>NC_081297.1:91670364-97637864 GCF_030435805.1 Mustela lutreola
CACATTTTCTAACCCACAAGTGCATCTATATTCGTAGAATAAAGAACTTTTTAAGACTTCCTTATGTTTCCAAAAAATAATAATAATAATAATGAAAGAACGGAAGGAACAAATGGCATGCGTCAGGGTCGTGACTCTTGAGTGGGTCACGTGAAGTGCCCTGAAAAGTGAACGTGAAATGGTAGGAGGGACGGGAAATTTCTGCTTCCAGAAGAACAGGACGAAAGCTTTACCTTGGGTTGGTTTCGTTTGCAATGACGCCAGGAGGAGATGTGTGTGAGATACTTATTTTCAATGAAGCTGTTTTTAGAGAAAAATCATTTCCTGAAATAGGGATTGTACACCAGGAACACAAAGGTGATTAGAGTTAGACTCCTTATTAGAATTTTTTTTT
Organism: Mustela lutreola; assembly: GCF_030435805.1. Lineage (NCBI taxonomy): Eukaryota > Metazoa > Chordata > Mammalia > Carnivora > Mustelidae > Mustela > Mustela lutreola. Next base: position 91,670,759 of record NC_081297.1, read on the forward strand.
TTTAATTCCTGCAGGAAAACAGCGTCTAACAATCCTGAATTTAGTCTTCTTGAATATAAACCTTCCTTCCCCTCTTATCAAGGGCACGGATTATACAGGCAAGCTGTTTGCAAAGCGTTTACACCTTCTCCCCTCAAGGCGCTTATGTTCTTCAAGAGACAATCTAAGAAAAACATAAGCATGAACATTTATTACATGTTTTGCCAGATCCTGAAAACCATTCTCACAGCTCTTTCCAACAGTTGTCATTAGCCTGGTAAGAGGAAATGGTTATGAACTTGAGAATGAATATGCATGCCTTAAGCAAAGACCTGTCTTTGGAGTATTTAGAAACTACAAGAAGAGAAACTTCAGCACATTTGCGCGTAATCCTTAAATTCAATAAAATGAAAGACTAAGTTTTTTAAAGTACACTTTTATAAATAAAATGAGTTTTCTCCCTAGCACCTTTGAATTCATTAGTTTAGAACTGCTTTTAATTTGGTCTTTCCCATGAGAACCATTATATTTTTCTCCTGTCAGCCTGATGCTGGAGAAAAAAGAAAACTGGCAGATGTGGTGTTTTTCATCTAGTTTGCTTCCTAGTTAAAAAGTGCATTAACTGCTATGCCTGGAATATTATTTATAATAACTCTTCACCACCATTAAGAACTTTAAAGAAACTTGGTTTAAATATTGCCAGTGCAAATGGGTAAAATATTTTATTTCCTCCCATTATGAAACTATAGAGACACTTTAATTTGTACTATTTTTTTAGGTCATTACAATAACTATTTTCAGGAATCTATCGCAAATAGGATTTTTAAAAAATACCTTTTCCCTGGACAGTTCCACTGGTTCTTTCAATATATTATGTTTCAACTCCTGGTCCAGCTCTGTGTAGTTTACAGCCTCATTTACTTTAATGTGCTACTTGAATAACATAATCAGAGCTATAACTATGGTATGGGGCCATAAGGTGCACGCACCTCTGATGTTTTTTGACTATTTAAATGGCTTGTACATAAATGTTCTTTTAATAATAATGGCAAACCTCCTAGTAACTAGATGTCAGAAAACAGTGAGTCCTTCAAATGGGTTTCTTCTCCAATGAAAATGGCTACTACGTGTCAGTGAGATCAAAGTTACGTTGCATTTCTATTTACTGCATATTCTATCAAGTGGAAGATTTTTTTTGCTACGAATTCACCTCCATTGACTTGTTTGTGTGTGGTTATGTAAGCTTCCTGATGTATTTGTCTTTTCCTTTCCTTCTCAAACGAGATGTGATTTTCATCAAGAAAGGTCAACGGAGTATGTATCAGAGAGGAATACTTATGTATCTGCCGAGGATAAAACGTGCTTGTGTACATCATAAGGCATTGCCTGTTGATAGCTTTGCAGGGTGTGCTGGCACCTTCTCTAGTCATCATCTCAGATCTCCCTGTAAGAGTTTGAGAAAAATGTTTATTGTTCCAGGCTCTTTGGTGTAACGGGGAACTGCGCCGCCTGTAGTAAGCTCATCCCTGCCTTTGAGATGGTGATGCGGGCCAAGGACAACGTTTACCACCTGGACTGCTTTGCATGTCAGCTTTGTAATCAGAGGTAAGCAGGTTTCATTCCCGTGTCTAAAAAGTGGCAAACCTCTAGTTGCTAGTTATTTACTTAATTGATGGGAATTATATATATTACTTAAGGCTATTAATCTCAGCATTTTGTTTTCTGCAAACATTCATCGGGTGCCAGGAAGAAAGCACTGAGGAGGAAAGGTCTTAAAACTGTGCTTCTACCCGCAGAAAGAGCAACCTATAGCAGAATGTGAGAAGCAATGAAGACACTGCTATTTTAGTTTTCTTCTTATTCATTCTTTATTATTTTTCTGTCATTTTAAAAAGTAGGTTTAGAATATCCCTAAAATTTACTTTAAAACTTTAAAAGTATCTTGAAAATATTCTTTTAAAAGTAGGCTTAAAATCTTCACTTTTTTGTTCTGTGACCCAACACATTTGCCCTGAGTCAAATATACAGGAATTTGTAGGAGGTGATGTGTCTTATCTTAGTTTTCCTATTTTTGGTTGCCCTGTCTCTTGATTTCTCATCTTGAATTTTAACCTTGTTTTATATGTACTTTTTAAGTTGCTTTAAGTTTCCTTGGGAATGAGGCCAGAAATAGCTAATAATTTAACACTTATCAGCATTGGATGGGCAGCATAGGCAAAGGGGAAGAGTATTGCACAAGGAATCTAGAAACCTAAATTCTAGGCTGGGCTTCGCCCCTCACAAGATGTATAACCATCCTTCAAGCATTTTAGCTCTCTGGATCTTGGTTTTCTCATTTACAACAAAAAGGAGCTGGATTAGCCAGTATCAGAGAACTCTTTCATCTAAAAATATTATCACTTTATTCCATTTTTCCCTCTGAAAGTTGTAACTTTTATTTCCAGTGGGACCCATACACTACTGATGCCTGTTTTATATGATATATGCAGAGGATATTAGAATATGAAACTGTATCTATCATTAAAATATATTTAAAAATTTACTACACTTGATGGATATTAATGAAAATATATTCAAGACGAGAGTGACAACACCTGGACATACTATATAATCAGGCCACATTTATTATATCATGTTCTCAGTTACTGTGATTTGTACTACTTTACTGTTCAATGCAGCGTCTTTTTATGAGGCCCTGTGTAGAACGGCACAGAGGACATGATTTTTACAGGAAGAAATGGATTCAAATTCCAGCCCCATTGTATATTAGATACGACATCCTGAGTCTTGTTACTTCATCTCTGAGATTTGTTTCTACCCCCTGACAATGAAGACACTAACACCTATCTTACAGATTTTGAAAATTAAATGAAATAATTTATATTAAAAATACCAGAGCACAATTGGTCCTAAAAAATAGGCTTTTTTATCTTGATATTTACAATTTACTTTTACCAAATCATATGCCACTAACTTGGTTTATATACAGGATATGTATCTAAAAAAAAAAAAAAAAAAAAAGATATATCTCAATGATACTTCCTGCTAAATGGAGATGTTCAGAGTAGTGCACAGTATACCTTGCCAGTATACCTAAGCCAGTATACCTGAATATCTAATTTATCCAGGAAATAATTCAAAAAGTCATCTTATAGGCACTTTAAGTCTGCACAAACTTTTGGAATCAAAGCTGATTAATTCAGTCCATGGTGACCTTTAGCCAAAAATAAATTGACAAGTATGTGTGTAAAGATATAGGCACATGAATATAAATATCTACACATTTATACAGACATTTATATGCACATATACATGTATGTGTATATATTTTAAAGGTGCATTAGTATACTTCCGTTTCCTTGCCCTATTGATCCACTAACAGCATCCATGCAAATACAGTTATCTTCATGCAACAATAACACTTAACTTCTTTTCTACTTTATGAAAGGTTACATATTCATAGTAGAAATTTTGGAAAATAAAAAGGGATAAAGAATCATATTGCCCCATGTCTTACTATTCTAAAAAAAAAGGCATTTTAATATTTTGGTGTATAGCTGGCCATATGTTTTCTTATGCATATATGATGGGTGTTATATAGCATATATTTTATGATACATTTGAGCAGCTTAAAGAAAAAGAACAGGGAAGAATACTAGTGTTTGATATTTGGACTTTTTCATTTATGATAGCATGCTTTTCAAATTCTTTAAGATATCTTAAGCCTTCTTGTGTTTTATTTTATGAGTAGAGTTTCATATGTTAAATCAGTCTTCTCTTGTCAGATGTATAAGCTATTTCTTCAACTTGATATATTACCAATATTATCGACATAATATTATCAACATAATATTTACAAACAAATAATATTCAAGTATGTGTCAGGATAAATTCACAGGAGCGCTGGACAAAGTATATAACCCTTTTAAAGGTTTATGTTATGTACTGTTAAAATGTTATATATTGTTAAGATGCTCTCCCCAACAGTTATACCAATTATTCTCACACCAGAAATGTAAAAGCTATGTATTCCCTTCCATTCACTCTAGCATTGGGAGTTATTATTTAAAAAGAAACCCTTGTCACCTGAGGGATGAAAGATGGTATCCCATTATAATTTTTAATTAGTATTTATTTGATTTCTAGTGGTCCTTTGCTATTTCTTCTTTTAGGGAATGGCCTGTTTATGCCCTATGTCCATTTTTCCTTTATGGCAGTCTCCCCTATTTTATCCATGTTCTACACAGAAAATTAAAACATTATTCAAGGGCTAAATCCAGCCTAAATTCTATTATGATGCAAAGTAATTGTAGGTTGTTAATGCTATTTACAAAGCATATATCAATTTTATTTCACCATTGAAATAAAAAGTTGCATTCACAATTAAGTCTATCTCCTCAGTAGAACTCAGTCAAGTAAGACAAACACTCCTAAATTTTGACTCTAAAACTGTTCACATTCTTATTGCTGCAAAATACTATTCTAGTATCATTATTAAAGTACCTAATATATTTCCATGTTTGCTTCATTTATTACATGCCATAATGGGACTGCATATCTTTAGTGCTGGTTATGCACAATTAGCACTTAGTTATTGTCTTGTCACTTCAGCCCCTACAAGACAAACTTCTTTAATGTAAGAAGTCAGCTAATCTTCATCAGTCAAGCAAAGCAGACAAATTTTGTTACTCTGAATACAGAAGGTTTTCAACATAGGAGATTTTCTTTCTACTTTGACATTTGCTGGGGAAATCCTCTCCAATAAAGCCATATGCCACATGAGCCTATACTTTCAGTAGCCAAACTATTATTATAGCATTGTACTTTTTCAAGTGAAACACAAAGCAAACAGGTAATTTATAGGCACTTTCCTTTAAGCAAACTTTATTGGCATCTGAGACTGTGGTATTATAAATGCTTATGAATTTTATTTAGCAGTCATTTCATCTTAACTTTTAAATCAAAAGATCATTTAGATCGAAAGCATTTCTGAGTGTTTGCAAAATGGTAGTAAAAATAACTTTTCAGGATTGGTTGTTTCTTGTGTATACCTTCTTTGCTCTTTGGAGAGGGGGGTATGGCTAAAGATGTGAATCCTGAATTAAGCATCTAAGGTGTTTGTTTGATTGTTTGTTTTTCTTTATTAACAGAAGCAGAGGAATGTTATTTTGAGCATCTTAGATGATAACTGTATCTCACTCAGAATTGAAGAATTCTGTGTAATAGGTTAATTTTTTAAAGGTGACCAAGCCCCTCCTCCTTAGACAATTCTATAAAACTAAACGATGATTTTACAAGAAAAGGAAAGAACATGTTTGTTTGTAATGAAACTGCCTCAAAGACGTAGAGTTGTTTAACACTAAAGAATAAAAGCGCTATGCTAGGCTCTGGAAAGAAAGGTGAAGAAAAACCAGTTTCTCTCTTAGAGGTATTCAAAGCTATGGGAGAGACAGGACATCAAAGACTCACAGAAGAGTGTAATCGATGCTAAACAGATCTATACTGAGGAAAGAGAGGTCTGTCCTTCTTGAAGTCTTAGAGAAGCATCAAAGGGTTGATGTGCTGGGTTTTAAAACGGAACTCCCTAGGACTGGTTGGAATGTAGGTATTGTGTCTGGTGGGGGTTGGGGAGGATGAGGAAGCCAAGGAGCAATGAGGAAAGGGTTTTCCAGACAGATGGAAGCATCATGCAAGTCATGGAAGTGTGAAAGCATTTAATGTGTGCAGGAAATGAAAAGAGCTCAGAATGCTCAGAGATTAGAGGGAGTTTACTCAGGATATGGAGAAGGAGGGAATGGCATGAGGATCAGGAGGAGGTGAAATTTAAAGGTAGGAAGTCAACGAATGAGTCAAAATGAACACGAATTTATATTATCCATCTAAAAATACCTTTGTTATTTAAAACTATTTGGTTCGGGGATGAATCTGTCTTAACCTGTATTTACTGACCACCCACCTCAAGTGGTCATGTAATTTATGGTGGTATTTCAGAGGGTTCAAAAGAGCTATAACTCATGGGCACTTACCCCAGCACTGCAGCGCACATTGGGAAACTTGTTACCCATTCAGGAGGAAATCTGAAATGCCAAAGTAAATGATATGGCAATAAATAAGTGCCTTGGGAAAGATCAGAATGAGTTGGCATGGCCAGGGAATGTATTGATGGAGGGAATGGAAACTAAAGAATTTTTTTAAAAGAATTTAAACAGATGAAAAAACAGGAAGAAATAGTCATGGTTAGGGAACAGCTTAAGCAGAGGTGAAAAAAAAATTGTCATTAACAAATAATGATACCAGAATTCTTCTATAGCGCCCATCATACACTAGACACTGTTCTGCTTTACATGTGCTCATTTAATACTCAATAAAGTGAGATACTATTATTGCCCTCATTTTATAGATGAAGTAACTGAAGTACAGAAAATTTAAGTAACTTGCCCTAGAAAACAATGATAGAAAATGGTAGACTCAAAATCTGAACCCAGAGGGTCTGGTTTTAGTCTTTCAACTCAGATCTGATATAAGCCCTGGACTCCTTCAAGAGAGGTATTTTATTTTCTGACTGAATAACTATAAATGGGAATAGATATAGTGAAATTCAAGCAAGGTAGACTTTGAATGATTTGGGATATGGGTGTTGTAAGTTGGTGCAGAAAAGCTGATCAGGAATGAAGTATGTAATGACAACGGGACAGTCTTTGGGAGAAGAGAGTAAATTTGTTCACGGTGTATAGTGGTGTGACGATGGGTATATAATCAGTACCTCTCACTGAAAACAAAGTACAGCATCAAAGTCTCCATCTGTAGTAATGGAGGGTGCTACATAGAAAATAGAGACATTTGAAATATGGACTGGATCCCCCACCCTTTTTAAAGTACTGTGGAGTTGGGAACTAATTATAATTGATAGCCACTGCCCTTAGGGAAATAAGATGACTAAGTTAACGTTTTCAATCTTAGAAAGGATGTGAAAAGGTTACAAATGGAGGCTTCTTTGCAGTCTTCTGATAACTGCTTAAAACTACGCTAAGCCCCATAGAAGGGTGATTAATTAATTATATTTATTTTCTGTACTTCCCAAGTCTCTAAAACTGCATGTGAGTTCGATTAGAATCATTCCAAAATATCTGGAAATTAAATTTATTATTAACTCCATAACATCAAGATTAAATGACTGAGTAATCTGATTGAGCATCTTTTTATTCCTTAACATACTTTTTTTTTTTTTGTAATGAAGGCAAAATTAATTGAACTGACTATACCACAAGCAATTAGGATTAGATTACAAGGAAGATTATCAGCTTATTTTCAGGAATTTTAGCCTGACCTATTAATATACTTACAGTATTCTCTGGCCATCACTGCTTCTATAATATTTTTTCTGCCAGTGCTAAATCTCAAAAGGAGCTCATAACATTGGAAAACTAGCCTTTCTCACAAAATCAGTTATAGACTATTTTGTTAAATATCTAACATCTGCATTGCTGTTTCTCTAATTTCTTCATGTTTATATATGGAACATTTTAAAGGAGTATACCAATCCAGGGGCACCTGGATGGTGCAGTGAGTTAAATGTCCAACTTGGATTCTGTTCAGGTCCTGATCTCAAGGTCATGAGATCGAGCCCCGCACTGGGTTCTGTGCTTAGGGTAGAGTCTTCTAGGGTTTCTCTCTCCCTTTTCCTCTGCCCCCCACCAACATTGTCTTTCTCTCTCTCTTTCAAATTGATCAATCAATCTTTTTTTTAAAAAGGAGTATACCAATCCTAATCACAAAGCAATTATAATCTGCTTTAGCCATAGCTTTCAAAGCTGTTTTAAGTTATATGTGTAAGTGTGACGTTTCTCACCCACATCCTGTTTTGTTTTGACTTTTCAGCATAAACTGAAATGCACATAAAAGGTTAAAAAAAAAAGGTACTTTGTCCAGTTGACAACATTAGCAACAAAATATTTTAGGTAGGACTATTTTAGATAAATTCCATTTATATTACCAACATCTCATTGATGTTGAATGGTAGGTAGACTTTTTTTAATGCTATGCAAAGGAATAATAGCGATACAAAAAACCCATATTAATTTCAAAGCCTTATGCTTTACTGTTTCCAGGTAAAGCATGAGTCTTGAGCCCAAAGAGACCAGAGTCAGTTTCCTTCCTCCAACATACACATTCTAGCTATGGAGCACTGGCAGGTGTTTTAAAATTCTGGGAGGAAGCCTTAGGTTTTTCATTTGAAAAAGGCAATAAGTACTTTTGAAAGACCCGCGGATCCCCTTACCCAAGAATCCAACACTGCCACTGGATGCAATCAGCAAGAGGTTCTTTATTGTTAGTTACGCAGGCGCCTGCGGGTGGTCAGCGCGCGCCTGCGGGTGGTCAGCAGCTCCTGCTAGCTGAGCACCCCCGGCTGGGGTGTTGCCGGGTTTTTATAGACAGGTACAAACAAGTTTTGGGTGGGGCGCAACTGATTGGTTGACAGTTAGAACTTTTGAAAAAGGCATACGTGGAGTTTGCTGATTGGCTTTGGGGACCCGCGCGCGCGAAAAGAGAGGCGGGAAGGGGGAACAAGCTGATTGGTTCTGAGGGCCCGCGCGCGGGAGGAGAGAGGCAGGGAGGGGGAACAAGAAGGGGGAAGGTAGGAATGCCATCATGGCATCTCTATTATTTCTATAAGCCAAGCGGTTACAGAAGGGCAAAAGAGCGATTAATAAGCAATTAATAACCTAATTAATAACCTGGTCTATACCTAAAAGCCAGCGGTTTACAGAAAAGCAAACAAGCGGTTAGTTATCCTATCTATCTTCTAGGGGAGGAGTCTTTCACTTTCTCAGTTGAACATAAATAGAAATAATTGTACATATACATACTCAGCATTAGCACATAATAAGTTACTTTATAGAAGGTGACTATTTTAATTATCTACACTCCAAACACTGAGTTAATGCTTTGCCTACTTCATTCTATTCTTAACACACACTTTAAATAGTCAGTTATATTAAAGATAAGAGAAAATAAAGTTTCATCTTCAATATCATAAGTGGAAGGTTGGGATTTGAACTCTTTTTGTTGCAATATACCTCTCTGCTGCTCATATATTTCTTATTTTAACATAATTCAGTGCTGCAGCTCTTTTATCATAACCACACAGAGTTGACTCAGAGAGTATGAAATGACCCTATAACTTGCACTGGGTAGCATCAGGGCTCAGGACTAGGTCTCCAGGCTTTTGGTTCAGTGCTTTTCTCATGATCATTACCCCAAATTTATTAATCCACAAACAAAAATTACCTAAATTTCAAGGCTTCTGAAGGTAAGAATGACATAACTTCACATGACAAAAACAAAAAATGGTTTTTGGGGGGTGGCTGGCTGGCTCAGTTGGTAGAGCATGTGAGTACCTCTGGGTTCTGAGCTCATGTCCTAAGTAGAACATATTTAAAAAAAAAAAGTTTGATAGTGAATAGAATTTGGGGGCTTGTTAGAAAATTGAAGCAAGGTTTTAGTCAATATAGAGTTGAAAGAGTATTTCCAATTCAGTTGGTTTTTAGGAAAAAAACAAATTCAGTGATATTAGCTAGAACACAGGAGTATTAGTTGAATTTATTTATTTTGATGTGCTATTCTGTCATTAGCTTATTCAAATTAATTTCAACAGTAATATGAACTGAAAGTTTTGAGCAGTAATCAGATATATCCTACATGCTATTTTATGTAATCTCACATGAAAGATAAGTATCTAATTTGACTACTTGGGTCTGCCCAACAGAAGAAATAGTTCCTTTTATTCAACGTATCTTAATGATCAGGATAATGTACAAAACCTCGTTGACTCTCACGCCACTTTTTAAGCACAATATTTAAGTTTATAGTTTTCAACTAATAAAAAGAAGATATACTTAAGGTTCAAACTTGAATGTTCATTCTATCCAATAGCCTTGACAGCAAACTCCAGGATTTCAAGATCAGTGCTTAGTCTGTACTTTCAATCAACATCATCAGCAGGCAGTAATCCTGGGGAAAAAAAGTAAATTCCACAAATAAACAGACCAATCTTCCTTTAAGAGGAAAGCTAATTCTTTTCAATCTACTTTTTTTATTACACTATTTTCCCCTCTATCTACTTAGCTAGAATAAGGATAAATTTCCAAAGCTACCCAGTTGGAAAATAAATAGGTTCACTGTTTGTCTAGCATTCCAATCTTTGCAAATGTAAATCAGTCCAACTGCTCCTCATTTAAACCTTCAACTTCACAAAACATTAAAGGGTTGCTTTCACTACACAATTTAATCTATCCACTAAGATTTCTGCTTGAACATCATTCGAAATTGACTATCTGATAAAGAGAGACCACTATCAAAGGTCAGTGAGGTCAACTTGTATAATTACAAGTAGTTTTACTGGGTCAACTCTACTAGACACTGCTGTTTGAAGGTTAAATTGTTACAATTAAAAATATATACAGATCTCCCCAGAGTTACTTTATTGTTAAATGTACTGGAAACAGCACAAGCATTTATTTCTGACCTTAATTGTGTCCAAAGTGTCACCGCTGGGAAATTATACAAAAGGGCACTTATTAAAAACATTACAATCTTGTACATTAAACAATGTTTTATAGAATAAAATACATAATTAGCTACTGGAAACTAGTTTATTTATCACATCAATATTAAGAAGTTCATTCAGGTTACTCCCTTTGGTTTAATTGGGAGTGAGCTAAGAAATGACATTTAATATTTCATAGTTGGTGAACTTGCCACAAATAAAAGATTATGGCCCAGCATCAGAGTCTGATGCTAAAACAACTTTTCCTTCAAAACAATCACTTCCAGAATACCAGAATTTAATCACATTTTAATAAAACAGAGCAAAAGGAACTTTAAATGGAAAGCTTAAAAATGGGCCACTTTCTAATTATTTGATACATTTTAATGCCTTTTACTTTTTTTTTTTTTTAATAAAGTGAATAAATGGCCACTGGTGAAATCTTCCATAATCACTGCAGTGAAATACTATTATCATTCTTTCATTTATTTTAATGTCTGTAAATATAGATCAGTTCTTTTTTTTTTTCTTTCCAAAGTGATGATAAAAATCACTTCTGCTGCCCGAGGTGTTTTCCTCGGTTTTCCTATGCTTTTTATATATAACTGTAGGATATCAAATTTTGTGTGCAGTGTTTCATTAAATGATCTACATCGTTTAATTTTGACAACGAAGGCAAATTTCTAAACCAAGCTTTCAAATTCAGGGAATCACCATGTAACATTATTACAAGGAAAAGAAATCTTCAAATCTATAGATGGGAGTGAAATGATCTTAACACATTTTATTTTTTTAATGTTTTCAGATTTTGCGTTGGAGACAAATTTTTCCTAAAGAATAACATGATCCTTTGCCAGACGGACTACGAAGAAGGTTTAATGAAAGAAGGTTATGCACCCCAGGTTCGCTGATCTATCAACATCACCCCATTAAGAATACAAAGCACTACATTCTTTTATCTTTTTTGCTCCACATGTATATAAGAATTGACACAGGAACCTACTGAATAGCGTAGATATAGGAAAGCAGGATGGTTATATGGAATAAAAGGCGGACTGCACCTGTACGTAGTGAAATTGCCCCAGTTCAGAGTTGAATGTTTATTATTAAAGAAAAAAGTACTGTACATATTGCTGGATTTTTTTGCTTGCTATTCGTTTTTGTGTCACTTGGCATGAGATGTTTATTTTCGACTATTGTATATAATGTATTGTAATATTTGAAGCACAAATGTAATACAGTTTTATTGTGTTACCATTTGTGTTCTGTTTGCTTCTTTGTATGGTTGCATTCAGTACAATCAGTGTTTAAACTTACTGTATATTTATGCTTTCTGTATCTACCAGCTATTTTAAATGAGCTGTAACTTTCTAGTAAAGGATTGAAGAGCAAATTTCACTGATGATACACATATAAAGCAAGTCTATCAGCATTAAAATACTTTAAAAAAGAAGAAGAAATGAAGACACACACAAAGCATTTTAGCAACATCCACTATTCCACTATCATTACCATGATGATTTAGAGTCTATCAGTGTTGTCATTATAACCCCCGATTTTCAGGGGGTTAAAGATCAGCTTTAAAAAATGCATAAGAATTTCATCTTAAAGCACTTTCATTTTATACCAACGTGAAAAGTGCCATTTTTAGAATAACTTTAAAGCTTAGCAGTTATCCTTTTGATGTCCTGTGTGTGTGTGTGTGTGTGTGTGTGTTCTTTGCCTACACAAAGGCTTTGGCTTTTTTTAAAATTTTTTGTTTTTTGTTTTTTTAGCCACTTACCCCTTATGTAAACTAGTGCCTTTAGGTATCATGTAAAATTTTTCCAAAGGGTTACTTGAGACAAGTGTTACCACAATTATGAGGTAATTTTAAAACGATAAATTTCTTGTAAAATTTTGCCCAGATTTCTCCCTAAGAGCTAAAGGTTTAATAACTTTATGGCTTGATAAATTTCTGGCACTGGAAGGATTTGAGTGCAAATCTACTGAAACCATGATAATACACACTGAAGCTGTGATGATATTTGAGTAGTGAGCTTACTTTTTTGATCAGAGCAACATAGTGCTCACAGAATCTTCTAGAAGAAGAGAAACAAAGGGATTGTCAAAGAGCTGAGAACTGGTGATTATATATTTTTCTGTATTTACCTGACACTTATTTTAGTGTTCAAAAGTGAAGACTTTAAAAGTTTGACATGTCTTACTGCTTTCTTTAAGTAGTTAACCTGCTCAGAATATATCACACTTAAGGCTGAAATCTGTCATTCCATTTTATAAAGCTGAAAAATTTCCCTTACTAACATGATAGATGATAAAGAAGAAAGCTTTCTAGAAACAAATTACGGAGACCGATTATTTCAATTACAATTAAGGAAATAAAAATAAGGCTATGATCCCTTCTTCTGGGTTGCTCACACTTTGCTTCTTTGCTTCTGCTCCCGGCAAGAGAACTACTTTTCAACAAATCTAATTTGACACAGGCACAGTGAAGCATATTTTTGCTAGAGCAAATTTAGTGCTGTGGGTTTTCTTTTTTCTTTTCTTTTTCCTTTTCTTTTTCCTTTTGATCACTTGTATAGGAAACAATATTTCCCGGTGTTATTTGCATACATACTTTGTCTTGCCAATAGATGCATTGCAGATGAAAATGAAATGTGATACCTGAATTCTTGGTTTGGGGCCAAAATATTAAAATGAAAGTAATGCTGGTGTGGATTTTTGTTTTAAAACAAAGCTTTATTATGAACATGCATGTAAATCTGGCTATTGCCTCTCATTTTTAAGAAATGGTTCTGTGAAAAGTGAATGATATGTATTTTTACAAATACTTCATGGTTAAGAGTGTTCAAGTCACTTGTCCCCCAGATTTGAGATATATTGAAAAAAATTTTCAAAAATAGCTATTTGGGGCTCATGAAATTACTATTTTAGCCTTGGGGCCTTGGTAAGACTCGCATAGCCAAAACCAAAACCCAAGCCAAACAAAAGGCGGTGGGGTGCGGGCATCTGTGAAAAGTGGTTTTTCTCAAGCAGCCCAGTGAGTCCCCATTAGAGGGTGTCTGAAATTCATGTGGATGTCAAATTATAATTGCCAGTATCTTTTTCAAATTATCATTTTTAGATTTAAATGGTTTTGCCTATGTTTATCAATATGTCAAAATACTTGTAAATTGGGAACCAACTTCTCTTAGCTCCTGGAAGCTGTTCAATTATTCTTGCCACCCAAAGACCAAACAAGTTTTTATCGCCTTTTCTCTTCCCAAATCCTTCGGGAATTAATGCTTATGCTTTTTACTACAAGCAAAATTACCTGGATTAAAGATTAAGGCCTTAATCTCTTTAGATTATCTCTAATCTCCATGAAATTGTGAAACCAGACAGAAATGGGTCATTTTATAGCTAATAGCCCATAAACAGTAGCATTTTTGACCTGAAGTACTAAGCTAATTGTCTTGACTACGCAAAGTCCCTGAATTGTCATCACCTTTCCTCTTTGTGTTGTGTAGCCCTGACGTCACTTAGCTTGTTGCCCCGATGCCTCCAGTAGGACACCTCCAAAAGAGCTTTGATTTCTCAAGCCGTGAAACCTCCCTTCCTAACATGCATCTCAGAGAGGCTGCCTATGATGAAGGACAGCGCACCTCCACTCCCCCAGAGTGCTGGCTGAGTTTAAAAGCTGACCTGTGTTTGTAATTTCACTTTCATCTTGCTTAATAAATATCTGCTGGATTCTTTCATTCATTTTTTTATATTTGGATTTATGTTTTTAATAAAAGGGGTATTATACTCTTTGATTGCGCTTAATTGGCAAAATCTAAGACTATATCTAGAAAGTGTACGTTGAGTCAGTCCACTTGAAAAAAAAGAATAAAGTGTGCAAGGACACTTACTTTCAAAAGGTAAATCATAACAAGCATAGACAAAGTACCTCAAGCGCTTTCTCCATATGTTATATTTAAGATCTTCAAGCTAGGTAGTTTATTGTTATTTACTTCTGTGGGGAAAATAAAACTGTCAAAAATGAAGGTAACAATCGCTGGGTGTAATTTTGTACATTTACACAAATTTCTAGTGATCTGCCTGAAAGCAACTCTGTTGCTGTCGTCAGACTCAATTTCAAATTTCCTATTTTCTTCATAATGAATTAAAACAAAACAAAACAAAAAACTAAATCCTACATTTACAGGGAAGAGATGTTGTGCCTGCAATGAAACGGGGCTGAAAATTCTATCTGTGGTAAAACATACCATGTACAAGTAGTTTCCTTTTAACTATCACTTAAAGCAAGCTCCTCTCACCATAGACACTAAACGATTTCATAGAAATGATACAGGCCAAACATGTTTAGCGTTCACTTCAGCAAGTTGCAAAAACAATCTGCATGTTCATTGTAATAGGCCATTAGCGCAGAATACAATTTTAGCAAAAGCCTTTTGATTACTACTGTTTCTTAAATACACCATTATAGATATTCCTTAAATGTGATTTTAATGCAAGTTAAGGCAATCGAGAGCAAAATGTTAATATAGGCATTATTTTAATTGACATTTATTGAGTACCTACCATGTGACGGGCTTTGCCCTGAGCATTCAGAGAGCTTCTTACTGGGCTGACTTGGGGTCCTCCAGACGTCAGAACATCTTAGTGCATCTCTGCGCTGGTCTGGGCTCATCTCAAATCTACGAATAATGAGCACAGAAAAGCGAACACCGTCTTCTACCTATTCAGCATGTCATTGGTATGAAGGACCCAGAAAATATCTCAAGTAATCAATGTGTTCAGAGAATTATCTCACACAAATTACTCATTAACTCAATAGCACATAATAAAAAAGAACATCAATTAATTAATGAGTCACCCTCAGATCACTATGATTACAATAGAGCTCTGTTGAAACAGCGGTTATAAATGGAGCTGCCTCTGTTCATTGTTTGCAATTGGCCCATTATTTGGCTGAAACCAGTGTCATATTTAACACAGGCCTGTAGGTAATTGTGTGATTAGTATCATAAATGAAGAATTCAAAAAGTGTATTGTTTATGGCCTTAGAAATGGTCAGAAAAATAAAGACAACTCTCATTTATACTATAGCTTCCTTTGAGGCCAAGCTATTAGAAGGACATTATCTATCTAAAAGGTATACTTTTACATTTAAAAGACTTCCATGCTGAACATTAAATATTAGCTTCCAAAACACTTAAAAGTAAAATTTACAGTGCTTTAGAATACACATAATTTTGGTAACTTTTAACAAAGACTAAAATATGCATAACCAGTCGTATAAAAGTTTTGGTACCCCAAAAGGACGTTTTTGCTTTTGGAAGATCCAGCTTGGGGGCGGGGGTGTGGAGATTGACAGCAATAGGGGAAGAGATGAAAAGAAATGCCAAATATTGCATACAAAGTCACCAACTAAAGTTTCCCAACTATCTTGGTAAATGCCATTCCAATAAGCTTATAGAATAATTATAACAGTTCCCTTAGGTAAGTAAGAAACATCTGTTGGTAACACATAGCAGGTGTTAACAATTACACATACTGAAATTTTTAAAAACTTTTTTAATTAAAAGAATTCTGTTTTCTGAAAAGAAGAATATGTTAAATTCAAAGATACTCCTGTTTTGAACGTGCAGACCACATACATAATGCACAAAATTGTAAAGCCCAAATCATCTTGGATCAACTAGGTTTAGTGTTTGGTTCAGATCATTGCAATCAAAAGTAAATTGTAATTCACTACACTTTTTACACAATTGGTATTCTGGGCTGAGGAGCTGAATACTCACGAAATTGGTATAGCAGAGCTGATGAGAGAATATTTTGGCTTTATGGGCAAGGTGGTTGCCATTAACTGTACCAAATTTAATGGACACAGTACAAAGACAAATGAGAAAAAGAAACATTCGGAAAATAGATTATCCAAATCCTTTTTTAACCCTACTTCTAAAGAAGACTTTAAATCACCTAACATAGTCCCTTTGTAACATGTAACATTATCATATGACCCATCTTCAATAGCTTTTAATAACAGCTAACATTCACTGAACACTTACCACCTATCAGGCAGTTCTTCACGCCCAAGCAATTCCCACAACATCCTTGTAACATAGTTACAATTACCCCTATTTTGCAGATTTTAAATAAAAGCAGAGAGAGGTTGCCTAATTTGTCTAAGGCCATACTGCTTGTAAGTAGATTAAACCTAAGTTTTCTGGCTCTTGGGCTTAACCACTGTGCTGTATCATCTCTTACAGAGTGGTGGGCATCATCATCATCACCATTATTATTGTTTTTGAGTCAAGAACTGGAAGTTATCCATACTTGGTTGAAAATTACAAATATTTCAGAGTTCGTGTCTTCATTAAAAAATGAAAATTAGGAATGAGAATGATCAGATTTTCCTAGAGGTATCTGCTTGATAGCTCTTGTTTTCTACCACACCATGAAGGAATTTATCTGAGCCACAAGCTAGATAGCTAGAATAGGGGAACCCTGGTATAGAAGGATCAGGAATGGGAGGTAGTCAACGTAGACTTGAGAGTAACTCGAAATAGAAAGCTGCAATTTTCTACATTAGCATAAAGAGCCCATGGGGAGATGAGGCTAGACCAGTCTCAGAAGCCAAGATAATATAAATCAGGATGTTACATTTGATATTTTATAACTTGCTTCCATGCAATGATCTGGAAACACAATCAGAATAGCAGTATGTGTCAAGCTCTATGTTTACTGGTCTAAAATACCCACACTATACAGGACACCAGCCTTAGGTCAACTGCCAAATACTTAAGGAGCTCTTCAGTCTCAGAATTACGATGGCAAGCCAGGCTAAAGCCATAGTGGGTAAAGCAGTTATCCTTAACAGAAGCCACAAAATTCGATTATTTACTACCTCATATGACCACAGAAAAATTTCCAAGATGTTCTTCCTTCCACTACCTCAACAGCTTGCCACCATCACCACAGCCTCACATCCAGATATTGGGGTCCTTGTGAACCTAAAGCATTTCAGATGAAGTCACCATAAAGGGAACTTTCACCCCACAAGAGTGTTCCTGCATTTTCAGTATATAATTAGCACTTAAACTGAAGGGCTTAGAGTGGTGATAGCCACAGAGGTATATGGACAAATGAGTCACATAAGCAATGTGCTTGTCCTCAATCTAGAAGGCACAGTGGAAGCCCCAGGAATTTTTAGTTGCATGATAGCTAAGGACATCAAGTGTTTCACAACCCAAGTTTGGTGGAGCTGCTAGGATGTCTGAAAGTTCATCTCAACCTAGAATGCCTATATTCTTCTTAGAGTATCCTCAGTTTACAGTGAATAGTAGCAGGGACTAGAAGACCCAGAAACCACATCTGAGGCAGTAATTGGCACATGAGAAGAAAATATGAGAGAAAAACAAAATATGGGAGGAAAAAGTTGTCCAGAAAGAGACCGGTAACTTCATTAAAAAAAAAAAAAATCATTGATTACCAACTATGTATGTAGTATCATACTAGGCACTTCTAAATTTTTTCTGCCGGAGAGATTTGGATGTGAGAAAAATTTGTTCACTGCTATTTATTCTTTGTTTAATGCCCAATTTATGAAACATATGCAATTTCTCTAAACATTTGTACACCATTTAAACAGCTAATAAACCAAAACTTATAAACTTAATAAATCAGATCCAACCATTTAAACATTGATTAGAATCTTAGTCCAATTTTTCTAAACATTTCAATAAAATCCAATCTAATGAACTTCAAGAATTTTAAAACCAGACTGAAATTCTCACATTGAGTCAAAACATTTTTAAAAGGCTTAAATTATTGATTTAAATTAATATTTCTAGATTTTGTTTTGTATCTTCTTGAGGTTACCTTAATAGTAAGTAATTCCTTTTTAAAAGATAGAAGATACTGTCTCAACTTGAGGTTACAGGGTCAGTTTGTTGACTCTATGAGCCTTGGATGGAACATGAAAATGAACAGCTCTGTTCTAAACAATTCAAACTTGAGCCAGTGCTTATCAAATCGGCCAACAATTTACTAATCATGCTTTTCTTGTTTTATATCAGTGGAACTTTTTTTAAGTCCAGGTCTTTCAAATTGATGGTAATTTCCTATAACTTAATGCTTCTCCTCACATTGATGTGTGTTAACATTATTGGAAACTTGTGTATGCCATTTTATATCCCATTATAAGCTATAGGATCATTCAGAGATTATCTTCCAAGAAATAAGGAATTGAATCCATTTAATCAGATTTCCTGTTAGGACATTTGGCTAATCCTCTGTCTTGCATAAATTATTGGACCCTCTTTTGAACTGATTGTAACATATTGCCACCTGCGTTGATTAGTACTTTGCATTTTCAGTATGGTTTGATTTACAATTCTGTACATTTAGTCTTCTCTACTTAAAAGGCAGAGACAAATACAAATTGATAATGAATAAATGTATATACAGTCAGTAGAAGGAACAGGGCAGATATAGCATTATGTTTAGCTTCTTTGTATTGTAACTCTGTATAATTTACTGTATAACTTTTCCCCTTTCGAATTTAGTAGTAAACTCATGGCTTTCATAAAATCAAATGTACTGCAGGTGGATTTAGTAGTAGGTTATATCTCAAGTGTGTGTGTGTGTGTGTGTTTTATTATAGGTGTCAATCAAAAAAGTTCGTTTTGAAAGACGCCACCTTAGAAAACCAGAAAGTCAAAAATAAAGAGCTTGAGAGCAAATGCAGAATGCAGTACAAGGTGAGCAAAAGGTGAAGTGTTCCAGAAAGGGGTACTCAACCTGAAAATTACAGAGGTCAAGCAACCTTAGTATAAAAGCAACAGTAACAGAAATCACTTAGAGAAAGAATATCAGCACTGTACCTTAGTTGGATATTGAAAGGAAGAGAATAAAGAAACAGAAGGGTAAGTCACCCCATATGACTTAACACCCCATATCTGGTAGAGCTTACCTCACTCGTCATAGGGATGCTTGACGAGACCATATTTCTGCTACTTCACTATCATCGGGTTTACGCAGACCTTGATTACTTCTTAGGTAAACATGCTTGTTATTCATGTTAAAACATAGTTTTCTTAGTCCTCATTAACCCTTAATTTTTGTTTCCATTTAAGTGGTATCTTCTGCCAGGGCACATTAGGGAAGTCTTCACAATAGGCATTTAAATTCAGTCTTAAAGAATGAAAGGAATGGAAGGTGGAAGGAACGTTGACGTTTTTACAGGGGTCGCCCTTAATTTAAGTTCACCAAGCAATTAGTTTCATGATGACTCATCTAGCTGGTAGGAAATAGAAAGCCAACAAAGATCTTAAAAAAAAAAAAATACAGCATAACAAAGGTCAAATTTCAAGAAGATGTACAGGGTGGAAGAGGGAGGGACAAGAGGGGATGCTGACAGTTCAGTCAAGAGGACTTTGTAAAAGCCAAGGAAGGAGATAAGCACTTACACACTAGAGTGATTGGAGAAGAGAAAGAGTTGGGGTGGGGGGGGCAAAGGAAAAGGTGCAAATGTTGCCATGACAGTTGACTAAATGTGAGTAAGAACGATGGAGCAGAATCAAATGAGACTCTGAGATTTGGGGATTTTTACCCAAAATTACTACAGCTAATGTAGCAAACATACTTAGAAAAGAGAGAATAAAAAGAAATGTATGCTCTCTGATGACTCTTTGAATGTTGGGAACACTGTATTTCGTGGGAAAGCATAGAGTTCCATTCCGGCATCAAAAATTCTTTGGGCTTTTAAGGAGAAAAAGAAACATAATACTATGGGTTAGTGTGACAGATGTTGCTAATTTCCCACTCAAGATCCATATTCCCTCTCCATTCTTGCTAACAGCATATGGGGTAGTGAGGTGCCAAAGCAAAAACATGTACGTCACAGCTCTTTTTGCACCTACGGATGGCCATTTGACACAGTTCTGGACAATGAGATATAAAAATGAGTTGCTGGAAGATTTCTGGGCAACTTCTGGCTTTCCTGATAGTCACTCTACTACTTCCTCTGAAATTGCTTCCTTTGTCTTTCAGCCTGGAACACAAATGAGAGCTAAAAGTGGACAAGCTCTCTAAAGCATAGATGATGGAGAAGGTGAAATTGCAAATCTGAAAGTGCCTGGGCACTGATGAAATTGTGGAGCCACTCATGGGGAGCGGATTTGAACAGACTTGAACTTCAACTTTCCAGCTTACTTCAAGACACCTAGTCACTATGGCTGGGTTACCTCTTGTCACTGTGGCTGGGTTTCTGTTACATACAGTAAAAAACAATCCCTAACTGGGGCTTTTTCCTGGGTCGCTTAGTCAGTTGAGCATGCAACTTGATTTTGACTCTGGTCATGATCTTGGGGTCCCAGGATGGAACCCCACATTAGGCTCCCTGCTTTGGGGGGAGTCTGCTTGTCTCCATTCCCTTTTGCCCCTCCCCACTACTCATGCTCTCTCTGTCTCTTTCTTTTAAATAAATAAACCTTTTATTTTTTTAATCCCTAACTGATATACTTGCTTGCAGTAACTTGGGAAATGTTACAATTTCAGCCTCAGCCGGATTCAGAGAAGGGAAATTTTGCACTGAGTTTATAAGACCCAACATTACCATTTCATTTCCTTCTCCCTCCAATTCAGGTCCTTTCTGTCACATAAGAACCCATAATCCTCTAACAAGAGAAACAAGAAGGTAAGGTTTCTAGTGTTTGTGTCTTGTGTCTTATTTTCTTTCTGATCTTACCTAAGCCCCAAACTCCACCCTGACTTTTTGACAGAAAGTTAGCATTTCCATTAGAATATTACAATGTATCTACTTTTACATATGTCAGTAGGGAAGGCTGGGTTCTTATTAGATTGTGGTAAAATAACATAGGCAGAAGGATGCAGGGAAATAGCAAAGATATTTTCAAATAATTAGTTGGAACTACAGACAAATCCAAAAGAAAGCCATTGTGCAAATGTCAGGCCATTCAAGGTTATTTCACCTTGAGGAGATAATGTCAGATCCCTGCTTTGGGTATAAAGGAAGTTTTGAAAGTCTTTCTAGCAGTCCCAAAATCCTGTCTGAAGATCATTCCCGATCTAAGAAGGTTCTCCCTTGTCCTCAGAAAAAAAAGGAAAAACAAAGATAATATTTACATATATTTTACATAACTATATTTACTCAAAAATAGTTCTTTAATGTGATATTTACCTTCCCTCCTTTTTGGGGGACATACAATTAGCCTTTCCTTTATGAAAACATGGTGGTGGTAGGTCGTAAGTTTTATTTTTTTATTATCTCAGAGAAATAATCACCCACTTCATCTTGTTTTCCCAATCAAAATATATGTATATATTTAAATATGAATACACAAATTTGTGAAATCCATTAATTTTGTTTTCTTTGGCTATGAATCCAAAATCTGGTTTCAACCTTGTGCCCCTCAAATTAAAGCTCTCCATTTTATAACTACCTTCCAACCTAATCTCATGCTTCTCTCCAAGTACTATTGATTCCTCTGTCAGCAGAAAAGTTCACTTAATAATCTACTATTTTCTAAAGCATCATCTCAAGAGTACTTCTTTCCATTTCTTCTTCCTTCCTCCCTGTGCTTCTAGGAACATGTATTTAGTTACTTTCCACACAGCAATCACTGTGTGACATTCGGGAGCAATGTCAGGAGAAAAAAACAAGGGAGGGGAAGGAGGAAAGAAATGCAAAGGCTCCAAGATTTATAAGACATACTTTGTTCTCAAGTAGCTGATTAGTCCATTGAGGAAGCAAGGGAGAACGTCTCCATAGCAGTGTGATGTTATTGTTAGAGAATGGACAGGATGCTCTGGGAGAAGAGAAAGGAGGACCTAACTTTCAGTGAATGAGCCTGAAATTCTGAGGAAAAGGCAGCGGAGTCTTGAGAAGTCGACCTGATTCCAGTAGATTAGGGAAAGGAAGGAAACAGAAGGCTAACTAGAATTTCAGGTTGTATTCATCTTACACGATCTGCAGGACTATTCTTTAATGTCTTCGCTTCTTTCAAAACCATTTCTTGCACTGTCCCTCAAAAAAGAAGCCGTTGGGGTATAACTGGATAGAATCGATGATTCTAAAATTTTGGATTTCATTTATACACTTAGCTCTCTCACACACGGGGAACCGCATGAAGTACAATGACAGATGGCAATGTATCAGTGTTATAGATTACGAAGAGTCTTGCTTCAAAGACAGAGTATAAAACCAAATGGATAAAATTATTATTTTTTTAACTCTTTCAATAAAGTGTCCCCAGACAAGGAAATAGTTCACTATGTAGATTCTAATCCCAAGGGAGAGGACAACTAGTGGATCCCTGGTTTTGAGGTGAGAGCACGCACATAGAGGCCAAGTTCCTGACATTCTACCCAGGCTTTAGAAGGAGACCAAATAATTTTCTCCAGAGGTTGACAGCCTTCTTCAACCAACATTGCTCCCTTCGAGCCTAAATCCTTTGTGTTGCACTTGCAGCCGTGACCCTCCCTTCTGCCCTTAGTGGTCATAGATAAAAATGCTAATCGATTGTTCTCTGAATAAAGAACTTAACATACTTATGCATCATCGTGAAATCTTTCCTCATCCAGAATAATCCCCAGTCTTTTGGCCTCAAGGTCCTCAAAGGTCCTCTTTTCCAAAACTTGGATAATCTTGTTGGCTTCCCTCTGAACACTTTTGATATTTTCACATGTATGTACATTTGGCTGTAGAACTCAAAAGCCGGCACCATAGTCTGCCTGGTGTGAAATGTATTAAAGGCTATGGCTAATAAGCACCACATATTATATTGCCACTTTATGTACAAAGTCAATAACATGCTTCTTTTTTTTTTTTTCTAATGCAAAGGCAACTTTACTAATTCATGGCCAATTTGCATGATTCCACTATGGGCCAGAGGTATTTTCCCATGCATTGCTGGGGAATTCCAATGATGTTTGCATAGTCAAATGTTCTCTTCTTTGTCCCAAGTGAACATCTGTGTCCATATCTAAGATGTTAAAATTTGATCCAGCACAATTGGTATGTCTCCTACTCACACTAAGATTCTTTAGAATTCTTAGTATTTCCCCCAAATTGCTAAATATACCTATCATTTTCAGACATGTTTTGTCAGCCAGCTGTGCATATTAAACATCAAGCTCACAGACAACTCTTATGAAAGCACTTATTAATTGATGACCATCTTTCAGGTATTGTTTTCTGAATGCTGCTGGGGGCGGGGAACTGGAGGTGAGCTAGGGAAAAATAAGAGGAGGTAAGGCAATGCGGGGACTAAAACAAAAGGCAGAGTTTTTTAAATGCTGGAAAATTAAAAAACCAGAAAGGGAACCCATGAGGGAATCAAATCTGAAAGAGACCAGGGGCAGACACTGAGTTCAAGGCCAAAGTCTAGGATCCAGGTTATCAAAGTAAGAACAGTAAGAACACAGGAGATTAAATGAGGTGGGGATAGAGCAACACAGGGTGATTACCTAAGAACAATTTGTCCCACAAATAGTTTAGATTTACCATATGAGCAGATCTGGTAGGGTTCAGGGATAGGAGAGCCTGGCTTAAAAGGCCCGCGAGAACAGACCAAAGCTAGGTGGCACAGATGAATTTCCCAAGTGATGCCTAGAATTCTTTCAGGGGATCAAATGACAGAGAAAGTTCAAGTTAAGAATGGATATCATTTCCCAATGAGTCTACCAAGTCTAGCACTCTCTTTCACACAAAAAGTCATTGTTCAGAAAAAGAATTCAAAACTTTTATTACCCTGCAATTCTATTTCTTGAATTAAAAGTCATAGCCTATATCTTCTTTGATATGTGTAGGTTATTTTCTGGCTTTTAAAAAAGCCATCCTTGGGCGCCTGGGTGGCTCAGTGGGTTAAGCCTCTGCCTTCGGCTCAGGTCATGATCCCAGGGGCCTGGGATCGAGTCCCGCATCGGGCTCTCTGCTCAGCAGGGACCCTGCTTCTCCTCATCTCTCTCTCTGTCTGTCTCTCTGCCTATTTGTGATCTTTCTCTCTGTCAAATAAATAAATAAAATATTTAAAAAAAAAAATAAATAAAATAAAAAAGCCATCCTTATCCTTGCTCTATTCAATACATAAGGGAACATTTAGCCTCATGTTTCATATGCCATCCCTTACTATATACAGCCCCCTAGAATACATAAGAAAAAGATAAATGAAAAGCACATTAGAAATGCACCTAGTAGTGGGAATCCAAGCCAGTGTTGATTGCAGATGCTTTGTTTGAGTCTGTGGCTCTATTGTGGGAGAAAAAGCCCCCTTATGTAAATGACAGTACTGCAAGAGAATTCTGGGAGGGAAGAACATAAACAAACACCATCTTTATCTCAAATATGCATATCAAATGTACACATTTCATATTATTTTCTTCTAGATTATCCTTTTTATTATGTACAGATTCTTTATTTACTACTTAGAGTTACTTTTTTGGCT
This sequence comes from Mustela lutreola, assembly GCF_030435805.1. NCBI lineage: Eukaryota > Metazoa > Chordata > Mammalia > Carnivora > Mustelidae > Mustela > Mustela lutreola. The sequence goes on from NC_081297.1 coordinate 91,695,740, forward strand.
TGTTTCATCAATACTTCTTTATTAAGTACAGTAACAAGTTAAAGGTAGACTCAGTTGTGTTGACACTCTACTGCCCCGAGGTAGAAAATTCCATAATTTTCCAAATAATGAAGGTCTTCATCTCCTTTTCCAGACTCATCTTCTTCCCCCTACCATATGCCTATGCTCCAGCCACAGAACTTTTCGTTCTTCCCTAAATAGGCATCTTCTGCATTGCCTCCTCTTTCTGTCTCTGCTGATTCCTCTGCCTGGAATGTCCCGACTTTTTTTTCTCTGCCAGGAAAACACCTACTCACCTGCCAAGTGCCTGCTCTTCAGAAATCGCGTGGGGAAAGCCTCTTTAATCTTGAAGGCTGAGTTACATACACCCCTTTTGGTATTCTTTTACTAGAGAACTCAGGCTCCTGTAATATAATTGGTTGCAAATATGTTTTGCAGCCTTCACTAGACTGTGATCACACAAAGAGTCCAGGATCTGTAAGGACGTCTTGTATAGAATAGCTGCTTAATACAGACTTGGTGAAATAATCATTCACTTGAACAATGAGATTTACCATTCTGGAATGTTTACATAATCCTGAAATCTCCAGATCAATAACTCATGGCTAAAGTATTCAATAATGATCCAAAGAGGGGGATGAGCTAGGAGAAAAAGATTTAGGAAAAAATTAATAGAGACTAAAGCAAGGCTTAATTTACAGTATGGCTCATGGAAAAGCAAGCAGATGTTCCTGTTTCCAGGGGAACCCATAGAGACAAAGGGGTGGCTGGGTCTCCCAACAGATCAATCTAAGTGACATGGCGACAGGTGAAGCTGATTCCCCAAATCAAGGGTATGTAGCCTCTATGTCACACCCAGAGGCTCTCATAAACTATGTCCACCCTCACCTTTAATGCTTTCCCTTGACAAGGGAGTAAAAAAGTGGAATGCCAGATTATCCATGATTCTATAAAATGGACAAAAATTTGAGTCCAAGTGTCAGGAAGGAGAGATTCTGTGGAGGCCCAAATTCCCAAGCTATGGTATCACGTTTTTCTTCCGAGTCACCTGAGATTCTGCAAGAAGACATTTCTTATTAGTGTTATTAATCATCTCTTGTGGGATTTGTGGCAGGTCCTGGGTGAGCCACACAAAATTTTATATATTGGGTACCAAAGTGACTCCAAATACTAAGATGAGACAGACATGCTTTAGTTCTTTCAGGATTGTTTTGTAGACAGAAAGCAAAATGAAATGAGCAATGCATTATGTGAAACAGCAGACTTGTCAGAATGTTCAGGTAGGAACATGCCACGGAAAGGTGGAAGAAACCATTTATCTAATCCACCCTCTGTAAATGGTAGGATCCTGTGTTGTTTGGACTAAGAGCCTGCAATGGAGATGAATCTTTGCGGACCCCTGGACACTTGAACTCGGTGTAGTTAAAATGGCTAATTGTCCCTGATGATAAAATCAACTGTTTATGCCTCTGTTTTATAGCTCACTGCTCCCTTTTCTTCCTCTTGAACTTGTTGAAAAATATCACACATTAATAATCATAAACAAAAAATATTTCTGATCTAAAATTAAACCCTATAGCTTTGAAGGATCATTAAGCCCCACTCAGATTCTTTCCTGGGTCCAATCTGAAGTTTTTGTGGTGAGAATGTTAATTTTTTAACTCTCAGCAACCATTTTAGCTCAATGTCTTTGACAGGGGCGCAGAGGGACGCAGAGGGAATGAAACACTTTGCAGGGCTGGCCTTGGTGCTTTTTATGCCCCAAGCAAGCAAACAAGAACAAGATTATAGTGGCCCTGAATGGAATCAGAAAATGGAAGAAGGCTTTTCTCCCCCCCACAAGAGGCTTCTTGAAGAAAAACAACTTTAAGATGCAATCTGTATCAGAGAAGCCACCCGACACCTGCCCGAAGTTCCTGTGATTTTGCAATCCATCCTGAGTATCAACACCGGAAGATACAGCCGCTGAACTTGTTTCCTCCTGGACATGACTAACTGCCTGGTTTTGAATCCAGAAAGCTGGAGGCACCCTAGACTCAATGACAGACACATAGGAGATGCCAAAGGCGGCTTTCAATTTGAGCCTGAAGTTTTACATTTTAAGAAGACAAATGAACAGCATTACCTGTTTTCTTCAATATTGACAAAGGAAAAGCCTGTGGCCCCCTTGCACCTGTTAATACTTGCTCCTTATACTGATGTGACCCGTGCAGCTGCTCATTTCAATTAGCCCAGGGCCAGTCTTGGCATTTACCCACAGAAACAATACCACACAAAGAAGTGCCTCTGTGCATTCATACTGGCATTCTTCCAAGTCACACTCAGCTTCTGCACATTTTACCAACCTGTCTCCCTGAGTGCAGGGTCTGGGCATTTCCGTCCCTAAAAACTAAAGGCTGGATGCTTAGGTCCTGAACAGCTAAAGGAGTCCTTCTGTTTCACTTAATTATTCTTTCTCATTTTTCTTCCTAAGACATTATTTCTCCTTTGTACCTCTGTTTTATTTTATTATTTTTTTTTTCCCTCAACCTCTGTTCTTTTTCTTCCTACCTTCACTCGGAGAGACCCTCAGAAGTGACATGGTTCTCCCTTTTTCAGCAACCACAACAAAACAGATGAAAGAACATGGATGCTAAGACGTTTCCTGATTTGTCCAAAAAAAAAAAAAAAAAAAAAATCTAAATAAAAAATGATAGCCCAGCCTGTGTCTCTTTTGTTTCAGTGTTAAGTTTGTTTTCAAAACTGGGTCCTTGTCCAGAAGGAGTTATAAACCCTCCCACCGCAATTCATCTCTATCATCGCTGTGGTTGGGGGGCGGGCGGGGGGAGGCAGGGTGGAGACAACCCTAACCAGTGATGAAAACATCTATGGCAGCTTCCTCCCTGAATTACTACTAAAAGCATCACCATTCTCTGCCTCTCTTTCCTGAGCACCATCAGACATTACTTTTTCATATGAGTTATATTGAATGTGCCCTTTTATGACATGCCTAAGAGATGCTTAGAGACATTTCTTTATTCACTTCCTAAGTCTTCACTGTTGCTAGCACTGGAAATTTATCACCTCATGGGCAAAGACCATGCTCTTACTTTTAGTGAAGCTCTAATCTCGCAGAGAGACATTTGATATATGTCCAGTGCTGGAAAAGTTTTTTTTTTCTTTCTTTTTTTCACTCAGATAATGAGGGGTGGGTACCTCCAAAACTACTTGTTTGTGAGATTGCACACAAACGGTGAAAAACCCTGCCCCAGCCCATGGTGGAGAGTTATTTCCTTTTGCTTCATGATAGAAAATGAGCCAGCTCACTGGGTCTGTCTTGTGTCTATGCAACCATCTGGAACAACATGTCAAGGGGTAGGCAGACATGTTTACCATGCCTTCACCGCTTCCGTAAACTGGCCTCAGTGGGTAACTTCTCTCCCATTTGCCAGGAGATACATCTGCAGACAATCTCGTTTTTCAGTCCAAGTGTTTACACATTTAGGAAGAGGGCAGGTTCTATAAAACTCCTATATCTGTATGTATTTGTTTTGCTGTCAAGTTTCCCGTAGTTTTTGCCTGTGCGCGGGCCGAGATTGTAGCAGGTGTTTGGAACAATTAACACAAGCAGGGATACCAGTAGTGGGCAAAGGATGGAAGAATATAAAACAAAGGCTTGACATTTTGAAAAACAAAGACCCTTAAAAAACTCACCTGAGGACGTCAGACTAGAACGCACCCATAGCATTAGATTGAATCTATTATAATTAAACTCTGAATAGGTGCCTTGGTCATAAAATATTAGTCTGAGTATAAAAACATCACTTTTTATGAATATATTTTATATGATTTCTTTTTAATGTTAAAACCGTATTTTATAGGACCCGGAAAGCTAGAAAAATGAGACATATATCAGATCTTTCCATGCAAATGACAGAATCAGTCCATTCTGTTTGCTCTGGGTGGCGAAAACGCACATACAGAGAGAACAACCAGGAATGCTTTGAGCGTTTTTGCTATTTGCAGAAACTTATAATCAGATGGAGGGAGTCTTTTTGCTTCTGTGTGGGTGACTAAGATAGTTAATTGGAGCTAAGCCAAAGAGTCTTTTTCATATCAAAGCAGTTTGGGGAAAATTATATTTATTTGGATGGTTTCACACTTTGAGTTTTGATTTCATTAAAATCAGCATGAATTTACAATTATAGATTTCTAAGTTATTCCATAAGCATAAATGCCAACTCATTTATGTTCTAACAAATAACATGGTCCAAACACTTTGCCTACAGAAGAAGAACTCATCTCAGTCCTCTGTTTCTCCTTATTTTAACAAAGGAAGTTTACATAGATCTTTCTGCTAATAGTCCACTGACCATCTCTTTGAGGACCAGACACCACTAGGGGCTAGGGTTATATCAGTGGAGGACATTTGGACCCTACGGACAATTCCCACTTTCTTTGTAAAGGCAGGTATATTAAAATGTATAAAAATATAATAATTGATAGAAATGTGGACCAGTTACTCCCACATGAAAGAGTAGCACTGAAGTCCCCTAAGAGGGTCAGAGACAGCCTTGTTGAAAATGTAACATTTTAACTAAGCCTTCAAGTATGATTAGAAAGAAGGCATATGGTCAGTAATTTTTCTCTGGGTGTTTGAATTAGCAGAATATCACTGAGTTGCTAAATAAATAGACCAGGGAGCTATAAAGAATCCTGAGTAACCTCTGAAGTGGAACAAGTCATCATTGTCGCAGGCGTCTGGATACTCTCGGAAAGACGAAAGCAATTTCGTAAGAATTGGTCAATAAGAGAGAGAAAGACAGTGAGACACTAACAAAGAAATTGTATCTAAGGTGCCATTAAAAGGGAAAAGCACAAGTTGTCCTAAAATTAGTGGTCATATGTAGAAGGAATGAGTTTAAGTGAATTAATGAGTATTTCAGGATTCAGGTCAATTCTGTCCCGGAACCACCAGGACTAAGAGTTAACATCGGCTTTTCATCTTCTAGTAGATGTTAAGCCAAAATGCCATTCACCCTTTGACCCTATTCTCCAATCCACGTTGACTTTTCCTGGGTGCTTTACACACCTATTCCTCATGGCAAACCCCTTTCATTCGAGCATAGAAATCTTCCTGGCCAAATGATGAGTAAGTTCACGTAACGGGCCTTACTAAGTATTGTTGACTAGAATATATTACTAGCACTAAAATGCATATTCTCTACTATCGTTTTACCTAGAGTATCTTGCATTAGACATTGCCACTTATCAAAGACAAAATGACTGTAAAGTAAAATTCATCACCTATAGATAGCTATTAAGCTCCCATGAATTGATAACATCCCCAAGAGAATAGACATATGGCTGGTGTCCTAGATATAAGACATTAGGAAAAAGAAAACAATGCTTCATAAACACTGGATATTTTTCTTTCTTATGTGATAACCTTCTTCCATATAGGTCTTACCTTTAGCTTATTTGGAACAATGTTGTTTCATTTTCATTCCTAATACTTTCAAGTTCTATAAGACAACTCTCTCTCTGTAAGTTCCCCTCCCAAACTCTCCCTCTTGATATTGTAACTTGAGTTATGTTCCGGACGTGAGAAGATATATACGGTCGACTATGGACAGTGGCGGTGAACCAGACAATGCAGCCAGCAAAAATGTATGGGGTAGCCAATGAAATAAAAAAGATAGACATTATCTTGCCTGGAGAAAACCAACCAAAATGATCTGGAATTATTTTGTTAATTCACAATCTGATTAGGTCTATAATACCTAACCATTCTAAAGTAAGCAGCTCTGTCACCCTACCTCACACACTCTGCAGTAGAGCAGAGGAGCAAGACACCCAGAAAAAAATTACTGACCGTATACCTGTTTATCTCATCTATTTCCTGGCTCTCCAGACTTGGATAGATAACATAACCCCCTTGAGCCTTACACTCCTTTTCTGTAAGTCACCTTCCTTGCCTACCTTATATAGTGTTTGGAACAATCGAGTAAGTTAGACATGTTGGGTAGTTGTGCTGGGCCAGCCTCCAAAGGCTGGTTCCATTTCCAGGGTTAGGGAGAATGACCACAACAGAGTCTCTATGCAAGCTTTGTAGACAATATGAAAGACACATGGAGATAGGATACAGCTTACAGGTTCCTGATGATTTCATATTTCCCCTGAATGTATTCCTCAAGCTTGGAAGTCTTTGCAAACCAATAGAGTCAGAAGATTCCAGAACTTACTGTGTTTTAAATGATTTAAAGCTGGTGGGGGAGTGACTGGAAGGGGCTACACATGGTCAAGTCACACGAACTTAACATTTTGGTTCATGATCTCTCTTTTTTTTTTTATAATTTTATTTTATTATTTTATTTTTTTTTAAGATTTTATTTATTTATTTGAGAGAGAGACAGTGAGAGAGAGCATGAGCGAAGAGAAGGTCAGAGAGAGAAGCAGACTCCCTGTGGAGCTGGGAGCCCGATGTGGGACTCGATCCTGGAACTCCGGGATCATCACCTGAGCCAAAGGCAGTCGTCCAACCAACTGAGCCACCCAGGCATCCCGGTTCATGATCTCTTGATGCTGTAGTGTTACATAATAATTTCCTTGTTCAAGTTCTTGGGCTTATTCAAAATTTTAAAGCAACAGACCTGACTGTGGCCTATCACATTTTGAAAGATTTGAGAAATATGATGTCATCGCAAGACATGATGTCTATTAAGTTCATATGGCTTGGACTTGCAAAATCCTGTTGATCCCTGAACAACACAGTTTTGAACTACCCAGGTCCACTTATATGTAGACATTTTTCACCAGCACTGTAAATGTATTTTCTCTTCCTCATGATTTTCTTAGTGACACTCTTTCCTTCTACTTGCTTCACTGTAAGAATACAGTATATACATATACATATAAAACAATATATATAACATACAAAATATGTATTAATCCACTATTATTGTTGCCAATAAGGCTTCCAGTCAACAGTAGGCTAATAGTAGTTCAGTTTTGGGGGAATCAAATATTAAATGCAAATTTTTTTACCACAGTGGGTATGTGTGTCGGGGGGTAGGTGTCCCTAATCCCTGGTTTGTTCAAAGGTCTACTATACTACAATTGCTTCAAAGTTATTGAAGAGTTAATTGTCTTTGTGGATTATTCAGGACTTTAGGACATTAACTTAGTCTTTTTCCTCTTTTAGTGTAGCTTTGAAAAAGCCATTATATTTAATATATACAAAGAGACCAGATATATGATAGTGAGCAAAATTTATATTGCAAGAATGGCTGGAACAAATAACACCATCGTAACATGGGGCATCTAAAAATGGGCTGGAGGGATATTTTTACTGTGTGGGAGGAACCCAGAATGAAGTACCACCATTCTCATCATTTCTACCCTGAGTTAGACAGTCTTCCAAGCCAGGGATTCTTCTTCTTGGGACAGATGAAAATGATGACGAATGCAGCAGCAATAGTTAATCATAAATCATGATTCAGCTCTTTTGGAACCCAAGTCCCTGTTCAAGATAGAGGTGGGAGCTGTTAGAGCAAGAGTAAAACATGATTTTAGCACACCAACTGCCGCAGCCCAGTGCGAGCCCCAGGCTTTGAGCTTTCATGACTCATTTTTTCCCCCAGTTCCAGCATTCAAAACAATTTCTCCCTTCCTGGGCCACCTTTCAGAAGACTCTTTAAAGCAATGTTAGGATTTATCTCTCACTGACTTATGTCCTAAGACCTGGTTGTTATTATAACGACTTTACCTAATTTATGGTGATAGAATGAATTCATATTTATGAGTCAAACATTTTTATGGCCAAGCCTCAGTAGTGAAAAGAAAACCGTGTTTGTACTTTTTTTTAAATTTTTTATTTTTTATAAACATATAGTTTTATCCCCAGGGGTACAGGTCTGTGAATCACCAGGTTTAAACACTTCACAGCACCCACCAAAGCACATACCCTCCCCAATGTCCACAACCCCACCCCCTTCTCCCAAACCCACTCCCCCCAGCAACCCTCAGTTTGTTTTGTGAGATTAAGAGTCACTTATGGTTTGTCTCCCTCCCGATCCCATCTTGTTTCATTGATTCTCAGTATCTAAATCTGACCATGTTTAATATGAGTTTAGGAAGATAATCTTAACATTATTGTGTAGGAAATTTCTCACCCAGTCTGATTTCTTTCAGTGAGGTAGATAATCACAAATGAAAGTTTATGATATCTCCTAAGCAACTCGGGGACTGGATGACAGATTAGAAATAATATTCCAACAGAGTCAGAGGACCTTTGTTTTAACCTGAGATTTGGTCACGTACCCTTATGTAGCTTCTTCTGGTCTTACATTTCTTACTTAGGAAATGGGTTTCCATGGCCCTAGGGTCTCTTCCTGATCAATTTCCTCATCTGTAAGATGAACGCGTAACAGTATCCATCCACAGGGTTGCAATGGGGATTAAGCGATATTCAGGACAGAATTTATTGTAAGCCCATTAACAGAAACTCAACAAATTAAACATTTCTATAATAATTACTTCATTATTTACCCTGGCTATTTACTGTCAAGACTATCAAACCCTCCCAGGGTACAAATATGCCACATAGGCATATTTACTATATGTAAGTATATACGTGATTTACATAATAGTGATATCTGGACAGTTAGGTGTGAAATATACTGGAAATGAAGACCAAAAGGTCAGAGTTAAAATATCTTAGAAGTTAAGGTTTGATTTCGAATGGACCATTATGGTTTTATAAATATGCAAAAACAGCCAAACAAGTGGAACATGTTTTGTGTTCATTCCCTCTGCTCCGGATTTTTGTGTTTTTCGTATCTGATTGGCAAGGACTGGGGCCTTATGGACCGATGTGGTCAACACCATCAAGGAATCTGCTTGGTATGTGGACTTGATGGCTATGGTTCCTGGGCCTCAAACATCATTAATAAGCCCAATAGTCTCCTTCAACCTTCACAACTTAGATCCCAAGGAAAGGCACACTTTGGGGAAACAAAGTATTTTATTTCCAGCTGTTTTCCTCTACAAACACATTTGGAAACATTTGTGTTTTTATGCTGATGAGTTAAGAAAAAAATTGGGAGCCAAAGAATTACAGTATTTTTCATAAAGACATTAACCTACACTAATGTTTGTAGATATGGATGTTAATTTGTAAATTCTTATTTACATGTGCAATTCATATATTCTCCTGTGGGGCAGAAAATTTATTTCCTCATTTTTTTAAATGCTAACTCATCCTCATCTCTGGTATCAGCTAATGAAGTACAAACACACTCACAAATTTCAGTTGATTGATTCTTTAATAGCAACTTAAAAGTCTGAACTGAAGAAAAACTTGAAATATTTGCAAGGCAAATGTTAAAGATTAACACCACTTTCTTGTCTGGAAAGAATTCGTAACTCAGTAGGACAAGACATATGATGTGTGTTGATAAAGGCGTGAAACTGATTAACAAAACAATTAGGTAAGTATATTCTTATTATAGTAGTACTTCAACATTATGTAATAATATTAGTATTATTATTATAAAGACAGAAAGTGTTTTTCCAAAGTGTTATCTCACCAGACCATAAGTTTACTTTTTATTTTTTTGTTTAAGATTCATTTTTGTATTCCAGGAGTTGGGGGAGGGGCCAGAAGCAGAGAGAATTCCATGCAGACTCTACTCCAAGGGCAGAACCCAACATGGGGCTCTATAGCAGGGCCCCTAGATTACAACCCTGAGATCACGACCTGAGAGGAAACCAAGAGTCAGATGCTTTAAATGACTGTGCCCCCCAGGTACCCCGATGCTTATTCAAATGATGGGGATGTAACTACAAGCATTTTGAGATCTCCTCCCCTTAAGCTGTGTCAGCTTCAGTAAGAAATTTAAACAGCAGAGTTTAAATTTAAACAGCAAAGTTTAAACCTGCTAAGTCAGTTTCAGATTTTCTTACTTTCATTGTAAGAATGTCTACGAACAAATCTACACTTTTTAAAAAAATCAAATGGATACTCAAATAATAGATATTGGTCACCTTTCAGGGTTATTGAAATAGAATGCAGAGTGAACTCAAAGGTCCTCCTTGCAATATACAGTGATGAAATCTTTTTAAATGCCAGAAAGCATTACCAGAACTCATGCGAAAACAATGTCAAACAAATAACTATGACTATATACATATGGTGAGTCCACTGTGGGCAGCAGTAGGTGAGAAAGCTTCCTGGAGGAAGCAGAATTTGAGCTAGGCATTGGGTGATGGACAGAGACAGGTAAGATGGAACACTGCGAAGTCATATGTCAAAAATTATATATTTTTACATCGGGAAGAAATCCTCTCTTAAGCTCTGTAACTGAGGAAACTGAGGGCCAAAGAAATGTTATACCTTTCTCATGAAAATCCAACTGGTTAGAGAGTAGGAATTAGATTTATTGAGAGTTGTTCTAGGGCTCTTTTTATAATAGGAATAACATCTCTCTGTTCAATCAAACCTGCAAGTGGTTTGGAGTATGGAATAGGATTTTTTTTTAATTTACTGAATTAATAAAACTAACAGATTGTTTTAATGTTAAATTCAAATCTGGCAGTATACTCTGTGAACATCTCTACTTTTATTTTTGTTTCCAAGCCTATTTTAAAAGGTTATATGCCTTTCCAAGTGAAAAAAAAAAAAAAAGACCCATTCATATTCTATTAATTTCTGAGGTAACTGTGGGTATGCTCACAAAAACTGATAAAATAACTAACGTTTAATATGATATTGCTACTATGAGAAATGTTCGGTGTATACAGCTAAGGTGTTGTCTTGAGATACAGCTTGATTACCTTTAAAAAGAAAAAAGAAAGGTGATATAAGGCCAAGTTTCTCTAGGTGGAAAGTAGTTTCTTTTTCTTACAGCCATCAGCACGCTTACAAAATTCACATCTTACGGCAAAAATAGAGTCGAAACTGTTAGAGCTGCTGTAATTGCTATCAAGAAGCCCAAATACGGAACTAGACGAAGCATATCACAGGAAAAAGACTTTCCTTGGCCTGTGTTATGAAGGGGTTAATTATGAGACCTGAGATAAGGTGTTCGCACATCTAGGCACTTCATCAAGCCATGGAGTCAGGAAACAAGGGAGGATAGATGAAGGTGCTGGGGATAATAATGATGGCAAGTAATGATTTCCCTAGAGGTGAACTGATCTATGGCCACAAGCAAAGAAAAAAGGCTAGAAAGTACCATAACATTACCTTGGAGTACTTAACAGACTCAAAAGCAGTAACCCTGTGTCAAAAAAGGCCCATCATCCTGCTCATTTTAGGTAAAAGAGTTATGCCCAAGTACAAGAGGGGAATGCAAAATTCACATATGAAATTAAACAGCTGAAAGGTATGATTTAACAATGCTCAAAACTCAATAAGCCAAAGATAAACAGCAAATTAGATGACTCAATGTCAGGAGGAAAAAACATCTTCCATCGATCCCATCGTCAAAAATTAATCTGCCTGAGAATGCCCTCTGCTCCAATCCCCGAGCTGATGAAGAGTAGAGAAATAGAGTAAAACCTATGTACGAGCGCTTCACCTTCAGGCTAGACCCTGATTACAATCTCCTGTGAGACATTTCAGCATGAAGGGCCTCTCATGTTGGGACTGCAAAATTAAATTGCGATCAATACTTTACAAAAATAATTGGGGAAAAATGTTCAGAAGTCGGAGCTGCACTGTGTGGCCACAAATATATGAAAGTTATTTTTTTTCTACCTTTCTGGGGGTTATTCTTCAGGATAGATCAGTTCAAAGGTGTCTCTTGACAATAGTGTTCTTGGAATGGTTTCGCTCACCTTGTTAGGGAATTTTAAAAGCAAGGAACATTTACAGCCTACCAAGAGTGGTATCTTATTGCTGTATTCTGGTTTCCTTTCTTTGGAGTGCTAATCTCAGCCCATGAATTCTTCTCGTCTCTTCTCTCTTTGATGTTGATTTCAATTTCTTAGCAAATTAATTCTCATCATTAAACAGCAATGACAAAAAAAAAAAGTTATATCCCAACAAAATAAAAAATGTGCATGCACTCCAAAGATTTGGTAGGTTTTTGAAAACTTTGTTGCAGATTTGATTCTGAATCCTTCGATACATTTAAATGTTGAACTCTGTAGTTAAATTTAGGTTAAAATGTATTGAATCGAACTCTTCCCTGCTTTGAGGAATGCTTAGTATTCAGCCTTTTCTTCTTGTCTCCCTCTGAATGAGTTCTTATTTTTTGCAAAGATGTACTTTTTAATCCATAAAAAGAGGAGGAAGTGGAAAATGTAAATGCCTATGTGAAATTTTTGCTTTTTCTATAAGTGGTCATTCTGGGTTTTGTTATACAGAAAGTTCAAAATAGTGTACTTTTATAATTGCATTTTTGGAATCTACATAGGGTTTTCTGGGTTTTTATTTGTGATACAATTCTTTGACAAGACAGACCACTGATTTTCCTCACTATGAATCATTTGTTATAACCCGAGTCTCACACCCGCAGAGGAAAAAAAGCAGCCACATTAAGAATACACCGTACAAACCACAGAAAAGTAGGTGGTATGCAACTCACTAAAGGGGAGTACCCAAAGAAGAGTAATCAATGGCTTGCTGTCATTCTGGGGAAGGGGATGCATTGAGTGGTCTCCTGTAGGGCATTGGGACTGGGGGAAAGAATCAAAAGGGTACTTATTAAGTGTGAAAATGATAGCACCTTGGACTAGATTGCAAATACCTGAGAAGACCTGAATAACATTTAAAGTGACCTTCACCAGGGAAATGACAGCACCCGTCAGAATAGGGGGTGAGAGAGAATTTCACTGGGTGGGCACCCCCAAACAAAACAGACATCTTGTGTCTTGTGATATAACTATGATAAATTTCAGATTTCAGATCAGTTTTCTTCCACCCCCGTGCAAGCTCTTGAAAAACCTTTTCACACTGTTATTCTGATCAGAAAGATAGAATGCAAAGTTATTTTAAGATTCACCAGAGGTAAACTTAACAGGGATGAGGAGAAAAAAGAAGGCAACAGGATGGGAAGGAGGAGTAGGAGAGAGGGAGAGACACGCATATTTCTTATAGACAACCTATGGCCTAAGCTGTTATTCTTCCACATGCCACACACACAAAATACACTTTCTGATCACTCATAAGTGCATCTGGAATATGCTTTACAGTAACAACTGCCTGATGGACACCAATGCAAATCTTCAACTCTCAGTTCAGACATCTAGTTCTCTAGAACAATTTCCCTGAATATTCTCAACCTCATAATTAGGCATTCTGACCCTGTGCATCCATTCTTGATGGCATTTATATGTTAAAATGAATGTTTCCTTCCCTACTGGATTGTGATATTTTCAATTAAACAGATGCTCTTTTATTTGTCTTGTATACTCAGGTTTTTTTCTCTCCTCCAACATAAATAACCTAATTTCTTTACAACATCCTTCCACTGATTTTTGTTTTCCAATGTTTAACTTGCCACTTGTGACATTGGACTTATCTACTTGAGGTTTGGACTCCTCATCTCTGAAATGGAAGGGTTGGACTAAATAAAGTGTCTCAAACGTCCTTTCTGGGTCTAAAATTGCAGGCAATACAAATGATTCCATATTTTGCTAAAAAGCTAATCACAATGCCTGCCCCAGCCACAACCACTCTTATATGGCATGAAATAAGACTCTAAAAAAAAAAAAAATCATTCTTGACTGTTCATATTCTATATGACGCCACCCTCCCACCCTTTGGCTCCAGCAATGACACCATCAGAAGCATCGTACACGGAGTTGTGCCATGGGAATTTGCTAATATCTTTTCATTTGGACACACGCCAATGTTGATTTCAGGTGGATCGAACCAGAATCTGCCTATCGAAGGAATGGCGCCATACTCTGGTGATAAAACTTGAGTCAGACCAATTGGCATCCCTTTCTAGAATTGAATAGTGAAACAAACCAGGCAGTCAGCAGGATGTGTAAGCTGAGCATACAACTCAGCAGGCATAAAGTTGAGGATAGGGAATAACAGGGAATGTGGAGCCAAGGAGACATAGAGTCGTGGAAGCCTGAAGTTGTAAGGGAACAGAGTTCATTTGTTAACAGAAAGCAAGAGGTAATTCACGGATATGTTCAATATAGTAGAAAGACTTAGTAGCAAAAGGAAAACGGAATAGCTACTTGGAGGGCAAGTGGGCCATTTCATGTTGGAGTTCTTTTGTATATAAACAAAAATGCCAGCTACCACAGTGCCTACATCTGCCTTGGATTCTCCACCGGTTCAAATGAGACTCTGCTGTGATGCAGTGTGTGTCCCTTTCATCTTTCAAGATAGCTATTTTCCCATGACTGGCCATAATTTGATTTTCCTGGAAGCAGTCACTATAACTTGAAGCCAGATAAACAAAACAAATATAAAAATGCAACACCAGGCTAGTCTGTGAAATCTTTATAATAATGGCAGCTCCAAATCAATAAGAATGTATCACGTGCCAGTCATTTTGATTATACCACTGCAGGCAGCTCTGGGAGGAAGCATTACAATCCCACTTTACAGAGGAGGAGACTTGTAGACTCAGAAGGAATGGAAGGACTTGTCCAAGGGCATGCATCTGGTAAATGATAGAGCTGAATTCAAACCCAGCTGTGTTGGTTCTAGAGTCTGAGCTCTTTCCGCTATGGCACACTGCCTCTTTACCCCAAAAATGCAAAGCAATGCTAGAATTAGAAAAGTTTACTTTGAGTTTCTTTGTAGAAGTCATATACAAGTCATCTATCTACCCAACTAAAAACATATGGGAGACGTACCAATTTAGCCTTGGTTCAGGCATTATTAGCTATTCTGATTCATGTATTCCCTAATGAATCAAGCATTTGCAACAGCCTGAGGCCTCCAAGTAGGAAATACACCTCTGTCCTGCATAATGTCTATTGGTGTAGGATTAACACTACCAAGAGAAGCACAACCTGAACCACTTTATTTTGCCCTAAAAATCAGGACCACTAGAAAATCCCATGGGAATGTCACCATCAATGAGTTCTCTTTGAAATGGGACACTTATGCTAATGAGATAGTGGCCAGAGTATACTTATAAAAATCTGTTATATTCATTAAAATGAGTGTTTAAATTTTTTTAAAAAATTTAAAAATAAAATGAGTATTTTATATTTTTCAGACACTCTCCTGGGTTTGAGAATACAGCAATAAGCATGACAGACAAGATCCTGTTCTAATGAAATACATATTTTAGTGAGAGAAAAACAATTTTTTAAAGAAGAAGAAAAAAATAAATGCAAACATTTTGGATAGTAGTAGCTATCATTAGTAAAATGTTTCAAAAATAAATGATAGAGGATATTATGTTAAGTGAGATAAGTCAATCAGAAAAAGACAATTACTATATGATTTCACTCATATGTGGAATTTATGAACCAAATCAGAGGATCATAGGGAAAGGAGGGGAAAATAAAAGAAGATGAAATCAGAGAGGGAGACAAACAAGAAGAGACTCGGTTTTTTTTTTAAGATTTTATTTATTTATTTGACAGAGAGACAGAGAGATCACAAGCAGGCAGAGAGAGAGGACGAAGCAGGCTCCCCACTGAACAGAGAGACCAATGCGGGGCTCAATCCTAGGACCCTGAGATCATGACCTGAACTGAAGGCAGAGGCTCAACCCACTGAGTCACTCAGGAGCCCCCAAAGAGACTCTTAACTCTAGGAAACAAACTGCAGGTTTGCTGGAGGGGGAAGAGGAACGGGGTAACAGGGTGATGGGCATTAAGGAGGACAGGTGATGTGATGAGCACTGGGTGTTGTATGCAACTGATGAATCACTGAACACTACATCTTAAACTAGTAATGCAGTCTATGTTATTAATTGAATTAAAATAAAATAAAATTTAAATAAAAGAAAAGCCAAAAACAAAAAATAAAAAAATAACAAGAACCCAGGGTTAGATGGCTTCCCAGGGGAACACTACCAAGCTTTTAAAGAAGAATTAATTCCTATTCTCCTAAAATTTGGACAGCCACATGCAGAAGAAGGAAACTGGACCATTTCCTTACACCACACACAAAAATAGACTCAAAATGGATGAAGGACCTCCATGTAAGACAGGAATCCATCAAAATCCTTGAGGAGAACATAGGCAGCAACCTCTTTGATCTCAGCTTGAGCAACTTCTTCCTAAAAACACTGCCAAAGGGAACCCTCCTACACTGTTGGTGAGAATGCAAGCTGGTGCAGCCACTCTGGAAAACAGCATGGAGGTTCCTCAAAAAGTTGAAAATAGAGCCACCCTATGACCCAGCAATCGCACTACTGGGTATTTACCCTAAAGATACAAATGTGTTGATCCAAAGGGGCACATGCACCTGAATGTTTATAGCAAAATGTCTACAATAGCCAAACTATGAAAAGAACCCAGATTTCTATCAACAGAGGAATGGATAAAGAAGATGTGGTATATATACAATGGAATACTACATAGCCATCAAAAGAAATGAAATCATGCCATTTGCAATGACATGGATGGAACTAGAGGGTATTAAGCTGAGCGAAATAAGTCAATCAGAGAAAGACAATTATCATATGATCTCCCTGATATGACAAATTTGAGAGTCAATGTGGGGGTTTTGGAGGCTAGGGAAATAAAAAATGAAACAAGATGGGATCGGGAGGGAGACAAACCATCAGAGACCCTTAATATCACAAAACAAACTGAGAGTTGCTGGGGTAAGGGGGTAGGGAGAGGGTAGTAAGGTTATGGACATTGGGGAAGGTATGTGCTATAGTTAATGCTGTGAAGTATGTAAGCCTGATGATTCACACATCTGTACCCCTGGGGCTAATAATACATTATATGTTAATAAAAAATTTTAAAAAATTTTTAAAGATTTAAAAAATAAAAATAAAAAAATAATTGATAGCTTGAAGTAGAGAAAGGGGGACGTATGGGATAGATTTATCACAGAAACCTCATTATATTTAGGACTCAATCTTGAGCAAAAGAAAGACATAAATATTAAGAAAAAATATTCTCAGGCAAAGGAAGTAGTACGTGCAAAGCCTCTCAGATAAAGACAACCTTGGCATGTTATCAGAATGGAAGGAAGAACAGTATGGATTGAGTGCCCTAAGTGCAGGGAAGAGTCATAGGAGATGAGGTAGCAGATAGGTGAGGTAGAAAGTGAAATGACAGTTTGGATCTTATTGTAAGTACAAATGTGAAAATATTTTACAAAATTAAGCATGGGAATGACCCAAGAACACATGGATGCTGGGTGGTCACTGTGGGAAGACTGTCTGAACGTACAACACGCCTGTGTGTTGAAGGCCTCAGTGTGACAATCCTTTGAAAATGAAGAACTTCCTAGTATCTGGTCCTTATGCTCATAGGACAAAACTTGATTTTTCCATATATCAAATGAAAAATCATCTTGTAGGGTTAAAAATACATCTAATCAAGGACTTAAGGGTCAATGTACAAAACCCAGAAGGTGCAAATATTTGCTATACTCCCTGACATTTATGTTTACTTTGCTAATGAATCTGGAATAGTGAAAGTCCACTAACTAAAACTCACTCCCCAGATAGTACCCAGATGGACACAAGCTGATTTTGACGATGAAACTCTAGATTAGCTTTCTACCTTCTAACGGAAATATTCTTTTTTGTATATCATGTATTTAACCAGATGATCCCAAGTTGTCTGACCTGGGAGTCATTCAGCTTCCTTCAATAACTTTGCAGATCTATTTTCAGGTTACGTATTGATTTTTCAGTGTAACTCCAATTTCATTCATGTCTAGGTTCCTGGGGGCTCACCCCACCATAGCCACCCAAACTGATAGCAACTGGAGCAAGGGAAATATAGAGGTAAATCAAGTAATCTATTAAATGAGTGTAGACATTCCTGACTCTCAGTGAGTAGGAATGTTCACTAATGGAAAATTGAAGTATTTTTGGAAATTGTTAATGGGTTGACTTATCTTCCCCCTTCAGGAATCTATTCCTCGCATGCTTTGACTCTGCCTCAACTACTGTACTATGTTAATTAAAATCAACAGGCTTGGCCCTTACTTATCCTAGACCCACAGCACCTATCCATATATCAGCTCCAGGAACCATTCCTGATATCCAATTCTTCTTTTAGAAAAGCAGCATTCTGGGGGCACCTGGGTGGCTCAGTTGGTTAAGCAACTGCCTTTGGCTCAGGTCATGATCCCGGAGTCCCAGGATCAAGTCCCACAGGGGGCTCCAGCTCTATGGGGAGTCTGCTAGTCCCTCTGACCTTCTCCCCTCTCATGTTTTCTCTCTCTGTCTCGCTCTCAAATAAATAAATAAAATATTAAAAAAAAAAAAAAGAAAGAAAAGCAGCATTCTGACTGTGATCTCTTACCACCCTGATCCCCTGATAGGCTATTATCTGTTTGATGTTTCAGGTTTACTCTGATCTCAACCTTCATGATGTAGACTCACAGAATAAAGACTGGGAACCACCCTGTGAAATGTGTAGCCCATTCTCCAAAATTGCAAATGCAGAACCGAGGCCCTGAATGGTTAGAAAACTTTCTTAATTTTGAGACTCAGTTCATGACAGAGATAGGTCTCCTAATACCTAGGTTGAATATCATTTCCATAAAATCTTACCAATGCTACCTATTCCCTCAGGACCTTACCAGGTACCTGCACAATCAATTTATTTGATCTAATCAATTAATGTGAGTTAGAGTCTTAGGGCTGATATTGACTTGATACGTGACTCCTGTTAGATAACACTTTTGCTTAAAGGCTAGACTAACTTAGGAAACATGGTGGGTTAAAGGAACAATAGATTGGGACAGGATGTACTAGACATGTCAGACTTTTCTGTGTGAAATACTCTGACTAACATCCCATAGTGAAGAGGCAGCCCAAAGTAGACATCACAAATCAAACCTGATGGAGTCAGCACTGGCCACCCCTAGTCTGGTTAGGGACTAGTGAATGATAAGGCCTGGCATTAAAAAAAAAGGGGGGGGGCGGCTGGATGGCTCAGTCGGTTAAAGCCTCTGCCTTCAGCTCAGGTTATGATCCCAGGGTCCTGGGATCGAGCCCCGTGTCGGGCTCTCTGCTCAGTGAGGGGCCTGCTTCCTTCTCTCTCTGCCTGCCTCTCTGCCTAGTTGTGATCTCTATCTGTTAAATTAAAAAAAAAAAAATAGTAGTTAATATTCTCCTTTTAAGGAATGCATGAGGGGAAGTATAGACAGAACAGGAGTGAGAAGTGAGAGCTAAAACCAACAGTAAGTTATGAGTGTAAATTCCATACAGGGCATGAAAAGCTCAAGTTATGAGAGAAGAGACACTGAGCAAGATGGGGAAGAAGAAACTGTTAGTACACAGAGGACATAAGTTCATATATTCATATACATATATACACAGGAAAGAATGACCTGTTTGACAATGATACAGAGAGAAGCAAATATGCAGAATCTTTTAATCACTGCCCACTGGAAGGAAGTATGAGGCACACACACTGGCTCTGAGATCCCCAGAGATGGCTGAGGCTACACAAGATACTAAACTCCATTTCTGTCTGAGTCCTGGCTGTCAGGCCATAGGGCTGAATGGTTATCATTCACAAGATTCTCATGAGACTACAATTTTATTACTCTCAGCTATCTCATTTTAATATGGCATTATATAAATAACTGAGATAAATTTTTATTTATTTATATAAAAACAACCTAACCAAAGCTTGGAGAGAATATATTTCATTGCTGTATGCAAATTCCCCCCCCCCCGGCCGGAAATGGTTATTTTACTTATGTAATAGACTCGTCTTTTGACAAAGCCCAGTGATGCTGAACATGGCTTCTGTCCATCTCAAGCCACATGAAGGGATCAAACTTGAATGGACTTTATGTTTTATCTTGTGATGTCATCCAAAGTTTTCAAATTTTCAGGCATCAATAAAAATGTAATTTAAACAAGTGTTTTTTCCAGGGATGAAGACAAATCATTGTAGAAGACTGGAAAATAATTTGAGATAATTAATATTTTTCATTTTGAAGGAGCCTTTACATTGTTTAATAGTAAGAGATAACACAATGAATCAAAATTCAATGGGAGAAAAATGGTTGATACTGAATGACAGCATTACTCTATTTTCCAACTAAGCAACATATCCGGACTGTTTTTAAGTTCAACCTATGGATATTTTTTACTTAAAAAAATGTAGATCTATTGTTCTCCAGAGATGAAATTAGCCATGAAAACTATGCTTATTGGAATTGCTTATCACTGCCAAGTACAAATGTATTACAAACCCTCCCCCATTGTCCATACCCATACGCTTCCCCCTTTGTGTTCTCAGTGCACAGGCCCATGCATACCTTACAAAGCAGGGGATAAACATAGAGGGAAAAAGGAGAGTGATCAATCTCAAATTACAGTCATTATTTTAGCTACATATGATAGAGTGGTAGATTATTTGGTCTTTTTAAAAAATATAAACCTTGACCTGAAACCCAGGAAAATTCCTGAAATCCAGGTAGCTTTAATTGTTTCTAAATAAAAATTCAGAATGACATAAATACTGAATGGCTTCTGGGCAATGTATCACTGCAGGTTAAATACGTTTTGCTCTGGAGGCTGCAGTTCACAGGGTACAGATAACAAGAGGAATGAATTTGGTGATCCCAGCTAGTCCGGAGTGGCTATTAACATATATCACCTAACTGTCTCCAAATGTGACCCTATTTCCACTCTCACTTTTTCTGTCCTCAGGAAATTGTTGCTAGTGAGAGAAGGAGTGAACCAAAAAGAGAAGTGAGGGTGTGGTAGTTGATCAGTTGAAAAACTAGAACATTTTCCTGATCTATTCTTTGCAGTCTCTCGCTTTTTTGAGAACAAGGAAGAAGAAACAGCACCTCCTCTCTTAGCCTAAAGGGTGCATAAAGAATGCTGTCCTCTAGGAATGCTAGGACATTTCCATTTTTCCTCTCTAGTATGGCTGGGTTTTTGTTACTGGGGGTCTGGGGGTGGGGGAGAGAATGCCCTTATGATTTTTTTAAGTTTATAAAATCAGCACTTACCAATTATTGCCAAATTTAGCTCCTCGAAAACTGAGAGAAAGGGGAAAAAATCAGCATAGGTATCAAAGAGAAGACTAGATAGAGAACACTCTAATCCTTTAGGAGCCAAATGAAATCTATATTTTTGTACTATTAAGTATAGTATAAAAAGGCCAAAGTCATGGGCATTAGCCCCATAGGGGCCAGTTAGCTGGACTCAAATTCAAGGCCACAGAATATATATCTAACTTTGCTGCTGGCAGTTAATTATATCAATGACCATCAGGAGAAATAGAAAAGTGTCTTCTCAGTGCCTATTTTAACATTGCCTAACACTTTCGGCTTGGCTCTTATAATTGTCAAAAAAAATTGGAAGCAATTTTAAAATCATATCAATTTTAAATGTAGACTTATGTCCATGAGCTGTTATACAAACATGACATTTCTAAACTACAGCAAGGTCTCACTTTCGTAGATGGAATGTTCGTATTTTATTTATCCAAAGCTAAGACCAAATAATGTGCTTTTGCCTCCCAGTTCATACTGTGTTTTTTCTCACTGTAGCATTTTTCACTACAGAAGCACTTATAAATATCATGTTAATGATAAGAGTTAAAAACATCATAACCATGGCTTTTGCTTCTCTTTTCTAAATTATATCATAGCTAAATATTAGTTATTAACGTTCTGGACTGAAAACTTCATCTTTAGAACCAGGAGGAAATACCTAATTCTTAACTTCATCTTCAGCTCTTTTATAATTTTCATTGTTTTTGCATCATAAAATGTGAACTGATTTTACAGTGTTCTAGAAAAATTGGAGCTTCAGGATTAAGAAAATTATCATTAATATATTATTTAAAAAATGCTTTGCTGTTCAAGGGAAATGTTTAATAGAAGTTTCAAAAATACATACTCCCAGTGGAAAGCCAAGCCTTGCATACGGATAAGGTGATGGGTGGTAATACCAACTGCGGAATCAACTGAATAAAGACAAACACGACACAACATTGCGATGTGTTAAAACGTAGCTTTCTCTTTCACCTGTAACTGTTTTTGTACAAATTTAAAAACAGCTTGCTAATTACTATTTGGTGGAACTGTCTTCACAAAACACTGTGAAAGGCTGTAAGAGAAAGCTTCCCTTTTTTCGTCCCCATCCCCCTTCCTCCTTGCCTTCCTTTCTCCACCTCTCCCTCTCTTCTTGCTTTTCCTTCCTTTTCTTTGCCTGGCACTGTTCCCTCCCTTTCTCCTTTCCTTCCTTCTCTTTCTTCCTTCCCTCTTTTCTTCCTCCCTTTAGTATTTAAAGAAGATCAAAGCCTATGGCATCTGTGCAGACTGAAGCAGGAACTCCTGGAAGACTGAGGAGAGCCTTGCTGACTACCAGAGAAGAAGTCAGCAGGACGAGTGGGGGGCACGGAGTTTCCAAAGGTTGAAGCGAGAAAAAAGTAGCTGATATGTATTGAGGACTTACTATGTGCCTGTACCGTTCTAAGCCCTTTCATAGAGTATCCCACTTAACCTTCATGGTATTTTGTTTTAAGTACCTGAAGAAATTGAAGCTCAAGAAAAGCATATTAACTTATCCAGAAGTTGAGTCCGATAATAGTTATTACAAAGTCAGGCTTCATTGTTTATACCGTTTGTTTTGCGAGTGGGTTTGGGCACAAAGCTCTGAATCATTTCTGTTTAAGTGTGTCCAAGGTGAGAGCTCTGGAAACAGGGTATACAACCTAAAGAAGTGACATTTATCCTTGGTCCCTTAAAGTTTATTTTTGGCAAGGAACATAGTCAACACAACCTGACTGTAGACTACATGCTTTTATTCATTTATTTTTAAGATTTTATTTATTTATTTGAGAGAGAGGAGGAGTAAGAGAGCACACAAACATGGGTAGTGGCAGAAGGAGAGGGAGAAGCAGACTCCCCACAAAGCAGGGAGCCTGATGCGGGCCTCAGTCCTAGGTCGCTGGGATCATGATCTGAGCTGAAAGTAGATGCTTAACTGACTGAGCCATCCAGGCACCCTTGGACTACAGACTATTAAACAGATGTGTAATAGCAGTAAACCCAGATAGGGATAAATATAGGTACAAACCAGAGGTACCTAGGTGGCTCAGTCAGTGGAGCAACCAACTCTTGGTTTTGGCTCAGCTACATATGTCTAGTTGAGAACCTGTGCGTAAGGTCCACCCTCTGTCTGGTTTGCACACTCCAGATTCATGGATATTGATAATGGTTGTCAGCTGGGCTCCAGCCAGTCTGTACATCTACCTCAAACAATACCTAAAAGGGCAGTTTAGCCCCTTAGTGGCAAATGACCTAAGTGATACCGTGAAAAAATTATAAAGTTTACTAAAAGTTTTCTGTGGTTGGATATGTAAGATTATGCCCGAGTTTATTTTTAATGCTCAGAAGTATGAAATTTGAGATTGTTGGTGACTAAGAGTGAGAACAAGAGCAGAGGCATGTGAAAGAAAAGAAGAAAGAAGAAATATGGCGAGATGAAGGAAATATGGGAATCCATAGCAATCTCATTGTTTACATATTCATAGCACTTCTGTCTTCCCCAAAGAAGTGCGAAGTAGTATCATAATAATCAATGAAGTTCTACTTCATTATTAACACTGCCTTAAGACATTGGAAAAACTGGAAATGTTATTTTTTTTAAATTTCAAACAATTATGCTAAAGGGTTAATCAACATTTCCTGTGAAAGGAAGGATGATGTTTAGCCAAATGGTTTTTTTTAAAAAAGCAGACAACAAAAAATAG
Organism: Mustela lutreola; assembly: GCF_030435805.1. Lineage (NCBI taxonomy): Eukaryota > Metazoa > Chordata > Mammalia > Carnivora > Mustelidae > Mustela > Mustela lutreola. The sequence goes on from NC_081297.1 coordinate 91,719,575, forward strand.
CTTCAATAATTCATATTAATTTAAGTCCTATGGTTAATGAGGCAAATGGAGTGCTCTCAGAGGGGAGAAAAGCACAAAGCAGCAGCATCAAGAATCTTTAAACCACTGCTGCTGGCAAAGGATACTGTAAGTCCAAAATACCCCCTTACCACCTACTATTCATACTTTACACTTGGGAAAAGCTTAATATCATTCTAATTTTGCAGATGGTAGCTAAAAGAGTGCCTATACAGTTACAACACAAACAAGCAACTGTTACATTCTTCTTTGTTGTTATGGTTCTTAGCCTTCATGAACCCACCAATTTGTCTGAAATGTTCACTATATCAAGCACATACTCATTTGATCAGGCACAGAAATAGTGAGACTAACAGTGATCAGCTCTGGGTGGCCCAACAATTACACTGTTATCAGGGTAAAGATAGATCGAAGTTGATAACAAAATCATGGATTGGGTTACCAAATAGAATGATGAATGGTCTAAATTTTTTAGAAAGAGGATTGATTCATCTTAGATCATGTGATAAAGGGTAAATACATGTGCATTTTACCAACAACAATTAGGCAATTAATTATATGGTATGCATTAGGTACTATGTAAGCCACTAGGGATAGAAAAAAGAGTAAGATTTTGCTCTGAGTTCTAAAATTCTCCTGAGGCTGACAGAGACCATCACTTTTCACTTTATTTAATGTAATAACACAACCTGCTCTAATAATACTATATACTCTGTTGAAAGTAGCAGAGGCAGAGAAGGGGAATTTAACCTCAGTAAGGGGAGATCTCTTTGAGCTGAGCTTTAATGAATGAGTAAGGAGGACTGTGGAATTGCATTCATGCATTCACCAGTGATGTATGTGCATCTATTAGGTGCCGAGTTCTGTGTGCTCTTTGAGGAATGTAGTCAGGCATGGTGCCTACCCTCAAGTTGCTTGTCGTCTGGCCAGGACTGAAACTCCAAGTATGTGAAGATCTCCTTCTGCTCCCCAAACATGCACACACAGGCATACACACACACACACACACACACACACACACAGGCATGCTGGATTCAAAGAAAGGTAATTAATTTGATGTGGTTGGAGCACAGGGTATATGCGAGATGTAAAGATCTAATCCTGCCCACTGGTCTCCTTTCCTCAATGTTTCAGGCTAAACTCCACAAGTCACTCAAGTCACTCTATCATAAACTTGACCAACTCACTTACCCAGCCACCCTCTCCTGCCTTTTTTTGACACTAATGTTTCCTACCAAACAATGGCATCTTCTTCCTCAAATGTTGTCTTCAGCTTCTTGTATCTGGAATATCTTTACTTCTTTGTGTATCTGGGGAAGGCCTCCTCATCTTTGAGGAGCTCTCCTTTAGAAAGCTTTCCTTACCCTGCCAGCCTACATAAATTCCCTTCTTATGGACTCCCATAAGTCCATGGGGTTACATCTACCACAGGAAAGGAATAGGTCATGCTATATTATCTTCCCTGTTCTGTTGTCTGAGTCCTTCTTTGCACCTGGAACCCATGGAAGCAAAGAGTGCATTTTTTATTTCATCAACATCTTGTACCATGTCTGATAACATTAAGTCTTCAAAACATAACTGTTTAGTTAATAAATAAATTTATTGATATGAAAGCTTAAAGTATTTTATATCACATTAAAAATAATATCCTCTTTTAAAAAAACCTACACCAAAAAATAAAATAAAATAAATTGTATCCTGTATACTATTGGCTGATAAAGAAAAAGTGGACTTTTTTCTGAAAGGGTAAGATAGGAACTATTTCAACCTTGGCCTCTATTATAGCCATTGCCCTCTGCTGCAGTGTCACAAAAAGGCAAAGGCAATATGTAAATGAACAGACATGGCTCTGCCCAGTAAAATTTTATTTACAAAAAAACAAGTGGCCAAACATAGCTCTTTGATGACCTCAGCTCTATACCAGAGGCCACAGACACTCCCCCCATCCACAGATTAGATCTGATTTGAAAACACATTTTTTAAAAAAGATTTTATTTATTTATTTGACAGACAGAGATCACAAGTAGGCAGAGAGACAGGCGGAGAGAGAGGAAGAAGCAGGCACCCCACTGAGCAGATAGCCCAATGTGGGGCTCAATCACAGAACCCTGGGATCATGACCTGAGCTGAAGGCAGCGGCTTTAACCCACTGAGCCACCCAGGCGCCCCTGAAAACACATTTTTGCTGTTGTTGTTGTGGATAATTCTCCATGGTTCCCCCTGTTCATGCATATCATGTGAACAGAGCCACTGACTTCCTTCGTTGTCTCACACCATCTTTACAAGGATGTTTGCAGAATGAACAGACTTGGAAGATAGAGATAGCGTTGCCTTCTGGAATAGCGGGAAGACAGGTATACTTCTAATCGTTAAAGATTCAGGTGTCATGGCTCAGTGTTTCTCTCCTGTAATACAACCCACTATGTGTGTAGGTTTCTCACAGCCCACTTCATGTCACCCTATGGGAAATGGGTGCCAGGAAGCAGGAAACATGCTAACCCTGACTATTACTACTACCATGAGTAAACATGTCCTTTGTTTCTCTTGTAGTCTGAGAGCATCCATGAAATTATTGTAGGCTAAAATGTAGTAAGATAAAGTATCAGACCACCCCATGGTTCTTTCCTAAACATAGACAGTTTTTCCTAAACCATGCTTTAAATAATTAGAGCAAATTATTTAAATTTGAGAGATTTTACTTTTAAAAATCCCAAATTTTGCCTTCCCTTGAAAAAATAAAAAGAAAATATTTACTAATATTTGACCTGCGTTTCCACAGGACAACAAATGGCAAGAACCGATGGCAGCTGTCCCCATGGTCCCCACACCTCAGGCTGTTTCCTGACCCAGATTGCTTCACTGATTTATATTTCTTGTCTGGTTCCTATGGGCCTTTGAGTTTGTGACCCCTGCTCAAGGCAATAAGGCGCCGCCAAATGTTTTTAAGCAGGGAATTAGGTTATTTCTGGGTTTTAGAAAGACAACTCTGTTCACAATGTATAGATGAATTACAGTAAGGGAAATCCAGAATAAAATCTTGGGGGATAAAGTAATATTCCAGAAAAACATATGAAGAAGGCCTGAACTAATACAATGACAAGTATTGTGGATAAAAAGGAAATGATTCTATGGAATTATCAGAACTTGGTAATATATTGGTTTATCTTATGTGAGGAAAAAAGGACATTGGATGATTCATTGGATAGTGATGCCATTACTTGAAAGTGAAATCGAGAGGAATATGACATAGCTGTGATGGCATCCATAGAGAAGGTTAAGGACCTAAATAGCCAACATAAATGTGTAAAAAAGATTCAGTAATGATGTGAGTAGGCAGTTGACTCCACAGGTCAGGAGTAGGTTATCCATGGATGAGTCTCATGGACACGTAAAACCCAAGAAAATAAATATAAAACTTTGTATGCCTATTGCCTAGTCATCTTTTTTCTTATTCTTTCTAGGAAAGGTACTGATGCCTCTCATTAGCCTCTCCAAGGGACCTATGATAACTCTGTAGAAAAAAGGTGGCAGGAGTTAAAGATTTGGACTCATCCAGAAAATGGCTGTGGAATCCATTTGCCCTGTGGAATCTGTATATAGTAAGAAGATAAGAGAGCTAAGGAAAAGTAATTAGAAAAATAAATACAAAATACTTGTGAGGGGGCCACCAGGGGACTCCGTCATTTAAGCAACTGACACTTTTGATTTCAGCTCAAGTCAGATCTCAGGGTTATGAGACTGAGCCCCTGCGTTGCTTAAGATTCTCTCATTCCTTCTCCCTCTACCCGCTTCAACCCAGAATCCCAGCATGAATGTGCTCTCTCTCTCTTAAAAAACAGTAACAGCAACAGCAACAAAAACCGAAACAGTTTGTAGAAATGGAAACAGTAAAGTTTCAAGAAGAAATACAAAGGCTTTGGAGAAGACCAGTAGAGTAAGACCTGAGCATCCGAATTGGCAAAGAAGAAGTCAAACTCTCACTCTGCAGATGATATGATATTTTATGTGGAAAACCCAAAAGACTGAACTCCAAAGCTGCTAGAACTCATACAGGAATTCAGTAAAGTGTCGGGATATAAAATCAATGCAAAAAAAAAAATCAGTTGTATTTCTATCCACCAACAACAAGACAGAAGAAAGAGAAATTAAGGAGTCAATCCCATTTACAATTTCTCCCCAAACCATAAGATACCTAGGACTAAATCTAAGCAAAGAGGCAAAGAATCTGTACTCAGAAAACCATAGAGTAGTCATGAAAGAAATTGAGGAAGAGAAATGGAAAAAAGTTCCATGCTCATGGACTAGAAAATGTCTATGCTATCTAAAGCAATCTACACATTTAATGCAATCCCTATCAAAATACCATCAACTTTTTTTCAAAGAAATGGAACAAATAATCCTAAAATTCATACAGAACCAGAAAAGACCCTGAAGAGCCAGAGGAATGTTGAAAAAGAAAACCAAAGTTGGTGGCATCACAATTCCAAACTTCAATCTCTATTACAAAGTTGTAATCATCAAGACAGTATGGTATTGGGACAAAAAGAGACACATAGATCAATGGAACAGATTAGAGAGCCCAGAAATGGACCTTCAACTCTATGGTCAACTAATCAACAAAGCAGGAAAGAATGCCCAATGGAAAAAAGTCTCTTCAACAAATGGTGTTGGGAAAATTGGACAGCCACCTGCAGAAAAAGGAAACTGGACCATTTCCTTATACCACACACAAAATAGACTCAAAATGAATGAAATACCTCAATGTGAGAAAAGAATCCATCAAAATCCTTGAGGAGAACACAGATGGCAACCTCTTCCACCTCAGCTGCAGCAAATTCTTCCTCTTGCAAGAGGCAAGGGAAGCAAGGGCAAAAATGAACTATTGGGACTCCCTCAAGACAAAAAGCTTTTGCACAGCAAAGGAAACAGTGAACAAAATCAAAAGACAACTGACAGAATGGGAGAAGATATTCGCAAATGACATATCAGACAAAGGGCTAGTATCCAAAATCTATAAAGAACTTATCCAACTCAACACCCTAAGAACAAATAATCCAGTCAAGAAATGGACAGAAGACATGAACAGACATTTCTGCAAAGAAGACATCTAAATGGCCAATAGACACATGAAAAAGTGTTCCACATCACTAGGCATCGGGGATATACAAATCAAAACCACAATGAGATACCACCTCATACCAATCAGAATGGCTCAAATTAACCAGTCAGAAAATGACAGATGTTGGCGAGGATGTGGAGAAAGGGAAGGCCTCCTACATTGTCAGTGGGAATGCAAGCTGGTGCAACCACTCTGGAAAACACTATGGAGGTTCCTCAAAAAGTTGAAAATGGAGCCACCCTATGACCCAGCAATCGCACTACTGGGTATTTACCCTAAAGATATAAATGTATTGATTGGAAAGGGCATGTGCAGTAATGTCCACTATAACCAAACTATGGAAAGAACGTAGATGTCCATCAACAGATGAATGGATAAAGAAGATGTGATACACACACACACACACACACACACACACTGGAATACTATGCAGCCATCCAAAACCCAAAATCTTGCTATTTGCAATGATGTGGATGGAACTAGAGGGTATTATGCTAAGTGAAATAAGTCAATCAAAGAAAGACAATTATCATATGATCTCTCTAATATAAGGAATTTGAGAGGCAGGGTGGAGGGTCATGGAGGATAGGGAGGGAAAAAATGAAACAAGATGGGACAGGGGAGGGAGACAAACCATAACAGACTCTTAATCTCAGGAAACAAACTGAGGGTTGCAGGGGTGGTGGGGCAAGGGGGGTGTAGGACAGGGTAGCTGGGTTATGGACATTGGGAAGGGTATGTGCTTTGGTGAGTGCTATGAAATGTGTAAGCCTGGTGATTCATAGACCTGTACCCCTGTGGCAAATAATACATTACATGTTAATTAAAAAAAAAAAAAAAAGATAAGGCCTGAGAAGAGGCCATTAAATTTGGTGGCTTGGTAACCTAGAGAAGGTGTGGGAGCCAAGATTCAGTGGGATTTTAAAAAAAAAAAAAGGAAGAAGACTAGGAAGTGGAGGCAGTATGAGGAAGGAAAGAAAGAAGAAAGATGGCAGATCGTTTGTCTTCTTTGTAATTTGATAAGGTTCTTATGGATTACCATCTCTCCCCTTCTCCCTTAAGCCTGAGGAAAGAGAACATAGATTGGAAATGAAGGTGGGGAGTAGGGAGAAGAATATTAGGAGTGAAATAAGGCTCAGAATGAAGAGAAAATTAGGAAAAATACCATTTGGTCCAACTATTCTTTCATCTTTTCCCTCCCTTGAAACTATCCACATTTACACTCCTGTCTAAGCCAACTATTTTAGCAAGTGATAGAAGAAAAGGAAACAAAAAGGAGAAGATAATACTTTTCTCCCCAAACTCTCATCTTAACTCCTCCTTCCATTTTCTTCGTTTTTACTTGGCACTATTCGCTTCACTTGCACCCTGGATCCCACACCCTCCAAGACTCTTTTTGACTTGTTCCAATGTCTGCTCCTTAATGTCATACTATAATACTCAAGATCCTAGAGCTAGCACCAGTGGCTTGGAGCTGGAGAAATTCCATCTCCCTCTGGCCATCACGTAAGAAAAATTCTATAAATAGGACTGCAAGAGGCAAGACATGATTTTGATATCCAGAATTTGAAGTACAGAATTCCTATTCTCCTAAGCCACATAGTTCCTGCCTTAAATTCTTTCAAGGTTCTAAAGAAACAATTCATATATGTTCAGAAAATAACTGGTAGAATATACATGGGAAGGTAATGAACAAATATAGAGGGTACCACTTCTATTTCAAAGGCCTCTGTTTTCTAATCTTTTAATAAACCACTCTCTTTGTTTGACCTCATTGCTTTTTGATATGTACTTGAAATTTAGCATTAGCCAAGTACCATTATGATTTGGCTTATTTTTTCCCTTTGCAATTTATCAGCCACTGTTTTTAGTTGTATGAGGCTTTAGGAGCTAAGTTCAAACTAAGTTTATTATATTTTAATATATACACGCTGGATATCAACTGGGAAAATATTATCTCAATGAATGGTAGCTATAAAAATCTGTGCGTTTAAAGACAGATTACAAAATCTTTGAAGTTATTTTAAGCAGAGGGTATAATACCACACAGTTGCACTTATTCAATAGGGACTTGGATAGGTAATTTCAAAATTTCAAACTGAATTAAAAGCCATAGATTTGTATTTTGGTCTCAGGTCAGCCTAAATATCTGAAAAACTTACTAGCTTCATTCTATTAAGAATGAATCTATAGAAAAAGTTAATCAGATTTTTTTTTTTTTTTTTTTTTTTTTTGGTCCTGGAGTAAAAATCTCTTCATAACCTCAAAGAAAAGTTAAAAAAAAGCCACATACATAAAATATTTGCTATCCTTTGCCTGTGTATTTTTAATTATTTTTTGTATCTTGGAACCAGTTTGTCTCCTGCAATCATATAAAATAAACAGCAAAACATGGTTTTTATTTGTTCAGATTTGAGCTGTAGACATTGCTTCTCAGTAATATTAAATAAGTTATTTAATTCACTTCTGTTTAAATATTGATAAAGTTTATTATTTGTACTCCAGATTCTTCCACAACCTAGAATAATTTAGATAATTAATAGAATTTTTGATACATTTTAGAATAATTTAAATTAATATTTAATTCACAATTCTGTTTGATATCATATAAAGTAATGATAAATATGGGTATTTTGGCATCCAGTAATTCTTTAATAGCATTCTCTTATGGAGATAAAAATGTTTAAATATTAATTAATTTAGTACTATCAGAACTGCATAGTTATTAGGCATTTCCAAATTTGGAAGAATTTTCATTACACAGTAGCTGAGTAATGAAGAAAGAAAACTAAAAGTCCTCCTGTCCTCCTTATAGGGGACAGATCAAATGAAATTTCCTAATAATCTGGAAATGTTTCATAATTGAACACTTAGTGGTAGTTCCCGAAATAGCAAATATAAGGTTTCATTATTGACTGGGATTTTGAGAGTACATTCACATCTGTCTCTAGACCAAATAGGTTTTCATTACTCAAGTAGCATATGGCAGTAAATGAACCAAAAAAGAACATGTTGCATTATTTTTTTGCATTAAGTGCTGACATTATCTTTGCCACACTATGTGTGTGGTTTGATGTAATAAGAATCCTTTTAGAGAGAGTTTGGAGGTACATGTTTTGTTCTAGCTTATACCTTTTTGAAGGAGCCCATTTTCAAAGTAGCATACAGTATGTGAATTATGCCCAATCTAATTATCATGCAGTGCCGTGGGAATTTACCCCTAAATGGATGCTATTAACATAAACAAGTCAATTTACATGTCACAGTGAGGTTCAGGTTAAGAGAAAATGTATAATGGATTTCTGTATATTTGAGATCTACTGTAACTATGCTTTATTAAAAAAAAAACCCCAGAATGATAAATAGACATTCTTATTTTTCTCCATATAAACTTGCTCTTACAATAGCAATATGAACAGTTAACGATGACTTTTGTCACTATTCATACATACTTACTGAATACCTACTATGTGTCAACACTGTGTTTGGCAAACGCTTCAAAGCAGATAGTTTTCTGCTCTGGCAAAAACTATACTAAATTAATTTTGCCCCAAATCTTCACAATAACAACTATAGAAATCTAGAGGAATAAACACTACCATCAAAGGGCAAGGCTGTCTGGCACACAAAGCAGGTACTTATCCATTTTGAAATGAAACAAAACTTACAATGCAAGTTAGATATTTATAATAAATTTAAATTAAAAGGGTGGAACTGGTTGATATAAGTCACTAAATTGATCAGGTCCAAAAGAAAATAAGTAAGTACAGCATTATGAACTTGAATGGAAAAAAATTGCAACATGAATATGGAATCATTAACCCAAATTTCCCTTGACCTTTTTCAAATTAGGATGTTTCACCAAGCTCAGGGGAAAAGGCCAGAGGAGAGCTAAAGGATACTTTTAAAAATGGTAAATAAATCGCATGAAAAAAGAAGTTAAATGAAACTTGATGAGTGAGTCAATTTGAGCATAAAAGATATATAGTTATGTAGTTGTAACATCTTTTTCCTGGCTTGGCACCAGAGCAAAGGTTATATTTTCAGGGAATTTAAATTTAAGTTGTATGGACAGAGGACATGTGAAACACAAAGAAACATTTCCAAATAAGGCAGTAGCACCATCTCCCTTTCTGCAGGTCTGTAGGGAGCTGCATTTTGGTCTTGGCTCTGTCTACCAAGAAGCTACATAAATTTTTTTAAAAAAATCACTCACACAAAAAAAAAAAAAAAAAAAAAATCACTCAAACAAAAATTAGGGGGTCCTGGGTTAATCTCAAATAACTGCAGTGGTTATTTTTTTGCAGTTTTATCATTACTATATGGACATGTCTCTTGTTTTATCAAAAACACAGAAATGGTTTCAGTTGTGGGCTTTCAAAATCAGAGAACATGTATATGGAATGTATCAAAGCTGATTATGACATCAACTTTTAATTATCCTCTAAAGAAAAACATAGTAGGAGAGAATTTATATTACCTAGAACATTCCCCAGTCGAGATACTATTACTGGGAGTTTGACCTCTCATCCATTCCTTCATCGCTCATTCATTCTTTCAACAATACTTACTGTGCCTTCATAAGGTCAGAGATATGGCCATGAACAAACTCCTTTAAGGAGTCTAATTTACATTCTAGGGCACTATGACAGAGAGCAAAACACAGTCTTTGCCTTCAGAGAGCTCAGAGTCTGATCGTTAAAAGAATAGCAAGAAGGAGGAAGACGAGGGTGAAGGAGAAAAGGAAAAAAGGGACGGAGCAATTAATCCTTCTGTAGTATGCCTGGGACTAGCTCTTAGGGTGACGAAAACCTCTGCTTGTCTAGTTTATTGCTTGTTGTAGCTTAGCCACCTTGATCAAATATTTTATATTTCCCAACTATAGCGATTACACTTCGTTTAATTTCTGACACATTATTTACATGACATAATTTTGAATTTTTGTCTTTGAACAAAGGCACTACTACGAGATTAAGCCGAACATGTCGTTTTAAGATAGAAGTGAGGTGACGGAGATGTAGAACAAATTTCTCTGGCAACTGTATAATTTTTGGAAAATTATTAACTGTTCAAGAATAAAGTCCAAATTCACTCATGAAATTATTCTGTGTAACTCAAGCCTTCTTGAGGTTCTAAGGTTATCTCTTAAAATAAATGGTCAGAAATGACTACCAAACACTTTTTTTTTTTTAAAGATTTTATTTATTTATTTGACAGATCACAAGTAGGCAGAGAGGCAGGCAGAGAGAGGAAGGGAAGCAGGCTCCCTTTTGAGCAGAGAGCCCGATGCGGGGCTCGATCCCAGGATCTTGGGATCATGACCTGAGCCAAAGGCAGAGGTTTTAACCCACTGAGCCACCCAGACGCCCCCCAAACCCTTTTTATATTTATTCATACCTTCCACATTTATTGTTTAAGAAAAAAAAAAAACACACCAAAAAACACGAAAACAAAAGAAGAACCCTTTTAAACTTGACAAATGTATTTTTTTAAACCTGTACGACAGAACCAAGGGTGAGGGTAGGGTAAGTGTGTTTCTCTGGTACCCTTAAAAAGAATGTTGTGCTATTGTATTCATAGTTTAATCTGCCAGGATTCCATAGCCAAGAAGAGATGGGTGTCAGATCTCCACACATAATCTTCAGAACATCCGGAACTGAGAAAGGGAGTTTGAACAAATGAAAACAAGATAAAACTGAAGCAAGCTTGCTTTAACTTTATAAGAATGTGAACCAAATAGTGCGGGGATGGGGGGCCGGGGGGAGAAAAAAGCCCTCATCAGTTTCAGGACTGGGACTGAGACGTTGGATCTAACTGAGCTTCTTGTCTTTTTGCTCCCGGAAGATATTGGTAATGCACCCACTGAAATGGGAGGAAAGAGTGCGGGAAAGCCAGAGCAACTTTTTTGGTCCTAAATCAGATTGAAGTGCTAATAGGAGCCGTACTCCGACAAAAAAAATCGGGAACCGAATGCGGACAGAACACCCACAAATGCAATCGAAACTTCTCACACAGTCCTGGTAAAATGTTCTGGATCTGATACCTCTATTGTTATCTCAAAAGGAAGGGAGGCGCTGCCTGCACGTTTAAATATTCTTTTAAAGGGAATAGATATGGAAATGAATGCCTGTCACCTCATCCTACGAGATTAAATTGAGACTAGCTACTCAAAGTAAATAATTTTTGTGTTTACATGGGGAGTTAAACAAGTAAGCTTTGCATTAGCATAATAAAGACACATGTACACAGGGTTGTTATTGTACCCAATCTGAAGAAAACACTGGAATGGCTGAGGTGATATGTCAAAACCTGGAGGCGTCTACAAAATCACATCGAAAGAAGGAACTCAGTTGCTTTTTGTGAAGGATCTTCCCTAAAAGACTCTCTAAATACAAATTTTAAGAGGATTTGAAAAATATTATTAAATGTATTTTAGTTACAACTCTGAACTTTTTTTGTGATGACCCTTTATAGCTTACTACAATCTACGTCCTTCTTTATATAGCCGGAGTCTCCTTCCCATGTCAAACACTGTTTCCAAATTCTAAAATTGCAACTTACAATAGCATAACACACTATTTGATTTTATTTAACTCTTTTTTTTTAATACTTTATTTGAAATTGAGATGGGCAGCTGTGTTTGTAAATTGGGGAGATAAGGGCTTTTCTTTTTCCATTAGTTTGTGTCTGAGCTACCCTGGGTTCATCTCCTTACTTAATTACTTACTTGCTTCTAGATTTTTCTTATAGGTCACTTAATTATGGAAAGCAGATGTCTTTTTAGAGTTGAAACAGTGCTTTTTCTTCAAGGGACCAGAATATTCCTTCAAAAGAATGCGACACTTAGCCCTGGCACCCGCTCTGTCTTTCACAGGGATGACAATATACTGTCATAAATCTTACCCGAGAGGAGACCTACCTCCTCACTTTTCTGGGCCTCACTAGTACTCCATAGTAGCCTCAGCTGCATAAAGCCATTTAGGAACACAGCCCGGACTGGGCAATGAAGGGGCCGGGGAAGAAGAACCAGCATTGGCAAAGATTCCAACCTTTTGTTTCCTATTGTCACAGTGATGCCAATTTCGTTCAAAGCCCATGCTGCTATAAAAACTAGAGCCTTATAGGTGACCAAGTAATTCCAGTTCAATGGCAAAGGAAGGGTTCCATGGAAAGGTATTAGGGAATGCTTTCTCTTTAGAGTTTTCAGAAAAAGTTATGACTCCTATTTCTGCTCCAGCTGGAGGTCTTCCCTTTCCCCCCAATTTTAGATCTAAAAAAATGTTCTTATATATGAAGAGAGTAATGATGACTCCAAAGTACACCAGATGTAGAGGTTCCTTTTATTTATAATTATCTTGGAATCCATGTTTTATGGGAGAGAAAAGAAAGCTATCTGCTTTATAGGCTCACAGCCCAAAGTTACTCATCTCTGCTTAAGATGATTTGGCTTTTAAAAGATGCAACCTTTGTAATTGATTTTTAGGTTCATATTTCTAAGACCGGCCCTTTAGAGATACCCCAATAGAGAGATTATAAAGTGTCGATTATAAACACTATCATCTTGACTAGTGTTGATAGGAATGCAGATTCCTGGATCCTACCCCAGACTCTCTGAGGTATGTCCAGAAAATTAAGAATTTACCAAAGCAATTCTTGTAAAAACACACAGATCAAAGTTTGAGAACCACTGCCTCAGAGACTGATAAATCAGAGATATAATGATTACAACCGTAGCTACTAGCAGGTGAAAAATTGTGCTTATAGGTAAGGAAACAGTGAGAATTAGCTAAGTTTTACCAAGACTTTACTTAGCCCACAACCTAGTTAAAGCTATCCTCCCTGTCAATTCAGAAAGTAGTTAGAAAATTTTTGATTGGGAAAAGAAATAAAGCATGAAGTGGGATTTTTAAAAAATTGAAATATGTTAGTAAAAATAAATGAAAGTTTCCATTAATTCCAAACGTTGCCCTTCCTTTCCACATTGGAACATCCGCAATGTGGAAGGCAGTAGGCTTGATCACATCCTTCTCTTTTGATGCCAGACCATACCTTCAAAGTAGTCTTATCACTTGCTTTTGGCTTCTTTTCTACTTGCTGCTGCTGCTCTGTTGGGGTTTTGTTTTTGTTTTTGTTTTTTGATGCTGGATTAACACTACCTTATTTCAATGATGAGAAAAGACCTATTATTTTTTCCATGAGCCTCTGTATCTCTCAGGGACTATCATCCTCTGTTTCCTTTTTGGGCAGAAAGGAAAATTAGTGTGTACAGTGAGTTCTGACTTCAAAACAAGCCCTTTACAGAAACTTCCTACAATGCCAACAGACATCTTCCATGAAATGCTGATTCCTTGGTTCTACCTTCTCCTCCCTGGCATAAGATTGAATATATTTTTTCTTCTAAGAACCCAAAGGTTACTAACAGATAGTAGCTCCTAGGTTATCCCCTTTCCATAATCTATTGATTAACAGTCACTAAATTTTAAAAATCTCTGAGGTTCTAGCTGGTTGTTTTTTGTTTGGTTTTTGGCTGTTTTATTTTTGTTTTTGAAGGTTTTTTTGCCAATACAAATTTCTTAAGGACCTGTAGGGCTTTTGTTTTATATATTTAAACTCCTGTAAATTTTATTCCTTTTTAAGTTCATTCTTCCCATTTATCAACCCCCCTCATTCTCATTTTCCTCATTCTACCAAAGCAAACATTCAAATGTCTTTAACATTGTATTCTTTCGTGTATATGTGTTTTTCAAAATGTGCCTTGCTGTTTTGAATCCATGCATTTGTAGTTTGTATAAATAATACTGTGTTGTGTATTAATGCTCTTATTTTGTCACACAGCATTATGTTTAAAGGTCCCCACATATTGCTGGCTGTCCACCTATCTGGTTCCTTGTTTCTGAAGGCTGCCTAGTTGCAGTGGGCAGTACAAGTCACCACTCCCCTAAAGAAGGACACCCAGATGGCTTCCAAGTTTGCCACCATAAATAACTGACATTAGCCCCAACTTACAAATTCCCTTCACAGCCCAGTCTGAGACTTTCTGCAGGATACACATCCAGGAGTGAAATGACTGGGTTGTAGGTGGGCATACCACTGCTTTGGCTAAGGAAGCCAGGTTGCTCTCCAGAATGTGGCTGCCCCAATCCACTCGTACCTGCAGCACACGGACCTTATAATGTATCTCGATCCCTACAACATTTGGCTTTCTCCACCTTCCTAATTTTATATTTTGGTGGCATAAACATGAATGGTACATTGTAAAGGGAAGGAGGCTATAACCAATCAGCAACATGTACTGATTATTGCAAATGCTTGGCAGGGTAATAGATGCTGAGGTTTCAAGGAAAATAATGTATCAATTCTACATTCAAGGAACATGCAGTGTAATAGAAAAGAGGGAAGACACAGGGAAATCTTTGACAGCAGAAGGAATATAGAGTGGGGGCAGCACCAAGGAAGGTCTTGTAGTCCAAGCTGCTAGCATCAGGGAAAGCATTCAGCAGAAAGTGACCCTGAGGCTGGAAGGGGTGAGTACATTACCAATGCTTGAGTGAAGAATGATCTCCCTCTGCTTGGAAAGTTTATCTTCCTCCACTGGAAGTGCATTGTTAGTAATCACACCCATAGAGCTACATCAAGCCTGGGCCTCAAGGTCCCAAATCCCCTTGCATTTTAGAAGATGGGTTTGGGTTTGTTATGCTGAACATGGCAGGGCTTTTAGCAGGAGAATAATAGCATATACAAAGGCTGAGGGAAGGAAATATACAAGATCACTGAGAGCAGCATAGACACCAGATTGGGAGCACACTTCCTGCTTCATGGACATGTTCTCGTTGAACCATCACACTCTGGGATATTGGCGTTGATCACTCATTGTACAGCAAGGAAATAAAGCCTTAAAAATAAAATCGTACTCAGATGCCCGGGTGGCTCAATCAGTTAAGCGTATGCTTTTGGCTCGGGTCATGATCCCAGGGTCTGGGTATCAAGTCCCACATCGGGCTTCTTGTTCAGTGGGGAGCCGGCTTCTTCTGCCCCTCTCCCCACTCATGCATGTACACACTCTCTCTCTCTCTTTTGCTCTACCTAACAAATAAATAAATAAAAATCTTAGAAATAGATAAACTTGTATTGCCCAACACCATCCAATTAGTCAGTACAACCCAGATACAACCAGGATTTTTAACAAATGTTTGTTTGATTTCAAAGTTAAGACTTTTTTTTTTTTTTTTTCCTGGTGAATAGGGCAAATAAACATATAAACAGTAAGAATGGATATGAGTTTCCAAAGGAACAGCTGGATTCTGTTTCTCGGTGGCTTAGGAGCCAGTTGATAAGGATTAAGGATTAAGGGCAATCTGGCTTCCTGTTTTGATGATGATTTTTACCTCTTCCTTAAATTCCAGGCGTAAGTTTCTTTAAAATACTGACACATGCTAATAGAACGTGGGGGGCATATTTGGATATCTGGAAAAGGAATATGCAATATATTAACAAATGCTTCTGATAGGAAATTGTCTCCCATTAGTGGCCATACAGGCCACATCCCCTGCAAGTCCCTTGACCTATAGAGACAATAGCTCCATTACCTGCAAAGGGCATTTTCAAGTTAAAATTAAATACTAATTAAGGATTTTTGTCAATTTCCTTGCAAAAAGTTTTATAGATTAACCTATTTCTATTTGTTAGCCCAGGTCTCACAATTGATAAGTAATTGCTGGAAGTCATCCTTAGACTCATGAAACATACAAGGTGTACAGTAAGATATTATTTTTGTAATTAAGACAATAACTTATCAGATTGTAGATATTATGCTTCAAATCATGGACCCTCTCAAAAGAAGGTATCCTGAGAATTGGCTATGCCAGATCATCAACATGCACTGCAGAGACATCTAATATTAAAAAATAACATTAAAGAGAATCCGGTGCTTTCCATGTGGCATAGTCTACATTCATAACTATGTAAAGAACAGGGGTTTTTTTTTTGGGTCAGCAATACAATATTTCTTACACGTATACATTTTTATATTCTTTATTGTTAATCAGAGAGCACAATGCTGTTATACCATTAACTCACAAGGGATTTCTGACTATATTTTTATATTGATGACACAGTATCCAGCATTAAGCCAAGCTGGAAAAAAAAAAGACACCTCTTATGTTAAAGTAAATTGGAATGATTTGGATCAAAGGCAGAGATATTCAGATTGAGGGACTAAATCCCCCCCCTTGAGACAATCTCTAAAAGTTCTCATCTTAACCTAGATAATGAAATTAAAATTAAGCAGTTCTTTTAGTTAAATAAAATTTGTTCAAGCTGAAATAAAGTTGCAGAGAAGATTCCTGTCTGTATTCCTCACGTTTTCAAAATTCTAATGACTTAAGTCCTAGGTGGAACAGATTCTTCAGTGTCTGTCTTCAAATGACTACTCGCTAGAAACTAGGTTGTTACAAGGCTAGTGTCTGACTCTTAACTTCAGCCTAAGTCATGATCTCAGGGTCATGAGATCGAGCCCCACATCAAGGCTCAGTGCTCAGGTGAAGTCTGCTTGTCCCTCTCCCTCTGCTCGTCCCCCTGCTCACTTTCTCCCTCTCTGCCTTTCTATCTTTATAAATAAGTAAATAAATAGATAAAATCATTTATAAAAAATTAGGTCCTTCATGGCCAAGTGAGAATACTTTTAAACCAAAATTCTTCTAATCTATTACCATGAATACCATGATATTTCCTAACACAATGAAATTTCTTGTCATTATAGTAAGTGGACTTTACCAGTTGAATATGGCCAGAAACTCATTTTAAAGTAACAAACCACTTTCCAACCTTTCGTGTATCACATTTGTTTGGCGGGCCTGTTAAACTTTTGGGTCCCATCTCTAAAGGTTCTGGGTCAGAAAAGAGCCTTTCTAACAAATTCTCAGGGGATGTTAATGCTGCTGCTCCAGGGACCGTACTTTGAGAACCACTGACTTGAACCAGTAAGTAAAAACAGCCAGAGAGACTCATGCAATTTTTAAGTCCAGGGGTCCAGGATGCCTATTGCTGCTTTGGGCCTGGCTGGCCCACAAGAGGGAACTTAAATACTGGAGTGAAAACTCCATCTCTCCAATGATTAGGCAGATTCTCTCTGTGTAAGCACTAAATGGTCACTGGCGCACCCTTAATCATATTCTACAGGATTTGCGAATTCATCACAAATAGAAAATCTAATCCAGTTCTGGAAGGGAACAATCCTAGGAAAGACTTTGATTGGCCTCTACTTATTCACATGCCTATTTCTGGAAGAAAATTTTAAAACCGGCTGAGCCTAGGGTAATGGTGCCTGGGGATTGTGCAGGCAGAGGCCATATGCATGCCCGGGTGCCCACGGAGTTCCTTTAACAGACTTGGTCATTTCACTTTTCTTGACTTTAGAGTGACTTGACCCCTGAAATTCCTCGGTCCTTTACATGAGTATGGGTCCAGGAGCCCCTTAGCCCACTGACACCTGAAAACATCCCTGGCCCAGACTGGAAATACTGCCCAACTACCACTTTGGCATCTATTTTACATAGAAGTATAGAATTTAAATTACCTTAAAGACTTTTTTTTAATATTTAGTAATATTCTAGTTATGACAGTAACAAAATTTTAAACAGAGTCTCTGACAATGTTCTCCCAGTCCAGCAAAGAAACACGAAAGTTGGGAAATACACATGAACACAGTCTTGTAATTCAACAGTTCCACTGATTTCTCTCCTAAGCAGAAGGAAACTGGTTCACATTCAGAGGCCCTTTAAATGACAAGATTTAATGTGACTAAAAGATGTCCACATGGCACCACACCGCACCTCTACTGGGAGGAGAAGTCAGGCAGCAATTGGCTCTAACACAAACCCCACTAACGTGTAGCTACAAGCTGCCGCATCAGGGTCTATCTTTCCAGGCTCCTGTTAGGTGAAATAATCAAACTCTGTGACATGCTCCCCAGATGCAGGGAAACGCGACCCCAAGTGCTGTCAGATACGAATGACTATTTTTGGAGCGAGACTTTAATAAATTATCACCTGTTTTATTTGCTGAATAAGAAAACTAATATTATAAATACAAGGTGGGAAATCTCATTTGAATCCAGCATCCGAGATGTCATTGTCTTCTTGAAGGATGACATTTAAACTTACGGCAACATAAGTATTTACACTCTTAATATATACCTTTATCCAATGTAACTCATACAACGGCATACTTCAAATAAGGAGAATTAAAAATTGAGCCAAATGCCATGGAGGGCTATAGATAAGATAGTTGGTGTGACGGCAACATTCTCAGATCAAACTATGCCTTATAAACTAACTCATGCCCTACAGAAAACGACTACTGAGACCCTGGCTTTCAAAATACAAAAGACCAAAAAAGATCATCATCAAGAACAAAAAAACTACTGATCATTTATTTCATAAATGAGGCTGTACAAAGTACAGGTGAGCAAAGACGAAAGATACACATTAACGAAACAAAAAAATGGCTGCATATAATTCTATCTGTAAAAAAATTTCCAGTCATCTTGAACTTGTGTGTATGGTGTTTGTTAGAAGTAATCAAACCTATAGCTTCATTTGAAAAGCAAAATGCAAAGTACTTGTATTATCCAGTTCAGAAGTAATGCCTCTTCCAGCCAACAGATGATGGACATGTTCTCCTGTCTCCTCATTATTTGAGGAAGGGAAGGGGACAATGATATGGCAGAAAGAAGCCTACAATAGAATGAGGGATTTGCCGAGACTCATAACACAAACTAGCACTAGAATGAGAACCAGAATGCAGGTCTTGTCTACCAGAGCATTCTCGTTCTATTACAGCATTCTTTTTTTCTCTAAGGCCATCAGATTGTGAGCTAACAGAGAACAAGTAATCATGGTACTTAGAGTTATAAAATTCCTGCAGATATCATTTATTTTCAGCTTCCAGTCAATAAGCTGTGAGGGATTTTCAGCTCCATTTTGCATATGAGGTAATTGGGAGCAGAGTTATATGTCAAATATTAAACATCTTGTTGGTTTTGAAAGAAAGACCGTAAGTCAGATCTCAACTCAGATGGCTATTCTTTTTGCAGCAATATAGTGCCTTTCAAAATAACTATGCCCCTGACTGAGGTTGAACCACCAGCATAGGAATTACATGTAAAGTCTTCTTTACACAAATTTTGGTTACGTCTCATATTATAGGAGATGTTCCAGATGATTCTTGTGTTCCATAAGATTCTCTGTATGGATTAGAATCTTGAGTCCAGAAGCAATAAATAAATGTGTTTTCCATGTTGCTAATTCTACCCTTTTAAGGAATTCATATTTTGGAAGTATGTATTTAAATCATGTCATTTTATTATGTTTCAAGATCTTCCGAAAAATTGAAATTTGACCCACTAATGTATTGGGTCTCATGTGTTCTAGGATGGATAGAGGGGTTTTGGTAGAGAAGTTAATTACCCACAGTCAAGTATCATACAGCCTAGTTTTAAATCCTGAAACTATCTGCTCTTTACATGATTTTCTTAAGTTTTGGTTTCTTTGTCTGTAAAATAGGATAATACTATCAGCTTCATAAGTTTGTACAAAGCTTAAATGATATAAGTGCAAAGTGTTTAGTAAAATGACTGGCATACAGTTATTGCTCAATAAATACTAGCTAGTATATTATTAGCCAGCATTTGCTAGGATAAGGCACTATAACAAACAATCCAGGAATTTCAATGGCTTTAGGTACAAATGCTAGTTTCTCACTCATCTTATATGTCAGCTGTGGATCAGATTTACCTTGGCTCCATTTCACGTTTCCCTTCTGGGATTTAAACTGAAAAAATAACCCATAAAGAAGACATGCTGTGCTAGACTCATGGAAGAAGGAAAAGAGCAATGGTTATAACCAGTGACTTTTAAAGCTTTTGCACAGACCTGGTATATGTTACCACTGCTCACATTCTATGGGCCAGAGTAACTCACAGAGCCAAGTGGGAAAGGGAGGTAATGGAATGACCTGGCAATGAATGGAGACGTATAATTCTTTTTCATGGAGTCAGCAAATAATTGAGAACCACTGCCAATTATACCATAGTTAGTGACTCTTTGCACCAAGAGGAGGTGAAAGGGGAGTTATAAAGAGCACTTTACAAAGATTAAGAAAAGGGGCACCTGAGTGGCTTAGTCCTTAGGCATCTGCCTTTGGCTCAAGTCAAGATTTCAGGGTCCTGGGCTCCCTGCCCAGTGGGAAGCCTGTTTCTCCCTCTCCCACTCCCTCTGCTTATGTTCCCTCTCTCACTGTATCTCTCTCTGTCACATAAATAAATAAAACCTTTAAAAAAAAAAAAGAGCAAAAAAATTGGCTCTGCCTAATCTACCTTTACTACTTCTAGGATGTTCAGTAAGACATTTAATCCCTCTAAATTTTAGGCTTCTAGTCTGTAACAGGATTCTTGTGAAAATTAAGTGATGGAAAGACACTCAGGTAAAGCCCTGGAATGAATAAGGCAATGAGAAAAAAAGGTTCTGCCCCTGAAGAATTTGGTGTTATGGAAATTCCAAGCAGTGATGAACACTTTGAAAAACTGACCAGTTTTTGCCCTGGATTGTAAACATGAAAATACAGGCAATCCAGATATCTTATTATGAACTCTGAGTGCTTATCAATCATGAGGGCTCCCGCTGAAAGGACATAGGCAAGAGTAAAACCATTTACCACCCAGAAAATCTCAAAAATGAAATAACTCGCCGAAGCTCAACAAAAAAACAAACACAAACTTAAATTTTAAAGATGTTAAAACAGAAATCATGAACCCTCCTACTACACTCTGAGGATAAAGGAGAAAGTGCATTAGAAACTTTCACTGATATTCAATAGCCTGACATGGTTTTCTCAACTCATCATTCATTATTCAGTTGGTGACCCTCATTCACTCAGTAATTACTTATCGTTCCCCTGTTTTGTGCCTAGTTAAGGGGCGGAGAGATAATGATGAATAAAACATAACACATCCAGTATATGACCCTTGTGTCTAATTAAGTGTCTAATTAAGGAGACCAATATTAATTAGATAATTATATTAATAATGTATAATTACAAAATAGGAAATGTGCCATTGAAGAAAAGAATATGATCCCTTGAGAGGGTATGGAAGAGAGAGCTGACTTAGATTGGGAGGAGGTAGAGACAGAGAAGACTTTTCAGAATAGGTGACTGTCACCTGAGATTTGAAGAGTAACCATTGTAGTTCATGGGACTAAGGCAAAAGGGGGATGGGAAACCTGATGGTAAAAAATGTCTCAGGCAGCAAGGACAAGACTCCAGGAAGGGAAGAAAGAGAGTAAGAAACTGTGAGAAACTGGTAGTTGCCTGTGTCTAGAAAAGAAAGAAAGAGTGATGAGAGAGAAGATGGCCTGAGGGGTAGTGGCTGAGTTCTACTGGGTCTTATAAGCTCTAACTATCTATCTTTACTCAAATATCAGTGAGACACCATTAAGTAAAATTAAGTAGGAGTTTGATATAATCCAATTTTATTTTTTTTAATCAAAGTAATATATATGCATTGGTTAAAAATTAAATTGTGAAGGAAGATTTATAAAGGAAAGCCATACTCTCTCCACTCCATACGTTCCTAGACTCATTCCCCAGAGGAAAACACTATCAGCCACTCTCTTTAGATCGTCTGTTCATTACTGTGATATTGCTAAATGAATTGTTCAATCTTTCATTTTTTTAAAAAATATTTTATTTATTTATTTGACAGACAGAGATCACAAGTAGGCAGAGATGCAGGCAGAGAGACAAGAGGAAGCAGGCTTCCTGCAGAGCAGAGAGCCCAATGTGGGGCTTGATCCCAGGACCCTGGGATCATGACCCAATCCGAAGGCAGAGGGCCCTACCCACTGAGCCACTCAAGCACCCGACAATATTTCATTTCTCAACCCATTCACAATAATATACTTTTCAACTTCCTGGTACTGAAGATTGCAATTTAACTCACATTCTTTCACTTCTCATTAGCCCACTCACCAGTCAGTTTTTGAATCATTGTTTGAATGCTTCTGTCATTCCTTTTGTAAGTGTAAATAATGTATTTAAACCTCTATTAAGTGTTCCAGGAAATCCAGATAGTGTTTAGTTGTACCTCTTCTATACTAAGAGGTTATTAGTACCCTTACACTTTTCTTCCTCTCTTCTCCTCTTTATCTCCTTCCCCATTTCTATAACTACCATTTGCATCTAGGTGCATCAGTGAGATTGGCCATCATTGACCATATTGTCCTTATCTAATCTGGATCTCAAAATATGCTATTCTGATCAAAGTGAGTTGTTTCTCTTCTCTGGAAGTCTTACACAAGAGTGAATTTATATTTGTTCCTTGGGATATTTAGTAGAATCCGACAGCAAAATTATCTAGATTTGTTGCTTTCTTTGTAAAAATGGGTTTGATTTCTTTTATTGAAAAACCTATTCAAGGGGACACCTGGGTGGCTCAGTTGGTTAAACACCTACTTTGGCTCAGGTCGTGATCTCCCTGAGCCTCACCTCTGGCTCTCTGCTCAGTGGAGAGTCTGCTTCTCCCTCTCACTCTCCCTTTGTGCTCTCCCTCTCTGTCTCTCTCTCTCAAATAAATGAATAAAATCTTTAAAAAAAAAAAAATAAGAAAAAAAAAAAAAAACCTATTCAGGTTTACTTGCTCCAAAGGTGAATGTCCAGACCTCACATACAACTGGTATTCTGGAGCAGCTTTACTTGGGAAGAATGCACTGAGGCAAGAACAGTAGCTAGCTTGTGGTTTTACCCAAGGTATCCTAGAGTAAGACACAGGATCTTGCAAGGCTTGATATAATACCCTCCCCCTTAGACTCCAAGGTTTTTAAGTCACATGATTAGAGAAGAACTAGTCTTTTTTCTGGTGAAATCAGGCACAAGGATGTAACAGACACTTCAGCATTGGCGGGCTGGAAGAATATTCTGATGTGATCAAGAGCTGAAATTCCAGCTCTGCAATGACATTGGTGTAACCAAGAGATCTAGAGTTTGTGCCCAGTCCTTTGGAACCCCCTTAGCTTTCCAGACTGGGAAGGGCAAAACTTTTCCCAAGTTGGAATCCCAAAACTCATGACTTAGCTATGTGATCTGATGAGCTAATGTCCTGATTTTCTCTTACCATCATTCTTCCAGAACTGACCATATTAACCACTAGGTTCTGACTAGTTTGACTTCAAGTCAAACTCCAGCTTTCTGGGAAAGCTAGGCTATTGGAAATCCATTGTGGACAAATTGATCATTACCTCTTAGGTTTTCTGTTTCTTCTGAAGTCATTTTTTATAACTTAATTTTTTTTTTTCAGAGAAAGAGAATGTGAGCAGGGAGGGGAGAAGGAGAGAGAATCTCAAGCATGCTCCATGCCCAGCACAAAGGCTAACTCAGGGGTAGGTCTCATAACCCTGAGATCATGATCTGAGCTGAAATCAAGAATCTGACACTTAACTGACTGAGCCATCCAGGTGCTTCTACAACATTTTTAAAAGAATGCATTTGTTTCATCTATTTTACCAAATTTCTTCAGATAAAGTAGTCCATATCATCCATATCACTTTTTAAATTTCCCCTTTAAAAAAATTAATTTGCCAGTTATTTTTCAAAGAAGCATTTTTTAAACTTTGCTTTTCTATTATTGTAGTTTGTTTTTACATTCATTGATTTCATATACCTGACAAATTTGACTGAACTCCAACTACCAGCAAAACATTCTTCTATGTACTGGAGGAAAAAAAAAAGTTTGAAAAGCCCTTATCTGATGAAACATAGATTCTAATGTAAAAACACAAATAAATATGTAAATTGCATTCTGTATTAAATGTGATATATTCAATGGAGAAAATTATATCAAGGCTAGAGGATTTAAAGGATTGTGGAAATAGGAGAGTAATTTTTGTAAAAGGGAGTCACAAAAGGCCTCACTGAGCAGGTGTATTTAGGAAAGGTCTGAATAAGAGCAGGAAGAGAGCCCTGCTGTTCTCAGAGGGAAAGGCATTGTATGTGGTGATGTCAGCATTATCATGGTTTGATAGCAACATTAGGCATGTTTGAGAGTCATCGAGATCCTTTTGTTACAGGGGAGCAAGCAAAAGAGAAATAAGTGAATGAGAGGGAGAAATTTACTTTTACCTTGTTATTCCTTGTCTCCTACCTTTTTTTTTTTTTATTTTGATATTACTTTTCTAATTTCTTTGGTTGAATACTTTATGCAATAATTTTTAGAGTTTCTTCTCTATTGGGACAAGTACTTTGCAAGATGACTTTGCTACAATTTTGCATGTGTATTTGATGTTTTATTTTTATCCTTTAATTATTTTTATCCTTCAGTTTCGTCTTTTTTTTTTTAAGGTTTATTTTAAGAGAGAGAGAGAGAGAGAACATAAGCGAGCATGAGTTGGGGAAGGGCAGAGGGAGAGAATCTTCAAGCAGACTCCCCACTAACCCAGATTCTGACACAGGACTTGATCTCACAATCCATGAAACCATGACATGGCTTGAAAACAAGAGTCAGCCACTCAGGTGCCTGGGTTCTAATAATATTCTTTTTTTTTAAGATTTTATTTATTTATTTGACAGAGAGAGATCACAAGTAGGCAGAGAGGCAGGGAGAGAGAGGGAAGCAGGCTCCCTGCTGAGCTGAGAGCCCCATGGGGGGCTCAATCCCAGGACCCTGGAATCATGACCTGAGCTGAAGGCAGAGGCTTAACCCACTGAACCAACCAGGTGCCCCTTTAATAATATTCTAATGTCCATTTTAATTTGGCCTTTGTTCTGTAAAGTGTTTGGCTAGAGATATATGGATATATCATTTAATTGTTGGAGTTTAGAAGGAAAGAATATGAGAAGGGGGAAAGGCAATCATTGCACATATAATGTCTGTGGACTTTAAAGAAATTTTAAAAGATGATAATCCTCAAATTCAAGATTGGTTAATGAATCCAAAATGGACTAAAATATAATCCGCCTCAATATGCTCAGATATTCTATATTTTTATTAATTATTACTGAAACATGTGCAACTGTTGAGCACTTTAAATATGGCGAGTGTAACGGACAAATTGAATTTTAAATTTTATTTACATTCAATAAATTTAAATATTAACACCCATTTCTGGCTAGTGTTAGCATAATGAACATCCCAGTTCTAAAATGATGTTAGAAGAGGGCCTCAGAGTAAGCCTTGAGAAAATGGAGCATTTGATGGCCAAGGTGAAGATGATGAATCTGCAAAAGGGACACGGAAAAGTGGTTAAAGAGTTAAAAACAATACTGATAGAAGGTAGTTGCACAGACTCCAAGCAAAGAAAGCATTTCAAGCAGGGGAGAGCCAACAACACCATCAAGTGCCGCTGAGAAAGTCAAGTAATGTTCACTTTTGGTTATTTAAGAATAAAGACATGTAGGAACTTACAGCGGCATGCAAAATATCTTATGAGAAACAAGTTCTTCATTGTGCCTTCTGGAAACACATCAAAAGAAACATACACTCTAAAGGTATCCTCTAACACTAAGGCAATCGGGGTTTTGCCAATTAATTTATTAAATTGCTGCCACAGAGGCAATCTTGTGAGTTACACTACTTCTCCTGCAATTCACACTAACAGAATCAATGCCTTTGGTCCCTCCCCTCTCTCCCAATTCAGTTCCAAATCTGAGGCTCAGCAGAGTTCCTGTAGTTTTTGCAGACTAAATCACCTGGGAAACTAGCTGCAAGGGAGTCTAGCAACTGATGTTTTTAGCTTGAGGACGTTTTAAATGGCAGATGGAGGATGTATTTAGTTTAGTTATCTTTTTGTTATTGATCTTTAACTTAGTCCCATTGTAGCCAGTCAATGTGCTCGATATGATATTAAGTTTTTTGAAATATGTTGGTATTTGCTTTATGCCTAGAATGAGGTCAGCTTTCATAAATGATGTTTTTGGCGTTCCCAAGAATGTAAAGATGTACATTGTGAGTACTCAATTTTGATGTGTAAATTTTTTAAAATGTCCATTGGGTCCAATGGACCAATGATCAGAGAACATGATGTGTTCAGCTTTGCTCTTCTTTCTCAAATATCCATGTTCTTATGAATTATTATAAGAGATGTATGTTGAAATCTACTACTATGATAATGAAAAGTATAAATTTCTCCTTTTTATTTATCCAGTTTGCATTATATGTACTAGATTGTGTTCCTAGTGTAGATTAGTTTAAAATGATTCTATGTTCCTGGTGAATTAAAACTGGTGAGTATACATACTCTTTATCTGCTGGAGTGACCCTCATCTCTAACAATATGTTTTGCCTTAATTTCTATTTTGACCAATATTAGTATATCCATACCAACTTTCTTTTGGTTAGTGTTTGCCTAGTATAAGGTTTTTTAATTGTTTTACCACCAATATTTCCTAGTACTTTTTTCTTTTTCTTCCTTTCTTTCTTTCTTCCTTTCTTTCTTTCTTCCTTCCTTCCTTTCTTCCTTTCTTTCTTTCTTTCTTTCTCTCTCTCTCTCTCTCTCGTTGTACCTTTTGATCCTCTTCACTGATTTCTCCCACTCCCCCCCACCTCTGACCACAGTCTCTGTATCTAAAAACTTCAGTTTTTCTTGTTATATTTTTATTTGTTCTTTTGTTTGTTTGAAAGTCCCCATTTAAAGTGGTCAAACAGTATTTGTCTTTCTCTGGCTTATTTTACTTGGCTTAATGTCCTCAAGGTCAATCCATGTTGTCACAAATAGGAACATTTCACTTTTTTTAAGGACTAAATAATATTCCTCTGTGTGTGCATGTGTATATATATATGTGTGTGTACCTCACAATTTCTCTATCCATTCATCCATTGAGGGACACTTAGGTTGCTTCCATATCTTGGCTATTGTAAATAATGCTGCCATGACATTGGATGCATACAGTTTAGTATTTACTAGTTAGTTAGCATTTTTGTTGTCTTTGGATAAATAGCCAGAGGTGGAACTGCTGTGCTATATCATAGTTGTATTTTTAATTGTTTGAGGAAACTCTATATTGTTTGCCACGGTGGCTGCCCCAATTTATACTCGTACTAATGGTGCAGAATGGTTCCCTTTTCTCCACTTCCACACCAATACTTGCTATTTCTTGTCTTTTTGATACTAGTCATTATGAATGGTGTGAGGTGATATCTACTATAATCTTAATTCTCATTTCCCCTATGATTAATGATGTTGAACATCTTTTCATGTACCTGTTAACCATCTGTACGTCTGCTTCAGAAAACTTTCTATTCAGATATTCTGCTCATTTTTAAATTAGATTTTTCTTGCTTTTGAGTTGTATGAGTTTTTTAATACATTGTAAATATTAGCCCCTTACCATACATGTTTTAAAGATTAGCCCCTTATCTGATTTGCAGATATTTTCTCCCATTTAGTAGTACATTGCTTTTCATTTTGTTAATAGTTTCCTTTGGTGTGCAGAAGGTTCTTAGTTTGATGTAATCACACGTGTTTATTTTTGTTTTGCTGCTTTTGCTTTTGGTGTCAAATCCAGCTAATTACCATCTAGACCTATGTCAAGGAACTTACAACATGTTTTCTTCCAGGGGTTTTGTGGTTTTCAGCTTTATGTTCAAGTCTTTAACTGGTTTTGAATTAGTTATTGTGTATGTTGTACAGTAGTTGTCATGTTTCATTCTTCTGCATGTGGCTGTCCAGTTTTCCTGACAGCATTTATTGAAGATGTTGTCTTTTCTCTATTGCATATTCTTGGCTCCTTTATCATAAATTAATTGACCATACCTGTGTGGGTTTATTTCTTGGCTCTCTATTCTAGTTCACTGAACTATGTGTCTGCATTTATGCTCTATTGCCTTGATTACTATAGCTCTATAATATAGTTTAAAATCAGAGAACATGATGTGTTCAGCTTTGCTCTTCTTTCTCAAGATTGTCTTGGCTGTTTTTTTTGTTTTGTTTTGTGGTTCTATACAAACTGTAGGATTATTTGCTATATTTCTTTGAAATTCCATTGAAATTTTGGTAAAGATTACATCAAATTGGTAGGTCACTTTGAGAAGTATTGACATTTTAAGAATATGGATTCTTCCAATCCATGAGCAAGGTATAATTTTCTATTTATTTGTGTCTCCCTCAATTTCTTCATTAGTGTCTTGTAGTTTTGATCTCTTTCGTTAAGTTTATTCCTAGATGTTTTATTCACTCTGATGCAATTGTAAATGGGATTGTTTTCTTAATTCCTCTTTCTGATAACTTGTTATTAGTGTATAAATATGCAACAGATTTTTGTGTATTGACTTTTTATACTAAACTTTATTGAATTTACTGGTTCCAATAGTTGTTGAGGGGGACTTTAGGGTTTTCTACTTATAATATCATGGAAAAAGTTTAACTTTTTCCTTACCAATCTGCATACCTTTTATTTCTTGTTCTTGATTAATTGCTCTAGCTAAGATTTCCAATACCATGTTGAAAAAAAGTGGCGAGAATGGGCATCCTTGTCTTGTTCCTCATCTTAGAGGCAGGAATTTCAGTTTTCCACCATTAAATATGATGTTAACTTTGGGTTTGGCATAAATGACCTTTAATACATTGAAGTATATTCCCTCTGTACCCATTTTGTTGAGAATTTTTTATCATAAACGGAAGCTGAATTTTGTCAACTGCTTTTTCTGCATCTATCAAGATGATCATATGATTTTATCCTTCATCTTATTAGCATGGTATCACACTGACAGATTTGGAGCTGTTGAACCACCCCTGCATCCCAGGGATAAATTCCGCTGGATCACAGTGTCTGATCCTTTTAATGTATTATTGAATTTACTTTGCTGGTTTTTTTTTTTTTTTTTTTTTTTAGGATTTACATCTATATTTATCAGGGATATTGGTCTGTAACTTTCTTTTCTTGGGATACCTTGTCTGGTTTTGGTATCAGAGTAATGCTGGTTTCATAAAATGAGTTGGAAAAATTCTTTCTTCTTCTATTCTTTTTGGAAGAGCTTGAGAAGTATTGATGTTAATTATTCTTTGAATGTTTAGTAGCATTCACCAGTGAAAATTTCTGGTTCTGAGCTTTTATTCATTGAGAGATTTTTGATTACTGATTAAATCTCCTTACTAGTAATTGACCTGTTCAGACTTTCTATTTCATCATGATTCACTCTTGATAGATTTTTTGTTCCCCCAAATTCATCCATTTCTTCTAGTTTTTCTAATTTGTTGGTGTGTACATGTGCATAGTAATCTCTTATGAACCTTTGTGTTTCTGTAGTATCTGTTTTAACATTTCTTCTTTTTCTGATTTTATTTTAGTCTTTTCCTTTTTTATGTTGTTGAGAGTTGCTAAAGGTTGGTCCATTCTGTTTACCTTTTCAAAGAGACAACTTCCAGTTTCAATGATCTTTTCTATTGTCTTTTTAGCTTTTATTTCATTTATTTCTGTTCTAGTCTTTGTTATTTCCTCCTTCCACTAACTTTGGGCTTCATTTGTTCTTCTTTTTTCTAGTTCATTGGTGTATAAAGTTAGATTATTTATTTGAGACTTTCCTTTTTTTTTTTTTTTATTGTTGTTGTTGTTGTTTGAGGTAAGCTTATGTTACTATGAACTTCCCTCTTAGAACTGCTTTTGCTGCATCCTACAAAATTTGGTATATTTCCAATTTCAGTTGTCTCAACATAATTTTTTATTTCTCTTGATTTCTTCTTTAACCTATTGGTTGTCCAGTAGCATGTTGTGTGTGTGTGTGTGTGTGTTTACTCATTTTTAAAGATATTTTCGATAAACTATATATAAATGAAACACCTCCCACTTACCTATTTTTCAACTGGACAGCTTAGTCAACTTACATTAATTATAATCAATTATAATTGTTAATATATTTGAAATAATAGCTAAGATATCATTTTGTGCTATATACCTTGCTCATTTTCTGCCTTTTTATTAAACAAGAGTTATTAAGTTATTACATTGAACCCCAAGTATTTCACATTATTCATTGGAAGGTCTATATTCTATTAATTTATATGTTTGGAATGAAATTACCATTATGATTTTATCATACATGTTTAACCTGAAGTCTAAAATTAATTACTAGTAGACAGAAAGTAGGAATCAATTTTTCCCCAATTGAGGGGTGAGGGATACCCCCATAAACAACAATAAGGTGACTTGAAAATACTTTCCTGTAAATATACTAATGACATACTAATAGTATTTGCTAGCAGAGCAGTCAGGTGTGATACTAGGTAAGACCTCTGATTTGTATGAATCTGACTTTGACAATCTCATCCTTTGTGTTAGATCAGTTATTATCTTTATCATTTTCTAGAACAATGACCTTCCCTGCATTTGACATTTTTTTTTAAATCTTAAATTAGACATCCTTTTTCCTTTTTTTCTCATAGCACACTTATTTTAGATTTACTCATGTATTTATAAGTATCTTTATTCATAAACTTCTCTTGACCTCTCACTTAAGATTATTTTCTTCCTGCCAGAGGGTTTGTTGGTGGTAATCTAGTTTGATTTTCATGAAAATATATTTATTTTACTTCTGTGTTTTAAGTCAAAATAGCTAGAATGCAATTTTATGTCCAAAACAACTATATTTTCAGTACCTTAAAGGTATTACTTTATATGCCTTAACTTATATTGTCAATCCACATCATTCTTTTCTAGGTAAAGTGTCTTTTCTCTTTAGCTCTTTCTAAACTCTTGCTTTGTGTTCTGCTATTTTTCTGTCATATTACTTTTTAAGACTTTTTTTTAAAGATCATATTTTATTTGAGAAAGAGAGAGAGAGAAAACACCAGTGGGGGAAAGGGCAGAAGGACAAGCAGACTACTTGATGAGTGGGGGGCCAGCTATGGGGTTCAATCCCGGACCCTGAGATCATGACTTGAGTGGAAGTCAGATAGTTAACTGACTGAACCACCCAGGTGCCCCCTCTGTCATGTCACTCTAAGTAATCTTTTAGAATTTCCCTGCTGGAGCTTCATTATGCATTCTGAGTATGAAGATTGATAACTTTCCTTAATTTCGAAAAATACTCAGTATTTATCATCTTGAATATTACTTCCTATACTTCCCTCTATCCTTTCCTTCTGCAAATATGTTTGGATTATTTTAGACCATCCCACTTGAGCCATCATATCTTTTAACCACTATTTTATATTTCTCAATCCCTTTGTCTTTGTGCTTCATTCTGCATGTTCTTTAATCTACCTTCTAGATCACTAATTTCTTCTTTATTCATGTCCAATATTGTGAGTTTATACTTTGTTGCCTTAAATCTGCTTTGAGAGCTCATTCTTCAGTTATGATGTGTTTTTGGCTTCCCCAGGTATCTCTGGGCATTACTTACCCAGATTTACTTTAATTAAATATTTTGACTTGGAGTTTCCTGCAGACACTGAAAATTTGAACCATAAACATATGTGAAGATAGAGATGTTGTTATAAATTTCCAGTTAGATTTTTTTTTCTGTTCCTCTCGAAAGCCTAAGCTCAAGGTTAGCAAACTATGACTGAAAGTCAAATCTGACCTACAGCCTGCTTTTAACCATGTATGCGTTTATAAAAGGTTTTTGTGTTTTAACATTTTTAAAGTGTTATGAAAACAATTACACAAATAAAGACTATGTGACAGAGACCATAAGTATAGCCCCCAAAGCCTAAAATATTAACTATATATTCCTTTACAAAAAAAAAAAAAAAAAAAAAAAAGGCTAGTCTCTTTCTCTTTTTGCCAGCAGATAGGTCAAGGAGCTTCTGTTTAAGTGTCTATTCAAATCTTTGTCCATGTCTTATGTTGACTTGTTTGTCCTTTTATTATTGACTTTATGTGTTCTCTATACAAGTTCATCCTCCAATATGTATTTTGCAAATATTTTCTCCCAGTGTCTGACCTATCTTTTGATTTTCTTAATTGTGTCTTTCAAAAAGCGTGTTTTTATTTTGATCAAGTTTAATTATCATTTCTTTTTTTCAATTTTCTGTGTCCTGTCAAAAGAACCTTTGCTAAACCTAATGTTACAAAGATTTTTTTCATATGTCTTCTTCTGGAAGTTTCAAAGTTTTAACTCTTACATTAATTTTATGGTCCATTTTATATCTTGATTTTTTTATAGAATCATAGGGACTTAGAGATATTTTAAAACATTATATGGCAAGATTATATGGTAAATCTCTGCTTTCTGCTTAATTCTGATGTGACCCTAAAACTTCTTTCAAAATAATTAAGTCTAAAGGAAATCCTGCACTTTGTAACAATATGGATAAATCTGGCAGACTTCACCCTAAGTGAAATAAGCCACACATAAAAGACAAATACTATATGATCTCATTTATATGTAGAATCTAAAAATGTCAAACTCACAGAACCAGAGAATAAAGTTGTGTTTGCCAGTTGTTGGGGAATAGGACCAATGGGGAGATGCTGGTCAAGGTTACAAACTTTCAGTTGTAAGATGAATAAGTTATGGGCATCTAACATACAGCATAGGGACTATGATTAATAATAATGCATCATATTTTTTAAATTTGCTAAAAGAGAGTAAATCTTAAGTGTTCTCACTGCAAAAAAATAATTAAAAAATAAGGTAAATCTGTGAGGTAATGGGTGTGTTAATTAACTTGATTATTTGGTGATTATTTCACTGTACATGCACACACACACACACACACAGCGACATATGTTATATTCATATATATTAAATCATCACATTACCCACCTTAGAAATCACATTGTACAACCTAAATTAAATATATATAATTTTAATTTGTCAATCATACTTCAATAAAGCTGGAAAACTTTTTTCAGTAATGTCTCTTAAAAAGCTGGTGTATTATGAAAATCTGTTTGCCAACAAACTGGACAATTTGGAAAAAAATAGATAAATTCCTAGAAACATATAACTATCAAAACTGAAGCAAGAAGAAATGGAAAACTTGAACAGACCTATAACCAGCAAAAAAAATTGAATTATGAATGAAAAATCTTTCACCAAACAAAAGTCCAGGGCCAGATGTCTTCACAGGGGAATTCTACCAAACATTTAAAGAAGAATCAGTACTTATTTTTCTCAAACTATTCAAAAAAATAGAAATGGAAGGAAAACTTCCAAATCCATTCTATGAGGCCAGCATTACCCTGTACCAAAAGCAGACAAAGACCCCACTGAAAAAGAGAACTACAGGCCAATATCTCTGATGAGCTTGGATGTGAAAATTCTCAATAAAATACTAGCAAATCAAATCCAACAGTACCTTAAAAAGAATCATTCACCACAATCAACTGGGATTTATTCCTGGGTTGCAAGTGTGGTTCAGTATTTGCAAATCAATCGATGTGATATACTACATTAATAAAAGAAAGGATAAGAACCATATGATCCTTTCAACAAATGCAAAAAAACACATTTGACAAAGTACAACATCCAGTCATGATAGAAAGCCCTCAACAAAGTAGATTTGGAAAGAACATACCTCAAATTCATACAGGGTATTTACAGAAAACCCACAGCTAATATCATCATCAATGGGGAAAAGCAGAGCTTTTCCTCCATGGTCATGAAGAAGACAAGAATGCCCACTCTCACCAATGTTATTTAACATAGTGCTGAAAGTCCTAACCACAGCAATCAGATAACACAAAGAAATAAAAGACATCCAAATCAGCAAGGAAGAAGGTAAAATTACACTTTTCACAGATGACATGATATTCTATATAAGAAACCCAAAAGACTACACAAAAAAATTATTCAAACTGATACACGAATTTAGTAAAGTCACAGGATACAAAATCAACATACAGAATTCTATTGCATTTCTACAAACCAATAATGAAGCAGCAAAGAGAGAAATCAAGGAATCAATCCCATTTACAATTGCACTAAATCCTATAAGATAGCTAGGAATAAACCTAACTAAAGAAGTAAAAGATCTGTACTCTGAAAACTATAAGACACTGATGACAGAAATTGAAGACACAAAGAAATGGAAAAACAGTCATGTTTAAGGATAAGAAGAACAAATATTGTTAAAATATTTATATTACTCAAAGCAAGGTATATATTTAATGCATTCTCTATCAAAATACCACCAGCATTTTTCACAGAGCTGGAACAAATAATCCTAAAATTTTTATGGAACTGCAAAGACCCTAAATAGTCAAAGCAATCTTGAAAAAGAAAATCAAAGCTAAAGGCATCACAATTTCAGGCTTCAAGTTATAATACAAAGCTGTAATGTTCAAGACAGTATGGTACTGGCATAAAACACACACACCCAGATCAATAGAACAGAATAGAAAACCCAGTAATAAGTCCACAACTACATGGTCCACTAATCTTCAACAAAGCAGGAAAGAATCCACTTTTATCCAGTGGAAAAAAGACAGCCTCTTCAACAAACAATGTTGGGAAAACCGGTCAATAACCTGCAAAAGAATGAAAATGGACCACTTTTTTACACTATACACAAAAATAAATTCAAAATGGATGAAAGACCTAGATGTGAGACAAAAAACCATCAGATTCCTAGGCGAAACCACAGGCAGTAACCTCTTTCACCTTGTCCTTAGCAAATTCTTACTAGATACATCTCCCAAGGCAAGGGAAACAAAAGCAAAAATGAACACTAGGACTTCATCAAGATAAGAAGTTTCTGCATGGTGAAGGAAATAATCAACAAAACTAAAATGCAACCTTCAGAATGGGAGAAGATACTTACAAATGACATATCTGGTAAAGGATTAGTATCCAAAACATAATAAGAACTCATTAAACTCAACACCCTAAAAACAAATAAACCATTTTAAAAATGGGCAGAAGACACAAATACCGGTGTTTCCAAAGATCTTGTATAGATGAACAATAGACACATGAAAAGATGCTCAACATCTCTTACCATCAGGGAAATACAAATCAAAACTACAATGAAATATCTCCAAACACCAGTTAGAACGGTTGAAATTAACAACACAGGAAACAACAGATGTTGGCAAGGATGCAAAAAAAGGAGAACCCTCTTACACTGTTGATGTGAATGCAAGCTGGTGCAGCCACTCTGGAAAACAGTATGAAGGTTCCTCAAAAAGTTAAAAATAGAACTAGCCTATGATTCAGCAATTGCAGTACTAGGTGTTTACCCAAGTGATACAAAAATATTAACTCAAAGGGATACATGCACACACTCTGGTATTTATAACAGCATTATCAACAATAGCCAAATTTGGAAAGAGCCCAAATGTCCATTGATGGATGAATGGGTAAAGAAGATATATATATATATATATATATATATATATATATATATATATGTGTGTGTGTGTGTGTATGTGTGTGTATGCAATATACATATTGGAATATTACTTAGCCATCAAAAAGATGAAATCTTGCCATTTGCAATGACAAGGGTGGAGCTAGAAAATACTATGCATAGTGAAATAAATCAGCCAGAGACAAATACCATATGATTTCATTCATATGTAGAATTTAAGAAAGAAAACTTTTGGGGGGAGGAGCAAGATGGCAGAGGAGTAAGAGACCTAATTTCATCAGGTCCCAGGAATTCAGCTAGATAGGGTCAAACCATTCTGAACACCTACAAACTCAACAGATCAAAAAGAAGAATAGTAGTAATTCTATGAACAGAAAAGCAACCACTTTCTGGAAGGCAGGATATGCAGAGAAGTGAATCCAAAGTGATATAAGGCAGGATAAACCATGGGGGAGGGGCTGGCTCCTGGCAAGTGATAGAGCAATGAAGCACAAAATCAGAACTTTTAGGAGTCTGCTCCACTGAGGAACATCACTCCAGAGGTTAAGCAGGGGGGTGGAGCACTTGTGAGGACAGTGTGGACTCAGGACACTCAGGGTCACAGAAAGACTGGGGGTGCCTGAGTGTGGTAGAGCAGAGTGGGGAAACCAGCTGCAGAGACAGAGCCGAGGAGGGGCTCTCAGCTTGGGGTTACCTTAAACTGTGATTCAAGGCATAGTCAGACCACTACTTTTTGAGTAGGGACCCCACAAGTGGCAGATCTGGGGAGACTCACCTTTCTCTGGAAGGAGCGGTGCAGGATCACTGCAGGAATTGGCTGGGTTTGGAGACTCCAAACGGGGCCATGTGCCAGAAAGAAACACTTGGTCACAGCCTGGGTGAGTTGGGAGAGTGGCTGGAAACCAGGGAGATGGGAGGGATTGACTGCTTTTCTCTGAGGGCTCACTGAGAAGCAGGGTCCCAACTCTAGGCTCCTCTGGGCAGAGACTGTGAGGCCGCCATTTTCATTCCCATCCTCCAAAGCCCTGTGGAAAGCTTTCAGGGAACAAAAGCTCTGGAGAGCAAACCTGAGCAGTTTACTTGGCCCAGCCCCTGGCAAGGGCAGTGCAATTCCACCTCAAGCAAAGATATTTGAGAATCACTACAACAGGCCCCTCCCCCAGAAGATCAGTAAGAACATCCAGCCAAGACCACATTCATGGATCAGTGAGAACTGCAGAACTTCAGAGCTACCAGAATACAGCATGTAGAATTAACTTTACTTTTTGTATACATAGAAGTTTTTCTTTCTTTAAAATTTTGGGATAGACTTTCTTCTAACAGATCAAAGTATACCTTAAATCTAGCATATGGCTATTCTAGTCTCCAACCTGATCACATTCTCTCCTTTTCTTTTTTCCTTTTTTTTTGTTTTTTTTCAACCAACTTCTTATTTTATCAATTAATTTTTGAAAATATTTTTTTAATTTTCATCTTTACACTCATATTCTATTCCTTCATTGTATCCACCCTTATTTTTGTATGTATATAAGTTTTTCTTTCTTTAAAATTTTGGGAGGAAATTTCTTCTAATAGACCAAATTACATCTAAAATCAAGTGTGTGTGGGGGGAGCCTGGGTAGCTCAGTGGGTTAGAACCTCTGCCCTCAGCTCAGGTCATGATCCCAGGGTCCTGGGATCGATCCCCGAATCAGGCTCTCTGCTCAGTGGGGAGCCTGCTTCCTCCAATCTCTCTCTGCCTGCCTCTCTCCCTACTTGTGATCTCTGTCTGTCAAATAAGTAAATAAAATCTTTTTTAAAAAATTTAAATAAATAAATAAATAAATAGCATCAAGTGTGTGGCTCTGTTCTATTCCCCAGTCTAATCATATATGTGTCTATGTATATGTATATATCTATATATGTATATATCTATATAGATATGAGGAGAAACATATCTTTTCTTTCTTTTTTTTTTTCTTTCTACTCTTCCGAGTTTCAGGTCTCTTCTGATTTGGTTAGTGTATATTTTTCTGGGGTTGTTGCTACCCTTTAGTATTTTGTTCTTTCATTCATCTATTCTTCAGTGGATAAAATGACAAGGTGGAAAAACTCAACTCAAAAAAAAAAAAAAAAAAAAGAACAAGAGGCAGTACCAAGGGCTAGGGACGTAATCAATAAGATGTCAGAACTAGAGTTCAGAATCACAATTATAAATTTGCTAGCTGGGCTTGAAAAAACCATAGAAGGTACTAGAGAATCCCTTTCTGGAAGAATAATAATACTGGAAATCCCTTTCTGGAATAATAATAATACTAGAAGTCCTAGCCTCAGCAATCAGATAACAAAAAGAAATAAAAAGAAATAAAAGGCATCTGATTCAGCACAGAAGTCCAACTCTCACTCTTTGCAGAATATGATACTTTATGTGGAAAAGCCAAAGACTCCACTCCAAACTCCTAGAACTCATCCAGGAATTCAGTAAATTGTCAGGATATAAAATCAATGCACTGAAATCAGTTGCACTTCTATACACCAACAATAAGACAGAAGAAAGAGAAATTAAGGAGTCAATCCCATTTACAATTGCTCCCCAAACCATAAGATAGGAGTAAATCTAACCAAAGAGACAAAGAATCTGTATTCAGAAAACCATACTCATGGTTTTTCTTTCATGGTACTCATGAAAGAAATTGAGGAAGACACAAAGAAATGGAAAAATGTTCCATGCTCCTGAATTGGAAGAACAAATATTGTGAAAATGTCTATGATACCTAAAGCAATCTACACATTTAATGCAATCCTTATCAAAATACCATCAACTTTTTTTCAAAGAAATGGAACAAATCATTCTAAAATTTATATGGAACCAGAAAAAGACTTTGAATAGCCAGAAGAATGTTGAAAAAGAAAGCCAAAGTTGGTGACATCACAATTCCAGACTTTGAGCTTTATTACAAAGCTGTCATCATCAAGACAGTAGACACATAGATCAGTGGAACAGAATAGAGAGCCCAGAAATAGACCCTCAACTCCATGGTCAGCTAATTTTTGACAAAGCAGGAAAGAATATCCAATAGAAAAAAGACAGTCTCTTCAATAAATGGTATTGGGAAAATTGGACAGCCACATGCAAAAGGAAACTGGACCATTTCCTTACACCACACACAAAAATAGACTCAAAATGGATGAAAGACCTCAATGTGAGACAGGAATCCATCAAAATCCTTGAGGAGAACACAGGCAGCAACCTCTTCCACCTCAGCCGCAGCAAATTCTTCCTAGAAAAATCACCAAAGGCAAGGGAAGCAAGGGCAAAAGTGAACTATTGGGATTCCATCAAGACAAAAAGCTTTTTGCACACCAAAGGAAACAGTGAAAAAAAAACAAAAGACAACTGAAAGAATGGGAGAAGATATTTGCAAATGACATATCAGATAAAGGGCTACTATCCCAAATCTATAAAGAAGTTATCAACTCAACACCCAAAGAACAAATAATCTAATCAAGAAAAGGGCAGAAGTCATGAACAGACATTTCTACAAAGAACACGTCTAAATGCCCAATTGACACATGAAAAATGTGCTCCACATCGCTCAGCATCAAGAGATACAAATCAAAACCACAGTGAGATACCACCTCACACCAGTCAGAATTGCTCAAATTAACCAGTCAGGAAATGACAGTGTTGGCGAGGATGCAGAGAAAGGGGAACCTTCCTATACTGTTGGTAGGAATGCAAGCTGGCGCAGCCGCTCTTGAAAACAGCATGGAGGTTCCTCAAAAAGTTGAAAATAGAGCCACCCTATGACCCAACAATTGAACTACTGGGTATCTACCCTAAAGATACAAATGTAGGGATCTGAAGGGGCACATGCACCTGTATGTTTATAGCAGCAATTTCCACTATAGACAAACTATGGAAAGAACCTAGATGTCCATCGACAGATGAATGGATAAAGATGTGGTGTGTGTGTATACATACAAACACACACACACACACACACACACACACAAAATGGAATACTATGCAGCCATCAAATAACTGAAATCTTGCCACTTGCAATGACGTGGATGGAACTAGAGGGTATTATGCTAAGCAAAATAAGTCAACCAGAGAAAGACAACTACCATATGGTCTCTGATATGAGGAATTTAAGAGGCAGTACAGAGGATTATGAAACAAGATGGGACTGGGGAGGGAGACAAACCATAAGAGACTCTTGCCCTCAGGAAACAAACTGAAGGTTGCTAGAGATTCCAGGGGGTGTGTGGGAGGGATAGGATGGTTGGGTGATGGACATTGGAGAGGGTATATGCTTTGGTGAGTGCTGTGAACTGTGTAAGACTGATGATTCACAGGTCCGTTTCCCATGGACATGGGGGAAGAAACAGAGAAAGAGAGACAAACTGTAAAACAAACTTTTAACTATGGAGAACAAACTGAAGTTTGTTGGAAGGGAAGTGGGTGTGGGATGGGCTATATGGGTGACGGGTATTAAGGAGGGCACTTGTGATGAACAGCAGGTATTGTATGGAAGTGATGAATTACTAATTCTACACCTAAAATTC
This sequence comes from Mustela lutreola, assembly GCF_030435805.1. Taxonomy (NCBI): domain Eukaryota; kingdom Metazoa; phylum Chordata; class Mammalia; order Carnivora; family Mustelidae; genus Mustela; species Mustela lutreola. Next base: position 91,759,562 of record NC_081297.1, read on the forward strand.
ACATTACACTGTATATATTAGCTACCTGGAATTTAAATAAAAACTTGGTTGGGGGGGCAGGAGGAGAACCTGGAAAGAAAAAAAAATTGTGGTATATACATATGATAGAATATTATTTGTCCAGAAAAAGAAATTAAGTACTAACATATGCAACATGGATAGATATCAAAAACATATTAAGTGAAAAAAGCTGGACAGAAAAGGTCATGTATTGTCACAGTGTTGGCGAGGATGCAGAGAAAGGGGAACCCTCCTATTCTGTTGGTGGGAATGCAAGCTGCAAGCTGGTGCAGCCGCTCTGGAAAACAGCATGGAGGTTCCCCTTACATCCACTTATATTCCACAAAAACATCCAGAATAGGTTAAGTCCTTAGAGAAAGAACGCAGATCAATGTTTGTCAGGGGTTAGGGGCAAGGGTAATGGGGAAAAACTGTTTAATACTCCAGGATTCTCTTTTGGAACACTGGAGATATTTTGGAACTAGATTGCACAACACAGTGAATGTACCAAATATCACTGAATCATTCATTTTAAAAAGGTTAATTTTATGTTGTGTGTATTTCACTGCAATAAATTTTTAAAAATTTAGGAATCAATTTGAATTCCTTATAAATGTAATTTTTAAAATGTGGTCAAATCTATAAATTTATAAATTTTAGATATTGTCATTTAACATTCATTTTATATTTAGAATATCCTTCCAGCCTTCTGAAATTTGAAAAAAAAAAATCACCAGAATTTTCTTCTAGTAGTTTCATGGTTTAACCAGTCTAAGCAGATTTTGATGTAAAATATGTGATTAAATACAAATACAGTAATAGCAGGCCTTCACAGGAAAAGAATCACATAAGTTTGGAAAAAGTGTTTTGGGATGCAAAATATAACTGCAGGGTTATGAGATACAAGAGAGTGTCAAATGGTTCTGTATTATAAACATGTGAAGAATTTGTTTTCATTTTGCTTTATGTTGGACTCTCAAGAGAGTAAGAGAAGAGGTAAAAACCCCCAAAACTCTAAGGAAAGCTAAATCCTGGTTTCCAGAAAATACCTAAAAACAGACACTTTGGGAATTAAGATGTTTAATATTCAACTTTTTAAAGGTTATATTGTCAATCCTGTTTATTTCTCCAAAGAATCATTAAACTTGGCTAACACCAAAAGGGCTTACGAGAAGTTTGTCTACTGAAAGCAGGTTAGGGGGTACCTGGGTGGGGTACCTGAATGTCTGGGACTCTTGATCTCAGCTCAGGTCTTAAATCTCAAGGATGTGAGTTCAAGCCCTTTGACTCCAAGCTGAGTGTGGAGCTGACTGATAAAGGAAAGAAAAAAAGAAAAAGAAAGAGAGAGAGAGAGCGTGAGAGAGAGAGAGAGAAAGAAAGAAAGAAAGAGAGAGAGAGAGAGAGAGAGAGAGAGAGAGAGAAAGAAAGAAAGGAGGAAGGAAGAAAAGAAAAGAAAAGAAAAAGCAAGTGAGTGGGGTCAGTTTCATCTCTAGGACAATATAATGAACAGAGAGCAAAATGACTTGTGAGCTGACCTACTTTAGAAGAAGCAGATATCTCAGAGATGATGTTTCTTCTTACACTGGACTTTCTACTGGACATAAAATAAGAGTTCCAGTTAATCTTTCTTAGATTTTAAGAGGCAGTATGACTTCAGCTAATAGCTGAGCATTAGTTAGGTGTAGATAAGAATGAAAAAGTGTCTACCTAGTCTCTAATTATGATTGTTCAAATGCAGCGGCATAGAAAAGTAATTTAGTAATTTGTAAGAAAAAACACTCTAAAATATATCTCTAAAATATATGCTTGAAAGAAACTTGTGTGCATTAACCTTTTTTGACACAACTAACATTTAAGTTAAGGAAGATTCCATTTGTATCACGCAGATAGGAAAAAGAAATACAAAACTAAAAACTGTTTCAGGCATTTAACTTATTTTTGAATGAAATTTTATATACTTGTCACTTTTTAGGTTATAAATGAATAAAACAGATGTTACTTTTGGGCTATAGGTGTTCAAAGAAAATGACTGATAATCTACTTTGCTGAGGACAATAAATTTTATCTCATGCTCAGAAAAAATCAGGAAGACATTTTTACCAATTTTACCAAAACAGCAGGGTGAACTTCAAACTAATCTTTCTCTTTTAGCAAAACTGCATATAAAAGTGAGTGAATATAAGATCTTAAAATAATTCCTTAGATTTGAATAATATCTTTCTTCCAAGAGCTCAAAGCAATTTTGCTTTATGTTCTTATTCAGTTGAGAAACCCTTCTGTGAAGATGTGCATTACAAGATAGATACATATGTATTTTCATTGTCATTCTATAAATAGGAAAATTAAGACCTGATGGATTAAAATTTATTGGCTCAGGATTACAGAGCTAAACTCAGATCTCCAGACTTCCTGACCAAATCTCTTTCCAAAGACTTCACTTACTCTCTGAGCAGTGCAGAAATCCCCTTATCTTTCACTTGATTTCTGTGAATGACCTTAACTCCTTGTCAGGTCAGTCAGGTACCATGCTGTCTTCCAAAAACTAGATTCTTTCTCACTTCCATATTTCCACGTATGTGCAATGCTCCTTGTCTTGTTCACGTATTCAAATCCTTCCTTAGGTCCCACTTCACCTAAAAATTATCCTGAACGAAGGAGACTCAACTTTAGTTGGTTTAAGCAACAAAATGACTATACGTAACCCATATGTTTAGCCAGTCATGACCATGACTTTGGTGTACTAACCATATCAGCACTTTTTAAAAGAAAGTACCTAGTTAGTTTGTCCTCTCTGAGGGCAGGAACCATGTCTTCATTCCTACCACATAAGGCCAGATACAGTAGATAGTGAGAGTAAATGCTTGCTAAGAGAAGATTGTTGTATGTGGTCTTATTGATAGATTCTATATTTATATATGTATATATATATATATATATAAGAAAGAAAGAAAGAAATATATATATATAACTGTGTATTAACTTATACTAATAAATTAATAATATATTAATAACATTAATTAGCCCATATACTTTATATTATATGAGCTATTATATTAATAACTTATGAAACTTACATTAATATATCTAAATAACAGACCATAAAGCTGGCAAAGATCACACAACCAGGGCTGGCTCCCTATCCAGGCAGCAATGTCTTGATGTCTGTTAACTAGATTTCAAAAAAAATATTTTATTTATTTATTTGATGGAGTGAGAGAGAGAGAGAGAGAGAGAGCATAAGCAAGGGTGAGCAGTCAGCAGAGGGAGAGGGAGAAGCAGGTCCCCACCCCCGAACAGGGAGCCTGATGTGGGACTCGATCCCAGGACCCTGGAATCACGACCTGAGTTGAAGGCAGATGCTTAACTGATTGAGCCACCCAGTTGTCCCTGTCAACCAAATTATGACTTTAAATAATGTGAGGAGTCTTTTTTAATCTCAAGGACTTGAGTTCAAGCCCCACCTTCCATTACATCATTGTGGGTCTCTCGTTGCAGTCGCTGTGGTTATTCCCCTTTCCGCTCTTTGGTTATTCTTCACCAGGTCCAAACCTTGCTCATGTATTACCAGATCCTCATGGGCTTTGGAAAATGGATATGAGAGTGGGGGCGGGTGGTGGCAGATGGAAGATGGCAACTGAGTAATCGACTTCCTCTTTCCAGCCACGGTCATGTTCCCTCTTCACATGTCTCCAACTCTTCCCTGAACTGCCAGACCGAAAGTAGTGTTTTCGAGTTGGGGACAGGCTCTCTGCTTTATCATTTTACTTGTGGCCTCTAGGTACTTAACAATGAATCAGGTATATAGTAGATGCTTAGTAAGTACTAATTAATTCATCAGTCCCCTGGAAAGGGAGTGCAGCAGAAGCACTTAGAAACACCAGAAGTAAGAATCAAGCTGACTGATGTCCATAAGAAGTACTATTCACGGCAAGAATCAGCAGTAGGATTGCTATTGTCAATAGTGCTCTTAACCCACAAAAGCCTGATCCAGCAAGCCATGTTTGCATTTCATTCAACTACTATCTATTCCACTCTTGTCATAGGGGAATAAGACATGCCTTTCAGTTGGGATAACAGAACCATAAACTTCCTACATTTCCAGCTCCTTGGCTCAATGGGTTAAGGAAAACAGAAACAGTATTGCTGTCAACAACAGAGCTTGTAAGAGATCTGGAGATCATCAAAAGCACTGGGATTCATTTACCTATGAATAATTAAGAATATGTAGTTAAAAATACGTGTTAAGGGATGGCAGATCCCCCACAGCATAGAGACCTGAGCACTGCATTTTAAAAAATCGTGTTCATCAGCTTCAATTTATAAGGCAAAGCCTTCAAACTGAGAATTAATTGATTCTCTCGCTCTTCCTTTCCACTGTTCATTAAAAAAAAAAAAAAAAAAATAGGTGTGGTACTCTCTCACCGATTTTTATTAACATTATTTAACATTCATTAAGCAACTCATGTACCTACCAGGCCTTGTTAGGGATATAGAATTGGTTTTGTGTTTTACATTGTCTTGCAAAGGCACCTTCTGAAACGTGATTTGCTACTGTGATCCACAAATGGAACATGATTGCACCCTTTGTTTCACCTTAAGCCAAAAGCAGCTCAAGTTAAATGCCAAGCTTCCCTGAGTTACAAATTTAGAAGCTCTCTGAGGCTCTTGCTCACGTGATGCGTTAGGCTACTGCACTGGTTGATTAGCAATGCTCTCTGAGTGGGATATTGACTTCCGTGTGCGCTTATCATTTATCATACTTATGTTCATTTTATTCTTATCCCAATAATGACAGCTTTCGTGTAACACGAAAGGAGAAAATAAGATTAATACCTTCTTAGGACACCTTTCACACCATGCACAAATACGCAGGCCTCTGAATCAAACATGTCTTCTCTAAATTTGTACTTTAGTTTCATCATCATCACCATCATCATCATTATTTTTATTATTACTCTCATTCAAAAATGATCTGAAGATAACCATTTCTCATTTCTTCAGGAATGGTCAAGCAATAAAGGTGGCAGTGGGGGTAAGTGAGAGAAGGGGATACCGGGTTTTAGGATTTGCACGTTGAGTGAAGAGAAAAGCAGTGACAAGGGAAAATCAGACCGGTCATTTAAGACAATACCCATTTTTAAGCCTAATCATTTGAGACTATATTGAAGATGTGTACTCAGCTTTGGAGTAATTTTGAAAGTTTGTTTTGATGTGGATATCCAAGAGCTGTAGCAAGTTTGAACAAATTCGGACAGGGGTAAACTTTTTTTTTTTTTTTTTTTTAACTGTATGTCTATTGGTTCAGAATGAACAGGGTAGATGACAGCCGATCATGCACTTTCTCCTCCCAGGAAATTTAAAATTAGAAATTTTCCCTCCAAGCCTTCACCTGGAGCTACAGACACTTGTGCACGTTCTGTCACTTTAATGACATTTTGCCTGTTTTTGCTCTTGGGCATGAAGTGGTTAAATCGAGGGGGAAAAAATTGAGCAGCTGCAGCAAGTGGGGTGGGGAAGATAAGTGGATTTTTACTGATGTTGTACAAGTAATGTCATAGTGTTTATGTTTCCAGTCAACAAAGGATGCCTTTCCAAGGGGAACTTGCTCAGGAAGTGATCTTTTCTGTGGAAGGTTGCAGAACAAATCTCTCGCTCTGTCCCAGAATGGCACGGAATGCTCGGTTTAGACACAGAGCTGCTGAGCAAGCAAATCTTCTATAGGGGTAAGATGACAATGGCTGCTCCTTAAAATGAATTTGAGGCCATTGCATTCCCAGTGATTAGACTTATTTGCAAATACCCATGCAGACCATGAAACTAGGACATGACCAATCAAAACACAGACGACGTTGTGAAGAATGGTGTGGGAGACAGGCATGTCCACAACACCAGAAAATTGAGGAATTGACCAGAAATATGTAGACGGGCTTTTCCCAGTTACTTATGAGTGCTAAAAATGGGTCTTTAGAAGCATAGTGTATTACTTCTACAGTGGCGTATGTTTATGTTTAACTTAAGTTACAGTACAGTGCCTACAATTCTCATTCCAGAAAGTATGGGCAGACATTTTTACTTCTTCTGGTTGTGCTCCTAATGCCCCTTGTTCAGAACGGGGCTTCTTAACCTTGACTAGTGACATTGTGGACCAGACAGTTTTTTATTGTGGATGGAATGCCCAATATGTTGTAGGATGTGTAGCAGTATTCCAGGCCTCTATTTTAAGTCAGTTCTAATGCCACAATGGGACCAATAATAATGTCTCCAGACATCGACAAATGTTCTGGGGGAGGGGCTATATGGAGACAAATTTGCTCCCTTTGAGAATCACTGACTGAGAGGGCTATATAAACCTTATACTAAAGTCAAGGCTCTGGTCAACAGATTTAAAAATTGTATAGTAGAATTACGGATGGAGTCTTGGCAAAGTTTATTTCTGACTAGATATGCTCCATGTAAAACACAGGGATTGATTTTTCTGGAAGAAGTATTTGCTCGAAGGAATTTCTTTTTGCCTCAGTGGAAAGGCTAACCTACAAAATGCAGGGAGCTAAGGATTTCCCAATGTCTTCGGAGCTGGGCTCAAAGTAAACATTCCACCTCTTATTTTAAGAAAGGAAAAGGTGTTGAGGGGTGGGGCGGAGTAGTTATTTATTTATGGCCTCTTCTTTTGCTGTCAGTTAAGTACAAAACCCAATGGAAATAAACCATTTCAACTGCTTACCTAGTTAAAAAGCACTTCTAAAACTCATTCATGGCCTAAGCAATGGTCTTTGTTTGTCCTAAGCACCAACATTTGGGTATCTTTAGTCTTTGATGGTTGTGTATGATTTTATTATCCCCCAATAAGGATAAAAACAAACACTGAAAAAATGTCTTCATTTCAAGAAGAGTTTATTAAATCAGTAGTTGACACATCAGCACCCTGGGGGGCAAGAAAGATGTGTGACACTACCTTTGGCCGCTAAGAGTCACCACTGTAAAGCTGAGTAACCAGGTGTACAGGTGTTTACCCAAATTATTTAAAACTCTTGATATCTGAACATTAAGAAGGTCTTGTACAAAACAGGTGGTCACATCATTAGTGGTACTTGTAGTGTGGTCAGTCCTGTTAATGAACAAATATTCACTTTGACCCTCAATTTTTTTTTTCTTTCTGCTTGTGAAGAAGATAAGAAAAAACCATTTTTATAAATATCTTTTATTGGCCAGGTGAGAAGCTGACTGAGAGAATACACACTATTTATGCATTTATAATTCCTTGAGGGATAATAGCAGTTTTATAGAAGAATGTGCATAATTCACATAATCTCAGAATATAAAATGAAAGTCATTTATTTTATATTCACTTGGGGAGAGGTAAGGAAGGGATTATTAGAGAATAAGGTGAAGGCCACTACTGGATGGGGAAGCATCAGGAAGCTTGATATGACTGCAACACTGGAGAGTTTGTGTATGTGTATGTTTGAGCTCTAACACTTAGTAAGTATTCTGCTCATTGCATCTACCTACTTCAGAGATGGATCAAGAGACAAATTTGCCTCCATAATATTTTTTTCAACAACATTAGCGAGTTGTCAAGGAAGACAAAAACATGTAGGCCTGTATTCTGGTTAATTCATTAGTCACTCAGAATAAGATTATTCTGCTACTATCAATAGTAAATCCACTATAAAATTAGGTAGTGTTAGATTGTCTTCTGGACCTGAAAGCTGAACTTTTGTAGTAAATATATTTTTATGTAGACTTTGAACTACTAGCCAAAATTAGAAATTCTTTTTTTTTTTTTGCTATATAGCTAAATGTCCTTATATTTTCCTCATGCTTAGAAATTGTAACATTAAAATGCCAAGTGTTAGTTCCATAGGATTATTTCATATACAGAAATACCAGAGATTATTAAGTTTGATTCAGCCCAATGATTTTAACAGAACTGGTTACTTTATTGATTGATAAAAAATAATAATATAAACAGGTGGGGGTGATTCAGGTCTAATATCCCATAGTCCAAGATTACCAACTGAGAAAATAATTATTTCCCTAAAAAATGGTTTGTGCTTATATTGCATATTTTTGCTGTTTTCCATTGTCTTCAATATTGGCCACTGCCAGAGGCAAGTGTTAGACAAGACAGACAAATGATCTGATCTAGAATGGCAAATTCTATGTTTCCTTAATACGGTCTCCTGGAATGACAGCAGTTATGTATTTTTAAGTCTGCTCTTCCATTATGGCGATAAATGGTTATTTAAATACAGTCAGGTTCAAATTACACTAGTGGAAAATGCAGCAGGGAAAAGTATCAAAGACAAAGAACTTTTAAATAAATCTCATCTCTTCTCCCACCATATGAGTTAATTTCTATGCCAGATGGCAGATGTTTATGCTGGTACTTAAAAGAAGTAAAAATTAAATGGATCTCAAAACTTAATTGTTTTTAGTTTAAAAATGCTTTCAAATAAAGGAAGGTTGGTAGAGATTTCACTTAAAATGATCTCCAAAACTCAGGATCTTAGTATATAATTTTTATTTGGAAAAAAATATTTAACTCTTAAGTAATTGATTTTTTTTCAGTCAATTATTCAATTTCGATATTGTTTTTCAGGTGATTTTTTAAAATGTAACCAATTGTTTTTTTCTAGAAGTGATTGTCAAAAATCTTCAAAGGACCATATTTTCATGTACAATGATTCAATTAGCTCTTCAAAATTGAGCAATAAATGAGGTATTTAGACACTCTTAATCATTATCCATGTCAGTCGTAGTCAAAAAGTTACCTCTCTAAGATTGTTTTATTATGATGAGAAGACATAACTAACAGAGAGCCTTCCTAAAACAAATAATTGCTACATGAGCAACTCCTGTTTACCCAGACAAAACTAATCAACTTAACAAAGAGAAATCTCTTCTCTTGAAAGCCTAGTATTATGGAGAAAAATGTTATTATTCTGACATTTACATTTTTTGCTCAAAAAAGGAAACTTGACCTAAGTGTTATATAGAGATCTTCTTTCTTTTTCTGTAAATACATTAACCCTACTAAAAAATAAACCCTGCTTTCTTGAACTAAAATAAAGAATAAAGTTTTTAGCAGGTATTTCTAGAAATTCCAACTGAGGGACAGCTATGAACCCAAATAATACTAGTAGTCACTTGATTTTTTGCTTTTAGAAAACTCCCCTGAATATTTATTTTCATACTATAAACAGTATAGAATGAGGGGTAATTTTGTATTTGGCCAAAGGGAAAAAAATTGAAAAAATAGTATTTAGATAATAAATTATAATGACACTTTTTCTAATTATTAGTCATAGAAACTAGGAAATCTGTAATATTCTTGAACATCTATATTCTGAACCATCAATTCAACAAATCCGAATTAAGCCCCAAAGATAAGTTCATTCTTTTCCTATATACAAAAATATGATTTCTATGTAAGCAGAAATATAAAACAAATCTTTTTCCTAGATTTGCTCATAATTTTGGTGTGTGTAAACAGATAGAAGCTTCTAGAAAAAAATAGTTTAAGTATCCAAGGCTAAGTTTCAGCTTTGTTTTTAGTTCTTGATAAAGCCTAAAAGAAATTCCTGTTGAATTTATTTGAGGCAGAGTTACAGATTGCATAACCAACCAAGGGCAGCTTAGTCTAGTCGTCTATGTGATGCTGCCTTCCCCAGGAGGCAGCACCTCTTTACAAGGACGACATCAGCCTTAACAGATTTTGCCCATATTTTCTTGAGAGCAGGCATCCTTCACAGGGTGTTCTCCGGTCTTCAACCGGTAGGATACAAATGCTCTTGAACGTCAGGACTAGCTGCTTTGTCAGAGTGTCATGGCCGTACTAGAGGACAATGGATGGGTCCATGAAACTCTAGAATGGCACCTATGAAAAAGACCATTCTGCATTTATGTAAGATAGACAGCTGCTGAAGCGACAGTGGCAAAGATACTCCAAAATACAATCACTCAAATAAAGTAAAACTCTATTTCTCTCACATGTATGGGTGCAGGGATAGAGGAGAGGTTCCTAGCTCATAAATAGCTTGACTCCATCTAGACACCTTTTGCCTTAGTTTCTCCTATCCCCTAAGGGTCACTCATCTCACAAGAGGGAAGACTCACAGCCAGAAAAGATGAAAGAAGTAGAAGGCTACAATGTCCTTGTTAAAGAAATGAGGTGGACCTTGGATGCATAATCTATCTGCTAGCCAGATGGAGAAATGTAGTCCCTAGCTAGCCGTGTGTGCCGCTAAAACTGAGAGATGGGGGTAGGAATTCTGTTCTTACAAGAAAGAAGGGGTAAAATAGATACTGGGTTGGGGGGGGCAATTAACAATCTGTACCTTAAGCATTTAGTAAGTACCTTATAAAATAATACTTTTGATTAATTTATCCTCCAACATATATTCCCTGAATGCCTCCTTTGTTTACATCATTCTAATAGGGCCCGCAAGGGATTTTAAATATGTAGCATTTTTTACCCAAAGGGAAGTTCTGATATTTTGAGGGAAATAAGCTGTTTCCACTGAATTCCATCAATAAGAATATGAGTGATAATGTTGCTGATAATGTAATATATCAAGGATGCTAAATGAGTGGCGTGGAAGAGGTGTAATCTTAGCATTCAGTGTTCGTTTCCTGGCGGAAGACAGGAGGAGAGACAGCAGCCAGCCTCTGGATGCCCACTCTTGTTTTGCACTTTTCACCCAATAACCAGGGCCCAATACAAATATGGCCATTTTAAACCGTAAGACCTGTAATTTTTATCTTTAAAAATGATATGTATGTATCTCTGAAATTTTCTGTATACCTCTCTGGATATAAATTAACGAAGAGTGTGCTATTTTTCTAAATTTTGACATAGATGTTATGCCTCTACTCACCTTTTAGTTAAACAGCATCCGTTCTTCTTGTTAGTGAGGTTGAATCAATCAACTGCGTTCTCTAATGATGGAAACAGATGGAAATAGAATGAGCTTCGGAATCTTCCTCAAGGGCATTGTAGAGGATGCCGCACCCTTAACTGAAAATTGCTCAATTTTGCAATAGAGTTGGCCAATGTAGACATAGTCTTATATTTTCCCTAATTTTGAATTAATACTCTAGGAACCAGCAGCTGACAATGAGCCTGAACAGTTGGTTTCACACCTGAGGCCTCTTTTAAAAGACCATTCTCATCACAGTCGAACAACAGGAGGATATATTAGAGGGGGAAATGAGCGCATTTTCTCTAAGACTACTTAAGTAGAGTTTCTCTTGAGCTAATTAAGATTCGATTCTATTTCAGAAACTAATGTCTGAAGCAGACATTCTGTTGGGGAATTATTAATAAACGAAAGCAGGAAGTTCCAGAACACTCAAAATGGTACTTTTTTGTCTGGTGACTGTTTGATAAAAGTGCCCATTGAAAACAATTAAGGAGAGGATAGTACTTTAAACATATTATCAAATGTTCAAGGTGAACGATTATGGTATATAAAATCAGTAATGAGAACTAAGAACTTTTAAAAAGTAGAATAAGTGACGCTCTTGACTCCTGAAAACACCCCTGGTCCTCTTCACATTAAGTTTGTAGGTTCTTAGAATTCATAGATGTCCAGAAGGAACAAAAGGCTGCAACCTGACTTTTTTTTTTTTTCAGAATATATTGTATATAATATGAATTTGGGTTCCAAAAATTTGAAAGGAAAAATATTTAAATATACATATTAAATTTATATACTGGATGTAATGGTTCATGCAGCCCAATTCAAAAAGATCAGCTGGTCCAAACCAGAAAACGTTAATGTAACATGGAGGAAAATATTTTTGCCTGGCAACTTCAGTAAGCACTCACAAGTTGTCTGAGTTGCACTCTGCATTTTCCTATAATAAACTGCAGGAGGAGGGCCAGAAAGCACTGTCTTGCCTTTCACACAATGTATCTTTCACAGTCTTGAAGGTGGATGTTACATTTACCTTCCAGTGATAACCAGGTTACACGAGGTTAGTGACTGCCAAAGCCCCTAGATTTGTATTTCACATCAGATGAGGACCCCAATTTTTTTCCAAATAAAAGAACCCTTTGTGGTGTTTCCTGTCATTTTATTTTTTTTTTATTTTTTTATTTTTTTTTTAAGATTTTATTTATTTATTTGACAGAGAGAGATCACAAGTAGACAGAGAGGCAGGCAGAGAGAGAGAGAGGAGGAGGAAGCAGGCTCCCTGCTGAGCAAAGAGCCCGATGTGGGGCTTGATCCCAGGACCCTGAGATCATGACCTGAGCCGAAGGCAGCGGCTTAACCCACTGAGCCACCCAGGCGCCCCTTGTCATTTTATTTTAATAGCAGAAATAGGCATTCACGGAAGCCATCTGCCTCCCACTACGAAGTCTCAGGGTCGGACTGCCTTTTGCAAGTTGCACAGAACTGGGATTATCCAGGGGAAAAGAACTGATAGTTCTCAGTGCTACAAAGTTGTGGGAAATGTTACATCTTTAGAAAAAAAGGGCGGAAATATCAAAATGTTCAATATTCAAAATTTCAGGGCGGGCACGCTTTTCAGTGCCTGACACAAAAGAGTGGGTGTGTTAAGAGAGAGAAAAAGAAAGAGTTAATTACTGAACTCCTTTATCTTTGTTACCAGTTTCCATCCAGAGGAAAAATATGTCTAATTGGGATTCTTGGAGTTTTCAGCAGCTGCTCATTCTGTTCCATGCTGATATAAACAATATCTTCTGCTGTCGCCCATTTAGAAGACTCATTTGTCTCTCATTCGAGTGGCTCATGTCTAATGATCTCAAAATAGAAATCTTTTCTTCTTCAGCATGGTATCAAAACCTTTCTTAAATCAAGGTGGATGAATCTAAGACTAGACGACAGAAGTAAACTGTACTAGCTTCTTTGTCATGGCCAAGTTTCAATAATGACTTTCTCTTTATATAAAACTGTTCTGTCAAAGTCCAATTACATAAGAGAATCCTTCACTTCTCATCAGTATCATTAATGCTGGACCTGGTCAGCTGTTTAAAACCTTCAGGGTTCCGTGAGAGAAAGAGTAGGACAAAAACCCCAAACTGTTCATAAAACCATTTCTTCTTTTTCCAGGACACAAAAATACACCACATACTGCTGGGTTCACTGTGGCCATGTGAGTACTTGTCAATAAATATGCACAGAAAACACAAATGGGATGTGTCTTTTTTTTAATGTGATAACTATACTCATCAGCTTATTACACAAATTAATTGTTCTTGAACATACAGGCAATCAAGTCTTTAGGCACAGGTATTTCCGATAAAATAAATTTCTATTTTTACCTCCAGAGAAATAGTTAAAAATAAGAAAAATGAGACGTATTAGTAATCCATTCACCAAGAAACCACATGCGAACCAGAGAACTTGAGAGACAGGATGAAAGGCAGGTTTGGAGTGCTTGCGTGGCTCAGTCTGTTAAGCATCCAACTCTTGGTTTCAGCTCAGGTCATGATCTCAGGATTGTGGGATCAAACCTTCTTCCCTGTTCTTCCCTGTGTTCTTTCTATCACTCTCTCTCTCTCAAATAAATAAATAATATCATTTTTCTTTCTTTCTTTCTTTCTTTTTTTTAAAGAAGGAAGAAGGTTGAAGGGGTAGGAGGTATAAAGTCGTTGGGAACATAGCCTGTCACACTTTCCGTATTAATAGCTCCCACCCACTTAAATGTCAATTAATTAAATTTAGACCTGAAAATACAGGATGTGAGCAGATTTGAATCTGGTTGGCCACACCTTCCCCTAAAATGCAGGTCCTTCAGAATAAAATGAATTAGAGGAACAGCTTCATATTCTTCACCTTGCTTTTCATAACTGTTTTGAGTTCAAAAGGATTCCACTTAAGAACAATTCCGTCCAAGCGCTCACCATTCCATCACTCTTCACCGGGCCATTATCCACCGTTTAAATCAATAAGAAAAACGTCCAGGCTCAGATGGTGAATACGTCTCGAGAAAGCGCTGGTCGCACACACCCTTCTCCACTAGGAGGCAGTGTTGGTACAAGAGCACGGTATTTCTATTGCTGTTCAGAGTCTGTAGAACACCTGCGCACAATGGAAATGAGGCATGGGTCCTTGGAAAGCAGTCAGATTGAATCAAAAGGACTTGCTCTTCTGGCGATGGTTCAGCTGGTTGAGCATCAGACTCTCGGTGTCTGCAGGTCATAATCTCAGGCTTGTGAGATTTAGCCCTGAGTGGGCTTCATGACCAAAGGGGACTCTGCTTGGGATTCTCTTCCTCTTCCGCTGCCCCTCCCCCCACTCCCCACTCATGCTCGCTCTTTCTCTCTCTCTCTCTCGAATATTTTTTTAAAAAAGACTTTCTCTTTGAAAATTCCTTTCTTTTTATTTATAGAAGTCATCCAATAACTTGTTTAATGACAACACATTATATCATAGAGGACTACAAAGCTACAGGATGTGGAGGGGCCCCAAGATGAAAGGATCCTCAATATCACAGCCACGACGTAAAACCTTGTATTGACTCGAAAACACTGGACTGTCATGTGAGCAGAAACGGGTAACTATTACGTTAAGGTGCTAAAATGTTGAGGTTATCCATCACAGTAATGCCAGTGAGGACTTTTGTGTAGCAAGTGGGGTGGGGGGAGTGAGGGGGTTAGGGGGGTGGGGAGGATGCTCCATGGTTCATGAGGGACTGCTTTGCCTTAGTCTACAATGTAATTCTAACAACTGGTAGCTTGTTAGTTGGCGTTACACTGGCCCTTTTGCAAAACACACACAGCCCTTGCTTAATTATCACCATAGACTCTTGGATTTACATTTTTAATCATATCATTATCTGAAACCAAATCACCATGGGGTAAAAGAACTCATTTACCAGAAAAACTGGTACCCATTTTTCCACCCATTTTTCCAAAGAAAGGAAAACTTTTTTCTAGTTGCTACTAGCCAGGAAAAAGAAGGAAGATGAATCTTGAGAGCTTTTCTTATCTATGGCGTTAGATAAAGTAGGAAAAAATCACATTGTAATGGGAGAAACGTTTCTTTGTATTTCTACAGGAGTGTTTTGTGATAACCGCTATTGAGCATCCACTAGATGCTGGGCTGTATGAGAAGTGCTTTACACAGACTCTTTGACATAAATCTCATGACCTGTAAAGTAGGTAGGACTTTTATGCCCACTTTACAGATGAAACCTGGAAGGGTTAAGTATCTTGTTCACAGTCACATGGTCAGGAAGTGAAGAAACTGACATTTGAACCCAGGATGAGTCATTGAAATAGCTTATTACCCACTTAGCTTCTGTTGTCCCCAAAGCAATACCACTTTATTTTCCTTGTTTTTTTTTTCCTATTATTTTATCATTCCTATTTTTCTTTACTATTAACTTGCTTAACATCCTCTTCAGCTCTTTATCCTACATCTTCCTCTGAACCTTCTCTTATATCTTCCCCACTGTGCAAGTAGGTCAAATAATGACCAATACCATATGATCTAAGAGATGCCCAGAGAGCTCCCTGCTTTATAATATCTCCTTTAATGGCCTACAATGGAACCTAAAGGTTCCCTTTTAAGAATAGTCTGTTAAAGTTAAGGGATGGCATTACCAGACGTTAAAATACAAATGACCCTGTGAGTATTCATGTATTTAGTAAATCATTCAATAAACAGTTATTCAAAACAAACAAACAAACAAACAAACACCAAAGCCATTGCTATTTAATGTGAATTTAAATGTGATATCATTTACCAATAGTGGAGCAGAAAGAATGGGTTAGAAGTGAATAACCTGGAGGTGATGAACAACAAAACAACACCAGAACAGGAACTCTGTTCCCAAAGAAAGCTGACCAGAATCCAATGCTGTTTCAGGAAGCACGAGGCAGGCTCAAGCAGAGTGGGAACATCACACGAAAGAAAAGATGCCCGGGGGTAGAAGAGTGACCACTTGAAGTCAGGGGAAAAGATCTCCCAAAGAAGGAGGGAGGGGCATGGAAGAGAAAATGTTTAGCAGTTCTGCATTTTGTCTAGACCCACCTCAGTTCTGGACAGCCCACATCACCTTGTCCTCCATGAGCTCTAACCCTCTAGCTAACCACATGGTCCTAGAGTTCTCTCATTTTCTCATTTTCTGATTCTGTCTGCAGAAAATTCCCATGCCATGCTTTTCCCTCAATTTTTTCATTGAGTGATAATTATTGCTTGAGGGGACATTTTATTTTTCATCCAAACCATTGTAAAGGCGATACTGTAAGAAAACGAAGCGATTCCAGGCAATCCAGACAATATATCCTCCTAATAATAACTAAACTCTACTGAGAGCACAGGCACTGTACTAGACTCCTTACATGGACTATTTTATTCCATTTCCACATCAACCCTATATATGAAATGTTTTCTACTATTGTCCTTAAGCTACTGAGGAAATAGACACAGAAAGATTGTATAACATTTCCAATATACTTAGCCTTTTATTTCAATAATACAAGTGGGTAAAAAGTGTGATACTCAGATTCATAAAATATGCCTCTTCCATAGTCCATGGAAATCCTTACTGCTGTTTTAGACTGTTTAAGCAAAGCTCCAAAGAGAACTTCCCCATAAAGACAGGCATGACCCAAGGTAATTTTTGACATAAAATTCCACTGGGCTTTATGTAGACCATCAAGTCATGAGGACAATGTTGTAGTTGAGAAGCTGAGTTCAAGGATTCTTTGAGAGATTCTAGCAAAAACCTGAACCACATCCTGAATCAGGTAAGATTCTCTACCTTGATCCGACCCTTGATCTAACATTCCCTTCCCACTCCTTCACCATTCCCAATTTGGTTGAATCCACAAATAAAACTCAGCCATATGTACTCTGATCAAATTAATCTTAAATATAAAAATAGGCAGAAAGGTTTATGATCTCATCTTCTTCCCCCTTTACCTTACTGTGCCGCTTTAAATGGCCCCATGCAGTAAGTAATTCAGACACAGTCTCAGGGATTAGCAGGAAGTTTCTTAGATGATGGTGTTATTATCCCCACACTTCTTGAAACTTGAAATTTCAAAGAGGTGGGGAATCCACCCGAGTTTACTATGCATCTTTTGGGAGGGAAGCAAGAGGGAAATGAATGGAAGAAAAAGGAACTGATTAATTTCAGGGAAAATAAACAATGTCCTATCGTCATAAGATTTTTTTTTTTTTTTAAGATTTCTTTATTTTAGAGAGAAAGAGGGAGAAAAAGAGAGAGTGCTAGTTGGGGGAGGAGGGCAGAGAGGGAGAGACCGTCTTAAGCAGACTCCATGCTCAGTGCAGAGCTCCTCGTGGGGCTGAATCTCACAACCCAAGATCATAACCTGCTCCAAAACCAAGAGCCAACATTCAACATATTGCAGCACCCAGGTGCCCCGTCATAAAGTTTTAATAGACTTCTCCAGTTTTAAGCATCTTATAATCTGATAATACTAAGTAAGCCAGAGTTGTTCCCAAAGTTCTGTAGAGCTCGAGGCATAAAATACTGTCCCAAATGGCCTGGAACTGTTTGGATTTCTGTTAGAATTCCCAGCCTTCTCTCTCTTGTTCAGCGGGATAGTCATATAGCTTCCCTAACAAGCCACTACTTACTAGTGAACATGGAGACTTGGAGATGTACTTAACCTTGATGGAGGGAAACCCTGTATCTAATAAAGAGGAATAAAAATTCCGAATTACTGCAAAGCACCGCAGCAGGCGAGCTGCAATTCCAGTCATAGGAAACCTCTGTTTACAGTAAAATGATTATATGAATCACAATGACTCTCATATAAGGACTCAACTGCCGACCTAGTCATATTCTGTATATTTATAATATATAATTTCATTTTCATACAAGCTTATTACACATATTAAAGCAATACTTTTCCTTGTACAGCCAAGATTCATTGATAAAACAATGAAGTGAACTAACACCCTTCCTAAATAAAGTTTCACCAATAGCACCATATGTTAATGGACCTATTTCATTGTTAATGTGACTGACTGCTTATTGATTCTTGCAGGAATCCAGCAAGGGCTTCAGAGTACAATTTAGTTTGGAGAGCTCTGGGTCCAACATCTAGGCTCAATTACAACTTTCAGAAGAGGAGATCAATAAAATTTAAATTGCTTATGGTAATCACAACTTCAAATCATTGCGATCAGCATAAGCAATCTGCTGACCCCAGCCAAGCTCTTAAATTGAAACTTGTAATGAGTGGTCATTTAGTTTGGGTCCATTCATATTATTTTGGAGGCAGGTGATGAACAATTAAAGATCAGCCAGCACCTTCTGCGTACAACATTCCCATCTTTATTCCCAAAGTATTAATATGCAGTAACCCTCGGGTTCACGCTTTTGCACTTCTTTAATGGGTATTCTGTATGAATAAGCAATTATATTTTCTATTAAACAATTTCAGTGTAATTGAATTAGCAGTTATAATATTGCTAGGGCAAGCAAAAGCTTTCCTAGGGAAAAATTAAGTGATATTGGGTAGTGCAAATTAATTTATAGAACTGAAAAATGTAACCAATTAAATAGAATTGCCTTTGCTTCCCCTCCCCAAATACAATTAAGCAGCACATTGTTTCAAAAAATATGTTTCAGAGCAATTTGTTTTCAATCATAATAGCTGTTTTTCATTCATTATGAAAAGCTGTCTATTATAATGAAAATTTCATAGGCAGTTTTCCTTGACAAAGCAGGTTGCAAGTTTAAACAAAGATAGCCTGCAGATTACTTCCTTGATAAGGAGTCACCTTAGAATTACATTTTAATAAATCATTGAAAATAAATCTTCTGCATTACAGCATGAAGGTTTAGAGAAAGAAAAAGCAAATAGAGAGAAACTAATCAATGAAAATCTCCTGCTGCCAATATAATAACAGATGGACCAATGCTAATATATAAAGTGTATTACACTCACACACACAGCCAAAAAGAAAAATGTAAGATAAATATCACGGAAGTCAACTGTCACAAATGAGACTTGAGTAATAATCCCATCTTTACCATTCATCATCTCCCGTGCCTCCTCCAAGCACTTGGCTGAATTATAAACTAGGGTATTTAGGGCATACTTTTAGCAACCTAATCAGAGGGCCATCTTTAGATTACCACTCCTATGATTTAAAGCAGCTTACCAAGTTTTTCAAAACAAAGTAAAATGTAAATATACATATGTAGATGTAATGTATATACATAGCACATATAACATATGATATGTATGTATCTATTTTGAAAGGAATTTAAAACTATAGTCAGAACAATTGTAAATATTTAATAAGCATACATTAGTAAGAAGTTTGTAGTAAAAATATTTAGCAATACCAACGTCATTTCTCTTATTGATGCTCGGCTCTGAAAAGCCCGGCGCAGAAGCCGTAAGTCTCTCAACATGAATTCCATAAAAAGAATGATTTGGATTCTTTAGAA
Source organism: Mustela lutreola (assembly GCF_030435805.1). NCBI lineage: Eukaryota > Metazoa > Chordata > Mammalia > Carnivora > Mustelidae > Mustela > Mustela lutreola. The sequence goes on from NC_081297.1 coordinate 91,778,975, forward strand.
TTCTTTGGATTCTTTGGCTTGGACTTGAAAGATTTTCATGACAGCGATGACAAGCCAGGTCTTCAACTTGGACAAAGTGAAGACTGACTGGAGGGCATTGTGGACCAGGGGGAGGTAGGGCGTTAGTGACTCCTGCATTAGCACAGGTTAGAAGGTGGGCCTTTGAATTAAGGAACAAGTGGAGAAGGAAATGAATGCCATCAGTTTTCAGAAACGGAACTGACAGAATTTCACATTTGATTGGCTGTGGAGAGGGAGAGGACGTGAGAACAGCTGGAGGTTTCCATTTTGGAAAAACCGGAAGGCTGATAATGCTATTTGTGAGTTAGAGAACGTAGAAGGAGGAGTAGGTAGGAGAGGTGACTAAGTTCATGTGTTAATTAAGAGTATTTCCAAAATACTGAGTTAGATTAATGTTCTTCTTGGGCCCTTTGCCTCTACTGAGACAGTCGTATTGAAAATGGCATTTATTGCAGAAATAACGACTGATTCTTCTGAGGTAAATTTCTCTTTGCATATTCCCCTCTCCTTTTTGATTTAGTCTGTAGGTTAGGCCCATTGGCTGACAGGGTGTGGCTTGTGTACCTCAACAGAATTTTCCTTTGAATCTGATTAACATAGCTATATTTGGGTTAGTACTGAAGTTTAAAGGCATACTAACAATTACCTCAAAAAAGATAGAAAATGTATTTTTTTAAAATTCAGCCTCTGAAATCTAATAAGCATAGCAAATAATGGTTTGAGGCTGCAGCAAATTTTGCCTAAGACTCAGGAAATGTTTGACAAAAATTTAAACTTGTTTCAAAGATATAGAAATCAAAATTCTCCAAAAAAAAAAAAAAAATAGTAAAGCTAAGTATGTTCAGAGATCATAAACAGAAAGTTTAACAAACAGTAATTTTTTTTTAATTTTTAAAATATGAAGATGTTGTGGAGCCTGGCACAATTATCTGGCACATATTAGAAACTCAAAACATTAAAAAAATCTGTTTATATTTGAAACGTAAAGCAAATAGCTGCCCATTTATTTTAAGTTGTCCATATATCAAGGCAGTTGTTCATATATTTTAATATAAATCAAATGAAAATATTCTGACATTTAATAACTCAAGGTAACTTTCCATACACTCATACACACACACATGCACACCCCAAACTAATTCAGCCAGCATCTATTTTGTTTCAATAACTTACTGCTGAAATTTTTGTGATTACACAATATTAATAAAATGGTTCACATTTGAATTTTTTTTAAATAGCAAAATTTAAATTGCAAAATGTATAAACTTTAGGGATAAGGAATTCTTTCCTTGGGTTTCATGACCATTATAAACAACTTTCTTATGCTTATTTCTGAAATTCAAGATCTGATGAGAAACAGCAGTACATAGTAAAGTATCACTTTTTCTACACAAAGTTACCTTGTCTATCCATTCTCATGCATAGATTATTCTTTACTTGATGAGGCTTCTTGGTTCTGATGTTTCCTCTCATTCTTTAGCACCATCTACTTTATCCCCTGAAGACACCCCTGCACTAGTCGCATTTCCATGCACCCAATCCTTAATAAAGCACAACTTAAAACTTCAGTTCACTTTATCCAACATTTATTAAATACCTGCCAAGTGCTGTCATAGGTGAAAAAAAAAGCTGAGTTAAATTCCTTCTTGTATCATTTCTTCTTCCTTGGTGATTGCTGCGGTTAAAAGTGATTGCTCTGAATAATCCAGTAGGTCCTTTACTGTGACTTCTAAACCTCATTTTCCTCATTTTAAAATGGAGATTGAAACAGTACCCATGCCATAGATTGGTTGAGAGAAAAATACAATGTCGATAAACTATTTATAATGGTCCTGGAAACATAGTATGTGGTCAGTTAATACTGGCTAGTATTCTCCTCTACATGGATCAATTTTTCAAAGGAGTAGAATAGATTATTACAAGATTATGTACATTTGATATACTTCTATCCAGTTATCATCCTCAAAATCCTATGAAAAATGTCTTTCTATGGCCAATATAAAAATTTTAATTCTGATAAATTTATATATACTTTTTCATCATTTCCTGCAAATCAGGTGCTGCAGATGCAAATACAAGTAAGACTTATTTCCAGTACGGGATTAGGTTCAATAAACTCTCTTCCTTCACATTCTTCCTAATGTGAGATATCTGACATCTTTCTTTCCTGGTTTTCTTCAAATCTCCCACCTCTTTGTCTACTCAAATGTATTGATCATTTTTCACATTAACTACAATTTTCGTCAATGATTCAACTTTGATGCCTTGAAGTTCTCCTTTACATACTCTTACCTAAGGAGCATTTTTACTCACATGGTGGCCATGTTTTCTGGTAGGAAGATGGTATCTAACGTGGTTCATCTTTGATCTCTTCTTCCTATACATCTTTACAGACTATTTTGTGATACTGAAATCAAATATGTGGGACAGCTCAGTGATAGCTGAAAAAGAAAGAACTCTGGGGTCAAATTGACCTGTTTGGTTTCTAGTTACATAACTTCTTAACTGCATGACTTTGGTCAACTTATTTGACATAATCTTTTCCTAATCTTTACAATGTGAATAATTACACTTATCTTTCAAAGTCATGAGGGTGGGGAATAAATGGAGATAGTGAAGTAGAGTGCTTTGTACAATGCCCTTATTCTCTAAGTGCCACTGGAAAGAGAATTAGAGATTAAGTTAGTGCTGTTTAATTATTTAATTATTTTGCGAAGCTTCCATAATTTTCTACGTAAAAGGTATAAAATACAGTCTCCCAACTTTAAAATCTAATTTAACAATTTAATGTTCCCATCAGAAAAAAAATCAGTTTCTAGATGAAATAAGTTATACCTTGTACACTATCAGTAAGCTGCAGCCTGGGTGATGGGAAGCACATAGTGTTTGGATTTAAGAATCTGAATTCCAGGGGCACCTGAGTGTCTCAGTGGGTTGGGCCTCTGCTTTCAGCTCAGGTCATGATCTCGGATCATGATCTCGGGTCCTAGGATTGAGGCCCTCATTGGGCTCTCTGCTCAGCAGGGAGCCTGCTTCCCCCTCTCTCTCTGCCTGCCTCTCTGCCTACTTGTGATCTCTCTCCCTCTCTGTCAAATAAACAAAATAATAATAATAATAATAATAATAAAAAGAATCTGAATTCCAGTTCCAGTTCTGCCACCAGCTGTGTGATCAGTGGATGAACCCCTTAATTTCCCCGGGCTGAGGTTTTCTCATATGGAAGACATATGGATTTCTTTTTTTTTCTTTCTTTATTTTTTAAATTTTTATAAACATATAATATATTTTTATCCCCCTGGGTGCAGGTATGTGAATTGCCAGGTTTACACACTTCACAGCACTCACCATAGCATATACCCTCCCCAATGTCCATAACCCCACCCCCCTTCTACCAACCCCCCTCCCCCCAGCAACCCTCAGTTTGTTTTGTGAGATTAAGAGTCACTTATGGTTTGTCTCCCTCCCAATCCCATCTTGTTTCATTGATTCTTCTCCTACCCCCTTAACCCCCATGTTTCATCTCCACTTTTTCATTTCAGGGAGATCATATGATAGTTGTCTTTCTCTACTTGACTTATTTCATTAAGCATGATACCCTCTAGTTCCATCCACGTCATCGCAAATGGCAAGATTTCATTTCTTTTGATGGCTGCATAGTATTCCATTGTGTATATATACCACATCTTCTTTATCCATTCATCTGTTGATGGACATCTTGGTTCTTTCCATAGTTTGGCTATTGTAGACATTGCTGCTATAAACATTTGGGTGCACGTGCCCCTTCGGATCACTACGTTTGTATCTTTAGGGTAAATACTCAGTAGTGCTATTGCTGGGTCATAGGGTAGTTCAACATATGGATTTCTAAAGTTCCTTACAACTCTAACATTTTATGATACTAAACACTTCCTTTCTTTCAAGTGAAAGCTTATGTTATGAGGTGAAGTGGGTCCCTTCAAAACTCATATATCGAAGTCCTAATTCCCAAGACCTCAGAATGTAACGGTATGTGGAGATGGGGTTATTGCATGTGTAATGTGAAGATGAGGTCACATTATGCACACAATGTAGTAGATTAGTTCCCTGATCCAATAGGATCCTCATGGAAGGAGAAAACTGGAGATGGACATACGCACAGGGAAAATGACATGTAACGATAAAGGCAGAGATCAGGCTCATTCTTCAGAAGCCGAGGAATAGGAAAGATTGCCATCAATCACGAGAAGCAAGGGGAGAGGCACAAAGCAGATTCTTCTTCACAGACTTCTGAAGAGACTAAGCCTTTAGACATCTTGAACTTGGAGCCTCCAAAACTATGGGACAACACATTTCTATAGTTTAAGCAATCTGTTATGTAGCAATTTATGATGGCAGCCCTAGGAAACTAATAAATCTTATTCTGTAATTAACCCCAAAAATGCTGAGCTTCAATTATGATACAAATATATATGCTGATATGTAAGTATGTATAAATAATATAAAGTACACTATCTGACAATTCCTTGATTTATTGTTTGGAGTAGACTGTTGATTGAAATACTGAACAATTAAACACTGGATTCAGTTACTGAACATTAGAGTTTTAAATGGAGAAGAATATATTTTAAGGAAAAGCTTCAAAATTATAATGGCTTTTTATATCAGAATGGTCCCTAAATATATTACTTTCTCTTTGAAGTCTAAGAGGATGTTACTATCTCTAAATTGCCTCTCTCAGTTTTTAACAACTCCCTAAATAGGTTTCCCGAGCAAGTGAGAAGAGTAGAAGACGTCTTCTCGGTCAGCATTCTTGGTTCATATCACACTGGCTCGTGCTTCTGTGGTATTTTGATTCTCTTATGAGACTGCTTTTCCCATTTGGCTTGCATTTCTTTTTGTTTCCCTTTATGAGAATGTGAGCCCTGTGAACTTGAGGTTCAGAACACTTTCATCAAATCTGAGAAATATCAGATTGACCATGGCCTACATAATAGCCTGTTATGCAACCTTTCATCCTAAAGAAAGCCCATAATTGATAATTGGGGCACATTCTATCATAAAACCTTCCTCCACAAAACTACTAGGGGACCACTTCTAATTCAAAAGATCTCAATTTAGGGCCAGAAAATTGGCATGCCCTGTCATTCACCGAAACACAGACATAGCTGCTTCTGTTAAGAAAATATCTCAGGAATATTTTTAAAAGATTTTTCAGCTTTTATAAGTTGACCATAATGATTAAGAACATCGGCTCTGGAGTTAAATTAGACTGGGTTCAAATCCCAATTTTGCAACTTCAATAGCGGGTGACCCTGGGATCACGATACCACCTCCACAAACACAGTGTCCTTGCAAGGTTGTTGTGAGGATTAATGAGACAGAGCATGCAAAGTACTTAACCCAGCACTTGGAGCAGAGTACTGACTAGACAATGCTCAGTGGGGCCCTCAGGTATATTCTTAGCAGTGGTGCTAACATTAACAACCCTGCCAGTCTTCAGTCATTATGAACATCGGAACATTTCAGTGGGGCTGACTGGGTGACTCCTAAGTGATTAGAGGCAACTAAATATCAGAATGCAAATTTGAAAGCATTGACGAGTATAGGACAGGGCACTGCTGCTGTCTACATAAACAGAGGGCTCTCTCTGAGAAAGCCTAATGGATGACACAGAGATAGAAGAGAAGATAAAGACATAAACTGCAGATGATTACTTTCAATTGAGTACGTCATTGGAAGGCAAAGTAAAAACTTTGAAACTCTCTACAAGCCTCGGGATTTTATACACTGCCCACGTTCAGTTGCTCTGTCAGACCTGCCATTTTATGTGTAATATAATACTGCTTAAGGTTATCAATCTTTAAAAAAGTATACCATTGCTTTATAGCCACTCCTGCTTTGCAATACAAATGACATAATTACTTGTTCTGGCTGGAGGGGGTCCAGTTCCTCTAGTTCATTTTTTAAATGCAAATCTTATTAAGTATTTTATCCTAAAATGGCTAATGCAAAAAGGGCAGTCCTAGACTAAGATGGACAACATGCCTAAAAAATAAATACTAGGCAAGTAATGAAACCTGAATTAAATCAGCGTAGTGGAAACCAAATTGATTACTTATTGAAATATGTTAACATGGGTAATGGGTAACTGCCAAAGTCAGATATACAATAATATTACATGAATCATTGTCAGATAATCACAAAGGTTTATAAGAGGAATAAGAAATTTTAAAACCTTTTCTGCTGAAATCTAGATGCTCGTAAAAAAATTACAGATACTGATCTGTATATTATGTAGTTCAGTTAAAAAGACCCTTTTGTTTTTTTTACAGGTCCTCATTTTGTTTTTCTTCAAAATTCATAGGCTTGTTGTCAAGTAGAATAATGGGCAGTTTTTCTATAAAATCTTGAAAGAAACTTTTAGAAATACTAAATGCTTCATCTCTTCTCAATTCATTTTAAGATTTCAGCTGAGCAACAAAGAAAGTCTTTTTGCAAATTCTTTTTTCAAATTTTGAAATGTGCAATATATACTAAAAGTATATTTTGTATATTTTTGTGTGTACAGTTTAAAGAACAGAAAAATAAACACACCACGTACATACCACTGCCCTAGCCTAAAAGAATATAGTTTCTGTCCAGCTACCTGGAACAAGGCCTTTTAAGAGATTGCTTTCACTGAAGCTGTTCTTAGAATAATTGAATTAAACTGTTTGGTTGCTTTAAATGTATCCATTGGGGCGCCTGGGTGGCTCAGTGGGTTAAGCCGCTGCCTTTGGCTCAGGTCATGATCTCAGGGTCCTGGGATCGAGTCCCACATCGGGCTCTCTGCTCAGCAGGGAGCCTGCTTCCTCCTCTCTCTCTCTCTCGGCCTACTTGTGATCTCTCTCTGTCAAATAAATAAATAAAATCTTTAAAAAAAAAAATAAATAAATGTATCCATTGGCTTCTAGAATGTATCCATTAGTACTTAGGTTGTTTTTTGTTTGTTTGTTTTTTGTTTTTAAACCAACTGTTTCAATGTCCAGCTCACACAAACGATTTGTATGAAATTTTAAAAATTGAGATGTAATATTTCATACATTTGTTCATTGTTAACAATCAGAGAGCACTTCACAGCTATTGTTACTCTGCAAGTTATTATTGTTACTCTGCAAGTTATTTGCTAACTTAAAAGATACAATTCTCAAACAGCACTGGGTTTCACAACATTTAAAAAGCAGTAGGGAAAAGCTGGGGCAGGAAGTCAAACCAAAGGCAAATGAACTGCACTACTTCTAATTTTTAAATTTGGTCCTCTATGCCTCAGTTTCCCCTAAGATACATTTGAAAGACATACTGACTGCCTTCCAGGATTGGCAAGGTATTTGAGTATTTTGTTTGCCTGATCAAAGAGAGCTCAACAAAGAGGGGAAAGCCCATTGACTCCTGCTGGGAAGAAAGTGACTTCATTAGCACATCATAGGGGTGCCCTTTGAAAGTGTGTTAAATTGTGTTAACAGTTTGGTTAAGAGGTGGGAGTGTGACTGGTTTAAACTTGTCTCATTAACATACTAGTGTGATTCTGAGTTGGATTTTGCAAGCCTGTTACAGTATTTCCCCATTCCTTTCGCTCGAATTCCTCACATTTTCTACTTCTCAGCGGCTGACTGTTATCAAGGCTCTGTTCTTGAGTGATTTCTAGCCCTAGGACTCTTCCTTTGTTTCAGTCATCAAGAACTATTAGGCGCTCGTTTTCCCAAGGAAGGGCCATTTCAATGTATTCTGTTGTTTCAGCAGCCCTTTGTCTTCCCCCTTGAAGAAGAAATGAACCACCATGCTTTCCAGAGAGACTGGCATTCAGAGAGGCATATTGCTTTATGTGATGGGAGATGTAGAAGGAGGCCCAAGTGACTGGACACACACACCCTAAGGGTTATCCGTGCAACCAATAATTAAGTTCTTAGAGGCTGATTACTTTCTGTTGCTTAGATGCAAAGCAAACAGAAGTGTCGTACACAGGATAAAAGCCAAAGAGCTGAGTATGTGTAAACCTCTTTTGGAAGATTTATTACATGTCACAATGTGGCTATAACTTATTCTCATCTGTCCCTCTTGGCACTTACCAACAGTGATGAAAATGGAGAGTCTTTACTCTGGGAACTCTTGACTGCATTACTATTAAATTATTTGCATATTGGTAGCACAGAGGAGTCCTAGAATGGCATTTTTCCAAGTTTCATTACCCTAACCCTCACCACTCAATAAGAGTTCCCACAATTCCAATGAGGTAGAGAGAAAGCAGTGGAGCTATCTGCCTTCCGAGTATGTTCACTGTTAACTAATGAAGAATGCAGGTAAATGACACTAGCTAAAAGAATGGAAGGATGGAGGGATAGATGGATGGATAGAAGGACCCGGTTGTTTATTAACAGAGCAAACTGTATGGTTCATGGGGTGGGGGTGGGGGACAGAATTTAAATGAATGAGAACAATTCTATTGCAAAGCCATAGAGCCCCCTATTGGTAACACAATATAGGTTATCTTGCTTATTGCCATTCTATTTTGATGAACAGTATCATCCAGGAGTATTTGCTATGTCACAGACAGATGATGGCCGTGAAACTTTCTCCACCCAGTTGTGTACCTTTTGCTAACTACGAAGTATGCACCTGCATATGTGCTTCAGTAGACTCACTTCAACTAGACTTACAGAGAGTTCAGCGTAGACCCCACAGCATCATTGTTTTCTCCGTCTTACTAGGTGTAAAATTACCAGTAATTTTATGAGCTATCATTATCATTGTTAGCTTCACTTTCAAAGACCTAACCTTCCCCTACCTCACTTACAAATGAGATCTAATTTAAAGTGAATTTCTGCCTTTCAGACCAATTAGGGTAATGTTTCCTGCTTTCCTCTTTCATTTAGAATCTTCCACCCTGTTCTTCTATCAACACATTAATGCATTTCATTAGCAGAACCAGGATGGCTTGGGGTAGGGTTGGAGAGAACTGAAGGTCTTCTGAAATCTTCAGTAACTTCCCAAAGTCACCCCAGTTAAACAATTAATCATTTCAATAACAAGAGAATTAGCAAATGTATATTTGAAAACTTCAACTCAGTATCATTTGTATTGTTCTAGAACATGGACTTCAAATTTTAAAAGTGTATTTACTAGGGAAATGCAGCCTCCAGGCAAGTCTCTTGAATCTGCTTTCAACTACATTGTTGCTCCAAATATCCATCAGCATGAAAATTCCGGAGCTGTTGCTGTTTTTCTTCTATCCTGATATTTCTTTTTGTTTCCTCACATGCTTTATACCAGCAAGGTTTTAATCCTGTTCATGCTTAGCTGATGGCTGAATTAACCCCATCCTCCACATCTATCCCATTTCATAATGCTTTAATCCAATTAGTCTTTAACTGAAAATTTATTCTTCTTAGAAATTCTTCCTCACTGAACCCTAATCCTTGACTCACCCACAAATCCATACAATCTTTTCCTTGTTAATTTTACAAATTATAGAACAGATTCAATAAGTATTTGTTAATTAATGAAGCACAACAGAATGCCTAGATAAAATATTTACATTTCTATCACTTTTGGCAGCATTTTCTGAATTCTCTTAATCTAGTATCTTATAAATACTGTTCTTCCTTAATTTGTTGTTTTAAAATTTTTCCTCTCTTTGGCCTTCTATATCTTCCTTGAAAATCTCAGCAAGTATTACAGTCTCTCTTTAAACTACAGCCAATATACAGATGACTCCCCATGCCTCCTCAACATTTCACCAACATACACCAGAATGTCCTACTATTCAACAAATCTGTTTATTCAGCAATCATTTATTGAGAGACTTCTGGTTCAGCCTGTAATAGAGTACCCAGTTTCATAATTAAATTCCCATCATAAACAACTAGAAAACTTAGAATGAATATATATATATATATATATATATATACATTTTGCTAACTACAAATATACTATCTATCTATCTATCTATCTATATATATATATACCTGGTTGTTTACTAACAGAGCAAACTGTATGGTTCATTGGGGTGGGGGACGGAATTTAAATGGATGAGAACAATTCACACATATATATACATACACATACATATGAGAACTGTTTTTTAGGCATTTGACAGCAATTGAGGCAAGGCTACAACCCATAAAAAAAGGCAGGCTCATGGGTGAGCACCATAACCACCTATCAGGACCTTGGACATCTCCTGATCTTACATTGAGAGAGCTTCCAGGATATCTCTCCGCCTGAGAGTAGGGGCTGGGAAAGAATAGAGTGCTCAACCAAGACAGTTCTGGTATGCCAAGATTAGGGCGCTTGCTGGGAAAGCCTGAAATCTTGACATATGATAATCATCTGCATGGATTAGATCAAAGATTTGGCCTCCCCAAATCCTCTGAATACTTAAATCCAACAGAGGTGGCCTTTTCAATAACTCTACTTCTAGGGTGCCTGGGTGGCTCAGTGGGTTAAGCCTTTGCTTTTGGCTCAGGTCATGATCTCAGGGTCCTGGGATTGAGTCCTGCATCGGGCTCTCTGCTTAGCTTCCCCATCTCTCTCTGCCTGCCTCTTTGCCTACTTGTGCTTTCTCTCTCTCAGTCCAAAAAAAAAAAAAAAAAAAAAAAAAAAGAGAGAGAAAGAAAAAAGAAAAAAAGCTCTACTTCCTACATGTGGGGAAACATTGTAGAGTCCTCTCTCCCACAATACAACAGGATCACCTTCAGGATTTTCCCCCCATCTTCTTTTCTGCATTCCAGACCAAAATTTGATTTAAGTCATACCAAAAGCAAGTCAAGGATATACCAGGCTTGATTAGAGAGGAAAGGGACTACACTCAAAAAAAAAAAAAAAAAAAAAAAAAAAAGGAAGGAAAGAAAGAAAAATCTTCAGTAATTCACCAGCTTGTATGGAGAAGAAGCAGGGTACTCAGAACTGAATTTTGAGGGTTCTTGATCAAGAAGACAGTTTCCTAAAACTAAATAAAGGAGAGTTTATTAATTTAGAAGCATTCTCTCTTGGGATATGACTTTAACACTTGGCAAGGACCCCAGAGGATGATACAAATTTGTTGCTATAGTATCTTTTAGAAATTTAGAGAGAGTGATGGCCCCTGATAATTGAAATTGCAATGCTTGAGTTGTCTTGATAGACAATGGGGAAAGGGATAAAAAGCCTCAGGGTAAAGGGCATGCTAGCACGGTTGTATTATGTGAGACCAGAAGAGCCACTAGAGGATTATGTTCCACAGGAACATAACTATGTTCCAGAGATAATACCATTCAACAAGACCATCAGGAACCTACTGGTCTGAGGGATACCGGAATCAATAATAAGTTCATTGGTGGCTCTGAGGAGATCCTGTCACAGAACTTGGTTTATAAATGATAATGTTTTACAAAACACATGAGTTCTAAGGAGTGGAAACAAATTCTATGGTGATTCTGGGACCTGCCAGCTCAGCAAATTTTCTGGGACTTAATCATAAGGGCTATCCCAGGACTACCTCTCTAAAGTAAAGACTCTTTGTATCTTACATCACCCACCACAAAGAGGGAAACACAACACTCAGTTGACCTCTTTGGTTCTGGAAGCAACACACGTTCCACATCTAAGAATACTGCTCTGGCCCATGTAGTAAGGATATAGTGAACTGATAGATTTGAATAGGGTCTAGAACAGAAAAAGTATCTGCAGCAAGTTTGGGCTGCAGGAAATAAAACCTGCAGTTTGGGACTTAAAATCCAGCAGACTTTATGATTGCAGAGGTTTCAGCAGTGTAAAATATGCAGTATGGATTTTATGACAAATTCCAGCGGGAAAATCACAATTCAAGCCACTAGAGAAGCCATACCATCTGCAGAAAAAAAACAAAATAAGACAAAACAAAACTATACTCCCTTAAAAAAAAAAAAGCTTCTGGTATGCTACTAGATTCATAGTTTATCCATTAGTCTGTCTAAAACTTCCTATGAGCTCAATTACATTGGCCTACCAAGTCAAATAATCAGGTGGTCCCAGGAGCAGTCCAGCATAAACTGAAATTGTATATCCTAAGCAGAAGCAGAAGCATGGGTAAGCTGTGTGAACAAGTTGCCCCAAACCACATGCCACTCACCATGGTTGTATAAGCACCTTTCTTTCAATTAATACCAATGACCATGTGAAAGATGCTATATAATCAGCTGAAGAAGGGAAACAAAGCCTAATGGATGGGTTGACGGGGTTAATGGAAGGATTGGCTTGGTGTGTGGTATAAACTGACAATGATGATGCCTGCACCGCAGTTATACTCATAAGTGACCTTGACAGATATTGGTGAAGTGAAATCTCCCCAATGGTTGGAACTTTCAGTGCTGCTTATATCTATGCATGCTTTGGTAAAAGAAAAGGCTTCTGAGTTGAGAACACATAATGAATTCAAAGGCAGTGGTAAATGGCTTGGCCCGCTTGCCAAGGGACTGATGAAAATAAATTGAAAGATCAGTGACAAGTGCATCTAGAGAACAGGCTTGTACCATGTATATATGGAATAGATATAAAGAGAATATTTTTGTAATGAAAGTTAATGCCTACAGAAAACACCAACCACGGAATAGGCACTGAAAAACCAAGTAGACAAGATGATTCAGCAAGTTGTCACAAGTGAGCCTTTGTTATTACCCACTCAGAACTAGCTCAAGGGCACACAGAAGGATTGACCACAGTGGCAGAGACTGAGATTATGTATGGGACGAATAATGTGGAATACCACTTACCAAGGCTAATATAACTTTTGTACCCTGTGACTGATGAACAGTCAGCAACAAGACGGACACAAAACACAGCACTATTTCTGAAGGAGATACCACCACTTGGTGGCAAGCTGATTACTTTTGGCTGTTTTTATCTTAGGATGGCAAAGGACACTTACTGGGTATGAATTTGAATTCTGCCCATAGGACTTTGGCCAAAATCATTATCTGGAAGCTTATAGAGTGTTGAATTTACAGCTGTGATGATCAGTGTTGTGTGTCAAGTTTGCTAGGCCATGGTATTCAGTTTTTGGTTAAACACCAGTCTACATGCTGCTATGAAGGTATTTTTTAGATGTGATTAGCATTTAAATGAGTAGACTTTGAGTAAAGCAGTTTACCTTCTGTAATGTTGGCAGGCCTCATCTAATCTGTTGAAAGCCTTAAGAGACTGAAATCTTCTGCGGAAGAAGGAATTCTTCCTCTCGACAGTCTTTGGACTCAAGACTGCACCATCAACTTTTCTTTGAGTCTCCAGCCTGCAAATTTCAGATTTGCAAGCCCCCACAATTATGTAAGCCACTTCTTTAAAATCTTTCTATCTCTCTCTCTTTCCACACACATATATACACACATGCACACAAACACAAGATATGAAATCATGGGACCCACTAGTCATATCATCCAATGTACCTCCCAGAATTAGCTAGCCTTAGTGCTTTGGAATGACCTGCTGGAGGTACTGCCGAAGCACCAGCTTAGAAGCAATACTCCTTCTGGAGTATTGCTCCCACCCCTTAGGATGCAGCATCCACACTGAAGCAGATACTTATATAACACTATGTCCCCAAAACAAAACATGCATGCATACATGAACCAAAAGGTAAGAGTGTAAAAGTGGGTCTACAAACACACCATCATGCTTAATGCTCTACCAGAGGACTTTAAACTTTCCATTACTACAGTTTTGGGTTCTGGATAGTTTGAGCTCCTGGTCCTCAATAAGGTCATACTATACTTCTGCCAGCAGACATGTGTAGCAATTGACCTACATCCTATGATTGCCACCTGGGCACTTGGGAATCCTGAGATCAGGAAACAACAGACAAGAAGAAGAGTCATCATCTTGTCAGGAACAACCAAGCCTTACCAGTAAGATGAGTCAAGACTTCTTACATAATGGCCAGAAAAGAATATTCATGGAATCTACTTGAATGTCTCTTGGTACTTCATTGCCTAATAATGCATGTGAATGAACAAATGTATTAACTCTATTCTGAGAAGTGTTTTCCGACAAGAAACTCAGACTCGTGGGTCACTCTATGAGTTACGGAAACCAGCCGAGATAGCCACCGAGGGTGAAGGGAATTTAAATATTTGTGGAAGAGAGAAAAGGAATACCAGTTATGGCTCCCAGACCAAATACAGCAGGGGTGGGCTGTAGTTTGTCCCATTAATTCTCTCTTTTTTCCCACCCTGGAAGAGAGGTCCATTGGAACTCTGGAAGAACTACCCCTGAAATGCATAAAAAACTGGATCCATGTATAATGCAAGAAGTGGATCAGGGTAATCACAGAGTTGTTCCTCTCTGATTCCTCTTTGAGGGGAACTTGTCATTCAGTTATATTGAGTATTATTAACTAAAGGCCTCTAATCACAATGTTTGTTTGTTTGTTTGTTTGTTTGTTTTTAAAGATTTTATTTATTTGACAGACAGAGATCACAAGTAGGCAGAGAGAGGAGGAAACAGGCTCCCGCTGAGCAGAGAGCCCAATGTGGGGCTCCATCCCAGGACCCTGGGATCATGACCTGAGCCCAAGGCAGAGGCCTTAACCCACTGAACCACCCAGGCACCCCTGCACCTCCAATGCTTTAAGGATGCACTTCAACATTTGAGTCAAGGCTATGTTTTTGCCAGGTGGCCCAAACTAATGACTAAGCAGAGCAGGGGTACTCTGATATGTCCATTTCTTACTAACATGGGATTCCTCAAATGGGTAGAATTTGCTTCAGAGCTCTCCTAAGAGTTAGTCGAGGCTGTGTAAGATTTGTATCAAGGCATGAGGTTCTTCCTGCCCAAGTCTTTTTCTTTCCTAATTTCCCCTCTAAGATGTCAGATCAGTCCCATGATCCAACAGACTGGCTTTCTGCCTTTTTATTTTTCCTTCAATAAACACTGTGTGTTCCCTAACCCTTTATCAATGTCAGACACACTATGGAGGCCAGAAAACATCTCCAGAGTGCTAAAAGAAACAACCGCTGAAATCTAGCATGCTATCTCCAGTGAAATTATCCTTCAGATTAGAAGGTGAAATAAAGACATTCTCAGACAAAGGGGAAAAGCTGAGAGGATGTGTCACTAGCAACCCAACATTACAAGAAATACTAAAGGATTTCCTTCAAGTTTAAGAAAAATAAGCCAAGATAAAAGCAGAGGGGAAAAAAATAAACAGCTCTGGAATGGGTAAGCATATGGATAAATGTGAGACTATTGACTATTTGGAGCAATAATCATAATATTTTGTGGGGTTTTTTAAATATTAGAATTAAGGACATGACAAAATTCTCAAAAAAAAAAGATGAATCAACTGGTAGAAACAGCTTGCATTGTTTAAGATATTCTAAAAGTACTATTTTGAGGTATACTGGAATAAATTAAAGAAGTAATATTTCAGATAACCATATAATGATAATGATATGATAAAGGAATAACAAAAGTATTTAATCAATACAATGGAAACTAAAGGGAAAAAAGACTATGTAACAAATAACAGATATAGCAACAACAAAACAAAAAAGTCAGAATTAAAACCAAAATATATTAGATTAAGTCCAGCCATGCCATAAATACATTACATATAAGTTGACTATTCTTATTAAAACATGGGATTATCATGTTGTATTTTAAAGGATCTAATTGCATGCTATTTATTTGAAGTACACTTTAAATTTAAAAGTAAAGATAAGTTGAAAATAAGACAAAAGATAAAAGGTATTTCATGTAAACAGCATAAGAAAAATGCTATTACCATATTAACATTAGACAAAATTGCATTGAATGCAAGAAATGTTACTACACACAAAGAAACAGTTTATAGAGATTAAAGTCTCATTTAACAAGAAGATATATCAGCCTAAACTTGTATGGACCTAATAATATAGATTCAAAATATACAATGCAGGAGTTAACAGATCTTAAGGAATAAAAAGGTATATGAACAATTGCAAATGGACATTTAAACACACCTTTCTCAGTAAATGAGAGCATAAACAGATTTAAAAAAATTAGTAAGGATGTAAGATTTGAAAAATATAATACACCAAAGTTTTAAATGATATATATAAAACCCCACAAGATTTCAACTAGTTCTCTCAATAACTAATAGAACAAGTAGACAAAAACCCAAAAAGGTAGACTCAGAACAGCCAATACAATATTAAAGTTAGAGGACCAACACTCTCTGACTTCAAAACTTACTAAAAAGCTACAGTAATTAAGATAATGTGGTATTGGAGAAGGAACAGATAGTGATCAATAGAACAAAATAGAGAGCCCAGAAGTCGGTCCACATAAGTATAGTTGACTGATCTTGACAAAGGAAAAAGACAATTCAAAGGAGAAAAGATAGTCTTTCCAACACATGGTGTGGAACAACTGAACATCCATGTTCTAAAAGAAAAGAGAGAGAGACAGAGAGAAAAGAATTTAGACACAGATATTACATCCATTGCAAAACTGGATTCTAGACCTAAATGTAAAAAATAAAATTATAAACTCTGAGAATATAATAAAAAGGAAAATCTAAGTAATCTTGAATATCGCAATGAATTCTTAGATAAAACACCATAGGCATGAGTCATGAAAAAAATCAATAAGCTTGAATTTATTAAAGTTAAAAACTTCTGCTCTGTGAAAGGCAATATCAAAAGAACAAAAAAACAAGCCACAGACTGGGAGAAAAAATTTTGCAAAAAACACATCAGGACATGGATAAGGAAGATATGGTCCATATACACTATGGAGTATTATGCCTCCATCAGAAAAGGCAAATACCCAACTTTTGTCACAACATGGACCGGACTGGAAAAGATGATGCTGAGTGAAATAAATCAAGCAGAGAGAGTCAATTATCATATGGTTTCACTTATTTGTGGAGCATAACAAATAGCATGGGGGACATGGGGAGTTAGAGAGGAGAAGGGAGTTGGGGGAAATTGGAAGGGGAGGTGAACCATGAGAGGCTATGTACTCTGAAAAACAATCTGAGGGTTTTCAAGTGGCGGGGGGGTAGGAGGTTGGGGTACCAGGTGGTGTGTATTATAGAGGGCACGGATTGCATGGAGCACTGGGTGTGGTGCAAAAATAATGAATACTGTTATGCTGAAAATAAATAAAAAATAATTTTTTTTAAAAAGCCCACATCTGATAAAGGAGTAGTATCTGAAATATACAAAGAACTTCTATGAATTCTTATTTTAAAAATGTGCCAAACAGAAGACATGAACAGACATTTCTCTAAAGAGGACATACAAATGATGAGCAGACACATGAAAAAATGCTTTATATCACTTGGCATCAGGTAGATACAAATCAAAATCACAATACAAAGATACAGATACAAATCAAATACAAAGATACAGATACAAATCAAAAATATAGATACAAATCAACCTCACACCAGTGAGAATGGCTAAAATTAACAAGTCAAGAAACAACAAATGTTGGTGAGGATGCCGAGAAAGAGGAACCCTCTTACACTGTTGGTAGAAATGCAAGCTAGTGCAGTCACTCTGGAAAACACTATGGGAGTTCCTCCAGAAGTTAAAAAAAAAGTGCTACCCTACAACTCAGCAATTGCACTACTGGGTGTTTACCCCAAAGACACAAATGTAGAAATCTGACGGAACACCTACACCCCAATGCTTATTGCAGCAATATCCACAATAGCCAAACTGTGGAAAGAGCCTGGATGTCCATCAACAGATGAAGGGATAAAGAGGATGTGGTATATACACACACACACACTCCATATATATGTGTTAATATATATAGTTGTATACATATAATGGAATATTATTCAGCCATCAAAAATGAAATCTTGTTATTTGGAATGACAGGAATGGAACTAGAGGGTATCATGCTAAGTGAAATAAGTCAGTCAGAGAAAGAGAAATAACATGATATCACTCAGATGTGGAATCTAAGAAACAAAACATAGGAATATAGAGGAAGAGAGGGAAAAAATAAAACAAGACTAACAAGATATAATCAGAGAGGGAGACAAACCATAAGAGACTCTCAACTCTAGGAAACAATCTGAGGGTGCTGGAGGGGAGTTGATGGGGAGATGGGGTAATTGGGTGATGGCATTAAGGAGGGCACATGATGTAATGAGCACTGAGTGTTATACACAACTGATGAATCACTGAATTCTACCTCTGAAACTAATAATACACTCTGTTAATTAATTGAATTTAAATAAATAAATAAAACACTGAAGACCTTAAAAGACAGTTCACCAAAGAAGTTATATAGATAGCAAATAACCATGAAAAACTGTTCCACGTGACGTGTCACCAGGGAAATGCAATTTAAAACAACAATGAAATACCACTCCAGACATGTCCAAAATCTGGAATACTGACACCAAATGCTGGCAAGGATGTGGAGCAACAGAAACTCTTTCATTGCTGGTGGAAATGCAAAATGGCACAGACCCTTTGGAAAACAGTTTGTCAGTTTCTTAACAAAATTAAACATACTCTAACCATACAAAGCAGCGATTGCATTTCTTGGTATTTACCCAAAAGAGTTGAAAATTTATGTCCATGCAAAAACCTGCACATGAATGTTTATAGCAGCTTGATTCATAATTGCCCGAATTTGGAAGCAATCACGACATCCTTCAGTAGGTGAATGGATAAATAAACTGTGGTACATCCAAAGAGTGGAATGTTATTCAGTACTAAAAATAAAAGCTATCAAGCCATGAAAAGATGCGAAGACATTTTAAATGCATATTACTAAGTGAAAGAAGTCATTCTGAAAAGACCACATACTGTATGACTCTATGTAACTTTTTGGAAAAGGCAAAACTATGGAGATCATAAAAAAGATCCGTGGTTGCCAGGGGTTGGGGGGAGGGAGGAATGAATAGGCAGAACAAAGAAGATATTTAAGGCACAGAAACTATTCTGTTTGTCATTACGATGGTGGCTATATGTCATCATACATTTGTCCAAACCTATGAAATGTAGAACACAGAGTGATTCTTAAGGTAACTGTGGAGTTTGGGTAAAGGATGTGTCAGTGGGGGCTCAGAACGTGTAACAGATGGCCCACTCAGGTGTTGGTGGTGGAGGACGATGGGCGTGTGTAGCCATGGAAGGGATAAAGGAACCCTGATTCCTACTCCATTTTGCTCTGAACCTAAAACTGCCCTAAAACAAAACAAAAACAAAAACAAAGGATATTTAAAAGGAAAAAAAAAAGGTTAATTGCCCAAACCTTAAAAAAAAAAATCAATAAGATTTGAAGAACTGACAAACCAAATTTATCTAGTTAACATATATAGAACATCATATGCAACAACCACAAAAAGCATATTCTTCCATAGTGCCCATAACACATTTACCAAAATAGACTCTGTTCTGTCCTTAAAATAAGCCTTGACAGATTCCTAAGGATTTAAGTCACATTCTGATCATTGAAGTATTACATTAGAACTGAATAACAGATAGATGACTAGAAAAATCTATAAATAAATATTTAGAAATTAAACAACATACTTGTAAGTAAGCCTAAATTCAGAGAGTAAATCACAAAGGAAATTAGAAAATATTCTGAGCTGGGGGGTGATGGCTCAGTGGGTTAAGCCTCTGACTTCAGCTCAGGTCATTGTCATGATCTCAGGGTCCTGGGATTGAGCCCCACATTGAGCTCTGCACTGGGCTCCTTCCTCGGGAGATCTTTTTAATAAATGGGTATGGAGCAATTGCATATGTCTATGGGATATAAACAAGCCTCAAACCTTTCTGCACACCATAAAGAAAAATAAGTTTGAAGTGGATAACAGACCTACATTTCAAAGTTAATCAAATTCCTAGAAGAATATAGAACAGTATCTTTATAAACTTGGCTGAAGTAGAGATTTCTTAAGATAAGATAAAGAGAGCAAATAGATAAAAGAAAAAAGAGTTGGACTCCATTAAGAACTACTCTTCATCAAAAGAAAGGCAAATCATACCTGAGAAACTTTATTCCCAACACATCCAACAAAGGAACTGTATCCAGATATGTAGAGATCTACAACAAATCAGTGGGAAAGAACCCAATAAAAAGTGTGCAAAAGAATTGAAAAGGCAGTTTACAAAACATGATATCCAAGTGGCCAATGCACACATACAAATTTGTTTGACATTACTGGTCACTACGGAAATGTGAATTCCATCTAAAAGGACACATTGGTATAAAACCATCAAAATGGCTAAAATCAATGTCTGACAATATTAATTACTGGCAAGGATATGGAGCAAGTGGGACTCTCATATTTAGCTTTTGAGTGTGTTAACTGGCCCAGCCAATTTTAAGAAGTGATAATATGTAGAAAAACTAATCCTATACTTATGATCCACCCATCCGATGCCTATGTATATAATCAAGGTAATAGTATAAATGTCCATGAAAAATAATAGGTACAAAAACGTTAATAGTTACTTCTTCATAGAAATTAAAAACTATAAATTGCCCACATGCTCATGAAGAAGAGGATGGATAAATAAGTTATGACATATTTATGTAATGGGATTCTATACCACAATATAAAAGAATGAACATAGAATGGCATGGATGAATCTCCAAAACATTATGCCAAATAAAAGAAATCAGACCAAAAAAAGTAAGCATGTTTGACTTCATTTATAAAGTCCGTATGTAGTTCAAAACCAGTAAATTTAATTTATTACATTAAAGTTAGAATAGGAATGACTTCTGTGGTGCAGAGAAGGCGTTGATTAGGAAGGGCCATGAGGGAACCTTCGGGGGAGATAGAATCATTCTATACATGTATCTGAGTAAGGGTTACATAGAGGTATACAAATGTAACAATTATTGAACCCTACACTTAAGATTTGCATATATTACTATATATATGTATATAATTATATAATTTCTCACTTTATTTGTAATAAAAATGAAAACACATATACACATGTATGCAAACATATGCAAATGACATTCAATCATTATTCATCACTTATAATGTGATTGTCACCGTATTTGAAGTCAGAACTCACAAAAATAAATGAACATCCTAGTCTTCCCTCTGGTTGTGAAGATAGGTATTTTTTTAAATTTTTTTTTTGAAGATAAGTATTCAAACAGGCAAATCAGAATACTGTATCATAAATTCTTTCCAGAGTCATTATCATGTTGCTGTGGAAATATCTAGGATGACAACAACCAAGTCTTTTGAGGCTCATGGAAAAGACTTCACTCAAGAACTAAGTTTAAGCTTGGAATTTTATTTTATTTTATTGCATTATATTTTATTTTTACTTTTTTAAGGTTGGAATTTTAAATGATCTGCAGATAGAGAAAAATAGGGTAGGTAAAGTTTGCTATTCCAGATAGGTGGAAAAATATATAAAAAGAGAAGATTCAGGAAAATTAAGTAGGATTCAAATTGCTAATGTAATTAATGACATGGATTATAGCCAGATTATCAAGGGCTAAATAATTTGACATTAGTGATTCCTAGGCATGAATCAGAAAACTGTGGGCATCTTTAAATCATCTTGGAGACTTCTTTAAAATGCACAATTACTCCAGAGAGTCTTATGTACCTTTTAACATTCCACCCCTCTGTCTCCACAAACAGTTTCAGGGAGCCACTGCAACCAACAGGTACCAGTGTTTGGGGACAGAAAGAAAGAAAGATTGAGAATCACTGTTTTAAGGTTGAGGTAAACCAAGAAAGGAAAGATAGGCTCTCATCAAAGGTAGAGGGAGAATTTTCAAGCTATTTCTGAGTCTGATGGGTGGTTCCAGACAAAGCCACTCTTCCAATTGAGGAGGATATTATTCTGGTATATTTCTTGCATATTTCTGGTTTCCACCTTGTTACCAAATTGGAATAGACACTTCCTGAAACACCTAGTTCTTAATAAAACAAAGTTATATGAATTATAAATGTATGAGAATCTTTCTCAGAATGTATATTTTTAATGTTCACCATGTTCCTCTTTGTACCTGACAAATGCAACTCTCGAACAGTCCTCTGGTTTTGTGGCAGGGTTTCATGCAATCATAAGGGGGATATAAATAGTATTCTATCTGGCTTTTTTACATGTCTTACTTTTTCCTTGCAATTTATGTTATCCTGAGAAGTTGGAGATTCCTCACCTTTCATCTGTGAAAATATTCTGTGTTGTCAGACTGTTTGAGCAGTGCATTTGACAGGCTTTCATGTTCCATCTTTCCTATTAAAAATCTGCACCATGAATAAATACTGCCCCCAGTAGTTAGTTAAAATAGTATCCTGCCACCTTTCACCCCTTTTGCTCACAAAGTAATCTAAACCTAACACATTAAGGGAGAGATCAAAGTGATGTTGCTGTTTTATGTACAGTAGGTGCAGCTGGCTCATTTGTGAGTTACCACTCTCTAGGGCAGAGATAAGGCATGCAAACAGTTAGTTGTAGCCTTTCACCCGCAAAATCGAGTTCATAGTAAAATATGTGCAATGCACAAAAGAGATAAATAGGAAGAGATGTCGAAATCAACATAAAGAGGGAAAAGAGGCAGAAACTTGACAAGATTTAAACATTTTTCTAGATATTAAAATGTCACAGTATTTATAATGAAAAATTATGACAGAATTTAAATTTCTTTATGTGCACTACCATGGGGAAGAGTCCATATTATCTCTGTCCAATGAACACAGGACAGACAGACGGCATAATGTCACCTCTATTCATATGTTAACCTCTAAAACTACCCCGCTAAGCAACTTCTGAAAACTCTTTTCTAAATTTGAACCTGATTTATCTCCCAAGTTATGAGCTTCATCACCAGAGAGTCTAGTTCAAACATCAAACATTGTTCTTCGAAGGAAGAAAGGAACTCCCCCACTGTCAATGTAATTTTGTCCCCGTGGCTAAGGATCACATTTTCCATTGTGGAGCACATTTTGCTCTTCCTTTTGTCCTCCTCTTCTTTTATAGAAAAAAATCACATTAATGCCAGCCAGGATGGGGAATGCAGATGTCCAGCCACTTCGGTGAAATTCCGTGAGGGAAATGGCAGGTATGACTAAAGCAGGCAATGTACTTTTCTTGCCATATTCCTTTTGAGGACGTCTTCAGGTTTGTGCCTCATAGTTGATTTTACAAGCTGTGGAACTTTGCACTATATTTAGCAAAACATTGCCTTCCAAGAGCAGGCAAAAGCCTTATTTTATTTTATTTTGTTTTTTAATTCTATGGTACCACAGAGGTAAAGCCCAGGCATGTCAAAATAGTCTTAAAACAATGTGAACTCTATGAGGACAACCCAGGTCCTAGAGGAAAGATGCTCAGGGATACTTTAAAACATTTGATCTGGGTATTTCACTTTCTATGTGACATGCTACCAACAAATCGTCTTCTGTTAAAACTTGTGGATAAATCTGTGAGGGATTTATTTCTGTTTATTTGATGTTTTACTGTCTCTTGTTTCTCCACTCACTCCCTTTTCCAAACAGACTTTTTGATCTCTTGCCTCAGAGCACATCTGCAGAGGGATGAAAAGGTATGTTCCTTCTCTTTTGAAAATGCCTAAACTTTTGGAAGTGATCACACTAAGTGCCACAGACAGGGAGAGAAAGGGGTGGCTTGCCTTTAAGGATGACCAAAAGGAAGAGGAAGCTATATCTCTCCATCTGAGAAGTCTGAGGTCTCCCAGAGTATCAAGAACTTGAAAGTCAACTTGTGTCAACCATTCATGGGAATAAGACTGCAAAGTATTGGGATTTATTCTGAGAAGAATTTCTGGAAGTCCCTGAGCCCTGGCACAGGGTGACCTTGTTTTGCCAAAAATTCAAGTGTTGCCAGATTTGAACAAACGGGAGCCAAAGTTTCAGCCTGTCCTGCAGGTTTCTCTTCCATTTGCTTCAAACAGACTTTTCTGACCATTACCACTGACTCCCAGAGAATCATCCTTCCAGACAGCCTATGCATTTTTCCCAGAGCATAGTTGCTTGCTGCTTAGAGTCTTTCTACTTTCATTCATAACATCTCACTGGGATATGTCCCACATCTTTCTTCCTAACTTTCTAATCTCACTCACCTTCATGGAACTCTTTTCTGAGTTCCTCTTCCTCCAGGAAGTCTTCCCAGAGTACTCTGAATTTCAGTAATCTCCCCTTTCTCTACTGGAAGCATGTAAGCCTCTGTTTCTCATTTCAAAGTCAGTTGCAGCAGCTCTAATTTTAATGTATTTGTTACTATTTAGCTATTTAAATGGCCTGAACTTACATATGATTTTCCCCCAGTTAAATATTAAGTCCTTCGAAGGCAGGGACCATGTCATATCATTCTAAATATTACCCATAGAGCTGTGAGAAACATTGTGTGGTAGTCAAGAGCATAGATGCTGAAACCAGATTAAGTTGCTCAACCACTAACTAGTTGTGTGATCTTGAACAAGTTACTTAATTTTGTGTCTCAGTTTCCTCTTTAGTACACCATAGACACCACAATAGTAACATTTCAATAGAGTTATGAAAATTAAATGTCAATACATTTAAACAGAGCCGTCCCTAACAAATGTTAGCTATAATAATTATTATTATACTTATTATTATTAAAATTATTCACATTTTCCCTGGAATGCTTTCTTTTCTTGCTTTTAGTTATATGGGTTCAATTGGAAAATATTTCTTGAGTCTCCATTGAATGCAAAGAATTGTCCTATGCAATATGGAGATATAAAAACACATGCAAAATATTTCCTTATTCCCTTCTCTCAATGAATTTAAAGTGTGAAGAATACCTATCCTGTAAGAAAAACTTACTCCATCTCTTTGATCAGGTCTTCCTGGAAGCTTCTTCTGAATACGACATATCACAAGGCAGAGCTTGCCTAACTAGATTATAAAACATTTGATGTTTTCTATAATAATAATAATATATAATAATCACATTATTGGTGATTTTATCACTCACAGTATCTAACAGAATTCTTTTCACATTGTAAGCACTGGGTAAATAGCAACTGATTTAGCCTTATTTGTTGTCATTTCTCTAGTGCAAATCCAGGAAAAGCAAATAATGGTATATTAGAAATACCTTATTGTTGGAAGAGGTTGAGATTCCATAGTGTTGACCTTTTGCAGTAATTCTAATTAGAAGCTCCAGTGAGGGACTCCTGGGGGGCTCACTTGGTTGAGCATTGGATTCTTGATCTCAGCTCAGGTCTTGGTTTCAGGGTTGTGGGTTCAAGCCCCGTACTGGGTTCCACACCAGGTTTGCAGCCCACTTAAGAAAAAAAAGATGCTCTAATGATTTTAGTGAAGCCAAGGAATTATGAATTCAGTTTTCAAGAGCAACTATATGTGTGAGATATATATATACATATATATGTATATATCTATGATATTCTTAAAAGAAACTAGCTATTTTCACACTGATACAAGAATATATATATATATATATATATATATATATATTCTTGTTCTATGTTTTGAATTTTTCTAGGTAGATCTCATGAGTTATGGGCTATTGAAAACTCAAGGCTTTCCTAGAATAGTATCTAAAGTAACAATGCCCCTCAGTATAGCACATGTACAATTTTTAATTTTCTTATGAAAAGATGAAAATAACATAATCATGTACAACTTATAATTTTCCACACTTTAGTCTGAGTGGTCTGTTTCTTCTTTGAGAACTAGGGTTTACTATTGTTTTCATAACTTTTATAATTACAGCTCTGATTTGACTACATGCCTTTTTTATTATTCTACATCCACCATTCAGCATGTAAGAAAGGATTATTAAATATTTGTTGAATGTTGAATGGATAAAAATTTCTTTGGTTAATACTCAGAATGTTGAATGGATAAAAATTTCCTCGGTTAATACTCAGAATGTTGAAGAAGAAAAAGATTATTTGACAAAAGTGTTTCTAACAAAAAGAAATAAAAATTTCTAGTAATAACTTGATTGAAATTATATATGTTTTAGCTATAAATTGGAGAAAATAAAATTGAGAATATAAAATTCAAGGTGCAAGTTTATTTTAGGAACATTTCTGTGGAATTATGAAAAACAAAGCTCTTAATAATATTTTCAGAGTATTGCCTATAAGTCATAACTATAAATCAAAGGAATTATGAACAATAATTTATTAATTTACCTGTGGTATTTCTTTTACTTTTTTATTTTTTTTAGATTTTATTTACTTATTTGACACACAGAGACAGAGCACAAGCAGAGGGAGCAGGAGAGGGAGAAGCAGGCTCCAGAGGGAGCCCGATGTGGGGTTCAATCCCACAATCCTGGCATCATAACTAGAGCCAAAGGCAGACACTTAACTGACTGAACCATCTAGGCTCCCCTACCTGTGTTATTTCAATATTCATTCATTTGTATTTGAATATTTATATATTCTTGTCTCTCATTACTCTTTATTTGTATATTTGAGACAAAGAAATAAAATCAGTATAAAGTTAATTAAATATAAATAACTGGAGTATGCTGTGAAAAGTTACTATGTTTCTGTGTCCCCAGGTCCTAGAACAGTGCCTAGAACATTGGTAAATAATAAGTAAGTGCACAATAACAATGAGTTGAATTTCTTAAAAAATTAACTTCTTGGTAAAGAGGTAGACATTTTTTTTTGGATATATATTAAAAAAGGATCTAAGATATATTTAAAAATAAAGAAAGAGTTATACAGACTTACCCAATAAAACTAACTAAAAATATAATTTCTTCTCTAATTTTAATTGTTTATGGTCTTTCAATTTTATAAGAAAATTATTTTCTAAACCAAGTTAATATCAAATGTGATCACTGTTTGTGGGAAAACCACACAGTGGAAGCTATCAAAGTAGGGTTAAATTTACATTCTGTCAAATCATTTTGCTTTAAGAGTTCTTGAAGTCAAGCATGCTGGTTAGTTCCCCAAAGAGAACTGAATGCTCCAAAAACAATCAGAACTTCTACTCATCCCTGCTAAAAGAAAAAATTAGTGCAAGGAGAATATAGGAAGTGGGATAAGAAATCAAAAGTTTCCAAAAAAAATGGCTGTTTAATTAAGGTGACAGTGAATCTCTGAAACATCTGGGGACTTAAGAAGTCATGGAATAATTCCCTAAGAGATATTCCTAGTATCCAGCATATAGACACAAGCCAAATCTAGTTGAAGCATGTTAAAAATTGAACAGAAGCACACACATGTGCACACACATGCACATATACACACACACAAATTGAAATAAAATAAATGAGGGTGCCTGGGTGGCTCAGTGGGTTGAGCCGCTGCCTTTGGCTCGGGTCATGGTCTTGGGGTCCTGGGATCAAGTCCCGCGTCGGGCTCTCTGCTCAGCAGGGAGCCTGCTTCCCTCTCTCTCTCTGCCTGCCTCTCCGTCTACTTGTGATTTCTCTCTGTCAAATGGATAGATAAAAATCTTTAAAAAAAAAAAAAGAAATAAAATAAATGAGAATTACTTGGAACTATAATGAGATATAAAAAGTGATCACAAGAACCAGCAATTTCTGTTCCTTATTCTTGTGTTTTAAAACTAGAAAGTATTTCATAATGCTTTACAGCTCATAATACTTTACTGGATGACTTTCTACCACCATTCATAAAATGCATTTCTTCCTTATTTGCATAGTGTTTCATGATTTCTGCACTAAATATTTGTTCTCAGTGATTATTTCATTCTTCCACTTACTATCCATTCATTTATCTGTTCACTCAATAAACATTGATGGTGTGCCTATATGAGGAATATTCTTATTGGTCCAGACAGAGTAGAAATAAATGCATGGTTACAGATATACATATAAGGTTCTTGGGTCAATGTAATAGACAATACAATAGGGACTGGGGAAAGAGATGGCTACAGTAGAAGTTAGTTTTGGAAACAAGAAGCAATTCACTCTCACACAGAAAAAAAAGTATCGATGCTGATACAAATAATCCAGGAATTGTGAATAGAAGGTTCCTGGCAAGATAGAAAATTAGCCTGGGCTAATTTTAGTGCTTTCTATCAAAATCAACCCTGCAGACATCAGAAAAGAAAGATAGAAACATAGATATAGGAAACACATTCAAAGGAACAAAAAGCCTTGGGAACATTGAAGGCCATCTCGGATTGCAGGTGTGTGCTTTACAGTTGACTTGAGTGGGCCACCGTGTGCACAGTTACTTGGTCAAATGTTTCTCTAGATGTTTCTGTAAATGTGTTTTTTAATGAGATTAACATTTAAATTACTAGACTTAGTAAAGCAGAGTGCTGTCCCTGAAAGGGGGTGGCTTTATTCAATTGGTTGAAGGCCTAAATTAAACAAAAAGACTGGTCTTTAACTGAGTAAGAGAAAATTAATCATACCCAACAGCCTTCAAACTCATACATTATCTTTTTCCTTCCTTTGGGTTCAAACTGAAACATCAGCTCTTCCTGAGTTTCCAGCCTGCTGCTCTTTAAATTAGAACTGGACCATCTGTGTCCTGGTTCTCAGGGCATCAGACTAAGACCAGAACTATACCATCAATTCCTCTGGTCTCCAGCTTGTCAATTTACATGCAGATCTTAGGATGGGTCAGTATCCATAATCATGACAGCAAATTCCTTATAATAAATCTCTCTCTTATATATATCTCATATATATATAATATATATAATATATATGCATGTATATATATATCATGTATATGTGTGTACGTGTAGTGTGTACATGTACACACACACACATCCTATTGGTTCTGTTTCTCTGGAGAATCAGAACTAACACATTGGGTGTGTGTGTGTGTGTGTGTGTGTGTGTGAGATTTGGGGATGAAGATGTATTATCAGGAATAACAATATATAGGTGAGGGGACAAGAAAAGCAAAAGTAGAAGTTTAGGATGTTGAATCATTTTTAAACTGTATTTTTGACTCTCCCCCATCTGTCCTTAAGAGAACCATTGCTTGACCCATCACAACCAGGAAGCAGAAAACAACCACCCCAGTGTTGACTAGGTAATATACAGGCTGCCCATAAGCATTAACTTATTCACTCCCAATACTCCATACCCTAATTAAGCTAAGAGATGAAAGGGGTAAGAGTGCCATTTAATAACCTCAGAAGAAGAAAAAATATATCTACATATGGTAATTGATGTTAACTTGACTAATTGTGGTGATTATTTTACAATAAATACAAACATCAAATCATTATGTTGTATACTTGAGTTGTTATGTTATATATCAATTATATTTCAATAAAAAACAAAAGAGAGAAAGTTATAGGAATAAAACAGGAGGACCATCTGTACCCCAATGTCCATAGCAGCAATGGCCACAGTCGTCAAACTGTGGAAAGAGCCAAGATTCCCTTCAACAGATGAATGGATAAAGAAGATATGGTCCATATATACAATGCCTCCATCAGAAAGGATAAACACCCAACTTTTTTTTATAAACATGGATGGGCCTGGAAGAGATAATGCTGAGTGAAATAATTCAAGCAGAGAGAATGAATTATAATATGGTTTCACTTACTTGTGGAGCATGAGGAATAACACAGAGGACACTGAGAGATGGAGAGGAGAAATGAGTTGGGGGAAATCAGAGAAGGAGACGAACCATGAGAGACTGTGGACTCCAAAAAACAAACTGATTGTTTTGGAAGGGAGTGGGTGGGGGGTTGGGTGAGCCTGGTGGTGAGTGTTAAGGAGGGCATGTATTGCATAGAGCACTGGGTGAGGTGCATAAACAGTGAATCTTGGAACACTGAAAAAATTTAAATTAAATTAAATTTAAAAGGAATAAAACATCTACTGAAAAATAGAATTTCAGATGTCCAACCACAATATGAAGTGATTGTATAAGCCATAGCAAACAGCTAAAAAAATCCAGTATATATATATGAGCTTCTGAAAAAGAACTAATATTACTCACACCAGTCAGAATGGCTAAAATCAACAAGTCAGGAAATGACAGATGCTGGCGAGGATGCGGAGAAAGGGGAACCCTCCTACACTGTTGGTGGGAATGCAAGCTGGTGCAGCCACTCTGGAAAACAGCATGGAGGTTCCTCAAAATGTTGAAAATAGAACTGCCCTATGACCCAGCAATTGCACTATTGGGTATTTACCCTAAAGATACAAATGTAGTGATCCAAAGGGGCACATGCACCCGAATGTTTATAGCAGCAATGTCCACAATAGCCAAACTATGGAAAGAACCTAGATGTCCATCAACAGATGAATGGATCAAGAAGATGTGGTATATATACACAATGGAATACTATGCAGCCATCAAAAGAAATGAAATCTTGCCATTTGCAACAACATGGATGGAACTAGAGCGTATCATGCTTAGCGAAATAAGTCAAGCAGAGAAAGACAACTATCATATGATCTCCCTGATATGAGGAAGTAGTGATACAACATGGAGGCTTAAGTGGGTAGAAGAAGAATAAATGAAACAAGATGGGATTGGGAGGGAGACAAACCATAAGTGACTCTTAATCTCACAAAACAAACTGAGGGTTGCCGGGGGGAGGGGGTTTGGGAGAAGGGGGTGGGATTATGGACACTGGGGAGGGTATGTGATTTGGTGAGTGCTGTGAAGTGTGTAAACCTGGTGATTCACAGACCTGTACCCCTGGGGATAAAAATATATGTTTATAAAAAATAAAAAATTAAAGTGAAAAAAACAAAACAAAACAAAAAAAACAATATGTTAAACTAAAATAAGACGTGAAACTAGCTATACAAAAGACATAATGCTCAAGTGCAAAAAAATTAATCCTAAAGAGCCAATACAAGTCATATTTTTATAAATGCTGGCCTTTAAAGAAACAAAAAATTACATAATTAGGAAAAAAACATCAAGTCACTTAAAAGGGAAATAAAATCAGACTGTCATTAAACTTACAATAGTAAATGTGATGGGCCCCAAAACTATGGATGAGCATATTTAAGATATTCAAGAAAATTTAAAAATGTTAGCCAAAGACTATATCCAGCCAAAGTGGCCATCAAATAGAAAGGCACAGGCAAATTGTTACAAGCTTTCAAGACTTCAAGGAATATTTTTCTATGAGCTCTTCTCAAGGACTGTATTAAGGAATAAGTTATATATAAAAAATATTTGTGTATATCTATACACGCATATTAATAGTGTATATATAATGTGTATATATATACATATATGCATATGTAATGTGTATATAATAGACAATATATACACATATATATGTACACATATATGTGTACACACATGATGTGTATATATATGTGCGTGTGTTTGAATGTTTAAATGTATGTTAATTTAAATAAAAATATATCTTAAATCTCTATATGGGAATTATTATTGTATGCAATAGCTGTATCTTATGACTACATAGGTATAAGACAATTAGTATAAAAATGGCGGAGGACAGAGCAAAGTGTCAAATGGTAGGAAACTGGAAATGAAAGGAAAAGGAAGCAATTCTTTATTTCGATTTTGCTTATAGCAGGTACCTGGGAGTAACCAAAAAAAAAAGAAAAAGGGAAAATAGAAAAGAAGGAAATACAATTATTATCTAAGGCACTAATATAAAGGTAATCAATAAAACAAAAAGTAAAAACTTTCTCAAATATCAATGGATAAACAAACATGAAAAGGGATACTAAATATAATAATCTATATAATGAAAGTAAATTTAAATAAAACATATATATGTAAATATATACTTACACATTAAATGACAGAACTATAGTCATTTATGTGAACTAATAATAAATATAAAAATGCTTAACCTACATATTACCAGAAATACATTTTAGAGTTAATAGTGAAATAAATCCAAGATTATTCAAGTTATTCTAGGCAAATATGAATAAAAAGAAAGCAAAGAATGTAATATATATATCTGACAAGGTAAGATACAGCACAAAAATAATCAATAAAATCAAGAAAGAGCACTCTATTTTGCTAAGAACCACAATTCACAAATGAAGATATAAAAGTTATTAATATTTATGCATCTAATAACACAGCAATAATTTTCATAAGCTAGAAACTCTAGGAGATGCAGGGAGAAATAGAACACATGGATAATACAAAAATTTAACATTGCTGTCCCAATTCAAGACAGATAAAATGGGCAAAAAATTAGTATGGATATAGATGACCTAACATAATCAATAAAGCGAATGTCATAGATATTCATTAAACTCTATACCCCTATAATAAAGAATATATCTTTCTTTTTCCATGTGAACATAACAATTGCATTAGTTAACCATCTCCTAGGTTGTAAAGTAAAATCTGAATACTTATCAAAGAATATAAATAGCACAAAATATGAACTCTGACAATAATTCAATTAAGTGAGAAACTAACAAAATTCAGTAAAAAATAAAAAATCCCTGGTATATCCAGGAAATTTAAAACATATTACCAAGCAACTTTCAGATAAAGTGGGAAACAAAATATAAAGTTGTAAGACATCTAAAAATAATGATAACGAAACAAAACTTTTTTTTTAAGATTTTATTTATTTATTTGACAGAGAGCTATCACAAGAAGGCAAAGAGGCAGGCAGAGAGAGAAAGAGGAGGAAGCAGGCTTCCTGCCGAGCAGAGAGACCGATACAGGCCTCGATTCCAGGACCCTGAGACTATGACCTGAACTGAAGACAGAGGCTTAACCCACTGAGCCACCCAGGCGCTCCTGAAACAAAACATTTTTTAAGGATTAATTTATTTATTTGAGAGAGAGAGTGCATGGGGGAGAGGGACAGAGGGAGAGAGAGTCTTAAGCAGATCACACACTGAGCACAGAGCATGATACAGGGCTCAGTCTCACAGCCCTGAGATCTTGACCTGAGCCAAATCCAAGAATCTAATGCTTAACAAACTGTGCCACCCAGGTGCCCCCAAAACAATACATTTCTAATCTATGAGTTCACATTAAAACCCTTAACAAAGAACAATGTGTAGCATTAACCATCTCTATCCATAAAGATAAGTGAGTTGATAACTCAAAAAATTAGAGAAAAAGAACAACGTGAGAAAATTAAATAAAAGAATTAATAAAGATAAAGGCAGAAAATGTCAAGATGGAAAACATAAAATGAAAAAAAAAAAGTAAGTCAAAGTTACTCCTTAAAAAATCAACCAATTAGAAAAACCATTGCCTAACCTAATCATGAAAAGATCAAGAAAGCACAAATGCACACAATTTTTAAAAATAATGTTAAAGGTTTAAATATCATAAGATATTGAGGAATAGATGAAATGAATACTTCTTAAAAAAATACAACTCATCACAATCATTTCTAGTAGGGACACCAAGGATGAACAAACCAATTACAATAGAAAAAATTAAGAATCAAATATTGAAAAAAAAAAAAAAGAATCAAATATTGAGGCCCTTCCACAATAAGTAGTCAACCCAGGTGGTTTTAAATGGAATTATTCCCAACTTTAAAATGTCTTAATATTGTACTATTTCAGAGTAGGAAGCAGGAAAATTTCCAATTCATTTTATAAAGGAAGTATAATAGTATTTCAAAGTCTGGATGCTTATAGCAAAGAACAATGAAAAAAAAAAGACAAATTGCACTTACGAATAGTGAAAACAAAATCTTAAACAAAATATTAGCAAAGAGAATTCAAGAATATATATATATATATATATATATATATATATATATATATATATGTATATTTTAAAGATTTTATTTATTTATTTGACAGACAGAGATCACATGTAGGCAGAGAGGCAGGCAGAGAGAGAGGAAGGAAAGCAGGCTCCCTGCTGAGTAGAGAGCCTGATGCGGGACTAGCCCAGAATCCCATGACCTGAGCCAAAGGCAGAGGCTTAACCCACTGAGCCACCCAGGCACCCCTCAAGAATATATTCTTAAAAATAGTACCAGTTGGGTGACATCAGCAAGATGGGCAGAATAGGAGTTTTCTGTTGTCATCCCCTGACAGACTATCTATTTGACAACCACCCAAAGACAGAATACTTTTTTGAGAGTCAGGAAGTCAGGCAGAGAAGTTCTGGAACATCAGTGGAACAAGAGAACCCAAAAATAGATGTATTGAAGAAGGTAAGAACAGTTTTATTTTATCCATGTCACTTGTCTCTCAAAGCAACAGAGTTCAGTTCCGAGAGAGATTCCCCTCAGCCAATGATTTCTCCCACATAGGAAAGTGTGAGCACAGCGAGGGAGAGCCTAGTTTTTCCAGCCAGTCGGGATGCTGTCCATGAAGCCCCACCGATTTCTCACCCTACTTGAAATGTTGAGGTGATTGGCATGACTGAGTGATTGAAAGAGCCTGGGAGAAGGGAACATATATTCTGGGAGCAGAAGCCTTGGTTCTAAGAAACCAGGGCTCAGAGTTCACCAAAGGGCCATAGATCCTACTAACTACTTTGTGGATTCCATTAGGAAATCCACTCACAGCTGCATGGGACATCTGGCCCATGGACAACCTCAGTGCTCTACATGCCTCATTGTGACATATCCCAATGTGGCAATTCCCCCACGTGCCCCTACAGAAGACAAGTGTGTTCCTTTGCAGCTGGCTCATGAGCATATGCAGAAAGCCAGCCCAACTGGTGGGACTGGGAGAGGGCAAACACATTTAAGCATTTTCAGACACCACTCTAGGAAAAACAAACGAAAGGTCTCAGCACTCAGCCTATCTTCAAAGGGTAAAGAAAAGGGACATCATATAAGAATTCCCTCCTGTTTTGTTTCTTGTCCATTATATATATGCATATATATGTACACACACAAATATATATGCATATACACACACATATATATATATGTCTGTGTGTGTATATGCATATATATATATATATATGTCTGTGTGTGTGTTTGTGTCTGTGTGTGTGTGTGTGTGTGTGTGTGTGTGTGTATGAGGAGAGGTAAAGAAGAAGCTTTACTTTGGGAAAATATGACTCATGTAGGCTTGATCTGTATGAATAGGGTAATAAAATAGAGATTATATTTCCCTTTCCAAGTCTGAGTGCTGATGGTAGTTCTAATGTTGGTGGGAAAAATGACAAGGTGACAGCTTAAAAGGTGAGAAGTTCAATTTGTGCCAGATCTAGCTTTGATGGGTGGCAGTATATGCATATGCCCATGTCACTCAGGCAGGAGCAGGTATAAAACTGGAGCACAGCTGAGAAATTATTCTTTGGGATAAAGATTTGGAAACCATCTTCATACTTCATACATATGGTGGAAGCAAGTAAGTGAAGAAATAACAGATAGAGTGGTTTGATAGAGTGATGGAAGAACCATTTGAAGGCAGAAGAGAGAAAACAATTAGGAGGTGATTCCATACATGGATGGGACAATATCTTTCACATGCAGAATTCATACCAAATATGTGATACATATAATATGCTATGCCTTTAATAAGGCATACATGGATCTAGAAGCCATGAACTAGAAGTCAAAGAGTCCCTGCTTGGGGAATTTGTGCTTCTCATTCTGGAAACTCTGGACTTTATAAGTTTAGTGGTCTAGTTCACAAAAGGGAAATGCTTTCATAAGGGAATAAAAGAAGAGTTTCATTAAGCTTTAAGTTAAAAATTTACCTGGTCAGACGGAGTCCCCCTGTCAAGAGACCTTCAGAGAAGGAAAAGAATAGCCATACTGTTAGAAGCAATGGATTTTGATCAGTAACTGATAAGGTTACTTTTAAACAATAGGGGCATATGTTTGGTACTTGGGTAACCCACTGCTATTCCTCTCCCCAATTTTATTGATAAATGGACATGAGCAGTAGCCATGGGTATAGTGATCAGAGATTCAGACTCCTCAAGACTGAAGTCTGTATCATCTCCAGTCAAGTAATCTAGACCAAAATAGTTGGTAGCCATGAGTCAGGGAAATGGGTAGCAGAGGTTAGTAGAGGAAGGAGACAAGGAGTATCAAGGAGTATAATTGAGAACAATTATAGAAATGGACCAGTAAGGCATCCCTAACGTTGCTCAGGCAAGTTTCCCCCAGAAGACAGACCTATCAGAATCCTGGAAAAAGTGTTCCTAGAATTTTCCATGAAAAGCAAATGGGACCTGAGAAACTCAATGGGTGGCCTATAATAGACGTGGAGGCACTCATTACCTCAACTGCTGGGAGCCTCAGCTAATGCTTAATGGTTCTCAGGTGTGTCCTCTGGTTATTGACAGAAAAGAACATTGTCACCCAAGGTCACCTCCCCTTCACATGGACAGCCCAAATCCCATCACTGTTTGACGAATAGAAAATAAAGATCCAACTCTCAGGAACCATTCCAGTTCCAGTTTTCTTTAGGACCCAAAGAGGTTTGTTGTGATTGCATCACAATTTAACTCCTCCCTCTGTCATTCCTTGTCTGTGACTCCATCCCACTCCTGAGAGCATGCCTCAATAAACATACAATAAGGAAACCTCAGACTCAAAATTTATTTCCCAGGAAACCCAAGCTAAGACAAGTTTCTATTTAGATTAAAAAATATGTTAAAAAATAGATAAATTCTGGAAAAGTT
This sequence comes from Mustela lutreola, assembly GCF_030435805.1. Classification (NCBI taxonomy): domain Eukaryota; kingdom Metazoa; phylum Chordata; class Mammalia; order Carnivora; family Mustelidae; genus Mustela; species Mustela lutreola. The sequence goes on from NC_081297.1 coordinate 91,815,458, forward strand.
CATTATGAGAGTCATCCTACTGACAAGTGATCCAAATTTTTCTTAGATTATGAATATGCCCAAGGTTACAGAATCAAGATGCAATTTGCTCCCTCAATCAAAAGACCTGAAACAGCATTTAGGGTATTTTGCCCCATATGATAGTGAGCATCTTGATGAGATGGTCTAGGGTATTAAAATACTCCTGACTGTGAGTATTTAAAAAGATTAATATTTTAAGTCACTCATGAAAGAAATGAGAAAAATTATTATTTTGCCTGATTCTTAAAGCCAATGCATAAAGATAAATTTTAAGGAAAATAAAATTAGAGTAGAAATAAATTGTTAGCATAAACATTTCCTTCTAAATCACCCTTAATCCTTATACTGGATTCAAACTGCTTTCAGCATTAATATACTTTGGTTTTTCACCAAAATCCCTCTAGACAGCCTTCATCAGCTGCCAATATGTCTCCATCACAGAACCAAGTAGTCTGTTCACTCTGATTAGACTGTTGGAGCTAATTTAAAGTATGGCCTTTGTTATGTCTATAGCAGTCTAATCAGCTAGGAAGATTCTCTGACACCCTGGCATCCAATCCGTCTCCATGTCGTTGAAGCAGAAAGACAAAGATTATGGCCATCAAAGTATATCTTCAGGCAGAGATATAGCTCTCCAAACCAGTGCTTAGTTAAAACTGTCATGTTTTAAAATTACTGCAAAGATATTCAGATTTTTTGATAGAAATTCCAGGAAGCTTAGAAGTGTCTCAGTTGTTTTATCTTGCCTAGGTCTCGTTTCCCAAACTAGAGGGTAAGCTCCTTGAAGGAATAGATCATATTCTTTTCAATGTTCTCAGTAGTATCTTATAGATAGAATGGTTTTACACACATTTGTGTAACAAAGTAATTTATTGGGAAAGTTCCCTGTTACTTTGATGTTTTTCTGATGCTGTCTCACCAGAGCACTCACTCTGGACTAGACACAATGTTAGATTCTTTATATATGTCTCATCTTATTTATCCCTGACAAGCTTAGGAGTGAAACATTTTCAGTGTTATCCCCCACTGAGACAACCAAAACACAGAAAGGTTAAGTAAATTGTCTATATATATCAGTTGGTGGCAAAAGTGGTATTTAAATAGAGGCTCTCCACCTCCAAAGCCCAGGATTTTATCTTCCTACTTCTCAATGGTAGCAGAACTCTCAGAAGATTCTGAGTGTTAGGGTGTCCCCCTGGGTACAACACAAGTGAGGGATCTGAGATCCATTCCTGGCACCTCAGGTGGAAAATGATTTTGATCAGAAAATAACAAGGATTATAAACTTAGCCCTTCTGCTGATATATTTGTTAACTCACCAAAAATATAAATGTTAGCTCTCCCTGATTTCCACCTTCCCTACTTCACCTTCAGGTGTTTATTCTCTCATGTAAAGCTTGCTCTAATCCTTAGAGGTAGAATGATATGCTGCAAAGAACATGAGCCTTGGAATTAATCTATCCTGGTTCCCTTTTTGACTCTACTATTGACTATCTGTGCCCTTGGACATAGTATTTAAAATATTTGAATTTAGTTTTCAGTAAAATGAAGACAATAATCCGTACCACATAAAGTTGTTTTGATGATTAAATGACATGGCAAACATAAAACTCAGGGCCCATGGAGTATACTCAATAATTGTAAATTCCCTTTGCCCTGCTTTGACTGCTTTATTTTCCTGATGAAGGGATACATGTGCAATCAGCCATCAAGTCTTAAAAGTCTTTCCCTACAGCAAGGAGCAAGGAAGAGCTGCTCAAGCTGGAAATTGAAAATTTCCTATCTTCCATATGTAGAATTGCTTTAATTGAGTAATTAAGAAAGGACCTCAATTACATTTAAATACTTGTCTTGATACTTTAAATACTTGCTTTAATGCTTTTGTATTTTAAAACCAATACCTTTGATGTTTTAGTACTTGTGTTTGGGGATTTTTTTAGGTTTAGAATCTGATCCCTATTTTACAGATGTTAGGGCCCATTACCTCAGATACTGTAGGTTTGCTTTTAATAGTTCTAAAATACCTAGGCCTTTATTAATCTACCATGAGTAGAGGTACTGATTCACTTATATCACTGCCAAGCATTCTTTATCATTTTGGCATTGGTCAGACTTTTAAACTTTTGAATTGCTACAGCCTTCCAGAAATAACAGGAGCCATAACAACTTGGATTAACACATTGTCTCTGCTACTCTCTATCAGAAACACCTTGGACAAAGAGCTCTCTGAGATCCTCCAGTATGGTACCATTTATCATCCATTCTTATGCTCAGAGTCCAGCAGAGCACCTAGAATGAGGTAAAAACCACAAAAAAAAGTTTGTTAAATCAAGAAATATTTTAATCAATTGGACAATCAATCAGTATAGGAACTGTAAGCTAAAGAATCAGCTGGTTACCTTGTGGTCATGCTTTTGACTGGACATATTGTAGTCAATGAAATAAGGAATGGTAATTTTACAAATTTCTAACTTCAGTTTTCAACAATGAACTTTCAAGTTTTCAACCAAATTTCTATAAAATTCTTTCCACATTTGCACCCTCATCTATTTTGTTTATTTTCTTGTGAAAGAAATTTCTCCAAGTTTCCAATCTTAAACAATAGCACTTTGATCCAATCCAATACTTATATATTTTTGTATTTATTTTCTAGGTTGCATTTGACCCTTACTCATTTACAACTTTTGAAAGTTATCTTCATTTACATCATTAAAAGACAAGCTTAGAGCATTCATAAATAATAGTTTTAAGCCAAAACTTATAACAGTTTTTAAAATAGAAGTGTAAATTGACTTCATAATCACTGAAATTTATAACTCTAAAGTTATTTCTTTTTCATATGGTTTCATTTTATATCTTGTTCCCAAATTGAAAACTAAAATTCCCAAATTAAAATGAATAGGCCCAACTGATCCTATGTTAAAGGCAACTATCTATGGTTGGGTTATGGACATTGAGGAGGTTATGTGCTATGCTGAATGCTGTGAAATGTGTAAGCCTGATGATTCACAAACCTGTACCCCTGGGGCAAATAATACATTATATTAATAAAAAGGCAACTATCCAGTTATTATATACATACAACAGGACTACTAATTATGTATTATTCTTTTTGTTAAAATATATAGCATGCAAAAAATTTTTAAGTTATTTTTGGAATATAGCTAGCTACAACCATTTATAAAAGAAACTTTACTGAATTTTGTTTGTGAGTTTTCTACTACTGATACTTGAAGATGAGCAAGTCATTCTTACCATTGAGAATCAGGGCTTCCCTTCACTTCTGTGATTAGGTATATTTCACTCATGGCCAAGCAAATATGGTGAGTAACTCAGAGGATGTCCTCAAATATGTATAATTCACAATATGCCCTTCCTCACTATGGAAATTAATTAATTAGCATTATGAAATAAACAATATAAACTCCAAAAAAGTTCTTACATTTGTATCCAAACTGGAAAATAGAAAAATATATGAAGAGTAGAATACTTAAAATCTTAATGTATGGGAAGGGTAGCAGAATATTCTATCCCAAAATATGCTAGTTTGGTATAGAGATTATTTTGAGCTGCAGGTCCTTGGAAAATAGTAAGTGCACAGATAAGCTTTCTCTGAATCCCCTTATCTGCCTAAAGACAGATCCTCCAAAAAGAACTCAATTGTCATAATTTCCCTCCCTGAGTTTTATCAATAAGGGAAGACTAACTCTTATTACAGGAGAGAAGAAGTAGACATGACACCCACACTTTCTCACAAACTATCATACTTCCCATATAGTCTTCTAAGAACCCAATAACCTTTCTTAAAAGCCATTCACACTCCCCTAAGAGTGAGTCTACATCCTGCATCTCCTTTCTCTGTTAGGATGGTATTTCAACCTGAATCCTAAGCAAGCATAGGGAGTTACTCATTTTCACCCAAGAATCTCCCACGTATACGTATGTGTTAATAAACTTCAGTTTTCTTTTGTTAATCTGTCTTTTAGTACAAGGGTCATCCAAAAACTCAGAAGTGTATTAGGAAAATTATTTTTGATCCCCTACATGTAATTCTTGAAAATGTACATATCAACTATGAAATGCAAATTTGGCTTCTAATGTTCAGTTTATTATAAATGTTTTAACTGCTATAAATGCCAAAACATATAATAATAATTAGAAAATATATATTTTTAAATAACCACCTTGAGACCTAGAGAAATCAGGTAATATGGAGGAAGACAAGAATCTTTCACTTTTTATCAATAGTTTGAACCTAATAAATGACTTACTGATTGATTGTGAGTCTCTGATCTGTGGAATCCACATTTTAGTCTAAAAAAATCATAAATCTGCATACATAAAACTAAAAGGTAGTACCTAGACTAATTCTCTTCCAAAGGATAATGAGAGTATGAAATCTTAGGAAACCTAATTGTCTTTTGGACACCAATATTTTCTCTTGGTGGAACTAGCAACCCACCTTCTCCCTCTTGCAGCATATTCCCAAGTTAACCAGAATGTTGTTTTGATTTTTTATTATTTGTACCAGAAAAGTGCCATACTCGTAATTTTCAGAGGCTTTGAAATCTAGATAGGGAGGAGACAAGAAAGAAATACAACAGCAAACAATATAGGACAGAATAAAAACCATAACATTTGAATCCTAGTTAGCAATTACAGAGTTTTCACCATTTCATTTAACAAAGGTATATCCTTAAATGTTAAATTGCATACTATAGACTTCATGTGTGCAGAGGTGTGGAGAGCAAAATGTCAGTATGAGTAGTACTAGTTTAGGAAACCTTCATTCAGAGTAGGTTTTTAAGTGGGTCTTGAAAAAAGATAAGAGGATAGTGTTGATCTGGAATATTTGCAGCCCCTGAAATAGCTTGACACTGGAAGAAACATCTTGTAAAAAAAAATTATTTAGGGGGGCGCCTGGGTGGCTCAGTGGGTTAAAGCCTCTGCCTTCGGCTCAGGTCATGGTCCCAGGGTCCTGGGATGGAGCCCCATATCGGCCTCTCTGCTCAGCAGGGAGCCTGCTTTCCCCTCTCTCTGCCTGCCTCTCTGCCTACTTGTGATCTCTATCTGTCAAATAAATAAATAAAATCTTTAAAAAAAATTATTTAGGCACCAAGTTCCAATGTCCACAGTTGGGAGAACTTTTGATTCTACACCCAGTGGTCCATTTGATTTTACAAAACACCTATAAAATGAGACACATGATACACAAATATTACCCTGAGTATTAAGCTTGGATCTTGATAGAATCACATCTTGATAAATATCAGAATCACTTTGGGAACTTTGAAAAAAATACAAGCAACGCTTCAGACCAACTGAAACAAATTCTACATGGGATGAAGAATTTTTGTTTTTTTTATAAACCCTAGGTAATTCTGGTGGTTGGTAAGATTTGCAAATTGTTAGACTTGAGGTTAAAGGATATTATTTCATAATTGGTCAAGAAGGTTTTCTAAGATTTGACAACACATGATGAAATAGTGGACAGCAGTTCTAATAGGATTTACTGAACATGGTAGCAACACCCTTGCATTTAAACTCACCCTGGTTCTCTCCTCTTTACAAGGCTCCATGCACTCTACAGAGGCCTTCAGGAGTGTCCAAGATGAAGGCAAATTCAAGCTTTTACTTGATAAGAAGTTGTGAATCCAAAGTGTTTGGGACCGTGTTAGGGCCACTGGGAAAGTGGTATATGATTCTAAGAAGGAGGACACAGATGTAGGACTAGCAGTGTAATGAATAAGAACTGACTTTACTTCAATATGATAATTCTCTTTTTTAAAAAACAGCATTTTTTAAATAAAAGAATTACAAAATAGAATGTTTTGAAAGGAATAATACAAGCACATTTACTTCTACTCTAAACAAAATACTGTTTACAAACAACTAGGTTGAACTTATGACTCATTCAAAATTTATGTTGAAATGTGTGGTTCTCTCTCTCTACCTCTCTACCATCTTTGTTACACCAAGGCTACCAATTGTAATGTTCATAGCTTTGTATATTGGCATTCAAATATTAAAATATTTGACATTTTGGAATAGTAGAGTTTTGAGTATCCTGGAAGTGAGAACGAAGAGTATTTGGTTAGAAAAAGACTTCAAAGACACACACAAAAAATTATGCCAAGTAGGAAATACTTTATATTGTTCATATAAGACCATATGGTCACCACTCTTACTAGGCATATATCATGACACTTAGCTATTGATCCCAGACTTCGAGAAAACTTAAGTTCACTCTGATTTTTAAAGAAATGCTACACAGTATAAGCCTTAATATTATGTTTACAAGAAGGAAATAATATATACATACATTCATTCATTCATTTGGCATTTGCTAAGAGTCTTCTATGTGCCAGGAATTATATGCTAGAGATGCCAAGATTAAATGACACTATTAACTGCATAGTCTCGAAGTGGAAATAAATGTAAACAAATATTGGCAACATACTATGACAGGTGCTAGAATAACAAGATATAGTGGTTTACCCAAAAATGAGGGAATAAATAACACTTCTTTGAGAATGTGTGGAAAGAATTAAAAGTACATGAGATATTTAAGATGCATCTATAAAGATAAGTAGATTCTGCTTATATTATCTGGAGAGAGGACAAAAGGAGATTCTAGCATAACGGCATTTCATCATCAGTCTTTCTCATCCATTACTAAGGCTTAGAGATTTTTCTTTCATCAGATGCTTCACAACAACTTATTTGTTGTTTTCAATGTTCATAAAATGCCCAAGCCATTAAAAATTGGATGATCTATTCATAATGGGGTTGCTTTGGATGACAGTCAGCAAAATCTTGGGCAATAAACAGATGTCTTTTCTTTTGAAGAATCCATACGCAACATGCAGGCACCTGTGAATGCAAGACTCTCCCTTAACAGCTACATGAGAAGCAGCTAGCAAGATTACTCAACACAGCCGCTGGACACGTGGCAGTCAACAAAATGGTAACAACGCATCACAGGAATCAACTTAACTCTTTCATGACAGATTGAGGTTGAAAAACCACAGTGTTAGTGATTTTCTTGATGCCAATTTGTTGGCTTCATCCACTCTCTTTCTTCCTTTCTTTCTAGATGATACTCATTGAATAACCACACCATTCACCCCCAGATTAATGACTACTATCACTAGCAAGGGTAGGAAGACTGAGGAATTTGCTACTCTATTTCTAGCTTATTATGACGGCATATACTCTATGTTCTGCTTCCTTCAGAGTCCTATTCTTGAACTTTGAAATACCAGTACAAGAGAACGTTTTCTTCTCACCATAAAAAAACTGAGTCTTCTAAATATTATTTAGAAGACTGGAAGATAATGTCGGAGTTTTTCTATTTGTTTGTTTTCTCTAAATGCTTGTTGTTTACAATTCTAATTGTCTTCAAGTAGTGAATGACTCTGACCAATTCCAACCAGGAAGAGATTGGGACAAAATTAATATTTCTAAATATCTCACTATATTTGTCAGCGTACAAACTGACAAAAATGAAACCTGGGAGATCAGGGTAGAGTAGTTACTTTAGCAACTATATTTCATAAGCTTAAAACAATCCTCTAAGGTAGATGCTATCATGCATCATGTAATAGATCTAGTTGTTAAGATTTAAGTTGTGCCCTCATTATAATTAGTGGGTTGGATTCCAATCCAAGTCTTCTGACTTCAAATCTAGTGCCCTTCAAGTTTGGTTTATAAAAAGAAATAACTAGAAATAGTCTAGCTCTAATTCTCACATTGCACATGCATGACTTCTTAATGCAAAAATTCAGACATTTCACAGGCCAAATAATATGAATAGCTAATATTTATTAATAGTTTACTATTTAGCAGGCACTGTTATGTACTTTATGTGAGTTTATAGTTATTTTTACAAAAACCTTATGAGATTGGTATTATCATTAATTCCATTTGACATATATGTCAAGCAGGGCTAATAGAACTTTCCAAAAGACCACAGAGCGAAACACAGTGGAGCCTGGGACAGCTGGGTGGCTCATTTAGTTAAGCTTCTGACTCTTGATTTCAGTTCAGGTCATGATCTCAGGGTTGTGAGGCCGAGCTCCATGCTGAGCTCCATGACCAGTATGGAGTCTACCTGAGACTCTCTCTTAATTCTTCTCCCTCTGCCCCTCTTCCTACTCATGCTCTATAAATAAATGAATAAACATAAAAAATTTTTAAAAATAAATACAATAATAAAAATTTTAAAGTGAATATATGGAATTTTGAGTGTATGATTTGGATTTTAGGGTAGATTAGACTCAACTAAAAAGAGATTTGCAAACTAGAGAGAAACCAAAACTAATTATCCAGAATGAGGCACAAATTTACAAAAAACTAGAAAATATGAAAAATAGTTGAAAAAATACGGGAGAGTGAGATGATCTAACATAGTAAATCAGTTTCAAAAGTAGTGAAAAAAGATGCAAAAAATAATTGATAATATGTTAGCTAAGAACTTTCCAGAACTAATAAAATATATCAAAATACAAGTACAAGAATCCCAATTAGTTCAAAGTAGAATAAAATATTTATAGTAAAAGTGCCAAATGCCAAAATAAAAGAGAACATTGTAAAAGTAGTCAGAGGCAAAGATTAACTTTAAAGGAGGAGCATTTAGACTGATGGCTTTCATCTCAACAGCACTAAAGGAAGTGGAAAAGAAATAGAAATGATAGTTGGAATGTGCTTATAGAAAAACATTTATCACACTGTAATTCTATACTCCTCAAAATATCTCTCAAGAATAAAGGTAGAATAAAGACATTTTTCAAAAAAATAAAACTGCCACCAACATATCTACACTGAAAACTGGTCTATAAGATGTACCTCAGAGCAGAGGAAAGTAATCCTAGTTGGAAGTTGGAAGATACACAAAGAAATAAGGAGCAAATAAAGTGGCATATATAAAGTGGTCTAGATGTAAAACTAGACCAGTGACTGAATGGTAATAATATCTCTAGAGTTTAGGGGTACACAGGTGGCTCAGTTGGTTAAGCATCTGACTCTTAATTTTGGCTCAGGTTATGATTTCGGGGTTGTGAGATCTAGCTCTTCACTGGGCTCTGAGTTTAGCAGGGAGTCTGCTTGAGATTCTCTTTCTCCCTCTGCTGTCTGCCCTTCTCTCTCTTTCTATCTGTAAAATAAATAAATATATCTTTAAAAAAAATCCATAGGGATGCCTGGATGGTTCAGCTGGCTAAGCGTCTGCCTTTGACTCAGGTCATGATCCCAGGGTCATGATCCCTGGAATAAAGCCCTTTATCAGGCTTCCTGCTCAGGAAGGGGGAGTCTGTTTGTCTCAATTCCCTGCCCCTCCCCCTGCTCAGGCTCTCTCTCTCAAATAAATAGAATCTCTTTAAAAATATATCTCGAGGGGCCCTGAGTGGCTCAGTTATTAAGTGTCTGCCTTCAGCTCAGGTCATGATCCCAGAGTCCTGGGATCAAGCTCCAAATTGGGCTCCCTGCTCAGTGGAGAGCCTGCTTCTCCTTCTCCCTCTGCTGCTCCTCCTGCTTGTGCTCTTTCCCTCTCTCTCTGTCAAATAAATAAGAAAATAAATAAATAGGTAAATAAATAAATAAATAAAATCCTTTAAAAATAGAAAAATAAAAAATATATCTCTAGAGTTAAAAAAGTTAAAATAAGCAAGGACAATGGCATGAATGTAAAGAAAGAAATAAATCAAACAAAAGTTTCTATGGTCCCTAAAATATCCCGGAGAAGGTTAAAAGTATTGGCTAAATTTGGACTTTGATCAGTTAAGGATACCTGAGGTATCCTTTTTTAATTATTTAATTTAATATTATTTAATTTAATATCATTAATATTTAATAATAATATTAATAAATATTAAATAATAATAATATTTAATAATATTTAAATAATTTAATATTATTCTTAATATTAAAAAATATAAGCAGAATGCACAACTTCTAAACTAGTAGTGGGAAAAGAATAAATTATCAATAATACAAAAAGTAAAATAGAAGATTAGGTAAAAACACAAATGTATCAGCAGTTACATGGACTAAAAAGGAACTACATGCTACTGTAAAAAGATGAAGATTGTCCAATTGAATTTTAAAAAGGAATCTAATATATGCTGTCAATTAGAAAAAGATCTAACACAATTCAGACAAGTTGAAAGTAAAAGATGGAAAAAATGTGCTATACAAACATTAACTAAAAGGAAGCTAGTTATTATTTAATTATTATGTTAATTATTATGCAAAATTGACTTTAAGGTTAGAAGAATTTCTTGGGACAAAGAGGGTCATATTAAAGACAAAAGTTACAATTCAAATATATATACATATATTTACATATATAATTTGTGTCTGCTTAAAATATGACCTCAAGATGCATGACACAAAAACTGAATTATAAGGAGAAATGGATAGCTCGGCAATTATTGTAGATTTCAAGTTTTCTCATAATTGATATTATAAAATCAGAAAAAATTTCACAGAATAATTAAATTTTGATACATACAGAATATCATATCCATCAGATACAAAATAATTTCTTTAAACACAAAGGGAACATTTGCAAAATTGACTATATAATGGGCTATTAAAAAGTTTAAACAAATTTAAAAGGACTGAAATCATACATGGCATATCTTATTGCCTCAGTGTACTTAAGTTAGAAACTGGAAACAACAACAAAGCATATAAGCAAAAAAGAGGGAATAAACTAACACATTTAGTATTTAATATAATCTGTGGGTAAAAGAAATTGGAAAGAAAACTTAGAACATTTTAAGTGAATGAAAAAAATCCTAAATACCAAATACGTAGGGTGCAGTTAAATGGTAATTTAGGAAACTTCTAGTCTTAAGTATTTATATTAAAAAGCTGACAGGATATGGGGCACCTGGGTGGTACAGTTAGTTAAGAATCTGACTCTTGGTTTTGGCTCAGGTTGTGATCTTGGGGGTTTGAGATGGAGCCCCAGGCTGGCCTCTGTGCTCAGCATGGAACCTGCTTGAGTTTCTCTCTCTCACTGTTGCTACGCTCCTTCTAAAATAAATTAATAATTTTTTTTTTAGCTAAAAGGATAAAAATTATTGAGTCAAATATACATCTAAAAATAGAATACTTTGGGGGCACCTGGGTGGCTCAGTGGGTTAAGCCTCTGCCTTGGGCTCCGGTCATGGTCTCAGGGTCCGGGGATCGGGCCCCGCATCAGGCTCTCTGCTCAGCGAGGAGACTGCTTCCCCGCCCCCCTCTCTATCTGCCTCTCTGCCTACTTGTGATCTCTGTCTGTCAAATAAATAAATAAAAATATTTTTTTAAAAAAATACAATACTTTTTAAATACAAAAAAGGAGAAAATTAAATTCAAAGAAAGTAGAAGAAAGGAAATACTGTAATTAACAGCAGCAATTAATAAAAGAGAAAATACATTTACAAAAAATAAAATAAAGCAAAAAACACGCATGTAATAGAGAGGATCAACAATAGAGAAAGTTGGTTCCTTAAAAAAACAAATAAACCAACAGCAACAGCAAAAAACAGCATACAAACATCTGTATAGATTAACCAAGAAAGGCTTAGAAATTACAAGTAAACAGAGGATCCAAAAGAATCCATAATATTCAGAGACTTGAGTAAGTTTGCTGTATACAAAATGATCTATAAAACTCCGTTACCGGGGCACCCGGGTGTCTCAGTGGGTTCAAGCCTCTGCCTTCTGCTCAGGTCATAATCCCAGGGTCCTGGGATCCAGCCCCGCATTAGGCTCTCTGCTCCACGGGGAGCCTGTTTCCCCCTCTCTCTCTGCCTGCCTCTCTGCCTACTTGTGATCTCTGTCAAATAAATAAAAATCTTTAAAAAATAAAACAAAAAAACTCCATTACACTTCCATGTCCCACCAACAAACTGGGAAATAAAAAGAAAGAAAAAAAGATACTATGTAGATAGCATCAACAATATTAAGAAACTAGTTATAAATATAACCAAGGATGCCCAAAATTCTATAGAGAAATTAAAATACTTGTGAGAGATGTCATAGTACATATAAATAAGTGGAGAGATATTTATGATCATGAATTAGAAGAGTTGATATGTTCTGATATCAAATCTTCCAACAGGTCTTCTATTAATTTATAGATTTAACATAATCCTATCCCAAATTTTAATGTAGAGTTGGGAGAGTACATTACCCAGCTGTTTTAGGTAAAACACTGTGCTATTGTTGCTAGAGTAGACACATAGACCAATGGAATTGAATATAGAGAGGTCAGAAAAGAACATACACATTTGTGGAAACTTCATACATATTGATATTTAAAAATCCAGAAGAATTTATATATATAAATTTTTGTATTTCTATATATTTATATATAATATTTATATATAAATTATATATATTATTAGGCTTATGTATATATAAAAGCACCAACTACAAGAAAGAGAAAAAAACAGTCTTTTTTTAAAGATAACTCTGAAGAGGGTGAGGTAGAAGAGGCTATTCAGAAAGTGGGAAGAGACGCAGGGAAAGTGATGTGGTATCCTGGTGATGAGAGGGAGATTTTTAAATGGAAAGGAGAATGAGAATTGCATTATTAATTTTTTCTAGTCAAAATATTTATTTTTTTAAGTTGGGTTAAATGATAATGCAAATATGATGAACCTGCCTTATGTTTCTAATGTATTCTACTTTATCCAAAATTTTATAAAACTATACATGACCACGTTTCTTTTTTTGATGCATACTATAAAATATCAGATCTAATTGCATACTCTTTGAAATAAATTCTCTCCTTGGCCATGACTATTAGAGACCTGAAAAGAGAACCACAGCAGTCCCATCAACCAGGCCCTCAGCTCTAAACATAAATAAACAGGAAGAAGAGAGAGGAGGGAAGAGACTAGGGAGAGAAAACAGGTTTATTTCATTTAAGAGGGAAATGATGGACTTTTCAATGACTGGTGATAAGAAAATTGTATTTCCTACCTCATACTATCTTTCCTTTTTTTCTTTTTCACAGTGTTGTACAATCACCACCTTTATTAAATTCTAAAGCATTTTCACAAGCCCCAAAGAAAACCTCATACTCAATAAGTCATTCTCCATTTCCCCCCATGTCCCCCATTACCTCCTGGAAACCACCTATCTGCTTTCTGTCTCTACGGCTTTACCGATCCTGGTTATTTCATATACATGGAGTGATGCAGTAGGTGACTTTTTGTGCCTGGCTGTTTTCACTTAGCGTGTTTTCAAGGTTCATCCATGTTGTATGCTGAATTACTTTTTATGGCTAAACAACTCTTTTGTATGTATATATCATATTTGGTTTATCTACTCCTTCGTTGGGGGACATTTAGCATGTTTCGACCAGTCGCTCTCCTGAGAAAGAGAGGGGAAACCTTCTACCAAAATTTGGAACTGGGATTTCCAAGAATTTGTAACAGAGAAATCCATGTTCTCTGCAGCTGGGCTTGACCTAACCTATGAAATCATAAAGAAAAAACCTGCCTTATTATTTTAATTCAATGACTGTTGGCTTAAGTGATTTTCTGCAAACCCACAGGAAACTTAACCACCATCCTCCACTTTGCTTTTAAGGTAAATTGTGCTTTTGCATTACAAATAACGGGCTTAATAAATGATTGTTAGGACACAATCTTTGGTGCATTGAGTAAACAAACTATTTCTTTCCAGTTTGTGAAGCTGCAATTTTTCCACTATTTCTGTAATTGGAGCTGGTTGCTGGGGAAGCCACCGTACTATCACCTAGGTGTCACTATGGCTAATTATTAAAATGAATCCAAGTTCATGGTATTTATCCCTATGCCACCTTTATTTCTTCTCCAAAGTGCAGAATGAACCTTTACGAGATGCACTTAATTTCTGCAAGAAGTTTCAGAAGCTGTAAGAACTCTCATTCCCTCTGCACTGCTATTGCTTCCAGGGATCCCCCACTGTGTCTGTTCAAAGCAGCCGTCATTTGAGATTCAGTGCAGGAAGTCAGTGGAAGGTCCACATCTGACCCAGGGCAGGAGCCCAGAAAGGACAGAGCCCACAGCCCTTTGCACATTGCTTGAGACTTCCGTTCAAGTTTTCCAGAGCTTCCTCGAGCGCCCCACTTCCTCATGGCTCACTGGTTTTCATTCAAGGTTGGAGAACCAAGTCTTACAGTAATGCCTAGGCCAGTGCCACTCCACCTGGGGTCCTCAAACCAGTGCTGGTGTAGGAACGGTCGCTGGTCAATGACAACAGAAATACGAAGATTGGAGGTTGGCGTTGAAAACCTTTTATAATCCGTTGACATTGCTGCCCAAGGTCGGATCCAAGCACATAATCAGTAAACTTGTTTCTTGAAGCAGGGAATATCCAGTCTGGATGTTGTCAGACGCTCCTGGTGAAGATCCACGTGATGTGAGCAGCAAGCTAGTCAGGCACTGTGAGACCATGTATTGGTCTATAAGAGATCAGAAGTACAAAAACATATCTTTAAGTGCTGGTTCTTCACCATAGTTTTAAAAGTTTTGGTTTAAGCTACTGAGAATGGGCCGGGACCTCTATGGAGACAGTCCTGATTTCTATACAACCTCAGACTACTTTTCATGTCCTACTTGAAATCAGGTCCTAGGGTAAGATGTGTCGGGGGCCAGCCTGGAGAAGATTCCACTGCAATCTGCCTTTTCAAGGGACTGCAGAGCACTCTCCTATGCAGCCAAGCAGAAATAATTTGCGTGCTGACTGCACTGATGTCCAAAAGAAAAGCCACACAGGGACATCTAGTGGCAATGGGAAATCACCGAAATGTTCCAGAAGAGGCCAAGAATTTCCAAACCATGAGCTGCTTGGGCGCTTTTGGTTCATTTATTGAGCTTTACTTCCTACACTAGCAAACGAATCACTGCTTTGAAGGCAAACAGAAGTCAGAAGGATTTGCAGCCCCCCGAAATGGAGCCGCTGGAATCTTCACCACTCTAGCAAGTAAAGCCTAGCAAGTAAAGCCAAATGAAGCAAAGAGGGAAGACAAACAGATAGATTCTCCAGGCCAGTGCATGGAGGAGAGTATACGGACCGGAGACCTCCTTCTGTGGGTAGTTCCTTCCATCCTATCTTTCTAGTTGTAAAACAGACCTGACCCTCAAGAGGCAGAAAAGACACAAAGCTTCAAAATAAAATGAATACATTAAAAATAGTCCTCCGAACTTGCTGATCTCTAAATGAGCATCAGCAGAACTAATGAGAGTTACCCATGAGCTTCACAGCAAGATGACAAAGCCAAATCAAAGCCCGCCACCCAGACTGAGAAAACAAAGCCTTCGGAAGAGTCAGGCTGCTCCTGGCCTTTGACAGTAGGACGGAAGCAGAAATGGAGATGTCGCATCAGAAATTCATTGTCAAAAGCCGACCCTTTCATGGGCGGACAGATGTGCAAATAGATTAGGTCTAAATTAGCTGATAAAAATCTTAGTGGATTTTATTATGAGAAAAATACTGAAAGTCTGCAACCACTGATTTTTTGCCTCTTCTCCATGTAGCAAGATCAAATTTTCTGTACTACAATTCCCACACTTTAGTACAGCTTTTACAAAAGTAGCTAATTGCCATAATCTCAAAGGCCTCCCTTCGACCCACCTTCCCTCAACCTCTAATGAGAAGAAAACTCTTTCATTTGCCCATGCATGCTCACCAACCCTCCTCTTGAGTACAGTCATCCATTGCAGGCAAACTCTTACTGCAGTTGCAGTGGTCGTTCAAGCAATTTCTCTTTCCAAGGTTCTCCTCTTCCTCCAAATGAAATTTGGGCACATGAAGAAGTTCATACTGGGGAGGTGGTCCCCAGTCCCTGTGTTGTATTTCTCTCCTAGTTTCTGCTTCTCTGAGCTATAGTGGTTCCTTCTGCTCTCCGACCTCTGACTGTCCTGTCTAAATCCACCATGATGGGTACACACTGGTGAAATTTCTGGTCTGTTCTCTCAACACGCTTAGTGTCTGGTAATATCCCTCATTCCCATCCAACTTCTGTCCCTTCCCAGTCTTTAGCTCTACTATCCACCTGCCCCTGCAATCTCCACTGTGGCCATCACCAGAGTCCAGTCTCTCTGCAGGACCTCTGTGATAGGGACCTCTGTGATAGGACCACCTGCTCTCAGATAGCCCACCCAGAACATGTTAGAACCTCAGGAAACAGTCTATGAAAGCAAACTAGGAGAGAAACTTGGGGTCTTATTTCTGGACCTCTCCCTTTTAAAGAACATGACACTGATAGTATCTACTCTCATACTGCCCCAGAGCCCCAGAGGATACACTCCTCTCAGAGTTCATGATGAGAAGCAGGGCCTGGGGCACCTGAGTGACTCGGCCATTTGAGCATCTGACTCTTGATTTCAGCTCAGGTCATGATCTCAGGGTTGTGAGATGGAACTCTGTCTCATGCTCCGAGCTCAGCAGAGAGTCTGCTTGGAATTTCTCTCTCCCTCTGTCCTTCCCTACTCGTGTGCTTGCTCACTCTCTCTCTCTCAAATAAATGAATAATAAATAAATAAATAAAATCTTTAAAAAGAGAGAGAAGCGGAACATTATTAGTTTCTTAGGATTCCTGTGGCAAATTATCACAAAGTCAAACAATGGAAGTTTATTCTCTCCCAGTTCTGGAGACCAGAAGTCTGAAATCAAGTTGTGGGCAGGGTTGGTTCTCTCTGGAAGCTCTGAGGGAGAATCCGTTCTATGGCGCTCCTCACTTCTGATGGCTCTCCGCAAACCTTGACATTCCTTGGTCTAGAGCTATAGAATTCCAGTCTGCCTCCCTGTTCCCATTACCTTCTTCTCTCTGTGTGTCTGCTTCTGCTCCCCTGGTCTTCCCTTATGAGGATTTGGTGTTGGATTTAGGGCCCATCCTAATTCAGAATAATCTCAAGTCAAGATCCTTAATTTAATTACATATGCAAAGAACTTTGGTCCTTGTAAGATCTTGTTTATAGGTTCCCAGGGTGAGGACTTGTACACATCTTGTTGGGGGAACACTATTAAACCAATTACATGGGACATAGTTCTCACTGGGGCCATATCTTCTCACAAAGGCCAAGGGTGTGTAGGTCCCCTCAGGGGACCCCAGTAGCATCCCATTCCTAGACCCATTCTGCATGAACCACCTTCTTTTTGTACTAGAAGCATTTCTGCTTCCCATCCCTCTTCAATGAAGAATTCTCCTGTGTTGTATCTTCTGTCTTTCCTACTTCTGGGCCTCTTAGTTCTAGAAGGTATCTACTCTCCTCTTTCCTGGGGTGATAAAGTCTCAGGGCATACAACAAGGGGAAAAAAACTGTGTGGTTTAAGAGAGATTAAATTGTTTATAAACATATCCAAAAAATATTATCTCCATTATATGTGTATAGTTGCACAGAGTCTGTTATATTAAGATTTTGTCCCTGCAGGTAACATCTTAACAAAAACTTCGAAGGAGAAATCCAGTTGTGGAAAAGAATATAAAATTTTACTATGGACAAAAATGCTAATTATAAATACCCAGTAATACACCACAGCTTGTATATGTAATCTTCTTAGAGTACAAGTTATTTTTTTCCTTCAGCTGTTCACTTATTTTTTCAATTTTAATTCCAGTATAGCTAACATGCAATGTTATATTAGTTTCAGGTATACAATATAGTGATTCAACAACTCTCTATATTATGCAAGGCTTATCAGAATACAGAGTACTTTTAAAGTATTCATTCAACAGATTGCATCTAATTTATTTACAATCTGATAAAGCTATAGCTCTAGGTCTTGGAAGAACTTGTTCATCGCTACCCTCTATGTTTTAATGTTTTATTCTAAAACGTTTCAAACATAAATCAAAGTAGAGAGAACAATGTAGTAATTCTCCAAGAACCTATCACTCAGCTTCAACAGTTCAAAACTCAAGACCAGGATACCTGGGTGGTGGCTCAGTCAGTTAAGCATCTGCCTTCAGCTCAGGTCATGATCTCAGGGTCCTGGGATAGAGCCTCATGTTGGCATCCCTGCTCAGGAGGAAACCTGTTTCTCCCTCTTTCTCTGCCCCTCCCCTTTGCTTGTTCTCTCTCTCTCTCTCTCTCAAATAAAGTCTTTTTAAAAAATATTCTTTGATATCAAATCTATAATTATGTTCACAATTCCCCAATTACTTACTAATTTTCACTTTGTTTTTACTCTGTTTTTTGAATTAGAATGCAAACACCATCCTTACATAGAAAGATGATGAATCTCTCAAATTCCTATTATCTATAGGTTCTCTCTTTGTCTCTCTTTCTCTTTCTTTTACTGTCTTTCTTCAGGTTTTTGTTGAAAAAAAATGGGTTGTTTATCCTCTAAAGTTTCCTCAGTCTGAATTTCCAATGTCATCCTCATGGTGATTTTTGTCCTTTGTATTTCCTATAAATTTGTTCAAAATTAGAGAATGTAGAGACTCAACCTGGCTTTTCTGGTCCAGCTTCATAGGAGGTGTCGAAAACTACCCTCAGGGATAAGTTATCCCTGGTTGTCTTCTTTTGTGATGTTAGTAACCATTAATAATCATTATTTAGATCTATTAATTGGTAAGGTATTGGAAAGAGGGGTGCGTGGGTGGTTCAGTTGATTAAGTGGCAGCCTTCAGCTCAGGTCATGATCTCAGGATCCTGGGATTGAGCCCTGCATTGGGCTCCTTGCTAGGTGGGGAAGCCTGCCTCTCCCTTTCCATCTGCCTCTCCACCAGGTCATGTGCTTTTTCATTCTCGCTCACACAAATAAATTAAAAAAAAATCTTTTTAAAAAAAGAGAGAAAAGATAAATTATTTCTTCAATTATTAGCTAGTATGCTTCTACAAAGAGACATTTCCCCTTCAACAGGTTAAGTTGAGGTACAGTTTGTCAAAGAGGCAAGATAAATGTGTTCTTGTTCTTTATTTTTTAAGCTTTCACAAAGAATAAGACCCATAACATTCTTCAAACAAGATAATATATATGCATATATGATCTCCTATGTGTATTTTATATATAATAGGTTTATATGTATATATATTTACATGTATGTGTTTGTAAGCATTTTCTTAACTCATGGATTTAAACACCTTGGATGTCTTACAATTTACTGCAGTCATCCTTCTTACTGATACTGAGGTCAGCCTTTGTCTTTGACATGGGAGTTTATTCATTTAGGCCCCTGAGTCCTTTTGAGATGACACTAGTAGTCTTGAATAGCATCCTAATTTTCTGATGTGACGAGTTATAGATACCAGGTTCATCTTACGTTTCCTGCATCTGTTAGTTCTTTTCAGTGAAGGCAGATAGAAAATAAGGTTATCTTTGTTTTGTCCTAGATGAATCACATCCTAATTCATACTAATACTTCCAACTCAAAATCAGGAGTACTAACTGATTTACTAACTGATTTCATATCTGTATCTACTTGCTTCCCTGCCCCCAAATCCTGATTTTCAGTGATGCCAACATGATTACTCATTTGCATTATTTCATACCAGGTCTCATACACAAAGGTCTCAGAATAATATTAACACTACCACCAATTTTACCACGACGGAAAAGAAGATTTTGTTTGTTTTTTACATTCTTTGGTCTCCCCAAGGATGTAAGGTCAATCTATGTTGCTTTAAAGTGACCTGGAATAGTTCCTTTGTGGCTCAACAGGATATGCCTTGAGGTTTCTTCTTCCTTTGGCTTTCAATGTTTAGGAATTGCTTTTTGTGTTTACTTTTATTTTATTATTATGTAAAATATTTACATTTCAAAAGTCACATCTACAAAACAAGGAAAAAAAGAGAATAGCTTCTATTTTTCTCCCTTCCACTCTGCTCTGTCCTTCCTCTATTTTTTGAGCCTTATGTTTCATATTTTTATTAATTTTTAAAATTATGCATGTGCATGTAAGTACGTGCATGTACACACATTCTTACATCCTGGAGATTATTGCATAGTTAACACGGAAATTTTCTCATTCTTTTCTATAGCTGCATAATAATCCATATGCATCATAAATTATTCAGCTATTCCCTATTGGCTAATATTTGGATTACTTGCAGTATTTTGCCATTACAAATGGTGCTTCCATGAATAGCCTTGTTCACAAGTACTTTCATGTTTTTACACGGCGTATCTTTGGGATGGGTTCCTAAAAATGGGTATCTATATAATGTTCTTAACCCATACTTTGAAATATATTTTAAAACTCTAACTTAGAATTCTAAATACAATGATTACTGTTGTCATTTTTGGTAAAGGGTTGGGGGCAATTTTTGAATTTGTGAATTTAAAATTCATCTGTGTGGCAGAGCAATGAGAAGTCGTGATTTTTCTAGTGAAACAATATACTATTTCTCCATAAAATAGTAATAAATTTAAAGCCATCAAAGAAACTAGGAACAATTTTAAAAGCAATAACCATGACTATATTACATGTATGCAATATAAAATCACCAGCATGAGCATAAATGTCCCAGGAAAAAACAAAGATGTTAAATTAGATTTCATCAACTGTTTCTGTGTCTCCCATTTGCTTTCATTTAGCCACAGCTTATTCTGCTCTAGTTAGTGTAAACTACCAGGAGTGATTACACATTAATGGTTTTAACCACTGTTTCTGGCAAGTGAGTGATTTAACAGTGTTACATTGGAAGGGTCATGATTTCTGCCCATCAAATCCAAGCAAAATGAAACTCTTCTAGCCAAAAAGCATTTAAAACTTCAATATCCCTCATGGTAACATCAGGAGTACCCATCTCAGAAAGAAAATTCAACTACCAAGGAGCACACATCCAGGTGCAGAATGTGCTGGTAAGAAACCATGTTTTCACATGAGTCAATTAATAGTATCTCAATCCTTTAACAATTCAGCAAGATTTCAAAAGATCACCAAATATCCCAGTATAATCCATACCATGTAGGATATAAGAATTTGGAACAAAAACAGAAAACTTGGTTCAAGTATAAGAGGATAGATGTTGAAATAAAGTTTTCTTAGTCACTTTGATTAAATTCAGGCACCAGCCATTAGTGGAAAAGAACTAGAGAAATTTCTGTATCCATTTAAATCTTTTTGATTCAGTTATGTAGATCAGGGACTAACACACTATTTGAGTAAAAATATTTAGACTGTGTGAACTAAAAGGCAAATTCAACTATGTTATGTAGGTACTTTTTTTTTTATAAAAAGAGAGAAAATAAATGTCCACATTTTTTATTGATGAAATTCAAAAGATAACAATAATAATGGAGCACAATTTTGTTTTTTGTAATTCAGACCTACTAGGGAGAAGAATGGAATTTTCTTCAAAGGTTACCGTTTTGCTTAGTTGGGGTTCAAGGTTAGTGTGACCAATCATCACATTCAGTGCAAATGTTCATTAGTTTAAAAAAAATTAGATAATGGGCCAAACAATATCAAGTCGCAGGTCAGACATGGCCCACAGGCCATAGTGGACTGAACTCGGGCACGGATAATTCCCATTGTAGCATAGGTTCAGTAAGTTCGACAGATCCTTTTGCTTTCCTTTTGCTTCTGTACAAGCCCTAAATCAAAGGATCCCCACTACAATGAAAACTCTGCAAGGCAAAGATCTTCATTTGTCTATCATTGATGTATACCAAGCACCTAGAACACCACCTGGCACACAGGAGGCCCTCAGTGAATGTTTCTTTCATAAAGCAATGAATAAAACATTTTCTGCTTTTTTACATATAGATATTTGGACTAGAGGGAAATCACTAACTCTTAGAGTCAGCATTGTGGGAGCCAAGAATTAAAAAGACCAAGGAATCCTATTTCACTTACTTCTGGGCATTCTACTTGTTTGTCCCACAAATACTCACTGCAACTAGTGATTAGTGTACTGAAATGACAGCATGTTTCATGTCTGAAGAAATTTAATAGAAGGAAATAGAAGGAAACCTTAAAAGGGCAGGTGTGTGTGTGTGTGTGTGTGTGTGTGTGTGTGTGTGTCATGATGCATTTTTTTCCTGAAAATTAAAAAATGATCATTTGGTTCATGAAACATCACACTGGTTATTCAGAGAAAATTAATTTAAAGATGAATGCTTCTAAGACATTGAGCCACAAATGCTGTTTAACTCACAAACTTATCTTTGACCTCATTAATAGAGGCTATAAGCTTTCTACTCTAATTATTCCCACATCTTGTTACTCATATTTTATCACTGGAAAAAAAGAGGAGTCCAACACCTGCCTCCAGAACAAAAAGAACTTCTAGAGTGAGAGAATATTTCAAATGTTTTTCTAATTCAATCTCTTTCTTTTTTCTTTTTTTTTTTTTAAGATTTTATTTATTTATTTGACAGACAGAAATCACAAGTAGATGGAGAGGCAGGCAGAGAGAGAGGAGGAAGCAGGCTCCCCGCTGAGCAGAGAGCCTGATGTGGGACTCGATCCCAGGACACTGGGATCATGACCCGAGCCGAAGGCAGTGGCCCAACCCACTGAGCCACCCAGGTGCCCCTCTCTTTCTTTTAAATGTGAAAAAATGAAGAGAGCAA
This sequence comes from Mustela lutreola, assembly GCF_030435805.1. Classification (NCBI taxonomy): domain Eukaryota; kingdom Metazoa; phylum Chordata; class Mammalia; order Carnivora; family Mustelidae; genus Mustela; species Mustela lutreola. Next base: position 91,837,988 of record NC_081297.1, read on the forward strand.
GAGTAGATCATGTGCAAGTGTGTTTCATGCAAGTTAGTAGCAAAACTATGGTTGGAACCAATCCTTGGTTCTCAAGTCTAATTATATGGCCATGAGATGTGAGTTATAAGGAAAAAGTAAATTACATGCCAGTAGTTATCAAGTTTACAGATATAGTAACTCAGACAAGAATTTAGCACAGCTCTTATTTTCATGTTGAATACAATGCATAGAAAGATGATATACAATCATTCCAGCAAATACGAAAACAAAGAGTTTATATTTGGGCCAATAATATTGTCTGTACTATATTCAATGCACCAATAGTCAGAAATTGATTAATTTTGGTGAAACACTTGGTTGGGAGCAGGGTGCAGATGATAATTCAAGAGAACAGACTGGGCACAGTTTGGGAACCAACTTGATTATGGAGGCAATAAGTCTATCCAAATATTTGTTCCTTGTCCCATCTGTCTCCCTATGCAGCACATTGCAAATGAGAGGGAGAAGGCCAAGTTCACGTACCCAGTACCACATTTTTTATTTAGTTATAACTATTGCTATCATACTGAGTATGTAACAGATTACCACCAATTTGGTAAAATTACGACACAGTAGAATGAACGCTGTTTTAACGTTGTAGAGTTTATAAGATGCTTTATGTGTGTTCCAACTGAACCTCATAACAACATCACAAAGTGGGCAGATGTGGTAGATTGATTGGATAAAGAGCCTAAATTCTTTCCCTCTCCATGCATCCATGCCCTTCACCACGTGAGTCTGCAGTTCTCGTTAATGAGGTTGAGTCTGTTTCCTAGCACTTTAATTCTCTGCAATTTAATTTACATGCATTTAATTCACATGACCTCTCTTTTGGCCAATACCATGTTAGCTGATAAGATGTATGCAGAATCTTAAAAAGGTGCTTACACATTTTCATTTCTTCCGTGGCTCTTTGCGGTGGCCACGATGAACACAACAGGTTAGCCAACTGGAGAAAGAGTCAGCAAACTCTTTCTGTAAAAGGCCCAATCACAATTTTTTTTTTTTTTTTTTTGGTTTTCTGGGTCAGGGGGTCTCTACTGAAAGTCTTCAACTACTCCACTCTGCCATGATGACACAAAAGATGCCTCAGTAAATAAGAAAATCAATGAGCACAACTGTGTCCCAATAAAATATTCTTTATAAAACCAGGCCATGGGCTAGATTTGGCTGAAGAGCTATAGTTTGCGGACCCCTGTATTAAAGGATCAGCCACATGGAATAGAGATGAGTTGCCCTAGTAATCCTAGTTGAGATTATTTGGAATTAGCCAAGCTCCAGCTGATTCCCAGCTATATAAGACAACCAGACACACATCCAGCAGCACAGCTTGGCCAACATGTAGCTTACAGCAGACACATGAGCAAACCCCGCCAACATCAGCTCAACCCTGTGTAACCATCTGCAAAGCCACTGAGTCATGGGTGATTTGTTACATGGAATTACTGTGGCAGAAGATTATTCATACAGTAGGTAAAGTATTAATTTTGCCATTTTAGAATTAAAGATGGGGCTTAAGGAGGTTAAATACTGTGGTCATTATTTCAGGCAGCCAAAAAATGTCAGAGCCAAGCCTCAGATCTATGTGTTTTCAAATCCAGTGTTTTATTCACTATACAAAACTGTTCTGATCCTTTACTTTTCTTCTTTTGTTTGTTTACATGGAGATAAAGATAGAGATATGTGCAATTTAAGCTAAAAAAAAAAAAATAAGAACTTCAGGCGGCTTCTAACACTTCGCTGCTTCCCCTTTGAGCTTTGAGCTACTAAAAATCATGTCACTCTGGCTTAAAGTTTGGATTATTTTTCTTGGATTGCTAATGCGCATCTCCTCCTCGTGGTGTATCATAGTCTATATTGTCCTGGTTCATATTTTCCAAAACTCCAGTAAAAGGAAATAACTTAAATGGCCTACTCTTACACACAGCTCCTATTTCTCCATTTTACTGCTCCCATTTTATGCAGGGCTGTCAGGCCTTTCTGAATTAAATGTGACTTAGGGCCTGCGCGTGCTGACTGAGGGGGCTCCTAGGTTCTATAGCTCATCCGCAGTCTTGTACTTGAGCTGTCAAGTGTGAGAGATTGGTGCCAAATTCAACCCAACATAGCCCCTTCCCAGAAGTCTGCCTTTGACAACTCCTCCTTGTCAAACCCAACAGTTTACATAGGATATATAGTGAATAAAATACTCTGGAAGAAACGAATGCAGAGGGGCTGTTTCCACGGATAGCAGGAACACCTATCAGCTTCCCGCAGGGCTGACATTTCAGGCTGGCAGGGGGGAGATGATCATGGGATTTTTGTGCTGCTGTTTTGAAATGGATTGTAGCTACTCCCAAGGCAAATTGCCTCCCGTCACACCATTTGCCACCAAGAAGAGTCAGTGCAATGCAACTATGCAACTGAAAAAACCTTTTTTTTTTTTTTTTTTTTTTTGTATTTATAAAGTAGAACCTTCAGGTGAATGGCTTATGCAACCCTTGCAGGAATCCCAAAGCTTAAATCTCTCTGCCTTGAAGTTGAATACTTTAGGCACCAGAAACTCCATGCCTTTCTCCACACTGCCTGGGAAAACATCTGGTTGTAGAATCATTGAATGTAAAAGCTGGAGGGTAGGTGTTAGCAGAGAGTGGGTATTTCTGGAGGTTCCCGTAATTATGAGTGAACCTGGTTCCTCGTAATTAGGGGTTGTACCATTCCCTTTGGAAAGTTAATCTCCTAGCTGAACCTACCACAGATACAAATCGTTAGCTTCGGGGACATCAAGACACAAGAGATGGACTCAGGGCCAGAAGAGAGATCAGATAGCTAAGGAAACAGAGGAAAAGAAGGACACAGAGATATATGTTGACTGGTTCTGTCTAAGCACCCATGCTGATGAGGGATTTGCATCAGATCAGACAGGTCTTCCTAGTTCCACCACCAAGGCTGTTGCAAGTATAGAGATGAATGTGGGATGCTGTAGCCAATGAACTATGAGTATATTTAATCCCATTTATGAGATAACCTCTATTTTGAAAAGGACATACCCGATTATTTTAGTCTTATGCCATTGAACATCTGATTCATCAAACCATCTTTGGTCTAACCCATGCTCACCAAGTATGCTTTTTCACCTCACAAGCCTACCTGTAGTGTGGGGGTCCAGGGCCCTGGAGTAACGTTAGAACCTCTGGCAGTGTTGCCTCAGAGAAAATCAACAGATGCTTTCTGATCATGATTTCAGCTTCCAAGTCACCTTGACCACAGAGGCAGAATGGACTTATCTGTGGGATTCAGACCACCAGACCATGGGCCTGAGTTTTGATGAGTTCCCCACCATTCTAATTCAATTGCTGTCCATTTATATTTTGGTTCTTTTTTTTTTTTTTTTATTTGACAGAGAGGGAGAGACAGCAAGAGAGGGAACACAAGCAAAGGGAGTGGGAGAGGGAGAAGCAGGCTTCTCGCCCAGCAGAGAGCCCCATGCAGGACTTGATCCCAGGACCCTGGGATCATGACCTGAGCCAAAGGCAGACGCTTAACTGACTCAGCCACACTACATTTTGGTTCTTGAAACTCTACCTCTCAGGACCTAATGGCACCCATACCCTGAAAGAGAAAATCTCCAAGCCTTCAAAATAGAGCGACTCATTCATTTGGCATTGATTAGATATCCTTAACCTTTTTTTTTTTTAAAGCATCAAGGCCTTTAATATACATGAATCTCTTATGTCCCACCACCTTTCAACATGCCCAAGCCAAATAAGTACATCTTATAAATACATGTCCCCACCTGCTTAGAAGACTCTATGTAATATCATATAATAAAGCAATAGCACTTGTGTCCTAAATAATATAGATTCAATACATATACACATTTATGTGTATAGAGGTTAGTTGCAGAGATTTCCATAAAACCTGCCCCACCTCCCAGACCCATTTGAGAGTCACTGAACCCTCCCCAACAAAACTCTAAATAATGCATTGATAAGAATTACAGCTAATTATATTCTGATTTCTGCAGAAGGATCTCAACTTAGTTATGGTAGAGTTGTTTTAGGGTAAGTGAGGAGAGAGCAAGGCATGAAGCAGTACCATGTTACTGCATCACTAAGTATCCATACTTGTTAGTACTGGTGATGGTGCTAGTACTCACATGGCTATGTGTGGATGTGGTGTTTCTGTGTACAAGGCGCAACGGGTATGAATAAGTTCACATGCACGTCTGTGTGCGTGAATGAGAACCTACATACAAAAATAAATAAAACAAAATCCTCACTTTCGGAGTTCTAGTTAAGTGACAGAAACATGAAAATAGCCACCATACCCCTCACAGGTAACAGTGTTTATGTAAACTGTGCACTCATTTCTCTGTGTCTATCCAATCACAGGTTAAACTTGCTCACTGCACAGACTTCCTGCACAGCCCAGGCTCTCACATGGCAGGTGGGGAGTCCTGGAGGCAGGAGAGACTAGACCGGTGAATATTCTGCCCCTTCATCCACCTGCTTCCATTAAAACAATTCCACTAATAAATCCCCCAACATCTACAGCTCCTCTTCTGAGGAAAAATACAGTTAGAAACCATTTAAAATGGTCTTTACAACTATTATTCAAACTTGGGAATGGAAGTAGGTAATCTCTGGGTGTTTTTAGTTCTTCTTAAGTGTGTTCTACACATACACATGGTTCTTAGGCCTCCGAGAATATAAAATATAAATGGCCATTTTTATCCCGATAATTGTTTAGTAATGGATATCAAATATTAGCAGGTGATCTATCCTAATGATTAGGATAGTCACCGTCCCCTATTTTCCTACCCTGAGAATTACTACCAGGGAAGTAGAAATTTTAGGAAAACAATGAGAAAAGTGATCTCACTTAAATAGAGAAAAACTCAACTAACTGAATATTTATGACTGGTAGAGTTCTGAAATAACTTTACACATGGAGGACAATTTTTTGTTTAGGAAGTACTTTTTTGAAATACACACATGGATCATTGGACCTTCATTGGACCTTCAAAAAATCTCACAAGAATTTTGGGGAAACTACAGCTCAGACAGGGTAAATAGGTTATCCAAATCCAAAGAACAGTGTGTGTGTGTGTGTGTGTGTGTGTGTGTGTGTGTGTGTGTGTGTGTTTACACAGGCAAATCCAATTCTTGAATTTTGGGCTACTCACTTCAAGTTCAGGGTCTTTTCCATTAATTACGTAAGATTTTCTGAAGCCAAGACTCATGATATGCAAAGCTGCTTTTAATGTTAGATAAATAAAATAAAATAAAGTGAGAAGGAGCAAGATAGCAGAGGAGGAGGCAGCCTAAATATCAGTGGGCCCCAGGAGTTCACTTAGATAGTTATCAAAACAGTCTGAACACCTACAATCTCAACAGCAGATTGAAGAGAAGAGTAACAGCAATTCTAGGAACAGAAAAACAACCACTTTCTAGCAGGTAGGACGTGTAGGGGAGTGACTCTAAGGCGATATATGGGAAGATAGACCACGGTGGGAGGGGCCCAGTCCCGGCAAGTGGTAGAACAGCAGAGCACAAAATCAGAACTTTCAGAAGTCTGCTCTACTGAGGGATGTCGCTCCAGAGACTAAGCGGGGTTAGAGCCCTCGCGAGGACAGTGTGGTCTCAGAACCCAAGGGGTCACAGAAATACCTGGGGTGGCTGAGTGCAGCAAAGCTCCCAGGTATCAGAGCAGGGAGGCCAGCAACAGAGACAGAGCCGAGGAGTGAGCACTCAGCTCAGGGTTACCTTAAACCATGATCCGAGGCACAGTCAGGCTACTTCTCTTTGAGCAGAGACACCACAAGTGGCAGATCACTGGAGACTCACCTTCCTCCTCCAGGAGGAGTGGCATGGAAGTGCGCTGCAGGAATTGGCTGTTTTTGGAGACTCCGAACAGGGCTGTGCACCAGAGATAGAAACGTTCAGTCACAAGCCAGGTGAGCTCGGAGCTCCTGGAGACCAGGGAGACAGGAGGGATTGACTGATTTTCTCTGAGGGTGCACTTAGGGGTTGGGCCCCAAGCTCTCAGCTCCTACAGGCTGGAGACTGGGAGGCCGCCATTTTCATTCCCATCCTCCAAACCTGTACGGAAAGTGTTCAGGGAATAAAAGCTACTGGGAGCAAAATGATGGCAGATTGCTCAGCCTGGCCCCTGGCAAGGGCGATGCAATTCTGCCTCGGGCAAAGCCATTTTAAAATCACCACAACAAACCTCTCCCACAGAGGATCAGCAAGAACATCCAGCCAAGACCATGTTTTCGGATCAATGAGAACTGTGGAACTGCAGAGCTACTGGAATACAGCACATAGAATTCATGGCCTTTTTCCCCATGATTCTTTAGTCTTTCAAAGTTAAATTTCTTAAATTTTATTTTTCTTATTCTATTTTTTAAACTTTTTCCTCTTTCCTATTTTAATGTTTTTAACTATTTTATCTTATCAATACCTTTTTAAATATCTTTTTAAATTTTCATTGTTATAGTCATATTCTATCCCTTTATTGTAGTTAGCCTTATTTTTTATATACATATAGGTTTTTCCTTTTTTTAAATTTTGGGAGACAGTTTCTTTTAACAGATCAAAATATACCCTAAATCTAGTGCATGGCTTTGTTTTAGTCTTCAGCCTGATCACATTCTTTCCTCTTTTTTTTTTTTAATTTTTAATTTTTTATAAACATATATTTTTATCCCCAGGGGTACAGGTCTGTGAATCACCAGGTTTACACACTTCACAGCACTCACCAAAACCTTTTTTTTTTTTAAACCAACTTTTTATCAATTACTTTTTTAGAATCTTTTTAAGTTTTCATCTTTACAGTCATATTCAAAATACTATCAACTTTTTAAAAAATATGGAACAAATTATCCTAAAATTTATATGGAACCAGAAAAGACCCCAAATGCCAGAGGAATGTTGAAAATAAAACTGAAGTTGGCAGCATCACAATTCCAGACTTCAAGCTCTATTACAAAACTGTAATCATCAAGACAGTATGGTACTGACACAAAAACAGACACATAGATCAATGGAACAGATTAGAGAGCCCAGAAATAGACCCTCAACTCTATGGTCAATGAATCTTTGACGAAGCAGGAAAGAATGTCCAATGGAAAAAAGATAGTCTCTTCAACAAATGGTGTTGGGAAAATTGAACAGCCACATGCAGAAGAAGGAAACTGGACCATTTCCTTACACCACACACAAAAATGGACTCACAATGGATGAAAGATCTCAATGTGAGACAGGAATCCATCATAATCCTTGAGGAGAATATAGGTGGCAACCTCTTCAACCTCGGCTGCAGCAACTTCTTTCTAGAAACATTGCCAAAGGCAAGGGATGCAAGAGCAAAAATGAACTATTGGGACTTCATCAAGACAAAAAGCTTTTGCACAGCAAAGAAATAGTCAACAAAAAACAAAAGGCAACCGGCAGAATGGGAGAAGATATTTGCAAATGACATATCAGATACAGGACTAGTATCCAAAATCTATAAAGAACTTAGCAAACTCAACACCCAAAGAACAAATAATCCAATCAAGAAATGGGCAGAGGACATGAACAGACATTTCTGCAAAGAAGACATCCAGATGGCCAACAGACACATGAAAAAGTGCTCCATATCACTCGGCATCAGGGAAATACAAATCAAAACCACAATGAGTTAACACCTCACACCAGTCAGAAGGGCTAAAATTAACAAGTCAGGAAAAGACAGATGCTGGCGAGGATGCGGAGAAAGGGGAACCCTCCTCCACTGTTGGTGGGAATGCAAGCTGGTGCAACCACTCTGGAAAACAGCATGGAGGTTCCTCAAAAAGTTGAAAATAAAGCTACCCTATGACCCAGCAATAGCACTACTGGGTATTTACCCCAAAGATACAAACGTAGTTATCCAAAGGGGCACGTGCACCCGAATGTTTATAGCAGCAATGTCCACAATAGCCAAACTATGGGAAGAATCTAGATGTCCATCAACAGATGAATGGATCAAGAAGATGTGGTATATATACACAATGGAATACTATGCAGCCTTCAAAAGAAATGAAATCTTGCCATTTGCAATGACGTGGTTGGAACTAGAGGGTATCATGCTTAGTGAAATAAGTCAATCAGAGAAAGACAACTATCATATGATCTCCCTGATATGAGGAAGTGGAGATGCAACATGTGGGATTGGGGGGTAGGAGAATAAATGAAACAAAATGGGATCGGGAGGGAGACAAACTATAAGTGACTCTCAATCTCACAGAACAAACTGAGAGTTGCTGGGGGGAAAGGGGTCAGCAGGGGGGGTGGGGTTATGGACATTGGGGAGGGCATGTGCTATGGTGAGTGCTATAAAGTGTGTAAACCTGGCGATTCACAGACCTGTACCCCTGGGGATAAAAATACATATTATGTTTATTAAAAAAAAAAAAAAAAAGACATCCAAATGGCCAACAGACACATGAAAAAGTGCTCCACATCACTCGGCATCAGGAAGATACAAAATGACTCAAATTAACAAGTAAAAAAACCACAGATGTTGGTGAGGATGGGAGAAAGGGGAACCCTCCTACACTGTTGGTGGGAATGCAAGCTGGCACAGCCACTCTGGAAAACAGCATGGAAGTTCCTCAAAAAGTTGAAAATAGAGCTACCGTATGACCCAGCAATTGCACTACTGGGTATTTACCCTAAAGATACAAATGTAGTGATCCAAAGGGGCCCATGCACCCGAATGTTTATAGCAGCAATGTCCACAATAGCCAAACTATGGAAAGAACCTAGATGTCCATCAACAGATGAATGGATAAAGAAGATGTGATATATATATATATATATATATATATATATATATATATATATATCTTGCCATTTGCAATGATGTGGATGGAGCTCAAGGGTATTACACTAAGTGAAATAAATCAATCAGAGAAAGACAATTATCATATGATCTCTCTGATATGAAGAATTTGAGAGGAAGGGCTAGGGGTTGTGGGGCGTAGGGAGGGAAAAAATGAAATAAGATGGGACCAGAGAGTAAGACAAACCATAAGAGACTCAATCTCAGGAAACAAACTGAGCATTGCTGGGTTGGGGGAGGGATAGGGTATCTGGGTGATGGACATTGGGGAGGTTATGAACTATGGTGAGTGCTATGAATTATGTAAGACTTGTACTCCCGAAGCAAATAATACACTATATGTTAAAAAAATAAATAAATAAAAATTTTAAAATGAAATAATATAAAAAAGAGAAATAGGTACAGAATTCTTTGTAGTCCAATAGGTTCTGTTTGTGAACCTCAGAGTTGTTCAAATTATGAGGCCTAAAACACCACACAATGATTTTCTCTTGTGTGGTAAATCTAAATGAACAATTATGAGCAACTAAAAGCACTTTTTAAGAATATGTATTTAAAATTATAACTAATCAAAGATAGCAGAATGAATAATTAATATAAATTTAATAGCAAGTACAACAAAAATGTTGATATTTTAAAAGTTCATCCTTCATTACAAGAATTTAAAAACAGATAATTCCATTTAAGACAAAAAAAATCTCAATCTGTGTGGATTTATATGTGGTTTATAGGCTTGTATGCTTATATACTCTTAGTTTTTATATTGATATAGTAATATTTTTATGTAGATCAAATTTAATATCACCGATAATGGGACAAGCTGATATCATATGCCTATTGATATGTTGTGATGTGAAAGACACATCACCAAAAATGTTTAATCTGAATCTAAGAATAAGAAAATAATAGACAGGTTTAAGAGAGATTAAGGTTCATTCTGTAAAACAACGAGCAGTATATATCCCTCAAAAAAAGTCGATGCTACTAAAGACAGAAAAAGAAAGAAAGAAAATGAAAGAGCTCTTCTATTTTATTGAAAACTATATAGAAGTGATAACAAAATGCTTGTGTGGTTCTCCTTTGATTCCTGGATCAAAAGTTATAGGGACGCCTGGGTGGGAAAGTCAGCTGGGCGACTGACTCTTAGTTTTGGCTCAGGTCCCAATCTCGGGGTCATGGGATCAGGCCTCACATCGAGGTCCATGCTCAGGACAGAGTCTGCTGGAGATTTGCTTTCCCTCTGCCCCAACCACTCATGTTGTTCTCTCTCTCTCTCACGCTCTCTAAAATAAATAACTAAATCTTTAAAAAAAAAAAACCTTCAGTGATAGAGCAAAAGCAAATATGCAAAAATGTTAACAATTGGCAAATATAGGTGAAACATATATAAAAGTTCATTTTACTACTTTTCCACTTTCTTGTAGGTTTAAAACTTTTAAAAATACAAACTGGGAAAAATTAAACCAAATAAAACTATTCTTTAAATTCTTTATTTCATACATCCAATTCAGCAATATTGCAATATAGATTTATCACACATGTACTCACCCTTTTTGTAGATTTCAAATATTAAATGTTGAATGAATGTTACAAATTATAATCAGAATTTACAACAAGGCACATAAAGAAGAAGCCAAAAGACTTAAGAATTATGTGAAATTTTGAGTACAAATATAAAACAAGAATAAAGGGTATTGGTGATGTTAACATTCAGACTGATTGCCCCATCTTAATCTCTCTGCTCCCCTTCCACAGAGAATCTAAAAAAGCATTCATTATAAATTGGAGGTACAGAATTCTCGGAAAATAATAAGTTGTATGATTCTCTTTACAAGTACAATCGGCTTTTCAGCAGCCTGTAAGCCATTGAAAAAGTAACTCCATATCCAACAAAGAAAGCCAAAGCCCGATTTGGCTGGGGAAGAGGTGTCAGATACGCGATCGTGTGGTAGATCCGAGCTCCAACAAAGAGTCTGAAGTGCAGGATGGCTGTAGAAAGGTCTGGACCACTCAAGGAATACAGAAGGCCAATACCAAGAAATGGCACAATATTTTCAAGGTCATTCAGGTGAGCTCTGTGGGAAAGATGATTAGCAAAACACTAAGTTCAAAAATCCACAGAAATTGATTCATTTTCCCCTTTCTTCTAAAACTAAATATAATGTTGATGGATGTTAAAATAAGAATTTTTTTTTTCAAATTGCCTTGTTTCTTTAACCCATTTGGCTTTAATTTAAACTGCCTTATTATTTTTGTTTCTATTTTTAGTGTATCTCAAGACACAGAGAATCTAAAAAAGCATTCATTATAAATTGGAAGACATTTTGCCCTTTCAAGAATATCAAAACTGCATCTATGTCATAAAACTCACTTCAGTTTTGTAGTTATGAAACATTTTTTCTTCTGAAGAACAATAGCAATTCACGATTCTTGCTAAAACTCTTCTTTCCAAAAGAAAGAACTTTTAGTTATGATCTTTCTCAAGATTCCTTCCTCACTTCTGCCAGTGTACAGCATGGTTACTCAGACAATCCTTGCCCATTCACCCAAACTACTAGGTTGCCAACAATTAATTTCCCAATTCAATACCAACAATCTTATGCTCTCAACTTCCAAACAGCAGAATACACAAGTAGCCTTTCAAATATGGGTAAGATTTTAGCCAATCTATCCCCAAATTACAAAAAGAATTAGCTAAGTGAGGGAGCAAAGTACAAAAAAAAAAAAAAAAAACAAACACACACAAAAATGATAGACAATAGATACATTTCCTAAATTTAATCTTTATCCCACAGCTAGAAGAAGAGTTCCTCTATTTCATAGCACCTTGGATTTCTCTGGCTAGGACTGTGAACAGAAGGCACATTTATTATTGACTTGATTTTTTCTGAAGTGTTTCCTTTTAAAACCTAAAAAATCCCTGTTTCAGTCTCCAGAATTAAAATTGCTTTAGAACTAGACTAGAAACAGAGAATTTTGAGAGAGCTTATTAGCTATTGGGTTTAGCTATTAGGTATTTCAAAATGAAAAAAAAAAAATTCTGTTTTATGTCATTACCAAAAATTATTACACATGGCATGTTCAACAATCACCATCTCCCCAGACTCCCATATTTCAGCCAAAGCTCTTCATGCTCAGCATATAGCAGTGTGCCCAACTCCCACAAAGAATTTGTCCCAAATTGCCATGATCTCTCTTCTCGTCCTCTTCCCAAATCCTAATATGCTTCGAGCAATATTCCTAAATATTTTACGAACTTATACCTTGTCCCCCACAACTTAATATCTAATAAGCAGTTTCTTTATATCATTCTTAATTACTACATGTATGTTGGTCTTATTTTCAAGGGAAAAGTGATAAACCCCACAAGGGCAGCAATCCAGTCTTAAAGCTCTTTGATAGTACCCTAATAGAAGTGGTGACCGTAATACAGACAAAACGATTTCTCAGTGAATGCTTTATTCAAGTACTGGGGCCAGAAAGGAAGCCATTCACTTCAACTCCTAGCCCTTGCTTTAGTTCCTTGTGAGGGTCACCGACATTCCATGAAACACCCAGTGAAAAGGTATGTTCTGCCTTTGAAGGTAGTATATTCTAAACATCTCTCCTTGCCCTACAGATTAAACCCAAACCTTCCTTCTTGTCCTTTTGAATGGTACTCTTTATTTCTCCTGCTGCCCTGATTACCTTGCAACTTTCTTTTCATCTTGTTGTACTGAATGTATATATGGTCTCATATTCTTTCCAGAACATGGCGAGAGGGGATTAAGTAAATACGTATGTAAACTGTTTTCTAATCATTACTGATTTCTGTCTGTCCAGAATGCAAGTCACTTTAAGCCACTTATCTTGATATTTCCACACATATTGCCTTATGTTTTTAATTATTTGTCCCGTATATGTACGTATGAATTTTCTCAATATTGCATACCTGAAAGTATAACTTTCACCTCATTTGTAGCCCCATTCTGTCCCTGCCATTGGGATATACTAATAGATTGCTTTATATGTAAAGCAATAAGTAATGGGGGAAAAAATCCAGGTTAAAAATGAAATGGGGATATTGTGGAAACTCTTTATTTGAAAGGTATCTCCAAAAGTGAAATGTTACTAGAAACATTTTGATGGTGTCGATAAGGTCTCAAAAAAATACAACTGGAAACTGGACACCTTGTCTTTCTTGGAGACTCTTCTGTTGCCACACTGAAAAGGCAGTGTCATATCACCAGGGGGCGCTGTGCACACAGTCGCTGCACCTCCTCAAGGACATGGATTTCTTTCAGAACTAAGGTCAATTGTTCACAACCTGATTAGAAGATTAGTTTCAAAAAAGGCTTTCTCCTCTAGAAGTACAGTCTTCTGGGCATGGTTGAGGAGGGGTTATGAGAGGGGAGAATGGGAAAGAATCTAAAAATATCAAAATAAAATATATATTGTTAAGCTTTCACATGTGACACTTGGATATTCCCTTCAAACTTACTAATGCTATTTAGGGTCTACTTGTTACCACTTGCAAGTCTGGGCAATGTTATGAGTGTAGGGTCATGATCAGTATCATTTGTGTGATTACCTGCTCTACGAGGGGTGTATAAAAAGGTAAAGACAAAGTTTAAAGCTGTTTAATGTCTCTTTGGTGGTTTTGGTGACTCCACAAAGCCGTACTCACCTTTTCTACTGTTTATTCTTTTTCATCATAACACTGAACAATTTTCTGAGACTCTTTGAAATTTTCACATTGATTCTTTGTCCTGAAACTATTTTAGATCTGCATTCTTGGCACAGTTCATTTTTAAGAGTGGCTGATTGACTCGGTAGGACTGCTAATTTAACAAATACATAACTAAGAGAAGCAGAAGTTAACAATTTATTCAAACTACCTAGCATAGACCTCCTCTTCGGAGAGAAAAGTTATTGTTTAATAAATAACTTAGGGTTAAATTTTTTGCATAATTTCGGTACTGGAAGAGCAGAAGAGTATTATATGGAGCCAATGAAGAGCCTGCAAAATAGTGTCATGGTGGGCATTATCTGAGGGGAAGAAGGTGCAGAGCAATTCCCCAGGGAGAGGATGCTGCAGGACACCGTCAGAGTTCTGTCAAACACACAACATGAAATGTCTGTCATAATGGAAACTCTGCACCTCAATGTAGGCAGGTCTATTTTCTTCAGTCAAGTCACATTTTTAAAGTTGGTTTGTTGGGAGTTGAGGAAAGAGCCAAGCTTACATCAGCCTAACAAAATCGAGGCTTTGGAAATATGCACATGTGTAGAAACCCAGATTGAGAGGGAATCTTGAGATTTTATACTGGAGGGAATCTGCAGAAATCTTGGGAGGGGCTTCGGACTTTTGCAGGGAATCAAAAAAAGTTATAATGCAAATATATATCCTAAAATGTTTAGAAACTCCACCTGGTTCCTGAATTACAGAAGTAAAATTATTTTATTTCAGTATCCAGTTTAGTATTCATACTCACCAAATTGAAACAGTGCATCAAATATACTCATGATGTTTCCTATCTTAACTATTCACCACAAAACTCAATATCTATAAGTTTATGTATGGCTATGAAAATATGTCGCTGTTTCTTTAACTTTATATAATTTTACTTATTCCTTGAAATGTGCCTAAAACTGGACCACGTCTGGATGAGCATTAGAAAATACTAAATGAGAAGATGGTATATAACTTTGATGTTTCAGATGTGAGAAAAAGGTAACTAATAGATCGGTAAAAGAATCCCATTATAAAAAATTCTGCAGGGGAAGAGGGTTATCCAAAATGGTAACATAGGAGGCTCCTGAACTCTATTCCTCCCACAGCCACACCAAATGCACAGCCACACACAAAGTAATTACCTCTGAAAGAAACCCAGAAACCAGCTAAGTGACTCCTACACACCTGGCAAATACCCACACTGAAGTGGGTAGGAAAGGCTGAGACCCAGTCTTGCCATAAATCCTACCCTCAACGGTGTCATACAGTTGAGAGGGAATTCCCAACTCCAAGCTTCTGAGGAGCAATGGGATTGGGCCCCATATTAGTGCCCAAATATCTATGACTCTCACCCAAGGGCAAAGCCCCAAAATATCTAGCTCACAAAATCAATGAGGATTGCATCCCCAAAACCCAGAAAACCTATAGCAAACAGAAGAGAAATTCTTAAGGGAGGCAGTAGACTTGTGTGTCAGCACAGAGGGAGCAGGCAAAATTGTCCATCTCCCAGTCTTTTCCTGAAAGGGATCCAATTGCATACTTTGAAATCTACTGTCTAAGTGTCAGCATGCATGCATCTCAGGTTGGGCTTTGATCCTTCCTAGAAACCAGGAAAGCCAGTAGATATCTTGCCCACCTTCTCCCTCTAACTTGAGGCCAGTCACCAAAATCTCTCTGGAAGGAGCTCATACACCTGTGTAAACTCCAGCTTTTGGCTGCAGCCCTAGGGGTGTCTCAATCACCTGACAATGAAAGCTAATGGCACTACCACTCATGAGTCCCATAAAAATACAGCAAACAAAGAATCATTCTCAGCAAACCCAAGCAGTCACTGCAGCTATCACTCCCCATGGCTATATTTAGATCCAGAACAGACAGAGCAGACAAAAATGCTCAAATCTTAGGATCTCCCTAGAAGAGGCTTAACTATATACTTTCCCAGCTACCTGATGCTACCTGAGCATCCAGCTTCCAGTCAGCCTACATCTAGATCTTGACTGTGTTCCTCTCTTTTGAACATGTGATAAGTCTTGGCACACCCAGAACTACTGGGAGCCAGTAGAAACAGAGAAGGCACTTGGACAATCACAAAGGTCTGAGAAACAACCAGAAGCTCAGGCCAGGATGACTGACAAGCTTCATCTCCTACGTGACACCACTCCATCAAAACTTGGAGAAGTGGTTGTTTTATCTAATGCACAGAAACCAATGCAGAGCCAAGGAAAACGAAAAAACAGGGGAATATATTTCAAACCAAAGAACATGATAAATTTATAGAAACAGATCTTAATGAAATAGAAATAAATTGATTTGCCTACTAGAGAGTTGAAAATAATGGTCAAAAGATGCTCACCATGGTCAGGAGAGAAATGCAAGAATAGAGTCAGAGTTTCAAAAGCAATAGAGAATATTAAAAAGTACCATAAAGAAATCACAGAACAGAAGAATAAGATAACAGAACTTAAAAATCCCCTAGAGGGTTTCAACACAGGCCAGATCAAGTAAAAGAAAGGATTAGTGAACTTAAAAACAGGGCAGTGGAATTCATCTAACTGAAGGCACAAAAAGAAAAAAAAAAAAAAATCAAAAGGAGGTCAATTCATCAGTATATAACATTAGTAAATACTTATGTACCTAACATAGGAACACGTAAATATGTAAAGAAAATATTAACAGATCTGAAGGGAGAAGTAACAATGCAGTAATAATACTAAGGGATTTTAATACCCCACTTTCAATAATACATAGATCATCCAGACAAAAAATCAGTAAGAAAACATTAGAATTAAACTCTACATTAGCTCGGATGAACCCAAAAGACATTTTAAAAACACACCATCCAACAGCAACAATACACATTCTTCTCAAATACATATGGAATATTCTCTAGGACAGATCATATGTTAAGCCAAAAAACAAACCTTAATAAATTTAAGAAGTTTGAAATTATACCAAGCATCTATTTCAACCATAACAGTATGAAACTCGAAATCAATTACAAGAAGAAAATTGGAAAATTCACAAATACGTGGAAATTAAACAACATGCTACTAGACAACAAATGGGTTGAAAATCAAGAGAGATTTTAAAAAGTCTTGAGACAAATAAAGATAGAAACAGAAAATACCAAAACTTTTGGTATACAGCAGTTCTAAGGGCAGTTCTAAGAAGGAAGGTTATAGTGATAGATACCTACACCAAGAAAAAGAAAGATATCAAATAACCTAACTTTAAACCTCAAGAAACTAGAAAAAGGAAAACAAATTAAACCCAGAATTAGAAAAAGGAAGGAAACAACAAAATAAATGAAAGATAGCCTAAAGACACAATAGAAAAGGCCAATGAAATGAGGAACTGTTTTTTAAAAAAGATGAAATAAGATATATCCTAGACTTTCCAAGAAAAAAAAAATAATGAAGGATTCAAATAAATAAAATTAGAATTGAAAGTAGAGACATTCCAACTGACACCACAGAAATACGAAGGAGACTAGTACGAACAATTACCAACAAACTGGACAACCTGGAAGAATTGGACAAATTCCTAGAAACATATAACCTACCAAGACTGAATAATGAAGAAATAGAAAATCTGAGCAGACCAATTACTAGTAATGAGATTGAATCGGTAATCAAAAACCTCCCAACGAAGAAACCCAGGTCCAGATAACTTCACTGGTGAATTCTACCAATCATTTAAAGAAGAATTAATATCAATTCTTCTCAAACTCTTCCTTAAAAAAGTAAAAGAGAATAGAGCACTTCCAAACTCATTTTACCAGGCCAGCACTACTCTGATACTAAAACTAGATAAGGACACTACAAGAAAAGAAAATCACAGGTCAATATCACGACGAACACAGATAGGAACATCCTTAACAAAATATTAGCAAACCAAATACAACAATATAATTAAAAGGACTTAGAGAATCATACGACATTATCAAATGAGATTTAATCCAGAGATGTAAGAATGGTTCAACATCTATATATCAATACCACATTAACAACAAGAAGGACAAAAATAGTAAAATCATCTCAATAGATACTTAAAAAGTATTTGGCAAAATTCAAAATTCCTTCATGACAAAAACTGTCAACAAATGGGATATAGAGGGAACGTACTTCAACACAGTGAAGGTCATACAGGACAATCCCCAGCTAACAACAGACATCATACATCATGAAAAGCTGAAAGATTTTCCTCTAAGATCAGGAACAAGATAAGGATGCCCACTCTCACTTCTGTTCAGCATAGTTTGGAAGTCCTAGCCAGACCAATTAATCAAGAGCAAAAAAGAAAAGCCATCCAAATTGGAAAGAAAGAAGTAAAACTGTCTCTATTTGCAGATGACATATTATACCAGAAACTCTAATTCCACTAAACAACTGTTAGAACTAATACATGAGCTCAGTGAAGTTGTAGGATATGAAACCAGTACATTTAAATCAATTGTCCTTTTTTACACTAACAATGAACTATCAGGAAGAGAAATTAAGAATTCAATTTATAATAGCATCAAAAAGAATAAAATACTTAAGAGTAAATTTAACCAAGGAGGTGGAAGATCTATAACTGATGAAAAAGTATAAGACACTGATGAAAAAAATCAAAGAAGACACAAATAAGTGGCAAGAAATTCTGTGTTCACACATTGCAAGAATTAATACCATTAAAATATCCAAAGTGAGCTACAGATCCAAAGCACTCCCTCTTAAAATCCCATATTTTTTTAGAGAAATAGATAAAACAACCTTTAAGTTTGTAGGAAGCCACAAAAGACCCTGAATAATCCAAAGCAATTCCGAGAAAGAAGAAAAAGTCTGGAGGTATCACACTTACCGATTTCTAACTATATTACAAGACTACAGCAATCGAGGAAGTATGCTACTGGCATAAAAGCAGACACACAGGATCAATGCAACAGAATAGAAAACCCAGAAATAACTATGCATTTCTAGTTAATTAATTTTTTGCAAAAAAACTAATAATTGAAAATAGGAAAGTCTCTTTAATAGTCTGTTCAATAAACTGTGTTGGGAAAATTGGATTTCTACATGTGAAAGAATAAAACCAGACCCTATTTTATACTATATACAAAAACTAACTCAAAATAGATTAAAGACTTGAATGTAAGACCTGAAACCATCAAATTCCTGGAAGAAAACATAGAGGGTAAGCTCCGTGACATTGACTTTGGCAATGATTTTTTTGGATTTGACACCAAAAGCAAAAATAAACATATGGGTCTATATCAAACCAAAAAGCTTCTGCTCACCAAAGGAAACCATCATCAAAATGGAAAAACAATCTATGGAGGAAATACTTGCAAGCCACATATCTGATAGGTGGTTAATATTAAAAATACACAAGGAACTTGTACTGATCCATAACAATAATGACAGTAACCCAATTAATAAATAAGCAAGGACCTGAGTAGTCATTTTTGTCCAAAGAAAACATCAAAAACCATTGATTTTGATCCACAAGTCATCCAAAAATCAATGGTTGATTTTTGGATCAAATCAACCATTGATTTTTGGATGACTTGTGGATGGAAATCAATGGTTTTAATTAGCCACCCCCCTTAGGATGGCTATTGTCAAAAGACAAGAGATAATAAATGCAAAGATGGGCAAAGATATAGATAAAAGGGAACCATGTTGGTGGGAATGTAAACGTGTATAGCAACTATGGAGAACAGTTTGAACATTCTTCAAAAAATTAAAAATAGAACTATCAGAGGATCCAGCAATTGCACTTCTGGGTGTATATCCAAAAAGAAAAAAAAGAAAGAAAGAGAGGAAGAGAAAAAAAAAAAAAAACCCATTGTTCCAAAAAGGTATCTGCATTCTCATGTTAACTGCAGCATTATTCCGTCAACAGATGAACGGATAAAGAAAATGTGGTGGGACACCTGGGTGGCTTGGTGGGTTGGGCCTCTGCCTTTGGCTCAGGTCATGATCCCAGGGTCCTGGGATTGAGCCCCGCATTGGGCTCTCTGCTCAGCGGGGAGCCTGCTTCTGAACTTCTCTCTCTGACTGTCTCTCTGCTTACTTGTGATCTCTCTCTCTATGTCAAATAAATAAATAAAATCTTAAAAAAAAAAAAGAAAAGAAAATGTGGTATATATGTGCAAATGGAACATTATTCACCCTTAAAAAAGTTATGGGCAACAACATGGATGAAGCTGAAGGCACTCCACTAGGTGAAATAAAGCAGATAGAGAACGACAAACATTGTACGGTATCATTTATATGTGGACTCTAAAAGGAGAAAAAAAGTTAAACTCACAGAAACAGTAGAAAGGTGGCTGCCAGGGGCTGCGGGCGAATTAAGGAGAGGTTGGTAAAAGGATACAAAATTTCAGTTACAAGGTGAGGAAGGCCTGAGGATCTAAAGTGTAACATGGTGACTACAGTTAATAACACTGTACTTTATAATTGAAATTTGCTAAGAGATTAGACTTCAATGTTCACATAAAAAAACAAAGGGAGTGGTAAATATGGAGGTCATGGATGTGTTAATGGACTCCACGGGGATAAACTTTTCACAACATATACGTGTATCAAACCATGATGCTGTGCACTTTAAATGACTTACAATTTTATTTGTTAATTACAGTTCAGTAAAGGTGAAAAAGAAAGTTGGCAATTTACATGACTTTATGGCAAGGATTAAGAAGTATACCTTTAGAACTAGAATTCAATTTGCTTTTTTAAAGCAGTATATTAATTATATTATTAGGAGGTTGTACGGATGGTATCTTGGCTTATTGCTTTTCATTGTTCATTGAATTCTCAGTACATTAAACATAATACCTAGAGAGGAGAGACAGAAAGGAGGGCGAGATTTCCCACATTCATATTTTGAGTCTTAATGCAAAAGTATGTTCAGCCTTTCACACACGCTGACAGTCTTATCTCTGGAGAAAACAGGACAAAACTGCAAAAATTCACCATTTTCATTTTATCTTCTCCCTGTAATTCTTTTTGAAAAATCCCTACAGAGAACAAAGTCATTAACCCCAACAAAGCAGGAAATGGGCAATGTGTGCAACTGCAGGGAGAGTTGGCTTCTAGATCCCTGGTTTTCTACAATTATTATACGGACTAGTTAAGACGGCTGACTTGTCTCCCTTTTTATGATCCCCAACAACCTCACTGAACTCCTTGACCAAAATTCTTTGATCAAGTAAATAATTTCAGGACACAGCTGGATTACCTCCGTACGCGTTCCACTCTGTCATCTGTCCGAAGATACTTCTTGGCATTTTCTCCTTTGCCAAAGCCAGCACAGTCTTCTGGGTTAGCAAAAACCTATTCCAAATTCCAAGAAAAAAAAAATGTATTTCAAATGCAAAATAACATGGGAGTATGCTACCTTGTAAGTTACTTGCATTTTAACAGAAGAAATACAGGCATCCAGGTTGGCCCTTATAAAAAGAAAATTTGGAGCCCAAACATGGGGAGGGATCTATACTATAAGTTTTTCTTACCAGTACAAAGAAGTTTTAAAGAAAAGCATAAATAAGAACTTAAATAAAAACTAATGTATAAAAATAGTGAAAAGAAAGCAAAAATGAGGGGCGGGAAATGTATTTTATACTTGGTTAGGATATGTGTATCTCTTTTCTTTGGGTTGAATAATATAGTGAAATATAAGAAGCTAAATGGCATTCCTAAAAATACCAAGTACATGTTCTAGGGCATATGCTCATTTATTCCTTCCTGCAAATTATTATGCTGCCTGATATGATTTCCCCATCCCTTGAAACTTGAAAAATGTATTTAAAAAATATTTAAGTATGTTCTACTGTTCAATAATTTATAATAAGGAAAAACATGAACTACAAAATTAGCCTAATTTCAGCTTAGAAATCCATAAATATTATAGTATTTTTCTTAACATGACACAAGCATTTATTTCAGATAAAGATGTTAAGAAGAACTGAGGGGAAGGGATAAGATACTCAGCTCTTGAGGTAAGCTTTGTCTGTCTTGTTTCTAAGTAAATGCTTGGCACATGCTAGATGTTCAATAAGTATGTTTCAAGTAAGTAAATAAATGTATTACAACGGGAAGTGCATGGGATTTGAGTTAAAGCAATCTGAATGAGAATCTCAGCTTCCCTCTATTTTTATTTTTTTTACAGATTTTATTTATTTATTTTAGAGAGAGAAAGAGAGAGAGAGAGAGAGCACGAGAGGTGGGAGGGTCAGAGGAAGAAGCAGACTCCCCGTCAAGCTGGGAGCCCAATGTGGGACTCCTTGATCATGACCTGAGCCAAAGGCAATCACCCAACCAACTGAGACACCCAGGTGCCCAGCTTCCCTCTTTATCGGTATATAACCTTGGGTAAGCTACTGAACCTCTGACTTTTACTTCCTCATCTATAAAATGGGGGGACCAATGCCCATTTCCCATGATAATACTAACAATTCCATGACTTCACACATACGAAGAGCACCACAAGGCTCCTGGTACGTATCACAGGCACTCCACACATTTGAGCTCTTTTCTCCTTTTCTTCTAAGCTACGCTTAGTGCAACTCTGTTTATAGAGGACATTGTGGACTCAGAGAATAGGCATCCACTCTACAGCCTGCTGCTCTGACACCTGGACCCCGCAGAGACTTAAATATGTTGGTAGGTGCCCCCATTAAAATGAAAATGCCCTTGGGAAGGAATTATACCTCAAGATAGTGACAGGGGAATAACTTAAGATGACTGTAACCTCCAGAGAAAAGCAAGTCTCTGAAGGACAAAAACTCAGGACAGGCGGAAGCACCTGGGTGGTTCAATGGATTAAGCATGGGACTCTTGATTTGGGCTCAGGGCTTGATCTCAGGGTCGTGAGACTGAGCCCCGTGTCGGGCTCTGCCCTGGGCATGGAGCCTGCTTAAGATACTCTCTCTGTCCCTCCTCCCCTGCTCACTCTCTATTTCTCTCAAATAAATACATAAAATTAAAAGAGAATGAGAAGTAGGTGGTTTCCAGAAGAAGCTGCTGATTAGGGACAGGGATCGCACCAATGGAAATAGTTCAAGTTTATCAAGGTAGCTTTGCTCTACCTGCCTCTTATTGTGTTACAAACCCGGCTTGGGTAGAGGATATACTTTTCAAAATCTTTCTAACACCTTCCCCAAGTCTCCAGTTTAAGAAAACAAAAAGAAAAACAAAAACCATTCTTATGATGCTGGATATAAGTAGCATCCACTTAACAACTCAGAACTGCACAAAACTCAAATGCTTTGGCCCAGTCATAAAAGGCTATACTGATAGGGGTGCCTGGGTGGTTCAGTGCGTTAAAGCCTCTGCCTTCAGCTCAGGTCATGACCCCAGGGTCCTGGGATCGAGCCCCACATCGGGCTCTCTGCTCAGCAGGGAGCCTGCTTCTCACTCTCTCTCTGCCTGCCTCTCTGCCTACTTGTGATCTCTGTCTGTCAAGTAAATAAATAAAAAAATCTTAAAAAAAAAAAAAGAAAGAAAAGTCTCTACTGATAAAAAGGACTTAATTCTCTGTTCCCAAAGGCATATCCTTGACCTGAAATAGAACTAAAAACACCAGCTAACTGTCTGAAAAATGAGTGTTTTCTAAACTCTATTTGGCAAAATTAACTTCAAAATCACAGAGTTTTCTTGAAAACTTTGATACTCCAAGAAGCTCACAGACAAAGCAGCCTGATGAAAGGCAAAAGCCACAATGAAAAAACCACTTACTAACTTCCAGTAGAAAGTACCTGTTCCATAAATATATCAGATGCATCTGTACCAAATGATGACATATTGCATTTGCAACTTTAAATAATGTGCCATTGGGCTTTACCAAAAAGAAACATTTTTTAAAAGTAAATTAAGAAAATTGTTTTCCAAAATGCCAACCCTTAAAGGAAAATATTGCCTCCAAATGTCTTACCTTTCTTGTCAATCTATAGAATGCAGTTGCAGTACTCATCAACATCATTTTTGAAAGAATAATCGTTGTATAGGAAGTAAAAGCCATGAATACTTCATTCTCCATTAGCTCGGTGAGGTCCACCATTTTTCAATTTTGGTCTGGAATCTTAAAAAGATTTTAGACAAGATAGGAAAAGCAGACATAAATACCTCAAATAACCTGACAGTCACTCAGTGTGCTTGTATTGCAATATTAACCCTATTGTTCTTCAAAGTATCTTTGGTTATTGCTGGAGAAATAATCTTTTCTAAAATTTCAAAATAAATAATGTATTTTTTTCTAGTTCTGTAACATTAAGCTTGAAGATATCAAACAAGCATGAAAATGTAAGGGTATGAGAAGCAAAAATAAATGGGAAAAATGCTGTAAAGATAGACTAAAATCCTACTATAGGATCAGGATGAACCACAAGTTGGACACAAAAGACCAAAGGTCATGGATTTCTCTTTATAAACATTAAACTACATCCATAGCAGCACCATTAATGTTTGACTAGAAGTGCCTAAGTTCTGGGGCATGTGGCTCGTGCAGTTAAGCCTCTAACTTTGGTTTCAGCTCAGGTCATGATCTCAGGGTCCAGACACTGAGTCTTGACTTGGAGGTCTGCTTGATATTCTCTCTCTCCCTCTTCTTGTGCCCCTCCCCTTGGCTTACACAAGCTCTCTCTCACTCTCTCTCTCTCTCTCTCAAATATATAAAATCTTTAAAAAGGTAAAGAAACGTCTAAGCTCTAATATATGTCCTGCTTTAGAAATCCAGCTTACAGCTTTTTGTCATTTCAATAGTATTTCAGATCCCAGGCTACAAGACCTGTATTCCCTTCCCACTGTTTGGTTGTTACCTTTGGCTGAGAGATTTGGCCTCTCTGGAACTAAATTTCTTCATTTATAAGATGGGACTAGGAATAGTTCCTAACTTACCGGTTTGTTGTCAGGATTTAACTGTGATAACATGTGGAAATACGGAATACACTTATACTTAGCACAGCACCTGGCCCCTGAAGAACCCTCCATAAAGTTTGGTATATCCTTATGATCATCATTAGCACCATGATTTTAGTCATTAATACCAAGGCAAGAGAACAAGGAGAGGCAGGACAATGGAAACAAAATGTGGGGAAAATGCAAAGCATGGAAGTGGTATTCAGGGTACTCTCATAGAAGGAATAACGGAAGCAAGATTAGCTTTATATAACTCTTCCTGTTGCTTTACCTTCCACTAAATGTAACTGTCTGGAGTTGGAAGCATAATTGGGAATGTACCCAGAAGGAAAGTGAAGGCATCCTGGTGATACTGAAGTCAAAGTGGGTAGGGACTTAGGGCAAAGCTTAAAATGTAAATTCCCTACTCTATCGGGTAGCCATTCTTTTTAACACCCTCTTGATCCGTTCTGTTATCAGCCCTGCTGTCTGCCACTTCTCTCTCTTGCACATAAATACACATCTTTGTTCACAGCCAAAGCTTAAACAATATTTAACCTGCTTTTCATGGAGCACAGTCTCTTGGACACAATGTCCATTCCTGCCTTGGAGATTCGACCCCTGTAGGCCACCTTACCAGACTGCCACTGATCAAATTCTGATCATTCTATCCATCTACCAATAACCTGTAAATCTGCATCTTTTTTTGTACCCTGTGGCTGGTCATATAGCTACGTATTGCTCTGAGTATGATATGAACAACACACACATACATATATGCTTCATTTTCTTTTAAGATTTTATTTATTTATTTGACAGACAGAGATCATAAGTAGACAGAGGTAGGCAGAGAGAGAGAGGAGGAAGCAGGCTCCCCGCTGAGCAGAGAGCCCGATGTGGGGCTCGATCCCAGGACCCTGGGATCATGACCTGAGCCAAAGGCAGAGGCTTTAACCCACTGAGCCACCCAGGTGCCCAAATATATGCTTCACTTAACAAGAGTTCACTCTATGTCCAGCTATGCCACATACTTTATGTGTTATGTAATCTTTGTCACTATACTAGGACAGTCCTCATAACTACATGCATTTTACAGATGAAGAAAATGTGAATCAGAGACATTAAGCAGCCAAGCTAGGACATAAACCTGGGTCCCTGTCGTGGTATCTTCTACACTACACTGCACTGTCTTCTTCAAGAGACTGGAAACTGCTCAACGCAAATTCAACTAACATTGAATGAATGTCCGCTCTGCGGCCTGCACACCTCACATCTGTTACCTTGTTTCTTCTCCCAACAATGTTACAGGGTAGGTAAGATTGCTCCCATTTTTCAGATAAAGAAACCAAAGCTTCCAAAGTAACCCCTATTTTATTTTTCTGTTTGTTTTTTGTTTTGTTTTTAAAGACTTTATTTGAGAGAGAAAGAGGGCAAGTGTGCCTGCACAAGCTGGGGGGTTGGGCAGAGGGAGAAGAGACCTCCTGCTGAGCAGGGATTCCCCCCCCCCCCAAATAGGAACTTGATCTCAGACCCTGGGATCATTACCTGAGTGGAAGGCAGATGCTTAATCAACTGAGCCACCCAGGCGCCCCAGTCACCCCTATTTGAAACGTGGCCTGAATATGTACTTTGGATTTAAGCAAACAGAAACTGTATGTTTCAGTTTAAAAAACAAAACCAGGAGGTGTCTGGTGGATCAAGTGGGTTAACCTCTGCCTTCCGCCCAGGTCATGATCTCAGGGTCTTGTAATCAAGACCGCATTGGGGGGGGGGGGGGGTCTCTGCTCAGCAGGGAGCCTGCTTCCCTCACTCTCTCTGCCTACTTGTGATCTCTCTCTCTCTGTCAAATAAATACATAAAATCTTTAAAAAACAAAACAAAACCGAAAGCATACAATACATTAATCCACCTCCATAAGTCAATAGTCTTGAAAGCACAGAATGTGATATAAGTTCTCATTGCAAAGTAATACTTTTAGTACCATTTAATGTATCTGCTCTTGTTCTGGTAGTGGGGGCAGGGGTTGGGGAGGAAGTCATGAATAAACTGTGCTATCCTTCAAAGCTCATGTAAAGTAATTAGCTTAATAAGGGATCCTTAAGTACTATGCCTCTGGACAGAGATCTGAAGAAACAGCAGAAATATTAATTTAAAAAAA
The DNA here is from genome assembly GCF_030435805.1 of Mustela lutreola. Lineage (NCBI taxonomy): Eukaryota > Metazoa > Chordata > Mammalia > Carnivora > Mustelidae > Mustela > Mustela lutreola. Next base: position 91,864,614 of record NC_081297.1, read on the forward strand.
AAATTAAGAAAAGTTTATCAGGTCAGAACCGTTATTATTTAGCAATAATTTTACAACTAAACAGTTTCTGTAGGTCGCTACAGATGTTTACAGAATAAAATGTACTTAGCAATGGAATGTAAGTTCAGACAATAGTTTCCTTTCAGTAAAAACTGGTTTTGAAAATGTAGAGAAAAAGTGGAAGCCTTCCAGAGCTGCTGGTAGGAAAAGAACACGGAGATGTCAGCAGTTGGAGGAAAAGGGCAATGCGAGGTTTTTTCCTTTCATTGTGAACAACACATTGAAAGCGCACCTTGCGACAACAGTTTTTCCAACACCGAGAATGTGGCTTAACTCCTCAAGTCTGTCGTTTGGGGAGACAGGCCAATGCTGAGCCCCTGACTTTACATCCTACGGGTCCATGAACCACTTTCCAGAGACCAATGTCTTGCACTTCCAGGATACACCCAAGGGTCAGGTGAGGAAGAGTAAAGACAAGACACTGAGAAACAGAAGTGATCTGGGGAGAGAGTATGTGCTGTGGTGAGCACTGTGTGTTGTGTAAGACTGATGAATCACAGACCTGTACCCCTGAAACAAATCATACATTATATGTTAATTTAAAAAAGAAGAAGGAGGAGGAGGAAAGAAAGAAACAGAAATGATTTACAGTATGGAATAAGATGGTGCTGGCCTAGACTTTTTTTCCAAAGCTGATTTGTCAGGAAGTTGTCTTGGGCCTACATCACGGCTGGGAACTGCAGTCAATACAAAATTATTGAGGCACCTGGGTGGCTCAGTTGTTACTAAGCGTCTGCCTTTGGCTCAGGTCATGATCTCGGTGTCCTGGGGCAGAGCCCCACTTCTCCCTTTCCCTCTGCCCCTTCTCCCACCCCTACCCCTACTTGTGCTCTCTCTCTCTAATAAGTAGATAAACCCTTTTAAGAAAAAAATCCCCACAAAATTTCTCAACACTTTTTACTAGAGAAGGTCGCCAGGAGGGAGAAGAGTAGTGTAGTAGTATTAACAATTAAGAGGGTAAAGTGTTAAGTGCTTTGAGTATTCTAGGAACGAGGTATGAATAATCTAAGAAAAGACAAAACATGAAACTCGGTTATGAATTAGAAAGAATGCAATGTTACAAGAATGAATTATATTTGTCCAAGGGTATCATTCCCTTCATTGTCCACCACTGGTTGGCATAGCAGAAAATACCTCCATTTTATTCACCAGAGAGCTGGACTCAGGCCAAGATGACCGCCTTTGAAGGGACAAAGAGCAGAGTGCGGAGCACATGGAGACTCTGGAATTGGACTAGAGTCCGGCTCTGTCACTTACTGGTTGTGGTTTAATTTCTCTGGAACCTACTTACCTTACCTGTATAATGAGGTTTATAATATGTCCTACCTCACAGGACTCTTGTTGAGTATAAAATGAGCAAAGTCTAAAGAGCTTAGAAAAGCAAGGGGAACTGGCAAATGTTATGTAAGTATTTAGCAATAAGCTCCTACTCTGGCTCTGTTCTAGGCACAGAGGAGATCATTTGAGGGTTTTCAAAAACCTTTCCCATTATCTCACTTGATATAGAAAATTCTAAGGTAGTGGGAGTGCCTTTAACATAGAAGGAAACTAAAGCCTGAAGAGATAGTGAGTAATGTAACCCAAATTCACAGTGGAGGAACCAAGACTGGAACCAAGTTTTCTCAAGTGTTTAGCTCATGGGCTATGCACCATCCAGGCTAAGAATTCTAGGCCACTCTGGTTTTCTGGGAGCCTTTTTTCTGTCATCTCATATTCCTATTCTGCCCTTCTCACCCAAATACAGCCCCTAACCCCTACTGTTTCTCTTACAGTTGAGTCTTTATCTCTCAACCATGCAATACTCCTCTTCTCTTTACAGGCTCTGAGCCAGAAAAGGCAAAGGTCTCTTCTTATTTATGGTGGCATTGCAACATCAATATTGCGAAACACACAAAAAATCTGGTCACATACCCCTGAGCCATGACTCCGCAATTTCATATCTTCTAAAACAAACCTAACACTAACCACAAGATCTAAAAAATAAATAAATAAATAAATAAATAAATAAGGATAGTTCAATGGCCTTGTTGCTGTTCATCAATTCTAGATTTTTTTGAACAGGGCAAGGTGAACGCAGACTTGGCCTTCTGTGCTTCAGAGCCCAGGTGCTGGGGAGAAAATGCTGGGGCTCTGGAAGAAGGTGAGGTAAGGCTGTTCTCAGGGGCCCGTGCTGACCTCCTTTCCCAGTGATTAATAAACTCCACTCGAAAACAAATGCTAAGAAAAAAATTGTACTTGTCTACCACCAAGAGCAATATTCAAATTCAGACTGATTTGCCATTTAAAAAAAATGCCCAAAGTCCCCACATAATCCTCTTATTTGGGAAACAGCAAAGGACAGCAAACCCTATTACTATCTTAACTCCCAGTACAGTAACCTACATACCACAAAAGGTATGCAAAAGGTATGTGCAGCTTTGTAGTCAACGCTCTACTTGAAGAACTCAACTCTTAAATGGTGGTAAGGCTACATAAACTGGAGGATCTGGGGAATTTTCCAAGTGACCATACAACCACGGTTGTTTGACTAATGGATGATTAATTATGACCCACTAGGCACTCTCTTGGAGAGAAAGCAGACAGAGGGCAAAGGAGAAAACAAAAGAGCGCCTCCAAGCCTAAAAGGTCTTAGGAATATTTCCAAGGAAGCAAGGAAATGGGAGATTTGCATGCACCTTCTCTCCACTCTCCCAGGCCAGCCTCAGCAGTAACATCTGAGGCCTCCCCTCCCAAATAAGTTTCCCATGACTTTCTCATTCACACTGGGGGGCTGGCTATAGTATCAGACAGTTTATCTCCGTTCTCCTGCACTTTGTTATTGTTGTTATATTATTATTATTAAACTTACTGGTGTTCCTCTTGCCTAGCAAAGTGAACCCCGAGAAGCAAATCCTTCTTGTACTTTTAGTAGGTGCAAAGGCCAAAGTGTCCAGACGCGCCGCAAGATTCCACACCCTTAGGCTGAACCCAAGTTGTCTGAACAGTAACGACGTCCTACAGTACTACAACTTGCGTACAGAGCGCGGAGTACACCGAGACCCTGGAGCCAGCCGAGGGTCAGGGTGAATTCGACTCCGCCACGTAAGGCTTGTGATTTAACCTTCCTGGGACCCCCAGAGTTCCAGGGCGGCGGGCAGGCGGGCAGGCGGGCAGGCGGGCAGGCGGGCGGGGCGGGGGTGGGCGGCATTCAAACCGGAGTTCGCTTGGCTTGAGAATACAAAGTGAGTAACTCACCACGTAAACACAGAAGACTTACCATCCTAAGTTTTTTCCTGGAGTCTAAGCATGGGGAAAACTTACCTACCAGGGTACAGGAACTCAACTCCCTTGCAGAGGCGACGGACTGAAAAGCCAGCGTTTAGCAGCAAAAGGGAGCAGAGAAGTTTCACGCCTGCAAAGACCTCTCAAGCCCGCCCCCTGCACCCACTTTGCTCCTCCCCGCCCACCGCCTTCTGCTCACCCTTGCCTGGCGCGTTCCTTCCTGGGCACCTCCTGGGAGTCCGAGTAGGGCTGCAGCAGCAGCGAACCTGCCCCAGCCGGCGGCTCGCGCGGGCACCGCGGGGACTTTTACCGCGGCACCGCGCCCACTCTGGCTAATTTCCAGTTAATTCTTTCTCTAGGCTCGCTTCCAGCGGAGCCGGACTCCCAGCCTCGCCAAGCACCTCCCCTAAATGGCCTGATTTTTTCTGTGCAAGAGTAATCACCGCCCACCGGTTCCCTTCTCCGACCCCCTGCGGCGCCTTTCTTCCTGTTTCCACTACTCAGTGGGGCGGGACGTCAGCGGTTAGGATCTGACCTCTGTTTCCTCGGACTTTTCAAGCACGCGAGTGGGAAAGCAAGGAAAAGGCGGTTCACTTTTACTCAGCTGGAAATCATTTTTTTTTTTTAAAGGTTTTAATGTTGAATTTTGAAAGCTTTAGAAGCTTTATAGAATATTTAAATCTCTAGGAGGAGAAGTGATTAGAAGTCATTCATAAAATAAAAATAACTGAAAAAATAAAATTTAAATTTAAAAAGTCATTCATAAGATTACCTTCCATTGAACTGCACTCTGCCCCTGAACTAAGGCACGGACACAATGTCACGTTTAGTAAAGATCACCTATGGTCTTCCAAACCTGCAATCCCAAGCAACTTGCTTCCTCAGTCTGACCCCTCATGTTCAAAGTCCAAAATGGAATTGGAGGAGATTATACTGGATCAGTTCATTACACAATCGGCTTAATATGGTTTTTACAGGGACATTGAGGGCAGTGTTTTAGGAAGGCATTGTTAGTCTAACTTCAATATCTAGATTTGGGATATTTCTAAGGTTCCTCATACTCACAAAAATATTTATGGATCTAGCATCCATGGTTTTATCTAAAACTATTTAAGGATTTATGTTTTCAATCTATGTTACTTCTCTCCTGGTAATACTTCTCACACATTTACCACCTGCTCTGTAGTACACTTCCTTCTTCTCTTTCTTTTTTTGTCCCAATTTTACCTCCTTCAGGTTTTAAGGGGCGGGACTAACTGTCTAAGATTTGATAGACAAGTCCGTGTTCTACCAAAAAAGGAAGTAGGACTTAACGGTTTGCCCTAGGAAGCAGAAATTAATCACAAACCTGAGAACAATGCTTGTATAAGCCTATCAGTAGAGTACTGAGACATCTAGCATCCAAAGATAGTAGTACTTCATTTTCAGGTCTGTATCTTCTGAAAATTGTATTAATTTACTTACTACAGTAAAGTACTCTGGAACCTGGCGGTAACACTAACTGGAATAAGACAGACTTTGAGATGAGTCTATTCTGAATTCTCACTACAGGAGTTTAGTAATTTTAATTTATTATGAGGTGATACAGCCCAAACCATAACATTACAGAAAAGGTACAGAGAGCAATTATTAAATTATTTGATCTACAGATTTCCAGTTGAGCAGTTTTAACATGTTTTTGAAAAGAATGGAACACCTGACTCATCTGATGCTCTAATTATAAGATGTATTCAAACTTAACTAATCAATGAATAAATCCTAAATTCCTGCTATCAATAAATCGTGAACAATTATTGCCTATCTGTCATATATAAGACAATGTCTGTAGTACAACATTCGCACTCGACAGTAATAAATTTAATTCAAAAGACTTTTATGAAGTAAATACAAGGCACTTGGCTTGATGCTAAAATCTGAAACTAAGATAAATAACATCAAATAATCTTGCTCGAAGAGTTTATAATCTAGTAAACAAGAAGCACCCCCACCCCCAAAATATGGAGGCCATCAAACTTGAGGAAGAAAATATTTCAACTGAGAAATGAGTTGGGGTAGGAACTAGGGCAGTAAAGAATTTACACTTTCTATCCATCTTTGTTATAAGCTCTTAGATGAATACAGAAGAGAAAGACTTTTTACCTAGCTTGTTTTACTTTGGGTAAAGGGAGAGGTTCAGACTTTGAACCCTTCTCCTCACCATCATTTTAAGTCTATAATAAAATCTTTCAGGAAAACTTGACTCAAGCTTTAGGCCAAGTAATTCTCTAGCAAATATTAAAACAGTTTAAAAGGTTAGGGATAGGGGGTGGGAGAGCAAGCGTCATTCAGCAGAGTGCTTGGCACAACAAAGAAAAGGGGGATCCGATCAGAAAGGTCTAGAAGAATAAAGCATTTGCAACCTAGCAGTTCTTGCCTTTTAAAAAACCCACAAAGGAGAAATATCAGAAAGGATTGCCGTTACCACAAGGCTTTCTGCAAGTGGGAGGAGATCAGGTGGCCCTCATTTCTTGTAATTATCTTAGATCTTTGTTTTTTTTCTAAATCCACGGAAAAAGTGCCCCTGTAACCTGACACTAAGGGTGCATATCCTTCTTGAAGATTTGTGTAAACAAGCATGAGAACTTTTAAGATTAAGGGAACCAAAAAGGGAAATAAAAATAAAGCAACCTTCTAAACATACAAATTTTTTTAAACGTTGTATTTATTTATTTCACAGAAAAGCAAGTACAAGCGAAGGGAGTGGGAGAAGGAGGAGATTCCCCATGGAGCAGGGAATCCGATGTGGGGCTCCATCCCAGGACCCTGGGATCATGACCTGAGCCAAAGGCAGACACTTAATTGACTGAGACACCAGGTGCCCCTAAACATACAAAATTTATTTTAGAATTATAATAAGCTTTTTAGGGCACCTGGGTGGCTCAGTTAGTTAAGCAGTTAAGCACTTGCCTTTGGCTCAGGTCATGATCCCAGGATCCTGGGATGGAGCCCCACATCCACATGGGGCTTCCTGCTCAGCAGGGAGTCTGTTTCTCCCTCTCCCTCTGCCCCTCCCTCTGCTTGTGCTCTCTTTCTCTCTCACTTTCTCAAAAAAATAAATAAAATCTTAAAAATATATATAATATGCTTTTTAAAAGGATACTAGATTGCTTATCTCTCGCAACAATCCTATAACCGAGTTTTTATTTTTCCTATTTTATGTATATGCACTCTGAGATCCAAAGCAATTTGGAAGCTTTACCAACTTCTAAAATAAACTCTGAGCCTAATACCTACAAGAGGTAAAAGAAGCCACAATGAGAGTAACAGGACTAAAATATAATAAGACTCATGTAACTAGCCAGCAGAATATGACAAAGCTATAGAATGGACAAGAAGATCAAAAGAACAGAATAGAGTCCAGAAATAAAATTACACTTAATTGGTCAATTGATTCCCAACAAGGTGCCAAAGCAATTCAAAGGATAAGGGAAAGTTTTCAACAAATGGAGTTGGAACAACTGGATAGCCATATGGAAAAAAAAAATGTACTTCAACTCTAGGTCACATCGTATGTAAAAATTAATCTAACATGGATCATAGACCTAAAGACTAACACTAAAACTTCTGGAAGAAAACAGGAAAATAACTTAGGGATAGGCAAAGACATTTTAGACAAGGCACAAAAAGCATTATCTATAAGAGAAAAAAATATAAAGATAGTGGACTTCAGCAAAACTGAAATTTTCTAATAAAAAGTATCATTAAGAATATGAATAGGCAAAAAAAAAAGAATATGAATAGGCAAGCACAGACTGAAAGAAAATATTCTCAATACATTTATCTGACAAAGAATTTGTATGCAAAATATATAAAGAATACCTATAACAATAATTAAGAGACAAAAATATACAATTAATAACAGAAACATATGCAGAAGATTTGAATAGACACTTCACAAAAGAAGTTTTATGACTAAGGAGCAGATGCAAAGGGGCTCAATGTCATTAGTATTCAGAGGTATGCCAATCAAAACCATAATGAGATACTTCTTCCCAAACATTAGAGTGGCAAGAATTAAAAAGACAGACAATATCAAATATTGATGAGGGTGTGAAGCAAGTGGGACTTTTATACGTTGACTGTGAGAGTACAAAATGGAACACCCACACTAGGAAAACTGGCTTGTGGTGTCTTATAAAGATAAACCTAGATCTAGGCTATCATCCAACAATTCTACCCCAAGGTATGACTCAAGAGAAATGAGGACATAACAGACACAAAGAGAATTGTTTAAGAATTTTTTTTTTGCAACTTCATTTGTAATTGCCAAAATCTGGGAAAACTTAAATGTCCATCAGCAGAAGAGAAAACAAATTGTGATAACATTCATACAGAAATACTAACTAGGTCTCAAAAAATAGTAAGAAAGTACTGACACATAGTAACATCGTTGAATTTTGATACTATGTCCAGTAAAAGAAACAAGGCATATTTCATTTATAGGAAGTTCAAAGACAAGTGAAACTGATCTATGATCACAGAAATGAGAAAAGTGGGTGGTTGTGGTGGGATGGCGTGTCAATGGGCTGAAAAGAAGCATAAGAAAACTTTCTGGAGTGAGAAATGTCCAGGATATCAGTTACATGAGAGTACATGTTCATCAATACTCGGTGAACTGAGCACTTAAAATCTGTGTACTCTACTACATATAAATCGTACCTCAATAACAAATGAATTTTAAAACATTTTATGAAATCTATGGAAGGTGACAATGAGCTAAGCCTAAAATAATTACATGTTCACCCCTATCAATTCCATCTTATTGGGTGGAAAGTACTGAAGGAGAATGTAAATATATTTCAGAGAAGCCTGTGAAATCCTAGTTTATTTCTGTTTCTCCCTCTTCCACAGAAACAGTAGATATTACTTGCTTTTCCCAGAAGAGGGATATTCTTAAGGACAATTGTCTGCCAAGTGTTAAGAAGGACATCATCTCTTTCACTGAAGCAGTCAAAGAGCAACACCTAATCTTGCCAAGATTCTCTGGCAAATGTTTCGGGCAACATGGAGCCATAATTCTCCATTTGTAGGATTAATGTTAACCTTTCCAACAGATACCACGCTCACTCATGGACCCTGCTATAAGCCCAGGGAAGGCATCCTGACACTCCAATTTAGTTATATAACTCAGATTTATTGAATCAGTCCCTTCAGTATTGATGATGTATTGGAGGCTTTAAAACACTGAATTCACCAAAGCAAACCTGAAAATATTACTTCAAGTTCAGAAAATAAGCACTATGCACCATTTGCTAATATCCCCACAATTGCTCTTGCTCCTTTCACGTCATATAAGCTTACCGGCAACAATTACCAAAACGCACCAAGAAAAGCTGCCATCACTTCTATTATGGATCCTCTTTTAGAAATATGAGAGCCTTCCATGTGCTGAGAGAAATCAGTTGGCAAATCTTGTAGAACCTACTTTCTTTCTGCCAAACCTGTTTAAAATTCTTCTTTTTCTCAGTTTTGATTTAGTAACTTTAGATCTCTGCATTATGTGGTGTTTTGCACAGAGCTATTGACTTCAGCTAAGGAACCGTGAACAATAATTATTTTGCATGACTAAGCTCTAGTACACCATTGTCAGACAGGCACTTTCCAGTACCAGTAGTTTCAAAATTTAGAACAAAACTGTCAAACAAGTAAATGCCTCCACCAAAGACTTCTATTTTCAAGCTACAGGCATGAGTTCTATGATGTGCAATAATAGAGTGAATCTTTGTGTTCTTGTGAAAACTCTTGATTTGACAGTCCTGGAAAGAAAGCCTATTTCTTTCTAGAACAGATATATCAGTGATAGCAACAATACAACTTTTCTAAAAGGATTTTATTTATTTGTCAGAGAGAGAGAGAGTACAAGCAGGAGGAGCAGTAGGCAGAGGCAGCACCAAGCTCCCTACTGAGCAGGGAGCCCGATGTAGGACTCTATCCCAGGACCCTGGCATCATGACCTGAGCCAAAGGCTGATGCTTAGCTGACTGAGCCACCCATGCATCCCAACAATACAAATTTTTCAGCAAGGCTGAGGTATGGCATGAAGGCTGGAAATTGGAGGCTCAGACATGGAGGTTATTAAATGCTAAGAAGGACCATATATAGTCGATTAGGCAGCTTACCCCACACTGAGAACATCTGATTTGGCTCATGATAGCTGGACATCTTTCCAGACACTCCAGAAAATTTGTATGGGGTTAACCAATTTGTACCAATTAAAATTTTTATCCTAGAAATAATGTCAATCTAATACAAATGTTTCTTCACATTTTAAAAAGCTCAAGAATGGAGCATGTTACAGCAAACTTTAATAGACAGGGACATACATTTCTATAAATTACATGTATTTTACCCTTTCAGCACAACCAGGCATGGCCCATCAGGAACAAACAATTTCTGTTTAGAAGTTGACCTTTTGTCCTTTACATTTTTACAACACTTTTTTCCCAAGGGGGTTTCTTCCACTGATAGTTTGAGTCTTAAAACAACACTTTAGGATAGCAATCACCTTTTTTGCATAGATTTAAAAACTTAAGAACAGAGATTACATGACCTTGAAAAGTCCTATGGCCATGAAAAATAAAGGGAAGGAGGAGAAGCATTGCAAAGATGCCTCTTAGTCTTTTTTCTTTTTTTAGGATTTTATTTATTTATTTGACAGACAGAAATTACAATAGGCAGAGAAGCAAGCAGAGAGAGAGGAGGAAGCATGTTGCCTGCTGAGCAGAGAGCCCGATGTGGGGCTCGATCCCAGGATACTGGGATCATGACCTGAGCTGAAGGCAGAGCTTTAACCCACTGAGCCACCCAGGTGCCCTGCCTCTTAGTCTTTAAATACTTATTTTTTTATTGAACCAGGCCAGTGTTCAGGCTCTCCAAAATGAAATTCATACTGACAGATTTATTATTGCTGCTTTATAAATCAGAATTCTTATTTATCAAGTAAAAAGAGAGAGTCCTGTCTTTCTATGGGTCAGCCTGCTTGGATCTACTCTACAAAGTACTCCCTTACTAGGTGGAAAACCAAATGAGAAATAGCAAATTGTCCAAAACAAAGGAACTACTTCACCCAGGCTGTAGTAGAACTAGGAAACTGATCTCCGGTTGCCTTCAGAGTGTCCCTTTCAAGTGACCACAGAGACATTACTACAATTTTTAAGGAGATTCTCCAATTTTAGCCTTTTCCCCACCAGTAGATCCTATCCAGGGCTGCATGTCTGGACATCCTGGAGCACAGTTCTGATAAGCCATTCCTCTACTAGAAATTCAAGATAGGATTAAAGATACAATGATCTCAACTGTCTACCTTTCCTATCCCACTGCAGGATGCACCAGATGACGGTAAAAGTAAAATTTTGGGAGATGGACTGAGTCTTCTTACCTCATTTGCTCAACTCCTGGGGTGAACATCTTGATGTAATACTGAGGTGAGTTGGACCCGCACCCAGCTATAATAGTACCCAACGGAGTACTTACATAGCCCTTAGTCTTCTCTCTTTGAAAAGAGTATAAAGGATTTGCTGGAAACTGTTACGCAGACCTTTTGAAAACAAACAATAAATCTAATATGCATATGTAAAATTATGAAACTTGTAGTAGGGAAAAGTTTTAGTTTACAATCTCTTGACACCCTCAAAAGTAGTTGGCAACTAAAGAAAGAGAGTTTAAGTAACTCTGCGTAAGAGAGAAGAGAGAGAAAAAGCGGAGAGGGTTATTAGAGCAGAAACTTGACAAACCACAGCTAGTAGTAGGTCAGCAGGAGCCATAGGGCAAAGGATTGAGAAAGATCAGGGTGAGGAAGAACTTCAGAGGAAGAACAGATGTGGCTCCGAAGGATTTTCATCAGGATTTCACAGTATGTAATGCAACCTTCCTCCTCTTTCGCTTCCCATACACTCTTCAGGAAAGTATCCCTTCTCTTTAAAGTCCTAAGCAGTTGATTTTCTTTCTGGAACTCCTGAGAGGTACTGAGCTGGACTCCAACAAACAGATTGAGAATGGAGAGGCCCCTTGAGCCCAGCCATGTCTTGGTTAAACCACTAACATACCAGGAACATACAGCAGGCTCTGACCATAGGTCTGGCTCCCCCCTAAGAAGAAAATGGCAATAACTAGAGTCAATAACTCAAAAACCGGCAATAAGTTGATCCAGAATAATTTTTTTCTTCTGCACATTCTATTCTAGTTTTGTCCTGCAAAACCTATGTGGCACCTTGCTTTAGAAACTTTACCACGAAGTCTCTCTTTACCTGGGGACCTGCTCATAGTGTGGTCCGTATATATGGCAGTCTACCAATGACCTCTGTGGCAAGGTTTTTCTTCTCAATATGATCTTTAAGCAGTGATGGATGAGCTGCAGACAATGATGTTCTCCGTGCTTGCTATCTCTTTGTAAGATCAATGACCATCTCAGCTCTCACTCACAGGGGATAAGAAAGATAGGGATGGGGTATTAAATCTCCTATTATGATAAAGAGAATTGCCTCCTGCTTCCCATGAGATCTGAAAGCAGATTGCTAGACATCAACAGGGACAGGACACTCTGTCGACACTGTGAAACTTCCATCCTTCAGAATCAATGTCAGTAATGGCTTAGGAATTCCAAAATATTTTAATAGCTTATGGGGCTGGTATACAAATTATTGATATCTCAACTGTATGTGGAATTCCAGGAAAGACAGAAAAAGCAGAAGACTAGGGGCAGAATATATATATATGTATTGCTTACTCTGGAGTTGGTTCATTGACGGATGTTACACCTGCTTCCCTTGCTGAACTTCTCCTCTGTTGTCATATCTGACAATACCATCTTTTCACCTCAGTTTATCTAAAATTTAAGCGGTGTAACCTAGCTTCTATTTTCCCATAATTCTGAGGCTTTTACCAAATTAAGTGATTTCCTTCTCTACTGAACTTTAGGAGATTATATTTACCTCCTTTATGGTATGTTTACATTATCTTATAACGTGATTACTTTCATAATATTTTAACACTCCCAATAGTCTATTTTAACTCACCTTTAAATATGTGGTTTATAAATATAGGGCCCTAAATTCACTGAGAAACAATGTGCATGTGCACACCTGTGTAAACACGCATACACACACATGCACACACACACACACACAAAGACTAGAAGGAAATAAAATGGTGATTATTGTTTTTTCTGGACTAAAGGCATCTGTATGATTTTCATTTTCTTCCTTTTACTTATTCTATTTTTGAAAAATGTCGCCATAATATGTATTACTTTTTTAATGTAAAATACAATAATAAATATATTTGATCAGAAATTCAAATATTTGACTTACTTCCCTTGCCAAAGGTGCATCAAGCTTCTTCCCCCCCCCCACATAATACTCTCAAATGATATCAGTAAAATCCAAAACAGTTATCATCTGGAGTTATTTGCAGGAAGGAGAAATAATCTTGGTTCTTGTATTCATATAATGAAAACTAACTCTAGTAGCATCAGTTCAAGAGGTTTTCAAACTATTTTTTTAAGTATAATTCTGTTTTTAAATGAAATCTTACCCAGAACCTTATAATTTAAAATAATTTATACCAAGGTATAGGTTTCTCAGATGGTCCTAAAAGCCTAGTGATTAGTACAAATGTGCATTTCCTTGGTTAAGAAATCCCTAAGTCACTCTCATTCATGACTCCCATTCATTTCAGTCTTGGGGCTTATCTAGTCCAATCCTCTTACTGTACCAGAGAATAAACTGAGGCACAGAGAGGCTATAATATCTGTCAGGATAATTCAGTTGGTAACTAGAACCCTCATTTTCTAAATCTAAGGCTCTTGCTGTTATGTCATATTGCCCTAGATCCTGACTGCAATTATTTTAGAGCATGACATTTCTCTGACTCAATTCTGGATTGTGACATACATCTCAGTCTTCAGCCTTAGATAGTCTTCAGCGTCTAGAGTCCTGCTTTCATTCCAGACCTTAGAGGTTTCCCTGCCAAAAATACCTGTTATTCAATGGTTATTTTCTGATTTTCCAGGCTTTGTCTTTAGTGCCAGGCCTGTTATCTGACCAAATGCCCACGGTTACATTACTCCTTTTTTGACAGACACTGAAGATTTGTTTGATCCTGAAGGTACATCTTTTTGTCTATTCCACATTTGGCCTGACTTTAAAGTTGAAAGCACTCTAGCTTCCATCTGCCTACCTCTAAACTTACACCCCCAAGCTGAGCAACACATTTAGATTTTTTTCCCTATTCTGCTTTCTCTTTCTTGCCCAACCCATTGGGAAAATCCCAGAGTACATTCTGTCTTGGTCTTCTAAAAATTATTGAAGTGATATATGTCTTTCTATTTTTCTTTCATGCACACAAGTCTACAAAGCAATAGTGTAAGACAACAAATTACTAAGCTTTTCTTTAAGATCAGGAACAATATGAAGGTGTCACACCACTCTTACTCAACATTGTACCAGAAGTCTTAAAACAGTCAGGCAAGAAAAAGAAACAAAAGTTAACAGAATTGGAAAAGAAGTAAAGTTGTTTCTCTTTGCAGATTACATGATTTTATATAGAGAAAATCCTAAAGACTCAACCAAAAAACCATTAGATATAATTAATGAATTCAATAAAGTTTCAGTATTCAAAATTAACATCTTAACGTGTAAAAATCAGAAGTATTTCTCTACACTAATGACAAATTTTCTGAGAAATAAATAAAAAAATCAGTACTACTTACAATAACATTAAAAAAGAATAAAATACTTAGGAATAAATTCAACTAAGGTGAAAAAAATCTGTATGCTGAAAAGTATAAGACATTGATGAAAGTAACTGAAGAAGATACAAATAAATGAAGAGGCATCCTATGTTCATGGACTGGAAAAATTAATATTGTTAAAATGTCAATACTACCAAAAGACATCTATAGATTCAATGTAAACCCTATCAAGATTCCAAAGGCATTTTTTACAGAAATAGAGAAAAACACACCTAAAATGTATATGGAACCACAAAAGGCTCCAAGAGAAATCATGAGAAAGAACAAAGCAGACTTCATACTTTCTGATTCAAGCTATACTGTAAAGCTACAGTCATCAAAACGTGTGGTACTGGCATAAGAACAGATAAATAGACCAATGAAATAGAACCAAGAGCCTAGAAATAAACCTAAGCATATCTGGCCAGCTAATATTTGACAAGGAAACCAAGAACACTCCATGGAGAAAGGATAGTCTTTCAAATATATGATGTTGGGATATTTGAATATTCCATGTCCAAAAAAGAAACTAGACCCATATCTTACACTACTCACAAATATTAACTTAAAATGGCTTAAAGACTTAATGCAAGATCTGAAACTATGAAACTCCTAGGAGAAAACATGGTAATAAAGTCCCCACCATGGGTCCTAGGAATTATTTTTTTGGATGTGACACTGAAAGCATAAGTAACAGAATAAAAAGCAAATAAGTGGGATTACATCAAACCAGAAAGCTTTACCCAGAAAAAGAAACCATCAACAAAGTGAAAAGACAACATATGAAATGGGGAAAAGATTGCAAAATATGTATCAAACTGTTGTATGATATATGGAAGAGTTAAGAGTATAAATCCTATGAGTTCTTGTCATGGGGAGATTAAAGAAAAAGTATATAAACAACTCATATGATCCAATAATAAAAATAATTATAGATAACCCAACCTAAAAATGGGCAAAGGAACTGAATAGGCATTTCTCCAAAGTAGATATATGAAAGGCCAGAAAGTACTTGAAAAGATACTCAATATCACTTGTCATCAGAGAAATACAAATGAGATATCATCTCATGCCTTTTAGAATGGCCATCTTCAAAAAGACAAGAAGTAACAAATGCCGGTGTAGATATGGAGCAAAGGGAACCCTTGTGCACTGTTAGTGAGAATGCAAATTAGTGCAGCCACTATAAAAAACAGGATGGAGGATCCTAAAAAAAATAAAAATAAAACTACCTATGATCTAGCAATTCCACTTCTTGGAATATATCCAAAGGAAATGCAAATACTCGCTGGAAAACAAACACTGTCTGATCTCACTTATATGTGAAATCTAAAAACAAACAAACAAATAAACAAATAGATACCAAACTGATAGAAAAATAGATCAGACTTGTGGTTACCAGAGGCAGAGGGTGGAGGGAGGGGAAATTGGAGGAAGATGGTCAAAAGATAGGAAAGTACTAGGGACGTGGTGTATAACAGGATGACTGTTTCTAACACTGTTGTATGATAAACGGAAGAGTTAAGAGTATAAATCCTATGAGTTCTTGTCATGGGGAGAAAATTTTTTCCCTTTCTCTATCTTTTTTCCTTTCTTTTTCTTTTTCTTTTTCTTTTTCTTATAGCTATAATGAGAAGATGGGTGTCTGAACCTATCGTGTTAATTATTTCCCAATATATATAAATCAAACCACCATGCTGCATACTTCAGACTTAGACAGTGATGTAGGTCAATTATTTCTCAATCAAAATAGAAAAAAAATTTAAAGAAATACATAGAGGTTGACCTGGATTTAAGGGGAAAAAAAGTAAAATGTTTGTAGAGGGGAATAATCTTGGAAGATTATTTTCCATTAGAGTTTAAGATGAATTATTTTGTAGAGTATATTAGGATAATTTTAGTCACAAATCCTTCCAGATTTCTGCCTTTGATCCAATTCATGTGTGACCACATCTTTCTCTTTATTTATTAGTCATTAAGTGAGCCTTAGGTGAAACCTTGAAGTAGGCAAAGAGTTCATCTGGCGATAAAGGTCATCCAGGATTTTCTCTGCCCCTAGAAATATATGAAAGTAGCTGCAGGGCTATTCTGGATATAATAGTCAGATGTCCTGGTCCTTTTATGAAACAGCATGGTAGCTGCCTTTGACCTGAGGCTGATGTCAAGAAGTTTGGGGTCCTCACCTGCCTAAGTTCTCTCTATACATTTGTTAGATTTTACATTCTAAGTAGAAGAATATCCCATGCAAATTCAATTAAAAGGGATTTATTAACACATAATTTGTTAGTCCACAGGTACATCTAGTTTCCTTAAGGGCTTAGATCAAGTTCTTTTTTTTTTTTTTTTTCAAGATTTTTATTTATTTGACAGAGAGAGACTGAAAGAGAGCATAAGAGAGCACAAGCAGGGGGAACAGTAAGCAGAGGGAGAGGGGTGGGGGGTAGCAGGCTCCCTGCTGTGTAGGGTCCTGGGATCGGATCATGACCTGAGCTGGAGGCAGATGCTTAACCCAGCACCCAGGTGAGGTTTTATAAAATGAATTTGGAGTCTCTTTCCATTATTCAGCTTTTCTTGCTTGGTATTGGCTGCATTCAAGGCAACCTCTCCCCTCATGTTTGCAACGTAGTCCTGGTGTCCAGAAATGTATCAAGTCACAGAGGTGAGCTTTCCTGACCCTAACTGGTGTTAATAGGGTCACACGTCCATCTCTGAAATGAGGTAGATAAAATACACTGAATAACTCACCCTGCTGTGGTGGTTAATTTATGTGTCAACGTAGAAAGTGTTTTTGGATGAGATCAATATTTAAATTTGTGGACCTTGAATAAGCAGATTGCCTTACATAATGTGAGTGGGCCTCATCCAATCAGTTGGTAAGCTAAATAGAAAAGGCCAGTCTCTGAGAGAAAGAAGGACTCCTCCAGCAGACTGCCCGTGGTCTTCATCTCCACCACCAGATCGTCTTAGTCTCTATGCTGCCAGCCCACCTGAAGACCTTGACCTCCCAGCCTCCATCATCACACAAGCCCATTATTATTATTTTTTTAAGATTTTATTTACTTATTTGACAGATAGAGATCACAAGTAGGCAGCAAGGCAGGCAGAGACAGGAATGGAAGCAGGGTCCCTGCTGAGCAGAGAGCCCAATGCAGGGCTCGATCCCAGGGCCATGAGATCATGGCTGAAGGCAGAGGCTTTAACCCACTGAGCTACCCAGGCGCCCTAAGCCCATTCTTTATAATCTATTTATCTTTTATTCTATCTATCTATCTATCTATCTATCGATCAATCGACCCATCTATCCTACTAGTTCTGTTTCTCTGGAGAACCCTAGAGAGCTAATACAACTAGTGGGTTGTTCTACCTCCAGAGTTGGGGATGAGAGAGAACTTTATCCAAATGTTGATTGGGAAACCAGGAATGGTTTTAGGAAGGACGTTGGGAGGCGTGGCTTCTACCAAGACAATGAACAAATATCCACTAGGGTTTAACACTTTTGTTTAATATTTTGTCCTCTCTGCTTCCTTGTGTAGCTCATTCTTCAGACAAAGTGACTAGGTTTGAATTTCAGTTCAGCCACTTATTAGCTATGTGAACTTTGGTAAGTTACATGACCACTCTGTTCCACATTTTCTTCTCTGTTTCTCATTGAGAGATAATAATAGTTCGTTCCTACCTCATAGGAATGTGATGAATAAATAAATAAACACATGCAAAATTATTAAGCAGGGTCTGGAACATAGAAAGTATGCTATTACTAATACTATGCTATCGCTATTAGGATTATTTTTTATTAATTATAACCTGCTTTGATCCTTACTTGTTCCCTATTTATCCTATTTATCCTTGGAGTTCCTAGTTTCTCCACATTACATCATTCATTTCTCACTACTGAACTTTCCTGACCTAGTTTTTCCAGTTCTTTCTGGCTCTTCTATTGTAATTAACCCATGGCAGTAAGAATTTTATCAATGCGTTCTTTCTGTAATTCACAAAACTGAACAAACAACCTAGAATTGCAGATTTTCAGAATTTGTGGAGATCATCTAGCCCAATAGTTTCCAAAGTAGGTGTACAGGAGTTTTGATTCATTCAGTTCAGGGAGAAATATGTTAGGATTTATATTTTATGTATTTTTACTGAAAAAATTTAAGAAATGAGCTTATTATTTAATGAATGGGTTCATAATAGCATGTATTTGTGTGTGTATATACATAGTATATACTATATATATAAATATATATATCTTATAATGCATATATGTTAGTGGGTAAATGCTTTTTTTCTTTTTTACTGAAAGGATAGTATAATCAAAAAGGCTGAAAGATCAGTGATCTCATTTGTTCCTCTTCCTTCACAGAGGGGGCAAGTGACCCCAAAGAAAGAAACAACTTACCTAAGATCTCAACTATGAGTAGAAGAATCTGGTTTTCAATGGGAGACAGTGTGAGACAACCATAGCTAAGTCATTTAAACCCATGGAGTCTCAGTGTTCTCATCCTTAAAGGAGATATTATGGGCCCTACCAAATAAAATTGTTATAAGAATTGAATGAAATGAAAGTATATTAAAGAGGGTAGCACAGTGGTTGCCCAGTGTAAGGGCTCAGTTAATGTTAGTTGTCTTCCCTCCGTGTCTCAGGACAGAGGTCTTTTCATTGACCAATAATGCCTTTCACAAACTGGAATAAGTAATACTGTGTTATTTGTTGCGAATAAAGATATACATTACTATGGAAAATTTTTGCAATTCAAAATATTTTTTAAAGGATGCAAACACAGTAATAATGATAATAATAATAATAATAATAATAATATCCTTAGTACCACAAGAGACTGGTAGCTGAGGGATATAGGGGTAAGGGTTTCCTCTGCTACCTTGTCCACAGATCAAACCATATGGGTCAACACTGCTGTTGGTACCTGAATTCTCCTATTGGAGGAGTCGTGGAGCAGTGATCTGTTTGGAAGGGGAAGCCATGGACTTGTCCTAAAGATGGTTGCATAGAGAGTACACTATTTATCTAACGTATATTTATTTGCAGGGCTATTTTTAAGGGGATTGTTCCCTTGCCCATCCTCATCATCATCACCGGGACGCGTCGTATATGCCCAGGTCCTTAGCCTAGCAGTCTTTCCATGCCTTCTCAAAATCCTGTGCAAACAATAGTAAATCTCTTTCACATTCATATGTGTTCTAAATAGCCTCTATCCTATGCGAACTCTTCACTTTCAACTTAATAAGTCTTCCCATCCCTAAATCAAAACTAATTAGCTTTGTTTTTCAAATTGCTGATGCTGGGGGTCTTTGCTATAACAAACCTGTGTGTGATTAGTGATATCACGGCTGGTGCTGAGCTTGGGCAAATATTTATAGAGTAATCATATTGGATAGGGTTGAATAACCTCCTGGATTAAATGAGAGCGTCTGCTAGGCAATGCTGTAAAATTGTGCTAATTTAATGGTACAGTCCATTGTTCTGTCTGCTGATACAACCTCCACAGACCCTGAGACAAATATAATCAGGGATATTAGGGCCCAGTATGGTTCCTTTTATTGGCACCCATGGCAGTAATATGCCAGAAGAATCCAAATACCACTTTGCAAATATAGATCATGTGGTATGTAAATGGAAGCTCACTCGGGGAGAAGATTAAATACACACGCACGTAACATAGTGACGAGCCTAAGGTAAGTAGTCACCGAATAAATGATTGTTACGTTATTTGTCTCCTAGCTACCAAAGGGACAATTTTGCTTTTATTTACTCTCAGGAACAGTAAACAGATCTGAATCAGGCAAGCCAGTTTCAGTGCTAAAGGAGGATTTCTTCTCTATCAAGCTGTACGATATTAATGCCAACTTCTCACCGGGACACAGCAAGTACATCTGAAAAGATACAGTTAATTCTCGAGAGTTGTCCTCAACCTGTAGCCTGGAAGGAGATTCAGACCTTGGGAAGGACAAAATGAAGGCAGTCGTTTTTAAAATCGTACAGTTAAGCCGTGGCCAAATGGAGACTAAAATTCCCATCCCCGTGTGTGAACACACTTCCCAGTGTTTTCCCAGCCAGGGCATAGAGACTCATTAAACCAAAATACTATAATCTTGACATACCAATGACTTCAGTAAACTGGGTCATTTCCTTACAAATACGCCTTACTCGTACTGTTATATAAATGTTAATTTAGTAAAGATTCTATATTTGATATATATAGGTAAAAAGAGCTTGCATTTTTTAATTTCCATTAATTAATTGCGATTGCACTGATTTTTAAATACAGCTTAGCTATCTTTCCTAGACACTCCAACTGGTTAGCTATATTTAGATGTGAGGAGGAGGCAGAGTAATTCTTAAAGAGTTCTGTGTTTCTTACAACTGACTTGACTGACAGTCCTTAAGTGCTATTTCTTTCAAAGCAAATATGACTCACAGCCCTTAGGTAGAGTATGTGCACAGACTAGAAATATTGATCTGTCCACATCCTAGAAACATTAAGACACAATAAAAAGAATTTTTAACTTAATTCTGAATAATGCAATAGCAAATACATACAAACGGTACACAATCGACAATGGTAATGTATCTGTAATGTTTTACAATGTGAAGGATTTAATTTAAACTTAAGAAAACAGAAACCGTCTTTCCAGCCCAAACTCACCCCCTTCAGCTTCACTGTGACAGTTCTTAGAACAATGAGTGTCTAAGAGGAAAAAAAAAAAAAAAGTTATTCAAAGATATAAATAAATATGCATTATTTAAGTCATTGGGTGCCAGGTCCCCACCTCATAGTAACTCTAGTCACCAGCTCAAAATTTAGAAATGAGAGCAACCAGGAGGCGGTCTGGGAAGACTTCCCTTTGGAGTTCACTTGATAACGGAACGAGGAAATGGACCCGGTTATTCCGCATCAACACTGGCCAGAGGTAAACGGAGGAAGGGGCAGGTTGCAATAGGCAGCCTGGGACCTGGAGGTCCCCTTCGATAGCTACTCCCCTCCCTGGTGCTTCTTGAACTACTTGGAAACCTCTTTTTCCACATGCCCCCGGCCAGCCTTCTTGCTGCAATTATTTTTGGTTCCCACAGAAGGCAGCAGAGAATAATCAATACTGCTGTGGGTTACAAAACATGAAGTTTTCTCAGTTTTGGCTCCAGTGGTTCTCCCAGCCCCGCGGAGGTGCCAGCTGCTGGATTCTTCCTTCCGACAGTAATTCAATGACAGGGTTGCAGGCTTTACTGCTGTCGCTACCTTAAGAGTCATGTTTTCCATTAAAAAGGCGGGGGGGCTTATTACATAGAGCTCTGTTTCCATGTAATGAATGTATATAAGACTTCCCCAGGGCAAGGGAGACATGCTTGCACACAAGTACATTATTTGGGGGCGCAAACAGCAATAGATGAAAGAAAAATGGGTGAGAGGCAGAGAGAACAGCTGAGGGTAGGAAGAAAAAGATGGACGTGTCACCAGAGGACAGTTTCCATGCTGCTGCCTTCTCCTGTTTCCCGAACCTGTCTTTCTGCACATCATCACCCCAGTCTCTCACCCACTTCTTCCCCGTACCTCCCTGCAGTTTGCAATGGTGTGCTTGGCTCTCACCCTGGAGACCAGAGCATCACTTGCAGAAATGGACACTCAGCCCTCACCTACAGGCCAAGACTTAGCCCATACAATACAACCGGCCCAGTCCTTAGGCAGAAAAAATTTAAGCGTTCATATTTGAGATGATTTATCCCCATGTTTAATCAGTGGGTTTGCTTTCATGACACTATGACGAGTGCAACCAAGTTTCTGCAGGGCTGGGTTCTCATCCCTGTGCCATCTTTATCACCTACCTGGGTTTGTACCTAGTTCGTGCCCCATTCTTGCATGAAGGCACTTGACATCTACTACTGAATGAATAGCTGTTTCTTTGGATCTCTGCCAGATGTCTCTGTAGAGGCAGGCCCCGTAGTAACTACGTGCTCTGTTTTAGGGAGGCACACAAGACCCAGTGTCATCCTACTTCATGTGCCAGATATTTTTTCTCCTTGGAATCATCTCCCAATTTCAAATTCTCTTTTCATATTCACATCCTTATCCTCCCAAGTCTAGAGCAATCGTCTGGTTACAATAGTGTTCTAGAAGCTTCCGTGTGTCTCTGGACTCTTGGTTCTGACCTTCTTCGGTCTGGTTCAACTCCCTACACCCTGGAAATTCTGATCCAAACCAGTCTAATTCCAGGCAAATGTCTGTATTCCCAAGCATTTGACTGGTACGGTTATTCGAGCTTTGGAAACCTTGCACTAGGGCAACTTTTCCAGAACATAATTTGAGACTGACTAGAATGATTGTGGTATCCCCATGTCTTAAATGAGGGAGTGAAGACTTTAACACAGTTCCTGAACTGTAGGAAATGCTTTTGAAGAGAATAAAATGTGTGTTTCAGGCAGTTGCTGATTGTTTTAGGGGGAGGGGTGCATTTCAAAACTAGAATCATCCTTTGACATCTCTGGAAAAATCATTTAAGACAGCCAATAATTAGAATAAGGCAAGATTACAGTTTAAAAAATAGGTCAAAGGAAGAGGACATAGACTGAGAGCTCAAACAAGAAGAAGTCCATGAAACCTGGAAAGGGGGGCACCGAGTTTACTAAGAAGAATATTCTGGCTCTACAAACTATCAATTTTCCCAAAGAGCATTCCAGAATACCTTTTGCAGGACCATAACCTGTAAATTAAGAACTTAAAGGAAATTAAAGGTCCTTGTTATCTGTGGTGGCCATTGGTGCTTTTCTTCCCTGCATGTCGCCGCCATTCTGCAGCTGTGTTTTTTTCTGGTAATGTCTGACAATATGGTTTGTTACATAAAGCATTTGCAGTCGCTTCTCTTGCTTGACATTCTCCCTCCTCTCTCTGCTGTTTGCAAAAGCTAATCAGGAAACATACCAAAGTGTCCAGAAAAGGGCAAGAATCACATATTAATTCCATACCGCAGGTTTATGATGGAATTTTCTTTCTCAGGAAGGCACTGAGAAAGAAACATTAAAAAAAAAAAAAAAAAAAGCAAAAGGAATGAGCAACTGTCTCTAGCCTGGTCTTATCATGAGAATTGGTTCATTAAATATTTCTGAGGATGGCAGAGTCATCTAACTCAATAGAACCTCCTAGATGCTCCTCCTGACATGTAAATCATCGACAAGCAAGAGAAACCTACAGCGGAGCTGAAATTTACTACCCCAGGACGTGGCCCGAGCTGGGTTGGTTCTCTTCCAAGTGACAAGCCCTGCCAAACGTTCAAACACCTGCTATAGTTATCAGGACACATATTCCCTTAGACAATGGAGAAACAACTCATCGAATAAGCCAATACGTAAAATAAAGTGCCCAATATGTCCTCCGCAGAGGCTGATAAAATAAAACATTTAAATAAATTCGACTGAGTACTTCCAAACGGCACACCTGACAATGAAGAGGATGCACAGTGGCAGAAGCCCCAGAGAGAAGAGCAGTACTGAGCCATCTTTCTCTGATCCTCAAAAGCTCAACCCAGATCTAACCTTCACGCTCCTCCTCCACAGAACCCGACTTCCTGCCCCCCGGGGGGGTGGTGGTGGTGAAGAAAAGTGAAGTAGAGGAAAACAATAGCAACAATAGTAAAGTTTAAAATTTACACGTTACAAGGGGCATTGAATAAAGAATGCTGTCCTCCCTTATTTATTTAGGTGAAGAATGATGCTTTTCTCCCTTTCCTTGTTATTTTTTTCTTCCTCCCGTACTTAACACCTGTACAAAAGTCCCTGACTTAAGAGGTAGGGCTTAGCTAATGAGGTGTGTCAACACAATTGGAAGCCCATTTCTAAATGAAAATTGCACTGTGCTGCGAGCGCAATCCCTTCAGATTGGAGAGAGCATTTATAAAGCAGCAGGAGGGATGGCTGGTGATTTTTCTGTAAGAAGGGGCCTGTAGGGTTACCACAGCTCAGGGAGAGAGAGCTTGACCTAGAGCTATGGGCGAACGTGATAATTCTCCCCCAAATTAGTCATATTTCTCCAGGTTACCTTCAGAGATAGTCAGGAAAGGCAGATATAATCCCTCTCCTAATTGTAAACCAGCACCAGCCTAATTATATTCCCATTTACCCCAGATACTCTAAAATCATAGGCTTTCTGTTTGCTAATTCCTCTTATTCATGGTTTTATGACTCCAGAGGAGGCTTTGGGGAGTACGAATTGAAAAACAGTGTAGTGAGTTAGTTCCACATAGACATTAACTTGAAAAAGTAATAGAACAGAGGAGAAAAGGGGTGGGAAGAGAAAAAGCCTCAGAAGTAGTTTCGATGGTCTCAGTCGAGGTTGGGGGAGGAGGAGAAGACAAGGCCTTATCATGGAAGCGTGGGGGTGAAGGTCATAGATACAAGAGAGCAAAGCCGTGTTCGAGCCATCCAGCCTGTACTTCAAATCCATTCAACGCTCATTCTGGGATACACCCCACTCCCTTTATCTTAGAATGTGTTCATATTTAAGATCTACATAATTGTGTTCAGGAGAGCACGTGATGTAATAAGCACTGGGTATTATATAAGACTGATGGGAAAAAAATTAGAACAAGGTCTTCAGTTTGGTAAAAAGCCTTGTACCAGTGTAAATTTTGTCATTTTGATCACTGTTACTGTGGTTATGTAAGCTCTTAACAGGGATGCCTGAGTGGCTCAATCGGTTAAGTGTCTGCCTTTGGCTCAGTTCATGATTCCAGGGTCCTGAGATTGAGTCCCACATCCCGTTCCTTGCTCAACAGGGAGCCTGTCTCTCCCTCTGCTTGCCACCCCCCCACCCCCCACCCCCGCTTGTGCTCTCTCTCTGATAAACAAATAATTAAACTTTAAAATGTAACATGAGAAGAGGCTGGGTAGAGGGGTGTATGGGAACTGTGTACTAATTTTGCAACCACTCTATGTTTAGAATTAGTTCAAAATAAAAAATTTATTTTAAAAAAATCTATGTAACTCAGTATTTTTATTTCTCTTTATTAACATTAGCTCTGGGAGGGACCCACAGACAAAAGCTTATGGGGTGATGCTAAAAATCATAAGATGTTAGGAGCTGAGAAGCAAGACAAAGGGTGAAGGTCACAGTGGTAAACAAGTTTATTTAAGTCTTTCAAGGTACTGTTATCTCCATGCTCCTTGCCCCAGTCCTCACCCCATGTGGTAAGTGTGGTTATGTAATGATATGTTGGGAGGAAGCATGTGTGGGGGTAATGGAAGCGAGAGAAAAAGAGAGAGATCAATCTACATAGTTCTTTATTGAAAATGAGTGCTCTTAAAACTGGTTTAAATGCTTTATTCTTCTGTGGTTTTTTGATCCAAGTGAATAATGAAAACCTTCCAAGTTATTGCCAAGATCACACAACATTTATCTCTCGAGATTTCCCAAGGCCACAACAAGAAGGCGATCAGAACACCAATATTACAGGGTGCCACTCTGATGGAAGGTCTTAGACTTCAGTTGGGGAAACGTCCATTGCTGGTTCACCAGATCAGTGCTAGCTCCAGGATAGAAAAGGAGGAAGATCAAGGGCAAACAGGGCCAAACGAGCAAACTGCCTGAAAGGAAATTTCCTTCCTTTCAGAAAAGTGGACACTTAAGGTAGAGATACATGACTACAAAACAGTGTGGATCTAGTATTTGATCCTCAACTTCTATAGCTCAAGGATTTTAGTGGTCACCTGCCCCAGATGACGGGGAGGCCCACATTTATACCAAAAGCAAGCACCCTCACTACCTTGTAGGTAAGCTGAGAGCAGGGAGAACGTTCCAACCATCTTCACACCACACCCATAGCCAGAAGAGTTCCTTCAAAAGAGCTCAAGCAGCATGGCTTGAATTGATAATCCAGAGTAAGTCTAATAATTTCCCAGGAAAATTTTTGCTTTAAAGCAGGCAGGTTGTCTGTGTTTTTGGTTTTTTGTTTCTTATCCATGCTAGGAGACACCGAGAAATTGAATTTAAATTCAAAGGTTGCTTGGTAAATATGGAATCAGAGAAATGGAAATCGCATCGCCTCAAAAGATGATATTTTCACCCAACTATGCAGCCTAGTGAGTCATTCCTCTCCACTGAAGGGTTATGTTTGCTGATTTAATCACATATTTGTGTTCTCTAGTGAAGTTACTCTCTTTCTTTTGAATGCCATTCTTTCCCTGGAAACACATTCATTCTCACCCCACTTTTTTTTTCTGGATTTCATAAAAATTCTATTATTTGTATTTATTATCACTAAGCTTCCCATTTTTATTTCATCTTTTTTTCCCCGAGTCTTTAGAACATTTTCCCAACTAACTTGTTGATTTTTTGAAGTCTAGCTTAGGGCCTTTCCTGCCTCATCTGCCCTGCTGACATTTTCAGGGACTTCAATATCTGATTCAATTTTATATACACGACCATCGCAGGTAGGGCAATGGATTAAGTTCTGGAGTGTACATAAACATTTATGAGATATGGTCCTTGTTTTCTTCGTGTCACGTCAATGTGGCATTGACGAGTCTGTTTGACGACTTCAGACAGTCAAGGAGTAGGGAGCCCTTGCCCATGGGCTCTGGAACAAGGACTGCTTGGATTCATGCCCTGCCCTGTCACTTGCTTACTTGAGGGTCACTTACTCAACTCCTTTGTGACTGTTCCTTCTACTCTGTAAAGTCCTAGTGACAGCTAACTGAGTTCATAGGATTAAATTTCTTGGAATAATCCCTGGTAAACAAACAAAAACAATGTGTTTGCGAGTTTTATGCTCTGCTTTCTCAGCTGCTAAAACCTTTACTTCTACTTCTTTTTAACTACCTATAGACACAGAGACACTTTGTATTTATTATCGTGTGGGTGGTCTTTGTCTCTTCATTTTCTGACACTGTTGTCCATAATTCTGACATTGTTGGGTAATATTTGCCTTTGTGTCCATTCACTCACTCATCCACTTATGAAACGAGTCTTTGTTGTGGAACTTTGTTGTGCAACTTCTCAATGCCAGGCTCTTTTAACATTAGAGATTCAAAGATAAACAAGATAGGAATAAAGCACCTAGCCTCATGAAGCCCTTAGAGAAGAGAGAGGTTTATACAAAGGAAACAATAAATAGGATAATTACCCAAAATATGTGATACAAGAGCTATGGAAAAAAAATGAAGAGGATGCTGTGGTAGCTATCAGAGCAGGAACACCACTTGTGAACACACGTTTGGAATGCATCGTAAGGTGGGAGGGGTGGCAGCAATCTACTAATGGAAGAGCTTGGAGGCCATGTTTAGGAATTTGGATTTTGATCTAATCAAAACCATATTCTCAGTATGGTCTCTATATTGAGAGGAGAACAGATGGTAGGGGCAAAAAATGAAAATCAGAGTCCATCAGGAGGCACTTCCATTGTCAAGGCTGTTTAGATGATGAGAGGTAAGAATTTTAAGATCTATTTTGAAGGGAAAGCAGACAGTACACCTTCCAAGTAGATGTATGAGCACCATGGCAGGAGAGGCTGCTATCTCAGTGAACCAAGAAGTGAGGCAGGTGGATGAGAGATTGACTGGGGTGGAGTAAGGGGTGCTTGGAACCAATTTATTTATTGAAATTATATAATAAATTAATTAAGAGAAAAAAAATTGGATCTTGAATTTAAATCCACTAACGAGTGATGATACATGATCAAAAAGGTCGTTTCCCGACAGAATTAAAAAGTAGGTAATGTTTGTCCTTGGCTTCACAATCCAGACTTCAAAAATATTATCAATAATTTTTGAGGGCTTACTATACACTAAGTGCCTTTCAACTGCCTTCTCATTTAATTCTAAATGCCTACAGGCCTTTACTATGATTATGCTGAATTTTATAGATGAAGCCAAACTGAATCTCAGTAAAAAATCTTTTTCCAATATGATGGAACCAGGGGCAACACAGCTAGAACCAAACCCAGGCAGCCTGAGGTCCTAACCACTAAATAGAAACAGTAAATAGAACCGCTATTTTATACCATTCATGATATCTCTGTCTGTCTTTCTCTCTCTTTCTCCCCCCATCCCCTTTTATCCCCCCTCCCCCACCAAACACACACACACACACACACACACACACACACACACGCCTCTCTTTACAATAAAAAATCTTTCATTGGGAAGAAACTGTTACTCTCAGTCTTTCCAAACCCACTAATGACCTACAGAGTCTTGATGAATTCCATCTTTCATTTCAATAGCACAATCACTAATTGTGAATATCAAGTTTGAACAAGGCAGTAGAGAGATATTTCTCAGGGAGACAGAGCAGCCTTCCTGGTGCCTCTGATAGCACATCATAGCCAGCACTGTGGATAAATGTGGCCTAAGCCAGGAAAGGATAAATGATACATGATTTGGAAGAAATAAATGACAGGAGTGTTAAAATGTTTTAGGGCATGGGACATTCAAATAAATGCTATTGGATGATTTATTTTCCAAAAGGTGTTATATTCTCTGCTGAAACACACCTATGTGTCTGCCAGAAATGTGGCTGTAAAAAATCTATGTGTATAAAATATTTACACTGTAGTGAGCTGACCTCAACCTTTCATTTACCAAAGCCACTGCCTTAACTCCAAGACCACATTTCCAACTTCCTCCTAGACTTCAACACTTGGCTGCCCCACAGCTATCTCAAGCAGAATGGATTCAAAATTCTGCTCATTACCTTCTCTCCAGAGGTTTACTATTTGAACTCTCAGTTAATGCATCATTACAGTCGTCACCAATCCTATAAACTCCGGAGTTTTCATAATCGCCTCCTTTACCCTCTATCAGTCCAATCCAATGCAATAGCAAATGCAGGAATTTATTCTCCCTAATCATCTCACACATCTACCCATCTTTGCCATCTGCATTGTGACTCACGTAGTCTGAGTCTTCAACATGTCTCAAGTGCAATATCTTAGCCCAGGTTTTCTAAAAATCAGAGTTTAAGGCAAAGCAAAAACATGAACATTTTATTGAGGAGAAGGATAAGGAGCAAGGAGAAGAGGAGGTTGGGAACAAAGAAAAGTAAATGCGAGATGATCTATTATGGAACTGGCACAGCTTCTCAAAGAAATCCAGGGAATTTTTCATTGCGGAGGCAGAATGTAAACATTGCTGGGAAGGATCTATGGGAAAGGATAAGAAAGGCAAGCAGAATCTTCCATCTTTCACTGACCAAAGTCCACCTCTTGGACTTTAACTTTCCCACACTTCCATCTTGATTACTGGATCTGTCTGGACAGTCACTAGAGAAGTTGGAATCTCTAAGTATCCACTCAGTAGGACTAACACTACAGCTACTGTGATGCCCCCATTGCAATGGGTGGCATGACATTTGTGAGGAAGCCCAGACCTCATCTCCTGGGGAAGGTGTAAGCAATTGGTGGTGATAGGAACTAAGGCAATCAAGATTGCAGCAGTGCATGATTTGACCTGTTCCTCAAACCCACCTGGACAGAAAGTGAGGTAACTCACCAAGGTTGTGGTGATGAAACAAGCTGATGTGAGGACACAACTGACCGAGTACGATAAAGCTCACTCAGTGCAGCTCAGTGCTGCTTCCATCCTCTAATAATATATGATCTTACATGTAAACAAGGTATCCTCACTTCTTCCCCCAGAGAGATGTACAAATCTGGTTTTATCCAAGGTTGTGCCAGTTGCCATCTCTTAGAACAACTTGAAGAGGTGAACATCCCAAGCTACATTCCCAGCTGCTTTGGCCAATCCTATAGCCATATTTATATATCATACCTCTCTTCTCCCTCCATTTCAATTTTTTTCTTCCTTGACCAGAACTCTAGCTGGTCTGTATCTCTTATCAATTGGGTGACCAAGACCTTCCTTCTGAAAGGGACTGAGCTCTAATTTCCTTCTCCTTCTCCTTGTCCTTGGGTTGTGGTTGCTACGATTGCCCATTCACAATTATAGGGCACACAAGCACCAAGGAAAGGCTCAATAAATCCCCTCAGTTCTACACATGTTCCTTCCTGCTCTCATGCATAGTAGAAGCTCTGGACCCTAAGAGTAGTTAGAGTCAATCACCCTGCCCTATAGAATAATCCTTTTTTTTTTTTTTTTTTTTTTTTTTTTTTTTGCCCTGATGGTCTACTGCATGGAAACCACATAGGAGCCAAGCAGTGTTTATAGATTTCAGTTTTAACCCCACAAAGCCCAAATTTTCTAGGATAAGAGGTAAGTGTGAGAATGAAAGTGTCATTAAAATAAACAAATCCTATTCCTATCCTTTCATTCTTCATCCTAAATATTTTTGCTATCAGGGACATGGCTCCACCTACTTGTAGGTACAACAAATATACTGACCTTCCTCCTCAAAAATTGCCCCTAAGCTATTGTCCTAAATATGTCTTCAACAGGCTATGCCGTATTTTATCAGGTTTCCTACTTGTGAATTATGAGGAACACACATGGATATCTGGGGAGTGAGCCAAATATTGTACCTCCCTTACAAAAAAAAAATATATCTCTTAGCCCAATGCAATATCTTGTGGGATGTTGTGTCAGTGGATAAACCTTTTGGTAAAGGACTGGAATGTAATGCCAGTATTGGTACTGCAGGGAAGAAAAATAATCCCAGTATTTTAGTTTTCTATTGCAGCTATCATGAATCACCACAATTAGTGACCTGCAACACAGACTAGTATCTTACAGTTTTGAAGATCAGAAGTGCAACATGGATTGGTCTAAGATCAAGGTATTGACAAGGTGCATTCCTTTCCAGAGGCTCTAGGGAGGAATCTGTTTTCTTGACTTTTCCACTTTCTAGAGGCTTCCAACATTCTTTTGCTCATGGTCCTCTTCTTCTATTTTCCAAGCCATCAATGTTGAGCTGAGGCCTTTTCACACTGCCATCTTTCTGGTTCTCTTGCCCACATCTAAGCACCCAATTAACATTGGGCTCATCTAGAAAATCCAGGATAATCTCTCTATCTTAAGGTCAGCTCATGAGAACTTTAATTCCATCTGCAATTCTAATTCCCGTTTACCATATAAGCTAACATATTCATAGGTTTCAGGAATTAGGACATAGACATGTTTGGAGCGGGGAAGCATCGCTCTATCTGCCAAACCCACATCCAGAATAATGCATTTGGTTGAACCACATAAAATTGTCTTTTACGTAGCACAAGAATGGTCATATATTGAAAAATTCATATGCTTCAAACTGTGACCAGTTCTGGTAAGGATGATTCACTGTCTTCTCCAAAATGGAAGGCGTTCAATGTAATTGACCTATGATCATGTGGCTGGGTCCCCAAAATGGTGGCTTATAAGGGGTGCCAGTCATAGCTGCTGCCAAATTGTACATTTCACCGTGTTAGTTGCTAGATTGCCTTGGTAAGTGGAAGACTCTACTGTTGAGCTCATCTGAAGAGTCCATTGCTGCCACCATGGTCACTCTATTTATAGGTCTATTAGAGAAATACTGGAGTATCAAAGCAGTGCTAGATGAAAGTCGCAGTATAGCACAAATAATCCACCTTGTATTTATATCCTCTGTTATTATAGCATGAACCAATGGTACATGGAGACTTGGGCTTTGTGGGCAACTTCCCCGGGGGGCCAGGTAATACCACCTAAAGTAAATGGGAAGCAACACCCATAGTATTTTGGCCAAATAAAGACAGAAGATGGGGAAGAATTGGCAGATCAACTGCTTTCCATTTATTTTTTTAAGACTTTATTTATTTATTTGACAGACAGAGATCACAAACAAGCAGAGAGGCAGATGGGGGGGTGGGGCAGGCTCCCCGTCGAGCAGAGAGCCTGATGCAGGGCTCCATCCCAGGACCCCAAGATCATGACCCCAGCCGAAGGCAGAGGCTTTAACCCATTGAGCCACCCAGGCGCCCCTGCTTTCTGTTTTTTTTTTTTTTTTAAGACTTTATTTATTTATTTGACAGACAGAGAGATCACAAGTAGGCAGAGAGGCAGACAGAGAGAGAGAGGGGGAAGCAGGCTCCCTGTTGAGCAGAGAGCCCGATGCGGGACTCGATCCCAGGACCTGGGAACATGACCTGAGCCGAAGGCAGAGGCTTAACCCACTGAGCCACCCAGGCGCCCCTGCTTTCTGTTTTTGACAAGTTCTGAGTAGAGCTGCTATTCAGCCTTGCCAGTTAGCTGTGGGGTTTTGGTTTTTTGTTAGACACTATAACCAACTCACCTTACATTGGCTTAGTTTCATCTCCTGCTTCACTTTCCTTTTCCTTCGCTCCTACTTTCCCAGGCTCTCATGCCTCATCTCCACCTGCTCCCCCCAAAACTGAAACACCAGCATGCATATTTTGCCTCAGTTTCTGAGACAAGCTAGCTCAGCTAGATGAGGGGTAATACGAGGCAGCAGACTCGGAATAGGATTTTGCTATAGAATTGCCCACTGGTCTGAAGTGTACTTAGGAGGATCCCTAGATGCTGGTAGTTTCCGAGTTCTTAAAGCTTATTCCTGGTTAACTGGAAAAAGAATACATATGCAAGAAATGTCTGTTATACTTGAGGCATTCATAATGATGTGGATTGTTATGTAGGCTAGTGATTTCTGAGGGCATTGGAGGCCTGAATAAAAGAAAATGATAGGCGTAGGCACCTACTTACCAAGTTAAAACACACTATTAAAGCCACAGACAGCTTGAAAGGAGGTTTGTATCTCACAGAGCTATGAAGGGTATGCCGGGGGCTGGCCTTGCTCCAGAGGAGGCCCAGCCAACTGGTGATGTTAGGAGATGAAATGACTGATTGTGACTGTCAAAGAGGTTCATGAGCCTGCTTAGTGACACTGCTGGGTCAGTTCAGGCCAGGGAGAGAAGCAAATAGTAGAGGTTGGGTTTGGGGACAGATGGAGTCAGGGGGATCTGGGCTGATGCATAAGCTGGGTCTAGTACAATAACCATAATATCAGCCTTCAATGGCCTCCCTTCAAGTCCATCCTTCTGGTCAGAACTGTTTTTGCCAAAACATGTCAATCTCCTACAAGTTTTTCTGAAATGTTAAAACTTTACATGCCTAGAAGCCTACTCAGGGCATTTTCCTAATCTATCTACCTTCCTTAATCTTTTCCCCCCAACTCTACTCTGCTCCCCTTTTCCTATCTTTGAATGCAAGACCTGTTCTTCCTCCTCCCTGGAGTTCCCCCCCAATCTGCCTAGTCTGATGGACTGCAAGTTTGTGATCAAAGTGGCTAACAAATGGTAGTTTTTCAGTAAAACCTTCTAGGACATCCAGACAAAAGAAGTGACTTCCTCTTCTGCGTTTCCCAAACACTTAACATGGACCTTAAGACCCAAGTCCGAGACACCGATTCAGAAAATGCAGCTGTGATGTAGTAGAGAGGGCACAGGACCTGAATGGTCTGGGCTAGAGGCTGTATTCATTTGCCAGATCTACCAAAGCTAGTACCACCAACTGGGTAGCTTAAACAACAGAAAGTTATTTTCTTGTAGCTCCAGAAGCTTGAAGTCCAAAAACCAAAGTGTCAGCAGGGTTGGTTCCTTCTGAGAACTCTGAGGAAGAATCTGTGCTATGCCTCGTCCCTTGTTTTTAGTGGTTTGCTGTTCGTCTTTGGAATTCCTTGGCTGATAGAGGCATCACCCCTACTTTGACTTCATCTTCACATAGCGATTAACCTGTATATGTGTGTCTTCTCCCAGTTTTCCCTCTTTTAGAAGGACTCCAGTCATAGCAGATTAGGAGCCCATCCTATTCCAGTATGACCTCATCTCCATTTAACTAATTACATGTGCAACAACCCTATTTCCAAATAAGGTCACATTCTGAAGTACTAGGAGTTAGGACTGCAGGATATGAATGAAGGCAGGAGTGTAGGGGCAGAAAGTAGGGAGATACAATTCAACCTGTAATCCCAGAATTCCAGTGACTTTGGAGAAGTCTCAAAAATTTTCTGGGCGTCATTCCACTTATCAGTAAAACACAGATAATAATACAGTTATAAAGCCTAGATGCAAAGAAGATCAGTAACTATGTTTTGGAGCTGATAGAATAGCAGAGAAAGAGAAGGGATTAAAACAAAAGAAGTTTTGCCTAACTTAGATAACAGTGTCTGTCACTGAACAATTTGCTATATTAGAGTAGAACCTGGGGTTAAAATGTTGGTCAGCATATAGAATACAGCGAGAGTAGAGAGTAGTAAGTTCTCCATTCATACCTAGTTTTTCTTTAAATGGTGAGAGAAGAG
Source organism: Mustela lutreola (assembly GCF_030435805.1). NCBI lineage: Eukaryota > Metazoa > Chordata > Mammalia > Carnivora > Mustelidae > Mustela > Mustela lutreola. Next base: position 91,898,925 of record NC_081297.1, read on the forward strand.
AGAGCAAAAGCTAGAGCAAGCAAGGAAGAAAATTAGAACATATTACGTGATCTTTCTACGCCTGTTTCCACATCTAAAAAAATGCTTATCTCCTCCAGGTATGAAAAGAGCACCATGAGTAGTAAGCTAGCTACCTCTGGAAATGGGTTAGTGAATAGAGATTAGCATCATTTATTTGAATGTATGTGTTGTTCTACTTCCTCCTCATGCTTCCTTTTCCTTTTTTCATACATATCTTTCATCATACAAGTACTGAATTCAGATTTTCTGTCTGCATCCACAAATACTCTGCCATACTCCTGAATAATTTCCTTAAGATATATATGTATATAAAATATTTCTTTATAAAATTTTCATTATGCAAGTGGGGAACAAAAAAATCTTTAGGGTCAAATCATTCTCAGAAATCACTGGCATTGAAAATAATTTGCATTCATTAATTGATACTGTTGGAAAATTGTATAGTAGAATCCCTAACAAAGGCATTTTGCATTATTCACCAACGTGTAAATGAGGCTGTCAATCTCATTACACAATAAATAAGAAGGTTATAATGGTTTTGCATAGTTGCAACTATTAATGCTTTTAGCAGAGACTGCCTCATCTTAATTTAAATATTTAGAAGACCCTCAAACACACACACACACACACAGAAGGAGACAGTAAGAAAGTGAAAGCAAGAGGGATTCTTCTATCAGTCTTCTGGCAGATAACAACTCAACATCTCTCCTATCTCTCCCATCTTCTGCCTGGGATTTTCATGTCTCTCAATATCAACTCTGTGCAGCACTTAGTTTCATCTTTTGTAACTGGTATTTATGGTCTTATGTTATGCAGACTGCTGTGAGTGTAACTAATCCAAACCAGAGTCCCTCTACTCAAGGCTCAGCAAACCAATAAAAACTGACACTGAGCTTTGGCAATGAACAGAGATAGGCTATTTCTTGCTATAACGCCAGCCAGGAGAAGGGGAGCTAATGCTCGAAAGTCCCCAACTCTCTGATGACTTGCAAGTGAATTTTTAAGGGCAAAATTTGGGGCAGAGATCTTCTGAAAAGGTGGAACCCATTGATTGGAGGTCCGTCAGGTCATATTAGCAGATGCTCTGGTGCTCCTTTGTCTGGTCCCTGGAGGGCTTTTCCACCTCAGTAGACCTGGAATCTGAAAAATATCTCCATCCTTTAGATTCAAGATTTCATTAGGTACCTCTGGTGACTCTATCTTTAGGGCAGTGTTGATGAACACCTTGGAAGCTAGTGGAGTTCCATTCCTATAGGTTCCTTGATTGATCCATTTGTGCCTGGATGATGTGATCTCTAGGGTTCATTCTTTCATCTAAGCTGACAAGACAGACATTGGTGAGAAAAAAAGACCTGAAATTGAGTACAATAAGAGTCTCTTATAATCAAACAGATGGAAGCATACATGTACATGAATAACAACAATGTAAAACAGAAGACACGATAGAAATCAGTTAAAGTGTGGGCTCAAGTAGGGAATGATCTCCCGTAGACGGGGAGGAGGGCGGAGCAAGAACAGCGCAGAGGAGTGTCAGTAGACGGCTGTCCACGAGGAGCAGACTTTTTGAAAAAGACAAAGGCAATAAAGGAGTCAAACTTGGCTAAAGTTGAGCCTCTTTATGAAGTGGGAAGAGACAATGTTGTGTAGTTGAAACGTATAAAAATGCCATTTTTTATGAAGATTTTATATATTTATTTGACAGACAGAGATCATAAGTAGGCAGAGAGGCAGGCAGAGAGAGGGGGAAGCAGGCTCCCTGCTGAGCAGAAAGCCTGATGCGGGGCTCGATCCCAGGACCCTGGGATCATGGCCTGAGCTGAAGGCAGAGGTTTTAACCCACTGAGCCACCCAGGTGCCCCAAAATGCCATTTTTTTTTTAGTCAAAATTGCATGTTACCATCAAACTGTAGAAGATCTAAAAAGCCCAAAAAGGAGACTGAGCTTAGTTTCTTAAAAAATCGGTGACCTTGGAGAGGAGGGCATAAATGGTCAATATTCTGAGAAAAAATGCACTTGATAATGACGAGCTCGGGCTGAAAATAGGAAGAGCAGGTAGGAAGCCCTTGCAATGCTGAGTGCTAAGATCCCAAGCCTCCAGCAGACCTCATACCATTCAATAAGTATCTCCTCTTTCTTACATCTACGTCCTATTCCCCTATTTAATCAACATCCTTGACCAATTCCTTTGGCTTCCCCTCCTATCCCTGTCCAGTCATAGGCTTCTTGCCTCTCCATCTGGATAAGTGAAGCCCGGCTCAGCAGGGAGATGGGGTCAGTCAGTCAAAAACTGTAATCACATTTATCCTGATGCTTACTCCATTTAACCATAATATTTGTTCGCATGTCTCTTTCTTTTCCATGTGACCATGCTCTTCTGAAAGGCAGTCATAACTCCCTGTCTGTGTGCCTAGAACCTAGCAGGGAGATAGGCACACACCAGGTGCTCGATAAATATTAGTTCAGTCAGCACAATACCCACCGTATTGACTTAGGGGGAAAAAAGTGCTTATTGTATTAAAATTTTCCCTGACCTCCTAGTCAACATTCTGGCTCACATGTGCTTCATAAGCCCAGGGCCCAGCTTTTTGGGGATACCCCTAATCTAAGATATTATAAGTATCTAAAGCAATAAAATATAGTATAATCCCTATGAAATGTTTCACAGAGCCTTATTAATGCATTTAGTAAGTTTTCCTTAGGGTTTGTCATGCAGCGTTTTGGTCATATATAGACGTCAATAAGTATTTGTATATTGATTAATTAGAAAAGCATTTTAGAAATAGTGATGACCAGTCCCTCAGAACCATCTTATGAAATTAATCTACCATGTAGTCTTACTATGTGAGACACCATAGTAGGTGCCAAGGGGACCTTGGATGGTCTTAGGAATGTACCAGAATCCCAAAAGAAGTTCTTATGGAATCAGCCTGTTTGTACCTCTAACCAAATAAAACTTGAAAATTGACCTGATGAGGTGATCTAAAAGTCTCTTTAGACTCATAATTTTCCAAGGCTCATTATACAATTTCACATTAGAGCTTTCAGCTCTTTAGATCAAAAAGTAATAGACCAAAAACAAACTAAGAGTATAAGCAATATTTAGACCATTGTAGGAAAACTCATCCCCCTCTCAACTAATTGACTGAACCAAAAAGCCTAATTAGTGCCACAATCACTTTACCCTGGAAAGCATTCACTGTACATTAGAACAATCTAATGTTAACCAACATTGTACATTAAACCTAGATCATGTTCACTAGCAAGGAAATCATTTTTAATGGAAAGAATTCAGTTTTAATGTTCTGTAATGGGCCATTTATTAGTATACAAGAGGGTCAGAAGAACTAATTAGAGACTATTTGAGCAAGTGTAAGTAATATGGTTTTCCCAGGTTGCCAATTGGGATTCCAAATCCCAGAGCAGAATACTTACATGCAGATATAATATCAGATTTTACATGCCTGTGGGATTATTTGAGTGCCCCAAAGCTCACTTTAAATGCCAGGTTGTGAAAATTTGCTTCAGTAAAGCAAGTTTAAGTCACATTTGTCCTTTTGATTTTTATGAGATCTGAGCAGCTAAAAGCCTACTTACTTTTTTTTTTTTTAATTAGGCTCATGGCATTCTTTTTTCATTTTATGTACTTCAGTATATAAACACAGAAAAGCAAGATATTTTCTGTTTTTTACACAGTCCAACATTCATGACAATAATTATCTGAATTGCTCAATTCCCACTATGTTGCTGTTTGCATGCAACACACTTTACCAGCATTTCCTCAATGTGAAGCCCTCCTAACAGTTTCTTTTTTCAGCAGTTGTGAGAAAAGCTGTCTGAGGAGAGGGAGTAATTTTGGAATTTGATAGCAAGGCCCCCGAGGATATGAAAACTTGCTCAAAATGCATTGTACAACTGCCTTAGGCAAGTAAGGTATACCCAAGCTATGAACATCTGGCTTGCAACTATTATTTACATAATGAACTCATTCTTTCCCACCCTCAGTATTTACCTCAGGATCCTCTGCTCTCTCCCTCAGGGAGTGTTCCAGAACGCAGCTGAGCCATCCTACACCAATCTGGGCCAGCTGGTAGCCAGCATGGCCCCTACTGCCTTATCTCCTTCTTCAAGTTCAACCACATACTTTACTCCTCATGCTTTTCCTTTATGACCTGCACTTTCATTGTTTCCATATAAGGTATTTTCTTTTCCTGAAAGTACAAATTTCTCCTTGAATCAACAACCAACACTCTTTTCCTTTCTTTTCTTTTCTTTTTTTTTTTTTTTTTTTAAACCATTATGTACTGATTACCTCTTTACTTGCTCTGTTTTATTTTGGACCAAGACTAAAACCTCTATAAAACAAAAAAGCATAAAAGTCAGGCTTATGATAAAGTTACACAAAAGAAGTGTGCTGGGTGCCTGCATGGCTCAGTCATGCCCTCCGCTCAGGTCATGATCCCAGGGTCCTGGGATGGAGCCCTATGACAGGTTTCCCACCTGCCGGGTGGGAAACCTGCTTCTCCCTCCCTCTCCCACTCCCTGCTTGTGTTCCTTCTCTTGCTGTGTCTCTCTCTCTGTGTCAAATAAAAACAAAAACAAAAAATTGTGTTTACCTAAAGTTAAAAACAAATTAATAACAAAATTATTCTCCAGATTAATCTATAAGAACAATGGAATCTACAAATGCAATGGAACAAGATGACAATCTGATTCTGAAGGTAAGATAGAATAGCAAACAAGACTTTTCAAGGTAACCTTCTATTAGAAGAGGAGGAGAAGGAGATTTGTCCTATCTAACACCAACACTTCTATTAAAGTTATAATAGGAACATGTGGCATTTTCATGGGGTTCTATAAGTGGAATAACGGAAAAGAGAGTATCCTAAAATAATCCCACACAAATAGCACGAAGCAGGAACTACAGATTGGGGGGGGGGAATAATCGTTATTAAATCAGTGGGGTCTAGGACAATTTGTTATCTACATGGAAATTAATTAAATTTGATTCTTAACCCATATCATATCCAGAAATCAGTTACTAGTTGTAGATTTAAGGAAAATATGAAAGGTAAACCTATGGAAATTATAGAATAAAATATAGAACACCTTTGCAACCTCTGAGTCCAGAGATTTCTTAAATGATACTAAAACGGGCACCAAAACTCTTTTCCTTTCTTTTTTTTTTTTTTTTAAACCATTCTTTACCGATTACCTCTTTACTTGCTCTATTTGATTTTGAATCAAGATTATAACCTCTATAAGGGGCACCTGGGTGGCTCAGTGGGTTAAAGCCTCTGCCTTCGGCTTGGTCATGGTCTCAGGGTCCTGGGATTGAGCCCCGCATTGGGCTCTCTGCTCGGCAGGGAGCCTGCTTCCCTTCCTCTCTCTCTGCCTGCCTCTCTGCCTACTTGTGATCTCTCTCTCTGTCAAGTGAATAAATAAAATCTTTATTTAAAAAAAGATTATAACCTCTATAAAACAAAAAAGCATAAAAGTCAGGCTTATGATAGTAAAAGATTGGCATATTGCTACAGTGAATCGAAAAACTTGAATTCATCCAAAGACATAAGGAGTTAAAAAGAAAAATCACAGAGGGGTGCCTGGGTGGCTCAGTCAGTGAAGCGGCTGACTCTTGGGTAGGGGCGGAGTCTCGATCTCAGCATCTCGAGAGCGAGCTCCTCCTGGGGCTCCGTGCTCCTGTGTAGTCCTCGGGGAATTCTCTCTCTCTTCCTCTCCCTCCACCTCTGCTCCTCCCTGTGTGCTCTCTCTCTCTAAAACAAATAAGTAAATAAAATCTTTAAAAAAAAAAAAAAAAAAAAGGAAGACAAATCACAGAACAGGAGACTCTCCCTAAACGCTTTTAACAAAAGATTTTATGGAGCATCAATAAGCAAAAGACAACATGATAGAAAAATCAGCAGACACAGGAATGCGCATTGCGCAGCAAAGGTAAATAGCCCCAAGCCTGTGCAAAGATGCTTGTCCTTGGATCGGTTCGGGAGAAGGCTCAGTTGGATAAGCAGGTTAAGTGTCTGCTTTTGGGGCTCAGGGCTCCTGGTCAGTATCTCACGGTAGGGGGAGGAGGCATAGAGCCCCCTATAGGGCTTCCTGCTCAGCGGGGAGTCTGCTTCTCTTTCTCTCTCTCTCTCTGCCCCTCCCCCTGCTCTTGCTCCTGTGCGTACTCTGTCTCTCTCTCTCAAGTACAGTGTTTAAAAAAAATTCCTATCCTCATTGATACTCAGAAAAATGTACATTAAGATCTCAGGAAAAAAGTGAATAATTGATTTTGTGAAAATTAAAATGATGATAAATTAAAAAATAAAAAATTAATCAAAAACAAAGTGAGACTCTCCAACACACTGCTGGTGATGATTTAAATTGTTACAGCCACTTAGGAAAAAGTTTATTCTCACAGTGCTAAGGAAAATTGAACATAGACATAGCTTATAATTCATCCATTCTATTCCTAAATATATATACCACGGTCTGAATGTTTGTGTCTCCCCCACATTCATATGTTGAAACCTAATTCCCAAGGTGATAATATTAGGAGGCAGGTGATTTAGGTCATGAGTCTGGAACCCTCAGTGATCAGTACCCTTATAAAAGGAACTAGAAAAATCTCCCTTGCCCCTTCTGCCATCTGAGGACCCAGAGGAAAGGTGGCCATCACGAAGCAGGGTCCTCATCAGACACTGACTCTGTTGTCACCTTGATCTCGGATTTTCCATCATCCAGAACTGTGAGAAATAAATGTTAGTCTATTAGCCACCCAGATGACAATAATTTTGTTACAGTAGCCCAAACAGGCTAAGACATAACATACATTGGAGAAACTCTTATGTTTGAGAAAGAAGACACATATATAAGGATATTCTTAGTAGCCCCAAATGGGAAATGATTTAAATGTCCTTCAACAGGATAAACCGTGGTGTATTCACATGATAAGACATAGGAATGAACGTTAATGAATTACTAGCATATGCATCAGATGAGGCCATTGGCCCAAGGACACTTGCCCCGGAATATTGTCCATGTCCTCAGGGTTGGGACAAGATTACCAGTATTATACCCATACTCCAGCACTTAGGAAAGGGGAAGAAGGTGCAGAGAACAGCAATTTCCTCTAAGGAACTGACTGGGAAGTCACAGACATCACTTCTAGTCACACTACTAAGAACTTAGTCATTTGAGCATACAATGGCTGCAAGAGAGACTGGAAAACATAATCTCTAGCTAGGCAGCCAAGCGCCCTTTTAAATTTGGGTGAAAGTTCTATTCTTACAGAAAAGAAAGGGAGTAGTATGATATTTCAGATAGAGCTATATAGCCTGTGTATAAACTCTACCCAATCCCATTCCCTCTACCCTCGCTCTGAACTTGAACTCTATCCCGAAATTCTTGTTTATCATTCCTATTCCTATGTATGCATCCATGACAATAACTTTTTTTTTTTTTTTTTTTTTTTTTTAGTTTTTAAACTAAATATGCATGGTGTCACACTGGATATATATTTTGCACATTTTCCCCATTCATCCTTAAATTCTTGAGGTTTTTTTTCCTTGCTACTAGTTTGCTCAATTTACCTGCTGTATAATGTTCATATGTGAATGTAATACAAGCTATTTATTAATTCTCCTGTTGGTGAAAATTAGGTGGCTTCCCATTTTTCTCCCAAGTCCAGAGCTCAGAAAAAAAGGTGTTAGAGATGGTCCAAGATGGGGATAACCACACTCTGAGCTATGTGCTGTGTCAGTACTATGAAAATTAACAAGGTGGAGCATATTCAGGAAAAGGAAAACTTGCTTTTAATCTCCTTCATGGGCATTTTTTCTTCCTCATTTTCATAAATGATAGTTGCCCTCAAAGTTTTGTCCTCTTATTGTTCGATAATCTCCCCCGATATAATATTGTCTGCTCCAGTGAATCCAAGTATATAGACAGCCTTGGCAGGATTTCAGACTTTCTCACCTCTTAGAACATCTTGGTACACCTTCCTTCCCTCCTTGTTCTTCCCTTCCCTCTGCCTCCCTCTCAAACCACCCCCCACGCCCCCACAATACACCAATAGAGAACAGTTCAGCTCCCTACCCCCACCTTATTTAAATCTATCGAATTTTGGGGCTCCTGGGTGGCTCAGTGAGTTAAAGCCTCTGCCTTCGGCTCAGGTCATGATCCCAGGACTCATGATCCTGGAGTCCTGGGATCGAGCCTCACTTGGGCTCTCTGCTCAGCAGGTAGCCTGCTTCCTCCTCTCTCTCTCTCTCTCTCTGCCTGCCTCTCTGCCTACTTGTGATCTCTGTCTGTCAAACAAATAAATAAAATCTTTAAAAAATTTTCTTAATTTATCGAATTTTTCAGAGTGGGGCATATTTGAAAGCTAAAATAATAATACAATTTGAAAAACTGTATATGGTGGCTTTATTAAGTTCTTGACAAAGACTCTCTGTTCCTCTAGCCTGAGTGTGTTTGCTGTTATTTGTGGCATGTGTCTTTGGGTTGGGGGGCTGGGCAGGGAGGAGTGGAAATGGAGTGGTCATGTTTCTACCTAAACACATGAGGGTATCTATTTGTGACATCCTTCTTTGTGTGTGCATGTAGGAACACTTGCTTTATGTGTCTCCTCTAAGCATGAATTAGCACTAATTGGTTTATATACCTGTTGTGTGTTTCAGCCACTTTCACTCTATGAATCATGGACTTGAATGTAGTTGACAGAGGTAGCACTAATTAATTAATGCTAACTTTATTTTGCATACCTAGAGTAGGGTCTTGTATATTAATGCAGATTTATGTAAAAATAACCAAATTAATACTGCTGTGACATTTCTTTTAATGGGATCAGAGCTTATTTCTAGAAAGAAACAAGTTAAAGTAAACATCTGCCTCTAGGAACTATTTTTCTTCAACCAGGGTTGATTTTGATCTGTCTCACAGAGTTATTTAAGGGAAAAAAGTTAGAAAACCTCTTTAAATATAACATGCAACTTAAATGCTAAGGCAGCAAAAAAACTTTTTTTGGGTGGGAAAACAAATCAGAGAGCAAAAAAAGGATGGATTCTCTTTACTGAATCATAACTTAGCTTGAAACACAATCTAGGAATCCTTGACACCACCAGGTTTTTTATAGCTCATATACTAAATACCACAATCCACTCAGCAGTTCATCTTCTCCTGAGTGTCCTATAGGACCTCAGTCAAACTGACTTCCTACAGTCTGGGCCCAGACTCGTGAGAAATCCATCTGGTAATGTTAAGGCGGGACACTCCTGCTGGGCTCCATACCACACCCACCTCAAGAGTCCAAAGAATCCATTGTCTTTTACTTATGCAACGAAGTAAGATATATAGTAACACAAAACAAATAATAAAGCTTCACATACGTCAAAAATCAGCCTCGAGGATGAACACTTTGGAGACAGGATCCAGTTAATTGGCATAATGCTTTCTTCTTTCACTTTTTGCTCAACGCTCCTGTGCACCCCCAAAACAACATACACATGCATACACACACACATACACACACACACACACACTGCTTTCTTCAAGACCTTAGTTAATATTATTGACCGGTTGATTGTAATAAGGGGAGGGAAGGGCCTCCAGAACATATGAGATGACTTTTTATAATGATTCATGTACTTACTATTGATGCAAACTGGCAAGATGGAGATGCCCCAAATAATATTTGAGGATATAAAAGATACACTGGAAAAAAGTTTAAAGGGATTTATTGATGAAGAGGAAACTATTAAGGGATGTGATGAATCATGAAGTGGATAATATTAGCAGTAGCAGTAGTATCTTAAACTTGTATGGAACTTTCGATTTAATGACATTTGTAGTAATTTATTAATAATTAAACATAAACTGTACCTTGATTTTCTAACTCTATAAAATAGATTTTAAATTTATTCCAGGTAAATTTATCTACCTTTTCCAACACATCCTCATTGATTTACGTAGTAGAATAGTTTTCTTAGCAAGACTATGGGAAGGGAGAAAGAAATAAAAATTTTATTGAGTGTCTACCATGATACACCACATATGTTATTTCATTTAATCCCCACAACAATCATCTGAGTATTATTTTACCATTCCCAATTTTTAAATGAGAAATCAGAGATTTAGAAAGGCAAATAACATTTTTAATGTTTCACTAGAAGGTAGAAGAATTGGGATTTGAATGAAAGTCCATCTGGTTTCAAATTCCAGCAAGCTCCCTTTCCCCTGTCTTAAACTCCTCCCTAGTGAATGTAGTATGTAACTGTGAAGAGATTTTCATGGGAAAATTCTCCCCCATGACCATAACCTAATTTCAAGAATTATTTTAATGGAGGAAACTGACATCAAGTCTCATAGCAAAGCCTGCTAGTAGCGAAAACCTTCGGAGAAATTCTTTGGAATACTGATACCTATAGGGAGTTAGGCAACAGCTTTGCATCCTACTACTAAGTCATTCTCAGACTAAAGCTTTCACTGAGATGTGGCTGATTGCAAGTGACTTCCAAATCCAAACAAGCATTTTAGGTCTATTTAATAGATCAATACAGCAATTCACTCCCAGGCCCCTGAAATCATTTGTTTGGACCTGATGTCTATGTAGTCAGATTGAGGTGTACACATTAGCATGTGCAGGGAATTACACAAATAACTTGCATTGAAAGATGTTAAACCAATTTAGATTGTGTGAAGGAGGCAGTATTTAACTCATTTCCAAGTGACTGGGATTAAATGGGTCATTATAAAGGCGATGCCTTCAATGAGCATCACAAAGGAAAATAAACCTTTTGGTCAAAAGATACACTCTATCATGTTCAGATGCAACCTAGCAGAGGCTAGAGAGAAAAAAGTTAAGAAAACCTAATATAAGTTGAAGGGTTTTTTTTTTCTTCTTCTTTTCCTCCTTCTTTTTAATCATTTCTATTTGAGAGTGAAAGACTCTCCCAAGGGAAATAGCAGAGGACCTGTTGCTTGATTCGCTTAAACTCACTGGACAAAACACCAGAGGGGAATAATTTTGCCTTAATTCCCCAGAGGAATGGGGCTATGCGGAACTAATAATAATTTTCCATCTCTAATTTTGATGACACAAAAACCAGAGTTATGTGCTTATTTGATCTAGTGTTGGATTGGATTTTAGCAGCAACATTTCATACCAACTGAAGTCTGTTAATTATGTGTGCTGGGACCCCAGCCAAAAAACTATTACAATAGTCTGAAGGGAATAAAGTAAAAAGTTTTAACATGGATCCTTCCATGAGGAACAGAGAATTGGCAGTAGAAGGAAAATTTCATTACAGCTGAGGTGTGACTCATTTGTCAGGTGTCGAAGTAAAAGAAGATTCTCCATGAGAGAAACAAAAGAGATTCCTTTGAAAAGAGAGTTAAAAGGAAGTCCTTTGCCGATCAATGAATGAGCTTGCCCATAGATGTAATGCTGATAGGAGTGAAGCCATATAAACACTCATTCATTTATTCTGTCATTCAATAAACAGTTGTCTTATCAGCAAGTACTTTGCCAGATGCTGTCAATTTAAAGAGGAGTAAGACTCCCTCCATGTCTTCAAGAGAGGACAAACTGGAGAAAGGAGATATAAATAGATAGTAATAATGTAATATCTTCAAGAACAGTGAAATAGAAGCACAGAGAAAGAGCATGTCACTTGCCATTGACCGAAGCATAGGGACATCTTCCTAGAGGACGGGAAAGCTGAAATCTATCTGGAAATGTGAAGAAAACTTAGCCAACTGGAGAGGATAGTGTTGACAAAATAGGAAACTTCATGGGCCAAAGGAAAGAAAGGTCATAGTTGTGTTAGGAACTGTGAGTAGTTCGATGTTGAAGCAGAAAGAGCCCTGAGGGGAGAAGTAGAGACCAGAATATGGTGAGCAAAGTGAGTCTTCTTAAGGAGCAAGGGCTTCATCCTAGAGAGTGGCTCAGTAAAGAGGAGACAATGGCAGCTAAACAGAGAAGGGACTGTAATGTCACCAAAGTAGAGACAGGGTAATCAATAGGAAATCTCTTACAATAATTATGCCAAGGGATAATAAAGGCTGACTAAGTGACACTAAGGATAAAAAAGAGGAGACCATCTGAGAAATATCTGAAGGTGAAAGGAAGCAGCTTGATGACTGAATGAGTGTGGTAGATAGTGAAAGAGGAGAAAGACCCTAACCACAGAAGTTTAAATGAGAAAGGGTTAGGGGAAAAATGAAAGGTAACTATGCTTAGCCACAGGGCCAGGACATAAGCTAAGAAGAAAACATAATAAAGACGTGTAGGGAGAGACTACCTGAGTAAACCTGATAAAGCATGCCATTTCCCTGGGCTAATGTCTTCATTTTTACTTGTAGTACTTGCATTGATGACATTGAACCCAAATCTGGGTTATTTTGACCTGAAGTTTCAAATGGAGATCTTGTGGTATTAAGAGAAACTTTTGCCCCTCTTTCCTACCTAGAGGAATATAAATTGGAGGTCTTTTCCAGATTTAGAATTATTACCAGAGATAAATTTTATCAGAGTGACCCATCTGTATGGCTGAGTGAACATCTAATCACCAAACATCTGCTCTTCTTATCACCCTGTGAATTGCCCTCCTCCCCCTGTGAAGCCCAAGGCCCTATCCCATTCCTTAGTACAGGATGGCATATCGACCTCATTTTGTCTTTCTGTTTTGAATCCCTAATGGACGTAGCATTCCCATACACATGAAAACAAATTTAATTTTTTTTTTCTGTTAGTCTGTCTTATGTCAACTTAATTCTTAGACAAGCTGGAAGAATCTTTGAAGGGTAAATGAAAAATTTTTCTCCCCAACGCCATCTTAAACACACCCAGGTTTCTTATATTTGTGTTCTGGTGTTTTGTTTTGCTTGGTTTTGTTTTGTTTTGTGTCACTAGGTAACATATATCTGTATGCTACATATAAAAGTGCCTAAGCACATTTTGGTTGATTGAATTTGAATCTCAATCTGCTACTACTTACTGTTCCATGCCTTCTTTAAAGTCAGATGCCAAGCTAGTTCTGCAATGCTCTTTTAGGCCCATTATTTCCTTCTCTTTTCTTTGTTTTTCTATCAGTGTCTCCAATAGACTGAGACACACTGAAAGTTTCTATCCAATCTGATTATCCCATAGCACAACTCTGATATGAATCAGCATTTTCATTATATAAATCTCAATTTTCAGTTCAAACTCCCTGTGCTTAAGGCATTACATTTGGAAACTCTTGACTCATTCAGAGTTTACCTGTAAGTATGAGCTCGAAAAATGATAAAAATCAGAACATAATTCTGGTAGCTATTTGAACAGATGGAATATCAACATGGCCTTTCTATTCTAATTTTTACTAATCTGCCCTGACATATAAATTTTTTCATTCATTTAACAAGTATTTTTTTGAGCACTACTTTGAGGTCATGGGATGTTTCCATGGGTGGTAGGGTGGGGTGGAAATAGCAAAGCATCCTGCTATTATGGGACTTAACTCTACAATAGGGAAATATTCAGTTAAATGTGTGTATGTGCGTGCGCATGTGTGTGCACATGCACACACATGTTTGTGTGGTATCTGTGCAGATGGATGGATGGATGGATGAATAGGTTAAAAACTTAGGCAGTGTAAGGTTTATTGGGCTGAGGGGGTTTCTAGGATGTTGGACCTGCAGTGTTAAAACAGGAAAAATCCCAAGCAAACCAGGACAAGTTGGACACCCTAATGTGTGAGTGGGGAAACAGACAGAAAGCAATTTTAAAGAGGAAGCCCTGTGCATGCTTACTTGAGAAGGTATCTGAGCAAAGTCTTATTGGAAGTAAAGAAGTTAGACATATAGATATCTAGGGGAAAAACTTTATAGACCGGAGAAAAAGCTGAGGAAAGGGCCCTACACTGGTGACATGTTGGTGTTTACAGACACAGTGAAAATATGTATCATGAACAGACTGTGTCTATAAGGTAATAAATGTCTATAAGGCAACAAAATTAAAAGAGTGAGGATTGAGCCAGAAGAGCAATATTCAAATCTAGGATCTACTGCTTCTTAATACTCTGATACTGGACATCTTCAAACTCTCTAGAGGAATAATTATACATTTTTAGAAACATAAAAACAATAAATGTTAGTTATCAGACAAAATCACATTTGTGCTGAATCAACTAAATGAACTTGGACTCAAAATTCACTGTAGCTGTTTTTAATCCCCTTTGAGTCATTTAGACTCTGTCAGTATAAATAAACCCAACATGAAACCAATAGTATAATTTTTCTTCTACATATTTCTGCCTTTGCTTAATAATAAAATATAGGTGTGGAAATCTCAAAATAAATATTTGGTATGATCATAATAACCCCAGCTTTAACCTATAGGAAGACTAAGGCAGTATTTCACTCATACACACACACACACACCCTAGAAACTTGCATTTTCTCATCATTTTAGTTCTTGTTGACAGCTTATCTGGATAATTAACACTGAAGAAAATCTTTCACTGAGAAGGACTTTATATGAATTAGCGCTATTGTTTTCAGTAAACCATGCAATTATATTAAATTTCATACTCATTTTGCATGTTGTGGACAGCATTTACCTGTTCAGCGAGAGTAAATACTTCAAATAAAACTAGATTGACTAGAAAGATCCCAAATCTTTCCTTCCTGGTCATTTTCTACCCAAGGATACATTTTGGCCTAACATGAACCAAATCACAACACAAGTCTCTTTCTTCTCATTTTTTACCACATCCTAAGCAATTCCTCCAAGGACTTCCTCAGAGTTCTCTGCAGATGGGAAAGGCAATTCACAATGCAATAAAATTTATAGCTCATAAAATTATGAATAAGCCAAACGTTAAAAAAGAAAAGTTAAACTAGGTTTAAAATGATTTTTATAATATCAGCCACATGAATTGACACAGAAAATGAATTGCAAATGTAAGGGAATGCAACAACTAAATGTTCTGTGCTCTCTGGGTGTTAAATGGAGACTGTCAGCACAGCACAAAGAGATTCAGGAAATAGTCATTGATTTCTCTCAGTAGAGGTGGCCAAAGTCTGGCCCAAAGTAGATTCTTTAAAGCGAATTAACTGGGTATGACTATCGGTACACAAGCCAAAAAAAGAGGAGGTATTTGGAAATTAGGCAATGAAATGAAATGAGTCAACCCAAATCCGCTGTGTGGCTATTTTTGTTAAAAACATTAAAAATACAAGCAAATAAAGAATGAAACAATCGAAAGGTTTCTTTCTCTCGGTACTGGAAGTTCTTTTTAAAAAGAAATATTAGAATACTTAACAATCTCAGAATAACCTCAGTCTTTCACTTCACTAACCTTCTTACCATGAATAGCCTTGGCAACAAAGACGTCAGTATCTAGAAGGATGGCTGATGAAAGCAGGTATTATCAATATCTGATCCAGAGTTGTCAAGCCCCTCACAAGGAAGTGTCCTTGGTGGTCTTTTCTGCCTATACTAACACCTTTCCTGGATCACTTCATCTATTCTCTTCACTCTAAATGACAGTCTATACATTGATGATTCCCAAATCAACATCATTAATGGCTCATGTTTTTGTGCCCAGGCCCATATGTCCTCCATTGATATCCGAGTGTTTTTCAGGAACTTTAACCATATGCCTATATTCAAGCTCAATATCTGGCCCCAACCTGCTCTTTCTTCCATATTTTATATCCCAGTCAAATATCATTCACCCAAATGTGTGTGGGAACTCAGGAAAGAGGGAGTGAAGTCACCTTTTTTGCATCCTTCTGGAACCAATATCGCTGGCCCATTCCAACCAGTCAGCATATTTGGGCATCAATACAGAAGACATGTCTTTTGAGTTACTCCTCCTGTCCATCTCTATCATTACTTGTTCATTCCATGCTTTTCTCCTACTTGGCTCTGTATCACTGGGGTCTGCCATCTGAAAACTCTGTTTCTGAAGCTCCCTTACCAATTGGCTTCTGCTTCGGCTTGATTGGGGTGAGGGGCACATGTGGAAAATTGGAGGCCTAGAGGAGGGGGAGGACCAGGTTATTCCCAGCCACACGGTGACCCAAATATTCCAGGTTTATCAGACTTCAGGGTTTTGCTCATACTCTGGATAGGATTCTTTTTCACCATTTCCACAAGGCAAGTTCCTATTTTGTTCAGGCCCTGCTCAAATATCAACAGATTGTGTCCTCGCTTCCTATATAAGCATCTTATACAGGCATCAAGTAACATGCCCTGAGCACTTTTAAACACCTTCAGTATGGCACTTAATGTACCAGTGAAATTGGTTCCTCATCAAAGATATTAAGTCACATGTCACATTTTATCTCTTATCTAACTTGACATTTGACAATCAGTTCTTTTTACTCTATTGTGCAATCCCTCCCCTGTGCAATCATTCCCATTTTCTTCCTATGTTCCAATGACAGAACACTTTTTCTGTCTTAAATATTAAAATTCTCCAAGATGTTCTGTATTGCCTTTGTTTTTCTCTCCCCATCCTTCTTGAATTGCATCAATCACTTTTATGTTTCCTTCTAGCATCAGTAAATAGATGACTCAATCTGTATCTCTGATCCATGTTTGCCTCCACAACTTCAGATATGAATATACTGGATATCTCTTTTCTGTATGATCCATAGGCTTCTCCAAAGCATCATAAAAAACTTAGTTCATTATTTTCTGCAATCCCATCAAGTTTCCCACCACAAAGTCCCTCCACCAAACTGTCTCAGGAAATATCATTGTGAAATTTCTCCAGCCAGAAGCCTGGGAATCAACAGATTTCTCCTCCCCCAGCACAAATACTTAAATCAGTCAGAAATATTTGCAAATTTTCACTTTTTAATGACTCACTAATGTGTACCCTGTTTTCTATCCCCATTAAAATTCCCTTAAACAGACACATGAAAAAATGTTCACTGTCACCAGTCATCAGGGAATTGTAAATCAAAACTACAATGAGATATCACCTTACACCTGTTAGAATGGCTAGAATAAAAAAGACAAGAAAAAAACAAGTGTTGTCAAGGATCTGGAGGAAAGGAACCCTTGTGCACTACTCGTGGGAATGTAAACTGATGCAGCCACAGTGGAAAATAGTAGGAAGATTTCTTTAAAAATTAAAAATGGAGAGGGATACCTGGGTGGCTCAGTTGGTTGGACGACTGCCTTTGGCTCAGGTCATGATCCGCGTCCCGGGATCGAGTCCTGCATTGGGCTCCCAGCTCCACAGGGAGTCTGCTTCTCCCTCTGACCTTCTCCTCTCTCATGCTCTCTCTCACTGCCTCTCTCTCAAATAAATAAATAAAAGCTTTAAAAAAAATTAAAAAGGGAGAACAGAATTACCAGAGGATCCAATAATTCCACTACTGAGTATTTATCTAAAGAAAACAAAATACAATTTAAAAAGCTATATGCACCCCTATGTTTACTGCAGCATTATTTGCAATAGCTAAGTCCATCCATAGATGAGTGATTAAAGAAGATAGAATATATACATTCTGCATCATATATATACATCATATATATCACATATATACACATTATATATATATACTATATGTAGTATAGTGTGTGTGTGTGTGTATATATATATATATATATATATATATATATAGTTTGTTTAAGAACAAACAAACTAACTAAGACTTAAATGCAGCAAACAAACAGGTGGTTACCAAAGGGAAGGTGGGTGGGGGGATGGACGGATGAAATAGATAAAGGAGATTAAGAGTACACTAGTGATGAGCACTGAGTAATGGATAGAAATATTGAATCATTGTATTGTTCTCCCGAAATAAATATAAACTGTATTTTTAATAATACTTCAATACGAAAAACGAAGTCTTGGAGATCCCAAAACACACAGCTGTCATGGGTTGGGATGGGGACAGGGAGAATTTTCCACACTGAATGTTTCCACTGCGGTATCTCTCCAGTAGGTCTGGAGGAAATGAAGCTCTTTCCTCACTGAACATACACTGTAGTCCTCCAAAAGTATGTGCAGGTGCTCCCTAGGGCTCAGTAATGGTGAGTTTGCCTGCCCTCTGCTGGCTTTCAGGCTAAGCGCAGAGCACTCAGAATTCAGTATTTCTGTGGACATGCGCCCTCTGCCTTCTATCCAGAGAAGTGCAGGATGCTCTGGGTTCACCGGAGGTAGATGTGCATCTCCCCACACGCAGCCACTAATACTAATATGTATTTAATATCAAAAGAAGAAAAACACTATGCTGAAATGAAAAGCATATTTTGTATAAATAGATGTTTTAATAATACCCTTAAATAGACTCTCATCACTTATCACCAAGATTGCTTCTCTACTAACCAGTTTCTATGGCCTCCTGTCCATTCTTCCTACTGTTGCTGGAAAAATGTTCCCCATTGCTCCCTAGAATATAGTTCAGACTCGATCAATACATAGGTGGAAACTTTTTATGACATTCTACTAATTACAGAATAAAATCTATACTCTTTATCATGACTGAAGACTCTCCACAATTTCACCCCATCTAATTTATCTTTCACCACCCCTTCTTTTCACTGTGCTCTAGTATTATCAAAATATCTGCAGTTCTCAAACTCTCTCTTTGGTTTCACATACCATTTCCTGTGGCTCACTCCTCCCTCTTCCCAGAATGCACCTCCCTTTTTTCTTTCTTTCTTTCTTTCTTTCTTTTTTTTTTTTTTTTTTAAGATTTTATTTATTTATTTGACAGAGAGCACAAGTAGGCAGAGAGGCAAGCAGAGAGAGACGGGGGAGCAGACTCCCTGCTGAGCAGAGAGCTTGATGCGGGGCTCGATCCCAGGACCCTGAGATCATGACCTGAGCCGAAGGCAGAGGCTTTAACCCACTGAGCCACCCAGGCACCCCACTTCCCTTCTTTCTTGGCCTGGATAACCCCTTGCTCTTCATTGAGATTTGATCCAAGCATACCTCTTCCAGAGAGCTTTTTGTATATAGTCACATTAAAGTGTATTTTATCTGTTATCCCGTAGTGTCCTGTGCATACATCTATGAGAACAGTTGTCACTGTTTTCTAATTTTATTTTTATTTCAATCTCAACCATCAGACTGAATTCCTTGAAGGCCAGATCTGTGTCTTTTTCTCTGAGTCCTCTCTATTTATTATAGTTTTTTTAACACAAACAAATATTAAATAAATATTTCTTGGTTGAATTAAGTAGTCTAGTCATAGTGACATATATATCTATATATATATTAGATATCCTATATATACATATGGAATATGTATATATGGAATATATATGGATATATACATATGGAATATATATGGAATAAATACATATGGGGGAAATTGAAAGTTAACGATCAGCTCTTACTCACCTTTGAATCCCTAGCATCAAGCAAAATGCAAGAAGTATTCAATATATGTTACATACAACAAGTATTCAACAATTGTTAAATTTTTATTGGTCCTAAAGGCTCTAGACTGAGTTGATTTGGTGCCTGAGTTCACTGGAAAACCATGCCAGTCCTCTGCTCTGTTGTGCTATGCCAAATTTTTGAGTAAGTTAGTCTGTCATTCTGTCCTTTGAGGACCTACATTAAGCAAACATTGTAAAAACCTTAAAAAGTTTGATCTTTGTTCTCTTGGAATCTTATAATCTAAATGTATACATAGTTGCATATAAGCGTTTAATACCAGAGTCCATAATATGGACAAGACACACATGATCTTACTGTTCCTATAAAATAGTTCAACACTCTCCTTGCCCTCCATGGATTCACAGATAACATTGTTCCCTTTTGTGGATGCAGTTTTACAATACAAAAACTTTTCTGCAATCCATATCAAGAGCTAGGAAATGAGTCAGAAAAAGACATCTCACTCTGTGAGATAACTCGCTCTAATTTCCTCATTAGTGAAAACGACATCATCATAAAGAATATCTGCCAACAATCTGATATAAAAATGTACATGCATCATGAAAAATAATTGCTGTTCAATTACTACTGAATTATAAAGCCGTCGTACAGGTGCAATAATGCCAGAGCTTTGAAAGTATGAAAAACTGCTTAGCTTAGGTAATTACATGTGTTCGAACAAAGTCCCCAGAATAAAATGTGCAGAGTTTGAAAAAACAATAAAATCAGAACCAAAGTGCTATTTATAGCTATATATTTTTAAGTTTTTCTGTTTTTTTTTTTTCCTCTTGTATAAATTTTGAAAGGCTAGGGATAATAATTTTTAACTCTGGGGTCCAGAGAAAGAGAGCGATGCTGTGGCTCTTCCATTGCCTCCCACCTTCCCCTCCTCAAATTGGATCCACAGGGACCGTACTATGAAGATAGAAATCTAGCCATAACCAAGGTAATTGTATCTTTTAAAATAATTAAATCTTACTTATGCCCTCTGCATAGTTTACATTTACAAAAGGAAAAATTTATAGGAAGACAATTCTATTACTATTGTGAAAGGGATATATTTCTTGTAAATTTCCAAGGTCTTTAGCAAGGGAAATTAGAATCAGAGAACCAGAAAGGGCCTTAAATCTCATCTACCCCAAGGCCCTTAGTCACTACTTAAGAAAACAGAGGTCCTAAAAATTTTATTGTACACATTTGTGTAGATAGTAGAAGAGCTGGATCTAAAAGAATTTCTACAATATTATAGATAAGCTCTATTGTTGCAGGTCAGTTTCTAATTTTCAAAATACTCAAACTTCAAAGCCCTAAGACATATTTTTACCCCCAGCTGCAATGTTATAAAAATAAAATTAGACTGGCAGCAAAAGGACATGAATTTATGGCAGGACAGGCTATTAATTAGTTAAAATAGCTTAGACTAGTCATTTCACCTCTCAGACCTACCATTGTAAAACACTGTGAAGCAAGGAGCTTGGCCAAAATGCCCTCTTCCAGATCTAAAATTATATAATTTTGAAATTAGAGGATAGTTGACCTAAAATTATGAGTGTCTAAAAGGAGATAACCCCAGTCCTCTCTGTGTATCCACCATCTCCAGTCCTCCCCCACCAAGGGTAAAACGTCTTCCTTAAGGGGGCCATCATTTCTTTAAAGCACGTCTGGTCTGTTAACATATGGCCAAGCTCATATTCTAAGCAAAAAATTGGTTTAAGGGCTGGGTGGGGAGGTCGAGGGGGCTTTAACATTCACCATTATTTTAAGTTTTCAAGACCAGTGCTATATAAGTTAGTTATTTCTTCCTGCATATGTCCCCCAAAGTTGGTGTAGGCAAAACCCAAATCTGAGATGAATGACAGGGAATTTAGTTTCGCCTTCTGGTTGATTAACACAGTACGTGATCCAACTGCTTTCATTTTTCTTTTAATGAAAATATAATCTAGAGCTGAAATAACAGCCACATTGTTTAGTTTACTCCAAGAAATAAGTGGAAGTGACTCAAAGAAATTAAAACTAAATTAAATTCATATTTTATAATTGATTTTAAAACAACTAAAGCATAGCCATTTTCTTATTTTAATAAAAACTAACTTTTCCTTTAAAAAAAGATTATTGTTGTTCCACAGCTTATGTTTAGCATTGGCTACAGTCTCCTACAGCCTCCTTTAGGCCCCGTCTTTGGGGTGGCATAGGGGCCCCCAAATTCTCATGAAATGTGAATTAAGAGGTGATTAACTAGAAAGCAATGTTCTAAGCTTTCTTTGCTTTGGGAATGTTTAGTATTGTTACACAAAGTTTCATTGGAAGATACATTTCACTGGGGCTCAAAGCAGGAAGTAACTCTTTCCACATGCACAAAGAAAGCAAATTTGATACTCCTCCTTCCTGGCCTATTGAATATGCTGTTGGGGCCTCAAACTCTGATCTGTCGTGTAGTAAATCAGCTTCCTTTTCTCTCCAGATCCCTTCCGTTGTGCTGCGTAACACCACTATCCACCAAGATATCTATACTAGAAAGCTGCCCATCATCCTGAATGCCCTTAGTTCTTCATGTCACACATCCAAGGAACACTAAAGCTTCGTGTCTGATTTTCTATCAAATCCTATACGTTTTTCCATTTATAATTTTTGCCTAAATTACTATATTTGTTCTCTAGGGGGTGGTGGTAAGAAAAGAAGTATCTAGAAATTATTGGGTCTTGCCAGTACCTCTTCACTCATACTTCTGATCTTGAGTAGGGGGAAAAAATGATTTGATGTCAAAAACTTTAGTCCTTTATCCTTGCTTTTGGTAGAAATTCATTCTACTCAAATTCTGGCATACAGAAGAAAGATGACTTCGAGAACTGGTCAAAATTCTGCCTCATAAAGTCATTTAAGATCTGTTTTTGTTTTTGTTTTTGTTTTTTTAATCTTTTCAGCTTCAGCACTCATATCTCCCCAAATCCTGTAGCTCCCTGATCCAGACCTTCTGAATCTTCTCCTGCCTCAAAGCATTAGGAAAAGCTTCTTAGGTCCTTCAAGAGTAGGCATTCTGTATTACAGGGTACCTGCTCTGTGAGGAGAACCCTCCCCTTACACATTTTCCCCAAGCTAAATTCTATCCCTCAAAAGAACCCAAGCAGAGTTATTGCTTCAATGGGAACACTTCTGTGAACTTGCTGAGATTGGGATAGAATCTCTGCTGTATGCTCTGAGGTCCTTTCTTTTTCCTTCATCATGGCGCACAGCTCACTGGACCATAGTTGTTGCTGAATTGTTGATATTCCTTTCTACATTGTAAGCCCCAGGAAACCAAGTCTGGTATTTTGTCCTTATGGGATCTTCAGGGCCTGGCTTCTACTGGGTGCTTAATAAATATTTGTTCAGAGTCAGATAAGGTCCTCTGGTATATAGGAATGCTTCCCTTCATAACATCCCAAAGACATCTCATCCTAAACCAATCTTTCATTTATTCATTCAGGAAGTCAATTACACATTTATCCATTCAAAATGTTTAAATATATAGGCTTCCAGTGGATTTTACCCAGTTATTAGAGTCCAGATCCTCGTAGCAGACTGGGAAAAAATAAAAAAATAACAGTCCTTACAGAACTCTGATGGAATCAAGGTTGTGTCTGAATATGGCAAACAGAACAGCCGCCCTCCGCCCTTGGACACATGCTGAAACAACGAGTACATTCCAGGCAGTGTGCTCTGCCGTGGGCGTGGAAGGATAAGTAGGAAACTGCTCCTGTTCTCCACTCTCTCACAGTCAATGAGGAGAAGAGTTCTGCAAGCTAATTAATATAACATAACACATGTATTAAAAGAGAGAGAGAGAGAGAGGTACAGTGTTTAAGAGCACAGAAAAGACTATCTGAGAATCAGAGCCGCCTTGACTAAGGATGTGATGCTTCTATTGAGTTTTAAGGAATGAAAAGAGGCTCCCTGAGTGGAAAAGCGTTCCAGGCAGAAGCGACAGCATGTGGAAAGCATGAGAAGATAAAAGAGCATAGCCTAGTCATGAAAGTGTGAGCATGTCATCCAGCGCCATGGCAGACTGGCAAGGGAAAATTCTTGTCACAAGGCGGCATGTTGATCATCAGAGGCCTTACGTGCCAGCAAAGGATTTTTAATTTAATCTCTTAGTCTAAAGGAGTTGTTCACAGACTTTAAGCATGGGAGCAAATGGATCAATCCCCCCCCCCAAAAAAAAAAGAAAAAAAAGTTTCTGAAGGGTTTAGGGAGAATTACATAGAAGATTGTTTCCCAATATCTTGAAAATGGAAATGATTTTAGGTGATACATAGTTTGGACATTAATAATGTAGAATTTTGTGGGGGGGGGTGATTTTTTTACATAGTATCTTTCCATATTTTTATTATATAAAAGAAAAAGCATCTGTTCAGTGTAGGCTCTGGAGTCAGAGCACCTAGGTTGAAGTCTCTGATCTATAATTAATTATCTTGAATAAGTTAATTTATTCTGTGCCTCAGTTTCCATAACTATAAGACAGGATTCATGAAAATAGCATTTACATAATCAAATGGTTTCAAAGATAAATGAATTAATTCTTAGAATGGAGCCTGACCAAAAGAGCACTTAATAAATGTTAGCTATTATTTTTAATTAGGATTATTATATTTAGTTTTACCATCTATTATGGCAACTGATGCCATTTACAGTAATAACTTAAAATGTCCTGTTAAATAGACTTACTTGATTTTAAAGAACAAATTGTTCTAAATAATACTACTAAGGAAATAATATAACATGAAAAAATCAGGACAGGCAGAGGGACAAGAGAGTCCACAGGCATGGCAAATAGGTGAAAATAATGTACACATGATTGAGGTTGAGATCAGAGGAAGCCATACTGGAGGCAGTGAAAAAGGGAGAAAGGTGAAAAGTTCAAATTTATATCAGAGTAGAAAAGGTGAAGAAGAAAAAGATGGATTTGTGAAATATTTAGAAGATTGAATTGACAGTATTCCCCTGCTCTCAAAGTCTAAATAGTGCCTGGCATGTGGTAAGAACTCGATAAATATTTTCTGTGAAAAGGTAGACAAAATAGGTAAGGAAACAATAAAGAAAAAATCTAAGACATCTCATGGTTTTCCAGTTTAAATGTTTGGGTAGATGGTGATGTTAAAGAAGGTAGAGCAAGAGGAGGAGGACCTGGAAAGAAGATGATGAGTTAGCATAGGCTGTGATGAGATTGGGTTTTTCAACAGAACTCTAGATGGAGATGTCCATCAGTTTATCAGAAACTCAGGACAAAGGTCTTGGTTACACACATAGATCTGGGAGCTCTCAAGTCCATATTCTTAAGTACATCTCTGTTTCCCCTCCATGATCAAAACAGAAAGACAAGACAGAAAAAGAGGGATGGTATGGATGGTGTCTATCAGTCAGGGTTTTCTAGAGAAACAGAACCAAAAGGATACACATTTATACAGTAAGAGATTTAAGGAATTGGCTCACGTGACTGTGGAGGCTTTATGGGTCAAAATCTGACAGAGGACTCTGGGAAGCTTGAGACTCAGGAGAAAATTACAGTTCTGGACCAAAGGCAGTCTGCTGGAGATCCAGGAAGAGCCAATACAGCAGGGAAGTCCAAGGGCAATCTTCAAGATCACCTCTTGCTCAGGAGAGCCAGTCTTTTGTTTATTCTGGCCTTCAATTGATTGGATAAAGTAATCTGCTTTGCTTAAAGACAGTGATTAAAATGTAAATCTCATCCAAAAATGCCTTCACAGAAACATCCAGAATATTGTTTGGCCCAATGACCTGGGCACTGTGGCCCAGCCAAGTTGACAGAGTCAATTGTTACAGAGCACATGTGATAAATCACTCTCCTCTTACTTTATACAAATATACCTTCTATATAGCGTTCAGTGCAATAGCAAAATTCATAGTAGTCATTAGTGGTATGGAAGAAAATCCCCTCAGGAGTACAATGGCCTTCATTCTTAGTTATCCACAGAAAAAAAGAATGGAACATGTTCTGCGTACTTGGGACTGCATGAGGTATTATCTGCTGGAGTCTGAAGTGATTCTCCTTTATACTAGATAGAAGGATTGGGGTAGAAACACATACAATTGCCAGAGCATCTGTATAATGCAAGAGAAAGATTAACACAGAGAACTTCGTTCCTGAAACAAAACTGCAGCCTGAGGTGTACCTTTGCATTTCCACTTTGCAGCTTGAACAATGCGACAAAAATTTTACTCCAACAAGTCTCTGATACACCATTTTTAATAATTATAGTTAAGACCAGTCCTTCCTGTTCTTGTCAACATTCAAACCAGGTTTTTTACCAAACTTCATAGTCGATGGAATAAAATGGAATTAATAGGCCTAAAAGAATAAATATCTTCAAATGACCTTTGTGCTTATCATATACAGAGAATTATTGAGCTAGAAAAGCCTGTTTCTTAAAAAGCTTATTACACGTTGAGAGGACCTATGAAAAGTCAATCCGCAAATGTACATAAAATTTGAAAGTGTTACAGTAACACATTGTAAAACCATTTTAGAAACTACTACAGTTTTCTCAAAAGTTATAATCAACTTGGAGATTATAAAAATACTTTATAATCCTTCATTACTAAAAACAGCCTCCTTAAAAGCAGGGCTTCCATTTCTGGCACATTCTTGCAGCCCTCACGGGATCTAATGCTTTTACACTCCAGATGCTTAGTAAAAACCATGGAGGATAATAGTTCATCAGATGAGCTCCTGACTAATTTTCCATATTAAATAAGATACATTTTCCAATACCTGTAAGTTTCGTCAACATTATTACCCCACACATGATGACTTTTGTTTTGCCAGTGAAGAATTTTAGTGTTGGGGCAACTGGGTGGCTTAGCTGATTGAGTGGCTCGGGTCATGATCCCAGGATCCTGGGACTGAGCCTGGCATTGGGCTGCCTGCTGGGTAGGGAGCCTGAATTTCCCTCTCCTTCTGCCCTTCTTGCTTGTCCTTACTCTCTCTCGTCAAAATAAGTAAATAAAGTCTTAAAAAAAAAAAAAAAAAGAATTCTAGTGTTAAGTATAGCCTTTGCATCCCAAAAACAACATAGGGTTTCCAATTAAAAAACAAAACAAAACAAAACCTGAAGTTTGTATTGCAATTGACTTATGTCTGCATGCCTGAAAACTTCCTCACATTCTAACTCCGTAATACTGTTATATACTAGTCTACGAATACAACGTGGGTTTCTTAAATTCTACATAAGAGTGAAATCATATGGTATTTGTCTTTCTCTGACTGACTTATTTCACTTAGTGAAATAATACCCTCATCGCATCACTGCAAATGACAAAATCTCATTCTTTTGATGGCTGAGTGATAGTATGTGTGTATATATAAATATATACACACACCATATGTATATATATATATATGTACACACACACACATATATATACCACCTCTGTGTGTGTGTATATATATATATATATATATATATACACATACATACCACCTCTTTTTTTTTTAGATTATTTATTTATTTATTTGACAGACAGAGATCACAAGTAGGCAGAAGCAGGCAGAGAGAGAGGAGAAGCAGGCTCCCTGCTGAGCAGAGAGCCCGATATAGGGCTCGATCGCAGGACCCTGGGACCATGACCTGAGCAGAAAGCAAAGGCTTTCACCCACTGAGCCACCCAGGTGTCCCACATACCACCTCTTTATCATTCATCAGTGGATGGACATTTGGGCTCTTTACATAATTTCGTTTTGTGGAAAAAACAAATAATCATAGGGGGAAACAAGAGAGAGGAAAACTAAGAAACAGACTCTTAACAATAGAGAAGAACCTGAGGATTACCAGATTGGGGGGGGCGGGGATGGGTATAATAGGTGATGGGGATGAAGGAAGGCACTTGTAATGAGCACCAGGTGTCATATGTAAGTGTTGAATCCCTAAGTTGTAGACCTGAAATGAATATTACACCGTACACTAACTGGAATTTTTAAAACATGTTAAAGAATATAATATGGGAATGTGGGAAATTTATGAACAAATACCCATTCCAGCATTGTCTATAAGGATATTTTTTCTTTTAGATGTGCATTTATAATGAAAAGTTAAAGAACATCTGGCTTATAACTGATCTGAGACAAATGTAACCAACCAAAAATGGAGGAATAGTTAAGTGAGTGATATATCTATTAATACAACCATAAAAATTTATGTTCACAAAGACTTCATAATGGACTGTTAAATTACCTACAAAATGGATAAAAATGCATTATACAGTAGTTGCCTATAACTATATAATTTAAATATTTAAAGTCTACTAATAAAAAATAGTCATGGGGAAAACATCAAAGTAAATTCTGCAAAAACTTTCATTTCATTTCTATTTCTAGATATTTTCCACGTTGGGTCCAACGTACATACATTGTTGTTAAAATGGAGGAAAAATATGATTTTATTAACGGAGGTAGAGGGAGAAAGAGAACAAACCCAAGGTTTGGGGTGGGGGGAAGTTTGCGTGAAGCTGAAGGATGCAGAAGCCCGCACTCAAGGGCTCAGGTTTGTATAAAGATGATGGCATTCAATATTCCCTGTCAAGTGTCATTTTCAGGCAGAACCAGTAGTTGTCTATGCTCCCTCTGAGCCTAGTTTTGAGAGACAGCAGTAAAAAAGAGGTGTTTTCCTATTGCTTTAAATCTACTCCGCAACTGCTGCTGTTCTCCCTTACTCGACGGTCTCCAAACCACAGGTTGCCACTACCTGTGGTCTGTTTGGGAACAAGGATACACACTACGCTGAAGGATTCCAACATACTTAGGGTCAGGCCCTGGAAAGGGTCAGGACTACCTAATTTATGATACAATCCTGCAGGAGTCCTTTGTCAGGGACTGGTTAAATGCATTCCCAGGGGCTTGGGAAAAACTTTCCCTGAATCCGGGGCAAACAACAACACAAAGTATCACTTAGGGTTCTCTACCAACCACAGAAATCAAACACGGCTACTTCAGTCAATCTAGAGTTGATTGGAAAGTGAGTCCTTTACAGAGGAAAAACTAATCATGTCTCCTAAAGGATAAGAGCCAGGATGGTACTGAATTTTCCATCAGAATCTCTCGAACCATCCCTTTTCTGAGAGTTGCCATCTGAATGACTTAGCTCCCTTGTCCAAACTGGAGTCATTCCGCTCCATGATTAAAATTCTTGGGGAGAAAATGTAAGAGGATGGCCTTGAACCATGTATTGATTCCTCTGGCCAGAAGAAAACCCCACCAGGATCCCATGGCATAGATGGAAGTTATTCCCTAAAGGGAAGACGTATGTTGGGACTTGCCCTAGATGGTCCCAGTTTATATGTGTTTTTCAGGAATAACTATAAATAGCTTCATTTTCACTCACGGAAGTGTTCAAATTTAGGTAATAAATTGCATGGTCACTCTACGCAAAGGAAAAAAATGGGGCATTGTTACCAAAGACGGGGAGGTAATGCTGAGCAGATGAAAATATAATGAAACTATTAGAAGAAACTGAAGCAAAGTGTTTGCTCCCAATCTCTCAGGTCAAAAGATAAGAATCAGAGTCAAAAGCCCTAATCAGTCTTTTGCTTCTGACTCCAACATAAAATTAACATTCCTATTTTCACTCCCTGTGTGTTGAATTATTATGACTTTAACCCAATAGTTCCATCTCCTTGTCTTCCTATGTCCTTGCAGCTAAATCCCTAAATGTTCAAGTGTTCTCTTTTGCTGCTGCTTTTTTAACTTAATTGGTGCCCTCCTGCTTTCCAAAATAGAATGCTAACATCCATTCACCCAGCTGGAGGAGGGTCAGGGTGATACCAGATCCAATATTCCCCAAAGCTTGTGTAGGATGGTTGCTGTGTTCCTGCTGCTGACTAATAATAAGGACTCAAAAATCACCTTTTGATTCCGATTTCCTCCGAGAGGCTGTTCTACAAGCATGGGGTCAACTTAAAGGAAAAGGGTTTTTGTTTAATATTTTCTCCTTTCATTAGTGCACTTAAATTACTTTCTTGCAAACTCTGCTTGTTACCTAAATGTACTAGCACTTATGTTACCTAATTAGCTTTCTTATCAGAATTCCAACCAAAAATAACAAGAAATGTAATAATGATAAGGTATCCTGCCCCCTCAAAACAGATTTCCTTTCACGCTTTATCTCTTGGTGCTGTTCTGGTTTGTTTAATTAAAGTATCAGAAATTATTAGACTCAAATTATTTCTTGATCTAGTGCTCAAATTCTCCTGAAAAACTGCTTCTTTTGCCTCAGTATTTAAACCTTTATCAGCATGAGGCAGATGAGTTTCCACAGGTATGCAACAGGATTCATGCAATACAATATAAGTTTGGAGGAAGAGCCTAATTAGCCTCTAAATAATTAGACAAACAAGTCAGATTTGGCTACACTGGGCTACCGTGAACATTTAAATACTTGTGTCTCCTCTCCTGTGCTCCCCCACGTTAATGTGCAAAAAAGCCCCATGAAACTTTAGCATGGAGTTGTGAAATTCAAAGCAAAGATCTTATTTATTTTTTCATTAGAAGGGTGGGAGTAAAAAAAAAAATCACTAAGTTCAAAACACTGTCATAAGTTGCATTTAAGGAGGGTAGTCATGTCTGTTATAGACTTTAAAACCACGGATGCGAAAGTATCTTTACATCACAGCTGCGAGAAAGAGAAAACTCAAAGACATACTGGTTATTTCTCTTCAACATATGCTGTGAAAAAAATTCGGGTTGGAATCTGTTTGCTTCTGGTGGAGATGTGTGAGAGGTTCACTTTCTTTGAAGTCGTCTGCAACATGATCCCCTTTTGCACTGTCAAGCTTGGCTATCTCAATTACCAGGCAGCCATTTTGAACCTGTGTTTTATTGGAACTTCAATAATTAGCCCTATGTTTGCGGGATGGCTTGCTGATGTCTGTCTAGGAAGAAACAAGCTGGTATGTGCTTGCTTATGTCTACATTTTCTAGGTGAGTATCCTCTTCTGACTGGATCGTTTTGCAACTTAATTGATTTTTGTTAGGATTTTTACTCTTATCCTTATCTTGCTCTGAGTATAAAATGTGATAAATGAAGTAGGAATGTTGTCTCAATTTACTTAGTTCTCTGTATTATTGGAGGGATGCTAGTAAATGCATGTGCATGTGCATGTGTGTGTGTGTATCCTTTGATACCTATATTGCTGCACTGATTATATTTTATAATAATTATCTCTTTATATATCTGTCTTCTGGACTCCTTCAAACACCCTCTCTTTCCCCCCTCCTACCTCAAGCCCAAATTCGTGACAAATTCTATGTGTCACAGGAAGTTCATCTGCTTCACAACTAAGATGAAATGTGCTAAAAAGGTTTCTGAAGTTCATGTAGAATAATTGAAGAATGTTTTCATGAAAAGGTGGTTTTTAATTAGTCATAGAGTAATTAAGATTGAATATGGAGACATGATTTCTAGATTATGAACTATGGCTACATGCTAAATAAATGAATGAATTTAAATGCTACACTAAGCTCCTTCACATAGAAAAATATACATATATATCTAAAAAACACTGGGAGTGAACATATATCTACAAAACTTTGGGAGAGATGTGCTAGTGAGAAATGGGGAAAAATCAAGATTGCTTGATAAGGTATAGAAAGTAAGTTGATGAACAGTCTAGAATTTGGGGCTAAAAAGTTCAAGTTGTTCTTCTGGACATCAAGGAGTCACTGAAGATATGATGAAACACATCTGGGAAGTGTTTTTCTTCAGTAAACAGGAGAGGCAACCACAGTGAGAGGTTCAAGAGCAGGAGACCAGGATATCCCAGGAGGATGGTCTAGGAGAAGTGTCAATCCAGGAGAGAATATATGAAAAAGTATGAAAAACTTGGCAACTAAACAAGAGAACAAATATGGTAGAGAAACAAAAATTAACTCCAAGTTTCTGAGCTGAGGAACTTAGAAAGTTAGTATGTAGTTAGTATGTAGTTCACCAATACTATGAAATGGAGCAAAAACGAAGGTTTGGGGGGATAGGGGAGGAGATAAACGAGGAAGGGATGGATATCAGGTATTCAATATATCCCCCAGTTTCCGATGATAAATTACCATTCACCACTCATCACTTAGAGTGTGATTCAAACTTATAACTCTTCACTGTGTCAGTTTTGTTAAGTAAAAACAAAGTCTCTGTATGGCAAATATTCACTCAACATTCAACAAATACTCTCCAATGACTGCTCTGTGGCACGCATTCTCCCAGGATCTGGGAATGCAACAGAAAACAGTCTCGTCTCTGTCAAAGGTGACTTTCTGGGGCACCTGGGTGACTCAGTGGGTTTGGCATCTGCCTTTGGCTAAGGTCATGATCTCAGGGTCTTGGGATTGAGCCCCACATCGGGCTCTCTGCTCAGGGGGGAGCCTGCTTCCTCCTCTCTCTCTCTCTGCCTGCCTCTCTGCCTAGTTGTGATCTCCCTTTCTCTGTCAAATAAGTAAATAAAATCTTTAAAAAAATAAATAAATTTTTAAAAGGTGACTTTCTGGTATGGGAAAGAGAAAATAAATGAGCAAGTGATATTATGTCAGGTGCTCAGGAGTGTTACAAAGAAATATATAAGAGGGTAAGGGGGTGGAGACAGAGCAGACTAGACAGTGACATGGTTGCTGTTCTGTATCATGAAATGTTTTCTGATAAGGAGATGTTTAAGCAAGCATCTGAATGATTTGCTCTTCTTGACTTGGTAACAGGCCATATCCAGGGCACTTGGCAACTTCTTATTTAACATGGCAATTCCTATCAGTCTAAATTCCCACGGAAGCCATCAGACTAGGACTGAGTCCCGATTTTAGAATTTGACAAACAAAAGACCCAAGTCAACTCCATATCCGTTCATTTTCTTACTAAAAACTATTTCCTTGGGTCCCCGCTCATGGCTGCCATCAAATTCCAACCAGTCACTGAGTGTCAGAGGTTCTACCAAAAATGTGTCTTCTGTTTCAAATGCTAATCCTTAGCTCAAAAATGAGGCTTTCTTTTTCTTGACCATTACCCTGGCCTACTTACTGGGCTATTGGAGGTCAGTATGACTCCATTTCTATTTACATTTACATTTCTATTTACAACACTAAGGATAAACAAGAATAAGTCTATATAGATCTATATGTCTATAGAATAAATCTATATATCGGCTTTATTATCTAAAAAACAAAATCCAATTTAGTACATAAAAATCTTTACAATCTGTCCCAAATTTAACTTTCTAGACTTTTCTCTCAGTATATGACCTCAACCCTGCTGAACTTTTGCTTGCCTCTAATCCCCTACTTCTCTACTGTTACTTATGCATTTTTTTTTCTATGCCTGAAATTGTCAACCTTCCTTTATCTTCCTACCCCATAGCCAAGACTTGAAAAATCCTGTCCTTCTTTCAAGACCCACATTGCTTAACCACATTCTAATCATACCTCTATAATTTCACTTACCACATTAAAATCTAATTTCCACCTGGTTATCTGTCCTCTTTGATGGACTTGCTAGCTCCCAGCAGAGGCTATGACACATCCTGGTGTTTTATACAAAGCTACCGAGAATGTGCGCTTAATATGCAGTGCCCAATATAGCACATATCAAAGAGGAGACTTTCTATCATACATGTCATAGACTTGTATTTTCATTACTTCAGTTTTACAAGATAAAAATAAAGTTTTGATCTAATGAAATCAATACACTATGACATTTCCTCAAAAGATGGAAGGAATGTGTCTTTCTAATTTACACAAATGGACCACTAAAAGTGCTTTGTCTTTATGCATATGGTTTCTGCAAGAAATAACTCTCGGCCCATCCCCTATGGACAATCCTTAGCCTCCCCAGGCCTCACATCATACTTCCAGAGATACAGAGGATTGAGTGGCAGGGAGAAAGCAGTTGATATCATATCTGGCCAAACTTCATAGGAAATGTTTCAAACTCAGTTATATAAAGGGCCCGTTCTCATGGTAAATCTATTTGTTACCACATATTGAGTGCATATATTCTTCAGGTTGTAAAAGCCATTGTAAGGGAGAAAAAACATTAGACCCTAATTTCTGCCTTTAAGGAACTTATAGTCCAACTGAGAAAACTAACCACATACCGCCGCCATATAAAAAATCATACCAAAAATATGAAAATAAAATGGAGGACAAGAATAACAGGGAGAAGCCATTTTTGACTAATCAAATTGATCACACACACACACACACACAAAAAAGACGATTTGACTAGTTGATAGGAATTATGAAAGGTAGCAGATTATATCTGGGATACTCTATAACATTGGGCAAGTCACTTAACCTCCCTGAACCTGGGTTTTGTTTTGTTTTGTTTTGTTTTTATTTTTATTATTTATTTATTTATTTATTTATTTATTTTATTAATTTTTTATTTTTTATAGACATATATTTTTATCCCCAGGGGTACAGGTCTGTGAATCACCAGGTTTACACACTTCACAGCACTCACCAAAGCACATACCCTCCCCAATGTCCATAAACTTAGAAGAAAATCTATCTTCTGACATCACCAAGTTTTTCCAAGATGAAATAATATAATACATAAAAATGTTTTACAGAATTCAAAGAGCTTAGCAAAAGTATGGCATTGAATTATAATTTCTCCCAACAAGGGAAATGTTTACGTTTACTCCCTGCAAGATGGAAGGGAGAAGAGGATTGACTCCCGCCCCTTGTCCCTGCCTGTCTTCCCCCTCCTGCTGCCCAGTACGGAATCACCCACCTCACCTTCTCACCTCTGTGTTCGCCAAGATGGCTCTGCTCAGTGGCCTAAGAAGTGAGAATAGGCAAAGGGATCTATGTTCTTGTTACCTCTATGATGATGTTCTCTGTCAAACATTTTCTTTAACAAGAAAGTTAAAAGTTACTGACAAGTCTGATATGTGACTGAGAAAAAATAACCCTTACTAACAGTGGTTTTCTCTGGGGGGTGAGATGACAGGCATCTCTCGCTTCTTATATATTTCCCAATTTTGTTAAAACAGACATGATTTGCTTATATACCCTGCAAGAGAAGATAGGTCAAGTCTAAGGGGGGAAAAACTAGGCCTCTGGATTAATTAAAACCCATAATGAAGAAAATGTTCACATTTAGAAAAATTATCCTGTCTCCAGAATTGTAGTAACTAACAAGTATGTCAAGAAGACAATCACACAATGCTGCTCCTTTCAGAGGAAAAACCTTATTTAAAATGTGGTTTGGTGATTCAGGTGGTCTACGCCGTATTTATTCTCCTTTTTTTCTCTGTCTACAGGCACTGCTTTGTTATCTGTGGTTGCTTTTCCCTTGGGAGATTTCTATATAGGCACTCACCATATGATTAACCATATACCAAAAAAGGAGCAAAAGAGGCTGTTTTACTTAGCGTTGCTGGCCATCTGCCTTGGCACAGGAGGACTGAGAGCCATCGTCTGTCCACCGGGTGCTTACAGCCTTAAGGAGCATGGATCCCAGAAACAAATGTCTTTTTTTAACTGGTAAGCACCACTGGCTAGGAGTGCAATGAGCCTTACAACATTCCTCTCCCTCCTGGGATTTCTCTTGTTTGCCCTCTGGTCCCATGTTGATGGCAGTAATTCAGTGTTAGTTATTGACTGGTCTGGGTCAAGTGACAATGTGACAGTGCCTTGGACAATGATTCAGCCAGTAAGTGTGGGAGCCCATGAGTCAGGTACAGATGAACGCAGCTTACCAGCACCTTCTGGAAGCACACTGATACATTTACCTTCCAAATAAACCAGTGTGAAGTGGCTTGTCATACCCAACAGAAGGTGGCTTTGGAGCCAAACAGCCTCAACTCTACTTAACGCAAGCTATCTGACCTTGGTAAAGTCGTTTATTCTCTATAAGTTTTAGTTTAATCATTGTTTTTAGATTTTATTTATTTATTAAACACACACACACACAGAGAGAGAGAGAGAGCACAAGTAGGAGAAGTGGCAGAGGGAGAAGACTCCTTGAGCAGGGAGCTGGATGTGGGGCTCGATCTCAGGACCCTGGGATCATGCCCCAAGCTGAAGGTGGACGCTTAACTGAACGAGCACAAAGGTGCCCCCTCAGTTTAATCTTTGTGAAAGCTTATCATAATCCCTCTTCATGGGTTTTATTAGAGGCAATAATATGTGTCTTGCAGGCAGAAAATCTGGCACATAGTAGGTGATCCCAGATGGCACCTGTTCCTAGCCCTGTCTACCCTGTAAGAGGAGAATTGGGCAGAGATTATAAATTCACAGGCAGTGCAGAGAAAAGATAAAAAGGACAGAAAAAGTATTTTACAATTTGTGGAAACATAAACCAGCCTTCTGTCTGGAATCCACTTTACCCTTAACACCTAAAAGAGTTTGTACTCCGTGAAAATCAAACCACTTTCCTGGGAATCCGTTTCTCTCCCAGTGAGTTCTTACACAGTTTGATGCAGTTTTAAGGAACCAGTTTTTATTATCAAATACAAATTCAAGAAAAATTTTTGATCTTAAGGTAGAATATTTTGTTATTATTCATCAGTGAATGTCAAGTACATCTGAGATACATTCTTTTGTTCCCTCTTCTCTGTGAAATGAGTTGTCAACATTTTTCTAAATATTCTGTCTTTCCACCAATGTTAGCAATGGAAAAAATCAAGGCACAGAGAGAATCAGACAAAACGTTTAAAGAAAACTCATATTTAAAGCATTAAATGAAAAAAAAAAGTTAGCATAAATAATCCCAGTATATTTAACTATCCAAGGCAGTCCGTTTCTTTCTCTCCTTCTTTCTTTCCCTCTCTCTTTCTCTCTCCCTCTTTCTCTTCTTTCTTTCTTTCTTTTTTTCTTCCTTTCTTTCTCCCCCCCCATTATATTAATATTACAAAGCACTCAGGTCTATTTTGGATTCAGTCCAAATGTCAGAAAATAATGCAGTTTTACCAAAGGTGGAAGGGACTCTTTACTTCCTTATAGTAAATTCTGCCTCCTTGACCTGCCCAAAGGAGAAAGAAAAATCCTTCTTTTTTATTCTATTCGGAGGTTTTAATCCTTAATTAGCAACATCATTTTGATTAAATAAGACTCTGGAGGATTAAGACTGGAGAGCAATCAGTTGTTCTGAAAGATAGCTCTGGAGAATTTATTGTACTATGGTCTTAGTCATTCAGAGTTGTGTTTAATCAAAGTGACATTTCTCAGTGTTGATTACAAAGGAGACATTATATGAATGAAATATTTCCTTTGGGAAAAGGGGGGGACTCCCAGTGGGTTTGTACTTTAGGCCTTTAAAGGGGGGGATGGGGAGTGGGGTGAAAATGAATTTCTGCAGTGCGAGCAGGACAGAATTTAGGACGAACACATTTCAATGTGGTTTTTATTATTTCCTAATTTCACTAAAATCTTTAATAAAAAGAGTCGGGCGCCTGGATGGCTCCGTTGTTGCGGACGTTGTTGTCTGACTCGTTTTTTCTGCTCAGGTCATGATCTCAGGGTCAAGAGATCTAGCCCACAGCAGCTCTGTGCTCAGTGGGGAATGTGTTGAGATTCTCTCTCTCTCTCTCCCCTTCTCTTCGAATTTCCCCACCACACTCTCATGTTTTTTCTCTCTCTCTCCCCTAAAGATAGATAAATAAATTTTTAGACAGACAAAATGAAAGAAAGAGGGAAAGAATCATGCAGAATTTTTAAAACCTAAAGTTAAATCACCTCAAAATGTAGGGTGCCTGGTTGGCTCAGGCCATTAAGCATCCCAGGGTCCTGGGATCCTGCCCCACACTGGGGTCCTGGATCAGTGAGAAGTCTGATTCTCCCTCTGCCCCTCCCTCTGCTCATGCTCTCTCTCAAATAAATAAATGAAATCTTAAAAAAAAAAAAAAAAACACCTAGAAATGTGCATGAGGAATCTAAAGTCAAGGTGTCACTCTTGGATGCAGAACTGTCTCGATGGTAAGCTTCTTAAAGGCTGAATCTGGTTGTTTCAGTTTTGGGGTTTTTTCCTAAGTTTATAGTACCAAGCTACAGGGCAATTTCTATGGGCAGCTGCTTTTTGTAATTTATGGAAAAATATATTAACTCTATTGCACTACATACTTCAGGGGTGGGTGGTTACATGGACAGAGACCTTATGGGGCAGCCTGAAGGCTGACAGGATCCTGGCTCTGTCAAAGAAGTGTTCTGCTTTTTGGCAAGTCCCTTAACCTCTCCGGACACAAGTCCCTCATCCACAAAATGGGACTATGTGCGGCTGCATAGCTCATATATAAAGGATCCTAGCACATCATAGGTATTCAAAATAGGGTAACTATTGTTATTAAATGACAAATCAGCTAAAACCATTGTCTAAGTTCTGAGTGAGAGGGAACCCATTGAGGAGGCCGCCATCTTTAAATGGGCAGCACTTTCATTTAAAATCTATTTCTCCATGTCAGAAAAACGCCTCTAGAAAGTACAAACTTGGCTAATATAATGAATTTCCATAGTGTCTTTAAAAACAGCATACCACTTGAATCCGTAACCACTCGAAGGCTGCATCCAGTTCTATCTTCAGCACAGATGTCAGATGTTCCTAGTTACAGGACCTTTAATGAGATGTGTCATTGCATCTCTACCACCTAAAGCTTCCTAGTGATTATGTTAAATAGTATAGACTGGAAGTCTCGAGCATTGAAAGCACCACTTCCGAGTAGAGCTGCCAAGTGTAGGTGAGAAAAC
The DNA here is from genome assembly GCF_030435805.1 of Mustela lutreola. Lineage (NCBI taxonomy): Eukaryota > Metazoa > Chordata > Mammalia > Carnivora > Mustelidae > Mustela > Mustela lutreola. The sequence goes on from NC_081297.1 coordinate 91,937,043, forward strand.
CACTCCCAGCCAACATTACCATCTGGTACTGGATCTTCTTCAACTATGTACCTTACTGAAAGAATAAAGCTAAACTCCCTGAAAACCAAGAGGCATAATAATCTTCCAACATCCTTGTGCCATTATCTAGATTAGAACCTGGCTCTTCCAGCACTTTCCAAAATCTAAGGTGTGCAATTAAGAGTCACCATGCTAGAGATCATCTAGGTAAATACACCTGTGCAGAATCTTTTCTGGAAGCAAAAAGAAAGGTGGATAATTAAGTCTGTCTATAACCATAATTTTAAATTCTACTGCAATTAACTTCAAATCTTGCTTCCACATTTCTCTACTTACTTCACCTGGTAATTTGCATCCAATCTGCATATCATTGTCTGTTCCTAACTAGTTACCAGAGTGAATTATACGTGATTGAAAAGTCCAAATAGAATATTGGTAGAGTTCTTGAAAAAAAATCTAGAGACTAACTTATTCTATCCCAGAAATTTTGAATATCTGGTACTCAGATTGACTGTACACAGTATTTGTCCTACACTAAAATATTCTGATGTTAATACTTGCTTGAACTTAATAACTTTTCTCTTAGGGAAACGCTAGAGGTAAAAACTTACTATCCCACGGAATGTTTTATCAGAAGCTATTTTAATATTCAGTTGAGTGTTGTTCGAAAGCAGAAATTCTCAATCCTAGATTGACATAAAAGCCACTTGAGGACTCTTAAAAATACTGATTCCTGGGCCTTGGCATCAAAAATTCCATATATATTGGTATGAGGTGAGATCCAGAGACCAGGATTTTTTTTAATTTATTTATTTATTTATTTATTTATTTAGATGCCTAAGTAGTCAGATTTAAGGACTACTGCTCTCAAGCTGTTGTCTGATTTTGAGAATCATTTACAGGCTTTATTTAAAAATGTTTCCTAGGCCCCACCCACAACGGCCAAGATCAGAATATACTGGAAGCATAGCTGGGGAAGGTTTACCACTTTTATCAAGTGCTTCAGAATTTTGAAAACAATTGCAGAGATATAAGGAAAGGGGATACTAGCATGGTCTAGAGATAACTTTGAAAAGAAATGGGGGGCACCTGGGTGGCATGGTCATTGGACGTCTATCTTCAGCTCAGATCACGATCTCTGGGTCCTGGGATCCAGCCCCGTATCAGGCTCCTTGTTGGGAGAAAGCCTGCTTCTCCCTCTCCCACTCCCCCTGCTTGTGTTCCCTCTCTCGCTGTCTCTCTCTCTCTCTCTCTCTCAAATAAATAAATAAACTTAAATATAAAGAAAAGAAAAGGAATGGAACTGGACATCATTGGGGTGCACATACTGGATATGAGGCGGCTTTGGAAAGTTTTGACAATTCATAGCGATTTTTCATCCCACTTGGAAACCTATCTGATTGAGAAATTCCTTGTGAAGAGAAACGAAACATGAATCTACTTAATTCTGTAATAGTAAAATCATAATTTATAAGGTACATTTCAGCCAACAAAATCAAAGCAGTTCACGGAATAATTGTATTAATTCTCAAAATATCATCTGAGTTGCACACTGAGGAATAGCTTATAAATAGCTTTAAAAAAAAAAAATCACTAAACCTTCCAAAATTCTATTTCCATGGGCTCTACCCAAGCTTAACAAATCCTACCCACCCACTCTAATAACAACAGACAACTCCTTCTTTACTTTTGCCAAAGTGGTAAGCTTTCAGGAAATACACTCAGAATTCCTGCCTAACATATACTTGTGGAAACCAAAGAACACTGAGGAAAAAAAGAAAGAAAGGCGAATTTCTTGTGTCTTACTGCTCTTTCTTTTTTTTTTTTTTAAGCCCTGCTTGGTCATTTTTCAACTTGGTAGGTACATGACTACGGACTTATTTTCATCACTAAACACGCAGTGATCTAAAGACCTTAAATTGAGGAAATAAGAAAATGATATACAGGAATAACTGTTATGGTTGCAATGTTGGGGGAAAAAAAGAAGAAGGGAGGATCAGAGAGAGAAAGAGAATGATAGTAAGTTAAAAGAAGAAGAGGCAAGGAGAGCAAGAGAGAATGAGTGAGACCTATTCCCAAATTTCTTGATTAAAAATTAAAAATATACCTTTTCTAGGGGTGCCTGGGTGGCTCAGTGGGTTAAAGGCTTCAGCTCAGGTCCTGATCCTAGGGTCCTGGGATCGAGCCCCGCATCGGGCTCTCTGCTCAGCGGGGAGCCTGCTTCCCTTCCTTTCTCTCTGCCTGCCTCCCTACCTACTTGTGATCTCTCTCTGTCAAGTAAATAAAATCTTTAAAAAAAAAAGAAATATATATATATATATATATATATATATATATATATATATATATCTTTTCTAAATCATGCTGTCTGTTCACCAAAACCAACACTCTGCTTTTATTAGATGCCTTTTCTTTATCTGTACTGTTGAAAAAAATTATAGATAAAAAGCATCTAGAACTGCAAAATTTCCACTTGCTTCTTTTTTCTCTAAATTCATGACCACCAGAGTATTCTTTGAAGTACTTCTATAGGTCTATAGTGATGCTGGAAGAAGCAACCATTGTCAACCATGACCCACCAGGAAGTCAGCACCCAAGTGTGTCCTTGACTTTTCTAAACAGTTCAAAGAACAGTTCAGTTCTTTTTGAAGAACCACAAATCCCCTAGTGAATTATCTCAATATTGTTCAATGCAGAGTAAAATAGTTTCCCTGAACTCTGTCCATTGTCTCCTGCTGCCATGAAGACCCAAGAGTTTGCCTTCCCTCTTGGCATCTTCTCGGGTTAAGAAAAACCAGTTTAAACCATTTCCCCTAAAATCACTGAAAATAAATTTGAAGTATGTCAAAATGAGACAGCCTAAGAGATGACAAAGTATAAGAGTGAGTTCAATCATGATTACTAAATAAGTAAAGGTGAATGTTTAAAAGAAAAAAAATCTCAAAAGGATTGCTGAGATTTGCAGCAACAAGTTTTCTTTCCCTTATTTGTATTCAATGCCATAGAATCACGAAGACCCAAAAAAAAAAAAAAAAAAAAATTAGACTTACATGTACTCCCAGTTATTTGCAGTTCCCAGTCTGTATTTAAAAGTAGACTAAAGAAACATATTTTTACTGCTGCTTTCAATTTTCCTTAATCACTGGTATTTATTTTGTGTTAGTGCTTTGCTCTTTGACTTTCTGTGTGAGAGGTGCTTTATATACTCAATTTGCTAGTGAGCTATGAGATGAAAGGAGTCTTAATGGTGAGTTTGAAGACTGTGGGTTTTTATTTCTTTTATTTTTTTACAGTTGATACATATACAATTTCACCCTTAATTATCTATGGCTTATCCTGTCCATGGATCAATAAAGACATATATAAAACATGCCTGTACTAGGTAATTCTTCCAGAAAATTACACAATCAAATAGGTTGGATGGCATTTGTTAAAATACATTTAGTACTTGGTGTAAAATCTCTTCCTATATGAAGCTATTCAACACTATAATTCTTTTGTTTCTAACTGCCTTTTACAAGATTGAAGTCTTGGAATAATTGTAATTTTCCCTGACCCTCTTTAGAGTGATTTAGTTTACATCACCATGTGGTGTTCCGAGGAGCCACACAATGTCCTCTTGGATTTTCTCAGCAATATTGAACATTTAAGAAAAGTGTTTCCTGCCGATTGAAAGAGCTATAACACTGCTTGCAGCTCCAGCTTCTCTTAGTTGCGTGAGCCGCAACTCAAGTGTGCAGGTTGCAACAGCTCGACAGGACGACCCGAGACTGAGCCTAAGAGCTCTATCCAAATGTCCTACAAAACTCTAGCTTTGTGTCTCACTGGCACTGTGACAAGTTTCTGGTGGTGGATTGTAGTAAACCAGAGTCCTCAGCATGGCCATGTTGGATGTTTGATTACTTTCCTAGGTCAATTATGGAAAATGTTTTTATACGTTGTTGTTGGATAATGTGGTTTTTGTGAGATGCCATGTTATTCGTCAATTACTTATTTACTATCCCTATATTGTGATCCTAGAACCATGTTATGTCCTATGGAGACAAAGAACAAGGCGTTCCTGTCAGGAAGCCTGACAGCTTGTGAGAAGACAAAACTAACAAAAGTGAAATCATTGCAGAATGGATTATCTTAGAAGTTCAGAGAATTTCTATTCAAGAGAATGTTGAATAAAGGAAAAGAGACTTGACATGGAACTTTAGTTAAGTGACAAAAGGTGTAAGGATGGGGGTGCCTGGGTGGCTCAGTTGGTCAAGTATCTGCCTTAGGCTAAGGTTATGATCTCAGGATCCTAGAATCAAGCCCTATGGCAGGCTCCCTGCTCATTGGGAAGTCTTCTCCCTCTCTTTCTGTCCCTCCCCCAACTCCTGCACTCTCTCTCTCTTAAATAAATACATAAATAAAATTCTTAAAAAAAAAATTTTAGAGGTGAAAATGAGCAACCATGTTTATAGGACAGAGAAGGCACAGGGGTAGCTGGGCGCATGTCTCCTTTCCAAATATACGTCACAAACCTCTCTCCCTCTCTCCCTTGACTTTGCTAACCGCAGTCCAGTTCACTTCTAACCCTCCTCCAGGCTACAGCAGCTGTGATTAGTCTTACCAGGCCCTGACCATGCATAATCTACATGCGTAGACCTCACATGATAATCCTTTCTTTTTTCCATTTAAAAGCACATCATTTCAGCTCCATGATCAATCGCCTTCAAATGGCTTCCCAATATACTAAGAATAAAAACCAAACTCTTTACCATGGACTTCAAGGCCTTGCATGATCTGAATCACAATTAGCGCGGATCACGTCTCCAAATGGTCTTTTCCTTGCTCACCACGCTCTAACTTCCTTGCTCATTTTGTTTCTGGAAACAAGATGGAAGAAAAGTGAAGAATATGACAACGTTAGCTTAGCACAGTGCAGCTCCAGTGTGTATTCTCCATTCAGTCTTCACAAGAAACCTGACTAGAGGGTATGATCCCTACTTTAAAGATAAAGACCCAGAAATCCAAAAAGCCTAAGACACAGATCATGTGATTATCAGAGTTTTCACTCAAATTCATGTCTTTTTTTTTTTTTTTAAGATTTTATTTATTTATTTATTCATTTGAGAAAGAGACACAGAGAGAGAGAGAGTGAGCCCAAGCAGAGGGGAAGGGCAGAGGAAAAGGGAGAAGGAAGCTTCCTACTCAGGTGGGAGCTCCATCTCAGGACCCCGGATCATGACCTGAGCCAAGGCAGATGCTTAACCGACCAAGCCACCCAGGTGTCCCAAATTCATGTCTTTTTGAGCATCATTCCAAGGGAAAGAAACAATATTTATAATTAATAATATATAAAATTTGGCGAGAAGCATGAGTGAAAGGTAATTTCTAATGTTAAAGCTTGTATTAATGAGGAAATGGTGGTGTCATGAACTTGATGATAGGAAAGAAGTGTAAAAAAGACATAGTCAAGTTAGCCTCTTCTTAGAGGCTGCACCAGAATGAGGGCTCCTACTCATGCCTTTGCAACAATGCAGCTGTGAGAATTCACTTGAAACCGTAAAGGTCTCCAAGGCAAAAATTTCTCCTCTGAAACAGAGATGGAAAATTTTTGTGATCTTGGGTTAGGGAAAGATTTCCTAGATACAACAATAAAAGCCCGGGCTCTCTGCTCAGCAGGGGCCTGCCTCCCCCTCTCTTTCTGCCTGCCTCTCTGCCTACTTGTGATCTCTGTCTGTCAAATAAATAAATAAAATCTTTTTAAAAATTCAATAATAAGAAAATAACCTAGTTTTATTTTATTTTATTTTATTTTAGTTTAGTTTTTTATAATTTTTTTTATTTTTTATAAACATATATTTTTATCCCCAGGGGTACAGGTCTGTGAATCACCAGGTTTACACACTTCACAGCACTCACCAAAACACATACCCTCCCCAATGTCCATAATACCACCCCCTTCTCCCAAACCCCCTCCCCCCAGCAACCCTCAGTTTGTTTTGTGAGATTAAGAGTCACTTATGGTTTGTCTCCCTCCCAATCCCATCTTCTTTCATTTATTCTTCTCCTACCCACTTAAGCCCCCATGTTGCATCACCACTTCCTCATATCAGGGAGATCATATGATAGTTGTCTTTCTCTGCTTGACTTATTTCGCTAAGCATGATACGTTCTAGTTCCATCCATGTTGTCGCAAATGGCAAGATTTCATTTCTTTTGATGGCTGCATAGTATTCCATTGTGTATATATACCACATCTTCTTGATCCATTCATCTGTTGATGGACATCTCAATTCTTTCCATAGTTTGGCTATTGTGGACATTGCTGCTATAAACATTCGAGTACACGTGCCCCTTTGGATCACTACGTTTGTATCTTTAGGGTAAATACCCAATAGTGCAATTGCTGGGTCATAGGGCAGTTCTATTTTCAACATTTTGAGGAACCTCCATGCTGTTTTCCAGAGTGGTTGCACCAGCTTGCATTCCCACCAACAGTGTAGGAGGGTTCCCCTTTCTCCGCATCCTCGCCAGCATCTGTCATTTCCTGACTTGTTGATTTTAGCCATTCTGACTGGTGTGAGGTGATATCGCATTGTGGTTTTGATTTGTATTTCCCTGATGCCGAGTGATATGGAGCACTTTTTCATGTGTCTGTTGGCCATCTGGATGTCTTCTTTGCAGAAATGTCTGTTCATGTCCTCTGCCCATTTCTCGATTGGATTATTTGTTCTTTGGGTGTTGAGTTTGCTAAGTTCTTTATAGATTCTGGACACTAGTCCTTTATCTGATATGTCGTTTGCAAATATCTTCTCCCATTCTGTCAGTTGTCTTTTGATTTTGTTAACTGTTTCCTTTGCTGTGCAAAAGCTTTTGATCTTGATGAAATCCCAATAGTTCATTTTTGCCCTTGCTTCCCTTGCCTTTTGCGTTGTTCCTAGGAAGATGTTGCTGCGGCTGAGGTCGAAGAGGTTGCTGCCTGTGTTCTCCTAGTTTTATTTTAAATGGGCAAAAGTTTTGAACAGCAATCTCACCAAAGAAGATAGACAGATGGATAAAAGCACATGAAGAGATGCTCAATATCGCTAGTTATTAGGGAAATGCAAAATAAAATCACAATGGGATACGAACACACATCTATTAAAATGGCTAAAATTTAAGACTGATCATATACCAAGTATTGGCCAAGATGTGGAGGTATTAAAACTCTCATACCTATGTTGTAGTTGATGCAAAATGTTACAATTACTTGAAAAGCATTTGGAAATTTCTTAAAATATTAAATGTTCATCTACTGTATCATCTAGCCCTTCCATTCCTAGGCTTTTTCCAAACCCTAATTGTGTTGTTACATGGCAAAAGTGAAGGGATTTGGCAATGTAACTAAAGTCTCTAGGGGTGCCTTGGTGGCTCAGTCAGTTAAGCATCCAAGTCTTGGTTTTGGCTCAGGTCATAATGTCAGGGTTATAGGATTGAAAACCTTGGTTGGGCTCCTTGCTCAGCAGGGAGTCTGCTTGAGGCTCTTTCTCTCTCCCTCTGTCCCTTCCACCACTTGTGCACACACTGTCTCTCCCTTTCTCACTCTAAAATAAATAAAAACTTTTTTTTAAGTCTCTAATAATTTGATTTTTAAATTAACCAAAGAAGAGATTATCCTAGAATCCTGGATGGGCCTGATCTAACAAGGTTGGCCCTTTAAACCTTAGTGATAATGTTATGTTCTAAAACTTAGGTCTTATTAGTGTTTACCCAACTGAAAAATTTACCAAAACTCATAAAACTATATATTTAAGCAGATATTTTATTGTATTTAATTTTACCCTAATAAATTTTATAAATTAATGTTAAGACCCCTCCTCTGCCATGGGACTCTAACAGCATGGGCTTAGACCCAATGAAAGGATGAGAGATACAGATTATTTCCCCCATTACAAACCAGACTACTGCTATGGGTACGTAGTTGTAATACTATTCATCAGGAAAAGGTACTGAAAGTTTTATTCAAATGACACGCATTTCTTTGGTTTAATGCATGGTCTGGGTATAACCAAAGTATTCCTCAGTTTACCCATACTTTGAAGAGTAGAATAAATAGGAAGATTCAGCTTTTTACCCATGCAGCCTTTCCCAGATTTATTAGGCATGTTTGATTAAGTATTGTTTATGGCTTCTCTAGTGCCACAACACATAGTTGAGCAGTTGCTGTAGAGATGGTATGACCCTCGAAACCTCAAATATTTACTATGAAGCCCTTTGCAGAAAAAGTTTGTCTTTAGATAACACATTCTCTCCACACGTGTTCTAAAAGGAATGAAACAAAGATAACAAAAATGATAAGACTCCATAGCTGATATGTTCACAGTTATTAAGAAGTCTAATAAACAGGCGTGCCTGACTGGCTCAAGTGGTTAAGTGTCTGCCTTTAGCTCAGGTCATGATCCTGCAATCGAGCCCCTTGTCGAGCTCTCTTCTAGTGGAGGAGTCTGCTTCTCCACCTCCCTCTGCTTCTCCCGCTGCTCCTTGTCTCTCTTTCTCTCTCTTTCACTCTCTCTCTCTCTCAAATAAAAAAAGAATTTTTTTTTTAAAGAAGTTTAAAATAATACTGACAAATTCTAGTTCAGCTAACAGGCCACCACTTCATAGCTTACATCTAGATCAAAGCATTAAAATCAACAAATGTTCTCTGAAGTAACTCAATGGTCTTTTTATTTCTGTCTGTCTGTGTATCACAGGTTTTGCTGGATCATGAACCTGAAAGCAACTGTTGTCTTTCTGGGAATATCTTACATCCAGCACTCAGGGGCTGGGGCCCTGGTTCTACTCATTCCCTTTATGTCTACACTTATGGCTTTGATAACCCTTCATATGATGCACTGTGACTTGATTTATCAGCCAGAAAAATGTAAGTAAATCACACTTCACATTAATTATTTGATTTTGATGGTTTTCTTGATCTACTTGATCTTCTTCATCTTTGATCCCCTGTAACTTCTCTTTCAACTCACAGGATTTGTAGAGTCTGCCAGTTGCTACACTTGAGAGCAGTAAAATCTGTAAGAATATCAACAATCTCTAAGATCTTTTCGGTTTCCCTTGTTCAAATCAGTTTAATAATTGGATGTTTCAAACAAAAACAAAAGTAGGACAAAAATCCCGTCTGTACTCTCCGCTTCAACTATCATCAACTCCACTCACTCTCTCCCCATCCCACCTGGTGATTTTGAAGCAAAAGGATGGATGAGGACAAACCACAAGAGACTCTTAAAGATAGAGAACAAACTGAAAGTGGATGGAGGGAGGGGGTGGGGTCAGGCTAGATGGGTGATGGGTTTTAAGACGTGCTCTTACTGGGTTGAGCACCGGGTGTTGTTATGTAAGTGATGAATCACTGAATTCTATTCCTGAAATCTATATTGCACTTTATGTTAGCTAACTAAAATTTAAATTGAAAAAAATATTATAGCATTTCATTTGTGTGCAAGTGTGTAAATGACATACTTTTAAAAAACCATATTCACAATGTCATTATTACATACACACACACAATGAAAGGGAGAGTAGCGGCTCACTGTTAAGATCTGTTTCCCTTTTTGAAATTTGTGTATTTTGTTTACTTCACATCCAAATAGGTCCATACATTCCGAATGGCAGAAGTGCCCCTTACATCATCTATATTCCTCTTTCATTTCTATCTCTTTTCACTTTTTTTTTAAAGAAATCTGAACATTCCACAGAGCATTTCTCGTAGTCTGAATTTCATGGATTACATCCACATGTTGTCATGCAAGAGATGTTCCTCTTTCTTAATTCCTTTTAATTGTCTGAAAGACCTACATGCTTGATCAGATTAAGATTTTTTTTTAAACAAAATTCCTTCATAGATGGTGTTATGTACTTCAATGAAGAGGAGAGATGTCTGATTATCTGTTTTTACAGTATCAGCACCCACTGATGATTTCTGCCTAAGTCCATACTCCATTGTGGGTTACAAGGCAGTGATAGTCCATATTTATGCCTCCTTCATTAGCTGAAATAATTCTATGAAGAGAAATCTCTCCTCAGTAAGTATTCAGTTATACAGAGGTACAGTTTATATAGGAAAAAGAAAACAAATGTTTAATTCTTTTACTCTATTTTTAGACTTTCAGTATCTTCCAGAGGTAGACCTGTTGGATGATTTCTTTAGAAAAACTATTATTATTAATTTATAGACTTAAAATTTTTAGTAAGTTGCAATCCACCACAGTTATCAGTGCTCGGATTATTCCATATTTGGGCAGTGAGGTTCTCTTTGAGTTGGTGTCTGAGTCTTCCGGACAAGCCTCTGTTTTCTTTTCTGGCTTCCTTGTTTTCTGATATGCCAGCATATTCTATGGTCATTATTTCTTTCCCTGAAATTGGAATCATCTCCTCCAAAAAACGGTGTTTCCTTTCCACGGATGTTGGTAATTAGAGACTATAATTTTGGCCATGGGGATGCTCAATGCTACTTAGTCTATCATGGTTCCTAGACTTTTCTGTGGACAAAGCTAGAAAATGTTATCATTTTTTCTTTCTAGAATAACATACATTTTGGATTATACTAATACCTTAATCAAAACCAGTGCTGAAGGATTTTTTCTTATCCTATCAAACTCGGGTCTTTTTCTCTTATTTCCTAGGCCAAGAATCCCAGTTCTCAATGACAACAATAATCCACACATTTGCTTTATCTCAAAGACTCAGTAATCTTAGCCTGACACTGGCGCCCCCAGTATGGTTATCGAAAATAGTTTCAAGATTCTTGCACTTTTTCTTTTCTTTATCTTATAATCCCTAGGAATGTACACCAAAATTATTATGTCCTAAAGTTACTCATAGTTTCTCTCTGTGTGGTTGTGTCAGTAACTTTATGTAAAATTAAATGTATTTATTCCATTTTTCTTTATACTTAGACATATTTTTAAAATTTAATTAAGTCTTGGGAATAGTTTCATGTATCTAAAATTTATGTAGAAAACAAAGTCTATTTATATTCCTATATCCTCTCTTATTCCCTTAGGTGTCCATTTACATATTTTAAAGAATTATCTTTCCATTTTTGTAATAAGGGAAACTATTAAAATTTTTTATGTGTGTGTCTTTATGTCTCCATGTATGTATTTACTTCCCTACTTATATAAGCAAGAGCGTATTATTCACTCTTCTCACCTGCTTTTCTCATTTAATGTATCCTAGGGATTGCTTCATAATTGTATATAAAAATGTGCCCCATTCCTTTTTATAGCTGCTTGGTTCTCCATTATGTAATGAATCAGCTTCATATTGATGTTTATTTTACCAGCCTATTGATGGACATTCAGGTTGGGGTTTTGGTTTTGTTTGGTGGGGGTTTTTTTGCCTTTTTTTTTTTCTTTTTTTGCTTTTGCTTTTGCTATGTTAAGTAGTTTCTAATGAATAGCCTGCTGTAATCCTCTCTTTGTAGGATTGTTAAGTGAAAAAGTAATTATACACACAACTTTGCTATATTTCAACAAATTTCCTTCCATAGTGGTTGTATTGTTGAGTTTCCACCAAAAATGTATGAGAATGCCTGTTTTCTCATAGTCTTTCCAGCAAAGTAATTTTGTCAAACTTTTGGATTTTTGACAACTTGAGGGTGGAAAATGGCATCTTGCAAAAGTTTTAATTAACATTTCTCTTATTATGAGAAAAGTTGAACATCTTTTCATTGCTTAGAACAATTTGTATATCTTTCAGTGAACTACCTGTTCATACATCTAGTCCATTTTTTTTTTTCTGTAGGACTGTGGACTTTTTCTTTTGATTTTTAGAAGATTTCTTTATATTGTAGATGTTAAACTTTTATTTATGATAAAATTTGCAAATATTATTCCCCATTTGTCATATAGTTTTTAACTTTGATTCTTGTGTTTTTCTTCTACACACAAGATTTTTAAGTTTCCTTTTTTTATTTTTGATGAGGGGTTAAGCTTATAATAAAATATATCAGTTGTCTCCCTAATTACGTCTAGATTTTGAATTATGTTGGAAAAATTTTCCTTACTCCAAGAATATAAAGATATTCACTCAAATTTTCTTTCAGTACTCATATTCTTTCTTCTTCTTTTTTTTTAATCTTTATATCTCTGACCCATTGGAAATTATATTAAAATAGGTTTTGGGGCACATGAGTGGTTCAGTCGGTTAAGCCTCTAACTCTTGATTTTGGCTCACGTCATAATCTCAAGGTTGTGGGATCAAGTCCTCATCGTGCTCCAAGCTCAGCACGGAGTCTGCTTGAGATTCTCTCTCTCCCTCTCCCTCTGCTCCTCCACCTACTCTCTCTCAAATTAATTAATTAATTAATTAAATCTTTTTTTAAAATAAAACAAAATAGGTTTTAAGAATGAACTTAATTTTATCTTTTTTCGATGTAACTGTCAAGTTATCCAAACTCACTTATTTCAAAGTCTGGATTTTCCCCACTAATACAAGATGCCACCTTCATTGTACATAGACACTTGCATTTCTGGAGCTGTTCCTTGGTTAGTCTATTAATCTATCTTATCTAACTCTGACTTTAATTTCTCATATATTTTCTTTTTACTACTACCACTGTTTCTACTACTTCTCTATACAACTACTACCATTAAGAGTGATGTGATGAGCTGTATTTTTACCAGTTGAGGGTCTTCACCAATGTTACCTCATTTTCACCCCCAGCCTGTGAAGTAGATAAGAAGGGTACCTTGTATCCTTTTATAGCTTGGGCTCCATATGCTTTGCTCTGCTTCTCCAGCAACTTCAACATATCATTTATGATTTTTTTAAAATTTAAATTAGAGTTAGTTAACATACAGTGTAACATTCTCTTCCAGAGTAGAATATAGTGCTTCATCACTTACATACAACACCCAGTGTGGAGCTCATTTTATTATAGCACATTTGGAAGTACGGAAAATTTCATCCATAGGAACATCTGCCTCCATTTCTCAGAGCTCTGTGGTATGTGGATCACAGCTAAGCAGTACACTTCTTCCTGGCAATCTGTGGAATGGGTTCAATATGCAGAAAGTTCTATGAGGGTTGGTCTTTGTCAGCCCCACAGAGCAAAAAAGAGAAAATTGTAAAGCATAAAATTTCATGGAAAGATAAGTTTAGTCATTTCTGGAGTGTGTAATTAGCAAATAATTCCAGGGTTTTGTGAATATAAATTCATAATTTATCTATATAAATTATTTCCTATTTAAGAATATATTTATCTGAATAAAGAGATACAATTCTTCATGTAATACAGACATATATAAGCTACTGTTCACCACCAACCTATTGTAGCCCTTATGTTACATATTTAAATATATGATGAAGTAAACTTTCTTAGGAAATTCATGAGAAAGAATTTTATAATTGTAATTAAAAGTATAATAGAAAATGTTCTGGAGTCTTTTACTCTACACAATACTCCATAAACTGAATACTTCACAGTTTTCAGTTTTTGTTTTGTTTTCTATTTCCAAGTAATAAGATCACCCAACTACGATGAAGTAAAATGCTGTCTTCCCTCTAGCCAAGTATATAATCCTTATTTTGGCTTCTTCCTCTCTGATGACTAAATTGGAAATTCCTCAAAGCTGTAATTCAAAGCCATAGGTGACCTTAAAGAAATGATTTTTTATATGCTACCTTTTATTTTAAGGTAACTTTTCAAATGTGGACCATGCATTCCATTATGTTTAGCTGTCAAGCACGGCCTTCATTTGCATTTCTTCCCACTGCTATAATTTTGAGAACTGGCAGGTGACCAAAGAAGAAAAAATGTGCATCTACCATCTAGAGTGCAATGTAGGCTTTTTTTATTATAATTAAGTAGCATAGATATTCATGATTAGATCAAGGTCAGAGGAGCAGAACATCAGAGCCAAGGACTTAAAGGTACAAAGAATAGAAAAATTGCTTTCTAAAGTTTTTTTTTTTTAATAGTAATAGCTACAATCTTTAAGTATTGCAATAAAACATTTAAAATAGCTCATCTGTTTCATTTTAAAATGTACACGCCTGGTGTGTTTGCCATCCACATTTAAACTAGAGCTTGAAGTCTCAGTTGCATTTTCATCCCTTTTTTTTTTCAACTTCCCATTTCTGCTCCTGGTGCAGAAAAGCAATTTGAAAATCATAATGACAATAGATTTTTTTAAAAGTGAAGTCTACATGACACCCCAAATTATTTGTATGGAAGTCATGAATTTTCTATTAAGTCTAATGGATTAATCCACGGAGGTGGTGTGATGTTTAGAAGGAGATGTTTTCAACAGGGTATCTCTCCTAACATTCAGGGATAACACCCTGGTTTGATGGGGCATCTGCTACTCTCCTGGGGCAGACAGATGGGGCATCTGCTACTCTCCTTGAGCAGACAGATGACTGTACATTTCCTTTTCTTGCCCTCTCGAACTAACTTATGATTCCCTCCCAGGTCCTCTGATCAATTTAGGATTACTACTTCTCTGCCTTCTTTTCCCTCTGACTTAAAACCCATATAGCACACTGTCCACTCCTTCTCAATCTCCTTGATAGTCCTTCTCTTTTCTCCTCTGATAGTCTTCTAACTGATGCAAAGCCCTAGGATTCATTCCCTGAACCTCATCTCTTCACACCCTCTTTCCTCAAGTAACCTGTAATCCCACTTTTAATATCAACTATATACCAAACACTCAAGTTCATATTGACTTCACCTTGAAACATACATATCCAATTTCTAGTCAACCCTTTTTTAATGGTAGAAAACTTTTATTTTTCAATTTAAAACATTTCTACACAGTTTACCTCCCCCTCTCCCTCTCTCTCTATAATATATGTAAACGTATATATAGTATGTATATATATATATATATATATATATATATATATATATATATATATATAATGTTACCTTTCCAAACCTCATTAAAACAAAAATACAAGGACAAAAAGGTGTCAGCTTTCAAAAATGAAAAGAACAGAAAACAGGCTATTAGAAGACAAAAGCTTTTCCTACATTTCTTGGAAACAGGCATGGACATTTTAACTTGGTTATCTAATGGTCCTCTCAAACTTAACCTGACCAAAACTCAAGTCCTCATTCACCCAACTGCAACACAGCCCCTTTCTTGTCTTCTTCATCTCAGTGTCTATCACCAACACCCAGTTTTCTAAGGAAAAGGTAAGTAGTCATCCTCAAACTTCCCCATTTCTTCAAGCTCCTTCCATCAAAAAATACTGCTGGTGGTTCAAACACACATGCCTACCTGTCCACTTCTCTTCACTGCTATCGCTATGTCCAAGTCACCATTACTTCTTGCCCTCTCTCAGCTCCCCCTCTTGTTTTCCAAACCTATTATCCACACCACTACCAGACTTCAAGAGTAACTTTTTAAGTGTATACATCCTACAGTTATCTCCCTTCTGCATAAAATTTCCTAATGCTTTCCTGTAACACTGAAGGCAAACTCCAAGCTCCTTACTTCAGCCCGTGAAGTCGGATCCCTGACCAACTCTGGGACCTCACCTCCTTCCAATCTTCTAACTGAGGTACTGCCTCAAATTGACCTTTATGGATACCGAACCACTCTCAGATTCTTTTTTTTTTTTTTTAAAGATTTTTACTTTATTTTATTTGAAAGAGAGACAGAGACAGGGGGTATAAGTAGGGAAAGGGCAGAGGGAGAGAGACCAGCAGATCCCCTACTGAGCCAGGAGCCTGATCCGGGGCTCAATCCCAGCACCCTGAGATCATGACCTGAGCTGAAGTCAGATGCTTAAAAAATTGTATAAGCAGGGAAAGGGCAGAGGGAGAGAGACCAGTAGATCCCCTACTGAGCCAGGAGCCTGATCCGGGGCTCAATCCCAGCACCCTGAGATCATGACCTGAGCTGAAGTCAGATGCTTAAAAAATTGAACCACCCAAGTGCCCCTCAGCTTATTTCTACCCTGTGACATATCTGGCATATGCTTCCTCCATGTCTTTTGCCTATTTCCAGTCATTCGAGCCACAGTTCAAATTTCAACTCTTTCTGCTGTCTCTATACTCTATCCCATAATGGGTGTCTATCTTAGAAGTCCATTTTGCTTTCATCATTGAGCATGTCTTATATTTTTCTGCTAAAAAGTGTCTCCCCAACCAGAAGGAAAACTCAGAAATTTGTGGATCTTGTTCACTATTATTATTCTTAGGCTCAAAAAACCTTTGGCATATAGTAGGAACTTAGTATGCTGAATGAATGAAAGATTGCATATTCACAATTGTTTGGAATCAATTATGTGCCCTCCCTATCCTAGCTAAAATTTTAGACCTCATTCATGCTCAATCATTTCTTGTTCTTAACCATTGTTTTTGTTGTTTCATATCACTCTATCAGATATAACTTTACTTGCTTAAATAAAATTCATTTTTCAAAATGTGTATTTAGTTGAAGCCAGTGCTACTCAAAACCTTATCCATGGAGCACTGCTGATCAATTAACTGTTTGTTATTGGTATGCAACAAAATAAATACAGACACTGAGAGAAAACATGTAGAAACATTTACTGAAAGTTAGATTCTATGTCTGTTGAATCTAATAATAAAAATATCAGGACTTACATTATTTATGTCTTTGTTTTATTTTATTCTTTAGGTATTATGTTTTATGATTATTTTTAAAATGTATTGACCATAATGGTTCAAACTTTTTTAAAAAAATTTTTAACACAGCTAGTTTAAGAAGCAATAATCCAAACTATTCCTCCTAAGAAAGAATATTAAATATTTATTGTTTGCAGGTATCAATTTGCCATGCATTAAGAGCAGATGACAATTCATCTTGCAACAAATGGTGATTCACTCAAACAAAAACAGAATGATGGGTTCAAAACATATATTCAATATAAGCACCTGAATTTAAAGAAAGAGAGGGGAAATTGGGGAGAATATCTTTGGAAATAGTCTTTCATCCTATGAATAGTCATCATTTCATCATAAAGCTTATTCAAAAGCATAGAGTAAGTTGGATTAATGCCAATAATAACCCTCCATCTACACAGCACTGTTTTGCAAAAGTTGAGCAGAGAACAGACTGATGAGCAACAGAGACAAGTTCATAAAGAAATGTCAGGAAGTTAAGCCTCCTAGCCCAGACCTGTTCAAATTCAGTTTCCAGACTGTTCATCAAGGCATTCTCAGTTCTCATTTCACTAAAGTCTTAAGTAAACTAATTGAAATAGCTAGGAAAGTCTCATAATAGAGCAGTTCCTCCTGCAATAATAAAAAGATGTCCCTCTTCTTTCCTAAGAGACACAACCACTCACTGGGGCTTCTTTTCCCTTGGTGTTCTTAGTCCCTGGGCTTTCCTCTGTGTTCTGGCAATAGTGACTAAGAAGAAGCAATAGTGACCACAGGTATGAGCCCATAGGAGATGCAATTATTTCAACATACTTCCACTTGACCTCAACATACTTCACAGAGGCCGCCAAAGAGCCACTGCTATAATCATTCTTGGTCACTACCAATTTGGGCTGGATTTGATTCAGTGACTTAGGGGTGAAAGGTTCCATATTCAATTACCAGGCCCCCAGCTTCTTCAATTAATCAAAGGCTGACATAATAGGTCTATTACAACTCTTAAAACAGATCAAATCAATATAATCACTCTATAACCATAAAAAGAAATATTAATAAATATTCTTTATTTAAATATAAAAACCAACGCTTGACCACATTTATATGAATTTGTTAGAATGTATTTCACGTGGAATTTTATTATGGGAAATTTGAACATAAGCAAAATGACCATCAAACTATACTTTGAATTTCTATAGTGACCTTCCTTGGAGAAACTCAAACATTTTTACATTTATTATACCGTTTATCCTGCAACCATGGCTTGGTGTCTATGTAATTTGCAGAAGGACTTCTTTGGTCGAAAGAGTACTATGAAAAATTGTAACAATTATGGTGGCACAGCTGAACTGCTAACTCAAAGGGGGGGGAAGTGTCACTTATCTGTCATTGTATCAGGAAGTCTTAATGGAGTCAAAGAAAAGGTGGTATCTGAAAGATCATGAAAGAAGCAACAGTGAGGTTGCAAATCACAAGCAGTAAGTGACTGCTAACATCTTGGGTAATAAAATGCTTTGGGTGCTGAAGTGACAGCTATATAAACCCAGAGGAAACTACTGGAAAAGTCAAAAGCCAGCTAATCCAATCTGAACTTTTAGTGATGCTATCAACATGTATAAAGTCATTTGAAGAGTTCAAAGTTTAACCTTACATCTGAAATTCAAGGATAACGTCAAAGCAGAGAATACATTTCATTTCATCTCCATGTCAAAATAAGAAACCACTCTCCACCTGACAAGTGAGGATTATTGATATAACCATTTATATTAAGAACTAGTCCTAGTCCTTTGTGTTAAGACTGTAAAAGAAAGTTTTGGTTGTCTCACTCATTAATGAGTTAGACTTCTAAGAGATTGTGGAATTTCTTACTTTGGTGTTTTATTTTGTCACCTTTCTTCCTTTTTTAATATGTTTCCATTGATCTTACCTTTTTCATTTTTTACATTAGCTGTCAGCCATCACCTTCGGCTGGTCACCAGGATGCCAGAACCCTTGTCAGGAGCATGTTCCTTTGAATTCAACCCCTTGGGTGCTAAAACCTTCTCAGTCACTTTACTGCCCTTCATCCTGGCAATTGTCATCTTTCTGATGGACGTCCTGGAAAATTGAAGAACAATTCCTTTACTAATACATAATATCTCAAATTACTTGCAGGTTGTTCCCTCCTGACAACCTTTGGGGTGTTTATTAATGCTCTGAAAATATGCTGTCTGCGCTATTGCCATCTTGCTGGAGATGTGACAAGCTGGTTAGACCATGCCAAGAAAAAAAATGGCGGTTGCTACAGTGAGCTCCACGTGGAAGATACAAAATTTTTCTACACCCTTCTCCCTCTCTTCATTTCTCAGCTCCTTTACAGAATATGCATTATGCAGGTAAGGAAGGTAGTGAGTACTATCCCATGATAGTAAAGTGATTGTATGTGAGCATTACAAGTTAAATATTTATTTTCACCCCATCAAACTCTTCTCATACACTTTGTCAGGGAGTTATCCTATAAATGCTTCTCAACATTACAGGCTCTAATTTCAAGAGACAAGAGGGGTCAGGCAGAGAGAGGCATACCTGAGGAGAACCTAGTATGCTGTTTCTCTTGTAAAACTGGAAATGTCTTTCAGAAGACGCAGACGATATTTCAGAATGCATAGTCACAAGGCATTAGAGCAATGCACGAAAATATGCAATCTGTGGGCGATTACCCAACCTTTTCTTCCTCCTTCATTAAACCTTTAAAATCTAGTACTAACACGTAGTTAACATGACTGATTTAAGTACCACCTCCCCTGTACTGAAGTATATGTTCTAATGAGCAAAAGATTATTTCCCCACCCACCCTTAGTTCCTTGGTGAATCTGTCCCTGTGCTGTGGAGAAATTAGAGGGAAAACAGCAAGTCCAAAGTACCTTTTAAAACATATGTGATTAAAGAGCAATTTTAATATGATAATGTTCAAAGACAAACTTACAAAGAAATACAAGTGACTATAAAGACTTTGAAGAAATTCAGGACTATATTTGCTGCTAACTTGGAAATTAGATGGTTAATGAATGAGGTAGATTTATAAATCTCAGAGCAGCAGAGCTGAAAAAGAAACTTAGAGATTAATTTACTCAACTACTTCATTTGTTGAAGAGGAAACTGAGGCTAGAAAAATTAAGTGATTCTGGAAGGACAGCTAAGTCACACCGTTAATAATAGCAAGAGGGAAGGCAAATCTACCTGCTGACTCTTAGGGCAATGCTTGCTCTAATTGGCCAGGGGTCAGCAAATTACTGCCTGCAGGCCAAATCCAGCTTGCTGGTTTTTTGTTTTGTTTTGTTTTGTTTGCATTTCCTACCAGATAAAAAAGTTTAAAAATTTTTATATACTTGAAAAAAATCAAAAGAAAAAATATTTTATGACATAGGAAAATCATATCAAATTCAAAATTCAGGACCAATAAATAAAGTTTTATTGGAATATATCCATTCTTGTTTATTTGTCATACTGTTTCCTGGTGCATGAAAACAGCAGGCTTGAGTGTTTGCAATAGAATCAGTATGTGGAAATATTTTCTATCTGGCCCTCTGCAAAAAAGTTTGCCAAGAACCCTTGCTGTAAACGTCGCACGAAAACAAGGTTAATCTGGCAGATTCAACTTCTTTCCTGACTGCACTATAGCAGCCAGCACAAAAACACAAAAATATTACCTGTGTATATAATCTTTAATATCATAAGGAACATCTTAAAAGGGCAAAATTAATAGTAAGTATAAAATTACTAAGTAGTCCATAGCTAGCCTCGAACCTTCTGTGAAAAAAGCACAAATTCCTGACTCTTTATTTTCGTAATGCAGTGACACTTACTATTTCTTTTGACTAAATTTCTCTTCTGAAAACTGTCATAAATTTTTTAATTTGACATAAATTACCATAAATTCCAATAAACTGAATTTTAACTATCTCACCAACTCTAGATGCCCAGGTATTGCAAAGAACAAAAATTGTTATTCATTGATCACCTATATGGTCATAACTCCTAAAAGATGACTTCACCATATCTAATTTAATCCCCACAGCAAGCTTACAGTGGTTGTTATTCTGATCCTAAATATGCGTCTCAGAGACATGCAGGATTCTGTAATTTGCTTGCAGGCACCCCACTAATATATGGCATCCCAATTTAGTGCTGGTATAAACACCCAGAGTTTACTACCCACAATGTCTCTTGCAACCGGGTTAAAAATCCCTGATACAGACCTATAGGCTCCAAAATTATGCACAGTAATGTTATGCCAGACAATTCCCCCCCCCAAAAAAAAAAGTTTAGAATGTGCTTCTCAAGAGAGGTAGAAGAAACCTCCAATGGGATAGGCTGAAAATAGATTTTTACCTTCAGATGAAATACTCACCAGCATAAAGGCGATCAAAGTACCAAGAATAAAACATCCTTGAATTCCGTATTTTAAATTTAGTAGCCTTTATTGACCTTCAGTTCCAAGACATACATTTAAAATATGTTGATATTAAGGCTGATGATGTTACCATTTGACATTACTGGCCACTCAGAGGTGAAAATGAATCTCTATTGACAGCAATTATTTCTGAATACTCAGAGGCTTGTATGAAATAAAAGTATTTAAAATTTTAAAAGGGGATGATTTCAGAACTTGAGGCAGAAGCAGAAATGATTTCAAGCTTTCAAGACACTAGAGCCTTTTCTTAGATTAGGCAATATATTAATATTGCTTCACTAAAGATTAATAGTACATTCGCCACATTATTAAGTTAACAGGTTTCTGTGTCTGTGATTCATGCCGATAATAACTTTATTCCTATTAACAATAATTCTCATTTGAAATCAGTAACAGAAACTTCCAGGTTCTGCTGGGAGCCTTTCAGTCTTCGAGCAGATCTGCTGCCAGCACTCTTTTTTAAAAGCATCACTCATTTTCCTCTGATTGGGGGATATGTGCTTAATAATTTTACTGAAGTGAGGCAGAACTAGATAATGTTCCCTTCAGTCTTGCTATCTGCCCCCAGCAAAGCAATCCTTGTTTATAATCCTAAAGGTCACATTGAAGACTGGAAGATGAATTATCACCAAGACACATTTTGGACAAATAGAGAGAATGTCTGTGAAAATGTGGTCTTTCCCTGGGTTTAGGTAGTTAACATAGCAAGAGGCTATGTTACAAGCGATGGGTTCATTAACTGCTGTGCTTATGACAAAGACCCTTCTTATACCCTCTCCAATTGTACGATTGACAGCAGAGGAGTCGGTGAAAATACTCGAACAGGAAGTGATCATCTGGATGTTTGAGGTGGGCAGCTCTCCCAGTATGGTAATAAGGCACAAATCCTATCGTAGTTCACGCACAGAAAGAAAAAAAATAGTTTGGTGAATCCATCCCTTACGGACAAGACTCAGGTTGACTTAGCAGTTTTGTGCTCCACTGGGAATTAGAGAAGTACTAGGCTCTCTGACTGATAATCACGAGTGACTGCAACCACATTCACAAATAGAAAAGCAAGTAGGTGCCCTCTTTCTTGTGACCCTGTGCTTTTTAACAAGAGGTTTGGAATACCTGAAGAGTCTCCAAGTTCAGGTTATGCTTTTAGTTAGGATTAGGGTTATTTTAAAAATGAAGAAATTCTGACACTACACTGAGGATTTGGGATGTGGTAGAGGTCTTCTTTGTTTGGGCTTTTTGGTTTTAGGGGGATTCTGTTTGCTTTTCATTTCTTATCTGTTAGTTTATTATGCAAACCTTTTGCACACAGCTTCCTCTGTGGTCCACTAATGTCACACACTGAGTTTAAAATGAGGTATAAACACAAGTGTATTTTGTTTCTCTTTTTTCAATTACTTGGGTCATTTCAGAAGTGAAGCCCATCCAAGGAGCCAACAAAGACAGCCTCTGACAAGTATCGTGTTTCTACCCTGGGCCCCTCTTCTTAGTAAAAATCCTTCTTATCTATTTTGCCATCACATTAGATGCCATACGAAGGATTTCTTTCTTGCCCCCAATTTTTTTTCATCGGGGTAAAAACAAACATCCTTAATACCTTCAACTGGTTTTTAATTTAGGAATTGATTCAATTAATTAATTAATTAATTCAGGAAAATTAATTAAATTTAATTGATTTGAATTTAATTAATTAATTCAGGAAAAAGTCTGTTTGCTTATACACAAAGCTGTATTTTTTCAGTAAGTTATTTGACTTCTTAGGTGTCAACCTAAGCACAAAATGACGGCCACCTTTACTTTGCATAGGAAGATTAAGAAGTTAGGATGACACAAGATTCCTCTATAAAGAATCAGTAGTATTGTCGATAGACTCCACAGAGACAATACTGCCCTGTGCCAGCTCATAACTGGGACGTGGAGGATCAGAGGAACATTCTGTTCATCTGTCACAGACAGAGCCCTTGCAAAGGGCAAAGCATCTCCTGCAAGATGCTTCCTCCAGAGTTAAACCACACTCTTAATGCCTGGCTACTTTCCCCCCTCAACTACAGATTCCTTCAGGCTATTATGTGCAGACCATGAATTCTAACAGGAATTTGGATGGATCTATTCTGCCAGTTGCAGTAATGAATGTCGTCAGCACCCTGCCATTATTAATTCTGGCGCCTTGTATGGAGTATTTGAGCACCTTCCTCTTTCCCTCGAAGAGAGATGGATCATTTCTGTGGCCATGCATTAGTAAGTACAACTTAGCATCTCAAGTGAACTGTTTGCAACTTTTTGCAATAAAAAAAAACACTCTGCTAAGATCTAAGCTAGCTATATTTTCTGGAGTAGAGACCCATTTTGACAAGTTGGGAAGAAAATGACTTTGAGAGGAAGAACATCCAGCTCCTCGAGTCTTGATGCAGACACAAGTGGCCCATTTTCTTCCTACCTTCGATGCTTCCTCAGAGGACGCAGCTGATATAAAGACCCAGTGAAATTTCCAGTGCTACCAAATGGCCTATCTTTCCTCAAGGGAAGTGGTCCTTACTCCCAAGACAATGCTGAATATGTTCTTGAAAATTAACACAGGTTAGGGCATCTGGGTGGCTCTGTTGGTTAAGCATCTCCCTCCGGCTCAGGTCATGATCCAAGGGTCCTGGGATTGAGCCCCGTGTCAGGCTCCCTGCCCAACCAGGAGTCTGCCGCTCCCTCTGCCCCTCTACCAGCACTGTGCTCGTGCTCTCTCTCTGTCTGAAATAAAATCTTTATTAAAAAAAAATTAACACAGGTTAATGAACCCCCAAAATAATGCCTGACTATACTTGAGAGGTATTAACTTCTGAACCAGTAGTACATTTACTAAACATTAGTACTGTGATTCAGTCCCTACATTATACTTATTCATACAGTAAGGTACATAGCAATAATTTTCAAGCATTTTTTTCCAGCTTTATTGATCTTCCAGCTTAATTAATGCTTAACATTGTGGAAATCTGAGGTGTATGATGTGACAATTTGATACAAGTATACATTGCAAAGTGTCACCACATTAAGGTTGGTTAGCACATCCTCAACCTCATGTAATTGGGGCTTTCTTGTTATGGTAAGAACACTAAAACTCTACTTTCATTGTTGAGGGGGGAAAAATTAGGTCACCTTACTCAGAACACAGGCAATAGACCATAAAATAAAATTTCTCCAGTTGCAATGGCAGAGAAGGAGTTGAAGCCCATTCTGACTATACTCTGCCTCAGCCGGGCAGAGATCCCTCAGACACCACCATGGACCAGGGGACAAGTACTGGTACAGCCAAACCAGGCTCAACCCAATAATCAGAGATCTGGGCCTTAGCCTCTGCTCTGCCACTGAGCTGCTGCTGCATGACCTTGAAAAGCCACCTAACCTTCCTCATCTTCTAGTTCCCTTATTTCTTTCACTGAGGGGCATACCCTCAATCAATTTGGGGTCCCTCTATTCTGGAAGACTTTCAAAAGCATGCCGGATGACGTCAGTGCCTGGAACATGGTCCAGACACGTTGAAAGCTCTATTATATTAACGAGTATTGAGCCATCATGTGTAGGACACAGGTCTAATTGGTAAGCATAAACAGAAAGCAAAGGGAATTTGAAACACTTAAGAAATAGCATATAATGATAAACTAATGTCTTATGGTCTGCGTGAGAAATAACTCTGTTGAAATAAGATCAGGCATCTAGAAGATTCTCTCCTCTTGGTTAACCTGGTCTTATTCTTAATTCCTCCTTTTCAGAGATGAGCAGAGACCATACTGCCTTTTAGTAACCTGTTATTGTAGTTTTTTGGTTGTTTCTTTGTAGAAGTTATTTTTAGGGAGCATGCTTCTCGTTATTTACCAAAGCCATCAACCAGATCACCTCTGATCACCTCACAGGGTTGATCTGTTTTTGGAAAGAACTCAAAGTGACTAAACTTACCTCAGTGCATGTTGTTATCTCCAGTGATAGATGCCTTTAGCAAATAACATTTTTTTTTTTTAAATTTTATTTATTTATCAGAGAGAGAGAGGGGGAGAGAGCAAGCACAGGCAGACAGAATGGCAGGCAGAGGCAGAGGGAGAAGCAGGCTCCCTGCTGAGCAAAGAGCCCGATGTGGGACTCGATCCCAGGACGCTGGGATCATGACCTGAGCCGAAGGCAGCTGCTTAACCAACTGAGCCACCCAGGCGTCCCAGCAAATAACATTTTTGATTGAGTTCTTAAGCCACTAACCCTAACTTTATTTATCGTAATTGGTTTAGGTAACTGTAAATCTTACTAGGTTTTGATAATCCTTAAGTCTTAAAAAGTGCTTTTTGGTCTGCCAATGTAGAAATTCTAAAACCAGTATTTAGTGAATGCCCAACACTTAGTATAAACAAAAAGCAAGGCATATTACATGCCCTCAGCAAGCACACTATTTTTTAAAAGATTTTATTTATTTGTTTATTTGAAAGAAAGAGAGAGAGATTGAGCATACATGTGGGGAGGAGCAGAGGAAAAAGGAGAGAATCTCATCCAGGCTCTGTGCTGAGTGTGAGCCCAATGCAGGGTTCAGTCTCATGACCCTGAGACCATAACCCAAGCTGAAATCCAGAATTGAAGCTTAACTAACTGAGCCACCCAGGTGCCCCCAGCAAGCATACTATTAAAACATAATAAATGAAGGACAAAATGGGAGTAATTGATAATGCAAAATGCCAAAAGCTTCAGCAGTCTTGTACAGTATAATGGAAATCCAATGTGGGCTCCCAAATTATGCTTAATCACTAAATTTTTAAAAAATTGGTTCTTTTTAGGAAAATATGCTATAAAGAGTGACTTTAGAAGTCTTTCCTGAGAATAAGGTACCTTAAATTCATTTTAAATATGAGCAACTCTCTCTTGGACAATTCTCCACTCTTACATATTTAAAATCCTTTCTATTCTTTAAAAGAGATATGTTTTTTTATGGATGGAAGAAAGTTAGGCAGAGTTACCTAACATATCTCATATATATGAACTAAATATTCCCCTTCAAGATTGGTAACAGACTTGTTGGACAGGAAAAAGGAAAAACTAGACTCATTAAAAAAAAAAAAAAACTGAGCTATGTTCCTCTGAGTACAGAATACTGAATTCAGTTGTGTCTAAGCCAGACTCCATTCATTTGTTCATTTACATACTTGTTCATTTATTTGCATAATATTTTGCTATGGGAGTATAAAAAAAAGTGTGATGATATGCATCTTTTAAAACTAGATGTTTGCTTCACTTCTTCATATTCCACTTATGATTATGGAAGATTAACAAGTTTTATCAGGACATACAAGCACAAACTTCAGGTAATTTTTTGGTAGTAATTTACATAACTGAATTAGTCCAATATTAAAATCTCCTTTCACTTTGAACCCAAATGCCCTGAAAATGTGAGAGAAATATATAAGTACATAAATTCATAAATTGTGAACAAATATTTATGAGTTCCTAATTTGAACCTAGGCGCCTTCTTATACATAGCCCATTTAGCCTCATCATAAACTGTCATTTAATAGGTCAAGGGTCTAAAAGAGAGTATGTGTCATTTGAATCAGGTGTTCCCATTCTCAGGCCATTGCAGCAGTATTATTATTACTATTATTATTATTATTATTATTATTCCACTTACCAGCTATAAGTGTTAGATGATAGCAGGTAAATAAAATATTGTTAATTTGGAATCCCTACTGTTATTTCTTTTATTATCTAAGATTGTATTTATTTACTTGGGACAGAATGAGAGAGAGAGCACAGAGGGAAAGGAAGAAGCATACTCCCCCCTGAGCAGAGTCCATTGCAGGGTTCAATGCGGGGCTGGATCCCAGGACCCAAAGTTCATGACCTAAGCCAAAGGTAGATGCTTAAGTGACTGAGCCACCAAGGTGCCCCCTTCCTACTATTCCTTCCTCTTCCTTCCCCTTCCTTCCTTCTTTCCTTCCTTCCTTTTGAAAGATTTTATTTATTTGAGAGAGAGAAAGAGTGAGAGAGAGACCAAGAGCCAGGTGAGGGACAGAGGAAGAAGCAGACTCTCCGTTAGGCAGGGAGCCCCATGTGGGACTAGATCCTGGGACTCCAGGATCATGACCTGAGCCCAAAGACAGATGCTTAAGTGACAGAGCCACCCAGGAGCCCCCTTACTACCATTTCTAATTAAGGCTCTGCAATTAATGAAAAAAAAATCCTTTCGTCACTACAACAGGCAGTTACTGCTTAGACACCCCCCCCCCTTCCACATTCGTCATTCCTCTTCCAGGGACTGTCATGTTTCAGGAGGCAGATGGTGCAGATGGTGCAGATGCCTAGTATTTGACATGGATAATCACAGCCCAGGC
Organism: Mustela lutreola; assembly: GCF_030435805.1. Classification (NCBI taxonomy): domain Eukaryota; kingdom Metazoa; phylum Chordata; class Mammalia; order Carnivora; family Mustelidae; genus Mustela; species Mustela lutreola. The sequence continues at coordinate 91,964,440 of NC_081297.1, forward strand.
CAAGAGTGAGGGATGGGGAAATCTCACTGAATTGGTCAAACCAGAAATTTAATAAAGGAAAAAAGAAACTTACTTTTTCTGTCTAGCTCATAAACAATGCAACGAGAGAAGAGTTTCTGACTCAAGATATGGCAGTCTTGACTTTATCACCTAAAGAAATCAAAAAGCATATCACAGCACCAACTATAAAGAATCTCCAAACCTTCCAGAACTGTGAAAGGCAAAGGCTTGATAGGCTCAGAATTGTGTATCAAGACTGTATCTTCCTAACATTACATGTGAGCCGATTTATCTGTTTCAAAGTCAACCTTAATTCACCTAGAATCTAAAATCAGTGATATTGTGATTTATCCTCTGTCGTAATTGGACATACTTCGTTTTAGCCTTTTCCAGTTCAAAAATGTTTATAGTAAGAGTATTTCTTTTCCTCAGTGTTAATTAAAATCCTGCAGTATGTGGTATTTAGTAGTTAATGCTGACATACACAAGTATTAATCTGACTAAAATTAGCCTAATTAAGATTGTTATTAAGTCTTACATAAAGCAGAAGTGTATAACACAGTAGGTAGCAATTATCTTGGCTTTTAAATAACATTTAAATTGAAATGCGGATGAAGTATATTTAAATATCTCCCTTAAAATAAAAGCTTGAAGATTCAAGTTTTAACCCCAAGTCCTTTACAATAAAGTGACAACCAAGTGTTGGTCACTTTTTACATTACCAGTAACTGTAGTTGTTCTAATAATTGAGAGTAATAAAAGATTCCTTTCTGAGGGCGCCTGGGTGGTTAAGCAGCCAATTCTTGGTTTGGCTCAGATCATGATCTCATGGGACATCAGAATGAGCCCTGCCTGGGTCTCCACAACTCAGTGTGGAGTTTGCTTAAAGATTCTCTCCCGCTGCCCCTACCTCCACTTGTGTGCGCACTTTCTCTCTCTAATAAATAAATAACTTTTTTTAAAAAGTTCCTTTCTTGATTAGAGCCAAAGTGCTTGATATATTAAAAATTGAGTCAGCGGTCCAATCACCTTCATTGAAAATAGGATTATTTTAGGGTGCCCCAGTGGCTCAGGTAGTTAAGTGTCTGCTTTTGGCTCACGTCAGGCTCTCAGGGTACTGGGATGGAGCCCCACATCAGGCTCCTTGCTCAGCAGGGAGTCTGTTTCTGCCTCTCCCTCTGCTCCTCATCCTCACCCTGCTTGTGCTGTCTCTCTCTGTCAAATAAATAAATAAAAATTTGAAAAAAGAAAGAAAATGGGATTATGTTAACAAAACCAGTTTTTTTGTTATCACAGTTTTAGAACTGATACATTTTTCCAAAAAAGTCACAGTGCACACCCACTGAAAATACCTGATCGAAGGAACTGTCAATACTAAAAGAGGAAATGTGTAAATATCCAGCCTGAATCATTCATTCCTTCAATTGTTCCTTTGTTTCGTAAAAGCACGTAAGTGTTCTCAAGTTCTCATTTTTAAAGCGGACATCAACAATGGATTAAATTTGAGGTAAAGTAGACCAGCTAGTACGCCAACTGAAGTAATCATTGTATCTGCAAGATACACTTGTTTATCTGATCTCTATGTAAATGAGTTACCTGCTCTATATTTAGAAATTAAAACACCAACCGAAGCTGACTCTCCGGAAACGAGTTCTGGTGGTCTACAGAGAAACAAAAGACTGGATAGGAATAGCTCAGTTCAAATATAGGAACACACCACTAATAGGAACAATAAAAGTAAAAAGCGTGCCATTCTAGTAGCGGGTAAGTAATACCTTCTGCAAAGGCAGCAGATACATCTGACAATAAAATCATAGCTGTCTCTGTGAGAGTGGTTTATGAACACCTGCGTGTTCTCACATGAGCAAATTTCCTATTCTGGGAATTGGCCAAAATCATGGATCATGGCTCAGTAAAATTTCATACGCACAGTTGTGTTACATATCAGAGACTCGTACATCAGACTACCCGTAAAAAAACCCATAGTTTTCTCAGTCAGTAAATTTAAGCAATAACTGAAGCATCTTAACATATCTATTTTTTAGGATTAGAGTTTGCTTCAGTATGAAGTGGCAATGCTTGAATAAATTCTGACTTTCCTTTATTTCATTGTGGTCTAATTTGGAAAATTATTACATGGCAGGATAATAGAATGAACTATAAGAGCTTGAAGACTCTTATGTTCTTGGCTACAACCACACAGCCAATATTAAAACATACATTATTTATCCAAATATATCTCCTTTGGAACCATGTGCTTTATCTTGTAAATACAGATCTGATAGGAGTTTAAAATGTATACATTCTGATAAACTGTGCTCTGCTTTGGACGAGTTATGATCTCATAGAAGTTAAGAATAAAAGCGGAATGGATTAAATTTAGGTTGGAATCAAACTTTGTTTTGAATTTTAAGAAAGTCATTTTTCACTAGCATCAGAGTGCAGTAGCAAATAAAAAGCAAATGTAGTTATCTAGATCCTTCCGGTAAAAATATGATTTGCCCTAAAATATCTGGGTAAATGAGTTAAATATTTGTGCTTCCCTTGAAATTGTCTGGAGAACCGTTTTTCATTGGATTTTGCAAGATTAGGTCTCATGGTGCTTTATGCTGCAATAGTACTTCTCAAGTTTAATGTGTACCAGGAATCTCTGAGGCTCCTTGTTTCAATGCAGATCTGAATTCAGTCCTTCTCTGGTGGCACTGGAGACTCTGCAGGTCTAGCAAGCTCCCAGGTGATACCTGGTCAGGGACTAACTACGCTTTGAGTATCGAGGACAGAGAAAGAGGCCATGAGACTGCTGTGTCATGTTTCATGCCTGTGAATAGGCAGCAGGAGTCCAGGAAAAATTGCCATTATTTCTTTACCGGCCAGAGCTACAATTCAGGAGTAGGCACTAAAAGCTGATGGCTAAGCCAGGGCCAAATCTGACCCACCATTTGTTTTCACACTGCCCCAGCAAATGAAGAATTATTTTCACAGATGAACATTGCTCTTGAGCCGAGGGTAAGAAGCAGTAACTTTAAATACCAGTTAAGGGAAATTCCATCACTTCCCCAAAAGAATTATTATCTTGAATTCCATCCATAAAAAATTTGTAGAAGCATATTCTATCTCTTGTTGCATAAATTACCTTCATATCTTCAAAATTTTGCCCTTTTGCCCCACAAACTCAAAAATGTTCATTATTGGGCTTTTACCCAAAAAAATTTCAGGTATCTTATCTAAGCTACTGCCTCTAATGCTATAAACTTTTCAGAATAAAATACAACCTTGTTTGCATAGTACAAGGTGATAATCAAAAAAAAAAGGAGGGGGTGCAGGGGTGGACATGATATTTTTTGTCTAAATTAGCCTTAATTAGTTAGGATGGAGGGCATCATAGGAGACTCTCACAGAATTTGAATTTTAAAACAAGAAAGTTTGAAAACCTGTTCTTACCTACCTCAACACTTTTGTTAGAGTTCATATGACTATCATGGACAATATAGTTTGTCCAATTTGTACAACTTAATTTTTACGTAATGCCTAAACATACCTTCATCAGTTTGTTGAGGCTGCCATAACAGAATACCACAGACTAAGTGGCTCAAACAACAGAAATTGTTTTCTCACAGTTTTGGGTGATATAAGCCCAAGGTCAAGGTGTGGGAAGACTAGGTTTTTCCTAAGGCTTTTCTTCTTGGCTTGCAGACCACCATCTTCTCGCTAGGTCCCCTCATGGCTTTTCCTCTGTGTGCACAGACCTGATGTCTTTCCCTCTTCTTCTAAGAACACTAGCCCTATTGGATTAGGGTTTCACCCTTCTGTCCTCTTTTAACCTTAATTACCTCTCTAAAACCTCTCTCTTCAAATAGTCACATTGGAAGTTAAGGCTTCAAGGCATTATTTTCAAGGAGCATAACTCGCTCAATAGCAACAGTATATGTATGTAGAAATTCATCTCTGAAATTAGGTTACATATTGTAATGGATTGGCAACTCTTTTTTCCTTTCTCAGTGATACATAAAAACATGTTTCTTCTTAGAGTTGAATTCATCTTAGATTCAGGAAACATGTTACGTTAGTAAACAAATAATGTTGAAAGCCTTTCAATAGTAAGTAATGGTCTCCAGCTCTGGCTTTCTCTGCCATCTGCCCAGAGGCAAATCATTTTCAAATTTTAGGTTTTGTTTATCTAATTCTACTAAATAATATGATTATAGAAATATTATTTAAATTGGCAATCAATCTCTTTCTCTCCCTCTCTCTCTCTCTCTCTCTCTCACACACGCACACTCTCTCTCTCTCATGGCAAAACCAAAGAATTTGATTCAATTTTCTCATATAAAAATTTATTTTCTGTACTTAAAAAGTATGTGCTTTTCTCAATTATTTAATTAAAAATTGTTTGTTTTTTAAGTTTCAAACTGCTCTACCAGTTTCACCGTACTATCACTAGCTTTGTCTCAGTGCTAAAATACATAAGGTCATCTACTAGGGGCTCCTCTGCTTCGGGAGATTTTAAAGACTTTTTGGGTCTTGACCATGTCCCTCTACCCTGGCTTAGTGGTGCTCTTTGTGTTAGCTCTCTAACAACCTCTTTTTCTTCCTTAACTTGCTTCCTCTTTCATTATCATTTATTTTTTTAGCAACTTCCTAAGAAAGGGCATATGAAAAGTAGAAGTTTCCAAGAATTTATATAATTGAAAATCTTTTTACCCTTTTACTTGATTAATTGATTGTACATTGAATTCTAGGTTGAAAATAATTTTTCATCATAATTTTGAAGCTATTGCTCTTATTGTGATCCACAGACTTGAAGGACGGTTCAAAAGCCCAGTCCCCTTCCTCTGCTCTTTTCTGTGTTTATGACATCTTTTCCTAGCTCAAGAACTCTTCCTATCAATGTTATTCTAAGATGCCATGTTATTGTGCCCTGGTAAATGTCTTTTCAACCACTGCACTATTCACGGGTACTCTCACTGATCTCTCAATCAGAGAGATTTTCTTTTATTTTTAAAATATAATTTCCTCTCCTTCATTTTATCTGTATTTCAATACCTATTGATTAGAATAGGGGTTGGACCCTCTTAAAATACTCCAGATAAGTCTCGTTAAAAAATTTTCTGGTGGGAGAGAGAGAGAGAGAGCACACTTGAGCATAAGCGAGTTGAGGGGAGGGGCAGAGGAAGAGGAAGAGAGAAAATCCCAAGCAGGCTCCACCTACAGCATGGAGCCTGGATAGCACGACCCTCAGATGATGACTTGAGCCAAATCAAGAGTTGGTCACTTAACCAACTAAGCCACCCATGTGCCCCCAAATAAGTCTCTTAAAAAAAAAAGAAAAAACTCTATTGAGGTATGATTGATCTACAAAATCTGTACATATTTAATATACACAACTTGATGAGTTTGGATGCCTTTTATTGCTTCTTCTTGCCTAATTGTTCTGGCTAGGATTTCCAGTAATACACTGAATATCAGTGGTGAGTGTGGGCCAGTAAATGTTTCAGAAGAGCAAAGCAAATGCTCTAAGGTGAGAACGAATTTAAGATAGTCAAGAAAATTTGGCTGAAAATGGTCAAGAGAGGAGAAAGTAGCAAGCAATTAGAGTGAGAGGATAAGCACAGGCAAGATCATAAAGGCTGCGTTAAAGATTTGAGATTTCATCTTAATTGTATAAAAACCTATAGATGGAATTTAAGCAGGAGAGTAACATTGAATTTGCATTTATATAAGATCTCCCTGACTGTTAGGTGCTTAAGGGGGCACAGGTGCATAAGAGTGAAAACAGGAAGACCATTAAATATGTTATTGCACATAGCCTGGGTTAAAAATATTGACTTAGACTAGAATGACGGCAGTGGCTATGAAGTGAGGCAGGTTAATTCACAATAGATTTTGAAGTAGAATCTGGATAACTTAATAATATATTTGGAGATGAGGGAAAGACAGAGGATCCCAGATTTCTGCCTTGAGTAGGTAGAGGTACTGGAGGAGATGGGGAAGAGTGAATAGGAAGCAGGGAAAGATCAAAAGTTCTGTTTTGTGTCACCACCTCTTTGAAACCTTCCCTTAGAGATTACTTATCTTTCTGACCTTTCTTTCCATGGTTTTAGCTTTCGTCTTGACACCAAATGCAAAAATGTTTAAAAGCATTGCCTAGATGTTCTCTTCCCTCACTCCCCATCATTTTTTAAATTTCACCTGCCCTTAAATTTCCATTCCTTGCAGATGACTCATTAATCTTTATCTCTTCACTCAACCCACCTTCTGACCTACGATTCACATTTTTAATTGTTCTCTGAGCACTTTTCTTTAAATTATCTTTGTGCCTCTACCTCAACTCAAAATCAAATTCATTTTCTCCCTGTCATGGATCTTCTTTATATTATCGGCACTACCATCTTTCCAGTCACCAAGACTTATACTCAACTTTGACATCTTCTTCCTCCTTGCTTTTGCTATGGTTTTATCAGTGGAATCTATTGCACCTCATGTTTCTATTCTCTATGTTTTCTGAAAGTGGGAGCCATGATGTAACTTAAGTCCCCGGTATACTTTATCAGGATTATTTTTTAACTTCCTAACTATCTTCCCACTTCCACTATGTATCCCATTCTATCAACCAGCACATAACCTTTAGAGTAGTCATCCCAAATGACAGTTCTAATCATTTCACTTGTGTCTCAAATCTTCAGTGATTCCATTACCTTCAGAGCAATTTACAAATTCCTTAAAAATATATTAAATGCCTCTTATGATCTATCTTGTCCCCCGATCCCCAAATAACTTGTTTCTCACTATTCTGAAAATCTGTCTCATTTCCTTAAGAAGTACAACTCTGTACTTCTGCTCATGACAGTGATGCTGTCTTTACCTCTTCATATGGACTCCTTTCTTTTTTTTTTTTTTAAGATTTTATCTATTTATTTGACAGACAGTGATCACAAGTAGGCAGAGAAGCAGGAAGAGAGAGAGAGAGGAAGAGAAGCAGGCTCCCCGCTGAGTGGAGAGCCCAATGTGGGGCTCGATCCCAGGACCCTGGGATCATGACCTGAGCCAAAGGCAGAGGCTTTAACCCACTGAGCCACCTAGGCGCCCCTACCTTCTTTCTTTAAAGCATAAAATTATTTCTCTCACCTCCCCAGCTAGAAATAAGTTTTTCTTCTTAGATTCCCCAATAGAGTATAAGTCTGCAATGGCTGAGAACAGATATTTTTTAATCTTCTATCTCCAACTGTGCCTAACATACTGCCTTGCATGGAACAGGAAGAGAGTAAATACTAAATTGAATTGACATATTAGCTCTTTTTCTGATGAGTCTATAATGTGCCAAGTAATCTAAATCAGTGCAATTGTGTGATGAATGTGATCTTAAAAGTAGATAATGTTGAAACTCAAATTTTTTATATAAGCTGTTTAAAGAACCAAAATCTCGACCCCGCTAATGAATGAGCCTTCCTGGAACCAAATTTCAAATAAAAATAAAAAATTCCTCAAATTTTCTGTTATTCAGATCCCCCCCCCCCTTTTTTACACCTTCTATTTCTTAGAGACTCAGTAAAAAGCAGACCTTACAGATACATTTAAATACTGAGATACAATCAAAAAATTTACCTACCAGTTTCTCTATCAACCAAAACAAACACTAAGCTATTTAAACATTAGATTGATTTTTTTGAATTGAAAGCTTTGCCTTATCTGAAATTTTATGCAAGTTAGCAAAATGTGACTATCTCTAAATTTCAAGTAAATTCCATCTAGCTCAAGTTTGCATCTGCTCTAACAATGGGATTAAGTCCAGTAATATGAATGATAAATTGGGAAATGGAATGGTTGCAGTGGATATAAACTGTAAAAAAATCATGGCAAAATCCCTACTCATTTTCAACCAAAATTTTCTAGGTAATTCCTCAAGAATAAAAGAGAAAGAAGAGCAAGATGACTTTTTGAATAATTGCTTCCATTTATACTCTTTATCTAGCTAATTCACCTTTACTATTTTTTTTCTAAACAAAAGTTTCTAGTCCTTAATGCTCTACAAAGATCAGAGAAATGTCCGAAAACTGAGGACTGATAATGCAGATTATTTCAAACCATTTTTAAATGATTAAAACCTTGTGAAGAGATCACTCCATTTTAAATTTCCCCCAAACTATTTTTGACTCCTATAAATCTTAAAAAGTTATCAAAAATAATTTATCTGAGGACAAAAATTCAAAACTGTGGCTTTATCTTCAATAATTGCTCCCTATTGCTATCAGGAGCTGTTATAATAATACCAGTACAGTATCTTACTTAAATCTCAGAGTCACCCTACAAAGGTAAACATTATTAACCCTATATTAAGAGCTGAGGAAAGTGATCACTAGGTTAACTAACTTTCCAGAGGCCCTCTAAGCAGTAAATCGGGAAATAGGGAGTCCGTGCAGTTGTTTCTTAGAGACCAGAGTCAAAGCAGCATAGTCAGATAACACAGTTAGCTTGCATCTGGGTAGTCTCAGGGCAAAAATTATTGAGCAAACATCTCTGAGTGTCAATGTGTAAAAATGCCATGGACTATTACACTGATTTGGGGCTCTTTTTTCTTTCTTTTTTCCTCTGCATTGTTTTCCTTAAGTCGCTGGAAATCTTTCTGCTGCATTGTCTGTGATGGTAGCTGGCTTCTTTGAAATACACAGAAAACACTTCCCTCCAGTGGAGCAGCCTCTTTCAGGCAAAGTCGTCACCGTTTCTTCCATGCCCTGTTTCCACCTGGCTCTTCAGTATGTTTTACTTGGAGTGGCTGAAACACTGGTCAGCCCAGCCTGTGAGTAATGATTTCATCACCTCATGTAAGAACACACCAAGTCTTTACACAGAACACATCACCTCAAGCGGTTGGCGACCTATTAACTCCCTGGAGATTTCCCACAATGCTTCAGAACAAGCCTATTTATCACCCTTATTTAAAAAAGCAAAAATGTTTAATTTCTCTTCATTCCTCTGCCAGATACAGAAAAATTATTAATTCTACCTGAATGTAGATGGAAAGAAAGATTTATGAACTTAGTTAAAGGCAGTAACTATTTGGTCAAATACACAACAGGAGGAAAAAACTGCTAAAACCTAGAAGACCAGTGCAGTATACCCAGATAAAAGCTCTCCTGTCTTTCTTCTTCCGCCTCCTGCCTTCTCACTCATAGATAAACTCACATATATACTCCCTCCAAAAGTGACATTTATAATGTACCCTGAGAGTATATAAACATGCAAATGAAATGAAAATTTGAGCCAATTTTCCAGATAACTCATTGTCTTTAAATTAAGTTACACTAAATTAAGTGTGATCACTTGTGTTTCCTAAGACAGGTTCAGAATAACTTTATTAAATATCAAGGGTTTTCTGGATTATCTAGATTGCTTATATTAATTAAGCCAGCCATTTTAAAATTCATCAAGATAATTCAGTGACTTCTTGCAATACAACAGTGTGTGTGTGTGTGTGTGTGTGTGTGTGTGTATTTATCAGTGTAATCTATTGCATCTTATATTTTACCTTCTTTATATTTCCCTGCAGTGGGAGCCCTGATTGTAACTCAATATACTTTATAGAGATTATTTTTTAACTTCTTATCTTCCTACTTCTACTATCTCTCCCACTCTATCAACCAGCACACAACCTTTAGAGGGTTGATTTGGCTGATCTTGTTGGCTAGGCATGTATCCCCTTCCTCCCTCACTACTCCATGTGCATCCCTCCCAAAGTGGCACACTAGGTGGAAAAAGATGACTTACTCCATAGAGAAGGAACATTCTTCAGTCAAGGTATATGAGTAGCTACATTCCCATTGTAGAACCACCAAACAAACTCTCAGCATCATCTGTAGAAGAATGTAGGGTAGTCAAGTTTCCAAGACTCCAGACACATCTAAATGAGGGGCTGCGTGTGGCATTCTGCCTTTCAAAAAGAAAAAAAGAAAAAAAATCTATGGAATTATAACTATATATACCTATTAGATCTCTTTTTTAAAAATATTTATTTATTTGGGGCACCTGGGTAGCTCAGTCAGTTAGGGTTCTGCCTTTGGCTCAGGTCATGATCCCAGAGTTCCAGGATCAAGTCCTGCATCAGCTTCCTGCTCAGTGGGGAGTCTGTTTCTCTCACTCTCTGTGCTCTTCCCCCAGCTCATGCTCTCTCTTTCAGTCTCTCTAAAATAAATAAATAAAATCTTTTACCAAAAAAAAAAAAACTTAAAAAAAAGAAAGATTTATTCATTTTGAGAGAGAGAGAGAGAGAGAGAATCTTAAGGAGACTTCCTGCTGAGTGAGGAGCCTGATTCAGGCCTCCATCTCCCAACCCTGAGATCATGACCTGAGCTAAAATCAAGAGTGGGACACTTACCTGACTGAGCCACCCAGGTACCCCTCTATTAGACTTCTTTTTATAATTTTAAATCATTCCACTCAATTCATTTTATATAAATAAATTGTCTTATGAGATTCTAAGATGGGCCTATCACTGTTTGACACTACAAGAAATATAGAGGAACTATAAAAGAATGCCACTGCACAAATCTTTGTGACTTCCCTGATGTGGTTTCCAGAATATTGTCAAAATTTTGTAGGGTAGAAGTGAAGCAAGGTAACAGTAATGTGGGTGATGAGTGAATGTAATCAGGAAATTCCCAGACAGTTTAGCAATAGTGGTTCAACATACAAAATCCAGCAAGGGTCTGCTGATCTCGTCTGATCTCGGAAGCTAAGCAGGGTCGGGCCTGGTTAGTACTTAGATGGGAGACAAAAGCCAGCACGATACTTACAACTATAGACTATTAAAAAGGTAGACCACTTAGTCTACCCTTCACTGATTTACCCATGAGGAACTCAACATCCAACTAAGTCAATTGTCGTATCTGTTATTATAGATCATGGGGTAGGGACCAGAAGACTTTGTTTTGATTCCCAGCTTTGTCACTTACTACATTTGTGACCTTGAGAATTCATGCAACCTCTAAGCTTCACCTTTATGATATTTTAAAATGGAAATAATTACAATTACAATTCTTCCTTAAACCTATAAGCTCCCAAAATTGAACCAGGAAGAAATTGGCAACCTGAATAGACCAATATCTCGTAATGAGATTGAAGCAGTGATAAAAACCTCCCCCAAAACAAGAGCCCAGGACCTGATGGATTCCCTGGGGAATAATACCAAACTTTGAAAGAAGAAATAACACCTATTCTCCTGAAGCTGTTTCAAAAAATTGAAGCAGAAAGAAAACTTCAAACTCTTTTTATGAAGCCAGCATTACCCTGATCCCCAAACCAGGCAAAGACCCTACCAAAAAGGAGAATTTCAGACCAATATCACTGATGAATATGGATGCAAAGATTCCCAACAAGATCCTAGCAAACAGGATCCAACAGTACGTTAAAAAGATTATCCACCATGACCAGGTGGGATTCATCCCTGGATTACAAGGATGGTTCAACATTCACAAATCAATCAATGTGATAGAACAAATCAATAAGAGAAGAGAGAAGAACCACATGGTCCTCTCAATTGATGCAGAAAAAGCATTTGACAAAATCTAGCATTAAAACGCTTCAAAGTATAGGGATAGAGGGAACAATCCTGAACTTCATAAAATCTATCTATGAAAGACCCACAGCAAATATCCTCAATGGGAAAAAGCTTGCAGCCTTCCCGTTGAGATCAGGAACACAACAAGGATGCCCACTCTCACCACTCTTGTTCAACATAGTATTAGAAGTCCTAGAAACAGCAATCAGACAACAAAGAGAAATAAAAGGTATCCAAATTGGCAATAAAGAAGTCAAACTCTCTCTTCGCAGATGACATGATTCTTTATATGGAAAACCCAAAAGATTCCACCCCCAAACTACTACGACTCATACAGCAATTCAGCAATGTGGCAGGATACAAAGTCAATGTACAGAAATCAGTGGCTTTCTTATACACTAACAATGAAAATACAGAAAGGGAAATTAGATAATCAATTCCATTTACTATAGCACCAAGAACGATAAGATACCTGGGAATAAACCTAACCAAAGAGGTAAAGGATCTGTACTCGAGGAGCTACTGAACACTCATGAAAGAAATTAAAGAAGACACAAAAAGATGGAAGACCATTCCATGCTCTTGGATGGGATGAATAAACATTGTTAAAATGTCTATACTATCTAGAGCAATCTACACTTTTAATGCCATTCCGATCAAAATTTCACCAGTATTTTTCAAAGAGCTGGAGCAAATAATCCTAAAATTTGTATGGAATCAGAAGAGACCCCGAATTGCTAAGGAAATGTTGGAAAAACAAAAATAAAACTGACAGCATCACATTACCTGATTTCAAGCTTTACTACAAAGCTGTGATCACCAAGACAGCATGGAACTGGCATAAAAACAGACACATAGACCAGTGGAACAGAGTAGAAAGCCAAGATATGGACCCTCAAATCTATGGTTAAATAATCTTAGACAAAACAGGAAAAAATATACAGTGGAAAAAAGACAGTGTCTTCAATAAACGATGCTGGGAAAACTGGACAGCTATACGTAGAAGAATGAAACTCGACCATTCTCTTACACTGTACACAAAGATAAACTCGAAATGGATAAAAGACCTCAACATGAGACAGGAATCCATCAGAATCCTAGAGGAGAACATAGGCGGTAACCTCTTCGAAATCAGCCACAGCAACTTCTTTCAAGATATTTCTCTAAAGGCAAAGGAAACAGAAGCGAAAATGAACTTTTGGGACCTCATCAAGATCAAAAGCTTCTGCTCAGCAAAGGAAACAGTCAAGAAAACAAAGAGGCAACCCACGGAATGGAAGAAGATATTTGCAAATGACAGTACAGAAAAAAGGTTGATATCCAGGATCTATAAAGAACTCCTCAAACTCAACACACACAAAACAGATAATCATATCAAAAAATGGGCAGAAGATATGAACAGACACTTCTCCAATGAAGACATACAAATGGCTATCAGACACATGAAAAAATGTTCATCATCTCTAGCCATCAGGGAGATTCAAATTAAAACCACATTGAGATACCACCTTACACTAGTTAGAATGGCCAAAATTAGCAAGACAGGAAACAACATGTGTTGGAGAGGATATGGAGAAAGGGAAACCCTCTTACACTGTTGGTGGGAATGCAAGTTGGTATAGTCACTTTAGAGAACACTGTGGAGATTCCTCAAGAAATTAAAAATAGAGCTTCCCTATGACCCTGCAATTGCACTCCTGGGTATTTACCCCAAAGATACAGATGTAGTGAAAAGAAGGGCCATCTGTACCCCAATGTTTATAGCAGCAATGGCCATGGTCGCCAAACTGTGGAAAGAACCAAGATGCCCTTCAACGGACGAATGGATAAGGAAGATGTGGTCCATATACACTATGGAGTATTATGCCTCCATCAGAAAGGATGAATACCCAACTTTTGTAGCAACATGGACGGGACTGGAAGAGATTATGCTAAGTGAAATAAGTCAAGCAGAAAGAGTCAATTATCATATGGTTTCACTTATTTGTGGAGCATAACAAATAACATGGAGGACATGGGGAGATGGAGAGGAGAAGGGAGCTGAAGGAAATTGGAAGGGGAGGTGAACCATGAGAGACTATGGACTCTGAAAAGCACCCTGAGGGTCTTGAAGGGTCAGGGAGTAGGAGGTTGGGGGAAAAAGGTGGTGGGTATTAGGGAGGGCACGTATTGCATGGAGCACTGGGTGTGGTGCAAAAACAATGAATACTGTTACACTGAAAAGAAATTTTTTAAAAATATGAAAAGAAAAAAAATTCTTCTTCATATCTCAGCAGCAATATAAGAATCAATGGGAATGGGGACTACTCCTCGAGAATTAAATGACAACATGTGAAGGGTATTTTGAACTGTAAATTGAAGAAATACTAAACAAACAAAAAAACAAACAAACAAAAATTACTCTTCTGGGAGGCAGTGCAGCATAGTGGTTAATATCTAAATCAGACAAATATGAGTTTAAACCCAGGGCTTTAAACCCAGTTCTGCCATTGACTAAATGTGTGACTCTAGATAAATTATTCTGCACTTCTGAGCCTTTCTCATCATCTATAAAATGTGGAATGATTGTTATCAGGACTAAGTGAAATGTTTTATGGAGAGGAAAAGGCAGAGTATCAGTATATGGACAACACTCAATAATTAGCAACTGTAATGTGTGCTGCTAGTATTAGTATTCTAATCTCTCTCTCTTTTTTTAAAGATTTCATTTATTTATTTATTTGACAGGCAGAGATCACAAGCAGGCAGAGAGGCAGGCAGAGAGAGAGAAGGAAGCAGGCTCCCTGCTGAGCAGAGAACCTGATGCAGGACTCCATCCCAGGACCCCGAGATCATGACCTGTGCCAAAGGCAGTGGCTTAACCCACTGAACCACCCAGAAGCCCTGTATTCTAATCTTTCACATGAATGAATAGGGCAAGTCTCAGGACTCAAGCACATATATCCTGCTCATAGCTCCTTCTACTACACCTACCATAAGCTGAACACCAGGGACCTGGTAGTTGAGGAAAACTGAATCTTTCTCATGTGAGTCATCCTAAATCCCCGCCTTTTTAAAGATTTTATATATTTGTTTGAGAGAGAGAGAGATAGTGAGAGATAGTGATAGTGAGAGAGAAATAGTGAGAGAGAGCACGAGTGGGGAGGAGAGGGAGAAGCAGGCTCCCCACTGAGCAGTGAGCCCGATGCAGGACTCAATCCCAGGACCCTGGGATTATGACCTGAGCCAAAGGCAGACACTTAACCAACTGAGCCACCCAGGTGCCCTCCCCCCATATCCCTTTTTTTCCCTTACTTCTCACCTCCAATCCAACAGCAAAACTTAGTCTTTACTCTGAAATATAATCTAAATCTCACCATGTCTCACTATCTTCTTCGCTCTCCACTAGTCTACACTAGTTATCTCACTAATTCTGTCAGAGCCTCCTAACTTGTCTCCCTGCTTCTTCTCCTGGCCCAGGAGTCCATTCTCCAAAACAGCCATCATGCTCTTTCCAAAAGAATTCCTACCATTCCCCTGCTTCAAATTTCTCAATAGGATTTTGGAGATAAATTCCTTAAATGGTGAATAAGACTATACATGGTTTGGCCTCTTGTACTGCTCCAACTGCATTTTATAACATTATTTCCTCTGACCACTCCATTAGAAATTTAATGATCTTCATTCTGTGTTTCTAAAGAGTCAAACTTATTTTCACCCCAAGGCCTTTGTGTTTGCTCTTCTCTCTACCTAGAATCCCCTTTCCTCTGTTTTAAAGTGTCTGGCTTCTTCTCAACATCAAATTTTCTCAAAGATTATCTCTTCAGAGAGGTTGTCCAGGTGAGTCTATCACTTCGACTCCATTACCCTCTTCCATTTTTTCTAATAGTACTTGTCAGGACCTGCAATTATCTTATTTATATGTGTATGTTTACTACCTGCCTCTCACTATGAGAATGTGTCATCTTTAAGTCAAGATTCTTATCCTTATAGCCCATCCTTCCTTCCTTAAAAGTGCCTGTACAGAGCAGATGACATAAATATACTGTAAAAACAAATTAATTAATATAATCTATAGCTATTTCTATATGAGTACAATAAAAATATATCACTCAAATTACCGACAATGTCCTACATTGATGGCATTAAGCAAGAAAGCACAGTGAGTTACTTCCCAAATTTCAGTGGACATTGTTTACCATACTAAGTCATGTTATAACTTGGAGATGATCTGTAAGAAAAAACAACACACACAGACACACACAGAGAAGTTTTCAAATTATGTCTTAATTATAACACTGTCTACCCCTGCTATCTCATAATCTGTGTTTGTTTTATTTATTCAAAAGATACTGTGTTGGTATCTACAATATGCCTAACACTACTCTAGAACCTTAAGGTAAATTAATTTTAAAAAATAGATGAACATTTCTGCCATTGTAGAACCTACCTTCTACCAAAGAGAGAAAGATTGACTAGGATACATCTCAATGAGAAGTAATAGTTACACAAAGACTTGAAAAAGTTGAGAGAGTCAACCACAAGGATATCTGGAAAGAACATTACTGTTAGCAAAGGAGTCATTAAATGCAGAGATGAGAGTGTATCTGGCAATGAAGGTAAGGAGTCTCATGCAGCTGGAGGAGAGTAAGGAAAAGAAAAACTAGTAAGAGATGAGTCAGAGTGGCTGTTGTAAAGACTCTGACTTGGGCTCTGAGTGAAATGGGAAAAGGGATGACATGACATTACTCACACTTTTTTTTTTTTAAGATTTTATTTATTTATTCGACAGAAATCACAAGTAGACAGAGAGGCAGGCAGAAGAGGGTGGGGGAAGCAGGCTCCCCGCTGAGCAGAGAACCAGATGCGGGGCTAGATCCCAGGACTCTGGGATCATGACCTGAGCTGAAGGGAGAGGCTTAACTCACTGAGCCACCCAGGCGCCCCAACATTACTCACACTTTTAAAGAAACCTTCTCTCTGCTGTCTAGAACATACTACCCTGAAGAAAAAGAGACATTAAGAATATACTACAATAGGGGCACCTGGGTGGCTCAGTGGGTTAAGCCGCTGCCTTTGGCTCAGGTCATGATCTCAGAGTCCTGGGATCGAGTCCCGCATTGGGCTCTCTGCTCAGCGGGGAGCCTGCTTCCTCCTCTCTCTCTGCCTGTCTCTCTGCCTACTTGTGATTTCTCTCTGTCAAATAAATAAATAAAATCTTTAAAAAAAAAAAAAAAAGAATATACTACAATAAGGAAAAGGATAGAAGATAGATGAATTAAGGGAAGAAATGATTGACTCAGACCAGGAGAGTAGCAGTGTAGGTGGTGAGAATATTATTTTGAAGAAGGAACAATAGGGTATGAGAAAAAGAGAAGACTTACATCTAAGTTTATGGCCTGAGCACCTGGAAAGTTGCAGTTGCCATCTACAGAGAGACAAAAGGGTAGCCAGTTTCATTTTGGACATGAATAAGATGTCAGATTGAAGTGACAAATAGGGAATTGAATATCCAAGTCTGTATTTTCATATTGAGCTAAGAGATCTATGCAAATTTGAGGGTCATAAGCATATCAGTGGCATTTAAAGCAATGGGACTAGTTGAGATCACCAAGGGAGTCAGAGTACACTGGGAGTCAGTGTAGACAAAGAAGAGGGTTCAAGAACTCAACCCTGAAGCATATCATCATTAAGACATTAAAAGAAGATGAGAAATTTGCAAAGAAGAGAGAAAAGAAGCAAGAAAAAGCAAAACCAAGAGAGCAATATCTTACCACATGAAGAAATGGTATCAAGGAGGAAGGAGTGTTCATCCATGTCAAATGCTGCTAATATGTCAAACAAGATGAGGACTGAGAATTGACCGTTGAGTTGAGCAATTTGGCAGTTACTAGTGGTTTGGAAAAGAGCTTTCTTGTGTGGGATATGGGAATGTAGAAAAGCCTGTTTAGAATGAGTTTAAGGGATAATGGGAAGAGAATTATAGATAATTCATCTTAAGAATTTTGCAGCACAAGAGAGCAAAGAAATGGGACAGTAACTGACAAAGGAATGGGGTTAAGAACAAGTTTTCGTGTTTGAGGAAGGGAAGATAATGGCATCATACCGCATGTTGGTGGGAATGATTCAAGTGAGAGGGAAATTTTTTAAAAAGAGGGAAAATCGATGGTATTAGGAAGGGGGAAATTACTGCAAGGAGAGAGTTTGAGATTTCATTTGCAAGTTGAGAATATGGCTTTAGATAGAAGCAAGGATGGTTTATCAATGGTAACAATGTGGAAAGCAGAGTGCGTAGAGGTGGAAACTCATGGGTGCATAAATAGGTGAGGAGATTCCTGTGGAAATTCTGTGCTGGCTGACTGATTATTTTCAGTGAAGTAGAGTGTCAGGCCATGAGCTCTGAGTGAGGATGGAAGAATAGAGTTGGGGGGTGTGAGGAGAAGGGAGAGGGAAGAAATTGTTGTCTAAGACAATGAAAGAGTGAATGAACTCGGGAGTTATAGAAATTGCCAGGGAGCATTAGGAGACCATTTGAGATTTGTGGTCAGGAATTTAAGGTGAGTGGTCAACATGGTTATGGTTACATGTTTATCTTCCAGAAACATTAGACTGCATGGATCTAGGAGCAGAGATGGCAGGGAGTGAATTGTTGGGCCAATGAGTCTCTAAAAAGCAAGTGAAAGGCAAGGGAATGAGGATATGTGAAAGAATATGATCATAACAATTAACCACGGAATTTAAGTTGGCTAAAAAGAGTAGTAGGAATATAAAGGCATGAAAGAGGTAAGACTAACAAAAGGAGCAGAGCGGTGCAGTGGAGATCCTAAGTGAGTCTAAGCATTTTTGTGATTGAATAGCAGACAGTAAACTGGGAAGACAGCAGGTTGTAGTTAGAAGGGGATGCACAAAGTTGAGATGATGGAATGTTTACAATTACTGGCCTACAGCATGGGTTGGCAAGCTTTTCCTGAAAAGTGTCAGATTGTAAATAGTTAGGCTTTTCACACTAGCCAGACCCTGTTACAACTACTCAACTGTCATTATAGTGTCTGAGCCATCATAGGCATATCTAATGAATGGGTGCAGCTGTGTTCCAATAAAACTTTATTTATAAACAGGTAGTGGGCCAAACCTTACCTGATCATAGGTAGTTCACCAACTCCTGGTCTGAGGGACAAGTTTCAGGGTGTGACCATGGTAATGAATGGCTAAGGTAGAGTGGAGGATGAGAACATTAGAAAGAAAGTCGTGGAACTGAGAAACCAAGATCTAGCAGGATGGAGGTTTTGATGGGTGATCTCTGTATTTGATAAAATTGCCAGGAACTAAGGCAGGACTAGAACTGGAGAATGTGAAAAGGTGAGAGGAGCTGATGACTTCGAATAACAGAGGAAAATGTCCTAGAGGTTGACAGATGACTACACAAGAGAGAAGTATTAGGTGATGCCATCGAATGATATGGACGTAATCAGAAACAATTAGGTGATGCCATCAAATGATATGGACATAATCAGAAACAATAAGCCAAAGCTTTTTGGGATGAGGAAGGAATGGTGATCTGAAAATGGCTAATAGGATAAAGTTCTGTTTTCTGGGACCGGGATACTTCTTTTACACATGTTCGAAATAACTTCTCACCAAACATAATAAGCACACCAAACAGTTGATGAACAATTGGAGTAAAAGAAATTTCGGCAATGAGTCCCCAGCATCAGGGGCCTCAGGAAAGTGGTTATAGCCTCCCGGTCTGTAGATTCCACAGATGCTGTGATGGGGCATCTTTGCAAACACTAACCAGACTCCACCTGGAGGCACATTTCAGCTCTCCTTGGCAGGGCCAGCTTTCACACGTACCGAATATTTTTTACTGTATCTTCACAGTAAAATGAGAATTTGGGGATTGTGGCAGACTTGTGAATACTATCTCTGCTATTATGTGCGAAAAGAAGTACCACAGAGCCTAAAAAATCAGGTTGATGATCACTAAAGTCGAAAGAGATCAGAACATGCAAGTCGATGCCTGAAAATGGAGATCCGAGGACTTGAAAAGCTAAGTTCTCTAAAAGGGAACCGGAGGCTTTCAAAACGACTAAAATGACACCAAAGAGAGATTAACCAGCAGGCAGAGAGCTGGCAAAGTGTGTTCATGAATTATATACCGCACCAGAAGTTCTAGCAAGAGAAAAGCATAGGATTAATAATTAACTAGCAGAGTAATAATGGGCTTGTACGTTCTGCTTTTTCTCAGTGAAAGAAATCGGCCTACTTAGTCTTTCTGTCCATTGTTTGTCTCCTCATATTTATAGAAAGGAAAGTTCATAAGCCAAATCCTTTTTATAACAGTGAATCATTTCTTCCCAAAGCCTCTTCAGCATTTCTCTCATATGGTCCTCCAGATCTTCCAGGAAAAAAAAAAAAAAGCACACACACACAAACTTGTGAGCTTGGCCTCGGGCTCCTGCGGGGTGATTTGCACTGCACAAGAAAGCCGTGGCACCCATGGCCCCTTGACGCCGATATTTGAAGCCTTTCTCCACAGTATTTTATTTAGCACCATCATTATCTTCACTTCCAATAAGTATTTGTGGTATTAAGAGCCTGTTAACACTGCCCTTAGCATCGCACATGTCTCTCTGCTCTCTGTCCGCCCAGAGTGGAAAATCCTAGAAAGATACCCCAGTGCCTGAGCCCACGGTGGGCTCAGCCTCAGCACGCAGTCCGTTTGCTGAAGTGCATATAGAGATTCCTCTGAACTTTTATTGGAGGAGAAATAAAAGCATGTGCAGGACATGCAGAAACCCAAACAGAAATGTTAAATGAATGCTAGGAAAGTGCACGAATACATTTATAGGATGTATTAGTAAGTTTATTCAAAAGGGCCAAACAAATGCAGTTTTTCTGAGGGAAAAGGCACGTAAGCCAGGGCTGACATTTTCCTGAACGAGAAGGGAGGAGATAGTAAGATCTTTTTCTCGAAAAGAAAACTAAGGGGTGCCTGGGGGGCTCAAGTTGGACACTTGTCCAACTCTTTTGAGTCCAGGTCATGATCTCAGGGTCATGAGATCGAGCCCAGAGCTGGGCTTCATGCTGGGTGTGAAGCTTATTTGAGATTCTCTCTCTCCCTCTCCTTCTGTCTCTCCCCTATCTAAAAAAAGAAGAAGAAGAAGAAGAAGAAGAAGAAGAAGAAGAAGGAGAAGGAGAAGGAGAAGGAGAAGGAGAAGGAGAAGGAGAAGGAGAAGGAGAAGGAGAAGGAGAAGGAGAAGGAGAAGGAGAAGGAGAAGGAGAAGGAGAAGAAAAGAAAGAAAAGGAAACTGGAGGTTTTTAGCCTCTCCAGTATACTGGTTTTCTATCACCACTTTTCTTTTTTAAACGAATTTTAATGTTTATTTATGATCTCTCACTATAGACAAATTTGCAAAGTACAAAAGAGTAAGGAGAAGCAAAATTAAAAATCCAATAATTCAACCAATCAAAGCTAACACTATTCCTGTTATTTTATGTATTTTCTTCTAATTTTTCACCACACATAATACAAAACAGAGAGATTAGTGCAATAAACTCCTATGTATTCACATTCTAGCTTCAATAATTTTCAAGCCAGCCAAACTGATCTCATCTCCACCTTCACTTGCACACTCTCTTCCTCCTCGTTGTATAATTTTGAAGCAAATCCCAGATAACATAGTATGATAAATGTTGTAAATATTTTAGCATGTACCCCTAAGGTTGCCATGCATATTTTAATATAGTTAATATCATGTGTGCAAAATCAGATATATTCATTTTCATCTATGTCTGATACCAGAAAAATTGGGGAGGGTCTTTTTAAATTAACATATAATGTATTATTTGCTTCAGGGGTACAGGTCTGTGAATCATCAGTCTTACACAATTCACAGCACTCAACATAGTACATACCCTCCCCAATATCCATCACCCAGTCACCCCCTCCCTCCCTCCCAAACACCTGCAACCTCAGTTTGTTTCCTGAGATTAAGAGTCTCTTATAGTTTGTCTCCCTCCCCTGTCCTATCTTGTTTCATTTTTTTCCCTCCCTACCCTCCATTGCCCCCCACCCTGCCTCTCAAATTCCTCATGTAAGAGAGAAAATATGAAAATTGTCTTTCTCTAATTGACTTATTTTGCTCAGCATAACATCCTCTAATTTCATCCACATCATTGCAAATGGCAAGATTTGGGGTTTTGATGGCTGCATAGTATTCCCTTGTGTGTGTGTGTGTGTGTGTGTGTGTGTGTGTATATAACTTCTTCTTTATCCATTCATCTGTTGTTGGACATCTAGGTTCTTTCCATATCTGGCTATTGTGGATATTGCTGCTATAAACATTCGTGTGCACATGTTGCGGGAGGAGTTTAAGTTTTTATTTGAATTTCAGTTATTTATATACACATAATATTATATTAGTTTCAAATGTTTAAACAGTGATTCAGTGAGTTCAAACCTCACCTGGTGCTCATCACAGGTGTGCCCTCTAAACCCCATCACCTATTTCACCCATCCCCCAACTCCTCCCCTCTGGTAACCACCAGTTTGTTCTCTATAATTAAGAGTCTGTTCAAAAAAGTTATTTGTAACTGAAATTTAAAAAAAAAAGATTTCCTTCTTGATTTTTTTTCAACCTTTTGCCACCATTACCCCAACAATGATCTGGGTGAAGGAAGATAACTTTTTAGGAGACCCAAAGCTTAAGCTATAGTCTCTCTTTAGGTAACCTCTCCTTAAATAGGATAATTTAAATGCATGTAAGGGACTTTGCCAAGTAGAAACCATGTGACTTGGTAAGATTATTACTGTTAAAAATAGCCAACCTGATTCAGTTCCTACAAGTTAGCCTTTTACATACATTATAATATTACATATACATTATAGCAAGTAAGAGCCACAGCACCTCTGCAAGTGAGTAAAGATATTATTCCCATTTTGTAGAGAGGAACACTGAGGCTTGGAAAGTTTAAATAACTTACTTAAAATTACAGAGGTAGTGAATAGTTGACCTGGGATTTTAGCAAAATCTTGTCTCATTCCAGAACATCCTCTTAGCCTCCATGCTGACTTTACATGATAAATTCAAGTTTTCTAGGGGGAAACTAATGATTTATGTAAAAATCACAGGATCATAGACCTTATTACTAGACTGTCATATTACCTCTCACCTCAATCCAAAATTAGTAAGAAGTATTCACATTGGGGTGAAATTTGGGTGAATATATTGGGACACTTAAACCACCAAGTAATTAAATTTTCCTTGTAGCTGTTAAAGAGTATGTTTTGCCATATTTTACTCCTTTTAGAAACATGTAAATTGTAACATCATAGTATGCCTTACTGTAGTAACTTTAACGAAGTCAAACCCCAATTTTGCCTTTATCAGTA
Organism: Mustela lutreola; assembly: GCF_030435805.1. NCBI lineage: Eukaryota > Metazoa > Chordata > Mammalia > Carnivora > Mustelidae > Mustela > Mustela lutreola. The sequence continues at coordinate 91,987,365 of NC_081297.1, forward strand.
AACTTTCTTTGAGGTATGATCAACACTAATTTGAATAATATTCTATGGAAGTATTTTACAGAGAATGTTCTAAATTTTTACTTTCTCTTTTCCTTTCAGTCTCTGTAATATACAGATTTGTTCCAAGTACCATAAGAGGAACTTCTATGAACTTTTTGACACTATTCAATGGATTTGGTTGTTTCATGGGGGCATTGCTGGTGGAGATGGTGTATGTCATCTCAGAAGGTAAAAATAGGTTCATGGTATGCTTACATATATATATTGATTTGATGACTAGAGAATTGGGAGACAAAATCTTAAAAGAAGGGCTTTGCCAGTGTAGTCTTTTTTTTAATTGATCCACTTTTGCAATTAAGATAGAATTAAGATAGGAAATAGACTCTTGCTGTATTCATTAATTTCTGGGAATTGTTTTTCTTTTGATAGGAGGAGGTAATTACAGAATGTTACTTCTCATGAGACCCTGTCTGCTGTCTTTCTTTAGTGTATTATATTCTTATTAGATCTTTCAGTGAGGTCATATTCAATAATGCCTCATAACTGGCAGAGATAATCTTCAGGAAAGGTAAGTCCTATGGAAATGTAGGCGAATGGGGTCTATGGATGATCTTTTTTCCCTGTGATTTTCCAGAAATCATGTCTACGCAAACCAAAGGAAGCTGTGAATTGAATAGAAAATGGTCTTGAAAATTTTTTCCCATAGTAATTGATCAGGAGATACACCCCATCTGAAAAATTCACATACAACAAAAAAATACTACTCATACGTGTGCTGACAGAAAAATCAACAGAATGACAATGATTAGATATCATGGTGAAATGTCTCTGGCTGTATTTTAAATCCACAAGCTTTTTCCTTTATTTGTTCTAAGATGTTAACATGGCTTAACATTTTTTTTTTTAAATTTACTTTTGCTTATTGTATTAAAATACTACAAGCTTGTTCTCTACTTTCAAAGGTATTTACAGTTGTGCACTTAAAATAATGTAAAAAAAATGTTGGTTTGGGATCTCCTGTAACAAATTTAATTTACATAGTTTCCAACTATGGAAAAATTAACTTCTATGAATGAGAAACTCCTTTTAACACTATCTACATTCAAAAAATATTTATGGATGACCACTCTGTTCCAGGGACCATGTTGGATAGTGGGGATACCATGACAAGGAAATAAACACTCCCAAATCCTCACAAAATTTTCAGGGGCATAGGGAAGAAGTAAAATTAAGAAGGATAAATTTGATGATAGGTAGAGTAGAATTCTAGGGAACAAATGTACAATCCTTGATTGATTATTAATAAGATGAATTATTGCCCTTGTCTTAGTTAACTGAGAGAGTGGAACAAGCGTGTATTGCAATACTTCTTGTGTGCCGGGCTCTGTCCTATGTGGAATTTGTGAGATATGGTTCCATCTCTCAAAGGATGAAAATTCAAACTGTCATAATAATTCTGTGAACAGCAGCAAGTTGTTGACTGCTCTGGTGGTTAGATTCTTTATGTATAAACAAGGAACAAAGCACTGGTATTAGAGTTTTATAGGATAACCAGGAAAAGTCTTACCTATATCTCTACCTAAACATCTTTCATGTTCAGCATACATTTATTTTCTTCAATAGTACTCAATGAAGATGTTTCTGAAATTTTTTTTTTTAAGATTTTATTTATTTGAGAGAGAGTGAGAGTACACAAGCAGAGGGAGCAGCAGGCCCCCCACTGAGCAGGGGGCCAGATACAGGACTCTGTCCCAGGACCCTGGAATCATGACCCAAGCCAAAGGCAGACACTTAACCAACTTAGCCACCCAGGTGCCCTGAAAATTTGCTTTTAAGAATGTCTATAATCAAACCATATTTGACAAATTCTAGAAGAACTACAAAGTCAAATATTACTATCAGTTTATCTTTTATATGAATCTACTTTTTTCCTATGTATGTTTGAGAAACATACCCAGTTAAACTGAGCATCACAAGACTATGCTCACTTGAATCATTAGCCATAAGTTCAAAGGTTCCCCAGAACGGCCGTCACTTCTGATAAGCTGGCTATAAATGTGGAGGTCCCCCCAGAGCCCCTTCGATTTGACAATTTGCTAGAATGACTCACAGAACTCAGGAAAGCACAGTACTTATGATTACAGCTTTACGGTGGCAAAAAAATACAAGTCAGAACAAGGTCTAAGAAGGTTCCAAAAGCGAAACTTCTCTCTTCAAGGATGCAGTGGCCAGCTGGTGCACCAGTGTGTTACAATATGCAGAATATGGCCAACCAGGGAAGCCTCCTTGAACTTCAGGATTTTCATTGAGGTTTAATGATGTACCCAGCATTGATTGCACCATTGACCATGTGATTGAACACAGTCTCTGGGCTCTTTGCTCCAGAGTTGGGCTACCGCATGACGCAAAGCCTCAACCCTCTAATCCTGGGCTTGGTGTTCCTGGCTGGCCAGGCCCTTTCTGGGTCATTTCTGTAGAATTGACCATCAGGTGAACCTGGAGGGCCCCACCCTGTATAACAAAGGCATTCCATTTACTTAGAAAATTCAATGGGTTTAGTGTTTACCAAACAGGACCCAGGACAAAGGCCAGGCAAATTCTCTATTACACACAATTATTCGTATCATCCACTTCATTGAAAACCTACATTTTTCTTGAGAATCTGAATAATATGATAGGAACTCTTACTTACATTATTGCATTTATTGCAACAATCATATAAAGGCAAAGTTATCCTTATTTTTGAAATGTAATCAAAACAGAAAAAAAAAAAAGCAAAGTGGTCGTGTCATCACAACTAGTATCTGACAGAGATCTAACCCTTTCAGTATTCTGAAACCAACATCAATATTGCTTTTAATACACCAACAGCTATTACGAGTCACACAGTGTGAGGGCTTTTTTAATGACAGTTGTTAGTTCTGAAAAACAACCTCCTCGGATGGGGGTCGGCATGTTGGATATTACTGACAATATTCTAAATATAATAAAAGATGGATAAACAAAAGTCTATATGATTTTGGTGGAGTTCACCAAGGACAAATGGTGAGGACATCTTAGCCACATGGGTATGAGTGGAATGCTCTGTGAACTTGTATTCAAGAGAACACCATTTACATTACTACTTATTATTTCAATTTACTTATTCTTTTAAAGCTTTTTAATGGTGGTGGTGGTGTTCGTGATAATATTGTGTTACATTAAATCTTCTCCCAATAAGTTAGAATCTTTTTTTAAAATTTAAACTCAATTAGCCAACATGTAATACATCATTAGTTTCAGATGTCGAGTTCAATAATTCATCAGTTGCATATAACATCCAGTGCTCAAAAAATATGGAAATCTTCACAAATTTGCATGTCATCCTTGCGCTGGGGCCATGCTAATCTTCTCTGTATCCTTCCAATTTTAGTATACATGCCGCCAAAATGGGCACCCAATAAATTAGAATCTTACAATTGGATGTTAACGTCGGAGGCCATCTAGTCTAACATTGTACCCAAAACTAGATGTACAGTGTCACCTAATACCTAGAAAATTTCTCTGCTTTGCGCGTAACCTTGTCTGCCCATCTGCTAACAACTATGTTCCACAGAATAAGTCTAATTTTCTATCCACATACCAACTCTTCCAACATTTGATAAGTATTCAGAGAAACAATGAGGTATAGTGTTCAAATCCAGATGGTCTGGAAATGTGTTCCCAGTTTCTGTGCCGGTAACAACAATACAGAGTTCATCATGCTGTTTTCAGGATTAAGTAATTAATACACACAGTATGTGCTCCATATAGATGGCTAGTGCTATGATCTAGTACTATGGCTTCTAGGATTAATCTTTATCAGCCTGGTGTCTCTCTCCCTTTCTCTCTCTGCATGACAACAGAGATTGTGTTGACTATTTCAGTAGTTGCATTGTGCTTATGGTCATATAAAACCTGAGGCTTTTTAAAATTTGTTATCAGTTGCTCTCAGTTAAGTTTCACTCATCCTATCACAATTTTTTTTCTGATTAAATGCAAGACTTTATCCTTGATAAATGTCAACTCACCATCTTAAGTAACGGACATTTTTAAAAACTTGATTCGGTCACCCAGTGAATTACTAATCTTTATTGCTTTACTAGCTTTGTGTAATCTGCAAACTTAGTAAGCAAGTTCCTAGAATTCATCCAGGTAATTGACAAAATTGGTGAATTGGACAGGACCAAAAATAGAGCCTTGCGCAAAGTTCCCACAGACCTCACTCACTGCCAGTTATCAACTAATCTTCCCCTTTTGGATGTAATCAGCTCCCACTTCTAATTGCTATCATTCAGCCCATGCTCTTCTCCATCTTTCCCTAAAAGACGTCACGAGAGACTTTGTCATATGTTTTTCTGGGAGCAGGATATATCTATGTTTGTGATAATCCCTTTAGCCATCAGAATAGAATTCATCAAGAAAGGAGATGATGTTATTTAGAGGATTTGGTTCTTGTGACCCTAACTTGGCTCAGGTGACTAACAGGGCCCCTAAAAAAGAATGATCCTTTGACTTCCAGTAGGTCACCATCTTCCCGAAGACTGTTTTCTCTTATTTGAAAAAGGGAATACTGCACTCCATTTTTCTCAGAGATAACGAGAGGATAGAATTAAATAGTACATTTGATCATTTTCATACCAGAGGTTCTTTTAAATAGAAAATTAAGTCATATATGATATAGTAGCCTCTCTGGTTAAAAACAAGACCAGTCTTTCAGTCAAACAACCAGACCAGTTTTTTTGACAGAACCGACCAGAGCGACACCAGCGCTGCAACTATGTACTTAAGCCTCCCACACGCCTCTGCATTCCATTTAGCATATAAGATATTTTAAACCTTTAAGGATTCATGTCAGCTGAGCATGTGTGTATGTGAGTGTGTAAGTGTTGGTCTATGATTGGGAGAGATGATCAGCTCTCACAGTCTCCCAGTCTCCAAGCCGCATTAGTCATTTTTAGCACCATGATGGAGAATGGTGTGAATGCGGTAAATTCAAAAGATTTCTCAAAACTTGACTGTGCAGACAGATAACTGTTAGAGTGACATTTTCAGTACAAGTGAGAAAACCGATCCTTCTGGGATCTCTAACTCCGAGTGCTTTAAAGGAAAAGATACAAGACTAAACCCATCCTCCTACACTAATCATTTCAGGAATAGTTTCTCTAAAAGTAGCAATGCTAATATGAGGGAGTGAAAAAGTCAGGCAAGCTGCTTATTTCCACTATATCCCATTAGCAACCAGATCAATTTTCTCACACTCATGGGTTCAAGCTTACCTTTTGACAAAAATAACAAAACAGAATTCAGTGGAAAGTGACATCTTAGTTATGGACGTGCAGGTGATTGAAAGATCCAAAGCAAAAATGTCTACGGGAAAAAGCATAATTGGGCAGAATCAAGAAGGGGAGGAGTACATCTTCTTGTCCCTGTTAGTCCTCCTCCTAGAGTTCAGGAGAAGAGCAAAGGATTTAGCTGTTTGATTCCCATCAAGATCATTTTAAATTAAAAATGTGATCATTTAAATTCCTCATTTGAATGTCTGTGGTTATCGAGACCATGGACAGCCATGTCAGCCTGAATCACAGAGTCACTCTTGAAAGAGGAATTTACAGTTGCAGTAAACTTGAAAGAAAATATTTATACACCTGGAAAGCTATTTAACTGGATTCCGTGGGTCCGTGTTTATTTTCCCAGAGAGATTTCTTTCAAATTCATGCCAGTGCCTCAGGTCCAGCCTCACCTGGATTTCGAGATGAGATTTTTAGACCTAAGTGTTAAGGCCAATTTCATGTTAAAACCTGTTTAACTATTAGGTTCTGCTTAGCCAGAGCAATTCCATATTGCCTAGGTAGCCATATTGTTGTTTACATCCACGAACTTCATTCCGGGAATAAATGCCCCAGTAGTTCCTGGTATGGTTCCGGGTATCCATTCTGGGGGTAAACACCTTAACAATAGAAGCCACGTACTGTGGGTCTGCGGTTATGCCCTATAAAACCAGCCTGTGAGATCGGGAGAGGGTCGCTCTCTTCGGAGGTGGCCCTGGCCGGTCAGTCTGACTTCTAATGCTTGGCATAGAACAAGGCTTTGCATAACTTTAACTTTGTCTCAGTCTCATTCCTTTGATAACGGATCCCAACACTAAGCAGGGAAAGAGGCCTGCTACTCCATCATTTACCTTTAGCTAGGCCATATGCCACCTGCCTATCAACTAGATCAACTGACAGGCCCCTGCTAACTCTCACAGGCAAATCCTGCTCACTTCCTCAGTCAGAAGTAGATGCAGAATCTTCCTCACACAACGAGGTTATGAATCTCAGATACAACTTATCCTACACCCCCCAAACTTTGGCCTCCAGAGACCCTTGGAGCTGCTCCAATGCCTCAGGGTTCATAACAGTACCAAAGCAGATTTCAAAATACCCTTAGACTATGGGAAACAACTATCCACTGCTATTGGCTCACAAGAAGAAAGAGCAGATTTTTGAGCCAGACAACCCCAAATTCAAATTCAACTCAGCCCTTAACAAGCTGTGAAATCTTGAGCCCATTACTTCTCTGAGTCTCAATAGCTCTATCTCTAAAACTGTGTCACTAAATAACTTAACTTCCAAGATTTCTATAAGGACTAGAGGAAATAGATATAAAGCATTAGCTTAATAAAAGTGCACAGAAATAATGATTTATATTGTTGTTATTGTAAATTGATTGGGATCTCAACTTTTTCCAAGTGAGCTAGGATTATCATGGATATGATGATCTGCTGTAGCACTCCAATAACTCTTCAAAAAAGAACGTGTTCCATAAATGAGGATATTGGGTATCCTATTCAGCTTCAATTCCAGCTCTGGATTGGAATGAGATGAAATAAAGCAATACTCTGAGATTCTTCTTGGCCTCATGGACCCCTGTCATTAGCGGAGCTTCCTTTGTATTGAAAACATACAACTCTAGATGAAATTAGATATGCATTAGTGCTCACTCTAAGAGTGCCTGGAAATAGTATTGACGTTGACACTAGAAGGATGAGTGCTATTTGGCTTGGTGAGCATAGGAGTAAGTATTTGTGGCAGAGACTACCTATACCAAGGCCTGGAGGTAAAGAATTACTAGGCGCATCAGAAGAACTCAAAAATCAGTGACCTGAAAATAATCAGCAAATGGGAGGAAATCGCATGAAGTCAGGTTGAGCAATTAGGTGCAAAATTATGCAGGACCTTGGGCTTATAAGAATTTTTTAAAACTTGAATGCAATATGAAATCATAAAGGCACCAGGCAAGTGACATGATCTATTTGTTTTGAGATCACTGTGAATGCATTATAATTTAGAAGGGGGGAAAGAATGGTTTGGGAGAAGCATACAATTGAACTAACCCCAGCAAGTCTAGAGGAGGGATGAACTAGGGAAGAAATAGGGAGATGGAAAGAAATGAATGGATATAAGCTTGATGTTAGAGGTAGAATCACCAGTGCCTAGTGGAGTCAAGAGGTGGTAGGATGCAGAAGAGAGGAATGGTATCAAGGAAGCATCCAGATTCTGCCAAGGGCAATAGGATGGACAAAAATTTCATTTACTAAATGGAGAACACTAGAAGACAAATGGATTGGGAAACTTGTCACCTGTTCATTTTTTAACATATTAATTTTAACATACCTGTGAGACATCCAAATAGAAATATCTAGAGCTCCGTAAAAAGATCTGCCTTAAATACATAAATATGAGAGTCCTTGGCACAAAAATAGCATTGGAACCCGTAGAAGTAAATTAAATTACCTAGCATAAATATTGAGAATGAGAGCAAAAAGGAGCCCAGTACTTAGACCTGAAAAGCCCCATATTAGAGTTTAGTTGGAGGAGGAATGGCCTGCTGAAGAAAGAAAAGTAGCAGCCAGAGAAGTGTGCGTGTATATGCATATGTTTATTTACTGAAGATAAAGGAGAGGATTGTTTCAAATAGGAAATGATAAACCGGGTAAAATCTTACTGTGAGATCAAATAAAATGAAGAATGGAAAATATCTATAGATTTAGCAACAAACAGTATGATCACTGAAAACTTTACCAAGAGTCATTTCAGTGGTGAGAAGGGAATGAAAACCAGTTTAGAGTTGGGTGAAGAACATTTAGAAAGTGAGTAAATAAAGGCTACCACATTTAAACAACTTTTTAAAGGAACTTGGCAATGAAGAAGATTTAAGAGATAAAGCGGGGGCTAGATGGGAATGTGGGTAGGTTTGCCAGACTTAGCAGATACAAGTATAGGACACCCAGTTACATGTGAATTTCAGGTAAACAATGAATACTTTTTTTGGTACAAGCATGTCCCATGCAATATTGTGGACATACTTTACACCAAAAAATTATTTGTGCAATGTTTAAGACACGGTTACCCTAAAAAAATAATTCATTGTTGTTCTGAAGTTCAAATTTAATGGTGAGTCCTGTATTTTATCTGGGAGGTGAGGTGGGAGTTCGAGATACTTTTTTATTTCGAGAGATACTTGAGCATATTTTTTAATATATATTTTTTAAATTTTTTAATTTTTTTAATAAACATATAATGTATTATTAGCCCCAGGGGTACAGGTCTGTGAATCGCCAGGTTTACATACTTCACAGCACTCACCATAGCACATACCCTCCCCAATGTCCATAACCCCACCCCCCTCTCCCGACCCCCCTTCCCCCAGCAACCCTCAGTTTGTTTTGTGAGATTAAGAGTCTCTTATGGTTTATCTCCCTCATGATCCCATCTGTTTCATTTACTCTTCTCCTACCCCCCAAACCCCCCACATTGCATCTCCACTTCCTCATATCAGGGAGATCATATGATAATTGTCTTTCTCTGATTGACTTATTTCACTAAACATAATACCCTCTGGTTCCGTCCACGTTGTCGCAAATGACCAGATTTCATTTAATATTTTTTTTAATTTTTTTATTGTGCTATGTTAGTCATCATACAGTACTTGAGTATATTTAACTGAGGAAAACATCTGGTGATGGAGAAGCTAAAAATGTAAGAGAAAGAAATGGAGATTAAGATCTTACTGGAGGGTGGATCCCCGCACTCATACAGAAGAGAGAATGGGGAAGATGGGTGCCCGGGGAAGCAGAGGTGTGGTTCTAGTCTTGGAAAGATGCTGGTACCTACCTTTCAAGACTCCTGGGTTTCTTTATGACGTGGGCAGCCAGCCATCCGTGAGAGCAAAAGGGGGTTCAGATGAAAATGAGGAATAGAAAGAGCAAAGAGCTAAGAACATGTTTCATACCAGCGAGAAAAGAGGATTTAGAAGAGAAGCGTTAAGATTGCCAGCAGTGTTGAAGGCCCAGTTGATGCTGGTAATCACGAAGAGTGATACCAAATGACCGAAAGCATGATTTTGTCCAGTGGTATTCATTCAGATGTCCAATGCAGTTATGAAGCTGTCTGGTAGATTTTTAAATGGCCTAAAGAACCCAGAACAGGAAAAAAAGTACAAAATCTTTTCTTGAATTAAAGTAATGTGAAGTGAATCTTACATGCGATTTCCCTCCAAACCTGCAAAAGAGGGGGATGGATCTCTTTTCAAATTCTGAAATAAGTCTATGTCATTAGCTGACTGAAGTTACAAATTAGAGAACACACTGTACAAATAAGCAGATATTGGGCAAAATCAGTTCCTGCTGTATCCATGGTGTTATTTAAACTCACCATTTTACTATTTTAAATAGCTCCACTTTGAGGTTGACTTATAAATTCAGTTCACAAATCCGTACTGGGTTCCTACTATGTGCCAGCCCTGGACAGATAGTGAATTAATAATACCAAGGCTGATGTTTAATTAACAAGAAGAACCTTATAGAAATATTTGACACTCAAATTAATATCAGATATATTCATTTGACTAATGCTATTACAATTACAGTTCATAGCTAATGGCATTATCGGGCTATTATCACAAAGCATTACCTCTCTTCTAAAACTCATTTCCATGATAATTCATTGAAATCATCATGAGAACACACTATCTTGATGGGTTTTTACCTCCCAACGCTCTTCAACAGAATGAACTCACCCTTATAAGAAAGCCTGTTCTCCCAAATATCACCCATGCTCATTCTTTCTGCAGTTCAGGTGAACAATGCACAGCAATTTCTCCACAGCTTTGAAAGACACAGTGTCCCTTCCTGGAAACAGCCACCTAACTTCATTTTTATCCACAATTCCCAGGAAGTACAAATGCAAATTAAAGGCTCCACATGCAGACTTGTTATGAGAGCAAGGTATCAAGCTGTGCAGATTTGGGGCCCAACCTCAGTTCACCTATTCAATCAACAAATAATTATTCTGTCTCCTTTGCATGACTCCAGGCAAACAGCTCAGCCTCTCTGTGCCTCTGTTTCCTCGTCTGTAAATTGAGGGTAATCATAATTTGGGTACTTATTAGACGAATACGAAAAAGTGGTAGAAAAGCCAAAGTTAGCATATAGTTGTTAGATATTATTTCCTTCAGGTATCATGAAAATTAATGTGTTTTAAAAATTAACTCAGGTAGGAGAGCTATGAATCTCAAATGAAGCATTTAAATCAGGTTACTGAAAGGAAGAAGGAAAGAAATTAACATTTATTAAGTGTCAGTTATATGCAGACCTTGCTGTATGTATTTTGCAAAGATATTATTTCATTAAATCTTCACAACAATTCTTTGGGGGTGGATGTTTGTAGCCTCATCATTCGTAAGAGGAAAATGAACGGAGAAAGGTATGTCAGTTGCCCAAATCTTACAGCAGGGGTGGATGCCTGATTCCCAAGCTCCTTTTGCTACACTAGAATTTATTTCCCATGGCACAGAAGCAGGTCCATCCTGGAGAATGGCTGTTACACATTTTTAATTACATACTTCTTCGCACATAGGAAGCGAGGGATAAAGTAAGGTATAAAACCCATTTCTGTTCTGTCTCAACAACTCTGGACGTTTGCTAGATCCCCAGCATTACAAAAAATAACTGAAAGGGAAAATAAAAAGATCTAACAAAGTCTGAGGGGGAAATAATGGCTCACTGTGCCCAACAATCATTTGAAGAGATTCCAAAAGGCACATTTTAATATTTTCAAAGTCCCATTGCATTCAAAATAAAACAGTGCTAGTACAAAGAGGAACTACGGAAACTTCCTCCGAAAAGACATAGCAGAAATACACCTCCAATCAAAAGCAATATGCCGTAGCCCTTAAAATAATGCATGTATATTTGAGATATTTGGTAATCCTAGGGTTTCAGTAGGGAAATATAGGGAGCTATCACGGAAGTTGAGTGAATCTTGGGTTTCAGAATAGACTGTTTTTTGTTACTTGGGATGTTGTGATTTCCAAAATGATATCTTAGGACAGTTGTAGAAACAGCACCTAACTTGTGAACTGGAGCACAAGGTTGCTATTCAATACTACAGCTGCTGAAAAAGAGTAGGTTGTGATGGAAGACCACCCTTTTCCATTGTTTTATCAAAAACCGGAAGTGATTTAGGGAAGTCAGCTTTTCCAAAAGTATGCTTGATGAAATGGTTTTCAAAGATTATTTTTAGCAGTAAAGGTAATATGATGAAATAAATCCAAACTGTAAAGGAGCAGGGGAAAGACCAGTAAGAGGATGACAATTACTGTTTGGGTAAATTCTTTCCCAATATTTTTTTTAATTTGTGTGCATGTGTGCATGGGTATTAAATTTATAGAGATTTTAAATGAAATTGGGGTCTGAATAAACTCTGCTGAATTCTCAATAAAATAATTATATCAAGTTCCCACTTTTTTCCCCTTACAAGTATTGTGAGCATATTTCCATGTTACTTCAAATTCACACACAAAAAAAATCCCTCATTTTTTTCCCCCCTAGAATCCTGGAAATGGGATTACTCATTCAAAAAGGATAAACCTTTTTTTAAAAGATTTTATTTATGTATTTGACAGAGAGAGAGAGAGATTGATCACAAGTAGGCAGAGAGGCAAGCAGAGAGAGAGGCGAAACAGGCTCCCTACTGAGCAGAGAGCCCAAGGCAGGGCTCGACCCCAGGACCCTGGGATTATAACCTGAGCTGAAGGTGGAGGCTCAACCCATTGAGCCACCCAGGCACCCAAAAAATAAACATTTTTTTAAAAAGATTTTATTCATTCAGTTGACAGAGAGAGAAATCGCAAGTAGGCAGAGGCAGGTAGAGAGAGAGGGGGAAGCAGGATCCCCGCCAAGCAGAAAGCCTGATGCAGGGCTTGATCCCAGGACCCTGAGATCATGACCTGAGCCAAAGGCAGAGGCTTAATCCACTGAGCCACCCAGGTGCCCCTGGATAACATTTTAAAGACTATTGAGAAGTAAAGACAAATTGTTTTCTAAAAGGCTGCATCAATTATGCACCACTGCAGTAGAATAACACTTGTTTCAGTGTGTAAGCTGCAGCCCTGAGCATAATCATATTTTGGTTTTTGTTAATATGATTGGAAAAAATTATATTGCATTACTACTTTAATTTGTATTTTTCCAAAATGGAAAATTGAAATTTTTAATGTTATGAATACTTTGATCTTTTCTCATTCATAGAATGCTTGATCATATTCTTTGCCCATTTTCCTTTTTGGTCTATTTGTCTTTTTTCTTTTTGAATTTTAAACAGTTTTTTAACTTTAGGGATATTATCGTTTAGTCAAATTTATTGCTAATATCTTCCTAGTTTTAACTTAACATTTTAATTTCATAGATGAGTTTGTTTTGTGCAAGTATTGCTGATACATGTGATGAAATCTATCAACCTTTTCCATTGCGATTAATATCACTGCATTTATCTGTGGAAATTTCAGTAGTTTCATATTTCAAATATAATATTCTCATCCTTGTGGACTTTACCCTGTAAAGTGTAGTGGTGGTGTAGGTACCCACTTATTTCCTTCAAACAACAAAATTTCACAGCATAACTCAATTTTTTTGTGGGAAAAATTAGTTAATCTGTAAGTACTCCACAGCCATAGGATAATCAGAATGTAACTAATCAGTAATATATACTTTAATATATTCTTAGTTCTTAGGAGATTCTTGGGCTATTTCAGGATTACCTTTGAGCTGCCTCTTGATTTATGATATATATTACCTATCAACTATTACTAATCATACTTCTCCTATGGTTAGTCTTCATTTGTAAAAATCTTATTTCCTAGGGTGTATATTTCCAGATGGATTTTAGAATCATTTTATCAGTTTTCCCCAAATCTTGTTTTTATTTTAATAAAATACGTAAAACTTGTTCGTTAACTTAAAAAAATAAAACTTTTATAATCTTTTGTGTTCTACCTAAGTATATAACACAATTTTTTCTTTATTCAATGTTAAATAATTCAGTTCAGTAAGATTTTCTTTTCTTCATATATCCTGAACATTTCTTGTTGGGCTTATTATAAGCATTTTATGCTCTGCTTCTTTTTGCTGTTATGAACCGACTCCTTTTCCCTCATTACAACTCGCTGACATAATCACTATTATATAGGGGGATTATTAATATTTATGTCTGTGCCTTGCATTCAACTTCTTAAACTTTCTTAGTTAATGTATGAGAGTATTTTAGCTTACCTTAAGTTTACAACAAAATTATCTAATCTTAATTATAATTTTTTTTAATCATTTTTTCCAATATTAATTCTTATGTTTTGCATCTTTACCAGGACATAGAACTTCAGAGCAATGTTAGTACCAGAAGACAAGTCACATTTTATCCTGTTCATAATCTTCATTTGAATCTCTTTTATTTTTTATTAAGCCTATCTGTAGGTTTATCAAGATAATAGTGAAGGGTATTCTTTATCAATGTACTCTTAATCCCCTTTACCGACTTCACCCATCCACCCACCTCACCTCTGGTAACCACCTGTTTGTCCTTTATAATTAAGAGTCTGTTTTTTAGTTTGTCTCTCTTTTTCCTTATTTATTCATTTGTTTTGTTTCTTAAATTCCACATATGAGTGAAATCATATGCCATTTGTCTTTCTCTGACTGATTTATTTCACCTAGGATTATACTTTCTAGCTCCTTGCAAATGGCAAGATTTCATTCTTTTTTATGACTGAAAAATGTTCATATATATATGTATATAATGTCCACACACACACACACACATCTTCTTTACCCATTCATCTATTGGTGGACACTTGGGTTGCTTCCATGGTTTAGCTATTGCAAATAATGCTGTTATAAATGTGGGGCACATGTATCCCTTTGAATTAATGTTTTCTGTTTTTGTTTGTTTGTTTGGTAAATACCCAGTAGTATGATTACTGGATTGCAGGGTAGTTTTTATATTTAGTCGTCTTCAAAAGAAGAGTTTTATCGAGAGACAGTATTTACCAGTGAAGAATTTATGTGGATTCCCTTAGTCTCCTCCCTTTCCTTATTTTTAATAAAGTCTTCTGTGAAAGTACACCTATTAAAGCCCCAAGTTACTCTGAGGAGCAGACTGCTGGGCTGGAATGAGAATTTTACACCATTTTCTGATTGTCCAACCATCTGATCAAATGATGTGATTGTAAACTGGTCTCAAGCATACATGACTCTTGGATGCTCCCTAAAAATCACATTCATGTGTAATGTGTTTCTTGGAGAGCTATGCTACATGAATGCAGTGTGTCTTGCTGGTCATGCTCCCACTACTTCATGTCTTATGGTTTAAGGGGCTACTAGAAGCAGAGGTACTTGGCGTTGGGTACTGATTAGAATGGAATATGGAAATGCTACTTCTTCCCAAAGCAGTAATTATGCATTAGAACAACAGCAGCTACCAGTATTCTCTTTAGAACTGACCTTGATTTCTGTGTAGGGGTATGTTCTGATCACCTCCTATTCACCAGCTTGGTGTAGGAAAGAGATCCTCAACCTAAATGGGCTAAGATAGCTGATGGCATATGACACCTGATGCTGGGCGATGGACTGAGAGCAGTTTATTAGTCACATATACTCATAGCCCAGGGCAGGGGAATGTGCCATGCAGGGCCGTATGAGGCTGCACTTGGGAGTAGAGTAAATGATGATCTGCGGAGGGCAGGCTTGGTAGGAACAAAGCAGTGAGGCAGCTCCTGGGTCCTGCAGGAGGATGTGATTGTTTGAATAACATTGAAGGCTGATAGGGAGGCAAAAGCTTTAGGGCTAGGACCAGTACCAGGCACCTGGTGTGACTAACAGGGGAGCTAGCCTTGTAGGGGACGGTGGAGGAGGGGGGACTTCCCACTGGGTGGGGAGGGCATCTGAAAGAGCAGAGAAGTATGTGCTTACGACTTTGGAGCCCTGTGAGGCTTCAAGATATGAGGGCAGCACATGAAATTTGGGGCCTCACAATGCAAGACATAAGGGACAAGGATAAAGTATATTCCTTTTTCATACTAGCAACTTTGTGTTGTTTACAGCAACATAATTCTATTAGCATCAATGGTGGCTTTAGCAGTGCAGTTGTAACAAGATGAGAGTTCTACTGAGCCATGCCTCTACTTATCTCTCTTGCCTTTGCTCTTTAATCCGTAAAATACAAGAACTAGTCTAGATAATTCCATAGTCCTTTTGTCTTTAAAATGGCCATGATAATTTAAAGTAAGTAAAAACATTTTACTTAGTATTCTTAAGGCCTAATACTCCAGAGTAATTATCTTTTTGCATGCCTGCCCTACCAACCTCTCTGAGCTCTTTTTTCTTAAGCAATTTGGAATGCCCATCTCCTGGTACATGACAACTTCCTAGCAAATGATTTTCAGATGAACAAATAGATCTAACTGAACAAAAAATATTTGGGGAACTTCTGAGTCTTGCAAAGTATTTTGTGAATGTTCTATTACTCAGTGGCCCAATGCTCATTACTAAGTAGGCTAGATATACTATTAAAGTACTCAACTAGGGTTCACTAAGGCACTTCCTGTCCTCCACTGTTGAGGCATGCATTTTTTCTTGTGTTTTTAACCTTCCTACCCACCCAAACTAAGACCTGGGGAAGTTTAATTTGTTCCATTCTAGACCTTAAGTCTTCTCTTTGTCTCCTCTTGCAAGGATGCCCCAGATTTCAATCAGCTACTAGAAATGTCTGATGAAAAATGGCACAAATGTGAATTACGACAATAAAAGTTTATAAGCTACTAAAATAAAGTTATAGTACCTAAGAGCTGAGTCAACTGACAATGTTAAATGGAACATTTTACAACCAGTCCTGGGACAATGATTAAAAAAAAAAAAAAAAATGGCACATGAAGAACATGAAGAGATATCTGATAGGAAGTGGGTCCAACACCAAGCTCAGGCTACAGGATTTTGTATATGCCACTTTATAAGGTGTGGTGGGTGGTGATAATCTCAAGTTTTGGAGTGCCTGATCTGTGTCCAACTCTTGACATCTATTATCTCTTTTACTTCTCATAACACCTCGGTGAGAAAGGTGTTGTCATTTTAGAGAGGAGAAACCAAGGCTGAAATGGTCTGATTGGGCAAATGCCCCAAAACAAAACTATTAAATAATGGAGACAGTATTTGACTTCAAAAGTCTCTCTGCCATGCTCTTTCTTTGTCTCTTCACCCTCAAAGCTATCTCTTTACATAGACTGATAACTCTGTATTAATAAAGCAAATTTTAGGTTTCTGGAACTATCTCTCTGTCCAGCTTGATGCCAGTGTATATTCCAGTCTATGAATTCAGATCATTTTTCTCCTTACCTTAGAGCTCACCTTGTGAATTAGCTACATAGGGAATGTAAGCTTATAGCTAAGTAAGGCAAAAATACAGAGCTAGCGGGATGCCTGGGTGGCTCAGTTGGTTAAGCAGCTGCCTTCGGCTCGGGTCATGATCCCCGCATCCTGGGATCGAGTCCTGCATCGGGCTCCTTGCTCAGCAGGGAGCCTGCTTCTGCCTCTGCCTGTGCCTGCCATTCTGTCTGCCTGTGCTCGCTCGCTCTCTCTCCCTCTCTCTCTCTGATAAATAAATAAAATTAAAAAAAAAAATACGGAGCTAGCATGAGGATCAGCATTAGGAAGGAAGCTGAACACTGAAAATGATATTTGAGAAAGACTATAGAATTTGAATAGGTAATATGTCAATCTTTCATTTTATTTTTTAAATACTCCACTCACGAAATGTTTTGTGTTGCTCATAAATTCCCACTGCCTTTCCCTAACCTTTCCAGCACGACATCCTCCCTTCACCCCTCATGCCCATAATTCCATCTCCCGGCACTTCTCATTTATGTCCACCAGAGCACCCCTAGTGACAGTTCCAAGCACATGGTCATGGGCAGGGCGAGCTGGTACCATAACCAGATAGGCTGGTATGTGCTGTAATTGCACAACTATTTTTTTTTTTAGAAATATTATGTTTTACCTATAAAGATCTTACAAAATTTATATGCTTCTCCCTCATCTAACTTTGTTATAATATAAAGATAGCCTTTCCAATTACTTATTATGGACCAAAATTCATGCTCCAAGAAAAATTAATGTCATGTTAATTCTGAGGCTTCACATACTCTGTGCAAACTCCTCTTAGTCTAGCCAGAGAAACACAGTGATAAGATGGTCTAATCACATCACATGCAAAGTGCTGATGTGAAATGAAAAGGACAGAAATAAGATTGGGATATTAATTCAAGAGAAATAAGGAAATAGGACTGTTTGAATAAGCTTAGCAAGGTGGTTTAGTTCTTCCTGAAAATATGTGTGATGTCATCTCACCTTACCTTGACTTCCACCCCAACTCCCCTCATTCAAGTACAATCAAATGTGTAGTTTCTAAACACACGTGCACACCCACCCACCCAGACACACACACACACACACACACACAGAGGCTACATAGGCCCAGACACAGAGGGAAACATTCTATGAAACTACTCCTGTCAAAGGAAGGCATTATGTCAGTATAGCAATAACACTATACATTTCTATTGTAATGGAACACAAATGAATAAAATGGGGAAGTAGAACTTACTGCATAGATTTCAGCTCAAAACCACATTTCAGTTATAGGTCCAAGACACAAGCTAATTTTCATGGTTGGTCCAAAATAATAGTCATTGTTAAAGGACAGAAGAGAAACAGCTTTAAATGGGAAGTGGCACCATGAATCACAGCTGTCATACTTATGTACTTGCTGACTATCAACCCTGAACAGAGCATTTAATTCAAATTTCCATTTAAAAGTATGCACTGTCAAGGGAAAGGCCAAGAACCATTTTCTAGTTCAGGAAGCAACTCACAACCCATGTACCAAAGATAGCACTGGAGATCAAGTCTTTTGGCACGTAGACTGATTGCTCTAGGCCCACACCCCTTTTCACAACCCACTGTAGGAACTGCTCCTACAAAAAGAAGAAAATGCCAAAACCTTGACATCTGACTGCTCAAAGAAGATTAAGTCCTGTATTCATAATGCATAATTTTTTTGGTAAATATTGTGCCCATTCAGAACTGCAATTGATTATAAGCTCTCTCCGTGAAGATAGATTTGGCTTTTTGAACAATCTTTTTTTTTTTAATTTTTTATAAACATATAATGTATTTTTATCCCCAGGGTTACAGGTCTGTGAATCGCCAGGTTTACATACTTCACAGCACTCACCATGGCACATACCCTCCCCAATGTCCATAACCCCACCACCCTGTCCCAATCCCCCGACCCCCAGCAGCCCTCAGTTTGTTTTTTGAGATTAAGAGTCTCTTTTGGTTTGTCTCCCTCCCGGTCCCATCTTGTTTCATTTATTCCTTTCCTACCCCTAATGCCCCCCACGTTGCCTCTCCACTTCCTCAAATCAGGGAGATCATATGATAATTGTCTTTCTCTGATTGACTTATTTCACTCAGCATAATACCCTCTAGTTGAACAATCTTTTGAACATTATGTGATACTATATATCTGTATTTGTTAATACTAAGATCCCCTTGTTGTTTTAAAAGTACTGCATAAAAATAAGTGTTGCATATATAATACATTATCTCATATTATGTATTAAATAGTAATACAAACCCACTGAAGGAAAATAGAGAAATAGAGATGATACATAAAAGTATGGATCTGGATATGGAAAGGGAGAGAGAATTATAGCAAAGATCCAAAGCAAAAGTCAAAACTTAGCAGCAAAGTAAAAGCAATTACCTTGAATCCTAAATAGTTTCATATATACTCATCTAATGGTTTTGTATAGAGCAGTTTGACATCATAAGAAAGTGGGGTTATCTTATTTGGAAGCATTAATTTGGAGGCATTACTTATCAGGTCAAAAAAATACCTTCATGTCAACAAGAGATTGCAAGTAATTTGACCAACAGGGTCTGTGATATTACAATGAGGTGAAACTGGATTTACCCAAGTTGCCAAAATAAAGTAACATCTGGAATCTACATGTATTATGTCACTAACCTTACAATTAGAATCTGCAACAGACTGTCTAGCTGTGGCAAAAAGTTTTCATTCTTTCAGTTTATATTTACTGACCGATTCTTATGTGTCAGGCACTGTTCTAGATACTAGATCGATAAGGATGAGTAAGATACACCTGCTTGGTTCTGGTAAATTAGCATAATCAGGGTTACTTTTATAGCTCAGTTCTTCTGAACTTATATTGTGTTATGCAGATTCAGGTTTTGTGACCTTCAAAATATTTGGGGTGCTTTGCTTGCCATTTTACTGTTAATTAGAGAATTAAATGAATTTTAACAATGAGTTTCAGATGAGCTTTTTTGCTTTGTAGATATTACTGAAGCGAATAAATCTCTATGAATAGTGGAATGATAAAACATTCACAGAAACTTATAACTCTGCAGTTGAATAACAATTACATTTTGTTCCAAACAGGCAATTGGTTTCCAAACACATTAAACAAAGGCAATTTAGAAAGCTTCTTCTTCTTTTTGGCATCATTAACGTTGTTGAACGTCCTGGGATTCTGGAGTTTCTCACAAAGGTAAGTGTGTGGTAAGACAAGCAATTTCTGAGCCCATGAAATATTGATCTGGGAACCATCACCGAGCCAACAGGAATCCTGTATGCCATGACTGGACAAATTAGCATATTAGCGAAATTTAACAGATTATGCAGAGCAAGAAATTTCAATTTAGGCTTCACTTTTGCCATTGATCCTTATAATAAAATAGTGTTTTACTCGATTCTAAAACATGTTCTGAAGGAAGATATTTTTTCTCCACTGTATAGTACCACTTTAGAATTAGAAATAACCATATTGATAATAAGAATGAATGAGTCATTATCATTAAAAGCAAATATCATTAAACAAATAGCTAGAAATCTAATGATGCTTAAGATTTGGATTCCATTCAGGCCTTTAAATCAGCAGTGACCATTTCAAGGTCAATAACAAACTGCCAAATCATTTAGTCAGTCACCTGAGACCATTCAGTGGCTTAATATGCATCAGCTACCATCCATCCATCGCCAGCCCACCTCTCCCTCACTGACATATTCTTGGATAGCTGTGTACTTTCGAGCAAATTATCTAACCTCTCTGAGTCTCTGTTTTTATACTTGTAAAATAAAATCAAGAATACCAGCATCTTGGGGGCTTTAGGGGTATGAATTTTGGTAAAGGGCCGAGCACCGTGTCTACCACACTGTGGAAACGACAGAGATCTTTATTTTTCTCACTTTCCTCCAGTCACGTATCTATTTAGTCAAATTTTATCCCATCATTTTCACTTCTTCTTTGCCTATTCATTGAATAAAACTCTGTTGGAACACTGGTCATGTGATGGGCACTGCAATGAACTAGAAGCACATAAAGTCAGTACGTCTATAAATGTTTATATATGCTCTTGCTTTCATGGAGCTTATGGTCCTGTATAGGAGAGAGGCACTTAAATCTCACGCAAGGCAGAATTAATGACAAAAAGCAAAAGTCTGAATTTTTAAATTTCTTATTTTCCAAAGTATAGAAGTTATCGAATTAACCCCTCACCATGTATAGTTTCTCTCTATCTCATTCTTGGGTTGAAAACCAAAGCAGAATATCAGGGAGTCTTGCAGAAGAATCCAACAGGAATGTCCTCAGCTTTGTAGCAAAACAGAGTCATCAGTGAAAACGGAAGGTGAAGGCAACTCATCTTTGCCATCCATCCGTTGCCTCCAAACACGGAAGTGGTGCCCATCTGCCAAGTCTCATAAACCTGCAGTTTCTCAACTTTTACTTTTTCTCCCACTGTAAGATTGGACCCTTGTCTTTTCATAAAGTAATTTAAAAGGCAATCTTTCGAGTTATCCCAAGTGAATCCAGTTCTACAACTTAGCTGTACAAACATGAGCAAGGCATTTAACTTGCTCAAGCCCATTTCTTCATTTGTAAAATGAAATAGGAAGAACAGTAACTATGCCATAAAGCTGTTGTGAGGATGAAAAAATGCTCAAAAATGTTAGCTACAGTAATAACAATGGACTTGTTCTTTGTTTTATGCCCCCTTTCTTCCTCCTTTTTAATTCTTCTTCTAGACTCATGAAGAGGTGTGGCCAAGATGACCAGGATTATGGGCTGAATTCATGGACGAAATAGCACTGGACCTAGAATCTATTAGCTCAGGGATTTACTCATTCATTCATTCATTCATTCAAGCAATATACCAAGCATTGTTCCAGGCACTAGAAAAGATAGAACTGAAGAAAGCAGTTCAGTCCAGTCTACATGGAGCTAATACCTAGTGCTCAAGTTAAATTATTTAAGTGTGATTCTTTCTCTGTGATTACCGAACATGTGAGTTACTATAAAGAAGGGAAAGATGGTGGAATGGGGTGCAGAGAAGGAGGCAAGAACAAAATTGTACAAAGCACCAAATATTGGAGGACCCAAAGATGAGAAGGGACTAAGTGATATAGAAATAAATCTGATTCTTAGCGTATCTTCTCTAGTTTCCTATGCTTTTTCCTCCTTTTTCTGTATACTTTTAAGGGAAGGGGGAGAAAAGAGAGAGGATAAAACAAAGCAGGAAGGGAAGAAATCAGTTTTCCAAGTGTTGAGCACTTCTTATCTTGGGCAGCATGCAAGACAAATAACATGTAATCTCCACCTACGTCCCTGCTACCTAAACCCTATTATTTTACTTTATAAATAAGAAAACCAAAGTGAGAATCTAGGTAGGTAAACTAAGTTCACACTCCTAGGATTGAAAACCAAATGCATTTGTTTATAAACACTTTCTTGTATAGCATGCTATTTCTAAGTGCCTTAGGGGAGCACTGATTTCAAACCTAGGCTCTGCAGACTACTATTCATATAAACCCCAGGGAAGTTATGTAACCTCTTAGAACTTTAGTTTCCCTATCTGTGAAATGGGGATAATTTCATCCTTCCAGGGTTATAATGAGAATTCATTAAGTTAGGGTGGAGATAGAGCCCTAGCCTGGTGCCTGGCCTTTAGAAGACACTCAGGAAAACCAGGTGTTCCTTGGGTCAGGAGTAAAGGGCACACATTCTAGAAAGTATGCATGGACTTCTTCTTTGATAATGGTGTTTTCCATATAGCTTCAACACCGAATTTACAAATCCCCCATGCACTTGATGAGCCCTTCCTGAGTCCTGGCCTCCACAACGCTATCAAGTCGATAGGGTTTCAGACTTTCCAGTTTGTCTTTGTCATACTCATTGCAGGTTGTAAATGAGCGCCATCTAGAGGTCTTTATGAGACACCGTAACAGGTCCTAAAACTCCTTTTGTCATTTTATAAAGACTGTTCCTGGTGAGCAGTGCTCTTAAATAATCATCACGGTTGTGCCAGTATCTATGGGCCCATAATAAAAGGTAGACAAGCACAGGAAGAAAGCAAATGATTTATCAAGTCATCTACATCTGGTCCTAAAAAAAGCTTTCTTTCTTTCTTTTTTAGGTATTGTAATCTAAATCATTTTAATGCCCAGAACATCAGTGGAAGTAATCTTGAAGAAACACTTCTCCTCCATGAAAAGTCTCTGAAGTTTTATGGCAGTACGCGGGAATTTTCTTCAAGTATCCATCTTTGGGAGACAGCCCTATGAAACTATGTTTGACTCTACCCATCTTATGAGCAAAGTAGTCATTGTTTTCTTCTGCTGAACATCTTAAGCTTTTTAGTTTAAGAACTAATACATATGGGAGGGACTTCATGAACAGTATCTGTGTACTTTATTTATAAAAACTAATTATGACTCCTCTAGTAAACTATTGTGCCTTTTGCATTAACACATTATACATTACAGTTAATTTCAAAGTCTATGATTACTCCATGACAACAAAGTGACAGTTTCATGTGCATTACAATATTTTACAATTTTTTGCAATAATGGTTCAGCCACTAAGAGCAATAGAAATGCTATTTGTTAGTTTTAATGTGCTAATATAATCAAAATAATTGTATGTTAACATTCCTTCTTTCTATATATTTATTGAGCACTTATTACATGCCAAGCCTTGTATCATATACTATGTCTGACTAATAAATCTATATGTCATTATATTGTATTTGATCTCGATGTCACACTATCAAGATATGAAGTAAGGAAATTTTCTCTGAGTTGAGAAGCAATGTTAACTAAAATAGAGGTCCTTAACAAAGAAAGAATATTCACATACTGAAGAAGTTATAAAATAAAGGTAAATGATAGAATGATTGAAGGAAAAAGGAAAACTGGAGAAGGTGAAACAAGTGTTGAGAAGGTAAGTGATAAATCAAATAGAGAAGATTAAAGCAATTCCCTAGTCTAGAGATGTCTGGGTGGCTCAGTGGTTAAGCAGCTGCCTTCAGCTCAGGTCATGATCCCAGAGTCCTGGGATTGAGCCCCAGGTCAGGCTCCCTGCTCGGTGGGGAGTCTGCTTCTCCCTCTGCTTGCTGCTCTGCCTCCTTGTGTGTGCACACACACACACACTCTCTCTCTCTGTGTCAAATAAATAGATAAGAAATCTTAAAAAAAAAAAAAATTCTCTAACCCAATTCCCATCTTTTGGTCTTCAGTGCTACCAATTCAGACCCATTCACAAAATCGTCTTCCAAAAGAGGTTCTTCCTATATAAACAAAGAAATGTGGAAATTCACATAAAAAATAATGAACGGGGGCACCTGGGTGGCTCAGTTGGTTAAGTGTCCAACTCTTGGTCTCGACTCAGGTCACGGTCTTGAGGTCATGAGATCGAGCCCCGCATCTGGCTCCAAAGTAAGTGTGGAGTCTGCTTAAGATTCTCTCTTCTTCTCCCTTGGTCCCTCCCCAACTCCCTGTCTCTCTCTCTTTAAAAAACCAAAATAAAATACATAGTAATAATAAACTAATATAAAATAAAACTCGTGCCCCAGTCCTTTGTAGCAGTGCTTGTCAAAGTTTGGTTGAGGGTCACCTGCTTTAGGCCAATTTTCTGGCCCCTCCCAAAGACTGCTCTAACCCAGCTCTTTTCCCAGGAACCAGTGGTTTTAACAAACACACCCAAATCATTCTTGTGCTCCCTAAAGTAGAAGCACCACTGCTTTCTAGGACAGTTCATCTAGGATAGGATAGGTAGGTTTATCAGCTGATTGCAAATGGTTCTGCAATTATGCACCTCCCTTGTGTATACCGAAAATATTTTAGATCTGTAGAATAAAAGATTTATTCAGCTTGATTAGATATGATATGCATTTTTAATTGCAAAAGAGCAGCTGTAAAGCACCAGGTGTTTCTCTTACTCAAACAATTTTTTGTTTGCTTGTTTGTTTGGCGGACAAATAAAGAGACTAGCTCGAGCACACATGAATTCTTGCCCTGTAACTGTTCCAAATCTTTCTTAATTTCTGTGTTTGTTCTATGGCAAAATAGTGAGGCCAGCCCCTGGATATGTCTTAGAGGCTTTCTCTGCTGCAAAAAATAAGGTTAAATGCCACGTTTGCAATTTGGGTTTAATGAACATCCAAAATATCAAGAAACCTTTAAACACTTCACCTTAGTACAAGCAAGGAGCTCTGGCAGTCTCTCTCACCACTAGAATAAGGGTCTGTTTTATTTTGTTGCGTGTGCGTTTTTGATTTTTTTTTTAATTTGCCTTCATCTCCCTAATTTCTACATCATAATAGAAAAAAAGTGCTCATTATGCTTTCACTCGTCCTTAGAGATGAAAAGAGATCTACAGAATTTTAAAGTTGACCCAAAGCAAACACCAAAAGAGCTTAGAATTCTCACATCGGGGTTGACACTTGTGATTAGCTAAATTGCAGTAACTACACATGCCTCGGTTCGGAACAGGACGCATTCACACTGCAGTTTCTTCTCTAGAGCCTAGCAACATTATCATTGAGCACCTGGAATAGTTTAGGCATTAAGTGTAATTGGTTTTGCTTTACATAAATCTGTAGCTTTGTAAATAAGCGAAGCATTTCAGCTTCTATATAACACCAATTAACTTAAAGGGATGTGTTGTTTGCAGAAGCCTGCTGGGTCTGTACTGTATTTCTCGGGTAATATGCTCCGTGGCGGGCAAAGTTCCGTGTCCCTGCAGTGTTCCATTGACTCCCAGTCACTTGGTGCCAAGGGTCTATACCCAGACACTCATTTGCTCCATTTTTCAGTTGTGAAAGATCGGGAAAATGAAGTCTTCCCTAAGAAGCACTTTCTGTGCTCTATTTTTGTCCATGATCGAGACCTGAAAGGCAAGGTATTTGAAAATGTTTTCTGTGACCCGGAGAGCACAGATCTGACCCCATCTGATTCTGTCCACAACTGACAGTGACATCTCTCTCCTCTTCATTTTTTTCAAGTAACACCTCAATCCAAGGCAGCCAAATGTCACTGCATTGAGCCAGGATACAAAATTAAGAAAACCATAATCTTAGTACGTGAATTTGCTAGTGAAGATGTTTTCATCAGAATGACTTTTTTTTTTTTTTAATAGTGCTAAAACATATGCTCTTGCAAGCGGTAAATTTCCCCAAGCTCCTGGTATATTTTCCCCTTGTTATCTCTTTACTCAACTTAATCCCTTATCTCTCCTATCCCCTCAGGTAATCTTGGTTTATAGCATTCATTCCACCCTGGCCAACCTCTAATTCTCTTGGTTTCTGAAATTGTTTCTCAACTATCAGAGAAACAGTATCTGCAAAAACAGCTCATGATTCCAAAAAGTTTCCTATTAATACAGTGTGATTCACAAACGGAAGAGAGAGAGAGAGCATCACCCCTTCCGAGCACCATCAGGATTCCTTGTCTCGTGGAAACAGAGCTTCCAGCGCGTGTTCCCTGAACCAGTCCGGCAGTGGGCGGGTACCATCTCCACAGCAAGAGAAGCCCGAGTACAATTACCAGTTACAGGCTTACAAGAAAAGCCCTCAAAGAAAATCACCAGCCAAGTGATGACAGCACGCAGGTGCCGCTGCTGAAAGGCAGGTCTGCCTGTAGAGAACAGGGAAGCTCAGGGAACCACGAATAGTAACGGCTCACATCTCTGTCCCCCTTCACAGTTTACAGGTTGCTGTCACACATATCACCACATTTGATCAGCACCACCCCTCTGGGAGGTAGGCACATTTTGGCATGCCCGTTTGGTAAATGAGGGATTGCTACTCTGAGACGTCAAGTGATTTATCAGGATTCACAGAGAGAGTAGATGTCACAGACAGAACTTGACCTTGGTCTTTCTGTCTCTAAAGTGCCAGCAACTTCTACAAACAGCACTCACAGTGTCCCCAACACTGGCTCATCCCCAGCCACTCAGGCGATTCTCTCTCTACGTCATCCAAAAGGAAATTAAGAAGGAGGGGGAATATTAGGGCAGGCTTAGAGACCCCGACAAAACGGTTAACAAAAAAAGCAAGGATCTTTCTAACATCTCTCTCACTCAGCTTTTGTGGAGCTGTGCCCTGTCCTCATGTGGACCTTAGGCTGTCAGAAGCACCCCATTGAGAAGAGCCACTCAGAGTGACTGAGGTGGGGGTCGGGGGTCTTGGGCTCAAAACATCTTTCCCTTCTCCTTTCAGCAAATGTGCTTGCTGAAGCACTGATGTGCTTGCTGTAGCACTCCAGAGTGCTACAGTCAATTCCAAACTGCCTCGGAAAACAACAATTTGAGACCAACAAATTTACCCCCTATGATATTAATAATTGTGAAGGCTCCTGTAGTACTTGCTCAGTGTAAGACACTGTATTAAGTGAACAGTCTGGTATGTTAGCTCCTTTAATCATCACAATAACCCTATAAGCTAGTACAATGGTTAATCCATTTTACAGATAAAAAAATATGAAGCCCAGAGAAAGTTAATGACTTTCCAAAGATCACACAGGCACTATGGGCAGAGCAAAAGTTTAGGCCTGGGGAGTCTGGCTATAACATCCAGGGTCTAGCCCTCTCTCTATATTGCCTCAGTAAGCTGTTCTCTACGGCAGATTGTTATATAATTTCAGGGGGTTCCAGGGAAGCCAATACCTTGGCCCAATGAATTCTAATCTTTTTACGTCCCAACCTATAAGAATATGACTTCTTCCATAAATAATGACTAGGCTGACTCTCAACAAGCAATTCTTAACACCTCAGTTGTGCCTCCCACCCTTCCCTTCTGTGAATAATTACTGTCTCCTGCTTAAAGCAAAGGCATGACTCTAAGGACAGAATTTCAGGCTCTGTGGCAGTGAAGGGTACAACTAGCCAATAACTATTGTATGGCTACTTTCCCAGTGGTCCTTAAATCACAATGTAAGCCATCTGTTCCTCACATAAAGCACTCATTGCTAGATCAAGATGGGAGCCTGAGGTCAACTAGGCTCTCCACTTCCTTAGCATCTCTGAAGACATTTCCTGGGATTCCTCCAGGCCCAGTTATCCAGTAAGTGTGTAATTGTCAAAGGTTATCAAGGATAGTGATGGTAAAATTCAATTCTCCGTCTTTCTCGGCCTATCCCTCTCTCTTTTTCTCTCTCTCATTCTCTCTTTCTCTGTCTCTTTCTGCTGCCTCCCCCCTCCCCGCCCCTGGCTGAGTGTCCCATTAAGATTGTCTACAGTAGAATGGATGCTATTTGACAGCCAAGATCATTTCCCCAGGTGATACCCTGTCACCAGTCCACTCGGAGACCTTACTAACTATTAAATAACAATAGCACCCAAACCCTAATCTATCATCCATCTTAGACAGGCTTGAATCATTTTATTGGCTGGGAATCGGTTATTTCTTTAGCCTGCAAAACCACAAGTGATCAAATCTTTTATAAATACAGTAATGAGTCTATGACAAGCGTCTATTTCCATGGTAGCAGCAAGTAAGGAGCACATTTACTGACATTTATGCAAAGAGCAAGGCGGTCATCCTACCAGAGATAAAAGATGGAGAAAAAAACGAAATCGATGAGAGAGAGAAATTTGGCAAAAATCAGAAGGAAGTCACCATAACATCGAAGATACTACCAAGAAAGTGCACACGTCATTCTCATGGGCAGTTTTCATTCCCCCAAGGCAATCTCTTAAAGTAGAGCGAGAGAACGGAAAGGGTATGTGAAATTTTAAAATAAGAGAAAGAGCTCTCTTTCGGAAATGCCAGAGAGAAAGCATGGGCTTCAAAAGCGAGAGCAGCAAGAGGCCATCTGGAAACTCATTTCCCATTTCGGCACAATGGCTTGTGCATAGTAGGTGCCTTGGTTCGTCTGAATTGATTATCACCCCCGTGAGAATGCCAGAATGCTTTACATCCTTTTCCCAAGCCTCTCTTACATGAGTTAAAGCTCTCTGACCAGTTTCCACGGTGTCTCCAGAAATGCAGACTTTTGTTTCCTGTGCAGCTTGTGCAGCTCTGTCTTATTTCACTGCAGCCAACCGTGCCTGAAAGACAGGAGCAAACAAGATGGACAAGTGTGGCAGTGAATGAACCATTTTACTGCAATTAGAAGTTCACGGAGAATAAATTATCCTCTAGTTCAAGCTGTCCAGCAGTAATCCTCATTAATAATAACACTTCAACAACAGTCTGCTTCCCACCACGGCAGTGAGTGCTACAAACTTCAGCATTACTCTTGAAGCAGGAGTCACATCCCAGACGGCTAGCCCAGATCGCCATATGCAGCACACAAGAGAAGGCTTAAATTACAAAGAAGCTTGAATGCATAACTGTCCATGAAGTTCACTGGCTAGATGAGCAGGTGGAAAAAATCCAAGAGCTTCTCTCCTTCCAGCTTTCTCTTCTAATTCATGCTAAATTGTAAATGATTTTTTCACATTAATGAGTAAATCTATCTAAAAGGATGCTTTCCTCTTTTGTGGCTGCATTGAAGACATCTCTTTTACTACAGTATCCTTTCTTCCTACACACGGCCACAGGCTATAGGGAATACATGGTTCGTGAAGGCAGAGATTTTTGTACAGATATATTTTGTGGAGATATATTATCTCTACATATATATGTACATTCATATATATGATTGATATACATATATACACATCATCTCTCTATATATTGTATCTTGATCTCTATATATCTGTATATAAAGAGAGAGCATAGAGACTATATATATATATATATGCACATATATATGTCTGTGTGTATATATGTATACACACACAGAGAGGGAGAGAGAGATTGAGATCCAGCCCTCAGTGGATGCTAGCTATTGGCTAAGAGCCTCTCTTCCTCTCCATGTGTCCTTCTTCATGTTATCTCTCTACATGGGCTACTTTGGGCTTCTTTGGAGCCTAGTGATTGATATCCTAGAGCAAGTATTCTCCCACCCCCAACAGATACACAAACAAAAAGAAAGCCAAGTGTAAACCCTATTGTCTTTTAGGACCCCAGGGTCTACACAGCATTGCATATGCTGGTTCGATTTGTTGAGGATGTCAGCAAGTGATGTCTAGATTTAACAAGAGAAGTACTAGGCTCCATCTCTTGGTGAGAAGTAGTAAGATCCTAGAAATTCATTCTGGGTCCAGAAGTGAGACTGTGGACATTTTAAGTTTCAAGATGAACAGATATGTGTTAGACACACAAAGGGCAGTGGTAGGAGCATTTCAGGTAACATTAGAAAGTGGCACAAGCAAACTACCAAAGTGTGAAACAGCACAGCCTATTCTGAAAACGACAAGTCATTTGGACTTTTGGCTGGAATAGTTGTTTGATTGGAGTGCAAGACTCAAAGGCAGAATCAGATGACAAATTAGTGATTCAAAAAGAGTACTCAGAACCACTCTCTAAAACAGTACGGGGGTTCTTGAAAAAATTGAAAATAGAGCTACCCTACAACCCAGCAATTGCACTACTGGGTATTTACCGTAGAGATACAAATGTAGCCATCCAAAGAGGCACATGCACCGGATGTTTATAGCAGCAATGTCCGCAATAGCCAAACTATGGAAAGAACCTAGATGTCCATCAAGAGATGAATGGATAGAGAAGAGGTGGTACATATATATACAATGGAATACTATGCAGCTGTCTAAAGAAATGAAATCTTGCTATTTGCAACGATGTGGATGGAACTAGAGGGTATTATGCTTAGCGAAATAAGTCAATCAGAGAAAGACAATTATCATATGATCTCCCTGATATGAAGAATTTGAGAGGTAACGTGGGGGGGTTGTGGGGTAGGGAAGGAAAAAGTGGAACAAGATGGGATCAGGAGGGAGACAAACCATAAGAGACTCTTAATCTCACAAAACAGAGGGTTGCTGGGGGAAAGAGGGTAGGGAGAGGGTTGTTGGGTTATGGACATTGGGGAAGGTAGGTGCTATGGTGAGTTCTGTGAAGTGTGTAAACCTGCGATTCATAGACCTGTACCCCTGAGGCTGGTAATGCATTATATGTTAATAAAAAATTTAAAAAAAAAAAAACAGTGCTCAGTCAGAAATACAGAATAAAATTGGTGGGAACTAGACAAGAGTTAGCCCAAATTGGTGACTACCTGTAAGTGAATATTGGTAAAGTAATGAGGTCTGAGGTTATAGTGGCAGTACTGGGCATGGAGAGAGGGCAAGAACAGAAGAAATTCAAAGGCAGTATACTAGGAAGAACCCATTGTTTGGATTTCTACTGTACATTTAATTATCTCATTGTATTTTTGGCAAAAACTCTATGAACTTGGAATTATTATTGTTCATTTTGGTTACACAAGAAAACTGAGACACAGGGAAGTCAAGTTACATGCCCATTTTCCTACAACCAGAACTAGGAGTTCTAGTGTCTAACACTGAAGCCCACACATTTAATTACCACATTTAATACTGACTGGATGTGGTGATGACAAGGGAAAAGGAGTCCAGGATCATCAACAGATTTCTGACAAGCAACTAAGTGACTATTAATGCCCTTTAATAAAATAGGGAAATAAAGAAATACAGGAGGATGGGAGAATAGGAAAGAAACATGTTTGTACATAATGAATTTTAGGAGTCCTGTAGAAAATTGAGTGGAGATTTCAGACACTTTGCTGATGATCTACACAAGGCACAATGGATTTTGTTCATGTTAGAAATGAATCAAAGTCATCAATCATTTATACTTTAAAAAGACCTTATGAAGTACCTGGACAATTTTTTATTTCATAAATGAGGAAATCCAGACTCAAAGAGGTGATCCAACTTGCTCATAGAAAAACACCTGGTTAACTAGGGAAGCTTCCATGACTTTTGACTCTTAACCTAGCTCAGTAAACTATGGATTCTCCAAATACTCATTATGAAAGAACAAAAGTGTCTATAGTCAAATGCTATATTTAGCAAACAATTTAGTTTAATTTCCTCAGGACTTCTCAGAAGTTTTATTACGTACATTGGGAATTGCTAAGAAACAAATTCCCTATCCAGAGTTTTCTAAATTAATGTAGTCACACAGTCTTTTTTTTTTTTTTTTAAGATTTTATTTATTTGACAGAGAGAGAGAGAAATCACAAGTAGGCAGAGAGGCAGGCAGAGAGAGGGGAGAAAGCAGGTTCCCTGCGGAGCAGAGAGCCTGGCGCGGGGCTCGATCCCAGGACCCTGAGATCATGACCTGAGCTGAAGGTAGAGGCCTTAACCCACTGAGCCACCCAGGTGCCCCATCACACAGTCTTTTACTCAAAGAATACTTCTTGGCATTGATCTTCTTTGCTACACACTGGAAGTGCTGGTAGGGTAAAAAATACATAGGCTTTGAAATCAGGACTGGAACTGAATTAAGTCTCCCCATGCTAGTAGCTGCATAGTCTTTGACAATTCATTTAATTCTCTGAGCCTTAGTTTCTACATCTGCAAAATAGGGTAAGAACATATTGTTCACAATACTTTGTGTGTCAGCATGTATAATGCATGTGGCAAAGACCCTCAGACACAGAGATGTTGGGTAAAAATAAGTCAGCTACTATTTTTTCCTCCTCTTTAACCAGGAATTATTCACTGGACATCTTCTATATTTCCCCAAACCATTCACAGATACATATTAATTAATATGATTTTCCTCACCATTATTTCAGAAAAACTAAAAAGAGTCTGTCCTTCCTATTTATTTTACTCCAGATAAAATTGTTACCTGTTAATACTAATCACCTTGATACCAGACCCTGAATTCTTCCAATTTGAGGCTAGAAGAGATGGAGAAGTAGAAATCTCATTTATCAGAACAAAAAGTCCCTGTTGATTCATCATAACAAGACTTCACTTCATGGAATTTGGAATTTCTCCAGATACACAATTAGCAAGTCTTCACTTCCTTGGTACTCATATTGAATTATAAATGGAGTTAGAAATTCATACATATAATCAGTATATAAGATGGAAGGAAACTGTGATGGTTAATTTTATGTGTCAACTTGACTGGGCCACAAAGTACCCAGATAAAACATTATTGCTAGGTGTGTCTATGAGGATGTCTCCAGGTGAGATTAGCATTTAAATCAGTGGGCTCTGTAAAGTAGATTATCTTCCCTGCGTGAGTGGATATCATTCAATCCATGGAGGGCTTGCAGAAAACAGAAAGCGAAGGAAGGGAGGACTCCCCTTCCTACCTGCCTGCTGAGCTGGGACATTGGTCTTCTGCCCTCAGACTGAGATCTGTACCATTGTTCCTCTGGTTCCCAGGACTTTGGGCTTGGACTAGAATCACTCCACTGGCTTTCCTTGGTCTCCAACTTACAGAAAACAGGTTGTGATATTTCTCATCTTCCCTAATTGTGTGAGCCAGTTCTTCATAACAAATCTCCATACGTATATCCTATTGGTTCTGTTTGTCTAGAGAACCTTGACTAATACAGATTTTGGTACTAAAAGTGGTTCTAGGGGAACAGGACGTTAAGAATAAGTTTTCTGAATTGGTTCCAGAGTTTCTGGCTCTCTAACCTGACTAGATACAAAGATGTTAATGACTCTGCTTCCAATAATAAAGAGAATACTGATAGTCCACAGCATGACCTAGCCAAAAACATCTGCATGGGATATTCCTAATCAACCACTTACAAGAATCAAGAAACTAGGTAACTCTGTAATTAAATTTTTGAGTATTTTTAAAAAACTAATGAATATAGCGACATTGGCTGTTTACTCCTAACATTGCTGGACAAAGTAGTGCAAGAAAAAGATGAGCCAAGAGGTTTGAATTCCCACTCCAAGCACCCCATAAAGGACCTAAGAGTTTCCTTATGTTCCCCAAAAGAGACCTCTATCTTCTGTACCTGCAAAGATGAAATTGCTGAAAATCAAATGCAGGACCATCCTGTGATTTTGGTGATTGAGTTATAACCCAGTTGAAAGCAGAGCCTCACAAGTATCTACTATTAAAGTGAGGGCATTGATTGGGAAAGAATGGGATCCTGTAGGCTGAAACAGGGACATGTGGGAAGACTTTGAAGAAACTGGGGACATTGAAACTAAATTCTGCTGAGTCTTTGCCAGCTTGAAAGGTGTATGAAAACTCCATAAAAAACTTTTAGAACTGATAAACGAATTCAGTAAATTTGCAGGATACAAAAATCAACAAATGAAAATTAGTTCTGTTTCCATATACTAACAACAAACTATCTGAAAAGGAAATTAAAAAAAACAATCTCAATCTCATTTACAATAACAAGAAGAGTAAGACACTTAGTAATAAACTTAATTAAGGAGTGAAAGACTTGTATACTAGAAATAAAACACTGATAAAAGAAATTAAATAAAACAAAACAAATGGACAGAAATGCCATATTCAAGGATTAAAGACTTAATATTATCAACTGTAATATCAATCAAAATTCCAATGGCAATCTTTTACAGAAATAGAAAAAAAATTATACAATATACTAACACAAAAGACCATGAATAGCCAAATCAAATTTGGGTATACATTCAAAAGAATGAAGTTAGACTCTTATCTAACACTATACACAAAAATCAGTTCAAAATGCATAAACACTTAAATGTAAGACCTGGATCTGTGAAATTCCTAAAAGAAAAACAGGAGAACAGTTTAAATGTCTGTTTTGGCAATGATTTTATGGATATGACATGAACCACAGGCAACAAAAACAAAAATAAATAAGTAGGACCACATTAAACTAGAAAGTTTTCTACACAGCAAAAGAAACTATCAACAGAATGAAAACGCAATCTATAGAATAGGAAAAAATACAAAAAATAGTCAAACTCATAGAATCAAAGAATGGAGTGGTGATTACCAGGGCTGAGAGAAGGGGAAATAGGAAGTTACTAATCAGCATAAGGTTTCAGTTAAACACATGTATATGCTCTGGACATCTGCTGTAAGACCCTGCATCTATAGTCAACGATCATATACTGTACACTTAAAAATTTGTCAAGAGGGTCGGTCTGGTGTAAATGTTCTTACTATAATGAAGTAAAAGTTTTAAAAAGAAAGTTAAAAATAATATCAAATCCAATGTTTGAACTTATTTAGATCCTGATTCAATATACAGATGTGGGGGGGGGGATGCAGTATATTGAACACTGGTAATATTTAATAATATAGTAATTATTATTAATTTTTAAAGATAATTTGTATCATTTTGAATATCTATATAGAAATACAGATGGATGAAATGCTATGATGTCTAATATTCTCTTCAACATAATTTAAGGTGAGGGAAAATGGTAAAAATTGAGATCAGTCAAATTTGGCTGTGAGTTAATAAATGTTGGAGCTGGGATTGGGTACATAAGATGTATATTAGATGATCCACTGGCAAAACTAAGGAAAAGGAAATAAGAAAGAAAAATTGAATGCATGCTTGCCCCAGTGAAAGAAGCTCCAGATTTCAAAAACCATAGTTCAATAATCTTTTGCAAATTTAAGATAAAGGACTGATGTCTTCTAACTCCCACCCTTCATGTTGGCTGTGCTGTCTCATTGTGATTAATCCAAGGTAACAAAGATGGAATATTGCATGCACAATGATAAATATTTGTCTTGACTCTGAAGATGCATAATAACTCTCTGTCTTTTGTAACTGATAAAAGGAAGGCATATGTCTGGAGGAAATCCCAGACAACTGGTATTTTTTTTTTTAATGAATTTTTAAAACTTAAAGAATTTTAGCTCCTATTTATGCACAGCTGAATTAGATATAGACACAGTTTAAAAAAATGGAAATAAGCACTATTCTCTCCCCCACATGTACTGATCATAGTAGAATTACTTCTGTGCAAATACAGTTAACTAGGTTAAAGACAGGATGGCTAGAAATGTAAAAAGGGAAATAAAATAAAGAACAAGGGAACAAACAAAGGAAGAAATGGAGAGAGGGAGGGAAGCAGGAAGAAAGGAAAGAAGAAAAAGAGGAACGAAGGAAGACAAAAGTTGACCCTTCTTAGCAGAATGCAGAACATTTCAATTTAGTAAGCTTGGTGTAGCTGTTCTCATAAACCCATGAAGAGTGGAGCCAATTGTCCATTAAAGATTTACCAGCCATTCCTAATCTTCACTGTGCAAAGTGTCCATTGGAGATTTCCCTGTCCTAGTTGGTGAGGATTACTCTTCCTTTCAAAGTCATTTATGGTCACTGAGGAATCTAGAATATAAGAAATGGATTGTTGGTTATATAACCAAAAATTTACATATGATTACTGACTTTGTCAAATCTCAAGTTGTCCCAAGGCATTCTAATAGGACTTTAAATGTGTGCAAAAACAAATTTTTTTAACTAACTATGTAAAAAGTTAAATAGGTGGTATCTTAAAACCAGATCGTGTCCTTGAGTTTTGGGCTCAATATGGAGTATTAAGTTGGG
Source organism: Mustela lutreola (assembly GCF_030435805.1). Taxonomy (NCBI): domain Eukaryota; kingdom Metazoa; phylum Chordata; class Mammalia; order Carnivora; family Mustelidae; genus Mustela; species Mustela lutreola. Next base: position 92,023,523 of record NC_081297.1, read on the forward strand.
AATAATGACATTTCCCTCTTACCCCACTATCTCCAGATTTGTAAAGACACAGCCAGGACTAAGACAATAATTCCAGTCGTCTGAGATAACTGAACCACCAAAATCTAGAAAATACCAGTAATCTTCTGAAATGTCCAAATACACTGGTTCAGATAGCTCAGTTATTTATACTCGCATTAATTATTTCAAAGATACGTATTGGCTGCGTATATGCCAAGTACATTACCTGGTAATACGAAGGTGATAGAAACAGAGAAGACTCCTCATGGAGCACACAGTCCAGAGGAGAGTAAAGAGTAGGTCTCATCTAGACCCTAAAAAATAAGTATAATTTAACCAAAGAAGGTGGGACACTCAGCAGCCTCCTCAAGTGACTACACTGATACACGAGTCCTTGGAGATCTAGAAGTATTCTCGCCAGGTTTCTTAGAAGGCCCCTCATCCTTTTCCCTTCATTCCCACTTCAGGAATAGTTTCAAAGAGAGTGCAAAAAAGAAAGAAATCTTTTTTTAGCTTGGGGAATCCAAAAGAGAAAACTATTCCCTACTTCCCTTCTGGAACTCTGGGGAACAGTATCTGCATTCATTCAGTCTGTAGATCAACAAATATTCATAGGGATCTTGGTTATGCACCAAACACATCTTTATATAGTGGGTTTTTTTTTTTTTTTCCACACCACCAAAGCAAGGCAGCAAAGGAGCTGAACAGCTTTATGGGATTCCTAGGGTACAGGATCCAAGATTTCTCCCAGTCTGCAGCACTCCAAAAGGAATGGGAGGTACACTGACTCTTTCTCTTTCCTCACCTTTTCAGGATGCAGATGTTAGCTCTGAAAGAGAGAAATACAGAGAATAAGTGCCCTAGATGGACCCTACAATCATAATGAGGGGGGCACAGAAGTATGAAGCAGCATGGAGGACCAAATGAAATAAGTGCTTATCCCAGGAGAGACCAGTTCAGGACAGGTAAAGACCAAGGAGTAGATACTATCTCTTTGCTATTGCTATGAGACTATGAAAACACCACAGCTTAGATTAGACCTAGGAAGAAGCAGAAATTTTGACTTGATGGTGCTTAAACCAGAAACTGAGAAAACTCAGAAGTGACTTAGTTTGTAATGTTTATAACCAGGGAGTAATGGTTTCTTGGAATGTATATTTAGTTGAATCATATAAAGTTATTTTTTTTACACGACCAAGACAACTGAAAATAGTACAACCTGTATGCAAGCTATGTGCATACTCGTATGTATACGTATGTGTTTGCAAAAAGAACCAGATGTACTTGAATATGAGACCCTTCATAATAACCACCTTCAGAAGTTCTATTTAAGGTGTTGTCATTGTTCAACTCCTTCTTAACCCTTCAGCATCACTTTATAAACAATACAAGAAAATCAATTCCATTAGTTCATATTGACTTTCCATGTTTGATTAGCAACTGTACAATAAAGAAAAAAAAAGAAAAAAGACGACTTGCTTAAATCATGGCTTTATTCACCAAACTTGGCACTTCCAATCTTCCGGCAGTTTCCAGAAATCAGCAGACACATGTTTACTAGCTCTGAAAATAAAGGCAATCCCAAGATGTTTTAAGCAATGCCTACTGTGTTGTAATACATGCATTATCAAGGTGGCTGTTTTGAATGAAAACATTTATTTGGATGTATTAGCATATTTGTGGAAACCAGAATAAAGCCAAAACAAACAAACAAAGCAAAACAAAAACCAAAACCAAACAAACAAAAAAAACCCACCCAGCCAAATTACTTTAAAGTCAGAGGTATTTAGGACAGTGACAAATATCTCAACTTTGACCAAATAGTCATTTCCCTTGAAATCACATTCTATCACTGTCTCAATTTCTACAATGCCTTATATTTTCCCCACACTTTAGAAATAGCTTTTTAAAGGAGGCCACAGCATCAGCTCTGTTATGCAAGAAGAGAGGGGAGACTGAGAGTCCGTCACCCAGCCTCTACTGTCTCTCAAACAGGTATCTTAGCTAGCGTTTTTACAAACATTACTCTTAATCTCATTTTTCATTCCCATCTTGCAATTTTATGCCTTCCTATTGATCTAAGTGCTGCTGCTTAGAGACACCAATGAGAAATGCTGATAACATTCAATAAATAAAAAATATCCATCCACCCCGTACGTGATTCCTCTTTAGAAAATTGTGCAAGTAAAATAGTGTTTTTCTGCTCCCTGTTCGTTCTTGAGACCAAAGCCTATGCCCTGCATGTAGAATTAACTCCAGGGGATGAGTAGAGGATGTTCTAAATCTCAAATCTCAATCCTGGTTCCGCAGCCCAATATTGCCTTAGAGAAGTTGCCTTCTATAATTATTGATTACCTTGCACATACTGTAATTGAAGTCACATCTACAAAGATCTCAGTTTAGATTGTAGCATTTGTGATTTTTCCTGAATGAGAAATGCATGCATTTGCATTACTTCTATAAAAGAAGTTGTTTGAAAATGAGAAAACACTCTTCTGTTGCACATATTTTGCTAGTTTGAATTTAGCCAGGGATCTTGGTACATTTTTGTACACTGGGTACATTTTTTATTCAAATGATCATTTGTTTAAAAAAAAAAAAGTCACAAAGACCACCTGAGAGACGAGGTTTTTATCAAACAAGTGAGCCAATTCGGGATCGGAATGGTGCACTTCATCTCGGTACCAGCTATGGGCATTGGGGGTAAGTATTACTGAATAGAATGGAAAGAATCCTGACTAGATATCAGGAGATGTGGGTTATAGTATTTGCTCACCCAGCTAACTAGATTTCAGTTGCTTCCCCAAGCTCTCATTCTACCATCTACATTCTCATTCTCATGCTCGCATTCTATCTACAGAATGAAGGAGCTGATACCCGATCTTTTCTACCACTAGTATTTTCTGAGCTTCATACACAAAATGTGAAGGTATATTTTCACAAACAGCTGGTTGCATCTTACGGCAACATTGTCTGTCTTTCTTCCCTCATTCCCTTAAGAGCATTAACAATATTTTGTCTGCAGAGAACAGAATACTGAGGTGTAGAAGCCGAGAGGTTGCACTGGAAAGCCGTCTCAATTAGACTCTTTCAAGTTCTAAGTGACCAAAAACCTCCTCACAGAATCCTCCACGATGGGATGAGAAAACAGCTATTTTACTTCATTTAGGCATTTACTGTATGACCTGCTCATGCCGAGAGTCTGGACATTCAGGTAAGGACCTGAGCTTAGGATTCCCACCGCAAGTTCCTGCTTTGGTTTTCCCAAGGGCATCTGCTGAAATAACCACTGTGGTTGAGGCCACAGAAAGTTAACGACCTATGCCCTTACCACCTTATAAGTACTAGGTGCTTGCTTCTCTGCTCTCTGTCTCCTGCTTGTTCATGACCTGGGTGGAGGTCTGCCCTCCCCTGGGCTCATTACACTCTGCCCCACTTCTGGGATATCTGTGGAATAAATCTTGTGACTTTATTTCTTTTGATTGAGTGTATTGAAACTGCACCTTCAATCAAAATGACCCTGGGGTTACTTCCCCAAACGTGGAAGCTGAAATGCTGAAGAAGCGAACTGCCACCCCACGAGTAGCTGATGCCCCCTCATTCGGCAGGTCGTGTGCTCTATCCATTTTTCATTTAATACAGCAGCTAAAAGACCCCCAACACACTTGACATTTAAAAAAGGAAATTTATGTCTCATGCCATTGAAAAGCCTAGTTATGGACTAAATCATAGCCCTTCAAAATTCATATGTTGAAACCTTCACCCTCAGTGTCTCAAAATGTGACTATATTTGGAGAGGTACTTTAAACAGGTAGTTAAGGTTAAATGAAGTCATTAAGTTAGTGGGCCTTAATACAGTTTGACTAATGTCCTTAAGAGAAGAGGAAACTTGGACAAAGAGACATACTAGGGGTACACATGAACAGAGAGCTAACCACGTGTAAAGGCAGTAAGATGGTGGCCAACTGCAAGCCAAGAAGAAGGCCTCAGAAGAAGTCAATTGTGACAGCACCTTGACCTTAGACGTTTAGCCTTCAGAACCAGGAGAATATAACCTCTATTGTTTAAGCCACTGAGTCTGGAGTTTTGTTTTAGGAGCCCTAGCAAACTCATACCAGTCCCTCGCAAGGTTGGATATCATTTCTGAAGCCTAGTGAAAAATGAAACTGTGGTGCCCATGGTTCAAAAAGTAACAACAACAACAATAAGAACAAAATATCACAAATGCTTCTAAAACATTAGGCTTTTTTCCCTCTCTTAGTCTCCCTCCAACTTATCATGGTGGTTTTATTATTTAGGTTTTGGGGGCATTTTTGCCTTTTACTTTTTGCTATTTAAGTCATTCTAAGAGAAGAAAAATTAAAATGCTAAATTATTAGCTTGAATTTTACCATTCATCTCTATATTGTGCAGTGCCCATTTTAGATACAAATATAAGAGCATTGAACTCACATGCAGGATCACCACAACTCATATTTCATAGCCTGTACATGCATATCTGTATCAATCTTACAAGAATAGTGGGGAAAATGGAACGTGGAACAATGGAATGCATATAGCATTCACGATGAACCAGAAACAAGGAATTCCAGGAAACCCCACAATGTATAGAGGCTCTGGAAGATTCCAAGAGAGCACACGGAAAGCCTGCCGTGTCTGTGACTGAGTAGGCAGGGGTGCTGACGGTCCAGGGAGGCGTACCTTCCCTCTGAATCAGAACTGACTTGGAATGCAGAAAGCAAGCAAGGGCATTCTGAAAAACCACAAAAAACCAAGCAGCCCTGTGAGCACTGTTCTTGCTTGTGTATTACTTCCCTGTATTAGTGAACCATTAGTCTGAAAATGATCATTGGCAGGAAAGGGAAAGAAAGAGCAACTTTTAGCTGCTTTTCCTTTCAGTCATTCCATGCTCATCAATAATTGTAGGAGGGAGTGTTAGTAGAATTTATAAGTCTCAAGAAGTGAAATAGAAAGAGTTGAGTTAGTTTCTGCAGTGTTTCCATGATCCCAGAGCCCATCTCTGAAGCTAGAGGTTGCAAGTACTCTGAAGTGAAGGATGGAAACAGAAAGTCAGGAAAAGAGTAGTTTGCCAGGGGAAAATTGGGGTATAGTCACCCAAAATAGGGTAAATGGGTGAAAAAAAGCAAAAATAAAATAAAGGTCAGAGATATTTTAGTCATCCTGATCTAGGAGGTCAGGGTAGAGAGATCAGTGCAATTAAGAAATTGTACATTATTTTGAACCTGGTAAAGTCACAAAAACTAGGCTGATGATTTTTCTGTTCCAAGCTAGGATCACCAGGTAAGGTTGCGTAGCTCACCATATGCTATGGATCTTTTCCAATAAGTTATGGTATGTGTACAAGTTCTATTCCAGGATATTCCATTTGGATGCTTCTTTTAGCATTTCTCCTGCATTTTACCATTATCATCTGAAATTTACAATCAAATGATCTTAAACCTCTTGAAAGCATTTCTATTTCTGACTATTATATAAGAACTGCTTTCAAACATGCAGTAACTAGCACTGGAACTACTTAACTCAGTTCTATTCAGACTTCCCATGAGAATTCACTTCCGACTGAGTGGTTTTCAGCACAGGAAACAGGGGTGGTTAGAGGGAGGAGGCTGGTATGAATGAGTGCTGTCAGAGGAGGAAGAGGGTGACTGAAAACAGGGGGTCACATTTACACTTATGCACCACGTTTGTCCAATTGTCCCCTGGGCCTGTGATTGGTGGAGCCCCTGCCCTATTCAGAGTCTTCCCAAAGGGGATCTCACAGGTTCTCATGGAAGAACCTTTTCCACCTCATGTGGACTACTCATTGGTGTGTGACATCTTCTCCATATACACATACTCCCTAGAAAGCCACTCAAGGGGATCTCACTAGCACAGCTTGTACCCACAGGGAGGCCACCAACCATAAGGATCGTCCTTCCCAGAGTCCCCAAGACCACTCCAGGTAGCACCACTGTTAATCCCCTCATCAGGGCCCCTGGGTACATTGACAGCTCCTGACTGTGTAATTCTGCTACAGCCTTTCAGATTCTGTATTCTGGTGACCTCATTCTCAGAAGCCCCGGTTCTGTTCCCCACCAAAGCGTTTGCCCATTTTGTGTTCCACCCTGTCACACAAATACCAAAGCAGAGCAGCCAGGCACCCTTACATCTCATGGAATTGTTAGTGGGAACAGGAAGATGAAAATAATGGACACCACTCTGTATTCAAAACCTTTGAGGAGAGCAAGCTTGGGTGCCTACAACTCTGTTCTCCAAGAATTTCTACCATGGACAGAGAATACACAATGTTGACAGGCCTCCAGGCAAATAGGCTTCTAGTGAGTCAGTGACCTCAATGGCTTGGTTTTGCCAAAAGGAATGGATGTGTCCTACTGCCTGGAGTGACAGCAGCTTAGACTCAAGCTTTGGACTCACTAGCAGTAAATAATTCTGATGATGACTTCAGCGAGGAGAAAGGCCAAGCTGCAGATTTTGTTCAAAATTGGGGAGTCCCAGGGGTATGGATTACAGAAGTGTTATTCTATTTATCTTAGAAACTTCTCTCTCTCTCTTTTTAAAGATTTTATTTATTTATTTGTCCGAGAGAGAGGGAGAGAGAACACAAGCAGGGGAAATGGCAGGCAGAAGAAGAAGCAGGCTCCCTGCTGAGCAAGGAGATGGGTCTCGATCCCAGGACCCTGGGATCATGACCTGAGCTGAAGGCAGAGGCTTAACTGATTCAGCCACGCAGGATACCTCTCACAGAAACTTCTGTCATAGAAAGTCATCTGGGATTTTTCTTGGCATATGAAGAATTTTTTTTTTTTTTTCCAGCTAGTGAGTGGCAAAGCTGGAACTAGAATCCAGACAATTCTTTCTTTTCTCTCCTCATGGAAAAATCACAAGAACAACAGGGCAAAGATTTCTGACACTCTTACAGCTTTGGTATCTACCACATTTGTCCCAGATTATGGAAAACTTGCCCTAATACAATCCAGAGGACTTCTTATTCTCTACTCTCATGAGAAATGTTAGAAAGAAACTGTCAAAATTCTGTGAACTTTGATTGGCATCTATTCCCCACGTTTATATCACAAAGCCAAAGTCTTACATCTTATTTTCCATGGCAGGTACCCTGGCTCTTTCCGGTTTTTTTTTTTTTCCACTGAATTTTTTCTCATCTGTGATCCAACTAAAAGGATGTCCTCATCGTCTGAATGATTTTATCTCCCACACTTACTCTATATCCCCCAGAAAACCAAGATAGGACTCTAGAATGCTAATGATTTCATGTCTCTGTAAACTTCACAGCTCTCTCTGATGTTAGCCTTCCCTCCAAATACCTCTAGAGGTACGGGAAAGTTTTCACAGAACAGAAAACAATAAAGGTTTAGGTCATTTTAATAATAGAGAAACTGAAGGAAAGTTAAGTAAGAGTCACACAAAGACACTCTAGGGACATGACTGGGACACATGTGATCTTGTCCCCAGGCTACTAGACAGAACCTATTTATTATTCAAAGAAAAATCCTGCTGACCCTCTGATCTCTGTGTATAATTAGGTAGAGCTCAGATTCTCCTTAAGTGTGTGTGTGTGTGTGTGTGTGTGTGTGTTGAGTCGTGTTCGGCTCATGGCATTTAGTCCAAATAAACTGTTTTCCAATTGCTTACAATAAATGCAATGCTTCCTGAAAACTAACAATAATCTCATTCAATTCTGCCTTCCTCTTCTTCAATCATGTGACTAAACAAGCACCTATGAGACTATTCCCCAGTCACCACCATGAGTGATTGAGTTGTCAGCCTTTCTACTAAAGCTCTTACCTGGATCTCAATTACTGCTAATTATTATTGGGACTCCATTACCCAAGTAAGGAAATACCTTCCCTGATAAAAGCAATGCTATTAAAAAAAAAAAAGAAGAAATTTAAATTTGCCTGCTTCTGAATCAGAAGTGATCCCAATACCTGACCTGTGAGCAGGGTAAGTGGTATGACAACTTGACAAGAGTATACCCCAACACTTTCAAGCCATGAAGACCCAAACAGAGTGTTGGTAGGAATATTCTGTAGATAAACAAAGATTACTGCCATTGGCATCTGGCACTGTGCTGGTAGGAAGCCCGTCCTATTGTTGGAAAAGGAAAGGAGTGGCGATCTCCCTTGTCCCCAGCTCTGCTGCTTCTCACTTAGTACCCAGCTTTACCAGGTCTGCCTCCAGCCCCCAGCTGCGCTTCTACGGATCTTACTCCTAGGACAAGATTTCTCCATCTTGACACAAGTGATATTTCAGATCGGGTAATTCTTTGTTGTGAGTGGCTGCCTATGCATTATAGCATATTTTGCAACATTCCTGACTTCTACCCACTGGATGCTAGTAGCACCCACTACTTGTAAAATCAAAAATATCTCAAAACTTTGCCACGTGCCCCCAGAGCAAGGAACAAAGCTGCCCTTGGTTGACCACCACTCACCTAGGGTCATAGAGAGTGGGGTCAGGAAGAGGTCACATGTAAATTGGTTCTCAGAGGATGAATTGTTAACCTTTCTGGTATCCCAGTACTCTCCAAGATTTTGTGGGGAAAATTTCTTTTTTTTTTAAGAGTTTATTTATTTATTTGACACACAGAGAGAGACACACACACAGCAAGAGTGGGAACACAAGCAGGGGGAGTAAGAGAAGGGAAGCAGGCTTCCCGCTGAGCAGGGAGCCCGATGTGGGACTCGACCTTAGGACCCTGGGATCATGACCTGAGCCAAAGGAAGATGCCTAATGACTGAGCCATCCAGGCACCCCAAGTAGAGAAAAAATTCTTAGCCAGTGTCCACAAAAGCACGTAAGTATGTATAGGTAAAATTTTGTATCAGAGACTCCCTCAAGCCCAAGAATTAATGCTCTCAGGTATTACTCTCTTTACATCAACATTAGAATCTTTTCATACAGGACTTTCCCAAAAAGCAAAGCAAAACCAAAATAAAAAACAAATACTGCAAATGTAGTTCAAATACAGACAAGTTTACAAGATAGAGATGTCTTATCTTAAAATAACTGAAATCTAGTCACAAAATGGTTTGGCACAATTTAAGAGCTCAGAAGCTCTACATTTTTTTTTCTTCTATTCTGGGTGAGTTTGTTTTTCCAGCTCCACCTGCATCTCCTTTCCTTCCCAGAAAAGCACTGAATTAAAAGCAAGAGTAGTAATAGCTAACTTCTTACTAAGGGGCAGGCTTTAATTCTGGGCACTGTTCTGAGCACTTTTTTCACATTCTCTTATGGGCTGAGTACTACCCTCCAAACTATGTGTGGTCCACAGTCCTAAGTGGACAGTGGAAGGTAGTTATATAATGAAAAAGGAAAGCTATGCATTTCCAGGATGTATGACTTTCACAGTCAATAGTACGAACATCTAATCAACTACATTTCCTCTCTGTCCCCTTTCCCCCTCAGTTTTCCAGCCCTTAGGAGGGAGGTAAATCTTTGTTTCTTCATTGCATCCTGACTAGTTTCCAGTGAATTCACATGATTTGGGTATCATCTACCATTGTTCCTCAAAGTCTGGCCCAAGAACCATCTGAGGATGAATCACAGTAGTCCTTACTAAAAATGCAAATTCTTGGGTCCTACCATAGATCCACTGAATTAAAATTTTGGAAGATGATGCCCAAGGCTGTGCTTTAAACAAGCTGTTTAGATGATTCCGATACATACAAAAGTTTGAGCTCAGTTTAGACTTTATGATTGGTTAGCTCAGCTAGTTAGAGCTAATTAGACTGCAGTTCAATTCTCAGACAGAAGAGCCAACTTTGTTTGGCAGTTCTACTTCTACCCTTTCCTTACTTATTCAGCATTCTTCCCAACTAAAAACAGCTAAACAATATGGGGAATTGGGGGAAACAGTCTGGATAGTTAGAGTCAAGTTTATTACCCAAACTGGAAAACTAATTAGAAGGGCATTATTTGTATTCACAAGAGGTAATATATTTTTTTTCCATTGGCATTTCTTAAATGCCTAACTAATAATTAAGACCTAGCGCTAGTTTCCAAAAAAAGGAAAACATCCGTGAGACTTCCCCTAGGTCTTGGTTAACGCATGTCTGGGTCTTGGGTCCGAAGATCTTAAGGGCAGCAGAGCCTGTAATTTATTCTGTGGAGCATTCTGCAACGTTACATTGTAGGTGGAGTTTTTCTATAAAATATGGTCCATAAAAGTTCTCAGTGGAGGGGCACCCGGATGGCTGGCTCTGTTGGTTCTGATCAGGTTGAGATCTCAGGATCTCATGATCCTAGGATCAAGCCCTGCATCAGGTTCCCTGCTCGGTGGGGAGCTGCTTCTCTCACTGCCTGTGGTCTCTCTTTTGCTCACTCTCTCGCTCTCAAATAAATAAAATCTTAAAAAAAAAAAAAAAAAGAGCTCTCAATTGGATAACCAAAGCCAGTTTACAAAGTTGTGCCATGGCCATAAACCTTGAGTAGTAGTATTTCTTCACCAACCTAACTCCTGAACTCCCAAACGTCTCAGCAGTTTACAATCACTCTCAACCAAACCAAAGCTAATAAAAGCCTTTGAATCTTACTTTCAGTCATTCAAATCAAATAGTATCTCTGAAATAACTTTTACTTACCCTGCCAATGACAGAAATACTATCTGATTTTTTTTTTTTTTTTTTTTGGCCAAACTATATAGAAACATTGGTATTATTGTAGAGAATACATAACCAAAAAAAGGAGTCAGCTTCTTCCTTTGAGAAATACTAATTAGTAGCCTGGTAGTCAGTGCTTGGAAGGGAGCACGAGGAACTGTCTCCCAGCAGAGGAGCTCCAATACTGTTTTCCCAGCAGGAACTGTGTGCCAGGACTGCTCCTTAGTTACAGGCAAGTTTTATTGTTTTCCCTAAACGAAAATAAAATAGTCTGGTGGTAGAATGGAATTAGAGAAACGGGACTTCATTTGGGAGCCTTACCAACACTGTTCAGAGAGGGGAAAGTCCCGGCTTTCCATAATTCTCTGAATGTTTCAGACCACGGTTCCAAGACAAATGTCGCAAAATCTACCGCATTTCATCCCCTCAGTTCGACTTTGACACAGGCACGTGATGAACAGTGCAAACTCCTTCCTTGACTTCGCACAGCTTTCTGTGCTTCAGCTTCTCCTCAGTAAAAACAAAACAAAAAGAAACAAAACAAAACACCTCATTTCACTTGCATGGCCCTCCCCCTCTATAAAATCCTAAGAAGTAATGAAGTATTTACGGTACTTTTTTTTTTTTTTTTTTTTTTTTTAAGAGGATTCTACTTTCCAAAGCCTTTTTTTAGGTGAAGCGTTAAGTAGCTTGCATTAGTTTCCCTCCCTGACACTTTAAAGGGAGCGTTAATGTGGTTAAACAAATTTTCATTAATTCCAGGTAGATCATAAAGTATATTGGAAGTAAAACTAAATCCTTCTCTTTTCCATTTTCGCTAGACCTAGATGTCCTGAAGATGTAAAGTCCTTTTGTAACTTTTCATTGCATCTCAGATTTCTAATATATTTGACATTTATTCTGTAACCACTATGTCTTGGGCTCCTTCATATATATATAAAATATCATTTAAACTTCTTAACAACTCTGAAGACAGGACTCCTGTCTCCCTTTTACAAACAAGGGCCTGAGGTTCGGGGAAACAAAGCAAATTTGTCCAATGGCACAGAGCCAGATTCAAAGCCTGGTCTCCTAGCTCCAAAAATAAAGTTCAGTCTGTTGTCCGATAGCCATTACCTGGGTAGGTACAACTGCTCAGAATAAATGAGTGATCAAAATTCAGAGTTTCCACTGTGCTAAAAAAAAATCTCTTAATGCTTTCTATCTTGTGCTCCCAGGAGTCAGTTTTTCATGTATTTTGCAAGGTTGACACACTCCCATGTTCTCGCCTTTCCCTGGTCATACCTGTTTCACCTGCGTGAATTATAATAGAAGTATCCACAGACATACTTTTTTTTTTTTTTTTTTAAGATTTTTGGAAAAGCTAGTCTTTGGAGAGGATATGGAAGTAAATATACCTGACACAGAGTGACATGACCCAGAGAATTCCTTCCACTCAACTCTGTCTCTACGTCACCATTTCTAGGCCACCCTGCTGTTGCCAGGGGCACACAATGCTGCTGCTAAGCACACCAGAACTCTTGTGCGATCTTTCTAAAGGTTCCCTGCAAAATGCATTGTTTTTATAACTGCCAGTTAAGTGATGCCTTGGCCACATTTGAGGAAGAGTGGGGACATCCAGTGGCCACCTAGGTTGATAACAACTGAATTATCACCACAATGATAAGTTATGATTTGACATAAACCCTTGTGCTGCGGAGAATGCTAAAAGATTTTTGGTTTTAACAGTTTTTAAAATATCTTAAGTGGGATCCTTTGGTACCCAGCTATTTGTGTTTAGAGTTCAATGGGCAAATTTATCTCTGTCAAATAAATTCATTTTTGGATACCGGGATCATAGTCCACTGCTCAACATAACCTACCACATTAAACCAAAGTACATGATGACATTAACTGCCAAAAAAAAAAAAAAGATTCTGAACATCATAAGCTGTTGAACTCAGTCCATTTATATGGATGACCTTTTGGCCTCAGGGTGTGCACGTTATACCAATATTGATGAAGTCTTCCTTTTGGCAGTAGGAAAAGGAACAAAAACGTTGGAGGGGACAAGAGGTCTCATTGACCAGCTAGTGCAATTTAGGAATGGAAATTTTTTCAGTGAGGAAAGAACACATGTGTCTTTTAAGTTCTCCAGAATAATATTATTGAAAGGTGTTTGGTGTTACTCTGCCATGAGATGAAAGAATTTGGCCAATAAAAAATATCATGTTATATTGTTCTCCTGGAATGTAGTTTAGTTATTATGCTTGTAATTTTTCCTGCTGTCACATGCAAAGTTTTAAAACCATTCAAAACTCAACATTCCTATCCTTATCTGAATAGAACAGGTAAAGTTGGAGGACAAGGTAAAGAGATCAAGGACAAGGACAAGGGAACCCCTAAGACATCATCTTTGGAACACACATCATTGTATCTGCCCTCTGAATGGCTTAACTCGGGGGCAGTCTCCCTCAAAAAAGCTGCAAATAGGTGCATATAGCTTTGGGGTTTCCTCAGTGTTGGTCCATTCCCTGGCTTTCCACAATAGTTTCTATAAGTTTTAACAGGCTTGGCCTGTAAGCAGTTCTCCAGCCTTCCTTAACCTTCTCATCGATCATCAACACAACCATGGTGTACAATCACAGGACTCTGCTCCCAGTGAGATGTTCCTAATCAGAAAGGAAATTAATGAGTCTTTGAAAATTTAAGGGTAAAAGACAGATGCTGGCTCACAGTGTTAGTGCTCCAAAAGATTTTTTCCCTAATAGAAGACAATACTTTATTCCATAAAAATAACTTGCAGTGTTGGAATGTCAAACATAATGGCAGGTGTTCAAACTCTCCATCTCAGAGTTTTAGTTATCCTGCCATGTAGACTCTCAGCTATTAATAAAACCAATCCTAATTCTTATCCATTAAAAGTAACCAGAAGAAATGCCAGAAGGCACCCTCATAAAGCTCTAGATTTTTGTTTGACAACAACAACAACAAGAAAAAAACAGGTACACACTGTACTTAACCATACGTCACCTACAATCACCTTAAATACAAAGCTCATGTATGCAGACCTAACGGGTCTTCCAGATACTCCCCTTTTGAAGTCTGTCATCTCTGCTTCATAGTAACGTGATTTTGTATTTTAGGATTGCCTAGATTGAGGACCAAGAGAGTAGTGTTTCTTCTCAGATTCTCCAACTTTTAACCCTGTGACTCCACGCTAGTCAGTCAGTGCACATTTCGAGCTCGGCTTTCCCATCTGTGAAATGAATGAAACATCCTCTCCTACCATTTCCTTGTGTGTCACCGATCCATTTGTCAAGTGTCACGACGTTACAAAAATCACCACCACCTTGAGGTCTTTGTAGTAGATTCCCTTCTTCCAAAAGAAAGAAACCACTGAAGTCTCACTACCACAAAGAAACTCTGACCTTGGTTAATTACATACCAATACTGGGGCTGGGTGATGTGCGGCACAGAAATACCCCCAGATCCTCCTGCAAAGTCCCAGAGTACTTTATTGCACCTCCTATTTCTGTGCCATGTAGCAAAGGGGAGGATGAAATGAGAACCCAGGACCCTTACATCTCACTTTCTGCTCCAAACAATCATTATAATGATTTCTGAAGAAAGCAGAAAAAATGAGCAGTGTTGCCGCTCACGCCGTGGTTCTCAACAGTTGGCCATAAGATGCATTTGAAGATCTTTCTTATTTTTTTTTCCTGCCAACACAGGAATAGGAGGCAGATCGGCGGTGAGGGATATCACAGGAATTCGCTTTCTCCGTCTTAAGAAGAGCCATTCCGTTTCTTGCCTGAAGTTTAACTTGATTATGCATTCATTAAGGACGAGTGATGGCAATGATTAAACAAAAACATCTTTAAAATGCAGAGTTCATTTCAGCCCATTTGGTTTTGTTACACACAAATTGGATTTGCCTTGCATCTAGCACAGCAGGTACTCCACTTGAAATCAAAGACAGATGCTTTTATGGGATTAAAAAGAAAACCTAGGGGGAGGGGGAGGGGGTAGATATTGAGATAGTTTGCATTTCGGTAATAATGGCTCCGAAATGAAATAGCGATCGCATTGCCGCTTTATCCGTGTAAGTGTTTGGGCTATAATTAAAAGGAAACAGGAACCCCCCCCCCCCCCATCATAACTTGAACCGTTGTCACAGAAGAACATTTAATTTGCAGGGAAAAAAATGATTTTTCCTATAAATGTCTAATAATACCTTAGCATATTTGAAATTTAATCATAAGTGGCTTAGAATTAAACCATTTGAATTATTACTGAAACATTTCAAGTGGTGACATTAAATGCTTTGTTTGAAATTAGCCATTAATTCAAAAGTCTTCTCTGGCGCTGCTGTGAGAGTTTAACTCCTTGTCTGTAAACAGAAGTCCCTGGTTCTCACACTGTGTAATTAATTGGCATACCTCTAGAACATTCACATCGCTGGCTATTTACTCTGGCACCTCCGGTTAAATTACTCTGGACACTCTAATTTTATAATTGATATCGTTTGCTGTTTTAAAATTTTTACGTATTTGTCAGCTTCTTGGACATCTGTTGGGAATGCTGTCTGAGTAAAAAAAAAATGTCAGGCAGGCAGAGCCCCAGTGTGGCTTACCTTTCCATTAGTTGTGAGAAGCTTTGTACAGTGAATATGGTTAATCTCTTACACTGTCTTGCAGAGTGTCTGACTCTATATCAGGGTTATAGTAACATTTCTCATCTATTTGGTGGTTGCATCTTGTAGTGGGTTGATTGCACAGATGGCCTGAATCACTGGCCTCCCCTGTATCTATGCTCTTTGCAATGCGAATTTCTAGATCTCCCCATGAAGAGATGGGACCTGTTTCCTCAAGTCTTGAATCTGGACTGACCTTGGGATTTGCT
This sequence comes from Mustela lutreola, assembly GCF_030435805.1. NCBI lineage: Eukaryota > Metazoa > Chordata > Mammalia > Carnivora > Mustelidae > Mustela > Mustela lutreola. The sequence goes on from NC_081297.1 coordinate 92,039,047, forward strand.
TTGGTCAGTAGAATTTGGTGAAAAAGGTGATGTTCTAAGCCGACTCTGGAGTCTTTCTCTTGAACCCCTGGTTCTGCAGGGAAAACAAGCCCAGGTTTGTCTGAAGAAAAATGAGAGATACCTGGCCCAGTCACCCACAGCTCCTGCCAACCCCCAACAACAACCAGAAGCAGAGATATTCCCAGCCAAGACAAAGCTCACCCCAATTACAAGAAGAACTGCTTGGCTGAGTCTAAGACAAAAAAAAAAAAAAAAAATCATTAATTTAGAGGTGCTTGGTAACACAGCCATGGGTAATGGATACACATCTGGGTCAGATTTTTTTTAAATAGTATTTAACTTGGACTTTAAATGATGAGTGTATTTCCAAAGCTTCATACAATGTTTATGTCATAGCATGCATTCTTATGTATTTATTAATTCATAGTTGAGAGGAGATTTCTTTATTATTTTTAAAGATTTTATTTATTTATTTGAGAGAGAGAGAGAGCACAAGTAGGCAGAGAGGCAGGCAGAGAGAGGGAGAAGCAGGCTCTCCATTGAGCAGAGGGCCCGATGCAGGGCTCGATTCCAGGATCCTGAGATCATGACCTGAGCCAAAGGCAGAGGCTTTAACCCACGGAGCCACCCAGGGGTCCCTCTATTTTATTTTATTTTTTTAAAGATTTCATTTATTTGAGAGGGAGAGAGAGAGAGAGCATGAGCAAGGGGGAGGGGCAGAGGGAGAGCAAGAAGCAGGTTCTCTGCTGAGCCAGGAGACCCATGGAGGACTCGATCCCAGGATCTTGGGATCATGCCCTGAGCTGAAGGCAGGCAATTAACCAACTGAGCAACCCAGGTGCCCCAGATTTCTCTATTTTAGAATTATTAGTCAATATGTTCTAATAAACTGTCATAGCATGGAACTATGCCCTTTTGTACAATGCTTGTGAAACAACAGAAAGAGGTATTGTGTCCCACTATTTTTCTCACACATGAATATCACACATGAAAAGTGACCCAGGAACAATAGATCAAGGAGTTGGAGAGAAAAGTCATTCTCGTGTGGAAGTATTTTAACTAGCCTAAAAAGTCATGCGAAGTTGTACCAGATGGGCTTACTGTTTCAAAATCTTCATGGAAGAGAATTCCACATCCAAGGCTGGATGTCCTTTTCCAATGATATGTAAACCTTTAAAACAATGTGCTGAATCTACAGAAACACAGAATTGGAAGAAATCTTTGAGATCATCTTGAACAGCCTCCTACTTCACACAGAAATCTCTATCAGTCCTCCAGAAAGGTAATAATTATAATTAATAGTTAACATTTAATTTACATTTACCAAATGCTAGATCCTGTTCTAAGCTTCACAAAGGTATTAGAAGGTAAGAGCCATCCGAAAGTTGGGGAAAATGAGCTCCAGAAGATGAAGCAACATGTCCAAAGTCATATAGCTAGTACATGTAGAGACAGAATTCAAACTCAAGAGTCTACTCTCTTAACTATGAACCTGTACTTCATGTTAACATCTAGAGCCATTCATTGAAAATTGAGCTACCCTGTGATGAGGTGAGTTCTCTCCCTTCCCTAGAAATACCCCAGCAGAAACAAAACATCTGAAAACTATATAATGTAATGGTTTAAACCCAAACCTCCCACACTGCAATTTCTATCCGTTGGCTTTGCTTCCAACCTTGAGTGCTATGAAGAAAAATTCTTTTCTACATGACAGATTTTCAAATACTTCTCCTTTCTCTTTTCAAGCATTCTTCTTCCAAAATTCTTTTCATGTTCTTCAATAACACGATCAGACTTTGAATGGAATTTCTACAGCCTCCCCAGTCATTTTAGTGCAGAAACTATTATCTTTGCAGTCTAAGATAGTATCTAGATTTTATGTTGTGGTTGGCTGGTGTGTGGTTGATTGATTAAATGATTTTAACTTAAAAAATTAACTCAAAATATATCAAACATTGAACTATTAAAACTACAAATATTTTTCAAGCCATCCTATAAACATTTTGTACATTTGGGCTCTTTGCCTAAATCTAGGATCTCAGTTAGTACTTGGAAAGGTACATGAGTCAAGTCCATTGCCAGATTCAGAACAATTTTATTGTTAGCCTACCATAAACATACAGAACCCAGAATATGTTTCAGATCCATTCCTCTATTTTTTTGGACAGACCCTTCTAATTCACTCAGAGGCTTTCTCAGAAAGGTGTCCAGCATCACTTCCTACTACTGGCCCACTTCCAGGTTTCCACCTTCATTTTGGTGGTCCATCTCTCCCTGAGGTAATAACACTCATTCACTTAATATGGTTATGGCACCAATGCATAGTAAAGGATGTCTTACAGATTCTTCCAAATGAAGCATCTAAAATAAAAATAATATGATCAATTAATCTTCAACAAAGAAGAAAAGTACATCCAATGGGGAAAAGACAATGTCTTCAACAAATGGTGTTGGGAAAACTGATCAGCAACTCTCACACCATACACAAAAATAAATTCAAAATGGATTAAAGACCTAAAGTGAGACCTGAAACCATAAATGTCCTAGAAGAGAGCACTGGTAGAAATGTCTCTGACATCAGCTGTAGCATCATTTTTTAGATATGTTTTCTGAGGCAAGGGAATGAAAAGAAAAGAAAAAAAAACTATTGGGACTACTTCAAAATAAAAAGCATCTTCACAGTGAAGGAAACAATCAATAAAACTAACAGGCGACCTACCAAATGGGAGAAGATATTTGCAAATGACCTATCCAAAAAGGGTTAGTATCCATAAAGAACTTATATCACTTAACATCCTTAAATAACCCAGGTATGGGTGGCTGGCTCAGATGGTTAAGCGTCTGACTCTTGGTTTCAGCTCAAGTCATGATCTCAGGGTCATGAGACCAAGCCGCAAAACAGGCTCCCTGCTCAGCAGGAATTCTGGTCGAGACTCTTGTCCTCTGTCCCTCCCTGCTATTCATGCATGCATGCTCTCTCTCTCTCTCTCGAATAAATAAATCTTTTTTAAAAATTCACAGAAAACATGAACAAATATTTCCCCAAAGCAGACATCTGATGGACACATGAAAAGATACTCAACATCATTCATCAGAACAATGCAAATCAAAATTACAACGAGGTATCACCTCACAATTGTCAGAATGGCTAAAATAAAAAACACAAGAAACAACAAATGTTGACAAGGATGTAGAGAAAAAGGAACTCTCTTGCACTCTTGGTGAGAATGCAAACTGGGGCAACCACTGTGGAAAACAGTATCATGGTCTCTCAAAAAGTTAAAAACAAAACTAGCCCATCATCCCATAATCACACTATTGGCTATTTACAAAAAACATTAATTCAAAGGGATAGAGATACCCTCGTATTTACAGCAGCATTATTTACAAAGAGTCAAACTATGGAAGCAACACAAATGTCCAGCGATAGATGAATGGAAAAAGAAGTTGTAGTGTGTCTATATGTGTGAGTGTGTGTGTGTGTGTGTGTATGTATGTATGTATACATGTATATATATACATACATGATGGGAATTAAGGAGATTAAGGAGTGCATCTGTTGTGATGAGCACTGGGTGATATGTGGAATTGTCAAGTCACTATACTGTACATCTGAAATTAATAATAATCTGTATGTTAACTTTACTGGAATAATGTAAAATTTTAAAAGGACAAATGAACTTTTTTTCTTGCTAATGTTGACCAACTTTCAGTGAAGAACTTATATAAATATTTTTATCCAAAAGAAGTATCTGCTTCTTCATTTGTGTCGGGTTTTGTTTGTTTGTTTGTTTTACCAAAGTCTGTCTATAAATTGCTGGCACTTTATAATGATCATAGCTTATATTCTTATAATTCATTCAGAGTGTCCTGATGACAACTGTTTAAGAGTAGATGAAATATACTTTCATTTATTCATTTTTATATACAAGATACTTGTTATGTAATATATTTATATTATACTACATGTGTATAATTTTTTTCTCACATCAATATAAGGCAGGCTTTTTTTGAAGTCAACTATTCTGAGATATAATTTTAAACAATAATATGCATTCATTTGAAGTGTAGAGTTTGATATGTTTCAATAAATGAATACATTATGTAACCACCATCTAAATCAAAATATAGAACATCTCAAAATATTTCCTTGGACCCCTTTTAAGTCGATTCTTTCCCCCCTTCCCCATCCAAAGCAATCGCTGATCTGATTTCTGTCACATGGATTACTTTTTGCCTGTTCTAGAATTTCACTTAACTGGAAACATATAGTACAAACTCTTTTGGGTCTGTTTTCTGTTTCTCGGTATTATCTTTTAAGATTCATCAGTGTGGCTGTATGAGTAGTTTATTCCTTTTGGTTGTTGAGTACTAGCCCATTGTATGGCTGGAGCACAATTATTTTTCCATTCACCTGTGGAGAGATATTTGAATAGTTTCCAGTTTGGGTCTGTTACCAAAAAAGCTAATATGAGCATTTATGGTGAGCATTTTTTGGACATCTGTTTTTATTTTTCTTGGACATATACCTAGGAGTGAGCTTTTAGCGTATATGGTCAGTGTACATTTAACCTTGTAAAAAAACATTAAACTGTTTTCCAAGGTGGATGTATCATTCTACATTCCTACAGCAAAATAACAGGTTAGGGTTTTTTGTTTTGTTTTTGTTTTTGTTTCCTGGTTTTATTTTTTCTATTACTGCACATCCTCATGAACACTAGGAATTACCAGTGTTTTTATCAGTCTTTACCACCCATTTTTACCACTGGTGTGGGTGTGAAATCATATTCATTTCAGTTTTAATTTAATTTCCCTAATACATAACAATGTTCAGCATCTCTTCTTGTGTTTATTGGCCATTCTACATCTTCCTTTTAAAAGCTTTTGTTCAGAGGCCCCTGGGTGGCTCAGTTGTTAAGCATCTGCCTTCAGCTCAGGTCATGATCCCAGGGTCCTGGGATCGGGCCCTGCTCAGCAAAAGGCTTCTCCCTCTCCCACTCCCCCTGCTTGTATTCCCTCTCTCGCTGTCTCTGTCAAATAAATAAATAAGATCTTTACAAAAAAAAAAAAAAAAAAAAAAAGCTTTTGTTCAATCTTTTGCTCATTTTGGCGGGTTGTTTTTCTCTTAGTGAATTGTGAAAGTAATTGATCAATTCTGGATTCAAGTTCTTTGTTAAATATTATAAATATTTCCCCTCTTTTCATTGCTTTCCTCTTCATTCACTCATTAATGTCTTTTGAAAAGCAGAAACTTTTAATTTTGATGCAGTCCAATTTATTAAATATTTTCTTATGTTTTTAGTGTCCTAAGAAATCTTTGTCTACCCAATGTTTAAAAGATTTTTTTTCTATGTTTTCTTCTAGGTGTTTTACAGTTTTACCACTTGTCTTTAGATCTATGCTCCATCTCCAGTTTATTTTAGTATACGTTGTGAAATAAGGGCAGAGATTCATGTTTTCCCCCATACAGACAACCACCCTTTCCAGCACCATTTGTTAAAAAGACTACCTTTCTCCCCATTGAATTATCTTGGCACCTTTGTCAAAAATCAATTGATAATATATATCTGGACTCTATGCTGCTCCACTGATCTATATGGCCTTATGCCAAGATCACACCATATTAGTTACTACAATTTTATAGTAAGCCTTAAAGTCAGGTAGCGTAAATTCTCCATCTTCCTTTCTCTTTTTCAAAATCGTTTTTGCCTATTCCAGATCTTTTGCATCTCCTTACAAATTCTAGAATCAATTTGTCATTTTCTATAAAAATCATACTCAAAATAAGATTTTTTATTAACACTAGAGTGACTATATTAATTTGAGAAGAATTACTCTTAACTGCCTAAAGCCTTCCACTCTGTGGATGTGATATGTCTTTCCTCTTATTCAGGTTTTAATTTCTTTTATCAGTGTACTTTAGTTTTTACTAGACAGGTCTAGCATGGATTTCAGCAAGATTTGTCTAAGTATTTCAGGAATTATTAACTACATTTTTCAAATGAGAGAATGAGATGATCAGAGAGAGAGGTTATATAGTTCAATCAAAGCCACAGATCTAGTCGGTTGCCTGCGTGGCTCCGTTGGGTAAGTGTCTGCCTTCCAGGTCTTTGCCCCACTAGACATTCTGGTAACTCATTAGAGAGATGAAAAGTGGGCCAGATGGGTTGCAAAGCTCCCAAGATGTTTCTGCTATAGCCTGCTGGTCAAGAACTACTAAGTCTTCAATCTTGGCATACACAGTTTCAGTTGGCCCCTTTTGAAGCCCATCCCACTTGGTTTCTAAAAAGATTGGGCCAGGAGAGAAAGAGTCTGGTATGACTGGAGAGCCAGACAGATCCTACACTACCAGAATAAGATTCATATACAACAAAAATAGGTGTTGAACCTACATTTTGGCCTCACCCAAGCTTCCATTCTATGAACAAGTTGATAGTCCTTAACGATGAGACACACAATTTAATTTTAAATACAAGTTGTGTTTTAAAATCTAACAATTATTTCATTTGTTTCACTTTACTCATTCCACTTTAACCTTCCACTTTCCATTTCTGTCTATCCTTCTTTAATAAGCTAAATACTTAGTTTTGAAAGACAAAGTTTGAAGAATACGAAGAATAGAGAAACTAATAAGAAAAAGAAATGGGATAGTGTATGGCAGATTAGATGAACCACAGGCTATGTAGAGAGAAAAGAGAATCATGGTCATGGGCAACAAGTCAGCAAGGAGCCATACTCAGGAACTTCCCTGCCTGAAGAGTTTTGCCATGATTTGCTGGTCATAGAATCCAGCAGAGAGATCTAGCAGCATGAAAAAGATATGGGTATAGTAGTAAAATCTGCATATGTCTATTAGAGAGGGCAGAAATGGCAGCAATTCATGAATTAGCTATTTGAATGGAAAGCAAATTCTAATAGATTTTAGTAGATAATTTTACTGAAATACTAATAATGACTAAATGTACTTATCTCATTTAGCAGATACGAATACTGTCCTTGAAGCTATAGCAATGAAAAGGGAGAATAAGTTTATTGGTCTCAAGGAGTTTTTCACTTCCTAAAGAAGAAAACAGATATATGTTAAAAAAAAATTCAAAGCATCCTGTAGTAAATGCTATTGACTATCCAGAAATAATTTCTGCTCCCCCAGTCCACTCTGCATAGAACCCTGATATCCTGGGACCATGACATAAAGAGTTAATCATCTTATATGAAGTGCCATCTGATGTGGAGTCCCAGGAGTTGAGTCAATTTCCTTGAAATATGGCCTTAGACTAGTGACTTGATTCATCTGAATGTATGCTTTTGTCTGTAAAATGGAATGAGAATAAGTGCTTTACAACTTTCTAATGAGTATTAACAGAGATAATGGGGAATACCCTGCAAACTATCAACATACAGTTACTGGCGCTAGTGGTGGCAGTCCTTGTAGTCATAGTATCATAATCATCATCCCTGTTATCGATCCCACTGTCTATGAGCCCAACCTCATTTCAATTACTTCTGTCTTCACATATTTTTAGCAAGATCCATGATACCCCTTCATCTATACACTCACCCAGCTCCTTAGCTTCCATCCGATGAAACTCCAAGTGCCGTCAGAATACCAGAACTAAAATTCAGATGCCTGAAATGTGACTGCTAGGACCATTCATTGACCTTGGAACAAGTGTGCTTGTTGCTGGTCAGATTTAGAACCCCATACCTTCAATTACAACTACTTGGGATCTGCCCTACCTCCAAGTCACAGTGCTTCCAGTCCCTTTTGGTTTACCTATCTATACAGAGACGTCTGTCTCAACCTATGATTCTAATCACTGGTGTAATTTGCCTCAGGGTTGCATTTTTCCATGACTAGCACTCTTGAATTATCCATTCTGGAAAGTCTATACTACTTTACTCCTGATGGAGCCACTTATTGTTAAATGTTGCTCTATAATGTAGAATATTGGGATCACATTTCTAATAATGACTAACATCTAAATAGCATTTCAGATTAGAAACCACTTTCACATCCATCCCCATAGCAAGCTTATAAGAGATATATTAGTTATGCCCACAGCAAGAAAAATTGAGACTGGAAAGGTTAAGTGAATTTCCCAGTATCCTACTATATATCTAAGCTAAAACTTAAAACCAGGGCTTCTGACTCCAGCCCCTATGAATTTATCATGCCCAAATTTCTCTTCAGTAAAAGAACTGTTTATTTGCCAACTTGACCAATACATACATTCATTTATTCATCAGCAAACATTTGGTATACTATACACTAGATGCATATATATGTATACACACACACACACACACACATATATATATATATATATATATATGCTATAATACCTTTTCCTTCAAAAGTGTTTCCAGTTAAAGGAGGGCCACATGCACCCCAATGTTCATAGCAACAAGATTCACAATAGTCAAAATGTGGAAAGAGCCGAGAGGCTCTGCAACAGAAGAATGGATAATATATACAATGGAGTATTATGCCTCCATCAGAAAGGATGAATATCCAACTTTTGTATCAACATGGATGGGACTGGAGGAGATTATGCTGAGTGAAATAAGTCAAGCAGAGACAGTCAATTATCATATGGTTTCACTTACTTGTGGAGCATAAGGAATAACATGGCGGATATTAGGAGCAGGAAGGGGAAAATGAAGAGGGGTGGAAACAGAGTGGAAGATGAACCTTAAGAGACTGTGGACTCCAAGAAACAAACTGAGGGTTTTAGATGGAGGGGGATGGGGGGCATGGGTGAGCCTGGTGGGTATCACGGAGGGCATGTTTTGCATGGAGTATTAATTGCATGGGTATTAATGCACAAACAATGAATCATGGAACACTACATCAAAAACTAATGATGTACTGTATGGTGACTAATGTAATAAAAATAAATAAATAAAATAAAAACAGTGTTCACAGTCTAGCAAGAATACAATTCTATGAACACACAGGCAGTTCCTTATTCATCTTGGAATTATCAACTCCTGACAGAGTATCTGGCACAGAGCATATTTATTGAGTGAATGAATGGTATATGAATGAATATATTAAAAATTAAATTACCTTTTAAAGCAAATGCTAATACAATGAGAAATTACTCTGTAAAGCACAAAGTGTTACATAAATTTTAAGCATTATAACTGTAGTCAATTTTAGGTGGAATTTTAATTTCAATTAGAATGCCACAGTGAGTTCTTAGATAATCTTAATAACATCTTTTTTTATCCTATTTAACATTATTTCCTTCATACTCAATATACCATCAGTAGGAAGACTGTTTTAAGTCCCTACTTTAAGAGTTCTTTCATTCTCTGACCTGATTGCAATCACTTCAGCAAATTCACCCACACCCTGATTCTGTCATTGCCAAAATTCCCATATGGAAGGGGAGGAGCCCTCTCAGAGGACTTGGCACAAATCCTTATAATAGCACTTATCACATTTTATTGTAATTATCTGTTGACATGTCTTTTTCACCCTCAAATCAATGCCACTTGATTATTCACCTACTGAAAGTTTTCAAGATCTCAAAACACAACTCAGAATTTTTTGAGAGAAACTTTCTCCTTAAGAAATTAACCCCAAAGAGAGTTCCTTTATATTTAGAAAATATTTAAGAGTGCCCTACCGTGTGATTCAGTTTCTTAATATGCGCCTTTCACTAAAGCCTTAAATTAATATGCAATATCCTAAAATGAATATTTAATTTTTGAAATTTACACAAGCTAATTTGAGAGGGTAGTTTTGAACTAGAAGGTCCTCTGTTTCCAATTGACGGTCATGTTGGCCAGGTTGATAGGTTTCGTTATTAAAGGTCGGTCTACTCGGTTATTACTGAGTTGCTGGTTAAAATCAGTACCGTGTGACCAAGAATTCCACAAGGTGCTTCTCAAACAGAAGTCATGAACCTTGTGGCAGATTTTTGCGGTAAGATCAATGTAAAGCAGCTTCCTTTAGCTTAAGAAAAATGTTGAAAGATGGGTAAAATCTGTTTTAATAACAGATGGTCATTACTTCAAATCCATTTTCTTATGTGTTACATTTGCTTCTCATTTTATGTAATATTTGTGTACACATGCTCAGAGACTCCAAATTTTGCTAGGATCTGATTGCTATCGATTCCTCAGAAGAAGAGAAGTAGCAATGTTTTGGAAGCTTGGTATCTGAAATAGTTGGAAGAGCTCCTAGAATGATCTGTTACCGAGACCCTTGGAAGGCCAAGATTTTTCTGCTTTACATAAATATGCCACAAGCAGAAGTTTAGAGTTTATGCTGTGTACTAGCACCACCAGACATTTGGATTTGCATCAGGCCGATGAGAGGGACAAGACCAGAAATAATATTTGACTCCCAGAACCAAGCTAAGTCAGAGTGGATCGTTAATTTTAAGGAAAACTTGGAACAACATTTTACATAAGTTTCATGCGCACTACCTATTTACTCTTTCTTTATAGAAATTCTAAAGCTTATCACTTCAATACATTACCTCCCAAAATTATTTTCAGAAGAGGAATAGTCATTCCGGGCTATGATGTGGAGAAAGTTCATCTTAATGGCAAAGACCGTCATAGACATAAAACGTTCACGTGCAAGTTAAGGACAAAATTTAGAGTTGGAATATTCTGTCAAAAGAATTCCAGCCACATTGGCAATAGCTCAGTGACAGGGGTGACTCCCGATAGCCTCCTGTCGAAGGCAGGGTTGCTGGGAAATGACTGACACATTTCATCAAAGCTTCCGCTCAGCTGCCTTAGCCAAATGTCGCTGGTAAATGACTTAATCTTTGCTAAACTTTTATGCCACAAAAGCTGAGCAGTTGAAATGCACCCACATATAGACCTGAAACTATAATGAGATCATTTGACATTCTGATTGATACGAAATCTACACTGTGTTTTGACTTGCCTGCCACCATTGATATGGTGTATTTCCAGTTTGAAAGGTTCCAAAGTGATAGTTATTTTACAATACATCCCGACTGTAAGGGAGAATGGAGAAATGTGGAAATGAATTAGTTAATTGCCAGTTATTTGTTACAAGGTAAATTTTTAATCACAATTCATATGTACTTTTTTTTTTTTTCGAAGGGAAAGTAATTGGTTAGGAGGACAGAGGGACATAAATATTTTATGTAATCTCCTCCAAATAAAGAGTCGTGTGGGTTCTTTCATGAAAGTGTGTTTATATGCCTTAGGTTGAGGGAATTTATTCATGAATGTTGAAATGCAAGATAATGCCAGTTGCCACATCTGCCGAACTCAGTTGTGGATCAGCTCCCCCCACTCTAAGACATCCATGACTTTCTTACGAGAACTTCAGATCGGTTTGTATTTTAGGATAAACCCAGAGGTGTTAGTGTGGCGGTGACTTTTTCCGCTTCGTGCCAATCTTTTCTACAGACCTATGTGTTAGACTTCATGAGCCAGGGTGGGAATCCAAATGAATTCTGATTCTGTGCTGCTAAGTCAGAGAAATCCTATTATAACATTTACATGTGAGGTGGGCAGAGAGGTCCAGCATCTGCATTCATGTACACTCCTCCGTTTCCACCACGGTTTGAAAAAGATAAATGGCTATTACCAGGAGAATTAAGAGGGAAAATGTTTGGCTTATGTCATCCAAAGCTTCTTTACCAGGGGAAATCGGCCTAAGCTTGTTAGGCACCCAACATACGAAGGCTCCGTGATCAAAGGCAACAACCTCCAAATTGCATTCTGCCAATCACTGTTTTCCCTTTGTTTTCCCTTCCACCTCTGAAGACATCAGTCCATCTGTTTCTGATTCTTTACAGTTAACTCTGTGAGTTGGCGTGCTCTCCCCCTCCCCCTCCTCCCCCCTCCTCCTTCTCTCAGTCTTGAGGACCAATTTTCCTTTAACTAGGAAATTTTATCTTGCCAGCAATCAGAGCTCAAATACAGACATACACAAGTTTCAGTCGAAACTCTCAATACGTAAAATTTGAATTGCTTCTAAATTTGGCAAAATGCCTTGCTTTCTCCAAATTCATAAGACAGATGAGACACAAAAGTGAGAGCTGTGATGCGGTCCTGCTATTTCAAATGCCATATTGATATAGTCATTATTTGTGCCAATAAGGCTCACTGTCATCTAATTTTAACCTGTTTCTGTGTTAATTATGCAGAATTTTGTCTCTTCTCTCTTTTGATATATTATGTTCTTCATTGAGTAGAATCTAAGTTTGTGAACAACTGAGTCTTTCCAACAACTCACTGAATGCCTGTCAGGTGCAAAACACTTACTTGTTATCTTGGGCGGGGGTTGGGAAGTTTTAAAAAGATGAACCAGACATGCCTGGCATGTATTATGGGCTCAATAAAACATGTAAAGAACAGAAAGAGGGAAAGGACAGCAAGAGAGAGGGAGGAAGGAAAGAGAAAACAGCCTAATAATTCATTCCATATAGGAAAGTGTATCCTCCATCCCAGGATTTCACTATGATTTCTTCATAGCCGATCTTATTACCTGATATTGTCTTGGTTACTTGTGTGGTCATCTTTCTCCTTAGCCAGAAAGTAAGGACGATGAAAACAAACTTGTTGGTCTGGCTCACGGTTTCAAGAAAGTGTTCTAGCCTAGAACCTGGCACAAGCCAAAGAAATGTGAAATGGAAGAAAAAAATGAATAAATCCCCTGCCTTTAGAATGGCAAGAACACGTTTCCATGTTGCCCGTTTATCCCCAGTGAACAGCCTTCCTTCCGGAATCTGTCATCCCACCCCAGAGAGGAAACTGACTCTGAGTGATCTTGGCCCAGTAATCAACCACAGTGTGTAAACAAATTAGCAGCTGAATTTGTCCCCATTGAGTGAGGGTTGTTTTTTTTTTTTTTCTTTTTTTAATGAAGTCCAGCTTGGAAACTGATATCTTGGGATTGGATTCCCCTAGCATGTTAGAGATGGGCTCCGTATCCCTCCTTTTTTAGCTCTGCTTTTCCAGCGACCCTTTCCTCCCATTTCATATTTATTGGGGTCTTTCTTTTCTTTAATTCTTCTCCATTTGGCTTCCAAAACCTCCCCCACCTCTTCCTGGCTCAGGAATTCTTACAGCTACTTTCTTGGAGTCTTATCTCTCTTCTTTCCCACTCTGTTGTATGCCCCCCCCTTTTTTTTTCTGTACACAGTTGATTTACCACAAATAGTAATCTATGTCCTCCTGGGGAAAGTGTGGTCACCTCAGAGAACACACAGCTAGAATAATGGAAAGTTCATAGTTGATTATTTGTGCTTAATTTTAGTTCAGATACTCATGAAAATTTCTTTACTCCTCTTTGCAATTAGGTGTAGTGATTAGCAAACCCTATATATCACTCTCCAGTTATCCTTTAAAAGCCTTCCTCTGCTTGACGGTGGTGTAATTGGCTCTTAATTTTATATTGCATAGGTAGATTAAAAAGAGGCAGCTTACCCTTGAGAGATCTGGATGAATCGGTTAAAAAAAAAAAAAGCAGATAAAGGAATTAAGACCACACTGCCTGTCGCCCCAAAGAGGTCTGGGGTCTCCTAATGATGACTAAATAAATAGCTCCAAACCAAACTTGAGCAAGTGCCTTTGGCAGTGTTCCTCACTGCAAGCTCATTAATTACAACCTCATTTACAGTCCTATAGGTGAAGAATGACGCTTATTATTATTATTATTTATTTATTTGCCTAAATAAGATCCTATATCTTGCTGAAAACTGTCATTTTGTAAAAATATTGCCGTAGGGCCGGCCCCTCCTGAGAAATGGAAGGCTTGTGCACTTCACACATCGTTGTGAAATGCAAGTGCCTGTGAACTCTGACAGGCTGTAATTACTGGCAGGCAGAGTTGGCTGTCAGTTACCAGTAGGATTTTCGTGGGCTAAATGCTTCATGCCTCAGATCTCTTCCTGTGTGGCCTTCAGCAGATACCTGAAGTGCCCCTATTAGGCATTTATATGTTTAGGTCCATGATTCCCAAAAATGTGGGAGTGGGAGGCACGGAGGCAAGGAGGGAGAAAGGCAAGACGGGAATCTTCACGTAGTTTGGAAAACAGACCTAATAGGTCCTTGTTCGCTTGCACAGATACTAGAACTCAATCTCTTGGCTTTATCTTTCTGAGCTTAGAAAATAGAGAAGACCAGCGCTGATAGACACCGGAATTTCACATTGTTGAAGATAACAGTTGAGGTGGCAAGTTTCCTTCTCTGTGGGCCTAAGAATAAATGGGAATGCCTTGGGGTAATGAGTTTACAGGCTTGCTTTCTGCAACAGAATCAGGAGAGCTTTAAAGGATTTGGGAAAGCAGCATCATCGCAGGATCACATTTGTCGCACCTAGAACCTTCTCGCGGCTCTTCTGCGGTCCCACTCAGTCCTCTGGTGCATTTCAGGGCCTCGGCAAACTGTAGGGCAGGTCAGCCCCACACACCTCCGCACAGTCATTCCCCTGTACCGCCTAGAGTGTGCGGTGGCCTTCATGCCACTTCTTTTTACCGTCCTCTCTTCCCTCCTTTTCCAGATGAGATTCCATGATTCATTCTCGTAATCACTCTCTGATGTACACCCCCACTTTCTCGCCCCCTCTCCGTCTGCCATGGGTTCACTTGGTTGTGCCAATTACTGTTGTTGCCTTCCGGCTCCAAGCTCACCACCCTTCTTTGCTTTGCTTTGTATTACCGGAGCTTCATTCTGCAGACCTCATGTCCTCTTTGCTGGCTACTCGAGGATGGGCTTTGCCAGTTGAGGGTGCTGGAGGGAGACTGCAAGGCCAGGGAGAAAGAAGGTGCCTTTTCTTCTGGTGTTGTGCCTACCCCCAGACACAAGTGGATTGGCATGTTGGCGTCAAGACAGCCTTCCTCGGTTTACCAGCAGGTGTCGCTGTTCAGCACACAACTGCCAGGGCCCGGGGCCTCCGCAGAGACCAGACTCCCCCTCCTGCATGGCCCTCCTCCAAGTTTCCAGATCCTTCCCCTCTTCCTGTTTCCTTCCTCCAGAGAACTGGAAGCCACTCTCTGCAGTCGCTACCTCTGTGTACCTTAGACAGTTGTCCTTTACCCATTTTCAATAGTTAGCCATCGTTCACTTCGGTATTTATATTGAATTTTCTCCATTCCAGTTCCACGTATGGTTTCTCTTCTGACTCAAAGTTGACCCCAGTCAGTGCTGGTTAAACTAACTCTTGTCTACTTTGACCTAGAACCTCTCTTCCCTCCTTTTCTGTGGGCCTAAGAGTAAATGGGAAGTAAAACAATGAATTCTTTTTATTGCCTCACTCTAAATCCATAGTCACTAATATTAAGCAACAATTCCACCTTGGCAAGCTGCATGTACACCCCTCGTCTTCTCGGGAACTATTTCACATCTTCCTATCTCTCCTCAACCCCCAATGCCTTTCTCCTGGTCCTCACTCTCAGCTGATGAGCCTGCTTCCTTCTCTGCTAAGGGAGAAGCCATCAGAAGAGAATGGCCGCACACTTCTACTGTCTGTCTGTCAGCTTACTTGCATCTAAATCCATTTAGATTCAGATGCAATCCAGTGTCTTTCCTTGTTATAGTGGAAGATTTTTTTTTTTTTTCATTTTTTCAGAGAGAGAGCACTCCTGCAAGTAGCA
This sequence comes from Mustela lutreola, assembly GCF_030435805.1. NCBI lineage: Eukaryota > Metazoa > Chordata > Mammalia > Carnivora > Mustelidae > Mustela > Mustela lutreola. The sequence continues at coordinate 92,054,646 of NC_081297.1, forward strand.
GGGGGAGGGGCCAAGGAAGAGAGAGAGAATCTTAAGCAGGCTCATCCCCAACATGCAGCCCAACACGGGGCTTGATCTCAAAACCCTGAGATCATGGCCCTAGTCAAAACAAAGAGCCCAAAGCTTAACTGACTGAGCCACCCAGGCACTCCAAACTGCATTCCTACTTAAAACCAAGATCTAGGTCTCACCTTTTAGGGCTACTCCAACAATTCTCCTCTCTTATCGTCCTGATAGTTTTCTTTCTCTATTGAACTGCTCCTACCAACATAAAACCTGTTTGAGTATCTCTCATATTACAAGACCCCTCTCATGTTCCCATAGTCTTCCCCCAGTTACTACTCCAGTTCACTACCTCTTATATTCCAACTCCCTAAACTTTGTCCATGTTTGGTCTTTGCTTCCACTTCTCTCATTCTCTCTTCAACTCACTCCAGTGCAAGGAAACAACTTTGTCAAGGTCACCAGTGCTCTCCACATTGCCAGTCAGTGTCAGTTTCCACTTCACTGATCTATCAGCAACATCTGACATAGTCTGCCACTCTTCCCCTTGCTTTAGCAACAGGCATCAATCACCCTTGTATCCGCTTGCTAGAGCTGCCGAAATAAAACACCACACTGGGTCACTTAAACCAAAGAAATTTCTTTTCTCACTGTCCTGGAGGTTAGAAGTTCAAGTTCAAAGTGGCATCAGAGTTGATTTTTGGTGAGGCCCCTCCCCCTGGCTTGTGGAAGCGTGCCTTCTTGCTGTGTTCTCATACAGTCTTTCCACTATGCCCATGCGGAGACAGAGAGGTTTTGTGTGTCTCTTCCTCTTCTGATAAGAACACTCATCCTCAGCACCCACTCTTATGACCTCATTTAACTTTATCTACCTCCCTAAAAACCCTATCTCCAAATATAGTCACACTGGGGATTAGGACTTCAGTGTATGAATTTGGAATCCATAACAACTTTAAAACTATGGTCTATTTTCCACAGACTCTTCAGAGTATTCCTTTTAAGAAATTAGTCAGATTAGTGCATTCCCTTGGCTGGAAGTTTTCCAGTGGATTCTCATCTCACCCCAAAAAAGCCACAACTTTACAGTGCTCTCCCCTGATCTGATCCCACCCTACCCCCTTCTTTCCTCTGATCTCATTTTCTACCATTATACCCCTTTCTCCCCCCACTCTAGCAGCAAGGGACTCCTTGTTATTCTTTGCACATACTCTCAGCTCTGTACTTTGCGGTAGTTCATAAATTTAATCTCATTTTACCCCAATAGCCACATCACTGGCTCCTTCACTTCCTTAAACTCTTTGGTCAAATACTATTTTATTAAAGAAACTTTCCATGACTACCCTACAGAAAAAAGTAATTCCCCACTCCCAACTTTTATCTACCCTTTACTTGTCTTATTTACATATATATATGCATGTGTGTGTATATAGCTAGCTAGATAGATATAGATATAGATGTAGTTTCTCTCTTCCCACTGAAATATAGTCTTTTTAAGAGAAGGACCTTTAAAAACTACAAAAAACAAAACAAACAAAAAAAAAAAAAAAAAGAGAGAGAGAGAGAGATTGGGACCTTTGTTTTGTTCACTGTAGTATCCCCAACACCCCGAACAGACCTGGCACATAGCAGGCATGAAATTTAGGCACATGAAAGGTGACTTAAAGAAATAAATGAATATATATTCAAGATAGAAACCTATAAAAGATGGTTTGGAAGTTGCATGAAAATCAATAGGGGGAGGGGAATTTATCGCTTGAGTAATTGAGTTAATGATAGTATAGTACACCAAGATAGAGAACACAGTAATAATGAAAATAATGAGTACAATATTAAAATAATGGGTTTGAGAAGCCAGTAAAAATTAAATTATAGCTTGAATCTAGAAAATGAACCTCATCTGGAGAAAGATGTGAGTAGCATCTATCCACATATGACTTTATTCAAAGTCTTAAAGAAAGAAGTCTTAGAAGTAGATGATCTTCTGTCAAACAAAGAACGCCAAGAAAGGGCTTAAGAAGCCAATTGTTTATTGACATTGGTGCCAGATGTGCCTAAAACTGGCTCTCTGGTGGTATCATGCTTAACTAAGCTCCAACTCTGACTCCAAAACCAGGATAATTCTCTCCAAGGAACAACAAACCAGTAAGGTAACGTCAAGCCTTCAACTTTCATGATAACTACAAAACGAAAAAGGAAAAGTGGCTATAGGAAATGATAGTGTTTCATACATGCATTTCTTTTGAGGTCCACAGCCCATTTTCCAGAGGAGCAATTTCTGTTTTCCAAGGGGCTGGCAAGGAAAGGTCTTTCAATTACTGCCATGAGGTATGGGCACCAGTGAATAACTTAGTTGGCTAATTCATATTCTAGTTAACTCTGTGTCTTTTGCCTTTCAAGGGAGCTGGGCTTCATGATCTTTTCAATAGGCCTACATAACTGTGTACTACACGTTGCAGACTTTTGGCCATGCATCACCCACTCTCTTTCTGTGATATCAGTGTATCCCCATTTCTTTCCCCCTTCTCTATTCTCTTGAGTATGGAACTCTAATGTAGTTGACCTCACCCGCCAGGCCCGGGGGTGAGCATGCAGATCAGACCACACAGGAAGAAAATTCCATTCTCCTGGCCACAGCGTTTCATTTGGGTGTGAGATTATGACCCTATCCGGGCTGGTAAGTGACAGTCCCAACACTTGTGCCTAGTTTATTTAGTGAATGGAGTTCTATTTCTTCATGAGACATGAGCCTTAGAAGATGCTGAGCTGGAACTACAAGTTTCCCACTGGCTTCCAAAAAGAACTGTGAGTGAAGCCAACGAAGAAGGTAGAGTGAAGAAATGATGGGAGAATTTGGTCCTGGTGGCCCTGTTTTCGCCCCTGGATCAAGGCATATCAAGAGTTAATTTTAGCCTGACATTTTGCAGTTCCCAAGCCAATCAACTTTTTTTTTTCTTCTGTATAAGCTGACTTGAATTAGGTTTCCTGTAATTTATGTATCAAGGAGTCTGATACATAAAAAATGGTCAAATGCAGATGCGCACAGGAAGAAAAATCCAGGCCACAATCTGTAGGTGGTCTGTGGGGGGATCAAACCCCTGCATCATGCCCATAGGCCCATCTGTAACAGGGCTACCCGTGAACTCTGAATCTGCCTTCAGTCTCTTCAGAGTTAAGCTGATGGAGGAAGTCATCTTATTGTTTTCAGGTGCAATTAGCCCTTCAGTCTGCCCTCGTCTAGCAGAGGCAAGATTTGTTCAGCTCTCACAGGCCCAGGGAGTTCAAGATCAGGATTTCCTTAGAGATGGGAAGACAATTTGAATCAGGTTGTCCAGCTCTATTTCGCTCCTTAGAATAATTTGTAGCTATGAGCAATGCCATTGCAATTCCAAGACCTAGGTTTATCTAAGCAAACCTAATAAACTTTTCCCCAGGTTTCCTGCTTCTCAGCTTGGGGGTTTGATTAGTGTCATAATCAATTTATCAATGATCTGGGGCCAAAGGGATTCTGATCTCAATATTATCCTTCTTCAGCCTCCTCTTATTTAGGCAGAAAATTAAGGAAATGTATTGATTAAGTCGGCTTTTAAAATAAATCTATTATCTTTATATACAGATCAATTAATAGCACATCAACTGAACTTTTACTATACCCATATGGCAAACTACCAGAAGAGGTAACTTTTTTTTTTTTTTTTTGCTTATTTGTTTGTTTTTGCTTTTTTGATGGAAATAGGAGCTGGCACTGCCTATATAAACCTTGTTCTTTTCATCCTCTGACAAGGATTCCCAAAGGAAGACCCTGGGGGACACTATCTATCCCAGCAGGAAAACAAACAAAAGCCCATCCTGCTTTTGAAGATTATCACTTTTAAAATATTGCTATTATGATGATAAGCCCTTTTGAGATTGGCTTTTTTTTTTTCCTCATGGATATTCTGATAGTGTTCAAATCGGAGGCAAAACAAAGTCACCTTTGGATTTCTTTTTCTGAGGAGTGTACTTCACTGAAAACTAAACACCTCAGTTCAAGAAGAGACCAACGAGGTAGTCTAGCATTTAGCGCCAAAATCAGGTAGCCCTGGGTAGAGTTTGATGGTCTCTATAATAAGGTCTGTCCAAACTTTAGTGTGCCGTTAGACACAATCCCAAACATAATCTACCAGCAGTGCCTTCCCTCCACTCCTGCTCTTTAGAAAAACGTATGTTACAGCTCAGCCCACTGAGAAAATGTTCATTTTCTTCTGAGCCCTCCCGACTAATTTGAAAATAAGAGATAATGCTTCAGGGGGAAGCTGGTAGAGAAGGAATTTCTTACTGCTCTTGGAATGTATGTGGGATGTTCCTAGCCTTGCCCTAGCAAAAGGCACCCAGAAGAATCAAAGTAGTCTTCTCATACATTGAACAAATAATTGTGGGAGACCCACAATGGTACACACATTCATTAGCCCTCATCCACAAGAAAGAACATCAGGAGTAGTATTATTGACTGAATCTTATTTATCACTTAGAAATCCCGTTCCTGTGTTGACATGAGAAAAGTCTGCTTTGTTCTGTTCCCGTAGAGCCCGGTTGCAATATTTTCATGTAAGATGTGAACGTCCGCGGAACAAGATCTGAGTGGATAATTCACGGAAGAAAAATTGAACAGCCAAAAAAATTAAAAACCATATGAAAAAATGTTCAGCCTCATAACTAATAAAAAAATCCAACTTTAAGCATCAATGATATATAACCCAATTTAGTCTTCACAGGGGAAAGCCTAAATCCTTCCTAATGCCTTTGAAATTCTTCAGAATCACTTACAATTCTTTATAAATCTCACTCCACTCTGGCTCCCTGAGTTTAGCGCATGGATGGAGCTTCTTGCCGTTTCATAATGCAGTCCTTTTTGCAAACAATGTGCCAGACATAGAGCGTATCCTCTTTTCTTAATTTTCACATAAAGAACAGATTTACCAAAGGTTTGTAGGACCAGAGAGGTTGTGAGTCACTGTTTTTCTAAGCCTTACCTCCTCCCTTGATTTTCAGAATCCCTATCCGCAGACTCGACCCACCCCTCCCCTGCTACTCAACCCATACCCCTCCACCCCTGCCCTGAATCTCCTACCTACATACATCAAAACTTAACTTCCCTCAATTTTTCCTGCAGTTGTTCATCCCCTACTTGGTTCAAGGCATCCTCAGTCACTGATTTTTTCCTAAATAATAAATCTCTATTCTGTGTCCCCCCCACCTTCAGCACGGAAAAAGCAACTGCCAGAGACTTTGAAATGTCCTGCCTTGCCTTACAGTCAACTCCACAAAGTTCTTTGAAAAGAAGGAAAGGTTTAGACATGTGTTCTCTCATCAGTTTGAATTATGCCACCCCATTTAAAGAGCAAGACCTGCTGCAATCGGTTTTGGCTTTAAGTTACATTTTTTTTCTCTTTCATATTAAACTAAGTAAGATTTTCCCCATAATCTTCCCCAAAATACTCAATTCCAGTGAAGGTAGAGTGGTATGGTCACATTCACACATAGGTACTAGCTGTGCAAATCGATAAAAAAAAAAAAAAAAAAAAATTCCGCCACACAATATAAAAAGAATATTAAAGTCAAGATATTTTAAAGAACCCATACTTTTGAACCTAGTAATTTCACTTCTAGAAATTTATGCTAGAAATAGCAATTAACCAATTAAGTCTCTTATGGGGCGCCTGGGTGGCTCAGTGGGTTAAGCCGCTGCCTTCGGCTCAGGTCATGATCTCAGGGTCGTGGGATCGAGTCCCGCATCAGGCTCTCTGCTCAGCAGGGAGCCTCCTTCCTCCTCTCTCTCTCTGCCTGCCTCTCTGCCTACTTGTGATCTCTGTCAAATAAATAAATAAAATCTTAAAAAAAAAATTAAGTCTCTTATGGAAGGATGTTTCTTGCAGTATGGTTTATAATAAGAAAAAAAGTCCAATGACAAACAAGTAATCAAATAAATCACAGTATATTCATATAAAATACAACCACTAAAAATTATTCTTCTGAGGAAACTATGAGGCAGGGGACAACGTGGTATTCCTGTTGCCGGACTTGAGCTCTCTATAAACATGATTAGTTGATGACTAATTTACATTTGCACCTCCCCAAGTCCAGCATGGAGCCTTCCGTGTGCTCCCTGCATGACAGATATTTGTGAAATGATGAATAAATGAATGAATAAACAAGTGAATTTCGACTTGGTGAAATTCCCTTTCTTTTCCTCTAATGCTTTATGATTCTACATGATCTCTTCTGTTCCAGAGCATACAATTTAAATGCGGAGACAAGATAAACCCGGGGAGTGAACAGTGAACCAAAGAACACTCGGCAATGAAGTAAGCCCTGACTCCTGGCTTCCATCCCCGCACGTAAACAGCTTCAAAGTTGCCAGTCCCTCAGAACACAAAGTAAAAAAGCTGAACAGACTGAAAAATCAACAACTTTTCTCGAATCTGTTAGAGAGGGGAGGACATAGGGCAAACAGCTTTCCCAAGATTGCCAAGACAGATAGGTAAATAGAGGGGGTCGCAGCCTCCCAGAACACAGGCTCACAAGCAGAAGTCATGGGAATGAGTGCCAGGAAGCAAAATTTGAACTGTAATTGATAAATCGCTGGAGGCTCAGTGCAGACAACTGTGAGAGTCATAATAAAGTACTGGATTATGTTCGTACTGTGGGGAGATGGGAGGGGCAAGAAAATGTCTTGGTGAAAACTCATAAACCCATCTCCACTGTTTGGATAAACAGACCCAAGTATATTAGCTACTAACCCTTCAACAGTTGTATCGTATTCATAATCAAAGGATAGCACATTTGTCCAAAGCTGTGATCACTGTCCTCCATTCCCATGCCTCTTCGCTCTAGCAGTTTGAGGAGAGTTACATAGCTAAGGAATCCATGAAGAATTCAGACTTAACACCTTTAAGCCTCCACAAAGTCTTTTTTTTCTTGTTCAGCTGTAAGTGTTGAAACCAAGTTTTCAACAAAATACGGTCTTTGTAATGTTACCTGGTTGAATGTCCTCAAATACAATCTATTCAGCAAAGAAAAATTTCAATAGTTCAGGGGAAATTAAAATAAAAGATAGACACTGGATATCTATGTAGGTCCAACAGCCCTTAGGAGGATCATAAACTATAATAAGATCCAATATTTTTTTGCCTCCCCCAAGACAATTCTGGCTCCCTTGGGGGCAATATCATCCCCACTGAGAATGAAAAGCATGCACCATTCCTATAGAAAACAAACAAACAAACAAAAGCAATTTAAAGTGAAATGCTCTTAAAATGCAATGCTGGATCTGTAGGGTTTTCTTTGAACCAAAGATTTACAGCATATATAAAAGGAAGCACGTTATTTTCTTAAGCTTTTGATTCAATCAGTTCATTGTTTTTATTTTTTCCCCCAATCGTTCCTATTTCTTTGAAAGTTGGAGGCGGTGGAGTGACAAGGAACGCTTAAAAAGAAAACCAAACTTTGAGAACCGAAAAATAACAAATGATTAAATTAGAGATAAAATCCGCCATCTATGCTAGCACTCCTGACATGCCTTTGATAGACTGCTATTGGCAGTTCTATACATAGTGGCTTGCTTTTTCCCTCTGCCCCCTCCCCATCCTCTCTCCATCATTCATTCTGCATATAACATATACAGCCACATATCTATATTACTGAGAAAGGATCAATCCCTTTTTTCCCCCCTATGCTGTGGAGACATACAATATTTATCACAGGTTATAGAAAAGAAGAAAAGAAAATCTAAGAATATTCCCTTCAGCGGTGTTTCTGTTGTGGAACCAGGAGCGTCCCAGTCCTCCTCGTTTGGCTTAGTTGTCAGCTCGGTCCAGAACAATCTGTATTGCAACAAAGCTGATAAAGTTAGGTGCCCACTGGCCATTGGAAAGAAAAACAGACCTGGTTATTGGTGATCTTCCTCGCTATATTAAACACATCCCCCATTAGGCAAACTCTCTTCCATTGCTTTAAACCTCTCAATACCTTGTAAATCAAATATTTATCAACTGAGAACCTCTTTTCTAGCTGTCTGATGTTTCCGCTCTGACACAGTTGGACACTAGCCAATTGGTGAAGAAACCTGTGAAAGGGAATCAGCCACAAGAAAAAAGAAAACTTTATTTCATTTTTATTTCACAGGAACAAACCGCCAACAACTCTCTGCCCCCACTTTTTCCTTTAAAATTTCCCTTGTAAAAACGCTTGCCTGAAATCAGCAGGACTGGCCATTCATTCAGTCAACGCATATTTACTGAAGGTGTATCAGCTGGGCCATACGTTTCCGGGCCCTTGTCCTCCATTTTAAGAAGTTGCTAAACTGCTAGGTAGGTAGATGTTGTGACTTGTAAGCAACTCACGGAAGCCTGAGCACAAGACATGGCTACTTATGAAGGTCGATCAGGATCAGTGTGACAGACCATATGCTCAAGGAGCTATTTATGGAAATCCCTCCGAATGGGGCAAGTCCTGAACCCTGACTTAAAACAGGAGAAGAAATCCATATGGTGAGTGGGCAGAGAGAGGTGACAAATCTACATGAAGGCACAACTGGCCTACTTCCAGGAAAAGTAATCATTCCTGCAAAGTTACCATGTAGATGGGCTGCATTTAAAATAAGTCCGAACCACTTTCAGAACCGTTCTTTAGTCCTTTTAGACTGGAGCCTGAAGTAACACTATCCGAGATTATCTACAAAATATCTTCAATTAAGAAACTTAAATAATGGGCATAATCTTGCATCAACAGCAGTTACAGGCTTATTGGCTTTCCAGAGGACACACTCCACACACTGAACACAAATTTGGTTATCCAGGACCAAAGTTCTTTCCCTATTTTGTTCTAAATTCTGGTACGTGACAGAATGACAAGTGGCAATGTTTAAACATATAGACTCGAGGAACCCCCACGGCAGTTTCTGATCCAATGGCTTCAGGGTCAGAACCAGGATATCTGTGTTTTACGAAAACTCGACAGGTGATCTTAAATTGCCCAACAGCAGCAAACTAGGGCTCTGCACAGTTTCTCGTTGCAACCAAGTTCCAAAATACCTGCCCTCAGCTTGTTACTTGAGCCATGTTTATATACTGTTTGCAAAGTTGGATCTTTAACTTACTGTGTTTTCCATTTTTAAAATCTACATTCCTATTGGGAAAGGAAATACAGTGACTTCTACTTCCCAGATGCTCTAGCTAATGCTTTCTGTATAATTGTAGTAGCCCCTTGCCCCTAACACTAACATGAAAACTTCTATCTGGACTGAGTATTTAACACTATGAAAAACCTCACGCTGTCAAAGACACTGAAGATTTTAGGTAAACATTGTTGCTGGTTTATAGCAGGAATGTGTGTATGTGTGTGCATGCACACAACCACATGTGTGTGTAACTAAAGAAGAAAAAAGAAAAAGTTCTGGCTCCAGCTGTTAAGGCAAGTGCCAGCTAAGTATCAGACACCTTGCTGGGCTGGTCACAGGGCACTGGGTGATCACCAGTTCCATCCCCATCTTACTTACTTACTTCTTTTTTTTTTTTTTTTTTTTTTTTTAAGATTTTATCTATTTATTTGACAGACAGAGATCACAAGTAGGCAGAGAGGCAGTCGGGGGTGGGGTGGGGAAGCAGGCCCCCCGCTGAGCAGAGAGCCCGAAGCCGGGCCCATCCCAGGACCCTGAGATCATGACCTGAGCCAAAGGCAGAGGCTTAACCCACTGAGCCACCCAGGAGCCATAAGGTCCTTCCTACTTCCAAAGAGAAAGGTGAGCCAGACTGAGCCCCCCAGCATGATACAGAAAGAAAATGGATGTTATAGTGTCAAGAAGTAGGAATCTCTTTAAAGTTTAGAAGCAAAAAACAATTCAAAATGATTTAGGCAAAAAGGAAGATCTATTGGCTCCCATAAATTGAAAAAATCCAAGTGTTGTGAAGTTTTCAGGCTCAGTAGGAGGAGAGACTTGGACAATGTCGCCCATCTCTGGGCTCCACTGTCCTCCATTCTAGCTTTGTCCTCGTTTTTCACATGGTGACAAGATGCTACTGTCTCATTAGGACACACTCTTCATGGTTTCTGTCACTGGTCCATCACTGAACCAGGGAACTAAATACACTGGCTGACCTTGGCCTCCATCTGGCCCTTGTATCCATCATCTCTGACTTCATGTCATCCTACTCTTGCTTCTGCCTATGCTGTCCCAGCCATATTGGCCCTCTCATTGCCCCTCGAACATGGCAACCAAGCTCTACCTCAGGGCCTTTGTACGTGCTTTTTCTTCTGCCTTGAGCACTTTTCCCACAGAAGTCTATGGTGCCTCCTTCCCACATCTCCTTCAGGTCTTTACTCAATGGTCCCCTTCCCGATGAGGACCACTGGACTTAAAACTGAACTCACACCAACACCACCACCTACACATTTATCTGCTGACATGCTCCCTGTCCCTTCTCCCTTCCTCTAGAGTACATGTCACCATTAGGCCATCACAAGGAAAAACACAGGGTGTTAGTCTGGTCCCATCCACCCCATTGGAAAATGAATTCCATGAGGAGAAGGAATCTTGTCTATCTTGGTCACTATTGTATCCTTAGGACCTAGAATAATGTCTGGCATTTAGCAAGCTCTCAAAAAACTGTTGAATGAATGAGTAACAAGGTCACAGGCTCCATATTAGGGATGTGGTTGGGGCCTCACTCAAAAGCCAGTATTGAGGTCAAGGAGAATTAGTTCCTTGACGGGATTGACTGGGGAATCCCCAACCTTGCCCTTGTGAGTCTTACAGTGCAGCAGAAAAGGCAGAAAATAAACATATAGTTCACTGCATATTATGACTCATACAGTAGGTACTGGGAAGAAAATCAAGAAGGTAACAGTCATGGGGAAGGACAAAGAGCCTTCCCAGATACGAGAGTGAGAGAAGGTCTTTTTAAAGTGATGACATTTAACATTTCACCTTTCAGCTAACGGGTAACAGGACAATACCCATATAAAGAATGAGGGGGAAAATGTTTCAGGCGTGTGAGAAAACCTGAGACTGGAAAGAACCTAACTGTCCTGGGCCATCTACAGATTGATGAAATTGAGCTACATGGTTTTAAATGATACTTCCTGCTCTAAAATTCTATAAAGAACAGACTGAAGTAATTAGTGGGTAAGTAGGGAAATGAAAAGTATTAAGCAGAGCATTTCATTCCAATCTGATAGACAGACTAAAGTTAGAGATGGAAAAGATCTGTTTGTCTAATTCCAATTCCACCAATTGGTTTAATGACCCAGAAATAAGGTTACTCACCCTTTCATATTAGTATAACCAGGAACCTCTACTCACAGATCATCTATATGGCATTTCTTGAAAACATCACTTTAAAAGGGAAAGCTTAATGGACAAAAATACATAAATGGATAATGTAAAAAGAAGACAGGAATCAATTATTCTCATTACTCAAGAAGACAGAACAAGAACTAATGGCTTTTAAGCTATAGTAGACAAAACTTGAGTTAAATAGAGCAGAACCTCACTAATTCTCACTTCAACAATTTTCAACCCTATAATCTCCAGAAAGAAAACTAGTAGACTTAGTTATATTTCACTAAGCATTTCATAGCACAAAGGTAGATGGAGTGCTCTTGTGAATTAGGTTCCATTGCTCTCCAAAATCTGCCGTGAAACCATTTGCTAGAGTTCCATGTAATAAGTCTAATAAACAAAGTCCTTTGTCAAAAGTAATAAGCTAAATATAAACTTGGTGATGGCAGTCTTCTGTTCTTACAGTACTGTCCCTCTTGTTGAGATCTTATTCTCAAAATCAATAAATCATTAAGCAGCTTTCCATACAGCAGTATGAATTAAAAATCAGATATTCCTCTTTCCATGAGGACTTCCATGAGGAAGAATAAGGTTTGTTTCATAATGTTTCCATAGTTTATTTTGCATTGCTACATAGTTCCCATAGAAAGATGAAAATCGTCCTACAGATGAAAATTACCATCTTGCCTATATATTCAGAATACAAAGAAAAACACCAGTTAAAAATGAAACAAAAATTAAATAATTCATGTCTCTTTTAGCACTGAAGATGCTAACCAACTAGAAAGTTCTTGCCTACGTTGGGGCTGCGGGGTTATTCACCACGAGATCGGGGTTCCTGAATCAGTCTTCCACCACAAGCTGAGGGCCTGCCAACCCTCCATAGGCATAACAGCAATCTGTGATCCCAGTGTGAGAAGCATCTGTGTTAAAACTGAGATTATATACTGTTGTGTGTCAAGCAATGTCTTGTCAGATAAAATGCCATAGTGAGGGGACTACTGGGAGTAAAAAAGCAAAAGACACAGCATAATAGCAAAGTAGGTAATGCCAAACAAATACCGCTAGTCATGTCGGCCAAAGTGTACTGAGAAATCGCTGTGTGCCTGGTGCCCTTGAATCTTCATAATAACCCTCAGGGGGTTGTTTATATTATTACTTTTTTCAAGACCAGTAAATAGAGACCCATAACAAGCAACTTTCCCAAATTCAAAACAGAAAGTGGCAGAGCCAAGGATTGAACCCAGGCAATCTCACACCAAAGCCTATTCTTTTAACTTATACATTTTAATTCAAGTTATTAGCACATAAGATTTTTTTTTATCATATGAAGCCAGTCTACTTGGTTATCTTTGGTTGTGCTCCATTCAAAAACATATTAAGGTGCCCATGTAAACCCATGTCTGGAAGACACAAATCATAGAGATTCCTTCTAAAATGGAAAGGACATATGCTTTCCTCCTTTCTCACCTGTCAGTAGGCTTATTGTCCTAAGGTAGAAGGCCTTTTGACACACAAGAAAAACAAGGCCCGTCCCTTTCATCCTAAGGACCTGTGGGAAAAATTTGGAAGACTCTGGTAGAAGAAGAAGGCAGGTGTCAGAACACTTTATTATATTCTTCCCCTACCCATGCCTTCTCCAAACCTTGTAGAAGTAGCAAGCTAGGTTCAGGGAACAGTGGGGAAACCTATAGTTAGTTATCTAAGAACACAAGCATCTCCTTTTTGTAAGTCTGGAAATAAACTGTCTAAGCATTTCCTTTTATCTGTGAGTGGCTACAGTAATGTACTCTTTATGACTCATCACATTTCGGCAAAATGAAAACCAGAATTCAGTTCTCCTGAATGCTCTCAGTCTCTGGTGATGAGACAGGGTTGAGAAGCTGGACAGCAAATTTCCCACATGCTCCCAAAGGAAGGCCAGGATATTAGTGGAGTTTTGACCAGAGAGAGAATGAGTCACACCAATATCACACTTTAGCAGAGGACACCATTAGGACAAGAACAGGCAAAGTTGCACATTAGCACACATGCCCACAGGCAACTCAGGGCAGCCGCCTCTCAGCAGAGACCAGCAAGCATGCAAAAAATAGTGACCCAGTGCCAAGTAAGCAATTACCTTCCTTTATGCCTCAGTTCCACCTTCAAGAAAAGATGGGTATTATGGTTTCAGTTGTGTGCCCCTGAAAAAAATATGTTGAATTCCTACCCCCAGTACCCCACAATATGACCTTACTTAGAAATAAGGTCATTGCAGATATAATTGGTTAAGATGAAATGATATTGGGGGCGCCTGGCTGGCTCAGCCAGTTAAGTGTACGACTCTTGATTTTGGTTCAGGTCATGATGCCAGGGGCATGAGATCAAGCCTGGCGTGGGGCTCTGTGCTGAGCACAGTGTCTGCTTAAGACTCTCTCTCCCTCTGCCCTTTCCCCTGCTTGCAAGTGCGTGCTCTCTCTTCTGTCTCTCTTTCTCTGTCTCTCAAAATAAGTAAATAAAATTTTTTTGAAAAAGATGAAGTGCTATTAGCTAAGAATGGGCTCCTGTTACAATTTGACTGGTGATCGTATAAGAAGACAGCCATGGGATGACAGAGACACCATGTGATAGTGAAGCAGAGACTGGAATTACACAGCTAAGCCAAGGAATGTCAAAGGTTGCTAATGTATGACCGAAAGGCAGGAGTAGGCAAGGAAGGAGTCCCCTAAAACTTCAGGTGCCAGCCCCTTGAGTTTGGACTTCTGGGCTTCAGAACTGTGAGCCAATACATCTCTATGTTTTAAACCACCCAGTTCGTGGTTCTTTGTTATGGAAACTAACCCTGCTGGGAAACTAATATTACACGTATGGAGATGGGATTCCAAGACGGAGCATTTTTTTTTTTTTAAGATTTTTTATTTATTTGAAAGAGAGAGATCAGAAGTAATCAGAGACAAGCCGGGGATGGGGGGAGCAGGCTCCCCGCTGAGCAGAGAGCCCAATGTGGGACTCGATTCCAGGACCCTGAGACCATGACCCAAGGTGAAGGCAGAGGCTTAACCTACTGAGCCACCCAGGCGCCCCAAGACTGAGCATTTTATTTGAGTCTCTACACAAAGGCCAAATTACATGAAGAGACTATTTAAAAGCACTAGAATAAAGTACAGGTGGGTTTTTCAAAAAATAAATCTTTAAAAACAGAAATGGCGTGCCTGGGTGGCTCAGTCAGTTAAACGCCCAATTCTAAGTTTTGGCTCAGGTCGTGATCTCAGGGTCATGAGATTGAGCCTTGGGTCAGGATCCATGCTCAACAGGGAGTCAGCTTGAGATTCTCTCTCTCTCCCCCTGTCCCTCCCCACCCTGTCTCTCAAATAACTAAATATTTTTAAAAGATAAAACAAAATAAAAATAAAATATAGGTGGGTCCCCCTCCCCCCATGAGGGTAGAAAGCTTGTGAGGAACAGATTACTATTGAAAATTTAAGGGGTGTCTGGGTGGCTCAGTTGGTTAAACGACTGCCTTCCGGCTCCAGTCATGATCCCAGGGTCCTAGGATCAAACCCTGTGTTGGGTTCCTTGCTCAGCGGGGAGACTCCTCCTTTTCTCTCTGCCCTACTTGTGCTCTTTCTTCTGTCAAATAAATAAATAAAATCTTTAGAAAATTAAGAATTTACATTTTCTTTGCATATCTGAATATATCTGTGATCCCACATCATGTGACTACTAAAATTGTCAGAACGTTGCTTCGTGAATAAATAAACAAGAAAACATGGTCTGGGCAGTGAACAGTCAGTCCTGTGTTGTTGAATGGCAGCAAGGGAGTAGCATGATCACAATGAACATTTTTTTTCTCAGTTTTCCCAATTTGCTTATTTAACCGACTTTTGTGTTTTAATCCCTTTAAGTGTGTTGCCAGAAATTCTAGTATTGCAAAGGGTGTTGACACACAGATATCTGAGAGCCTCTGCTCATTATTTTCTCCTCTGGACATACTGTCAACCAGACTCATTTATTAAACACACACTATGGGTTGGGCACTACAGATATAAAATCAGAAAATTATAATCGCTTTGTTCCAGAAACAGTCAAGTAAATTATGGACTATAGGAAAGTGTGTTAATCATGTGGCAGGATATTACTTCTTTAAGTAACTTTGCCAAACTGAAGCACAACACAGGAGGAGAGAAGACAGACAGTGAAATCCAGTAGAAATAAGAAAGATTTCCTACCTAGCAAGGCATGGTGGCAGCAGGGGCCTGAAGGGCCCACATGGTTGATGGAGTAGATTCATTTCCCAGGGACTCTATAACTATACACCACAAACTAGGTGACTTAAAACAATGGAAATGCATTCTCTCATAATTCTGGAGACCAGAAGCCCAAACCAAAGTCTCAGCAGGTCCATGCTTCCTCTGAAGGCTCTAGGGAAGGATCTGGAAGGATTTCTCCTATCTTCTGGTGGTTGCCAGCAATCCCATGTAGGCACGTGACTACAATCTCTGCCTCTATCTTCACAGAGCTCTCCTCCCTATGTCTTCAAATTTCTCTCTTTTTATATAGGTACCAGTCATTGGATTTTAGGACCTATCCTAATTCAGTATGACCTTATTTTAATTGGCTTTATATCTGCAAAGATCCTATTGCCAAATAAGGTCATGCTTACAGGGACTGAAGGTTAGGACTTTGGCATATTCTTTGAGGGCCACAACTCAACCCAGAGCATGGGATGATAGAGATTTAGTAGATGCTGGTTTTTAGAGAAAACATCAAGGATCCTTTCTTATCCCTCCCCAGATTCTCCCCTCTGACCAAACCTTAGCACCATGCAAGCCCCCAAAACTCAGCCTCTATTCCAGGAAAAAAAATAAATAAATCTCAACTTAACAGATATGAAGTGCCCATCTCCCTTGGAAGAATGGGGGCTTAACATATAAATTAAGGTGTAGCAAAAATGTTTATTTATACTTCTTCCTTCCCTAGGTTGGGAACAGAAATTCAGATAATGCAATGCATGTGATGAGGTATAGAAAGTATTTTTGGACCAGAAAGATCAGGAAAACCAGAGGGATGGTCTAGGGAGTATTTATCAGAAGCAGTCTTGAGTTAAGCCCCACAGGAAGAATAAGAATTAAATACATAGCCACAAAGGACACGAAAAATCCAAGAGGCTTCCAGGCAAAGAACAACATGAGCTTAGGCACAGAGGTAAGAAAGAGTATCCAGGGACTGGCATTCTTTTAGCGCGACTGATGGAAGAGTTGTATGAGGAAAAGGAGGAGGAGATGGGACCCTAGAGCTGGGCTGGGGCCAGACCATGCACCAGAAGGATGGCGCCACCAAACGCATGAAGGATGATGGGAGAAAGGCACCACTGGAGACAGAGACTAGCGAGTAGGTTACTGCTGTAGATCTCAATAAAGCAGTGGAGACCTGAATGAAAGCAGTAGTGGAAAGGACGGAAAGGAAATATATCTAATCAGCAGAAGAAAGTTAATGTGACTCCCAGGTTTCTCAGCTGGATAACAACTAGATAAAGAACAGCAGCTCTCAGAAAGTTTTTTTGTTTTTGTTTTCCTTTGTTATACGGTGATCCACCAAGAAACATTTTACATTGTACACACATAGATAAACACGTATGCAGATTTTCTGGAACAACATTTAACCTCACAACATGCAATGCCCGAGTGTTCTTTCCTGGCTTTGTTTTTACATGCTGGTCACAACCCACCCAAGTGATTTTACAGACCATGAATGGGTCACAATTTAGAAAGTGCTTGGGAAGGGGCGCCTGGGTGGCTCAGTGGGTTAAAGCCTCTGCCTTCGGCTCAGGTCATGATCCCAGGGTCCTGGGATCGAGCCCCGCATCGGGCTCTCTGCTCCGTGGGGAGCCTGCTTCCTCCTCTCTCTGCCTGCCTCTCTGCTTACTTGTGCTCTCTCTCTGTCAAATAAATAAATAAAACCTTTAAAAAAAAAAAAAAAAAAAGAAAGAAAGTGCTTGGGAAAACTCTTCCTAAGGGGTGGTGATGCTATCATAGGAAAGTAAATACGAGAAGAGGAAGTTGAAGGGAAAATGGGAAGGTGAAAAATCAAGTTTTAGATATGTTGCTTGTCAGGGACCAAGACTTGCCCAGGCTGTTCTTGTTGAAATACAGCTGTCTGATGGCCTCAACTTTGGCTTCTATAGCTGACCTTCCAGGGAGGTCTATCTGTAGAGGGTTTGCTGGATGGATCCGAAGGAGGCAGTTCCACACTTTTCATACTTCTCTTGTGTGACTCTGTTGCCCTACAAGCGGAGGAAATAATTTTCCCTGATCTTGTATATGTTTATATAAATGTTAGACAAAAAGTGAAGTCAATTAATGTTTGACGAATACATTTGAAAATTAATAAATGAACCCAAGGAAGACAATGGGCACTCATATTTTGAATTTCTTGAATTGTGAATGCACATTGATGGCAGAGATTAACTGTTGGAAGCATAATTTTAAACTTCGTAGTAACACTTTTCCTAGGTAGCTGATGCAGGTGGTAGTCAAAGAGTCAAGTACATAATCAGTTATTTTTGGAGTACACTTCTGTTCACAGTATTAGTTCATTTATAAATGACTGCTAAACACAAGGATACTCACTCAATATTCAGCAGCTCTAACTGCGTACTCGTGCGAGTGCACACGCACGCGTGTGCACACACACACACACACACACACACACAACCCTCTGCATTGCCCTCCTTTTCAGCATCTTCTTCTCTATCTCTCTCATTTTCCTACACTCTGGTCTGCTGGCTCCTGCACACACAAATTTCTATGCATTCTCGGACTCTGAAAGATTCCATGTTTTGCCGCCAGCCACCACTAATTGGACCATCCATCTCGGAGTATAATTTATGAAGACAGCTGAAAAGGTACCATCATGGCTTAGACCAGCAGAACATTTCCATTTCAATTCCAGTTGGGAACCATGTGTTCTGGTGCTGATTTTCTTGTAGTGATTTTCTTTTGAACACCACCACACAAGAATCTGGTATTCCTCCACAGTTCCACCCTAGGTTCCTTTTCTCATTTTATGCGTCAGTGGCCATGATAGTGTCAATTACCATCTACGCCTATAAGAGCCACATCTCTGTCTGTCGCCCATACTTCTCTTCTGGGTTCCAGACCGATTTCTTAAACCATCTCTTAGGTATCTGTACATGGAAACCTTCAATTGTCCAGATAGAATTCATTTTTCATTCCCCTCTCCCAACCCACTCCTTCCTAAACTGGTTCCATCTTTGGCATTCTTGATCTTAGTTAACTGGAGGGGAGAGCTGTTTTACAGTAAAGAGATGGAAAGTCAAAATAGCCGCTGTCCCAGAACTCTATTGCTCTCACAGAAGAGCTGTTCATCCACGTATGAAATGGGGGGGATTTGGGACTATTTAAACAGAGAGTTGGCTGTATCAGACAGTTACAACAGCAGATCACATGGACCACCATGCAAAAGCACCTCACCACGCTTACTGAGAGAAATCCTGTGGACTGCCAAATTCAGCATGATCCCTGTCTTTGTTTCCCCTGTTTTTCTATGAGTTCTATGAATCAGTCCGCAAATTCCAGCAGGCCAGATGAGTCAAGTCTCTCTGAATTGTGGAAAATGTAAAGTTTCACTGAAGACTACAAATCCCCTTACCCTGAGGATAAGACTCTTAAAAAGAAAAAAAAGAAGTCAAGAAAGGAAAAAAAAAAAAAAAAGCAATAGCATACCATCAACCCTGGAAAGAATCAGATCTGTAATCCCAGTGTGTTCACCTAAAAAACACACATTTTAAGCATGTATGTTCTCCACGAAACACCTTGTAGGCAGCACTCAAGGAAAGCTTTTGTTTGACTGTCACAGTCTGATTAGATAAGGCACATCTAGCCTTTAATTGGTCTCTAGGCTTTATTCATCGTCTCTTATCACTAAACTTGCTATTCCTAAGGAGGCAACACAGAAAAATTCTCAAGAGCTGGTGAGTAGCTTCATCAGGACTTTCAGCTTTCTGGCCGAGTCTATGACACTCAGCTGCTGGGATGCACCATAGAGTACCAATGTCTGGCTTAAAAATATAGGACTATGCCTTGTCTATCTAGTGAGGCAGAAGGCATTTCTTTTTCCCCATCTGTTCCTGACTGAAAGTTTATGACCCGTCCCCAATTCATACGTGGAAATCCTAGCCCCCTCATCCTAATGGTATAAGGAAGTAGGACCTATTGGAGGTGATGTGTGGAACCTTCTAGAATGGGTTTACTGCTGTGAGAGAAGAGACCCCAGGGAGCTATCCCCTACTTTCCCCTGTGAGGACACAGCAAGAAGACGGCTGCCCATGAGCCAGGACGCAGGCTCTCAGCAGATACCAAATCTGCCAACTCCTTGATCTTAGACTTCTCAGGCTGCAGAACTGTGAGAAATGTGTTTGCTGTTAAAGCTATCCATTCTATGGTAATTTCGTTAGAGCAGCCCAAACTGACTATAACACCACCTAAAGATACCACCTGGCTCAGGGGAATAAAAAGTAATTTTTCACCAAATTCTTACCACTTCATCTGAAAACTATAACTTAGTCTCAATGTCCAATAGTCACTGGAGTTGGCAAAGAAAATACTAGACTATATGGTTTAATTTTCTAAAATGTCAAATGTCTGATGCAGTGCTTGACAAAGAGCAAATGCCCTACACACATTGTTCCTGTCCTTTCTCTCCCCTTCCTTTGCTGCCCCTTCTTTTTCCTCCCCTTCCCATCTCTTTCTTTTACCACCTTATTGTACATGTACAGGCATCAAAATAGGCAGATGTGTATCTTATAAACCCAATTACTTCAGTAAAATAGGAAATCCTATTCAAAACATGAATACTTAGAAGTCCTCATTTTGGGGGCTCCCCCCCCCCCAAATGTTGGAAGGCTAAGGGAAGGGGCACAGTTTGCTGGCCAGGTAGTCCTTTATACAGCCTATGGGAGAAAATATTTCTGTATCTCATGTAGATGCCACTCCTAAATCTGAAAACCCTAAGATCTGCTTTTCCTTCAGTAAACTGAATGTAAATGGCCCTATCAGATGAGAGTAATGATTAAATACTAGACAAAACCTAAGCAAAACCGAAAGTGAGAAAAACTTGTATTTTGCCTTTTTACCCCTCCTCTTAGAGTCACCTTACCCATTCCACCCACCTTATCCCAGGATTCTATTCTGCACCCTTTGTTCTCCATAAAATAACAACAGTCCTATCTTCATTCTTTAAAATCACTGATGTTTGGGGACGCCTGGGTGGCTCAGTAGGTTAAGTTGGATCACCCAAGTTGGGCCCTGTGTTCCGCGTGGAGTCGCTTGGGATTCTTTCTTGCCCTCTTTCTTTCTCCCTCTTCTCTCTTTCTCCCTTTCCGCTCCTCCCTGCTCTGCCCCTCCCCCTCTGCATGCTCACTCGCTAGCATTTGTGCATATGATCTCTCTCCCCACCCCACCTCCCAGAATAAATAAATAAAATCTTAAAACACACACACACACCCTCTGATGTTTGCCACAGAACTACTGTCTTGCATCAGCATAAAACTTTGGGGTTTGACCAGGATTGTAACTAATATTTTCCACCCTTAGGCTTCACAACTCTGCAAAGCAAATAAAGTGGTTGTCTCATTTTATGAATAAATTGAAACTCAGGGTTTCAAGGTCATATGGCTAGAAAGTAAAAATGTAAAGCAGCCTTTCTATTGACCTTAACCAAGACAACATCATAAGAGGCGCTCTATTTGGAAGGGTCTCTACTGAACAGAGAGAAAGAGTGAGACATGGCTCCAAAATGAAAGTTCTACTCTTTGAATATTAATCTTTTCTGGAATTTTCTGGTTGACCTTCATGACTTATCTGCACAGCACTAATGTACTGAATTTTGAAAAATTTTTAAACTGTTCCAAAAAATAGACTAGTCCACGATTTAAGTTGGGAACTTGGATTTGTTTTGTTAAAATATCTTCTTAAGCTTTCTCTGAGGTTTATGCCCAGATTCTAACTGAGGAAGTTAATGAATAGATAGGATAAATTCAGTGACTATTCAAATAAAATGACATTACTCACACATATCCTACCTCTTCTCAATCTCAACAATCTAGAAGGAAATCTGGAAGGGAAGAAGGAAAGGAGAGAGGGAGGGAGAGAATAAGAGAAGGAAAGAAAGAGAGAGATTGGGAGGGAGTTATGGAGGGAAGGAAGGAGAGGAAAGAAAGAAATCTTCAGCTTTTATCTAAATACTCAGTATTAAATAAGCCATTTCAAGTACTAGATAGCAAAGTCAAATCGCTTTTTTGAGTCTTGAAGTAAATTATCAGCCTAGTACAGACCCAGGCTAAGACAGATACAGCATTTAACTTCACGGGTGGCTATAATTTCTGGATTTGTGAGAGAGTGATTCCTGCTTAGTATATTCCAAAAAGGACATGAAGTTTCTTAAAGGCCCTGTATAAATCAATTCACAATCATACTGAGGTAGTTTGACTGTGACTCCAAAATGTCTGAGTTTCATTTTCTCCCTGTTAGAGATGAAACCACTGACATTCATCTTTTATGGACATTTCCAGCTAAAGACTTTTTTTGGTAAGTTAAAATTTGAAGAGCATGAAAGAGAAATTATTCTGATTTATGATGACTTCCAATCAGGACCAATTAAGAGAAAATGAACCAGGGAAATTGGAGTGGAGAAGGGAAATAAGATCCAGCAAAGTGAAAGTATTTAAACCTAAGTTTTCTTTCACTGTGATCCCCTGGGTAGAATCAAGCAAAGGCAGCTTCAGGATCAAGGGTCCCTGTGCCCCCAGGCCTCGCCCACATCAGGCTTTTCCATTTGTAATCTTGCTCTAGGCACAAACAACTTTGCTTGGGATTAGTCTACACATGCTCTCCCCTTTGCTCAGGGGTCTACCAGATGTACAGAAATGCTTGTTCTTTATTACAGTATTCAAGTAAAAATGTAAAACAAAATTTAATATCACCGTAGGCTCCATTCATTTCTGACTAGGTTCCCACCTAAATATCTTGTGGTTTCAAGCTGAAAATCCAAGGCCTCAAATTTCCCACTTTTCTTTTTTTTAAGTATTAATGTTAGTACTCCCCTTAGATGTGAGCCTAAAGGTCTCTATGCTGCACAGGTGCTTTATAAGGTCCCCGTAGCACACTGAGCTCACACACAAATAAATGTCTTAAGGAACACACAGTTGCCTCTGTCCCTTGGGATCTGGCCCTGGCACAGAGCCTTTTATAGTCTAAACATCCAGCCTTATGACCAAGACTGTTAAGACCCCAGAGAAACACCCTTCTTCCCATGCCCCATATCCAGCACACATACAGTGACTTCATTCGCTTGCTGGAAGTTTGTAGGTGGTGTCACTGCTGATGAATGGACCTTGCTCTGGCGTATGAAGATCTCAGTGGCAGAGGTACTCAAGAGACAAGACAAATTACTTAACCTGCCAAATGTTTCCTCAGAGGGAGCATGAACACCAAAGATTATTGTATAACAAAGTATTATTTCCCAGCCATGTAAATGTTTCCTTGACTTTTTTTGTGTTCCAATTCATGGTACTCACAAATTAATACAAGGGGTGCCGCCATTATGCTCGATCACTGAGAAACATTTTATGATCTTAAATGATTCATACTACCCTTACATTTGTGTGTATGCAATTAATACCCATAGGCACATACACACACATACACACATACACATACATAGATGTACAGCAGGATTTCTCAACCCCGAGCCATTTACATTTGGGGTAAGATAGTTCTTCACGTTGTTTTTGGTCTTCTGTTTTGTTTTTTGGTGGAGAGGGGGTGCCCCCCTGGACACTGCGAGATACATAGATTTGGCAGCATTGCAGGTTTCCATCCACTAGGAGCCAAGAGTTTCTCCCCAGCGCTGCTCGTGACAATCAAAAATGTCCGCAGACATTGTTAAATCTCCCCAGTTGAGAACCCCTAGGCTAGACATTACACACATGGAACATGACACTGCTTCATTACATTTGCAACCTGATGGATACTGAACTCTCAGATTGTGAATAGTTCTGCCTAAAAATATTTAATAAGATTTAATTAAGTATCTTAAAAATTAAATTTAAAATGTCAGCACTACTAAATAATATTTTAAATTTTGACATCCATTCATTATAATTTGTATTTTGCCTTTTAATTTTAATAGATCTTTAATATTTTAGGAGAATATTACTTTTTTGCACATATGAAAAAAGTTTTAATCGTTTGTTTTATACATGCATTTGAATTTACATTTTTTGACAAAAATATATTGCAGTGTATTTTATGGGAATTACATTTTTTTAATCTTTTAAATTAATCAAAAGCATGATAGAAAATACCAAAGCAAATCTCACAAAACAAAACAAAAAGCCTAAAAACATAAATAGAAAATCTTTAAAGAGTGGACTGTTAACATTTTTAAAAACCAGAAACACTGAAAATGAATAGACATCTGTTAAGTATCACTCACTGGTTTAACCATATCACCTTGAGGGAGATACAGTAAGACCAGATGCAGATCAAGAGAGAGAAACTGAAAAGAGCTTGCAGTTTGGTTGCGCATTTCCCTGAGGAGTACACAGCAGGCCACAAAGGACCACAAAAGGGAAGCAACCAGGTCAATCATGAGGCAGAAAAAGGATGTGGAATAAGCACCTTTATTGTGGTTCTGTGGGAAGGAAAGCATGAGGCAGAGTAAGGAGGTTTGGGATTCACTAATTTGAATAAATTCTTTAGGCTGTGGGCAAGTGGGCTGGCTGTCTCTTGTTATCAAGCATTTGGCCCTGGGGTAATTAAAGCAGGTATATACTGTCCTCAGGTATGCCCAACCCATATAAAGCAGGTAGTTGTGAGTGTGAACTTAGCTCAAGAGGGGAAGCAACCAGCCTCTAGCCAGGGCTTCAAACCTAAGTCAAGACAGAATTTTTAAAAACTATATTACACCACACATAGAATAAAGAAACAGGAGCTTACAAATTCTTTATTTGATAAAGATGTAATTACTGATCATAACAAGTAAATGAGCGAGAAAGTTTTTGTTTTTGTTTTTGTTTTTGTTTTTCAAAAGACAACAAATGGAACAGACCATATTAAATCCTTGCAACTTTATCTTCTTTAAGAAACGAGGATTTCATTACTGGATCAAACAATGTGAAAGAATGTAGGCCTCCTTATGAACTCTTGTTCTGGCTTGGAAAATGTTAGGTATGGATCTAATTTAACTAGATTCAAACAGGATTTGAAATGACTGACAGAAATGCATATATGCTAGGGAATAAATGATAAATGAGGAAATCATGATAAAGGGAAAATGAAGACAGAAATATCTAGAGAAAGATCCCTGTTCCCCAGATAACTGACTACCTAAAAGTTCATGTTTTTAGAGCTTAGGCATTGTAGGATTTGTGAGATGGACTACAAGTGTGACTTCCTAGTGACCAAAATAAAGAGTGAATCATTATTTGTGTAGGGACCAAGGGTAGGCTGCCCCAAGATGGTCCACTTTGGCATGAACATTACTTTGAGTTGAAATTATTCAAAACCCAGAAGTTGCAGGAAAAGCTCTCTTCCTGGTCCTCCACTGCCTAAATTTACATTGGAAAGGAGAGCCTATAAGGGAAGAAAAGTACTAACAGATATATCCCCCCAACCCCTGCCTTTACCTAAGGAACTACAGGCATAATGGGGCAACCTTGTTTTTCTAAACATCTCCTTCCACCTTCCTGCTAATGGTCTTCTTCCTTTTTGTATCCTCAAACCCCTCCCCTTCTACTTAGCTCATTTAAGTTTCCTGTGGCCTCATTGTCTTTAGGATTTCTGGGTTTGTGTGGATTTCTGATATGTACACTTATTAAATGTGACTTTCTCCTTTCATCTGCCTCATGCCAATTTGATTTCAAATCCAGCTAGAAGGACCTTGAAGGGCAGAGGAGTCTTCCTTCCTGACATCTGTTTCAAAGTTCACAAAATATCTATCAGAAAATAAAAACAACTAGTTGCTAAGAAATGCACTTTTGCTAAGAACTGGGAACATGAAAAGAATTGTCTAGATTCTTGGAGCTGAATATCATCTGTTATGTATTTATCACAGCTAACATTTGTAGCGGGTATTTTACAGTTAACATCAGCTAACAGATTCTTTTCACATTATGATTTTCTTTCATAGAAGGCACTGGAGGCAACTGCCCATTGGCTCTCACCCATGTTTATCATCAACACTACTGGACTTCCAACACTACTAGTTTTGAGGAGAGAAGTGGGAGGAAGAGCTGAGCCAGGAAGGCAGGTACACGGATGCAATCACTAATCAGCAGGAATGCATCTCAACTGGCAACACTGCCTGAGGTACTATGTGATTTCTTTTGTAATACATGCACTATACCCAAACTTTCTCTATCCTTTCCAGGTCTGGACACAGAAAATGACCTCTGTGTTGGCCTCTGTGTGTTAACAGGCATCTTATCCTTGAGCAAATGATGTTACTGTCATAAATTAGAGAAGGAGCCCTCACATGTATAAATTTCAAATCTTATATTCTGGTCAGTAAAATTAAATACTTCTATTATCTCTACAGCAAATGTCACAAAATAACAAACATACTGGGGAAAGGTAGGGTGTATTACCTTATCCAAAAAGAATCACACTTTTATATCCAGTTAAACTCATTGCAGGTGAATATTCCAACAATTCTCACCAAAGCATATTTCAAGTTATCACTTCAGTATATGCTTGAATTACCAGTGCTACAAATGGCTTTCCAAATCATGTCCTGGGGAGGCCTGACAAAGTTTTCTGTCAAGTACATACTGGTCCAGTGGGTCAATTTCCAATTTGGCCCCACAATATTACAGGAAGTCAATTTCCAAGTGACACCTGTTGGGGAGGAAGAAATCTTTCTTCCCTTTAAGATCCTTCTAGCTGAATTTAGAATCAAATTGACATGAGGGCGCCTGGGTGGCTCAGTGGGTTAAGCCGCTGCCTTTGGCTCAGGTCATGATCTCGGGGTCCTGGGATCGAGTCCCGCATCAGGCTCTCTACTCAGCAGGAGCCTGCTTCCTCCTCTCTCTCTCTCTGCCTGCCTCTCTGCCTACTCGTGATCTCTCTCTGTCAAATAAATAAATAAAATCTTTAAAAAAAAAATTGACATGAGACAAAATAAGAGAAAAAAGTCACATTTAATAGGTATACAAAGAGGGAATCCACCCAGGCATGGAAATTCTAAAGACAAGGAGGCAATACGATGCCTATATGACCTAAGGAGAGGGGTAGGATCTAAGGATACAAAGGGGAGAAAGCTCATTAGCAAGAAGGTGAAAGGAGATGTTTATAAAAGCAAAGATTACCCCATTGTGCAGATAAGTTTCTTAGGTAAAGGCTCTCCGTTAATAGCTCTCTTCCTGGTACAAACTCTCTTTTCAATGTAAATTTAAGCAGTTGAGTTTTAATGTAATTCAAATTTAAACTTGAATTTACAAATTTAAATTTTGTAATTTAAATTTCAATGTAAATTAAGCAGTTCCCTGCAACTTCTGGATTTTGTACTTTTGTACTTCGTGTTTCTGTACTTTCCACTCAATATAATGTTCATGCCAAAGTGGCCCATCTTGGGGTAGGCTGCACTTGGCCCCTACACATCAAAGATCTCAACTGTACATGCTTTTTATGTCATGTATGAACATGGAAGTCTACACTGGACCACCTACTCTAAGACTACTTGCTTAAACTCTTGTTTCTCCCAGTTGTGAGAAAATCTTTTAAAGGCATTCATTGATCTTTGATAACTAAAAATCTTCCCTTCTAAAACAAACAAGAAATCCATGTATTTCTAAAAGCTTGATATGATACAAAATTTATTTTCAGGATGGCTATAACCCTCCCTCTACTTCCCTTAACCAAGCCTAATTTATTTATTGTTTTTTTTGTGTGTTAACAACTATTCATATTTAGTGAGTTCTCTTTCTTTCTGGGCACTGTCGTGATTGCTTTGCTTCCTGTACATTACATCATTTTATATTCAGAACAACTATAGGAAATGATCCCCATTTTACATATAAGGAAACTGAATTTGGGGCACCTGTGTGGCTCAGTTGTTAAACATCCGCCTTGGGCTTGGGTCCTGAGATAGACCCCTGCATCAGGCTCCCTGCTTGGCAGGAAGCCTTCTTCTCCCTCTCCCACTCGGCCTCCTTGTGTTCACTCTCTTGCTGTTTCTCTCTCTCTCTGTCAAATAAATAAATAAATCTTTATTTTAAAAAAAAAAAAAAACTGAATTTTGAATGGGCTTAAAAATTTGACCAAGGTAACTGAAATAAGATAAAGATCTAGAATTCAAACCAATGTTTCTCTGAACACAAACCTTATATCTTTGACCCTTATGCATCTAAATAATTATGCTAAAACTTAATATTGCAGATGCATGATTTGTTGCTTTAATCAAATGTGTGTATGTATACATATTTATATATTTACATATACATGTATACACATATTTGCACTGTATTTCAAGTACCTCATGGGTTAAGTAAACTTTTGAGACTAGCCAAGGACTTTTCAACTATGCTCATTTCGATTATTAAAATAGAGTGTGGCTCAGTGGGTTACGCCGCTGCCTTCGGCTCAGGTCATGATCTCAGGGTCCTGGGATCGAGTCCGCATCGGGCTCTCTGCTCAGCAGGGAGCCTGCTTCCTCCTCTCTCTCTCTCTCTGCCTGCCTCTCTGCCTACTTGTGATCTCTCTCTGTCAAATAAATAAATAAATAATCTTAAAAAAAAAAAAAAAAACAGAGTGTATCAGAGTCTTCAATTTGAACATAATATATACTCATTAGAGAAATTTGGGGATGTGCACAAAAGAAAAAGATCATCCCATTCTTGTGCTTAAAGATGCACACTTTCCACTGTCAGGTCCAACAAAATACACATGTTGTTCTGATTTGACCAGAAAGCTAACACTGCCACATCAAGTTTTAAAAGGAAGATTGTTATAAAACACACATGTAAATTTTCCTTTCATTTGAAATATCCTCCAGGAACTAGTGGTGCTGCTGTATCATTTGGTGAACATCAATTGTTAAAAAGCTAGATTAAGACAGCAGGTGATCTGAAT
This sequence comes from Mustela lutreola, assembly GCF_030435805.1. Taxonomy (NCBI): domain Eukaryota; kingdom Metazoa; phylum Chordata; class Mammalia; order Carnivora; family Mustelidae; genus Mustela; species Mustela lutreola. The sequence goes on from NC_081297.1 coordinate 92,083,092, forward strand.
GTATTGATTGTGTTCATTATAGATGTTAAGACTTCATGGACGTACAATAACAACAAAAAATTAGAAGGAAAATAATGTTTTTAATGACTTTCCATGTGCCAATTACTGTTTAATATTTTAGACATGTTTTTTTTATTTAATCTTCATAAAACTATGTGGTAGCTATTACCTCCATTAACGGTCTATAGATACTATATTTAAGAAAGCTGAAATATAGTATCGTTAAAATATCATACCATTTATAAGTCATAAACCCAGGTTTCTCTGCCTCTAACGTTATTTCCCTTCCAAAATAACTGACTGCCACCTCAGCACCTAATACAAATCATGTCCTTTTTTTTTTTTTAAAGAATTTATTTATTTATTTGACAGAGGAAAAGAAATCACAAGTAGGCAGAGTAGCAGGCAGAGAGGGGGGAAGCAGGCTCCCTGATGAGCAGAGAGCCGGATGCAGGGCTCCATCCCAGGACCCTGAGATCATAACCTGGGCCGAAGGCAGAGGCTTAATCCACTGAGCCACCCAGGCGCCCCACAGATCATGTTCTTAAGTTTAAGAGGATTCCATGTAGTTTAGATTTAAAGAATAATTCTATAATTAAACTTGACTTGGATTTTGAATGTACTAAGAATAGTTAATGGGCATAAATAAACACCAAGACTATGACATCAAAGATAACTAAGGTGAACTAGCCAATTCCTCTTTGGGCAGAAATGTGAAAATGAGGAGCTGTGATGGAACTAGGGAAATATATGGAGATATTGGGGACTGAAGAAATGGAGAGGGAAAAATATAGTGAAGAGGAAGCATTATATACTTCTGTACTGAACTTCTATGGCATAATGGGGAATAACCCTGGGATTTGGAGGCTGAAGATTAAGGTTCAAGGGAAGTAATTTTGCTTTACCTAAGGTCCTGTTGTCCTCTCTGAGCCTGCTTCCTCTTTAGTATGATGCGAATGATATGAATTTCATAGATTAACCGTAAGGAGGTTTTAATGCTATTTGAATCGAACAACAAATGTTAGTTCTTCCTGCCTATGTAGATACAATTGCATGACTGTAGAATTAAATTTTATAAATTCTTGTTGCTCAAAATAAAAAAGTTGCAAATATTTTCTTAACCATTAATTACAACCACTTCATTAGGAAGTCTATGGAAATGTATGTTTTAAATTTTAAAGAACCAATCTAAAAATATTTTTTACAAAAAATGTTAGCAGACATAGGGATCAAACAAGCATAGGTCCAAATTCTAGCACTATCACTTACTGGCCAGGTGATCTTAAAAAACCATTTGGCTCCTTCAGTTTGAGTTTTCTTTATTATTTTTTTTTAAGATTTTATTTATTTATTTGATAAAGTATTAACAGTGAAGCAGTTGAACCCCTAGAGGGATGTCACTGCTTCAAGGACTTGTCAATGGGCTGTAGGTAGTGAGGAAATTTAATAATTTTTATAAATTTTAATTATTTTTCTTCTGCCTTTGTTTCCCACATCAGTAAACATGGTATATTTTTCTTTACATTATATTACATTTATATTTTTTCTACATTAAAACACATAAGTCAATTAAATAGCAAACCAAAATGCATGGTCAACATTTACAATGAACTAGATAATTAGATTTCTTTATAAACCTCAGAATACCGGCCAGTGAGGATAAACTACCACAGCCACAACACCAGTAAGCCTACTATCAGGGTCTGTGCAGAAGAAAGAAGAGAGAAACAAAGACAAAGCACCATGAACCCATTTGGCAATAGCCACTGAATCCAAGGTTTTAGCTAATCCAGTAAGGGATGAGTGCAAAGAGGATTCTCAAGCTTTCTTCCTTTTGGGAAAGGGCTCTGCACTACAGAGAAATTGCTGGAATGCAATAAAAATTGAACAGAATAGGCCCAATAGAGACAAGAAAGCAAAGATGCAAATCAAAGTGCAGAAGGAAAACAGAAGCTTTGGAAAAGACTTGGAAGTCTTAGAAAACAACAGAAAAGGGAACTCTCTTGAGTTAGAAAAGCTACCCTGAACCAGGCCTTTAAAATTTCAGAAACAGAAGTTCTGGAAAACAATAGAAGAGGAAACTCTGTGAAGTTAGAAAAGCTATTCTGAAAATTTCAGAAATCTGATTTCATATAAAAATGAGCAGCAGAAAAGTATCGAAGTCAAGTCCTATGCAAAGTTATTATAAGATAAAAGAGAATAAAGAGCAGAATAACATCACTACAGATAATAAAAGCGTATCAGAAAGACAGGGACAGATCAAAACTGTAACCTATTTCAAAATGAGCTAAAGCATTAAGAAATGATGCAAGATGTATAAGAACAATATAAATCAGAATTAGAAAAACTCAGAAATGAGGTGACAGAGCATAGGAAAGAATTATAAATTAATGAAAAGACATTTCAGAAATGAAGACTACATTAGAAGAAACACAAAAGCAAGTAAGCACAAAATATGCCTCCAGAAAGTAGAAGGTGAAAAGTACAAAGATTTTAAAAATCAAAAAGAAATAAAGAAAGAGATAAAAAGGATTAAAAAGAAGGTAACAAGGAAAAGATAGGCAAAGAAGATTCAAATTCCGTAATACAGAAATTCCCAAGGAAGACAACCAAAGCAAGGAAGAGAACAAACACTAAAATAATAGTTCAAGAAAATTCCCCTGAAATTAAAAAAGAACTGAGAAAATATATTGGAAGAGCACACTACCCACCTGCCTGTATCAACTCAGAATGACCAATGCCAAAGCATATTCTAAAAAATGCATATGGTTTTAAAGAGAAAAAAAAATGATTTAAGCATCTAGGGGAAAGGTAAGTGATTTGTAAGGGAAAAAAATTAAGCTACCATCATACTTTACAACAGCAATGTTTTATGATAGAAAAAAATATACAGCAACCTAATTAACATACTCAAGTAATGTCTAAAGGAAACCCAAAGAAAAAGATTTTTTTATCCAGCAAAACTTGACTTTCAGCTATGAAGAGCATAAACAAACTGCTATCAACATGTAAGAATTCAAGGAATGTTATTCCCATGAGCCCTTCCTGAGGAATATATTGTAAATGGTCTTCAGAATATACTATAAGTGAGATTGAAAATCGCTAGAAAGACATAGACACAAGGGCTGATGGTAAGGACTAAATATATAAAATATATAGTTCTTACAGAACTAAGATCAAATGAGCATTAAAAGGAGAAAGTATAGGATTAATGGCTACATTCTTAAGCAATGCAGATATAATACAGCTGTTAAAATTAATGTGAGATGAGGATAGTATATGAAAAAACATTTTAGTTACTTTCAGGGACCATATTATCAGTATTTGTGTATATAATATTGGAACTGTGCAAATGAACAACAGTGTGGTATTCTGATTCTGTCATCCCTTGTGTCCTCAAGAACTAAGATTTTTGGTATGGAAGAAAAAAATAGAAATGTAATACAGAAGTTTAGTAAAAAAAAAAAAAAAAAAAATTAAAATCCTGAATCTAAATCAAGCCTATGGATAGCATCTCATAAAGTAACTCTGTCCACTGAGGAGACCTGGAAACAAGCACTGTTCCCAGCAAACACACTGTGGTTTTGAAGTCCTACCACCACCACGGCCACATCACCCCGCACCACCCAATGCTTCCTAGAGAAATAACTATTTCCATGTCTGGGACTGTACATCAACAAAATGAGCCTGGAAACCTTGTTATACTAAATAACAAGGAAGTTATCAAGGAGCCAGTTAAAAGGACTCAGAAGCCACATGTAGAGGCTCCTACTAGCCAAATACAGGGCAATCTGAGCTTCAATAAAGACATTTGAATGACGAAATGGGACTAAAATTCCTTTCTTTGCAGAAGGGACCAAACACAAGTCTGGCCAAGTGTCTGGATCCAGCTGCCAATTTGTAGGGACTACAGAGGAGAGAAGGAAATGTTAAAGGGAAAAATCTAGACCATGAGAAACTGCAGATCTGAGGCCTCAGGTTCTCCAATAGAGAATTTGTGAGAAAAAGAAAGGGATGGAAGGGGAACTGCAGATTAAAAGAAATTTAAAAGACCTACATTTGAAAAATAGGCAAGACAAAATTGCAGTTTAGAGATGCATTACTTTTTGAGAAAACTATAAAGTAATGCAAAGAAGCCATTATTATAGACTCAAGATGGTGACTAGTTTGGGGAGAAGGAATGCTGAGATCTGGTTGGGGTACATGGAGGGGTTTCTGGTGAGCTGGAAAAGTCCTATTCCATAGCTCACTAATCTACATATTTTTGTGTGATTTTCTGTAGGTGTTTTATTTTAAATAGAAAAGCCACACAAATAAATAAGTGCTAAATAAATATTACCAATACTTAAAATTAAATGGAAACCATCTTTAAATGTCTTAACATTATAATAAGGAACCAAGTGATAGAAAAAAGAGATTCAAAATTAAGATGTTCTAAGGGTCTCAGGAAATACCTAGATTTGGCTCTAGTCTTGGGAAGAGACTCTAATGAAGATAAGAAATTAAAGAGTTTTAGTATTCTCCTGGGTCAAAAAGAGAAGTTGCTTATTCGCTCAGAATTAGAGTTCCCGTAAGAATAAAGGAATTAATTCTAACTGCTAAGAACAACCAAAACAAAAGGGGAATAACCTTTGGAGGAACTGGGATAAGGAAACGAGAACCCTAGCGAAGCATGTTCTGGTGCTCAATGGTACTAACATATGTATAGCTTCGAGCCGTTGAGCGCTACAAGAGTGAGGAATTGACCTTCTCCACATAAGAAGGCAAGGACACTCATTCAGACCCATGTGAACCAAACCAGCCCTCCCAGATTCTCTGGCCGCCATTTTTAATTTTTCTGAACACCTGGGAGTCCAGCACTGAACTCGAACCAGGGCCCTTAGCCCAGTTCTCCCTGGAATCTTTTAGCACTTCAAAGAGAGCCTTCTTATCTATCCAGAAACATAAAGTGGCACAGATATGTATCCAGTCAGCCTCCAAAGCAGGCCAACTCTGAGAGAGAACTGCATGCACGAGGTTGATAGGTTGTGTTCATGGGGACCAATGGCTGAGAAGGAGTGAACCAACTGGGTAGAGCAAAGAATGGAACTATGGCAAAACACTGGCCTCAGGCAATCCTAGAGAAAGCTCTGGAGCTGGGATAGCCATTCAGAGTTGTCTCACCTTGAGGCTAGGGGCAGGGGTGCTTGATCACCACCACCACTGCCTCAGTCAGTGAACATGGGCTGCTCCTGGAGAAGCAGTGGGGCCTTAGGCTAAATAGCTCTCTCTTCCCTGAGGGTCCCTCAGCTAAGGGCTGTCAGCCACCAAGGTTCCCAAGTGTTAGGACAGGCATGCCTCAGTCTTCAGGGGAATTGGACAGGCCACCAGAGCCTCTACTACACCTCACTTCTCTTCCATCGAGCCATGTATCAAGCAAATTTTGTTTCCACAGGCTTGCATCTCACCTTGCACCTTCAGGACCTTTTGGTCTTAGGTGTTGAAGAAGAGTTTTGCTTCAGAGTTCCAAAGATGCCTAGGAATTTGGCCTTTGAAGAATTTTCTTTGTATGTTGAAATCCAATTTAAGTGAAGACTTTGAACACGTTTCTAAGATCACAACATTCTCATTCACTCATTCAACCAATATTTATTAAATGCCTTCTAGGTGCCAAGCCCTGGAAGACAGTGATGAATAGAACAGAGTGCCCTATTGGCTAAAGCTTCCTGTCAGTCAGTCAGTCAGTGTTGTTCAATCCTGCGTAACGATGACATTCTGCATCTGTTCAGAGTAATCCCTCATTTCACTTCCATTCTGGGATTGAATGTTACAGAAGATAATTATGTCATTCTTGAAAAATCTCTAACACTTCAAGATTTTTCTGTGACATTTTTTTCTCTGAGCTTAGTAGCTTCTTTGACTTGATTATCTGTTTGAGATTGTAGCCAGATGAATTAGGCAGGGGCTTTAGATAGCAATTCAAGATAGTGTTCCTGACACTTTATAAATGACCTTTATAACCTAATGATCAGGTTTCACACCCTGGGGCAGTTGAAAACAAAAATCCTACCACCTGTGTTTGTAATCACTTGATAGTATTTATTTTCTTGCATAAATGCATGGAACATGTATTGGGATATAACTCTCTATGGATCTTTCACATCTCTGAATATTTAAAGCCTAAACCTAGTACTTGAGCAATGGAATGTGTTTCTCACTTTATATTATTATTATTATCATCATCATCATCATTGGGTTGCTTTATTTTCTAATTATTTGCATTTAAACCTTATTCTTTCTGGCCTTCCTCAATATTCTGCCCTATCAATTATTTCTTCTTTTCATGTGTCACTTCAATGATTTGCTCTTCACAAGTGCCTGTCTCAGCCAATAAATATTAAATACACTCAAATTTCCTTCACCTTAAGAAAAAAAAAAAAAAAAACCTCCTCCTCAACTTATGTTCCTCTTGAATTTATTGCTTTCTCTCTTTTCTTCCTTGTCCATCAGCTAACTTTCTTGGGTGAGAAGTACACACTCCCCTGTTTATTTCTCAGTCCTTTGATATCTAGATATCACTAGAGCCACTCAACTAGAATTCCTCTTATAAGTTCGCTGGTCACTAGTTGTTTTTTCACTGCTGTGATAGTTAATTCTATGTATCGGCTTGCCTGGGCCATGAGGTGTCTGGATATTTGGTTCAACATTATCCTGGGTATGTCTGTGAGGTTTCTGGATGAGATTAACATCTGAATTGGTAGGCTGAGAGTAAAGCAGATTGCCCTCCCCAAGTGGCTGGGCCTCATCCAAACCACTGAAGGCCTGAATAGAACAAAAAGGCCCAGTAAGAAAGAACTCCCTCTCTTTCTCTTCCTGACTGTCTTTGAACTGGGACATCCATCTTCTCTTGCCTTCAGACTCAGACTGAATCTATACCATCAGCTGGCCTGGGTCTCCAGCTTGCTAACTACCGATCTTAGTACTTCTCGGCCTTTATAGCTGCATCAACCAATTCAATATAACATATTTCTTCATACTTATTTATATATAAATGTTTTATATTTATTTATTTACAAATATCTTTATATATATCCTAGTAGTTCTGTGTTTCTGGAGAACACTGACTAAGACAATCATTAGGTGTAACTCATTTGTATTTTCCCTATTTATAGCATAGGTGATTTTCACCAAACTCTTCCTCTTCAAACTCTTTCCTCCCTTAACATTTCCACACAACTTTCTGCTAGTTCTCTTACCTTTCTGACTCTAATTCATGGGCTCTCCTCCTCTCAAATGTTCACTAAATTTAATATTTTAAAGCAATTTTTTCTCCATTCATCCCTACTAGGTACCCCTGGGGAATTTTACCGACATATTCAATTTTAATTGTCATGTATTTGCTTCAAAGCAAACACCTTCATCTTTGCAAGTATTTATCCTCCTGATCCATGTGTATTCTCCCATTAGTTTCTGGGAGGTGTTTCTACCTGGACATTTTTACCTACTTCAGACTCAGTACATTCAAGGCTATGCACACTATTCTCATAATCGTCATCATAACCATCCATCTAGTCACCTAACCCAAATCTCCAAGTGACTTCAACCCTTCTTTTCTTTATGATTACCCTACACTGAGCGGTTACCAAACTCACTACTTCACTCAAAGGTATCAAATAGATTCATCCCTTCTTCCCCACCCTTCTGTGTTATTTCTGATTTTTTATGACCATAACCTCCTAGTATACCTTCTTACCTCCTGTCTCTCTCTGGTCACAATGCTGCCAACAGAGGTGTTACTCTAAACAAACATATGAGAGGGTGTCCCTCCTCTGCTTGAATGTCTTCTTAAGATTCCCCCCCAGTCAAAAGAACAAAAGATGCACTCTGACTCAAACTTGCTTTTCCAACTCATGTATTCTCACTCCACTCCACCAGAACCCCCACATGCAGCCATATCAGGTCCTCAGGACCATTGTTCTTTCATGGTGGCTCTGGAATCCCTCTGCCAAGTTACTCCCCACCAGGTGAACATCTACTTATCCTTCAAGGTCTTCACTAAAATTTTGAGTAGATTGAGTAGATTTTCTCAAGACCTTTAGGCATAAGGAGTCACTGCCTTCTTAACTACTCACATACCTGATACATTCTCTGGCTCTTTTATCATAATTGACTTACATGTCGGCCTCCTCCATTCCATTAGGTGCTCCTTCAGAGTAGGGACTAATTACATTCTATTTACTTTTTTGCCTCCAGCCTTAAAGTGGTCCTTTGAACCGCAATTAATGGAAGGGATTCAATAAATGTGTTAAACTTTAGTGTGTTAAATAAGTATGTGAAAATGAATTAAGCTTGAGGATCTGGAACTGCATTATAATGGTAACAGCTATAAGGTTTTTATATACTTTAACACAGCAAAGTCACATCTAAGAATTTATCTTAAATAACCTTAATTGTATACAAAAGTGTAGCCAAAATGATGTTTGGGTTTTTGCTTTTGTTTCTATCTTTAGTGCTCTTAGAAACTTGGATAATTCCTCTTCTCTTTAGTCACTTCCTGTAATTTAGAGAATATATTTTATATAGAAAAGGGTTTCCAGGATGCCTTAAATTTCCTTGTCTAAACTCAGAAAGAAACAAAATAAAACAAAAACAAAACAGAACAAAAAACTTGAACTTTTAGCAAAAAGGTTAGATATTTATTTAAGTTGCTTATGTGTTTTAGTTGTTATTAATACACAGAGATTTTAGGAATCTTAGTCACCATATTAATGAACACTTTAAGATTTAATTTTGATCCTTTATGGCACTGGTCTCCTAGTGTACCTAATATACCTTCCCGCATCCTGTCCTTCCCACCTCTAGTCATAACATCCTTAGGTGCACATCCTTATTTGGCCTGTATACCTGTTGGAAGACAAAATTTGTTCTCTTTGATAAGAAGCAAAAATTTTATCACATTTTGTCAAACTTAATGAGGTACAGGAGGTGGTCTAAAATTGTTCTGTGATACCACTTTACTAGAGCAAGATGGCAGGAGAGCTGCAGAGTAGGGCCCCTTGGGGAGTTTCTCAGCACTAATGAGGGAGAGATGAAAGATTGGAAGAAGGATTGGACAAGCTGGGAATCTTCGTGGACTTCTTGGTGCTCTGTGGGTGCCTAGTGGCTGCTTTACTCTTCTAGCTGCCAATTACCTATAGAGAAGTAGATCAACAAAGACTTTCCTAAGATTTCCTGGAAGAGTCCTCTTTCCCTTCCTGGCTTTCTACCCAGCAGATGCCAATAGGGCTGTCTAAATATTTTGAACTTGAATCAGGTTTAACTGTGTATTAACCCCAATATCCATTACCACCACCACATGGAACACTTTACCCTAAGTAGAGCTTATGGTGAAGACCACATTTGCCACACCCTCTGCATGCCTTAGGGGCATATTCATAGCCCTAGTAGGAGTGGTGCTTGGCTTCCATGTATCAGCTACTTCCAGGAGATGACTCTATGAGGAGGTCATCCTTAGTCTCACTTAAGAGGAAATTAGTCCAAATTTCGAAATGGCTTCCCATCGCAGAGAAGCAAAAGTCTTCTAAGGAATTTATTTTAAGAACAGTGCTAATTAATCTCTAGGGCTAGACAAGGATGTTAGTTCATGCTATTCCTGAGAGACAGCCTAACTCAGGGCACTAGCATTTCCCTTCCAGCCTCTGAAATTCAAAGGCTTTCTGGAGGAGGCCTACATGGTTGCGTGCTGACTTCCCCCTCTGGGCAGAGCCTGAGGAAGCATCCTCTCTACTTCTCTTAAGTAGCTCAGCAGATACCCCCAAAATGGATAGAAATATAATAGGGGAAGAACAGAAGGTAGATAGAACAGTTTGGGAATTCTAGAACTTGAGAAAAGTGAACAATTTTATAGGCTCTGAATAAATCAATGCATGTATGCCTAACTTCTTTTCTTTTTTCTTTATCCTATGGAACTAGGGGAGGACATTCCATAGTTACAGAGGGTACAAAATCTCAGAGTCATAGCCTTAGGGATAAGTGCACAAGTTTCCTTTGTGTTTCACACTATTGCAGTACAGAGGCCCCCTGTAGCTATAGACATATCCAGGGGTCTCTCTCAGGGAGAAGACAGAAGATAAGAATCGCTTAACATCGCTATTTGTAGGAAAAAGCCAAGAGAATGTGAGGAAAACTAATAAACCAAAAATATCAGTTCATGCTGACTAATACTATTTGCAAGTAGAAAAAGAGGGAGTGGCCATGGAGTTAAATTTTGAGAGATGAACAGGTACGGAGATGAGGAAGAGCACTTGGGACCAAGAAAACAGCGTGAGGGAAGGTGGAGAAGGGTGAGTGAATAAGCAGAGTTCAGGACACCAGGAGCATTCATACTCATATTGGTGAATAAGGACAGTTACTGAGAATGAGTTGCCAGGGGAGACAAGCCAGGGCCAAGCCACCAAGGGTTTCTTTGTCATGTTGAAGGATTCCCTTTGCCTTGACAACTCAAACAGTGGGAACTCAGGCCATCTATGACAGCCTGAGCTGAAACGGAACTAATAGTTACAGAAATTTAAAAATGATCAAACTGGAGAGAGCCACATCCTCACAAGGGAGTATATAAAAACCCACCTCTCCACTGCCCAAGTCCCAGCCTGTGTTGAGAGGTTCCAGTCCCAAAGCTGACATTTATTCACTACACAAGCAAGTCCCCTAATCTCTCTGAAACTTTTTCATCCTTCAAAGTGAGGCTATTTATACATGTTTTACAACATTATCATGACAGTGAAATGAGCTTAAATCATAGGTACAGGCATATATAACAAGGCCTGGCATATAATTACACAGTAAATGCTATTTTCTTGTTTCCTTTCTTCATTTCTCCTTGTACATTTTTATACGCTAGCATACCCCCCACTAAAATGAATTTCTACCCCCTCGCCCATTCAAATCTTACTTGACTTGTTTTTTCGTTTATTCATTAGTGCATTCATTCAGCAATGGTTATTGAGTGCTTGTCATGTACTAAAAAATGTGATGAAGTTGAAGATGAATAGGGCAGTGCGTACTCTATTGGAAAGGAGAAATAAATAAATACACAAAGGCAATGTAAGAATAATGAAATCTTCCTTGACTACTCCAGCTGTAAGTGATCAATCATTTCTCTGATTCCTTATGCCACTTTCATCACTTACGACAAAATTACCTTGTAATGTAGTTAACTTTTCAAGTGGCTATGATTCATCTCCCCAACCAGATGTAAGTTCCTTAAGGATGGGCACCGTATCTCATCATTTTTGCCATCTTTTCAGTGCCTTGATCACAAGAATTTAATAAACACACATTAATGATGGTGATGAGCTAGAGAGATGGGCCCTTACCCACTCACGCACTTGTGCAGGTAAATTCCTATCATGAACACATGAACACTCTACTCCCCTTTTTTTGCCTTATCATGGAATTGACATGAAAGGAAACAAGGCATGCACTGTAAGTTTTCACTCATAAGATTGCTGTGTCATTTCCCATCCCTTACAAATGGTCCTATTCCTAAACGTCAGCCTTTCTCAAAAGTCTTCAGTCCTGCAATGCTCCATTTACATTCTGCAGATGGATGATCTAGCTTTTTCTTTCACAGAAAAAGTCAAGCTCCTTGAATGAACATTTCTCAAACTTTCTCTCTCCTGTCCCCCACCTACATGCTTTTATATATCCCCACCAATTATCTCCTTCCCCGCCCATCTTCATTCTTGCTTAACATTACACTCTTCATCTCTTCACTGGATCTAATTTTCTCCCAACTTCAGGTGAATCTTGCTTTCCCACTTATTCATCCCTAACCCATCCATGCCCAATCCTCAGTATAGTAAGCCTTTCTCTACTGTCCCCTTCCTCTAAGCTAATAAGCATGTTCTAGTGTCTCCAGTTAAAGACTAAGAAGGAGGATAGGGAGAGGAAGATGAAGAAAACAAAACATTCATTGACTGATCCTTCCACTAACTACCTTATCTCTGCCCTGCCTTCATAGCCATGCTTAGTTTGGATGTAGGAAAAATTTTTAATGACTTTCTCCAAAATTAAAAAAATGAATGCTTAAGTCTTAGAAAACATACTATATAAGCTTTTTTTTTTTTAATGTGTATGTATTTCCTTCAATATAACTTTAGGGGAGGAATTTTTTTCATCCTATGACTAAATCATGAATTACCTAACCAGTGCCTTAACTGAACATCAAGGGTATTTCCAATTTTTTATCATTATAAATAATGTGTGATTAGTATTCATATGTATACATTTTTGTGTATATCTCTGTTAATATCTTTAGTAACAAAGTATGATTTTTGGGGGGCCAGAGACCACATTTTGGAGGGGCTCAGTAGACTCACAGACAACTTGCCTTCAGAAGACTGCATTTAGCATTTACACTTCTCTACCTGACATTCACCCTTCAACCCACTGAAGTCTGACTTCCTGAATCTATTTGATTCATCTTCCAACTTCCAATTTCTAGATTCACTGCACTAACCCAAAGCATTTGACACCACGGTCAATTCCCTCCCGGCCTCCAAGAAATGTTCTCCTCTCTTGGTTTCTGTCACATCATGTCCCTTGGTTTCTTTCTTGCCTTTCTGAACCCCTACCTCCCAATTCAGTTTTCTTTGCATTGCTTATGTTGCCCATTAAAGTTATCATACTGTCTGAACTTCTTTTCAGTGTATTTGATCTTCCTGGTGAATCCCATCAAACAACATATTCAACTACCATTTAGAGACTGATAACTCCAAAATCTCTACCTCTAGTTTAGAAATGTCTCCCCTTAGATCCAGGCCTACTATATACAACAACCAACAGGATGTTGCCTTCAAACTTGATGGTTCCAAGATTGAACTAATTATCTTTACCCAGATGTCCTCCTTTGTCTTTATTCAGTATCTCAGTTATGATGATTCTTACTTGCCCAGACTAGAAATCTTAGGGCCGTCCTCACTAAATCCCACAGTTTTTCCTGGAGTTCTCCTTTCTTCTGAACTGTGCCTGCTATAACCTGATACATTCATTTATATAGCACTTTGTACTTTGAACTATGGTCAGTCTTTTTTTTTTCTTCTGTAACTTGTTATTCTGTAGCTTAGGGGTCTATGTCGTGTTTCCATAGAACTGGCTTTGTGCTATTAGTCCATAACACAGTAGTTCCTTTTCGGCAAGAAGGAGGGCAAAAAATAATAAATTGTTTACACTCAGCAAATGCTTGATAAGTGGATAAATAAACAAATGAATAAAGGCATTGCTATCCCTTACCAAAATGCTAAGGCAAGAGGTTTATCTTTGGATCCTGTCTCCCTATCCTGCAACCCTTCTATTACTCCTTCCTTTTCCAAGGTTTTCAGACCTTTCATCTTGACCAATCTTTTCTGTGAAAGAGGGGGAAAAATGATCTGATAAAAGCTTTCACTGTGAGATGCACGATATCTCTCCCAAGAATATTTGCAAGTTGAGAGGTCAATGGGATAGCACAGCTTAAGGAAAGCAAACAAATGAGAAGTGGATGAAAATTTGGGCTTCATCGGAGGATGTTTGCAACCAAGTCATGTTGCTTGGATAAAACAGAGACAGAATTTTCACATGAGGTAGAATTTGATTTGAAAAATATGTCAGGGTAGATTCCAGGATTTTTTATGCACCATATAGAAACCACAGTCTTAGCTCATCTTCTCAGTTGCCACCTTGGTGACCTGGGCTGTGTGGTGGAAGTCGGTGGAGAGGCAGCCTCCTCCCTGAGGGATAAAAACAAAGCCATATTCCCACTGTCTAAAATGGTCCCTGTGATACATGGCTTTTATGTCAATAAGCCACATATCTCAATCTTAAAAACTATCATCCTTTATTCAAAAGGTTAAAAGAAAAAAATTCTAGACACGTTAATTCTATGCACAGTTCTTATATTAAGTTATTAAAATCCCTTCTTAAAGCTTTTTGGGTATTTAAGTGGATTTAAAAGAAAAGTTCAGGGCAGTTTGTATTCCAAGATTTGTATAATACTAAGTTGGCTTAGTTTGCACCTCTTTTTTTTTTTTCTTTTCAAACTAACAGTGGCCCCCGGCTCTATGTGGAGAACAACGTGCTCACAGTAATGCTGGTAGGCACAGCGGTCTCCCATTTTTTCAGGCTGCAGGATTCCTCATTATACACAGCTAAAATGATGTTTTACATTGACACACTGGGCTCTCCCAAACATGCCCACATTCACACAATCCATGGTTTCATTGGTGCGGAAGGAAGCAATTTCAGGGTGGGATCAGGGCAACAAGAGACTGGTCTTTGAAGAGCTATGACATTATTTCACAAACTGCACATCTCAATCCAAAGATATTTTACACTGCAGACACTATAAATCTCAGCCCACTTCTTTTAGTATCTGCTAAAATAATATTTTCTTTTATTCCTATGAAAATATTACCATGAAAAATTGAAGTGTTCCCTTTCTGCTAAATAGTAATGCTTCATTTCACTGGCATCTACAGCTGCCATCGCTGCTTTCTAAACCAGTAATACCTGACAAATGGCACAACTGAAGGTTTATTTCTGTTATCCCCACCAACATGTGGTATGAAGAAAGCAAACATGATTCTGCTTCTTTTCCTCCTTTTTTATTTCTCCTCAGAAGTATCTTTTCCACAGTACTTCATTTATTTACCTGTGTAACATTGGTTAAGTATCAATTATGTGTACACTTATGCCCTTCACCATTATTCAGTGCTCTGAGAGGGCATTTTTTTTTTCTTTTGGTGGTGATAGTAGGGGTGGTTGTAGTGAAATTCTAAGGGGTGGTTAAGAATGACATAGAGATAGCCACTTCCAGCCAAGATGAAGAACAGTGACCAGACTTACCCTTCTGCTTAAAACAATTAAAAATTTTTTAAAAAGCCAGACAAAATATATTAAAGGAGTGGCTTTCAAGAAATCAAACATCAGAAAATTAAGGACAAGGATCAGTAAGAGACAAGAAAGAAATGAGGTGAGCCTTAGGAATGCCCCAGCTCCCTAACTGGGAGAGTTTCCAGGCTGTAGCACAAACAAGGAGAACCCAAGGATGCAAGTAGAGCACAGAGATGTCCCTGAGTTGAGGAAACAGAACTGGAAGTCTGGATAAGCCACGGCAGCTTGAATTCACAGGAAAGAGGGAGCTATGAGCAGCATTGAGGAGATCTACAGTATAAAAGAATTAGACCCCACAACAGAATTTGCCCCAGAAATCACACAAATGATGGGATTAGTGGACAACGATACTGCAACAATTACTGTAACTATTTGATATGCTTACTAAGTTAAAGAAAAGATTGAACATGTTAATTAGAGACACAAAAATACATAAAAGATGCAAATTCAAACTTCTAGCAATGAAACTACTAGTGTCTGAAATGAAAAATGTCCCTTATGGGAACAGCAATGGATCAGATACTGCAGATTAAAATATTACTGAATTTTCAGATATAGAATTAGAAACCATCCAAAATGAAATACAGAAAGAAAAACACTGGGGAAAAAAAATGAACAGATCTTCCATGAGTTGTAGAACATCTAGAAATGATACCCATAAAAGAGAAGGGACAGATAAAATATTTAAAGGTATAATATCAATTCTTTTCCAAATTTGGTGAAAGCTATAAACCCATACATACTAGAAGCAGAACAAGTCCCAAGAACAATATAACACACAAAGAAAACTACACCAAGCAACATCATAATTACAAGGCTTAAAATCAGTTGTAAACAGAAAAATTATTTAGGGAGCAAGAAGAAAAAAGTCACATTATGTACAGAAGAACAAAGATAAGGAGGATAACGGACTTCTCATTGGAAACAAGACAACTGAGAAGACAGTGGAGCTGCTTCTTGAAAGTACTGGAAGAATAAAAGCATCAACCTCAAATCTTATGTCCAGTAAAAACCCTTTCAAAAATGAAGTCAAAATATTTTTTAAAGGCACAAGCAGAAATAATGCATTAGAAACTATGAATAATAAAAGAATCTTTTTTCTTTTTATTTAACTCCCCCTAAAGGATAATTAGTATGTAAAACAAAAATAATACACATGTATTGAATAGATTTTAAATATCATTTGTAGTTAGGGTAATGTAAATTAAAACCCCAATGAAATACCATTACACATGTATTAAAATCTCTAAAATTAAAAATAATGATGGTATGAAGCAGCTAGAACTCTCATGTACTGCTGGAAGGAATGGAAAATGGAACAACCACAAAACAACTGTTTTGTTGAACCAAAACAGTTCAACAATTTCTCAAAAAATTAAACACACATCTAACAGCCCCCGTGAGCAGCAAATGTTTTGGTAAATGAAAATGTTCTAATCATCCAGTAGACCTGCAACCATCCATAGTGGAAGCTGAGTCATAGAAGTTGAGGAGAATTAGTCAGTCTCTTCCTAATTCAGAGTAAAATGCTTAGAGAGATACCAATTGAGAGAAATCCAATTTTGCTCATAAATCAGATTCCATTCCACGTGGCAGTAACATTACCTTTGGAAGATAAGCACAAATTCTCATGATTAAAAAAAAAGATATTATTTTGGATCTTACTGTAAAAATCTTACAGAAATAGTTATAAGACAACTGTATATTAATAAACCTAAAATAGTATGATAATCATACATTGTATGGGAGGTCTTTCAAGTTCAACATCTGAAGCAATAATCATTTTTAATTACTATGATTTATTTTACATCTAAATAAGTAATTTTAACAGCAAAACATTTTTTTAACTAGCCACATACAGAACTATACAAATTAGCTGAAGCCCCCATTTCCCAAACTCAGGAGATTTCTGAAAGCCTTGCCAAAGCTCAGACATGGTCTTTGATAGGTCCAACACTTTACCTTCCCTTTCCTCACATTGAAAATCCAGTCACTAGCCCTAGCAAAAACAAGCTACTCTAAAATATCATTTCTCTACTCTCTTTTAATTGTTTAAGCACAAGGTATATGGAAAACATTCACAAATAGGAAGTTCTCAATGGGAACACAGTCATGTAATTGCTTCTCAAGTTAAGAATTGGTACAGTCCTAGACCTCAGTCCACATGTGTCCCTTCCCAATCATAATCCCTATGCAGCCCTTCCCTGAGGTAATGGAAATCCTGACATTTAACACCATAAATTGGTTTTGTCTATTCTTGAACTTTATATAAACAGAAAATCAGACCCTATGTTTTGTTTGTTCTCCCAACTTTTTATTTGAAAACTTTCAAACCTCCAGAAAAGTGATAAGAATGTATTAAAAAAATACCCACATATTATTAACCTAGATTTACAAGTTGCAAATATTTGGCCACCCTTCTCAGTATATTTTCTCTTTTTAAATAGATAGATCAGGGGCACCTGGATGGCTCAGTGGGTTAAAGCCTCTGCCTTTGGCTCAGGTCATGATCCCAGGGTCCTGGGATCGAGCCCTGCATTGGGCTCTCTGCTCAGCAGGGAGCCTGCTTCCCCCTCTCTCTATGACTGCCTCTCTGCCTACTTGTAATCTCTGTCTGTCAAATAAATAAATAAAATCTTAAAAAAATAAATAGATAGATCACTGATTAATAGATGATAGAGAGATAGAGAGATAGATAAATGATTAGAAACTAAATTACAGATTGTGGACAAGACCACTCATTTTTAAATACTTCACCATGGATGTCCTAAGAACAAAGCCATTCTGTTATATAACCATAATATGATCACACTTAAGAAAATTAACAATAATTCTGTAATATCTAACATCCAGTTCATATTTAATTTTCCTCAGTTTTTTTTAAAGATTTTATTTATTTATTTGACAGAAAGAGACCACAAGTAGGCAGAGAGGCAGGCAGAGAGAGAGAGGAGGAAGCAGGCTCCCTGCTGAGCAGAGAGCCCGATGCGGGACTCGATCCCAGGACCCTGAGATCATGACCTGAGCAGTGGCTTAACACA
Organism: Mustela lutreola; assembly: GCF_030435805.1. NCBI lineage: Eukaryota > Metazoa > Chordata > Mammalia > Carnivora > Mustelidae > Mustela > Mustela lutreola. The sequence goes on from NC_081297.1 coordinate 92,101,043, forward strand.
CTGAGCCACCCAGGCGCCCAATTTTCCTCAGTTTTGTCAAAAATGACTTTCATAAACTTTTTCTAAGAAGTATTCAATCAGGCCTTACTTAGTACATTTGGTTGTTAATTATTTCTTTAGTCTCTCATAATCTCTGTGGCATTCCTTTTTTGGAAAACCCGCACTAATTTGTCCTTTAGAGTATCCCATACTCTGGATTCATCTGTTTCTCTATGGCATCATTTAACTTATGTCTCTATCCCCATATTTCTCCCAACCTTACAGATTAGGTCTACAGCCCCAGTGAATTCAGGTTAAATATTTTGGACAAGAAGACTTCATAGAAGCATACACATCTATCCAATACACTCTCATATTCCTTCCTCACATATAATTTCCCTCCCAATTCTCTGTGGCTATTTCCAAGAAGAGCAGCAGGTAAATCCCAGGAACCATTCAGTAAAACTATAGAAGTTAACAGAAAATGTGGAAGAAAGCATGTCAATGTGCACGGCAGTTTGGCTTAGATGGCAGCAGCATCATTTTCATTGAGGTTCAGCTCCCTGACCCTCATGATGACAAAATAATATCTTAAATTTTCATGTGAAAGGGACAGCATACCTTTTCTTGGTATTATCTCAGAGAGGAATAGCCAAGTCTGTTTTTGCAGATACCACTTATTAAAGACAAATATTTCCTAGTGCACTTCATGTCTATCAGCACCATAAAAGGCAGAGAAAGAGAAGTAAAATGAAATTAGAGACTCAGCAAGGGAACGATGATAGTATTAGAGAGTTGGCTTTGAAACATTTTAGACAATGACTTAACACCACATATACACAAGCACATATAAAGTAAAAAAGAATCATAAAACAATACTTACCCTCCCTATGTGTGAAGGAACCCCAATATTTTCTATCTTATTCTTACTTTTTTTTTTTAAATACAAGGATTTGTGTTTTATCTATGCACATTTTTAAACCCCCAATTGTTTGAGTCCTGAGGTTGATGGAAAATGCATTAGGTTAAGTACTTAACAAAGAAATGAGAAGGGGAAGAGGAGCAAGGTGACAGAGGTATAGGAGACCTCAATATCATCAGGTTAACAAACCATTCTGAACAGCTACAAACTCAACAGGAGAGAGAAAAGAAGGGCAGCAATTCTAGGAACAGAAAATCGACCACCTTCCAGAAGGTAGGACCTGCAGAGAAGTGAATCTGAGGCAACAGATGGGAAGATAGACCATGGCGGGAGGGGCTGGCTCCCGGCAAGTGGTAGAGCCACGGAGCACAAAATTGGAACTTTTAGAAATCTGCTAGGCTGAGGAATGTCACTCCAGAGGCTAAGCAGGGGTTGGAGCCCTCACGGGGACAGTGTGGTCTCAGGACCTCACAAAAAGTTGTGGGGTTTCTGAGTGTGGCAAATCTCCCAGGCATCGGAGAGGGGAAGCCAGCTGCAGAGAGGAGCGAAGCAGTGGGCTTTCAGCTCAGGCTTACCTTAAACCATGATCCATGGCACAGTTGGGGCACTGCTCTTTGAGAAGGGACCCCACAAGTGGCAGACCCAGGGAGACTCACCTTCCTCCTCCAGAGCAAGCCATGTAGGAGCACACTGGAGGGATCTGCTGGGTTTAGAGACTCCAAACAGGGCCATATGCCAGAGACAGAAATGCTTAGTCACAGCCTGGGTGAGCCCGGAGCACAGTCAGAGACCAGGGAGAGGGGAGTGACTGACTGCTTTTCTCTGAAGGCTCACTGAGGAATGGGGCCCTGAGCTCTCAGGCCCTCTGGGCAGAGACTGGGAGGCTGCCATTTTGTTCCCATCCTCCAGAGCTCTATGGAAAGCATTCAGGGAACAAAATCTTCCAAGAGCAAACCCAAGCAGATTAATTAGCTTGGCCCCTGCCAAGGGTGGTGCAATTCCATCAAGGGCAAAGACATTTGAGAATCACTGCAACAGGCCCCTCTCCCAGAATATCAGCAAGAACATCCAACCAAGACCAAGTTCACTAATCAATGAGAACTGTGGAACTCCAGAGCTAGGGGAAAGCGACATACAGAATTCATGGCTTTTTTCCCCATTATCCTTTAGTCTTTCAAAGTTAAATTTTTTTTGAATTTTAGTTTTTTCTTATTCTCTTTTTCATTTTTCCTCTTTCTAATTTTAATATTTTTAAATTATTTTATCTTATCAATACCTTTATAAAAATCTTTTTAAATTTTTACCATTATAGACATATTTGATTCCTACATTGCATTTGACCTTATTTTTTGTATACATATAGGTTTTTTTCTTTAAAATTTTGGGGTACACTTCTTCTAATAGATTAAAATATACCCTAACTCTAGTGCATGGCTTTGTCCTAGTCTCCAGCCTGATCACATTCTTTCCTCTTTTTTTTTCTTTTTCTTTTCAACCAACTTCTTATCCTATCAACTCTTCTTTTAGAATCTTTTTACATTTTCATCTTTACAGTCATATTCCATCCCTTCATTGTGTTTACACTTATTTTTGTGTATATATATATATATAAGTTTTTCTTTCTTTAAAATTTTGGGAGGTAGTTTCTTCTAACAGACCAAAATATACCCAAAATCAAGTGTGTGGCTCTATTCTATTCACCAGTCTAATATATATATATATATATTTTTTCTTTTTTTCCCTCCTTTCTTCTCCCCCCAGTTTCAGGTCTCTTCTGATTTAGTTAGCGTATATTTTTCTGGGGTCATTACTGCCCTTTAGTATTTTGTTCTCTCATTCATCTATTATTATCTGGATAAAATGACAAGGTGGAAAATCACCACCAAAAAAAAAAAAAAAAAGAAAGAAAGAAAGAAAAATAGGTAGGGCAAATGGCAGGAACCTAACCAATATGAATATTGATAATATGTCAGAACTAGAGTTCAGAATGATGATTATTGGGGTGCTAGCTGAGCTCAAAAAAACCATGGAAGATATTAGAGTATCCCCTTCTGGAGAAATAAAATCCCTTTCTGGAGAAATAAAAGAACTAAAATCTAACCACGTTGAAATTTAAAAAAAAAAAACTATTAAGAGGTACAATAAAAAATGTAGGCTCTTACAGTAGGGATAAATGAGGTAGAATAGAGAATTAGTGATATAGAAGACCAAATGATGGAGAATAAAGAAGCTGAGCAAAAGAGAGACAAACAACTACTGGACCATGTGGGGAGAATTCAAGAAATAAGTAATACCATAAGATGAAAATATTAGAATAATTGGGATCCCAGAAGAAGAAGAAAGAAAGAGGGAGGCAGATGGTATACTGGAACAAATTATAACATAATTTCCCTAATTTGGTGAAGGGAAAAAGCATCAAAATCCAGGAGGCACAGAGAATACCCCCAAAAATCAATAAAAATGGGTACACACCCTGTCATCTAATAGTGAAACTTACAAGTCTTAGTTACAAAGAGAAAATCCTGAAAGCAGCTCAGGACAACAGGTCTGTAACATATAATAGTAGAAATATTAAACTGTCAGCACACCTATCCACAGAGATCGAGTAGGCCAGAAAGAACTGGCATGATATATTCAGAGCACTAAATGAGAAAAATAGGGGTGCCTGGGTGGCTCAGTGGGTAAAACCTCTGCCTTTGGCTCAGGTCATGATCCCAGTTTCCTGGGATTGAGCCCCACATTGGGCTCTCTGCTCAGTGGGGAGCCTGCTTCCCCCCTTCTCTCTGCCTGCCTCTCTACCTATTTGTGATCTCTGTCTGTCAAATAAATAAATAAAATAAAATAAAATAAAAAAAGGAAACGAGAAACATATACAGCCAAGAATACTATATTCAGTGTGACTGTCACTGAAAATAGGAGAGATAAAAAGCTTCTAGGACAAAAAATAAATAAATAAATAAATAAAAATAAACTAGAAGAATTTGCAAACACCAAACAAACCTTACAGGAAATATTGAAAGGGACCCTCTAAGCAAAGAAAGAACCTAAAAGTAACAGAGCAGAAAGGAACAGAAACAATATGCAGTAAAAGTCACCTTACAGGCAATACAATGACACTAAATTTCTATCTTTTAATAGTTGCTCTGAATGTAAATGGATTCAGTGCTTCAGTCAAAAGACACAGGATATTAGAATGGATTTAAAAAAAAAAAAAAACAAGACCTATTGATATTCTGTCTGCAAGAAACTCATTTTAGACCCAAGACGCCTCCAGATTTAAAGTGAGGGGGTGGAAAACAATTTACCGTGCTAATGGACATGAAAGCTGGGGTGATCATCTTTATATCAGATCAATTAGATTTTAAGCCAAAGACCATAATAAGAGATGAGGAAGGACTCTATATCATGCTTAAACGGTCTGTCCAACAAGAAGAGCTAACACTTTTAAATATCTATGCCCCTAACATAGGAGCAGCCAATTATATGAACCAATTAATAACAAAAATTAAAGAATCACATCAACAATAACACAGCAATAGTAGGAGACTTTAGCACCCCCCACACACACTGAAATGGACAGATCATCTAAGCAAAAGATCAACAAGAAAATAAAGGCTTTAAATGACACACTGGACCAGATGGACATCACAAATATATTTAAAACATTCCATCCCAAAACAATAGAATACACATTCTTCTCTAGTGCACCTGGAACATTCTGCAGAATAGATCACATCCTGGGTCATAAATCAAGTCTCAGCTGGTACCAAAAGATTGGGATCATTCCCTGCATATTTTCAGAGCACAATGCTCTGTAGCTAGAACTCAGTCACAAGAGGAAAGTTGGAAAGAACTCAAATACATGGAGGCTAAAGAGCATCCTACTAAAGAATGAATGGGTCAGGGGCGCCTGGGTGGCTCAGTGGGTTAGGCCGCTGCCTTCGGCTCAGGTCATGATCTCAGGGTCCTGGGATCGAGTCCCGCATCGGGCTCTCTGCTCAGCGGGGAGCCTGTTTCCTCCTCTCTCTCTCTCTCTCTGCCTGCCTCTCTGCCTACTTGTGATCTCTCTCTGTCAAATAAATAAATAAATAAATTAAAAAAAAAATGAATGGGTCAACCAGGAAATTAAAAAATTTGTGGAATTCATAGATGCAAATTCATGGAAATTCATGAAAAACAAATGAAAATGAAAAAAATTCATGGAAGCAAATGAAAAGGAAAACACAACTATTCCAAGTCTTTGGGACACAGCAAAGGCATTCCTGAGAGGAAAGTATATAGCAATACAAGCCTTTCTCAAGAAACAAGAAAGGTCTCACGTACACAACCTAACCCTACACCTAAAGGAGCTGGAGAAAGAACAGCAAAGAAAACCTAAACTCAACAGAAGAAGAGAAATAGTAAGGATCAAAGCAGAAATCAATGAAATAGAAACCAAAAGAACAGTAGAACAAATCAATGAAACCAGGAGCTGGTTCTTTGAAAGAATTAATAAGATTGATAAACCCTTGGCCAGACTTATCAAAAAGAAAAGAGAAAGGGCCCACATTAATAAAATCATGAATGAAAGAGGAGAGATCACAACTAACACTAAAGAAATAAAAACAATTATAAGAATATATTATGATCAATTATACACCAGCAAATTTGACAATCTGGAAGGAATGGATGCATTCCTAGAAACATATCAACTATCAAAACTGAACCAGGAAGAAACAAAAAACCTGAACAGACCCATAACCTATAAGGAGATTGAAGCAGTCATCAAAAATAACCCAACAAATAAGAGCCCAAGGCCAGATGGCTTCCCAGGAGAATTCTACCAAACATTTAAAGAAGAATTAATACCTATTCTCTGGAAACTGTTTCAAAAAATAGAAATGGAAGGAAAACTTCCAAACTCATTTTATGAGGCCAGCATTACCTTGATCCCAAAACCAAAGACCCCATCAAAAAGGAGAATTACAGACCAATATCCTTGATTAACATGGATGCAACAATTCTCACCAAACTACTAGCCAATAGGATCCAACAGTACATTAAAAAGATTACTCACCACAACCAAGTGGGATTTATTCCTGGGCTCCAAGATTGGTTCAACATCCACAAATCAATCAATGTGATACAATACGTTAATTAAAGAAAGAACAAGAACCATATGATACTCTCAATAGATGGTGAAAAAGCATTTGATCAAAACTCTTCAAAATGTAGGGATAAAGGATACATACCTCAATATCATCAAAGCCATCTATGAAAAACCCACCGCAAATATCATTCTAAATAGGGGAACACTGAAAGCATTTCTCCTAAGGTCAGGAACACGACAGGGCTGTCCACTATCACCACTGCTATTCAACATAGTACTAGAAGTCCTAGCCTCAGCAATCAGAAAACTAAAAGAAATAAAAGTCATCTGAATCAAAGAAGTCAAACTCTCACTCTTTACAGGTAATATGATCCTGTATGTGGATCACCCACATACTTTATGTGGAAAACCCAAAAGACACCACTCCAAAACTCTTAGAACTCATACAGGAATTCAGTAAAGTGTCAGGATATAAAATCAATACTCAGAAATTAGTTGCATTTCTATACACCAATGGCAAGACAGAAAGGGAGAAATTAGTCAATCCCATTTATAATTGCACCCAAAACCATAAGATACCTAGGAATAAACCTAACCAAAGAGGCAAAGAATCTATACTCAGAAAACTATAAAGTACTCATGAAATAAATTGAGGAAGACAGAAAGAAATGGGAAAATGTTCCATGCTCATAGATTAGAAGAAAAAATATTGTGAAAATGTCTATGCTACCTAAATCAATCTACACATTTAATGCAATCCATATCAAAATAACATCAATTTTTTGAAGAAATGGAAAAAATAATCTTAAAATTTATATGGAACCAGAAAAAACCATGAATAGCCAGAGGAATGTTGAAAAAGAAAACCAAAGTTGGCGACATCACAATTCTAGACTTCAAGATCTATTACAAAGCTGTAATACATAAAAACATAAAGTCTTTTTTACATAAAGATATAAAATACATAAATACATAAAGACAGTATGGTACTGCCACAAAAACAAGCACATAGATCCATGGAACAGATTAGAGAGCCCAGAAATGGACCTTCAACTCTATGGCTAACTAATCTTTGACAGTGCAGGAAAGAATGTCCAGTAGAAAAAAGACAGTCTCTTCAACAAATGGCGCTGGGAAAATTGGACAGCCACATGCAGAAGAATGAAACTGGACCATTTCCTATACCACACACAAAAATAGACTCAAAATGGATGAACGACCTCAATGTGAGACAGAAATCCATCAAAATCCTTGAGGAGAACGCAGGTAGCAACCTCTTCGACCTCAGCTGCAGCAACTTCTTCCCAAAAATATTGCCAAAAGCAAGGGAAGGAAGGGGAGAAATGAACTATTGGTACCTCAAGGTCAAAAGCTTTTGCACAGAAAAGGAAACAGTTAACAAAACCAAACAGACTGAGAGAATGGGAGAAGATATTTGCAAATGGCATATCCAAAATCCATAAAGAACTTCTCAAACTCAACGCCCAAAGAACAAATAATCCAATCAAGAAATGGGCAGAAGACATGAACAGACATTTCTGCAAAGAAGACATCCAGATGGCCAACAGACACATGAAAAAGTGCTCAGTATCACTCACCAACAGGGAAATACAAATGAAAACCACAGTGAGATACCACCTCTCACACTAGTCAGAATGGCTAAAATGTCACGAAATGACAGATGTTGGTTAGGATGCGGAGAAAGGTGAACCCTCCTACACTGTTGGTGGGAATGTAAGCTGGTGTAGCCACCCTGGGAAAGAGTATGGAGGTTCCTCAAAAAGTTGAAAATAGAGATACCCTATGGCCCAGCAATTGCACTACTGGGTATTTACCCTAAATATACAAATGTAGTGATTTGAAGGGACACGTACATCTGAATGCTTACAGCAGCAATGTCCACAATAGCCCAACTATGGAAAGAACCTAGATGTCCATCAACAGATGAATGGATAAAGAAGCTGTGGTATATGGGCAGGGGGGTTTGGAGGGTGGGAGGAAAAAAAAATGAAACAAGATGGGATTTGAGAGAGACAAACCTTAAGAGACCCTTAATCTCATGAAACAAACTGAGGGTTATTGGGTTGGGGGGGTAGGGATAGGGTGGCTGGGTAATGGACACTGGGGAGAGTATGTGCTATAGTGAGTCCTGTGAAATGTGTAAGCCTGATGATTCCCAGACCTGTATCCCTGGGGCAAATAATACATTATATGCTAATATAAAAAAATTTTTTAAATAGTAAAAAAATAAAATAAAATAATGTTTTTAAAAAAATGAGGAGGAATTGGATTAATGGTAACAGCCTACCAAAATAGAGAATTATCTTTTAAAGTTTAATTGTTCAAACCAATTGTCTCCTTCAGTGATAGAATTATATAAAGATCAATTGGAGTCAAAAAGCACTTGAGTTTGAATTCTTGCTTTACTATTTTCAGCCATATTACCTTGAGTAGGTCCCTTAGACTTTTCTGGGTTTATATTTGTCCTCTGTGATATGAAGGTAATATCAATAAGTTTCTGGAGTCGTTGTAGAGGTTGAGGGAGAGAGAGAATGTGAAAGGCCCGGAACAAAGCAACAAGTGAACACCGTGTTACGGTTCTGGGAAGTGAGCACAAAGGCCACAGCACAATTTCCCTTTCACTTGAAGAAATCAGAGTTAAGTAAATCACGTGAGCTTTTGGAATCATCTTAGAGTGCCCCCATTGCCCTGATAAACCATCAGCTCTATGTTTCAGACCATCTGCAGAAGAGTAAGTCAGACAGTGAGAAGCATGGGACAAAAGAAAGATCTCAGTCTGTACCTACGTCCTCTCAGAGTGACACATTTCTTGGACCAAGACATGGTGGAAATTGGCACAAATGACCAGCACAGATGATGCGAACTTTCTGCCAGACAAAGAGTACCTAAAAACCGGTAAAATGGTTTAAATTTGTGCTGGTTTATTCCTCCAAGCAGATGTGTCTTGCTTATCATTTGTTTTAATTATTCCTGATGTGTTGCCTATCACATCACAGCCTCCTTCAAAAGGAAAGGAATAAGCAGTTGTCATAACAACAAAGCTCTTCATTACCCTGGGAACCTTCGACAGCTTTATTTAAAATGAAGGAGAAAAAAGAACCCTAACCAATTAGCTTTATCAGTCTGATTCATGTTCTTAAACTGATAACAGTGTTTCCTGAAGAACTTACAATTTGATGGGGAATGTGTCATGAATATTTATGGTAACATAAAACTCGGGAAAAAATTGGCTAGCTAATTATCACTTGGAAGGTGTTTCTGGTCAAATTCCTGCCCAGTGATCCATTTGATTTTTTTTTTAAATGACTTTTATTAAACAAATCAAAGAATTAGTGGGACTTTTGCCAACAACTATCCATTGGTTCAAGAACAGCAGTGAGACCTATTTAGGTTTAAAGTTTAAAGCCAAGGCTTCACCCTCAGCTAATTCGATTTGTGTTAATTTTGCATTCAGTTAAACCAGAAATGTTCTTGCCTGCCTCTACTCTTCCTTCTCTGTGCCAGAGATATAGCCCAAGTCCCTAGAGAGTTTTAATTCTGCCCTTCTCTGCAGAATTAAAAAAGCAGATGTTTTCTTCTGGCTGCAGGAGATAAGACTGAGAAGTAATTATTGTTCTGGTCCCAAATCCCACAGGTGTTTTCATTCCTGCCCTGTGACCACAGGAAAAATAAACAGTAAATCTGAGTCTAGTTGGGGTGCTCTTCAAGTTCAGATCTGAAGCCAAATGTTTGAATATCTCCTGCAAATGAAAAACTGCAGAAGTAGGCCAACTTTTTTGTAAAGAACTAAATATTAAGTATTTTTTACTTTGTGGGACCGAAGGTTTCTGTGGTGAGTACTCAGCATTGCTACAGTTGAGCGAAGCACCCATAAGACAAGAGGTAACCAATGGGCTTGGCCTGATTTGATCCAGCCATTGTTTGCTGACTCAGAAGGGTTCCCAAGAAATTAAATATCTACCACTGAAGGAACAAGTGCATAAGTCCTTTAAATAAACAAAAACAGAACACTTGGAAAGCATGTTCACAAAGGGTTTTCACATACAATATTTTCATTTAGTCCTGAAATAAGGATTACACTAAGACGCAGGCACATTATCTTTTTATCTTACACATGAGAAAAGTAGACTGAGGGTGCTCAGGTAACTTGCTTGCTTTTCAAGATCAAACAGCTGATCTCTTGTTTTCAGTTTCAAGGATCTTTCTACCACATACCCAACTGTCTCATAAACAATGCACTCCAAACAGATCAAACAGGAAGAATTTTGAATTGTAACAATTTCTAAATAATGCTCTATGGTAAGTGTAGTTAGTGCTCGAGAGCCTGAAAAAAATTCATCAACACTCCTCAAGTTCTGTTGAGTCCCCCATGATACTCACTTGAGCATTATGCCAAGCTGTGAATAACCACAAAGCCAGAAAATTCTGTGACCTAGGTCATTTCAGGAATTAACCGTCCAGGCCCAGTTCACTCTAAACTGCTTATTTTCCCAAACTGAAACCAAAAAGAACTTCATCAAAGAAGCAAATCTCAATATCTCAAAGGATACTGAACTTGGTCAAAGAAAGATATCCATTCAGACACAGTCCATACTGAATCAAATGCAGGAGCAGTTATCGATAAAGATTGGAACATAATGGAAGTCCACATCTAGGAAAGGTTCTTGTTACCAAAGATTGTGCAGGCAGCTATTACTTAATTATAACAACTATACACAATCAGGGTACAGCATTAGGAAACACAGATGCACCATCTGTTAAGGAAACGTGATTTAACTGATTTTTTTTTTTCACTAGATTCTAGCATTAGAAATATTAACTCTACATCGTTCAGCTCAAGTGAAAGTCTCCATGAAAAATACAATTGATGGGGCATCTCTAAATGATAGCCGCCATCTCCAATTCAATTTAATTCTGTAAACATTTACTGAATGTCTCCTAAGTGCCAAGCATAGTAAAATAACCTGTGCCTTGAGGGAGTTTATACTGTTAGCAGTAATAATAAAAGACATTGAGATACAAGGCAGAATTTGGTGTAGAAAAGGTTTATTATGACACAGATTTAGAGAAAAAAAAGGAAATCTGAAGATAGAGGAGCGAGATCTCAAAGAAGAGGATGAAGGGAAGTTTCAGAGTGAAGTGATGGGAAAAGAGGGAAGGCAGTTCTTGGCTCACGAGCTGTCATGAACAAGGAGACTGGGGCAGAAAATTGAATTAGGGGTTGGGGATTCAGTTGGTTTAGAGTTTGTCACAGAGGTTACAACTAGCAGTCGATAGACCATATTTGGCCTGGAAACTTTTTTATTTTCTTTTGGGGTCTACAGCATTTCTCTCTCTCTCTCTCTCTTTCTCTCTCTCTTTCTCTCTCTCTTTTAAAGATTTTATTTATTTATTTGACAGAGAGAGATCACAAGTAGGCAGAGAGGCAGGCAGAAAGAGAGGAAGGGAAGCAGGCTCCCCGCTGAGCAGAGAGCCCGATGCAGGACTCGATCCCAGGACCCCGAGATCATGACCTGAGCTGAAGGCAGCAGCTTAACCCACTGAGCCACCCAGGCGCCCGGTCTACAGCATTTTTTTTTTTTTTTTTAATTTCAATCAATTCCCAAGTGGGAATTTTCATATTCTCAAGTGGGAAGTTTCACATAGAGTAATTTCTGGCTCCTCTTAAAGAATTGGAAGAGCTGACAACAAAGGACACCATTATCGCATGTCAACAATCAAAATTTTGTAGAGGCTGACCCTTAGGGTGTGTTTTACATCCATTGGTCTGTCTTCTCCAGATCCACTGACCTTATTTATATTACCTTGGTAGACATTTGAATTTGCAACAACAAATCCAGAAGAAACACATGAAATCTCTTCTAAGAACTTGAAACAATGTCAATATGATTAAGAAAGAGCTTAAAATCATTCTGTTCACCTCAAAAAGAAGTGACCAACTATCAAGTTATAAGTCATGAATTATGAGAACAGAAGAGTTGATTGAGTCATCCACACTGCAGAGAAGACTGGAAAAGATCATTGTTGCCCATAAGCTGAAAATTGTTCATTTAATTCAATAAACAATGGTGAACAATCAGAATTTTTACTTAGAGCAGTGATAGGATTGTAGCTACTTCTGGCTTTTTCAAAAGATGGTAATTCTGACTAAAATAAAATGTAAAATGTATATGCTTTATTTCAGGAAATAAACAGGTTATTTTATGAACTATGTTGGAAATAAATGTACTGTGAAGTACATTTATATTTTGATTTGTAACTTGATTGACCTCAGCTTGAATAATTTGTCTTATAACGTTTTTTTTCAGTGCTCTATATGAATTTTAAAACACTTCCCATAAACTCCAGCATAAATATATGTGGAACCACAATCATTAAAATACTTGCAAATTGTGTGTTTGCCTATAATTTTCCTTTTCTTTATATCGCTTACAGGCAATTATTTCCAAATGGAAAGTAATTCATAGTGAATATATTCTACAGTCTATTTATAAATAAAAGGTAATCATTTCTGAAATATATGTATTCTAAAATTCTCCATGTTTGCTATTGGGGTTTTTTTTTTTTTTTTTTGGTTTTTTATGCAGTTCACTTGAAAGTGCCAAAACATCAGTTGATTACATAAAGAATGTAAAGTTATTGCTTTTATAACATTTCTATATGCGTAGTCAGCCTTTTGAATAAATAGGATTTGTAACAAGGACTGTTTTCATCCTATAGTTAAAACATGCATGTGTTTTAATATATTCACATAATAATACATTCAGTAATTTGTGCCTTATAATATTGTTCTGTATAATTGTATAATATTCTGTATGATATTGTTCTGTATAATTGTTCTGTATAATATTGTTCTCTCTTTTTTTTTTTTTTCAAGTGAACAAGATAAATTTATGCACTTCCTGGTGATAATTCAATTAGTTCAGACTCTCTCACCTTTTCTAAGAAACTATGTCACTGAATGGACACATCTCAGCCTTTGGCCTTTTTTATTTTCCCCCATTTCTTTCTTCCATTCTATTAGCTCTCCCCTCCCAAGGTTTTTAGTCACCTCTGCCTTTAAGATAATATATTTATAAAATTTCAAACCCTGCACGTGGGCTCTTGGCCCGGAATAAGTTCAGCAGCGGCTACTAGTTATCTATCACCTAGGGTTATTTTTCATTTCTATTGCCACAAGAACCATTTGTTTTTAGAACATAGTCTCCTTAGTTTATTACAAATGAGCTTGAAAATGACAATTGTATGTGAACTGCACACATTTTTATTTCCTGGAGAGGGCTGGCCTGATGAGAAATTTTAAAATAATCTCCTTTTCAAGGTAACGGATTTTACTTAAGCCAACAAATGCTTATCCCTGACAATAGAACGACGGAAGGAGACTATAATTATTTTGATAATCGTTGGGTTTCTGGAAGAGATACTCACATATATGCACATATTTAGGTGGTCGTTGTGCCATTCATACCTCATAAATCAATCTGGCAGGTCCTTATAATCACTTGTGCTTTTCACATCTGAATCTCTTTTGTTTTTCAACGTCTTCCTTATGTTGAAATCCGGAGATCTTGTGTATTATTCCAAAAGTGTTTCACCAAGAAGATATAAACAGACTTGTCTACATTTTTCTTGATCTATAATGTGATTTCTTTGTCTCGTCTGCCTAAAGTCATATCGCTTTTTTTTTCCTGCACCCCCTTGCATTACATGCTCATATAAATTTGCAGCTGGTTATCACCCAGTCCATTTAGCATTATACTTTTCATGTTTTTCCTCCTGTGTGAGTGTCTGTGTTTCATTGCACATTTCCCAAATACTTTGGCTCCATTCATCAAAACATTTGATATGTTTGGAACAATTCTCTGTGTATCATTAGTCAGCAAATTTTCTTTTAACGTTTTATGCTCATACACACACCCATAGGAATTTGGTGATGATTTTGACAGCCCCTCTAAAAATAATGCATCAAATTTCAAAAATGTTACCGATAAACTGAATTTCTTTCGTGTAGTCATCTGGATCTCTAACTTACTCCTGCTTAAGGTACTAAGTTCATCCAGTATCATTGAAATAACATGATTTCAACATCATGATCTATAGACTAAAGCTATCTCTAGGTGAAAGAAGGAATAAAAAACTAAATCACAACAGAGATTGATAATGTGGTGTGCTAAATATGTAAGGGATATATATCACTGATCACGTATCATCAACAGCTTTAATATGTATCTCACGATAGTGTCTTGTATTGCCATTCACCTTTCTTGAGAGCAAGGACTGTGTGTGTGTGTGTGTGTGTGTGTGTGTGTGTGTGTGTGTGTGTGTATTTGTTTCTTGGGACTTTCCCCAGGTTCTAGCACTACACAATATACACAATAGAGGCTTAGAAATTAAGAAGAAAAGGAGAGAGGGAAAGAGAGAGGAAGTGGGCCACAAACATAAGAGTCCTTAAATAACACTTCCAGAATAGGAAAAGCAGGAGACCCACAGCTTATTGATCATCCCACCAACTCACTTGTCACTAAAATTTCTTTAGGGAAGGGGAGAGGTAGCCCAATCATATACTGTTTATGCTTTTTGGAATGAAAAAATGGCTACTATGGTAGAGAAAGGGAAAATTATCAGCTCTTAAAGAGACTGAAATTAACCCGAAATATAAAGCATGGTAGCAGGTAGCAGGCTATTCCATGCATTTTCGACAGGCACTTAGTACACAGCAGGGACTCGGCACATGTTTGCAGGACCCATTGACAGTACTATCTCACCATTTGCATAAACTCAGTCATATGCCAAGCACAATGCAAGGGCTTTACGTGAATCACCTATTTCAGAAAATTCATCAGATTTATGTAAATGGGTAATAATTCATTTGATATACTTAGTGTGTATGATTCCCCTTATTGAATTCTTGCTACAGCTCTATGACGTAAGGACTATTACAGTCTATCTGTATTTGTACGTGTCTACAGATGAGGGCACTGAAGCTCAAAAGGATGAGTAACTAACCTGAGCTTTTACAACTAGCTAGTAAACGGCCTGGCAGAGTTCAAAACCAGGTGCTCCAACTCTAGTGCTTGCATTCAGGCACTGCTCTGTTAGAACTCCAGGGGCTCTCTTATTTAAGTAATATGCCTTATTAAGACAGGATTATGCGATTCTGTTTGCATGTTCTTATCCACGCTAGGCGCCACGATCCTAACAGTAATAGTCAAGGGCTATATATATAACAATACCCCAAAGAATAATGCAGCCTGGGGACTTCATTAAGGGATTTCTGGGGAATGCCTGAAGCCACACGGGAATGAGACCCACATACATTTTGCTATTCTTAGGTCTGGTTATAGATGACAGCACCATACACTGGAGAGGACATACCAATTCCTCGTAGGAACCTTAACCTCATTTGAGCAAAAGAATAGATCATCTCTGTTTTGTTCTGGTCCCAATTCATTTTCTCTGTGCATTGCCCCAGTTCTTCTACACTCCTGGGCTCTAGGACTGTCTTCTCTTTGTTTTGAGGCATCTGGGATAAAATCTTTGTCTTTTCCTTTACAAATGCTTGTAAGCACCCCCAGGACCTTACACTCCTCACTTGTGTTTGGCTAATGTCTGTCCTGCTGGAGGTCACTCTGCCAGTCACTGTCTGTTTGACAGATTGGATCAAAGTGAAAATTTGAATGTACGCTCTTGTAGGCAACAAGAAGGGTTTCCTGTTTTGAAGACAAATTTCCCAGCATCCCATGCCATGATACTTTCTGTCAGTCTACACATCCTGTTAGAAACAGTGGCTCAGAGACATTACTCTTTGATTATTTCATACCAGTATCATGTGAGCTCCTTATCTCCTATGTGACCCACGTTTCGCATACTCAAATCCTTTCTTTGTGTTCCTTAGGACTAGTTTTTGCTACTGGCCCACAACAGAGTCCTTTGTTCCTTCTCCATCCTTTGAGATTTCCGGTACTGTGGTCCTAGGCTCAGGAACAAGCCTTAGAATTAGATAAACCTACATTCCAATCCCAGGCACAACATGCTGCCAATCTACACTGTGAATAATTCAATGATTCTGTGGCTCCAGTCCTTTCATTTACATTGAGAACATCTTTCATTAAGCTTTTGGGTGTTAGAAAAATAGGAAGTGCCCCAAATGCTTTATTCTAAGGTGTGAGTGAGAATACAAGTGATCTGAACTAGAGAAGCTGTAACTTCAGTCATTCCACAGATGTTTTTAAGAACCTCTATGTACAAGAGAAATGGCAGTGAATGCGACACAGAAGGACTCTGTTCTCATGGAATTTACATTTTATGACTTTGTCATTACTTAATATTTATCAATTACATTTGATATGAAAAACATATGTTAGGTGTTTTGGCCAGCCAGTAAATAACATCTCTCTTCCCCATTCGAATTCAGAACCATTTTGAAGATAGAAGAGATAGACAGATGGAGGTCAAACTACCAGCTTTATTACTGTTAAAGCTGATTGGAGAAGGTGGGTTGAGATCTGCCATTATCACTGAATTTAAAAGACTTGTTTCCTTATTCACTGGTATAGTTTGACAGCCACAGGCCATTTCCCCCCTAGAAACAGAGCCCTTACCACATGGAAGAGGGGCCATAGGGTTGCATAAATTCGGTGGACATGCTTACCCTGAAAAAGAGAAGTCCAGAAGGTGCTGGGTCTAGCATGTTTGGTTTCTTCTCTTGAATTCACAAATCAGAGGGCTGAAGGGAGAGGCCGAGAGGCTCATTCTGGGAGAAATCCCATCTCATGGAAACATGGAACCAGAGTGACTTTTTATACAAATAACAATTGAGACTCTGAAAACTAGTTGAGTCAGGGAAATCTAATTCTTCCTCAGAGCACTAAAGATTTATGGGGACTTAGGAACACTCCCCAAGAGTCATGGATCCATGGGTTAATTAACACCGATTTTGAGAATTTGTACCATGTAATGGTTTTGGTAAAAAGTCATAGTGCTAATGATGACTTTCATTTTGAAAGCAAAAATTGCAGGTGAGATCAGGAATTGCAAGCTTTCCATTCACATCTGAATTAAAGTAAACAGCAATTTAAAATACAGTCTATGTAACAGTGAAGAGTAATTATGACAGTAATTGGAAGAAATATTTTTAAAGAAGCATTACATGTAGAGACAAGTTGCTTGAATAAGCTTATCATTGAAAATTCAGTATCACCTTCTTGCAGGTTTGGGCTTATTAAACTATTTTCCACTATAATCTAACAAGAAACAAATGGTTTTCAGCCATAACAACTAGAGTAATCTCCAGTAAGACCTCAAGTAACTTGGGACGATGGTTCTCTCACTCTGGAGGCTACTGCAAACTCAACAGTCAGTCATATTCCAAAGCTGTTGCTTGTTCCGAAGAGATCAGGTCACACTGTTGAGTCTCCCAATTTATTTAAATCTGTTATTTTATTTCAAGTGCTAATTGTCTCTCACAACAAACAGAGACTCCTCTCAGCTGCAATTATTGGCATTACAATAGATAATCAACAGGAAAGCCTGAGCACGGAGCGGGAGGAGTTGCCTTGGTTACCTGAGCTGCTTTGGGTATTAAGAGTCCAAACTGTGTTTCGAAATTTCCTAAAACACTCCAAGAGCAAAGGGTTCCTTCTTTTCTTCTTTGTGGCCCCTGTAAATTAGTTTTAGCCAATATGGAGTCACAGTCTTATACAGACATTTTTATGAGGTCTCTTCAATAAATAACCTTGAAACACAGGGCTTTCATTCAGAACATTTGTATTGTGTGTTCATGCACTTAAAGAATAATGAGAAGGAATCAGTTATTATTTTGTGTTAGAGAAGCATATTATTATATTTGCTCTATCCACAATCACACAATGCAGCCATTACTCTATATTATACTCTCATCTCTTTTTCTAAAGCAAACAGAAAAATAAATCACCTTACAGCCCATCAGTATTCCAGTCCCAAAGTGGTGTTTTCCCTCTTGAGTGCGGATTGAGTAGGGCTAGTAGGGCAGGCCAAAAGGTAAAGTTCCATAATAGGGCTCTGCTAGTAATTGCTCTGTTTTGTTGCTTCCTCATTTATTTAGGAAATTGAGATTTTAAAAGTTAAGATGATTTTTCTGATAATGATCTTAATATAAGTAGCCATTTAGAAAGTACATAATCCAATCCATGCTCTCCTTTATAGAACAGCTTGCTGTTTATCAGGCTGTATTAGTGGCCGATGTGACTATTCCCTTCCCTCATTAATCTTGGTTTCAGGCAATATGGCAATGTTTTTATTTGTTTCCAAAATATTACATGCACCCACAGACGACTTACAGTTCACCTCTCTCAATCATGATATTCAGAAGTATGAATGATAGCTACCATGTATTATGGACTTAATACATGACACACCCTGTACAAGTAGTTTTTACAAATATTATACTATCTAATCTTTATCCAAATCGCATCCTGCAGGAATGAGTAACCATATTTAGAGAGAAGGAAACTAAGGCTTATTATACAACTTGAAGGGATTTTTTAAATACTTTTTTTTTTTTTTTTTTTACTAATAATTCAGAATACTGGAGTAAAATCCTGGTTCTGCCCCTTAAGGCTATGGGATTATTGGCAAATAACTTCTCTCTATCACAGTTTTTTGTTTTTGTTTTTGTTTTTACTCTATTAAATGGGAAAATAAAAGAAATAGTTACAGTAAGAACTAAGTGAGTTAACACAGGGAAAGCACTTACACTACTGCCAGTCACATGTTAATTATCCAGCGTTAACTCTTTAAATATTTGGAATGTTGTATATAATTTCCCAAAGTGATCATGTTTTTAACAAGATTTTATTTATTTATTTTAGAGATAGAGCAGGAGCTGGGGGAGAAGCAGAAGGAGAGAGAGAGAGAATCTTAAGCCACCTCTGCGCTGAGCCCCGAGCCTGTTGCAGAGCTCCATCCCATCGCCCCGAGATCATGACTTGAGCTGAAATCAAGAGCTTAATGCTTGGAGTTCCTGGGTGGCTCAGTGGGTTAAGCCTCTGCCTTCAGCTTGGGTCATGATCCCAGAGTCCTGGGATTGAGCCCCACATTGAGCTCCCCAACAGGTACTCTGCCCAGTAGGGAGTTGCTTCCCTCTCTCTCTGCCTGCTTCTCTGCCTACTTGTGATCTCTCTCTCTGTCAAACAAATTAATTAATTAATTAATTTAAAAAGAGCCCAATGCTTAACTGACTGAGCCACCCAGGCACCCCGCAAAATGATTGTGTTTTAATGTTCAATTATGTTACTACAGTTATTTCTTGTATCTATAATAATTTTAATCACTTTTACAAGGTTATTGAAGATTACAAAATACCCATGTGGACATAAAGTATTTCCATACCATTCTCTGCATAGTTGGATAGGCAATATAGATTATAAGCACAGATGTATATTATTATCTTGTTATTTACATACCTGCTAGTATTTTCAACTAGCTTTAACCTTTCCATGTTAACATTATTATCTAGAGACATCAAATATCTCAAAGCTGACACTGCAAAAGAATAACTTCCTGTTCTCTGTTTACCCTGCTAGAAATTTCATTCATATTCCCTTCTAATTCCATGAGAATCTATCTCCCTAGGTTTTCTTCTCTATCAAAACCAGTTTTCAAATCTTTCTGTTCACAATAAACTTGCTGGTTATTAAGCTATTGTCTTTTAGACCAAAACCCATCCCTCTCTAGTCTGTAATGCTAGGGCTCAGATGTGGCGAAAACTATCTACAGGGGTATGTTACAAGATCCCCAGTGAATGCCCAAAACCACAGATAGTACTGAACCCTAACTATGTTGTTAGACATAAGTACCTACGATAAAGTTTCATTTATAAATTAGGCACAGTAGAAGACTAACAACAATGATAATAAAATAAAGCAATTATAAAAATATACTGTAATAAACATTGTATTATGTGGTCTCTCACTGTCTCAACATATCTTATTGAACTGTACTCATCCTTCTTTTTTGTGATGATATCGGGTAATAAAATGCCTATATTATGAGATGAAGTGAGGCAAATGACGTAGGCATTGTGACATAGCTGTAGGCTACCACTGACCTTCTGATGATAAGTCGGAAGAAGAATATCTACTTCCAACCAAGGTTGACCACAGGTAACTGAAACCACAGAAAACAAAACGGAAACCCCAGACAATGGGGGGCTAGTACTATAGTTCTCTTAGGTCTGTTAGAGATGACCAATAGAGGGCAGTAGAGAGAAAGAGCATGGAGACGCTTTTTATATGCCAGTTGTTCCCATCTTGGCAACAATAGCCTAGTGGTAGCAGTGGTACCCTTTTCAGCTTTCTTCCTCACTCCCAGATACCTGGAAGTACCAGCTGGGAATCATCTTTCCTCCAAGCTCTGAGTCCTAAATCCAGGGGCCACTCTTCTGATTTCCTGAATTGCTAGAAGCAGCTGAATAGCTCTCCTTTCTGAGAAGCCTGAATTCTAACCTTGCAAAGGCCACTTCCTTAAGCTTCTGGGTTTAAATAACTCCAATCTCTTTCCTTTGTTCCAGGGCCCAGAGTGGTGGCTACCTACTGTAATTACTGTCTCTGTGTTACCTAATGTTCACATTTGGCTTTTTTCATTTTTCCAGCATTTGTTTAAGTAATGCTTTATTTTAAATTCCTTCTGCGGAAATACCTAATGCAGTTTCTGATTTCCTCTCAGGATCCCAGGTGATTCAAAAAACACTAAAAAATAACTGTTTGAAATGTTGTATTCTTTTCTTTTTAAGATTTTATTTATTTATTTGAGAGAGAGAGAGAGAGAGAGAGAGAGGGCAGGAGCAGGGAGGAAAGGCAGCGGGAGAGGGAGAAGCAGACTCTCTAATGAGCAGAGAGCCCCAAACAGGGTGCAGTCCCAGGACCTTGAGATCATGACCTGAGCCAAAGGTTGATGCTTAACCCCTGAGCCCCCCCTCCCAGGAACCCCTGAAAGTGCTGGAAATATATCAAGAAAAAAAGAATGAGGGAGAATTTTGAGCACCTTCCATGAAATAGAGAAGACTTTTGTGACATTAGAAAGAGAGACATTTTCCCTGTCCCATCCTGCCCCCGAAATAATTATACTCTCCCGAGGCAGCCAGTTCTGCACATAAGAAGAAGGAATTTTTCTTTTACTTGGGAGACAGTCAGCCTTTTTGGTCTAGTCAGGCCTTCAATTGACTGGATGAGCCCCAACCATATTAGGCAGGAAAATCTGCTTTACTCATTCTACCAATGTAAATGTTAATCTCATCCAAAAACTCCCTCATAGAAATATTCAGAATAATGTTTGACCACATATCTGTGCCCGTTAAGTCGACCCACCAAATTAACTATTGGATTTGCTAAGAAACTAAGTGACCAACTGAGATTTTGTCCACAGTTAACTCAAATAGCTGGAACTGAGGAAGAGAACTTTGGGGTCAGTTAGCACCCTCCACCCTGCCCTTGCCTTGTGAACTCCGCTGCCTCTCTCCTGTTTGGGAGTTCTGCCCCTGTCAGCCAGGGTTTCCTGTATCTCTGTCAGCTGCTGGGAAGGTTCCTCAGTGCTTGGACCTCTACAGATCATGAGTGGTAAAAGTCAGTAACAAAGCACTGAGAAAACATATAAGGAACCAAGAAATATCTCAGAGTAGACTGAATAAGGAGGTAGAAGGTCCCAAGGTAAACTCTAAAAAAAGATTATATTTCTTTTAAATGGACAGTGAATTTTTTTTAAAGATTTTATTTATTTATATATTTGACAGAGAGAGATCACAAGTAGGCAGAGAGGCAGGCAGAGAGAGGAGGAAGCAGGCTCACTGCTGAGCAGAGAGCCCGATGTGGGGCTTGATCCCAGGACCCTGAGATCATGACCTGAGCTGAAGTCAGAGGCTTAACCCACTGAGCCACCCAGGCACCCCTGGACAGTGAATTTTAAAAGTGTATGAGCATTTCCTAAGAGCTATACTTGTTCAGTTACGGAACTTCTGGGAAAATAGTAGGCCAGGAATCAGCAATATGGACTTCCTCTTCATTAAGAGTTTTTTAATGACTCTTCCCTTTGTTATCTAATTATGTCAGTAGCAAGCAAAACACAGGGTTTAGTAGTACACTAAATTTTAAATTATTCAAAGACCGATTATATATCTTGTGATTTACCATATCTCTTTTCATATCTCACACTTCCCACATCCATTAGCATCTCCAATAAGAGTACAGCTTTGGAAAGTGAAATTTATAAAATGGGATCTTTTCAATCTGCCAGAGATGTAAAGGTTACCATGCCTATTCCTTAGCTTAGTGGGTTAGCCAATGGTCTTAAGAAAGGGAGGCAAAGCATCAAGGCATGGGAATGAGTTCATGGAAGAGACTAAAATTAGGCCATTTCTTACATGTAAACTGACTTGCTTACACCTCTGAAGTTTGTCAAGAGAAGAATATTACAGGAGTAATAAAAAGTAAGATTGGAGTATTATGTAAGGATTTTAATTTTCTGTCTTATTCCTATTCCTTCTTTTATGGAAAGCTGGAAATTGGATTTAACAGATTGGTTCTGTTCCTGGAAGAGACAGATAATGCTTCCTAATCCATGGTCCCAGGACTGTTGTGTGTGTGTGTGTGTGTGTTTGTGTGGTGTGCATGTGTGTGTGCATAGTTGTCTCTCACCTTTGAAAACACTAATGTTGGGATGTTAGGGTTCCTGGGTGGCTTAGTCAGTAAATCATCCAACTCTTGATTTCAGTTCAGATCATGATCTCAGGGTCAAGCCCTGAGTCAGGCTCTATGCTTAGTATGGAGTCTGCTTAAGATTCTCTCTCCCTCTCCTCTGCCCCTCCTTCCCACTCACTCACACTCTCTCTCTCAAAAAAATCAAATAAAATTTAAAAAATCAAAACAAAGAAAACGCTAATGTTGACAGCATTATTTTTCTTGCTTATGATTATAACTGAAAAATCTGCCACATTGACACGTATAAAATGTCCTTCAAAGCAATGATGTCCCTTGGCTCAACCACTGTCAGAGACTAAGGCTTCTCTCTTGATCTACTTTCAACCAGAGTCCCTTGCAACACCCACAGCTCAGCAGCAGGTCTTTAAAGGAAACTTCCCAGGATTGATGGAGAAATCTGGAACACAACTTCTCAATATATCCTGGCCACACCC
The DNA here is from genome assembly GCF_030435805.1 of Mustela lutreola. Taxonomy (NCBI): domain Eukaryota; kingdom Metazoa; phylum Chordata; class Mammalia; order Carnivora; family Mustelidae; genus Mustela; species Mustela lutreola. The sequence continues at coordinate 92,124,218 of NC_081297.1, forward strand.
CTTATGCTTCAGATGTGTTTAAGGAGAAGAACACTTGGAGAAGGAACAAAGAGGAAAGCAGGAAGTCCACACTGAAGACATCTGACTCTCCTTCTAAGAAGAGTTGGAAATTAACACTGTATTGGAATCTGGGTGCCTTCCTTCTGAAATGCACGTATTTGGAAACATAATCCTGATTAAAATTGGTTCATAATTACCCATCTCCTCTGAGCAAAATGTCAATACAGGTCCTTTGTGACTTTACCGATGATTTATCCAGACTCATTTCTCCCTGCATTTTCCCAGTACCATCTTCCTAACCTCAAAACACTGAATCCTACCACAGAGTGGTACTAGAACACCTTCCATTACCTTTTCATCTTGTCATACCCTTGCACACACTCATAGCTCTGCTCAGAAAACCCTTCTATTCTACATACTTGCTAGCAAAGCCCTTCAAACTCAGGTCCAGTGTTCTCTCCTGCAGGAAGCTTTCTACCCCCCCCCCCCCAGCTTGTTCTGGGGAATCTGCAGTAGCCAGAGGGTATGATGGCCCACAGTGATCTTACTTCCTGACCCTTGTGCTCCTGTGGGCTCCTTCTGACTGAATAAAGCTGTCCTGTGTCACATGGAGGGCATGGCCAAATGTGTGATTTGGCTCACATCCCACTTGGCTCTCTTTTATCACTTACTCTAGTGAAAGCCCATTTTCACATCTTGAAATCATTCAACCAGCCCTCAGAAAGGTCAGTGTGGTGAAGCCTTGTGCCAACAGCTGTGTCAGCTGCTCATCATGTGAGTGAACTATCTTCAAAGTCTGTCCTGGTGCACCTTCCAATGTCTGACCCCGGCTGACACCTTGACAATAACCTTGGAGATCCCAAGCCAAAATCATTCCACTAAGCTACTTGTGCCAACAGCTGTGTCAGCTGCTCATCATGTGAGTGAGCTATCTTCAAAGTCTGTCCTAGGTGCACCTTCCAATGTCTGACCCCGGCTGACACCTTGACAATAACCTTGGAGATCCCAAGCCAAAATCATTCCACTAAGCTACTCCCAGATTCCTGATGCATAGATGCTATGTAAGACAATAAATATTTATTGTTGTTTTGTGTTTTGGACTAATTTGTTATGCAGCAATAGAAACAGGGTCACTATCCTACCCTTCTCCAAAGACCTTGTGTTCCTGCCCAACAGGGGCAGGAACTCCCCATTGTCTATTTACTTGTCTATCTCTTCCCCTATCCTGAGGACATCTTGAGAGCTGAGACATCACAGCAATTCATCTTCATCAGATGGAGTTCCAGTATCACTAGCAGGGCAATGAAGAGGGGATTTGTGGTTGAGGGGCCAGAGACGATTAATGGGCCCAACCAACTAGAAAGCAGCCTTCTTCTCATGTGTCCACCTATGGGAAAGCTTTGTTCCCTCTCACCAAGGCATTCTGTGGACCTGCTTGTTTGTTAGGGTCATGAAAACCTGGTTTGAAGTACTTATTTAGTGTTCAAGGGTCATTATTAGTCTGGTTTGCTTTTGGCAACCGTTGTGTTCCCATGGCTGCTTCTCAGAGACAATTGGTACTACTGTAATCTTGGAGTGATTTGCACTGGCCATGCCTTCAAGCTGAACTTGGTAGCTTCCTGGCACTCCTTTATGTCTCACACCCGACTACCTTCTCCTGCAAGGCTATCGATTCCCTATCCCAGTGGCTTCCTTCCCCACGACGCAGCAGCCCATATCCTCAGAGCATTATGTCAGTCAAACACCTACATACCTTTTTATTACAAATGTGGGTCCTGCAGTTGATGTTACATCCATCAATTAAGTGTGACAGATGAAAGATGAAACTTTTCTTAACACTGGATCTGATGGGGACACAGGACTTCTGTCATTTTGAGGCTGACTAGCTCTTGTAAGCAGCTTGGCTTATAATATCTGTCAGAGAAGGGTAATGTTTTGTGACATTGAATCACAATAGCATCTCTACTAATAAGGATATAATAGTAATAGATAATTGCCTAGAGTTACCCAGCATGAAACTATGACTTATCTTCTCGTTCTCTTTGTATTATTTCTCTATAAAATGAAATGATAGCATTGCTATAAACACCTAGCAGTCTCTGTTTATCCTGCTGCTCTGAAGAAATATGCTAATTATATGTTGAAGGAAAAGTTTTGTTTCTAATGTATGAAGGGCATAATCCATGACTGTTAGTTCAGTCAACATTTATTAAGTCTGGTGAAGCTACAAAGAATGAAGAAGATATTATAACCTTGCCCTAAAGTAACACACAATCTAATATTTCCTGTCATGATTTTCTGTTGGATTCTGTACACCACCTTTTTTTTTTACATTATTTCTCCTTTTTTCTATGATACTTTGATATTAAATGAAAGCAGAACACTGGAGAGCTGCACCGTATGACTGTCTGGATTTTGTTGAGCATTAATATCAACAGCCATCTCCTTTATCTCAAGATGTATACTCTCATTTACTAAAGAAACTTGGAAAAGGTAAACAGTTGGGAAGTAAATTTAAATCTAGTTCTATTCAAATGTCTTCAGTAAGCAATTCTTTATCTGCTCGCAAAGTGTCACACAAAACAAAAATCTATAGAGGCTTTGAATGTTTTGCCATATTTCTTGGAGAAGTACGGAAAAACTAAGATTTGCAAGCAAATAAGATGGAGTGGGCCTAATAACCATTACTTTTAAGAAAAGAAACAGACAGCTCCTATAAATCAAATTTACTCACCAATGATGTCTTTCTACAGAATTTTGAAAATAAGCTTGGTTAGGACTAATCCAAAGACTGTAGGAATGATGCCATTGGTAAAGGAAAGGGGTCAGAGGTATAATGATGATACTAAAAACAGCAATTAAAGTGAACATTCCCAGAACTCTTTTAGTGAGCCAGGCACTGTTCTAAGCCCTTAGGTAGTGTATTTAATCAAAGTTCCCCAGAGAAACAGAAGCAACATGATGACTGATAAATAGGTAGGTACGAAGGTAGAGATTTATTCTAGGAATTCGCTCACATGGTTAATGAGACTCAGAAGTTGCACGTCAGCTGTCTACAAGCTGGAGACCCAAAAAAGCTGGTGGTCGAGTTCAATCCTAGTTTGGAGGCATCATTTTAAGTCACTCACACTTCTTCTGCACTCTTGAGGCATGCAATTAAATTAAAACTTTGTGGTTGATAACAGGAAATGTTTTTGAATTCCAAGGAAGAGTCTGGGGCCATGGTCCTTAGGGCAGTTGGCTGAACTACTGGGATGGAACTGGCCAGTCGATCAGTTCCAGTAACAAATCTCACTGGCTTTTCATGTCACTGACTGGTGGCTTCAGCATTATGTAGAAATTCTCTGGGATGTGGACATTATGGAACACAGCAAAACTAAGGGACCCATTAATTCAGGCTACAATGAAGACCTGGGATTCTGTCACAAGCTGGTCTTAAGTAAGCTGCCCCATTTTGAATGGCAGAGGCTTTCCTTTCAAATCTTTATCATTTGGAGTTATTTTGTACTTTCCGGTGTAGCTACGATTTCAGCACCATTCTCTATCCCTTGAAATGATCTCCCCTCCATTTCTAAGCTTCTGTGTGGCCGAGTTGATGACTATTCTAATTCCAGTCAGTTTCCTAATTCTTATTCTTGCTCTGAAATCTGACATTATACACTCTGTTTTAAGAATTTAGATAACTTCCTGGTTTGTTCTATAAAAGGGAAAACTGCTTCTTTTTTTTTTTTTCCCTTTGCTAGATGGGTGTCTTTATCCCACCATCTCCCTGAATTAACTTAGCATTCACTTTGTACTGCTTTCTCACTGTCCAAAAAAAAAAAAAAAAAAAAAAAAAAAAGCTATTTTTTTTTTAGTCATTTCCCTCTGTACTGTCACTTCACATTCACAGTTGCTAAGTGTTCCAGGAGCCCACCAGAGGGACTTTCTCATGGTGTGATTTGCAAACTTTGAAATCACACCCACCAGCAGAAGCACCATATGCTCTGGAGTTATACAGTAAACTGACAGGAGCATCTCATTTGTCATTTGAAATTCAGAAAATGTCAGCAATTTTCATACCCGGCAATTGCCTAAATGCCTCTCTGGTTAGCAAAGGGTAACATTTACTATAAATGTACATAAAAATATGAAATTTTATATTGTGATTCTAGAGGAATAATAATAGAAAAGCCAGTATTAAAGACCCACACAAGTCAGTGAGCAAACAGACAGACAAATCAAATTTCTGCACTCATTCTGTATCATCTATGTGATCTCTAGGTGAATAGCTTTATCTATAAAGTTTATGGCATTTGTACATTTCACATTCTATGACACTGGTGATTCAAATGTGCCTTTTTATGATAAAATATAGTACCAAAGCATGTTTTTTAGTCCATTGAAGGCAAATTTTAACACATGAGATATTCTCTCTGTGATTAAGTGGAATTTTCATCCAGCTGCCCATTGCTACAACAAAGCCAAGAGAGAAAACTACTTGGCAATTCTTCCTCATTAAAAGATGTTAATTACTGCTAAATACTATATTCTTTCTATGTTATAAAGGTTCATTTAAATCAATGTTATTACAATATTAAAGAAATTAATAATGATCTCAAATCTAGTAAGTGTGGTCAAACTAGACATTAGTGAGTACACATTAGTTCATATTTTTAAATGACTTGCAATGAAATTTCTGAACTGGTACCATACAAAGACTGGGATGTCCATAGTCTTGCACATTAAGCATATCTTTAATGCATTAACCACAGGACATGGTGGTGTGTCTTCCTCATACCTAAATAATGATGACATGATAGATTCAGAGTCAGAGATCATGGGAAGATGAAGAATAGAACATAAGACTCTAGGTGTTTTTCATTCTGAACTCATCTCTGGCCAGAATAGCTTCCTCAAAATAAAAGGATATTGGACTGAGTTCTCTGTATCTGTAGAGCAATAGATTATATGAGTGGTAGGGATAGAAAAACTAACTGTTACTGAACTCCAGAAGTTTTCTTATTTGATACAATAGTCTTCTGAGGTCCTATAAATACCTTTTTTTTTTTTTTTTTTTTGCAAATGAGAATCTGGGGGCTTAGAAGTGGAAATTTCCAAGTTTCTTTAATTAATAAGTGGCAGCCATAAAGTCCAGCCTTTCTGACTTCAGTTCACAGGTTTTGCCCACGAAATCATGTTCCCCGTTATGTAAAGGAAATCTGAAAACCTCATTTTGCTTTTTGAGCCAATATTTTCCCTTCCTCTACCATCTGTCCACAGTCCTGTTCTGTTTGAGTTTTAACTCAAGAGGTGACTTGGAAAGGGAAGAACTCCAGCCTTGGATCTGACCTTGAGAGAAAGAGTCGCCTAGAAAAGTCATTTCATATATCTGAGGCCCGATTTCCTCACCTACAAAGTGAGTAACAACTCCAAGTCATTCTTGGGATTGTGGTGATGATAAAATAAGGTAATGTATTGGGAAAGAATGTATTTAGAAAATACTAAGTATAATAGGAGGTAAGGTACTTTAGCTAAGTGCTACAGGGGAAAATGAGTAGAGACGGTACACCATTTTTGGACTCTTCATAGCCCACACAGCGATCATTATTTTTAGATTTCTAAAATCCACAAATGGTTATAGGAAGTTGCATAGCTGAGTTACTACAGTACTGAATAATTAGAAATATGAGCTCTAGGATTAGACAGATAAACCAAAGTTCCAATTGAGGCTCTTCCTGTTTCTGTTTGTTTGAACTGAAGTATATTACTTTTATCTTTTTTTAAGATTTATTTATTTATCTGATAGAGAGAGAGAGTGCACAAGGCAGAGGGAGGGACAGAAGAAGAGAGAATCTCAAGCAGACTGTCTGCAGAGTGTGGAACCTGATCTCATGACCCTGAGATCATGACCTGACCCGGAGGCTTAACTGATGAAATCAAAGTCGGAGGCTTAACCGACGGAGCCATCCAGGTGCCCCTTAGGAATGAATATTACTTCTCCCACCATCACTATCTCATCTGAAAATTATTTTTAAAAATTAGGTACTATCTCGTAGCCAGGGCCAACTTCATGAACATGCAACCTGAGAACGAACAGGGCCCCACACTTGGCGTAAAGCTCTGCTGTCACTAACTTGAAATTCTTCATAATTTCATCATGGAGTTCGTGTGTTGTCAGTGAAGTGTAATGTGACAATGGAGCCTGTGCAGGGGGAGGCGATGTGCACGGTATGTGACTCGGTGAGTTCCTTGTTCACTCCACAAGCAGATAACATTCAGGATGCCCATGAGCACAGAAGTCCAGGGGACTCATCGTGTACAGAGGTGCAGTCAGATTCCAAGCAAGCATCAGGTACACGCAATGGGTCTCTAACTGAGTAAATGGGGGCACGGACAGACTGAGAGGTATTCCTTCCCTTCGCAACTAGAACCCGTCGGAAAGAAAGAAAATAGATGTTCTAGTTGCAAGGAAAAAGAAATGTAATTATGTATGGTGATGCGTTTTGACTTATTGTGGTGATCATTTCACAATATATTCAAACACTGAATCATTAAGTTGTCCATCTGAAACTACTGGACTGTTATAGGTCAGCTCTATCTCCATGAAAGAAAAGAAGGTAGGGTTTGCAAAGAAGCAGGAACAACCAAGGAACCCCATCACACCCTTTCTTACTTGCATATCACTTCCCTGCATTAGGCAAACATTTACGCTGAAAATTATGAGGGTAAAGGAAAGGGAAAGATAGGGTAGCCCCCAGTTCTTCTTGCAGCCTTTACTTACTCAGCAATCAATCAGATGTAGAGAGTGTTGGTAGAATGTGCACTTCTCAAGAAGTGAAATAAAAACACTTGAGCTAGTTTCTCACAGTATTCCACTACTCCGACGGGAACAAAAATGACGAAATAAAAAGCAACAAAATACACAAGCAACATTAGTCGTGTAATTTTAGTGGTTTGGCAGGTAAGTTAAATATTATGTTTGTGTTTAAAATCAGCACACATAAATATGAAGTTAAAAGGTAAATTTTACATTAGTAATCAGTAAAAAATATTGAACCACAATTAAGGAGCAAAAGGAAAAACACTGTGACCAAGTCAAGAGAGAGACCAAGGAAGAAAGGGAAAAAGCTTTATATTTTAGTACCATTTTGAGCAAAAGACCCCCAATTTCGTTTTGCACTCAGTGCCACAAACTGTGTAGCCAATCTTTGTGAAATCATTTGGCAGAGTATCTCAGCCATATTCAATACCCGGTAAAGATTGGCTACTAAGGTTGTGATCTTTCCTGAAGTTTTAGGCTATTATATTATACTATATAATAGTATAAAGAGGATGCTGTGGAGGGCCCAGATTAATGCCCTAAATACCATCTAACTTGGTGACACATGGTAAATAGACTTCTTGTGAGTATCATTTCTTAACATATAAAAATACTGAAATCTCTATGATGTACACCTGAAACTAACAAGATACTGTATGTCAAATACACTTCAATAAAAAAATATTAACAGGGTGGCTCAGTGGGTTAGAGTCTCTGCCTTTGGCTCAGGTCATGGTCTCGGGGTCCTGAGATCAAGCCCCGAGTCGGGCTCTCTGCTCGGTGGGGAGCCTGCTTCCCCTCTCTCTCTCAGCCTGCCTCTCTGCCTACTTGTGATCTCTGTCAAATAAATAAATAAAATCTTTCAAAAATATATCAACAATAAAAAGATAAAGTCTGGAGGCACACTGCTTCTGTATAGGTTAAAATTCACGTTCTTCAACTTTGTAGCTGTATGATCCTGGTCAAGTCATTTAAGTATTCTGCGTCTCAGAACATGACAGTGCAGACATCACAGGGTTGTTGTAGAGAATTGGTGGGTCAACGAATAATGCCAGGAGATCATGTAAATGTTCATGAAACTTTTGCAACTATTTTGTTGTTGTTGTTGGGATACAAAGGAGGGAGAAATTAACTCATTCTTGCCAAAATTCAGGAAAGCTTTACGGAGAAGATATTTGAGATTTCCCTTATGAACTGCACATTTCTAAGTAAAGTGAGTAGAAAAAAAAGGCCAGCCATGTAGACAGCTAGGAAGGGTCAACCCCATTTGCCAACTTTAGTAGCCAAGCCAGATTACTCAGAGCCATCTCCAGACTCTCAAAGAACTTCTATAGAGCTATTTAGGCTAGCATGCTATTCTCTTTACATGGTGATTTATGATCCTAGGAAGACAATCATAAGAAAAAATAAAACTCTTTAAAAACACATAGTTGTCAGAAACAATCCAAGAGCCCCCTCACCGGAAGACTGCATAAGAGAATCTCTTAGCAGAATAAAATTGCTCCTAATGTACAGGCGAACCTGGGAATCAATCAGCAGCAGCTCTCGTCTGTTCATTTTATATAGTTGCCCAGTTTGACAAGAAATCCAGAGAAGGGCTGAGCAGTGTTGTCAGCATAAAGATGGGGGAGAAGTGATGTACTAGGCTAATAAAAGGACTCACAAAGGTCCCTGAAGTCATAAATCCTTCTTGCGGCTTTTAAAATCTGTTTCCTTTGTAGGATTTCGATGATGGAGCTTTGACAGAGTGCCTTTGCTGTCCTCTCCCCTGCATGTGGGGAACTGAACTAAGTGGACAGAAGACAAAATGCAATATAACTTCCTGCCTTAACTACTCTGCTCCTCTTCCACGAGGAGATGTGGCAGCCTCGCTGATGGAGACAAGAACAGAGAGGCGTGGGCCTCCCCTCCCCGCCCAGAAGCCTGCCTCGGTTCCCCTGCCCTCCTCTCCGCATAAACTCCGGACTGCATCCTTCCCACGCGTGCTTACGGACTGATTCTCTTAGGCACAATCTATATGCTGACATGAATCCATTGTGCCTTCAATAAGTAGGTGGGCTTCTTTTTGGTTTTAAGTCAGATTCGTCAGGTAAATCTGGCATGAAAAATACCGCCAAGTATGCACTGGGTTTTGACTTACCCCATTCTATGAGCAGTATCTACGGATTCCACAAACTGGTCATCTTGGAGCAGGAGCCATGACCGCAGTGTTGGAGGAGGCCCTTGAAGGGCACAGGATATTGGGATGCCCTGAGCACTGGCCCCGGGCAACCAGGCAATCAGAGGCTCCCTAGCCCCTTCTCTATCTTTGGAATGTATGCTCCGCCCACCATTCTCAGAGCCCTGGAGATTTCAAGGATGCAACCTTGGCTGTATAGTGTTGCCGAGTCCACACCATGGACATCCACATGGCCATCCCCATGGCCCATCTACGTGACTGAGCCTCAGTAAAACCTCTATGTAAAATTTTGCAAGCCTTTTCTTTTCTTTTCTTTTTTTAATTTGACAGAGAGATCACAAATGGGCAGAGCAGCAGGCAGAGAGAGGAGAAAGCAGGCTCCCTGCTGAGCAAGGACGAAGGATGCGGGGCTCAATCCCAAGCTCCTGGGATCATGACCTGAGCTGAAGGAAGAGGCTTAAACCCACTGAGCCACCGAGGCGCCCCTTGCAAGCCTCTTGTGTAAGTTCCCTTGCTTATCAAAGCTGCTACCCGCTGGGAGGTCTGGGGGGGGGGCAAGGCGGTGGGAGGGCGGATCCCTCAGTTAAGTGGGCAACTCTTTTTTTTTTTTTTAATATTTTATTTATTTATTTCACAGACAGAGATCCCAAGTAGGCAGAGAGGCAGGCAGAGAGAGAGGGGAAGCAGGCTCCTTGCCGAGCAGAGCGCCCGATGCGGGGCTCGATTCCAGGACCCTGGGATCATGACCTGAGCCGAAGGCAGCGGCTTTAACCCACTGAACCCACTGAACCACCCAGGCGCCCCAAGTGGTCAACTCTTGATTTCAGCTCAGGTCGTGATCTCTCGGTGATGAGATCAGTTGAGCCCCTCTTTGGTCTCTGTGCTGGGCCTGGTGCCTCCTTGACATTCTCTCTCTCCTTCTCTTTCAGCCCCTTCCTCCCATCACCCCCACAAAAAAAAAAAAAAAAAAAAAAAAAAAACCAGAAACCGTCCCCTACCAATTGGGAATGATTTCCCTCTTTCTTTGGTCTCTCCTTGCCCTCTGGGTCTGGGGCCAGTTTCATATTTCTCTTTGGGAACTCCTGGAGTTGCCAACAAATAGAGCCTCCCTGTTTCTGTATTTAAGATAAACTGCTTTCCTGCAATTCGAAAACACTTCTCGTGTTTCTATTAATTCAGGTAAAATGCAATTAAAAAAATAAACTGGTAAATGCCACTCTAAACTGTACTATCCAAAAGAAAACCCTAATGTGCTTTTATTGTTGGTGTTTCCATTTACCCATCGATTGCTTTGGCTTGTACAGTGTAAATAGTTTCCAGTTGCTGGAGATCTCTAGGAACATAAACGCCCTCCCCACAATAAAGATATTTAAAACAAACAATAATAAAAAACACAATATAATAAAAATAATTTTAAAAAATTCTACCTTTAAAAAATAAATCTGGGGGCGCCTGGGTGGCTCAGTGGGTTAAGCCGCTGCCTTCGGCTCAGGTCATGATCTCAGGGTCTTGGGATCGAGTCCCGCATCGGGCTCTCTGCTCAGCAGGGAGCCTGTTCCCTCTCTCTCTCTGCCTGCCTCTCCATCTACTTGTGATTTCTCTCTGTCAAATAAATAAATAAAATCTTTAAAAAAAAAATAAATAAAATAAATCTGAACTAGTTTTCCCTTCAACCAACAACGGCATGCAGTATATTTCCTGATGTCAGTGCCCTGAATGTGAGGGTATGTTTCACTATGTCTCATTTTCCTCTATCAAGAGACAGGTCTCATCAGTGCGGGTCCCAGAGAGAAGGCATGGAGCAGAGCCATAGCTCAACCCAATATAGTGGAGGCCAGACACGAACTTGAGCTGCCCCTGAAATCAGCCTTCCTTCATCTAGTGGGAGAGTCCCTGCAGCATTCAGATTGATAGCAGAAATCCTGTCCTACCACTTCATAGCCATTTTGCAACCTTTATTTTCCTTGTGCATCTTGAACCTACATGGCATCCACTATACGTCCGTCATTGGTACCAAATGATCGTGGGCCATTTTCCCAGGTTCGTTTTGCTCTTAGAGGATGAGAATTGCTGCCACTAGATCTCTGTTTACTGCTCCTGGGGATGATAGAGGCATTGGATGTGTGGTTCTGTATACCTTGGGGTTGGGTGAGAAAATTATTCCTGGTGTGAGGCTGGACCAAAAGAGTTTTCACACAGAGCTACCTGTAGCAACTCAGGCCAGAAAAAAAAAAGAATCCAGATGGTGGTCAAGAAGAGCAGTGAGCGTTGCAGTTAAAATTGTGGAGCTAATTGTCATGTCTGAATGACAAGATGAGTAACAAGAGACCCAAGATAAGGAGCCTAAGACTTAAGACAATAAAGTGTGAGAGAATATTTGAGGGGTACTTTTTTTTTTTTTTTTTTACAGAGCCACAGAATCCCAAAGACATTCAAAAGAACGTTCCTAAGGCTCTGAAGACAATTCCAAAATAGCAATTCCAAAAATGTTTTCATCAGTGACAAAGTGACATTGAAGAAAGTGTATAAACATCCCTAGATGCCTACTTTGGAGAAAAAAGCACCTATTTGGGTGTGTGGATTCTGGCATATTTGTTAAACATCACACATATTACTTTAGAGTGACTCTTTAAATATGCAATATGTTCAGATGTGGGAAAAACCAACCCGGAACACTGGTGTGTTTTATTTCTTTATTGCTAGAGGTCCGATCCTTTTCTTTGTTGTTTTTTTCAAAACACAGTCTTCTTATTTGAAAATATTTATGTGTGTACGAGAGGATAGGAGATTTTTGTACATTGTTCTTTGAAACTTTTTTTTTTCTACATTACTGCATTCTCACACATCTTTTTCCATGGGGCAGAATGACTCTGGTTTTCTTTATAACCATCAGCTCACAAATCCACAGGGACTCTCCAAGCCACGGCTTGTGATAACTTTCCAGTTCTCAAAGATTTGGGGGGAAAACTATATTAACTTTATATCAGCAGATGAAGCAACTTGACTTTATTTGAAACCTTTTTTTTTTTTTTAATTTTTATTTATTTATTTGACAGAGAGAGAAATCTCAAGTAGGCAGAGAGGCAGGCAGGGGAGCCGGGGGATGCGGAACAGGCTCGCTGCTGAGCAGAGAGCCCAATGCGGGGCTCAATCCCAGGACCCTGGGATCATGACCTGAGCCAAAGGCAGAGACTTAACCCACTGAGCCACCCCGGCGCCCCTATTTGAAACCTTTATCAGCCTGACCCCATAAGGAGACATACCTTGGTTTATGGGCTGTCAGTAGATCTGGCGATAGAGCTGATGACTGTGATTCAAGTGACAGCCTAAATTTCACCAGTTTGCTTCAAGATTTGGGCTAAGTCTCTTTGCCTTCTGAAATTGCAGTTTCTTCTCCCAGTGCTTCCCACCCACTTCACAAAGATGCTATGAATATTAACTTTGAAGGGCTTTGAGCACTCCTAAAGAAAGGCACGCCTCCAAATACAAGGTATTAAGTAATCTGAAAGGCTCCACTTCATGATTATCATATAAATAATCAGGAGGCTTTTACCAAAAGAGAGGTTACTTTGTGCTAAAACCGATTAGATAACAATAGTAATAATAAAAATGTACAGAAAAGGCAGAAACTAACACACGTCCTAGAGATGGATACACAGTAACCCTTCATTTAGCTGGGGTATGAATAAAGGTTAATCAATAAGCAAACTGTAAGGTATTTTATACTGTGGATGTGATTGATTTTTGATTATTGTCATTTCCATTTGACTGAGAACACAAAATTAGCATAGAGGACAAAAATCTGGCAAAATGCTCAACATTGTCTTTCACCAGAGAAATGCAAATGAAACCACAAAGAGATACGTACACAACCAGTCGATGAATAAAAGTAAAAAGATCAGTGTTACCAAAGACGGGTGAAGATTTAAAGCAATCGGAACACAAATAAATTGCTGGGGGGGATGTTCATTGGTGGAACTCCTTTGGAAATAGGTATGGGAGTTTCTTAAAAAGTTAAACATAACCTGTACAATAACCCCACAATTCCACTTCTAGGTATCTACCCAATAAAAGTGAAAACAGATGTGCACAACCATGTATAAGAAAGGTCATAGCAAATTTATTCATAAAAGTTTAAACTGGAAATAACCCAGATGTCCATCCATAGGTGAAAATATTGTGGTATAGTCATAAAATTGGATATCACTCCTCAGTAAAAAGGAGAAAACTCCTGATACAGCACCAGTAGGGATATAGCTCCCAGACATTATCTTGCATGAAAGAAACCAGATAGCTGAGCATATCAACAGCTTGGCAATGACTATTCTGCTATTAGAGCCACAAAGACTGGTCCTCATTTCCACAGCACGCTCATAGTCACACAAACACACACATGCACACACATGCACACACACGTGCACAGATACACACAATTTCTGGCTTGCAAGAATGTAAAATCATTACATTAAGTCCATAAAAACAATTTTAAATTTAGGGGCACCTGGGTAGCACAATTAGTTAAGAGGCCGACTTTTGGTTTAGGTTCCGGTGGTGATCTCAGGGTGGTGAGATCAAGCCCCATGCTGGGTTCCATGCTCATGGCGTCTGCTTGAGATTCTCTCTCCCTCTCCTTCTGCCCACCCCCAGCCAACCCCTCTGGCTTGTGCTCTTTCTCTCTCTAAAATAAATAAATTAATTCAAAAAATAATTTTAAATTTTTGAATGCTTTCTACATGTGGTAGGTGTTTTATATTCATTGTATCATTTAATGGGTATGGTTCTATTATTCTCCCTATTTTATGGACAAGAAAACTGAGGCCTGATAAGGGCAACTGCTATCACATGGCTAGAAATGAAGAGTTGAGACTTGCACTCCCATCCATCTGAGTCTAAATCCTGTAGGAGAAACCAGTGACCTCAGCTGTTAAGCGCTAGGCTTTGCTTTGACAAAATATGAAACCTAATTCATCAGCACTTACTAACCTAGGTTGATTTATCACACTGCAATAAAGAATAAATGAATCACGGAGCATGGATTATTTACTATATTTCTACATTTATCAGGACCTTGTTGTCAAGAAGGAAGAGAAAGCCTTATCCAACCTGGAAACAAAAACACGGGTCACTTGCAAGGAAGGGTCCACTGCAGAGAGGCGGGCACAGGAGAATTTCCTGCGGTAGTCACACGTATGGACTGGATTCAGGTCATGGGCTTCCAATTTCCAGGATTCATGTGCCTACTTCTGTTCCTCACTTCTGCCTGCCCCAGAATCTTCGAGTTAAATCCATTCCTCTCATTTCTCACACCGTACTGCCAAGTCACATCATCTTTGCTCCCATATCACACACAAGGACTCAGATCTCACTTCTTCCGGGAATGAAGGCAAGATGTGAGTATTTAAATAGTCTCAACTCCACTCCTCCCACAACACATACACATGCCTATTCATGTACATGTGTGTGTACATGTGCATACACTTATGTTGAGGAGGACTTAATATCAGTCATTCTCCCATGTACTCTGATGCTGACCAAGGGGCTTCCTGAGTCCCTTCCCTGACACCAGGTCCCGGGGTCCGGTGGCCAAAAGGCAATCACTGGCATCCTCCGTGCTACCACCTGGGATATATCAGCTCTCAGGAATAGGTTGCCACTTGGATCACCCCTGCCCCTTCTGCTCTTCCTGGTCCCCCTTCTTGGGGGGACTAACACCTTGCCTCTTAGCCTCATAAAGGGGCCCAAGCCCTGCTCTACCAAGACACCCCTAGTTAGCCACACCTTCTGCTCCCTGACCATAAACCCCACAAACCAGATTCTTTCCTAGGGATCTCTATGCATGGTAGGATACTCTCTTTGAGGATACTCAATGATGTTCTTATAATCTTTAAAAATGGATTCTCCTGGGGGGACTGGCTGGCTCAGTTAGCAGAGCATGTGACTCTTGATCTCGGGGTTGTGGGTTGGAGCCCCACATTGGGTGTAGAGATTATCTAAAAATAAAATCTTAAAAAATAATAAAATACTTAAAAAGCAAAAAAAATCAACCGGAGGTGGGGGGGGGGGCAACAACCCTGATTTATGGTGTTTATCGACTTCTGTGGTAAAGACACTTCCACCAAGACCACACTCAGACTACCAACATGACAGTCACTTATCAGTAGCTGGAACAGATGGGCAGCGATGCTGGGTAAGAGTATTTCTGCTGTGCGGAAACCATAGGATAAAGAACCTCCAAAGCATCCATGATGGTAAAATACAAGGGAATCGGGAAGTAATATATTTGGGTGTTTATTACCTTTATTTGTCATATAATTTATTTTATTCATAAAGTCATATAATTTAATTTTTTGCAATGGCTCTGCTTAACGAGATTCCTAAAAACTTAACAGTTGACCCTCACAAGTAAGGGTGGCTGGCTCCAGCCCACCGCTGCTGGAGGACAGGGCTCACCCTGTTATTCATGACCATAGGCCAACTTTCAGGCACAGGTAGGCATCCAGTAACTCTATTATAGTCAATGAGTCAAAACAATGAATAAAGAATGTATTTCTGACCCAAGAAATAATGTATTTCTTCTTCTAAAAAGAAGAAGTTGTATGAACAAGCATTCCACGTGAACAAATACTGTAATTTAGCATTTGTTGGTTCCATAAATATTCAGTGAGCATCTACCAGGGGCCAAGCACTGTTCTAGGAGCTAAGATTGAAGAGGAACTGGACGGACATGTGGCTGTCCTCAAGAAGCATAAATCCAGGGGGACAGTAAGAAATATTTTAGCGGGTTTCCCATTTTCCTTTCTACTACGATCCCTCCCCACCCCCAATCAGAAGCGGTACTTCGCTCAGGGGGTAGCTCTCTTCCCTTTCAGTCTTTGTGGGCGCCTTCTTTCTCCGCCACAGCCCTGCCCCACCCTATTTGACTCCACCGGAATAATCTAGGACCTCAAGTGTCTTCGCTGTGTTTTTACTTTTCTCTTTCCAAACTTTCTGAGACCTACTTCTTTTATTACCACAACTCTCTTTGGGAAAAGAAACTCCTAATAATTAAACATATTCTGTATATTAGGCATCTATGTATCGATTAATTCTCATTATAGCTCAGATGATGTAATATTATTATCCTCATTCTTAGATGAGAAACCTGAGCTATTTAGTTTTTTCTTTCAAATCATAAAGGTAGGACTTAAGGCTGGATCTAAGTGCCAAGTTCACGTTCTTTTCTTTACAGATTTCCTCTTAGCTCTTCAAAGAGCGTTACTTGACTTATGCTTGTTTAGGTGTTCCTACCATCTTATGTTAGCTTATCTTTGAGATTATAAGCTCTAAAAATATAAAAGAGTATTGTTCCTGTATACTTAGAATAATCAGAGTCTAATAAATTTAGTTGACAAATTTTATGTAAGTCTGTTTGATTTTATAAAAGTAATACATGATTGGGGTACCTGGCTGGCTCAGTCAGTACAGCATGTGATTCTTGGTCTCTGGGTTGGGAGTTCGAGTCCCATGCTGGATGTAGACATTGCTTAAAAACAAAATCTTAAAAAGAATAAATGATCAAACACAACTTACACAACTGCAAGGAAGAAAATAAGTCATCTATGCTTCTACTACCCTGGGACATTCAATTATTACTATTTATCTCCACGTTTTTCTCCCTATGTATAACCTTTATAAATATAATGGACATAATACTTTATATATACTTTGATTTTCTTACACTATTAATAGTACCAAACTAGTAACAGTACAAATATATGGATACTACATTTTACTATATGCATACAATTAAATACTCTACAGCTATGAAAATTATATATTATTTTTGCATGCAACATGGATAAAATGCAAAACTATAAATTTGAATGATTAAAGACCATACATAGTTATATGTATATTGTTTGAATGCATTTAAAGTTTAGCAAAACTAAGATATACTAATAGAAGATAATAGTTGCATTTGAGGAAGAAGTGTTGGTAGTGACCTAATGGAGGCATGAAAGGAGCCTTTGGAAAATATCCTCTCATATTTTTAAATTTTTTTTTTTTTTTGTAGCAAACATCATTTTCCCATACCATTTAACATTCTTCCACAATGATGACAGCCCTTGTATTTAATCATTTCTTATTACTGTTCTTAAGATTCCTTATTATACTTAAGGCTTGAGGAGCACACTTTTAAAGATTTTTTTTTAATTTTTTTTTATTTATTCATTTGAGAGAGAGGGAGCTTGAGAGCAGGGAAGGGGCAGAGGGAAAGGAAGAGTCCCAAACAGACTTCCCACTGAGCATGGAGCCCAACACAGGGATTGATACTAGGACCCCAGGATCACGACCTGAGCCAAAATCAAGAGCCAGCCACTCAACCAACTGGGCCACCCAGGTGCCCCCCAAAATATTCTTACAAATGTATCCATATATATCCTTATTTCCTTAAATAAATCCCTGTATATTAATTTGCAACTTTTTGTGACTGTGTGTGTTATCAGATTGGCTTCCTACAAAATTGTGCCAACATACCTTTCTACTAGCAGTAGATGGAGTGCCCCTCTGCTCATACAGCTGGCTACATTTGGTATTATTACATCCACTGTTAACATTACTAGGCTGATCAGTAGAAAGTGGTAAGTCTTCTATTTGCTGTTTCTTGACTATTAGTGAATTTGAACAACTTTTTATAAATTTAGCAACCTATGTTTTGTAAAATACCTCTTTATGACTTTTGTCCACTTTTCTACTAGAATGTATTTTTTCATTGGTAAGCTTTTTATACATCAAGGTTTTGAATTTTTTCTCTTCTTGGGCTAACTTCATTTTACTTTAAGAACTTTATTTTCAAATATTTATGGATTTACAGGAAGTTGCAAAATACGCTACAGAGTTCCTGTGTACCAAGTTTCCTGCACTGGTAACATCTTTACATTAATTGTAATGTATTATCAAAACCAAGAAACTGCAATTGGTAAAAAATGGTTAAATGGGTTACAGACCTATATGAATTTCTTCATTTATTTTTAAATCTATTAATGGAGATCTTAAACACCAATTTTAATGCATTCCTTCTTCTTCTTTTTTTTAGTCATTTACACTTCTAGTTTCTGGTTCCACATATAAGAGCTTGGATGTTACCACTCCACCTTAAGAACAAGGAAGAAGCTGGAGAGACTGAAAAATCGGTAACTCTTCTTGGATCTCCAAGAGAGAGGAGAACCCAGGGCAAACCACCACCTCCAAGATTGGAGAGACAGGCAAATACAAAGAGCTGTAGTTTAGGAGAGCGGAGACTCACAAGCAGAAACCACTACGGGAAGCAGTGCCAGGGTAGGAAAATCTGAACTTAACTGATGAATTGCCAGAGGCGCAGTGCAGACAAGTCTGACTAAGTTAAAAATTCCAAAGGGACCCAGTCATAGAGGAGCCCTAACAATATTTTGAGATTCACCCCTTAGGTGCGCAACCACATTCCCACAGTAAATATAAGAGAAAAATCCCCCTGGGCTTCCGGAGGGGGAGAGGAAAGGAATTACTTTGAAATACCTCAGAGGATTCTCCTTTTAATAAGACCTACCGTTAGGGGAAAGAGTTAACCAGATTCTAACCTAGTCAGGTATTATCGAAGTGTAACTAACCTGAGGAAGGGAAATACCCAACTCCAGCTCGCTCTAGCCCTCCTGTCCTACTTAAGGAGGGAGAGAAAAACTTAGAAACACTTGTGAAGTTCGCATTCCAGTCAGTCTTTCTAAAAGACAGAGACCTAATCATAGGACCATAGAACGCTTCCCCACCCCCACACCTTATCACCACATTACTAAAGGTCTATTTATAACAGTTCCTTTTACCCAGTAGATCATGTTTAGTTATCAAGAAACAATTAGAGGGCATCGGAAAAGGCAAAAATCACAATTTGAAGAGACAGACTAAGCATTAGAAGCAGACAAAGCAGAGATGTTAGAATTGAATTATTATAGATGGGGAATTTAAAACAACTATGAGGGGCGCCTTGGTGGCTCAGTCGTTGAAGCTTCTACCTTCAGCTCAGGTCATGATCCTGGGGTCCTGGGATGGAGCTCCATATTAGGCTCCCTGCTCAGTGGGGCATTTGTTTCTCCTTCTGCTCCTCTTCCTGCTTGTGCATGTACTGTCTCTCAAATAAATAAATCTTTTAAAAAATAAATAAAACAATATGATTGGTATGCTAAGGGTGCTGATAGATAAAGTAGACAACATGAAAGAATAGATGGGCAATATAAGCAGAGAGAAATTCCAAGGGGGGGATCAAAATAAAATGCTAGAGATTAAAAAAAGAAAAAACACTGCAACAGAAATGAGGTATGACTTTGGGGGTCTTGTTCTGGACACCACTGATGAAAGAACTTCTGAGAACCTGAGTATACTATTGATATATATTGAAATAGCCTCTAATATTGATGACATTTTGAGGATTAAAATGCTGAAAGACATATTAAACTAATAAAAACCCAACAACTGGATTTCAACATTCAATGCACTGTAATGAAGAGACAAAAATCAAAGTATTTCTAAGCCACCTGTCACAACATGTAAAAATGGTAAAAGAAAAATTGGGCTAGAATTAGAAACCTGAAATGTGTACTTTCTCAGAAAGGATATCTACAAATGTAGATTTCTGATTGTAATAGGGAGATAACACTCTGTGCTTTCCTTTCTATATGGGAGTGAAAAAATTGCCGGTTAGAATTAGGGAAAAATATTAAAACCTATCAACCATCTGCAAAAGGATTAGGATAAGGAAAAAAAAAAAATTACCCTATCCCCCATCTGTAAAATGGGGCAGTAAACTGGACTTCGTAAAACTGTTTGAATACAAGTGTTTGCACATTATCCACCCACCTTCACCGACACTGCCACCTGTCTAGCCCTAAGCACTATTATTCCTTGGTGGTCAGTTGATTGCAATGGTCCCTTAACCGGCTGCCCTTGCTGTGGCCTGCTCCACTACAATCCACTCTCAATACAGGAAGAGTAATCATCTTAAAACATAATTCAGATTGTGTCACTCCTCTGCTTAAGTTCTTATGGGCTTCCCATTCCCTTACCTACTTGAAATATGTAGAAGAGTGCAACCCCCACACTATAGCCTACAAGGCCCTCCACTCACCTCTTCCATCTCCTTTCTCTCTCAAAACCATTTCTCACTTATCCTCCTGCTCCAGTTAAAGCCTCTAGGCAGGGGCTTTGTTTGCTGTTCTTTCTGGAATGCCTTTCCTGTGGACCTTCTAGGCCACCTCCTTCTTTTCATCCAGGTCTTTAGATAATATACCACTAGTATCCTTGAAAACCAAACAGCAAAGAGCATAAAGTCTGAGAAAAACAACAGAATATCCAAGACAACTATACACGGTGTAAAATACACATAATGAGAATACCAGAGGAGAAGAAAGAGGAAGGAACAAATGAAATATTTGAAACAATAATGACTGAGAATATCCTCAAGTGATTATCAGACAGCAAACCACGTATCCAGGAACCTCAGAGAATACCAAATAGGATAAATTCCAAAAACAGAATGCCTAGGCATATCAATTTCAAACCAGAGAAAGTCAAAGAAAGAAATTCCGAAAGAAACCAAAGGGTTTCTGGGGCTCCTGGGTTGCTCAGTCGTTAAGCGGCTGCCTTCAGCTCAGGTCATGATCCCAAGGAACTGGGATCAAGCCCCGCATTGGGCTCCCAACTCAGCCAAAAGCCTTCTTCTCCCTCTCCTGCTCCCCCTGCTGGTGTTCCCTCTCTTGCTGTGTCTGTCAAATAAACAAATAAAATCTGAAAGAAGGAAGGAAGGAAGGAAGGAAGGAAGGAAGGAAGGAAGGAAGAAAACCAAAGGGTTTCCAAAACCAAAATCTTACCTATAGAGGCACAAAGATAAGAAGTACATCTTACTTGGGGCGCCTGGGTGGCTCAGCCAGTTGAGGAGCCAACTCTTGCTTTTGGCCCAGGGCATGATCTCATGGTTAATGGGATCCAGCACAACAACAGGCTCCATGCTCAGAAAGGAGACTGCTTAAGATTCTCTCCCTCTGCCCCTCCCTCGACTCCTGTGTCTGTGAGCTCTCATGCTCTATCTCTGAAAGAAATAAATCTTTAAAAAAACAAAACAAAACCTAGAAGTAAATCTTTCTTCATTCTTGAGGTTACTAGTAGTCTTTCCATACCAGAATTTTACAAATTGCGTATTTTTGGATTACTGCCGGGATTTCTTAAGGAAATTCTAAATGGGCTTGAAAATTCTGGTGTCAACCATGTACATTTCCCTTTCTTCTTGTGAGAGCAAATCTAATATTGTCAAGGGCCATTGTACTCTCACACTAAGAAATCTGTATATTTGCACTGTTGTAAACAGAGTCACATCAGTGAATCCTTTGATTAGAACTTGTGTAGTTTATGAACTCTGTTCCTTTATATAAAAAAAAAAAAGTACTTTGTGAAAAACTCATATTTTGGGGCACCTAGGTGGCTCAGATGGTTAAGCATCTGTCTTCACCTAGGTCACATTTTCCAGGTCCTGGGATTGAGCCCCATGTCAGGCTTCCAGCTCAGCAGGGAGTCTGCTACTCCCTCTCCCTCTGCTACTCCCCTTGCTTATGCTCTCTCTCTCTCACATGAATAAATAAAATCTTAAAAAAAAAAAAACTCGTATTTTTACATCCTACACAGGGCAACAGAAAGATGTAAAATAATTTTATTATGGGCTTACACAATATTTTGCCCTAGAAAAGGTAGCCTAGTAAAATCTGTGGATGTAGAACTGTGTACTATTTCTATTCCTGCTGCCTTGCAGGTCCTGGGGGAATGATGCCAGCCCTGATTATCTGGACCCTTTGGACTTCTAAGTGTCTCTCTCACCTTGGGGGGAGATGGCTGAAGGCAGTGCAGTTGCATTTGGAACATTATTTGAGCACCAAGTTTGACTGAGGATAAAGGGCATGTGCAAACTTTTCATGAGCCTCTGCCTCTTGAAATGTAGAAGTCTCCATCTCATTATAATTAAAGAAAGGAATCAAGGCTTAGTCTGGCCCATGCAGTGGAGATTTACAAAATTGACAGAACCTAAAACATGAGCACTTAAATAGTTTTATTTAATTTTTTAAAAGATTTTAATTATTTATTTGAGAGAGAGAGAGAGTGAGCATGTGCACAACCAGGGGGAGGGGCAGAGGGAGAAGCAGACTCTCTGCTGAGAGAGATCCCAGGACCCTGGGATCATGACCTGAGCTGAAGGCAGACACTTAACTGACTGAGCCACCCAAGTGTCCGTTTTTTAAAAAAATTTTAATCACTATAAACAATACTACAATAAATATTAATATATGGTGTTTCTATCTTTAACATTTGTTCAGTAATTCTTCAGGATAAATTCCTAAAAGTAGAATTTCTAAGCCAAAGAATATGCTCATTTACAATCATTCAGGACATATTGCCAAAACACCCATTTGAAGGCTGTACCAATTCATATTCTTACCAATGGAACGTAAGAACATTCATTTCCTACATCTTTACCAACACTAGTCATGGACATCCTTTGTAACCATTGAAGAATTTAATGTCTAATATAAAACAGATTATGTTGCTCCTCTATTTTAAAACCTCCAAAATTTCTTCATTGTCCATGGGAGTCACTATTAACCTTTTTGGTAGCAGGACCTCTTCATGGTTGTAAAAAATTATTCAGGGCCCCAAAGAGCTTTTATTTACATGGGTTACACTTATTAATATTTGCTGCATTATAAATTAATATGTTACTGTAAGTTAATATAAACAAAAATTTGAATTTTTTATTTAATACAGTAAAAAATAAACCCATTATGTGTTAACACAAATAACATATTTATGAGAGATAAACTATTTTCAAAAAAAACCCACTAGTAAGATATATGGCATTGCTTTACATTTTTGAAAATCTCTTTAATTACTGGCTTAAAAGATATTCTATTATAGTAGAAGCAGAAGTCTCATATCTGTTTTGGCATTTAATTTGTTGCAATACTGCACATCATGTAGCCTTTGGAAAACTTTCCTGTACACTCAGGAGAGAAAGAGAATGAAAAAAGTAAACAATGTCTTAGTATTATTATGAATGTAGTTTTGGCCTCTTGGACTCCCTGAAAGGTTCTTGGAGACCTCAGAGGTCTGCAGACAATACTTAGAGAACCATAAAGTCCAAAGGATCAAATCCAACTCTAGCATGCCGTGAGTCCTTTCTTGATTCAATCCTAAACTTTCATCAGTTATTCTATCACGCTCATTCTTCCAGACATACAGAAGTCCCAAATATATTATGCATTTTCAGTCCTGTATGTTTTTATAAATACTCACTTCCAGGAATGCCTGTCCCTGGTGACTATATTGAGATTTGAGGGAACTCAATAAATTATAACCCTCTCCAAGCTCTGAATATACTAAGAAAAAAAAAAAAAAAAAAAGCAGAGAGAGAACCAAGTATCACTTTCATTACCAACATGGCTGATTGTGAAGGACAGAGCTACCTTATATTTGGCAGCAATGGGCTTCTTGATACGCTCACCCAGGAACTACACAGATACACCCATCCAGATGTAGACAGTGCTGGGCAACTGCGGGGCTCCCTGCTCCATTATTAAATTTTTTTCAAAGATTTTATTTATTTGAGAGAGAGAGAGAGATCATGGGAGAGAGCAAAAGCACAAGCAGGGGTTAGGGGCAGAGGGAGAAGCAGACTCCTGCCAAGCAGGGAGCCCAATGTGGGACTAGATCCCAGGACCCTGGGATCATGACCTGAGCTGAAGACAGAAGCTCAACCAACTGAGCCACCCAGGCGCCCCTCCATTATTAAATTTTGAGAAAGAGAAAAAGGGCTTGTTCCCAAGAGGAGAAAGGAGGAAAGATTTGAGCTACATGCAATCCTGAGTTCCTTATCCCAGAGTCAACAAATAGGTACATTGTGCCATCTTTCTGGAAGGCAGATGACTGCGGGGGAAAAGCCAAGAGAAACTGAGAGGAGTGATATCCTAGTAGCTTTCTTTCCCATGACAGAAAACAGGAATGGGAATGTAACATACCCTCCATCCCACTTCCACACACCCCCCCAAACAAGATCCCTTATCTATAAACCCCCTTATCATACTCGAATGTTACCTTTTGGATGACACTTTAACTGCCTGATGTATTCTCCCCTCTGCTTACATAACATTTGTACACTTAAATTCAACAAGTGATACTGAGACTATTACACGAAGACATGAAGAACACAAATACAAATAATGAACTATTTCTGCCTTCCAAAACTTGGGGAAATGATATTTATGACAGCATCTCTGATATAGCTCTCAGATTCTTGGCCCCTACGTTTATTCTGTCAACATACTTGGAAGCACTAAGTACACAGGCTCCCCTTTTCTATGAAATAATTTACGTGTGTCATTGCACCATCTGAAATCTGTCTACATCATTTGACCCTCACAAATCTGTACTCAACTTGTGTGATGCCCCTGAAATCTTTCCAAATGACTCTCATTTCCTATCAAGATCTAGCCAGACCAGTGCCACCAGTAATAATCCCTCCAACCTAACAATTCATTTTTTTTTTTAATCCTTCCCATTTCCCTAGTAATTTTATACTTGGGTGCATGCCTTTGTGTGTTTGTGTGTTTTGTATTTATAGCTATAATGGTAGAAACCTGCAGTAGCACAGCTCATTATATAAGAATTTGGAAATAACATGGGCCAAATCCCAGATCCTAGACCCAGCAGTAAATATAATAAAAGCTTGATATAACATGTTTAACCTATAAGGAGGGCAATGTTTCTGTCCCTGAACAGCTCATTATAGAGATTCCACTGTATTGTTATTTCTCCCCATCTCCACGGCAGCCTGCAGACTCCTTGAGAGCACAATCATCAGCAGAACGGTTAGATTAAATGACCTTTTTTTGGGGGGGGGGTTCTGCTTTTACCCCTGAAATTCTATAATTCTAGTGAGTTTCCCTTTCTTGGAAATATGGCACAAAGTCTCCATTTTACCAAGCTCCTGGCACGTAGTCTGTCACAGTGGTTAGAAGTACAGATGCTGAAACCAAGAGTAACTGGCCTCAAGCCCTGGCTATCTATGTGTCTTTAAAACAAATTACTTCCTTTTTTAAAAAAATTTTTATATACTTTTTAAAGATTTTATTTATTTGCCAGAGAGAGGGAGAGAGAGCACAAGCAGCAGGGAGCAGCAGGCAGAGGGAGAAGCAGGCTCCCCCCCAAGCAGACAGCCCAATCCGGGCCTGGATCCCAGGACCCTGGGACCATACCTGAGCCAAAGGCAGATGCCCAACTGACTGTGCCACCCAGATGTCCCAAACCACCTCCTTTTTCTATGCCTCCATCGACTCATCTATAAAATGATAAGAATCATATCTGTCTCATAGGCATGTTGTGAAGGTTGAACAGTTAATATATATAATGTACTTAGAACAATAGCTGCCACATACTTAGTGTATGATAAATTATCAATTACTAGTTACTACTGGCAAGTATGTGTTCAGAGAATGCTACAACAGCATGAATTCTCAGTAACTTAAAATACACATTGAATAGGCACTCAGGAAGTTCTATAGACTGATCTTGGCTCTGATTTTATAGGCTTATCCAAATCCTTTAAAATACCTTGTCTCATCAAAATAAAAGCATTTCAAATTAGAAAGGCAGTTAGCCTTTACTGAGAACTAATTCCCTTATATACACCAGGCACATACATGCTGAATCTACCAACAAAATCCTATTAAAGACCATGTTTGTATAGTTCTATTATATTTAAAAATATTCCTATCCATTTTTAGAGCTTCAATCAAGCCTTTACACAGTATCTGTAGTATCTCTTCTTTGCAAAATCTTGCTATAGGTGTGTCAGATGGTCTAATCATACCACAGGTACAGACACTGACTGCAGTTTAAAAGATACTATCAAGGAACATATTAAATAGTTCCATAAAACTTAGAAAGCAAAGCTAACTTTCAACCACAGGACTGCTCAAGAAGTGGGTAAATTTGGTACATTTGCTCTTAAGTCATTTTAAAAGCATTAAAACATATTTCAAAGATTTCAAACATGCAATTATTTTTTCTGCCACTCAAAACACGAAATAAACATTGCTTTAGAAAGATATGTGCTTTTATATCTATCAAAACAAACAACTTAATGAATAAAAATTGTTTTCTCAAACCATTTTTCATACATTTGCAACTCATCCAGCAAATCCCAGGTCTGAAATTATAAAAACCATTGGTGAAATGTATCATTGTTCCCCCAGATTAAAATGCATTAAACTCAAGGTGTGGTTATTCTACGAAAAACTACTCTAAAAACATTTACTTTAGAATTGCATTCACTAGCGAAATTGCACTTTTGTCTCCTTGGATGGCACTGATATTTTAGGTTTATCTTATAGATCTGTATTATTTTATAATCACATCTTCCCCCATATTTATCCGAAGTGATAATTATCTTTTAAATTAGTAAATAACTCTGGGTCACCTATTCTTTATGCGGTATTTAGCTGGATATTATAAAAGGGGGATCCAGCTGGTGACAACAGGCTTATTCCTCGGGGTTCCCAATTAGCAAAGGCAGAAAGGTAATGCAAAGGAATAAAAGAAATATAAGATTATCTGCTCTGTTCCTGTCCTTTACAAGTTCTAGGCCTACTTTGTCATCATGATGAAGATCGAGAACCTGTCCTAGACCACTTCTGCTTGACTTGTTTGCCATTTGCTTCCAACCTCTTATTCTGTGATCTCTTAAGGTTTTAAATGTCCCCCAAAGCCCACCCCATTTTGATGCATTTGTTAACAGACACATTTGGAGCCTCATTGCTGACTTGAAGTTTTCTCCACTCTTGAGCCCTATACTTGCACAGCCCCAGGTAAGAGATCTGCCTGCTGGTCCTGCAGTGTAAGACTGGCCCTACTTAGTTGAGACCCGCCCTCCATCACTTGCTTCCACTTCTCCTCACAACCTGCCTGTCACAGAGGGGAAATCAGAAAAAAAATACTAGACAATAATTTTAGTATAATAATGACATACAGAATGATAGAAAGCAGTTGTTACATTAAGTTGGAAGAGTGAGAAATGGCTTCCGATCTTCTTTTTTGATGCTGCTTAGGGATGGGCTTCAAGGATCCCAGTAGGACAAACTAGAGCAGAGGCCTGTTTATACTCTTAAAATGATTAGATTTTTATTACCTAAATAGTACAGTTTTACATGTGTGATTTTCTGCCTTCTTAAAAATAATGTCATGATGGGGTGCCTGGGTGGCTCAGTGGGTTAAGCCGCTGCCTTCGGCTCAGGTCATGATCTCAGGGTCCTGGGATCCAGTCCCATATCGGGCTCTCTGCTCAGTGGGGAGCCTGCTTCCTCCTCTATCTCTCTGCCTACTTGTGATCTCTCTCTGTCAAATAAATAAATAAAATCTTTAAAAAAAAAATGTCATGATGACGGTGGAAAGAACTAGAACTTTTTGAATAGTTTCTATATGCCAGGCACTTTCCAAGTCGAGTTTTATTTATTATTCCTCTCCACATTCAAGCTGGGAAGATGGGGGGGGGTTAAGATTTTGTTTGTTTATTTGACAGAGATCACAAGTAGGCAGAGAGGCAGGCAGAGAGAGGGGTGAGGCAGGCTCCCTGCCAAGCAGAGAGCCCGATGTGGGGCTGGATCCCAGGACCCTGGGATCATGACCTGAGCTAAAGGCAGAGGCTTAACCCACTGAGCCACCCAGGTGCCCCAGCAAGATGTTTTATCTGAGAGTGAGATACTGAGTAATGCCAGCTGTCTTGGGCACTACAAACTCAGCCCCCCATTTCTTGGCACTTGCTATTTTGGAATTGCTATTGCTTCTGTTCCTGATTTCAAAGTGAGTCAGAATTCATATTTACCCCAAACACAATTAACAACTTTTCCTATTAAAATGGAAAATCGTTACAAATTCCAACTACTGGCCTCAGACAAAGGCAGCAGATCAAAGCAGGTGGCCCATCTTACAAAGAGAGACCCAGAATTTCTGTGGATTGACTGGGATAGATGGTGCATGGACTGGTAGCAGCGGTTTCCCTGGGCCCAGTTTGGCATCAAAGAAAAGCAGGGAAGATAAGGTTAAAAGAAAAATCATGTAGCAACCCAAAATTTGCAAGTAGTAGCCTATTGTTGAGACAGGGCCAGATGACAAGACTGTTCTGTGAGTAGCCCTAAAGCCAGTGATCTCTGGTTGTGAGGAAAAAGAATTCAAACATACAGTTTTGTGTCATAAGGAACTTAGGCATCTGGAAACAGCAAGAACACCTGCTAGTAGAAAACATGGACATGGTATCTCTCCTTAAAGCTCCCACCAGTAGCTGGTCCAGAAAAAAAATCTGACCTCATTGAAAAATATGCATCTATGCAAACTTACTATAGGAAAATAAAAGAAATAGAGATAAAATGGAAGGCAAAAAATATACAACAGAAATGTTTTCTTCCCATAGAACAAATGAATATTTAGGCCAAAAAATATTGCCAAAAACTTGAAAGGTAAAAGACCTAAATAGAGCTCTTGTACCTATAAAGCAAGAGCTCATATCAGATATACAAGAGCTTGGGGAAGATACTGCAAGTCAATTGGAAATGAAATACAATTTGGCAGGGCCCAGGAATCAAACATTTCATTGGCAGCAACCAGATTCTGTTAAAAACATGGAAAGAAACAAGTATGTGAGGAATAGAAATAGAGTATAATTCAATGAAGTAGAAAAAAAAATTCAAAAGCATCATGACAGAATAATAGCTAGACAGGACAGATATAAAAAGGCCTTAACATATGCAGTAACTAATATCCTGAAGAGATTGAAAAATAAAATAGGGAAAAATTTAAAGATATGCTTCCAAGTAGCTTTTCAGAAATATAATTCATGACTCTGTAGACTGAGAGGACTCACTGAACCATGGGGAAAATGTATGCAAAACATTCAACCCTAAATCATGTTTTAATAAAGTTGCTGGAATTCCAAGAAAAAAGCTGTTGTACATTAAGGCAAAAAGTTTAAGTCCAATTGTTACTTTCCACAAAAATGTTGAGTGCTGGAAGTCACTGGAGCAATAGTATAATGGCAAAGTCTGCAGGAAATAAAGTACATAATCCAAAAATTATACACAGCCAAAGAGTCATTAAAGTATAATGAAAATGCACATTTTTTGAGCTTGCAAATACTCGGGCAATATACTCCAAGCCCTTCCTGAAGAAACTAATGCAGGCAAAATTCTGAAAAGTAGAGAGATAAGTGGCATACTGATCCTAAGTATTGACTTCATTTAACTGTAGGACTAAAACTAAAATAATTGTGGAGGTTATGGTCACAGAGCAGAATTTAAATGTGATAAACTCTAATGATGTAGAAATAATCTAGCACAGGTTTGGAGGGGAAGAGGACAGATGGTGGGTAGTAATGTCGATATGCTGATTTTCTCATCTGCTAGAGCAGAGGATAGAAAGACTATTGAAGCTGATAAATCATGTAATAAAGCTATAAGTACTTTCAAAGTGTAAAGAATATGATATGACAAATTATATGATCATCAAGAATCAGGTGTGCTGGCAAGGAAAATGGGGGTGGAGGTAGAAAAACTAATTTTATCATTACTCATGGTAGGAAGTCAATATATAGCTGTCTAGAGATATAGAAGTTTAAATATAAGGGGCACTGTCATATATGGCTAATGAGAGTGACTACAGGAAGGACTTCGTAGGGCTTCTTCAGCCCTATTGTGTGGGATCAAGAGAGAAAGGGCAGTTCTTGCAGAAGTCGATTGGAGGGACTCATAAGAAGTGGAAAGACAGATTGAGGGGCAATGAACTCTTTCCTAGCACAAAACATGAACAATCTCTCCAGTGCTACCTTATTATATTATGGTTGAGAACTATCATGATGAGTGACCACCCAGCATCTTTGGAATACCATGTGTCACTTTCCCCCAAGAAGGCCAAACTGGCTTTCCAAGCTTCCTTTATAGCTAGAGTACAGGCATGTAACCGAGGTTCCAACAATCAGACACAACCACACAGGACTTTGACACCCAAGAGAGCAATGGGAGGAATCCATATCTGGCTACCATGGTAATTCAGGGCTCCAACTTTCAGGTAGAGCAAAGGCAGAGGTTCTGGTATCAAGCACCCAGCAATGGTAACATTGTCTAAAGAGTGGAGTGGCTCTCAAGAATGGTTTGGGCATTATTCCTAGCTGGCTACCTTGTAGGTAGAGGGGGGTTCTGTTATTTGCAACAATGAACCATGCCTGATAACGCATCATGGGGGCAGAACACACACTTAAAAGGCCAGAAACAAATTTAAAACATCCTTTCATGTTAAGAAGACCAAGCACCTAATTTTTTCATTAGCTCCTAGTTTAGAGATCACTTACACAGTAGCTTCAAATTAAGAAGCCAAGTATCTGTGAAAAGTCCCTTCCCTACAACATGTTATCTACTTTAAATATAAGTTAAAGAATGGGCTCTGTTACAATAGGTCTTAGTTTTAAGTGCAATTACACTGGAATCACCAAAGTCAAACATTCCAAATAGGGAAGATCGAATACAGCTGAAACTTACTATCTTGGCTTGCTGAAAGCCTTGGGAAGATTTTATGGATAATGATCCTAAACTCATCAACATGTTTATTCGAGGCCCCAAAGCTTGCATTTGAGTCCCAAGTGTAGTCAAGTTCACTGCCTACTGTGAATGGGTTAAGGGATAATGTTATTTCCATTGCTCCCTCTCTGGTTCGTGGCTATGAAAAGCAGCAAAAGATACACATTCATTCTCCAGGTTCGTGGTAAAGAAGTACCGTAGCTTGCAGATTTTACCAACAAAGAGATGCACTTACTTCAGAGTCTAGGTATTGAGTACAAGGCATTCTAGTCCAGTGGTTCTCCCAGTGTGGTTCCGGAGCATCAACATCATTTGGGAATGCAAATTCTTAGGCTCCACAGACAATTTACTGACTTTGAGGCCCAGAATTCAGTGTTTTATTAAAAAACAAAAACAAAAACAAAAACAAAAACAAAAACATCGGGTGCCTGGGTAGCTCAGTTTGTTAAGTGTCCAATCTTGCTTTTGGCTTAGGTCATGATCTCAGAGTCCTGGGATTGAGCCCCACATTAGACTCCATGGTCAGTGGGGTCTGCTTGAGGATTTTCTCCCTCTCTCTCTCTGCCCCTCTCCTGCCTCCTCTCTGTCTCTTTCTAAAATAAATACATAAATCTTCAAAAAAACCAAAAAAACAAAGGGGCGCCTGGGTGGCTCAGTGGGTTAATCCTCTGCCTTTGGCTCAGGTCATGATCTCAGGGTCCTGGGATCAAGCCCCGCATCGGGCTCTCTGCTCGGTGGGGGGCCTGCTTACTCCTCTCTGCCTCCTCTCTGCCTGTGTCTCTGCCTACTTGTGATCTCTGTCTGTCAAATAAATAAATAAAATCTTTAAAAACAACAACAACAACAAAACTCTCTTGGTGATTTTCATATATACTAAAGTTTGAGAACCACTTTCTTTGGAAGCACAACCAAACCACTCCAATCAAAGGACAATCTACTTCTGAGAATGGAAGAGAAAGATGTACCTATTAAAGGAGTTCTGCCCTAGAATTAACCAAACTTCTCGTATAACATACACTCATTTCTTCTGCTACAGAGGGGATATAGGACTCTTGGTTACTACGAGCCAATATAA
This sequence comes from Mustela lutreola, assembly GCF_030435805.1. NCBI lineage: Eukaryota > Metazoa > Chordata > Mammalia > Carnivora > Mustelidae > Mustela > Mustela lutreola. The sequence goes on from NC_081297.1 coordinate 92,155,939, forward strand.
AACTTTTCTTGGGCCATTAGACATCAAGTACTTTTCAATCTTCTCCTTGGGCTAAATAATCCTAGTTCTTCTTACCTTTATTATTAACCACTTAAAAGTCTTCGTAATCCTTGTCAATCTCCAGAATGAAGTACAACCTCATTTTACCATTCAAATAGATTAAAACACGCTTTCTGTCATTGGACCATAGAAAATAATGCCCCCAAACCTGGGTCTCTTATATTCCGTCTGTTTTAAAGGACAACATGTACTTCTAAAAAAAAAAAAATCAAATTTTAGGTCTGTCATTTCAAGATATTCTGATTCTTCCCTTTCATCCCTGCTCTTCCTAAAAAAAAAAAAAAAAAAAAAAAAAAAAGTTTTAGTTCATTGTAAGGTCACTAAGTGTTTCACATATATTGCATTAAACATTCTGATCCTCATTTGCCCTATTAAGTAAGAACTGACCAGATGGATATTCCTCTGACTCTCTCTCCTGAGCAGGTTTTAGCTAATTAAAAATGATTATTTTTACTACATGTATTATATATTGGCCAGATGTTACCTGTGGTCATTTCTGGAAAGGATCATTTGGTGGTGGTTATAAAATACGTATTTTCCTTTGGGAAGCCAGACTCTTGAGCACAATCAGGAAAACAAATGTAGAAATTGATTTCACCTCATACCTTCTTCTCAGTGCCAAAATGGCCATAATGCTTCATTTCCTTTGAAAGTATGGTCTATTCAAATTCTTTCTTCTGTCTCTACTCTGGCCCTATTTATGTTGCATCAAAAAATTATCAGGTCAGTAGAAGAAAAATTAATATTGGTTTTTCTCTATACTAGAAGTGTAAGTTGTTTTTTTCCCCCAAAAAACTGATTTGACTTCTCTAGATGTGGTTTATATAAGATATCTATGTATGGCCTAGCAAACTGTTCTGCTCTGTCAAGATAGAGACTCTGGGCACAGAGGATGAGACTTCCAGATAGGATTTCTAACAGTTCCTGCTTTTATACAGGTCTCCTTAGAAGCTATTTTTCATGCAAACTAATTTGCCTAAATTTCCTGTTAGCACTGAAATAAACTAAAATGAGGCAAAGATACTGTAATTATGAAATTGTTTTGTGATTGCACTAGTCATTTTTTCTACATTTGTAGACAAACCAGAATCCAAACAAGCCCCTTCTCATTTTTGTCCTTAAAAAAAAATAACAAACACAATAAAGCAACATTCAACTTTCTCTTTTAAAAAAAAATTCAGTTTCTGAGGTCACCCCAAATTTGCAAAGCCTAATGGATGGAATTAACCACACCATCATCTGGGCTAGATTTAGATGTTTGGTCTCTAAAACACCGCTTAGAAGACTTTCAATTTATTTATTTATTTATTTATTTTGAAAGAGAGAGAGAGCATGAGCTGGGGGCAGGGGTTGGCAGAGGGAGAGGGACAGACTCTGTGCTGAGTGTAGAGTCCAACACAGGGCTTGATTCCACGTCCCTGAGACGGAGACCTGAGCCAAAATCAAGAGTCAGACACTTAATTGACTAAGCCACCCAGGTGCCCCCTGAAGCCTCATAAGAGGCAAAAGTGGGTCTTTTCAAAGTCTGAATTTCACACACTGACAATTTTAATGTTAGATGTGATAGAGTGTATGAACAAGAAAGAAACTTCCAATTCCAAAGCCCTGGCTATGTTTTGTAAACTATTTCACAGCCAAAATATGGACCCAAGTTCTGGTCTCAGCTCTGAGTTTCTACATGGTCTTACGTACATGACCTCCCCATTTGGACTCTTTTCTTTCATAAAGAATAATAGTTATAGTTAGAAATACATATTCTCTAAAGTCTCTTTAAGCCTCCAAATTATATAATTTGTTGTTTAAAAAGTAACTTTAAGGCCTCAGATGCTTTAATGAGCAATTGGGACAACTGGTTCGGGGGTTGCTTTATTGACTTGGCTTTAAACACAGGACATGGCCCTCATTTTCTGATGGCCTAAGCATTTGCTGCTTATGTTCTGAAGTACACAGATTGGCTTGTAGTAAATCACAGTCACCTCGAAAATGACCTCTTCCTCTTATGTTTTCATAGCAATCAACATTTACTAGGGTCTTCCTATTAGAGTCATCTGTGTTACATTTGATTTCAAGAGTCAGGTAAGGGGCATACATTCCTGATGAAGAGCCTGAGAGTCCTTGGATAAATTGTCCCCCAAAATATAAGATTACATACCTTCAGATCAGGCCATGCTCATCAGCCTCTAATAGGTTGGAGGGACTCACAGTCTTAATTTCCTATGTGAATCTATAATTGTCCGCAGGGGTCAATTTCAGTGGATGCCTCATATAAATCAGAATTGAAGATAATGATGCCTATTCACTTGATCAACTAAAATGACCAGCTGGGTTTAATGGGAGGAAAACAGAAACCCCTGTGAAACTGGAATAGCTGCAAAGGTGATAGAATGTAATTATTTTTCTGCAAAGTTTCTTCTCTAAAGGTGACTGGCCGTTGTGCTATGGGCACCTGGGCTGCCATGTTATGAGGGTGGATGTGGCATTCGGAGCTACTGACCGTATCCGAAGTCAGAGTCCGCTTTCTGCCAAGGGAATGGGGGAAAGCAGGATTTCTTCTCCTTTCTTATTTTAGTCATTTCCTTTACAGTTGGAGAGGAGCTTTGGGGACTTGCCTAATTGATTCCCGAGAGACAAATTCTAATTTAGATTGCTACAAAAGTGTTTTCTCTTTATAGCCATAAAACATTTTCTAGAATTTGTTGTAATCATTCTTAGGGTAATATAATTTTAGGTCTGAAAGGACCTTGATAGTACCTGCCCAACCCCTCTCTTCTACAGATGAAGCAGCTGAGGTCCAGAGATGTGAACTGACTGGACCAAGGTCATAGGGCTAGAATGAGGGAGAGGCTGGCTACCATCCCACAATCAGAAGGTGAAACCAAAATGGATGCCCAGGCTGCGGTCTCCTGCTTAGAAGTAGCTGGAGACTCACTCCACAAAAATCCCCTTAAAAAAGAAAGAAAGAAAGAAAGAAAGAAAGAAAGAAAGAAAGAAAGAAAGAAAGAAAGAAAACGTGAGTTCTATCATGCAGGAAAGGGGCTAGCTAGCAAAAATGGCAGACGGGGAAAACTGGGAGGGACAGGGAGTCAAGGAACAAGTAGCCCACAAAGCAGATGACCCTTCCTCAGAGCCGACAGTGAGCTCTGATGATGAGCCTGTGTGTGCTGAGGAACAGTGGATCCCCCCTCGGGTGACTGTACACACTCGGGAGCCAGAATGTCAGCCTGGGCTTGATTCTTAACTCTGCTGTTCCTGAGCTCTGTGATCTTTGACCAGTTGCTTCAACTCTCTGTGCCTCAGTCCCTCGTCTGTATAAAAAGGGCGGTAACATCAACACTGTCACAAGGATTAAATAAGGATTAAATACATTGATCTATGCAAAGAGCTTAGCATGTGTTAAGTGCCATATTACTGTTGGCTATTTTTGCCCCTATTCACTATGCCAGAAAATCTTAAAAGTTTCAAGATACAGTTGTATTCATTAATAGTGTTATTGAAGTGCCTTTTGATTTAAATACACAGACTCTATTAGACAGATTCAGAAAGACATTGCTAAAATCTCTATGTTTAATGGATTCATTTTTTAGTAGGTATTGTTACAATTCAAAGTGTTTTTTTTTTTTTTTTTTCAAAAAAATAAACTACAGGGATTTTTTTTTTTTTTAAAGATTTTATTTATTTATTTGTCAGGGACAGAGGGAGAGAGAGCGAGCGAGCACAGGCAGACAGAGAGGCAGGCAGAGGCAGAGGGAGAAGCAGGCTGCTTGCCGAGCAAGGAGCCCGATGTGGGACTCGATCCCAGGATGCTGGGATCATGACCTGAGCCGAGAGCAGCCGCTTAACCAACTGAGCCATCCAGGCGTCCCCTACAGGGATTTTTTATTTTAAAAATGCAACAGCCATAATATCATGAAACGATGACAGAGGTTTCATTAGCAAAACAATTAATCAAAGAGTGTATCTGTTGCAAAAATCAAAAGACAGATTTTCTTGGCAGGAAATTAGTGCCAAGTCAGTGACTTCTGAAGTCATTCGAGTACGGCCAGCAGCTCAGGATGCTGCATTTTCTTTCAATAAGGCACGTTTCTTGGGCAGTTTAACATTTTTTTTCTCCTTGGAATTTAATGTTGTCAAAGCTATCATTAATATTTTACTCCAAATTTTTAAGAGAAAATCTTCACAAAATTAACAATACAGATCTTCAAGTAATTAGGACTACTTCAGTGTTGCCTGAAAAGAATATCATATACAGATTAGTTGTTGTTTTTTCTTTCACTCTTTGAATTAAATTCAGTGAAAGTTTTAAGGGAAAAAAAAGTCAGTTACCTATCCATTCCCTCACATTTTAATCAAACAATTTTCGCAATTACATAGAAAAACACATTTTAAACATTGCTATAAAGAACTCTCCTGGAACTGGTCACTGACTTAAGACATCGGAAGATCATGATAGGCCGCATATCTTCCAGTCACGTGATGGTAAATCTGTGAGGAAAATCAGAGTTTGGCTAATTAATAATTATCATGCATCATATATATCAATTAATAATTATACTATTAAATAATAATAATTATAAATCATGTTTCATTATAAAGCCCCATATTATTTTGCATTTCAGCAGATTCTCCATTCAACCTGCTTCAGGTGGAAGTTTGCTTGGACGAAAGCAGAAGTTTGGGTGCAATGAGGTAAATCAGATGAGTTGCTTTCTCTGGTTCTCATAGCCCAACAGGGAATGTTTCATTTCTTTCTCAAAAACACACTTGTCGATCTGTCATAAGGACAATGGATTACTACACACCTGTCTCTCAATGTCCGAAAGCAGCGTACTGGCGCCTATTCGGAAGAGTTCTGGCGTCAGCCATTCATCGCCCAGCTCCTCCTTCACGAGAGAGAGCCAAGCAAGGGAATCCTTGGCATTGCGGATGCCTCCTGCTGGTTTAAAGCCTACCTACAAGGGAAGGTGGGAAAGAGAACAAGGTTTATTATCACTGGAAATCTTTAAAAAATGGTACTGCAGGGGCACCTGGGTGGCTCAGTGGGTTAAAGCCTCTGCTTTTGGTTCAGGTCACGATCTCAGGGTCCTGGGATCGAGCCCCACATCGGGCTCTCTCCTTAGCGGGGAGCCTGCTTCCTCCTCTCTCTCTGCCTGCCTCTCTGCCTACTTGTGATCTCTGTCAACTAAATAAATAAAATCTTTAAAAAAAAAAAAAAAAGGTACTGCATGGGTGCACCTGGGTGGCTTAGTTGGTTGAGCTTCCAACTCTTGGTTTTGGCTCAGGTCAGGATCTCAGGGTTCCAGGATCCATACCCTCGTCAGGCTCCACACTCCGCATAGAGTCTGCAGGAGAGTCTCTCCCTCTACTCCTCCCCCTGCTCATGCACACTCTTGCTTTCACTCCCTATCAAAACTGAATCAAATCCTTAACAACAAAAAAATGGTACTGCGTTAATACAGGATCTCAATTCCCTCTCTCTCTTTTCAAAGATTTTATTTATTTGACAAAGAGAGAGAGACACAGCAAGAGGGGGATCACAAGCAGGGGGAGTGGGAGAAGGAGAAGCAGGTTTCCCACGGAGCAGGGAGCCCGATGAGGGGCTCGATCCCAGGACCCTGGGATCATGACCTGAGCCAAAGGCAGACGCTTAAAAAGGAGTCACCCAGGCATCCCAACTCTCCCTTTTTTTTAAAGTCTATTTCACTTCACCCAGCACAAGAGCTTAGATCACTGACTCACGCCCATTCACACTACAAAATGACTTTTCCAAGATTAATGGAAAGAATGTCACTGCTTCTAAGGAGACACTAATGAGCGTTAATAACCCTCATTAACATTGCACTTATTGGAAAGTCATAAACTTCAACCATCTAGACTATAGCTGTGAACTGGGGATAAACAAGAGAGGTGTCAATAAATAAGGAAAACAGAGATCACAAAAGCCCATTCGTCCTACATTTCTACAAGTAAGCCTGTCTAGTCACCTCTCAGCCCTTCATCCTGAGATGCAAAAGGCACACTCATGTACTGAAAATAAGAGAAGAGAATCAGGGAGACCACACGAACCAAACTGGCAGCAATCAGGGAGGAGAGTTGACAGTTATTTTCACCAACTTTAGTGTAAGGACTTTTTTCCAAGTCGTAAGTGGAAAGAGTTCTATGAAGCAGCCAGAGCAGTCGAAAAAGCACAGCAGAAAAAGACAGCGTAGGAGCTCTTCACAGTTCAGTAGTCTTTGAAGGTGAACATAAAACAGCACGACTCAGCCAATATCTGATGTTTACAAATGATGTCCCTGAGTCCATTAGAAATGGATAAATGTGTTCTATAAACAGTAAAACCTGCTTATCTGGATTTACTTGTCTCAAGAACTTGAATCCAGTAGAGGAGAGAATCTACAGACAGGAACAATCGAGAAAACATAGCACAGCCCAAGAACTAAAACTCAGGCGTTTGAACCCTGAGAGCCATTGATTCAATAGGTAGCCCCAACATGGGGTTAATGGCTTTAAGAATGCTAAACAAGAGAGACAATAAATGAATGGTCCCATACATGCTTGAAAACTCAGGGTTAACCTGGACGCCGCCATTTTCCCCACTACACCACACACAATCAATCAACGGTCAAGTCCTCCCAATCTTCCCACCTTAACTTCTGTAGGTCGCCCCACCCCCACACGCTTCCTTCATCCTCTCACTTCTGCTGGTTTAGTTTAGACCCTCATTGGTTCTCCCTAACATCGGTCAGTCTCTTGTTTGGTCTCCCTGCCTCAGTCACTCATCGCCACACAGCTAAGCAGCAGCCGTCCATTGATCCTAACCCTACCTGCCTATTACCCAGGAGCTCAGGAGGCTCTGAAAGACTGTAGGGACATGGGGTGAGTATGGGAGATACATAGGATGAGACTAGTATGAATAGGCCCCCCAAATCAATTAGCTGGTATTAGCATACATGTTAATCATAAGCGCATTTCTGTCAATTAGGCTGTGCTGCATATAGATTTTTCCATACAGTTCAGTTGTGTCAGCAAGTCTGTTTGGCAACATTTCTAAAGAGAGGTTCTAGCATAAGTTTATCCTTTTTTTTTTTTTTAAGGGAGAGAATATGGAAAACATAAATCTGCAATGAAATCAGTTATGAAATATTAAACCTCTGCTGCTCAGAGTGACACTAATCATGGTCTGGAAGACGGCCCATCAGATTTTAAAACACCCCTTAAATCAATGATGTAGAAAGTTTACAGTGTGAGGGCTGCCCAGGCAACTTGTCAACAACCTGAGAGGATGCTCCTGATTTGCAGATACATACACAGGTCCTCACTGTGTGAAATCAAACGTGACTCAAATGAATGGGATTTGACTTGCATCTGTCTGTTTCCTAATAAAACTGGGATGAACTTTGTTTATTACCTGAGGAAGAGGCCCTTACAATTAAAAACAAGCACTGAGAGGCAGCAAAGAGTCCCTTCTTACTACACTCTGGCCTAGAACATGGAGCACTTAAAACTTTTATTGAAATTCTTTGCTTGTTGTCATGAGCTCTCCTGGGAAGGGCCTTGCTTATTTTGCATCCTTGTTAACAGAGGGTAACATGGCACACAGTTAACTACTCGGAACATGTTTGTTGAGAACACAGCAGGACGGTGTCTCCAATGGTGAGTTTTAACCCTGACTACAGAGCTTCCGAAACATATAGATGCCTGAGGATTACTTCTCCTCTGGAAGTGCAAGGGATGAGGGGCCCAGGCATCTACAAACATAAAAAGCTTCACATTTATTTCGTTGTACTTTTGCAGAAAATAAGAACCAGCGGTCTAAACGAATGGTGGTGGTCTCAGCTGAGGGGACCCAAGATAGAGTCTCTTTTTTAACAGCTAAATATTTTTTTAACTGGGTCAGTGCAGAAAGGCAAAACTGAAAGAAGAGGTTACTCAAATGGAGTCAACTGTCATATGTAAGGTCACAGTAGCTATTTTTCCTATTTGTGCTTTTTTAAGACAGGAACTTTTTCTGAAGGAGAAAATTCTGGAAGGAGTTCACCTCCTCTCAAACCCAGTACATTCTAAAAACGGTCTCCAGTTCCAAAATGAACCGAAGATACAGTCACATATGAAGTCATCACATCTAGTTGGCAAAAGGTTAGAGAGGTCTTTTTCGGGTTTCCATTTGGCAGAAATCCAGAGATTGGTTTTAAAAGATGCCTTCTGAGGAGGGGCAGTCTCATTAAACAAAACAAAACAAAACAAAAACAAAAACAAAAGAAAACCAAACTACCTTTCTCACCAGTGATGTTTAAAAAAAAAAAAAAAAATCCTTTCAGATAATTTGCAGCTAAACAAGCAACTGGAAGTGAAAAAGAAAATCCAAACTCATTTAAAAAAAAACCTCATACGCATTTTTCTTTTTAACTTCATATGTTTCAAAAAAATATGTATTATTTTTCGAAAAGCTGACAAAAGCTAGCACATACCCTCCTCAGCTTAACAGTCTTCCAAAGAGCACATCCAACTGCCATAAAACGCAAAAATGGATATTTAATTCAAGAGCTATATAACGTCTAGCTACCTTTTCCCTGCTGTTTCACAGCATTTCATTATTTTGTTTAATAAGTTCATCTCCTCGAGAATTTTCTCTTCACCTCATATTATTAAAAGTAATAAGTTTTTCTGGACCGGGGGTTTCCCAACAGAAAAACCAATTTATGTGTGTCCTTCAATAATGACAGGAAAAGATTATTTCCCATTATATTGCATACTTTTCATATCACCACCACAGCTTATCATTCAATAAATGTTACTCTGCAATTCTTTCCATTCCTCAAGGAAGTTTAATTTCTGCATTAACCTGTTTTCGCTGGCCAACGCCTTACCAGAAAGCCTCTGTGTTGTAGCAGAATTAGTTCGTTAAAGAACCCATTTAGGAATCTCTTGTCAGTGATAAAATTGTCTTCAGTTAATAAAAGCACATAAAGTGAGTTTACATCTTGATCACACATACTTACTCCCACACTCACACTCACTTTCTGTTAATCGCACATTTTTCTCCATGAATGTGTTCTTTTGTAATGAAAGGTAAATTAAACATTTATCTTCATAAAGGTAACTCATTCACACATTCTGCATATAAAGACAGTTTTTGTGGCTGTAACTAGTATTATAAATAACATTCTCTTTACTCTAAAGAAAGATTTGCTGGCAATAATATACCTTGTTTCCAGTTTTCCAGAAGAAATCTCTAATGGCCCGTAGCATTACTATAGCTACCGGGAAAGTGGCATTTACTGTTTCTTTTCCAGTAGAGGTCTTAATAAAATCTGATCCTAAAACAAAAGGGAAAAAGAAAAAAACCCTCCATGTTAATTAAAAACTTATTTTTACACTTTTTAGTCAGTGAAAGAAATGAGCTAGTATTTTTTTTTTTTTTCCTGAGGAGCACAACTTTATTTTTTGTTAGTTATTTGAAAAAGGAAAAACAAAATTTCTCTTTGAAATAATTCTGCCCATACTTCCCGCCCTCCACCCCAATTACTAGAAAATGAATGAAATTAAGTATCAATTGGGTTCTCACAGATTCTTGGGGCCCCTGCCTCCATATTTCCACATCATCAATGAAAATCAAGGTGGTTTATTTAAGGCATAATTGAGATGAATAGAACGATGTTATGCTATGTGCTTAATATCATATATCACGACACTTTACTGTAAAACTGCAGTGCTCACGCATTTTCCCCTCATTTTCTTGTGCTTGATGGGAAGTAAGAATCCAGCTGTGACAACACCAGAAGAATGATTTGTACTGTGCTGTTCCTTAAGGAAAGCACTGTCTTCCAATGAGATTAGGAGTTTCACGAAAGATGTCATGCTATTTCATAACCTACAAACACCTTAAACAACTTTCTGCCTCTTGTTTCTCACATGTGTCCTAAACCTGTTGATGTAGTTTAACAGAATAGCACAAGGAGACAAAGAAATGATGATAACCGTGTGCTATACTCTGTTCTAGGTGCTTAACAAGTAATAACTCAGCCACTTCTCACAACAACTGCATAAGGTAAATACTAATATCCCCATTTTAAAAGATGAAATGGAGATACAGAGAGGTTAAATAACCTTCTTGGGGTAACAGTTAAGTGAGGGAGGTAGAATTCTAACCAAAGTAACACAGCTGAATCAACAGGCTATAGTGTCTCCAAGAAACTTACCTAGGGTGGCAAAGTCAGGTAGCCAAACAGTCCTAGACTGTTGTTGATACTGAGAAGAGAGCACTAAACAAAATAATAAAGCTCCCACCCTTGTAAGCTGATTTTCTAGAAGAGAAAGACAATGAGCAAATATATAATAAATGTCAGGAGAGAAGTGTTATTAAAAAAAGCAATGCAATGAGTTAGAGAGTGATGGAGTTGGGGAAAGGTAGCTATAGTTAAACAGTTACCAAAAAGGCATCTCTCAAGACTGAAATTCAAATACAGACTGAATGAAAGGCATCTATGAAAAGAACCACAAGCAGGGAAATGCCAAGTACAAAAGCCCTGAAGTAGGCATGCACTAAACTGATTGATGAATGAGTGAATGAATGAGACCACAGAAGCAAGGCCTGATCCCCACAGCACCAGAAATAAGACAGTCAAGGGGATGAGAGCAAAGCCTCCAAACAGATCTTAAGAGGGAGGGGAACATCCCCAAAGAATTCACAATGAGACCAAGATGTGCTTTCCTAAGGTGTGACACTGTCTTCTGAATCATTAGAACGCTTTTGGGTACAGCACCAGCTACCATCTAAATTCTTCCACGCATCTTAGAAGAGAAGATTATTACAAGACCAAGGCTACATTTGGAGGCCCAAGAAAAATGTACGGTCACTTAAAAAACCACACAATTTAAAGGTAACCAAAAGAGCCAACTCCTTTGAAAGAGTCCAGAGTTAGGGTAAGGGAGGAGACTCTCCTAACATATTTGGGAAGAGCAAAGCAGAACCCCTATCATGAGAGCAACAAGAGCCCAGGTATATTAACAACAGCCTGCACATCATGTGTTTGTCCCCCTTTCTTACTGTATTTTAAGAACATTTGAGGGCAGGTTCTTTCTAGGAACCAGTTATCTTTCTAGGAGCTCTGAATCCCCAGAGCATGACATACATTCAAGGCTCAATACATGAATTCTGGATGGATGCATGGATGGATGGATCAAGTTGGTTGATAGATGGATGGCCACAGCTACCAAGAAAAAGCAAACTACAATATTTCCCATCTTTAACTGACTAATGATAAAGGGAAGGCGGTTTTGAGTTTCATTCCAGTTCAGGTAACAAAACTGGACAGGTGGCTCAGAAGAATATATCATCTTACTCATTTTTAAATAAACTGTAAATTTTAGAACAGATGTAAAGCTACAGAAACATCAAACTAGTACAGTTTCCACATGCCCTACACCCAGTTTCCCCTATTATTAACAACATTTGTACATTTGTTATAATTAATGAGCCATGATAGATATATCACTATTAACCCAAATCCATACTTTATTTAGATTTCCTTAGTTTTACTTAGAAGCCAATCACATCCAGAATATTCTGATATGTACATTTATAATACTGCCATGGGTTCCTCTTAGTTGTCTCAGTTTCTTGGACTTGCCTTATTTTTATGACCTTGACAGTTTGAGGAGTACCGGTCAAGTATTTTGTAAAAGCTCCCTCAGTTGGGACTTGTCTGACATTTCTCTCAGGATTAAACTGGGGTTTTGGGTTTCTGGGGAGGAAGACCATAGAGGGAAAGTGCCATTCTCACCATATCATATCAAGTGTACCTTCCATCAACATGATCTACCACTAGTGATGTTGACTGTACGCACGTGGGAGGTCGTGTTTGCTGGGTTTCTCTATTGCAAAGTCACTCTCTTTTCCCCACTTTCCATACTGTCTGCCTTGGGAAGAAGCCCTTATGTGTATCCCACACTTACGGAATGAGGAATTATAATTTACCACCTTTCGGGGGAATAATCATAAATTATGTGGGCTTTTTTGCATGGGAGATTTGTCTCCTCTCATTTGCTTATTTACAATTATTTATATCAGTACAGACTCAGAGATATTTATTTTATACTTGGCTTTATAATCCAATATTACTTGATTTCATTGCTCAAATGGTTCTAGCTTTGACCACTGGGGGCTCTTTCAGTTCCTTCCTATATCCCTTTGACACACCTCTATCACGTAGAATTTTTGTTTTTTAAAGCACTTCCTTTGGTATTGCCAAATGCTCCAGGTTTATCTTTTATGCTTTCTGCCCTAGTCCTAGAATAAGCCATTTCTCTAAGGAGCCCTAGTTTCTCTTCTTAGAGGATGGTATTAGAACCCAAAATCTTGGTGCTAGGTGTACTCACTGCTACAGTGGGGTCTTGTTTCCAGCTCTCTCTGCTGCCTAGCAAGGAAATCCATGTACGTACACTAATCCATTTATACACACACATCTTTTAATAATTCCACACTTAGCAATCTATATTTGTATTAAACTAAACACACGTAATACTGTTGACTCCAACTCTAACCCATTACCGCATGGATCATTCCAGCCCCCTCCTCCTTCTTTACCTGTAAACTTCCACTTCAACAGTGAGAAACCAAGCATCGACATGTGTCACCCATTTCATTGTTCACATTCAGTCTCCACTCATAGCGATCTCAGAACTGTTACCTACACCATGGGAAACAACTTTATCAACACCTCTACAGTGCTCATGTGCATTTTCCTGTATCTTTAGCTTTACAGCCCACACTCGCTTACAGATTTTTTTTTTTTTTTTTTGAGAAAGAGAGAGAGGGAGCAAGAGCAAGGTGAGGAGCAGAGGAGAGGGAGAAGCAGACTCCCCACTGAGCAGGGAGCCTGACTCGGGGATCAATCCCCAGACCCTGGGATCATGACCTCAATGGAAGGCAGACAGACGCTTAACCGACTGAGACACCCAGGCACCCAGCCGACCCTCATTTATAATGTTATTCAGGTCAGCACCTTTCTTACTACCTCCTTCAGGGAGGCCGTTTCATATATTTGTAATACAGTTAAAGATTCTTTGCTCACAGTCCACATTCTATCTTGGAATCCCCTGATCATGTAAATGATTTTTTATTTGCATACATTACAGTTCAGTCTTCATGGAGGTTCTAATAGTTCGACAAATGTATAGTGTCGCATATGCATCATTACAGGCTTGCACAGAACACTCTCCCCACGCTAAAAATCCCCCATGTGCCACATTTGTGTCTTCCCCCACTGTGCCAACAACCATTGATCACTTTACCATGGCAACCATTTTGCCTTTTCCAGAATGTCATGTGTAGGAATCATACAGCCTTTTAGGCTGCCTTTTAACTTAGCAATATGCATATAAGGTTTAATACTCATGTCTTTTCATGCCTTGACAGTTCATTTCTTTTTATTGATAAATAATATTCCATTGTATGGATGTACCATAATTTGTTTAACTATTCACCTATTATAGGATATCTTGGTTGCTTCAGTTTGGGGCAATTACGAATAAAGATGGTACAAACATTCATAGGCAGGATTTTGTGTGGACATAAATTTTCAAATCAGTTGGGCACATACTGAGTGGGGCAAATGCTAGAATATATGGTAAGACCATATTTTGCTTTGAAAGAAAGTGCCAAATTATCTTCCAAAGATTCTGCATTCCCAACAGCAGGAATGAGAGTTCCTGATGCTCTATATCCTCACTAGTAATTGGTGTTATCAGTTTTCGGATTTTATCCAATCTAATTGGTAGATATATAGATTACGCACATATTTTTGTTGGCTCATACCCAAATAATCAATTTATGGATTGCTATTATGAATGATAGTAGTTCTGAATTTCAAATTCCCATGGTTTACACTGCTAGTAGATGCAAAGGCAAGAGACTTTCTATATTAATATTGTATCATGCAACCTTGGTAAACTCACTCAGTAGTTTTCAAGAGCCTGTTGTTCTAGGGGGTGGATTTTTTGCTCTGTGAACAAAGACAGTTTTATATGGTTCCTCCTGTATTAATTTCTTGGGGTGGTTGTAACAAATTGTGATAAACTTGGTATCTTAAAGCAACAGCAATTTATTTTCTCACAGTTCTGTAGGGCAGAAGTCCAAAATCAAGTTGTCAGCAGGGATGCACATCTTGTGGAGGCTCGAGGGAGAAATCTGTTCCCTAAGTCGCCCAGCCTCTTAGAGCTGCCAGTGTTCCTTAGCTGCATCACTCAGACCTCTGCCTCCATCTTTACATCACCTTCTCTTCTGGGCAGAAACTGTCTCTTCCTCTGCCTCTCTCTGATAATAACGTTTGGGATGGCATTTAGGTCCCACTTGGATAATCTGGAATAATCACTTCATCTCAAAGAGCCTTCATTTAATCACAACTGCAAAGACCCTTTTTCCCAAATGAGGTAATAGTCACAGGTTTGCGGAGGAGGGGGGGTTAGGACGTGGTCATATCTCTGGGACCCATTATTGGCCTGCCCCACTTCCCAATCTGTACTTATGTAATTTCCTTCTTCTGACTTCCTGCACTAGCTAGGACTCTCCAGTACAGTGTCGAATAGGAACATTCTTGGTGTATTCTTAGGGCAACTTTCGCGGAATGGTGTCTAGTTTCTCAGAGTATGTTAGTTAAAGGTTGTTTGTAGATGTTCTTTCTAGTATTCCTAGCCTTCTGAGAGCTTTTATGATAAATGCATATTAAAATCTGTCAAATGACTCATCTGTGTAATTTGATATGACCATATGATTTTTCCCCTGAAATGTACTGATATGGTGGATTACATTACATCAAACCAGTCTTGCGTACCTGGAGTATATCCACCTTGGTCATCGGATACAATTCTTTTTATTCATTGTTGAGCTCATTTTGCTAATATGTTGTTGAGGATTTTTTTTGCATTTATGTTCATAAGTAATACTGATCTATACTTTTCCTTTCTTGCAATATCTTTATGTGGCTTTGCTATTGGGGTAATGATGGCCTCACAAAGTGAGTACTCTCTCTTCTTCAATTTTCTGGAAGAGATAGGGAATTGGTAATATTTCATCCTTAAATGTTTGGTAGAATTCATCAGTGACACCATTTTTGACCAGTGCTTTCCTTAATTTCCTTTTAATTTTTCAGTAATTTAATAAATTATTAAATACTAAAGAAAATTATTTTATAATACTCTGGAATTAAAATATAGTTTTATAAAAGGTTATAACATAGTTTATGTAAATAAATACATGCTTGTATATTTATTATTATATATAATATTTACAAACTAAATAAAATTAAAATAATTTCTTTAATAGATAAGGGCTCATGTGGACCATTTCTCCTTGCAGATATTAATCCAATTTGAAAATCAATAATCAGTTTAAATGTTAGTGGTCTAAATAAAATCATAGATTAACAAAAAACAAGGCCCTTCTATATGTTGTTTATGAGAAATCCACTTTAAAAATAAAGATTTAGAAGATTAAAAATAAAGGGAGGGTAAAAGATACATTAATCAAAGTAAAGCAGAGTACCCATACTAATTTTGGACAAAGCAGACTTCAGAAAAAGGAATATTATCAGGGATAAAAAAGGGTCTTACATTATGATAAAGGGGTCATTTCTCCAAGGAGACACAATAATCCTAAACATGTAAGCAACTAATAATAGAGAATCAAAATATGTGAGGCAAAATTTGATAGAACTGAAAAACAGACAAATCTATCACTATATCTAGAGACTTCAAAACCCCTCTCTCAGTAATTATCTGATAAACAGGGAGAACATGAGCAAAGATGTATTTAACTTTAAGAGAATTATCAGTTATCAAGATCAAACTGGTATTTATAGAAAGTTTTAAAAACAAAAACAACAGCAAACTACATATTTTCAAGTTCACATTCATCAAGATAGGGCTTTTTGTCTTATTTTTCTTTCTTAATATTTATACCTCTTTTTCTGCTTTCCCTGGATTTAAGGTTTTGTTTTATCTCCTCTCAGCATATCAATTATACTTTCTTCTTTATATTTTCTTTACTGGTTGTCCTAGAGTTTTCAAAATACATTTTTAACAAATTTAAGTATACCTTCAAATAATAGTCTACCACAACACAGTTACTGCAGGTACCGTGAACAAAGTATTCCCAATTCTTCCCTCCTATCCCATTCATGTGGTATTAATTACCCACTACACTATTGCTATTATTTTAAACAGTTAACTTTTAGGTCAATTGAAAAAAAAAGTAATTTATTTTTATTCTTCATGTATTCCTTCTCTGATATTCTTCCTTTTTTAATGGAGATGAGAGTTTCTGATATATGTCATTTTCCTGCTTCTTACAGAACTTTTTTTAACATTTCTTAGAGGGCAGGTCTGCTGGCAACATATTCCCTGAGTTACGTAAATCCGAGTGCTTTCACTTTTGAAGGAAAATTTCACTGGATATAGATTTTTTTGTTTGGGATTTTGTTTTTCTTTGAACATTTAAGTACTTCATTCTACTCACTCCTTGCTGATGTGGTTTCCAGTGAGAAGTCTACTGTAATTACTTCCTTTGTTTTCTATAGGTATGGTGTTTTCTTTCTCTGGCTTTTTTCAAGATTTTCTATTTGTCTTTGGTTTCCTTCAGGTTGATTTTATATATTTAGGTGTAGTTTTTTTTGTTTGGCTTGGTTTTTTCCATATTTATCCTGTGGTGTTCTCTGAGCTTCCTGGATCCATGGTTTGGTTTTCTGTCATTAAGTTTGGAAAATTCTCAGCCATTAATTCAAACATGTTGGCTGTTCCATTTTCTTTCTTTCTTTTTTTTTTTTTTTTATTAAATTGATTTATTTTCAGAAAAACAGTATTCATTATTTTTTCACCACACCCAGTGCTCCATGCAATCTGTGCCCTCTATAATACCCACCACCTAGTACCTAAACCTCCCACCCCCCAGCCACTTCAAACCCCTCAGATTGTTTTTCAGAGTCCATAGTCTCTCATGATTCACCTCCCCTTCCAATTTACCCCAACTCCCTTCTCCTAACACCCCTTGTCCTCCACGATATTTGTTATGCTCCACAAATAAGTGAAACCATATGATAATTGACTCTCTCTGCTTGACTTATTTCACTCAGCATAATCTCTTCCAGTCCCGTCCATGTTGCTACAAAAGTGGAGTATTCGTCCTTTCTGATGGAGGCATAATACTCCATAGTGTATATGGACCACATCTTCCTTATCCATTCGTCCGTTGAAGGGCATCTTGGTTCTTACCACAGTTTGGAGACTGTGGCCATTGCTGCTATAAACATTGGGGTACAGATGTCCCTTCTTTTCACGACATCTGTATCTTTGGGGTAAATACCCAGGAGGGCAATGGCAGGGTCATAGGGAAGTGCTATTTTTAATTTCTTGAGGAATCTCCACACTGTTCTCCAAAGAGGCTTCACCAACTTGCATTCCCACCAACAGTGTAAGAGGGTTCCCCTTTCTCCATATCCTCTCCAACACATGTTGTTTCCTGTTTTGTTAATTTTGGCCATTCTACTGGTGTAAGTTGATACCTCAATGTGGTTTTAATTTGAATCTCCCTGAGGGCTAGTGATGATGAATTAGGCAAACATATCAAAAAATGGGCAGTAGATATGAACAGATACTTCTCCAATCAAGACATACAAATGGCTGTTCCATTTTCTCTTTCTTCTGCTGCTATTTCAATTATCCATGTGTTACACCTTTTGAAATTGTCCCTCAGTTTTTGTTCCGTTTTTCTCATCCTTTTATCTCTTTATTTATGTTTCAGATTCAGAGGTTTCTTTGGATTTATCTTCATGGTCACTGATTCTATCCAGTCTTCTAAGGAGTCTGTCAAGGCAATCTTCATTCTGCTGCAGTGTTTTTGATTCTAGCTTTTCC
This sequence comes from Mustela lutreola, assembly GCF_030435805.1. Classification (NCBI taxonomy): domain Eukaryota; kingdom Metazoa; phylum Chordata; class Mammalia; order Carnivora; family Mustelidae; genus Mustela; species Mustela lutreola. The sequence goes on from NC_081297.1 coordinate 92,173,903, forward strand.
TTTTGTGTATTTCTTAGAATTTCTACCTCTCTACTTACCTGGCCTATCATCCCTTCATGTTGTCTATTTCTTCCATTAGAATTATTAACATATTAGTCACAATTATTTTAATTTTATCTTTCTGATAATGCCAACATCTATGTCATGTCTGAATCTGGTTCTGATGCTTGTTTTGTCTCCACAGACTGTTTTTTCTTGCCTTTTAACATCTCTTGTAACTTGTTGTTGGGAGCCAGACATGACATATTAGGAACAGAGATAAACAGGCCTTTCGTGTGACATTTTATGCTAATCTGGCCAGAAGCTTGGCTGTGTTTTATATTTGCTGTAGTCACCAGTGCCAAAGTCTTCAATGCTATAGTATCCTTATTTTTTGTCTGCCCTGTTTACTCTAGGCTTCCTACGTCTTCTTTCTCAGAAAGAGTCCCTGTGTTTAAGCTCTGTTAGCTGTAATCCATTAGATTACTGGAGTCCTGTTGATGTGATATTAACAAAGAGGGGAGAACAAGCATTTCATAATTCTATGATTAAACTTCAGTCTTTCAGTGGACTTTAGGTTATAACCTTCCCAAATGTGTCTTAGCTTTTCTATTCCACTTTGATGAGGCAGGAAGAGTGAAAGGGAAATGATCTCCCAGGTGAGATATGATTCTAGCAAGTTCTTTTGCTTTGGAGAGCAGGCCTTTGTTAAGGAGAATGCTTTGTACATATTTTGCAAAGATTATCTCCCCCCCCTACCCCTGCCGCCAGAGCCAAGAGAAGATCTTTCTCGGCTCTTCACTGTGAGAACCTGGGGTTCCTGGAGGTAAGATCGGCAAAAGTGTTGGCATCACACTCAGCTTCCAACAAGTTGCTACAATTATCACTTAAGTATTTTTACCAGTTTATGGCTCTAGTAGATCTTGGTTGACTCTCAGGAGTCACCATCTCTCCAGACTTTGAAGTAGCAGCTTACCCTGAGACCTAAGTTCTTGAGGAAGCATAAGGTCTGACCACTTGATATTAGTGTTTAAGGACAGTAAATTTGGTGTGTTTTGGATGGGCTGAGGATAACTAAGAGCCAGAGACCACACAAGAGATTAAAACAGCAGTTCAGTCATACAGCTATTTCTTTATGTCCAGGAATAAGACTTAGCTTTAATTACACAAAATACTTCAGAAAGTACATTAGTATTTTACTACTGTCAAAAGAACAATGGATTTTCCAGTAGGACTAAGTGGGCACACACTTTTGTTTTACTTCTTATTTTAATATTGCTTCCCTTGCCCCTCTGCTAAAACAAAATTACCTTAGAGAAATAAATGCTAGATTTCAAATACCAATATCACAGAGCACCATAAACTCTCCTCAAGGGTCATGTAAATCCAACACTGACCAAATTCACCTCTGCTCAGCTTCAGGAAAAAAACCTTCTGAGAATATATCTCACAATTAAAACAGCTATCCATATAAATGTTCCTCCATCAGTGCCCACAATTTCAAGGAAATGACTAAACTAGGAGATAAAAGGCCTGAAAAGTCCAAAGTAACACATTAAATGGAACTGAATTCAAATGTGGTTAGTTGAAATTAACATTAATAATAAATTTATAGTATTATATTCAATTGTATGTTTTTAATTTTCTTAATCTGAAATCTCTAGCACAATACTTTTTTTGTGGTCTAAAGCAACTCAAAGCTTTTCTAAGGTCTGTAATTACAAGTCTCCATGGTACAGTTTCATTAAAAACTTTCATTAAACAACAGCTGCCCTTGTATATGGTCTTCTAATCAATTTGGTCAAACAGAATGACTTCTAATCAGCTGTTGATAAAAATAGAAGATGAAATTTTAATTCTAATAGATTAACCACAAACTCAAGACAGTCTTCAAAATCCATCTAGCTCTATTCTCCAGTGGATTTAATGACTATTCAGCAACTCATTACTAAATAGAACAAGATGAACATTTTCCAGTTCATTAAAGAAATGTACTATGTATTTTTGCATTGTCCTCATGATTCGTTACAGGGAGTCTTAATTACAAGATAATGGATAATGGTTATTAAATGCAGACTGCAGTAATGAAGCTCTATTCATTTGCGAACCTCAGAGACTGCAAAGAGAGGAAAATAAAATTACTAGCTTCAAAAGATTAACGGATCAAATTATTATTCAATTTTGAAAATCTCATTCAGACTTCATAGAAACAAGAAGAGATTAAAAACTAGTATTAAGACCACAGTAGTACATTAAAAAAAATAATATCTTAAGGCTATTACTGCATAATAAGCTTCAGATGTGATTATTAGAAAAACATATAGCTAACAATGGGAAAACATACATTTTTATTTCCCGAACAAATCTTATTTATGAGATAGGAAGTTACTAGCAGGATCTTAAAGACAGTTGTGGCGAACACGGAAGATCCATGTGCCTCTGGTACAAAAGAACAGCACAATGGAAGGTATTATTAACATTTTATACTTTGCTAATGAAAAATAGGCTTTAAAATCAACTGCTGCTTAAGAAAGCTTGTCATTAAGCGGAATTCATGCCAACCCTATAATAAGAGCTTCTGGGCACATTATTCATTAGCACCATGTTTTCTATCGCTCTCTAAGAAATTACCGATTAAAGTTAGCAAGAGAGTTTTGCATGGTGATTCTGATACTAATTTGAACTTGCAATCTGCAATGGGCCACTTTTTTTTTTTAAACAAATATAACGCGCAGAAATATGAAGCCCCAGATGAAAATATTTTCTTTGAAACTATGGTCTTTCATTCAACATAGACTTGACAATAATTTGGGGTGAGATAGAAAGATCCAGTGTTACGGCTGAAGAACTGGCCAGGCTAAAGACAGAAGCAGAGGGCCGTGGGGGAGGTACTGGTATGGTGCTAATACTCAATCTGGAGACCATTAAACCACAATGACATCCTTACATGGTCCAGGGATAAAAACTAACCTTGTGAAAGGGGAAGTTTTTTAAAAGAGAGAGGAAAAGCTTAAGAAGGAAAGAAAAAACCGAAAACACCTGCTTTCTCCGTTCTTTCCTTCAATCTAGAGAGTGAGCTCTGAAAATACTCCTCAGTTGGTCTAGTCCGTCATGTGAGCCAGGCAACAGAGCATCACAATTAAGCAGCAAGGCATGTTCAAGCAGAATGGCAATCAGAAAGCAATCACAATCTTGGAGTTAGAAAATATCTCAAATACCCCAAGGGTAAGATTAGTTCATGATAACCACATTCCTCGCAGTTGCCTTCCCCTCAATAAAAATAAAAACGTAGCCATTTAAAATAATGCAGAGCAGTATGATTCAAATGGAAAACAAGGTGGGGACTCTGACTATATAATCCTTGGTAATTGACAGTAATGTCCCTGGGAGAAAATTCTAAACCATTACGCTAACCATACAAAGATATGTGTTAGAACTGCTTGACGCAAACAAGAGTCCCTGAGTTATGTCTAATGTGACAAGTTTCCTTTCACTTCTAAAACTTAGGTGATTTGAAATGAGTTTCAGAACTGTAATAATGCTAGAGATGGAGTTTCCAGTCAATGCAAACAACATCTCTTCTACAGGAGAGGTAAATTATTCACTCTTTCAAACAACTCTAAATGTTTTGTTTTTCATTTTTTTTTAACAAATTTGGAAAAAGAAAAGGATTATTGAACTTAACTGTTTACAACGCCATACTGTCAGCAAACTGAGAAACGACAGAATGTTTCCTAAACCTCGCTCATCTCTTCCTCTAATTTTTCTTTATTTTAAAGAGAGGAAAAGAGAGTAAGAGCACGTGTGAGAGCAGGAGAGGCTAAAGGGGAGGGAGAAGGACAAGCAGACTCCATGCTGAGCACGGAACCCCACCAAGGGCTCCATCCCATGACCCTGGGCTAATAACCTGAGACAAAAGTAAGAGTCCAAACACAAGCAGAGGAAATAGGGAAGGGAGAAGCAGGCTCCCCACTGAGCTGGGAGCCTGATGTGGGGCTCGATCCTAGGACCCTAGGATCATGACCTAAGCCAAAGGGAGACACTTAAGGACTGAGCCACCCAGGAGCCCCAAGATGGGATCAGCGCAAACTGAAGGTTGCTGGGGGATGGAGGGGGGTAGGGAGAGGTTGGTGGGGTTATGGATCCTGGGGAGAGTATGTGGTATGGTGAGTGCTGTGAAGTGTGGAAGACTGACGAGTCACAAACCTGTACCCCTGGGGCAAATAATATATTATATGTTATAATAATAATAATCATAATAAAGCAGCAAGAGTTGGAAGCCCAACCGAGTCACCCAGGTGCCCCTAATTTTTAATATTGTATTAGTGCTCCTGAGGATGTTTGTGAATATCAGTTCAGAAATGAGCTCCCAAAATTAGGCTGCACTTCTGAGTTTTTGGGTTTTTTAAAAAGACTTCATTTTTTTGAGAGAGAGAGCATGAGAGGAGTAAGGGTCAGAGGGAGAAGCAGGCTCCCTACTGAGCAGAGGGCCCAGATGTGGGACTTGATCCTTGGACTCCAGAATCACAACCTGAGCAGAAATGCAGACACTTAACCGAGTCACCCAGGTACCCTGAACTTCTGAGTTTTTACCTCCCTTCTTCTTCCTCCCTCTTTTGAGTAAGGCTTTCAGGAAGGGAAGTTGAGATAAATGAGCCCTAGAAGATTTACAATTATAACAAAGGTTCTGGGGTGCCTGAGTGGCTCAGCAAGTTAGGCCTCTGCCTTCAGCTCGGGTCATGATCTCAGGGTCCTGGGATCGAGCCCCACATTGGGCTCTCTGCTTAGCAGGGAGCCTGCTTCCCCCTCTCCCTTTCTCTGCCTCTCTGCCTACTTGTGATCTCTGTCTGTCAAATAAATAAATAAATAAACAAAATCTTAAAAACAACAACAACAACAAAAACACAAAGGTTCTGGAATTAAGATAATGGGGATGGTTGCAAAACTTTGTGAATATACTAAAACTCCCTGAACTGCACACTTTCAAAGTGAATTTTATCTTATGGGAATTACATCTCAACTTAAAATAAAAAAGCAAAAGAGAATGTATTCATGAGAAAGAGGGAGGGAAAAAAAAACTATCCAATAAAATTAACTCTAGAGGCACCTGGATGGCTCAGTTGTTAAGAGTCTGCCTTCAGCTTGCACCACGATCCCAGGGATCCTGGGATAGAGCCCCACATTGGGCTCCCTGCTCAGCAGGAAGCCTGCTTCTCCCTCTTTCTCTGTCCTGGCTTGTGTTCTCTCTCTCGCTGTCTCTGTTGAATAAATAAATAAAATCTGTAAAAAATAAAATAAAATAATAAAACTAACTCTAAAATTATCAGTAAGTTGACAAATCAAGTATGTATAATCAACTGTACCCTCACCCCTTTCTTGAACTCGTGTATTTTGTTTGTTTGTTTTTTGTTTTTAAAGATTTTATTTATTTATTTGACAGACAAGAGATCACAAGTAGGCAGAGAGGTAGGCAGAGAGAGGGGAGGAAGCAGTCTTCCTGCTGAGCAGAGAGCATGATGTGGGGCTCGATCCCAGGACCCTGGGATCATGACCTGAGCCGAAGGCAGAGGCTTAACCCACTGAGCCACCCAGGCACACCTGAACTCATGTTTAAAGGCAACGCCTAGTGCTCTCTATAAGTGGTTCCCCCCAGCTCCCAAGTAGGACATCCACAATCCAGGCTTCCTCTCTAATTGTCATCAACTATTACAACATAACATTTAGCTGTCATTGCTTGAAATAGATATGTTACCTGTTGACAATGTTTTGCTCAGTAGATGGAAGTTAACAAATGAACAGCACTCATATTCAAAGCACTAACCAACTTGAAGCACTACTTTTGAAGAAAAAATACTTCAACACACTTAACTTTCCTTGAAAAGATTCTGGAAGAGTGGCACCAACACTGATAATTTCATGCTGGTCAAAGAGAGAGAATTTTAATGAAAGGACCTTTGAGGACCAGCTCAATGATGCCTCTGGGATTCAGAGAGCACCCTGTGCACAGTCTGGGTCCACACTGTCCAAGATGGCAGTCACTCACCGATACAGCTACTGAGTGTTGTTGATCCCAACTGGGATGTGCCAGAAGAGCAAAAGGCACAAAGGGATTTAAAGATTTAGTATAAAAAATGTAATGTCAAATGTTTCAGGGGCGCCTGGGTGGCTCAGTGGGTTAAAGCCTCTGCTGTCGGCTCGGGTCATGAGCCCAGGGTCCTGGAATTGAGCCCCGCGTAGGGCTCTCTGCTCAGCAGGGAGCCTGCTCCCACCTCTCTCTCTGCCTGCGTGTGATCTCTGTCAAATAAATAAATAAAATCTTTTAAAAATGTTTCATAAATAAGTTTAAATTGATTACACACTGAAATGATACATACTGGGTTAAATAACATACATTATTATAATTACTTCCACCTGTTTCTTTTTACTTTACTAATGTAGTTATTACAATTTTTAAAATTATATATCTCTATTAGACGGCACTAGTCTAGAGCTTCAATGAGACACCAAAGTCTGTAATCACTCTGTGTAGGCTACAATTTGATGTCCTTTTAAATTAACATCCTTTACATGTTTGTTTAAATTTATTTAGGAAAAAAAGGTTTAATTTTGCCTTAGAGGGAGAGTAAGAAGATCCCTGGTGATAGCACTTAACTATTCTCTTTTCCAAGCAATTCAGCTCTGCCCCCAAATCTGAATCCTTCACTCAGCCAAACAAAAGTTCTGTAATTAACCAGACCCACCTTTCTTGAAAAGTGTAGACTATCCATCTGGAGAACTAAGAGCATGTCCCTGGAATGTCTCATACCCAATCCCATTCATATACTGTAGAGGAATTCTAGTAACTGCAGAGAAAACCACCATTTTCAATGGTTTCAATATGTTTTATGGGTTAGCACCCTAGGAAATTGGCCAGCTGACCATCCCTTAATCCTGTCTAGAACTGGCCTTGCTTTCAGTTTTCAAACAGACAGGACTAAGCCTAAAACTGCATTGACCATATATGCCTCGTGCTTATAGCTCTGTGCTCAACCCAACCACTCTCCTTCTCAATCCATAGCCACTCAACTAATACTTACTGACCATCTACTAAGTACCAGCACCATTGTCCACATGTAGACACAGCAGCATGTACAAGCCAAGGCTTTCCTTTACAGGACTCTGTACCAATAAAGGCAACAATGACTTAGGTATAGATGTTATATTCACTTTCTCTTAGTCTGGCTACTTAAATTAAAAAAAAAAAAAAAAAATCTTTATCTGTCTCCATCACATTACCCTCAGTTTTTCAGAAAGCACTGTGGCAGTGCTGAGAAGAAAAAAATGAGATTCTTGAGATTAGGCTAGTACCCTATGATCAAACAAAAATGCCAGAAATACCCACAGGCATTGTTATTGTATAGGTGTAATGGTTTGGATAAAGTAGTAAAGTGTTTCAGATGCAATATAAAGTGAAAACATCAATCTGTAAATCAAGTTACTGATGCCAAATGCCTCAAAATCAAAATGCTTTCCTTTTTAGCCAGCCCCTGCAGCCGAACCTCCTGATGTAGGGATTTACTATGTTAAGCAAATGTCCTCTATTGATATGGTAGTTTTAAAGTCATCTTATCTTAAAATGACACAAGCATATCTAACATATTCTTTTTTTCCTCTGCATTTGATGGGAGGAAAAAGGGAGATGGAACCTCAGTACAAGGTAAAATGTGATTTGGTATCACTAAACTTTGGCAAAGAAGAGTAAAATAAAGCAGCATTTTAACAAAATAACAAGCTAGATATGCTTCAAACAACTGAATTTCATTTTGATTGTGCTTTCTATTGTCACTAGCAAGTTTGGAATGTATAGTATATATTAACATTAAAAGTCAGGTATGCTTGTGTGGAATCTATTAACTTGAGAGAAAATTACTCAAATTGAAGAAATAGCTGCTTAAAATGGATTTAGAAATACATTTTACTGAACAAAGCAAGCTAGAAAATTAGGCTACTTTATCAGGATTAGAAAGTGCTATGAATTTTAAACACAAAGCTTTTAAAAACAATGCAGAGCATATTTGAGATTATCATACCTCAATGTCATCATAAATCTTTTTTTTTCCAACAATGGATGCTAAGTGTGTAGAGTTACTTTCAACAGTGACCTGTCTTTCATAAAAGAAGTTGTGTTAGTTTTTCTGTGGGGAGTTTTATCTCTAGGTGATTGTTTCACTGTACCTGGAGACTCCTATCGTATGCTTCTCATTAGCGGATCTACAGATGGGTACACCTTGAAAAGGCTCAGAACAGAAAGTATTTGCCATGTGGAGCCTTGGAGTTGGCCCCTGGGGTCATCACAGTTAGCACTTGCCAACCCCTTCCAAAGACAATGCTGCCTCTCTCATACTGTACACCATTTTCACATTAGAATTCTGTCTCTATTTCTCAAGGAGGCATGCCTTCATTTTTAGCTTTCTTCCTCTTTTTCACTCCACCAACACCAGAGGCCTGGAGTCCTCCACCAAAAGAGGTATGTGCTGGCAAAGGAGAAAGTGCTAGAACCCCACACAGCTCCTCTATGGGGGTAGGGGGGAGCGTCTCTAATCAGAAAGTGTCACCACCACTGCTGCCACGTCATGTGCCTCACTGGGATATCAGAATCCCTCATGAATTCCTGAAACACAGGAGGCAAGGAGAAAGGAGGGAAGGGGAAGTCTGTGAACTAGGTAGGGAGAACGGTCCTGACCTAGACTCTGCAAAAGTCACGGACTAATACAACAGGCTTGCGAGCTGGATCCATTTTGCATAGTCACTCAAACTCATCTAGGATCTCCCTGGATGTCACACATTTTTTTTTTAAAGCACTGCCTTGCCAATGAATATATATGCCTGAATTTCCCTCATAGCAGAAAGGCTATGGGTTCCTTTCCCGGAACTAAATAGAAATAGAAATAACATATAACCATACGGTAATGATGTATATTTCAGACAAATAGCTTACACTACACACTTAATATGGAGGTTTTATCTGTCTCTCACAGAACTTCCTATTACAAAACTAATAGATTTGATTAAAAGGCTATTCATTTTTAGGAGATTCCCCCCCACCAGAAAACAGAATATAAATAGTTTCTTAACATGTATAAGTTAGGTCTTTACCTACCTCCCTTTTAAACCTACATTTAAAATTCTCGATACATATTTAATGTTTTTAATATTACCTATATAATTGCTTTGAGTGTGGCATTTACTTCCTTCCTCGGAAGTACATGTTATATCACAGATATAATTTCTCCCAGGTATTTCAGGGAGCCATTAAATGTCAAAATCCAAAGTGAACACAGAGGTAACTCAAAATGTAAAACCTCGGTGAAGAAAAAATTTCAGTTGTTAAGTTTATTACCAAAAATAGGAAATGGGATTCACAACGATAACCTATAAGGTAAAATGGCATTTAAAAAACTGGGTTAGAGACAGTTCACAGTGTCAACTTAAGTTGGAGATCCATTTACTTGTGTTTCTGTCAGAAATACCATAAATTTACTCTTGAGAAAGAAGATTTTCTGAGTTGACCTGGCCCACTTTTTTTTTTTTTAATATCTTACACATGGAAACTAAAGAGCACAACATTTTTTAAGTATGAGGAGCTAAAAAGTGTTGTAATATGGAAAGGACAGATAAGACAGGTTTGATCATGGCATTTTTTTCATCTCCAACCTTCAACTGTTTAAAGAATAGCACTTTAGGATTTCCACTTGCTAGGATCTGAATCTAATCTAGTATTCCACTGTTCTCCTGCTACTCACTCACAAGCGTCTCAGACTCCAGGCAACTCTGATGCCGATGATGCCACAGCAGTAATAGTGGTAGGAGTAAAGGAGTAGGTCCCCCTTTCTGAGAACTCACCAGGTGCTTGGCTCCAGCTAAACCCTTCATACATCTACCCTCATTTAATCTTTAGGGTAACTTCAAAGACAGATAATCTTAGGATCTCCACTGACTAATGAAAAAAACAGGGATTACAGATATTGACCTATGACCACAGTTTTTAAATGTCGTGAATGGAATGTAACACAGCTTTTTCTAAGTCCAGCCTCTTAACCACTACACACCCCTGCCTCCTAACCTAGACTAGTTACTGTTTGGCAAAACATCCTCAACTTTGTACTCTCTATTCTTTCTCTCTCAGTCAAAATCTTGTCTGGCCGAGTTGAAATGTTTCCTTCAATAGGATGTGGCATCATCATTGCTTTCTTCCTGTTTTGAATGTAATGTGATGACTGGAGCTTGGCAGCCATTTTTCAACCATGAGGGAAATGCCAAGAGAATAACAGGCATCAACCCTGGTCCAATGATGAGCTAATAGCAGTGACTGGTTACACCTCCAGACCTTTTGTTATGTAAGGAAAATAATTCCATATTTTTTTAAGTCACTATTGTCAAGTTCCATGTAATTTGCAGCTATATGCAAACCTAATTGATGCAGTCTCTGATTATTCACTTTCTGCTGATCCAGAAATCCAATGGTACATGACATCTGTTAATTTCCCAGGGCATCCCTCTCTATAACCATGACACAAAGTATCATCCTCCCCACACCCTCCCACACACATGCTGTGCTCTACCCAGCTGAGACCCCTACAATACTACCAACTACGCTTATCCAGGCCTCTAACTCCCCACTCCACCCACGTTCGTTAATCAGACAGGAGTCTGAGTCCAGCTAAATAAAATGTAGATGGAAAAGTAGCAAATGAAAGGGGATTCAAGAAAGCTGTCAGGAGTTATTAGGAAAAGCTAAAAGTGAAAAGCCACAGAATAACAGAGATTTCTGCTAGAGAAGCAACCATCTGAGCGACAGTCAATGAAGCATCTACATACCAGTTGTATGAACAAGTTACGGAAGAAACTGAGAGAAAGTAACTGTCTTATCAATGAACAGAGAATATGGAGAGCTCTAGCAATAGTAGAAAATGCAGGAATAAACGAGATACAAATCTTTAAAAAAAAAAAAAAAAAGCAAATTGGCGAAGGTATGGGGCCTGAATAAGTTGAGAAATCTCTCTGTATATCTGCCCTCACTCCTCAGCCAGTGAAGACATACTCTTTTTTTTTTTTTAAGATTTTATTTATTTATTTGACAGAGAGAGATCACAAGTAGGCACAGACGCAGGCAGAGAGAGAGAGAGAGAGCAGGAAGCAGGCTCCCTGCTGAGCAGAGAGCCCGATGTGGGACTCGATCCCAGGACCCTGGGATCATGACCAGAGCTGAAGGCAGAGGCTTTAACCCACTGAGCCACCCAGGCACCCCCTGCTCTCCTTTTCTAAGTTACTTAATTATAACATGAACATAAAATATCTTGATTGGCAAGGCTGCTTTCAGCCTAGAGAGAAATTTTTCTCTTCTTTTGGAAGAGTTTCTGATTGGGGTTGGGCAAATGTCCTGACTTCAGCAGTGGGGAGGGAGGACAGGGTGAGGAAGGGTTTGTAACCTATCGTTTCAGCTCAATGGATTTTCTTTAATCAAATATTTTCAAGAAGTCCACACCTAATTCTTGTCACCTATCAACTAGTTTTATACAAGTAATGTCACAAAGTTACTGAAGGTACTACTTTCACAGGGATTTAAATTTTAAAAGGCTTAAACTAAAGAATGAGGATCTAACAGTGGAATTTCATATAGTATTTTTTTTAACATTTTATTTATTCATTTGACAGAGATCACAAGTAGGCAGAGAGGCAAGTGGGGGTGGGGGGGAAGCAGGCTCCCCACTGAGCAGAGAGCCCCATGCGGGCTCGATCCCAGGACCCCGAATTCATGACTGAGCCGAAGGCAGAAGCCCCAACACACAGCCACCCAGATGCCCCTGGAATTTCAGATATGAGCCACAGGAACAGGAACGTGGGGGCAGTGTTAACAGAGATCACAAGGGAGGTTTTCTGCAAATGGCCTCTTATAATGAATGGCATGCTTATGCCTCTGTAGCTGCTGTGTTGACTGTAATCTTGTCTGATTGAAAAGTTACATTTCCACAGACCACAATCCTCTATGTCTACAGGACCTGACAGAAGCTAATGAGTACTCTTTTACTCTATTCTTTGGTTCAATATTAATAATGGTACCTGAGAAAAACTTGGCCTTACTTTGAAATGTTTGCTATGATGGGCTTAAACAAAAATACACAATTTTCCTTTCTGTAAGCCTTCAGGGTCTTTTCTAAATACATGTGCACTAGGAGTGTCTTCCTGGAGTATATATGACATAGTATCCTCAAAGCTGTATGACCAGGAGACCCTTTTGTCAGAGAAGTTTTCACTGAAACACTGTTTCACAGAACATAATTTTGAAATCATGGTTGTAGCTGAAAATCTGTCCCCCAATACACAACCTTCCTTTATTCATTTGGTGGGAGGCAAGCCGGTCTTTAGAATAACCTTTCAGTTCTGACTCTACTTTTCTAGTATTCCAAATCATCCAAGGCCATGTGTTGTCAAGTTCATTATCTGCTTAGCTAATGAAAATGTGTTTTGAAGTAGACTGCATGAAAAGAAAGAAAATAATCTTTCAAACTTCTAAAACTCCTTTTTTTTTTTAGCAAAATTTTATTTGAGCTCTATAGGACATGAAACCAATTCATCATTGCTGTTTCTTCTTTATCTAGTTATTCATAGACTAATTCTTAAAACAGGTTCCTAAATCCCCTTAAATTACCAAAAGGTTTCTAAACTGTAGCACTAAGTCACACACATACGCAGATGATCTTTATAAATCAGTGGTTCCTAACTTTGATTTGAAAACTCCCAAGGGGGGCGCCTGGGTGGCTCAGTGGGTTAAAGCCTCTGCCTTCGGCTCAGGTCATGATCTCAGGGTCCTGGGGGCTCCTCAGGGTCCTGGGATCGAGCCCCACATCGGGCTCTCTGTTCAGCAGGGAGCCTGCTTCCTCCTCTCTCTCTGCCTATTTGTGATCTCTGTCTGTCAAATAAATAAATTAAATCTTTAAAAAAAAAAAAAAAGAAAGAAAGAAAATTCCCAAGATACCGCCATCTTAATTTATAGTAGGATTTTCTTTAATTCCTAAAAAACATTTTTCATAAATATAATCCATGTTAATTTGGGGGGGGGGAGGTGAAGAATGCAACAAAGAATCAAACTCCCACTAAGTGATTTGTTGCCATTGTATAAAGACTATATTTACAAACACCTTTTTTTTTTTTTTAAGAAGACAGCATACAATTTCATAAGTTACAATGATTGCTAATAAAAATTTAGGAAGGTGGCTAATTCTCTTCTTATGTCAAAAAATAATGCTCCCCCTCTTCCTCATTAACTTCATTTTTTTTTTCATTTCATTAACAAAACTTGAGAACTGTTGCACTTAAAAGTTATCTTTTATTATTCTAGATTGATACATTAAAGAAAAGAAACAAGATTTGGTGGGGGGGACAGCTGTCAGGGAAGGGGTAAAGCTTTTTTAGTTTAGTTTTGCCTCATGTAAGGTCTCTGGAGGAAGTATGTGTGTTTTTAATTTTTTTCTCTGTATTTGTATTGTGAAGATTTAAATGACTGGTTTTAGATTTAAATGGTTTTAGATTTAAATGGCTGGTTTCAGATTTAAATGCATATATTAAAACCTTAATTGACTACACTGATAAACCAGTTATATTTTTCTACCTTTAATTAGTAAATTGAAAAGTTTCATGCATAATTCTTCAATCTAGATATGAATTACATTCCAAAAGTTTGTAAATTCATGGCTGCCTGGAAATAAATCCATGCTTCTCCATATAAACAATGTTTCCCCTGATAGTAAGTCCCAAGTCAGCCCCCAAAAGCATGAACCTGAGTTTTACTAACCCCTCCTAAGCATTCTGCAGAGCAATTCCTCTAAGAAGGAAAGGTTTGGGTACCTCTGACTGTCCATCTCTATAATCCAACCCGTATATCATCGGCCAGCTGGGGATGAGCCACTCAAAGCTTTAAATTACCAACAGGGTTTGCATTTTCACAAGGAATCTCAAGATGACAAGGCAGTGAGGGCAGCTCTGAGGAGCAGGGGCATTCCCAAGTTCTCTGCCAATGTTCTTCCTAGTCCCTGGTCATAAAGAAGAGCCACATTTAAGTCAAGGTTTTAACATTGGGTCCTACCTGGTACTTCTTTCTGCATCTGCAATTTCTCTAGCAAACAGTTTATGGAGTTTATAATCTTGCTATTTAAAGTGCCTAGTAAGCCATCCTAATTTTATTTAATTGGACCTATTTGGGGCACTAAGGAAAGGGATGTTTGGGCTGAAAAGTCCACATTGAGATCTCCTTTGTAAGCTCCCAGAACACCTACACTCTCTCAATAACTTTGTAGCCGAATGCCTGCCCCTCCAATGTCCCAGCCATGACCTTCTCTGGGGCCTAGAGGCAGAGCGGTCAGTCTTATGTTCTCTCATGACCCTGCCCTCTTGGGAAATTCTTCCTCTAATACCATTGCATTCCTTGCTGCATTCTCCTCTTCTTTGCATTCCCCACCCAACAGACAGAAACTCAGGCAGAGCCTCCAGTGATCGCATGTCTGTCTGGATTACTTGAACACAGCATCCCTTAGGAGCAGCAAATACAACACCACACAAGACCGTGAGTCTGTGGTTTCACAAGCGCCTGTCACTCTCTTTGTTTCTGAGCATGACTCTCGTTCCCATCCCTATGGGAGTCATTCTTTTCTCTGAGCCAATTGTCTGGAATTAAAACTTTTCCAGTCTAGCCCTGAAAGAACAAACAAACAACAAAAAAAAAACAGTTAGTGGAAAGGGATGGGTTTAACTGAAAATTGTATTGTGTTATAAGGAGTACCTAAATCACTTCACGGGAGTCTGGTTAAAAAGCCAGCAGGAAGAAATCCAGCATCAGCCATGGCTGGGCGTGTGCTTATGGACAGCAGATGAAAATGAGAAACGTACTTCAAAAATACTTTCAGTAGGAGGATATACTTAATAACCACTCAATTTAGAGAATACCATCTATAATGAAAATGTCTCAGCTGTTTTAAGGATTTTTTGGTTTATGTTTTTGAAAGGCCTTATAATACTGAATGCTCTAAAATGAGAACACCAAGAAAGGCAGAGGAAAATCTGCTTTTTAATTGCCTAAATTACCTAATCTACAATCCTGGGCAGAAACCGCAAAGTCTGCGAATGCAACTAGAGGTAACACTATAAACTCTGAGGTAATTTATATGCTTTTGCTTTTTATTAAAAAATAAACAGGAATATTTTAATTATTCACTAGAATGTTAATATCAAACCAGTGTGAAAGCAGCTAACATTCTACCAACAGCCTTTTGCAGGCTTTGTGTGACATGGATGATCTAAATTCTTTCCAATTTCATTGACTATTCAGTGCCTCTTCTGTTGTCCCTGCCCAATTTAGCAGTTTTGTAGCACAGGAAACTTCCTTTCGATGCCCCAGTTGATGATAAATTTTTTACAAAAAGCATACTAGAAACACTCATTCTTGCGCCACTAACAAAACAAAGTATCACCCCAATAATTCAAGTAAAAGCATGAATTTCCTTTTTTCTCCTCTCCGTTTCGCTTTATATGTCCTGCCTTGTTTGTGTGTTCTCAATAGAAAAATAGCCTCTGTCTTTTTCACCGCCACAACCTTAATCAGATTTCCTTAAAAACACTAAATATTTTTCTCCTTGTTACAAGAACAGAAAAGTAGAGGAAGAGGGGTAAGACTTTTGTGCATTCTGCAGTAAGCCAGCAAAGCCATGAACCGGTGGAGGTCTTAGCAAAGGGCAGCAAAGATGGGTTCCAGGGCTGGGAAGAAGCCTCATGTCTAGAACTCCCTGCCCTGGGGAAATGGCACACCATTATGAGCGACTACAGTGAGGGTGTGGACAAATGGAACCATTATGAGTTGGTTTGTCCTGTCCCTCCCCTGCTCAGCCCAGAATCATTCACCAAATCCTTTTCGTGCTGTCCCCTCAACGTCTCCCCCAGCTCCTCTTCATCCTTACCCCACTCCCTTAACTCAGCCCCACATGACGTCAGCTAGCCTGTAATAACAGCTTCCCAACAGGTTCCCTGTTTTCCAGTCTAAACACATGGACCAAAGGCCATGTTCCTAAAATGAAAACCGGGGTGCTGCTCCACTACTACGAAGTATCTAGAGTAATGGTATCTTACTGATCTTTACCCTGGGGATGGGGGGAGGGAGGCTAACCTGGAAAGACTTCAATAAACCCCAGTGATGAAGAGCTGGATGCATGAGTTTCTCAGGCTAGACACTTTCAAGGGCTGAAAAACTTTCCCTACCTGCAAACGGGAAACCCAAATTCTTGGTGGGGCGTTAAGCCACCAGCAACTTAGCAACTTCCCCTCCGCCTCTCCTGACATTTCTCCATTGACCCTCCATCCCAACCATAGCTTCCTCTACATCTATGTGCACCCAAGGATACCTCCATAAATGTCACTTGCTTTGCGAACCCTTCTGTGCCTCTCCAGAGGGTAGCCCTGCTGATGCAGCACTTGGCCAAAGTGTCCCTGTGGCTCCTAACATGTTGCCAATGAGGCAATCATAAATCTGACCTTTCACTCTCTCATCAAAGAGGTACAGTCAGTGTTTTAAAGGGAGGGTTTCTGTCTGATTTTTCTCTCCCCTTTCTCTCCTCTTATGCCTCTGCCATGTGCAGAAGAGCATCTGATAAACATTAGATGCTCACTAAATACTTGCCTATAGCATAAGCATATTCAAAAGAAAGGAATGGGGGTGCCTGGGTGGCTCAGTGGGTTAAGCCGCTGCCTTTGGCTCAGGTCATGATCTCAAGGTCCTGGGATCAAGTCCCGCATTGGGCTCTCTGCTCAGCAGGGAGCCTGCTTCCTTCTCTCTCTCTCTCTGCCTGCCTCTCCATCTACTTGTGATCTCTCTCTGTCAAATAAATAAATAAAATTAAAAAAAAAAAAAGAAAGAAAGAAAGAAAGGAATATCCCCTGGCATCAAGATGGCAGAACACCTTGGCCCTTCTTGACTAGCCTCCTTCCCTCTCCTCTGGCTCCTCAGTCCTCACTGCAGCCTCATCACCACCCCCCGCCCCAGACCCCTTTTTCCTTCCTGGCACAGCCTGGAACTGGGGGAGTCCCCACTCAAACCCTACACCTAATATGTTAAAGGCAGAAGGAGGAGAAACCAAGGTATTTCTATAAAGGAGATAAAAGGGTTAAACATCTTTAATCCTTAAGTTCTTGGAGACTTAATTAAAAATATAAATTCACGTCCTTCCAAAACCACTATTTCATGTGTTGGTTAGGACCTACAGGAACTACTGATGTACAGCTGACCATTTATGATCTTGTTTCTATGGGCGCGCAGGCTTAGTGTTCCAAACAAGCAATCTGGAAAGGAACCAACCACCAGGACAATCAGACTTGTTAACTGTGAGCGAACGAACACACGAACCTTTGGAAACCCCTAGAATTTGAAATTCTCTCTCTAAATAATTTCGAAACTACCAGGGTGAGTGGGAAGAACTCTTGTCTCAACCTCAGGAAACCTGGATCCCAAACCTCCTGCCTAGACAGTAGGAATACTCAAGAAGTTTTTAAAAGTACCAACTCTCTTGGCTCCAGTTAGTACCAATTAAAATCAGGATCTCTGGTGGTGGGATCTTTTAAACAGATTATTTAAAAAGCTCTTCAGGGGCGCCTGGGTGGTTCAGTTGGTTGAGCAACTGTCTTCGGCTCAGGTCATGATCCCGGACGTCCAGGATCGAGTCCCGCATCGGGCTCCCAGCTCCTTGGGGAGTCTGCTTCTCCCTCTGACCTTCTCCTCTCTCATGTTCTCTCTCACTCATTCTCTCTCAAATAAATAAATCTTAAGAAAATAAAAAAATAAAAATAAAAAGCTCTTCAGGAAATCCTAACATGCAGCCTGGGCTGAGAACCTCTTTCTAGACTGTTTTGACTTTAGAATATTTGTCCCTAGGTAAATTCCTTGTGAATTTGACCCTTCTGGATCTTGGTTTTCTCACCTGTAAAATGAAAGCTTTGAAGTTAATGAGGATTCTTTATACCTTATAATTCTTTCTGGTTTTCAAAGCATTTGCAACTTTTACAAGTTAACTTTTAAATGTTTAGTGGCTCCTCTGACAATGTACAAATCAAGAAAAAAACAGAAATGAATTTGTAAAGACCTTTTCATGACTGAGACAAAAGGAGCTGCAAGCAAAATTCCAATTTTACAAGTGTGTTTTCCACCTACTTAACTAGTTCCTGGGAGGAACCTACACAAGTTACCTACACAATCACTGAATTTTATGGATTGTTTCAAGCCATTATGTTAAAATTTTTTAAATGGAAATGAAGAGAGAAAAGTTCCATACTAGAATATTTCACTGCCTCAGATACATAGCTTCTCAACATCCTAACAATGACTTTTTTGTATATGCTTCCATTAAAGTCATGACTGCAGAATAAGCTGATGATTTCCAGAACGCCCCCTCACTCCTTAAGTCTTTTTACTGAATAGCTTGCTGAGCAATTTAACACACAGGGTCCCTAATTTCTTTATACTAGTGATGGCAATATAACCTTTGTCTTGCTTCAACCAATTTTTCTCTCAGCTAGCACATCTTCCCAAGTTTAAAAAATATATTTTTTTTTCATTGATTTGGCTTATAAAGTAAACCTAGAAATCTGCAAATACTTTTTAAAGAGCAAATAAAGAAATATTCACCCATGCAGAAGAAAACAGAACACAGGAGAATCGCTTGTTCCATTTTATAATATTATGGTACATTGTGTAGTCTTGTGTCAGTATTTATTATCAGTCATTTAGTTTATGATAGAGAATAACTTTTGATTACTGATGCTTGTAGTATTACTCACTCTGTCTTGGACTGTTTGAAGATCTGTATTTTTATTACAAAGTCCAATAAAAATAAAGTGAAAAACCCATAGGTCCCAAAACTGATTCCTGGCTTGTGCTGTATGTCACTCCTTTCCAATCTAAAAAGTATTTCCTTCTACTGTTAGTCTCTGTCTCTTGCTCATAAGCAAATTTATCTCCTAATGCCTCATTCTTTATTTTAGCCATTAATCTCCCATTGAGAACCTTACCAAATGCTTTTTGCAGATAAAAATATTTAATATCTACTAGATTTCCCCTATCCACAAAACCATCCAACATTGCTTAGAGGGAAAAATCAATCTTTTGTACCTGAATTTAAGTTTGCTGGTTTGACTCAAAGTATTTTTTCTAACATCTTCAGGTCTTTACAGGAAACAACAGAAACATAGCAGCACAAGAACCCTATTTCTCTTTGTTATGGGTTGAATCTTGCCCCCTGAAAAGGTATGTTGAAATTCCAATCCCCAGTGCCTTAGAAAGTGACCTGTATGGAAATAGGGTCATTGCAGACATAATTAGTTGAATAAAGACAAGGTCTTGCTGAGTAAAGTGGGGCCATTAAGTGATTGGTGTCCTTGTAAAGAAGGAAGAGACACAGACAGAAATGCACAGGACCACGTGTTGAAACAGAGAATGGAGTGTTACATCTACAAGCCAAGGATTGCCAGCAAACACAAGAAGCTAGAAAAGGCAGGCAAGGATTCTAACCTACAGATTACAGTAGGAGAGTGGCCCTGCAGGTACATGGATTTCAGGCTTCTACCCTCCAGAACCATAATACATTTCTGTTGTTTCAAGTCACCCAACTTGAGGTGGAAACTGAGGAAACCAATACATCCCTCTTTTCTCATTATTTCCATATTTGGGGCCCTGCCTATACTGGATTATAATCTACACTGAAATATCTCACGTACATGTAATAGTGGTGTGTGTGTGTGAGAGAGAGACAGAGAGCAAGAGAGAGAGACGGTTTTTCTCTCCTGTAGAGGATCCCACCGCACAGTGAAAGGATGAGCCTCTCTAGCACACGCTGAGTGTCACGTAGAACAATAGCTCCATCGGGCAAATCCAGCCTGTGCTTCCAACGCCTCCCACCTCCTGTGGCGGACCATCCAGTTTCTGGAAAATCTGGACCCTCACTGAACTCTGCCTTATAGCAGGCCAAAATCCATCCTCCCGTAACTTCTAAGAGCTGGGTCCCAGTCCTCCTACCACGGGTTCATCAGGAACAATCATGCTTTTTCATCCTTTTTGGATGTGTGAATACAAGTATTTGAATACAACACCACAACCCCAGCGACTGCCATCTTCCCAACTAAGGTGTCCACTTTCTTCCCAATCGCTCTTCACAGGAAGTTTGCCACGTCCCTCATCCTATGCTGGGACATTCCTCCACATGGGCTCCAATGCCATTACCATGGTCCCAAACCCTTTTATGTCACCCTCTGTGCTCCTTCTTTCTCAGACTGCCCCCATCAGGTGGATAAGAGAAAAGTCCACTTTCCGGATCACTTCCCAGCTATCCTCTCAGCACTCAGGAAGGGAATCTGGAAATAACCAAGAACTTCAGTGCAGAAATCAAGCAGCGACCGTGAAGTCATGACTCCATAGAAGTTCCCAGAGTGTTGTCATGGGATCGTCAGCAGAGCAGGTAAACACACACACAGACACACACACACACACACACACACACATATATGTTGAATATATTGTTGAATATATTCAACAATATATTCAACATATATATTCAACATATAAATCTCATTCAGGGACTCTAGAAACACATATGTGCCCCCAAAGATTACACATAGCTTATATGTAATATTTTAAATGCAAAGCAATTACAGAGTGGAGAACAGGACTGTGTATAGAATCTAGAGTCAAGGGGCGCCTGGGTGGCTCAGTGGGTTAAGAATCTGCCTTCAGCCCAGGTCATGATCCCAGGGTCTTGGGATTGAACCCCGCATTGGGCTCCCTGCTCGGCGGGGAGCCTGCTTCTCCCTCTCTCTCCCCACTGTTCCCCCTGCTTGTGCTCTCTCGCTCTCTCTGTCGAATACATAAATAAAATCTTAAAAAAAAAAAAAAAGAATTTAGAGTCAAGAAGTGCTTCACAATGTTGCCACTTCCTCAGTGCATGGCCTTGGTCTCACCTGGTCACTTAACTTCCGAGCGTCAGGTTTTCATCCCTTTGAAGGTGATAGGGTACCTCCCCTAGTTCCCTATTAAGACATTAGCAAAAAGAATCTGTGAACTGGTAACCTCATGTGATTTATTAATCTTATTCATTTGCTCATTCAACAAAATGTGCATCAAGTATCCACCCTGTGCGATATGCTGAGAGACCCATTCAAGGATTCTGCTTTCCCAGCATTTAAGAGTTTGCTAATAGACCCATAACTATCCAGCACGGACATTAAAGAATAAATAATGAACATGTTAGAAATCAAAGACAAATGAGTCACAGAATCTCAGAAACATGACCCAATAGCTAATAGGTCTGGCCTCTATGTCATGTATCAGAATTTCACCGAGACATGAAAATAAAAAGTCCCTTAATGTTGCTTTTAAAGCAAAATAAAGATTCATTTAAAAAACTAAATTTTACATATGTTGTTTATGACTATATCTGTTGATGCCCCATACCTGACAACTGAGCACTTCAACAAGCACTTCCTAGGTCCTTACATGTGTTAGCCTCTGTGCCCATAAATTCCTCTGAGCAATCTAGGTCTGGAGAAGGTGTTGCAAGATTTTAGAATAAGGTGGGTTATATTTTCAAAAATCTCACAAAGTAAAATTTTATGCATACTAGTACACACCACATACAAAACTATGTTCACAAGCTGCTTCTTTTTTTCTCTGGAAGTCCAGCCATTAAGAGGCAAAGAAAACACTCTGTGTTTAAATGTATAGTGATTTTTTTAAAAAGATTTTATTTATTTATTTGACAGAGAGAGAGAGATCACAAGTAGGCAGAGAGGAAGGGAGAGAGAGAGGGGGAAGCAGGCTCCCCGCTGAGCAGAGAGCCCGATGCGGGGCTCGATCCCAGGACCCTGAGATCATGACCTGAGCCGAAGGCAGAGGCTTTAACCCACTGAGCCACCCAGGCCCCCTAAAGTGATTTTCTTAAGAACAATATACCATATACCAAAATGGACCATCAGAGGTTCCTGTAGGGCTAGGAGGCCAGAAAACATGGCAGATTCTCTCTCCCACTAAGCTCTCTATTTTGCACAAAACAAAGGATGGGCAAGAGGGTAGATGAGGACTGCAGGCTGGGTGGGTGTGACGTGGTAAATCTTCTGAAAGTTTTGCTCCCATGGTGGTGGGCGGGGGCTAAATTTAAATTTGCTCCCTGAATGAAATGGCAAGTTAATTAGTTTTTATCCTAGAAATGGTTTAATTCTCAGGGCTAGTTTAAGGAATTGTAGATCAATTTATGCTTTAGATCCATTAACTCTTACCCCAATACACATCTATATTCTTAATGCTTTCCCCAGTGGTGAACTTCCAACTACAGCATACCTTTTCATAAATTAAATGTTCTTCCTATGAAAGGCAAGATCTTATTTTTAACCCCCCCAATGAGAAAAACCAGGCTGGATCACCACAGGGGTCTAGAAGTGCCATCTGGATCATAACTTCTTCAGTATACAAAGATTTGAGCCCAAGATGAAGGATTCAGTGTGACTGGTGACAATCTTTTGAAAAATAAATCTACACTGTCATTTGACTCCTATTTAAATTTTTAAAAATGGTTTTTTAAAAGTCTTAGATGTTAATTTGCTACTAATCACAGCATTTCTTTTAGACCTTTGGTTTCCTTCAGTCTTAAAAAGTTTCCTACTGCTTATTTTCTGCCCTTTGTTTTATTATTTTTAATGGCTTCCCTTCTATTTTCTTTTATTTCTCTGCTTCATCTTATTGTTTCTGAATTACTCGGATCTTATTGGGTTGAATTTCAAATATCCCCTCCTCTGGTTCCTACTTTTTTCATTTTGATTTCCTATACATTACAAAATTCCAGCCAAGTTCAAAACTCATTTTGCATTCCTTCAAGGTCTGCTTTTCTCAAGCTCCATATTTTTGTGTTCGTACTCTACCCACAGATCTTCATCAGCAATTCAAACCTGATGACATTATGATTGCATCTTTAGTGCTTTTCTACTCCAACCTTATTTATCATGCCTGCATTATTTCCAAAGATAAGGTCTAGAATAACTTCAGAGCGGAGCTTGTTAGCTGTTGCGTGTGTGTGAACAGTCCACCGCTACCGAAAGATAAAGCCACTTTTCTACATTCTGGCATTATTCTTAATGTGTGCGTTTGCGGGGCTAAAATCCCTTAGCAGGAGATGGACCTGCCTTAGACTTCTCTTTTCTCTAAGCATGTTTTCCTTTCTATCTTACTTCCTATCACCTTGTTCTTGGATTGTGTGATGAAAAAATATGGCTCTCGTTTCTCTCTCCTGATTATATTCCCTTCAAATTGCTTACTTCTACTCTGTTTCTCCTTTATTTGCATTGCTCTCACCACACTGACAGGAACATGAAAGTCAGATCCATTTTCTTTGACCAAAAAGCCAAGACAGAAAGTTGTCTATAGTTCTTTCTTAGCCCTAGAGCCCCTTCAGAATTCTCACAAACCTTTTATATGTCATACCACTGCTTAGGTCATCCAAACAATGCCTCAATACATAATCTCCTTGGCAACAGTTTAAACTATCTATCTTTTTGTTCAACTGAAGTAAAATTTTGCTCTCAACATAACATGTCCGAACTCTACAAGGTCGTGGCTCATGTGGAAAGATGAGTCTAAGTCTTCAGCGTTTACTTTGCCTGTTTTTACTTTTCCTTATCTCTTTCTTTCTCATTTACCCATCCATTCTTCCATCCACTCATTCATTCACTCGAGTATTTCAAGATATTTTCTTAGGCTCTCTTAGATAGCAAGCACAGTAGTAATTACAGAGAAATATAAATAAGTTAGATACAGTCCTTGGCTCAGAGAGGTTCACAGTTTTGCAAAAGACTCAACAGGAGCACAACAGTATGAACGATTAAGTCTGGCTTTAGAAGATCATGAAGAGATTTGACGATGGATGAAAATTATATTTAAATCTTTAAGAACAGCTAAAAGGAGAAAAGAAAGCTATAACAGACAGGGGCAATGATGTAACAAAGACAAATGTATCTAGAATGTTTCCAAATATCAATAATGACCATGAAGAATTGCAGCAAAATATCCTTTTATCTGATGTTCCCACTTTGTTGTAGGAAAGTACCTACCTCAGAGAGTCACTATGAAGGTTAAATGTAAATATATATGAAGCCCTAAAAATAGCATCTGTCACATAGTAAACGCTCAAGAAATGTTATTGTCTATCACTACTGTTGTACTATAGATTATATTATGTATACTTCATCTCTTTGAAATGTTTTCTTACTTTTTTTCCTCCTGGTTCCTGGCTTGGTTCTGAATCATTATGGTTACTGAGTAAGTGATCTCTAGTTAAATATTTTATTCTGATACCCATTTAAAGAGCTAAGGTGGCTGCGATACTTTCCAGAGTAAAAGAACTAGGAGATATGACAAATAACCATAGCTGAGAAGTGTGGCATAAAAAAATTAAACTGGGCCACATCAAAAGTGATTCTCAACTAATCAGATTCTTTTGAAATTTTTGTTTTTTAAGACGGAGCCAAAAGTTGGCAAAAACAGTTCCTAAGATTCACGAAACAATCCTAACATATTAATAAGCTTTGAGATCAGTACAGAAAGGAATCCAGCTCAATATAGTCTATCTCCTGCAGCTACACCAGATGGTTCTAAAAAGTGATAGTCTGAATAATGTCTTGTAATAGTCTAGGAAAAAAAAAGATTCAATTATGATTCCTTCCTGACTGAGGTAGGATGGCATAGGAAGGTAAGGCTGATATTTTTTAATGACTTGCAGAGTACTTATTTTATACTTTATAAATCAGCCATACACATTGCTTCTTTGAACTGATAACCAGGTTAACTGATCCACTTGAAGTCATAAACTGTGCAAGAACGAATAGGAATCCTGGTCTTCTAATGCCCACGACCTATGGCTCCTTCCCCTAAAACATTCTGAAAGATTCCTAAAGAAAATTAAACTAAAAGTAAGCTAGCTAGTAAACATTTAGTTGACCAAAAAATGCAAATACTTAGGTTAACTTTTTATGTACAGTGATATGTGATAACAGACTAATACTAGCTTACTCTCTAGAGAATTGTCTTGCAATAACCTAAATGCCTATCAATATTACAAGACAGCTATTATGAATGTAAATGATAAAACACCTTTCCTTTTCAGATTTTCATGCTAAATTAATAAGAAAACAAAAGCCACAAAGACACAACAGAATAAATGCACCAGATTTACCCTCCTACTACAAACAATCATACAACTGAACAAAATATAAAAGGCAACTGTGTTCAGGCACTTGAAAACTGGCAGCTCAAGAGACAGACCCTGAGGTAATCCAGATATATAAATGAGCAGATAAAGACTTTTAATCAACTACAATAAACATGTTGAAAGACTTATAAGAAAATATGAGCTCAATGAGTGAAAAATGTTGAACATCAGCAGAGAAATAAAAGAACCGTAAAAAAGAATCAAATGAAAATTCTAAAACTAAAAATGTATAATGGCATAAATTTCAATAGATGGACTTAAGAGCAAATTTGAGATGGAAAATAAGGGTCAAAGAACTTGAAGATCCATGTAAATTAACCAAACAGAAAAACAGAGAGAGGAAAAGAGATTAAAATTAAAATGAACAGGGGATGCCTGGGTAGTGCAGTCGGTTGAGCATCAGACCCTTGGTTTCAACTCAGGTCGTGAGATCAAGCCTGGTGTCAGAGTCAGCACTCAGGGAGAAGTCTGCTTGACATTCTCTCTCCCTCTCCCTCTGCTCCTTGCACTCACGCTCTCTCTCTCTCTCTCAAATCAACAAATCTTTTAAAAAAATAAAAATAAAAAATAAACAGGACCTCAGTAACCTGTGGGACAATATCTAACACTCATGTACTTGGAATTCTAGAAAGAACAGATAAAAAGGGGGTAGAAAATATATCTGAAAAAATAGTTATAAAATGTCCCAAACTGGAAAACATCAACCTACAAATCCAAGAAGCTTAGCAAACTAAAAGCAGAATAAATACAAAGAAAACCATGGTTCGGCATATCATGGTCAAATTAGTGAAAAACAAAGATAAAGAGAAATATTGATTTACCACAGCCAGAGTAAGATGAAACATTACTTATAGGAAAACAAGAACAAGCAGAATTCCAAGAAATGGAATAACATGTTTAAAGTACTGAAAGAAGAATAAAAGTATAATCTAGAACACCATATGCAGCAAACAATACTTGAAACGTACGTGAGTGTAAAATGAAGATATTTTCAGATGAACAAAATCTAAGAAAATTAGTCACCAGCAGACTTACAAGAAGGAATAAAGAAGGAAATGATGTACATGTGAGAAAATACAGAAGACTAGTTTTGCTTAGTTTTCTTTCAATTTCTTTAAAAGACAAATGACTGTTAAAACAAAAATCACTTCATATTAAGGAGTTTATAAATAGGTGGAAGAAAAACAGTAAAATAATTCAAAGGACTAAGAAAGGCGTAAACGCCAACTGTTACGGTTTTTACTTTCATGACACATGAATAATATGAAATCTATGTAAATCGTGGTAAGCTAAAGATGCATATTATAATTGAGAAACTTCTTGAAGATAAAAAGTCAATGGACAAAAAAACAAAATAAAGTGCTCTCAAATATTTAATGAACCCAAAGGGTATCAGGAAAAAAACTGAGCAAAAAATGGATCAGAACAAATAGGGAACTAACTGCAAGATGACAGACTTAACTTCTATCATATCAAAAATTGTGTGAAATGAAAATGAACAAAACATTCTAATTAAAAAGTACAGATTCTCACAATTTGATTTTTAAAAAAGCCTATAAGAGATAGCTTTAAATATATAAACAGAGATGGGTTATAGACTGCATATATATATGTGTGTGTGTGTGTGTGTGTGTGTATATATATATATTCATAAAAAGGATGGAAAAAAGATATGCCAAGTATACATACTTAAATATCAAAGCTCCAAAATACATTTAGAAAAAACTGACAAAACTAAAGGGATAAGGAGACAAATCATATTTGGAGACCTTAACAAATAAATAAATAGATAATAATATTTGGTAATAAATAGAACAAGTAGACCAAAACAAAACAAAACCGGATCTAAAAAATATGATCAACCAACTTGACCTACTTGATATTCGCAGAATACTACCACTAATATCTTACATGACAGACTAAGATGTCAAATACTAACATGATGTTCTTTTTTTTTCTTTTTAAGATTTTATTTACTTATTTGAGAGAGAGAGAGTATGAGAAGGGGGAGGGTCAGAGGGAGAAGCAGACTCCCTGCCAAGCAGGGGGCCCGATGCGGGACTCAATCCCGGGACTCCAGGATCATGACCCAAGCCGAAGGCAGTCACTTAACCACCTGAGCCACCCAGGCGCCCTAACATGACATTCTTTTCAAGTGCCCCTGAAGTATATACTTAAAGACAGCATAAAAATGGGCTATAAATCTCTTTAATTTCAAAAGACAAAAAATTCTTACAGTGGATATTCCCTGAGCTTAAAAGAATTTTAAATTATAAGTCAATAGCAATAAGATATCCAAGAAGCACAGAATACTTGGAAATTAAACATTCTGTTGATTTCTTTTTATGTCCATTAATATTTGCTTTATGTGTTTAGGTGCTCCAGTGTAAAGGCTTATTCTAAATAATACTCTAATAACATTCTAAACATCAAGAGATATTACAAGGGAAATTGAAAGTATTTTTTAACTCAATGACAATGAAAAACCAACCAAGCAAAAAATTGGCTCTTTGAAAAGATTAATAAAATTGGCAGACTTCTAACAAAACTCTTTTCCACAGAAAGAAAGAAAGAAAGAAAGAAAGAAAGAAAGAAGATAAATAACAACAGGAAAGAAAACAAAAATGACAACATCAGAAGTAAAAAAAAAAAAGGAGGTATAACTACAGACCCTATAGACATCAGAATATTATAAACTTTTTATAAGGAAGTTTGGCAACTCAGTATATTTGTACAATAGAATACCCCTAAGCAACTCCTTATACATAGAACAACATGGATAGATCTCACAGCTATTATATTGTAGGTAGAGAGAAAACAAACACAAAAGAGTACCAACTGTATAACTTAAAAACTGGCAAAGCCAATCTATGGTGATAAAATCAGAGCACTGATTGCAGCTGGGGCAGAAGTAAAAGGAGTAGAACTGAAAGCAAAGGGGCACAAAGGATATTTCATGGGATGATGGAAAATACACATTGTAAAAAGTCATCACATTGGACACTTAACACCTCAATGTGTATAAATTTACCTCAATGAAGTTGATTTTTAAGGAATAAAATCAATAAAAATGCCAAAGTAGAGCTGTAACTTATATAAGTGTAAATTTAGTTCAAAATTTTAAAACAATTCTTCAAAACATATCTCATTCCTACTATATACATTCTTAAGAGAATAGGAACCAGAAACTATGGGTCAGGAAGTATGCTGGATGCTTTCACTTATTATACCTTGCACAGACTGTGTATGCCTTTAACTCATTATAAGGTCAAGCACAGTGCCCTGGGAGACAGTGGTGTTACAGCTGAGAAAGCAATAAATAACTCTGGAGCCAGAAGGCCTGGGTTCAAATAATGACTCTATGTGATCCATTAGCTTTGAGGCCTTACAAAAGTCACCTTTTAAGTTTCTTCGTCAACCACATGGTTGATGTGAAGATTAAGGAATATTATTTTAAAGAATCTGGGAAAGCACACCACAAATACAAGTTTTATTACCCAGAGCAAGTACTCAACAGACACTGCTTAAGTGAAGAAATGCAAGAGATAAGCATGGACAAGGATATAAGCAGATAGAAGAGATGGGGAGAGCATGTTCCTACTCACATTTTTCTTCTGCGGATGGATGGGGTGGAGGACAGAACAGGGGCTTCTTGGCATGATGACTTAATACCACGTTCCTATGATGAGCAGTAGGTGCAGAGAAGACGATAGGGTTGGCTGACCTCTCAGAATGAATATACTTTCACTGTGACCTGGATCACAGCACTCTAGGCTAACAATCCCTTGTCCTGGAGAGGAGCATGAGAAGGGAATTACCTGGGTACTTAGGACACCAAGGGGCTTCGCCCAGGCTCATAAGAGCTACAGCAAGGCTTCTGTTATTGCGGGACTTTGAAATGCCAACATAACAGATGACCTGCTGTTTAACATGTTCCATTCCTCCTTATCCTTAGATTTTCAGAGATTATGCTTGAAACGAGACAACCAGAGCAGAGATCATCTGGATGCAGGAGCAATGAGCAGAGCAATAGCTCCGTGAGTGCCTAGCAGGCTGATTTTCAGCAAAGCTCCAGGGACTGACGCTCGGTCTGACAATACTCAAAAAGTATACGAGTCTAAAAATCTAGAGGGGGGCGTGCTCGCTTCAGCAGCATGTACACTAAAAGTCTAGAGGCGGGACTACACTAGAAGCCCAGACTGAAGACCTGAGAAGTCCTCTATCTTCACCCATGTATGGAGCCACTAGTAAGGCACCTCAAAATTCAATACTTGATCACATAATGGTGTGCTACGTCACCTGGAAGAAGTTGCAACAGAATGCTGTGGGGGCACACAGAAGAGATACGGAACCAAGTGGTGAGGGGGGAAGCAGTATTGGGGAAATGGTCTTGAAAGAAGGGACACCTGTGCTGGAGTCAAAGAGGTGAAGGGATTACTCAGGCAAAAGGTATGCCAGGCAGGGGGCGCAGCGTGTAGCAAGCCATGAAAGGTCCAGATGGTGCCTTCTGAAGAGAACTACAGGGAATTCCATAGAGCTGGAGCATAAGGAGTGAAAGGAAAATGGGGAGACACAGGCAGGGTGTTAAGAAGGACCTTTTCTGGGACGCCTAGGTGGCTCAGTTGGTTGAGCAGCTGCCTTTGGCTCAGGTCATGATCCCTTGCTCAGCAGGGAGCCTGCTTCTGCCTCTGCCTGCCATTCTGTCTGCCTGTGCTCGCTCTCTCCCCCTCTCTCTCTGATAAATAAATAAAATCTTAAAAAAAAAAAAAAAAAAAAAGAAGGACCTTTTCTTAAAATCAGGCTGAAGGAATTTACATTTTACCTTGACAATGAAGGGAAGCCACTGAGGGATATATATATATTTTTTTTGAGTGGGCAGGGTGACCACTCTCTGACAGTGGGGTGACCCTGACTCTCTGACAGTGATGGGAGTATGGGGGGTCTAGGGGGTGGAGAGCGCAGCTTCTGGTGAAGACTTTGTGTGTATGTTTTGTTTCTTGTTCATGGAAATAATTATATTTCCCTCACATCTTGCTGAAGAGAAGGCCGCTCCTCCCATCACCTCTCTCTTCATAGGCCCTATACCTTCACATTTTCTTATGTTTTAAAAGAATCATTTGGTGGCAAGATTACATAAAGCCCTCCAGCTTCTGAAGTGCCCTGCTGGCAGATATCAGCTCAAGTGGACAGATGCACAGGTATGTTCCCTTGTTTCCGACTGGGTCTGGAGGCTGTGTAAGCCACCAAAGGATTTTAAACAAGCAGGACCAAAACCCAATTCGTATTTTTAAGGGACCATTCTGGCAAAAGTGTGGGAAGCAGACGGGAAGGGGACAAAAGTGGAGACAGGGGGAGTAGCGAGGAGACAGTGGTCCGTGTGGGGCACGGCAGTGGCCGGAGACGGCTGCACGCAGGACGGAGAGATGCGTTGGAGACAGTACGAGGCAGAATTCTCCAGACTCGTTCACTGGTTTACAGGAAAGTGAGGAAAAGAAGGAATCCAGCCTGACCCCCAGGTTTCAGGCTTGGATGTCTGAACGGACAGGTCTGCTGTTCAAGGAGATGAAAAGGAAGTCAACCTGCTTTTGAAAGTATAAAAAACAACGATACGGCGCTACCTTTAAAAAGAAAAATTAACACAAACAAAAGCACAGGCTGCCTGAGCCAGTACAGATGCACATCTCTGAGGAAAATCAAACACTTAAATTCACAGAGAGGAATAAGTCAGAGTTAAAGAAATTCCTGTCTAACATATGTTGATGAATGAATAATCAAAGAAGAAGAAGGAGGCAATTCGCTAACAAGAGAGCCATCTACTGCCTTACAAGAATAGTGCAGCGAGGAAATGCCACCAAAAAACGTGCGAGGAAGCCAAGTTTGTGACCAATGCACACTGCAGTGTATTCACAAAATAGCTGAGTCCTCCCAACCAAATTTCCAAGTGGTTAGCCCGTTTTCACTAATAGCCAAATCTTTTAACTTACTTTATTTCTCTGAAAAAATATCAATTCCATAGCTATCGTCATGTGAATATAAACACTTACCTGCCATCATTGCTATCATACTGGCTTTATAGACGTTAGTAAGAGATCCAAGTTCTCCTGTTGCTAAGATGGTTTTCAGATGAGCCTCCCCACAGGCCTTGCGAAACTGACGGATCTCATCATACAGGGCTGGGGGAGGAAATAATTGAAGCAGTTACAAAGCAGGCAAGTGATAACATAACTTGGCAGCCATGTGCAGCTAGTAGAACCCATCTCGGATTTAGGAAACATAAAACATTTGTCACTTTCTAAAAATCACCCCAATTTAATATCGCCTAAAGCATTCTGCTGCCATTCACATCCTGTTACAAAAAGTGCTTGGTTAGCTACCGTGGAACTTTCCACGCCCCTGCCCAAGGTCCAGAGCCACGCAGCTTTTTAAATATCATTATAATGACATGCAAATGACAAATAATTTCTACCTCTCCCATATGTTGGTTAATTACAAGAAAAAAGATATTTATCTACCATATATGGGGGTATACCATTTTGCAAACTAAAGAAAAAAAAATCCTCAGGTCCTTATTAGTTCTTCCATTCACACATAGTAAGTTCTCTTGTGAGATGATAAAGCAGGCCCATCCTGAGAGCTCTGCTAATGACAATAAAGATATAACCACCTTCCCCACGATCTGTCAGGGCATGTCTCTAAATATCTGATGAGAAAGCATTGAGCCCAGCCTGGTATGCTGGATATACGTGCACAAAGCCAGTTGGAAAGAGACTCACAGGTGCAGTCTTGACTCTATTAACCCCTGAACCCAGTGGCAAATCTGGTTTTTGAGGGCTCCACACAGCACCCTGAAAGCAGCTTGGTTAAAAATACACATAAACAGGGTCACCTGGGTGGCTCAGTGGGTCAAACCTCTGCCTTCGGCTCAGGTCTGGGATGGAGCCCCACATCGGGCTCTCTGCTCAGCAGGGAGCCTGCTTCCCCCCTCTCCCTCTGCCTGCCTCTCTGCCTACTTATGATTTCTGTGTCAAATAAATAAATACAATCTTTAAAAAAAAAAAAAAACTTTGGTCATTTAAAAAAAATACACATATACAAAAAAAAAACAAAAAACAACAAACCTACATTGAACAACAACAAAAGAATCAAGGGGGAAAACATTTCATATTCAAACAAAGTTGATAGACTTTTAGTAAACAAAATTCCTATGAGTATGAGATTTTTGAAAAATTACATAACACAGTCTTCTGTCATGATACCAGTGATTTTGGCTTTGACCCTGAATCAGGCCAGCTGCTCTTACTCCTTGAACTTGGGCTATTAACAGAACTATGGGGCTTTTTTGCTCCTCCGCATACACGTATATTTTGTAGGATATAAGCATATGAACAAAACCAAGCAGGAAAGAAACATTCTTAATAAGGATCAGGGTTAGG
Organism: Mustela lutreola; assembly: GCF_030435805.1. Taxonomy (NCBI): domain Eukaryota; kingdom Metazoa; phylum Chordata; class Mammalia; order Carnivora; family Mustelidae; genus Mustela; species Mustela lutreola. The sequence continues at coordinate 92,206,634 of NC_081297.1, forward strand.
GTAAGCAGTTTTCAATGCAGACATGAGATGTCCTAAATTCACAGGCTTCCTAAAGTACATGTAAAAGACTAAAAATTAGATACAAGTCAGCAAATGCAGTCAAAACCATGAAAACTGTAACAAGGTGAAGAAAACCCGGCTTCCCAATCCTGGAAAACCTGAACGTAACTTGCAGCTCCAAGTGAAAATACAAATAAAAGCGAATATTCTCTTACAGAATGCTTGGTAAATTTTAGTGTTTGTCACTGACATGAGCTAGCACCCACAGCAAGTTTTTCAAGAAAGGACCGAGTAGTTTCACAAATCCCTAATAATCAGTGGTTTGGAACATTAGAGATGATCTGAGATCCTACACTACCTACCTCACCCTGCCCGTCCTCCAAAAATCGTGAGAAGTCATCTCATCCATATATCCAGGACGACAACATGTGTGGGAAAGCAAAGACTAAGTGGCAATAGCAATTTATATTCTTTTAACTCAGGGAACGAATCTTGGATGGAATGACATTTCTCAAGTTACTGAATCTAAAAACAGAAAGTTGTTTGCTAAGAACCAGTGACAAGGAAATCTCTTGATCTGAAAATTCGAGAATGCTAACTCAGAGTTAACTCGCAACTTAATTAATGATTTTTCTTGCACAGAACAGCGTTGCCATCAAAAGCAGGCTCGAGCGTCAGACAAATGCGGATTTAAAACACAGCTCCGACCCTTCCCGCACAACCTTGGGCAAGTTAGTCTCTCAGCCTCAGTCCCCTCCCTGAAGTGTCATTAATAATACTTACTTTGTATGGTTATTATGATAATTAAAAGAGAAGATACATACAAAATACTACACATTGTCTGGCTGATTGTAAGAGCTCAGAAAGTTAACCATGATACTTAAGCTCAGAATTCTAGTAAAGTGAGTTTCAAGTAAGTGTAATAAAAGCCAAATCTTATTCATGGCCTGACCCAACTTCTTCTTCTTCTTCTTCCTTTTTTTTTTTTTTTGGAAATTTCGGGTAGACTTTTATTTATTTTATAATTTTTTTTTAACATATAATGTATTATTAGCCCCAGGGGCACAGGTCTGTGAATTGCCAGGTTTACACACTTCACAGCACTCACCATAGCACATACCTTCCCCAATGTCCGTAACCTCACCACTCTCTCCCTACACAGCCCCCCGACCCAACTTCTTATATGGTACCAAAACCTTCTTCTATGGATTAGCACTTACAACCAGTGTGTCATCATACAAGGCTTGACAATATTTTATTACAACATTTGTTGAGATGAAGCCTGATCTGTATAAAATTCTTAAAACAGTGATCCCGACCACATTTATGAATGGAATTACCAGCCTTTTTCTAAAGAGTATTACCTTTGATATCCAGCCAATTTTTTCCCCTACCATGAAAATAACCGCCCCCCCCCCCCACAAAAGAAAAAAAGAAAGAAGAAAAGAAAGAGAGATGTATTTTATGACTCAATCATCAGCCCCCTGGAAGTGATGCTCTATAATCCATGATCCAAACTGGCCACTCAGCATAACTGGATTTAAATGAATACGTAACCCAGTGCCTTCTCATTCTCTAACTGCCAACTCCTTAAATCATTTTTCTGACCTATTTTACCACATAACAGGCTCCAGCTTTTCTGAGCAAGTACTTTAATCTTTTGGGTTCCACACTGGAAAGTTGGTCATTTTTTTTTTTTCTGTTACTATTCTGCTTAGAATATGCTAGAGCAATTCAATCAAAGAGCATACCAAACCTGTCCTTCATATATTGTGGCCTGGGCTCCATCAAGCAAATGCTTCTACTTGGGCCTCTGGATCTTCCCAAGCAATGCAAAGGTGACAATGTAGGCAGGATGTTCCTTAGTGTTACTACTTAAGCATCACCAATGGCAGCACATCCAAGAGCCCCATGACCCAGGGCCACCTGCCAGCAGTGGCAGCACCAGAAGTGGCCCCAAAACCCTCTCCCCATGGCACATCTGGCTGTATTCTCCGCTTCCCAGTTTTTCATGGTCCTGCTGGTTTGCCAAGCTTGGTTCTCCAGACTTCTTTTTTTTTTTTTTTTTTTCAGTGTTCCAAGATTCATTGTTTATGAACCACACCCAGTGCTCCATGCAATACATACCCTTCTTAATACCCAGCACCAGGCTCACCCATCCCCCCAACGCCTCCCCTCTAAAACCCTCAGTCTGATTCCTGGAGTCTGTAGTCTCTCACGAGTTATCTCACCCTCCGACTTCCCTCCCTTCACTTTTCCTTTTCTTCTCCTAATGTCCTCCATGTTAATCCTTATACTCCACAACTAAGTGAAACTATATGATAATTGACTTTCTCTGCTTGACTTTTTTCACTCAGCATAATCCCCTCCAGTCCTATGCCAAAGTTGGGTAGTCATCCTTTCTGATGGCTGCATAATATTCCACCGTATATATGTCCAGGCTTCTTACTGACTCAGTGAGCTATATTCTATGTCCTCCAAACAGATGCCTTTTCCATTTAACTTAATCTGAATTGATTTCATTAGTTACCAACTCAGAATTTTATATAAAAAATATTTACTGAGAAGTCTGCTACAGTGTGGGACAATAGTATGGGTGCCCCACTACCTGGATTCATACCGCAGTGCCAAAACTCATTTGTTGTTTGATCTGGACAATTAACTCTTAAACTTTGTCTCTGTCACCTTTTCAGTAAAATGGGGATGATAGAGGTATACACACCTCAAGGAGTTATTTGAAGCATTAAGTAGGACTATATGTATAAAGTGCTAAGGACAGTTTCTGGTACATAGGTTAATGCTCAAGGAATGTCAACTACTAGTTTTCCTGCTGCTGGCCTTGGTGGTCATTACTGCTGAGTGCTTATTAGGTTCCAACAGAGAGGGACTTACAAAAACAAGGGATACTGTGACTTACATTTCTTGAAGAACATAAACACAACCTCTTTGGGGCCTAGAAAGCAGGCTGGGGGAAAATGTTTACTACATCAAAAACTTTTTTATTTTTTTAAAGATTTCATTCATTTATTTGACAGAGATCACAAGTAGGCAGAGAGGCAGGCAGAGAGAGGGGGAAGCAGGCTCACCGCCGTGCAGAGAGCCCGATGCGGGGCTCGATCCCAGGACCCTGAGACCACGACCGGAGCCGAAGGCAGAGGCCTAACCCACTGAGCCACCCAGGCACCCCTCAAAAACATTCTTTTTTTTTTAATTTTTTATTTTTTTTAAAGATTTTACTTATTTATTTGTCACACAGAGAGCGAGCGAGAGCGAACACAGGCAGAGAGTGGAAAGCAGAGTCAGAGGGAGAAGCAGGCTCCCCGCGGAGCAAGGAACCCGATGTGGGACTCGATCCCACGTCGCTGGGATCATGACCTGAGCCGAAGGCAGCTGCTTAACCAACTGAGCCACCCAGGCATCCCCCTCAAAAACATTCTTAACTTGGAGGCCATGCTCCCAGATTTCTGGGATAAGAGCTTTGCTATTTGCTAGTTAAGCAAATTTATAGGAATCATTCAATTTTCCTAAGCCTGATCACTTAGAAAGCCTCAGTTTACTCACATATTTTTGTGATAATTAGATACAATAATATATATGGCTAGAACAAGGCTGTCAGTAGGGATTAATCCTTCAATACTAGATTTCCAAACTTTTCCTTATATACTTCCAGAAATGCAAAAGTAACTTTGAAAAACAAAACAGAACAAGCACTGTCTTAATACTCGTGCAAGCATTAGAATTTACAAATTTAACATGTAAGGAAAATAGACCACTTCACTCCAGCACAAATCATGAAAGCCACAAATAAGCATTATTAGTGTCCAGGTAGTTTTAAGCACCTTGACATCACAGTAATAGATGACATATGCAAATCCAAGTGACCTGATGGCTGAAACGTAACCTAGACAATCTCAGATCATAATGTCCTCTAACGTACTCAACTGTCACTTTCCTTCCGATACAGATGAGCAAAACAATAGAAAAACAAATGGATGGATTTTCCTCCACATCTGCAGGAAAGGACAGCAGCAGGATGTGGATTTATATAATTGCTACCGGAATACACATGTGAAGGAAATTACAGTGGAATTAACAGGTTCAACAGATCCTCTTTCCAAAAAACTCTTCATAAGGAGCAGCTATTGAAAAGAATGAGAAACCCCCTAAGTCTTCAAAGCATCTTCCTTCAAAAATGCTCAGTGTTTTCTATGCCTCAGTTAAATATCCCTGTGGGGTGGCTGGCACTTACCTCCATATTTTATATGCAAAAAGTGAAATGTAGAGAGATGAATGACTTGCCTAAAATTTCCTCACACTTTTCTCTCTCTATCCCACCACAAACATACATGCAGGCAGGCACACACATGTATTTTGTTAAAATACATTCTCAAGAAAATAAACTGAAGAACTTAGTATAATAGTATAATAGTATAATCGAAACCTGGAACCTAAAGGGATGTCAACTCCCATTGAGTTCAAATTACTAACATCACAGACGAGCATCACAACCCTAGCACCTGATTTTCATTCTTTCAGGGAAAACAAAGCAGAGGAAATTGAAATGTTCCAGAATAATTCAGAAATATAAAATAACTTAATTTTGTATGATTCAATAAACTAAAAAAGAAAATCTATGAGTTGTTCTATGAGCCTTCTGGATGGGATGAGAAGAGCACATTTGTTATAGTGAAGTACACTTGTCTGAATCAGGACTTTCTGCACTTGTTTGACCAATAATTAGTTGTGTGTCACTTGAGAAAGTTACTGAACTTTCTACTCAAGCATCATTTTTCTACTCAAGATTGGATAGGAGACCTTTAGTTTTGGATCTCAAAGACATCTCAAATCCAGGGGATAAATGTAAAAGTAATTACTTAAATGAAAATGAAGGTAATCAATTCACTTTTTCTCTTGGATCCACCTTTAATAAGAAGCAGTTATAAAAATGAAGGTAAACTTTGATTGGTTACAAAACATTACACTGGTACAATTAAGTCCAAACAGCTTCTTGTTATTGGTTTAGAAAGACAATTTGGAGCTCTACTTTGTGGGAGCTCTTAGCCAGAGAGAGGTGGGGAAGCTGAAATACTCCCAGGTGCACACTGCCATGAAGGGGGAGGTAAACTTGGAAATGGCATGTCACGGGGACCATGGGAAACTCTGGATGCACGTGCTGCCAGATTAGGGTTAGGGGGTAATATCCTCATCAGTTCTGGGAGTTCTGGAGGACTTGTAAGCTCAACCAGCTTGAGTGCACAGTACTAGACCAGGGAGACAGGCTGTCTGGTCAAGAGACTGTTACATACAAGACAACTGATCAAATAAATAAGTATATTGAGGATAATGGGAAAAAGATTTCTTGTGGGAAAAAAAAATTCCACATACAAGTGAAACAAAAAAAAAAAAAAAAAGATTTCTTGTGACAAGAAAGAGGGAAATACAGAAAGAGAAAGGGCAAGAATAACCAGATGATATCAGCTTAAATTCATAGTTTCTGATATAGATAGATGACAGGAAGACAGACAGACAAATAGATATAAATGCATGTGTGTTTATATTGTGTTCATCGTGTATATGTAAACATTCATCTGTTTCCTAGATCTATCCACTGAGAAGGTCGAGAAACCGCAGCCTTGCAGCAATGAGCACACTGAGTGCCCAGATCTTGGTTTCTAAATACCAGTCTTCAATAAAAGGAAGCAGAGCCCCATGGAAAAATGGCTGATTCCAGAGCTTGGGCAGAAAAAGTTAAAGGTAAGCCTGAAGTATCTTTGATAAGAATTCAAGGAAGTTCTCAATGAATGAAATACTACAAATAAGTCAGAAGGGCAGAACAGCCATCTGAAGCAGCTCCCACTAGCCAAATCCGGAATAATCTGAGTATCAAAATAATAATGATAGCAATAGATTATAACCAGCTGAGTAAAAAAGAACTCCAGGAGTTCTTACAGAGAGGAAGAAAGTGGGGGAGGAGAAGGTAATGCTAACTAAAAAGTATAGAAGAAATGACAGAATTAGAAAAATCACTATTTGACAACTATCAGAGTAATAACAGAAGAATTACAAATGAATGCTAAAACTACTGAATAAAAGCTAGATGAGGAACAGGATATTAACATAGTCTTTGAGATATCTTCATTCATATACTGTATTAATTACTTCTTAAAACACAAAATACTGATTTTACAATGAAGAAACTTCCCAGACAGCACTTTAGCTATTTAAAAATTAACATCATCCATAATGGGAAAAGTCAACATCTTCTAACTCCTAAAATAATGCACTGGGGAAAACTGAGAAATATTTCTGTGGTATTTCTCCCCAAAATATATAACTTAAATCTAATAATGAGAAAAACACCAAACAAACCCAAATGGAGCATATTTTACAAAATAATAGGCACCTACTCTTCAAAATAAAGAAAAGATTGAGGACTGTTTCAGATTGAAGAAGACTACAGAGACATGTAACAACTGATCCTAAAACTAATAAAGAACATTACTGAGACAATCTGGAAAATGAACAAAGTCTGTGGATTTAATGGTAGTATGGTATCAATGTTAATTTCCTGATTTTGATGGTGTACTGTGGCTTGGTACAACTCTTCTTGTTTTTAGAAAATACACACTGAAATGTTTATGAGTAATGGACTGACAGGCCAGCAACTTAATCTCAAACAATTAAAACAATTACATGTTCATAATTTTATATATATGCACATGCACACACACACACACATATATACATACACACAAAGAGACAATGAAAAGGCAAACAGTAAATGGGGCAGAATTTGTAACTATGGAATCTCAGTGAAGAGTAAACTGTTGTATACATGATTTTTGCAACTTTTCTATAAGTTTAAAATTATTCAAAATGTTAAAAAGACACATTTCACATATGCTGCTGTAATTTATTTAGCATCTAGATATTTTTCTTACAAAAGGGCTTTTGAGATTATCAATCATTCCGTTTTTTATTTTTATTTTTTTATTTTTTATTTTTTTAAAAGATTTTATTTATTTATTTGACACAGAGAAAGAGATCACAAGTAGGCAGAGAGGCAGGCAGAAAGAGGTGGGGGAAGCAGGCTCCCTGCTGAGCAGAGAGCCCAATGCGGGGCTCGATCCTAGGACCCTGAGATCATGACCTGACCCGGAGGCAGAGGTTTAACCCACTGAGCCACCCAGACACCCCTCATTCCGTTTTATAAACAAACAAACAAACAAATATATATATATATATGATTGTATATGGTATGTACTATTTCGTAACCTGCTTTTTCCCTTCGAAATATCACAGATATCTTTCCATATTAATAAATAGAGGATTGTAGCACAATTTTTAATGGCTGCACAATCTCCCACTACATGGTTATAAATAATTTATTCAATCATGTGCATCCAATAATACTTAAGGTTTCAGATTTTTTGCTATTACAAACAATACTTGAGTAAACGTCCTACCGTTACAGCTTTTCATACATCATGACCTTATTCCCTAGAGCCTTTATTAATTTTTCTGCTCCCATACTCACATGTTATCCATGTTCCCTGTTAAAAATTCAAACATTACAGAAACTAAAAATTACCCCATTTAAAAAAAAGAAAGACTAATTCTTGCACATAACAGAAAAATAATAATCTGGAAGGCCATTATAAAAATGACTGACAAACGAAAATGGAATTCAAACACCATGACTGCAAATTAGTCAGAATAATGCAAAATATAACAAAACACATACACCAGAGAAGTGGCTGGCATCGTGATGTCACATTAAAAACCTGATAATAAATGTTTTGACTTCTAATGAGGTTTTCAGGAGTAGCAAAAGTGGGTGTACTAGAAACCCAGGATGCATGACATTGTAGATACGTAATCAATAGGGTAGCAGCCAGCAGAGGAGCTGTCTCCTGTCTGTCCCCCCAGCATCCCTCCTACTAGTACAACACTGAGCAGGAGAAATGGAGGTCATAGCCTGACCTTCTGCTCATCATTCCTAGCTGAAAAACAAGGAGAAGGCTGTATTTATGGAGTGTGTTCACTGACATGAATCAGAGAACCTAGCCACAGTGGTAAAGACCTGTGTGATGAGTTTGTAGATGCAAGGAGCAGAGGGGGCCACACTGTCCCTGTTCTGGACAGCATCCCAAACAGTTGACAACCCGTGCTACCTTCTGCCTCTCTGTGTCAGCAGACGCTTGCTTCTATAGCGTCTCACTTTTCTCTATTCAAAAGATCTTATTTCTCTCCAGCTTCCACCTCTAAAGAAAGTATATTCTTAATCGTGAGGCTCCTGGCAATCAGTTAGGTTTTTCTGGAAAAGCCCTGCTGTAGACAAAGAAAACTATGTGATTAGTAAAGCTTTCATGAATACAAATTATGATTTTAGTAAAAATTCCACTGTTTTTTTTTTTTAAGATTTTATTTATTTTATTTGACAGAGAGAGAGATCACAAGTAGGCAGAGAGGCAGGCAGAGACAGAGGGGGAAGCAGGCTCCCTGCTGAGCAGAGGGCCTGATGTGGGGCTCGATCCCAGGACACCGAGATCATGGCCTGAGCCGAAGGCAGCGGCTTAATCCACTGAGCCACCCAGGCGCCCCTAAAAATTCCACTGTTTAAAGACAATGTTTCCTATCTAAAAGTCATAAAGTAGATTTCCTTTTTATATTTCATGCTATTCAAAGACACTTAAAAAATAACTGTTAATGAATATATCTAAGCAATTATTTTTTGAGTACCAGAAAGATGTTCAACACTGCACAAGAATGGCCTGAAAAGATAATTATATGTACAGTAAAACACTTAATATAAATTGTACAGCAACCTTTGAAACTTAAAAAGTCACAAAATGTTCAAGAACAGTTTTCATCCACCAAGGTAACTAATTAATCTTGTAAGACTAAAACAGAGAAGAGCTAAAACACCAGGTAGTAAAATAACCTACAAGAGATAAAACACACACATTTTGGTCAATAGTATTTGAAGTTTTAAAGAATCATAGCCTAAAAACAAAAACTATAAAAGCCTACAGCTGCCATAAGTATCTCCAGAATTTTTCTGTTATAAACAACCCCCCAAAAAGAGAAAGCACAGATTATAGATTATGTGATTCCTCCCCAAACAGTGTCTATAGATTTAGAGACTGCTTTTCTCGTATTATGAATAGCAGCTCTACAAAACAAAGAAAAATTCTAATTTCTTTTAAGAGATGTTCCTTCTACCATCCTTCCTATGCAAAAATAAGCAAACAAGAGAATCTTGCCCAGATGCAAGATTTTCAGGATCCACTTCCTAAGACACAATAACAGACACAATTGCATTGGCCCAAATATTTCATTCTCTCACCCTGAAACTCTTAATAGTGTGAGGCATGTACGCCACAAACGAAGTTTAGGAGAGCAAGTCGGGGCTGAGGAACTGAAGAGGGTAAACTAGGGCTCTGGATACAGGACACAAACAATATTCCCGAGTGTGACACCGAACACACTATGCTGGAAAATGTTCCGGTATGGAATGGGTTTCCAAAGACTAGTAAAGTCAGCTCTAGGTCCTGAGCTCAAAGAACTGGGAGAATCTTGAACGAGGCAGAATCTGATACCATTTCCATGTCGCTGGTAATATATTAAGGTAAATGTATGCAGCAGAGAGAGGTCATAAAAAAGTAAGAAATGATGGGCGCCTGGGTGGCTCAGTGGGTTAAGCCGCTGCCTTCGGCTCAGGTCATGATCTCAGGGTCCTGGGATCGAGTCCCGCATCGGGCTCTCTGCTTGGCAGGGAGCCTGCTTCCCTCTCTCTCTCTCTCTCTCTCTGCCTGCCTCTCCATCTACTTGTGATTTCTCTCTGTCAAATAAATAAATAAATCTTTAAAAAAAAAAAAAAAAGTAAGAAATGAATACCTCTGTATTTACAGAGCATGGGATGTATTTAATTTTCAAAACCTGTTCAATAAGATTTATGAGATGATGAACCCCTTCTGGTGAATGCTTTCTTCAAAGAGCTGTTTAAGAAATGCAACTTAGATGTCGACTTTAATATCATCATGAAAAAATACTGTATTACAGGTCCTTATCAAGGGAATAATACTCCCACACAATGAAAACACCAAATATAAAATCACAGGCCATTATAGCTCTAAAGGACTATAGAAATCATTAAGTTTTATCCCCTCACTGGTAGCTTATTTAAATGGAGGCAGAGAGAAGTGAAGTGTTTGCCCAAGGACTAGGTATAAATTATCAAAATTACAAAGACTAAAATCCAAGCCTTTTAGAGTTCTACTTCATTTACTCAATACATGTACTATTATGGTTACTTCCCTTGACAACAGACTATCACACCAGAAGAAGAGGGAAAGAGAAGAAACCGCAGCTGGCATGGAGGGATTCATCTGGGCCAAGCAACAGGATGATCGATTTACATACATCATCTAACTGAATCCCCATTATAACCCTGGGAAGTGGATGCCATTATTCTTATTTTGAGGAGAAGGAACAGAAGACACAGAGATGTAACTTGCCTAAGAGAAAACAGCTACTAATGGTAGACCTGGATTCCAACCAAGGTCTGTCTGATGCAAAGATGTGCTATCAGCCTTCTAGTCTCCCAGAGTTCTGCTCCCTTCTAGTAATGGGGTACATTTCTGTGGCCAAATAGAAAAGGCGGTGGGAAGTACAGGCGGGGAAAGACAGTGTTCCATAATGAGCAAATCAGGATCTGGTGGTAAAAAGCTTAATAGCAAAAGGCCAGGCAAAAAACACTAACAAAAATTTAAATAAAAAGGCATGTGAGGGGCGCCTGGGTGGGTTAAGCCGCTGCCTTCGGCTCAGGTCATGATCCCAGGGTCCTGGGATCGAGTCCCAAGTCGGGCTCTCTGCTCAGCGGGGAGCCTGCTTCCCTCTCTCTCTGCCTGCCTCTCCATCTACTTGTGATTTCTCTCTGTCAAATAAATAAATAAAATCTTAAAAAAAAAAAAAATAAGGCATGTGAAGTCAAAGGGCAGAGCGGCCTGAACTGTTAGCTGGGGGCGGGTCATCTCAGTGATTTCCACAGCCTGGGGAGCGTTACTGTGCTCTAGGATAATGCTGTTGCTGATACCACAATTCTGAAATTAAACTGTGTTTAAGAGAAAGTGTTCAAGTCAAATTTTTTTTAATTTTTTTTTTTAATTTTTATTTGTTTATTTGACAGAGAGAGAGATCACAAGTAGGCAGAGAGGTAGGCAAAGAGAGAGAGAGGAGGAAGCAGGCTCCCTGAGAGCCCTATGTGGGGCTCAATCCCAGGACCCTGAGATCATGACCTCAGCCGAAAGCAAAGGCTTTAACCCACGGAGCCACCCAGGTGCCCCAGTCAAATATTTTTTTAATAGATTTCCTTCTAAAATGGCTAGATTCTCTGATTTGATCAAGAGTTACTGGTCTATGTATGTAAAAATGATGCATGAGGGGCACATGGGTGGCTCAGTCGGTTAAGCAACTGCTTTCCAGCTCAGGTCATAAGCTTGGGGTCCTGGGACCCAGTCCTGCATTGGCTCGGGTTCCAGGCTCAGTGGGGAGCCTGCTTCTCCCTCTCCCTCTCCTCCTCCCCACTGCTTGTGCTCGCTCTCTCAAATAAATAAATAAAATCTTTTAAAAAAATTATAAAATGATGCATGAAAAAGCAATATGGTTTAGCAGGGAAACAGAGCACGCATTCCAGAGTCTGGCGGATGTTGGTTCCCGTGCTCAGGAGGTTTTGTAGTCGTTAGCACATGGTGTGGCTGAAATTGGTGAAGACAGAACATTTCCAAGGGAGAATATGCAGAGTCTGAGGAGAAGTTTGAGAGTTTGCTGGGACAGGACCTAAGGACAACCAACACCTCCGGGATGTTGGGGGAGGCAGAGTAGCTTGCAAACAAGACACAGGGACACAGGAGTAATGAGAAACATGGAGGAAAACCTGAAAATTTAGGGTCACCAACGCCACGACAGGAGAATATCTCTAGAAGGAAGACAGTGCACTGTGCCAAATGCTGAATGGTAAAGCTAAACAAACAAATGAAGAATATTCCCCGGGCACAGAAAAATAGAGGTCATTAGCATCCTGGTTTGTGCAGATTCAGGAAAAACAAGTACATATGACTCTTTTAAGAACTTTAGCCATGAAGGAAAGAACAGAAAGGGAGACTTAGCTGGGGATGAGGGGGAATGTTGGCATGTGAGTTTGTGTGTGTGTGTGTGTGTATGTGTTTAATGGATAAGAAGAGCTTACATATGTTTAGATGCTGATGGGAATGAGCTAGTAGAGACAGAAACTAAAGACACAGCAGGAAAAAAATGGCCGACAAATGGAGTAAGGTCTCCGGAAATGTGGGAGGAGATGGGAGCTGCCGCAAAGGGACCAGACTTAGGATGAAGGAGAAAAGAAGAAACAAAGGAAAACAGAGCCTGCTGTAAGGACCCTGAGGGAGTTCCGGTCTAGTGGTATCTATTTTCTTTGAGAAGTAGCAGCTTCATCTTCCACTAAGAGGAAAGGAGCCTCAAGGTGGGTGGGCAGAAGACTTAGAAGTTCGAGGAGTAGAGATTTCAAATTGTCACCAGGAAGAATTCAAGAAGAGGAGTACAAGCCCCTCTTCCAGTCTTCCCTTTGCATTCACCCCGAAACTGTGGACCCTGCGACCACAGGACATGGGTAGGATACACTCTGAATGGTCAGCTTTAAAACTGGGATCCTTCCTTTCATGCTTCAGCCACTGTCCTACATTCCTCAGTGCACAGATGAGAGGGACCTGCATTTGAACATGTATTAGCCTGAGACATTTCTGTCTGCACATTCCAAGAAATCAATTTTAGGCTCATATTTTAGTAAACAGCGAATATGAAAGCGTGACACTGAAAAATATAATACGTAATCAAATTGAGGCAAATTAAGAAAAATACTACAGTGAAAAAAAAAAGGCTTCAGTCATTGCAGGTTTCTATTTAGAATTAAATTTCTAGTATTAAATGTTCCTTTTCAATTTGTTTTGGGTCAAGAGGTTATTAACACCATAAAAAAGTTAATAGAAAAGTATGGTTGAGGACAAAGATGTATTATTATATTTTGCATGAATGCCTGTTATTAGGAAATTATCAGTTCCTAAAAACAACCATTTCTAGTTCATTAAGGGACAATTACATCAAAACCCACCTCCTATTATATTTTATTTCCCAATTAGTATTCTAGAGACAAGAGCACAAGTTATAATAGAAACTATACTTCTATGTCTACAAGTGTTTAATAAAAGACATACGGGGATATAGCTTTTTTTTAATCTAACTAAATCACATAGTCTATTTCCAAATTTGTTTGCAATATTATGCATATTCATTTTTTCCCTCTAATTCTGGCCTGAAATCTATGACTAGAAGAAACAAGAATCAATATATAGGGATAAAGGGTACCCACTTAAAATATGCCTTTAAGAATGATTGCAATCAGCCAAAGCTCACATGAACCATAAAAAAGGGAACAAAAATCAAAAGCACAAAAAGATATCTGTAGACTATCAAGAATTTAAACTGGGTAAGGATTAAAAATGCTACTGAGTACAGTTGGGAGTGGGGCAACACGAACGGCTTCAACATTTCCTTCTAGATCATTCAGAACTGTGGTATCGGTGATCATGATGCTTGCTCTTGGAGCTACTGAAATCTCTGGTGTGACCTGCCCCACAGCTAACAGCTGTGCCTTCCGACTTCTTAGCTCTTCTCATTTAAATATTTCTGTTATTGTGGTTTCACAAGGCCCTTTGCTATTAAGCTTTTTACTGTCAGACCCCACTTGGCTCTTTATGGCACACTGTCCTTCCGTGCTAGAACTCCCCTCAGTCCTTTCCGTCTGGGCACAGATATGTACACCATCTAACTTACTAAGAATGTACAGGAACGTAGTCAATATTCTAAGCTAAAAAACTACATTTTCTGGCCTTACTTGCAGCCACGGTGGCCACATAACTCAGTCTGAGCCAAAGAGGTGGAAGCAAAAATACTGTGGGAGGTTTTTAGGAGAGGAGAGCCCTTCTTTCCTGCTATTTGGGAGATGGCTGGAAAGGCTGGAGCATCAGAAACGACCTCAGTCAATGGAGTGCCCTTAAGTACAGGGATAGAAGCCACACACTTTGGGAGTGGAAGATCCAAGTAGTGTAAGTGACCAAGGACTTTGTGGGGCTGCCAAAGTACCCCTGAAATATCTCCCTCCAGACTTTGTAGAAGAACATAAATCCTTGAGGTTTAAACTACTGACTAAACAAACAAATAAATAAATAAATAAACTATTGACCAAATCATTACTATTCTGTAACCAAAAGCAATTCTTTTTTTTTTTTTTTTTAAAGATTTTATTTATGTATTTGACAGACAGAGATCACAAGCAGGCAGAGAGGCAGGCAGAGAGAGAGGGGGAAGCAGGCTCCCTGCTGAGCAGAGAGCCCGATATGGGGCTCGATCCCAGGACACTGGGATCATGACCTGAGCCGAAGGCAGAGGCTTTAACCCACTGAGCCACCCAGGCGCCCCCCAAAAGCAATTCTTAATGGATAAACAATGGAATTAGGATTCACATTTGACAATCTAGATGGATTGATGAGAGTCACAGAAAGATACCCATGAAATATTGGCAAGTGCAATAAATAGATTAAGAAAAAAATACATTAAGCATAATCTTACTTTTTATTTAAACTTTTTAAAAAGGGCATCAGTTGCATGTGTGTATATGAAGAGAAAAAAGTCTGAAAAGTTGTGCATTATACTGTTATTGAGGTTATTTCTAGCAGATGAGTTTATGTGAGGCATCTACTTCCTTTATTACAGATTAGAATTTTTGTTTTTAACAGCAAGCAGGTACAACATCTGTAATTAGAATAAAATATACCATGTATTTGATATTCACATATCTAAAGAGATAACATATTATTCTGGCTTTATCTTATGATTTGATTAAAAAAATTTTTAGTTGAACTACTTTTATACTGATTTTATAAAGTAGAAAATTGTACTTATTTTAGCTATCAACAATCTCTAATATACAAAGTATATTTAAGGCACCAGTCAAATCTATTTTTTAGTATCTAATTAAAAAAAAATAGCTAGTTATTGAAATGGGTAATGTTTTATCATAATCGGTGTGATAGTAAATCATGAATCTCAAAGGTAAATATAAAATAGTATCCATAGGAATCATGTGTAAGAACAGCAGGAGTAAAAATAGACTTAGCAGACTTATTACTAATCCCACATTCTCAAAATCCACAAAGATTAACATTAAAAAGGGGAAGTTTCCTCCACCTATTAAAATAAACTTTGCATAAATGACTTGCCTAGAGTGATTTATGCATTGAGTCATAAAATAGTAGAGAATAGAAAAATTAATAATCTAGTGCATAGAAATAGCCACTCACCTAAGCACTCGAAGGGATCTAAAAAGTTCATGCGTGTGGGCAACTGCCAAGGATTGATGAGGGGAACAAGCCATGATCGATCCCAGCCACGTTTTCTCTGAAATTTACCCTCTGATCTAGTGATGTGTAACTTAGAACAGTGACTTCCAAAGCATGCTGCCTCTTTTCCAGTCCTCACCGTTGATTCCCCCGGTTAGCACCATGTCCCCCTTTTAGGTAAGGACTTGCACATACCTTCCCACTGGCCTGTCAGCACCAACGTCCTGTTAATCACCACATCGATTTCCGTAGCTCCATCCTCCACAGCCAATCTGATCTCTTCTAATCGTGTTTTTAAACGAGTCTGTCCAGCTGGAAAGCCAGTGGCCACTAGTAGAGAGAAAAGAAAGGAGGGAAGGAAAGAGGAAAAGGAGGGAGAGAGGGAAGGAGGAAGACCATTTCAGTCGTTGAGTAGCTCAATAAGGAACCTCATACACACACAAAAAAAACCAAAAATGAAAACAAAAACAAAACAATATTTTGACCAAAGCATTAATGACACTAAAGAGCTTCACGCCTGTCTTACAAAGTGAAGTGTGAAGAAACGGAATGTCACCTCATATGGTATTGGTGTTAGGACAAATATTAGTATTTTATAGTTTGAAAACCTGAAATTAAGTTTCTGCAGAGATGCTCCTAAGAGGGCTTTAAGTAAACAAAAACTAAGAAAATATGTATCATCATAGTGACAGTCATAAAACACAGTAGCTAGAGCCCTGTCTTGATGGACTGGTTAATTACGAATTCTGCTCTTAATCAAATTGGTTACCACTGTAGTCTTGATTTACTCACTCACATTTATGGCTGTAGCAACCAAATTGCAAAATAGGTTCTTCCCATTGCCTATCTTAAAGAGCCAAGCAGATGAGAATAAAGGGAGGAGACTGCAGGAGGGAAAAGGACCTAATATTGTCCAGGGGCAGGGGCAAGTTGAGAAGAGCAAGGCCAGGTGTAAATTAAATTAAAAAAAAAAAAAAAGAAAAGAAAATACAGTTATACTTCTGAAAAATCATTAACATTTTTCCCACGTGCATCATTAATTCCATTTCCATTACTAAAGATAACCTTTTGTATTTCCTTGATGTTATTAAATTCCTTGGGTCTGCTATCTTAGAGGAAAGATGTTTCTCTGTTGTGCAAAAGAAAAGCTGAACTGAATGAGGCTGATGAAAAATTTAAGGTAGCTGCCGAACACTTTCAGAATCTTCACAAATAGCTTGTATATCAAAACTATGTGTTTCTTTGATGTCTCCCTAATAAAATAATCATCTTTTTAGACTCCTCTTCTAAAGCACCAAGATATTCCTCTTAACATCTTCTAAAAGTACAATCTAGTTTTATATCTATCCCTCCACATACACACACACACATACACACACACACACTCACTCATACTCACACACACTCTACACCCTCACTTATACCGAAGCTTTAAATACTCTTCTTTCTTTCATGCCCAATCCAGTCCTCCTGAGTCTATCTCAAGTGAATCACTCCTGAACATACCCTCTTGTCTTTACTAAACTCCCAGGTTTTAGGGTGCACCCCTCACCTCTCACATAAGTCTCCCTAACTCCCCGTCACCCCACCATACTAGACCCACAACCACCCCCCACCTCACAATATCATGCAGCTGATCATGACATGTCTCTGCTGAAAACCTTGCAGTATGTTCCCCAACACCAGCATAGACCCTGAATGCCCTCACTGGGCCATTTTCCCCTATGTGATCTGGCCCAGATCTACCATCTCTAGCTTCAACTCCCAGGGCACCCCCCGCCCCAACTTCATCCCGATTTAGATCTGACAATGACAAACCACTTGTGGTTCGGTTCCCTGAACATGCTTCTGTGCCTTCCCATAGGTTAGTTCCTCTGTTTAAAAGGTTATTCCCTGTCTCAGCAATACCGCCAACTCCCTTCCCCCTCTAAGACCTCCCCAACACAGTAGTATCATCTCCCCTGTGAATACCGTTACTCTCTGAGCATCACCAACTTCCGCAAAATAAATCACTCTCCACTCCGAGTTACAACTGTACCTTCTGTGTGTCTTTATTATCATCTTTTACATATATATACTACTACATATCCTGCATTGTGACATTTTAAACTTACTTATTCCTCCTAAACAACCAAGTTTCCATAAGGGCAAGGACACGGTTCTGTATTCTGGGGAATGAATGTGGTCTGCTATTTAGGAGGCAAGTAGATATGGAGAGAATGAGTAAATAGAAATCATTAAATATATAAAGCTAATTAAAATCCTCATATAAAACGGTATACAAAACCCTCAGGTGTCTGAGTTGAAAACTGGAAACAGGCTGCAAAAGCCACAATAATCTTACCTGAAGCCACCGGGATGGTACAGCCTGCGGCCTTCAGCGCTTTAACCGCATCACACACCCTCGCGGGATAAACACAAACGGCCGCGGTCGTGAGGCCTGGGAAAAAAGAGATCATAACAGCCTGCTTCATGGGAAGTTCAACTTGCACAAGAGGCTCTTCATGATTTACACCACACCCTGGCAGAACTCAAAATGAGAGGAGAAATAACTCCCCTTAGACACTGCACCGAATGAAAAAGTTTTGACTCCCCACACTCCTTTCCAGTCCTTGACAACAGGGATCATTTGCTCCTTGTTCAAGTCACGCAATAAAATAATTGTGATGCACCGGTCTTTGAGGTCAACATAATGCCACTTTTTAAAGACTCCTAAGCAGTCAACATAATGGGCTTGACTCAATGAGAATATTTTATTTCATGTAGGTCACATAATCCAGATTTGTACAGCTAACAGACAGGGGATGAAGAAAGTGGATGAGAACCTGACAGGGTAGCATAGCAAAATGATATTTAACTAATCCTCTTCCCTCTCTTGCAGGAAATAATACAAATCTGGATCTGGAGCCCTCATTCAGAGGAATAAGCTCTTAAATTTAAAGAAATCAAATAAAAATCGAACAGCCACTATAAAACAAAGCAAGAACATAGACTCCTACACAGTTGCCCCATTCTTCCCCAGCCTCTCCTCCAAAGTTGTTACTTCAATTTTGTATAACAATGCCTATACGTAGGTGGTGTTTTTATTGTCAACCCCAAAGACACATATTTTCCAAAAGCTGTGGAGTTGTTTAGGTCTATAAATTATCTTCAAATTATTTGGGATAAAATACCTGCATTGGGCCGATGCCACATTTCCAGTTGCAAATTCATTACCAATAAGCACTTTGGAATCACGAAGCATCCCTCCACCAAAAGACATGGCTCCTAAAATCAGCCCAGTGAGTACTATGGCACATGGTCTTGGAAATACCCTTTAGCCTTCCAGACCTTGGTTTCCTCATTTAGAAAAAGGGGATAAACTCTCAAAGGTTGATCCATTCAACCTCCATTCCTAAGATGTTAAGATTCTAAACTTATGGCAACTTTAGAAAGTCCTTTCTTTCATGTATACTAAGAGAGTGAATATAACTTTTTTTTCAAAAGATCTAACCTAATATACGAGCATGCAATATTCCCCATTTGCATTTTATTCTCAAAAGTATTTCATTTACTCACAGAAAATACTTTATGTATGAGATGTGATTATTAAGTAATGAGACTGGCTTTTGCACGTGTGGCTAGGGAATGAGAATCAGTATTTTAGAGTCACTAGACAGAAAATTTCCCACACTGAAGAACTGGAAAGAAAAATAAAGAAACTCTCTACCAGCAACTTTAATCCAGGATGGAAAGAACTGACCTAAAAATGAGACTCAGATTCTCTCCCTGCTGTTTTTCAGAGAAGAATCTCAATTATTTGCCTATGTATACAATTCTCCTGTGGATTTTATTGCTGTTATCATTTTAGCAGCTGAATCTTGTCTTAAATCCTCTTAGATTTAGTAATTAGTACTGTAAAGAGGTAAACAGAGACAGATTATACACAACAATGTTACCTTTATCATGCATGTTTAAAGTTTTTAAGAGATCTTCCCGGATTGGATACTTGGCTTTATAACAGAGCCTTTGAACGTTGGAAGATGTGTCATCGCCTGCAAGTGTAGTAAGATCTATAAAGGTAACAGCTTTCAGGAGCCAAGCAGCCTGGTTTAAGAAAAGTAAAAACAAGATTAAAAAAAAAAATCATCTCCAACCCAGTTACTTAGTAGGAAATCATTAGACAAACATGGGTGCTAAAATTTGACATTTATACTGTTCTAAGGCATTTCCTTCTCATATGTGATATAAACATTACTCAAGAGTGACCAACAAGAGGAATACTGCATAGAATAAAATAAAAGAGGATTACAGAGGCCTTAAAAATTATTTTTCACAGGTGCCTGGGTGGCTCAGTCAATTAAGCATCCCACTCTTGATTTCAGCTCAGGTTATGATCTCAGGGTTGTGAGACTGAGCCCTGAACTGGGCTCTGGCTCAGGAGGGATTCTGCTCGAGATTCTCTCTTGCCCTCTGCCCCTCCCCCATGCACATGCATACTCTCTCTCTCTCTCTCTCAAATAAATAAAATCTTTTTTTTTTTTAAAGATTTTATTTATTTATTTGACAGAGAGAAATCACAAGTAGATGGAGAGGCAGGCAGAGAGAGAGAGGGAAGCAGGCTCTCCGCTGAGCAGAGAGCCCGATGCGGGACTCGATCCCAGGACTCTGAGATCATGACCTGAGCTGAAGGCAGCGGCCTAACCCACTGAGCCACCCAGGCGCCCTCAAATAAATAAAATCTTTAAAAAATTATTTTGCCTTCCATGGGTATTCCAAAGTGAAATCCTAATAGATTAAGCCTCCCCACACCAGACCTCTCCATCTTCTCCACTAGGAGCCCCTGAAAGCTACCATATGACAGAACTTGGGAAGAAAAGGGTTTTTGTCTAATATTTTACCTCCAGCCTTGGGATCTGGGATAAGACATTTTTTTTTTTTTTTTTTTTTTTTTGTTGCAAAACGTGGTTTTATTAAAGCATGGAGACAGGACCCATGGGCAGAAAGAGCTGCACCAGGGTTGTGAGGAGTGTCCCATTTTACACTTTCGATTTGGGAGGAGATTAGGGATAGCTAAAGACTCTAAGGAATTTGGAAACAAGGTTTCCAGGACCTTGAGGGGGCTAGTTATTGTTAGGAAAAAAATCATTTATTACTATCTAATAAAACCTTAGTCATGACCTTTCGGATGTATATCAGTGGGTCATATGCTTGGGACGGTGATTGCCAACACATATCTTGGGGGGGGATTAGAGATAAAGGAAATTTCTAAAGAAATTTTTATATGTTAGAGTAAACCTACAGGATCCTGGTGGTGGAGGCTGTGGAGGAGATTAGGCTAGGATTGTCTTTTGCCTTTAACAAAGTATGAACATGGAGGCAGTTGAGTCCCTAGAGGAATGTCACACTGCCTGTTTCAAGGACTTGTTAATGGGCTGTAGGTAGTAAGGCAATTTAGTAATTTTTCTCCTGCCTTTGTTTCCCACATCAGTGCTTATGCCAGGAACTGAATGACTAGGGTAGAATGTGGCAGGTTTCTGAGAGTTTGGGGTGGGCAGGCCCCAGTCACCTTTCTGCAGTGATCTTCCCGCCAATGAGGAGCCTGTCTGGAGTGGGCAGTGCTCTTGTGTTCGGCCAGCTCTCTCAGATTTAAAGGCATGCGCCTTCTCCCATTTCTGCTGTAGTCCTATGAGGCCTCCTGGGACATTTAAAAAAGAGTCTCTAATTTCTTTGATGTTGTTGTTTTTCACTCTAATTCAATTCCATTTCTAAAATAATACTCATACTTCCTAACTCATTCTAATGAATTTCCTTTTATCTTTCCATTGGAATATTCCCAAGGATGAGCAAAATGTAAAATGTCTTCCTAAAGGATTCAATCACACTATTTTGCTTCACTTGTGACATGAACTCTGAATTCCTTAGTCCTATGACGCACATCTCATCATTGGTCAGTATACACTGAAGGGTATGCTGACCACTAGTCCCTATGAAACATCACTTTTTGAGTTTTGGAAAATGCTTTATGAAAATTAATAGTAAGGTAAACACAATGGTCAAAGAAGGTCAACGCTTATGCCTAAGGGCCTCAACAGCAGACACATCAGGTTTCAATGTTACGGCTTAAAAATTAAAATAGAAGACAACCAAAGAAGGTATGTCTAAGGAGCTGAATAAATGTGTTGAGGAAATGTGCCATTTAATTCACTCATGAATAAAGATGCCTCAAATTCATTTGCGGCTTTGCCACTCAAGAGTGATAAGATTTTTAACCTGTTTGGATAAATGTGTTATCTTTCTCCAACCCATCATCATCATATATGAATTATTAAAATAAGTCATGGACAGCTGCAATCTTTTAAGTTTCGATGCATCTTGAGTGAAATTCAATATTGTGGCCTTGAGGGAAGAGACCAGGCATTGTACACTACAGGGGCAGAATGCTCAAGAAGCAACCTTACCTGCCACTCCTTCTTCACGGTTCTGCGAGCCTGGATTTGTTCTGCACGCCTCAGAACCGCGGGTTGATTCACCTGTACCTTGGAGATCCAGCTAAGGTCTAAAGGGGAAAGAAAAACACTTCTTAATAAATATATTCACCTATACATGGTCCTTGAAAAGTTACATCATTTTGCATCAAGGCTCTTTTTAAAGCTTATACTTCTTTTTTGCACAATTACAAATAAAGAACCTTGTTGTAAGAAACCCAGTCACAGAAAGGCACTCTACATGTAAAACCGAGTAGTACACTGGGAACCAGAAGCAGACATAGCTATGTCTAACGGGAGGAAAATGTTATGTTATGTTAGGAGAATGTTATGTGCTGCGTGCCTCACTTCTGACAGCAAAGACTTATTTGTAAGTGTCCGGTCCAGGAGAACAAATGATTAATAAATACTTAAGTGAATTAATGCTGGGGCTTAAAGGAATCCTTGATCACTATCCCCCTTACTGACAAGATTTATATCTACTAGAAGCGAGTATGATGTAGCCCATTCTTTCCTCAAAAGGGACATTTTCAGAATGTATTAGAAGTTACAACATTTCAACTTGAGTTGTAATATATTTTGGGGAATCAGTTCACTACAAATTGTGACTGTAAACAATGTACTATAAATGTTCTGTAGTTTTCCCCCAATAAAATTTTTGGGAAAAAGAAAAAAAAAAAAAAGAAGTTACAACATTGACAGAAGTCAGAAAAAAGGGAAAGGAAAAAAAACAAGGTGTTCAAAATTCTGGGAGATATCTCTATTGCTTCTGTTTTGAAATGCTCTTCCCTACCCTGATCCTACCCTCCATCTCTCCGAGTTAACTGTAGTTTCTATTTTAAACCCAACCCTTAGCTTTTGTGAAAAACACTGCCAGCTCCCCAGATAGAGCTAACATCTGGATACAGCTGTACTACACAACTTGGATTTAGTTCATCAAGGAGTCATGGTAGAATGGTCTCCTGTTCTCACTATATTGTGAGTCATGATCTTACTGTGAGTGACTAACACCAAACACAGGGTATATCTCCATCGTAATTCAGTTTTATTCCCCAACGCTCTACCACATAGGTGACTTCACAGTAAACTGAGCACCTAGCCATTTACCTCCTATAACTAAATTCATTTTTATATCCCTCTAGCACCTTCCTTTTAGAAAAGCCTTAAAGAACTATTGTGGAAGAGGAATAGGCCCTAGTTATCCACGTTGCTTTCCATGGTTTCGGTTACCTGGGGTCAGGTGCAGTCCAACAAGGGATGCTCCTCCTTCTGAGGTATCAGAAGGTCAATAGCAGCCTTATGCTGCATACAATGCCTACGTCATTCACCTCATTTCCTCTCCTCAGACAGGCATTTTATCATCACGCCTCATCACAAGAAGGGTTACGGAAATACAATCAAGTATTCAGAGAGAGATCACATTCATGTAACTTTTATTATACCATATTGTTATAACTGTTCCAGTTTATTATTAGTTACTGTTGTTAATCTCTTATGTGCCCCATTTATGAATTAAAATTTATCATCAGTGTGCATGAATAGGAAAAAACATAGTTTGGATATAGGGTCCAACACTGTCCAAAGACTCGGACATCCCCTGGGGGTGGTCTTGGAACACATTCCCCACAGATAACAGGGGACCACCGTATACATTTCTCTCTAATATGGGCGGGAAACTGCTGACTGCCTACTGCACTATGGAACAACACAAATAATAACAACAACAACAACCACAATAATAATACAGTATTTGCATCCACCACAAA
The DNA here is from genome assembly GCF_030435805.1 of Mustela lutreola. Classification (NCBI taxonomy): domain Eukaryota; kingdom Metazoa; phylum Chordata; class Mammalia; order Carnivora; family Mustelidae; genus Mustela; species Mustela lutreola. Next base: position 92,230,322 of record NC_081297.1, read on the forward strand.
AATAAGACCATGTTTCTACAAAGACATTCTCTCTCATTTCCAAATGATTCTTCTTATCAATATTAATACTGTAGAAATTCCAAGTCAGAGTCTGGAGTGATTAATAATGATACACTTATTTAAGTATCATTGAATAAGGAGCAAAGTCTGGGAGGTTTTTTTTCTAATTAAATTATTTTGTTAGCCGAAATCATTTAACAAAACAGATTATTTTTAAAGATTTTATTTTTATTTATTTGACAGAGATCACACGTAGGCAGAGAGGCAGGCAGAGAGAGAGAGGAGGAAGCAGGCTCCCCGCTGAGCAGAAAGCCCGATACAGGGCTCAATCCCAGGACCCTGGGATCATGACCTGAGCCGAAGGCAGCGGCTTAACCCACTGGGCCACCCAGGCATGCCAATAAAACAGATTTTTAACATTTCAATACATCTGCTCCTCCAAGACACTGTATGGTTTCCTGCTCATCTGCTGAGCGAACATCACAGTCCAAGGTCAAGCAAACGATATCTGCCTCTTCTTCCCCATCCAAAGATGGGTTCTAGGTAAAGCCCAAAGAAATAAGACCAGACTCAGCCTAATTTATAAGACCTATAAGAACCCCTCTCTTAAAGAAAGGGAAGATTTTGTTGTTTCTCTTTTATAAAAAAACTATTAATATGAGTGATTAGGTTTATTGTAAAGATTATTTCAGACAGACAGTAAAAATCAGTGAGGCAGAGTCGTGTGAAATATAAGACTCACCACCAAGCAACTGTTGACAGTGGCCAAGAGAGGGAAGCCTATGCTGCGGGGCCATCCTTGATCCATCACATGACCCCTTCTGGACGCCACTCTCCCACCTCCTCTCTACTCCCCACCCACACGCCCACCACAGGAAGCGCAGCTACTGGAGAGACATCTCTGGCAATCGCAAGACCTCACCACCTTGCTCCCTTTGACCTGATAGGACCCCTCTTCTCCCTCTCTATCTCTCCAAGCTGGTGCTGCAGGCTTTCTAATCTACCAGGAGTTCATGGGCAATTATGTCACATTCTGTCTCTGGATCTATGCATGCTGGTTGTTCCTTTTGCCCTTCGTTATCCTGCCAATAGAGTGAACTCCCACCCTTTAAGACTTAATTCAAATGCCACCTTCTCTGTAAACTTTTCTGAATCATACTGGTTGAGCTATTCCTTTGCTTTGTTGTACTTATTTCAACTTTATAGTCGACTTTAGTGTAGTCCCCTTATTCCGAATGCACTGATTGGTCAAAATGTTTAGAGTCCCAACAGATTTTTAAAACTCTAAGCAAAGTGCCCACTTGTGGGTGCCATTCAATAAATAAAATAAATGGGTCCTCAAGACCAGAAATTATCAAATTCTGGGTAATATCTTCCCAACTGCTTTTTCTAAAAAAAAAATTTTTGTTGTGTTTATTTCCGTTACCCTAGTATTACTTGGGGTATAACGGACAAACTGTGTATGTTCAAGATATACATCTTGAGGGGAGGTCTGGGTGGCTCAGTTGGTTAAGCATCTGTCTGTCCTGACCTACTCAGGTCAGGATCCCAGGGTCTGGGACTAAGCCCTGCATAAGGCTCCTTGCTCAGCGGGAAGTCTGCTTCTCCCTCTCCCTCTGCTTCCCCCTGCTTGTGCTCTCTCTCTCAAAAAAAAGGTATACATCTGTATGGATGAAATAATCACCACAATCAAGCTAATTAGCATATCTACCACTTTACCCATTATCCACTTTTTTTTCTTCTTTTTTGAGTGGGTGGAGAACATTTAAAGTCTACTCTCCCAGCAGATTTCAACCATACAATACTGTTAACAACAGTCACACTGGGGAGGCCTGGATGGCTCAGTCGGTTGAGTGTCCAACTCTTGATTTCAGCTCAGGTCATGATCTCAAGGTCATGAGTTAGGCTCCACGCTCAGCTCGGAGTCTGCTTGTCCCTCTCCCTCTGCTCCTCCCCAGGCTCACTTTCACTCACTCTCTAATAAGATCTTTAAAAAAAACATAAAACAATATTCAAGGTGCTGTATATTAGATCTCTGGAACTTATTCACCTTGAATTATGGAACTTCACACCCCAATGCTTCTGATTAAAGAACTTATGGATCTCCACAGGAGAAGCTGGAACTCAAGCATGAGGAAAACCTGAGGGCATCCATCCACCTTAAAAACTAATTTTTAGTACAATTCCCCACCAAAGGTTAGAACCCACGATGCTGGCTCTCACACTTCTCAGACACCACTTGCCAGAGGTCCCCGTGAACCACCTCCTGGAGGATATAATAGGATTACTTCTCTTGCAGTATCAGCCTCCACTGTTAAAAATATCATTAGCGGTCATAAAATTATCCGGCCCCATATTTAATCCAGCCACAGAATTTGCCTCTGTGACCTCCCATGGTAATGAATTATATAAGTGACTATCTCATTTTATTAGCACTTAATTTGCTACTCTTTAATTTCATCAAATATCCCTTGTTCTCATATTATGGGATCTGGGGAAAAGAAAGGACTGATTGGCCTTTGTTATGTCCTTCATAATTTTTAATATTTTATTCGAGTACCCTTTAGTGTCTCCTTTCCAGGAGAAGTGATTTCTAATATACACAATCTCGTCAGTACCATAGAATCTTCTCTTACAGGGGCCAGGAAGGGTTTCAAGTACACGTTCCTTTGGGGAAAAGAGACATGAAGCCATAATTGGAAGGCAATAATATTCTTTTCTCAAAACTGTCCAATGAAAAAATATCCTATTGTGTCTCTTAGTATGTCGTTTAGATGGCTTTTGGGCTCTTCTGTCAGTTATAAATTTGTTCTCAAATACTCTTCTCACAATTTTTTATTATTATTATTGTTCCTATGTCTCAGTAGAGACAAAGCACTTTCCCTACAAATCTACCACATAGTCCTTCCATCACATCCACTGATGTTACCATGGATGTTCTCGTGCTTCCTCACAATATTCCTAAAACATGTAACACCAAACGATAACTCCATGAAAGGTTTATTTTGTATTTTGATTTTACCTTTGTTCTTAACAGAGAAAGATAAATTGTGATACATTATCAGAGAATTTTTTTCTCCCAAATTTGGGGAAAGAAAGATTAAATTTCCCATGTTTTCTCTTTTCATTCTTTCTGCTTATTTTCAATTCTAATTTTCAATGTCCAGCCACAACTTCCCATAGTTGCAAGTGCCCAGCATAGAAACAGTTGTTCAATAAGCCCCCTGCATCAGAGTACATTTATTTTTTACCTCAGACACTGAAACCAGTGAAATATCAACCCGATCGTGTCTGGCCTTTCAGTCTTAGCCTGGGAAAAGGTTAGCTTGGCAAGAGAAAAGAGCACTGGATGCTTCTGCATGCCTGATCCCTCCAGGCTCAAAAGATATTCAACTTCTATAAATGAGGAGACTCAGCCTTGTCCAGTTCCCACCAAAGATATAACCAGACAGAGACCATGCCTGAAGCTTCATCTTTACTAACTGGTAGAAACAAGACTTCGGGGGTACCTGGGTGGCTCAGTGGGTTAAAGCCTTCGGCTTGGGTCATGATCCCGGGGTCCTGGGATCGAGCCCCAGCATCGGGCTCTCTGCTCGGCGGGGAGCCTGCTTCTCCCTCTCTCTCTGCCTCCTTGTGATCTCTGTCAAATAAATAAATAAAATCTTTAAAAAAAAAGAAAAGAAAAGAAACAAGACTTCGTTTTCTTCGCCAAGTCTAGTCTACCACCCAGTAAGCCCCGGGTGAGCTCTCAAGGGCATCCATGCCCCCAGTGGACACGAGCAAACTCTTCTGACATGCTATTGTGAAAGCCTAATCCTTACAACCCAGACAGATGGTCTAGAAACCAAGATACCAACAACTAGACAGCATCAATTGCCACTGCTCAAAGAGCCTTCCTACTCCGACATGTCCCCACAGCTACTCTGACCCTGATCTCCAGTTCCCATCCCACATATCTTCGCCATCCCTAACCAGTATTTAGAATACCAAACCGACGGAACTAGACTTTATGCTTAGCGAAATTAGTCAATCAGAGAAAGACAATTATCATGTGATCTCCCTGATATGAGAAAGTTGAGAGGCAATGTGGTGGGGGGGGGGGAGTTGGGAGGCAGGAAAAGAATAAATGAAACAAGGTGGGATCGGGAAGGAGACAAAGCATGAAAGACTCTTATTTTAGTATATATGCTGCTGAAGCAAGCACATATAAGAGACTCTTAATCTCACAAAACAAACTGAGGGTTGCCGGAGGGAGGGGGTAGGGAAAAGGTGGTGGGGTTATGGACATTGGGGAAGGTATGTGCTATGAAGTGGGTAAACCTGGCGACTTACAGACCTGTACCCCTGGAGCTAATAATACACTATATGTTAACAAAAAATTTTAAAAATTTAAAAAAAGAAAAAGAATACCAATCCAAGTTCCAGTGAGCAATGAGTTTACGACGCCCTCTAAAATACTTCAGCGCAGATAATCTGGCACAGCGCTGAAGGCCAGCGGGGTCTGCTCACTTGTTCCTTTGGTGCCAACCTTGAATACTCTCTGCTTACACTCCTCTTCCCTCTGGTGGCGTTTCCAGTACGTCTTGTACCCACAGCTACGCGGAGTACAACATTCTCTTAGAACACATCACCATAGCGGAAGAGAGTCTGGGTTCATGTTACAAGACACGTGTGCTCTTGGACCTGGCTTCCCCCAGCAGCATCACATGGGGATTTTAAGGCCTCCCTCCTTTCTCTTACCCTTCATCCCTCCTTGAGCCATGAGCCCTTTCCCAGCTATCACTGCTCGCTGCTCTTTACCATTCAATTTCTGTCGATTATTCTCCTTCTCGATCATCTGCTAATGTCTGTGGATTGATCGAGGCCCTAGAAGGAGAACCTCGTCACTTATTCTGGCTTCCGCATACTGTCCATTGCGGTGCCCAGGTTGCCTGTTTCTGTCCCCAGCCTCCAAGGTTCAGCAGCAGGTGGTGGCTGCGGTCATGCAGCTAGAGAGCCACAAGCCATCTGGCGGAGGGAGGGGCGCATGTGCAGTCCTACCACCTCTGCATTTAGCCTTTCTGGCGGGCAGGCTCTGTGTGGCACAATGGGAGACACAGTGCCTGACATAGGTTGCTGCTGTCCTGACAAATCTTGGGAATAATGCCCCAGACTGGGGAGAGCTGAATAATAGAAAATATAAGCCAACACAAGGGGACACAAAGCAATGCATCTAACCAACATTTCCAACCGGTTCCACGGGTCACATCAGTCAGGAATCATTCAGTTAAAAATGAGGAAAACCGACTTCGGTGATTGGACCAAAATGGGAAGGATGTTTGTAAAAGCTCAGAGAACTGAGAAGAGATTGGAAGAACAAGCTCACGCAACAGACAGGAAGTGAAGACCACAGGACAGGGACAGAGCTAGAAGAACAAGGCCAGCAAGGAACAGCAACAGCCTGGCCAAGATTTCACGGCCCCGCTGCAGACACCACTACTGCCGCCCACCCCAGCTCATTCAGAACCTCCTGTTCCAGAGGAAAGCATCGGACGCCTGACCCATGCATGCCTAAGCAGGGCAGGGAATAGGGAAGGCCCACTCCTTCCTCTGCAGCGCCTCCAACCTGTTCTACGTAGGACAGATAGAATGACCCAACACTACGAGGATGCGTGTTCGTTGCTGGCCAGCCAGAAAAATGAAAGGTTTCCACTACAACGAGCAGTGAGCTTGGGACATGCTAGATGGGTGAGCTTCTCTCGGAGATGCATAGAGCATTGAGTACATGAGACTATCACAAATTCCCACAGGAAAGAAATCTCTTGAATAGTCTTTAATTCAGCATTTCTCAAACACTTGACTACAAATGGCTTTTCCCCTGGAACATACGCTTACCACACTGGCTGGACAGTAAGTCAAGTTCAGAGAAAGGGAAGGTCAGAGGAGGCTCATCCAGTTGGCTAAAGAAAAACTCTTAGTAGATAAAGTGGGGATGAGAGACTGACGCTCCGGCGGAGGTTCTCGGTCTAGAGACGTCTTTGGCTGACGCAGCTGGCGATGGGAGAGGGCCACCCGCACCTGGTGGGCAGAGGCCACGGATGCAGCTAAACACCGTGCAATATACAGGTCAGTCTCTCAACAGTCTAAGTGCCTGACATTAAGCTTTGGATTGCTGACGCATCCATTTCAAAGCACATCCATCCTGAATAAGCACATGGCCAGCGGTATGACACAGCTACTAACAAACCAACCAACAAGGAACTAGAAGCCCCCACGCATGAAGGTTCCTCTTTCAGAAAGCCCTGGGTAACTGAAAGAACTGCCTGCTTGAGCAACCCTGCTTCCCCTTCACATGCCCCAACCCCTGCTCTTTTGCTTTAAATTAGCCAATAAAGAGTTAACCCCTCAAACCTTAGACATCCCACTCTCAGACCCTAAGAAATACTCAGGTCTTTGCATGTGTGGGCCTGCTGGCTCTTTCTACCTGAAACCTCACAGCACAGCCCTCGGGCATGTCAAGCACTCTCCAGGACTTGTGAGGAGGACATCCTGATCCTCAGGGTTCGCTGATGGTTTTTGCTGAACTGTGTGTCCTAGGGTCACACTAAGAACTGCAAGAGACAGCCTATCCGTAAGTTAGGAGCCTCAGTAGGGGAACTATCTATTGAATTTGCCACAAACAACGGCCCAAGTGAGCACCACAGGCATTCCTAATCAAGGGTGCTGCCTTCACCTGGTCCCCAATGTCAACAGTGCCATGGCTGAGAAACCTTCCCAGAGGATGGGCAGGATTCAGGAAAAGTAAAGAGGAAGCTCTGAAGGTTTATGGGGAACAGGAGTATCAGAGGCAGAGGCAAGTTGGCTCTATTTGATTCACTGTGGCTTATTTGTTAAAATTCTGAAGTATTAGGCAAAAGAGTCTAGATCTGTGCTATCCATCAATATCTGCTGGACACACGTTACCATCTGAGCATCTGAAATGTGGAAGAGTCCAATATGAGACGTGCTTTAAATGTAAAGTACTCCGCAGATTTCAAAGATTTAGTACAAAAAACAAAAAACAAAATATCTGTGTAATTATGTTTTTTTCATTTTGGGGTTTCTAAAGCCCAGCAGGGTACCCAATGCAAAGCTTGAATTCACAACCCTGAGATCAAGGCCGGAGTTGAGATCAAGAGTCAAATGTTCAACTGACTGGGCCTCCCAGGTACCCCTCTCTAATTTGTTTTGATAGTGATTATACACTGAAAATATAACATCTGGGATATAGTTGGTTAAATAAAATGCTAATAAAATTATTTTCACCTGTTTCTTTTTATCTTTTATAACGTGCACTCTAGGAGATCTTAAATTACTTTGTGTTGCACATTATATTTCTATTAGACAACACTGGTCTAAACTTTATCCCGTAAGTGATCAGAGCCACTGAAGATTTCCAAACTGGGCTGTAACAGAATTAAAGAAGTATTTTCTAAAAATAATCAGCATACAGAATATGTCCCACAGAAATGCTTACACAAATATGCAAGTGCAAATATGAAAAGGTATTTATGGTGGCATTGTTGTAAGTGACACCAAGATCCATGATTGCTTCAAATAGAGCAGATCCATAATACAGAACATGACCCAGCTATTTAAAAGAATGAGGTACATCAGTAAGTACTGTCATGGAAAACTGATTATGATACTTTACTCAGTGCAAACAAGTAGACTGCACAGCAGTGAATTTCTAAAATAAAACTGTTTATAAAAACAAAAATACAAGTATAAAACATATATCTGTTGGTACCGGTGCAAAATATAATAGAATATATACCAAATTGATAGAAGAGTTTCTCTTCAGAGCTAGAATTACATAAGATTTCTACTTTCTTTCTTTATATAGTTCCATAACACTGAAAATTTTTACCAAGAGCATGCATTACCTTATTGAGCAGTAAAAACAAAATATACTTAACTCTTTTGAATTGAGAGGCATTGCCAAGCAGCAATGTGCAGTATAGGTAGAAAGAGATTACAGTAGGTAGACCAGCAAGATGGCTGTCGCTGTGGTCCAAGCATCAGCATCGTACAACACTTCCCTGGGGCATTTCACACCCTAAACCTATCATGACCAAACTCTGCCATGGAGTCCTTTCATGAGTCCAACCTGACTTAGCTGCATGATGCTAGGCAGAAATGACAACCTCAGAACGCCACCATCATTGCTCCCATAGAAAAGATCACTAAAACATTAGCACCCCAGGCCACCAGACAGAAACTATTATATAATTCCTAGCTGAAACAAAGATCACACGTGGGAGAGATAGGCCCAGACTGGCCTACCCACAGCAATGCCCTTCCCCATCGTTAGGGAGTCTATGGAGCCAAAGGTCCAGACTTTCCCTAAGATCACACCCTCCTTCCAGTCCAAAGTGCAAGGTGCACAGGATCTATGGGGGTCTCTTCGACCCAAAGTCAGTATCTTACACTTAAGATATAAGAAAGGTTAGGGACTTTGCTCCTAGAAAGTTTGGTCAATACACATCTTTCTCCCCCCTCATGTGCTCTCTCTCTCTCTCAAATAAACAAATAAAATATTTAAAACAAAACATAAGGAGGGGTGCCTGGGTAGCTCAGATGGTTGAGTGTCTGCCTTCAGCTCAGGTCATGATTGTGGAGTCCTGGGATCATGTCCCACATCGGGCTCCCTGCTCAGCAGGAAGCCTGCTTCTCCCTCTCACTCTGCCATTCACTCCACTTGTGCTCTCTGGCTCTACCTCTCTGTCAAGTAAGTAAAAGAAAATCTTCTAAAAAATAAGAAAGCAAGCAATAAGACCATCAACCTTTGTTCTAGGCAGAGAATAGAGCAAATGCAAAAGCCCTAAACTAAGAGTGAACATGTCATATTTGCGGCCAAGCAAGGACACAGGTGTAACTGGAAGACAGTAAGCAAGCAGGACTGGGCGTGGTAGAGTCAAGTCAGAGATGCAGGGCAAGGACCAATCAGGAAAATGCTCTCCAAACTCTGTTTCATGACCCATAGACATGTCACGGAATCAAGTTTGTCAGCTGCAACTAGTACTCTTCAAAAAGAAGAAGAAACAATAAAATGGAATATATTAGGACATCTTATATGCAATACAAGTAAGGGTCACTTACAAAAATTTTGTTTCAATTATACATACGTAGGCCTGTATGGTGCTGCAATATAAAATACACGGAGGGCACCTGGGTTGCTCAGTGGGTTAAGCCTCTGCCTTCGGCTCAGGTCATGATCTCAGGGTCCTGGGATGGAGCCCCATATCGGGGCTCCCTGCCCAGCGGGGAGCCTGCTTTCCCCCTATCTCTGTCTGCCTCTCTAATTGTAATCCCTCACTCTGTCAAATTAAAAAAATATATTTTTAAAAAATAAAAATAAAAAATAAAATAAAATACACGGCCTGTTGTGAGGCAGGGCCCTTAAGGTTTGAAAGCCCCTCAAGAAGGACTTTTTTTTAGCATGGAAAGGACATCAGATGTGAGACAGGAAGTCTTCAGAGAACCCTGTGCAGAGGAATGAAATGCTCTGATTTAGATTTACATTTTAAAAAGTCCCCCTGGCTGCTAAGGGGAAGCCAATTAGGCGGCTCAAGCAACAGCAAGCGGTAGCTTGAACCAGAACAATAGTCGTGGGGAGGGGAGGACGGTCAGAACCTCATCAGGACACTGACTGCAGCATTTGTACTCTGCCTTCAAACACATAGGAGCTGCTCATTCTCCGGTCTGGAGAGTAAGCAGTCTGGGAAAAGCTGATATTCCAGAGGCAGCTTCAAGGTTCACAGAGCACAAAATTCAAGCAAGAGCCCCTTCTGGTCTGGACCCACAAATATGCTCAGGGAAGTCTCTGTGCGGAAGAGTCCACAGACTGGGACAAAGCATCAGGGCCATCCCTCTGCCTCCAGGCCCTGACCACTGCCGTAAAATTGACCACTCTTCCCGGTCTGGTCCCACGTGCTGAGCTTCTGGTCCTCACTACGATGACCCCCATCACCCTGGTTTGCCCAGGTTGTGCCCCACTTGCCCTCTCCTGTCCCATCCAGTTTAGCATTTGCTTCTATATTTCATTTTTTAATAAAAACTTAAGTCAGGCTGGGTTTCACAGACATTTCTACCACATTTTCCGGTCATAGTATAAGAGGAAAGTGCAGTGAACAGAGACTTCATTGGAACATGTGGTTCACTCAGTAAGAGAAAACACAATTCTTCCCCATCTCCCAGACATAGCAAAGCTAACTCTTCGCATGGATGGCCACTCACTGACCCTTGAGGGTACTTGCAATATTTGTGGCTAGCGACGGCTGACTCCTCCCAGTCTTGGTGGTGGTACCAGTATGCAGTGTGTATCTTAAGTCATTTGAATATCCCAGCCAGTCGTGCCCTGGCCTGGGCCCAAGCCCCCAAGAGACACAGACACACCACGCCACCAGGTAGGGCATGAGAAGTGGGAGAACCTGTAGGTAAGGTGACTAAGCAGTACATGTGGGGAATATCTAGATTCCTAGAGGGGAACCAACTGAAAGCAATGCTTTTGTCGTTTTTATATCTTATAAATCTAAACCTATATAGGGTTACCCTTTCATTTTAAGGGGGAAAAAAAATCCATTAGCAACAGTGAGCTCAAAAAAGGGAGCTTAATGAAATATTAAATTCTGAATTTCCATTTCTCAGAAAAGTTGATGATCTGTAATTTGCACAAAATGCTTTTCAACATTTATCACGTGCCAAAATAGCTCTACAGAGATATCACTGACTCCAAGACCCAAAGCTGCTAACAAGCATCTTTATATACTGCAAAAATTAGCAGTTAAGAAGCCTGCGCTTAAAGATGGCAATTTAACACAGCCTCAGAAGATGTGGTTACAGAAGGCTCTGAAGCATGACTTTCCAGTTAGATAAAATGAGCATGGATGGTCCCCAACTTATGATGATTCATTTGACAACTTTTCAATTTTACAATGGTATAAAAGCAATACACATTCAGTAGAAACCAGAATTCCAGTTTGGAATTTTGACCTTTTCCCAGGCTAGTAACATGTAGTGGGATCCTCCCTCATAATGTTGGGCAGCAGCAGTCACAGCTCCCAGCCGGCCATGAGGTCACTGTGGGGAACCACCGATCCAGTGACAACCATCCTGTACCCACAACTACCATTGTGTTTCTCACCGTCAGTACAGTATTTAATATATTTTATATATACATATATGTATATTTAATATATGAGCTACTCAACACTTTACTATAAACTAGGCTTTGTGCTAGATAATCCTGCCCACTTGCTAAGGTAAGTGTTCTCAGCATTTTTAAGGTAGACTCGCCAAAGCTATGATGTTTGGTGGGTTACTGTACTAATTACATTTTCGACTTACAATATGTTCAACTTATGACGGGTTTATTAGGACGTGACCCCACCATTAAGTCGAGGAAGATCTGTCCTCTAAATACAGTTCATTTTTACATCCAAATTTCCTAGTATATGTATACTAAAGATTACCACTTTTCTATCAGAGGCACAGGTCCTTCAAAGAGAAAATCTGTTAAATTAACTCAAATACTGGCTCATTTTAAAACTCTAATTTATCAAATAAAAAAAAATTTTTAGAAGTCTATTTTGTTGGAGGTGAACATCTGACATCATTTTGACTGCCCCTGTAAATTCAAAGAAGTTGGTGTTAAACATATAATTACTTGATTTTACAGTGATAACATGGATATGAATTTTGTTAGAAGATAGTTTCATGATAAAAAAATGTTCTTATTAAGAAAGTTATGAAGCAGAAATATACTTGGATATGGTTGTGACAGACACATAATTTATCATTTCATCCAAATAAACTTCCATATTGTAATGAAGTACAAGCTGTAGCTGTCAAATTTTAAGTATTTTATATATACACACAGAATAAGTGAACTACCTGATCTTGGTGAGAAAGCTGATGTCTAATTAAAATTAAATACTTCTTCTTGGCAGTAGGTACTATCTCTTTACTGATCATGATCAGTTGAGTATTAGAAAGACTCAACTCTTGGAAGAACCATTTTGTCAGTCAATCTAAGCAGATGTACAACTAGTCCTGAACTATTTGGTAAATCAGACCTTTAAAGTTGGCTTTATTGTTTTTGAAAATCAGTTGAAAATCTTTTTTTTTTTAAACCTGTTATGTAAATAAAATACCAAAGGCTTCCAGCTTTTGAAACTTCATGAACCACAATTACTGATGACAACTGTTTGTAAACACTGCAAACAGGAAGACACTAAAATGTATCCCCACAGAAGTAAAGACAAGATTTCAACAAATTAAATGAGGGCATTTCAACCAGTAAACCAGGCTTAGTTTCAAAATTCTAAAATTGCACTTTGGAACACCACAACTTCTCTGTTTTGACGATCCACTGCTGTACAACCAATCACCACAGAATGTCCTGGCTAAAATCAGCAACCCCTTTATCGTTTGTCCTGATTCTGTGGGTTGCGGGAGGCTGGAACATGCAATATGGCTTCACTCTCATACCCAATGCCTTGGAGAAAGCAGCTAAATGACTGGGCTCTGCTGGGACGCTAGGTGTCCTTCTCCTTTTCCTTCTCCGTGGAGGACCAGAACCTCTTGAGTTCCAGGTACCTTCTTCAACAAGGTAGCTGAACCTCTTACAAGGCAGCTCAGGGCTCCCAAAATTATACAAACAGCTGTTAGAGCCTCACCTCTGCTGTACCCTATTGGTCAAAGTGAGTCAAGGGCAGCCTGATGTTGTCAGGGATGACAGTCCTAGAGACCTGGTCCATCTCTGGAGGCTAGGTACCACCAACTTCTATTTTAAATGGGATACATTTATATTCTGTACTGGGAAGAAATGAAATTCAGAAGGCTTGAGATTTTACAGTATGTGGATTTCGCAAAACATTCAAAAGAACCTTAAATGGAGACATTTTATTTGACAAGTTTCATCTTATAAAAATACATTTTATTTTGCCTTGGCATAGAGGAGAAATATTAGCTGTGAAACAAGTTGTGCCAAAATATTTATACATTTCAATTTTTTAAAAAACGAGAACTAAGAACAACCTCCATTTAGAGAATTAGGTCTAAGCTTACAGGATACCACAGCATCCATAGAGAAAATATTTTCTCAATTAGAAATATTATGTTCTATAGAGAAGAATTGATTGAAAGTGTCAAGAATTTCAAATTCAGGGGTGCCTGGGTGGCTCAGTGGGTTAAAGCCTCTGCCCTCAGCTCAGGTCATGATCCCAGGGTCCTGCTCTCTGCTCAGCAGGGAGCCTGCTTCCTCCTCTCTCTCTCTGCCTGCCTCTCTGCCTACTTATGATCTCTGTCTAAAAAATAAATAAAATCTTTTTAAAAAAAAAGAATTTCAAATTTAAAAAACATAAAATGCAACTTTAAAAAAATTGACAAACATTTTAATTATTTAAAGAATTTTTTCAATGTTCTTCAAAAAGATACCAATGACATAACAAATTGGTAACAGCTCAGAAACTGGTTAAAGCAGAGCAATGACTCAACTTATGTTGTTTTATGTGTTGAGATAAATTAAGACAAATACATTATTTTGGCTTTGATGCACATGACTATTTTTAGAATGAAGTAGGTTTTTTAAGTTTTTGAATAAAACTATTTTCTCTTGAATAGGTCACTACAAATATAAAAACAATTTGTCAGTCAATAAATAAATATTTTTGATTATCATTTTAAGTATTTTAACTCTTCTTTTCATGTCCAAAGTATTCTAGTTTGCCCGCGAGGTCACCCCTATCAAAACTCCTACTCTGTGTCACCCTGAGCAACTTACCCAAGCCTTTCAAACATAAAACCTTCCTCTGGGCTCCAATGGAAGCTTAATAGATAATACACAGTTTCAATTCTTACCCAAATCAGTCGCCAAATATTTAGGTGTTTACTACATATTACGCACCAGCCCATAATCTAGTGGGTACCTTGCACTGTTTGTTGAACTATTCTGATGTTGCCAACACGAGGAGCTTCCTCAAAGCTAAGAGACTCAGACCATTTCATTAGTATACAAATTTCTACCTCCCCAAGTCTGGCTCTCCCTGATTGCACATAAGTGACATGCAAAAAATCATCTATAAACATTTGAGGAACCAATGATAAAAACATATAGATTATAGGGGCACCTGGGTGGCAAGCCAGATGAGCAACCAACTCTGGATTTCAGCTCAGGTCGTGGTCTCAGGGTTGTGAGATCGAGCCCTGTGCTGGGCTCTGCACTCAATGCAGAGTCTGTATACAATTCTCTCTCCCTCTTCCTCCTGCCCTCCCTGCTGTATTCTATCTTTCTCTCTCAAATAAATAAATCTTTTTAAAAAACCCACATAGATTATAGAGAAAGGGGACTGACAGTTTGAGGAAGCCTTGAAACAACAGAACAAAAGAATTACAACCATTCACTTAACCAAGATTCATCACACAGCTACTATCTGTTGAAAAAACCTCAGAAGGAAGAGACCTCTGGGGACAGAGAAGAAGGATTCAAAAACAGCAAAGACTGTGGAACAGTACTGGCATCTGAGGGGAAGGGAGAAGAAAAATGTGGGACTTAACACAAAGAATCAAATTAAAATAAACTACATTCTTTTGCCACACTTAATGAAATAATTGATACAGGCAATATCTGCTGGGACAGTAAATCTCTACGTAGGACCAGGACTTTTCCTTTTCCAAGTGCCCTCCCCAACAGGGTAGCTGAACCTCTTACAAGGCAGCTCAGGGCTCCTGAAATCATACAAACAGCTACTGAAGCCTCATTTCTGCTGCATTCTATTGGTTAAAACGAGCCAAGGGCAGCCCAAATCAATGCTGCAGGGGAAATTAATCCCAGAGACCCAGATGCAAAAGACCCTGAGTGAAAAGTTTGTGGGGACCCAGATATTCCCATGGTATGGAAGTATGACCATATACATTACTTGCAGGTCAAAAGGGGTAAAGTGAAGGGGTGCCTGGGTAGTTCAGTCATTTAAGTGTCTGCCTTTGGCTCAAGTCATGATCTCAGGGTCCTGGGACTAAGCCCAGCATCCAGCTTCCTGCTCAGTGAGCAGCCTGCTTCTCCCTTTCCCTCTGCTGCTCCCCCTGCTGGTGCATTCTCACTTGCTCTCTCTCTCTCTCTCTCTCTCTCTTCTCAAATAAATAAATAAAATCCTTAAAATAGGGGGTGTAAACTGGAATTACACGATTGGCAGATGCAGCTATAATCTCCTTAAACAAATGATCAAACTTAATATTACAAATAGGGGGATAACCAGACACTCAATATGACCCTTATGATATAAAATACACAGCATCACTTATGAAGTATGCTTACCAAAACTGTTTAATCTGAATCTAATCAGGTTTTAAGAACGTGATAGCTAATTTTATATGTCAACTTTGAGCCACAGGATGCCCAGGCATTTGTTTAAACATAATTTCCATGTGTCTCTTACAAGAGTGTTTCTGGACGGGATCGACACTTGAATCGGTAGATTGAGTAAAGGAGGTTGTCTTCCCCAAAGTGGCTGGGCATCATCCAAACTGCTGAAGGCCTGAATAGAATAAAAGGCTGAGTAAGAAAGCATTCTTTCTGCCTCACTGTCTTTGAGCTGGGACACTGGTCTTCTCTTGCCTTCAGACTTGGACTTGGACCAGAACTTAAACCACTGGCTCTTCTGGTTCCCAGGCTCTCAGACTCAGACTGGACCTTACACCATCTGCTCACCTGTATCTTAGACCTTTGCACTAGAACTAGAACTGATACCATCCCCTGGCTCTCTGTCCTTCATTACTTGGACTAGAACTGCAGCATTGGCTCGCCCAAGCCTCTAGTTCACCAACAGCAGAGCTTGGACTTCTCAGACTCCATCATCATGTAAGCTAATTCCTTATATTAACTCTCTTCATCTGTATTTGTCTCTCTATTCATATATGTACTGATTCTAGAGAACCCAAACTAAGATACGACTTCCAAATTAAAGGAAATACAGAAGAAGAGAAAAAAAATGAGTTAAATGACTCACGAGGCAATAATCAGATAAATCCTAAAGTTGGGGCTCCTAACTCCTAATTAGGTTAGATAACTCCTAATCATCAAATGATGGCAGTGAAAGAAATGAGTGTTATTCCCAATGAAGGGAGACAAATACAACAATTGAATATAATGTATAGTCTTTACTTAGATTCTGGCTTGAACAAACCAGGTACAAAATACACTTTGGGGACAAGTGAAGAAATGTAAATAAAGACTTGGTATTAGATAATATCAGGGAATTATTTCAGATTTGGTTATTGTGACAATGATAGTGTAAGAAAATATCTTTACTCCCTAAAGACACAAACAAGTATTTATAAATGAAATGTCACAACGTCTATAATTTTAATTTAAAATATCTCAGAAAAGAATCGCCAAAGCAAACTGAAAACCACTAACTACGTCTAGGTGACTGGTTTCTATTGGTGATTTTCCATGAGTTTTTCTGCTTTTCAGAATGCTTGAAATTTTTAGTAACTAAAGGAAATGGTAAACAAAGACAAGCTAAAATGAATAACATAATGACTAAGGGAAACTGTGAGAGTCTCCAAAACTGCCTGCAGTGACCCTTCTCTCCTGTATTCATGCTCCTTCCACAATGAAGAGGACTGACCTAGGTGACCATTAAGATACTCGGGAAATACGGGGGCACCTGGGTGGCTCAGTGGGTTAAGCCACTGCCTTCGGCTCAGGTCATGATCTTAGGGTCCTGGGATCGAGTCTTGCATCGGGCTCTCTGCTCAGCAGGGAACCTGCTTCCCTCTCTCTCCCTCTCTCTCTCTCTCTCTCTCTGCCTGCCTCTCCGTCTACTTGTGATTTCTCTCTGTCTGTCAAATAAATAAATAAAATTTTTAAAAAAAAATTGTTAAGATACTTGGGAAATACCAATGTGTGACTTCCAACATTTGTTAATAAAAGACATGGTGTGGCTCTTGCCTTCTGTTCTGTATCACTCTCTTTGGGAGAAGCCAGGTGCCACGTCACAAGGACACTCTGGTACCTCTAGCCTGAGGGCCACATAATGAAGAGTAGAAGGCTCTAACCAGTCACCAGCACTAACCTACCAACCACAGGAGGGAGCCACTTTGAAAGCGGAGCTCCAGCTCCAGGCAACCTTCAGATAACTATGGCCTTGGGCTGGTCACTTGGTCACTTGACTACACCCTTGTGAGAGACCCCACCAGAACCACACAGCTAAACCACGCCCAAGTTCGATCCCTCAAACTGTGAGGTAATACGTGGTTATTGTTTTAGGTTACATGGTTATGTTTTAGGTAATACATGGTTATTGCTTCAGGTTGCAAAGTTTGGGGGCCACTCATTTCACAGTAATACATAACATACAAAAACCAATATGAAAAGTTGCCAGTAACAAACAGTGTCACAAGTATAAAATGGCAAACTAAGAGTTATTTTTCCCCCAAACTTTTTTTTTTTAAAGATTTTATTTATTCATTCGACAGAGAGAGATCACAAGTAGGCAGAGAGAAAGGCAGAGAGAGAGGAGGAAGCAGGCTCCCCGCTGAGCAGAGAGCCCGATGCGGGACTCGATCCCAGGACCCTGAGATCATGACCCGAGCCGAAGGCAGTGGCTTAACCCACTGAGCCACCCAGGCGCCCAAACTTTTTTTTTTTTTTAAGGATTTTATTTATTTATTTGAGAGAGAGCAAGAACGAGAGAGAGAGACCATGAGCAGGTGAGAGGCAGAGGGAGAAGCAGGCTCCCCGCTGAGCCGGGAGCCTGATACAAGGCTCCATCCCGGGACTCCAGGATTACAACCTGAGCCGAAGGGAGACGCTTAATCGACAGAGCCACCCAGGCACCCCTTTTTGCCCAAACTTTAAAATGTAAATATTTAACCCTCCATTAACAGAAATGTATACATCAAATTACACTGAAACTGTTTGTACAGGAATCTATACATTTAGATTAGTATACCTCACTATATATATATATATATATATATATATATATATACACACACACACACACACACAGTATGAATGCATGTTTATGCATTTCCCCTGACACACACACACACACACACACACCCCTACAAAAAAATTCATATGTTGAAACCTAATCCCCAGTATAACAGTATTTGAAGGTAGGACTCTTGGGAATTGATTAGTCATGAGAATGAAGCCCTTAGAATGGGATTAGTGCTCCTATTAAAGAGGCCCCAGAGAGATCCCTTGGCTCTTTGCCATGTGGGGTTTTAGAGAAAAGGCAGCCATAGACAAGGAAGTCAGTCCTCATCAGAAGACAGATCTGCTGGCACCTTGATCTTGGACTCGCCAGCCTCCAGAACTGTGAGAAGTAAATTTCTGTTGCTTATAAGCCACTCAGTCTATGGTATTTCTCTTACAGCAGCCCAGACATACTTCAATTAAATTTCAAACACTAATGAAACTCTAGATGTGGTGGACACACATGTTTTTAAATTCAGCCTAATTTATTTACAAGGTTTGTGTATTTTTTTAGCTTTTCAAAACTTGATATCCATCCACTGTTTTTCTAAACTATCTTCCAAAGAGTTCTATTAGCACTGAAAATATCAGGCACTGTAATAAAACTGGCGTCAACCAATGACGGACCTCTCCAGGGAATGAACAGCAGCTTTTCACGGGCATTTTTTTTTAAACTATTGTTTAAATATGTTCAAATCTATGAAAAAAAGCTACTTTTTACTCTGTTGGCATTTTTCTTAAACTCTTAAGGGAAGCATTATCAAAAGGTTTTTCAGAAACTAAGTATTTCTACTAGGTTCCCAGTATGAAGCATTTCATTAACTATTTCAAAGAACTCTTAACCTGCCAGGTTGGAACACTATATAGTTTTCCTCAGCAATTCACATATCAAAGCTGTTTCAGAAATGTACTCCTGGCTTGAATCAAGAAGTGAAAGAAAGAGACAGTTAAACTGTCCAATAGTTTCCTACCTGTTTCTTTTTAAATTTACTATAGTTCCAAGTGAGTTACAGTAAAACTTCAACAGTACAGTGGTAATAACCCAAACCCATCAGCTATCTGCTGGGGCCTAATGCTGGACTAGCAACCAATCGGAGATTCACAGGCTCCTGGGGGTGTCAGCTCTGGGTACACAGCACTACCCTGGAAAAAAGGAAGTCCACATTCTGGCTCTGGGATTGCATCATGATTGAACTTGGAATTGGAAAACTATGGACAACTGTTAATGATGCACCAATCCCATGCCAGGCACTCAATAGGTGTCCTTCAAGGTCTTCTCCCAGTTTAGCTAATTTAACAATGTAGTTCTTCTCTGATTGCTTTAACCACAGGCATCATGCAATCAATTGAACAGCAAGCATGACATTATAGAGGGCATGGCAGTGCCGAACAAGGCAAGAGACTGGGTGCTAGCTCCAACTCTGTCATTACAAGAACTCTAGGCTGGCCAGAGGTTTCAACAAGCCAACCTGCCCTGAGAGATTAGTAGAAATTAACCACAGGTCAAGGAGAAGGAAGACATTTCAACTACTGAGTATAGTTTGAAGGAAGACCAATACAGGAATGGTTATAGCCTGTTCCCAGAACACTAATAATGGCAAAAGAGTGTCAGAGTAAATATATGGTCACCCAGGTAAGGTGGTACCAGGTCACGGAGAACACTGAAATTCAGACACAAGACACTCCAGACTTGAAATACCATACCAGTATTAATTTATTTGAGCAGTTGGTATATATGGTAGAATGGAAAAAGGGAAAAACCGTAGCCAAAATTCTCCCAGTTCTGTATAATGAACACTTAACTTCTTTAAAAACGTGGAAGGGATGGGGCGCCTGGGTGGCTCAGTGGGTTAAAGCCTCTGCCTTTGGCTCAGGTCGTAATCCCAGGGTCCTGGGATCAAGCCCCGTGTCGGGCTCTCCACTCCACGGGGAGCCTGCTTCCTCCCCTCTCTCTCTCTGCCTACTTGTGATCTCTCTCTCTCTCTGGCAAATAGATAAAATCTTTAAAAATAAAAAAATAAAAAATAAATAAAAATGTGGAAGGGAAAAATTAAAGCTTAATTTAAAATGGTTAAAAGAGGGGTGCCTGGGTGGCTCAGTGGGTTAAGCCTCTGCCTTCAGCTCAGGTCACAATCTCGGGGTCCTGGGATCAAGCCCCGCATTGGGCTCTCTGCTCAGCAGGGAGCCTGCTTCTCCCTCTCTCTCTGCCTGCCTCTCTGCCTACTTGTGATCTCTCTCTCTGTCAAATAAATAAATAAAATCTTTTTTTAAAAAAATAATCTAATCAAATCAAATCAAATCAAATGGTTAAAAGAAGGGCACCTGGCTGTCTTGGTCAGAAGAACATGAAACTCTTGATCTCTGGGTTGTGAGTTCGAGCCCCACGTTAGCTGAAGAGATTACTTAAATAAATAAAACTTTAAAATAAATAAATTAATTAAATGGTTAAGGTAAAAAGGTAAACCAAATGGGTAGTCTCTTTTGCCTTTGATATCAAATTATAATGTCAAATGAAGACATAAATAAAATGGGGATATCCTGAAGGGATATTCCGAACAAGTGTAACTTAGAAACCTTACATGCATTCTCTAAGGTAGAGATGGTGTCTGAGAAGGCAAGAGCAGCATTCTAAGCAAAACATTGAGGGGAAATAACTCAAATTTAGTTCAGGAATAATAAAAAAAATATTTTTTTAACATAGAGATAGAACAAAGGCTGAATGCCAGGCTAGAAACATATCATGAAAGGTGAAGACTGGAAGATTAACATTAGATTGAATTTAAC
This sequence comes from Mustela lutreola, assembly GCF_030435805.1. NCBI lineage: Eukaryota > Metazoa > Chordata > Mammalia > Carnivora > Mustelidae > Mustela > Mustela lutreola. The sequence goes on from NC_081297.1 coordinate 92,251,113, forward strand.
ACAATAGACAAATGGAAGACATTGAAAGTTTTAAACCTGGAAAGTATAATACTAGTGCCTTAGTATTCTAAAGGTAAATTCAAAAGTTCTTCAAGCCATCTAAATACTTAGGTAGAAGCGATAGCTAATCTAAATTTCACTATCTACTTAAAACTACTCTAGTTGGCCAGATTACCATTATGAAACCAAAACCTTGTGATATCTGGAAGGCAAAGTCAACAAAGAACTCAATACAGATTAACAAGAAAATATATGACTTATCTAAATATTCAAGTGTTCATGAGAAGTCAAACTTCACATGCCCAGTGTGGTAAGTTTAAATCCTGATTTCTAAACAAAAATTTACTCTAGGTCTTCAATGCCTTTATTACATATCTGAAAAAGATATGGTATTGGCTAGTTAACATAATTAACCACCAACAGAGGTATTTCCTTCAATCTACAAACTGTCTATGGTATTATATCCCTGGTACTACTTTTCTGATTATATGGACCATTTTAACAAAATGATTCCTTCCTTGCTCCTCCTTCCCAAGTAAAACTGACACATCTGTTCAAATTAATTTACAAGTCCTCTGCCTAGAATACCATTCCGTCCATTCTCACCTAGCTAGCTTCCTCTGCCCACCTATAGGTATCCATTTAAACATTCTCTATGAATCCTCCCTTGATGCTCCACACACATTAGGTATCCCTATTAATGTGCTCACTCAACACCCTGTATTGCTTCTGCCGTCAAGACTATTATAGAGAAAAATAAAAGGAATAAATGAAAGTTGGTATTCAGTGCTACTACCCTCCCCCTACTCAACTCTGAACACACCAGCAGTTATGTTGATGCTCGCCTAAGCAAAAGACCAGAGGATTCAGTTCTGCAAAAACTGCCCATGCCGAGAAAAAAGATTCACAGACACTGAACTTGGAGTCTTTCAATGAAATGGCCCAGCAAGATCACTCTATGGTTTATAAGCCCCATCAATGTATAGAAAGGTTCAAATGAGCTTCTTACTGCTACAGAGCTTGGAGGAAATGTACAAGACAAGGCTCACTCTTGATACCAATTGCAAGCTCGTGGGGGACGGATCCCCAAGACCACCTCAGATTTAATCATTTACAAGAAGGCTTACAGAACTCACCAAAAGCTAGAAAACTGTTATCCTCATGGTGATAGTTTATCTCAACAAAAGGATATGGATTAGATTCAGCTAAGGGAAGAGACATATGAGGCAGAGTTCAGGAGAGCTCCAATGCAGAGCTTCCAGCTGTCCTCTCTTGGTGGAGCAATGGACAGCATTAACGCCTCCTGGTAGCAACGTTTGAGAATATGAAGAGGACTGCCAACCAAGGAAGCCCACCTGAGCCTTGGTGTCCCAAGTTTTTGTTGGGGAGTGGCCACAAAAATGCTGTCTCCAGCCCTTGGGGGTAAGAACAGATACCACTTGACCCAAAGCATTCAACATGAACCACACTTGTTAGACTATCTGTCATGGTCCAAAGCCCCCAAGTAAACAAAGACACTTCCACATGGCAGAACATTTCAGAAGCTTAAGATGACCACCCATGGGCCAAGGGCAAAAGAGACACCTCTTTGGACAAGATTAAATTCTTTACCACACAAATGCCTCATTATTAAATATAAATGGACAAAAAGAATTACCTGTTACAGGAGGAAAGCTTCTAATGAGAAAAATGCAGAATTAAAACAAGTGGAAGGAAGTAGAGATGAGGGAGTGGAGGGTACTTAAAGGAAACAAAACGTTGTAGGAAGCAGAAGAAAACTTGAAAATGACTATAAGTAACATCCTCAGCCACAAAAGGAGAAAAGGGAGCTATTAAGAAAAAGAAACATTTCCAGTGCCTGAGTGACTTAGTCAGTTAAGCGTCTGCCTTCGGCTCAGGTCATGATCCCAAGCTCCTGGGATCAGTCTCTCTGCTCTCCCTCTCCCTCTGCTCCTCTCCCCTGATGGTGTTCTCTCCATTCCCTCATAAATAAATAAAATCTTAAAAAAAAAAAGTTTTTCTCCAGAGAACATACACAGATGGCCAACAAACACATGAAAAGATATTCAACATTACTCATCATAGGGGAAAATGTAAATCAAAATCAGAATGACATACCTACCACCTCACACCTGTTAGAATGACTAAAATCAAAAACAGAAGAAACAACATGTGCTGGCCAGGATGTGGAGAAACAGGAACCTTGTACACTGTGGTGGGAATGCAAACTGGTGAGGCCACTTGGAAAATAGTATGGAGGTCCCTCAAAAAAGTAAAAATAGAATTACTACATGATCCAGTAATTCCTCTCCTAGGTACTTACCCAAAGAATACAGAAACTATATGCACCCCTACGTTTACTGCAACATTATTTACAATAGCCAAATTATGGAAGCAGCCCAAGTGTCCATCAACAGATTAATGGATAAAGATGATGTGGTGTATATATATATATATAATGGAATATTATTCAACCATAAAAAAGGAATAAAACCTTTCCATTTTTGACAACATGGATGGAGTTCGTATAATCTATGGTCAATAAATACATACATATGTATATATATATATATATATATACAGTTATATATACATACATATACACATACTCACACATATATATGATCAATAAAAATAAAATAATATTTTAGAAGGGAGGAGAGGGGAAGCAATTTATAATTAATCAAGACAATTCCAACAGACTTTATGTTGTACAACAGAAGGGTGTGGAGAATACTGTTTACATTTCTCTTGTTCTCTGAAAGGGATCTTTTTGAGATCTTGAGAGTTTGAACCCAAGATTAAAACCAAAGAGCCAATGTCTCCTTGGTGTTTATAAACTACTGGATATTTACAAATTCCTTTATGACTCTAATAATTCCCCCAAGAGATTTGCTGCCAGGGCCACATCCAACATTAAGGGTCACTGATTGTCTCCCAATAATTCTCTACGTTCTGTTCTGCTACTTAATTTTCCCTCTATTTCAGCAATGTCATTAGAAACCATTATATGCCTAAATGAGGCAGCTTTTCCTTTCTTACCGACCATGAGGACTTACATTTAAGACTTAACATATGGACTTACACCATGACTAAAATATCATTACATTTCAGATGATTTGCTTTATAAGGGTAAGAGAAAGTATCTCAGAAGCAAGAAGACAAAAAGTTCTTTACAGTTTCTTTTTTTTTTTTTTTTCAAGATTTTATTTATTTGAGAGAGAGAGAGAGACCAACCATGGCGGGAGGGGCAGAAGCAGAGGGAGAAGCAGACTACCTGCTGAGCAGGGAACCTGATTCAGGGCTCTATACCAGGACCCAGGATCATCACGACCTGAGCCAAAGGCAGATGCTTAACTGACTGAGCCACCTACTTGCCTCTCAACAGATTCTTTTACTGTCTAACTGGCCTATCCTTTACCTTTAAGAAATGAACTCACTCTGTCCACCTAAATCAAGTAGTGGTTATTCAGCTTCTATCTATGCCTGTGACTCTGCCAGGCAAAACAAGTTGGGATCTACATGGATTTCATACATGCTTGTCAAATTTGAAACACACACACTCACACACACACATTTATATACCAAACACTGCTAAGAGCTAATCTTTAAACTGACAATACCTTTCGAAACTGTCACTTAAAAATCACTTATTCCATGCTTTTGGTCAAATTAACATCTTAAATAAAATTGCTAATAGACAAAATTTCCCACATTACAAGGCATTTTATTGCTTAGATCTTGGTTTTACTCCTTTACACTTTCATGAAGATACACCATGTCTGGATTTCCAAATACACAGTCTTTCAATTTAATGTACTCCAGGAAAACTTCTGATGAGAATTCCCCCAAGCCCCTAAATGTGCCTAGTGTTCAGAAAGAATCATTAGACCTCAGAGAAATTCACTAAGAAGCTAGACAACTGTGGCCCCCTGTTGGGTAAAGATCTAACTCTCAGTCCTTTGAGAAGATTTGATCAATTATTCTAGGAGCTAAGAGCTGCCAAGAAAATCTATTTAACTCTTTCCTCTCAATGAGAGAGTTGATGACAGACCTTCTTAAATTAAAATTTGAAAATGTCCAAAAATGTGGATACTAAATAGATTCATACCATAAGGCAATTGAAAAGATTATTCATAAAGCTACTACCTATGCCTGATGCTGTGCAATCATACAAGTTAGAGTCTGCAAGGATACTGACATGCTACAATGAACCTGCACACAGTTCACCCATGGAAATATCAGAAACATTATTTAAATGCTACAGAATAGAACTAAAAATAATAAAATCTATTTCATTTAAATTTAACTAAGTACATTAAGCTCAAGAAAATAAAGAATAACCAGTTAATGAAATTTAGAATTTATATAAAACCTATTCTTATTTTTACAGCATGGTACTGGCACAAAAACAGATACATAGATCAATGGAACAGAGCAGAGAGCCCAGATATGGACCCACAACTCTATGGTCAAATAATCTTCGAAAAGGCAGGAAAAAATATCCAGTGGAAAAAAGACAGTCTCTTCAATAAATGGTGCTGGGAAAGTTGGACAGCTCTGTGTAGAAGAATGAAATTCAACCATTCTCTTACACCATACAGAAGATAAACTCAAAATGGATAAAAGACCTCAGCATGAGGCAAGAATCTATCAAAATCCTAGAGGAGATATAGACAGTAACCTCTTCAACATCGGCCACAGCAACTTCTTTCAAGACATGTCTCCGAAGGCAAAGGAAACAAAAGCAAAAATTAACTATTGGGACTTTATCAAGATCAAAAGTGTCTGCACAGCAAAGGAAACAGTCAACAAACAAAGAGGTAACCCAGGGAATGGAAGAAGATATTCGCAAATGACACTACAGACAAAGGGCTGATACCCAAGATCTATAAAGAACTCCTCAAACTCAACACACACAAAACAGATACTCATGTCAAAAATGGGCAGAAGACATGAACAGACACTTCTCCAAAGAAGACATACAAATGGCTATCAGACACATGAAAAAATGTTCATCATCATTAGCCATCAGGGAGATTCAAATCAAAACCACACTGAGTTACCACCTTACACCAGTTAGAATGGCCGAAATCAACAAGACGGTAAACAACAAGTGCCAGAGAGGATGTGGAGAAAGGGGAATCCTCTCACTCTGTTTGTGGGAATGCAAGTTGGTGCAGACACTTTGGAAAACAGTGTGGAGATTCCTTAAGAAATTAAAAATAGAGCTACCCTATGACTCTGCAATTGCACTACAGGGTATTTACCCCAAAGATACAGATGTAGTGAAAAGAAGGGCCATATATACCCCAATATTCACAGCAGCAATAGCCACAATCACCAAACTGTGGAAAAAGCCAAGATGCCCTTCAACAGATGAACAGATAAAGATGATATGATCCATATATATATAATGGAATATTACATAGCCATCAGAAAGGATGAATACCCAAGTTTTGTATCAACATGGACAGGACTGGAGGCGACTATGCTGAGTGAAATAAGTCAAGCACAGAAGGTCAATTATCATATGGTTTCACTTACTTATGGAGCATAAGGCATAACATGGAGGACATTAGGAGAAAGAAAGGAAAAGTGAATTGGGGAAAATCAGAGAGGGCAATGAAGCACGACAGACTGTAGACTCTGAGAAACAAACTGAGGGTTTTGGAGGGGAGGAGAGAGAGGGTTGGGTGAGCCTGGTGGTGGGTATTGTGGAGGGCATGTATTGCATGGAGTACTGGGTATGGTGTGTAAACAATGAATCTTGGAACACTGAAAAAATAAAATGAGATAAAATAAATAAAACAAAAACAAAACAAAGCAAAACAAAACAAAACAAAACAATAAAGCCCTAGTCTTTTTTTTCCTGAAACCTATTGCCCCATTTCCACTACTCAGTACCTCAATATCCTTCTCACCATACACTCTCCTACCTAAATCTCATATTATTGGCCATTTGCACTTTATTCATGATTTTAAGGTAACAGATGATCTTTCCCAGGAACATTTACTTTTAAGTTTTACCTCCACGGTAAGATATACTAAACTATGCATGACAAGTTGTATAAAGGATGTTAAATTACTTCCAACAGTTTGTGAATTTATAGTACTTCTGATATTTAACCTTTTAGGCAAATATTTTTTAAATGACCTACTGAGAATCACTACAATTCTACTACTAAAACTTGTATATTTGGGGCACTTGGGTGGGGTGGCTTAGTCATTTGAGCGACTGCCTTCTGTTCAGGTCATGATCCTGGAGTCCCAGGATTGGTCCTGCATTGGGCTCCCTGCCCAGCAGGAGTCTGCTTCTCCCTCTGACCCTCCCCCATCTCATGTCTCTCTCTCTCTCTCACTCTCTCTCAAATAAATAAAATCTTAAAAAATGAAAATTAAAATAAAATTTGTATATCTGAATTTTGAAACCCATGCCTACTTTTACCAAAAAAATTTGCTATTCTAGTTGAATGGCATAGAAGTACTTGTCTATGATTATTTACCTAACATGGTCATAGAGTGGCATCAAGGAGACTGACCTGAAAGAACATCTACTCCATAGTCTGGGTATTGATCAGTTTCCACAGATGCTGATGGCAGAAAAAAACAAATTAGAAAAATAAAAGAATATGGGATGAATAAATTACCATCTGGCCAAAAACAAACAAAAAACAAACACCCCAGTGATACCTATCTTCTATCATATTTCGATATGAAGGAAAGCGAATCACTGTAAAGGTATTGGGTACATCTCTAGTTTCAACCCCATTACATTCCAGCAAACACTGGGGCTCCAGCTGCCCCAGGCCCTTTGAATCTCTTCCTCATAACCCCACGTTACAGTCTAGTCAACAAAATCCTTGTTCACCATCAGTTATTCGTTGGCTTTAAGGTCAGAACTTTCCACCATCCCTACTGAATCTGTGTAAAGGGAAGGGTAAATAATTCTCTCTTACTACGTTCCAGGCACCAGGCCAGCTGCTCAACTTGTAAATACCTCATTTAATCTTCGCAATCATTCTACGACCTAGCCTTTATCCACCACCTTATTTTAAGTGTACAAATTCAAAAATCACAGATGGACGAATCAGGATCTGAATCCCAGGCAGTCTGACTTCAAAGTCCAACTTCCTTTTGTCCCAAAAATCTCTATGTAATTAAATGGGTAACTATCTCAAGCACAGATCTGTTTGCAGAAAATTTTAATCCAGGTCACCTAGAACTAGAGAACCAAATTCTCAAACTTGAACAAAGAGTTCACCCTTTAAACTATGTGAATTGAGCAAACAGCCAAAGTGAAATAAGTTTGGAAAGAAAAAGAAAAATTTAAGAAAGAGAAACATTTCTGGCAGAGCTACCATATGTATTACATAAGCCTTAAATCACCTCCTCCGTACCCTTTGATTTGCAGAAAATATCAAATGCTTTCCAGAACCCTACTTACCACCGCCTCATGCTCTCTGGTAATGCCTTTATCTGTGTTCAAAAATATATTTAAACACACGCAGAAGGAGCTTGGCATGTAGGTGTACCCCTAAAGCAGCAGGCATCTAACATGTGCTAAACACCCTGCCTGTAAGCAGACAGGGCTCGAGTTGATATTGTCTTCCAAAACAAACAAACAAACCCCCGCTACATTATGGAGCACAGTGATTGCCAACACTGCCTGGGAATATTTGTTCCAAACTGAATCTGAGTGGTATTCACCACCTGCTGGGTGCTGATTCAAAACACGGCTTCCCCCAGCACCTCAGCTCCTTCTGCAGTGTCTCCTCAGCAAGTTCTTTCATGGCACAGGTTTTGACAAGGTGGCTGATTTTCCCGGTGCTTTCAGATGCTCTGTGACAAGTCATCAGAAACTTTAAGCCCCACCACCCTTCCTTACACAAAGTCATTAGATGGGCCAACTCAGAAGTTGTTCTGAGTGAGCTCCAGGATGACAACATGGCGGCCACGTTCATCTGGAAGCACTTCCCCCTGGAGGTGCACCCCAGGTACCCTGGGCTTCCCGCAGCCAGCTCCTAGGGGCCGGGGCGGGGCGGGGGGACCCAAAGCGGCTGTGGAAGTCATGCAACTGTGTCAGCTCTCTAGGGAAGCTGGGTCTTGTCCTGTTTTCACAGAGAAGGCTACTCTTGTCTGTAGGCAAAATTTAACAGCTGGAGAAGGCTGAGAGACTTGACTTAAGGTCGACTCAACAAAACACAGAGTGGCCAGAAGAGAAAATGGTGGGATTTCAGATATAGCAAGAAGGCTCCCCCCCCCACATCACCCAATATTCCCTAAGGGTAAATATTTCAAATTAAAAAATTAAAGTATCACTCCTTAGTACTTATTAAAGCTAGCTTTCTCAGGTACACGTAGTTCTTGATGCCATCAGTCTCTCAAACATGAGTGGGAAGTGTACTTTCTGTTCTCCCAGGGTATATTTATTTATTTATTTATTTATTTTAAAAGATTTTATTTGACAGAAACACGGTCAAAGAGGGAGCACAGGCAGTTGGAGTGAGAGGGGAGAAGCAGGCTTCCTGCTGAGCAGGGAACCCGATGCGGGGCTCAATCCCAGGACCCTGAGATCATGACCTGAGCTGAAGGCAGACACTTAAGGACTGAGCCACCCAGGTGCCCCTCTCCCAGTGTTTAAACAAGGAGAAGGGTACCCTGAAAGTAGACCCCTCAGAGGTGTTTAAGATGTGCAACAAGAGGCTTGTGTACCCAGAGGCCAAACGTCCCCTACTTCGTAAGGAGTATCCCCGACACCAGCTGACTCTCAGTTACTCCGGGATTAATGATCCAAAAGGTGGATCTACGCCCGCGGGCTTTTCCCATTCTCATTGCTTGCCCATGGCATGTCCAGCATACGGTCCAAAATGTAGTTCTGTAACAACAGAAAGTTTTTCTAGAGATACACATCAAAGCTGTAGGGGCAAAATGGCAGGATGTCATTTCGAGTTTAAGTTACCACAGCAAAAAAGGAGAGCGAGTAGAGCAAGTGTGGCAACATTGATTTCTGTTGTAACTGGGGGACAGGTATACGAGTTCATTACACTAATCTCTCCACTTCTGTGAATGTTTGAAAACCTTCATAATTAAAAGGTTAAAAAGAATCAATTGGTCCATCAATATATATTTATTAAGAATCCTCCAGGAGCCCAATATAGAACTGGTGACATGAGATAACAGTAAACCACTGCTTAGAAAGAAAGGCAGGCAGGCTTCAAATTTACCTTTCTGGCATGTTGCCAGGAATCAAAGAGCAAGGAAAGGAAAGGGCTCTGATCTGTGAATAGGGATTTCACAGCATCCGCAGATGGTGTTCATGCACACGACTCGTTAGGAGAGCCCAGCAGTATTTCCCACACAGGGCTCCTCATCTGGACCAGAGAATTAAAAAATGATCTGAATGACTATTTTCTCATTCTGCCCCATGGAGAATACCCTTCTGAATGCACTAGAGAGAACTTAATTCGTGATAATATAATGGATGCCTTACGGCAGTACGGCCCAATTCTCATGCAGATCCCCAACTGCAGAAGGCTACTAGAACCTCCTCCAGAACCCTCCTGCTCTTCGTTTATTTATTCACATTTCTAGTAACCCTGAGGCTCTTGTCTCAAGCACATTAGAAACAGCAAACAAGTCAGAAGGTAGGAACCTCTACAGAAGAGTGATCACAGGAGAGAAATTTAAAAGTTTATTAAAAATGCACTCAGTGAACCAAAAAAGCAAAGCAGCCTCGCCACCTAATTAGAGGAAAGTAGCTCTAAAAGCCTCATGAGTCCATTTATGCCTTTTATACTAGAAGTTAGTATTTACTGAGTACTTACAATGTGAGAACTCACAAGGAGTTACATGCTTGCAACGATGATACTCCAAACTCCCCAAAACTCTTAAATTCTACTCAGTGTACTATCCGTCAGACAGTAACGAAACCTTCAGAGTTCTAGTGCTCCATGGGATAAATCTGGGGAATATTTATTTCCTTCTTTATATTTAAGAATTTTCAAAAACTTGTATAACGACTGTGTATTGCCTTTGTAAATAGACCAAAACATCTTTTTTTTTTTTTTTAAAGATTTTATTTATTTGACAGACAGAGATCACAAGTAGGCAGAGAGGCAGGCAGAGAGAGAGAGGGAAGCAGGCTCCCCACCAAGCAGAGAGCCCGATGCGGGACTCGATCCCAGGACCCTGAGATCATGACCTGAGCCAAAGGCAGCGGCTTAATCCACTGAGCCACCCAGACGCCCCCAAAACATCTTTTAGAGATACTTAATTTTACAAAAATTTCACCCCAGGTGACATAACTTTTAAACATGTTAAATACTCCACAGTGATCCATTCTCCAAAGTTCACAGATAGGTATGCATCTTATATAGTAGTTATTTTCCTTGGTGTTAAGGAAAATGTGATAAAAATGGTGAGAAGAAAACTTATAGAGAAAAAAAATCAAAATAAGTAAGGGTTAAAAGATAGCTATCAAACAGGAGGAGTAAGTTTCCATAGAAGGGGGCAGAGGATCTGGCTTGACCTGGGCAGGGGTGGGTAGAGGCAAAAGGAACAGGCCAAATGACCCAGGATCCTCAAAGAAAGAACAGAAGTGTTGGAATTTGCACACCAGGCAATAAAAAACCACAGTAAGTTTCTAGAAAAGGCAACAGTGCTTCTTCATTCATTCCATGAACACTGATTAGGGGCGCCTGGGTGGCTCAGTGGATTAAAGGCTCGGGTCATGATCCCAGGGTCCTGGGATCGAGCCCCGCATCGGGCTCCCTGCTCAGCAGGGAGCCTGCTTCTTCCTCTCTCTCTGCCTGCCTCTCTGCCTACTTGTGATCTCTATCTGTCAAATAAAATAAATAAAATCTTTTAAAATAAATAAATAAACGCTGATTAAAAACAAATTACTTACATCATGAAAAGTACTGTTCTAAGTGCAAGGAAGAATACAGAGACCTAACAAACACAGATCCTACCCGCAAGCGGCTTATTAATAAAGTATCATGACAACATATAAACACAAGATGGAAATCAGTAGTTACCGGAAGAGAAGGCAAAGGACCTCAGCAGACGGTGATGAACAGTCCAACAGAGGAAACAAAGACTCTTCGGAGAAAAGATAAAATAATGAAAACAGTATTTTAGGGCTGCCTGGGTGGCTCAGTTATTGAGCGTCTGCCGTTGGCCCAGGGTCTCAGGACAGAATCCTGTGTTGGGTTCCCTGCTCAGTGGTAAGCCTGTTTCTCCCTCTCCCTCTCTCACTGCTTGTGTTCCCTCTCTCACTGTCTCTCTGTCAAATAAGTGAATAAAATCTTTTAAAACAAACAAACATACAGTATTTTCGGAAGATTACTGGAATAATGGCTATCATCTATCAGTCACTTATCAAGTTAAGGGTGATCCAATAGTATTTCTCATTGAATACTGACACTAACTCTGCCACGCAGGCATTAGTTCCATTTGACAGATGAGGAAACTGACACTCAGAGATGAAATCACTTGTCCAAGGTCACTCAGGACACGTCAGGGCTAAGACTCAAACACAGGTCTCTATGATTTTATACCCAACTTACTTCTAAAATGCTATACATACAATCAGTAGAGTCAGGAACTATTCGACATATATCTTTAACGGAATTTAATAGACATTTCTATTTCCAGTCTTGTGAGACGTCCTCTCTAGCTAAACCCATTCACTACTTCCTGAGAGCACTATTTTGCTGTCCCCACTAACTAGAGTTATTTCCTTTGACTAAAGACAGTGGTTATGTTAATTTGATTAAGCAGGGGTATATACTTCTCATGAAATGGAAGTACATCTCAAAGAAGCCAAATAATCAAAATAGAAAATCTAAGAAGATAAATGTAATTTGTTCTGTGTGAACAAACAAGAAAAAGTTGAGTCAAATATAGATTTTTCCTGGGGCCGTTAAGACAGACCAGACGTGGAGAAATCAGCTAGGAGGCCACCATTGTGATTTAGATATGTCACAGAACAAGCCTAGCATAGGAATAAAAGAGAGGAAAAAGGGGTGAATCCACAAGATATTTTTTATGGAAGATACAGTAAGACTATAATCAATATTCTGCCATGCAGAGGAATAAATACAAAATAAAAGGATCTGCCTACATAAAGATTTATGAAGTCAAGATTTACACTCATGAAACATCTAGAGAGAAAGAAAATATGTATTCAATCATGTTCAATCATCGGAGAAGGGGGAAAGGGGAATGTAAAACAATCACTGGAACTTAGAGCCTCAAAAGCCAGAGAGGACTGTGATGGCCAGGGGAAGAATAAAAACGTATGAATTCCAAGCACAGGGAACATCATAAACCTATGATTCCACAGAATAGTAATTCTAAGTAATGACCAGAAGATTCAAAAGTTCAGAACTGGAAGGATTCTCAGAGATGTGTCTGATTTTTTGTTTAATTTTTTAAACAGACTTCATTTTTTTTTTAAAGATTTTATTTATTTACTTGAGAGAGAGAGACAGTGAGAGAGAGCATGAACGAAGAGAAGGTCAGAGAGAGAAGCAGACTCCCCATGGAGCTGGGAGTCCGATGCGGGACTCGATCCCGGGACTCCAGGATCATGACCTGAGCCGAAGGCAGTCGTCCAACCAACTGAGCCACTCAGGCATCCCTTCATTTTTTTTTTTTAATTTAAACTTTATTTTTTCAGTGTTCCAAGATTCACTGTTTGTGCATCACACCCAGTGCTCCATTTGTTAGGGAAGTTTACGTTCACAGCAAAATTGAGCAAAAGGTACAGAGACTGCCCATCTCCCTCTGCCTCATACACGCACAGCCTACCCCCATTATCAACATCCCCCACCAGAGGGGAAAGAGGTACAACCGAAGAGCCTCCATCATGTAAGCCAGTACACTGACATCCCCTGCCGAGATCACAGGACCAGATGCAGAGGTAGGAAAAAATGCTGAAGTCCTGATCCTACATTCTTCTCAAATGAACCAAAATGCATTCAGTGAGGCATACAGGGCCAAATAGATTCCCACCATTCATCCCACAGGATACCAAATTTCAACTTGGTCTGTAAAAGTAACCACAGTCATATGCAAAAACAACTTTGTTTCAGGAGCACTGTTAGCATTGATGGATGTTGCCTAGATACTTCATGCTAATCACTATGCCCACCCCCCACCGTTTCTCTATATTATGTAATTACCAAGGGAATACCACAACCAATCAAACACAGTATCCATCTATAGATTGAAACAGACTTCTTTTCTTCCTGAAGCCAGATCTATGGAGGTGTTTGCACTCACAGAAATCTGGATCAGATCTTTGTCTACGTGAATAGATTTCCCACAGTATTTTAAAATGATAATCTAAAGGTTAATAAGCCAATGTTGACTGGTTCATCATTTGAAACAGGGCAGCTGCATACGGTGATGACAAGCAAACTCTCTATGGGTATAGCAGTGAGCTTCCCCAGTGACTGTAGTTTGATTAAGGGAAGTTTCTCAAGGGCAGGGACTCCTAATTTCTACTGCTCTTGTGCCTTTCACAAAGACATGGAAAGTACAGAGTATACAGTAGGTACTCTCTCTCTCTCTCTCTCTCTCTCTCTATATATATATATATATATATACACATATATATGTACATATATGTGTACATATGTGTGTGTGTGTATACACCTGCTGAATAAAAGAATTTGAATTGTAATAATGATTGTATCCTGAAGAGCCAAAAGTTGGGAAATAAAGAAAAAGGAAAATAGGGGAGCCTGGATGGCATAGTCGGTTAAGCATCCAACTCTTGATCTCAGCTCAGGTCTTGATCTCAGGGTCCTGAGTTCAAGCATAGCATGGGGTGCATGCTGGGCATGGAGCTTACTTTAAAAAAAAAAAAAAAGGAAAATAAACTCTGCTTATTAAGACAGAAGACTAAGATATGTTTCTTGTTTCTTCTTTGGAAAACTGTCAGAAGCACTGAAGTTTCTCCCTATACACTAAAGAGAAAAAAAAATCTCCCTCAACACAAAATGTACAGAGCTTGAGCTACTTGGCCAAATACAAATATAACAAGAATTGTCACAACCTACCTTCCCACCGAATTCACAATACAAACTTAATTAATAATCTCCAAGGAAACATCAATATTTTCTTTTTTTTCCCACCAAGAAATTAACTAAATCACTCCTCCTGGTAGATCATCTTGCATCTCCAGGTAATGAGAAATGTTTAGGTCTGTCTGCTCCAGTGCCTGAGAACATGGAGAAGATACACTCAGGTCAATTTCCAAAATCACCATGAAAAGCACTTATATTTCCCATTAGTCATTGGCATTATTTGTATAAAATGTGCTCCTTTTCAAATATAATGCACTTTCAGTTAGGTGCAACCATGTACCTGCCTAACCCCCTTGATTTTTCCAAAATGCCTTCATGCTGATCTCTTCACTTCCTGCAATCAAAAAATAAAAGGCTAATTTCTGCTCAAACTTGCTTACAGAAATGTTGCTAGCCAAATATTTAAAAATATGATAAAGTAATTAAATGTAAAAAAGTGACCGACAGAGGATTTGTCAAAAATGATTTAGAGTAATCGAAGATTCTTTGACTCTGTAATTAATCTGGATTACTCTACAATTTCCTTAAGGGTTCTGAATCTGAAGTGTTCACAGGAACCCACTGGGGAGCTTGGGAAAATGCAGATTCCTGGGCTTCTCCCCCTGCTGTGGATTCTTAAAGCTACTGAGGGGCTCAGAAATGTTTATTCAAGGATCTCAACATCTGAGATGAGGGGTCTGCAAATCTTGAGTACTCTGGACACCTGGTTTAGTGTCAAGTATAAAATCTGAATAAAACTTCACACATACACACACACACACACACACACACACACACTCCTACCCTGTGGCCATGGGGACAGGAGTGTGTCCAATAGGTGTTCAGTTGAAAAGTTTATCCAAATCTGGATTACAAGAGTAGTTAATTCCGATATTCTTACCAGACTCCAAAGACGGCAGTCTTGACATCATTAACCACATTCCAAAAGAACCAAAGCACCAGTTAAGTGGCAGTCTTTCAGGAAGTAATTACCAGAAGCTACTCTTATCCCAGACTTTGCTTTAGGGGAGGAAGACCTGACTATACAAAGAAAGTCAGAAGTTTCAGTCAGTGTCTCAACATTTTAAAAATTCTGTAGAGTTTGCTGGAGCTCAGATGAAACATTTATCCTTCTCTTGCAACCCCTTTGGTTTCCAGGGGACTGACTTACAGCTGAGGCAAGCTGACGAGAGGTACAGCCGTTAGACACACACACAACACGCACCAAAGTTAACTGAAAAATTTCAAAGTGCCTTTTTATGCCTTTAACTCAAAGACGAACACATTTCAAGGTGACCCAATCCTCAAGTGACAGACAGTGTTTTAAAAGGGCAGAGCTCTCCACTTAAACAATTTCGAGTGACATGTTTAAATCACATCCTCAAGGGCTCTATCTGCTGTCCTATTTACTAGTCTTTCTTTCCTGGCAGAGGCATCCCATTTTAAGTGAGCGCCTGAAGTTCATCTTCCTTCCTAACAATTAAAATCCACAGGGCTTAGATGCTTAAAAAAATTTTTTTTAACTTAAGAGGCACCATGGAGGACTTCCAATTATTTAATTATATGACCAACCCCGAATATTACTGTATAGTTTTTTTCCCATTTATCAGAACAGTATCAGAATAATAAAAGACAGCCTCATCAACACTCACAAACAGTAGAAGACTTATAAGATAAAAAAGCATTCATAAAAGGATGCCCAGTTTAAAATCTAAAAATGTACATAATTGTTATATTGACTGTGTATGTATTTCATACACAGAAGAGGAAGGATTGTTTTCTTTCTTCACTAAAATATTACTCCTAGCCCTTATAAGAGAATGAGAAGATTACACTAGAAATCTAAAAATTGGGCTCCTACAGTTAACAAAATACACCATACTGGTTTTACTTAATCCCTCTGCAGAAACTACTCCCTGTCAAAAATATCCCCTCCCCTACACGGTCTGTGAATTCCTCTGTATCTCTGCAAACTGACTACTTCTCCATAATGATTTACAGGACTGTCTCCCTTAGTTGACTGGGAGCTCCAGAGAGAGCAGAGAACAGGTAATGCTTACTTTGAAATTCCAGCTATTACTAGAGGCATCCAGAAACAAGTGCCATGAACAGCAGGAACTCCACGTATTTTGGTTTTTTTTTTAAACTAGAAATTTATAATATATAAGAAAAATTTTAAATAAATAAATAAATAAATTGTAAAGATATATTCTTGTCCCCCCTTCCCTTTCTGACCATTGTTTGGAGAGGGCGGGGTGAGGGGAGGATAAGCAAGGTTTTTATTACAGAGAGAGATACAGATAGATGATAATTAGATAAATATAGAGTCAGTGTATGTGTGTGTGTGTGTGTGTGTGTGTAGTACATACATTCTCTAGCTCTGCCAAGTGGGAGGCTTGGGAACAGAGACACTCCATTTACCATGAGCAGACCAACTGCCCAGATCTTGGCTTCTAAATACCATTATCCATCAGAAGAAACACTCCTTGGAGAAATGGCTGGCTCTGGTGCTACGGCAGGGAAAGCATAAAATAAGCCTGGATGTGAAGCTGGAAAATGAGAAAGTACTTAAAAGTAACAGTCATGGGGCGACTGGGTGGCTCAGTGGGTTAAACCTCTGCCTTTGGCTCAGGTCATGATCCCAGGGTCCTGGGATCAAGTCCCACATCGGGCTCTCTGCTCAGCAGGGAGCCTGCTTCCCCCTCTCTCTCTGCCTGCCTCTCTGCCTACTTGTGATCTCTCTCTCTCTGTCAAATAAATAAATAAAATCTTTAAAAAAAAAAAAGTAATGGTCATGTCAAAAAGAAGAGAGACGCCAGGCTGACGGGGCTCCCATTACCAAAATCGGAAACAATCTGAATATTAAATAATAACAGTAACAATTATGACCCATTGGGAAGATCCAAAAACCTCAAATACATACTAATATAAACAAGCAAACATAAACAAATTAGAAGTTTGCAGAGATAGGATATTTAAATAGTTGCAAAGCATCACCCCACAGGGGAGCCTCAGTGGCTCAGCAAGTTAACTCTTGATCTCAGCTAAGGTCTTGATCTCAGGGTTATAAGTTGAAGCCCTCCATCGGATAAAAAAGAACAACAAGAAAAATTACACCCCCACAAAATACATATTAATCACAAAGGTTAAAAACGAACTTGACTGTGGGAAGGCTAGCAGATACCACCTTAACCGAGTGATCAAAATGAGCATCACCCACAATGAGACAAATCAAAATCGTGTGCTTACCTAAGAGAATGCAACAAGAAGAACACAGATCTGTTCTGTGATATTCCTACCAAAAATGCATAACCTACATCTAACCACGAAAAAACAATGCAGACAGAAACTGAGGAACATCCTACAAAGTAACTGGCCTATAGATTGCAAAAGTATGAAGACCCTTCAAGTCAATCGAAGACGAATGATTCCTTACTGAAGACGACTAAAGACAAAAGACAAAGGCAACATGTGATTCTGAGCTGGATTTTTTTTTTTTAATAAAGTACATTATTTGAACAACTGGCTACACTTGAATGAAATTCACGGACTGGATGGTAATAATGCAGCAATGTTAATGTTCTCATTTTAATGGCTGCGATGCCGTTGTAGCCATTTAGAAACAGATCCTTGATGAAATACTCAAACATTCAGAAGTAGTGACACATCATGTCAGTCGGCCATTTTTCTCAAATGGTTCAGAGGAAAAAGATCTTTCTACTATCCTTACAACTTTCCTAAAAGTTTGCGGCTGTTTTAAAGTTAAAAGAAGAAAGTATAGCAAAAAAAAATATTTTTTCTGTTATTCTGGTTTATATTCCATATTTAATGGGATAGTACATTCATCATTACCAATATCATAATTACATAAAAATAATTACTTTCATGTTATCTTTCTTTCCTAGCACCTAGAATACTGTGAACACGTGCATACGCATACATGCACATGTGTGCGTACAAGTGCCCCCCCCCACACACACACGTAGCTATGGTACAAAGAACTTTCAACCAGAAGTTCTGGATTTGAATCATGACCTCAACTCTTACTATGAAACATTAAACAACTTACTTAAGCTCTCAGTGCTTTAGTTTTCTCATCAATGAGATAATTAATACTTTTCCACAAAGGATTACCGGAATTAAAAGAGAAAATGTTTGGAAAATTACCCTATTAAACCTAAAAAATATATACATATATTAAGTATTAAGGAGAAAAAGTAACTGAATTCAGATATAAAATTCACACCAACTTAAAATATTGTACAAATCAATTTTAATGTTAAAAAAATCACAGGTTAATTCCACTTGGGCCACTCTCTGCAGAAAGCTATAAATTTTTAAATCTGTTCTTACTTAACCTGAGCTACAGCTAAATTTTCACATGCCATCTAATAAAGAATATACTACCCTACTGTTTTTAAGCAGGGATTAGCTTCTGTAACTCAAAGACAGATTTTAACACCCTTCCGTCTCACTAACTAGCTAAATGGAATTCTTCAAGGGTGATTTATGCCATTTCTCCCCTAAAATCTATAGATGCCTTAAACTGTTTGCCTTGTTTACAACTGAAGAGACTTCAGTTCTCAGGAAACTACAGAGGTCTCAGAAATCCAAAAAACAAAATGAACAAAATTCATCTCAAATCAACAAAATAAAATAATTACAAATTTTCGGTATTTTTTTTTAAGATTGTATTAATTTGACAGAGAGAGAGAGAAAGAGCAAGCAAGCATAAGCAAGGGGAGCAGCAGAGGGAGAGGGAGAAGTGGACTCCTCGCTGAGCAGAAGCCAGAAGTGGGACTGGGTCCCAGGACCTTGGGATCATGACTGGAGCTGAGGGCAGATGCTTAACCGACTGAGCTATCCAGATGCCCCAAATTCTCAGTATTTATTTTCTTTCCTTCTTATTTTTTTTTAATCTCAAGATGACATCAAGAGACAGGACTGGTTCTTAAACCCAGCAAGCCAAGGTACACCTAAAGAGAGCTGGAGTTTTATAAAAATACAGAGACAAGGAAAAGAAACTAAAAAACCTAAAACCCCTGGGGCGCCTGGGGGGCTCAGTGGGTTAAGCCTCTGCCTTTGGCTCGGGTCATGGTCTCAGGGTCCTGGGATTGAGCCCCTGCATCGGGCTCTCTGCTCAGCAGGGAGCCTGCTTCTCTCTCTCTCTCTGCTTGCCTCTCTGCTTCCTTGTGGTCTCTCTCTCTGTCAAATAAAGGAATAAAATTAAAAAAAAAAAAAAAAAAACCTAAAACCCCTTTACTCTGATCACTTGGTAATTACTACCAGGTCCTCACCCCATGATGCCCTGAAGCTCATCAGCATATCTACATAAAGAATTCCCAGGAGCACCTGGGTGCAACAGTTGGTTGAGCATCCAACTCTTGGTTTCAACTCATGTCTTTGTATCATGGGTCGTGGGATCAAGCCCCACCTTGGGCTCCATGGTCAGCGGGGAATCTGAGATTCTTTCCCTCTGCCCCTTCCCCAGCTCTCTCTCTCTTGCTCTCTCTCTCAAATGAATAAATAAATCTTAAAAAAAAAAAGAAAAAAAAGTTCCCAGAGAAAGGCTGGTTTTAACATGTCATCCCAGAAAATTTCTTACTCAGTAACATGTAAACCTACTCTCCTAACATGCCAAAGACTGGATATTTCCATTCTCTCTGAAGATAAACTTCATCTTCTCTGAAACAAATCGCAGTGGTTAAGATGTGGATTACTGGGGTGGGGTGGGTGGGCAACTGGTGGGCTCAGTTGTACAGCACTTGAGTCTTCATCTTGGCATCATGAGTTCAAGCCCCACAATGGGCACAGAGTTTACTTTTTTAAAAAAGGACAAAAAGAAGAAAGAAAGAAAAAGGTTAAGGGAAAAAAAAAAAAAAGATGTGACTTATTTTAAGAAAAGACACAGGCAAAACCTAAGAGAGTCACCAGCTGTTGACTTGCCTTCTCTTATATTACAGATTGAGTGCCCCCAGCTAGCACCCAGAGACCACATGCGGTGGTGAAGCAGGCAGCATCAGCACCAAACCACCTGGGTTTGAATTCTGGCTCTGGGGCATCAGCACTGCCTAAGCTCTGCCTAACTGGTTTTTGGCAAGTTACTTAAAACCCTCTGTGCCTCAGTTTGCCCATCTGTAAAAAGGGCATCATAATAGAATCTTCACAGGGCTGTTGTGATGAGTAATTGAGATAACAAAAAAATGTATTAACACAAGGCCCGGGCACATAGCTGGAACTCTATATTAACTACTATCTTTGTACCTAGCATCTAGGCACAATGTCTGGCATATGGCCGATGTTAAAGAATTATTCTCAAGCATCCAGTGCTTGGCCTAACTTTAAGATTTAAAATTTCATTCCAAATATTTTTTTAAAAATTGTTCAAAGATAACTTTGCAGTGGAAAAAAATCACTATTACCAAAATCTACATTCTACATCAAAGTTATACTTTAGCAGGAGGGGCAAAAATGAGCTCCCTATATTCTTGGTTCTTATCTAAGTTTCTCAAGGGAAAGTAAAAGTTAAAATGTAAGAAGACAGAACACTCGGTTATCACACCCATTTAAGGTACAGTTTAGGCATATCTATCTGATTTCTTAGACAAAAATAAATGAAAAATAACTGCTTATCACATTTGCAATCATTTTAATTGTAGCTCTGGCATGATGCCCAGCCCCTGAATCAGAGCCAGGTCTGTGAAAGCAGGAACAATCCTTGTCCATTTTGTATCCAAGGTAATACTACCCAGGCCACAACGGGTACTCTATATCTACTTTTTGAATGAATAAATATGCTTCATAAAATACAAAATCCATCGTGGTTCTTGGTTTGGTAACTAGCCAAGGCTAATCTCCTTTATTTGTGTTTTTTTTTTTTTTTTTTAAAGATTTTATTTATTTATTTGACAGACAGAGATCACAAGTAGGCAGAGAGGCAGGCAGAGAGAGAGAGGAGGAAGCAGGCTCCCCGCTGAGCAGAGAGCCCGATGCGGGACTCGATCCCAGGACCCCGAGATCATGACCCGAGCCGAAGGCAGCGGCCTAACCCACTGAGCCACCCAGGCGCCCCTCCTTTATTTGTGTTTTAAACAAATAAGCTACCCTTTCTGTTTGTTCTGACCTGCACAACAGAGGGTACCTCCACAGAGTAAAAGAATCTTCATATTCCTCAGGCATCATGGTCCCTGGTCATTCCAATTGAGGACATATGTCTAAACCCATCTCTTGTTAATGCTATACAGGAAAGCCAGAGAATTGTCTCTATGCCTCCAAACTAAAATTCAGCTTGAAATTACTTTTTTTGTAATTGTTTTTCAGAGAACTTTGAAATTCTTCTTTCTGTACACAAGAGCTTACAGATATACAGATACCGAGTAGGGAGATCCTTAGAAGTCACCTAATACAATAGCCCCATTCTCCAGATGCCTCCAAAGAAAATCACATTTGAAAGGAAGCCACATAGTCAACATCCTTCATAAGCCTCTTGACACAAAAGTAACAAATTTAAATTTCAATAATATTCAGAAAAGAGGAAGGTGTCCATCCACCAGCACCTGCCTACCCAGAAGGTCTAGGTGGATGCCGCAGTTCTCCTAAGCAAGGAGTAGTTCTAAATTCATTTGTTCATTCAACAGACATTTTGAGGGCCTCTGGTGTGGTGGACACTATTCTAGGTGCCTGAGACACGTCAGTGAGCAAAAAGAAAGATCACTGCCTATGCTGTAGCTACACTTTAGGCAAAACTCTGGAGGTGCCTAGGAAAATAAAGAACATAGGTCCATTTTAATAGAATACATAGGGCAGGAAGCGTTCCATAGCACCATGAGATCATTAAGCTAGTGGTTCTCAAACTTCGGTGTGCTTCAGAACCCCTCAGAGGACTGATCAATACTCAGAAGGCCCAACCCCACCCCAGAACTTCCGATTCATTAAGATCTCAACAGGGCCTGAGAATTTACATTTCTAATATGCTCTCATACACTGTCAATGCTGCTAGTCCAGGAAGCAAGCTTTGACAACCACTGACCTACTTGGAAACAAATCAAGTAGCTTGGCCAGAGCCATAGGCTACTCAATACCAGGCCCAGATTTAGGGGGTTTTTCCCCCTTCTGACTCCAAACTGATTAAGCTTTTATGAGGATACAGCTGTCACTTATCCACTTAAGGCAAACACTGCCCAAAGAAAAAGGCTTTTTAGCTTATGCTTGAGTTGGAGAAAATCAGAAAAGAATGTTTTAAGTATAAAACACCTTAAGCAGACAGCACGGATCACTAAACACGGACATAAAAATTAACATTAAAGTTAGAGGATTTGTTTTCTTTCACATATCAACATGCCATGATAAAAGAACGTTTTCCCTAAAGGGTCTTAACATGAGGATGAGGTTCAGTCTCAAATGAGCCTATTTATTTTTTAAAAGTCTATTTACTATTAACTATTAACTAGAACTATATACACTAAAATATAAATAACTGATTGGATTAGTAATAATATTAGTCTTTTTGTGCTAACTGTATTTTCTAACATTTTTACAATAAACATGAATTCCTTTTGTAACAAGGGAATACAAGTTAATTTCTTTAAAAAAGCAGTGACCGTGTTTATTCAAAAAGACTTTTAATTAGAAAATTATAAAAGGCATCAGTTAATATACTGCATAAATTAATACTGAATGATTTTTTTCACCAGTACATAAATAATTCAAATAACTTATTTTACATTTTAGGCTAAACCTCTGTCTGGATTAATGATTAATACCAGAGAAGGAAAAAAATCTTTGAAATTTATGATTTTATTTAAACAAAAAGAATAAAACAAAACTATGATCCTTTAAATAGTTACATAAAAATCAAATTTACTATTATTCTATATAGCAATTGTTTTTTATCTTTACTGCTACTTTAACAAATGTAGGGATATGATGCTAATTCTAATAAAGAAAGCAAAATGTCATGTGTCGATTATGCCAATTAAAAAAAAGAAAGTAAAAATGGAGGCGCCTGAGTGGCTCAGTGGGTTAAGCCTCTGCCTTCGGCTCAGGTCATGATCTCAGGGTCCTGGAATCGAGCCCTGCATCGGGCTCTCTGCTCAGTGGGGAGCCTGCTTCCTCCTCTCTCTCTGCCTGCCTCTCTGCTTAACTGATCTCTGTCTGTCAAATAAATAAATCCTTTTAAAAAATAAATAAATAATAAAAAATTTAAAAAGAAAGTAAAAATGGCTTCAATTGTATTTCTTGAAAAACAATAAACAAATGTCTAAATTTTGGAAAAAGTGGAGTGTCCTCAATCTGTACAAAGTTAGAGAGCCATCTCCCTGAAAATACCAAGGTAAGACCTACACTCAATTCCTGTACCCCATTCACTATCTTTCTGGACCTCCTAATCTAGGGAATACTCATTTATTACCAAAGTTCACATTTCAGGGATACAACTAGAATTTAAAACATAATCTGCTAAAGGGCAATGACTAAAGGAGAATCAATTTGGTGAAGAAATCAAGTGTATTTATAAAGACACATGGTCACCATTTAACGAAAGTACTGGACTACCTCTTGAAGTGTAGAGGATTTCATCAGGATAGTCACTTTCAAAGGGAAAAAAAGTGCCTTGTATGTATTATATAGAATCATAACTAATTTTCTGAAAATCAAGCCTAAAACCAGAATTCTATACCATACTATTATTAACTCTTCCTAGTTACCCACAAAGTACCAAACACTTTAAATCCTTTCATTTGATCTCCAAATCGCCCTTAGAAGTACAACCATTTTACAGATTAAGAACTTTAAGCACAAGGGCGCCTGGGTGGCTCAGTGGGTTAAGCCACTGCCTTCGGCTCAGGTCATGATCTCAGAGTCCTGAGATCGAGTCCCACATCAGGCTCTCTGCTCAGCAGGGAGCCTGCTTCCTCCTCTCTCTGCCTGCCTCTCTGCCTACTTGTGATCTCTGTCAAATAAATAAATAAAATCTTAAAAAAAAAAAAAAAAGAACTTTAAGCACAGAGTGATTCAAGTAATTTGCCCAAAGTCACACAGCTAAAATGATCCAGGATACAGATATCCTAGCTGTAATACTTAAACTGAGAGCCTTAACCTTTGGCTCTGATTGTGGGTCTGTTTGAATTACAAAGTTTTTACATTTTAGGAAATCAGAACTAAATTTTTCTTGCCAGTCATACTTGATAATATCAGTAAAATGAAAAATAATGAAATAATTCAGGCGTCTTCACAAATCTCTGTACTTCTAAAATCATACACAGTTTACAGTGAGTTATACCGCACAGTGATCTGACAACTTTTCCACCAGCACGGACGTTTTAGGGGTACGGCTGCGGTAAAATTACGGAAATCCAGCATTAAATCGCACAGGGGTTCCACTGAGCGGGTGAAGAAGGTTTTTATCTTGTTTTATTTGGGTTGGGGTTTTTTGTTTGTTTTGGGGTTCGAGGGTTTTGGGGGTTTGTTTTTGGAGTTTGTTCTTTGCAACCAGGGAGCTAGAAGGTGAACGACTTAAGCTGGAAACCAAGAAGTCGAATCCTTTCCTAGGTCTTCCGCTCACCACACCAGGCCTGGGTGCCAATGTGCACAAGAGTTCCTAAGTCTCGGCGGACCGGCCTTTGCTCCGGGTGGGGGCGGACCGACCCGGCGCCGCCGCTTCCCGCCAGGGCGAGCACCCCCCGGCAGCGGACCCCAGGGCACCGGGCGGCGGCGAGCCCCGCGAGCGGCGGACGGCGGCGGCGGCGGGAGGCGAGGGAGACGGGCGGGGACGACCCGCGGGGCCCTTACCCAGCTCCGTGCCCCGGTTGCGCGCGGACATGGTGCGGGCCGCTGCAGCAGTCGCCGGCTCCTCTCCGCCCAGCCCTTCCTGCTTCCCGCCCGCCTCTCGGCGTCGCTGCGCTCGCCCCGCCCCGCTCCCTCTAGGGGCAGGGCCGTGGACCTCGGTCTCCACGTCCGACCTCGGTTCCCACGTTCGACCTCCGGTGCGACCTCGGTCCGCGGCCCTGCGGGGTGGTCCTGCCGCCCCTCTCCTGTCCTCTGCCCCCAGCTGCGGGGCTCGAGCACTGGCTCCCGAAATAATGCTACCAAAACCCGTTTCGTTTTTGTTTTTTTCAAGATTTTATTTATTTACTTGACAGAGATCACAAGTAGGCAGAGGCAGGCAGAGGGCGGGGGGTGAAGCATGTTCACTACTGAGCAGAGAGCCCGATGCGGGGCAAGATTCCAGGACCCTGGGATCTTGAGCTGAGCCGAAGGCAGAGGCTTTAACTCAGACACCCCCAGGTGCCCCTCAAAACCCGTTTTAAAATGTTTGAGGTGCCAAATGCACTGAATAAATACGTTTAGAAGCTTTATAGTGTGAGATTAAATAACAAGAGGGGAGATGATCCCTCCCAATTACTGTCCAAGTGCAGAGCTCTGCAGCCCCATACCTGAAGGGCAGCAGAGTAAGGGCGGCCAGTGAGCAAAGGCCCAGAGCACACCTGACTTCCAACCTAGACAGGAGCAGCAGTTCTGTTGCTTGGCAGCGGTAGCCCGGGGCGGGGGCGAACACCCAGGCGCGAGATGTCAGGTTTCTCAGCATAGTACTGATAGTAATTAAGTGGGACACTGGGCACATCCATTACCTTTCTAAGCTTCACTTTCCTAATCTCTATGAAATGACCTTGGAGCTCTAACTTCTGGAGCTCTAACTTCTGAATCTGTGATACTAACATTTTTTTCAGCCTAACTTTTCTGCAACCAGAAGGTTAAAATTGTCTTGAGTCACTCAACACAGACTACTAGTCGACTCATCTCTACTCACAATCTGGTGGAGTCATTGCCCCACAGTAGTCACAGGTGTGTATTTGTTAGATGAACGATTGCATATTTCTAGCTGGGCTATTTTTCTTACAGTGGTTAAGTTTTATCTAGTCCAATTCCATTTGCCTATGATTTCTTAAAGCATGCACAGATTCCTTAGGTAAATACTAACTTGGACTATGGATTATAACCAGTTTTTCTAAGTCAAAAGAGGGAAGGTGTAGAACTAGGCAAAAGTATGAATGTCAGAACTGACATACTTCAGAACTGGAAGGACACTTAGAGAGTATCTCACTCCTACCTCACAGTGAAATAAGGTAGTAAGAATTATATTGAATCTGGGGCGCCTGGGTGGCTCAGTGGGTTAAGCCGCTGCCTTCAGCTCAGGTCATGATCTCAGGGTCCTGAGATGGAGTCCCACATCGGGCTCTCTGCTCGGCAGGGAGCCTGCTTCCTCCTCTCTCTCTGCCTGCCTCTCTTCCTGCCTCTCTGCCTACTTGTGATCTCTCTCTGTCAAATAAATAAATAAATAAATCTTTAAAAAAAAAAAAAGAATTATATTGAATCTTTTATAGAAGCTAAATTTATTCAATTTAAGTAACAGTTCTTTATTTCTGAAACTAGCTCTTTTACTACCAACTTGGATTTTTAAAAATCTTTTCTCTTATGAAGACTGTGGTAGTAGGAAAAAAAAATATGTTAACCACCTCACTTGCCAAGATTAGAAGCAAACCATTCTTACACTGATCTATTCCTTTTTTTCTTTGATTGGTCCCAAAATCTCAAAGTTAGACAATCATTGATACAATAAATATATAATACTAAGTGCTTCCTACAAGTTAAGTTCTTACACTAATTATCAGTGTTTCAAAAACTCTGTTAGGTATTTCAAAAGAAAATCTATGTGTGAGACCTACCATCTCCTTTTACAGAAAGAAACTAAAGCTCAGAGAAATTAGTCTAAGTTCTAGAGAGTGGTTTAAAATCCAGGCAATATAACCCTACAGACCATACAGTGCTGTTCCCACTATCTTGTGGAAGCCAAACTCATTAGACCAGCCATTTAACCTCTGAAAGTCAGGTTCTCTGTATATAAAATGGGTAATATCTTACCTTCATTGGGTTATTAGAGATATTTTGATGTTCTATTCTCTTATTATACAAAGTGACTTAAGCTGTAAAATATTATTACTGTTCATTAGCTATCATTTAGAGGCTCTGGCCTTGTTTCCACAGGTGAATTTGCTAGATGCCTCCTTTGTGCCTTCAGGAACTCTGCTGATTCTCAACTGGTCTAGGTGGCACTCTACCCACTGGCAATTGTGCATGCATTCTTGTAAAGAAAGAAGAGCTAAACCACCTGAGAATGGTTTTGCTCCAGCATTTTTTTTTTCCTTAGCAATCCCCCTAGTATAAGAGTCAACAGGTACACTAACTTATATGGCAACCCAACAGGAATCACTTTTGTTTCAAAATATTAATCCTGATGTAAAACATAGGAAGCTACTAAAGAAATGTTCTCCCCTAGTCTGGATTTTCAATTCCCATTTTGTTGTTGCTCCTCCTAGAAAATTACATCTATGTGCCCCACCCCTCTGCCCTTAGTCTTGAAGAAGAAAAGGCAGCTCAATTAGTAATTCCACTGAAGTTGAACTACTAAAAATGTAACATCTTAAATTATAAATCATGGCACATATTTACCATACTATTTTATAGCCATTAAAATGAATGCATTGAACTTTATTTACTGATTGGAAAAATTCTCAAGACAATTTACTGATCACACTCAATCCTGGTGTTTCTTAGGCGAAACCTCTGGATGATACAACTGAGAAGTAATGCCTGTGCTCTCGCTCTCTCTCTCTCAAATAAATAAAATCTTTAAAAACAAGTCAGCAGACGACTATTAAATGCTGCTGAAGGTTTAGTAAAACAAGAACAGAAAAATGATTAGGTTAGAAACAAAGAACAGTGGAGAATTTGACAAGTGCAACTTAAGTAGTTATGTGCTTGACCTTTTTGCTGATGTTAATTCTACTAGAAAATTCTACCATTACATAGTGTGATAGGCAGACTAATGGCTTCCAAAAAATGTCCATGTCCCACATGCACACACAAAAAGACTTTCCATGTCCTAATTCCTACAAATATGATCTTATATGGCAAAAAAAGTTTGCAGATGTCATTAAGAATCTTGAACTGGGGAAATTATCCAGGTAAGTCCAATGTAGTCACACATGTCCTTTTAAGTGAAAGAGGGTATCACGAGAGTCCAAGATCTGAAGATACTAAGCTGCTGGCTTTGAAGACAGAGGAAACTTATTGTTTCCTTGGTTATTTCTTTTAAGGAAAGTTTTCAAGGGTCATTCACAGATGAATGAGGAGACAAAAAGCAATTTGACAGAGATGTTATTCATTGGTCTAAAGTATTTCCATTACTAATTTAATATACTCCCCATGTGTTAAAAAACAAGTACAAGTCTAAACCCAGTTGACCCACTTTATTAGAAGGCTGGTAAAAAGGTTTTTTGAACACTATCTGCACTTGAAAGATAAAAAATAAAAAAGATAAAGTAAAATAAACATTGCAGGTCTACAACTATCCCAGTTTTATAAAATATTTTCTAACTGCATACAGACATACAGATACATAAAAGTGCCATTAATGCTCACTGAATTTTAAAAGATTTGGGGGATGGTGTGATTTTAAGTGATTTTCCTGTTTTCGGCCAATTCTGACTCACCTTATTTTTTTTCTTATAACTAGGCACGTGTCACTTAAGTCTTTACGCTGAAAAATTTTTTAAGAAGCAGGTCAAGCATTTCTGTCCAATGTTGGAGGAAGGTTAAGTGCAAACACAGCAAAAAACATGGAAATTTTAAAAATCCAGTACAAGTAACTGAATTTTAAAATTAGGAAACAGTATGTTTACGAAAGATCATTTAACCATATTGTCTTTTGATATAGTTATGATGAAAAAAAACTTTTCTGACAATTTCCATTTATAAATTCAAATCTATATTTTTCCCAGGAAACAAACATTGTTTTGTTTTAGAGGCATTTTATTTAGACAACTAAAACAATTAGATGTTCAGAAGCAGTGTACAATGAAAGAGAAATCAAACCAATTACTTTATCACGTATTCCCTCTTCTTTACAACTAAAGCAAAAAAAAAAAAGGCTTTCTGTTTTAAGGGAAAAGTCAGAAAAATAGGCCAATATATTTTTCTTCTCCATAATAACATAAACAGCTACAAGAACTCTAACTGTAATAAGAGAAATTGATGTTGGCTCGCACATATTCATTAAAAAGACAATAGGCCATCATCATACCACAAGAGCCTAATTCCACCTGCCTTCATCTGATACTCTTGCCTTTTCACGTACAGGTAACACCAAGTTAGTTCCAGCACTGGAGCTAATTCATATTCCCCATTATTTACTGCTCATGTTTGCCATAAGCAGAGAGTAACTCTGGGAGGCTGATGCTTTTCTCTGCTTGTTTGTTTTAGTCCATAACTTGTACATTAACTGTGGTATATGCCCAATGCTCAGGCCTTCACTTCAGGAGTTGAACTATAGATGGAATCTGAATTCTCTGAAGCAATTTCTTCTGTAATGAAAAAATAACAACAACGACGACCAAATTAGTCAACTTAATAAAGAAAATTTCTGTGTAATGAAAAAATAAAAAAGATTTTTTCAGCGTGCTGGTGAGGGGAGGTAAGAGAGAACAAGGGCACATACCCTTCATGACTAGACTCATGCCATTCAAAGTGCAATGAAAAAACAGTTCATCTATTTCACCCATCCAACTCCTTTACACCATAACTTCCCAGGGCCCCCTCTTCTGGGCTAAGCTATCAGTGATTCCAACTATCTAATAAGCACTGATTTGAAGTCATATCTTGAAAGATTTGGCCCCCTCCTTTATTTATTCAAGTTTCAAACAATATTGTATGATTGATGTATCTTACAATCTGTAATTCTAGATCTGGGAAACAATACTTGGCACACAGTAAGTGCTTAATAAATGTTAAATAACAAATATAACTGTAACAATTCACTTTTTTATTTTAGCAACTGTCTCCTTACGTTAGACTCCAAGCACTATAACGGTAACCACCTCAGATCCACACTACATCTCGACCGCTACTATGCAGTGGATACTTGTTTATTTTATAAACATGTATATAAAAATATAAATATATAAACTTACCATTGTTTAAATATGTTCATGTTTAATACATTTCCTTTGTCAACAAAACTCACCTAACACTTCAATTTTAAACCTCCCAGGACTCTACAAAAGTTAATTCATTGGTATTTACCTAACTCTTCTTCTGTTGTCTCTGGAAAACTGATCTTTGGCTTTGCCAGCTCACCACTATCTTCTTCTATGAAATGAAAAGCAACCATGATTACGTCAATTACGATATTATCAATAACTTCCAGTATTTAATTAGTAAGAAGAGTACACCAACACTATTCTAAGCAATGAGCTACCAAACCTAATAGGAACCTCCTCTTTTTTAGTAACTGCGATTCTAAAAGAGTATGTCTTTCCTCAAAGTTCACATTTAAGTTCATACCAAACTACTTTGGGATCAATAAGTATTTTTATTAAAAACATGTCCACCTTATTAGTAAGGGTCCGTGAGTAATACCACAGATTAAATACATTTACTCAGAAATTCTTTATATTGTCCTCCAGCAAATTTTGAAATAGGTCCACATCATTCATAAAATGATCTAGTATAAAAAATTCAGGAACAGAAAATACACATACACACAAAGTACAGAAAACGCAACAAAAAAATTTAACCAAACAAAGTAACACAGTAGTCAATTTATAATTATGGGCTTCTCTGTTTAAACTGTTATTAAGTAATCTAAATTAAAACCTATACAGGACAGAAACATAGAAATAAAATCAATGATGAAAAATGACATAAAATTATGAAGCTTGATTTGATACTTTGTCATCTTTTTTTTTTAAAGTAAACTCTGCCAACATTAGGCTTGAACTCATGACCCTGAGTTCAAAAGTCACATGTTCCATCAACTGAACCAGCCAGGGTACCCCCTTAACTCAATAACTTTGAATACAAATTCTTACCAGGAAGTACACATTTCCAAAGGCCGTATGTTTTTCCTACCACAGTTTGCCATAGTCTCAATGTTCCATCTTCAGAACCACTGGCATAGAGTTCTCCATCAGGACTAAATCTCACACAGTGAATAGGACCAAAGTGTCCTTTGTAGGATTCTGAAAAAGAGAAGGGCTATTATATAATTTAATACTTAAATGTCGGTTAAGTATTGACTGATACACTAAAGAAAATACTGTCTGTACTATTTGGAAAATGTGAAATTCTTAAGTGCAAACTCAAAGAACTAAATTTCATTAAAAATAAAGTGATTCTTATCACAAAGTGGTACATAACATTTCTCTGTAAAATTACCCTCTTCCAATTCCAGCACATATTACGATGTCATACTATCCCTCTTTAAAAAAAAAAAGAGGCTTCACATCCCAAAAAGGGTGAAGGAAGGGAGTAAATTCTAGAGAGAGCAGATCTAAAGTCTGTCAGCTTGATCCCAATTTCCACATCCTAAAATCAAGGCCTATTTAACCAGGGAACCAATTCTTATTATGACCACAGAGAGCCACCAGATGGAGCTCTTTTGCACAGTCTGCCTCTTAATTTCCTACCAGACTATCTCGAGTCTACTAGTCATTCTGTCACATAGAACATGAAGATACAATATCAATGCCTTAAATGTTTTAGTCTGGGGAATCAAATGAGAAAATGTACAGATCAGTCATAGTGTTGTTCTGTTTAAGTCATACCTTTATTTATAAACTTTCCTCTTCTACTTTCTAATGCCTCATCACCTTGTAGTTTCCCAAGTCTTTACTATTTACTAGACCAATGGTTGCTTCTATTCTGTTTTCAGGTCCATTCAACTCAAGGACCCTCATCTTTCCGCACCTCTGTCCAACCAGTGCATATCAAGAGGGTATTATCACAAGAGTACAAATTTTCATGAGAGTACAAAGAATGAGAGGTTTGGTATAGTGTTCACTGTGACCATAGAGCTCAGGCAAATAATTTACTTCTTTTTCAAAAAGGATAAAAAGATATGAACAAAATATTCTGAAACTTTGAAAACTGACATTAAATAAAGATAATAAAACAGATCTCTCATTTAAAAGTCACATATTCAAACAACAAAGGATGAACCATATGCATTTATAATAGATTCTATATGATCCATTCACCAAACTTCCACTTCTCCAACCCAAATCCATTAGTTTCTCAAAGAAACAAAACATAAGGTTGCCTTTTTTTTTTTTTTGTATATAATTCTAACAAACTAAATTTCATTGGGTGGTAAAGCAGGACAGCTAGACTTAAGCAGCAGCTTACAGAAAAAGAAATTATAAAAACTAAATAGTTCAAAAAACAAATTTTGTGAAGGGTGAAAGTAGATACCAAGAACCATGATTATGACATACCTAGTCAATCAGATAAATGTAAAATTAGAATGTACATTCAAATTCATCTTACATGCACTTCCCCTCCCTTTATGAAGGACTATTATGAAAGTTAAAAGTCAGATTCCAAAAAAATCCAAACAAAAATCCCCTCCAATTCAGATTCCTAAGGTGTCCCTGTAATATACCATAGCTGTTATATACGTATCACTGTTACATACATGTTCACATTATTCTCTACAGAGCTTGGAGATTCTTTATTGGCAAAAGGGGGAGCCAGGTAGATGGGCTACATACCAGCACTACATTTCAGAAGGAACAAATACCCTAGTAGCTGTTTAACAAGATTTTGATGTAAGAATGCTTCCTCCTACCGCCAATAAATATACTGCACCATTGTACAGACTATCAGAATACAATGAACTTACATTAAAAGGACAAGGGTCTGGCATTGAGGGTCTGGCATACTTTGTTTATAGCTCTATAAATACTTCTACCGAAAGTGGAAAAAAATCCTCTCCTTTTTTCACTTAGAAATAGCAAGCATTAGTTAGCTGAAAAATTTGCTAGGTGTTAATTACTGAAACCCAGCATTTGATAAATGTAACCTATGAAGGAAAAAGAGAACTCACCTAATTCTTCTCCACTATTATAATCATACTTATAAAGTTTAAAGTCTTCACCACCTGCAACAAGAAATTCTTTCTCAGGGTGAAGAGATGCAGAATTGATGGTTGCAGGAGCTTCAAAGGACTTAATTGGGTCCAAACTGGAAAATAATTTAAATAATATTTATAAATTTTGAATACTACATAAATAATACCGGGAAATAATCTGTTACTTTTAAACTCTTCCTAATTTCTGAAACCCAAGAAATAATTGTATCTTCATCTAGTCAAACATAAATAGTGATGTTTAAAAAACAAAAACAGAGACAAAAACAAAACAAAAACAAAACCTCTAAATAATATTAGCAAATAAAGACCAGAAAGATACCACGCCCAAGTGGAGTTCATTTCAGGAATACAAAGACACTTTGTACAGTGAGTGCTTTCCTGGAAATGACTGTGCTGGCTAATTAACAACAGTTTGGCTAATATATTCAGATTTTTGCATTTTAAGAAATTTAATTCTGTATTGTTTGGTTTTCTATGACAACCACACATTATCTTTAAGAAAAGAAAATGTTTTATAGTAAGTAACATAATGCATTATTTATACATTATTCTCAATTGCTAAGAATTTATAAGCTTCTACGACAAAACCATCAATACCACAAAAATATAAAAATGCTAAAGATGATTCTGTTTTTACAACTGAACTTTTGAAAGAATAACCAAATCTGAAACTATAGCTATATAATAAAAATCAATGCATACAAACAGCTTCACATGAACATCAATGAGTTTGGACATCAGCTCTTTTCAGAGAATTTGATACATAATTTAGTAAAACCGATAATGCAATATTCCAAGCAAAAATATTTTCAAACAACTTTTAATAGCTAATGATAGTTTAAAAAAAAAATCAAAATTACAAAGTCCCTAGTAACTGAAAAAAAAAATACCCATACAAATACACACATATGTTATACATGTGCAACAAAGAAAAAAAGACTAAAGGAAAATACAACTACCATTAACATTCTGGCATCTATGGTTAAAGAACAGTGGGTAAATTTTTTTGAATTATCTTTTCCAAGTTTTCAACAAAGGCATTTAACTATATTTATAGTCACAAAACAAATTAAACCTGCTTTTAAAAAACATCAGGTCTACACAAACTTTGGAATAGAAGAAAAAAGTCACTATTTCTCTGAAATTGTAAACGGAAAATTAAGAAGAGAATCAAGATCACTGTGGCTTTATACACTGATGAAACTTAATTACAACACCAGTCTAGGGATGCTTTTAAGAAAAATATAATTTAAAAAGAGAAAATTTTAAAGTTACCAAATTTACCAATAACATCCCCTAAATAATGGAAATTAACTGGATTAATTTCTCACTATATCAAATACTTAAAATACACATTATTAAATGATATGGAAACATTTTCCCCATATTATATAGTATAGGCCAAGATTTGCCTTGTTAAAGACTTAAATACCTTTCACATGTGCCTTTCTATTTTTAAGTCACAAAAAAACAAACAAAAAAAGGTATTTCTTAGACATACCTTACTGCACTATGAAAAGCAATAGATCGTCCATAAGTTATTACCAAGATCTCTCCCTCAGGAATATATTCCATACTGCTAACAGACATATTAAAATTTAGAGATTTCACTTCTGTCATGGTAGCATGATCCCAAAGGCTGCAAAAAAGGAAGACGAAAATATGGTGGTATTTACTCATTCAAGAAAAAAAAAGCTTAATTCTTAATTATATCTATAGAGTAAGCAATGAAGAATAATCACAGTTGTAATAAAATCTCCTCTATTCCAACTCATATGTTATAGATGACACAGAGAAATTTGTGGTTCCTACACAATATTAAATGTATGAATCTGATGATGGCTATATATATGCCCACAGGAAAAAATAGCAGGTGTTAGCATACAGAATTGTGTATACAATTTCGAGAATTTCATGGACCGCTCTGTAGCCAGCTTGTTCACTGAATCAGGTTAAGAGCACAGGCTTATAAAGATGTAATTTTAATTGTCTTGTGGATTCTGCTCCAGGTTTTCAACAGTAAATGGTCAGCATCTGAAAAATGCAACCTATGTGCAGCTTAAGTTTCAATGTTTAGAGATAATTCTTCCTACATACAGTTATATGAGAAATATTTAAAGTATAAGCACTTAAGGTCAAATATTTTTCAACTTTAAATTACTAAAGAAGAATTACTTACCGGACAGTTTTATCATCAGCTGAAAGAATCTGTTTATCCTCACTGCACCACAAAGCTTTTTTAATACCAGAGGTGTGTCCGCTGATTTCCTTAGGTTCTTAAAATGAAACAATTTAAAATACATTTGTTATTATTTGTTTTTTTTTTAAACTGAGCAATACTGGAACAACTAAATATGTAAAAAGAAAAGCATACTTTAAACTGTAACTTTTGAAAGCTCAACACAATAAAAACCTACTGTTTCCAAAGAATACAGTAAGTTTTTCTACACTGGAACAAAAATTTATCTGCATGACAAAGAACCCAAGAACAATGCTGCTATATGTATCCGAGAGTAAATACATCACTCCCTCCAGGCTGTTTCTGCTTTCAAAAGCATTATGACAGCACAGTGAAATAAAAGAAGCTAATCCGACATTATCACTAACACTGGGACCCTTGTCCAAGCCACTATTGGTAGAAACAGGAAAAAAGAGGAAAGTAGAGGCTGAGAGGAGAAAACAAGAATAAAATGCAATGCAGTAATTCCCTAGAATATTCTACATTGACAGTAAAGAATTAAAACAAACAAACAAAAAAGGAACTTGTCTCTGTTGGAGACTTTCCCTTCAAAGGATTTAAAAAAAAAAAAAAAAGAACCACCATTCAGTGTTCTCTTTGGGCAAAAGCAGATGCTGGAGGCAAAGCCATTCAACAACTACCTTGATTTTGGGCAAGTTACTTAATCTGCTGAAGCAAAGGTTACTTAACCCTTTCATTTCTTCATCTGTAAAATGGGATGACAACAGTTACAACACTTCATAGTTTGAGTATGAGGATCAAATGAGAATACACATCGAAGGGTTCTAACCTGGAGTCTGACATAAAAGCAGTTAATTGCTATTATTTCCATCGCCAGCACAGTGGAAGAGCCACTTTCAGAAAGTAGCTGAGAAAGGCAAAAAATGAAAAATGTCTGCCCAAGGCCTGAACTGCCTTGCTGAGTCAGAAAAACACACTGATTGATGTCCGAGGACTTTGTTATGTTTTGGCATAAAGTTATCAAAGAGAATGAAGAGAAATAGCTCCAGGTGCCAATGAAGAATCATCTATAAATGTAGTCTGTTTGCTCATCGCAGACATGCTTTTAGGAAGAGCCTATCTTGAGAATAACTGCTTAATATCCAATATAGCTTTGACTTTCCTACAAACTTCTGAAGTTCAGATTCATGAATAAATAATACCCACAATACAAAATATAAGAACACAAAATAAAAAAGACAAAATCCTGCTCATCATAATCTGGTAGCTTTTGAAATATGTATTATATGTTATGTGGCTAGAAAAGCATTAAGATACCACAGAAGAGATGAATATCTGGACCAGGAAAGAAAAGGCATCTTTTCCAACTTCTGTGCAATAAAAGAATTCATAAAGGAAATAAATTTCACCACCAAAAACTTACTAACAAAATTTAAAAGCAAACAGCAAATTAGAATATAATAAAGAATCTTAAAACCAGAAGATGATGATAAACATCACAACAGATAAATTGGCAAAGGGCATAAACAGACTATTACTCACAAACACACTAAAACAGTAGTCAACAGTATTTTAATTTTTTTTCAAGTTCACATTAACATCACAGAATCATTTTTCTCCTATTAAACTGGAAAAGACAAAGTTAGTTACCAGTGTTTGCCAGAACAGGTTAGGTACAGATATTTATTTTTATACTTTGGTATTACACTTTGGTAACGCCTACCAATGTCTTCCAAGTACACCTCCTTTTTGTCCCAACAATTCTATTTCTATGTAGTCATTCTATAGAAATAATCATGGAAATATCTGCAACTATAAGGCAGTTAAGCATAGCACCGCTTTTATTTAAAATTTGTAATCCACTTGACAGAATATTTAAAGACATGAAAAAACTGTAATTTTTTTTTTTGCAATTATTTATATATGATTTAATTTTGTTTGTTACATTAAAAGTATAAGAATACAACTTCAGGAATTCGGTATTTTCAATGAATATACCCATAACAGACAAAATTATAATCCAGGAAAACTGTAATTTTTTAAAATTTTAAAAATTCTCCTGATTAGCTAATATATTCATATGGTTCAAAAATCTGAACAAGATATGCACACACTAAAATTCTCACCCTTCTCACCTTCTACAGACAACCATTCCTTCCTGCCAAAAAGTAGTAACAATGTCATGCACCTTTTTGAACTTAAATGATAAAAACTTAGCAAGATAAATTTTGCATTTTTAAGAAAATGATACAAGCACAATGTAGTAACATTAGAAAAAGGTAACTGCACAGAAAAAAAGACTGGAAGACTATGAACCAAAAATTAAAAGATATTAACAGTGATTAATAATGGATGATAAATTGTCTTCATTTTTCTTTGTGACTATCTTTAATTTCAAATTTGAGTACTGAACATGATTCCTTTAATCAAGAAAACTTATTTAAATTAAAAGAAAATATAATATAACACATATAAATTACACTTACCTGCTTCAGGCTTGTTCAAATCATATATGCGTAACAGTTTATCCTGTCCCCCGGTTAACAAGTAATTACTATCCTGAAAACACACACAAGCCAATTGTTAACAGAGTAAGCCATTTTAATAACTATTATCTCTTTGAAACTTCAACTAAAATCCAAATAAAGTTTGCAGACATCACAAAGAAATGCAATA
Source organism: Mustela lutreola (assembly GCF_030435805.1). Taxonomy (NCBI): domain Eukaryota; kingdom Metazoa; phylum Chordata; class Mammalia; order Carnivora; family Mustelidae; genus Mustela; species Mustela lutreola. The sequence goes on from NC_081297.1 coordinate 92,289,052, forward strand.
AATGCCAATTACTTCTGAGAGAATACTAGAGAACATTTATCTTTCTTATAACTGCCAAACCTTTTAAGCTCTACGTTTCAAATATATTACCCACCTACCACAAGAATTTTCTCCATCTGCCCTGCTCCTGCCCTGATCCCCTACCTTCTAAGTAACACATCTTTGATGATCTCAAGTACATCCTCTCTCTTCTGAAAGTAGTAAGGAAACATTATCTGCACATTTTAGATGCTTGTTGCTACTTGTGGAAAAGTGATCCAAGAGTTCCATGGTATTTTAGGAGTAACCAAATAAATTAATTTGTACAGCTTAATCTGCAATTAAATCATATATAAGCCACCATACACCTTCTATCCCCCACCAAATATACAAACCAATCAAATATACAACCATTATTATGTCCTATAGTAACAGCAATTTAACTCCCTAAAATAAATTCTATTTTCTGATACCTGCGTAAAATCCACAGTCTTGACAATGTGTTTATGAGCCAGGGTCATCAATTCATCTCCTGAGACAGCATCCCACACTTTGCTGAAAGCAAAATGTAAAATTAAAAGATAAATATAATGGCAATTTTGATAACCAAATAAAGTTAGGTATGCGAAATGTTATACAAATGACTAAGTCTCCCATTATCTCTAACATCCCTCATTGTTAAGATACATTTGATTAAATATTTCAATGACTCTAAACGAAATTTACCTGTAGAAGCCATATAACAAATCTTATTTTGACAATGGAAAAGACCTACAAATTTAAGTAAATGACAACCATGAACCAGCCCATCCTTACTTTTAGGCTACAGCCATAATATCCTTTTAGCAAGACTGTAGAGCATTTTTTTTTTTAAAGATTCTTATTTATTTGGCAGAGAGAGAGATAACAAGTAGACAGGGGCAGGCAGAGAGACAGGGGGAAGCAGGCTCCCCGCTGAGCAGAGAGCCCGATGAGGGGCTGATCCCAGAGGCTTAACTGACTGAGCCCCCCAAGACTAAAACATTTTAATCAATTTTAAATTTCATCTTTCCAATTTGTTTCTCTATTCTCTATTCTCATGTACATGCAAAACAAAAGAAAAAAGAATGAAAAACAAAAAATCCTAAAAAGAATTTATAGGAGAATGAAAGGCCCTAATACAGGTTACATAAAATTTTAAGTCAAAGCAGTGAAGAAAAAAATATTCTCCCCATCTCTTCCTCAAAGTTGACTCTTAAAATTCTCAAATTCTAATCCAATTAATTTACCCCCAAAATATCAGCTTTTGATTATACAATGCTAACACAGGATTTTTAACCTTTCAACTGTTTTTCTGACACCCTCAACCCAAAATCTATGTGTGTCTATACACATACATATGTATGCATTACATCAAGGGATAATGATTAAATAATACATTAGAAAAATACTGTAAGGGGTTCTCCCAATAAAAAAGACTAAAGAAGAAAAAAAATGTTCATTTTATAACAGAAGAGGTCACTGAAAAATAAACAAGAAAACTTCACTTACTGGGAAAAGAATTGTTAAGAGTGAACAAGCTATACTCCATGAAGATTTTCGTTTTAATAGAATTGGCATTTATTTTTTAAAATAAAGGGAATAATAAACAGGGGTGGGGGAGCACATGATCCAAGTAGTATCATCCAGGAGGGCCCAACAGATCTATAGCCTTTTCCCTCCTATTTAGAAGCACTACTAAAACTGAAGATAACACTCTCTGACACAGCATGCTCCAATCACTTGTACTAACTCTGACATTCATTATTCACACTTAAACACTTAAGAAACCTAAAAAGGGCTTACAGCCCAAAAAATATTCTGGAATAACCTAAATGTTTTCAATCTCCGGGCATGAAACTGACATTACCTAACTGGCTGCAGGGCTCAAATCAGGACAGTGAGGCATCATTAACAGTATCCTTTCCTCAGGTAACCCCGCAGCATTTATCTTCTGCACAACTCATGAAGTACTTGTCACCTCCCTAAACTACTGACCCATCTTATATCCAGTTTCATGCATGCAATGATTAATGCTATCTGTTCAATACTTTTCATATCCTGAGAACAGACTTATCTCAAGTCTCAAAAGAGGGGCTGCTTAACTTTTTTAAAGGATTAACAAAAAATTAAGCTTTTCTGGGGGAAAAACATTGCCTAGCTATTGTAACATGTTGACTAAGTCATCAAAAACACCACCTTCAATTTATCGACAACCTTATTCAGAGAAAAATGGATCTATTGTCTTTTAAAAGAAAGAAAAATGATCATACACTTTGGTTACCTATAGACTTCAGAGCCCAACTCCAGATCTATTTTAATTATCCTCTGGAACAGAGCAAAATAATCTCTACTTTTGGCACTCCCTCTAGATGATTTTAATGAGATGAAAGTGGAGATGCTAAGGAGAGGATCATGGGAAATAAAGCTTGTATTAGCTTCATGAATTTAAAGATAGTAAGAGCGGGGAGTTTCAAACACTAGTGTACTACTCATCACCTGACTCAACTGCCCGAATTTACCTCAAGATAGCATTCCCAACTGACCCACAGACCAGCTCTGAATGTATTTACTCCATAAGAGCAAAATTCACTTCTACATAAACATAACATTCATGAATTTTCTGGGAAACATAAGAATGGGGGAGGGGGAAGAACTTCCTAAAAATTATTTATACCAACTACAATTAATCAGGTTAAGTTCAGGAAGCTATTCTTTAGCTGGTTCAAGGTCCGTAACAGCAAGCTCTATACAAATCATTATAAGAGAATATACATAACACTCCCACTCCTAAAAGAGAGACACTGAACAAGTGAGAAGTAAGACTCCACTACTATTTACTGAGCAGCTACTATGCAAAGATGCTATGCTAGACTCCAAGGATGTAAGTGGAAAAAGATCTCTCAAATCCTCTCAATAACCATGTGGTCTTATACCCATTTTAAGATACCAAAGCTAAGTTTTAAGAAGCAACCCATGACCAAACTAGAAACACAAAGCATAGCTAGCACATCAACTCAGGCCTAACCAAAGTGAAGCTTACATCTTTTCACCATGATAAAGCAGGAAATGGGGGGAGGTGTGGGGAGAGGGGACCAAAAGCATTTCCTCTTCATATTTAAATCTACTCAACCTTCCTTGCACAAAACCAGAACGTTTCATGGCCTTAGCCACAGAAGTTCCAAAATAACAAATATGAATTTGGTCTAGTGGGAATGATAGCTATCATCCTTACCTTACATACATAACATTTACATACTCATTAGATTTTAGGTAATGTTCTAAATATCAGAAATATTTTAATTCCTTTAATATTCACAACTGATATTAAAGTAACTATTCCTTTTTTTTTGATAAGTACTATTTATATTCTTATTTTTACAGATGATGACACTAAGAGGTTAAATGAATTCCCAAGGTCATAGGATTCGAGTACAGAATCAGGATACAGGGCTCACGCTCACACAGGGCTACTTATAAACATAGACACTGAGATTAGAAATGTTAAAACAACACTGAATATCTACCCAGAGTCATGTCCTAGAATGTGGGACTTGGGTTATTAATGTTCTGTAAGTGACCTAAATAAAGATAACTGTTCCTCTGGCAGTAAGATACAATGCTGACTACTCTTTCCAAGACTCAATATATTAAGTATTTAAAGTGCCATATTTTTCCACGCCTTTTTCACTCTCCATTTCAGAGGCCATTATCATATGCAATAATTTCTGTCTACTTCTTTATCTTCCCAAGGACTGTATTATCACTTGCTCAAACGTACAAACCAAAAAAGTCTTTGCAGATTTTACAGACACAAGCATCTTTCCCAACAAGTTTTTGCACAAGTCTCTTAAAAATCAGGGCAAGACCATGAGGCAGGAGGTGACAGAGCATTCTGCTCAAGTAATTAACACTGATAGAGCGCAGAAATAGGTTAACAAAAATGTATCCTTTCAGAATTGCAATTCAAAAGCTTGTCTTTTTTTTTAATGCTATTTATAGTGTCTAACATCTTGTTACATTTAAAACCTAATTATATTTAATTTTAAATACCACATTATTAATCACTAACTTATCACAGCAGACTGGGACCTAGATTCAATAATGATCAATGCATTTTTAAAACCTACCTACCTACCAAACAAATAAATAAATTAATTAAATAGACCTACCAAACCTCTGAAATCTAGAGTTGAAAATCCCGATTTCTATCTTTGTTATAGAATCAATGACATTCATTCCCAATGACAATGTTCCTGCTAGAATGAGCAAAAACTAAACTTTGGAGGAGATGAAGGGGGGGAAAAAGCTAAACTTATGGGTATCATATCCAAGTGTTCCAGAAGCAAAATTAAGATCTATCATTCACCCATTCTTTGCCCTGTAGTTTAGAAAACTTCCTCTAGTTATTTACTCAACAAACATAAGGTATTAAATAAGCCAGAGAATATAAAAAATAGAACCTGACCTCAAAAAGCAAGAACACATAAATTAAGTATTATAAAAGTGCTAGAAGTCTGAACACAAGTAAAGTGTGAGCACAAGGAATGAACCCTTTCACCATATGCCTTCCACCTGAGAATCACTTTTGCCAAATTAACAAAGGAGAATGCCACATTACAAGTAGCATGCTGACATCTGAAGGAATATTTGACCTGAAGCTACTGACATTAAAGGATTTATATAAATTCAAGCAGCTCCTTATTTCATCAGTATAACATACAATCACAACAAGGCCCAGGACAAAGCCTTAGTATGCATAAAAACATACTAAGAAATCTATTCACTGAAGACACAGAAAAAAGTTCAGACTGCTCACACTTAAAACTTTTCTTACAGATCTCTTATCATCTCAAATTTAATCCCAGGTAAGCACTACATCTCCCTCTCCTTATTTAAAAAATTGTAATTTATTTTTTAATTTTATATACAGTAAAATTCATTTTGTGCTACCGAAATCTACATGTTTCAACAAATGCATAGAGCCACATATCCATCACCACAATCAATCTGCCCTCATTTTTTAAAATAAACTTCATATATTTAATTTGCTTAAAACAAAGAAGCAACACAGTTACAATTGCTCCTAGTCTGGAATTCTGTGAAAGAAAGAAAAGAAAGAAAAAGAAGAAAGGAAAACAAGACTACATTTACTTTCCAGACTCGAGTCTAACAAGGTTTACTATCATATACAACAGCTCTTGACATTGCCTTCATCAGTTTAAACATTTAAGGGTCTACTAAGTCATAAACAGAATTAGGAACTAGAATACGCAAGATTATGTAAATTATGAAAGTGCCCTGAAGGGGAAAGTGGGTCACTACGAGTCACTCTATCATGCAAAAGCCAAAAACCAAAATAGTTAAGGTGTATTCTGGCCAACAGTAAGTTTAGTATAACTAGACTGTAGAGCATTTGGTGTGCAGATTCAGATGATAATGATAAACTAGGATGAGGCCAAATTTTAAACTGGCCAACAACTGAAATTTAACCTTTAGCCTAGTGATTCTCCTTTTTTTATTTTTTTAAGGTTTTATTTATTTGACAGAGAGAGAGGGAGAGCAAGCACGCGCTCACAAGCAGAGTGGCAGGGAGAGGAAGAAGCAGGCTCCCCACTGAGCAGGGAGCCTAATATGGGGCTTGATCCCAGGACGCTGGGATCATGATCCAAGCCAAAGGAAGCTACTTAACCAACTGGGCCAACCAGGCACCTATAGGCCAGTGATTCTAAGGCTTAACATCAGAACTTTAGGAAAGAAAAAATGATGTTGGGGATTCCATCCCCAGGCCAATTAAATCAGAATTTGTCAGACACATGCATCTGAGTATTTTAAAGCTTCTCAGGTCATATTTGGGTTCACTTGAGGTCATGAACCACTGAAACTGCAGAGGGAGGCCAGGAAGATCATTAGAGAAGTGACATGAAATTTGTTTTTAGGAAGACTATTGAAGATGAAAAGACAGGAAAGGTACTAGTGGTAGAGACATAAAAAACATCATCGGAGACACTCTGCTGGTAGAATCAACGTAGATATAAGGGGAAAAAATCAAGAATATTTAAATTTCAATCTTAAAAAACTTAGAAAATGAAGAGTAATTGAGTTTGGGAAATATGGGTAAAGCCAGTTAACAAAACCGGAGTGAGAGAGGGCTAAAATCTAGGCCATCAGCACTAGGGCATCACAGAAGAGTGTGATACCACTCAGGAAGCACATGTTGAGCCTTTCTAAGCATGACCTCCAAGATTCATTATGTAGACTGCTTGTCAATAAGGCAGATTCCTCGGTCCCAATCCAGACATACAGATTAAGTCATTTAAAGTCTCTGAAAATTGATGAGAACCACGGAAGAGGAACAAAAGCAAGAAGGACCAGAGTAGAATTTTAGCGAGGTCAAACATCATGTACTCTATATGGTAAGCATTGGGGCAGAATTTTATGAATAACTGAAGCTGAAGATCTGAGGACTTCACAACACAATCCGTGACATCTTCCAAACTGGCCGATTTGGCTATACTTACGCAGTGAAATCTGCAGCTGCTGTAGCTGCTTTAGTGGCATCCTTATTCAATGTTGCGCCCCAAACAGCACCCTTATGACCCAAAAATGTTCCAATCCAGTCTCCTGTATCTCCCTGGCGGAGCATAGGTTTCCCGTCTAAAACACATTTAAAAAGAGATATGATTTAGAAGTTCGAATCACTTAAAATCCAAGACTCAAACATAAAGTGATCGTGTTAAGTAACAAAGTGTTAAAATGCTTTTGTTGTGTAACTGTTCTCATCCACTGGGGTCACTAAAAACGTCCAGAAATAAACAAACTGAAGAGCTGAGCCAGACATTCTCATTGAAGCATTTGTAATTCGGTGAGAAGAATACTGATCTGCATCAAAATAACCTTGATTTGAGTCTTATTTTGGACAAACTTCTTAACCTGAACCTCGGTTTCCAATTGAAAAAGTGGGGTTAATACCACAAAGGAATGTCCAGTAAAATAAAGGCAATAACAAGTCTGTAAAATAACGTAAGATACCACTTCGCCTGGCCTATCTTCTCCATTCCCCACATCCTTGAAAGATTATTTACAGTATATGATGGCTGGGGCGTCTAGGCAAGGGTACAGCCCCGCTTCTCCAGACACAGCAACAAAAGTAAAATGAGAGGCTTAAGTTGGGGGCAGTACTTAGCCTCGTCAGACAATCAGAAAAGCCTCCTTTGGCTCCAACTGCAGAATTCCCTAATACACCGTTTTCCCCCATCAGACTCCTGTTGGCCCGGATCTCAAAGACCGAGGTCCCGCTTCCGCACGGGGAGTACCCGCCACTCTACCTTCCGGCCCAGTCCTAGCCTTCAGGGACCTGGATCCAAGGGCCCAGCTCACCTTTGCAAGCGCTGATTAAGAAATAGCCATAGGGCGTGATGCCACTGAAGGCCAAATCAACCACAGGCCGCGTGTGGCCCGAGCAGGTGAGCGGCGTCTGCCTCATTGCCATGGCGGCGGCGAACCGAGCGATCCCGCTGCGGAGCCGGGGGTCGTCTTGTCTTTTTTTCCCTCCGCCGCAGCCTCTGGCTCAAGGCCCCCGCCCTGACACTGGCGGCAGGGACTGGGCCAAAAAAAAAAAAAAAAAAACCAGGAAAAAAGAGGCCAGTCGGGTAGGACCGAGGTCAGGAAAGGGTTGGGGATGGGTCAGGGAGTCTGCGACGGGCGACCGACAGCCGCCAAGGGAGGGAGAGGGAAGGAGGGAGGAAAGTAGGGGAGGGGGAAGAACCGGAGAACCGGCGACCACGACCCGCACCGTCCACACCGGTACTGGCAGGAAATGACGATCCCAATGACGCCAAGCGTCCGTCGGAAGTGACGAACTAGCGAGGAGGCAAGTTTGCCCGGTCGCAGAGCGCATGAAGACAGCAGCGCGCAGGCGCGACATCCGCACTCGTTGGGCACGTGACGCTAGCCGCACGCCGGTTACGTCTGCCTGGAGGAATTCTAGGCTCTCGGCTGGGCGCCCCCGTGCCCAGCTCTGACCAGCCGCAAACGGTCTTTCTGTCTCCGGGCGGAGTTTGGTGAGTGCGAGAACTGTGACTGACTGTGCGTCTCGGGACGCTGGACCTCGCGGCCCGTGTGGATGAGGCGCCCAGCTATCCCCCCAGCCGGACTGTGCGTGTTATCCGAACGTCTAGACAGAACAAGCCCAGCTGTGCCCAGGGCGGCCCAAACCGCCACACATCGTTTGAGAATTTTTTTTTTTTTTTTCCCACTTCTTATTAACAACTACAAAGGCAACCCCTCGGGTTGTCTACAAGTTAAGGCCCGTAAGAAAATAATTTCTCCAGGCGCTCTGTATAAAAATTCCTGTACTGCTCGCGTTTTAGATGTGTTCTGTGACTTTAAAACAGTTCAATTTAAATCACTTTCCCTTTTAAGGATTTGGAAGGACTCTACAACAGTGGTCCCTAAACGTTTTTGATAAAATACTCGCATCAATGAAATGGAGTCTGCACTCTCTTATGGAGGTCATAATGTGTATGGTAAACACACGTACTTTATAATTAGGCAAAAACACAGTAGCAGAATCCAAAAACTAAGTATAAATAGAAACTTTGATATTACCTTCCTGCAGCCACCCCACATAGAGTATGGGTATTGCTGCTCTGTGTAACCACGGGACCTCTCGGTTGTCTCTTCATACAAAACCTTTGTGTAAAAAAAAAAAAAAAAAAAACCTTTGTAAGCAGGAAACGTCCTTTCGGGGGCAAGTTGTTTCTTTCCTTTGATGTTAGAATGTAAACCAGAGACAGATTTTTGTGATTCCTTCACTATTTTAGCCGCAAGACTGTAATATTTTATTTAGCACATCTAATAAATCAGCACAAATGACTGAATGTTTCCTTCTCCCTCCTCTTTTTTGTAATAAATGTATCATATTTCAAAATTCAAGTCTTGAATGGGGACTTGAAGTACTTCCACATTCTTTTTTCTTAGCATTTTGTTCATCTGTATAGACTTGCCCTATGCGTTTAACAATATCTTTGGTTCTACTTCCTCTTGGCCGACGTCACCCTGTGATCCTAAAACACACGGAGACTCCATTCACTCACAAAATTATGAGCTTCTTAATGGCAATGGTTGTGGCTTTGGCATCTTTGTACTCTAGTACTGAAGAGTGAATGGCATTTAGTGGAAGCTCAACAAATATTTGTTTACTGATTGGATAACTGCATTGCTGAATAAAATAAGACAAAAAACAGCTAATCAGTAAAATACTCATATATATCCATTTGCTGTTCATTGTGTGTGTAAGCATTTAACTGATAAACTACCTTATCTCTAAAGAATGTATACGACTTTATATAGTGACAGATGGTAACTATCCTTATGGTGGTGAGCATTGCATAATTTACAGAATTGTCATATCACTATGATGTACACCTGAAGCTAATATAACATCGTATGTCAATGATACTTCAATTTAAAACAAAAGAAAATACAGGGAAAAACTGGTTTTGAAAAAGTGTACTTCCTTCTCGTTTGGATTCTGATTTTTGAGAGTGTTTTCTATCCTGATCAATGGTGTGGACTTCAAGAGGAGTTTAATATTAGAAGACAGATTAATGCAATTAGTGTAATATCATTCCAACACAGTATTCTTTTTATTAGATGTTTAGAAAACCCAAGAAGGCATAAGTGTTGCAAAGGAAGTTATGAATCTATAATGATTTAAAGATTATTTATAGAAATTATATTTAAAGAAAAATGTTTTAAAGACCTAACATATATTATTGGAAGTAATGAAAGTTTAGCAAGGTTGCTGGATTTTTAAAAAAAAAAAGTATTGCAAAACTGCATTTCTATAACTAGCAACAAACAAAATGTAATTTTAAAATTTGCCGTATAAAATAGCATCAGGACATAAAAAGTACTTGAAATTAAATCTGACCAAGTATGTTTCCCAGCAAAAAAAAAAAAAAAAAAAAAAAAAAATCTGGCACACTGAAATGTAGAAATTGAGGAGAGGTTAATGAATGGATCAGTTTACTAAGATATAGTCAGGATCAAAAGTAACCAATAAGGGAACACCTAGTGGCTGAGTTGCTTAAGCCTCTGACTCTTGATTTCAGCCCAAGTCATGACTTCAGTGTCTTGAGAACAAGCCCAGTGTGGAGCTCCACACTGATTTTGGAGCTTACTTAGGTTCCCTCCCTCCCCTACTTTATCCCTTATGTGTTCATTCTCTCTCACTCTCAAAAAAAGAAGGGAAAAAAAGTAACCAACAAGGAATGGTGAAACCCAGGGAGAAGATGGGGTTCTAACCATAAATTTGAGTGGGCAATTAATTGATAGGAAGCTGTTATCTGAACCTGAATTCCCAGAGCTATGGCTGCAAGAGAAGGCTAGAACTGCAAGACTCAGGAGAGGAACACAGGTGCATCCAACCATGGTGAGTTCAGTAGTAGACAAGCAGTAAGGGCATAAATACTCAGATCTCCTGTCCATGCTTCTCACTAGCTAAACCTATTCAGAAGTCAGGAGACAAGGAAACCTTTTGATGGAGTCCATAAATGTCAACACTCTAAGACACGAAACAGTGCAAAATGAAGGAGTGAGGATCTGTTGAAGTAAATTGAGAATATTCAACAAAATTTTTAAGACCTCTGGAGAAAGATAAATTTTACTGAAAAGCATTAAAGAATATAAAAATAAATAGATGGATACATTGTGTTTATGAATTGGAAGATTCAATATTGGAAAAATGTCAGTGCTCCCCTATTACAAGCTAAATTATGCCTCTCTCTCAAATCCATACCTTCAAGTCTAACAACAGAACGTGACTATATTTGGAGATTGGAGGTAAGGCCTTGAAAGGGGTAATGAAGATAAAATGAGATATGGGTGAGCTCTATTCCAATGTAACAGGCGACTTTATTAGATGAGTACACAGACAACACAGACCAATGGATGACTACATAGGAGCAGGCTGTCATCTGCAAGCCAAGGAGAGAGGCCCAGAAGAAACCAAACCTGTAACACCTTGATCTTGGACTTATATCCTCCAGAACAATGAAAAAGATCAATTTCTGTTGTTTTAGCCACCCAGTCTGTGGTATTTTGTTATGGCAACCCTTGAAAACTAATACATTTCCAAATTGATAGACAGATTCAATAGAATTCCAAATAATCCCAATTGTTTAAAATGAACCTCTACATACTAATGCTAATAGAATAGCAAAAGACCAAAACTAGCTGACACACTCTAAAAGAAAAAAACTGGCACCAGGATGGCTTAGTCCGTTAATCATCCAACCCTTGGTTTCAGCTCAGGTTATGATCTCAGGGTCATGAGATCAAGCCCTGGGACAGGCTTTGTGCAAGGCATGGCAGAGTCGGCTTGAGATTCTCTCCTCCTTCCTCTGCTCCTCCCTTCTCCCTTGCACACTTTTTTTCTCTCTCTCTAAAAATAAATACAATCTCTTTTTTTTTGAAGATGTTTATCAAAGGTTTATTTTTCCTTTTTTATTAAAGTATAGCTGTTATACATTGTTACAGTAGTTTAGGTGAACACCATAGTGATTGTAAAACTCTATGCTATGCTCACCACAGACCATACAATGCTATTACAATACTATTGACTATATACTTTTTTAAAATTTTTTATTTTTTATAGACATATATTTTTATCCCCAGGGATACAGGTCTGTGAATCCAGGTTTACACACTTCACAGCACTCACCATAGCACATACCCTCCCCAATGTCCATAACCCCACCCCCCTTCGCCCAACCCCCCTTCCCTCAGCAACCCTCAGTTTATTTTGTGAGATTAAGAATCACTTATGGTTTGTCTCCCTCCCAATCCCATCTTGTTTCATTTATTCTTCTCCTACCCCTTTAACCCCCCATGTTGCATCTCCACTTCCTCATATCAGGGAGATCATATGATAGTTGTCTTTCTCCGCTTGACTTATTTCGCTAAGCATGATACCCTCTAGTTCCATCCATGTCATCACAAATGGCAAGATTTCATTTCTTTTGATGGCTGCATAGTATTCCATTGTGTATATATACCACCTCTTCTTTATCCATTCATCTGTTGATGGACTAAATACAGTCTTTTAAAAAATGAAGAAAAACAAGGGAGAAGACTTCTCTAGATATCATGAATATTTTTTTTTCAATTTGAAGTGTAGTAAACATTGTGGCAGGACACCTGGTGGTTAAGTGTCTGCCTTCCGCTCAGGTCAAGATCCCAGGGTCCTGGGATGGAGTGCTGCATTGGGCTCCTTGCTCAGTGAAGAGCCTGCTTCTCCCTCTGCCTGCTGCTCTCCCTGCATGTGCTCTCTCTCTCTCTCTGACAAAGAAATAAATAAAATCTTAAAAAAAAAAAACCCACAATGGCACCGGATAAAAATAGAAAAAAAGGAACAAAATAATAGGCCATATTTAGAAAAATCTAATTAATGACAGAGCGACACTGTGGATTGGGGGGGGGGGGATAATAAAGTTCTTGAGGGAGACTTGATGCAGTCTCTAGTTCAGCTTCCAGATGAGTAAACAGTGGGCCCACAACCTGATTTCAGCCTTTAAAATAGTGACCAGAAGTCCCAGTTAAAGCATGCTGGACTCCTAACACATAGAAACTGTGGGATAACAAATTTGTGATATTTCAAGCTGTTAATTTGTAAAAAGATTTTATTTATTTGATACGGAGAGTGAGAGTGAGAGCCAGAACACAAGCAGACAGAGGAAGAGGAAGAAGCAGACTCCTTGCTAAGCAGGGAGCCCCATGTGGGGCTCGATCCCAGCACCCTAGGATCATGACCTGAGCCAAAGACAGATGCTTAATAACTAAGCCACCCAGGCACCCCTCAAGCTGCTAATTTTTAAAAATTGAGGTATAACTGACATATAATAGTTTCAGATATACAACATAATGCTTCGATACTTGTGTGTATTGCAAAATGATCACTTTTGAATATGTAGTACAGTATTATTAACTATAGTTTCCATACTGTACATCACATCCCCATGCCTTATTTATTTTAGAAGTGGAATTTTGTACCTTTTGACCCCATTTTGCTCTCTCCCCCTTTCCTCACTCTCCCCCTCACCATCTTTGGACAACACCAATCTGTTCTCAGTATCTATCAGCTTGTTTTGCTTTGTTAAATTTAGATTCCACATATAAGTGAAATCATGGGGTATCTTTCTCTGCCTGACTTAGTTAGCATAATGCGCTCGAATTCCATCCATGTTGTTATAAAATGCAAGATTTCATTTTTTATGGCTGAGTAATATTCCATTATACATATCTACCGCATTACATATATATCACATTTTATTTATCCATTGATCCATGGATGGACACTTTGGTTGGTTCCATATCTTGGCCATTGAAATAATGCTACAATGAATATGGGAGTACAGATATCTCTTCAAAATACTTATTTCATTTTCCTTGAATATATACTCAGATATGGGCTTACTGGATCATAGATGAGCTCAATTTTTTTTTTTCTTTTGGAAAACTCCATACTGTTTTCCATAGTGGCTATACCAATTTACATTTCCATCAACAAGGCACAAATGTTCCATTTCTTCCACATCAACACAAGCACTTTTTTTTTCTCTTTTTGATGATAGCCATTCTAACATCTTTTTTTCCCAAGATTTTATTTATTTGACAGAGAGAGAGAGCAAGTGTATGCACAAGCAGGGAGAGTAGCAGAAGGAAAGGGAGAAGCAGGCTTTCTGCTGAGCAGGGAACCCATTGTGGGACTTAACCCCAGGACCCTTGGATCATGACCTGACCTGAAAGCAGGTACTTAACAGACTGAGCCACTCAGGCATCCCAAATTCTAACAGATTTGGGAAATAATATCTTATGGTCTTGATTTGCATTTTCTTGGTGATTAGTAATGTCGAGTACCTTTTCATGTACCTGTTGGCCATTGTATTCCTTCTTTGAAAAAATGTTTATTCAGTTCCTCTGTTGATTTTTAAATTGGGTTGTTTTTTTGCTTTTGAATTTATAAGTTCTTTATATATTTGGTGTATTAACTCCTTATCTGATATATGGTTTGCAAATATGTCTCCCATTCCATAGCTTGCTTTTTCTTTTTGTTATTTCTTTTGCTATGCTGTTGTGTTTTAGTTTGATGTAGTCTCACATGCTGATTTTTGCTTTTGTTGCTTGTGCCCTTGGTGTCATATCCCAAAAATCTTTGCTAAGACCAAAGTCCAGGAGCTTTGTCCTTCTTTTTTCTGGTATTATTTTTTCAAGATTGTATTTATTTATTTGAGAGAGAGAAAGTGAGTGGGGGGGGAGTGAGAGGGAGAAGCAGACTCCCCGCTGAGCAGGAACTGAGCTTGGGGCTATATCCCAGGACTTTGGGATCATGGCCTGAGCCGAAGGCAGATGCTTAACTGAATGAGCCACCCAGGCACCCCTGTTTTTGTTTTTGTTTTTGTTTTTAAGTTTTATCACTTTAGTTCTTATGTTTAAGTCTTTATACCATCTCATTAATTTCATTATTCTGCATATAATTACTCAGTTTTCCCAACATCATTTATTGAATTATCTCTCCCCTATTGTCTATCCTCAGCTCCCTCATCAAGTATTAGTTGACACTATATACAAAGGTTTATTTCTGGGCTTTTGATTTTGTTCCATTGATTTATATGCCTGTTTTCACGCTAGTACCATACTATTTTGATTACCATAGCTTTGTACTATAGTTTGAAATCAGGAAGTTCAGTGCCTCCAGCTTTGTTCTTATTTCTCAAGACAGTTACCTGTATTGGGGGTCTTTTGTGATTACATACAAATTTTGGATTTTTTTTTTCTATTTCTGTAAAAAATGCCATTGGAAATTTGATAGCGATTACATTGAATCTATAGATGGTTTTGGGTAGTATGAACATTTTAACCAGAGAGCCTGATGTGGGACTCAATCCCAGGACTCTAGGATCATGACCTGAGCCAAAGGCAGAAGCTTAACCCACAGAGCCACCCAGGTGCCCCTTGAATGACTTTTATTTCTTCTTTTTTATCAGAACTCTGTGCTATTTTATTTTATTTATTTATTTGAATTAAATTAGCCAACATATATTACATCATTAGTCTTTGAAGTAGTGTTCATTGATTCATTAGCCTTTTATTTCTTCTTATCTGATTGCTCAGGCTAGGACTTCCTGTACTATCTTGAATAGGAATGGTGGGAGTACACACCCTAGTTTTGTTCTGATTGTAGAGGAAAAAGTTTTCAACCTTTCATCATGTGGGCTTGTCATATGAAGCCTTTGTTATGTTGAAATAGTTTCCTTTATACCCAAATTGAACATTTTTATCATAAAAGGATATTGTATTTTGTGAAATGCTTTTCCTGCCTTTATTGAGACGATCATATGATTTTGTCCTTCATTCTATTAATGTGATACATCACAATTATTGATTTGTACATGTTGAACTGTATTTCCATCTCAGCAATAATCCCACTTAATCATGATGTATGATCCTTTTTTTAAAGATTTTATTTCTTTTTTTATTTTAAATTTACTTTTTATTTATTTTCAGCATAACAGTATTCATTATGTTTGCACCACAGCCAGTGCTCCATGCAATCCGTGCCCTCTATAATACCCACCACCTGGTACTCCGAACTCCCACCCTCCCCCACCCCTTCAAAACCCTCAGATTGTTTTTCAGAGTCCATAGTCTCTCATGGTTCACCTCCCCTTCCAATTTCCCCCAACTCCCTTCTCCTCTCTATCTCCCCATGTCCTCCATGCTGTTTGTTATGCTCCACAAATGAGTGAAACCATATGATAATTGACTCTCTCTGCTTGACTTATTTCACTCAGCATAATCTCTTCCAGCCCCGTCGATGTTGCTACAAAAGTTGGGTATTTGTCCTTTCTGATGGAGACATAATACTCCATAGTGTATACGGACCACATCTTCTTTATCCATTCATCCGTTGAAGGGCATCTTGGTTCTTTCCACAGTTTGGCGACCGTGGCCATTGCTGCTATAAACATTGGGGTACAGATGGCCCTTCTTTTTACGACATCTGTATCTTTGGGGTAAATACCCAGGAGTGCAATGGCAGGGTCATAGGGAAGTTCTATTTTTAATTTCTTGAGGAATCTCCACACTGTTCTCCAAAGAGGCTGCACCAACTTGCGTTCCCACCAACAGTGTAAGAGGGTTCCCCTTTCTCCACATCCCCCCAACACATGTTGTTTCCTGTCTTGCTAATTTTGGCCATTCTAACTAGTGTAAGGTGATATCTCAATGTGGTTTTAATTTGAATCTCCCTGATGACTAGTGATGATGAACATTTTTTCATGTGTCTGATAGCCATTTGTAATGTCTTCATTGGAGAAGTGTCTGTTCATATCTTCTGCCCATTTTTTTTTTATATGATTGTCTGTTTTGTGTGTGTTGAGTTTGAGGAGTTCTTTATAGATCCTGGATATCAACAGTACAGACAAAAGATTTTATTTCTTTATTTGAGTGAGATACAGTGAGAGAGAGCATGAGAGAGGAGAAGGTCAAAAGGAGAAGCAGACTCCCCATGGAGCTGGGATCCCGATGTGGGACTTGATCCTGGTACTCCCGAATCATGATCTGAGCTGGAGGCAGTTGCTTGACCAACTGAGGCACCCAGGCACCCAATGTATGATCCTTTTAATGTGCTATTGAATTTTATTGCTAATATTTTGTTAAGAATTTTGTATATATATTTATCAGGGATATTTATCTATAGTTTTCTTGTAGTGTCCTTATTTGACTTTCATATCAGAGTAATGTTGGCCTCAAAAAATGGCTTTATGAGTGTCTCATCCTCTCAAATTTTTGAATGATTTTTTTAAAAAGAGTTTATTTATTTATTTGACAAACAGAGATCACAAGTAGGCAGAGAGGGAGAGAAGGGGGGAAGCAGGCTCCCGGATGAGCAGAGAGCCTGATTCGGGGCTCAATCCCAGAACACTGGGATCATGACATGAACTGAAGACAGAGGCTTTAATCCACTGAGCCACCCAAGCACCCCTCAAATGATTTTGAAAGGGACTCATGTTAATTCTTAATTAAATATTTGGGAGATGACTGGGTGATTCAGTAGGTTAAGCATCTGCCTTCAGCTCAGGTCATGATCTCAGGGTCCTGGGATCAAGCTCCACATCAAGCTCTCTGCTCAGTGGGAAGCCTGTTCCCCTCCTCTGCCTGCCTGTCTGCCTGCTTATGATCTCTCTCTCTCTCTGTCAAATAAATAAAATCTTTTTTAAAAAAACATTCATTCAAAAAAACAATATTTGGTATAACTCACAAGTGAAGCCATCTGGCAGTAGGCTTTTTGTTGGGAGGTTTTTGAATACTGATTCAATCTTCTTGCTCCTAATATGTCTATTGCAATTTTATTATTTCTTTATGATTCAGTCTTGGTAAGTATGTTTTAGGAATTTATCTGTTTCTTCTGGGTCATCCAGTTTGTTGACATATAAATGGATAAATGTTCAAAATCTCTTATGATCTTTTATATTTCTGTGGTATATTTCAATGTCTCCTCTTTTATTTCTAATTTTATTTATTTGAGTCTTCTCTCATTTTCCTTAGTCTACTTAAGATTTGTCAGTTTTGTGTATCTTTCAAAAAAAATCAGTTCTTTGCTTGGTCTTTTCAGCTTGTTTGCTTGCTTTTTTTCTTTCTTTCTCTCCTTCTTTTCCCCACTGGGATCTTTGTTATTTCCTTTCTTCTGCTAACTTTGGACTTACTTTGTTTTTTTCTTTTATTTCCTTGATGTATAAAATTAGGGTTTTTGTTGTTGTTGTTGTTTTTACTTGATGTCTTTCTTTTTCCTTTTTCTTTCAAAGACTTTGTTTAGTTATTTATTTAGAGAGAGCATGCAAGCAGGGGGAGGCGCAGAAGAGAGAGAGGGAGAGAATCTCATGCAGACCCTGTACAAAGTATGGAGCCCAATGAGGGCCTTGATCTGACGACCCTGAGATCATGACCTGAGCTGAAATCAAGAGTCAGAAGCTTAATCAACTGAGCCACCCAGGTGTCCCAAGATTTTTTTTAAGTAATCTCTATGCACATTGTGGGGCTCGAACTCACAATCCAGAGATCAGGAGTCATGCTCTACCGACTTTGCCAGCCAGATGCCCTTTTATCTTTCTTTTGTTTTCATGTTTTTATAAACTTCCCTCTTAGAACCGCTTTTGCTGCGTCTCATAAATTTTGGTCCAGCTTTTCTCCTATTATTTATTTCCAGTTTCATACAATTGTGGTTGGAAAAGACAGTTGGCACAATATTAATCTTCTTTAATTCACTCTGATTTGTTTTGTGACTTATGTGTTCTCTCCTGGAGAACGTTCCATGTGCTCTCTGAGAAGACTGTTTATTTTGTTGCTCTTGGATAAAATGTTCTATATATGTCTGTTAGGTCCATTTGGTTTAAAATATGGGTCAAGTCCAATGATTCTTTGTTGATTTTCTGTCTAGATGATCTATCATTTGTTGAAAGTAGGACACTGAAGTCCTCTATTAGTTCTGCATTGTTTCCCATTTCTACCCACAGATTGGTTGGTATTTGCTTAATGTATTTAAGTGCTCTGAGTTGAGTGTATATATATTTATAACTTTATTTCCTCTTGATGAATTTACCCCTTTGTCATTATATAATGACCTCCTTTGTCTCTCATTATTATTTTTGGCTTAAAGTCTGTTTTGTCTGATGTAAGTTTAGCTACCCAGACCTCTTTTGGTTTTTCCTTGCATGGTACATTTTTTTTTTTTTAAGATTTTACTTATTTATTAGAGAGAGAGATCACAAGTAGGCAGAGAGAGAGAGAGAGAGAAGGGAACAGGCTGCCGACTGAGCAGAGAGCCAGATGCGGGACTCGATCCTAGACTCAGGGACCATGACCTGAGCCGAAGGCAGAGGCTTTAACCCACTGAACCACCCAGGCGCCTGGGACGTATTTTTTATATTCACTTATATTTTTTATATTCATTTATATAGGCTTTTTGAGCCTATATGTATGTAAGGACTTACTGATGCCATCTTATTGTTTTGGAACTGTTCTGTAAGTCTGTGTTCTTTTCTTCCTCTCTTGCTGCTTTCTTTTGAAATTGATAATTTTCCATGTGATATTCTTTGGTTTCCTAGTTTTTTCCTTTGCCATTACCATAAGGCTTATAGAAAACATAAATATAACGGTCTATTTTAAGCTGATAACAATTTAAATTCGATTGCATACAAAACTCTCCCATTTTATGTTTTTTTTTAAAGATTTTATTTATTTATTCGACAGACAGAGATCACAAGTAGGCAGAGAGGCAGGCAGAGAGAGAGGAGGAAGCAGACTCCCCACTGAGCAGAGAGCCCGATGTGGGGCTCGATCCCAGGACCCTGAGATCATGACCTGAGCCGAAGGCAGAGGCTTCAACCCACCGAGCCACCCAGGCGCCCCTCCCATTTTATGTTTTTAATGTCACAATTTATCTCACCTTTGTGATATGTATCCATTAACAAATTATTGTAGCTATACTTATTTTTTAATGCCCTGATATGTTAACCTTTATCCTAGGGTTAAGTGGTAAACAGTCCCTCATATTTCTGGCTGAGGCACTAACACACCTCTACCAGGGTTGTATGTTTTTATGTCTGTTGACTAATTAGCATCTTTTCGTTTCATCTTGAATAACTCTTTTAAGCATCTTTTGTAAGGTGGGTCTAGTGGAAGCAGGTGTAGGCCTAAAGGAAAAAGAGAAAAACTTATAGAAGGAGCCCTGGGGGTTGAAACCTAGACTTCTGGGGAGCAGACACCAGCCAGTTAGTGCTGTGTCTGTGGAGGCTGGTGATGAGGCTCATTCTGTGAGTGTAAAAATCGTGAACTGGATTCGGTGGCGGGTACAGAATAGCATGACTGCTACAGGGGTGAACAAGTACAGTCAGAGAGATTTTTAGTAGAACCCTTAGCAGATTGGAAGCACCCCAAGAATCAAACAGGAAAGAGCAAATCCTTTCTTCCTCTTGTATTGTAGATTTCCTTTCTTGCCCCTGCTGGAAGAGCCTAACATGTGATTTGTGGAGTCCGGGTGTCCCCCACTGCATAGGAGTGAATTAAAGGGTGGGTGGAGCTAAGAGAAATAAGCCAGCCCAAGGTTTTATACTAGGGAAAACAGGAAATATATCCAAGTGTGTTTGTGTCACTGGTGATGAATTTAAAAGAAGATGCTAGCCTCTTAATATGCTCCCCACTTCCCACATATGTGCCCAATTGGCTGTATTTCCTGCTGACACCATCATTTACCAAGGCAGCATCAGAGAATGATCTTTGATTCCTCGTGTGCAGTTATCAACTTATGCCAATTAAATAACTGTCGTGTATGCTGTCACTCACCCCATTTAGGAACACACCATTTTTCACATGATCTAATGTGACACCCTTCTAAGTGGTACTTCTATATCTAGTTTCATCTCTCTTTAGTCTAGAGATTCTCACCCCATGCTATATAATAATACCATCTGGGAAAATTTATTAAAAAAATCTCATTCCCAAGGATCCTGATTTAACTGGTTTGGATTGAAGTCTGAGGATCAGCATTTTTAAAGCTTCCTAGGTTCCTAGGTTCTCAAAGCTTCCTAGCCAGCTTTGAGAACTATTATTTCAGTCTGCCCTCCATATTTAGTATCAAAATATGTTATTATTATCGTGTGATAGGCAAATCCAATAATGTCGGTCCATGACCCAAATTTCCTCAGCGGTTATCCTTATCAACCATGTATCCAACTGGCATGCTCCTGGTGCTTGGTCCATACCTCTCCAACTCCTGTTAATTCTTCCTAACATTCTCACTGAACTGTAAACTTCTCACTTTATTTTCCAACAGCATTGAGCCAATTGCAATTTCTAACGAGATATTCTTTCACTTATCCATGCATGTGCATAATTTATTCCCTACAGGAAAGGAACCTCATTCAAACCACAGCAAGTTTTAATCACATGGTTAAAAACACATAATGTAACTTTAATATTTTAAAGTATCCCTCAAAATAGGTTACTTTCTGTGATGTCAATTATATGAAAAATTGTGAATGCATAGAAAAGGACTTGAACAAAAGTAATTAAAATGTTGACTATAATTGTCTCTAGATGGTGGGGTTATAGACTTTTCTTTCTGCTCTATAATTTTCCGTAGTTTAGAAATTTTCTATATTGGCACATATTACACTGTTAAACAGAAAAAAAAAAAATTATCAGCAAAATAATTTATATATTTTAAAATACAAGATATATGTATTTACCTGAACATTTTTAACTCCTAAAGATAAAAGTGTTTGATTAATAAAATGTGATAATGGGGAAATACTAATGTTTGCCTTAACAAGTTTTTACCCCCATCCCCCACAAAAATAATATTTTTTTTTTTAGCCACCAGATGGCAGTCCCTTCACATGTGTTGGCCCATTTATAACCTTGACGCACCTCTGCAGGGATTGTGCAGGCTTTACAGAAATATTTTTATTTTTCAACTCACAAATTATAATATATTAATATTTAGAAGATATTGCAATACATGCTAAGAAAATTGTGGGTTTTATCCTCTAAAATTTAAGTCTATTTCTTTTTAAACATGCATTTATTGGTATCCTCACAATCAGCTGTAGTTTAATAGCCCCATCTCACTACTTAAAAGAAGGCAGAAATTCCTTTCATGCTTGAATTTCCTTTTGCTTTTACTCTTGACTTAGACCTTTAGACTTAAGGATGATACCCACAGGAATTATTTAGTGTAGCTAATGCTATTCAGGGCTAGGAGACTATCAACTCCATGCGCGCAGAGACCTAAGAATCCAGTCAAGCTTCCCAAAGTCAGAGAGCAGTAGGAGAAGGGATATTCGGTGAAGAATGTCCTAATGACACATAACTATGGCCGAATGATTTAAAATCTTTCCTGAGATAATATAGTCAGGGGTATTGATAATATTCATTTCTAAGATGTTAGAGGATACCAAAACTTTAGGCATGGTTTTTAAAATTAATTATTGCCCATTTCTCACTGCTGTTTGCATATAGGAGACTGCAGGCATCAAAGAAGTCCCAAGTCCTCTCCAGCTGCTTTCTCTTACTCTATCCCTTTCCTTCCATGTCCAGTTGCTTGTTAAAAATGATTCCTGTCTATGCTTCACTTCAGTTAGATGATGACTTATCTGTCTGGCATTCTATTTAAAATAAACAGTACTCAGGGAATAAGTCAAATTTGGAAGACTTGGAACTGTTTTTCAGATCGACTGGGCCTTTTGCTTTCCAACACATGAGGTACATGTTTAATGTCTAAATTTAAGGCCTGAACATTATGTTCAAGGGGAATTATTATATATTAGAGAAGAATATATAAGCACTCTATAACTTTCATATTTTTCTGATACAAAAATATATGTTCTTTATAAAATTTTTGACTACAAAATCTCAAAGAAGAAAAATGAAAATCACTCTTAATTTCCTCACCCAGGGAAAGTATCCCAAAATATATACACAATTATAAGGGTTTGTATTTTGAGAAGTAAATCTGTATCTCTGCATTCTCATCATTTTGCCCAGTGACATTTTCTTACTTGGAGTTTCATTGCTGTTGTGAATGATTTTAAAGATGGTAGCCAAAAATGCAGTGCCTTTTGCTCTCAAAGTAGAGGTCAACCTATATTCAAGAACAAACCAGTTTTGTAAATTATTAACAGCTTATTTTCTTTGCAGTATGTGTGAAGTTCAATTTTTTTCTCAGTTTATATTAACACTTGAGGCTACAAAGGAACGCTGTGACATGAACCAGAGCTATTGGACAGAATCTTTCCTAGGCTAACAGGAACTCTGAATGCTGTTCTTGCTACTCCATGATTTTCTGTGGGGCCTCAGCAAGTTAATTATCTTCTTTGTGTGTTTAATCCTCTTAGAGAGCAGCCCTCGTCTCTTTTGCTTGCTGTAATACTCGATGAGGATGAATGTTTTTCTTTATCCTCTGCATATAGCAATGGGGAAAAGGAGAATTTAAATAAGAGAAACGGGGAGCCCAAGTTTTGCATCAGCCTAAGAAATACGGCTTCAGTATCTAGAGAATTAAAAATGTCTGCTTCAGTCCTTCTGTGTGTGGCGGAGCATACTTTGAATTTTAAAATAAGAAGATGAGAAGTCAATATTCAAAATGAATATGCATTGCTCTTCAGTTATTTTTCTCATCTTTTCAAACAAACAAACTTAAAAATAACACCATCTGTGCCTATTAATTGTGATTTGGTGTGAATGTAGAGAGGTTTTTCTAAATCAGTGCAGTTCTTTTAAAAACCTTTCATATTAATTCATCTAAAGAACACTGTAGATCACAGGGATAGATGAATAAGACATAGCTTTACATAGAATCTAGTGAAGGAGTCAAGAAAAATGTAGAATTATAGTGTATGAAAAATACTGATTTACAGTGCTGCTGTGTTCCAGGCAGTGTCTTTAAGACCAGGCTAGAGCAGTGAACAAAACACACAAATATTTCTGGGTTGTTTTGCTTGTTTGTTTGTTTGTTTGTTTAAGTCATCTCTGTGCCCAACGTGGGACTTGATCTTATGACCCTGAGATCAAGAGTTGCATGCTATACTGACCTTGATCTTATGACCCTGAGATCAAGAGTTGCATGCTATACTGACCAATATATATGGGCACCCCCATTCTGCTTTCACAGAACTTACATTTTAGTGGGGACAGAGAGAGTAGATACATAATCATGTAACATACACAGTGTGGCCCATGGTGATGAGAGCTGAGGTAAAAAATAATGGGCTACAGGGAGCATCATTGATAAAGTCACATTTTATCAAAGTCATTTCAAATCAAAGTCACATTTTATCAAAGGAAATAAAGCAGTAAGCCATATGGATACCTGGGTGAGAAAATTTCAGGGAAGAGAGGAGCAAGGAGGCCACCAAGGTTTGAGAGTAGTCGTCGAGTTGGAGGTTGGTAGGAGATGAAGTGAGAGAGATGGAGGCGGCCAAAGGGAAGGTCATGCAGGTCTCTCAGAATGTTGCAAAGACTTTGGCTATTACTTAGAGTGAGGTAGGAAGCCAACTAGAAAGTTTGGAACAGAAGAGTGAGATGATCTGAGGTTGACAAAAGGACACTAATTAGGAGCGTATTGCAATAATTTCCTGAGAGATGATGGAAACTTGTATCACTGTGGTACAGAGGAGGTGGTAATATAGTGGTCAGCTTCTAGGGTGTTTTGAAGGAAAAGCAGACAAAATATGTTGATGGATTGGATGAAGGCTATGAGAGAAAGAGTCAAGGTTTGTTTTAGTGAAAACATTCACATTTATTAAATGCCTATATTATGCTTTATAAAATACAGCTTCTCTTCTGCTTTGACTACTGTTTATTCCAGGAACTTCCTGAGATTGGTTTTTATTTTAATTTTATTTTTATTTTATGGCTTTAAGTAGGTATTTTTTTGTCATCTATTTTATCACTTATTTGTCTAGCTAAGTCCTTATCCTACATCAAAATTTGCAATTCCATTAGAATGCAGTTGAGAATATGGAGATGTAGCTTTTGTCAGAAAAGGCAATATACTTTAAAATCCTGACTTGCTAGATTATCTCTGGAAAGCAGTTAAACCAATTATATTCTCATCTTACATCTGGTATTACATAATAAACTTTGAAGGGCCTTCTTTTCATGTTTCTCTCTTTCTTTTTGACTGAACAAAGTTAAAGCAGTTTTATTACGCGTTATAACAAAGCCTGTGATATTCTGATTCACACATAACAAAAGACCAGTACAATGTGTGCATTTTCCACCACATACGTTCGCTTGTGGACTTCCCTTTTTTACCCACAACCTTCTTGTAGAACTAATGTTTGCAAAACATACTTAGAAAAATTTTAATTTCTACGAAGCCACCTTGGTTCCCCAATTTCTGGTGTCCGTTTCCAAGTACTAATTCTGAACTTGTAGTTTTTACATCGTAGCTACAGTGTTGGTTAAAAGCATAAATGAAAGCTGAGGCAAAATTGCAGTAAAGATATTTTTTCTTTTGTTATTAAAAATTCGAAGTAAAGTATAGTTAAATAGTGCACTTTTTTTAAAGTTTTTATTTAAATTCGAGTTAGTTAACATATAGTGTAATATTGATTTTGGGAGTAGACCATCCCCCACCTACCTCCTTCTATCGACCTCAGTTTGTTCTCTATAGTTAAGAGTCTCATACGGTTGGCCTCCCTCTCTCTTTTTTATCCCCTTTCGCTATATTCAACTGTTTTGTTTCTTAAATTCCACATATGAGTGAAATCATATGGTATTCGTCTTTCCCTGACTTATTTCACTTAGCATAATACACTCTAGCTCCATCCACATCATTGCAAATGGCAAGATTCCATGGTTATTTCTATAATGTTCACAGAAAAGAACATGCCCCAGTGCGTCTTTCTTTAATCTTATCTCAGTAACCCATCACACCTGCAAATGCACTGAATCCTTCAATAAGGGATAACCCAGCCGCTACAATAAATTCTCCAAGAGCCAAACCATCTTTGTGCCACTTTTACCATGAAGTGAATGCTGTGCTCAGAGGAAAATTTTATGATGTGGTTGATTTATACGTGGGGGTGGCAGCACGTAAAGGAACCAGTGTTTGTTTCTTTGGGCCGCCATAACAAAGTACCATACACTAAGTGGATGAAAGCAACAGAAATCTATTCCCACATAGTGCTGGATGCTAGAAATACAAAGATCATGGTGTTGGCAGGGCTGTGCTCTCTCTGAAGTTTCTAGAGAAGAATCTGTTTCATGCCTTTGTCTTCAGTTCTGGTGTTGCCAGCAATCCTTGGCATTCCTTGGCTGTCAATGCATCACTTCAGTCTGCCTCTGTCTTTGTGTGGTGTCCTCTCTGTGTTTAAAATCACTGGTTTATTAAAAAGCAGGAACAGCCAGATAGAAGAGATGCTTAGGGCAAGGTATGTGAGAAAAGATGGTGGAGTTTCCACACCCTCCCTGGGGGTCCTACTCTCCCAGCACCTCTACATCTTCATCACCCTGGGAATTCCAGAGTCAAGATTTGTGGTCCAAGTGATAACACTCTTAGTTGATGAGACTCAGCATTGATAATTTTATACTATGACATAGTCCGTGTAATTTTTTTTAACACTACGGTCATAGATTTCTGCCAAAAAGATTTATTTCTTTTCCATGCCCTAATAGACACCATGCTCCATATAATTGGTTAGGCGTCCTGTAATCTGCAGTCAGAAAAAGAGTAAGAAAAGCTTGTTCTGTAATGACTCTCAGGCTTCAACCCTATTTCTACCAAAGATCCTGCCAGATCTTTCGGATCAGTTTTTACCAGCTTATTGACCAGACCCCGGGAATGAGCCAAGTGGAAGACCCATCTCCATTCAGTATCTTTAATAATACTGACTCAAAACTTTGTTTGCATCATTCAAATGGTGTCATGTCCTTATTCTTTTCTGGTGAACCAGGCTCTTTCATTATCTATGGTAAGAGGCAGTACTTGCCTGGGGAGTTATCTGGCTAATTCTTCCATGTAAGTTTGTCTAACCCATTCAGGTATAACCAAGGCCTTAGGAACTCTGTCCAGTCATGGCTCCAACAGCTGCTTATAGCTCTCCTTCTTCATGCTAAGATTGGTTTGAGAATTCATTTGAGTTTAAACTTGCAGGTGGGGCTCTCTGTGAGCAGAAGCAGCTGGCAATGACAAAGGCAAAGGAGGTCAGACAGGGACTGACACCTCATCCACAGTTGTTCCTGAGTATCACTTTTTTCATATTCAAAAGTCATCACCAACTTTACTATTTATTTAAATAAGGGTCCGTGGGACTCATCATTTCTGCTGCCATTGTCATACCTGGCCCATTGGAGGTGTAGAGATTCTTTTTTTTTTTTTTTTTTTAAGATTTTATTTGTCAATTTGATAGAGAGTGAGAAAGAGCACGAGATGGTAGAAGGTCAGAGGGAGAAGTAGACTCCCCATGGAGCTGGGAGCCCCATACAGGACTCAGATCCTGGGACTCCGGGATCATGACCTGAGCTGAAAGCAGTCACTTAACCAACGGAGCCACCCAGCCGCCCTGTAACAATTCATTTAAGAAATGTTTCCTGAGGGGCGCCTGAGTGGCTCAGTGGGTTGGGGCCTCTGCCTTCGGCTGGGATCATGATCTCGGGGTGGGATCAAGCCCTGCATCGGGCTCTCTGCTCAGCAGAGAGCCTGCTTCCTCCTCTCTCTCTGCCTGCCTCTCTGCCTACTTGTGATCTCTGTCAAATAAATAAATAAAAATTAAAAGAAAATCAGCATAGGCAAAAAGAGAGCATATGGGTTCCAAGTTTCAGCTTTAGGCATAGGTCGATCAAGAAACCTTCAAATTCACCAGGAATCCATTTCTCTAAAAAAAAAAAAATGCTTCCTGAATACTTAAATTGACACGTAAGTCCTGGTGCTAAGAATTCAGTGGTGAGTAAGGGTTCTGCTGTCATAGTGCTTGCATTTTATCAGGACAGGTAAGTAAGTACATATGTCAATTAAATAATTTCCCAAAATGATAAAAACACACACACACACACACACAAGGTAATATAATAGAGTTACTTTGGTAGGGGGTGAGTGGGATCGTGGGGGCTTCTTTAGAATGAGTTAACAGAAAGTTGACATTTGACACAAAAACTGAAGGATGAAAAGGAACCTATCATCTTAACTTAATAATCATTCATTTAAAGTCTAAGATATCAGGGCTCCTGGATGGCTCAGTCGGTTAAGCCTCCAACTTTTGATGATTTTGGTTCAGGCGAGCTCTGCATCAGGCTCTGTACTCAGCAGGGAGTCTGATTGGGATTCCCTCTCTCTCCCTCCCTCTGCACTACCCCCCTCCATGAATTCTCACCGCATTCTCTCAAATAAATAAATATATATATTTTTTTAAAGTCTAATATATATGCCTGGTATCAGGTATTGGAAAAGGTGTCCTGAGAGAAAAATGTAAAGGTGAAAACAACATAGCCCTTGCCCTTTGGAACCTGATATCTAATGAGGAAGACAAACATCTATGTTCATATATGCAATAGAGAGGAGTATAAGAGAGATGTAAGCAAAATGCCAAAGGACTACAGAAGGAGAGGGATAGTTCTCATTAAAGTATTTGGGAAGGTTCGAGAGATGTGCTTCACAGATGAGGTGACAGCTGAGCTTGGCAATGATCACAATGGCTCAGAGTCATCAAGTCCCATCTCTGTGTCAGCCACTATGCTAATGAGATTTACAGGGAATTTCTCATTTAATCTTGCTAATCCTAAAAGGCAGAGACTATTAATCATTCTCATTTCACAATAAATATATGAACCTGGCCTTGAACCCAGTTAATCTAAATATAAACTCATTCTGGTACAGATACTACACGACTAAATAAGAATCAGTTGGTTCACTATGTTTTTCTCTTTTTAGTTTATTCTTTTGGTGTTGTGTATCCTCTAAACAAGTCTTACCACATAATTCTGATTCAGAGTATCATTCTCAAAATCTGTGTACGTAAAAAAACATTTAAGCTATGAGGAGGATGTTATAGCTCCCATACTTAAGAACACATAAGGGACGCCTGGGTGGCTCAGTTGGTTGAGCAGCTGCCTTCAGCTCAGGTCATGATCCCAGGGTCCTGGGATCGAGTCCCACATCGGGCTCCTTGCTCGGCAGGGAGCCTGCTTCTCCCTCTGCCTCTGCCTGCCTCTTTGTCTGCCTGTGCTCGCTCTCTCTCCCTCCGTCTCTGGCAAATAAATAAATAAAATCTTTAAAAAAAAAAATAAAAAATAAAAAAATAAAAAAAAAAAGAACACATAAGTTATTAAGATAAAGTACATCCCATGTATCTTGGTTTTTTTTTTTTTTTTTTTTTTTTTTTTTTTTTTTTTCTCTGTTTGACAGAGGCACAAGTAGGCAGAGAGGAAGGCAGAGAGGGGGAAGCAGGCTCCCTGCTGAGCAGAAAGCCCAGTGTGGAGCTTGATCCCAGACCCTGAGATCATGAGCTGAGCCAAAGGAAGAGGCTTAACCCACGGAGCCACCCAGGCACCCCTTGGTTTGCTGTTTCTAAACAGAATTTTATTCACTTCACATGAAACTGGTAAAGTAATTTTTCCCCAGACCATCAAGCTAAGAACGGCAAGTCTGTAAACCCATAAAACCAATAAAAGATCCATACTCTGCATAGGGTTAATGAACAGAATCAAGACTTTTACTGAAAACCTAATAATATATGAGCTTTAGATTCAAGCAAGTGTTTTCTTTGGAAAACAAGATGTTAGCTTGCATAATCTGTATTTGGAAAGAAATAACAAAATAAAACATTATCTCTTCCTCGCTCTCTTTTGTCTTTTATGAAAGAGTAATATTTTGGTGACCCTGGAGATGTAGGAATGTCGCATGTTGGTTTATTTGTTATTTTCTGCCTGCGATAGATGATAGATGATACTAAAAGTTACATTCTGCTATGTGTTAGGTAGTGAAGCTGAGTTAAATATAAGACTACATCACATTTTTTAAATGAGACATTAAGTATTAATTTTGAAGTTCTCTAGTGTATGTTTACAAAGGTGCCGACTACAATTTTTTCAGTCTTTTAAAAATTATGTTCCAGGAGAAATAAATTAAGGAGACAGTTCATATTCTAGGAAATTAATGCTTCTTCTAAAAATTGGCCATCTGGCAGAAAGGACATAAATTGAATTTGATTGTCTATTTGACTATCTCACTTTTGTAGAACTTATTCTTTGATGACATGTTCAAAGGGCTGTTTTTATTTGCTTGTTTTGCTTTCTAACCTCCAAAAGCTGGGAAAAAGAAAGATGACACATGACGAGTATAGACTTATCAATCAGCATTTAACTTAGATGCTACTGTGGGATCTAATTTGATATTGTAATGCATGAAATTATTTATATGATATGCATTACTACATTATGCAATCATTATATAATCCATATGTATTATATATAATACATATATGTAATACATATATAGTGTATGTTATATATTATATACGTAGAATAGGTTAATAGATGATACTATAATGTGTAACAATTTGTAACAATTTGGCAACATAATGTATGAAAGCAATTTCCTACTATCTTTAAACACTTGGGGAGAGCTAAACAAAAAGTTGTACTGATTAGAATTAGAGATGCATTTGGGTTAGCATTTGAATTATGTGTATAATCCAGAAGTAACCTAAAGAGACTGACTTGGCACTTTAGTCACTGTAGCCGACTGTAATTTTATTTTATCTTTTATTTATTTCTAATTTTTTAAAAGGATTTTATTTATCTATTTGACATCAGAGATCACAAGTAGGCAGAGAGGCAGGCAGAGAGTGGGGGAAGCAGGGTCCCTGCTGAGCAGAGAGCCCGATGATGCGGGGCTTGATCCCAGGACCCTGAGATCACAACCCATGCTGAAGGCAGAGCCTTAAACCACTGAGCCACCTAGGCACCCTTTATTTTATTTTAAAAATTTTTTAAATGTATTTACTTTTAAATTTTATTTTATTAAACTCAATTAATTAAAATATAGTGCATTTTGGTTTCAGAGGTAGCATTCAGTGATTCATCAGTTGCATATAACACCCAGTGCTCATGTTAACACATATATCATGTGCCCTTCTTAATGCCCATTGCCCCAGACTGTGATTTTAAAAAAAACCAAAAACCAAAAAACAAAACAAAACAGTTGCAGTGGTGTCTCCTACCCATGTGCTCTTCAAGACCCATGCCCCCACCCAAAAACTGGAGTCTAGGTCCTTCACTTTGAGTTTGGGAAGGCCATTGTGACTGCTTCAAATAAAGCAAAGTCATGAAAATGTCACCCAGATCCCCTTGTTTTCTTGGGATACTCACTATCAGAACAACAACCATGCTGTAAAGAAACACAAGAAATCCATGGAAGGACCCATGTAAAGGGAAACTGAGGCCCCTGGCGACAGCCACAGCTGACTCCCAGCTGACAGCTTTCTCTAACTTGCAAAGCATATAATTGAGCCATATTGAAACTGGATCCTCCGGACCCCCAGTCAAGCCATTCCAGCTGACTGGCACTACAGAGAGCAGTGATGAGCTGCCCAGCTGAGCCCTGTGAATTTGTAAGCCAAATAATTGCCTTGTTTTAAGCCACCATGCTTTGGCGTGGTTTGCCATGAGGCAATAAACAACTGATACAGTAACCTGAAAGTCGCATGAGAAGATGAATCTGGAAAGGAGCTCTCTTTTAGTCCCTGAAAATGGTAGCCAGTGAATAGGAAAGAATTAACTGTCTCCCGTGTAGGTAATATTGTTTGGATCTTAATATTTTAGAAATGATAAATTGTTCAAGAATTTGCAGCCATATTTTAAAATCTTCACATCCATGGAGAAGACAATGGAAGCTACTGAAGAAGAGAAATCACTTGAAGTGACAGGAATTTGTAAGAAAGGAAGACCTAGAAAAAGTTACAAGCAGCTTGGGTTTTTGAAGGCTAGGTAGAGGAGAAGGAATCAGCAAAGTTGGTAGAAAAGAAACTACCTGGGGAGTAGCAGGATGAGCAGACTCTGGGATAATGAAGAAGCCCATGGGAGAGTGTTTTACAGTGAAACATCTGTCCATGTTGATCATGTTTTATTTTTGTTAGAAGTGAGAATTAAAAATAAAGAGGTTGTGAAGATGTTATATGTTACCAGGATCGAGGTAAAGTCAAATGTTACCTATGAGAGATATTTAAAAAAGGTAGTGTATAAGCATATGTAACTTTTGAAAGTTTGCAAACATAGTTGAGAGATGAAATATACAGATAATGGCAAACAAGTAAGAGGAAAATATAATTAGATTTGGGGATATATGATAGTTCAAAGACCATTAAAAATTATCTTAGTAAGTTTGGTTAGAGGTGGGGCATGAGATGTAGTAGTTAGAATGGCAGAGAGCAAGATAGGGATAGGAGGATGGATGTGGGTAGGAAATGCATGTAGACAAATAGCAACTGGGGGCAAGGGAGTTAATATTATCACCAAGGACGAGTACAAGGAATAAAGATTTGCAGGGAATTGAAGAGTCTGTAGGATAACACCTAAGGGAAGACTTGAAGACAAGGTAGTCTACTGCATGGTAGTCTATTGAGTAGTTAGAGAATGTAAAAAAACAAAAAACAGGGGCACCTGGGTGGCTCAGTGGGTTAAGCCGCTGCCTTCGGCTCAGGTCATGGTCTCAGGGTCCTGGGGTCGAGTCCCGCATCGGGCTCTCTGCTCAGCAGGGAGCCTGCTTCCCCTCTCTCTCTCTGTCTGCCTCTCCGTCTACTTGTGATTTCTCTCTATCAAATAAATTAAAAATCTTTAAAAAAAACAAAAACAAAAACAAAACCCTAAAAAGGGTTGAAACCTGAAATTTTACAGAGAGGTCATCCACAATATCCAAAGGTAGTGTACACTAGTGAGAGATGCCTTATTTCCAGAAACAATTATTTTAAGCATTTCAGTATCAAATACAATAATTCTATTGTTAATGAACCATCACGTTTGAGCAGCACAAGACCAAATATTTGGGTTTTTTCATGGCAGTTTTATAGGATCCAAATTTTCCATGCAATCATTCAACCCTTTAATTGTGGATATATAAAATTTTACAGCCTTTTCTAGCAGGCGCTAATCTTAACTTTCCATTCATTTTAACTGTGAAAAAATCAAAGGATATTAAATTTTCTAAGTGTAGCCTTTTCCCATGTGTTCCATTCCTTTTCGAGATGTCAGAACTAATCTTATTGTCCTTAAGTTTAGCTCAGGACTGGGCTGTGATCCCACGATTAGTCTGGCCGAGGAAATTCCAAATTCATTGGCTACTTTTCAAAAGATCTACAGATGTTCCTGCTACGATTGTTTGTTAGTCTCCTGAGTCAAAAGGCATCCAATAGAGACAGAATTAACAACATACTAGATTTCTAAACCACAATCTAATGCAAAAGAGAAAGTAAGCAATTCCTAAGAAAGTAAAGAAACTCAAGTCCTTTGAGTAAAGGCTTACCCATACACTGTTTTCCTTAAAGTTAAATTCTAACATCTGAAGAGATACACTACCCATATCTGTAGCAACCAAAGCACCAATTTTCAGTTTACATTGGCCTTTGGAATTTTCCCATAAATAACTCTAAAAATTATAATAGCTTAAATGATTCAGATGCTAGCCTAATTATTATATTGACTAAGCCATTTGATTTTGATTGATTCTAAACCACATCTTTTTAGAGAACATGGATTTTGTTTTGAAGCATTGCTATAAGAGAACCCTTAAAACTATTTGCTGCTGTGCTCGCTTCGGCAGCACATATACTAAAATTGGAACGATACAGAGAAGATTAGCATGGCTCCTGCACGAGGATGACACGCAAATTCGTGAAGAAAAAGAAAAAATTATTTGCTGCCTACAGTCAAAAAGACCTTCAGTGTCTGCTAAACTTACTGCTATATGCTATAGTGGTGATCAGTTAGATAATTTTTTAATGTATTTATTCATCTCATCTATCAAATACATATATTATCAGAATGTATTTTTTAGAATGAGAAGCAGTAATGTTGCTCAAAAGCTTTAAAAAGTAGCAGTAGAGTACTGAAGAACAACATAAATGGAGGTACATCTTTCTGAATACCGGGAAAACAATAAATATTAATTCTCTAAAGTTTTGCTTGCTGAAAGGTCACTCTTAGGGAGCCTGGGTGGCTCAGTGGGTTAAGCCTCTGCCTTCGGCTCAGGTCATGATCTCAGGGTCCTGGGATCCAGCCCCGCATCAGGCTCTCTGCTCAGCAGGGGGCCTGCTTCCCCCTCTGGCTCAGCCTGCCTTCCGGCATACTTGTGGTCTCTCTCTCTGTCAAATAAATAAATAAGTCTTTTAAATAAATAAATAAATACTCACTCTTATTTATGGTTCCAATTCAATGATTCATAACTTGGGGATATTTGTTGAAGTTTAATACATCCAACAACTCGAATTTTTTATAATGATTCCACCTTTCCATTTAAAGTAACCTTTTAAAATATAAAGAACATCCTCACCTAAAGCTATAACCTACTAAACATAATTTTATGGCTTATGAGTTAAATTTAAGAATTTAATATTGCTTTAATGATTCAAGAGTTTAAAAAAATTTTAGCATCGGTATTTTGAACATTAATTCTAATTATACAAAGTGACATACGGAATATTTATCATTTCTTCTCAAATAACTGTTGTGTTAATCTAGGTGCTTTAAGAAGCAGATGCCGAGACAGCATTAAATGGGGAAAGAGTTTATGTGGGTGTGAAACGGAAGAGTCCAAAGAGGTTGAGAGACAGGTCTGATGCCAAGTGAAGGAGAGAGAAAGAAGATTGGGAAGAGGGAAGTTTGGGTAGGAGCCCTGTAGAGCAGAAAGAAGGCTCAGCAAAGCCCTTGATGAGTCCTTGAGCTCAAGTTGGTCAACAAAGAAATCCTTTGTCTTTTTTTTTTTTTAAAGATTTTATTTATTCATTTATTTGAGAGAGAGCACAAGCAAGCAGAGAGAGAAAGGAGGAAGCAGGCTCCCTGCTGAGCAGAGAGCCCAATGCGGGGCTCGATCCCAGGACCCTGAGATCATGACCTGAGCCGAAGGCAGAGGCTTTAACACACTGAGCCACCCAGGCACCCCAGTCCTTTGTGTTCTTAGGCTGATCTGTCTTGGTATTCTGCCGCACCTGCTCCTTGGATGGAACCGCCAGTGACATGCATGTCCTCAGGTCAAACCGTGAGGGGAGTTTAAAGTCTAATAGCTGGAGCCTTCAGTTAACTACTTTCCCTGTCGTGGGAAGTTTGTCAGATATTCACATGGCTGGCTGCCACAACCATGAATGCAGCATCTCCAGACCTGGAGATTTTTGTTTCTAAATTGTGAACCGCCTACTGGAAAGCTCCTTGGAAATGATCTGGTGACATATCGGATTCAGTGATTCAGTGCTTTCTAAAATGAGTGCATTCGTTCTGTCCTAACTCATACCACCATTCCCTCAAGTACCAAGGGCAAACTTTTGTCTCTTCTCTCCTTTGCCTTCCAGATCCAAATAACAAATGAAATTTGTTGACTGACTCTATACCCCATTTTTTCTTTCTGCTCCTTCTATGGGCTCCCTGTGTTACTGCTTTAGTTTAGATTCTCATTACTTTTATGCATTGTGATCCCCTCTGCAGGAGTCTCTCATCTCCCCGCTCTCCTTTCTAATACTCTTAAAGTACTGCTGCCAGGTTAATTCCGAAGGGCACCCTTCACTGTATTATCAACGTACATAAAATACAAACAAACGGGACACCTGGGTGGCTCAGTTAAGTGTCTGCCTTCAGCTCAGGTCATGATCTCAGGGTCCTGGGATCAAGTCCGACATCAGACTCCTTGCTCAGCAGGGAGACTGCTTCTCCCTCTGCCTGCCATTCCCCCTGCTTGTGCTCTCTCTCTTTCTGACAAATAAATAAAATAAAATCTTTAAACAAACAGACACCTCCAATGGCTCCCAGTTTCTCACAACATGAACATCTATATCTATAACCTGTCATTCAGGGGCTTCCATGATCTGGCTCCAATCAGGCTTTTCAGTTTTACCTCCTAAAATTCCTTTTACACACATTGATTTAGTCTTCTTGAGTTATAGCAATACCACAATTATGCTCTCAACTTTCCTACCTTCATGAAATTTCCTCACAGAGTTGGTTCCATTTTCTGTCAGTCTTGCCTATCACAACGAACCATCTATCACAACCCTGTTTAAATGTTATTTCATCTATAGATCTTTCCCCAAATCCCTTGACTGGAAGTACTCCATTTGCTGACATTGATTGGTAGGTAAAATATATTACCAGTTTATAATGAAATTTGTGTTATAGTAATGAGTGGATATTAGCAAACATATATTGAAATTGGTTTTGTGAGGAAACATGTATTATTTGTTTTATGTGAATACTGAATACTATAATCCAATAGGAAGTCATAAATTCTGGGAAGGCAGAACTTTTAACCTTTAACCCTGAAAAACGGAAATCTCTCATTTCAAAAGAAATGTTTTGATGTCATGGAATACTGGCGTGTGTCAGGCAGGTACACAGTAAATTTCCTGACATTTGGAAATCACGCAATACAGGAAAGCAATGCTACTACAGTATTTTAGTGAGTGTTTTAACTAAATATGAAGCCACAATGAACATAAACTGTGGCCGAATTACTGTATAGATAGCTTAAGTATATGTAGAGAAAGATATTTCATTAAGAACCAGAACAAAATATAAAGCACAATAGCAAACTTGAACAAATTTCAGTATCATGTTTATTTATTAACATCTTAATTTTATTTTTTTCCGTGTTCCAAGATTCATTGTTTATGCATCACAACCAGTGCTCCATGCAATACGTGCCCTCCTCAATACCCACCACCAGGCTCACCCATTCCCCCAATCTCCCCCTTCAAAAACCCTCAGTTTCTTTCTCAGAATCTACAGTCTCTCATGGTTCATCTCCCCCTCCAATTTCCTCCAGTTCACTTTTCCTTTCCTTCTCCTAATATCCTCCATGTTTTTCCTTATGCTCCACAAATAAGTGAAACCATACAATAATTGACTCTCTCTGCTTGACTTATTTCACTCAGCATAATCTGCTCCAGTCCCTTCCATGTTGATACAAAAGTTGGGTATTTATCCTTTCTGATGGAGGCGTAATGTTCCATTGTATATATGGACCATATCTTCCTTATCCATTTGTCAGTTGAAGAGCATCTTGGCTCTTTCCACAGTCTGGTGATTTTGGCCATTCCTGCTATGAACACTGGGGTATAGGTGACCCTTCATTTCACTGCATCTATATCTTTGGGGTAAATATCCAGTAGTGCAATGCAGGGTCATAGGGAAGTTCTATTTTTAATTTTTTGAGAAATCTCCACACTGTTTTCCAAAGTGGCTGCACCAACTTGCATTCCCACCAACAGTGTAAATGGTTTCCCCTTTCTCCACATCCTCTCCAACACTTGCTGTTTACTGTCTTGTTAATTTCGTTCATTCTAACTGGTGTAAGGTGATATCTCAGTGTGGTTTTGATTTGAATCTCCCTGATGGCTAGTGATGATGAACATTTTTTTTATGTGTATGTTAATAATTTCTATGTCTTATTTGGAGAAGTGTCGGTTTATAATGAAGCTAGTATCTGTCGGGGCGCCTGGGTGGCTCAGTCAGTTGAGCATCAGGCTCCTGATTCTGGCTCAGGTCACAATCTCAGGGGTTGTGAGATTCCCTGGAACCAGGCTCTGAGCTCAGTGGGGAGTCTGCTTGTCCCTCTCCCTCTGCCCCTCCCCTGGCTTATGCTCTCTATCTCCCTCACTCAAATAAATAAATAAATAAATAAATAAAATCTTTAAAAAACAAATAAGTAAATGAAGCAAGTATTTGTTGAATATTAGCACCTAGCAAGAAGCAGTAAAGAGAATTAAGTAAATACATTAGCTTATGTATGATGTTATAGTAATGCCTTTGCTGCATTTAGTAATGGGTTTTGTTGGCAATAAATTTAAATATGAAATGTTTAGGGAATAAATGAAACTCTATATTGGATCAATCTATGGTCTGTGGTTTTTATATTTGCTAAGGAAGATGTCAAAAGGTTGCAAAAGCAAAAACTGCCATTTTATTTACTTTTTTTAATAAAGATTTTATTTATTTATTTGATAGAGAGAGAGCACAAGTAGGCAGAGAGGCAGGCAGAGAGAGAGGGGGAAGAGAACAGACACTTCTCCAAATAAGACATACAAATAAGACAAATAAGACAGCTCTCCCTGCTGAGCAGAGAGCCCGATGCAGGCCTCCATCCCAGGACCCTCAGATCATGACCTGAGCCGAAGGCAGAGG
The DNA here is from genome assembly GCF_030435805.1 of Mustela lutreola. Classification (NCBI taxonomy): domain Eukaryota; kingdom Metazoa; phylum Chordata; class Mammalia; order Carnivora; family Mustelidae; genus Mustela; species Mustela lutreola. Next base: position 92,326,993 of record NC_081297.1, read on the forward strand.
CTTAACTCACTGAGCCACCCAGGAGCCCCAAAACGGCCATTTTATTTCCTTTTCTGAACACTCACTGTCCCAAACATCTTGCTACTTATACCCACCTCACCCTATTATAGTTCTACTGAACTCCACTAGACTACAAGATTCTTTTTTTTTTTTTTAAGATTTAAAAAAATTTATTTATTTGACAGAGAGACACACAGCAAGAGAGGGAACAGAAGCAGGGGAGTGGGAGAGGGAGAAGCAGGCTTCCTGCTGAGCAGGGAGCCCTATGTGGGGCTCGATCCCAGGACCCTGGAAGGATGACCTGAGCTGAAGGCAAACACTTAACAACTGAGCCACCCAGGTGCCCCTAGACTATAAGATTCTTGAGAGGCTATATGTTGATCCATCTTCATAATTACTTGCACATGGACGAATAAAGGAGATGAGATCCACTGAAAAGACAATCGGGACAAATAGAAGGAAACGTAAAGGCTGATCATATGGACCAGGGGAAAAAGGGAACTGAGGGTAGGCTGAGACACGAGCGTGTGAGAAAGGCATCAAGTGTGAGAAGCACATTCGGTCTATGGAGAAACTGTGAGGGAAAAAAAGCTGATCCGTTCAAAGCTAAATCATGAAAAACCCACATATCTTGCTGAAGAGTTTGGGCTTTATTCTTTAGGTAATGGGAAATCATTCAAGGAAGGGAAAAGACATTGTAGTTTAGGAAGATCATTCTGGCGCTGTAGAAATTGGCTTCGGGTGTGAAGGGGGGTAGCCATGTGACAGCGGGGACAGGGAAACCAATTAGAAGGAGGCTGTTACAGTGTTTCAGACAAGACGTGACTGGGGTTGGTCTTAAAGCCAAAGCGATGGGAATGAAGCAAAGGGGAGGGATCTGAAAAATATCTGGAAATTTTGAGCCATAGGAGCTGGTGATTGTACACAGGCCGTGAAAGAGAGAGTCTAGGACAGCTCTTAGATATTTGACTGCTGGTGCCATCCATGATGGCAGTGCTGTAGGAAAAATATGAATTCTGTTTGGGGACCCAAAGAGGTGGGAAAATAATGGGGCTTGTAAAGCAAATAGAAGAAATTCGATTCAAGAGATAGCTGGAGAACCGAGAGAGTTATTTATAATACTGCGCTTTCACTGGGCTTGATCTTTTCATAGCTAGGGCCATGATTCTTCCTTCTCATCATTTGTCAGGCTTTCAGAACCTCTCAATATACTGTGTGTGGAAAAGCCCTAACAGAAGCCTCTCTTTTCCCTTATATATAAGGACCCCTTGATCTAGTGTATATTCCCTGTGTTTTACTGATCCTACAGTACTACTCCAAGGGTAAAATTTAGGAAGAGAGCTACTAAGCCCCTAGGTCATTCTTACAGGAAATTACTTTTCAACATATAATAAGAACGTCTTAGACATTCCAGAACCCTCAAAGAATGACACTTCCCTTATATTTTTTTTGTATCAGATTGTGAGTGAGACTTTTTGGTGAGCAGCAGTATTAAATTTATAAAATTGAAGCAATAAATTCTTAAATACTAGTAGACTCCCTGAAGATAATATTTTCATAGGCAAAGACATCATGCTCCTTTGAAAAAAAATGAATCTACTTTTCTACAGCAGTACATTGTCTTTCAAAACAAGCAGAGTGGGGGGCACCTGGGTGGCTCAGTGGGTTAAGTGTCTGCCTTAGGTCATGATCTTGGGGTCCTGGGATGGAGCCCCAAATCAGGCTCCCTGCTCAGTGGGGACTTTGCTTCTCCCTCTGCCTTTACCTTTCCCTCTCCACTGCTGTTCTCTTGCTCTCTCTCTCTCTCTCAAATAAATAAATAAAATCTTAAAAAAACAAAACAAAACAAAACAGTTACTCCTAAGGGCAGGACTACAAAGGTAGCAAAGATAGTTGATCTTTAAAAATTTAAAAAGGAGGGGCTCCTGGGTAGCTCAGTGGGTTGAGCCGCTGCCTTCAGCTCAGGTCATGATCTCAGGGTCCTGGGATCGAGCCCCACATCAGGTTCTCTTCTCAGCAGGGAGCCTGCTTCTCCCTCTCTCTCTCTCTCTCTGCCTGCCTCTCTGCCTACTTGTGATCTCTCTCTATGTGTCAACTAAATAAATAAATCTTTAAAAAAAATTTAAAAAGGAGAGAGGAAAAAACACTCTTTTTAAACTGAGTAACGAACAATTTCTCCATTCAAAAGCAAAAGGGTCTGCTTTAAAAAATGAAATAAATATGATAAACTCACAACCAACATAGAACAGCTCACTGTCTCAAATACTTTACTTTTTCTTATTAAGAATGAATTTGGGGCGCCTGGGTGGCTCAGTGGATTAAGCTGCTGCCTTCGGCTCAGGTCATGATCTCAGTGTCCTGGGATCGAGCCCTGCATCGGGCTCTTTGCTCAGTGGGAGCCTGCTTCTCTCTCTCTCTCTCTCTCTGCCTGACTCTCCGCCGACTTGTGATCTCTCTCTCTGTCAAATAAATAAATAAAATCTTAAAAAAAAAAAAAGAATACATTTATATCCAAGTGGACCATAAGTAAATTTTTTCACATAAGTAAACATTTGGGGACATCTCACCCCATACTTCCCTTTACCAGCACAACCTTGAAAAGTAACTTTGTTCATTGTTCAAATGTGTTTCTAACAAAAAAGAACTCTTTTCTTTATAAGGTACCTTCTTGTAGTGCTCAGATGTCGATTGTAACCTTGCTGAAATCAGCATGTTAGATGCTGACTCTCTCTACACTGTCAAAGAGTGATTTTTAAATGCACTCATTTCAATCATCATTCTTGGAATCTTGAAATGGTCAGGATCACTTATAAATTTCAAAACCCAAGGGGCTAAAATGGCTAACAGACATATGCATGAGAATCATTTATTTTTAACAGTGATATGAAACCACCCCTGGGGCCATACAAGTCATCTCAAATTGTACCAACTTGATGCATAACATCTCTTAAAGCAGAAAGTGAAAAGCTTTAAACTATAGGAGAACTTCTCAATTTCAGACAACACGTATTTACCCTGGAATCGATCCCCGAACCCTGGAACTGATATTCAAATTATCTATGACACATGGGCCAGAATTTAAGCATCTGAATTCTCAGCACAGAGATCTTCTTACATAGACAACAAACAAATTCACAGCTGCCAAGTTTTATGATTCAGTCAGAACATGATTTGTTGGAATTTTTTTTCCATGATCTCAACATCTTCAGACTTTAGAGAGTGAATGGCTGGAAGTTGGAGAAATAATAACTATAATAACTAAAATATGAATAACCAAAATAACTTCAAAGTCCACTTTCCAGAACCAGCACAGTAACTTGGATTTTCTGTACCCGAGTTCTGAGATGTGCAGGTACAGTTTACGGATTTTTCTTTTCTTTTTTTTTTTGGTTCCTGAGAAATTGTAGGTGTCCACAGAATAGTTTGGCTGTGCCGTGTTTCCATAGACAGTTGTATAATATTTTTCACTTGTTCTTCATTGGGCTCACTTTTTCTTGCAAATGTTACTGGGGATCTCTGACAATGAAGGAAGAAGAAATTCTGTATTTCAGAGGCTCACTAGGGAAAAACATCCCACAAATATTTACTATCTTCTGTATTTCAGGCACTTTACTGGGTGTTTTCACTTTTATTTACTCAAAATGTCTCAATTCATGTCAGCTTCAAACATGCACAGTGTATTAGTTTTCTACTGGTATGTAACAAATTAAACAAATTACCACAGATTAGCAGCTTAAGACACCTACCATTTATTAGGTCACTGTTCTGTAGGTGAAAATTTTAGTCATGGTGTGACTGGATTTTCTGCTTAGATTCTTAAGTTGCTAAAATGAAGGTGTTGGTCAGGCTGCATTCTTGTCTGGACCTCAGGGTCCTCTTCCAAGCAGAATTCAGTTCCTGTGACTATAGGAATGAGGCATGCATTGCCTTGCTGGCTTTCAGCAAGGAACTACTCTCAGTTCATGGAGACCTCCTGCATTCTTTGCCATATGACCCCCTCTATCTTCAGAGCCAGTGGTGGAGAATCTACTTCAGGCTGAGCACTCTCTACACTTCAGATCTCTCAAGGAAGGTCCTAGTCCCTTTTATAGACTCACCTGATTAGGTTAGGATGTCTGATTATCTAGGATAATCTCCCTGTTTTAAAGTTAACTGATTAGAGATCTTAGTCACATCTGCAACAACCCTTCACAGCAGCACTTAGGTTAATGTTTGAATAAACTGGGAAGATGTGTATACCAGTGGGAGGGGGAGTCTTGGGGACAATCTTAGAATCCTGTTTATCACTCTTATAAGAATGTAATCAGGGGTGGGACACCTGGGTGGCTCAGTTGGTTAAGCAGCTGCCTTCGGCTCATGTCATGATCCCAGCATCCTGGGATCAAGTCCCACATCGGGCTCCTTGCTCAGCAGGGAGCCTGCTTCTCCCTCTGCTGCCACTCGGCCTGCCTGTGCTCGCTTGCTCTCTCTCTCTCTCTGTCAAATAAATAAATAAAATCTTAAAAAAAAAAAAAAAAGAATATAATCAGGGGTTCCTGGGTGGCTCAGTGGGTTAAAGCCTCTGCCTTCCGCTTAGGTCATGATCCCGGGGTCCTGGGATTGAGCCCCACATTGGGCTGTCTGCTCAGCAGGGAGCCTGCTTTCCTTCCTCTCTCTCTGCTTGCCTTTCTGTCTATTTGTGGTCTCTGTCAAATAAAAAAAAAATAAAGAATATAATCAAAACATCCATTGGCTGTATTTTCATCTGGAAGTTTGACTGGGGAAGAATACGTTTCCAAGCTGCTTCAGGTTCTTAGGATTCATTTGATTGAGAACCTTGGATTTTTGTTGGCTGTTGGCTAGGTGACACTCACCAGTGTTAGAGGGTACCCATTGTTCCCTGCCATGTAATTTCCACAGGCAGTTCACAACATAGATGTTTGCTTCTTGAACACCAGTAGAATACCTTTCTCAAGTCTGCTAAAATAGTCTTCTATGATGTAATCTAATCATGGGAGTGACATTACCTTTCCCATATGCTTAGCTTTTATCTAACACCCAAGGAAATTATGCAAAGGTGTGACTCACTGAAAGTCACAGAGTGACTGTGGAAGAAGTTCAAATCAAAGTGGTTTTTAGTTTTTTTGAGTTCAGTGAATAAGGCCTGGGTGGGGAGAAGGAACAGCTTTAGGTATGTTGAGTATGTAGTAATTACCACTAGACTGTCAATCAACTGGATAAAAGCATGTCCTATCTTCAGACCCCAGATCTTATGTCAAACTGTGTGTGTTTGAATCCCAGCTCTGTCGTGGGTTAACTGTGCAACGTTCCCTCTGTGTCTGTTTTCTCCTCTGAAAAATGAAGATGATAGTACCCCCACTCAGGCATCATTATGAGGATTAAGAAGACACCTTTTAAATTGAGTCTGACACAATGTAAGTGCTTAGTAAATACTGGACATTATCTTATATTCTATATTCCCCTCTTGGTGATCTGTAGTACATCTGTTATTCATGAATTTATCTAAATCTAAATTCTTAATCCCATGTATTTTTGTGGAGATTTTGGTATACCCTGTCCAGTCTCCTCAACTTTAAGAGCTCCTCCTTACTCCTTTTCCTGGAGTTGATGAGGTCATCCACATTGATTCTCTGTTCACATATTATGGTGCTGATTACACTTTAGCAAACATGTTTCATTTCCAAACTATTAGTAAGTCTCTTGAGAGAAGGAAATCTTAGTGCAAAATTCATTGAACATAATTGGATTATATGTGTTGTGTTCTTCAGTTGAGGTTGAATGGTAGACTACAGGTAAGAGCTGATAAAATCTCGTTGAGTGTTGGTAGTTAAAAAAAGAAAAAAATATATACAGTTTGTTGTGGTGGGTAACGAGCTGTGTGTGGAGATGCTCACACACATAGCCAAACATCCTGGGAATTTACACAGTCTGTATTTTGGGGGGAAGCTGTCTCGAATTTACTGAATTAAACTGAGTAGCATCAATTCTGAGCTCAGCTCTATACCAAACTCTCTACAGGAAAAAAATGGGATAAGCCTCATATCCTATTCTGGGGCTTATAGTGTTGCTAAGGAAACAAAGCTCGTACATATTAGACAGACATAATACAAGATTGCATGGGGTTGCATTAAAATGAGATAAATGAATATATGGGTATGAGTGATAGAGGATCTCAAAGGAGAGGAGACGGACCGAGGAGGGTTTCCTACAGAGACTTGAGATTGGTTTGGATTACAGGTAGAATTTGGATTATTGAAATGAGAAGTTATCATTGTTCCCATTTTGTTACAGCAGACCTTAAGGTAACAAGAATTAAAATACCCATTTGAAACACGGAAAATAAAATGCCAAAATATGAAGTCATATGATCCATGTCATCCTGCAAAGTGTTAACATAGGATCCTTTTGTCCAGTTTTTTTGTTTGTTTTAAACAGAAAATCCTATTAGTTTTTTCACTATCTCACAACTTGAAAAAATGTTAGTAGCCTTACATGTAATTGCATATTCATATCAGAGACAACAAAACAGGATATTAATTTCTCATCTAACTAAAAGATGTCATAAAGTAAAAATGCTCCATCTTGTCTTATAGTTATGTAAGTTGAAAAAGTACTTCTGGGTCTGCACTTTCTTTAGATTCCCACAAATCTTTGACTAGAAAGCATAGTTTATAGCTGTGTACATTCTATGCAATAACCTATCTACAGAGTTATATTTCACTCATGTAATGGGAGAATATATTTTAAATGGATATTTATAAATTACATTAAATCATACCAGCAACATTATTAGTTGAGAAAGCTAGTAATTGAATGTTATTATCCAATTGTTTATGACCTTATCATTTTTCAGAGTCTCTCAGAAACCAATTTTCTACAGTGAGCACTATTGGAGTAAGGAGAAAGGTAGTTAGAGATTCTTACAAGCTGAAGTCTACTTCTCCCAGCCATAAATTCTTTGTCTAGTAAATACAAGTTCATCTTGTGCTCGTAAAGCAGGGCACTACACTTCTTTTCAGCTATTTTACTACATCTTGAATGTGTTTCCTTTTTAACTGAACAAAGAATTGTGCTAGTAAATTCTCCCTGAACTCCTGAAAGTCACAGTGAGCACTGCCTACAGAGAATCTATTCAAGTAGATAGCCCTGGGATCAATATTGATAGTGACATTGAATAAATGGATTGGATCTTCCCTTTTAAACACTCAAGGCTACAAGTAATGCAATTTCAAGGAAAACAGATGAAGGAAAAATAGGCATAGGGGTGGGAAATCCAGGATTATGTCTTACTGCACCAGAAAGTAAATTGTCATTTGAAACCTCTATCCATTTTCAAGTCAAACAGAGGAGAGGGATAGGGCCTCCCACATTCACTTTAAAATAGCTAGAGCCTGAGGATTTCCTATTTTGTTTGTTTGTTTTACTGTAGGGTGTGTGCTACCCAAGGGCAAGTGGCTAAGGGGGCAAGTGGGTTAAATTCAGTTCTCACTTAGCTTGCCAATCTATGTGCCTACATGGGAATATATATGCTTTGATGAAGTTGGCATTTTTATAGTAAATGGCCCTACTGAAGTTCATCCTATTGGTACCCAAGCAAATGTATCAATTGTACCTGGAGAACTTGACTTTTCCTATTCAAGTTTAAAGTGTGTGCCTTCCTTTCTCTGTGTGAAGACCATGTGAAGAAGAAGAAAATTTTCAACTCATAAAGACAACTTTCAACTTTCTTCATTAGAGAAAGAGAGAAAAATATTCCAGCTTCATAAAGGGCTATTGTTCATTAGTTCTACTTTTCTGTCAGGACAGCTCAAAGAAAATATTTAGCTCTGAGATAAAATACAATGTCACCAGTCCCTTATGTGAATTCTTATCACCTGCTAAACAGTTCTACGGTGTGACTCACAAACATACGTAATTCTGCAGGTGATATTTTACCTCAGTCTCAGAAAGCTCTCTTTATCTTCTCTGCCCTTCAAAATTCCCCTTCCTCCATGTTTCATAGCTCAGGACAAGGTCTACCTTTTTCAAGAACCATTTTACTTTTCTCTCTTCTATGCTAGAATATTCCTCTATTCTATCTGTTCATCTCCATAACATACAGTTGGGTTGACACAGCCCAAACTCCAGGCTGTAGCAAAGGACCTCCTAACTCCTAAGCAGAATGGTTTGAGTTTGTTGTGGGGAGGGAGGGAAGCAGCAGCCACAATGGGAAGACAGATTTGCAGGAAAAGCAAAGTTGGTGGCAGTAAGGGTACTGGGCAATGCCATAGAATCGATGAGAGGAGGCATTCATCAAAAAGAACAGCACCACTTCCATCTGTAGACTCCCAGCAGAGACTACTGTCATTAGCATACTCATGGGCCAACACGGAGAGCTCTTGATCCCTCTGATACTGCCTGGCAAAAGAAAGGAAATCTGGGTAGCTAGGATAGATTTCACCTAGTGAGTACTCATCCAGAGACTGTGGAGTATCTCCTATTTTATAATTCTGATATTCAAAATCTCTTGGCTATCTTCCCTTAGGCCAATGAATGGGGAATCCTAGTATGCACAAGCACCAACAAGCCCAAATTGCCTTTGGGCAACTCTGCTACCCCCTTGAGCTATTTTCTGCTAATACTGTGTATTCTCTTCCTTTCCCATCTCCATATTGCCTTTTCTAGCATATTAGTTTTTTCCCTAATATAAGGATTAGTCTTTGAATATGAGGATAATGTGGTCAAATAGTTCTTGCGAGCAGAGGAGTAAGTAAGTAGCTGGGAACCTAATAGACAGAAGCACACCAAATTAACCTGTCCACACTTTCTGAAATGTACCCTTATGTTTCTTCTGATGTCTTAGCTCATACCAGTCTCTCAACCTTAATTAATTTTCTCACTTTCTCGATCTATTAAAAATCAAACCCATCCTTTAGGAGACCAGTGCTCTAACCCCTGAGCTACGGAGCCCAAACCCATCCTTTAATATTTAAGTCAACTAGCACTTTTTAAAGTATTTCCTGAAATACAATGGATGTTACTTCCTCCTAGTATATACCTTACAGGTTTAGAAGCAACCTGAGGCAGGATGAGAGTCAAGATATCAATGGTCCTGGACATCAAGTAGGGATTTAGAGTTGGAGAGGTAACATAAACCACCTTTAGTATGTTAATGATAAAAATGTGGAGCAAGGGGGAAAGCCAATCAGGATCCAAATATTGCAGCCAAAATTTTGGATGTAATTAGAGCATTGATACCAATGTGAAGAATCGGTGGATGATCTGGGGGTCAACATGGAACAAAGCATGTTGGAAAATATTTTAAAGTTCACATCAAGCTCTAGATGAATCTTCTTTTTCTTAAAGATTTTATTTATTTAATTATTATTATTATTTTTTAATGCAAGCAGGGGAGAGACAAAGGGAGAGTGAGAGAATCTCAAGCAGACTCCCTGTTGAGTGCAGAGCCTGTCCCAGGGCTCGATCTCACAACCGTGATATCATGGCCTGATCTGAGACCTGAACCAAAATAAAGAGTGGGCCACTTAAACAACTGAGCCACCCAGGCACCACTCTAGATGAATCTTTCTTCCTTCCCAAAGGATTAGTGCTTGTGAGGTAGTTTCAAAATTTTCAGTCCTTAGATTTTACTTCTTTTATGCTATACTATGAAATGCTCATCCCCCTTACTGTCTTATAAGCAGACACTGTGGCTTACTCTTAAGCATCTCATCTGCAGTGACTAGTGCAATGCCCTTTACCCAGGGTGACAACAAATAACTTTTGAATTGTATTTTCGAAGATGAGCTGAATTAGTGGAAACTATTAAGAATTTAATACATGTTGGGGCACCTGGGTGGCTCAGTGGGTTAAAGCCTCTACTTTCAGCTCAGGTCATGATCTCAGGGTCCTGGGATCGAGTCCCGCATCGGGCTCTCTGCTCAGCAGGGAGCCTGCTTTCCCCTCTCTCTGCCTGCCTCTATGCCTACTTCTGATCTGTCTCTGTCAAAGAAATAAATAAAAATTAAAAAAAAAAAAGAATTTAATACATGTTGAGATTACAGACTTCCAGGGCATCCAATGGGAAATATCCTGCCATGATTTGGAGTTGAAAAACTCAAAGCTCAGAGGGAATGGATGGAGGAACAGATATATTTAGATGATTTCCATATAAAGGTGAAAGCCAAAGAAGTATGTATAGAGATTAAAAAAAAAAAAAAACCTCTAAGTTGAGGACTAATTAGAAGGGATACAAATTCATTTATTCAGTCAATATTTATTAATTATTTAAAATGTTACAAACACTTAGCTTTATTTAATAAAGGAATAAGAAGTAGTCTCTCCAATCAAAGATTTTCAGTCCTCCAGTGGGGGTGACAGCCTGTTAAGGAGATGGTTGTGATATACATTAAGCAGAGAAAGAGTATTAAAAAAGGTAGGTGTGACTAGTGATGGCTTCAAAAAAATGAAGACTAAAAGATACGTGTGGGTGGCTCAGTCAGTTAAGCATCTCCCTTAGACTCAGGTCATGATCTCAGAACCTGGGATCAAGCCCCACATCAGGTTCCGGGATCAGTGGGGAGCCTGCTTCTCCCTCTGCCCCTCTACCCACTCACATGTGCACACTCACACACTCTTTCTCTCTCTCAAATAAATAAAATCTTTTAAAAAAGTGAAAACAAAAGGAAAACAATTTTATTTGCCCATAACGAGATCACTGATCATAGAAAATTCTGTTTCTAGGCAGATGTGAGGCAAATCTACTTCATGTTTGTCATACTGGTTATGTGATGATATAGAAAATACATATACATTTTATAAAATCTTGCATTATTATTTGGTACAACACCTGGTAGAAAATTTACCTATCTCCATGTTTCTTTCTCTTCCAGCAAGATGTGATGCTCTGAATAATCTAAATGTTTTCTTTGACATTCATTCATAAAGATGGGATTTTAATAGTCATGTTAGTCTAAATCTTATGGCTCCCGAATCCTATATAAATGAATTGCTTAGAGAAAGAGTGGAGGCGAGAAAGTATAATGAGGTTATCTTCAAAGTTCGATTTTATTCTCTCTACATAATAAAGTACTTTGCATCTTCAACAAAATCTTAGTCATCTAGAGAAGATTATGCAGGAAGATCATTTCAAGGCAATCACCATATTTAAAGATTTGGATTAAATATTGATGATCCATTTTGCTCACTGAAGTTTTGTTCCAGTATTATTTATGCCTCTGTTGGTGGCTTACAGTTTCACATTATTTGAAATGAAAAAGAGGTTCTTTTCAGCTAAAACAAATTCTACAACATCTCACCAGGAAAAAAAAAAAAAAAAGAAGTTGCCTTTCCCATAAATTACCAAGTACTTAGAGAGGTGTGGAGCCCACATGCAAAAAGGATTGTGACATATTGAGGAAAATACAATGAACCTGTTATGGAGACTTAACACTGGCCGTGTGTTGCAAAGAGATTATGCATCACTGTGGATATGAAAGTACATAATACAGAGACCAGTACACAACACATGAGCCACAAATGTTAGTTCAAGTGTAAACTGCTTTATTTTCTGGTATATCCGGGAATAAAGACTCAGTTGAAAGGTATCATTAATCAGTGGTTATTCATTTTATTGACAAGTCAATTAAAGACACAAGTGAGAGGATTACCCCTGAGGTCTTTTTTTTTTTTTTTAATATTTTATTTATTTATTTGACAGACAGAGATCACAAGTAGGCAGAGAGAGGGGGAAGCAGGCTCCCCGCAGAGCGGAGAGCCCGATGCGGGGCTCGATACCAGAACCCTGGGATCATGACCCGAGCTGAAGGCAGAGGCTTTAACCCACTGAGCCACCCAGGCGCCCCATACCCCTGAGGTCTTAATGAAAAATAGCCTCAGAGAATCTGAGAACAAAGCTTTCCTTGGGATGGGAAAATGAAGTTGTTTATTTATCTAAAGCATCCTATTCTGGATTCTGGTCTGGATACAATGAAAAATTAATGATGAGAGGTCTTTTTTCATTCCTTTATTAATCATTACTCATGGTCTTCATAAAATGCATTTTTGTATTAAACACATGAATTTAAAATATGATACATAATTAAGATTTTGATACTTTTTCCTCAAATATCTGCAGTAACTGATTAGCACATGATTTGACAAATATTCAGAAATTATTGGCAGCATTTCTTCTCTTTCTTTCTTCCATTCTTTTGCTCTTTTGTTCTTTCTTTCTAATTCCAGTGTAGTTAACATACAAGGTTATATTAGTTTCAGGTGTACAATACAGTGATTCAAAGATTCCATACATTACTCAGTGCTTATTAAGATAAGTATATTCTTAATTCCCACCACCTTATTTAAGCCATCGCCCCCACTGCTTCTGGTAACCATGTTTGTTCTCTATAGTTAAGCATCTGTTTTTGGTTTGTTTCCCACACCCCGCCCCTTTACTCACCGTTTTGTTTCTCAAATTCCACATATGAGTGAAAACGTATGGTATTTGTCTTTCTGTGAGTAGCTTATTTCACTTAGCATTATACTCTATAGATCCATCTATATTGTTGTAATATTCTTTTTTATGGCCGAACAGTATTCTGTTACATATATATACCACCTCTTCTTTACCCGTTCATCTATCAGCACTCGGTCAACTTCCAAAGTGTGGCTTTTGCAAATAGTGCTGCTTTAAACATAGGAGTGCATTTATCTCTTCGAATTAGTGTTTTTGTATTCTTTGGGGAAACACCCAGTAGTGCATTAACTGGATCTTAGGGTAGTTCTATTTTTAAATTTTTGAGAAACCTCCATACTGCCTTCTACAGGGGCTGCACCAAGTTTGCATTCCCATCAACAGTGCACGAGGCTTCCTCTTTCTCCACTTCCTTGCCAGCACTTGTTTCTTGTGGTACTGATTTTAGCCGTTCTGACAGATGTGAGGTGATAGCTCATTGTGGGTTTGATTTGTATTTTCTTTTTTTAAGATTTTATTTATTTATTTGAGAAAAAGCTAGAGAGCACAAGCAGAGGGGAAGGGCAGAGGGAGAGGAAGAAGCAGACTTCCTACTGAAGGGAGCCCGACATGGGGCTCCATCCCAAGACCCTAAGATCAGGACCTGAGTTGAAGGCAGATGCTTAACCAACTGAGCCATACAGGTACTCCTGATTTGTATTTTCTTGATGAGTGATGTTGAGCATCTTTTCACGTGTCTGGTGGCCATCTGAGTGTCTTCCTTGGAAAAATGTCTGTTCACGTCTTCTGCCCATTTTTAAATTGGGTTTTTTTTTTCCAGGTATTGAGTTTTATAATTTCTTAATATATTTTGAGTACTAACTGTTCATGAGATATGTCATTTGCAAATGCCTTCTCTCTTTCAGTAGGTTGTCTTTTAGTTTTGTTGGTTGTTTCCTTTGCGTTTGATATAGTCCCAATAATTTATTTTTGCTTTTATTTATCTTGCCTCAGGAGATATATCTAGAAAGATGTTGCAATGGCTAATGTCAGAGAAATTACTGCCTGTCCTCTCTTCTAGGATTTTTATGATTTCAGGCCTCACATTTAGGTCCTTAATCCATTTTGAGTTTTTTTGTGTGTGTTTAGAATAAGAAAATGAACCAGTTTCATTCTTTTGCATGTAGCTGTCCAGTGTTCCCAGCACCATTTGTCGAAGACATAGTGCCTATTCTTGTCTCCTTTATTGAAGATTAACTGACTGTGTAATTGTGGGTTTATTTCTGGGCTCTCTCTTCACTTCCATTGATCTATATCTTGTGTGTGTGTGTGTGTGTGTCTATGTGTGTCAGTACCATGCTGTTTTGATTACTACAGCTTTATAGTATAACTTGAAGTCTGGAATTGTGATGCCTCATTTTCTTTTTCATTTCTTTTCTTTTTAAAATATTTATTTATTTATTTGACACAGAAAGAGAGAGAGATCACAAGTAGGCAGAGAGGCAGGCAGAGAGAGGGGGAGAAGCAGGCTCCCTGCTGAGCAGAGAGCCCAATGCGGGGCTTGATCCCAGGACACTGAGATCATGATCTGAGTTGAAGGCAGAGGCTTTCCCCACTGAGCAACCCTGGCTCCCCTCATTTTGTTTTTCTTTTTCAAGATTGTTTTGGCTATTTGGGGTCTTTTGTAGTTCCATTCAAATTTTAGTATTGTTTTTTCTAGTTCTGTGAAAAATGCTGCTGGTATTTTGATAGGGATTGCATTAAATCTGTAGATTGTCTTATGTAATATAGACATTTTGACAATATTTGTTCTTCCAGTCCATGAGCATGGAATGTCTTTCCATTCCTTTGTGTCATCTTCAATTTTTACTTTTTAATCAAAGTTTTGTAGCTTTCAGGGTACAGGTCTTCCACCTTCTTGGTTATGTTTATTTCTAGGTATTTTTTTTTATTTTTGGTGCAGTTGTAAATGAATTGTTTTCTTAATATCTTTTTTTACTGCTTCATTATTTTTTTTAATTTTTTATTTTTTTATAAACATATGATATATTTTTATCCCCCGGGGTACAGGTCTGTGAATCGCCAGGTTTACACACTTCACAGTACTCACCATAGCACATACCCTCCCCAATGTCCATAACCCCACCCCCCCTTCTCCCAACCCCCCTCCCCCCAGCAACCCTCAGTTTGTTTTGTGAGATTAAGAGTCACTTATGGTTTGTCTCCCTCCCAATCCCATCTTGTTTCATTTATTCTTCTCCTACCCCCTTAACCCCCCCATGTTGCATCACCACTTCCTCATATCAGGGAGATCATATGATAGTTGTCTTTCTCTGCTTGACTTATTTCGCTAAGCATGATACCCTCTAGTTCCATTCACGTTGTTGCAAATGGCAAGATTTCATTTCTTTTGATGGCTGCATAGTATTCCATTGTGTATATATACCACATCTTCTTTATCCATTCATCTGTTAATGGACATCTAGGTTCTTTCCATAGTTTGGCTATTGTAGACATTGCTGCTATAAACATTTGGGTGCACGTGCCCCTTCAGATCACTACGTTTGTATCTTTAGGGTAAATACCCAGTAGTGCAATCGCTGGGTCATAGGGTAGTTCTATTTTCAACATTTTGAGGAACCTCCATGTTATTTTCCAAAGTGGTTGCACTAGCTTGCATTCCCACCAACAGTGTAGGAGGGTTCCCCTTTCTCCACATCCTCGCCATCTGCTGCTTCATTATTAATATAAAGAAATTATCAACAGCATTTCTTAATAGAAGTTCCACTAACTCCATTTGATTTGAATTTGAGCAGCAAACACCTAGCATGATCTTTTAACCAGGAATAAATTATACACCATAAGATTTCACAAGAATTTATTGACTAACTTAGTGCTCATAAATGAGGTTAATAGTGAAATAAACCAAATTTAATCTTCATTAAGTAAAGGACTCATTTAACAAATAGAATGACCCCTCTTTGCTGGGTATTATTCTGGGTGCTGGGACTAGAGCTATGAGGAACTGTGTGTGAAGGGTCTAGCATTTTACTTTACTGTCAAGTTAGTAAGCTAGCCTGTCACTGTGCTCTGTCATGATGCTGGCAAAAGAGAGGAGACTCTTGAGTCAGAGAAACAGGACTTTATTGCTCATGACACAGCAGGCAGAATAAGCTTCATGTTTGCTTGTATCTATTTCTCACTCCCCCCAAATGCTACTGAGTGACATGGGGGAAATATGTAGGTGCAGACACACCCATTGGATTACATGATATGTGAAGAAAATTGCCCTTGGAGAATCTATCAATTTCAGAGTAAATGGTAACAAGCTTGTCCTCTGTCTGGGAGATGTTGCTTCTTCCCTTCAAAGTTGCCTGATACTAATGTAATCCTGAAAAATGGCCCAGGTAAAGACCACTGAGGGTCTTTTATTCTTGTTGTATATAGCCAGGCTGTGCAGGGATTCTCAGGGCTCACAAACAGATTGTTCCTGCCCACAAAAGCCCTAGATCCTTGCCCTTATAGAGCTTACATTTTGAGGTTAGGATTCTTACCGGTTTAAGGGACTTCATCCTATGCCATTTCACTCAAGAACTACTATCAACATTACCTTAAGCTTGCACTGGTCTCTTCCTCATTTTCAGTTTTCACATTCCCTGTTGCTCCACTGTCTGTGGTTATTTACGTCTTAAGTCTCACATATTTGTCAGATTTTGCGTGTGCCTATACCCCAGAAGCCACACTGCTGTCATCAAGACTGGATTCCAGGTATAATCCCAGGCGATCTCCTCAAAGCCTCACTACCCATTCAAAGTAACTTTTTGTGTAAAGCAATTGTTCCTTTTAGGCCTGAAGACCAGGTCAGTCAGAGTTTTGCCCAGGCCATTGCTTAATAGCCCTGAGCTGGGCCTCAAGACTGTGGGTCTGTGTATCAGGTATGCCCAGCTAGCTGTTACACATTTGTGGTAGGAGAGGGCTCCCTGTTCTTGGCCCCTTCTTCCTATTCTCAGCTTTTGTTCTTCATAGCATGATTGTGCACTGAAATTTTGTTTTGAATAAAGACCAGTATTAGAAAGAGAAGGATTTATTTATGTTATAGTTGTTGGCTCTGGAGAATCTAGAAAATCTGAAATACCTAAGTCTACTTTCTTTTTTTTTTTTTAATTTAAGATTTTATTTAATTATTTATTTAGTGAGGGGACGGGAAGAGGGCAAGGGAGAGAGAGAGAATCTCAAGCAGACTCTGTGCTGAGCGCAGAGCCTGACACAAGTCTTAGTCTCCTAACTGAAATCCCAACTGATCATGGCCTAAGCTGAAATCAAGAGTTGGGCATTTAACCAACAGAGCCATCCAGGCATCCCCTAAGTCTACTTTCATAACTTCTTCATAAAGGACTATACAGAACCATAAATGCATAAATTTTTAGTCTCCCAAAATAGAACCAGAGTTATGGGGTGACAATAACAATGCTGAGAAATAGAAAAGAAATGTGATTTCTTAGAAGAAAGGGTAACTTGACGATGCCCCCAGAAGGTTTATTGTGTATTCTCAAATGAGATGATGTGATATAAAAGTAAAGAAATATTTTGCATTACCCTGTAAAGTCTAATTGTGTTTATTCCATTAAAGCACTTCATCTGAATGCTCTTCCAAATAGTTTTGGGCACAGTAATCAGGTTACCCATCAGTACACCATGGTCCTGGTGGTGACAAATAAGGTTAAGGAGAAAATGGAAGTGTTAGAGATTATGGCTGTATGGGTAGGCCCGTGTTGTATGTCTAGATCAGCAACAGTTAATGTAGATGTATGACTATGTATGTGAATGAGTCTGTATATAATACATCATTTAAAGGTAGTTGTGTATTGTAAGTGTATCTATATACACACACACTTATGTATGACTGAACTGACTAGTGCATAGCATGTTAGGTCCAAAATATTATCATGGTTTTAAAAGACCGAAGTACTCATCTCCTTACGAGTTTCATTATGTCTTATAGAAATACGTGTTCTGGGGCGCCTGGGTGGCTCAGTGGGTTAAAGCCTCTGCCTTCAGCTCAGGTCATGATCCCAGGGTCCTGGGATTGAGCCCCGCATTGGGCTCTCTGCTTGGCAGGGAGCCTGCTTCCCTTCCTCTCTCTCTGCCTGTCTCTCTGCCTACTTGTGATCTCTATCAAATAAATAAATAAAATCTATAAAAAAAATAAAAAGAAATACGTGTTCTGCATAAGAAAGAAATGTTGTATAGGTGAGGGAATTTGTATGAAAAAGATACAAAATGTTTGAAAAAGACTCAAAATCTGTGACTAAATGAGAGAAGGAAATGATATTTCAAATACACTACCCTTGCCAGGATATATTAGAGAAAATTTATGTCATTGACTAGCCAAAGAAAGAGGCATTTGGATTCTACTGACAGTTGATAAAATACGTATGCAGAAATGAATTTAAGTGTGGGGAAAAAGGGAAAGAGGAAACTGAAAGAGAACAGACTACAGAGAGAGAACACCAATACAAAAAATAAAATGCTTAGCCATATGTAATGATTTAAAATATCATCACATCAGATACGCAGTGATGGATCTGTGCTGACATGGTGTCTAAGATTTTCAACCAAGTACTCTGTTCTCTTTGGATTAAAATCATTACCCCAGAGTTGAGTCAAGAGCTTCCTCTGTCGTGGAGGCTCAGCTGTTAGGCCGGTGGAGTATAGGAGTGTAAGTTGATCAGACAGAAGTCCTTCTGGTTTCAGAATAAAATGAGAAAGTCATGGCACCCCCGTGAAGATGATGCTGTGTTCGGAATTGCAAATATGGGCTTAGGATGGTTTCGACACAGAGTTTTAAGCAAAGAACCTAAGTGCTATTATGAGTTAAATAAATTAAGGAAATCTACAAATGTTTCGCAGCGTTGCAGGATGGGAATATATTTTTTTATATGACCCTCCACAGATGCCTTGTTTCTTAAGAAATTGCCCTCTTTTTGGAAACTGAGACACCTTTTGGATTCATTCAAGCCATTGCCTTGCCTGCTAGCCACCCCTGAGTGCTCCAGGATATGGTTGTGACTATATCTTGCCATGAAGTAGACTTTGGACCATTGGTAGGAAGAACTGCCTCCCAGAAACCAGAGAAATTCCAGAGGGATCTAAGAACTATGAGTCATGTTTGGACATACCAAAAAGTGCTGCTAAAAAGGTGGACTCTGGAAGCCAAGAAATGAAGGAGATTAAGTAAGAGTCTGTATCATCCAACATTGGGGATTATCTGAATAAAATACACTGAGCTCAAGTGAGCTTTTGATATATACTTGATTGATGAACTCATTGATTAAATCTTCTCTAAGTATTTCCTATCCCTCATGAATTGTGGAGGCTAAAACTAGATTTGGTGTATTGATGTCATTATCATATATGTATTCCAACACTGAGCAAACAATTAAGTAACTTTTGTTGGTAAAACATAAAACTTTTTCTAGGTGGTGGGAATAAAAAGAAATATCAGAAATGACCCTGTTATTAAGGGCTTATACCTTGGAAGACAAGACAGATTCATAAAAAGAGAAATAATAGTGCAAGATTGCACCACATTAGTTCTGAACATATTTGTTTCCTCTCTCTCCAGAAACTTGAGAGGCACAGATTTACTCCTTTGAGCTAGTTTCTCTTTTCCTTTATTCCTCTCCAATCATCCTTTGACCGTCATCGTCAGTCCTGAGAAGCTGGAAAATTTAGATCATTTATAAGTTCTCATTATAGCTTAATTTGAGGAAGCCGTGTAGGCAGCAATTGAGGAAGAGGAGTAAACGTGGCAGTAAGTGTGGGGCGTGGTGGTTGCTGGGCCTCTTACAGAAGGAGCTTAATAACTGGAGATGTGGACTGGATATCTCGGGAGAGAGAAGAGTTCAAGCAGCCCATGTTCGAGGAATAAGTGAGTAGATACATTTTGCTCAAATAGGTAGGATAAGTACTCTGGGAAAGAAAAAGACGTTGGAGAGATATGGGACATTAGGCAAATTGTGGCAGATCCTTTAAAAAAAAATAAAAGATTTTATTTGCTTAAGAGAGAAAGCATGAGCAAGGGGAGAGAGCAAATGGAGAGGGAGAAGCAGACTTCTCACTGAGCAGGGACCCTGACGGGAGACTTGACCGCCATCCCCTGAGATCATGACCTGAGCCAAAAGCAGACACTTAACCAACTGAGCCACCCCCGTGAAAAATCTTTGATAGGAACTTGTTTAACTTATAAGCAATGAAAAGTCAACATGAACTGGCATTAGTGTGTAATATATTCAAAGCAGATTTTAAGAATTCTGAATTGACATATAAGATAGATTAAAGATGTCAGGAGCTAAGATTTAGACAGACTACCCTAACAAGAGCTAGAAATGAATGAAATAATCATCTTATTCAACTCCCTCCTTTTCTGATAAGGTGAGTGTGTGTGTGGGGGGTGTGTGTGTGTGTGTGTGTATGTGTTAGGGTGGAGGATAAGAATGTTTGGAACAAAGGTTTCCTCAGGTCACAAGCTATGGTGAGAGTCTGTCAAGAGACAGACTGGGTGTCTTCACTTAGGTGTCTTCACTCACAACTTAGAACTATTTCCCCTATATCATGGTTAGGAATCTACTGCAACATCTGACGCTCACAGATGAAGGCCTGAACTAGATACTGCCCTTTGAAATTGAGATGAAAAAGACATTTGAGAGGAAATGTAAAGTAAGAACTAATGAAGGCGTGAGTGGTGATTGGATAGCATATTCTTTTGTTATCCTGCTCTAACAAATTATCACAAACTTGATGGTTGGCCTAGACCAACACAAATTTATCATTTTACCATTCTGAAAGGTCAGAGGTCCAAACTGGGATCCACCGGGCTAAAATCAAGGTGTTGGCAGGGCTGCATTCCTCTCAGAGGCTCTGGGGGAAGGTCTGTTTCCTTGTCTTCTCCAGCTTCTCGAGGCTGCCAGCCTCTCTTGATTTGTGGCTCAACTTCTGTCTTCAAAGCCAGAACTGGCCTCTTGAGTGTTTCTGAAGCCAAGTCACTCTAACACAGACTCCTCCATCTCCCTCATCGCCACTTCAAGGATCCTTGTGATTACATTGTGGCTCACCCATACAAACAGGATGATTTCCTTATTTTAATGTCATATTAACAACTTTAATTCCATTTCAACCTTAATTTCCCCTTGCAATGTAACATAACATATTCACAAGTTCCAGGGATTCAGACACGGACATTTTTTTGGAGGGTCTTTTCTGCCTACTGTGTGTAGATTATATGGAGGTAAAATAAATCAAGGGTAGCTCCAAGATTTTGAATCTGGAAAAATGTAAAGAAAACGTTACCAATGTCAGAAATAAGGCAGCTGAGAGTGGTGACTGGCTTATGGGCAAATCATCTTGAGAGATGTTGAGTTTTCAATAATGCTATTATTCAGATGAAATTTCCTAGCAGGCTTTATTGAGGATTTTTTTAATCAGTATTAGAAAAGTTCCTGTTTGACACTGCTAATTACTACTGTGGTAAGACTTTTTCCATGTTCTTAATTTTTCTACCTGTATGTTTAAGTATACTCAATAATTTTGCAGTAATACTTCAATATAAAGTATATATGGATATTTGTTATGTACCATAAAACTCATAATGATTACTATGTCTTACTATTCCAGAATTTGGGTTCTTTTGCTTTTATATTATACATGAAAACTCGATGGGGCGCCTGGGTGGCTCAGTGGGTTAAGCCTCTGCCTTTAGCTCAGGTCATGATCTCAGAGTCCTGGGATCGAGCCCCACATCGGGCTCTCTGCTCAGCAGGGAGCCTGATTCCTCTTTGATCTCTCTGCCTGCCTCTCTGCCTACTTGTCATCTCTGTCAAATAAATAAATAAAATCTTTAAAAAAAAAAAAAGAAGTATATATTTAATGTCACAAGTCTCTGGGTTAAAGTTTATGATCACTTTAAACAATGTCTAGGCTAATTTCCAAAACATTTGTATCAGTTTTCATCCTTACTGACAGAATTTGAGAATATGAATTCCTCCCACCCTGGCCATTACTTGGTATTATCATCATTTCAAATTATTGCCAGCGTGATCGTGGTAAAATAATATACCATTATATTTTGGGGCACCTGGGTGGCTCAGTTGGTTGAGCATCCTACTCTTGGTTTCAGCTTGGGTCATGATCATGGGGTTGTGAGACTGAGATCTACATCAGGCACTGAGCTCAGTGGAGAGTCTGCTGGAGCTTCTCTCCTTCTGCCCCTCCCCCACTCCACTGCTGGCTCATATTTGCATGTACTCGCTCCCTCTCTCAAATAAATACATCTTTAAAAAAATATGTGTCATTGTATTTTAATTTTTTTTAGGATTTTATTTATTTGACAGAGAGAGACAGTGAGAGAGGAAACACAAGCACGGGGGGTGGGAGAGGGAGAAGCAGGCTTCCCACTAAGCAGAGAGCCCGATATAGGGCTTGATCCCAGAACCCTGGGATCATGAACCTGAGCCAAAGGCAGATGCTTAATGACTGAGCCACCCAGGCACCCTGCATTTTAATTTTCTTCTTGAATTTCAGTGTGATTGTACATCTCTGTCTTTGTTATTTTTTGGATGTTGTTTCTATGTTTTTTCTCTATCCGTTGCTTATTTTCTTCTTGGGTTATTTGTCTTAGTCTTACTGACTCGCAGGGACTCTTCATGCATTCTAGCCTGTAATTCTTTGTACGTTAGATCTAGTTTAAACATTTTTCTCAATGTTGGCTTACATTTTAAGTTTTTAAATAACATCTTTGTCAAATGCAATTTTTAAATTTTTATGTCATTAAATTTAACAATCCATTTCCTTATGGCAGGTGCTTTTAGTGACATGAATGTGCTGTGCTATATGTTCTTCTAAATGTTTTAAGGTTTCACTTTTCATATATGAATCTTAATGCCCCTGAAATTTATTTTTTGTATTGTGTGAAGTAGAAAGATACTCTTTCTTTTTTCTTTAAAGGTCACTTATGCTAGAACCCTTTTCTTTCTGATTAATAACTGTAATACATGAAGTTCCCTGTGTAGATTTTTGTCTATTTCTGGATTATTGATTCTTTCCCCTTGGTCTATTTGTCTTTTCTTGTGTTAATACAATGCCGTTTTAATTATTCTACCCCCTAAGTCTTGCTGTCTTGTTATTTTTTCTTGTACCCTATCAGCATTGCTTTGACCAATTACATAATAAACTTATAAACTTGTAAAACAAAATATTTGGGGAAATAAATTTCTCAAAATGATAAGATGTTGGCATTGATTCTGGAATGTTGTTTGGAATAATTCACGGCGGTACCTGTTAGTGATATGTGCAACTATCGGAACATGTTTTGAATCATGGCCATCTGCCTCTGGACTTTGAATATTGTATCTACTGTGGCAAAGGATTTTCATCTAAAGGTGCACAGAACTCTATTAAACCACTGGATCTATGAGAAATACGTTAGAGCCTTGTTTTCGATTTTTCTTTTTCATTTTTTTTTAAGATTTTATTTATTTATTTGACAGAGAGAGATCACAAGTAGGCAGAGAGGCAGGCAGAGAGAGAGGGGGAAGCAGGCTCCCTGTTGAGCAGAGAGCCCGACGTGGGTCTCCATCCCAGGACCCTGAGATCATGACCTGAGCCGAAAGCAGAGGCTTAACCCACTGAGCCACCCAGGCGCCCCATCGAGTTTTCATGTATAATATAAAACTGTGAATGGGAAAATTATTTTAAAAGCAAAAGAACCAAATTCTGGAATAGTAAGACATAGTAATCATTATGAGTTTTATGGTACATAACAAATATCCATATATACTTTATATTGAAGTATTACTGCACTCCTAAATATATACTTCTTGATAAACATTTGTAAACATGTCCATTAGAATCATGTTCAAAGAATGTTTGTTCCAGTATTTTATACAGTAGCAAAAGTTTGGAAACAGCTTAAATTTTTATCGCTGAAACAATGGATAAATTAATTGTGCTATTTTAGCACAGCGAAAGACTATCTAGAATTTAAATGGATGAACTGTTTACATATATATACATGGATACAGTTTTACATTTCAAACACCATGCTAAGTGTAAAAATGCAGGCTTTGAAAGCTATTTTTATTATACCATGCATGTAAAATGTCCCAGCATTCAGAACAGATACATATGTAATTTATGGATACACACATAAGTAGAAAAGGATCAAATATGCATGGGAATAATACATACCAACTTTATGAAACTGATTATTTTTCAGATGACAAATGTGAAGTCCAGGGATTTCAACTTCTTTTGTAGCCTTCTGTTTCTTAAAAATAAAATTGGTACAGGGGTGTCTGGGTGGCTCAGTCAGTTGTGTCTGCCTTCGGCTCTGGTCATAATCTCAAGGTCCTGGAATCGAGTGAGTCCTGCAACAGGCTCCCTACTCGGCAGGCAGCCTGCTTCTCCCTCTCCCTCTGCCTGCTGCTCCCCCTGCTTGTGCGTTCTCTCTCTCTGACAAACAAATAAAATCTTTTTAAAAAATTGGTGCAAAAATGGCCAAACAACATATTTTGAAATCTTGAACACATATTTATGGGTCTACTATGTATTATGTGTGTAATATGCAGGGGTTTTTTTCCTTCTAGGTATTTTCTATCAGTTTTACTGAAATGTAATTTGCATACCATATATATTCACCCATTGAAATTATACAATTCAATGATTTTTTAGTATAGTCACAGACTTGCGCAACTATCACTATAATCAATTCTAGAATATTTTCATCACTCCAGAATGAAACTGTGTACCCATTAGCAGTCATTCTTCACTTCCTCCAAACACCCCATTGCCCAAGGCAAGCACTAATTTCCATCCTGTCTCTGTAGATAAATTGCCTATGCTGTACATTTCACATAAGTGGGATTATACAATATGGATCTTTTGTGGTTAATTTCTCTCACTTAGCGTCGTGTTTTCAAGGTTCACCTGTGTTGTAGCATGTATCATTACTGCATTTCTTTTTAGGGCCAAATACTATTCTACTGTTTGGGGATATCATATTTGTTTATTCATTCATCAGCTGTGGGCATTTGTAATGTTTCCACTTTTTGACCAATGTGAGTAATGCTGCCATGAACGTTTGTGTACAAGTTCTTCTGTGGACATGTGTGCACATTATCTAGGAATGGAACGGCTGGGTCATCTGTTAATTCTGTGTGCAGCATTTTGAGGACCTGCCAAACTGTTTCCAGAGCATCTGCACCATCGTATAGTCTCACGAGTAATGTGTGAGGATTCTGATTTCTCCACAGCCTCACCAACATTTGCTAGTTTTAGTTTTTGTTTAATCATTAGTTAGTTTTGTTTAATCTTTAGTTTTGCATATAGCCATTCTACGGAGTGTGGAGTGGAACGTCACTATGGTTCCAATTTGTGTTTCTCTAATGGCTAATGATACTGAGCATCTTTTCATGTGTTTATCATTTCTCCTCCTTTTTGAATGTATGAAATATCTTGTAACTAAAAAAAAATTGACAGTAATCCTTGCAAATTAAATCTTGATAGGGAGGCTGATGGCCTATGAAGCCTATTAACACTGATTTGAGTAAGTGTTGAAAAAGAATAATGCTTTAAGTATTTTTTCAGATAGATATTTGGGACAAAGCTGTACAGAACATAAAGCAAGAACAATATTCAACCAATGGTGGAGAGAAAAGCTATTAGTTGAGTATTAATGTAATTATATTAAAAATACAAAACCTCCACTTCACAACTAGAAGAAAAGGGTGTAAAAGGGTGTCAACATGATTGATGAGTCATTATCTGTATCCATTTTTATGCAATAAAATACTAACAAAATAATTTGGAACTCAGTAACAAAATAATTTGGAACTACTGGGTGCTCTTCCTTGATAATTTAAATTAGAGAGATTGTAAAATCTGGGACAGAAACTTTTAGTGAAAATAGTCTGTTCCATAAAAATATATTAAGCTAAAAAGCAAATGTTACTGTCTGTTACAGACTGTTGAAATTCAGATTCATTTAAAATTTGATGAAATTTGGGGCGCCTGGGTGGCTCAGTGGGTTAAAGCCTCTGCCTTTGGCTCAGGTCATGATCCCGGGGTCCTGGGATCAAGCCCCACATTGGGCTCTCTGCTCCATGGGGAGTCTGCTTTCTCCTCTCTCTCTGCCTGCCTCTCTGTCTACTTGTGATCTCTGTCTGTCAAATAAATAAATAAAATCTTTAAAAAAAAATAAAATTTGATGAAATTTATTATTAGGTCAAGGATCAGAGCAATAGATTCTTCTATTCCATGCATAGGATGACAGTGCCAGAAAAATGACAGGATGGTGAAAAACTTCTTTACTTCATAGTTGGTATGGATTGGGAGAATTAATTGAATCTTTGTTTCCTGAAGTACTCTCATTCATTTCAAATACTGTGCCTTGTTAAGGGGAAAGTATATCTTTCTTCTTCTTCCCCTCCTCCTCCTTCTCCTTCTTCTTCATAGTGAGAAAGGAGCATTAAAATTGTTCACTGTGAGAAACTCTACTTTGTGAGCACATAAAAAGAAACATAGACCTCTTTTAGCAGTCCTTTTGGAAGCAATAAATAATACGCCCTTATTTTAAACATTTGGGAACATTCTAAGTATCATCAATTTAATTCATATAATACATGAATGAATTCATATAATTCATATAATACATATAATATATGAAAATACATGAAAAAATCAGTAATAACCTTCAGTGAAGGAAAAGAAAATATTGTCAATGTTTTCTTCTTAAGTTCTTCTCTGCTCTCCTCACTAATTTCAATCTTGGTCAAACTTATTTGCACATTAAATGAAGAACCAGCCTCCAGCTCACATGACTTTCAAAGAAGTAATGGTACATGCAAATTTCCTAGGACTAGAGCAGGGACTACATCATACCAAGAGGATTACTGACCGTTCATTCACTTAACAAATAGGACTGCATCCTACCTATATTGGCCAGGCACTCCAGGAGCACCTGGTATAAAAAGGAAGCAGATAAGTAAACATCCTAACAATGCAGGGTGATGATATATAAGTCTTTGTAGGGTTCTGAGAAGGAATAGAGGAAGCTAGGTACCTAAGCTGAATTCTAGTTAGGAAAGCCTCCTTAGAAAAGATAACTCTTGAGCTGTACCCCAAAGACTGAGTTTCAGAGACACAACCAGGTGAAGGGTTTAGGAAAGCAAATTACACACAGAGACAGTATCATCGGTCCTGAGGTAAAAGAAGAGCATATTTGGAGAAATGCTCATAATTCAATATATTTGAGTTTGAGGGCCTGTTGTGTGGAGGCAGAAGGCTGGTAGGATAGGACATTAGCAGTAGGGCTGTTCATGATTTGCCTGGTTTCTGCCATGCTAAGGAACTTGAGCTTCCTTTTGAAGAGAGCAGGGAGGTACTAAAGGTCTTAAAGCAGAGCATTAATATGATTAATGTGATTTTAGAGGTCTCAGCCTTAACAGCTTATGGCTAAAAATAAGATCATACTTACTTTCAGTGATCAAATTATGTTGATCGTAATGACAAATATTTATATAATGTTGTCCGTGTGGCAGCTGCTTTTCGTGGAACACATTGCTATTTATTTATTTGTTAAACCCAGCTTTCTCTGTTTAGTATCTGTAGGACGGCTTCTGCTGACTCTGACCCTCATGAAATATCCACCTTCCCGGGCACAGCTGCCTTCTGTCCACTGCTTCTGCAACTCTCAGGAATTAAAATACAACTTCTGTACAAATCCCTCTTCTTGGCCCCCTCTTCTGATCAGGCAGACCCCCTGATTAAATCTATGTGTGGGGACCAGCCCATCAATGTCCACCAAAGCCATTCGTATATTTCCTTGATTGGGAGACAAAAATTATCTGCTTTCTAGTTTAAGAAATAGGAAATTTCTCTCCCCTCTCAAGCCATCACCTGCTGTCTGATTCTCAGATATGCACAATGGATTTATGTAATGTGCAGAAGATATGGTAAACATATATCCCCTTTAGAGAAAACACCATTCTCAACTGTTGCTCTCACAATCCCAAGACCTTGATCACAAGATGTCATCTAATACAACTACTACAATTAAAAGGAAGTTTGGTTCTGATGTGATTCTTAATTTATCCCCCCTATGGGACTAGAGAAACATGGGCAAACATGGGAAAGGAATTCTATTTTAGTGCACTAAATAAGAACTTGGCTTTCGAATCAGATTTCAAGGCCTGACTGTATCTCTGCACTAGGTGACTTTGCTAATTTAAGTCTCATAACCCCTGTAAGATAGCGGTTTTTCATCTGTAAAGTGGCTTAACTAGTAATATCTATATCAAAGATGGTTGTGAGAATACAATGAGATAAGATACACAAAGTTCTAGAATAGTGTCTGACATGTAATAAGCAATAAATAGTAGAGGTTATTATTTTGATTATAATTCTTCTTTATAATTCTTCCTTTCCTACTGATTATGTTTCACATTGTTCTTCTTCTTATTTTCCTAATATCAATGTGTTCATTCTATAGTAAACAATTTTCTGTCTTTCTGCCTCTACAATTGTTTGGAATGTCAATTATTTTCATTTTTTTTTCCTAATCATGTCTTCTTCTAAATTCTGACTTTGTTATATAGAAAAGCATTGGATACTACTTATTAAAAACCTGACAGACTGAATTTTTTGTTGTTGTTGTGACTGGATTTCAAAGTGTTATTCTTCTGGATATTTGATTTTTATTCCTTTTCTCTCCTACAGTAGAATGTGGTTCTTACTCTCTCAACATAATTTCATTAGTAAGCATTCCACATTTAGTGCAGTTTATCTTTACATTTTTCCTTCATTCCTACTACCTAGTTTACTGAATGGATTTTGTGGAGGATCCTGCAACGAGATACTGCTGGTAAAAAGCCATGGTTCCTACTCTTAAAGAACTCGGGCTTTTCTACAGAAGATGGAGATGCAAAAGTTAGTGGAAATACAATACCATAACTGTAATAATAAGAGTTCCGTGTGCCTTAGGAAAAATTGGTAACATAATGCATTTAATAATAAACCACCTGCAGCAGAGAAGGAGGGGTGAGGGAAACCTTCAAAGAGAAGGCCGTGTTTACACAAGGTCTTGGCAAACAGAGACCCTCTCTATGCCCATGAAGAGAGGAAAGGCATTCTCCTTAGGAGGGGTGTGTGTGTGTGTGTGTGTTTGCACCCATGTGTGCACACAAAGGCATGGGGGCATGAAACAACATGATGGCTTTTTCAGGAAACTGAATAGTTTGGAGAATCAGTGCAGGAAGAAGTTAATAAAAAAGAAGACAAGGGCCATATAGTGTATTTGATGACAGAGATTGACTGAACTGTGAAAGCAGTGAGAGTAGGTATTTTAAGTCACATGTTCTTATTTGTATTTTGGGGACAGTCAGTCTGGCAGCAGTTTGTAGGATGGCTTAGAGTGAAGCTGAGGCTACTTTGACCTAGAAGGAGAACTTTGTAATGACCTAGGAAAGAAATGAGGGCTTGAAATATGTTAGTAGTCATGATAATGAAAAGGACCTGGTGAAGGTGAGTGAGTGAGTGAGTGTGTGTGTGTATGTGTGTGTGTGTGTGTGTGTGTTTAGAGATCTATTTATTTATTTGACAGAGAGAGAGAGACAGCAAGAGAGGGAACACAAGCTGGGGGAGTGGGAAAGGGAGAAGCAGGCTTCTCTCTGAGCAGGGAGCCCAATGTGGGCTCGATCCCAGGACCCTGGGATCATGACCTGAGATGAAGGCAGATGTTTAAGGACTGAGTCACCCAGGTGCCCCAAGGTGGGTGTGTTTTTAAGAAGAAATTGACCCAATTACCTATTGAGCTAATGGATATGGGTGAAGGGGAGAAACTCAACTATTTAGAGAGATGGATGATTCTAATTTGGGACTGATGAGTTGAGAGTCCTGTAAAATGTACAGATAGAAATGTTGGCTTATAGGTGTGGAACTCAGTAGAGAAGTTTGGGCTAGAGATATAAATATTGGGAGCTGTGGTCAGGAAATACAGAATTATAATAGAAGAGGATCAGGAGCAACATTGCAGATAACAACACTCTTCAGGTAGAAAGAAGGACTATCAGAGACTGAGAAGAAGCAATAGAGCTGGGGGGGTGGGGTGAGGTGGGAGCAACTATCGTCAAAATGTTCAAGAAGGAAGTGGTCTTCTGACAGTACTAGAAACTCTGAATAGTTTATCCGAAGAAGGAAAGACATTACCGGTTCAAATACACACTCTTTTTTTGTTTGTTTGTTTCTCATTTTATTGCTTTGACTGCTCATGCCTAACCTGGCACATTGTTGTTGAGGATAAGCAATATTAACGATGCCTGTAAAACTAAGGAACAGAGTTTTCCCACAAATCAAACCCCCCCCCCCAAAAAAAAAAACAAAAGAAAAGCCATTCTCTTCAGGAGCAAAATAATAAATAGAAGAAAAACCTGTAAGATTTGTCATTTACTGTATCATGAAATCTTTCAATTTCTATAAATTCCAACTCTATCATCCTCATAAAAATAAAAAGTTAATTGAAAACTACCTAAGTATGCTTCTATTGAGTTAATACTATTCTCTCACTATAAAATAATAATTTTCATTTATTTATCATCAGAAGTTATCTGCTATGTTCTACATAACTCTATATAGATAAACTTCCCATTCTAGTTCTCATTCTTATAATTATATATCAAAATACAGTTTTAGAATATTTAATAGATTCCATAATTATAATGTTTCTAATTTTTAAAAGGAAAAAATATCCAATTAAGAATTATTTAATTAAAACAAAGACATATAAGCAAGGAATATGCTTTTAATCATGAGCACCATATTAAATATTGCTTCATGGTGAAAATTTGGCCAATTTTTTGAGTGGAGTAGAAAAGCATTGGTTGGGTACTAAAGTTGAGTCCTGATTCTGTTGGTAATATTTTTAATAATCTTCAAAAAAATTAATTCACATAAATAGGATTTTTTTGTCTAAAAAAATGTGATATGCTTATGTGATAAGCATAATTTCCCAGCATATGTTATAAGGGTAAAGGTGATATCACCAAAAAAGACTTAGAAAAAAATTGAAGTTCTATAATTAGAAATTTTTCTTAATCTCAGTTCTAAATGAGAAAATATTTCCAAACACCTAAAAAAAAAAAAAAAAAAAAACAACAAGCTATGACTCTGTAATACTCAAAACCCAAAGTAATGATCTAAAATAATACCTATCAGGGACGCCTGGGTGGCTCAGTTGGTTGGACGACTGCCTTCGGCTCAGGTCATGATCCCGGAGTCCCGGGATCAAGTCCCGCATCAGACTCCCAGCTCTATGGGGAGTCTGCTTCTCTCTCTGACCTTCTCCTCGTTCATGCTCTCTCTCGCTGTCTCTCTCTCAAGTAAATAAATAAAATCTTTTAAAAAAATTAAAAAATAAAATAAAATAATACCTATCATTAGCATAATTTATAAAATATAAAGTATACAATTTAATTTATCAGAAAGTACTGCTTTTCCAGTTAAAACTTTAATAGAGAATATTTTTAATGCCCCAAATTATGGTAGTTTCTATCCTTAAACTCTGCTCTATTTTCATTGTGTTTATTTACAACTCTGGGAATCTTTAAGGTTTGTTCTTACTATATTATAAAGAATAGAGAATTTCCATAGGAATGAACCTTGAAAAGAGAACTAGATTCTCCTTCTAGTCTATGGCAATTAAAAATGGCCACTTTTTTCTTCTCATTCTTTCTTTTTCTTATTTTGGGGGCGTGTGGGGGGAAGGGCATTCCTCTCATTAGAAGGAGAAATTTATGTTTGCTGGCTTTAAATCTGGGTCGGGTTTGTGTGACTAATAGAATACAGCAGAAGTAAAAATGTGACAGTTTCTAAACCTAAGCCATAAGATACCAACAGTTCAATTTCCCTTTGAAATATTAGCTTCTGGAAATATTAGTTTCTGGAATCTGTTTGCCAGGCCATGAAAAAGCACAAGCAGTCTTGTGGAGAGGCTCACACAGAGAAGCTCATCTTTAGAGGACCCACTGCACCCAGCCAAAAGCCCCAGATGAGTCTGTGCTAAGCAAGAGCAACTAGCTAGCTGTGTAAGTGAACCATCACGGAAGTACATTCTACCCCAGGAAGCAACCTCAGAGGATGCTGGCGTGAACAAAACATGCTATTCTGACTAAGACCTGCCCAAATTGCAGACTCATGAGCAAAATGAATGATTATTTTGTTTTAAGTTACTAAGTTTTGGGTAGCTTGTTATGCAGTAATAGATTACTGGAATATAGTCTTGAAAATATCACAGCATAAGTGAAAAAGAATCCTTAAATAAAATTATTATATTGAAGCTTTAAAGTTACATGATGTTTAAAAAAGGTTTTATATATTTTTAAAGATTATTTATTTATTTGACAGAGACAGTGAGAGAGGGAGCACAAGCAGTGGGAGAGGGAGAAGGAGAGGGAGAAGCAGGCTTCCCGCCAAGCAGGGACCCCGATCCGGGGCTCAATCCGAGGACCCTGAGCAGAAGGCAGATGTTTAACAACTGAGCCACCCAGGCACCCCTGTATGTTTTGTTGTTGTTTTTTTTTTAATGGCTGAAATATTCTGTCATTCTACACATAGATGACAGCAGAGTTACCACCTTCCCTGTTTGGACTGAGTGAAGTGAAAAGTTGGAACTCTGGGTAAATATAAGAAATATAAGAAACTAGCACAATAAATTCAAACAGAGTACTATACTGACAGATACAATATTTTCACATATGTTAGCAATGCACTTTCCTCTGACATTCCTGTAATAGCTACACACGGACCAGTTTTTATTACCTAGTTGCTAGTAGGAACACCCTCAGTGACATTTTCAGGTCCCAGTTTGGACCAAATGACAGAAGAATTAATTAAAACTTTACCTAAATCACTATTCCCATCTATACAATACTTATTGTTTCTTGCTACTAAAATAAAACTGATATACATTTGTGGGACTAGACTGTGGCCGTGGTTGACAAATAGCAAACTAGTGTAATAATTCTATTAACAGCAGTCATTATAAATCCTATTAACAATGCAAACATACTGCTTATTTCCACTGCGGTCTTGGGAAATAATGAGGAGGAAGTTCACGGGGTGGGGGGGGATGCAGTCTACTGCATCATAGCAATCCTGTTGTCCTTCACCATTGATTGCTGGGGAGAGCATGTGAACCAAGTCAGGCCAAAGAGAAATGGGGGATGTTATCCGGGACCTCTTGGAAAAGATTTCCTCCCCTGTAACAGAAAGTCCCTCAAGGATAATAACTCCTTTCTTACTGCTTTTGCAGCTTTTGGGGGACTGCACGATACTGAAGAAGATCCTCCAGTCATTGTGCAATCACATAATTGGCAGAGGGGAAAGATGGCATGAACCTGTGTCTTTTGTCCTACTGAGACTCTTGTCCTATTTTCAAATAGCCTACATCCAGACTTTGTTTTTGAGTGAAATAATGAAATGCCTTACTATTGTTTTGTCAGATTGTAATAGGATATTTTACTCCATAGAGCCAAAAGCAATCCTAATTCAATAAGGCTATAAACTGTTTACAAAGTAGCTGAAAAATAGCATGTGTTTAAAAACTTTGGTTATTACTCCTGTAAGTAAAGCTATTTGTGTTGAATGAATTAATAATTAAGTCAATGTATTTAAATTATATAAGTATGAAGAAAAGCAGGCATCTTAATTTCCAGGGAGAACTGTACTTTGAGGTGTGTGTATATGTAATTCAACAAAATAACAGAATAATGACTAAACTTTCTGGTGGTTTATTTCTGTTTTTACTTTTGGACCTTATAATTGAATATAATTTTAATCCTCACTTCAAGATGAAAGTTACATAAGGAAATTTAAAGCCATTTGTGTGTGTCAAGTAGGATTCCTCTCAGGAAGTAAAGGATAGGTCAGTCTAATTTCCCGAAGTTTCACTGGAGGTATAAACCAGGTTCCTGCCAAGGTGTTGCCCTAAACTTTTATTCAGCTCAATTTAAGCTCATTTCTTTTTTCTTAAAAAAAAAAAAAAAATTATTTACATGAGAGAGAGAGAGCGCACATGCACTCCTGAGTACAAGCAAAGGGAGGGGCAGAGGGAGAGGGAGAAGCAGAGTCCCTGTGGAGCAGGGAGCTTTATGCAATGCTAGCTCAGTTCCAAGACCCTGAGACCAGGACCGGAGATGAAGTCAGATACTTAACTGACTGAGCCACCCAGGTGCCCCAAGTTCATTTATTTTCTTTCTTTCTTTCTTTCTTTCTTTCTTTCTTTCTTTCTCTCTCTCTCTCTCTCTGTTTCTTTCTTTCTTTCTTTTTCTTTTAAAAAAATTTTATTTGTCTAAGAATGAGAGAGAGAAAGAGAGATCAGGAAAAGAGGGTGTGGAAGGGGCAGGCTCCCCAGTGAACAGGGAGCCCAACTAGGGACTTGATCCCAGGACTCTGGAATCATGACCTGAGCCAAAGGCAGATGCCTAACCCATTGAGCCACATAGGTCCCCCATCTCACCCCCACCACTACCACCACCAAGTTCACTTCTTTTGATTACAATAACTGCAGTGATGTTTTGGCCATAAAAATTATGATGAGGTAATTCTAGACACTTCTAGCTTTCAGTGTTAGGGAGGAATAGTTACCTACTAGGAATAACTAGGAATAGTTACGTATTAGGCAAGAAGCAGTGAGATACCAGATTTGAAGGGTAATTGGACGTTAGCATGAGGATAGCTGAGGAAACAGATCAAGGCACATAGGTTCACAGTGAGAGAGGGAGTGTCCACAGCAGAAGCTTTTTTGAAGTTGGTTGGGATGGATAAATCAAAAAGTTTGAGCACCAAATCCTAGGTCTTGAGGGGAAAGAGAAATTGAAGATTGATTTTATCTTTAAAGTTTTCCTTAGGATCAGCCACAATAGAGAGAAATGGGAAAGAAAAGAGTTTGTCTGGGTCGTGTTTATTTTTTATGTTATTCGAAGAGAAAAAGACTACCTTTGGACTTTAGTAATTGGCAACCTTCTACCTGTGTGAATTTGGATACAGTATTTCCTTCCCTTCTTGAGTTTCTGTTTCCTTGATTATAAAATGGGGGTAATAATACCTCCTCCACAGAGTTTTGAGAATATTACATGAGATACATATGGTGTGTGTGTGTGTATTTTACATATATATATATATACTAAATTACTAAATTACTAAAATTACTAAACATATTACTAAAATTACTAAACATAGTGTGCTGGACATAATACCACCCCTCCAGAAATGTCAGATTTATTTAACCAGTGGTAATTTCATGCCTATCAGCTGTTCTTCTCTAGGCACTGGTCATACTAAGGTGAACAAGATGAAGTCTACATCTAGGGGATAAATTTAAAAAGTGTTCATTAGAAATGACTGGCTAACTTTAGTATTTAAAAGATACTGAGCCTGGGTGTCTCAGTGGGTTATCTGCTTTGGCTCAGGTCATGATCCCAGGGTCCTTGTTCAGTAGGGAGCCTGCTTCTCCCTCTGCCCCTCTCCCCAACTTGGTCTCTCTCTCTCTCTCTCCCCCTCCCCCAAAAATAAATAAATAAAATATTTAAAAAAATAAAATAAAGGATACCCAAAACAGATCCTTGATGTTTGGAAACTAACGTATAACATGAAATAAAGAGACATATAAAAGGTTAGCAAATCTTCAGAAAGGGAAATACATACTGAATTTTAATACACAATAGATTTGTTCTGTTTTATTTAGAATTTCCTTTTTAAACATTTGCATTTCTGGATTATAGTGGACATGAGAGTATCCTCTCCTGGAGGATTTTATAAAGAAGGAAGGAGAAAAGTTGAGTAGAACTCATAAATGAAACTAAAACATAGAGGATTTAGATTCAAAAGGGTTAGGAAAAATAGCCCAGAGTGAAGTCAGTTAAGTAATAATGAGGTAGAAAAAAGGAGTATTGTCTGACAGTCTGGATCATAGAAGAATAGGATAAAAATAGTCTACTTAAATTATGCAAATATTAAACAAACAAATCACACTAACAAAACATAGATGGAAGCTAACTACAAAGAATGGCCAGGGTAGAAGCTTCCTAGTGCATAAAATAGTTTTCATGCATTAGAAGCCCTTAAAGAAACGCACATCAAATATGTGCTGGACGTACTCATATGTTACCAGGATATCATTTACACAAAGTCAATAAAAAAGCTGGGGAAATGACAATGGTGTATAGTCTAGCAGTAACAATTCCTGGCATTGAGAAAAATAGGAATGATTTTCTATTCACACTATAATCCTTTCAAAGAGATTACATGGATAAATGCCTGTGTATATGTCTTGGGGAAAAAAAAATCTATTGATGCCATTGATCTGAGGCCACATCTAAAATATCTGGGTTTTATGAAGTAGTTAAGAGAAATATTTTTGTTTTCATTTATGTCACAGACCCACACGTTTTCTTAGTAAACCAGTTTTTGGACCAAAGAAGATCAGAAAGTCTGCAGATGTTTAAAGCTTTTAAAACATCTGGAAAGTTATTCTGGCAACGAGAGCCAAATCCATGAGCAAAACAGATGTTTTCCGCTGCGGCGGGAAAACACAACTTTGTTGTATGTACTGCATATGGTCCAAATCCACTTCAGAAATAAGATTCTGTCTCTCAAAGGGTCTTAGAACCACAGTACTTCCGAGACTCTGCTGATAAAAGCATGGCCGAGGCCATTTAGGTGTTCAAAAATCAGTATCTTATGATAATCTTTTAATCTCATAATCTCATATTTTATATAACAAGAGGAACAAGTTATAAATATGTAGGTTGCTTTTCCAAGACTGCAGTTAAAAAGTTGGAATTGGATTAAAACCAATTGGCAGGACCCCTGGGAGCTAAGAGTGGGGAAGGACAGTAGGTCACTGGAAAAGAACAGAGAGGAGCTGCGCTGGCCTTTTCCCCCAGAGAAAGCAAAGAGAAGCTTCTTCCCACTGACCACTAGGACAGAGTATCAGAAGCTCTAGGAGCTTGGTCTGGTCAAAAAGTCAGAAACTATTTTGTCCCAGGAATACAGGAAATGGGTCCATGCAGAAACGCACTTAGGGGAAATTGTTCTTTTCACAGGTGAATCTCACGTATGGATGAATCCTCATTATTGAAGGGCATAAAACACATATTCTAGGGGTTTTTTTTTTTAGCCTTTTAAAAATAGACATAACATTTTAATAGACGAAAACATCTGCCCTGGTTATTTGCCGTTTAATTGTTTTAACCTAAAAAGTTCCATATTCCTAGCCGACGTAACATTTTCCTGGTTTAACACTTGGTTTCTGTTTTTTTCCCCCCCATCAAGAAAAATCAGAAATAAGGAAAAATAGAATGAAGGAATTATTTTTTATTGTATCAGATAATATAAAAGAATATTTTTTACCAAGAGTAAAATGAAGGCTCTTATAAGATCTTTGTAAGATCTTGTAAGAAGGAAAACTTGCCCAATCAAGCTGATGAAATTGGTTTAGAATCATCAGAGTTGTCAATATCAAGCTGATGAAATTGGTTTAGAATCATCAGAGTTGTCAATATTCAACAATGTTGCTTACTGTATAAAAAAGTCCTTAGGTTACCCCAGATTATTGCTGACTATTCTAAAATCTTATATAGTTGCAAAACATGGCCTATAAAGATAAAGAATGTAAATCATTATTTGGATTCAGAGCTACGAAGATTTTTGCTATATCTAAAGTATTGCCTGCTATCACAAGATGTTGTAGGTCTTTTTATAATGAGGTGCTATCATGGGACAGGCTACAGTACTGACAGAGATTCTTTATCTGTGTTCCGTTCATCTTTGCCAGGTGCAGAAGCCTGCCAAAATAACTACTATTGCGAATGATGGGATTTGGATTCACATGTGTCGAGGAAGATGTGAATAGTCAATCACTGATACTAGACAGACACTTCTTATTTTCAATTTCTTATTAACATTATAACCTGATTCACTTATGATATCACTGCCATTTCTGTTTACCCCCAGTACTATCTGAAGCTAGCTCATCAGGAATTTTTGAGAGAATGCCTTTGAACCTGAAACACTTGAATTATCACCTAGCTCTAGGGAATTGCGAGCTAGAAAGATGCCATGTTTTAGAGAGGAAAATGAAGATCTCTCTAGGAAGATTATTTGCATTTGTCTAGGAGATAACCTTATTCACCCATTGTATGGAAGGGTGCCCAGAATAGAAATGAAGAAGGAGCAAAGATTTGCTAAGTGGACAGCTTCCTAATTCCTTTTGAGACATGCCTTCCAAGGATAGCTTTACTTTGAAGTGTTGTGATTTTTCCAAAAGTGGCTATATCCCAATTTTGGTAAGTGTGAAAACACATCGGCGAGCCAGAAAAGAAATGAGTTCTATATTTTTTTTTTATAGCCAACCTCTCCCTCATCTTTCAGCCCTTCTGGTGGATAATGGAAAACTGACATTGTGTGGATAGGACAAGGAGAAACTGGAGATAGAAAGGTTGTACAGAGATATGAAAAAAATTAAGAATATGTATAAACTGGAGGGTGTGTGCTGAGAAAGGGCTTTGTGCAAATGAGGGTAGAGAAAAAAGGAAGTGCTAGTATAATTTCCAGAATGAGCATATGTCTGCTGCAGTCAGGTACAGCAGGAGAAGGAAAAGAGAAGTTTAGCATAAGAGCAGGGAGAAGCGCTGAGGTGTTTCAAGGGATACCGTAGAGAGGGAATGGCAGGAAACCACACTCACAATGACATTAGGACAAATTGTGAAAGAAAAATTATGGTTTTTCTATAACTTCTTGCACTTCATTTTTTTTTTTTTTTCCTGTAGAAGGAAGTAGACATCACAAAAGTGAAAAGCAATGGAGGAAAAGAATATGAGCCCAGATGACCTTGACTCCTTATTTCCTGAGCTTCGAAAAGAAAGCAAAAAAAATATGTCATCAGGCCAAATCCAAGGACAGAAAAAACTTCAAGTCTCGCTCATCAGGATAAGAAGTGTCACAGACCAGGATGGTAAACAACTAAGGAAACTCAAATACAGAGGCCGTTAGGTTTCTATTTCAATCTGTCTTTCTTAGTGTATGAGATTATTTTTCCAACTAATTTTATTGAGTGAAATCTTCCATCTGGCTGCACTGAGAGAGAATTTCAGAGTTGTGGAACCATAGAATCAGAGCGGGAAGTAATCTGCCTGTCTTTTCCTCCAACCCCCTCATTTTTCTTCTAGCAGTTCTGGAGTGTGAGGTAAACAGAATTGATCAAGTCCACGTGATCCAGACGTACTCATTAAGCACAAACCAGCTTCTGCCACTCCCGCGTTCCCTTCCAGCTCTTACTCAGTCCCTCTTCTGAGCTAAGCCTCTGGCAAACAGCAGTTGGCCTGCATCTGCTCTCCCACTCCCTCACCTTCCGTTCACCTCCCCAGGCCACAGAGCTGCCACTGTCTGGAAACTGGCCTCACAAAGCGGGTTCATAAAGCCCCCTCCTCCATCTGTGCAAACGTGGGCTCTGGAGCAGGAGGGCTGAACTTTGAATCTTGCCTTTGTCACTTGCTTCCCGTGTCAGCCTGGGCAGCTTCATTTTCATTTTTTCTCTCAGCTTCATTTTCTCATCCATGATGAGAAATTATGATCATCGTAATCTCTAACTGCACAAGGGTGTTGTGAGAGTGGAAGGTATCAAGCCATGCAAATTGCCAAAAATGGTCCCTGGCATGTTATAGTTCCTTAAGAAAATAAATCGGAATTCTTAGCTATCGTTATCTTTCTCGCTATTTTGGAGGATTATTGTTAACCAAGTCTCTCCTTCTACGCTTCCTTCCATCCCTCCCTCTTTGCTTACTTCCCACAGGCTCATCTCCTAAATGTCCTCTTTCACTCTGTTACTTGCTTCTTTGTTTTCACTGGAATCTCCTTTGCCTCTCTCTGCCTCTTGACCTCCTAAGTTATCCTTAAAATTTGCCTCCTTACTCTAATACATTTTCCTAAAGAGAAAGGCATCCATGTTATTCTAAACATGTCTCTGCCTTGACTTCCCTCATAGTTTTACACTTGAAAGTACTTATTAGCTGTTGCCACCTGTTACAAAGATACTTCAGTCCCAAGATGTACATCCCAGAATGGATTATCTCCCTTTTCACCAGACCTGGTTTTACCTTATAGTCAATGGCACCCCCCTCCCCCAATCTGGTTACCCACATCAGAATCCTTTTCCTTCCTTGGCTGCTTCTACATTCAATCATATGATGATTCTACTCACGTCC
The DNA here is from genome assembly GCF_030435805.1 of Mustela lutreola. Lineage (NCBI taxonomy): Eukaryota > Metazoa > Chordata > Mammalia > Carnivora > Mustelidae > Mustela > Mustela lutreola. Next base: position 92,366,734 of record NC_081297.1, read on the forward strand.
CAAGTGTGGTCTCTCTTCTCTATTCTCCTTTCTTAGTTCAGGCCTTCATTATTTTTTTCTCTATAGAGGACTAGCCTTCTAACTTGTCTCAACTTCCTACCTTCTATTCCACCAACCCCTGCTCACGTATTTCCTCAGATAAAAACCAGATCATGAAGTCAATCACATATTCACTCACTCATTTACTATTCACTTACGTATTAACTTAATAATAATATTTAATGAAAACCACCTGTGCTGAGTACAGATCATTGTACCCCATAACACATGCATGGTCATGCATGAGCCTGAACACACACATACAAACACACACACACAAACACACACACACATTGTTTCTCTCTTAAACCCCTCCACAGTTGCCTTGCATGGCTTTTTTTTCATAGCACTTAACACAATCTGAAATCATCTTGTCCAATTCTTTATTGTCTGTTTACCTTATGTAAATTCTTTGAGAGCAGGGATTTGTAAGTTGTATTTATTACTGCCTCCCCAGTGCCTGAGCAGAACTGAATGAATTAATGAGGAAAATTTGAGCTGAGTTATGAAAAACATGCAGCCGTTTGTCAAGGGAACTTGGATTGGGAGGCTGGGAGAGCAGACACAGAACATACACAGGCACAAGGATAATAGAAAGGAGTCAAGGCACTTTGAGGAATTTAGAGGAAAATAAAATGATCTATACTTGGCACACAGTGGGTTTTCATTATATGTTATTAAGCAAAAATAAGTGAGGGAGCCCATAAATGAGTGAGTGAATGCATGACTGAATTAATGATAGGTTTTCATCTTAGAGAATATGTGAGCATTGATTGGTGGAATAGAAGACAGGGAGTGGAGACGAGTTAGGATTTAAATAGGGCAACTGGTCAAAGAGATCTTTTCTGATGAGGTAACATTTGAGCTGAGCCCTGAATGAGGTGAAAGAGGGAACCATGAAGATCTCTGGAAGGAGAGCTTTACAGGGGATGGGAACAGCAGGTGCAAAGGCACTGTGGTGGAAGTGTGTCAGAGTGCTCAAGCAAGGAAGATGGAAGGGGGTCAGTGAAAGGCCATAGAGCAAGTCTCTATGATACCAGCCTGATTTTCCTGTTTTTGTTGGGCATCCATTTCTCTGTGCTCAGACAGTACTTGGTATTACATTGTGCTGTTATGACAAGGCATATTGTGGTTACGTTATGACTATTTAATTGCCAAAACTGTAAGCCCTCAAGGGTGGGGACCATTTTGTACTCCTTGTTGTATCCCCAGGGCCTACCCCTGTGCTTGGTAGGTGTTGGAACCTTTGCTGAAAAGATGAATCAGAGGCCCTTAAGATGCTTTCTCATGTCTGAGTCACATGACTGAGTTTCTGGGTTCCCTTTGTTTTCAACACTCTTCTTTTCATCACCTCGTTCTCTTAGCATCTGGTAGTAAACTACCAGCTTTGGCTACTTCCTTCCTGACACCTTGCATCATGGACATTCCTCTATTGATTTCTAGTCACGACCTTCTACTCCTCCCCAGGTTTCTGGCATATTGCAGTTGTAAATGTGGCACTTGTGGCCAAAGAGCACTGATTATTGGAGCTGTGGGAAGGCTCACCAGGGCACTGATAAATGAATAGAATAACATGATAAATGAAAAGAATAACATGGTTTCAGGGCTCCTGAGTGGCTCAGTGGGTTGGGGCCTCTGCCTTCGGCTCAGGTCATGATCCCAGGGTCCTGGGATCGAGCCCCTCATTGGGTTCTTTGCTCAGTGGGGAGCCTGCTTCCTCCTCTCTCTCTGCCTACTTGTGATCTCTGTCTGTCAAATAAATAAATAAAATAAAAATCTTAAAAAAAAGAATAATAATGTTTCATAAGATATCAGTCCCTGTAAATGGTGACATCTATAAAATGAAACTTCTTTTTTTTTAGAGCAAGAAGTTTGAGCTAATTTGTAAAGGATAAGAATTTCGACGATTGTGAATATAAGTAATAATCATCAGCAAACAAAACAGCCTCCAAATTGTCAAAATACGTGTCATCAAGAACATGAGCAAAATGTATACATCTTATCATAAAGTAACTTTTGATTTCCCTATGTAAAACCTACTTAGTCTAATTTCATACACAATTATAATAATTTGGTTGCCCATTGTTTTGAGTAACAGTGGACTAAACGTAATAAGTCACCAGAGCAGAAGATGGTAGAGGAAGTCACAGCCACAAAGTGGTTGGAGGGATGTCCAACTGCCCAGAAAAGACAGAAAGACTTAAAGAAGTCGACATCAAGGACTCAAAGTTATAGCTATTGAGGACAACAATGCAGTTATCCTTTGCGGCACCCACATACAGACATAATCTGCAATGCTGAGTTAAAAGATCCCAATTTTTTAAAAAAGATTTTATTTATTTATTTGACAGAGAGAGACACAGAGAGAGAGGGAACACAAGCAGGGGGAGTGGGAGAGGGAGAGGGAGAGGCAGGCTCCCTGCTGAGCAGGCAGCCTGATGTGGGGCTCCATTCCAGGACCCTGGGATCATGACCTGAGCCAAAGGCAGACACTTAATGACTGAGCCACCCAGGTGCCTCGAAAGATTCCAATTTTTTAAAATAATTACTTTTTTATTTGCTTTTCAAATCTCATCTGCTGACAGAGCCTTCCTTGACTTGTACTTCTTTGCCCCCAAATCTGATATGAACTGATAGGCGATTACTTACAAACTTTAATTCTTGTGAATATGTTTTCTGCAGAAATAATGTGTTAATTACAGACCCTGCTGGGGTTGTTAGGTGTATAAGAAATAAGCCCCACGCAAGATCCTATAAAGGTTACCTGTATCTTCAGAGTGCCTTCCTACGATTTAAACGTCTTAGTTGCAAGAGCTTTGCATAAGAAGGGGTTGTGCACCTGTGTAGTAAATTCATGAATGCAGGCAATGATACCTATGGTTAATAAGATCAGAAATGCTGTGCTTAGTGTGGTAAGAAAGTGTGGGAAATGCTTTGAAAGCTTTGTATTTGTAAGTGTTCATTAGAGGAAAGGAAAGTTGCAAGTGTATTTGGAAAGTCAACAAGTCTTAATAGTACGTTTTAGAGGTTTTCCTTTGTGTGTGTGTGTGTGTGTGTGTGTGTGTGTGTGTGTATTTCCAAGTCTTTTAAGAAGAAATTAGACATGGAATCTAGGGGATATACTTGTACTGATGAAACATGGACTTGTACACTTATCAGAGAAATTATCCTTAAGGTTGTTGGAGTTTTCTTGAGCATCAGGGATATCTGAGTGAGAAAGTTATTCAGAGATGTGAATTTGCTTCTTAAAAACTTCCAAATTTATAATAGGAGTTTTCATTTGTTGTGTTTTATTCCCTCCACTCCCAGATTCTACTGCTAATGAAGAACAAATTTTGGGTGCCAACTTAAGGAAACAGAGTCTGTGTTTGCAATGTCAATGAGCATACCCAAAGGGAATTGTTAAATAGATTGAGGGTTATTATAGCGCAGTAACCTAAAGACATGAAAACACAATTTTGGACATTAGGGCTGAAAATTGGAAAAATCTAGCTGAGTTATAGAAGGAGTAAAGAATTCAGAAATCCCCAAAGTTCACAATAGATAATAAAGTATTATTATGCTATTTTCTCTGCTCCCAAATAATATAGGTCTGTAGTTAGATATTCAAATATTATAGAACTATGGTAGCTGAAAGAGTGGAATTAACTCCTAGCTACAGTGTCACCTGTCTCCCCATAAAAATGCTGTCTCCCCATTAAAATGTTGACTTGTATTTCTCTTACATTTTTTTAATATGAATTAACTCATACTGTATAGGGCATTGCAACTTGCCCCCACCTCCCACTAAACAACTATATATATTTTTTTAAATTTTTTATTTGAGAGAGAATGAGCTAGCACACAAGCAGGGGGAAGGGAAGAAGGAGAGGGAGAGAGAATCTCAAGCAGACGATGCTGAGCACAGAGCCTAACTCAGGGCTTGATGCCCCGGATCCTGAGATCATGATCCCAGTGGAAAGCAAGACTCAAATGCTCAATGCACTGAGCCACCCAACAACTATATATCTTGATATCCACCCAAATAAGTAGTTAATTACCACCTCACTCTTTTCAATCATAAGACAGAATTCCATTTAATGGATATACTGTAATTTAAAATTGACAATTGGGGTGGCTGGGTGGCTCATTCGTTAAACATCTGCCTTCGCCTCAGGTCATGATCCTAGGATCCTGGCATCCAGCCTTGCATGGGTTTGGGGGGGTGGGTGTTCCCTGCTCAGCAGGGAGTCTGCTTCTCCCTCTGACGCTCCCCCCCAACTTATGTTCCCTCTCTCTCGCTGTCTCTCTATCAGATAAATAAATAAAATCTTTTTAAAAAAATAAAATCAATAATTATTTACTTTTCCCCCTGGTTATTTTACTTTTCCCTTTGGAATATCTTCTGTTTAGACACATAGGAAAATAAAAAGCCTAGTTTGGCTAGAAAAAGTGGCAAATAGTGAAACAAGCGCTATTTTTGAATGGCAAATTTCCCGTTCTGTGGAATAAGCATACAATAATCTTAAAAAGATAAAACAAACGATGTCTGCTTTGCATTTTAAAGAAGATTCAGAAATAAATAAGAAAAGTAAGAAATACTCAGGTGTTACTAGTAAATGGATCAATCTCTCTCAGATTCAAAGATTAAATTTCCCTCAATTGTAGAAGCAGGATTTCTGGGCAAAATCAATTGTACTGTAAAAATCAACTTTCACATTTAAAATTAGGAACAGAGTATCTGTGATCCTGCTCAGAAGGAGAGCTCTCTCTGCAGAGCTCATCATTGAATGAGTCATTGAAAGGTCGGGGGTAATAAGGAATGAGGGATTCTGACGACCTGTGTCCAGGTAAATAAAAGAACAGTAACCGGATCACTTGCGTCGCAAATCAGAAAATTGTCTTACCCTTCTGTTGTTCTGCCTCATCTCTCTCAGACCTTCCGGAGCTATAGCTGTCTTCGTGCATTAATGTCCTCCCTGCTGTATGCAATTCAACAATCTTTTCCTCTTGCAGGAGCAAGGACAGTAAGGTGAACACCGATGACTCACTGTTGCAATTTATCTATGTTAGCTTTGCTGTTCTATCTCCCTTCTTGTCCCTCAGAGGTAACCACTGTCTTGAATGTTATGATTAACATTTCTTTGTTTACACACTAGTTTTAAACAAATGCATATGTGTTCCTAGATAACATATCATTTAGTTTTGCTTGTTTGTAAGCTTTGCCAAAGGGCAACTTGAACAAAATCTGTGAACTCCAGTCAGTGTTATGCCACCAAGAGTTATCTAGGCTGTCGAACATACCTCCTGTTTCCTCATGTTCCCCATTATAGAGTATTTCATGATCTGGATATATTAAAATTTATTTCTCTTTCATTCACTTAAATTTTCATTCTTGATTTCTTCTTCTTCTTCTTCTTTTTTTTTTTTTTTAAGATTTTATTTACTTGAGAGAGAGAGTAAGAGAGAACATGAGAGGGGAGAAGGTCAAAGGGAGAAGCAGACTCCCCATGGAGCTAGGAATCCAATGTGGGACTCAATCCTTGGACTCCAGGGTCATGACCTGAGCTGAAGGCTGTCACTTAACCAACTGAGCCACCCAGGTGCCCCTTGATTTCTTCTTTGATCCATGAGTTATGTAGAAATCTATTTTAAAATCCCCTTTATTTAAGTTACTCTTTAGAAATTAAAATATACTGTTACTCGAATTTTAAGTTAAACTTAAATCTTTAAAAAAATTAGCCTATTTCTAAATCTACTGGAAGATTTTAGTAGAGATTACAGGATCTAAATCAGTGATCAACAAACCCAGTCTCCAACCTGTTTTTCTACACTACTGAACTAAGAATGGTTGGCATATTTTAAGAGGTTGAAAAACACAGAAGAAGGATAATAGTTTGAGGCAGGTGAAAATTACATAAAATTCAAACTCAGGGGGCACCTGGATGGCTCAGTTGGTTAAGCTATTGATTTGATTTTGACTCAGGTCATTACCTTGGGGTGGTTAAGATTGAGCACCAAGTCTGGCTCTATTCTCAACACAGTCTATTTGTCTCTCTCCCTCTGCTCCTGTTCCCCCACCCGCTCTTCTACATAGCTTTATCTCAAATAAATAAATAATATTATTTAAAAAAATTCAGATTTAGTGCACCTAAATGAAGTTTTATTGGAAACTCAGTCATGGTCATTCACGTAATTAATGACTATCCTTGCTCCTGCAGGAAGATAGGTGAATTGCATAAGCGTATTTTCTATGGCAGCTTTCATGCTACAGTAGCAGAGTTGAATAGTTGCAACAGAGACCTGCAAAGTCAATGTACTTACTGTCTAGCCCTTTACAGGAAAAGTTTTTCAACCCCTGGTCTAGATAACACAAATTCTTTGAAATGTATTAAGTATGATGGTTAATTTATGTAAATATTTCTTTTCTTTTCTTTTTTTAAGATTTATTTATTTGAGAGTGTATGTTTGCATATGGGGGAGTGGGGAAGGGACAGAGGGAGAAGAAGAGAATCCCAAGTGGACTCCCTCTGGAGCACAGAGCCCAACAAGGGGCTGGATATCATGGCCCTGAGACCACCCCAGCAGAAACCAAGATTTGGAAACTTGACTGACTGAGCCACCCAGGTGCCCCAATTTTTTGGAAATATTTCTAATGGATTTGATGAGAATGTCCATTCTTTAAATGTTACATATCTATAACTATCTATATACATGGAATTATGAGTAATTTATCAACAAGTGAGAGGCTGTTGAAATAACCCCCCATAATGATGGATTCATCAATTTCTCCTTATAGATTTATCATTCAGTGGAAACCCTGTCCATCTCCAATAATAATTTTTTATTTGAAGTCCACTGTGTGTGGTATCAATATAGCAACACCAATCTTCTTTTCAATGTCTTATACCTGATATAGTGTATGTTTTTAGTTCCTAGAGCATCAAAACAATAACAATAGAAACATTAAAGATCACTGGTTACAGATGAGCATGCCAAATATAATAACAACAATGAAAAAGTTCTAAGTATTGCAAGGATTACCAAAATGACACACAGAGATATGAAATGAGCAAATGCTGTTGGAAAAAGGTACTGATAGACTTGCTGGATGCAAGATTGCCACAGACCTTTAATTTGTAAAAAACAAAACAAAACAAAAAAAGCAAACACCCACCCAGTATCTTTGAAATGTAATAAAGTGAAATGCAGTAAAGCAGGTGATGCCTGTATACCTTTTTTCATTTATCCACAGATATGTTTTACATTATTTGCTTTTAAGACTGCCCATAAAGCTGCACAGAGCAGTCCCTAAATGATATTCAGGGGTTAGATTGGGGGACTGGAATGGGGAGGGTATTTAAAGGATATATTTGACTTTTCAGTACTTGAGATATAGCACCTAGTGTTCAGATTACATACATTCAGCCTCTATAATTTCTTCACATTTTCTGTGTCTAGCTTTTATACCCAGCTGTAGACTTAATTTGTTCCTCAAGTTTTGTAACTTCACTCCACATCTGAAAGACCCTATTAATTCCATACTTCTTCATTCTGTCCTGCATTATTTTCGATGTGTATTCCAACATTATCACATGAGATTTTTAGAAAGGGGAAACTTGTATATGGTGGCACTATATAAGCAGGCAAATTTGCCCATTTCTCAGCAAAAGTATAAAAGAGATTATTAACACTGGTTCTAAACCCTTAGAAAAAGTAATAGGGATCATTGATGCCAGAATGGGTTATTTTGAAAATGGATCCTGTTTAACTAGCTTTGGATTTTTTTCTTCCTTTCTTTAATAGATACTTGGACTGGTATATTTAGGGATGCTAGAGGCAGCGAATTTTCAGTTCAGTAAAGTATTTAGGAAACCATTCATGAAATTATGGTTATAGTATGATTGTATGAACTAAAGTGCTTGATCTCGAAAAGTGTTTGTTCATAAATTATTATTAACTTGGAGATTATTTTTGGTGGTGGGCTACAAGACTCTTTTCTAAACCTGTTTTATATAACTTTATTAGACTTCAGTGGAAAGAAAGAAGCCATGTTCATTATTCATTAACTTTACAGATACCATAAGTTAAAAGTGATCACTAATAAGATTTTAAAATCTGAAATTCTGTCTTAAAACAAACAAGATGAAATTTAATATGTATTAAAGGCAAAAATTGGGTTTAAACATGTAGAATTATAGAAACATAGACTATGTAAGGTGGAAGCTATGGTTTAATTATATATAGTCCATGTAAAATAGACTTGGATATTTTATTCAACTCTAAGTAATATGTTTGCTAAAAGAAAAACCTAACACAAGTTTGGGATGCCTTATTGACAGGGTATGCTTGGATCAAGGGGCTACTGATCACTTTGTAACAAAGTTCTTGGCCCACTATATTTGCATGTTTTGTTCTCCTTGAGTGCATGATTTAAGAAGGAAAAGGAAAAGCTGAAGGAAATGCAAAGCAGGGTAAAAATTGTGGTTATGAGGGCTCACCATTCCGTTTGACAAGTAAAAAGGATCTAAAATTTTTGAAAAATATTACCAATTCTGATAGTTACTTAAATAGTTCGTTTCAAATATTTCAAGGCTTGCGATGGCTATAAAGAGTGAGATTAATTCCTAGGGGTCAGAATCAGCAGAGTGGTGCTAAGGGAAGTTGAATTGATGTTTACAAAGCAAATGTTTATGGATCTTCTAAGCAGAGCTGGGTTTTAATTCTGGCATCAGTATTGGTTGTGGCAAAAGAGATGCTACTTCTGAGAAATACCCTGTTGACTATGAATAATAAGGCCTATCTCATTTTAAGGATTAGAAATAATATATAAAAATCGTGTAGGTAGAAATTGAATAATCATGATTATACATAAGAATAAATATAAAGGGGCGCCTGGGTGGCTTAGTGGGTTGGGCCTCTGCCTTCGGCTCAGGTCATGGTCTCAGGGATCAAGCACCGCATTGGGCTCTCTGCTCAGCAGGGAGCCTGCTTCCTCCTTTCTCTCTGTCTGCCTCTCTGCCTACTTGTGATCTCTGTCTGTCAAATAAATAAATAAATCTTTTAAAAAAAGAATAAATATAAAGATTTCCAACATAACAAAAGTTTAAGTGGATGATGGTATGATGGAAATACTGCAGAGATGATTTCTACTTAAGATAGGGGACTGGACCTAAGTTCTATGTGAACGTTTAGCATAATGGTTTTAATTTCCACCTTAGTGTGAAAACTTGCTTTCCTCTGACTGCGTGTCCTTTTCTTTATCTCACAAAGCAAGCATGTTCACTGTTTTAACCAAGTTTATCTTTGTTGATTTCTGAGAGTCACTTGCCTTTAAAGAAGTTGGAACAGGAAAGGGGGCGTAGCTATGACAAATGTTTTAAGACAAAGACTACTACAGGGCTTCTCATTTAGTGGCTCAGTGACCTACTCAAGGAGGAGGCAACGATTAGGAGGTTTAAGTTGGGAGAGGAATTAAATGAAAAAAGTCTCCACTACAAACCACATCAGGCTCTCGGCAAGAACTACGTGAAGAATGGGATCTAAGGCAGGCTTGCGAAGCGGGTCTGGGCTTGCTGGCTGGAGCTAAGGACCGCATGGAGGCCCTTGGGTGCCACCAGTTGATGGCATGGATTGAAACAAAAAAGCGCAGAGCGACAAAAGGGGGGAAATAGGCGGCAGGACCGTGAGAAGGAAGACGAAGGTCGTTGGGCGCGGCGAGCTTTGTGCCCAGGAGTTGTGCTCCAGGTTCTGGGGCGCTGTAACTGGGCGCTCCCATGGCCAGGGGCATTAACCTTGCCCGGGGGTGAACCTTTCCACATGCTCTGCTCCCCTTCGCGCGTCTCCCAGCTGCTAGTCGGTCCTGCTAGGGCACTTCTCGAAACCTGTCCGTAGCTAGGAACCCTGGCCCGACTTTGATGGTCTTGATAACTTAGCCCGGCGCCCTGACCTCTTTTCTCCCGCTCCACTCCCACCCACTCGGCCCCACCGCCGGGTTCGCCTGCAGCTCTGGGGTCGACCAGATATTCCGCGGCTCGGCTGCCGCCAAGACCCGGAGAGTGGAGCCAGCTCCGGCCGCGCCGGGGGCGCGCGCGCGCGTTCTCGCTCGCTGCTAGCAGGGGTAGTGGGCATGCGCGGCGCGCGGCTGGCTTTGGCGGCGAGCGGGTGAGCGGGCGGGCAGCTCCAGACTTCACAGGCGGCGGCGGGCGCGGCGGTCTTGCCCAGCGCGAGACCGGCGCTGTGCTCGCCCGGGAGATCGCTGCTCTCCAGCCGGGCGCCGACCGCCGCTTTGAGGCTCGCGGGGGGATTGGAAGGGCGTGGTCCCGGTCGGGGGCTTTCTCCCGGCCGCCGCCTGCCTCGTCCCGCCTCGAGGCGCCTCCGGGGAAAGCCACGGCCCCGAGGGCGGATCCGAGGTAAGAGCCCCTCGGGCGAAAGGCGCCGGCCGGGGGTCCAGCTGTTGGAACTCCGACTAGATTTTTAAAAATCCGCCTTTGTGTGTGTTCGGGTGGAGCGGTGCCAGGCGCCGCGTCCGCTTGCATTCACTTTGACTGCTTTCAACTGGTGTCGGGAGCCAGGTGTGCCGGGGCGCCGCTGCGGAGCGCGCCGGTGCGCCCGGCCGTGGAGCGCCGCCGAGCGGGTGCAGACCTTCGGCCGCCCGCCGCCCCGCGCCGCCCGCGGAGCCCGAGGCTCCGGGAGGGGTGGGCAGAGAAGATCCTCAGTGTCCTTGTAATATTTCCTGGTAACCTGAGCTTCCGCACCTCTACACCTGCGCCTGTCCGGCCGGTGGGGCGACTACGAGAGCGGTGTTTTCACGGCGTCTTGGAGGCTCGGGGTTTCGAGAGCTACCCTCCCCACGCTCAGATGGAGGGGGTCTTTGCAGATGGAGAGTTTGGGGGCAAGGTCCCACCGTCGCATAGCCTCTCAAATTAAGATAGCTTGTTTTTGAACAGTTGTCACTCCTGATTCCTGTTGACTTTCCGTTCTTAAGTTTGTTCCACTTTAATCCCCATTTTACTTTTGGAAGATGGCCTTTCTGGTGTCTTTGTCAACTAACGCCTTTGGAGTTGACTTCTCCGCGTATGAAGAGCCGGTTCGCTTCTCCTGTGGTCACTCTTCTTTCTTTTCGAGGATTATCTCTGTGCAGAATTCTTTGCGCGGATCGTTCTCTTCCTTGGCATTGTTTCTCAATCCTTCTTTTCCCGTAGACCCATAGTACTGCTGGAATCTCTTCGGGGTTGGACGCCTGTGGTATTCGGATTTGAAAACCATAGTCGTCTAGGGCCGTAGAGCATTAAGAATTGGAATTCTCCTTTACAAAATTGGAATTCTCCTTTTTAACGAAAGGCATTACTGCATTTCTTTTGAAGATTTCGGTTTTTTTTTTTTTTTTTTTTTTTTTTTGTCTCATAAGAGGAATAGTAATATTTTAAGAGTTCAGATAAAACTTGGTTTCAGATGCATAGGAACAACTTGATTTTGGCTTTCTTATTCTTTTGCGGGATAGGAGAATTAGGATTCCCAGAAGACTTTACACACACATGCATATGGAAATACACAGGAACAGCAAACTAGTTGTGTTTCTAATTTATTTGTACCGAGAGGATACTATTCTGAAGGGACTTGGGTTTTGCAAAGGGTACACTTCATGTAGATCGTGTGGACATTGAAATTAAAGTCAGTGTCATCCTGTCTCATAGATTTCCAGTTTGGAATCGGAGTTCTTCAGATAGATTGTTACAGTTCTTAAGTTGCTAGTGTCAAAAAATTTTGGTCATGGGTTCACACTTTGACTTATAATTAGAAAAACAATGCGCTTTATACAGTTGCCACTAAAGGGTATCACAAATGTAATAACATTTTATAGAAAGCCTTTAGTGCAGAATTCATAGATTAAAGCTTTTTAAAATTCCACAAGTCATTCAATCCACAGCAGAAAAAAGAAAAAAAAAAAGAAAACTTTTAATCCCACCATTCTGAAATAACCACTGTTTACAATATTTGGTACCTTCTCTTTGAAATCTTTTTTCTTCCCACTTTCCAATGCCATTGAATATCAGTAAGTAGTAGTTTTCAGCCTTTTATTAATGATGGGACCATACTTGAAGTTGAATTTGGGGTGATTCTACAGCGTGGTTTATTCTGGATTGTTTTCTATCAGGAGTCTAATGTCTAATTTTGAACCCTTTGCTTGTTTCAGGTCAAATGAAAATATTGCCTTTTGTTTTCATTTCTGATTTTTTCCTCTTTTCAATTTTTTACCTACGCTGATACTTTTCAGTTATTAATCCTTTTCCATGCTATAACATAGACTTTGTATTTTTGCTTTCAGTTTTTATTTGGTAGACCCCAAATCCTAGACCCTTCCTTTTCTTGAGCTATGCTGCATACATGTTCACTCACTGCTTTTTATTTTTCTGCTGACTCTTCTGTTTTCTTCATTTACCCATTTTAATTCTGCAGGAGCTCACTTAAACCATGGTTTGTATAGGAAAATATGGTATCCACAATAAAAGATGATAGTTTTTCTCAAGGTCACTCGTTAAATGCTTAAAGTTTTAATGGGTGAGTATTTTAGCACTGATTTCATTTATGTAAAATTTAAGTTAGCTTTGGTGAGTTGTATTAAACAGATTTGGATCATCACAAAAACAACCTAAGTTAATGATAGGTTATAAACTTTCAGACATCTGCAATGGTATGTAAGGGGAAAAGTGGAATTTTAGTTAAAGTGCTTTAGCTATAGTACAACCCTGTTGGGAATTACTGCATGAAATTGTTTGCAGCTGTTAGTGATTGAAAATATTTTCTTAAGGAAAATTCTGTAACAACATAGTTGTCAACATTTTAACTTTAATGTATGCAGGAAAGGTGCTCGGTGTTTCAGTACAGCTTCTGCAGTGTTTTCTAAAGATTTTATTTTTATTTATTTATTTGACAGAGAGAGGGATCACAAGTAGGCAGAGAGGCCTGGGGGGTGGGGTTGTGTGGAGCAGGCTCCCTGCTGAGCCAAGAGCTGGATGGGATGCCTTGTGGGGCTTGATCCTCAGGACCCTGAGATCATGACCTGAGCCAAAAGCAGAGGCTTAACCCACTGAGCCACCCAGGCACCCCTCTGCAGTGTTTTCTAGATATATTCTTAGATAATATTTAAAAAAATATATTTTCCTTTTAGACTAGTTTTAGATTTAGAGAAAAATTATAAAGATAGGGCAGTGACTTCTTATATACTATGTTACCCAATTTCCTCTCTTATTACATCTTACATTAGTATTTGTGATAATTAATGAAGCAGTATTGGAAAAAAAGCAATGAAGCAGTATTGGTATGTCATTACTAACTGAGATTCACACTTTATTTAGCTTTCCTCAGTGTTTATCGGATGTCCTTTTTCTGTTTCAGGACTCTACTGTCTTAGATACCATATTATACTTTAGTTGTCATGTCTCCTTATGGTCCTTTTGGCTGTGACAGCTTGGTAGACTTTGTTTTTGATGACCTTCACGGTTGTGAGGAGTATTGATGAGATATTGGGTAGAATGACCTTCTACTGAAATCAGTGTGACTTTGTTGCCGTGATCAGACTGGGCTTGTAGTTTTTCGAAAGGAAGATCACAGAAGTAAAATGCTGTTTTTATTACATCATATAAAAGGTACGAGCTATCAACATGACTTATCACTGTTGATAATGATCTTGATCCCCTGCCTGAGTTAGTGTTTGGTAGGTTTCTACCCTGAAAAGTTACTCTTCTTTTTATGCAGTACTTTTAGAAGAAAGTCATTTGCACAGCACACATTTAAGGAGTGGATAGTTTTACTTTTCCTCCCTGAGGGTGGGGTATCTATATAAATTATTTAGAATTCTTCTGCACGGCAGATTTTTCTTTTCTCCCCATTTGTGTATTTACTCAGTCATTTACTTATATTGTTCTGTAGTCATGGATATACATTATATACTTTTGGTTATAATCCAGTACTACTTTATTTTGTTGCTCAAGTTGTTTCAGCTCTGGCCATTGGGAGCTCCTTCAGTTGGTTCATGTGTCCCTTTGACATGTCTCCATCAATGTGAGGGATTTTTTTTGTTTTGTTTTTTGTTAATAATTTCCTTACTTTCTGACATTAAAAGATGTTCCAGGCTCATTTTTTATATTTCCATTACCTGTCCCAGTCCCAGAATCAGCCAGAAAGAATCTGTTTCATCTTCTTGGGAAATAGTATTAGAAGCCAAGATTTGGGTGCTGAGTTCTTGTTGCTACTGGGGTATCATTGCCTCTAGATCCTCTTATCTACAGAGCAGGAAACATATGTATGTATGCAAAGCCTGAATATACACCTATCTATACATATTTCTCTACATAATCATATGTATCCATGTTAAGCGAAATATGAGTTCATATGGATATCTACAACCTTACCTACCCTATTACCACTTGTGTCATTCTGGCCTTCTCTTGTTTATCTGTCAACTCATCCCAACCATGGAAAGAAACCTGGCTCCCACCACCTGTCATCCATTTACTTAATTGTCAATCCTTTTATATACTTATACCAGTATTTAAATTGCTAACTTGTGCTCTCTTTACAGAGAGTGGGAAACAACGTTATCAACTAGGGTACAGTTCTTATGCACAGTTTCTTTTGCTTTTAGTTTAGATTCCATTCCTTTTTCCCCATCCCACTTAGTGAGATAGTTGCATGCATTAATAATAGTGTCAGATCCTTTTGTCACAATTTTTGTTCCATCCTGGGATCCTTCTGACCTTCTAAATGATTTTTTAAAAGTTCACATACACTGAAGCTCTCTCTTTGTCCTGTAAAGTTCTCTGGGTTTTGAAAAATGTATCATTTCATGTATCCTTTATTATGGTATCAAAGTATCATACATTAAAAAAAAAAAAAAAAACCTGTGCTTCATTTATCACTCCCTTAATCCCCCCTCTCCTCTTTCCCCCTCCCCCACAACCACTGATTATTTTTTTTTTAAATGGTCCCTATAGTTTTGCCTTTTCCAGACATCATATAATGGGAATCATGCAGCCTTGTCAGACTGGCTTCTTTCACTTATGGATATGCATTTAAGGTTCGTTATGTCTTCTTGTGATTTGATAGCTCATTTCTTTTTATTACTTGGTAATTTTCCAATTTATGTGTGTTATCACAGTTTGTGTATCTATTCATTTATCGATGGACATCTTTGTTACTTCCAGTTTTGTGCAACTATAAACAAAGCTGCTACAAATATTCATGGGCAAGTTTTTGTGTAGACAAAAGATTTCACATTATTTGGGTAAATACCTAGGAACATGATCGCTGGATCATATGATAAGATTATTGTTAGCTTTATATGATTTTGCCAAACTGTTTTCCAGAGTGCCTTTGCCATTTTCATTCCCATCAACAATTACCGCAAGCTCCTGTTTCTTCTCCTTGTCAATTTTGGATATTGTCAGTTTTATGGATTTTATGTATTCTAATAGGTATAATAATATCTCATTGTTGCTTTAATTTGCTGTTCCTTAATGACATTTAGTGTTAAACATCTTTTCATATGTTGTTGTATTCTGTATATTTTCCTTGGGGAGTTATCTGTTCTGAACTTTTGCCCGTTTGTTAATAGGGTTGTCAGTTTTCTTATTGTTTTAAGAATTCTTTATATCTTTTTCATATCATCATTTTATCAGATATGTATTTTGCTGATATCTTCTTCTATTCTGGCTTTTCTTTTTATTCTCTTAACAGTGTCTTTTCAGGGCAAATGTTTTTAATTTTAATGAAATCCAACTTGTCAATTTCATGGATAAATTTTGGTGTTGCATTTTTAAAAACTCATTGCCAAATTCAAGGCCATCTAGATTTTATCATTTTTTTTTAGGAGTTTTATAATTTTACTTTTAGGTCTTTGACCCATTTTTAGTTAATTTTTATTAAAAGTATAAAGTCTGTGTCTAGATTCTCTTTTTTCAGTTGTACCAGTACCAAGTAAATGAGATTTTTAAGTCAACTAGATTATAAATTGGGATTAGGATTGAAAAGAAAGTGTTTTTATTTGATTTTTAAAAGCCTTCTGCAAAATTGCTTAAAGAAAACAGTTGAGAAATGACTCGGGACCTAAAATGTAGTAATAGGTATAGACTGTGTTGAGATTAGTTCCTGGCATTTGTGGAAGATGGAATTTTTTTTTTAATAAAATATTTTATTTGTTTTTTATTTGAAAAATATTGTATTTATTTATTTGATAGCACAAGGAGGAGGGAGAGGGAGAAGCAGGCTCCCCACTAAGTAGGGAGCCTGATGCTGGGCTCTATCTCAGGACCCTGGGATCATGACGTGAGCCAAAGGCAAATAGACAGTTAACCGATGAGCCACCAGGTGCCCAGAAGATGGAATTGTTAATACAGAGTGATATCTATCAATTCTTTCATATCTAGACATAAGAAATAATTAAGGTTTTCTATTTCACAAAGAGTATCCGAAATAAGGGTATTGCAAGGCATATGCTGAGAAGAGGCAGATGATGTATTTACTTACCATCTAGAAACTTGATATATGACTCTATGGTCTCGACTCTTATCCCATGCCACTCTTCTTGCCAGAAAGAAGTAGCTTTTTAAAAAAGTACCTTTCTTTTGATATGTCAGTAACACAGTTAATGACATTGGGACCATAATTTTTAATATTGTTATGCTACAGATAGAACCATAGCTTCCAAAAAGAATCTAGTGAGATTTGACATAGTGAAAGTAGCAGCTTTGGTGTGGCAGGTGTTACACACGTTATCTTTTTAAACTCTTACAAAAGCTCTTTAAGGCAGTTCTCCTTTTTGCGTATTACAGGTAAGAAATGTGTTCAGAAAGATAAAGTGACTTGTCGGTGATCCATATGGGGAGAAAGGGACAGAGTTTGGATGGGAACTTTGATCTTTTTGATTCCAAAACTTTCCAGTTGGTTGTGTGATCTCTCATAAAAGAAAAAGGGCAAGGATAGTATCATATGTCCTTGATTTTATTCTTTTCTTTAAAATTTGTACATGTCTTAAATGACTACTGGGTGAAATGAGAATGGCTCAAAAATTTTGTTTTTGAGATACATGGAGGTTCTTTTAACCTTTTTCTTTTTTTCTTGTTGTCTGATCTGCAGCTTAGTGGCTCAGAGGTGTGAATTATTGGGAAATGGTTATAAAGAATGAAGTTCCTTTAAAGAGAGGAACTTGGGCGCCTGGGTGGCTCACTTGGATGAGCAACTGCTTTTGGCTCAGGTCATGATCCTGGAGTGCTGGGATGGAGTCCTGCTTCAGGCTTCCAGCTCCGCGGGGAGTCTGCTTCTCTCTCTGACTTTGTCCCCTCTCATGCTCTCTCTCTCAAATAAATAAATAAAATCTTAAAAAAAAATAATAAAGAGAGGAACTTGTGGGGCTTAGGAAAAATAAAACACATAATAGTAAAAGTAGCTAATTGTTTATACCTTTCCCCTACTAAATTGTTAGTTTCTTGAGGGCAGGGAACTAAACTCAGTTATCTTTAAGCACAGCTTAAATGTGTCGTATATGTCGTATATGATACACACAAAATGTTTTCTGAAAGAAATAAGCACTTACTAGCATACTCTTTATGGAAGAACATTTAGAAGGGGAGGGATTTTCCTCCCAGAGTAAGTTGAACATTGTTACCTTTCATTTACTCATTCATTCATCATTTATTGAGCATTTCTGGAGTATCTGTTCTGTGCCAGACCCTGGAAATACAAAGATGGATGAGACAGGATCTCTGCTTTCTGTCTTCAGGGAACCCAGAGAATGGGACAATCATTTTAATAGAGTATAGAACTCATGAATGTATGCATTAAATGAACAAGCAAGCAAGCAATGGCCTTTGAAATCAGAAAGACTTTATCTGCCTTAGTTTTCTTATCTAGGAAGTGGAAACGATAATAGTACCTATTTGACACAGTTGTTGGGGGTAGGTTAAATGAACAAAAATTATATTTATATCTCATCACATAGACAAAAGGAGAGGCCCACTGTAGCTGAGGAATCAGAAAAATCTTTACTGAAGAATGTGACATTTGGGTTTTATAGAATGAATTTTTGAGGCCAAGAATAAGAGTATGAGGAGGGACTCTGGGGCATTCCAGGCAGAAAGATGAATATGTTTGATGTGAAGAATGGTAGACATGACAGGAGTAATGGGAAATTCTGCACATTCTCACAGAGCCTATAGGGATATTAGAAAGAACTGAATAATCAGTTATTTTTCATTTTTGTAGTAACAATGCAATACAGTATTCATTGCATCATAGTAGGAAAGGATAAAGATCCCAAACCTGGTTGTTGTTGTTTTTTTTAAAAGATTTTATTTATTTATTTGACAGACGGAGATCACAAGTAGGTAGAGAAGCAGGCAGAGAGAGAGGAGGAAGCAGGCTCCCAGCTGAGCAGAGAGTCCTATGCGGGACTCTATCCCAGGACCCTGGGATCATGACCTGAACCAAAGGCGGAGGCTTTAACCCACTGAGCCACTGAGGCGCCCGCCAAACCTGTTTTAATTGCATGAATCTCCTCTTCTAATCCTATGACTTTCTAAATATAGTCCTTTATATAGTAGATAAATTCTTGTTTTTTGTTTTTTGTTTTCCCCCAGTCCTGTGATACTCAAGTGATTTTTATTAAGAAAGAGGACTTGTGTGTTTTGGGGTAAAATCAGAGGTTCTGTCTTAAGCCATGCTTATATTTAGTAGCATAGCAATATTAGAAATGTAACATCCTATAAAGGCACCATCTAGTCCTGTTTGAGCCAATCCAGAATTCTAAGAGCCATGAATGGTTTCTGAATAGAACCTGAACATAATACTTAGCAATATACTAAAATAATTTGTTAATTGTATGAATTATGTGCTTGTTGGGGGTTAGAGTTCTACAGCTGAAAAATCATGTTTTTAATATAAGAGGAGAAGAGAAAAAGGAAAGACAAAATAGAAAATAAATGAACATTAATAGAGGGAAGAGAAATTTATATTTAAAGAGAGTGGTGAAAGTCCAGAACCAGTCTATTTCACAGTTACATTTTACCAAACATTTAAAGAAGAGTTAATATCTATCCTTCTCAAACTGTTCCAAAAAGTTTTAAGAGGAAGAAGTGTTTCCAAATACATTCTCTAAGTTCAGCATTAGTCTGATATGAAAACCTGATAAAGACACTACAAAAAAAAAGAAAATTACAGACCAGTATCCCTGATGAACATAAATGCAGAAATCCTCAACAAAATATTAGCAATCCGAATTTGATAATACATTGAAAGGCTCCTATACCAGGATAAAGTGGGATTTATTCTGGGGATTCAAAGATATTTCAATATCTGCAAATTAGTCAGTGTGACAAACCACATTAACAAAATGAAGAGTAAGAATTAACGTGATCAACTCATTAGAAGCAGTAAAAGCATTTGGCAAAATTCAATGTACATTTATGATAAACACTTTATTAGGAGGGAACATACCTCAACCTTATAAAGACCCTATATGACAAACTCACAGCTAACATGATACCAAACTTTGAAAAACTGAAACCGTTTCTTCTAAGATCAGGAATAAGACAATTTTCACCATTTTTATTCAACATAGTACTGGAAGTCTGGCCACAATGTTCAGACAAGAAAATTGGAAAAGAAGAAGTAAAATTCACTATTTGTAGATAGCATCCTACTATACTATATATGGAAAAACCCAAAGACTCCATAAAAAAACTTAGAACTAATAAACATGTTCAGTAAGATTGCAGGATACAAAATCAATAGACAAAAATTAGTTCCATTTCCATATACTAACATCAAGCTGTCTGAAAAGGAAATGAGAAAAGCAATTCCATTTACAATAGCAACAAAAAGAACAAAGTACTTAGTAATGAACTAAGGAGGTGAACGACTTGTATAATGAAAACTACAAAGCACTGATAAAAGAAGTTAAACAAACAAATGGAAGGACATCCCATATTCATGGATTAGAAGATTAATGCCCATTAAATGTCCATACCACGCAAAGCAATCTTAAGATTCACTGCAGTTCTCATCAAAGCACCAATAGCATTTTCCACAGAACTAGAAGAAATACATCTTAAAATTTGTATGGATCCGCAATAGATCCTTAATGACCAAAGCAACTTTGAGAAAGAACAAAGCTGAAGGTATCACATTCCCTGATTTCAAACTGTACTGCAAAGCTGTCATACTCAAGTAGTGTGGTATTAGCACAAAAAGAGACCAGTGGAACAGAAAAGACAGCCCAGAAATCAACCCACACTCATATGGTCAATCTATAACAAGGGAGGCAAGGATATATAGTTGGGAAAAGACAGTCTCTTTTTATACCATATGCAAAAATAAACTCAAAATGGACTAAAGAGCTAAATGTAAGATCTGAAACTATAAAACTCTTAAAAGAGAACCTAGGCGGTAAGCTCTTGGACCTCAGTCTTAGCAACATTTTTTTTGGATTTGTCTCTTCTCAAGGAAGGGCAACAAAAGCAAAAATAAACAGGTGGTACCACATCAAACTACAAAGCTTTTGCATAGTAAAGGAAACCAATAAAATGGAAAGGCAACCTACTGAATGGGAAGGGATATTTGCAAATGCTATGTTTAATAAAGGCTTAATATCTGAAAATATAAATAACTTAGTACAATTCAACCCTGGGTGCCTGGGTGGGTCAGTCTGTTAAAAACCTGCCTTCAGCTCAGGTCATGATCCCGGGGTCCTGGGATTGAGCTCTGAATCAGGCTCCTTGCTCAGTGGGAAGTCTCCTCCCTCTGCTCCCTCCCTCCCCCGACACCTGGCCCCTAGCTCATGCATGCTATCTCTCTCTCTCAAGTAAATAAAGTATTTTTAAAAAAAATACAACTCAACAGCAGAACCCCCCCCCCCCCAATCCAAATAAATAAAGGACAGAGGACCTGTATAGACATTTTTCCAAAGTAGACAAGACATGTGTCCAACAGACACATGAAACAATGCTCTACATCATCACTCATACACTCATCATTAGGGAAATGCAAATTAAAACCACAGTAAGGTATCACCTCACACCTGTCAGATGGCTGGTATCAAAAAGATAAGAAGTAATAAATGTTGGCAAGGATGTGGAGAAAAGGGAATCAATCCTCAAACACTGTGGAAGGAATTTAAATTAGTTCAGCAACTATGGAAAAACAGTATGGAGCTTCCTAAAATAATTAAAAATAGAAATACATTATGATCAAGGAATTCTATTTTATTTGAAGAAAATGAAAGCATGAGTGTGTACTCATATGTTCTTTGCAGCTTTGCTTGCAGTAGCCAAGATATGGAAGCAACCTAAGTGGCTGTCAATAGATGAATGATGAATGAATAAAGATGATACAGTGCGCGCGCGTGCACACACACACACACACACTCACAGGAATATTAATCAGCCATAAAAAAGAATGAAATCTTGACACTTGTGTCATTGTGGATAGACCTAAAGGATATTCTATAAGTGATATAAAGCAGAGAAAGACAAATACTGTATGGTTTCCCTTAAATGTGGAATCTAGAGAACAAAGGAACAAACAAAACAGAAACAGTCTCCTAAGTACAGAAAACAAACTGGTGGTTGCCAGAGGGGCATACGTAATGGGAGTATGGGCAAAAAGATGAAGGGGATTAAGAGGTATAAATTTCTAGTTATAAAAGAAGTAAGTCATGAGGATAAAAGGTACAGCATAGGAAATAGTCAGTAATATTGTAATAACTAGATATGGTAATGAATGGTAACTAGGCTTACTGTGGTGATTATTTCATAATGTATGTAAATATTGAATCACTATGTTATATACCTGAAACTAATAAAATATTGTATATCAACTATTCTTGGTCAATAACCAAAAAAGTTAAAAAAAAAAAGGGAAAACACATTTTTTAAATCCCTCTTAAAGGCTATTGATATGAATTTCATTTTTTTTTAAGATTTTATTTATTTATTTGACAGGCAGAGATCACAAGTAGGCAGAGAGGCAGGCAGAGAGAGAGGTGAGGAAGCAGGCTCCCTGCGAAGCAAAGAGCCGGATGCGGGGCTCGATCCCAGGACCCTGGGATCACGACCCGAGCTGAAGGCAGCGGCCCCAACCACTGAGCCACCCAGGCGCCCGATATGAATTTCATTTTATTTAGAAAGTCTTTGATTAGCACCACTAAAATGTTATATTTCTTTTAGAATATTACTATTAGAATATTATTCCTTATTCTAGAAATACACGTGTATTATTGGTATATTATTTATTTAGAAATACATGTGTATTATTGGTATATTATTTACTTGCTTAGTGCAACAATGGAATGTTTCTATTTCTGTCTGAAATATAAAGTTTGTGATCATTAAACACTGTAAATTTTTTTTTGCTGATTATAGTTTTTGTAATATTTTGTAATATTGTAATTGTTTCTATTTTTCACTAGAAAATAAAATATTTTAAAAGTGCAAGTAGTGAAACAAATCTGTAAAGAAAAGTGTATGTGAAATTTGTCATTGAAGTCCTTGAATACGATGTTTAGTCTTCTATAATAATTTTGACATTTGAAGTTAATGCTATCTTTATTTTTTTTTATTATTTTTTTAAGATTTTATTTATTTATTTGACAGAGAGAAATCACAAGTAGTCGGAGAGGCAGCCAGAGAGAGAGAGAGGGAAGCAGGCTCCCTGCCGAGCAGAGAGCCCGATGTGGGACTCGATCCCAGGACCCTGAGGTCATGACCTGAGCCGAAGGCAGCGGCTTAACCCACTGAGCCACCCAGGCGCCCTAATGCTATCTTTAGACATGAACATACAGTAAGGTGATTTTGAATATGTTGACTTTTAAATTTGAAGAAAGATATACTTGTGATGTTAGAGAATATGCATTTAGCTTTGATAAACGGAGGAAAATAGAACATTACTATATATATCTGTATAGTTGCCCCCCCTTCCTCCAATAGCATGCTCAGCTTGTGTTTGTACGTATGTGTGTAGGTAATTTCCAATTTCCTTTCCAGCGTATTTTCAAAACTTTAACTGTTAAATGACCAACCATATATTGGGATTTTAAAATATTACTTTTTAATATAGAAAAAATATTGATTAGAAATCCTATCTTTAGGTTCAGTTGTTTATTTTAGCATGTTTATCTTCGCTGTTAAAACTTGTGATGTATAATCTTATTTTTCAGGACTGTATACCACAACTCGTGTTATTTATTTATTTATCTCAGGATCATTTTAGTCAAGAGAAGACATTAATTTTATTGGTAGTAATTTTATTTCATTCTTTTTGGGGGCCTTGTTAGGTTCCGAATAGTTTAAAAGCAACAGAATTCTTTCTGTGATAAAAATCTAGTCATTGGGACAAGTCTTGTAGCGTTTTTCACATGATGCTCATGCATGTAAAGGTGGGGAATCAATATGTATGTCTAAAGAATTTATATGAAAGAGGTATGGTTAATTATTGAGGAAAGGAGTCCTCTAAAGATTTTAAATAGATTTACATTAATTCACAGATTTATTTAATGATTCATCTCTTCTTTTATTTTTAAAGACTTTATTTATTTTGTATGAGAGAGCACAGGCAGGGGGTGGGGCAGGGAGGGCTGGGTCAGAGAGGGACAAGCAGACTGTGCTGAGTGAGGAGCCCTGTGTAGGGCTTCATCTAATGACCCTGAGATCCTGACCTGAATGGAAGTCAGGAGTTGGGTGCTTAACGGCTGAGCCACCCAGGCACCCCTCATCTCTTCGATTTTTAAATGACCGATCCATGATAGCCAAGCTTAAATAATAATGTGTAAAGAATAATAAAACAAAATTGTGTAAAAAATTAAAACCTCATGTAAATTTAGGAATGATCAGTTCTATATTGTTTGCATATTGGTATATTTGCTATCTTTGTAGAATTACAGAATAAAATGTTCAAAGCTTCAACTTTTCTTTTCATATTATTTAATTTTTTTTTTAATGTTTCTTATCCATATAATTGAAACAAAAAGTTTTAGCACCATTTACTATAAGATCTATGCGCTTGGCCGTGTTTCACATATTTCAAAGCCATCTTAAGACTCATTACCTTCTATGGTCTCATGAAGAAAATAGTCATAAAAATTCTGAAGCAGGTAAATGACCATGTGGGTTTTTCCCTCGATAGGCCTTCTCCATCTTGCTTCTCTCATCCTCATTTTACCCCATCCTCTAGCCCCAGTGTCTGATAGCTTTTTTTTTTTTTTTCCAATCCTCAGATGACTTAGTTGAAACATGTATCTTTCATTACTTTGCTATCTTTCCAGTTACTGTTGTAACTTTTTCTCAC
Organism: Mustela lutreola; assembly: GCF_030435805.1. Lineage (NCBI taxonomy): Eukaryota > Metazoa > Chordata > Mammalia > Carnivora > Mustelidae > Mustela > Mustela lutreola. Next base: position 92,391,088 of record NC_081297.1, read on the forward strand.
TGCCTGGTGAGATCTCAGTCATGGAGACTGAAGTCTGAATAAAAGGGGGCATTCATGGCGGTTATGACAGTGAAGGTTAAGTTTAGGCTGCTAGAGAGTTTGAAACAAAGGAGTGATTCAAGGCCTCATCACCTTCATCTTATTTGGGTAGTAAATAGATTATTTTGGAAGTAGTAAGTCTCATTATAAAGATAATGAAATCCTGTCCAGACTGAATACATTAACAGTGATTAACTTCAGCTGCAATACATTTTAACACCAATTTTTATAGTAATTAGGAAAGACCCACTATGGTTTTGTTTGTATATTAGAATATATGCTACTGGCTTTCCCCTCCTTCCCTCTCTCCCTCTCTTTCTTTCTTTTTCTTTTTTTCTTCCTTTTTTACATTTTGTTTTGTAGGAGCTCCTTAACACTGTAGGGAATTTTAGAATTTGAGTTCAAATATATCTCAAGTAAAGTCATATAATATAAAAGATAATTTTACAATGGAATACTCCATGGCTTTCTAAAGAGTCTTGGAACTGGAATAAAAGTCTCTATCTTACCTCCAAGACTTCCTGCCCTTCACCTACATCTGTTACTAGTAGTTATTTCTGTTTTCTCACTCTGCCATGTAGTTAATGGAAATAATTGCAGTATGAATTTGGGAGATATTTATTATTGAATAGAAGACCTGACAATAGGGGATAACTTAACCTAATGGTTACCAGTTATATTTTGTTTTGTATTTGTGGTTTTTAAAAGTACTTATATGATCAAACTGAAAGAAAGATTCCGTATTAATGGATCAAGTAGTAAAATGATTGGGAAAACTAGTGATGGTAGTATCTGATCATAGAGATAGTTTGGTGTGACAAAAGTAGAAACGCTAAAATTTCACAGGAACATATAAACCATTTTAACCATCACTGTGCTGTTGATCAGCTACATCTGGGGAACTCTGTTTATATATATATTGTAACAATGTATTACGTAATAGAAATATATATTAAATATTTACTCAAACACGAAATAAAAGACATTCTTAATATTGCAAGATTTGACAGCTAGAGCTTTCTAGCTAGCATTGATTCTGTTAGACTATTGTGGACATTAATTGGATCTTAGACATTAGGTGTAACAAATGCTTACTATGTGTGGAGGCTGATGTAGTTACATATTCGTGAGAGAACGGACATGAATGTGAGGGAAAGCTTTTTAGATTAGGTAGCTGATCCAAGCCTGCTGAGTTTTTCTTTTTTTCCAATGGAGGACAAGAGCCTGTAGATTTTTGCAAGGGATTGATTTGAGAACATAGCTTAATTTTTAAGGTCAAAGAAACTAATTCAGCTCAGAGTGTTTTTGGTTTTGTGTCTGGAAGAACTTCTAAAAACTTCAGCTGTGATCTTTCAGCTTCCTATTCCTCCCTCTCTAATTACTCTTAGCAAGATTTTGCTGTCAACCCTAGCAATCATTGGGAAGGATAATACTGGGGTGAAATTTCTTTTTCTTTTTCTTTTTCTTTTTTTTAATTTCTTTTAAAAGAAAGTTGTGCAAGAGGAACATGTACACAAATGAATACTTAATACAACAAAATGCATATGGAACTGTCCTTTGTATGTGATGGTGAGTTTTGTTTGTTGTACTGGTGATAGAGCTTGTTTGACCCATTTCTACTTTCTCTGGTAATTCTTCTTGTGATATGTATATATGAGTTAGTTATATGAGATTAGGGATTTGGCTAAACTGTTAGCAGAGTCATTGGTTTAATTCAACTCACTTTAATTTCTTCATCTAATAGTCTTGGACATATACAGCTTTATTTAATAGAAAATAGCTTGTTTCAGTTAGTGGAATTTATATGTCAATAAAGAAGTAAAAAAAAAAAAGAAATACTAAGTAAATGCCTATTAAGTGTTAGATGTATTACTAAATAATAAAGATGCTGCAATTGAGACAGCAGATAAGATTTATATCCTTACTGAATTTACAGATGTCAGAAGCCTAAATTAAAAGAATCATAAAAACTTAAGCAATCAGATTCTAGGTAAATGGTAAAAATATGGAAAATAATAACTTTTCTCACCTTCTCTTCCTCCTCCTTTCTAACTTCTAAGAGAGTGAAGATAGTCATATTTTGTATTATAATTTTTACATGTAGTGATATTGTAGATTTATAAGTACTTTGAAATTATGAATCATTTTACAATAATTCCACTACAGTAAGAGTTATTTATGAAGAGCTTTGGTAAAAATTATAATACAACAGTACTCCCTTTGAAAGATACTCAGCAGTTAAGGTTAATTTAAGATCAGATCAGACAAGCATGGTTTGTGTTATTTTTATAGACACTATTCAATATTTTGTTCTTGGAAATTTTTAGGAATGAAGAAATTGTTATTTGTAAAATGAAGTCATGCTGAAGACTTAAAGCTGGTTGTAAAGTGTTAATCTTTGGAGAAGGGGAAATATTTCATATCTTGAATTTGGAATGTGGGTAACTTTATGAAGCAACTGTATGCTGTATGAAGCAACATTGCCTTTGTATTTTACTTACAAGAGAAAAATGTATACTCCTTTAGTGGAGCAAAGCACTTTCTGACACACCTCTCAAATTACACACCATTGAAATGATCCCCACAATGTGTTTGGCTCATGTGGTTCTAGTTAGCTACTAAGAATGAAAGATTCATAACGATCTATTTCAAAAAACATCTTTATTTGCGTTGCAAAGAGCTTAATTGTTTGGAAACAGGATCAAGAATTTCTTTCAAGTTGTAAGTTGGCATGGATAGGTTGGGCCATGATTGGCATTGAACTTTAAAAGAGAGAATTTCTGTGCAAAGAAGGTTCTCAATAAATATTTATCGAAGCACTGATTGCTATGTTGACTGTAGAAGGATAAAAGTGCCTGAGTTTTCCCACATTGTTAGTGATGTGGACCAAATCTTTTTGTAGCTATTATAGAAAGTCCTGATAACCTTTCCCTTATCTTGCCTTTTGGGCAGTGTATAAGAGAATCCCAGGGAGGAGGAAGTCATACAAACTTGCCAGACAGATGATTGGAGTCCCAGTGGCAAGCTTGTGACCTAATTTTCCAAGCTCTGTCCATGCAACTGTAGAATTATGGCTATATGCTGTTATCTTGAATAACACTAGGTTTGTATACAAGTTTGGGGGTTGGGAAGAGAAAGAAGTAGGAATAGATATATAAATCTCTCTCTCTAGTTTTGCCAGATCCCATAACATAGAAGCCCTTTTGTTAAAAAAGAAAACAATTCATTATTTCCTCGTTTTAGTTATTCCTTCTTCTATGGGTCTCAAAAAAATAATTAATAGAGGATCTTGTTTGTTTTTTAAAGATTGATGGCATACTCAGTTATTTTTGAAGTTTATTTTGAACACTTTTTTTTTTTTTAAAGAAAAATGTAGTATGAGAGTGTGTTGGTTGGTTAAAGATGGAGTTGTTTCTATGTTTTTCTTGTGCAATAGATTAGGAGGTGCATTTCTGGTAGCAGTTCCCTGATGGTCCCAAGATGATAAGACTGTTTTCCTCTCATTAAGCAAATATTTATGAGTACATGTAGTTATTATGTTTAGTAAAATTACATAAGATTTCCAATCTTTGTTATAAGTTTTACAAATTGCTACTACAAAAATGAGAATTTTAGACACCAGTATGAGGTAATTTTATTAGGTCATACACTGCTTTTTGCTTGCCATCTTGCCTCTATAATGTTAGCTAGACATGGATGAGATCTTTCTTTTTCTCCTGGTATGGATATAGTTCATGTCATATGCTATTTTGAAATACGTTGAACCAGCTGGGATGATGAAAGTGACACAGACTTATGTCAACTGGACCTACATAAATCACACTCTTTTTTTCTAGTAAGTACTTTGAATACTTATTTGCTTCTTTGACATCTCTCCCCATCCCCAACACTTTCTGACTTCTCTCTAACATCTCTTGAAGAGGCCAGTAAACCCAGTACTAAAATAGTCTATGCATCTCCCTTTACCAGGTAACTGGTCCCATACATATCTTTAATACCCAATTGCATCAAAATATCTCCTTCATTTTCCTTTCTTCGATGGGGGGAGGTGATTGAATTTCTTTGATCTCAGGATTTTCTTCTGATTTCAACTTGACTTAAACCAAATTGTGATAAGAGAATCATTATTAATCAAAATTAATAACATTGGAATATAATTTTAATAATTTAGACCTCTGTCTCTTGTAGAAAGTATTATGGAATCAATTTAAAATGTTATTCTTCTCTGTCTTACGTGTATTTGTCTATGTCAGACTCTTTATATTGTAAGCTCCTAGAGTCCATGTGTCTCTTAATTCTCTTGATGTGATGTTATGCATGTTTGAAAGTTATTTTCTTAATGTCCTCTTTCTGCTGTCTTATTTCTGTCTTGTTCCCAGGTGAGATTACTGAGGAGAACCTTATTACCTGTTGTTTCCTCTTCCTCACTCTTCCTGCAGTTGTCTACCCACTGTAGTCTAGTGCCTGAGCTCATCATACCTCTAGGTCATTTGTAGTCTTGTAAAAATCCATGCCAAAAGGCAAATGTTTAGTTTTTATCTTGATTTTGCTGTAGCATTTGCTGCAAGCTCTTAGAGGACATGGGCTGTGTTTTGTTCACTATTGTATTTTTTATTGCTTAGAATTTGTACTACTTTGTAGATTGTCCATTTACTGAATGAATGTATGCTCGTAATGATCACTTTTTTCTTTCAAAGAATGTTGTCTTCTTTTGGCTTTCATGGTGCTTTGCAGTTCTTTTCTGCTTTACATCCTACCTCTCTTTTGTTACTTATTTGCACTTAGATGTTCCTTCAGAATCTCTACTTCTAGGAGTATAATATGTAACTAAAAGTTACTGGGAGAGTTGCGAAGTGGTAATCTCAAGAAAATTGTAACTCCATCTGTTGGTAGCAGAGAAAGTCAGTGGGTTTTTTTTTTTTTTTCCTCTGTTTATGGTTTTGTTCATAATCTGAAAACTTACAAATTGAGAAGTTTCATAGTTTTCCAGAATTCTTTTCTCAGCTCTCATCTCATTTCATGTTTCATTGTTTTCCAAGATGACTTCAGCACTTCACATTGTTTTCATTAGAACGATGACTTTCAATTTTTTATCTCCTGCTGGCAACATTACCCTAAACTCTAATCCTTTGTTTCTGACTATACCTGAAGCTTGCACAGGCCTCCAAGACATCACATTTACCAAAATATATTTGTTGCATTTTCCCCTAAACCTGCTCCCCTCTCTTTTCCCGTTCCTCTAAATGGAGCCACTATTACTGAAATGGTAACATTAATGGTATGTGCATCTTTCTGGACTCTTTTTTTGCCTTATGCACCATTCTGTCCCACCTTTAAGTGATCAGTCACCAAATCCTGTTGATTCCTATTACAGAATGGCTGACAGAGCATTCTCTTCTTCTCTTGATCATATTAATACCTTGCTTAAAATTCTTCAGTGTTCCCCATATGCTCGTTAGGAAGTCCCATTCCTGCTTATAGTGGCGCAAAATGAAAGCCCTCTGTGACAAAGTCTTCCTAGTTTACTTTCAGGTCTCATTCTTTGACTCTTTTATTCCACAAATGCTTTAATAATTGAAGTAATTGAATACACTTAGCTTCATGCTTCCATGACTTCACACAAGCTGTTCCCTTGGCCTGGAGTTTGCTCTCTGTCAACCTCATCATTTTGTCTATATTATTTTCCACTTGGCTTAAAGGTTACTTTCCTGGAAAAAAATTAGTCAATTCCTTCTTTGTGCCCAAGTGATATCTTATACTCACTTTAAAGTAGTAATTAGGTTGCATTTTATGGTTTATTTACTTGTTTTTCCGTTTAACTAGCCTCAACACTTGGAGGTAGAAAATGTGTCTGAGTAATCTTGGTCTTTCATGTGCCTTAGCACAATGCTAAGTGTACAGTGTGTACTCAGTTTTTGTTTTAATACATATCCAAGGAATAAATGTTTAAAATGCTTTTTGATGTTAGTGAGATTTCAGTATCTGTCTCAGTATCTGTTCTACATGTAAATAAAGTATGGTAGAAAAACTGAGCAGGGTTCATTTATTCACTGACTGTTTCATGTTTTCTCTCTACCAGAGTGTTCTGGAGGTGAAGTTGAAAGGTAGATAGAGTTTATCAGCAATATCATCCCATTTCTTTATCTCTTGTCATTCTTCCATATTTTACCATAGATGTCACAAGGTTGTCCTCCAGCTGCCCGAGACACATCACTGTTCCCACCCCTCTACCTTTATGAAATTTAACATTCAGTTTATATCCAGCTGGAGCCTGTGATTTATAGGTAAAATGAGGGGATTGGGCCAGTATGGGAAATTTTAAAATTGAACCTTTGCTTCTTGCCACCACCCTTTATAACCCTCCTTTTCAGTAAAAGTGGACCTACAGTATTTGCCACTGGATCAGGATTTAATCAAAATGCCTCTCTGGAGCTGACTTATTTTATAATCTTACTTATTTAAGGGAAAAGATTATTAGTAATCAGAATAGATGATAAAGAACCTTTAAATGTATGATACATGAGATATGTAAAGACTGTGTGGTGTAGCTATCTTATGTTGCTAATGAAAAAAGTAAAACCAAGGCAGGCCAAATGATCTGTCCAATGTCATACAACTAATTCATTGCACAGTTAGTCTTAAAATCTAAGTATTCTAAGCCTTTGTGCAACTGTACTGATGCTCTCTTTAATTTGGTCAGGAATTTGAAAATTCTTTTACTCAAAATGTTTATCAGCTCTATTTTTCCATTTCTCTGTATTAGGTGTAGTGCTAAGGATGGTGAGGTATAAGGTAGCCTACGTAGCTGGGACTAAATCATGGAGAGAGGCATAAATAATTACAATAATATAAATGATCGTTCATCTTCTCCACAGGTATAGTACTTAGGCTTTTATTTAAAATTTATTTATTGAAATTTTAGAACTAATTTGCTCAGCTTATTTCCAGCTCCCAGAGCAATAAAGTAATAGAAGGTTATGATGAGGTTCTAGAGTAGTATATAAATAGCAAGGGAAGAGACAGCTGAGAGGCTGGTAAGAGAGAGAGGAAAAAATTCTGGCTCATATTATATACTATATACTTTATATATATATATGTGTGCATATATATATATATATATAAAGTAAAAGAACCCAAATCATTATAGACTAAGTATATTTTAATTAAGGGGGAAAACTATGTTTTACACCTCAGTACACTGTAAGAATGTTGTAACACATTATGGTACTTGATATTAAAAATGTCAACCATAAAGTGACCACTAAGAAATGATTCTAGGCCACAACCATGGCAGAATGCTGGTGGGTGAGCTCCCCTTGTGCTACTGAAGAATGATGTTATCATTATGGTGGAATAAGAGGTTTTTTTTTTTGTTTTTTTTTTTTTTGTTTTTTTTTTTTTAGTTTTTTCCATTCTTTTCTCTCCCTCCTGCAAAGAACACCAGTTTTGACATTGACAATCACTCATGGACAGTAGTACCCTTGTGAAAGCCTGGGAATCTAGCAGAGATGCCAACAAACATACCATTGGAGGAAAAAAAAAATCTGAGATTGAACACAGTGGAGAGGGTAACAGGGGCGATTTTATTTTACCTGTGTTGCCCCTCCCCCAAGGCATAGCTCAGTGCCAAAAGAGAACTTCTTGGCCTGTGATTTTTCCTGTGGGGGAAAGTGGAGAGTATATGAATGAGTGTCCAGCTTCCCCAGTATGTGGAATGCCACCAAAGAGACCTACTTCTTTTCTGCCCCATCAATACCAAGTAGTGACTTGCTGGGCAGCAAGTAGTGATGACTGGGAAAACAGCAGTTAGGGCTCAGGAGAGAATGTATCAAAATCCTACTGACAGCTTTGTAGACTGTATTAGGAAGCCCATCCATGAACTGTGGGGGATGCCTCCCCTGTAGATCTCTACAACTGGCCCCAGCTCCCCTCCCCACCAACACTCCATGTACCTTACCCCTGCTCTTCCCCACAGGGACCCCATAGCGGGCCAGCTTCCGTGTATGCCCCTGAAGCAGTGAGAATGAACTTTTGCAGACAGTGAGCACTTGCAGAAAGCTGGCCTGACTCTAGAGAATTGGGAGAAACTACGCAAGGTTGAGCATTCAGTACTGCCCTAGGGAAAGCAAAGGAAGGTTATTAGCATTTGACCTGACTTGCAGGATCCACAGAAGGTGTACAATCTTATGAATTCCCCGAGAGAAGGGAATAAGAAGTATGCAGTAGGGATATCCATAGGAAAGATCTGGGAAAGCCTCAGAATCTTTAACAGGGCTGAAGGGAGGTTTTCTCTCCTGAAACCAGTCAGTATAGACTAGAGAAGATGACTCTTTATTCAAATGCAAAGACAGCAACACAGAACTTAGAGGAACCTAAAAATATCAAGGAAAAATGATACCACCGAAGGAAGACAGTTTTCAAGTAACTGATACTCTTTCCCCTTCGGAGAGTGTTTTCAATTTTCCTGATAAGAGAATTCAAAATAGTTACTCTAAGGAAGCTCAGGGAACTACAAATAAGCAACAAAACACTGAAAGGACAGTTCAGTGAAATCAGGAAAACAATACACAAAATGAGAAGTTTAACAGAGATAGTAATTATAAAAAAAACAAAGAATTTTGAAGATGGGGAATATAATGAAGGAGACATTATGCACAATAGGAAAGACTTGGAAACCACCTTAAGGGTCCCTCCGTAGATGAGCTGGTAAAGAAAACGTGTTGTGTGTATGTGTTTGTGAATATACACACACATATATATGAATATATATATATATTCATATAATTCTTAAATATTATCAGCCAGTGGAAAGAAGAAAATCCTGCCACTTGTGACAATGGGTATAGACTGAGGGCATTATGCTAAGTAAGTCAGAGAGAGACAAATACTCTATGATTTCACTTATATATGGAATCTGAAAAAGCTGAACTTATAGAAACAAGAGTAGAATAGTGGTTGCCTTGGCTGGTTGGTAGCAAATGGAGAGATAGATGTTAGTCAAGGAGTACAAACTTCCAGTTATAAGGTGAATAAGTATCTTATGTAAGGATCTTATGTAAACACCACTTTGTGACTTTAGTCAATAGTACAGAGTTATATCCCTGATTGTTGCTAAGAGAATAGATCTTAAATGTTCTCATGACATAGACGAAAATGGAATTACTTGAGGTTTTAGAGGTATTAACTAAGGTTCATGTGGTAATCATTTTGCAGTATACAATCTATGTATCAAATTATCACATTGCACACCTTAAACTTACTTAATGTTATATATTAATTATATCTCTGTAAAGCTGAAAAAAAGAAATGGTTGTAATATTCAAAATTCTCTGTGGAAAGATTGACAAATGGAAGCATGAAGAAGATTTTTTAAATGATTAAGTAAGAAAAAAATGCTGTAAAATATATAAATTGTTGTAATAAAATATATTTTAAACTTTTATACAAATAGAAATAAAAGTAAAATAATTTAAAAATTACTTAAAGAGGGGTACTCTATTATCTAGAAAAGTCATGTATATGGAAAAGCTATATGTTATACTTGAAGTGAACTGAGAAGTGGTCTGTTTTATCATTCTTGTTATTGAGAGGCTATGTTTGTTGACTTATATTTATACCCCGTTAGAAGTGTACATATAACCTTTTGAAAAGTAGGAACTTTAAAAAGAACTTTCTTGTCCAGTGCCAGAGTTAGAGTTGGGTTTCTTACAGAGATTATAAATGTGTTGACTGAGTACTGAAATAAAGTCTCCAGCTTGAAATTATTTTCCCAAAACATTCTGAAAAATGTTATATTCTCAGGTGAGATTGCAGAAGTTTATTTAATCCCCAGTAGAGCTGATTTATAGGGACTACATTTTCTGTTTTCCTAATAGGAATAAGAATCATAAGATCCATCTGGGAAACTGAGAAACATATTCTATCTTTATTGTTGCCAAAACCTCTTGAATAATATTCTTTCCAGCCTTTCTCATGTGTTTTTTTTTTTTTTTTTTTTTTTTTAAGATTTTACTTATTTATTTGACACAGAGAGATATGTCAGAGAGGGAACAGAAGCAGGGCAGTGGGAGAGGGAGGAGCAGACTTCCTGTCTGCTATCAGGAAGCCTGATGTGGGGCTCTATCCCAGGACCATGGAATCATGACCCAAGCCAAAGGCAGACGCTTAACATCTGAGCCATCCAGGTGCCCCTTTCTCATGTGTTTAAACAGTCTGTTCCACCTTGTACCCCCTGACCCACTGTCCTCGTGAGAGAGGTTTTCATCTCTTCTTTACCTTTGCTAAGCCAGAGTAGAAGAACTTCTTTTGCCAAAAGAAGATACTATTTTCTGAATGATAAAATGATTAAGTTGGTTTACCTCATTTCAGCTGTTTTGCTCTTAATTTATGTTTATGCTATTTAAATCCCCATTTTGTGGATACAGTTGGCTCTTGAACAGTATGAATTTGAACTGTACCCCACTTATATTTGGATTTATTTCTGTAAATACAGTATAGTACTGTAAATGTATTTTCACTTCCTTATGGTTTTCTTAATATTTTCTGTAGCACTGTTTATTATAAGAAAACTATATGTTTTATATATATATATATATATAGCATGCAAAATATGTGTTGATCAACTTTTTATGTTATTGATAAAGCTTTGGGCCAACAGTAGGCTATTAGTGGTTAACTTTTTGGAGAGTCAGAAGTTATTTGTGGATTTTTGACTCTGTAGGGGTTGGTGCTTCTAACCTGCACATTGTTCAAGGGTCAACTGTCTTTTGTTTAGCATCCAGACACTCCCCAAAGTCTCTAACATCCTGATAAATTGATCCCCCCCCCCCCAGATCATCTACTAGACTGATACAGCTGAAATTAAACTTTGTTGGAGACTGGTGGTAAAATATTCAAAATTAAAGCATTGAAAGTAAAAGGCTTGAGGGACAAAAATTTATTCAGCCATATTTCATGGGTAATTTTATTCCTTCTTGTGACAGTGTGTTATTTTGGGTTGCTTGGGCTAGGACTTGTCTTTGGTTGATGTCCAAAAGTTAAGCTCCCTTGTTTTGGTAGGGAGTGGATCTGACTCCATGACTTTCTAGAAAACAAAGCTTTTCACTCTCAAGTGCTAACCCTATGCTTGTTCTAATGCTCATTTGGTATTTGGGCAAAGCTTACTCTTCCATTCAGTGGCTTATTGCCTACAGCTTGAAAAGAATGTTACGATTGGATAATACTTGTGTTTTGTGTTTCCTTGTCACTTGAATGATTTGTATATGATGGGTATGTTTTCTCTAACTCATTTCCAAAGGTATAAAAATATAAGGCAGAGTGAAGCAAATGTGGACAGTGTATTTATGATATCTCATTTGAGTTCATGATGAAATTGTACAAAATAAATCCCCTCCCTTTCTTTGTATTTTGAAATTCACTCTCAATACTGGCACAAATAATCCTTACAGTGAGTTAGCTCCAGGAATAGTTCAATTTTAGGGAGAATTTCTAGCCCATTAGAAGAACATATCTTTGACCACTTCTTTCTTTGCCATATCCAGTTGGTTGCCAAGTACTGCTATTTTCACTTGAAGTTTATCCTTGTTTTTGCCTTATTTGCCCTACTTTCACTATTTTAGGGCCACATGACTATTTTCTTAAACTGTTACCTTCTAAGTGGTCTCTACATCTGCCGCCATCCTACTTCAGTTTATTCTTAAGTACTACTTCTAAATCAGCTTTGCTAAAGCTGAGTTTAGGTCATGTCAGTCCATTACTTCAAATACTGCCAACAAAAGCAGGTTCAATTTTGGCCCTCTGTAACCTGGTGACTTCCCTTCATTTTAAGTTTAGCCCTGCTACTCTCTTTCCTATGAATTGCTGATTAGCTAAGGTGAAGTACTGAGCGCTTCTCCCCATCCACCTCTGTCTTTCCAGTTTCTCTGTGTTTAGTATCTTTCCTCCCTCTTTTAACTGGAATATGTTTGACTTTATCTTCATATGCAAATCGAATCTGTTAGTAGGCAAATTTATTCTGAGCCATGATGGGATAATCTTTATGTGCTTTGATTGTTCTCCTCATATGTTTTCTCAGGATCCTTTGTCATTTCTTTTTAACATGCACTATATATATATATCTATCTATCTATCTATCTATCTATCTATCTATCTATCTTACCTTCTAGCAGATATTAAGCTTCTCCAAGAGAGGTTCTATATCTAATTTCTACTTTGAGACAACCAAGGCCTAGAGTGGGGATTTTGTATGTGATAGTAACTCAATATACATGTGTTAAATGATGAAATAAATGATTTCCTGTCTTGTATATTCCATTGTGAATTTTGTATATTCCATTGTGAGTTTTATACCAGTAGCACATCAACTCTCAGTCTGAAAAGGAAAAATGTAATAGTGGCCATAATTTTTAGTGAGTCTAAATTGAAATACTCTGAAAAAGTTTAATCATGGAGACAATCAGAATGTACTCTGTTATTTAGAATAAAACCTCTGGCAAACATGCCTGTTTTTCAAGTTCTTATAAGGTCTTTTAAAAGTAGGCTATGATTATTCCCTTTAAACATCTTACAGATTTAATAAGTTAAACCATTTGTTGTCTTAGGGTAGTTTATAACTTACTCCCCGGGGAAACGGAACTGAAATAAAAGGCCAGCAAAGGTGAGAGTGTTTCAATTTTACACCTTCCCTTCCTATCCATTCCTGTCATTAGAGTAGTTTTCAAGGTTTGTGTAAAGTAACAACCTATGAGTAAGACAATGAGATCTTTCTGAGTATTTTCATTTAAAAAAAAAAAAAAAAACTCATGAAAAAGTCCTCAAAAGCCATGCTTTAGCACATTGTTTTTATCAGCTCACTAGTAATTATGAATTTTTTAATAGTATGAATAAAGCTATCCATTTTTTTCCTGCTCTTTTTTAATTCCTTTTGTACATTTTATGTGGTAAAGTGAATTAGATTCACTGTTATCTACTAGGGTATTATTAAGTGATTCTTAATCCGGGTTTTCATAATGAATCAAATCCAATTAAAAATATGAAAATTTCAAATAATTATGGCAGTGGAACTATTTTGGGTATTATTCAGCTGCTTGGAGTAAAACAAATAAAACTGAAAAACCTTTGAAAAATAATGAAATACGGCTTTGGTCAGCATGCTCAGGAAATTTTTTTGTACTGTGTTCAGTTCATTTTGCTGTGTTCTCAGATTCTGGAGAATGCTAGCATTAGACAAAGGACAAAATATGGTTACTATTTAGAGATGTTCATTGTTTAAGGAGAAATGCAACAGAATCTTGAATATTCTCATGACATGTATGGAATAATTTTATAGAGACTATTTTAAATCCTAAGTGCCTTTTATATATTAATGTCTTAAAATGTATCTTGCTTTCGAGATATGATACTTAAGATATTTCCGTGGGAATGTTTTGTTTTAATTTTTGCCAACAATAATGTCTTATACCATATTTGTTTCAACTTTTGAAAGTTAATTGATAACCATAAAGTTAATTTGCTTATTTCACCTTTTTTTTTTTTTTTTTTAAGAGAGAGAGTGTGAGCCAGGTGGGTAGGGGGCAGAGAGAGAGAAAGAATCTTTTTTTTTTTTCAAAGATTTTTATTTATTTATTTGATAGAGAGAGATCACAAGTAGGCAGAGAGGCAGGTAGAGAGAGAGGGGGGAAGCAGGCTCCCCGCTGAGCAGAGAGCCCGATGTGGGGCTCGATCTCAGGACTCTGAGATCATGACCTGAGCCGAAGGCAGAGGCTTAAACCACTGAGTCACCCAGGCACCCCGAGAGAGAAAGAATCTTAAGCAGGCTCCACACCTAGCATGGAACTGGACACAGGGCTCAGTCTCACAACCCTGAGATCATGACTTGAGCTGAAATCAAGAGTTGGGTGCTTAACCAACTGAACCTCCCCCATTGACCCTTTTAGCTGAAATTTTGAATGATTCCCTTAAATAGTGCCACAAAAATACATTTTTCATTTATCTCTTCCTTGTTGTATGTATTTTAATGAGAGTCTCTGGATAAAATTTACAGAAGTAGAATTTCTATTTTGTCTTAATGATGGAGGAATGACTTATAACACATACCTGATTATATCTCTTATTTTTTGATAAGTACACAGCAATTTATTTTACCAACATTATTCTATAGAAAGATCACTCCTGTCCTTCTCTTTTTGGTTCTTGGAACATAAAGTAAATGTTTGGTTTAACTTGAGGGCATATGGTAAAGGAAATGGGCTATTTCTTCACAAAGAATTTAAGAATCTTCCAGAGAACTATTTGGTGCTGCAATTATGGTCAGTTGTAGCTGTGTCTAATTTTTATTTTCTACTTTAAATGCTCAGATGATTTTAAATTCATCTAAAATGTTTGAAGTATACTCTGATTAAAATAGTATGTGTCTAAGAAATGGTTTTGGTCCATTTAGTTTCTTTTTCCTTTTTCTTTTTCAACCTAATCAAGAGGTCTGTGAACCTAGAAAACCTACAGAGTGCCAGGCCTTCTCTCTTGTCTTTTATCACTATTGTATCACATTTCCCTGGGTATCATTGTTAAGATGAGTTGTTTAATGTTAGCTATCCACCTATACAGATAGGAAAAAAGTTTTTTCCTATATAGGTGTATGTGGATAGACAAACCACTACTATGATAGAAAGATATTATATTTGATTGATATTAACATTAAATTTTTTTCTCCCCTTTTAGAAAATTGGTTTCTGTTAATTTTGTGACTTAAAGTATCAAGAATCCAACTTTTAAAGTGGTATTTTTTAATTACTATTTCGTAACTACTATATATCTGACTTGGTATATTTTGCAGGGAAACTGCTTGTAATCTCTTTTAAAATTCACAGATCCCAGTCTTTCCCCATTCCCCCAGGATTTTATTCAGTAATTAATTTATTCAGTAATTAAATTGTATAACCCAGAACAATCTTTAAAAACTTGGGTATCTCCAAGATTCCTTCCCAACCCTAATATTCTACAAGTCCTTCATTTTAATCTATGTCACTTCTCAAATACAGTGGAAGGGGTAGCACCATTCTAATTTTTTTGGATAATGTTTATCATTTTTTTAACATTATTCTAAATCTAATGGAAAACTTTGTTTGTACAATAACAACCCCAAAATATCTAGCTTTTATTCTCTAGGGAAAGGTAATTCTGTAATATATTTTTCTACTTGATATGTTTTTACTTTGGGAGATCCTATGGGGAAAATACATTTCCAAACAGCTTGAAACTGACAAATGGACATTTTCCAGCATTCCTGGAGGGAGAGCTATAGCCACCAATCTTTTCAATTTCCTTATTACAACAACTATGTTTAGTAGAAACTAAGACATACCACAGTTTGAAACAAGTATTTGGTGTTGGGTGGTGGGTGAATATAAAACTTTCATAATGTGTTAGAAAAATAGAGCATTTAGTGTACTCTTATGAAGACTAGCGAAACTCACAGTGTTGGTACAAAGTACTTTTTTATGCACCGAGCCCGACTGTTATTGTGAACGTTTGTGTTTTCCATTCACTAAGATGTTGCTCGAGAAGGGTTTTGTTTGTACCACTCTTCTCTGTCATTTGATGACTTTGTCCTGTGTACAACATGTGCCTTTAGAATAGAAATCTTCAAAAGTAAATTTTATAGCAGAAACAAATTTTTTTTTTCATAAAATACAACTGGTAAGCAGTTATTCCCCAGATCTCAGTGAACTAGAAATAGAACTAGTCTATTTCTACAAAATTAATTTGTGACAAAAGTGGCATGAACTCCCTTGGTTCTATTTATATCTCATTCTCTTTCCATTTTGTAAGCTCATTAGTATGGATATATATTTTAAATAACAGTCTTTAAGTGCTCCTTAACTGTATAAATGCACTGTTATTTTTTGAGTGGAATACAATAAGCAATCATGCAGTCTCTTGTTCTTCACTGAACACAAGACCTTAGCTTCTGCCATTATATTTCTCCACCACCATCACTGCCACTGGCATAGTCCCCTTCGTCAAAAACCAGGGATTGCTGTTTGGCCTGTATTATTTGAAAAGTATACATCTGGGAATCTTAAAATGTGACCTGGTCTTAAAGTTAGAGGAAATTTTATGAACAGCTACAACTTAAGACAGATTACTTTTGGTAATAATAATTGAATGATTTTCCCTATTTCAGAGAATCAAGTCAGATGTATATATGAATGACCTTATGGAGTCTTATTTTGCATGTTTGAGCCTAGATGAAAATAAATTTCACTTAGCTTTTTTTTTTTTTTTTAAAGATTTTATTTATTTATTTGACAGACAAAGATCACAAGCAGGCAGAGAGGCAGGCAGAGAGAGAGGAAGAAGCAGGCCCCCCACTTAGCAGAGAGCTGACGTGGGTCTTAATCCCAGGACCCTGGGATCATGACCCAAGCAGCTGAAGGCAGAGGCTCTAACCCACTGAGCCACCTAGGCGCCCCTCACTTAGCTTTTAACTTTGACAAGGGTCTCATGGTCAGTATCACATTCTTTTTTTCTTAAACTTCTTTTTTTAAATACCAGAACAAATCACTATAGAGTATTCATTCCTCTGTTAACCAAACTTTTCTCCAAGTGTAGGCATTTATTTAAAACAAAAATACTTTATGAGATTTATCTTATTTATATGAGATATTTGTAATTTCTCTCACTCCCTGTAGACAGTTTGAAAAGCACTTCTTTGTAATGCTAATGATTACACTTCCTTTTTTTAAAAAAAAATTATTTATTTTTAGAGAGAGAGCATGCATGTGAGAGAGAGAGAGAGAGAGAGGAACAGAGGGGCAGTTGGAGAGGGAGAGAGAGATTCCCAAGCAGATTCTATGCTGAGCTCGGAGCCTGATGTGGGGCTTGGTCTCGTGGTCCTGAGATCATAACCTGAGCCAAAATCAAGAGTCAGTGCTTAACCACTTAGGCACCCAGATCATACTTCTTTTCTGAAGAAATTTGTTTCTTCAATTTTTATTTTTGTTGACCTCCTGTTTATTTCACCCTTTCCCCTCTCCAATAATATCAGCATCTCCTACTTTTTCCTGCTTTGTCACGTTGAAGCTTTACTAAATCCACAAAATACAACTTTTATGACTTACAGTGAATCATAGACTTAAGAGAGAATAGGTCTTCAAAGGCCTTCCTAAAGTTTTCATACAGTCAGTCAGTCCTTGGTCCTGATAGCTTTTATATGATATTCATCCTCTTTCCTACTGATTTCTTAATTTGCTTTTGCCTAGAACCATGTTGATTTGAATAGATTGTCTCTTGACCTCTTGTCTAGCTACAGCTAACTTTTCTGACAAAATATCTTTTATACTTTGGCATTGTACAAATACTGTGCTGAGTATTGTTCTGCATAAAAAACCGAGTAAGTCATTGTTTCACAGTAACAGGGAAGCTACTTGAAAAAGAAATAATTTTGTATACTTCAACAAAAAACTGTAGAGACATAAATAAGTAGAGGGGCCATGGGATAGGTATGTCCTGAGTGTGAAATGTGTTTGGAATTTGTGACTCTGAAGTCTAAACTAGATCAGTGGCTTTATTGGTAGAGCCGCTTGGAAGTATTGGAAGAGCCTCACTAAAATCGAATGCCAGGCTAAAATGGGAGAGAGGAAGGAGGGTGCCGTGTAACATGTGCCTGTGTAGCCTTGTGAATTTATCTTTTTTGTTTGTTTGTTTGTTTTAGTATCTAGTTGAGAGAAGCATCATTACCTTTAGGTAATGTCACTTAAGAGTTTAGAATCTTTGAGTATTTTCCATTAAGGAACAGAGGCCCCTTGTTGTAAATCCAGCACAATCACTGGGGTGCAAGGTGGTAGGTGGCCTTGCATGTCAAGTCTGTTCCTGCCTCTCATTCTCATGCCCTAAGGATCCATTGTTGGAAGACTAAGGCGACCGTCGGGCTATTTCTGTATTCTCTATTGGCTCAGTCTCTCATTTAGTTTGAAACTGATCCAGATGGGCCATCCTTCCGGGTTGTTAAATATTAAATTCCGCATTTCATTGCCTTCCTCGTTTTTATAACCCAACTTGGAAAGTCGGGTGTTTGAACTTGGCCAGATGTCATTGTCTGATGTTATTAGCATACGTAACTATTCTTCTTATTATCCAGCTATGATTATGACTTCTTCCTCAAAAAAAAAAGAAATAAAAAACTATTTTAAAATATAAGTCTATATCAGAAACATCTAATTATAATTTTATAGTGAAAACATAACCCGAGATTTAAAAGAGCTTGCGAGCTTTTTTAGTATATGGAGATTTAATTTGCTGATGCTCATATCTTTTTAATTTATATATTTTTCATTTCAATATAATTTTTTTGTATTATCTTAATTGACTTGTATTAAATACTTTGGGTCTTTAGTATTTTATTTATCGTGTAAAATCATTTATGTGTTGAATCAGATCAACATTCTGAAAATATACTAGTTGTGACATTAAAAACATGACATAACTAGGATGTTAACTAGACTTAACGTGGTGATCATTTTGCAACACATAAAGTATTGAATCATAATGTTGTATACCTGAGACCAATATAATGTTATATGTCAATGATACCTCAGTAAAAAAATATCTGGAAATAGTAAAAAAAATTTTTTTAGAAAGCATGATGTATCTTTATTTGGCAGGGAGTAATTCTGCTTTTCAATTGAATTCACAAATGTTCCTTTTTCATTTTTTTTTAAAGTGATCTCTACACCCAATATGGGGCTTGAATTTACAACTCTGAGATCAAGAGTTGCATACGCTACCTACTGAGGCAGCCAAGGGCCCCCCTACAAATGTTCTTTTTTAAACTTAGTCAATCAAAATACATATATATTTTTAAAGAAAATGTACTTATTTATTTAAGAGAGAGAGAGAGAGAGAGAGAGAGAGAGAAAGAGTGTGTATGTGTATACGAGCTGGGGAGGGGCAGAGGGAAAGGGAGAGAGAAAAATCTCAAGCGGACTCCCTGCTCAGCACAGAGCCTGACATGGGGCTTGATCCCAGGACCCTGAGACCATGGCCTGAGTGGAAACCAAGACTTGAATGCTTAACCAACTGAGCCACCCAGACACCCCTCAAAACATATTTACTAGGACATTTTCGGTGTATCATAGCACTCTGTTGGTTACTACTGAAATCCATTGAAAATATAGGAGTTATACAGTACCAAGTCATAAAACATGAAACCATAGCTAATTTTGATAATAAATTTATATAAGAAGTATAATAGGTATTAGAGAAGAAAGAAAACTTAATTCCCCTACGTCTTTCTGTTAAAAACTTTTTACACCATTGGAAAAGTTGAATGAATAGTACAGTAAGCACCTGCCCATATGCTTCATTTAAATTCCCCCAACTGGGGACGCCTGGGTGGCTCAGTTGGTTAAGCACCTGCCTTCAGCTCAGGTCATGATCCCAGCGTCCTGGGATCGAGTCCCATATCGGGCTCCTTGCTTGGCAGGGAGCCTGCTTCTCCCTCTGCCTCTGCCTGCCATTCTGTCTGCCTGTGCTTGCTCTCTCCCCCCCCTGTGATAAATAAATAAAATCTTTAAAAAAGAAAAAAAAATTCCCCCAATTGTCAGCATTTTACCAACATTTGAATTCATTATTTCCTTTCTCCCCCCCATGTATGATATATGTGTCTTTCTGTGTATAGATACATACACATGTATGCTCCCCCCCAGTCATTTCATTGTAAGCTGTAGATGTCAAGGTGCTTGATCACTGACTACATTATATTATCTTTGAAGAACAAGGATATTCTCCTACATACCCATTATACCACTTTTATTATAAAAATTTTAACAGTGATTGGGGACTATCATCAACTGTATAGTCCATTTTCTGATTTCTTTAGTTGTACTAAAATTGTCTTTCTTGGTTTACCTTGTTTGTTTGAGCTAGGATCTATCAAGGCAAATGCATTATAGTTGGTTATCCTGTCTCTTCATGACCGGCCTCCTCTGATCTATACATGTGCTGTCCAGTATGGTAGCCACTAGCTGTATGTGACTAAATAGATTACAATTTAATAAAATAAAAAATTTAGTTCCTTAGTCACACTCTGCTGATTTCAGGTGCTGAGTAGCCATATGTGGCCAGTGGCCACTCCCTTGGACAGCACAAATAAAGAATTTTTCCATCATCACAGAAAGTTGTATTGGACATATCAAGGACAAGCCCACCTCATTTATCTTTCATGAAATTTATTTTTTGAAGCATTCAGGCTGGTTGTCTTGTTGAATATTCCACACTATGAATTTGCCTTATTTGCTTCTTAGTGATTACATTTGGTTGTAGCAGATTATTTCTTTTTGCATTGTTTTATTCCTTCCTTCTTTCCTTCCTTCTCCTTCTTCTTCTTCTAGAGAGAGTGAGACTGTGTGTGTCCCCACAAGGTGGAATGGATGGGCAGAGGGAGAGGGAGAGAGGGAATCTTAAGCAAACTCCATGCCTAGTGTGGAGCCTAATAGGGGGCTCAATCTCACAACCCTTAGATCATGACCTGAGCTGAAATCAAGATTCAGATGCTTAACCCGCTGAGCCACCCAGGTGTCTCCTCACATCCTTTTCTTAAAATCATGACTGACATTCTTCACCTGAGAGGTGGAGTCTTTGTTCCCTCTCTTTGGGTGTGAGCAAGGGTTTGTGATAGCTAACCACTGAAGTGAGGTGGAAGTCATGCTCTGTCCCTTAAGTCTCACTCACTCAACCTTGGGATGCTTACCCTTGGAACCCAGCCAGCACATTGTGAGGAAGCCTAGGTCGTCTGACAGTTACAGTTAAGGTCTCAGCTGACAGCCTGATGTGTGAGTGAATAGGCCTTCCGATGATTTAATTCTGCTAGCTGAGGTCCTACGTGTAGTAAAGGTAAGTCCCAGTGGGGTCTGTCTGAATAACTGGTGCATAGAAACAGAGAGCGCTCATAAATTACTATTTTTTTTTAAGTGTTGGAGAATTTTCACACAGTAGTAGATAACTTCACAGGTTAGATGATTTCGTAAGATACTCCATGAGTGATGGTATGAATTTCCCATTGCGTCACATCAGGACATATGTCAGTGTGACTGACTGGTGGTATTTCATTACTTGGTTAAGATGGTGGTCCTGTCTCTCCATCATAAATAACTTTTCCTCTTAAAAGTAATAAGTAACCTTAGAGAAGGTTTAACTTTGCAAATAATATAAGCTTCCACCAAGTTCCTTGTCCACATATCATGCTATGCTACTGTTTTGAGTGGATCTAAAAATGGAAATGATCCTAGAAATCATTTTACTTTTGTCATTTTGCAGCCTGACTTAGTAAACATAATTAAGTTTCCATAGGAGATACTGCCTTGTAACGAGGGACATAGAAATATAGGAAATTTGATTTTACTGCCTTGAAACATGTGGAGGAAAGCTAACATGGCTGGAATTCAAAACAGTCTGGGTGATACTACATTTGTGTTCCAAGATGATTCAACGAAGACATTTTCTTTTCTAAAAGAGTAAAATGATGTCATTATGTTAACTGTATATTGTAGTTTAAGACTAGGGGCACCTGGGTGGTTCAGTCTGTTAAGCTTCTGATTCTTGATTTTGACTCAGGTCGTGATCCCTGGGTTGTGAGATTCAGCACGGATTCCGCTTGGGATTCACTCTACCTCTCCCGCTGTCCCTCCCGCTCATGCTCTCTCTTTCCCTCTCTCTCTCTCAAATAAATAAATCTTAAAAAAGAAAAGACTGGTCAGTGGTGCTGTCTGAATTATACTTTTATCAGACAGAATTGAAATTAAAAACAGGCTTTTTTTTTGCCTTCTGTTTTGTTTTTTTGAGAGAGAGCATGTGGGGGGAGGGGCAGCAGGAGAGGGAGAGAGAATTATTTTCTTCTAAGATATAATTTATTTGAGAGAGAGAAAAAGCATAAGTAGGGGGAGCAGCAGAGGGAGAGAGAGAAGCAGACCCTGGCTGAGCAGGGAGCCTTGTGTAGGGCTCCGTCCCAGGACCCTGGGGTCATGATCTGAGCCAAAGGCAGAGCTTAACCAACTGAGCCACCCCACGCGCCCAGAGAGAGAATCAAGCAGGCTGCATGCCAGCATGGAGACCAATAGGGGGCTCCCTCTCATGACTCTGGGATCATGACCTGAGCCAAAATCAGGAGTTGGTTGCTCAATTGACTGAGCCACCCAAGTCCCCCACAGATTTTTTAAGTGCACTTTTATATTAGAATATCTGAGTCCTGTATTTTAGGGATTTGAATGTGTTGTTTTTTAAATATAGAAATGTATGTATTTTAGAACATCCATCATAGCTAAAATTTATTATTCAATACTTAGTAAATAATAATTATTAATTCAAGACTGTAAGGGTAGTGTTGTATGATATTTAAAAAAATATGGGGAACAGTGGATTAAGGAACCATGGTAGTATCTAATATAGTGCCCCAAATAGTTGTTGAGTGAATTCTATACAGAGGAACCATACTTTACAATCCCTGTTACTTGATTTTGACTAGAATACATATAAATTAGCTCTATGGGGATTTAAAAGTTTGTTCTGCCCATAAGAACTCATAATTTTCTTATAGTTGTTTGTTTATTTTGTTCTGGGACAGAAGAACGATAGAAGCACTTTTTGTTTTGGTTTGATAATGGTAAATTTACAGATCTATGCGTTTTGAGTTCTATTTAAAGTTCTTGGTAGGATAAATAATTTAATACAAATGAAAAGGAATAAATCCCACACTTTAGAATCCTGGGGTCTTAACTGGGTTTTTGATAGGTAAGTAATATTAAAAAAGTACGAAATGTGCCACATAATGTCTTGTGTAATCAAACAGTTTTACATGTGTTTATTGAAATTGTGTTAAACTTTCCCCAAAGGATGACGTCATCCCTGTATATACTGTGAACACTAAATATATATCCTTCTGTTGTGTATAGATTGTGAAAGTTCATGGATTTGAGATGCTGGGATTTTCTGAGTCTAAAAACACTTCTTGAAGTCCTGTAATAAGTTTTGATTTTAGCTACTTATTGTTTTCATCATTTTAATGTATCATTATAGGTTTATTTAGAGGATTTCATTGTTGTCTTTTTCTGGTGAAACTCTGTTGGTTAGACTATGTTGCTAATGTTATGAGGTTCACAATATTTAATTCCTCTGTGAACTCTACAGTTTAACTTGTTACTTACTCGAGGACTGAATATTTAGCAACATTTTCTTCCTTGTAACTTTGGTTAAAGGAAAAATTCCATGAGAGAGTGAACTGATCAATCAACAATTTAGAGAAGGATATGAGAGTACAACTCTTGCTAAGTAAAAATGGTATATATTTAATAGAGGGGAAATGTGATTGGAGCTAGTTCAGAATCATCTAAAATATATGAGTAATGGTATTTAGCTGGGGAAAGAGCAATCAAATAGAATATTGCCTGGAAGTATGAAATTCTAAGAGGCATGTGGTGATAGGAAGTCCTCACTCTGGGAGAGTGAGATAAATGTGCAAGAACATGGGATTTTTTGAGAAATCTGCAGG
The DNA here is from genome assembly GCF_030435805.1 of Mustela lutreola. NCBI lineage: Eukaryota > Metazoa > Chordata > Mammalia > Carnivora > Mustelidae > Mustela > Mustela lutreola. The sequence goes on from NC_081297.1 coordinate 92,414,666, forward strand.
GAAACTGCAATGTAAAGAGTCAGCAGAGGGACAGGGAGAGATCATTAGGTTAAGTGTGGATGTTGGCAGACAGGAGGGGAGGAGAGGGGAGAGTAAGCCTGTTAAATTTTGAAGTAGAGGTGTGGGTTTGGGTGCTTAGGAAACAGACAGTAGCCTTAGGATTTGCTGAGCAGGAAACCCACAGAACAAGACACTTCAGGTGGTGGCAAGGTGAATCCTTTAAAGTGTCTGGGTGGAAGAGCTGGTTTTCCCAAATCTCGAGACAGAAAGCATTGGCTGACAGACTTAAAAGACTCTGAAAGTGTGCCTACATGTGAGTGATGGCCTCTCCGTGAGTCTTTGGTAGATGTCATCCATAAACAGTTACTCTCCTGACAGCTTTAACCTAGTCGGAACAAGCAGACCTGATCTAGGACACACCCTTTGTGGGTAGGTGCACATAGGGCCAGTGAAGTACCGTGGTGGAGAGGGTACCGAAGTGAGGAACTTCGGCCTCACAGGCTTAGGCTTTAGGCAGGAAGCACTCTTTCCCTCCAGGCGGAGAGGTGGAGAGGAGAGTGGGTGGCAGGGAACACCCAGGGAGCCTCGTGATCGCCATGGCCTCTTCACGTCGCAGGATCCCATTACACATTGCTGAGCCAGCCCACATCCCTGTCTCCAACACACGGGGAGAAATTAAAGCTAGTTTTGTTGCTCATTGAGATTTTTTGGGGTGTGTGTGTGTGTGTGTGGTTCTTTCACATGTTTCATACACATTTTTAGCTAAATCTTGTTGACAGTTTGCTTGGAATATAGGGAGTTGGGTGTTCAGGGACAGGAGTCATCATTTCCAGTTGTGGAAAAGAGTTTGAGAGTTATTCAGGGATGTCTCTGTCTCTGTTAGCACACATGACTGGTACTCTGCTCACCTGGGACCTACATCTGAACACCTGTTCACTCATTTACTAGATCCTCAGATGAGCTACTGAACAAAACAGGAATCTGCTATTATGTGACTCATCCTTCTCTTTCTCCCCTGTCTTCCAGATTTATAATGATATGGTGGGGAGAGATTCAGGATTTCCATTTCTGTTTTCCCTTTCTTGCCAAGCTCATGACCCCTGCTAACTCCATCCTTTCCCTCATTTGCCTGCAATTTTGTTTCGGATTCTGGACTCTTTGGGATAGAACAGGAGCCATTTAAACTCCTTTTTTCCAAATGGGACAAGTATCTTAATTGATACTTGATAATTGATACAGGCCAACACTGACTGTGACAGAATCTTCTCTTCATCCGCCTGGCACAGGGGAAGAATTCACAGTAGAAGAATGGCATGAAGCTGTGCCTCCTAACAGTGTCCATTGGGATAAAGCTAATGCCCGGTTGGGAGACACAACACAGTGACCTCTTTTGCCAGGCTTGATTGTTCTGCTTGGTCCCAAGCCAGATGGCAACCTGGTGGGGGAACCATAGGCTCTGGCCTTTCCCCAACCCCCTCATGTCTAAGATAAAATGCCCAGCTGTCCCTTTGCAGCCCTTACCCTGTGGAAACAGTAATTGCTCTCACTGTTACATGGTATTTACATAATTTTGTTTAAATTTGTAACTATAGTACTGCCAGTATGGCTTTATTAGTAACATGAAAGCTTCAGATTGCTTGCCAGAATTCAAGAATGGAATCCATTTAACACCAGGCTGTTTAAGTATTGAAAGAGCTTCTGGAGTGAGCGTGGGAGAGGGAGTGTGAAGACTAGAATTATGGAACTAGTGTAGTTCATGTGCTATATATAGTTATTTTGATCACTAGAAATACTTGTAGCAAGGTTTGGATTAGTTTTAGTACCTTTTCTCTTTTTGTCACTCTCTGACATATGTAAGACAGAAATGAGCATCCAAGGTCCCCCTCAAGTGGATGTGTATCTGCTGAATCAGATGGTACTTACGCTTTTGTGCCTGAGTTGCAGTATAATATGAAGTATGCCTCGTTTGAGTAGTGGTAATAGAATGCATACCTGTCATGATTTGTTTTAAAGTTTCAAGTGGAGTTGGAGGTATATGAAGAAATCAAGAGAGACTTCTGAAAAAGGAACAAAGACCTGGTCATTTCATAGAGATTCATCTGCATGGATCTTCCATTTTAACTCTAGCTTTGCTTCCTGGAATTACGATGCATTCCTAATAGCATTCTTAAATTACATTTTATTGAATTAAAAAAAAGATCTTTTTGACAGTAACAGAGAAAACCCAGGAATTTTATTGATGTTTCTGAGACATGTAAATGTTTCTAAACAAACCTAAGTAATTTGGTAGGTTTAGGGGAAAAACACTTTTCCTTTTGGCCTACACTTGGGTCTCTTGTTCACCACTGGATCTGTAGCTCTGGGAAATGTCCTGATTTCATAAGGATCCAATTACAGCCTGAAGCATGTTTCTGTTAGACATGTTAAAAATGAATGATGCTTATCCTACAAATGCTTTTTCTAACATAACATCACTGCAATGATGTAGCTAATATTTGTTGCTGTCATTAGAAAAATAATCATTGCCTTGCCTTCCTCGTAGGATTTGATGAAATGAAATACAGTAGTAGATTCAAAAGTCTTTTTTAAGATTTTAGGTGATCAATAACTATAAAGAGACATTATTATTATTATTACAATTTAACTTTTCTACTCTTACTTTTATCACAACCAACATCACTGTTAACATCTTCACCATTGGAGTATAATTTCTCTGACCCATCTTCTCTATTTACCACTAAATTTACCAGAAAAGAGAAGGCACATCATGCCAATTGGTAATCTGGAGTTTCTAATTGGAGACTTTTTAATTGTTTTTCTTGGAGAATCTGAGGCCTCACTGTAACTGTAATAGTAATCTTGACTCTGGACCCCTAAATTTCTCCCCCCCCTGCTGAATTTAACTGAGGTATAATTGATAAATAAAAATTGTATGTATTTAAAATATACAATGTGATGGTTTGATTACATTGTGAAATTATTACCATAATTGATTACATTGTGAAATTATTACCATAATCAATTAACATACCCTTCACCTCACGTAGTTAACTTTTTTTGTTTTTTGTTTTTGTTTTGATATGGCAAGAAAATTAAAATCTCTACTCTCTTAGCAAATTTCAAGTATATAAAACAGAAGATGTACCATGAGAGATTATGGACTCTTGGAAAGAAACTGAGGATTTCAGAGGGGAGGGGATAGGGGGAAGGGTTAATCTGGTGACAGGTATTAAGGAGGACATGTATTGGCTGGAGCACTGGGTGTTATACGCAAACAATGAATCATGGAACATTACATCAAAAACTAATGATGTACTGCATGGTGACTAACATAACATAATACAAAAAAAAGGAAAAAAAAAGGAAACACTATTACTGAGTCTAGTCTCCGTGCTATACATTAGACCCCCAGAACTTATTTGTCTTTCAACTGGAAGTTTATATCCTTTGATCAACATCTCCCCTTTCCCCCCTCACTCCCCAAGCCCCTGGCAAACACCATTCTATTTGCTGATTCTATGAGTTTATCTTTTTTTAGATTTCACATATAAGTGAGATCATATAATATTTGTCTTGTTTTGCCTGGCTTATTTCACTTAGCATAATGTCCTCCAAGTTCATTTATGTTGTCATAAATGGCAAGATTTCCTTCTTTCCATTGGCTGAGTAATACTCCAGTGTGTATATATGTAGCACATTTTCTTTATCCATTCATCCCTTGACTGACACTTAGGTTGTTTCCATATGTTGACTATTGGAAATAATGATACAGTGAAAATGGGATTGTATCTCTTTGAGATACTGTTTTTATTTCCTTTGTATATATGCCCAGAAGAGATTGCTTCTGGGAATGAGATTGTTAGATCACACGGTAGTTCCATTTTTAATTTTTTGAGGAACCTCCGTGCTGTTTTCCATAATGGCTGTACCAATTTACATTCCCACCAGCAGTGAATAAGGGCTCTCTTTTCTCTATCCACTTGCCAACACTTGTTATCTCTTGTTGATGATAGCTATCCTAACAGGTGTGAGGTGATATCACACTGTGGTTTTGATTTACATTTCCCTGATGATTAGTGATGTTAAGCATCTTTTATGTATTTGTTTGCCATTTGTGTGTCTTATTGGGCAAAATGTTTATTCAGGTCCCTTGCTCATTTAAAAACCATTATTTTTTTGCTATTAAATTGTGTTTCTTATATATTATGGACATTGACCTCTTATCAGATATATGGTTTGCAAAGACACATTCCATTTAATTTCATTCCCGAGAGTATTTGGTTTCTGTTTTAAGGCTTTGTCTAGTCATGAAGGGCCAGTTCTGTCCTTTGGAGACTTTTAAGAAGCCTGACTCATTAGCTTCTGACTTGATAGCAAATATTGTTGCTGTTGATTCTGTGTTAACTTTGTGCTACAGTTGGTAATTGGATTTCTGTCTTGCTGGTATGGTAATTACCCCCCACACAATTTTCCTATATTGACTCTTTGTCTCGGCCTTAAGAACCTGCCCAGAATCCCTTAATTCTCTTTAATCTCCTAAATTTAGCTGACCACCCTTCCCAACCTTCCCATACCCACACAGATTTAAGTCCTGTTTGAGTCTCCCATTTCTTCACCAGCAATCCAGTTCACATGTTATCTGAATTATGGTATACATGGGATTTGGTAGGACTGGTGCTAAGTAGAAGGGAAGGTGTCCACAGGTACAAAGAAGGGGAAAGTGACATGAACATAGCAGAAAAGTACAAAAAGACAGATACATTTCTTCATTCACAAGGTTGTGAACTTTGCAGAAGGAAGAAATCTTGTCTCCTTGTTTACTGCTCTATCTCTATAAAATTGTCTAAAACTGCCCAGCATTTAACCTGTGCAGTAAATACTTGCTGAGTGACTGGGAGATACACTGAATTGACTGGTTTGCCCGGAGGACACTTTAATGTGAACTTTTAGGGACTGGGATCATTTTAACCTTGTTTATCACTAGAACTCCAGCTATTTTTGTTGAATGAATAAGTAATAGGATTACTGGAGTAGAGGCTAGAATGCTGAAGTTGATAATGCAAAATCTTGAATGTCATACCAAGGATCTGGTGGGTCTCATGACAAGAAAAAGGTCAGAATTCAGGATCTTACTGTCCACATCTACTGCCTAATGTAGTCCGAGTTTTACTCTCTAAGTATACTCTTGAGCCAAAGGGTTCAGAAAGCAAATCCTTTTGAAGCTGAGGAAAGAAGGGTTATTTTTATGTAGGATATTCCTTTCTGAGTTAAGTCTAACATCTAAATAGGTAGATATGTTTCTAAAACATGCTTTTAAAAATTGCTTGTATGAATAGTTAACACTTTTATATACATCAGTTCCAGAAATAGTTTCTTTTTAATGTCATGTGAATAAAGCTGTGCTTTCAGGGACTCAACAAGGTGATGAAAGGCATCCACTGTTTTCATTCTTTCTGGTCTCCTTTGGCATTCTGTGGTGTTAAGCAAGTATTCACTACTTCAGGCTCCTTGAATCCCGGTGCTGGAGTGAGTGTTTCTGGTGTCAAAATACACCTCTTCATCTGCCTTTATCTCTGGACACTCACATGAGCCATTTTAGGCCATAAGGATGTATACTTTCCCTATACTATTACTCTGGAAAGGTGAAACCTATCCAGCGTACAAACTAAAGGCTTTTATTGAGGAGGAGAGCTTATTTTGATAGATGCACTTAAAGGAATTTCTTCTCAATCGTCTTATCTTCACTGAGTGTTGTACTGCTTAGGGGATGATAAATATTAGTCTTATATATAAGTAGGAGTATTTTTTCCCTCTTTTTTTTTTTTTTTTTTTCTTTTTGAGCGTGTGTGTCTGCCATAGGATAGTGTGTAAAGCTAGGCTTGCTAAATGAAGAGTAATTGTTTCTGCCAGGTAAACCTAAAACCGGAGTTGGAATTAGGGCAGGGCCATGGCAAACTCACACTGAGCACCAGAATGGCAGGTGTGTCCTCTACAGGGTAGGAGATCACTGTCACTCTTGGCTCCCTGCTTCTTCCTTATCATCATCCAAGCACCCGGCAGGTTCAGAAAGATAGAGTCCAACTCTCCAGGCAGTTGTCCTCAGCAGGAGGGAACCAGGGAAAGTTATCATCTGAAATCATGGCCTTAGGGGGCAAAAGGCAGGAAGCTTGAGATTTTTGAAATGTAAATATTCTAGGGCAGGTGATCAATTTTTCTTTGATGAATTATTCTAGCCCGTCTAGATTCTTGAGTATGGATTCTTTTTAGGCTTATTGTTGTAAGGATATCACAAGTAAAATCTCCTAACCAGTGCTGGAAAACCTAGAAAATAGGAAAATAATGATCTATAATTTTAATATACAAGGACAATTGCTTACTATTTCTGTATTTGATTTTAATGATGAACAAAATGCTTGCTCTGTGTTATTTTGATGAGGATGATTTGTTTTTCCACCACTACTGTTGGCATAATTGTTCTTGTCTTTGTCCTCTCCTCATCAGATATTTATTAAGTAAGGAAAGTTCTAGGAAGAGGTGGAGAGGATAAATAAGTGGAAGATGTGACTTCTTTTTTTAAAGGAGATGATTATTTTCTATTTTGGACTGAACATATGACCTAAGAAAGTAAAATTCAGATATATGATTTACTCATTATGTAAATGATCGTTAAGCTCCCTTATATGCTAGGCACTGCCCTGAGTATTTGCGAAATAATGTTGAATAAAATAGAGTTTCTGTCCTTAAATTTAATGTCCAGGAGAGGTGATGGGCAAGCAAGTAAGAATTTCAATAAATTGTAACATGTGAATTGTCAGTGAAATGCCACAGAGAGTGCTTGCTATAGGAAGATATTATATTAAAAGATGTACGAAATAGCATATTGGACAGTTTGGAAGCCAGAATAAAAACATTTTTTTGGCCTGGGTGGCTCAGTTAGTTAAGCGTCTGCCTCCAGCTCAGGTCATGATCCCGGGATCCTGGGCTCAAGCCCCAGGGTGGGGCACCCTGCTAGGTAGGGAGTCTCCTTCTCCCTGTGCCTCTCCTCTCACTTGTTCTCTCAATCTCTCTCTCTCAATAAATAAAATCTTTAAAAAAGCCCTCCTTAAAGTCTTTATTTCTTACATTGCCCCTTAGTAAGAGCCAAGGCACAACCTTAAATAGTCCGGTAATAAAACATTCTGCTAACAATGTAAGTACTGTAGTTAAGGTACATTACATTCAGCTCTTCCAAAGGAACATGGATCTTGTTCCAGGCATGGATCTTGTGAAATTTGGTTAAATGGGCCTTAAATTCTTTCTAGCATCAATTGTCTTAGTATTTGCTTTTGTCAGGAGTTTAATGATAACATCTGAGAAAGTGTGTGAAGCACTGATGTTCTGTGGTATGGGTTAAAAAGAAGACCTTGTTTTATATGCTACGTTGGCAAGTGTCAAGGTTAGTATTCCATTATGAAATTTAAGAAACCTGATCTGCATTTTTTTTTCTTTTGTTTAGGCAATATATGTTTTCACCTCTGCAAGGAAGGATTTGTTGAAAGAGAGAAAGCTTAGGTCCATCATTCCTTGGATATTTTATCTCTTTATCTGCCATAAAACTTATTGTAGAATAGAATTTTTCTTAGCCAATTACTGTTTTACACCACCTTGGTGTGTTTTATTTTCTTTATGTCAGATAAAAGAAATCAGAACTTTTTTATACATTGAGTTGTTCAGTTCCAGAGGGAAAAACACCAAGAGAGCTATGGAATTTCTCTCCCTAGAGATCTTTAAGGTGCTCAGACACTTAACTGTCTGAAATCGTTTATGTGGAGTTAGGTGTGTCCTACTTTAAAAAGCAAGACATATAAAAACCCAGACTTAGAAAATTGGTATCATTAAGGATGATTCTTCTCTTATCATTTTAGTTTTCCTGTTAGGTAAATTTATTTGATAATAAATACTTACAATTGGTGAATATTTGATTTATGAATATTACTTACATAATATCTTAATTTGCATTGTGAAGCCTTTTTGTGTTATGGGAACACTTTTATATAATTGTGTTATTTGAGTCTCAAAGGTCTTTTTTTTTTTTAAGATTTTACTTTATTTATTTATTTAACAGAGGGAGAGAGAGATCTCACGTAGGCAGAGAGGCAGGCAGAGAGAGGCGGGAAGCAAGCTCCCTGTTGAGCAGAGAGCCCGATGCGCGACTCGATTCCAGGACCCTGAGACCCTGACCTGAGCTGAAGATGGAGGCTTAACCCGCTGAGTCACCCAGGTGCCCCTGAGTCTCAAAGGTCTTATGTAGTAGACAAGGCTGGTATTATGACGATCCCCATTTTGCTGCTGAGATACCTGAGGACATGAGTTTGTGAGACTTTTCCTGTGGTGATATGTTAGTAAATGGGGGGCGTGGCCCAGGCCTTCTGAGAGCACATTCTTTGCTCTTTTTAGTATGTTAAGGGGCACTGATTTTTTTTTTTTGTAAATGAGTATTGGTTATGTTGTATGTCAAAAATCAGGTCTGTGTGGTATCTCTGGGTCCTTGTTTTCTCCTTTCAGGAAGCTGAATGATCCCCGGGGGGAACTGAGCACATGTTTGGCCTTCCTTCCCGGTTATTATTTCATCAACTGGCATTTTCTTATCAGTGAGGTTTTGGAGAGGGTAATTGGGGGTTCTCAGATCAGCTCATAAAAAATAACTTACAAAATTACTGAATTGATATGATTGGAACTAACTCGCTGCTCATAAAATAGTATGGTTTGGTGTTTAAAAATGTTCCTTGGAAATGGAGTGAATTTGTTGATGCTAAAATTAAGTACTTTCACTAACTACATTGATATCCACTTCATCTGAGCATTGATAAATTAGACTGTGCTCTTCAAAGAACCAAAATAAAATCAGTTCATTCACTATTGAGTCCTTTAATGGGGGCCACAGCTTAAAAGTTAAATTTTAGAGTTAATAGGGCCAGATGTGTACAAGGAATAAAATCTCTAGGAAGAAAAAGGACATATTATTGATAATTACTAGGTAATTATCACTAGGCTTTGTGTGTTGAGATATTTTTTCCTTATAGCTCTAGTTTGGGAATCCCCCCCCACCCCCGAAAATTTAGTGCATACATAATACAGAGTGTAAAAAATTTGCAAATGTCAGGAAAGGACAAAGAAGAACATGATTCCTTGTAACCCTTCTGTTTGAGAATGTTTTTGATAAGAGAAGGGTGAGGTCATTTTAGAAGAAGGAATAAGTATGGCACAAGCATGACTGACATATTTAGGAGCATATAGACAGTAGCTAAGGAGAATACTTGCTGGGGGATAGTTGTAGATGAGTTCAATTAGCTCCGTTACGTTGGACCATGAATTCCAGGACAAGAGATTTGTTACTCTCAAAGTAAGTGATCACAGAGTTCTTATAGCCTAGGACTCATGTTTTCCAGGTAAGGAAACCAAAATGAATCATTCAAATAAGTGAGTGGAGAAATTGGGGCTAGAACCCAGCCTTCTTGATTACCAAAGTGAATATTGCTTCTAGGTGATCTTATATGTTGCCATCTTTGGTTCTGGGATAGAAGAAAGCAAAGTAAAAGCATTGCTTTCTAAGAGTGAATTTTCAGTCTTAGAAAAAGAAGTTAGTTGAAATAGGAAGACCAGTTAAGTATATTTTAATAATCCTGGCACGAGGAGATCCAGAGTGGAAAAGATGGAGAAGTCAGTAACAATGAGAGTTTCAAGCTGAGTGATCAGAAAGTTGCATTAAAATAAATGAGTACATTTGGAGAGTAAACTTGTTTTGTGGGAGAAGATCAAGTTCTATGTTGAATAAATTAGGAAATCAGGGAGAAATATTTTATTGGACAAAAGTATGGGGCTAATATTATACATGTTAAATTACACTTTGCAGATAATGAGGATTGACTAGTAGGATAGCATGTATTATAGAACTAATCTCTTTACACGGTAAAACCGAGGGCAGTTTAATTCCAGAAAATCTCCCTAAGACTGTTGCTTCAAGAAACAATAACTTATCTGTTAGATGTGCCACTGAATGAAACATCTGGTTAATTAACTGGTGTGGGCAGGCTCATCTCAAAAAGACCTTTACTGGCTTGATTGTGTGATGCTTCTTCTTCTCTAATAAAGGTATCAGGTGGATGTGCAACTCCATGTAAAACCTATTTATTACAGAAGATGGCCTAACCTTTTAGCCATTCATTGCCAGAGTGGTTCATGATATTTTATGATGTGATCACTTTTTTTTGTTCTGATTGTAAATCAGTTTAATAATGCCAACTGGTTTCATTAGGGCAATGCTTTGCCCTAATCACTCACAATTTACTGTTTTTAAACTTCTTTGTATGAACAAAACCAAATGTAACAACTGTTGATGTCTCTGCTAAGAGGTAGTGAACCTGAGCTGTTATCTATATGGCCCATGAAGGGTTTAAAGATGCAGCCAATGTCTTTGTTTACCTTCTCTTTGTTTATTTCTAAGGATTTCTAAGACTTTAAACCATATTTATTTATTTGTTTATTTTAAAGATTTTTAAAAATTTATTTTAGAGCATGAGTGTGTTGGGGAAGAACAGAGGGAGACTGGTGTGGCAGAGTCTGCTGTAGGTCTCGATCTCCCAACGCTGAGATGAAGACTTGAGCCGAAAATCAAGAGATAGACACTTAACCGACTGAGCTACCAGGTGCCCCTAAAATATATGTATTAACTGGATCTATGCCTAACTGATTTACTTAAATTTGGGGGCCTTGATGTTCTCATAACTGGTGTTCCAGCATTTATCACATTATGTTATCTATCTGGGTTTGAGTCCAACTTCACTGCTTAGTGGCTGAAGGATTTGCAAGTTATTACAGTTCTCCATGCCTTTTTTTTTTTTTTTTAAGATCTAACAATATTACTGCCTACCTTGTGGCCTTGCTGTGAGAATTAAATTATTAAATATGATGTCAAGCACTTGAAGAGCCTGACACACAGCAAACTCTCAGATCCTGGCTATGGTTACTGGTACTGATCTGTTGCCCTTAACTCTCCTGTGAACCTTCATGGTTCTTCATCCTTTTGTGCCTTGGACCTAGAGCCGTGTAATTGACTAAGGAGGGAGGCAGAGGGAGGTGTCACAGGGTTTCTCATAGAATGAAACAGGAAGAGGCCAGCCTTTTTGTTACAAGAGCTATTTCCATTCTTGCTCGCCTCCACTCTAGGTGAAACTGTTTCCTTACTTGTTAACAATGACTGTACTGATCCCAACTTGGTGTTATCAGGAAAGCAGTTTGGTTAATCTAAGTTGGGAGTGGTTAATAGTTTGCCAGTGGCTTTTACCCTTTAGAAGATATGTGCTAACCAGGGTGCCTGGCTGGCTCAGTGGGTACAGCATGAGACTCTTGATCTTGGGGTCATGAGTTCAGACCCCACGTTAGGCATAGAGCTCAGTTTAAAAAAAAAAAAAAAAAAAAGTTTTTTTTTTTTTTTAGATTTTTTTAAGCCACTTTTTTAAAAAAAGATTTTATTTATTTGACACTTTTTAAAAAAAAAAGATTTTATTTATTTATTTGACAAAGATCACAAGCGGGCAGAGAGGCAGTCAGAGAGAGGGTGAAGCAGGTTCCCCGCTGAGCAGAGAGCCCGATGTAGGGCGTGGGGCTTAATCCCAGGACCCTGAGCTGAAGGCAGAGGCTTAACCCACTGAGCCACCCAGGTGTCCCTGTGCTAATTATTCTTATTGCTTGTCCTTGAAGCCTGCTCTGGTGAAGAACAGTGTTTTTAGATATACCTATATGGGTGGGGAGCCCCATGTAGGCAGTCTGGGTTCTACCTGGGAATCTAAGCCTGAGGACAGCTCAGTAATAGTTTCTTTGCTGCTGCTGCTTTTGAACAGATGTACTTAGGTTAATGGCTTTGGACAACATGATGTATTAATGATTTTTCTCATGATTTTACTGTATAGGATGTATTATTTATATTTTACATACCTGGAAACTGAGGCTCAGTGTGGTTGATAAGTACCTTTCTTAAAGCCATGCAGTGATTCTCAAAGCTGAGACGTAAACTTGGGAAGAACTGTCTTACTCATTAGCCTTTACTATTTTACTCTAATGAAAGTTTCAGTGTCAAATCTACATTACACTGTGTATCTTAGGAAATCCCTGTTTAGTGGATTAGCATGTGTATTTTTATGGGCTTTGTAGCTTTTAAGTTCTATATGGATGTTAGTCATTAATAGCGATCTAGTCTTTTATTTATTTATTTATTTATTTATTTTAAGATTTTATTTATTTGTCAGAGAGAGAGAGAGCAAGCGAGAGCAAGCACAGGCAGACAAAGTGGAAGGCAGAGTCAGAGGGAGAAGCAGGCTCCCTGCGGAGCAAGGAGCCCGATGTGGGACTCGATCCCAGGACGCTGGGATCATGACCTGAGCCGAAGGCAGCTGCTTAACCAACTGAGCCACCCAGGCGTCCCCGATCTAGTCTTTTATACAATTAGATTCTGCATCTCTCCTTTTCATTATTTTTCTAGTCTTGTTCACAGGATTTCTAGACTGCTCAGATTTTTTTCTTTAAGCATGATTTCTATCCTAAACTCTGTCTGCTGCTGTCTTAGAGTAGCTTCTGTTGATTAGGGTCCCTGTGTGTCAGAAAATGTAAGAGGAAAAAATGAAAGACCTCCCCAAAGGAAACTAATGTTGCTGACTAAAGCTTATTTAAATTTCAAGGGACTGTCAGAGTCTTTTTTGAAAAGTTTTGTTTAATAGTAGTTTTCTCTTCAGGGGAGTCAGTGATTGAGAGTGTGGACCACATTCAGACAGCCCTGGCTCAAATCCTTCCTCTGGTCTATGACCTTGGGACTTTGGATGTATTTCATAACCTCTTTAAGCCTTAGCCTTCACCTGTAAGATAGGAATAATACTAATACTTACTCCTAGGATATCATCAAGATCACGTGAACTTTTGGTAGAGTACTTTTTGCAGAGAGTGTTTGTTGTCAGTGAATGTTAGCTGGTATGGCAGATTGGAGGCTAGGCTTGGAAGAGGAACCGAGGGATATGGTCTGTGCTGAATTTGAATGATCTGAAGTAGATGTGTCCTCTGCAGAATAAGGGTAGGATAAGACCACAATGGAAGTCTCTCTAGGTTCTGGTTCCAGGATTGGTAGGCTCAGTCCCATCATGGAGTGTTTAACAGGGGGGTACTTAATGATTTGATCCAGAAGTCCTTAGGGAAGCAAGTGTATATACTCATATGTGAATTCAGCAAACACATATTAAGCAGTTGCTGTTGCTGGGCACTCTATGCTGATGATAGCCCCACTCCCCCGCAAAAAAAAAAAAGTTTTCCTCTGTCTTTTTGGAGCTTATATTCCAATTATGGGACTAGTATGTAAAGTAGTGAATGACAAAAGAAAGCTTTAAGGTACATGGGAGATATGCCCTAGGGCCTCAGTTGAGTTGGAAGGAAGGTCATTCTTATTGCTACTTTATCTTCAAGGGTAAGAATTTTCTTACAGAACCATTAGTCCAATGAATTACTTTGGTATTTTTAGGGTAGACTTATCCATCAAACACTAAAGATAAATTCCAGATATAACTTACATTTGGCTATGTGACTGAAAGCAGCTTATCTTGAAACATTTGTAACATTATTTATCCCAAATCTTTACAACTTAGGTAAATAAAAGTTTTAGGCAAATTCTTGTCCTGCTGATTACATAAAGGACACTCATAGCTTCAGTGTATAAAGGGGGTTTCTTAGTTCATCAGAGTGGATATGTTTTCCAAATTATTATTTATACCAGTGGAGAATATTGTTGGCATTTGGAAAGCAGGCCTCTCTGCCTGCTTGTGATCTCTGTCAAATAAATAAATAAAAATTTAAAAAAAAAAAAAAAGGAAATACAAATTTTGATCCCTCACTTATGTTTTACATCATCTCAAGCAAGTTCCAACTCCTTTATCTGTAAAATGAAAAAAATAGTTTCTTCCATGTAATGTTGTGATATGTGGATTTGATATATTATAAAAGATGCAATATATTTTAATCTTTCATATAAGCTACAAAAGTGCCAGTATAGACACACACACACACATTTCCTAGCACTGTTCTGTTAGTGTTTCACAGTAGCTAATATTCTAATTGTCAATATCCAATCATTATTCTGATAGCTAATAGTACTGTTATGTCACCTGATATTAAACTCACTTCTTGGGGTGCCTGAGTAGCTCGGTGGGTTAAGCCTTTGCCTTCGGCTCGGGTCACGGTCTCAGGGTCCTGGGATCAAGCCCTGCATCAGGCTCTCTGCTTGGTGGGGAGCCTGCTTCCTCCTCTCTCTCTGCCTGCCTCTCTGCCTGCTTGTGATCTCTATCTGTCAAATAAATAAATAAAATCTTTAAAAAAAAACAAACATCATATTTGGTTGTGATACATAATAAATGAATTTCAGAGAAATTGCTGTTTTCAGTGTACTAGCTATACTTAATAAAGAGTTCAACCGTTACTTATATACAGAATATAACATTTAAAATTTAAAAAAAATTTTTTTATTAACATATAATGTATTATTAGCCCCGGGAGTACATGTCTGTGAATCTCCAGGTTTACACTTCACAGCACTCACCATAGCACATACCCTCCCCAATGTCCATAACCCAACCACCCTCTCCCTACCCCCCACCCCAGCAACCCTCAGTTTGTTTTGTGAGATTAAGAGTCTCTTGTGGTTTGTCTCCCTCCTGATCCCATCTTGTTTCATTTATTCCTTTCCTATCCCCCAAACCCCACATGTTGCCTCTCAACTTCCTCATATGAGGGAAATCATTGATAATTGTCTCAGAACATTACATTTTAGCAATTAAGACACATATCTACTAGTTCAGACATTAGTTAGAATTATAATTTTGGGGCGCCTGGGTGGCTCAGTGGGTTAAAGCCTCTGCCTTCAGCTCAGGTCATGATCCCAGGGTCCTGGGATCGAGCCCCATGTCGGGCTCTCTGCTCAGTGGAGAGTCTGCTTCCTCCTCTCTCTCTCTGCCTACCTCTCTGACTACTTGTGATCTCTGTCAAATAAATAAATAAAATCTTTAAAAAAAAAAAGAATTATTATTTTGTTATAACATAGGAACATGTAGTTAAGTTTTAAATTCTTAAGAGTACTTCTGTTACAATATGTAAGTACCATTTATTTTGATTTATTTTATATTTCGTATTTTTTTAAATTGTATTTTGGAAACCTTCAAATATACAAGGTAGACAGAATAGCAGAATGAACCCCTATGTAGCCACCATCAAGCTTTAGCAGTTATTAACTCTGGTCTAATCTTGGTTCATCCATCTGCCCACTTCTTCCCTCCCTTGTGAAACAAAGCAGATCTCAGATACCACCATTGTGTATGAAATAGTTTCAGTATGTTATTTTTTTTTTAGAGATTTTATTTATTCATTTGAGAGAGAGTGAATGAGAGAGGAAAGACAGAGAGATTGAGAGCATGATCCCAGGAAGGAGGGGCAGAGGGAGAGGGAGAAGTAGACTCCCTGCTTAGCAAGGAGCCCGATGCGGGGCTCGATCTCAAGACCCTGGGATTGTGACCTGATCCAAAGGCAGATGTTTAACTGATTGAGCCACACAGGAGCCCCTCAGCCCCTTTTAAAATGTTGTAACCATAATTTAATTATCATACCTGAAAATAAAAGTTATTTCTGAGTATTATTAAATATTTAGTTAATAGTTGATTTGCCAGTGGTTTCATAAGTCTTCTTTTTATATTTTGATTCAAGGTCCAAATAATGTTCTTTATGGTTATTAATATGTATTTTGCTAGATATTGCTGATGATGTCTCTGTGGTATAGTTTAACATGTACTTCTCTCCTGTGTATTTTTTATAAAATGATAGAAGGATCTAGAGGTTTAATCAAATGCATATTCTCTTTCTTCCTCCCTCTATCACTCCCTCCCTCTCTTTGTTTCTTCTTCCTTCTTCCCTCTCTCCCACCTCCCGCTCTCTCTTCCCTTCTTTCTTTTCCTCCCTTTGTTCCCATGTTTTGTACATAAATGGTATTTCTTCTTCCCTCCGGAGATATAAAAAATATATGGTGGTTTTTCTTTTTTTCATACTATTAGCTATTTTGCCTAGATACTTTAATTCATTAGGAGTTGCAGAATATGGTATTTTACTTTCTACTTTATATTGATTTATTATCTGGAATTGTCTACAAAGAAAAACTCTCCCTCATCTACTACATCTCCTATTTGTTTAGCTAATTGTATAGTTTATATTAAGAAGTTTGAGTTGGGACACCTGGGTGGCTCAGTCCTTAAGTGTCTGCCTTTGGCTTGGATCATGATCCCAAAGTCCTGGGATTGAGTGCCACATTTGGCTCCTTTCTCAGCGGGGAGCCTGCTCTATCTGCTTGCTCTGCCTGCTGCTTCCCCTGCTTGTGCTCTCTTTGACAAATAAATAAAATATTAAAAAAAAGTTTGAGTAAATGCTTGATTCTATATCAGTTTCTTGAGTTTTTATAATAAGTAGGAGTCATTGGGGGAAATTTTGACATTTTTATGAAAAGCATCTGGAGATATGAGCTGAGATCAAGAGTCAGATGCTTACCCAACTGAGCTGCCCAGGCACCCCTGATAGTAGATATTTTTTTTTTTTTTTTTTTTTTTTTTTTTAAAGATTTTTATTTATTTATTTGACAGAGAGAGGTCACAAGTAGGCAGAGAGGCAGGCAGAGAGAGAGGAGGAAGCAGGCTCCCTGCTGAGCAGAGAGCCCGATGTGGGACTTGATCCCAGGACCCTGAGATCATGACCTGAGCCGAAGGCAGCGGCTTAACCCACTGAGCCACCCAGGCGCCCTGATAGTAGATATTTTTAAAACAAACAATGTGTGATGCTTTGAGAGGTATACATTCTTTTTTTTTTTTTTTTTTTTTTTTAAATTTCTTTTCAGTGTTCCAGAATTCAGCGTTTATGCACCACACCCAGTGCTCCATGCAATATGTGCCCTCCATAATACCCACGACCAGGCTCACCCAACCTCCTACCCCTCGACCCTCCAAAATCCTCAGATTGTTTTTTAGAGTCCACAGTCTCCCATGGTTCGTCTCCCCCCTCCAATTTCCCCCAACTCCCTTCTCTTCTCCATCTCCCCATGTCCTCCATGTTATTCCTTATGCTCCACAAATAAGTGAAATCATCCGATAATTGACTCTCTCTACTTGACTTACTTCACTCAGTACAATGTCTTCCAGTCCCGTCCACATTGATACAAAAGTTGGGTATTCATTCTTTCTGATGGAGGCATAATATTCCATTGTATATATGGACCACATCTTCCTTATCCATTTGTCCGTTGAAGGGCATCTTGGTTCTTTCCACAGTTTGGCAACTTTGTCCATTGCTGCTATGAACATTGGGGTACAGATGGCCCTTCTTTTCACTGCATCTGTATCTTTGGGGTAAATACCCAGTAGTGCAGTTATAGGGTCATAGGGTAGCTCTATTTTTAATTTCTTAAGGAATCTCCACACTGTTTTCTGAAGTGGCTACAGCAATTTACATTCCCACCCACTGTGTAAGAGGGTTCCCCTTTCTCCACATCCTCTCCAACACTTGATGTTTACTGTCTTGTTAATTTTGGCCATTCTAACTGGTATAAGGTGGTATCTCAATGTGGTTTTTTTTTGTTTTTTTTTTCAATGTGGTTTTGATTTGAATCTCCCTGATGGCTAGAGATGATGAACATTTTTTCATGTATCTGTTAGCCATTTGTATGTCTACATTGGAGAAGTGTCTCTTCATGTCTTCTGCCCATTTTTTGACATGATTATCTGTTTTGTGCATGTTGAGTTTGAGGACTTTTTTATAGATCTTGGATATCAGCCCTTTGTCTGTATTGTCATATGCAAATATCTTCTCCCATTCCAAGGGTTGCCTTTTTGTTTTGTTGACTGTTTCCTTTGCTGTGCAGAAGCTTTCAATCTTGATGAAGTCCCAAAAAATCATTTTTGCTTTTGTTTCCTTTGCATTTGGAAACATGTCTTAAAAGAAGTTGCTGTGGCCGATGTCAAAGAGGTTCTGCCTATGTTCTCCTCTAGGATTCTGATGAATTCCTGCCTCACTTGTGTTCTTTTATCCATTTCGAGTTTATCTTTGTATATGGTGTAAGAGAATGGTCGAGTTTCTTCCTCTACACCTAGCTGTCCAGTTTTCCCAGCACCATTTATTGAAGAGACTGTCTTTTGCCCACTGTGTATTTTTTCCTGCTTTGTTGAAGATTATTAGATGATAGAGTTGAATGTTCCCTCTATCCCTATACTTTGAAGCATTTTAATCAGGAACGGATGCTGTATCTTGTCAAATGCATTTTCCGCATCAGTTGAGAGGACCGTGTGGTTCTTCTCTCTTCTCTTATTGATTTGTTCTATCACATTGATTGATTTGTGAATGTTGAACTACCCTTGTAACCCAGGGATAAATCCCACCTGATCATGGTGGATAATCTTTTTAATGTACTGTTGGATCCTGTTAGCTAGGATCTTGTTGAGAATCTTAGCAAAACTGAATCAGGAAGAAACTGACAACCTCAATAGACCGATAGCTAGTAACGAGATTGAAGCAGTGATCGAAAACCTCCCAGGGGCGCCTGGGTGGCTCAGTGGGTTAAAGCCTCTGCTTTTGGCTCAGGTCATGATCCCAGGGTCCTGGGATCAAGCCCCGTACCGGGCTCTCTACTCTGCAGGGAGCCTGCTTCCTCCTCTCTCTAACTGCCTCTCTGCCTGCTTGTGATCTCTGTCAAATAAGTAAATAAAAAATCTTAAAAAACAAACAAACAAACAAAAACCTCCCCAAAACAAGATCCCAGGACCTGATGGGTTCCCTGGGGAATTCTACCAAACTTTCAAAGAAGAAATAATACCTATTCTCCTGAAGCTGTTTCTAAGAATTGAAGCAGAAAGAAAACTTCCAGACTCTTTTTATGAAGCTGGCATTACCCTGATCCCCAAAGCAGGCAAAGACCCCACCAAAAAGGAGAATTTCAGATCAGTATCCCTGATGAATATGGATGCTAAGAGTCTCGAGAAGTATACATTCTATAAGACATCGTTAGGCATTTATTTCCCTCTTAGGTATCTAGTAGTGAAAAGCATGGATTTGAAAGCCAGACTTCCTGTATTTAAATTTTGTTTCTTAGCTAGTATAACTTTGGGCAAATTACTGTCTGTGTGCCTCCATTTTCTTATTTTTAAACCAGGAAAATAATAGAACTTTCATCATATGATTGTTGCTGAGGGTTGAATGTGTTCAAATATGTTAGGCTCTGAGAGCAGAGCTTAGAACATAATGAATTCTCAATAAATGTTAACTGTTGTCAGTAGCTTTCTTTGCTATTACAGTAAAAAAGGAGGGAGGGAATTTTTTTTTTTTAAAGATTTTATTTATTTATTTATTTATTTATTTATTTGACAGAGAGAGAGAGAGAGAGATCACAAGTAGGCAGAGAGGCAGACAGAGAGAGAGTGGGGAGCAGGCTCCCTGCTGAGCAGAGAGGCCTATGCAGGGCTTGATCCCAGGACCTCGAGATCACAACCTGAGCCTAACGCCGAGGCTTAACCCACTGAGCCACCCAGGTGCCCTGGAGGGAGGGAATTTTTGGTGGCTCATTTTTAATACGTGTCACAGAGTTTTACTTTTTTTTTTTTTTTTTTTTTTTTTAAAGATTTTATTTATTTATTTGACAGACAGAGATCACAAGTAGGCAGAGAGGCAGGCAGAGAGAGAGAGGAGGAAGCGGCTCCCTGCTGAGCTGAGAGCCCGATGTGGGGCTCGATCCCACGACCCCGGGATCACGACCTGGGCCAAAGGCAGAGGCTTTAACCCACTGAGCCACCCAGGCACCCCAGTTTTACTTTTGATATATCTTTTCTTGTGTACTTTATATGTTCCAGCTTTTTTAAAGTCACACTTACAACCCTTTCTAAATTAAAGTGTCTAAGCATCGCACATCAACATTTGAGTCAACCAAATGTCTTACTTATACCTCTACTATACTACTCAAATTTATTCATATATATGGTGGCATTTCCTGTTGAACTGTGAACTTTATGAAGGGAGAGATTTCACACTATTGTATTTAATATAGTGCTTGGTTTTAATTATGTGGCGTAGGTCCTCTGTATTTGCTCATTTAACTACATTAGCATCTCATTTATTAGGTTTGACTAGTAATATCCTTTTCAGATTCACAAACAAGTGCATTTCCTAGCTATCTACTTCTTGAGTTAAAGTATAATTCTTTATTTTTAAATTTATTTTATTTTATTTTTTATTAACATATAATGTATTATTTGTTTCAGGGGTACAGGTCTATGATTCATTAGTCTTACACAATTCACAGCGTTCACCATTGCACGTACCCTTCCCAGTGTCCATCACCCAGCCACCCTATCCCTTCCACCCCTCAAGTATAATTCTTTACATATTAGAATTTTTTAAATTCATTTTTAAATTATTAATATGGTAATTTTTCTTTCCAGGATCAAGTACTTTCTTGTTTTCTTAAATAGAATATAATTTATCACTTAAATAGAATATAATTTAGAATATGCATATATATTATGCATACTCTTTATTTGGATTATAATATGGGTGCAATATAGTGCATGGTCCTGTGGTTCTATATCAAATATTTTCAGGATGCCTTATGAATTTTTTCTTCCCATTATATGTCATATTTCTCTTATTATTATAATCTATCCGTTTCTCTCTGCTCTTTTCTTTATGTACCTCCAGCAACCCTAGCTCTGCAAATTCAGATTTAATGAATCTGACCAGTACTTCTAAACTGCTATGGATTGATTTGATTGCCAACTTCATTTGAACTTTTTCTAAAATGAGATTTTAAATGATCTAAACTGAGCTTGAGGGCATTTTCTGAGTAAAATGGAGAAGTTTAACACATAGACTTTGTGGCATCTATTTAACTAGCCGTGTAACTTTTTAATTTACTCTGTGACATTGCTGAGGTTGTCACTGATATGTGGCCTCTAGGCAAGTGAGATTAGATTATATGAGGATCTGAACAGAGGAATGAATTGCCGATCTTCAGTATTTCTGTGCTGTTATAGAGTTGGGATTCAAACTCGAACTCCTGTACTCCAGAGTCCCTTTTCATTGCTCTTAGAATCACGTGACGAATTCTAAGTTCTGCAATTATTAGTTCTTAAGCATTATACGGTATTAGTGATTGTTTTGATTTTTTTCATTTAATTAATCTTTTTAGTGATCTTTTTTTATTTAAAGCACAAACTCTTTGTCTTGTTTAACTTTAAAAACATTTTCACACATATGGATTCTTTATCTAATGGATAGGTGCCTACTTATAATATATTACAATATTATAAGTTACACAGATAATGTCATTTAAAAACAGGCACTCATAGTGTGGGTCTTCATTGTAAATACCTAGGTTACTATGTGTGTTTGTACACCTTGAGCTGAATATACAAGTCTAATTATATATAGGAAAAAATGGAATATTCCTGTTCTACAAATATAGTTTGTGAAATGCTAGATAAATATAAAAAGATGCAAAATAAAGTAACTCTGAGGCATGGGTATGTTCAGATCCTAGTATAAGTCTTAGAATTTCAGTTTGTTTAGAAGTTAAGTACTTCTCAGAGTACTGCAAGGATTCATCAGATGGCATGTTAGTGTGCCCATTGCAATATTTGATCCTTTATGACTTCTTTCCTCTTTAACTTTTCCATGCATTAAATTTTTAATCTACATAAAAAGAGAACAAAAAATTTAAGTGAAAGAGAATAAATATACATATTAAACAAGAGCAGGTACTGCTGTCATACCTCAAAAATGAGATTTTATTTTTATTCAGTTATTTTTATTCACAGGTTATTTTTAACACTGCTCTCATTGGACTGAAGTAGAAGCATAAGAATTGGAGCATATTTTCATTTTTAAGGTGGGTCCATTTGTAGAAAAATTTAGCTATTTAAAGCCATCTGCTGTTTCTTAGGAAATTTTGACATTTGCATGTATTCTGAGAAATACTATGGTTATCTGTGACATGCCGTTAGTGTGAAGTTTTGGGAGAGCTCCAGGCTGAATCTGGAGCTCTCCCCACCTTCATGCCCAGTCCTGGTTACCTGACTTCTCTGTGTCAGTTTGCCTTTTTTTTTTTTTTTTTTTTTAAAGATTTTATTTATTTATTTGACAGAGAGAGAGATCACAAGTAGGCAGAGAGGCAGGCAGAGAGAGAGAGGGAAGCAGGCTCCCCACTGAGCAGAGAGCCCGATGCAGGACTTGATCCCAAGACCCTGAGATCATGACCCGAGCTGAAGGCAGAGGCTTTAACCCACTGAGCCACCCAGGCTCCCTGTTTTGCCTATTTTTAAAATGGGAATGATGGGCCTATGGACTCTGCTTATCTTCCAGATTACATGTTGTGAGAATAAATTGAGATCATGGATATGTAAGTGTCTTATTAAGAAAAATGTAAGGTGGAGATATTAGTACTGTAAACTGTCAGTGAGTTAAATGGGAATTAACAGTTATGTGCAGAGAATCTAGGTAAGTATGAAATTTTTGGATGTAACTGTCACTCAGCCACCGGAATGGTAGGAAGACTGTGCCATCTTGTTTCTGAGAGAACTAGCAAGCACAAAGGAAGAGGGGAAGTAAGAGGAGGAAGAAGTGGCAGAGGAAAGAAAGCCAAACCAATTAGAGGGCTCTGAAAGTATTGGCATTTTTAGAACTAAAAATTTCCTTACTTATGAGGATATATTTGAAAAAAATCATTAATCTATGGATTACAAAAAATGCATTTTCTATTGAAAACCTGTTACACTGGGGTACCTTAGTGGCTCAGTTAAGTGTCTGTCTTCGGATCTGGTCATGATCCCAGGGTCCTGGGACAGAGTCTCACTCAGATGGGCTCCCTGCTCAGCCGGGAGCCTGCTTCTCCCTCTGCCTGCCGCTCCCCCTACTTGTGTTTTTTTTTCTCTCTTTCTTTCTGACAAACAAATAAAATCTTAAAAAAAAAAAAAAAAAAAAAAAAAAAAGACAACCTGTTACATCTTTTTAGTACTTTTATATTCAATATTTTACTTTCTTGCTGTGGGAAAAACATCTAATTCTGATTTTTCTCTTCCCTGGAGTTTCAGCCATTCATCCGGATGCCTTAGCATTTGAGGCCTGAATAAAACGGAATAGGTGTTTGTTCTCACTCCATCGGTTTTTGTTCGTTTGTTTTGTTTGTCTTCTTAATGTCCTCTATTTGTCTTGTTTTTCTTCAGCTCACCCGGCCCATGTCATGTCTTACCTCTTTCTGGGCTTCAGTGTTGGCACATAACCTGGTATTCTGGGTCTCCCAGATTGTTCCCCAAGGCTTTTCTTTTTTTTTTTTTTTAAATTTTTTTTTTAAAGATTTTATTTATTTATTTATTTGACAGAGAGAGATCACAAGTAGGCAGAGAGGCAGGCAGAGAGAGAGGAGGAAGCAGGCTCCCTGCTGAGCAGAGAGCCCGATGCGGGACTCGATCCCAGGACCCTGAGATCATGACCCGAGCCGAAGGCAGTGGCTTAACCCACTGAGCCACCCAGGCGCCCCCCCAAGGCTTTTCAAAGGTGCCAGGATACTATTTAGCAAATGTGATTACTGTATTTCTTCCTAGTAAATATGTTTTGAGAGTAATTTACTTATGTCTTGGGAGAGAAAGATAGTGGTAAATTGGGAAAATGGTAATAAGTTTCCTGTCTTCCTGCACTCTTGTCTTAGGGTGTCATGGATTCTGGTGTGATGGTCATGACTGTAGCTAGATCATTTGGTCGAATGTTGCCACTGCTATCTCTGGGTCTTAGTCCAGAAGAAAATATGATGTTTTTCTCACACAATGGACTTATTCTTTCTTTGTGGAGTGACTGAGGAGGCGGTGTTCAAGGTCCTTCCCAGCGATCAGGGACTGTCTCTTAATCTCCAGTGCCAGCTCAATAGTTTTAATTCTCCTGCTGCTACTTTCACCTCTAACTTATTGTTTGGCTGAGTCATCTGGCAACTACTTCTGTGTTCTCTTAATACAGTTGCAAGGCATATTCTTTTGTATTTTGTTTCTTACTTAGTAAATAAGTGGCTTATTTAGTTCCACTTATAAGTCATTTCTTTGGTTTCCCAGAAGAAGTAATTGACCAGTCTAAAGAAGCATAATTGTAGGGGGATTTTACCAATTGCTTTTCTTTTTAGAAGGTTGGTGTAGCCTGTAGGAGAAAGCCTGTTCGTAGTTGTCACCATCTGGCATTAATAAAATTTTGTGAAGTGTCCTCTTGAGCCTCAGACTTCATGGTTGTAAAATGGGTATCGTGTTACTGACATTATAGGATGGTTAGGATTAAAAGAGATAGCATGCAGAGAGCAGCCAGGACAGCTACGCCTGGCGCCTCAGTCAGGGAAGCCTCTGACTCTTAATTTTGGCACAGGTCATGATCTCAGGGTTGTGAGATTGAGCCCTGCATCTGGTTTTGTGCTCAGTGGGGAGTCTGACTGAAATTCTCTCCCTCTCCGTCTACTCCCCATCCCTGCTCTGTGATCTCTCTCTGCCTTTCTTTCTAAAATAAATAAGTAAATAAATCTTAAAAGGGATTAAAAAAAGAAGTGTCCAGTATGATATGGACACAAATATGTGCATGGGTAAGTATTGTCATTGGTGATTTATCCTCTTCCCTCAATTTTTTATCATTGTCATGGTTGTGAGATAAAGCCGGAAGGGACTTATGGATAGGTTAGCTTGTAATGGTATGCAGTGTTGACAGATCGGGTCTCTTGTTGAAGTTGTGTGGAGTTGTGGATTCTTTGAATCATTACAAGTCCAAGCTTAGAGATAGGTCAGGATATCTGATTCAAGTTACTGAGATGGTTAATTGGTTACTATTGAGCTGTTTTGGAGAATAGTGTTAGAGTTTTTTGAAATGCACAGTTTAGCTTCGGATTTAATTGCTCTCAGAATTAGGCAGTCATTTGAACTATCTTTGCAGAAACAACATACAAAAAAGTATTAAGCACTTAAAACATTTACCTTTTCAGTGTGTATTTCTGTTTTATGGATATGATGAAAAAATTATACAAAATAAGATTTTATTTTATATTTTTTAAAGATTTTATTTATCTGAGAGAGAGAAAACTAGAGAGCACAGAGGGAGAGGGAGAAGCAGAGTCCCCACTGAGCACGGAGCCTGATGTGGGATTTGATCCCAGGACTCTGGGATCACAAACTGAGCTGAAGGCAGACACAACCTACTGAGCCACCCTGTGCCCTCAAAATGACATTTTAAAGAACAGAGATATATAGTGATTAATCATTCATTTTCTTTTTGCCTACACAGTGGCACACTTTACTTTCTGTCTTTCATCTTAGAGTGTGAGCATATAGGCTGTAGGCAGTAGAAAACAAACAGCACACCCAGTGACTTCTTGCTGTCAATTTGGGGATGATTGAAGACAGTGATGCTTACATAGAATGCAATGAAATCTTTTTATGCAAGAACAAAGATGTTTCTATTTGGAAAATACCCTAGCTCTTTGGATATTCAGTGTAAAGTTTGCATGAGGTGAAAAAGACCTGAGTGAGTGAAATATTTAAAATGGTGAAAAGTGGGGCACCTGGGTGGCTCAGTGGGTTAAGCCTCTGCCTTCGGCTCAGGTCATGATCTCAGGGTCCTGGGATCAAGCCCTGCATTGGGCTCTTGGTGCAGCGAGGATCCTGTTTCCCCCCTCGCTTTCTGCCTGCCTCTCTGCTTACTGCGAATAAATAAAGAAAAACTTTAATTAAAAAGAAAAAATATAAAATGGTGAAAAGCTTATCTTAAAAGTTTTATATTCTGAATTTAACCCTTAAAATATTTTGAAAAGAGAATAAATATTTACGAGAGGACAAAGATTCTGTTTAGGGGATTTGATTAAATCAGTGAAAAACTTGGATAACAAACACTTTGATTCTTCTATCCAAAGAGGATTGATAACAGATGATGTAAAGATGTGCCTTTAAGGTCCTATAAGGCATATTGTTGATTGAACTTTCTGCTTCAGATGCATTTCTGAAATGAGTAACTGGAATATTGAGACGTCATATGGAAGCTTGTCGTTTGTCAACCCATTTTTTAAAAAAAATACTTAACATCTAATAGGTCTTCTGTACTATAAAACGTTTTCTTTAAAAAAAGATTTTCTTATTTACATGTAGATAAGGAGCTCATGTGGTTTCTAATATTTTAGTTACGTGGGAAATGTAATTATTTTCTGAGGACAGGTGACGGAAAAGTAGAGCTGTGCTATAATATGACTTGAGGGTATGGTTACTATGGGGAATTTATAGTGGAATCAACAAGATGATAAAGTGTTGATAGCCAACTGTTGGAGACCAACTAAGACTGATAGAGATTTATACAATGTCTGATTGTCAAGTTTATAATTCTCCTTAGTAACCCAGGAAGCATGTGTAAAGAAGGTTGAGTAATGATAGACCACAGTAAAGCCTCTGCCCTCAAAAACTTCATAGTTTAATTGACCAATGTTCTGTCTTAAAGCCTCTGAGTTTCTAAGCTCCCTGTAGATACGAGCAGCTGAGTTCTAATTTATCTTATCGAATCTGTGTTTTTCAGATCATTTCTAAGTACCGAGCCCAGTGTTTGGAATATATGTTGGTTAAGTGAAACTGTCAATATGGAATCAAGTGCTAGAGGGAGAGGCTGTGCTTTTATTTTTAAGAGTGACTAACAGCACATGAAGTAACTTACCTATAGAGGAATTACACTGGTTTTCTCTTCAAAAACCATGTAGGCATGAGGGGAATAGAAAGTGAAATACTTAAAGTTATGGGAAAACCACACCTCCAACCACCAACCTAGAATTCTATATCCCCAAATTATCTTTCAAAACTGAAGGAGACATAAAGACTTTCTGAGATAAAACAATGACAATACCAAAAAATCTTTAAAAAAAGAACACAAAAAAACAAGGACGGCACCTCACTGGGAATTTGTCACCCATACACGTGCCTGAAAGAAATGTTAAAAGAAAGATGATTTGTAAATATTCCAGTCCGTGGCTTGTCTCTTTATTTTTTTTTAATTGTGTTTTTTAGCCTATTTTTATTGGCTTAAATATTTTGCTCCCAAAACTTGATGCCAAAATATATTGTGCTTTGACTATTTTTGGAAATCTTATCTTTGAAATGACCATTTTCAGTAAAGCTTATTTAAAATCTTAGATATGCCATGAATAGGCAGGGGGAGAAATCAGGTTACGTTGTAAAAATCAGTGACACAGACTGCTGGCAACCACCTTGAGTTTTGGAGCAAAAATGGCCTGGAAAAGTTGTCCTGCCCTGGACTGAAATGTCCAAGTATCTATACCCCACCTTGATCACTCCTTGGTTGTGGGGCTCCCTGGGAAGGGTGTGACCTTCAGCATGGTGGCTTGCTGCCCCTGAGGCAGCCCCTCAAAAGGCTGATTGCTCAAGGCTGTTGTTGACTGTGCTTCCAGACTCTCAGGCAACAAATCATTCCTTTCTTTCTTTCTTTTCTTTTCTTTTTTTTTTTTTAAAGGTTTTATTTATTCGAGGGAGAGAGATAGAGAGGGAGCAGAAGTGAGAGAGGAGAGAGAGCATTAGTGGAGGGAGGGGCAGAGTGAGAAGGAAACTTTCCGCCAAGCAGGGAGTCCAGTACAACTTGGGGCTCCATCCCAGGACCAGGAACAACAACCTAACTGATGAAGTTCTAGAACCTAGGTGAGGTTTGGTGGGCTGAGGTCCGGAGCCGATGACCAAGAAAGAATTCTTGAGACATCTTTGGTGCAAAATGGTGGTTTATTAAAGCACGGGGACAGGACCCGTGAGCAGGAAGAGCTGCTGCTGCCCCGGGTTGTGAGGGTCGGCATGTTATATGCCCTGCTGTTGGGGGAAGGTGAGGGGAAGGGAGGTGTCAGTGGAGTTTCATATGCTAAAGAGGGCCTACAAGGTGCCAGGATGTTCCAGGCCTGCCAGAGGCCTTGCCCTTGCTGCTGGATCAATGTTGTCTTTAGACCAGCCGTTAACATTAAGATAGTTGGGAGACTTTTTGGTGGGGTGTCACAATCCTGCTATCAATCGTCTTTGTTAGTGAGATTTAGGACATTTGTAAGCCAAGGGAGACTCCTGTCTAGCAGGATTGTGAGCTCTGCAAGTTAACTATTTGCTTATTGCTCATGGCAGTCTGGGCTGCCTGAGGGATGCTACACTTATGGAGGGGAAAGGGTGAAGAGGGGGTGCAAGGCGCCAGCTTTTGCTTTGTCCTCAGCCAGCCTCCTGCTCCCTCATCATAACCAAAGTCAGATGCTTAACAGACTGAGCCACCGAGGTACCCGAACAAACTACTCCTTGCAAGGGGTATCTGGGTGACACATCTCCAGATTCACCTCAAATCTCTAAGCCTGGGATCCATTTTGTGGTAAGAGGCCCTATAAATAGGGGGGTAGAGGGCTGTAATGAATCTGTGTATGTGGACAAACCCGATTTCCCTTACAAGAGCCACCTGCAAAGCAAAGTGCTTGAAAGCAGAGCTCAGGGGAACAGGTTAAAAAATAATAATAATAGCAAATATATAAAGTCTTCGATTTTAAGGTTCTTTTGTATTCAAGTCACAAAGTGTAAATATCAGACTTGTATTTTCATGTAAGGTATATGCTGTCCTCAAGTAGGTATGGTACTGTTAGGAGAAATGCTTGACCTGTTGAGTTTAGTTAATGACTCCACACCCTGGAGAATGCCCCTGATTATTATTGTGTTTTTGTAACATCCACTGTGGTTCTTTGCCTGAGAACAGATTACCTTTCTATGCATTAGCAGTCAATATTATTAAAAGGGCCACTGCTGTCATTTCTTTAAGCTTCATCTCTTGGACTGTTACGAGTTTGGCACAGGGTACTGTATAAATTATATATGTGTGTTTACCCCCAAATAGCTCTCTGGTTTGAAAATGGAATCTATGAATTGGCTTCTGTGTCTTTTTTAAGAGTTATTACCATGGGGATGAATAGTCTGCTTATTAGCTCTGTGGTTGGCGTAATTCTTCCAGGTTGGGTCACCTGAGTTTTCCTACTACACTTTCGGCCACAGTTAAATTTTCACCACTAAAAAGCATAGTTAGAATGCAAAACTAGTTGTTTAGTAGAATTAGTTACATCAGTGTTTTTAATCTGTTGATCATTTCCTTTTATGCTAACTAGCAGGAGTTTATTCATTTCACAGTTTTAAACTTTTCCATTGCAGTCAGAACTGTGGGGGGTTATTATCCTGTACTGCAGTTGTTAACTTTTCATCATTTGTTGAAGCATTGTGGGGGAGAAAGAAGAAAACCAACAAAAACACCATGATGAAGGAAACTAGGCTTATCCATTCTTAATTTTACTGAGGCAACATTGCATATGTTGCATATAGTTTTCTTTACTCTATTTGCATAAGCAAGGAATCAGTTGTCAGAAACCTGTAGGTTTCTACAGACGTTAAAAGAAACGTTAAGTTGTTTCACGTAGGTTTACAATATAAAACAAGAATGAGAAGGGGTGAGTACACAGCAGAACAGTGAACTGGGAATGGTGATTTGTTGATTGGAGATGGATACGTGTACACACACACACACACTCTCACCATGTTTTTCTTTTTTTTTTTTTTTAAGATTTTATTTATTTATTTGAGAGAAGACAGTGAGAGAGAGCATGAGAGGCCAGAAGGTCAGAGGGAGAAGCAGACTCCCCATGGAGCTGGGAGCCCGATGCGGGACTCGATCCTGGGACTCCGGGACCGTGACCTGAGCCGAAGGCAGTTGCTTAACCAACTGAGCCACCCAGGCACCCACACCATGTTTTGCCAAATGTCCAAACTGGATATAATGAGGATTTCCTACCTGGGGTCAGTGCCCCAATAGCAAACCCAGCTTTAGGTGTTTAGAAGTCAAATCAGCCCAGAAAATAGAACACAGGTGCCACAGGCTTTGTGAGATTTAAACAGTAAAACTATTTTCTTGTGTGTAATTCAGATTTAACTATACAAATTATAAGATTTCCTGAATGGAATGATGATTTAAGAGAGCTTAGTAAATTTCAAACCCTGAGGAAAATATCGCTTACTGAATTACAGTCTTTCTTATCGATTTAATAATTTAAATTTAAGAAGTCATAGATGCAACAAAGTTTAAATTAGTTCTGGTTATGATATATCCATACGTCGTCCTCTCTAACCTATGACTCTCAGTAATCGAAATGATTTTCCATTTAGTTAGTTTGAATTGAAGAGCTTTTCTCTCTTTCTTTTACTTCTACATTATTGATCTAATTATAATAATTTCTGCTCCTAGGAGGACTGTGTGATTTCATTTATACCTAATGTAGTACACATTACGTAATAGGCACTCAGTAAATATTTATTTGTTCTTTTAGGAGACAAGGAGTGGCAGGATGGTTAATCACCAACTTATATTAAATAAATTGAAAGGTAAAGCTTTACATTGTTACTTCAAAACCTGCCTCTTACTACCATTTCACTGTTGGGAGGAATGCCCACTGTATCACTAATGTGTGTTCAGCAAGAAAGCATCTTGTGTGTGTGTGTGTACTGACCTACATACATATGCATTTCTCTTCACTCATTGCTGTCACTCCATAGACAAACAGGCTTTTGACAAAACCTGGCACTTCCCTCTTGACTGTTTTTCATAAATCCACCTGGCATGTATCACTGTAGAACTTTTGTTCAAGTTCTTTTCCTGGACTTTGGCACATATTTGAATTCTACTGAGCCAGTGCTGCCTTCTCCAGGTGATTTGTTTTTAAGATGTTTTTTTCCTGCCAACCACGGGGACTGAAGTTTATATCCCATAGGTGAATATGAAATTCTCACTTCCCTCCTAAAACCCATGATTCTGTCATCCCCAGCAGTAAGGATCCCTCTTGTTTCTTGCTGTTTTCTGTTTGTATTCTTTTCAACTTGTCTTTCATGTTACAGAAACAATCCTTCTAGGTTTATCAGGCTCTTTAATTTTTATTGTGGTGTTATCTTCAGAGAATCAACTCCCCACAAAGCCTTTCTATCCTTATTGGAAAAGAAGTGGCAGTTCACTTCCTGAAACCTTTCTTTTTATTCAGTTTTTATGACTGACTGACTGACTCCTCACTGGCTATCATATTAAAGGCTTCTGATCTTTTATTTATATGTAAGTATGATTTTATTAGATTTATGCTGTGTTCAATGTCTATACATATACCTGTGTTACTTGTATGCTTTTAGTATATGTATGTAGATCTGTAAAACAGATTAACTTCAAGGGCAAACTCTATTTAGTATGTGTATCTAAATCTCTAATACAAACTAAAGGGTAAGTTCCCTATTTTTTTAAAATTTTTATTTATTTGTTTGACAGAGATCACAAGTAGGCAGAGAGGTAAGCAGAGAGAGAGAGAGAGAGGAGGAAACAGGTTCCCTGGCGAGCAGAGAGCCCGATGTGGGGCTCCATTCCAGGACCCTGGGATCATGACCTGAGCTGAAGGCAGAGGCTTTAACCCACTGAGCCACCCAGGCACCCCCAAATTCCCTATTTTTTATGAACCAGTCAGCCTATTGAAGGGTTCGGGGCAGGCTGCCCCAAAATATGCTGCTTTGGCACATTGATTATTGTGAATTAAAGTCACTTAAGAAATAGCCTTAAGGACACTGACTCTCTTCTCTTGCTCTGAAAGCAGGAAATAAATTCCCCATGTGAAGAAGGGTTACCCTTCTTGCACCTGGAGGGTAAAAAGCATCCTTATTGCCAAAGAGAGGGAATTCAAGTCTGAGAAGGCTGCATAAACAAACCTTGTTACTACTTCTTTACTAATTTCCTATCCTAAGCCTAAACCCCTTTGTCTTATCACTTCCTCACAAATACATTCTTTCTTTGTCTAAAAGATATAAAAGCTGCCTGTTTCTGGTTACTTCTTTGAAACTCTTTTTTTCTGTGAGCTTCCTTACGTAAGAATTAATTTTGTTATTCTCCTGTTCATCTGTTTTATGTCAGTTTAATTATTAGACCGGCCAAAGAGCCTGGACGGGGACAAAGCAAAAGTTTTCCTTTCCCCTTTACTACTACGTGTGATGAACTTCCAACAAAAGTTTAAGACATTGTTGACAGAGCTTATGAATTTTTAAAATTCATATTTTCCCCCTCATTTGTATTTTTTCCCATCATCCATCTCTCTGTTCTTTGGTGGTGAGTCAGTGAGCTGTTGCAGTGAGATTTCTACAAATCTGATGTCCAAGGTGAGTACCGATTAGTGGTTGAGGCACCGTATGACTAAGAGTCACTAGTGTAACCCCATTGAATAATTTTTGATAAGGTAACAAAAGTACAAGAATTAGAAGGAGTAATGCAAGTGAAAGTGCTATGTAAACAAACTATAGCATGTGTGCGTACACACACTCTCTGGCAATGATATCAGTCCTTGCAAAGCTTGTGGTAGAGATGAAACATGTTGCTGCTGTAATTACTGACAGTTCCCATAAATGAATACAAATTGGTATAGAGATCTAACATGCAAGTAGAAGATCTGCTGGCTTATCATAATTTATTGGCATGGATCGTTGGGCTAGTGGTATTCTAACTGAATGCAGAATACTGTTTGTTCTTGAAATGAACAAAGTATTTTTCATGTTCCCTAACAGGATATCTAAGTGATCTTTTGTTTCAGTATTGAATTTTATTTCATTGTTAAGTGAATCAAAATGTTACAAACGGAACTAAAGACTCATTATTTTAATGCATCTTATCCTATTTTAATTTTGGGGGGGACCTTGAGGATTAGATTAATAGGTTTTAACAAGAAAGCAATATCTATTACTTGCAGATCCTGAGTTGTCTGTAAACAAGCCCTTTTACAAAATGGAGCAATGCCAGCAGAATCTGTGTGGGAGTTATGTGTATGTATATGTCTTTCTAAAAGAACTATAAAAATCTGAAAATCCATGTAAGTGACTTTTTAATATGTACTTACTATAGCACAGCAGCCAAATTTTAAAATAGAATTATAGTTGACTTGAATTAATTTTTGTATTTAAAGATGTAGAAAACTTCTGACAAAATTTATTAACAAAAGAAGCTGTCTTGTTCTTTCTGCATCTTAGTCTTCTCTACTGTTGAAGTCCATTAATGGAGACTTTTTGTGGGATTTAAAATATATCTTACACGTCAAGTGCACAGTTGATCTTGGGGGTCTGAGATGTGGATTAGATGTTGACATCAAGTTCTGAAAGTTTATAAACCTTAGGGACTGACTGGGTTATATTTTGATTTCTTATTAAGAAGCTGTAGAACTTTTCTGTTGTGTGAATGAATACTGTAATACTCAAAGTCAATAGGAAATAAAGAAAGAATTACAATAAGAATCCTTATATAAATGAAGTGATGCTTTAATACTAGTACAGTCAACATATTGATTGTCTTAAAAATTGAAATGTGTGTTTGCAGTAGAAATTAAGGTGTGCCCTCTTTAAGATGGAAAAGGTGGCATTAGGTTAATATGTAAAATGATCTTAACTTGGGAGTTACCCAACAGGCACTTTTGGTTTTGGATTAAATGTAACTAGAATAGGGGTGCTTGGGTGGTATAGTTGCTTAAGTGTCTGACTCTTGATTTTGGCCCAGGTCTTGATCTTTAGGGTCCTATTCACTTGTCCTGGAGGCTGCTTGAGATTCTCTCTCTCCCTCTGTTCTGCCCTCTCCCCCAACCCATGCATTCTCTCTCTCTCAAATAAATAAAGCTTAAGGAAATAAGTATAATTAGAATAATCTAGGCAGGTATATAGAAAGTATTGACATATGTATCAGATTTAAAAAAGAAACACAAATTTGGTTGTTAATTTAGGGAATAATGTCTGCCATTATTGAGAGTACTGACAGACCTAACCTGCTACTTTTTTTTTCTTTTAAGATATAGCTTTAGAATAGGTCTATGTTATGTTTTCTAAGTTAGAACTTGACACACTGATAACATAAATGCAAGGTGTATGTTTATTTTGGTCTAGAGGAAAAATGTATGTTTATGCCTTACACAAACAATAAAAAAATCTATTCTGACAACTAACAGAATGAATCCTGTTGATCTAGAAGAAAAGAAAAAGGTGAAAAATCAGCAAGAAAAATTTTAAGTTATGGGCAAAGTGTTTTAATGAGGGATCCCTGCTAAACTAAGAATTGTGTAAAAAAAATTTCTCTGTGAAATTGAGATAGATTTTTACAAGTGATATACATGCAGCTTCGGTGAGAGTGAAGTGTAGTGTCTGTGGAGTGTAGGGGCGGAAAAAGTTTACCTGAACCAACTTAGGTCTCTGGCTGGATCTGCAAATTAAACTGACAGAGATTAATAAGAGAAAAGAACATAGATTTATGTAAGAAGTTTTTCATGAGGTAGGAGCCTTCTTACAGAAGAAACGAAGGAGTCCTGAGTATTTTTATCTATGTTTGATGAAGAGTGACAAATCATGGAGGAATATGCTAGAACAAAGCGTAGGGGGTAAGTATAGTAAACTGAGGGAAACTTAGCAAGACCTGTTTTTTCTGGTTCTTCTCAGTGTCCCTTGGTCTTCAGAGATAAGGATACTCCTATCTTTCTGGTGAATGGAGGGTATCTTTGACACAAGGATTTTGTGATTTGTTTCAGGAGAGAAGCACTAGGGAAGGTCAAAATGACCATCCTGTCTCAAACCCCTTTAGCTTAAAATACTCAGTAGCAGAGGTGCCATATTTTGGGTGGTATGTCCTGAACCATGTCATTTGTTCCCATCTGAAACTTTGCCAACTGCGATCTAGAAAATGATATAGTGGATTATCCTGTAGCCCATTGAACCAGTTTCTCCATCCTGGCCCTTTCTATGGAGACCAAAAAAAAAAAAAAATAAGTTAAATAAGTTTAATGGTTAATGGTTATTATATGTGCTGCCGAAGCGAGCACAATGGTTAATGGTTAGAACAAACTATAAACATGGTTGAATCCAGAGGGCAGTTAGTCATAAAGAATATTTATAGATACTTGACTCAAAGCATCTATAGATAGCATGAGGGCAGATGGTAGTAATCTGGCAGGTTTTCCTGGTTTGTAGTGTGAATGTCTCTGTGATGTTATCAGGTGCTCTGGTGAACTTTCTGAGTGGCCCATAGAGCAACAGGCAGGAAGGCTGTGATTTCTTTGAGTATGATATCAGGTTGTCCAGCTTCAACTTGCAGGGCTTTGGGAAAGAGGCAGTTTTAATTTTTAGTGATTCTAAGTCAGAAGGATGGGAGAAAAATTGGAAGCATTAGTTTGGAGAATTGTGGCTAGGAAACTGGAGGAAATCAGGGTCTGACACCTTTTAGATAGATAACAAAACCTTAAGGATAGTGAAGAGAACTAGAATTTAATACCCGTGTGGATATACCCTAGTTTTCCATTGAAACTTAATTTTCATGTCTTCAGTCACCCCCATTTCAATCAAAGATAATTTAAGTAAGACAAATTTGCAAAATAAGTCTCATTTCATTAACTTGACCTGGTTATTTATGTCAGTGCTCAAGAAGAATGATTCACCATATATGCTTTTTAAAAGTCATATTTGCTGGAACTTCTAATGAGGAACCCAGATGATACTTTTAAGGCATGTATTTTAAGGCATGGAACACTGGGTGTAGTGCATAAACAATGAATTTTGGAACACTAAAAAAAAAAAAAAGGTAAAAAAAATAAATAAAAGTTTCTTGAGGCTAGGACACTAAGTCAGTGAGCCCTCATCAGATTTTGCCTGCAACACTTACAGATGTGGGTGAATTTCTCTCTTCTTGAGGTCCCCCAAATATCCTGAGGTTCGTAGATTCTGCTAGGAAGTGACCTTCCTTACTTTCCTATTAGGTAGAAATCCTATAAGTAAGCCACTGGGCAGTTTTTAGAAGGGACGCTTCATAAGCTTTGGTTCTTTAATGCCAACCTTACTTCCTTAAAGCTGTCCAGTCTTATCAGATTCTGTGCATGTCATTCTCAAATATGGCATTCCAGTCAAAGTCTTTCTAATACAACCAATGTTTACAATGGTTTCCTGTTACAAGGAGGAAAGACGCTTATTGAACTTATGCAAATAACTATATTGCCACGAAAATAATAAGATGTATCTATATACATATAACTGGTGAGTGTTTATCACATTTCTTTTTTGACAGTCTTTCCCATGTAATTTACCGTACCAAATAAACCTAATTATATTAACATCACTCTTTTATAAGAGGAGACACAAATCCTTTGAGATTTTCTGAGGGCCCCCTGGGAAACTTTACCATCAATTTGACCTCAAAGACTTTGGGAATTTTGTCAAAAATACCGACAGGTTTGACCAAATGGGATCACAGATGACTGTACAAATAATACTCAGTTATCTATTTAACGAAAGTGAAAAAAGATTTTAAAAACAAATACAGAAATTTTCTCCATTTTAAAATGGAGAAAACTCAGTTTTCTTAAGTAATCAAAGACCCAATAAAGATAGCATGAAGCACAGGGAATTATTCTAAGACAACATACAAGATAGATTACTTAAAAGGTAAAGAAAACTCAAGAAATATGGTGTTTTTTAAAGCTGTTTATTACTTAACTGCTTTTTTATACTATGCTGTGTCCTGTACATGCATTATTTCATTCAGTGTCTCTGAAGAAGAAACTATTATTTTCATTTCGTAGACAAGTGAACAGACTTCGTAGAGTCACTTGGCCAAAGTCATTTGGGCTGTCAATAACAGCACTGGTATTTGTACCAGTTTTACATATGAATCTGGGTTGTTTACAATTATATTCCCGTCGCCTGCATTAATGATTTGCTTCAGGTCATGTGACTAAACTATAGAGGAGGAGAGAAGTTAAGCTTTTAGATTTCCAATCCATGGCTCTTTTGACCATCACATTTAACCTCTTGACCTAAGTTTATTGGATCTGTTTTCCATGGCTCCATGTCCTGAATACAAACCTATTAGATACTAATGTTAGAGTTGTCACTGCAAGGTCTTGAAACTCTACACTAAACAAAGATTGAGAACAAGTTTGGAGGATCAATATTTCATTCACTGAAAATAAACTTGAAAGTAATTCTTACTATTTTGCCCAACCAGGGTAAACTTTCATTGTATTAACTCTTCAGCCAAAGGTACCATATCGTTATATATTCTTTTGCCTGTGCAAACTCTAGTCCAGTGGTATTTATCAAGTTAAATCACTTTTAAAATGGATATAACCTCTGGCACTTTCCTGTCAGTGTATCACTGTGACATTCAGCTTCGGATCCTGTTGTAGGTTCGCTGCAGTGTCTTGTCTTTCTGTGACTACAGTTCTCTGTGCAGCCTGTCTAATGGGAGTGTCCTCTCCCACCCCCACAGACTGACAACATGTGAGCTTCAAGGATCACTGGATGTGCAAATTTAATTGCAGGTTTTATTTTTGAAGGATGACATAAGCTATGTCATTCTAACAGCAATTTATACAGCTTTTTCTAAACTGCTGCTCTGAAAACATGTATTTCATTCTGTCTATTGTCATGCTTCCCGATTTAATTTTTCAAGGCGGCTTGCTCACTTAGCTTGCTCAAGTGTATATAGGATGATTCTTTAAAGTATTTCAGTAGGTAGATGCTTTGAAATTAAACTTGGGCATTTCTCCTGATTTTCGGATAAGATAGTACCTTATGAGTGTTTGGAGTTCATGTTCTGTATTTGCTGATTTGCCCCCCTCCTTCCTCCGTGACTTTCTTCCCAGTGCTCTAGCACATGATTGTACTTTTTAGGAGAGGGTCTCATTACCTAGCTAATGTGATAATTTCTTGACTGTATTACAGAGTTATGATTAAAAAAGATACTCTGGAAAGGATTAGTAGTCTTAAATGAAATGCCTTTTTCTTTACAAATGGCACTTAAGAATCCAGAAGCAGCCCATGATTTTAATAAAACTAAGTAGTCCTTTCATTTTTTTTTCTTTTTTGTAGAGTTTGACGTTTTGTGCACAGCACAGGTTTGGGAGATATTTTTAAAAATGGTGTTTTACAGGGAACACCCTGTCAGTTCTTTTGATGTGCATTCACTGAGCCAATTGGAATGCTGGCACCTCTGGAGTCAGGTGAAATGAGGAAGCTCTGAGTGAAATCTTAATAATGATAGGAAATACTGGTACAATATGCTGAAAGTTTCTATTTTTCCTGCCTCCCAGAAATTCTTTTTACTTACTGTGCTTTGGCAGAGTTCATTTAAATCAGAATTTTTCAGCATAAATTGAAGTTTCTATGAAAAGTGTTGTTTCATAATTTGTGATGTGAATTGACAATGTCCTCATCAGCAACTACTACTTTTTCCTTAGTTATCATAGATTTCCTGACTATTCGGTGATTTTTTTTTTCCTGAAAATTTACCATTTTATGTTGAAAAGTGTAAAACTGCCATTTATTATGTTTTAGCCAAAATCTAATTAAGTAGATTTTCTGTTTTTAACTTTGAACTATGTAAACGTTCTAGAATAGACCTGAATGAGACCTTTCAAATTTGTCTCATTGATCTCACATTTTTACAGGTAATGAAATGGAGGCCAAGAGAGGTTAAATTACTTGCCCAAGGTTACAGAGCTATTAAGTGGCAGACTTGGTGCATAAACACCAGCCTTCAGTTTCTTAGTATTGAGGTCTTTAACTTTTCTACTTGTCTTTGGTTATAGGACATGAACAGAAGTGAGAAATCGCTTTTTTCTCCACCATTAAATTTTTTTTTTCTTTTTGAATGTGATGGCCAAATAAGAGTGTGACTTACTGGAACTGTGTGGTAAATAGTGGGTTGAAAATGACATTTAAAATCCATAAACAAATGAATTTCTGTGGTGTTTCCCAGAGTGTAGACCTAAATTTTGCCAGTTTAAGGTGAAACTACCATTTACCCTTATTTTACCTAATTTTGCAGTTCATTTTTCTCAGAATTAGTATTTCCCTAACTTAAGAGTATCAAGCCATCTGTAGGCTTGAAGATTTAATTATGCTACCACTCTTCTAAATAACTTATGTTAAGAATGAATATTATTGGTCCTACTGTGTATATTTATTCATTCCAAGAAGTGTCCATTATATATTTTTTTTGTTTGTTTTTTTCCACCTTTAATCCAGATTCTGTGTCCAAACAGTAGCTCCAAAATGATAATGACTCATTCAGTCTTTTTTCATAAGAACCAGTTGGTTCTTCATCTCATTCACATGTCATGCATATTTGTTCTATTGCCTATAATGTATTAATAATTTTATATTATTCTCACCAAATATGAATTATATTGCACTGCTACTTCATCTCTAGGTAATTTGTAAAGCATTTGGTTGATTGTTCTACCCATATGAATTTAGCCTAGCTTAACTTGTATGTAATCGATATTTGGCAATATGC
Organism: Mustela lutreola; assembly: GCF_030435805.1. Taxonomy (NCBI): domain Eukaryota; kingdom Metazoa; phylum Chordata; class Mammalia; order Carnivora; family Mustelidae; genus Mustela; species Mustela lutreola. Next base: position 92,454,149 of record NC_081297.1, read on the forward strand.
AATTTAGAATTTAGAAACTTCTTTTGGATTCTCGTATTAGTAACTTACTAGTTTCTTTTTTACATTAAAGGAGTTATAAAGTCAGAAAGAGTAGAAGGAGTGATTTACAGAAGACGAAGCAGATGGTGGTTTTTAGGAGAGGAAGTAATGAAAGACAGGCGAGGAACTGTGATTGAACTGAAGATGTACAGGAACTGAGAATGAAGGAACTGAGAGTGAAGTTCTGTCATGTGTCCAAGGTGAATGCATTGTGACACTTTGATCCATTCTGCTTGCCTGCCCTAATAACATATGTTAATGACTTCCTGTCCTTTCAGATCCAATGGTCTTACTTGACACGTTTTGCTATAGCTTATCTTGTCTGCCTCTGTATTTATGGTTACAAAGTGTGGAATGTAGGACAAGGTTACCAGTAGAGAGGTGTGGGTGTCCAATTTCCAGCTTCCTTCAGTAGTTACAGGGAAACCTGCAGCAACTAAATCTACTGTGTTCCAAATATATTTCTCATAGCTACGTCTGGTAAACTGCCCTATTGTAGAAGGGCGAGATGATCAACAAATACTCGTGAGCCTTGCTTAGATTGGTCCCATGTCTTTGGCATCCTCGGTGTGCCTATGAGTGAATGTGGTTTTAGTCCATTCAGTTTTTTATTAGTATTCTTTATAACGATTAGTTATATACCAACTTGAACCAGATTGATCTTTTATAAAGCTGTCATTAACATCTTTACTGATGGTTTAGAACCAAAAGGTATATCAAAATTCTGTTACTTGGACAAATACAAGCAAGGCTTTGGGATATTTGTTGATTCCCTCACTGCTCTGAGAGAGGGAATTTATCAGAAGTAGCCATAAGAAATATTATATATTTCTTATATATAGATTTGGTTGCTGCACATTTTTCTAGGACTGTTGAAGGAACCTGGAAATTGCATACATACATCTCTATTGGTAACCTTGCTCTCCAGCTGGGAATTAAATGTACCACTGAACTGATTATTAGGAAAATGATTGTCTTAGAAGTATCAATGGCCTGTGTATAAGCCGCAACATATTTGGCATTTAGCAAACCCATTGACCTAAGAAATGATATCTTTAAAAAAGATGGGTCAGAATCGGGATACCCCGTAGGATCCCTGTTTGCTTTCAAGTTCAGCGAGACAATTGAAATGTGTTGGAATTTTGTGATTATACTGTTTATTTTGAAAAAGACTTTCCCTTGTGCTGCTGATCTCACCAAACAAATATTAGCACTTTCCAGCATTCTCCTCATTGGTTTCAAAGCTTTATTATTTTTCTCTTCTCACTCCTTTAATAGTGCTGCCCCATATCCTGTCCTTTTTGTTTATGATGCTCTTCTGTTGCAGTCTGGGGTCCTCAGGATACAAACTCTGAGATGGAAACTAGTGTGCTGGAAGTTTCTTAGAAAGTGCTCTTTGGATCAACCCCTGTGGAGGGGAAGGGAGAAACCAGTATTGGGCAGAAGGAAAGTTAGGCTATTGTGCAGTGGTTTTTTTGTTTGTTTGTTTTTGTTTTTTAGGTTTTTAAAATTTATTTGTCAGGGGGGGAAAGAGAGAGAGAAAGAGAGAGAGAGAGAGAGTACACAAGCATGGGGAGCAGCAGGCAGAGGGAGAAGCAGGCTCCGCATTGAGCAGGGAGCTTGATGCAGGGCTCAATCCGAGGACTCCAGAGTGATGACTTGAACCAAAGGCAGACGCTTAATGGACTGAGCCACCCAGGCGTCCCTTTTGTGTTGGTCTTCATGGAGATCTGACCCAACGGAGAGTTCTGAAGCCCAGTGGCTGTTCACCACTGTCTCCAGTTGGGGAGACAGGGCCAAGTCTTTATAGTCCCCATGTCAACCAGTCTTTGGATGTGGGCTCCATGGGAAGGGAGCAAGAGTTTCTATGAGGAGAATCTTTAGCCAAGACTGTTCTCAAGAGAGCTGATCGCGGAGGGCTGTCTGCTGGCAGTTGTACAGCAGGGGAATAAATCATTCAGTCCTGAAAGGGGATCTGGGTGGCACATCACAGTTTCCACTCCATCTTTTTTGCAAGGGTGCTGGAGATGGTTCACAGTGGCCTGGAGATGGGTCAGAATTTCCAGCAATAAGAAGTTGCAAGGGCAGAGTGGTCAGAAATAGCAGACAGGGAAAGTTGGTATGGAATCGATGCTACCATATAATTGAATTCCTGCATTGATTATTGTTTTTTTCCTAAGTAAGTCTAAAATTCTATGTATCTATATCAACACTATTCTCTTTTTAAGTTATAAAACTTAATGAGAACTCTGGGTGCTCCATGCGGAGAATGTGTATATCTTTACACATAAATTCTGTATGGTTTTTGTAAAACCTACTTTGTTTTTCAGTTACCTATTCCTTATAGGCTTTTTTTTCCTTCCTCCATTTCTTACTAATAATGCTTTGTGGTTTTTTTTTTTGTCTTCATATTATAAAATTAGTTGAGTGCTAAATTTTCTATTTGGTATACTTGTTAATGCCCAGTCACAGGAAATTCTTTTCTTACATATTTTGTAATTTCTAAATTATAGGCTCATCTTCAGTGGGGATTGTTTTTTGGTTTTGGTTTGGTTTGGTTTTTCTAGCTTGTAGAGATCCCATGTGGCCTTGTTTATGAAATGTTACTCTAAAGTGGTTTCATGTTTGTTTCTTCCAGATACTCCAGGGATATCATAAGCACAGAACCCAGTTTTATCTTAATTTCTTAGCTTGAAGATTCTTATATGAATTCAGACTTCAAAACTGTTGTGACACAGGCATAGGGATTTTTAATTTCTGGTTGTAGCATTTCCTCGGCACTTCTCTCCCGATTGTTAGAGACAAGTTCGCTTGAAGTCTTATTAAGACAGTGGGTGGATTTGTTCTGTTCTCCTCATCATTTTTTAATGTGATTTCAGCCTTTTGAAAATAGCTCTGGTTTTATGAGAGGGACCTCACCATTGACTTTAAGCCTTGTGTGCCTGAGATCTCTTCTTCTGTTCGTACATGGCCACCGAAGTACAGTTGGGTAGGTTGTATCCTATGTTGAGAAAAAGTAGGGCCAGAAATCTAGCCCAACTCTTCTCCTGAGAGAGTACTTTCTTCTGAGCTCCTTACCGGAGGGGACATCTTCTTACCAATCTCTGTTAGACTTGCATACTAAAGAAATAGCCATGATCCTTCCTGGAGGCCATAACTGGCGATATTTGCTTTTGTGCATACCACTTTGGCCATTGGTTCTAGATTTGGTTTAGTACCAGCAGATTTTCTTTATTGTAAGTAAAGCTGTGTATTTATTTTAAAATTTTGTTATACTCATTTTTGTCTATTTATTTGTCTCCCATGGGAGGTCTTCTTCATTAGCTCATTTAACCATATTGCTGTATCTGAAATTCCTACAAGTTACTTATTAACCACTATGCCTGAGATTCCTCCTCTTTACAGTGGGCATAATAATAGTATCTGCGTGTATAGTATTAGTTTGGAGCACATAATAATTTCTCAGTTAGTGTTAGCTATATTATTTGCACCATTTAAAGCTTTATTTTATCACTTTAGGGAAGAGTTGGACATGCAGTAGTGGTTGCGTTTACTTAGTTAACAAGAAGAGGAAGTCTTAGTTAACGCCCTAGAGAAACCAAAGGAGAAACTTTGTTCCCTACAGTACAATGCTGAAACTGAAGCTTAGAGTCCCACCCTTCTGTTGATATGCCGAAGGTCACTTGGCACCAAGAGGGAACTGAGAGGAATGTCCTCTCAGTATTGCCTGGAAGATCGCTTAGAGGAGTCTTGCCTGGATTGTGTGAGTAGGTAAGTTGAGTTTGTGAATATTTACTTTGCTAAGGAGGGCTCTCAAAGGCATAATTATTACAGAGGATATTTGTAGACCTTGAAACATGCAGTAATACTTTTAGTACCCGTTAGCCTTTTGACAATATTTTAAATTCCCTTTTGATATTCCAAGTGGATTCTGAACTTGTTGAAATTGGTACCTCAGCTTCCTCAGAGTCCTGCCTCCTGCCTTCTGCCTCTTGGGGATTTAAAGGATTTCCTTCTCTTAGGTCATGTGTTTAAGAGAAAAACTCCCCTTCCCCCCAGATTATAGGTATGAAGAAATCTGTTGAGTAATAATAGTTGGGGAAGCACAGACAGAACATATCAAGTTTTCTTAAAATTACTTTTAAATTACTCTGATATGCAAAATACTGTGATTATACTATAAATCTTAACTGCTTTGGATTATTTATACAATGTTAGTTGTACTATGAGAATTTGCTTATTAAGTTCAGTTTTCTTAGGTTATTATTGGCTTTGAGTCCACTTAACACTGCCAAATTTCTGTGTAAACATTTTGCTTGGGACCTAAAATGTGGTGAATATGTGTATTTAAAGGTTTTTTTCTTCCCCTAAACCCACGAATATTATTGGAACTTGTAAACATTTAAATAGTCAATTAATGGAAATTTTTAAGGAACAACTCTTTGAAAAAAATCAATTATATAATTATGTTGTTTTAAATATCAAATTTGAGCTTAGCGAGAAATTTATATAATTCTTACATAGGGATCTATTTTTTGTAGCTCTTGTAGATTTGTTACATTTAATTTTACTCAGGAGGAGTCTTTTCCTTGTTCTGTTACTGGTGATTAAATGAGAGGTTAAGATTTATACTATTTAAAAATAAGAGTTAATATTGTATCATCATAAACTAGATGGAGAACAAAAGTAAATAACTGGTTACATTCTGATTTGGTGCTGGGGAATGTAATACATTCTTGAGTTCACATGCCATGGTTATGCCTGCATTGATCCTTTTTGAAGTACATTCTTGGATATGTTGGTTTTCCTCTAATGTGTCTGTTATTGTATTAGGACTACACCATAAGGAACATTATTAATTTATACCAGAAACTACCCATACAAACATCGTGTATGTAGCTGTTTGGTAGCATACATAGGTGAGGTTCCTTGGAATGTTTATGGCTTGAGTTATTCTTAACCTTGTTGCAAAGTCTTGGTCAGCTTTATAGGCCAAATTCTAAATCAAGTGTCAGTGTCCTGTTGAGTGTAAATTTCATATGTGCTCTGGGAATGTTATGTATTTTGTTCTTTGACCTGTTCTCACCTTAAGGAGGATATCCCTGCATCTCTTGTACCTGGGGTGTTTTAAAAGTGGTTTCTGTTTTTCTACAGATAGGCTTGGAAACACTTTCTTCTGTTTTAGTAAATTATACATATGAGAAAATGACTTTGGAGAGGATAAGATGTATAAACTCATTTTCTATATAATTCTGAAATAAATTGTGTAGAGAAGTTTCCTTTTCAGTTTCTTTTTTTTTTTTTTTTTTTTCAGTGAAATCATCTTTCTTTAATTCATCAAGCTACTGCCTTGGAATTTTAAGTGGACAAAAGTTAGCTTATTATATTTTAGATTTTAAATAATAGTTTACTTGAATTGTGTAAAATTTTTGTGCAGATGATATAACAAAGTAGATTTTTTTTCTTTTTCTTTTCTTTCTTTCTTTTTTTTTTTTTTAACAAAGTAGATTTTCATATAGTCTTTTGATCATTTTCCCTGTAGAATAATTCTAATTTAATTAAACAATTATTCTTTAAAAATTCTTAACTATTTTAAGCATGCCTGGGTGGCTCAGTCATTTAAGCGTTCAACTCCTGATTTTGGCTCAGGTTCTGCCTGATCTCAGGGCCCTAAGATTGAGCCCCACTTGGGGCTTTGTGCTGGGTTTAGAGCCTCCTTAAGATTTTCTCTCTCCCTCTCCTCTGTCCCTCCCCATTTCCCTGCCTTGAATCTTAATCTCTCCTTCTCTAAAAAAAATTTTTTTTCTTAAATTTTAGAGTTTAGGTTTGTGTATGTATTTTTAAATTTTTCATGAAACATTTTTTTTATTTTTCCGCTGTATGAAAAAATATATTTTTTAGTTTTTTTAAATTTAATTTTGTGTGTCTGTGTGTGTGTATGTTCCAAAATTCATTGTTTATGCACCACACCCAGTGCTCTATGCAATACATGCCCTCCTTAGTACCCACCACCAGCCTCATCCAACCCTCATCCCCCCTTCCCTCCAAACCCCTCAGGATATTTCTTATTTTAGTTAAAATTTGTGATATTTCTGTCTTCTGTATAGACTTTATTAACTAGATTTAGAAAAAAAAAAGAAAAAACAAACCAAAAAAAGTATATTCAGGACTATGATTAGAAGAAACTTGTGGTAGTTTTAATTCTTAATATAGTTTCTAAAATTTTAAAGCAATATGTGATATACTATCTCTTTGTATTTAGCAAGGTAAAATCTGATCTGCAATGGAATGTATATTTCTTAAGCTTTCCTTAGACCTTATATGAAGTTTTATCCAAGAAGGCTTTGCTTTGGGGAGCATTGGTGAACAGTTTCTTTAGGGTTAAAAATATGTTGTCAGCTATGTAGATGTAATTCATAACCAAATTATTTAACTTTCCTAATTACATGACCCTAATGATCAGATTTAAATATCTGATAATATTATTATTACTATTAGATTGCCTTCTATTCTTTTATTCCTTCATTGTTTCTAGAAATATACTTCCCTCTGATTTTGCAGGTAATTTCTTTTTATTCCACTATTTTATATAATTTGCCAGACCAAATGACACAGTTAGGATCCATTAAGTAGAGCTGTGAATATCAATCTTGGACACAAAGCTGGGGATTGTTGTTAGGGAAAGCCCTCCTGCTGCTCTTGCTTGGCATTCCAAAGACTCTGAATGAAGTCTCTTAACTTATTCAAAGCCTGGATTTGTGAAAGCCTGTTGGGCTCCCTTTTGCCCATTCATAACTGATGCTGTACTCTTCTGGTTAAAAATTGTCAGTGGCTTTCCCATTTCCCATCAGATAAAATTCAAAGGATGTTATGTAACATTTTTTTAATATTTATTTTTATTTTTTTAAAGATTTTATTTATTTGACAGAGAGAGAGAGAGAGATCACAAGTAGGCAGAGAGGCAGGCAGAGGGAGAGGGAGAAGCAGGCTTTCCGCTGAGCAGAGCCCAATGCAGGGCTCTATCCCAGGACCCTGAGATCATGACCCAAGCTGAAGGCAGAGGCTTAACCCACTGAGCCACCTAGGTGCCCCCAAAGTGTGTTATATAACTTATTATTTGTAGTTTGTAGTCGTGTATCTTAATCCCTGAGCTACTTGATCTTCATGCTTTTATATATCTCACATTTTCTGCCTTTTTCTTCACTCATGCAGCAATTAGAATGTCTTTCCTTCATAATCAAAATTCACATCATCCTTTAGGTCTGCTAATCACCCCCATTAAATTTCTCCTAGTTCCTTATAACAACCTTGAAAGTAATCTGTTTTATTTTATTTTCTACATTTTCTTAAGGTGCTTCATGTTATATCTTTTGTTAGTTATTTTTATATATGTTGTTTTATATTTATTTATTTATTTAAAGATTTTTTTTATTTATTTGTCAGAGAGACAGAGAGCACAATCAGGCAGGGCAGAGAGAGAAGCTGGCTCCCAACCGAGCAAAGAGCCCAATGCGGGACTTGATCCCAGGACCCTGGGATCATGACCTGAGCCGAAGGCAGCGGCTTAACCGACTGAGCCACCCAGGCGTCCCTGTTATAATATATTTTTTCAAGATTTTATTTATTTGAAAAAGAATGAGAGAGAGAGCATGAGGGGGAAGGAGAGAGAATCTCAAGCAGACTCTCCGCTGAGCTCAGAGCCTGATGTGGGGCTTGCTCTCCCAACAGTGAGATCATGACCTGAGCAGAAACCAAGTGTTGGACATTTAACCTGCTGCATCACCCAGGTGCCCCAACACATGTTATAATATTTTACAACTCCTGTATAACACTGCCTGATTTTAAATGTTCCACTGAGTTAAGGCTCTTACTCTGTTACTAAGATGGGTGTAGCTGGTTTCGTCATATTTCTCCTGTTTTTCCTTGTATCCAGTAATGCTCATAAATATTTGGTGACTGAATAAAATGGAATGACATGACAGTGAGTTATTGACCACCAGACATTTTATTGCTCTGTTGGTATGGACATGTGGGGAACAGGGAGAGCAGTTAGGGAACTAAACAATTATGGCATGGCTGTCTGAGTCTGAGCTGTTCCCAAGAGCAAAAGCTGATAAACGTCAAAGATGCAGTTAAGAAAAAATTTAGATCATATTTAATGGCTCACTACTGATAAAGAAAAAACAATCTTTTGTAGTTAAAGACTTTGGGTTGATAGGAAACTGAAGAGTAACACAGGTCTTGTAAATCATGACTACAGTTCTGAGTCAGAGAACATCTGTCACGAGTTCATAGTTTGGGAACGCATACAGTCAGTTCAGCTCTAATGCTTGTTTTGAAAATGGGAGTTTCTATCTACTTTATGGGTACTGGAGAACAATTTGAGGATAATGTAAATTTCACGTTTGTTTTATGTGATTTTATTTGAGAAACAGGAGGTGACAGAGAGTGCCCCCTGGTTGGACTGAACCTCATACGAATACATAAAATGCATGTGCACAGACCTCAGACATCCTCCGGCCACCTAACTTCATTTCACATTGTGAGCCACAAAGACCTCTATCTTGTTTTATAATTTTCCCTCCACTTTCAGATAACCCTTTATCCACCCTTTCACGATAACTCATAAGCTTTAACTCTTTGGACAGCCAATTCCACAGGCAAACTTCAGATCTTTCTCAAGGTCAGATGCCATGTTTATTGTAGTTTTTATTGATTTTCTAACTACTTGACACATGTAAAACTGTGTTGTCATATTTATTAGGTTCTTTTTTTTTTTATGAAGCATCGCTGACAAGAGTTTTTGAGTGTTGTGCTTGTAACCACATTTTGTCCATAAGCCCTGTGATTTTTAATGATGTGATTTTTGTATAGCATCATAATCTTTAGGAATATGTATGTTCATGAAAAGAGAACTGGCTTTACTAATTGCTAACATACAGAGTGTGAACTGATGGCTCTCTCTCTCTCTCTTTCCTTCATTTCCAATCTTCGTCTTCCCTCTTTTTTGATTGTGGAAGACACTAAACTGTAGGAGAAACACAGCACAACAGAGCAAAATGCCAAAGGACTTAAAAAAAAAAAAAGGACATAAATTTACTGGTGGAAATAAATGGATAGCTTCAAAAGCATGTAGAGGCTAAGATGTAAATATAAAAAGCCTATGGACTCGAGTGAAAATATATCTTTACTTTAAATAATAATAATAATAATTATGTTTAACATTTTTTGAGCCTTTACTATGTACTGGGCACTAAGATAAGTGCTCGACATGGATTATGCCATGTAATCCTCATAAAACCCTATAAAGTATGTGATTACTGTATTTTACAGATGAGGAAAATGAAACTTAGAAGGGTTAATTATCTTGCCCAAGGTAGATAACTCATAAATATAAATGACAGAGCCAGTTCTACAAGCAAGCCTGACTTCTGAGACTTACCTTTTAGTGGTCTTTCAGAGTGCTTTATAGATGATAAATTAATAACTTCTACAAGTGTTATTTCCTTGACACTTAATTGTGTCTGATTGACATCCCACGCTATTTCAACCCCAGTAATAAATGAAGAAACAAATGTGCCCAGGCTAAAAAATGCACAGATTGTCAGAGGCAGAGTAATAACAAATTAATTCTAATACCTAATTCAGTTTTTTTTTTTTTTTTTTTTCTGGAGCTTATACATAAAAAGGAGAAAATTTTGATAATTAACAGTAAGGTGAACTGAGCTGAGTAGGAGAAATGATTGTGTTGGAAACTGGAATAAAAGGGGATGAATTTATAACATTATGTCAGAATTGAAAGGAGGGAGTCTCTAACTGTGGTACAGAGACCTCTAACTCTGTGGTACAGAGACCTCTAACTGTGGTACAGAGATCTCTATCTCTGTGGTACAGAGACCTCTAACTCTGTGGTACAGAGATCTCTATCTCTGTGGTACAGAGACCTCTAGCTCTGTGGTACAGAGACCTCTAGCTCTGTGGTACAGAGACCTCTAACTGTGGTACAGAGACCTCTAACTATGGTACAGAGATCTCTAACTGTGGTACAGAGATCTCTAGCTCTGTGGTACAGAGACCTCTAGCTCTGTGGTACAGAGACCTCTAACTGTGGTACAGAGATCTCTAACTCTGTGGTACAGAGACCTCTAACTGTGGTACAAAGATCTCTAATTCTGTGGTACAGAGACCTCTAGCTCTGTGGTACACAGACCTCTGACTCTGGTACAGAAAGCCCAATCAGATTCTCATAAAGGAGCTAAAACTAGCACCAATTTCAGTACAGGGTTATAGTATGAGAGAAACCTGAGGTCTTGAGCATAAACTGGTTATACTGTAAATCCTGATTAGTAGTATGCTCAGAAAACAAAACAAAACAAAACAAAAAACAAACAGAGGGAAGAGAGAAGTGACACTAGATGAAGAATTCCAAAGGCTTTATTCTGGAGGGGTTGGGAGGAGAGAGGCTTTATCTGTACTTCTTTTATTGCATGTCCTGAATCACTTTTTGTTTAGGTGGCCAGTCACCTCATAGAGCTTTACATAAAAACAACTAAACAAGTGTTTAATTGATATTTGTTAAACAGAAATGTTGATAAATAGTAGAGAGAGTAGTTCTTCAGTTGAGTGTTGATTAAAAGCTAAATATTATACAGGTAATAAGATAAATAAGGGTGGAACCAATGAGTATTTATGTATTTAGAGCAGGGGATTAACAAATTCTGGCCAGTGGGCTGTTTTCTTTCTACAAGCCAAGAATGATTTTTACATTTTTAGTAGGTTATTAAAAACAAAAACAAAAATGAAGAATATCAGCAGAGACCATATGGGACCCACAAACCTCAAATATTTACCACTTGACCCTTTACAGAAATTTTGTCAACACCTGACCTGAAATATTGTCCAAAAAAAAAGTTAGACTTATTCTCTGAGGAAATCAGATTTGGTCATGAAACTGTTATTATATTTCATAGAGGGCTACATTTTTGAACTTGTGCCTTTCTTTCCTTCCACATGTGGGAAGGAATTGATATTTACTTTATATATTTTGCTAGGGGATTTGTATACTTTATATTTATTTCTTGTACCCTTGAAAGATATTATAACTACTTTAAAATGAAGAAATGAGGCTCATAGAGGCTTAAGTAATCAAAAGCTTCACACTTAAGAAATAGTGGGATTCATATATATTTCTCTGGGTTTCCCAGATAAGAAAATGGTAAAAGTTGAGTATCTGTCATTCAGAATTCTGGCTTGAAAATATCTAAATGGTATCATATGTAGACATTTGTAGTAACTTAAGTTAGTATCTAAAAATATAAACAAAACATTTAAATTTTACATACAAAAATTAGAATTGGTTGGAGAATTGTAATTATAAAATTTTCTTTTTAAGATTTAAAAAAAATTTATTTATTTGACAGACGGAGGTGACAAGTAGGCAGAGAGGCAGGCAGAGAGAGGAGGAAGCAGAGTCCCCACTGAGCAGAGAGCCCGAAGCAGGGCTCCATCCCATGAGCTGGGGTCATGACCTGAGCTGAAGGCAGAGGCTTTAACCCACTGAGCCACCCAGGCACCCCTAATTATAAAATTTTCATATGAGGGAAGATCTTCGGTTAAACTGTGGAGTTACAAAGATAAAGAAAAAATTCAGGACTCTTGTTAAAAACTAAAAATAATATTCACCTAAAAGAAAGAGGAGACTTAAAATGTTTTGAGTAGAAAGTAAAAAATAGGAAGGTTTATTCTGCTTCAGTAGAAAGTGCACCAGGCAACAATTTATTTTTGAAAAGCCCATGTTAGACAAATATTAGCCCATATGTTAATTATAAAGCCTTAAGAAGAAGAAGATTTCAAGGTTCTGTGAAATCATATAATGAAGGATCTAATAGTATAGATTGGAAGGTCAGGACAAGACTTCCCAAGAGGGGTCATTTAAGCTGAAATATAGGAGTTAGGCAAAGACAAAGAGGATAATTATTCCAGACAGATAATGATAGGCCTTGAGGATGGTAAGAGCTTGGAATATTCAAAGGAATATCAAAGAAGGTCATTGTATCCCCTGAGAATTCTGAGGACGAGAATTATATCTGCTTTGTTTATCCTTGTATATCCAGCTTCATGCATATAGCATCTGCTGGCACATAGAAAGCCCTTGGCAAGATTTATTGAATGGGCAAAGAATGAATGGACACTTCTCTAGGAAATTCATGGTATAATTGTGAGTACAGCGATTACCCAGATGAAGACTACTGCCCTCTCTCTGAAGTCTACCTAATTACATTAAACTACTCAGGTTGTTGGTAATCCAGATTACCCTGGGTCACTTGCAGCTGAGGTGTCCCAAACCTTGGTAACCTCTGTCAAAGTATCTGAATGGAGCTTTGACCTAGAGATAGACTGCACAGAAAAAGCAGGAAAAAAGAACGTGGACTGTTCAAGCTGGATGTGATCCTGAGAAGGAAAGTGAATTTGCGTTATTACAATGTCAGGAATGAATCTGAGGTGGAATGAATGTAGCGACTTTTCTAAAATACAGGATAGTACAGGAAGGGTGTCCTGTACTAGAACATACAATCCCTGGTTCATGAGTGATCACTGGTGCCCAAATAGCACATGAGCATCAGGCTTTTAGGTTTAAGTTAAGAAGTTAAGTACTCAAATACTTATTTGTGGAGAATATTTCTTCGAACTCATATTTGGACCTTTAGATAATTTCACTTAGCGGTTTGAGCACAATGAGGAATTCATAAAGTAGAAAGAATGAGGAGAGGATTGCATATTTGCCAAGTCTGTGAAATAAAGTTATAGCAGCCATGGAAGGACTATTTTTACAAAGTATTGACTATACAATGGAAGTGAAGTAGAGGCTTGCAACAGTCAGGGAAAGAGAGAGGATTACTTTAGGTGGGAAGGTAAATGAGAATTGGACAACAAAGAAAGAAAACATTTTTGAGTTAAAAAAAAAAAAAGTAGCCTCTAAGTGGTAAAAACAACATACATAGAATTGCTTATACAAGGATTTAATGGTGACACTTATATATGCTTTACTTAAGCTTACACTTCAGAGGACTTCCATCTAATGGCATCACATTGTTGGAGGTTTCCTGTGAAGTTTGAGGAATTCCTTACTGGATGTCATAAATCTATTTCCTTACAAAAAGAGTAACACTGGCCAGCAGATGAGGTAGGTATTTACCAAGAGCTCTAAGTTTTGTTTCTGTCATTGAGAAAAAAATGAGAAAACAATTACTGCCCCCCTGCAGTAATATATGGTTTTCAAAGGGTGTGTTTGGCGGGGGGAGGGGGGGGATGGTACTGGCATGTGAAAAACTCTTAGGTGTTTATTTTATTTTATTTATGTATTTATTTATTTTAAGATTTTATTTATTTGAGAGAGAGAGAGAGTGTGTGTGTGTGTGTGTGTGCAATCAAAGGTAGGGGCAGAAGGAGCAGCAGATTCCCAACTGAGCAGGGAGCCTGATGCAGGGCTCAGTCCTAGGACCCTGAGATCATGACCTGAACTGAAAGCAGACACTTAACTGACTGAGCCACCCAGGTGCCCACTCTTAGGTGTTTATTTTAAACAGATTCTTTCTTGAGTATTGAAATTAGTGACTTAGATATTTGTATGTATTTATACCCTTAGGAATACTGATGTATTTTATTTTGTTCAATGCATGTTTTCCTTAAAGTTTCTATGTCCTTCATATTGTTTAAGAGCTCAATAAAAAAGTGAAAAATGCAGAGAAATTTTAAAGATTCCTTTAACCTGTTTCATAAGTCAAATGATCCTTTTGTAAGGAACATATCAATTCCAGCTTATTTTAAATTTTATAAGTAATTGTATGTATACATTGTCTTATTTTATCTACTCTGTATATTGTGAGATTGTGTGTAGGATAAAACATAGATACTCCTTTTGACTGGTGAGAAAATGAAGGATCAGTGAGAAATGGCATTTGCAAGAGAGACTGCTAAATAATGTGAGAGATGAACCTAAAATTGAGAATTGGTAAAATCTTGATCAGGGCTCTTGGTTTCCCCCCCACAGTTTAATTCACTGTTTTTATAGATTAGGGATTTTGTGTCTTGATCTTTACTAAAGTGGAGTATATGATCTAGTTTATTTCAAATTAAAAAATATATACACACACATTTGTACATATGGATAGGTACATAGACACAAACATAAAACCGTAGGGATGGTTTTAATTTTAATTTTTTTTTAAAGATTTTATTTTATTTATTTGACAGAGAGAGATCACAAGTAGGCAGAGAGGCAGAGAGAGAGAGGAGGAAGCAGGCTCCCCGCTGAGCAGAGATCCCGATGCGGGACTCGATCCCAGGACCCTGAGATCATGACCTGAGCCGAAGGCAGCGGCTTAACCCACTGAGCTACCCAGGCGCCCCTAATTTTAATTTTTTTAATGTGTGTATTTGCCACAGAAATTCTTTACGCATTCAGTACTCGTCATTGATAGCCTTCACCTTGGACCAGGTGGTCATACTTGATGGGCTTTCAGACATTCAGTTGTCCATTCATTCCTCAGTTATTTTTTTTATTATCATGGTAAAATATACATGATATAAAATTTACCATTTTCATTGTCTTTAAGTCTACATCTTCATGAGCTGAAACTGAAGCCACTCAGTAGTAACTACCCATTCTTCCATCCCCATCAGCTTCTGGCAACCACCGTTCTACTTTCTATTCTTAGGAGTTAGACTTCTCTAGGTCTTCATATAAGTGGAATCATACAGTATTTGTCATTCTGTGATTGGTCTGTTTGACTTAGCATAATGGCTTTAAGTTCCTTCCATGTTGTTGCACGCATCTGAGTTTCCTTCCTTTTGAAGGCCGAGTGATATTCCATTGTGTATATATGCATTTTGCTTATCTATTTACCTGTCAGTGGACACTTGGATTGCTTCCAGCTTTTTCCGTTGTGAATAATGCTGCTGTGAACATGGAGTCTAAGTATATCTTTAGGTACCTGCTTTCAGTTCTTTTGGGTATATACCCAGGAGTGGAACTATGGGAATATATATGGTAATTCTGTGTTTAAGTTTTTGAGGAACACTGCCATAGTTCTCCATAGCAAATGCATAATTAAAAGAATGTTTTTTCACTGACAAACAAAAAACTACCTTCAATTCTCTTACTTTCTGGATTTTTAAAATGAACTTTTCTAAAATAGGATGAATATCGCTTCAACGGATGCCTTACGTAACCTGTAACTCTAGAAAATGTAGGCTGTGTCCTTGTAAATTATTGGTAAACACATTTTAGTTAAACTATCCTCCTCTTTCTCTTTGGAGAACTCAGAAATTATGACATAGGTGAGTCTTAATTTTTTCCAAAAAATATGTAGAGCAAAATACAATTGGGATACTTCACGTAAGAATGAAAGAAACCAATACAATTTTCTTAAAATTAATTAACTTTGATTCCTTATTCAGTCTGCCTCCAGCATGCCCCCATAATTATTTTATTAAAAATTGGCAATATGACTTAATCCCACAGTTGATTTACTGGTGGCATAAAAATTAAACCCAAATTTCTGTACATGTTCTATAAGACCACTCATATTCTGGCATCAAGTTTTTCTCAATCACATTATCTTTTTATATAGGCTAGGTTGCAGCCACAGTGATTATCTGACTATGCCCTGAAACTCATGTCCTTCCATGTACTACTCTTTGCATATGCCTAGAATGTTCTCTCACTGCCCCCTTACACCTACTGATTGACACACTGTGTCTTTCACCTGGTTCTACTGTTACCTCTTATATGAACCCTACCAACAATCTACCCTAGGTGGATGCTTCCATAGCACATTGTTCATACCCTGACCATAGCGTTTACTAAGTTGCATTGTAATTACATCTTTGCTAAATTGAATGCTCCTAGGACAGAGCAGCCGTGTTGTTTATATGTCCTTGCTAGGAAGTCCACCACCTTGTAGGTTTAGGCAAAAAAAAAACTAGATGACTTTAATCATCCTTTCTTAGTCATGTTCTCTCGGTAACTTACTACTGCTCTATTTCTGTACAGATTTCTTACATTAATGGGCACACTGACTTCATAGCTATTCTCACATTACTTTAAATTTTGCTTATCCTAGTAGAAAGTATCTGGTAATTCATACTTATGTCTCCATAATACCATATATTTTTACTTCTAGAAGTGCTTGAAGTTTAAAAGTGGTTCTTAGGGGTGAAAACACTTAATTCAACCTAATAAATTAATTTCCAGTGGTAGAATTTCAATTACTATGTCACTTGGGTAAATGATACACTTTAATAAAGCAGGATGACTCTATCTTGGCCCTAAAATCACCCTGGGCAGGCCAGCTTCCAACAGCACCTGTCCATCTTCAGCACCTCCAGAGTGGTGTTGACCCTGGGGATATTGTATTTCCATAGGCTGCTGCTGTAAGGACTTCACACTCTGGGATAAATTGGCCCTTCTTATACTGCTTTTTAATTATCTGAAGGGCAGAGTGGAGGGGCTTTTTTCAAAGTGCTTATTCTGCCTCATTAACTAACTAGGAACTTTTTTTCAAATGTTTAGAACTAGAAATATGCAGCCATTTGGTATTTAAACTATGTTTTGTGAACCAGGTATAGATATGAGTGAATACTTACTAGCTGAACTGGCATCTTAAAAGATGGTCTTTCTACTGAAAGCAAAATACTGCAAGAATCAGATATTTGAACTCTTTCCAGTCTAGATTACTCAAGAGGAAACAAACAGCAAGATTCAGTTTAATTGCTTGTTATTTTGAAATAGGAAATGTTATGTGTATTTTTCTTCCCCAAGGGCTGTGTCCAGGACAGTATCATTTTGGTGTTTTTGTAGTTCTGTGAGATATTTCCAGTGCTTTAGAAATAAAAAACAAATGAGAAGGATATAAATGTATCTGGAAAGTGCAGTGTTTCAAAGCTTATCTAGGTAATTATTCTTCTAGGTAAAAGATTATATCATCGATGTTATAGTTACATTAGGAGTTAAAAACCAATGTGAGAGGACATAGGAAATTTTGGCACAAATTATGTAAATGAACTGTTTATACAGATATGTATATGTTTGCTTATATGTGTGGGTTGTGTGTGTGTGCTAGAATGCTTACTAGGCATTCTAATGGAAGGCATGTGGTCACACAGCAGAGAAAAAATATGGGCTCTTGAGTTGGTCTAAAGCCTATTTGAGGCTTTCCTATGTACTAGGTGTCATGGGGCAAAGTACTTCATTGTTCTGTGTCTCAGTTTCCTCATCTGTAAAATTGAGATAATCATTGTACCTACCTCTTAGAGGGGTTGTGATGATCAGTTGAATTAATGTATGCTAAGAACCTATAACAGTGTTTGGCACATATTTAGTGTGCCATATTTAGTAAGCCTTTAATAAGTATCATTTATTCTTTTTGTAAATTATTATTAAATATTGGCTACAGAGTTGATTCGGAGAGGGAAAAGAATTACTTTGAAAAAAAAAAATGATTGTTTTGAAGCCAAAGACATCAGTTAATTTTGTGGATTAAAATCATAAGGTTGTTTCTTTATTATTAAGAGATTATGGTATAAAGAGGGATATGTGTTCGTAGTCAGTGATTCAGTCATTGTAATATACGTGGGATTATTCCTTTTTCTCTGTGTTTAAAAGCTTCCCTTTTATGACCAGATAATATATGTTTATGGAATGGTCTACTTTGAAACTTGGTTGGCTTTGGAAAATACATGTCTTTTTGTCCATTTTGTGTTAGACTTCAATTTTGTCTAATCAGTGTTTGAATGAAATGGCACTTGTACAGACTTCCTTCCAAGAAAAACATTGGGTGTTTCAGGAAGTGGTCTTGATGAGTCAGAGGATAATACTTTTTCCTCTGAGTCAGTTCTGAACCTCCTTGATATAAATAGGCTTACTTTTATCCAAAGTTCTGCTTTTTAGATCATGTGTTAAAATCATTGATACATGACCACATCAACAATAGTACTTTTATTGGTATTTCCACTCTTACCTAATTGTGATTGTTGAAATTCTGTTAAATAATGTTTTTAAAAAACAGTTCAGTTGTTTCTGTACTTCTAAACTAGTTTTTATTTTGCATCAGTTTTACCTCAAGACTCCTTTGTATCAGGTAGTCATGTGTAAATGTCTTTGATCACTACAATTCCAGGTCTCGTCTCTTAGCACACATTTGACTTTAGTACAGCATTTACTTTGCAGAAGATTGTACTAATTTGCCACACCCCAGAATTGTGTCAGAGATACAAAGGAACGAATAGAGTTCTTCTTTGTAACTACATTAAAAAATACTAAACATGATAAATCGTTGTCAAAGGACTAGATACTGTTAATGTCTGGTCTGGGAAGACTAAAATGTAGGTACTAAGAGTAGAATTGAGCAGTTGCTAGAAGGGAGGTATGAAGTGGCAGGAAGAGCATTTAAGATCAGAGCAAAGGCTTGAAGGTGAATCAGTGCAAGATATGCTCAGAAGAGAGTGAGACGAAGGGAAGGTTTATAGGTGTGAGTGCGAGAGAGAATGTGGAGGACTGGAGAAATTACTGAGGACAGAATGTGTTGGGCCTGGAATGGTAAGCAAAGGAAATTTCTGTGTGTGTGTGTGTGTGGGGAGAGAGAGAGAGAGAGAGAGAGAGAGAGAGAGAGAATGTATTTGGTAACATGTTTTTGCTCTGAGGATCTTGTATTTCTCTTGAGTTGTATTTGATTGATTGGAATTGGTTTTTACTTCAGTGAATCTCATTTTTAAAAATCCGTATTTAAAGAAGACCTCTCCGTTTCTATTTCCCTCCCAATATACATTTCTTCAGGAAAATAAAGAACTAAGAGATGTAGCTGTAGGTAATAGATCTTAAGTGAGCCACGTGTGCTTTTTCGTCTCTTCTATCTTCATGGTATGCTCTTTTCACTGTCCCAAGGTACCACAGCACAAACATTGGAGTAAGTTTTGATTGTTTCCAGGAGCTCTGAAATAGCGCCCCAAAACCATTTTTTATTTTCTTGGCAGAAATACTGTTATTATTTTTTAGGAATTGGAAAGTGGTCTTTGGATGCTGGGGAATTACCTTATGTGCAAGCTTGCTCATACCCTCCGGGGGGTGCAGGGGAGCAGAAGGGCTTTGTTTTCTGAGTCAAGCATTGCCATTTGAGGCTTTGTAAGCTTGGCAAGGGCAGCCAAATCCATGCTGTGGATCACCTGTCCTTTGCCCACTTACATCAGTAGATTAGTAGTCGGTCATTTTTCACTTCTTTCTTAAGCGTCTGGGCCTAGATCAGGTGGATTCTTTGATTTTCTGTCTTGGCACCTACCGCTGCTTCTGGAGTAGGGCCACTTTGCTTCATCCTACTTCTTTCATGGCAGGGAAGCAGCCACATGGCTCTTGGCAAAACTAGCCTTCCCCGAGGTGACAACAGTGGCAGTTAAGATTAAGTACCACTCTTGTAAACATATCATATCTCATAAAATTCAAACACTTGTTTCCTAGAGATATTTCCTTCTTAGCATCTCAGAATAGAGCAGCTTTGGTTCTTGGGAGAATGGGGACATTCATCTTAAATCTTATTCTTCCTAGCTAACTGAATTTGGAGGAGTGTGCTACTCTGTGCTGCTATGTGCTGTTCCCAGGGCTTCTTACCAGCTAAACTGTAAAAAAAATAGATCTGTTTATCTATAGGTATATAGATATATCTATATCTATGTATATTACATGCTTTCTTTATAGGCAGTCTAGGCATGCTTTAGAGGTTTTGAGGGTAATGTATATCAAGTCCTCAAAGTTACCTATTTTAACTCCCCCTGACTTCTCCCCAACACCATGAGAAAATACGATACTTTCTTCCATTTCTCTTTTGTCAGGTGATCCTTAGAGTGAATTTAGTTGACAAGAAGTACACTGAGCCGGTGTGCTAGCCTCTGTGACTGATGTCACCGAACTAATGCACTAGACTTTAGAGCGGCAGAGAACTCCTGGAAATACCTTAATTTCCAGATTAATCAGTACAAATGAACATCCCATGAGTTTAACATGTCCAAGGACCCAGAGTTAGGAATAGTATTGACAAAGCAAGGAATAATATTAACTTTGGTGTTCAGTGTTTTCTAATCTCTCAACGAACCTAAATCAAGTTGGCATCCAGGATGTCCCAATGGCAAGTCTAGGAACAGAATTTCCTCACACTTGCAGAAAGTGGTTAGATTCCGGTAGGACTGATACTATCAGACAAGGGGCAGAATTGCAAAGGTGAGAGGATATGGTTAGATGAGGATTTTTTTTTTTTCCTTTCCATTTGGGAAAAATAAGGAAGGTGGCTGGTGGTAAGTGAAGTCAAGATGGAAAGACAAGAGGAGGGAGATGTGTATTTTACAGTGTGAACGGGGTAACTTAGAGGGATTTGGGCATAGTAGTGGACGGTGCTTGCTGTTTTCCTTGAGTGGCTTCTGTTAGAGGCTGTTGGTGCTAAATATTGTCTGCTTTTAACTCTGACTAACTAAAATAGTTCCTGTTAGTTTTTCTTACTTTTAGAACATAGTTTCATTCTGTTTCTTCTTAAGAAGATTTGAGATAAACATCTTAATTTGGCCAAGTAAAAAAATAATTGTTGGCATAATGTTTTTCATTCACTGAATACATTTTTACTGAGAACTTACTATGTATTAGGCACTCTGCTTCACACTTTGTGTTCAATAAAATTATTTAGCCCCTGCCCTCAAGAAACTTATAGTCCTGTATACAAACAACAAAAGTAGGAAGTTACTGTAGTATGCTAAGTGCATCTTCATGTTAGTCTCAAATACAATGGGAACACATGAAAGAGGCATCTCTCCATCCTACTTTAAATGGAAATCAGGGAGGACCTCTCTAGATCTGAAGTTTGACTAGGAGCTGTCCAGATGAAGGTGGCAGGGAGATTTTTGGGTGAGAGAATATTCCAGATAGAAGATGTTACTTGATGGCAAGAATCTTCAAAATGATGTATAGTCTGCCTTTGCAAGTATAGGGAGGGTTCAGAGTGGAAGAGTGGTCTGGGATGAAGCAGGGGAGGTGGCAGGAAGGCAGAAATGGCGGAAAGGAAGCTTTATTTATTTATTTATTTTTAAAGACTTTATTTATTTATTTGACAGACAGAGATCCAAGTAGGCAGAGAGGCAGGCACAGAGAGAGAGAGGAGGAATCAGTCTCCCTGCTGAGCAGCGAGCCTGGTGCTGGGCTCGATTCCAGGACCCTGGGATCATGACCTGAGCTGATGGCAGAGGCTTAACCCACTGAGCCACCCAGGTGCCCCTAAAGGAAGCTTTAAATGTATAAAAATTTAGATCAGAAAAGAGTACTATGCTAGCTAATTGAATTGGATGCTTTCTGGAGAGTGGTGAGGAATCATTGATTGATTTAAGTATAAGAATAATAAATTTAAGGGGCTCCTAGGTGGCTCAGTGGGTTAAGCTGCTGCCTTCGACTCAGGTCATGAACTCAGGGTCCTGGGATCGAGTCCTGCATCAGGCTTTCTGCTCAGCAGGGAGCCTGCTTCCCTCTCTCTCTCTCTCTCTCTGCCTGCCTCTCTGTCTACTTATGATCTCTCTCTGTCAAATAAATAAATAAAATCTTAAAAAAAATAAATTTAAGTTTTAGGAGGCAATAATATTAGATTGATTCAAATTTTATCACAAGAAGCTTCTGAAATGATTCCAGTTTAGCTCATCAAATGATCACTTAAGGGGCATCTGGGTGGCTGTCCGTTAAGCGTCCAGCTCTTGATTTTGGCTCAGGGTTGTGAGGTTGTGAAATCAGGCTGAGCCCAGCATTGCACTCTGTGCTAGATGTGGAGCCTGCTTAAGATTCTCTACCTCCCTCTGACCCTCCACCCCCAGCCCCAATTTAAAAAAAAAAATCACTTAATATCCTGGCAGTCCTCTTATTAACAGATTTTTACTGCTTACATGACACAAATATATGGAGTTTAAAAACTACTTTAAGAAATAGTACCAAATATATGGCCAACAGACACATGAAAAAGTGCTCCATATCACTCGGCATCAGGGAAATACAAATCAAAACCACAATGAGATATCACCTCACACCAGTCAGAATGACTAAAATCAACAACTCAGAAAATGACAGATGCTGGCGAGGATGCAGAGAACGGGGAACCCTCCTACACTGTTGGTGGGAATGCAAGCTGGTGTAACCACTCTGGAAAACAGCATGGAGGTTCCTCAAAATGTTGAAAATAGAACTGCCCTATGACCCAGCAATTGCACTACTGGGTATTTACCCTAAAGATACAAACGTAGTGATCCGAAGAGGCACGTGCACCCGAATGTTTATAGCAGCAATGTCCACAATAGCCAAACTATGGAAAGAAGCTAGATGTCCATCAACAGATGAATGGATAAAGAAGATGTGGTATATATACACAATGGAATACTGTGCAGCCATCAAAAGAAATGAAATCTTGCCATTTGCGACAACATGGATGGAACTAGAGCGTGTCATGCTTAGCGAAATAAGTCAAGCGGAGAAAGACAACTATCATATGATCTCCCTGATATGAGGAAGTGGTAATGCAACATGGGGGCTTAAGAGGGTAGGAGAAGAATAAATGAAATAAGATGGGATTGGGAGGGAGACAAACCATAAGTGACTCTTAATCTCACAAAACAAACTGAGGGTTGCTGGGGGGAGGGGTGTTGGGAGAAGGCGGGTGGGGTTATGGACATTGGGGAGGGTGCTTTGGTGAGTGCTGTGAAGTGTGTAAACCTGGCAATTCATAGACCTGTACCCCTGGGGATAAAAATATATGTTTATAAAAAATAAAAAATTAATAAAAAAAAGAAAAAATGAAAGCATACAATATAAAAAAAAAGAAATAGTACCAAATATTAAAAAAAAAATGTTTTATCAGAAATAATCATGTATTCTCTTATAGTGTAATATATTGAAATGAGTTTGCTGAGTTTAAGCTATGCTGATGCTTAGTTTAGTAGCTTCAGGAAAACTTAACTCCTTTCCTCATCAAATTCAGTAAAAATATGTAAAATTGTGTTAGGAAAATCAGCAAAGGTTTTTTTAAGTTGATTTGTTGAAATTTCTGAGAAAATATATTTTCCAAAGAAGTTGGAGGAAAATCACCCACTGTATATACTTCTGCTTAATAGAGATAAAATGGATTATTTCTACATTTTCATAGAGCCTTTTTTATTACCTTATAGCTGAACCCTGAAACAGTTCATATGTTACCATGTTTGTAAAAACATTTGCTATCTGAAAGTTGAATATAAAAGTCAATTCTAGTTTTATTGATTGCTATTATACAATTGGAAATGTGTTCCTATAGATTAATACTCTGTTATAGTCAGGGATTTTGCTGATCAAAAGTCAAGGTGATACCATGACCTTTTGGAATTTTGTAATCATTTGAAACTCTAGGTTGCATCCTGATTTTGTCTTGCCTTTACTTCATAAGCATTCAAAGTCATTCCTTTTCTTTCTTCTTTATAAGTTACACTGTTAGTTCTTTTCTGTACAAATGCGTGTACTCTTATTATAATAAATTTATAGCAACACAAAAAATTCTAAGCAGAGAGCCCAATGCGGGGCTCGATCCCAGGACCCTGGGATCATGACCTGAGCCGAAGCAGAGGCCTTAACCCACTGAGCCACCCAGGCGCCCCTATCCTGGAGTTTAAATGAGGAAACCCTGAAATAACATTTTCAGCATGAATCTCTTAATCCTATAGTTTTTAGATGTTCATTGCTAGATGTGACTGAGTCTGACTTTATATCTTATAAATACACCTTTTCTATTCTTTTCCTTCTAAGCCATTAACAGAAACTGTAATATTTATTATCATTCATGTTGGCTTTCTCACTAGACTGTGAGCTCCATGAAAGTGGGAACCATGTCTGCCAACTGGGCCCTTGATATCTAGAGCTTTCCTGTCTAGTATGATAGCCATTGGCCAAATGTGGCTATTTATATTTAAATATAAACTAATTTAAATTTAATTAAAACAACAACAACAACAAAAACAACTCCATGCCCAGTGTGGAGCCCAACATGGGGTGAGAACTCATGACCCTGAAATCAAGACCTGAGCTGAGATCGAGTTGGGTGCTTAACCAACTGAGCCACCCAGGTACCCCTAAGCTAATTTAAACTTAATAAATTAAAATTACAGTTTTTCAATGGTACTAGCCACACTTCAAGTGTTCAACACTTGTGCTTAGCTACTGTATTGGATATTGATGATATCACACATTTTCAGCATCACAGGAGGTTTTATTTAACAGTGCCCATCTAGATCACTGATGGGCAAATAATGGTTACATAGTAAATGTTTGTTGAATGAGTGAATGATTGAATAAATTAGTACCGGTATTGGCTGGTGACGATTACTATTGAATGGATCTTATTTGAATTTACGAAGGTCATTTTGGCTTTTAATTAATCAGTGTTGACATATCCCTAACCAATTTAAAAATACTGGATTTATCAATACTTAAAGGGAAGTATGTGATAGTTAAAAACATGACTTGGTATACCTTAGCCATGGTACGTAGTTGTCATGGCCAAGTCGTCTTTACTTATAGCTTTTTTAAGTCCCAGATTCCTCATTAACACAGGATAATGATGAGGCAGGAGGGAAGGGAGACTAAAGAGACAAGCTGACCAAAGTAAAGCCATTTTGGTTTTAGGCTGACCCTTAACCTAAAAATGAGTATCATAAACAGAATCACAAGATTCAACTCATGGAAAATTATGAGACTCCCTTCCCTCCAGGAATAAAAGCTACAAAAGTTGGACATTCTTAAAAATGCTTACTGTGGGTAATTCCCTAACCCTAAGACAGTGGAATAACTAACCACCTAATGTAAGTGATAAATCCAAAGTTAGAGTAAGCCCCTCCCTCCCTATAGGTTAGCTAATTAAAAAAAATAAATAAACAACAACAAAAAAAAAACCTAATAAAATCCTTCATTAGAAGTGAAGTGGGGGTCCTCTTTCTTATGTGGGAGGAGAGACCACTTCTTTGTGAGGTAGCTCCATTCTTCTGTACTTAATAAATCTTTGTCCTTTTTCTCTAAAATACTTCCTCTTGAATTCTTCCTCCCACAAACTCAGGAACCCTCTTGGTGAGGGGTCTTGGACTGTCCGGTATAAGTAAGCTCTTACAACCTCGTAAGCTGGATAAGAATTAAGTAAGATAATGTATGTAAAGTGCTTGCACTTTAGTAACTCACACACTAAAATGCTTAATAAATTATCTTTTTTTTTTTTTTTACAGTAGCAAACAGAAATATGTCTAGATTTATCCCAGTTCATGGGTAATTTGAGGCTTATGAAGAACTGTGCTCCTATTTTTGAGTGCTTCTGTTGTTAGAATATAGTAGACATTTTTCAAGGTTAGTATTATACATAGCCAAAGCTTATATTTACTGCCTTTAAATATGAAATTTAGTAGTGTCAATTATAAATCTTTTCCCATTGGACTTAAAGTTTTATCTTCTTTAATTTTTATTTATTATTATTATTATTTAAAGATTTTATTTATTTGACAGAGAGAGATCACAAGTAGGCAGAGAGGCAGGCAGAGAGAGAGGGGGAAGCAGGCTCCCCACTGAGCAGAGAGCCTGACATGGGGCTCAATCCCACGACCCTGAGATCATGACTTGAACCGAAGGCAAAGGCTTAACCCACCGAGCCACCCAGGGGCCCCTCTTCTTTAATTTTTATGACTATGTAAATATCTAACCTCCTAATAAGAGAGTTTCACACTACATTTACGGGCAACTTGATTTTAAAACTAATGCAGATATCTCTGATTTCTCTTTTGGGGAGCTGACAAAGAATTCATTCCCACCTGTATTCACTAAATAAGGCTTCTTGGGGTGCCTGGGTGGCTCAGTTGGTTGGATATCTGGCTCTTTTCTTGATTTTTTCTCAGGTCATAAACTCAGGGTCATGGGCTTGAGCCCCATTCTGGCTTTGTGGTCAGCAAGGAGTCTTCTTGAGATTCTCTTCCTCTGTTCCTTCTCCCACACACCTTCTCTCTCTTTCTCATAGATAAGCTAATCTTTTAAAAAAATAAGTAAATAGGACTTCTCTTTGGAAAAAAATCTGAATAATTTAAATCACTGATTATTTATCTAAGTTTCACTTAGTCATCTAACTCTATTGGGCATTTAAAGGTATGACTTAATTTCTAGAAAAACAGTTAAGGCATTTTTAAAATTAACAATAATCCCTGATTTAGTTGGGGGATATTGCCTCACTTTTAAACACTATAATTGTTGTTTCTTTCCTGGGATTTGAAAATAGCATTTGTTGTTATATATAACAACAGGTAGTTAAACACACACTACCAAAATATCAGCTGACTTTATGTTAGGTAAATTTTCTTCATTTTTGTGTTGCTTTCCCTCTGGCTATCCTAGTCTTTTTGTTTTTAGTATAAACTTGTGCTCATATTTCATAGTCCATCTTAACCTCTCAAGTTCATAGTGGAGGTGACTTGAATTTTTCTCCTAAGGTTTTCATTAATAAATATTTACCAGTGTTTGACAATGAAAATATGTCACAGAAAAAGGCAGATCAAACACAGATTTATTCCACTCCTTCCAAAACAGTCACAGTAAGGGGATTCATAACCTGTAGAAACCCAGTGAGATAAAGTGACTCTGGAAAGCCCATGGGTGATGGTAACTGGCCTACAAGTATTAAGAAGCTGGAACTTGAGCTGCTAGAGAGAGACACTTCAGAATCTTAGAAAGACTTGACAATGAGAGTGACATGAAAGCAGTGGTAAGTGTGTTTAAAGTGAACTTAGACCTCAGATGCCTCCCCACACTCGAGCAACAGTGGAAGTCAGTTCTCTGGAGAATGTGAGCTAGAGAACTCTTGAGTGGGTGATACCAAGGTACAGAAGGAGGGTAGGAAATTCAATGAAACACTAAGTAGTGTGATGCCCCCAGTGCACATTCTCCTATTTATCTCTAAAAATTTGGCAGTCAGTTTTATATTCTCCACATACTCAGTTGGAAGATGCTTCTTTGAAGAATCTGATGCTTCTGTGCAAAAGACCTGTGGATACTAATGGTTGGTGGTCTCCCAGTGGAATAGCCCAAGGAGACCGTTCCACAGTGAAGCCTACCTTTCGGCAATCCCCACTCACCTACACAGACTTTCTAATTGGTCTTTTAGTGTTTCGTCTTCAGTGTGAATGGTAACCAATGATCGCTAGACATTTAAAGAAATTTGGAGACCAACACAAGCCTGGAGAAAACAAAGAAATTGACAGCAGTAGACACAATGGAAGAAGGAGAATATTATCTTCAATATTTTCAGGAAGATCAAAGAATATACTGCAATCTGGAATTAAAAACAAGTATTACTTTTTAAGAAAGGCATAAAAATGTGCTCCTGGAAATTGAAAATTGATAGAAGATTTGAAAAATTTAAAATGATTTTTTTGGAGATGAAGTTAAGGAAGCCACTCAAAAAATAGAACAGAAACACCAGGAAATGACAAACAAATGCGAAAAGGCAATAACATTAGAGACTCAGTCCTCAGAATAGAACAGTAGAATTCTTTAGAAAGGCAGAGTTTTAGAAGAGTGTCGTGAAGAAATGCTCAAAGAAAGAACTCAAGAAAATTTCTTAGAATTTAAGGACAGTGATTTTCAAAATTGAAAAGACTTCTTGAGTTTCTAATATATTGAGTTTTTTAAAAACAGCTATAGCAGTATATTCATGAGATTTCAGAAAAATCAGGGGGAAAAAAGTAAAAAGTGAAGGTTCCCAAACTCCAGAACTGCAGAAAAAAAAAAAAATAGGTCACTGAGAAACAGAATGGCACCTAACATCTCAGCAGCGACACTGAAAATCACAGATCAATGGCTTCAAAATTCTGGGGCAAAAATAATTTGCAGTATAGATCTGGAAACCAAGGCAAACTACTGGTCCTCTGTGAAGGTTGAATTAAACATGTTTCAGTTATGTAAAGCTTTAGAAATTAGCTTTGGTACCCTCTGAAGTATGTGCCCTCCCAAAAGAAAAAAGTAAAAGTAAAGTAGAGGGAGTTATGGGATCCAGGAAACAAGGATCTGAGGAGGAAATGAAAGTAATGGATAGGATCGTGTTGATTTGGATACCACAGTGAACACTATGCATGAGGCAATGCACAGAGATCAGGGAGAGATGCCTGCAGAAAGACAGAAATGAAAGTGGAATAGATTATGTTTAAATGCATTGAAAGGAAGCTTCACTCCTGGCGCAGAGGGAAGGGATGACATTAATGGAAAGGAAGGAAAACTAAGGTTTGAAGGTAAGATGATTATTCTAAAGATAAGAGATTATACAAAGAAAGAAATGTAATCTTAATATTTATTGTGAATAGCAATTACACAGACAATGATTAGTAAACATGGATTTTTGGTCCAGCAAAATTTGATGTAAATTAAGTTTGCCCCCTGTGAAAGGCAGTGCTGTTTTAGCTCCCTCATTACTTTCTACCTCTTAAATTATTCTTCAGTAACTCTGAACTGCTGGTGGTTTCCTAAATGTACCATGCTGACTCTTGTCTTTGCTCTTCTCAGCCCATGCATCACAGCCTGAAGGAAGGCTTTTATTAACTGAATGCCCTCCCATGCCCCCCACCAAGCATAAGGTGCCCACTTTGCATTTCTCTCCTTCTCCTTGCCACATAGAACTAAATGATCATGATGATGGCTGCCTCCCCTCCTCTTCTATACATTTCTAAAGATCTTTATGTTGCCTTCTTTGATTCAACCCTTCTTTGGGGGAGATTTTCTTTTCTAGACCCACTCCTAATCTAACTTTCCTTAAACTTGATACTATGCTGTCCTAACACTGCTTGTAATGTGCTTTTCCCCTAAATATAGCTTTTCTTTCTCCCTTTCTTTCTTTCTTTCTTTCTTTCTTAACCTAAAATTTCCAAATAAGATGGGAAAGTTTTCAAGGAAGATTTTGTTAGGATTTGTTTTCTTAGGAGCAGTACTGACTGATGATCAGTTATTTTTATATTCAGCCAAATGCAGATAATTACTGGAATTGATCTTTGTTTTGTTTTGACTGCTCTTTGTCAAATCACTTTCTCACACCATATTGGGACTGCCTTCTTTTTTGAAGATAAGTGAAGAGTAGTATTTTAAAGGAGTCCATTTTTATCTTTATCAACAAAATGTTAAGCAGTGTGGAATAATAGGAAAAAGGGTTAGTTAATGATTGAAGAATTTTACCTTATTAACCCAAGTCATCAACTTTCTGTTGACTTATAAAGTTATGGATGTTAAACCTGATACATCTGCCCCCATATAACCATTATGCTCACATTTGTATCTCTAAAACCATATCTTGAGAAAAATAGAACAAATTGAAATAATGAGTAATTATTGATATGATACCTCTGTGTCCTCTGACCAGAATAACCAATGTTTGAGTAGTATGTCAGACAAAAAGAAATGAGCTTGAGATGAAAAGTATTATCTTTTAATAAAAATATCTGGGAAACAATTTGAGGGTGATATATATTATAAGACAGTAGAAAGCTTTATTTAACCTTCCTGTAAACAGAATTGCAGGGGCGCCTGGGTGGCTCAGTGGGTTAAAGCCTCCGCCTTCGGCTCAGGTCATGATCCCAGGACCTGGGATCCAGCCCCACATCAGGCTCTCTGCTCAGCAGGGAGCCTGCTTCCTCCTCTCTCTCTGCCTGCTTTTCTGCCTCCTTGTGATCTCTGTCTGTCAAATAAATAAATAAAATCTTTAAAAAGAAAATAAACAGAGTTGCATTGCTTAATGTTTTATATAGTTTAGAAATTAAACATTTCTTACTTAAAACCATGAAGGGATGTATTTATGATTTAGAAACGCAGGATGACTTGAGTGTAATCATTTCTTTAAGGTGACATTCGCCACTCTGTAGGTTGTAACCATTTACGGTAACAATAAGTTGTACAGTTTGTAAAACCGTAAATCGACCTGAGGAGCTGTACTAAAAATGCAGAGTAAAGCACCAGCAGTGTTTTGTTTACCTCTTCATGTCCTTTGCTCGAGGTAAGACAGAGAAAGGTAATCATGTGGCAACAGGGTAGTTAAATATTAAAATGTTATATCTCATCCGTGGGTTAAAACTCTTCTCACTGTACCTGTAAGGTTTTATGATTTACTATTTTTAGAGGCCATTTAATACGTCATAATAAAATTTGAATTCCAGAGTTTCCATTTCATTAAAGATGATTTCAGAACATAGTTTTCCTTCTACCAGGTTGGGTCGTGTCTGGCCCACATACTCTATCTGTTTGCCTTTGTAAAATAAGTTGAAATGTAAAAATTTAGCTTGTGGTACTACTATGGAAAAACACTGTCTCATAATAAAAATACTCCTCTGTGAGTATTTCCTCAGTAGCTTTTGTTTTGCACTAGTCAGTGACACAAACTTTCATTTTGGAACCTTTCCAAAAGGTTCATAGAATGTCAATGAATACTAACCCTTAAGGCTAATTTTCAAAAAATAGAGATTTGAAAAAAAAAAAAAATTACTCGGGGGAGGGAAGAGGTGAGGTAGGTGAGATGGTTTTCTTTACTTCTTTTTCCCAAATTTTGTTCCCTGATACGTGTTTGGTTGAGAACTGATCTGGCAGGAAAAGCTGTACTTTTATTCTTATTTTGGAAGAAAATGCCCACAGGGAATATTCTTCTACCTCTTCTGAGAATCTGCACTCAACAGCTTTTTGCTTCTGGGAAGATCTGAACTTCTTAGATAATGTTTACTTTTTAAAATTCCTTTTGTCTTTTGGTGGTGTTAGCCAAGGTTTTGTGTTAAAGGCTATGATCTCTCTGATGCCTCAATTTCTCTCTTTCTCTCTCTCACTCAACACTGTGCTGTACCCAGTGCAGAATGGAAGCCTAATTCAGATCTCATCTGAACCACCTGAAATAGGAGTTTAGCAGGGGATGAACAATCAAGAGTTTCTATTTGATGAATCAGATCCTCTCTTGTACAGTTTTCTATCATTTCTGTTAACTAAAAAATAGAATAAATAGGAAGATAGTGGAAAAATACACAAATCTCCCATACAGAAGAATTCTAAATAATTCCTGCAGACATTCCCTCTCTAAGAGGTGGAGCTTAACTCTCCACCATGTAAGCGTGGACTACATATAGTGACTTCTTCTAAACAGGTCTGTAGAGTGGTGGGGAGGGAGGTCACTTAATAATGGGGAGACATGACACATGCTGCTTTAGTCAGTGAGCAAGGTTAGCATAAGCAGTGTTGTCATAGCTAACAACATGGACTTTGGATATGATGTGGTTAGAGTGGCACATATCTTTATGGTCTTCTTCCTCCAAGCCTTTAACTCCATCTTAATCATGAGAAAAACTTCAAACAAATCCCAGTTGTGAGGTATCCTATAGTATATCAAAATTCAGTACTCCTCAAAAGGCAGTCAGGGTCATTACTGCAGGTTGAATTGTGTCCCCCAAAAAGATATGCTCAAGTCCTCCCACTCTGTACGTAAGAATGTGACCGCATTTGGACAGGGTCTTTGCCAGTGAATCCTAATGTGGTATCCTTATGAGAAGAAGGAAATTTGGAGATAGATAGACTCCCAAAGGAGGCCATATGAAGACAGAGCAGAGATTTGAGTCATGCATCTACAAGCCAAGGAAAGCCAGAGATTACCAGCAACCATCAGAAGTTAGAAGAGACAAAGGAAGATTCCTTCCCTACAGCCTTCAGAGAGAGCTTAGCTTCATTTAGGACTTCAAGCCTCCGCAACTATGAGAGAATAAGTTTCTGTTGTTCAAAGCCACCCAATTTGTGATACTTTGTTATGGAAGCCCTAGAAAACTAATATAGTCTTCAAAAACAAGGGGCGTATGAGAAATGGTCATAGTGGAGAGGAGCCTAATGAAACATGAGGACTAAATGCAATGTGGTATTATGGACAGGATCCTGGACCAGAAAAAAGCATTACATAAAAAAGTGAAGTAAGTCTGAATAAAGTATTGGTTTTAATTAATAATAAAATATTGATATTCTTCATTAATTGTCACAAATACATCATGCTAATGCAAAATGTTAACAATAAGGAGATAGGGTGCAGATTATGTAAGAACTTTGTGTTCTGTTTTCACAACTTTTCTGTAAATATGAAGTGCCTCAAAAATAGAAAAGTTGATTACAAGAAAATGTAAAAACCCCAAATTTAGTTGTAATTTTAATGAGCCCTCTATGATATGTGATGGAGTAGATGACAGTCTGTTTTAGGGGTGTGGCCATGGTGACCAGGCACTGAGGGCTGTGTTTGCTGATTAATTATGTCACAGAATGATTAAATCAGGAACTTCCACTGATAAAGTATATACTCCTTTAAATGTCAGTTTATTGCAGCAGTCATTATATAAGGCTAAGTATAAGTCCATTATGAATTATGGAAATAATACAATCAGGGAGATAAACATTTTGATAAAAGATTTTTTTCAAGCCTATGTAGACAAGGTATATATATAAAAAAGGAAAACTCATACCTAAATAAGTATGTGGAGATTTCGGTTAAAATTCCTCATGTCATTTATGAAATTTAATGGACACTTTGCTGAGAAACAGTTCAACAGCCAATCCTACCACCATTTCTCCCAGAATTCAACCCCAAGGTATGCTTTAGTGGGATAGGGGATAGGGAGCCTGGTAATGAAGAAGGGTTAAGACAGTTTCTTCTCTCTCTGAATTTTGTTCCCTGTCCTACCGTATTTTTATTTTTGTTGGAGGATTCCAGCTAAATTGGAGACTTATTTCTCCCTTCCTTTAATATGTATTTAATTATAATGGAAGAAATGCAAATGATCCAGGTAAATATATGAGTATTACGTGCTAAAGCACTTGGAAGACCTACTTTTATACACTTGACCTATGAACAACATGAGGTAGTTAGGGGCACTGGACCCCTCACAGTCAAAAACTATCACATAGCACTTTTGATTTCCTACTATTAGCTGATTGTAGCTTTGACTTACCTATTAATAGTGATCATTGACCGGAAAGGTCCTTGATAACATAAACAGTTGATAAATACGTATTTTATATTATGTATTATGTACTCTATGCAGTACAATAGGGTGAGCTAGAAAAAAATGTTATTAAGAACATCATAAGGAGAGAAAATCCATTTACAGTACTGTACTGGAGTTACCGAGATAAATCTGCATCTAAGTGAACCCATGTGTTTCCGGTTCTAGCTTCTTGTGTTACCACCTGGACAGGTGTCTTAACTTATTTGAGACTGACAGCTCACCTACAAAATGGAGCTAAGGCTGTTCTAAGGATGCAATGAGATGAGGTTTCTAAAATGTCCTATGAAGTGGGGCTATGAGGCAGAGGGAGAAGCAGAAACCCCCACCCACCAGAAGCCCAGCGGGGTGGGTGATCCCAGGACCCTGGGATGATGGCCTGAGCGAAAAACAGATGCTTAGCTCACTGAACCACCCAGGCACCCAGATAGCATGTTCCTCTCTAGTCATTCATGGATCTAGATGATTTTTAAAATTTCAAAGGCACATGCAAATGGCATGTACTCTCTTGAGCTCAATGTCATCATCTATAAAATGAGAATGGAAAATAGTACTTCATCAAAAATTAATGTGTCTATTAAACAGGGTAAGGGCTAGAAAACATTTAGCACAATACTTGGTACAGGTTAAAGTGTCAATAAATAACAGTAGTTGTTTTTAAAATCAGCATGTTTTCCCAGATCAGTAAAGTATCGACCGTGTTCTTGAACTGAGATATTAGTCATTTCCCATGTATAAAATCAAGCAGTAAATGTGCTCTAACGATGCCATCACAGCAGCTAGAGTTGGAGGGAAATACTCAGAAAGCAGTGATAAAGTATATATATATATGGCTTGTCTCTGTATTAGGCCTTCTTATGAAATCTATCACCATAGCGAACATACAGTTGGTACTAATGTGCTTTTTAGTTGCTTATTAAATTTCTGCAACAAGTGTTGTTCTTCAGCTAGTTGTTAAGCCAACAACATTCTGGATTGAATATAGACTGGCTGCCATATCGTCCTAATTTGTAAACAGCCTCAGAATTTTCTCTGCACTATTAAAGAAAAAAAAAAGAGAAATCAAAATAATTATTTTAAGTGATTACAATGTATTGGTTTAAAGGTACAGAATTACTCTTGATTGATATTGAGAAAATACTATACTTCTATTTTAGTAAGACTTGAAGGTTCCTCTAAACTATATATATGCTCTACATAGCTATAATTTGGATATGTCTTTTAAAAGCCTGAGGAAAAACCAGGCATTTGTAATTGTTTTCTGTACAAGGTATGCACTCTAATTGCTATATTTGAATATTTGAAAACTCCATATTGCTACATGAGCATCTGTGACAACTGACACTATGATTGCCAAATAGGAAAAGTTTCTATATTTAAAATTCAATTTAGCAAATTGACATTTTCTATTCCCTTTTCTAATATTCTCTTATTCTGACAGATCACTGTTTTAAAACAAAACACAAACCATGCATTTATTTGACTGTCATGAAGAATTAAACATGAAAAGGATGAGATGCTGTGGCTATCACTTTTCATTAAAACCAGCTGCTGTGGTTTTAAAATGCAAACCAGATCAAAACCAGTACAAACCCTGGGGGTTTAATTTATATACTGAACGAACCAGCTTGCTTTGAAAGAGTGCTTTAAAAAAAAAAACTTGAGAAGAAACGTATACATCCATCATTTAATTTTTCACTAGCTCTGTGAGTTAGAAAGACCCAAGAATTATCTCTGTTTTACTGTGAGAAAACTGAGATAGAGGCTTATTTGACTTGTGTAGCTAGTTAGTGCCAGAAGCAGAGTTCCAGGCTTCTGTGAATGACTGTGTCTAGCCATGGGCTCTAGATCCAGAAGGTGATTCCAGGCCTCTGTCCTGGCCCAAATTCTAGAATAGAACAATGATGTGTTCTGTTTGGAGCTTAACAGGTGAATGAGAACCAATTGTGAGATATTTAGGAAATTTGTAAGCCGCTGTAGAAGTATTGCTAGCTTGAGATGAGCTATAGTGGAAATATTTATACTATGGAAATCAGTAAGCACTACAAATCAGGATTTAATTTTTTCCCAGAGAACTGGTTTACCTGCCTATGACTGATGATATCGAAGTATAAACTGAAGAAGAACAAAACAACAATAAAAACAATATAACAATGTAATATAAGTGTAATGTAATTTTGTAAATGTAGTAATTTGTGAATTAATGTAATACTTGTAATTTTGTAAATCAAGGGGAGAAGTATTTCTTTGTTCCTTAATTTAGAAATTTGCTTCTAAGCTGTGAATAAGTATGGGCAGGACCATTGGGAAATCTTGAATGAAACTTGAGTGTTTTGAGGACCTTTATAAATCCTTAACTATTCTTTAAGAACTAGGTCAGGTCTCACCCCTTCCAAAAATTATGGCAGTCAGCTTGGCTTTTCCCTTTGAATTTCTAGTTGATTTAAAATCAAGCCACACACACTGGAACTTATCTACTATGTGTTCCATTTGAATTAATTTTGTATTGTTAAGAATGCAGTAAGTTTTTCAAAGGTGGGACCTGGACTTCCTTCTTTTTTTTTTTTCTTTTTTCTTTCTTTGAATAAATATTTAATTAATACCTATTCTACGTTCTTACTGCTTGAGAAACAGCATTAAACAAAAGTTTCTGCCCTTCTAGAAATTCTAGTCCAGTGAAGAGTCAGGAATTAAACAAATGAAAAATTAGACCTGTGATAAGTACTTTGAAAATTGTTTGTAGTTGGGGAAAGTACTTCGACAAAACTAAAAAAGTGTATAGTCTGAGAATGTCTGATAGTGGGCTTTTTCCTCTTTAGGGAGTTCAGTTAAAGCTTCCCAGAGGACATTGTGATTGAATTGAAAGCTGACAAATGAGAGAGAATTAACTTGAAGTTAGTGGTTTTGAATATAATTTCTTTGTGTAGGCTTTCTATGGCCTTCTAATCTGAATGAAGTTCCCTTTCAAAATGGATCCCCATATCACCCTTTGTAACAGAAACAACAATTTTTAATTTCATATTTATTCACTGAGTGTTTTTCCCAGTAGATTATTGGCCCAAAGCCGGGACTGTGTTCTGTTCACCTTGGAAGTATCTGTCGTATTACTGACCTATAATAGTCACTCAGTAGTTGTTAAATCTCCTGCTCCCTCTGCCTTTGTTTTCTAATAGTGCTGGCATGTGCCCTACCAACCTCTTAGTTACTGAAAAGACATAGTAATGTAATGTGTACAAAGAGAAATAAGATAAGATCCAGAATTGTGTCACAGAACACAAGAAGGAGGAAGTGTCCAGGAGTAAATAGAAATAAATCAGGTGTGGGGCTCCTGGGCGGTTCAGTCAGTTAAGGGTCTGCCTTCTGCTCAGGTCATGATCTCAGGATCCTGGGATCAAGTCCTGTCTGACTCCATGCTCAGTGGGGAGCCTGCTTCTCCCTCTCACTCTGCCTGCCCCTCCCCCTGCTTGTGCTAGCTCATGAGCCTGATGATTCTCTTTGTCAAATAAATAAATAAAATCTTAAAAAAAAAGAGAAAGAAATTAGGTGTAAGCAGTATTGTCTCGGAGAACAAGGAAAGAAAAGGCTATTGGATTTAACAAGAAGGAAGTTTTGTTTATTCATCTTGTTTGAAAGAATTTGTTAAGTTTGTCAAACATATTAAAAATGTTTTCTGAAGTGAAATGTCAGGTGATAACTTTTGAAATAATTGCTTTCTCACAAAAGGTGAAAAGAATGTGCAAATGGATACCTTCTTGGAAAAAAGGTGTATCCAAGTGTGTGTATACACAATGTTGTCAAATGTGCTTTGAAGGAGGGAGAAAGAAGAAAGGTAGATGCAAGAAAAAGACTGGAGGGAACTCACAGGATTGTTAAATGAGAGTGCTCTGGGTACTGCTTCTCCCCTTTGTTCTTTTCTGTATTTTGCACTTTTCTCAAGTTTTTAAAGTTAATAAACCTATAGTACTTTCATAATGAAACAGTAAACAAAGTAACATTTCGTAAAACCAAGAATTGTGTAAGGGTTGAGCAGAATATACAGTTATGCCTTCTATATGTAGCGGACTCAGAACTATATTTTAGATTTCTCTTTAACTTGCCTCAGTTTGCTTACCGCTCTAATACATTAATGTTAAAGGCCAGTTGAATCTTTGTTTATATGTCCATCTGCACTTCTGGCGCCAGAGCTCTTTAAGGATGGAGATCTTTATCTTTGTGTTTCTGTCATCCCGGCAGTGACATGTGTATGTTGAATGCATAACTTGAAACTGAAATGTCTTGACCTTTTTATTATCTTTAATCTATGTGCCTTTTTTCAGAACCCAGGACTGAAAACCACAATGAATGGTCATATTTCTAATCATCCCAGTGGTTTTGGAATGTATCAAGCTCAAATGAAGTAAGTTGGAAGGTTTATATTTAATTTGTTGGGGTGCTTTTTTATGATTTATATATATATTTTTAGAGAGAGAAGGAGAGACAGAGAATGCATGAACCGGGACTCTTGGCCAGGGGTGGGGGTGGTAGAGGGTGAGGGAGAGAACCTTAAGCAGACTCTGCTCTGAGTACAGAGCTCAGCATGGGGTTCCATCCCACAACCCCGAGATCATGACCTAAGCCAAAATCAAGAGTTGGAAGCCTAACTGACTGAGCCACCCAGGCACCCCTGTTGGGGTTCTTTTTGGATTTGATTTGGTGGTTTTGTTTTATATTTTAACTGAAAAGATTAACTGCCAGTTCTTTATGTAGTTTATTCTTCATTAATATAAAATTTCTTTCTAATTCTAAGCTGTGATTGTATTTAAAAGTTTACTGTGTCTGGAAAGAAAAAGATGGTTAAGTAATATCTGCCTCAAGGACAATGACCTACTAGAAGGCAGTTTCTTCTGTTATTTTATGTATTACTGTTTTCCATGGTGGAATGTATACTTCCGAGATTTCCGTTTTTCTGGAGTATGCTATTACTTTTATTTATAAAACACTGGCATTTGAGGAGAGTTAAATGTCTTCCAGTCCAATCTGTCAAGATACTTTTCACTGTGTAAATCAAATAAAAAGTCAGGCGAGCAAACAAAGTAATCCCTATGGCTCTGGGTAGAAGTTGAAATCAGGTCCCTGACATAAGTGGCTGTCCCTTTATTTATTGTAGATAATATTGTAGTTACTTTATGTTGGCCATTGTGGTCTGGAGTTCGCTCATTATTTTTCAGAATTCATAGGTTATTCATGATGTAAATTGTATCATGTCCATCAGTTATTCAAGCCAGAAAGTTTGACCACACCCTCAGTCTTCCACCCTTTTCTTACAATAAATATCCATTTAGTCATGAATGTGTAACATTTTCTTCTGTAAAGAACTCTTGATTCTGTCTCTTCCTTCTTTCTTTTTTTCTTTCTTTTTTTTTTTTTTAATTTTATTTATTTGACAGAGAGAGATCACAAGTAGGCAGAGAGTCAGGCAGATAGAGAAGGGGAAGCAGGCTCCAGGCTGAGCAGAGAGCCTGATGCGGGGCTTGATCCCAGGACCCTGAGATCATGACCTGAGCCGAAGGCAGAGGCTTAACCCATTGAGCCACCCAGGCGCCCTGTCTCTTCCTTCTTTTTGTTCTAATTCTACGTAGGGCCTTTTTCCTACCATAATTTTTGCAGTACCCTCTACCCGGCTACCTTGCCATTTGAATTATTTTCTTTAAAAATGTTTTTGATCATGGCATGTCTTTGCATAAAATAATTTGCTGCATCTAAAGAATAAAAATTCAAAATTCTTATCCCCTCTATTTGCCTTCCCTATGTCTGAAGCCATTCCTCTCTTCTAGGCAGCCCCATTAGATGCATCGTTCCATTGGACACCATGCTAGTCACTGAGCCAGTTCCTCATGCCTTTTCCTCACTTAATTCTCCACCTGTCTGTAGAACTTCTTCCCAGTCTTTTCTATTCTGCGGAAATGCCAACTTGGCAGTGAAGACTTTCTGCACATCCTGATAAAAATTGAATCATTCTTTGATCTCACCTGTTATATCTGTTAGTTTTATCCAGATGTCACATTCTATTGTAACCATTTTACTTAATTGTTATATTAAAAGGATCATGTCCCCCGCCATATTCCTTATTCTAGTAGGTTTTTGGGTTTATAAATGTTTACTGAATAATTTTTTTTTAAATTCAAGTGATATGTTTATTCCACTTCCCATTATTAGTAGCAGGAGGCTAGGGAAAAGCGGGTCCAATTAATGATAAAGTGTTATTTTACCTTTTAAGTTTTTGTGAAAATAATGTCTATTCCATGACAGGTTCAGTCATTGAGTACTTTTTATGACTGGATCACTGCTCTCAACTCAATTTAGTATGGCACGCTTAAACTCTTCTGAGATAGTTTGAGCCTTCTTGACTTCCTTCTTATGAAGGTTCTGACTTGGAGTTTGAGAGGAGGCTGTGACTTGTACCTACCTCAGTCTACACTGGGGTAGTGTGGTTTATATTCTTGACCAGAGCAGGATCTGTCTCATTTTGACAAACCTAAGTTATGTGTTTTAAAAACACATGATGATTGTGATACATTGGAATTTTTATATGTAGTTTTGAATTTTTATTGCTTACTTTGGACTTTAACCGAGAACAATGACCTTTATTTATTTATTTAAATTACAGTGGCTATGGAACATCACCCACCTTTTCCCAAATGGACAGAGAGCACAGTTCAAAAACAAGTGCAAAGGCCCTTTATGGTATGTGTATTTATTTGACAAGGTGTAATTCTATTTCTAACCACATTTTACAAATTTGTATTTTTGTATTCAGATTCGTCATTTGAACCCATGCCTTGTTTATATTATTTGGAGTGACATAGTGAGAGATAAGGATTGTTTAAAAAAGTTTTTATAAAAATCTACTAAGATATGACTTCTGCTTACTGTCATGTGATTTGCAACCACGGATGTATTGCAATGTTTTCTAAGGAGTCTTTTAAATGGAGTCAGTCCCTTAGGTGGATTTTCCCAGCTAATTATTTGTGATATAATTGTTGATCTTCATGAATGACCCGTTTCATTGTGGGCTGACAGTTCACAGGACTTCTTCCTTATAGCTCTTGAACTTTAGTAGTGTAATAGTATCATTTCTTTCTGTACTGCGAAAGTAGCAGGATTTCTCCTTGATTCTGCTTTAATTTCCTTTGTTCTCTCTAGATTGTCTCATGTGTAAATAATGTATTTTTAAACTTTAGTATAAATTAGAAGTCATTACTAAAAAGAAGTGAAGGACTCCTGAAATATACCCCATAAGTCTGGAAATGTATTTTTTTCACGGGGTCTGCATGGGCTTTGATTATTGTACAATAATAAAGAATAAGAATAGTATTATGGTTAAAGACTCAGAACAGTATTGTGGTTAAGAACAAAGACTCTGGACCCAGACATCCTGGGTTCAAATTCAGTTCTATCATTTACTGGCTGAATGATCTTGGAGAAGATTCTTGTACCTAATTTTGCTTATCTCTATAATGTGGGATATCTCACAGAGTTGATGTGACAATTAAATGAGTTAGTACATGTAAAATGCTTCATGTGGTGCCTAGTAGTGCCTGATAATCAGGAAGTAGTGTATACAGTTGTTGTTATTGTTGGGAGTATCCTTATTATTATCCGTCATAGGAACTAACACCCTTTTATAAATGTGGAATCCCCCCCCCTTTTTTTCATTATCTGGATCCACAGTGTCTTGGCTGTGGTAAGATGGAACAATTGTAGGGTTTTGTGACTCTTTCTGCCTGTGTAGTGAGTGACAGGGCCTTAGGACTCAAATCAGACATTTATAAAATGGATTTTATACCATAACGGATAGATTTTCATATGGCTTTGTCTATCTGATTAGTGTTAGTTTCACTTTTCTCCAGTACTATATTAAGACATCCTTACCGTGTCCTAGTAGTTGTGAGTTTTAGATCCAGAGAATCTATCCAACAGATGCTTATTTTGTAGATTAATATGTGCACAGAAGAGAGCTAGTAATATGTGGTTCTTGACTGTAACGGACTTGCAGTCTAGAGAATGACTTGAAGAAACTGAAAAAGAAGAAAGTAAGTCGTTTGGTTTGGTTTGGTTTTGAAAAAAAAAAAAAAAAAAAAAGCAAAATGATTGATTCCTTCAGTCTTTCATTTCTAGGCAGGTAGTTATTAAGGACTTCTGTGTGCCAGGCCAAAGTCTTCATAGCCTCTTTTCCGTGACGATCTAGTCATTCCAAAGATGAACAAGACGTGGTCCTTGCTTATGCACTGGTTTGGTGAGGTAGACTAGTAAATGCGTTGTTATAATAAAAAGCTACGTAAACTTGGATGGCAGTGTCTGAGGTGCAGTGGGGACGGTCAGTTCTGTGTGGTAGGGCTGGGAGTCAGAAGGGATTTCATAGAGGAGCTGAGCGTTGAGCTGAACTCTGCGGCAGGCATTTGAGAGATTGGTGGGTGCTGTAAAGAGCAATACGAACCCTTTATAAACAAGACTGTGAGCTCTGTGAAGTTGGGCCATGTCTGCCTTGATTACTTCAGGATCCCCCAAGCATAGCACAGCACAGTGGTTAACATATAATATACACTCAGTCAATACTTGCAGAATGAGGGGGGCGCCTGGGTGGCTCAGTGGGTTAAGCCGCTGCCTTCGGCTCAGGTCATGATCTCAGGGTCCTGGGATCGAGTCCCGCATCGGGCTCTCTGCTTGGCAGGGAGCCTGCTTCCTCCTCTCTCTCTCTCTGCCTGCCTCTCCATCTACTTGTGATTTCTCTCTGTCAAATAAATAAATAAAATCTTTAAAAAAAAAAAAAACTTGCAGAATGAATATATAATGAATGAATGAACCGCACACAGTTTGGTCTTAACTCGAGGGTGCAAGGTGGTGCGTTGGGAAGTAAGCTTAGAAATCTAAACATGGACCACAGTGGGAAGAATCATACTAGGGAGTCTGGACGTTGTTTGCAGGAAATGCCTAGCCATTGAGGTTTTTTCATCAGGGGTATAAAAGGTCTGTTGTCTTGGATCACTCATAGCAGTATTGAGGATGGTTATGATGAGTATGAATAGAAATAAGTCAGTCAGACATCTAAGTAATAGCCCTAAGACTTTTGTTCAGATGAAAGAGTGTCGATCATCTCGCAAATACCATAGATCGAAAAATCTGTTTTCAGAGAGTTAAGAAAAGGGGTAAGGGATAAAATGTAGAAGTCATTTGCAAATTTTAATGTTTGCTTTGTGTAAAGAGGGTCTTCAAAAAATCATAGATCTGAGGATTGAAAATCAGTAACCTATAAGCAGGAAATTTCTGTTTTCCCCTTTTTACATATAGAACAAGCTGAGGTTCCTTTCTAAGGTGAGATGATTTGTCCGAGTCACATAACTTTACAAATCTTGATTATAAGAAAATGTGACAATCTTGTATAGTCACAAAAATGAACGGTGTATGGGTAAAACAGAGGATACAAAGAGAGGGAAAGAAAGGGGCAAATCCAAGAGACATTTATTAAGAAGAAAGAAGACTTAGCAAATGTATTTGGCTGAGAAACAAGCAGGTTTTAAGTTCCTTGAAGTTGCAGATAATGTTTCATTCCTCTTTGTATCTAATCCTCCCCCTTCCCTCCCAAAAGAAACTCTCAGTCAGTGCCCGTGGAATGAATGGTGTGAAAAATAGGGAAGAAATACATTCAGATTTTGAACGAACCTTTGCAGTAAGCAAGTTGTAGTTGAAGTTCCAACTGTAGTTAGTTAGCATTGAGTGTTTAGCCTCCCGAGTTTTCTTTTTTCTTTTTTTTTTTCCTCAGGAATTGGTAAAGATTTTTAGCGTAGTTTATCACTGTGTATCCATTTTCTTTAAAATTTCTCCTTTCACAATGATTAAACCAGTTGAATAAATCTTTCAAGAATTAGCTTCTTTCCTGGATGGTACATGAACTTCTTTGGTATGTGAAGATACTATTTAGTGCACTGGAACATGAGTTTTATGGTAATGACCATTGTTTTTTATACGCTGGCCACAGGTTTGATACTGACTGCCTCTAGAGTTTCATGCAGCTTGTCTTTTTCATGAGAATGCTTTTCAGGTCTGACACCATCATGTCCCCCCTACATTGCTTCAGGAACTCAGTAACTTCAGTCTCGGAGAGACAACATGGGTTCTGGGGGCCAAGCAATTTTGGGTTGAATTATGGGCCTTCTACCAGAGGATTGCCATTTTGGGCAAATGATTTTACCTCTTGGCCCCAGTTTCCTCATCTACAAAATAGAAGTGAAAATAATATTGTGGTAAGTTTATATGAGAAAATAGAAGTAATGAGTCTGTCATGGCATTGAGGAAGAACATAGGAGAGTCACTTTTTGTCCTTGGTCCTCAGATTAATCAAGTCCCTCAAATTTAATATTTTGGTGTTACCTCCAAATGATATTATATGTGTAATCTCAGTGATGCTTGGACAGGATCAAGGGTAATCTTCATCATATTTTTAAGCTTATATTCCAGATATTACCA
The DNA here is from genome assembly GCF_030435805.1 of Mustela lutreola. Taxonomy (NCBI): domain Eukaryota; kingdom Metazoa; phylum Chordata; class Mammalia; order Carnivora; family Mustelidae; genus Mustela; species Mustela lutreola. The sequence goes on from NC_081297.1 coordinate 92,497,805, forward strand.
GAAATATTTTTTGTACTCTGAACTATATGATTATGATGATATATTTGCTTCTTTTGGATATGTGCTCATTTATTCAAGGAAAGGAGTTAAAATATACTGCAGTTTAATAACCCTGTTTTGTCATTTCTTCATTATGATACAAGAAATTTCAAAGCCAGGATGTGAGAGGCTCTACATCACCAAAGTCCCTGACAACATAAATAAATAGAGAATAAATAATAATTTCAGTTTCCTCCACATACCTCATGACAGTAACATTTCATTTGGCTACTGTTATTGAGGACTTGAAAATTTTGTATTTTTCTCCAACAAGCCTGCTTGTCAGAGTCTTTAAGCACTAAAATTTAATATCATTTTTAAGGAGGTACTTGTAAAATATATTAAAACTTCCCTTCCTCCAGGGCGTGGTGCCTGTAGTCTCCCATCGATGACTCAGACGGTCATCAGTGCACATAAGCTCATGTGCCTTGGTGTGCTCAGAGGCTGTATTCTCTACCTTTATACCAAATCATTCAAAATCTTTTCCCTTTTGAACATCTGTGGCTACTTTTTCCATGTGGCTATGTCCCAAGCCTGTTACTTTTGCCTGTTGTCAATGTGCCTCCTTCTGGCATTACTTCTGATACATACAGGCTGAAAAACTAGAAGGAAAATCTTTAGTAGAGTAAGCTATAAGTGGGGAATCAAGAATCCCATTAAAGTCTGCATATTAAAATGTGCAAGTTTCAATGTACAGACTTGTGACATCGGTCTGCCATTCAGAGGACTTATTTAAGTGTGGGCTCTGCTATGTTCTGAATAGCTTAATTTCCTAGAAGAGTAACTTCTCTGTAAATTCAATATTGCTGAATTTGTAATACAGTCATTTATACTAATCAGCTGTTTAAAGTCATCCTCTGTCCAGAAAAACTCAGGTTTCACAGACTTTCCAGTTAGCTGTATATATATATATATTTTATCATTACTGACATTTATAGTAACTATGAAATTTGTTTTGTTGTATTGGTTAAATGTGATAGACACGTTCTCTATTCATTCAGCCTTAAGATTGAACTTTTTAAAAAGATTTTATTTATTTGACAGAGATCACAAGTAGGCAGAGAGAGACAGGCAGAGAGAAAGGAAGGGAAGCAGGCTCCCTGGATCATGACCTGAGCCGAAGGCAGAGGCTTTGACCCACAGAGCCACCCAGGTGCCTCAAGTTTGAACTTTTTTGTGAAGCCAGGAAGGAGGAAAATATATTTGTGTTTTTCCTGTTTTTCTTTTTTCTTCTCAAGGAGGGACTAGTAAGAATTGAGTATAACTAATCTGTAAACCATATAATTCATTTCGATATAATTGACTTTACAATAAACTTTTCTTTATTTTTACACAGTGCTTGACTTATCTCATAGGAATATTCCTGAATATAGCACTTTTCTTAATAGATTTGTACCCCACATTTTATTTACTTATTTTATTTATTTATTTATTTGTACCTATCTTCTCTTCCTGTCCCTTTCTATCTTCTGAACTTGGATGGGAATTAATCTCTTTGTGTATTGTCAGATTTGGAGCCCAGCAATCTCTTACACATTCAGGTGGCATTCAGGAATTAAAATCCATTTCTCTTTTCTCTATCTTCATTTACAGTGAGTATTTAACTGGAGAAAATATGTAAATCTTTTATTTATTTATTTATTTTAAATTTTTTATTATTTTATTTTTATTTATTTATTTTTTAATTTATTTGAGAGAGAGAGAGACACCATGAGAGGAAAGAGGTCAGCGGGAGAAGCAGACTCCTTGCCAAGCTGGGGTCCTAATGCGGGACTCAGTCCTGGGACTCCAGGAACATGACCTGAGCTGAAGGCAGTTGCTTAACCAACTGAGCCATCCAGGCACCCCAAATCTTCTTTTTTAAGAGCAATTTTTTTTAATTCTCAAGAAATAAATGGCCCATGATTATATATTATCAGGCAGTTAGGCCATGTTAGAGTCACAGTTCAGCTTCATAGAATGTGCTGGTGTTTTATGACTCAAGAAGACTGGCAGTGTTCACCTTACCTGAAAATTTTAAAGCTTCTTTTCTTCTCATGGGATAAGCTGTCTTAACAATTTGTTGAATAGGCAAGTAAAATTAACTCTTAAATAATTTAGTTTTGTAAAAATGACCTTGTTTGTTATTAAAAACAGTATCTTAGTTTTGATACTGATTTGTCAAACTGTGATTGTGGCGGCCTAGATAATGAGAGGCTGTTCTTACCCCGCAGTGTTCCCCTGATTCCCATTAAGCACCTCACCTCTGTGGAAATTATACACTAAAATAGTGGAAAAGGAATTCTCTTTTACTGTGCTTGAAAGTTTAAAGTAATTAAAACAGTAGCCCATTGTTTTATTTAGAGAGAGAAATAAATACTCAGCAGCTACTTTTATGTTACTTTTTTTTCTTTTTAATTGCCAAATCCTCACTTTGAAGCTATGCTTTATTTTCAGAGAAAGAGAAAATAAAATTATCTGAATATTAGCTCTTTTTTTTTTTTTTAATGATCCATTCATTTATTTGAGAGAGACAGAGTGTGGGGGAGAGGGAGAGGGCGAATCTCTAAGAAGACTCCCCACCGAGCACGGAATCTGATATGGGATTCTATTTCAGGACCCTGAGGTCATGACCTGAGCTGAGCTGAAATCAGGAGTCACACACTTACCCAACGGAGCCACCCAGGCACCCCAAAACATACATTTAAAAAAAATAAGACTTACAGTATTAGGTTCGTAACAAAATTGAGAGGAAGCTACGGGGATTTCCCACGTACCACCTTGCACATGTAGCCTTCACTATCAACAACCCGCACCAAGAGTGTTATGTTTGCTATTACAGTCGATGAGCCTACATCCATACATCACAGTCACCCGAAGTCTTCTGAAACCTGAATTTAATGCTCCCAGTCTGGAAGTGAATTATCAAATTCTGCAGCATCAATCCGATAATGCGAAAATAATCTGTAAAGGATTTTCATCGTTGGTTACTGAATTCACCTTATTCCATTTCTTTGGGTTTGTATATTCTGGTCTGTGGTATAGAAGCGAGTAGGAAAAATCAATTCAGATTGAGAGAGAAAAGGAGATAGAAACTAAGGCTTTTGTCTGAGCAGTTGAGCTGCCTATAACATGAGAAACCCAGAAATCTGCTGCCAGATTTCTTCAGTGATGATTTAATATACTATTTGACTATGATTTACGCTCTTAATTTGGAAAGAAAGATTTTCGACTTCAGGGAGTAACATGTAGTAGATGAGTTGGCGTTTGTACAAATTTTGGACCAGTGGTTTTCAGTCCTGACGGCACAATAGAATTGGCGTTTATAAATTCCAGTGCCCAGATCTCATCCTGAACCAGTTACAGGAGAGTCCCTAGCAGTGGGGAGCCAGGCACTGTTTTTCCAAGTTCACTCTAGTGTGTGGCCCAGGTTGATGACCATTGTGAAAGGAGGGAACGTCATTAGAGGCTTTATCTTGAGTATCACTGAGACTTCATTTAGATTTCTCATGCTTTTTTAAGGCTTTTGGTGAGATTTTCTGCTTAAGAGCATAATTACTATTTATGACTGTGCCTGAGAGTATATACGATGCTCATAAAAAAGAAATGAATCATAATTGCCTCTTAGGAACTTTCTTTCAAAATTTTTGTATTAAAATGTTAATATTAACCTTTATTTATTCATTGGCTTAAATCACTAGGACTACTAGCTTATTTATAAATCCATTTTATGGCATTTATATACTGCTAGGATCTTTAAAAGGTAATTTCTTGTAACACATGCCTCTTATTTATTGGGCAACATTGCAGAGAAAGCAGGTTAACAATTTCTAAAATGGATTCTGCATTTGGAGTATTAGAAATAACACGTATCTTCTAGGCATTCAGTGATCAGTGAATGTCATGTTCTTTACAAAGACTATCAAATAGGCAGTGTTTTTCTCTTGTACTTGTAAAATACGTTTCTATGATATTAAGAAACTGTATTAAAAAATGGGGGAAAACACATCTTACTACTTCATAATGAGAATCTTTAATTACAAAACATACAGTTGAGCTTCAGTTGTGTTTACCAGTTACTTATTTGAAAGACTCGGTGAAGCATTTGAGTGTCCTGGGGTTCCCATATCACAACTGGCTACCATGGCAACCACGGCCATTTCTCTTGCTGTGCCGGTCAGACCACAGGAAACAGAACCACCTCCATGTCCTGCATCTGCCATAGAGAGTCGTGCTGGAAAGCGATAGACCCGTGATCCTGAAATAGTGATTATTTCTCAAAGTGCTTTTGTCAGATATGTTCCTCAGTTTTATATTGTGTGTCACAATATAAACTGTTCTCTCCTGAGAACAGTTTTCCATTTGTTAACTATCTCACATTGATTAATGCTCGGCTAATAATCAGAAAATTCATGGTTGTTTATGGTCTTTTTTTCTTCAGTATGTAGAATATAGTCATGTAAGTGAAGCTTATGTACATTTTGTTATATTGAAATAGAAAAATTTAAGGTGAAACCAGATCTTTCTTTTTGATCACATTATTTTGGTAGGAACAGATGGATCATACTTCTTCAGGTCATCATCCAAACAAAAGAAGAAAGGTAGAAGATACCGAATTTTGTAGTGTGTCTGTTTCAGTTACATAACTTAATGCTGCAAAAGCAAAATAGAAGATATAGGAATAATATCAGACTGATATAATATGAGGAATATGGATATTTTTCATCTAGGTTTTAAGGTAACTATAGAAGATGATTACTACTGTATATATTGTGAAACAATACTCTATCAGAGTTTTCAAAAATTCTGTTAACATTCCAAATCTGTATATGTACTTTATATACATACATATATATATGTGTATATATATATATATATATATATATATATTTTTTTTTTAAGATTTAAAAGATTTATTTATTTATTTATTTATTTGACAGACAGAGATCACAAGTAGGCAGAGAGGCAGGCAGAGGAGGAAGCAGACTCCCTGCTGAGCAGAGATCCGGATGCAGATGCGGGGCTCTATCCCAGGACCCTGGGATCATGACCTGAGCTGAAGGCAGAGGCTTTAACCCACTGAGCCACCAAGGCGCCCCATACTTTATATTTTTATACTTGCTTTGCTTTCATAGCTCCGGAGAACTTTTCAACTTCTGAAGTTGTAAGAAGATCTAAAAGTTTCTATATTAACTGAAAGAAACATGTTTATATTTGAAAGCAGTTAGATATTAGGAAAGATGAGGAGCGTGTGTATGTGCCTGTGTGTGCACACGTGTGCATGTGTGTTTGTGTCTGTGTGGGTCTGAATCTTAGTGCTGTGGGAGTCTTGAGGTCTGATCTTACTTCACTCTTTCATTTTACAAGAAGAGTGCTGAGGTCCAGAGCTAAGCGTCTTGCCTTAATTGAGCATCCTACTTAGTGAGAGAGCCAAAGCTAGAGTCAGTAATCTTCTGGTTCTTACTCAGGTTTCTTTTTCATCATACCATTCTGTTTTAGAAAGAATAGGCAGCTCTGAATTGACAAATAAGCAAGTTACCTGACTAGAGAACAACAAATACAAAATATTGCCTCCACATATCTTATGTTTTGGTTTTGCAGCATTTTACGAAAGAAAATAAAGGTTTATTTTTGCTTTTTCCAATGTGTGGTGCAGTAACTTTCTACCTGACTCTCCTATTTTCTAAAAGCCAATATCTACAATTCTGAGTATCACATTTGTTTATTCTGTAGCTGTGTGGAAACTGTTAAAATTTAATGGCAATCGGTATGATTAAATCATGTTTTGAATCTCCTCTGACACTCTCTATAGTTTGGATGTTGTGAAAGGAGATGTTCCTTGTAGTGGCCATTATCTTGATAAGGTAGTCTAACTCCTAGAATACAGTATCTATGACAGTATTGGGCAATTCTGTTTTGTTCTCTGTACACTAAGAGAAGAGAATTATAAGCCAGTTTTTATCTTTTTATCAAAGAGTAGGTATCTGATGAATAAAACCCATACACTAAATAACTCTTTTTCTGACAACATTGATACTCTAGATTTACTTTTGGGATTCTGAAAATTTGTATTGGGTCAAATTGTTCTTGCATATCATTTAAGCTTTCTGTAGGCTTTTTCATTTAATGTGAATAATGAGTGTTTTCAGATATGCCACACAATGGTGACTTTTCAGCTACTGTATTTATATGTGAGATAGACTCGTTTTAGAGATGGCCACAAGACACTGATACATGAACTTCAGCCTGTTAGTGGCTAAATAATGACTTCTTCAACCTCTCTTTCAGAACAAAGGAAGAATTATGCTCGGGACAGTGTCAGCAGTGTGTCCGATATATCCCAATATCGTGTCGAAGTAAGATGTTTTGATGTTTGCTAAAATTTAGAATGAACCCTGAGGGACCTAAAAATTGGGTAGTAAAATCAGAATTATGTTTTATTTTATTCCTGTGATGTGCTGTGAGTTGTGTTCATCTTTTTCTTTGTGATTTTTGTAAAACTGAGGTGTAAAATAACAAAGTATCTTGTTCGTCTGGGGTCCATTTTCATAGAAAATAAATTGGCCACTTATTTATCATTGGCAGCTTTATTTTGTTTAAAAACAGGACAGGTGCTTCTGTTTTATATTTTAGAATCTTTTTTTGAAATTACACCTTTGATTTCACTGAGTAGTTTAGTTTTAGTTTTAGTTTTTTTTTTTTAATTTTTTATTTTTTATAAACATATATAAATCCCAGGAGTACAGGTCTGTGAATTACCAGGTTGACACACTTCACAGCACTCACCAAAGCACATACCCTCCCCAATGTCCATAATCCCACCCCCTTCTCCCAACCCCCTCCCCCCAGCAACCCTCAGTTTGTTTTGTGAGATTAAGAGTCATTTATGGTTTGTCTCCCTCCCAGTCCCATCTTGTTTCATTTATTCTTCTCCTACCACTTAAACCCCCATGTTGCATCACCACTTCCTCATATCACGGAGATCATATGATAGTTTTAGTTTTATCTAAAGTCATGATTTAGACCTATTTAAACAACGGTTTTCTTGTTTGATTTTTCCTGTGTAGTTATCTTTTAAGATATATTTGCTCTTGATTGGAATCTACATAGGTGACTTTTGGTTCCTATAGAACATATTTAAGTAGGAAGTAATTTTTAAATTGCTCTTATTTTCTGTTTTCTACCCATAGCAAGCATGCTTCATAAGATGTGAGGTTTCGTTTCAGTACCGTGGCGAGTTTGACAGTTACTACAGTGGTAGCTGACTACCCACTCCTGTCTGCCTATGTCTGTTTCTAGCCGCAGTGCAAAGGGCCTGTTGTGGCTCAGCACCTAAGTAACCAGCCTGGAATGATGTGGGAGGGATCAGTCTTAAGAGAATGCTTTTAAGCTGTTCAGAATTTATGTTCTATTTATGTAGCTCAGCATGGCTCAGTATTATACAGATTTAGCTATTTTATGACAACATTCACCAAAAACCTGCTTGACTTTCTTATCTTAATAAGAGAGCCAAGACGTTGGAGGAGACCTTGTGTTGGCCCCTCCCTGCTTCACTCGCTGACTTTGGTTAGGTCACTGACTTTGGTTAGGTCACTTTGGTTAGTTAGGTCGCTTTCTTTTGGAAAACTAAGAGAATGTGTGTGTTATAAGTACTTTTTTCCTTCTTGTCAATCGTAAGCACTTGACTACCTTTGTTCTGGATTGGATGTGTGTGTTATAAGTACTTTTTTCCTTCTTGTCAATCATAAGCACTTGACTACCTTTGTTCTGGATCGGAAAGATGCTATGATAACTGTTGATGATGGAATAAGGAAGCTGAAATTGCTCGATGCCAAGGGCAAAGTGTGGACCCAGGATATGATTCTTCAAGTGGACGACAGAGCTGTGAGCCTGATTGATTTGGAATCAAAGGTAAGTCTGTAAAATTTAGATGATTTCACTTCCAGGAAAGTTCCACAGGTATTTATGTTGGCATGCAGGTCATATTGTTTAAAAGGGGATGAAAGTTTGACAAAATAAAATATTTGTCAGTGAATTTAAAGAAGAAATATACTACTGCATAGACATTATGCCCACAAAAATCAGTTCCTGAAACTAGAGATAGAGGGATACATGTTTTTGTTTTTTTTTTTAAACCACAAAGGATGAGATGGAGGAAGTGAGAAAAAAAAAAAATCATAACACTGAAATAAGGCCCCAGTGGAGCCTTATTCGTTATGACATATATTAATTATATACTAGGCAAACCGTCACTGAGTAACCTGGGATGAAGGGATTGTGTGTTTGTGTGTGTGTGTTAACTTTTCACCAGCCCTGTAGCAGGCACCTTTATTTTGCACAACCACTGGTAGGTATGATGCTGGAGCTCTCAACACAGGACTTTTCTGAGCCCCATCATCTGATAAGCATTTGAGTTGCTAAGATAAAGAAAACAGCGGTCCTTATCATCTTAGACTATTCTGGTAGGACTCAGAGTAAGATCTGCCCTTTGTTTTCTCAACTCCATCGGACACAGTGAGAGAACAGCAACTGAGTGCTTCTCTCATCCTCATTGTTTTACGTTATTATATATAAAGGAAGGATAGTACTTAATTTACTTTTTCAAAGAAAGAAAATTTTGTTATTTCTGGTCTTCTGATAAATTGCATTTTATTTTGATGGAACCCAAATTTGCCTTTGCTGGACCTCAGGGAATCAAAAGTTAGAATAAATTCATGGTATGCTGTATGTGTGTATATGCTATCTGTAATCAAAGTTGCTGCTTTTTTCCTTTTATTTGTTCTTTATTTAACAATTTTCATTTATTGGAGATACTGTATTTTCTTTTTTAAAAGATTTTATTTATTTATTTGACAGACAGATCACAAGTAGGCAGAGAGGCAGGCAGAGAGAGAGGGGGAAGCAGGCTCCCTGTTGAGTAGAGAGCCCAATGCGGGGCTCGATCCCAAGACCCCGGGATCATGACCCGAGCCGAAGGCAGAGGCTTTAACTCACTGAGCCACCCAGGTGCCCTGCAGATATTGTATTTTCTTTACTTAAAAAATCAGTTTCTCTCATTAATTCATTATGATCCACTTACTATTTGTATAAAGGCATTAGTATCACAATAAGCATTTTAAATATATCTCATTAAGTATAGAATTCAGAAAGCTCATTAAGTATCTGTCAGTATTTTATTTAGGTAACTGTTTATAGGTTAGGGAGTATTCACTTTCATACTAACAAACATGTTAATTACTTTGAAGAATGTATTTTTTAGTGAGATCCTTCTGGCCCAGCTATTTAACATTTTTGGCTAGAATGAATGAATATATATATAATGAATTTTTTCATTTGAGAGAGTCATTGAAATTAAAAAAAAAAGTGTGGGGCTCCTGGGTGTCTCGGTCCTTAAGCGTCTGTCTTCAGCTTAGGTCATGATACTGGGGTCCTGGGATCAAGCCCCACATGAGGCTCCCTGCTCAGTGGGGAGACTGCTTCTCCCTCTGCCTTCTGCCTGCCACTCTGCCTACTTGCGCTCTTACTCTCTGTCAAATAAATAAATAAAATCTTTTTTAAAAGTATAAATGATGTATTATTTTTAGCCTAACATTTGGAATTACTGAAGGTAGAAATTAAAAGAGTATGACTGTTCAATGTTCAAGTAAAAGGAAATTCTGACATATAGGCAGAGAGGAAAAAATGCCATTTAAAATGGTGAATCATTGTGGAAAGAGGCCCCACTTTACTTTTCTCTTAAAAATATCATTTCTACTTCACAACCTGAGGAAGTCAGTAGTGCTAAATTCAGTATTTCTTCTGTTTATTAAGAACGTAACTTCATTCCTCTGCTAAATATTTCCTTTTTGTTGCTCTTTCTCCCACTCACCTTCTAGCTCCACCTTGTTTCTCTGTTGCCACCTTGTATGTACTCCATCTCTATGTCTGCAGGGTTTACTAGTAGTATTCACCGTCAGTGTGGACTTCAGACTTCAAAAATTATTTGTACAGTGTCTACAGCTCTTTGTTCAGTAGATTTTAGATACTCAATAAAAATTACAAGTTATTTTTTTACTTTGTTTACAGAATGAACTAGAGAATTTTCCTTTAAGCACAATCCAGCACTGCCAAGCTGTGATGCATTCCTGTAACTATGATTCAATTCTTGCCCTGGTGTGCAAAGAGCCAACTCAAAACAAGCCAGATCTTCATCTTTTCCAGTGTGATGAGATTAAGGTAAAAGAATAGCAAATTTTTCCCCTTTCAGTTAGATGTTCTGACAGCTATTAGATTAGCCACTTCAGTCACATGACCAGTGGATTTCTAGATTCTTAGGATTTTGTAAGGAAAACAAATACCTTAATATCTTTCTGGGAGTTCCAGTAAATAAAGAGGAAATAGAGTAGTATTTTAAAAAAGAAAGATGCATTCTATTAATTTAAAAAAAACAGGCATAGGTAATATATTGAATTCTTCATTGAGTTACTTAGACTTATATAATTAAAAATTGATTCTTCTAAAATTGTGCTTTATGGACAATAAGTAATCATGCCATCCTATTTTATTCTGCACTAATCACATAACATGGATTATTGTAATGAAACCCTTAGACATTTTCCATGATACAGATTTAAAGCTCACCATTTAATTACGTGACTTGAATAATTGCTCAGGATGGGTAATCCCTAAGTAATAATGTGAAAGTAGTTAAGCACAGTTACCAGTAAAAACATGCTGTATTCTGAAGATTGGTATTCACAGTACACCGTAATTTACAAATACATATCACTTGTGGTGCTTTGTTGGACATTAGAAATTATCACCAACCTTGAATATTTTTAGGTGATGAGTTGATTTCTCCAAAAGGGAAATCATTTGGGGTTGAGTTGATTGGTGCTTTGCCAAAGCAGTGACTTATCACTGTGACTATATTATAAAACATACAGGTAATTTTTATTTTATAAAGAAATGTTGGGAGATTAGCGTGAAGTGTCATTTGATCTTTTCTGTATTTCTTTGACATTAAAATATGATAGATGAATTAAGATTGTCAACAGTCTATTTCATAATTTTATTTTTCTTGCTTTATGTATAGATGACTTTCTAAAAATTTTACTTGAAAATAACTGTGGTATTTATATAGTTTACATAGTGATGTTCATCAGAATTTTATGTAGTACATTTTGAAAGTCATGAAAGGTATTAAGAATTTTGCAAGGTTAGATTTGTTAAGTATTAAGTAAGTATTAATGTGAATATTTTTTTCTGAAAATATATTGAAGTTTAATTAAAATATTTTTAAAACAGAGGACTAAACTAAAAGACATTTTAAATCTGGTGTTTGCTTCAGTGCTCTAAAATTTACTGTGAAACTAAGAGTTACTGTGCTGAGTAAAGTTTCTGGATTTCAATGTTGAGAATAAAGGGCTTGCTTTATCTGATCGGGGATGGTGGTATTGATGGGTCTGAAACAGATTTACTGAATTACTGTTTTGTCTAAAAACTCAAATAACACTATGCAGCTCTGTGTTTTTGCTCATGAGTGCTATGTTCCACATGAGGCCATTTTTTTTTTTTTTTACCCTTGACACATTGAAAATATAAACACAATGAAATATGATGTAGTTTCTTTTATATGGGTCATGTTACAACATCACTTTTGAGTTTTGAAGTTTCTTTATTACGGCGTTTTATACAACACTCATGCCCACCTCTATAGTAAAATTTTCCTTAGAAAAGGAACTTCCTTAGAAAGTTCAGGGTTCCTAAGCATCTTCAATTTTATTTAATATCACACATAACAGAGTCTTTGACATGATGTTTATGATGTCTTCCTGAAACTAAGATAGTTTTATAGAAGTAACTCTGAACTAGGGTGCATTAGCCCTCACATTTAATAGGGAATGTGACCTTGGCCAAGCCATTATATGAGAGTTCTTTAGTTTCATTAATTATAAAGCAAAGAGGACAGATTAGATAATCTTGACGTTTCCTTTCAGCTCTAAAATGTTATGATTATCTGTGCTTATGGTAAAAGAATATACATTGTACATATTTGAGAAAAACATACATAGTGACAGAGAACAGGCAGGAACGAAAATAGAAGGTAAGTACATCCCAGCAGGAATTTAATATGCAATAATCATCACTGGCCATAAATAAACTTCATACCAAACAAAATAAACTTAAGAAGCTGCTAACTTCTCATTGTTTCCCAAGAAGACCAAATCAAATATTCTTGTTGGAAAAGTATTAGAGGAGTTAATTGGAGAACGTTAGCTTTTACCTAAAATGACAAAATAAAGTAGATATCAAAGAGGGTACAACTGGGATGCCTGGGTGGCTTAGTTGGTTGGACGATGGCCTTTGGCTCAGGTCATGATCCCGGAGTCCCGGGATCGAGTCCCACATCGGGCTCCCAGCTCCATGGGAATTCTGCTTCTCCCTCTGACCTTCTCCTCGTTCATGCTCTCTCTATCTTAGGGTTGGGGTTCATCCCATGATTACATTGTATTTGTCCCGAACTGGAAGTGTCTGCTGGGACTGAGTGATTTGTTCCAGTAGGTTAATGGGTGCCCCTCCTAGAGCCTGAGGATGAGAAAGGGGAAGGAGCTCTGCTTTACAGGCGTGCACTTCTAACCCCTTCATTTCTTTTTAGGCAGACATTTTCTCACAGTTATATTTTCCATATATACTTACAATTCCAGCATATGCAAATCCTTTTCTCTTTGGCTGTATGCAGAGATAGCTTTTGTCTAAACTAATGGGATCTGGATTAAATAATCTTTGAGAATTTCTTCAGTTTTTGAAATTTGTCATAAAAGTCACACCAAAAAACTGCCAAGAGTCATGTTTTGAAAGCACATTTTCAAAAAAGAACACTTTTCTTTTGCATCAAGACGCTTACTGATTCAGACAGGGAACATAATCCCTTTTGTTGTTGCTGTTTGAACCTATACATCAAGACAAAAAAAAATCTATGACCTCCCAGATAACTTGTCTTCCATTGCAGGCAAACCTCATTAGTGAAGACATTGAGAGTGCAATCAGTGACAGTAAAGGAGGGAAACAGAAGAGGCGGCCAGAAGCCCTGAGGTAAAAACATTGAAAGAAATTAAGGTTTTTTTTATTTGTGTTTTTCTTTTTGTTTTTTGGGTTTGTTTTTCTTGTTGCTCTAAGGACTTAGAAAAATTATCTTCAATGAAGGTCTGTTTTACAGAATACAGCCTGTGATTTCAGCTCATTCGCTCTTCCGAGTTTGTCCAGTACACGTGTGCTCCTTTCTCTGTGTGTTTTCTGGTCTTTCTCTGAGAAGCCTTCTCTCATATGTGTAGTCAGGGTCAGGACAGCTGAGTGGCAGTTTAAGGGAAGGTAGCCTGGGAGAGTACAAATAGGTATGTGGAGACCTCTCCCAGTCATGGGAGACCCAGAAAAAAATTAAACCTAATGTTCAGATGAATTAAAAATTTTCTGTGTTTTTGTATTTCATATATACTTGTAAATATACATAATATGAAATGGTTAGGAAATCCTTTTTGTCCTCCCCCTGACATTGTTCTTAAGGTTGAAGAACTAATACCATAAACTGAGAATTGATAGACATGGAGATGGTAAAAATTCTATTTTTTTTCATCTTTTTTAGGATGATTTCCAAAGCAGACCCTGGTATACCGCCTCCACCAAGAGCTCCTGCCCCGGTGCCCCCTGGGACCGTTACCCAGGTGGATGTTCGTAGTCGGGTGGCAGCCTGGTCTGCATGGGCCGCTGACCAAGGGGACTGTGAGTATCTCTAGGGACTTTTGCTTATTTAACATTGACTTTGGATTGTGACATAATTCTTGCTCAAATTCAGGTACTGATTTCTGAGCTGAAGCTTGAGGTTAGCTTTTTTTTAATAAAAAAAATACCACACTTAGATGAAGGAAATTTAAGTGTTGGACACTATAAGACTATTGTATATGAGGGTTCAGATCAGTCATTTAAATAATTATGGCATTAGGATTACAGTCTTTTTAAAAAAATATGATCAAAAATAGGAAGTTTGACTCAACTAACAAAAAATGGTAATACATTTTATACGTTTTTTATATACAAAAAAATTTTTTTTTGCAAAGACTGTCCTTCAAAATTCTTTCCATTATTATTATCTTACCACTCTCCTGTTTGGAAAATTGTTGTGCTTACATGATAAAGGCTATCAGGGCAGTATTAGGACAAGAGTAAAAGCATCTCCTTCTTGCTAAACTTGTCAAAGGGGCCCTCTCTGTGCATCATCACTTTACCTTGACATTTTTTTTCAAAGACAAATAATCCTAGTATAGAACTTAGCATAACTTTTTATATGTAAGAATATTGGTTTTATTATTTTTTTTTAATCAAATCTGAAATTTTTATGACTGAAAATGCCTTCAAATATGTTTGGTCCAGTCTCTTCATTATGAGTAAATAAACTGTGATCCAGTGAGTTTGAGTTTGATGAAGACTAGAGCATCACTCTTTTGCCCTATTGTTCAATGGACTTAAGTCACTTATCCTTTATCTAATAAGGCATTATTCATGCAGATAACTAACAATGTAGTTAAAAAATAGAACTTGGTGGCCATCAGTGAGTGACTCTGGACATTAAGTCTGCTGAGTCAAAGGCTGGACCCTGGAGTACGACCAGGATCTGCTGTGTAATAACCTTGGACAGTATTTCTGTGTGTTTCAACCTCACTTGTAAAGTAGGGATAATAATTCATGGGTTGCTGTGAATCTGAAAGCAAATGTCTACAACAGTCTCTACTGCAGTGTAATACATACAACATGTGGTTTGTCTCATTTTTGCCAAATCGACTTTTTTATTTCTGAATTGCTTTCCATTTTACTTATATTTTTTGTATCCTTGAAGTTATTTTTAGAGATTTACACTTAAATCCAGCTACCAATCAAATGAAAGAAAGAAATCTCTGAAACATCCATTTATCAAAAATGAAGTAGCAGAATACTTAACTTCATAACAATTTATTTTTAGAAATCATACAAATTTCTGTTGATCCATTTTTTTTCTGTGAAATTTTGTGTTTAAGAAAACTGGAGTTTAGAGTGTTTCCTACTTTTTGTGTTCATATGGTACTTTTGTTACTACTGTTTTGGTAGAAGAGGTGTGGGTTTTTGAGAGGGATCAAAATAGTCTTCCTTGAAGCTGAGGAAATATTTTAAGAGGAGTTTCTAAATATTCTGAGTAAATTTGTGAAAACATCTGTAAAACCTAATATAATTTACAAGAAAGAGAAAATTTTGTTTCTGGGATGTTTTTGGGCTCTAATTAGATTTTGTCTAAAAAATGCTGTGCAAGCTTATCTACTTAAATGAGAGTAAGAATTTTCAGAAATTCTTATTTTCTACTAGGCCAAATAGAACGTAACACTTATCATGTGAGGCTCTGTCTGGATCCAAGCCAGTTTTTGGTTGGAAATCCCCCTAAAAGGAGTATCTTTTTGGTCCCTCTGAAGGCTCTGGCTAACTCAGACTAAACTTTTCCTTTGAATCCTTGACATGCACTTATCCTGACTTCCAACAGTGAACTCTGTAGAGTAGTGGCAGTGGGTTCCAAGTGGTGCCACAGACTGTGAGAAAGCCTTCGAGATACTGAATCTCTGCTTACCTCACCCTCTAAAGGATATTTTGGGGCTAATCTGGAATTCTTACTAGCTATATTTCAAGTTCAACATGTTGCTTTCTGTAGGAAGCCACTAACTCCATGTAAAACAGCATTTAACTGGCAAGATTTCATAAATATAAATTCTAATTATCTTAAAGTACTTAAGAACCACTAATTAACTTTCATAAGACTCCATAATTTCTTCTTTTGGGGGCCAGTATTCCATTTGTAGGGAAAGGCATAGAAGAGGTATAGCAATACAGAAGTCCCAGTATTTTTTGTAGTTTTCTATATTGAACATCATGAGTCATGATGATGTAGTATGAGTTTTTTCCATTATTGATCTTACATTTTTCCTGTTTCATCTGTACAATTTTTCTTTTATTTAATCTATTGTGAAATATTTGTAGAAGTATCTGTTTAATGGTAGTATTAACCAGAAGGGAGTTCATTATAATAACCTTATGATTAACATCATGCTTTAGTTAACTGAGCCAACTTAACATCTTGAATGCTCTTAAGATATGTATTACTTAATTTGCAAATCCTGTAGGTATTTATACTTAGAAAGTGTAAATCAGTAAGCCCAACACTGTGGGTTTTAAGCTTAATGACAACTAGAATTTTTGAAAAGTACATTAATGTCAGAACCCCCAGAGCTTTGTTGTAATCACAGTGGTGGAATGTATAAACTCGGGAGGTTGCATTAGAAGTTAGTTGACCCCTTTTCGAGGAGCAGGTGCTTAAATGTGAGTTTATATTTCTTTCTTGTGTAGGAGTTATAGGGTGAGAAATTAGGGTTGGTTCTACAGGCAGCTGTCATTGAGAAGAGGGAAAATAGAGAGGAAAGTTACAGGGTAAATAGACATCATAAAGGTTGAAGGCCAGCACATCAGCCTGGCCAAGTGCTTCTTGGTGAGGTCAAGAATGCATGTCATTCACAGATGATGAGCAGTTTTGATTTTGTGTCCAGCGAAGGTGTTTCCTTTTGCAAGTGGCACTCTTTGCTAGCTGCTTCTCATGTTTCATTACCTAGATTGATCTTGCTTAGGTAACAGGTTGAAAGACTTGTGATTCTTCTTCCTTCAGTTGAGAAACCAAGGCAGTACCATGAGCAGGAGGAACCACCAGAGATGATGGCGGCCCGAATTGACAGAGACGTGGTAGGTCCAACATTCCTCTTTAGGCCATTGCCTTTTTTTTTTTTTTTTAAAGATTTTATTTATTTATTTGACAGAAAGAGAGATCACAAGTAGGCAGAGAGGCAGTCAGAGAGAGGAAGAAGCAGGCTCCCTGCTGAGCAGATAGCCGGATGTGGGGCTCTATCCCAGGACCCTGGGATCATGACCCGAGCTGCAGGCAGAGGCTTTAACCCACTGAGCCACCCAGGAGCCCCCATTGCCTTTTTTTTTTGAAGAGGAAAAAAATATCAGCAGAGAAAACAAAGTTGATTTAAATAAAGATGTTTTGTGCATACTGTATTTTCTCTTTCTATTGGTGGTTATGCCCTTTGAACTGTTTTTTTCTTAACCATTTTTGCCTTTAGGCCAATATTTAGTAGCATAGGGCTCTAGTAGAAGAACTAGCATATTAACTAGTTTATAAAGGAATTTAAATTATCAGATTTGGGGAATTTTAACTTTTTGGTAGTTGGTAATTCATAATTGAAATGTCTGCTAAATATCTCTTCATGACATTTATTTAAAAATGTTTATAATGCCTAAAACATAAAAGTTAAGTGGAATTTTTAAAAAGCAGATATGTAGATTTTAACTCCTTATTCAAGATAAAGCTGTATTTATTTTTATTAGCAATAAAATAGTAATTTACTTAACAGAATGACAGTGCCCTGTGATGTAATAATAAAATATGATCTCAATATAATTCCCATTTATGTTATACACATTCCTAGCTTGTTTGGAAACATATATAGGAATTTGAAGATTGGGATTTAATTTTTATATTATACCATTATTTATTATACTTAAAAGTTTATTTAATCCCAGTTTCTAGTCTTTTTTTTTTTTTTTTATTTTTTTTTTTTTATTTTTTTTTTTTTTTAAAGATTTTATTTATTTATTTGACAGAGAGAAATTACAAGTAAGCAGAGAGGCAGGCAGAGAGAGGAGGAAGCAGGCTCCCTGCTGAGCAGAGAGCCCGATGCGGGACTCGATCCCAGGACCCTGAGATCATGACCTGAGCCGAAGGCAGCGGCTTAACCCACTGAGCCACCCAGGCGCCCTCTAGTCTTTTAAATTAGAAGAATGTCAGGTTTCACATGTACTTGAGAAAGTCACCTAAGACTATAGTATGTGAGATAATCAATACTGATCCAAGATTCAAATCAAAATCACATTGAGATACCACCTTACACCAGTCAGAATGAATGAAATTAAAAATACAGTAGTAAACAACATGTGTTGGATAGGATGTGGAGAAAGGGGTACCCTCTTACACTGTTGGTGGAAAGGCATGTTGGTGTAGCCACTTTGGAAGACAGTGTGGATTCCTTAAGAAATTAAAAATAAAGCTTCCTTATGACCCTGCAATTGCACTACTGGGTATTTATCCCAAAGATACAGATGTAGTGAAAAGAAGGACCATCTGTACCCCAACGTTTATAGCAGCAATGGCCACAGTTGCCAAACTGTGGAAAGAACCAAGATGCCCTTCAACAGGCGAATGGATAAAGAAGATGTGGTCCTTATACACTATGGAGTATTATGCCTCCATCAGAAAGAATGAATACCAAACTTTTGTATCAACATGGACAGGACTGGAAGATATTATGCTGAGTGAAATAAGTGAAGCAGAGTGTCAATTATCATATGGTTTCATTTATTTGTGGAACGCAAGGAATAACACAGAGGACATGGGGAGATGGAGAGGAGAAGGGAGTTGGGGGAAATTGGAGGGGGAGACAAACCATGAGAGACTGTGGACTCTGAGGAACTAACTGAGGCTTTTGGAGGGGAGGGGAGTGGGAGTTTGGGTGAGCCTAGTGGTGTGTATTAAGGAGGGCACGTATTGCATGGAGCACTGGATGTGGTACATAAACACTGAATTCTGGAACACTGAAAAGAAATTTAAAAAATAAATAAAAATTAAAAATAAAATCATTTAAGGAGAAAAATAACTGATCCAATAATCCCTGAAAACAGTTCACCATGAATTCTATTTTACCACATGGAAACTCATTAATAATGATTCTAGATTATCTGTGTGTTTATTTGGTTATCACAACATTCTATAAACCTTTAATTCCATGAAATAATATTGTTGGCACATTTATTAGAAAAACAAAATTTCTCTTTGCTCTTCTAACAAGGTGTTTCTTCAGATTTTTCCCTCTAACTTTATGTGGGAGAACACCATGAGAGAATTAAAGTAGTTGAAAATAATAATCTGAATAGATATTGTGAATGCTTTCTTTATGGTATTGAAAATAGAACAAAATTAAGGTAAAGAAAAATGTCAGACTTTAGCTGCACATATAGGTATATTTAGTTCAATTCTTTTTCATAGAATTAGTGATAAACTTGAGAGTTGCGTGTGGGAGGTATTTTTTTTTTAAAGCTTTCTGATTTTCCTTTATTGACTAACAGTATACAGTCAAGGCAAAAATGGTTTTATTTTGGCTTATATTTTATTCTCTGATTTCTAATTCCAGCAAATATTAAACCATATTTTGGATGACATTGAATTTTTTATCACAAAACTCCAAAAAGCAGCTGAAGCATTTTCTGAGCTTTCTAAAAGGAAGAAAAGTAAGAAAGGTAAAAAGAAAGGACCAGGAGGTGAGTTGGATTTTCTTGATCTTCTAAAAACCATTCAGAATTCCAGTGTTAGGCAGAGTTTCTGCCCTTGGGAACTGCTTAGCAAAACTCCATTGACAGTGGGCCAAAAAGTCCCTTTTCTAGTGTTGGGATTGCATCTGGGATTTAGGCAGAGACTAAGCAGAGTCCAGGGAATGGTCGTTTTTGGTTCCAAGTTGGCTACGGTAAGAAAAGACTCTGGGATACTTAACCTAAATCACAGAGACTGAGATTCAGCCAGTGACCCCTTCGTTAATGTCTGTTAAAATCATAGCTCTGTTCCTACCATATTTTGATTTACTTTATTTTAGAGAACCTCATTGTTTTGTTAAAAGGATTGATTTTTCTCATTAAAATAGTTAACAAATATCAATAGATTTGAATTTTTTAATCCCATAACTCCCAAACAATATATCCAGCTCATGTGCAAGCGGTTTTGGGGTATGTTTTAGGTAGTTATTTAAAAGGCCTCAAAATGTATAAACTTAGAATTGTGGAGCAAATGAAGTACATCAAAGAAAGTACATCAAAGAATAGTAAGTAGATATCCCTTTCATGACGCATGACCTCCCAGTCTTTCTCTAGCTCATGTCTACATCCTAAGCATGTGACCTGTAAATTTTTCTTCCAGATGTGTACATCTGAATATACCTCACCTCCCTATAGTCTGAAATTAAGTATTATTGCTTCCTTATGTCTCAAACAGTTATTCCTGCTGTATTCTGTGTACTATCTGTGTACTCTATTCAGTGTACTATCCTCTTGGTCATCCAGATTTAAGAGCACAGATTCTTGCATGACTTCATTCTCCAGCATGCAGCCAAAATCGATTTTAGTTTTTCAGTGTGTTTTTTTTTAAGATTTTTTTTTTCTTTTATTTGACAGACAGAAATCATAAGTAGGCAGAGAGGCAGGCAGAGAGAGAGAAGGGGAAGCAGGCTCCCCGCAAAGCAGAGAGCTTGATGCGGGGCTCGATCCCAGGACCCTGGGACTATGATTTGAGCCGAAGGCAGAGACTTTAACTCACTGAGCCACCCAGGCGCCCCTTCAGTGTGTTTTATATCCAGTTGTTTCCCTTTTCATTTTCATAGCTAATGTCTGCTTCAAGCTGTCATCATTTTTTACCCGGCTCTCTAAGAGTCTTCAAGCCTTCAGTCTTTTATTCTGGAGGGCAGCTGTCTTCAGGCTCTAACGTAGTCACTTCATTCTTCTGAACAGCATGTTAATTCCATGTTCTATTTAAGTCCATGTTCTATTTAAGATTTAAGTCTACTCCAACCCCCTGATTGTCATGGTCACCCCACAATCCAACCTTGGTCTACTTTCCCATTCTCAGGTTTCTGTGCTTTGGTTTTTCTTCTCACATACATGAGTTTCCTTTCCCCATGTTTTTTTTTTTTTTTTAAACTGATGCTGTTATATCCAACTATGACATTTTCTTACCAAATTGCTGTGTAACAGACCTTTCAGATCCTGTTTTAAAAGCTACTTTCCCCTTGAAACATCTTTTAGGTATCCATTTTTCCATCTCCCAACCCAGTGCAGTCTCTTTCTATAGCACTTCCTTGGTGTATCTTTTTATGTACCGATTTGTGTCTTCTAAAGTTTTTAAGGCCCTTCAGAGCAGGGTTTATAACTCACACATTTTTATAGTCTTTGTGATGATAAGTATAGTCATTGGGACATAAAAAGGATACAGCATGTATCTATGGAATTGATGAAGAATTAGTAGTGCCTAAGCAGAGAAGGGTCCTTTTGAAATGTTGGATTATCTTAGCTTGTTACAGTAAGTCTATGAGACGCAGCAGAGTAGCTAAGAAGCGCTGTATCTGGAATGATCAAATTTTACAGACACAAATGTGGCTTTTTACTTTTTCATTTAATAGATTTTCTGATAACTTTGCTTTCATCTGTCCCGCTTCCCGTTTATTTCTTTTAGAGGGTGTTTTAACTCTGCGAGCAAAACCTCCCCCTCCTGATGAGTTCATTGACTGTTTACAAAAGTTTAAACATGGATTTAACCTTCTGGTAAGTGAAATTTGTTTGTATATAGTTAAAAGAAACAAATGAAAGAGATCAAATTCTAGCCAGGATATTCCTGATGAAATGAAGAGCTAAAGTTGTTGTGGATTTTTTCGGTATGTGTGTCTCGATTTGCTTTTCATTAGGCCAACAGATAATAAAACCTGTATATCCAAGTGAATTATCAAAAAAGAAAACTCCTGAGGTCCCTGGGTGGGTCAGTGGGTTAAGCCTCTGCCTTGGGCTCAGGTTATGATCTCAGGGTCCTGGGATGGAGCTCCGCGAGCCCACTCGGGCTCTCTGCTCAGCAGGGAGCCTGCTTCTCCCTCTCTCTCTGCCTGCCTCTCTGCCTGCTTGTGATCTCTGTCTGTCAAATAAATAAATAAAATCTTTAAAAAATTTTTTTAAAAAAAGAGCAACTCCTAACTTTTTTTTAAACCAAATTCTTTTAATCTGATTTACCTAGGCTGATTCGTATCTCACAAGTGAAACTAACAGTAAAGAACTCTTGCTTTGAGTCTGTGTTGGACCTTTAGGAGCATCTGTTTTTTGCTTGATGACATCATAGTAATCTGTTCATCTGTTTTCTTAATGCTACAGTCCAAACTGAAGTCTCACATCCAGAATCCGAGTGCTGCAGATTTGGTTCATTTTTTATTTACTCCATTAAATATGGTAAGACTGTTAATTTAAGAAAGTAATCACTCTTAGTATGATTTTCAACCCCAAGTTTCTGTCTGACGTATCTCGACAGTTTTCCTTCATTACCTTGCATAGTTATGATTTCCCTTGGCATCTATGTAAGCATCTAGAATGTCCAGTTTGAGAGTTTGAAAGAACCTTAGAAATCATCCTGTTCAAGTGCCTTACTTTATAGCTGAGGAAACCGATAGCTGTGACAGAGCAAGGAAGATGAAAAGAAACATTTATCAGATGCTCATGTTTCAAAATATACTAGGATATAATACAAATGGCTAAAATAATATAGAAGTTTTTCTCTTTCTCCCAAAATAGGCTAGGCATGAGGGAGTACTGATACTGTATGGAGGGCTTTGATCATTTATTTATTCATTGAGAAATATTCATTTAGAGACTATTATTATATGCTTAGCATTATTAGTAGCTTATCAGGAATAAAATAAACATAAGTTTTTACCCTCTTATAACCTCTTGTAGTATGGCGGGGCAATCAGTAACCTGAATATATGCATAAATAGTACCTTTTGCTAAAAAGAAGTGTTATTTGACAAAATACAGCAGGGACACAGAATAGGGAAGGTTTCCAGTGTATGCTCATGCAACCATACACACGTGTGTGAGATGGAGTATTAGCCTTTGTGAATAGGGTTGGTTAAGGTGAGAAGGTGTCATTTCAGCAAATGAAGTGAGGAATGAGTCATGCAGATTTCTGAAAGAAGACAATTCCAGACAGAGAACAGCTATTGTGAGTGCTCTGGGATGGTAATTGCAAATTGTATTCTTGGAATAAATAAGTATTGTGACTTGAACAGAATGAGGGAGATCTTAATTAGGAGATGAAGTCAGCAAAGCAACAAGAGGTCATATTTTGTTGGTCTTTATAAGTGATTATGAAATCTTTTAAACCTTTGGAATATTTTCAGCAGGAAAGGTTTGCTCTGGCTAGAATACTTAGAAATCGGGGAAGAAGGAACTGGGGTGGTTATTAAAATAATCCAGATTGGAGATGATGGTGTTTGGACCTGGTGGCATTAGAAATTGTACAAAGAAGTTGGATTTTCATTATAAAACATAGAGCAACATTTGCTGGTCGATTAGATGTGCTATGCAAGAACCAAGGGTATCTCCAAAGGTTTTGGCCTAAGAGTGGAGGGACGGACTAATTACTAATTGAGATGGGGAAGACAATAGATAAAACAGTTTTTTTGGAGGAAGATAAGGAATTCAGTTTAAGACATGTCAAAATTTTGTTACATCTAAATGGAAAAATTTGATTTGGTAGTTGAATAGATTAATTTGGAGTTCAGTGGAGAAATCAAGGCTAGAGAGACATATTTGAGGATCACCTGTATATAGAAAGCATTTAAAGCCATGAAATTATCACCAAAGTAGTAATTATAATTAAGAAGAGGAACAAGGACTGGTTGAGCTCTGGGCAATTTCAGTGTTAGGAGAACAGAAAGAACCAACAAAGAAAATTGAGAAGAAGCAGTTAAGTCAGGAGAGGAAACATAAGGATACTATAGTATTCTGGAAACCAAATGAAGAAAATGTGTCCAAGAGAAGAATTGAGCAACTGTGCCAGCTATCTCTGTAGTGGAAGCTGATTTACCTCTGTGCCCTTGTCATAGCTGTACAAGGGCAAAGAAAGATGATTTATCTTTCAGGAGGTGACTCTGAATTTAGATAATTTCTACCTTTGCCCATTTGGCCTGAATGTTTTCATGGGGCCATACTGAACACCAGAGGAATATCTTCAACTGTTTGGCTGTAGGTTTATCTAAAATGTAGGGTCTTCTCTTTCTAGAAGGAAGAAGAGAGTGGGCACTAGGGAACAATTCGTAGTCTTTACCTGCTCACTCTGTGCCAGGTCGAGTGATATACATAGAATACATTTTTTCCCCAGAAAACTCCCTTCTCATACATGTGTATTTTTACCTAAGGTATAATTTTTGAAACTAACAAAAGGGTGTGTTGAGAACAATTCCCTTTGTGAAGGAGTTGGAGGTTCCTATGAGTTTATCCAGCCAAAGGTTATACCCCTTTGCCATAGGCCAGGATCTAAGATACACATCTAGATTTTCAATAGGCAGCTATGTTCTTTCCTTATATAGTAAGGTAATATACTTCCCTTCCCATTATATATTTCTTATATCTGCAAATGGTGTAATAGCAACTTTTCTAGGCTGACATAATGAACAAACCGTCTTGTCCTACAGGGCAGTTAGGAGAATTTACTGGAATATTTAAGAGAACACAACAGAAGAGTACAGGGGTTTGGGGAAAGTGTGTGGCAGGAGGTAGATGGGACAGTTGTTGCCCTCACATACAGACAGATCTGAGAAGAGAGTAGGTGACAAATCACCCTTTTCTACAATTCTACCGGATAGGGCATTTCGGTTTTTGTGGGAGGATGAGTGAGGGAGGAGTGGAAAGAGAGTGGAATCCCTTTTAAAAACTTCGAGGAGGACAGAGTTTCCTACTTTCTGGGCTAAAGCAGGCATGAGTGGAATGGTTGTGAATGGCTCTCCCCGTCAGAAGAGCAAATGATTCCTTTGTAGGATGACACTAGCAGCAATGATAATTGTTAGTAATGTGTGATTATCCAGTGTATTATTTCTGTGTTTGTTTTTTTAAAGAGTAAGAACTGTATGAAATAGATAAATTTCATTAATTTTGGTTTAGGGCATAGGAACGCTATGGTTGAAGTACTCTAGTATTTACTGAAAATGGAGCAAATTCAAATGCATTTCCCATAGGTTTTACTTGATTATCAAGAAAGAGAGAGAGAGAGAAAGAAAGTATCCAAGTAACGAAAGGGATAATAAATCTCCTTCTTTCCCCAAGGGCAACTAGACAAGACCTGAAGTAGAATGTAAAATGAATATTGTCTTACCAGCATAGGAAAGTAACATCAGCATAAATGTCAGAACTGGGCAATAAGAGATTAGAAGATGAAAGTCCAAGACTACATCAATAATTTATGAATGCTTCCATATGTTGTTGCTACGTATAGAACATCAGATTTCTACTTGTCTAGTTACTGTTGAATACTTCTTGCTTTATAAGCTCTTTTAAAAATTAGATCAAGGACATTCATATGCAAAGAAGCCCATAGTAGCTAATTAACAAAATTTATATTCCTTATTCTTTAACACATTTGATACTGTCTTAGTTTGAATATTAGGAACTTTTGACTCTAAAGCTGTTTTTGCCACCTCCTCATTCTTGGCACACTCTTTCACACATCATAAGTAGATATGTAGTCATTACATAAAGGAGAGCTATAAAATAATGGGACTGGTTTGGTTTCCTTAAAATGTAGAAATTTGCCTTACTGATCAAGCTGTGTATCTGAAAATAGGATCTTTTTTCATCAGAAATGACTCCTTATTCATGGTCTCTCTAATCAGAATGTATCTGTTGCTCCTTTTAATGTTCTGCCTATAGAACCCCAGACATATTATTTGGACAAGAGACATGGGAAGGAACATTTATTTAGGGCCTATGACCAGCCACACCAAATCTGTGGTTTTAAACCTTGCAGGACCCACCCTCTGCCCTCAGCATCTCCACACACAAACCCACCCACAGTGTCTATATATGCATATGGGCTTAGCATCCATTCTCTAGGGGGAACTTTGTATTTAAGCTTTTTTCCTTTACATTTCTTCTATTTCGTTCCCTCTTCCCGCTGTGAAGCCACAGATTTTAAAGTTCCTCTACTCCTAGATTTTTCCCTGTACTTTTCCCTCTTAATCATCCCTGCATATTCACCAGAAGTGCTTTAGGGGACTCGGACGTAAGAAAATTACTGTACCAGGCTGTCAGGGTAAATTTTGTTCTCAAGTAAGACTCAGCCTCCCTCCTTATTTCTCATCTTTCCTTTCACTGATTCTCAGTTCTCCCCCTAACACTTATGTCTTCTGCAGTTGACTTGGTCCAAGTCCTCATTGGAGGGAAAAGAATGAAAAATAAGCCATAAGTTAAAATGTAACAACTTATATGCATAAATTGTTCCGAGGACTCTGAGGTGCCTTAGAGCAATGGTTTGGGATTAAGTAGGGTTTCTTGAAAGAGGTGATACTGGAGTAGAGTTCTGAGTGATAAAGGAAGGGCCTTCTGGGGAACTGGGAAGCAGCACATGCAGATACACAGAGGCATACAACAGCACAGTGTGCTCAGAACACTTGGATGACCGGGGAGAAACTGAGAAACTGATTCTTGGTCTGGAGCCATTAAAAAAAAAAAAAAATTCCTTTTTTCTTGTGCCATATCTCTGGGAAGGTGAGATTTTTATAAAAGCGCTCTGGTTTCTGCTCTAGGAGATAACTACCATTCTTTAGCCAGGAAATAGCCTCTGAGAAGGCAATTTGGAGCAGTTTCCAGACATGCACTTATCATCATTTTGTTTATCAGAGAGTTGCACCTGCTTATTTGTTTCTGCTAATCATTAAATTACCCATTTTAAATCAGGACAATTTCCTAGAATTAAATTCTGGAGAAAAATATTATAGATTCAGAGTACCAGTTTTCATTCGTCGCTCACTTTTCTCTCTGAATCCTTCTATTTTTGAATGTCTTTATAGGCATAGCCATAGACCATTAAGTTGAGCCTTATTTCTCTCTGTAGTATTCATTTATAGAACCATATTTTTCAAGCTTGGGATAATAGATTTGCCAGGAAAAATACATGTAATTTTTTAAGCAAAAAGCAGAGATAGTTAAACCACCTGACTAAGAATTCTCTGGATAGCCATTAGTATTTTCCAGGGAAAATACAGTCCTGTGCAGCCAATAGACAGATCCTGTGAAAGTTGTTAAACTACTGACTTTTCATTCTAGATTTTTAGTCATGATTGGGCTGGGCAGGTTGACTTAATAAGCTGTTTTTCATTCAGGAATACACCGCACCACATCAGAATTTGAGTCTATAAAAACAGTGCTTGCTTTTGGCATGGCTTTTACATATTTGGAAAATATACATTAATCATTATTTTCTTGCTAAAAAATGATTTATCGTCATTTTAGGTGGTGCAGGCAACAGGAGGTCCTGAACTAGCCAGTTCGGTACTCAGCCCCCTACTGACTAAGGACACAATTGATTTCTTAAATTATACTGTCAACAATGATGAAAGACAGCTGTGGATATCACTGGGAGAAACTTGGATGAAAGCCAGGTAAACGTGTAGGAGTTTCATACCTGTAATACTTCAAGTATTGTTCTTTGTTATTACTTGAATCTAACGAGATAGTTATTTAACCTTCTACTTATAAAAGACTAGGCATTACAGATGAAAAAGCCTAAACCCTTAAAAAGCTAGTCTAGTGGAGAAGATATAAAGTATAAGGATCTTAAGTAGCAGGAGTGACCATAAACTACTAATGTTTGGCAACGGGGAGCCATGAGGGAGAAGATTTGATGAGGGGGTTCGGGGGGTGGGTAGTTACCTTTCAAAGAAGAGCTGGCCTTTAAAATCAATAGATAATAATACTAGTCTACTATGTAATATATATGTACAGACTATACAGATAGTGTTTGCCAGGCACTCTTCCATGCTTTACATAAGTACTATTGTTATCCCCATTTTACAGATAACAAAACTGAGGCCTAGAGTGGTTAAGTAATTTACTCAAAGCCATGTAAGTCTTTAGTGGCAGATGTGCGATTTTTACCTGGCAGTCTGGCTCTGGAGTTGATGTTCTTAATTATTTCGCTGTGCTGCCTTTCAGCAGGATGAGTAGGATTTCCACAAATACATAGTTGGGAATGGGCCTTCCTAATAGAAAGAGAAGCATGAATGAGAGCATGAAGCAGGAAGTCAAGAGAATGGAGAATGAAAAATGCATTTGGCTGGTATATCGACTTTGGGTAGCAGGCGCTGGTGGGGAACGAGGCGAGGAGGGATGGTGTTAAATGAGGTACATGGAAAGAAGCAGGTGGGCTGTGGAGAACCAATAGCTTTGTGATGAGGGGATCGTTTTAAAAATCGTATTTTGTCAGTCAAGAGATTGTGGAAGACAAATCATTTACATTGATTGCCTCATTTAACATTGCAGTGTTGAAGTTTCCTGAGCAAGGCAAAAAAAAAAAAAATTCTCATTTTATGATATGCAAATAAATAATTTTGCCTTCCTAACTTACTCAGATCATTTTATTTCTCTCACTATTTAGAGTGGGTCATTCAGTGTGGTCACTTAGAAGCTTTTCTTCCTAATGCTTTTGAATGGGCTAGCCTGAAAGTAATGGATCAGTTCACAATTTTTTTTTTCTCCTCCTTTTCTTCTGTTGAAACATATAAACTGTGTTTGTATACAAAATATAAAACTTATATTTTGGACTTAGGCAATAGCTTGTGTTGGAATACGATTTACATATTGAATGATTTACCAAGCAAAAAATTTAAAAGCATCATAGTTGCTTTTATATTGAAAACAAGATTTAAATTTAGTTACATATTAATATAACCTACTGTATCATGCTATTTGTATATTGTACTTGGCTAAATAGATTTCTTAAATCTATTGGACTTTCATAGTTTATAATCTAATGATAAGCCTAGGTAGGATCTTTTAGTGTTTTCCCATGAAACTTACTAAATTAATCAGATCTCCTAGTATAAAAATAGCTCAGACTTTCTAATTTCTTAATTTGGGGTCATACCTCAAAATGAGAAAATATTTGACTTTTGGAAAAACTACATCAAAAGGAAATATATTGTTAGCTCTTGGCAAGAGAAAAAGTAATTTTAAAATCCTAATTGTTGAGAGTATTAGGAAATGGATGTACTGATTTAAAAATTCATAAAGATAAAAAGATCATGAAGGTACATAATAATCGGAATAAAATGGCTCATTTCATCGTAGTAGAAATATAACCTGAAGAATTAATCTTTCACTTGTGAAAGATAAAACAACACAATATAGCAGAAATGAAGCTATAATTTCTGTCCCAGTTATTTTTGTGGTTCATGAGTGATTAGGAGCTTGTAGAAATAAGCCTCACTTAGAGTCATTAAATAATGAATGGGCAATGATTGCAATTTCAGATTAGTCCTAACTTGATTTTACTGATTAATGGCTCACTGATAAATTTAATTTATAAAATTGGTAATGTTTCATTTAGGGGACTTTATAACTTAAAAAATCATAAATGTTAAGAACATTCTCTGTTGTTTTCTCTTTTGAAAGATATATCTGATACCAGGAGCATTCATACCGTTGGGAGGGAGGGAAGAGAAGGAGAATCTGAAACTACTTTAGATACAAGAGAAGTTCATGTTCTAAATACTTTTAACACTTCTAGCCTCATGCTCCCTTTCCAAATTTTCAAAACCTGTATCCATGTTACAAAATTGAGTTAATGGAGAATTGAGGCAGTGTACTGAAAACAGATCATGAAGCAGAATTCAATCTCTCTTTCCTTTCGTTGGCATTACAGACTATTATAAGCATGTCCATTTTCCGTTTTTGAGTGGAGAGAGGGCAGATTAGGTATGCTTTGTTTTTGTTTGTTGCCATGTTTTTGTTTTTTGAGGCTAACTTTGTTGACAGTAATTTTGAACATAGATACATTTCTTAATTTTGTGCCTTAATGTTCCTCTACAGAGCAGAGTGGCCAAAAGAGCAGTTCATTCCACCATATGTCCCACGGTTCCGCAATGGTTGGGAGCCCCCCATGCTGAACTTCATGGGAGCCCCAATGGAACAAGATCTTTATCAGCTGGCCGAGTCTGTGGCAAATGTAGCAGAACATCAGCGCAAACAGGAGACGAAAAGATTATCCACAGAGGTAGTTTTTTAGCACCACTTTTTTTAGAGCGTGTAATAACGTGCATTCTCTTGTAATTCTGATTGTGAGTTCTCATTGATCTGAAGATTGTTCTAGAACTAATGAATAATCTGTCTGGCTGCCATTGGTTACCTCTCACTTCTCTGTCATTGCTGTGACAGTTGTTTTGTTTCCCTGTGAAGCCTAATGCCAGCCTTAGAATCCTGTTAGCTCTCACCCCTACCCACCTGCTGCTGTTCCCTGAGCCCGGTGATCCCGTCTCAATTTTTGAGTGCCTGCTTTCTCCCCTTGTAGAAAATTGCCTGACTGGTGCTAAGCTTGTTCTTTCTGTTTTTTCTCTCCATCGTCAGATGCTTAATACAGCTCCCTGAACCTAGGTCCCTGAAGCCTGTCCCAAGCAGCTCTTTCCCAAATGTCCCATTTCTTTCCTGCTTCCTGACTTCCCTCTTTCCCTCCTTCCTTCCCCCTAGTTCTAAATTCCGAAACCTCTTTCTGGCTCTAGAAGGCCAGAGTTTCTTCTGGACTCAGTCCCTAGGCTCAAATGATCATTTATAACACTAACACACCCTGAGGAGATCACAAAATTTATTGTGCCTTTTAAGTATTTTAGTAAACTTTAGAGTATAACCTACATGGAGAGCAAATTGAGGCATTGAAATTAGGTAAGTTTTCTCTGCACATTTCTTAAAAATGATTTTCCTGTGACTCTTCTTGTCCTGTCAGAAAAGAAAATCAAACATTGCTTAAAGCCGAATGAAACCAAGTAGAAGGATCAGAACCCAAGGAATTAGATGAATGAGGTCTAGTTTGGAGAAGAAATAGTAAATGATGACTAGATCCTCCTTGAAGTCTGGCTCATTTCCTTTATTTAATTCCATAGTTTAATTTTCTCAGCATGCTGTGGGTATTTGTAATAAGGCAAACATGATATGAAGGAATGATTAACAAACCAGAGTAAATCTTCACTTTTAAGGAAAAGCACATAAGTTAAATTTTTAAAAATCAGTCCCTTGGACTGTAACCATAATATTATAGAAGATTGGTTAGATTTTGAAACTTTAGAAATAAAACAAATGTACTGCTTTGAAGGTATATATTTTTTCTAACATAATTGCTTTTTCCTCTGGCTCATCGAAGGGTAGAGTCTCTAACTGCTGTTTCTTCCAAGTGATTAAGAAGATGACCTCACAGCCTTTGCACTGGTTGGCAGTCCTTCTCTGGACCTTAGCACTGTGGATTTTATAGTTCAGACCTCATCACTGTAGATTTCCTTTCCTCATAGAGGGCAGCTTTTCTAAAGGAAAAAAAAGGTGTAATTGAACATGAAATTATGACACACTTGTTGCTATAGTTACAGCCAACTATTTTGAAATCACAGAAATTTCTAGCTTACAGTCCTATATCTTAAATGGGAAAATACATTCACTTAATAATGTATTGCCTCAGAAATTCACTTTCGTACATTCTTTTTCAAAAACTTACGTATTTAAAGAGTGAGTAACGTGTTCTGGGCTTCCAATGTAGAAGTTGTCTACCCTCACCGAAGAAGTAATCTTAAAGGAAGAATTATTGAGAATCTTTCCTAGAAATGAGTTATCACTTTCCTATTGTAAACTATTTTCCATTTTATGGCCTAAGTACTTATTCAGAGGTTTCAAAAAATGAAATGAAAAGCGCCTGCTAGCTGTTTTAGGGGGATTTTTATGCCTTAAGAATTTGTTGGAAGAGAGACCAACTAATGGTGATTTAAAATGCATTAAAAAAATGCAATCATCCCCAGCAGAGGAGCTTTATTATACTTTATTGCTACTAAAATAAATACACTCAGGATAAGACCTGGATGATTCAGGATCTGGTGGTTTTGTGTAGAATCGAAAGACATAGGTGACATGGTGTGTCAAACATTAGTGGCAATACTCAACTTCTTTCCTTCCTCTGAAGGAGCAGCAGACCTAAACAAGCTCGTGTAGTCATCACAGTTAGTCACTTGGCATCATTCCTCTCCTCCCTTGCAATAATTCCGGTCACTCTCAGGACCTGGTGATCTCATGCTGACTGACCACATTCTCTTCTGTTCAGAGTTAGCCAAAGGTGAGGGTGATTCTGACAGGTTCTTGCACTCCCCCCGTCTATAAAACATTGCTAACCATCCAGGGCCTCTCCTCTCAACTAGGGAAGTGAGAAACTGAATTAATTAAGCTACTTATTTGTCATTTTTAATTTCAGCTTTATTGAGGTATAATTGACAAAATCATGAGATATTTAAGGTGTTCATCTGGTGATTTGTAAGGCATTGTGAAAGAATCCCCCCCACCACCACCCATCTAGTTAGTTAGCGCTCTGACACATCTGTTGCCTCACATATTTATCTGTTTTTCTTTTGGTGAGCACATTGAAGTTCTGCTAGCAAATTGTAATTGCACAATATAGTGTTATCAGCTATCTTCACCATTTCACATTAGATCCTCAGACCTTATTCATTTATAGCCAAAAGTCTGTACCTTTTTACCAACTGCTCCCAATTTCCCCCAGCCCTTGGCAACTGCTTTTCTACTCTGTTTCTATGAGTTCAGCTTTTTAACATTTTTTAAAATTTCACATATAAGTGATACCATGCAGTATTTTTCTTTTCCTGATTGGCTTATTTCACCTAGCAGAATGCTTTCAAAGTTCATCTGTGTTGTTGTAAATAACATGATTTGGTTCTTTCTCATAGCTGAATAATATTTCATTATATATTAATACTGTATCTTTACCCATTCATCTGTTGACGGGCGCTTAGGTTGTTTCCATATTGTGAACAAAGCCGCAGTGAACATGGAGATGAAGATATCTCCTCAAGATCCTAAATTCATTTCCTTTAGTATTACACCCACTAGCGAGTCTGTGGAATAGTATGGTAGTTCTAGTTCTGATTTTTTGAGGAACCTCCATACTGTTTTCTTTTTTAAATTTATTATTATTATTTTTTTTTTTAAAGATTTATTTATTTATTTATTTGACAGAGAGAGATCACAAGTAGGCAGAGAGGCAGGCAGAGAGAGAGAGGAGGAAGCAGGCTCCCTGCTGAGCAGAGAGCCTGATGCGGGGCTCGATCCCAGGACCCTGGGATCATGACCTGAGCCGAAGGCAGAGGCTTATTAACCCACTGAGCCACCCAGGCGCCCCTATTATTTTTTTAATAAGAGAGAATCCCAAGCAGACTCCCTGCTGAGCACACGGGCTTGGTCTCACAACGAGGAGATCGTGACCTGAGCTGAAATCAAGAGTTGGTTGCTTTAACTGACTGAGTCCCCCAGGCATCTCCCTCCAGACTGATTTCCATAGCCCTACACCAGTTTACATTCCTACCGACAGTGTACATGCGTTTCCTTTTCCCCGCACATCCTCACCCACACTTGTTTTATCCTGTCTTTTAGATGATAGCCATCCCAACAGGTGTGAGGTGACATCTCATGGTGACTTTGATTTACAGTTCCTTGATGATTAGTGATGTTGAGCACCTTTTCATGAACCCATTGTCCATTTGTATGTCTTCTCTGGAAAGGTGGCTGTTCAGTTGCTCTGCCCATTTTTTGACTGGATTGGGTTTTTTGTTTATTTGTTTGTTTTCTCTTGAGCTATATGAGTTCTTTATATATTTTGGATTTTTAGTCCTTATCAGATACATGATTTGCAAATATTTTCTCCCATTCCATAGTTGCTTTTTCATTTTGTTGATGGCTTAAACCAAGGTATTTAAATGGTGAAAATTGTTTCTTTGTATTTATGTGTTAAGCCTGTTCTAAAGGAGTAATATAGTGTGGGTGTTTTGACAGTCACACTAGCCCATTGGAGAAAACTTACCTACACATCTGTGTTTAAACACATCTATACCCCTGTCAACTCTGTCATTAGGATGAACTATGGTAAACATGTATCTAAGCCTTTTCTAAAACATTTCCAGTTTCAGATATTTTGCCCCAATGAGTTCACAAGCAATTTAAATAGCCAAGGACTTCCAGTACTTCATGGTCTGTTGTGCCTTCTCCATACTTCATTTCACATAAAGAAATGGCTACCGTCTTTACATGATTTTTTTTTTTTAATCTTTGTTTCTTTGTTTTTTCCCCATAGCTTTGAAACCATGGTGCTCACTGAGGCCCATAGACCTCAGTTCCCCCTCCTGGTAGCTCCCAGTGGGCTCATGTTGAAATTAGGTTAACTACAAAAAGGAATTACTTCAGCATTGTCTGATCCTGTATTGAATGTTAAGATCAGTGTGTTTCTGTCTTTCTGTATTTTCTTCTGTCTTTCTGTATTTCCCTCAATAGTAAATCTGGTAATAGTGGCTGCCATTTTTTTTTAAAGTTAAAAAAAAAAAAGTATCTGTGTACCTTTAAAAAATGAGATTGTAGTGTGATTTTAATACACAGAGTTTAAATGATTTTCATGTGATATTATTTACTTTGCTAGAGTGGTAAGGGTCTGTTTCTTAAACATAGAGAGCGAGTGGGCAGAGTTTTATTGTTGTTTTTAAACCAGCTTTATTTTATGTAAACTGTTAAAGTCCACCTACTACCAAAACCATCTATTACTAAAGTTCCCGAGGAGAGAATTTATCGTTTGTATACCCACTTATTTTCAGAATTTTTATACTAATGACTTTTCCTATTATAAATAGGTCTTTGACAAAAGTATATCACCCCCGGGGATTTCATAACTTGTTAATAATGGTCAAATACTTAAAAATGAGAAACATAACAATGTAGTGGAGGATTTTGTTGACTAATATTAGTTGTCATTCCAATAGTCTTAGTGACTCTTTAATCTCTTTTCCTTTGTCTTTCAGCAGTCCGGTGTGTCAGAGTATCCTCCAGCAGATGGTTATGCGTTCAATAACATGTACACAAGAGGGCCCCATCTGGACCAAGGGGAAGCAGCTGTGGCTTTTAAGCCAACTCCTAATCGCCACGTAGATAGGTAACATTTCATGGGCACCACTTGAAGAGACAGATACCTGTCTCTCATTTAGTGCAAATAGAGGTCCCAGCGGCCGCATTGTTCACAACTTCTTTAAACTTTCCATCTGTTAATTGTTTAATGAAGTTTCAGTTGTTCCTTTATAGAATCGGCTTTGATAAACACAGCCTCTAGTCTATAATTCTTAGTGGAAAACCTCCAGCCTATAACTCTAATTTAGTGTAGTGCCTTTGGATGTCTTCCCCTTTTTAAAAAGATGCTCTGACAAAATCTGTGAATTAAGAAGAAAGAAGAATTGTTTTGAAACTCCCCATTAGTTTATACCAGATGGTCTCTAAGGATCCTTCTAGCTCTGTAACTTTTAAAGGAAATGATTTCCATCTTTCTCTTCCCCCAACAAAAACAAACCTTCCTGTAGATAGAGCTGTTTCTAAGTATAAACTAAATATTTAGAAGGACTCAGTGCTTTATTTGCCATTCTTGCTATTTCATCTTATTATATTGTATTTTCACTTTCCAGTTTTATATTTCATTTATTTTCCCGTAGTTTCACTCTTGAAAAAAATTCAGTGTGGGCAGAGATGGAGATTGGAGATGGGGGAGAAATAAAGGCACTTTGGAGTAGGTTTACCTCTTCCGTCTTGTTTTCCAACCTGTGCAAATGAGATTGACCAACCCCTCTACAAAAAGGAAAGAAAAGGAAGTGAAAAACATGCAGGAGAATGGTCATTTAGATGAAGTAGGATAGAGAATTTGCCCAGCTACCTTCCTACCTCAAAGCCTCACTCACTATTAGTGTTACAGTCCCTTTCCTTCTTCTCATTATTCTTTTTTCTTAATAGAATCTAAAGAAGATGGGATCTAAAATGTGTGATTTTTGTTAGGAATGATAATAGGTAATATTAAATAACTGGTGTGGAAATTACACAGATATTACTCTAAGGACACCTGTAACATGTTATATTGAGTATAAAGTCAGCAATGAGTATTAGCAATGAATAATACATTTTGAAAATAGAACATACGAAATAAGTTTTAATTGTGGATTCAATTTCTAGCAAATAACACATGAACATTATTTTCAGAAGTTTGAAAATTATTTCATTGACATTCTTTTTGACTAACCTATTACTCATCCTAATATTTTCTTTTTCCTTTTTTGAAATTTGCTTTTATAATTATTTTTATTACCCTAAATTCTGTTACATGCCTGAAAGGCAGTAAATGCAACATAAAGTATAGTCACTCTTCTGTGAAACTTACCATGCCATTAGGTAAACTGCCTATTGAATATAGAGCCCTCACCACCTAGGGATTATAGTTTACTGCTATCCAAAAGCAGTTTCCATTTTAGAGATGTCTCTGATCATTGCCAACTCCACGTCTGCTCTCTATCAAGTCATTTTAAAAGTATTTTATTTTATTTTATTTTTTCAGTGTTCCAAAATTCATTGTTTATGCACCACACCTGGTGCTCCATGCAATCTGTGCTCCTTAAGACCCACCACCAGGCTCAAGTGCATATTTATTACTTCAAAACCATATGTTTTGATATAGTATAGATCTCTTAAGAAATTTCATATATCTGAAAAATTCCAAAATAGGATTTTCAGATGGATTACTGTGGTCCATATCATAGCTACATTTAATCTGTAGAGGACGAGAAACTGAACCATGAAGATTTGTACATTCTAAAGTAATTTACAAAGTGCAGTCACCTCTGAGACACTCAGGATCACAAAGATTTCAAGAACTACAGCAAAATTTTCTTTTTAACTGGCTGGTTCAGTTACACAGTGGCAGCGAGTTACTCTACCCTTTTACAGTGTACTCAACTCTATTATTAACAGTGATTGTTTTCTAGATTATTCAACTCTATTATTAACAGTGATTGTTTTCTAGATCATGGAAGGGCAGAACTTGAGGGAAGAGAGATAGGAAACTGAAATTACTGCTTTTCTGACTTTTGAAGTAGTTGAATTTTTTTTCCCCCAAATGAAATCTAAGTAGAATGTAAACATATAAACTAGGGAATAGGGGTGGAAAGCCCATGGAACAGTTTTTAAGTTATTATTATTATACAATAATTATTTGGCTATAATGTTACTTTTCTCCCTTTTTACTATTTTTTTTTTAAAGATTTTATTTATTTATTTGTCAGAGAGAGAGCGAGCAAGAGCGAGCACAGGCAGACAGAGTGGAAGGCAGAGTCAGAGGGAGAAGCAGGCTCCCTGTGGAGCAAGGAGCCCGATGTGGGACTCCATCCCAGGATGCTGGGATCATGACCTGAGCCGAAGGCAGCTGCTTAACCAACTGAGCCACCCAGGCGTCCCGCTTTTAATTATTTTTTTAATAAATCAAAAATGGCCAATTGGTAGCATAGCATAGGGGCCATCTTTTTCATTGTACCTTAACTCTTTGGGAGTTGCTAAGAGGTTGCAGATTACCTGTGACCACAGGATACATTGTGTCCACAATTATAATGCTGACCATGCGGTGATTCCAGAGGACCCTGGTAGGCCACTTGACGGAACGATGAACAAACATATTTAGTTCCTTTCTGCTCTTTATCTTGTAGAAATGAGTAAGGAAATTTGGAAAGATAAGTGAAGGAGAACAGGGAGTAAAATTAATTTAAAAAAAACAGTTATTTGATTATTGAAATGAATAAACTATTATAATAGCCAAGTTTTATTGTATTATGTATAGAAGTATTTATTAAATTATGTTAAATCTATTT
Source organism: Mustela lutreola (assembly GCF_030435805.1). Lineage (NCBI taxonomy): Eukaryota > Metazoa > Chordata > Mammalia > Carnivora > Mustelidae > Mustela > Mustela lutreola. Next base: position 92,535,475 of record NC_081297.1, read on the forward strand.
ATGGTCATTTAATGATTGAAGGAACTATGTAGTTCTTTAAGGAAGTTTTCTTTTTTAAAAAAACATACGACTCTTGAACCTGTTCTTACTATTAAAATAAGTTTGTAAGGAATTAATTAATTAACTAGAATGTGTTTTTAGTCTTGTACTTAATCTATACCTTCCCTTGCAATTTAGGAACTGGACAAAGCTTTCCTAAAAATTGACACTTAGTCATAATTTTTAATATTAATTGAAGACATTGCTTGAATTACTGAAATCAACATATAATTTAAATTACCACTATGGAAATTATGTTCCGTCTCCTTTAATTTTATAAAAAATGCTAACATTGATCTTTGTTCTAGTTCTTCCATGGTAGAGATGCTAATTAACAAAGCAATACCCCAGTATATTTAATGGACAAAGAATTCATAGATTTGCATTCTAGATTCGCCTTAGTACCCACTAACCTTGTGATTTTGCATTATTTATTTTTGCTGTAGGCATAGTTTGCTCATTTTAATAGACGGACTTCAAAGTTTTGTTTTGTGTTTTTTTTTTACTTAGTTCTCATATTCTATGTAATGTGATCAACTAAACTGCTATTGAAATAATTTGTCAGGATGTTTTCTGGTAGGAATTAGCTTGCCCTGATGTTTTACTTCTGTTTTCAGCCTATAGGAAGAGCTAGCTGAATGATATTTTCTCTTTCTTTTTATAGAAATTATGAACCACTCAAAGCACAACCCAAGAAATATGCCAAATCCAAGTATGACTTTGTGGCAAGGAACAACAGTGAGCTCTCTGTTCTAAAGGATGATATTTTAGAGGTAATAGAATTGTACTTTTTTAGTACTCTTAATAAAATGGATTTATTGTATGTGGTATATATCTAAACCTTCCTCAAAGAAATGACGAGATCAAGAAATTATTCTTAAAACAGTGTTATTTTATCAAGGATATAGGTATATTATAGATGCCTATATCTAACTAGGAGGGGGAGCTGCTTTTTCTTATTTTCTGTTCATTGGGTTTTTCTGGGGGAGGGGGTGGAGGACAGAGATGGGGATGTGGAGGACAGAGGTTGGATTTCTTGGCTTACTTTGTCCTCTTTCTTCTTCTAGGCTTTATGCATTTTGTAACCGATGCTAGTTATATAGATGCATCATAATATTTTAATAAGAACACAGTTTTTTATTCCTGTCCTAGTACCCTTGCACAAATATACCCATCAGTGAGTAAGCTAATGATCCTGGGAGTAATTTACTATGACTTCCAAACCTCTTTCTTAGGTCATAATGGAGAGTTCCTCTTCTGTGGTAAATAATGTCAGATAGTCACATAGTTTTTGTGAAAAATAATGGTTTTCATACTGTTCCTTCCTATTCAAAGGATATAGGCCTCTCCAAGCAAGTCATCTTCATCATCTATAAGTACTTCCAATAATGCCAGTAGTTAAAAATTCTTGGCAGGTAATGAGAACCTCAGGTATATTCATGATAGTGGTGGTTCCATGCCTGTCCTATACTAGTGATTATAATTATTAGTGTAACTCCTGGGAATCATTCAACCCACAATATGTTGATAGTAAGCCAGTTTATTATAAGTGAAAAGAGCTTCTTGTTCTAAGGAATAAAAATTGAATTTCTTTCATAGATTGGTTTTGGTATGGAATGATGTCTCTATCTTTTTGCGTGATGACAGATCCTTGATGATAGAAAGCAGTGGTGGAAAGTTCGAAATGCAAGTGGAGACTCTGGATTTGTGCCAAATAACATTTTGGATATTGTGAGACCTCCAGAATCAGGATTAGGGCGTGCTGATCCACCTTACACGCATACCATACAGGTATTTATGACATTTTGGCAAAATTTAATTTTTTTAAACTTTCAAATTCATCACTTTTCCATGGGGTTTAAATACCTTTTGTGTATTAATTATTTTGAGATTTAATTTGTTGTACAATTTGTATAGATTTTTTTTCCTAGGGTAATTGAGGGGCAATGGTTACAGATATAGGGAAGAATTATATATATGTTTTTTCTGATGTATTTCTTCAGAAAGTTGCTCAAAATGTTTACCAGTAAATGTTGCTTCTCTTAATGCTATTTTTCCCCCATCCTACAATGCTTCTGATATGTGGATAAGTAGTATTTCTGCCTCTTCACTCTTGCCCAGAGCCTTCCTATCCAGTGGCTTCCTCTTGATAGAGGGTGGCGCTGTGACAGTGGCTGGAGTGTCCAGCAACTCATCTTCACCATCCTTTGCCCTCATTCTCTTAAGTGTTCCATCCCTGACTAACCTTGAACTTTCACCCTTCTCACCTTACACTAGCACATGAGTATTCCTTTGAACTGTAATATTTTTCCCGTCTTGATTTTATGATTAAAATATACTTAAGATATAGGGTAGCAGGTTGTCTCTCTTTGATCATAAATAAGTTTTGAGTGATATGCCACAGTTTCAGGACTTTGGTGACCCTGGTTATCCCATTCACCCTGATATCTGAACTCACTCACTATTAAACCCTTGGGATTTTTAACCTATGACAGGATCTCTAGAGTTGGGTCTGCTAGCAGAGGCAGAATGGAGGGAACATCTCATGTATAGCTTTGAACCTGTGGTGGCTTCTCTACTGTGCCCCCAGGAAAATTTTAATTTTCAGAATCTTGAGCAAAAGACCACAAATGACCCCATAATAATGTCATAAGTATGAGTAGAAGCAACATAGAATAAATATTCAGTGAAATAGTTCATTTTCGTGCGAGGTCTACGCTTAGTAAGATACAGATTGACCAAACCTAGACTTGTGATCATACTCCTACTGCCATGACCATTCATTATAGTTACTTTTAGCTTCTCATAGCATTCAAGTGGAGTACCAGTCCTCTACTTACCTGGAGTGACCCTCAGCCTTATTAGAATCCAAGAGTCAAGCAAATTTTAAAATAAATTTATGTACAATTTATGTATCTTGATACCTTACAGTGATGGCAGTGGGAATTCTGTTTGCTTGTTTTATTTGGTCGGATGTGCGGATGTATAATGTACTTAATTTATGTTCATCATTTGTCATTAGCTGTTGATGCCAAAGAAGGAGTTTGAGTTATTCAAGGTATGGTCCACTCCATTCCCTGTGGATTTTTGAAGTGAATTTTCTAACTCAGTCTGAATACCTTTTTGTTTCCTAACTTCTTTTCTGATTTTGAGATGTGGTTACCTGACATGACATAGGCTCCTGCCTGGTTTATAAATGATGTTGTTTACATTCTTTACTGTAGAGATTTAGACCAAATGCCTTCAACAATATTAAAGAGTATATGCTTGAAATATATGCCTAAAATGGTATAGAGTATATATATGGAATATTTTTAGCAATTAACTTGTGAGAAGCAATAAGAAACACTGTTCAGAGAGGCTATCGCTAGATGCCTCTCTATGAGCAGGAGCCAAGATTTATATTTTAGAGTTAAAAACAGTTATTCAAGTTTGGTGTATGTGTGTGTGTGTGTGCACATAGTTGCTAAGAATAAGCAAATCCAATACAGACCTAAAACTTGCAAATAATATCAATTAGAAGTATTTTTTCCCATCCGAGATTTCCTAGTGAATTTAACCTCTTCTCCTTCATCTATTTATGTACAGTCTTATCTTTATCTTCAATTCTGACCCTTGGCCTGAGCCATCATTTGACATTTCTATTTAATGATTGCTTCTGTTTAAAACAGAAGCAAAACTATTAATACACATCCAAGGTAAGAAGAGTACTTTCTAAGAACATGAACTCTATCCTTCTTTCCTTGAACAGAGCCTCATCTTATATTTTCATCAACCTTGGCACAACCAAGAAATTTTTTAAGTGCTCACAAGTTTCAGGAGTTTGTTTTGCTACTTTATGTAAATAGAAATGTGTGGATATTGCCTGTTTGGGCTGTTTCCTTTTAAACTTTTCAAAACTATTTGACGTCTTCTAAAAATTTCTGGATGCAACTCTGAGTACAGTGAAATGCATGTGGAAACATTATAGAAGCTGTGTGTGTATGTGTGTGTTTAGGTTAAGAGCCCTACTTTTAAAGGTTTTATTAAAAACAGTTTATTTTTTAACAGCTCCTGAAAACTTTGGGCTGAGCCCAACAAAACCACCAAAATCTTGTAAAATTTTAATAAGTAGGTTTGACAATCTGCTATCTGGCATAAATCCTACTCTAAAAGAATTCCTGTTTTTCAAAGCATTTGTAACAAGCACACAATGACTAGATAAAGTAAGCTGGAAAAGAAGGACATCCTTGGAAATATATGCCAATCTGTTACCTTCATCTACAGTATCTAAAGAAAAACTCCGTGGCTTATTTCAAAATGATAATAAAGGTCCCACATTATCTATGTTGATTCCAGTGATCTAACTCCCTAGCCTTTGAGAACTCCACTGGATTATAAACAAACCAAAAGCAATTCTGTGTCTTACTCATCTTTTTGTTCATTCACCTCCCAAATATTTATTGAGCACCAAGATCTTGCATTTGATGAAAAGGAAGACAGAAAGCCTAGCACTGAGCAGATCTTCCATAAAAGCTTACTGTCTGGAATCAGAACCTCCAACCCGTCTGTCACAGCTTTGCTCCTTTGTGCTTGGAGTATGACGAGCAGTGACCCTCTCCTTAGAAATGGATGACATACTTTTCCCCTGGTATCTTCTATTCATTGAGATCAAATTTGGAAGGAATTTAAAGAAACTACTTCTTGCAAAAACATTTTAGATCCCTGGACTGGGCTGCAGAAAGATACGTAGTGGTTAATTGCTTCGTTACTGGAGGTAATAGTATTACCTCCAAAGCAGAGCATGCCAGGGGCCAGTGTTCATGCTGTGGGCTAGGCATTGTTTAAGGACTTCACAAATACTCATTCATTGAATTCCCACCACAAATCTAATGAAGTTAGGTACATTTTATGTATGAAGAAACCGAGGTATGGAAAAGTAAGTCACCCACAGTTACACAGCTGCGTGAAGCCAGGATTGGGACCTACAACTCTGGATTCAGAGCCCGTGGGGAATCAGGCTTAGAAAAGATTATTTTCTCATTTTGTATATACATATGGTTCTCACTACATGAATGCTTCAGGGACATTTTCTCCAAATAGTTTTACCATACATTGTACTGTTATAAAAGTTAATCTGATAGTTACCATCCTCAGAATGGGATTTCTGCCTTACCCATCAATTCCTTGGATTTCATCAATTCTTCCCTTTTTTTTTTTTCATCATTTAGGAAAATAATCCAAGTGACAGAGTTTACTTAGAAACTAGACATTTTGTGAGTGGTGGGAATAAGGGAATTACCTGTAAATTGTTCCATGTAGCATTGACAAGTCACCAACTTGGTGGAAATGCACAGTTGTGACTCTTCCTTTTTTATACCCTCGTGTGTCCTGTGAAGACTCATGGCTGTCCCCCGGGGTGGGGGTTGGGGGCCACAAGGGCAGCACTTGCCTTTGTTCACACACTTTGGGTTGGAGATTCTCTTCTGATAGCAGGGATGCTAGTACCTGGCAATAGAAGCCAGTAGGTGTTGAATTGCCACCTGAAGTCCCCGAGCGTCTAGGTTATTTAATATCCTCACATTTGGAGTGATTTTTAACAGCTCTGTAAAGACTGCCATTCCCACCAAATGTGTTTCCCCCATGGGTTCCACAAAATTTTAAAAATGAAAAGGAGGGAGGTAATGAAGAATTTATGAAAGATATGGTACATTAAAAAGATTTAGTGAATCTTTAGTGAATGTTTAGTGAACAGGGAAAAGGAAGTAGGTGCTTATGAGAGATTTTGGAGAAATGGAGATAAATGACATACCTGTTGGTAACATTTTTGTTGTAGAGCATTCTAGGACTTTGTTGTATTTTAGCTGGGCAACAGATCGATATCCAGGGTGCTTTCTCCCCATGTGGAGTCTAGTTGCCACGTAAAGTTTCCTGATAATTCTTTTGACTTGATTCCCAGACCTCTGGCACTGTGACTGTTGAGCTGCTAGAGTTACCTTTTTGCCCATGTAGGTTCTCAGCTGTAGGGAAGCAGAAACTAACCCCTCCCTGCTATTATTGCTGGTGTACTCAACGCCTGGACTAAAGAAGTCTTTCATTTATTATTATTATTATTAAGTCTACATGCTTATTATTATTATAAATACTCTTACTCTACAAAGGGGCAAATAATTATGATTATCTGGTCATTATGGTCCTGTGAATTGAACAGAAAGCTTCTTGTCTTCTCTGTTTCCTAGCAAGAGATACTGTGATAATATGGAAAAAAGCCCCAATCTAGGTATTGATAGTCCAGGATTCTGATCCTGGGTTCTGTCACTGGTGAGCTGTGTGGCCTTAAAGAAAACATTTTATTTTTCTGGGCTCCGGTTTGCTCAGCTGTGACGTGGAGGGGGTCAACAACTTTCATGATCTCCACAATCCAGTCTAGATATAAACCTTCGGTATTTTTCTCTATCCATGTTTAAGTAGCCCTAAATTAGAAATGGAAATATTTTCTGTGGGTGACTTTTAAACCACTAGCGGCACTAACTTCACCCCATGTTATGATTGCTCTGTTTCTCAAGCTCAGTCTGGAAATTCAGATACAGCTGGACAGACAGGGACCATTTTACTAAAGATGTTTCCATATGGGTTCATTCCAGCAGACCAATTTCCTGATAATATTCATTCAGTTCTTTAAAATGTGTTTTTTAAAAAGTAGGTCATGTAAAAATATTACCTTCTCAGTGATCCATACCAAAATACATACAACTGAAATTAATTGATGTCAAAGATTCTGTTTTTAATTTGACAGAGAGAGACACAGTAAGAGAGGGAATATGAGTGGGGGGAGTGGAAGAGGAGAAGCAGGCTTCCCGCCAAGCTAGGAGCCTGATGCGGGGCTTCGTCTCTGGACCCTGGGATCAGGACCTGAGCCGAAGGCAGATGCTTGGTGACTGAGCCACCCAGTTGCCCCTCAAATATTTTCTTTAAAATAGCCTAGCAGTAAAAGAAAAGGAGGGGGATAGATAAAAACAGATTGACAAAATGTTGGCAATGAGTATTCATCACAATATATGGTGTACTATACTATATGATGTACTATATGTTTTATATTAGTATATTTTTAAAATTTTTCATAGTAAAAAGGGTTTTTTTTTAACCCCCCAAAAATGTGTTTTTAAAAATTAATGTCAGAACATTCTATTCATCTATTAATTAGAGGCACGGTTTTTAGATAAGGATGCTTACTCTTCCTCTGCCTTACGTGTTGACATTTTCCCAAGTATTTCTTGTAACAATTGGAATAGTCTTCTCCCTGTCTCTTGCGTGCTGTCTCTCTTTAGCTCTGTACATGTTATGTAGATGACCCTATATGGTTACTATTTGTATATAGTAATGCCTGACCAACATGCACATGTACAAAATTATAAAATTTTATTTATACCACTTACAAGCTTAAACCTAAAGCTCACTAAAACACACCTTGATGTATATTTCCTTTTGTAAAGTCAGCTTTTAAAGAGGAATTAGCCTTATATTTAATCGGCTTTAATTGTATTCTTTATAAGTTGTAAGAGTAAGATGAACCCATCTTAATATTTTAAAAATACTCTAATATACAAATAGTTACTGAAATACACTATAGTGTTTATACTGTAGCATGATTCTATGTAATTAGTTTCCACGGCTAGATAAGAATGATGGAAATTAATTATATATTTACAAGCATCTTCACTGGTTGATTTGCGGGCAGGTAATTTTACTGTCAAAAACTAATTGGCTCATATGTTCTGATATCTGATGTGAACTGTAATTGATATTATTTTAGTTCCATCTCCTGTGTTAATTTTCTCATTTGATGTGATTTGCTCCATTTTCCTAATAGCAATTACTTGGCGAGCTGTCAGAGGTAACCCACATTTGTTCCCTCATGGCACTTCTTTTTAATATCATATTTTGGATTCAATTTCTGGACTTAACACCCTCCAAATGTTCCAGCTGTGCCCCCCCCCCCACACTGCAGAGTTCCAAAGAAACCAAATTTAAAGGAAAAATGTTAGGTTAAATTTTTAAGAACAGTTCCATTTCAATGGCTTTGTTGGGCTTGCTTGCATAACTTCCCCTCTGAAGCAGTATCTTGCATGAATCAAGAGCTTATCTCTGAATAACTTTCTTTAAGCCTAGAGAATTTCAGCTTTAGTGGCTAAAGAAAAGTGACTCATTCTACCTTAATTATCAGTAAGAACGTACTTTTGCCATGGGGTCTAGTAATTCTGACTCCTTTCAGAGAAACAGAAGACAAAGAGAAAGAGATTTTGTTTTAAACAGAACTTTAAATATATTTCTGGGAAATAAAAGGCAAGAGTTCAAAGGGTGACAGTCCCTGTACAGAAGTTGGTCCCCTGTACAGAAGATGACCAGTCATGCCAGTTTGCTTACAGCTGAGGGCTTTTAAGGATGTGGGATTTTCAGTGTAATAGTTAGAAAGTCCTGGGCAAACCAGGAATAGTTCAGTCAGGATTTTGGGGGGTCAGGATGTAGAGCTTCAGCACTCGGTTCAGGAGAAGAAAGTTCAGGGTGTAGTTCTGCTCTCCAAGACTTCCCATGTATTGAGGAGCCATCGATTTGGATCTACCTCCAACCAAAAATAACCAAGAGACAAATAATGAAGGGGGGAGCAGTAACGGGGTGGTAGGCGAAGGGGAGTGGAGGACTGGGAGGGACACAGAAAAGTGATTTCAGGAGTCCACACTGACCTTCCACTTCCTCCGTGCCAAGAATGAGGAATCGGTTTCCACAGAAAAGCCTTGGTTGCTGTTTCGGGGCAGGTTCTAATGATTTGAGGAAACACTTGCCTCCCCCTTTCATTCCATGGGTTGGAAACATGAGGTAGGAAGAAAGGACCAAGAAAAGGGGAAAATATGCAAGTAAATTCGTGACAAGTTTTCATATGGCTTCTCTTTAATCAAATATGTGTGTTTTAAGCCTCTTGTTCTCTTAGGTTACACAGCTAAAATTGCATGATATAGCAATGCCAGAGGAATGAGGCACAAGATTTGGTGAGCCTGTCTCGAGGCTCAGTGGTGACAGTCACACACAGCACATACCCCATTTTGCACAGTTGTATTGATGGATGGCAGAACACTAGCAGCTCTTGTTTTTACGAATGCAGGAAAATTGGCATCCTATCATGGAGTGTGGAGCTGCTGGCATTGTTGGTTTGTTTAAGCTCTAAAAACAATAACTTAAATGGACACTTTTGAGATCCTAATGTGAGAATTCACTAACCTTTTATGAAATTACATATGCAAAGGATATTCTTGTCAAGGGAACATTGCATATACATTAATCAGATGACTTTGGTGTGTGCTAAGTATGATATTTTGGTGATCTTTGCTGTACTTTGGTTGTTTTTACATATCTTATTGGCCCAAATATAGGAAAGTTGTTTTATGGGAAGTAATAATAATAAAAGTCTATTATTGAATATATTAGGAGTGTTTGTAGGCCTCCAGTGCTGAGTGGGTCAGTAGTCTCTGTTTCTAGCCCATCTAACTTCCTGGAGAGCACTAGGAATCTTACCCTCTGTTACTTCCCTGCCTCTTCACTTCCCCCTCCTGTCCTCTCTTCAATATCTAACATCATTACAAACCCTCCTTTCACTTCTCCTCGGGCCTGCTTCATACCTTTCCGACTTTCTTCACCCACTGGCTGGCGAGTGGTAGTTTTTAAAGAAACAGCAGAGAAGAACCAGGATTTCTTCCCATACCGGTTTCCACAGGTGTTACTCATTTGCTGTGAAGACAGCTACAGTGATGGTGTGATTTTGGGTTGTTTTTATTTGTTCTGTTTTTGATTAATGATTTGATTTTAAAATGGTGTGTGTGTTATGTATTTTTATATTTTTCATCTCTGTGGAAATTGGGGAGGCATCTTCTAAAATCAGTGTTACCTTATATTTGGGCCAATTTAGGAATTAGAAGTAAATACTGTTCTAACCAAAGGACCAGATTACCAAAAGGCCTGTTAATTTTGAATATTAGCATAACTAAAATTGTGCTAGTGCTGTATCTAAATTTCACCTAAATTATAAGTCATTGTTCTGTATATTTGATTCTACTAAAAAACACCCAAACCAAAAAATAACCAAAAGCTGCCTTTTGGGAATTTGGAACTTGTTACAATGCAATAATCTATCACTTAAAATTATTTTGTTTAAAGTTTTAACTCTTCTGTGGAGTTTAATAGGGAATACACAAAGATACAGTTTTCTAATACCCTAACAATTGTAATTTAGAAATTTCTGAAAGTTATTGTGTATTTTGACACATTCACCTTTCAGAAAGTGTTATGACTTAAAAAAATTAATAGCATTTAAAAATTACTTATTTATATTAAAACATAGTCCTTTTATCTGCTATTATCCTTTTTCTTAACAAACTACATGGAAGCAGCATAATTAAACATTACTTAATCTAGCATACTTTAAAACTAAGGAGTAAGTAATGCTTTATGTTATTGACATTTAAACTTCCAGTGTAATTAGAGGTTAATATTGATGGAAATTATAAAATAATCATAATCTTTTGACCTACCCTGGTCTTATGTGATTCCAAGTTCAGATTTTACTTTTTTTACATTTATTACTATTACTAATACTACTATTTGCTATTGATATATCTTTTGACTTCTTAATTTACATTTTGAATTTGAACAAATATGTAGAATATTTAAAAGATGACTTTTAATCATCATTGTATCATAAAAGATCAGAGGGTGTGCGCACACACAAATTATTATGAATTTGCAGGTGAGTTTACAAATAAATAGCCAGCAATGTCCTGTCAAGTATATTATGTTTCCTAGCCGAGGCTTTATAATTTTGCCATTTCAAATTAATGATTTGTCTTTATAGAAACAAAGGATGGAGTATGGTCCCCGACCAACTGACACTCCATCTGCTCCGTCACCTCCTCCAACACCGGCTCCTGTTCCTGTCCCGCTTCCTCCTTCCACTCCAGCACCTGTTTCTGTGCCAAAGATCCCGGCAAATGTCACTCGTCAGAACAGCAGTTCCAGCGACAGCGGTGGCAGCATCGTGCGAGATAACCAGAGACACAAACAACTTCCCGTGGACCGTAAGTTTCCGAGGGAGGCAACAATTTGCAGTTTCTCCCGTGAATGAGAAGCATCGCTAAGTAAAATATTGTTGGTTCTACGGGTACTAAACATTATTAAATATAAATACTGACCCTTTATACCTGCCCTCTACTTCATGGATTGCAAACACTTTCATCTAGTTTCTTGTCCTTCAGGTAATTCTAAGAAGCGGGAACTTCTCTCCACTGTTTCATTGTGTATATTCGTACACATATTCCAATCTATTGTGGTGGTTGAATATGGATTCTGGAGCTGAACATACTTGAGTTGGTAGAGTGAAACACCACTTAGCGCCACTGACCTTCAACAATTTAATAATCCTCTCTCCGCTTCCATGTTCGAACAGTGAGGGCAAATGATGGCCTCTTCTTCATAGCATGATTGTGAGGATTTAGTGAGGTATAGTACATATAAATCATTTAGATCAGTTGTTCTCTCCCAGAGATGGTCATACCGCCTTCCCGGAGGGAACATCCGGCATTGACTGGAGGAATGTTTTGTTCACAGCCAGGTGGATGCTGCTGGTATATCTAACAGGTAGAAGCCAGGGCTGTTTAGCAACATCCTACAAAGAACAGATCGGCCCCCCACAACAGAATTATCTGCTCCAAAATGTCAGTGATGCTGAGGTTGAAAAACTTTGATTTTTGACCAATATGACCAATAATGAGCAGTTCAAATATTTGCTGCCATCATCATCGGAATCATCATCATGGTTTTCCTGCTCCTCTTCCTCATATTTGCGACACACACACACACACACACTCACTTAACACAATCAGCCTGCCAATACCAGTTTCAAATATTCCCTCCAAATTCAGGTTTTATTCGCTTTACACTTCAACTTCATATGTTCGTAACACTAAGTTTGATGTGTTACATAAATAATTTCTGTGAAAAACCAGATTTTAGAAAGCTGAAAGGACACTGTGGCAAACTTTGGATTATCCTTGTTTATACTGTTGAACAGCAGTGTAGGAAATTTGAAATTTGAAAGGAATTCTAAGACAATTTTTTTTATTTTATCTTCAAATTATGTTTGTATATATATTATAAAATTACCTTGCTTTACCTATCCTGGACATGTAAACATTCTTGGAAAATTAGAGCCAGGAAGATAACTTCTTCAATATGTATTTATGCACATGAACGTGCGGGTATGCTTATGTATAAAGCATCTCTTTTGGTCTTTCAATGTGGCGTCTCCTAGGGCTCAGTTCTGGGCTCTTCCCGCCATATAAACTTACTTTTACTGTCAGTGATCAATCTATTTCCATCTCTTTTAATATTGTCCATATTGGTAGAGAAGGAATGACTCCCAAATTTGTCTTCTTATCAAATCTCATTTCTGCCATTCAAATACAAGTGTTGAACTATTATTTTTTTAAAGGTTCATTTATTATTTTAGTGGGGGGAGGGGTAGAGGAAGAGGGAAAGAAAATCTCCAGCAGACTCCCCCTGAGTGCAGAGCCTGAGGTGGGGGTTCACCTCCTGTCCCAGAGGTCATGACCTGAGCTGAAACCAAGAGTCAACTGCTCAACCCACTTAGCTACCCAGGCACCCCTGAACTATTAACTTTAAAGCTGACATTGGATGGTTAGATTCTAAAGTAAATACCGAATCTTTTACTTCCATTTTCATGTGACATTTTTTTCATCTCAATAAGTCATAACTGCATCTATTCAGTTGTGGTCATTTTTTGATAAATTTTTAATTTTTAAAAGAAGATATGTATATTAGTGTTTAGTTGTTCTAGAAATCCTGGCTAAATGCAATAATCATTAGTCTACTTTTATACCTTATTTTCTTCTCCGAAATAGAGCTGATTTACCATCTTCTTATCCATATCCCAGCCTTGCCAAAAAGTAATGGAAAAGTGAAGCTTTAGAGAAATGATTAATTGTGCAGCAAAAACAACTGTGTGTGTGAGAATGTGTAAGTGTGTAGAAGTATGCTGTGCTACTAAATTTTCTTAAATGTTTGTGTATTTTTTTAAAAGATGTTTTTATTTTTTTCAAAGACATAGTTTTGAGATGAGAAAGTTCTGTAAATATTTTTATTGATTTCCCTAAGGAAAATTTCCCTCTCAGAAATGACTGTTCTTTTTTTCATTTTTACCACAAGTTTATAACATCTCCCTTCCTTGATACGTCAGCACAGTAATCTTTGACACTGCAGTACTCTTTCCAGGACTAGATCAGAGTTCATAGGCATCTAGTCCCCGTTTGGAACAGTCTGTGGGTTGGGACAGTTTGTTCTTTGTCCTAGTCTGAGAAACTAAGAATAACCTAATGGGAAAGGGGCATAGTTTGAACACTTCAAAGATAGAGAACTCTCCTGATAATTGTGACTCATCATTTTTGAATCTGTTTTTCATAAGTAAAAGGGTAGCATTGGTATATAAAACATATACATCTCTCCCTGAAGTAAATCTGTACTTGTTTCTTTGTTAACAATAAAAGTTTACATTTCCCTACACAAAGTTCCCTTTTAAAGATAACTCAGAAGCATAGTTTCATATTAACTAAATGTATTTCTTTTTATAAAATGCTTATTTTCATGATAGCTTTTTCCCGAGCAAGCACGTTTTTGGAGAACGGTTTTTCTAAATGAACATTGGGCCTTCTCAGTAGTCTTTTAGAACCAGACATATTTAAATGTACATTTGTCAATGGCCAGATTTCTCTCAAAATAAGCCTTTTAGACTTCCTACATTCTCTGCTTACTACCTAGACTTCTGGTAAAAATAAAATGGAAGGAATTGGAAAGTGATACTTACTCAAAAAAAAAAAAAAAAAAAAGTGATACTCCAAAGAAAAGAGTTACCAAATAGCCTTAAAAGGGGAAAAAGGCAACATGCCTGTTTTTTAAAATGTTAACAGGTAGCAAGAGTGAGAGAGAGAGAGAGACAGGCCTATTTAAGCTGGCTGCTTGGAGTCATGAGTCATATAAGCTATTCAAATTGGTTTATCACAGGATTCAAAAAGGTTCTCTTATCACTTTAGAAGATACCAATGCTTCAGGTATTTTGCATTTCTTCCACTTCCTTTGAAGTGTTAGTCCTTTTATTTGGGTTTAATCTTTTGTAATCAGAAGTGTTATTTCAGAAAGAGGTGTAAAGTCAGTTTGCTTTGTTATTGTGTGCTAGAACATTGGAAATGGAAACCAGAAGCCCAGAGCACAGCAGAGGAGGGTTTTTTACTCTTTGGAAAGTTATGCTGTGAACTAGAGGTGATCATGCAGGGTCTACGTTCATAGATAAGAAAATAAGTCTTTTAGTGTGGTATACTCTGTCCATTTTACACCTTGGAGACATCCTCGTATTCTGTGTGGCAGTTTGAAGTGAATTAAAAAAGCGAACCAGTGGAATGCATGCTGTGTGTCACTTAAATGAACCAGTCAGCAGCGTTCTCTCTCGTGCTCTCTCGCCCCTTCGCTCGTCCCCCCTCGCCCTTCATCTCTCCTCTTGCTGTCTTTTGACTTCACCAGGTTACCTGAATATCTAAGGCTTTAAAAAAATTAGACTGAAAGAACTATTTGGTTATTTCACATTTTTATTTATTTCTCAAGGACACCAAACACTCTGAAATGTTCTCCCTGAAAAAGAAAAGAAGGGAGGAATGAAAAGAAAAAAGACAAAAAAGATCATGAAAGAGTTGTCACAAAAAGCTCCCTTAGTGGCCTGGTCATTGCCACTTGCCGAGCTAATTAGTTAACTGAATTACTATATCAGTTCTCTACTTAAAGATTATTTACAAATAATGTGTGTGTGCATATATATAATAAGTATATTATTATGTAATTATATAGAATGTGTATGTGTATATATATATATATGTTTTAATACACAAGTACATTATTCTCTTTCCCCTACATTAATTTCTTCCCCATTTTTCTCATAAAGATATTTGCATATACATCTTTCCCATAAGCATAAAATGGGTTGGGGAAAGCAGTAATGTATAAGTTGATCGAAGGTAGTTTCAGTGACTTTGATCGTAAAGCAGCCATGAACTGAAAGTCAAGAAATTGAGTTCTAACTAAATTCTGCTAAAACTGTGATTTCAACAGATCTCTTGTGGCCTCCATTTTCTTTGCTCTTTCTTTTAGGGGTTTGTATATGATGCTTTTCAAAGTCTCTCTCACTGAAAAACCTCAGCAGAATGCCTTAGTCATTCATTTATTCAGCGAATATTTATTGAGTCCCTACCCTGTTCTAGGTATTTCAGGTAAAGCAAACAAAGCAACCACAAATCTGTTTTCAGGTATAGATTTTGATGAAAGGAGAGAGGTAGATGATTGAGTTGATAGGGAATATTATAAGTGGTTTTGGAGAAAAATAAAGCCATGTGGATTGGAAGTGCTGATGGGGAGGGAGTTGCAATTTTAAATGTGGAAATTCTAAAGGAGGGAAAGAGTGAGTAAAATGGATTCATAAGGGAAAAGCATTCTAGGTACAGGCCCTTAATTTTGAAGAGCACCAAGGAAGCCGTTAGCTAGAGCAGAGGTCTTCAAGAGCAGTAGAGTTACTTCAGAAAATGGTCATCTAAGGCCTTTTACTGGGAGTACTTTGTATTACTTGGAAAGGCTTAGAGCTGGAGAGTTGCATTATCTGACATACATTTTTAAAAGATCACGTTAGCTTTTCTATTGAATACAGAAGAGCAAGGGGCGCTGTGGTCAAGAGGAGAAGGAAGGCCACCTGTGACTAGGTTGGTGGTTCAGACAGAGCTCGTCACAGAAAAAATGGAGTAAAGTGGCTAGGTTTTTGCTATGTTTTGATGATAGGCCTAATAGAGTTTGCTGATGATTGGGTGTAACAGAGGCCAAAGAGGAGTCTAGCAGAGCTCCGTGGCATTTTGCCAGAGGAACTGAAGAAATGGAATTACCATCAACCGAGTTGGGAAATATAGCATAAAAGCAAGCTTTAGGAAGTGGTTCAGATTTGGACACGTTCTGTTTGAGCTATCTAATAGACATCTGAATGAATATTATCAAGTAGAGGGTTGGTATATATGGGTCTAGAGTCCTGAGGAATGGTCTGGACTGGAGAAATAATTTGGGGAGTCATCAGCTTTTAAACGGCAGAGCGATCATTAATGGAGTGAGTGCTGGCAGAGGAGAGGTTCCAGGATTGTGCCCTTACTGGGCAGAAGAGAAGAATCAGAGAAGGATACTGAGAAGGAGAGGCCAGTGAGACAGGAAGAAAATCAGGTGAGTGTGGTGTCCTAGAGGCCACAGAAAGAAGGGATTTTAAGGAACGATCTTCGTCGTCGTTTGTTGCCAGTAGGTTAAATGAGATGGTAACTAGAAACTGACCATAGGAATTTAGCAAAATGTGGTGGAGGGATGGGGCCCAAGGCCCATTTTTTTAGCCATGAATTCAAGAGGAAATTGGAGAACAAGAATGGGAGTTAGTGAGTATAAACAACTTTTCATGGAGTTTAACAAGAAGGGGAGCAGAGAAATGGGTAGTAGCTGAGAGGGACATGGGGTCAAGAAAGGGCTTACAGGGAAGAGGAAAGGTATCAAAATAATACAAAATGTGTTTGCATGCTGATGAAATGATTCAGTAAGAGAGGAAGATGGATAGCCTAGATAAGTAGAGAAATTACTGTTGAAATATTTAAATGGGCAGAGGAGATGGGAAATATGCACACGTAGAGGGGTAGGCTTTAGGAGTGTAGAAACTGTTGATCCATAATGTAGTAGGAAGGGAGGAAGAGGAGGGAGGCAGAGTGCGAGGGGAAAGTGCCAGTAGTCAAGGAGAACCACTGAGGGAACGTAATGGAGGTTCTCTTCTAACTTCTTTATTTTGTTGGACATTAGGAAAGTGAGATCATCAGTTCCAGGTGGGAACTGGGGAATGAGTGTTGGAGGTTTGCAGACAAAGAAGAGAGTACATGCACATCTAACAGTGGGCAGCAACGTGGCCTAGGGCTGATTCTCAACCTGAATCTTGTGGACACGGGGCGGTGTAATACTCTGTGGTAGGAGACTGGCGTGTACCTCATAGAATGTTTTATGCAGCCCTGGCCTCTCCCCACGACATGATAGTTGAGTCCTTTCTCCTCCTCCCCTCTACTTGTACCATCCAAAAGTGTGTCCAGCCATTGGCAGATGTCCCTGGGGTCAAAATTACCCCCACTTGTTACCATGGACCTAAGGAAATGCAGTCTGATTGTCAGGAAACAGCAGCCTGGTTGAGGTTCATATTCATGAATTTAACATGAGATCATTCAGCATTGTTGTGTTATACTCACTGTGCAGGTGCAGGCACAGAATAAGTAGAAAGTTCGATTTAACAAGGGTTGGCATTTTGCCAGGTGAGTACAATGAAGAGAGCAGAGAAGAGCCAAGGAGTGATTTTAATAATTGACCATGGAATTTGTTCTGGGTGAGGATGA
Source organism: Mustela lutreola (assembly GCF_030435805.1). NCBI lineage: Eukaryota > Metazoa > Chordata > Mammalia > Carnivora > Mustelidae > Mustela > Mustela lutreola. The sequence continues at coordinate 92,553,045 of NC_081297.1, forward strand.
CCGTGAGGAAAGATGGTAGGAACACTAGATTATAAGTTCTTTTGGGGTCAAAGGATTTGGGGCATTGGGGTTCTAGCAAGTGTGACACATGCTACGGGTTTTCGAAAATAACCTACCCCATGCTGATGTGCAGGAAGGAAATCTCAGATGGAGGAAGTGCAGGACGAGCTCATCCACAGACTGACCATCGGTCGGAGCGCCGCCCAGAAGAAGTTCCACGTGCCACGGCAGAATGTGCCAGTTGTCAATATCACGTATGACTCCACACCAGAAGATGTGAAGACATGGTTACAGTCGAAGGGGTTCAGCCCTGTGTAAGTCTCTCTAGGAAGACTTTGCGTTTCTGTATGTAACATATGCCTTACTTTCAGTGTGGTGGCTAAGATGTCACACATGACTCTTTAAAAATTTGGGGAGCCCAGACTGCATTTGTTCCATGCTCAGGAAATAACTATACATATTTGTAGCTTAAAAAAAAATGGAATCAGATGTAACTATAATTTGGTGTTACCCTGTTTTCTAGTTAATAATGACTACATACTGGTGGTTCCTGAAGCAAACCATCAGGAGCTTTGAAGCGGTAGCGTTCTTTCCCCCTCATCTGGTCACTCAGGGTAGAACTAAGGTGTTAGCTGGACTCCCCAGATATTAGAGGGCATAGAGCAGAATGTTCTGCTGCAGGATATAGATTCTCAACCAAATAAAAAACAGATAAATTACCTATTATATATTATAATGTAATAGAGCTTTTCCCTTAGTAAGCCCAGTGTTGGGTAAGCCCAACAATTCAATTTATCTATAATCTAAAAATCTGAAAATACTTTACGTGTATTTGATACAAGGAACTATTTCAATCATACATATTTAAGAGAATTTTATAAACTTCATATACCCACATGACTGAAAAATGAGATATATTGATTAGTCAGTTGCCTGGTTAGAAAGTTATGTGTTCCCCCTATGAAACACCATATTTCAGGGAATTGGTACTCCACAATAATGATACTAAGTACAATTGGCTCCTTTTTGATCCTTCATAATCATCTTCTATAGCCTCAGGGTCCTCATCATGAAAGTCCTTTGTCACTGCTCTGAATAAGTACTGTAGTACCATTTTATAAGAGTTTTGTTATTTGGAACACTTAGAAAAGAGAGGTTATGGCAGGACCAGAATCTTTCTTTCTTTGTTTTATATATATAAATATAAATTTTTAAATTTTATATATAAATATATATATACTTTATTATTTTATATATAAATATATATAAAACAAAAGAAGAAAGTCAATTAATTAATTTATTATTTATTTATTATTTAAGTTATTTATTTATTTAACTTTTATTTTGAGAGAAAGAGCATGAACTGGTGGTGGGGAGGGGCAGAGGCAGGTTCAGTGCCCAGTGCAGAGCCCGATGCCGGACTCAGTCCCCTGACCCCGAGATACTGACTCGAGCCAAAATCAAGAGCAGGACGCTTAACTGGCTGAGCCACCTAGATAATATTTTTAATGTTGTATTTCTCTTTCTTTCTCCTGTGCTTTTCAGGACTGTCAATAGTCTTGGAGTATTAAATGGTGCACAACTTTTCTCTCTCAACAAAGAGGAATTGAGGACAGTCTGCCCTGAAGGGTCCAGAGTCTTTAGCCAAATCACTGTACAAAAAGCTGCATTAGAGGTATGACTTGTCAACCTAAGTTGGTGTTTGCATTAATTAAGAGTGTGCACTGCAAATTGAAAGCTCTGAAATCAGCTGTTTATGTCCATAGTTGTCAATTTCCCTTTCATACAGAGCTGAATTAAATTTGACTCCACTTTTGTAATTGATCACAGGAGACCATCCATGAGCATTTGCAGTAGATTAATTTATCATAAATGTTCCTGTAACATGAAGCTTGGAGCATATGCTTTTGGGCATTTAATGAAAAGCCTAATGTTCTCATTTTATATGCATTAACTACTTCTGTAGAAATTTAAATTTTGACACAGTAATGGACATTCACTTCTGAATAAGTAAATGCCTTAAGAGGTCAGAATTTTTGCCTGTTCTTAATATTTAGTTTGGAGATTCTTGTAGGCCAGTGGCTATAAGGTCTTAAAACCCTGGCTGTGGGTCTTAGGTCTTGTTATATATCTAAATAATCAGAGAGAAAATATTAGGTAATATTCATTGAAAAGAGAGTGCTGAAGAATAAATATTTAGTCATAGTTGTCGGTGGGAGAGGAGGAGAGGAAATGTTTTCTAGATGGAATATCCTTAAGCTTCCTCCTCCTACTCTTCATAAAATGGGCTCTGTAAGGATAGTAGTTTCACTGTTATATCTCATAGTTCTTAATAGCTTTCATGATACTTCCACTCAACTGAAAGAATATTGGCTTTGGTGTAAAATTGATACGTAATTTCCCCTAGCCAGTATATCCTCTAAATTCAACAGTGAAATAACTCACAGTGAAATAGCTTCATGCATGCAACCTTGTAACCACTGTCAGAAGAAAGTTTATTTCCTTGGAAATTGGTCCTATAACATTGATCTTGGGAGTTCTATATTAGGTGGATCTTGGGCGTGTCCTGGATCAGGCTTTCCATATACTGAATATGAGTAAGGATTGTATCTTTTCTAAGACAGTTTTTTTTTTTTTTTTTTACCATTATACATTTTAACTTTATTGAGAGTATATACATTTCCTTCTCAAGGGTACGAGAGAAAGTTCCAAAGCTCCTGAATTCCTTTGTGTCAGATTGCGTATAATTTGCCCTCAGCTCCCACTTCCTCTTGGTCTCTTCCTTCAGTTGCTCTGGATATGAACCAGGGTTCTTTATCTTCCTCAACTGCCCTCCCACCACACCCTTCTCTTGCATCTAGTCCATCTTTTAGATGACTCACCTGGCTTGCCAGAAACTTCCACCGATGAGAGCAGAATAATCAGGGTGCACGGGCTTAGTAGGTAGAGTGTGGCAAGGAGAAAAGCTAACATGAGGTCAGAGGGTCAGAGCCTTCCTGTATTCTGGAAGGAGCTTGCTGTACCCTGAGCCCAGTCTTTGAGCTTAATTTAGAATCCCCTAAGGGTAGATGAGTATCTTGCTCAACTTCAGAAGGTTCTTTGATAACTTGCCATCATATTATGCTTATTGTACACATATCTTATTTCTCCCAGGGAATCTGGAGCATTCCATATACATTATTGATTTATTTTTATCATGGCCGAGTGAAAGGCATGGTGAATGAATTGCCTTAAGACACAATTCATAAATGAAAAGCGATTACTGTGATGTATTAGTGAAGTCCAGAAGCATCACTTTATAGGAAGGGCAGCCTTCTTCTCCCCAAGAGATAGTTGGAGAAAAACAAAGGACTCTTATCCTGACCCATTTCATCACATGACCCTCAACCTGCACAATCCCATAACTGTCTTGTCTGAACCATGTCTATTTTTCAGGATAATAGTGGCAGCTCCGAGTTGCAAGAGATCATGCGAAGACGGCAGGAGAAAATCAGTGCCGCGGCCAGTGATTCAGGAGTGGAGTCTTTTGATGAGGGGAGCAGTCACTAATTTGTCTTTAAACTCCATTTAAATCTGTGGCATTATTCCAATGTGCTTTGTTTTAAGAAGCCATGAAGGGAATGTCAGATTCTTATTTCTCGGAATCCCTAAGTTATGGCCATAAAGAAACAATGCAAACATAAAGTAAGCAGAGGCCCATTATTTTTATTAAAACTGAATAATTTAAATAGATGTTTTGCCCTCGGGGAAGATTTTTGCCTGCTTTACCAAGGTGAGGGTTCTTTTATTGGATTAATTATTTCAACCCCTATCTCAGTATGTAAGCAGGCACCTTCTGACAGTGGTGAATTTATTTACTGCAGCAAAACAAAGGTATTTCCCGTGATTTAAAATCTAAATAATTTAAGTTTTCCCCATGACCCTGGTGTCTGTCATTCAGAGCATAGCTTACTTTAGAGTAGCCTCTGCTTACTGAGGTCTCTTCTTTGACATACTCAATGATAGAATATTTAGATTTATTTAAAGTTCTTCATGCCAACCGTTTTTGTTTTTGTTTTTGTTTTTTAAATCAAAACATTTAATGAACTGTAGAATACAACAAGGCCTTGGACATGCAAATACAGATTTATGGAGCATTTCCAAGACAAGTCACTTGTCATGGCTCTGTTGATCACAATTCCTTGTATGGCCTGTATTTTGATTTAGTTTATGTTCCGCTTATTATCTATACTGTGTTCTTATATATGAGAAAGCACAAGTGGAAGAGAGGTCAGATGCAGTCAAAATGCGTCCCAGAAGGTAGCCCGCATTGGTGTGCGTTACAGTGTTTTCCTTAATGAAGGCCTCAGTTCTGAATATTGATAAGAGTAGTTAAATGGATATTGGGGCCACTTCATGTGTTTATCTGTGTCAAGTTTTTCTGGTAATAAGAAACACTTAATTTACACATATTTTAATCCTGTGAAAGATTCTAGATAGAGAAAAGAAAGATACTTAACCTTCAACAAATGTTATTTTTGGAAACACAATTTTTGTCATTAAATGTTATATTATTTCACATATATAAAACAGATGTTATGTAAGAATGTTGTATATTTTAACATAAATCCATTTAGAGAGATTATCTAGATTCATTAATTTTCATAGTGCCTTTTTCACATGAGTCAGCTGGAGAGTCTGCAATAAACAGTATTTGCTGTATGGTAATAAATGGCTTCTGTCTTATTGGCAAAAGAGATGTTTTGGTATGTAGACTATGGACCAGGGTTGTGCGGAATGGGGAAAAACAGAGGCCCACTGTTTATTTTTTATTTTTTTTTTTTTAACTGATTTCTAGTACTGTTCAGCATCTAGTAAGAGCTGGTCTCAGGGTAAAAACAAATGTATGACAGCACTTAGGATTACTAAGTGCTTCCACAGAAATGCTTCCTTAGGTATCTATAGTAACTGTGTGAGCTATATTTTATAGACAAGGAAACGACCTCCTAGGGTCTCATTCCCCCCCAAATTATGAGAGATAGGGAATTGCTAATCTTCCCTAAAACGATGCCCCTCGGAGAAAGTGAAACAAACACGAGAATGATGAAGGTCATTCTAGATCTTTTCCATGCCCTAAGCACTTGACACGCATTTATAACTTAGCCTTTACTGAAAGTCTCTGAAAATGTAGGGATAAGACTCGAGAAAATAGAAGAGTTAAAATAGCCTGAATGGAATGTGACATATATGATATTAAAAGAATTGATGTAATTTATAAAGATGTCATTATGCTATGAAATTCCAATGGAAAATAGCACAGTGGTGGCGATGACAGAAAGCGGTTGCTTCCTTCAGGGCTGTGGGGACAAAGGGAAGAGATGGGATTCTCAGAATTTAGAATCTCGAGGGAGAGGTACTGCGGAGTTCGGATCCAGACATCTGGGGAGTTTGGTCCCTGGTACCTGTAGAAGAAAGACCCCAGAGCTGGTAAAAAAAAAACCTCTGAGAAGGAGGCATGGCCTTCCTAGTGCTGTGACCTCAGGAATTCAGTGAAGGATACAGACAGACCTCAGGAGACCATGCCAGCCAGCTGGTTTTCAGACTTCTGTGAGGTTGTGAGGAGGCTGCTCTGGGGAGGGCCGGAAAACACAAACTGGTAACTGGAGCCTACTGGGGGTCAGCTGCTACTTACGGAGTGAAGAACTATTATTCGGGTGATGATAATACGAGCCGGAAGTACGACCGAAGGGAGCAGGTGCCTTGTTCCCCTCTAGCTTCCCATCTCCCCACAGCATACTCTTTGGGCAGAATCTGTTGGGAACACACCTGACAAAGCTCCAGATCACAAAGCTGAGAATAGAAGGATGGATTTGAAAAAGCTCAGTAACCAACCCATTTTAATTCTGGCTAGTCTGTATACTTTAACTTTTCTACGCGTATTTGAGATTCCATACAGTCCTCTTTAAAACTTCATACTTTGGCCTAACAAGAGGTAATCATCCTTCTCTGTTATTTAAATGGCATTTAATAGACTTGGTTAAAAAGGCAAAAAACAAAACAAAAATGCTGAGATATCAGAGAGGTAGTCAGGATAGGAAGCAGCCTCCTTCTCTCGGGCTAGGGGAGCAAAGGGATGGTTTGGGTTTATCAGCGTGTTAAAAGCCTGGGGGGAAGGGCCCTAGAAAGCTTGGACCCAGAACCCTGGGGGAAGTGCTGGTGTTGGTGCTGGTGTCTCAGGAGCACAAAGGAGAGATGCCCTGAGAAGCGGGAACAGAAAGCTTTGAGGAGAGGATTCTGGACTGTTGATGCTAGTATCTCTGAGAGGGTGTCCTGTTGCTGGTTCTGAAAATGTAGGGGGGCTGGAAACTAGAAACTAGAATCACTTGCTACTCAAATAATTGCTGCTGCCAAAGTTGAGAGCTCTTCACTGGTGTAAGTGAAGCTTACTGGTGTAAGTGAAGTGTAAGTAAGCTCTTCCCTGATGATGGCATAACCTTTGTAATTTTCTTCTTGTTTCTTGGGATTATGGGATTACAGTTTTTATTAAACTAGGCAAAATGTTGAGCAATTATTACCTCTTTTGGTCCTCCCTGCCTTTCTACCATTGAAAGCGTCCAATTGCATGTGTACTAGGCCATCTAAATTTTCCCCAAGTTCATTAATGCTCTGTTAATTCTTCGCCCAGTCCTCTTTCTCTGTGTTTCATTCTGGGTGGTTTCTGTTGCTGTCTTCAGGTTCACTACTCTTGTCTTCTAGAATTTCTAGTCTGCTTTTAGTCTCTTTCATCTCAGACGTTAGAGTTTTCATCTCTAAAAGTTTGATTTGATACCTTAAAAACCTTCCATGTCTCAATTTGTTCAATAATTCTTTATCAATCAGAGAAAACAGTTAAAATGATGTCTTAATATTCTTGTTTATGAATTTTATCATCTTGATAATGAGTAGGTTATTTTTTATTTTTATTTTTTCTGTATTATGGGTCTTGTTTTTTTGCTTCTTTGTATGCCTAGGGGTTTTTAATTGGATGAAAGACATTGTAAGTTTTACCTTGTTGAATACTTTTGTATTCTTATAAATATCTCGTGCTCTGTTCGGGGATGCTGTTAAGTTACTTGAGAGGAGTCTGGTTCTTTCTGACCTTGTCTCTATTAGTGGAACTTGAATAGCATTTGCATTAAACCTAATTTTATCTCACTATTGAGACACAACCATTTTGAGTACCCAAGATACTGTTCCATGAATTAGGGTGTTTTCTGCGCTAGCTGATGGTAATAAGAACTATTCCTGGTTCTGTGTGATCTCTGACAGTTGTTCCTCCAAGCCTTTCAGGGCTTTCTTTCTTTAGCCTTGGGCCATTTTCTCATACACTTGTTCAGATACACACTCAACATAAGACTCTGGGGAGCCTACAAAGATCTCCAGAGCTCTCCCTGCAGCTTTCTCCTGTCGTTTCTCTGTGCTGTGAACTTTAGCCCCTTGGTCCTTGCTATACTGTAAGCTTTGTGTTTTCAACTCAGAGGGTCTGCTTAACTCCACGTGGGCTCTCCCTCCCTGCACTGCAGGTTGGACGCAATCTCTAGGCAGAAAGCTGAGCAATTAGAGGAATTTTTCATTTGATTTTCCTCTTTAACTGATCACGGCCATTCAGTGCCCAGTGTCTAATATTTTGAAACTGTTCTTTCATGAATTTCATACATTTGTTTTTTAATTGTCTCAGGTTTAAATCCAGGTTCTCTGAGTCCATCTGGGCCCAAACTTGGCATCACCTTGCTTTTTAAATTACACATTTCACGGAATACAGAAATCTAGGTTGCCAGTTTTTATTCTAGAGCTTTAAAAGTGTTATTCCACTGACTTTTGGCTTCTGATCAGTCAGTCAGTCATCATTCTTGCTTTTCCTTCTGACTGTTTTCAAGAGTTTTTTTTTTCCAGTGTCTTTCATTTTCAGCAGCTTGATTATAAAGCTGATAGATGTAGTTTTCTTGGTATTTATCCTGTGTGGGATTTAATGATTGAGTCCTGGTTTCCCATTACTGAAGCCCATATTCCTCCTAATACCTTTTTCTCCTTTCTCTTCTTCTCCTTGGCCTCCTATTATATGTAGGGTAGACCACTTGATATCATCCCAAAGATCTCAGAATCTCTTAATTTTAAACAAAATTTTCCCATTCTTTAGATTGGGAAATTTGTTATTATATATTCAGGTATATATTCACTGGCTCTCCTACCCCTACCCTTGTGATCTTTTTTGCAATACGCTGTTAATACAACAAAATTTTTTTTTCAGTTATTGTATTTTATTCTAGGATTTACATTTCATACTTTTATTTAGCTTTCATTTCTCTGCCAAGACTATTCACTCATTAAAATACTTGTTTTATTACTATAACACGTAAAACTTGCTTTATAATCTAACATTGGGGCCATCTCAAGCTCAGTTTCTATTGATTGCTTTTTTTCTCCCTCCCCACCCTGTGAGTTCTAGTTTGCTCTTTCTTTGCATGTGTAGTAATTTTTTATTATATACTTGGCATTGTAGAGATATCTCTGATACTCTAGAATGTGTTTTCTGTCTTTGAAGAATATTTATTCTTGTTCCTACCAAGCAGTTCTGCACTGGCTGATGACTTTGACTTTGTATGGCTTTGGTTTTATACTTTGCTAGAATGGTCATGATGGCTCGAGTTGCTTCACAAGGTCTTCTGACTTGATGGGACTTTATCTAAAAACTCTGTCTTCTGCATATCTGGCCAGGGCTTAATTTTCGGCTTTGTCTGCATCTGTCAAGAGTAGTTTTTACTGTGGAGTCCTTACTTCTAAGGGATTTTCTTTTGGGGTTGAATTTCCAGGTTATTTTTTTTTATCTCAGATGGATTCCCAAAGTATTAGAAGTTGTTAAACAGGTCTCTTCACTTTTGCTGGGCTGGACCTCTCGTGTCCTCCAACATTGCTACTTCTGGTTGCTTTCCTGGACTCCCAACCTTGTAGCGGCCACTCTCAGCTACACACTGGGTGACGTTGTCCTGTGCAAACCGGTGCCTACTCTCTGGTGCTCTTCTTTAGAAATTCTAGCCACTTCTAGTGCCCTGACTCTGGTCTTTGCCTCCTCATTTTGGTAGGACTAACGAGCTCTGCTTGGAGCTACCTTGCTATACTGCAGTTGGGGAATTATCCCTGAAGAGCCAGTGAGTTTTCTTGTCCCAATGATTGTACTTATACAATGATTGTACTTGTACTGCTTATAAAAGGTGAGCCGTAAATTTTCTCTTTATCTCTCTTCTACTTAATAGGCACTGAGTCACAGGAAATAAATGAGAGAGATATCCTAGTTACTTAAAACTCTTTCTTTCGTATTTTTCTCTAAGAAAATATATAGAAAATTGAGATTCATTTGTTTTCTAAAAATAGATTTATGGAGGCTGCCCTAGGGGTTATGTAGAGGTCTCTCCGGGGCTGGGTGTGCTCACTTTCAGCTCAATGCCTACACTAAAGACTGGTATAGGATTAGAAAGTCCAGACTCAACAAAGGTGTTTCTATAGAGACTGATTGTTTCTAAGCAGGAGAAGACACTAAACATGTATTGTCTACTTAAAAAATTAGATATGGAGGAGAACCCTAGATGCAGACTCTGGCCTCAGGAAACATAAAATCAAAAGGACTGTGCAGCTTGCATTATTTATCCCAGGAGCTAGTCTTACTGATCTCCTGGGGGCTAATGTACACCCTAAAACCAGCAGTTGGGGGGGGGGTTCCTAGAGGCTGTGATTTTCTGCTGTGACATTAAGTTTTTCCCAAAGGACATGCTTCTGAGTTAGTCTAGTCAGAGATCTTGGTAGAGTTATGTAAGGGGCCCCTAGGAATAATGTGGGAGGGGCAGGCAGATACCATTCTACCCTCCTTCTCTGGGGACTTCTTTTCGTTATTTAAAACAAAACAAAATTTAAAAAACAAAAAGCTGCAGTTGTTATAGGCAACACCCATAGAAAGGTAGTATTTCCAGCAAGTCCTGGGTCCCAGACAGAAATGGCAGTCTAGGCTCATATCTTTCCCCTCTTCACCCATTCTCTCTCCACCATCTTGTTTCCTCCGTGTCCTCTTGGCTACAGGCCTCTACAGGATCTACTCCCAAAATCTCCTTTCCTGGCCCCTTTGTTCCTTTCTGTTCTCGGAGTAGAGGACAGGAAAGAGGCTGAAGCAGCTGGTGTTCGGAACTCAGTGTTGTGGGAAGCTCTCAGGGTTTTGGTGGAGAAGGAGCATAGTTACCAGGCAAAGAGTATCTTCCAGTATCCAAATATTTGGGTTTACCTCATCAAATTTATAAAAGAAAGGTGATAAAATAAGCCGCTAGTAAAAATCTGATAAGCTAAAAGGAATTACTAAAAACTACATTGGGTAGTGTCTAATCTGAACTGGGGAAAGATATGGCCATCAAAGATATGGCCATCAATTGCTCTGAGAGGACTAAAGTCCTAAATCTGGATTTCTGTATCAAAGGGGATATTTTAATAGCTGAGGTGTTTCCTGAAGAGCCTCCTGAAGGTTTTCCTGAAGGCATACCGCCTTTGCTTTGGTGTGGGGACCGGGTGGGCAATGAGTCAGGGCTCCTGCCGGGCCCAGATGGTCCTGGTCCAGGCTGGTCTCATGGGCTCTTTCCTTCCTGAGTTGTAGTCCCAGGCTCTTGGCCCAAATTCCTGCTTCTTTTCTTATCCCTGAAGCCTGGCTGTGGAGTAAAACATAATTTGTCCTACTTTAGTTACTCCTATCATCCCCCCCAAATGAACACAGTCTCTTTCAGTTAATGGGAAAACAAGGAATAATATATTCACATGATGAGAAATTACTATCTGTACCTGGTCCTGCTTTAAAGTTTTTTACTTTAAGCTGATATCATATGCTAAGGCTTTCTTTTCTGCCTCCTATCTAGCCTAAAGGAAGGGGAAAAAGAACTGAAAGAACTGAACTCAGTATTCTAAGATCTTTCACATTTAACCCCACTTTACAGATGGGAAAATTGAGACTCATACATGAGTTAAGTAGCATGTACAAAGTCACACAATATGTAGAAAAGCTAAATTTGGATTCAACTCTCTTAGACTTCTGTAGAGCCTGCAAATCTTTACTCAGATACCATAGGTCAGTATACAAAAAAATTTAAGCATATGAAGCATCTTTTCAAAACCTGAAATTTTATGTAGTGTACCACCGTATCAAACATAAAATCAGAGTTTCTCTCACCGAAGCTGCAGAGAGGAGATTTGCAGCCTCCTTTGGAAATCACTGGCCCAGATCCCATAGATTACCTCCCCTGCAAAGACCCTTGCAGGTGAACTTGAAGGGGGATTGGAAGCTGATCATCCCATGGCCACAACTAGACTTGGTCTCAGCAGTCATTTACATCTTTGGGAAATTTCAGGTGGCTGACTTCCCCTCCAAAACAGCACTTTATTTAGACAGGAAAATAGCCTTCGGACATCCTTTCTTAGTTTGTTTGTTTTTTTAAGATTTTATTTGTTTATTTGAGAGAGAATGAGTGATGGAGAGGGGGAGAGAGAGACAGACAGAGAGAGTGTGAGAAGCAGACATCCTGCTGGGCCGGGAGCCTGATGTCCTGGGATTCTGACCTGAGCCGAAGGCTTAACCGACTGAACCACTCAGGCGCCCCCTCTTAGGCTCATATTATGCTTTGAAGTAGAAATTATAAAAGATGCCAATAAATTGACAAATATTAGTTGATTTTGGTCCCAGTTTTTCCCTGTGACAGCCTGAGCAGAGCCAGGAAGAGATACATACTTGCCGCAAGTTAATCTGTGGTGTGCTTTATGCAGTAAACAGAACAACGGCAGGGTCTTCTTCAGCTCCTGGGAGTCATGTGGTAAAACAGTGTGATTTGCACCAGGGAAGAGATGAAAGTGACAGAATCAGTGTGCCACAGGCTAAGACGGCTGCCATGATCTGTTGCCTAGCTTACAAAATACAGCCCTTTGCAAGGCGAGGAGGTCTAGAGCATGATTAGCTTGTAGCAGCCCACGATTCTGCAGCTAGTGAGGCAAGACACATTTTACATTAGGAAAACAGCACAGGGAAGTTAGTTTATTACCTCCTTTGTACAACCAACCTAATCATAGGGCAGAATTTAGACATTTAGGTAATTCATTTGTTTGTCTTGCAGCAATAGGAAAAAAAAAAAAGGAGGAAGGGAACTATTGTTAGTCTATGCCCTGGGGACAGCACAATGGATTTACAAAATGCAAATTAAAACAGCTATCTGGAATGGCTTGGATGCTTCTCGCCTGCCTCTTGTAGCAATTGTCAAAGTGAGTCTCCTACAGCCCAGTGGCACACAGAGGCGAGTGTGCAGATGGGGAAGAAGCCAGTCTTACAGACTTGCTGGCTCCAAGTTGAGCAACACTGAGCCCAGAGGGTTGTTCCCGTGAGTCTAGGGAGCAGGCCTCAGGGAGGGCATCACGTGGGAAGTGTGCCCACAGGGCATCATGGAATCACCTACACATGTGCACTGGGGAGATGTCGCGGTGCTGGAACTAGTGGCAGGTTTGGCCATCTGGACGTGCCGAGGGACTTGGGGAATTGGACAACCTTTATTCCGTGCCAGCTCTGTTAGGCCCCAGCTGGTCCTTTACGCAAACACAACTCCACATGGTTGGTATTACTTTGCTTTTGTGGGGACACTTCAGCTTAGAGATGGGCAGTCCCATCTCCAGGGCTCCCTGCTACAGCATGTCCAAGCACAGGCTGCCCTAACTCCCAAGTCCCTCCTTGTTCAGCGATGTCCCTCTGCCTCCTAAAACTACGAGGCTTCAAAGCAAAGGCTTTGCATTGAATCCTCAACACAACACGATAGAGGGAGCTCTTCTTACTCCCACTTAGGCACAAGCACTTGGCAATAGAGAATCAGAGCAGAAGGGCAGGCACGGACAGTCCAGGACTCTGATCTGGAGGGTAGGTCCCTGCTTGGAGACCCCATCCCTGTGAAACAAGAGTCTGCACTGCGTGACAGGCTGCACCTCCTTTGTATGCTGAGCTGTGTGACCAGGTGTAGTGGGGGTGGGGGTTCACTTGTCACCCTGGGGAAACTGACCCACCCCAATTTAGAGACCAACTTCTCTGATCAAATTTATTCAAGAATTCCCCTTGGGGGAATGGCCCTTGGGGACAGTGGGCTGTTGGCTTGTCTCAGGGAGCCAAGCAGTATGCCGTGTTTTTCCAGGTATTGCTTTTGGTCCCACTACATGTTATTGTATCTTGAAGCCCTGTGCACCATAAAGCCACCATCACCATGTCCATTTCACAGATGAAACAACTGAGTTACAGACAGCCAGAGTCTCAGCTCAAGTCTCTCTCCATCCATTGTCTCTTGTTCTGAACAGCCCTGCTCTGCTATACTGCTGGCCCCTCGGCTGACCTGCTTCCCAAGCTCCCTCACGGGTCAAGGGAGGATATAATCTGGTTTGGCTTTGGACATAAAGGAACCCTTCTAAGACCATTCTGTTTTGTAACTGTAAAAGCAGTAGTGTTTCCAGTGAACTTTTCCTAGTTTAAAACCCTTGGACTTTTTGGTGTTCTTAGAAGTGAACACAAATATTTTGTGTCCGCTGGCTTTGAACTCCTAGCCACTGCTCTGAAACTTACTGTAACAGACACATAGCGAAGGATTACTAAATATCAACAGACTTGCCAAGCCTCACGGCCTCCTGTACGTTTGGGCTTTTATTGAGGTGAAACCACAGTGGGCCCTATTGTTTGTAGGAATCCAGGACTTTGATTCAGAGCCAACAGCTCCACATAGGGCTAAAGAATTCAAGTGAGTTTCCCAAGTAATGGTCTTCTTACGATAGGGTTTTAAAAGGAATAACAAAGAGAAGGAGAGCTCTAACGCAAGGGAAGACCACTTCTGGAGAAGAATGCATATATGTCCATAGAGAAGTTTATGAAAAGAACCATCATTGCTCCTATGGCCTTTTCCTGAGCACTTGTTTGCATTGTGGGGTAACCTTGCTCTGTTCTGTTTCATTTTTCACCTGCCTTCTGGGAATTTTATTGGGAAGTACACAGCACTGCTCTGGAAATCTCCCATGGTAACAGAGGCCACACACGGTCATAAAGTATATCCTCGTGCTGCCGTATTTGTGCAGAGCAGCTTGACTGCCCAGGCTGGCCCTACCAGCATCACTGTGAGCGCATAATGGAAATGTGTTCCTTGGTCCCATCATGGGCCTGTAGGCAGGTACTCCTGCTCTGGGTAGTGATTCCGAGAGAGAGAGACAGGCAGGCAGACAGAGAGGCAGAGATGGAAGGTTGCTCCTGGGTGATTTTCAGGGGCCGCAGGCCAGGGGGTAGAGCTGACCATTTTTGCCTGTGTTCCCTTGGACAGCAGGAACTGTAAACAGCTGGAAAATGCAGGCCTGATGTACTCTGTTTCATCAGCCATAACAGTAAATCCACTGGATTCTGCTGAATAACACCTGAGCTAGAGGTGTCTGTGCAGGGTTGGAAAGAAATGGTCACTTTGGAGTCAGCTAGAAAGAAAAGTCAGTTAGTGCTAACCTCCATCTAAGTTGGGGGTTAAGTTGCCCGTATGGGCCCTGGTGACAGATACAGTGGGTCTTATGAACGCTTGCTGAGTATAGGCATGAGTGTACATCATGAGTCTGTCTTAATGGGGGCTCTGCAGTCTTTAACTCTTTTATTTGGCAGAGTAGCCTTTTTTGACCCTTGTAGAAAAAAGTCACCTGTCCCGCTCTTGGGTCCAGGTTGGGTGCTTTATGTTTTCCTATCACAGCGCCTGTAACACTTCGTTGCCTTTAGTTTCACTTCTAACTTCCTCTAATAGAACAGAACTTCCTCGAAGCAGGAACCTGGTCTCATCCATCTTCATAGCCCCAGTGTCTCACAGGGGATGTTGAGTAAATAAATGATTTTTTGAGAGGGTTAGAAGTTGACTGTTTCTCAAATTTGGCCTCTTTGGAAATTTTGAAATTCGGCCTCTGTTCAGAGCAGCTCGGAGCGGGAATGTGCCTACACAGCACCTGCCCCTTTACCAAAATGGGGACACGATTTGGGCTTCAAGCCTGTAACCATGAGAGGTATAGACGCAGACATTCTTAATGTTGGCAATAGGATGGTTCTATGTGTAAACAGAGAAGGAAATGCTTTCTGACCAACAAAGGGATGGAGTGTCTGGTGAGGGGGCAATTCTGCATGCCAGAAGGCTCAGTACAAAAGAACTCGCCACCTACCAGGGCTATATATGGTTGAGGAGAATCCTGTTTTGAGGAGGAGAGGAGGCTAGTTTGGTGATTCTCCTCAAGGGACAGGGACCTTGTCAGCATCTGTGGTGACGGAGGAGCCACAAGAACAATGAGAAAGCTAATGTGGCTGTTTTACAAGCCACAGGGGAAAGGAAGCCCAACGCCATTATCTTGACTGGTAGGCACTGCGGAAAATACTCCGACAACATTTTGAGATCTGTAAGTGAAACACAGTGAAAAAGACTTGACTACTGTTTTCTTGGTCCTTCCAACAACAACCAAACAATTTCATGGCACATTTTTGAGAGTAACCATATGGCCCCACTTGTGTTTTTCATGGTGCCCAGTATATCCCAAGTCGTCAAGAAATTTTTCACTGGTCAGTGGTTGATTTGTTCAACAGGATTCGATCAACAAACATTTGTTGAATTAATGTCTGAATAAACAAAGGATTCTTCCTTTACTCCGGGCTTCATGGCCCCCTTCTCTCGAGTCTTGGAACTTTGACCTGCTGTTTTCCACATCACTAATGGTTCTGGACAGCCTTCAGTTTCTAAATTTCATGTCATGATCCATCTCCTAGTGCCACACATCACACTCCATCTTTCATCGAGTAACCCACCAGGATCAGGCCTGGCCATCAGCATTGGCTAAAACCAAAACCAAAACTTCAGTTTTCTGAAAGGCCAGGCATCGAGAGATGTCATAGCTCAAGTTTTGTTTTGTTTTTCCAAATGCATCCAAAATGGGGCTGTGAAAAACGAGGGGTAGAAGTTTGCATGTGTTGTGGTTTTGTTGCTTTATAACCCCTTTGGCCAAAGGAGATGTTATATTTAGTCCCGGGCATGGCCTCTGGACTCTGAGTCTGTGCCAAGCACCCGGCTAGAAAGCTGTGGGCCAGGAAGCGAGCCAGCTTATTTGAAGCACATTACATCAGACATTTCCTGAGGTGGAAAGGAAGGCCTCCTTGCTAGAAAGCAGGGAGGATTTTGGCTCTTACAGATTGGATTCAGTAACTTTAACTCCTTGGCTCAGGGCCAATCCTCTAGCAAGCAGCTATCATATGGTCTGCAAAAAATTCAGATCCAGTGTCTCTAGACCCTGCCTTCTGTGTTGACACCACAGCCTTCTTTGAGAGATGTATCACCTTTTGGGGCGGTGAAGGGAGCAGGGGGTGGGGGTAGGAGGGACAGCTTTTAGAAAAAGACTTTAGAAAATCTGATCAAGGATTTTATAAGAGATTAAAATAATCTTACTAACTTCTCTCAATTTGAGGGGTCACGTTGACTTTGTAGTGGAAAATGATAAGCCTTGAATTAAAATGCTGTCCAGGGGCGCCTGGGTTGCCCAGTGGGTTGGGCTGCTGCCTTCAGCTCGGGTCATGATCTCAGGGTCCTGGGATCGAGTCCCGCATCAGGCTCTCTGTTCGGCGGGGAGCCTGCTTCCCTCTCTCTTCTCTCTCTCTCTCTCTCTCTCTCTGCCAGTCTCTCTACCTACCTGTGATCTCTCTGTGTCAAATAAATAAATAAAATCTTAAAAAAAAATGCTGTCCAAAAAAATGTTTTCATCCATCACTTTTTTTCCCTTTTCAAGTTAAATAAAAGCATATAATAATGTGTAGTGAAAGGTAGATTGGTATTAAATATTAACCTTATAAATTAGGCCCTCATGGTAGTTTCTCAATTAACTTTAGAAATTGACTTTCACAGTGAAGAGATTGGATCTCCACACTCTGAAAGTCAAATATTTTGTGATTCCAAAGTCTTCTCTCTTTCCACGCACCATGTAGGCTCTCATGACCTCTATGTGCTTGCACCCATGTTCCGAACTTTTGTAGCGCTCCTCAAATGATTACAACAACAGCAACAGCAGCAACAAAACCCTTATTAATAATACAGAGGCCCTGGGAGCCTCTACTCTGAATGCTCACATTGCATACCGGAGGGGAAATGAAGCTAATTAAAGCGGTTTTAGGGTACGTGAGAGGACAAGCTACAAAGCACAGAGTATCCTACTGATGCTCTTACTCTTTATCTATGAAAAATCTGGAGCTATGGTAGGGCATTCTACAGTTCGTGAACGGAGACTCAGGAGGGAGAAGTCCCAAGGCATCTGTTGGGATGAAAATCCATGCCTTCTGACAGATGGATGCTTTCCTATAAATTCTGCTATAAATTCTGCAGCTGCAGGAGCAACCGTGTCCCTGTGAACAATGGGACGGCCGTGGAGAGCCCTGAAGGAAAGACTGGTAAAGTGCTTTTGTGGGAACTTTCTGTGCTCTCAGCTCTGAGTCTTCAGGCTAAACCCTGGATACTTCAACATCTCTTTTGGGAAATTTGATCTGGTACTATTTGATCCCGACACGGAAGGGATGCTCACGAAAAACATGAAATATTCACGAAGTGCTTTAAGTTTCAGGGGGAGTAATATTCCGGTCTGCAAAACCGAAATGAATTCCAGCTTACCCA
The DNA here is from genome assembly GCF_030435805.1 of Mustela lutreola. Taxonomy (NCBI): domain Eukaryota; kingdom Metazoa; phylum Chordata; class Mammalia; order Carnivora; family Mustelidae; genus Mustela; species Mustela lutreola. The sequence continues at coordinate 92,570,759 of NC_081297.1, forward strand.
CGCATCTTATCGGCTCCATCCAAGGTGGCCTACGTCTGTAGCTCTGGACCTGTCCTTGTGTGAAAATCTGAGAATTTCACACATCCATTTGCCACCTTTCTTTAGCCCCTGAGAATGGAGCGATACATTACTCGCATGGCCAAGAAGGGAAAGGAACAGGAGGGGTGAGAACAGGAGGTGGGAGCAGGGAGGCGAGAAGGGGAGGAAGGGCAGCGAGTGGAGAACTGACAAGGCCCGGGGGCGAGTGGAGAACTGACAAGGCCCGCCCGAGGAGCCCCAAGCTGTTAAGCCGTGGGGTCTGGGCGTCCTCTGCCGCTCCCCCTGCAAGGTGAACCTGCGGCTCACTGGCCCGCTCTTGCAAAGCACCGTGCCAAGGTCTGCCGTGGCCAGGCCTTCTCAGTGACAAGAGCCGGTGGGGTGTGGAGCTGCTCGCTTGGCATCCTTCACGGCCACTAAGGTCACTGATAAATTATTAAGCTGCTCCTAGGTACATGGCTCCGTGAAGATGATCAGGAGTGAAGGGAAGCCAGGGCAAGGGGTAGTGATCAGATACGCGGGGAACAAAGCCTCCGGAAGCGCACGCGGGAAGGCAGGACAGCCACAGTGAAGCCATCAGCTTCTGTTTACTCTCAGCTCTGAAAGCTTTCCTTGGTGTATTCATACCACCAGCTCTTATTTTTAAGGAAGTGACACAAAGTAACAGGCTTCACAGTGCTGTCAGTGTCCCTCTTGACAGCCTGTAGATCACAATACACAACCATGTACTGTAATTATACAAAATCCAGAAGAAGAAAATGTTACTAGTTACACGGGTTAAAATGAAACTGACAACCAAACGAAAACAAAACCAAAAGAAACTTCCGTTGGAGTCCGTAGAGACAACAGCCAACTTTTTTGACAGTAGCCAAATTATCATCCTAGCATGCTTGCAGTTCATTGCCCTAACGTCATAAACCCCCAGCTCTTCGGTGGAGGGGGGAGGAAAGTGCGTTTTCACAGCCTATGTAGTTCTCAAGAGAAATAGCTTTCACATGTATGCAGGTCCACAGAAAAAGGAATGCAAACTCTAGGCACCAAGGTTGCTCAGACAGCAGTGGAGTCTTAAGAGTCCTTCTTCAAACTGCTCTGAACCAGATCTGGTTTGGTGAAAAAAGAATCTGGACAGTGACATTAGTTCAAGAGGGTCCAGGGGAAAACAACACTTAACTGTTAATAAGGAAGAAAACCATCAAGAACTAGAACAATTAAGACTTAAATATTTTTTCTACTCTACTCTGAAGCTGAATTACAGCTTTTCATATTTGGAAAAGATCTGCAGTTGATCTATGGGTAGAACCGTTCTCTCTCTCCACCCCTCCACCCGCCCCGCTCCTGGTCCAGCAGCTTAATGCCGGAGGACAGATATCGCTGGTTCAGTTTCCTTGAAGTAGAGTCAACATTTCCTCATGTGTGGCCAGGCCGCTTTTTAACAATGAGGTACAATTTGATACTAACAATTCCTGTTCTCTCTCGGGCTACGGGCTTGGTTGGTTGTGTGGGTAGAAAATGATCCAGCTTCCTGATAAAATCACACATACAAAAATTATTGCACTTAAAAACAACAACAAAAAAACTCAGCCCAACCAGCCAAGGGCCAAGGAAACTCTCTGGAAGTGCTGTGCTTCCTGCCCTTTGCAGAGCGTCTGGACCTCTGTGGTGTTCCGTTGAATTTGGTCCATTATTAAATGTCCAGAAGTGAAGGAGTCCAAAAGACACTGTAGGCTCTTTAAGGCTAAGTCTTCCCGGTGCTTCAGGGAGACCGAATATCTCCTTGGCCTCATGTGACAAAGTAGGGGCTCTTCTTAGCAAAATGGCCAGGAGGGCCCCTAAAAAACTCTGGAAGCAAGGGAGGATGGGTGCACACCATGTCCTTTCCTGCACATGAGAGAGAGACAGACAGACAGACAGACAGACAGTGAGCAGCCTGGCAGGGACAAGCCACATACTCCAGGTCTGGGGCTAGAAGTAGAGCATTTTCCTCTTGATTCCACTGTTTGCTCTCTTTACACTCAGCCCCATCACCCATGTGGACACAGGCTTATCTGTGCATCTTTCCCCCTTTAAGTCCTTTTTGTGGATCTAAATATCTTTCCCTTGTTGGCAAATTTGTCTCTCAGTCTTTACCCATTATGAAGATAGAGTACTAATCCTATCCTGTTACCCACTGATCCATATGCCCTTTATCCTTCCATATGAATCCTACAATGCACACCTGTCCTCTCCCAACCCTGGGATTGGTCCCCCCCCCACCTCATTGTACTCAGATACATTTCACACTGTTTACTGACTTGAACTGGCATATTGTTCCTTCAGCAAAGAGTATAACAGCTCCAAAATAGGATCTCCTACTTAAAGTTGAGCACAAGGCATTGAATATGTTACTAATGTTTTCAGGAAGTTCTCAAGTAAGTGTTCACATAATGGATGGAAGCAAGGCGTTCCTCTACTCCACTATTCCCAAATTGTCAATTTTTTTTTCCTTTGGGATGTGTACTCCAGCTCATATGTCCTTTGTAACCCCTTGCATGACCCTCGTTATCAATAAAATATTTGCACATAACACAAGATAGAGTGGGACAGCAGCACCCTGATATCTCAGACACAGATCCAGTATCAGGACAGCTGAAGGTTCCAGATGAGGGAAGAAAGGTTGAATCCTAATGGGTTGCCGAAGCTCCAGCCCGTCATACCCCCTAGCCAAGGTGCGTGGAGGCACTAAGATCTGCGCAGTAGTACTGTCTCCCTATACATTTGGGGGTCAGAATCAATACAGCTGGTGACTGCTGTCTTCTGTTATGTCCCCTCCCGTGGTTTGAAGACAGAGCGCCAATGATGGCCTCGTCTCAACTTACCGCTCTGGATTCTGAACTAGGACTTGCTAACATTCTCATAGATGACATCACTGATGCAGAACTGCTGCTTCTTCTTCGTCCACATTAGTTGCACACACTGATGGATGAAAATGTACTGCTCCTGGAGCAAAAGACCAAAGCAGGGTTCAGAGTGAGGTATTGTGTGAACACACGCAAAGATATACTGCTTTCCTACTTCAGTGGGGTTAGATATTCTGATCCGATGTCAAAGGAAAAATGTTCATTATTTAGGAGATAATTTTACAACAAGAAAAACCAAGAGAATCGACTGTAAAAATATTTTGATTAATAATAGAACTTAGGTTATCACAGCTTAACATAAAGGCAATGACTATCCGATCAATAAATCACAGGCCTATTTTGAAAAAAAAAATTGTGTATCATCTCATAGTACACCAAAATGAATTCTGGAAAGGTTTAATAAATTAAGCCTTAAAAAAAGGGGGGGGGTTGCTGAATACAGGTTAGTTTTTCTTTGATTACTTTTAGGAAGGACTTTATAAACTTCAAAGCAAAGTAATAAATTACAAATAAAAATTTCAAACTACTGTATACAAAACAAAGTAAAATGAATAATATAAAGGGTAAATTAGAAGCTGTGAAGGAAAATTATTTTCTAAAATTGTGACAAAATGTTGATACCTTTAAAAAAAACATTTATTCAGTATCAGACATTAAGCAATCAATAGCATGGGTGCCAAAAAAAGTCCAATTAAAACCTGTTGTTGGATTTCATCAAGATCAAAAGCTTTTGCACAGCAAAGGAAATAGTGAACAAAATCAAAAGACAACTGACAGAATGGGAGAAGATATTTGCAAACGACATATCAGATAAAGGACTAGTGTCCAGAATCTATAAAGAACTTGCAAACTCAACACCCAAAGAACAAATAATCCAATCAAGAAATGGGCAGAGGACATGAACAGACATTTCTGCAAAGAAGACATCCAGATGGCCAACAGACACATGAAAAAGTGCTCCATATCACTCGGCATCAGGGAAATACAAATCAAAACCACAATGAGATATGACCTCACACCAGTCAGAATGGCTAAAATCAACAAGTCAGGAAATGACAGATGCTGGCGAGGATGCGGAGAAAGGGGAACCCTCCTACACTGTTGGTGGGAATGCAAGCTGGTGCAGCCACTCTGGAAAACAGCATGGAGGTTCCTCAAAATGTTGAAAATAGAACTGCCCTATGACCCAGCAATTGCACTACTGGGTATTTACCCTAAAGATACAAACGTAGTGATCCAAAGGGGCACGTGCACCCGAATGTTTATAGCAGCAATGTCCACAATAGCCAAACTATGGAAAGAACCTAGATGCCCATCAACAGATGAATGGATCAAGAAGATGTGGTATATATACACAATGGAATACTGTGCAGCCATCAAAAGAAATGAAATCTTGCCATTTGCGACAACATGGATGGAACTAGAGTGTATCATGCTTAGCGAAATAAGTCAAGCAGAGAAAGACAACTATCATATGATCTCCCTGATATGAGGAAGTGGTGATGCAACATGGGGGCTTAAGTGGGTAGGAGAAGAGTCAATGAAACAAGATGGAATTGGGAGGGAGACAAACCATAAGTGACTCTTAATCTCACAAAACAAACTGAGGGTTGCTGGGGGGAGGGGGTTTGGGAGAAGGGGGTGGAATTATGGACATTGGGGAGGGTATGTGTTTTGGTGAATGCTGTGAAGTGTGTAAACCTGGTGATTCACAGACCTGTACCCCTGGGGATAAAAATATATGTTTATAAAAAATTAAAAATTAAAAAAAAACAAAAAGCCCCCTGTTGTTGGAATGATTTACACTTTCTACAGAACAGAAACTAAAATGACCTGTTATACAATTTGTCATAGAACCAGTCCTCGAGTTTTTTGCTCATGCACCTGAGTATTGTCTCAAACACGTCTTCTTTGTAGCAGCGAAGTCCTGCCACCACTGTGCTTGGCTGAGTTCACAAATGGGTTGTAACCTCTAGCTTCTCTGGCTCTCCTCTCCTGCTAAGCCTTGTTTTCTGGCGGTAGTGAAAACCTTCTGCCACTGCCATTACTACTGCTGGAACTGCCATAGCCACCTGGTTTCGTGTTTTGGTAAAGTATTGGCTTCCACCACCACAGGGGCCAGAGCTGCTGCCTCCAAAATTTAGTCCTTCCATGGGTCCCAACTTTGAAGATTGATTGTTGTAGTTGCCAAAATCATGACAACTTCTCCTTCCTCCATAATTGCTTCCATCATTATCAAATCCATGATAGCCATCCTCACCACCACCACATATCCACCACCTCCTCGACTACCACCAAAGCAACCTCCCCGGTTTCCTCATGACCACAGTTGTCATTCCCACAAAAAACACCTCCACGACCACCGTCAAAGTTTCCAGAACCACTTTGTCCTATTTGGATGCATGAAGCACTAACCATTTCTTTCATAGCTTGGACTTTCCTTACTTCACAGTTAAGGATATTGACGGTGTGGGATTTTTGAATGACGATCTTGTCTACAGGATCATGGTCATCAAGTGTTACAAAAGCAAAGTCTGTTTTTGCCACTGCCTCGGTTGGTCATGATTTCAATCACTTTGACTTTCCAAACTGTTCAAAATAATCCCTTAGATGACGTTCTTTAGTGTCTTCTTTAATGCCACCAACAAAAATATTTTTCACAATTAAGTGGGCACCAGGTCTTTGAGAATCTTCTCTTGAAACAGCCCTCTCTGGTTGCACATCTCTTCCAACCCCCTTGTGTGGCCTTGCTTCGTGGCTGCCTCCACTGCCTCCACGAGGCCATACTTCACTAACCCAGAGCCTCTGGAGCACTTGGTGTTTGGATCTCTCATGACCACACTGTTGTGAGCATTCCGCATTGCTCAAAAATGGCTCCTCAGCCTCTTAACAGTTGTTTGAAAGCTCAGATCTCTGGTGAAGAGCTTTCGCCGCTGTTCAAGCTCTTAGGAGACTGACTTAGACACAGTGGCGGTGGGAAGGGAGACTTTAATGATGCTTATTTGGTGGACATCCACAGGCAGAAAGGAATAATCTAACAAACGTATCTCGATACCTTTATTTTTGTTTAAAATTCCTCAACTCAGTGACACACACACTTAATCTGACTGATAAAATATATCGGCCATGAGACCAAATACTCCTGGAAGAGAGGAACTATATCTTTTTATTCCTCATGCCTAATACTGAGGGTGTTTATGAAGAGTTTTCTGAAGTAAACTGAGGAAATATTAAAACATATGCAAAAGATGGGGACATAATAAAAAAATGTAAGTTGAAACACTTGTGTCTTGTCCATGACATGAGCAAAGCTAAAGGAAAATGGTAACGCTCCCTGGTGGCTTGAGTCTGTTGAAGCTGCCATTTTTATCTGTTGTTGGTGGAGGTATTATTACTAACGTGCTAGTAAATGGTCTTGTGGACACAGATAGTAAAGAAGTGGGAAAGGATTCAATTTCATGTCCTATAAAAAGGAGAATGGCTTAAATAAGACACAGCAGTTCTATACGAAAAATTATTCAGTCTTTAAAATGAGATTTATAGAGTTTTGGACAATTTGGGATGGTATGATAGCAAAATGTTAAGTGGAAAATTACAGTGTCAAGTTAGTAGATGTACACATAGCATATAAGGTGAAATTGTATAAAAATCATACTTGAATGAAGATAGAGGTGAAACACATCAAAATATTGAGCGTGGCTGTCTTGGTGCCATGAAATTAAAGTAATCTCATGACCCTTTACCTTTTTTCTTTATTTCCTAGAGCTTCTCTGTAAGTAATATCATCAGAAATAACCTTGACATGAAAGTCAGTCACAATATTCACAGGAGTTAAGGGTCTTCTGTATGACAACTTTATAAAGGTTAGGTTAATACTTCAAGGTTGATACCTCAGCCTAATCTGTATTTTTCAACAAGCTTTGGAGTAAGTATATTCCCTTGTTTTGTGATAGTATCCCATCCAGAACTGACCACCTCTTCTCATTATCACACATCACCCCGTTGGTTCTGGGCGTGTGTCAAGCACTGGGCACCGCCAGACCAGAGCGTGCCTTGTTTTTCAAATCATAACTAGATAGTGGGCAAACTTTGTGTCACGAAGAAAAAAAAAAAAGAGCTGGACCCCAGGAAAAGTATATGTGAGACTATTTACAGACTCCTCCCTGAGAGCCCCTGAGAAGTCTAAGCCGTTGATTGGGATGACGGCTGCTCAGGACAAAGCCCTCACTGACCTCCAGGGAAAGCCTATTAGAGGAAAATCAAATAAAACCTTTGATAAAAATAGAAGAGAAGCCAAGGGAGGTGAACACCACTCCATAGAGAGCACTTTATGGTTTCAAAATGCTTGTCTAGATTCCACTCTTCATTTAATGGATACGCTACAGCTGTTCATGAAGGCATCATTCACATTTTACACATGGGGACAGGGAGCTATGAGAGGAGCTATGTGTATGGTGGCCGTAAGTGGCCCAGGCCGACTCACAGAGCTGGCCTGCAGACCCCGACTTCCTAACTACCCCTTGCTGCTCCTGGGGAGAAGCTCACAGCCTGTGCCCCGTCAGTTGAGAAAAGAGAAGAGAGCACGTCAAAGTGCAGCCGCACAGCATGTTGCCATGACCAGAAATGTGCATCTCAGGACACCCTGTTTCAATCGGTTAGTTCTGCTCTTTCTGGAGTGGGGCAGGTAGAATCGAGATGACGGGCTGTCTAGAGGAGGCAGGAAAATTACAAAACCAGACATGAGAGGGAACCTGGTTCATAGCACACAGGTAGTTTATGTAATTGGAAATCAGCTGGAGAATCATTCCTGCCTCTTAAAAATCACTGGGGTGGGATGATAAAACCAAAGAAAATAATTTGTTACTTTGCTCCTTATTTGTTAACATCAGTAAGGTCGAAGGCAGCAGGACTGGGGTATTATGAATGGGCTCAAGGAAGGATGTTAGGAAAACCCTAACATTCAGAATGCAGGTTGAACCATGAAGAGCACAGGAACCAGGAAAAACAAAGGTAAACGAACAAGATGTTCCAGACATAACTAACAAAACAGACATAAATAAATAGCTCAAGCTAGAGAGACTTCGCTGCAGAATCCCGAGGGAACTCAAGAGCGAAGCTGGAACAATTGGAAAAAATCAGTAACTTATGGTGACCTCTGCCTCTTTTGCTGACTTAGAGTTTTCCCACCAGAGTTCAGGGAAGGGATATTGCCCTTTAAAAAGACCGTTTCCCTGGAGATGTCAGCCTAAAAATGCTGCTGGAAACAACAAAGCCAAACAACCATGAATTGGGACCAGAAAGTTAGGGAGAACACAAAACACTTTCTCAGCTCTGCCAAGACACACGGGCTGACTGCTCTAGTTCAGTGCCATTAGCACACTTGAGAAGAGATAAATGGTGCTGCAAATTGGATGGAGGGTCTACCATGTGAAGGTAGTTTTTAAAAAGGCATTAGGATTCTGTAATTGGGAAAGCCAAAGGCAAATAGGCTATAATCAAAGTCTATAAAATTATAAGAGGCATAAATTAAGTCAACGGGGCAGACAATTCATCACATCCAAAATACTTAAAATAAGGAGTGGCCCTTTGAAGTTTGGGGATTAAAATACATAATGGGGAGTATTAACCACATATTAGGATGAAAATTTATGGGAGTGAAAACCAAAAATAAGGACCGATTCATAAAGCACTGTTTAATCACTAGGTAGTGGGCTTCTCTGGGGAAGCAGAACATTTTGAGCTTACACCAATGAGGTAATGTTCGTGTCCCACTGATGTAAATTAGAAGGCAGCTGGACTAGGATGTGAGTGGACTCAAGGAAGTGAGCAAACAAACACATCATCAATGAGACCTGCGTGTGAATGGGTCACTCTTTCCAAAGTGGTATGATCTTGGTAAAGTGCAGAAATAAATCCCTTGGGTCAGCTGTATCGAGCCTTTGTCAGATGGGAGTGGGAAGCAGGAAAGAAAAGTTAGGAGTAGGAGAGAAGAAACCAGAAGCGTGGGAAGAACTGAGATGCCTTCAGCAGAAGAATCGATAAAAAAGATGTCATCCATATATATAGTGGAATATTATTAAGCCATCAGAAAGGATGAATACCCAACTTTTGCATCAACATGGATGGGACTGGAGGAGATCATGCTGAGTGAAACAAGTCAAGCAGAGAAGGTCAATTATCATATGGTTGCCTTTATTTGTGGAACCTAAGGAATAGCATGAAGGATATTGGGAGAAGAAAGGGCAAAATGAAGGCGAGGAAATCGGGGCGTGGTGGGGCGTGGTGGGGCGTGGTGGGGGGTTATGAACCATGAGAGCCTGTGGCCTCTGGGAATCAAATTGAGGGTTTTAGAAGGGGAGGCGGCAGAGGGAATGGGTGAGCCTGGTGGTGGATATTAAGGAAGGCACAGATTTCATGGAGCACTGGGTGTTATATGTCAATAATGAATCTTGGAACACTACATCAAAAACTGATGATGTACTGTACGGTGAATAACATAACATAGAAAAGAAAGAAAGAAAGGAAAGAATGAAAGAAAGAGAAAGAAAGGAAGGAAGGAAGGAAGGAAGGAAGGAAGAAAGAAAGAAAGAAAGAAAGAAAGAAAGAAAGAAAGAAAGAAAGAAAAGAAAGAAAAGAAAGAAAAGAAAGAAAAGAAAGAAAAGAAAGAAAAGAAAGAAAAGAAAGAAAGAAAGAAAGAAGGGAAACCGGAAGGGTGAACAGAGAGCTGCCATTACTACAGGCTCTTTGAGTTATACTGACACCTAGTGGTGCTTAGTAGGAAAAGCATGGGGAAGACGAAGGCAGCGTTTCATCTCTTGGAACTTGAGTAGGTCAGGTCAGGTTGTTTTCTACTCTACAAGCGTTCTGCCCCCAAACTCCCTGAGCAAAAAGGATTATTGTATGTTCCAAGCTGAGAGGTCGCAAGTACCGCACGGTAACAAAGGTTCTGAACCAGCTACTGTGCGTGGGTTTCGGAGGCACCCAGGAGCCCACATGCTCCTGCTGGGAGGCTGTGTGATGCCCTGTGCCGGCAGCAGCCCAGGGCTAACCACTCCGACTGGAGTGCATTCTGAGCCTTCCAGGCAGGAGAGGATGGGACGGAAGAGGAGGAAGAAGGAGCACACAACACTGGTGGGTATTTCTGGGGATGCTCCCATGTTGTTACAATGGGTATTTCTTTAGATCAAGGACACTGGCAGCACTGCTCCATTGGGAGCTGGAAATCCTTAACATCATAAGAGGGACAGAAAGCATAAATCCAGCCCCTGATCATCATCCAAAGTGCATTGGGACAGAGAGTCACATAGAGGATGAACTAATGCCAAACTTATTGAATCACATTTAGCATTTCAAATATAAATTAAATCACATTAGTTCCACCGTCTCCTCTTGGTGGCATTTACCCAGATCGGCTGTCACCTTCACTGAACTCAGTCTGTCCAAAGAGGTTTTATTCTATTATAGATATTGTAGATGCATCCATGTGCCTTGGATTACTAAAGGGCATAGGACGCCAACTACAGGGCTTGCACTATATACTGAATGGATTTCTAGAGGCTAATATCTATTTTTTTTTTGTACCTTAAACAGTTTGAACATGCACACTAAGAAACTGGGGAGGCAGAAAAAAATAAAAAAGGAGACAATTGTTTTGAAACATGAGACTGAATCACAAGAAGTTTCTCAGTCCAGGGCATATTTGAAAATACATTTTGATTCCACTCCTACCTCTGTCTGCACCATAGACATCCGGTATGATCGCATTTCTGACACCAGTCCTAAGATGTCGACAAACTCATGATCTCGAATGTGCTGCAGGAGCCTGTCCAGGGCAATGAATGTTCCCGTCCGGCCGACTCCCGCACTGCAAGAGAGTGTCCAGACAGCATGTTCCTCAGACCGTGATTTTATACAGTTGCAAACACATTGGCCACTAGAACCCCCCCCCCCCCAAACTACAGGTAGCACCACTGAGAAAACGGAAGAAATATTCCTGAGAAAATTTCCCTACTTTGAAATACACAATTGTGGTTGGTGGTTTTGTTTTGTTTTGTTTTAATTTGAGAGAGAGAGCTCAACGGTAGGGTTGGGGGGATGGCTGGGAGAGGGAGAAGCAGACTCCAAACTGAGCAAGGAAATGCACACGAGATGCAGGACTTGATCCCAGGACCCTGAGATCATAACCTGAGCCCAAGGCAGACACTTAACTGACTGAGCCACCCAGGCGTCCATTAATGTGTCTTTCAGTGTTTCATTTCTGTCACATTTCTGAATTGCCCTGCTGCCTCCCTCAAAGAGATGTGGGGCCCCCTGTTTCCTGAGGTAGGTAAGGAGTCCAGAGGGAGCCTGCTGGAGACTTGCTTCCTGGTCTCGGAGTCTCAGGGAGCTGATACACAAAAAACAATTCCAGTCTTCCTTGTATCCTCGGAGTTCAGTCACACCCCCTGCTGGAAAGTTGGCTTGAGAGACCACACACTAGCTCTAGCTCTGGGGCCACAGCCATTTGCAGGAGGTCAAGAATATTTATGTTATTTAGTGCTGGGATTAGTGGCTTTTAGTCCCACATTGTGTTTGGCCATGTTATAAACCACTCAGACTCACTGAGAGCGCCTGAAGGCATGGATTTGAGTCCTAATCCCTGCCCATTGCTGCTGCATGAATTTATGTGAATCGCTTTATCTCCCCACTTCTCGGGTCTTTTTTTTTTTTTTTTTTAACTGAAAGTGAGACTAATAGGATCTACCTCATAGACTATGGGGAAAAAGAAAAGCCATATTATAAGCAAATCACATATCTAATAAGATATCCGTTAACTATAAATTTTAGAAAGTCAGAGTTCATGTTTTGATGAATTCAGTGGGACCGAGGTATATGGAGAGCTGGGCTCTTGGCTTTGTAAAGCAGAGCCTGCGGTACCACCAGGGAAGACAGGGCTGACGAGGTCACCTGCAGTGCACAATCATGGGGCCTTTGCTCTTCGTAGCTTGCTGTCGAACCACGTGTACGAACTGCAGGATGCTCTCGGCCGCGTTTGCCGTGGGTACCCCGTGATCGGGCCACGCTGTGTAGTTGAAATGCATCACATCCTGCGTCTCGTCCGCCTTTAGGAGGAAAAGCCAACACAAGCGTGCGTGTCACAGTGTGCCCGCCAGGTGGCCTGGGCCTCCCCGGCCTCCGAAGTTAAAGCCCGTTCCCACCCTGGCTGGTCCCTCTTCCCTTCCCAACCCTGTATCTGGCACAAAGCGGGCCCTGAAAAAAAAAAAAACAACAACTAATTGCATAACACTTCAAAGAGCAGGATATAGGTGAATCCATGGCTTTATAGAGAAAAGAGCTCCCATGGATTGGGGTTTGCCTCCCAGCTTGGCCTTTTGGAAACTGCATCAGCATTGGTTCATGAATCCCGTGGGAGGTGCTATTGGTTCCTTCCTGCCCCTGGGTCCCCTTCACCAGGCTGATGCACCCCTCTTCTAGCTGCTGCTAACAGCATGTGGCTGCATCCTCCTCATGGCTGATTTCTACAAAGGGACCTGCCTTTGCTGGGGTATGCCCAGGGAGATGTGTTTTTCTGAGGAGGGCAGCCCACAGCTGAGGAATGACGGATACTGGGGTACAAAGCGCCTACCCCCTTATGTCAGGAGGTAAGCTAACAGCACGGTGCCATTCACTGCCCTGGCCATCTCCGTGGGATCCAGCTCAGGCCAGAGTTCAGAGAAACCCACTGCTGTGTGTAGGTCCTTCCCTGCCCTGTCCTATTCCGCTTACGTGGCTCCCTTAGAGATTTTACCCAAGTTTACACTTTCATAACCTCACCAATAAGACAATCCCTGTCTTGTGCTCTGACCCAAGAAAAACCTGCTGCACACGTTTTCTCATACCTAAAATGAGCCCTTTTAGATGATATAGGATAAAATAGCCCATCACAAGGATGGTTTGTGAGAATTCAGTGTGCTCATGTCTGTGAAGGATAGGATCTGGTAGATACGGTCATCACTACTACCTAATGACCACCACCCTCTCCCGTCCAGCTCAGCGCAGGTATATGGTTGGTTCTGGGATTCCCAGTGGGTTGGTATGTTTTGTATATTTATCTCATTCATATTAACCCATATGTCAAATACATGCTTGTCCCTTAGAACTGAGTAATTGTCAGTGAGGGTATGGGCCTTCAAGATTCATTCTTCTTTTCTTTCTTTCTTTCTTTCTTTCTTTCTTTCTTTCTTTCTTTCTTTCTTCTTCTTCTTTTTTATGATTTATTTATTTGAGAGAGAGAAAGAGTAGGGGAAGGGGCAGGGAGAGCAAGAGAGTCTCAAGCAGACACTGCACTGAGAACAGAGCCCCATTCAGAGCCCGATCTCACGGCCCTGAGGTCATAACCTGAGCCAAAACCAAGAGTCTGATGCTTAATAGACTGAGCAACCCAGGCGCCCCAAGACTCGCTCCTTTTAGTCTCTACTCATTTGTAAGCATAGAGATTTATCCTGTTCTTATTATCAATTGTCAGAAATATTCCAAATCCAGGCCTCACAAAGATCTAATTCTTCCCCCTTCCCTCAAACATGCTAAGAGCCTAGAATCCACTGGGTGAATGGAAGAATTAGGAAGAATTTGGCCTGGTTATGAAACTAAAGTTAGGTTCAGGTATTTGGGAGAAATGAATTCCTAAGAAACAGTGGTCTTGGGTGGAGTAAAATTTGTATAAATGTAAGTAAATACATAAATAAAGCATATACATGTAAGATCTGTGCAAACATAAATAAACCAGTGTCCCACCTGCACCTCCCCCCATCCCCTCGGCCCGTAAGACTCTCCTGCCGCAGCCACACGCAGCCCCTCCCTCACTGCCTTCAAGGGCTCCTTCTCAGACACATGGAACGTGTGTGTGCAAGTCTGCAAAGACGCTGGCGACTCTCACTGCTGTTTCCAGGAGGTATGGCCAGGAAGTAACCCAAGCATAATAAGTTGTGCAGAACGATTCCATTACCCAGCACCATGAGGACTGAAGCACACGCCATCACTAGATAACTTTGGTTGCCCAGAGAAACTCCCCCAAAATGTTAGCTCTTTTCAAAGGCTGATTACAGGCTTCGTGCAAAGACCTGCACATGGTAGGCAATATATACATCAGTGTGCGTGCGTGTGTGTGTGTGTATTATTATACCTATTTTTTCAGAAATTTTTACATATATATATAATTGATCTGAAAATATATCCAGCTAAAATATGCAAAGTCGTTCAAAACCAGAAAACACTTAAATTTTCACTAGTCTCTCTATAGCTACAAGACAGAGTTCCTCGTACAAACGTGATTCCTGTCAGCTGAAGAGGAAGGCACGCATCAATGGGAACGAACACATTTTTGCTGGTTTTAGTCCCCAGTTCCTACTCAGTTCAGGCCAAGTTTTCAAATTTCATGTTATGGTCATTTTCTTCCTTTCTTATTAAATGAGAAGACCATCCTTGTTACATCTTAGCCATTCCAAAATTTCTCTTGCTCCGATTTCCTCATTCATGTGCTTTCCTCATTCATGTTCGCTGAGAGCTCCCATGTGTCGGTATGAAGGGAGTAAAGAAGAATGTGAGCAAAAATGGAAACAACTAGAAAAACATCCATTAGCACAGCACAATGTTCTTTTGCAATACAGCTTTCATCCAGGAAGTGTAAAATTCAGATTCTGTGTTTATGGCCAAAAGGGGGCACTCTAGGACCAAATGTTTGTAACTACAGGCTACACCTCTTAACCAGAAAACACGATTATTCCATGTTTTATTTTAGTGTTTTAAGACCGTGAGACGATTATCGCTGAAAGCTAGGTGACCACTTAAGACCAAGGACAAGAAGCATAGTACTGACCAGACACTGACCTATGTGACTCTTCTCTGTCAAGACCCTGTTTTGCGCTGGGCACTCTCTTTTCTCCTGGATGCAAACCTGGGGAATTATTTGTTCTACCTGTACCCAGATGTTTACACTGTCTTTCTGGTTGAAATAACCAAGACACAAAGCAGGATTCAAAGGGTACTCAGGTTGTCAAATATTTTTCTCTGAGGAACGTCTGTGAGCTTTCCAAGCGTTTTGCTATTTTTGAAATCATTCATTCACCCCCTCATTTATTCATCCCACAAAGATTTTATAAGTGGCTAAGGGTTGGGATTACAAAGCTTATTATTAAAACAGGGTACTTGCTTCCCACACCGTTGTGGATGAAATGGGAAATGAATATGCTCAAAGTAGGATTTATCTCTTGAAGAAAGCAGCATTGCAAAGTGTGAAGAGCTCACAGTATGACATGATGGTGGGTTGGCCTCTGACACGTGGGCGTCCCCTCAGCACGGGGACAGCCCCTGAACGTGTGCTTCGTGACTTACATAGTTAATCCGGAAGTGTCTGCGGGCCCAGTCGTCCAGCTCTTCCTCTGAGATCATCTCCACGGTGATGTCTCCGTAAGCTATGGGCTCTTCCGAGAACGGCCAGTAATGGTCGCATTTCACCTGAGGGGACAATGGCACAATCTCTCAAGACAAACAGGCGATGGAAGAAAGAGCCAGTGCTCACTTGGGAAAAACGGAAGTCCTTGTCTCTGAAGACCATGTCGTACTATTGCGAGGATGAAAAATGGAGCAAGTGGAAGTCTCTGGTACACAGAAAGCACTCAGGCCATGGCCACGGCTAGTATGGGTTGTGCTGTCCCAGTGGGGACCCCCTCCCAGGCACTTACCCTTCTTTTCTCATTACACTGCGTGAGCATGACAATGATCTGGGACTTCTGTTGTAGAACCATCTTCCAAAAGTCATTTCTGGTCTCAGGCAGTGGCCCCTGTGTGGCAATATACTCCTGGGGCGAGTTGTATCCCTGAAGGATGAAGTGACAAAGTTGTCACCTAAGGGACCACTCTCAACACCAAATGCTGCTCCACACAAAGGAGGAAAACCTGAGAATTTACTGGGGATCAGCCTGGCAAAGGATCACACAACCTGGATCGTGTTCTCTCCCTTTTTCATCAAAGGGGTGATCAGAGTAACGGACCTGTACAGGTCTACGTGATAGGAAGCCTTGTTCTCACACCTCTTTTACGAGAACAGTCACTGTTTTTATTTTTATATTTATTATTTTTAAGGTTTTATGTATTTATTTGACAGAGAGAGATCACAAGTAGGCAGAGAGGCAGGCAGAGGGGGGGGAAGAGGCTCCCTGCCGAGCAGAGATGCAGAATTCGATCCCAGGACCCTGAGATCATGAAGAAGCTTAACCCACTGAGCCACCCAGATGCCCCAGTCTCTGTTTTTAAAGCACAGGGGCTCAGGGGATGAGCCCTTGGAGTTGAGTTGCTGAAACTGAAGTTTACACATGAGAAAGGTGATCTTTAGGGCGATTATTTACTTTCACTTTCACCAGATCTTTACAGAGAAATCCAAACATTACTCATGTATGGGCTTCCCCTCCATTCATTATTTTGAAGAGGAATAATGGGAACTGCTCCTGAGAGCTGGGGAGCCAGGTGGAGAACGGCTCTCTTTACAACAACTGGATGCCTCCCTGAATAGTCCCCTTCTTGCTGAGCTAGAATTGGGATGCCTGATTTTAAAACATTTTTGTATTTTATTTTATTTATGGTCTTTTACTTACAGGAATGTAGTTGGCATTGATATAGTCTGTGCCTTCCTCTTCATTCATGGAGACTAATCTCACACGGCTAAAGTCATCTGTAAAGAACAACAAGAAGAGAGATTAAAAATGGGAGCAGAAAGTATTGTCTTGACCTTCTCTATCCAAACAGCAAGTCCGATCAGCCCGTGACAGGGTAGGTCGAGTTTATTTTACCCTGATATTTCAGCCACGCCTTAGTCTTAGTTTCTTGTTTAAGTAAATATAGAAACACACCTCAATCAGTGTTTCCTCTCCCTCAGCTCCCTTGTCCTTGTCTCTGGGCTGTGAGGACATTGTGCAGGACCCTTAGAGGAACTGAAATATCCGGGAGGTTGTATGGAAGGCTGGAGGATGTAACTGAATCCATGATTCCCATGTCACCCAGCACATCCAGAAAATCCACTACCTTTTGGAAACCTAGGCGTTGCAGGGACTTTGTGTAAACAGACTTCAGATAGGAAAAGTACATTCTGGAATGTGTACAGCTGTAAAGTGTTATAAGGATGACACTGTGCAATTTCATCAAGAAGACTGGTCAAGGAGAGAGCTCTCCTTCTAGAGCTTTTCCAGCTCTTCTCCTCCCCGGTCTCCATTGTTCCCAGCACTACCCCCTGCCCCCACCTCTAGCCAGTGTGGCAGAGAAGAAAGTTAAATCTACATAGGAAAGTATTTTATTTGTCCAGTAAGTGCTTCGTATTACTTTTTTTTTCCTCTAATGTTGCTTTTATTACAAAATGTTAAGCAACAAGAAAACCTGCCAGAAGGAAGAAAGAGGAGGCATTTTAGTACACCGGTCTCCCTCCCTTGTCAGGGAGTTGATTGAAAATAGTTTATGATAGCTCAGATTATCTTATCCTAATTTGGCTAAGATTTCTGATCTCCAAAGAGCCAAATGGTCAGTCTTTCCTGATCATCAGACACAATTCAGTTGAAAGCAAAGAAGTTCAATGTTCCTACATAGGATGGGATCTAGCAACATCAAAGCACAAATGGGACCCATGCAGTCGCAGAGATGGCCTAGAGGATCTCGATGGTTTCGCCAGAGATTGCTGAAAGTGATGAATCTGCAGTAACAGTCGGTCAGCCTTTGAGAGACATGAATAGGAGAGGCTCTAGTGAAAATCTTACACGGTAGGATGTTTGTGTAACGATTTTTACATCGGTTCAGCGGAAGGTCTGCTGCAAAGTGTGGAATTTCCAGTCCAATCAATTTCAGCTCCTGCAAATGACAGAGAACAGAGTTGAGATTTTGGTATTTGGTGTGGATTGGATTATCGTTCACACTGGATTATTCCTCACTCCCCGTCTGTAATAGAATCATCACACCCTCTCTTCCACACGAGGTTCCAGTTACTCCCTCTTGGGACAGAGTGCACTTCTCCACTCCACTGTTCTCAGCTTGTTTTGGCCAATAAACCAAGGGATCATTTTGATCAGAAGCTTTAAGTGTGCTTGCTCAGCTGGGTTTTACCTCCTATGCGACTACCATCTGCTATGAAAAGAACATGCCCAGGGTAGCTGCTGGCCCCAGAATGAGGAGAGGCTTACAGAAGACCTGGCTCTGTCCTACGGACCCTTGAGGAAGGAAAAGAAAGAAATGCTGTTGTGGATCCCTGAGATTTTGAGATTTACCCTATAGGATGCTTCTATAGCATAATTGCAGGAATAGGGTTAATACAATATGTAAATATTCTGAATTTCTCAGTGATCACATGGAGAAGGTAAGAATTGTTTCAAAAACTTGAAAACTGAGACACATTTCAGAGTTTTGGAGGTATATATTTACTGAAATGTACACACTATGTGTAAACCTTTCTGTTCTATGGGGAAATGTAGGATTTCTCCTACAGGCAATAGCCTTAGAGAAAGTAGTAAAAGAATGAGTAACAAGTAGGGAGTATTCCTCATGTTATAAGAAGTAAGACCTGCAGGCACTAAGTATCTGGAAATAAATCGGACAGTAAGAATGAATCAGTAGTGGATAGGCAAAGCTTTCAGTGAAAATAGGAACAACCAAGTATGTGCCTCTAAGTACATATCTATACTCCTATAAATCCTATAATCAAAATGTGCATTGGTAGGGCAACTTTTGTATAAACAGACAACCATCACACTTCAGCAAGATTATGTTACAGGCTAGGGGGCCTCTAAGCATTCATCTCATATGTCTTATTGGAAACAAGCAGTTATGGTCAGGCCACCTGGATTTCCCAGGAGTTGTTGTTCATACTGTGGTTGGTGTGAATAGCTCCCTGGAGTTGGGCAGTACACAACCAGTGCAGCAGATCTGGTTATGTTTTTGTACAAAGTTCAGGGAGCTATTAGTGAATGGCATATACAACCACCTAGAAATGGAATGATGTAGATAGTATGCACCTCTCTGTGAGCCTACTAATGGAGGCAGTAGAGAAACCACTTGCTGTAATTTTTTTTTTTACTCAGATAGGATGTTAATGTTGCACACACGGTTTACCCTTCACAATTCCTTCCAATTTTTACTCCAGTGAATCAGGAGTGAGAATACATTTCTGGGGGAAGAGTTTGGGAGCGTCTTTGAAAGACTTCTGAAGGGGTTTGGGGACATTGGTGATGTTCTGAGAGACTGAAGAGGCATATCTCTTTCATGGCCTTTCTGTCTTGATTTGAATGTTCTTTGCAAAGCATATGCTTTAAAGAGACCACGTTCTTGGGTCTTTTGCTGCATCCACATAGAAGTTCCTTGAAAGCTTACTGGGATGCAAACTGCAGTCCACACAAACGGACCGACCCGAATCACTCAGCTCTCTCTCCTCCCTTCATTCTGCAACACTTTGGGCTTTTTAAGATCATGAAATCCCGAGCTCTGGGGTCCAAGTTGAAGCCAACCTTAAAGAGAAGCTCTGCTGACTTTGATCCTCAATTCACAAAGGGAGTTTTTCTGTCTCAGGCAAAATCCTTGCTTGCTAAAGGCATTTAACCAGAAGCATGTCACTGCTACTTTATAAGTGGTCTTTCCATTTTAAAGGGTTTTCAAAAACTGACTATATTCTTTTAAGTAACAAAATTTGGAGTTTTTAGCAAACTCCAACCAAATCAGTGTTATGTTTAGGTTGGTTCTTTGGCAGCTAGAAGCTAATTTAAATGATGCTTCCATTGCTTAAAATCTTTTGGAATTCTACCTCCTTTAGAGAGTGTCTTTAGAAATAGTTGGTCAAAGCATCTGGCTTCTTTTGGTGTACCACTGGTAAAACGTCGGGTCTTGGAAAAGTAGCTCAACACATGGTAACATCAGTTTAGTTATCTGTAAGATAAGGCTAACAACTTTCCATCCCTCAGTCCCATAGAGTGACTTTCCACGGAACGATGAAACTCAATGCATGTGAATTCAGCACTCCTGATAAAGGCGGGGAGATGCTTCCCTTCGGATTCTTTGTTTTGCTTTGCCCGGACATGTAACTTCTCCCTCCTCTGCCATTTGCACTAACAGACCCACAACCTTCTCCGCAAGTCCCCTGCTTTGAAGACAGACTGATGAGCCACAGGAAGAGGCCTCGGTGACGAAAGAAAAGTGTGGAAACAGATTGGAGCTGGGAGCGGGAGCACATATGGAAGCCGACTAACTGATAGAACTTTAATTGTGTGTTGCCTCCCTGCTGTAAGTGCCCTAAGCTGGTAAGAGAGGTTTAATTGGCTGAACACTGTAAATGTAAATTGCCTCTGAATCGAGGCAGAGCAGGAACGGCGGGGGTGCACAAAATGCTTCACGATCTTTTGTAATTTAGCCTGTCACTAAGTGGAAAATCAAATACTAAGTTTCCCGGTTCAGTAGCTTTGCAGTTATTCTCTTTCCAACCATATGGAAGCTTCTGGAGGCTTTAATCTTCATAAAGGCACAGGACGACAGGATGGCCTGAAACCGACATAAATCATTTTTGAATTTTCATTTGCCAGTTTGGCTTCTGTTATGATTTATGACGGTGTGTTTCTTCCTGGGGGCCACGGAGTCATCCACAGTGGGTAGAGTGGTGGCTCCCCAAAAGATGCATCCACACGCCAATCCTCAGAACCTGTGAATGTGGTCTTATTAAAGAAGAGGCTTTGCAGGTGCAGTTAAGTTAGGGATCATAAGACAATATTATTCTGCATTATCTGGGTGGGCCCTGTATCCC
Source organism: Mustela lutreola (assembly GCF_030435805.1). Taxonomy (NCBI): domain Eukaryota; kingdom Metazoa; phylum Chordata; class Mammalia; order Carnivora; family Mustelidae; genus Mustela; species Mustela lutreola. The sequence goes on from NC_081297.1 coordinate 92,591,489, forward strand.
AGAGAGAAGGCCATACAAAGGCAGAGACATAGGTTGGAGTCATGCAGCTGTAAGCCAAGGAGTGCCTGGAGCCTCCAGAAGCCGGAGGAAGCAAAGAAGGATTTTCCACTAGAGCCTTCAAAGGACACATGGCCCTGATAACACTTTGATTTTGGACTTCCTGCCTCTAGAACTCTGAGAGAACAAACTCTGTTGCTTTAAGTGACCAAGACTGTGGTAATTTGTTATGGCAGCCCTGAGAAACTACTACAGTCCCCAAAGCCCAGTGACAGTCTATGACCCCGGGGTAGGTTGGGACAGCAAAGCACAAACATACACACTGTGTTAGTCTGGTCCAGCTGCCCGCAAAGTACCATAGACTGGGTGGTTTAAAAAATGGACATGTATTCCTCACATTTCTGGAGAGTGAGCAGGCTAATATCAAGATGCTGATGAGGTAGTTTTCATTCTGGGGCTTTTCATGACTTGCGTGGACTACCGTTTCACTGTGCACTCATGTGACCTTTCTTGCCTAACCCTACTTACCTTCCCAAGCCTCCATCTTGTCCACATATCAATTTTGGGAGGACAAAGGCAGCTCATAACCTGCGCAATCACCTTCCAAAAGGACTGCAAACTCTATTCCGGCTGTAGAGTCTGTAAGAGTGTCAGCAGGGTCTAAGTATTTGGGACCGTTTGGACCACAGAGTCAGGTGAGTTTGATTACTGGACTACGGAACAAGTGGGGAGACACAACGTCACTGGTGGTGTTGACAGTGGTGGAGCCATCTGTGGCAGATGCACGGCTTGGTGGAACTGGGCAAGTTCTGGCTGGTTTTCACGTAAATGCAAAAGGAGCCGGGATTTAGAACAAGGTGTTTGGTGAGGCTCTGTATTCATTTCTGAGGGCTGCCGTAAGAAAGTACCACAAGCTGAGTGGCTCAGAGCAACAGAAATTGTCTTACAGTTCTCGAAGCTGTATGTCTGCAGTCGAGGTGTTAGCAGGGACTTCTGATATCTGTCATTTATGGAGGAATATTAGGGCATCCTTCCCGTCTCTTCTTAGTGTCTGATGGTTTGCTGGCAACCTTGGATATTCCTTCACTTGTCACCCTATAACCCCAGTCGCTGCCTTTGTCACCACATGGTGTTCTCCCTATTTGTCTCTGTGTCTTCACACAGCTCTGTTTCCATAGGGACACCAGTCTGACTTGGAGCCCACACTGCTCCAGCATGACTTCATCTTAACTAATTACATCTGTAATGACCCTGTTTCCACATAAGGTCATATTTGGAGGTACTGAGTGCTTAGGACTTCAATATATCTTTGGGGGACACAATTCAACCCAGGACTGATACCCTAAAGGAAGAATGGGGTACAGTAGAAATGGATGTCTTGGGGAGGTAATGGAGGACTGGAGGAGAAGGACACCAAGTTCAGGAAGTCTGGCAGGGCCCTGGGCACTAGGATGGGATTTAGGGGTCATGCTCCAGCTTCTGGACAGATTCCTAGTATAGGCACCTGGAAACAGAAGATTAGAAACAAGAGGAGGGAAGATTAGAAAGATTAAAAGATTAGAAGATTAGAAACAAGAGGAAGAAAGACTCAAGTCTGGGAGCCAAGCAAGACCTCTGGAGTAAGAGTTCAAGGTGACTTATTTTAACAATGGCTGCATGTAGGTCTCCAGTGAATTGGCCTGGAACACAAGTAAAAAGAGGTGCCAATGGGAGCTACTAGCAGAAATCCAGGCTCATCCCTCATGAACAACGTGGCAAGGAATGCAGTTTGTTTTGGCCTTTGGAACATTTCTGAACAAAGATGGCGAGGGCTTTTGCTAGCATCCTGATTAAACAAATACAAAACACAGAAATTAATGGCAGAATGAGCAATATATGGTAGGTCTCGTGGGCTCTCCAACTTCAAGCTCTACATTCTGGCTCTTCAAAACCCTTCCACATGAGACATACGAAGTGAGGAATTGAACCTAATCCCTGAGTCCCAAGCCTCCTTACGAAAAGATGCACATTTTCATCAGAAGGATAATCAATCTTCCCAGCAGTTCCAAAATCAGATGCAGAGTGAAAAAGGAATGCATTTAGTGAGTGCACATTAGCAAGTCATATAGCTTCATGTATGACTTATAGCTGTATTGGTTATATATGCAAATCCAGACATTCATTCCAATTAGCATAATACTTACAAATGATGTAATTTCTCAGTATGAGTGTGATCTTTCAACATCAGTATCCAAATGAATACAAGTATTAAACATTCATACAAACAGAACAAATAACTGTTCAGCTACTGAATTTAGCTAGACCAGCTGATTGGGCCATTTTAATACCCTCCTGGGTTCTTATTAGAGCAGAAAACCTTTTTTTTTTTCCCTTCTTAAGTTTTGATTAATTACCAATTTCAGGAAAATTAGATGGCTGCCGTGTGAAAGGTCTGACATACATCATAAAATCAAGTATGGGTATGAGTCTTTGAAAACAGATGAGAGTACCCAGACATGGAACCTGAGGGGTCAGCAGCAGGGGGGTTTGGAGGCTGGCAGTGCCTGAGAGCTGGTGAATGAAAAAGGAAGTGAGTCAGGCCCATGGGTCACTGCTGGGCAAATATTAGCTCAAAAATCACCGCCTGAGCCTGTGACTTAAAGCCAACTTCTGGAGAATAATTTGTATTTTCTCACTGGAACAGGGACACACTATCAGGACTTGGCACCAGACAAGTTACATATAGGATCAACAATGTATTAAGAACAAAGATATATGGAGAAAAGCTTCGGAGAAAATAAAGATACCAAACAGTCCTTCAAATCATGGTGTGATGGGTAATTTCAGGTGTCAGCTTGGCCAGGCTAGACAGTGCTTGGTCAGACATCAGTCTAGATGTTATGGGAAGGGTGTTTGTTTGTTTGTTTGTTTGTTTGTTTTTTAAAGATGTAATTAACATTTAAATCTGTAGGCTTTGAGAAAGCAGATTACTCTCCATAACATGGGTGGGCCTCATCCAACAGGTGAAGACCCTAAGAGAAATGATTGAGGTGCCCTGAGGAGGAGGAAATTCTGCTTCCTGCTTGCTTTTGGATTGAGCAGCAACATCAATGCTTCCCTGGGTCCACACCCTGCCCTGTGGTTTTCAGATTTGTGAGCTTCCGCACTGTTGTGAGCCTGTTCCTTAAAATAAGACTGTCTCGTTATCTATATTTCTTCTATTATATTATTGTATATAGGATATTCATACTACAATACATAAGGATTCTCAATTGTATAAGAAGTATATAATGTAATAAACTTATGGATGGATTAACTTATTGTATGGTATTAGTGTTTTATATATGTATAAATGCATATATTTCCCATTGGTCTGTTTCTCTGGAGAACTCTAAAACGCTTGAGTTAGAAAGCTTGGATGTGCTCTCCTCCCACATTTAGCTCAGTGTCTGTGAATGGAATACTACTTGCCTGAGGACAATTCTTTATCGTGCAGGACTGTCCCACTCATCACAGAGCATTTTTCATCCTTGTCCCTTTCTCCATTGAATACCCCTAGTAGCTTCTTCCCAAGGCATTATGAGAACCAAAAATACTCGCACACGCTCCAAACTCTCCCTAAGGGACTGCCTGGTACAGGCCCAGTTGAGAATCACTGATTTAGTTCAGCCTTCTCATTGAATGGATGAACAAATTGAGGAGCTGAGAAATTGTGACTTTTTCTTTCCATATTAATTAATAGCTAAACAGTCACGAGAACTAAGGGGTTTGGATTCCTACTTTAGTACATTCTTACCTTTTTTATAATTCTTACAGAATAAGCCTGAATGTGTTCATTGATATATTGAATGTATAAAAACTCTCAGCATGGTATAAATTAAGCATTTAGCACATAGAATTTATTATTCTACTTTTCACATTTTTGAAACATCTAAAGCTAGGATGTAATCATTAATTGCTTGATTCTCCAGTGTCCTTACTTTTGGGGGGAATAGTGTTTCCCATTGGCTTAGCTAAGTGGTTCCAGTAAGACCTGTCCTGTTCCTATGTGACTCTGCCCCCTCAGGCTGCAATTGGCTTGAGTGGACGTCACAACCAAGGCCAGCCCATCGGTTATTCTCTCCTGTTAATTTTAAAACTCTGAATAAGGAGAGTCAACAGTTCTTTGGAAACTCTAGGATGTCATGCCCAGGGGTTGTGGGCGGTTGTTTTCCACTGTGAGAAAGAGGTTGGTTTGTAGCAAAAGTGAGAGAGGTCAAGACAGAGAAAGAAGCAGAAATGAGAAAGGAGGGGGTGGTCTCTGCAGGGGTGGGGCCCTTGGTTCTAATCATTTCTGAGACTGAGCTGCTCCCTTTCCTCCCTGAAGTCTGTATGGTGTGTCATTCACAACTAAAATCATCTTTTTCCCAGAAAATGACTCACCGAATTTTCTTTATGATGATGCACTAGAGAAGCCCAGCAATAATCCCACTGGGGCTTGATGGCATAACCTGGGAGGGACTCCTAATCCTCCCAGTGAGGGCAGTGGTGTTAGCTGTGTCATCAAGGTGACATCATTGTGTAGGGAAGAGAGTTGGAGGCTTCAGTGAATTTGAAAGTGTACATCCATCACAATTTTCATCACCATTATCAGAATCATCCAGACCTCTATTTTTTTTCCTGAGTTTAGTGTATGTGTCCTTATAGAAAGTTTCCTTTCTTTCTGAAATCCCATCCTTGCCATAGATGTCCAGTTCACACCAAAGTTCTATTCTTTGAGATACAGCATTTGGTGTGACATCTACAACTTCTCCCATACTTGCGTGCAACAGGTGACTGAGCTGGGCTCTGTGTGGAATTTCTGATCACACAGGTGGGTAGTATTAGGGGGTTTTGTATTTGATCATGGGTGAAGTTCTTCTCATCCTTATATTCCTTCTTAGGATATCCACACAAGGACTCCTACTGCTTCTTGCAGACCTAAGATATCCCCAGCTGATGAGGGACTTGGCAGATTGACTGATTGGTTGTTTGTTCACCCCACTATCCACATTTGTTCTCTCTTTTCCTCAGTGGTGCCACCCTAGCCTGACGTGCAAAGGGTGCACGTCCTCACTCTGCACCAGCCAATGAGACACCACCATGCTGCCCATGATGAATCTTATTGCAAGCCCAGCGAGCTGGGAAATAACACCAGTCCCCAAATGCCAAGACCCATGCCTCATCTACCACAGAAGGTAGGACATACTTGATCTACTCACCTCAAACTGAAGAGAAAATTTATAGTCAGAGTCTTTGGCCATATCCTTGATGTAGGCGTCAAAGTCATCCAGTTGAACTGGGCTTTACCAAACACAAAGAAATATATGTTTAAAAAATCTGGTTGGCAGCTATCTATACTGTTTAATGTCATACTTTTCAAACATGAATGATTTTCTTGGAGAAAAAAACAGTTTTACTTGCTCTTTTGTTGTTAAAGTAATCAGTTCCTAGTATGTTGTGATTAAAAAGAGGGCCTTATATATATTTTACTCCCTTGAGAGGGGAAAGAGCTCTAGATTTTCAATCGGCTCTAACTCCAGCAATAAAATATTATATATATGGGATGCTTGGGTGGATCAGTCAGTTCAATGTCTGTCTTCGGCTCAGGCCATGATCTCGGAGCCCTGGGATCAAGTTCTTCCTTGCTGAGCAGGGAACCTGCTTCTCCCTTTGCCTGCTCTGCCGGCCACTCCCCCTGCTGTGTTCTTTCTCTCTCTGACAAATAAATAAAAAAAAATCTTTAAAAAATTATATATATATGCATGCTTACATACATACATGTATATATGTTGTTTCTAGAAAATTTGGATTGATGGGAAATCACAAAGGATTAGAGTTTGGAGAACTGAGATATGGTTTTATTTTACTTATTGTGTGATCATGGAAAATTGAATCTTGTGAGATTGAAAGTTCTCCTCTATAAAATACTATGGTCATACTTACCTTCTAATACAGTATATTAAAGAACCTTAGAAGTTTAAACAGCTTTACAAGTATAGGCACTGTACTGCTAGCTACACTGTCTTCTCAGGGCAGAGCAGGGTCAACGCAATGAAGCACATATCCAGAAAGCTTCTAGAGCCTCGTTCTTTGAGAGCCATGTTTAGAGGCTTGTGTGTCTATAAAACTATCAAAAAGGCTCAAAGGTACAATCAAGTAATGCATCTGAGCTTATGTGTCTATATCTCCAGCCAAAGTTCTCACCTCTTTCCTTCTTCTTTTTGTGAAAAAGAATTATATTTTATTTCCTACAGTTTTCCGTAGCTGCTTATCTTTCCTGGATTACCTACACCAACCTGCTCACTAAGTTTCACACGATGCTGAGCTCTGGCAACTAGTCCAAGCCTTTCCACTTTGGCAGAATCCACACAGAGACCTTTCCCTTAGTCTTACTGCAAATTTCTCCACTGTATCCTCTACCTGTGGCCTTATGTCCTATTAGCAAATGCATAGTATTATGAATAGCTGTTTGTTTAAAGTTGTTGATTAACCAATATGACAGATTATGTTAAGATTTTAGTAGATTTTAGAGATTTTTATTTATTTATTTGACAGACAGAGAACACAAGTAGGCAGAGAAGCCGGCAGAGAGAGAGAGGACGAAGCAGACTCCCTGCTGAGCAGGGAGCCCATGCAAGGTTCGATCTCAGGACCCCGGGATCATGACTTGAGCTGAAGGCAGAGGCTTTAACCCACTAAGCCACCCAGGTGCCCAAGATTTTAGTAGACTTTAAAGGGCATTACACATCCCAGATTACACTTGAATGTTAACTGTTTCACTTAATAGCATTAATGACTTGTTTCCATAAAACACACCCCAGAGCATACATATTCACATATGTTTTATTGCTCGGTTGATCCCTGAAGTAGACAACTAAAGACAACTGATCCCTGAAGCAACATCAGCCCCATGCTTCAAATGGGACAGCCAAAGCTAAGTGAGTAAAGTGAGTAGTTCAAGATCACATGGCTCCTCAGCAGTGGAATGTTGACCAGCTCTGCAGGACAATATTTCTGGTTAAAGGACATACCCACGTCAAATTTGCCACCTTCCAAGAGAATGACTAAAGATGGAGCTCCAGTCCTAGAATGAATTCCCTTAGACCTGCCCTCTCTGGCTGTTGTCTTTGAGCAGTGCATTGACCTTAAGGTTGGGCTTAACGATTCTAGCTTTCATCCTGTTACCAGGAGAATGGAAGCACAAATAGGGAAGGCAATCTGAGAAAATATTTATGGGTAGGAAAAAGCAAAAGGAAAAGAGAGACAGAGAAAGGGCCAGGAAACAAGAGAAGGAACATCAGGGAGAGGGGAAGTGGGAAGTATGGTAAAGAGGAGCAAAACAAGCCAGGTGGGAGGAGCGATCAGGAGGATAAAGGTTTAGGGAGAAAAGGGAGAAGAGAAGGTAGAACAGAAGACTGGTAAAGTGAGAATAGGTAGAAACTGGAAAAGGGAGCCACAGGGACATGGTGGGGTAGGGATGGCTCTGGGAGGGAAAGAGAAAGGGTAACGAGAAAACAAATAAAAATGTGGGGCAGGGGCTCCCCCTTTTATTTTATTATTTTTTAAAGATTTTATTTATTTATTTGACAGAGACAGAAATCACAAGCAGGCAGAGAGGCAGGGGGAAGCAGGCTTCCTGCTGAGCAGAGAGCCTGATGCCGGGGCTTGATCCCAACACCCAGAGACCATGACCTGAACCGAAGGCAGATGCTTAACCCACTGAGCCACCCAGGTGCCCGGGGGCTCCCCTCTTTTAGACAGGTTTTTAGAGCAGGCCTTTGGAGAAGGAGGGAGGACCAGAAAGAAAATGAGAAAAAGGAAGGAGGAAGCTGATTTGACATGACGTGATGTGACGTGATGTGGCTTGTGGGCAGGGTCAACTACAACTGTACTTTACCCAGACTTTTGTCCATGTCTTGCTTTTCCTCCTCCCTGCCAGGTCTTGGGAGGAGCAAGACTGACAGTGGCTCCCATTTTGGTCCAGAGACCCTGTCTTCTAACATGCCTCTCCACTTCACTTAACAACCCAACCAAAAATTTTGGACAACAAAGTCTGTTCCTATCAAATCATTCTTTTCAGGTGACACTAGCTCTCTTCTATTTTGGTTGATGTTGTCTCTCCTACATCAGTTGATATATGCCAATGGAACACACACTGATTTGAAATGGGTTTAGGAAAAAATTATTCTGTTATCTGCACCTGAAAAAAATCTGTATATCACTCAAGGCTAAATAGAAATATTTTGCATCAACTTTTTTTTTAATGTACTCCACTAGCGTGAATGCCACAGATTTTTCTTTTTTTAATTTGACAGAGAGAGAGGGATCACGAGTAGGCAGAGGAGCAGACAGAGAGAGTGGAGGAAGCAGGCTTCTCAGTGAGCAGAGAGCCTGATGCGGGGATCGATCCCAGGACCATGAGATCTTGACCTGAGCCAAAGGCAGAGGCTTAACCCACTGAGACACCCAGGCACCCCTGCCACAGATTTTTTTTAATTTAAAAAACATTTTTTTAATGTTTAGTTAGTCACCATATGGTACATCATTGGTTTTTGATGCAGGTGTTCGAGGGATTCATTATTTACATATAATACCCAGTGTTGGTTATAACACATGCCCTCCTTAATACCCGTCACCCAGCTACCCTATCTATCCCTTCACCTCCTCCCCTCTGAAATCCTCAGATTGTTTTGCAGAGTCCATAGTCTCTTCTCCCCCTCTGATTCCCTCCACTTCAGTTTTCCCTTCGTTCCCTGAATGTCCTCCATGATAGTCCTTATGTTCCACATATGAGTGAAACCATATGGTAATTGTCTTTCTCTGCTTGACTTATTTCACTCAGCACAATCCCCTCCAGTTCCAGTCATGTTGATGCCAATGGTGACTATTCATCCTTTCTGACAACTGAGAAATATTCTAATGTATATATGGACCACATCTTCTTTATCCATTCATGTGTTGAAGGTCATCTTGGCTCCTTCTACAGTTTGCCTATTGTGGACATTGCTGCTATGAACATTGGGGTGCATGTTATCTTTTCACTACATCTGTATCTTTGGGGTAAATACCCCCTAATGCATTTGCTGGGTCATAGGGTAGCTCTATTTTTAACTTTTTGAGGAAACTCCATACTGTTTTCAAAAGTGGCTGTATCAGCTTACCGTCCCACCAACAGTACAAGAGAGTTTCCCTTTCTCCACATACTTGCTGACATTTGTTGTTTCCTGCCTTGTTAATTTTTGCCATGAATACCACAGATTTGACTGGAATCCCTAATTGCCTCCTAATAATTCATCAATATTTTATCCTAGGTAAATATCAAGCATAAACTCTAGGTATGGAAATGTTCCACTCTTTATTTGCAGAGTTTTAACTAATGGCCTGGAGGTGACAATCTAATTAGACCTTTGAAATCAACTGATGGGTAATTTTTTGCTCCAGAATCTTAATTCTTATGACTTAGCAGTTCAGTAGATAAGTGAAACCAAGGCTAGCTACAATAATTATTCTTTTCTATTTATTACAAAGACTTCCTGAGACAGCATTTCTCAAAGTACTGATTATAATATCAAATAGAGTAAAAGCCTTTCCCCACACTAAGCACAGCATTTCAAGTATAAAATGGCAAAGATTTTTGTACAACTTTGATTTAGCGAGCTATTAGAGGTTTTCTCGATTTAGAATAGCAGACCTCCTCCAACAAGACTTTCATAATTCCCAATAGTGCATTCTTTCTCAGTTTTCATATGATGACAATTTTCCTTATTCCTGACTTGTTTTCTGTGATACACTTTCTTAGTGGCCTCTGCCACCTATACATGTAAACACCCCCACACATAATGGTTTAGCTGTTGAAATATACACTTGCTTCTTTTTAATGTTTTCTTTCTTTAAGTAATCTCTATACACAATGTGGGGCTTGAACTCATGACCCTGAGATCAAGAGTTGCAGGCTTCTCCCACTGAGCCAGCCAGGGGCCCCTACATTTGCCTCTTTCTTAAGCATCCCTCTTATTGGAAGACAAGCAATCATTTTGATTTGCGAAGTGAAGATCACTGGGAAGAACTTTTAAAAATGTTTTTTTAAAAGAAACAGTAAGAAAAACTTGCCATATTATATACTTCAAAGTTTCTAAGACTAATCTTGAACGTTTTTACCACAAAAAGAAACAGTAATTATGTGACAGGATGGAGGTGTTGGCTGAATGCTACAGTGGGACTCATACTGCCTTATATCAGTGTATTAAATCAACACATGGCACACCTGAAACTTGCACACTGTTCTAGGTCAGTTATATCTCAATAATAAAAAACCAACTTACTTAGTCAGTTTCCTCTTCTTTAAACCATTTTTACTCCTGAGAATTAAAAAAAAAAAAAAGACAGCTTTATTTGGGCAAAAGAATTGATTGACATAATGATGAAACTTCAAGAGCTTTAAATAAGTACATCAGACACCTCAATTTTATTTGATTTTTATTAAACATACCTCCAGTTTGTTTAATTACTTTTCCTTAAATGAGAAGATAATGATAATAATTTTAGATTCACTTCTTAAACAGTCTATTAGATACAGGAACGTACTTGTACTTTAGATTTTGGGTTTGCCAAATACTAAATTCTAGAAATAAAATCTCTTGCTACTAGGGGTTAAGTGGCTGAAGTATTTTATAAATAAACAGAAATATATGTTGCCTGAAAACTCTAAGATCTATAAGTGAGAAGGAAAGAATTGGGGAATAAAAGGGAGACCTACATGTCTGGGAAGGTGGACATGTTTGTTGTCAAAGACTCAAAGAACCTTTTCAGTATCTTCCTGGGAATGTGACTTTGTGCTCTCCATGTTGGCATGTATCTTTTTTTTTCTTTAATTTTTAAGATTTATTTATTTATTTGAGAGAGAGTGTATGTGTGCACAAGCAGGAGGGGCAGAGGGAGAGGCAGATAAAATCTCAAGCAGATTCTGTGTTGAGCACAGAGCCTGATGCGAAGCTCGATCTCATGACCCTGAGATCATGACCTGAGTGGAAACCCAGAGTTGGATGCTTGACTGACAGCTCCACCCAGGCGCCCTGGCAAGTATCATAGAATTCTATTATGGCATTGTTCTTACTCAACTTTGAGCTATTTTTTTAAGCTATCTGAAGAATTGTACCTATTACTTACTACTTCTTAATTCATTGTTATTCTGTAAGCTCAAACATGAGCTTACAATGTGACTGCAATGTTAATGCATGCTTCGGTTAATTACATTATTGGGGGTAGTTAGGGTAATCGTTTTCAACCAATAAGAGATAACTGACTTAAGTTAATGAATGCGAATATGGTCTCTGCTAAAACACTCCATTACTGTATTTTTATTGTTTTATATAAATGACAAATATTGATATGATTATGAGTAACAGTTTTTACAAATAGTTTCCCAAGGTCTTTAAGTATTGATAGAAGCACTCAAACTTGCAGAAAATAAGCCATCTGTAGTAAATAACCAGTGTGATCTGAAGACTCTCATGTGCCAGAATATTTATTATATTAAAAATTCTGGGGGTGGTTAGGTGGCTCAGTTGGTTAAGGAACCTGACTCTTGATTTCAGCTCAGGTCATGATCTCAGGCTTGCAAGATTAAGCCCCGAGTTGGGCTCCCTGCTCAGCTTAGTCTGCTTGAGAATCTCTCTCTCCATCTCCCCCTCCCCCCTGCTCATGCTCATTCTCTCTAAATAAATAAACAAAATCTTTAAAAAAATAAAAATTAGAATTGTGAATATCCGAGTACCTTCATTTCTAGAAAGTCTGTAGCACAAGGGAACACTGCTTCCTCTGTGCCCTTGTAGCGTGTTGTTCACCGACTGTCTCTCCCAGGGTCTGTCAGTTGCTTCTGTGCTCCTTGCTACACAGTCCTTCCCCCTACCCCCGCCCCCCCTACAAGAGCTGAGCACAGGTAATAAAACACACTGTGGTGCTCAATAAGTGTTTCATGAATTGGGTTGAAACATTGCTGTGTTGCCCCCACAATTTTACTTAATGATTCAATGAGGAGTTTGATACTAGACTCGGGAAGTGGAACTGGTGGATGGATAGGAAGTTACAAAGGGCAGGGAATTTAGGGGAAATACCCATTTAGGCAAGTGGTGTTTCTGGTTCTCATTTCCTGGTTGCAGGCCGTTTTTATTTCTTCCTACTTCTGAGTGACAACAATCCATTCCATAGCTATTTGTTCTCCCTCATCTTCTGTCTTTCATGTTTGGGATGTAGAGGGAACAGACATTCCATTTTTTATTTTGGCTCTCCCTCATCCCCTCAAAACACCACTGTGATGTTGGACAGAGTTGTATCATCTAGGCATTTGGGAACCTAAATGAACAGCTTTTGAATAATTTCTACTCAGCTCTTGTGAGGGGCAATGTGGTTAACTTTAGGAATCCCACGTTCACTTTGTATCATGGGAGCTAAAGACTTTATTGCTTTATGACAGAGGAATGTTTGCTGAGATAACTAACGGTTTGGTGAAGTCAGGAGGCTTCCAAGATGTTTGGTGATTGAGAGTGGGAAAGGAAAAAACAAATCCCAAACCAACTTTTCCTATCTAAACAGACTTAAAGGGAAACTGGGAAGAAACAAATGTATGTGGGAGAGTGACACTGAATAAATTCAGTGCTGAAATATTAAGCTGCTACTATTCAACAGCTGTGTAGAAACCTGATTCCTGGGAGACAGTCACTTTTTTTTTCTTTCAAACTCATTCATTGATTGAATTTTACATAGAACGTAAAATTCTACCACATGTTTTCAATAACTTAATGCCAAAAGTGTATGTTTAAGTGTATGTCTTCATGATTTGTGTACAACCTTTATGTTCTGCTTAGATTTTGCAGAATTCCCAAAGATTCCAAATTCTCATAGCCTTAGGCTGTGGGACAAGAACAGGACTGAATTATGACACTCCACAACCATGCAGATGGAATTCTCCTACCTTTTCAATTGTTGTGCTAATTCTAAGACTTAAATTAGGGGACGATTCACTTTTAAACATGTAAATAAAGTTTTTGCCAGCCATTTGGACATCAGGACTTTATGGAAAGAGCTAGTGTGTGTGCCTGTTATCGTGAACATTTGAGGTGATGTTTAGGGTGTCATCTTGTCATTGCAAAAGATTTTTTGAGTCATTGATAACACACATAGACAAATAGCAAATAGGCATACACAGTCATGCACATCTGTTAATTTTCTCTTTTAGTTTTATCAGTTAGGGAAGGTTCAAAATCTTAATGACTGCAAGAAGTTAAGATGCGTACGTCCTTCATGGTTATGAGATCTTGGAAAGCCGGACAGACAGGAATTCATTGCGAAGGGGAATATGAAAAGAGGCAATGGAAGAAGCCTGGGATTTACAATGACTAACAACAAACCAACAAAACCACCCTGAAACAACCCACAATACTCTAACTGTCCCCAACTTCTCAAGTGCTACTTACTTTTTCATGAGCTAACTGGATATCATCCCCAACTCTTAAAAAGGCGTTTAGAGTTATATCATTCTCTGAATAAAATATGCAATAACCACAAGGAAGCTGAACAGTTTAAACTAAATGTTGCTTCATGGTTAAAATGACAACTGTGGCAGGTTTCGAGCAGGCAGATGGATACTTCAGCAGAGCAGGAGGTGACTATGGCGTTAATAAAAAAAGTAGTAACAATGAATCCAGATAGAGCTGGTCCGAAAGAAATGGTTTTCTCTGATCAGGAAACCCAAACTGAGATGAGGGTAGCCAGAAATCCTGGCAGAACACCATCTTAAGACTAAGCCACCTCGGGCACTGGTGACCGGTTCCGGTTTTGCTATTACCCTGGGAGAAGATTCGAGCAACACGATGAGAGAGAAAGCGTCTCCTGATATCCACACGGACCACTCATCAGGAGGATTTAAAAAAATTAACGGGAACATCTATTCCCACAAAGTCGGCAGTTTAGAGAAGAAATCAGGCTGTGTGTGAGGAAGGAGGTGGGTGGGTAGCTCTGTTTTGAGTGGTTGTTAACAGACGAGGTGAAATATGAAGTAGACGCATCTGGAGGAGGTTTAAAAATGACTATCTAGGAAATGAAAGCAGGGGGAAACATCCACGTGTTACTAGAAGAAGAGAAAAGTCGCCAACAGTAGGGACCTCGGGTAGCTTTGGGAGTGCTAAGCTAGCTGTACCTGAAAAAAAAAACAAGGATCGTGTATTTTCCTTTTGTTATATCTGACCTAGCACAAGCCTTGGGCTGAAAACAGAGTTGATGTTTAGTGTATTCTCATTGGTTTCTATGTGTCTGCCTTACTGAAAGTGACAGAAAGCCTGGGGCTCCATGTTTTGCCTTCTCTTCTCACCTGGAGATAACCATTTACAGTCTCAAGACCATTCTTCTAAAAATGACTGAAGGGTTTTTTTTTTTTAAACAAACAAACAAATAAACAAACAAAAAGACTCTAAGCAAAAACCAAACAAACACAACTACTGAAGGGCTCCCCCCCCCCCCCCCCCCCCGCTAAGTTGGGTCTCATGCCAGTTGATCAGTACTATAAATAGACTGTGAAGGGGTTGTTGGAATTTGAAGATGTGTGCATCAGGGGGACCTATTAAGAAAGACATGCAAAAAAAAGCACAGGCCTGATATAAGGGTAGAAACTATACTGTGGGAAAGTCAGAGAATTAAGCAGAAAAATTAATACAAGAGCATATGCATCTTTCTTGCTTGTGTTTGAACTGTTATCATGGAGGGTACTTTAAGGGTATTGGGTACAAGTATTCTGATGATAGGTAGAATACTTGAGAATGATTAATAGGTGTTGAGTGAAAAGTGATGCATATTTTGAAGGTCAGAAAGGAATTTTGGCACTACTCGTACCTGAATACTATCTGATATCAAATACTTAAAATACCGTGTTGGCTATTGTAAAACCCTATACTCAAAACTGTTATTAAAACCAACTTGGATTAACAGCGAATGAGTCCTCATTATCTAGGACATTCTTCTGATTCCATTACTTAGCACATCAGTGTCTACCATGTTTCAACACTTTCCTCTGTTCTCCAAAAAAAAAAAAAAAAATTTTTTTTAAAACAAAACAAGCCCCCCCCCCCCCCCCATGCTGGTATTAATCTCTTTTGTGAGGAAGTCCTTTTTGGTATTTCTTCCATTGCAACTTGAAATCCTAACCTTGCTGGCTGTGTTTATTCTGTCCTTGGAGGAGCTGAGGAACATTTGATCAACTGCCTTTTGGAATAAATAACTCTGTAGATTGCTTTTCATCTTTCACTCTCCCCCCGCTCTCCCCACTCAGGCGCCATTTTTCCAGTTCATGAGCTATTTTTTTTTAAAGATTTTATTTATTTGACAGACAGAGATCACAAGTAGACAGAGAGGCAGGCAGAGAGAAAGAGGAGGAAGCAGACTACCTGCTGAGCAGAGAGCCCGATGTGGGACTCCATCCCGGAACCCGAGATCATGACCTGAGCCAAAGGCAGAGGCTTTAACTCACTGAGCCACCCAGGAGCCCCTCATGAGCTATTTTTATTGCTTTTTTCCTAAGTCCTTCTGGAATTGCCCATATATCTGGATCTGTCTGTACATAATTTAGTACCTAAACACCTTGGATACTTCAGGACAATGATTTTTGTTTTTGGTCAGGAAACTACTACCTTTTCTCCTGTGGCTCAGTAAAGGAAACAGTCCTTCTAGATATGTTAGTCCCAGATTTTCAAATTATTGTTATTAGATTTTATGCAAACTGAAAAGGATACTATTTGAGATTTGATTACTAAAATGATTTAAAAGTTAAGAAAAGGAGAATTTAAAGAAGCTGCTTTTTATGGAGAAAAGAATAGATTTTGCAGACTCTGGGGATTGGAACCTAGATTCTCTATATAGTGGTATGATGTTAAGATAATCTCCTTAAGCCTCTATTTCAATGTGTCTAGGATGGGGCTGTGCAGAGTTGTGGGGACAATTAAATAAGATACTTAAATAATGAAGCTTTGCACTCAGTTGCTCAATATTCATTGAGTTAGCATTACTATGAAAACACTAACACCGCAAACAAACAGTATTCTGCACTTCTCTACCTAAATGCATTTCTTCCGTTTTGGAAATACGAGGATCTCTAACGGATGGAGATGGTAAGGAAAATGGAAAGCATCATTTACAAAGATGAGAAGCCAATGCATTGACCGAATGAAGAAACAAATGACTTGTAATAAATGGAAGAAAAGCTTGCCAAGAACATCCCAAGGAGAAAATTTTAATTGGAAAAACATTATAGTTAGTTAGCATGTTGGTACCAGAAACTCTTTTAATCCATTTCAACACATGATTAATAATTTTAGATGCAGCCCAAACACATCACATAATTAAAGAGAATTTTTCCTTTCGGTTTTACTTCTGGAGAGCTAACTTTATAGACTTTGTGTTACGTAAACAGTAAAAAAAAAAAAAATCACTTACCAAGGATTAATATAAAATGCCAAAAGATAATCAGTCCAAAGACATGAGGGTAGCAGGGTTAAGAAAGCAAATATACTCCTACGCCTGTGAGCATTAATAGATATAACAGATGTAAAGATGAAAAAGTGGCAAGAGTTAGTAACATAAACTGTGAACAGATATCAGTAAATCACCTACCGGGATCAATTAAAATGACAAGCATCTTAATTACAATCAAATATTATTCCATCCGAAACGTGAGGGTTTACATGCTCTCATATTGCCAACACCAGTTTTATTCACACACATCCATACGGTAATCAGATATATTCCTTTCAACTTATTTTGTGTCGATTAGTCTGCTATTAAGTGATTACATTTTACATTCAGTTTAATGAGGCTCTTAAATGCCTCATTAATTATCTCCAGTCTTATTCTTGGATATTATTATCTCTGCCATGCTTGAACCTATTTTAAGGAACCATTATAGCATCATTTGATCACTAACAGCGGCTTGTGTGAGGAAAAATCTACCAAAGGTCAGTTTCCGCCTTTGCTGATTCTGGGAAAGACCTCAAGCTTCTGGGGCACATTCTTATAAAGCTGCACTCTCAGGTGTGACTTTCTATATTACTTTTAGTTTAAGTCAATTTATCATCGCTGAAAAATAACCCTTAAAACAGAGCTATGGGAGGATGCTCAGGTATCATTGATTCAAGACAAGTAGCTCATGAACCTGCCTGGTCCGTAATATGACTAATATTGAGCTGAGTGAGAGCAAGAGTATTTCGTCATACTTTGTTTCTAATTCAGTCTACTGGTCTAAAAAGTGGGGTGTGAATGAAATTTCAGGTATTTAAACCATGTGCAAAATAGAGCATTCATTAATGTCGATTTTAAAATAGCCTATGTCTGAGTCTATAGCTATACTGGGAAGTAGGAGGAGAAATGCTGTCACTTTGTCACTTTAGTCACTACAAGTTTCCACTGAGAAATCTATTCTGTCAGTCAGAACAGGCTGGTGCTGGCAAAACTGTCTTTGCCAAGAGCAGGGGGAGAGTTTTGTAGATTTTCTAGAAAGGTCCTGAAGTGAATTCTCTTTTGCCTTAGCTTTCCCATAACTGGTGTCCCATATTCTATCAATTGGGACTGAGTGTGCAGTTAGTCAATACACAGACAGCTGCCCTGAGTCCCAGGTATGATTGGGTCAATTTCTAGATGTGCTGTTCTTCCCTGCTTTGTGACTGGGCCTTTTTAAAGGGCAAGCCAGACAAGGACCAGTGAATTAAGTTTCTTAATCTTGGCAAGACTGTTAATATATTTGAAGAAACCTAGAAAGAACTGTTTACTAACTTTTCACCATTGTGGGGTTATGAGTTTTCCTTCTTCACAGTTGGATTAGTTGTAGTTAAATAGCAAAATTCCATTCAGGCTAAAATTTAAAAATAGTACAACATATTGTCTTATTAAAAAGAATCCTATTTCAAGTAGACTTTCCACTGCTAGATGTTCATTCAGGGAAGCAGAAGTTATATTCCAATTAAAGCCCTCCCTTTTTCATGGATTCTGTAAAGTTTCTAGTCTCACCTATCTATTTCTTGAAGATCACCATTTTGGAAGATTAGGAAAACAAGAAAAAAAAAGACCATTTACCAAGGATTAACATGAAATGTATCCATTTAAATTAATGTGCTTTGCATGGTGGCTTGCAAAAGAAACCAACCTGATCATGTAAGCAGTGCTGGCTTTATATTAAATGGTGACTTCATTAACAGTTTTGTTGGGTACCCATTGGCAGTGCACAGGGGATAGGATTGTTAATTCTCACATATCAGTGTTAAGGTATAATATCAATTTAGTCTCCTGATAATGCTTTCTAAATTCTCCAGATACCTCCTCCTTGTAGGTCCTTAACACTCAAGCATGAGGAAAAAAATAAAATAAGGCCAGGTTTCCCCATGGGACTTTACTGCCTTTGCTCTTCATTTACCTGTAAGTCTAAGAGTCGAGAGCCCTGGACTGAATATATCCCCTCGATTCTGAACAGAAGTAGGGGCTAATATTCTCAGGCACTGAAATGTCAGTTGGAAATAGAGATGCTGCCCTGTCTCCTGCTGCCTCGCTGGGGTCTGTTCTGTGCCTTTCTCACCACTTACTCCTTCAGTGTGACTCCTGTATTGAAGCCCTTCTTCGGCAAGGTTTGGGGCTATATCCATGCCTGTGTTAGTCCTTTGTTTAATACAGTGAATACCCAGCAGACTTAGACATTTTCTCTACCTCATAACATAGTAAACCTACACAAACTAATATATTCAGTGATTAAAATCTAACCTTGGAAGGTCCACTCTCTCCAAAGTTGTGAAAGCACAATCAGACAAAACCATGTAACCCTCCAAAAGAGTAAAATAAAGTCTGGAGCACACACACAGCATAGATAAGCTATCTAGAGGCTTGTTCCAAAGTGATGCTCACCAATTGTATGGAAGCTTTCCATCCCTCTCCAAAGATGCAAAATTGACAAAGGTTCCTGCTCCGCATTCCCTGTTCAAAAGGAACCACAACATCAAGGTTACTGCTTGACAGAGCACTCTTTTACCTTGACATAAAAGAAAGTCTCTACTGGCTTATCATCACAGCATTAAATTAAAAAATATAAACTGATATAAATTCCATGTGTTCCTCTTTTGCATGCAATGTAAAATAGAAAGATAAAAATGTTTTTCATAAGGTTGCACATGCCCTAATCACATTATTTGAAGCCAAGAGGATTTGGTTTACAATCCTTTCCAAAGGGCACTCGTGATCCTAACATAAATCTTTGAACTATTTGGGGTATAATATTTTCCACAAAGCCTCCTAGCCTGTGGGTTTTCTGTTTTCAGCACATATTCTTTGTGGGGTTGATACTGAAGCATTTTGATTTCTTCTTTAAAATGGTGGTGGATCAAATTGGATTTTTTTTTTCCCTCCAAAATGTTCCCCTCATGTCAGGATGCCCATGAGATTAATCACTTGAGGTGAGGGTAGAAAGAGTGAGACATACTGAATCAGAGTGGCTCATGCGGAGCCTCTTATCCAAAAGGTTGCTTATTAATCTGTCAGTAGAAAATATTGTTAAAGTTTGTTTTTTTTCCAGAAGTGGAAGGCAAAGTTATACATATTCTCATGCCTTTTCACCTTTGGCTAATGTCAGGGATAAACAACACAGCTCACCAGCACTCCTGCATCTCATTTCCCCCCCTAGATGAAATTGATGGATTTACTCAGAATTGAAGCAGAGATTTTGACATTATTGACACATCTGCTAATCACTTTAACGATCTCCCTGTTCTTATTACCATGTTCTGAGAACCGTTTTCTTCTTTGAAAAATGATGTTGTTATATCATGCTGTGTTAAAAATTACACATCAATTCATTTTCCTTTGTCAATTTCTCATATATAAGAATTATTTTACCCTGTAATTCAAAGGTTCTTATCTGGGGTTCAAGGATGGAATTTAGAGCTCCATGAACATAGCAGGGGAAAAGCACTTTTGTTTTCACAACCTCTAACTGATATTTAGCAATTCTTTTAATTACTAAAATAGGCAACAGGCCACAATAATACCATCAGTACCGGTGAAATTGCTAACCACAGAAACTACAGATGTTTTTCTATAATGAACCTGCTGCAGATGTTGCAGTATTGTTCATAATCATCACTCTGATGAAATTATGAGAGGTATTAGACACCCTACTACATATTATCTAATATATTAATAAATGTAATGCATTTGTTTTTTAAATGCATTACATGCATTTTCTTTTTAATTCTATGTATTTTATTTTTTGCACTTAAAAAGAAAACATTATTCTTGGAAGAGCGCCACAGGCTTAAACAGATTGCTGGAAAGGATCATGACACAAAAAATGTGAGGAATCTCTGCTCTAGTGGCCGGCTGGCCGAAGTAGAACCACTTCTAATCATCTTGCTGCATGCACCAAGAGGGCTCCTGAAATGGTACCCGTCACCACACTTATTACCAGCCCTGCCACTATTTCTATTATGAGCTCACATTTGCTGCGTGCTTTCCAGTTACGGCGTCCTTGCTTCTCACCACCACCAATGTAGGGGCTATTCCCATCTCTTCCCCCTGTTCCCAGGATCTTTGCTATACACTTTGTTACTTTATACACTTCGTTTGTTTTCCTTGAAATCCACTAGATGACTCTGGCCAGTCAGTCTCCTTTGCTCTTATCTTTTTTTTTTTTTTTTTCCTCCCCGAAATCTTAGTATTACATTGTTCTGGTGCTTACTGCCAGGCCTTCTTCTTTCATCTCTGCACTTGCCCTCGGTCAAGGAGAATTTCATCTGGTCTATCGCTTTAATACCACTTACACGCTAACAACTCCCAAGCTTGTGTCTTCAGGGCAGTCTTCGCTCCTGAACACCAGACTTTTATGTTCAGATGCCGACCCCACACCTGCACTTGCAGGCGTCTCAAACTTAACATTTCCCAGACGGAAGTCTTGTCGCTCCCACTGTAAGGGCCTGCCCCTCCCAGAGAAACTTGCCCTAACACCACAACTCTGGAATCCTCATCTGGAATCCTATTTCTGATGATGGCAACTCTATCCTTTCGGTCGTCTGTGACCCTTATTAATTTCCATTTCATGTACGATCTGTGAGCAAATCCCCTTACCAAATGCCTCTATTTTCAAACTATACCCAGTATCTGATCATTTCTCCCCACATTCACGGCTGTGATCCTGGACTTAAGCATTACCAGCTCTCGTCTGGGTTACTATAATGGCTGCCCCCATTAATACGCCTGCTTCGCCTCAATACAGACTGTTTTCTCATGGAAGCTGGCTCTTCTGCCCCAAGTCCTGCAGTAGCTTGACTCAGACTATCAGTGAGAGTTGTAGGCTCACAAGGCTCTGTGTAATTTGACGTTGTCTCCTGCTGCTCCCCCCTTCATTTCCTCTACGTTAGCTGCACTAACCTTCCCACTACTTTGTGAACATGTTCCCGCCTCAGGGCGTTTCCACCGGCCCTTCCCTCTATTGGGCATACTGTTCTGCCAGAAAACACATGGCTAACTCCCTTATGTCCTTCACAAGTTTCCTCAAGTACCATCTTTTCAGTGAGACCTATCCAGCTCCCTGAGCTCCTGTCTGTATACTCCAGACATCTGTACTTCTAATTTCCCTTATCTGTTCTATTGCTTTTCTCTTACTGTTGGCTCACAAACCACATAACCTTTTTACGTATTATCAGTGTAATTTATTGTCTACCTCCTCTGTTAGAATAGGAGCTCCATGAAGGCAGAAATTCTTGTCCATTTTATATACTCTCACATCGCAAGCATCTGGAAGAGGCTAACACATAGCAGGTGTCTATTAATATGTATCAAAATAGCCATTAATATTTGTTCAGATTAATGGACGAAGTTTCAGTGACCTGCACAAGGTCACATAGATCGTAAATTAGGATCTGATCCCAAGGAGTGTAATTTCAGAGCTCTCTATATGAGCCCTAGTGTGGTACCACCTTCCTGCCTATCCTTCTAAGATTAGTTTAAATGCCAACAGTCATAAGCTTGATTTTTATATTCAGAACCAATCTCTTTTCTCTATGTTCAGAGAATTCCATTTAAAAAAAAGATTTTATTTACTTATTTGACAGAGAGAGACACAGCAAGAGAGGGAACACAAGCGGAGGAAGCGGCAGAGGGAGAAGCAGGTTTCCCACTGAGCAGGGAGCCCAATGTAGGACTCTATTCCAGGACCCTGGGATCATGACCTTGAGCCGAAGGCAGACGCTTAACTGACGGAGCCACCCTGATGCCCCAGGGAATCCCATTTTTATCTCCTTTTTGGGGTAGGTCAGTTTATACCTTTAAATATATTTCTTTATGTACATATCTCCAGCCATGTTCTCAATTTCCTAGTAGACAGCTTGGATGTCTGATTTTTATTTAGTTATGCCACATAAGACACTGATTAGATCATTACTGGATTGATAAGTTTATTTATCAATAAATAAACTTATAGAACTCTGAGAAAGAAAAAGGAAGTTGATAGACAATTCAGCAGGCTAACACTGGGTAAATATAAATTTGAACCAAATTTCCCAAACCCAACAGTATTTGAGGCAACAATTTTTAAGAGAATTGATGGATTTTTCTGATAATATAGGGGACCACTGAAAATACTTGAGAATGTGCTTTGATAAGAAATGCACCGGTGGCCAAAGGAATAGGGAATCTCTAAAATCATAAATCAAAAGTATTTTCTAGCTGCAAGAAAAATGAAAACTGTTTGAACTCTGAGTAGTAGGAACAAAACTAATAGGGGAACTCCAATGGACCTAATCATAAAGTCTACAAATGTTTTCTGATAAAACCGCTTTGGCAGAACTGATGAAGAGAGGGGCTTTTTTTCCTTTCTTGTGGTTTCTTCATATATTCACTCTTCTTATGAATCTGAGTAGCCAGAGATCTTTTTTTTTTTTTTTTTTTTCAAAGTATGTTTGAAAGTATCCAAATGTCATTAGTGGATCTCTTTGCATGGGTCTCTTAAAATCACAAGACTGAGAGTGAGAGGTCTGGATTGGTGTAAACAATCCTTTGCTTTGTCATTTCCATGATTATGTTTTCTAAAATAACTTTTAAAAGTCTACTTCGAAAACACAAAACAGACACTGAAAACCAAAATCAAACTTACCGCTATACAACTAAATATTAAAGTATTTTAAATTACACATTAAAATATTTTAATATTATTAAAATAATTTTAAATGACATTTATAAATTAAATTATGAGTTAAAATACCTGAAAGCCCTGCTGTACAATTTTGGTCTGCAAAAGCAGATCTGTAAGATAAATTAAAATATTTTAAAGCCCTTGTGTAAAACAATCAACCAAACTGACCTTACCTGGCCATCTGGAGATGCTTTTTCCTCAGAATGATAAGGGTCACGAGCAGCAGTCCAATTAACAGAGTGCTGAGGATGGCCAACACTGAGATGACTACCACATTAGGGTTCATCTCTGTAACTGAAGAGAAAAGCCATGCATTTTCATTATAACTTCCATTACACAAAACTAACCCAACCACTCATCATTTTCCATTGATTTTTAACACCACTGAACATAGAATGATGACAACAACAGTGACGGTGATAGTTTCCCACACCGACAATGACCTCCTCGTGGTCAAATACAACCTCGTCAAGTAGGTTGACAAATGGTGTTCAGACGCCTGGCAGGATTGTGTTCATCCCAAAGCATTACATCCCGAATGTTCTTATCCCGGAGAACTGTGCAATGTGAATAGTGCTTGGACCATAGTTTAAATTCCTTTGAAACTCAAAAAAAAAAAAATCTAGAGGTCATTACCATGTACTATGACTGTTTAGGGTTTTCAGAAGTATAGAGAGTGGCAGGTTTTCATTTTATGCCTATGACTTTAAAGTCAGAAAGCACAACTGTATATTACGCTTACAACGAATAATGTATATGAAAAAGGCATTAGCAAGCTACCATCTGCCACAGCACTTAACACATCGCTAGAAGCAGGCATTCTGATGATCTGTAACCATATGTTGAGAGGTTTTCCATCTGCACAACTCAAGAGATTAAACCTATTAATAAGGCATAGGGTCTCCTTAAGAACAGGGCTATGTCCCTTCCCTCTACTTACATGGAGGCTGTTATGGCACATGCACATCCGAAGTGGGAATATATTTCAAATGTTTTCATAAAACTCTTAACTGGAGAAGGACCAGAGCAGGGGAGAATGACACCATCCTTTGCATTGACCATAAAATCACAGAACTGGGAGCGCGTTCAGTCCCTACGTCTCTGTGGGTTTGCCACTTCCCATTTGGGCCAGCATGACTCCCACTCTTGGGCAGAGTAACTGAACAGAAGGAACATTAGACTCATGGTCAGGAGACCTTTTTCAAGGTCTAGCTGATATTCGGAGAAGCTATTTTATCTGTCTCTCCGGGCTTCATTTTCCTCACTCGTAAATAAGTTGAATAATACACCTATTTCACCGGGTTACTGTAGCCATGACAAGGAATAGTGAACAGGAAAGGCTACTTGGAATGGTGTCCAAGCACACAGAAGTGAGAGACTATTAATATCCTTTGTGAGTCCATTTTTGGTCCCCTTTTCCGGAAAAATAAAAATTTAAAACAGAAGACAAACAGAAGGTGACTCTCATCATCACTGAGTAGAAACACACATGATGAATGCGACAGAAATGGAAATGCAGCCAGTGAAGGGATCACGTGACACTGAGAGTGGTACTATTACACAGGTGTCTTCGAGGGTGATCTCGGACTGCTGAGTCAGCCTCCAACAACAAGGCAGTGACACATATAACTCAGAAGGAAAAAAAAAAAAAAGGAAGCACCATTTTTCTAGAGTTTTCATTATTTCTAATTCCACAATACCAACATCCCCCCCGCCCCCCGATATTTGGCTTGATTGGGAACTTGCCCGTTTTGTCCCAGGAATTTAGCAATGTCATCACTTGACCAGGAATGACTGAGGGCCCAGGAGACCACAGGAGAGCCCGAGTGGATCAGGATACTGTGGCCACCGCTGGGGAGGATGATGAGGCCTGTGGAGTGGACAGGAGTAGCTCTCAGCCACACGGTGGATATTAGGGCTTTCAGCGCTTCATTTCTGTGTGTCAATACAGCTCAACAAGGGACGTATATTTTGATTGCAGTTTTGCAGACAGGAAAGCAGAGGTTCCTAGATGGTCAATATCTTTCCCTCAGTCACACAGGGAGCGAGTGCAGTGATGGGCTCCCTGTCCCCAGAGCCTGAATGTTTCAACAGAACATGGTTCTAATAAAAGGATAGACCATCTATATTTGAAAAGACAATGGAAGGAAAATCTAGAAAGATAGAACTTCCAAAGACACCAGATTCCACGAACACAAGTAATTACCCATTGTTGAGACGGCTATGAATGTGGGGACACTGGGGCTGTTGTGACTGAAGCTGGTGACACTACAGTTGTAGGCAGTGGCGGGAAGGAGGCTGGAGATGGTCACAACGTGGGAGGAAACAGCAATTGGTTCCTGGAGATGCAGAACATAAGATGAGTGTCATATTATCGTCATCTGTTTTGTGTTTTTTTGGTCTGTTCTTCAGAGTTGAGTGGGTAATACATAACAGAGTAAAGCGTTTAAAAGATGCAAAAGGACAGCAGTGAAAAGTAAGTTTCCTTCTTTCCCTACTTTCTATCTACCCAGTTCTCCTCCACGGAAGGCGCCGTTGTTGTCAGGTTTTTTTTTTTTTCCTTTCCATCTATATTTTATGGATGTGAAAACACAAGATAGATCTAAGCAAAACCTAAGTGATAACATGGTTTGCATGTTTTACCTTGGTTATTGGTATATTTTGGTGCTCTTCCCACATCAACACAGATAAAGCTGATTTATTCTTCTTAAGGGGTGTGCAGAAATTCACTGAAAGGACCTACTTTATTTAACCGGTGCCCTCTGAAGAATGTCTCAGTTGTCTCTGATTTTTTGCTATTACAAACCATGCTACAGCAGACAAATTTTAAATTATGAGAACAAACATATATGCACACACACATGCTTAATACACATATGTGTGTATGCATGTGTACACATACAGATTCATACACAAACCTGTGTGTGTGTGTGTGTGTGTGTGTGTATGCATATGCATGGATGTACATACAGATGTGGGTATTTGTTTTGCCCCCAGCCGAATGATGGGCCCAAAAGTTGAATATTTTTCAAAATTTTGAAATCTACTGATAGATTGTCTTCTTTTAAATTTTTCATTTTTTGAAGATTTTATTTATTTATTTGAGAGAGGGAAAGAGAGAGAGCATGATGGGTATGGGGAGAGGCAGAGGAAGAGGGAGAAGCAGACTCACTGCTGAGCAGAGAGCCTGATGCAGGACTCGATCCCAGGACCCTGGGGTATGACCTGAGCCCAAGGCAGACACTTATCTGACTAAGCCACCCAGGTGTCCCAACAAATTCTCTTCTATAGGCATTTTCCAAGTTATCCTGCTGTGTGTGATGCTGTGTGACAACATCTCTTCTCCTACACTCCTTCCAATCTAATATATCTGTAAACTCTGAGTTTTTCCAATCTAATTAGAGGAAATTGTACCTCATTAGAGATTCATTTTGCATTTCTTTTATTGTGAGTGAACTTGATCATCTTTCCATATGTTTAAGTGTCTTTAGTGTTTATTTCCTATGAAATATTTGTTTTGGGTTATTTGTCTGTATTTTTTTCTATTTTTAGTTGCTCTTTGTATATTAAGGACATTATCCCCTTTGTCTGCATTCCCAGCTTTTAAACAGCATCCGCCAAAGTCACGGCAACTTTGTGTTCTCAAAAACATTTAATATTAACATATTCTTGAGTAGAACAAATTGTTAATTTGATGGGCCAATTGTTAGACCAGTGACAACTACCACAGTACAATATAAAAATATGAGCCAGCATAACATTCTTTTCCCAAACAGAGATCTGAAACACTCCTGCCTAAAGAGATGAGAGCCATCAGAACTTATTTCCAATTCCACCTCTTTTACTCATCTATAAAAGAATGATTCTAAGGAAAGACTTTTGCTAGCAAGACTCTGTTATAGTAAGTAGCTGCATAATCATTATTTTCTTAAAGGGAGGCATTACTGTAGCTGTAGAGAAGAAAATCCGCTACTGGCAAAGCAGTTATTTGCAAAAAAGGATTCTTAGAATAGAAAAAAAAAAAAAATGAGCTCTTCAGTACAGATCAAAAAAGAGATGTTTGTACAAGAGAATATCAAAAGAGGAAAGAAATCAAAGCAAATTATCTTAACGCTCATATGAAAAGATTTCTACTCCCAGAAATCCTTTCTTCTTTTCAATCTCATGAACTGCATTATTTAAAAAGCATCAATTATTCATGTTCACAGAATTAGTCTGTACACTGCGTTTTGTGATATCCCTCACTAAACTTGACCTTTCCCTTCCATGTCTGGCTATAAAATACTTTTTTTTTTTTTTCCTGTGGTTTTGTTACCCTTGGAGCTACTGGTTCTTCTCTCTCCTTCCCGTCGGTTTGACCTGGTGAATAACTCAGCAGTCATTCTATCTATTTGCGATTCTAACTCTTTAACAATCACCTCTCTCAGCCTTCATTTTCTCAAGCAAAATTGTCCTCCTTACTAACTAGAAGCAGTCCCTTCTTTAAATTCTCTTACTAGAATGGACCTCTCTTTGGCACCTGCATTTTAACTTAATTATTTCTAGACTGATGTAATATCCATAACTACATGAAAACAATTTTAAAGTATTGACTCTACCATTTGTATTGCACATAGTGCCTTTCACATAAATGGCAATCAGTTCATATTTGTTAAATTATATTTTATACGGCAGTGTCTATCCCTTTGGTCAATTTATTGGCAATAGGAAAAATAAACCCCTTTCAGTTTTCAGTATGACCCACTAAGGATGAGGGACAAAAGATACATGCAGAGATGAAAATCAACATTGCAATTTGCCAAATTGGTTCTAATTTTTAAGGCTTGCCCTAAGCTGACTGTTAATTTCTATCACTGAAACACAAAAAAACAGATGAAATTTTGTTTTCATTTTCTATAGTTTCAACAAATATAAGACTTTAATTTACTCAGATAATTAGCCTTAATCAAAATGAACTCAGACAAGGACAATCAAAAAGCACAGTACCTGGAGTTTTGTTTCTTGACTTGAGCCAACTTGTTGACAGAAGACTTCAAAGAAATCAGCTACTCCCTCTTCCACCCACAGCAAAGTCACTGAAGTCTGGGTTTTATTCACGGCAAACAGTGATTTCGGAGGAGCCGGTTCTGAGCAAAGGCAGAGTTTTAAAAAAAATTTCATTTAATTTAATACATTCTTCCTTCTTTCACCAATTGGCAGGATAAAACAGGCAAAAAAAAAAAAGTCCCAAATACAGGTAATTAAGAAATGTTATGTTATTGTTATTGTAACAATAACATGATTTATTATAATATTGAAATGTTATTTCGAGTTATTGTAACATCGAAATGTTACATTATTGTTTTTGAAATATGTCCCAACACAGTCATCATCTAACTTGGAAGGCAGAATAATTTGCCTTTTTCTCCCCCTTCCATTTTATACTTCCCTTTTTAGAACACTTCTGTTTTCTACTTCAGCTTTATTATATCCATAATCTATTAATAGTTTTGGTGTCATCTGCACTGGAGGTAAGCATTGCCTTGGTAATAAAGAACTTTCTGCAGGAGAAACAAAAATCTATACTTGAATGACTGAAAAAAATGAATGAAAGTGGTTTGCTCCCATCTAACGGAGACATTCAGTCTGGTACTTAGCCAAAAGCCTGTCTTCCTTTTCTGGAGACTATTTGGAATAATTCAATCCAAGGAATGGCTTCTTGAAAATTTAGTCGAAATTAAGAGGGGGGTAAAGCTAAGTAGATAGGATTTTTTTTTTTTTTTTTTAAGAAGAGGATTAATGGAAGGGGACTGGATGGTTAATAAAATGTTAGAGGACTGATTTCTTTATCTTCTTCTTTTAGACATTTAATCTTGATCTATAAATTAATCCATTAGTCAAGCAAACTGTGCCCCTTCGTACTCATTTCCAGTAAGTGAGTCACGGGATTTGTTGGCTCGAGACCAAACCCCTGCCGGTTCTCCAGTTTTAGGAAGTGGTCTTGTGTCTTGTTCCCCCATACCTGAATCTCTCCTACTCTCCTCTCTGTGCCCTGTCATTTGGGTGTTGTCTTTCTCTTGAATTCCTCTAGTGCTCAAAGCGTTATGCCTGAACCCAGATGCTTCAGCCAGAGTCCTTGCTACCCTGTCAGTATGTTCTTGTTTGGACATACTTTGGCTAGCTGTTGGGTTCACAGAACATCATACGCTGCCCATGTGCGTGCCCTGTCAGGCAACTATGCACGCTGTGTGTCTGTTACTTGGTTTCCTTTTAATTATTTGTCCCATGCTTCCAAGTCAGTTCCTTAGCTCCTGGATA
Source organism: Mustela lutreola (assembly GCF_030435805.1). Classification (NCBI taxonomy): domain Eukaryota; kingdom Metazoa; phylum Chordata; class Mammalia; order Carnivora; family Mustelidae; genus Mustela; species Mustela lutreola. The sequence continues at coordinate 92,620,989 of NC_081297.1, forward strand.
TCAGCAGTGCTTGAAGAAGCCCTTGGAGGCCACTCCACTCCTTTGACATGTCCGTGATCTCTGCGTGGGAAGGTCTGGACCTTCTTTCTAGAATATCATCATCGTGGCCCTATTCAGAAGCACGTAGTATGTCAAACCATCCTTCCTGTGATTTATCGCAGGCAACTTAAATTTGTGTCCTACTAAAAAGAAGCAATTTTCTTTCCAGAGACAACTCAATGAGGTTTGGCTGAAGAGTTGAAGGAGGAAAGGGTGTGGGGGTGTCTTGTGCAGGTGTAATTCACAGCAGATGTCAGGACCCCTTGTTTGCAATGAGTTGTCCACTCCCCCAAACGTTGTACTATGTATTGTTTCACTTCCCCTCTGATGAAAACTGTTGATGAAACGTGGGGTCAGCTTCCACTGCCCACATCCTTTATAACTGTCACTGTGAAAAGGGATGAGTCAGAGGGTAGTTTCTCCAGTGATTCTGACTCATGCAGAACTTGAATCTTTGGAAGCAAGTGTGAGGTTGTCTGGGGCAGAGATGGATGATTTTTAGGCTGAACCTTGGTTGTTTCTCTTTCCAAAACACACCCTCACAGTGAGTATCCTGAAGTGATTAGATTCCCTAGGACGTCTACGTATTTTTTTTTTTTTTTCCTGATGGGTAGATAAACTCAGGTTAGCTATCCATTGTGAACAATTCTCAAGTCCTGATCTCTAGCTCCCACCTTTTACCCATGTACTTCCAATCACCTACCATCCGTGTTTCCTCCATGAGCAAACCCATTCATTCCCTTGTTGGGGCCAACAATCTTGAGGCTCTCCTCTGGCTTCTCAAGTTCAGAGAACATACTGTCAAATTCTTGTCTTCTCTTCCTTGTGTCAATTCTTTTTATTGTATTGCATGTTCAGGCTTTTGACCACACTTGATCAATCATTACAACAGCCTCTTCATTCTTTTTTCCTGCTTTTAATCAGTTCTTTCTTCATTTGTCAACGAGAGCTTAAATCAACTTGAAATATCACTTTGCTCATGTTAAGTCCTATCTGGGTAATCATCTATTGTGATCGATGTCTATTGCATCAAATCCAAATACGCCAAGTTTGAAAGATCCTACTTACATTGGCAACAGGCCACATGTTACCCATTCAGTTTCACCTGTCCCCTGACCCCTGGTACAGCCAGTTTTCTCACTGACTATCATACAAGCAGTACTCTTTCTCAACTCAGTATATCTTTTCTTCTGCTTGGATCATCCTAAAATCAGGAAAAAGCCTTCTGCCTGAAGTCTTATCTGTTGATTCTGTCTCTTAATGATCTATCCCTTCTCTGACCTTCTATTACCCTATTTGATCTATGTGAGGAAAGTCCTAAATCTCCTAGGTCCTACTAGATGCTTTAAGAACAGGGGCCATGTGTTATAAGTTATTTTGTTTTCACCTTGAACTAGTCACCTGCAATTGTTCAATAAATCTTCTCTATTGGCTTATTTAAACCATAAGTCAAGATTCATTAATCAGAGTTATTAGGACTTAAGCATCAGGCAAGACCAGTCACACTAGGGCTATAGTTTGATGTTCTCTGTCTTTTTACAGTGATCATATTGGTAAAATTATCAGCTGTCAGTGTCATGAATTACAAGAGTTCCCAGTGGTCCAAAGAATATGACTCAGATACTTGAGTAGCAGTTTCTCTGGGTCTGGCTAAAAGAATATGGATCTAGGTGATAAGTAGGATCCTCGGGAACATCTCCAAAGGGTCTGGGACCTTTGACCAGCCACGTAACAAAGTTTTCTTTTCAAGTGGTATATAGTGGCACTGGATTATTCCAAGGTCACTATACCCATTATCACTGCATCCTTTTCTGATAGACATATGCGTTTTAGCTCCTCAGATCGAGTAACATGCACAAATGGCCTGCTTAAGGGCTGTTTAGGATCTCTGTGACAGGTATATTTCCTTACATGTACTGGGGAGAAATTGCACCAACTATTCCAAAGGAAACAAAGAAAGTCTTTGCAATATTTCATAAGTGGAGGTGTAACTGGATTAATTAAGTTTCACTACTCAAGATAACATCTGCCCCAGGAAATGTATTAAAATCTTAGTAGTATACTGTCCAACACAGTAGCTATTACCACATGTATCTATGGAGTACTTGAAATGTGGCTAGTCTACACTGACAGGGGTTGCAAGAGGGAAATACAGATTGAATATTGGAGATTTATTATAAAATAAGAGTAAAGATATTTCACATATAATTCTTTTTTTTTTTTTTAAAGATTTTTATTTACTTATTTGACAGAAAGAGATCACAAGCAGGCAGAGAGGCAGGCAGAGAGAGAGGAAGGGAAGCAGGCTCCCTGCTGAGCAGAGAGCCCAATGCGGGGCTCGATCCCAGGACCCATGATCCTAAGATCATGACCCGAGCCGAAGGCAGAGGCTTTAACCCACTGAGCCACCCAGGCACCCCTCACATATAATTCTTTATATCAATTCCATGTTAGGATGATACTGTGTTGATGTATTTGGTTAAATAAGATATATTAAACTCAATGACACCCATCTCTTCTTAGTATTTTTTAATGTGGCTACTAGAAAATTTAAAAATTATATCTTCGGCTCTCATTGTATTTCAATTATACAGTACAGGGTTAGAGCATTCCTTCCTGCTTGGTAGAGCAGAAGTGTGGAAATTCTTGGCAGAAGCTGGTTGGAGGTTCCTCCCTTCTGTTTTCTAGCTCCTCTCCTAAGAAGGCAACCTCAGCTAAACTCTGTAGCCAAACATGACTTAGATGATTCCTCTTTCCCATCCTCGCACACAAGACCAGAAGGGAGTAGTGGCTAAATATCATTTTTTAAAAGATGTTGCTTATTTATTTGACAGAGAGCAAGAGAACGGGAGAGAACAGGCACAGAAAGAGGGGAAGCAGCAGAGGGAGAGAGAGAAGCAGACTCTCTGCTGAGCAGGGAGCTTGATGGCAGGGCTCGGTCCCAGGACCCTGATCATGATCTGACATGACAGACACTTAACTGACTGAACCTCCCAGGCACCCCAGCAGTGTCTAAATATTGTAAAAGTGTCTAAATATTGCAAAAGCCTTTTTGTTGGTCTGTGTCTCTGTTAAGGGATGAATTGTGTTCACCCAAATTTCTAGGTAGAAGTCCTAAGCCCCAGTACCTCAAGAATGTGAATGTGGTTGGAGATAGGGCCTTTCAGGAGGTAAGTTAAAATGAGACCGTTATGTGGACCTCAATCCAATCTGACCATCGTGCTATAAGAACAGGGAATTTGGATAGACAAGGAAAAACCAAAGACAAATGGGAACAGAGAAAAACCATGTGAGGACACAGCTGGAAGGTGAGTTCACCTGCAAACCCAGCAGAAAGGCCTCAGAGAAGCCAAATCTGCTGATACCTGCATCTTGAAATTTTCGCCTCCGGAACTGTAAGAAAATAAGTTCCTGTTGATCGAGCCGCCCAACTTGCAACATTTAGTCAGGGCAGCTCTAGCAAACGAACACAGTTCTCTTACTCTTCAAAATATCAAATCCAGCCCAGCTCATAAAAGGGAGGGAGAGGAAGGCCTCAATGATGTTATGAAAAGTAAATGAGCTTTAAGATAAAGTCACTTTTGGACTCTTACTTTTGAGAACATAGAGAGCCAGGAAAATTTGACTTATAGAACATTCCCTGGATAGCACTTTGTACTTCTCAAAATGACATCATAACATTAACTTCTTCAAAATTCCCAGGCTTCATAATGTCCAATTTCCTTTTGTTTAAAATCACGCTGGAGTCCATAATATTCGATGCGAGAACCCATGGAAATGGGAAAAGGAGACAGATGGACTCTTTTCAAAACAAGGTACAGATATGGGGTTGTTGCTTTAAAATATTCTCTAAGAGCTTTCTAACATTGCTTTCTAACATACTCAACTGTTTGGCCCTCTTCTTTCCTTTTCAATTCCTCTATTTGAGTGGGGAATTCAACTTAATTTTATAAAGAAATTAAGTACAAGGCACAGAACATGGGAAGAAAGGCAAGCTGTAAGGTTATCTCTACATTTAATTTAGATTGGATTATGAGAGACTCAAGCTGTTCCCTAGGATCTCAGTTGCGGGGAGGAGAGGTAGTGAAGGTGACCTTGGGTAAAGGACGATCTGGGACCTGACTCTTATTCTTTACTCTGGCAGCAAATTCCTTCCTTTCCTAGGAAATCCCAAAGGGAGTCAGGTTGTAATATTTTGCGTTGGAACAGAAGAGAACGTGTTTATTGTTTCAAATCCATCTTTTTCTGATAATTATTACCTTGTTTCTTATTTTAATGGGGTCCATTAGGTTAGCTGCCAATGGAATGATGTTAATGAGGCTAAGATTACATCCACAAGGGCCCACTAGTTTCATTCTTTTTGTAGTTTCTACCTCTAAACCTGGTGAGTCCTTTTACAAATGTGTGACATTGGTGATAAGGGGGATTAAATAGAAAAAAACTATAAAAATGATCGATAGGATAAAATCCATTTTCAATTCTCAGCATCACTGACAGGAATAGGCTAGTGTACTCTTCATACACAAAGGATGGTCTTTAATATTTATATTATTGTCCATCTTTTAAATAAATCTATTTTTTATTTTCCTCAAGGCAAGCAAGTTCTACCTTAAGGAGTGTAAGCCTAACATATTCAACTTGGTCAAAGAAAATATTTGTGACTTACACAGTGCAAGCCACATAAATTATGTCCAGCTTGTTCAAAAACAACATCAGCAAAAGAAAGCACAATTTGAAGTGGGGGGGGGAGGGAGTGTTAGAGAAATCATTCATGGTGAGATGAGATTGGTAGGCAGTGAAATTAAGAAAATGAAAATTTATATTAAATAACAGAAACCTAGGTTAAATTTAAAGTTTACTAAGCCTATTCTCCTTTCAATTCAGGGAGGTTGTCTTAATAAGTAATGAGAAAATTTTAAAACAACACGGGAAAATATTAAAAAAATTCAGGCAAATATTATAGTGTAATCAGGCCCTTTCCATATGGAAAACATAGGATTTTCTCAGGAATTTAAAATACCCATGATTTCTATTACATTTTAAATAAATTCTTTATGGGGACACCTTGGTGGCTCAGTTGGTTAAGCAGCTGCCTTCAGCTCAGGTCATGATCCCAGCATCCTGGGATCGAGTCCCACATCAGGCTCCTTGCTCGGCAGGGAGCCTGCTTCTCTCTCTGCCTCTGCCTGCCATTCTGTCTGCCTGTGCTCGCTTGCTCTCTCTCTCTCTCTCTGACAAATAAATAAATAAAATCTTTTAAATAAATAAATAAATAAATAAATAAATAAATAAATTCTTTATGGCTCCATGATAGCAATTGTAATAACCCATTCTGTGAGTCACGAGGTATTTTTATGGTTTTACCAGCTCTAGTAACTTATAAAGGTTAGAATTTTTCAAAGAAAGCTCTCATTTAACCTTACTTAGTTTCAAAACAACATTTTGAAATCCTTCCACTTTGGGCCCAAGCAAGGACATCAAAACAACATTCCTCCTTTTTCGGTTCCAAGAATATGTTTTTTTTATCTAGCATTTTTATTTAACTACAACTAATTTTTGCCAAATTCTTAGAAAAAGGTCACTACTCTTATTGTATCATTAGCCTTGTTGCCTTTACCCTGAACTCAGGTATGAACTACATTCTAAAACTGGAAGGGATATTAAAGGTTGTTTTGTTCACTTTAGACGAGGCCACTGAAACCCAGAGGCCCTATCCCACTTTCTAAGCTAACATGGCTTGCCTGTGAGAGCAAAAACTGGGATCCAGATCTCCGTATGCCTAGTTAAGGGTCCTTTCTACACCCAGATCCCGCCCCCCGCCAAATGTGGGTATTTGATATTCATTTCCATATAACTGAGGATGATGGTGCCTCCTGGAAAGTTCCTCTTTCTAGAAGACCAACATTTCCAAAGTGGGTATTTGCTTCTACATGGAGACCAGCGCCAGACATCACAGTCATGGCCCTATCTGTCCATCATCCAGATTTGAACAGAAACCTACAGACTCTGCAAGTTGCTTTATGGTATACAGGAGAAGTTGTTTTAGGGAAGTACTGAAGTTGTGTGGCTTGGCTGTGGGCCGCTGACAAATGGCAGTGAAACTCACAAGACCACAGTGAGACTGGGAGAGAAAGAGATTGAGAGGGGGCATCAGTTAGTCTTGGGATGAGAGACAGAGCCATGGAACAGTGGCATGTCTGATAGTTCATCCCAGAAGATAATGTTAGCATGACCCTGCTGGCCCTGAAGGACTCTACATGAAAGGTAGCATGACAGTCACAATCCTCTGAAAACCTAAAGAATACATGTTTGTAAGAAATCAGTAGAAGTCCTCCACAAGCTTCCATCATTGCACCCACCTGACTCACTACCCCATCGGTGCCCACATACTCTCACTCTTCCTAACCACAGATTCACTCAGTCTTAGGCCCCCCTTCCAGTGGCACCCAGAGTCCTTCCACTTTGGGCCCAAGCAAGGACATCAATTAATGAGAGCCACCTCTAACCATCCAGCCCCATAATTTTCCCTGGTCTGTTGAATCATTCTGATTAGCCCATTGAAGAGCCGTTTCCACCCACTTCAAAAAACAGAAAGAAAAAGAAAGAGAAAACAAATCCAACCAAACAGATAAAAACTCTTGGATTCTATCTTTAGCTCCTGTTCATTTTCTCTCCTCTTTGTAATCACACCCCTAGAAAATTTTGTTATTCCAGCTGTCTTCAGTTGTTCTCCTTTTATTCTCTCTTGAATTACTTTTAATAGCGTATTTTGTCTTCACCACACTCCACCCAAATGCCTCCTCCCCAAATCACCACTGACTTCTGGGTTGCTCACATCAGCAGTCAATTCTCATCCCACAACTTCCTTGACTTTCCAACAGGCTCAACGAGTTTATCAATCAAGCACTTTCTTTGCTTGGCTGTTTGGACATCACACTTCTTTGTGTTGTTTTTATTTCACTGGCCACTCCTTCTCAGGCTCTTTTGCTGGTTCCCTCACACCACCTCCATTTCTTAAAGCTGGAGTGTCAGGGCTCAGTCCTTGGATAGAATTCTTTTTCCTTCATTCATCCCCTGATACCCTCATCAGGTCTGTTTCCTGACTACTCTCAAATAGTCTGAAATCTTCCAGATTCTGAGCTCCTTTATCTCACTGCCCACTCAACATCTGTTCTTCTTCTTTCTTTAAAACATATTTATTTATTTATTTAAACATCTGTTCTTCAGTGCTTAACAAGCACCTTCAAATGTTGATGCATCCAAACCTCAGCTTCTGGTCTTTCATCCAAGTCTGCCTCTCTCATTATCTTCCCCATCTCAAAATATAACAGCTCTGTCCTTCTGATTGCTCAGGCCCATATCTTGGCATCTCCTTAGACTTACTTTGTTCGTTCATAGACAACATCTAAAATCCAGCAGTAGACTCTCCCAGCTTCATCTTCAAGATACATTCTGAAGCTTATCCCTGTTCATCACCTTCTTAACTACTGCCCTGGTGCAGGCAAGAATAATCTTTTACTTGGATAGATGCAACAACCTCCTAAATTTAAGGTAACTATGTGGTTGATCAAAAGTGCCCAAATTGAAATACTCTTTGGAGAAGAAAAGGATTGTAATAGAGGGTGACTGGCCTTTAACTGATCCATAACAGGTGTAAACTGTTATTATCTATGGTAACTGGGATGTATGGTCATCTTATCTACCTGGTTTCCCATTTTACCTTGATCTCTGAACATTCTATTCTTACTGAAGTGATCTTGTGAAACTTTTCAGGTCATGTGACTCTGTCACTTGAACCCTCCAGTGGAGTATCATCTCACTCGGAATGAAACATCTTTTCTATGACCCTACATGATCTGTTCCCTTGTCACATCTCTGTCCTTTTAACCATTACTCTCCCCCTTGTTCCTTCCACTTCAGCCATACTGCCTTCCTGACTTTTCCTTGAACCTTCCAGGCATACTAATGCTGTTGGAGTTCTGCTTCTGGGTTCCCTCTGCCTATAAAACCTTCCAGTTATCTGTTTGGCTCACTTCCTTACACCCTCAGGTTTTGACTGAAATACCACCTTCACTGTGAAGCTTAACCTACGCCGCCTCCTTCAAAAATTTCACTTTACTCCCCATAACACTTTTCTCACAGCTTCATTTTTCTCCAAAATGTGCAGCATCATCTGGCATTCAAATATTTATGTTTATTGTCTCTTTTTTTCCACTAGAGTGAGGATAGAATTTTTTGTCAGTTTTGTTCATTTCTGTACCCTCAACACCTAGATTAGTATGTAGCACATAGTAAATGCTAAATAAATATTTGCCGATGGATAGAATTAAATTTTTATTTTTATTTTTATTTTTTTATTTTTAAAGATTTTATTTATTTATTTGTTAGAGAGAGAGAGAGAGAGCAGGAGCACAGGCAGACAGAGTGGTAGGCAGAGGCAGAGGGAGAAGCAGGCTCCCCACTGAGCAAGGAGCCCGATGTGGGACTCGATCCCAGGACGCTGGGATCATGACCTGAGCTGAAGGCAGCCGCTTAACCAACTGAGCCACCCAGGCGTCCCAAATTTTTATTTTCATTTTTAAAAATTTATTTATTTGAGACAGAGAGAGAAAGAGAAATGTGTACACAAGTAGAAAAAGAGGGAGAAGGAGAGGGAAAAGTAGATTCCCCACTGAACTGGGAGCCCAGTTCACAGGGGTTGATCTGAATTAATTTTTTAAAAGTATAGTATCTTCGGGGTGCCTGGATGGCTCATTGGGTTAAAGCCTCTGCTTTCAGCTCAGGTCATGATCTCAGGGTCCTGGAATCGAGCCCCACATTAGGCTCTCTGCTCAGCAGGGAGCCTGCTTCCTCCACTCTGTCTGTCTGCCTCTCTGCCTACTTGTGATCTCTGTCTGTCAAATAAGTAAGTAAAATCTTTGAAAAAAAAAAAGTATAGTATCTTCATTTATTAGCCTTTTTTTGACTGGCATCTATAAATAAGTAAGTAAATAATTATAGATAGATGGATGGATGTGCAGAATGAATAAGCATATTTTCTTTCTTCTTTCACTTTCTCTTTCCCTTCCTTTCCATGCACTCATTCATCCATCTTTCTTTCCTTTTCTCTATGTTACATTGACACAATTTATTCGCATTCCTATCTTATTAAACTCATTTCTTTTTGGTGGGGGGTGAGAGGGATAACAAGGCAGTCACTTACTAGGAGAGGATCCAAGAAAAGGGCCCGGGGGATAGGGAGGAGTACTTTAGGTTTCAGTGTGATTGTCATGACTCACAACACTTCACTTACTTCCTGCGAAAAATAAGGATTGCATATATCCAAGCAACTAAAACTGTGAACTCAGTGATTTCAACATAAGAATAAACAAATTTCTCGGGGCACCTGGGTGGCTCAGTGGGTTAAAGCCTCTACCTTCGGCCCAGGTCATGATCCCGGGGTCCTGGGATCGAGCCCCGCATCGGGCTCTCTGCTCAGCAGGGAGCCTGTTTCCTCCTCTCTCTCTGCCTGCCTCTCAGCCTACTTGTGATCTCTGTCTGTCAAATAAGTAAATAAAATTTAAAAAAAGAATAAACAAATTACTCAACTGAGAGTGAGATCATAAAGGACAGTACTATGTAATAGCTTTTATAAAGTCAGAAAATATTTTCCATCAAAATGTAAATAATTATTTTTAATCTACTGAAATATTATGGGGAAGAGAGAGAGGGAAAGTGAGATTCTAATATGCCCCCAGTTCCCAATATCTGAAAGTATTTTGATTCTTTTTATTTATAGTAAAACTATGTTTTAAAGATTTCTAATCTATATAAAACCTTTCATGATTGAGATTAAGATAATGAAGTTAATGTTATTAATACCCAAATTCCAAAAGAGGAACAGAGAAAGCCACCCAAGTGGGTGTGAAACTCCTCCCTTCCCTGTTAGAGTGTTCACTAAAAAAAAAAAAAAGGTTCCCCTTTCTCCACATCCTCGCCAGCATCTGTCATTTCCCGACTTGTTGATTTTAGCCATTCTGACTGGTGTGAGGTGATATTTCAATGTGGTTTTGATTTGTATTTCCCTGATGCCGAGTGATATGGAGCACTTTTTCATGTGTCTGTTGGCCATCTAGATGTCTTCTTTGCAGAAATGTCTGTTCATGTCCTCTGCCCATTTCTTGATTGGATTATTTGTTCTTTGGGTGTTGAGTTTGCAAAGTTCTTTATAGATTTTGGATACTAGCCCTTTATCCGATATGTTGTTTGCAAATATCTTCTCCCATTCTGCCAGTTGTCTTTTGGTTTTGTTAACAGTTTCCTTTGCTGTGCAAAAGCTTTTGATCTTTATGAAGTCCCAATAGTTCATTTTTGCCCTTGCTTCCCTTGCCTTTGGCGATGTTCCTAGGAAGATGTTGTTGCGAATGAGGTCGAAGAGGTTGCTGCCTGTGTTCTCCTCAAGGATTTTGATGGATTCCTTTCGCACATTGAGGTCCTTCATCCATTTGAGTCTATTTTCGTGTGTGGTTTAAGGAAATGGTCCAATTTCATTTTTCTGCATGTGGCTGTCCAATTTTCCCAACACCATTTATTGAAGAGGTTGTCTTTTTTTCATTGGACATTCTTTCCTGCTTTGTCGAAGATTAGTTGACCATAGAGTTGAGGGTCTATTTCTGGGCTTTCTATTCTGTTCCATTGATCTATGTGTCTGTTTTTGTGCCAGTACCATGCTGTCTTGATGACGACAGCTTTGTAATAGAGCTTGAAGTCCAGAATTGTGATGCCACCAACGTTGGCTTTCTTTTTCAATATCCCTTTAGCTATTCTAGGTCTTTTCTGGTTCCATATAAATTTTAGAATTATTTGTTCCATTTCTCTGAAAAAGATGGATGGTACTTTGATAGGAATTGCATTAAATGTGTAGATTGCTTTAGGTAGCATAGACATTTTCACAATTTTTATTGTTCCAATCCAGGAGCATGGAACATTTTTCCATTTCTTTGTGTCTTCCTCAATTTCTTTCACGAGTACTTTATAGTTTTCTGAGTATAGATTCTGTGCCTCTTTGATTAGGTTTATTCCTAGGTATCTTATGGTTTTGGTTGTAATTGTAAATGGGATTGACTCCTTAATTTCTCTTTCTTCTGTCTTGTTGTTGGTGTAGAGAAATGCAACTGATTTCTGTGCATTGATTTTATATCCTGACACTTTACTGAATTCCTGTACAAGTTCTAGAAGTTTGGGAGTGGAGTCTTTTGGGTTTTCCACATATAGTATCATATCATCTATGAAGAGTGATAGTTTGACTTCTTCTTTGCCGATTTGGATGCCTTTAATATCCTTTTGTTGTCTGATTGCTGAGGCTAGGACTTCTAGTACTATGCTGAATAGCAGTGGTGATAATAGACATCCCTGCCATGTTCCTGACCTTAGCGGAAAAGCTTTCAGTTTTTCTCCATTGAGAATGATATTTGTGGTGGGTTTTTCATAGATGGCTTTGATAATATTGAGGTATGTGCCATCTATCCCTACACTTTGAAGAGTTTTGATCAGGAAGGGATGCTGTACTTTGTCAAATGCTTTTTGAGCATCTATTGAAAGTATCATATGGTTCTTGTTCTTTTTTTTATTGATGTGTTGTATCACATTGATTGATTTGCAGATGTTGAACCAACCTTGCAGCCCTGGAATAAATCCCACTTGGTCGTGGTGAATAATCCTTTTAATGTACTTTTGAATCCTATTGGCTAGTATTTTGGTGAGGATTTTTGCATCTGTGTTCATCAAGGATATTGGTCTATAGCTCTCTTTTTTGATGCGATCCTTTTCTGGTTTTGGGATCAAGGTGATGCTGGCCTCATAAAATGAGTTTGGAAGTTTTCCTTCCATTTCTATTTTTTGGAACAGTTTCAGGAGAATAGGAATTAGTTCTCCTTTAAATGTTTGGTAGAATTCCCCTGGGAAGCCGTCTGGCCCTGGGCTTTTGTTTGTTTGGAGATTTTTAATGACTGTTTCAATCTCCTTACTGGTTATGGGTCTGTTCAGGCTTTCTATTTCTTTTTGGTTCTGTTGTGGTAGTTTATATGTTTCTAGGAATGCATCCATTTCTTCTAGATTGTCAAATTTGTTGGCGTAGAGTTTCTCATAGTATGTTCTTATAATAGTTTGTATTTCTTTGCTGTTAGTTGTGATCTCTCCTCTTTCATTCATGATTTTATTTATTTGGGCCCTTTCTCTTTTCTTTTTGATAAGTCTGGCCAGGGGCTTATCAATTTTATTAATTCTTTCAAAGAACCAGCTCCTAGTTTTGTTGATTTGTTCTATTGTTTTTTTGGTTTCTATTTCATTGATTTCTGCTCTGATCTTTATGATTTCTCTTCTCCTGCTGGGCTTAGGGTTTCTTTCTTGTTCTTTCTCCAGCTCCTTTAGGAGTAGGGTTAGGTTGTGTACCTGAGACCTTTCTTGTTTCTTGAGAAAGGCTTGTACTGCTATATATTTTCCTCTCAGGACTGCCTTTTTTGTGTCCCACAGATTTTGAACCGTTGTATTTTCATTATCATTTGTTTCCATGATTTTTTTCAATTCTTCTTTAATTTCCCGGTTGACCCATTCATTCTTTAGAAGGATGTTGTTTAGTCTCCATGTATTTGGGTTCTTTCCAAACTTCCTCTTGTGGTTGAGTTCTAGCTTCAGAGCATTGTGGTCTGAAAATATGCAGGGAATGATCCCAATCTTTTGATTCCAGTTGAGTCATGATTTAGGACCGAGGTTGTGATCTATTCTGGAGAATGTTCCATGTGCACTAGAGAAGAATGTATATTCTGTTGCTTTGGGATGAAATGTTCTGAATATATCTGTGATGTCCATCTGGTCCAGTGTGTTGTTTAAGGCCTTTATTTCCTTGTTGATCTTTTGCTTGGATGATCTGTCCATTTCAGTGAGGGGAGTGTTAAAGTCCCCTACTATTTTTGTATTATTGTTGATGTATTTCTTTGATTTTGTTATTAATTGGTTTATATAGTTGGCTGCTCCCACGTTGGGGGCATAGATATTTAAAATTGTTAGATCTTCTTGTTGGACAGACCCTTTGAGTATGATATAGTGTCCTTCCTCATCTCTTATTATAGTCTTTGGCTTAAAATCTAATTGATCTGATATAAGGATGGCCACTCCTGCTTTCTTCTGATGTCCATTAGCATGGTAAATTCTTTTCTACCCCCTCACTTTAAATCTGGAGGTGTCTTCGGGCTTAAAATGAGTTTCTTGGAGGCAACATATAAATGGGTTTTGTTTTTTTATCCATTCTGGTACCCTGTGTCTTTTGACTGGGGCATTTAGCCATTAACATTCAGGGTAACTATTGAGAGATATGAATTTAGTGCCATTGTACTGCCTGTAAGGTGACTGTTACTGTATATGGTCTCTGTTCCTTTCTGATTTACCACTTGTAGGCTCTCTCTTTGCTTAGAGGACCCCTTTCAATATTTCCTGTAGAGCTGGTTTGGTGTTTTCAAATTCTTTCAGTTTTTGTTTGTTCTGGAAACTTTTAATCTCTCCTTCTATTTCCAATGATAGCCTACCTGGATATAGTATTCTTGGCTGCATGTTTTTCTCGTTTAGTGCTCTGAAAATATCATGCCAGCTCTTTCTGGCCTGCCAGGTCTCTGTGGATAAGTCAGCTGCCAATCTAATATTTTTACCATTGTATGTTACAGACTTAGTTTCCCGGACTGCTTTCAGGATTTTCTCTTTGTCACTAAGACTTGTAAATTTTACTATTAGGTGAGGGGTGTGGGCCTATTCTTATTGATTTTGAGGGGCGTTCTCTGAACCTCCTGAATTTTGATGCTCGTTCCCTTTGCCATATTGGGGAAATTCTCCCCAACAATTCTCTCCAGTATACCTTCTGCTCTCCTTTCTCTTTCTTCTTCTTCTTCTGGAATCCCAATTATTCTAATGTTGTTTTGTCTTATGGTGTCACTTATCTCTCGAATTCTCCCCTCGTGATCCAGTAGCTGTTTGTCCCTCTTTTGCTCAGCTTCTTTATTCTCTGTCATTTGGTCTTCTATATCACTAATTCTTTCTTCTGCCTCATTTATCCTAGCAGTGAGAACCTCCATGTTTGATTGCTCCTCATTAATAGCCTTTTTGATTTCAACTTGGTTAGATTTTAGTTCTTTTATTTCTCCAGAAAGGGCTTTTATATATCCCGAGAGGGTTTCTCTAATATCTTCCATGCCTTTTTCGAGCCCGGCTAGAACCTTGAGAATTGTCATTGTGAACTCTAAATCTGACATATTACCAATGTCTGTATTGATTAGGTCCCTAGCCTTCGGTAATGCCTCTTGTTCTTTTTTTTTGTGGTGAGTTTTTCCGCCTTGTCATTTTGTCCAGATAAAGTATATGAAGGAGAAAGTAAAATACTAAAAGGGTGGCAACAACCCCAGGAAAATATGCTTTAACCAAATCAGAAGAGATCCCAAATCGTGAGGGGGGAGAAAGAGGATAAAAAGAGGTTCAAAAAGGAAGAAAGAAAAAAAAGAAAAGGAAAAGAAAAGAATTAAAAAAAGAAAACGAATAAAGAAAAGTAAAAAAAAAAGAAAATATATATATTAGATAAACTAGTTAAAAAAACGTTAAAAAGGAAAAGGGTAAAAGTCAAAAAAAATTTTAGCAAAAGAAGAGAAAAAAATGAAAAAGAAAAAAATTAAATTAACTGCAAGACTAAAAAAATCACAGGGAGAAAGCCATGACTTCCGTGCTTGGCTTTCTCCTCCTCTGGAATTCTGCTGCTCTCCTTGGTATTGAAACCGCACTCCTTGGCAGGTGAACTTGGTTTTGCTGGATTTCTTGTTGATCTTCTGGAGGAGGGGCCTGGTGTAGTGATTCTCAAGTGTCTTTGCCCCAGGTGGAATTGCACCACCCTTACCAGGGGCTGGGGTGAGTAATCCTCTCAGGTTTGCTTTCAGGAGCTTTTGTTCCCTGAGCCCTTTCCGTAGAGTCCCAGAGGATGGGAATACAAATGGCGGCCTCCTGGTCTCCAGCCTGGAGGAGCCGAGAGCCTGGGGCCCCACTCCTCAGTGCGCCCTCAGAGAATAGCGTCCAGTAACTCCCGTCTGCCTGACCTCCGGCTGCGCTCCGAGCTCACCAAGCCTGCAACCAGTTCAAGGTAACCCCAAGCTGTGATCTTACTGTCGGCTCTGTCTCTGTAGCCGGCTTTCCCGTTCCAGTACCCGCAAGCTCTGCGACACTCAGACACCCCCGATCCTTCTGTGACCCTGCGGGACCTGAGGCCACGCTGACCCTGCGTGGGCTTCGCCCCGGTTTAGCCTCTGGAGTGCTGTCCCTCAGCAGAACAGACTTTTAAAAGTCCCGATTTTGTGCTCCATTGCTCCGCCGCTTGCCGGGAGCCGGCCCCTCCCCCCAGGGTCTATCTTCCCGTCGCTTTGGATTCACGTCTCCGCCAGTCCTACCTTTCAGAAAGTGGTTGTTTTTCTGTTTCTAGAATTACTTTTCTTCTTCTCTTCGATCTGCTGATGGATTTGCAGGTGTTTGCAATCTTTAGATAAACTATCTAGCTGATCTCCTGCTAGCTGAAGTAGTCTCAGCCTGCTACTTCTCCGCCATCTTGACTCCTCCCCCCTATTTTCCCTTTTTCTTATTTCCTATTTTCACTTCACCAGAAAGCTCCTGAATTTTGTCAAATTTGCCATCATTTCCCATGGAAATTACCAAACTAGAATGCTGTTTTTAAAGATTTTTAAAGATTTATTTATTTATCTGAAAGAGAGAAATGGAGAGAGAGAATCTTAAGCAGACTCCACGCTGAGCTCAGAGCCCAACATGGGGCTTGATCCCTTGACCCCAAGACCGTGTCCTGAGCTAAAATCAAGAGTTGGCTGCCCAACTTGCTGAGCACCCAGATGCCCCTAGAACATTATTTTTAAGCTTAGGACCCATGATTCCTTAATTGATCTCCCTGTCTTCACTGCTGACCTAACAATTGTTCCTCCCTTGAGCAAAAAGAGGGATTATTTTAAGTAGGTTAGATTGTTTATTTTTAATTCTCTCCATGCCTTCTTATTGTACTCAAAATAAAATCTCAATTCCACCTTATAAAAGTCTTACATGATCTGATCTCTGCTTCTTCCCTCTGCTTAGCATGCTCCTGTCCAAATTTTTCATGGAAGATCCTTTCTTGTTATTCCTATCTCTCACCACTGCTTCCTCAGAGAAAGGTCTTGCTGCATATGCAATCTGTCCCACATTACCCTGTTTTAATGCGCTATACAAAATTTCTTACCATGTCCCCTTTAGTAGATCATAAACTCCTTGTGAACTGAAACTGAAAGTAGCCCTTTGAATTCATTACTACAAGTAGTCTGGCATCTGGGCAATTCTTTGTTTGTTTGTTTGTTTGTTTTTGTTTTACAGTTATTTTTATTTTTATATTTTTATTTATTTTTAAAATTTCTTTTCAGTGTTACAGAATTCATTGTTTATGTACCACACCCAGTGTTCCATGCAATATGTGCCCTCCACAATACCCACCACCAGGCTCACCCAACCTCTCACCCTTCCACCCTCTAAAACCCTCAGATTGTTTGCATCTGGGCAATTCTTAGAAGGTTCTCAGTATGTATTTGTTAAATGAATGAATGAATGGATACTCCATAACCATAGAGCTATTTTGTGATATGCCCAACATTTCCCATCTCTATTTCTTTCCCTTTCTTCCTTTTTTTAAAATGGTTGATCATCAGATGTTAACTTAACCAAATCCTCTTAAAGTTGGCCCAGAGTTTTATGTGGGTTCACCAAGACCAGAAGTTATACTGGTGGCTAGTTGAAGCCACAGTTGCATATCAACCAATAAGTTCTTTTAAAATGTCATGTCTTAGTGGAGATTTGATTGACATTTGTATGGACTGCCAAAGCAGCTCTCATCACACACCACCATGGTACCGTGAGACTGCTGGCAACTTAAAATTCTTAATAAGATGACTGGCTCCATGCCTTGCCAACAGCACCAATATTGGTTGATCTCTTCTCATGGAGGCTATTGATGACACAATAGTTGAAAATCCTTGGGGCACCTGGGTGGCTCAGTGATTTAAGTCCCTGCCTTTGGCTTGGGTCATGATCTCAGGGTCCTGGGATTCAGCTTAGCATTGGGCTCTCTGCTCAATGGGGAGCCTGCTTCCCCCTCTCTCTCTGCCTGCCTCTCTGCCTACTTGTGATCTCTCTCTCTCTCTGTGAAATAAATTAAAAAAAAAAAAAAGAAAATCCTTGCCAATTGTTTTGAGGGTTCTCTACCCTTGCACATGCCCTCTTGGATTAATTTATATTATACCAGATTCATCAGTAGCCTGGTTTCTTTCCACAGATGTTAAATCTGCCCTCCATAATGGCAAGTAGAGCCATTGAGAAGAGGGTTTTATCACAGAGAAATTGAACTTAAGGTAAGCCAGCCAGTTTGTTTGTTTGTTTGTTTGTTTAGAGAGGGAGGGGGAAGGCAGAGTGCCAGGGAGAGGGAGAGAAAGAATCTTAAGCAGGCTCCACGCCCAGCATGGAACACAACACAGGGCTTGATCTCCCCACCAGAGATCATGACCTGAGCTAAAATCGGGAGTATGACACTTAACTGACTGAACCATACAGATGACCCAGCCCAGCCAGTTTTGGTCCCAGGTCTAACAACATCATTTGGATTCAAACAAGTCCGAATAATTTGTGTACCAAAGTTGTATGTTTCTGTAAAGTAGAATTAATATGACTTCTCTGTATGCCAAGTGAGTGCTATAAAGAAACATAAAGTGACTAGAATGAAAGTTCTGTGAAATAAAAAAAACACCTGCAATCAGTTATTACGAAAGTGAAATGTTATTTTACTTCTCTGAATGGTAAAACTTACAATATTATTTTCAGTTCTGAGGTCTGTGGTTGCAGTGTGGTTTTACAAGTATCTATTAGGCATCTAAAGTAGGCACGGCCTTGTGTGTTATGGAAAATTGGAAGAACTGAAAAAACACAATAATGTGATTAGTAGAATAGAAAATAGATTTTTAGACAAATGAATAAAAAGTGAAATTATTTAGTTTTCAGGAGGAAAAAGACTGAGTTCAGGACCATTATATACACATTGTCTTATTTTCAGAAGGGAACAATATAGAGGCAATATTTCGTGTGCTATTTAGATCACAAAAGGGAAAACCTTACTGACTCCAAGAAAGAATTTCTGTGGAAACTTGCATTCTCTTCTTGAAAAGTTTAAAGGGTATTTCTAAACTGGTTTAGGTAATTTGGTCTGTTAATAGGGAGACACGGAGGCTCAAAACTCATGATAAATTTGGAAACTGTCATGGTTTTTACTCCTACTTCTATGTAGTATGAGTGTAATTGTACCAGCTCATGACTTTAACTCATACTCCTGATCAAGATTATCAGCCGTAATGTCAAATAAAAATAACACTGAAACTTGCAATAGATTCACTGAATGGTCCTTTGATAAGACCTACCTTTGAACTTCAAGGGAGACTTAAAAAACCCAAATTGAGTTAGAGAAAACAGCTAGGACCCCAGAAACACTTACAGCTTCCTGTGATCATGAAGCTGGGGAAAAGAAAGGCATGGAAAGGGTGAGCATAATCTGTAAGTAAATTCTAGTTACCTGGAAACAAGTTTTCAACTGATTTTTATATCCACAGAGGACAAAATCAGACATAACAGTTGAAATGAATTGGCAGGCAATTTTAGAAAGATCATACAAGCTTGGAAGCTGGTGATCTCCACATTCCTGGAACTGAAGTAAAGACGTCTGGGGAAGAAGATCAGATTGCCTACAGTGAATGAAATCGAAGCTGTGGTTCACAGTGAGAGGGTGTTTGTAAATTTGCAGGAATATTTTTAATTGTCACAAGGAAGGCTGCTAACTGGCCTTCTGTGGACAGGAAGCAGAAGTGCTAGATGTCCTGAAATGATCAAGAAAGCTCCAAACAGAAAAACTGTCCCACGTCCCACTTCCCACATACCTTTTTAATGTCACACCAGTATAGATCCACTGTAAAGTACTTTACTACATGATAATACTGGAAAAGTTTTTCAAGAAGTTAGGTAAAATAATTTAGAAGGAAGTTGTCATGAAGAAGAATTAAGGTGTTATTTACAAATTATTCAATAATTTAGTTTTTCTGTGCAGAGTATCTATTTAATGTGTTATATATTTCCAGCTACCTATTTAATTTTAAAGGGTTCCAGTGCAAGAATTTAATTTTTGCCATGGCAAATATGAGACACACACAAAAAGATTTAAGACTTAGTGTCTTATGTGTTGAATTACAGAGAAATACAACCATTGGGGAAACTAAGAAAGACTGTGCTTTGTTCTGTTTGGGATTTTCTTTTTCCTTTTTTTAAAGATTTTATTTATTTCTTTGACAGAGAAAGAGATCACAAGTAGGCAGAGAGGTAGGCAGAGAAAAAGGGGGAAGCAGGCTCCCCACTGAGCAGAGAGCCTGATGCGATCCTAGGACCCTGAGATCATGATGTGAGCCGACGGCAGAGGCTTAACCCACTGAGCCACCCAGGTGCCCCTTTTCAGGATTTTCTACGAGTTTTCTAAAGGTACATCACTGCCAGCAATGCTACTCAGGGTGTATAAGCTGCTTATAAGACACCCTGGATCAGTCTTTTTTTCTTTTTTAAAAAAGATTTTATTTATTGATTGAGAGACAGAGAGGGAGAGAGAGCACACATTTAGGGAGAGGGGCAGAGAAAGACGGAGAGAATCTGAAACAGACTCCATGCTGAGTGCAGAGCCCGATGTGGGGTTCAATCTCATGACCCCGAGATCATGATCTGAGCCAAAACCAAGGTCTGATGCTTAACTGACTGGGCCACCCAGGTGCCCCTCTACCTGGATCCATTTTACTTATAGCTGCACATCTGAACATGTGTAATAATGGTGACAATTTGACATTCTTATGACTAGACTTAGATACAGAGTCTAAATAAGCAGACGTCTGAAACAGTGATATAAGTTGCATTAAGCGTTTTGAAAATATTTGTATTGCTATTCTCTATATTTTTCTTTTTTGAAATAAGAAAAAGAGATCTCTGCCACAAGAATGACACATTGAAGTACATTTCCAGCTTGCCCCTTGGATACGGAGACTACCCCACAACTGTCTGCCAATCTATCCTTTTTTGCCTGCTGCTGATTATGGAATATTATCTCTAAGGTCCCTTTATGTATCAGGAACTAAATATATCCTTCACTACATGGAAGATTGTTGAATGTAGAAAATGCGTTCTGTGTTAAATAGTGTCACTTCCTAGTTGTATTTCATAAGATAAATAATTATTTTGACACTACGATACACAGTAATTTCTAGCTCATTTGCAAGAATATTATACTTTCCTCATTTCCCCTCATCCACAGCCCATTATTTTTCTTGGCATGTTCTCTTTACTTTAATTAAGGTTATTTTCCTCTTTCTCTCATCATATGCAAATACATTTAGTCTCTTATTATAATAACGCTAGGTTTTATTCAAGGGTCCACCTGTAGTTATGCTTGCTCAGTTATTTTATTCACTCCCCCATTTACTTTTTTACTTGTCTGGAAGGACTACTGATTTCCTTTGCTTCTTGTAAACTCAAACTTGTTCATTTTGATTAAGCGTAGTCATTAGGTAATTTCATTATGACTTAGAGAAAAAATGTATCTGAACAAATATGCAGGAGATCCATACAATTTTGTTATACATTTTTTTCTTTTATCTTGGTTTTAGATTAGAGTTAGGAAATTATGTCAACTTAGAAAATCAATATGTGGATGATTTTGTGTATGAGTTTCAATTTGAGGTATTAAGAAGGACATCCCATAATGCTCCTATGAGAAGGGACTGGTGTCTGGCAGGGTTGAGAACACCACACTAGATAACCTCTAAAGTCTTGTCTCCTCTAAATTCTCAGACTCCTTGGTTTCTCTAATCTCACTAAGGATGGTGAATACTCTTGCCTCTCAGCAGAGTAAACATTCCATTCACAGAAACTCGTATTAAGTTGAACCTAACTCTTTTAGTAGTATACATGTTTATTTTGCACTTATAAAAGAGAGTGAGCCATATTTCCATTATTTCACTGAACTGAGAAGACCATGACAAATCAATGGATCCAAACACCAGTTCTTTGGACATGACTATTTTCACACACACACACACACACACACATACACACACACACACACACACACACACACACACACACACTCACTCGTGTGCATTCTTCTTACCTAACTTGACCAGGCGGAGCATGGAGGTATTACTTCCTCGTTCTGTGCAAGCGGTTACTGAGAGGTTGTAGATATCTCCTGGAGGCAGGCTGAGAATTGCAGTCATGACATTGCGTGTGACCTACAAGACCAATCAAAATTGGGGTTTAAACTTCTAATGAATTTGAACTAGAATACGGCTCCAGACAACTATGGGGCTATAGCAGGCATTCCCTCTCTGTTCTGTGTAATCAATCTACAGTTGATTACAAGCTAATGGATACTTTATTTCCTTTGAAAATGATATAAATTCCTCAACTGAGCCAAATGCAAGGTAGCTCTAAATATGCATAGTATGTATCAGAATATTTTCTGCAATTAATTTTCTATCTGGAATATGTATTCCTTTGATATCTTTCCTCATCTTCACAGCAAATTTTAGAAAAGGCATTTGATAGGTCGGTACTGATGTGTACATTACTCAGCCTTAGCTGGGAAGCTCAGAAGAAGCCTAGTCACATCTATAGCTGCCTGGCTTCTTATTTCCCAGTCTCCGCTATGGGTAGAGGAGACCATGTGACCCACCTCTGACCAATCAATTGTCAGTGGAAGTCACATGGGCCGCTTATAATTCTGCTCATGCTGGGCTTCCACATTTTCTCTTTTCCTCTCCCCGCAGGCTACAAGATGGATCTAATGTCTAGGAAAGTTCACCTATGCAAATGAAGACTACATCATGGTAGATGGAACAACAAGATAGAAAGAATCTGGAGCCCTGGATGATTGATCCCTTACAGCAGAAGTGCTCTGATTGTCCTGCATTAGCATGAGAGAAACAAACTTCTATTTTCTTTGAGCCACAATCTTTGTTGTTGTTGTTTTGTTTTGTTTTGTTTTGTTTTTAAGATTTTATTTATTTATTTGACAGAGAGAAATCACAAGTAGATGGAGAGGCAGGCAGAGAGAGAGAGAGAGAGGGAAGCAGGCTCCCTGCCGAGCAGAGAGCCCGATGCGGGACTCGATCCCAGGACCCTGAGATCATGACCTGAGCCGAAGGCAGCGGCTCAACCTACTGAGCCACCCAGGCGCCCTGTTGTTGTTTTTTTTACAGTAATGTAGTCTCTACCCTAACTAATGCTATTTCAAAAAGTTTAATAAAGTAGAAGAAAAGAAATCAGTATTTCCAACATACCCAAATATTTAGGCATCGGTGATATAGAGAGAAAATATCAAAACATATTAAATGTGGTTTTCTTGAAAATGTTTGCCATCCTGAAGGAAAAGCTCAAATTTTTAACTGTAAATGTAAGTGAATTACTAGTTATAACTATTACAGCTCAGTATTAAAGATTAAAAGTGAATTCTATGAAAGAAAGAATGCAATTTTTCTTGATTGTCCTTTCTTCATTGTTCTCTCTTGGTACCATCTCACACCTGTTAGAATGGCAAAAATTAACAAGGCAAGAAACAACAAATCTTGGAGAGGATGTGGAGAAAGGGGAACCCTCTTACACTGTTGGTGGGAATGCAAGTTGGTGCAGCCACTTTGGAAAACAGTGTGGAGATTCATCAAAAAATTAAAAATAGAACTACCCTATGACCCTACAATTGTACTACTGGGATTTACCCCAAAGATAGAGATGTAGTGAAAAGAAGGGCCACATGTACCCCAATGCTCATAGAAGCACTGTACAATAGCCAAACTGTGGAAAGAGTGGAGATGCCCTTTAGCAGACAAATGGGTAAAGAAGCTGTGGTCCATATATACAATGGAATATTACTCAGCCATCAGAAAGGATGAATACCCAAATTCTCCACCAACGTGGACGGGAGTGGAAGTTATACTGAGTGAAATAAGTCAAGCAGAGACAGTCAATTATCATATGGTTTCACTTGTGGAGCGTAAGGAATAACATGGAGGGTATTAGGAGAAGGAGGGGAAAAATGAAGGAGATGAACCATGAGATACTGTGGACTCTGAGAAACAAATTGAGGGTTTTAGAGGGGAGGGGAGTGGAGGGATGCCAGGTTACCCTGGCAATGAGTATTAAGGAGGGCACATATTGCATGGAGTACCTACATGAAGTGCATGTAAACAATGAATCCTGGAACTTTATATCACAAACTAACGATGTATGGTATGGTGACTAATAAAACATAAAAAAAATTGTTCTCTCATGGGAGCCTAACATAGTGCCAAGAATCACAAGACATCTGTTTAATGTTTCAATAAATGTTTGCTTAATGGTTTTCAATAGTTTATGTTAAAGAATATTCAGATGCTCCATGTTGGGATTCAAAGAAACATACACTCTTTTTAATTTTCTTCTTTCCTTCTGCAACAACCATCCAGTGTAACATTCTCGAATGGGAGAGGTCAGTTGTGTCATCACCATACGTCCAACTGATGTATAACAGACTGTTGTAATACTCCACAGATGTGATTTCTGGAGCAACTGGGGCTATGAGGAAAGAAAGAGGTGCGCTTTAGTTTAAAAGACTAATAATAACTAAAGTACTTCTCAATAGAGCATGAAATCTCATGTAGAGTTAATTTAGAGCATTAAAGTTCACACCATAAGATGGTCCTGGGGATCTCTGAACTGCTCAGTAGTATGGCGCAGGTTGGCTGTAAAAGGCAAATACTTGTTTTCTGGAACCCCACCTTGTACGGCTCAGACTCAGTGCAGCCAGACCCATCCGTACCTGAGGATATCAAGTCTTTTTACCAATTTCACAGCTACAAGATTCCTGAAATACTCACTTCTTTGAGTATACTTGCTGCATCAATAAATTAATGGTGCAAGACATGGCTGAACTTATTTTCCAAGAGTACTAAAAAATTGGGGATCCTATAAAAGTAAATTTTTTCATTGTGGTGCAGCAAAGTGTGTATGGAAATAAAGGACAGGGTCAATACTTAGAGGGACAGAAAATAATTACTGTTTCTATAAAATAACAAGGCAATATCATTGGTCGTGTCTAACCAGTGCTTTGCAAAAAGCAGGCTCTTAATAAATGTTGCTAAAGCAAGTAGTACAAGAAGGAAAAAGGGCTCTTTGCTAAATTCTAACGCTGAGTTTATTAATTCTTAAAATTTTCTTACACATTTAAGTTTAAATTATTTCTAGTGGGGAGGAGAGTTCATTAAAAGCTTTATGATATATGATCTCTGAAAGCAAATTTTAATTATTTTTTAAACTAACTGATAATTCTGAGGGTTTTAGGAAACACGTACAGAGTTAAATGTAAAGTCCATATATGTGTATGTTGGTTTGAAGACAAGCAGGTATTCCATTCTGAGAGACCGCACAAAACCAGTTGAAAGAGTTGGAGGAGAATTTTCATAAACCATGAAGATTCATCTTCCCCAAGATGCTAATAGTACTCATAATACGCATTCATAACTATGCTTTCAAGAACAATTCTTCATTAAAGAGATTTGTAGTGCACCTGGGTGGCTCAGTGGTTAAGCATCTGCCTTCGGCTCAGGTCATGATCTCAGGATGGAGCCCTGTTTCGGACTCTCTGTTCAACAGGGAGCTTGCTTCCTGCCGCCTCCCGCTCCCCGCCTGCCTCTCTGCCTACTTGTGATTTCTCTCCCTCTCTGTCAAATGAATAAATAAAATCTTAAAAAAAAATTTTAAAGAGATTTGTAATATATAGAGTAAAAAGCATTTCTGTTTCAGGGGTGCCTGGGTGGCTCAGTTGGTTAAGCGTCTGTCTCAGGCTCAGGTCATGATCCCAGGAACATGGAATGGAACCCCGCATCAGGCTTCCTGCTCAGCGGGGAGCCTGCTTCTCCCATTCCCTGTGCTCTTCCCCCTACTTGTGCTCTCTCTCTCCCAAATAAATAAATAAAATCTTAAAAA
Organism: Mustela lutreola; assembly: GCF_030435805.1. NCBI lineage: Eukaryota > Metazoa > Chordata > Mammalia > Carnivora > Mustelidae > Mustela > Mustela lutreola. The sequence continues at coordinate 92,646,153 of NC_081297.1, forward strand.
AATTCTGTTTCATGTGAAATTAGAGTAGTATTTCTATAGGTTTGACAATAAAATCTTGAAATACCAATAATGTATCTAGCAAGTAACACAAATCTGCATCTTAGTTCAGAACAGTCTAATAAAGAAAAATAATAAAGAACTAATAATAATAATAAAGAAAGAAAGAAATAATAATAAAGAAAATAATAATTTTGGCTTCTTTTCTCTTAATTTATTTCTATGTAGTTCATTATATGTATGTATACTTGTATTTCTTTGAAGGATATTTTCTCATGTTTTAATTCTAGTAAGGACAAGAGATGTTTATAAAATTGTGAATCCAGAAGTGGGAAGCTCCCCCTCAAGGGTATTAACCAAGTCTTTAGATTTTTATCTGTATTGTTGCTTTAAAACGCAGCATATTGCTGAAAGGCCACAAGATGTCACTCTTTGTTTATTAGACACTATTTGGTATACTAGCATAATTACTATGTATTTGACTTACAGACAAAGTTGCCTAACAAAGACAGGGGACCTGAGATCCTAATAAATCCCATTTTACTCAGATATTTTATTCCTACATCCTTTTATATCACACAATTTGGCATTTTGGCTCACAACTAAAGCAGAGGTAAGAGAAGCATGTTTTGTTTGCTTTCAACTTGAAATGAAGGAAGAAAACCAAAATGAGACAAGGCTAAATTTTCAACTGTTTTTAAAAAATAAGTATAAAAATAAAAGTCAACCACCAGATATATTTTAATAGTGATTTATAGGACATAATTTCATTCTTACACTACCTGTGAAATTCTTACGCCCATTTTAGAGATGTGAAAATTGAGACTGTGTGTTTATTATATGCTTAGATGAGACCGCGAACTGCCAGAGTCAGAATGACTTAGTAGATTGTCCCAGGAAAGGATAAGAAATTCCCAGAGACCCAATTTATTGGAAATAATCGCTCACCTAGGCAAGTAGCTCACTTATTAACCTTATAACTATCTAGATTTGCTAGGCACATAACCTTTGCCAGATACTAGTTCCCAGCTTTGAAAGGCACAACACAACCATTTGAGTCCAGAACTCCAAATCCTGTTACTTTTTCATTTCTGTTGTGCCCCTTCAAAGACACTGCAAAGGACCTATCAAAGCAGTTTCCTGCCTTATTGCAGTGAGTTCTAATACAATTGGTTTTGCTCTATTAGCCAGTTGTTAGGTAGCATTTTGATTTCTGCCAATGAGAAGAGAGAAGTCCAGGAACACTAAGATAATTTGCTCTGGGTTCAACAGCTAGAGAATTTTGCAAAGCCCGGTCTGCTCAACCAAGTGTTCAGATGCAAAGTCTGGGCTTTTTCCAGAAATCTGCTCTGTCTGAGAAGGAAAGTGTTCTCAGAGAGGCAATGTCAATAAAGTTATGCCTAATGAATTATTTATACAGTAAAATTTCATTAAAATTAAGTACACAATTATTTTTTTTAGATTTATTTATTTGTTTGTTTGTTTGTATATTTATTTGACAGACAGAGATCACAAGTAGGCAGAAAGGCAGGCAGAGAGAGAGAGAGGAAGGAAGGCAGGCTTCCCGCTGAGTGGAGGGCCCGATGTGGGACTCGATCCCAGGACTCTGGGATCATGACCTGAGCCGAAGGCAGAGGCTTTAACCCACTGAGCCACCCAGGTGCCCCAAGTATACAATTATTAATATAGTCAAGAAACTAACACAGTACTTGTCACATAGCTGGTATTTTCTAACTTTTTGGTATCTTTTCATTTTTCTACTCTAGTTTACTATTAACATCTAGAATACAAGGAGCTCTTGCATTCAATTGTATTACTATTCCATTGTATTACTATTGCTAGTAAAGGAAGGAGATGTACTGTATACATTGATAGTGTAAGAGTTCACATGATTAATTTCTTTTTTTAAGATTTTAATTTTTTATTTTTTTTAAAGACTTTATTTATTTATTTGACAGAGAGAAATCACAAGTGGGCAGAGAGGCAGGCAGAGAGAGAGGAAGGGAAGCAGGCTCTTCGCTGAGCAGAGAGCCCGATGCGGGACTCGATCCCAGGACCCTGAGATCATGACCTGAGCCGAAGGCAGCGGCTTAACCCACTGAGCCACCCAGGCACCCAAGATTTTATTTTTAAGTAATGTCAACACCCAATATGGGGCTTGAACTCACAACTCCAAGATCAAAAGTCACATGCTCTACCAAGCGAGCCAGTCAAGCACCTCCACATGATTAATTTCTTTCCATTTTCTTTCATTTTGATAAAGTTTGGTAGAGTAAAACTAAATGTCCAGAGAAGAAAGTATTTTACTAACATTATTCTTCATCTTAGACATGTTTTACTTATTTCTCCTCTTAACATAAAACTAATAATAGCCTTGTAGTCCAACCAGAAGTTCCTGAAAAACTTTTGTTCAAATAGCATTAAAAAAGGGTTAGTGTTTCTTTGATGAAATTTCCCCTTTCCGTTGCCATCTCTGACCACCTCTGCTATCTCTGTTATATGATAATGAGCTAACAGTTGTTTACGTACTAAAACTTTCTGCCATATATTTCATTATTATTATTATTTTTTTTCTTTTGGAGAGGAAAAGAAAGTGGGAGAGGGTGGTGAGGGGAAAGGCAGAGGGAGAGGGAGAGAGAGAATCCCAAGCATGCTCCATGCCCAGAGTGGAGCCCGACCCAGAGCTTAATCTTGCAACTCTGAGATCATGACCTGACCCAAAATCAAGAGTGGGACCCCTAACTGACTGAGCCACTCAGGTGTCCCCTAAATGATGTATTTAAATGGAAAGTAATAATAGATACCATTATCATAGCCATTTTACACTTAAAAAAACTGAGGCTTAGGAAAGTTAACACACACAGGTTGCTCAGGGTAGGTGGCAGATCCGGATTCAAACCCAGGTCCACCTGTCACCAAAGCCCATTTTCACTGCTGCAATGGACAACACTGTCATCAGCCTGTGACTTTACTTTTTTTTTTTTTTTTTTTTTTAAAGATTTTATTTATCCACTTGACAGAGAGAGGTCACAAGTAGGCAGAGAGAGAGAGAGGAGGAAGCAGGCTCCCTGCTGAGCAGAGAGCCCGATGCGGGACTCGATCCCAGGACCCTGAGATCATGACCCGAGCCGAAGGCAGCGGCTCAACCCACTGAGCCACCCAGGCGCCCCCAGCCTGTGACTTTAAAAATGGCTTACGTAATAAGGAGATGGAGGCACTCTAGCAAATATAATCATCAAACGGGTACAATCAGTTCGTTTCAGTGAGAAGCTGAAAGCTCTGTCTGCTACAATTCTATTCTCCTCAATTCCAAATGGGGCACATAAATAAAGGACAGTAAGTCAGGATAAAAACATATTTAAATTTTTAAAAACTATCATTTGAACAAATAATGAATTTTTAGAATTGAGCATATTGCCGTAGGTGAAACTGATGATCAGTCAGTGCCCGGTGAACAACTCGAACTTTCTGGAGGTGTATCTGTTCAGAAACTCCTCAAAACAGTCTTCTCTCCCCCCAGAAGCAGTTCCCACACACCACTCACCTGTTATGAAGCTGATGGTGGAGCTGTCACAACAGCTCAATTCCGGGTCTCCCCATGTTACCATGGTAACTCGGAAGTTGTAGTACCATGCTGGCAACAGATTGGCTATCCTCTAAAAAGAGCAAGGAGACAAAAGACTAAGAGGAAGAAAACCATATTTTTGGAATTGAATTCCTTTTATTAGGCCATGAAAATAATCAATAAGCAGTCTTTAATTTTATTTCTGTGCCTTTTTGTAGTTTCCAAATTTTCCATTAAAAATTCTTTCTGGGGGCACCTGGGCGGCTCAGTGGGTTAAGCCTCTGCCCTCAGCTCAGGTCATGATCTCAGGGTCCTGGGATTGAGCCCTGCATCCGGCACTCTGCTCAGCAGGGAGACTGCCTCCTCTTCTCTCTCTGCCTGCCTCTCTGCCTACCTGTGATCTCTGTCTGTCAAATAAATAAATAAAATCTTTAAAAAAAAATTCTTTCTGGACTGAGGTAAGGTGTAAATAGAATGATATGCAAACATAGTTTTTAAAAAGATTTTATTTATTTATTTTTGACAGAAAGAGAGAGCACAAGCAGAGGGGAGGCGTAGTGGGAGAAGCAGGATCCTTGCTGAGCTGGCAGCCGGACCCATCCCAGGACTCTGAGATCCTGGCCTGAGCTGAAGGCAGATGCTTAACTGACTGAGCCACCTAGGTGCCCTGCAAACATAATCTTAAAAAAGGGATACATAGGTATAGGGTCAAATATTTCCAATATTGGTTTTGTTTTGCAGTTTCCTAAGTTGTCTTACACATGTGAAGTAGTACTAATATGTAAGTGATTGTACATATTCATCCCCCTATTTCTAAGAAAATTGGCCTCTCACAACTCCATAGTCTCCCAATTTGGACTATAAATGTGCAGCCTTGTTGGGAGGCAAATAAGTACTTCATGCGGGACCTGTAGATCCTGCACTTTAGAAAATATTCCAATCTCAGAAAGAGTAATCTTTACCTGTTCTCTTGAAAAGCATCCTCTAATGGCTTGCCATGAGAGGTATTTAATGGATGTGTGGATGTTAAGAATAGTCATCATTAGCGTTGAATGGTGTCAACTCATTATTGAATGACTAAAGCATATTTTTTTGTGTGTTTTCCTCCTCAGGAGCAGAGAGAAACAATAAGCACTTGATAGCTCTACTAAAATGTGGATACGCTCAATTAGGGGTGAAAGCTTGTTTCACATAATTACTTCTATCCCCCTCTTCTCTTTCATTCTCTCTCTCTCAATCTCTCCCCAAAACAAAAATAGTCCAGAAAGCAAAAACAACTAGAAAACTCTTGAAAGTAGTAAGCCCCCCGTGTGTATTTACAGGTAACTTTTTCTGATACATCTGGCATGGAAAGGCACGTCTGTTTACGGGGAAGTGTGACAGCTACTTACCACAGATGCAGTCAAGGAGACAGTCGCTGCAATTTCATAGTACGTTGTCCACTCTGATGTCATTGTTGCGGGGTTGAAATAAAACATTTCAACAACGTATTTTCTGAACACACCTAAGTAAGGTCTGCTCCAGCTCAGAACCACGGCCGTAGGACCCAAGGGGTAGAGCATCAAATCTTTTATCCCTGTTGGAACTAGGAAGAAGTGGGGAGGGATGAAAAAAAAAGAGCCAAGAAGGAATGTGTAGTATCTTAGCAATGGCTTCAAATTCTTCTTAATAACTAGGGTTTTCACTCTTTTGATACGATCATTGAATAAGCCATATTAGCCTCTGATGTTTGTTTTTTTTTTTTTTTTTCTGAGTCGTATATGCTAACCATATCCTCCTGGTATACAATTGTAGTCATTTATTCCTTTGGATGTAAAATATTGGGTGAATAAGTATGGTCCCCCATATATGACGGTAATGACTTGGACCTGGGCATTGGACCCCCACCGCCCAAAAAGTACCCTGATGAAGTTATTCTCGAGGCTGGCAGCTTACCGATAGCAAAGGTGACAGGATCTGAAGGTGGTCCAATCAAAGGGCCTTTTCTTAGGTACATCACGACCTGGTACTGGGCACCAGGAACCAGATTTTCAATAATAGATTTGCTTGAGTTCACCTTTAAACCAAACACCCGATATGATTTATTTAGAGCTGGGCTTTCATAATGTGACACAAAAGCTGATATCACATTCAGGGACTCCTTGTGGAGCCAGAGATGCCTTTGAAATCCAGAAGCCTTTGCTCGTTCTGGGGAAGGTCAGATTTTAGAATTAGGATGATTTATAGTTTATGTGAACACTGAAGGGAACCCAGAACATTCAAATTCTATGGCTGGATTTAATAAGCCCCGTGAACTGCTTTATACCCATCAATGTCAATTTTAACTACGTACACTGGAGACACATCAGCCTCTAACCATAATCAAATCAGCAATACCATAAGGGGAGTCTGACATCCTAAACTGTAATGTCAGCTAAAAACATACAAAGATCAGTGCAGCAATGTCTTCAGTCTCTCGTCACTTTGAAGCATATAATATCTAATTATAGAGATAGAAATGACCTCAGAGATTATCTGCTCCAAATCTCTCATTTAATAGATCAAGAAAGTAAAGCCAGGATATGGCCAAGGTCACATAGATTCAGCGCTGGGACAGGAAGCCTAGTGCTGTGACCTCTGCAGGCTGCTACGGGCAAGTCGTGGGACTAAGCGTGGAGGGATGGCAGTCAGTACTTCTCCAGGCTATTGTGACTCCATGAAAGAATACGGTAGGAAATAGTTCTCATTTAGATGAGCTCTCCTTGCTGTTCTTAAAAAAAAGAAAGAAAGAAACTCTTGGTTTGACAACAAATTTAATGTAGAGAACAGAACAGGTAGGCGAATGAAATGTTCTTGCTAAGGTTAAATGTTGGTGTTCCCGAAGATTGAGGCTTTAGCTTCCATGTCAAGGAATGTGTGACTTTGACCTTTAGAGCCTCTAATGTTGAAGACAGTCTTGCTTAGTAGAAGGAACACAGGCTTTCTATTCAGACTGCCTGAAGTCAAACCCTGAGTCTACTTCCTTGTAAGAATGGGAATTTATCTAAATTTATTTTTAATGCTTACCTTGGCTTCTTGATTGGTAAACTATAGATAATACTACTATACCTCACAGAGTGGTGAGGATGCTTAAACTAGAGTATCAATAAAGTTAACTCATTACTCAGCAACTTTTTGTCTTCTACGGTGCATAACATGCAATTGCTATGGAAAGAAGCATAAATCAATGGAGAATAGTTCTGTTCACAGCTTACCTACGCTATAAGGCGTTTTAAAAAATTATTATTAATTTGATTTTATGATTCATTATGATTTTAAGAAGAAACAGAATTGGTGATATAATATGAATTTTAAGTCTTTCCAATACCAGAAACTGATTCTACACAATAGAAATTATACAATTTGAATTGGTAGAACTTGCTCTAAATGTTAAGTGTATGTGTTGGGGGGGTGGAATAGGCATACCATAATTTCTTCACCAATAACTTAAGCAAAATAAGATTAAGTTGAATGAATACATCAGCATTTCCTTCCTATCTTTCCTATTTACACTCATATGGAAACTTTTTGCCCATGTTTTCGAAGGTGAATTCTGCTGGAGCCGTCTAGGCAAAGTTGGCCAGTTCTCCTCATCAGACAGAGCATTCCTGAAGAGACAAGCTACGAACAAGACATATATATTGTGCAAAACTAAGTAATGCGGTCTTATTTCTTTAAAATCAGTTCCTACATGGGGCGCCTGGGTGGCTCCGTGGGTTAAGCCTCTGCTTTCGGCTCAGGTCATGATCCCAGGGTCCTGGGATCGAGCCCCGCATTGGGCTCTCTGCTCAGCGGGAAGCCTGCTTCTCTTCCTCTCTCTCTCTGCCTGCCTCTCTGCCTATTTGTGATCTCTGTCTGTCAAATAAATAAATACAAAAAATAAAATCAGTTCCTACGTCATAAACTCATAATGCTCATTGTGGAGATGACTCATACCGTAGAAGAGCAAATGAAGTAAACTGGCAATTTTTCTGTCCCCCTCCCCTCATGTCCAACATTTTAGTGGGCCACCTTCCAGACCCTCCTCCACACAGATATTCATAAAGAATATGATATTGAATCATATACATGTTACATTATTAACATCGCTCCGAATTTTCCTTTAAAACTTAACAACACATCAGACAGCTAAGCATATCTGCCAATGCTAACTTAGCTCATTTCGGATATTTAGAGTAACAGGACAGAAAAAGTGTAGGCTGCTTTAGGGTGGTGTTAGTTTCTTCGGTTGGATAATATTTTAAGCGAGTAGTTGATTCTGATTATGCAAATGATTATGTGAAATCAGAACCACTTAAATATGCCATCGTATTTAATACCCCGAGAGTACCATGCTGGTGAATTAAGTTGGAGAAAGAGAGATACTGTATGATTTCACTCTGTGGAAAATAAAACTCAAAACAAATGAACAAACAAAATGAAACAAACTCATAAGTATGGGGAACAGAATGGTGGTTGCCAGAGGACAAGGGTTTTGGGTGATGGATGATATGGTGAAGGTACAAACTTCCGGTTATAAAATAAACAGGTCACGGGGATGTAATGTACAGCTCAGTGACTATAGTCAGCAATATTGTGTTGTATATTTGGAAACTGCTAGGAGAATAAATCTTTAAAAGTTTCATCACAAGAAAAAATCACAACTTTGTGTGGTGAAGGATGGCAAGTAGGCTTATTGTGATAATCATTTCACAATGTACAGAATGATTGAATCATTATGTTGTACCCCTGAAAATATGTTCTACATCAATTATCCCTCCATACAAAAAATATGCAATTATAACAAATTCACCCTAGGGACATTATACTTGTTTTTTTAAGAGGTTTTATTAATTTATTTGAGAGAGAGAGAGAACATGGGTGGGGTGGGGACAGAGAGAGAGGGAAAGCAGACACCCCATTGAGAACGGAGCCATCACCTCCTACCTGGAGCTCAAGGCAGGGCTAAAGGTGGGGCTCGCCACAGGGCTCCATATGGGGTTCCATCACAGGACCCCAAGATTAATACCCGAGCCGAAATCAGACGCTTAACTGACTAAGACACGCAGGCACCTCTACTTTTTTTTGTTTTTTAAATCAAGAAGAAACTACATGTATATACATCAGACTATTTTTAAAAAATGACCTTGGTAATAAATAATGAACACCAACTCCTTCCTGCCACCTCGTTTTTGAATATTTGCTGAGCCACCAGCCTGTATCTATGTCTACCCCTCCATGCCCTTATATATATCCCAGATCACCTTGGGATAAGTAGATTAAAGGCAGGCAGGAGAAATCCCCCTAAATACTAATTATTAAGTAATACGTATTTTATTCCCCAGAGGATCATTTCACATCTCCTCCCCCAATTTTCATCCCATCTTTGCATTCCACTATTTCCTCTCTCCCATTTCCAATGGGCTTCCTCTCCATTCCAGAGAATTCAGTTTTGCCCAATGCTCTTGCGATGAGGCACCAGTCCTGTTTCTCCCCAGTTAAAGAAATAGGAGGAAAGATGTCTTAGCATAAGAAATACTTGACAGACTATTAAATTGCAGGTTATGTACGTTGTCAGAAAATACACAGGGGCCAAAGCAGATCACATATAAAAATAAATATACATACACATATTAGATGGCTTTTTTAATCCTGAAATTTATGATTGTGTGCATGTCTTAGGAGACAGTATTGAAAGCACATTTGCTTTGAAGAATTGACCAGGTCCTTTATTTTTAACACTGATGGAGCCCAGACTTGATGTTCAACATATATTTATTAATGAATAGCACTGATATGGTTCTTAGGAGGCATACATCACAAAATACCCTTTCTACAAACATCTGCAAGCAAACCATACACAAAACAAGAACCAGCCGTGGAGAACATATACATGATGAGGACAAGTTCATGGGTACAATGTACCTACAGGGAAGGCCAGACCCTAAGCATCGTGAACTCAAAGTTCAAGTCAAATTTGTTTTATTTCTAAGACTTGACACAGGACTAGCCCAGCACCCAGACATCAGGACTGGGGTCAGGAAAACTAATGGTACTAACATTGGGTCTCACAGATGATCTAGGTCCTTTGGTATAGTCAGTCATAGAAGCAAAGTAGGGAGCGTGAAAATATAAAATAGTAAAACCTTACATTAACTGTTAATACAGTAGTCCCCCCTTATCTGCAAGAGATTTATTCTAAGACCCCCCCCCAGTGATGCCTGAAACCCTGGATAGTACTGAGCCCTATGTGGACTGTGTTTTTTTCCTGTACAAACATACCTAATGTCAAGTTTAACTTACAAATTAGCGGAGTAAGAGATTAACAATAGCCAGTAATAAAAACAATTATGACTATATATTGTAATAAAAGTTATGTGAATGAGGCCTCTCTCCAAAGATCTTATTGTACAACACTCACTACTTCATATGATGCTGTGAGATGATAAAATGCCTTCGTGATGAGAGGAAGTGAGGTGAATGGTGTAGGTATTGTGACCTGTTGTTAGGCTACTGTCAACCTTCTGACTAAATGTTGGAGGAGGATCATCGGTTTCTGGCCATGGTAACCATGGGAAACTGAATCCATGGGAAGTGAAATCACGAATGGGGGGGAGGGGGCACTACTATATGTGTTTGGTTTTAGAACCACTCTTAGTTTTGAGTTGCATCTTGAATTTTTAAAAAATTATTTTTATTAACATATAATGTATTATTTGCCCCAGGGGGTACAGGTCTGTGAATCTTCAGGCTTACACATTTCACAGCACTCACCATAGCACATACCCTCCCCAATGTCCATAATCTAGCCATCCTATCCCTACCCCCCCACCCACAGCAACCTTCAGTTTGTTTTGTGAGATTAATAAGAGTCTCTGAAGGTCTGTCTCCCTCCCAATCCCATCTTGTTTCATTTCTCCCTTCCCTACTCCCCACAATCCCCTGCCCTGCCTCTCGAATTCTTCATATCAGAGAGATCATATGATAAATGTCTTTCTCTGATTGACTTATTTCACTCAGCATAATGCCCTCTAGTTCCATCCATGTCATTGCAAATGGCAAGATTTATTTCTTTAGATGGCTGCAAATAGTACCCAGTAGTGTGACTGCTGGGTCTTAGGGTAGCTCTATTTTCAACTCAACACCCAAAGAACAAATAATCCAATCAAGAAATGGGCAGAAGACATGAACAGACATTTCTGAAAAGAAGACATTCAAATGGCCACCAGACACATGAATAAGTGCTCAACATCACTTGGCATCAGGGAAATAATCAAATCAAAACCACAATGAGATACCACCTCACACCAGTCAGAATGGCTAAAATTAACAAGTCAGGAAACGACAGATGTTGGCGAGGATGTGGAGAAAGGGGAACCCTCCTACACTCTTGGTGGGAATGCAAGCTGATGCATCTTGAATTTTAATGCAATCACAGTACCACTGAATATAGAATTAAATAAATAATATTATTTTTTCTTTTTGGATAATGGTTGCTTTGGGAAATAAACCCAAATCAGACCGATACTGATGATAATAATCTTCTGGATTCTTTTGATTAATGGCCACATGACTGCAGGCCAGTTTTTGAGATTTTTTTTTTTAAGATGTATTTGTTTATTTGGGGGGAGAGGACCGAAAGAAGATAGATAAAGAGAATCCTAAGCTGACTTCATGCTGAGTGAGGAACCTGATGACCTGATGAGGGGGCCCCATCTCACAACCCTGAGATCATGACCTGAGCAGAGACCAAGAGTCAGATGCTTACCCAGGCACCCAGGCACCCAGGCACCTCTGTTTTCCAGACCTTTTCAACTGATGTTTCTTTATCTAAATGTGTGTGTGTGTGTATGTGTGTGTGTGTGTAGTGGGGCTATGGATAATGTTGGTATAATAACAAATCTTCAAAATGTTCTTGTAATTGAGATAACACCTCACACAATGGTCTAGATCTTGCCCTCCACATTAAATATTGGTCTCTGTGCCTACAATTCTTAAGAATTTCACGTTTGCATCTCAAGAAGGCATTGTCCAAGTGCACTGAAACCAGCCTTCTCCAGCTCATTTATAATTTACCACTTCTATCTATCCTGTAGCCTTTGGCTTCTATGCAAAAGATACATAATTCGTACTTTAGACAAAGGGTGAAGAAATGTACCTGGGGGCAGTCAAGTTCTGTGTCATGTTCTGTAAGAGAAGCAAATTTTTCTACCAATGTAATGAGTGAGCTGTCTTTCCTATGCTCAAGAAGGGAAGCTACTAAGCTGCATGGTCGGTCGTGATTACAACTTAATCGGTTTAGCATATTTACTCCTTACTTTAATTCAAGTCAAGGGGTAGCCTTATCAGCAAGTAAGGGTTTATCTCAATACTCTTAAGCTTTTCTAGTCCTCCAAAGGCCATGATTCCTGAATTCATCTTATCAACTTAAAGTTTCTCACTCCTTGAACTTCACTAAATGCCTTGTTTTCATGGGATAAATGAAAACATTCCACAAAACTTGCACATAGCAAACATTATTTTGAGTATTATATTTCCAGTGTATGACACATGAGTTGATAAATTAGTTTTTTTGCTTTTAGAGAAGTAAATATTTTGTTTGCAAGACACCAAGAATCAGTAAATTTGATCTTATGAAAAAATAAATCCAGGTGTTAGGAAAATAGTTCTGGGCTCCAGTCTCCATGTGGATACTCAGGGTGATAGAAAGCAAGGTCTTTCCTGGGGCCCATGTGGTAAGCTTTCATTCAGGACTGATGGGTGTGTGCATGAGCTCATTCTGGTAGCTATTCCCAGAACTACTGATTTCCATCCCATTTCTGCATGCTCCTTATGCCTCCTTGCATTCAGCTAACTCCTATTTATCCTTCATAGCTCTTCTCAGTTGTAATTAGTGAAAAAGGAATTTTTTACCTTAGTTCTTTTAAATTTTTTTTAAAGATTTTATTTATTTGACAGAGAGAGAGAGATCACAAGTAGACAGAGAGAGAAAGGGAAGCAGGTTCCCCACCGAGCAGAGAGCCCAATTTGGGTCTCGATTCCAGGACCCTGAGATCATGACCTGAGTGGAAAGCAGAGGCTTAACCCACTGAGCCACCCAGGCACCCCAGTTCTTTTAATTTTTGAATATTTTTTTCAGTGAGCATGAATTACTTTTATAGTTCGAGTAACAAGAAAAAGAATAGAAAAAGTAAAACAAGCAAACAAACAAACAAAAACTCCTTAGAACCAGGGGGAGGAGCAACCTGGCGGTAGAGTAGGAGAACTAAATTTCACCTGTCCCAGGAATTCAGCTAGATAGTTATCAAAATACTCTGAACACCCATAAACTCAATAGGAGATTGAAGAGAAGAAGAGCAGCAATTCTAGGAACAGAAAAGCGACCACTTTCTGGAAGGTAGGACTTGTGGAGAAGTGAATCTGAGGGGATATACGGGAAGAGAGATCATAGGGGATAGGAGTCGGCTCCTGGAAAGCAGTAGAGAATCAGAGCACAAAGTTGGAACTTTCAGAAGTCTGCTCCACTGAGAGATGTCGTTCCAGAGGTTAAGTGGGGGTGGGTGGGTGGTGGAGACCTCACAGGGACAGTGTGTTCTCAGGAACCTCGGGGTCATGGAAAACTGGGGCTGCATGAGTGCCACAGAGCTCCCAACTATCACAGTGTGGAAGCCGCGGCAGAGATGGAGCTGGCGGATGGAAGGCGGGGAGGGCTCTCAACTTGTGATTACCTTAAACCATGATCTGAGGCACTGTCAGGTTACTGCTCTTCTAGCAGAGACCCCACAAGTGGAAGATCTGGGGAGACTCCCGCGTGGGGTGTGAGGCAGGAATCTGCTGGATTTGGAGACTCTAAACAGGGCTGTGTGCCAGACACAGAATGCTCCATCACAGGTTGGGTGAGCTCAGAGCGCAGCCAGAGATGAGAGTGATTGATGGCTTTTCTCCGAAGGTGCACTGAGGAGTGGGGACCCAAGCTCTTGGCTCCTCTTGGGCCAGAGATGGGAGGCCACAATTTTCATTCCTGTCTTCCAAAGCTGTACGGAAAGGGTTCAGGGAAGAAAAGCTACAGAGAGTGAACCTGGACAGATTGCTTAGCCTGGTCTCTAGCAAGGGTGTTGCAGTTCCCGCTATGGGCAAAGACATTTGAGAATCACTGCAACAGGCCCCTCCTGAAGAAAATCTCAAGAATATCCAGTCAAGACCAAGTTCACCAATCAATGAGATCTGTGGAACTCCAGAGTTAAGAGAATGCTGCACATAGAATTCATGGCTTTTTCCCAGTGATTCTTTAGTCTTTCAAAGTTACATTTTTAAAATTTTATTTTCTTCTTATTCTATTAAAAAAATTTCCTCTTTCCTATTTAACCTTTTTAAACTCATATCTTATCAATACCTTCTCAAAAAATCTTTTTAAATTTTCATTGTCATAGTCATATTCTATCTCTTCATTAAAGTGAGGGGGTGGAAAACAATTTATCGTGCTAATGGACATCAAAAGAAAGCAGGGGTGGCAATCCTTATATCAGGGACAATAGATTTTAAGCCAAAACTATATTAAGAGATGAGAAAGGACACTATATCATACTTAAAGGGTCTGTCCAACAAGAAGAGCTAACAATTGTAACTATCTATGCTCCTAATATGGGAGCAGCCAACTATATAAACCAATTAATAACAAAATCAAAGAAACACATTGACAATAATACAATAATAGTAGGGGACTTTAACACCCCCTCACTGAAATGACAGAGCATCTAAGCAAAAGATCAACAAGGAAATTAAGGTTTTAATTCACCGGATTAACACACTGGAACAGATGGGCATCACAGATATATTCAGAATATTCCATCCCAAAGCAACAGAATACACATTCTTTTCTAGTGCACATGGAACATTCTCCAGAATAGATCACATCCTGGATCACAAATTAAGTCTCAGCTGGTACCAAAAGATTGGGATCATTCCCTGCATATTTTCAGACCACAAAGCTTTGAAACTAGACCTCAACCACAAGAAAGTTGGAAAGAATTCAAATACAAAGAGGTTAAAGAGCATCCAACTAAAGAATGAATGGGTCAACCAGGGAATTAAAGAAAAATTTAAAAAATTCATGGAAACAAATAAAAATGAAAGCACAACTGTTCAAAATCTTGGGGATGCAGCAAAGGTGGTCCTGAGAAGAAATTATACAGCAATACAAGCCTTTCTCAAGAAACAAGAAAGTTCTCAAGTAACAACTTAACCCTACACCTACAGGAGCTAGTGAAAGAACAGCAAAGAAAGCCTCAACCCAGAAGGAGAAGAGAAATAATAAAGATGAGAGCAGAAATTAATGAAATAGAAACCAAAAGAACAGAAGAACAGATCAATGAAACTAGGAGCTTGTTCTTTGAAAGAATTAATAAGGTTGATAAACCCCTGACCAGACTTATCAAAAAGAAAAGAGAAAGACCTAAGTTAATAAAATCATGAATGAAAGAAGAGAGATATCAACCAACTCCAAAGAAATACAAACAATTATAGGAACATATTATGAGCAACTATATGTCAGCAAATATGACAATCTGAAGAAATGGATGCATTCCTAGAGACAAATAAACTATCAAAACTTAACCAGGAAGAAAAAGAAAACCTGAACAGACCCATCACCAGTATGGAGATTGAAGCAGTCATCAAAAATCTCCCAATTTTAACAAGAGCCCATGGCCAGACAACTTCCCAGAGGAATTCTACCAAACATTTAAAGAAGAATTAATACCTACTCTCCTGAAACTGTTCCAAAAAATAGAAATGGAAGGAAAACTTCCAAACTCATTTTATGAGGCCAGCATGACCTTGATTCCAAAACCAGACAAAGACCCCCATCAAAAAGGAGAATTACGGACCAAAATCCCTGATGAATATGGATGTAAAAATTCTCACCAAAATACTAGCCAATAGGATCCAACAGTACATTAAAAGGATTATTCACCACAAACAAGTGGGATTTATTCCTGGACTGCAAGGTTGGTTCAACAACTGCAAATCAATCAATGTGATATAATACATTAAAAAAAGAAAGAACCAGAAACATATGATACTCTGAATAGATTCTGGGAAAGCATTTGACAAAGTACAGTATTCTTTCTTGATCAAAACTCTTCAAAGTGTAGGGATAGAGGGTACATACCTCAATATCATAAAAGCCATATATAAAAAGCCCATAGAAAATATCATTGTCAATAGGGAAAAACTGAGAGCTTTTCCCCTAGGGTCGGGAACACAGCAGGGATGCCCACTATCACCACTGCTATTCAACATAGTACTAGAAGTCCTAGCCTCAGTAATCAGAAAACAAAAAGATATAAAAGGCATTTGAATTGGCAAAGAAGAAGTCAAACTCTCACTCTTCGCAGATGATATGATATTTTATGTGGAAAACCCAAAAGACTCTGCTCTAAAAATGCTAGAACTCATATAAGAATTCAGTAAATTGTCAGATATAAAATCAATATACAGAAATCAGTTGCATTTCTATACACCAACAACAAGACAGAAGAAACATAAATTAAGGAGTCGATTCCATTTACAATCGCACCCAAATCCATATGATACCTAGGAATAAACCTACCCAAAGATGCAAAGAACCTGTACTCAAAAAACTATAGAGTTCATGAAAGAAATTGAGGAAGACACAAAGAAATGGAAAAATGTTCCATGCTCATGGACTGAAAGAAAAATATTGTGAAAATGTCTATGCTACCCAGAGCAATCTACACATTTAATGCTGTCACTATCAAAATACCATCAACTTTTTTCGAAGAACTGGAACAAATAATCCAAAAATTTATATGGAACCAAAAAAGACCCCGAATATTTGGAGGAATGTGGAAAGAAAACCAAAGTTGGTGGCATTACAATTCTAGACTTCAAGCTCTATTACAAAGCTATAATCATCAAGACAGTATGGTACTGAGACAAAAACAGGCACACAGGTCAATGGAACTGAAGAGAAAGCCCAGAAATGGACCCTCAACTCTATGGCCAACTAATCTTCGATAAAGCAGGAAAGAATGTCCAATGGAAAAAAGACAGTCTCTTCAATAAATGGCATTAAGAAAATTGGATAGCCACATGCAGAAGAATGAAACTGGATCATTTCCTTAAACTACACACAAAAATAGACTCAAAATGGATGAAAAACCTCAATGTGAGACAGGAATCCATCAAAATCTTTGAGAAGAACAGGCAGAAACCTCTTAAACATTAGCTGCAGCAAATTCTTCCTAGAAAAATCACCAAAGACAAGGGAAGCAAGGATAAAAATGAACTATTGGAACTTCATCAAGATAAAAAAAAAAAAAGCTTTTGCACAACAAAGGAAACTGTCAATAAAACCAAAAGACAACTAACAGAATGGGAGAAGATATTTGCAAATGACACATCAGATAAAGGCCTAGTATCCAAATCTATAAAGAACTTATCAGGAGCACCTGGGTGGCTTAGTAGGTTAAGCCTCTGCTTTTGGCTCAGGTCATTATCCCAGGGTTCTGGGATTGAGCCCCACATTGGGCTCTCTGCTCAGTGAGAAGCCTGCTTCCCCTCCCCTGCTGCCTGCCTCTCTGCCTATTTGTGATCTTTGTCTGTCAAATAAATGGATAAAATCTAAAAAAAAAAAAGAAAAAGAACTTATCAAACTTAATACCCAAAGAACAAATAATCCAATCAAGAAATGGGCAGAAGACACCAACCGACATTTCTGCAAAGAGGACATCCAAATGGCCAACAGACACATGAAAAATTGCTCAACATCACTTGGCATCAGGGAAATACAAATCAAAACCACAGTGAAATACCACCTCACGTCACTCAGAATGGCTAAAATATTAACCAGTCAGGAAACAACAGGTGTTGGAGAGGATGTGGAGAAATCCTCACTGTTGGTGGAAATGCAAACTGGTACAGCCACTCTGGAAAACAGTATGAAGGTTCCTCAAAGAGTTGAAAAGAGAGCTACCCTATGACCCAGCAACTGCACTATTGTGTATTTACGCTAAAGATACAAATGTAGTGATCCAAAGGGGCCCGTGCACCTGAATGTTTATAGCAGCAATGTCCATAATAGCCAAACTATGGAAAGAGCCTATATGTCCATCAACAGATGAATGGATAAAAAAGAGTGGTGTATATATAGAATGGAATACTATGCAGCCATCAAAAATGAAATCTTGCCATTTGCATTGACATGAATGGAACTAGAGGGTATTATGCTGAGTGAAATAAGTCAATCAGAGAAAGATAATTATCATATGATATCATTGATATGAGGAATCTGAGAAACAAGACTGAGGATCATGGGGGAAGGGAGAGAAAAAGGAAATAAGTTGAAACCAGAGATGGAGACAAACTGACTCTTAATCTCAGGAAACAAACTGAGGGTTGCTGGAAGGGAGGGGGTGGGAGGGATGGGGTTGCTGGGTGATGGACATTGGGAAATTATGTGCTATGGTGAGAAAAATAAGTAAATTAATTAACTTAAACAAATAAACTCCCTGAGCCTTCTGCTTGGTTGTCTCCTCCCCTGGGTAACAATTTTCTGGCCAGTTTCTAAATCCTCTTACCCCAGTCCATATCTCCTCATGCCCAGTTCTTTCTTTCTGTGAATTCACAGGGTTCTTGATCAGTTACTTGTAGCCTAGGCCTTATTTCATACTCTGCAGTAACTGTATGCTCACTTATGCATTGTTCTCACTAGATTATAAACTCAGCCAGAGGTAGATACATAGCAGTTTTCTAGAATCCCAGCATCTATCCTATCCAAGTACCTGGCACATTGTTAAGTGTCTTGAAAGAAGAGTGAAAATAAAAGAGTGATGCTAGTGCTCAGAGGGATGGGGGAGGAAGACTATAACTGAAGAACCATGCACACTCGTTTCCTGCTCAAAACACCCCCCTCCCCCAGGAGGACACACCTCCCCCAATCTGCTTGCAATGGCCTCCTGGCTCTGCCTGCTGTCTGGGCAACAGGATGTGAGTGAGCAAACCGTTCAGCATCTCCCCCAGTTCCTTTACCTGAGTACAGTACTGCTTTTCTAGCCTCTGGCTCTCCTTCTGTTTATGGCAGGTGAGCGACACCACGGACACGATGGTGCCGTTGTAGTTCTCCTGGGAAGACGTCCAGGACATCAGCGCAGTCGTTGAGCTTAGGATGTGGACACTCACGTGCTGGGGCTTCTCAGTCAGTTCTTCGATCCACTCTCCTGAAGGGCCTGAACATTTCAAATAAGAGCACAAGGGAGGTTTCATGCTGAGCTGGTGGAGATATGAGTCGAGTTTTAAAAACTTGTTTTTTCCTTTCACCCTTACACACAGAGTCAAGGTAAGACTGGTGGCTGGAAAGGCACGGCTCTCTGTCCCCTGCCTCTGAGGTTCTTCCAGTAAATTCTTCACCAGAGAGAATCGACTTCTCTTTCAACGCAGAGTAGGTGTGGTAGTGGGGGCATTTCATCAGTGTTTAGAATTCCTCTGCTGTTAGGATCTTCGGTCACTAGAAATAATGACTTTGAGATTCAAATTACCCTCATGTGAAAAGATTTCAAATTTGGTACCAGTGGGATCAAAGAGACGGTGTGCAACTATATTGAGAGAAGAAATAGGCAACAGGCAGGCTCAGTTACAGAAGCTGCCTGAGAGCTGGGTGATCATTTGAGGGATACAGTGGGTTCCTCAAGATAAAGTATCTCGTCAGAAGTGCCCACCATTAGCTTTGTTCTCTTAAGTTTCTCAAGTGGTTATTAGCACCGTGCCTGACCCATGGTAAGGACTCAAGAAGTGTTGAGGCGGTTATTTTTTATGGAAGTTCCTTGTTGAAGTGCACATGTGCAACTTTCCTTTATTTGCTTAGGATGCAGGTCTCAGTGTCTTAATAGGGAGCTATATTCCTCGGCTGGGATCCAGGAGAGGGAAAGGAGAAAGTGGCTCTCCCTGGAAGAGCCGTCCTGGGCTCACAGCCAATGGGGTCAGGGAGACAATGACCATAAAAAAATGACAATGATGGCAAAGAGACAGAACACTCAGCATGTTCTAGGCTCTGCTTTAGGTTTGTATGTGCTTAATATGTTAACCCTTTAATTTTCATAACAGACCTATGAGAGAAGTACAAGTATTTTTTTTTTTTAATTTATTTGACAGACAGAGATCATAAGTAGGCAGAGAGGCAGGCTAAGAGAGAGAGAGAGAGAGAGAGAGAGAGAAGGAAACAGGCTCCCTGCTGAGCAGAAAGCCTGATGTGGGGCTCAATTCCAGGACCCTGGGATCATTACCTGAGCCGAAGGCAGAGGCTTTAACCCACTGAGCCACCCAGGCGCCCCTGATAAGTACAAGTATTAATTTCACTTTCAGATGAGGGTGCTGAGGCAGAAGGAGGGTAAGTAGATTCACCCACAGGAAGGCTGGTTAGAGAATCCATGCTCTTAACCCCTGCATGAAACCTCTGGGGGCACTAGGAACTGTCAAAAGCACTGGTTTGGAGATGGGAGAGTTGACCAAAACTCAGCTTTGACTTTGACCTTGGACAAATCTATAACTTCTCTGAATCTCTGTCAATGCACGGGCTAAATGGATTAAACCACTGAAATGTTAGAAATGAAAACTTGAATGATCCAATACCTCACTTAAGTGATGAGAAAACTGAGGTCCAGTGATGTGTATGACTCTCACACAGCTAGTAAGTGTCTGGGGGCCAACCTAGACCTCTGGTCTCCTGGATCAGTGCTTTGTGACAATTAATCATGATGCCATCAGTCGCTGAGATCAAATGAGATCATAGGTGTTAGAGAACTCTGTAATTGTGAAGTTCATTGCCGTTAGGAAGATTACTGGGGTAGCTGGGGCACAGAGAGCCAAAGTGGGAGGAAGCAAAAGCAAAACAAAATCACTCGTTCAGTGATTTTACGTTAGGAATAACCCTGATAATCAAGCCAAGGTCATGGGTCACTGCAGGCTACGAGGAAATGGACTTTGCTATCAAGTATTCCTGAGTTCTAGTCCTCATTTGAACACTTGGGAAATTCACTAAGCTTTCTGTGCCTTGGGTTTTTTTTCCACCTGAAACATGGAATCACTGAAATGTAAAGCTGTTGGGGGACAAATGTAAATCTGTACCATTCTTCTCATCTCTGAGGAAAGCCTTCAAAACCACAGAAATACAAATCATAATGCAACAAGAGAAATGTAAATCTTAATGGAATTTAATTAATATTAATGTCATAGATTAACACCAGAACAATTTGGTCAGGAAAATGGGCCATGAATATCGTTCGGCTGGTATGAGCCTCTACTATGTTGAGGCGGCTTACTGAGTTCCAGGATGTTATTTGTATCTATAGTTTCCAGTTTTAAACTAAAGACATATATGCAATACCCCTAAATAACTCATTACTGCAGATCAGAATAGCCTAAACACTAAAAATATTATTCTTTTAATGCAAGAGAAAAAAACCCAGAATTTTTAGTGTCCTATATTCTTTTAGATGAATATTAAGATACATCTCTTTGGAATAATCATATTTTTGAGCAATTCTGACACAGTCTCAATTTGGATACTCTAGAGCAGAATGTCTGACACATGAAAGTTGTTCATTTGTTGAAGGTACAACAGAATTAATAAATTAGTGGTATAGCCCCAGAGTAGGATTTTGTAATTTGGTATGAGAAATAAGATGTACACGAGTAAAACAAATCTAGAAAAATATTATACACAAATAAGCTCTGTATTTTGTGTTGTGCACTATGAAACACAGTAGAAATTCAGGGAAGGAAAGGACTAGCATATTCAGAATAGCTGAAGCCTTGACACTTGTGGTGCATCTCTACTGAGGGACATGAAAACCTTCTGGTGAATGAGACATTTTAGTTAGTTTCATCTTCTTCACAGGAAGAACTAAATAGTAAAGTTCATTCTCATTCTTGAGTGACTAACTGAATGCCATACAGGCAAAATCATGACTATTCTTTCTGTTTACCTCATGGGTCTTTAGACCTCTTACCAATGGCAACATTTTTTTTTAAGATTTTATTTATGTATTTGACAGACAGAGATCACAAGTAGGCAGAGAGGCAGGCAGAGAGAGAGGAGGAAGCAGGCTCCCTGCCGAGCAGAGAGCCCAATGCGGGGCTCAATCCCAGGACCCTGAGATCATGACCTGAGCTGAAAGCAGAAGTTTAACCCATGGAGCCACCCATGCATCCCAACATTTTTGGTTGCTTAAATAGAAATGCTACATGGGACCTTTTCAGCATTTTTCAGCTGTTAAATCGATGGATCTCTTCCCTCTCTCCTCCTCACTCTCCCATCCACCCTTTGGAAGATTATACGCTGAAAGGTGGTATTTGCCTTTGGAGAAGTTGACAAAGTATGTGGTGGTCATCTTTTTTGAAGAGTCATTTTTATCCACTGCCTTCTGTTTTTTTCTTTCGGTGGATAGGAGGCACATTTAACTGCTGATAAACGAGGTAACTGATTTTTGGCCTTGAAACCTCTGGTGAGCATATTCCGGTTAGCTAAGAACATTACAGACTTGCACAATTGGTGCAGCTTCTGGAGGCTAGTTATTGGCTTCATTATTGCCCCTCATGGAATCAGGGGAAGCCACCCGAAGACTTGAAATGGGGCTTTTAGAATGCTCTAGCTTTGTCTTCTTGGGCCAAATTTATGGTGACCACCTAGGTCCCACAACACTTACATCTCTGGTTTTCTTTTGAGCTCTCTCAGCTCAATATTCTACTGAGACTTTTCTATTCAATTTTCTACATGGCCTCAAATGAAAGTCACAGGTCCTAAACAGGGTGTCTGTGTCCTTGGAGGGTTTGTTACAGCAAGTGTGGGAGGTCAGCTTAATAAATGTTCAATTATCACCATAATAAAAAAATCCGTAAGTTAAATCTCTGGGTAGGTTTGTTACTATGAAACATGCATATATTTCTTCTGCGGTCAAAATCTCATGGATCCGGGCCTCTTCTGACCTTGAGGATTTCTCAGGGTCTCTAAGGTTTGATGAATAATTGATGCCTGAACATCATTAATCTCCCCAGATCTCTTGTCCTAGCTCCCCCATAAGTGCAAAATAATCTCTTTGGTACTTACTGATATAAAAACTGAGTGATTTTGCTGACTGGCTTTTTCGAGTTTCACAAGATCCTGAGGAGCTAAAGGTCGTCACAGATAACTTATATTTCCCAGGCTCCTTCAGTTCTGCGACAAATTCATGTGCTTCTTCATCCACTGTCAAATATTCAGTAAAGTTTTCTGTATCATATATAAAAAAGAGAATATATATGAATTGAAAACTGGAAGGGCCTTGAATGTAGACAAGTCAATACAAAAAATTCATATTTTTATACTGTTTCCTTTCCTTTGTCAAGTTCAGTTATACATCTTCATCAAAGGCACTAGAAAAGAAACATGGCCAAGTATTCAAATTGCTTTTCATAATACTTTTAAATAACCAAACTAAAATATGATATCTGAATCAAAAAGCAGTATGAGTATATACTGCATATTCTTAGGTACTATTACCCAACAACACCACATGCACAGAAAAGAAGTAGAATGTTAGGAGAAGATTGCAATAGTTGACTTTCTCATCTGGATATATAAAAAAATAACCAGTAGTAAGTATCTTATTGGTTCTTTGTGGTAGTATTAAATACCCAGAGATGCTTTAAAATAAATTGAATTATTTCTAGTTGGAAATAATTCTTCTGGGTAGATTTTCCGACTCTTGTAACCCTCGTCCTTCATCTGTCTTCTTCCAGATTTTACTTTCTAAAAGTAAACATGATTTTGCATTGCTTCAAAGTCCAATCCTGCTGTTTATTACTTCATTTGAAGTTGTTCTCATCAGTTGGTGACTACAATAGCCTTCAAAAGAACACACTGCAGTCAGATAAAAGCATGACTGTACGTTCATGGAAATACTCGTTAAAAAAAATTGTGAGTTACAAGACCTTATTTTCCACAGAATATACTGTGGGACAGAAAAAATAAAAGACAGATTAAGGGCAGATGAAGACAGATATCTTTTACACAAGTAATGCCAGGTAAATGTGAAGACTTTTGACTCAAATAATTAGAAATGTCAAAAGATTTCAATATTACACAATATTTTGATATGGTCAATTGTTCTATACCAGGGTAGAGGAATCCACAAATTTTGCTGTCTTATTTTTAAATACTTTTTTTAAAAAAAGATTTTATGTATTTATTTGACAGACAGAGATCACAAGTAGGCAGAGAGGCAGGCAGAGAGAGAGGAGGAAGCAGGCTCCTCGCTGAGCAAAGAGCCCGATGCGAGCTCGATCCCAGGATCCTGGGATAATGACCTGAGCCAAAGGAAGAGGCTTTAACCCACTGAGCCACTCAGGCACCCCTTGGTGTCTTATTCTATAAAATAAAATAAGGGCAAACAAGAGGCACTCTATGATGTTACCTGATACTAGTGTCCTGCCCTGAAAATAATGCTATCATATGAACTTCACATTTTGACAACTTGACATTGGCCACTCAAACTACTAGACCAGAAAGTATAAAATGAAGTATGTTATTGAAAAAAACAAAACAAATAGCAAATAGCTATAATAACCTGCCAAATGACCATTTAGATGTGATTCATGACCCACACAGGCTGCAGGCCAGAGCCCTGTTTTCCATGAGTTAGTGGACTAAAATACGAAGAAGAGCTCTGGGACGTTAGATCAATGACCATGGTCCAGGATACGGCAGCTACGGTGAAAATACTAGTTGCTGTGCATTTTCTATTTTACGACCAGCTCCTCTTCAGGAAAATGTAGAGTGGTGCTGGTCTCCCAGGGGCCCACCCTGAGGCAAATGAGAGTCGCTAGATGAGCCAGACCTGGGGCTGGCCCCCTTGGGAAGGTAGCCTTCTTGTTAGAAAGATTGTTTTGCTACATGTTTCACAAACAGTATACTAGGAAGTGGAAAATTTCTCCAGGATATTTTGTAATTTGGCATAGTTAGAAGTTCAATTCAAACTCTTTCCAAACAGAAGGTTTTCCTCAGTGGCCTGGGGTACATGACATGTTGGGCAGTGAAAGGTAAGCGAGTTGTGAATATGCGAAACTTAGAAACTACCTAGACCTTGGATTCTGATCCTACCTATTTAATTGTGTTTTCTAGTGATAGGGAGCATTGCTACTCAAATTCTTCCCTTTCTTGACCATTTTTTCTCTAAATAGTAACTGTCTCCCATCAGTCTTTCTTCCTAAATATTTTAGTTTTAACATATGTCAATGCCCTTTCCTTTGCATATCAGTTCTTATTTTTGCTGATTTCCGATGACTTTACCTTCTCTTTCTATGTGGATATGGAACCCATCGAAGGCAGTGGGTGGTTTGGGTGGTAACCAATTCAGGATCATTTGTACAGGAAAAAATGAGAGCGAGCCTGCTGTCGATTTCTCAGTCTCACTGAGCACACTGTTATTTTCATATTCCATGGGAAGGACACTGACAAAGTCATCTTCACTCTCGGGGGTGGCGGGGGCGCTGCTCCACCAATAGGGCTGGGATGTAGTCTCCTCCTCGCTGCTGTTGAAATCGGGCCAACCGGAAGAAATGTTGCCAGAGGGACTTTCAGAGGCTTCATCTGCGAAATGGAAGAGTTTGTCTTTTCCCACCATCTCGTGTGATCTAATAAACGATTCCTCTGGGAAATTGCCACTCTGTTCTTCCCAATTGTTTTTGTTCAAATTGACAATACGAACCGAGATATTTCGAGGTGGATAAGGTGCTGTAAGAGAGAGAATTTTTATTTTCCAGTAATTTTTAATTCTATTGTAGTGAATACTTCATGTTTTAGTGAGTCAAATACACAAGTGGATGTACAAAATAGAGGTTAGTTTTACTTCTACTGTATAAAGATAATCTACATCAAGAACTATTGTGGTGTCAAGTCCCACATTTGTCTAAGATTTTGTATACGGTGTGTACACATGGGTATATTACCACTCATACTTCAGATACATTAACTAGTGATACGATGCTTGTCCAAGTGGTAATCTAACCATGTCCAAAGTAGAGTTTCACAAATATTCTTTAGCTTATCAAAATCTCCTTTTTAAAAAACCTGAGTCTCTGCCACTGGATCTTTTTTACAACAAAGCAACTACAGTGTACTCTAGCTATCAAGATAAAAATACTGCCTGTGACAATTGCACTTAAGAGGGTTACATATGTGCCTTTATTTTTTTATTTTTTAAAATTTATTTATCTATTTGACAGAGAGAGAGAAAGAGATCACAAGTAGGCAGAGACCAGCAGAGAGAGAGAGGAAGCAGGCTCCCTGCTGAGCAGAGAGCCCGATGTGGGGCTTGATCCCAGGATCCTGAGATCATGACCTGAGCTAAATGCAGAGACTTAACCCACTGAGCCACACAGGCTCCCCAAGTTTTCTGTTTTCTTTTCTTTCTTTCTTTCTTTTTTTTTTTAAGATTTATTTATTTACTTGACACAGAGAGAGAGAGAGATCACAAGTAGGCAGAGACGCATATGTGCCTTTAGAAATATTAACACACATGTTAGAAATACAGCTTTACTCCTCACCTCTCCAGAATGAAACATTTGAGCACAAAATCCATGTATGAATTAGGGAAGCATACCTTTCTATGGGTAGAAAATTATGAAGGCACACTGTTTGGTCTCTACCTGCAACTGTTTCTATCTATCCTTCAAATAGCAGCTGAAATATCATCTCTTCTGCGAACTCCAAAAAAAAAATTAATCTTTCCCTCCTTTGTGCAGTTACATAACTTTGTATCTCTTAGGACACATATCAGTTCTGCCTTGTGTGATTTCCAGTTGTGTTATGCCCCTACCATTTTTGAGGACAGGGAACCTATTCCACCAGACTCTGTCTTCATATCTCTCATACTTAGAACAACTCCCTGGTAGAAGTCACTCAATTGATAATGTTTCCTTACTTGAATTGAATGATGAAAAATACAAATAGAGTCTTAGATGTTGGCATTATGTGACTAAATTATTTAGCTGAAATAGTTTCTTTGTCTTGTCTTACTTAATGGAAATCATGACATCTTAGAATTCAGACTGGCAGGGTCTCAGGGGTGATCTATTACAATCCATTCCCAATGTTCATATGAAGGGCATCTCCAACATTCCTAAAGAGTAATTTGGGCACATTAGGCATGGACAATGTCAATTACATTGTATTGGTGACGGGCACTTAGGAGGTATATAATTATTTCCATCCATTCTTCCATTTATCTACCCATCCATCCTTCCATCCATCCATCCTATAACAGTGCTTCCTATTAATGATGCTACTAAGATTAAACACAGCAAGTTTAGACACATCTGAATTCCAATATTTTCTTTTAATAATCTGATATTCTGTCCTAGAACATCTCCTGTCATTTTTATTGTCATATGAGAATTTTGCCAGGTTATAGAATAACCAATGTCTACTTGGTCAAGTTGTTACTTAATTATAACTTTTGGTAGTATCATGTAGTTTTTTTCCATTCAAAGATTATAAATCTATCATAACATTGATGTATTTTATTTTATTTTATTTTTTTAAAGGTTTTATTTTTTTATTTATTTGACAGACGGAGATCACAAGTAGGCAGAGAAGCAGGAAGAGAGAGAGGAGGAAGCAGGCTCCCTGCTGAGCAGAGAGCCCGATGTGGGGCTCGATCCCAGGTCCCTGGGATCATAACCTGAGCCAAAGGCAGAGGCTTTAACCCACTGAGCCATTCAGGCACCCCTACTTGACATATTTTAGATTTTTCTTCTGAAAATTTTACTCCGTTCCTTTCCCATTGATAGAGAATTTGTTTTAGAATATTACAAATATATATTTATTTTATTTCTTAGCTCTAGCACAGAATTATTTTCACAAAGATAGAATGTATACATGCAATAAACATACAGTTTAATTGTTTTTAAACTAAATTAGATTTTTCAGAAAACTTACCAGTTCTATGATGTTTGGGCTCATGACTGACACCACTGTATTCCACAAGAGTACTTTTATTAAAAGTTGCCTCAGATACCAGTTGAAAAGTGATGTTACTATAACATATTCCTGGCAGCCAGTGATTAAATACTGTTTTTCCCTTAAAGAAATCTGAGAATAAAAACAATTACGTTAAAATTTTGATCTCCTAAATGCCACGTACTTCTAGAAAGTTCTAAACAATTATGATTAAATAACTGTAAGGTATTATTTCCTGCAACTTCTGGCACCCTCGGTAATACAAAATTGGCCTAATCAAGATTAAAGATGAAAATTTGGATCTTTATATCCAAAATCCTGGAAAGTTTTTTAAGCAGGAATTGGATACAATGGAATTAAATCTTTATTATAGGAACATTTTGTGTATTAAATGGAGAAGATAACGTGCGGAAATTGCAGAGATTAGGTTTATGCTAGCCATTTATTTTATGATAAAAATCAAAGATATTTTGCCACCTTATGGCTTAGGAAAAAGTGATTTCATAAGACATGGTTTCACTAGGCTTACTTATAAAAACTGGACTGCTTTTGAAGTAAGTTTATCTGCTACTTGGCAGTACCTGATTTAAGAAGGAAGGAAGGAATGAGGAAAGGAAGGAAGGAAGATTAGGATTTTATTTGAAAAACATTAAAGAAAATTTAAAAATTAATATTCCAGTCCAAATTAGAAGGAAATGTGGAAAAGAAACCAAACATACCACTTATAGAACTAAAAGCTGAAAATAAATTAAAAATTAATTAGCTGAAAAAGGAGAGCATATTTATTGATTTATTTTAAAACTCCTGGCTTTTAGTTCCACAAAAATTCCAGATGCTTTTCAATCATTCATGAACTTGTATTTGCATGTGATCCATAAGCAAATAAGGCCCCACTTATTAATTTGCAGAAAATCAGTTTTCATTGAAAATTTAAAAATGCATAATTTGTGGAGTCTCTGTTTATATTTATTTGATGCTTTAAAGCTTCAAAAAATATAAATTTACTGCATTGTTTTAAACCATGTCTCATAAAAATGAAATCCATGGAAGAAACGAGTTTATGAAAGCAGCAAGTCAAAATGACACTTACCTGGATACCATGACCTGTCTGCCTCAGTATCCCTTTTCCATCTCACCAGTACCTATTTCCAGTTACAACCAGTGAACTTTGATAACCATCATCTAAGCCCTCACAGAGAAATGTTATAGTTTTGTATCCCGAGAATATCCAAGTTTCTTTTCTTCCCCAATTCACTCCCAAGGGAGCTGAATGCCCTCCCTCATTCCTCTTTCCTTTTCCCCAACAGTCTACCCTGAGAAGGTGACCAGGTTCTTTTGAAATGATAAATTCCCATAAGATCTTTTTTTCTCATCTTCCTACAGGGTCCCCATTAGGCCAGTATAAACAATGAAACCAATTTTTGTATATTAATGCAATCATTTAACTGGCCATACAGATAAACATATCCAAAGGAACAAAAAAGCATTATCATTTGCATTTGAGAATAATCTTGGATCCCTCCAAGCAAAACTTGGTAGAAGGTGCCTTTCTAGCTTCTTTGTTCTAGAAATGCCCTTCTAACACACCCAGAAGGAAATCATTAGGTGAGGTGTTTCTAAGGTTATGTTTGAATTTATTTCTTGTATCAGACATGCTGCCTTTGGAAGACGAACATACAAGTGATAATAATTTGAGTATTTCCTATGCTTATGCATTGCCTGTGACTAGCAAACCAGATGTTCTAAGATTCCTCATGAAAAGATTTTCATAAATTAATAACTATTTTTAATGGCTCTTCCATGGTCAGATAGCGAATCATAAGACCTCTTTAGAGCAAGACAGAAGACCATTCGGCAAACATCATGTAAAAAAGGGTGTTTTAAAGGTGATATTTATCACCCTTCCTTTTGCTTCTTACCTTTGTATAGCATTGTTCGGAAGTCTTTCCCTTCCCAGTAGCTGATGTTTACTCTTGTGAAAACATTGTATTTTTCTGGATAATGAATTTCAAACAGGACTCCTGTTTCAGGAGAAGGTTTATAGTCATATATTGAAACACTGGTTACAGGTAGGGGTTCTGCAGAATGGAAGTAAATGGACAAAGGGGAAGTGGAGAAGAAGGGAGAAAGGCCATTATCAATACTTCGAAGTACCAAAAATTACATCTATCAGAACACTTTCCACACTTTTATTATCCATAAGCACTAAACACCCCCACACTCATGAGTTGACTGATCTCCAGAGAAGTAATTAACAAAGTACATTTATGTGGTGTTGCACCTTTCAAAGAAATTTCATATTCATTTTTTCCATATGCTTTTTGCAATAACCCTGAGATCTGGGACGAGAAGATATGAATATTACTATTCAAAGATAAAAATAATGATGATGTCTCAGAGACTTTAAATTATTTGTCAAAGGTAACTTAACAAGTATGTGGCAGAGTCTATATCTCCAAATTCCTAGTTTATTTTTCTTTTCTCCAAGCCAAGAAAACTTGATGTTAATAACAGACCAGTAACAGAAAATACATTTTGGCTCTGACCAAGGATAAATGTTTATGTGATCATTTGTTTCTTTATATAAACTTAACATTTATTTTTCTCTATTAACTATAAGATTGCAAGCCACACTGTGTTGAGATAAATTAGAGTTTATCAAACCACTCTTCCTGCAGAAGTTAATAAAAAGTTTATTTCTATTTTGCTTGAGCTGTTAGCTCATTACAAAACTTTTTAAATACTCATTTTTTAAAAAAAAGATTTAATTATTTGTTCATCAGAGAGACAGAGACAGAGAGAGAGGGAGAGGGAGAAACAGGCTCCCTACTGTGCAGGGAGCCTGATGCAGGACTTGATCCCAGGCGCCTGGGATCATTTTTTAAAACCGCAACTTGATTCACATCTGCATCTCCTCTGTATCCCATTCTTCAGAAAAATTCTTATAAAAATGATTGAGCTCCCTCACCTTTCTGGAGGATAAGTTTTATATGCAGTCATTTGATTTGAGTATTTGGTTTGGTCATTTAAATATTTGGTTTGGAGTCAACTATTGTATTACAGACAAAAACAATTTTGATTCAAAGTCTTATCATTAGAGGATTCTCAGACATCATTTACAGCCAAATGAAAGCATTATCTTTGCTTTAAATTTTAGACTTTTAAAATTTCAAGTTTCAATACCCAAGGACACCAAATTCTGATTTAATTTATTCCACAAGTATCAAGGAACTACTTTGTCTTAATCTGTAGGTAAATATTTTTCATTTTGCCCTCCAGGATCATAATCTATTTTAGCTTTGCTTTTGATTGAAGAGATCCAGGAAGGACTGAAGCAACATGTTAAAGCTTTGATTTTTTTCCTGGAATTTTCTTAAAAACCAAGCTAACATCTAGCAAAACAAAACAAAACAAAACAGGAAAGACCTTCAGATTACAGCATATGATCATGTGCAAGTAGACTACATGCTGTATTCTCTGGTTAAAATGTTTCTAGTTTATCTTTGATTTGTCCTTGGTCTAATTGTTTAAAGAGAAAATCTACGGAGTGAACTCACTTGTGTCATGTAAACCAACCACCCAACCAACCCACCCACCAATCAGGGAAGACTCTTGTATTTCTCTTTGATTAACCTCCCCACCCCCACCCCAAATTTTGAACTATTTAAAGATCTTTCTTTCAACCCAGTCTAATTATTAACCCACAGAGTCTACCAAATCCACCTGCTGCCTCTGTATCTAAGGGAACCAAGATGAAAGCTAACAAAAAAAGGCAGGCACAGAGCAGGGGCTATTCTACTCCTGCTGTCCAGTATCTCAGCCTCACCAGGGTTCTGTCCTACTGAAAAGAGAAGTGAGAGGTCCATCCATTCTTTCATGCCCTGAGGCATGGCATCTGCACATCAAAGACATAGTCTAATTTTGAAATTCAAGAGATGAGGATTACAGCATAGCTATTTTATTTTATGATATTTTTTTTCTGTTGCAAGCTACTTCACTTTAAACAGAATTTTTTTGAAATGCCTACTTGCCTGTTTGCGACCTACAGTTCTCTTGGCTTCAACATAAGTAACCCAGGTCAGCAGCAAATTCTAAAGTCCAAGCCTGGGCATTACTGAGGCATATTCAATCCCAAAATTACTATTTTCAGTAGAACTCAAATGCACTACTAAAAATATTTCATTGTCTCTCCAGTGACTTCCCTCATTATTTTTCTTTTTAGAAATTATGTGAAGTGCTATAAATCAGAGCTGTTATTACTCAAGTGTTTTTCAGTGATGACAAGGTTAAATCTTGATCTAATTCAATTTGATCTAATTTTCCTTTCTCTGCCAGCTACCCTTTACTATTTCATTTCTTTTCTTAGGCACCAAGCAGGACTGGACAGAGAAACAGAGTTGTTAGAAAATGTGTCATTTATTACGTTTGTTTGTTTATTCCTTTTTCGTCCTCGGGTCTTTTTATTTTTCAAGGAATTAAGTATTACAAAATACATTTGAAACTCCCTCATATAATTCACTCGGATCCGATTTGCCTCCCATGATGGCTTAAGGTAAATTAGTAGTCTGAATTTGGTGGTTATCTTCTGATGTGTTTTTTCTTTTGTATTTATGTGTCCCATATCCATATGAAATGTTATTTTGCATTTATATATTACATGAATGGTATATTATACGAATCATTCAGCAGCTTACTTTTATCAACTACCACTGCTTTTGAGATTTGTCCATCTTGATGGAAGTATCTCTAGAAACTCTGTTTCAGTGTTCACTTTAGAATTAAACAAACTATACAGTTAGCTGTTATTTTGTTAGATTGTTTTCAGTCACTCATTTTTTTGTAAATAATGTTGCAATAAATGTCTTGAGACATGTTTCTGGACTATCCAGATCTTGGATCGTAGGGTATGCACATCTTCCATTGTGAGATATTGTGAAAGTGTGTTCTAACCCTATGTCAATTTACATTTCCATCAGCAGTGTATGATAGGTCATCTTTTTCCATATTCTTTTTTCAAAGCTTGCTCATATCAACCTTTTTAGTTTTTGCCACTCTGAGACATATGAAATTTTGTCTGTTTTAATTTCTTATTCACAAAGGAGATTATCTTTTCTTAGGTTTATTGGTTATTCAGCTTTCGTTTTCTTAAAATTGTTTGGTTCTTTTGCCTGTTTCATGGGTTCTTTTTCCATATTCTCCTGCTAATTTGTAATGCAATTTTTGTCATCTATTTCATTCTCACTGTCATTTTTGTGTATGTGTCCTATGCCTTCCTTCTTGATTGACCTTCCTTGTTCAAACATATCACTTAGTTATTTAAGTTAAAGTCTAGATGTTAAGTTCTCCTAGGCTTCTTATTCTGGAAAAGTTCTTTATCTTTAGTCTTTATTCTTTGCTTTTTTAAAAAGATTTTATTTATTTGAGAGACAGAGTGCATGAGTTGGTGGGAGCAGCAGAGGGAAAGGGAGAAGCAGGCTCTCCACTGAGCAGGGAGCCGGATGTGGGGCTTGATCCCAGGACCGTGGGATCATGACCTGAGTTGAAGGCAGATATTTAACCAACTGAATCCCCCAGGTGCCTCTATATCTTTATTTTTGATGTACTTTAGCTGGATATAAAATTATAAGATTTCCTCTCAGTATTTTGAAGCTATTGCTCCATTGTCTTCTTGAATCAATTATCGGGGAACAGAAAACTTCAGTGAGCCTAACAGTTATTCCTTTCTAACATATTATGGATTTTTTTTCCTTTGATACCTTCTACACTTTTTATTTGTCCTTGATAATCTACAATTTCACCACCACATAGCTGGACGTAGTTTTATTTTTGAATTACTCCACTAGGTATTTAGAATGCTTTGCAAATCTGTAGATTCATTTCATTCAAGTCTTGGAAATTTTCAAAATCAACTCTTGAAATATTGTACCTGTTATTCCCTTCATTGTCTTCTTCCTGAACTCTTAACCTCCTTAGTTAGAGCCTCTCCCACCTTCATATCTGAGAACTGTGCTAAATTATGAGGCAATCACAAATAATACCTTTCAATTTACTATTTAAATGCATCAGTGCAGAATTTATCTCATCAGTTGAAGTTTTTTTAATTGAATTTAAATTTGACTAATTAAGTGAGTTTTGCCTAGTCTAAGCAACTAAATATTAAGTTAAATAATTGTATTTTTCACTTCTAAAATTTTTTATGTTTATTTGATACATTTCTATTTAATTTCTGTCAATCTTTGTTTCATTATGTTTTGATCCTTTTGAATGGATGGAATTCTTATATTTAGCTCTTTGACTATCATAAAATACCATAAATTTGTTGCCAAGTTGCTATACAAAATGTAATCTGCAATATTATAGATGTTTGATGTCTATTCGTATGCTTTGAAATACAGGCCCAAGGCTGACTTTGTGTCTTCTTATTGCCCTGTTTCTTTCTTATTCTTGCTGTTGAGACAATTTAGCCATTGCTTTTGTTCAGCTCACGCCAGCTCCCAGTATAGAACCAGGGAATATTCACATTATTCTGAAGTTCTTAATATTGTGGGTGAAATAGTGGCTATCACTAATTCATTCCCTGAGTCAGAGGGTTACTAAGCTTCTCCTTGATAATAAGACTGACTGTGTATTCCCTACATCCCAAGGCCTCCATCTATAATTCTATCACAGATAGAAAGAATCTCCACACCAAACAGAAATCTTGAGTCTGTGCCCTACCTAGTATGGAGCATTCCAATCCTTATTGTATTGAGACCCAAGATCAGGGCTGTGTTCTTTCAGATGCAGAGCACAGAGGCCCCAGGACTTCAGCCTATCTCCCCCGCTTGGAACTTCTATTTTGTTTCTGATTCATAGAGATACCTATCTTATTTTTGAGCCTACCAATATACTTCTGGTTTTTTTTTTTTTTTTTTTTTTTTTTTTTGATTTGTGGTAGGAGCAAAAAGTGTGTCACAAGTAGATACTTACTGAATTATTTTTGCAAGAAATCCTAACATGAAATTCCCATTTCTTCTTTCGATAAAAAAAAAAACAAATTAAAATGATGTTTAATATGACTGTTTTTTTTTCTCATTTAGGTGTCCCACATAATAAAATCTGATGTTTAATCAAAGACTGTTT
Source organism: Mustela lutreola (assembly GCF_030435805.1). Lineage (NCBI taxonomy): Eukaryota > Metazoa > Chordata > Mammalia > Carnivora > Mustelidae > Mustela > Mustela lutreola. Next base: position 92,680,847 of record NC_081297.1, read on the forward strand.
TATGTCTCTTAACTACATTTGAATCATCCATGACAATTGTGAATAAGAAAGTCCTTAAAGTTCTGGAAGTAACTGAGACAGAACATAAGGGAACAAGACAAATGTAGAGCAAATACTGTTTAAAGAAATCAGAATTAACTCTGTGCTCCTTGGTAACTGCTAAGAGCCAAGAGGTGCTTCTTTCTGAGATGGCTCTGTTTTGATGGACTAAAACTAAAGGAGCTGTTGGATCAGTGACCAGCGTCCTTGCTTTTCATGTGACCAACATAAGAATGTGTCTGTTCAGACAGAGTCCTCTTAAGGGAAAGAAACCTGTGATTAGGCTTTCACTTTTTTTTTTTTTTTTTTTTAAAGAGAGAGAGAAAGAGTGTGAGTAGATGGGGTGGAGCAGAGGGAACAGGAGAGAGAGAATCATAAACAGGCTCCCCACTCAGTGTGGAGCCGGTGCCAGGCTCAATCCCACGAGCCTGAGATCATGACCTGAGCTGCATTTAAGAATCTGACGCTTCACTGACTGAGCTACCCAGGTGCCGCAGGGCTCTCACTTCTGATGTCAGGAGCAGAAAAAAAAAAAAAAAAAGGGACTGATCCCAGGTTCCAGGCCAGAGTTTCTAACTTATGTTTAGATGATGATTTGGAATCTAACCTGACAGCTTAGCTCTATCCACGCAGGCCACTGAGGTGAGCTGGCAGCAGCTGCAGCCTGTGATCCAAGAGTCATGGTCACAATCAAACCTATGAACTTAATTCAAGTCTTCACCACTTCCTTCCTGCAATATTTCAACAGCTTTCTTTATTATTCTCCTTGACTCCGGTCTTACCTTAATTTTTCTACTTGTTTCTGCTTAAAACCTCTAAGCCTGCAGGCTACTTGATATTCTCAGCTTGTCAGAGTCTCTGCCTTACACCTGTCACTTGCCCTTTGCCCTGCCTGATCTGTTTTGACTCTCCTTTGCTTCCAACCCCTCGAGTAATTTTCTGTTTAATGTCATTGGTATTGTTTACATTTATTGATCTTATATGAAATGCTACACATTTTGTTAAGGACTGTATTTTAATATTTTTCACATTATAAAATATTACATTATTTTATGGTACCCTCCACCAAAACTGCAAACAAGACAAATCTGGCCTGCCACTTGTTTTTCTATGACTTGTGAGCTAAGAATAGCATTTACATTGTTAAATGGTTAACAAAAATTAACAGAGGAATAATGTCTTGTGATGTATCAGAATTACATGAATTTTAAATTTTAATGTCTTTATTATTTTATTTTATATTATTTTATTTATTTGACAGATAAAGAGAGATTATAAGTACGCAGAGAGGCAGGTAGAGATAGAGGGGGAAGCAGGCTCCCCACCAAGAAGAGAGCTGGATGTGGGGCTCGATCCCAGGACCCTGTGATCATGACCTGGGCCGAACACAGAGGTTTAGCCTACTGGGCCACCCAGGTGCCCCTAAATTTTAGTATCTTTAAATAAAGTTTTATTAGAATATAGCCATGCTTGTTCACTTATGTACTGCCTATGGCTGCTTTTGTGCTGCAACACTAGAGCTGAATAATCCCAACAGACTATACAGCCCCCACAAACTAAAACTCTATTATCTAAGTCTTTACAGGAAAAGCTTGCTAAAATTAAAGATTTAAAAACTGAGATTTAAAGAAAGTAATAACTTACCTAATGCTACACTAATGGTTTCTAGATTACCTTGTTGGCTTTAAAGTTCATACTTTGAACCACTACACTACTCAATAATACCTGCTTGAACCAAAAGACAACTGACAGAATGGGAGAAGATATTTGCAAACGACATATCAGATAAAGGGCTAGTATCCAAAATCTAAAAAGAACTTATCACACTCAATACCTAAAGAACAAATAATATAATCAAGAAATGGGCAGAGGACATGAACAGACATTTTTGCAAAGCAGACAACTAGATGGTCAAAAGGCACATGAAAAAGTGCTCCATATCACTCAGCATCAAGGAAATACAAATCAAAACCACAATGAGATACCCTCTCATGCCAGTCAGAATGACTAAAATTAACAAGTCAGGAAATGACAGATGCTGGTGATGATGCGGAGGAAGGGGAACCCTTCTACACTGTTGGTGGGAATGCAAGCTGGTGCAGCCACTCTGGAAAATAGCAAGGATGTTCCTCAAAGAGTTGAAAAGAGAGCTACCCTACAACCCAGCAATTGCACTACTGGGTATTTACCCTAAAGATACAAATGTAGTGATCTAAAGGGGCACGTGCATCCGAATATTTATAGCAGCAATGTCCACAATAGCCAAACTATGGAAAGAACCTAGATATCCATCAACAGATGAATGGATAACGAAGATGTGGTATATAAACACAATGGAATACTATGAGACCATCAAAAGAAATGAAATCTTGCCATTTGCAATGACATGGATGGAGCTGCTGGGTATTATGCTGAGTGAAATAAGTCAATCAGAGAATGAAAATTATCATATGATCTCCCTGATATGAGGAAGTTGAGAGGCAAAGTGTGGGGTTTGGGGGGTAGGGAAGGAAAAAATGAAACAAGATGGGATTGGGAGGGAGACAAACTATAAGAAACTCAATCTCACAAAACAAACTGAGGGTTGCTGGGGGGAGGAGGGTAGGGAGAGGGTGGTGGGGTAATGGACATTGGGGAAAGTATTGTGCTATGGTGAGTGCTGTGACGTGTGTAGACCTGTCGATTCACAGACCTGTATCCCTGGGGCTAATAATACATTATATGTTAATTAAAAATTTAAAAAAAGAATACTTGCTTGATAATTTGCCCATTGCAATGTAGACTTCAGGATAGTATGACTTACAGCTCTGAGAAGGAGCTTTTCTCAATAAAATCTTATTATGTCATTTCTTTGTATCTGTCACCATTCCTCATCAATTATGGATTAAAGATTAGTAGTCAAGTTCCTCCCAATCTTTCTAGCTACCTTTCTTATTATTTTCTGGAATGATGGGTGCCAGATATGTTAACCCTTCGCAATTCACAAGAAGGTCCACTCTTTGCAAATATGATTCCCTTTGACTCCGTTGTAACACTTTCCATTCTTTATTTATTTTCACTACACCATCAATGATTGTATCTTCTGAGGTGCCTTCCCAATGTTCGCTAAGGAAGGCTGGGCAATCTCTTTCACATAATTTTCTTAGAGCATTTATCATGTTTTTTTAATGGTTTTTTTATTTGTCTCTTATGCTATAATATATCATCTTTCAATGTGGGTATGAAGGACATGACACACAGGCACATACATGTGCACAATAAATAAAATAAAAATTCATGGATTTTTTTATAATACATGAATTTACATTTGCATAATGTATTAATGCATGTTTATATTTATACAATATATTATAGAATACATGAGATTCTATTCATAGAGTGTCTCTAAAGTGTTCTGCAATGTTTACAATTACTACCTCTCAGATTTTACTAACACACAAGACAGCAGTGGGTAATAACATTTCTCCAATCTGTAAGCAATTGTTTTCGTGTGTTGTTTTATCTATGAAAAAATGACTTCTCTCCAAAATGCAGACAATATACTGAAAATTCTTAATCAATTAAATATTAATCAGATGTCAGAGCTTAAGGGTTGTGAAACTCCTTTGAGCTGGCCAAATGTCTTCTTTGTGCTGAATTTATTTTTTGCCATGTTTTTCAGCATTCTCTAAGAGCACCAGACTCAGGACAGCTATAGAGAACTATCAAAGGATGGCCCTGGAGCCAATTACTTTGTCACTGCTTATTTCATCAAGACAAGTTATCTACCACACAATAAATGACTGCACCAAATATATCCTTTTAATCTCGAGTAATGTGTCATCTCTTTGAGCAGATACTATTAATGTTTCCTAAACTTTAAAAAACGCTTCCCATTATAAAAATAAAGATGGCAAAAATGCATCATTCACTGACAAATAGTCGTGATTTTAGAGCTCAAAACTAATCTTAGTCATCACGTACTTTAATTCCCTCTTTTTTAAAGGAGGAAGCTGAAATCAAATGTGACCTCATGCATAAGGTCACAGAAATATTTGTGCCTTAATTCCCAATTCTTATATTCTGAACCTAATTTCTCTTTTAAAATCGAGGGTGATGTAATTGAGTCTTTAAAAAGGAGATACAGTAGGAGAGACAAGAAACCATCATTAGTTAGTTTTTGCTTTTTAGAAATCAATGCAGATTTCCTCTTCCACATAGGATGTAGAAATTTACAAGTCAATGTCACTCTCTCAGCCCTCAACAAGAAGAAAAAGCCAAATAATTCATGAGATCATGATTTTTCTTGAATCTAGCAGAGATCTGAGATTACAAGACAACCAAATGAACTAAATACCCAAGAGTGACAAACCCCCTGCAAACAGAAGGGACATTAACTGCTTCACCTTTGGCAGAGCATGGTGGGAGGAGGGGGGCTCCATTAAAGCAGGAAAAAAGATAGATTTTAATAAATTCATAAAGGCTAGATGTGTTTTCAATGACAGCATAGAACTGTCTGTCCAATAAAATAGCTGTTAGCCACCTGTGGTTATTTTAATTAAACGTAGAATGAATCAAAATTAAATAAAATTAAAAATTAGTGGTTACTGGGGTACTGGGTGGCTCAGTGGGTTAAAGCCTCTGCCTTCAGCTCAGGTCCTGATCCCAGGGTCCTGGGATTAAGCCCCACATCAGCGGGGAGCCTGCTTCCCTTCCTCTCTCTCTGCCTGCCTCTCTGCCTACTTGTGATCTCTGTCAGATAAATAAAAAAAACCTTTAAAAAAAAAATTAGTGGCTACTTAGCCCAGAGAATTCCAAATAAGAAAAACTGAAAGAGATCCCCTCAAGACACATTATGATCAAAATGTCAAAAGTTAAAGATAAAGAAAGAATCTTAAAAGGAGCAAGAGAAGGTACATACAAGGGAAATCTCATAAGAATATTAGCATTTGGGAGCCTGGGTGGTTCAATCAAGTGTCTGATTTCCACTCTGGTCATGATCCCAGGGTCCTGGGATCTACTCCGGCATCAGGATTCTTGCTCAGCGGGGAGCCTGCTTTTCCCTCTGCCTACTGCTTCCCCTGCCTTTGTTCACTCTCTCTCTCAAATAAATAAATAAATAAATAAATAAAAATAAAAAGAATATTACCATATTTTTCAGCAGAAACTTTACAGACCAGAAGGGGATGGCAAATACATTCAAAGTGCTGAAAGAAGAAAATTTCTAACCAAGAGTATTCTTTCTGGCAAGGTTATCATTAAGATTTGAAAGAGAAAAAAATTTGCAAACAAGCAAAAGCTAAAGGAATTCATCACTACTAAACTGGCCTTACAAGAAATGTTAAGGGACTCTCTAAGCTAAAAAGAAAGGACACTTATTAGTGATATATCACTATTATATTATTAATTATTGTTATTATCATCAGAGAATCTAACTAGACATTTTTTCAAAGAAGACATGCAGATGGCCCCTAAAACACATGAAAAGATAGTCAACATCACTAAGCATCAGGGAAATGCAAATCAAAAGGGGTATCACCTCACACCTTTCAAATGGTTATTATCAAAAAGACAAGAAATAACAAGTATTGGTAAAAATGTGGAGGAAAGGAACTCTTATGCACTCTTGGTAGGAATGTAAACTAGAATAGCCACTATGGAAAACGGTATGGAGATTTCTCAAAAAATTAAAAATTAATTTGAAAAGATGTATACAATATGTATATGTATTTGTGTATACACACACACACACACACACACACACACACACATTTATAGCAGCATTATTTACAATAGCCAAGATATGAAAACAACCTGAGCATCCACCAATGGATGAATGGATAAAGAAGATGTGATATATCTGTGAGGAATGGAATACTACTCAACCATAAAAAAGAATCAAATTTTGCCATTTGCAACAACTTGACAGAACTTAAGGGTATTTTGTGAAGTGAAATAAGTTAGACAGAGATAGACAGATACTGTATGATCCCGCTTACATACGGAATCTAAAAATCAAACAAAGCAAAGAAAAACTCATAGAAGCAAAGAACAGAATGGTGGTTTCCAGAGGAGAGAGGGGTCGTGGGGTGGGCAAAAGTAGTGAAGGGGGTCAAGGAGTACAAACTTCAGTTATAAAATAAATAAGTCATTGGATGTAATGTACAGTATGGTTACTGTAATCAATAATATTGTATTGCCTATTTGAAAGTCATCAAGAGAATAAATCTTAAGTGCTTCCACTGCAAGAAAAAATAATTGAGACTGAATGGTGACAACGATAACTTGACTTACTGTGGTGATCGTCTTGTAGAATATATAAATATCAAATCATTGTGCTGTATACCTGAAACTAACATAATCATAAAAATAATCTCAGAAGTGTAAAGATGAAAACCTTCAAACTTCATGTAAATTTCAAATATGTAAAGCATAAACTAAAAGAAGTAGAAAAGAAGAAGTACAAACTAAAAGAAGTAAACTAAAAGAAGTAAAAGAAAAAGACAATAGATATATTTGGAGATTTTCACATACCACTAACCATCATTTTTAGAACAAGTAGACAGGAAATCAGTAAGGGTAGAGAAGATTGAACAACCAACTTGACCTAATTGAAATTCATCAAAATTTCACCCAACAGCTGCCCACAGAATACACGCCAAGACATACCATATTGGGGGCCATAAAACAAACTGCAACAATTTTAAAGTACCTGAAATCACATAAAGTATGTTCTCTGATCACAACAGACTTTACCTAGAAATGAATAAAAGGGTCTCTGAAAAATTGCAAGATGGATATTCAGCAGCACACCTGCTAAGCCCACATGTTGAAAAAAAAATCACAAAAGAAAATAAACAAATATTTTGAATACAACTCATTGCACACACTAAAATGTCCAGGAGATATAATGGAAATCTCTTATCATGTGCCTACTTACATTTACTTATCATTAGCTTACTGGTCAAATGACTTTATGAATCATCAGCTAAGGGGCTGACTGTTGGAGCTTTTTCTGGTCTGGAGTAGCTAAGCACATGCTAATGAACGTTAGGTCAACAACAATAACTACACTTTTATTTTGCTTTATGCCTTAGTCTCCCCTCACCCCTGCGCCAGTTCTTTCTTCTATTATTTGTTCAACTGAATTCAATTAATATTTATTGAACACTTATTAAGTGTAAAGTTAATGCTAGGTGTCTATGAGATTGTGAAGATGGTAAGGCACAGTTTTGGATTTCAAGGAATTGTATTATCGCCATTGTTTACCTAGATCTGCTACCGGGACCTATTAATGCCCAGTTCGCCTCTCTCTGCAACTTGTTTAAAACGGTATTTTAGAAAAGGAAGATTCTTCCTTTAATTCTACTAGGTCTTGAATTTGCTCATTATATTTATAAACCTTGAAGGTCTTGGGTTTATGTCATTCCACTCCTAATTTTTTAGGATTCAATACTGATTCTAGGACTCTGCGAAGGGAAACATTAATTAATTTTTGACAGACATATTAAAAATATGTCTTCTAGCTTGATTCTGAGTTCTTGCTTCCTGATGTTTCTCTTTCCTTTTATCCCAAGAGAAAAAAAATCACTATGTCCTTTTCTTTGTTTGTGGCGAAAGTAACTTCAAGTAGCTGGCATTTAAGAAAATCACAGCCACTGGAAAATTAGCACTGAAGGATAATAAGCAAAAAGAACTTTACTGAGCCATTAAATTGCTCTGGTGGTAAACTCTGCCATCTTATAGATAACATTTCTTCTTCTAACATATTCATCAACAGATATGATAAAGTCATATCTCAATTTGATATTAGGTATTAAAGTTCCAGAGAGAAAAGTAAAAATCACATATAGTTAAAATTACTCCTAAAAATTCTTAATGTAAGCATTAATGGTTTAAGACATGAACTACTGAAGGTTAAAATGCCAATGATTTGAGGGGTTTTTGGGTATTTTTCTTGGGCAGTGGAAGCCAAGGCTTTTTGGAGGGTGAGGTCAAGAATAGAAACTGATAAATAATATCTTTTTCTCTCTCTCAGCTAAAAATGTATAATTAATTTTGAGAAGGCTAAATATGAGTATAAATTCCTTGTCTCAAAACCCAAATGACTTAATATAAGAGTATGTGTTCTGGAAAAATATAGCTTAGTTATAATCATACTATTCAGTTATATATCAAAAAATTACATGGTCCAATCATGAATCTAAAATTATTATTCAACCTGAAAATATACTGTCTCATTGAGGTTTACTTTTTTGGGTTTGAAACAGATTTTTCTTTAACAGAAGGTAACAGTTAAACATCAAATGCTGGCACAAAACCGTATTTTCAACAAAAAGCAGAACTTTGAATTTATGCCGCTCGACTTAAAGGTGATTGGACTTGCCATCCCGGGCTGATGTTCTTTCAGTGAGAGCCCCATGAGAATATGCCCAAAGAAGAAACACAGAGGACAATACTCCAAATGATGCTTACTTGTTAACACAGTGATTGATCTGGATGGCTTGGTAACCACATTTCCATTTACCACTACCAGAGTGATTATATAATAAAGACCATGGTAATTAGCCTTAAAGGTAACAGGAGGAGGCAAAGTGCTGTTGAAGTCCTCAAATTCGAAGAAGTAATTTTTTGATTCCCCAGTTATCTTCACAACATATACAGATGATGGGCTCATGACATCTGAGGCTTCTAAAGACACAACGATGCTATTATCATCTTGAACAGTTACATGGAATGTTGTGGCATTCTGTTTAAGAAAAGAGAAAAACAAAAGGAAATGAAGGTCAAATTGAGATTGTTAGCAATAAAATTATGCTGAGCTTGTTTTTCCAAAACTAATGTTTGTGATAAGCATCACCCAGGTATTTTAGTGTTCAAGGAAAAGAAAGCTTAACCCTCTTATGATTATGGATCTACTCAGGATTTTATTTTTGATTCTTCTCCATTGAAAGGCTGCTCCCAGTTCCTGGATTGTGTCATGTAATAAACACAAAATAAACACTGTGGAAATGAGTAAAGAATGAAATGAATGAAAATCATCTTGGCACTTGACTTCCAGAAGAATTCTTGGTTTCAGCTCTGCTGGAGAAACTATACGGATGGAGCACTCTGGAAGGAGTAATGCTGTGGTATCCTAGGAAAATTCTAGAAGAATGTTGCAAAACAGTTATTTCTTCTCTCACGTTTCACCTGTCAGTTCTGAAAATAATAATAATTTAAAAAGTCAAGACTGAAAATCCTGTGATAATCCTCCTCACTAGATGTTACCCAGTCTTTAGTCAGAGAAGCTAACAGACTCTTTGAAGAAGGAACCAGACTGAGGGTAACTGGAAAAGGCAGTGGTCAGGGGAATGAAAACCGCTCTAAGGATTCTAGATCAATGTTTATGGACAGTATTTGAAAAGCCATGGTGTGGTCGGTTTAAATATTCCTTCCTGATTCTTTCCTGTACTATACAGCAGAATAGTCCTTCTGCTCTCTGGTCTCCCATAAGACTCACACACTTTGTATCATTGCTGCTTTGCTTTTAATTCATCTTGGGGGTATATGGTGTCTGGGAAGTTGTTTCCCTGCTTTGAGCCTCAGATCTCTCTTCTGTGAAAGGGGGACAGAACAATTGCTAAAACTTGGTTAGGACTTACCAGGATCCAGATACAAAGCTAGGTAGGTCTATAAACATAGTCATCTCATTTAATACGCAGAATGACCTGATGAGATAGGTATTTTTATCAATGTCAGTTTGTAGTTAAGGAAACAGAGGGTCAGAAGGATTGAGTCGCCTGCTCAAGGTCACACATCTAGTCTGGACTCTTTTTTTTTTTTTTTTAAGATTTTATTTATTTATTTGACAGAGAGAGATCACAAGTAGGCAGAGAGGCAGGCAGAGAGAGAGGAAGGGAAGCAGGCTCCCCTCTGAGCAGAAAGCCCAATGCGGGACTCAATCCCAGGACCCTGAGATCATGACCTGAGCTGAAGGCATTGGCTCAACCCACTGAGCCACCCAGGTGCCCTCTAGTCTGGACTCTTAACCACTGAACTACACTAGTACCGAAACTGAGCTTCATTATGTCCACATGTCTGTATCTCTTCCCCTCTTGACTTGTTCTCCTAACACTCAGTCTGGAAAGTCTCTGTTAAATGAATGAAAGAATTGCTGATTGCATTAAAATTATATGTGGACATTTGCCTCTTAGAATTAACCTAATGGTACCGCCCATATAGTCAGTAGCCAAATCAAGCCTACAGTACATATCAGTATCAGAAAGGAGGCTCTAAGTGTACCTAAAAAAAAAGTACTGATTTTTTTTCCTATTATTTACTTGTTTTAGAAAACTAATTCTTACAGGTCCTAGTATTTGTAAAGAATACCGACCATTAACAGAAATTTATTTCCATGTTAATATTTAATAGACTTAATTATGTTCATGACATTCTAACCATATGAGACCTTAGGTTCTTTAGGGGCAGGGGCTATATCTTATTTCTGGCTGCACCTCTAGCTCCAGGACCACTGTCTGACATATGCCAGGTACTTTGTGGCCTGGATGGTCCTAGTCAGAACTCTATAATACGGATCAGTCAGTATGGATTGACTTTTATATATATATATATATATATATATATATATATATATATATAATATATTAAATGTATATAAATATATATATTAAACATATTAAAGATTTCATTTATTTATTTGATAGAGACATGGTAAAAAAAAAAAAAAAGGGAATATAAGCAGGGGGAGTGGGAGAGGGAGAAGCAGGCTTCCTGCTGAGCAGGGAGCCTGATATGGAGCTCCATCTCAAGGACCCTGGGATCATGATCTGAGCCGAAGGTAGACTCTTAAGAACCGAACCACTCAGGTGCCCCTGGATTGACTTTTAAAATTTCCTTTTCTGGGGCACCTGGGTGGCTCAGTGGGATGAAGTCTCTGCCTTCAGCTCAGGTCATGATTCCAGGGTCCTGGGATCAAGCCCCTTATGGGGCTCTCTGCTCAGCAGGGAGCCTACTTCCCTCTCTCTCTCTGCCTGCCTCTCTGCCTACTTGTGATCTCTGTCAAATAAATAAACCCAAATCTTTTTTTAAAAAAGTCATTTTCTCCTCATTGTCTCTCATCATCACACACATAGGTGGGTCTCTAAAACTGTGTACTTTTGAAAAACACAACAAACATACAGAAAATGTGACCCACCGTTATTGTCAAGTGCGATCCAGGTGGGACTGCGAAGCTAAACCAAGCATCCAATATCTAATAACACTGAACTCTGGCTTTTATTCATTATTGGTTATGGAAACGGATTCGCTAATTCAGAGAACAGTAACTGTACAAACATCAGGTTCAGAATTATGAATTTTTTGCTCTGTTTTAATAGCCAATAACAAAAAATTTTGTGATAATGAAAAGAGGGATACATGATCTCCATTTTGCAAAGTGTTTAAGAGATACGTATCTAATGGGTCATGATGCTTCATAGACACAGCAATCTTCCAGGGAAAGGGACTAATCTTCCAAAATCTAACGACAGCTTTGGGGATGATCATATCAGCCATGAATATAAGCATTGGCCCATGTGCTCCCAGGTTGCCCAAAATAAATCAGGGCAGGCTAATCAGATTCAGTCGGTGGGACTAATGAGAAGAAGGCAGAAGGCCAAGTGAGTCTAGGCAGTGAGCCTAAAGAAATGTCATTATACCATTTCTTCTCTGTCCTCTGTGCTTCAGCTTTTCCTGGAATCTATATTCGGGAGAAGATTCCAGATGCTTGCTGCAGGCACAGAACCCCTGCCGAGATGTAAAGCAAGAAGAAAGAGTTAAAAGTTACAGAAATGGATTTCAATTTAGGCAAGGCCAGCATGGATTTATTTGGTGGATAGAGAAGTATTTAAAAAAAAAAAAATTTTTTTTTTTTTTTGAAACCGGGTAATAGTCTTGCTTGACTCTGCAATGAAAATATTTTTACTGAGATTTCCTAAGCATAATACAATTTAATATAGAAATTTCTCTGCTCCAACACTCTCATTTCACACTTGAAAGAACAACGGTGCAAAATGTCACCCAGCTAATTGATGTCGGAACAAGGACTAGAATCCAAGCATCCTTATGTCTCCCAGTAGTTCTCTTTCCCGAAGGAGAGGTAGGCTGCTCGAGGCAGCAAAGGGAGATGGGGTGCTTGGCTTCAGCAAGGAAGGGGAACCTGTAACCTGCTCTATGGCCAGTCGCATGGGACAGAAGCTACTGGAGAGAGAGTGGGCAGCATTAAAGAGGAGAAAAATGCCCGATGAGTACCTGGAATGTGGGACAAGAAGAGAACTGGTCTCACATGCTCCAGTCTGACATCGTAGGAAGTCTTCCACCATCTCTGACAAACATAGCAACCCTAATCTAGACCATGCTTTGCACTTGGCATTTTATAACTTTTCCTTTTTTCCTTATAACAATCTTTAGAAGTAAGTGTCTTTCTCCCCATTTTACTCAGAGAGGTTAAATAATCTGCTTAAGAACACAGCTATAGACTTGGAATCAGAGGACCTGAGTTTCTACTCCTTTGCTGCAACATATTATCTGATAACATGGGAAAACGCAAGGAACTGCTTAATTTCTTTCTTTCTTTTCTTTTCTTTTTTTTTTTTTTTTAAAGATTTTCTTTATTTGTTTATCAGAGAGAGAGAGAGAGGAGAGAGCACAAGCAGAGGGAGTGGCAAGCAGAGGGAGAGGGGGAAGCAGACTGCCTGCTAAGCAGGGAGCCTATTGCAGGGATCAATCCCAGGACCCTGGGATCATGACCTGAGTCAAAGGCAGAGGCTTAACTGATTGAGCCACCCAGGCATTCCCAACTGCTTAATTTCTAAAATAGGGGTGTTTCCTACAAACTCATGGGATTTGGGTAAGAATTAAATGGCTTTTTAGAAAAATACTAATAGGATGAACCCAATAAATATTACCTGTATCTCAAAGGTTCTTGTGTTTTAGTTAAGTTGTGAATCTCTCAAGGACCTGTCAACTAAAGAAGTTCTATAAACATTCATTTAACTAACTTCACAATTCTATGGAATTCTGTGATCATATTCACTTGATGTTATATTTACATTGGAGAGCTATCCATTCTATCATTTCAACAACAAATAAACATTAGCAGAGAGACAACTTGGCATCAGGTATTTTGCTGGGTGTTAGTGACAGGCTTTGAGTAAGATGGCGGACTTGACCTCCTAGAGCTCAGATTCGAGTCAGAGAGACTCACCCAAATGCATAATTATAATAGCATGTTGAGTGTTACTATTTGCAGACTTGGAAAAACTGTTTGATGCCTGTTTTTGCTGTCTGTCTGGGATCCCTTGATTATATATTCTTGTTTTGGAGCACTGCTTCTTTCCCACCATAAAGCCAAGAAGGGATCCTGATGGCAGTTCTGAATAGCCGTGCACTACTCCCAGATGAGAGCAAGAGGTACTTTGACTCAGTCAGGGTGAATCATAGTGCCCAGTTCCCCCTTCATGGAGAGAGTCAGGGGGTGCTACTGGGGACCAAGCTTGTCAATAGAAGGCTTTGTCTGAAATTTTATAACTGGAATTAGTGGGGAAGAGTTTTTTCTCCTCTAGCTCCAAGTACGTATGGTGGATGCAAAACTGGAGAAGTCAGTATCTATCATTCTGCCCCACAAAGACAGTTGCTTGAGGGAGTATCCCGGATGTGGTCTAAGGCCCTGGTTCATTCATCCTAAGGCTATGCCCCTGTGCAGTTTGGGGACCTGAGTGAATAAATCCCAGTTGATGGCTTATGTCAGTTAAGTTCGGTTTCCAAAATTGACAGCCAAAAGTCCCAGTCAACACAAGAGAATTGTTCGGTGCTCTAGACATGTAGAGGAGAACACAATTAATTCTGTTTCTGCAATGGGTATGAGGAAAGATTGCAAGTTGAAAGTGATGCTTGAAAAATTCTCAGGAGTTTTCCAGGGGAACAAAGGTCAGTGCATCATCTGAAGAAATGGGAAGAAGACCCCCAGGCTTCTGGGTGGTTAGATCATGGTAGCACTTTCAGAGAGGAGGGTTGATAGAGTCCAAGTTGTGAATTTAGATGTTTTTTAGGCCAAAAGAAATCATGGTCTGTTTTAATGCAGGAAGGTGACATAATTAGGTCACAGCTTACAAAGATTAATACAGTTAGGAACATGGACCAGTATAGATAGGGATTGCCCGAGTGGGCCCACCTAAGGCCAGAAGACTATAAGGAGGCTGTTGCAACCCTTCAGGTAAGACCTGATGAAAGTCTGAGCCAATGCTAGTCAAAGCATATCTGCCTGTGTGACGTGCACTTAGAACATTATTAATGCATCAGCTGGCAATCCAATCAATGATTAGACATATTAGAGGACATTTTAGAGAGAACAATTAGAAAATTCTGCTGTGCTAAGGCTACCACGTAATAAGTAATGGGATGCTCAATTCTTTTCAATAGTGCTATCAATGGTGTCCAGTGTTTCTATAGCACTACGGCTATACTTCTCTGCAGATGCTGTGGAATTCATAGCCTCCTGTCCAGCTGTGGGATAAGTTTTCCAGCAAGATCTTCCTTCCTTTCAGTTCCTTCAGGAACATCAAGTTCTCAGAGCTGTCCTGACAAGGCAGAGCTCCCCCTGACACTTTCTCAGAATGATTCACAGCTCTCTTTCAGAAATTGTCAGGACAGAATTTGGATGTTGCTCTCAAAGGCTAGGGATGGTGGCCTCCCCCTCATTTTCCATGACGTCTGCAATCTTCAGATACTGAGCAGCCAACACATATCAGGAATTGTGCCAGAGGCTAGGGATTCGCTCTATTTAGGACTAAAGAGGAAGATCGGTATCATGTGCCTTTGTCCTTCCTAATGTCCTGTCTAACCAATAATAGCGACTATGATGATGATGATAAGGAGGACACTATCATTGTAAAGGACACTAACTTATACAGAGCTTATAATGCACTGCCAGAAACTTCTCTGAAGCTCATTCAGCAAGCTGTTGATGCATGCCTGCTGAGTGAATATATTTACAATTGGCTGTGTAATACCAGACTTCAATATAAGTGTCCTAAATGTATCTTTACAGGTAGAACCTATGGGTTTCTCTGTGCCTTGGTCCACATCCACGCCAGGTCAACCTTTCATGTTTTAGATGCTTAAATACACTCACTTCTGTTTTTATGACTTCATGATAGAGAGTCCTCATCTCTTTTTGCATCTTTTTGATAAAGGAGTCCAAACTCACCTGTCAGGCAGGTCATATAAATGAGAGAAGCAATCTAGGGTGACAGGATTGATTGATGAAATAGTTAGCTGATGGAAGGGTGCATGCATTGTCTAAAAGCATCATTAAAAAGCAAAATTATAACAAAATAAAACTATGCTGGCCAAAGAAAACACCTTTGCAGACTAGTCTCAGTCCAGAGACTGCCAGATTACAACACCTGACTGAATTTGTTGCAGTGTCATTTCCTTCAACAAACATCTTATCTTTGGACCTTCAGATTCTGACCATACTCTTTGCTCTGCCCACCCAGAATGCAGAAATGATAACTAAAGTCTGTTACTCCCCATGCATTCATTTACAATAAATACAGATGGCATTTACTTATCAGTTACTGGGTGGGTATATATGTGTGTGTTAAGTGGCATTTTATTATATATATTAACGCAGTAATTATTTCCTGATTCTTAATATGGGCTTGTACTACAAGCTCTATAGAACTCTTAATTCTGGAGATTAAACAAAACATGCTTAAGGAAAGAATTTAACTTGGCATTTTTTAAATGAGAGAAACACCCTGCTGGAGAGATGTGCCAAAATTCAATGTGTTATTTAGAAATATAATAATAGTCATGTATAGTATTTTATATTTTTTAAAGCACTTTTGAATCCATTTTCTCATTTGATCCTCAAAACATCCCATCAAGTTATTATCTCACTTCATGGGTGAAAACACTGAGGTGTGAAGAAATTAAACGGTTTCTCAAGGCTACTTTATGATGATGTGGAGGACTTAGCACTGAAGGCAATTCTTTAACTACGAATTTTATGACTCTATTATGCTCCTCTTCCCAGACGATCAGATCCTGGAGCCAGAATGATTTCCCAAATGCTACTTTTCATATCTGTATTTAATTGGTGGTGAACTCCCTCAGCACAAACCATGACTTATTCCTCTAGGTTATGATTGATAGATGCTCCAAAAGGGTGGTATCACAAAAAAAAAAAAGAGACAATTTTGAGAGATAAAAAGAAATTCTGGGGCAGCTGGGTGGCTCAGTTGGTTGAGTAACCAACTCTTGGTTTTAGTTCAGGTCAGGATCTCAGCGTCCTGGGATCAAAGGAGCCCTCGGTGGACTCCACTTTCAGCAGGGTATCTGCTCATGATTCTCTCTCTCTCCCTCTGCTCCGCTTCCTGCTCACACTTTATCTTTCTCTCAAATAAGTAAATAAATCTTGATTAATTAATTACCTAATTAATTCTGGAGATAGGCACACCTTGGTGCAAGTCCCACTTAAGTGATATTCTCTCATTTTGATTCTGAGAGCCTCAGTTGCTCCAGGTAAATCATGGAAACACTAAAATAACTAGATTTTTGAGGGGAAACAAATGAGATTCTATGTGTGCATTACTTAACACACTACCAAATATTTAGTAGATTCTCTGAATGCAAAACCTGATTGTTACTGCAAAATTTATGATTTTCACATTGTTTTCACATTAATTTTCTTTAGGACATGTAGGTTGTAGAAGTCATATCTTTTTAGGACACTAACACTGTGATCCATAGCTATAGCTATAGCTATTCTGTCTTTCAGTCTGTTTATCCAGTAATCAGTATCATCCGTTTTTGTGGCATCATGAATAAGAGCATCCAGTATTTCTTGTTCTATTATGCCTGTGTATGACAGCCTGAGCTGCCCTATTTGACTGAAGGTTACCATGGGAACAGTTTCCAGGACCTACTGTGCTGAGTAGCTCTGAGACCTGGGAAGCTGTGCCTGGATGATGACTAACTCAGGGGGAGGTGGGGTCACAGTCCAGGAAGCCACAAAATGCATTTGTTCTCAACAGTTCAATGATCAGGCCACTTCTAAAAATACGCAGCATTCTTCTGGCTTAATGTGTTATGAAAAATAGGGGGTCCTGGCAGGTGAATTCTGTCTGTGAAGTAAGTGTTATTTTCATAAAATGAGGCCCTCACAAGTAGAATTTTACCTGAATGTTGTATCCCCCAAAACTTTTCTCTATCCTTTCCAGTATTTCCAGTTTTAAAACAGTTTTACCTCAGAAACATGCTTAGGAAAATGCAGCTGTCCCACTTCTTGAAAGCTAATGATGATGGTGCTAATCATTTATTTTAGAATGGATGAGTTCAGTCAAATTTCCCCACAGGCATCAAGTGTCTCTCCAACTGTGACACCAGTTAATTAAATCCTGATGATAGCTAACAAAGAGGGCAGTCAAGTTACCAAACATGTAGTTCACAGCATATTTAGGTAAGAACCTCATGACCTTCTGTGTGCGCTGACCTTTAACTCCCCTGAGTTGTTAACATCCTCAGCAACAAAACCAACAGGTCTTCAATGCGTATAGTTTCTTATGCCCTCCGCCATCACTGAGACTTTATGGTTTTCCTAGAAGACCGTGCCAGATAAAGATAAGCCCAGAAGTTTAAGGAGATGAAGTGCAATACTTTACATACAGATTTTGCTCAATGCTTACCTTCATGTAGTTTTTAAAAACTGAGTGCTTACTGTATGCTTGGTGCTAAGGATATAATGGTTGAGAAAAGAAATTTGGTTGCTGTCCCAATGGACTTTGGGTCTACAGCAAAAGAGAGGAAATATACCATTTTAGATAATTAAATAATTACAAGTGGAAAAGGCATTGTTGAGAAGACCTCAGCAAGAGGATCTAACCTGGTGGAAGTAAGAGTCTAAACATGTAAGGATAGGCATCAGTGAGGCTGAAGAAAGAATCAGATCTCTGAAGAACAATGTATTTGAAGACCTGGCAACTAGAGAAAGCACAGTGTATTTGAGAAACCAGAACAATATCAGAATGGCCAATACTAGAGACTGGATCATGGGATAGTTTGTAGGTTCTTGTAAAAAAAGTTGAACTTTATGCTCAAGGCAATGGGAAACCACTTATAGGTTATTAGGGGCATGAAATAATCAGATTTGCATCTGTAATAGAAGTAAGATATTACGTTAACTGCTGGCTCTTGAGTTCTTATTGGGGGAACTTTTAATCTAAAAGTGCTTGATAATGAGCCTCTTGGGATAGAAGGGAATCCTCTAACTGGTGTGAGAAGAAGAATCTAGGGAAACACACAAAAACAAGAACAAAAAACCAGTCAAACTAGTATTCGAGTTACAAAGAAAAGAATGGCTTTATTCCAGAAAGGAAGAGGGAGAGATGAGAGGGAAGGGACTAGGGAAAAAAAAAAAAAACACACACACACACACACACACACACACAGAGAAGAGCCAGCAAGATGGAGTGATGCTGGGAGAGAGAAGGGCAATCAGCCAGTGGAAATACCCAGATGGAGGAGGTCAAAGAGCATTTTAAAACTGGAAATGCCTAATTTTCCATTTGAAGTTAGCATTTTGAATAGTAAACACTTATCCATCTTCCCAAATGCCAACCTTTGATAATATTTGTTAGACTCACAAATGCTTTGTGTGAATGGGTCGTTTGTGAAACTTGCTAAACAGGCTGCGTTTCACGTCCAAGTGTTGGGGCACGGAAGCGCTATTTGCGGATCTTGGCATCTGGGGAAGAGGAAGTGAGAAGGCAAACATCCTCCAAATTGGCAAAAATCCCAAAGTAATGTGGACTTCCATCAGAGATGGTAAAGGATTTAAGGCCAATTTTATTTAGGTCTCAAGGGTGCAGGAAGCTCCTTCTGGATATAGTGCTGAGAGCTCCTTGGTGAGGATAGATGGAAGCAGGTGTAATCGAACTAGAATAGGGAAGAAATGAAGGTAGTTAAGACCATGGTGATGTCAGCAGCAATTCAGAGGGTATGTTCCCCAGAACTCAGCGCCCTGAGATTTGAATTCACTGGTTGTGGTACTGATTTCATGTGGTCCATGATTTCATTCATGTGTCCATGAAATCATCATCATCCTCTCCATCATCATCACCATCATCATCATCATCTCCAGGAAAGACAACAGGAATTACCAAGTTCAGGAGAAGACTGATGTGTACCATTCATTTAGTTCATTTTGATACCTAATGAGTATGAGGTGCCTGTGGGACACCCAAGTGCAAACATCAAGTAGGTGGTAAGATACACGGATCCAGAATTCAGAAGAGAGGTCTGCACCAAATACTTGGAACAGATTATATTGCACATGGCACCTGGGACCTGGAAATCAAGGAAATACCACACTACAACTGCTACTATTACTAGAGCTTACTTTTATTTAAAAATGTACTTTGTGCTAAGAACTTTTTAGGCATTACTTCGCTTAATCATCTTAGTTACCCTCTGAAATAGATATTATTATTTGCATTTTTCAGATTGGTAATTGAGCCTCAGAAAGATTAAATAGCACATCTAAGATCACATAGCTTTTAAATGGTAGACAAGAGAATTCGATCCACATTCCTTTGATTCCAAAGTCTGTGTTACTGCCATGAGCTGCATTTCAGACTTTCTTTTACTTAATTTCTTTGCAACCAAGAATCATGAATGTCACTTTAAGTAATAGGAAGAGTAATGACTTAATGGCAAATAAAGTTGAACATTGAATTCTGTGCCATCACACACAGAGCTCTCTGAGCCTTAGTTTCTTTTTCTATAAAATGGGAAAAGGGTGCTCACCTTACAGGTTGTTATGAGAATACACTGAGAAAAATGTAGTTAAGATACTTGCCATATTTTATGCCTCACACATACTAAGTGCTTTATTTTGGTGGTTTAAAAGAAGTGGAAATTACAAATAATGAATCTGGCTAAGGAAGCTCTTACTAGCTACATTGCAAAGGTTTCTGATTATCACAGGAAACCTAACAGACCACGAAAGGGATTTAATTTTGCACTTGTGTTAGAGTCCTCAACATTATAATAAAATCCTAAATTAATAATCATGCAGTTTCTCAGCATGTATTTTTTAGGAACAATGGTAGCTCAGATTTGATTTTACTTGATATATGGACAGAATTGAATGATTCAGTTGAATCATTCATTGAATCAATTGAATGATTTCAATTAGAAATATTATTTCTTATTGTTTTATTAAAATGACTTCTAAACTCATCTAACTTTCTCCCATTTTCTCTCTTCTCCAAAATACCAAATTATGAGGCTCTTGGGGGGCTCCGTTGTTAAGAGTCTGCCTTTGGTTCAGATCATGACCCCAGGGTCCTGGGATCAAGCCCTGCATCGGGCTCCCTGCTCGGTGGAAAGCCTGGTTCCTCCTCTCCCACTCCTCCTGCTTGTGTTCTCTCTCTCGCTGTGTGTCTCTCTGTCAAATAAAAATATTTAAAAACAAAATACCAAATTATGAATAGTAACAGAATTGTGAAGTCACAAGATCTTGGTTAAACAATAAAATCATGAAAATAGGATTATGAAGAGTAAGGGACATAAAATTCAGCATAAAAAAGTTTTGCTTATCAGACTGTTGAGCATGGACAAGTTATGCAGCTTCTCTGACACAGCTTCTCCTCTGTAAAATGGGCTCACTCATCTTCTTGCAACTATTCTTTTGTGGTGACTGTATTGGATAATGTGTGTAAAGTACCTAGTGGAACTGGGTGCTTTCTGAGCACCCCCACGAGAGCAGGGTTCAGATCGTGTGAATGTTCTGGGTTAAAAACTTCGGGGAAGAATCCCTGGGCTTAATATTCGCTACCAAATTAGGACCAGATTCCTTTGCATGACACTCACCCCACTCCACAGTCTGTTTCCAAATGTACTATCCCATCTTACCTGCCACCACTTTCCTGTCAGGAATTCCGTGAGTCCCACACATTTGTCAAACTCCCTGCTCCATATGCCCCAGGCACTTTCTTGCCTCTGTGGTTCTATTTTTGTATTCCTTCTGCCTGAAATATCCTTTCTCTTACTTCAATATCCATTTCCATTTGACACTGACATCTCTATAAAATGTCACCTTTTATTTGTTTGTTTGTTTATTTATGTATGTATTTATTTATAGTTTCAGGAGTAGAGTTTAGTGATTCACCAGTTGTATACAACACCCAGTGCTCATTACCTCAAGTGCCCTCCTTAATGCCCGCCATCCTGTTGCCCCATCCTCTCACCCACAGCCCCTCCAGCAACCTTCAGTTTATTTCCTATAGTTAAGAATCTCTATGGCACAGCAAAGGAAACAGTCAACAAAACAAAGAGGCAACCGACAGAATGGGAGAAGATATTTGCAAATGACAGTACAGACAAAAGGATCTATAAAGAACTCCTCAAACTCAACACACACAAAACAGAGAATCATGTCAAAAAATGGGCAGAAGATATGAACAGACACTTCTCCAATGAAGACATACAAATGGCTATCAGACACATGACAAAATGTTCATCATCACTAGCCATCAGGGAGATTCAAATCAAAACCACACTGAGATACCACCCTGCACCAGTTAGAATGGACAAAATTAAGAAGGCAGTAAGCTGTGTTGGAGAGGATGTGGAGAAAGGGGAACCCTCTTACACTCTTGTTGGGAATGCAAGTTGGTGCAGCCACTTTGGAAAACACTGGAGATTCTTTAAGAAATTAAAAATAGAGCTTCCCTATGACCCTGCAATTGCACTACTGAGTATTTACCCCAAAGATACAGATGTAGTGAAAAGAAGGGCCATCTGTACCCCAATATTCATAGAAGCAATGGCTTCTATGAAGAAGAACCAAGATGTCCTTCAACACATGAATAGATAAGGAAGATGTGGTCCATATACACTATGGAGTATTATGCTTTCCTCAGAAAGGATGAATACTCAACTTTTGTATCAACATGGACGTGACTGGAAGAGATTATGCTGAGTGAAATAATTCAAACAGAGAGAGTCAATTATCATATGGTTTCACTTATTTGTGGAGCATAAGAAATAACACGGAGGACATGGGGAGATGGAGAGGAGAAGGGAGTTGAGGGAAATTGGAAGGGGAGATGAACCATGAGAGACTATGGACTCTGAAAAACTATCTGAGGGTTTTGAAGGGGCGGGGGTGGGAATTGGGTGAGCCTGGTGGTGGGTATTATGAAGGGCACATATTGCATGGAGCACTAGGTGTGGTACATAAGCAACGAATTCTGGTACACTGATAAGAAATTAAAAAAAATAAAAAGAATCTCTTATGGTTTGTCTCCCTCTCTGATTTTGTCTTATTTTATTTTTCCCTCCCTTCCTCTATGCTCCTCTGTTTGTTTCTTAAATTCCAACTATGTGTGAAATCATATGATATTAGTCTTTCTCTGACTGACTTATTTCACTAAGCATAAACCCTCTGGTTCCATCCACATCATTGCAAATGGTGAAATTTCATTCTTTTTGATGGCAGAGTAATAGTCCTATATATTTATCATATGTTATATACACATATTTATATATACATCTTCTTTATCCATTCATCTGTTGATGGACATCTGGGCTCTGGATATTTTGAGTATTGTGGACATTGCTGCTATAAACATTGGATGTAGGTGCCCCTTCGGATAACTGTGTTTGTATTCTTTGGATAAATACCCAGTAGTGCAATTGCTGGGTCTTACAGAAGCTTTACTTTTAACTTTTTGAGGAAACTCCATGCTGTTTTTCAGAGTGGCTGCACCAGCTTGCATTCCCACCAACGTGTAGGAGGGTTCCACTTTCTCTGCATCCTCGCCAACATCTATTGTTTCCTGAGTTGTTAATTTTAGCCATTCTGACCGGTGTGACATGGTATCTCGTTGTGGTTTTTATTTGTATTTCCCAGATGATGATTGATGTGGAGCTTTTTTTTTTTTTTGATGCGTTTGTTGGCCAAATGCCACCTTCTTTGAGAAACCTTTATAACCATCCCTGAAAAATGGTCTCTCTCTTCCCGTCACCTCACAGCCCAATATCTACATCTCTCCCAGGACACATCACTTTGTACATAGGATAAGACACATCTAGAAGCAGGTGGATTGTTCCTACAAGAAGTAGAAATAATTTCAAATGGCTCTTCTTTTACCAAGATCCTGCTATCCTCATGTTAAGTATTAATAGCATCTACTTAAGCCATTTGAAGTAACATTTCATATATTCATCTTCATTTCATGATGTTAGCTTTAAATTGTCACCATTTCTACTTTCCACGGGGTGAGTGATATGTTCAGCCGGCACTAAAGCTAATTTGAATTACAAGAAGGCTATAACAACAGTCTGATATTTATGTTTTATAAATGAAGCTCAAAAATATCTGTGTCTTTCAGATCAGCTGTAAAAAGACAGTATGCAATTTACTGCATCAAGTGAAAGGATTCTATTCTTTGGGAAAGGATGGCATTTATATAAATGATGCTGTGCTATTTGGTAAGAAAACAGCATTGCTTTTACTTGACATACTGCACTTGTTGCTAATTGGTTTTTCATCATTAAATATTTTCTTATTACTGTCTATAATATTTATCTTAAAAGATGAAAAATAGAAATACTTGCATCATTGAGATAATCTTGAAAAGTGGTTTTTACCATTAGAAAACTTCAATGGTAGAGAATCTAATAGCAATGGTGAAAATTTTTAATAAGATTCTTTACAGAAATGTTTAAATTTCTTTCCACATCTTTACCTATTATTATTATTATTTTAAAGATTTTATTTATTTATTCGACAGGTAGAGATCACAAGTAGGCAGAGAGGCAGGCAGAGAGAGAGAGAGGAGGAAGCAGGCTCCCCACTGAGCAAAGAGCCCGATGCGGGGCTCGATCCCAGGACCCTGGGTTCACGACCAGAGCCGAAGGCAGAGGCTTTAACCCACCGAGCCACCCAGGCGCCCCTTTACCTATTATTTTAAGGTTTCTCCTCTTAAAGGCAGAAGCTGTTCATTGTCGCCTGACACATGTACCTTAGGTCAATTTATAATAATCTTCATTATTGCCTTAATAAAATATTTTTATTTGCAAAGTGTTTATTTAATTCATAATAAAGATTTAGTAAAGTCATAGCATGCAGTGCTTTTATTGATGAATATATTTTATTTATAAATGGCTGAGTGTGGGGTTTATATGATTTTTATTAATTTTATTAATTAATTAACTAAATGTTTTACAGAGCACACAAGTGAGGAGGGGTGGAGGGAGAGGGAGAGAGAAAATTTTAAGCTAGCTCCCTGCCCAGTGAGGAGCCCAATGTGGGGCTTGTTCTCATGACCTGGAGATCATGATCTGAGCTGAAATCAAGAATCAGATATTCAACTGACTGAACCACACAGGTGCCCCTGAGTTTTAAAATTAATATTAATGTATTTTAAGTTCTGAAACATGCCTTTCTTATCTTAAATACCTTGAAATATAATACTTATGGTCAACATTAATTTTCCATTTACCAATTACTCTATTTCTATTTCCTCCTCCCTGAATAATATTCGCCTTCTCTCTTGTTTTGTATCACTTTGATTTTAATTCCTTATTTTCATCTCTTTGAATGGCTTCTTATGGTCTGTTTTGTGCTGTGTTCAGTTAGTTCTGTCTATAAATTTCCACCAGATTTTAACTTTCTAAAGACAGGCATTCAGGGGCACCTGGGTGGCTCAGTGCCTGCCTTTGGTTCAGGTCATGATCTCAGGGTGCTGGGATCAAGCCCTGCATCGGGCTCCCTGCTCAGCAGGGTGCTTGCTTCTCCCTCTGCCTCTACCCCTGCTTGTGTTCCCTCTCTTGCTATGTCTCTCTGTCAAATAAATAAATAAAATCTTAAGAAAAAAAAGACAGGCATTCAGATTCAGATTTCACTTGTTATTTGTTGCAGTGTGTTACTATTTGGAACTTAACAGATATTTGTAAACCTAAATCATCCATCTACCTAATCTACATTAATGGAGACTTTGATGACATATTCTTATATGTCTGTCCAGCCTATTCTTAATATGTCTGAATATTTTTAATGATAGTTCAGTTTCTGGCTATTAAACCAAAATTATATCTTTGCATTACAGAAATAAAAGAATATTTGGCCAAACCAAGAAAGATATTAGGAAAATAGTCAAGGGGGCACGTGGAAAGAAAGGAGGCATCAGATGAAGAGGAACGATTAAAGAAAGAGAAGAGAAGAATGGGTGGGAGACAGTGAAAAATATTTGTAAATTGGGAAAGAGTATAAGAGTGAACGATAAGCCAGTCACATAATAACACTCATATTTGGATTTTTGCTAGTCGTGACTTCTACCTCTGTCGTTATTTAATGCTTGGCAGAGAAAGAAAACCTAAGCTAAATTTCTATTAATAACTCTATTGTTTCCTTATCCATTGTTCACCTTCCTGTTCCTTTTATGACTACACTGTAATCTGTTTCTGATTTGCAGAGAATATATTCTATATACTCATAGATAAACCATTAATAAATGCTATGTTGCTATGGGAACTAATAGAGATTTAATGGTCTAATTGCTCAAGCAGAGGCCGTCCATCCACTTGGCAAGGACGGTGCCATGGAGATTCAAATATGGGATGGTAGATTGGACTTTAGGACCCCTTTCAATTCATAACTTTGAAGAGTTATAAATTAATAAAGGCTGAACCAATGAGTAATTTCTAAGAATATTAAGAGACACATGCCAGATTTTCTTTTAGGTTATAAGTATCCAGGATCTGTTTTCTTCATTTGCTGAACTACAAAGATGTATAACAAATTAAAATCTGATGCGAATGATATTAATGCTATTTTAGCAAACTGGGCTTCCTTATTAACAAAAATTGCAATTTCCATTTGTATCATTTCAATATGCAGTGTAAATTTCAGGAAGTTAAAAATTTTTTTATAACCACAAACTGACATCTTACAATGTTATCTGTAACATATTTAACTGCTAAGTACATATGGAAAATACTAGTATACAATTTAATTTCCCTAAACAGTTTTTGTTTTGCCAAAATTTTATTTTTCTACATACTAGATTGTGTTCTGCACTTCTATTCAAAGTTCATAGTAAAGACGAAATAAAGGCAGTGATCCACTATGTTGAATAGAAAAAAAAAAAAAAAAACAAAAACAAAATGGCAATTTCTCCCAGGCCTTTTCCATTAGCTTAAGCTTCAAGGAAACAAATCATACAACATTTACTGGAAGAATTTAATCATACTTTATGATAATTCAATACAATATTTTCTAAATATATTGCTGCATAATTTATAATACATTTGATTAATTATATATACTTAGTACATAACAATATGATTCTCTATTTCATTGGGATAAAGAAATACCATTAATTTGATCCATTTGTGTAGTTGATTAATATGTCTACTTCTTTGTCTATTCCCTTTAGCATTCAAAGTAAGAAAGAGATTTTTAGTTATCAGGTAATTATAATTAAGCCCATACTAAGTGCTATAATTAAAGAAAGAAAAGAATAACAATAGTAATAGTGTATCTTAAGTGCCTAATATATGCCACGGTTTATTCGAGGTGCTTTAGATTAATTATGCCTCATCCTTAAAACAACATTTAGAATTCATTATTATTATTATTATTTGATCAATAACTAAGAAGTATAAGAGTAGGAATTCAAATAGGAATAATTCAAACAATAATTCACAGTGCTTGCTTGGTGTTAGCTACAAGATCATGATTGTGAGCAGGGAAGAATGGTTTCAGACTTCAGGAGGATTCATTCTAATGAGCAGTAACAATAAGAAGCATCAAATAATATGACAAAGTACTCCAGTAACAAGGATACCTTACCCAGTGATGGTGACGTAGATGCTTGGACAATAAACAGTACTTGGCTGGTAATGAGGCTGGAGGGCAGGGGATATTTCAGGCAAGAGGGACTGGAAACCAGGGTAGAGGACAGCACAGCACCTTCAAGGAACAGGAAGGGTCTTGAAGGCCACGTCCGGTGTTTGGACACTACCTTGGGACCACTGAAATCAGGTAAGCATGAGATGGCCATGAGTAGATTTTCCTTTGAGAACAGAGCTAGTGGTGGTGTGGACCTGGACTGGGAGAGGGCAGCATTAAGCAGGAGATCTATCAGAAGTCCTAGTAATAACTGAAGCAAAACTGAGCTGGGCTTCTCAGTGGTGAAGCAGATGAGGGGGACAAGGAGAGATGTAGTAAGGAAGTAGTGGTAGAGTGCCTACGAGTGTTTAGAATGGGAAGGAACCTTAGGCTATATTGTGATTCAAAATTAATAAAAATGAGGAAACTCAAGGCCCAGCGGTGGGAAGGGGCCTGCCCAATGCTATCTGGCTGTTTAGAGGAAGACAATTTCTTCTGCGGTATAGTTGAAACACAATGCTCGTTCATTTCAGGTGTACAACTTAGTGCTTTGACAAGTTTATACATGATGCTAAGTTCACAAGTGTACTTACCACCTGTCCCCAGTAAATCCCCAGCTATTATGACATCAGTGACTGTATTTCTTCATGCTGGGCCTTTTATTCCTGTAACTTTTTCAGTCCATAACTAGCAGGAGCCTGTATCTCCCAATCCCCCTTACCCATTTTGCCCAACTCTTCTCTCTCTTCCCATCTGGCAACAAACAGATCTCTGTATCTATTGATCTGACTCTGTTTTTTGTTCACTTAGCCATTTTTTAAAAAAGATTCCACTTGCAAGTGGAATCATATGGTATGTGTCTTTTGCAGGCTGACTTATTTCACTTAAAGTAATATCTTCTAGGTCCATTGATGTCATCTCAAATGGCATGATCACATCCTTTTTTATGGCTGTATAATAATCCACTGCGTGTATGTGTGTGCACATATGCATTTGTACACACCATATTTTCCTTATTTACTTGTCTGCTGATGGATGTGTAGACTGGTTCCATATCTTGGTTGTTGTCAATAATGCTGCAGTAAACATAGGGATGCAGATAGCCTTTTGAATCAGTGTTTTCACTTTCCTTGGATAAAGACACAATAGTGGAACTATTGGATCATATGGTATTTGTTTTTAATTTTTTTGAGGATCCTACCTCCTGTTTTCCTCAATGGCTGCACCAATTGACATTTCCACCAACAGTAAACAGAAGGTTCCCTTTTCTCTACATCCTTGCCAACACTTGTGATTTCCTGTCATTTTAATTTTAGCCATCCTTACAGGTATGAGGTGATATCTCATTATGGTTTTGAATTGCATTTCCCTGATGATCAGTGATGTTAGCATCTTTTCATGTGTCCATTGGCTATCTACATGTCTTCTTTGAAAAAATGTCTACTCAGGTCCTCTGCCCATTTTTTAATCAGGTTGTTAGTTTTTATTCAGTGTTGAGTTGTGTAAGTTCTTTATATATTTTGGGTATTAACCCCTTATCGGATATATCATTAGCAAGTATCTTCTCCCATTCAGGAGCTTGTCTTTCAGTTTTGTTGATAGTTTCTTTTGCTATGCAGAAGCTTTTTATTTTATTTTGAGGTAGTGCCGATAGTTTATTTTCTTTCTGTTTCTCTTACCCCTTGTCTTCTGGACAAGGAGACTTGTCCAGAAAAATGTTGCTATGGCCAGAGGAAGACTCTTCACATGCACAATTTCTTGAACCCTCGCCAGTGATATTTCCATTAGAATATTTTGCCCTCCAAAACCTACCAGATCAATTGATTTTTCTTTTCTCTTTCTGCCATAAGAAAGCTGAGTTAGATGGGCTTTCTTTGCATACTGCAGAGGTCTAAGTCAAATCTGGCACTCAGGTTGTGAGGCTATTATAAACAAGGGAGTGCTTTCCAAGAGGCAATGAAGGCTGTCTTCAGAGTTTATAATTTTTTATAATAATGAATAAATAAAGAATAAAAACCAAGCAATTGAGAGTTTTTTGATTGCCTTCAATCACAAACATACTAAAGATATTCCTATACCATAAAGGAAGTATCTTAAATGCATATGGTGCCCTAGAGTACTTAAAAGTCATAAGAGTTCAGGTGGTCTGGGATGAGGCCCAAGAGTCTGCATTTCTAAGAAGCTCCCAGGCAGTGCTAACGTTGCTGGTCCACAGAACACACTGCAGAGTAAGTCTTAGTTTTGGTTTTTATTCTCTGGTAACAGGCATGAATAGCTAATCAGCAAAGCCAAGAGCATGTAGGTTAAGCAGAACATCTGACTGGGAGGCGTTTGCTGTGTGAAACAGCTCCCTGAGCAGACAAGGCAATTTGCTGATATTCCATTCTGAAGCCATCTTCAGGAAAGAGTAATTCCCATCCCTGGAGCAACACACAGATGGGGCTCAGAGGCTCGAAGTGAACCAGCCATGGGCCACACAGCTGACAAATTGACACCCTGGGTGTCACCCTTGGAGCACTAGACTCTGCCTTACGTGCCTGTTACTGGCTTTATGACCTACATTAGCCCGTTAAAGAGTTTGAGCATTAGTTTTACTTGATTTTGTATCTTACCCTTCCATTTTTGTCAACTTTATGTTTAGAATTATTCCAAGAAACTAATAAGATAACACGCATGGAAACTGTTACACAATAGTTGTTCAAACCATTACAGGAACATGGGTTTGGAAATCATGGGAGTAAAACTTTAAGCCTTGGAACTAAATAGCCTTTTCCCCATTCCAGGTCTGGAAAATTCATCAGCCATTCTGTATCAGACAGTTAAATATAATTCTTTACATATGGCAAGGGCCTATCAAAGAGTCAGAAAACAGGGGTGCACCTGTACATTTCCAGGGATATATAGATTATAAATCAGATTTAGATCTAGAAAGAACAGCAGGTAAATCTGATGAACTCCATGTAACAGAGGCAGAAAGCTTTAAGAACTCAATTAATCAATCGAGTTATTAAACTCAATTAGCAATTAAACAGACAGAAAGGCTTATAATTGGCATATTTGGTGCAATGGCAAAATTTCTGTAAGGCAGTCACATCATCATGGTCAACGTAGGCAGAAGGACTGAATAGCCAAGGCAAGAGAGGAAGTGAATTAGGACCAGAAAACAGCCATCTCCCTGAGCTACTTTGGGCAGAGGGCTTCCAACACACAGGAGAGGAAAGCTGGTAAATAAGCCATCATATAAAACTCCTGTATTGTTGGGAATTTTGCTTAGTACTCACTGCAGTTCAGTAATTAGAGACAATATCCTGAAAGCCAAGTACTGCCTTGGGGCTGTAGGAGACACAAGGTGAACCAAAGGAGGCATTGCTAAGAGAACTTGCAAATGCAGCAGGGGATACAGCCAAGGATACAAATAGGTAACATACAGACCATGAATGAGCAATAAGAGCAGGGAACAAAGCCAGAGAGATTATATTCAGCCTGGGGAATCAAAGAATGTTTCAAGCAGGAAGTAGTATTTCCTAGAATCATGAATCATTACATTTAAAATTAGAAGGGATCTTAGAAGTAATTTAACCGGATCCTTCAGCCTGGTGAAAATGGTGAGGAGAGTTTGTTCGAGACAGTGTGAAGAATAGGACATTTTCAGGTAGAGTCCAAGGTTTTATGCAGTGATAGCACTCGTTACGTGAGAATGAGAGACAAGGCAAAGGGCTAGATTAGAACAAATGAAGACAAGCCTTGAATGCCAGGCTAATAACTTGAACATTGTTGCCAGGAAACCATTCAAAGAAGTGTTTGATGAGAACCTACTGTTCAAGAACTACCTGTATGTGTAAGCAGATGGGCCAGTTCTCTATTCCTTTCCACGGTTCCTGCATAATCAGAAGGGCAAGATTGAATACACAAAACTATGATCCTGCATGGATCCTTTTACATATGATCCCATGAGGAGCACTCCTAGTATAAGAAAACATCCTTTTTTAACATTTACAGTGACCAAGTTATATTGGGATGGATGAGCAGGGAGAAGTGTAGATGCATGTAATGCTTTGCATTCCACTATCTTATAGGTAAAGAGATGAGATAATCATCATGTTTCAGAGAAGTTCTATATTTCTATGGCATGGATATAGATCTGTGACTCTACTGTTACTCTTGTCACAGGTGAACATAATTTGGAATTTCTGAAACCTGAAACTACCCTTTATCTCGATGATGACAGAAGCAATTTTCACTCATTTCTGCGAGGCAGCTTAACTGGAATTATACTTCAATACAAAATAAATATTTCCCAAGAAGACCTTCACGAAATCCACAATTTCTCCCTTATAAATCACAATTCTTTCAAAATGAACCTGACATAAGATACTGAATCACGAGTTTCAAAAGAACCAGAAATCCAATATATCTATAATGGTCTTTTTTTGTTTGAATACATTAAGATGCAACCCACTCAGGTAGCTGGCCAGTTCAACTCTCAAAAATTGGGTTTTATAGATCCTTCGTTTGTGGAGATATAATTGTTATGAGGCATAGGTTTGTGGCAAATTCATGAATCGAATTTCTGAACGCATACCTCAGGAATTCCACTAGGATTTAATTCATTAACTGTTTTTAAATTTAGTAATTCCTTCATGATGTGGTGTGTTATTTTCTTCCTAGAGTTAATTCCACATCAGAGCTGTCTTGCTCATCCAAACTCTCCCCATCTTTCTGGATGGAGGTCAAGTGAGGTCTGGGAAGGCCAATGGTAAAACAGCGAGACTCATAAATTCAGTAGCATTTAAAGCTAAGGTGGCAAATTCCAGCTCAGCCTGCTATCCTGCCTTTCACTCACCTTGCTTTGTCTTTTTATTCTCGGCAAATGGGCTGGAATTGAACAATAAGAACCCGCTGTGATTTTTTTTTTTTTTTTTTTTTTTTTTTTACTCAAGCACCATTTTGGACCTGAATGTTCATTCTTTTCTGACATTTATATTTTCCACTGCCTTTCTTCCCTGAACTCTATTAACACAGAGAAAAGCATGGGCACTTGGTGTTATTCCATTTCATTGCCATTGAGAGTTGTGGGGTAAGAAGCTGTGTCAGTCCATAAGGCTGGTTCTCTAACTAACATCTTAGGCTTTTTCGTCAGCTGTCTGCGGTGCACTTGATGAATCATACACTGAACACAGGCTGCAAGAAACAAATATCAAAGGAGTCAATAGAGATTGGGCCTTGGTGTCAACACCTGGGCAGGTCTGGACCAAGTGATGCATGGCCATTGTGCCAAGCACGAGTAATGCACGATCCTTGCAGGGGTTCCTCTCTGGGGTGGTGGTGTTATTTTTGTCTTCTTGCGGTAAGAAAAAGAAAAAAAAAAAAGAAGTGCAACTTAGCCTGCTCTTTCCAAAGGGGAGTCCCTTCCTCAGACATCTTGGGGGGACCTGAGGGGATCTTTTCTTACTTTGCTTTTGAGCCCCAGTTAAATAAGAGAGGGCTGCATGATTCTCCCACTATTTTAGCTAGCTCGGTACTTGTGGAGAGCTGGCAGCCTTGGGGACCTTGGGGACCCTCTTTGCCCCTCATTTCTTCAGTGAGCAGGGGAGGAGAAAAGAATGTATCGAAAAGCAAATACTATATTTTATTCTGCTTCTTCTAATAATGCCCTTTACCCTGAGTGGAAGCCTTTAATTACAGAGATGGGGGCATCTTCATAAGATTGAAGCCTCAAGTAACATAATCTTCTATAATTTAAATTACAAAATCCCAAAGTTTAAGGGAAAAGTTTGAAATAATTTATTCCTTTTCAAGCTGAAGAACACTAGAATATTCTACTGAGGAGGCGCACTGCTTTTATGTATTGTTCTGGAGAGCCTGATGCCATATAAATAAGGCATTAAAGGGCTAGAGGATTTACTATTTTAAAAACCTATGCATGTAGTGTCTTTTATTAATATGCCACAAGTTCCACTTTGCCAATATCAATTTCTTAAGTGCTCTCTGTCCCAGATAAATAAATTCTTCTAAGTTGGATTTGGCTGATAGGTTTCAGTTGAGCTGTTTCTGTCCCTCCTATTTTGACATTTGGCTGAGTTTTGTTCCAGACATGTCAAAAGCCTGCCCTATGGAGATAAGGATTAATTTATTGAAGAAAACTTACAATGCAGAAACCAAGAAATTTGCAAAACCTGCTGTTGATATCAGTCCAAGTTGGTTCATTTTAGTGAAACTTCTTTTTCCCCCTAAATGGCGGTACCACAGTATATTTTGTGAAATAAAGAAAAGTAACAATTATCCATTTGTTATGGGCATGTGATCAATGGTAAGTCAGAAGAAGGTGAGGAAAACCTGCGTAGATGTAATTCCATTTAGTGTTAAGCGAAGCCCTATGAAATCGCTACTCTTCAACCAAATACATCTTTGAAACTAGATGCTATGAAAATAAAAACTCCAATTAACTTCAACCCTTCCATTTGGGCACCTATATTTTGTCACCTCTATGACTGTGTCCCGTATTTACGGGGGCCTCAAGCCAGCCACTTTCCATGGCATATTGAGACACAGTAATAGACCCTGAATTGAAATTCAAAAATACTGAACAAATGGACAAATGGTAAACAACAACAAAAAAATAATCAGTTCCATGAGTCTTAATATGTAAGTAAAAGACATACATGATCCCGATACCAAAATGAGGTCAAATAAATAACAAAAATTAAACAAAGGAAAAAAATCAGTCATACGTCTATCACCCAGAAGTAGCCATTCTACACTTGCTGACTCTTCACTGCAGAGTTGTTCTTTAATAAAAATGAGCTCATACTGCTTTATGACATGCCTTTCTGAATCAATACATGGGAAAATCTCTGTCCATCAATACATATTCTCTGTCTGCATTAGTTTTAAGTCACGATCGTATTCCGCTTTCAGGTGATTAAAACTTTAGAGTGTTTGCCAATTACAGAGTCCAGAGTGAAACTAGCTCTCTCAGGCATCTTGGTCATTACCACCCAGAGTGGTCTGTAGACTGGGCCAGT
The DNA here is from genome assembly GCF_030435805.1 of Mustela lutreola. NCBI lineage: Eukaryota > Metazoa > Chordata > Mammalia > Carnivora > Mustelidae > Mustela > Mustela lutreola. The sequence continues at coordinate 92,714,837 of NC_081297.1, forward strand.
CTGAAACTGTGTATTGATAATCTGGGACAAAGAAAGCACATCAGTTGAGGGTAAGCACTGAAGTTGTTTTTGGCCCAAGGACAGTGTATGTCTGCTGACATGTAATAATAAAAACCAAATCGGGGCTTGATTTTATACGTCTGCTTTAATGTAATTCTCCACATGCTTATTTCTGATGAAATAGTGGTTCATGTAGATTGGGGGTAGGGAAGAGGGTAACCTTGGTCTTTTACAATTGATAACTCAAAAAACTGAGACCAATCTAGGTAGTCTGACTAGAACTTCCTGGGCCAGAAATCATAGTCTGAGCCAATGGCTGGCTGATGGGAATATTTCCCATGATATATCAATGAAGATAAGGGGTTATATGGGTTAGTATTTGGGAAACAGGTATATGGCTACTCGTGTGACTGAGCCATCATTTCTCGCTAGGGACTGGTTATTTCTTCTAACCTTGGAATGCTGGTTACTCCAGGCCAGGCTTTCTCAGAAATTCTGAATCAGAGAGAACAAAGAGTGGTGATATAAACATAAGGAATCTAAGAAAAAGAGAAAAGTTGATGGAGGTAAAATAGAATTATGTCAAGAGATTGCCAAGAAGAAAAAGAGATGCTTTGCTATTCATTTCCCAAGAAACTATAGTCAACCTCAGCTGAAATTTCGAAAAAACAACAGATATATGCCCCATGCAGGGCAAAGCTGCATTGGTGTTGACATTAATAAATAAATTCTTTTTGAAAGAATGACAAAACACTGACCAAGCAGAGAATGAATGTGTCATGTCGGTTGGGAGACACAAAAATTTTTCGTTTCTCTTTGCATTTGTTTTTAAGAGAGCAGAAAATTGTGTTTTGTAAAATTATCCCAAATCATAGCAAATCATGCCTTATGAGCCATTATTTGAATGGCTAAGTTCACAGACTTCTGAAAGGTCTATTTTTCATGGTTACAGTTACTCTTGTCCTCTCATAGTTGAGAAGATCAATAACCTCATTTCAGCTTCCCATCTACAAGGTACGAAGATGGGGGATGCTCTGTGCCTGTAGTGATTGAACAAACTAATCAGAGCTTCTCATCTTAGGGCAGGCAAGTTGGGGAGAACCGACGAAGTCTGGTTTCCCTCCTATCCAAAAGCACAGCATGCCTCTGAAACCTTTTGCAACCTGAAATCGCATAGTGGAGAAGCAATTAGCATTCATTTATAGGGAAAAAATTTTTTTCAGCATTCTCGGACCAAAATAACCTCTCATAGGCTTTTCTGCAACCTCAGGACACATCTTGCTAATGGATGCACAAAATAAAGGGAGATGCTCACAGATACCGTTCAAAGCTCTGTTGGCTTGATGCTGAGATACTCAGGGTGACTCCTGGGGAAGAAAATTGGGGGGCCCCAGCTGTCTCTACCAACAAACACCTAATGCTATTTTTGCTTTCTACCTTTTCCTGTAAGAGTGAAAATTCTCTTCAAATTTCTTTTGGATGGCGAAAACAGGTACGAATGTAGGTCTTTTGTAAAAGCAAAGGGGTAATGCGTGAACTTTTGAAAAGCAGGTGATACCAGTAATAGCTTTTATGTTTCTGTGAACAATGCTTGATGCTCAGTGGATTTGCAGACCCCTTACGAAAGGTTTCCCCCTTTTCCCGGAAATATTGATCTTTGTGACTTCACTATTTACTTGAGAGAAAAGAAAGCACTTACTTGCCCTCAGTTGCTTTACCATTACTTGAAAGATATGCCACCAAAATCAATTTACATTCAGGTACTTTGTTGCTTGTGAATCAAAACCCAAATGCTGAATAGAGGCCAACATGTATTTTGAAATTGGATTTGAAATGGGCAATTCATGCATTTGAATATAAGGTATTTCATCTGGGGCTACATCTGTTTTCGCCTGATAAGGCAATAATTTCTCAATTGTTTGCAGTCTTTAGCAGTTATGCTAAAATTTCATAGGATTTGTAGTAGAAATAAAGGGAATAATTCTGTGAAGGACATTTTTACCAAAGGACTCATTTGCAAATAAACGGTTTTTGTGAAAACTGGTGAAAAGAAGGATCCATTGTCTAGGTACACAGAGACCTGAGCCAAGACCAAGAGTTGGGTGCATAACTGACTGGACCACCCAAGCACCCCAAAATAAATAAAATATTTTTTTTGAAAAAAAAAAAAAGATTTTTGTTGAATGATATTTTGTTGAATGATAACAATTACTAGAACCATTACAATTGTAATGGCTTGTTAAAATAACTATAGGTCTTAGATTAGCAGTTATGTTGCTCACCCACTAAAATATTTTAATTATAAGAAGGGATCACTTAACATGGCTCCTTATTGTAAAAAGGTACAGTTTTTGAAGCCAAATTCTTCCAATGTAAGTGAAATAACTAATTAATCCCTTCTGAGATGATGAGGGATGACTGTACAATCCCCTCTCTCAAACCCAGTTCCACTCTTTGGGAGACTGAAGGCAGTTTTAGTGGGCCTTGATTTTGGTTTTTAGAGTCTCATGTGCTATCCAGACAGTGTCCCTAAGGGAACTGAGTGACAGGAAATTCATAAATTGATTAAACATTGTGTTATTGAAACCAACATCAAAATATTGAGTGGTTTAAAAAAAACTAATGACTTTACTATTTCCATTTATTCTGTGGAATGCAGTCCTCAACAAAGCTAAGTCTTTACTAGGATCATTGGAGAATCATCTTCAGAGCGGTCCCCATATTAACACAAAACACCCACCCCCCACTCCAATGAGTTGAAGAGGTATTTGTCACCCCTTATCCTTGCAGTAACATTTCAGAACCCCCTTGTCTGAAATTTGACTTTCTGGCCTTGTCTTCCTTGATCGCTCTGCAGAATGGGATTTTGCTTAGTGTTCCCAAGTGCTCCTCCATTGTTTCTACTACACTACAAACTTCTGACTCAGCTTCCACTTGCCCAGCTATTCCACTGTCTCCTTTGCCACCCTCCTTTTGCCTGCTGTTTATGGTGTTGTTGTTGTGGTGGTTTTTTTTGTTTTGTTTTGTTTTTTTTGTTTTTTTTTTTTTAATATTCAAGCTCTAAATTCTCCTGTTATCTCTGCAGGTGATCTCATCTGGGATTGTGGTTTTTGTTACCAACTATCCATGTGCCAAACACTCTAGAATCTGTTTCTCTAGTCCTGACATTTCCTCTGAGCAGCAGACTTGTGTATTTAACTGCCTCCCTGAAATACCTGTTCAGATGTCTGAAAGATATTTCGAACTCAAGGCTCTTAAAACAAACTGAAAATCAACACCTTGCCCCAAATGCAATCTTTATTTGGTATTTCCCTGTGTCAGGAAATGTCTCACCATCCATCTAGAAATGTACAATCTGGAAATGTGGGGTCACCTTCAACTTCTTTTCCCCCCTCATGCTCCCTCTCTTACAGAATCAAAATTATCATGTCCTGAGGTTTTTATCTCCTGAACATGTCTTGATTCTGCCCAGATTTCCTTCTCTCTTATTTTGCATGGATTTCTAAAGTTTATTATCTTCTTGCACTCTTCCAAACTGTTGTCTACACTGTACTCAGAAAATCCTTCCAATTATTAAACTGATCGTGTTGCTCTCTGCCTCAAATCCTTTGCGGAATTCCTATTACACAAGTAACTTTATGAGCCTACCTCAGTTCCCACGTTACTTTAACCTTGATAATCTTTCCAGTTCTTTTCCTCCCACTTACCATCTGGCTTTCTGCATTCCAACCAGACAGATCTTTTGGTTTCTTACCTGGGATATTCTCCCTCCCACCTTGAGACTTGTACATATGTTCTTTTCTCTAATTGGTCTTTCTGCTTCAGCCCTTCTTTGAATAATTTATCCTCAGCCATCCTTTAGACTTTAGAATATGTGTCCGTTCTCATCGTCTTATCTCAAATCCTAGTGCAGTGCCTGGTACATGTTAAGCACTCAAGAGATATCTTTGGAATGGATGAATGGATAAACAAATGGAAGGTTCAAGAGATTAAAAAAAAGAAAACCCATTCAGATGGGGTGTCAGCTACTCCTCATTATCTTCAATATCCAATTTCTACAATAACCCCTGATTTTTAGTGAGTGTATGAATGTGGAGAAGTAAGGTTGCGTATATGGTGCAGCCATATATGGTTATAGGACCAATTCCTGGTTACTGGGATGTAAGAGGAAAGTGCAACTATTTGAAAGTATTCTGAAAAGAAAGGAATGTGTTTTGTTTGTTTGTTTGTTTTTCCAGTTATCTCCTTTCTTTTGGCTGAGATGCCAGAATTCCAGCATTTATCTTGGCTCCTGAGGTGACGGGGAAAATAGGAGCCATGAATGGAGAAACAAGATGGAAGGAGTCTGCATTCTTGGCACCAGGAGGCGCCATTCCAGGCTCAGATGGGCACACCTATGTAAGATGTGAACTTCTTGCTTATTTGAAGCATTAGCTCTTTGTGTTTTCTGTGGCATTAAGTCAAACCTAAACCTAAATAAGTTTTTCTTAGAACCTTTGATATAAAAAACTTTTTTTATTATGACATAATTTTCACTCATATAAAGGTTACAAGCATAGTATAAAGAAATCCCAGAGACTGTTTACTTATATTTACCTGTCATTAACATTTTGCATTTTGCTTTATTTGTTCTGTCTGTTTATTGTCTTGTTTATTTGTTCTGTCTGTCCATCTTTATCTAGTTTTATCTATCGTTATCATCTTTATCTATCAATCTATGCATCCATTTATATAATCTTCTTATATATATTTATTATCCACCCATATATGTATAATTTTATTACAAAATGCATTTTTAAAAAACTTAAGCCATTTGAGAGTAAATTCCATAAATCACAACCTCTCTCACTTCTTAACATGTGTATATTTACTCAATAAGAAAGATATTCTCTTATATAACCACAACATAGTTATCAAGTTTAGGACATTTAATATTGACACTATACTATTATGTAAAACTCAGCACATATTTCAGTTTTACCCATGATCTCAATATTTTTTTCTATAGTAAATTATTTTTCAAGTCTAGAATCTTATTCAGAATCACACATGCATTTAGTCCTCATGTCTCTTTAGTTTCCTTGAATCTGGAACGCAGGTCATTGATTTTGAACTGGGGACATGGACACCTGAAATAAGGACTACATTTCCCAGCCTTCCTTGCAGCAAGGTGTGCCATGTGACTAAATTCCTTTCAGTGGCAGTAAGTTCAAGGTAGATATTGAGAAATTTCCTTAAAAAACAAGCAGCATGTGGCTTTCATCTTTTTCTATCTTCCTCCTCCCCTCTGGTGCTTAGAATGTAGAGTGATGGCTAGAGCTTCATTTTTGAACCATATATAGGTGGGACAGTCCTACCCTACGGATAGCAAATAGAAAGATGCAAGGTTTCTCCTCTTTGACATCGCAAAGCACCATCTCTGCTTCAGATATATACTCAGAATGTATTTTGAATTGGAAAACTTTGTTAAAAAAAAGACAAAAACTAGGAAGGAAAGTAGTTGCTTGAGAGAAAGAAAATTTAAACTTAAAATATTTTGTGTGTGTTTTAATCCTCAAAGCAGGTAACCTGCACCGTATAGTTTAAAAAGGTGGCATAATCCAAACTTTGATAGCAAAATATTTGAAAGTGCAAACACACTTTTTTCAGATCTTTGGCTCTACTTCTATATGTAACCCTTTTATAAGAAACTGAATGGTCTTATAGCAGGTTTCTGTATTTTACATTTGACCACTAATTATTTTCTGTTGAATATCCAAATAAGAGAAGAGATTTTACTCCTACAGATGGAAAATAGCACCATGTATGATCCATTCTGCCTTCCCCTGTCTTTTGCAGACAATGCTGGGCACACAATGAGTGTGGCTAAGGATCACTATGTTATTTTGAGAATCATGCACCCTGGCAATGTGATCATTTGTAGTAATGGCTCCAAATCAACTTGTTCTAAAAACAGTGTTGTTGTTTTCTTAAATTTCACATGGTCCTTTGTTAAAGCTCTTGATCTTAAAAGTGCTACCCAGAGGAACATTGCTTTGACAGTAATGAAAGGGTCCAACTTTTCTGCCTCCTCCTGCTTATATAAGGAAAGAAATCCACCATCCCCAAACCTAATTTCCAGAACCCTAAATTTCCCTCTCCTATTCAGGGGAGAGATTTATTGCAAAGCAGGTTTTTAACAGCTATTGTGAGAACCACTCATGTTACCTATATTGATAAACCCAATCCTTCATTTACAAACATGAGTGGAGTGTGTAAAAATAAGAATGGATAACCAAGGGCTACCAGAATTTGAGGGAAACCAACGCCTTCATGTATAAGGAGAAAGCTGATTAAACAGAATTAATCCTGGAGGAATCCAAAATAATGTAACAAAAGAGAATTTATAAAGTCACAGTAGAAGAACAAATTACTATGACAAAGGAATAATCCAAGATGAAGAAAACATTCTTAGAAATTAAAACCATGAAACTAAAATTTAGCACTTGAATGGAGGATCTAAATGATAAAAATAATTTGGCTGACAACATCTCCCAAAATAAGACATAAAAGACAAAAATATAAATTTAATAGAAAAATTATGGGAAATAGAGAATTAATTCAGGGTATTCAGTATCCATTTTTTCCCCCAAAAAACAAGAACAGAGAGACTAAAGGAAAAACCTCCAACCACCCACCCACCATTCTGGTTCTGTTTTATCACGTGAACATCTAAGAACCTGAGATACACAACCAAATTAAGAACAGCTTGTCTGGGGGATAAAGGTAACACTATATTCAATATACCCAAGCATTTCAAGAACCAATTTTCTGACACAGTACAAAGTGTCAAAGATATAATAAAAAATATATTTCTCTGAGATGAAAAAGACTTTAGATCAAAAGGCTCACAAAGTGCCAAAGAATAATAAAGTAAAAATAATAATAATGACAATAAATATTCTGCAAGGGCCATTAGATTTAGCAAATAAAAATACATTTGAGACAGAAAGAGAGAGTTTTAACTCATTGTTTATCTGAAATTGTTATTTTTTTAAAGATTTTAAAATTTATTTATTTGACAGAGACACAGTGAGAGAGGGAACACAAGCAGGGGCAACGGGAGAGGGAGAAGCAGGCCTCCCACTGAACAGGGGGCCCATGTGCGGCTTTCATGACCTGAGTCGAAGGCAGATGCTTAATGACTGAGCCACCCAGGCACACCTGTTTATCTGAAATTAAATTAGTCTGGGTGTCTGATACTTTGTCTAGCCACCTTAACTCCCAATCTACATAGGTTTAGATGAAAGGTAAAATCTTTGAACTCCAAGGATAAAACAATTCTAGAAGCTAGCACAGAAAGCTGTGGTGAACCACAGTGGAACGAGTCTCACATGGTATCAGACTTCTCCTCTGAAACACAGGATGCTACATTTGGAAAGATCTAAAAAGTTGAGACAAAGGATTGGGAACCTGAAGTCCTGGACTGGATAAAGTGGCATTTAAACGTGAGAGTGGATAAAGTACTCCAGGAATAAAAACGAAACTTCTGTGTAAGAACATCTTAATGATGAAGCATTGGAAGCATTTCAGTTAAAACCAGGACCTAGAAAATTAAGAATATTATCACCAAGAGTTCTCATTATATACATAAAAAAGGAGACAATATAATTAAAAAATACAAATACGGCAGAAAAAGGATAAGGTAAAAATTTTCATAGGTATGACTAAGAAAAATTCTAATTAAGAAACTACTAGAGCTAAGATAAGAATTTAATATGGTGATTATATATAAGACATGCAAATATTAATAGTTTTTCCACACATCAGCAGCATCCAATTAGAAATTTTAATGGAATTGAAGATTTCATTAAAAGTGGAAAACAGTGAAAAAAACTCAGCAATAAGCTTGGCAAATATTGTGTAAGACCTTTCAGAAGAAAAGTATAAAAATGCTCTGATGTATAAGAAAGACCTCAATAAATGGAAAACCAACGTATTGTTATATGAAAGAGATAATCATTTTGATGATGCCCTTTGTCTTCAAATTAATTTAAAAGTACATTACATCACAAGTTATGATCCACCCCCCCTCCAAAAAAAAAAAAAATCGAGAATTGAAGAAGCTGATTCTCTACATTTCTTTGGAAGGGTAAATGCATGGGAAGAGTGACAAATATTTTTTAAAAAAGGACACTTACTCTAATATTTAACATCGCCGGTGCTGTAAAGTCACAATTGGAACAATGCGGTAGCAGTGAAGGAAGAAACAGAATCAAGGAGCTACAAAGAAATCATGTAGATACCAACATCTATTTTAGAATAAGTTTATTATTTCAAATCAGTCTGGGAAAGAGTGGTTAGTACAATAAATGATGTCACATTCGAGGGAAAAGACCTCTAATTCAGATTGTGCACCAAATGAACTGCAAATCTATCAAATTTTAAAGAAAGCAGGATAGCATAGGCTCAAAGGCTGTGCTCTGGAACATTTCCTGGCCTCACGCACACCAAGTTACTAACCTCTCATGATGTGGCTCAGCCTCCTTACTTGTAATCTGGGAATATTCGTAACTTCCACCTAGAGTTATTATGAAGAGTAAATGTGTTAACTTTTTTGTTTTCCCCCAGCACACCTGTTTTTTCTTTCTTTATTGAATATTTCAAGATAAAATTGTGGTTGAAGGAGAAGAGTTAGAAAGGAGAGGTATGTTGAAGGCACAAGGCTGCTTTTAGACTCGGCTGGACTCTAGATGGGTGGCAGGAGAGGAATGAGGGTTAAAGAGGGCAGGAGCCATGCAGCTCGTGGGGCTGGGTGAGGCATGGCCCACAGGAGGACCTGTCATAGTAAGTGTGTGTTCACCACACTTAGAAAAATAAAGCACGTGTACAGGATAAAATCATGGACAGACTAACAAACTAGCAAAATGCTGGAGAAGCACAAGCCAAACATAAAAATGGCAAACGGTGATGAACATGACTTGTAAAGAGCTTCTAGATGTCAAAAAGCAAACAGCAATTTGGGGAAAATGGATGAAAGAGATATATCAAAGAAAAATGAAAGCCAAGTGGTCCGACCTTATTATAATCTCTAGTGATTGGGAAAACGCAAACTTAAACATAAGTGAAATGACTGCAGCTTCAGAAGGAAGCCCTTGCTGCCTAGGGGAGGAGAGGGACATCTATCTAGTCTCCTGGATGAGACCAGGACCTGTGGAGTGACAATCATTTGCATGGAAACATGCGGGACATGGGCTCACCTTTACACCCAAGCTGCCCTGGCCTAGCCACCACTCCCTAAACACTCCACATACTTCCTTCGCATCTGTGGATGTTTCCTCTGGTGGAAATGCCCTCTTTCTGCTTCTTCACCTGGCAATAGTCTCTGAGAGACTCTGGCAATAGACTCTGAGAGACACCTGGCAGAGTCTATACTCTGAGAGACATCTGAGAGAAAACTTAGATGTTTTCTCTTCTGGAGTACCTTCCTTAGGTCTCAGAACAGAGTCCCCTCTTCCATGCACCCATTATTTTGTGGTGCTGTTGTTCATATATCAATAATGGTTGCTCACCATCTTTCTGTTGCTTTATCTTTCTGTGTGTGGATCTCCCAAAAGACTGTAAGCTCCTTAAGGAACAAGGCTCTTCCTAGTTTATTTTTCTACATGTGGTAGAGGCCAGAGCATTGTAGAGACTTAATGATATCTTTGCTAGTGATAACTGAATATTTATTTTAAAAGACTTCCTTTCTATTTTCATGGATAATTATAATTTGATTCCACAGTCTTTAACAAATCCATTCCTACTGCAGCCATAATCATAGAATGTAAAAGCTGTTGAATGTTAAAAGAAAATAGGATATTTTCACCATCAATCAATGTCACTTTTTAATATTTTTGTCTTTATACTCTGGTTTGGAAAAGCTTTTTCAGAAAAAAAAAAACCTATCCTGTCAAATATCTGAATGATGATCTTCTATAAATATAAAATTTAAAATAGAGCATGTTGTATATAAATAAATAAGAATATATTTTACTGAAAAGTTAATACATATGTTCTACCCCATATTCCTACAATATTTATTTAAGAATATTCAGTTACAACTTAAAGCGCCAGAAAAAAATGCTGATAATTGGAGATGCTGTCCAGCAAGTCCGAGGTGCTTCTTTTTGTAGGTTTTCTATTCTATAAGGCTGTCATATTTTAAAAGGCTAATGAATTCCCTTTTGATGACCAGACTGCTCTAACTGTGCCCTTAAAGTCTCAGCTGGAGGAAGGGTAAAAGCAGAAAGACAGGATGGAACTATGATAAGTTGTCTCCCTGGCATTATCTCTTAGCATCAGTATTCATGGCATTGGCTCTGAGTCATCTAAGTGGGTTAGAGAAGTAATTAGGATATTGACAGGCAGAAGCAATGGATATGAGTGAACCTATGATTATCCCATTACTTTCTTTTACTAGCATGATGTCGAAAGCAAAGAAGCAACTCTAAAACCAAATAAAGCTCAGATGTCCTTGCACGCTTGTAAAAACAAAATAGAACAAAACTTCTAGGTCCCCCAAATTATGTTATAGACCTGAATGAATCAAAATGTTTGCACTCAGTGCTTCAGCAAGTAGTAAAATTGGGTGTATATAGAGAATATTGAATAATATTTGATTTTCCAAAAATGTTCAAGTATTTAGTAATTTCCAGGTTTTTTCATGCCCTAGTCCAATATTGGTTTTACTATAACCCATCTCTGTGTCCACTTTTACAAGAAATAAACTATAATTAAATATGGAAAATTTTTCCGATCAGAAGCTAATGTTTGTGTTCTACCATTTTATCTCTTCCATCTTAACACTTTGCAAAGCATAAACTTAAAAGATAATTAATGGTCTGATTTTACAAGATCAATAAATTTTAAAAACTCTAAGAAACTTGGAGAGCATCTAGTCCAGCCATCTTATTTCAGATAAGTAGAATCAAAGGCCTCCAAAAGGAGAGGGATTTACCCGAGGTTCACAGCAATTAGAGGGAAGTAGGTCAGGAGCTGTGCTCCCCTGAGTCCCAGCCGGGGGCACTTTCCACCAGGTGACCCTGCCTTGCACCGAATCTTTGCTTCAAATTCTCTAAAATGATCCTCTCCTTGAATGTGTAATATTTTCTCTTTCTCGCTGCCCCTCTTTGTTGTCAAGCAAACAAATAATAAATTCCCTTTGCATTTCACTATGAGCATAACCTTTTAGAATTTAGAAAGAGGATATACAATAGGGTACACAAATCAAGGGATGGTAATTATCTCATTATTACATGGAAGAGAAATGCTCTTTGGTTTTATGTAACATGGGATTCACATCTTTAATCCACACGTTCTGCTAACACAGAGGCAGGCTTTGTATTACCTTTGATTAATCACTAAGTATTTACCTTCTTTTAAATATTTAATTTTGCCTAGCTTCTCATTTACTATAACAAATATTTCTTACATGTTGTATTATTCACATGACCAGGAAATATGCAAAGGATGTTGAAATTAGCCACTAATGAGATGATCCCCAAAGCCTGGGCTTATATCCCCATGCTGTTCTCTTTATAACCTTGTGGTTTTGGCAAGTCACCTAATCTTTCTAAGCCCTGATGTCCTTTGTGGGGAAAAAAAAAAAAAAAAAAAAAAAAAGAATGCTGTGATTTGGAAGAATAGAAAGACGTATTTAGGCTGAGCCTTATTCCATGGCCATTTTCTTAGATTAAAAATGTCAAATATTGGCAGTGTTACTTGGTTCAATCAAATAATAAAATAGTTGGCACATAGTATACACTCAATTATAGATAATACAATTAGTATAATTCTTTTTCAAGGTACTTTTTGCTATTTCATTCATTATAAAGTCACATTTGCACCAACTCACCACCTTAATAAGTATACAGTTGGTCCATGGGTAAGGTGTTGATTGCCTTGAAAAACAGTTAAAAAAAAGTTTTTTAAAAAAGTGAAAATCCATTTCATGTGGTGGCAATTTCTTCTCTTTCCTCTTTGCAATCACATTAGACAGAATTAAGAGTGAATGACAACCAACAAATATTTTAATTCCCTGGTTTGGCAATATCCAAATCCAGCTCCCTGGGCTAAATTATTTTAGAATTGCTGCAAGATTTGTTTAACAACTCTGTGGCACAAAAAGTATCTTGAATTGAATCATTCTTAAATGGAAATCTTCACATTTCTTTCATTGTTTTCTTATAGCTAGGTAGTAATAATATCAGCCAAAATAAAAAAAGAAATCACGAATCAAGTATGGTTCTAAGTCTACCATGTATGTATTCTCAACAATCCCATGAGGTAGTGCTGATACTTGCATACTTCAAAAATGAACTGAGGCACGGAAGGTGTAAGAATGTTGATAATACTGACTCTGTCTTTGGCCTTCCATCTTGTTCATGTCTGTGTGATGAATTGCCTCAGGGTTACAAGTTCCAGGCCCCTTGGAGGTTCATGTACGCCCTGACCAGAATGCAGGAAGGCTCACTCTGGTCCTCCCTCAACTTCTTTAGATAGTTAGTAGAGGTAACATAGTTTCCTCTCTCACCTTCCTGCCTCACAGGTGGCCCCACAGGTCTGTTAAATGGTAGACCCTTGGATCTCACCACAGCACTCTCTGCACATGCTTCACTCTATAAAATCTGTGGACTGAGGGCTGGACTCTGTGGAGAACAGTTGCGCAGCATGGTTAACTGCCCAATCCCCAATCAGTAAGTTACCTTGAAGAAAACTGTAGACTCTATGGGGTGTCCTGCTTCATTTTCTGCCCTCCAAGTGCCTTCTCAGTTTGGGGGATACTTTACAGCCCCTCCTCCAACTTCTGACAGAAAGTGACTTGCCAAGATCACTGAATTAGTAAATGTCAAGCTAGAATTTGATTCGAGATGATCTGATATTTGAAATTTGCACACTCTTTTCTTCACACTAGATATCACAAAGCACTGAATAGAGTAGTCCTGCAGAATTGATAAGTAATGTAAATTATTGGAAGTGGGAAACAGATACAGATTCCAGAATAAATACTTTGGCACCATGGTGATAAAGAATAACACACTCTTTTATTTTTGTTTTCTTCCTCCCTACCTGGCCCAGGCAATGAATTAACAACTTACCTGCAAATCAAACCTTCCTATACATAGATTTTTTTGAATCTTTTCTTTTGGACCACAGTGTTTGGTTCTTACTGTTGATTAGGCATTACGTGTACTGTCTTGTATCTTTGAACATCAACCATCTTACATTGTTATGTGAGCCATTTTCTGTCTTTCCTTCCTTCCTTCCTTCCTTCCTTCCTTCCTTCCTTCCTTTTCCTCCTCCCTCCCTCTCTCTCCCTTTTTAAAAAGTGTATTTTTTGAGCTCCTCCTATGTTCTAGTCAGAGAGTAGAATCTAAAATGACTCAAGCAGAACCACTGTTCACAAAGATTCAGAGCCCAGATGGAAATACAAGAAAATAATTAAGTTCAATGAAAGATTGTAGGAACTACAAAGATGTAGATGGAAGGTGTGGGGAGGGTGAAATGTGTTATGATTCAATTTAAGAAGTAGTCATTTTTTAGGGAAGCATTTGAAGGTGAACTGATATGATGTCTGGAATTTGCTTTAACTTACTCTAGGGACAATAGCTAGACAAAAGAGGGGTAGATAAATGAAATAATAATGGCAAACTTGAGGGGCACCTGGGTGGCTCAGTGGGTTAAGCCGCTGCCTTCGGCTCAGGTCATGATCTCGGGGTCCTGGGATCGAGCCCCGCATCGGGCTCTCTGCTCAACAGGGAGCCTGCTTCCCTTCCTCTCTCTCTGCCTGCCTCTCTGCTTACTTGTGATCTCTGTCTGTCAAATAAATAAATAAAATCTTTTAAAAAAAAATAATGGCAAACTTGATCACTGTTAGAACTGGGAGCTCATCACATGGCAATCATTATATTATTGTCTCCAATTTTCCATATATTTGAAATTTATGGTAAAAATGTTTTAAAAATACACCACCAGCATAATTAACATTTCAGAATAGTTACTAAGTGGCAGTTACCAAATGCTTTTCCTGTACAGACTTCTTCAACTCTCACAACTACCTGTGAGGTAGGAGCTATTATTGTACCTGTTTCATGAGTAAGAAAACTCACACAGAGAGGTTCAGTAAGTTATCTAGTTCCACAGAACTAGTGAGTAGGGGAGCTGGGTAGTCTCTCCATATCATATCATTTCTCAGCATAGGGTAACTATTGTAATACATAATGATAGCCATTTAGTATTTATAGAAACTGTGCTAAATACTTTAAATACAGTATTATATTTAATCCCTGCAAAAATATAAGAACTCTCAAGGATCCCTTTTATGATGGCATGGATTGGCCAGGAAATGTAGTAGGATGGGTAAGAAGTGATGCCTGAGCTGAATTGCTATAGCTGAAAAACTATCTTCCAGGATGGAAAGGATGTGATCCCATTTTAGGCAGTGGGAGAATCCTAACCCCACAAAGATGTGGTGGTTCACACTGATGCCTGCTGAGGAGAAGAATTAGGTGTGAAATGAGTGGTATAAGAGTTGGGCAAGGTTGGGGCACCTGGGTGGCTCAGTGGGTTAAAGCCTCTGCCTTTGGCTCAGGTCATGATCTCAGGGTCCTGGGATTTAGCACCGCATCGGGCTCTCTGCTCAGCAGGGAGCCTGCTTCCCCTTTCTCTCTCTCTGCCTGCCTCTCTGCCTACTTGTGATCTCTCTCTGTCAAATAAATAAATAAAATCTTAAAAAAAAAAAAAAAAGAGTTGGGCAAGGTTGGATAGCCAAGCAGAAGTGGGATCTGGAGGTTCTCATGACTTGGTAAGCAACTGGGGCACCATTCTGAAGTTATGAAAGAAACACTATCAAATTATAAGCAAGAAAGTGACAATACCAGATTTAGTTTTGTAAAAGTAAACTAAGGGGCCCTGACGGGTGTGAACCAGATGGGGCAACGTCCAATATGTGACCGATTCCATTGGTTCGCTTAATGGATTCTTTGAATGTACATTTGGTCATGCTGATGAAGTCTATGCAATGTTGGGTTACTTCTCTAGTCCCCGAAGACAAAAACAAAAAAAAGTAATAAACCACACTAGCTTTCACTTTTTCTGTGCCTTTTCTTTCTCACGCACACAGTGCCTACTTAAATGATATGCTCTCAAAGGGCATTAAATAAGTGTGGTGCACCAAGTCATTTTCTTAGCATAGTCCGTTTTTTAATTAAAAGAAAAATGAATTCCCATAGGTCAATCTTTGAGGTCACCACTCTTTATTCTGTGGCTTAATCATTAAGAAAATGATTTTTCTTTAGCTTCATTAAGTATGTGGTTACATCTCTCATGTGTAATAAAAATATTTATTTCCAGGGATTCTGAAAGAGGAGGAAATCTAAATTGCTTCATCCTCTGGCATGTACTCTTTTCTCACAGTTTATAGATGCTATTTTTAATAGGCAGCTTTACGACCACATTGACCTTTCTCCAAAACTCCTGGGTCAGAAAAAATTATATCTCATCAATTAGTCTCCCTGGAGCATCTTAAAATGATAAATGACTTGTTGGCATGAAAGAAGGGAAAGGAAGCTTTTCTCAAGGAGCAAAGGAATAGCTGTTAAAAAAAAAAAAAATCATAGCTGATCTGTGCCTATTTAGTTTATGCCTTGAACTCACCCTTCTTTCAAAATTGCATCTATTTTGATCTTTGGGGTACTCTAGCTCAAAAGTCTGATTTAATATGCATTAGGAATGCTCTAAATTTTACATCGTAGAAAATGTACCATCTGCCATGCAAGATTTTACTCTTGAAGCTTCCAAAACTATCACAATTTTTCTAGTTTTATTGTAATATATAATACTTCTGTATGTGTGTCTAGTGTAACTGGTCCCTACAATCACTTCTGCTGAAGACCCTTTATGCAAGACTAATCATATCTATACAAAATATCGGTAACTCAGGAAGCTCATAAGACAAAGAAAACAATAACAAGAATGACAGAAGTTGAGCTGGGTAGTTCATTCATTCAACAGATCTTTATTGAAGGCCATGTCTGGGCCAGGTACTGGGATTCTACCAGTGAACACAATAGACCTTAGGGAGTTACGGTAAAATTAATTTGTATTTGCAATTAATTTATGCTATAATATGAAGAACTTGGAGTGTTTAAGCATGTTCACATTTAGCAAGTAGAGAGGCCCTCTGCACTGAATTTCTTTGCCTATGCTGCTCAAAGTTCTTACCCACAAAGAGGACCATGAGCCTGACCTGAATGGAAGTCAGCACATGGCTGCCTTCATGAAAAAGTCTTTCTAGGAAAAGAAAAATGCTAAAATGAACAGAATGCCTAGTGATTAGATAATTTACATTCTGGCATAGTCTGCTTATCTCATCATGCACATTCTACCAAGGTCCTTGTCTTGCTACAGACTAGTAAGAAACAACTTATAGGTGGGCAGGTGGTATTCTCATCTCACTTGGGATTGCATTGCTCTTGACTATATTTCTGCTTTGTTGAATTACCAAGTATAGGCTTGATTCACAAAGCCTGTAATTTGAGTGCATGTTCCAGGAAAGACTAACTCTTAGCTTTAAAGGTCCTGAAGAATTTTAGTTCAGAAGGAGATTTTGGGGAGCAATACAGAAACAATTGAGAATGTATTACAGACCCATGTTCCTGTCCTTCAACTGCATTCCCTGCATCACTCAGGATAAGATTCTACCATCAGTTCCTTTGGAAGAAGAAATTGGAGTATGATCAGTACTTACTATGTACTCATTGAAGTAACTTCTCAAACGTCATGTGCATATCATTTCCTGGAGACCTTATGAAGAATACAATTCTTATGTAATAAGTCTGGGGCAGGACTAAATTTCTATAGTTTGGACAAGTGTCCAGACAATTCTAATGCTGTTGGGACACACTGAGTGGGTCACACTGAGTAGGGAGGATTGGGGTTTGAAGTATTTCCAGTTCATTGCACAACCACTGCAGTAAACAGGACTTACTCATTCTCAATGTATTCTTTTGCTGTTTTAATACAGACAAGAATTAAAGATCCTCTATCTTATGTCGTATTCTAGTGTTATTGAAAACTTGTAACAAATATGCATAGATTCACTCATTGCTTTCTCTTAACATCTATATTTGCATAGGTATTAATAATTAATTTTTTAACCTATACTCGGTACTTTTGCATAAAGTTGGACTGTGTAGGAACAAAGGATCTGACCATTTCCAGAAAGTTGTTCAGATAGCTTCACAAAGCATGGGAATCTAGAGTTCCGCAGCTCTCAGGAAGGTACAAATAGGGCTTGGGTAAATAAAAATTAGAGAATCTTTCAATAAGTTCCTGTAGAGACAGGGAATTAATGTAAAATTTGTATCCAAACCACTTTCCCACTTCTTCTCATACAGTGTTATTGATTTTCTAATACTATTTGTCTACGAACAACCACTGACACAAGGTCAAATTCATAAAGGTAATGAAGAGAAAACCAGGGAAATCACGTGTTGTTGTTCCCAACCTGGAGAAATCTGCACAACCCCACTTAGTCACGGAGAAGATTATTTCAGTTGCCAAGAGAAGAGGAAGTGGTGAAACCCCTGCCAGGAGATAAAATTAAACAAACAAACAAACAAACAAACAAAACCCTCTAATTTCCTAACAGAGGGCTGTCAATAAGGGTCTGGGAAATTGGATTAACAGCAAAGAGCCGGGATTTAGCTTGACCATTAATCATGGTATGTGGAAAATGTTAAGTAAACTTGAGACTCACAATCCAATCATTCATTCAATTTGACAAGGACAGGGCATTGCAAAAAATTATGAAATTATTTTTTCTCCCAAGGATTGATTGATTGATTGATTGATTTGCCAGAGAGAGAGTGAAAGAGTGAGAGAGTGAAAGATCACAAGCAGGGGCAGCGGCAGGCAGAGGGAGAAGGCAGGTTCCCCACTGAGCAAGAAATTCCAAGCGGGACTTGATCCCAGAATTATAACAGGAGCCACAGGGAGATGCTTGACTGATTGAGCCACCCAGGCGTCCCAAAAGTCAAAATCTCAAGTGTGTGACTTTTAGTACTTCTCAAGAAAACTTGTTCAATGAATGTGAACTAGACACTGCACTAAATATAGGAGATACAAAGTTGAATAAGATATAGTCCCTGTTTTCAAGTGGTCCACTGTTATGGGACTCACAGAGAAATAATTATAGACTAAAATACGTGAGACCTATTATCCCACGTCTGTTATACGATCTCTGAAGTTAGATAGGAGACTTTACTGGTTTAATAAAACTCTTTATCCTATGATTAGTTCCTGTTGGCATAATTTTTCTACAGGAAAAAGGAAACTTTTGCTCTCTTTTTCATGATAGCCTTTTAATATTTGAAGCTGGCTATCATAATTATATGTAGATACTTCTTCAAACTAAACACTCGTTTCCTGTTGAAAGATTAACAGAAAAAAAGTAATAAAAAGACATATAGTTCATTCTCAGCACATTATTTTATTTCCATAATCGATAGAGTATATAATAAATTGATTTGAACCAACCAAAGCACTGATTTTTATAAGAAAAAGTGGACAGAAAGAAGGAAAAGCTGGGGACAAGTTGGAACAGCAAGTTTTGCTCACCTTTTCTTGATCAAGTTGAATGCAAAGAAGCCCTGTAGGGTATTTTGCCCTTGGGCAGCTGGATGGGTCAGCAAGGGAAGCAATTTAGGTTATTTATGGATTTTCCAAAATGTGAGTATTTTTCTGTGAAGCGTGCATGGCAGCTGTTTCTGTATTTGTCTCTGTGTTCTTTCTTAGCCTCTCCATCTTTGCTACATCAGCTCTGCACAATATTTCTTCCTAGAACTTCTCATGCACAAATGCCTTCTAGATTTCACACCATCTTGGTGGAGTTAGCTTTTGAAATTACTCTTGAAGAAATTAATGGGAAGTTTTGGCCTAGCACTCTCTATGGTAACATTGTAGGCTTAAAAAATAATTAGTAGATTTAGACCAATTTTCCATGCAATATCAAGTACATATTTGGAAATGGTATTTTCCTAAATAGCTATATTAGATGATTAAATTTATTTTTTCAAGAATAAAAATAATCACAGCCATTTCCGCCCCTTTTCTGACATTTTTAAGAATAAAATGTTGGTCAACACTTTCTTGTTTCTTTTATAGGTGTTCAAATAATTGAGTTTCTGGCCAAGGTAACTGTGAGAAAGAGAAGCCATCCTAAAAGATAATTTATGATTATAATTGAAGCAGCTAAAGAAACTAAAAATTTGAAATAAAGACTGTCAAAAGCATGAACCAGAACTTTATGACTCTTAGAAAGATACTCAACAGAAAGGGTACATCTCTAGCGAAACAAGCTTAAGTCCCCAATTTACCAGGAAAAAATAAAATAGCTTCCATGCAGAGGATTGAGTTAGAGCAAGATAGAATAAAGGAGGGAAGAAAAGGAGAGGTTTTATGCCAATATGCCTCGCTAGCTTCTGATTGAGAAATAAGCATTTACTGACAACCTGTCAGATGCAAGGCCCCGTGTTAGGATTTTCAGGTTTTTGGAATATTTGGTGTATATGGCCTACAGAACCATGGCATTAGCATTATTAGGGATTCTGTGATAAATGAATCTAAATCACACAAAGGCAAATGAGCAGAAAGATCAATTATTCCCCTTCTCATTACTTTTCAATTTATGTTTTGTAGTTTTTAGATAAATGGAAATAGTTATTCTGTATACAGACCCTTAAACTTTAATTTTCAACATTACTTGATCCCAAGTTGGTAGTTTTAAACCCTGTTTCTTTCAGTTATGGAAACTTTTGCTCAAATTAAATCTGTTTCCCACTTCAAAAAAATGTGTTTAATCATTTAAAATCTTCTAAAATCTTTTTTCAAATCCCCCAAAACGTGTGATTCTAAAATATATTAGTGCAGTTTTATTCAAAGCATATAGTCACCCAGTCTAAAAAATCACACCAGTCTCATTAACTGTATCAAGGACATCTATTCATTTGGGTTGGATTTTTCTTTAAGGACAAAAAGGTGGGTTGGTATGCATGGGTGTGAGTGTGTGTTGTTTTGTTTTTGTTTTTGGCTTAAAACAAAACCCATTTCTTGTCTTACAGTTCTGGAGGTCAGAATTTGAAATCAATTTCACTGAGCCAACATCAAGATGTCCCAGGACTATGCTCCTCCTGGAGGCTCCAGGGAGCAATCAGTTTCTTTGCCTTTTCCAGCTTCTCGAGCTTGATTAGGTGCATTCCTTGGCTCTAAGCCCCTTCCTCTATCTTCAAAGTCAGCAACACAGCAGTGGCCCCAGTTGTTATGTTGTCCTCCTTTGTTCTGTGGTCAAATTTTTGTCTCTTTCTCATAAGGACAGTAGCTCACTAGCTTACTGTAAAAGGCTAGAACTCAGGAACAGCCAGATGGAAGAGACACATAGGATAAAGTATAGGGAAAAGGGCTTGGAGCTTCAGTGGTCTATCCAAGAATGAGGCTTTCCCCAAATCTCCACACATGCATCATCAAGAACCTCCATTTAAGGTATTTTGTGAAATGTAATACTGTTTCCAGTAAGTAATAGCTAGCACTTGGTAGTATAAATCTTTGAGGAGAATGTAAAGATTTGTCAAATATTCATTTATAAAAGAATTACAAAATACAACATTATCCAAGACAATTACTTGGGTTTATTTATTAAGTCACTCTCTCTCTTTTTTTTCAAAGATGTTATTTATTTGACAGAGAGAGAAAAAAGCGCAAGTAGGCAGAGTGGTAAACAGAGGGGAAGGGAGAAGCAAGCTCCCTGCTGAGAAGAGAGGCCAACAGGGGGCTCAATCCCAGGGCCCTGGGATCATAAGTGGAAGGCAGATGCTTAACCAACTGAGCCACCCAGGTGCGCTAAGTCATTTTCTGATAATGACTCAACTAGTTACAAACTGGAGTTAAAAAAAAAAAAAGAAGTTACAGGAATGTTAATTAAGGGTTTTCTTTGTTCCAAAACAGGAGCAGCTAAACTCGTGTCTTAACAAACAGAAAAAGAATTTTTGGTGCCTTATCCCATGAAGCCATGAAAACATCTCTCACACTGAAACATTTGATTTTAACAGCCAGAATATAGAACTGTTAATAAAAAAGCCTTACTTCTTTTGAAATATATATAAAATGTGGTAGCTGACATTGTACATTGATTTCAGAATGTACAAAATATTGGAAAAAATCTAATTTGTAAGAATTGGTTTTCAAAAAGAACAGTATCCTGTAGGGCAGGAAATAATAACACTGTGTTTGAAAGTATCATAAGGCATTTTTCAGATGCTAGTCTCACCAGAAAATCTGGCATTTCCAGGTTAGGATTCATAGTTTCCACCATGTGTGAGTGACCCCAAAGACATTTCATAATTTTGCTGACATATGAATCTGAGCCTAGTGAGTGAAAACAATAAACACGGTAGTAAATGATTCTGGCAGAATTTCCAACATGCTTCTCTCAAGGAGTCTTGATGGCTCTCTTTTTCCTTATTCAGTGATAATTATTTAGATTGTTTTTAGACTGCTTGAAGCTTGTTGCCTAGCCAAGATAATTTATTTTCCCACAAATTGTAACAGGGCTAGGCTAAATATAGTAAAATGGCCCTAAAGAATGCTCTGAGTCTTTGTGGTAAATCACAGACTATTTGAGGGAGGATTAAGCTCTTTTTCAAAAATGGAATAACATGAAATCACTTTCCAAGTGGACTATTGCCTAAGTTAAGCATCAAGGTAGAATTTAGTATTGTATTTTAGACTCTCCACGTTAAAAATCAAATGTGGCCACCAAGTTCTAAGGTCAAGGTTGAATGTGCTCAACTGCTCTGTTCAGACTTCAGGCTAGTAGTGAGGATGCACTGGAACATTCTGTTTTGAATATGGACCACTGTTGATTATGTTGAGATCTTAAAGACCTACTGTTTTTTGCTTTTAGCTTCTCCATAGACACAGTCATCTTTTCTGTTCCTTTTCCAAGGGTGACATGTACGCAGGAGGTGGAAACAAAGGAGATTATTTAAAGAAGTTTAAAAAAACAGTCTTAACTATAGAGAACAAAGAGCTGGTTACCAGAGGGGAGGTGGGCGGGGGGTGGGTGAAAGAGGCGAAGGGGATTAGGAATGTGCTTAACATGATGAGCGCTGAGTAATGTGGAGAATGGTAGAATCCCTATATCATACACCTGAAATTGACATAACACTGTAAGTTAATCATACTCGAATTTTTAAAAAATTTAAAAACTAAGAAATATATTAAAATTAAAGAAGTTAAAAATAGGACTGCTTCCTTCGAAGAAAACTTACTTCGGTCACCAGGAAAAAGACTTGCACATAATTCTTGACTTCATTGTCACATGAACTAACAGCCTACATTTTGTGTATAGCCAATGGAAGCAAATTTCCAGAAACAATGAGACCATAGATAATCTCTGAATAAAACAAATTATGAGACGGTGGGATTAAAAATCTGAATAACTGGGGCGCCTCGGTGGCTCAGTGGGTTAAAGCCTCTGCCTTTGGCTCAGGTCATGATCCCAGGGTCCTGGGATGGAGCCCTGAATCGGGCTCCCTGCTCAGTGAGGAACCAGATCCCCCCACCCTCTGCTTGCCTTTCTGCCTGCTTGTGATCTCTGTCCGTCAAATAAATAAATAAATAATTTTAAAAATCTGAATAATTGCTTTGATTGACTCTGGAAGTAAATGTACCTTCTGAATTAACAAACATCCTTCTTCCTAAAATAGATAATTTTAAAAATTACATGGGGTCTTAAGTGGGTAGGAGAAGAATAAATGAAACAAGATGGGATCGGGAGGGAGACAAACCATAAGTGACTCTTAATCTCACAAAACAAACTGAGGGTTGCTGGGGGGAGGGGTTTGGGAGAAGGGGGTGGGATTATGGACATTGGGGAGGGTATGTGCTTTGGTGAGTGCTGTGAAGTGTGTAAACCTGGTGATTCACACACCTGTACCCCTGGGGATAAAAATATATGTTTATAAAAAATAAAAAATTTAAAAAAAATGGTTAAAAAAAAAAGAAAAAAAATTACTGAATGACCATTCTCTTTAAGATACAGTTCAGATACCAGTTTTTATAATAACTTCTTTTCTCATAACAGTTTACTTCTTCAGACTTTAATTTAGTGAGCTAACATTTCCTCATTACCAAAAATACTGCATAATTGTCCATGTAATTTCTTTAGGAAGATAATTGGGTAGCATCCAGATCTCAGTTTGGAAAATTAGCAGTCAGGCACAGAAAATTTCTGTGTGCCAATATTTAAGCCACTGTCCTTCTGATGTTATCGTCAAATATCATGAGCTCTATTGGATGTAGGAGTCAGTAATAAATTGCTCCTTCAATAAGAAACCTACGGTGTCCCCAACATGAATTACCTTGCATTTTTTTTTTTTTAAGAGTCTACTTATTCATTTGACAGAGATCACAAGTAGGCAGAGAGGCAGGCAGAGTGAGAAGGAAGCAGGCTCCCCACTGAGCAGAGAGCCTGAGTAGGGGCTCTATCCCAGGACCCTGGGATCATGACCCAAGCTGAAGGCAGAGACTTTAACCCATTGAACCACCCAGGCGCCCTTACCTTGCATTTCAATCCCACAGTGTTCTCTGTAGTACTGCTTACATTTCTATTAGACACAATAAAATTTTTACTATTGGCAGGACTTTTCCACCAATTGATAATGAAAACGGATTTGAATCTGATTTACAATTACAATTATTTATGTGAACAAGTTAATCTTCGTAATTATATCTGGAAATTATTCATATAAATCCATTTCATCAGAAGTATAAGTAATGTATATAGAATATGCTGGATCATTTTTAACTTCCACTTGGTTTCTAGCACATTTTTTGCTTTTTTCATTCTCAATCTTTTTCTATTGGTAAAGAGGATCTAAAAACACCTGTCCCTACGAACTACAAAGGAGTGATTTACACAGAATCGCTTTTGTATATTTGGGTCATGAAGATATATTATGTATGGAGAGTCTGTAAACCCATATGATGTAAATGATACGTAAGAAACAATACATATAATTATTATTTGGTAATGCTTCAGTTTAATTAATGGATACTGATACCTGATGCCTACATTGGAGATGAAACTAAGCACTTATGATTGCCTTAAGGAATCTTTAATAATGCAATGTTATTTATGAACCTTTCTTATTATTTCAAAAACGTTACTATGCCCCCTCCCCCACTGCCCTGCTCAAGACCTAACTTGGTTGCTTGTTCAAGGAACGGCTTCACGTACTATACTTTGTTTCTAATGTCAACCATAGCTATTTTTTCCCCTGTAGTTTAGATGGATAAATAATGTTTTTTACTAATCTACCCTTTTCGGGATCCATGAGCCTTTGTTTTTTGGGGACATCCCTCATACTCCAATCTGGAAGGCAAAGAGGGAAAGGTCTGTACCTGGGATTCGGGGTGCCCCCGCCATGGCTTCACAGTCAAGGAAGGCAGTCCTTACATTTCAGAGGCTGTCAGATTCCCACAAAAGAGATGGTTCTAAATATGCAGGTTTTCAGCACTGTCTTGCTTGGTATCAAATGTTCTCCAGAAGATGATCCTTCGGTTCCTGCCTTAACCACACACAAAACACCACCCATCCAGCCTCAGCCCGCTGTGGACACCAGTAATCTTTTGAGGGGCTCCAGGGACATCCTCCACTTCTCTTCCCATATTGGGCCTTCTTTCTTCTTTCTCTCTTCAAGATTCACCTTTCTGACACCCTCCCAGATTAGGCCCCCTTCATAGCTCTTCCAACTTTGGAGCTGTCCTTCAAAGCACTAGCCCAGCTTACCACCCCATCAAATATGATTTGGTACTTCTCAAATAATAAGCAAATAATCAAAATGCTTAATGTGATTATCAGCCTTTAAGTCCAAAACTTCTATATAAACACAACACAAGACACCATCTTGAATGCCAAATACTGCACATTTCCTTAGAAATGTTCTTGGCCTTGATTAAACACTTAAAAATCTCCATTATTAGATTAGGATATGGAGGTGCAGTAATTTGCCTCTGACTACACACTAAGAAAAGGAGTGGGAGAAACTTAATTCAATTTCAGGACCATCTTTGCTCATATACTTGGTTCTTTTTCTTTGCTACAGTGATTTTCAATGGTGATTTATTCAACAAAAATTCTATTGTTAGAATTAGGCACCAGTGAGGAAGAAATAGTCATGGAGTTTAACTAGTTTGTGCCAAATCTGATTAACATTTGCCCTCCTATTGAAAAAGGCCAGAGATCATGTTGCATTTAGGGAATTATTTTTCTTACGTGTTTCACAAGCTGTGTCTATTTATGTCATACTTGTGGTGTCCTTTTCATGCAAACTTTTGTTGCTTTTCTCTACATTGGTAAATTTCCCCCCTTCTTTCTACCTGACTCTTTTCCCCTCCATTATCCTTTAACTAGTAACTCTTTATTAGACCTTAATCAGGCAGGTGTGATTATCAGGAGGTTATATTAAGCTCTTCGAATCCAGTAGTCCCTACTCTGGGAGTAAAGGGGAGAGGAACAGATTCTAAGAAGCTGATGAAAGGCCACTTTTCATGGGTTGTCATTAAAACATTACTTTTACACTCTTGTCTGCTGCTTATCAGAAGTGTTAATGCTGCTTTCACAAACGAAAGCAAAACACTGCCTTGGCTTGTGCTCCTTCTAATTAACTGTAAGTGCCAGGGAAAAACTCCTTTGTAAATTCACGTTTCTCAGAGAGGCAACCAACACTCAGTCTATGAAGCTGGCAAGACCTCTGAGCCCTTTGTTGTCAGGCCTCTCAAATTTGGAACATCTTAGGGAAACTAAATTGGCACAGTGAGAGACAAAACCAGGTTTTGAAATCAGCTACAGTGTTTTGACACAGTTGTGATATTCATTGGCTGACTCCCATTTGTTTCTAGAATCTGGTAAGTGGATGACATCGATCAAGTTAGTTATCATTATAAAATCTTATTTTTAAAATAATACCTCTAGGAGGTTAATCTAGAAATCCTATTTATTCAAAATAACAAGGAAGTGAAAATATAATTGAATTATCCCCAACTTTTCTTGAGAGTCTCCTAGCCACAAGGCACTCTGATAAATAGGTCCTAGAAATACACAGCGGTGTTGTCATTCCTTATCTCTTGAGGTTTACAATCTATCTGGGGAGATTGGACAAACATTTAAAAAACTAGCATAAGTATGAAGTAGCTTATGTCAAAAGACAAAATTCAGACAAGTGTTTAGAGTAGGTAATGATCACAAAAGTTTGCATTTTCAGGTAAGGTTTTCTAGAGGGAACTAGGACTTGAACTCAACTTTGAAGAAAACGAGACTAAATATTAATATTAATAGCAGTACCATACATTGGACCCTTTTGTGTCAAACCTGGTGCTTTCTAAGAATCCACCACTCTTACCAGCCCAAGGAGGTTGATATCAGTATCACCATTTTCACATAAAGAAACTGGAGCTAAGAAAAATTACACTGTAGTATATGACTTTTTAGGGTGGAAAATCAGGTGCATTTTTAAAAATTTTCACACCTCAAAGATAATGTCTGTAAAAAAAAAACTATATAGCAAGTCTGACTACCAACAAGGTTAAAAAAAAATTTTTTTTTCAAATGACATAAATTAAAAATGGAACCTCTCAGGCACCTGTGTGGCTCAGTGGGTTAAGCTTCTGCCTTCAGCTCAGGTCCTGATCCCAAGTTCATGGAATTGAGTCACAATCAGACTCCTTGCTGAGGGGGAGCCCAACTCTGAGTCAAAGTGCTTGATGAATTAAAAATTGAGTCAGGGGTCCAATCACCTTCATTGAAAATAGGATTGTTTTAGGGTGCCCAGGTGCTCACTTGGTTAAGTGTCTACCTTTGGCTCAGGTCATGATCCCAGGGTCCAGTGATGGAGTCTTATTTTGGACTTCCTGCTCAACAGGGAATCTGTTTCTTCCTCTCCCTCTGCTCCTTCCTCTGCTCATGCTCTCTCTCTCTCTCTCTCTCTCAAACAAATAAAAGAAATCTTAAAAAAAAAAATTTAGATACTCTCATGACAGATCCGTTCTCCAATACTGTGGCTGTTTTGTCAAACATAGGATGTCTCTGATTTTTTTTCTTTTTAAGATTTTATTTATTTGTTTCAGAGAGAGAGCACAAGTGGGGGAGACAGGCCAAGGGAGAGGGAGGGAGAGAAGGAGAAGCAGGCTCCCCACTGAGCAGGGAGCCTGATGTGGGACTTGATCCCAGAACCCTGAAGATGTCTCTGATTTTTATTTGGGGAGAGATACTTGACAACACAACCTTCTATACAGTATTAAAGTTAAAATGACTATATGTATCTGTCTTTTTCTAATGTGAGATAATGAAAAAAAGAACAGTGATGATTCTAGAACAAACCAGTAATTACAAACACCATTGCAAATCCTGCCTATGCACCCCGCCCCGGCTCTTGCACAGGGAAGCTTCCAGGCATATCCAAAGGATGGAAGTATTCAAAAGGTTAATATAAAATCTGTATGCTCTCTTGGAACAATAGAATCTCAATTCTCATGACCAAAATTAAATAATGGTAAAAGAGGGTACCTAAAAAAATACTACTTAAGAAAAGAGGGTACTTAAGAGAATAATCTTGAGGTAGAGTCTGGGATTCTAAGGAAACCAAGTGAGTCCTTTCCATCAAATTCCCCATCCTGTCCCAGCAGCGCCTGTTTTCTCTCTTCATTTAATTTCCTCATCTTGTAGGAGCAGTCAACTTTGAAATTGTCGGGAAGGCAAAGAGAATAAGCCTGATAAATAAATAGATGGTTGCAAGTCTCTTACACAAAGATCAAAGACAAATTTGAAGGAATGGTCATCTCTATGCTTATTCTTTGTAGTTTTCATCCCCCCCCACTTTTTTTTGAAATCCTATAAGATGTAATTTTCATATCTGATGAACATAATCAAATGAAAAAAGGAAGAGAAAGTAAAAAGGTGTTGAATTATTAAAAGAGAAAAGTTAGAAACCCCAGTTGTAACTGCAGGGTAGGAAGTTCATCAAGAGTTATAGTAATAAGTAGTAGAGTTATGAGCTATACAATAATGTACACAGAGCCTGTGATCATTAATCGTTCTTCTTTGGTGCTCCAAGGAGACAGTAAGCTACCTGAAGGGAAGGAATGTATTGGATGCTCTTTCTGTTTCTCTCACAAGACCCAGAAGAGCTCAAAGAATGACATCTTGAAGTTCCTTTTGGATGAGTCACCCTAGTACTACATTCCAGGGATTCAATCAATACTTTCAGGTTTGGCGATCAATTGAATTAGGAAAAGAAACCGGTAATTTTGTGTTTATGAACAAAATGAATTTCCATGAACCTTTGAACAAACTGGATTATGACTACAGGTTTATGAAGGATTAGACTGACATTTGTTCTTAGATTTCTCTAAACAATGCTGAGTCAAAACAAAACAAAAGACCAGAGTGGAGGTCAGAATATAATTTCAGCACTAACTGGGAGATGAATCTTATCTTAAGGCAAATGATGAGGGGACCTGGGGTCCGAGGTAGGTTGAGGAATTGTGGCATATAATCCAAAATTCAGGGAAATCACTCAGACTGTGACAGAATTAAATAGTAGAAATAACAAATGACTGCAAAATACTTAATGAACCCAAACCACTATCTCTACCTCTTCATTTTAGTTTCTATTTCTTTTTTTTTTTAAAGATTTTATTTATTTATTTGAGAGAGAGAGTGTGTGTGTGCATGAGTAAGGGAGGGGCAGAAGGAGAGGAAGACTTAGACTCCCTGATGAGCTGGGTGCCTGACTTGGGGGCTTGATCCCATAAAACTGGGATCATGACCTGAGCTGAAGACAGAGGCTTTACTGACTGAGCCACCCAGGCACCCCTTAATTTCTGTTTCTAATCAAGACAATCTATTTACCATTTATTCTATACTATTTGATGTTTAAGTCCATACTATTTTCGTGACTAGAGAAAAATCAGGAAAAGGAAAATACTGTGTGGTTTCACTTTCTATTGGTGCAAAATTTGCTCCTTCTGTGATTCTTTTTTTTTTTTTTTTTTTTTTTTTTTTTAGTTCTAGTGTCAAGTGTAACCAAAAGTCAGAAAGTTAACAAAATATTATATGATCCTTTCTGAGCCTCATCATTTTTATGTGGCATTTTAGACACTCTCTACAAACACAGTTATATCAGGACACTTTGAATTTACAGCACTTATTTTTTACTGTGACCTGATTTCAAACCCTTGAGAAGACATTCAAAACTAAATTTAATCTAAGACCATGTCATCATTATCTTTGTTTAACCAAGAAGGCTCACTGGAGAAAAAAATGCATATAAAACAGCCTAATGAGAAAGTGAGCAAACAGAAGGGCTATAATACCAAAGGAAGAAGATTAAAATCTGTATCTATATCACTTCCAAAAATGACAATATGTCAAGGTGGACATTGCACGTAAGACTACAAGAAAAATTGATGTTGATTAAAACATGTTCTCGGATTGAAGTTGCAGGGTTCATGATTGATTTCGCTGTTCCAGAAACAAGAATTTCATTTGAAGTTTCACAGCTCTTTATGTCTTTGCTGGGCTTACAGAAACCGTTTCCCTGCACGTATCCCTACACGTGTCATGCAATTTATTTTAATAGTAACCATGTACAATGACTGCGCTCACAGTGGCCAGTAGAAGATGGATGGTGTGTGTCATCATTTGTGGTAATTACAAATCCAACCACATCGGAGTTAAATATAGCGAGTTATAGTTACAAGAATATTATAGTAGACTCAGGTGACCCCTGAATTCTGGTCCCAACATTGCCACTAACTTCTTAGGCCACGGTGAGCAAAAGACTAATACTAAATTGTATAATGAAAATTTAAATGAAATGACTTTAATATTTCAATCTGAAATAAAGTTTCCTTTAGCAACAACACAAAAATATTTGGAATTTTTACTTGATGCCACAATTGTAAGCATCATGTTCACTTCCTTTTCTACTTTTTTTTCGCTGTACCTCATGTCTTACTCCTTTCCTTCTGCTCCATTGTTAAGAAGGTATACGTCCATCATTCTTAATAAAAGAGAATTGTTTACCACCATCTCATCTTCTAGTATGAAGAAAGCGTGTCACTCAGGATATATTATTTAGAAGAGTAATAA
The DNA here is from genome assembly GCF_030435805.1 of Mustela lutreola. Lineage (NCBI taxonomy): Eukaryota > Metazoa > Chordata > Mammalia > Carnivora > Mustelidae > Mustela > Mustela lutreola. Next base: position 92,745,066 of record NC_081297.1, read on the forward strand.
TTAATTGCCTTCCAATAAATTAAAAATGAGAAATAGTTACTTTAAAATCCTTGGTCTTAAAGTGTAATACTCTGTGTCATCATATGAAAATAAAGATGATCTTGGGTAATGGCTTACAAACTTTTTCACCAAAAAGAATACCATTGATTTTTTTTCCTCTCTTCATAAATTTTGTATTATTAAACATTTTTATCTACCTAATAGTTAATTAGAAACTAACACATTTTCCCATTTGTATTAACCAGGCATATAGGACCATCAATTAATTTCTAATTAATATGAGATAGCACTGTTCGGTGACAAAAAAATTTGGCTCAATGCTCAGAAACATAACATTTCAGTTGGCCCACACAGTCTTAATGCAGGCAAGTGAGCAATTTCCATTAGAAACACCAAGACAGTCTTTCTGAAATTGGGAATCCTTGGATCCTTGGATCTTTCACTAAATCACATTCATGATATATTCATGTGAATGTGACAAAAAAAAATCAGACTTATTTCTTCCCTTAAACATATACACAGAAATATAGATTATCTTCTGCCAAGCATTGAGACATATTGACTCTCTATGAAGACTCTCTGTACACAAGTCAGCTTCATGTAGAGTAGAAAAAATGTGAATTTTGAGTTCAATAGATCTTTTTTTTCCCTCCCAAATTTTTATTTAGGTTCCATTTAGTTAATGTACAGTGTAGTATTAGTTTCAGGTGTTGAATGGAGTGACTGAACACTTCCATACAACACCTGGTGCCCATCACAAGTACCCTCCTCCAACTCCATCACTTACCTAACGCATCCCCCACACATTCCCACTCTGGTAACCATCTCTTTGTTCTCTAGAGCTCTCTTTCTTGGTTTTCCTCTCCTACCCATGTTCCTTTATTTTGTTTCTTAAATTCCACATGTGAGTGAGATCATATGGTACTGATCTTATTAAAACATTTGTACATTTTTCCTTAGTTTCAGATTATTCACCTATGAAATGTTTCATAGCATCCACCTGAAAACACTGACAACCTTCATGTTATAAAGTATTAGGCACAAAAACATCACAAAATAACAAAAGCCACATTTCTGTAATACACAAAATGGTTGAGATCAGTGTCCTGATTGTATAAATAACACTTATAGATATATTAAAAGCTTCCCTAAAAGAAAGGTGAGCAAAATATACAAATTTCACTAACAGAGAACACATACGGCCAACATGCATGTAAAAATGTCCAATGCCATGGGTAATCAGAGGCAAATTAAAAAACAGCAGCATGTTTTGTTTTGTTTTGTTTTTGCTGATAAATTAGCAAAGATTTTTAGAAAGATAGAACTGGAGACTAATGAAGGATGAATTTTGTTATTCAGTCAAATACTATTTAGTCTATGTACCAGGCACTCTTAAGATATGGGGATAAAATGAAGAATAAGATGATGAGGTCACGTGCTTGTGGACCTCACATTCTGTACAGAGTGTGTATGTGTGCATGTGTTTGGTGTTTAGGGGAGTCAAGCAATAATCAGGTCGATAAAGTCATAAACTGAGCTGACTACAATGAAGGGAATGAATGGGCGACTCTGACAGAAAATTATGGTAGAGGAGATAGGGAGATGAGGGAAGGGTATATTAAGTTAAAATTGGAGTGATTAGAAGTAACTAGCTTTGGGGGCGTCTGGGTGGCTCAGTGGGTTAAGCCTCTACCTTCGGCTCAGGTCATGATCTCAGGATCCAGCTCTCTGCTCAGTGGGGAGCTTGCTTCCCCCTCTCTCTGCCTGCTGCTCTGCCTACTTGTGATCTCTGTCTGTCAAATAAATAAATAAAATCTTAAAAAAAAAAAAAAAAAGAAGTAACTAGCTTTGTTACAAGCCTTAACAAGCGTCCAGGCAAAAGAAATGCCAAGTGTTCAAAGTGATGAGGTAAGAGAGGGCTGAGTGTGTTTTAAGAATTGTCAGAAATGCTGGTGGTGTTAGGGGCACAGTGGTCAAGTGTGGTGTGGTCAAGCACGGTGTGTCCAAACATAATGTGACAAGATGGGAAGGGACCAGGTGGGAAGAGGTCAGCTCATTCCAGGCCTTATAGGTCATAGTGAAGGGTCTGAATTTTATTCTTAGTTTGTAAAGTCCAAACAGATATAAACTCTCAAATGAATAAGAAACGAAATGTTTCCTGTGCACATAGAATATAAAATACAAGCTCACCCATCCACTAGAAATAAAACTACAAAATCTTTAAGTTTTTTTTTTTTTAATTAACATATAATGTATTATTTGTTTCAGGGGTCTGGGTCTGTGATTCACCAGTCTTACACAATTCACAGCACTCACCATAGCACATACCCTCCCCAAGGTCCATCACCCAGCCACCCCTCCCCAACCCCCAGCAACCTTCAGTTTCCTGAGATTAAGAGTCTCCTATGGCAAAACCTGTAAGTTTTAAACTGTCAACATTGATTTAATGTGGCAGATGATGTTTGTTGACCCCAGGTTGTATTGGATACATGTGTTTAATACCATGTATGACATGTCGGTTCTTTTTAGTAACACATATTAACACCAATTTAACTTTGGTGATTTTGAAACTATCCTTCACTTTGCTTGCTGTTTATGTTCCACTTGGCTTGACTCCACTCTTTTTCTCATCCCTAACTATTTTCTTTATTCCATATATCAATCCTTAGAATAACTAGATGAGCACCACTTGGTATCAGTGACATAGCAGACATCAAGACCTCTGGGGGAGATTAAACACTCTGATGGTCACTGCAGTTACTCACGATGGCCAAGATGCGGAAACAGCCTGAGTGCCCATGCACAGGTGAACCGATACAGAATGTCCAGTATATACACACAATGGAATACACTTCAGCCTTTCAAAAGAAGCCAATCCTGCCCTATGCGACAACAAGGGTGAACTCTGAGGACACGTAGCTAAGTGAAATAAACCAGATCCAGAAAGACAAGTACTGCATAATTCCACTCAGATGAGGCATCCGGAATGGTCAGTTTCATAAAATCAAAGACTGACAAGGTGGTGATGGGTGGTTACCAGGACCCAGGGAGAGGGTGAAATGGAACATTATTAATCAAGGTGTAAAGTTTCAGCTGAGTGAGCTGAAGAAGCTCTCGTGGTGTGTTGTGCAGCGCCACACCTCTAGTCAACAATGACATGTAGTAAGATGGATCGCATGTTGAGTTCTCACGGCAATAAAATTTTAAAAAGAAATAGATAAAAGTCAGACCTCAAAGAAATGTCAGCATGTGCATTCTTATTTTCTAGAACATTGTTATATGTACATATATTCATTTTTATGCATATCAATTATTAAATCAGAAAGTAACATTTAACTGTTTACACAGGAAACTCTTAGTCTTCCAAAAGTATGTCCAGATACTCGAGGTAGGAAGTACGGCTTTAAAAATAGGACTGTGGACTTTCAGAGAAGGGCTCATAAGTCAAAGAATTTAGCAGCTGAAAATCCTACTAAGCAGAGGCAAACAAATTACACAGAAATCTAGTATCTCAAAAGAAAGAATTCCTACTGGATTTTCTTATTGCTCTGGCTAATCTTTCTAATTTAAGTTCCCAAAGCTCCTTTCTTACTCTAAATTTAAGACTGAATTCAGTCAAACAAATACCAATCCCCATCTGGGCATCAAAATAATCCTGCCAATTTTCCCACTTCGTATTGAAATAAAATGCTAGACCATTTCTGTGTTTAAGAAGCATGACCCACAGTCAGAATTCAATGAAATTATGAGATACAATTTATACTCTAATGAATTTTAATTAATTTTTAATTAAGTATAGGAAATTGAATGTTCAAGCAAAATGCAAAATTAGAGTTGGCAAGGAGAACAAAATCTGCGATAGATCTTCTTTCTCAGTCAACCTGCAGGATGCGTTGAAGTCTAATTTGCAAAGCAGTGCAAAGAAAACAGCCACGTGAGCCAGTCCAATGAAATCCGACCTATAAGGTATTTTATAGTTCCTTTGAAGAATCTATTTTTTATTTATTTTTTATTTTTTTAAAGGTTTTATTTATTTATTTGACAGAGAGAAATCACAAGTAGATGGAGAGGCAGGTAGAGAGAGAGAGAGAGAGAGAAGCAGGCTCCTTGCTGAGCAGAGAGCCCGATGCGGGACTCAATCCCAGGACCCTGAGATCATGACCTGAGCCGAAGGCAGCGGCTTAACCCACTGAGCCACCCAGGCGCCCCTGAAGAATCTATTTTTTAAAAGATTTTTATTATTTATTCAACAGAGAGATAAAGAGCACAAGTAGGCAGAGCGACAGGCAGAGGGAGAGGGAGAAGCAGGCTCTCCGCTGAGCAGGGAGCTTGATGCGGGGCTCAATCCTAGGACCCTGGGATCATGACCTGAGCCGAAGGCAGCTGCTTAACCATCTGAGCTACCCAGGTGCCCCTGAAGAATCTATTTTTAATACATAGTGAATTCTCAGCTGTTTGCCTATAGGTTACCTACTTCATACTTTGGGCAGAGCACTTTTGTCATTCCTTATTGACTTAAATCAAATGATAGGTAGATAATATATGAGGAAGTAAAGCAAACTCATTTTATCATTAGCTTAATCTATACCTACTGTGCACATTGTATGAATACATGTATTTTACAGAGAAATTCACACAAGCCTTTTATCTGTATCATAACTATTCTCCATTGTTACTAAGTCATATTTTCCTCAAATATTTATGAAATTATCTCTGTGATAGTCAGTAGAGATATCTGCCAAATAATTTGGGTTCTATCCTTCGGCCCTTTGTAGGAAGATATGGCCAGGTGACTATTTTGGACCATGAGCTGTAGTGGAAGTGTTTTGTGTACTTCTGGGCTAGAGTATTTAACTCTTGGTTGAACTGATGATTAGAACTCTGGAGAGTTTTTTTCTTTCTCACATAATGGCTGGCAATATTATTAGAAGATCCCAGTCACACAGAATGATTAAAAACCTACAATACTTTAAGCCACTAAAACCTTAGGATCCTTTGACTTCCTGCCATTATTCAGGCTACTTCAACTAACACAAACTCCATGCAACACGTTGTGCTTGGTACTGGGGATGCATCAGTAAACGAGGCAGAAATAATCACCGACCACATAGCACTATCATCTTATTGAAGGAACTTAGCCTTGCACACTAGAATGCAAACTACAGGAGGGCAGGGGGTTTTGCATATTTTGTTTCTGGCTGTTTTTAGGGCTAGAAAAGTACCCAGTACAAAATAGATGCTCATCTATGTATATATGATAACCAGCTGGCGAAAAAGTGGAATGAGCTCATTACAATATTGATACTTTCCACAAAGGAAATATATTGTGTGATGACAATCTGTAATGATGCAAGGTGTCCAGCCTACGGAGGCGGAGGAGAGGTGACAACCACAGATAATGGCTTTTGAGAAGCAGCAATTAATGAGATAAAGGATGGGGAGGGGGAGAGCACATTCCAGGCAAATGGAATGGCATAGGGAGAGCCACTGGCATGAAGAACAAAGGAGGGTGATTTAGCCTAAGGAAGAGAAGAATAGGTACTAGGGTACAAGGTGTAGTGGGTGAGACCACTGGGAGGCGGAGGAAGAGCAGAGTACACAGGGCCTTGTAGGTCTTACGAAAGATTGTAGGCTCCAGCCTAAAAAACAGGGAGATGGTGTCTAATGAGATTCAAAGTGACACTCAGGTGACTGTGAGGAAAATAGCCTGAGAAGAGTTTATGAGGGCTATTGTTTCAACTTACTGTTACTTTTAACTCAGAGCTACATGCAAGGATTTGGCGTTTAGCAATCTTACCCTAAGCTTTTCACTAAAACTAAGCACCAGCTGGTTACAGGAGAGCCTGCTGTCTGCACAGCTCCTTGCTCAGTAATGAGGTTCCTGTGATACCTTGGTCTCCTGTTAAGAGGCTATGCAGAAAGAATGCACACAGAAAGTTCTGGATGACATTGTTCATTTCCTTAGCAGGGTCTCTTTTGAAGATCCTTGGAAGAGCTTTCTTCCTGGTTTAATACTAAGAATAGATTTGCTTCTCCTTAGAAATACTCCTTTTAGATCTTAAAGACAGGTAAAATTTTACATTGATCAATTTCCCTCTCCCCTGTGCCTGTGGAAAAGCTTAGGTCAAATGTGTGACCCACTTGAAGTAACTACAAAATTATATGTGTATTTATATGAACCTATCTCCATGGTATGTCTCTGCCCTTGGTTTTGCTTTTTGATTTTACTGACTTCTAATTTAGGTCATCCTACCGTGAATACTTATATATTCATGTTATGTCATCTTAAAGGTTTTTTGGTACTAATTATAGTATAAACAAGCATTTAGCAACCACTACCTCTAATCAGATAAGTAATAATCTGGATATAAAAGTTAGCAGCCCACTTTTCTGTGGTATACCTTTTTTTTTTTTTTTTTTAAGGATTTTATTTATTTATTTGAGGGAGAGAGGCATGGGGATCAGGAGGAGAAGGAGAAGTAAGCTCCCCATTGGGCTCAATCCCAGGACTCTGGGATCATGACCTTAGCCAAAGGCAGACGCTTAATGACTAAGCCACCCAGGCGCTTCTTGACTCTTAAAAAAAAAATCATTTATTTATTTGAGAAAGAGAGAGAGAGAGAGCATGCACACAACACCAGGCCAGGGGACAGAAGGAGAGGGAGAAGAAAGCTTTCCACTGAGCAAGGAGCCTGATGCGCATCTCAATCCCAGGACCCTGAGACCATGACCTGAGCTGAAGGCAGATGCTTAGCCATCTGAGCCACCCAGGCGTCCCTCTGTGATATACCTTTTATTTATTTATTTTTAAAGATTTTATTTATTTATTTGACAGACAGAGATCACAAGTAGGCAGAGAGGCAGGCAGAGGGGGAGAGAGGGGGAAGCAGGCTCCCTGCTGAGCAGAGAGCCGGATGCAGGGCTGGACCCCAGGACCCTGAGATCATGACCTGAGCCGAAGGCAGAGGCTTTAACCCATTGAGCCACCCAGGTGCCCCTGTGATATACCTTTTAAAAGACATGAAAAATAGGAGCCAGATTAGCCTCCATATTTAAAAAAAAAATTGCTCATTGTTTACCATTATGTGTCAGGTACTGTAAATTCAAGGATGAGTATAAGCATACATGGTCCGTGCCTTCATGGAGCTTCTGGGTTAGTGGGACAAACTCTGAATCTGTGAGAAATGGTATTGTCCTGTGTGCAGTCTTTACACTGCGTGCTGGTTGGATTTGGGCTGGACTCCCTGGGTTTGAGTTCTTCTTTACTTGAAGTTATTTTACTTTTCTATGCCTTAGTTTCTTCATGTATAAGACAGTGATAGGAATAGTACCTATACTTCGGAGGATTGCTATAAGGATTAAATGAGTGAACAGTGCCTGGCAGAGTTACATTATTGTTAGATGGTTTTATTATCTATAAAGAGAATTTGGGATGAAATAATATTTGAGGTGTCCCTGTAAAACGTGTAATGGGAAACAGAAAGTTCCTTTTTCTGACTTGTTTCTAAATAAAGCATTGTATATTGTTTCGAATTATAAGATCACCAAGAAAGAGACTTTGGGAGTCATCTTGGACAATTTCCAACTAATTTAGAAATCCCTGCCATTTTCTACTTTCTTGATGGGTGCCCATTCAGCCACTTTGCTGGCATTTGTGGAAATCTAGCTCTTATCCCTGAACAATCCAATTCATTTTATTGTGGGTCAGCTCTAATGGTTAGAAAGCCTTTAGAGGGTTGAACCATATTCTTAAGGAAAAAAGGAGACACTAAGAAAACTGGGTTTCCATCCCTAATTAATACACTAATTTGATATGCCTACTAATAATTTGCAATAATTTTATACACTAATTTGCTCTGCCTAAAACGTGATAACTACTATGTTGTACATACTGACATTCATTAAGTGTGTTATCCTGAAAATACTTGAAATACAAAATGTGAACATTCAATCCATAAGAATTTATTGAGACCCCACTTTGAGTCAGGCACATGATTAAAAAATAAGGTTTCTACAAAGGATCACATATTCTAGGAATCAACTAAATTTAATAAATGCCTACTTAATAGGGCAGACAATTCAAATGTTATTTATTTCTCAAAACCCTCTATAGTCCATGTTACTAGTTTTATGGTAAAGATGAAGTAAATAAAAAGCCAATATTCAGAGAGTTATTTTTTCTGAAGAAATATAGCTCTAGCTAGTACATAAATTGCCAGATCTGGAACTAGAAGCCATCCCTGTCCATTTTTACCCCCACTCCACCCAGAGGGTTAAAGACTAAAAGTAGTAAGAGAAGGCAAAAATGCACATGACAAAATAATGTTATTTCAGGGTACTAAAGAACCATTATTCAAAAACAGAGGGAGGAGGTATGGTAGTCCATTGCCATAATACTTCATGTTCCCAACTTCTGCAAGCCCTACCTTGTGAGAATTTAAGTTGTCAAATAGGTATGATTTTGGTTATATGAGTCAATTGGTATTCAGAACTTTCTGGTATATTATGTGCATTCTTTCCCCCATAGAATGCAATGGAATGTAAGATCCTTGAGCGTTGGAATTTTTTTCTGCTTTGTTTCTAGCTTCTAAAATAGTAGATTGCACATAGGTGTTCTATAAAGTTTGGTTGATGGATGAGTACACAAGAACAGAGACATAAATTATATCTCCTCTGGGCCATTTGATCTTCTGAAGGTACTGCCCTCAAGGAGTACATATCTGTGTTCTCACTTAGAGGTGACATGAGCTTGTAAAATGCAAGTTCAGAAGTGTGGCTGTTTTGAACACTGGGCAACTGAGGACAATTCAAAACACTCTAACTGAAGGAAGTCTGCATTCACTCTGTCAGCTTGAGGCAGGAGCTTTTTAGTCAGGGAGATCTGCCTTGTACTGTCGGCTGAATGGAAATAATTATATTAATCTCTTAGGGTTATTATAAGGAGTAAACAACACATGGGAAAACATATTCCACAATAATTGGCACATAGTTGTTGCTTAATGAAAGTTTAGTTCTGTTATTCCTTTGTATAAATAAAACACAGTTGTTGGAGATATAAACATTATCAGTTGCTTGGATCTTAATGGCTAAGGAAAGCAAATCTAATTAGAATGAAATGTAATCTTTGAGTTACAAAGTTGGATGGTAGGCCCGTGACTAAAATATATTATTTCAGTATATCACAGTACCTCTCTATTGAGGACAAACACTGAATGGTCTTAGAATTTAGTGATGCATTAGAAACAAAGGAAGAATATCCAATAACTCAGGTGAATGCCAAGCTCTCGGATGTCCCAAAATGGCACCACTCCCAGAGATTGCCTTAATTACATCATGTAACTCAGCCACTTCCTGGGAGAGTACTCTCTAAAAATACTTTGTCTTACATTGTGTGTGATCCTTCTATAATTCCATTTTCTTGTATTCGACTTCCCATGGGAAGGCAAAGGATTAAATCTGCTTTATTGTAAATTTTCAAGGGGAAAGACTGTGTTAAGAGGAGTAAATGACTTAATAAAAATGCTTCCTTGACTTCCATTTTATTTTCTTCCTCAAAAGAATCATAAAATTCTACACAATGTTATAAAGTGAGCCTGTGTTAGATGAAAAATTAAGTAGCAAGTTTTTGAGCCTATAGATATCTGACCAGCCTCATGAATTTCTGTTTCTGGATTCTTTGTTCGATAAAGAGTTTCCTTTTGTTTGTTTGGTTTTTTCCCCCCCACTAATTAGACATTATTATCACATCATGTTAAGAATCATATCTTAGATCTAGAATTTTAGAGTTAGATCTTAAGTATAAAAAGAGTGCTGACTCAAACCAATCTTTCCAGTAACTTCAATTAAAATACAGATTAATTCAGTAATGTTTAAAGCAACAGTATTATTTAGGATACATGTGTTTTTCTCAAAATTAATCATAAACACCTAACTGAATTGTTTTTGCACAACCTAATTTTAAAGTCACAATTGAAGACACAAGTGTGATTCAAATGAGTCCAGCACGTATGGTGAAGCCTTAATTGCACATACAAACATACAAATATACACACCCAAATATACATATTTACATATATGAACCTCTATATTTATGTGCAAATTCACACATACATTTTTATCTCTGACATCACATATATTCAGATACATTTCTATGGGCATGCATCCCAAAAAGCACCCGACCTATAAAGAGAAATTAAAGAAGTGAACTTTTATAGAGTACAACACCCTCTAAAAATGGTATACTACACACACCCATGCGTGATCTGTGTTCTCAATGGTAAAAGGACTCATGAGGAATTAAACACCTGCTTCTGTTTACAACCTTAAGTAGTCCCAAAGGCCTGATTACTTTGAAACAACCATACACTTGTCCTAGTTCATTGCTTAATCAATCTTTTCAGGCACACCAGAATATCCCATTTTCCGATACGAGGGCTTTCATCATCAGCGTGTGTGATCTTTAATTCTGCAGTGCTGTCATATATTAAGAGACAATAAAATGAAATAGGCTGTTATCTCTTAAAAAGCACTAGTAATTCAAATTTGGACAGCTTCAATTTGGGCATAGGTTGTTATCTCTTAAAAAGCACTAGTAATTTAAATTTGGACAGCTTCAATTTGGGCAAGGTAATTGTGGAAATCCCTTCCTTCTCTATGCTGCAGTCTGACACTTAATGGTTTTGCAAATCTTACTGTACTAAGCTACAAGCAATAAGGAAATAAAATTAAGATGTTGGTCATTAAATTAGTCAATATAAGAGACTAAAGATTCTATTCCAAGAAGGGGCTGGCTATGAGATTTGTTATTATTCATGGGACTGAAAGAATTAAGGCTTTCAGGGAAAAGAAGATTTTTTTTTAAAGATTTTATTTATTTATTTATTTGACAGAGAGAGACACAGTAAGGGAAGGAACACAAGCAGGGGGAGGGGAAGAGGGAGAACCAGGCCCCCTGCCAAGCAGGCAGCCCAGGGTCCCAGGATCCCAGGATCATGACCAGAGCCAAAGGCAAATACTTAACAATTGAGCCACCCAGGCACCCCAAGAAGACTCTTTTTTCACTCTCTTGTATCTTTGCTTTCTCTCTGTCATCTTGACTAAAACTTCTTCATGCTGTCCCAATCCTAAATAACAGTGAAAACAGTCACCACCTTATTCTCCTTCCTCCCCTCTAAGTCAGCATTATATCACTTTTGCTCTTTTCAGGGGTTAATTTACTGAAATAGTTTAAACTCAATGCCTCAGAGTACTTAGCTTCCCTGTAGTTCTCAAGTCCCCACCATCTGACACCTGCTCTGTTTTCTGCCTAAATTGCTCAAGCAAAGGTAAACAATGTTGTCTTATATTCTATGTCTTTGGCCCTATTTCATTCTTAATTCCTTTGTGATGCGTGGCAATATTTTACATTGATGACCACTGCTTGTTCCTTAAAATATTTTCTGCCCTCGTTTGTTGCAGATGACTGTCACTTCATTCTTCTTTCTGACCCCCTGTCTCTATCTCTTTTGCTTCAAGTTTTTCCTCTGCCTCCCTCCTAAATATTAGTGTTATAAGAATTCTCATCTGTTCTATTATGTGCAGTTTCTTTCACTCCTGTGTCTTCTCCAGGTGATAGACTTTGGGTTCAAGGTCATCTCAAATGAATCTAAAGGGAACGTGAACAAACTTTGTGATTATTTCCCCACGCTCCTAAATGTATAATTTGGATGGCTCTACTCTGCACTTGGAAGAGTTTTCACACTGGCCACCTGATTAGTGGGTTCCAGTCAGTACGGTAGGGAAGGTGAAGTGAACTGCATCCCTCCTTACCACCTCCAGCAGAGGCAGCAATCAGAAATTTTACATCGTATCCAACAGAATCTCAGTCATTAACACCACTGCATAGCTGAAAAACTTAAGTTGCAATCATGGAGATTCACCTAATAATGCCATTTAATTAATTTGACTGGCCCTTGAATAAATGAGGATCAGAGCACATGACAGTGAACTACCAAAAATGAACCAAGTGGAGTCCTAGTCACCACACGTTGGAGGTGGTATCTTTTCAGTTAGAGCCTCTTGTACTTGATACTTGGCTACAACAGATTTGGTGAATGTGCTCTCCTCAACTCCCTATGGTAAGAGAAATCAAAACCAGATGACTTTTACGTGGGAAGGACAACAATATACATTAACTGTCTTGCTTCACAGCAGGACATTAAATCTCCTCTCTGTCACTATATTGTTGGCAGGGACCTTGATGGTTTTTATATCTTACAACATATCATATTGGTGACATAAATGGTAATTTGGTATGATTAGTAGAACGTGGCCAGTATTCTAGTCATCCTAAACTGTCTATGTGCAAGAGGGAAAACCTCAAGAGAAGACTCACAACAAAAACCCCTAGGCTATTACAGCAAGGCCATTCCTCCTGCAAGAAAGAGTTACATGACATTTGGAAAAAATAATTTGTGCCATGATTCTAGATCCTTAAAGCTGTGTATTCTCTAATCTACTGAATCATAAGGTTGGACAGGAAGAGTAGAGGTTTACTATGAATGCAACCTTCAATTTGGGCAGGCAAAGTTCCAGAAGATACAAATAAATTACAATAAACAGGTGGCCAGACACTTAAACCAACTGTGTGGTATTAGTTCTTATGACACAACTCATAGCTATGGCCTCTTAGGTTTCCTTATGATTAAATGGCAGAGGAAAAACTGAGGCCCCATTCACAGATAAGCTGGTACAAATTGTTTATTTTCGCTTTACTGGATAATTAATTGTTACATTTGAGACTTACATAGGGCCAACTCTAAAGGACAGGAGAATGGGGCAGACCTTTAAAGACAACATTTGGAAGTTCACATTCCATGGAGTTTGGGGCACCTGGGCAATGGTTCCAGGACTCAGAAGAAAGAAAACTTGAGGATAAGAGATAATGAAATCTTAGGAAGATGGACACAATTGGATCTCTAGAAGTGGGGACAAAATGTGCATTGGTCTGTCTCATACTAATGCCCACTAGGGAGCTTCTACATCAGAAGATGAACTCAATAACCAGATAGAAAACTTGTCCTGTAGATGTTAGCACACATCTTTCTTTGTCAATCCCAACCCTAGCAGAATGTGACCATGAAGACAGTGACCACAGTGGTTATGCAAGCTCAGTTGCAGGGCTGTCTTTCTCTAAAGTTGATCTGGCTATTGGTAAGAGGAGCAGAAAACAAAATTAAGCCCTCACTATGAAGTCATCCTTCAAGGAAACCAGCCACTCAGTGGTAGGTTGATTATATCAAATTCAATCCTGCTAGAAGGAACAAAAATTCATCCCTTCATTGATTGACACCTTATCTGGATATGAATTTGCATTGTCTGTCTCAAGGGCCACCACTGACACTGTCATCCTAGGGCTTACACAATATTTGACATATATATTCATGGTTTCTCATAGTTATCTTAGTTTTATGATACAGGGATTGAAGAATGGGCATTTAACTAGACAATCCACTTGTCCCACCATATATCTCCTTGCCTAGGAGCTAAATAATGGAATGATCAGTTAGAGGCCCAAGAAAGACATAAACTTGGGTACTGTCTGTTTGGGGTACTATCTTCCAGGATGTGGTGTATGCATTAAAACAATGGCTGATAAATGGTACTCTTTCCAGTAGCTAGAACTAGAACTAGAACTAGTCTCAGAACTAAAGGGTGGAAGTGGGTTGGTTCATGTCATCATTCTTCTCAGTGACCCACTTGTGGAATTTGTGATCTTCACCTCCACAAACATGGGCTCTGCCGGATTAGTGGCCTTGGTTTGTGGAAAGGGTTTGTTTCTACTAGAAGACAAAGTTGAACTTTTAATATATTCCACTTTAATTTGAAACTATAGCTACTACTTCATCACTTTGGATTGCCCATGCCTTTGCAGGAGCAAGGTGAATAATTTCATTCTAATAGAGGTGATTGACTCTAATTTCTATGAAGTTCTGGGATTGGTGATATATAATGGGAATAGGGAGGAATATGTGCCAAACTATAGCATTCATGAGAAGTGAGTATTTGCATTTCTGTGCCAAGGGATAATGCAAATGGACAATTATAACAGATATAGTTCAAAAAAGGAAAGGCAACTAAGTGAACAGATCTCTTAAGTCTCAAACTAAGGGCCATCCCAGCAGACAAGAAAACTAGGCCAGCCAAAGCACTGACTAAGGATGAAGGGAATGAATGGTGAGGAAGGAGATGATAAATATCTGTTACAGTCTAGGCACTGGCTATTACAGTGAGGACTGGAATTCATCCCAATAACCTACAGAATTAAGCCTCTTCGGAGATTATGGGTGATCACTACCCTGAAGGGGACACATGACAGGTCTTACCTAATGAGGGACATGGTGGGTCTAAGTGGTGCAAGGAATGAACTGTATTGGTCATTTCATATCATCTCAGTTCATCTCTTACCCCAACCCCTGCTTTACTGACCAGTTCCATTAAATACTTAATCAGTTTCACCTTGGTTCAGCCTTATAGTACCTCATTTTGGGCTGAGACAATGGGACCCTCCCTGAATGGGACTTCTTGGCAAATTGGTGTGAGATATCCATGGAACCCTACTTGGCCCTCATGCTTGCCCAACCAGAGATGCATTACTTAAGTTGCAACCTTAATAGTGGGGATGGGGACCAATGAATGAATTGCTTCCCCCTCTTGCCTAGGCCATTATTTCTCAAACATATTTCATAAGGCTCCTTAGAAGGTCCTGTAAGAGTGAATAATGGTTGCTCTTGAGGCAGCTCACAAAAGCACATTTTCAAATTTCCTCTTTTCCTGTTTAAAACCACTGCATTTATGCTTGTTTTCTAAGATTATATTCCCAAATAAAATAAATGACCTTGACATAAGCTTTGGTCTATGGCTCTGCTTTTAGGGAAAACCTAGATTAAAACAGACAATGAAAAAAATTTTGAGAAAAGTATTTTGAAGGAAATTTTTATTTGGAGACTCTAGAAACATGAAGTAAATGGATAGCTAACTCTTTTCAATTTCTTGAACCCAGATAACCAACTGATGGTATCAATGGGAAACAGAAAGTATAAGTATAGATAAAAGCAATTTCCTAAATGTGACAGCAATATTTGGGAAACACAGTATCTTCATTAATAAATGGAGCTCCCTGAATGTGAAACTTGAGAAAAGATTGTCCCGAATGTCATTTCTTGCTTTCACATTCACTGTAACTTTCACTCTGAGAATTCCTGTTACCTGGCTATTTAAAGATTCCCTGGAGGAAAAAAAAAAAAAATACTGTCAAAATAGAGCTTTCTTTAAGAAGACAGAAAAAAAAATAGGATTTTTTTTTTCTTCAATCAGTCACTGAGAACAAGGAATGAGGTCAAAAAGAGTAGATGTTTTTCTAGGATGGGAAAATGAATGAGCATCTCATTTGGATTTCACTTTTTTAAAGGATATACGTGCTTATTAAGCTTGAAAGCCTTCCAGCCAGCCATGTTGCCATGTCCAATTGAGAATACAATCATTTAAAGAGTTTTATTATTAATACTTTATGGATGCATTCACTGATCAAGACTTTTTTTTTTTACTCCTCTGAAACTAATCAAACAGAGCATTTTAGAGAAACACACTAATATTACCAGTAAATTTACATTAAAATTGGACATGTTGTTATCTACCCTACTGAAAAAAGCACATGGTATATCTATCAATCATTGTTTAATGTTGAATCCTAATATATGAACTTTTTCTAATCAAAGGGCTATTGAACTCAGACATTAGTACCTTATCATCTTAGGTGTTTCATTATTCTTTTGGCATTTGTTAATGGCAGAACTCTCTGGCTATTACCAAAGGCCTTTCAAATCTTATAATTCTGAGCAGTTTTAAAAATGGGAAGAAAAAGAAGCTCAATGTGTTTTTAATTAAAAACCAGATTTTTTTTAACAAACTTTTTTTTTTTAAGATTTTATTTATTTATTTGGCAGTGAGAGAGAGCATGAGAGAGGAGAAGGTCAGAGGGAGAAGCAGACTCCCCATGGAGCAGGGAGCCCGATGTGGGACTCGATCCCAGGACTCTGGGATCATGACCTGAGCTGAAGGCAGTCGCCTAATCAACTGAGCCACCCAGGTGCCCTAAAAACCAGATTTTTTATGATAAAACTATGGGATGGGTTGGTGGATATCTCTTCTATGTTATCCAAAAGAAGTATAAAAGTTATATATAATATTTATTCTTGTACTTATATATTTTCTTCTAGAATTTGTTTTAAGATTTAAAACTTTCTTGGGTAATCCACATATTATTTTCTCACGTGATGAAAATTAATCATACTTCCACTAAGAAGACAAACATGCATATTGCTTTTTATCATTAAAAAATCATTTGTGCTTGCAAGAAAAATCCACGATTTCCTTTTGCATTCCCTGAGCA
This sequence comes from Mustela lutreola, assembly GCF_030435805.1. Taxonomy (NCBI): domain Eukaryota; kingdom Metazoa; phylum Chordata; class Mammalia; order Carnivora; family Mustelidae; genus Mustela; species Mustela lutreola. Next base: position 92,761,495 of record NC_081297.1, read on the forward strand.
CTTCCGCATTAGCCTAGCTGGAGGTTGTTATATAATGAGCACTCTTTATAGCTAAGTGGATCTCCTTTGGCTTTCCTTATGTAGTGCCATGATTCACATAAATCAAACTGTGAGATCAGGGAACTAATCAGCCCTGTACATGTACAACTATAGTCTCTGGAAGAACCAGAAAAAAAATCTTTGAATTCTGGAATAGTAGCAACATAGAAAGTACTCTCTGAAGACAGGTATCATCAGGGAGATATGCTTTTGAGTTAGAAAACCACTGTTAAGGATTCTTCTAGTTTGTTATGCAGTAAAATATTAGTGTTCCAACATTATTTTCCCTTGTCTAAGTAACTTGCATTATTGGCCCTTTATTCCTTTGTCAGTTCATTCATTCATTCAGCAGAAATACACAGTACCAGTTATGTTGTAGACACTGATATACTCAGATAGCAACACCCTCCCCCCACCAAAAAAAGTGAATTTGTAGCCTGGGGGAGAGGCAGGGAGAGATATAAATGAAGTACTAGGACAATATAAAGCAAAAAGCGTCAAACTCTGCCAAGGATGTCAGGGAGGTCTTCACTGAGTAACCAACATTTGAAAGGGAAGAGTAGGTATCGCCATGTAGGTCAAGGCACAACATGATGAAAATCATGGGGTTCTAGAGCAAGTAACCATGAGTGGGAAACTAAGAGTTCTGTGGGGTAAGGACAGTCTCCCTCCCTACTTTTTGCTAACAACATGCTAAAGAGTCTGGGGTTTTTCCTGGGGCAGTAAAATTTTTTACTGGAGTAGGCTAAAGCTCCAACTTACTTTGGAGGTGATAATGATAGCCTTGTGCTAGATGCTTAGGTTACTGGGGTGTAAGATTGGAAATAAGGGCTGGAAGCATGTTTCAGAAGAATCTGAACATTGAATAAAGGAATCTAGAATGCACCACCTAAGCCATGAAGACCTTTGCAAGTGTTTGAGAGGTGGTGGCATGATGAAAGCAGTGTACACATGGAGTAATTTTCCTCTAGGTTGTTCATGTTCTTTTCATTCTGAGATAGATTTGGCTTGTGAGAGTTTCATGGAGTATCAGGCATCACTAATACTTGGCAGCGAAAATAAATAGCCAAGAAGCCACTGCTATTTCTACAAGCAGATTTTGGAGAAATAAGAGCCTTAGATCTAGAAACTTGCCTGTTGGGGGGAAGATGAGGAGACAGAGGTGAAGGTCTGGCCAAGTCAGGTCAGTATTGTGCATCACTACATGAGCATTGCTAAGCTCTATAACCTCGTGTGGGGGTTCTGCAATCCTGAAGAAATGTTACTATCATATAGGCTCCTGGGTGTGAGACAGAATTCTGAGAATCCTTAGGGAAACAGAATCTTTTCTGCCCTCACATGGAAAGACTGTAACATAGAGGGCATCAGCCAAACATGAATATGTAAGTTTAACCGTGTAAAATTGCCTGTATGCAGCTTTTTTTGACACTCAAAATGGCAATTTTATATTATTCAAAATAATAAATATGCACACACACATAAAGTTATATATATATCAACTTATAAATGCATATCAGGTTGTATGATCAGATATCTATCTAGTCTTTATATAGACAGACAAAGACGGGATACCATAGAGGCAGAGAAACAGAGAAAGGCACTAAAAATCGGCTTGAGTCTCTATTGTGAGAGTATTTTTATTCAAAAAATCAAATGTGTTTTATAATAATAAATTCAGATATAATTATTGGATTTTTCCAACTCCTAACAAAATGATTCTTATATTTTCAGAATAGTGGAATAAAAGTTTGTTTATATTATGACCAATATTCTATTTCAGAATTGACTCCTTATGGGAATTTAATTAAATATTTATTGAACTGTCTCCCTCTGTCCTTTTGTGCTTCCCATAGCTGTGTTCTCTGTGCTATGTTCTTTGTACTTTGTTCAGATCCATTTTATCATCTTTTTGTCAGTTGAATGTATTCTGCTAGTTGTTTAATTTTTAGTATTATTCATTAAATTTTCTGATATGTAGAAATTCATTTGGTTCTTTTTCAAAGAATGAGTGACCAGTTTTAATAACCTCTTACTCTTTATTTTTTTTATTCATGCTTTAATTTATTTAAACACGTCATCTCTTCTTATTGTAAATTATAAGAAGGCAGCTGCCTATAAAACAGGAGGAAAGTGTTCCCCAGGAACCAGGAATTGGCCAGAACCTTAATCTTGGACTTTCCAGACTCTAGAACCATAACAAAGTAGATTTTTGTTGTTTAAGCCACCCTATCTGTGGTATTTTTATTTTGTCAGCCTGAGGGGACTACTACAGTGAGATGATGAAAAAGAATTAAAATACATACACAGGTTTATAATGAAAGCTGAAAGTTGTGCTTAGTTGTGATGTCCTAAAATTTTTTAATTTTTATGATCCTTTTGAAGTGGGCATAATCAAACCTTTGTACACTTTTCCCCAAGACCAGAGCAATAGCCTATTTGTTCCTACCTGTCCCTTGAACATGGGGTTAATGCTGCATTTCTATACAGAAGCTCTGGTTTGAGGGCTGGCAAATCCAAGGCTTCCATGCTTCATCTCCTGACCTGTTAGCATCACTTGCATCTGAGGCCCCTGTCACCGCAGCCACCAGTTCCGCAGGGGCTCTGAAGGACTTGGGGATGTTCTGTTCTCTCTCTACAGTCTGTGCTGTGGGATTCTTCCCTCTTGCCCTCGAGCTTCCCTGTTGGTGCTGAAGCATGTGATATCAAGGTTTGCGGAGAGCCCAGGCACTTTTATTTGGAAATGGGGGTAGCTTACTGCCCCTGAGAATGAATCTTGGAACTTTGGGAAATGGGAGCTAGCTGTTAAATTTTTCTCTGTTCCTCTTCCCAAATGGGCTGTCCTGAGAATCAGTGATTTATCCAGTCCCTTGAAAGACTGTCAAAAATCTGTACAGTTTGCTTGGTCCCAAGTGGTGACAGGCTTTGTGATCACACATATATTGTTGTCAATGCTACACTATCTCCCTTTTTCTTGCCTCCTCTTTTTTTGCTTTCAAATTGTGTTCTCTAATAAAATAATTGCCTACGAGCTTCAGTCATCTGGTCTGTTTGCTTGAGAATCCGGGCTCAGAAAGATGGTTGTAGAAATGATAAGAATATTTTTAGATGTTTCTTAATTATTTTTCTCAGTTTACCTTCCACAAAAAGCTATTGTCTATTTTAGAGATGAGGGAATTTTAAATTCACAGCTTAAAAATCATATGAAGTTAGAAAGCCATGAAACTCTCATTAAATGTGGGCAAATGTTTTTCCAACTTAGACCTTGAAGCTTAAGCATAAACCCCATCTGAGAGTTCTTTTCAATTTAGGGGAAGGAAATGTAGAAGAAAGTTAAGCCTATTAAGTATATTTTTGCCATTAACAAGTCAAGCATGTCTTTTATCATATATTCCATGGGAATTCAGAAAAAGAGGAACTATGTGCTGATCAAAGCAGGGAGAAAAACTGTTCCAATAAATATGACCAAATTCTATCATGAAGTAGCAGCAGAATACCATGGGAGGTTGTTGTCTTCTCGCCCTCTTGGTCATCCTTAAGGCAACAACTGAGGTTTGCAACTGTCAGGGATTAATGGTGAGAACAAACTAATACACAGTCTTAGAAAGGTCATTTGACCACTGCTGATTGAAAATACACAACATGGTGAACATTAATGGCTTTATACTGTTGTGTTATATAGAGGATATAGAAAACAGTCACAAAGTCCGGTTTCTGGTAGGAATGTTACTTAGACTGAGTCCTGAGCAGCGTGCTGAGAGGGCGGGGCATTGAAAGAAAACCTTTATTAAGTTTGAAATGGATTTCTTCCAATATTGTTTCTGCACCTCCATTTCTCTCTTCTGCTCTGCATCTCCCATTATGCATATGTTGGTATGGTGGTTGATGTTCCACAGCTCCTTGAGATCTTATTCCTTGGTCTTCATTTTTCTTTCTGTTCCTTAAACTGGGCAATCTCAATTGACCTACCCTGAAGTTTGCCAATTCTTTCTTCTGCAAGCTTGAATCTGTTGTGAACTCTGCTAGTAAATTTTTCATTTAAATCATTATACTTTCAATTCTAGAATTTCTTTCATTTTAAATTTTATTTATTATTTAAAGTAGGCTTCACACCCAACATGGGGCTTGAACTCACAACCCCAAGATCAAGAGTTGCCTGCTCCACCAACTGGCACCCCTCAATTCTAAAATTTCTATTGGCTCTTAAAAAAAAACTTCTGTCTCCTTATTGATATTCATTATTTGGTGAGGCATTACTGTCATACTTTCCTTTATTTTTTTTAATTTTTTATTTTTTATAAACATATATTTTTATCCCCAGGGGTACAGGTCTGTGAATCACCAGGTTTACACACTTCACAGCACTCACCAAAGCACATACCTTCCCCAATGTCCATAATCCCACTCCCTTCTCCCAACCCCCCTCCCCCCAGCAACCCTCAGTTTGTTTTGTGAGATTAAGAGTCACTTATGGTTTGTCTCCCTCCCAATCCCATCTTGTTTCATTGATTCTTCTTCTACCCACTTAAGCCCCCATGTTGATGAGATATCACCTCACACCAGTCAGAATGGCTAAAATCAACAAGTCAGGAAATGACAGATGCTGGCGAGGATGCGGAGAAAGGGGAACCCTCCTACACTGTTGGTGGGAATGCAAGCTGGTGCAGCCACTCTGGAAAACAGCATGGAGGTTCCTCAAAATGTTGAAAATAGAACTTCCCTATGACCCAGCAATTGCACTATTGGGTATTTACCCTAAAGATACAAACGTAGTGATCCAAAGGGGCACGTGCACCCGAATGTTTATAGCAGCAATGTCCACAATAGCCAAACTATGGAAAGAACCTAGATGTCCATCAACAGATGAATGGATCAAGAAGATGTGGTATATATACACAATGGAATACTATGCAGCCATCAAAAGAAATGAAATCTTGCCATTTGCGATAACATGGATGGAACTAGAGCGTATCATGCTTAGTGAAATGAGGAAGTGGTGGTCATACTTTAATTCTTTAGATATGATATCCTTTAGTTCTTTGACTATATTAACAATTGTTGATTTAAAGTCTTTGCCTAGTAAGTTTAAAATCTGGCTCTGATCAGGGACAGATTCTACTGGTAACTTTTTTCCTATGTTCAAGCGTAATTTTCATGTTGGAAAGTGGATATTTAAGATCATATAATATGGTAAATCTGGAATTCAGATCCTTTCTCCATGATTTGTTATTGTTGTTGCTTTTGTTGTTCTTGATGTTGGGTTTGTTAACTAATTAATTAATTAGGGGAGAATTGTTTAGTGACTTTCTGGAACTAATTCTGGAAAGTCTATATTTCTTGTGGTGGTCAGCCACTGAAGTCTTTTATTAGCTAAGTGGTCAAAAAATGATTGGTCATATATTTTCTTAAATGCCTTGAGCCACTAAGTCTTCAACCCTTTGTCAAGGAACACTTTTCTGAGGAATTTCAGGAATGCTCAGGGAATGTATAATTCTGCCTTTGCCTTTACCTCCTGCTTATGCAGGACGTCAAGACCAACCAGAGATAAGAGATTGGAGCTTTTCTGTCTTTTCTCACATGCACTCAACCCTGCTTATATATGTGGCCTTCCAAATCCCTGACAATATGTCAGACCTTTTTGAAGACCTATGAACCTCTCCTTGTCAGGCCTTCCTTTTATTTTTCAGTCCATGTTTTTGTTTGTCCCAACTGATGCTGTAAGTAGCTGTGATATTAAACAATTTCTGTTGGTTGTTTTCCACACATACTCAGGAGGTAGGGCTTTTGAGCTCTGATCAGATTAAATAATGACAAAGCCTTTTGAATGAGGGTATTCAAAGAAGCTTTGAGATAGATCAAATAATGATGATGCCCTAGGGATCTTGAGGAACTCCAAATTTGGCTTACCCCCATGCTCCATGGCTATTCTTTCACAAGGCTACTGAAGAACTAGGAGAAGGGCATGGGGGTAGGTCAAGTACAAAAGCCATAAATCTTGTTATTCTCACTGAGGTGCAATAATTCCTTTCTTTTATGGGGGTTGGGGGGAATAAACACTTTTCAGATTGTTGCAAGTCGTTAATTTCTTGAGTTCTGAAAAAGTTGATTTGGATAATTCCCCACCACCCTCCCTCCTTGTTTTCATTGCTTTTATGAAGGAGTGGATTGATGGAAGTTTTTACTCTAATATCCTGGACATTCAAACTCCCTTCATTAACTGTCATTTTACCTATTCTCTTCCCAACATTTTAATGATCCAGTTTCTATTTGGGAAAAGAAAGTCCTCCCAATAGTTATTAATCTTGTCTTGGAATTGTTCTGTGCCATTCTAAAACTAGGAAATAAAAATACAGTGCTTTAAAACATTTATAAAATGCAATTATGGACAAATGTCTGTACCAATCAGCATATCCCTTAACTTATTTGCAATCCTCATTCTTTTTCTTCAACCCATTGTTCTTTACATTTTTGTAGTGATAGACTCTTGGGAAAAATGATGTATAGTGTGGATTCTCACTCCCTAAAATGTATGCACATATGAGTACAAAAATAGACATTTTTTCTAATTTATTCACAGGCCTGAATCCCTAAGGTCTCTCTGGAACACAGATTTTAAAAATTCCTGTCTTAGAATTTCATACATTTGGTTATAATTATTGTTTCTACATTTTCTAACATCTTTGCATCTGAATTTATCTTTGCTAGTAAACAACAAAGATGAAATTAGCACTTATTGAGTGCTGATTAAATATATCAGTTACTGGGGTGCCTGGGTGGCTCAGTCAGTTGAGCATCTGCCTTTGGCTCAGGTCATGACCCCAGGGTCTTGGGATAGAGCTCAGCAGAGAGTCTGCTTCTCCTCTCTCTGCAGCTCCCCCTGCTTGCACTCTGTTGCACTCTCTCTCTGTCACTCTCTCTCTCTGTGTCAAATAAATAAAATCTTTTCTTAAAAAATAAGTACATCAGTTACTAAGTTATATAAAAGTATTTGTGCACAATAGGTGTTTAATAATTACACTTCGAATAAGTACTACTTCATCTATTCTTATTTTAGCCTCCTTAACTGTTTCCTTAATTTTTGACAGATACACATTGCCCTCAATAGGGAACTAGAAGAATTTGATAATATATTACACTCATAAAATAGAGTGGGTAGGAAAAAAACGATGAAAAGGTACTGCTGAATTTGAGAATAAGTTCAAAATAGACTTTGGGAAACTTTAGAAATCTCTCAATTTCTATATTCCTACTCTCTTCCTCTCCAAAATAACCTTTGGTGTGAAACAGTATAAAACAACTGATGAAGATTTATCCTGTGGGCCTCAATTGTGATGGCATTCCTAGCACCCAAATGACCTCCTTCTCTTGTCCCACTGTGTATTTCTCACAAGATGATTTGCCATCACCGTGCTGGTAGTCACCGTCCAAGGCAGCAAAGCCTAGATTCAACTTCATGCTCCATAATTACGTTTGTTTCTATGAAGCCCCTGTGCCCACTTAGCATTTTAGATATGGATCCGAATGTGCTAACTGCTTCTCATAGGTACTGTAATTACTTCTGTTTCAGTTTTTTTTCCCATGTGTTTTAACTAGATTCCATGTAAAACATCTGGAGACAGTAATTATTGCCTGTCCTATGAATTTACACTCCGATTTGCCCCTGTGACAGTCACGTCATTAACTGATTCAGCCAACTCTAATTAATCAACTGTCAAATATAGATGGTCCACCTGCCTGTACCAGTCTGTGTCTGGATCCAGCACAAAATAATATCCGTGGCAACACTGCCTGTGAAAATCCTGGGCACTGATAAGACAGTCTATTTTTTTTTTTTCCTCAGGCTAAATTACTGAGGAAAACTGACTATTTTCATATTTTGAAATCAGTGTCTAGCTTATCTTCAGGGGTGGGTTCAAGTTACAATCCACGAGGGGAGAGACCTGCATGTGCTTCTCATTGCCCATCCCCCACACCCAACAGCCGATTCCCGGAGCTAAGTCCTTGCATCGCTATTTCACTTTCAAGTAGTTAGCTGCACTGTTTTGGCTGCATTCCAATCTGTATAATTATACTGTCCTCCCTCTCAAAGAAAAATAAAATCCCACCAAACCATAGTGGTTTTAATTAGAGAAGTTATTTGTTAGTTCCTCTTTTTTTTTTTTTTTTTTTTTTTCTTTATTCTTTTTGTTAGTTCCTCTTTTAAGACAGACAAGGAGCTATCAAATCGTATCTCCAAGGCTATACAGCAGTCTTGGTCGCACCAGAGGTGCTGAGTTTCACAATAGCAAGCAATGTCCTAATCAGTTCCATAATGGACTTTAGAATCTCTTCCATGAAAGGCATTATGGACAGAGAATGGAGTTTTACTCTACGAATGGGTACTGCTATAGACAGAAAAAAGTGAAGTTTTGTCTAGCTTGTTCTCCTTGGGCCCCAAGATTCATGTTAATCAGAGATTTCAATTTTTAAATTGCATCCCAACATGCTAAGAAGGCAGGAAACCATTCTCAGCACACGTGATTGAGTGGTTCACTAGGAATATATACCAATGTTAATATATCACAGGTATTTGGCACACAGAATTCTTAAAGAACATTTAGTGAACAGAATGTCTTTTAGAGGAGCTCACAATTAAGAGAATTGTGCAAAGTGAAAGTCCCTACAGACCTGGGGATAAAAATATATGTTTATAAAAAATATATGTTTATAAAAAATAAAAAATTAAAAAAAAAGACTATTTAAATGTATTGCAAATTAATAAATTTATTATTTACTCACAATTCAGTCATTAATTAATACTAATAATGTAGTCTGTTAATAATATTAATCAATAACATTTGTTATTAGTTGAATTAATAATGCTGTGAAGTGTGTAAACCTGGTGATTCACAGACCTGTACCCCTGGGGATAAAAATACATGTTTATAAAAATAAATAAATAAATAAATAAATAAATAAAATAAATTTAAAAAATAATATAATTAATAACAACCAATAATTAAATGATTTTATTTATTATATATTAATTTATTATAAAATCACAAGCACACATGTAATGCCTGAGGATTATTATTTTCCTATCTTCCGTGTTTAAAAAAATGTAAGCTTGTAGGTTTTGCTACTTATTTTAATTAAGAGATTCCTTGCCAGTTGTAAAGTATTACAACTTTTACAAAATAGCCTTTCTTTCTAATTATCAATATAATACTCCTTGCATAAAACTTGGAAAATCACTATTGCACCAACTTGAAAAAGCTAATATGAATACATTAGTGAAGATATATCTGTAATCTGCATCATAATAATCTGCAATATAATAAGCAGCCCATTTATGTTTTTATTTAATGAAACATCATCAACATTTTCCAGGTTGATGGTATCTTGTGCAACATTCTTGTTTGTGCTTGCCAAGCATGAATATGTCATAATTACAATCTCTGGTTGTTGAAAATGTAGGCTTCTTCAGTTTTTCAATATTCTAAGTAGTGTTTCAATGAACATTCTTCATATGTTTCATTGCACTCATCTTTGACAAAGGTTTTGTGTCATCTTTGATTAATCCCATAGGTTAGACTCCTAAATGGAATTACTAGATTAAATGTATGTGTGTGTGTGTGTGTGTGTGTGTGTGTGTGTGTATTTGGCTTTTGATTTTTAATGCCACTTGTTCTTAAGAAGTTTATAGAATTTTTGCCTGTATCACTGCCAAGAAAGAGAATTATGATTTATTTTCATCTTTTTGTGACTCTGAAACGCAAAAGAGTGGGATTTTCTTTTTTTTCAATTTGTGCCTAACTTTTAAAATCAGGTTTTTAATTTTAACTCCAGTATAGTTAACATACAGTGTTATATTATTTTCAGGTGTACAATAATAGTGATTCAACAATTCTACACATTACTTTGTGCTCATCATTTTAAGTATACTCTTAACCCCTTCATCTATTTCACCCATTCCCTCACCCTCCTCCCCTCTGATTGCCATTGTTTTAACAGAGTACCCTCAGTTAAAGTTTTTTTTTTTAACAAGAACATTTTTTTATTTAAAGTATACTTAAGAATACATGGTTCTAAAAGATATATATAAAAATAGTTCATCCAAGAAAAATAGAATACACATTTTCTTATAAAGAACTCATGAGTTTCTTTATAAATTTCTATAATATTCCCTAATATTTTTTCATGCTTTTTTTTTTTCCATTTGTACTTTCTATTTTGGAATCACTTATTTAATTCCTTTGCCTATTTTTCGATTGAAGTATTCCTCTTTTTAATTGATTTGCAAAAATGATTATGTATTAAAAGTATCAAGGATATAAAAAATGAAGACTCCTGTCACTCGTGTATAGCAGCTTTTGTTATTTCTTTATAATGAAATCAGAAAAACAGAAAGTTAAAAAAATTATGCCTTTACAATTATGCTTTGAGAAGTCCCCTACATGATATAATTAAATTCATATTCAATATTATTTTTAAAAATTATTTAACAACTTTGATTTTATTTAAGCCTTCAACTAGTTTGGGATTTCTTTTGGTATTATAGATTTTTTTTCACCGAATTTCTTATGACAGACCTGAAGTTGCTGTTCATAGAGCTGTTTCCTACTTACTATTTTTTTTTAGTCACTGATGGGTTCAAACATAAAGGAAGCTAGGATTTTAGGAATGAGGAGCAGCCATGTGAGAAACATTCCAATTTTTCTTTAAAATATTTTAAACGCTTGTACTAGTTTTTGTGAAGATCTCAGTTTATACAAAGACGTGTCCACAAGAATTTTTAAAGAACTTCTGTTAAAATATGTCACATATTTGAAATAACATACATACTTATACCAATCTTTAAAGAGGAAATAAACTTAATATTTTTATTGTTGATTTGCATGCCTCAGTTTTTACTTGTCAGAATATCCCAAATTCCGTGGAGTTATTCTGGGCTTTATTATCAATACATAACGAAGGAAAAGTTAGAGCTTGAAAGTCACCTTTCATTGAATAAACCGCTTTGGTGTATCCAGTAAGCTAATGAGGAAAGAGACGTGAGCTAATATAATGCAAATCTTATAGTCTATGTTAGGTTTCAGATTAATAATGCAGTAATTCCAATGGAATATTTAACTAACCCATCAAGTTTTTCCAATTTGGGAAATCTTTCAAAGGAGATAACATTGGATGAATTGTTTAAATAAGCCACAAGAATGTACTGAGATTTCACATCTTTCATGGTAGGTTTACATTAAGCTTTGAAACTTTGAGTGTTGGCCTATCTACACAAGCAGATAAATGGGAAAACCAGAGTTGAAGTTGAAAACTTTAAGGTCAAAGAGAAAAAAATGACTACTCTCTTCCTGTCACACTTTTTCAGGTGTGAGATGTGTTTAATTATAGGGTGGGTCTCCTTAATACACACTAACTCAAAGAAATCTTCCTTCTCATTGCAGATTACATGTTCACTGAACCCTTCTAACGAGGGATTTCTCCTCTTAATTTTCGTTTTATAAAACCATATTGACTGAAAGTGCAATTAAAACTCCTTTCCAGACGTACGGCAGTCCCCTTCACACCCATGAGGTGGTTAGAGAATTAATGAAGCAGTACATTGGCAAACTAAGCTTCATCTATCTGACAGGATTCTTTAGTGAGACAGAATTTGCCTCTTCAGGGCTTCTCCTCCCCAGGATTTCATGGTCCCCAAGAGGGTTGCCCATAGAAGAGAACGTGAGGTTGTTATCTCTGTCTTTTTCCCTCCCACCCCTCCAGGCCCCCACAGCTCATTTACTTTATTTTCAACCAAGGGATAACCCTCTTTGTCATCTCAGAAATATAAGTCTATTTAACTACTTGTAAGAATTAAAGGTATAAGGATAAGCAAGAATTATAGGACTTAAACATCCCCAGTGATTAATCTTGGGAGTCACATGTTCAGAGAAACAAATATGATGAAGAAATTTACCTAGAGGCTAAATCCAGGCTCATTAATAAGATGCATATTCATCTATGCTTCCTGGCATTTATTCCTTCATTTCCGACAACATATTCACTCAACAATATTTTTTTTGAATCCTACTCTGGGCTTTTGTACTGTTCTAGGTGTTGATGATGTAGCAGCAATTTTTAAAGTGCACAAAAATGTCTGCTTACATTGTGGAAATAGACAATAACATATTAAATGTTGAAACACAGCCAAAGTGCTAAGGAGGAAAGTAAAACAAGGAAAGAATGGGGTAGCAAGTGATGGGGAGATGTTGAACTAAACCCTTATAGAAAGTGGGCAGGTGAGGCCCACTGAGAAAATTTGAATTTGAATAAATAGCTAAATATGGTTTAGGGATCCACTCTGGGCGGAGAGGAGGTGCAAAGGGACATTCAAGGTAGAGGGAAGAGCTGGTGTCAAGCTCTGAGAGGGGGCATACTTGGCACATTGGCGGAATAGCAAAAGACCGTGAGTGCGACAGAGCTAGGTGTAGAGAAGGGCATTTAGGTCAGAAAGGTAAGAGGTGTCCATGAAAGGGCTCATGAAAGGTGTCATGGAAGGCCTCATAGCTGATTATAAGCACTTTGCCTCTAATTTGTTTTACTGAGACATGTTCAGATGATTGTTCCATTGGTTGATCGACTACGGAGTAAAGCAAACAGCCTTTATTGGCCCCTCCATCACCCTTGGACCCAGAAAGGGAGGAAGGACAGGCAGTGTTGCCTGGGGCACAGTAGATTATGGCTATATCCACTGCTGGCTTGGCTCAGAGCGTGTAGTTATAACCAGAGCAATCCACCAAGCAAACATATGTTCTGTGCGTTTCATTGCATCTGAGGTGGGGTTGGGTACTGCGGGGGTTTGAGAGCACGGAAGGTGTCAAGGAAGATTCGAAATGTTTTACCTAGCCAACTAGGAGGATGGAATTGTCACTGACTGAGATGGGGAAGAACGCAAGCGAACAGGTTAGACATCCAAGTGGAGATACTAAGCACCCAGTTCTATACATGAGTCTGGAGTTCTGGGGGAGACCTGGAGTTATTAACCTAGGGGTCTTCAATTTATAGACAGGATTGAAAACCATAAGACACAGCCACTGCTAACTGAGGTCTGCTCATTATGATTGACAGTTGGACTGATTGTACCTCAATTACAAACCTGTGGAATGGTTTATAGGAAAATCAGTCACAACTGTTTGACTACCTTCCCCCAATAACCTGTAAAATCCCTCATAGGGCTTCCAAAGATAAAAGATATCACCTTCAATGTGACTCAAATTGTCTTATTTACTGTTCTCAAGACTCTGTTTTGCTGCATCGAAAATGTATATATGGATGTATTGTGACAGATAGTGACTAGACCTATTACAGTGATCATTTCATGGTGTATACAAATTTTGAATCAAATTAGTTGCACATCTAAAACTAATATAATGTTGTATGGCAGTTATACCTCAATAAAAGTAATAAGATTTGGTCACAGTATTCCACAGTATTCCACAGTGTGGAATATCCCTCCTTCTTCTTTCTATTCATCAGATACCTATAATTTGTTTTTCTTTTTAGAAAAGAAAAATTATCATCTTCCTAATCAGCTTCTTGGTCACTTATTAGTTATTTATAGAACCAACACAGACAGATACACACACACACAGACACACACACACACACACACACACACACACATTCCAACAGGAAAAAAAAAAAAAAAAGAGAAACATTTCTGTCAACTAACTTAAGAACTTTTCTCTAGGTATTTTTTTAAGAGTATTTATTTATTTATTTGACAGAGAGAGAGATCACAAGTAGGCAGAGAGGCACGCAGAGAGAGGGGGAAACAGGCTCCCTGCTGAGCAGAGAGCCCAGTGCGGGGCTTGATCCCAGGACCCTGAGACCATAGCCTGAGCTGAAGGCAGATGCTTAAACCCTGAGCCACCCAGAAACCCTTCTCTAAGTATTAATATGGATTAGATGCTATCTCAATTATGTTACACATGTCTTTTTAACAGAAAGATCTTTACATACAGCTTTTATCTAACTAAAATCTTCACTTAAACTCTTAGATATTAAATTTTTTTACATATTAAGAAAAATGGGACACTTTTCTGAGTTACAACTATGTTTTTCAAAAGTCTTTGAAAATTCTTAAGGCAAAAGTATCAATATTAGGTGTCAGAGATCAAAATTATGAGTCAAAATCTTAACTCAGAGACTAAGAGTCATTTACCTGTGAAATGCCATTCTGTAATCTCTGAAAAACATCAGTGACAAACTTCTCAGTAAATATCAGCCTAAAAACTAACTGTCCCCAGTATTTCTTTACTCTGATCAGATATAATTTATCTTCAGGGATGCCACACAAAAATATCACAAGAAGAACAAAACAGAACATTACAAAGCAAAACAATATGCATATGTTTTGTGTGACATTTGTCACCTAATAATTGTGACTCTGAGTGTGTACCAGATATCCTGATTATGATGTTGGACCGTGTTGCACCTGATCAGCTAGGGTATGGCTGTGTTAGTAACGTCATTTTGCTGATGTACCAAAGTGTCGTGTTACACACTCGGCAGGAGCTATGTTTATAAGCAGCTCTCGTCCCCACATCTGATGGGTGAGGATGCAGGATTTATACTATCCTTAACATACTGAAATATTGCCATTTATCCAATAACAGGCACTGCCCTTCATAGCCCTTTGGTGGCATGGCTGGGTACACACTGATCCATCCCCCAGTTCTGGTTCTGCCTTTCTTATGCTGACGACATGTATTTGTAAACAGGCTAAGGGGCACATAGGTGACTCAGTCGGTTAGTATCTGCTTTGAGCTCAGGTCATGATCCCAGAATCCTGGGCACCGAGCACCGAGTCAGACTCCCTGCTCAGCTTCTCCCTGCTCCCTTCTCTCTCCCTCTGCTCCCCCTCCACTTGTGCTCGCTCGCTCGCTCTCTCTCTCTCTCAAATAAATAAATAAAATCTTTTTTTTTTTTTTTTTAAAGCAAGCTAATTAGGTTGAAGAGGATGTGTTTTGTTGACGGAATGGAGAAAAAGGAACTGTCCCATTTTATTAATTTTTGATAGAACATTTCAGATAAATAAACTATTTTATACAATCAAAGAATACTCCACAGTAAAGTTTCTATAGCCATGGAAAAATCCAGAAAACAGAGGCTGGGTCTAAATGGGACAAGTATTTCAACATCCTTTGTGTTGTGGGTTTAAATAACATTAATTTATTGGCAGTCATACATAGCCCGCAATAAAAAAAAAAGTCACAAAAACTAATACACTTTACTAATTCCTTTTTCCTCCACTGTGAACTTCAGTTCAGGTTACTGTCTTTAAATTTCTTCGGATATTTATAGTCTTACGGTCCACTCTGCAACTTATCAACTGTGTGACCTTACCTCCTGGTTCCTCAACTTCTTCCTCTATAAAATGAGAATAATAATAAAGATCAAATTTGGGAGTTTAAAAAATGTTTTTTGAGTTAGAATAAATAAACCACAAGAAATAGTAGGGAAGATGTGAGAAGGGACAGGAAGTCCAATTATTATAAGCAGCACAGAGATCAAGGACAAGTAGAGATAGGAAAGGCAGCAAATGTCTAATTCCCCCTAAATCTTACTCTGAGGACCCTGTTACTTTTCCTGCCTTTTTCTTGACTTGGTCTCAAGCTCAGACCCTGTGCTGAAATCTTCCCATTTCCTTTTTAAAGGATTAAATCAGTAGTCACCACATGACACACCCAAGGGCCAAAATTTTGGCACTTGCCATTTTCCACTGAGAGGGCTTTTCCCTCTGGGCAGCAGCTACTTTCAAAAGCTTGAGAAATGGGGAGTATAGTTAGGAATCTGGTGGAACTTGGACCCAGAGAATGAGCATCAAGTGAATCTCAACCATCCAAGGGTTTGAAGCTATTTGGGGCAGTGTCTTGCTTAATAAACTTTCCTTAAACAGTCTTTTTTTTTTTAAATGTAAATGTATTATTTAGATAAAATACAAATTCCATCTGCTCCCATTTACTTAAAGTCTGACTTTTTTTCTTTTTAGAAAATTGGTTATTTTCAAGTCAGATTCTCTCATCACACAAAGGGAAAACCATGTGGCAAGGAGCAGAGTTTTGAATTCCCAAGGATCCAATACATTTCAAACAGTAGCAAAGTCTTCTATACTTTTGTTCAATACCTAAATTAAATGATCATGTAAATCGGCCAGCTTTGGAGGGAGGGCCGGGTGCATAGACGGAGGGCAAGAGACAAGGACATCCAGAGTCTAGGGTTCCTTTAGACCACCACTGGTGAGAAGGGGATACAGATGTGGCCAGTGCAGAAAAAGCAATGGAGATAAAGTTAGGTTCAGAATTCTTTGCAAAGACAGAGGCAGATGGTCAAAGCTGGGGAAGTGATTTAGAGCATAGACAAAGTTTAATTTTAGAAAGGAAAAGAAGTCAAGTCCAGAAAGGGATAAATGTAATGAACAGGTCAAATGTAGAAGTCAAGAGATTTGGTAATCAACACATTGACAGTGTTACTATCTCTAGATCCTAGGCCAGGCATCCCTAACTGCAATGAATTGGTATTAGAATAGTGAAATGTGGTATATTAGTCTCTTCAAAGAGCATGTCCATATTGTTAATTAATGGGACCAGTGATTCCAGAATTCCAGTGTAAGGTTCAGCAATATCACCTATACAACCATTGCAGAACAGAATTATTCAATATTTTCTTGTTCTGCCAAACACATACACTTCAAAAAAATTCACAGCAAGTTTTGGTGCAGGTATGCAGTATGGTTGCTAAGACTTAATGAGTCCTGCAAATCATCGCACTCCTTCCCTGTCAAACAACAATAACTCCCCTGTAAATTTAATTATTGTCAAGAACGTGGATTGCTGGGCTGGCATGTTGGAATGTGCTCTTCTTCGTCTAACCTGAACCCTCCTGTGTCAGCACTGCCTTGACCTGTCAGGATAGAGTAATAGGAAACTCAGCAATTACAATGAAATAGACAGAAAGTTGATAAATGAGGTTTTGGACTAAAGCATTTAGGAACCCACAGAAATCAATTATGGTAAATATTTCCAGAAAGTTCACCTGACGCTCTTCTGAGAGCTTTTACTGTAGTGATTTATTTGTAGTGAAAGAAGCCAAGAAAACACTTTTTTCCCACCTGAGAAATCACCAATTCTATAATAATGAATATTCACATAGATTCTAGTAACCTCGCTCTTTTACATATGCTTAGAGATTTATTTTATCTCCCAGCACACGTATTGTGGTGCACTCTCTATGTTCTGGAGGGAAGCCTCAAAAACGTATCATATGTTAGATTCCCAGATCTTTTTGTGATTTTCATGTAGATCGTATTTTTCCTTCTGTGTTGTACAATGGTCAATTGTCGGTGTTTTCCAGAATTATGAAAGTAAAGTAGCCTTAGTGTGACGTGAGTTAAAGGGATAGTGTAATTTCATTTTTGCCGCACCTGGTTTCACTGATTTCTGTGCAATGTATATGCTAATATCTTCATATACATAAGATTCTGGTGCCACCAAGTGTCTACAGGTTTATGAATGCTGTCAGAAGGGGAACTCTTCAAGTTTTAGTAAAACTAGCAAAATGAACATTATGTCAGGGCAAGTCTTTCAGTCTCCGTGTGAAGAAACTTTAAATAGCCAGATTTGTTTTTTTGTTTGTTTGCAACAAGACTTAAGTTCATCACAATTACTCTTTGTCGGTCAGCCTAAGTTAGGTCTTAAATTATGAATCCTTTTACTTATGTTGCATGAGTCACATTAATGTTTTTTTGGTTAATCAGTTCAAACCACTAATTCATATTTAGCTTCTTGTCAAATAAAGCTTCTAAACTAATGTGTTTCTGAATCCACTCAGCTCTTCCTTTGCTATTAAGCCGTATCTTCCCCATTCTGGGTTTGCTCGCTTGGATTCTTGGACCCAAGTAGAATATCTTGCACTTATCCTTAATAACTTTCATCTCATTTTCACCCTATAGCTCCAGCCTATTAAAATCTTTTGGAACTCAGATTCTGTCACCCAACATACTCATTATCTTTTAAATCTAGGCAAGTTGAAGGAGGTGTGTTTAATTTGTAGCCTGGCCAGAGTTGCACAGCTGTTCTTTGAAAAATAGAGCATGATTAAACACCATGTGGAGGAGAGGTAATTACTTTCTTTTGTCCCTGGAGAAGATAGTTTCAAAGTCTTGCAAAACCAAGATATTGAAGAAGCTCAAGGAATTAATCTAAATATTTACTTTCATTCCATATTCCTTTCAAATTTCACGCCATACAGAAACTAAACTCTGGTTTATTTTGTTAAGAGAATGCCAGTTTTCCTCCCAGACATACTCAAGGTCAGCAGAGAAATTAAATTTCCACCATCTTGAATTTATAGCTGTTCCTTCTTGTAAGTTTCATTCCAATCCCATATTGCAAAGTGTTCCAAGATTAGTTTAAATAATTACAGGTGAAAAACTCAAGTAATAATAAACACCCACATATAATGTTTTAAAATATTTTAATTGAAAATAATTGGGGTAAATAAGTTTAGCTTTTCCGAGTTGGAATTAGAAAGTTCTGTATGTATTAGACTATAATAATGAGAATACTTAACCCAGATTTACATTTTTAAAAAGTTTTTATGTAATTTGTTTATATCTGTTGAACATTCAGGTCATAATTTCATTTTTTTGGAACTAGAATTTATATTATAGTTAAAGCTACATCTAGATTAAGAGGTCACTCCTTTCGGTGCCTTGGTTCCTAATTTATGAGACTGTACTTATAGTTCCCAATTCATTTTCTAGTGATTTCTTAAAGCTTTATCAACTATATCATAGAGGAAAGGGCATATGATAATAAGATACAGTAATCTGAGGAAACACTTTGTAAATATCAGCTATTTCCTATTTGCTGTTTTCTCTCTAAAAGCCTGATATATTCAGAGTACATCTTACATAAAATATTTAGATAAAATATATTTAGAAATGTTTAAGAAAAGCTGAACTTTTAATACTGGAATTGCTTTGCATTTATAAAATAAAATAAAAGTAAATATGATGCTACTGTACAAAGCTTGACCTTTAGCTCTGATGCCTGACCAAGTACAATGCTTCTGGGCTCAAAACCCAATTCCTTATATATTGTCCAACCAGGGTTACACTTCATTTTGCATTGTTTTCTCTCAATAGCTGCTGTCATCTCTCACCGTTCCTGGTGAATCTGCAGTCCTCAGTGACTTTCAGCGTTGCTCAGAAACTTAGAGAATGGGATGCCATGGGAATGCATATTCTAGTAATAGCAACACACATGGAATCATCCCCATAAAGGGGTTCCACAGGATAATTTGTACTTATAAGTTATGCTGTTCCAAAGGAGCTTGGTATGAGAATAGGGATAATAAAGGGAAAATTGTTTCCACATAGAAGTTTGATTGAATGTTGAAAATTAAGGGCTATATCATATATTATAACACAGCACGGCACCCACATCCTGAAAAACCTCAAGAATTTTGTTTTTTCTACATTTGCCAAACCTCCACACAACTAACTTTATTTTTTTTTAATTCATTCACCCATTCGATCATCTGGGCTCTTCAATAAAACCAGACGCGCTGCTGATACTTGATCTATTTATTTAACACTCCAGAATAACTTTTTTTCCTATGGCAAATTCAAGGGTCATTACACACACACACACACGTATGTCTGAAAATAGGACAAACTGTTTAAATCCTGGGTGCTAATAACATGTTGATTTTTTTTTTTTATTGTTCCTGTATACTACCTTGAGACAGCAGGTAGAACAGAAAATTTGTAATTTTTCTTTGGCATTAATATTCATTATGATTTTATATCATTTTTGTCCTTTGACAATGGATACAAACTATATTATTATATGTTTAGAAACATATCTTCTATGCTATAACTTGAGATTTTCTATCATTAACCTTAGCTCTCTCTTTCTGTATTCTTATTTTTCTGAGTAGCTACTATTTGTCAGACAGAATTGATTCTGGGGGCAGAGAAGACAACAGTGAACTACACTGTTAAATTCTTTCCCTGCTGAAACTCATATTTTGATGTAAATACAAAAGTAAATAAAAATACTTCCAGCTTGTGATACACTTTTCAAAAGAAAGTAAAACATGATGCTGGTGATTTCAGAAAAGTGAAATAGAGGGAGAGCCCACTTTTGATAGTGTGGTCAGAAACAACCTCCCTGAATATGTTGATTTTTAAATGGAGTCTGGAAAGATAAAGACAAATGAGCTAATCCCTCCAAGAGCTGAAGACACTTGAGGCACAGGAAACGGGAAGAACAAAGGCTCTCTGAGTAAGGAAAATGGTTGGAGAATTCTAGGAACTATTTAAGGTCAGTGTGGTTAAAGCAAAGCTGGCGGGAGAAGATGAGGCCTGGAAATGGAAAGACAAACTCTTTGACCCAAAAAGAGTCCTGCTATGATGCTGGCCTCAGGATCAATATAAAAATCAACTCTGTTTCAAGAAGTCAACAAAAACGAATTAGAAAAACATGAACAACAGCAGCAAAAACATTTTAATACCTGAGAATAAATCAAACAAAGGCACTGAAAATTAACAAAACAATCATGAAGGACCTGAAAGAATCCTTGAACCAATGGAAAAAATACATCTATATTCATCCATGGATAAAAATCAGTATTATAGTAAGTGTGAATTACCACCTCCTCAATCTATTAAAAGACAATTTGCCTCTCCTGCATATAGTAGGGGCAATATACTCTTTCTTTCAGAAATAGCAGGTTGGATCTTCTGGAAAGTATATGATGTCCTTGCACCTTGCTGATAGCAAACTTGCTTTGGAGGACAGTCTATATTTTCAGCCGAGGTTTTAGATTACAGAACATGAGCAAATTCCGGAGATACCTAAAATTCAGTGTGCAAGTACATGCAATGTATTTGATCATTTTGATCTCATTCCATAGAATGAAAGTGGTCCAAAAATAGCTCGGGTCTTTGAGAAAATTCATGTAAACTGAGCATAAAATCCCAAGCAGATGTAACAAAAATCAAAAAGAAGTTCTGGCAGTGATAAACTTTCCGCATTGGCCTGGGATTTGTACCTCCACTGACAACTTCTGTTCACATTTTATCAGCAACATCAGGGACATGAGCTAACCAGCAAAAAATACAGACAATGAAGTGAAGCAGAAAGCATATTAGATCGACAGATGGGAAACCTGGATTTTTGTCCTGCCTTTGCTTTGGCTACTGTGAGAACTTGGATCATTCATTTAGTGTGGAGTTTCTTTCATTGATGCAACTTGGAAACCAGATCAGAGATTCCCTAAGACCTCAAGCTTAACTGAGCAGAGTTGACTGCCTGCAGCAGGAAGGAAGCCAGATTGTGGTTTCTGGTCTGGTCTGAAATGTGTGGAGACCTTGGGGAGGAGGCAGGAATAAGGATAGCGTTGGACAGTTGTCTTCGCCAACATCAGGTAAGTTGAACTCAAGAATGAATAGATTGCCTTAACTCATCAAGATCTGTGACTGTTCCATTTTCCCATAAACAGAGTCGATCTACAATGAACATCTGCTGGTTTGAAAATATTTTCTTAATGCTCATTTTTTTTTTTTTAAGATTTTTATTTATTTATTTGTCAGAGAGAGAGCGAGCGAGAGCCAGCACAGGCAGACAGAGTGGCAGGCAGAGTCAGAGGGAGAAGCAGGCTCCCCGCGGAGCAAGGAGCCCGATGTGGGACTCGATCCCAGTACGCTGGGATCATGACCTGAGCCAAAGGCAGCCGCCCAACCAACTGAGCCACCCAGGCGTCCCTTAATGCTCATTTTTATTTCGTGGAAGCCATTCGGCACAATGAAATGAATGAGCCCAAGAACCACACATACGACGCAGGGGGGCGAAGGCAGGATGGGGGGAAGAACCCCCTTGAGCACAGTCTGAAACCATCACCCACAGCCATCAGTTGTTGACAGGAGCAGTCAGAATAGGTTGGCATGCCATAATTAGAGATGGGGAGAGGCACAATTTCAACTAACGTGTTCTATTATTAGTGTATTTTCACAGCAGAGCCCCAAGAGAACAAAGGCAATAGCTTATCTGCTTATAGTGAATTACTTGCGACAGCAGAACCTGTTTATACCCTGCCCTAGGCCGATGTTCACACCACATGCGCAGCACAAAACTGCTGTCACCAAGGTGACAGCCGCCCCCACACTGCCTGAGTGGAGGGATAAACAGGAATGGAGACAACAAGAAAGCTGGAAAACAGCACTTATCCGCAGCCTTGACCATGACTCCAAAACCACATCCCTTGTCTGCCTAACATTGTACAGAAAGAGAGAAAAAGTATCTAAAAGAAAAGGATGGTTTAGAAAATCATCGCAGGAAATAAATTTTTAAAAATAACAGTTTGAATAACTACTACATTGAAGATTTAAACATGAATTAGCCCATCTCATCCTTGTAGAAGAGTGAACTGATTTTCAGAGACGTTTTAAGTATTCACTCAGGGTTACAAAGAAGATAAAATGTGTTGTTTGATGTAAAGCCTAGTGAACATTCTGTTGTACTACTCAGCTGGGAAAGGTAGACAAGTGGAACAATGTTCCAAAGAACAAAGTGTGACTTCACTTCTAGTTAGTACTGTCTTGCAGGCATAAACATTCAGAGGGGAATGAACCCCAGGGCCCAGGGATACGGATCTTTCCATGGATACGCATTGCTCTATACCCTCGAACACAAAAATCATCAAATTGAAACTATTTTTTCTTCATTATTAATAGAGCACTCAGGATAAGCACTTAAATTGGGACTGACTTCTTTGCATGGAATGGAGCGGAAAATAGGGAAAAAATAATTTAATTCTTAAAGGTATCCTTAGAAACTTTACATATATGGCACACTTCTTTCTCCAAGACAAAGTCCCATGCGTGAAATACTATTTGGCAAAAAGTTGGTTATTGTGTGCCATGATTTCTCTGTATACGTTACACGGATTTTATTTACATTTCCTTGGGGTGATTAAAACTCTGAATTTTTGTTTTATTTTGGTGGCCATTAGCATCTATAAAATTTTGACGCCAGAAAAACAAAAAGTTACTTATTAATTCAATGAGTCTCTGAGCAACGTTTTCGCCTGTAACAGTATCAGGCAAGGCTCCAGTCACAACTTACGCCTGTCATTTTCTGTAATTAAAAGTACACAGTCATATTTATGCATTCTGCCTCCTAGCAGCTGCAGTTAGATTAACCGTGAACAAAGAAAACATTTTGACACAGTTAATTATATTGCCGATCTCCTTTGCTAGCAAATACCAGTTACCTTCTCAAATGAATAAAAGCACTTTTTTGTTATTTTTCTTTTATATAATAATATGAATAGCCACAGAAAACTTTGGTTTATGCTTACAATGAGTTTTAATCTTCAGTCTAACACACATTAAACTATCTGGTAACTTTCTTTCTTTCTTTCTTTCTTTCTTTCTTTCTTTCTTTCTTTCTTTCTTTTTTAATTTGAGAGAAAGAGAGAAAGAGCCAGAGAGGGAACACAAGCGGGGGGAGTGAGAAAGAGAGAAGCTGTCCTCCTGCTGACCAGGGAGTCCAATGTGGGGCTCGATCCCAGGACCCTGGGATCATGACCCAAGCTGAAGGCAGATACCTAACAACTGAGCCACCCAGGCACCCTATCTGGTAACTTTCAATGAGGATATATGATTTCAGATTAAACAGATCTGACTCAAATGTTCTTTTGTGGGTCAAGATTGCAAGCATTTTTTTTTTTTTTTTTAACATCAGATGAGAAGATGAGAAGAGGATTCGGTTTCACCTTTGCAAACCTGTTGGAGATCAGAAATAAATTTCTAGGAGCGCCTGGGTGGCTCAGTGGGGTAAGCCTCTGCCTTCGGCTCAGTTCATGATCCCAGGGTTCTGGGATCAAGCCCTGCATCAGGCTCTCTGCTCAGCAGGGAGCCTCCTTCCCCCTCTCTCTCTGCTTGCTTCTCCACCTACTTGTGATCTTTCTATCAAGTAAATAAACAAATTCTTTAAAAAAAAATTTCTACATCCTTTATCCTATACATGAGAACCATTCTTGCTTCTTAGGAAGCTTCACTGGGCAATACAGGTCCTTACTGGTGGTGTCTTAACAGTGGGAACTAAAATTCCCAGGCAAGACATGGGCTATTCCTGGGCAGAGAAAGGGGGTTTGCTGATGAATCTTCGGCCGAAGATGGGGAAGTAAACATGGATATCAGTGGGAGAGGGAGAGCAGTGTTACCGTTGATTCCATGAAACCCAAACTGAACTGTGAGCAGGATGAGAAAGATCATTTCTGGTTGTTATCTTCAGCCCTTTGTAGGAAAAGAGTGCTGGAGGTGAAGTAGTGAGACTGGGGAACCCAACCAGCAAGAGGCCGATCTCCTGTGGCAGCACTGGAAGGAGGCAGAAGGAAATGTCACCTAACATGACTTGCAGTTACCTTGATTTCTACATTCATTGTAATCTCTGTGCTTCTCTCTTCCTTTCTCTTCCCCTTCATCCTCCCTTTCCTACATTCCTTTTCTGCTAAGAATTTTTTTTTTTTAAGATTTATTTATTTATCTGACAGAAATCACAAGGAGGCAGAGAGGCAGGCAGAGAGAAAGAAGGAAGCAGGCTCCCTGCTGAGCAGTGAGCCTGATGCGGGACTCGATCCCAGGACCCTGAGATCATGACCTGAGCCGAAGGCAGAGGCTTTACCCACTGAGCAACCCACGCTCCCCCTGGTAAGAATTTCAAAAATAATACAATTGAATGGATCCATATAGAGTCAGGGACAATGTATTGAGGAAATATATGCAGAACAGTGGGATAACTGTGCCTTGTAACTACATGCATAGAGGATTTTGGTCATTTGAGATCCTTTTATATAAAGTTCCATGAAAATACACAGCAGTGTAACTGAAATTTACTTAGCAGATGTGAGAATGGGCTTTGGAGTCAATCCTACTCGCTTGGTTATTTCACATCTCTGAGGACTGTTTTTCTCCTCTGCAAATATAGGGTCACTTTACTTATCTCATGCTGCTGTGAATATTCAGTAAGACAATGTATATAAGGTGCTTACTATGGCATATAACAAGCCCTCTTCAAATGGTCTCTCCTATTATTACTCAGTAAAAAATAAATGCATACTTTAAAATGAAAGAGAAACAATGCATAAATATGATTTAATTACAACAAATGACACGGTTAAGTTGTGGCTAACCAGAGCCTTGCCTGATAGTTATCCCTACAGTTCGATAAATGCTTACAATTCCCTTAGATGAGTGAAACTACTTAAACTTTAACATATGTTAGCTTTATGCTGGGTGTTTGTAGTGAGAAACTTCTGTGTCTAATGGATATTGTAACCTGCATATGAATGGGAGTATTAAGGTGAGTGTCTGGAAAATTAGTCATTATATGTGAGAAAACACACATTGATAGTGATGCCAAGAATCAGACCATGCTGAAAGCAAACAATTTCTTCAAAAATCAAATTCCTCGGGAAGTAGATCATAGATATTTATTCCTGACACATATTTCTGGATGACTGATGGCAATCTAGTGCACAGAGAGATGATTAAGGTTCTGTGTGGACTCACTGAGATGTTAAATGACGGTAACTAAATCTGTTTGTGTATATCCAGGCTGAGTCTCATTTCCTCCGTCTTTGGGATGATGGCAACAGCACAACTTCACAATGGCAGAAGATGCCTGATCTCTTCTGGGCTTTCCCACTTCTGAAAATCCCATCCTCGACGCCTCCGTCCTTGGTGTTCACTCCTCCGCAAATAGTGACTTCTGTAGCTACTACAAACCACGAACTGTTCCTTTTTCTAAAAAATGCACTCTAACAATTTGCAGAGAAAGGATTCAGTGATGGTAGCTGGTCAAGTGGAATGAGCCCTGTAACATGCTCTCCCGGTTGCCAGATCCATCACTGGGGCTCCGTGCTGGGCTCAGCCTCTGTCAGGTGCTATACTGGGCAAGAGCCAAGACCGTGAAATGCTTCCTCAAAGGGCATCTACAAGGCTTCTCTTTCCCTATAGAGAAGAGACGTGGAGATGCTGTGCTTTACAATCATTTTTAGTGCACAGAGTAGCCACAGTAATTTGCAAAGGAAATATTTCCCTTGTGGTTATTTAGGAAAGTTTCGGTATGTGTAGAGCTAATGTTACAAGTGTGTGAATGGGATGGAAGAAGTACATTTTAGGGGAGATAATCTCTAACATGAACAGGTTTTTTTTTTTTTTAATTAAATCTTCATAGGCTACAAATTATGGAGACTGGACTCAATCCAGTTTAAGAATAAAAGGGATTTATTTTCTTTCATTTTGGAGAAATCCAGTCAGGCATGACTGGATCCAGGTGTTTAAATGATATGATCAAAAATATTTTTTTCTTTAATATCTTTGCTTTCCTCTCTTTTGGCTGTATCATTTGTCAATTTCCTCTAAGTGGTAGAGAACTGTCGCCAAAGAGTTAAAAGTTTTGTTTCCTTTCAATTCCTGATCTCAGGAGTCTCCATTTCCCCATGCTCCCTTCATCTTTGAAGTTGCTTACACTGATTATCTTTCTTTGGTTCCTATGCCTACCTCTGGACCAATGTTTCTGTCCAAGGGAACTGGATACCCTGATTCCCTTGTCTGACATGTAACCATATGGTGGAGGTGGGGAGGAGTCTTGCTACTCCCCACCAGAATCACTTGGACTAGAAAAGCAACCATTTCTATACAAAAGAAGATAAGGGACATATTAGTGACAGATTTCAAATATTTCTGGGAACAGGTGAGTTGCAAATTAAATTTTGGACTTCTGGGTTCAAAAGTTGTTTCAAGACATATTTTGTCTTTATTTCCAGGGTGACTGGAAAGCTTAACTGTTAGTCTGTACCCTGGGGACTACAGTACTTCCACAGAAAGATTTTGTCAAGTTTTTGATCCAAAACTAGGAAAGTCTCTGTCTCTCCAAGCCCCTCCTACAGTGAGGGAACCCGTGAGGTGAGTAGTGTCTCTGGTCTCCATTTTGTATTTCCAGGCTAAGAAAATGAGGAAGAATGAAAAAAGAAATCAAGAACTCTTCTCAGAGAGCTCATGTGCGAAGAGATCCAGTTCTGAAGTTGTCATAGTGAGCACAAGAATGCCAAGCCTCGCAGCTCCGTAGGCCAAGTTCTCTTCCAGCCACATGTCTGTAGCTTCCACGGATATCAATGGGAGTTGTGTGTGTGTGTGAACTGAGCACAGAAGCTGGCTGTGTATAAATAGCTCAGCAATGGTGAAAATCTCTTCTTGTGTGTCTGGTACAACAGAGGTAGTCTTTTGCAGTTAGTGCTTGCTTTCCCCTCTAATAAAGTAACCCGGCAGTTTCAAGAAATTCCATACCAGAATATTTGACGGTAATTATTTCATTTAAAAGATTCTTCTTAGAGAACAAGGAGCAGTGTTTGTCTTAAATTTCTCTCATTTTCCACTAAAGATCTCAAGCCATATTTAATGATACTTTGCAAAACCAGCCTTCACTATTCCTTTGGCTGAGCTGTCAGTCTATTAATGGACTGATAACCAGCTAACGGGGGGGGGGGGGGCAGGTGGAAGTCAAAATATTCTTTAAGGGGTTAAAATATTTTCTAAAACAAAGTGCTTACATTCACACTGGCTGCCAAGGCATAGAGGGTCAGAGCTCTATGGCATAGAGGGTCTTTCATGGGAACGGGGTTCTGACCCCATCAGGCAGGACACATGGGTAGGATCCGTGGACCATTCGTCCTCTGACATTCTGCTATGGGCCCCGGTCTGACATGGAGTACACTGATGTGAGGTTGAGCCATCTCCTACCCTGGATGAAAATTTCTTTCAGAAAAGAGTTAAAGATAGACTTGTTCTCTGTCCATTAGAGCCCGCTGGGTCAGTCAGCAGAGCATGCGAACTCTCAAAGAGTTAAAGATGGGCTCGTATCCTGTCTCTTAGAAATAGGGGATTTCTCCAAGACTTTTATATGAAATGTTCTAGTTTATGAAATTTACCTACAGGTAGATAATTTCCAAATGCCACCTTCAGTCCCTGTCTTAGTTCTAAACTCCAAGCTTGTGTCTACCTGGCTTCTGGAAATCTTTATTTGGATATCCTGTTCACACCTTAAATTAATCCAAAACTTAACTTTTATCTCAGCTCACTTCTGTCCCAGAACATTTCTACTATGGCCTTTGCCCTAGTTAACAGTTCCGTCTTCAATCATTCATGCCAGAAAACTTGTAGTTGCCCTAATTTCTCTCTTCCTTGTCACGTATCTCATCAGTCCAAGCCCAGTTGATCTTACCTATTAAACTTCTCCCCCTCTTCTTATTTCAGTCTCCTGCTCCTGCCATGAAAACTGGATGATTAGAGTGCAAGTTTTAATTCCACTAATGCCAGGGTTTGAATCCCATTTTTGTTACCTCTTTGGGGGGATGCATCATTTTTTAAAAAAGGATTTATTTATTTACTTGACTTGGAGAGAGAGAGTGAGAGGGGGAATACAAGCAGAGGGAGTGGGAGAGGGAGAAGCAGGCCTTTTGCTGAGCGGGGCTTGATCCTAGGACCCTGGGATCATGACCTGAGCAGAAAGCAGATGCTTAACAAAGTGAGCCACCCAGGAGCCCAGGGATGCATAATTTTGGAAGGAGCTTGTTTTCTTCATCAGTGAGATGGAGATAACATCTACTTCACAGGACTGATTAATAAAGATTAAATTAGATTATATATGTAAAGTGTCAGTATAGTTGCTGACACATAATAAAATTCTGGGAAATGGCAGATTTCATCCTTTCTTGCTAAGAATATCAGAGCAAACTCCCTGCATACAATCTTGCCTCTTTATTCTGTACACTGAGGCTAGATCATACTATCTAACAGCATAACTGCTTCCATCTTATTTATCCAAAACCAGTCTGTATGATAAAGAAGTCCCTGCAATAGCCCATCAATCCACCCCATCTCAAACTGTACCCCTTCTTAGTCCAACATTTTACCAACAGGTGCTGCATCTTTTCTCTATCCATTCAATTAGAAAAACTAGTTATTTATCACTTAAAAATCCATATTAAAATTTCCTCTTCTCTGAAAATGTCCCTGACCCTACTCCAAATAGAACTGACTTTTATTGAACTCCATCACTATTTTTGTTTTAATTTTTTATTTTTTATAAACATATATTTTTATCCCCAGGGGTACAGGTCTGTGAATCACCAGGTTTACACACTTCACAGCACTCACCAAAGCACATACCCTCCCCAATGTCCATAATCCCACCCCCTTCTCCCAACCCCCCTCCCCCCAGCAACCCTCAGTTTGTTTTGTGAGATTAAGAGTCACTTATGGTTTGTCTCCCTCCCAATCCCATCTTGTTTCATTGATTCTTCTCCTACCCACTTAAGCCCCCATGTTGCATCACCACTTCCTCATATCAGGGAGATCATATGATAGTTGTCTTTCTCTGCTTGACTTATTTCGCTAAGCATGATACCCTCTAGTTCCATCCACCTCGTCGCAAATGGCAAGATTTCATTTCTTTTGATGGCTGCATAGTATTCCATTGTGTATATATACCACATCTTCTTGATCCATTCATCTGTTGATGGACATCTAGGTTCTTTCCATAGTTTGGCTATTGTGGACATTGCTGCTATAAATATTCGGGTGCACGTGCCCCTTTGGATCACTACGTTTGTATCTTTAGGGTAAATACCCAATAGTGCAATTGCTGGGTCATAGGGAAGTTCTATTTTCAACATTTTGAGGAACCTCCATGCTGTTTTCCAGAGTGGCTGCACCAGCTTGCATTCCCACCAACAGTGTAGGAGGTTTCCCCTTTCTCCACATCCTCGCCAGCATCTGTCATTTCCTGACTTGTTGATTTTAGACATTCTGACTGATGTGAGATGATTCCATCACTATTTTTAAAGTATAAAACTCATATATTTCTATCATAGGTTTAATTACACTGTAATGGCATTATTTGTCCATACATCTGTTTTCCTGACCAATTGTTGTGCGGTCCTCAAGAAAGCCTTGAAGAAGAAACTATAATTGAGAAAATATCTTGATTATTGTTCTCTCCTGAGAGTTTGGTCCAGTGCTGTGTTAGTTTTCTACTGCTGCCACAGCAGATTTCTGCATATAGAGCCACTTAAGGCAACACAAATTTATTATTGTACAGTTCTAAAGGTAAGAAATCTTGTATGCATTTCACTGGGCTAAAATCAAGGTGGTTGGCAGGGCTTCCTTTCTGGAGGCTCTAAGAGAGAATCTTTGTGTTCATTCAGGTTGTTGACGGGATTCAGTTCTTCACATTTGTAGGACCAAGGTTCCATATCCAGGCTGGTTGTCAACTAAGGACTGTCCCCAGATTCTAGAAACTGCCCACACACCCTGGCTTGCAGTCCAAGCCAGCAAGGACTGAGTGTCTCTGAGTGTTTCCTAATCTATTCTACTTTGTACTTGTTTTAAGGACTCCTGTGATTATATTGAGCCCAACTGGAAATTCCAGGATAGTTTCAGTCTTGATAATGCCTTCAATCTTAATCACATCTACAAAGCTTCCTTTGTCACACAAGGTAGCATATTTATAGGTTCCAAGATGCAGGCAACTCTGGAGACCATTATTCTTCCCATGAAAGGAGCCTCACATATTTTAGGTGATTGGTAGTGCGTGTTGAATGACAAAATAAATGTATGTAGATGACAATAGGTATGTAGGTCTTTTGATTATATTAACTGATTTTATAGGGCCATAGATTAATTAGACAATTTGGTATTCTTATCTGATTTACTTGCTATAACTTTTTATAAGAATCCTAGATACTATGTTTTCTAGATCTTTAACTGTCATGGGACCATGGCAAATGAATTATATCCAAACAGACCAAAGGAATTTTTCTATAATCTCAGTTTTATCATAAATCATAAACATTATTAGTAAAGGCTAATCAAGGGTCATCAGCAGTCTCTGTCTTGTCTTTTTTGTGACTACTTACAGAAAGATTTATCATTTGTATGAAGTTAATATGAATGCACACATTTATTTTAAAAGTATTTGAATGTCTGTATGTGCCAGCCTTTGTGAATGGTAAAGAAGGGTGAGCAAAATACAGTTCCTCCCTTACAGGGCTTACTGAGTAATTGGGAGACAGATAATTAAAAAGTAATTACATGTCTAGGGTGAACAGACAAGGAAAGGCCATTTTCAGAATACAAAGATAATAAAGACACAGTAACTACACTGGAATTAAAATTTCAAAAAAGACCTAATATGCTCTACGACAGTCTCCTCAAGAAGCCGATATTACAGCCCCACCAGGAATACAAATACATGGACAAATATTGCCACTACAGTACAACTAAGCCAATGGCAGACATATCTTCATGTTACAGGGATGCATTAAGGAGGAAGGAGTCCACCACAGTTGGAATGTGGCAGGAATGGCTTCAAAGAAGTAAAGATTTTAAGTTGTATCTTGAGGGAAAAAAAAGACTTTTCCAGACTGACATAGAGGAATGGAGTAGGGGGGAATTCTAGGGAGAAGGGAGAAACTTAGGCTCTTCTCCCTGTCTGGAGGAGAGAGAGAAAGGAATGGATTTGTGGGTAAAGGGTCATCTTAGCTGGGAGCTGGAGGGTGAGTATATGCTTGTTGCATTCCGGGGAGAGCATGGGATAAAGGAACTTTCTAGGCAGAGAGAATGCTCATTCAAAGGACTGGAGGATGGTGAGAATGAGTGTCGAGTGTGAGGAAGTGAGAAAAATTCAGAATAACCACAGCATAAAAAGTGAAGAAATTGAAGAAATGATACTAGAAGTGGTCCCAAATTACATCAAGAAGGGTATTTGAGCCCATGAAGGAGTGTGGATTGTATCCAGAGACCTATGGAAAGCCATTTATGTGTTTTAAACAGAAAAGTGAGATGATAGGTTTTCAACTTGCCCAGTTCCATTGGTACTTGGTAGTTCTCCCACCACCTGCTGAAACTAATCTCTTTTCTCTATATCAAGAGTTTCCTCTTTCATTGATTAACTTATTTCTTTTTTTCTCCACAACAAATAGAACACGGATGATTCCTGGGAAAGATTGGCTGATCTTCTTCTAGACTGAAAAATCACACCTGGAGGGGCCATTAAGCTTCTTGCCTGGCATCTGTATCACATTGGGTTGAGCAAAGGCTGTTCCCTCAAGCTATTCTCGTCTATGGGAAGTTGTGGACAATTTCCTATGGCTCCACATCTGAGAAAAAGAGAAACAAACCTCTACAGATACAAAATATGGGGGTATGCTGTTGTCATAGCCATGCTGGGGACAAAATGAGAGAAATAAAGTAACACCTAAGATAGCATTTTGAAAACTTAAGTCAAAAGGAGATTTGAAATAAGGCTCCTGGAGATAAAGTTCTTATGAGATACGGTTTGTGTTCACACTGGTAGCACATCCGTGGCATTCCGCCACTGCTAAGTGAGAAGAGTAACGTGGCAGGCACTTAGGCTCATTATTCAAAACATGGACCTGGGGATATGGGCAGTTTCTATGTCTGTCAGAGAATACAGAGGCGCTAAAGCCTGAAAATCAAGAAAGAGGAAAGAGAGTGAAAAAAGGGGGAGCTAAAATTGAACATGTTAAAAGAAAGGTGTTCAAGGCACCAGAGAGATAAGATCTATCGTATTTGTAGACATTTCTGATTCACACTTATTCTTGAATGCCAAAGGGCTAGAAGAATTCATGAAATTTATGAGAGAGCATTCAGAAGACAGAAGTGGAGAGGGATGGAGAAGAAATTGAAGTCAGATTTGATCTCTCAATTGGGAAAAAAAAAAAAAAAGAAAGAAAAGAGCCCTTTCCATGTCCTTGCCCTTCATAACTTGTCTAGTGCCTCCCTGATATTTATAAAGACAAAAGGAAAGTAGAAAGGCCTTGAGAGCCTAGTCACAGGCAGTAACTTTAAAACATGAAGTTATTCTATAAAATGACACAGGCGATTAAATTTCTTGTTACCATATACAAACAAGCTGCTCTGTAGATTCAGGACGATATGATCCGCTCCCCGCTCCCAGAACCAAAAACTGTGTCGTTATTTTCTGATGCTTTACTGTATATTTTCCAGTGATTTCTATATGAGAAGAGAAGAGGATGAAAGAAGATTCGCTATCTAAAGTGTAAATAATAGACGTTTAGACTAGGGAGTAGAGAGGGAAAGACGGGGCAGAAAGAGAAATTGTAGGAAGATAGAAAATGGGAGGCTGGTGATTATACACCGTTGGAATGAACTTTTCTGCGTCTTAGAGCACTTCAGCACTGGTGGAAATCATGTCCGGTCTCCACCTGGAGAAGTGAGGGGGACACTGGGGAAGGGGCCCTTAACGCCACGAGCTGTGGAATTCTTCCTGAGCAGAAACGTTTTATCAGAGCATTCCAGGATTTATCACGGAGGTATGGTGCCATGGAAGTGAGAGGTTGGTCTGCTAGGCCATCTGGTGAGAAGCGACTTGTCAATCTCCCAGATGGTTTGTGAAAAGAGAGAGACTTGATATTGAACTGAAATCAGCATATGAAAAGAGCCATGAAATCACAAACTTAAAACCTATTTTTTTTTCCACATAGTATTTTTGAAAACTTCATTAAGGAAATTTTACATGAATTTTATATGATCTGAAAGATCATATATAGAAGTTTTAATTTATAATATAAAACCATTTCAATAACCTTTGCTACATTTGCTTTCATCTCTTTTAATAGGTGTTTTATAAATCTTAAGTTACTTAGTTAAAGGGAAGAAATTGATATTTTTTCATTGACTGATTTGCACATATCCAAGTTTTGTAAGACTTACGTAGAAGGAGGTCTAGTAGGATTTGGCTCTCCTGAATTATTCTTTGGATAAGTAGGCTCTAAAGAATTCTGTGCCATGTTTGTGAAATACTTGAAGATGATCTGCTCTTTGAACTTAAATTTCAAAATAAGTGTAGTTTAGAACCACTTGGGTCAGGCTCACTAATAACTCTTAAAATGATGTAATCAGCAAGCATTACACTGAGAGTATAACGTATTTCCCATATTTCCATAACTCTGGAATTTTTAAAATATTAATAATAATCAGAAGTGGAAACTTCAAAATGGTGTAAATTTCTTATTTTTTTTCCCAAGAAATAAGCCTGGTTTTTGTATTTTATTTATTTTATTCTATTTTAATTAGAACACGTTAATATTATATAGACGCACATAAAATTCTCCTTCAATTTAAGATATGTTCATGTGAAAAATAAAGCACATTTTTTAAATTTAATTTTGAATTCATGTAAAGGGGCTACCTGGACGTTTAATAAAACACAAATACTTTTGAGATAAATAGGGCTTTTAACAATTTGTAATATCCCAACCATGGAGGAATTGAGAAATAAATACCTGGGACAGAGTATCCAATAGAAATTAAAGTTTGACGTTGTATCTATTTTCACATTCAATTAAGATGCCAAAATTTTATAAAGACCATAAAAGAGAATGTATTTAACATAATCTTTCCACATTCTTTGTAGTTAGGTTGTCTTCATGTTTGTCTGTTTATCTTTCTGCATGCTATTAAGCATTTGATTATCTCACTGTCTACCAGTTTATTTGACTTGACTAGAAAGTAGACACAGTAAAAGCGAGACAGATCACATTAGGGAAGTAATTTTTGTTACTGTTAATGTTATAGGATGGGGATGGGGAGTCAGATCTCAGCTCCTGTCTCAATGGAGTTCAGACATGCTTGAAGGATTAGTGGGACAGGAATTCCAGAAATCCATGGGCTCTGACCGGCTCTGAGAGGAAAAACAAAAGCCAAACACAAGCTTGACCAAGAAATCCTCTGTTATCAAGGGGGTAGAAAATGCTGAGTGAGGCAGTTAAAGTGTTGGGATTGTGGGAGTAAGAAGTACCCAGTGGACTCAGGGAGACGTCTAATAGGCAAATGTAGGGCCTGTAAGAGTGGAGGGGGCATGGAGAGGAACTACGGTTCCATAGCAAATGTCCCATTGAATAGTCCGAGAAATACCCAAGTGGGCCCTTTATAGGAAGAAGACTGTGGCCTCATGTGTACTGATGGGGCCAACTGCTTTATACTAGGAGTTACTGTAAATATGTATCAACTTATACCCACAGATGAGTGAGACCTGAAGAAACTGAATGATTAGCACGGGATCTGGCATATAATTGCTGCTCAATGAACGTTCATGGAAAGAAGGAACGAATGAAGGTTCAATGTGCCAGATGAAAGATGAGTAGTGATGATATACATAAATACTGTACGAATAGAATGCTTGACAGTATTACATGTACAAAGTCCGGTTAAAAATTCTTCTTTCTTCAGTGATCTGATCTGTACATGAGAGGCAAAGCTGACATGAAAATATTTTGCTATGAGACATGTATATTTAATCAATTTTGTATATTCAATCTTACCAGTCATATAATCAAGCTGTGATTATCGGCGACCCAAAATTAACTTGGGTAGGGTTAAACTTTATTTTTTAAAAAGCAAAAGAACGTACTATAGTATTAAGTGTAGCCCAGCGTGACATGCCCTCCACACATGGATGGATACACATAAATGTGAAAAAAGAAAACCTGTGTGTGTCAGAGCAAATGAAACAGGGGATACAATTGTTTTTAATAATATAATATCATATATTTAAATTGTGTCTTACGATTTATAAAGTCCTTTCAGAGATTATCTCATTTATGTTGCACTGTAATCCCATGAGGTAGAAGTGATTACAATTTTCATTTTTACAGAGGGGTGAAGTGAGTAAGTGATTGTGGGCAAGTAATCTTTCCTCTAGGCTGCCTTGTTCCATTGATAAACCCTAACTTTTTTTTTTTCATCAGGTATTTGGTTTTCTTCAACTTGAAAACCCTATTACATCCTATTCAATATTAAAAACTTAGAAAAAGTGCTCATTCAAAAATCTTCCCATCATTTTGCTTCCAAGTGATAGAAATCTCTAAAGGCAGGACACCTTTAATAATAGTACAGCACATTTTATCATGAGCGGTCTGTTCCCTCAAAAATTACCATAAAACAGATTGAGAGCTAAATATGAAATGCTGAGCTCTCCAGTTAAAGCACAGACCTCATTTCATTCAGATCAACTCAAACAGATGAGACAGAAGAAATGGCTGAACAGTTCTTCTATTTTATTTTCAGCCCTGGTAGTACACTTCCCAGCTCAAGGTTCCAGTAATTCAGGGAGGGGATGGTATGGCACAGTGTGCTTGGCTAATAATTTCTCGGCGGGCCCCATTCCAAAGTGTTAATAGCCATGTTCTGGGACCTTCCCTCTATGCAAGCATCATCATTTTTTAAAAGATTTTATTTATTTATTTGAGAAAGAGTGCGCATGATGGGGTGGGTGGGGGAGGAGCAGAGGGAAACGGAAAAGCAGGCTCCCTGCTGAGCACAAAGACCAATGCCTAGGGCTCCATCCCAGGACCCTGCGATCATGATCTGAACTGAAGGCAGATACTTAACCGAATGAGTCACACGGGCACCCCAAGCATCATCTTTTTTTTAACTTTCATATACAGAGCTTAGCATCTCATAACCAGACAGAAAAATGTAAAAAACCAAAAGTAACACATCCTTGGGCAAATGAAGAAAGCTCCATAAAATCATGTTAGCAGTTAATGTTTTTCTCCCACATCCTTTTTCAAATACTCTAGTAAATTAAATAAAAAGAGAAAAGACAAACAAAACTCTTATCTTCAGGTAGGCTTTTTCTTTCCAAAAGCAATTTCACAGAACAGTCAGATATGTAATAATGAGTGTCTTGGGGATGTAATTTTTTATGCAACTTGACATGCAAGTCATGAGTAATTAATTATGTCTTCTATTTACACTTTGTCAGATAAGAGTATTAAACAGAAGAGCTGAGAGGAACACAGAACACTACCATTAATCTGTTAATTTGCAAATCTAATGCAATCAAAAGGAAGACATTAGTGTTAAAATTCTTTTTGTCCAGGTGGTATCTTTCATGGAGGGAAAGGCCTGTCTAAGGTGTAAACGTTACACAAAGACAGCAAGCCACAGAAGCTTGGGTAGGCTTCCAAAGCCAGGGCATCAATCTTCCTGGGTCCTTATATCATTGATTCTAAATGCTCTATACAAAAATTAAAGTATGAGATTTCTCATCAACTCCTGGGTTATATTCAGCTCTGTGCAATTATCTAGACAAGGGAAGAAGTCCCCGATTCATTACATTGAAGGTGGAACATGGGACTGACAGACTGATCGATAGCAAGGAGAACCGCAAGAAAGATTTTTGGGTGAGCAGGAACCAACTGTCCCCAGCAGTAACCCATATCCCAAATAGCGGTCCTCACCAATGACTTAAAAACTTATTCAGTTCTCCTGTGAAGCAGGGTATTTCTCTCTTAAGAGGAAGAGACAGAAAATAGAAGTTAGTGAATGAGAAAACGGAAGCCATGTCCAAGCTTTCGCATGAATGGCTATGATGGAGTGTGCAAGTTCTATGGTTTCATTCCTGATGCCTTCAATACCTCCCTGAAACTCAGCTGACTCATTATTAAAATGGTGATGATGATTACAGGATTATAGAACGATGGAGTAAGATCATGTACAGAAAGTCCCTGAGGCAGTCCCCAATAACCAGCAGCCCCTCAATAAGCGACTGCCATCCTTTCTAGTAAGCCAATGAGTTTTACAAGAATGTATCTCTCATTTCTGCCAGAGATACTTGTACTGGTTGCTTCCTTTTGTATATACCTTATAAATAAATGTGGCACTACGGGTAGGACCTTGATTGCTGCGTTGGAAGGATGTTTATATATATAACAGAGAGATTTAGATCCTCTATTCGGTTTTGTCTGGCAGAATGTAATTTTTACTTGTAGTTTTAAAACTGTAGGAGAAATTCTACAAGTATGACAGAATATGTATGTTAATTATAATTTTTATAATAAACATGGCAAT
The DNA here is from genome assembly GCF_030435805.1 of Mustela lutreola. Taxonomy (NCBI): domain Eukaryota; kingdom Metazoa; phylum Chordata; class Mammalia; order Carnivora; family Mustelidae; genus Mustela; species Mustela lutreola. The sequence goes on from NC_081297.1 coordinate 92,799,536, forward strand.
TTTTAGTCACATGCAGAGGATATAAATTTGAAAGTATGAAACTAAGTAAAAGAAAATCTCATTCAAAATGGAGGTCTTGGGGTGCCTGGGTGGCTCAGGTGGGTAAGTGGCGGCTCAGGTCATGATCCCACAGTCCTGGGATCGAGCCCCACATTGGACTCCCTCCCTTGCATCTCCTTCTTCCTTTCCCTTTGCCCCTGCCTCCTGCTCATGCGCGCCCTCTCTCTTTCTTGCTCGCTCTTTCTCAAATAAATAAATAAATAAAATCTAAAAAATAAAAAATAAAAAAATAAAAGGGAGATCCTGAAGGGGGAGCTCTGATGCATGTACCACTCCTTGCAGCTTACTTTACATAACTTGATAAGAAGTAGCTTACTTCACTACCCCAGCAGGAGGAGGGCAGATTTTCTCCTGGCCCAGCAACAACCCAGCCAGTGAGAACCACCACTTCTCAGCCAATGAGAAGTTGCCACAACCCCAAACTCTCACTCACCTCCTGTAGACAAATAGCCTTTCCCAAATTTCTTTTTTCCTCTATAAAAGAATACTTCTCTGTTCTCTGAACTTGCCTGTAGTTTGGTAGAGTTTGCATATCCCAAATTGCAATTCCTCTGCTATTCCTGAATAAACTTGTTTTTTTGGGTAAACTAACTGGCTATTTTATTTTTAAGGTTGACAAAAGTATGCTGACAGTTACAACTTGCCTCTGAAAAAATCCACTTATTTTCCATTTATCTCTAAGAGTGCATACAGATTAATGCATAAACAACATGATCCAGGGGAGTTTAAGTCTAGGGACTAATTTACTGAACTACCCAACCAACAGAGGATTATTTTATCTAATTAAGACAGAGCACATGTATTTAGAATTAAGCATTTGCATTTACCAGCAAATTCAGAATTATAAAAGCAATTAAGGCTAAAATGAGGTATGATAATTTTTTTCCTGCACACCACTGCTGAGCTAAAGCTCATTTTAATATTTGCCTTTGTAACACTGTTGTACAGAAGGTTGTGAATAAGAAGCTCACTGCTGGGCAGAACCCCCTTTCCCACCTAGCTTCCAAACGCTCAGCCTCCTTAGGACCTGAATCCCCATCTACCCTGTTTTACTCAAGCCTCCTAAACAGAGCCTACATTTTCTCACATTCCTACTTTTGTTCCTCTGTTTCTCCAACCTGGGATGCTTTCCTTAATCTTGTCTATCTATTGGGCAGTATTGAACCAGATTCAGATTAAACTCCATCTTCCTTCATGAACATATTGCTCCTTCAAGCCTAAGTGCTTTGTCCCTTATCTGAAGGCAAGGACACTTTGCTACTTACAGTCCTCTGTCACATTCATTTGCAAAGAAATGTATTATAACTTCAGGAGTCTCTTAGAGTAGTAAGTCACATACTGCCTTTTAACTTGCTACATGTTTATATTATTTCCCCTTATATTACGGATTTGGGGGGGCATAATAGTGTCTTAGACTCTTAAAAATGATGAGCACAGCACCTCTCTTAGATGTTTAATATACGCTTGACGATTGACTAGCTGAAATGGTGAAAAACCTATTCACCTTCATATACCCTCCATTCACTTTCCCTGTTTTACTCAAACCTCCTAAGCTTGTTTTACACTTTCTATTTCATCTTAATTTATTTATCTTATTTCCAGATATGTTACTTAATAACTGCTAAAAGAAAGGAAGAATGCTATAACTTAATACAGTCTTTTGTCCTCCTCACAATGTAATTTCTATCACTCCGTCTTTAACTATTTTGTGAAGAGTCATTAAAATGTTGTCTCTCACATTGATGTTATGGGAATTATAAAGGACCAATAACTTGTGGTCCTTTCCAGAACTCAGTAGATAAATCTTGTAAGAATGTAGTTCAAGGGGCGCCTAAGTGACTCAGTGGGTTAAAGCCTCTGCCTTCAGCTCAGGTCATGATTCCAGGGTCTTGGGATCAAGCCCCACGTCAGGCTCTCTGCTCAGCGGGGAGCTTGCTTTCTCCTTTCTCTGCCTGCCTCTCTGCCTACTTCTGATCTCTGTCTGTCAAATAAATAAATAAAATCTTACCAAAAAAATATTGTTGTTCAATACCCAACCTTCCTCATAATGCATTTCAGCCTGTGGCTAATGGTGCTTTACTGAGGTCCTTGTGTATTTTCCTGATATTTTTTCATATTCGCTTAGATATCTTTACATTCCCTACAAATACAGCTATTGTCTTTCTGAGACAGTCCTCATAAGAAAGAGGTTCTATCTGTCAACTAGTCAGTTAACATATTTAACAGAGTGCCAGGCACAAGAGAAGAAAGGAAAGAAGGAACAAAGGAAGGAGGGGAGGGAAAGAGAAGGGAAGGAGGGAAGGAAGGAAAGAAGGACTTAATAACGTTTTTAAACTTTTTCTTTGAGAAAATTATAGATTTATAGAATGTGGCAAAAAAAAATGTACAGGAAGTTCTCATGTACCCTTCCTCCTCCAATGTGGACATCTTGTATACCCAAAGAATAAAATATCCAAACTATGAAATTGACATTGGTACAACCCATAGAATTTATTCAGATTCCACCAGTTATTATGTGCTAATTTGTGGATGAATCTGTATGGACCTATACACCTTTATCATAGGGAAAACTTTATGTAACTACCATCAGGATCAAGAGAAACAGCTCATCTACTGTCAGAAGGCTCCTCCCTCGTCACCTGATCTTTGACCTTTGGCAACTGTGAGGGTGTTCTCATCTCTATAATTTTGTTATTTCAAGGATATCCTATAAGTGAAATCTTATGGTGTGCAACCTTTGGAGATTGGCTTTTTTCACTCAGCATAATTTTTTTTTAAGATTTTATTTATTTATTTGACAGACAGAGATCACAAGTAGGCAGAGAGGCAGGCAGAGAGAGAGGAAGGGAAGCAGGCTCTCCGCTGAGCAGAGAGCCCGATGTGGGGCTCGATTCCAGGACCCTGGGATCATGACCCGAGCCGAAGGCAGAGGCTTTAACCCACTGAGCCACCCAGGTGCCCCCAGCATCATTTTCTTGAGGTTCATTCAAGAAATGTGTGTGTCGGTAGTTGCTAAAGAGTATTGCCCGGTCTCGATACATCACCATTCATTTAACCATGCACTTACTGAAAGCCATTGTGGTCATTTTCAGTGTTAGGCCAGTACAAACAAAGCTGCTATAAACATTCCTGCACACACAGTAGGTTTTGATGAAGATGATTCTAGTTCCTTGTATACGGCTAATTCAACATGGTCAGGTGGACCATTGGTTTTTCAGAGACGGGTGAGACGGATGAGGAGGGGTGAGTACATTCCGCATCAGACATTTTTGTTAGTATGTTCAGGAAGGAGTAACCACCTGTCCTGATTTTCTCAGAACAGACTTATATCTGCTATCCTGGTGTAATATAAATTGTATAATCACTCTGTTTTATATTACTTAAAGATTCCAAGCATTGCCATTATGCCTGCTTGGCTATGATGGTATTGCGCTGTAGTAGACTGCTGTTTTGTAATCTTTCTGAGTATGTGTGGAGTGACTAGAGTCTCAGAGATGAGGTAGTCTTGCAAAGACAGATAGTCTTTTTTTTTAAAGATGTTTTTTATTTATTTACTTGTCTGACAGAGAGAAGGAGAGAGCATTAGCAGGGGAAGCATCAGGCAAAGGGAGAAGTAGATGCCTTGCTGAGCAAGGATCCTGATGCTGGTCTCAATCCCACAACCCTGGCCTGGTATCACGACCTGAACCGAAGGCAGATGCTTAACTGACTACGCCACCCAGGTTTCCCAAAGAAAGATAGTCTTGGGGCATCTGGGTGGCACAGTGGGTTAGGGCCTCTGACTCCAGCCCGGGTCGTGATCCCAGGGTCCTGGGATTGAGCCCCTCATCAGACTCTCTGCTTAGCAGGAAGCCTGCTTTCTCCTCTCTCTCTGCTTGTCTTTCTGCCTATTTTTGATTTCTGTCAAATAAGTAAATAAATAATTAAAAAAAAATAAAATTTAAAAAAAAAAAGAAAGAAAGATAGTCTTGCTGAAGTCTCTACTATTCCTCTCTCCTTTTCAGTCAAAAAATATCACTTATATGTGGAATTCAAGAAACGAAATAAACAGGGGCCCTGGGTGGCTCAGATGGTTAAGCATCTGCCTTTGGCTCAGGTCATGATCTCCAGGTCCTGGGATCCTTGCTCATCGGGGAGTCTGCTTCTCCCTCTCCCTCTGCCTCTCTCCTCCTCTCATGCTCTCTCGCTCCCAAATAAACAAATAAAATCTCAAAAAAAATTTTAAAAAGAAGAAAAGAAACAAGCAAAGGGGAAAAAATAAGAGAGAGAGAGAGACAGAGCAAGAATCGATAATTTTAGAGAACAAACTGATGGTTGCCAGAGGGGTGGGGTGAGACAGGTGAAGGGGATTAAGAAAGGCACTTGTGATGAGCACGGGATGATGTATGAAAGTGCTCAATCACTATACTATGCACCTGAAAACTGACCATGCAGTGTATGCTAATTGCAATTTAAAAGATTTTTTTAAATTTTTATGTATTTATTTGACAGACAGAGATCACAAGTATGCAGGGAGGCAGGCAGAGAGAGAGGAGGAAGCAGGCTCCCTGCTGAACAGAGAGAGAGCCCAAAGTGGGGCTTGATCCCAGGACTCTGGAATCATGACTTGAGCCAAAGGCAGAGGCTTCAACCCACTGAGCCACCCAGGGGCCCCCATTAATTGTAATTTAAATAAAAGCTTAAGAAGAAACTACACTGTTAAAAAAAAAAAAAGGGAAGGTCTTTTTGTGAGTCGGCTTTATGATTGGGGACAGTTTCCAAGCTCCTGTCTTCGCTCTGTATGTCTTAGCTCCTGTCATAACTCCACAACCAAGAGGAGAGGACTCTTCCCCACCATTGCCAATTTGAAAATACTTGCAGGGATAGCTTCTGATAGGTTTGGCTTAGATGAATGCCAGTCTCAAAGGTGATGATCAGTGAGGCACAATCCCCAGATGGGCCTGGAGTCAGGTGTTCACCCCCTTAACTGCTCACTCTGTAAAGGGGCCAAGTAGGATGATGGTATCACCTTTCAGAACACTCGAATCAGAACGAGGTTTCCTTTGAGGAGGGCAGGTGGTGGGGAAGATGGCAGACCTGGCCACAGAAGGATTGGTGATCTGGACAACCACTGTAATGTGTGTCTTCTGCGAAAATATCAGAAATTCTACATCTTTTTAACTAGAAAGCCTGTATTCTTAAATTTTTTATGCATAGTATTTAGCTATGAAGAAATGGGTAACAAATACAGCATCTGACATTTTTACATGATTAATTCTTTATAAGATTTATTTATTTATTTGAGAGAGAGAGAGAGAGTGGTGGGGAGGGGCAGAGAAGAGGGCAAGAGATACTCTCAAGCCGACTCTGCGCTAAGCCTGGAGCCCCATGGCAGGACTGATCTCAAGACCCCGAGATCATGACCTGAGCTGAAACCGAGAGTCAAGACCCTTAATGGACTGCACCACCCAGGCACCCCTCTATGGGATTAATTCTAAAGTAGTCATACTATCAAGAGACATACATATAAGTGATGATCCTCAATACCTTGTGGTCATAATCGATATGTATAATCATCCACATCCTTAACTGTTGCAAATACAATTGGAAGTTGAGTACAATTGACCCAAAGGCCTACAGCCCAAGGTCTTAAATTGCAGAGGACTGAAAATGCTTGAAAAAAAAAATTATCATAGTACATTTAAGTAAAAAGAGTATGCTAAAAATAGTAGGATAGTTTGATACTTTTTTCTTTTTACAAACTCAGATACACAGACATTAGAGAAAATTTGGAATGCTATAGCCCCAGATGGTGGTTATTTTGGAATAGAGTGTGTAGGAATGACTGCTTTCCTCTTTTTCTGCATGCTGTATTTGACACAGTTTCCTCAGTGAACACGTATTCGTTTTCGAATTCTTAATCCATTATTATAAAATTCTTGTGTATGGTGATGCACACCTGATTCAGACTGACTTAGAGATTCCGAATTAAGAACTCCCTTCTTTAGAGCCTCCAGAAGGCATGGAGTAAAAGGCTAATTGAAGGCCTCGGCACAGAAACAAGAATTTCAATAGAAGGAGTCTCATTAGGTTCCCAATTAGCCTTCAAAAAAATAAATAAATAAGAAGATGGTGCATCAATCAGATGAAAAAGGACTCGAAGATACAGCTGTCTTTTGTTAGTTGCAAAAACGCAAAAAAAAAAAAAAAATGAATTCAAGGAAGCAATGTGGAGCACCTCTGAAGAATGGCTGATTTTTAGCAGATTTAACAGTTTCAGCTAATTAAAAAGAAGCAACCGATAAGCTGTTTTTAGGATTAAGTCCATAATACTTCATTCTAAGCCCTTGCAATCATTTTAACACAGTTTTGACAACACCAGAATTTCCATATTACAAATCCCAAGTATCTAACCACTTTGAGTGAGGCCTTTAGTCATTTCTGAGAGACTAATTAAAAAGTATGAATTAGCTAGGGAAGACTGTAGAGGAATTTCTCAGGGATGATGAAAAAAATGAACCTAGCCACATCCCATCACTGTATCTATATGTAAATAACCCTATTGTACTGATACATTTCATATGTATATAAAGGATTTTTCTATAATCCTTCAAGGGAGGATCACATGACTCACTGTTTAATAATACATTCCAGACAATATCCAATTCCCTTGGCTTTTTATTATTCACCTTATTAACCAACTTATTCAGAAACTTAAGAAGCCAATTTCTCTTCCTAGATAAAATCTAGGAATTTTAAGTACATCCAAGTAATAAGGCATTTCTTATGGTAATGGTATTGGCACTTATTGTAAATATGATGCTTTTACTTTGCAGTATTTGACAAGAACACTCCCCTTTTATGGCTACACTTTAGTTTTCAACACAATGTCAAAGTAAATAGAAATGCCACCGCAGTATTCCTAGGATGTCTATTTTACAGGCCACCAACTTGATGTAAATAAGAAATTTCTGGGGGCGCCTGGGTGGCTCAGTGGGTTAAAGCCTCTGCCTTCAGCTCAGGTCATGATCTCAGGGTCCTGGGATGGAGCCCCGCATCAGGCTCTCTGCTCAGCGGGGAGCCTGCTTCCTCCTCTCTCTCTGCCTGTCTCTCTGCCTGCTTGTGATCTCTCTCTGTCAAATAAATAAATAAAATCTTAAAAAAAAATGTCTGGTTGATCTGAGGGAGAGGATGATGTAGTCTAATTAGTCTAATTCTGATGCAGCCACTCAGAGACAGAAAGAGACCCCTATAAATGTGCTCTTGAAGATTTCCAGAAACCTTGGTTTGATATTTCAAAAAAAGCAGAGTATTACATTTAAGGAAAATAATTTATTAATTACAGAATTGTAATTAATAGCCATGTGTGAGAGTATATCAATGTGTGATCACAATTCTCTCCTATTTTCAGTTATAAAGAATATTAATTAATTGACAAACAAATCCAAAATTGAATTAATAGAAAAAAATTACAACTAACCCAAACTTCCACACTTTACCAGCATAGTAATAGACTATAGATATAGATTGGTATATTACAAACTGATGTAATAGCTTTTAGTTCTCTAATGAAATACTGATTTACGTAACTAAGAGCATTTGTTTTAATCATATTTTTGTGTTTTTGTCATTTGAAAACATGACAGTTCAGGCTTTGGTATATATATATATATATATATAATTTTTTTAATGAATGCAACACTAATTTAATCAACCCATTTAACTGTCCATATTTGGATAATGAAATATTTATTTATTTATTTTTATTAAAGATTTTATTTACTTACTTATTATTTATTTGAGGAAGAGAGAGAGTGGGAGCATGAGTGGGGGTAGGGGCAGAAGGACAGGGAGAAGCAGACTCCCAAATGAGTGTGAAGACAGGGCAGTGGGCTCAGCCTCAGCATACTGAGATTATGATCTGAGCCTAAGTCAGATGCTTAACCAACTGAGCCACCTAGGTTCCCCAGACAATGAAATATTTATTCATGCATGGCAAGAGGAAAAACATTGTTTGTACAATTCTCTTCAGTTTGATGTTTTCCATTTGTAAAGCCAAAAGAGAACATACTTTCATATTTTAAGAACTCAGAAGCTACTTTGTTTTAGAAGTTAAAGTAAATTATACACAGACTGAATAAGATAGAAATAAGTGGTCAAAAAAATTCAAGTTTTTACTTTACTACAGATGAGAATTCATTACACCAGGGAACCCATGTTTTGCTTAGCCATACACATCCTTTGTCCTTTGGTGGTTTATTCTGACCTAATAAAATCCCAGAAAAAAAACACCTGAGGAACCTTATTTGGGTGTCCAAAAGAGTTCATTTTCACTTATTACAAATTGGAATAAAATAAAAATCCTCCACAAGATCAACAAAGCAATGTTTCCAGACCATTTTTCATTCTGATTCCCCTCCCTCCCAAAGCCCATTCAGCACTACAGCTTGACAGACCCTCTCTCTGATTTCATCTTGCTGTCCAACAGCTGCCTTCTGCCCTGGCAAGCTTGCACACTGCTCTTCCTCTTGAGTCTGTCCCATAACTTCCTCTTGACCTTCCTCACCCATTTATTCATTCGACATTCATCCATTTATTCAACAAGTATTTATTGCACATCTACTGTGGTCCAGGATCTCTTCTAGCAGCTGAGGGTACAGCATGAACAAAGTGGATCAAATTCTTGCTAGGTTATGAAAGCTACAAGCCTTCCAATGGAGGAGTAAGTCATAATAAAGATCTGGAATGACATCACGTGGTAAGTGATACATTCTCTGAAGAAAATAAACCTGGGTAAAAGTGGTAAAATTTTCAGGAGACTTTTTTTTTTTTTTTTTTTTTAAAGTACGCTCCATATCAAGCATGGAGCCCAACACAGGGCTTGAACTTATGACCCTGAGATCAAGATCTGAGCTGAGATCAAGAGACTGATGCTTAACCAACTGAGCCACCCAGGGACCCCTGATGGGGAGGTCCTAGATTGGTTGTTCATGAAAGCCATGTTGAGGAAATATCTTTTGAACGGAAATTGGAATAAAATAAAAATCTGCATTTATAAAATGCTTATTATGGACCATGCATTTTTCTTACATGAGCACTCTCAAACACTTATCATGGTTCTTCATGAGATCCTACTGGGAAGAATGAGAGTTGCCTTCCACCCAAATGGCTATTGAAGCCACAAAAAAGAATACAGTGTAACAGGCAGAAAATGTGGACTGCTAGAAACCGCTTAACGTGGTATGATGGACAGCTGAGGACAGGACAGAGAGATGACAAGCTTCTCACATTTTATCTTTATCACCTGTCAGGTCTGTTGGCAAGTAATTATTCAGAACAAGCAAGAAAGCAGGAGCAGTCACAACATAGTGCTCTACTAACGTGAAACAGAGATGGTAGTAATGTGTGAAAGCTACAACCAGAAATAGATCATCTCAAAGCCAAACCAACCAAACAACGAAACGGATGTCTAAAAGTGGAACAGCCGCCTCTCAGCTGATAGTGATTTCACCATTTATACCCAACTGGCAGTAATACTAAAGACAAATAATAATGAACGAAACATATTGTTCTCTCAAGCTGTAATTTAAGATAATTACACTGAAGAATAAGGTTAAAATGAATTTTCCATTTTTAATAGCCAAAGCCAAAGAATCTTTTTGTACATAAAGTTACCAACACTAGGGTTAGCATAATCCATAAAATAAGAAGAATATGTACTTTTTTTTTCTTCTAAGAGAGTTTCCTAAATATTAGCCCTGATAAAAAAAAGTTGGGAATCGTTGTTTTCCTTCATGCAAATTCTTCTGCATGAAGGAAATTCATTAGAAAATGATTTCTACAGTCAAACTTGGGAAATGCTACATGCTAGCTCTCCCTTCTGGAAAACACAAAGCAGATTAACATAATAGGGGTTCTGAGAAGTTCTGATACAAAAAAAAAATTAATAATCAATAAATTAAGAGTACTTTAAATAAAATTAGATTATTTCCCAAATTCATGCTATCACAGAATAACATCTGTTGGCACTGAGAGTCTCTCATGTCCCACGGAACACATTTTGGAAGATGCTGCTCTAGACACATTTTTATTGTTCTACCTCTCTGCCTTTGCTTTAGCTATTTTCACCATCCTCTCTCTTTCTTTCTTTCTTTCTTTCTTTCTTTCTTTCTTTCTTTCTTTCTTTCTTTCTTTCTTTCTTTCTTTTTCTACATAACACTTACTGAGTGCTTACTGTATTCTAGGCACTGTTTAGAGTCCTTTCAATTATCCTCTGAGGTAAATACAACAGATTGCAGAAGGGGCCCCCATGCAAGGGAAAACAACTTTCTCCACATCCTGCTTGTTGGTAAGACTGAAATCTGGTCTCTCTGATCTAACGCTTATGCACTTGAGAAATCAGTGGCCGGTCCTCTACTCCTCAGCATCTCCCAAGCTCCACAGAGACCAACAGCCTTCTGATTTTCCCATCCAAAGATGTTTCCCAGATATTAGCTTGTTGAGTCCCCAATGTTGGGTCCCCCAATAATGGGTCCATGGTCAAAGGAGCAAGACTGATACAAAGCGAAGGTCAAGCCAAGCTTTATTTTACGCCAAGCTCAAGAATCAAACCGACCATCAAACAGACCGGTCGGGGCCACCCCTTACAGAGAGGTCGACCCCTCCCTGCCTCACAGACTAACTTCTATAGAGCAAAGGCCATGTGGTTGGGCCTTGCCACACACAGGTGGCAAATGAGATTGTAACACAGAGAAAGCTGCACAGTCATGCTAGGTCACACACGGGTGGCCAACTGAATTACAATTTACCCTATAGTACATATTGGAACTAGCCTATCACCTTGGTCAGAATTGGCGCCCAAAAGGTGGGGCCCACACTCGGTACCACACTTGGTAGCTAGGGAGACAGTATGCGCGCTCTACTGACTGGATGTCTCCATCTGACCAGACTCATCCCTGCATTTGGGCTGTTGTTTTCACCTGACCTGACCCACCCTTGTATTGGGGCTTTATTACCTGGGACTGGTTTCCCAGACTTGCTTTTAAGTAAGCTCCCCTGGGTGGGGCAGGGTCAATTCAAGTTTTACTGCATGAACAACAAAATGGCTGTTCCACCGAGGTGGGGCCACTCTGGCTAAATAGGCCCTTACAAGCTTATAGGATCTTCCTCTTGCATTTGACGCCGTTGGCCAATCCTTCCAACTCGGAATTTCCTAGACCTGGGATTTCCTTGATTCTGCTTTCCTCTTGTCCCTCTCTGGCTGTTTCTTCTTCATCTTCTTAGGCTCCTTATTAAGTGTTAGTGCTCCTCAAGGCCCATTGTGGCCCACTGCTCTTCTCCATCTTGCTCTCTGCTGGGACATCCCCATTCACATCTCCCAGTCTACCATCACCCCTGGACATCAGACTTATATTGAAAAAGTACTTGTGTGGCTTTTGGGACTTCAAACTCAAGATGTTTTCTGCTAAATTCATCATGTCCTTTATCAGTAAAGGTCGCAATAGGATACTCAGGGGAAATCCTATATAGTTTAATCAAGGGACTGTTAATAAAGTGTGGAGCAGGAATAATAGTACCAAGCATGAGGGCAAAGGGGGTAGCTGAGCTGGAGGAAAATGGACACTGTCTAAGACACACCATTAAAATTGCAACATTTCAGGTGGGGACATGGATGAGCCTAGTGGTGGGTATTAAGGAGGGCATGTATTGCATGGAGCACTGAGTGTGGTGCATAAACAATGAATCTTGGAACACTGAAAAAAAAAAAAAAACTGCAACATTTCAAACAAAGGTGTCAGTTACCTAGAAATTAGCATGAATATTACCTTCTCCCCAGTCCCAAACCAATCTTGTCAGTTTTGCTATTTTTAACATTGACTATCTTCTTTTAGTGTCTTTTCCCAACACCCTAGGGTCAACATTTGTTATCTCTTAATTGGACCATAATGATATCTATGATATCATCCTAGCAGTTGACCTGCCTCCAAGTCTACTCCTCCTCCAGGATAACATTTTACTTACAGCCCAAAGCTCTCTTTGAAATGCAAATCTTACCCTGCTAAGCCTTGGCTAACCCTTCAATGATCTTCTTCACCTAGAAAATAAAGATCCTACTTTTTGGTACAGCATATAGGAGTCTCCCTGATCTGGCATCTACCATTCCCTTTCCTTTTGTACACACTTGTATTTTCCCAAACACTGCCCCGCTTTTTACAACATTGGGCCTTTGCTTATGCAGTTTTCTTTTTCTCTTTGTGTCCATATTTCTTAACCTAACTCAGGCTAAGCTCAGGTTATCTTTTAAGAAATCATCTCCCAACCCATGAGATATAGTTTCCTCTAGCATTTTACCATGGTTTCCTCTATTAAACAAACAAACACAAACCATCACTTCATATTACATTTTAATGACCTTTTCTATGTCTATTTCCACTATGTCATTTGTGAGGATTCAACTGAAGGTTATCCATTCCTATACCTACATCTGGTACAATTCCTGGCACATAATAAATATTCAATCAATGTGTGATTAACTGAATGGAATTGGACTGCAGTTTTCCCTATATTCATTTTCTTACAGAATTATTATGCATATTTATAATTTGTAATTCAATTCTCAAACCAGAGTCCTAGTTCTAATTCTGGTTTCTGAAGCATTTTCCCAAGCTTTTATCATTTTCCCTTCTTTCATCTCAATTTCCTGGCAAAAAGAAAAGGACAAACCTTTCTTATCAAGAAACCACTACAACCTTGTTTCAAACATTCTGTTAGTTCGGTGGTTTTAATATTTTCAGAAATAAATGGAGTTGGCCTTTTAGGTAACTGGAATGTGTAGGAAAGCAGACATCTTTTACTGGAGAATGAGGTTCTAAATGAAAGAGTTGAGAATGATTTTCTGACACAAGGTTAAGATATGGTAATACTTAGAGAAATAAATTGAAAGTGCCATGTGGAGATGGAAAAAAAAAAGCCAACAACTAAGGATCAGTACTCTGGAGATCTAGGACAAGCTTGTGAAAGGAAAAACTTACTACTTAGGAGTAATTAGTGATTGTAGATTACATGAGAGGTGCTTAATAAGGTTATTTACATATTGTTCTGAATAACTGGTAGAAACAATATGGAACCTGTTGGAGCCAATAACACCAGGGGAAAAGAGGATGAGAGGCTCTGTATTCGGCCTTTCGCTTCATCCCACACCATTCCCCCTCTTGCTCATTCTACCTGTGCCATATTAACTTTGTTTTGGCTCATCAGATTAAGGGCACAGTGCACAAAGCAGTCTCTCACATATTTATTTAAGCAGAAAGAGCTGATACCAATGTGCCTTTGAGGCCATCATAGAAGAGTTCTTTAAGGCTTTGAGTTGTACTCCTGGATTAAACACTACCATAGACAGAACCAAGACTAGGATGTAGAAAAGGCTTCATCTCTCAAGGGCAAAGTTATGGCAAAAATTAGGGAGATTTCTGTTGGAAGCATGCAGAAATCTTTGTCAGTTGTAGTTGGTAGTGGTCACAGAACAATGATGATATGGAAGAGGAAGCAAGAACATGACTTGCATTGCTGGGCGTTGGCTGAAGCTACAGGTCACATATAGAGGTAATGAAAGGTATTTCCCTATTATTTCAACTCTGCTTTTTCACTGATGATAGCACATAGCAGCTGAGATAACACTGGTGCATAAATGAGCAACCAAGAGTGCTATATTTATGGAAAAAATAACACATTGGTATTTTGATTTATAATTTTTAGTAAGTTCTTAATATAGAGAACTGGTAACATTTTATCATTTTTTAGTGTAATGATTGCATTGAAATTATAATAATTTAATTCACATAATGATAATTTTCTCATGTTTTCCTTTAAGGTGTGTTCACAAGTCAGTATTATGGTATTTAACACTTCAGGGGCAGAAACTATATAATGTTGCAAATTTTAATTCTGTTTATGAAGCTTCTATTCTTTGCCTAATTCCAGATCCTAAGCCCAGTGGAAGACCAAAAAATTACAATATACTTTCCTTTATTTCAGAAATAAATGTATTGGGAGTAATAAAATGAGCATATAGGTGCTTTCTAGTAAAGCTCATCATTGCAGGAGGGCTATACTTGTGGAAATGTAACAGCACTGGAACTCTGCACCTGAAAGTATTAAATTAGGAAGAAAATGAGAAATAAATATCTGTAGTCATTCCTCTTAGCCCTTTAGTGTGCCACACTGCTACCTATCACAATGGTCTAAGTGAGCGCACCAACTGTATCTAACCTCAATGGATTTTGCAAACTCACAAGACTCCAGGTGGGATTATATTGATAAAGTTCAGACGTCAATGTGCTTATAAGTTTAAATGCCTTTAAGCTAGTTATTCAGATGTTAGAAATAGTGCTACATTTAAAAACAAAGTACAACTCTTATGTCATTTTTAATTACTTATCCATATAGATGTGTATTTTCTTATGGACCAAAATGTGGAAGAGGTAAGGTGTGAATTTTTTATTCTTTACTATAACAATAATCTTTCACACAACAAAATACAAGGGCAAATACGCAGTAAAAGAGGATTATTTCTCAATCCCCAGTAGAAGCCCAGGCCAGTGAACACTCTTCAGCTTACTGGGGATATCCTATGTGGAAGGGTTTCTCTAAAAGGTTAGCAACAACAACAAAATAAGATATGATAAAAATAAAAGGTTGGAAACAACATTTATCAAAGGAGTCAGTTGACAGAGGAGTTAATAATGCAAACTTCATTGTGAGGAGGGTGGGTTAGGCTGCTCCAGAAAGATGAAAAGATTATGGTTCATTGGCCAATATTGTAGAATATAGAATGTGAATGACACTCCCAGGTGGAAGTGAAACTTCTGTGTGTGTGTGTGTATGTGTGTGTGTGCGCGCACATGTGAAAGAGGAGTGAGAGAGGAGAGAGGGAGAGATAGTGAAGTGGAGAAAGGCAAACAGACCTTGGTGAGTGGATATTTCTCTTGAATAGAAGTAATAAGGCCTACATCATAACACTCATGCTTTATGAAATTAAACCTAAACCTCTTTTCAGATAATTATAATTAGGGCCTCTTTCAAATTTAATGTTCTTTGATTACATATCAGGTAAGAGCAGACCGAGAAGAAAATATAGAGAGGAGGTGATGGAAAGAAAGAAGGATTCACGCCAAGACTATGAGTTTAGGGAAACATTCCACTTGACTACTAATGAGAACCATTTCAGGGAAGGAAGAATTAAAATGATGTCATATTCTACAATTTGCTTCTTAGTTGACAAAATACTGATACCAAATGAACTGATACGGGAAGCAATTTTCAGGAAGAGGTTTAGTAAAGATAGGATAGGTGAAAGAAATTACATTGTTTTCACTGGGAATGCTGGGAAGATGCACAAGAGGGAGACTCATCAGATAAATACTCCATTTACATTCATATGTGGGTAGAAGATTTTCAGATTGGTAGGCTCCCAGTATACCTGTTAATAGAGTTCCACTTATATTTTCTATTTTTATATGTACCATCAATGTTGAGATGAAATTTTAAAATTTCATAGTGAATATTGTACATATGCAGATATCAGCCTCATAACATACAGTGGATGATTTAGACAATCTGAGATGCTTGATTAAATGTTTCTGTCACTTAGTAATGGATAAGGAATGATGCATAAAGACTTCCATGGCCAGGCACATTTAGGCTATCTCAAAGAAACTGCTTATAACGAATCACACAGATTCAAATTTTCAGACTTTCCCATCACTTATACCTAGCTGCTAACTCCTGAGTAAAGGAAGAGATAAAACTATAAATCAAGGCTCCCATTTTGGTTTCTCTAACTTTATGGCTATTAGGAATTTTAATTCTTATATAGAAGGTATTTCATATGGAGTAGTGAAAGATTTGTTGACATAATGAGAGCCACAGAGCTTTTCGGGAGGTTGGATAAATGGTTTGTTTCTGACTCAGCACATAGATCTTATCACTGAGATTCAATCAACAATGTGCTATTTAATAATGGAATCGTTTTCAGGTCTACTTTACCGACACTTATTCAGGAAATGCAAATGTACATGCAAATATATTTCCAAATTATGAAGAGATTATATGATGTACCAAATTTATCATGTAATATACTATTCCCAAATGTAAATGCATTATCCTTTGTGCCCAGTTTAACACTTTGGATATTACTTGTCAACTGTAACAAAATAAGATTAATGAAATAGCATATGTTAAATATCTGGAAGACAGACTATCACATGGTAGATATTCAGTATATATACATATGTATTTTTACATTTTATGTCCTGGTCACACAAACACTGCACTTACATAAAATGAAGGGTAATGACTTGTTCTACAAAATTAGTTGCCCCATTACAATGTTTATTTAAATGTCAAGCCTTGTCAATGTATTTATTATGTGATGCAGTTAACCACAATTGACACCAATTTGCAATCGTACAAAAATACACCTGTTGTGAGGCACATGGTGAAACTCTCTTACAGTCATTGAGAATACCATTATACCAACATTGACTGCATTTTATCACATCTATATCAAGTTTTCATTAGAAGTTTTGTTACAGTTTTTACATTTTAATTGCAGCACTCTACCCCCACTCTCAAATCCATTATTTGAGCATTTCTGAAATTCCCCCTCCTTATGAAGAATTCAGATAAAATCCCGCAGTTGTGTCAAAGGTTAGGTTTGGATCGGATGTCATACATGTAAGTCTTAGTTGTTACTTAGAAAAATGTGTGATGATCCAATTTACCACTGTGGATTCATCACAAGTGTTGCATAGATGTAATCATGATAACAGAATTTAGCAAATAGAAAAATTAACAGGAAACTTAAGTAAATCTAATATAATTAGTGGTATGTGCTAAAAGAACAACCTCCTATAGTGAAAACACATGACCAGGCTGTTGTTTACCAGATTTTAAATAAAATTATTATTACCCACTTAAGAAAAATGTAAAAACATATTAAATGTAATTGAGAATTTTATTTATTCACTCTGTTGCTCATTCTCCTTGAAACTATTTTCCCTGTTTTTCATTAAGATAAATAAAAACATAGAATATTTCAGATTGATGGCTGTTTTCAATCCACTGGTCCTGTTCCACTATCTCCTTGTCAAGCATTCATAATTAATGGTGCATGTAAGCAAAAAGTGACTCTTTGGTAAGGAAACATTTGCATCCATTAGTGTTTCGTCCATCTCTAAGGTAAGTATCACGGTGGTGCTGAAAGGACAGCTCCGGGTCACCTGTGGACACACTACTTCGCCAGGAAAAGAAAGGAAGGACCGTGACAAAACTAAAGTAGACACACTGAGGACACAAGTGGTAGACAACTACCTCACAACTTTACACTACTTTCCATGCAAACATCTAGCTGAAATTTGTTTTAAAGATTTTATGTGCAGTATAGCTGTCAAACTAGGAATCAAAAAAAAAAAAAAAAAAAAAAAAGCAGCCGCCTTCCCTTTCACTTTTCTCAAAATAACAGCCTAAAGCAGCACAATCCAAAGAAAACTCAAAAAAGTGAATTTTACAGATTTGTCTGTCTTTTAAATTGAGAGGTGCCAGCTTTTGTAAATAAGGGGGGGGGAGTGTAAAGAATTTGTAAAGGGGATTATCAGGTTGAAGATGAAGACTCGGTGGAGAAGAGTCCTCTCCAGGCTCAAACTGAGACTCCTTATTCAAAGAAAACCATGCTCACTACCCAACCCGGCAGTCTTTTTGAGGACAGGCAGCTCAGCCCCAGGTGTAGAATTCCAGGAGAAAGTAAATTAAGACAAAGCACCGCACATACCATTGGGGAGAGAGCGGTAAGGTTAAACAGCATTGGAGTGCGGTAGTGACCATAAGGAAAAGTGACCTCATTTTGCCCGGCGAAACACTAATTAACAAGCCCACGTTTGATGTGGATACCAGCGGTGGTAAAAGAGCACAAAGGGTGAAAGCTGGAGAGAGTAAACTTCCCGGTTCTTCCTCCCTCCCAGCCCTCAAACCCGCCGAGAGCAGGCACACGGAAGAACAACAAAGCTTGCGTCCAGGCTGCACAGCCGGCACTGCCCGCGGCGGGGCCATCATCGCACCCCGGGGCGCGCCGCTCCCCCGCCGCAGAGCCGGGGCTTCCGAGCGCGGACAGGACTGCCCGGGCACAAGTCGGGGGCCGGGGGCATGCTCCCCTACCTTGAGCAGCACAAAGAGCCACAGCAGAGACAGGAGGCTGCGGCCGCCGCGCGGTCTCGTGGGCAGATGCCCCATCACGGTGCCGAAGGGGACCCCGGGGGGACCGTGGCGCGTGCGAGCTCCCCCGGCGGCGGCTCACAATGGCGAACTGAGGCGGCCGCCTCAGACCGTGGGCGCCGAGGCTGCTCCCGGCTGGCGCATGCTGCCGTTCCAGTCCCCTTGCGCCTGCTCCCTTTCCTTTTCTGAGCCGGGGGTCCTCCCGGAATGTGCCAGGCGCTGCGGTTCTTTAACAGCTAAGGATGGAGAGGGTGGGGATCGGAGTGGGCGAGGCTCTGCCGCCGCCGCCACCAAGGCTGCGGGTGGAGACGCGGGTCCGCGTGGCGAGCGAGAGGCGGGGGCCCCGCACCCAGCCCGTGGTCTGGCAGCCGGATACTCTCACTCTGCGCCGCGGACTCATAAAGTGACAGCAGCCTCCCAGCCCCCCACCGGGGTCCGCCTTGCGGTCTCTTATCGCTGGACAGCCCCCACTGCAGGCTCCGCCCCAGCCCTTTCCACAGTCTTGGGGACTGAGGAGTAGTGCGGGATTTCCCTGACTCCTCTTGAGCAACTTGGGGAGCCGATCCCAGTCTCCTCTCAGTCTTCTGCATGGGCTCTCAGTTGCTGTACAGAAGTACAGAAACACTTGGAGGGAGCTGGTGGTTGGGATGCGAGTGATGGAGTGCGTGGTGCCCGCATGTGTGTTTGATGGGGGGATTCCATTCTCTCCAACCCACTCCTACCCGGGAGGAAAGAGTATAGTTACATACTCTTTCCATTTGAAATCAGCTCTTACAAATTTCAGGGGCTGTCTTTTGATACCGAAGTCGGTCAGGTTGCCTGAAGTGGAATGTAAAAGCCAAGGTGGGGGGAATCACAATATACTGCATATATTTATAAACATAAACTTGAAAACTGTGTAGTTATTTAAAAAACGGTTGAGCCTTTACAGAGTGGTATACTATTCTACATTCTCACCAGCAACGGTTGTGGGGCGGGGACGAGGTTGGTAGCTAAAGAGAGGTAATACGAGGAATCTTTGTGGTGATGAAACAGTTCCCGGATCTTGATTGTGGTGGTGGCTACACGAATCTGCCTAGATGATCAAACGCATAGAAACTTCACGTGGCCCAGAGCACACACATACAAATGTCTGTAAAACTGGTGAAATTTGGGGGCGCCTGGGTGAGTCAGTCAGCTAAGTGCCTTCTTTGTGCTCAGGTCATGACCCTAAGGTCTGGGATGGAGCCCCTAGTCAGGCTCCCTGATCAGTGGGGAGCCTGCTTCTCCCGCTGGCGCTACCTCTCCCCCCACCTCATGCTCTCTGGCTCCCACTCTCTCTAACTCAAATCAATAAATAACATCTTAAAAAAAAATTGATGAAATTTGAATAAGATCTGTGAACTGTACCAATGTGTTTCCTGGTTTTCATACATACTGTAGTTAAATAAAATGTTACTTTTGGAGAAAGCTAAGTGAAGGATAAATAGGAAGGTCCTGAACTCTCTTTTTATTGGGATATTATTGACATATAGCATTATATTAGTTTTAGGTGTACAACATAATGATTCAATGTTTGTATGTATTGTAAAATGATCACCAAAATAAGTCTAGTTAATATAGTCATCACACATAGTTACAGTGTTTTTTCTTGTGATGGGAACTAAGATCTACTCTTTCAGCAACATTCAAATATACAATATTAACTACTGTTACCATCCTGTATATTACATCTGCTTGACTTATTTAGATTGTAACTGAAAAATTTCGAACTTTTGACCCTCTTCACCCATATATTTTTTAACAAGTGTGAATTACTCCTGAATAACTGATCTGTGACTTTTTAGAAGCTCAGGCAACTACTTCCTAGCTGTTTATTTTCGAACTATTTATGTCCCTTTGGTTATTATGTGTAGTTTTTGGAAGAGGTCTGTTCAAATAAACTACGTGTACTCTATTCAAATACAAGTCACTGTGGGGTGCTAGATGACTCAGTGGGTTAAGCATCTGCCTTCTGCTCAGGTCATGATCCCAAGGTGGTGGGATTGATCCCCGCACGGGACTCTCTGCTCAATGGGGAGCCTGCCTCTTCCTCTCCCTCTGCCTACAGCTCCCGCTGTTTGTGCTCTCTCTCTTGCTCTCCCCTCTGTCAAATAAATAAATAAAATCTTCAAAAAATATGTATATATATTTATCACTCCTTATTATCATGTAAATGACCTTTGCTGTGCCTTGCCAATAATGGAACTTCCTATTTGTCTTTGAGACATGCTTCAGCACCAGGAGACAGACAAGGTGACCTTGGTGATGAATGTAGGAGTTTGTCTCAGACCCTCAGTTAGGGAGTAGTAGCATGAAAAATGACCCGGGGCTATGTTTACTCAACTTTTTGCTAGATAACTTAGTGACCAAACACAAATCACTTGGTTGGTACGTATATGTGTATCTTAAGAAAGATTTAGATTGAATATATTTACATGTGTATGTATGTGTACTAAATGCTCAAAGATGTAAAGAATAATGGTCTGAATTTATGTGAAAATACTGACTTTTGTGTCTTCCTTTAAAAGCATCTTTTGTTGTCATGTTCTTCTCCCTCATGTGCTCACTTTTAGTGCCTTTATACCCTCTCTTTGTTGGCCTGGACCTTTTCTTTCTCTTGGGAAAAGATTAGTTGCTTTTCCCTCCCTCTGGGTCAGACTCATGGGCTACCTGAAAATTTTGTTCTTGGGACTGGAGCTATAGGGGCTTTGTCTTGATATGTTTTCCTTTTAGTTTGAAGCTCCTGAAAGCAACATTCTATTCCCACACTCTCTCAAAAGTGGCACTAAAGTGATTTAATGTCTAGAACTAAAGATATGTTTAGAACAGTGGCAAAAGCCTACTCACAAGTTGTGAATAATTCCTCTTTTGAATCGAGTTTGATTTTAAAGTGTCCATGTTATGGTTTGCATATGTGTGTGTGTGTGTGTGTGTGTACATGTATGTGAGTGTATGTATGTAGATACACAGGTATAGGCTTAGCTGATATATATAGGGCAGTAGAAAGCAATTCTACTGATCATACAATCACCCTGTAAATGCAAAAAGAAATTTCATAGTGACATATATTTTTACAGAATCATACTTGCTATGTTGTCTTTCTATTTTTTCTTCCTCACTTACACCACAATTTGTTTAGCCTTTAATGCCCTCATACATGGGTACATATGGACCACTTCTGGGGAACAATAACAGTGAATGGTAACCAGCAAAACTTTCCCCATTAAAGTATTTATAATTAGCATTATTAATATTCCATTAAGTACCACCATGATTAGATGGCCTGAAGTCTGACAGTATCATTTCATAACCACAGATTTTCTCTCCAGAGAAGAGTGTTTTACTTAGTTGCTGATGATAAAGGAAAAAAATAAAAGAGTTTCATTTGTTTTTATTGCACTTAAAAGAGTAATAGTCTTGGGAATCTTCCTAGAAGAAGCTCCCAAGAAGAATGTGAAAACTAGATCATCAGCAGTTTGGGGTTTTCAATCTATAGGGCATGTTCTGTGTCTCTTTTAACTATCAACTAGTTTTCCAGTGGAATACTTCCAAAGTATGGTAAATCTTGTGCAAGTTTTCAGGCTCCAAAGCAGCAGGAACTATCATGGGCGCGTATAGTGCAAGCAGTAATATGTGTTTCACCGGTCCTTTCAAAATTTTTGTTCTGATTTCATCATCCTGACAATACTTATTGGGTAAAGAAGACACAGATCATTATCACCAACTATTTTATCCCTATGGCTGCTTTTCTTGGAGAAAAATATATGGACAAAACAGAATCTGTTTTGCGCTCTCAGGCAGATGTTTAAAAAATGAATTTGCACAAATTGAAATAAAGCTCTCTACAGCCTTTGCAAGTAATAATAACGTTGCTAATGAACAAGAGACTGGAAGATCTCTCTAAAAATCTTCAAGAGGCTTTGTTTTTGTTAAGCAAATCCATCTTTTCCCAAACATGTGACAATGTGCCAATGCCTGTGTGTTCACATCTCTCGTCTATGGAAAGAGTAGCGGTAGCCGCCACAGAGAAAGAGCTGTAATCCCTCGGAGAGGTTTAATGAGGAGTCAAATGGAACCCTTACAGTGCTCTTGCCAATGAAGTTCAATTCTGTTCTCCAGGGAGCAACCCTAATGCAGTTCAGTGTGTTCAGCCCTGGCTTCCACGACTGAAATTGCCTACAAGGCTGTCAGCAGTTTTGGTATTAAAGTCATATTTATGGGAGTCACTCAATGACAAATAGTTTACTTCAGATAGAATGCAGAAAAAAAAAAACATGGAGACTTTGATCTCAAGACAAAACAAAACAAAACAAAAACAAAAAAAACTCAAGGCATCAACATTGAAAAGCACAGTCCTAGCCATGCAGTTTGTCATCCATGTTACATGTATGACCACTGTTATAACATGTGAACTGGAACATACACATTACATGTATGGCCATTGTTATAACATGCGAACTGGAGACTATGAGTAATATGTGCTTAAGATCCGGTGGCCAAGCAACATTCTGATTTTCAACTTGTTTGAGCATTTCTTTTAGTTTTTCTCTTCACGAATGCTGGTTTCTCACCTCCAAGACATGTTGACAACTCATAAATTTTGTCTTTCAAAGTGAGAATGATTGACAGCCCTCAGGTGGATAGCGTGTTCCAACTGCTGAGACATATTACTCTTGCCACACTGGAAAAACAGTGAAACTCACCATGGAAGGTAATTTTTTGCTTCTCCATGGAGAATTTTTTTCCCATGGCCTTTTTTTCCTTCTTAAGTAGTTCCTACTCAGGGCTTTTTCTTTTACTTGACTCTTGTATGGTTTTAAGAAAAAACAAATAAGAATAGTGTATTACAAGGTATAGGTTTTATGACACAAGATCAGCTGCTCCAAGGAATTAAGAAAACTTACAGAGGAAAAAAAAAAAAGAAAACTTACAGAGAAACAAGAGCAAATATTTAACATTGGACACAAACTGCAGGCTATAGAATGAAGGATCTTAAACGAAGAAGGTTGTCACTTTTAGATACCCTCCCTTCTTTCAATTATATTCTAGGATTACTGTGTGTTGTTAACATTTCCTTAGTTGCCTGGAAATTAGAAAAAAAAAAAAAGAAGATACTAAACAGCTTTAAGTTATGCAGTTTTATCCTGTATTTAGTTTACAGGTGATGCATTAGCTAATAAGTTTTTATAGCATTTGTTTTCTGAGCTTCCCAGACATTGTTATTATCTATTCACTTAATTCTCTTTCATTAGTGCATTTCTTGACTAGTTATAATTTAAAGCATTATGATCCTACATGGGAGGATTCACTTTAGCTTGGCAGAAAAGCAGGGCTTAAACTTGAATCTACTTTACGGATAAAGCAAGATGCGTTATTTGTTGTGACAGTGGCATCTGATGATCTTTGCTTCCTTTCATTCTTTACTTCCCTTCAAATTAAAGATGCCATGCAACATTTACTGTGTTGTAGTCTACAGGTATGTACGCCTCATACATAATGTCTACGTATGTGTCATTTGAAAAGGGGTTGCAAATATATTATTATTTGGTCATTTGGTCATAATGACTTCAGGTGCTGTGTAGAGACTGAAAACATTAATCATACATTTTGAAAAGGTGCTGCCTTAACTGCTAAGGATTTTACCAAGAGGCACAATAATATTGCCTTGACAATTTTACTTTAAATCAATCACACCATATCAGTTTTTATACAACTTTAATAATATTGTCAAATCTAACTGTGAGAGAAGGAGTAAAGGTGACTGTCATTCAAAGAAGAGTAGGGGATGCCACTGAAGGATCAGTGTCATTATCTGTCTTGGCAGAAGGATCTAGAAGAAAAATTCTGAGGAAGGCCTAAATGTTGTGGGGAAAATTCCAGTATCCAAGGGAAGGATATCTTCCTCATAAAGGAACAAGAAGAAAAGGTATAATTGTGAAGCTGTGTATTTCTAGGTAAGCCTGCTTGAGTACTACAAGAGGAGAAATTTGGGAAAGGGAGTTGAATGTACAAATTCCAGCTGTTTTGTTTGGCAATCTAATAATGTTGAGAAATTATAAGGGGAAGCATTGAACATATAGAGAAGGACAAAGGATGATTTTAATGAAATCCAATCAGAGATCAGTATATGTCAAGCCTATGGTGGTTCTCTGTTAACTCACTGTCTTAAACAAACAATAATCATTTCCAACCTTTTCTACTCAGCTCAGTTATCCCACCCTCTGCCCTACAGACCCTTTCAGTGCTTAGACATCACCTTCTACCTTACAGAGGAAATACTGGCCTTCAGACGACCACTTTTTTGTTTTCTCTAACAGTAAACAGAATCCCATAGCTTTCTTGTTAAAAACAAGGAGCTCTCCCTGTCTCTCAGTAACCTCTAAGGATCATTCTGCTACCTATTTTCTAGAGCCCATTTCTTCCAGTCTTCCTTGCCTCTATTTTTAACCTCTTTCTGTTAGTGTATTCTATTCCTTGGCTTTTTAATGATATTCACATCTTTACAATTGAAGGAAGGAAAACCTTCACTGAAATATTTGTGCTGTCAGTTGCTACCTTTTCTTTCTCCTCGCTTTTCACCCCCCACCCCTGCCCCATTCACAAGAATATCTTAACAAATGCTGTGCATGTTTTCTGCCTCCATTTATTTTTGCTATCTGTGTACTCTTAAACCACTTTGGTCCAGCTTCTGCTCCCAGCATTTCACCAGCACTGGTCTCTCCAAGGTCACTAGGAATCTCTTGGGAACATATGTTCTGTTGGTTTCTCTCCACTTCCTGAAACATTCTCAACTCTGACTTTCCATAACCCTGCACAACCCTGGGTTTTTTCTCGATATCAATGGGTGTTCTTTTGAAATCTCCCTTTCTGGATCATTCTCCTCTTGTCCTTTAACATTGCAATTTTCAATGCTTACTCCTAAACTCTTCTAGTTTCCTCTGTTCTTGTGCTTCCTAATCAAATCTATGGTCATGTCTTCAATCCTCACCCATGTGGATAAGCCATGGGGTCATGTAGAACCTCTTTTGACCCATGTAGACACATATGGCTCACTTCATGTTTCAAACTCCTTTTGAATGTTTAAAACACCCCAAACTTAAAAAGTCAGAAACCGAACTCACAAAATTACCTCAGAGTTTTCTATTTCCATAGATGATATCCACACCAAACCATCGACAATGGCCAGAGACCAAGGAGTCACCCTTGATGTTTCCCTCCCTTCTCCAAAAGCGCCATATCCAGTTTGATTCAGTGTCTTATCATTTTATTTCGGAAATATTTCTCATGTCAGTTCACTTCTCTCTATCCAACCATCTTCATCCTAATTCAAACTACTGTTATTTCTTGTCTGAATTATTGCAATATTTTGTTAATTGCAAGAGTCCACCTTCTACTTCTCTAGCTCCTTCTACTTTACTTTGAAACCTAACAGAAAAATACGTCTATCTGTAGCCTGTTGGAACCAGTTTTCAAAACATAAAACTGATCACTCTGACTTCCTTACATAACTCCAACCAGTGACTTCCAAATACTTCTAGGATAGTGATAAATTCCTCAGTCTGGCCCATAAAGCTATCTATCCCTTATCAGCATCTCATCTCTTGTCATACCTTCATTTCTTTGCTCTCCAAACTTCTAAAATTCACACATATGTGTTCCCTCCTGACATGGAAACATATGTCTATTCTCTGTTTCTGGAATGTTCTCCTTTCTTTAATCTGATCTCTGCTCAAACTTCACTTCCTCAGACTAATCCCATTGTTTAAAGTGTCATAGCCCATCTAGTATTTTTTATTGTTGATATTCTATTTTAATTTTTATCACCCTGTACTTAATGAGCATCTCTTACATGAGGCTGCAAACTCTGTAAGCCCAGGAATTATGTCAAGTATTTTCTTGCCATTCTCTTCAGAGCACTTAAGTCAGTTCCAGGAATAAAGTAGGTTATCAGGAACTATTGGTTGAATGAATAAAGTAGCATAATTGCCAATGATAATTATACTACCAAAAACATGAAATATTTATGTTAACATTTTGGTTTCATTGTTCAAGATGGGAAACTCTATTCCAGATCACTCCCGCTTCTTTAAAGAAATGACAAATAGGGGACAGCAAGGTAACGACATTATTTGCACATGAATTTCCCTGGAGAACCTTGTGCGGTACCTGTGATTGGTGAGTTATCAAAGAGAGAAACATAAAAGAGAAAATAATTTTCATTAGGATAAGAATTGTACTCAAAATTCAGGCAATCCCTCAATGTTTGACTGGAGAAACAAGCCATTATATACCCAATAAAGTATTACTCAGGAATAGAAATGGATGAACTATTGATATGTACAGCAACATGAATGAATCACAAATGCATTATGCTAAGTGAAAAGAAAGCTTCAAAAAACCACACGCTGTATGCTGTCCTTTATTTGTCATTTTAGGAATGGCATGAGTATAGGGGGAGAAATGATTAATGGTTTCCAAGAAACAGAGGGGATGGTAGGGTTGACTGACAAGGGACACAAAGGAACTTTGAGGGAATGAAAATGTTCTAAAACTTGATTTTATTGGCAGTCACATGACTTAGGCATTTTTCAAAACCCTTAAAATGTACCCTAAAAAGGACAAATTTTACTGTATGTTTTTATTTTAATAAAGCAAATAAAAAATATTCCAGGCAGGAATTAAGTATGATCAAGGCATTCTGTCCTACACAAAATAGTTTTTTAAAAGACAATATTGCTTTGTGTTTGTATATGTAAGCAGCAACATTTTTAAGAGCATTTCAAAGTAATTAACAATAACAGTAATTCTGTTTGGCGATTATGTGATTGTGTGATTGGCTTTCCCAAATTATCTCATGATAAATTCTCAGAATCAAGTTTTTTTAAGTTAATTCTTCTTCTTAAACTTTTTAAGTTTAATTCTTCTCCCTTTTATCTCCTTTCAGCTGAGAGGTTTAAACAGATTATTCATTATTATTAAATCATTCAGCAAATATATAGTTTTCAGCTCCTGCCATTTTGGGCACAGCTCTTGGCTTCTGGGAGCTTGCAATCTGGTAAGAAAAGCGGTTCTCTAAAAGAACCACAAACAAGATAAAGAAAATAAAGTTAGTCGCTAGGGACACCTGGGTGGCTCAGTCAGTTAAACATCTGCCTTTGGCTCAGGTCATGATCCCAGATCAAGTCCCACATTGGGTTCTTTGCTTCTCCCTCTGCCTGCCACTCTTCCTGCTTGTGCTCTCCCTTTCTCTGACAAATAAATAAACAAATAAGATATTTTTTGTAAAAAGATAAAATGTATTAAGTAGAAGCAAAGATAGAGACAAATGCCAAAAGCACTTAAGGAAGGGAGAGATAATTTACGTAGGTAACAATCCAGGAAGCTGGAGAGCCCAGGGTGTGACCTGAATTATGAGCACAGTTAGGGGGAAATGAAGTGTTAAGATTGGTAGGCAGCAAGTCCTTTGCTCACCTGTTCCCACATCTATCTCTTATTCCTGGGAACACAGGCTACACTCCATTTCCCAGTTTCACTTACGGTTAAGGGTTGAGATAAGTCTGAGTGATTGCCCATGAAATGTGGCACAAGCATGTATACCTTCTGGCCTGGTCTGTAAAAACCTTCATGTACAAACTCCACTCTCTTTTTCTCATCCTTAGAGTAGCCTAAGGACCCAAACAATAGAGGAACCTAAGATGGAAGGAGTCTTGATCCCTGGGCATCTGCAGAGAGAGAGAGAGAATGAAACTGAGAACACCCATTTCCAAATACTTCTAGGATAGTAGGATTGTGATAAGATTCCACTCTGGACCATGATCTAAAAACTGGAAAAGTATATTTAGGCCAGGAGATCATCAGAAGCCAGGTGAAGGAATCTGGGTCTATTGAAGTGTTTGAAAGGAGGAGTGACATGATCAGAAGTGGATCCTTTAGGAAAACTGGTCTGAATACAATTTTTAGTGAGGTGGATTGGGAGAAAGAGATCAAGGGAATAAACATTCTAGGAAAAGTATGATTAAAGTGGTAGTTGTTGAAATCTAGAGTGAAAAAGGACAAGTAAATACAGGAAAAAAAAAAAAGATAATGTGAAGATAGGACAAGCTCAAACTTTCTCTGAACTCTGACCTTGCTACTCGCCTAAAAGCTCTGCCATAGATAATGCTCTGGCCACCTGTTGGCATGAAGAGAAGCTTCCCAGTTTCCACCTCACTGCTCTAGAATCCACTTGCTGGATTTCAAGGTTTCATGGTTTCAAGTTGTCTTATACCTGCCCATTCCCTTCACACCGTCCCTCATTTTGTTTGTCCACTTCCTCTCTCTTCTCTGCTACTTCACTTCTATGCATAGTTCATGTCGCCTTGAACTTGATGCCCACAGTCCGATCCCATTCCCTCTCCCTGAACTCCTGAACAAAATTTAACGAGAGTGAAGAAGGAAAGGTAGGGATAGGGAATTGGCTGGCAGATAAGCAATCAATCAATCAATCAATCAATATGCCTTCCCAACTAACATGGGTATTGTTGCCAGGATGTTTGGCTGTAAAACCAAAATATCAAGTTCTTAGCTCCAGGTTTCTCACTAACCAACCATGAGTTCTTGGTCAACACCTGATAGTCTCTTGAGGTTTCCTCAGTCATATCATTTGGGCAAATGACTATTTTTAATCAACAGACTTATTTTTTAAGATCAGTTTTAGATTGCCAGAAAACTTGAACAGGTAATGCAGAAAGATCCCAGATACCCTACCCATCCCTTCTCCCCTATTGTTAACATCTAGCATTTGTGTAGTACATTTGTTACAATTAATAAACCAACACCGACACACCCTTATTAAAGAAAATCTATAGCTTTCATGAAGATTCACTGTTGGTGCTGTAAAGTTCTATGGGTTTTCACAAATGTGCATCATGTATCCACTAGTATAGTATTATACAGAATAGTTTCACTGTCCTAAAATTCCCTCGTACTTCACCTCTTCATTGCCTCCATTTTACCCAATCCCCTAGAGTTTTGCCCTTTCCAGAAAGGAATATAGTTGGAATCATACTGCATGTGCCCTTTAAGATGAGCTTCTTTCACTTAGTAACATGCATCTAAGTTTCCTCCATGTCATTTTGTGGTTTGATAACTCTTTTCTTTTCATCACTGAACAATATTCCATTCTGTAGATGCACCACAGTTTATTTACCCATTCACTATTGAAAAACATCTTGGTTGATTCTAGACTTTATCAATTACAAATAAAGCTGTTCTAAATGCTTATGTGAAGGGCTTTGTGTAGACATGAGTTTCCAGCCTAATTGGATGAATACCTCTGAGCATGATAGCTGGATTGTATGTTTTACTTTTCCACCAGCAACAAATGAGCATTCCCGTTGCTCCATATCCTTGCCAGCATTTGGTGTCGTCAGTGTTTTGGATTTTGACCTTTGTAATAGGTGTGTAGTGGTATTATTGTTGTTTTAACTTGCAATTTTCTAATATTGTTGATCATCCTTCCATATGCTTATTTGCCATCTGTATATCTTTAGTGAAGTATCTGTTAAACTCTTTGGCCCCCTTTTTAACTGGGTTATTTGCCTTCTTACTGTTGTGTTTTAAGAATTCTTTGTATATTTTGGAAACAAGTCCTTCATAAAACATGTGTTTTACAATTATTCTCTCCTGGTCTGTGGCTTGTCTTTTCTTTCTCTTCATAGTATGTCTCACAGAACAGTTTTTAATTTTAATAAAGTCTAACTGATAAGTTTTTTTTTCTTTCATGGGCTGTGCTTTTCATGTTATATCTAAAGCTCATCATCTAAAGATCTTTTATATTTTTCCACTTAATATGTTATTATTAATTATGGTAGTTACTTTTTTACAGTTCCAGTTGTTGTAATTTAAATTATCTGACCCCTTTCAACATTATTTCTGGGTCATTTTAAAGATCCACTGATCTTTGAGCACATTCTTACTTTCTGTACTATATGAGCATTTTTAAAATATGTCATTTTGATAAAACAAAGAATTAACATGGGTCTTTAATTATAATTCATTATTTGACAAATATTTATTGTGCACTTACTATGTGTCAAGCTCTGGTTTAGTGCTCAGAATAGGAACAAAAGTTAGAAAGGCCCTGAAGTAGTGTAATTTTTGATGTGCTCAAGGAGTAGTAAGGAGGCCAGTGTGCTTGACATGAAGCGTGTGGGGTAACATTGGTGGTAGAGGAGCGTGGGGATGTTGGAAGAAGATTGCGTAGTACTGCAAAGATCATTCTAAGGACTTCAGCTTTTAACCTGAGAGATAGGAAAACAGTTCAGAGGCTTGTGCAGAGGAGTGGTGTTATCTAACTTCCATGAACACTTAGTCTTTGTGTTGAAAATATGCTCATGGAAGCAGGATTAGAAGACCAGTTGGAGGGGCGCCTGGGTGGCTCAGTGGGTTAAAGCCTCTGCTTTCGGCTCAGGTCATGATCCCAGGGTTCTGGGATCGAGCCCCACATCGGGCTCTCTGCTCAGCAGGGAGCCTGCTTTCCTTCCTCTCTCTCTGCCTGCCTCTCTGTCTACCTGTGATCTCTGTCTGTCAAATAAATTAAAAAAAAAATTTTTAAAAGAAGACCAGTTGGAAGGCTTATTAGATAATGCTGGTAAGGAATAATGTATAGTAAAGATGCTAAGAAATCTGAGGGTACATAGGTTACTGTAAGCAGGGATAGTTGGAGGTGCTCAGGAATTAGATATGAATTAGATAGAAGGAGAAATAGGGAGGAATCTAGGATGACACCCAGGTTTTGGCTGGTACAGGAAAAAAAAATACTTTGCCAATATTTGGAAGGAAGAAGACTGAAGTGGTGTGGGTTTTGAGGGAAGATTAGGAGTTCAGTTTTAGACTTGCTAACTTTGAATATTTATTAGATATCTAATTAGAGATCTTGAATAGGAATTAAACAAATCATTCCACAAGTGAGGGGTTAGGTCTGGACTGCAGTAACACATTTAAGCCTCTTCTCTACATAAAATGGTATTTAAAACTCTGAAAGCATCTGAGATCACCAAGAAAGAGGGCATATACAGAAGAGAAGAAATCCAAGGACTGAGAATGTTGGGTTTTTGTCTTTTGGCTTGGCAGGATGCAGCAGTATCTGTCTAGAAACAGATGAAGAGGAAGTCTTCCTTCTCCCCCTCCATCAAGATGAGGACAAATGGTCCTCAAGTACATACGTCTGTGGAGAGCTTCTCTTCAATATCTATGTGATAGTATAAGCAGTTGATAAAGGAAATATCATAATCTAACTTAATGGGGAGCAATCTGAACATGTATATAGAGATAAACACCAAAATAAAAATTTTTAAGTGCGTATATGTTTTATTAAACATTTTTCAATATTGTTTTCATTCTTCTTTGAATACCTAATTCTTAATTAGACAAAATACTTCACTCATCTATTCTTTTATTCAATAGATATTTACTAAGGGTCTGCTATGTATGAAGTATTTTTGGCTAGATGTCGTGACTATAAACATTGTTACTTTTAATTATTTTTCTACTCCTTACATTTTGAAAAACTCGCTTTTGGGTTTTCTAGCAGAAAGCAAGTGTGAATATTGTTATTTTTAGGGAGTTGAAAATAGATATGCAAAAAATCGAATATATATGCATCCCCTCTGTTTTACAATCACAGCAATATCAGCAGAATTTCATGTTCAGAAACTGTTATAAAAAACGATGTAGAAAAATCCCACTACTGGTACATTCAAAGGTTTTATAAAGTCTACTGTGTAAAATTGCTTTGAGTTGGAGAAGCCAGTTAAATATTGCAGTCATGGGTCATTTGGCAATGACCTTAAAGAACTGAAAAATGTCCTGGGAAGCTCACTGCCTACTCCTTCTTATAGGTCTCCACTGACCCATATCAACTACTGTTGGGCTCCTGGTCCTAAACTAAATATATGGGCCTCTCTTTGGGGCACCAGGGTTGTTCTTGTTTTGGGTCAGGTCATGATCTCAGGGTCCTGGGAGTGAGCTCCACATGGGGCTCTGAGCTCAGTGGGGAGTCTGCTTCTCTCTTTCTCTCCCCCTTCTCTTTGGCCCCTTGCTTTCTGTTAAATAAATAAATAAATAAGCAAGCCAGCCTCTTCTTGAGTCAAAAATCCTGGTCATTTTCATTTGTTTTAATAAAAGCCTCAATGTTATTTATAGTTTTGGGGTTTGTTTGTTTGTTTGTTTGTTTTTTGTGATAACTGTAACGTAAGGTCAACTTAAAAAAAAAGCTACAAAAGATTTATTCTAGATAAATTCTAGATTTTACAATTTTATTCCAGATAATTTCTAGACTTCCAGGGCCTCACAAATTCCATGAACGTAATCAGTGAAAAGTGACTCATTCACACTGGTAACATGTCCCTTTGAACTTTAAAATGGTAGCAGAATTAAATTGATACTGGATTGCTGTCTTACAAAATACCTGCAGGAGCAGTGACTAAAAAAACCTACATTTCCATTTCTTAAAAATGATGATCCAAAACCATTCAAAGTTCTTCATAAAGCATAAAATTACCCCCTGCTACTGAGTCACGAAATGGTCCTGGAACATAAAATAAAGGTAAATAGTCGTGTGACCATGAAGAACAGGTGTCTCCTTATAGATGTGCAAAGAAAATCTTCAGCACATGCCAGGCCCTGAGAAAGCCCCCAAACTGCGAAGAAATAGTCAGAAGCCTCATGCTTCTAGGCAATGGAGTTTAGAAAGCACTAATATAGGAAATTTCTGCTACAGAGAATACAAATCAACCCAGAAAAAAAAATTCTAAATGTCATTACTTGCACTCAATGAAAAAGACGTATTTAGAAATGCCAAGAGATCAATAGCTAAATGCCAGACTTTCCCCAAAACATTCATGAAAATTGCATCTATTAACTGAACTGTAGAAAGTAACAAATGTCTTAAAATTTGCTGCTCTGAATTTTGGTGTTATACAAACATTAAAACAATGAATTTTGGAACACTGAAAAAAATAAAATTAAATTAAAACATAAACCTCAATGGGTAACATGTGCAGCTTTAAAAGGTAGCAAATGTAAAATAAAATGTACCACAAAGTTTAATAAGACTGTAACAGATAAACAAGCAAATACAAACTAAAAGTTATTCAAATGATGTATAAAACCCATACAAAATCAACACAGCTTAACAAGATGCAAGTTAATTTTTTTTTTTTTTTTTGAGAGGACTAATAAAAGACCCAACGTTTTGTAAATTGGACTATGGCTAAAATGAATAAAGGTGAAAGTATTGAAAATAAAAAAATGAAGCATGGTTATTGATGCCCAAAGTTTTTTTTAGAAAGGGATATTATAGGGTGCCTGGGTGGCTCAGTGGGCTAAAACCTCTGCCTTCGGCTCGGGTCATGATCCCATGGTCCTGGGATCGAGCCCCACATCGGGCTCTCTGCTCTGAGGGGAGCCTGCTTTCTCCTCTCTCTCTGCCTGCCTCTCTGCCTACTTGTGATCTCTGTCAAATAAAAGAATAAAATCTTTAAAAAAATAGGTATAGAAAGGGATATTATGAAGAAATAATCTGTTTGTCAGTTATCTCCTTTTAATTTTCTAGTATATTTTTCTATTTCATGACTTTCCCTATAATTTAAATGTGCCTCGCAAGCTGTGGTATTATCACTAAATTCAAAATAATTTGCAGTTTTCATTATGATATTTGGACTCATATTTATTCATATATAAATTTATATAGAAGAAGACTGTTTTTGATTACTGAGTAATTTATAAACAAAATGCTCAGATTTTAAGGATATGGTGTAATAGGTTTTGACACTCATGAACCACTATTCTGTTCATTATACAAAGCATCTACAACACCCCACTAATTTCTTCTATACTCCTTTGCGGTTTAACACCTCACCTTTCTCCTAGTGACAACCACTGTTTTGCTTTCTGCTAAAATATAAATGGATTGTTAATCTGACTAATTTTGTTCCAAATAATTTTTTGAGTTTCACCTATTTTGTTTGTGAATCAATAGTTCATCCTTTTACAGTGGTTAGTAGTAAATTTCATTTTATGAATGAATCTTCACATGTTTATTCATTTTCTTGTCAGTGAACTTTTGGGTTGTTTTGACAATTTATGAAAAAATGCTTTGACTATTCTTGTACAAATCTTTTTGTGGACATGAATATTCATTTTTCTTGGTCCTTCTCTGCTTTTGCCTTTTATTTGGTTGTTTTTGTTGTGGAACTTGAAAAGTTTGTTCTACGATTTTATGGAGAATTATAGGACTGAGAATTGACAAAATACTTAAGATTAAGAAAGGAGGAAGGAGAAGAAAAAAGAGAAAGAGGAGGAGGAGGAAAGGAAGAAGCAGATGAAGATGAGGACGAAGATGAAGAAGAAGAAGAAAAAGAAGGAGGAGGTGGGGGGAGGGGAGGGGGAGAAGAAGAGGAGGAAGAGGAGGAAGAACAAAAAGAAGAGGAGGGAGAAGAAGAAGAAGAAAGGAAGGAGGCAAAGGAGTAGAAAAATAAGAGAAAAGAGAGGAAGAAGAAAAAGAAGAAAAATTCTTATTAGATATTATAAAATATGAGGCTATAAGAATTAAGAAAATATGTTATTGCAAGAGGTATAGACAAATAGACTAGTGGAACATAAGAGAGAGCCAAGAATCAGGCTCTCATAAAAATGGGTACTTGGAAGACACAAATCACCAATATTAGGAACGAACCAGGGGTGTCATTGTAGATCCTACAGCCATTACAAATATAACTAAGGGTATACTAGAATAAGCTTTTCAGGTCCTACCCCCACCCAAAATAGTGGAAATTTACATTTGCCACTGTGAGCTAGAGAGCTTTTCAATACTTACAGGTCTTTGGTAAGATCAGTGACGATATTAAGTATTAATCTTTTGATGTTATATAAAGATATATTCAATATCTGGAAGATCTATATCTCTCGATTAGCCAGTAGGTTCTAAATGATCAAGAGCAATGATACAAAATCATAGCTGGATCAGGATTAATGAAAAAACACATGAGGGACCAATATAGTTTAGTGAGTAGAGTATGAAAGTACAATTATAGCTTCATGTTCCATATTACAGCTAACGTTTTTAAAAAAATGTATTTATTCATTTATTTTAGAGTGGGTACAGGGAGGGGCAGAAGGAGAGAGAGAGATGAACTTCAGCAAGTTCCTGCTGAACTTGGAGCTGGGTGTAGGGTCTGATCTCAAGACCCTGAGATCATGACCTAAGCTGAAACCAAGAGTTGGATGCTTAACCGACCGCACAACTATTCACAACTAACTTTTAAAATTTAAAAAAAAAAAAAAATTGGCTTGTCAAGTTTTGGTATAGAAGCAAAGAAAGATTTTACAATTACCTGAAAATTGTATTAAATATCCCTCCCTTTTCTAAGTATACATCTGTATGGGATTGGATTTTTTTCACATATTTTAACCAAAACAACTAATTTCAAAAGAGCAAATGCATAAAGACTAATGATTAATTCAGGTGATTTCTGTTAAGCCAAACATTAAAAAGATATAAAAAAATATAAAATAATACCACACTTTTCACTAACTTCTTTGTTTTGAAAAATTCAGTTATTTTTCTCTAAACATGTTATGGACACTAACATGTAATATATTTACTACATTTAAATAAATTAACAAATGAATATTTTAAGTTTCCCTCTGTTTAAGTTTCTAATTTGATAAATGATGAAGGATATTACCCACAGAAACCAAAATTCTTTGAGTTCTCCAATTACTTCCAGAATATTAAGAAGTCCTTAGATCAAAAAGTTTGAGAATCACTGTCCTAGGAAAATATCCATATAAATGTCATTGCACAAAAATGTTCATCATACCCCTATTGTAACAGTTAAAAAACTGTCGACAAACCAAATGTCCACCAACAACATCATAGATAAATAAGTTATGATATAATTATGTACATTCATGCCAAAAGTTAATTCTGTTGTGCTGCGGTGAAAATGAATGAATGATAGCAACATTACTGAATCTCAGCAAGAAAATGTTAAATAAAAAATGCACGTGGCTAAAAAGTACATTAGTATGATCTCATACAAAGTTGAAATAAGCAAAACTAAAAATACGTAAAAATATGAATATATTTGGTAAAATGATAAACATAATTGAAGGAATGGTTGACATAAATTCAGAATAATCTTTCCCTGGGAAAGGACCATGTGACTGACATTGAAGAGGGGCATACAAGGGATTTCAGAGGTAATAATATTAAAATGTTGGGTCATATATGTGGATTTTTGATGTATTGTTATTATCTATTTCTCATCCACACTTTGAAAAACTCTATGTATTTTCATAATGTAATGTGCTGTTAAATCTACTGCAAATACATTATCTCAGATTGTAGTTTTCTCTTAAATATTTCTAATAAAATAAGAGAACAGGCAATCAAATAAGAAAAAATAAGAATGGATATACACAGGAAACTCATAAAAGGAGTAGAAAGTGATAAGAAATTTGACCTAGGGAAAATGTTAATTATAATGTATGTGTTGGGTATGCAGTATATATCTTAGTGATGTAAATATTATACAGTGTTTCTAAGGGTATAAAAATGTCATAAAATATTGGTTGTAGTATAAATTTGGAAGAATGAATCAAAAATGTGAAGTGTCCGTACTCTACCTCAGTTAATCCATATCTATGAATCTATCTTCAAGATCCTTTACATGTACACAAAAAGGATAGAAAGGAATGATTCCAGCAGTGTTGCCTGTAAGAGCAAATTAGGGAAAGCAGCTCAACTTCTGCCTTAGGGAAATGATCAGATACTTAGGGGAATAGCTCACATTATGTGACATACTATGATCATCTGTTGAAAAGGACCAGGTGCTCTTAAATGTCCTGAAACATAAAGCTATCCAAGATAATGATAAATATCATTATCCTCGATAATGATATCCAGGATAAATGTAAAGATACCCAAGGAAAAGATGCTATTTGGAGGACAATATATATGATGTGAACCCACTCATCAACAAAAATATGTGTAAGTGGATAGGAAAGCCTGCCAGAGGTACTGATTTCTGAAGAGGGCAGTTCTGTGTACAGGGTAGATACAGAAATGAAATTTTATTCTACATGGCTTAATGATTCTGAAAACTTTTACACTGAGTCTATGTTTGATGAGCCATTGACTTTATAGTACATGAAAAATTTACACAAAATCATAATACACAGAAAGGCCACCAATTAAAAGAAAGATGTGGACCAAAAGAGATTAACTTCAAAATGGATCAACGAATTACTTACTAAAGACAGGAAATACCTGGGCTATAAGTGGGAACACAGTGATTGTATTTGAAACAGAAGTAGCGGGAATAATCATATACTATTTTATCAGAATACATGTCTGTTGAAAAAAGTCCCTCAAACTAGATCCGCATTAGAACAATGCCATGAAATTCACTGGCCAAATTGCACTTCAGCAACTAGGACAAAGTGCAAGTATAACAATGACCGAATTTTCAAGTTGCAAATAAGCTATTCTCAGTCCATGTTTTGAAAACAAAATCAATATTACTGTAGCATATTACACTGGAGTGGTGAGAGGTCAGAGAATATGTGTTATCCTACATAGCATCTAATACATTTAATTCCTTGCCAGCCCTTCGGAATAAATTTATTTCCATGCAATATTATTAATTCTGTCAATATTAGACATTTGTGCTGCTTAGTATTCTGCAGTGAGATGAGAAGGTCCTTCAATGGGTTTAACTTTCCCTCAGGATTATGAATTTCATTAGAAACTAATAGCAATTAAGATATATTGGAGAGGAGTTAGTGACATCTGTATCGAAATACTGGAGCCAGAAGATGTCTCCATTACCCTACCTTAGTCCGCAGAGATAAGGATGATAGGAAAACAAGAAATCTATCTTGGTCACTTCCCTTCACACACACACACACACACACACACACACACACACACATCCAAATCTTTTACATGATTCAATTCCAAAATATAAAGGAATAAAACATCTTTTATATTTCTGACTCAAGCAAGCACAAATTTTTCCTCCAGGACATTTTTTCTTTTTGTCACTTATCCTTTCTGATATTCTAAATCTCAGAACATGATAATTTATTCCGTCACAAAGAGAAAAAGTTATTCATTTATATGTACTCTCAAATTATATCAGAGAGAATTCAAAGCACTTTGGCATCTCCATATTTTATGTGAAATGGTTCTAAATAATTAATAAAAGGTTCTGAGAAATCAGTGCCGAAGACCAAAAGCCTGTGTGGTAACAAGTGACGTGGAGACAAGTTTATCTTTAAAGAGAAATAAATTTTTAAAAATTCTTATGTGCTATGTGAGTCACAATGCTGAAGGCGACTCCGTTTTCCTAGCAGGTGACGTCTCATACGCCAGTGCCCAGTTTATAGCGTGGGTCCTTCCTGGAAGCTTGGAGCTGAAGAATGACACTTCTGATTTTCTAGAAGTAACTACAATCAAACTCCCAAGTGACCTTAACAATAGAATTCAGTAGAATCGCCATAGTTGACGATAGGCCAGCAGAGAGAGAGTGTGTGTGTGTGTGTGTGTGTGTATAAGAAATGACATCAGACATGAAGCAATGTCAGAGCCCAGGGGTAGATCCATGGCTTCCAAGTTGAAACAATTTGAGGAGTCTTTTTAAGGAAAAAGAAAAAAAAAACTGAAAATACAAGATTTGGTATTAAAATAAAGACTTAGGATGGAAAGAAACCAACAAATAACAAAATTTCAAGCTAATAATTGTCACAAACATCATTAAAATCCAGAACACTAATCTATACTTTCATCAGCCGTATTTTTATTATAATTTTTCCTGTGGTTTTGGTGCTTATTCCAGTTGCCTCCTTGTCTGAAAATACTATTGCGATACTGTTTTTGACAGAAGAGTAGAAATCCAGTTCGGCTTTCCCTAGAACATGGTTGATGAAAATTTAGATTTTATTATTATTTGGTATGCATAAAACTTTTACTTCCCACATATTCGCTTTATGTGTGTGTGTGTGGTTTTATTTGGATCCTAAAAACACAGAAATCCTGATTCCAGTTTGCTTAAGTCCTGTCAAAAAGGGGAAAAGCTATGATCCTTACAATTGTACCTGCTACATTTTAAGAATATCTCTGACAGGAAAGAGCATCCATATTAACAAAACATTGAAGATAAAATCCTCTCCTTGCAATTTTAATGTCTGTTGATTGAAAGAGCTTTCCAGATTCCACATGTGCTCATGTATCGAGTGCTGACCACTGTGTGTAATATTTCTTTCCGGTGCCGTGTCTTTGTGTCACGATGCCAGATTGTCAGGACAGTGGACATTATGGGGTGTTCCTGGAGGCCAATGACAATAACTTTATATTTCACGGAAGTGACTGTGACCTACATGAAGATGTTTCTAAATCCAAACAAAATGTCTTTCCACCTCAACTTCTCCTTTAGCCAGATCTCAAAAATGCCTGAGGCTTCCAGCCTTCCCAGAGGGAGCCAATATGTAGGATGGAGGATGTGTCACAGGGAAGTCAGAGCATGAAGAGACAGATGTTATAAGTAAACATGTTTTAAAATCTTACTTTTGCAAATTTTATGAAAATATGTGAGCATGACAGGTCGCTAGGGCCCATCCCAGAGTTTTAGAAGTGGCCTTGGATCTCAAGCTTCCTTAGCTCTGTAGTCTCTGCCAGAGACGTCGTGCCTATGGTCAGCCCAGGACATTCCCTTCCTTCCGTGTGGATGGGAGCAGGCTGCCACCCTACAGCAAAGCCTTCCTCTAGCCCCCTAAGATACTCTTTAGCTATAGACCCTCCCCACTTCAGTTTTCTAAAAGAAATGTTGGTAGGGTTAGGAGTGGTTTGCAAGATCATAGGTGATTTTTTTTTTTTTTTCCCCTGCAGGACTGTTCCCAACCATCATTTAAAAATCCAGATGGCATTCATCAGAGCTACACAGAGCACATCACCTTCACTACTGCAGCCAAGCGTCTCCTCCTACGTGTGCTGGTCTGTTGCTTGTATTCATCATAACCTGTTCTGTGAATACATGGCAAATGGTTACTTATTGCAAGGAAAGGCTGAGTGGCACTGAGCCGTAGTGAGGGCATCCCTTAATTAAGCTGAATAATAATGATCACTACAACTTTAATCTATACCAGGAGTAGTCTTAACTTTAGATTTTTATCCATTATTTTTTTCTTAAAATATTTCTGCCTGCTACTCTTATGGCTCCCAGGTAATGAATGTGAAGTCAAAGAAAGCCTGAGATATGGCTACTAGAAAGCTGGATAAGGTGAATGCACAAGACAAGACATGAAACCACACACCATCCATTTTCAGCTAGCTTTCCAATGAGGAGGTCACCCTTTCCACCAGAGAAAATGAATGGCATTTCTGCTTTACCTTAGCCTAATAGAAAAGTCTCAACCTGCAGAGAATAGAGAATATGTTGACAATGATATAAAGAGAAAAACTATATATATATATATCCAAATGTCCTCAGTCATTTATATGTATATAAATTTATATGTATATAAATGACTGAGCAGTAAGTGCTCTAAGTGCTCAGTATATATGTGTATATATATATAAGCACTAAGTATATATATATATATGTATATATATAAGCACTAAGTGCTCAGTATATATAAGTATATAAATAAATGACTATATAATAATATATAATATATATATTTATATGTATAAGTGACTGAGGACATTTGGATATATATATAGATCTATATATAAATGATTTATATATATATATAAATCAGTGCTCTTAGCACTTAGTCATTTATATGTATATAAATGACTGAGGACATTTGGATCAGAAGAAAAGAAACCAGTGATATAAAGAGAAAAATTATATATATATATATATATATATATATATCCAAATGTCATCATATATATACATGTACATAAATGTATATGTGTGTGTATATGTATGTGTGTGTATATATATATATGACTGAGGACATTTGGATCAGAGGAAAAGAATCCAGTCCTAGAGGACAAGTTATGGAGGCTGACTCTCACGTTAGGAGCCATCAGCTTGCCACCAGGTGGCAAGTTCAGTGTGGATAATGGTGCCATGTGACTGAGTGCTGAACTCACGTGGTGGGCAGGCTGGGTGCTCAGCAGTAGGGCAGGAGCCACGTCAGCCTTGGTGAAGGGACTTCTGGGTTGTTCGGGCCATACATATGTTGCATCCCTGATAGGTATTGTAAAAAGAGTTCCATGTATTGCTCATTGGTTGGTTGAAGACATAGACCATATTCCAATAGGATAATATCCCAACAACTAAGGAACTGTATGCCAGCTGGTGCCATAATGAGTCCTTAGGTGCTTGGTTCTGGGTGATGAGATACACAAAACATCAGTGAATTACGGGAAGAGTCCATTGGTGCATTTCTTAGGCAATAAAGGTATCCTGGTTGGATGTGATATTGGATAGGATGTCAGAACAGTGAATAGTATCAGAGCAGTGAATAACAGTTTCGTTAAGTCTGCAAATGGGTATTGGGTAGAAGCCTGCAGACAGGAAAGGCATTTCCATATCCAGAACAACTACATCCCAGGAGCCAAAGTCTCTAATAAAGATAGCCCATTCTAAGCACAGCTGTGATTGGCATCACTTCCTGATTAAGTGTGCTATAATTCACTGTCATTCTCCTGGAATCTGTCTTCTACACTAGCCAGACAAACAAGTTAAACGATTAGAATTACTGCCCCTTAGAAGCTATGTTAGAACACAGATGCTCCTGGTGCTCTTAGCACTTAGGAATAAACAAGGGTTTTAGGAACATTGTGTACTCTCTCCAACCCTGGGAGCATTAACTCTTGTTCCTTTTAATATTTTCAGTGGTTCTTTCCTGGCAGTAGGCAGTAACCTCACACACGTGCTCTGATAAGTGTTCTGATCACTTGAGTATGTATCTTTCCAGATCTCTGGGACTCTCTCGCTCTGCAGCTCTCTCTTCTCTGGTACTCAGTCCGGCAAACTAGCCACTTGGGTCATCCCAGCCTCTGCTCTCTTCCTCCAATCAGTGAGTTCACTTGGCCCCACTTAGGTTTCCCCTTCTTGAGCTGCTGCCAGGAAACTCTCTTAAGGCAGCAAGCTGAGACAAATACAAGAATATCTTTCTGTTTCCCATTTGTCATGAATCACTCTTCTTCTTCTTCTTTTTTTTTTAAAAATATTTTATTTGTTTATTTGACAGAGAAAGACACAGCTAGAGAGGTAACACAAGCATGGGGAGTGGGAGAGGGAGAAGCAGGCTTCCCACCAAGCTGGGAGCCCAATACAGGGCTTGATCATGACCAGAGCGGAAGGCAGATGCTCAACGACTGAGCCACCCACGCACTCCCCACTTCTTCAAAAAAAGATTTTATTTATTTGAGAGAACTAGTGTACAAGGAGCAGGGAGAGGCAGAGGAAAATGGAGAGGCAGACTCCCTGTACAGCAGGGAGCACAACATGGGGCCCCATTGTGGGACCTGGGGATCATGATCTGAGCTGAAAGCAGACGCTTAACTGACTGAGCCACCAGGTACTTCAAAGAATGCTGTTCTTTATGTCTGAATTCCAGTGTTATAAAAACTGTTGTTTAATTTATTATGTCTATTTTTTAAAAAATTAGACTGGAAGGTAAGTCTATTTACTATTACTCAATCTTTGGCAGGAGTGGAAATTCTTAAATTCTGTTTATTTTAAAATTTGATTTGAATGGCTGTCACCTCAGAAAAAGACACCTTCAAATATATATAGATCCCAGCGGATGAAGTAACAAGGTTGTCCGTGTTTATTGTATCATAATACGGCTTTTTCCATTTCATCCATCAATTACACAGAAGCTTTTTGTTAAAATGCAGCTATTGTATTTCCATCAGCCCAAATACCAATCACTGTTCTTGAAAATAAGTGGAAATATGTTACATTTATATATTTTTTTAAAAACGGCTCAAAATCCATCAGCCCTATTTATTTGAAAA
The DNA here is from genome assembly GCF_030435805.1 of Mustela lutreola. Taxonomy (NCBI): domain Eukaryota; kingdom Metazoa; phylum Chordata; class Mammalia; order Carnivora; family Mustelidae; genus Mustela; species Mustela lutreola. The sequence goes on from NC_081297.1 coordinate 92,842,890, forward strand.
TATTTTGGAAGAGCTTAAATAAATCTCTGAACATATTCTTAAGTTCGCAGATAGGAGCGATTTCATGGATGACACACGCACATCATTTTCAGCAACAAAATCACATAGCGATGCCAACATTAGCAGATAGCAGTTGTCAAGTGCCCTGCATGACCAGGAGCTCTTTTCGTGAGCAGATGAGGTAGGGAAACTGAAGGACTCTGTAAAAATCTGCTTCTGTTCTTGCAGGAACCTGCACCCTGGCCCCATGTTGCACTTGCCTTGTAATGCAAATAGTATACATCGTCCTTGTAAGGAGCAAGGAGTTAATGATTTCTCTAGAATAAATAACATTTAAGGAAGGACCAGGTGAGAATGCCTGAGGAAGCCATCCTCTGTGTATCAGACCATGTATCAGACCACTGGCGCTACACTGCTCAATCCCAAAGCCCGGTTCCTAATGCCTGAGGGAACGTGTCCACCAGACCACCCTACTCAGTAAAAAAACCCCAGACCCTGAACAAAGATGAGATCTCTCCTTTCCTTTCCAAATCTCTGGATTCTCCCCCTATCTCCCTCTATACACATCTTCAGTAAACTTGGTTTTCACCTCCTGCTGGCTCACATTTTATTTTCATCCTGCATGAAGCCAAGGACCCTCTTGGCTGGTCCCGTGGAGAGTACCCTCCCCCCACAACACGCACACCGGGTCCTCAGACCTGGCCTGGCTGCCTCACAGGTAGGTTTCACTGTGTTAATATCTCACCTTTACCCAGAAAGGAACAGATGAGATCTGTTTATTTAGGGCAACATATTTCTGGTAACCTATTACTAATAGTCACTTGTTCTCCCTGAAAAGGTCACGAATTTGGTTTTCATGTCACTTGAAACATCAGCGGGAAAAAATGGAAAGGTTTATCTGCATTTCCTGGATACTTAGATTGTAGATATCCTACTACTAATGCGGATGGTTCCACATTCTCATTAGCTAACATCTCAAGGCAGAGAACACACCTCATGTGGAACTCAAATAGCCTGGATAATTTTGAATTATTTTTGGCTTCCCTCTTGTCATATCTGATTACATCTTCATTGTTTTTACCCCTTGATGTGCTTGATAAAAAGCTCACATTAGGAATAGAAATGACTGCCAATTTTTGTTGTTTGCCTATGTATTATTGGTATTATGTTTAGACCAAGTTGGGTTTTTGTTTTTGTTTTCTTTTTCTTTTTTTTTTTTTTTTAAGATTTCATTTATTTATCTGACAGAGAGATCACAAGTAGGCAGAGAGGCAGGCAGAGAGAGAGAGAGAGGAGGAAGCAGGCTCCCCGCTGAGCAGAGAGCCCGACGTGGGACTCCATCCCAGGACCCTGAGATCATGACCTGAGCCGAAGGCGGCGGCTTAACCCACTGAGCCACCCAGGCGCCCTTGTTTTTGTTTTTTTAACAAGATGGCCCATGCCTCTGGCATGGAACCATCACTGTTGCTTCCTCTGCAGTTAGACCTAATACCCTTTCCGCAGTTTACCTCAGTTACCAATGTGACACAGGCCTATCTTACCTACACACTGAATTAGGGTACCCATATCTACCTATGTATGACATGTTAGTAAAGCTTAATTTCTTATTGTTTTAATTTAAAATATATACCTAAGAGTTCTGATATTTTCATTAACATCCCTCAGCCCAGGGAGGAGTGGGCTGTCTTTAGGGAATGGTGGTTACTCAGCTAAATTAGAAAGCTCCAGGAAAGGCCATAACTCTTGAGTGATGGGAGCAAAGAAAACACTCAAGACAACAAGTGCCACAATTAAAAGGCTGCAGGAAAGAAAAAATAATCTACCCAGGGTTGAAGTCTTAATACTGAGGGGATTTCTGGGAGTGATCAGATACACAGGGATCGTACTAAAAAAAATTAAGCTTATGTGCCCACTGGAAAGTAAAAAACAGATCCTTTGTAAAAGAAAACTCCTTGCCACTTCAAGATTAAAAATCAGGATAAAACCAGATTATATGTTTTCTTGCACCAGGAAAACCCATAGCTAAAGATAGATAGATCAATGGAGCTGAAGTTCACCTGTCAGGGGAACTTGTCATTCAATGAGGCCTGCACTGGTGGATAAAAACATCAAACACTACTTTTATTTTTAAGACAGGTTTTTATTTTAGAAAGAATTTTAAGATTCCACAGAGTAGGAACCCTTTTATCCAGCCTGTAATCTTTCCCCTGATCTATAGGTGCTACTTATTCTCAGGCTGTAATTTTAAATTTATCCCATCAGGTTCAATGTGTATGATTTTGGTAATCCTTGCAAGTGTGCAAAGCTTGCTTTCAAGATGTTGCAGACCTCCGGCTTCTAGTCCCTCAGTACTAGATTGTTCCAGAAGGGATGTGTGAAGAATGCATAGTGGAGAAAGACCATTAGGCTGAAGATGCGAGGCAAAATCGTGACCACCAAGGTAGTTTGTTAACCATTGGTTTATCACCTTCCATATTGAAATACTCTGTTTCTCAGAGGAGCCATTCACAAACCCAAAGTGAATGCAGTCAAGATGGGAGAAGTCAGGAGGAAGAGCCATCATCTGTGGCCCTATGTTATCTGCATGCCTTTCTTTACCCACACCTGTGGTACAAGTGTCCATACCGCATGTCTCTGAAGATGGTATCCTTAACATCAGTTTCCATTTCAAAGAGCATGGCTCTGAGTGCACATTCTCATGGCATCGCTGCTGCTCAGAGAAAAAGGCATATGATGTCAAGGCTCATGTGCTCTGCCACCAACAACTTGAACAGGTGGCCGTGGATACCACTTCCTCCTTCGAGAAAAGCATCTGAGCTTCATGATGTCAGATTATCTTCCTAGCAACAAGTGTTCCCAGTTTCCAGAAGCTCTCCTTTCCTTGTAAGTCAACTTCAATTCCGTCATAAAGTGAGATGTTTCTATGTGACATTAACATGTCAGACGATCGCAGAAAAATTCCAACACTGTCGATAGAATGCAGATACTAAAGGATTTTTTTAAAATTTTATTTAATTTTTTCATTGTTCCAAGATTCATTGTCTATTCTCCACACCCAGTGATCCATGCAATAAGTGCCTCCTTAATACCCACCACCAGGCCCTCCCAACCCCCAACCCCACTCCCTTTTAAAACCCTCAGTTTGTTTCTCAGAGTCCACAGTCTCTCATGGTTTGTCTCCCCTTCCAATTTCCCCCAACTCAGTTCTCCTCTCCTCCACCCAGTGTCCTCTGTGTTATTCCTTATGCTCCACAAGTAAGTGAAACCAAAGGATTTCTAAATTACTTCTGTTTCTTAAAAAGGGACACTTCTTCTTTCTTTTGTTCCACATCATGAACATCTCTCTTAGGATGACTGGTAACATTGGGGGTTAGGAGGAGATTAAAAAGTATTAAATTTTTAAAAATCAGCAATAAATTATTCCATAGCCAATATAAGCACAGCTGTGCAGTAGCGCTATAAACAAGTAACAGTTACAAATCAAAGAGAAACACTTTTTATTTTATCGTGTTTTTAAAGATGTGGTCCATTTACAAATGATACAAATCCATTTACATAGCGATTGATGATACGAGATTTAGATAAATGTATGTATTTTTCCATGAATTAAAAATTTAAATAGGGGATGCCTGCATGGCTTAGTTGGTTAAGTGTCTGCCTTTGGCTCAGGTCATGATCCCAGGGTCCTGGGATCCAGTTCCAAATTGGGTTCCCTGCTCAGTGGGAAGTCTGCTTCTCCCTCTGCCCCTCCCCTTAGGCTCGTGCTCTAAATAGTTAAATAAATCTTTAAAAAAAATTTAATTAACACTTCAAACTCAGGGTTTCAGTACAATATTATTTTTAAGGATAAGGTTTTTTTTTTTTTTTTTTTTTTTTTTAGGATTAGGTTTGAAAACTACTTAAAAACAACCACTAGGTAAATAATTGCATAAGTAATATGCAAATATGGTAAAAATAGTCCCTGCTGTATGTGAATCCCTGAGGGTTTGAGAAACATTGCATCATGTTGCTTATAGGGCATAACCGTAGGGTTTTTGTTGACAAAAGATCTTCCATGCTGTTTTAGCCTGTGTTCCTTCAAGCAGAGCCTGAGGCAAGGATTTTTATACAGGTGATTTACTGAGGGGGATGCTTTCAGGAAAAACCTGTATGGAAGGAAAGCAAACGGGATAGGGCAGGAGGGGAAGCTAGGCCAGTTGCCTTTTTAGGAGAATCTGAGCCTCAGTCTGACCACCACAAAGATAAACATGTATAAATGCAACGGAAGAGTTGCCCTGCACAGAGGCAAGGAGATTGAGCTATTATAACCGTATTTCAGTTTGTGGGAACAGTACAATTTCCAAGACATCAGCTGGCAAGGTAGCAATAGCAATCTTCTGGAGAAGAAAGTGGTAGTCATAGAAACTGAAAGACAGGTGCTCTGACCTGGTGAGGGGAATCTGGAGGAGACGTGAAGAGCGTCAGCCTCAAAATCTCAGGAGGAAACAAAAAAGACTCGAAAAAATAATAAACACCTGAAGTACACTGAGATCGCTCACTGATGACCATCTGGGGAGATCTTGAAGTTCCTGCCAAGGATGATTATACATCATTTGTGGGAAGTTCTCACAGAAAAGGAAGCTTATCAATTCTCAGAGTCATCGTGACCCTCTCCATACTGGCGTCCTGTTTTGTATCCCAGCCCCCTTCGGCCCGATGGCCATGGATGCCATTAGCAGTGCTGTAACTGTCATCTGTTGGGGACTGGCCTTGGCTGACGAGTACCTGGCTAGCATGTTCCATGCACGTGGTCCTGCTAGCTTCTCGGAATTTCTGTTCAGTTATCACAAGAAAGAAATAGCTCTTCTTTGTTAGAGAGTCTATTATATAGGGATAAAATGTGCAGAATCAATTAGATGTGTGGCAGGCTCTCAGAGGAGAGAAAAATGAGGTTTCAACTTGCAAGAGGCCTGCCTTCCGGTGATGGCTGTCCCATTTCGGGGCATGCCAATTCATTCGCAGTTGACCGTAGATTTCCACCTAATATCCCATGAACATAAACCGGATGCATCTGATTAAGTGCTCCCAGCTCTGGCTGGAATCAGTGGCTCCCTGGCAGTGGGCCTCCCTGCAGCTATTCTGGGCGCGAGGCTTGGAGCTGCTGAAGTTTGGCACGTGCCCCCCCGAGGCGCTCTCGGCTGGGGCCAGGTGCCTGGCCGGATTCCACGGCATTCTTTCATTCTTTTCCACTTAGCTTCTCCTTCTTCTTTTCTTCGTGCCTTTACCCTCCATGCTATGCCTTGGGAGGCACACCTTGCCCCCCTCTGTTCTTAGATGCCACTCTTCCTTGGGGCTGGATGCCTAATTGAGAGCAGGAAAGAAAGCTCCATACCCAGATCAGCTGGAGCTCTCACGGAGCTGGAATGTTTAGTGAATGCGGTCAATGGCAGCCACTTTGGGTCCCCGGCCAACGAGCCTGTGCAAAGTATTTCCTGTTGGACATAATGATCTATGGGCTAGTGATTAACAACACAGATGCTAGAGCCAGACTCAGGGGCATTTTGACAATGTCATTTATTGGCTGTGCTACCTCGAACAGTGTACTTACATTCCCATGCCTCAGAATGATCATCTACGCAATGGGAATAAGCCGCTTGGTGGTAGCTTACTCCTACTATGCCTACACATGGCTCACAGTAGTTCCCGGTACCTAGAAGCATGCTGATAAAGTATTAGCAATTTTCGCTATTAACATTATTTACATTGCTAATATAATTTATACTGTTTGTATAGCTTTGCTGTTCTAAGCAACCCGAGGCCTCCAAGAGCTTGGCTGACGGATTTTCACCGTAACCCTGAATTATATTGTATCTTGTCATTAACGAAAGTAGAACACAAAGAAATCTACCTCATCTCATACTGAAGTATTAATTTAATGAAGCAATGAGAAAGAATGAGTTTGATTTATTTCTAATGAAAGTATTAATTTTATGCAGCAATTAAGAATGAGGCTGATTTATTTCTAATGATTTGGAAAGATAAACAAGACCAAATTAAGGAGTAAGTGGAAGTCGTAAAGCAGTATATATAACTCTGTGATCCCACTTTATATTAGAAAAACACATTCAGGGATGCCTGGGTGGCTCAATGGGCTAAGCTTCAGCCTCCAGCCCAGGTCATGATCTCAGGGTCCTAGGATCAAGGCTCGCATCGGGCTCTTTGCTCAGCAGGGAGCCTGCTTCTGCCTCTTTGTTTGCCTCCCTTTCTGCCTACTTGTGATCTCTCTCTCTCTGTGTGTGTCAAATAAATAAATAAAATCTTAAGAAAAAAAGAAAAACATTCATATATATAAAATATGTACGTGATTACATTCATATAAACACTGTAATATGGTGAAAATGATTAATCTTTATAATTACTGGCACAGGAATCATTTTATAGGAAGAGACCATCTTTGTTGAAAAGAAGTTTTGAGAGGACTCCAAACCTTTAAGAAAGTGTGTCAGCCTGGGGGGTCGGAATTCATGGGGACGGGAGCAGAGATGCCAAGCAGTCGAGACAGGAAAGTGGGCAGGTTCTGGGCCCGATGCGTGTGGAGAAAAGTCAAAAAGAAGCAAACCCCCAACTGGTGGTAGTGTGGTGGTGGAAAGAAATTTTAAATGCCCCCCAGGAGAAGAAACCATCCATAAATCCCCAGTGCCTTCTAGACATGAATTTCCTTTGTCTAGGCTAAGGCCAAAAACTATGTTCAGCTTCCAGTTCAGGAAGGAGGGAAGATGGGGGTCTTTGCTTGGAGATGCCCAGCATCTGGGTTGCAGGTTCAGAGGCATGAGGAGATTTATGTATGGGGACACACACACACCACACACACCAAGTGAGATCCCCACAGTTGGAAGGACACAGCCCAAGCCTCCATGTGGCTACTCTTGAAAGAGGGCCATGAGATTGTGGAGGAAGGAGGGTTAACATTCAACTCTCTCTGCCTCTCTTCATACCCATCTCTCACAAGGAGCCTGCATTCATGTTGATGTTGGCGAGACAAGTACACAGTTTATTCCCATGTCCCCTTAGTGAAACGCTCTGCCTTTCTCAGGCTCTCTGGACATCACTGTCCCCCTCATCACAGTTACGACGGCTGAGCAGGAGCAGGGGGCTTGGGGTCAGCATGTGTCTGCTTTGGATGCCTATCATGGGCGTCCCTCACCTTCCTGATATCTCCTACTGACTTTTGTAAAAGATCTGACCAAGAAGGTAAGCCTCTGATGTCCTGAAATCCACTCTTCTCTGCCAGGCATACTCACGATTCACCTTTGGTGTTCCTACCTACTTCCTATGTTAGTCATTGCAGGCTCCATTCCACAGATGAGGACAGGGTGCCCAGAAGGATTTGACTAATTGCTAAAGATCACCCAACCAGCCAGCCCTGGGCCACTGTGAAAACCCAAGTGTTGTCTTGTGTACTCTTGTCATGCTGTCTGTTTCTTGCTCCAGCCCCAGGGTCCTTCTCCTTACATTGGGACCCAGGTCAGCTTACACACACTAAATCCCCACCCCCCCCCCCAGCATGACTCGCTTTCTAGCCCCCTAGTCTACCTCCTAGACCCCTTTTCTTCTTGTTAATCCCTGCCCGTGTCCTCCTTATTCTCTGCCTGTTTGCAGTTTGGCCTACTTCTTTCCCGAATATTCTGTAGTTCATTTTCTTTTTGTTTGAGCCCAGTTGCCATGGGGAGGTTTTCCTTTTCTCAGTATCTCTAGATAGAGTCCAACAGACGAGCTCTCTGAAGCTGCTTTGTTAATCTCTCCATTCCTAGGTAACTTCGTACCGTCTTATAATCAAATCTTATAATCAAATGTTTTGAAATAGGATTGGACAGGTGAATGAATGGATTCATACGGCAGATCTCTGGTGGGTTCATGTTTTTCTGCTCAGCCGAATCCACTTCTTTGTCCACCCTGCAAGGGCAAACACTCCCCTCTCTCACAACCTTTGTTCCTACTATCAAAGCTTGCCCCCGTTCTCCCTGTGTTATCACCTGGGATCTGCAAACACTGGGTGTTCACAAGGCAACATTGCTTACTCCCGAGAAGACTTAGCAAAGGAGAACACCAACCAGGTCGTTCCCAAACCTCAGCCAACAAGAGAGTTGAGAGACTGTTAATACGTAAAATTAGAGCCTTTCCCTAGCTTTCCATTTGTGGATGCCAACTATATTACGTGAATAGCTGACTCTTGACATTTTAAAGCTATAAAACATAAGTCGTTGAACCGTATTTGTATATTTCATTTATGAGAGTGTGAAATCTCTTGGGAGGAGAGAGTCAAGCCAAAATTACCAGCATCCATTAACTCTGCTAGGGAGGGGATGCAGGCTGGCTGCAGGAATGCGCTGAAATCCTGCCATCTTGTGGCCAATTGAGACACCGCATTTGTTCTAAACTAAAACTCCGCACTGTGGAGCAGCGAGGGGCCACACACACGTTCCTTTGGAATCTTCTTCACCACCACGCAGGGTGAATTGGCCTTTTTTCTTCCAGCTCTATCCTTTGATGTTCAGCATCTCTTCTGGAAAAAAATAGATTTTACTCTTTCCAAATACATATCTGTCCCATGGAAGGCGAGACCCTCAATGCGTGTACCCAAATGAGTTTTGTGGCCAAAAGGTACATGATAGGCTCCCCCCCCCCGCCCCACCCCAGAAACACATGAGATAATTGGGTTCTCTGACTCTTAGGAAACAAAAGCAGGCAATCACTATCTCACATGTGTTTTCCTTCACTCTTCTTCCCCTGGGTCTGGCTGCACTCTGGTTGAACATCTTTCCAAACACACGAACCAACCTCTAGCACACTTGAAGGTAAACAAAAGATTAAATGATGAGATGGTGAGTTGCAGAGAGCCAGATGGGATGAGCTCCTGGATCTCAGCAGGTGGGAAAGCCAGGCTTAGTGGGAATCTTCCTGCTGCTCTCATCTCCTTGTTTGTTCTAGTTCCAGCCCCAAATAGGGGGAAATTTCCCTGCAAGCCACTGCAGTACAGAGACCTTGCAAATGGAGAAAGTGAAGAGGGACCTGCTGATTGAACGTGGCAGCCAAGAGGCAGAGTGGCAAAAGCAGTGGGACTGGCACACATTTATCATCCTCTAATTAGAGATTTGGGTCACTCGCACGGGTGCCCTAGAAATTGGGCTATTAATACTTTTTAAATATTACAATGGAATAAAAGTGAACTGTTTATCCCGCTAATTTTTAAAACAACCTTAAACTTGGTCAGAAGAATCAAAATCTTTCCAGGTATTTCAAGTGCTCCAGTAGCAATATCTCAGCTGTCTTCTAAAAGCAAATTCTTAAATGCAATGAGAGAGACTGTGACTTGTTTGGAAGGAAATTGTTGTCTTCTTCTTCTGTAATTTATAGCAGTAAAAACATTCAGAGGTTAGGCAAAACCAGAACCCCAGTGAAACATATTTTGTGGGCAGGATCATTTTTCTTGGTAAGAACTCTAATTGCTGGTACTGGATGTACTTTGTAATAATGACTCACTCTTGTGAATCATAATTCTGTAAACACCTGAGTTGATTAGAAAGAAAGTAAGTGTTTCAAGAAAGTGTTTATAGCATACATTAGAAAGAATATACTTTCAGGGCACCTGGATGGCTCAGTGGGTTAAGTGATTGCCTTTGACTAGGGCTGCAATTGTGGAGTCCCAGGATCCAGCCCTGCATCAGGGAGCTTTTCCATCTCCCCTTGCCCCTTCCCTTGCTCATTTTCTCTTCTCTCTTAAAAAAAAAAAAAAAAAAAAAAAAAGAATATACTTCCTTATTGTTGAAGTTGGGCCCTAGGGCCCCTGTGTCAAGATGACTGGTGTGCTTGTGTCAATAGATTCTTGGGCCCCATGTGCCAGCCCTCTGAGACCAGATTTTGGGGATGTGGCCCTGGACTCTGCATTTTTTTACAATCAGGTCAGGTGATTCTTTTGCTCACCACAATTTGGGAACCTAGAATCTAGAACAGTAGATCTCAAACTTTTTAGAGCTCTCTCTCACACACACACACACATAGAGTTTATTTATTGTTTTAATGATGCTCCTACCCCTGAAGATTCTGAATTAAAATCAGCCTGCAGTCTGGCATGGGCACCCGGATTTTTAAAAGTTCCCCAATGATTGTAACATGCGACCAAGATAGACAACCCACGTTCCAGGACAGAGATTGGCAATTTCCTACCAGATAGTAAGTATTTTCCGCTTTGCAGGCCATAAGGCATCTGCTGTAGTTGTTCCATTCTGCTGTGGCAGCTTGAAAGCAGTCATAGGTCATATATAAACAAATGAGTGTGGACTGTGTCCCAGTAAAACATTATTTACAATAACAAGGGTGGGCTGGATTTGGCCTGTCGGCTGGAGTTTGCTGACCACTCGTGTCCACTTCCGGCAGATGCTCGAGACCCATCTGAGGCTCACTGAATTGGACTAGACATTTTATCATCTGTATGCACATTAAAGTTTGGTAAGCATTGTTTTAGAAAACAGCATGGTGTAGCGAGGATATGATAACTATTCATCACACCCTATACCCCACCTATAGCAGATATTTTAATAAGTCATGATTATTGAGAATGATTCTTAACACAACATTCCCAACAATATCACTTATTGCCAGCATTATATGGGACATAGCAGTTAATATTCCTGTTTTCTCATCTATCCAATGAGAAAGTCTAGAAAATTTCTAAGCTCTTTCCCTCCCCCTGCTCCCATGTTCTTTAATTCTAAGAGTGGCATAAATACTTGATGAAAATAAGCCAAAAAAGAAAAAAAAAATTAAACTAGCTGAAGTAGAAGCCAAAAGAAAAATCATTTATTTTAGAAATTGAGAAAAATAGTCTAGTGGCTAATGATCAGAGGACATTAGCATGTTTGGAACAGAAGGTGAAATGTAATTCCAGTCTCCTAGAAAACAGCACTTAACTGTCAGGAAGGAAATAAAAGAGGATAGTGGAGTCATTTTTTTAAATATCCAAAAAGAGCTGTTCCAATGGATCAAAGAGAAGAGGAAAATGTATATATGGGTGAAATGACCAATTCCCCAGAAATGTGGATGGAATTTGAATGCATTAATTTAACTTAAAAAAGAAAGGTTCCCCCCACCAAATATGATAGAAATTCACTGCTTCCACATTAAAGGGTCACTGTTATGAAGTTCATTGATTTATGGCTCCATAGGCAAGCACATTCCCTGCTCTTCAGCTGTTTGGATTAGAAACCAGACTACACAACTGCGCCTTTGAGTTTTAGTTTATTTTGACCCAGGTCAAGGCTGTGTGGTGATTCCAGGCCGACTAAGGTTTGAAGAACCAACGTGTGAGCTCCAACCTAAGAACTAACTGACTGTTCAGATTTAAGTGGGGCTTGTCTTACCACTGTTCTGACTTCCACAGGGTGGAGGATAGAAACAAAAGGACCTTGTTGTCGAAATCGGATTACATTTGAATCCTTCTGCCCTTAGCAAGGCTGAGACTTGGGCCAACTGGCTCGCCATCTTGAAACTTCTGCTTTCTCGACTGTCAAACAATGACATGCCTTGGGGATTACTGTAAGCATTAAAAAGAACACAGAAGATATTTGTCCAATCCCTAGTATACAGCCATAATTATTAGCTAGCTTCTTGGACCTCTTTTCTTCCCCTTCTCCTCTTCCTCCTCCTTCTTCTTCTTTAGTTTTTCAGAGAAATGAAGCTTTTTCCCCCAGGTGGGTATCTAATGATGAATATATTATTTATACAAATTTGTATACCCAGCAATGGTGGCAAGAGATAGTAATGCCTACAGGTAACCCGCTTAACAAATGAGCTGAACTGTAAAACACACCTTCAATGTAGATTTACATTTTATTCCAAACACTGGTTTCTGACTTGCCCCATCTTATTCTTCTTTGCTGTCCCTTCATGCTATCGTGGGTGATTCCACAGTTTTCTAGTCACTTTTGGGTATTATGAAAATATTATTATTTTCAGGGGCACCTGAATGACTCCGTCAGGTAAGGGTCTAACCCTTGGTTTCGGCTCAGGTCGTGATCTCAGGGTCATGATTCTGGGGTCTTGTGATCGAGCCCCATGTCAAGGCTTGCGTCAGCCTCCCCGGTCAGTGTGGAGTTTGCTTAAGGTTCTCGCTCTCCTCTCCCTCTGCCCCTCCCCAACTCTCAAATAAATGAATACAATCTTCAAAAGTATATATTATTATTTTCAGGAGTGAAATGCCCATGCAAGTCTAAATAAAATCATTAATCTCACCTTCAGTCCAAAGCTGGTCTCCTTCTCCCAACTCAGCCCTGACTCACAGGGCAGACACCTGCAGAGGGGAACAGATGTGATGGAGGCCCCGCCTAGCACAAAAGGCACCATCGGGTGAAGTTTTAAGCTGAGGCAGCTCCCACTCAAGGTAGGTTAAGAGGAGTGTGGGCTGGATTGCAGCCACTATTGGATCCGCAATAGCGGACTATGCAGTTGAATAAGGTCGTGTTGATGCATTTTTTTTCTCCTTATTTATCCTGGCTCTTTCATGCCTCCTTGATTTTCTCTTTTGCTTCTGGCTCCCTGGAGTAGAAGGGAAAGTAAATGGTATGTTTGCAGAAAAACACAACTAGTGTATTCAACAGATGATGCCGTCTGTGTCTCAGCCATCTAAATATTGCTTTTTTGGTATGGTGCTTTGATGACTATTTGGAAGACTCTGGGCCCCTCAGGCACAATTCTAAGTGCACTAGTCTCTGAGGATTCTGACTGAAGTGATGCACACTCTGAAGATCCTTTGCCTGCAGCAGGACACCCTCAGCCTGTCTCTACTATTGTTTAATTGAAGTAGAATCCCCTCTCTTTATCCTCCAAGAGATATCACTGGCCCATGGGAAAATATGACCTCCTTGTCTTGACTGATGGTTGAAGTGCAGAGACCTTTCCCATCACCACAAAGTGTCCATTGGCCTCCTGCCTTCAGAGTTCTCTAAGCAAGATGCAGGCACCGCTCTTTGTTCACACATAATTGAGGGGCTACATGCCAATTTATCCCAAGAGCTAAGGTCCACTCTGGTGTTAAAAAGAAACAAACCTGAACTTTTTGCAGCTGGAGACTTGTTTTAATCACCCGACCCCGCCTCTCTGCAGTAATTCTCCTCATTGACTTGTGATGGTGTGTGTGTGGCGGGGGGAGGACCCTATCCCCTTCTCATAGGGAAGTAACGACAACACTCACTCAGCTTATCATTGCAGTGACTTTTCTCCAAGTCCGTGTGGCATTTGTGACAGAGTTGACTCTATCCCTGACCCCTCTACCCCTCCAACACCCCAGGGAGATGTGAACCAGGCTAATCAGTAAGGGGCTCATATTCCCTGGACACAGTGATTGGCTTAGGGATAAGGAACTACCCTAAACCAGGGCCACTAGAACGAATCCCAGGGTTTTGCCTGATGTACTCTATTGGTCGTCATCCTGCTATCGTGAAGAAAGAGTTGATCTGAAAATAAGACTAATGCGGACAAAAAACACACGAGATGAAGAAACTTGACAATATCTTATTAGCACTTGGTTCCATCCATGTAGTAGCTAAACTCCCTTGTATTTCCCAGTAACATTACTTCTGGATAACACATACTTCCATGGTAGCACTGACTGAATTTGTTAGAATTTTATCTAGGTACATGTTTTTTCCCTTAAGAGACTGGCAAACCATCAAGGATCTAATCTAATTCATCTTTGTATTTCCCAGTAGGCCGCATAGTGTTTTCCACTCGTTGGGAATTCAACATATATTAAATAAAAATGTTTACATCTAAAATACTGATGTGAGTAGCACCAAAATACCCTACTCTTTCAAAATTGTTACTTTTAGGGTCACTTTTCTAAAGCAAAGGACCTGCCTGCTATCCAAAAGATGATAAAGATGTAGAGGTGGGGTAGTTATGTATATTAAGCTCAGTTAAGGCAAGCCTATGGGACAATTTTAGAGGGACATAGACCATTATGACTACCAGTATTCTTCCTCCTGCCAGTGAAGTGAGACCTCCTAAAAGATATCTGGATCTCGATATCTGTTCCTACTCATGAGTTGGTGAACAGCACGAAGAAGCTAATCTCCTTTTTCTCTGAAAGCACAAGGTTTTTGACAAGTCTGAAAACCCCTCCTTCATCAGGCCCAACACACACAGTAATACTGATGGATCTAACTACTCTTATTTGTGAACCATAGCCTAGAAGAGTCTTCCAAATGTGAAGAAGAGCAAAAGGTTTTATATATTAAGGTATATGTCCCTGAACACTTGGGGTAATATTGAAGAGTTCTAAGTCACATGGAAACAGATGTCTAGAGCTGTGCTCCTAATCCAACATTATACTGAAGGACTTAACTTGGCTTTCCCCACTGCATCATGAGTGCACGTGGACACAGGGTGCAAGCACAGAGATCAAAAGGCAACAGAGAGCCAGAGCACTGAGAAAGCTGAAAGTAAGCTCTTTCTGAGACAACAGGCAAAGCCAAGAGGTGAGCATTTCTGGAGTTTCTTGGAAAAAGCAAAGCCGTATCAAGCTATTAATGACAAAGTCTTGGAGCCATTAAAATTTTATGTATTGAGATCCTTTGACAGATTGTGGCAAAGGTTCTGATACGAGAAAATGGCATCACAACACAGACCAGCTGAAGACAGCATAGGAAACCTGGAGAAAATTCAGTATCCCTCAGAAAGCAGAGGGGGAAAAAAAAGTCAAATTAGTGAGTAACTGAGATCTTCTCTCTGCCTCCTTATTTTACTTTTTTCTGACTTATCGGGAACAGACTATTTTTTCAAAACATCACTATATATATCATTAATATATTTACAATATAATATAGCCATTATTATAACATATCATTAAGACCATGTACAATTTTTGAAAACTGACTCCATGAAAAGCCTTCTAGTAATGAGGCACTTTGAGGGAAACAATACATGTAGTAGTAGGAGAGTGAATACACATATATATCTGGACTATTTACTCCTTACTCCACTACTAAAGTCCAATTCTAATACAAGGAGACATGAAATTGACACCTAATGGAATGGTCTTATAACATTGTATCATTCTTGCTAGGATGATCTAGGTATATATTAGTTTTCTATTGCTGCTGTAACAAATTACCACAAACTCACTGGCATAAAACAATAAGACTGATTATCTTGAAGTTCTCTAGATTAGAAGGCTGATAGAGGTCTCACTGGACTAAAATCACGGTGTTGGCAGGGCTGTGTTCCTTTCTGAGGCCTTTTGGGGAGAATCTGTTTTCTTGCCTTTTCCAGTATTTAGAAGCTCCTGGACTCCTTGTTTTCTTCCTCCATCTTCAAAGCTGGCAAAGCCAGTCTGAATCCAGTTCACGCTAACGTCTCTCTGGTTTTCTCTTCTAATTTTCTCTTCCATCTTTAAGGACACTTGTGATTACATTGGGTCCCCCTGGATAATCCAGGACAATCTCTCTATTTTAAGGTCAATTGATGAGCCACCTTAATGCCCCTTTGCCAAATAATATGCCATATTCACAGATTTCAGTGGTAGGATGCAAACATTATTCTGGACCAAAACACCATAAGGTATTTTTACATTTTATATTTGCATGAGCTTCAAATATAGGAAAATTATACAGACTAACTTCTTCATTGTAAATCTCATTGAGTTTTTTGGGGGGAGTTGTTTTTTGTTTTGGTATTTTTAAGATTAGTAGGTGAGATTTCCTTAAAATGGCAGCGATGACTCTGGGGAATCAAGTAAAATGTTCTTCTGCTTTTCTATTTGTACTCCAGCTCATCCAATGTTAATTATCCTTTAAAAATTTAATTTATTTTAGTTAATTGTACCCGAGATCAAGATTTTAAATGACTTCTCTAAAAAAAATATATATATATAACGTTCATGGAAGATGATGTTTGAAAACCATAGCGCCTGAACACTTTCTCTCATCCGACATATAACATTTGGCAAGTTAAGGAATAGGACAAAATAGGAAAGCTGACTAAGTAACAATTTAAAAAAATCATAGACTTTAAAAATTCATTTTTATAAGTATATAATTATTCTCATGCAAAAGAAGAGAAATTCCATGATCTTATCTCTTATTCTAATCAAAAAGTATACAGCAGGGTGACTTCAGGCATAGCATAACCAAACAAGAATCACTGTTGGTCAAAGATCCAAGGAGAAAACAATCTCATTAAAACTATGAAATTAGTTGATTTGTAAATTATGCTCAACATTCTTTTTTTGCACACCTATTTAATTCTGCAAGCAATTTGAACTCTGATTCTATGCAAAGTCTTTTAGGAACAAAGCACATTGGAGGAAACAAAGCTCACCGGTAGGACGTGAAGTGGACAGACAAAAATCACTTAGAAATGAACAACCTGTGATAAATACTATGAAAGAAATAAGAATTCCACTAGAATACAAGATCTGTGAAGGCAGAAGTTTCTAACTCCAAAGCCAAGAAATATGCTCAGTAATATGAAAAGAATGTACTATGACAACATACAAAAGGAACACAAAATTCCATAAAACTTAAGGGTAGAAAAAGGGGAAGCTTTAGATGCCACGATTTCCATGTTTCTCACCTTAACGCTTAAGATAGCTATTAGCGTCATTAAATGGGCCTCCACCCACGCTTCACTTCTCAAAATGTTATTACCCATCTTTAACACTAGGTGGCGCTGCAAATGCAGGTATTGGCACACATTTCACAGATTGTGCCTACCCACTTGGAATAGGATTAATTTGTCTCTTCTGTGGGACTTTGTCCCAGTTAACCTGAACTAGAGGAAGAAAAATACTGAAGGAAGTAACACAGATGGGGATTTGTGCAAGAACATAAATTCTATCTAATACTTGGGTTTTAATCAGTATTTCTTTGGTCCAAGTTACCATTGAAAATTAAATTTTCTTTAGACTTTAAGTTTGCCTTATAGGTTTCTTTTATTTTCTGACATACAGAAGTTTGGAAAAATGCTTTTTTGAATTGACATATCTGATACAATTCTTTTTTAAACATCTAACATCATTACATATTTAATCAAATTGCCTTGGGCATGGTAAACTACAATGACTATTATATCTGGATTAGCTCAAATATTTAATCTTCTAAGACACAAACAGGTTTTCTTTTAAATACCCAAATACAGATTAAGCAACATCTTGCTAATCACTGAACTTTTAAATCAAATAAATCAGACTTACAAACATCGTAGATCAAATTCTAAGCATGTCAAACAGTTTGAGACCCAGACCACACACACAGCATCATGATGATTCCCTCCTAACTGGACTAAGCCAAGTAATGTTGCTATGGGCTCCTTTGCATGGTCACAGTTCTGACTTTCATGTGAGCAGGAGCTTTATAAAATTCTTTTTTCCTCCAAAAATAATTAGTTACTTAATATTATATGACGCACCCTCACCCCCATTGCCTTTGCCCTAAGTAACTGGTCCCTTAAATTGAAATGGGATTTTCATGTCCTCACGTTTATAAGCCTTTTCTGTAATTATAATGTGATATCCTCATGGAGGTCTAGTGTGTGCTGATGGAATTGAGAACCTCTTCCTTAGGCTGGGATTATATCCCTCTCACTTTCATAATTTATGTGCCTCAATTTCTCACTTTCCATTGACACCAGTCTAGTACCTCTTTCTCCAAGACAAAAGAAAACACCTCCCTCTCCAGTAGAGTTCCAACACTAGACACTGGAGTCAAAATATGTAAGTTTGAGCCTTTGGTCAAACTTGTGCCAGACATCAAATCTCAGTAGTTGATCATGGAATATGGTGAGAATCAAATAGATTCCTTTAAGTTACAACTCACTTCTTTCAATTTCAAGTTGTCTATTGGCCCACCATAACTAGAGGTGTCAGAGAATTTTAGCCGATACCAAAAGTACCAGGTACTGTTGGAGATCATATTCATTCAGCTCCATAGTTTCTGAGGTTGACTTGACCAAGGTCAAGTAGTTGGACAAGGGCAGAGCTGAAAGGAGAACCCAAGAATCTTCCTCTTTCCCTACAGTTCACTGTACATGATGCGGGTTTACGATAGGGGTAGCCTTTATCTTAGGAGTTTTAGAATAGACGGAGTCATTTTGTTCAACCCACTTTATAGAAGAAGAGTTGATGACCCCAAGATCACAAAACTCGTGACCTTGGAAAATGACTTTATTTCATAGACTTTAGTGAAAGCTGCTATTTATTGAACAAGTACCACGTATGAGGACTGGAATTGCCGTTTTTTCATGTATAACAACACTCTTGTAGGGAAGGTATTATTAACTAAATAACACATGAGGCAGCAAGACTAAGATGTTAAGTAACTTCTTCGGAGTTAAATTAAAAAAAATCATGAATGAATTTTAGAAACGGCTGCTCCCAAACCACTGTTACTTCTCTGGTACTGGAAGGCCTTTTCATTGCTAGCATTTGTCGAGGTTTAGTTTTCACCCACTTTTTAAAAAAGGTCCGACTTACTAGGATTTTAGAGTTCACTAAGAATTTATTTCAAAATTGCCTTGCTAATTGCCCCTAATTGCTGTCATTGCATTTTTGCCTTCTCAGGCTGCGCAATTAGGGGTGGCCAAGTGACTCATTGCTACCTAAATACTGAAGCTATTCAGTGGAACTCTCCCCAAAGTGGAAAAAAAAAAAAAAAAACCCAGATTTTAAAAATGTGAGATATAATTAGAAAAACACATTATATGTAATTCAGTTTAATAAATAATTATGAAACAGACACCTGGAATGACCGTATCTATCTGATTTTTCGAATTTTGTCTGGGATAGTCGCCCATGTTCTTGTACAGAGCAGAAAGAAATGTAGTTCATTTCTTTTCATTGTTGCAAGTTGTTCTGTGGCGTGAATATGTTCTGATGGTTTTATTTATCTTTGCTGTCTCTGTCAACATCTAGTTTCTCATTTTGCTTATTTCTTATTTTTATGTATGTATCCTGGTATATGGAAATCACTATATGCACTGATTAGCCACTCTGGCATATACCTGACAGCAGAATTGCCAGGTTAAGGAATTATGCACATTTAACTTTATTTGATGATAACAAGTCATTGTCTCAAACTGTTTTGAAAGTGATTGTTGGCAGTATTGTATGACAATCTTACTGTTCTCTATTCTCGCCATCATTGGGTGCTGTTGTATGATTGTCAATCTAGCTGGTTCATAGAAATAGTTCAGCATTATTTTAGTTTTCTTAATTGCCAGTTTCTAGGTTTTTTGAGCACATGTTGTTTTCTAGGGTTACTCGAATAAAGTTCCACAAACATAATGGCTTAAAGAGATTTTTTTGTCTCATGGTTCTCGAGGCTAGAAGTCTGAGATCAAGGACCAGCAGGGTGGTTCTTTCTGACAGTTGTGAAGGATAATCTGTTCCATGACTCTCTCTTCTTCTGGTGGTTTGCTGGCAAATCTTTGGCCTTCCTTAGTGTGAGTATGAATCACAAACCACCTGCCTTGATGTTCACATGGCTTTCTCCTTCTGTGTCTCTGTCTCCAAATTTCTCACCCTACTCCAGTAGGATTTCCTCTCCACTGATTACATATGCAACACCCTTATTTTCACATAAAGTCACATTCTGAGGTAAGCTAGCTTTGCTTCTCAACATATGAATTTGGGGGAGACATGATTCAACACATAAGAAGCCACTTGGATTTCCTCTTTTGTAAAGAACTGTTTAAGTCTCTTTTGCTCATTTTTCTTTTGGGTGGCCTTATATTTATTAATAATTTGTGGGATTTGTGCAGGTATAGAAGAGCTTTTTCAAAATGTATATTGGGCACATAATTTCCTTTTCTGTAGACTATCCTTTAACTCTAGAAATTTTAATGGATGAAATATGTTTCTTTTGAATATGGTTGAACTTAAGAGACCTTTCCTTTACATTCAGTAACTATTGTATATTGCTTAAGAAATATTTCCGTATCCTGACTTAATGAAGATATTTTCTTACATTATTTCCTAAAAACTTACAGGTTTTTCTTTTACCTTTAGGTTCTTTATTCACCTAGAAATGCCTTTAAAAATAAATTATGTGGCCAGCTACCTGTCCTTGTTCCATTTGTTGAAAATATACCAATTCCGCACTGACATACTATACCATCCCCATCATGGAGTACGTCCATGTGTGTGGGCCTGTTTTTGAACTCCTGATCTCTTTAGGGACTATGATTTCGTCTCTGTGTTAAAGGAACATAGTATTAATTACTATTGCTTCAAATAAATCATGGTTTCTGGCAGAGGATTTTTCTTACTTAGTAATTTTCTTTTTTTCAGACTGTCTTGCCTATTCTGGGCTCTTCATATTTTTATACAGATTTAAGAATAGAGTTATAAGGAATATATAGATCAATTTTGATAATATTGATGTCTGTAAGATATTGTCTCCACAAATCTAGCGTTTCTCTCTTCCCATTTTGGTCTTTCAAAATATCCCTCAGTAAAAGTATAATTTCCTCCATAGAGATTTTGCACATCTTTTATTTATTCCTAAGAGTTTGATATAATTTAATGTTCTTATAATTCCCTTTTTTATTATTTTATTAACATATAATGTATTATTTGTTTCGGGGGTACAGGTCTAAGAATCATCAGTCTTCCACAATTCACAGCACTCACCATAGCATGTACCCTCTTCAATGTCCATAACCCAGCCACTCTGTCCTTCCCCCGACAAACTTCTAGCAGCCCTCAGTTTGTTTGATGAGACTAAGAGTTTCTTATTGTTTGTCTCCCTCCCAGGTCCTATCTTGTTTCATTTTTTATCCCTCCCTTCTCCCCACGACCCCCCACCCTGTCTCTCAAATTCCTTACATTGGAGAGATCATATGATAATTGTCTTTCTCTGATCTCTGATTGACTTATTTTGCTTAGCATAATACCTCCTATCTCCATCCCCATCATTGCAAATGTCAAGGCTTCATTTTGATGGCTGCATTATACACACACACCACATTTCATATATGTATGTATATGTGTGTGTATATGTATATATGTATATACATATATAAACAAATAAATATATATATACACATACATACATACCACATTTCTTTATCCATTCATCTGTTGATGGACATCTAGGTTCTTACCATAGTTTGGCTATTGTGGACATTGCTGCTATAAACATTTGGGTGCACGTGCCCCTTAGGATCACTACATTTGTATCTTTAGGATAAATACCTAGTAGTGTGATTGCTGGGTCATAGGGTAGCTCTATTTTCAACTTTTTGAGGAACCTCCATGTTTTCCAGAGTGGCTGCACCAGCTTACATTCCCACCAATAGTGTAGAAGGGTTCCCCTTTCTCTGTATCCTCCCCAATGTCATTTAATGATTTATTAATTTTACCATTCTGACTGGTGTGAGGTGGTAGCTCACTGTGGTTTTGATTTGTATTTCCTTGATGCCAAGTGACTGAGCACTTTTTCATGTGTCTCTTGGCCATCTGGAGGTCTTCTTTGCAGAAATGTCTGTTCATGTCTTCTGCCCATTTCTTGATTGGATTATTTATTCTTTGGGTGTTGAGTTTGATAAGTTCTTTATAGATTTTGGATACTAGCCCTTTTTCTGATATGTCATTTGAGAATATCTTCTCCCATTCTGTGAGTTGTCTTTTGGTTTTGTTAACTGTTTCCTTTGCTGTGCAAAAGTTTTTTATCTTGATGAAGTCCCAATAGTTCATTTTTGCCCTTGCTTCCCTTGTCTTTGGTGATGTTTCTAGGAAGAAGTTGCTGTGCCTGAGGTTGAAGAGGTTGCTGCCTCTGTTCTTCTCAAGGATTTTGATGGATTCCTGTCTTACATTGAGGTCTTTCATTCATTTTGAATCTGTTTTTGTGTGTGGTGTAAGAAAATGGTCCAGTCTCATTCTTCTGCATGTGACTGTCCAATTTTCTTAGCACCATTTGTTGAAGAGACTTTTATTTTTCCCATTGCACATTCTTTCCTGCTTTGTCAAAGATTAGTTGACTATAGAGTTCAGGGTCAATTTCCAGACTTTCTCTTCTGTTCCATTGATATGTGTGTCTGTTTTTGTGTCAGCACTATACTATCTTGATAATTATGGCTTTGTAATGGAGCTTGAAGTCTGGAATTGTGATGTTGCCGACTTTGGTTTTCTTTATTAACATTGGCTATTCAGAGTCTTTTCTGGTTCCATTAAATTTTAGGATTATTTGTTCTAGTTATTTGAAAAAGTTGATGGTATTTTGAAAGGGATGGCATTAAATGTGTAGATTGCTTTAGGTAGCATAGACATTTTCACAATATTTGTTCTTCCAATCCATGGGCATGGAACTTTCTTCCATTTCTTTGTGTCTTCCTCAATTTCTTTGTACTTTATAGTTTTCTGAGTACAAATTCTTTGACTTTTTGGTTAGGTTTATTCCTAGGTATCTTATGGTTTTGGGTGCAATTGTAAATGGGATTGACTCCTTAATTTCTCTTTTTTCTGTCTTGTTGTTGGTGTATAGAAATGCAGCTGATTTAAGTGCATTGATTTTATATCCTAACACTTTACTGAATTCCTGTATGTGTTCTAGCAGTTTTGGAGTGGAATCTTTTGGGTTTTCCACATAAAGTGTCATCTCATCTAAAAAGAGTGAGAGTTTGACTTCTTTGCTGATTCAGATGCCTTTTATTTCTTTTTGTTGTCTGATTGCTGAGGCTAAGACTTTTAGTACTATGTTGAATAGCAGTGATGATAGTGGACAGCCCTGCCGTGTTCCTGACCTTGGGGAAAAACTCTCAGTTTTAAGAATCACATTCACTGTGGGTTTTTCATAGATGCTTTGATGATATTGAGGTATATGCCCTCTATCCTTAAACTGTGAAGAGTTTTGATCAAGAAAAGATGCTGTACTTTGTCAAATGCTTTTCCAGCATCTGTTGAGAGTATCATATGTTTCTTGTTCTTTCTTTTATTAAGGTATTGTATCACAGTGATTTATTTGCAGATGTTGAACCAACCTTGCAGCCTAAGAATAATGGGCTGTTATTCTTGATACTGTTTGGTAATGTACTATTTGATCCTATTGGCTAGTATTTTGGTGAGAATTTTTGCATCCATGTTCATCAGGGATATTGGTCCGTAATTCTCCTTTTTGATAGGGTATTTGATTTGGGGATCAAGGTAATGCTGGCCTCATAAAATGAGTTTGGAAAATTTCCTTCCATTTCTATTTTTTTGGGAACAGTTTCAGGAGAGTAGGTATTAATTCATCTTTAAATGTTTGTAGAATACCCCTGGGAAGCTGTCTGGCCATGGGATCTTGTTAATTGGAAGATTTTTGATGACTGCTTCAATCTACTTACTGGTTATGGGTCTGTTGAGGTTTTCTATTTCTTCCTGGTTCAGTTTTGGTAATTCATATGTCTCTAGGAATCCTTACACTTCTTCCAGATTGTCAAATTTGCTGGTGTATAGTTGCTCATAATATGTTCTTATAATTGTTTGTATTTCTTTGGTGTTGGTTGTGATCTCTCCTCTTTCCCTCATGATTTTATTAATTTGGGTCTTTTCTCTTTTCTTTTGGTAATTCTGGCTGGGGGTTTATCAATCTTATTAATCCAAAGAACCATCTCCTAGTTTCATTGATCTGTTCCACTGTTCTTTTGGCTTCTATTTCATTGATTTCTGCTCTCATCTTTATTATTTCTCTTCTCCTGCATTGAGGCATTCTTTGTTGTTCTTTTCCAGCTCCTTTAGGTGTAAGGTTAGGTTGCATACTTGAAACCTTTCTTGATTCTTGAGAAAGGCTTGTATTGCTATATACTTTCCTCTCAGGAATACCTTTGCTGTGTCCCCAAGATTTTGAACAGTTGTGTTTTTATTTTCATTTGTTTCCATGAATTTTTTCAATTCTTCTTTAATTTCTTGGTTGACCCATTCATTCTTTAGTAGGATGGTCTTTAGCATCCATGTATTTGAGTTCTTTCCAACTTTCCTCTTGTGGCTGAGGTCTAGCTTCAAAGCTTTGCGGTCTGAAAATATGCAGGGAATGATCCCAATCTTTTGGCACCAGTTGAGACCTGATTTGTGATCCAGGATGTGATTGATTCTGGAGAATGTTCCATGTGCATTAGAGAAGATGTGTATTCTGTTGCTTTGGGGTGGAATGTTCTGAATATATTTGTGATGTCCATCTGGTCAGTGTGTCATTTAAAGCCTTTGTTTTTTTGTTAATCTTTTGCTTAGATGATCTATTTTAATCCATTTCGGGGGGGGTGTTAAATTCCCCTGCTATTATTGTATTATTCTCAATGTGTTTCTTTGCTTTTGGTTTATATACTTTTGGCTTATATAGCTGGCCGCTCCCAGCTTAGGGTCATAGATATTTAAAATTGTTAGATCTTATTGGACAGACCTTTTAAGTGTGATACTGTGTCCTTCCTCATCTCGTATTATAGTCTTTGTCTAAAAATATAATTTTTATAATATAAGGATTTACACCCCTGCTTTTTTTGATGTCCATTAGCCTGGTAAATTGTTTTCCACCCCCTCACTTTAAATCTGGAGGTGTCTTTGGGTCTAAAATGTTTTCTTGTAGAAGGCATATCAATGGATCTTGTTTTTTTATTCATTCTGATATCTTGTGTCTTTGGATTGGGGCATTCAGGGTAATTATTGAAAGATATGAATTTAGTGCCATTATATTTCCTGTAAGGTGACTGTTAACTGTATATTGTCTCTGTTCTTTTCTGGTCTACTACTTTTAGGCTCTCTCTTTGCTTAAAGGACCCCTTTCAATATTTCCTGTAGGGTTGGTTTGGTGTTTGCAAATTCTTTTAATTTTTGTTTGTCCTGGAAGCTTTTTATGTTTCCTCTATTTTCAATGATAGTCTAGCTGGATATAGTATTCTTGGCTGCATATTTTTCTTATTTAGTGCTCTGAATATACCATGCCTATTCTTTCTGGCCTGCCAGGTCTCTGTGGATAAGTCTGCTGCCAATCTAATATTTCTACCATTGTATGTTACAGACTTCTTGCCTTGAGTTATTTTCAGGATTTTCTCTTTGTCACTGAGACTTGTAAGTTTTACTATTAGATGATGGGGTGTGGACCTATTTTTATTGATTTTGAGGGGGGTTTCTCTGTGCCTCTTGGATTTTGATGCTTGTTTCCTTCCCCAAATTAAGGAAATTCTCTGCTATAATTTGCTTCAATATACTTTTTGCCCTTCTCTCTCTTTGTTCTTCTTTTGGGATCCCAGTTATTCTAATATTGTTTCATCTTATGGTATCACTTATCTCCCAAATTTAGCCCTCATGGTCCAGTAGTTCATGTCTCTTTTTCTCAGTTTTTTTATTCTCCATCATTTGGTTATCTATATCACTAATTCTCTCTTCTGCCTCATTTATCCTAGGAGTAAGAGCCTCCATTTTTTATTGCACTTTATTAATAGCTTTTAAAATTTCAATTTAGTTAGAGTTTAGTTCTTTTATTTCTCAAAAAGGGGATACTCTAATATCTTCCATGATTTTTTCGAGCCCAGATAGCACCTTGATAATCATCCTTCTGAACTCTAGTTCTGACATCTTACTAATATCGGTATTGATTAGGTCCCTAGCCATCAGTACTGCTTCTTGTTCTTTTTTATTTATTTATTTATTTATTTATTTTTTGGAAGGTGAGTTTTCTGCCTTGTCATTTTATCCAAATAAGAATAGATGAGTGAGAGAACAAAATACTAAAAGGGTAGCAATGACCCAGAAAAATCACACACTAACCAAATCAGAAGAGACCCAAAATTGGGAGGAGAAGGAAAGGAAAAAAAAGATTAGACTGGCGAACATTACAGAGCTACACACTTGATTTTAGGTGTATTTTGGTCTATTAGAAGAATCTGCCTCCCAAAATTTTAAAGAAAGAAAAGAAAGAAAAACATACACACACACACAAATAAGGGTAAACACAATGAAGGGATGGAATATGGCTGTAAAGATGAAAGTGTTAAAAGATTCTAAAGAAGGAATTGATAAGATAAGAAGTTGGTTGGAAAAGAGAAAAAAAAGAAAGAAGAATGTGATCAGGCTGGAGATTAGAACAAAGCCATGCACTAGATTTAGGATTTATTTTTTATCTGTTAGAAGAAACTGTATTCCAAAATTTTAAAGATAGAAAAACCTATGTGTATATGAAAAATAAGGTTAAATACAATGAAGGGATAGAATATGACTATGACAATGAAAATTTAAAAAAAAATTTTTTTAATGTATTGTTAAGATAAAAGAGTTAAAAATGGTTAAAACAGGAAAGAGGAAAAATAAAAAAAAAGAATAAGAAGAAAATAAAATAAAAATAATTTAACTTTGAAAGACTAATGAATCATGGGGAAAAAGCCATGAATTCCATGTGTTGCTTTCCCCTAGCTCTGGAGTTCCATAGTTCTCATTGATTTGTGAGCTTGATCTTGGCTGGATATTCTTGCTGATCTTCTCCAGGAGGGGCCTGTTGCAGTGATTCTCAAACATCTTTGCTCCAGGCAGAATTTCACTGCCCTTGCCAGGGCCTAGGCTAAGTAATCTGCTTTGGCTCACTCTCAGGAGCTTTTGTTTCCTGAATGCTTTCCTTATCACTTTGGAGGCAGAGGATAAAGATGGCGGCCTCCCAATCTCCAGCCCATAGCAACCTAGAGCTCGGGGCTGCACTCCTCAGTGCACCCTCAGAGAAAAGCAGTCAATCCCTCCTGTCTCCCTGGTCTCCAGCTTTGCTCTGAGCTCACCAGACCTGTGACTGAGGTTTCTATCTCTGGCGCAAGGCCCTGTTTGGAGTCTCCAAACCCAGCAGATTCCAGTACCGCTCCTGTGCCACTCCTCCCAGAAGAAGGTGAGTCTCCCTAGATCTGCCACTTGAGGGTCCCTGCTGGTAGGGCAGTGGCCTAACTGTGTCTTGGATCACAGTTTATGGTAACCCCAAGCTGAGAGCTCACGCCTTGGCTCTGTTTCTGCAGCTGGATTCTCCCTCCAATATATGGGAGCTCTGCTGCACTCACACACCCCTGGTCTTTCTATAACCCTGAGGGACCTGAAGCCACCCTGTCCCCATGAAGGCTCCATCCCCCTGCTTAGCCTCTGAGCAACAACCCTCAGTGGAGCAGATTTCTAAAAATTCCGATTTTGTGTTCCACTGCTCTACCACTTTCCAGGAGCTGAAACCTCCCCCAGTGGTCTATCTTCCCATATATCACCTCGGATTCACTTCTCCACATGTCCTACCTTCCAGAAAGTGGTTGCTTTTCTGTTCCTAGAATTGCTGCTCTTCTTCTCTTCAATTTCCTGTTGAATTTTTAGGTGTTCAGAATAGTATGATAACTGTCTAGCTTAATTCCTGGGACCTGATGGTATTTAGTTCTCATACTCCTCTCCCATCATGCCCCGGAAATCCCTTATTTAATGCTATTATAATTCTAGTTTGGCTTTTATGAATAAATATTGCTCTGAACATTTCTGTTCATGGTTTTAGTCAATATAACCATTTATTGTTTTCAGGTATGTAAGCCAAGAATACCGTTGCTATGTCAGGAGATACATGTGACCTTAGCATTAGTAGTCAAAACTGAAGAGTTCCTGGCATGGTTGTACAGATGTGCACTCAACATCAGAATGTATAAGAGTTTCAGTTGCTCCATAATTTTGTTAACACATGGTATTATCTATTGTTTAATTTTAGCATTTCCGGTGGACATGAAAAAATGTCTCACTAGGTTTTAACTTTTATTTTCCTAAGGACTAATGACAATCTTTTCACATCTCATTTGACATATCTATTTTTTGATGAAGAATTTGTTCAAATCTTTTGCCTGTTTGGATGGGGGTGGCAGAGAGATTGTTTCTTATTACTGAACTTTAAGTCCTCTTTCAGATAGGTGTTTGAGAACACTTTCTCCCACGGTGTGGCTTGTATTTTCATTGTATTAACAGTGTCTATAACAGAGGAGTTCTTGCTTTTGATGAGATTTTTAAATGGTTTGGCCTTTCATGTTCTAAGAAAACATTGCCTAAAGCCCGATTATAAACATTTTCTTCTGTATTTATTTCTAGAAATTTTATATTTTCAAGTTCCACATTTCTATCCATGATCCTTTTCAAAATTGTTTTTATATTCAATATGAGGATCATAGTTGATTTTTTGCATTGTATTTTCAGGTGATTCAGTGACATTTGTTCAATTATCTTGACACTTGCTGAAAATCAATCAAACACATTGTGTGGGTATATTCTGGGCTTTCTAATTCTGATCCATTTTTCCATACATCTGTCCTTTGAACAATACCATTCTGTCTTTATTACTACATATTTTTACATTAAGCCTTGAAATTAATTAGCAGGGGTTCTTCAAATACATTCCATTTCAAATGTTATTTAAAGTGTTCTAACTTCTTTGCTTTCCCAAATAGATTTTTGGATCTGCTTAGATTTGGATTTGATTGCATTAAATTCCTATCACAATTTGAGGAGAATAAACATTTTAACAATATGGAGTCCTTGACTCCTTGAACACCTCTCTATTTGAGTAGATCACTAACTTCTTCTATCCATATATATATATTTTTAATTTTCAGCAAACAAATCACATTTGACTATAATCCACCAAGTTATAGTGTAACCTGAACTGTCTTTCATAAACTGGGTAGTATTTGACCCACCAAGTCATAAAGTTGGCTGCAGAGTTATGCTCCATCATCAAAGGAAAGTGGTGAATATGAGATTGGGGCTGAGTAGGTTCTAAAGGCTCAAGTAAATCACATTGAGAAGTGTGGCTCAAATGCCTATGGTCACTACTCTTGCCATGTTGCCTTTTCTCTCCCAGCCTGCACTTGCAGCTCCACAGGGCAGTCCTTACTACCAGATGACAGAGGAAGACAAAACTTCAGTCTGGCTTACAGGTGCTCCCACATGACATGCCAGCTCTAAATTTTCTCTCTGGGACATCCCCAAAGAGAAATCTCTCCAGTGGGCAGATTTTTAAGCAGTACACCTACTTATTCACTTTGCTTGGAAGGAAAAATGGCCAGATGTGCAGTTATATGGTAAGTTTTAAGTTGTGGCCAATAAGTTGGCTGGATGGTGAGGGACTTGGAAGCAACATGACTGAAAAACTGGTAACAAAGGAATTTGAAGAAGAGGTATGTGGCTAGACCTCTCTGAATGGGCAAGAAATGTGAAGAGACTTGTGTTCCATGCGAATGTTCATCAAAAGGTGACCTCAGTGGAGAAGGATTTTAATAATCAAAGGGACAGATTGATCTGTTTTGTGAATACCAGTCAGCTTCTTTTCCCAACACCACCCCACATGCCATCAACCAGTGAGCTTTTGAACAAAGTAGCAGGGATAGAGTCTATGCATGGGCTTATCAAGTCCTGGCCATAGCTACCACTGAGTGCCCAGTCTGCCAACAGTAGAGCCCAACACAACTGCCAATATGACACAGTTCCTCAGGGTGGCAAGCCAGCTACTAGTGGCAGGTTACTTACATTAGACTGCTTCCATCATGGAAGTGATAGCATTCTTTTCTTATTGGAATAGTCATTTACCCTCGATGTGGATTTGCCTTCCCTGCACATGATGCTTGTGCCAAAACTACCACTCATGGACTTAGTGAATGCCTTCTTCACGATCATAGTATTCCACACAGCATTGCTTCTGACTCAGTAACTCACTTCAGAGAGAAAGAAGTGCTACCATGGGCCCATCCTTACAGAATTCACTGGTCTTACCATATTCCTCACCATCCTGAAGCAGCCATCTTGATAGAATGTGGAATGATCTTTTGAAGACTCATTTATTATGTCAGCTATGTGACAATACCTTGCAGGTCTGAGATACAGCTCTGCAGTGGGTGTCTGTGCTCTGAAATCAACATTCCAAAGATAGTGTTACTTCTCAAATAGCTGGGATTCATGGGTCCAGGAATCAAGGTGTCGTAGCGGGTGGTACAGCTCACTATTACTACCTGGTGGTGGTCTTGGGAAACCTTGGTATACTTTTAATTATTTTTCTTTCAAGAATCAAGTTTTAGTTCTATTATTTTTCTTTAAGTTCGGTTAAGCCTCTGCCTTCGGCTCAGGTCATGATCTCAGGGTCCTGGGATCGAGTCCTGCATTGGGCTCTCTGCTTGGCAGGGAGCGTACTTCCTCCTCCCTCTCTCTGCCTACTTGTGATTTCTCTGTCAAATAAATAAATAAAATCTTTTTTAAAAATGCCATTGAGTTTCACTCTTATTTTTATTACATCCTTCTGTCTTTTTGCTTTGGGTTTAATATTCTCTTCTTTCTTTCTTATCTCTTAAAATGTTACACTGTTCTTTCAAAAATAGGCATTTATTATTATATAAATTTCTGCTTAAGCACTGCTCTAGGAGGGTCTCATAAGTTGTGTTTTCATTTTCATTCACTGAAAAATATTTTTAAAATTCCATTGCTTCTTTCTCTTTGACCAGTGGGTTGGTTAAAAGTGTATTATTTAGTTCCACATATTTGGGCATTTTCAGGTTTCTTTCTGTTACTGATTTCTATGTTAATTCTATGTAGTCAGATAACATATGTCAGGTAAAATAGTCTCATTTAATTACCTTAATTGTGTTCATGTTTATTGTATGCCTCAGAACATGGTTGTTCTTGGTAAGAGTTTTATGTGTATTTGCAAATAATATGTATTGAGGTGATGTTGGGGAGAGTGGTCTATAAATATTATGTCAAGTTGTTGATGGTGTTATTCTGGTTTTTATGTCATTGCTGAATTATTGTCTACTTATTCATATAGAATGTTACTAAAACAGGAGTGTTGACATTTTTGGTTATGAATTTTTCTATTTCTCTTTGTAATTCTATCAGGTTTTGCTTCATGCATTTTGAAACTGTATGGTTTCACTCATATACACAGAATTGTTAAGTCTAACTGTTGAACTAACTATTTTATTATTATATAATATTCTCTTTCACTCTGGCACTATTCTGTGTTTGGAAATCTACTTCTTCTGACACAACATAAGGACTCCAGCTTTCTTTGATTAATGTTTCCATACTATATCCTTTCCTACCCTTTTAACTTCTCATCTCTGAATGCCTTTATAATTCAGTTAAATTTCTTATAGATAGCCAGTAGTTGGAATCTTCTAACTAATCTATCCATCATAGTCATTTGACTTGGGTTTTTTGTTTTGTTTTGTTTTTTGACTTGGTTTTTTTTTTTTTTTAGACCATTTGCATTTGATGTGCTTTTTAATATATTATGTTTATATTTACAATCTTACAAGTTACGCTTTATTTGAACCATCTGTTCCTTTCCATTTTTCTTTTTTGTCCTCTTTTGGATTATCTGAATGCTTTTTAAACTGGTTTCATTTTATCCTCACTATTGGCTTATTGTGTGTGTGTGTGGGTATGTGTGTGGGTATGTGTCTGATCTATACATTTAAAAAGGCACCATTAAATTACTATGATATACCTTGAAATAATATTATACCATTTCATTTAAATGGTGTAAGTACACAGCAGTGTACTTCCACTTTCTTCCTGCATCCTTTGTGTTATTGCTGTCCATCCAATTACAGTGAACAGAATAATTGGCTGAACAATTTAGTTTTATATGCATTTTCAATCCCATACTACATTGTTCATGTTTTTTACTTTATACATTCAGTTACTTATTAAGATAATTGAAAAAGCAATTAAAGTATCTGTTTTAGTGGTCCTCATGTTTACCATTTCCTACACTCTTCATTTCTTTGTGTAGATTTAAGTTTTGATCTGGTCTTGTAGTCTTTATGCCTTGAAGATCTACTATGAGCATTCTGTTTTGTTTTGTTTTGAACACAGTTCTTCTGGTAATGAATTTTCTCAGGTTTTTTTTTCTAAGAACATGTTCATGTCACCTTTTGACATTTGCTTTATTTTATTTTATTTTATATTTTAGCTGGATATAGATTTCTGAGTTGACAGTATTTAAATAGGTCACTTCTCTGGGTTCTTCATATAGTATAGTATGAGTATAGTATAGAATTGTGTAGTTTTAATATTATAAGATAGCTTCTTGTGAGAGTCGTGCTATAATTCTTTTTTTAAATTCATTAATTTATTTTAGAAAGAGAGAGAGCATGAGCAGGTAAAGCAGAGGGAGACGGAGAGGGAGTCTCAAGCAGACTGTATGCTAAGTGCAGAGCCTGTTGCCAAGCTCTATCTCATGACACTGAGATCGGACCTCTGCTAAAACAAAGAGCTGGACACATAACCAACTGTGCCACTCAGGATCCCTGAGTCCTGCCGTAATTTTTATCTTTGTTCGTATAAGTAATTTTTACCCTTCTCTGGCTATGTTTAAAATTAAGCTGTTTAATTTGGTTTTCAGCAGTTTGGCTATTTACTTTATTCTAGTTTGTATCTGTGTGTGTGCTTAAAAAAATGATTATTACCGACATTTTCTGAGCTTGAGTCTACAGTCTGTTCTCTTTCATAATTTTTGGTAGATTCTAAGCAATTATCTCTCTACCTTTTTTTCTTCTCTGTCCTATCTCTCTTCTCATTCTAGAACTCCCATTTTATATATGTTGGCTCTTTGATGTTGCCTCACAATTCTTGCATCTCCTTTCTGTTGCTTTCTTCCCTTTCACTCTATATGTGTTTTAGTTTTAATTAATTGTTAATTAATGAATTAATTTTAGAAGGGGAGGGGTAAAGGGAGTGGGCGAGAGAGAATCTAAGCTGGACGTGGGGCCCCATGCAGTTTTCCACTTCAGAACCTGAGATCATGGTTTGAGCCTGAAACAAGAGCTGGTTGCTTAACAAACTGAGCCCTATTGATGGGTAAACAAAAGAAATTCTTCACGTCTGACATTATGATTTTTTAAAAAGATTCTAGCAATTTTATCTGATTCTTTCTTAAAGCTTCCATCTCTCTGCTCAATATTCAAAAATGGCCATCATGATAATGTCTGGATGCCGTTGCTGAAGTGTTGAAACAAAATCGTCTGACATCTTGCTACTTTGATAAGACCAAAAAAAAATTATCCATACATTTCAAAAGAGCAAAGTAATTTTTATGAAAAGGATATTAGCATGTAAGCTTTCTAGAAACATGACTTTTGCTTTATTTAAACATAACAATATTAAAGCCAATGCATAAGAATCCAAGGATCTTCCTGTGTCAGGCATGAAATGGTTTTCTATCTGCCCCAGAGACTTAGCTCTTTTTTTTTCATAGGAGAGAAGATTCCAGGGAAGGGGCGATCTGTGATTGATCCCAGAAGCAACCATTTACTTCCTGTGTAACTGTACCATTAAGGGAAGAGGGGGAGAATGAGGGAGGGAGGTGAAGTCAGCAGGGAGGTTCTTCAGTTTCTTCTCTTCCCTGAGCTTTTGGCCTGAGCACTAGTAGAAGGCCATGGAAAAGAGCTAGCAAATGTGTATAAATTTATGTTTTGTTTGAGTCCTCAGGTTGTTACAAATTGATATGCTAGCTGCATTCAACATAATAAATAAATCGAGGCACCAATAATCAAAACTTACTTTCCAATTAGAGTAAAATAATCTATGATTAAAAAAAAATGTTTCTACTCTTTTAAAATGTCTTTTTCCTAGAATGAGAAATTATTAGTCCTGATTTTATATATAGGTTCATTAATAACAATACTCATTTATTTATTCATTCATTTTAAAAATGCATTCATTTAAAATTCATTTAAAAATTCATTCTCTGGGTACCTGGGGGCTCAGTGGGTTAAGCCTCTGCCTTCAACCCAGGTCGTGATCTCAGGGTCCTGGGATCGAGACCCGCATCAGGCTCTCTGTTCAGCAGAGAAGCTTCTCCCCCCACGCCCTCTCTGCCTGACTCTCTTCCTACTTGTGGTCTCTCTTTCTCTCTGTCAAATAAATAAATAAGTAAATAATCTAAAAAAAAATTTCATTCTCAGCCCATTTTGTGTCAGGCACTGCTCTCATTGCTTGGGATCCTATTTCCAATATGGACATGACTTGCTTCTTTAGCTATTTCAAGTCTTTTACTCAAATTTCACTTTCTCACTGAAATAGTCCTTAGCTCTTTGTAACTGCCAACTACCCTACTCCTGATTCCCTTTTCCTCTTCCATGGTTTTTTTTTTTTTTTTTTTACTATATTGCCAATCACTTAATATCTTGAATAATTACTAATTTTTTATTGCCTATCTTTTCCTTTAGAATGTTTGTTCCTTGAAGAAAGAGGTGTTTATATGTTTCGGTATTGATGTATTCCAAGGGTGGTGTGTGTGTGTGTGTGAGAAAGATTCTGTAAGACCTGGTAGTTCACTGTAAGGGTCTTGGATTTTACCCTCATTAGATGAGAAACCATTAGAGAGTGTTGACAAAGGAGTGACATGATCCAAGGTAAGTTTTAAGCAGATTGCTTTGACTGCTTTATTGAGAACAAATTTCAGTGGGCCAGGGAGAATGCTTAGGAGGCTAGGGCAATAATCTATGATGAGAGATGGCAGTGGTGTAGACCAGAGTGATAGTGATTAAACAGAAAATGGAGGTGATGAGGTGCGTCTGGGTGGCTTAGTGGGTTAAAGGACTGGCTGAGTGGGTTAAGGGACTTGATTTCGGCTCAGGTCATGATCTCTATTTGGGATTCAGTCTCTGCCTCTGCACCTCCCCCTTCCTCTCCCTCTCTCTAAATAAGGAAATAAGATTTTGAAAGAAAGAAAGAAAGAAAGAAAGAAAGAAAAAAATGGACACGATCAGTGGATAGATTTTAAGTACCAACAGGATTTGCTATGGGTATAGAACGGGGTAATAGGTGCTAGAGCATAAGAAAAAGAGAATTCAAGGCTATAATTTTGCTTAATGCAAATAGAAAGTTGGAGTTGTCATTAACTGAAATAGCAAAGACTGTGGGTGGGATAGATGTGGGGAAGGAGATATGTCAGTTAGTCACTGAACTCATTTTTATTAAAAATTTTATGAGAGGGACCCCTGGGTGGCTCAGTCTGTTAAGCATCTGACTCTTGATTTCAGCTCAGGTCATGATCTCAGGGTCCTGAGACCCAGCCCCACATAGGGCTCAGTCCTGAGTTTGGAGCCTGTTTAGGATTCTTTCTCTTTGTCTTTGCATCCCCTCCTTTCACTTAGACTCAATCTCTCCCTCTCAAAAAAAAAAAAAAAATTTTTTTTAATGAGATATCCCAGTGGAGCTAGAAGTAGAATATAAAAGTCCAGAATTTGCAACAGAGGTCAGGACTACTGTGGGAATTGTCAGAATAGAGATGATATTTTCAAGGCATGGTACTAAAAGATTGTAGAGAGCAGAGAAGAAAAGAGGTTAAAGAAGAAAAAAGGTCTGAGAATTTAAGTTTTTAGGTAGTCTCAGGATAAAAGTTAGGGAGAAGAGGAAGAACAACAGAGAAAATACAGCCAGTGATTCAGGAAGAAAAGCAAGAATGTATGTCCTGGATGTCAAATGGGACAAATGAAGAGAATGTTCCTAGGAAGATTGACTCATCTATGAGTTGTTTCCAATACTGTTGATAGCTTAAGTAAGCTGAAAACTGAGACTTGGCCATTGTTTCAATTTAGCAATATAGAGGTCATTAGAGAGAGGATTTAGAAGAAAAAGGAAGAGAGGAATTAGACATCATGAGATAAAACAACCCCTTGGGGAAGTCTTGAGAAAAAAAAATGTAGTAGAGAAATAATATTTTAGGGTTGGTGAGGGTTTAATAATTTTCAAAGTAATTTCCCATTTCTTGTTTCCTTGAAACTCTCCTTAAGACAGGGCAGTGATTTTCCATTTATAGTTAGGAAATGAAAACTCAGAGAAGTGAAGCATCTTGGATATTATAGAGCTAGCAGGTGTTGGAACTGGGAACAGAATGCGTTTCATACTTCTAGCTCAAACTTCTCTAGAATGCACGATGCAGATACTATCCGTGATGAAAATAAATCCCATCTGCCTAATGGTTCTGCTTGGGGCCATGCTCAGCTGGTTCATTGTGGCTCAGTCCACTAGCTGAGGTTTGGCAAGTTGATGAAGTAATTTGTTTGTTTTGCTCCAGGGACCCTGTGGGTGTTCAATATGTGTTAATTCATTGATTGATTCTCAGAGGAAAGCTGTAAATCTCAGCATGTTTTCTTTATTGAAGAATATAATCACAATTCACACATAATCACTATAATCACATATTTACTCCTCAAACTAAGATCCTTTTGATGTTCTCAGTGACAACTGGGGACCTCATTTCAGTTGATGCTTATAATATAGAATCATCCAAAGGGCCATTATTGCCATAATTAGCTTATAAATTTAATCTAATGTTTACAGCAGCAGAGGAAATGATTCAAACACATAAAATTCTTTCTTGGCCTCTATTGGCCTCAATTTATTTTTATAGATAACTATGAGTTAAGGCCAAAATAATAGCCATCACATTTGGGAAGGATATTTTTGCAGAGATGTATGCAAATACACGTTTATATTCTTATGCTATAAACAAGGCATTTATGAGAGTCTATCAGACTACCAAGTGAACTGCTGGCTAAATTTCTGTGTTGCTCTGCTCCAGCATGGACAGGAGAAGCAATACATTCCTGGAATGGAGGGGTCAGTAACACAGGAAAGAGTGTTTAAAAATGATAAATGATGATGTTATAGAAAAACAAATAGAACTATCCCCCAATCTCTCTCTCTCTCTCTCTCTCTCTCTCACACACACACACACACACACACACACACACGTTACTAAATAAGGGGAGTAAAGAATTTGAGAAAGCACATGTTGAAATCTAGCCATGACCCTGTAAATTCACAGTTGCTGGGATGCAAACAACTTGGATCTTGCAATATGGTACAGGCTTGTAGTGTACCTCTGAGAATCAAGGTAGCAAATATTTTGGATAAAATTGCATGACGTGTCAGGTCAGAGAGCTCAAAGCAAAGAATTTTTCTCAGTTTCTAATTAGGTGGACCATTAAGAGCACAGGTATTAGAATTCTGCAAACAGGGCCGCGTGGGTGGCTCAGTGGGTTAAAGCCTCTGCCTTCGGCTCAGGTCATGATCCCAGGGTCCTGGCATCGAGCCTTGAACGGGGCTTTTGGCTCAGCAGGAAGCCTGCTTCCTCCTCTCTCTGCCTCTCTCTTCCTCTCTCTCTGCCTACTTGTGATCTCTGTCTGTCCAATAAATAAATAAAATCTTTAAAAAAAAAAAAAAAAGAAGAAGAATTCTGCAAGCATACTAGTTCAGGAAGAATTTCTAACCATGAGTGATGTTCATGGCCCTTAAAGGGAAGACAGACATCTCTTTGAAAGTTCCTAACTTCCACACGCAATCCACATGGAATGTTTATGATTGTGATATAAACATATGCTTATTCATACGATTATATATTTCTTTTATTATGTGAATCTCTTTATATCCGCAATACTTGTAAAATGGACACGGGTTTCACGTACAAGAAATGTCACATTTATTTACCTGAAATTAATTTAAATAAATCCAACTTTAAATTCCTATGCCACCAGTCTCTCCTGCTAAACTCTGAACAGTCCCCCAGGATTATGCAAAGGTCCTGAGGTTTAGAGCAAAACAAATATTAGGGAAAGCACATTTAGTAGGAATTCACACTGCAAATTTGGTGGTCTTCCTTCCTTTTCTTTCGGGATTATAGGGCATGGGGAGGAGAAGGAGAGAAAGGATTCCAAGGAGATAGAAAGTGAGCATAGCAGAGGGGATGGAAAGGTTCAGAAAGTTTATATATTCAGTTATTTGCTAGTGAAATCCAGAATGCTGCTATTAGAACAGTGAGACTGAACAGCTTGCTTTCATTTTCCTTTAACAAGGCCTTTTCAGGAGATAAATGTTAAGGAGCAAGGGGGAGTGGAGAAAATTAAAAATATTTCAAAATTGGAAGATGAGGAAATGATAAATGTTTTAATCTCTTTAAATCTTTTGAAAGAAAATTTCTGTGAGTTGTTTCTCTGTAGCCTTCGTCCTCCTCCGCCCGCTTCTCGATTTCTCCCCTCATCTCTTCCTCCTCCTGCACACATACACACATACCATCTCTCTCTCTCTCTTTAAAAAGATTGTATTTATTTGTTTGACAGAGAGAAAGAGAGAGAGCACAAGCAGGGGGAGAGGCAGAGGGAGGGGGAGAAGTAGGCTCTCTGCAAGGCAGGGGAAGCCCGATATGGGACTTGATCCCACGACCCCAGGATCATGATCCAAGCCAAAGGCAGTGGCCCAACCAACTGAGCCACTCAGTCATCCCCAATCTCTCTTTTTTAAATTATTTTGTAAAGATTTTATTCATTTATTCGAGAGAGAGAGCATGAGAAGGGAAGAGGTCAGATAGAGAAGCAGACTCTCCATGGAGCTGGGATCCTGATGCCAGACTCAGTCCCAGGACTCTGAGATCATGACCTGAGCCAAAGGCAGTTGCTTATCCAACTGAGCCACCCAGGGGCCCATACAATCTCTCTTTGCTCTTATCTTCCCTGTTGTACTCCTTTTTGCCTGTATCTTCTCTGATTTCTAGAACCTTCCATGTGTATTAAGTACTCATAATTTCACTGTGATGTATTTTTTTAAATTAAGTTATAGAAACCCGAACACATTTTCTATTTTCTATGCTTTTGTTTTAACCAAATCTTTAACCAAGTGGATGGGAAACCCAAATATAAGGGCGGAAATATTTCTAGATTTTGTTTTATTATCTTGTAAACAAATAAACTGGCCTATTTTCTCCAGGTGGAGAGAAAATTAGCCCCAAATTAACATCGGTGGAAAGCCAAATATGATGGAGAAAAGGCAACTCTTCAGTGGATCCTTAACGAAATATTTTCCTGTTGGTGTATATTGAGCCGTTATAATCAAACTGAGATAAACCTGGCTGATTTTAATCTCCTTATCTTTATTGTTTGATTCGGAGGGTTTCCAAAAGATGGCATGCAGAAAAATGTGTAACGGCACCACTGTGTAAACATCTTACTCCTTGTGTCTTGGTGCTTGGGATTCTAATGCAAACGGATTCACTAATCATGATAAACAATTTTTTAAAGAAAGAGGTCTTCCATAATCTGTGAAATGTTCCAAATGAAAAGGTGGGAATGCGGTTCCATAAACTGGAAGGAAATTTAGGCACAAGTCAATAGGGCATAAAAAATGTCTTGAGGATCATGATCCATTATGGGACATGAGAGCATTTTCACTTAGGAGCTATAATGTATATTCATTTTAGTTGAAACAGCATCTCAAGGAATATAATTGAAGAGAGTTGTGATGCTTGGCAGTATGGTGATGAGGAAATTGGCCAGGTAGGTGGGGAGGAGAGTAGGTGCATGGAGTTGGTTGGGGTGGGAAAGAGAACATCAGTGGGAGGGAGGATGAGCTATCAGTGAAGAGAATCAAACTTGCGGAATTAAGTGATTATATATGTATTTATAATAAATTTATATATAATATTTATATGCATAATAAATTTATTAAAAATTTATATTTATTTATAAATATTTATAATATCTATTATACTTTATAATAAATAATAAATATAAAAATTATATAATTTATAATTATATATGTTATGTAAGGAACTTTAGGCAGTTTTCCAAGAACATAGAATACACACGGATGCAGTAATTCTTTTATTTTTTTTTCAAATGTTTTAATTTTTTTACGACTAAACCCTGATTCACTTACTTATTTTACTATCGTTAGACATTTGGATTATTTTTAGTTTTTTGGATTTGGGGTGTTTTATTTTGTTGTTCTTGGTTTTTTGGGGGGTGTTGCAGAGGGAGAAGGAGAGAGAGAGAATCTCAAACAGGTTTCTCCCCCAGTGCAGAGCCTGACTTGGGGCTCAATTTCACAATCCTGAGATCATGACCTGAGCTGAACCCATGATTTGGACACTTATGTGACTGAGCCATCCAGGTGCCCCTGGTGCCGTAATTCTTAAACTACTTGTGCTAAAGATCCAGCTTTCTCTCTCCATTTCTCTCCTCCTTCTTTTCTTCTCCCTCTGTTCTCTTCCTCCTTTCCCTCCTCTCTCGTGTGCTCACTTTCCTCTTTCTTTCTTTTCCACTCCATCACAGATGGATACTTTTAAGAAAATCATAAGAATGAATCATTAGGAAAATGAAATATAAAAAAAAAAAAATCCAAACTGACCTCTTCCTTTTCAGCAAGATGAGTTCACTAATCACATGTCTGGAAGTCGAATTGCTCCCGATTCTAAGGGCTTACTCTCGATTTCTGTATTTATTCTGTCATCAACATGTATTTTGTAGCACTGTGCTATTCACACGTAAATTACAACAAAACAAAACAAGACAAGCAAACAATAACCCGCCGCACGCGGAAAGATCTCTCATTTTCTCTCTGTCAAATCAATAAATAAAATCTTTAAAAATAAATAAAATTAAAAAAATAAAGTGTTCAGGTAAAGAGGTCTGAGTCTTAGAAACGGAATGGCCAACTGATCACAAGTGAGTGGAAAGTTAGGGAATTGGGGTAAGACCTTGCCCAGGAAGATGCTACCTAGAGGGAACCAGTAAAGAAAAAGAAAAAGAAAAGCCTGCTTTAGGTTTATACCATGGGAGTTGAGGCACTTTAATAAAATGGCTACACAGTTAATCACTGTGAATCCTGCGTTGATAGACTGAGAGAGGACCGCCATAGATCTGGGGAGATCGGATAGAGGGTTATCTTTGTGTGGTCCAGGGAAGGATGACTATGCCATGGACAAGAGTTATAACAAGAGCTATTGGTCAATGAGAATGGATGTGTTATGCATTTGCTGATAGAATCAACAGGACTTGCAAAAATTTAGATGATCTAGCAGAAGGAAGAGGCTTCCCTCCTGGTTTTCTGGGTTGGGCGAGTGGATGGGTGATAAGGTTTGTAAAGAGATGGAAAATGCTAGAGGAAGAGTCCAATTCCACTTCCAAGGGGCTTCAATCAAGTTTTGGATCTGCTAAATTATAGATGCTTAGAAAGCATCTAAATACAGATGTCATGTGTTCAGCTGAGTATTTAATCCTAGGTATTTAATCCTTGGAGGCTTTCACCTTTGGATAATACAAAACTGGAAGAATCTGAAGCCAATAAGTTGAAAGCAGAAAGCAGCTTTGTTTACTTTCCCTAGCCTGTCTTTTTAACTCCTTTCTGCTGACTTGCTTTTTCTTTCCCCTCGAATGAGGAAAACTCATGTTTTTTCATCTCAGTATCAGAAAACCAAAAATCTAGTATGATTCCCAAACTATTAAAGTTCCAGTA
Source organism: Mustela lutreola (assembly GCF_030435805.1). Taxonomy (NCBI): domain Eukaryota; kingdom Metazoa; phylum Chordata; class Mammalia; order Carnivora; family Mustelidae; genus Mustela; species Mustela lutreola. Next base: position 92,884,168 of record NC_081297.1, read on the forward strand.
CTCATCCATTTTAAAATCTCTGTTCTCCCCCAAGCTGTCCTATAGTTGCTCTCTGAGGAACACGGTGGTATGTGCCCTCAATGTTTCTAGAGGCTTGTGATTGTTCTGAATCTCTGCAGGACTTGGAAGACAGGACAGAATAACTGGTATAAATAAAGTATGGCAGGGTCTCAAGTGGGGGACATTTTGACCCCAGGGACATTGGCCAATAGCCGGAGACACTTTTGAATGGCACAATTAGAGGGGAGGAGGAGAAATGATGCAACTATCATGTTGTGGGTAGAGGCCTAAACTGCACACAACATTCTACAACATACACACCAGTCTCCTACTTCCCTTCCTTCGTACGTTCCTGTTTATATGAGAAGATGGATGTTAACTAAACTTATTGGGGTGGGGGGATGAGAGGTGTGTTTTTCCCTCCTTCAAGGCTGGGTGGAGAACATGGGAGGGCATGCACAGTACATTGACAATTTCCTGTCAGGAAATCCTTGCTATTGACTCCTGCAACCTTCCAGTGGATCTGCTGCCTTCCCTTTATATTCCGAAGGCAGGCAGCAGGCTAATGCTGCTGGTGCTGGTTTCCCAGTCAGCATGACCTCCCAATGTGAGCTCAGCCTCTTCTCTGGGATGTGGAGGTCCTTGCATTGCTCTCAGTCTTTGGGTCTCTGCCCCAGACATGAGAAAGTTCACAGCTACTAGAGAGCTCTGTAAATGTAGGTTCATCTGCACACAGATAGCATGTAAACTGTAGGACTGCCTGAGAAAATTTAGGAGGAAAGAAAAAAGAAAGAGGGGTCCACCTCATGACTCCAAGGAGCTCCACTATTCAGAGGTAAGATAGAGAAGGAACTTGCAAAGAAACTTAAGGAGGGATGAAGACAGAGATGAGGGGAAAAACAGATGCTGGTATGACAGGATTTTGAAGAGTTAAAGGCAAAATGTTACCACGTGGATCCTTCTCTACCAGAGATGAAATTTGCTTTTGCTGTGGTTCTTTGACAGACATAAATCCATTAGCTAATGTTGGGATGTACTATAATTTATAATAAGATTAAAAGCATTGGCGAACCAAAATATCATGAAATGACCTTTTCAATAGAAGTAAATTGTTCTCAGTTTGTTTGATCAGTAGCAGAATCTAGTAAATGGAAAGCACCAGGGAGCACATTTCAGTTTTAAAGGTTTGTGGGGCATGGAAGAGAATGCTTTTAAATAAAAACAAAAAATAAAAACTGAAACTAAAACAAAACAAAACAAAACAAAAAAAAACCACAATCAACCAACTAACCAACCAAAAAACTATTAGGAAAGCAGCTAGAATTCATCTTCACACTCATATCTAAATGCAAGGACATAATTGCTGGCTCTTTTATTTGATTTGAAAAGTTGGTCTTTGACCTGAGATATCCACTTTTAAATACCCACTTTTAGACTGAAGAACAAATATTGTATACTGACATTTTTTTAACTGTCCAAATACATTTAAAATCAATAGTCTTAAAATTTTTTGTCTGACATGAGTGAATATATAATGGAATTAAAGAATGTATGTAATACACACCATACAAGCACCATGAAAAATTTGAGAATGTACAGAAAGTCCAAATAATATGTTCTCCATTTGCATTTCAAGCAAGGCATCATGTTCTAGTTGAGGAATGTGGTATAACTTTTCCTAATATAGCCTATGCTTTAAAGTTTTTTCAGTTACAAGTTTTGTTTTTCCTTTGTAGTTCAAACTATTTTAACTTCTAGTGGAGACAACACTTGCTTATATAATTTTAAAGGGAGATTTAGCCATTAGGATTAAGGATGAATTTCTAATTTGTTTAGTTGCATTCTCTCCCTAAAACAAGAGAGAGAGAGAAAGAGACTCAAATGTAAGGCAAAAGGATTTGAACAATATTTTATGTATCACTGGAACAACATTTGCTGTCTGTGCAACCATCTTGGACTGCAAGATAATTTTTAGCATTTTTCTAAACTTTAGTGAACAACTTTAAACATTGAAATCTAGAAAATTCAACTAATGCATCAACTCTTTGTGTGAGCAGTGATAATTAAGACTTCGCCAAGTAGGAAAGGGGCTTTCTGGCCCAAAGATATGCCTCCTTGATCATATAAAGCAGTGATCATTACCATTCAAGGTTATTTTTAAGTTTTTTGTACCTGCTTTCAAGCTTGTGAAAATCAATTCTAGCCCTGGGAAAGCATGACTTAACTACATAAGCTGGCATAAAAATCACTAATAATTTGCTTACTAAACATGAATTGGAAACAAAGTGATTCCTGTTCCTTTAAAATCCTTAATCATAGAAATTCACACTTGGAATTTCATGATTTGTTCTCAACTCTCATATGCCAACCACACATCGTGGCTTACTTCTGCTGATTTCCTACATGTGTGCTACACTGGAACCAGTCATCCAGAAAGGCTGGCTAGACTTTCAGTCTCGGGAGAGTAGATCCAGGCACAAGTGGAAAATTTGAGGTGGGGGCATGGTGGGGGGGGGGCTTGGTTGGTGCTTAGTCAGTTGAGATGGCTCAATTTCCAGGAAATGGGAAAGCAGAACCATGTCAAAGAGTTGTTTATTGGCAGTGGGCCCAGGGGCAATGTTCCTTAAGGTTGCCAGGAGTCACTACAGTTCCAAGTTGAAGGGAGTCAGGAAGGATACACTTGCAGGCTACTAATGGCTGCCAAGAGTGTGGACAGAAGGTCAGCACTGAGTTTTCTCCCATCTGGCAAAAGAGCAGCAATTCTCAAAAGGCTATGTTATCTCCTGATATTTTTTGTGGTTTTACTTAAATTTAAAATTTTTACAGGTAATTATTTGGGCATTATAAAACATTCAAGATCTAAATGGGTACATAGGGAAAGGTAAATATTTCTTCAAGCCTTCAGTTCCCTTCGCCAGAGGAAACCACTGTACCGGTATCTTCCTAGGGGTAGACTATGTATGTATGAGAACTCATGCATGTGTATAAGGACAATTGTTTTTAAAAATACAAATTGTATCAAATTCATTTGCTGTTTCTTTTTCATGTAACAGTGTGTCCTGGAGTTCATTGCTTGTTGATACATAAAAAGGTTATTCCTTTTAAAGGTTTTCTGTTGTCTTTTAATTCTGGTAGTTGGGCAGCCTGCTTAACTTTACTTCATCTAACTCATTTCACTTACAGAAACTTTGCCTTAAATTTAACTGGAAAACAGATGCATTAAGCATCTACAAAAATATTTGACATAGAGTGTGCTCTTCCACTTCTATTTGTGTGGCATTGAGGAAATCTCTCAACGGTCTCTGCTACGTGAGAGCATCTACCTGTTGATGCGGCCCATGTGGCTGGCTGCCAATCAAACGTGTGCTCTTTCAAACCATAGGGCTATTGCTGGGAAGAGGCTGTGTAGGCGGGGCCTGCATTTCCCAGTTCCCTGTACATCTGGTGTTACCCTGTAACTGAGTTTCGCTAATGGAAGATGAGAGGTAGTAATAAGTGTCAATTAAAGGCCAAGGCAATTAAAAGCACAACTACGCACTAAATCATATAGTCAGGGTCAAGATTAAATTCAGTAAGGTAATATAACATAAAACATTAAGGCATAGTAGTATCTAAGTAGCATCTATCATTATTAATATTGTCACCCATATATGGTTTTCCACAGGAAAGACCCATAGCTTTTTCTGTACCAGCTCTAATAAAGATTCAGTACTCGGTCATGTGCTCCAAAGTCAAATGCACTTCAGAGAAGCACTAGGAACAGTCAGAATTTTAATTGGAGGAAATAAAGGAGTGAATTTACTTCCATACCTCATAGCAAACTTCTTAATAATCACCATTAGATTTCTTTTTTCTCTAAGAGTGATTCTTTAGCCAATAGGTGTCTTTCCTTTTTGATGTTTTCTCTGTACATTTCTAAATTATTTTCTACTGTCCTAACGTATTCAGATTTAACCCCAAACTTAAATGACCTCACTTAAAGAACTACTCAGAGTAAATGGACCCATCCTCCTTTTCTAAAATTGAAATATAATTGACTCATAACATCATATTAGTTTCAGGCAGTATCTGCCGGGCAGCTCACCTTCTGGGCTACAACTATCCTTTGGAGATTCACTATGATCTTTACTTCTGACTCTGTCTTGGCCACTCCTCCCTCACCCTCTTCTATTGAAGATAAATTACAGACCTGTCCCCGCATTTGCTATATAATTCATGAGTCTGGGTTTTTGTTTTTGTTTTTGTTTTTCTGGAGAAGTTACCATCCAATCAGCGCCGAGCATATCTGGGTCTGCCAGTACCTTGTAGAGCACAACAGACAAGTGAAGAGATGTATACCATATCATATGGTACCATATACCATAATGAGGGTGCAAGTGTGAATAAAACTCCTCAAAAGTATTCCATAAAAATAAAAACTTATTTAATAACTGTCTACCCACAACATAAATTCTACAGATTATGTAAATCCATAGGAGATGAACTGGGTCTGTATTATTCCCTAAAATATCCTCAGAATTCAACATCGTACCTTGGGGATATTAGAGACTCAATAATGTTTGTTAATGTGAAGAAATGATACAGATAACCCAGAAGTGAAAGATTAAATAGTCAAATATCAGACACATATTTTATAAGACAAAATTCATATTCTAATATATATATATATATATATATATATATATGTGAGACACTAAGTAGTGTCTAATAATTGCTAACTTAGTTTATTTAGACAAGGTAATCTTGGGGTCTTACCTGATTTATCTCTACAATGAAGCTATTGATAGTATGAAAGAACTGAAAATGTCATAGAAGTGCTATCTGAATGTTAGAGGTTATTGTTTTTACTCATATGGGTAATATGAAGTTGATAATCTAGTTGTTATAGTCTGAGAACATTAACCACCTGGAAACCTATTGCATTATAATAAAAGTAATGTGTCTCAGTGACTTTATAGAAGCTCGTCTTTTTACTTGCTGCCCTGACTTTTTGGGCATGAGAGACAAATCACTTATTTTTTTCCTTTATCTTAAAAATGAGAGACAAACCATAAGTGACTCTTAAGCTCACAAAACAAACTGAGGGTTGCTGGGGGGAGAGGGCCTGGGAGAAGGGGGGTGGGGTTATGGACATTGGGGAGGGTATGTGCTATGGTGAGTGCTGTGAAGTGTGTAAACCTGGCGATTCATAGACTTGTACCCCTGGGGATAAAAATATATTATATTTTTATAAAAAATAATTCTAATAAATAAATAAATAAATGATAACAAGTATATCTGCCTCTTCTTTGGGTTGCATGTATTAATTTAAAGATTTCTAATTTACTGTGTATCAGTTCATCTATCCTAAGATATTTCTTGCTCATGGAGTAAGCAAGTATCCATGGTTTTAAGAAACTGTTATTCTAATCCAATTGTTAACAGTATTTCAGATTTTAAAACTGCTGTTAAACATCAAAATGTAGAAGCAAAAAACTGTTAAAGACTTTGTGATGTTTATTTAATGCAGGGATGAAAATTCATATTTAAATAGTTCCATATTCCATTCTTGCTGTTAACAAATCCTTGCAATTAACTCACAAATTATTCTCTGAACCAAAAGTAACATAAATACATTGTCATAAAACATTAAAAGCAAAATCTTGCAAAGCCCCAAAGGATTTTTTTTTTTCTATACAGGATGGGTTTGAGGATTCTTCTATAACTTAATAAGTAACTCCAAAGTGAAGGTCATTTCACTATCAAGTGAAGGCTTGGATAAGTAACGGACCATATCTTCTGGGAGGCATCCAAATTCGACTCTTATCTCGCCAAGATTGCCAGGGAATTTCACATCAGTGAAAGCCTCTCTTCACCATAGCTGTGGAAGGGACAGCAGAAGGGACAGCCTCCCTCCCCATAACAGATGAAAACTTTGTAGAAAAGGAACACCCTAGTCACCTAAGACTAGAAGTCATTCCATAGGGAATGCTTCTAGGTAATGGAGAATGATGAAACGCAAATTCTCAAAGTGTTTCTTGAATGCTGAAGATCCAGAAACATAGTTATGTGATAGCTGGAAGCAGCAAGCTGGGCTCTGGATGGAGAGCAGGGGTACCAGAATCCCTGACTTTAACACAGAGGAGAAGGATGGCCATTCTAATTCTGAGCTTATTTGCAGGATAAACAACTATATACCATCTATAGAATCAGTGATTATTCAATATGTGCAGGGATTTTCTTAAATAAGTCATAAATCTTAAGTTAATAGTGCCTCCCCATAATAAAGGGATGCTTAGCGAAATATGCCATAGAAAAGGGGCAATTCTAAAGTTGGTATCCAGCCTTTACGTCATGGAGTGATCACAAAAAGCCTCCTATGGATGCAAGCACCATCAGGGTGTCCTGGAACATTTAGGAATAAGGGAAATAGTTTTGCCCTCTGGGAGTGAAACTAGTGAAATCTGTATTTGTAAATTAATGACTAATAGAAGAAACCAACAGATTTTCTATAACTGGATGATGGAGAGATTTTTTAAAGTATTTCAACTTCAAACTGGGTGTGGAATTGGATTATAATTTAGTACCAGACTACCTAATCAAATTAATTTCATCCTCTCCAGGAAAAGAGAACAAAAGAGGCAAGGAGAAAAAAAAAGAGGACAGGTCCTTTTTTTCTTGGTATATAGTGGATTTCCGATATGCAGAGAAATTCCTTTCATTTGCATATACATCACTGGTACCTATTTTGCAACTTAATAATAAAATATATTAAAAATAACTATAAATTAGAAAGAATGAATACAATTTGCCACAGTCTACGCCAGATGACATGTTCTTCTGTGCCCATTTTGTATTATTTTGAGCCCTAGTGAATATTATTATGCTTTCTTGACATTTAAGAAAGAGGGTGACCAAGAAAGAGGGAACACAGTCTTTCCAGTCACAAGAAATTGATGTATGTTGTTAAAATTTAATTAGACACCTGATGTATACACTTCATTCTCTTACTAAGTTTGAGGAACTCAAGTTGGATGGGCTCAGTCAGTTCTGAGAATCAATATCTGAAAGCTGAACGATGGTCTTTATAAATCAAAAAGCCTCTTCCTAAGCCAGTAACTAGAGTTCTTTTGATAACACCTCAACTTCACTGCCCCGCTTTTACCTTTATAAACACCACGAGTGTTGATTAGTTTCTATTACCGGCACCGACTAGCTGACACAAATATTCAAAGTCAGATATAAACCACCAAACTGAATTGTGACCCCTGCTCGATTCTTTCCTAGAGAAGCCTGGTTTGGGAAATATTCCCAATTTCCCTAGGACCCATTAAGAAGTAAATGACCAAGAAATGGCTTCCACTGTATATCCAAAATCTGCGTGGAATATTGGATAATGTAAAGCCATCTCTCTCTAATAATCCCTGCCAAATTCTACCATCTTGTCCTCCTATTAACAGCTTTCCCAGGTTGGGAACCCTGATCTCTTCATTTGAGATTTTACTTCTCACCCAGTTTCCAGTCTATTAGCATTCAGCATATGCTGTATCTTAAAGAACTTTTTATTTTTTTTTATTTTTTTTATTTTTTATTTTATTTTATTTTTTTTTAAGATTTTATTTATTTATTTGACAGAGAGATCACAGTAGGAGAGAGGAAGGGAAGAGATCACAGAGAGAGAGGAAGGGAAGCAGGCCCCCTGCTGAGCAGAGAGCCCGATGTGGGACTCGATCCCAGGACCCTGAGATCATGACCTGGGCCGAAGGCAGCGGCTTAACCCACTGAGCCACCCAGGCGCCCCATATGCTGTATCTTGAGGCAGCTGCCCCATCTCTTAAGTGAGAAGCTGGTTTTGAATCCAGGGAGTTGGTCTAGACTTTCTCATTCTATATGATGTTTTTCCTCAAAAGCCTGATATTTGGGACACCTGGGTGGCTCAGGCTGATTAAGCATATACGTTTGGCTCACGTCATGATCCTGGGGTCCTGAGATCAAGCCCCATGTCAGGCTCCCTGTTCAGCCGGAGCCTGCTTCTCCCTCCCCTCCCTGCTTGTGCTCTCTCTGGCTATCTCTGTCATTATCTGTCTGTCTGTCTGTCTTTCTAAAAAAAAAATTTTTTTTAAAAAGCCTGATATTTGCTTTGGGAGCTGATAACCTCTGTGAAGTCACTCCAATCCATCAGTCAGGCTCAATAACTTTCAACTTCAAAGAGAATGAGGTCTAGTTCCTTGTGCCATTCTTCTCTAAAGGCCCCATTTGCCTCTATTTTAAATTCATGGAGGCAAAGAGACCTGTAGGGGGATGATTCTTTATGTTCCCTAAGGACAGTAGCTAAACCCCAGGCCCTTGATTAGCAAAAACAAACTCACAGCAAATAAACGAACTCCTTTCCTTATATTCTTTTCCCCCCGCAACAATGTCTTGCCTTCCGTCTACATAATCCAAAACGATCTAATGTCAGTTCATCCTAGAACAGAAGGAACTGCCTCCACTGGATTCTCCACCTCCAGAAACAGAAAACTGTTAACAACCTTAAGTGTGAGCTCTGGTTTCTACTCCTCCAAAAAGTGACTGAATACTGTCACCATCTAGAACCCCGTGTCATCACGGATCTGATGCAGTCCTCGCAAGAACCTTCTAAAGCAAGCATTCTTTTCCTCGGGTTCCAGGCATAACCACCTATCGCCCAGGCACACAGTGATTAATTAGCAAATGGCAAAGCGTACATTCCAGCCTTTGCTGCTCCTGATCTTTTCCATGTGCTATTGCCGCCAGTGAACACCTAGCGGGAATTAATTTCCCAAACTGCTTCTGTCACCCTGGCAGAACCTAAGAGAAAGGAACAGGGGCCAGGTACACTTGGTGGAGGTATATACAGCGAGGGAAGGAGGACAGATGGAGCTGAGCGATGCCTGTTTTCCACTTGGATTGCGCAGCAGGCTCAGGGCATCATGGCTGCAGAGAGCATGGGGGACATGGGGGGCTCAGGCCTCTGGGAGATGGTGGGAAACAGGATGGAATGCCTAACTAACCAATTGTCAAAACAGATGTATTTATTATTTATTTACTTCCTACCAGTTTTTGGTTCTGGTTCTCTCCCGACCCCAGATTCTTGCTTCTGTGTTTTGACTTGAATGAAACTGACCTCTCTGTGTCACTTTCATCTGACCACTCCTGAGGCTTTAACATTCGCATATTTCCACCCAGGCTTGTGCCACCAGCTCTTTGGAACCCCAACCCTTGCCAAGGTCCTCTGGTTACAGTGGCATATCAGTTGATGTTAGGTGGATGTTTCTGGAGCTTTTTGCAGAATGCTGTAAAAATGGATTCACGCTCTAATGGAAGAACTTCTTTCAGGTAGTCGTTCTCTCCTCTTGTACCAGCCAGGATCAGCACACTTGAAAGCCTCGAAATACCCAATTTGTCCTCTCTTGCTGGGCAGTCCTCAGACTACATGACACAAAATACAACGATTTTTTAAATAAAATAAATAACATAGTTTTGATAAAAGGTCTGCTTACTCGATTTGCAGGATCTTTTTTTTTAAGTGTTAAAAGGAGAGAGAAGAGAGAAAGAGAACACAAGCAGGGGGAGTAGCAGACAGAGGGAGAAGCAGACTCCTCCGCTGAGCAGGGAGCCCCATGTGGGGCTTGTTCTAGCCCTGGGGTCATGACCTGAGCTGAAGACAGATGCTTAACTGACTGAGCCCCCCAGAGCCCCTCGATTTGCAGAGTCTTGATGAAATGGCTAGGTGGGGTCTACCCAATCTAGAACTTCTGAGGAGGTTAACTTTAACTTAAGACTTTATGACAAGGACAAGAATATATAACTTGAGAATGATTGCTTTGTGTTGTGAACACAGGAATAACTACATACATTTGAACATACTACACAATACTCTTTTGGCATTATAATTTGTCCCTGTCAGAGAACCAGGAAAAGCCTTGGTGGCAGCTGGGAGGACCAGCTCCCCTGCTTGGTGGATCCAGATTTGTTTCATTACATAACCCAGACTCTATTGATGCTCTCCTGCCAATCTTAGGTTATTCTTGTCCCATTCAAAGCTGGGACAATTGCTTCTTTGTATCAGAATGAAAGAATTCTCAGTTCTTGTATTAGTTAAAAGCCCAGTTTAATTACCGATCTTTAAGTTACTAAAATGTAAAGGAAATTGCTTTCTTCTAACGTTTTGCAAACACCTAGAAATAGATTTTGAGTTGTGTGTTTTATATTCTGAGCTCTGTGCTATCAAAGTGTCAGTTGTGTATTTTGGTGTTTGCTCTTCAATAAGCTCCAGCATTATTGTCTCCCAATGTTACCATCTAACAAAGGGGGGCGGGGAGAGTAAAGGCTAACTATGTGTGACATTTACAAGAGGATGCCATTAGTGAGGCAACCTAAAGGTGACTTAGCTAGAAGCAGACTTTGATAAAAGTGAGCCCTTGGGGCACAACGTCAGCCCTGCGGTGGCCTTGACACTCCCACCCCACCTGGCTGGACCAACAGCAGCATAGCCTGCCTGCCAGTCTAGCATTTGACATGAATGGCAGCATCTTCCAGTTGACTTTAATGCTTTCCCATTATCACCATTCATGATGGCTAAAATATTATTCACAATCCCTGGAGAAAAGTGTCTGAGGAATCTTGGCATCACTCATGTGAGAGATAGAGCTCTACAGAATAAACCTGTTTATTCATGTTTGCATTGAGGATTTCACTGTAGATGAACCAATTTTCCTTGACAGGCTTTTCCAACCATGTCCAGAATTCAGGTATGAAATGTTAGTTAATATTTTCTTTATTTTTTTAAGCAAAAATAAAATTTTTAATTTTCTAACTAATACAACATTATATCTTCATTATAAAGTAAACTAAAGAATGAATTGTTGAAAACTGCATCAAGAACTAAGGTACAAAATGTTGGCTAATTGAATTTAAAATTTAAAAAAAGATAAACTAAATAAAACAAATTAAAACCTGATAGGCAAGCCTACCACCTTTACCTACAGCAACCCTAGATGCCTCTCAGAGGTTACCCGCTTTTGAAGCGGGAGAGCTAGGTTCTTGTCTCAGGCAGTCGTTGAAGAATGAATTTTGAGGACAAAAGAGGGTGAGTAAAGTGATTGAGTTTTATTCAGTGAGGATCCAGAAAAAGCTCTCAAGAGTGAGAGGGGTCCGACAGGGTGGCTATTGAAGGCCTTTAGGGTTGGTCTTTTATTGAAGGTTACCCAAGGAACTTAAAATCCTATTAACATTTCCAGTAATAGCACCATTGAGTAGAGACTAGTGATAATTCCTTCAATGGCTTGCTTCCTTTTTACGGTCCAATAATTCTTTCTTGGCCACAAGTACCTGTTATAACAGGGACCCACCACTGACACCTAGGGCAGGATGGTCTGGGTTCCCTTATCTTTGGTTTCTTTACACCTCCACATTTATGGGATTTTTAATGAGCCTGATCTTGCAGTCGCCTACTTATCTCTCCCTCTGTTGGCCCACCTGTCCCTTACCCACTTTCATCTGTTTGCTTTACATCCTTCATACATTTACTACAAAGTCATGTGTATATGTGTGTGTCCACATAGAAATTATATCAGTTGGCTTTTCTATGTAAATGATATCACACTTTATATATTACACCTTGTTTTTTTGTTGGAAATATCTCTGTATCAATATATACAGATGTATTGCACTTTTAAAAGATGAGAGATAATATTTCTTATTTTAAAATGTATCCTTTCGGTGGTTAAATACATAAATTATATTCTGTACAATCGTACCTTAATACCATGACAAGGTTAAAATCAATGAGGCATGTACATGGGAGGTGACAAGAAAAGATCTCTAAAATATAGTGAGAAAAGAATAATTTATAAATTACAGTCCAAATTGGGCGCCTGGGTGGCTCAGTGGGTTAAGCCGCTGCCTTCGGCTCAGGTCATGATCTCAGGGTCCTGGGATCGAGTCCCACATCGGGCTCTCTGCTCAGCAGGGTGCCTGCTTCCTCCTCTCTCTCTGCCTGCCTCTCTGCCTACTTGTGATCTCTCTCTGTCAAATAAATAAAATCTTTTAAAAAAAAATTACAGTCCAAAATGTAAATTTATAATATATGTTTTGGGGTGTCTGTGTTTCTGTCTGATAAGGCGGAAGAATATGTCTTAAACTGTTAAAGTGGTTGGGTTTATTTAAGTGTTGTTTTAGGTTTTGGTGTTGGTGTGAGTTTTCATCCTTCTTAATTCTTATGTTGCATATTTTAGTTAGATTTTCAGAGCTATTTAGTCAAGGACAAGTACCCAGATGAAATATTAAACCAGAAATTACTATACATTTATTTTAAGGTTAATTATTTGCAGACTATATACCCACTTTCTTTTATTCCAACTATTTTTTTCAACAATAACAAAAATGAGTTGAATTTTATCTGTGCCAGGAACTGTGCGAATAGCCATGGAGAAATGGTGGGAAAAAATTGTACTATTTTTTTCACCTTCTACGGTTTTCTCTGAGTTTTCTGCTTATCTGAATCAGTTGGTGACTATTCTCAAACTTCAGAATTTTTAGTAGCTGATGAAATATTCTTAGGTCTTCAACCCCTATTCATGCACTTTCTTATTTCGCTATTTTCTCATTTTAGCTCACAACCGTCTCATCAACTGGATTCATAAAATTACCATTTCATTTAAGTATAGTGTCTTGTCTTGTATAGGAGACAGAGCAGCTAGGGAAATGCCTCTGGTGCATATGGGTTTTTTAACATTATTTTTAATCACAGATCATATGTCTGATTATTCCATCCTAGTTGGTGAGGTTTAAAAAAATATTCCAGCTCAGAATTGTTTACATGTATTATCAAACAAAGTTAGTGAAAAATCACATGGACTTACCTAGGTAAATAAGTTTAACATCTCTCTTAACTCTGTGGTTGGCCGATTTTTATTATTAATATGTCAGTTCAGGTCCCACAAATTGTCAGAACTCCATGAATATGTTTCTAATTTTCTGCCAGTTTATGAAGTAAAGATCATCTGATATCATCTGAGCAGCATTAACTTCCAGTAAAATCTCTTACTATTCCATCTGAATGTATCAAATTATTTGAGTCCAGCTTGTATACCTGTAGTGGCGATTAAATTGCATTTGTTGTGAATGAATAGTCTCCCCCTTACTATTCCTCCCACACACACCTTTCTCTCTCTCTCTTTCTCTCACATTACTGTCCAGTCAGATATTAGTAAAAGCAAAAGCAATAAGAATTCAATAAGAATTCCAATTCTGCTAGATAATTTAATCTCCAGTGATCTGGAAAAATAGTTAACAGAGATGGACTCCTGAAAGCTAAATTTAGTTCAGGGGTTATGGTTCAAAACCCTGCAGAATTAGAAACTTGCTTTTGTAGCCTCATATGGGCATTCATGGTCTGCTCTCTTTCCTAATAAAAGAGGATGTAGTTACAACACCCTGGTCTACCAGGACAGGGAGGGGGGATTTATGGTGAGACTCCCATGCAAAAGAGATACAGGATAGTAGCCATAGCTTATATTTCTCTAAACACGTTCATTTCAAATACTGTCATCACGCTCAGCTTAGCACCACTGGAGAACCTAGAGTGGGAAAGTAGAATGGAGGGAATCCATCTTGGCCAAGGCAGGGAAATCTTACACACAGAGATGAGCCCAGCAGTATTAAAAAGTGGTAAAGCATAATGCTTAAGAACAGGGGCTTTGGTTGACATTCATGTAAGTAATGGTATAAAATGAAGTTCAGTTGAAAAGTTGCCCTTTCCCTCTGATTAATATTCTCATGGCACTCCTTTTCTTTTTTCTTTCTTTCTTTTTTTTTTTTTTTTTAACTCTCAGTACACCTATATGTTTAAGATGTATTTTTTTTGTAAAAAACTTACAGTCACATCATTTTAACTCAGTCTGACAATTTTAACATTTAATTATAGTATATAATACATTTACATTTAATATAATCATGAGATAGCTGGATTTAACTGTACAACTAATTATTTGCTGTCAATTTGTACCATCTATGTGTTCCTTTATTCCTTTTTTCCTGCCTTCTTTACTATAGTATTTTAATTGCATTTTATCCTATTACAATACTTTTGGAATGTTTTAGTGTTTTCCTAGGAATTGCAAAATGCATTCTTAAATTAGTAGTCTATCTTAAATTAGTAATTTTGCCATATCTCAAACTATTGAAGAACTTTATAGCAGCCTAACTTCATTTTTACTCTCCCATCTGTTTGCTATTGTCATATACTTTTCTTCTAGATATTATTTTATCCCCATAAGACATCTTAATGCTTGTAGCTTTTAATGGCCAATATTAATTTATTTTCATTTATATATATACCCTATCTGAAGTTGGTGATTACTACTTGATTTTTATACTTCCATCTAGAAACTTTATTTACCCATTGTTTTGCTAGCAATAACTCTTTCAAATTTTGTTTGTCTGAAAATGGCTTATTTCAGTAAATACAGGATTCTAGTTTGGCACCTTAAAGATGTCATTCTATCTTTTCAAGTCTTTGTTACTTTATGTCGAGGTTACTGCTCATTTTTGCTTTTTCCTTTATTTTTTTAAAAATATTTTATCTATTTGAGAGAGAGAGAGAGAGAGGAAAGAGAGAGAAATAATGTGCACAAACAGTGGGGAGGGACAGAGGGTAAAGCAGAGACCCCGGCTGAGCAGGGCTGGATCCCAGGACCCTGAGATCATTACCTGAGCCAAAGGCAGAAGCTTAACTGACTAGGCCACCCAAGTGCACCCGTTCTTTCCTTTAAAATTATGTCTTTTTTGTCTTCCTGGCTATTCTTAATATTTTCTCTGTAATCTGGTTTTCAATAAGTTGCCATGGTGTGGTTAGGTATAGTTTTGTTTTTATTTTGATTAGGGTTCATGGAGCTCTTGAATTGGAGGATTACTGTTTTTATCAGATTGCAAAATTTTCAGGCATTATTTCTTTAGCGATTGTTTGCATCTCATTTTTCCCTCTCTTTGTAGAGCTCTAATTACATGTGTGTTAGAACCTTTTTACCATGTTCTACATTTCTCAAGTTCTGTCATGGTCTTTCCATTTATTTTTCTCTCTGTGGCTCATTTTGAATATTTTCTAATGATGTATCTTTGAATTGGTCCTGTCTTCTGATCTTTCCATCTACTGTTGAACACATTGAACGAGTTCTTAATTCCAAGTATTAGCTTGCAGAGTTCTGAAAGTTTTTTTAATCATTTTTATAGTTTTTGTTTTTTGTTGAAACACACAAATGGATGAAAATACTTTATGTTTTCATCTACTTTTGTTCATAATTCCCTCTATAGGCTTTAACACAGTAATCTTAGAAATTTTAAAGTTCTTGTCTACTCACTTTAGGTCATCTAGTGTTGTTTTGCTATTGACTTTTATCTCTTTATTATTGGTAATTTTTTTCTTGCCTACCTTGTAATTATTACTAGAGATATTATGGGCAGAATGTTTCTGTCCCTCCAAAATTGATAGGTTGAAACCCTAACACTCAATGTGACTGTATTTGGAGATAGGGCCTTTACAGAAGTAATTTAGGTTAAATGAGGTCATAAGGATGGGGCCCTAATCTGATAGGATTAGTGTCTTTATAAGAAGAGATACCAGAGTGTTCTTATTACCTTTCTGTAGGTGCAAAGAAGTCATGTGAGTACAGTAAAATGACTGTTGCCTACAAGCCAAGAGGAAAGACCTCAGAATGAAATTTATTTTGCCAGGACTTTGATCTTGGATTTCCAGCTTCCAGAACTATAATAAATAAATTTCTGTTGTTTAAGCTACCCAGCCTGTGGTATTTTGTTATGGTAGCCCTAGCAGACTAGTACAGAGGACTTGACATTATAGATGATAGTTCTAGAGGCTCTGGATTATGTTATCTTTCTTAACAGTGTTGCTTTTTGCTTTGGCAGGCAGTGCATTTACTGGTGGGTTAACTTGTCCCTGTCCAGGCTTCTTTTTAATCCCTGTTCAGGGGAGGGTCAGATTTGCCATTACTCTTAGATTATTGCCCTCATTTCTAAAGCATGGTCTTATAATCTTTCTGAGTCCTCAGTTGAATGTCAGAAAGTCCTCTAAACTCTGGCTAGCCTCAACTTTCATGTCTTCTGAGGACTCGGAGGTCTCTAAAATGGCCACCTAGCTTTCAGACCCTAGGCAGCTGTTCTTTTACTAGGTCTCTGAGAGACTCACCAGACAATGCAGAGCCCAGGAAATGGCCAAGGTTCCAGGGGCATTTCTGTGCAAATACTGGGAGTTCTGCTTCTGTGGCTATCCTCTGTGGCACTTTAACCCTCTGAATACAGTAGCATTAGTAGCCCTGAACTCTGCTCTGATTGTTGTCTGAACTCCAATTTCATGGACCACTGCCCTTCAAATACCCCCAAGGAGAAAACTTGGATGACTGTGGGGCTAAACCCAAGTGCATTCCCTCCTGTCAGGGATTGGCACTCAGCCTTAGTTGTTTTCCAATGCTTCTAAATAGCTATTTCGTACATTTTGGTTAGCCTTCAGCATTCTCAGTCAGAGGGGAAGTCTAGTTGTGGCCACAGTCAGACTTGCCCTTGCCTAACATCTAGCTAAATAAACAATAACAATAATAAAATATCCCTTTAAGTAAAAAAACAAAACAAAACAAAATTAGCAGCAAAAAAAAAAACAAAAAAAAAAACAAGGAGAAATTTATGATTTCTTTCCATAAAACTTCAAAATAAATCCTCTCAGGAAATAAAAGAATAATAAAAGATAACTGCCCTCTCTCCAGAAGCAGTATTGGTGAGTCATCAAATCCTGGGTATTCTTTTCCACTAAGAATGAACACCTAAATTTGGAGTGAAATGAACTAAGCAACTATCCTTTCCTTTTCTGACAAGAGGAGGGGAGAGAGTGAGCAGCTGTCACTGAAAGCTTAAGAGAGAGAGAGGAGGGAGCCCTAAGAATGAAAGGGGGTGAGCTCTTTGAAGCCTGAGGAAATCTTTTCTGTGGAATAATATCTGATTCTGACAACCTGCACTGAACTGAATCTTGGTATGGGGTCTTCAGTAAAACCTCAGAAGTAAAGCAGAGTGTGTAAACTTTAACAGAAACCACACAGAAACTCAGATGACCTCTCCTCTTGGCTTTATGTTCCCATCTCAGGATGGCAGATGAGGTAGAATGCTCAGCCCTCAAACCATTGCTCCGTAGAGAAAGCAAACAGGTCTCCGATAAGGTAGGTACAGAATTAGAATTCATTTATTATACATCACAGCCAATATGATGTTTGGGTTTTTTTAAAAGATTTTATTCATTTATTTGGCAGGCAGAGATCATATAAGCAGGCAGAGAGTCAGCTAGAGAGAGGAGGAAGCAGGCTCCCCGCCGAGCAGAGAGCCCGATGCGAGGCTCGATTCCAGCACCCTGGGATCATAATCTGAGCCGAAGGCAGAGGCTTTAACCCACTGAGCCACCCAGGTGCCCCCGATGTTTGATTTTAAAAATAAACAATATAATAACTACAAAATATGTTACACAGGAAGAAAAAGAGGAAAAGATCATGTAAACCAGAGTCGGGTAATTACAAAATAAATTGAAAACGGGGAAAGGAAGGGATGGGTATTTTCAGTTACATGATATAGCATCTATAAGACCTTCTTGAAAACCTTGCTTAATGAAGAAATGAAAAGATTAATCAAAATAAAAAGTAAGTAATAGAAAAACTGTGGTAAAACAATTAAATAAATGTATCCCATTTAAATATAGAACTAAGTTGAGATCACTCTGGGAATTAGAAATACAGAACAAAGGCAAATATTATATATCCTGACAATAAAAAAAATACAGAAATAAAAATATAGAAAGAAGGAAGTGGAAGTGAGGGACATAAGAGGACAGACAGCTAATTTCCTCCTTTTTATATTTATTTATTTATTTTGAATTTCCTTCTTCTTAAATGATAATGATATTGACTAAAACAAATAAATGGTTAAATATAAACCATATAAATATATAAATATGAAAAAAATAAAAATGAATATATGGTTAAGGATAATGAATTCAGATCTCATTCTGTGTAGTTTTTTTTTTTTTAAGAGACTTTTATTTATTTATTTGACAGACAGAGATCACAAGTAGGCAGAGAGGCAGGCAGAGGAAGAGGGGGAAGTGGGCTCCCTGCTGAGCAGAGAACAAGATTCGGGGCTCGATTCCAGGATCCTGAGATCCTGACCTGAGCCAAAGGCAGAGGCTTAACCCACTGAGCCACCCAGGCACCCCTCATTCTGTGTAGTTTTAACCTCAGTGGACTCTCGAACATAAAATAACTTGTGAGATAAGAAAGCATCTGAAGCCACCATTTAAGGGTGGCTTTAATTTCTTTATTTTTTGCTTTATTGAGTGTATTTTTAAATTAAAAATAGCACTTATTTATTTGTTAAAAAAGAACAGTAACACTTAGCATAGCTGTAATGCTATTTGATCCATCTCTGTTCTCTTGTGATAACAATCTCTGTTCTCTTATGGTAACTATTTCCTCTCATAGAAAAGGCGGTTATTTCTGGATAGTGTGAATTTGGGGGTGATTTCCTATTTCTTTGTATTTTTTCTACTACTTATTTAATCTACAATAAGCATTATTGCCATATGCACACACACGCACAATTCCAATTTTTATTGTGTTTGGGGTTTATACTGACAATTCATTTACTAGTTAGATGCTAAATGTTTTAGCTCAAGCCTGGAGCCAGGCTAACGGACTTAAGTATGAGAAGACCTCTCCCTAGCAAGGAATATGGAGGATTTGTAAGGGCAAACTGTCCTCTTTCTTACTGATCCATGGAGCAAGAATCATAATGGGGAGTGGCTCCATTTTGCTGCTTTTGAGACAAAGGAAACACTCCCATTGAATACAGGCATCACACTGAAGATATAACACAATGGGTTCAGGGTCCAGTTAGTTAGTCATCTCTCTTGGTGTAGTACATCAAGAACTGGAAACACGGAGGCAAGAGCTTCCCTAGTTGACAGAGGAGCGCTGACCTATATTGACTAAGTGGGAAAATGGTGGGAAACACTTTGCATAGACAAGATCCCAAAGAAATGCTTCAAAAAAGGCCTAGTTCGGGGACTTTTCAATCACTCCATTCAAGAAGGGTGGCAAAGTAGACATTTCAACTTAAGTCTGCAGAAATATACACACACACACACACACACACACACACACAAATACACATATATACATACATGTTCAGGAATATAGAACTTGATAGGGGAAGAATGTAACATGTTAGCCCTGAACAGAAATGCCACGAAATTCCATGTAATTGGGTTTCTATAAAATTCTATATAAGCTACAGAGATAATTCTTTCCACATCCCAGACGTCAAAAACTTACTGTATGCCAAGATGATGAAATCTCTTTCTCAGCCTTCTTTACGAAACTTCAGGCCCGTTATACGTTCAATTTTTATCACTATTCTATTGCAAATCATGTAAGAGAAATCAAACATATCTGGTCACAACTTGTTCTTTCTTTTCATTCACTCAACACCTTGTCTCTTGAATATTCACAAGGCTCCAGGCATGATGGTAGAGGCTGGAAATCCAGGGAGACATACAATAGATCTCAACATTCAGGAAGTTCAGGTTTAAAGGAGAAGATGAAAGAAAAATGAGTACAATGCAAACATGATGACAGGTAACAGGCTATAAGACCCCAAATTGGCTCATCTTATCCAGGTGTGGGTTGTGAGGTCAGCACTGGCCTTGGAAACTGCCTCCATGGTTCCATCTCTCCCACCAAGTACCCCTGCAGCGGGTACTTTCTCATCTGTGAAAGGCTAATAATTATACTAGTGCTTACCCCAAGGGAGGCGTAAATACCAAATGCGAGGAGAGATGAAAGCAGGTCGAGCACGGCATTGATATCAATCATGTTCCTCAGGTCTGGAGGACGATGGAGTGTAACTTCCATTCGAACACTACAAAGACTGAGCATATAAGGAGAAGACGAAGGCTTTGGAACTTTGTCAAAGAGAGAGCTATACATTTCAGTCGAATTCAGTATTTATATCGCTCCTAGCATCTCTCAGCTTCCAATCCGGCCTGGATTTCATTCCAACCATTTACTAGCCTTGGACAAGTTATTTATCTTCTCTTTCAATTTCCTGTTGGGTAACATGGGGAGAATCAAAGGTACCTCAAGGGGATGTTGTGAGCATCATCGGAAGGAAGGAATGGGAAACCCCACGGAGCGATGCTTCCACACGCAAAGTTTTAACGGAGAGAGTCCCTCAGCGAGAGCCTAGGGGCCAAGGACCGAGCGGGGGAAAGGGAAGGCAGCCCCGGGCCGCAGGAGCGCGCGGAACAGATGCGTCTCCTCTCCCCGGGCGGGGAGGCGGCGTCGCGGGAGGAACCGGCCTCTGGCCCCAGTAGGGGGCGCCGACGCGCCGCACTGCAGCATCCTGGCGGCGGAGCGGCGGAGCGGCGGCCCCGGCCGGGCTGAGCTCGCGTCCTGCCGCAGTCCCTCCGCCGCGCGTCCTGGCGAGCGCGAGCGCGAGCGCGGAGACCCCCCGCACCCGTCGGTCGGTCTTCGCAGCTGCCGCGGCGGCTCCCACGCGCGATCGCGGGCCCGCGTCTCGGAAACGCAAGCCGCAGACTGGGCGGCGCGGCGCGGCGTGGCAGGGCTCCGCGGTCTCGGGGGACCGATCCCGAACTTGCAGGGGACCGCGGCTCTCCGGGGCCTGGAGAGTGTGAACAGGTGAGTGTCACGCACGTGCCCAGGTGGCTCTTTCGGAACGAGTTCCTGCAAACCCTTGAGACCCCCTGAACGCTTGGCCTCTGGGTCGGTTCTCCTGGTCCCCGCGTCTTCTCAGGGCGGCTTCGGGGTTCGCTGGGAGGGGATGTGAGCGCGGCGCGCAGGGCTTGACAGCGCCCTCGGAGCTGAGACTGAGAATGCCCTTTTGACTTAGGCTGCGTTTCTCTCCAGGTTGAGAGCAAGTGACCTGCAGTCCATGATGGGCCTGTTGATCATTCTAGGATACCTGTTGCTTTTGGAGCTAAGCTATCACCAGGCATCTTGCACGATTAACCTTGTCGCTGTGGGTGCTGCGTTGCAAGATGAGGGAGCATTCCCCGTAGCCAGAAGAGGAGAACTTGATTTTGGAGCTAGACAAGAGGCTCTCATTCCCACGGCCAGACTAGATGCTTTGCTTGCCTAAACAGCTGCGCTTTATTTTGATGATAAATACAGAAGTTAGAAAAACTGTTACCTTATAAAGATGCTTGCTTTTTTTACCCCCCAAAGAGGAAGTGGAAAGCAGGAATTTTGATAAGTATAGTACTGGGAATTATGAATGAAATCTTTTTTTCAATAAATGTAAAAAACATCAGGTTATTGGTGACTTAAATGTCACAGGTCTAACAGATCATAAGCTCCTGGAAGGTAGCCACTTTTGTCTGTGCTTAGCACAATTGTGGAATGATCAATGAATATATTAGTAATAACATAGTATGGAGGCCAGCTCCTTTTTTTCTTCTTTCTAAGCTTTCTTTTAGTTCCTTTATGTTTAGGGGGGGAGAAAATCACTGTGCCTTAAATCTCTTAAATATCTATGTGTGATTTTAGCTTTAGGGGTGATAGAAGCTCAGAAGTTTTTGTCTTAGTAAAGCAGTGTCCACATAATAAGTAAATGGCAACTTCTAGACCCAGCCAGAATATTTCTGTACAATAATATTAAAACAAATGTTTTTAGATTCATTTTATGGAAGGTCTTGGATTATAAATTATTTTGAACATCAGAAATTGGCAAAAGGTCACTTACTACAATTTACACATTTCTTTGTTTTATATCTTTGTCAAATGTAACATCACATTTTTATGTGAATAACAAACTGCTGAAAGACATATGTCAGTTTGTGTCTTCCTTTAAGTGATTTTTCTAAGCATAAGGTTGACAATAAGCAGCTGTACCTTCATAAGGGAAAAAATTGCCCTACACAATTTCTCTTTCTTATGTGAAATTCCTATACCTCTGAGGCCATTTGGGAGTTAATGAAATATTTGACTTAACAAATGTTTTTTAAAAATCACATCTGATGACTACTTTCAGGAACTATAAATAAGATAGATAATTACTTAGGCTTTATGTGCATGGGAATGAACAATTTTGCATGAAATAACAAATTGTTGTTTATACAAGCTCCAGACCCTTGCATGGTCTGTGTTTCAAAGAAATGCTTGTCATTCTTATTTAGAATTTATGTAGTTATGTATCTCCATATATTATGCTTTTGTGATGTTCTGAAATGAAGCACGGAACTTTAAACATAGGGCCTTTCCATAATGAATACATATAAGATGACAAATAAGGAAATTCTTTTATCTTGAGCCAATAATATGGGTCTGGACAAATTGCAGATGTTAAAGCTTCTGGTTTTCCAACTATTAATGATTACAGAGAAATTTTGTTGTGTTGTTGTTGGGGGTGAGGTAAACAATAGCTAATGTCAATGCTGAGCTTTTTATCCTTTGGAGGAAGTTCTGAGCCTTTGGAAATCAGCAAGTACAAAATTCGTTGGGTACAAGTTGATGGCTAAGATGCCTAATGAAGAAAACAATTACATGTTCACGTCTTTGTAGAAATCCTTTTTCAGCAGGATTTTTACTTTTTTCTTTCTGTTGTGAAGCTCCTTTGAAAAGTTGTAGATGACAAAACATTGGCAGGAGCCGTTTACACGTTTAGATAACAGATTCGTGTTGTAAAAATATCTTTGCAGAATGAAAAAAAAAAGGATGAAATGAATGAATCACTGATGTGATTAAGTTTAACAAGGATGAGAGTCAAGTCTTATATATAGGTTTCAAACACTGACTGCAGAAGTTCAGAACGAGGGAGTCTGCAGTTCCTGTGAGAGTTGTGAGTCTTGCTGTGAGTACTTGTACAGCCACAAGGCCAGCTAAACAAAGAATAGGGAGAATCTCGGTGAACCATGGTAGGTCAGTTTGTCAGGCCCTATCTCAAGGAGTGAATGCAGTGGACGCCATGTTTTTTAGTGATCAAGAGGCAAGTGCCAGCAAAGAGGACTCCATGTGATGAAGAGAGAAGGCGAGAGTCAAGAACAAACCAAGGCAAAACAAAACCGGACAGCTCATGAAGAACAAGGGAAGATGCCAGGTCTCATATTCCTAGGAAATAGTAGCCTAGGATGGGGCCAAGGGTCCTAATAACTGATAGGCTACTTGAAGGCTTCTGACTGAAAGTAAACAAAAAGTTGAAGTAATGTCAGCTCACCAGCACTGACCTCAGGTATCTGAAAGTGGCCAATTAGACGCAAGGTGTTGTCTGATCTCAAGGAAGGATTCTTGCCATGGCTGGCGGATTCCTTTGGTTAACCCCAAGGCTGTTCCCAGCTTTACATATTCATGGTACTAAGAACCTAGGTGTCATTCCTGAAGCACTGCTTCTATATCACATGTGCTTACATTGTATGCAATGTCATTTTCTAAGTGTTAGAGCAGTGTTAAGCATTCAGGTTGTCGTAGAAAAGGAATCTGAAGTTGAGTCATGGCATTTATCTTTTGTGTACCAGGGGTGTTGTGCCCAGAAAAATATAAGGATATAAAGTAGATATTGTATATAAATTCCTGGAACATGGATGTCTGTCAGATGTCTCAATCATGGGATCTAGTGTGAACTGAGCTAAAATTTAACCTTGAAGTGCAAATCCAATCATTACAGTAGGATGGATAAAGACGAATGTATATTATTCAGCCCTCAGGAAAAGAAAGACTTCTAAATGTGACTCTCCCCATCCCGTGTGTTGTGTATTGGGTATGTATAGACACATGGTAAATACACGTATTCACACACTTCAAATATTTGTTATCCATTAGTGATCCAAAGACAATACCTTCATAAAAAAATACCTTAGGCAATGTTGTTGGGTATGAAAATGCATATGTTTTAGAACCAAAGAGATCTAAGTTCACGTCATGGATCTATCACTTATTAGTTGACTAGTTTGCAGTAAATGACTATAACCCTTGCACGGGATTGCCGTGGAGGAAGATGATGATAAAGTGAGGGGTGGCCATAAGGGAGAAGGTGCTTCATAAATACGAATTCCTTTCTCCAGTCACTTAGGACTTCCCAAATCTCTTTGGTTGCAGGACTGCAGATTTACAATGATATGGTGAATCCAAAGGCTGGAGCCAAAAAGATTTTCTCAGCTCTTCAGTGTGCACAACAGTGAATTATCCACCAACACCCAGCATGGCTAAAAGTGCAGAGGTCAAGCTGGCAATATTTGGGAGAGCAGGTGTGGGCAAATCAGGTAAGTGTTTTTGTTGTAGTTGTTGTAGAGTGTGTGTGTGTGTGTGTGTGTGTGTATGTGTCTTTGACACTGCCTCCGAGAATTAGACAGAAGGGTGGTTGGCATTTCTCATAGTGTCAAGTGTTGCTCTTTTGGATGAAGTCTCTCTCTTTATCTAGAACTTTCCTTTTGCATAACCAGTTTTATTTACATTTCTGCTTATTGATGATGACAGGTCTGCTGATAATACACAAGGCAATGGATATATCATAGGTTTTGGTATTCTGAGGAAGGGTATAAAACAAACCTCCAAATAAATCAGATTGTGGAAACAAAAAAAGTATTTACATTTTCTCTTGTTCCTCTTTACTAGATGCCAAGAGGCCAATTTTATATCTCATTCATCTTGATATTTGCAGCACCCAGACCAATGTCATGCATGTGTTGGGTACTTAAAAAAAAAAAATGCCTGTTGAATGAATATATCCTTTCAAGAAACAGAATTGCATTACTACCCAACACTTCTAAAATTGGGGGGAGGGGTTGGGGCAAAGGTAGACTGCATGAGCTTAAGCAAGACAGCTCTTGCCAGCACCTCTGGAGTGAATTTAAATGATCATATTATGGTATATACTAATTCAAAGACTATCTTTTTCATTCCTCACCTAAGAAAAGTCTTACATACCTTTAAGATTAAGGGGGAAAGGATGGATATGAAAATGTATCTGATCCAGTTTTGAAAAATGTATCTCAGACTTTATAACTAAAGAATAGTGCTGAAGCCAACGTTGCTAAAATTTAAGGGCAACACGGCTTTTCAGACCATATTATCTCACTCTCTTCTTGGAGGAAAGAACCATAATTGATTTTGCACACAGGGTTCATGGTTCTCAGGAAAGGACTCACACAGATATCTAGTAGGAGCACCTTTGTGGAGGGAAACCCATTTGGGTCATCCAATGTCATAGGTAATCCACATAATCTTAAATAAACACACATGAGTAGGTTTTAATTCTGTGACCAACCACTCTTTCCTAACTAGCTCTCTGGTTTAAGTTCAGCAGTAAATCTTCCCTATTCTAAGCCTTTCTCTCTCTCTCTCTCTCTTTTTCTTTTCATTTTCTAAGAGTGCTCTTTTCTGCCATCACTCTTCCTTCTTATTGCTCATTCTTGCCTGTGGCAAAAACCAAGCAAAGAAAATAGATAGTTGGCAAGGTTTTAAACTTGCCAGGCTTCACAAGATTGAAGATAGTTGAACTCCTCCCCATCAATCTCCTCAGTGTTTCCCAATGGCGTGAGAACCTAATTTCCATAGCTGGTGGAAGGATCTGGAGAATGAGGAAACTTGTTCCAGTGAGTGGAGGATGAAGGGAAGGGCATGTGTGGGAGACTGTGCTGCTAACAATAGCTTGTCTGAGTCCTTTGTGAGTGGAGGGTCTAGGCCTGGGGCTCCCTGTTGATTACTCATTCATTCAAACCTTAACATAGGCAGTCAAAGAAGAGAATTTTTAGAACTTTGATTATTCACCAAAATAAACTCCACATGGTTGGAAAAGTTAATCATAGAAATTAAAATTTGGTTGAAAAACTACCTAGTTGTGTTATAGCCATCCGTTTCCCATCTCTGCTGTCTCAGAGCAAGCTCTGTACACCCTGTTTTCAAGGTTCATCTCTCAGTCTGACCTCTACCCATTTCTTTCATCTTCCCTTATGTTGTTTTGATGACTGCTTCAATTATTCCTCTCATGCTCTACCAACTGTTTTCCCATAAGGATTTCTTTGACCCCTGTACCATCTTTTTCTTTTTTCCAGGCTTGTGGAATGTGGGCTTACTTACTATCTTACTGTCTTAAGTTCTATCTTACTATTTTACCTCTCATTCTCTTCCACTATAATCATGAGCCTGAAACTGCTTTTGCTCAGGTCACCACTGATCAATAACGAACAAATCTAATGCATATTTCCTAGTTCCGATCTTCTTAGGACTCCTTTTACCATTGAACACAACCACTCAGTCTTTCCTAAAATTCCTTCCCTCCCATGCTCTCATGACCTCATGATCTTCTTGGCTTTCTTTCTACCTCTCCATTGCCCCTCACCAGCTGCCTTTATGGGGGCTCTTCATTGACCCACCTCTCAAAACCCAGGGCTTTCAGGGTCCTACATACCCATCTCATGTCTTCTCACTCCATACATTCTCTCTAGGGGCGATTCCTCATGCCCAGAACTGAAGATATACTTATACATACAATCCAAATTCCGCTAACCCTGGTTTTATTTTATGTAAAATGCAGAAGTTGGACTTGTTCACTAAGGTCCTTTCTAACTGTAGAGTCCTGTGATTCTTTTTTTTTTTTTAAATTATTTTGGCTATGCTAGGATGCATCACTTTTTTTTTTTAAATATTTTATTTATTTATTTGACAGACAGAGATCACAAGTAGGCAGAGAGGCAGGCGGAGAGAGAGGAGAAAGGAGGAAGCAGGCTCCTCACTGAGCAGAGAGCCCGATGTGGGGCTCGATCCCACGACCCTGGGATCATGACCTGAGCTGAAGGCAGAGGCTTTAATCCACTGAGCTACCCAGGCGCCCCACGTCCTGTGATTCTTAATGCATGTTCTTTGGGCTGGTTTCTTTATCCACTTCATACACATTCTACCATTTGCATTTATTTTCATGTAGGTGAAAATGACAACGATAGACAGCATGTCTTAAACAATTGCTTGTTTGTCTGTCATCGATACAGTGTTTTCCTATTTCAACATTAGACTGTCTCCCTGAGAACTGGTAACCACACCTCACGTTAAAGGTTGTACCTGTTTGACTGTTGCATGGGAGACAATTCTGAGACCTTTTCTCATAGTTCTGTGAAAACAACTACAGAGTCCTTCATATCCATCAACTTTGAAACCCGGCTATGTTTTCATATAGCAATGTTGAACTCATGTTTATTCTAATTCCTTATTAATATGAAAATATGATATCTCTGCCTAGTTATTAAACCACATGCTTACTTTTCTGTCATGTAGTCTGTATTAATCTTTTAAGTAATTTTTTTGTTTGTTTTTAAGTCTGTAGAAAGTTCTACCTGCTAGGATGTCACAGCAGCTCCTCATTTTCTCAAATGCCTCTCCACAGAAGGTCATTCCTGGGGGAGGCAGCTTGAGATCTGGGAAAGGTAGAAACAGAGGGTCTCTGATTGCACTGTTTCAGAGGCCTCTAGGCTTACCTGTATGATCTACTTTTCCCCACAGTCACTATGAAAGTGGAACTGGGGATAAGCAAGACCTTGTTGTCCCCTTGCTAACAGAGAGCAGCGTAGTCTGGAGTTGAGAGCAGGAGATTTGGGAGTGTCACTGTTCAGTTTGACGTCCAATTCTACAGTTGACTAGCTGCAGGAACATGGCAATTTTGGCAAGTTACCAAAGTTCTCAAGTCCCTCAACTATAAAAGAGCATATAGGGGCACCTGTGTGGTTCAGTCAGTTAAGCCTCCAACTCTCAATTTCAGCTGAGGTCATGATCTCAGGATTGTGGGATTGAGCCCTCAGTGGGCTCCATGGTCAGCCCAGAATCTGCTTTTCCCTCTCCCTCTGCTTCATCCCCTACTTGCATGCTCGCTCTCTCTCTCTCTCTCAAATAAATAAATAAATAAATAAATAAATAAAGTCCTTTTTTTAAGGCTATAATAGTGCCTATCTCTAAGAGATGTTATTAGCATCAAACGAGCTATCAGATGGAAATCCTTTAGAACCGCACCTGGCACAAAGTAAGTGCTCCAGTGTTAGCTTATAATAGTATAGATTTCTGAGGTATGCTCATTTTAACTAGTAAATTTTCTAATGAAAACATACAATAAAAGATACATTTACATTCAAGTGGACATTTGGGTTTTCATTACAACCAGAAAGTTTATAAGATAAAAATTCTATATTGCAACTCTGCATATCCTAAATGTATACAGGTACGTGTGCACGCGCGCACACACACACACACATATACACACACTCCCCTCCCCCTCTCTTTCTTTTGAAACTAAAGTCTGGGTAATGTCAATTACAGTCTGACTACTGGTGATCACAACAATACTTCTTGTGGCTCATATCTTCGAAAAACAGCCAGAAATATGTGGTGTGATCAATAAATTATCACCCTTAAATTTCAAAGTGCTTCTGGTATGTGGTGGACAGCTTCTTAAGCCCAGGTAATAGACAAGCCCTCTATGTTTAAAACAGAATTTAACATTAACCAGAACTCTTTGGTTGACAGGTTGACCATAGAAGTGTCAGCCCAGGCAGAATTGAATAATGTGTTATTTATAAAGGAACCCCGGAAGAACATGTGATGTGTGTGTGTGTGTGTGTGCGCACGCATGTATATACGTATCAGTATATACATGGTCCTTTGTGTTAGGAAGATTCTTTCCCTTTCTGCCTAATGTTATCTTGAAGCTCTGTCTTCAAGGGACCTTGGTTGCTGGCTCAGCGTGGTGAGCACTTTGGGGGATGCTGCAGACCGCAGAGCCTGTATCCCATCATATCCCATCTTCTCTTGCCCAACAGGGTAAACATTTCCCTTCCTGGCTGAGGGTAGAGCACTAATAACATGGCATACGGGACATAGATTACCTTCCTTGTGTGTGTCAGCCTATAATTTGACAAACTTCAAGTGATTAAAGCACCACCACCTGCAATAAAACCTAGAATGCACACCCGATTTATTTAAATGCTTCCTGGCTTCATATTATTCAAATCTGTAGTAAGTGTGGGAGGAGCTGAGAGAGAAACCACTGAAATTTTAAATTTAGTTTCTCAGTTGACATTCTCATTTTGGAATTGAAATATTGTGTGCCATAGCTAAATATATTTCTTGAAAGGGTAGTCTCAAAGTTAATTGAGTTAATGCTATCCTCTAAATCAGAAGCTGGTTCATGCACTCATCCATGAAGTCTTAAGCTCATAGATTCAGATTGCTGGGCTACAAACTGGGGGCTAAACACAAACAAACTTGTGATATATTTTTCCTAGACACAAAGAGAAGTGATTCAATTTCCCCTTCTTTTCCTTGTTTCTTTGTTCTTGTTTGCTTTTCTCTTTCTCTCTCTCTCAATTATAAAAAAGTATGAAAAGCTTTTTTCATTTTATATTTTAGTGGGACAGGGACAATTCTGATTTTAGATATGACTTTTCCAGTAAGTACCTAATACTGCTTTAACATAAATGCGTGCTTTATGGCTGGGGTATGTTCATGAGATTTCACATACGTGGAATGAAAACAGCAATATCAACAGTTCCTTGGGTAGGTCAGTTTCCTTATGCTACAGAACCAAACTTTGTATTTTATTGTATTTTAAAGATTTATTTATTTGAGAGAGAAAGAGAGAGCACCCGCACATGAGGGAGGGAAAAAAAGAGAGGGAGAGATTCTCAAGCAGAATCCCCATTGACTGTGGAGCCCAATGTGGAGCTTGATCCCATGACCTTGAGACCATGACCCGAGCTGAGACCAAGAGGTGGTCATTAAACCAACTGAGCCACGCAGGCACCCCTCAGCCTTCGTATCTTAAAACTTTTTCTCTATATGTAGCTGTATGCCAGTTCATTCCCTTCATAGAGACTTAATGGTGTAGTATGATGCTTTCTTGAAGATCGTTTTCAAAGGACTTCTTTTTTTTTTTTTTTTTTAAGATTTTATTTATTTATTTGACAGAGATCACAAGTGGGCAGAGGCGGGCGGGGGCGGGGGGTGGGGAAGCAGGATCCTCACTGACCAGAGAGCCCGATGTGGGGCTGAATCCCAGAACCCTGGGATCATGACCTGAGCCAAAAGCAGAGGATTTAACCCACTGAGCCACCCAGGTGCCCCTCAAAGGACTTCTAAAAGAAGATGACAGAGATCTAGGTGATTTGGAGTATTAAGCATCTCATTATGGTCATGTAATTATTTTGCATGCTTATCAATTTCATAAAATATATACAAAATTTGATATTGCTCTGTCTTATATCTATGTCTTATTATAAAAATGATACCCCCAGCCAGCTAGTGACTAAAATGGACTCATTGGGAAGATGTAGCAAATTGATCTGTGACTTCAGTAACCTGTAGGCTCCAGGTCCAGTTTGAAAACCACAAGTATAGGAAATGGCCTCAGCTGGGCATGTCACATGAATGTGAGTACACACTGACAACAGTCCTGTACCACACTTTTTACCTACTTACATTCTCAATCAGCTCTTCAAGTTCTTGGTCATTCTTGTTTTAAAATTATGTAACCTGAATGGTAAATTTTCTTTCACAATTTGTTTGCATAAGAAGAGGAACAGATGGTGTTTCAGGTGGTTCAGAACTTTCACCCCTCCCAAGTGTAAGTGTGTGTGTGTGTGTGTGTGTGTGTGTGCATGTGCACACATTTCCTAAGTGGTTGTTGAATTTGAAGGATTACCAGAAATGAGGCCCATTGGTTCTCTGTATGCTTGGTGGTTAGAGGAATAACTGATTTTTTTTTTAAGGCAAATGGGAGGAAGTTGGCATTGAGACAAGTTTGGATGCGGCTGGAAAACTAGCTCTTTTCCTGTCATAAAATGTAATGATATGGTTACCTGTGGCTTTCATATATACTTTCTTTTACCTGCAAAGATAGAAAAGCCAAAAGAGAGAAACAGCCTAACCGAGTCAATTTTCATTTATTTCTTCCATGAGGAACAAAAGGGTATTTTCAAATTGGAGGTGTATGCTTATGGATATGTGGAAAAGCCGTACCTCAGTGCAAGCTATAAGTCACGCTGACTTTTATTGTATGCCCAGGAAGAAAAGCAAAGATGAGGAATGGTGAGGTCTCAGAAAAAGGAAAGAAAAAGAAAAAAAGGAAAAGGAAAGGAAAAATTAAAATCAAAGTCAGTTCATTGGTGGGTAGTTAAACATTCTGTAGGTTGGCAATGACCAATTCTTAGACTTTTCTTAAGGAAAATATAGTTAGGGAGGAAACAATACTAGAAAACACAACAAAACAAAACCAAAAGTTGTTTTTCAAAGTCAAACAAATCTCTGTCCCTGCTTCTTTCTACTGAAATATATTATTAAAATTGGAGTGTCTCTTATTTTTAATTTATGGCCAATTTATTCATTGAAATAGTTTCCTGTAGTTAATTGTCAGTCATCACTTGGTTCCATTTTGATCTCAACTTGTTTTCTTGGCAACTGAGAAGGCCTAACTTTAAGGAAAGGGAGTGAAGAAAATTGTAAATCATCCATGTAATTCCCCTTTTTATTCCTGGTATTTCTCCAACTTATGGGTTTGGGGAAATCAGCCAAATTTTCAAAGTGGTACTGTCCTTGAAGCCAAAATTCCAGTGCAAACGCATCTCTGTTGCTACAGCTGCCTTTGAAAATTGATGTGGTTTCAGAAAAACAACCATAATTTCTTCCATCCCATTAAAAATGAAAGCAGTTATGTTATAAAGGCAAAGCAGTCTGAAAAGGTAATTTCAGCATGGAGTAAGCAAATACATAAAGTTCCTCTACGTACCTATGTGAGAGAGAGGTCATTACAGAGATCACCAAGCTTCTCAGCGCACAGCCAAGTCTAGGATCCTAGTTTATGACTCATACAAGTTTGCTATTACATATTTTTCATTTTTTATCACCCCATTCTTTTCCACATTATTTTGATCACCTTTTCTTAGGAAATGAGGTGCTCATTAGGATTTTAGGATATGAACCCTGTAAAACATGATGAGTTTTATTTTTATGAGAAATTTCCAGTAATCAAAAAACAGTGAATACATAATCAAGCCCCCTGGGACTCCTGGGTGTGTTGCCAGTCAATATGGCTACGTATGAAATTCTCAGCAACCTGTATATGTAAGTTCCCCTGTATTGTCGTATTTCAGCTCTTTTTTTTAATTTATTTAAGATTTTATTTATTTATTTGACAGGCAGAGATCACAAGTAGGCAGAGAGGCAGGCAGAGAGAGAGGGGGAAGCAGGCTCCCCACCGAGCAGGAAGTCCAATGTGGGGCTCGATCCCAGGACCCTGAGATCATGACCTGAGCCGAAGGCAGAGGCTTTAACCCACTGAGCCACCCAGACACCCCTGTCATATTTCATTTCTTAAGAGCATTGGATCAAGTGTAAGAGAACTGATGAATCATCTCCTCTGTAGAATAAATTTCTCATTGTTTTGTTTGTTTTTAAAATATTTATTTATTTATTTATTTGAGAGAAGGAGAGAGAGGGAGAGGGAGAGAGCACAGGAGTGGGAAGGGGAGAGGGAGAGAATCTCCACAGACTCTTCACTGAGCACAGAGCCAGACGTGGGGCTTGATCTCACGACCCTGAGATCATGATCTCACAACACTAAGATCATAACCTAAGCTGAAACCAAGAGTTAGATGCTAACCCACTGCCCCATCCAGGCATCCCAAATTTCTCCTTGCTACCAAAAGAACATTTTACCCTCTATCCTATCAATATGATCTAATTATTATAATTTTTCTAAAGCATTCAACTCTACTAACTGGAAGGATTGGAGTTAAAACTTTAGTTTCATCCCATTCATTTCTAGCTTGCTTATTATTTATTTATTTATTTATTTATTTATTTAGCAGTACAGGTAGATGGGCTTTGAAGGTACTTTGAACAATTACAAGTGTGGTATGAATTTAGTCTTTCTACTATGATTCTCTTGTTATCAAAGTCCATGTAGTTCTTCCTCTATGTTCTTTAACATTTCTGTTTGGACAAGCAATATGGTGAATGTGCTAGCTATCCATTGTGGAAGGCCAGATGAACAGGTTCAATCCACCAGTTGGCTGTTAGTCTTCCTCCACTGAGAACATAACATTACAGACTATTCAGAGATGGCAGGTTTCTTAGCCTTAGGAGTTGGCCCTTTCAAATAGGTGAAATGAATAAATATCGAGTTGGGCTTTTTTAAGATTAGTGTGTGAGCTGTCTGGACAGGAAAAGAGTTTAGGAAAATAATTCACTCTTATGTGTTATTGGAGAAGGAAGCATAACATGGAGAATTTTTTTTTGATGATCAAGTCTTATCCTTATTAAAAAATTCAAGTGTAAGACATGAAAATATTTTTGATAGAAAGGTTTCTCAAACATTATTTAATATATGTGTCTATGTATTTCCCTATGATCTTAAAATATGTTTTCATTCAACAAGTATCTGTTGACCGTCATGTTTGTGTTCTAGAGTAGGTGCCTATGTTACAGGACTCAAGTACATTCCAATAAGGGAGAATAGCAGATATTTCTACTCATCATTATGTCCCCAGACCCTCACACAGTATTTCACACAGCCAGGATCCTCAATAAAACTATTACATTGAGTTAAACTCAGTGTGTTCTACACATGCTTTTTAATTTTATTAAAAGGCATATATTCTAATGTCTCCTCATTATAACCAATGTAGTTTCCTTGCTTACAATTGTATATCTCTAGTGATAGGAATTCAGCATGACTACATAGACCATTCTGTCTTTGGGCTGTCAGTCATTGTTCCAGAGAAGCAGAACCAACAGGATGAGGACACACACACACACACACACACACACACACACAGAGTTTCTTTATTTACCTGTTTGTTTATTTATGCTAACAAGACTAAAATCTGTAGAGCAAGCTGGTAGGCCTGAAACTCAGGCAAAATTTTAATGTTGTAATCTTATGGGAGAATTTCTTTCACTCTGGAAACCTCAGCTTTTGCACCAAAGGCCTTCCAGTAATTGGATGAGGCCCACCCACATTATTAAAGCTAATCTCCTTTACTTAAGTAAGGTCAACTGACTGCGCATGTTGTCCACATCTACAGATTACCTTCACAGTTACTCCTACGGTAATGTTTGATTAAATAACTGGGCACTGCATTAGCCAGCCAAATTGGCACATAAAACTATCACAACAGCTCTTCCTGTGTGTTACTCTACCTTTGGAACCAGAGGTGGTTCATTAGCTTCTGCTCGTTGCTTTTAAGCTTACTCTCAGAGTTATACAGGACATTTTAAGTGCCTCTTCCTATGGTAGCCCTTAACACATTTAAGATAGGGAGCATGCCTGGATCCATGCTGAATTTTCTCTTCCACCATCTAGTTACTCATAGTTACTTCATTTTCCCTACAGGGAGTGTGATTTCTTGTCATGGCACCATCTTGGCTGTCTTATTTGATCTGTGTGTTCTATGCATTGGGGGCCCTGGAAGTGAAAGCAGACATTTCAGAGCAGATCAGAACACAGCTGTAAATCTGTGAACATGCCCTGCTTTTGCTAAGACATTCTGAGATCATTGTTGCTTTCCAGGGGACAATGGATGCAATGTGGATTCATGGAGAGACTGCGAGTAAAGGTTTTTTTCATTGTTTTGTTTTGTTTTTTAATATATGCTGTTGCTATGTCAAATCTCCCCAAACCTATAGTTTGTAAATGCTTAATCCAGGTGTAGAAGTTTATTTTCATTCTTTTAAATACTGTTCTGTTAGATTCATCTATTCTTCTGCTCTGTCCTGAGACGTTTGGATCTACTATATGTATCATCCTTCTCTATTTTCTGTCATCTAGAAGTCTGTTGGTTTTGGAACATTATGGGCCCTTGACACTCTTACTCAATCATAGAATTTTCCACTTTGGTATTATAAAGCTCGTTGGAATGATTAAAAATCCCAGTGAGTTTTTTGGGTAATTTATAGCCAGTAAAGAAAAACAAAGGTCTTTGGCTCCAAGTGTGGGGACATTAATAGCATATCACATTACTTCTATGTTCATTAAATCAACTCTATTTAGATTTGCCTTAGAAAGAGTGAGCTGGGAGGACATTTTACAGTTATAATCCCTTGTTTAATATTTTATTTAACATTTCTTGTTTCTGTCTCACACTCTTACTTTAGGATTCAAGGTACATTGCTATATAAAGTACAGAACCGTGATCAGCTTTTATTGGTCCAAGTATCTATTCTGAAAAAGTTGTTTTCCAGGGGTGTCTGGGTGACTCAGTCATTTAAGCATCCAACTCTGTTATTTATTTATTTATTTATATGATTTTTTTTTTTTTTTTTTTTTTAAGCATCCAACTCTTGATTTCAGCTCAGATCATGAACTCAGGGGTCTTGAGATCAAACCCCACAAGGGCTCCATGCTTAGTAGGGAGTCTGCTTGAGATTCTCTCCATCACCCTTTCCCTTTGCCAAACTCGAGGGTGAGCACACACTTTCCCTCTTTCAAATAAATAAATAAAAATAAATCTTTAAAAAAAAGAAGGCTGCTTTTCAGACACTCTTCCAGGATTTGTATGTACAATTCTGTATTAAAATGGCTGAATTTATGTAATTTGAAACTGTTGCTTCAAATCCCAGCTGAGTTTGGTAAGAGATTTTTCTTCCTTGGGTTATACCAGTAGCTAGCACACTTTAGCCTACCTCAGAATCACCTGGAGGGTTTGTTCAAATACAGGTTTCAGGACACCATTCCCAGAGGCTCTGGTTCAGGAAGTCTGTAGTAGAGTCAGAGAATTTGTATTTTTCACAAGGTCCCAGATGATGCTGATGCTGCTATTGTGGGGACCACATTTGGGGAACCACTGTGTTAAGTTTGCTAAGTACTCAATTTCCATTTGAAATAGGTGTTTTCAGCTTTGCGTCCATACAGAACTCTCCAGTTACCTGTCAGAAACTGTGAGTGCCAACCAGTGCCCTGAGTACTGGTGATACAGTGGTAAATAAAGCAGATGGTCTTTCTGCCCTCATGAGGCTAACATCCAAGTGGGAATGGATTAATTGAGCCAGAAATACTCTATAGGGAAAAGCAAATGTGAGGTTTTTCTGAAGTTCCTTACAATTAGAATTTTTCACTCCCATAGCATGGTAAGTTTTGTTTAAAAAAAAAAAAAAAACATATGCCTCATCTGTGATATGCTGAGATTTGGTTTTGAGATGAGATGTTGGACAATAGTAGGGGTTGGTTTAGTTACACTGTAGTATTAAGTGTCTGGGAATTAAACAGACAGCCTAAAACCATGGTTCTGGGCTTTCTACTGAGAGAAAGTAAACAGACCACGTAGGAGTTTGAACCCATAACTGTGAACTTTTCATTGACACCAAGCTCTACTCCCTGTCAAGTTAAGGCAAATACAGAACCATATTAAAGTAAGGTAGTTTTTTTGGAACAATGATTTGGAAAAATGATTTCAAATTGCTCTTTGACAGTGCCATTTATAAAACTTATGCAATGGTGTGTAGAACTGTAGTATTGACAAAAGTTCATAAGTTTCCACTGTTTGGGGTAGAAAGATAACAGATAACATCTTTTTCTCAGTGATGCATTTCCTGGTTTTTAAAAGTATTTCTAAAAGTTCTTTTTTATTTTATGCCATTGGGCAGTAAATTTAAGAGGTGAAGCCAAAATAAAAAAAAAAAAAAAAGATTAAAAAATTGTGAATATTTATTTATTTAAAACAGTTTGATTTTTTTGTGTGTATTATGAACCCCATAAATTACAACTGAATCTAACAACTGAGCCAGCTCCCTAGTCATTTGGCAACATATGTTGAATTAGAGGTTTTAAAGGAAGACTCAACCACGCATGATAGTATGAGTAATGGTTATCTGTTCCAATGTCTGGGACATTTTTCCATTCAGATATTTTTTTATCTTGAATTAATTTCTCTACCATGTTCCAAAAGAGGTGAAAACGGGAGCATAGCAACCATGCGTTTGAATCCTTGAGTCTCAAAAATTAACGTGTGCTTTCTTATGTCTCCCACTCATCAATTTACAAATGTTTATGAAATTCCCCCTATGTTCCCAACTTTTCCACTCTTGCCATCCTCCCATCAATAATGTCAATATTTGTGGGGGAGGTCCAGAGAACCACATCATTGCCTTCATATTCAGGGACTTTGGTGTTTTGTTGGATATGTATGACTTACACTTAGAAATCGGTAAGAAATAGTCTGTGTTCCAGCAGGACGATTGACTTTTACTTTTTTTTTTTTTTTTAATCTTGAAATATTTTTTTAAAAAATTGTCAGTGTTACAAAATGGTACAGAGAGTTCTTGTGTACCCATCACCTAGCTCTTCCCAGTGATAACATTTCACAAAACCACAATGACTTATCAAAACCAGGAAATTAACATGGACACAATGCCAATTGCAGGGCATGGATACAGCTAAGCCACAGATCTTAGAATTATTATTATCATTATTATTTTTTTTTTGAAAGACAATTGGGGAGGGATGCAGAAGGAGATCCTCTGAGAAAGGATGGAGCTCTTCATGTGTTCTCAACAGGTGAATCTGATAAAATACTTATTATAAAAAAATGTATACATTAAGATGTATGCAATTTAGTAATTTAAATCATACATAAAATGTTCTAACAGTTTAGTTCAGGCCATACATGCTAGAGGAATTGAGGAGAGGAAGGAGAAATCAGTGAAAAATACTTCGGGGAGACCTTGAAAGAGGCAACGACACTAGAATCCTGTAAGTTTGATGGGATTTTTATGGTGAGGAACAAAATAACTTCCCTCTCAGTTCTTATCTTTCAAAATTATGTTTTCCTCATACCAATCCACATATGTCATTGATGTTGGGAATTAGAAGGGGGGAAAGGACAAAAAAGTAAAAAAAGAAAGAGGAACTAAATAACAGGAAGGGAGAAGGGCTTTTGTAATTTTGCTGATCCAGTCCGAGGAACGGTCCTTTTAAAGGTGCCCAGAGCTAGCTCAGCAGTCATCATTCCCTCAGTGTAAGAGCACAGGCTTGGAGTCCCAGAGATCAAGAGATCATTTACTCATTGTGCGTGTGTGGGGTCATCTTTCTTACTTTTGGGAAGCCCCAGTTTCCTCTTCAGTAAAATACAACATTTGATAATCATCATCTTATAGGGGGGCTGTTGTGCATCCAAACCAAAGGAGCTCTCATAATAATCAGCAATCATAATAACTACTTCATGCTT
The DNA here is from genome assembly GCF_030435805.1 of Mustela lutreola. Classification (NCBI taxonomy): domain Eukaryota; kingdom Metazoa; phylum Chordata; class Mammalia; order Carnivora; family Mustelidae; genus Mustela; species Mustela lutreola. The sequence goes on from NC_081297.1 coordinate 92,922,428, forward strand.
ATAGCATAGATGATAAGCCAACTACTGTTACAGGACACGACACACATGAACCCAAATCATCATCCCAGTTTCTCATAAATTTAACCCTATTACTATCCGTCTTTTGCAGACAGGGAGCTTGAGGTCCCAAAGAGTAAGTAATTCGCTCAGGGCTATACAGGTAGTGACTGGATTCTGGCAGAGCTTAATTCAAACCTAGGCAGTTTTCCTTCACTGTCTGTCCTTTTATCCACCAAACTGGAAGTTTTTAACAAAATGCCAAGCACAATACTAGAAATACCCAATGAGTGTTTTCTTCCCCTCTAGCCCTTTGTCTTTTCCTCGTGACTTGGAAACACTCATTTGGATCAATCAGTATCTGTGAAAAGTGCTTTACTTCACTTGATCCATTACTAGAAGAAAAGGAGCAACTGGAACAGAGAAGACGGTGATTCTGTTACTAAGAGATCTTATGGCCTTATAGTACATTTTTATTCTGCTCCATTTTTAAAAATAATATTTCTATTCCAAATTCTGCCTATGATTTCATGCTGAAGCCCCTTATTTGGCTTTTGAAGCCCAGTAGTATGTGAAGGAGGTGCTCGGGGAGGAAGAGGGAAATTATAAAGAAAGACAGAAGAGCCTAACATTGAATATGTAAAAAATGTGAAGTGTGTTAAATATCCTCAGTGGAAAGGGAGGATACATTAATAAATTGACCTGGAGGAGCCCCAAAAGCAAAACTCAGAAGCTTTTTAAAGACGTGAAAGTCCTAGCATGTCAACATTAAGGAAAATATATAGTCAAGTCAAAATTTTTAAATGATGTTATGTGTTAAAAATATTGGATTGCAGAGATTTCTTCCATTATTTATCACAATAGGAGAGGGTTGTTTTTCTTCATTGAAATACAAGATGTTCTTACGAACCAAATAGCTGAAAGAATCAGGCTCCTACACAGGGCAAAATGCCAAAAGGCTTCAAACATTTTGTGAGGGCAGACTGGGTAGGATTGGATCCCATCAGATAACTCAAGATCCTTTATCTGCTATGAATAATTCATGATTAATTATTGCTGGAGACTTCCAGGTCAATAAATATTGTTGAAGTCTATGATGCTTCTTGTAAATGCAGAGGACCACTATCATTTATTGTTGCCAATTATTTTTGATCCCGTAATTGATTATTCAGAATTACATTGTGGTGGTGCTATTTTGGATGAATAATTGGCATGAACAGCTGTGATGTCAAAGTGGAAACTTTACATATAGTTTTTTTCAGGTCATTGTTTCAGATTCAGTAAAAAGGAGGTTTTGTTCGGTACAAACCAAGAAATCCCCAAAACAACCACCATGAGAAAACAGGTTTAGTAAATGTATTTTATTTAAGGTATCATGAAATAAGACTTTTCAAAACTATCTCTTATTTATGCAATGTTGCATTGTCCTAGTTAATAAGTAAACACTTCTATCTTATTTGACTCCCTTTAGAATATTCACTAGAGTCTCCCAAACTCCTTTGTCTGGCTGCTCCATCAGGTCTATAGTACACACTGTCAATGGGTTCATTTCTGACACACCGTGGTTTGAATGACCCCAGATTTACTGTAATTTTATGATCGTGAAAGGGATTTGTTTTATTGAAGAGCAAATGCAAAAATAAAGAAAGCAGTTTTCAGGAAATATTAAGTTTATTTTAATCTTGGATTATTTTTCTATAGAGATGTATCAATAAAGGTGGAAACAAAACTGAATTCTAAAGATACGGGGCTGCTAGCCATTCAGTTAAATTAGATCATTTTCGAATTTCCACTCTTATTTGACGCATGTGCTATGTATGTGTGTGTGTGTGTTGACTAAGGGTTTTACTCCAAAAACTCCAAACCAAAACCCACTATGAAGAGTAGTATTTCCTAGGTTTGAAACATCAGGAAAATTCTGAGATATGAATGGGCTTAATATCTAGTCTCTGTTTAGTCTCATGTATAGTTTTTTCCTCTAGTCTAGAATATGGGAATAGAAGAAAAAAATGTGACTGCCTCTACTCTGGGATAGAGGGCTGCGGACAGAATGGAGAGGCTGAAGTGGTATGCTGTAGATTTATGAGGATAAACATACACAGAAACAAAACAAAATGAAAAACCCACTCATGGTCTTTTTGAATGCCATCACCAAATGGAAACATTTGACAAAATGTGTTAACTCTAGAAAGACTATCAGTGGTGTTATTTTAAAACATTTGCAGTGGGAAAAGACAACCATGTATTGCCTCCCAGAGCCTCCCCCAAAGCTGGTTTATATGAGGTAGTTAATGAGATTTGAGACTTTGGTGCTGGTGAGATTAATGTGAGCTCTGGGACCATGAATAAATATAATGGTCCATATAAGCTAATCTCAAGAACCTGTCAGTATATGATCTTACACAGCAAACAGGATTTTGCAAATAAGATTGACGTTATGAACCCTGACATCAGGAGGTTATTCTTGATTGTCCAGGTGAACCTAACTTAATCCCATAAGTCCTAAAAATTGAGGAACCTTCCCAGGCTGGGGTCAAAGGCTGAGGCTGGAGGGAGATATGACTAAGAAGGAATGGTCACAGACATGTGATTGTGTTAGGGGACCATGGGCTAAATAAAATGCGGGTGAACTCTGGGAGCTAGAAGAGTCAGAGAAATGGATTCTCTCCCACAGCCTTCAGAGAGGCCCTGATGACTGTTAGACCTCTCACCTACAAAAGTACAAGGTGGTAAATTTATGTTGTTGACCAGTAAATGTGTAATAATTGGGGTTCTTACGCATGAAAATTGAAGTTCGTAGAAGCTTTGGCTACATACGGTGAGAGACTGCTGAGAATCAGTATGTTTTATCCAGCATGAGTTCTCTGAGTCTTTGTCTAGATTTGCCCCCTTACCCTGAAATTCAAAATAGTTCGTGAAACCTCAGGAATGGAGTCCAAGTAAGACTTGGTGGAGATGAGGAAAATCCTGAAGAATCACAACTAGTTCATTTCCAAGTTCAGGGCATCACAGAGAGCAATCATTTGAATGAGGCATTGCCTGGGTGGACTGGAGTCTTCCATCCCTCTTGGTAAAGAAGGGGCTGCCTTTGAGAACAGTACATGTAGGAGAGGAGGCTCTACCTACAGTAGTTCAAATCACGTGCGTATCTCAAGGGACGCATCATCACCAAGGGAGAAGACAGTTAAGGAAGAAAAGGGAGAGCAGAGAAAATAGAGTCAGAGGTTGTGGGCTGAAGAGAATGAAAGCATCGCCAAGGGGCCCCAGGCCAAACAAAATCCTCATAGACAAAGCAGTTTACAATTTTCAGGCATCTCGGTTATCTATGGGCCCTAGATAACCTGGGCTTTCTGAGGGCAGGCACTGAAGCAAAGTTGGTGGCAGAGGATAGAAATCGGTTGCCCTGCTAACGGTTGCTCAGCCTCTGGGTCAGGCTAAATGGGGCCGAGTGTGAAGCAGCCTGTCCTTTCTCTCTGCACTGCCCTCCCTGCTGCTCACACCTGCTGAGAACAGTGTGCCTGGGTCCTGGGTCCGAATGGTCAGCATTTACACGGGGCGGGGCTCACATTTCTAAGATGACTTAAACAAGCTTCAGGAGAACATTCTGTTGTCTAGCTCTGAGGTCCCATAAACAGTAAGTAATGAAAATAGCTTACTTCTAGAACACCAGGCGTTTGACAGAATACTTACAGCCTCTCATTTAACGGCTCATCATTACACAGCGATTTCAGTCTTGTTATCATCTTTACCTTACTGATGAGGTTTAACAACCTGCCCCAAAGCAGAGATGGAGGGAATGACAGAGCCGGGACTGGGGTCCTGGGAGCGCTGACTGCAAGTGCTACCCCTCTTCAGGTCTAGGCCCTGCTTGGACTGTTCTAGAATAGGTCACTGTCAGCAATCCAGCCGTACCAGTCAGAGAACGCAACTATCTCCCAATGGTTTTACATTTAACTCTTGGTGATTTATGAGATTCTCATTGGCCTCCAAAAGAGACTACGTTTTATGATACCTTGCTAATAACTATAATAATTCTACAGCTTGTAGCCAGACTTCTTGGACCCAAATCCTGGCTGCACCACTTCCTGACTGTGGAAAGCAGGCACTTTTGTGTGTTACAAGCAGGGCAGTGGCCCCAGCGGCCAGACTAGTCTTTGCCACACTGTAGTGCTCCATACATACTTGCAGAACAAAAAATGCCTTGTCACTGTAAGTATTGCGAAGACTAATCAATGAGCACACTTAGAACGGTGCCTGGAGACTTGGTAATGCTCAGCAATGTTAGCAGTTCTTGTTCTGTGTCAGATTGAAGCCTTGGATCTTGTTTTAAGATTAGAGCTTTTCCCCTTGCTCCTGGCCTTGCTTTCGCTTCTCTTCTTGTTCTCACTTTGGACTAGTCTGTTTGAGTGGCAGTGATTAAGAAAGATAATGCAGTATTTATAAAATATAAAGCATACAATGAAAGCCAAAGATGACACTTTCCTCTCCAGTTCAATGATGTGGAAAGTCCCATTCTTTGAATGAAGTACTGACAGCAGCTGGGGAATCATCTCTTCTGCAGGGCTTTGAAAATGATGTCTCAGCCTGGAGGGGCGGCACGGGTTGTTTTCAGTGTAAACAAAATAGTCACCAATCACCAAAAACAGCTTCTTCACTCATGTGTTTCGAGTTGAGTCAGCATGTTTTGGGTGCAGGGTCCATAGTCTCGTAAGGAGAGGAGATCTGATTGACCTTTACACCAGGGTTTAAAACCCAAGTGCAGTCCCTGCTATGAAGCCCCAGCTTCAGTTTGCGTCTGCTTGAGAAATACTTCCTCAGGGAAAAAGAACGATTAAGACAAGGTGTCATTTTCTAGTACGTCTCTGCCAGCCTTTGTAGCAAGCTGACCATGTCAATTTTCTTCATCCAAGAAACCAGGGTCCCCTCTTGAGGCAGAAGAGCTGTGCCTGGGTAGAACAAAACACTTTTCTTTTTTCCATTAATAAAGAAAAACTTGGCATCCACACCCTGTCCTGGGATGGATGTTGTGCCCATCCATCTCGATGCCTATGCTGCTCTCTAACTTGACTAAGATGGATCCTGTCCCACAACTGTTGACTGCAGAGGACTCACTGATGTAAACTGTGGAGGAATAGGCAGCTTCCCAGATTTTAAATGCCTTGAAGGGAGGAGAGAAGTCTTTGGCTCATATCCCTCAGGTAGTCAAAGGTCACACAGCTTGGAGGGTGTTGCTTTGGCTGAAGTATGTAGGCAACCCACGGAGCCTGCTGGGTAGACAGCTGCGTCCCTTCCACATGCTTGTCCCTCCAGCTTATTCAAAGTATCTCAAGATACATAAAACACCAAACCATCTGACTGAGTAGCTCTCCACTGTAGGTTGTTCATACGTCCAATTGAAGTATGAGTTGGCGACAGGAACCCAGGATGATAAGCGAAGCTGCAAACCTTCTGGGGAGGAGAATGGCGTGTTAATAGCGTATTTATCATCTGTGATGCAACTTCTAGGTATCTGCTTGCCTCCGTTTGGTGCCATATGGCAGCCAACGCTGATTTCCTCCCAGCTTCCTGAACTGATTTTCTTTTGACCCCCGTTCAATTTGAGACAAATAAATGCTGATAGATTTGGGTAACTAGCTGAACCAACAGGTTAAAAAAACAAAACAAAACAAAACAAAAAACCAGCCAAACTTGTTGTGCGTTAAGAAAGTAAGTAGAGATTTTCCATGAGTGGTTTCAGAACCAGGAGACACAATCATCCCCAGAGCCGAGCAAAGGCCACCTACTTAGCAGGAAGAAAATGAGTGGGCAGAAAAGACTGAGAGATTAATAATGACCTGTGTCTGGTGATCCAACTCTTCATTTCTTAATTAGGCACCCCTGGCATTTGGGGCAGTGCCCCTTGTGTGTAAGGTGGAAAGGAGAGGTGAGGTGTTCTCATAGCGTTTGTACCTCGATCCATCTCTACTGCATTAGGCTAATCCTCAGCCATACTGGCCCTTACCTAGAGCCAGTCCTCTTGAAGGCAGTGTGGGAATCCATGCCATCCTCCCACCATCTCTGGGTGGTCAGTTAGAATCGATTCATCAGCAGTTACTGGTTCATTAGCCACGACTATAATGATGTTCAGGAGGGCTTTACCCAAGTCACTTTGCAAACATTAATTTCATATTCTCTGACTTTCTGGGGAGTACATTCAACCTTTGAATATTACAAGGTAAAAATGAAAATACTTAAGAAAGAAAACAAAATCACTCTCAATTTCTGACGCATGTCGAAGGGCTGCACCCTTGACGTAAGTTACCCCATGCCATCTGACAACCCGGACGTTGGTCTTGCCGAGATGGGAGATATTGAGATGGATGTGGAAATTGTACCTGGAGAACCTGACACTACCAGTAAGATTTTATTTATGAACTTCATCAAGTTCTCAGTGGTCAGACCATCAACCCAGTAATGTGCAGCAACCAGAGGGTGAAGCATGGACACAGTGAGAGGTCCTGCTGTGGTCAACCAGATTGCTTTTAACCAATAAAGCAAAATAGAGCTCCTTTCTTGGCAGCCGTAAACTGGACATCATGTTAAGCTTTCCTGGAAGAGATGAGCTCCAGGCTTTTAAACAACACCAAGACTGTATATATAGTGCATGAATCTGAGATAATGGAATGCTAGTAAAAGAGCGAAGCATTCCTAGTACAGATTTTACTGAATACCAACCTTTTTCAAGAACTCAGGCTTCTGGGCGCCTGGGTGGCTCAGTGGGTTAGGCCGCTGCCTTCGGCTCGGGTCATGGTCTCAGGGTCCTGGGATCGAGTCCCGCATCGGGCTCTCTGCTCAGCAGGGAGCCTGCTTCCGTCTCTCTCTCTCTGCCTGCCTCTCCGACTACTTGTGATTTCTCTCTGTCAAATAAATAAATAAAATCTTTAAAGAAAAAAAAAAAAAAAAAAAAAAAAGAACTCAGGCTTCTTCTTTTTTTTTTTCCTTAATTAAAAACATTCAGCCTAATAAAAGCTATTTTCAAAAGCATAGGTTCTGAGGGGAGAATGTATGTATTCTGAGACCTGAGGAGCAGCCCATACACAAGAGAGTAGAGAAAGAGTGCTTCCAAAGATAAGTTTCCAGTGACTTCTAAATGATCCTTTACGATCGTACTTTTAGATGGCTCTTGCCTTAGCTCCCTTAATAGCAGGCCTGGAATGTGCTGTTGAAGGAAGTCACTGTTTGTTGTTCAGAGTCCAGCCTGGGTCCTGTGAATATGTGTCATGCAAGCAGAGATGTTCCACAGCTGCACTCTCTTTTTCACCCTAAAGCATATTATTTAGCATAATCCCCCCCGCAAAGTTCTCAAAACAGGGAAGTAATCTTAAATCCTTGCACAGAGTTTGTGAGTCATTGTTTTGATTATTCTTGTAAAGGTAATTACTTTTCTTTTTTTTTTTTCCTGCTGGCCAAGTGAAATCTCAAATTCAAATCCTTTTGGGGGGAGGGGTGGGAAAGTAGAGACTAAAAAGAAGCCGGGCGCTTTTCACAGATTCACTCCTTTTTGTAGTATAATAATAACCTGAATTCTTTGCCTCTCATTGAAATTTAGGAACATGAGAATGCATGTGGGGAAAATAATAGCCAAGTGTTCTAAGGCAGCCTTCTCTCGTTTGCAGTGATATTTATAATTTCTCTTGCTTACAATATCTTTTCTGTCCAAACCAGACTCAGAGTTAACAGGCCAGATTATCAGAAATGTCTTCCAGCTCTAAATTCGGCACACTTTCTACTCTATTGTATTGCCCTATGTCCATTATTATGTCATGGGCCCTTACAGGTATCTAAAAGGATCATAGTAAGGGGAAACAGAAGAGAGCACTCCAGTGCAGGGAGTATGGGAATGGGTGTAGCGTTCAGACAGGCAGGTATAATTCTCTAATCAAAGGAACCAGGATTCCTTAGAGAAGTAGTCAGTTCCAGGTCTTGGACAGGCAAAGGAAAGATGGGCCTGGGATGTCTTGTGGTATCAGAAAGTAAGGAAGTACTGACAAATAGAAGAACTTGGAGGCATGTCTACCAACCTGAAAGGGCTCCCAATGATGAGAGATGAAACCATTTGAGCAAAATAAATATGAACATAAATCCAATAATAGTATTGATTATAACCCAAGGGGGAAACATGGATATCCTTGAGTTTATACAGACAGAAACAAACAAGTGCCTAAAGAAATAAAAGAGGAAGAAATGACAAGCCTTCCTAATAAAGCAATCCCAATTAGTGAAGAATGAACAAAGGAAATAGAACCCTTGAAGACCATGGTAGGAATTGTTACAGTCAACCATGGATAGGTGTAGTGGGTAAAAGTTCAAGCACAAACAAGATATTTACATAATCTGAGTGTTTCACCCCTAAAATAAACATTTATTAATTATAAAGAGAGCAGTGGCGCCTGGGTGGCTGAGTTGGTTGAACATCCGGCTCTTGGTTTTGGCTCAGGTCATGGTATAGGGGTCGTGGGATCGAGCCCGACAGCGGGACCTGCACTCAGCATGGAGTCAGTTGAGTTTCTCTCCCTCTGCTCTTCCCCCTGCTCATATTTGCACTACATACTCTCTCTCTCTCTCAAATAAATAAATATTTTAAAAGTTTGTAAAGGAAACAATAGTAACTATATAGTGAAGAAACCTTGCAGATACCACCTTCACCAGGTCCTAAAGATTAGCATCACTGGGAAAAAGGCATAATGCCATCGTGATCTGATGCCCTCAGAAGGGCACTTCATCTCAGGGACATTCTTTCTAGTAGCTCTAGTAACCTCATATCTGATCGTGGATCCACATCAGACAAGCCCACATTGAAGGACATTCTACAAAAGAGCTGGCCAGTAATCTTTAAAAGTGTCAAGGTCAAGGAAGACAAAGAAAGACTGAGGAACTGTCACAGATTCAAAGAGACTAAGGAGACATGACAATCCCATCCATAGCAGGGGATCTTGAATTATATCCTGGAAGGGGACAATAATGGGACATTATTGAAAAAAAAACTAGTACAACCCAAATAAAACCTATAGTTTAGTTAATGGTATTGTACCAATGTTTATTTCTTAGTTTTCATCATTGTGCTACGGTTACATAAGATATTAACATTACATGAATGTGGGTGAAGGGAATAGGGAACTCTCTGTACTATTCTTACAACTCTTCTAAGTCTAAAATTATCTCAACGTTAAAAAGTCCTTGCATACATGATGTCTAGTTATATCTCTATACTTTTCAATGCTAGAAAATAAAAGTAAGGCATTTGAGACACTGGCAAGATAACTGCTCATCATAAAATGCGTCATTTGTTCATTCAACAACGACTCAGCAGGAACTAGGTCGAATCACTGTTCGTCTTAGGGATTTAGCAGGTAAGAAACCAGGTGCATTCTGAAATAGCAACAAGTGCTGTGAAAGGGAAAGTGAAGTACATGGTTCTCTGGGGAAACAGAAGTAGTACTTAACATAGGCTTGGGTGATCCGAGATCATAGAACTAAAGATGAATACCAATTAGCAAGTCTGGATTGTCTGGGGAGAGAGGAGGCAGGAGGGGCATCGGATATATTTCAGGCAGAGGAAATAGCAGAGCAAGAATGGAGGCAAGAAAAAAGAGGACACTTTTGAAAAAGCAACAAACTTAGATAACTTCAGTGGATCATGGAGTTCCAGGAGGCCTAAAAAGATTAAGGAGAAACCAGAGTATGTTAAGAAGTTTTGTTTTGTTTTGTTTTGTTTTGTTTTTAAAGATTTTATTTACTTATCTGACAGACAACTAGGCAGAGAGGCAGGCAGAGACCAGAGAGGAGGAAGCAGGCTCCCTGCTGAGCAGAAAGCCTGCCTTGGGGCTCTATCCTAGGACCCTGGGATCATGACCTGAGCCAAAGGCAGAGGTTTTAACCCACTGAACCACTCAGGTGCCCCTGTTAAGAAGTTTTTAACAAAAATGTGAGGGCCAGCCAATAAAGGGCTTGAGTTGGGGAGTGATGTTATCATATTTATATTTTAGAAAAAAATCACTCTGGCTTCGTGTGAAGAATAGATGATAGAGGGATGGGGCAGAGGCAAAGGTGCAGGAAGACCAACTGGGAAGCCATTCTATCAGTCCCAGCAAGGCATGGCAATGACTTTGACACATGGTGAGCTTTATGGAAAAGTGGACAGATTTGAGAGATTTCAGGGAGATCTGATGAACAGAAGTGAATGTTTCTTTGTATGATGGTGGTGAGGGAAAGGGGAGTGCCTACAGTTTAGTGTTCAGTTCCCCATCTAGAATCTGTCAGTCATGTCTTAGTCTACACATAGATCCATGCTATCATGTATGGTAGTGGCAACCTGCGATTCAAACATAATCGTCAGGAGATTTATGATGATGCTCGTGTGGGTGTGACAGACACACCTGGAGAGCACCTCCAATGAGTCATGTCCCTTTTCCGGGAGTTTGGGCAGAAACCATAACTTGTTGCTAACCAATAGAAAATGGCAAAAGTGGGATATCACTTCTGTGATGAAGTTACATTACGTGCGACTCTGTCTCAGCCTACTGAAGTGAGAGACCCCTGGGTTGGCTCTGAAGGAGTAAGACACCATGTTGTGAGAGGGCTGCATGGCAAAGAATGGTGGGTAAACTCTAGGAGCTGATGGTGGCCACTGGCTGATAGCCAACAACAACAACAAAAAAGAGCATCCATCCTACAAGTACCATGAACTGAATTCTGCCAGCAACCTGAAGAGGCATGGAAGTGGACCTTGTCCAAGTCAAGCCTCTGATGAGACCACAATCCCAACAGATGCTTAGTCTTTGTGAGACTTGTGACCCAAGAAACTATGAGATAATTAAGGGTGTTAAGAGCCTCTAAATTTGTAGCAATTTGTTATGCAGTCACAGAAATGGAATCTATTTGCTCTGATGCCTTTGTCCTCTTTTGTATTTTCTATCTTTAAATCTGTCCATTATTAGCATCTTGAATCAAGGGTCACTCTTCTTGTTTTTATTCTGTCCTTAGGCTTTCAGGTATTTAAGCCAAATGCTCCAAATATCAAAAACTTTCTTTGTTTCTAGTATTGTAAGTGGGTTAATTTACAAGCTAAGCAACACCTTACCACCTTTGGATCTCTCTAGAATAATGACGTGTACATACCCCATTATCAGTGGCATTGGTTTTCATGTATTTGAACATCCCAAAGGTCTTCTCTCTGTTTAAACCCTGAGGACCCATCATAGACCCCGCTGGTTCCCTGTTCTCCTATGTCCCTTACTAAAGGCACTATGGACCAAAGGGGTGTTTGAGTTTTATTAAAGATATTATCATTAGCTTTAACTCTTATAGTTCCTTGAACCCCCTAATCTCATCCCTAATCTGGACTCTATGTAGTGTATCTTCAACTCCTCTCTGTCTTACTGTTGCTAAGAAAATTAACATTTTAAGTTAATACTAAGAAATGGGTCAATTCTTATGAAAATAACATATTTGAGGATGCACACTGCTTAAGAAATTATAAAAATTTCTTGATGTCGTATCCTTACTGAAATTCGTGATAACTACAAAGTGTAGCTTTCTGCCTTTCCCATGAACTTCTGACAAAGGAATTCACCAAGCTCTCCACTTCTTTGCTCTCATTTTTGGTGCAGGTCTTGCAAATTCCACCAGAAGCTCCTTCTTCCTGAAATTTTAGCTTTAGAACCATTTATTTAACCATGTTTATTTACTACCTACTGGATGCCAGCCACAGTCCAAACTCTGTAAATAGAGCAATGAGTAATATAGTTAACAACAATGGAATTTGCATCCTAAAGAGGAAGAGATTAATAAGAAAACAAATATTTACAATGGAAATATGTCAAATGATGATGGCTGTAGTGAAAAAAAATAAAGATGGGACTAGAAATAGAGTTTTGAGCATTAGAATCTTAAAGAGTGATCAGAGAAGTTGTCCGTGAGATGTCATTTAAGCAAAGATCTGTAGAAAGTAAGGGAGTGAGCCTTGTGGTTGATTATCTGAATAAAGAGCATTCCAGGCAAAAGGAACAAAAAGTGCAAAGGACTATGATGCAAGGACACTGAGGAGGGAGGTCAATTTAGTTGGAGAGGAGAGGAGTGGAGTAGAGGAAAGGAAAGAGGTCAGAGAGATTCTTGAAGGTAGTGAAACCATATAGGTTCTTATAGGCCGATGTAACGACTTTGACTCTTACTGCAATGAGATGGAAAGCCATTAGAATATTTTAAGAAGAGCAGTGATATGATGTGGTTTATATTTTAACAGTACTACTCTAATTTCTATGTGAAGAATACAATAGGGTGTGTTTGCATTTAGGGCAGAGAGATTTGAAACAAGGGTGAGACAGGGAAAGAGTTAGGTGGCTGTTTCAATAATTCGGGTTGGACAGTGCAGACAGAGAACATTTCCATCATCACAAAAAGTTCTATTTGACTTACCAGGAAGAGGGACCATGTGAGAAACTAATGTCAAGGAACCAAAGGCTCTCTTTCTCTGTCTTCACCCTGAGAAGACATGGTGGTCTGGGGTGTTCTCTTAACTCCTGCCAGTGGTAAGTAGAAAACTGTGGAAGGGGTAATACTATAACTTTTATTCCTCTCTAATGATTATCATTTTGGCTGGAAAAGCTCTGTTAAGGAAGAACAAGTAAAATCTTCCTATTGATTATACATTACATGCTATATACAATTTTAATATGATACTGGTAAAAACACACATTTTGTGTATCCTTTATGTGTTATATACAATTATCTCATTTTTTAAAAAAATTCATTTATTTATTTGACAGAGAGAGAGAGAGAGAGAACACAAGCAGAGGTAGCAGCAGGCAGAGGAGAGGGAGAAAGCAGACTCCCTGCTGAACAGTAAGCCCTATTCGATCCCAGGATCCTGGGATCATGACCTGAGCCTAAGGCAGCTGCTTAACCAACTGAGCCACGTACGGGGCCCTAAAATTATCTAATTTTTATCTTCACATTACGCATGTAAAATATATCTCCAGTACTTGGTAAAGCCAAAGTTTAGAGAAGATAAATTAGTGTAGGAATTAATGTTGTGGTAAGAACGGGTCCCAAAGAACATTCCCTTTTCATTGATACACTGCCTCATTTCTGGGCATTTCTTCATGCATGATGATCAAAGAACAACAATAATAGATTAGAAATCTTTGTACATGTGTTTGTGTAACTTCCTTATTATATCTGTAGAAACACTGTGACCTTTTCTAACTGACAGTGCTTACCCAAGCTTGGATCTTTGCGCAGAGTGTGCTTTCTTGTCCTTTGACAAAAACCTATTCTATTAGAGAAAGAAAGATAAACATCTCCTCACCAAGAAGACATTAAAGCTGACCATGTGAGAAAAAGAAAATACTGGTTGGTGGAAGTACATGAATTTTGGATTGGGTGGGGGTGGGAGGCACAAGTTATGGTCTTGACTTTGCCACTGATTAGCCTTGTGACCTTGGACAAGCAAGTAATCCATCTTTCTGGATATCTAGTCTGCATCCTTAAAATAAGACTACTGCTTGCCTAAGAACCCATTCTAGCTCTGGAACTCTATGACCCAACTTGCCATCCTCCAATTTACACTGGTGGGAAGAAATTTTCTAGGTCCTGGTGTCTTCCGGATCTGTTTATTTCCTGATAATTCAAAACAAAGCATGATGTAATCCTATAAAAGAATAATAAAGGCTTACTTCATTGTAGTCCTAAGACAATTAAAAACAGAAGGTCTCAGAGTATTTAGTTTTGCTATTTAAAATAGCCAAATGACCAAGAAGAAGCAGTAAATTTATTTGGCTTTAATTTACATTTGTACCTGACATTGTCACACTTAAGAGCTAAAGGTGATAATAGTTGTCACTGACGTATGAGCCAACTAGCAGTGGAACCCTAGACCTAAGGAACTTCCTGGCTGCCAGTCAAATCAAGTTTAAATTTTGTATTACTATATTAATATTTAGCATTTGGTTGTTCTGAATATTGTTTTTACTCTCCGTACACTGTAAACCTTGTTCTCCAGAAAGAATTCTGTATTTTACTTAGGGTTCATCATGGCCTTAATACTACTTGACCTGAACGCCTGTTCTACCACCTCTTAAAAGCTCAATGTTTGTAACATCTATTCTTCTGCCCTTCTCCCCTTTTCAAAAATTATCTTGATCCTAACTCGTAGTTTAGCCTGGGGTAATGGAGAAATTTTTATCCACAGTTAAGAGACTTGAATAGTGAGAGAGAAACTAGATAGTCTAATTATCTCTGTAGGAATCTTAATTGAAACCAAACTATCCCCTGTGTTAATTTTTCTTTAATAGGAAGAAAAAGGAGAAAACAAACTGAGCACCCAGGTCCTCCTCCATTTTCTGCTTAATAGCGGAGTTAACAAGAGGCTTTTCCTGGGTATTATTCATTCACTGGGATCATTTCGGCTGTCCCCAGGGCCCTCGACTCTTCCCAGCTGCTCCATTAATCTCCGGGAAATCCCCAGCGCTGCAACTGTCACTGTATAATTAAATGCTTTGTTATTTTCTGCATGGTCCTGGACTTTGGCAGCTTATTTTCATTAATAGGAGGGCCTGTTCTTTGTCACTTGTCTCATATGTCTGTGAAGAAGTAGTCTCAAAGTGGGTTTTCTTTTTTAATTTCTTCTCTCTCTCTCTTTTTTTTTTAATTTTATTTTAGAGAAAGAGTGAGTGTGTGAGGGTGGGAGAGAAAGGGCAGAGGGAGAGGGAGAGAGAGAATCTCAAGTCGGCTCCACGCTCAGTACAGAGCCCTATGGGGGGGATCGGGAATGGGTGGGCTCGATCTCATGACCCTGAGATCATGACCTGAGTGGAGCCACCCACATGTTCCTTTCCTCCTTTTTTCTGAATCAGGCAGCTCCCTCCTCTTTCTCCTTCTCTTCTTTTTCCCTCCTCTCTCCTCTTTCATCTCTCTGACTCAAAGCCAGATTCTCCCATATATCAGATGGATATCAACTATTTTTTTAAATTTTCCTTCTGATGTCTTCTAACTCAGAAGAAGATATTAAATATTAGAATTCAATATGCATTGCTTTTCATTTTTTTTTAAGAATTTATTTATTCATTTGACAGAGAGAGCACAAGCAAGGGGAGCAACAGAGGGGGAAGGAGGAACAGAATGCCTACGGAGTGGAGAGCCCGATGTGGGGCTTGATCTTGGGACTCTGGGATCATGACCTGAGCCAAAGTCAGATGCTTAACAGACTAAGCCCCCAGGTTCCCCAATATGCAGTGCTTTTAAATGTTTTTTTTCCCACAAAGGTTAAATCCTTGGCTTGAGCACACGGTCCAGCAAATACCCAGATGATATGGATTGCTATAAAAGCTGAATAGGAAAATAAAATAAAGAATTTAACTGTTTGGCATTGCCATCATGGTAGTAATTTCTTAAGTGTGATCATAAGGACCACATCTGACAATACAGGAACGTGTTGAAAAATCATTAGATTTCTCCAGAGATTCCAACCTCAGAATTTTCCCTTGATGCCCTCCCTATTAATACTGAAAACGGATGCCATTGCTTTCACATAGATTGCGAGGTTCTTGGCCCTAAACAAGATGTCTTACCCTAGCAGAAAGTAGTGTCATCTAAGAAGATCTCGAGCAGAATTAGGGGTTCTAAGAGCAGGTGGTCACAGAACTGAATTGCAGGCTCCCTAAGGAGCTTCCTTACCTATGCTTTGCATCTCTTGTCCATTCATTTTCAGCCTTCAATGCATATTAGAATTATGTGGGCAGGGGCACCTGGGTAGTGTAGTTGAGCATATGACTCTTAGTTTTGACTCAGGTTGTGATTGCTGGGTCATGGGATCCAGCCTTGCGTCAGGCTCTGTGCTCAGCACAGACTCTGCTTAAGACTCCCTCTCCCTCTCCCTCTGCCCCACCACCCCAAAAACAAATAAAAATAAATTTAAAAAAATTATGTGGGGGAACTTTTAAAAATCTTGGTGTATAGGTCACATCCAAGCCCAACGTGAGAGGGAATTATTATGGGGGGAGATAATTAATTTAATAATCTAAAGAAGAAATAGATGATGAAATATAGCAAAAAGTTCCCATTTGAGGCCATTATTACAGTTATGTATTTGGCATCTGCTTAGCTGTCTCACCTTTTTCCTCAAAAGGGACAGTAGAGGGACACCTGGGTGGCTCAGTGGGTTAATCCTCTTAGGTCATGATCTCTGGGTCCGGGGATAGAGCCCTGCTCAACAAGGAGTTTGCTCCTCCTTCTCCCTCTGCCCCTCCCCCACTCGTGCTCTTTTTCTGTCAAATAAAGAAAATCTTTTTTTTTTTTTTTTAAGGGATAATGGTCCAGGAGCAGATGATGCTTAGCTTTTTGGAGTCTGACTAAGTAAGAACTGACCACTGCTACTAAAACTTGAAACAACACTCTTGGCCTCTCTAGGCCTCAACTGTCTTGTTTACACATGAGAATAATTGTGTCTCATGCATATGTGTGCCATGAAGTTTAAATAAGAAAATACTTATAAGGCGCGTAGACAATGCGCGACTCTTGCTAAGAACCAAATCAACCATTCAGGTATTGTGTAGCATGACGACCCTTTTCCACACCTCACTTTTGTTTTTCTGCTTCCTCTACTCCCACAAACTCACCATGTCTGGGGCAGTACTCACAATTCTCTTCCACACACCCCTATTTTTATACAGGCTTTTCATTCTCACCACAAGAAGCTATCCCCCTGTGTTCGCTCAGCAAAGTAATACTTATCCTTCAAGGATTAGCTCAGTTTCTACCTGTGAAGCATTCTTCACTTTACCTGCTCAGACTGTCCTCCTGCACTTTGTACCCACCTTGACAAGGGGAAAGGTATGTTAATGGTTTGAAGCCCCATCTCTCTTCCCATTCGATCCTTCATTTTTAAGCACACAAATGAAATCTTTGGTTTCGTATCCCAGTGTCTAGAATAATACATGGAACAGAGTGGGTGTTTATAAATACTGTTTGAATGAATAAACAAATGTATCCTTTTAATGTCTTTTTCACACACACACACAGAAGGTTGGAATTGCCCAGAGCCCTGTCAGGAGTCAGAAAGGAGAAGAGGAGAGTGAGGAGAACTCGTCTTGCAAAGAAGGAGGTGACCTGGTAGGCAGAGCAAAGAAGCATGAAAGATGAAAAGGGGATCTTCGAATACCATTAACTTCTCACGGAAAAGTGTTTGGATTGTATATTGAGAGTTCAAAATTAAATTCATTAAACTGAATTGAACGGTAGGCTTCCTGGGGAGCTTTCCTACATGGAGCTTCTCTTATATGGCTCTCCACCTGTAGGTGCATATTGGAATTACCTGGAGCTTTTAAAATCTTAGTAAGAAACCTTATGCCACATCCTAGCCCCAGGCACTAGCATTTTGTAGTTTCCCTAGAGTTTTCACTGAAAAGCCAAAGTTGAGAGCCATTGCCATCACATAAAACTTAGGTCAGCTCTTTGTTCACAATGACATCTCAGAATCTGTTCTCTGGTTGTTATAACTGAGTTGTCACTCATGAGCCAACTCCCTCATCATAGCTGAGAAGGAAAGTGAATTTCAGTGTTTTCCAAATACTAAATTCATCAGCCCTTCAAGTCTCCAAAACAGACAGAAGCGACTAATTCGTAGCTTCAGGAAATGAGCCATTGTTATTACTATTTTTTTGTTGTTGTTGTATGTTCATCTTTACTGTC
Organism: Mustela lutreola; assembly: GCF_030435805.1. NCBI lineage: Eukaryota > Metazoa > Chordata > Mammalia > Carnivora > Mustelidae > Mustela > Mustela lutreola. The sequence goes on from NC_081297.1 coordinate 92,940,149, forward strand.
AAACTAATATATTACATTCTTAGAGCGGTAAGACAACTCTAAAGCTATTGTGACAGATGGAGAAAAATAGAGTAATAGCACCTCTGTTTCTGCCAGCTGACCATTCTGGTGTCCTCTCACCCTTCCCAAAGTGAAAAGGAAATTCTCCACATACACAGTGGCTGTTCAGCATGTAACGGCAGCTAGACGTTCCCCCAAGCTATTGCTCTGAACGTCATTGTTGGTGTAAGTGTAGAATCGCACAGCATCCTATGGTAAAGGGAAGAATTTGTGAAGATCAAGATTTCTTTCAACCCTAAGCCCCCCCCCCCAAATGTGTTTATTACACATTTGAAGGGGAAGGGCAAGAGGAGAGGAGGAGGAGGAGGACTGTTTTAAACTCTGACTTGCCTTACCATCTTGGAAGTCAAGAAATACTGACTTCCCACCAAACTTCAGAGCCTCCGGTTTCGTGTTGAAACGTGTAATGCCAATATGTTGCCGGTTGCTTTTGGAACACTTGCATGCCATGGAGAGAAACTGTTAAAAGCTCATCTTTCATCAGCATTCCTTGAGGGGGTGGAAAGGCTGTTCCTTATAGATTGGCACAGATGAATATCATTAAGCAGATTGCCTTCGCTGTGTTCAGAAGCACATTACCATAGGAAAGGCAGTTTTGCTCTTTAATCTGCACAAATGTTTAATGTAGTAGCTTTTACCTTGTGTGCTTAAAACCCATGTATTGTAGGGGCGCCTGTGTGGCACAGTCAGTCGAGAGTCCCACTGTTGGGTTTCAGCTCAGGTCATGATTTCAGGGTCGTGGGATCGAGCCCCGCATCAGGCTCCATGCTGGGCATAAAGGCTGTTTGGGATTCTCTCTCCTTTCTCTTCTGCCTCTCCCTCTTGAGCTCTCTCTATCTCTCTAAAGTTAAATGTTTTTTTAAAAACGCATAAATTATAAAGATAGATGCATGTTTATTAGTTTTCTACTGCTGCATAACAAATTACTACAAATTTAATGACTTATCCCAGCTCTCATCTATTATCTCACAGTTTTCATGGGCCCGGAGGCCAGACTGATTATAGGTGGGTTCTCTGCTAACGTCTCAGTTATGGTATCAGCCAGGTACATCCTCATCTGAAGGCTTGGCCAAAGAAAAATCTGCTTCCAAACTCATTGGATATTTGACAGAATTCATTTTCGTGTTGACGGTCAGACAGCGACCTCCCTCAGTTCTACAAGTGACCACAGTTCTTTGTCACATGACCTCCTCACAACATGACCACTTACCTCTTCAAAACTAGCAAGTCAGTCTCTCTCATTCTAGTCTTGGTAACAGAACAGAATCATGGGAGTGACCTCCCATCACCTTCGCCTTCTTCTATCGGTTAGAAATAAGTCACGGTTTCCACACTCAAGAAGAGATGTGAGGGGAGGGGTTTACAGAAAATTGTGACTCATTGCTATGACCCCACTGGATGTGTTCACCACCATATTCTAAGCAGGCATTTTACTGAAGTTGTTAATGTACTAGAATCAATTTGGTAAAGATGGCGTAGTATAGAGTAAAAGAAAAAGCCCTGGGATTATGTGCTCTGCACTGTGTAGCTACATGGCTTTAGACTACTTGCTTCAATTTTGAGACTCAGTTGTATCCTGTAAAATGGGAACCACTAACATCTACCCTGTGAGTTGTAAATATAAAGTTACATATGTGTTTGAAAGTTCAGGTAAGCTGTTCAGTAAATCTTAATTTCTGTTGAAAGCAGTGATCAACAGAAATTATTTTAGTATGTCTATGTCCTTTAAACCCAGGATCAGGTCATTGAGATTCAAGATCTCTTAATCTAACTCAACTTCTTGAATTTTAGCAACGAATCTGGAATTAGTACTTTATAACTTATTTTCTCTAGCCGGTTTGAACTGCTTTGGCAAGGTCAGGCTCCAGCTGAATCCTCAAGGACTAGATTATATAGAAGGAAAAATGATCAGACAAATAAGAATATCCTAATAATAACTTTAGACTTTTCCCCCCTTCCTCTGAAAGAGAAGAAAGAGCCACGTTTTTGTTTTGTTTTGTTTTTTGGAGAGATAAGGAAGTTTCTAGAATCTCATTCCAGCCCATTCTGTTCCTTTTTAGGGAATGTGTTTGAGATTTGGGTTATTAAAGGACAGTTTTAGGAATATAGACCCGTATCTCAGAAACAAAGAAACTATAATGTATTCTATATTCTAGCTGTTGAAACATCACAGAATTTAAGTTCAGTTTATGTGTATTCTGGCGGTTGTGGCAATCAACATAAGATCTAAACATTTTGGGAGGAATTAATATGTAAACAACCATCAGGAAAAAAAAAAAATTGTAGGCCTAATGCTTCGCTGAGAGATTGTCTTCTTACGAATGAAGTAAATGCTGGAGAATCACATGGAGGTTATCTGTGTAGTGTTTAATCTGTGTTTGACAAATTACCAGAGCTTCTTTGCTGTCACTTTCCATCAGCATGTTCTATAAGGTGAAAGGGAAACAAAATTACATGGAAAACAGAATGTCCTTCCTTAAGTCTACCCCCACTCCTTCTTGTGGTCTTTCAAGTCATGGCATCTAAGAGAGACTTTCTAAGCACCTCAGTTCATATTCCAAAAGAATTTCTAAGGGTTGGCCCTTTAAGAAGTAAGAATTACAGGAAAATCATACAGTCGCCCCAACACAGACTCAGTGATACGCATTTTCTGCAATTCTTCTCAGACTGCTTTTATGACACACCGTCTGTCATTATGATTTGCTGTCATTGGATGCTCTTAAATTCATCAGTTCAAACACACTCTGTTCCCACGTTTACAGCTTGTAATAATGATCTGGGTCTCTGTGAATTCCTGATAAATTAGGCCTGAATGGTCACATAACTGGTATGGAGAAGGTTTTCTAGATTAAAAAAATGTCAAGCATTCTGGTTTACTGTATCTCCACTAAACTTAAAAAATAAGTTTATATTACTTTTTTAAAAAGATTTTACTAATTTATTTATTTGAGAGAGAGAGAGAGAGAGAGCGCTTGAGCAGTGGGGAGGGGCAGTGGGAGGAGCAGACTCCCCACTGAGCAGGGAGCTCAAAGCTGGGCTCCATCCCAGGACCCTGAGATCATGACCTGAGTTGAGCCAAAGGCAGAAAGAAGCTCAACAGACTGAGCCACCCAGGCGTCCTTATGTTCCTTTTTTAAAAAGAATCAAGCCACAAGTTTAGGAAGAGCAAATGACACATATTTGAGAATAAATAAGACCTGCTTCGTACAAAACTCCTCTTATATACAAAGGAATGTCTTTCCCTTTTTTTTGGACTAGGCCCATTTGGATTAACTCTGTATCACTACCATGCTCAGGTATTATTCACATGATATAAACCATAAAATGTAGACATTTTTAAAAGCTGAGATTAAAATGAATAGAGGAGCACCTGGGTGGCTCAGTGGGTTAAGCCTCTGCCTTTGGCTCAAGTCATGATCTCAGGGTCCTGGGATCGAGCCCCGCATTGGGCTCTCTGCTCAACGGGGATCCTGCTTCCCTCTCTCTTTCTCTCTGCCTGCCTCTCTGCCTACTTGTGATCTCTGCCTGTGTTGAATAAATAAATAAAATCTTTAAGAAAAATAAAATAAAATAAAATAAAATGAATAGAAACAGAGATTGGAATATGTGCTTCTTGCCTCCCTTTGGAGACTACTAGTATGGATGAAAGATGAACTAAAAGGTGTTAACCTTCATGTTCTGACTCCTGAGTGTCATCGGATTTGACATGTGTGTCTTGCTTGCAGGATCTGGAGGGTGATATCAGGATAAAGTGGGTTTCCATAAATTCACATCACACATGTTACTTTTAGAAAAGTTACTTGGCTTCCTGCAAAGACTTGATAGGAAGACAGAGATATTAAGTGTTAGCTGACAGGCTCCCCATTACCCTCTTAGAGAAGCTGGAAAAATACATAGTTCTGATGAAACTGGGCATTATTCCCAGCTGGGTTTGTGGCGGGCTGAAATGTGTGAGTTGAGGGTTAATCCGGATGAGCCTTTGCTCTCCACACTATTCAAGGGCTTGTGGATTCAAGATAAACTATAATAAAATGATTTCTCTAAAATAATATGTAAAAACCAGTTATTTGAAGAGAAGAATATATCTTAATAGCTTTCTAAGTTTTGGACATCCCAGAATGACAGATTATAAAATAAATATGCTGTGTATAAAAGTTTACATAACATCAAGGAAAGTATTCTTTCTGGGTCAGAAACTGTACATCTGAACTGGAAGTTTGGATCGAATATGGTATTTTATGCCTTCATTGGCTTTCTTTCACTAAAAATTAAGATAGATGCCTGCATTTTTTGGCTGCCAGAAAGAAAGACTTTTATTTATTGGTATATATTTCAGGAATGTGATGCAAATTTTTGAGTTGCAAAAATGGTGTGGAATGTATATACCATTACACATTTAAATTTGTAAACAAAATTATTTTTATTTGGCATTTACTTTTTAAAATTCTCAACTGAGTTGATTAAGTCTACTTCATCACAGATTATTATGCTCTCTTGCCAGTCTGAAGGTTATATGTTAAAACTTAACTGATATCCTGATGAAAAGGCAGTTTCTAAACCTTTAAAGATGATATGATAATAAGTTATTATTCCACTGTGTATGATTACATAATATTATATATTCAGATTATTATCATTACATTCATTGAACTTCAGATCCTCCATCCCTTACCTCCCATCACTTTTTCATGATGCTTGGGCAAGCATCTCCCATTAATACTTTCTTAATGAGATAATGTCTATAAAATATTTTGAGATCATCAGGAAGTGAAAGATCATTATTATTAAGTCAGAGTATAGAGATGAACAGTCTATATCACTTGATGTTGGTGTCATCCTGGAACCAACACGTAGGGAAAAAAGCACATGTTTTGCAATGTAGCAATTGGCTCATCTTTCCTAGAACTTATGTATCTTTAATGGCTATAGATAAAAAGAAGTAAGACATGTATTTTTATGTGCTCTTATATCTTCGAGTCAATATTTGATTACTGTTAACCTCCAAAACTCTTACTAGCCATTGTGGTCCCATTCTGTTTAAGACAGGAGAGGAATTACTTGGTGTCCATGGATAGTTCTTTTTTTTTTTTTAAGATTTTATTTATTGATTTGACAGACAGAGATCACAAGTAGGCAGAGAGGCAGGCAGAGGGAGGGAGAGAGAGAGGAGGAAGCAGGCTCCCCGCTGAGCAGAGAGCCCAATGCGGGACTCGATCCCGGGACCCCGAGATCATGACCTGAGTTGAAGGCAGCGGCTTAGCCCACTGAGCCACCCAGACACTCCTGGATAATTCTTTTTGCAAGGGACCAGAAAACCCTCCTCAAGTATAGTCTGCCAGTTATTTTATTCTTCTGAGATAAAATTGTCTCATCAACTGTAATTTAATTCTTCAAAGTAAAAAAGAGAAAATGACTGACTTTCCAGATGATTCCTGCCAATCATCATAATGACATTCTTCCAGAACTTACTCCAAAATATAAAGCCATTCAGCCACACTTTTTGCAATGACCTTGCAGGGTGCTTTCCACCTGGCTGCGTGTGTACCCTAGCTTCTCACCTTCTTCTCTCTGTTCTCCACTCTCTTCTCAATGATAGAAACTTAGAGGGCTGCCCTAGTTGACTTCATAGTCATTTCCTTTCTTCCGCTGTGGGATGGAGAGCAGGTTCACCAGCCATAATAATGGAATTTAACATTTATCAAGCTCTCCCAGTGTTTCAGGAATTGTTCTGGACATTTTACATATATTAATTAATTTCTTTTTGTATTACTTTCTTAACAACCTTATGAAAGAGGTAACTTTACCTCTGCTTGCAGATGGGGAAATTGGAGAGAAGAGGCTAAGTCAGTGGCACAGCCAGGATTCGAAAGCTAGTTGGCCTGGCTACCAACAGCCTACACTGTGTTCTGACAATAGCTGAAATTGCTTACTCTTTAAGTCTGCAAAGCCCAACTATTAGCTGTCTTGACGAATGGAGTATCTGTGAACACAAACCAGGAGACAAACCCCATCCAGCTTTTGAATTGGGATATGGAATTTCATAAAAGTATTCTAGCTTAATACTTCACATATTGTTCGGATTATTAGGATTTTTCAGGACGAAGAAGACTAGCTTCCTGACTGTTGGGACTCGCTCAGGGCCTCCACTGTTCTGGGAGGGGTGAGGCTTTATTTAGACTGCTCTGGACATGCTGGTTCTAAGTGAAACCAGTCTCAGATGCAGAAGGTGAACCAAAACCAGATTTCTAAAGCTATTGATGTCTGTGTTCGGTTTCTTCCCGGCTTAGAGACGTTTGCCAAGGAAACAAAAAAATAAGTGGAAAAACTGAATGGTCTGGATGCAATCGAATTGTCATTATTAATCATTTGTATATGTATTAGAAGAATCGAGACTGAGAACATTTAAAGTATCTTCATAACTCATGGTGTGCTTAACAATGGGAAGCAACCTGGCTGTGTGGTCTTCTTCCCCTGTTGAGATAAAGAATACTAGAAAATTCTGCTTTCCACTCACAAAGTTTGGAGCCCCTCCTTCCATTCCTTACCATGTCAGAAGGGGAAGCTTCATCCTCATGGAGTCAGGAGTGAGGCCTCTATCCTCTAAGTGAGGCTGATAGATCCCCTCAGAGAGTTCTTTATCAGTAGTGTAAGGAGTGGATGATAGTTTCTAAGTACCTTGTTTCTAGCAGAGAGATGAGCTCCCCTTCATTCCTACTGACTTCAGCCTGTGTGACCCTGGTCTCAAAGCTCGGGCCTCGAGTTAGAGGGTGCTATGGATGATTTATTGGATTTTTTGCCTCAAGGGTGTGGGATTTTATGTTAGAACATTCTTGGCCACGGTTTTCAGAGCTACTGCTTGCGGGAAGCTTGGCTTTTGGGGCTGTGCAAAGGCCAGGCTCCTCCTCATGTCAGAGCCATAGCCAGTAGCTTAGGCCTTTCCACCCAGGGCCCCAGTTCTCCTACCTCTGAGGCTAGGAAAAGAAGGAGTGGTTTGAAGAAGGGTCCTGGTGGATGAATGGCCCCGGGGCACGGGCCCCCAGGACCTGGGAATGGGCCTTATGACTTCATTTCACACTGGAAATAGGGCTACATCTTTATTTTTGATTTTATAATTTCAAAATTTGGGGATGCCTGGGTAGCTCAGTCAGTTAAGTGTCTATCTTCAGCTCAGGTCATGATCCCTGAGCCCTGGGATCGAGTCCTGCATCAGGCTCCCGATTCAACAGGGGAGTCTGCTTTTCCCTCTCCCTCTGCCTGCCACTCCCTTTGCTCGTGCTTTCTCTCTCTGCCAACTAAATAAATACATAAAATCTTTAAAAAGAACTTTATTAATTTCCAGTGTCAACCCTTTGTAGTAAAATTTTAAGGTCTCTATTGCTTATATAATAATAAACTTCTCTGTTTGAAAGGACTGTATTACATTCTATTTCTTGACTTACCAGCCAGAAAAAGTTCAACTCCTAGGTAAGGAATACTGTTATCCTAGCTTGCTTTCTTTTTCTTCCACTGGAAACCTCCTGAAATAGGATCCTGTACGTATGCATGGCATGTCTCTTCCTCCTTCTCAAAACTGCTAAACTCAGCCCACCTGCTTTTCATCACTGCTTTGGCCTGGCCACGGACCCTGATCTCTGTGTCCAAGCTTGTGAAGTGCCGTGCCACGTGCTTCATGCAAAGTCCAGGCACCATCACTTGAAGCTCCCGCCTTGCGACCGGGAAGCCGCCGTAAAGCATGACTATAATGGGAGCTGCCCACACTATCCCTCAGTGTTTCATTTTGCTTTCTCTTAATTGGTAATTTTCTCCATGAGAAGTAGTGAATCACCATGTTGTGGCTTTCGGGAACGGCAATTGGAATAAAAAACCCATACACATTTTCTCACGCGTCTCTTAATGCCTTGATATTTTTGGATGTTACATGGCAGCGAGCAAATGTTTCCTAACAATTTTTTCTTTTTCTTTCTTTCTTTCTTTCTTTTTTTTTTTTTTTTTGGACAAATATGCAATCCAAATATGGATGATAATGCATTTGGGGGAATAAGCCAGATACTTCAGGAAAGTTTGGTGGAAATTCAGAAACTCTGTATTTTTAATTGCAGCAGTATGGGACGGGAGGTTGCTTTTAAGCAGGAACAGAACTCTCATCCTCGTCTTGAGTAGTGATTGATGGCAGAGACCTTAATGCAGTTCTATAGTGTCATTTAGATAGATAAAAGCAGTTTAGAGTCCTAGCTTTTAGCCTTTCTCCAAACTGCACTGGTTTTTGAGACCCTTTTATCTAAACTGCCTTTGAGATTGCAAAAGTTATGGCTGATCACGTAAGGAGAAAATCGCTTCTGTCTTTAGAAGCTTTTGTATTAATTAAAGGACAACAGAGGGGTTTAACTCGGTTCCAGGATTGTTAAGAAGTAGCTCCCCTCACCCACCCTCCCCACACACATTCCTACCACCCACTCTTCCTTACCCACCACCCCACCTAAGGACCCATTCTCTGTGGCTCTTCCCCTTCCTTTCCCTTCTTTCTTTTACTTCTGCATTTCTGATGCCCAAAATTTTCATTTAACTGGGATATGGGGAAACAGTTGTGATTTAGGCAACATATCATCTAGATAAAGTAATAAATTATAATTTCAACACAAACTCTTGGTAATTAATTTGGAAACTTTTACTGTAGGTACTCACTTCTTGAAACTGTGATAAGAGTTATAGCTGAGCTTTAACACAGCTGTAACTCCAGAAAACAGTTATATCCTGATAGGGGAGATCTCTTCAAGGAAGCATGGGGTTTTTTTGTTTGTTTTGTTTTGTTTTTTTTCACACGTCTAATGGATGATCCTTTTATGGATTCTCCATGTAAATTGAGAAACTTGTCCTGGATGAATGTCTTTGAGGTTTATAGGAGTCCGACTTTACTTTCAATTCAGTCATTTAACTTATGTTTATGATTTGGTTTGATTCTCACAACAGGTTTTATTACCTGTCTTTTACAGATGAGGAAATTGGGGCTCAAATATAATAAATAACTTGCATAAGTCCACACAGTTAGTAAGAGATGAATCTGGAACTAAAATGTAGGCCTCCATGAATCCAAAGTATATTCTCTCCCCAGATAAAAGAGTGTTCTATAAAATTAATGGAAAAAAAACCTGATGGATATCGTCTGTGTGTCTTCCTTGATAGTATATTGATTACTCTTGCAACTTTAATTTTGCAGAATTTCGATGAAATCCATTCATTAGGGCCAATGCCCCAGAATTTGTATTTTTGCTAGGGACCCAGAGAAACATATAATAGTAAATATTGCAGAAGTCCCAATGATGTCATTTCAAGTGGCGTGAGGGTAGCATGCTTCAGTCAGAAGAATGACTGAAATTAATAATAAGAAAATAGATGTTTCTAGACAGCTTCGAGATATGCTTGAAGTTATTTCATTATAGAGTCATGTTCTTCTTAACACATAGCCAAAATAAGAGACTAGCAGAATATTCCTCCATTATAGCACTTCTTTTTCCCCTTTCCTGCTCCACTTCAGCAATAAAAATATGAAATCTGTTCCTTCATTCATTTAGGGAAGGGTTCAACCTATTTGGGGAAAAGACTAGAGGGAGGTTTGGGGACTATAGCATTGAAATGGAAGTTTATGCTTCCAACTCCATTGGTTTCATGTGCTCTATGCTTCTGGTTAATGGCACAAGTAGTAAAGTGTAATTTCATGGTTATAAGCAACACAAATAATTTAATAGATGATACATGTTGAAATGAAAGAGGTGAAATCAGAGAGATCCCAATTTTAGTCTCTCATTTTGTCTCTTGCTTCTTCTTCATTCCTCATGTCCTTCATAGGCTCTATCTTTCAAAACCTTTTTTTTTTTTTTTTTTTTTGTCTTTCCCTAAACTTTTAGGCAAAATCTAGATCTTTATGAGATAGAAGGTGGAGGACAAATGTTCCTATAAGCTGACTGCTTAGGTGTCTTCAATTCTAAAACATACTGTGTTTGTGTGTATATGTGTGTGTATGTGTTTGTGTGTGTGTTGCTGCTTTTTATGTTCAGACTTGAGGCCATTAAACTTATTAGAAAGAAATATACTTTGAGGTGTCCCATTAAACAATTGTATGAATTTCAGAAGAAACTCATAAATAAGTCTGCTAAATTATAGAGGAAGAACTTTTCTGGGTGAGTTTTAAAGTTTTTGAGAAATTAGAAGTAATTATGCCAAAAATATATTCTTAAACTTATTTGGAAATAAACAAAGGATTATGCATAGCTGTGTATAATTTAGATATAGAAAAATTCAGGAAGGGCACTTTCAGTAAAATCAATGATATTCATACATATGATAACATTTTAATAAGATGTCATAAAGGTTTATTGGCCAAATAAATTTGTTTACCATTTTTATATTCTTGTTTTTTAAGTGTGTGTGTGGTTAGCTAGTGGTAACGAGCTCTTTTATTGAAAGGTCAACATTAGAAAGGTATTATAAAGTAATGTATTTCCCAGTAGAAGATACCCTACACTATTCTAGTATTAAAATATATGTATATATACACATTTATTTTAATATATATATTTATGTATATGTATATATATTTTATATATATATATATATATATATGTATATATATATATAAAATACCAAGTAAAAATTTCTGTGCTCTGGTGTTTTTGAATTCATGATTATGCTTGTAGTTATTAAAGATGGATGGAACTTTTTCTCTCCATTGATTCTTAAAGAATTTATAGGCATCACAGCAGGCAGTTGGAAAACTATGTTTCAGCAGACTAGCCTTCTAGCCATTTTCAAATTCCAATGTACCCGAGTTTCTGAGTTCCAATACAGAAAAACTAACCTATCTGCATCTATTTCACAATTTTCATTACCAAGTCTTACTTATATGAATCTGTGTAGATTCACGTACTGAGGCAGGTGCATACACTGATAAGCAACAGCAATATAAACATAATATCTATAACTGGGGAAATGAAAAAGTCCTATGTTCTGCAAAGGTCTGATTGGTGAAGGAATATGGTGTTTTGTTCTGGGTACTAATGGTAAGAAAAGCATAACTAAAATAGCAGTAATAGATAGGAGGGTCACTTAGGAGATTGAATATTTGATAATGTGAGGAAATATGTATATGAAGAAGGAGCTGAAAAGAAATAGAAAAATTTATGTTTCTTCCACATGTCATAAATTCATGAATTTTGAGCTAAATATGTAGCCACCTAAATAAAATTGATGAAAATAGAGCTGAAGAATCATGTATAATGTATGAAAAATTCTAGTCCATTTTCCTTTGGACTAGAAAAACAGTGGGGGGGTGCCTGGGTGGCTCAGTGGGTTAAGCCTCTACCTTCGGCTCAGGTCCGGATCTCAGGGTCCTGGGATCGAGCCCCACTTTGGGCTCTCTGTTCAGCGGGGAGCCTGCTTCCCTTCCTCTCTCCCTGTCTGTCTCTCTGCCTACTTATGATCTCTGTCTGTCAAATAAATAATAATAAAAATCTTTAAAAAAAAAAGAATAAATAATGGTAGGAGACTTCTGGAATGGTACAATGAGGACCTCTGTAAATTTCCCTTTCCATAAAAACAATGAAAACAGTGACACAATCACCAAAATCAACTTTTTAGATCATTGGCAATTAACCATCCTGTAACAACCTAAAAAGAACTTATTCAGGGAAAACTGATATACCTCACCAAGGCCTATATTGTTTGTGGCATTTTAACTTGATTTACTATTATCACTCTTTCCCCTCTGTAGTAGGGGAAACCAGCAGCCTCACAACCATGATAGCTGTGAAAAATGGCAGCCTTGCAGTCACTGGAGGGGCAGGCAGATTAGATTTGCAGCTCCACAAAAAGTTCCATCTGCAGAACATTGTCACTATTTGACTTATCTCACAGCCTCTGCAAAAGCCCATTCAAGGTGATGGTGTTATTTGATCTGACTCAGAACACCTGCTGGAGAAAAAACCTATCTTTAGGGCATGTGTCAAAAAACATCAGTGGTGATTATTTAACATCACAGATAAATAAGAGCCTGGCCAGAAACTTAAAAGGAAGTTAAGGGAAATATGATGTCCATAGGGGGTTTTGAAAAGCTCTAGCATATTCCTGGGGACCCAGAAGGCTGCACTCATGCACAAAGCTGTATGCATGCTCAGGAAAGACCTGAGAAGTTTCCAATCTCTCACCTCTGGCTGACCTTGAATTTCTGTGGAAGCAGAAAATAAAGTCTAAGACAGAGTTATAAACTGACTACCAGAGCATTGAAATCATGCCCTAAAACATATACACAGCCTGACTGCAAAGACTTTGTTTTTCAAGACATTTAAAGAAATCTCTGACCAAGCATTGGCTGATTAATAAGGTAACCAAACAGAGACTTTAGAAGTTACACACTACAAAGAAAATCAACTTTATAGGATTGGTCTAGAAAGTTACAAAACACACAGTACCACAACAACAATAAGAAGAGAATAATAATAAAAACAATAATGACTTGGTTGGGAGGGGATGTCTAATTGCCAAAGTTTCCACATTCTATTACTTAGAATGTCCAATTTTTAAGAAAAAATTTTGAGACATACAAAAGAATGATAGAGTATGATTCATACACTGGAAAAGAAGCAGCTAATAGAAACTATCCCTGAGGGATCCGACTTACTAGACCAAGACTTTAAGTTAGTTTTTAAAAATACGTTCAAAGAACTAAAGGATAATAGCCCAAAAGAATTAAAGGAAAGTATGATAATGAAAGTCACCAAATAGAGAATGTCAATAAAGAGATACAAATTATAAGTAAAGAACAAAATTAAAATTCTGGTTTGGAAGTTACAAGAACTAAAATTAAAAAGTCACTAGAAGGGCCCAATTGCAGATTTTATCTGGCCAAAAAAAAAAATAATAATAATTCGTGAACTTGAATATAGGGCAATTAAGATTATACAGTATGAAGAACAGAGAGGAAACAGAAAGAAGAAAAAGAAACAGCTTCATAGACCTCTGAGAACAATTAAGAATATCAATGTTTGTATCATGGGTATCTCAGAATAGAAGAAAAAGTCAGGAAAATTATTTGAAGAGATAATGACCAGAAATTCCTAAAATTTAATTTTAAAAAACCTATTAGAAGTTCATCAAGATTGGGGCTTCTGGGTGGCTCAGTCATTAGGCTTCTGCCTTTGGCTCAGGTCATGACCCCAGGGTCCTGGGATCGAGCCCAACATCAGGCTCCCTGCTCAATGGGAAGCCTGCTTCTTCCTTTCACACTCCCCTTGCTTGTGTTCCCTCTCTCTCTGTCAAATGAATAAATAAAATCTTTTAAAAAATAAGTTCATCAAGACTTGAAGATAAAAAGTCAGTTTACAAAAATCTACTATGTTTTTATACATTAACAATTCTAAAATTAAACAAACAAAACAATTACATTTATAATAACATAAAAAGAATAAAACTCTTAGGTATAAATTTCACAAAATAAGTGCCATACTTGTACACTGAAAACTACAAAGCATTGCTGATAGAAATTAAAGAACATGGGGCACCTAGGTGGCTCAGTGGGTTAAGCCTCTGCCTTTGGCTCAGGTTATGATCCTCAGTACCTGGGATGAAGCCCTGCATCAGGCTCTCTTCTCAGCGGGGAACCTGCTTTCTCTTCCCTCTCTCTGCCTGCCTCTCTGCCTACTTGTAATCTCTGTCAAATAAATAAATAAATAAAATCTTAAAAAAAAAAAAGACATTAACGCTGAAGTTAGTGAAAAGACAGCTCATGGGGCGCCTGGGTGGCTCAGTGGGTTAAGCCGCTGCCTTCGGTTCAGGTCATGATCTCAGGGTCCTGGGATCAAGCCCCGCGTCGGGTTCTCTGCTCAGCATGGAACCTGCTTCCTCCTCTCTCTCTGCCTGCCTCTCTGCTACTTGTGATCTCTGTCAAATAAATAAATAAAATCTTTAAAAAAAAAAAAAAAAAAAAGAAAGAAAGAAAAGACAGCTCATGCCCATGTATTGGAAGAATTTCTATTGCTTAGATGGAAAGATGGCTATACTCCACAAATTGTGCTATAGATTTGGTGCAATCCCCATTAAAATTTCATCTGGCATTTTTGCTGACATTTATAAGCTGATCCTTAGCTTATATGGAAATGTAGTCCAGAATAGCCAAAGAATCTTACAGAAGACCGGAGTTGGAAACCATAGTAGGAAGATATATTTCAAAACTTACTACAAAGCTACAATAATCAAAATAATGTGCTACTGGTATAGTGTAATAGAATAATCAATATAATAGTATTCCAAAAGAATTAAATATTCTTTTTGTATATAGTATATAGTATAATCAATAGAATACAATTAACAGCCCAACAATAAATCTATATGTATAGCTAAATGATTTTTACAGAAGTACCAAGACAATTCAGTGAAGAATCAATAAACAGCTTTTCTAATAAATGGTTCTGGGTCAACTGAATATCCACATGTGAAAGGATGAAGTGGAACTTGTACCTCACATCATATATAAAATCTAACTTAAATACATTATAGATCTGAATATAAAAGCCAAAACTATAAACTTTTAAGAGAAGAACTAGGAGAAGATATTTGTGAATTTGGATTAAGCAATAGTTTCTTAGATATGAATGAAAACTTATGACAAAAGAAAAAAATAGATAAATTGGACTTCATCAAAATTAAAAAGTTTCTGTGCCTTGAAGGACATTATCAAGAAAGTGAAGAATAACTCATAAAATGGGAGAAAGTCCATTCAAATCAAATATCTGATAAGGGACTTGTATCCAGAATTTAAAAAGAAACTTTATGTTAAATGACAAGTATATGAATAATCCAATTTAAAAAGTAGAGAAAAGGAAACCCTTGTGAACTGTTGGTAGCAACATAAATTGGTGTAGTTATATAGAAAACAAAATGGAAATTCCTTGAAAAATTAAAAATAGAACTATGAGCAATTCTACTTTTGGATATTTATCTAAAGAAAATGAAAACACTAATTCAAAAAGATATACACACCCCTGTG
The DNA here is from genome assembly GCF_030435805.1 of Mustela lutreola. NCBI lineage: Eukaryota > Metazoa > Chordata > Mammalia > Carnivora > Mustelidae > Mustela > Mustela lutreola. Next base: position 92,955,243 of record NC_081297.1, read on the forward strand.
TTCATTGCAGCGTTACTTAGAGTAGCCAAGATATAGAAGCAGCTTAAGTGTCCATGGATTGATGAATGGATACAGACAATGTGAGGTATAGATATATACCACATATGTAGACATATGATGGAATATTACTCAGCCATAAAAAAATAATGAAGTCTTATCACTTGTAACAACGTGGATGGACCTGGAGAGTATTATGGTAAGTGAAGTCAGTCAGACAGAGGAAGACAGATATCATCTGATTTCATTTATATGTGAAATCTAAAATACTGAACAAACAAACACAACAAAACAGAAATAGACTCACAGATAGAACAAACTGATGGTTGCCAAAAGAGAGGGACATGAGGGTATAGGTAAAATAGGTAAAACAGATTCAGAGTTAGAAACTTGCAGTTATGAAATAACTAAGTCCCAGAGATGTAATATTCAGCATAGGGAATAGAGCCAATAATTTGTAATAACTTTGTGTAGTGACAGATGATAACTAGGCCTATCAAGGTAATCATTTCATAACATAAAAATATCTAATCACAATCTTGTACACCTGAAAATAATATAATATTGTATGTCAATTACAAATCCATTTTGTTTATTTATTTATTTTTATTTATTTGACAGAGAGAGAGAGAGAGAGATCACACGTAGGCAGGGAGGCAGGCAGAGAGAGAGGGGGAATAGGCTCCCCGTTGAGCAGAAAGCCCGATGCAGGGCTCGATCTCAGAACCCTGGGATCATGACCTGAGCTGAAGGCAGAGGCTTAACCCTCTGAGCCACCTAGGTGCCCCTACAAATCCGTTTTTAAGGTGGACAAAATATTTGAATAGACATAAGCTCCACAGAAGATATATAATGAACAATAAACACAGGGAGAGATGATCAACATCATTAACCATTAGGAAAATGCTAATGAAAATCACGAGATAGTATTTTTCACCTACTTGGGATGGCTATAATTAGAAACACAAACAGTGATTAGTTTTGGCAAGGATGTGAGCAAATTGGGACCCTCAAACAAGTTGGTAGGAATGTAAATTGATGTAGCCCTTTTGGAAAAAAGTTGGCAGCTCTTCAAAATGTTAAATATAAAGTTACTCTGTGACCAAGCAATTCCCTTTGTAGATATATACCCAATAGAAAGAAAAGATAGGTCTACACTAAATCTGGTACATGAATGTTTATAGCAGCATTACTTACAATAGCCCCGAAAATGAAAACAACCCAAATGTTCATAAACCAATGAATGGATAAACAAAACGGTATATTCATATGATGGAATATTTTCAGTAATAAAAAGGAATGAGTAGTCACACATGCTACAAAATAGATAAATTTTGAAAACATCCTTTTAATTGAAAAAAGCCAATCACAAGAGATCACATATTATATGATATCATTGATGTGAAATTTCCACAATAAGTGAATATACAGATACAGAAAGATTAATGAATGGTTGCTGAGGGCTGGGATAGAAAGCAACTGCCAGTGGGTCTGGGGTTTCTTCTGGGTGATGAAAATGCTCTGAAATTAGATTATGTTGATGGTAGTAAACTCTGAACACACCCTAAAAACATCAAATTGTATCTGTTAAATTGATGAATGTTATTTTTTATCAGTCATATCTTTTTAATAGATCCACTTTTTAAAAAGCTATAACATAGCTTAAAAAGAATAAACAAAAAGTAATAGGTCTAATACATCTTAAAATACCTTATTTCATGAAAATGAGAGGACTGCATATCATAATTCTATTAATTGTTAGATAATTTTTATTACTAGGATGTGTAACTGATAACCTCTATTGTTTTAGATAGGTTGCACTCTTAGAGTGTGTTAATTTTTTCTTCCATGGAAATTCATCACTTACAAAACACTCTTTTGTGTGACCTCAAAGAAACTGAATAATTCAATTTTATTGAAATTTCAAGGCCTTTTCTGGTTAAACTAAAACACATTTCAAAATAACTCGGTAGTGATATAAAATAAAAAGAAAGAATAGTTGCCTTGTAGGTATTCCGTTATTTACTTTGTTTTTGATGTAGCCCTTTTGGAAAAAGGGCTGATCACATTCTTACTAAAGTGAGCTTCATTGTATTCCTGCCCCATTCAGAAACCTTCAGTGTCTTTTCTCTTCCAAGCTTCTCTGCCAGCCACTCAAGATCTCCCAGTTTAATTGCAATCCACAGGCCAGCCTCATGGGCTGCTCCTACATAAACTCTATAAATCAATCAAATTACTTGGTGTCTGAACTCACCTGGCAAGCATGCGTGCATTCATTCATTCATTCATTCATTCATTTCACCGATCTTTAAAATATTTGTCCAATGCCGACTATGTATCATAAGTACTGTAAATTTTAAGGTCTTTGCATGTAGGAAGAAATCAGAAGGCCACAAAGTACAGCAGAAATTAGTCGGTTAGTCAACACAGACTTACAGGGCTAGGTCAAACACCAGCTCCAGTCACCAGTTCTGATGATAACCCCCTAACTAGGTGGGTACTCACGTCTCAAAGCAAGCCAGGGACATCACATTGTAGAGGTTTATATGCACAGAAAATAAAAGAGAAAAGTAGTATCTACTTCCCCTGGTTGTTATGGAAGTGATTTAGATTTTTTAAAAGTGGTTATTTAGGGTCATTTTCTCTTTAAGGGGCTAAAGTTGTCAGGAGGCCCAATGGATGGGAAAAACAGGTGACCTCAGAGAGAGCTGGGAATGTCATTTAGATTCAGAGTGCCTTAACACTGGGGAATTCTACAGGTTTCCTTATAATGTGGTTGTCCATTGTATGTTCTGCAAAATATGTTCATTCAGAGCAGAGGTCTATGACTGAAAGTTCAGCTAGAATCTAGCCTCCCTACCAGGATATTGTACTCAGATTAGAAGCTCCTGGCCCCTGCATGTTTGTAAGAAGCATTTATTAGCAAGGATTCTGAAGACTACGACTCCAGAAAGTGTCCGTTTAAAAAAATTATGAATGTTTCTTTTTTAAAGTACACCTTCTTTTTTAGAGTAGTTTTAAGTTCACAACTAAGTTGAGTCGAACACAGAGTTCCAATACAAATTCACCCCTATCAATATCCCACACCAGAGTGGTACCTTTGTTACAATGAATAAACCCACAGTAACGAATCATTGTCATCCAAGTCCATCATTTGCATTGGGGCTCCCTCTTTCAATATTTATTTTAAAATAATTTAGAGCACTGATTTTTTTTTTTAATTTTAAAAATCAGAGCACTGATTTTTTTTAGGTGAAAGTGGTCCTAAGTCTTACTATTATTAGAAGAGTTGAATTCAGTTGTGAGTGCCAATTCTGTGTATGCCTATCCCACTTACTTTAAATTTGGTGGGTTTTACAATAATTAACAATACAAACACTTTGCCAGCTGGGTCTTAATATCTGTTTCCCCCAGAATTCCTTCACTGTAGATCCCTGATACGTACTACACAAACACGCACGTACACACACACACACACCTGCTCTCCGTAAGAAGTGTTGGTAAATTATTAGAAGGGGAAGTTTACTATACTCCAGGAATTGGTGTCCCATGAATGACTGGCTGGAATACATAAAAATAAGATTCTGTACACAACGGGGAGGGAGCCCTTTCTATCTAGAAGGAATGCTACAGGTGTCCTTATGGGTTATCTCTCAGAGAACCCATAGTGAGCTGAAACCATTTAAACCACACCATTTTAAATTTTACAGGTTTGGGGCCTCTGGGTGGTTCAGTTAGTTAAGTGTTTGCCTTTAGCTCAGGTCATGGGCCATGGGTCGTGGGATCAAGCCCCATATCAGGTTCCCTGTTCAGCAGGGGGCCTGCTTCTTCCTCTCCCTCTGCCTGCTGCTCTGCCTACTTGTGCACTCGCGCTCTCTCTCTCTCTCTCTCTCTCTCTGTGTGTGTGTGTGTGTGTGTGTGTGTGTGTGTGTGTGTGTGTGTTTGTGTCAAATAAATAAAGCTTTAAAAAAAAATAAAGCTTACAGGTTTAAGTTTGGGTTTATGGCTCATTTCATTGGCAAGCCGGAAGAACTCCTATTCTCTTAATTCATTTTCCTTCCTTGGGATACCTTTGTTGTAAATTGAATCAACTGCCCCCAAGTCATGAAAACAATATTATCATACAAAGAAGAAAGCTTTAGAGTATTGAAAAGCACACTCTTTATTTGGCTGTCCATTCTTCGTCCATCTAAGTATTCTCTATCTTCTCCATAATACCTACATACCTATCTTTTTATTTATTTAAATTTTGCTTGCCAGAAGAGAACCATCTTAGAGATGGGAAGACCTTGGACTTTCTGAGAGGGCTAGGTTCTTCCTCTGTCCTTGGGAAAATGGATAATCTGCCTCTTTGCTTCCAGTCTGTAAATTGGGGAATTAATGGTAACTATACAGGGTTTGAAAAGTTAAGAGAGATCATGTCTTTAGAAGTGACTTTATTATTTATTCCACAGTGAAGAAATGTTAGCATTACGGTGAGGGTGAGAGGCGTGCAACTCCTCCCCCGTCTCCTCTGTCCACAAGTAGGATCCAGCAGCGGAAGCTGGGACTCAGGCTGGGGAACCTGCACCAGGGCAAACTCACTGTCTGTCACTGAGAATACACTGTGCCTCTTACCTGACACCAAGAAGAAGGAAATTTTGCTGATTTTCCAAAGCACTCTCACTCATGTTATCTATTTTTTTTTTTTTTTACTTGATCCTCAAAACAACGCTTTGAAATAGTCCTGGGGCATACTGGCCCCGTTTTGCAATTGAAAATGTGTGGGGAGTCAAGGGCTTCCTCCAGGTTCTGGAAACAGTGAGCATTAAAGCTGGATGGGGGCTCTGAGTTTTCAGACTCATACCCAGATGCATTCCCGCCATTCGTGTAGAACCTGAAAATGGCACGTACATCTCAGGAAGTGTAACAACAAAGGTTAATTGGTTAATTAGGTGAGAAGCAAGCATAAGCCAAACTTGTAGGTGTAATGAAGGAAAAAACTGAGATCTGAAATTGACCCTACCTTCTCTCAAGCCATAATTTCTACTTATTATTCAACTTTCAAAGGATGAATTTTAAATCCATGTTGCCAATCCGAAAGCCTTTTACCTTGATTTGGGCAGAGAACCCATTAAAACTTAATTCACTTTTCTAGTTAGGGGGAAGGGTTAAAGAAACTAACAAAAGAAACAAAAAAAGATGATTTTGTGTTTCTATAAAAACGTTAAAAAGAGAAGTCTACATGAAAAAAAATATCTATTTAGATGTAATTGATCCAACAAGATTACCTATTTTTAAAATTCATACCCATTTTTAAAAGCACCTTATTCTATCAGAAACAACTCACAAGATGGCCGGCTTCGGAGGCACATTGAAAGGGTTGTTTTAGATACCAGGGCCATGTATTGGCTCCTCCAGAATAGTGATTGCTCAGTGTGTGGTCCTCAGACCACGACCATCAGCATTACCTTGGGAATGAAAATTCTCAGGCTCCATCCCAGACCTACCACACTGGAAACTGCACGTGGGGTCCAGGAAATCTATGTTACAAGATCTCCAAGTGATTCTGATGATTTTAAATTTTGAAAATGTCTGTTCCAGAAGAATCAGGGGTTGACTTGGCGGTGGGGTTCTCTCAATGCAAATCCTTAATCCCTTCTGATTTCACTGTGGAACAAACAGGAAATCCAGGCTAGGTCTAGTCTCGGAGAAATCCTGGTGTGCTTGGTCCTCCTAGCAGCCCTAGTTGGGAAAGCCAACTCAGGCTCACCCATAGCAATCTTTATACATCCTAAACTAGGTAAGAAAATTTATCTTCTGCATCTGGTAGCGGGGTTAGGCAAATCTTGCTTATACACTATTTCCTTAGTAAGATCTGCCTTACAAGACAGTATATTTTCACTGGTGTTTTGAACCTAGATAGTAAGGGATAATAGATAGCTTAGGGATATGGGTTAATAGAATCTTGGGGTCAGGAGGGTTCCTAAACGTCAGGGTCCAGCCCTTTGTCAGGCAGTATTGTGATTATTTACAACATCCTAAATAATAATAATGATGATGATAATAACAGCAAAGACCTATATCTTTTATAATTTCATACATGGAAATTTACTGTAATTTCCAAATCAAATAATCTGTATATTTGGGAATGTGAGTATCACCACCATCATCATCAGGAAATTGAAACTCAAAGAACCTGAGTCCCATAATCACATGGGAGAATTCAGACTGAAAAAAATCACACTCTCCCATCCCTTTTACATCATACTTCCCTAGAATCAAGGAATTAGATTAAATTGGATGAATTATACAAACGTGATGTTTTATTTGTAAAAATTCTCTTTGCAACACCACCAGAGTGGATATTCCTTTTCAATACTTTTTGGACTGTAAGAAACCCTGAGATCACTAGCTCCACCTCCTTGCTCCTCTGCCCTTGGCAGCCACTTCCCTTCATTGCCTCTACTATACACCATTGCCCAGGCAGGCAGCTGGGCAATTCCTCAGGCTTTTGAGGGGTCAATAACAATAGAAATCATCTTTGGGATTCTTGCTCAAGTCTGAAATAGTGTGCTCATGAAGCTCAGTCCTTTAGCCGAAGCATACAGAAATGGACATCTTGAATTCTCTATAGTAGTGGTAATGATCATACACCACGGACATATCCTGCCTATCCCAGCTCTCCTGGACCTCGTAACTGACACTGAGGAGATGATCAGGGGAGGTCATTATAGTCCTGGAGCAGACTGTGATCCAGGCACCTCCTTGCTTTCGTCCTCCTATCTCTAAAAGACTGGGGGGGGGAGGGAAGGAAGGAGAGAGAGGCTAAAGCTCTAAGACCAGCAAATTCTGGCTTATGTCTGGGGGGTTGGAGGGAGGGGGTTAGGTGAGGCTTGAAAGCAGAACCAACTTTCAGAGAATCTAACAGTGTACTATGAGGAGAGTGATACCATTGTCATTTTTATTTTTTTAAACTTCTCAGATATCCTTTGAACCAACCCGCGGGCACCACGGTCTCAGTTTAAGAAAAACACCCCACTCCTGAAAGCCTTCCCAGCACATCTGGGTAGGACTGTCATTGAAAGCCTCTCCAGTCACTTCCTGTTGCAAAAGGAGGCAACTGGGGCACGGTAACTCTTACCACCCTCCACAACAACAAAATCATTGGTCCAAGAGTGGGCGGTGCATGAAGTAAGAGACCCCAGGACCCCACGGCGTTCATTCTACAAGATCCCTTAGGGAAGCCCAGAGTGTGTTTTCTAGAAGTACAGTTTATTATGTTGTTTGAATATGTTACTCTGAGCAACAGATGTTATTTTTGGAGTCTGAGCAACTTTATTTTAGTGGAAAAAAAAATCTTTGGCAGAAGTTAAAAGATTGTTGGCTAGAAGAAGCGGTTGGTATACGGGGTTCCAATCGAGCCTCCTCAGTTGTACTGTAATGGTTTACACGCAGAGCCAGAAGTCAGTGATTTGCCGTCTTTGAGGGGCTGCCGCCCAGTTATGACTAATGTCACCAGGACTCTGCAGGGAAGCAAGGACACCTCCTTTCACCTTCAGCTTTGAAATGCCGCAGGGAGAGGGGGAAATTCAAACAGCTGATGGAGTCCTCAGACTCCACTAGGGTTTCAGTACACTTCATTCCCCTGTTCATTTAGCTCGGAGGTGGTTCTAGAGAAGCCTCTGAAGCCTTCAAGAACAAGCACAGTCCTTAGTGCCGAGAGGATTATCTACTATTTGGTCTTCCATTTAAGTTTTTTGAGCAGTGAAGAGACCACTTCACCAGTAAACTTCACTAACACTCTTTTAGATTCTCTCCAGGGGGGCAAAGGTCAAGTTTCTAAAGCAAATTTTGGTTTATTTCTATCGTATTCTCACACACCTTTGACTATTTTGTGCTAATTAACATCTTACACGGGCGGCAAATTACTGAAGGAAAGTTAAAGAAGGAAAGCTCAGTTTCACTGTTTGACAGTCCTGTGGCCCCCAAGGCTGGCAGGTGCTGTTCACCCAATCAAGGAAGTCCAGTCCGGTGGGTGGGGACACGGAGTCTGCAGACACTCACTGGTACCGTTGAAGGACGTCCCACTGAGGGCTGCACTCAGTCCATTTTGGATCAGTATCCTGGTCCAGATTTGAGAGTTCAAGTTTGCGTGATTCCCTTGGAAGAGGGAATTAATAAGAGCTGCTTAGGCTGTCAGGGTCTCAGGAAGACACAGCAGGTTCGGAACAGACTCCTGTGGAGAGCTGGAGTCTTAACTTCCTGATGGTCCGAACACTTGAAAGCTTGCCAACTAGACGGTGAGTTTGGAGCTTACTTCAGAAGCACCAGAGAGAGGTTGGACACATCCAGACCCCGCAGTCACTGAGGTCCTAATGGCAAACTGGCCTCAGTCAGGATTGGCTCAGAGATCAGTGCAGCAGCAAACTGCTGGGGTCAGACTACATTGAATGTGATGGATTGTTTGTTTGTTTTTTTTTTTTAATATTTTATTTATTTATTTGACAGAGAGAGAGAGATCACATGTAGGCAGAGAGGCAAGCAGAGAGAGAGGAGGAAGCAGGAGGAGAGAGGAGGAAGCAGGCTCTCTGCAGAGCAGAGAGCCTGATGTGGGGCTCGATCCCAGGACCCTGAGATCATGACTGGAGCCGAAAGCAGAGGCTTAACCCACTGAGTCACCCAGGCACCCCGAATGTGCTGGATTCTGATCAACTACCTGGGTCATTTCGGATTTTTTTTCTACTCTTTTCTGGGTCTTCTCTGTTTCAGAGGGAATTGCATTTTCTAGGCTCCATTGCCCTTTGCTTTACCAGTATATTTGGCCAATGCAAGGCAGTGGCAGAAGATTGAAGGGTAGGAAGGAGGAAAACCACAGTATTTGTCCCTCTTTCTCTCTCTGCTTCTTTTTGTGTCTCCTGTGGTAGCTTCTTTTCCTCTAGAGTTCTAATTACCTCAAGGGAAAAAAAAAAAAAAAAAAAAGCCCCTCCCTCCATGATCCCATCTCTGGCAAGCAGTCTCCACTGAATCCAGCTCCCTCTGGAAGGTTCCGGACAACTAGGCCCTGGTTAGCCGTCTCCTCCCATTGTCCTTTCAGCTCTAGTTAGCTCTATAGCTTTCTGCTGTTGTGTCCCCATCTCCTAACTGGACTTCCAGTTCTTCCATCCTCTTGAATCATAGTTTCCCTCTATTAAATGCCCTCTGTGTGAAAGACCTAGAGTGGTATGACATTTTCCTGGCTAGACCCTATGACACACTCCCACTGTACAGATCTGAAATGGCATTAGAAACCATCTGACTATTAAATTACTTCCTTTTCCCATTCGAGATGCATGTCCTAGTCCCTGTCGAAAACAGTTCTTCTTTCTAGCTTTGTTCTTCATGTCCATGTTGAATTTCAGTTTTTTTTTTTTTTTTTTTTTTAAGGATTTTTATTTATTTATTTGACAGAGAGAGAGATCACAAGTAGGCAGAGAGGCAGGCGGGGGTGGGTGGTTAGCAGGCTTCTGCCAAGTAGAGAGCCCGATGTGGGGCTCAATCCCAGGACCCTGAGACCAGGACGGGGGCCGAAAGCAGAGGCTTAACCCACTGAGCCACCCAGGCACCCCTGAATTTTAGTTCTTTTGGGTAACCTGTCCTCTTAACAAATCAGTGTAGTCATTAAAAAAATTAACATGTCCTTTGAACACCAGTTCAAAGGCTATAATCTAGGAAAAAACGGTGAAATTTTAAACATCAGCCCCCATCCCATCTTCTTCCCTCCAGCCCGAGTCATCAGCTTTTCCTATTATGCTATTCCTTTCTGATTTGTGAGTATCAGGCCACCTGGCAGGGGTAGTCTCTGCTCAGGTTTGTGTAGTGCTTCTGGCATTGCTGGCTCCCACCAAAAGGAAAATGTTGGTGATCTCCACCCACATCTGTTGTATTTCAACAGAGGGCAGAAAGGCCATGTCACCATGAAGCTGATGGATCCTCATTAACACAACTAAAGGTCCCAGAACACATAATGCTTGTGTTGCTTCAGGGCAGTTTGTTGAAATTCTTAGCAAAAATTTAGGCTTACCTGAATATCTCTCTATATAGCTACTGATAATGGTAAGAATCTAAATTGTTCACAATACAAATATATATTATAGGATTTCAAGGTCTGGAACTACATTGTATGGAGACCTGTGCTAGTCAGTAGTTACGTAGCCAGAAACAAGACTTTTCCTTATGGTCCATTTTCACATTTGCAAAGTAAGGGAGTTTGACTAGATGATCTCTAAGAGCCTAGAAATATAAATGTATAACTGCAGGGTAGATTTACTTGTGCTATTTTCTATTCTTCATACTTTATTTTCCCTCCTTAGGAACAAAAGAGATCTTTTTGAGTAAAGAGAACAAAATCTTTCTTTTCTTTCCCCCACTCTGATACCCCTATCCATATTACCCCCCAGCACTTTGATCAGTGAAGCATGCCGAATTATCCCTTTGCCTAAAAAGCAGTGCTTTGGTAGATGGCTCTAAGAGTGGGAGAAAAGATTTTGGAGTCTGTGTTTTCAGTTTGTGTAGTTAACATTTGTGTGCCCAAGCTCCCCCACCCTTTTGCTGGAGAATGAATTTGGTATGTTGGGAGACTAGATCTCCTGATTTTTTCCCTTATTCTGATTGGCCCACTCCATGCTTTCTCCAGGTGGCAGTGCCCTTTCTGGGCTGTGTGCATGCCTGGGTCCACTTGGTGCCTAACCAGAGTAGGCACTCATTTCCACAATGAGATTTGAGTTCTGACCTCACACATTTCTCTTCCCGTTGCCCTACCATTGTCCTGTATAAGGACCTTGAAAGCGTCATCAGAGACTCATTTTGATGAAACAGTATCTCATCTTTCAAGTCGTAGTTTAGACAACACTTCGTTAGGAAAGTTTTTCATTTCTACCCCTAGGATGGGTTAGCATATGTTTCTACAACCCTCTCTACTTTCTTTACCAAGAGTACAGAGACTGAAGCCAAAACTGGGTTTAGCTTCTGCCTCTGCCAGGTAGTTATAATGTAAAAGTTTCTTGCACTTCCCAAGACTTATTTTTAAAAATTGTGAAATGGGATAACAACAGTATATACATCCATGTTTTGGGGCAGGATTTTTTATTGAAACACTTCAAACAGTACCCATAATTAGTATTGAAACACTTCAAACAGTACCCATAATTAGTAAGTACTCAGCCATATGGTTTCTTGTTATTATTAGATTGTTATTGATATTACTGATTAATTATGTCCATTTCCAAAACTTAAGGTGGTCTGATGTTCTCTTCAGTCTTATATAAGCAGTGACATGTTACAATTTTCCTCCCTTGTGTAGGGCCAAGATCCAAAATGTCTTTCTTTCTTCAGACTCAAGAAGATAGACTTGGCTAGAATTCTTTGTTGTTTCTTTTGTTTTGAGTCTGACCTATCCTTTTATCAATAAATATAAGGAAATAGCTGAAACCTATTTGGCTAACTAAAATAAAGAAAACCAAAAATCCTGAAAAGCTAAATATAAATTTAAAAGGAATATATATATATATGTGTATATATATATATATAGTTAAACCAATCATTAATCATTATTATCCTTCCTGTAAAAGTAAAATGAATCATCTTTATGTAAGAACTAAAGATATTTTTGTACTAGCAGGGCAGCAAATTATGCAAAGGGGTGAAATACTGTCATGATTATGCTCACCAGATGATGGGACCTGTCAAAAGGGCACGGGACAGGAACCAGCTCAAGAGGCCTCTCGGGGCCCATACTGAGACAAAATCAATACTGACAGTAGTGGATTACAGTCCCTTGAATAAAATAAGAACACAGGAGTCCATGACAATATAAACAATATTACAACAGAATATCAACTAGGAAGAGCAGAAGGAACAGCAGATTAAGAGAACTACCATTTGGGCAGTGTTACAGTCCTAATTGATTCAGGCACGTCGTTGGTGGTTGTGAAACTGATGGGTGACAGTTTGATGAGGATCATGGTATTTACATAGTTTCAGAGTATCTTGCCCAAATTATTTATTAATTGCAAATGGAAAAATAATGAATTTATAGGGGAGAAACCTGAAAATTGCCACCTTCATCTGGGGAATAAAGTTAGCATCACCAGTGATGAGACAAACCAACAGCCTGTGTCTCCTGATATGATTTACTGGGAAGGACACAATGTCACTTCTCTGGCATTTTTGCCCCAAAAGCACAGGCTGAATCTAATCCTGAGGAAATACTGGACAAACCCAACTGAGGGAGATTTTAGTCTGTCCCTCTTCCAAAACTGTATACTCTTCAAGATGCTTTGTGCTCTTCAAAAATGTCAAAGGCGGGCGCCTGGGTGGCTCAGTGGGTTACAGGCTCTGCCTCCAGCTCGGGTCATGATCCCGGGGTCCTGGGATCGAGCCCTGCATCAGGCTCTCAGGGAGCCTGCTTCCCCTCCTTCTCTCTCTGCCTGCCTGTCTGCCTGATTGTGATCTCTGTCAAATAAATAAATAAAAATCTTAAAAAAAAAAAAAGTCAAAGGCTTGGGATGCCTGGGTGGCTTAGTCAGTTAAGCCGCTGCCATTGGCTCAGGTTATAATCCCAGGGTCTTGGGATCAAGCCCTGCATTGGGCTCCCTGCTTGGCCGGGAGCCTCCTTCTTTCTCTGCCTCTGCCTGCCACTCTGCCTGCTTGTGCACTCGCTCTCTCTCTCTCTCTCTGTCACATAAATAAAATCTTTTTAAAAATTATCAGTGGCTTGAAATTTTTTTTTTTTTAAAGAAGACTGAGGAAATATTACAGTTTAAGAGAGGAAAAATAGGGGCAGCTAGATGCACAATCAGTTGAGCATAGACTTTTTTATTTTTAAAGATTTTATTTATTTTTTGACAGAGAGAGAGAGAGAGAGACAGCGAGAGAGGGAACACCAACAGGGGGAGTGGAAGAGGGAGAAGCAGGTTTCCTGCTGAACAGGGACCTCTAAGCTCTGCCTGACAGGGGTTCAATGGGAGCTGGGGGCACTCAATCCCCCACTCTTGATTTCAGCTCAAGTTTCAAGTTGTGATCTTAGGGTTGTGAGATCAAGCCCCAAGTTGGGCTCTGTACTGGGCAGGAAGTCTTCTTGAGGATTTTCCAGCTACCTATGCCCCTCACCTTGCTCATGCTCTCTCTCTCTCAAATAAATAAATAAATCTTTAAAAAAAAGAAGATTGAGGAAAAATTACAGTTTAAAAGACACTAAAGAAATATGACAACTAAATGGAATGTTTGCTCCTGGATCAGACTCTGAACCACAGGGAAAAAAAAAAAAAAGAATTGTAACATTATTGGGACAATTGAGGAAATTTGAGTATGAACTGTGGATTAGATAATACTGTATCAATGCTAAATTTTCTGATATTGGTAATTGTATTAACATATTATAAAGTATTTTTATTATTAAGTATACATACTAAAATATTTCGAAGTAAGAATGCATAGAATCCCCAACTTACTCTCTAATGGCACAGAAAAATGTGAATATATATAGATTCCCTCTGTGTGTAGCTATATAGAGAGATTTGTATGCATATCTCCTTCTCTATCTATCATCCATCTAGGTATTGAGAGGAGTGAGTGAAGGATAAAATAAATGGGGCAAAGTGAAAAAATGAGTGGATCTCAATAAAGAGTATATGAGAGTTACTTATTCTATTTTCATAGCTTTTTTCTAGGTTTGAATGTACATTCTAAAAAAAAAAAATGACCAAAAAAAATATGGGAAACCAAAATTCCCCTATCAGCAGACGCGATTATCTGCATCTCGCCAGGATAAGAAAGAAAAGCCTAGCTTCCTGAAATAGGCAGTCAAAACTCTCATTTCCTAATCATCGGTTATCTTTGTGTCTGTGTGTTTTGGAGTGAGAGTTCTGTTTTGCTTTGTTTTTAATCTTTGCGTCTTTCATTATAAGGTGGGAACCAAAGGGGGTTAAAATGGGACACTCCTGGTAGGTTCAGCCCTATCATTTTAGGAACAGGATATAGCTGATCAGCTTTAGTGCCATATCGTCATGAAACAGGAATACAGTTGTTTCCCAAGAATGGCGATAAATTACATTCTTCAAGTCAGCCCCAACTGATGGGAATTTGTATGAAAAATTACTTGCTAGTTCTCAAGCTCCTTGCACGTCCCTCATGACATTTTGGCAAAGCAAAACTGGGGGTGGCTGGATTGTAAAATATTTCCCAAAAATCACAAAATATTTTAGAGCTGATACCAGACCTAAACTCTTATCTGCTGACTACACATAATTTTAAGCTATTCTGCGATGCCCCGAGTGTCTCTTATGCAATCTAAGGGGCCGCTTCCATTTCTTCCTGCCTTTTTAAACCGAGGAGACTTCAGAGTCCAGAATGAAAACCAGAGCACACCCACCAAAGGGGAGAATTTAGAGCAGGTCCAAGAAAAGAAGCTAACAGAGAAGTCAGGCTGAGGTGTTTGACAGATCTGTGGCCAGGCCTCCTCTTCTCATTTCAAAACAGGTGAGGGATACTCTATGATTTTATCTCATTTAACCCCTTAATATTTTTGAGGTAGGCACTACTTCTATTTCCCTTTAGCCCCTCAGATAACTAAAATTTAGAAAAGTAAAATGAAATAATAAAATTGTCTAATGTGAGTCTAATGTGAGTGGCAGGGTTGAGGCTAGAAAGAACTTCAGCATAACTTTGGAATCTCACTAAGCTTGAACTATTCTGTTTTATGAACTCTACTTTTTCTCCTGCAGACTCATAGCACAATGATAGCCTCATCCACTCTTGCGTAATTTTTGCCTATTGTGGTTTAGAGAGAAAGCACCAACAACTATGATAGGTTTTCTGACCCCAACAATTTCATTCACAAGCATTCCTCCCATCTCGAGGCCAGCAGCATTTGGGACCCACAGTGCTACTTGGGCTTGCAGTAAGATTTTGAAATGCTTTCTGAATCATCAGAGAGCTAGAGATTAAACGAACACTTGTTCAAAGTGGATAATCATAAGACAACTGCTTGGGACGCCTGGGTGGCTCAGTTGGTTAAGCAGTTGCCTTCGGCTCAGGTCATGATCCCAGCGTCCTGGGATCGAGTCCCACATCAGGCTCCTTGCTCAGCAGGGAGCCTGCTTCTCCCTCTGCCTCTGCCTGCCATTCTGTCTGCCTGTGCTTGCTCTCTCCCCCTCTCTCTCTGATAAATAAATAAAATCTTTAAAAAAAATAAAATTAAATAAATAAATAAATAAATAAATAAGACAACTGCTTGAAAACTGATGTGGTGGTGTCATTATTCGTAGTAAACTTCCTCATCAGGGTGAGTAGACCTCCACAGCTTTTTTTTTTTTTAAGATTTTATTTATTTTTTTGACAGACAGAAATCACTTCCTCCTCTCTCTCTGCCTGCCTCTCTGCCTATTTGTGATCTCTGTGTGTCAAATAAATAAATAATTCTTTAAAAAAAAAAAAAAGACAAAAATGCTCCACATCACTCGGCATCAGGGAAATACAAATCAAAACCACAATGAGATACCACCTCACACCAGTCAGAATGGCTAAAATTAACAAATCAGGAAATGACAGATGCTGGCGAAGATGCGGAGAAAGGGAAACCCTCCTACACTGTTGGTGGGAATGCAAGCTGGTGCAACCACTCTGGAAAACAGCATGGAGGTTCCTCAAAAAGTTGAAAATAGAGCTACCCTATGACCCAGCAATTGCACTACTGGGTATTTACCTTAAAAATACAAACGTAGTGATCCGAAGGGGCCTGTGCACCCAAATGTTTATAGCAGCAATGTCCACAATAGCCAAACTATGGAAAGAACCTAGATGTCATCAACAGATGAATGGATCAAGAAGATGTGGTATATATACACAATGGAATACTATGCAGCCATCAAAAGAAATGAAATCTTGCCATTTGCAATGACGTGGATGAAACTAGAGGGTATCATGCTTAGTGAAATAAGTCAAGCGGAGAAAGACAACTATCATATGATCTCCCTGATATGAGGAAGTGGAGATGCAACATGGGGGGTTTGGGGGTAGGGAAAGAATAAATGAAACAAGATGGGATCAGGAGGGAGACAAACCATAAGTGACTCTTAATCTCACAAAACATACTGAGGGTTGCTGGGGGAAGGGGAGTCGGGAGAGAGGGGTGGGGTTACGGACATTGGGGAGGGTATGTGCTACAGTGAGTGCTGTGAAGTATGTAAACCTGGTGATTCACAGACCTGTACCCCTGCAGATAAAAATACATTATATGTTTATAAAAAAATAAAATAATTTAATAAATTAAAAAAGAGAGAATAAAAAAAAACCTTGAGAGTATGATAATTTTTAGGTAATTATTAAACTCGTGACTAGCTTTTATTTAAAATGTTAAAAAGAGAACATGTAATTGCTAGATCACAAATTGGTTTAAAAAACATTTTTATAATGGTATGTCAATATTTTTGAATATTTTAATAGTGGTATCCCAACCTAGTTCATTTTATTGTAATTATATATCTTTTATTTCTTTTAAGATTTTATTTATTTATTTATTTATTTATTTGTGTATCAGAGACACACAGAGGGAGAGAGAGAGAGTGAACACACCAGCCAGGGGAGTGGCAGGCAAAGGCAGAGGAGGAAGCAGACTCCCCGCTGAGCAGGGAGCCCTATTTACTGGCCGTGGGAGTGAGGCGGGGGTGGAGACTGGATCCCAGGACTCTGGGGTCATGACCTGAGCAGAAGGTAGATGCTTAACTAACTGAGCCACACAGGCATCCCAATGTTACTTCCTTTATATTATTATTTGAGAATTTGCTTATAGCCAATGCCAGAATGGTACCTGGCACAAGAATGGTTAACAATTCTGCTCTGAGCAGAAACCCCTTCATTCCTTTAGTGAGACTAACAAATGGCTGCTTTCAGAGTCCCCTGGGGCATTGCAGTGACCCAGACAGGAATAGAGAGAGGCTCTAAATGCTGGACAAGATAATTGTTAGGTACTATTATGGATGGTCCCACCCAGTGCTTCCCCGTAAAAAGAAGCAGCAGCCCTCTCCCCTCCCTTGCCCCAAGCCCGTCCAGGACCAGAAGCCTGGGCAGTTCCTCTGCGCAGCCCCCTTGCTTGTTCTCCTTCCTGCTCTACTTTAATGAAAGCAGATCTTCTGACAGCAGCTTCATGGACCCCAGTGCTCTGGGGAGTTGGGCCTGTGTTAGCAGGCCACCGGGGTGGATTGGAGCCAAGGCTTTTGTGATTCTCTCCACCCTCATTTGCCTGTGAAAACACAGCCCAGAAGGACTATGCTGGAGGGTGGATGATTTTAGCTATATATTTGCACTGCTGGAAACTGAAGTTGTCCTTTTATGTGTCATTTTCTCGAATTTCATTTTTTTAAAATCCTTTATTTTCCAACAGGCAGATCCTGGTCACACCTCCCCAGGTGGCACCAGGTGCATGCATATTTTTCTGATAGTTACAATGCATCATAGACCCTTACTGGAAAAATGAAAGATGAAAAAACTTAATGGTGTTAGATTACTTTAGATGTTCTATTATTATGCCTGCTTTCTCCCCTGCCCCCTTTAGACTTCCTTGTTTGGTCTTCCTCCCCCACTGGATCATCTCTTAGCTGAGTTTCTTATCACAACTTATCATTTTAGACATCTATTATTCCGTACCTTTCCCCAGTCTCTTTGTGGAGCAAAGATCAAGAGAGTGTGGCACTAGCACATATAACTTACATTTCAAAAAATGAAAATGTAATGATCCTATAATCCCATTTAAATTAGCTCCTCTAAAGCTTTTTCATCAAATATCAGGACAGAGGCATTCTTGAAGCTTAATATATTTTAAAGCTTGTAATAGTAAAAATTCTGTTTGCCTAATGGTTCTTATGACATCATCTTCCCTAACACACAGAGGTGACATTTATAAGCATGATCACTGGGTGTGACTGAGGCAAATTTTCACCTACAGTGATTACCCCATTGGGTAGGAGACCAAACGGAAGCCTTGCGGTGTGCTCTTTGGTCATTGGTGGATATCATGGTGGCTTCTGGCTAATCCCAGTGTTTTGTTTTTGTTTTAAAATTTTACTACATTCTTATTAATCAAACTACTCCAGCCTTTTGGCAAAATTTTCCTGGAAGAAAACGAAATACAATCAAACTTTGATTCTCTTCTGATTGTTGAGGCCACTGCTTCCTTTATGGGGAGTGATAATCAACATAGAATTCATTTAGTGTCCCCAGGCAGTAGGTGACTTTTCACAACAGGTTTGCCCTTCTAATTGTGTCGGTCTGGCACATTTTATTTTTTATTTTTTTTTTTTTTTAAAGATTTTATTTATTTATTTGACAGACAGAGATCACAAGTAGACAGAGAGGCAGGCAGAGAGAGAGAGAGGGAAGCAGGCTCCCTGCTGAGCAGAGAGCCAGATATGGGACTCGATCCCAGGACCCTGGGACCATGACCTGAGCCGAAGGCAGCGGCTTAACCCACTGAGCCACCCAGGCGCCCGGTCTGGCACATTTTAAAAGGAGCTGGCTTTATCTGGGTGGCAGTATGACGTGGTTTAGGACCAGATCAGGTGCCCGAATCTAAGGGCAATCTGGACACAACGTCTGTGCTCTGTTGATTGCCAAGAAGGCTGGGCTGCTCAGTGGGAGGCCCAGAGACAGAGATCAAGGATCCATGCCTGTGTTTGTTTTCTGGAGCTGTCATGACAAAGAACCACGAACTGGGTGGCTCAGATAGCAAAAGTATATGATCTAACCATCCTGGAGCATGGAAGTCTAAAAGCAGGTGTCCGAAGTAGACAGGGCTCTCTCTGAAGCTGTGAGGCAGCCTCTGTTCCAGGCCTGTCTCCTGCTGCTGCTGCTGCTGCTCTCAGGCATTCCCTGGCTTGTAGATGGTGTTTTCTAGTGTCTTCACAGCAACCTCCCTCTGCACATATCTATCTCTGCATTCAAATCTCCTCTTTTTACAAGGATGTGGTCATGTTGGATAAGGGCCCACCTTAATGACCTCATCTTAATTTGATCATCTGTAGAGACCCTATCTCCAAATATGGTCACATTCAATATCCATGGGGGTTGGGACTTTAATATCAGTATTAATTCAATATCAATTCAACCCATTACAGTATCTATCTTTAAAAATCACCAGAGAAGATCATTATATATTAATAAAATGTGAATCCTATAATTTGCCTTCAGCATCTTTATTTATTCCAGATGGCTCATTTAAATGATAGAATGCCAAAAGTAACGTACCATGAATGTTCTTTTTCTATAAATTATAAATGCTATCCAGTTACTCCTACATTTTCCATGGAGTGATTCTTCATTATTTCCTTCTAGGTTCTATTGGCTTCTTCTTGAATTTCATGGCTTTCCCTTCATTTATAAACACTAGACTTTGCTCTTTTTTGATCGGTAGCATGCCTGGTGCCCTGTTATTTGGGAAATTTAATTCACTTTCATTTGTTTCAAATAGTAAAAGCCTATACCCCTGGTTTATATTTTCCTCTGCTTAGAAGAGTAACCTTCACAGTGGTTGGCTGTGTTCTTTTCAAGTGGCAGACAATTATAATCAAATCTACAATTAAGCATCCATCATAACTTCCCCTGTTCTTCCTTTCAAGAGAAACTGAAGAAGCCTTGGGTGACACTTGGGCTCTCCAGAACGGATGGAAAAATACTGACCCAGAAAATTAATGTGTAACAATCTTTTCCATTACTGAATTGTGGTGTTAATTTTTTTTTTCTTAATCTCTGGGCTAAGTGTAAATATGTGACTCACTCGAACTACCTCATTCTTAGGCCATAAATATGAGGAGTGATGACTTATAAGGAGGTCATGTTGATGTGTAGTGAGTAAATGCTTATCTGCACATATTAATTTAACAAGAAAGTAGCATTTTCCTAAGTACCATGACATGACAAACAGCAGAGAATTCAATATAAGTAAAAAGTGATGATAAATTTTGAAGAAAAGTTATTATGACAAAAGAATCCTTTTTTCAATTAATAATAATGTAACTGTATCAGGTTTTGCTTTTTTAAAGACTTTGTTTGTAAATTTGTCAGAGAGAGAGAAATTACAAGCAGGAGGAGTGGCAGGCAAAGGGAAAAAAGCAGGCTCCCTGCTGAGCAAGAAGCCCCACACAGGACTTGAGCTCATGACCCTGGGATCATGACCTGAGCCAAAGGCAGGCACTTAAGCAACTGAGCCATCTAGGTGCCCCTGTATTAGGCTTTAATACCTAAAAACATGTGCACTAGGTCTTGTTCCAATAAAAAAAAATTCAATTAAATTTAAAATTCTATGTGAAAATTAACTTTTAAAACATATTAATTGTTTGTAGCGATTTTCAATTCCTAGTACATGGGATACCACATGGAGGTGTTTCAGCTGGATTGGTTGCCTCAATTCAAGGAATCCGTGTCAAACTTTGCTCCTAGGGCACTGCCACATGACCTGAATTTTCAGGGGTACAAGTGGGAGAGTGCACTGTGTTCCCTCTTTTTAGAGCAAACCCCTACTCCACCCAGGATCAAGCAGGACAAAGTGAGGGTCTGAGTTTCCAAGAGGTGGCTTGCCTCAGAGTCTACTCTGTTATGGAAACAAAACAGAATCCGTGATGGATAACAGTTTCAGAAAATATGAAAAGCCCACCTACGATGGTAGGGGGCTCAGAAATATCACCCAGTCTCTAAAGCAGGTGAACTGGTACATTTAAAAGTTTTCCCCGGCACCTAAGGGGCTCAGTCTGTTAAGTGCTGACTCTTGATTTCATCTCAGGCCATGATCTCCAGGTGGTGCGGTGATCCCGGTGGCTCCTCTAGGCTCCACCCTCAGCGGAAGTCAGCTGGAGGATTCTCTCCCTCTGCCCCTCCTCCCACTCACCACCTCCCCAATTAAATAAATAAATCTTAAAAAGGTTTTCCAAATCCATGTTCAGACAGCCAGTGATATTAATTAGAGGCATTCATTTTTCATAAATAATGAAATTTCTACTTCTGTGACTTTGCTGGTGCTGGTTTCTGTTTTCCTCTCTGCTTAGTCTAGTTGCACGTCTTTCTGTGCCCTTCCTCTGCTTTCCAAAATGACCATGGCCAATATGCTCATCACTGAGCAATCACGTTTAGCAGGGTAATGCCAAATACCGTAGATCTTCTCTATGTGATCGTTCATGGGTTGTCTCAGGTGCCCCCATAGTTTTCCAGATGCCCTTTATTTATCTCTGACCTGCAGGAAAGGAGGCAGTCTGGTAGCTGATTGGTACCGTCATGGTGACAAGCTCAGCATTTAGCTCCTGAAAGATACTCAACATTTATTGTAAAATTGCATTTTTTACAATCAAATGGTTTCAGCCATGTAAGAGAGTCATAATGGAAAGGTTAACCCATAGTCCATTGATCCTTCATGAGGAAGAAAAACCTAACCTGATTTATGCAGGAAAAGCAAGCAGAATAGAAGTGGAATTCTGTTGACCTAATCATATCAGTTTTCTCTGCTCAGAACTGGGGAGGGGAGTGGGCTGTTCAACTTGTCCTGAGAAAGTTTTGTACGTACATACCGGTAGTGCCCTCTAGTGGACGGTAGCAATTCTCGCACCATTCAGTTCCTGGACATTCCGTTTGACCAGAAGGATTTATACATTTTGCTACCACTTCTTACTTTGTCCCCCCAATCTTGCATCAGTAGGGTTTTCTTTCACAGTGACTTGGGATGCTACCATCTACCACAGATGTCACTGCTGTGTGGTTTGTGAGAAATATTTAAGGTGAATTCAACTGAAGCGAGTGTCCATTTTTACCACCACCCTTCAGTCATTGAGTTGCCAATGTGGGTGCAATTTAACTGTTGCGTGCAAACCCTTGGCTTGGGTGTGTTTGGGTAAACGGTTCAAAGCCATGGATTGTGTGTCTGGCGAGCTGCTTCCAAGAAACAAAGGAGAAATAGGCATGTTTTCCATTTAAAAGACATGTGGTTCTTATTGCCTTACAGAAATTGGTTTTTGTTTTCACTTCATTTTATTTTTAAAGTGAGTTTTCCACTGTGAAAGAAAGTGTGTTCATTATAGAGGGAAAAAAAAAAATCACCCACAATCCCCACCAAAGCCAACACTGATTTTGGGTAGAGCCTAGCAAGGTAGACTGCTTCCCTGGAGTGTCTCCTAAGGGAGCAGGCTCTAAGGCACGGAGGGCCAGGATGCCATTATCTTTCCGTGCAGCTTTTTTATGAAGTGCAATGTTAACATTGCATTTATGTACTTTCATTTTCTGCCTCCAATTAGGTATGGCAATTGCATAATAATAATAGCAGCCATTTATTTAGCACAGATTTTCCAAACCCCACCCTCCAGTTGCCATTTGTCTCCTGGAAAACAACAATTTAGCTCACACTCAATTCTTCCCTCTAACCTCCCACATCTCTGCCAGGATTTGTTCTCGTAATACTAATAACTGCCATTTAGTAGGTCCTTATTACACAAGATAATATACTGGGTAAGTATGTAGCCTGATTGCATTTTAATTCTGCCTTTTCCCCCTAATAGCTGTGTGTGATCTTGGATGAGTGATTAAAGTCTGGGGCTTTGTCAAATAAAAGCCCTGCCCCACAGGATTTTTAGGAGAAAATTAAGTCCCTGTAACAGAACTGGGTACATGGGAAGTACCCTATAAATGTTAGCTGTTATTATTAATATTTTATTAATATTGATATTTATTTAATATTTATTAATATTTTATATGACATATTAGACATTATACCAGATCCTTTCTATTTTTCATGCCATCTGGCCCTCATAACAGTCCTATGAGTTAGATAGTCTCATTCTTGTCTCATAGAAGGAAAATGAACCTGTGAGACTTCATAGAAGGAAAATGAACCTCAGAGACCTGTCCAAGTCACATGGCGAGTTACCCTGAAGGGCCAAAATCTGGCCAGATCTGATGGTCCATAATGCCTGAGCTCTCCATCTATTTTTGGATGCGATGGGTTAATTATTAGTTCGCTTCTTTGATTTTTTATTGGTGGATAAGATATATCAAGAAAAATGCATGCAGAAAAGAAAAAGGTGCAAATCATCATTTTAAAGCTGCACACATTTTCATAAGTGAGAAGCACCTGAGAAATCAGCGGGGCCACTTTCCCAGACCCTCAGAAGTCCCCCTGTCCCCACGTGCAGTCACAACACTTCCATCTGTCACCAGTGAGCCCATTTCTAACGCATCGATGGATTGCCTGTCTCTGAACCCTAGATACACAGAAGCAGACAGTATGATCCTTTTTGCGTCTGACTTCTTTCACTTAGCTTTATATTTGCAAGATTTATCCAGATTCATTCATTTTAATTCCTATACAGTGTTCCATTAGTGTTCTCTTGAGTGTCACATCACAACATATCTGTTTCACTCTGGGAAAATTGGGAGATTTCCAACTTGGGTCAATTATGAATATTGTGGCAGTGATAAAGCTTCAACATGACCTTTGTTGGACATACGTATGCCTTTCCACTGGGTGAACACCGAGGAGCCCAACTGCTAGGTCGAGGGATTAGCATATTGTTAGCTTTAATATGTTACTGTTAATATGTTACATATAATTTTCCAAAATAGCTGTACCAATTTATACTCCATAGAATTGAGTTTTAGCCAATATGAGGGAATGAGAGGCCATTTTAAAATTTTTAAAACACATTAGAACAAAAGACATAGTTTGATCTAAATCACTTTTGGATTTAAAAAATGAAATGTGGAGACACCTGGGTGGCTCAGTCAGTTAAGCATCGGCCTTCAGCTCAGGTCATGATTCCAGGGTCCTGGAATTGAGTTCCGCATTGGGTTCCCTGCTCGCAGGGAGCCTGCTTCTCCCTCTCCCTCTGCCTGCCACTCACCCTGCTTGTGCTTGCTCTCACTCTCACTCTCTCCCTCTGACAAATAAAGAAATAAAATCTTTTTAAAAAATGAAATCCAGGATGCCTGGATGGGCTCAGTTGGTTAAGTGTCTGCCTTCGGCTCAGGTCACGATCCCAGGGTTCAGGTGCCCTGCTGGGCAGAAAACCTGCTTCTCCCTCTGCCTCTGCCTGCTGCTCCCCCTCCTTGTGCTCTTTCTCTCTCTCCGTGTCAAATGAATAAATAAAATCTTTTTTTTAAAATGATATCCATTAATAATTATTAGCTCCCAAGAAGCACTTGAGTTTAAATTTACTTACACAATAGAAATGACTCATCTGTAACATAGTTAAATTCTCTATAATATGAATGAGTTATCAAGAAATCTAAATTTAAAAGGATAAAATTAAGAGTAAGCAAGGAGGTGGTTATTTCTGGCAAAGTAGTTCATGAACAGAATAGTCTGTTTGCTTGGGTTCTTGCAAGTTTTTTTACTGAGTCATTGTTCTGTAGTCATCAGAAACTGTGCAACCAACAAGTTGTTCAATATCAAGGATCTTGTCCTTCTCTATTAGGGAGATTATGAGTCTTAAGTGTTTTCAAATCTTTAGCAGCAAATCCATTGCTCCAAAGAAATCTGAAGAGCAAAATGTCTGGCAGAGGAGCTGCTGTGAGAAACCTCCAATCTCCACATTTTCTGCCTTCTACTCACTGCTCCTAGCAGCCCCCAAGAGCCTTCCCGAACCCAGGGAGCATGAGAGCCTACATCCTGGATAATAAAATGCACTCCTCTTCTGCTGGTGGCAGAAGAGGAGTGCATTTTAGCTGGTGGCAACTCCCCAAAATAGTACGTCAAGAAGAAAGGATTCTAAGAATATGGTGAAAACACAGACTACACCATGATCACTTAGTAATGTCTGCCACAGACACTGGGAGGGTCTGTAGGCCAGTCCCAGATACCATCTATATATACCCTTTCTTTGACATAGGTCATTTTCTATGAACTCCAAATCTAGTATAAATGCGATTGTCATGTTGGCACATCACGCATCTGGCTAATTGTTTAGTACACGTAGGCAAAACCCTGCCCTAGGAATCGTTTTGGTACATATATCTGCTTGCATTTGGCCAATATATCTTTTGAGATAAGTTACTAAAAGTGGAATTCCTACCACTGGAGTTCAATCTCCCTATTCTTTTTTTTTTTTTTTTTTTTTTTTTTTTTTTTTTTTATTTGACAGAGAGATCACAGTAGGAGAGAGGAAGGGAAGAGATCACAGAGAGAGAGGAAGGGAAGCAGGCCCCCTGCTGAGCAGAGAGCCCGATGTGGGACTCGATCCCAGGACCCTGAGATCATGACCTGAGCCAAAGGCAGCGGCTTAACCCACTGAGCCACTCAGGAGCCCTCCCTATTCTTTTATAGAATAGCACTCTGCCCCTCCAGTGTGTGGATGTTGTTATTACTTAACAACTGTTTCCCATCAGAAACGCAGAGTCCTGGAGTTTCAGTTCTGTCTTATGCTCCTGGGTTTCATTCCAATCCTGATTATCTGATGATGGTGACTGATAGTGCCTGACACTATGTTGCTTTTTTCCATAGTAGGTGTGGATACAAACATTTTACTTTAAATATAAGAGTGTGTGCATGTATGTATATAAATACATATATATGTATATATATACACATATATATATACACATGTGTATATATATACTCATATACATAAGCATATGTAAATATAAGGATACATACACATGTATACATACATATATATCCACATGTATCCATATATATTCATATACATATGGATATGTGTGTATATATATAATATACTGAGCCACCCAGGCACCCTATATTTTTAATATTTTAATATATTAAATTTTCTCATTTTTTTAAAAGCTAAGAATTAAGTACCAGAATTCAGCTTATAAAAGGGAAGCCTGAGATGAAGTAATAAAAAATAAGAGAAAATTCTCTTGATTTTAAGAAAGAACCGATACACGCAGCTGTTTTTCTCAGTCGCTATTAGGGACAACATTAACAGTTAGAGGACTGCTTATGAATCTAATGGATCTATTGCCCAAATGATTAATGTTAGAGCACAGACCAAAATTTAGCGCTAAATGGGCACACTAATAGTGGAGCTGGAATATTGGAGTATTAGAAAAATCTCTAAATGCCTATGGAACAGGTAGTTTTAATTAAAAAGTGACCCTCTCAAATTCACTTCATGTTTCCTTACTGCCTTTGCCCTGGGCATCAACAGCTGATTTATCCATTCATCTCACATAAAACTTATTCATTAGTAATTAATATTCTTGGGGGTGTCTGAGTGACTCAGTTGGTTGAGCGGCTGACTTCTTGATTTTGTCTCAGGTCATGATCTCAAGGTTATAGGATTGAGCCCTGCATCAAACTCTGCACTCAGCATGGAGTCTGCTTGAGATTCTCTCTCTCCCTCTGCCCCTCCCCCCACGCACGCATGTGAGTGTGCTCTCTCTCGCTCTCTCAGAATAAATAAAATCTTTAAAAAATAATTAATACACTTAGATTATTTCTTACAAAGTGTCTTGTGCTAACATGGATAGAAATATTTTTCCAGGGTCCTTAAGTTTGATTCTTACAAGCACTCAACCCACATTCTTCCAGAAAACAGGAGGCTCACTTAAAGCAGACTATTACTGGCATTCTTCAATATTTGCTGTTTGTTGTTTGTCTGTTTGTTTTTATTTTTTTAAAGTTCTGCATTCTTTATTCACCCTTTCTTGTTTTATTCCAGTTGGCATTTCCAGTGATCTTTTGGGAATCCCAACAGTCCCCACAATGGTCAGCCTGTTTAGCCTTCTGCATGTTCTTTGACTTTATTACCTACAACTCCCTTATAATTTATTTTGAAGGCTCTGATGGTCTTGCCTTCTGGAGAATTTCTCTGTATGTTTTTTTGTTTTTGTTTTTGTGCTTGTTTCTCCCCCATCCCAGTTACCATTATCTCAGAATGTATTACAATCACTCCCTAGGCTGTAAGTCTGTCTTCGACTTTTGCAGTGTTTTCTTGGATTTACGTAACCACACTCTCTGTGAGTGGAGATCCCAGATCCAGACACTCCTCCCTGTCATTCTGAGGAAATGTGATATACTTCACGTATGTGTTTGACATTTCATATGCACAGATTACTGTTATCCATCAAGATTCACAGCGGTGCTATCTGATCCCTGAGATGGCATTTCTTAGTCTATAGAAATTGTGGAAGGATCAACCCCAATTTTATAAGCCTACATTTTCCCAAGTGGAAAACAATTCACCAGTCTCTCTTTTCTTGTTCATCACCTTAATAAATGAATTTCTCATAATCTGCTTTCTACTGCATTGAGATTTTATCATCAGTGAATTATTCTGGGCTAATATTTTGTTTGGTGTTTAATGTTCCTAAATAGTTCATCACATGTTGACAGATGTATCTGAGTCAGTGGACACAATTACAGGCTGTGTATGTATGTGCACTTTTTAAAAAGTTTGAGTTTGCCCCCATCTTTTATCAATATAAGATGTTCATTTATGCCCTCATGATTTTGAAAAATAAATAGATCTTCATGATTACAGTTATAAAATGATTCACTTTTCCTCCATTTTTAAACTGGATTCTTTCAGCCTAATTAACCAAAGATCATTCCCCCAAATATCCATGTATTTGGGTTACAAAGACACAGTTTTAGTTAAAGAATGTTACAAAATGCTTTTTCTGCTTAAAGCAAATTTTACAGTAGAAGTAACCTTCAGTTTCAGATCCAGATTTTAATCTTTTTGATTTATAACATTAACTTAAGTTCACATTATTCTGTAAACTAAACCCAGAGAGTCTTTCTGGTCACCAGCATAATTATAACTTTCATCCAGTGTTTACCAGGGAATAGTGAATTCATTTTGTTAAAATGAGATCTGGCAGGAACCTTATCCAGGCTTAACTGAAGCAAACATAGCTTTTTCTTTCCTTCTTTCTTTCTTTTCTTTTTTCTTCCTATCTTTCTCTTTTTTGTTAGGTTTCATTAAATTAGATTTACAAACTGGACACAATTATAAGCTTTAGAATATCAAGGAAAAGTCAGCTTTGAGAGAGATGTAGATTTTTCTTTTAAGAATATTTGACTAAAACCCAAATAAAAAGAAAAGAAAACTGAAGAGGGGTTGTTAGTATAGTATTTCTAAGTTGATTTGCTTAAAGCTCATCTGCTTGCTTTTGTACTGTTTGCCAATCCAATGCAAAGGCCAAATTGCTAAAGGTAAATAGGATTTGGGAAGCTGCCTGCTCAGGGATTCAAGGATTAGCCTTTATTCGGCCCTGGACCTGCAGCTGTCAGTCCAAAGAGGGTCCCACCCTCTGTGTCTCCTAGAAACTGCTTCAATTTACACACACGTAATTCTAATGCAAATCAAGAGTAGTATCCTCAATCAGAGAAAGACAAGTTGGTGGACCTAGGTTTGATTTCTGGTAAAGCAACATAACTAGCATATATATATTATGACATACTGTATATTAAATATAAAAATATAATATAAAATACACATAACATTCACTGTAATACAAGGAGCCTGGTACATTACAGCACCTGGTATGGGTCTCTCTTTACCCTTTATTTTGGAACATATAAAGTTTATTGAACACTTTTACATATAGTGTAGCATTTTATTTATTTTTTGTTATTTTTTTAAAATTTGTTTATTTGACAGACAAAGATCACAAGTAGGCAGAAAGGCAGGCTGTGAGGGGGACTGCTCCCCACTGAAAAAGAGAGCTGGATGTGGGACTCCATTCCAGGACTCTGGGACCATGACCTGAGCCGAAGGTAGAGGCTTAACCCACTGAGCCACCCAGGCGCCCCTAGCATGGCATTTTATAATCACAACAGTCTTGTAAAGTATATTTACTTGTCCTCGTTTTACAAATAAGGGCACTAGAGCTCAGAAAGCATCATTACCTTTCTTGAAATTCCGGGGAAAGAACAGAGCTGGGATTCACGCCCAGTTCTTACCCAGTCCAAGTGCGGAGTGTCGTTCTTGTCTCTATCACAGCTTCTCCCAAAGAGCTTGTAAACACGTTTCCTGTGTGACTGTGGGCTCAGGTCGCTGGTATACATTTCTCTAAAATGACCTAATTTCAATCGTAAGTCTTATTCTGTGTTCCGACATGAACCTAAAATGGCCAGTTTTATGTGAGTTTCATCTGAAAGTTGAGGCTTTCCTTAGTGGATTTTTGGTCCCCGGTAGGGTTTTGCTGCCCCCTCTTCACTCCCAGGGTTTCAATAGGAGATACGCAGGCTTATACGAAGCCTGGAAGAAGCTCTTTCCCACCTGGGCCGGCAGATGTCTACTGGCATGTGTACTGGCTTCAGTATCCAGGAGTGGCCAGTCCTCTGTGTAGCCGCACCACCGATGAACTTGAGCACAGTTGCTGTTGAAATTGCTTTGTCAGGGGCACCTGGGTGGCTCAGTGGGTTAAAGCCTCCTGGGATCGAGCCCCGCATCGAGCCCCGCATCGGGCTCTCTGCTCAGCAGGGAGCCTGCTTCCCTTCCTCTCTCTCTACCTGCCTCTCCGTCTACTTGTGATTTCTCTCTGTCAAATAAATAAATAAATAAATAATCTAAAAAAAAAAAAGGACAGTGGTTCTGAGATTCTGTTTGAAATCCATCTGCTTGGTCAGCCATGAGGTGCCCCTACTTCCTGAACCACAGGGCTCTGTGGGCCAGGACGGGCTGTGGAGGAGAGGTTCCCCTTGTTCTAAATCCACTAAAACTAACTGGAGATTCCTCTGTCCTTTTCTCCAATCCCAATCTCTGCCTCAGCCTAAGGGGGAGGGGATATAAGTCAATATCAAAATTTTCATTTGCTTTTCTCTCTGCTTTTTTTCTCTTCATGTTGTGGAAACAGTGTTTATCTCAGGCATCTGAGAATGAGGTGTTTGGGAGTTGTGGGTAGACGGGTTCTGGCAGCAATCTAATTACTAATGCCAAGATCTTAGCTTCTGGGTGCTCAAATCCAGGAATAAGTATCTGGGAAGAAAGAAGGGGGGAAAATTTTTCTGCTAAAACAAATCCCCCGACACACACACACTTACATAAATACTTCCTCTCTTATCTTATAACTTGTCATTTTGTTCTAGTCTTGTTGCTATAGCATTACACATTTAAACTATATTTGGTATACTGCTAAGTAGTAGCTGAATATATCATTAAATTTGTGTGATTCACAATGTTATTTTCAAACAAAACGGTGGCTGATAAATGTTTAAAATGGGCACATCGCTGTGAATGGTTACGTGATTCAGAGCCATTTGATAAGAGCTTAACAGCCCAGATTTCTCCATTTCCTCCCCCCAGTATGCTCTTGAGCCCACTCCAATCAAGCGTCATTCATACCATTCCACCACCAACGATTTCCCACAGCGAAGTCTAATTCGTCCTCCTCTCACTTATTTTCAATTTTTGAAACTGTTGATCAATTCTTTTCTTCACAAAACACTTTCTTTGCATAGCTTCCAGGATTCTGAACTCTCCTGTTCTCCTTTACTTACCTTTCTAGTCATCTTCACTGGTTTTTACCTCAGCAACCCAACTGCTAAAAAGGTCAGAGATGCCCCATCATTCAGGGAGCTCCTGTATCCATATTGTCTTCAGGTGACTTCATCCAGTCTCGTGTCTCTAAATACCTTTGTTGTTCTGACATAGATTTACATCTCTAGCTTGAATCTCTGCCCTCAGCTCCAGATTCTTACATCCCATTGGCTCCTAATGTCCCCCCATTGCATGCCTAAAAGCTATCACACACTTCATGGGTTTGGCATTGACTCCTGATCTTTCCTCTACAGTCTTTGCTACCTGTAGTCTTTCCTTTTCTGAGCAAATGGCAGTTCATGCCTCCAGTTTCTTAGACCATAAACCTTGGAGTCATCCTTCACTGCCTTTCTCTCTCACACTCCATCGCCAGTTCAATAGCAAATCTGATTTTTCTTACCACATCCGCTCTTACCTGGTCCAAATGCCATGATGTCGGTGATCACCACCACCTCCTAGTTGCTCTCCCTCTCTTTCCCTTGCCCTAGCCCTCATAGTGATCAAATCACATTACTTCTTTCCTCATAATGGTCTGATGTTGCCCTGCCTCCAACCGACCTCTGTACACTCACTTCCATGACTCTCCATGATCCCAACACCCTTTACTTAACTTTCCCCCTCTCCTTCCACTCTCCCTGTCGTTCTCTCTGCCCCAGTCACGGTGGCTGCCTCCTGTTACTTAACAAGTGCCTTTCTTCCTCAGGGCCTTTGCAGGTGCTCTTCCTTCTGTCTGAAACATTCTTTCTCCAGATAGGTAGTTGGCTCACTCCATTACCCACTTTGGGTCTCTGCCAGGATGATATCTCACCAATAAAGTCTTCCTAGATCACTCTTTTTCCGACCTGGGCCGGTTCACCCCTCCTTAGGCAACCTGGTGGTCCCCCGCTCCCGGGAGGTCACCATATTGATGCCGAACTTAGTGCGGACACCGGATCGGCATAGCGCACTACAGCCCAGAACTCCTGGGCTCAAGCGATCCTCTTGCCTCAGCCTCCCGAGTATCTGGGACTACAGGCGCGTGCCACCGGCTAGATCACTCTTTTTAAAATAGTACACCAATCCAGGCCCTCCATTCCCCCCTGCTTTACTTTTCTCCATTGTACTTATCTCCATATAACACACTATTTATTTACTTGTATTTTATTTAATATCTGACTTTCTGTACTGGAATCTGAGGACCACAAAGCTTGTGGGATGAGACTTTGCTCTGTTTGTTTAAGTCTCTAGACCCTAAAGGAATGTGGCACATTGTGGTTGCTCCCTAAATATTGAGCGAATTAATGAACAAGCAAACTCAGGCCAGTACTATTACTCAGCAGCAAGCTCAATGACATACACATAATAGTTATCAGTAAATGGATACATGAAATGGGTTAAACCTATGAGAATTTGCCTTGAACTTAGATCCTTAATTTCATCTTTTCTATAGTTTTTGTCTTTGTTCTGAGATTTTCTGTGGAAGGAACATTAATTACTACTGAGCTATCCTTTACTGGGCTTATGTACAAACCTGGTGCATATACAGGGTAAGTGCCTTTGGTAATAGCTACCAGCATGACTTTAATACACCATCTCGAGTGCCAGCGCCCAACAGAGCTTTAGAAAGCATGTGCTAAAGAAGATCATTGTGCCAGATCCCTTGGATTTGAAATTAGGGTTCTGTGAGGTCACTCTGTTCTGCATCCAAATGTATTCCCTGCTATGGGGCAGATTGCTTTTTTATCCCACAAAGAAAAATGGGCTTGGAATAGCTAGAAGAGAGTTGGTTTAGTTGTGTGCTTCTGCCAATATATGCATCGAATTTGTGCCAATTATTTCAAAATGAATGG
The DNA here is from genome assembly GCF_030435805.1 of Mustela lutreola. Classification (NCBI taxonomy): domain Eukaryota; kingdom Metazoa; phylum Chordata; class Mammalia; order Carnivora; family Mustelidae; genus Mustela; species Mustela lutreola. Next base: position 92,987,563 of record NC_081297.1, read on the forward strand.
TAACAGATGACAATATAGTTTTAGAAAGTGTGTAAAACATATGCCAGTGAATTTTTTAAGTGGTTTAACTTATCTAATTACAAGAACTAGTATTGCATTTTTCATTTTTTCCCTCCCACTCATCTTCTCTTCTCCTAGAGCCCAAAATATTATTATTATTCAGAAAAATGCTAGAAAAGTAAGAATGAAAAAGACTAACTAATAAATCACCACCTAGTAATCCCCAATTGAGACTCAGATCACACCACATGAGCCTTATCAACTATATATTCATCTTAAGATAATGTCTGTAATAAATAAATGAACATGACAATGATTTGGTGAGCTCTTATATTAATTTTCAGAACAAAGGAACAAAACAGATAAAGTGAAATCTTTTAGAAAATACTCCAGTTAGGGACATGGAAACTTTACTCTATGTCTATAAATTTTTAGCTGTCAGATTTTAGTTTTGTCTAACAATTTACTCTTAGAGAAATTGCTAACAAGAAACTATGCTTGTGTCATTTGTGTTGAAAAGAAAATAATATCAGCAAACCGAATCTGAAATGTAACTTTCAATTTGAATACATCAATGGCTCTGGGACTATTAAGGCTAAGACATAACACGTGTAAAGTTATGAGTCTATGAAAAAATTTGAACACACTCTTATTTATTAATGGAGAATAACCAAGAGTTCGTGATTATATATATAACAATATCCGTCAACTAAATGCTCTTGTATAATATGTAAAGTTAGGTAAATATGAATAATTTGAAAAAGTTAGTAATTAACTAAATAATACTAATGATGGAATATTAAATACTTGTCAATTGAGTTCTGTTTCCAGGCCTGTGGTGTTGATGTACGTCGCTGAAATCTGTCTTTACATTGCACATTTAAAAATATGTGAATAATGCATTATTTTAAAATGCTAGAATAAAGATAATGCATGGCTGAGTTGGAAGAGTGAGAGAATAGTAAAAAGGCAGAAATAACAATAGGGTGAGGGAGCTCTGGACCTGCTTATGTAAAAAAGCTGGACAACTTCTAATTTCAGCCCTGAAATATAAAGAGGTTCTAAATCATCACTCCTATCCTTAAAACAAGAAAAGAGCTAAACAAATGAAATCAGTTACTTTTTTGGACCAGAAAAATGAAGCTGCTGGGCAATCCAATCCTAAAATCTGGAGAGAAGCAAATATTGAAAATCAAAGCTAAATTTAGTTTACCTGGATAAAAACTAATGGAACCATGACCTGTTCTCTGTGAACTGTAGACAGTACACAAGAATAGATTTAAAAATGTAAACAGAGATGGAAACCTTATGAAAGAATCAGAAGAATATGCTGGAAATGGGAAACTATGTAAAAGATATGAATGCCTTTGATAGATTCATCAGTAGACTGGGCATAGCTGAGGAAAGAATCAGTAAACTTTAACATATGTCAAAGAAAACTTCCAAAATTGAAAGGGGAAGAGAAAAACACATAATATCTAAAAACTGTAGAATAATGCTAAAAGATATAAAATACATAAAGTTGGAATACCATATGGAGTAGAAAGAGAATGGAGCAGAAGAAATATTTGAGATAATGTCTAAGACTATTCCAAAACTAGGAGCAGACACCAAAACTATAGTTCCAAAAATCCCAGAGAACGCCAAGTAGGGTGAATACCAAAAACTGTATATATAGGCATTTCATACTCAATCTTAAAAAAAAAAAAAAAGACAAAGAGAATATCTGGAAAAAAACTGGAATGGGGTAGGGGTCATCTTACCTGTAGAGGAGTAAGTGTAAGAAGTATACAATTGACTTCTCATCAGAAATCAAGCAAGAAGAGATTGTAATGAAATATTTAAAATATTGAAAGAAAAAAAAAACCCACCAAATTGGAATTTTATATTACAAAGGATATAGAAATAGAAATTATCCTTCACAAGTGAAGAGGTGAAGATTTTCTCAAACAAAAACTGACAGAATTCATTATTAGCAAAGCTTCCCTACCTGAGAAATGTTCAAAAAAGTTCTTCCTGAAGAAGAAAAATTATATAGATCAGAAACTCAGCTTTACATAAAAAAGAAAAGCATTGCAGGAAGAATAAATGAAGGCAAAATAAAAATTTGATATTTCTTATTCTTAATTGACCTAATAGATAACTATTGTTCAAAGTAATAATAGTAACAATGTATTGGTAATTATAACATATGGATAAGGGAAACAAGTGACAGTGATGTTATAAGAAATAAAAGAGAGATATTGGGAACATCCTGATACAAAGTAACTTACATTACTATGAAACAGTATAGTATCATTTAAAGAGGACTTGCTCATAATTTATATTGCAAACAATAAAACAACCACCAAAAAGAAATTATTGATAGGCTAACAGAGGAGCAAAAATGGAATTGCATGAAGTGCTCAGTGAAACCCAGAGACACAAGAGAAAGAGGAAAGAAGAAAAAAGAAGCAATAATTGCAACAGGTAGAGAATGATTAGAAAGATGGTAGATATTAATCCAACTATTTAAATAGTCACTCTAAATGTGAATGGTCTCCATACAGTAATTGAAAGAGATTGTCAGAGTGGTTAAGAAAACCAAAACAATGAGGTGTTGTCTACAAAAAAATGTATATACCACAACCAAGTGGAGTTTAGCCCAAGTATGCAAGGCAGTTCAATATTCAAAAATCAATTTCATGTATTCATCCTATCGCATGAACAGGCAAGAGAACAAAAGTGACATGACCATAATAATGGATGCAAAAAAAAAAAAAAAGGCACTTGACAAAAATCTAACAGCCATTTATGATGAAGACTCTTAGAAACGAGGAATACAGAGGAACTTTCTCAATTTGAACTTTCTCAAGAACAGCTGAAAAACCTACAGGTAAGGTTATAATTCATAGTGAGAAACTAGAAATTTCTCCACTAAAATCAGGAAAAAGGATCAGATGACCCCTGATTCGCCACTTGTTTTCAACCTGCAGGTATAGAAAAACTGATCCTGAAGTTTACGTAGAGAGGTGAAAGCCCTGGAAAAGCCAACATAATATTGAAAGAGAGGAACAAAGTTGCAAGACCAAGAGTACCTGACTTCCCAAAATGTTCTATAAGCTGCAGTAATCAAGACCATGTGGTATTGGCAAAGGAAGAGACAAATAGATCTATGTAACAGAATAGAGACACCAGAAATAGACCCACATAAATAATATCAAGGATCTTTGACAGAGGAGAAAAGTCAATGCAATGAGACAAAGATAGTCTTTTCAACAAATGGCGCTGGAACAACCAGACATCCACATGCAAAAAGTGAATCTTGACACAGACCCTATACTCTTCACAAAAATTAAGTCAAAATGGATCATAGACCTAAATACAAAATACGAGACTATAAAAGTCATAGAAGATAATACAAGAGAAAAATTAGGTGACATAGGATAACACAGTGACTTTTTTTATATACCACCAAAGGCATGATCCATACAAGATATAGCTGATAAACCAAACTTCTTCAAAATTAAAAACTTATGCTCTAAGCAACACACTGTCAAGAGAATGAAAAGACAAGCCACAGACTGGGAGAAAATATTTGTAAAGGACAATTTGATAAAGAACAATTATCCAGAATATACAAAGAAGTTTTAAAACTCAAAAATTAAAAAAAAAAAAACTCAGTTTACTAAAATGAATGAAAGATCTGAATAGATACCTTGCCAAAGAAGAGATACAAATGCCAAGTGAGTATATAAAAAGATGTTGCACATCATGTATCATTACAGAATTGAAAATACAAACAATGAGTTACCATTACACATCTATTAAAATAGACAAAATCAAAACACTGACAACACCAAATGCTGATATGGATATGGAGCAATAGAAGCTCTCATTTACTTTTGATGGGAATGCAAAATTGCACAGCCACTCTAGAAGACGGCTTGATGGTTTCTTTCAAAATTAAACATACTCTTCCGATATAATCCAGGAGTCGCACTCCTTAATATTTCCCCAGGTGAGTTAAAAACTTACGTCCATACAAAAAGCCACACTTGAATGTTTATAGCCACTTTACTCACAACTGCAAAAATTTGGACCAAATAATCTGTCTTTAAATAACTGAATGGATAAATAAACCATGCTACATTCAGACAATGGAATAGTATTGAGTACGAAAAAGAAGTGCTATATGAAGCCATGAAAAGACATGATGAAACCGTAAATACATGTTACTAAGTGAAAAACACCATCTGAGAAGGCTGCGTATTATATGATTTCAACTACATACCATTCTGGAAAAAGACAAAAGTAAAGAGACAGGAAAAAAATTAGCGATTGCCAGGATTTTTGAGGGAGGAAGGGATAAATAAGCAGAACATCTAAAACTGATCTAAAAAATAATCTATTTTTTTTAAATGGACAAAATATCTGAACAGACACCTTACTAAAGAAGATATACAGATGGCAAAAAAATCAAATGAAAAGATTATCAATATCATGTATCATTAGAGAATTGCAACAAACATACAAACCAACAACAATGAAATAATAATGCACACCTATTTGAAAGATAAATTTTTTTAAAAAATCAAAACAAAATGGACAATATTAAATGCTTTCAAAAATAGGGAGCAACAGAAACTCTCATTCGTTATTAGTGGAAATGCAGAATGATACAGCCACTTTGGAAAACAGTTTTGTAGTTTCTTATAAAGTTAAATATAATCTTATCATAATCCAGCAATTGTATTCCTACTTATTTACCCAACTACTTGATACAAATGCCCTCTTATGAATGGTTATAGCCAAAATGTAATCAAGGTAGTTGCCAAATATGGAAGCATCTAAGATGTTCTTTGATTGCTTACCTGATAAACCAACTGTGGTTTACAATGGATTACTCAGCAGTAAACAGAAATGAGTTCTTGGGCCAGGACACAAACATAGGAAAACCTTAAATATATATCACTAAGTGAAAGAAATCAGACTGAAAAGGCCACATACTGTATAATCCCAATTATGACTCAATACATTGACTAGTAAATAGGAGTGAAGGAGGAGCTATGTGGTTTCACTTTTTCTTCTCTCTTAGTACTAGAATTTCTCCCCTCTTGGTCTTCCTGTCTCCAGCCTTGCCTGCATCCCCCTTGTTCATCTTGGCACTGAAACAGCAGTGCCCTTGATAAAACAAAAAGATGATCAGGGCATCTTTGTGTTTATAATCACTTAATGGCTTTCTATCGTCATAAGCATAATTTGAAATTTCTTAGTTTGGCTTATCAGCTTTTCAGAACGTGGGTACTTTTCCAGCCCAATCTCTCAAATAACTCTCTAGTTCTCCATACACACTGTGACTTTTTAAGTTTCCATTTTTCTTATTCTGTTTAATGAGGCTGTAAAGAGAGGATTGGTGTAAGGGCTGCAAATGGAGTTGGCCTATTGCTAGAGGTAACCCCTTTGCGCGAGAGTCATAGGCACAGCCTATTAAGCCTGTATGCGCCCACATAGGCAGGAAGCAAACGGAGTCTGGGGCAGAGGGCATGTAGGAGCAGAATAAATGGTTAGCTCCCTGGTTCTTTATAAAAGAAGGGGGCTAAATGAGATATTCCTCTGCTTTCCTGGGATCCTTAGTGACTCTGAATCACTTTTATGTCCCCAAAATGTCTGAATGTTTTCAGTTGCCTGTTTCTCACATGCGCTAACAAAATGGGCATAGAAAAAATTCAGACATTAACACCATATATACTTCCTTTTTCAGAAAAAAAAGTTAAAAAATACAAATTTTATATCTAAATTCCTTGAAAATTTAGAAAAATACACAACACAGTACAGATAATTCTGTTTAAATATGATGCCTTGGTAAAAATATTATTTATTTATTTATTTATTTTAAGATTTTATTTATTTGCATAAGAGAGCACAAAGAGAGAGTGACAGGGAGAAGCAGACTCCCCACTGCAGATGTGGGTCTTGATCCTAGGACCCTGAGATCATGACCTGAGCTGAAGGCAGATGCTTAACCGACTGAGCCACTCAGGCACCTCTAAAATATTATTTTTAATAAAAAAACAAAATTACAAATTATTGAGTTAAAAACTCTGGTTTGGAAAATTCATTTTTCCAAACTTTATTTCTTTTTTCCTTTCTTTCTTTCTTAGAGAGATGTCATGTGATTAAGGTTGGGGAGAGGTGGGGAGGGGCAGAGATAGAGAGAGAGAGAATCTTAAATAGGCTCCACCCCCATCGCAGAACCCAATGGGGCTCGATTGCCTGACCCTGAGATCATGACCTGAGCTGAAATCAAGAGTTGGATACTTAATCCACCAAGCCATCTAGGTGCCCCTAGTAATTTAATTCTTAAGCATCACTTGTAATTAAAATGAATAAGAATTTTCAACTTATATAAAACTGGTGTGAATTCTTGGGCACATAATCCATAGCTCTAGATTTATTAATCTTTATATGAACAGAAAGATAAAGCCAAATCAGTTGACTACCATATCCCGAGTTTAATTCCTCTTGTTTCTACTTTCAGGTTAAATTCAGGAAGAATTTATTGTTATTTAGTCATACAAGTTAATTTTTAATTTAAAATAAAACTTTTTGATTTTACATTCTTTATAAGTATCCCCTAACCTCTGCTCCCTATCAAACATGTTAGGAATTATAAGTCACAGTTCTGCTATTTTTCCCATTCTCATTTGTCATCCTAAAACCCAGTTATCATATCAAATTAACCCTTACCTTACTAATTCTTAAGACTTGGAATGCACTGAAGCTAGACTTCCAGGCTAGGTTTTCAGAGACAAATGTTTGCCTCATAATTCTTGGAGAGTATACCATTTATATTTAAGAAATTCCTTGTGAAAAGAACTGACATTTATTCTGTAACTCTCTCTCAGAATTATATTTTTGTCAGAAAGCAGGACAAGTCAAAATTTTCAAGCTTAAACCTAATAACTTAAAAGCAACCCCTAGACACCTATCTGGAACTAATTTACATCTCATTTTAACTTGTGGTATTATAAAAGCACTCATTTTTATATTGCACTAATTTTAAATTTCCATTAAATTATTCCATTTCTATGTTTTCATTTGGCTTAAGGGTTTTTTGGTGTCAAATTATTTTGACCTTCATAGGGAGTAGAGCAAGGCGGGGAGGGGAGGGGAGGGAAGAGTGGGAGATGGACTGCTTCAGAAACTACATCTATATGAACAAATTTCTGTCCCTTGCCTTGATCTGTCAACTTTTGTAGTTTATCTAGAAATTTTGAAGAGCTGAGGTAGAAGAAATCATAGGAAGCAAAAAAGATCACCATGAGATGAGGCTGAACATAGGGTATTGTGCTAAATTCTCTTTTCTTGCTTTAAACTAACCTATGTAGGACATCTTATCCATGCCCATTGCATTTAGAAGTTACTACGAAGTGTCACTGTGGCAGAGATCACTTCCTCTAGCTTCAGAAGTATGACGTCCCCCTCATGATGGTGTCAAACAGTGTCTGGGACATGATAGATATTTAACAAATATTTAACGAATTTATGTTGAATGTGTGATAGATGAATAGATGAATGGAAGAATAGAGGATAGACGCATGGATGGATAGATGGATGGATGGATGGACAGATGGATGGACAGGTGGAACTTCTCTATCTGGATGTTCTCATTAATGTCTCACATTCAACATGTTCAAGCCTATCCTCCCTTACTCTTTTTTTTTTCCTTACTTGTTCTTATATCATTTCACCATTAAATTCTACCTCAAAGATTTCTCTGCCTCAGTCTCTACAGCTAATTAGTGAACAGTTTCAGTCTCTACAGCTAATTAGTGAACAGTTTCTATAGATAACCATTTCATATCAAGCCATCCCCCTACTCAGATGACTGTCTACTCATAGACTTCAGAGTAAAATCCAAGCTCTTCAAAGTGACATATGAGCACCTTCCTAGTCTGGTTTCCAAAGAACCTCGCAAGCTACCCTCCCCATAGCTCCATCCTCACATCCCTCAACCTATCCTGAACCACATGTATTTCCAAAATAAACCAGGCTCTTCCATGTCTAGGCTTTTGAACATTCCTCTTCGGATGCTCCTCCTAAATTCGTGAACTTCAACTCACCCAAGATTTCGCTCTAATATGAAGTCATTTCTAATATCTTACTTAGGGAATCCCCTTGGTCTCGCTTTCTTTGGTGCCTAACACAGTGCTCAATAAATATTTATTGAGTAAATGGATCTGCATAGAACTTATAGGGGAGTAGAGAGAAGCAAAAGAAACGTCAAATGGATATGCATTTGAAAATTATTAAGTCTAGATATCCATATTTCTGAAATCTGAATTCTGTGTACCTGTCTTTACTCTGAGCCCCTCTCCTTAAGATCTGACATTTTAAATACAGTTTGCTGGAGTTTTTTGATATTTCTTTCTAGTCCATCTCCACAGTTCAGAAAGGGCTTTTAGCCCTTTACCACTATGGTTCCTGAGATTCCAAACTGCACAGACTTGGTCTCAGCTGTCACTGACAGTTGTTAAGCCAAAACTTCAAAGAGCTGTCCTGGCCCCCACATAACATGACCCTACTAGACAAGGCTCAGGGCTGAGATCTCCATAGTTGACTTTGATTTTAGGCACAATGGCCCGTGTTTCTTAGAAGAGGCTAGAGTAATCAGGAAAAGAGGGGACTGCTAAAAAGAAGACATGAACTTGAGGGTTGGTGGTTGAGGAAAGACCCAGGAACAAGATATGAAGTACCAGAAGTAAGTATCGGATCCGGGAGGTGGAAGAATAGGGAGATTCGATTCTTTTTTTTTTTTTTTTTTTTTTTTTTTGAGTCCTGATTTAACAGGAGGATGATAAGAGGTCTAGGTGATAAAGGAAAGAAGGTGAAACTGACTTCCTCTTATATTTTAGGTAAATCTCTGGTTTGTTGTCTGAAGATGGAACAGAAGCAGTTATAGGCTTGATGCTTTATACATACTATGAGGATTTTGTCTGTTACATTTTTCTTCCAGAATACACAAGTTGTTTTTTTTTTTTCCTTTTTTCTTTTTCTCTGAGGCACTAAAGTCAGGTGGACTCATCTGTGTCTGGTTTTCCTTCTTTTACCAACACATCATAAAAGGACTTAAATTAGATAATTATTCTACCTGTGAATCTTTCTATTTTTCCTGAAACATGCAAAGCCACAGACTCTCATCTCCTCAAGAATAGAAACTTACTTTCTTAGCTGTTTCCTTCATTGCCTAAAATGGTTCCTGACATTCTGGGTTTTTTTTTGTTGTTGTTGTTGTTGAATGAACTCGCTAGTGTCTGAGGAAACCAGTAAGGAAATAGTTACTTATCACATTCTACTTTATGTCTATATCATTATACACTTCTTTCCTCCTTTGTTGCATCCTTAAGATCTGCTCAAGAGAAAAACAAAAATTTTATTTATATAAGAGGTTCTTTTTTGAAATTCATATTCTTTTTCTGTGTTGCCATGGTTTCTGGTCATGGATATTCCTCCACTAAGGATGAAGAAATTTAGTGATGAACAAAAAAATGTGCTTTTTCAAAGCATGCCTCTCCATAGAAGTATGCTTATCTGGAAAACAATGTCAACCATTCAGAATTATATTATGTCCATAGAAATATTAAAATATAGTAGTGTGTATTTAATATTGGACAGGTTTTTCCCAATATTCAAGGTTTAAAGTAAACAAAACTGGGTTTAATCTCTATTATGTCACTTCTCTGCTTTGTAAAATACACAAGTTTATTTACTTTTCAGTTCAGGTTTCTTACACATAAAATAGAAGCATTAATTCCTACCTTTAAAGGTAGTGTTTTGAGAAATAAATAAGCTTGTAGTCAAGATTCAATACAAACTCCCCTTTTGATATTAGCATTCCAAAATTCCCATTCATGTTTTTAGTTAAAACATGACTAAAACCTCCCTAATGAGATTTTTGAAGAGTATATACACTTTAAATCCAGCAGCTAATATCATTAATAAATGGAGTCTCCGCAAATGTATTTTATTCTTCAATAAACTGTCTCTACAAATATATAGAGTACGATTCCCTCTATTTTTGTAAGTATGATTATTTTTACTTCTGTGAAGCTTTTTATCACTGCAGGGTTGGAGTTAAACCTAACACTGCTAATAGTATAAGATCAGGGATCGTGGTTCTTCTCTGGCGGAGGAGAAGAGGAACGGCGTGTCCAGCCCTTCTCAGTCCGTCATGTTTGCAGTGGACATGCGAACGAGGCATTGGAAGGGATGGTATATATTCAATGGACATTACTTTAAAGAACACATGTTTCTTAAATAATAAAGACACCCTAGAGTGCAGACCTGAATACACTGGTAATATGGAAGCCAAATTATTTATCCAGTTTTTCATTGTTTTCATCTCTCAAATATTTACTGAGCACATGCAATGTATTGGGCAATGTGCCAGCCCCTGGAGATGAAGAGAACACGGCTTAATCTATAACTCCAGAATCTGTAAGACATACAGGAATGTAAATTCATATTTACAAGACGGTTGTTCCTGTTCTATAATAGAGAAGAAACAAATGACAATGTCATGGCCGAGAAGGAGAGATTCAGGGCTTGGGAAGGCCAGGGAAGGCTTTAAAAGGGAGGAGGTGCTTCCCTACTTAACCACAGATAGAAATGCTCTGTGGTGAATAGTAACGCCATCTATGAGCCTGTTCCATTCTAAATACATCTTTCTTTTCCTCTTTCTTTGATTTAGTCCTATATTACTACTTAACACGCTGATTAGTTTTTAGCTTATTTGAACTTGCAAGGATGCAAAGTTTTAAAAAAAGAAATGAGCCCAAAAGTATTTATGGAGCCCCCCAAAGAAGTTATGATCTCTGCACTCTTTTCAAAATAATTGTAATAATAAACTGTAAAAGACACCTTAAAGAAACAGTGAACAACATTAAAACGAGGAAGCAAAATTGTACCTTGAGGAGAACTACAGTGTCTTGTGTTGATGTCTTTATCTACCCTGGATTATGGAATGAGAAGAACAGTGTTAGTGCTCCACATGGAGAAAAGAAAAGAAACTCATGAATGTTCAGAAGCTTATGTCTGCAGAGTCACATTTTCCTAGAAACATTTCAGGGTTTCAATTCTTTTCTTTTGTATTGAAAGCAGTGTTTGTGACTACACAGTGTATATTCTTCAAAATGCACACTATTTGTAGCGTACATACAATTTTCACCCCCAGATTTTTCCAATGAAGAGTTTAGTAGCCTCAGGGGAGCATATCGGCATGACTCGTCAGCTGCCTGATGACAATTTCCTCATCTGTAGAAAGAGGGGTTTCTGCTGATTGAGTCAGGGTTGATGGGCACTGAAAGGGGGCCATGCATTTCAGGAAGAATTGTAAATAGTCTGAGCTTCAGTGTCTTCATCGGTGTGCACAGATACATGTGCATAAGCATATGGATACACATTTATATCAACTTTGTGCTGTAGGGCAGTGAAGGGTAAAGGCATGCAGTTGGCTCTTATCGAAGCGGGGGTGAAGGACACCAACTTCCCGCGCAGTTGAAAATCCATGTATAACTTTTGACTCCCCAAAAACGTAAGCAATAGCTTACTGTTGACCAGAAGCCTTACCAATACCCTTAACAGTCCATTAATACATATTCTGTATGTTATGTAGTAGATACTATATTCTTACAATAAAGTAAGCTAGAGAAAATGTTGTTAGAGAAATTGTGAGGAAAAGAAAATACATTTCTGGTACTATACTGTATTTATTGAAAAAAATGTGCATTGATTGATGTGCCTGGGTGGCTAAATCAGTTAAGTGTCTTCCTTCAGTTCAGGTCATGATCTTGGGGTCCTGGGATCAAACCCCACACTGGGCTCTCTGCTCAGTGGGGAGCCAGCTTCTCCCTCTGCCTGCTGCTCCCCTTGCTTGTGCTCTTTCTCTCCCTGTCAAATAAATACAATCTTAAAAAAAGAAAGAAAAGAGAGGAGAAGAAAAGAAAAGAGAAAATAAAAGAAAAGAACAGGAAAGGTGTGCATATAAATGGACCCACACAGTTCAAACCTGTGTTGTTCAAGGATCAACTAACACCTGACCTAACCGTGCACACTCACTGAAGGAAGGTGGGTAGCAATACTAACAATACTGCATTTATTTTTAAATGCTTTCCCACTGTAATTTTCATGATATTGCTTAAATTGATGTGTTTCGTGAACTGAGAAAACAGTTCTCAAGTGGTATGAAACTCTCTCATCCTTCTTTTTTTTTTTTTAATTATTTTTCAAACACTTTACTGTGACTTTTACCTAGAGTTCATAAAATTCAAACTGAAAGCAATTTAATGTTGATTTGGCCACCAATGTAGACTTGGGATGACATACCTCTGCCTCCTGTTCTCAGCTGGCCAAGTAATCCCACTGTAAGTCTGTAATGGTAAGGGGGCGAGAGGGGAAGAGAGCCACTCGATCTCCTAGCTGTGGCCTGATTTTGAGAACTTTCACACTTAAGGCACTGTGTATGCTTATTATAATATCTTCATGTAATTTTAAAGCATTAAGAATTCTATTTAAACACTGAAAATGCTGTAAAAGAAGAGAACAATTATTTGGATAACAAGCTGTGAATATACTCATAACCCACTGTGGACTACGACTGTGGCCATTTTAGCCACGTTTGCCTTCTTTTTCTATAACAAAAAAAGCTGTTTGTTTTTCACAGAATAATTCAAACTCTGGGACGTAATTGTTCTGAACTTAGCAGACTCTCAGTGGACGGTCATTAAAGACATGAAATATCTCAAAGCTACCTGGTCTTACAACTTAAAAGTAACCATTTTTTATGAAGGTCCTGCTGGTTACAGAATGAAAACCATACACATCACTTAATACATATTTATAATAACTTTTCCTTATGAGATGAATGTGGGAGATAACAAGCACCATCTTTGAGCATATATAAAACCAAGAGTGTGTTAAACAGGATTATAGGCAGAATTCAAGAGGAAGTCAGGTGAAGAACAATGTTCTTTGGAGTGCCTGGTGGCTCAGTCCTTTAAGTTGTCTGCCCTCAGCTCATGTCATGATCCTGGGATTCAGCTCCACATTGGGCTTCCTGCTCAGCAGGGAGTCTACTTCTCTCTCCCCCTCTTTTCTTCCCCCCTGCTTGTGCTCTCTGTCTCTCTCTCTCAAATAAATAAATAAAATCTTAAAAAAAAAAAACAAACAACGAAACTATTTTTTGAGGTACTCTTAATTGACACAGATATTCTTTTCCTGTCCTAAAAAAATCTGAACTGGCCATTTGAAACACGTTTGAAAACATATTAGCTGACTTTTTCCAGAACAATCAGTTGACCACAGTTCCATAAGCAAATTATAATTTTCCCATGATAAATGCTCACTGTTACATGCTGCTGAGTTTGGGGATATATTTAATCAACAGCAATAGCTAACTGATACAGAAAGAAAGGAAGGGTTTCACAAAGGAGATTATATTTGAACTAGATTTTGAAGGGCGACTAGGATTTTATTAGTTGGATAAGGACTTTCAAGGCGGCAGGGACAACACGATTAGATGCATGAAGAGATGAGCGTGCATGAAATTAAGTAGTACAAGCAAACTGGAGGGCCGTTGTAAGCATCAGGAAGTGATTTAAATTCAGGTTGCAAAGGTATATGAGGATCAGGGCAAGAAAGGGAATCATTTTATATTATATAGCCATATATTATATATAATTATATTATATATAATTATATATAATATATATTATTATATTATATATAGTACTATATTATAACTATGTATATTACCATATATAGTCTGCTAATTATTATATATATTATATTATATATGCACTTAACTTTCAAAAAGTTCTGAAAGTTCTCTCAGAACTATACTCTCCTGAGTATATTTAAAAATTTTTAAGGCTAGCATGTGTGTTAGTTTTCATTTACCTTGAAAAATTCATTTCTTTCTAAAAGTTGACTTGCTATACAGCTCATATCCAATCAATTTTCATAAAATATTATTCTGATCATTAAAGTTGGTACTTTTGATGTTTTCCTCATCTTGATAATGACATCAGAACTTATTTTGAATAACTAGCCCCAGACTCGTTAATTTTTTAAAATGGCATAACTATTTTAACATAGAAATGTTGCCTTTTAGCATTTGCTTATAAATGAACTATTATCCTATTGAATTATTAGACTGATGTAACTTTAAATAATATTTCCTTGGCTCAAACTCTACTTAGTGAATTTTCCATTTTGTTAGAAACCAGCTTTCATAGATAATCATGAAATTCAGTTCCAGTAATAAAAAAAATAAATAATGAATAATTATTCAAGTAGGTAATGTATTGAGCAAAATGTTCTTCTCTAGATTAACTTTTAGACATGTTTGGCTTATTTAGTTTCAAGGTACGGGGAAAAAAACAAGATATTTCAGAAAGCAGAACTTGCTTGCAACCAATCAAATATGTCAGACCTCAAAACTTCAGGGAAAACAAGATCATACATCAGAGTGCTAGCAAATGTGAAGGTTACCAATACCACCAACTTATCTCAAAAGAAAAACCTTTGCTCAGGATAGTTGGGATGGAGAAGACAGGTGTTCAAGAGAAAATTAAATCAATTTTTCATTAACTCATTAAATAAACTACAGAAGTATAATTTGTAGAAGGCTTTTGAAATACCCATTAGAAGGCATTTCAGAGTGTATATTTATATAACCTTTCAAGAAAAAGCTATGGAAACGTGACATGGTTCTGTTGTGAATTCTCTTGCCTCGTTTGTGTTGCTTCTTCTTTCAGTGCCTGGTTATTATTTCACTGCCAAGAGAGTGAACTGTGACATGGAATGGTGGATCTTTTCCATCCATTCAACAAGTATTTTGCAGTCTACTCTGTGTCAGACACTGTTCTAGAAACTGGAAGACAGTGATAAATTAAACAAATGTAATGTCCTCACAAGCATAAATTCTAAAGAAAGAATCAAGTAAAATCATCATCATCATAATAATAAATAAAATTTCAGTTGTTATTATTATTATTAGTGGTGGTGGTGGTGGTGTTGATTAACAGTAGTAGAAGTAGTGGAATGCGTGGCTAGGGGAGAGGCAGGAAATGACCTCATCCTCAGCTACACTCATTATTGTTCATTTTGCCTTAGGCACTCTGGCCTGCTTTTTGTTCCCTGACCATATCAAGCACACAGTCCTGCTTTAACCTGTTTGCTTACATTGGCTATCCCCTCTCCTTCAAGCACTGTCTCCCCTGGGATCTTCTCATCTGTTTCTTTTTTCTTTTCTTTTTTTTTTTTTTAAGATTTTATTTATTTATTTGACAGACAGAGATCACAAGTAGGCAGACAGGTAGGCAGAGAGAGGAGGAAGCAGGCTCCATGCGGAGCAGAGAACCCGATGCGGGGCTCCATCAGAGGACCCTGGGATCATGACCTGAGCTGAGGGCAGAGGCCTTAACCCACTGAGCTACCCACGCGCCCCTTCTCATCTGTTTCTTATACTACCTTTCAAATAAGGATTATCCTGTCTTAAATAATAACTCTTACACCATCATCCCCAATGCCAAATCCCCTTACCTTGTTCTTTTATCTTATAGCACTTACTGCCTCTAATGTATTATAGTTCTTATTTCTTATTTTTATTTTTTATCTGTCTCCTCCTAGGAGAATATAAGCTCTGTAAGGTCAGAGATCTTTGAATTGTTTACTGGATTATTGAAAACCCCTAAAACGGAACCTGATACCAAGTAGGCACTCAATAAATAGTTATTCAATGAGATGAGGTCAGGGAGAATTTGAGGAAAGGATGTGGCATGAGATGGTTTAAGTTTTAGCAGAGACATTATCTGTGTGAAGAGTAGTTTGGGGGAGTTTTGAGGGTGCAGCTGAAGGAGGGACCCCACTGAGGAAGCAACTGTATTATCATTGACAGGTGAAATCATGTGATGTGAGTGGTAGTGGCAGAGGAGGGGAGACATGGCAAGATATATCCCCTATGAAAGTTATAGCTCCTAATAAAATTATAATCAAGTGTGTGGGTAAGTAATACTGAGGTTTTATGGTTCCATCAGTAAATGGTGAAATGTCAGCAAGCACCTCAGACCCAGTGGAAATAATAGAGACTTTAACAGATAACATTTCCACAGATATAAGGTTATTTTCATTCTTTAGAATAATAATTTTAAATTAAAATATTTTTGAAAATAAAAATATAGACAATGCATTTGTCTTTTCCATGAATAATCTGTGTGAGGAGATAAAAGCATGTCTTTTAAGAATAAACATAAGGGGGGCACCTGGGTGGCTCAGTGGGTTAAGCCTTTGCCTTTGGCTCAGGTCATGATCTCAGGGTCCTGGGATCGAGCCCTGGATCGGGCTCTCTGCTCAGCAGGGAGCCTGCTTCCTCCTCTCTCTCTGCCTGCCTCTCTGCCTACTTGTGATCTCTGTCAAATAAATAAATAACATCTTAAAAAAATAAACATAATTTTATTATGTCAATTTTTCAATGTGGTTTTGATGTTTTTTTATTGCATTTGAAACAGACTGAATTTCAGGCGCCTGGGTGGCTCAGTCAGTTAAGTATCTGACTCTTGACTTCAGTTCAGGTCATGGTCTCAGGGTCCTGGGATTGAGCCTCACATCAAACTCCCCACTCAGTGGGGAGACTTCTTGTCTCCCTCTCCCTCTGTTTGTGCTCTCTGTCTCAAATAAATAAATAAATCTTTTAAAAAAATAGATTGAATTTAAAAAAAATATATGATCCTATTGTTAAAATAACCATCATAAAATAATGTGAAACTCTTAAAAAATATTAAAAATGTTTAGATTGATTTCATTGATAAAGCCTAGCAACATTGCCCCATTAGAAGGTAGCTCCCTGAACCTGAGCCAATAACCCATCAGTGAGCAGGAACAACTTCTCAACAACAAACATGACATCTCAAAAGTCACCAGAATCCTGTTTATATTCATAGAACAGCTTCCTTAGAATCCAACCCCAGAGCTACTTTAATAGAAAAAATTCTAACAAGCTTATTAATATGACTTATTGGTCTTTAGAAAAACAAAGTAACAAAGGAGATTCCAATGGGTTGGTTATTGGAGGTGGTCTCGGGTCCCAGTGACTGTGGTGAAAAGAGAAACCTGGGGGTTCCTGGGTGGCTCAGTCAGTTAAGTGTCTGCCTTCGGCTCAACTCATGGTCCTGGGGTCCTGGGATTGAGCCCCGAGTCACACTCCCTCCTAACAAGGAGTCTGCTTCTCCCTCTCTTTCTGCCCCTTCCCCCTTCTCATGCATTCTCTCTCTCTCTCAAATAAATAACTTTTTAAAAAAATCTTTAAAAAACAAAGAAGAGAAAACCATCGTATTTGAGGGAAGAAAAATGTATGTGTGTGTATGAATGTGTGTATTCAAAAGCTGAACTATTTAAAGCCCTAGCATTCCAGAATTGTGTTGCCTCGACCATTCTATGGCTTCTCACAGTATTACTGCGTAACTGCACAGGACGCTAATCCATGTAGTTCAATAAGATTGATCTACATCATTTACATCATTTAAATGATTCAGTGTTATTCCATATACTCAGTTTGGAAGGGCCATCAAGTGTCAAATACATTTTAGAAAGATTTCTTTGAGAAATAACTGAACTTTAAATGGTCTTAGAATTGGGGAAGTTCAAACTTCAATTATGTGAAACTTCAGGAATTTTACTACCTCATTGCTTAAAGATGTCTGGTAAGTGTATTTTTCAGGGTGAGACTTTTAGAGTTAAAGCTACATACTTCTAACAAAAGGTGAACTATGAATACGGTCAGCAAGTATGTTTACTAACATGCTAATTTAAAAACAGGGAAATATCTATCTACTGCTTACTGCTTCTTACACGCAAAAAAAAAAAAAATGCATTCTTGAGAGGGTGAACAGTGACAGACTCTGAAAATTGCAGATAAAACCACAAGTACACTCACTGTGGGAAGTATTATAGGGTCAGTGGCCTTGCTACTTTAGGCACTGCAAATATTTTGGCTTCAATTCAGACTCACACTCTGTAATTAGAAAGAACATTGCTACTTCAGTATCCAGCCAAGCCACATATGTTTGTGGTCTGTTTTATGAGGTTCTCATTGCAATTTTCCTGTGATCTCTCCCATAAGACACTATGGTAGGGGTGATATATTTCTCTGTTGATCCTACAGTGGCAACAAAGGACAGACTAATAGCAACTTCCAACTAACTAGTTCTATTTCGTCAAGGAAGAAATAGCCTACTACATATAGGACATTTTGATAAAAATAAAAATATTCTAATAATAGATATTTTAAAACTACAAAATATGATATACATTGATTTTCTAGTGAGGGTCGGTGGGATCCCAGGAAGACCACCGAAGGTCTTCAGAGTCCTCATTAGCGTGTTGAAATTATCTGCCAAAATGTATGTATATACATTTTACCAGGTAAAAGAGTCCAAGCTTTTGTTCCATTTTCAAAGTGTCTGTGACACCCTTTTTCAAAAAAAATTTTTTAAGGAGGTTAAGAACCACTGTTTTCAATACTTCTATAGGAAGATGTTGAGCATGTGTCCCACTGGTTTTTAAGGACAGTGGAGCCCATGTGTTAGGCCAGTTCTCCTCCTGTCACCAGCTTCCAGTCAAGTATTATCTGGAGGGCCTGGCCTTAAATTAAGTTGAGAACAGTGGATAAATCACAGGCCTTGGAAACAGACTGCTTGAGCTCAAATCCTAACTTGGTCACCAACTAGCTAAGTGACTCAGTGAAATTTGTTGAGTGGTCAGAGCCTCAGTTTCCTTACCTGAAAAATGGGAATAAGCATAGTATCTGCCTCATAGGGATGAAATAAGGTTGAGAGGATCGTGCGAGTAAAGGTTTCACATGGTTCCAGACCCTACCTCTGACTGTACTATTCCATCAGTGTCACTTCTGATGAGCTTTAATGAGTCATTATTGAAATCTGTAAGTTTAAATATCTGTTGTTTTTTAAAAGATTTTATTTCTTTATTTAGAGAGAGACAGAGAGCGTGTGTGCATGCACACGAGTAGGGGAGAGACAGAGGGAGAGAATCTCAAGCAGACTCTCCACTGAACATGGAACCCCATATGGGGCTCATATCTCTGGACATGTATCTCAGACTGTCTGTGCTTGTAACTGCACAGGATTTTCAACCCTGAGATCATGACCTGAATAGAAATCAAGAGTCAGACGCTTAACTGACTGAGCCACCGAGGTGTCCCTTAAATATCTGTTTCTCTGATAATACAAATTACCAGCTAGTGATCTTTCCCTTGCAGTTAAAAATCATTGAGTTTTCAATTCACTGTTGTTAGTCGTTATCAGTATTCAATCTCTAGACACCTGTATTGTGATACTTTATATCTAAATTCATTGTTTTGCTAAAAATGTTATGAGTGAGCATTTTCACGTTATGATGTCTTTCTTTGCTTGCTTGTTTTAACCCTGTAACTAAAGGAACAAATCGAACCCATTCATTAATGCACCATTAAGACTTTGCGCCAATTTTTAGACCACCATATGAAACTGAAAAAACTCTTGAACAAACATGAATAAATGCATTGGGTGTTTTTATGCCAAGAAATATAAGACACTCTAGTTGTCTGGGCTACTTCTCTTTCTGTGCAAGGATAAGAACCACAAGAAATTAACAAATTTGTTTGAAATGTTGCTCTTTTCTTTTTCCACAGCTCTTGTAGTGAGATTCCTGACCAAACGGTTCATCTGGGAATATGATCCCACTCTCGGTAGGTCAAGTTTTGTTTCCTCCTTTCCAGTGAGAGTTTATGAGCCAAAAGAGGCAATGACTTTTTCTGTTGTAACATTTTGAAGCACCTACCAGCTGTTTGGGAAGTATCTCATCAAATCAGGCAAAGAAGCCCTTCAAGAAGCTGGACATGTATCTCAGACTGTCTGTACTTGTAACTGCACAGGATTTTCATACATAGAGGAAAACCAGAGCCAGGAAGGAAGTGGGCACAACACGATGCCCTCACATCAGGAAAGCTAGCATCATTCTAGTGGGAGAAGGAGGACACAGTGGCCAAGGCTAACCTGGTTTGAAAAAAACTGGCACGCTGAGGGGCATATCACAAGAAAATAAACCTTCCGAACACTGATTCGGGGGAAATATAAAAATAAACTCTATTTCTGTCCAAAGAATTTGATTAAAGTCCATTTAAAAAAGAAAAAAAGAGAGGTGCCTGGGTGGCTCAGTGGGTTAAGCCTCTGCCTTCAGCTCAAGTCATGATCCCAGGGTCCTGGGCAAGGGGCAAGGGGCCTGCCTCCCCTTCTCTCTCTGCCTGCCTCTCTGCCTTCTTGTGATCTCTGTCAAATAAATAAGTAAAATCTTTAAAAAAAAATTTTTTTTAAAGAAAAAAATAGGCAACAAAAATTGGTGTCTGTAGAGCTTGAAAGCAGCATAATATTGTATAAAGCAATCATCAGGTTTTTTAAGTAGTCAAAACGAGTGCTTATTAGATAGCAGCTTAGTCCTCATCCTCAAAACGGTGTTGATAATCCAAAGGTTCTAATTTAAGCTTCAGATTTTATTCCAAATTAATCCTTTGAGTTTTTGTTCTTTATGCTTTAGGGACCCGGGCTGGGTCTGTACAGGGAAACAACTTTGTATCCAGAGGAAGCTGGAGAAACATGCGTCCTTCGTTTCATTATCAGGCCCAGAGTCCAGGCTGAGCTGGCCTTACTCAGAAGAGTTAAAAGGGCAAAGATTATTACTTTTTTTTTTTAAATTTCATACTGTTTGGTTTAGTTATGACTCCAAACTTACATACTTCAGGCTAAAAGGGAGATTTCTTCCCCTTTTTGCCTCCTTTCATTGCTTTTATTCATCCAGTCAACAAATATTCTTAAATGCCTCCTATGTGTCAGATCATTGCCAGTGCTGAGGATAAACCAACAGACAGAAAGAAAAAGCCTCTGGCTTTTTTGAGCTAACAGTTTAGTAAAGACAGAAGAGTCCATAAACAAAGATAGGTCAGGTAGTGATAAGTACTACAACAGACGTGAATGCAGAGTGACCTTAGAGTTTATTTAATTTATAACTTTTTAATCTGGGACTTGTTTTTGTGAAAGTACAGACCGGAGATCCAACAGTGTTTCCAAATAGTTGCCAAATCGTCCTGCTATTATTTACTAAATAGTCCCCACTTTGCCCAGGCTACTGCCAAAGCTGTTTTTTGTTTGCTTGTTTGCTTGTTTGTTTGTAATACATTGACTCATTTACCCTTGGATATGGCTCTATATTTGCCTTTTATATCCACCCCCGAGTTCCACATTCTTCTGATAATTGAGCTCTGCGGAACATTTTGACACAGAATAGAGAACGTCCTTTTTCTCTAACTTTCTGCACAATTATCTTGGCTAGGATTTTTAGTTTATCCTTCCAGGCCAATTTTTAAAACTTTATCACAACATGACATGATTTTGATTGGAATTGCATTAAAACTATAAATTACTTTGAGAAGACTAACATCTTTACACTATTCAGTTTTTTTTTCAAATCTAATAACATGCCTCTACACTTATTAATCTTTACTTCTCTGTTTTTGCTTTCATTTTTTCAAAGACTTTATTTATCTATTTGACAGAAAGAAAGAGATTACAAGCAGGGGGAGGGCAGAGGGAGAGGGAGAAGCAGGCTCCCTGCTGAGCAGGGAGCTCAATGTGAGGCTTGATCCCAGGACCCTGGGATCATGATCTAACTGAAGGCAGACGCTCAACCGACTGAGCCACCTAGGCACCCCTGTTTTTGCTTTTAAATAGTTTCTCAACATTAACAGTTTTTAGCATTTTTAACATAGCCACAATCTAATCTTAAAATGACATATTTGGATCAAAAATGTACCTGGTTTTAAAAAATCATTTGCTATCTATTGTTTGCTTCACATAAATAAATACTCTCCTCTTTTATTTCATTACTTATCTAAGCTTTACAAAGTTCCTGAGAATCTTAATGCTTTATGGGAGTTCAGTGGAAAAATCCTGATTTTTACTTAGCAAACCCAGTATATCTCAACAAAAGAAGAAGCTTATAAAAAAATGATTTTTTTTTTACCTTTCTGAATGTGTTCCAGTAACCAGTGTTACTATTTTAAATCAGTTTTAGGTGAACCATTGTCATTGTCCCTTTTGTTTTATTCCTTCTGAAAAACAACTGCTGTTAATAGAAATCTGCCCGCATCAGTTATTTATAATACAGGCTTCCTTCACTAAGAACAATGAAAGTTTATTGAGTGACCTTGTACCGTACTGCTTAAAAAGGATTACTGCTGCTAAGCAACAAGAGCGTTGATCAGGTGTATGACTCACTTCCAGGTGAGGGTTTCTTTAACTCACCCTGGAAACTGGGGTGTGTGTGTGTGTGTGCATGTGTGCGCGCGGTGCTGAAAGTTACCAATATTCTAGCCTACAGGTGTTCCCCATCTATTTGACTCAAGATGAATCAAGATTTCCAGGGCTTGACTTCATACTATCACAAAGTTTCAAAACCACCACTGAAAGGGAAAGCTCCCATTAAAAGGTTAAGTGGCATATTTGCAAAAGCCAGTCTTGAGTTCGGAATTCAGAGCCTTCCTCAAAAACATACTAGAACACTGTATGTTAATTATACTTCAATAAAAGAAAGGAAGGGAAAAAATTTTCTTAATATTTCAGTGCTATCAACTTGTGACAGAATTATTGCTCCTTTAGAAGCTGAAGACTATGGGGCGCCTGGGTGGCTCAGTGGGGTAAAGCCTCTGCCTTTGGCTCAGGTCATGATCCCAGGGTCCTGGGATAGAGCCCTGCATCGGGCTCTCTGCTCAGCGGGGAGCCTGCTTCCTCCTGTCTCCCTGCCTGCCTCTCTGCCTACTTGTAATCTCTGTCTATCAAATAAATAAATAAAATCTTTAAAAAAAAAAAAAAAGAAACTGAAGACTATGAACACCATTTAATGTTTCAAAATTGGAGTATCTACTGCTCTGAGGTAAATCTGTGAAGGAAATTTGCTACCATGATAGTAAATGATTCCCAGACTCTTTGTTTTGGTGGGGTTTGCTCTTTTTTTTTTTTTTTTTTTTCCATGGAGAAGAACTGCCATTAGGAATGCAAGCACGGGCGAGAGGGTGAGAGGGAACAAAACCCACGGTTTGTTTGCACTTGTGTTTCATAAAAAAAGCAAATATTTTGCACATCCAAATGGTTTGAAGGATATAAGCTAAGAAAAAAAACATTCAATTCTTTACACTGGGCAATTTTAGTTTTCCTTCGATTTTTCTCATTTCACTATGGACCAGTGAAATGTTAGTCAGAGACCAGAGGTGGTGTCTGAGTAGCATTTGAATACCAGAAGTGAAGCCTGTGAGGTTTAGGGCTCACACCATCTGAACAAGAACCCCCCGATGGTGGTGAGGGTAACATTCTCATTGTAGAACAACAGGGTCCATGTTCTGATTAGATAGATCCCCAAGAACTGAATCCCTACTTCTGAGAGTCCTATTCCCCTTAGAGAGCGTTGATCATGGCAGAGAATAGGAACGAAGGCTTAGATGGTGCTAGTTGTGCGTCCATGTGTGTGGGCGTGCGCGCGTGTGCATGTGTGTGTGTGTGGGGGGGGTGTATGTGAGAGAGAAAGAGATGGATGTTTGGGGAAGAAGAGAGAGACCACATGTCAGCACTTACCACCACTACCACTATATTGGAAGCACCATACTCTGTGTTTGAATGGATAATGGAGTCTCTGTCTCATGAATAAAGACTCAGATAGGAACCAGGATTAGGAACTGGGAGACAGATCCACTGGCACATGGGGTTTTTTATTTGCTCTTCCTTCCTGCATGACAGTACCCTCTGTTTGGAAAGAAAGTCTTATACAAGAGAGAGACACACCCAGAATAAATTCTCTGAACTCGAGACTAAAGCAGAAGTGCTTAGCCAGCTCATGGAACCAATCAATATCGGCACAGCGAGGAACATTGAGATCGTCCTTTGACAAATAAGGAAATAAGTCCAGCAAAGTAAATTTATTCAAGATTATGGGGCTGGTTTGTGTTTAGACCAGTAATAGAACTCAAGTCGGTACAATTTTCACTGTAGCATAAATCAGCATTACTAACCGTTGTTGTTACTGTACCGGCTAAATGTCCATTTTAATATGTTGAAATTTGCAAAAAAGCTAAATCAGTAAAAGGATTAACCATCTACAACATTCGTTGAGTATCAACTTCTCTTAGCATGTACAAAATCTACTACTACTTATAAAAATATTACTGAATACAAGTTTTAAATCACACATTGCTCCTACACAGTAAAATTCGGCACATTTTTTTTTTTAAGATTTTATTGATCTATTTGACAGAGTGATAGTGAGAGCAGGAACACAAGCAAGAAGAGTGGGAGAAGGAGAGAAGAAGGCGGAGCAGGGAGCTTGATGCGGGGTCCATTCCAGGACCCTGGGATCATGACCTGAGCCGAAGGGACACACTTTAATGACTAAGCCACCTGGGCTCCCCAGTTCGAATTTTAAAATGTACCAAATTCCATCTTGAAACTTATATTGGTCTTATAGTGTATATTATTTTGTTTCATTTAGATATATGCCTTAAACAATCACCCCTCTTCCCTTTAAAAAGAAAAAGAAAAAGAAAAAGAAAAGACTCCTAATCTTCATTTCAGGTTAGTAGGAACAAACTAAAATGTGTGTCTACTCTCCACACACATACACATTTTCTCTTATGTTTTGGAATGAATAGTAGAGTTTAATTCCAAAAAGTGCTTAGTACATTTTTTCAAATTAGCTTCGTTAAAGTTAGCACACAGAGGCACATTTTGCCTGTGTGGGCTATATACTTCCACTGTTGACGTGAAGATATGGGTTTCTTTTTTTTTTTTTAAATATTTATTTATTTATTTATTTGACAGACAGAGATCACAAGTAGGCAGAGAGGCAGGCAGAGAGGGGTGGGGATAGCAGGCTCCCTGCTGAGCAAGGAGCCCGAGGTGGGGCTTGATTCCAGGACCCTGGGATCATGACCTAGGCTGAAGGCAGAGGTTTTAACCCACTAAGCCACCCAGGTGCTCCAAGATACGGGTTTCTAATGAGAGAGAAGAGGCTTAAAGAGAAAAGGCTCAAAATGGCATGAAACCCGTCCTCGGCTTCGATGAAATCACTGCTGCCCCCCGCTGCTATGTCTGCGGCAGACATTCCCTCATTTCCTGCATTCCTTCATTTTTGTTTCAGTTAACAAACAACCAGAGAATCACACAACTTCATACAATTTTCATTATATTTTATTTCCCCCCTACTGTGTCCTTCTGTGGTTGAAATACATATCCTATTTATCATGGAAGCAACAGAGAAAAATGTCCCTGTCTGTCAAACAACTTTTGGTGTAAAGAGATGGAAGAGAGCCCAGAACTCTGTTTTCCAGGCCTCAGGGCTGATGCCAGCCCCTTTAAAAAGGAAGGTAGTGCAAAGGTCACCACAGAACGGGAGTGGAAAAAACAGAAACGGCATAGATCCTAGCTGGCCTGCTGCTTCTGGGTCTCTTTCCTCCTCAGGCTGGAGGACTGAAGATGCAAAAAGAAATAATTGAGAGAACATTCATAGATATTTAGAGATAAGAAGTTGCTATACATCATACTTTAGAGTAAAATTATACAAAATAATCATCTCCCTTTTAACATGAAGAGTAGGGGGATAGAATTTTCTAGAATTGAGAATCATTGTACATACCACATACGGATTACCTATTCTAACAGAAGGGCAGTACTGCGAAAATATGTTTACTAAAATATATTGAACATAACTTCCTTTTTAAATTTTACTGTTCAGAAAAGACTTCAGCCGTGCGCCATGCCTGTGGCAATGATCGTGACACAGCTTATAGCAGGTAGAAGGCTAGGTTATGCTAGTTAGTTAAGCCTCCTTTCTGTAGTTTGTATTTTAGGTAGAAGATTATATTTGTAGGAGAGTAATAAAAAACTGTGGTAAAAAAAGAACTGTAAAATAGTTGATGAGATGAAGAAATGAAAGAATAATGAACAAATAAATAAAAGGATTGACTTACTGATCACCCTATTGAGACAAACTTGCAGGTTTATTTGGATGGTTGGTTGGTTGGTTGGGGATTTGGGTAGTTTAGGTGTAAAGAATTAAGTGAATCATGTTAATCTATCCACGGTACCATTCATGTGCTTAGGATTCCTTTATATCATTTTTATTACATTTCTATTATTTCTTATTTTTTTATACTTATACTTATTTCTTTTATATATATATTTATTTATATTATATATTTCTTTTATATATTATATATTTCTATTACTATTATCTATATTATTTATATGATTTCACTTCATTTTTCCTGCATGCCCCATTGTAACACCATTGGCCTCCTCTTTCCCACAGGTATATAATCTAATATGTTTGATTTTTAGGATAGTGGTATAAGCCTCATTCCAAAGCCAATCTTCCTTAGATCCAATGTCAACTCTACCACTTACCACTTACTCTGTCTGAGTTTCAGCAAGTTATTAAATGTTGTTGTGCCTCCATATCTTTGTGTAACAGGGAGATAATACTAATATCTACTGCAGAGATATTTGTGAAGGTTAAATGAATTAATATGAGTAAAGCATTTAGAACATTCTTGTTCAAATAGTAAGCAGTATATACTAGGTATGACATATTTTTTGAAAAGGGTGTTTTTCTGTGTATCCATAAACCTTAAACTTATATAAATTTCATTATGCTATAGATCTTCCTGTAAAGGTAATCATGTGATTTTTTTTTCTTTAGCACTTTTTTCTCATTCAGTGCTTTACTGTGTTAAACTTCATTGATAGAAACAATATCCAAATTATTGAAAGAGCCCAAGTGTCCAACGAATGGATAAAGAGATGGTGTGTATGTATATGTAATGGAATATTACTCAGCCATAAATAAGAATGAAATATTACCATTTGCAATGATGTGGGTGGAGCTAGAAAGTATTATGCTAAACAAAATCAGTCAGTCAGAGAAAGACAAATACCATATGATTTCACTCATAGGTGCAATTTAAGAAACAAAACAAATGATCATAAGCGGTTAAAAAAAAGAGAGGGAAAACAAGGAACAGACTCTTAACTGCAGAGAACAAACTGATGGTTACCAGAGAGGAGGTGCGGGGGTCATGGGTATTAAGCAGGGCACTTGTGGTGAGCACCAGGTGCAAAACTAACTGGAATTTAAATAAAAACTTTAAAAAATGCATTGATAGACTTTAAACACTCTTTGTATTTCTGAAAAAACTTTAACTGATCATGATGTACTTTTCTTTTTACACTAATTGAACTCAATTGGATAATATTTTATTTAGGATTTGTGAATCTACGTTCAAGAATAAAGTGAGCCTATAATTTTCTTGTCCTTTTCCTCTTACTACTCTTATACTACTTCCTATTAGAGTCAGGTAATGCCCCACAAAAGGAATTGGATGATTATCCTTTTTCTATTTTCTAGAACAACTTGTTTAATGTTTATAGAAATCTCCTTTAAAACCAATCAGATGCAGTTGCTTTTTATGATCAGAAGGGATCAACAATTAATATCTAAGTTACTTACCAGTTACTGACCGGGTTAAGTGTTCCAGTTCTCACTGCGCCTGTCCATATATGTTTCAATATGAGAATTTATCAGGGTTTGAAATTTGTTGGCATATGACTCATAATATTATTTTATTTTCACTTCATCAGAATATGTAGTTATTTCTTCTTTTATGCTAAATTGTGCTTGATTGCTCCTTCTCTTTTAATTTATGAGTCAGTATTACCAGATTTTTTATCTCTACTCCTACCTTTTTTATTTTTAAATCCCTTCAAACCCCATGCTTTGGTTCTGTTAACCTTGTGTCATTCTTTCTTTGTGGTTTTCTCTTTTACTTCTTTCCTCATATCTTTTTGGATTTATTCTATGTTCCTTTTCTGATTTGTCAAGCTGAATACTTAAGTCACTTCTCCTTTTGCTTTCTTATGACGTCATCTTCGGGAGTAGGACAACTGCATTAACTCAAATCTGCCTCTTTTCTCTCCCCACCTTGCCTACCCCAATGTATTGGTATCATCTAGAATTGTAATTCTCAGTTGCTTTTGATGTGGTTTGATTGCTTTGTTTTACACCACTGGGATCTCCAATCCAGTTTTGCTGGTTAGCAGTCTAATGTCAGTCTGAATCATGTCCTTCTATAGGTGATGTGCTTTTTTTTGTATATTCATTAAAATTTTTCTTTATTATTGATATCCCTAAATTTTGCTGTGATTGTTTTATATATGGGATTTTCTTTGTGTGTCTTTTAAGTCCTTATTTTTTTTTAACAATGGTGCATCTTTTTTAAGATTTTATTTATTTATTTGACACAGAGAAAGAGAGCAAGAACAAGCAGAGGGAGTGGCAGACAGGGGAGAAGCAAGCTCCCTGCTGAGCAGGGAGCCCAGTGTGGGGCTTGATCCTGGGATCCTGGGATCATGACCTGAGCCAAAGGCAAACACTTAACTGACTGAGCCACCCAGGCACCCATGTCCTTTTGGTCTGAACTGTTCCAAGACCTTTCATCCTGGGAAATTCTCAGTTTTTTCATCCTCAAGTATTTTCAGACCTTATGTACTTTGTTGTCTTTGAAGCTCATTGTATAAGAGATAATAACATATCCATTTCTGTTATCCATCTCTCTTACATTTTACTTTTTACAATTTTCTTATCATGTACTGATGCCTTCTGGAAGAGCTCCTCAACCCGACCTTCATCAGCTCTGTCAATCATTCACAGAGCTTGGCATTTCAGCTGTTCTAGTTTTCATACAGAGCAGCACCAGTTCATATTTATTTTAACATCTGGTTTCCATTTCATGAGGTAAAAGGCACACTAAGACCACCCAAAGTCTTGCATCTACTGACTTCTCACCCCCATAGAGCTTGGGGACCACCCTGATATTAACCCACCAGCCTACAGCTGGTACTGAGCAGTTGTCATTTTTCTACCCTGAAGAGGGAACATGAGCAGGAGAACTCTGCTTTGTTTCCTCTCCCACCATGTGCTCCAGCCCTCCTCTACTTCCCATTCAACCCCCAAACATGAGACCCAATGGCCTTCTACCACCACAGGGATCTCATGGCTTTACTTGGTCATTTTTTACATGGATGGCTATTTACCTCCTCTAATGTCTAATACATCTCCAGGGTTGAGGTCTTGAAGGAAATGAATGGCTCCTGTTTATATGTGATCTTGTCAGGGACAATCATTAGTAGTGATTTCCTGAAACTGAGTTCTAGGAGTATCAAGGTACCATGCATTTTGTAGGAAGCACTTTCTCAGTCTAGGATGTAGAGACCCTATTTTATACACCAGAAAGCTGGCCTCCTAGAAGAATAAAATGAGCAGAGACATAGAAATTCTCCCATGTTATGTCCTGAAAGTCTGTGGCTCCCACATGAGAACCCAGACTTCGAGGAGCTCAGAGAGTACAGAGATGGCACATTCTTGCCCGTCCATCCTCTCCTGCCTGGGATGCACATTCCTTTATGTGATACAAGCAGACATACTTCTGTGACTACTTTGTCATTTAAAGGTCAAATTAAATCATGCACTAATTTACTTTTTTACTTTCCTTCTTTGCTCATTCCCTCAGAATCAACCTACCGACACCAAGCAACCATTGATGATGAAGTTGTCACCATGGAGATATTAGATACTGCTGGTCAGGTGAATAAAGGGTTCAGTTAAAATGTTTTCTGGATCAAATAAAAATGAGATGTGTACATGCATACTATGAACAAAATTAAGACACTTTCCTCCAATTAACTAATGATGCCTAAAGACTTTTCTCTTTAATTATCTAGTTATTCATATACTAACATATTTGAAAGAGCTTATGTGTGCATCCTTATATAAATTACTGGGTACTTCAGTGGGGTGAGGGGGGATTGATAATACTGTAACATTGACATGACATCATTTAGAATTACCCACATATATTTTGGGGAGATAGCAAAATATTAAGAAGTTCATGGTTAAGTATTCTGAAATGCTCTGATGAAGAGCATCATTTACTGGGGAAGTTCTCAGAGGCTTACATGCCCATGTATAAGATGAATCTTTTTTTTTTTTTTTTTAAGATTTTATTTATTTATTTGACAGTAGGCAGAGAGGCAGGCAGAGAGAGAGGAGGAAGCAGGCTCCCTGCTGAGCAGAGAGCCCAATGTGGGGCTCGATCCCAGGACCCTGGGATCATGACCCAAGCCAAAGGCAGAGGCTTTAACCCACTGAGCCACCCAGGTGCCCCATAAGATGAATCTTTAAGAATTTCAGTATATATAATATTCTAAACTTATATAACCCCAGAATCACTTTTTAGAATGCTGTATTTTAGGAATCTTTCCTGTAATATTCTTTCTACATCTCAACACATCCTAATTTGAACCACATAATTGTTCAACAAACAATCCATTACAAAGGAAGCTAATATAAGTTTGCCCTGATGGCAGTCAGTTCTGAGATTACAGATAGGTTTGTAGAGAGACTTAGTTCTCAAGAATAAAATGATCACTAAGAATGAAAGTTAGGGAGCTGAAGGGTTTCATAGTGCTCTATCAGTGACCTATGATCTGAAGACTTTAAGTATTTAACCCAAGAAAGACACTTTTATTTCTCATCACCACCTCCTTCTTATATGTGCTTTCTCTGGCACCCAACCCTGATTCTAGAGAGAGGTGGCAGGGACTTGCATGCCTGCAAAGGTTATTTGAGCCCATGAAAGCTGTGCATTTTGAAATCTCGTGTGCAACTTTCCTAGGAAAGAATGATCACCTCCTTTGAAAATCACTTCAGATGAGTTTCTACCATTATTGGGACTTTATAATATTTGGGAGGTGTTTAGAAAAAAAAAAAAAAGTCCCTGGCTTTGAGATTGACTCTCTCTACAGTGTCCCCCTGTTTTTCTGTCCCTGGTACCCAACTGTCTAGAATCTGAATGCAAAAGATATTAAATCAAAAATTAAATCAAAACCATTCACTAAGCTGTGCCTCTTAATCTGATCTCTAAAGGGTTTTGTGAGGTCTACTTGTCTGTTACCTACTCGCCAATTCTTTGTGATGAAAATCCTTGGAGGCAGTGTGCCCAACTAAGATGGTTTCTTTATACTTCTTGTAATTATGGATTTAATGATATGGCAAGAGGAAACTCAGAAGCAGAAAATTAAAGGTCTCTGCAGTTAGAACATTTCTAGTTCCATGACATATCCTGCTATGAGTAACTAATACTCCTATTCCAAACTGATTGAGAAAGGAAGCTTCTATAGGCAATCAAGAAATTTTAATGACACCAAATATAAAGAATAATAATTAAGGACTCATTATTGGCATGAAAAGCATCTACACATTGTGATGACTTCCAACTCCCCAATTGCCATTGTTTCCTTGTCAACAGGAAGATACCATTCAGAGAGAGGGACACATGCGATGGGGGGAAGGCTTTGTGCTGGTCTATGACATTACTGATCGAGGAAGTTTTGAGGAAGTGCTGCCCCTTAAGAATATCCTGGATGAGATAAAAAAGCCCAAGAATGTGACTCTTATCTTGGTTGGAAATAAAGCTGACTTGGACCACTCCAGACAGGTTAGTACTGAAGAAGGGGAGAAGCTGGCCACAGAATTGGCTTGTGCTTTTTATGAGTGTTCTGCCTGCACTGGAGAAGGGAACATCACTGAGATATTCTATGAGCTGTGTCGAGAGGTGCGTCGCAGGAGAATGGTCCAGGGCAAGACGAGGCGACGCAGTTCCACCACGCATGTCAAGCAAGCCATTAATAAGATGCTCACCAAAATCAGTAGTTAAGTGGCTCTGTTCTTGCAAAGGCCCCATGGAAGTAGGCCAGGTAATTGGAAACACTTTCTTGCTCTTTTTCCCCCTTCCTCTGCCCAAAGTAAAAGAAAATACTCCATTCCTTGTACTGACTCTGGGAAATGTCTGGGCTTCCCATTGTTCCCAGGTCTCCCATATGTTGAGAAGTTATTGAGTGTTTATGCAATTTTAGTGCAGACAATTTCCCCTTTTCCTGCTTGAATAAGATACACTCTATTGTAGTTTGAACCTGTAATCACCAGAGATTCTGAAATGGCTGGGTTCATATTAAGCTATTTTTAGGCATCCTCACCTTGCTTGAATAGGTTGAAGGCTTTTCTAAGGCATTTTGACATTCCATTCCTTGTCAAAGACTTCAAATGATCGTCTTAAAAGTGGAAAGTAATAGAAAATACAGTAAAAATCTGGAAGAGCCACTGAGATACTGGAGCAGGGCGTAGAGCCCTAGTTCCTCTTTGAAATGAGGATTTTCTTAATTATCTCAAATTGTTTAGTTTTTCTTTAACTCTTATTTTGTTCTTAAATTTGAGCACATTTTCACAACGTTTTCCACTGTAGTAGAGTTCCATTTCAATTTGAATGGGTTCTCAATGAGCTCTTGATCACTGTACTCTGATTCTTCTTCTGTGGCTTCAACAAGATTTCATTGTAAGAGGCAGAAGGATCCTTCAATTCAAATCCTGCTAGGTCATTTCTCACCAAGCCCAGGGTAATGTAAAGACATTAAGAGACTTTTCACCAAACTCTGACTTCACTGAATGCTAACAGAGGATTTAGAATTGGAGATGTCTGATTCATTTCTCTGTCTCTCTGTTTATCATCTTAGCAGAAAGACAACGCCCAAAAAACAGGAAATTAAGAATGAAGCTAAATTTCCCTTCCATTGGGGAGCCAATGCTCTAATGCCGGGCACAGTAAAAAAATTAGTCTCTGATTCATTAAATTGTCTACATGACTTCTTCTATTATTTTGGATAAATTAATTCACTTAGAATTCAGAAAAGAATGAGTGTTTGAAGTTCAGTATCCCTGAATAAAGGTGTATAAAACAGATTCCTAGATTGTGGAAGTATAGTCTGCAACTATTAAACTTCATGATTTTTTTTTCCCTATTATACCCCCATATATCAAGATTTGGGCACTTTATTTTAGAAGAAAATATATATCTTTTACATATGTGTGTATTTATAAATGCATAGATATATGTATAAAAATTTGTAAGAGCTGGAAGCTTTAATTCACCAATGTATTTGGACAACTTGGTGTAACTATTTTATGTGATAAAATAAAAAGCATAATTTTCACATTCTGTCACATTTGAGCAGTCTTTCTTGTGATAGCATGAAAAGTTTGTACTTTTAGGAAAAACTTGAGTAGACAATCAAATTGTAGAGTTGACAAAGCAGTGAATGTGATAAAAAAAAAAAAATGAGCTCTTATTCCTAATAACAGCTATTTCTGTAGCATGCTTAGGTGCTATTTTAGGCACTTCATGTATTATCTCATTGAATCCTCAAATACCCTACACAGATGATATTGCTATGCTCACAATTGCAAGGATGAAGATATTGAGCTACAAGGAAAAATGACTGCATAGCTATTTAGTGGGTAGAGCCAGGATTTGAACCCAGAGAGGCAGTGAGATGTAGAGCTCATATGATTAGTATATATTAGTAGACTGACATATAGCTCTTGTTCTGGAACTGTGGGGATGAAGATACAGGAAGGAGAAAATAGGGAATATTTGCTTCATTTATGCTTTCATTCATTCATTTGGAGATATTTATATATGAGTTGGGCATATAACTTAAAACAATTTAGTACATTTGATAGTGTCTTAGCTGAACACTGAAGAATACATACAAGTAACCCAGGAAAGAAAGATGGTGAAAATATTCTAGCCAAAAGGAATAGCACGGAACCAAAATATGGAGACATGAAAAGTGATTGTGAATGCAGTAACTAAAAACATTTGGGAGAGCCATTTATATCATTCTTCAGGACAAAAACAAAACAAAAAACTGGAAGACAGAGCAGAGGGAAGGTATTAAAAGAAAGGAAAAAATAAGGAACCTGAAAGAAAGAAAAAAATGTCAAAAATTCATAAAACTGTAAATTTAGGTAACTACATATTAGAGGACCAAGTAGGTCACCTGGCTGTGATTCATTTTCAGTAATTTCTAGACAGGGTTTAGAAGGGGAAAGCAGAGTAAAATTATTTTCTGAATGTTGCCATCCTCCAGAATCACAGTCTCTTTCACTGTCTCATACCTCTACTTGCAGACAACTTCAGCCAATTCTTATAAAGAGCAAGCTCCTAAGGAAGCATAGTGAAAAACCTGGGTGCCATGTTGGGTCAAACACTAAGGAAGGGAAATTCACAGTCAACAACACCAGCAACTTCCCTAGACGTATATGTACAAATCCAGACATGTTAAAAATTCAAAGAACCACGGGCATACCTGCCAACGGATAATTACAGAAGAACATGAGATTGCACAAATATAAATTAGTTATTCCTCTCATGCCCCAGGCTTCCCCACAAATGAAGGTTATAAATAAGTTGGGCTTTTTAATAGAATATTTTAATGATGGAAACCTGTGTGTTCTTGAATAATAATGGGTTGTTATCACCACACTACCACTACCAACATTTGCTGTTTGTGGTTGTTTTTCTTCTAATATTCAAAAAACTTTATTTCTAAATACTGGGTTTGCATGTCTCACAGCGCTGGGGAGGAACCCATAATTCGGGATCTTTCTTTCAAATAACATGTGTAATACTTACCTGTACATGGATAAACAAAACAATTGATATTCAAAGGATAGTGCCAAATAAGATTTCTTCTTAAATCAGTTTATGTCTACTTTGAGGATTATAAGGGAGTGGACAGTTCATTGGGCCAGATTTAATCAGAGTAATGTTGAATTGAGTTGTCCTGAGCTAAAAAGTTACTGGAGGATTCTGAGGGGGAAAAAAATGACATAAATATATCTTCTCCATAGATCTGAAATGCTATGGTTAGCATACATATATGTCTGCTTTTGAACTGTCCATTTCATTGGTCTATTTGTCTATTCAAGCTCCAGAGGCATGATATTTAAAAATTGAGCCTGATAATATGTTAAAATAGCTCCTATTAGGTGATCAACATTAAGAATAAGTTTTTAGGTTTGGGTATTACTATGCCTTGATACCTTACAACTGTTTGTTCCAAAATGGAATTTGAAGGAAAATTTATTGGTTATGCTTGGAAACCAGTGCCCATTTTTTTTTCAGCTTTATTGAAATGCAATTGACATATAACATTGTGTAAGTTTAAGGTATACAACATGATGATGTGATACGTGTATGTATTGTGAAATGATTACCACAATAATGTTCATTAACATATTCATCACCTCACATAATTACCTTTTTTGTGTGGTGAAAGTATTCAAGATTTACTCTCTCAACAACTTTCAAGTATATAATACAGCATTGTTAAGATAGTCATCATGCTGAATGTTAGATCCCCAGAACCTACTCATCTTATAATTGGAAGTTTGGAGATTTTCACCAGCATCTCCCCATCTCCCTAGCCCCTACCTATGATGAACATTATTCTATAATCTGTTTCTATGACTTTTTTTTTAGTTTTCACATATAAGTGAGATCATATAACATGTCTTCTCTATACATAACTTCTCTATATGACTCATTTAGCCTAATGCCCTCAAAGTCTACCCACGTTGTCACAAAGGACAAGATTTCTTCCTTTTTTTCTAGCTAAATAATATTCAAATATGTGTATGTACATATCTATCTCACTTTTTAAAATAATCTATTTATGGATTGATGAACACTTGTTTCCATATCTTGGCTATTGTAAATAATGCTGCAATGAACATGGGGGTCCAGCTATCTCCTTGAGATAGTGAATTCATTTCCTTCTGATACATACCCAGAAATAGGATTACTGGATCATATCATAGGTCTGTTTGTATTGAGGAAATTCCCTACTGTTTTGCATATTGGTTGTATCAACTTACATTCCCACCAACACTGCGCTAGGGTTCTTTCTCCACTTCTTCACCAATACTTGTTGTCTTTTGTCTTTTGGACAATACCATTCCAATAGGTATGAGGTGATATCTCATTGTGGCTTTTATTTGCGTTTCCTGATGATTAGTAATGTTGAGCATCTTTTCATGTACCTGTTGCCCACCTGTATGTTTTTTGGAAATTTTTCTATTCAGACTCTTTACACATTTTTATTAGGATTATTATTTTTCATTTTATTTTTGCTATTGAGTTCTGTGACACTTTATCTAATGTACAGCTTGCAAATATTTTTTTCCCATTCCATAGATTGCTTTTTCTTTCTGTTGTTTCTTTGGCAGTATAGAAGCTTTTTAGCTTCATGTAGTTCTACTTGTTTGCTTTTGTTTTTGTTGCTTGAGCTTTTGATGTGATATCCAAAAATTCATTGCCAAGAGCAATGTCAAAGAGTTTTCTCTATGTTTTCCTCTAGAAGGTTAATGGTTTCAGGCCTTACATTTAAGTTTTTAATCCACTTCAAGTTATTTTTATGAGTGGTATAAAATAAGAGTTCAATTTCATTCTTTTGTGTGTGGATATCTAGTTTCCCCAATATTATTTATTTTAAAATTTACTGTAATTAGGGCCCTTTTATGATCTTTAGGGGCCCAGATTGGAATTTATCCTGCCTTTCCTTGTCAGCTCCCTGTGACACAGGTAAGAGGGAGCTTATGCTTAGTATTGGGCCCTTTCAGGACCTCCAGGTATGCAGGTGGGAGTGTCTCCAGCAGGGGCCCATGGACTGGCTGGGATGGGCTGGACCCCAGTGATAAGGCCACTTCAGAGTTTTTAGTCTGACCAGATTTGGTGGGCTTTACCTCCAGGGGTTCCTAGACCACAGCTGAGAGGGCCTGGAGCCTGTTCACGGGGCATGTCAGGGTCCACAGTAGGCACTGAGGTCTGTATGTCTTTACCCAACACACAGGTTTCTGTGACTCCTCCTGGGTCCCTTAGCCTATGGTGCGGATGATAGACTTTAAAATCAAAGGGGGCAGTAGCTGAGTTCTCACAGGTGTGGAGCCTGTTTCTGTGTCTGTAACTGTAGTTGGCAGATCAGCCACCCGGTTGTGAGCCTGTCTTCTCAAAATGGCCGTCCTCAGTCTTAGACTGAGCTACGGTTTCAGAATCTCCTACCTGGTTTTCAAAGTTCCCACAAAGGCACTTTTGTCCATGGATAAATGCCAGATTATTGCAGGAAGGATACCTATGAGGGAGGTCTTATTCAGCCATCTTGCTGATGCCACTCCTAAACAAGTTAAGACTACTAGTTATTTGAAGCTGAGCTTCATTTTCATGACTGAATGAAACAAGATTTACTTTACCTCAGTAGGAATAGAATTTTATTTTCAGTGTTAAATTTGCAGCATTCATTTTACCATGATGGAGTAACAGATACCAAATTTACCCTTACATATTAAACAAGTCAAAACAATCAGACAAAATATATAAAACAATGGTTTTCAGATTTTGAACAACAAGCATTACAGTGATCCCAGAGAGAAGGGAAGAAAATGAGGTAAACTGAAATCATGCCAGCGTACTGCCAAATGGCAAGTTTCAGGAAGTAGTATATACCCAAACAGAGCCTGGCAGTCTTACTGAGTTGAGGAGACAAAAATCAGTTTGAGGAGGCCAAGCATTTCCCAGCAAACTAGGACTAGGGGAGAACTTCTTCACTCTGAAAAAAAAAAAAAAAATACTTCTTCACTCTTCAAACTTGTTGAAGCTGACATCATACTTAATGTTGAAAGAATGAAAGTTTTTCCCCAAGAGAGGGGACAAGGCAAGTATGTATATGCTTAGCATTATTCTATAGGTTCTAGATAGTGCAATTAGGTAAGGGAATGGAGAAGTAAATAGTTTTCATTTGCAGATAACATGACCATTTGCATAGAAAATCCTAAGGTATCTACAAATAAATGCAGAGATATGCCATGTCCATGGGTTGGAAGACTCAATATTGTTAAGATGTTCATTTTCTCTAATTTGATTTACAGATTGAACAAAATGTCAATCACAATTTTATTTTTTTTAAGATTTTATTTACTTATTTGAGGAAGAGTGAATGAGAAAGAGAGTGTGAGCTGGAGAAGGCGCAGAGGGAGAGGGAGAGGGAGAGAAGGGGGAGAGGGAGAGGGAGAAGTAGACTCACCCCTGAGCAGGAAGCCCGATGCAGGGCTTGACCCCAGGACCCTGGAATCATGACCTAAACTTAAGGCAGATGCTTAACTGACTAAGCTCCCCAGGCACCTTGCCAGTCACACATTTTAGCAGGCTATTTTGTAAGGTAGACAAGCTGATTCTAAAACTGATACTGAACCAATATCTAAAGACCTAGAATAATCAAAATAATTTTTGAAAAGATGGATAATATTAAAGAACTTATACTACCTGATTTTAAATGCTTATTATAAAGCTATACCAACCAAGATAATATATTATTATTATAAGGATAGATATATAGATCTATGGAACAGAACAAAATGAGCAGAAGTAAACCATCCCGTAAGACTGATTTGATTTTTGGCAAAAGTACAAAGATAATTCAATTGAAAAAGAATATTGTTTTCAACAAATGATGCTAGAATAATGGCATATCTGTCTGCAAAATACATAAATAAACATTAACCAATAATTTGTATTATATACAAAATTTAAATTCTAAATGGATCTTTAACTTAAATAAAAGAACTAACACTATAAAACTTCCAGCCACCTGGGTGGCTCAGTGGATTAAACTTCTGCCTTCGGCTCAGGTCATGATCTTGGGGTCCTGGGATCAAGCCCCACATCGAGCTCTCTACTCAACAGGGAGCCTGCTTCCTCCCCCCCGCCCCACCTGCCTCTCTGCCTCCTTGTGAGCTCTCTCTGTGTCAAGTAAATAAATAATAATAATTTTAAAAAGAAAGAAAACATAGAAGAAAATTTTTGTGGCCCTGATTTAGGCAAGGATCTCTTAGAGCACAAAAGCACAAATAAAAACAAAATTAAAAAGTTATTATTTTGAGAAACTTTAAGGAAATGCAACAGCAAGTCAGGTAAGAAGAAAAATATGGGAAATACATATCTCACCAAGATATATATCCAGAATATATGAAGAACTCTCAGAACTCAATAATAAGACAGACATTCTGGTTAAAATTTTGGTTAAAGGTTTTGAATAGCTAATTCAGCAAAGAAGATATACAAATGGCAAACAATTATATGAAAAAACGTTCAACATCACCAGACATTAGGGAAATACAAGTTAAAGACACTCCATTACCTGTACACACCCACTAGAAAGGCTAGAATTTAAAAAAAAAAAAAAAAAAAAAGACTGATGATACACATATTGGGGGGAATGTCTACATCCTGGGACTCTCATACATCATCAGTGGGGATGAAGATGGTCTAGCCAATCTGGAGAACAGGCTGACAGTTATGATAAATTTCAACATGTACTTAATCAACAATCCTTTCCTATGTCCCAAGATAAATAAAAATCCATGTCTACATAAAGACCTGTCTGCTAACATTTACAGCAGCATTATTCATAATTGCCCCCTCAAAAAAAAAAAAAAAAAAAAAACCACAAGCTGGGCAACAAGTCCACTTTCTATCTGCGAGTGAATGAATACGCACTCTGTGGTGTATCTACACTATGAAATGCCATTCAACACTGACCACAGCAAACTACTGCATGACTCTCAAAGCATTATGCTAAGTAAAAGAAGCCAGACACAGGATACTGCATATGGTAATAGTCCATCTATACAAAATTCTAGAAAAGGAAAACAATAGTAAAAGCAGATCTGTGGTCACCAGAGTCTGAAGGTAACAGGAAGAGAGCACTGAGGGACTCAAGGGAACTTTCTGGGGTGATGGAAGTATGTTCTATTATAAATGTAGTAGTAGTTATAGGACTTTATACACTTTCTAAAACTCATCAATTTGTAAATGTGGAATTGGTTAATTTATTATATACAAATTATATCTCAAAAATTTAGAAAAAGAAACCTAT
This sequence comes from Mustela lutreola, assembly GCF_030435805.1. Taxonomy (NCBI): domain Eukaryota; kingdom Metazoa; phylum Chordata; class Mammalia; order Carnivora; family Mustelidae; genus Mustela; species Mustela lutreola. The sequence goes on from NC_081297.1 coordinate 93,027,576, forward strand.
CTTTCATTTGGGAATTCAGCAAGTGGATCAAGTCAAAGAACACCTTCCTGAAGTCTATTTAAAACAAATATTCAACATCTCAGAATACGTTTTTAATTTACATCTTTTCCACTCCTAAGAAATGGTCAATATTTTACTTTTAAAATAACGGTTTCATTTAAGTTCTATATACTCCTATACCATTTCAGCCTCCTTGGCTGAATAACTTCAGTCAACAGAGGCCCATTGCATGTGAATGTTCCATTCTATTCTAGTGAATCAAAACATCATTTCATTTTTTCCCTAGGAGCCTGTGAAGGAGTGTTTGGGCTTCCTGAGTCTGAGAGAGTGCATATGTGCATATGTTTGTCTTTTCCTGACATTTTTTATGAGAGAAGAAAATTATTTAGCTATTTTATGAAGGGGTAGTTTTAAGAATAAAAACCTAACTATTTAGTAACCTAGGGATGTGTTTGACAATACTTCTTGACACCCTTTTATGATTTATGAGATCCAATAAACATTGTCATAAAATACATGTGTTCTGTCATTCTTCCCTTCTCCTCCTCACTGTTTGGAAAAGCAAGGGACTTATGGTGAGAATCAAGGTATTGAAGTAAATAAAGGATATTGATTGCTTTTTTTTTTTTTTTTCCCTGAGCTTCTGAGTCAATCTATACCCTGGTAGTGTCCAACTTAAAATTTTTGTTCCTAATGTTTGCTTGTAAATTGGCTTTTTGGAATGCTGGATGCAATTTCCCTGGAAAGCCAAGTTATAAATCATATTTAGGTTCCCTAGCTAGTCCATAGCAGTCTGCTTAACCCATAACAGCACTTTTTTTGGTGAGAAATACATTAAATGTAACATTTCAAAAAGGAAAAATACCTTTCAGAATCCCTCATTTCTCCCGCTGCCTTCCCATACATTATGGTCCTTCTCTCCACCCCTCCCCACCATCTTGAATCTTTGACTATATACCTTCTTAGGAGAGTGGGGCAAATTAGGAATTCTTTAAAAAGGGTGATTGATAACAAAAGCACAGCTAACTGGTAATATTTCAAATCACCTAGAAAAGTAAAAGAAAATAGTTTATGTAGAAGAGGGGAAGGCTTTTTTAGAAAAGAAGCATGCATACAAAGAAGTAAGTACAATTTGTAAGGGATGAGCTTCTATAAACTGCTTGTAAACCCACAACAGACAAAAGGGTTTTGGGGATTATCTAATCCAATAGCATGTCCCAAAGTAACTTCCTTGAGTCTATAGAATATTACCAGTTATCATTTAAAAATAAGAAGATTGTTTCAGATGAATTTGTGGATTCACATGAGAGAAGTAGCTTTCATTAACCCGGTGACTTAAAGTTGAGCTTTTATTAGGCTAACAAATCAGTAAGTGGGGTACAGCATTGCTTAAACTCACTTGGCTATGGTGATATGCCTCACAGGACTAATGAATTATACTTTTAGAAAATAATGTTTTAATCTTCAAACAACCTCTTCTATATCATTAAGGCTGTCCATGAGTAACAGGGAGAGTTCTACGATCTCGGGAGGGTTCTTTTGTAGGATATGCTATCCCTTTAGAGCTGTGTGTCCAATAAAAACATTATGTGAGCCATAAACTTTTCTATTTTAAATGTATTAGATCATTATTAATTGCCTAAATTTAAATTATTTAAATTTTTAGGTTCAAATTAAAAATTAAAAAAGAAATACTTGGAATTTATTTGAATATGATTTATTCAATGCAATATTCCCAAGATATCTTTGCAACATATAATCAACATAAAAGTTATTAATTCATGAGAGATTTTACAAGATTCTGCAGTAAGTCTTTGAAGTCCAATGTGTACTTTACACTTACAGCACGCATCAATTTGGACCAACCATATTTCAAGAGCTCAATGGTTAACCACATGTGGTTAGTGGCTATGGGAATGGATGGTAGAGCTTTAGAATACTTTAACATCTGTTAAGTCTTAATCCTCCTTTATTTTGAACAAGGCCAGTCACTGAAAACTTGATATTAGAGTCCTGAAATTTTAGATGTGAGTGTGTTCTTAGAAATAATCTAATACAATCTTCTCAATTCTATAGCAAAGTCATGAAATAGTGATGAGATTAGAATACAGGTCTCTGGATGGCCTGGTGACATTCTCCTGGCCCTTCATATACGATACTGTTTTCAAATAGAAACATTAGGACTGAACTTATGAAAAGAATTGCTAGCTTTCCTTTAAAAAACAATCACTAGAGGATTCCCTTTAAAAATTTTCCACCTCCAGAAAATTTAATATGTAATTTTTTAAATAAAAATTCTATTTGCAAACATGTTTTCCAGACTTCGACTACTGCATGGAGTGATGCCACCTGCTTATTTTTTGTATCAAGCTAAAACAGAGCATATTTTGTATATTACAGAGCAACTCTTCTTGTCTGTTGGTACATTTTCATTGTATGAAGCACATATAAGAAAGTCAGCTACCATAACAAAATTAGTAATATGCTAGTCCTCTATTTTTCTGTTGAGAAGGGGTATCCAGCTCTCATTTTTCTGCTCAGCTTTTGTCTCTAAGCCTAGTTATATCACATACAACTTGAATCTTGAAATTCATTTTGCTAATTTTTCTCCCAATTTTTCCTATTGGACCTAGGGAAAAAACAGAAATATGAAAAAATTGGCAAAGGGAGACTTACTTATCTACACAACATTTATCAAACTATTTTTCTATGGAAAATTTGAGACATTGCACATCCACATTGACTTTTCACAAAAAATGGGTTCCAGTTTGCAAGCTTTGCTTTACTACTCTAATTCTAGTTAATAGTAAATATTATGCGCTCAAGTCAACTAGAATACTAAGGGAAACATTTTACAGAAGAAAAGGAATATGATCAAAGGACAGGTGAGAACGAAGCAAGCAAAGCACTGTCTATCCAAGTATCTTCGGAACAATGACATAAAACAAGACATAGACAGCTGTGGTTCTCTTCCCAGCTAAAATTAATTAACAGTGAATCAGCATCCTATCTCCAGCTACCACCTTGATGGAAACAATCTGTTAAAATCACAGCCAGAGTGGGGAACAGAAATTATGCTGGATGAATGTAGGAATCTGATAAATGACCTGACCATGATCATAAAGCATCATGAACAACTAAAGCAGATTTTAACTCTTCTCACCAACTGTAATTCCTGGGCACCAGCCCACAAATAGTACTGAATTCTGCTTGGCCAAACACTGAGCTACACTCTGGACTGCCAAGCCGCCAGATGTTACTTCCATGTTGCAAATCATATCCTTGTTAGAGTCAGGGGTAAAACCATTGGTGGGGGCAGTGGGGACCTGAACCCATAAGTAAATAGCCCTTTCTCCTCCATTTTTCTCCATCTTAGTCAAAACCTATTGGAGCACTAATAACAAAGCACCTTATTCCCTTTCTACGAAGCTTGGAGGGACTATAGGAATCCCTGGGGTATCATGAAACAGCTGACCACTCTATCCCTTGGGGCAATGTTTCTCAAAATATAGCCCATGGAACACTTTCAATAGAGTGATCTAGGAAGCTTGTTTAAAATTTATATCCTAGACCCAACCTAGGCCTACTGAACTGGAATATATGGGAATATTGCCCAGAACTCTGTACTTTAGCAAGCTTCCTAAGTGGTGATTGTATACATTAAAACAACCTCTTCTGTTGGGCCAAAGAGCACAGGAAACCAATATCAAATATATCTATTTTCTGAAGAATCTATGACTTTTATGGGGGCAGGGAAGTATCTAAATTGTTATTGTTTTTTCCTACCCTATAAAGGGATATGTCAACTCTTACTACTTTTCAGGAGCCAGGGTTGTCCAATGTTCTTAGAGTTATAACACCTTTGAAAAAAGCACCTGGTTAATTTACATAGTTCTTAGAGATGGAATGAAGTTGAGTTTCTAATAAAGCTTCTCACCTCCAACTTTATAATAATATTTGTTTAACTGAAATAGTAAAGAGAACTCAGGCTAACATCACGAATCTGAATACCAAAGTCCATATAATAATCTTGTTTTTATATCCAGAACAGATAGTGTCTTAAAATAGCCTTGGCATCAATTTATCAGTTTTCTTTAATGGGCAGTCCTCACTTAAATTGAGCATAAATATATCAAAAAAATGGGGATAAAAAGATAAATATATTAATTTCTGATGCCTGTAAGGCAGCATCCCAAGAGGTCAGTTCCTCTCAGTAGCCCATGAATGATTAAACTGCTAAACAACCTTAGTAATGTCAGAACCAGGACAAAGACTTCTGTAATATATCCTGTAGGTAGGGAAAGGAAGCACTCCAGAGCTTGTGAGGAGGTGTTGAGACTGAATCCTGCCTGGACAAGACTGTGATTTGTGCTACAGCCTAAACTTATCAAAGGAAGAGTGAAAATTATTTAGCCCAGGTATTGAGAAAAACATACAGAAGTTATTACAAAAGTTACATGAAGCTTTTCCCATTTCAAGCATTCAGATTGTTCTGCATCATTGGAAAGATTGGAGATTTAGGCACAAATGACTCGAAGTCAAAAAATCTAGAAAGCGTTGACCATTTGAAGGGAGGTTTAGACTTAATCCTTCTTAGTATGCAAGAAAGCATACTAAGTATGCAAGAAAGCAAAGGAAATTTAAAACCACTTTGCTGGGAATGAGAAGGAGCACTTTCTGGAAAAATTTCAAAAGAAATTTATAGCTATCAAAGATAGTATATAGAAATTGATATCTATATTAAAGTTTACTTTAATATCAATAACATTATATGTATTCAATGTTAAATTGCTTGATTTCTGTGAACTTAATAAATACTTATAAGTGTATTTGACCCTTTAGCCTTGTTTTTGTTAAACAAGGTCCATGAACTTTTCCAGGGCAAGTTCTATTGTCATGGGGATTTTTGGTAACTTGAGCCTAAGCCCAAGAAGCAGTGCAATACAGTGCAATATATTTTATTTTCTTCCTTCTCTTCAGAGTTTTCCATATAAATATTGCCTTTTTTTTTTTTAACAAACTCATTTCTGTGGCACATAAGAAATACATGATCTGTATTAGTCAGTACATTTTTCGTCATAGCTGACAGAAACTATGCAATCTGGCTTAAGGATGAGTGGGAAGGTCAAGGATAAGGGCTTCAGGCATGGATGGATCCAGGGAATTAAAACAAAATTAGGATATGGTCTCTCTTCATTCTCTGTCAAGAAAAATAAAACCAGCTATGATCACCCCAGGGAAAAGAGGGCTGGAAAAAACCCTACAGACCTTGATTGTCCTGATGTGGATATTAAACCTATCCTTAAACCATTCACTGTGGTCAGTCAGTTGGGTACTCTAATTGCTCAAGGCCATGTTTGTTTCTGACTCCTCTTGCGGGAGAAAAGACCAGCTCCATGCAGTGGAGCCTGATAACATGCAGTGAGATTCTAGTTCTAGGAGAATGGGGATCTACAACAGGGTATTTTTTGTTTGTTTTTGTTCTTTTTGTATCTAAAACATTAAGGCAAACAAAACGGAGCTTCACGTGAAACTGCTAATGTGTCAGTGGACATATTTCTCTTTGCTGCTCTCACCCAGAAGTAAAACGGGGATCATTTCTATCTAAAAAACATAGACTGTCTTGGTGTTTTCCTTTCATTGTGGCTGTTACCAGGTGGTAGGTAAGAACTGTCAACTTTCCATTGTTTGTAGATGGGTTGGGGCACACTGATATTTCCCGACCTGGGAAGAGATACCCCAGAGATACTCAGATATTAGATCTGAGGTGGTTTCCTGCCACAAAACAGCCAAGGTCATCTCCCTATCAAAGCACTACAGAAAATATTCTTAAGGTTCTTCCTGTGATTCCTCTAATGAAAAGAAACTGCCTCAAGGACCCACTCCTGGATTGTTCCAGCTCATATCTCTTCTTCTTTTCCCACTATTTCACCCCTAGAAAAAGATCTTTTTTAGATTCTCTGTGTGAATTTTGTCTGGTGCCTCATCATTAGCTCTTCCTTTATGTAATTTTTGAATCAGAGCCTCTGGTACTCTGTGTTTAGCTATCTCGATTATCTGTATTAACAAAGTCATATAATTAGCAGCTTCCCCCTATTCTATCTTAAAATCACTTTTGGCTTATAATTCACAACATTCTGCCCACCCAGATGAACTATAAATTTCCTCTTTCTCCCATTCAGAAACATCTGACCTCTCTAAAATGTTCAGAATTTAAAACATGCTCACAGACTTCTGCTTTATATTTGTTTTCATATATAGAGGACTCCATGTTCACAGATTAATATAGGACCTATGTGAAAATTCAGCTCTACATCTACAGTCATCCTTCTAGATGAAGTGTATTTTTTACAGTTATTTTCACAACTGGAGAAATAGCCTGTTGTGATTATGCTGTACCTGAAACAGTATTTCTATATCCATCCCTGTATACTTTCAAGTGTTAATACTAAAGAGACAATTTCCAGAAAATGATATATATAAAAACTATGCATAAAAAGAAAGACTGAGGGGCACCTGGGTGGCTTAGCAGGTTAAGCATCGACTCTTGATTTTGGCTCAGGTCATGATCTCAGGGCTGTGAGATAGAGCCCCACATTGGGCTCTATGCTGGGAATGAAGCCTGCTTGAAATTCTCTCCCTCTCCCTCTGCCCTTCCCTTCTACTCTCACTCCCTTTCTCTCCTTCTCTCTCTCTCTCTAAGACTGAAATAAAATGCCAAAGTGCTTGTCTATTACTGGATTATGATGTTTTGGTGTTTGTCAAATAGCCTGCCTATGTATAACTTTAGGATAGGAAAAAGAAGCTACAAACTGTATTAAAAATAGTTATTACCCAATCTCAAATATTAATCTTAAATATCATCAGCTAAAACATCATCGTCTCAATGACCCTTTCACTGACCTTTCTCTTTTTCCTTCTTTGTAATCACAGATTACTTGGCTTATAATGATCATTTTTAAACTTGCATTGTGGTGATATATGTTTTTGTCAGTTTCATGAACCAGATCATCACTCATTTAATTATAGAATCATGCCTTGTTTTGATTTTGGCTTCCATAGCTCTGAGAACAAGATCTTTTAAAACCATGGTGCTCATTTGAAGTATATTATATTAAACCAAAAGCATACGAACTACAATTAGTTTTCCTCACTCTACTATAGTTTCTACCTCCTATATTAATGAACTTCTAAGGATCCTAAGGACCTTTTTAGGTCCTTCTAGGGACCTAAAAAAAATAAATTAATTAATTAAACCAGCATCTGGTCCATAAATAAGAGACATTAGCTACCAGCTACCCAGACCCAAGATCAGTATCTGGATGAAAACTGGCATTGTTTCCAGGAAAAGAGTTGGGCGAAATAAAGGACAATGTACAAGAATTAAAATTATAGCCCAAAGACTAAGCCAAAATTTAAAACTCAGGAGCATATAATCTGTGATCTTTGTCCAAGAAGAAAATGTCGCTTTTTATTTGATGTGTCTGCATCCACTCAGTCTCAGTCAGGGCTTGGTTTTGGTCCCTGATTCTGGCTGTGATGATGGAGCCAAAACCATCAGCCTAAAAATGTCCCTTGGTAGAGCCAGTTACTGCTTTCCATGAGACCCAAAATAAACCAGTTGTTAAGACGTTTTAGAATCCGAGGTTACCAAATTGATCTGTGGTCTTGCCTTGCCTAAAATATGACCCTACATGTGAACTCCAAGTAGCTGAATATGGATACAACAAACTCATATTGCAGGGTCTGACCCCAGGCAGAATTCTAAATGAGCAGTTTGTCTTGTCTTCTTTTTCCCCACTCACAGCCACACCTTTCAGTCTCTCTCTTCCTCTCTCAATGTCTGCTGTTTTGTGATCCTAGCTTATAAAAATTTGCTGTATAGCAAACTAAAAGGCTTATCACAAAATCCCAATCTCAAAATAATAATTTCTTAGTGTATTTCTTAACATCTTAAAGTAAATACACAGTCCGCAATCATTCAAAAGTGAAACAATAATATGTATTTAAATCCCCTTACTTCTTTTTACTCCTACAATAACCCCTCTGGCACATTTCTAATCAAATCCTCAAAAGAAAAAAAAAAAAGTATCCCCATGCTTCCTCATCCCATCTGCCATTTCTCCAGATTCTGCACTATAAAAACTCAAAGGAAAACCTAAAAGTGAAAGACCTTTCTTTTTGTGGGAAATCAAGAGGAAAAAACTGATAGAGGAAAGCTGACCATCTTTGGTAGGCAGGAAAAGAGGAGATACCTGGAAAATGCTTCCATTTTTAAATTTGCTCATCATGTTTAGTTCCCATAAATGTCTATAGGTCTTCACATAGGAAAGAAAAAACTAACTTTTATTAATTGTTATCAATAGAAATTATTCTTCTTTCCCATTTTCTTCACAACAGCCATTTGGAAGGCTGAAGACAAAATATAGTAACAAAAGTTAAATATTGAGTGTTTCATTTATGCTAGACATTGTGATAAATGTATTCACATTATTAAATATTGAAATCAGACCTATAAGTTGGATATCATCACCACTTAACAAGGGAGGAAGAGAAGGTTTATATAAGGTAAAACTTTCCCAATGTCACTCAACTAGTAAATAATAGCAGACCAAGGGTTAAACCCTGATATCTTTGACCAGAAGGCCCAATACTGAACTACTGTTTCCTACTGTATGACTACACCAGATCAAAGGATAATATGTATTAGTTATCTCTTTATTTCCCATGCGTCAAGCAGGTCTGGCTTCTACATGCCTACCGATGAAGAGTAACAACAAAAAAAAATCATCATGTGTACTCCCAAATTATATTATCAGTTTATTTTATACCAATATGTTCTGTCTTCAAGAATCTTAGAATATGCTATTAATAATCTCAGTATCAAGTTTAGTATATAATAGATAAGGACATGTCTAGGTTTCAATTTTTTCCCCATTTTTGGCTATAACAGTCAGAGAAAGTTATGTCTTGTTCAGTTAAAAAATGTGGTAGTCATTGTGGTACATATAGTAAGTATACTTAGTAAGTATACCTATGTAGTAAGTATAGAACTTGAATCTGGAAGTTAAGAAAGAACATTATAAATAAAACTATATAAATGTAAATATAAAACTATATTAAAAATTATATAAATAAAAGGGAATCACTGAGGGAAAAGAAAAGAAAATATAAGAATTTTACCACAATATAAGGAGAATTTTGATGATCGTCATTGTTTCTCATATGGCTATAGAATAAAAATAAGAAATCTTATTGATTGTAGCATTGTTACTCTCAAATAGGAAACCATGTATTAAATTTTTACAACCAACCTCTTAAGGGCAGTGACAGTAATTTATCCATCCAAGAATTGGCTCAGGGAAAATGTGTGCAAGGGTACTGTGGCCAGCAGAATAATGCCCTCCATTATTGTGAACCAGTGAGTATGGCACCTTATGTGTCAAAGGACACGTGGCAGATGTGATTAAGTAGAGGACCTAGAGATGGGGAAATGATCATGGATTGTTCAGGTAGGCCCAATCTAATCCATGGCTCCTTAAAAGCAGAAACTCTTTCCTGGCCAGTATCAGAGCAAGAGATGCGACAATGTTAGAAGCAGGGTCAGAGACATGTTGAGTCAACCCACCATCGTTGGCTTTGAGGATGGAGGAAGGGAACCATGAGCTAAGAAAATCAGGTAGCCACTAGAAGCTAGAATGGACAAGAAAATGTATTCTCCCCTTGAGCCTCCAGGAAAGGAACACAACCTGCTGGCTTCTTGATTTTAGCCCAGTGACACCCACATCAGATTTGTGACCTCTAAAACTGTAAGATAATAAATTAGTGTTCTTTTAAACCACTAAGTTTACAGTAATTTGTTATAATAGCAATAGAAAATGAATAGAAGTATATAGTTAATAAGTGGCAGAGGGAGGACTCGAATCCCACTTTTGCTAATATTTGAGCACTGCTATCTATCAGTCACTATATTATCACTTTACATATTATTATAGCTATTCTGTAAAATAACATCTCAGATATCATTCGTATTTTTCAGATCAGAAAGGTAAGACTTAGGATGGTTACCTTAGTCACCTGTATAACTACTAGTCAACAGAGCTACCTTTGCCATTGACAAACCCTGTATGTTCCCATCTTACCTTTGCAGCTCAGAGCTCTTGACCTGTAACACAAGCTGACTTCGAGACTCGGCCTGTTATTAGCAAAACTATGAAGTATATGAAGTGTATTCCAAACATTCCTGGGTGTGCAGTGCCCTTAAGCAGCCCAGAGATCCTCAGAAGTAGGACTTATAACCCACATATGCTGCTATGAGCTGAATTGTGTCCCTTCCAAAATTCGTGTGTTGAAATCTTAACCTCAGTACCTCAGTATGTGACTGTATTTAGAAGTGGAGACTTTTAAAGAGGTAATTAAGGTAAAATGAAGTTATTAGAGCGTGCCTTGATCAAATCCGAGTAGTGTTGTTAGGAGAAGAGGAGATTCAGAAACAGACAATGACACAGAAGGATGACCATGTGAGGACAGAGCAAGAAGGAGCATCTGCCAGCCTGGGAGAGAGGCCTCAGAAGAAATTGAACCTGAACAATTTTGATTGTGACTTCAAACCTCCAGAGCTGTAAGAGAATAAATTTTTGTTGTTTGTCTTCCAGTCTGTGGTATTTTGTTACGGCAGCCCTAACAAACTAATACACAGGCCCTCCTCAGAACAAGGCTTCACCCCCATCCCACAGAGACAGATTGAGTTGGTCTGGGTGGAGCTTAGGCACCAGGTTTTTATTTGCTTATTTGTTTTAGTGTAGATGATTTCTGTCTGTGCAGAATATAGACCTAGTCCTTGATAGATGAAAAAGATTTTAACAGATGGAGAATAATCTCCAATCATTCAGATATATTCACAAAATGTTCATTTGACCATATATAGGGCAACACTAGCTTTTTTAATAGTGGAAAACTTGATTTACCTAGTTTCCATGCAAATGTTTCTACTGAGAATTTTTATTATATCTGAACTATGGAAGGTATTTACATAAAGTTTTGTTAGCTTAGATGTGGAGGGAATAGTTTGAGTTCTGACTGATCCTATCTGGGTAAGCTTTCAGTCTGCCTTATTTTTCTGGCTCCCTATTTCCTTCAATATTATACCCTTTACCTTTTCTTAAAAGTTCAGACAAAAAGGATTTCAGTGACAGATTTCTATGACTGACCTAAAGTCATTGAACATAACCTCAAAATTTACTACCTGGAATTTCGCAAGACACATTTTGTTTACTTCAATAAGAAAACTTGGTATTTCTATTTCTTGCCTAAAATTCTACACATAGGAATCCCTTTCACAGTGAGAATCTCTTGAATGGTTTAAGAAAAGTAACTTTTAATGACAGTTGCATGCATGAAAAGTAATACGTAAGTAAATGGAAATAGAAAAATTACTCTTTGTGGATGCCTGGGTGGCTCAGTCAGTTAAGCATTGAACTTTTGGTTTTGGCTCATGTCATGATCGCAGGGGCGTGGGATTGAGCCTCAAGTTGGGCTCTGCACTGAACATCTCAAGCAGAGATTCTGTATCCCTGCCCCTCCCCCTGCTTGCACTTGCAAGCTCCCTCACTCTCGCCACTGTTGTTCAACATAGGACTAGAAGTTCTAGCGACAGCAATCAGACAACAAAGAGAAATAAAAGGCATTCAAATTGGCAAAGAAGAAGTCAAATTCTCTCTTTACAAATGACATGATACTCTATATGGAAAACCCAAAACACTCCACCCCCAAACTACTAGAACTCATACAGCAATGCAGTAATGTGGCAGGATACAAAATCAATGCACAGAAATAAGTTGCTTTGTTATACACTAACAATGAAAATATAGAAAGGGAAATTAGAAAATTGATTCCATTTACTACAGCACCAAGAACCATAGGATACCTGGGAGTAAACCTAGCCAAAGAGGTAAAGAATCTGTACTCAAGGAACTACAGAATGCTCGTGAAAGAAATTGAAGAAGACACAAAAAGATGGAAGAGCATTCTGTGCTCATGGATCAGAAGAATAAACATTGTTAAAATGTCTATATTGCCTAGAGCAATCTATACTTTCAATGCTATCCTGATCAAATTCCACCAGCATTTTTTAAAGAGCTGGAATAAACACACTTAAAATTTGAAGAGACCCCAAATTGCTAAGGAAATGTTGAAAAAGAAAAACAGAACTGGGGGCATCACTCTTTCTGATTTCAAGCTTTACTACAAAGCTGTGATCACCAAGACAGCATGGTACTGGCACAAAAACAGGCACATAGACTAGTGGAACAGAGTAGAGAGACCAGATATGGACCCATAACTCTATGGTCAAATAATCTTTGACAGAGCAAGAAAAAATATCCAGTGGAAAAAAGATAGTATCTTCAATAAATGGTGCTGGGAACATTAGACAGCTATGTGTAGAAGAATGAAATGCAACCATTCTCTTACACCATACACAAAGATAAAATCGAAATGAATAAAAGACCTCAATGTGAGGTAGAGGAGAATATAGGCAATAAATCCTAGAGGAGAATATAGGCAGTAACCTCTTCAACATCGGTCACAGCAACTTCTTTCAAGATACGTATCCAAAGGCAAAGGTAACAAAAGCAAAAATGAACTTTCTGGACTTCATTGGGGCTTCATCAAGAACAAAAGCTTCTGCACAGCAAAGGAAATAGTCAACAAAACAAAGAGGCAACCCATGGAATGGGAGAAGATATTCACAAAGGACACTACAGACAAAGGTCTGATATCCAAGATCTATAAAGAACTCCTCAAACTCAACATACACAAAACAGATAATCATGTGAAAAAATGGGCAGAAGACATGAACAGACACTTCTCCAAAGAAGATATACAAATGGCTAACAGACACATGAAAAAATATTCATCATCACTAGCCATCAGGGAGATTCAAATCAAAACCACATTAAGATATCTTTACACCAGTTAGAATGGCCAAAAGTAACAAGACAGGAAACAACATGTGTTGGAGGGGATGTGGAGAAAGGGGAACCCTTCCACACTGTTGGTGGGAATGCAAGTTGGTGCAGCCACTTTGAAAAACAGTGTAGAGATTCCTTAAGGAGATACCCTATGACCCTGCAATTGCACTACTGTGTATTTACCACAAAGATAAAGATGTAGTGAAAAGAAGGGCCACCTATACCCCAATGTTCATAGTGGCAATGGCCACAGTCACCAAACTGTAGAAAGAGCCAAGATGCCTTTCAACTGATGAATGGATAAAGAAGATATGGTCCATATATGCAATGGAATATTATGCCTCCATCAGAAAGGATGAATACCCAACTTTTGTATCAACATGGATGGGACTGGAAGAGATTATGCTGAATGAAATAAGCCAAGCAGAAAGAGTCAGTCATCATATGGTTTTACTTATTTGTGGAGCATAAGGAATAACATGGAGGACATAGGGAGATGGGGAGGAGAAAGGACTTGGGGGAAATTCGAGGGCGAGACAAACCATGAGAGGCTATGGACTCTGAAAAACAAACTGAAGATTTTGGAGGGGAGGGGGGTAGGGGTGGGGTGAGCCTGGTGGTGGGTATTATGGAGGGCATGTATTGCATGGAGCACTGGGTACAGTGCATAAACAATGAATTTTGGAACACTGAAAATTTTTAATTTAATTTAAAAAATAAAAAATATCTTAAAAGAAAAAAAGGAAGAGGAGATAAGAAACTAGAAGCCGCCCCTCTGCTGATGCCAAGTTACTTGCATGGTCAAGGCTAACTAGCTATCTTCAGCCTGCCAGGAACATGGAGAGAAAAATTCCATCGGTTCCATGCCTCTCTCTGTTTTCAAATCTTCCTGAGGGGAAAGGGGTTTTTAAGACTTCCCAGCATGTGTTTACTTACTCTTCAATGGGATAGGTGACCTGAAGGAAGACAATTCTAAAACCGATAGCTATTTGGAGTTTTCAGAATGGCCTTACTTAAAGCCAGTCCTATCAATCACAATTCCATCTCATGTTCTCAGAGCATTAGTTACTTCGACTTCTTCCTCCCTTCGTCCCCTTGGCCAGAATTTCTAGAGAACAACTTCATTTCATGTGGAGTGAAACGGCCCCTAAGTCTGGATAACAGACTGGTAAATAAAAAGGAGATTCTGGACTGTGCCTGCCATTTGTTTAATTGCCCTGCCAACCAGGCAGCCTTTTTTTCTAGCAATTGGCATAAGTGCTGCTAAAGGGTTGGCATTTGGCACAGAAGCACAGAGCACGGGCATTTTGCACACCATTTGAGGGCCCAAAGAGCAGGCAAATCCTGGTTTCTACCTCTTAAATGCCTCTAAAATTTTAGAAGTCTTACGTTCCGCAGCATAACCATATATCCCGTTTATTATAAACCTACATTTATATAATTGCCTTGCATTTCTTTAATGAACTTTAAATTATTTTTGTTACATACTCTAGGGCCTAAGGCCATACTAAGAACAAAGTTGGTGCTGAATATTTCATTTACTTGAAAGCAGAAATGTGCTTGTCAGAATATAATTTTATGACAAATTTATGATATCTATTGATACTGGGAGGTAGTATCTGTGACTTGAATAGACAATGAGCATAAGTAGATAATAATAAATATAAATAGATAATGAACATCAGAGAGAAGGACGCTTTTATGGGGAAACTTTCTGCTCTTCCATACATAATGGACCCTCTTAGCTGTAAATATCACCCATTACAATTCTTCTTTTTCCTGAATAATTTAAAAATATTTGCTAGAATTTATTTGAGCTATACACAGCAATAATAATGATTTGAAATATATTTAGTATGGATATTAAGTCATTTTTTCTAGGTATATAAACAATATAATTTCCAATCATCACTGACAAAATGCTGGGTGTCACCAAGTTGTCCCATCTTGCGTTTCATGTCCATTATGCCTTCAGTGTGTCTACTAAGGACTCTCTACGAATCAGAGGCTAATTATTTGCTGAAGTCAATGCCAATTGTTGTCCCAATGTTATAGAAATTATAAGCACACAAGGAATCAGAAAATGTTTACAACTTACTTCTTTAATAAACATACAAGAACGTAGTTTTTGTGAGTAGGATTTATACTTTCTAGTAAATTAGATGGTAAGATGTTTAGCATCCAAACTGAAGCACTTGGGATAAAAAAAAAAAGGAGCATTAGGGGCACCTGGGTGGCTCAGTGGGTTGAAGCCTCTGCCTTCGGCTCAGGTCGTGATCCCGGGGTCCTGGGATCAAGCCCCACATCGTGTTCTCTGCTCAGCGGGGAGCCTGTTTCCCTCTCTCTCTCTCTGCCTGCCTATCTGCCTACTTGTGATCTCTGTCAAATAATTAAATAAAAATCTTTAAAAAAAGAAAAAAAGGAGCATTAATAATAAGTTTGCCAAGGAAATAGACATAAACCAAGACTGTCCGAGGCAAAGTGTCCTCTATGATCATCCTACTCACAAATACACTTTTGCCATAATATCAAGGAAATGTACTTTGTATCTGAAAGTACATTATGGCTCTAAGAGTACCATGATTTTCACAAAAATTTTGCAGTCTGTTGCTGTCTGCATCATTTTCTTCTGCCTGCTGGAATCCAAACTTCACTTCAATATATAGAACTTACAAGGATGCAAAGCAGAAAACTCAAAATTAGAGCTAACATCAGATGTGATTCCTAGATGCTACACGAGTCCCTTCTGCAAGGCATGTGGTAGTTCACAGCTAAACAGTGCCAAACTTGCAATTCAATTCCTTTCAAAGCTCAGTCTATCCTATACAAACAATAGAGTGAGAAATATAATCAATTTTGTCTAGACAGTATCAATCAATGTCAACCATTGGAAAATGAACAGACTTGGAGATTAATGGCAAGAAAATAAACTTGAAGTGTTCAAACTGACTAAATTACATACGTATCATCATATGGAGAAGCTCAAAATTAATGGTTTAGGCCTTGTTTACACCTTCAAGTTATGTGACTATTATACATCTTCAAACCAATTTCTGCATATGAAGAGCTGCAGAAAGGCATTCTGAGTCTAGAGAATTTGAATCTTTTTGGAAAGGGAATGAATAAAAATATTTTTATCCCACATGGTTGATTTTCAAACATGAACCTTGTTTTATAGCAGAAGAAAAGATACTTAATTTGAAATGCTTTTGCTTTGAGAACTTGGAAAGGGAGGTAGTTATTTCATTCATTGTGGATGACTGTTCTAACCAAATCAAGGTGTATAGGCACCGAGAGCTAAGGTGTTCTTTGGGTATAGACAAAGAAGACCACTGAACCATTCTCCTGTGTAGCCTGTCCCCATGTGATATGGAAGGGGAGAGACTAGATCCTAGTCAAAATCCAACGCATTCAATATCTTTGTACTATACAAGGTATAAAAGATTGATCAAGGTCAAGTTCTGGTTTTCACTATTCTTATTTTTAGTGTGTCACTTCTACAGAGTCTGACTGTGATAGAATTTTGTAACAAAAGCTTCTGGGGTGAAAAAGTAACTGAATCACTGGGACTTAGTGCTCTTCATATAAGGCTTATACACTTTCAATTCTCTAGCGAGTTTTCATTCTAGTATAACTGGAAAGAGCTTGCAAAATATAAAAGTTATCATGCACCCTTCATAAAAGTACAAATAGACATGGTTTATCACCCCGAGTGGGTGGCAGAGCTAAGGAGGTACAGTGTGGGAACTGCTGCTTTGTTATCCTACAGGGCAGTGAAGGATATTTTAGGCATTTTAAGAACAAAGTGTTCTTGCAATGTTAGGTGTGAAGAGCACTCCTTATGTTTAAATCACCTCGATCAGTGGTTCAAAGTATGATCTCGAGATCATCATCAACATCTCCTGAGAACTTGTTAGAATTGCAAATGTCTTGGGCCCCACTGCACATCAACCGAATGAGAAACTATGTGGAGCTCCCAAAATGTTTTAACAAATCCTTCAGCTCATTCTGAAGCATGCTCAAATCTGAGAACTAACTACTGGCTGCTTGTTTTCCAGAGTCTTTATGTTTGGCAACACATTTAGAATATTTCCTCTCTGTCCCTAATTTAAAAAAAAAATACTACAAAATCAAAGTATATCTGATCATTTATGGCCCCAAACAGGTGAGAAAATAGCTTAAATTGATTAATTTATTCATTTCATTCATTCAAACTGACCAAATGTAAACTTCATCCTATAAAATCACTTGTCTATTTCAGAGATGAGAGAAGAAGAAACAAAGAATGTGTAAGGTATGATTCTATCCTTCAGGAGCTCAAATATACCGAGAAAATAAGAAACTGCATTCAGCATTACTTAGAAAGTGGCACTTCGCAAACATTTCTATTGACTAGTAATTAACTGAGACCCTTCCTGCCATCAGATCCAGGTAAAATATCTCAAAATTCCTACAGCCTTTGGAAGTCTACAGCCTTTTCCCCAAGATTAACATAAATTGTTCTTGTGGGCACATCCATCTTCTGTTACTTGATCTTTCTCATCCTCACTCTTTTGTTCTCAATGTGAAACAGAGTCTTCTTCAAATTCCAAAGTTCAAAGTAAAACAAAATACAAAGCAGTCACCCAAATTACTAAGGAACACAGCCAGGTTCAACTGGAATTCTAAGGGTGATGAATAATGGTTCTATACTGAAGGAAGGCAAACAAATTCTAGTCAGAGACAGGATTTTTTTGTGTCCCTATAAAGCTCTTATGGTTTCCCTCTGACTTTGTCCCTCACACCCAGCCTTCCAATCTCCTGATTCCTTACCTCACTCTCATACCCCCTTTCTTTTTTCCAAAAGAAAAGGTCTCTGTTGCTTATCTTCCTGCTTGCCACCATACCCAGGAGTTCCATTTCCCGACCCTATGCAATATTTTCTTTTTTCTGTAAACAAATAAAACTCTAAGAGATATATTTGTGCTATATATTTGTAACAAAATAGTCACCCCTAATAACCATAGAAATAACTCAAAATCTCATTGGTGACTAACAGAACAATTTGTACTTGAGATAGTAATAGGACTCTCAGTAGCACATGAGTGATAAGCACTTACTCAAGAAAATTTTTAAACTGTGTCCAGAACACTGTAAAATCTATGTAGCTGAGTGGACCCGTCTTTGTCTTTATAGAGCTTGTGAACTAGTAAGTTCTTGAGGGAAAAGGATGTGGGAGAAAGAGGGATTTCCGAATGTTGAGTAAATTGCTCTCAATTTCCTAAGAAATGACATCAGAAATGTTCATCCCAATACTATTTCAGTAATTCCACAACTCCAAAGAAATCAACATTTAAGGCACGACCCTGAAAGTTTAGAGTTGCAACTCTAGACCAGAAAGATCATTTGCTTAGTAGTTGAAGCCACAGGATTTGATTAGAACAACTAGGGAGAATAGAGAAAGAATATGTTCTGAGAACAGAAACTGTAAATATCTACAAGGTACATGAAATAAAGTAGTTAATAAATATTATCAGAAAAATAAATACAAACTAATACAAGGAGGAAAATATTAAGAATAGTGTGGTTGTTACTAATAACAAATGCTGCAGAGGTTAAGGAGGTTTTGAAAGTTGAGATAAAGCTATTGTCTCAAATGAACTGAGTCATTGAACTTGTACAGAAGATACTGTAGAGTGAAGAGGCTGAAAATCAGATTGGTAGGGTCAAAAACTCAAAGATCAAGTTTATACTATTTTGCCCATTCTCGATTTCAACATTCTTGGGAGAGAAGGTGATAATCTAATTACATAAAACACAAAGACAATTAACTTCACATGAAAAGGACTTTTTTGATAAAAACACTTTGAAAGAATTCATATTATCAAAAGGCAGGAGGGATTAGCTGGCATTGGGCTTATCATCTTGCTATGAATAGTTAAGAGTTAGAACATAAAAACAACTCTGCAAGCACTGAACAGCAGCAAGAGCAGAGCTCCAACCTTGAGAGAAGGAGAGAACACAAGGTGAACCCTGTGTTCTCCCTGGCTCTCATTGAGGGTATCTCCAAAGCTCAGTGCAGAGAAATAGAGTCCAAGCAAAGAGAAGTGGTTCTTGCTAGCAAGAAGATACACGTCATTGTTTGGGGTTGCCAAGGCAGGTAAGATTTGAGGGTAAGGTCCTGGAGATGAGAACAATAAAGTAAAAACTCTAAAAATCTGTGTTTGAAATTCCCTTCTGGTCATTGGCTGACCCCTAAAGCATGTATCCACAAAATTAGAGCAAAATTCTAAGAAGCACAGCAGAGAACACTGCATGGCTCTGAAGAGACAGAAGTTGGAGTTTGGGCTAAACCAGTGTGCAGAAACGTTGGCAAACCATCTAGTCTTTGGGTTCCAAACCCAGAAAATGTCACACCCTAGAAGTAGGTGCAAAACAAAACAGACCTGCTGTAACAAAGTTTAAAATCAAGTTTCCCTATGATCAGAGTTAACTGCCAATAATTTAACTGTCAGAACAAAACTCATGACTCTTTACAGAAAACATCATAGTGTAGAGCCTGACAATGTATCATTCAAATGTGATTAAGCAGGAAAAAGCTAATAAAAGAGATTTAAAACTTAATGAAACCCAGAGACGATTCACATGCAGAAGTTAGTATGTAACATAATTAAGGTGTAAAGAAAATAGAGGAAATGGACAAATTACATTTAAAAGATGAAATGTTTAAATGCAGAATTACAATTAAAAAAAAAAAAAAAAAAAAAAAAACCTTACTGGGCATTCTAGAACTGTAACTTTTAATACCTGAAATGTAACTGACGTGAAGAACTTGGATAGGTTTAACAGTAGAGCAGCTCAGAAAACAAGATTAGTGAATGCAAAAGCCATTCAATAAGATATATCCACACTGAAGTACAGAAAAAGGATAAAAACAATAGAACATGCAGACCTTCTCTACAAGTTTAATACTTTTAATTAGAGTTCCAAAAGGAGATACAAGAGAAAGAGACAGAGGGATATTTGAGAAATATTGGCAGAGAATTTCTCAAATCTAATGAACTCTAACTCACTGAACTCTTATATGGAACAAATACAAACAAAATTACACCTACACCCTCTATAATCAATTACTAAAAATCAAATACAAAAAGAAAACCTTAAAAGCAGAAATAGAGGCACAGCACTCTTAGAGGCCCTGGAAGAAGACTGACTTTCCCCAACTTCTATTTCCTTCCTGCCTCTTCATGTTCTAGACAGACCAACACTTACCATTCTTTCATAAGCAAATAGTTCTCTGATTTTATTTGTCCTGCTAGGCTCCCAATTTGAAAGATGTTGTCAAAGACAGATGGACAGAAAATGAGTATTTCTGACCCAAAAAGTTTCAGTACAGATTACTGCAGGTTCCACAAAAGCAAATATCATATCTACTGTGCTCATAGAAATTTACCTAGGACCTGGGACAGTGTGTGCCACAGGGGAGTAATTCACTCAAACTTTGGATAAAGAACCAATGATAAAATATTGAAATCTAGGAATGCCCACGTGGCTCAGTCAGTTAAGCGTCTGCCTTCGGCTCTGGTCCTAATCCCAGGGTCCTGTGATGGAGCCCCGTGTCAGGCCTCCCTGCTTCTCTCTCTCCCTCTGCCATTCCCTTTGCTTGTGCTCTCACTCCCTCTCTCTCTCTGTCAAATAAGTCAATAAAATCTCTGGAAAATCTTTTAAAAAATATTTAAATTTATAGACCATGGACCAAAAAATATGAACGAAAACTATATTATAAACCAGGAATTAAATTTTATTTTATTAAATTTTATTATTAAATTTTATTTAATGTTAAAAACATTACTTAAGGGGCACCTGGGTGGCTCAGTGGGTTAAAGCCTCTGCCTTCAGCTCAGGTCATGATCCCAGGGTTCTGGGACCGAGCCCTGCATCTGGCTCTCTGCTCTGCAGGGAACCTGCTTTCTCCCTTCTCTCTCTCTGCCTGCCTCTCTGCCTGCTTGTGATCTCTCTTTCTCTCTGTGTCAAATAAATAAAAATCTTAAAAAAAAAAATTACTTAAACATTATATAAACACTATCAAGCAATATTTATAAATATTATAAATCCAGGGCGCCTGGGTGGCTCAGTGGATTAAGCCGCTGCCTTCGGCTCAGGTCATGATCTCAGGGTTCTGGGATCGAGTCCCGCATCGGGCTCTCTGCTCAGCAGGGAGCCTGCTTCCCTCTCTCTCTGTCTACTTGTGATTTCTCTCTGTCAAATAAATAAATCTTTAAAATAAATAAATAAATAAATAAATAAAATAAATATTATAAATCCATTCAGGAAGACTTATTTGATAAAGAAATCAAGAGTCCTAATAAGAGTGTATCTAATATGGAAATTACTACTTTATTTTTGGTACTTGCACATACTACAAAAATCAGTTTCTTAAAAATCAGGTTTTTATAATTTATCCCTTTAGACAATCAAATTTCAAGTGAGACAAATTGTTTCCTAGATATCTTTCATACACTCGAAATTGCTTTAAAATGTCTTTTCATCTTAAGCCAAACCACTTGGCAAGGCGCAGTCTTTAAAGTTAAAATGAAAAATGGGGAGGGGAGAGAGGTAGAATGGAAAAATAATTTTAAATTGAAGTTCTACTCATGGTATTATAATGGTCTTTAATCTTGCCCTCAAGCAATAGGGTTTGAGAAAACATCGCTAGAAAACATAATTTGGAAGCTTAATCTTAAAAGAATAGAGTTGAACACAAATGACATGAATATCAGAGAAAAGAAGATATTTCACCATCTCATGCTAGTAGTATTTAGTAGCCATATTGTCACTAGCAATCAGAGGGTCTCAGAGTAATCCCCATTATAGGCACTGAATTTGGAACTACTACAGAGAATACACTGGTCTAAATTTCTGAAGGTAAAGCTATAGCGTCCTCTTTCTTTTATTTACTTTAAAGATTTGTTTTTTAAATTTTAGAGAGAAAGAGGACATGCAAACAAGCGGAAGGGCCGAGGGAGAAAGAGAGAAGCCTCAAGCAGTCTCCCCGCTGAGCACGAAGCCCCACATGGGGCTCAATCCCAGGACCCTGAGATCATGACCTGAGCCAAAATCAACAGTTGGCCAGTTAACCTACCAAACCACCCAGGTGCCCCAAATGTAGTCTTTTAGAATCAGTCCCAGATTCCCTCTTATTTAAAGCTAAGTCGGCATTCCTCCCCCAACAAACTCTATAATCAGTGTTGTTTTTTTTTTTTTTAAGTTGAAAACTTATGTTACAATAACTCATTGTTAGCTTTTGTGAGATTGCTTTTCTGTTAATCTCAATTTATTTTAATCCAGATATTTCTGTTTGTCTCCTGTGAAGACACTTAACATACCTCTGTGTACCTTAAGTACCACAGGTATATACATAAGAAAATGAGTGGTGTGAAAGTTTAACTTTCTCACAATTTCATCATTTTGATGTTCCCTCTGGACAAAAGTGTTATTTCTGATATTTTATTTTGTTTATAAATCTCTTACCATGTGTTATGTTGACCACAATGCCATATGTGGTACAAAGATAAATGAGACAAATTTCTGCCCTCAGCGGTCAGAGCTTACTTGAAAGGAAAGATAAATTATAACATTTTCTTGGTATTGATGTAATGTCATGCTCTGATAGAAGCAATTTATACATAAAGGACCGAATCCACATGGCAGGATGGGTGTGAGAGTGACTCAGAGCTTTGTGGCAGAGAATGCACACTGGGAGTGCATCTTGAAAGCCAAGCAAAAGTCAGATCAGTGTGGGTGTTTGGAGGATGAGAAGAGAGCAACTAGTTCAAGAAAGATCATACCCCAAAAATGTGCAGAATAAGAATGCAGACCATCCATCACATTGTATGTGTTGGGAGCAAATTATGAGACATGCAGGTAAAGCTGGTTTGGCATAGAATTTTATCATTGTTAAGTATAAATAGTTATTCCTGAAATGATACATATCCCTAAGTCTACACTGGCCAACCAAAGTGTAGTCTAGTAAAATATGATTATAGCACAGTAACTTTTAATTAATAAAACTTTCAGATTCATTGCAAGTTTTTTCTCATCTATCTTATTTAAAAAACCTGTGACAGAGTTTTTGTCCTCGAATTATGATAAATATTCCTTTTATCTAGTAACACCTTGTAACTATACCCCTTCCCAAAGGAAGAGGACTGCAAGTACCCTGTTCATTATAGTATATTGTGATACAGATATTAATGATCATAAATGTATAGAAGGAAGTATTTGGTATTACTATTTCTCTACAGTCATTAGGATAGTATCTCTGTATCAGTTTCCTCTGTAGTTTTCCTGAGTGATAAGATATAGCTCCATTTGGGTCTGGCTAACAACAGAAGACTATACAACTTCCACAGACTCTCCCTGTGTCCCAAACCACTTTGTTCTAGGGTCACATATGCATATTTGAATTTGACAGAAAGCTGTTTTATTACCAAACAGTGTGGGAGAAGATAAACACCACTTTCTTGCAATGGAAAGAAATAGTACAACCTCTATTAGCCATTTAATTTTTTTTTTTTTTTTTTTTAAGTAGGCTCTACACCCAGCATAGAGGTCAACATGGATCTTGAACTCAGGATCCTGAGATCAAGTCCTGAGCTAAGACCAATGGTTGGACATTCAACAAACTGAGCCACCCAGGAGCCCCAACTATCAGCCATTTTTACTCATAATGTCCCTTCCATTCTTATTTCAATCTCTATTTACTCATTAATCAGGTTAAAAAAAATGTGCTGGAATAAATTAGTAATAGAAGGGCATTGGATAAGATCAGGAGGGAGAGACATTTTATAACCTAAGATGATCAGTGAGGCATCTGGGCGGCCAGTCAGTTAAGTATCTGCCTTCCACTCAGGTCATGATTCTGGGTTCCTACAATCAGTCCCACATCAGGCTCCCTGCTCAGTGGGGGGTCTGCTTCTCCTTCTCCCTCTGCACTACTCCCCTCCCCCCACGCTTGTACTCTCTCTCTGGCTCTTTCTCAAATAAATAAATAAAATCCTTTTTTAAAAAATCCAACTTTTAATTTCAACTCAGATCATGACCTCAGGGTCTCAGGCTCTGGGGTTGAGGCCCTTTAGCAGGGAGTCAGCTTGAGGATTCTCTCTCTCTCTCTCTCTCTCTGCTCTTCCTCCCACTCATTCTCACTCTCAAATAATTAAATTAAATTAAATTTTTAAAAAATCTAGCACTATTTAATACTAGTCACCCCTGCTAGGGTTTAAGATAGTTTATTTCCTTTCTCTGTAAGTTCCTCTACCATAATCACAAGCTCCAAATGGAACCAGCTCTTAGCTACATTTTATATCCATAATTAAGTATATCTAACAGAGAAATGACAGTTACATTTTCAGAATTGGTAATTCTGAAAATTACCAGAGAAAGAAATCAAGAGCCCTAATTACCAAGAAGGAAATTCCTTCTGGTTTGAAGATTGTTGTTGTTTTAAACAAAATTAAGAACGGAAGAGGATATATTTGAAGTCTAACATATTTAGCATTTTTATTCAAATGCTCTTATAATTTCTGAAGTTAGTTTTCATGAAGAGGTAGGTACATTCAAATGATCACAGCTGTACCAGAAGCATAATAGCATATCAGTAAAAATCAAAATATAAGATTAAATATCAGAAAGTATTTAATCAACATCCTTAGTTTATAAGTGAGAACACCAAGACCAGAAAGGCTATGTGACATTCCTAAAGATGTCTAATGCTAGATGATTCCATAATCTAATCTTTGAGCTAGTTAGACTAGCACTAATTTACTAATAGTGGTTATTAGAAATAATATTTAGCACTGAGTTTACACTTTCATCATTTACTTTTTAATTCTTCTGAAAGATTCAATGACATACGCAGGCATTTTATAAAGGAGGAAATTAACAGACACAAAAAATAAATTTAAATTACATAAAGGCCATTATACCAAATGTTTCTCACTTCTTTTATAACCAATATCATCTAAATCAATTCTATTCCAACCATTCTTTCAGTGTTTAAAAGAGTTATATTGCATTGTAGTATGTTTTGTTTTACTGAATTAATTTTACATCTTTCCCCAGAGGCTGAAAAATTCCAATAGCTTTCTTTAAGTATCTCACAGGACTCCATACAGAAGAGTAAAGGTATTAAGAAATCAAAATAATGTGGAAAATATTACATTTATCTCTTTTTTAAATTATTTTTTCATATAAATACTTTTTACTATCAGAGCAAAAATGAATAGCTACTATAATCCTATCTTAAACTTAATTTGGGAGGGGAGTTCTTTTAGCAATAAGTACAATGTATCTGGCTGTTGCTAGCTGATTTGATAGAATTCATTTAAAGAAATATACAAAATCCTGTATGTGAGTGGTAGTAATGTCAGTATCAGACACTCATCAGCATGTTATAATTTTCATAGAAAAGAAACTTCAGTTTCCATTATAGCAGTCAATTATATTTTATGAATCCTTGTGATACCCATAAAACGTATGATTCCACTCCTGAGAGTTCATTTAACAAAATTGAGTTTAATCAATCAAAAAAAAAAAATTAACTTTGATAACCAAGGAAACATAAAAACCAGTCTTTTCAAATAGGAAAATGAATACATGAATTTATAATTTTACTTAGCAATTCAAAATGAAAGGTCAAACCGTGTCCCTGGGCCAGCAAGTAGGAATGACTATTGTTAGACAGTAATTTAATAAGTGAATGAATGGGTAACTAATCTTGCAGTCATGGTAACTGATTTCTCTGTGACTGTACTGAAAACACATTCATCTAAGAAAGGAAAAGCTCTCATTTTATTCATACAGTCTGGTTCCCATACCAGAAAATACTGAGGCATAAACAAGTTTTGCTGTTAATATTTTCAATATTCACTGTCAAGAAAATGATACCTAGGATGTCTAGCAATAGCAAACATTTGGTTATATATGATATACTCTGGTTATTTTCATCAAAGTGGAAAATATGCATATATTCAATTGCAAAGTATAACATTTTTAAAGAAAGATCCCAAACTATGTTTCTGAATCTGCTGATAGGAGAAGCAAATTTGTATGATAATGTGTCTATCTATAAACAAAGCCTTCTTATTAGATTTAGAAAAGAAAAAAGATGAAAGGTAGATTTGGATAGGAAGACAGGCCACATAAAAAGAGCAGAAATCTTCCCAAGTTTTAATGACATCTAAACATATATTTTTTAAGTATTTTATTATATATTAAGGTATATAATAGTTAAAAATATATCTTCCCAAATTAAATATATAAAGTATAAACATAATTTATATATAATTATATAAAATTTTATAAATATAATTTAATTATAAGTTAATTTTTATGATATATAAAATTATATAAATAAATTTATATGAGCAAATATTTACATAAATACACACTCATATAGATGTGTGTGTACACATATGTATATTTGCCAGTAATAAAGGTAGGAACAGATAAAAGATAGCAAAGAATGAAATTCTGAGGCTATAAAGTTAGTAGAAGGACACTAAACATATAACTTGGAAAAAATTTACAATGAGGGTTCATAATGGAGATTCATGACAAGGGTCATGCTATGGATTCAAAGGCTTGCATCCTTTCCTCTTTTAAGTAAGTTTTAATGGAATGCTTGGTAAAAAAAAAATATATTTTTTGACCGAAAAATAATCTACTTCTTGGAGTAGTGGGAAAATATGAAGTTAAAAAAGAAGAAAAAATTGAAGATATTGAAGAATCTGGAAGATCACAGGAATATTCCAGGCAAGAAGAAATTTAGAATGCAGAAGTGGGAGTGAAGATGCAAGAAAATTGAGAATAAACAGTTTTCACATATGAAGGACCCAAAACATCATGCTTATTTCTCAGATAATAAAACTGAGGTTTAAAAGGTTTCATAAGTTCCCCACAGTAATTTAACTTAGTTCCAGAAATGCCCACCATACAATCCTTGTTTGAATATGCTTTCAATAATATTGAGCAAAAGTTTCTTACCTTCTCAGTCCCTATGACCATACTTCTGGGGCAGGAAAACAACTATATCCAGAAGCATTCTTTTCTACAAAAGGGCTTGGTCTAATTACAAAACTCAACTAAAAGCAGGAGTCTCATTGAAATAGAACTCTCCCCTCTGCTTACTTCAACCTAACAGGAGTAATAAAATGTAAAACTACAGAGATAATGCTTCTTTAAACGGGTTTACTCCAAAAGGAAACTATCAGAATTTTTTAGTCAATTTTTTTTCTACTTGAAAGAAAAAGTGATATAATTCTATGAAATGAAATAAATTAGAATCCTTTAAAAACACGTTTTCCATATTCAAAGACACCTTGAGGGAAGATATGTAGGTCCTTCAGAATATAAGGAAAAAGAATTGTGCTAAGAAAATGGAGACAAACATGGGATCCAACTATAACACATGTACTCAAATTTTTTTTTATCAACATTAGTTTGTGAATTGAGTAAATATGAGGCACATTTCATGGAACTTAAGGAAAAGTCAACAATCTGTCAAGTAACTAGAGTAACGAGAACAAAGGATGTTACTCTGGAGATATATAGGAGGATACCTGACAGGGTAGTGGCTAAACTTCACAGCACATCAGAATAATCAGGGGCTTGTTAAAGAAAAACACAGACAGATGGTCCCCAAACCCGTAGTTTTTTGTTTGTTTGTTTGTTTGTTTTAAAGATTTTATTTATCCATTTGACAGACAGAGATCACAAGTAGGCAGAGAGGCAGGCAGAGAGAGAGAGTGGAAGGGAAGCAGGCTCCCTGCTGAGCAGAGAGCCTGATGTGGTACTCGATCCCAGGACCCGGAGATCATGACCTGAGCCAAAGGCAGAGGCTTAACCCACTGAGCCACCCAGTTGCCCCAAACCCATAGTTTTTGGTCTAATAGGTCTTGGATGAGGTTACTAAATTTTATTTCTAATAATTGTACCAAAGATCCTGATGCTACTTGCCTAAAACCTACACTTTGAGCACCATTGTTCTAGGGAAGCAAGAAAATTCTCCTAGATGTTTAAGCTTATTTATTAAAGAAGAAGGAGGAGGGGATGCCTGGGTGGCTCAGTTGGTTAAGCAGCTGCCTTCGGCTCAGGTCATGATCCCAGCGTCCTGGGATCGAGTCCCGCATCAGGCTCCTTGCTCCGCAGGGAGCCTGCTTCTCCCTCTGCCTCTGTCTGCCTGTGCTCGCGCTCTCTCTCTCTCTGATAAATAAATAAATACATAAATAAATAAATAAGAAGAAGGAGGAGGAAGTTAAAGGAAGAGGAGGAATAGGAGAAGGATGATAAGAAGTTTAAGTTTATTTAAGTTATGTGATGTGGGAAAGATAATTACAAAGTATGATTAAACATTTATTTTAATCTACTAATAGTTAATAGGAACAAAGCTCCTCCAAAAACAATCAATGATTAAAACTTCTCTTCTGCCCATTAAAGATATCCACTTCTGCTCATAAGGAAGTAACTGGTACCTAACTAATGTTTCCAAGGTAAGCAATTGTAAGATAGGATCAAATATATGAGGAATCTATTTTCAGATGATGGACCACAGGATGCATAAAAATGTGATTCCTCAGAGAATAAAATCAATGAGAAAAGCCCAGCAATGACCATGACTTTTTGACTGGGGGTACTTTCCTGACTGAGGTACATGCTAGGAAGACTTCAAGAAGGCTCCAATGGTCTCAATAAGCTGGTAAGGCAGAAATCAGACTTTGATGTTGCCACATTGCCTGAAATTTGTAAGGCAGGCTACCAAAGAGAGCAGAACTGAAAGAAAGAAAGAAAGAAAGAAAGAAAGAAAGAAAGAAAGATCGATCTTCATATGACTCCTCTTAAGATTTTAGCCAAATAGTAATATGCACATACATACAACAATGATAAGTGAGATCTTCCAGGAAAGAGATATTAGGAATTTAGAGATGAATGGAAATCCTAGAGCTATACAGTGAGAGATAGTAATTCCGACCACCAGAATGGAGAAACCTCACCAAATACATATAGGGCTAAAGTGATGGCTACTCAAGAAGCATCCTTAAGCAGCTTAAAAGCAAACCTCAGAAAGATTAAGCTTATCTCCCAGCAAATTAATTGCTGACCAAAATAATATGAAGGGTGATAAACCCAGATACAACTACAGAGCATCCAGAATGTACAATATACAATAAAAAATTACTAGACATGTAAGTGAGCAAAACGATGTGACCAAACATCA
This sequence comes from Mustela lutreola, assembly GCF_030435805.1. Taxonomy (NCBI): domain Eukaryota; kingdom Metazoa; phylum Chordata; class Mammalia; order Carnivora; family Mustelidae; genus Mustela; species Mustela lutreola. The sequence goes on from NC_081297.1 coordinate 93,056,799, forward strand.
GGAGTAATAAAGGCATATGTAACAAATGAGATAGTATAGAGCAAACAGCAGAAAGTGACTTTCAAAAATCTATTGTAAAAATGGTCTAGAACTTAAAGTTAAAAAAAAAAATGTTAATCCAGAGAAAATCAGATTATTGAATCTGAGGAAAAAACAATAGAAATCAAAAAAATCGATGCAGAAAGGATCAAATAATAGAGTCTCAGTGACCTGGGGGGTAAACAGCAAATAGTCTAATATACATGGAAATCAAATCCTAGAAAAAAAGGAGGGTATGGAGGAGGAAAATATATTTGAAAACACAAAGTCTGCAATTTCCCAATTTGATAAGAACAGTAACATGGGGATTCAAGAAACTCAATAAACTCTGAACAGAATAAAAACAAAGGAAACCCCAGTTAGGCACATATTGACAACTTTTGAGAGTAAAGAATAAATGGAAGATATTGAAAACAACCAGGGAAAAATATACATACAGAAAAACAATTATATGAATTACAGAAGATTTCTTTTCAAAAAAAAACAGAAACCAAAAGACAATGGAGTGACATTTTTTAAAGTGCTAAAAGATGAGAAAAATGGTAGGAGGAGGCAAGCCTGTATTGTAAATCCAGTGAAAACATTTCATCTTCTGGGCACCTGGGTGGCTCAGTGGGTTAAAGCCTCTGCCTTCAGCTCAGGTCACGATCCCAGGGTCCTGGGATCGAGTCCCGCATCGGGCTCTCTGCTCAGCAGGGAGCCTGCTTCCTCCTCTCTCTCTGTATGCCTCTCTGTCTACTTATGATCTCTGTCTGTCAAATAAATAAATAAATAAAATCTTTAAAAAAAGAACAAAACAAAAAAACATTTCATCTTCTAAATAAGGTAGTAATAATGGAGAAAGAATTAAGAGAATTTGCTGACAGTAGAACAATAAATTCTGAAGGAAATTCTTCTCAATGCATGGAATTAACATTAAATGCAAACTTGAATCTAGAAGAAAAATGTTAAGTACCAAAATTGATAAATAGGAGTATAAATATAAAAGACTGTATTTTACTTCTTTTAATTTTTTTGTAAAGACAAACAACTATTTAAGGCAAAGATAAATTTCCATTGTGGGGCTTAAAATGTGTGTCTATAAAAATACAATAGTGAAGTAGGGGTGGTAAATAGAATTTCATTGTTAAAAAATTCTTACATCTTATGTAAAGGGTTTAATACCATTTCAAAGGGATGCATTCTGAAGACCTTAAATCAAACACTAAAATATAATGATACAAATATAAAAATACGTAGATATAAACAAAGAGATATAGCTAAATAGCCAATGGAGGAGTTAAGATGGGATAAAAAATGATTAATCTAAACCAGACAAGAAAGGAAGAACTGAGGGGAAAAGAACACAAAAACAAATGACAAAAATTTTTAAAATGCAAAATGGTATTAAATCCCACCACACTGGGAGCACCTGAGTGGCTCAGTCGGTTAAACAACTGCCTTAGGCTCAGGTAATGATCCTAGGGTCCTGGGATCGAGCCCTGCATTGGGCTCCATGCTCAGTGGGAAGGCTGCTTCTCCCTCTCCCACTCCCCCGCTTGTGTTCCCTCTCTTGCTGCTCTCTCTGTCAAATAAATAAATAAAATCTTTTTAAAAAAATCCCACCACATTAATATTTATGTCATATGTAGTGGTCTAAACTCTCCAACTAAAAAAGGAGAGATTGTCAGACTGAATCGAAAAGCAGGACTCAACTAAGTGCTATCTCTAAGAAACACACTTAACATATAAAGACACTGACAGATTGAAAACAAATGATGGAACAATGCACACTGAAAAGAGTCAGCATACTATTTCTGAAGAAGCTATATTAATAACAGATGAAACAGATTGGCTTCAAGAGAGAGAAATTTATTTAGTATTAATAAAAGGTCAATTCAATAGAAGTCATAATAAATCATAAATTATAAATGTATGTGTGCCCAGTATAACAGCTTCAAAATACATGAGACAATACATTGATAGAATTAAAGAAAGAGAAATCTACAAAAATAGTTTGATACCAACACCTCACCCTCAGCAATTGATAGAACAAGTAATTATATAAAACTAAGTGGTAACAAGAAAAATGATTTAAACACCATAACCAACTTGAACTAATTCATACTTATCACTATTACAACTGAATTTTATACATGCATATACTCTCTTTTTAAGATTTTATTTATTTATCTATTTTAGAGCAAGAAAAAGAGATGGAGACAGAGCGAGTGAGCGATCATGTGAGGGGGGAGGGGCAGAGGGAGAGAGAAAAGCAGACTCCATGTTGAGCATGGAGCCTAACGCAGGACTCAGTCCTGCAACCCTAAGATCACGACCTGATGGAAACCAAGAGTTAAGGGCTTAACTGACTGAGCCACCCAGCCACCACTATATGTATATATTCTCTAAGTTCATATGAAATATTGACCAAGATGAACCCTATGTTGTACCATAGAACAACCTTCCATCAAATTTAAAGACTGATATCTCATGGAATACATTCTTTAAGCACAACAGAATTAAATTAGTTTCAAAAAAGATAAGATCTCTCAATATCCTTGGGGCTTAATTTACTCACCTGGGAGGTAGAAGAAAAGAAATAAAAAGCTGAAATCAGTAAAATAAAAACTAGACATACAATACAAAAATGAAAGCCAAATTGTTTCTTTGGAAAAACAATAAGATTGGAAAGCCCCTACCAAGGGATTATCAAGGGAGGGAGAGCGGAATAAGGGGGAGGAGGAGAGTAAGGAAGGGGGTGGGAAGAAGGAAAGGAAAAGCAGGAGGGGAAGGAAAGATGAGAGGAGGAATGGGGGAGAAGAATGACGGGAAGGGGAGAGGGAGAAGACAGGAATGGGAGGGAAGAGGAAGGGGGGTCGAGAGAGAGAGAGAAAGAGAGGAAAGAGGAGGAAGAAGAGAAACAGCAGGGGCAGAACAGAAGACGGGGCGGATGGAGAGACCACCATTTACCAAAACCATTAATGAAAGACATAATAGCTGCAGATGCCACAGATATTAAAAGGAGAATAAGGGCACACCATGGGTAAGTTTATGCTGATAAATTGAACAACTGAGACGAAATGGTGAGATTTCTTGAAAGACAAAACTTAATCAAAATTGAGAAACTATGAAATAAAAAATCTGAAGAGACTTATTCCTACTAAGGTAACCATAATAACGAACAAACAAATTCTATGAAGAAAACACCACACCCAGATGATTTCCCTAGCGAATTACATTAAATATTTAGGAAAGAAATAAAATGCCCTTCAGCAGAAGGAAAGAGGGTAGAATACTGCCCAGATTGTTGAGGCCAGCATAATTCTGATACAAAAAGCCAGACAAAGATATAACAAAGAGGAGAAAACTGCAGACCAATGTGCATCATGAACATACAGGCAGAAATCCTTAACAAATTTAGCATATGGAATTGGGCAATATGTAGAAAGAATAAAGCATAATGGCCAAATGGTGTTTATCCTAAGAAGGCAAGTTGGCTTAAGATTTGAAAATCACTGTAAATCTGCCCAATGGCAGGTTAAAGGAAAAGCCATAGGATTATCTCATCTGATAAGAAAACATTTGACAAAATTATGTGCCAGTCATGATAAAAGTTCACAACAAATAGGAATAGAATGGCATTTCCTTACTCTGATAAGGCTATTTATTACAAAAGAAAAAGAAAAACTTAGAGTTTACTTAATGATGTAATACTGAACACTTTTTCCTTAACATCAGGAAAAAGGCAAGGATATCAGTTTTCAATTTCTATTTAACAATATAAAGAAGATCTTACACAGTGCCACAGAGCAAGAAAAATATAAACTACCTAAAAATTAGGAAAGCAAAGTCTTTATTTGCAGATAACATGACTGTTTATGTAAGAATATTTGAGGTCATTCACGAAACTAAGAGAAATTATTAAATTCTCCATACAAAGTCAATATGCAAAATCAATTTCTATCTGTATACTTGTACCATACAATTAAAAAAAAATTTTAATTTAAATTTAAAATTCTCTTCACAATAACATCAACACAAAATGCTTACCTATAAATTTAGCAAAATAGCTAAAGACCTGTATACTGAAAACTACAAAGCACTGCACAGAGAAATTAAAGATCTTGGTAAATGAAGGATATATTAAATTCATAGATTAAACACTCAATATTGGCAAACTGTTAATGCTCACCAAATTAACATGTATATTAGAAAACAATCTAATTATAATTGTAGCAGGATTAACTAAAATTAATAAACTATTTCTAAAATTTATTTTTTAAAAATTTTAAAAGATTTTATTTATTTATTTGACAGATAGAGAGAGAGATCACAAGTAGGCAGAGAGGGAGGCAGAGTGAGAGGGGGAAGCAGGCTCCCTGTTGAGCAAAGAGCTCCATGTGGGGCTGGATCCCAGGACCCTGACATCATAATCTGAACTGAAGGCAGAGGCTTAACCCACTGAGCCACACAGGCACCCCCGCTATTTCTAAAATTTAAATGGAAATGCAAAGAGCCTACATTCATCAAAATGATTTTGACAAAATCATTACAAGACACTACCATATTTCAAAATTTCCTATTAACCTACAGTAAATAAGATGTGTGGTGCTGGCATATGTATTGGCAAATAAATTGATCAAACAGAAGACATGGGCCCAAAAATAAACATTCTTACATAACTGACTTGAAAGATTGATAAAACTATTCAGTAAGCCCAATAAACACCTTTTCAAGGAAAGATTCTGAAACAACTGGCTATCTGTATGGAAAATAATTCATCTCAATATTTATCTGAAAAATTAACACAAAATGGACATATGAAAATGCTAAACTTACATAATAAAATATAAAATCTTAATGTATAAAAAAAATTAGGAGAAAATATATATTTGCAATGCAGGATAAGGCAAACACTTCTTAGACAATACAGAAAGCAATAACCACAAAAGAAAAAGTGTTACATTTCTGTTCATTAAGACAACTTTAGAAAAATAAATTGGCAAGTTGCCAACTCAGCATATTCACAAGACATATATCTGACAAAGGTGTATATCTAGAATTTATAAAGAATGCCTATAACTCAATGAGAAGACAATACTACTTTCAATGGGGGGGAAGGGAACTGGGATACTTCACTAAGATAGAGTCAAGAATGGCATATAAATACAAGAAAGCAAGCTGCACACATTAACCAAGGGAATGGAAAATAAACCTCAATGAGATTCACTACATGCTCACTACAGTGGCCAAAATTTAGAAGACTGACAGACAATAGTAAGGATATGAAACAAACAGAATAATCATAAGTGTTGTTGGAAATACAAAATAGTACAAAATGATACGCATTGAGGAAAACCTTGGCAGTTTCTTTCATTCCCCATCATCTGTCTTGTTACCTACCAATTCTCACAAGAAAGAAAAAGGAAAAGGAAAAGAAAAAGAAAGAAAGAAAATGGCTATCCACAAATTTATACACAAGTGCTTGTATCAGTTTAACTTATAATAGCTAAATTTCAGAAATAACCCAGATACTCATCAATAAGAGAACAGATGAACAAATTGTGCTGTACTCAAGCAATGGAATAGTACTCAGCGATTAAAAGTAATAAAATACTTATGTATGCAACAAAGTGGATAAATTTCAGACAGTGTGCTCTGTGTTAGAATTAGCACACAAGAAAGTATGAGTTATATTTATAGTTAGTATGTGTTAGACAGGGCAATATGTACTGTGTAAGAAGGATGAATCACAAACCTGTATCCTTGAAACAAATAATATATTATATATTAATAACTTAAAAAGGTAATTAAAAAAACAAGAAAGTCTAGGCAAAAACTGTGGAAAGAAACTTATGGAAAGAAAAAAAAAATCACAACAGTGATTGCCTAAGTTGTTGGTTACATGGGAAATTCAGGGAATGTTGGGGAAATGAAAAGACTCAATATCTTCTTTGGTGTGTTGGTCATACAGGTGAATGCATTTTTCAAAATTCAAGTTGTACACTTAATATCTGAACATTTCACTTACTATAAAATTTACCTTAACAGCAACTAAAGTCATAGGTATAATCTATGTGGTATCATATGTTGAAAGAACCTTGCCCTGTGATCTAGAAAAGCTGAGAGTGAGTCCAAATTCTACCTAGTGACATTAGAAAATCATTTTAACTTCTTAGTGCTTCAAGTACCTATTTTTAAAAATAAGACATCAATATCTACACTTTATTCAGTCAATCTTTAAGAACCTACTGCATGCCAGGGGCTTAATAAGTGATTCTACTCTTTCATAGCCTTATTATAAAGTTCAAACGAGAATATGAAAGTGATTTACAAATGGTAAGACAGTATACAAATGTTATGATTTGTTACTGGGTTAAGTCAGAGAAACCACCTCATAGGAAAGAAATAAAAATATGTATTTAGGGTTTCAAGTTAGAGACACATCTTGTATATAGCAGACACTAATTTCTGCATTTTTAACATGAAAGAACACGAGAGATCTTAGATGAGAGAGAATATTTTAAAAAGCAAACTACACACAGCCTTTTTGGTTTATGATCACAGAAAGGACTCATTTGTGCAATTAAAGCCAGTTCCCAAGGGAAATAGTAATAGTAATAGTAATCAAAAGCTTAAAGATCAAGAATTTAAATCCCTGAAGTAGAACAGTTGACCCAAAATGAACCAGAAGGAAAAGTTCTAAACAAAAAATAGAGGTAAACCTAGGATTACAATAGATCAGTTTTATTCTCATTTTAACTTTATTCCAAATGTACAGCAAATTAAAATATGAAATTCTTTAAACAGGAATAATCATAGATTTTTAAAAAATTGTTTAAAGTTAGAAAATGAATGATTTAGACCTACAGGTCATAGAAGATAAATAGTCCATTACTTTGAAGTGTAAGTAGCTACTTCCGTTCAGCTCTGAACTTTAATTGGAATATCAAATAAGTATGTAAAATGCAAGAAACAAGCCCCAGACGGTGCAAAAATGTCTTAACAAATTCTCCCAAATTTGGCTCTGTGGGACCTAAACTAAGTTTGTAAAATAGTTTCCTCTCTCAAGTTAATTTAATGAACTTTATTTTAATGAAGACTCCTTTCCTTTTTCATTCCAATCCTGACAAATATTTTGAATGTCTAATTTCAATTAGACATAAGGCAGTGGTGAAGACAGAATTTATTTCAAAATGGAGAGTGGAATTATGGAGGTAGTAGCTCCCCTCCCTGGACTTTGTTTGCTTTCTTCTTATAGTAAATATTTCTAATGTAAATGCAGGTGATAAACCCAACAAGAAGGTACATTATTTGTATTTCTATACATTTAACTGATGTTTAAATCTTGTTTTCCAAAAGGGTGGCAATGCCAGGCATGATATATCCTATGAATTTAGGAAACCAAGAACCATTGAATAAAGATCCAACAGAAATGTCAGCCCACTTATTAAGTTAAAATAAGATAAACTATTAGAAGGTACCCAAAGTCAATGGAACAATACCTCCAATGAGTGTCTTACAGAGAAAGGGGTTCTGGAGAATTCCATTTGAATATTAAATATCCTTATATTGACAATATAACACAGCTTACAAGCAAAATGGCTGACATAAATAGTTTGAGTCTTTTTATACATTTTCAGAATGATGATAAGGCATAGCTATGTGTTCTGTCAATAAGGAAATACGGGCATATGTTCTTCCTCCAAGACAAAACAAAACAAAGCTGCAACCATCCTAATGGCAAGAAGAGGTTCATAACACCCATGGAAATTCATAAGAGGTATTGCCTTACCTTTGGGGCTAATTAAGAACCATTCGTAGGGAATCAACCATTATTACTTTTGTTATGAATTTTTGAAATCTATTTCATTGGGTGCATGGATAAAAGTAGGGGGTATATAGAATCATCATGATGGTGATAGTAAGTAGATTAAAGAAAAGTTAGAACTCTATACCCTTAATAGTAATATCTATTTTTTTACTGATGATCTACAACATGCCTACATTTCACATGCTTTATTTTCTTCCCTCCTTACACTAGTTCTCAAGGAATATTTTTATATCTCCATTTAAAGAAAAGAAATAGGCATCCAAACTTTAAGTTACTTTCCTAGAATGAGATAACTACTAAGGGCATAGGGAAGATTTGAACCTAAGTCAGCCAAACTTCAAGACTCATGGTTTGTTGTGTTTTTTACCATATCCAGAACTGAATTCAATTTTTTCACCTATCATGTTTATAGTCTACCCTTTTCCACCTCATAAACAACTCATTATCACAAAGTAAAGGTACCCCATGACACCTTAACCAGCTCTAATGGATTTGGTCATCGATGCATGGCAGTATTTTTCCAAGTGACTGATGGATCACATGTAGCAGGTGACTGAAATGCTCTTCTACCTGCATTTCAACATAATGATTCAAAATGTATATTGTCTTATCTTTCTAATCAAGGCAGCCTCAACTTAAGGTTGAAAAAGAGTCCTGAAATCCAAAAAAGCTGGTTACTATTGAGATAAGACTAGTGAATACATTGTAGACTATCAGGTATACCAAAACACAGATGCTTTCCAAATGTTAAGTTGAAATAAGAAAAATTTTAGTCTGTGGCCATTCTTAGTAATTGGTACAAATGAGAATAAATGAAAATTAAATATTTTGAATAATGTACTTAGTTGGGTCAGTCTCCGGTAACCAGACATGAGATAGGGCTCCAAGGGGTTTGCTGATACTTTGCTAATTTCCTTCTATATGGCTTTTATTTGGCAACAACAAGACATGGAAACAAACACATCACTTTTAAAGAAACAAAGAGATAGTTTAAACTTAAACAATGAGTAGTTAGTTACTCCACCCTTGTTTTCCATTAAGTGGATTTTTTTTTTTTTTTCATTTCAACATCATGGACATTAAGAGTTAGATTATTTCTCAGAGGGACATGTCCTGTCCTTGCTTATATTAAAATAGTTTTTGGTTCCAGCTAATATTGACTCATCCTCAGCAATCTTTGTGGTTCCATTTTCTAAAAGATGACCAACTATTACTTGTCCGATAACATAGGGAGGTCTATACTCTTTCAAAGAATTTTAGAAATAAGTGAAAACAGAAAATCTTTAAGCAAAAGAATCATATGGGCAAAAATTAATTCAGGGCTCTGTCCCTTCTTTTCCTATCTTTCCTCTTACTCAACTGAAAGGTTCAAATATACTGGCTATTTACGTGTTTCTTAATCCTGCCTGCACAGGAAGCAATCTAATTTGCTTTTGTTTGCAAGTTGTCATTTTCCCCAAAAATAATTAGTAAAGGAAGAGGCATTTAGAACAGGAGGCCAAAGGGGGATACTTTTTGGACAGAGGGAAAAGGTTGCTGGTGCCCTTCAAATCACACAACATAAAAACATAACAGTGTGAGCTCAGTCCTGAACAAAAAGGAAAATTTCTACCATAATCCTAAACTTTGCAGCTTATGTTTGAATATTAGACATCTAACTACTTGGCTGACATTTAAACATATGGCTAACATATGCCAAATTTGTTTAAAGTTGTGTCCAAAAGTTCAAATGTGGAAGATTAAAAGTCCTTATTGATGTTTTCTTATTATATTTTCCTGAAGATAAATCAGTGCAGCATGTTCCTATGTGTGGCAGGGTGGAGGTGGGGCAGGAGAAATGAAGGAAATTTAGGAGGGGAGACAATTCTTCTTTGTTTTTCCTCCTTCCTCAGCAAATGGGAAAATAAGGCAGAACACTGAAAGTCTTGCAGTAAAACAGGTCTTTGTGACCAGTAGAATATGTGTTTTCCATGATAGCTTAAGGTAAGAGCACAGTTTATCCAGAAGAATGTAAAACTGCCCAAGTTCCATGAATGGGAGAATAGAATGGGGTGGATTTTAAAAATATATAAACAAATATTTAAAAGTGTGTCAGGTTCATTTAAAGTATTACAGTTATATTTAGCCTGTGTAGGAGCAAGTTTTCGGTAGTAGAAAAAATATTAGAAAACCAAAAATGTCACCTGTACTATAATTACATAATAGTTTGTGTTCCAACTTGTGCTTCACACTTTTTAAGAAGGCATGTATTAATTATTTAAATCTCTCAGAATAACAAGAAAGTGGCTATTTATTATCACCTCCATTTCAGAGGAAAAGATACAGACGCACTGAGAAACTAAATATTTTGACCAAGTCAGTATTGCAGAAAATTGTGGAGCTAGGATTCAAACTAAGGCAACGTGGCTCTAGAATTCATAGTCTTAGCCATATCATATTGATGTTTTGGGCTGAAGAGGGCTGAACTGATCAATCCTGCTACTATTTCTTTGAGAGAGCAGGAAACAAGTTTCATCCTTAGAAATCTAAGGATTATTTTAAATTCTTTCTATATCCTTTTATCCGTCTACCTCCATGCAGTTAAAAGATCTAAAGAACAAGATGCCACATGTAATATATTACAAAAGAACTATATTTTATCAGCAAAGGGAAGTAGGCAGCCCCATATGAAATACAGAATGAGCTCTCCAGCATCATTAGAAAAACACACAAAAGTAGGTTGACGGAAGCAAACAGTGACTAGTGAAAATATGGTCCTCAGCCTTCTACCATTACCAGAAAAGGACAATTCCAGAAAACAGTATTAATTCATACTATAAACATTTAGCAACAAAAATTAGAGAAGATATGCTCTTAAAGTATACTAAAGAAGCATCTTCAAAATGACTTGTGTCAATGAATAAGATTACATCGTACATTTAATACGATTACAAAGTACATTTATCAGTGGATTTTTCTTAAAAGGGATCTGAAATTGAACACAAATCTTTCCTCCAATTGACATATCAACTTATTATTTGTGATGATATCTAACATTCCTGTGTTAATACCTTTCCTCCTGTCATTACCATATGACAATAATCTTGCCAAAACATCTTCTTCAAGGCTTTTCCTTCAAGCCATTCCTTTCTCCTGAAGACTTATCAGACTATATGTCTTATCTTTGAAAATTGTGACATCGAATATTTATACTGCTATGTATATTGTCTGTTTATGTGTTACCTTGCTACCTAAAGAATATATTTATAATGGCCCGATATTCTTACTGACTCAAACTGATATTATAAGCTTATGAAAAAGAGATACTCACATCTGTGATTTATATCTATATAATTACTATGAAATATTTTAAAAGGTGACCAAAGTTAGAAAGATTGATTATAAGTTAATAGCTAGAGCCCCAGGTAATGACCTTTGGTGCCACAAAGTAGATTTAAATAATTTTACAAATCACAGGGACACATTGGTACTCTTGCCAAAATACATTTAAAATATTCTCAAGGGGAATTCACATCACTCCGTATTACAGTTCTTGACCTCACATTTACTTTTTAAACCAGCACAAGGAAGCTATAGTACTTGCAATTAATACAACCTATCAGCCACTTCTCGCTGATTTTGCAGGCAGCGATTGGAGTCATGAAGCTGGCCAACAGAGGCTCTGTGGAGACTTTCAAAGACTCTACCTCAAAGCACTGGCATGTGGCCATTACAAGTTTTGAGTTTCTTAAGCCACAATCCTCCCTCAGGGGCAGAGTCACAAATATTCAGCTCATTCCACAAGCAGCAAGAATTTGTTAATCCTGCCAAGGCCCATGAGATTTCACACCTGTAGTCAAATTAGTTTTGGTTTGTGTTCTACTATAAAGTAAAAATATTTGGGTAGCTTTCAATACCTTTAGCCAAGAAAACATTATTTAGGCTACTAGACTTCAACAGCAATGGCCTGAAGGTATTAAAAATGAGAAATGGGGGTAAGGCCAAAGACAGGAGCATAGGTAGATCAGTGGAAAACCTTAGTACACAACATCTAAAATCAGTACCTAAAACCAATAACCCAGTGACACTTAATAGCATTAATACTTAAACATCATGTGAAAAACACTTAAAGATCATAAATGACTTTTCTCTAAATATTTTAAGCATTATATTGTGTGGAAAAATATTTCCTTCACTTTGCAGTTGGGAAATAATACATCTAGAGTTATGGAAATAATAATATTAGTGCCAGGATTCAACCAAATGCTCAAAAAATGTTAAAACCCCTTTTAAGTCTTTCAGTGAGCAAATCCTTTTAATAGGGGTTAGAACTGACCTATCTTATTGGGTCTTCTACTCTGATGAAGGTCATCAATGTATCAACATGGAACTTTCAGGTGTTACCAGTTCAGATATTACTCATCAAATATTCATCAACACCAAGATAATAGCTGACATTTTGTCAATTAGGACTGTGTTCTCAACCTTTAATTTATATGAATATGTTTAATTTTCAGAACAAAGCAGAAAGTATCCCCACTCTCAGGATGGAGAAATTGAGGCATAAATGCATTAAGTAAACTTCTCAAGGTTACACATATATCTGGGCTAAGGCTTGAAGCAGTGCAATCTGACTCCAAAATGTTTGCTTTTTTAATTACCAGCCTATCCCTCCTCTGGCACTTGGAGGGCTGCAGGTAATAATCACGATAAAATTTCGTCCTTGACTTATAACTAAAGATAGTAGTAAAGCCAGCTTTAGACATTCCCCTTTCTTAGAACAGCTGCAAATAACAATAATTTCAATAAAGATACAACACTGACATATAAACTTTAAAAACTATGTAGCAAGTAAGTCTGAAAATAAAATAATGCTATAATTCAAACTGACCAGTGTTCTAATCCTATTTTTCTTATCAGTCTTACCAGTGTGGGCTTTTAGGAAATGATTCTACCTTTAGCTTTTGATTCTTCAATAAGATGAAAATACAGCTATTATGGTAAGAATTTAACACCTGAGTCCATGCCCTTTACAGCTCCTGGAACATGTAGAGTCTATAAATTAGTAGTGCCAGTTCTCCCATGAGGACACTAGGGTGAGGGAATGGGAGAAGAAAAAAGAAGCCTTAATTAAAATAGCATTCTTATTACTGAGAAGCCATGTTCCTTGCCTGCTTCAGGTGAAGTAAGAGCACTTGTTGTTCAGGTTCTAATTTTATTTAGGTCTGAACCCTGTTGCATTTTACAAATTCCAAGAACTTTGTAGAAACACTGATGCTAGAACCCCCAAGTCAGTCCAATTAACTCAAATCTCTGGAGAGCAGGGCTGAGCATCGGAATTTTTAAAAATGCCCCAGGAGACTGTAATTGAGGATCAAGCCTCACTTTACCACAGATCCTTCAGGTATGCCCAGGGACGTTCCTGCAGATGTGCATGGCAGCCACAGGTGCAGTGGCTCAAGTTACTTTTCTAGCTTTGACAAGAAAGGAGTAGTAAGACTCACCGTCCCCATAAGAAAGAATAGGAACAATGATATTATAGCTAGTGGAACTCAACATGTCAGCTTTATTTATGGTTAGTCAGGTGATCATTTCTCTCCTAAAGTGCAGTGTCCTTTGGTAAGACTGACTTTAACAACATGAAAGGCCATTTTTCCCCTAATCTTAAACTGAAGATATCAAAAATACACAGGGCTGGCTTGACTTACTGATCCAGGCTAAGAAACTGGAATAGAGAAAGCAGAGACTTCGTTGGCTCTTCCAGGTAAAGCCTTTATCTTTTTTTTTTTTTTTTTCTCAAGGGCCCTAGAAGAACAAGATAAGTCAACTGCCTTTTTGACCCAGCAGTGTCATTTTCCTAGTTGTAAAGCAAAGTGCTCTATAAACTAGTAAAAAGCCATGACCCAATAAATGCACAGAATCTCGTTACTCATCCTCCATCTGAACAGGAGAACAAGGATGTGAGGTAGAGGTTAACGCTCTCCTATTACCCAAGTGTGATGAAAAATTGAAATATCCTCCCTTCTGGGCCAAAATAGCAATGTAGTATCATGCAGTGTCATTAAGATTCCACAAATTTTTGTTTTGTCATAGCCAGCAGACTGTATAGCCAAGCATCTTGTCAACCAAGAGTGTGAATGGCCCTCTTGGCTATCCTTCACAGGGCCATGCCATACCATGTTCAAGGTCCTGATACATTCTCCTGAAATTCATGAAATGGTCACTCAGACGTTCCCCCAAGAATGATCTGATATGGGTCAGAACAAAACATTAACTAATTCGAAGTTATGCTGTCTATACAAAAAGTCAACTTTTTTCTATGTCTCATTTCCAAAATTATGTTCAGTATTTTAATCTATTATAACTCATGCAAGATTATAGGTGATACCCAATCACAGCATAAATATTATCTCTAAATGATACAATGCGATGAAAATTAATAACATATAGATCTTCCACGTATGAAGTTGCCAGAGAGAATTAAATTTTTAGATAGAATATCTTTCTTATGCACTAAAAAGTCAAAGTTCAAATTCTGTTTTCTCTTTAGCTCAACACAGAGGACACTCATTTAATCTGGGTTTCTTCATCAGCTGTTGCGTCCTGTGCTGGCCCCTCCTGATGCCTCCCAAATTGTTATTTCTACTCGAAAATTGTTGTGTACCTCTCTTTCCAGTCATACTGAAAATGACATAGGCTATTATATCACTGCCCTCATCTCCATTAAATTTATAACACACAATTTTGGCCCCCATGGCCAAATTTCTAGGAACAAAATTATTCCAGAACTCAAGACTACCCATACCTATGAAAGTGTACCAAGGCAAAAGCTTGATCCTATCTTGGAAAGAAGGGGAGACAGGAAGTATAAGAGAAAAAAGGAAAAATATATCTTGCCTTCAGTGAATCAGGATGCCATTCATTCTCTGAACAGTAGTCTGAAGCTTGCAATCTGTGAGATGAAACTCATTTCCAAGAAATCTCCCAGTGAGAGGTAAATCGTCAAAATACACTTCCCCTATCTGAAGGAAAAAAATATATATATTTATCATATGCACTGCTTTATCACTCAGAGCATTTAGACATTCCAGTCTCCACGAGCCTTCTTTTTGCCTTTTGATCCTACATATTTAAAAAGTCTTAATTTCCATTTTCCCTTTGAGCTCTATGTACTTAGCACTCTAGGCATGGAATTTGTATAAATTATTTCTCATGCAACCACTGGTGCTTCTTATAAGTAAATCTCCTCTCATCTTTAGCCTGCAGCTTCTCAAACACTGACTGCCCTTCTTTCTTTGCAGGCTTTTAATCTATTTCTGCCTCCCTGTAAGATCCCAAGGCATCCCAGCCCTCTGCTGTATGTTGCCTATGAATCCAGTATTCTAGGAGCAGTTTCCCCATGGACCCCACATGCATGCTAGCTGGAGAAATACTCTCAGCCAATTCTAGAAATGAAGTTGCTGGTGATGCTTCCAAAGCCCATGACCTCAGAGGTGCACTGAGGTTCAGTGCTCTCCCTCCCTTTCTGAAGTTTCTAGATACATTAAAAAACTAAACAAATGAAAAAAAGAGCCAATTGTTAACTCCAGGAGAAATTAAGAGTTATACAAAAAAATGTAATCATAACGCACCAAGTGCCTCAGTGAACGATACGTGCATAGTTCTAATAATCTAAACCTAACACTGATTTAACCAAAATGTGTCCAATAAATACATTGGAATGATGGCAAAGCAGAGGTCATGAGAGCAAGATATAACACAGAGGAGAAAATCACCTCCCCAAGCAGGAAGCCATCACAAAATATCCTAACTTGAAATAAATCAAGAAATAGCCAATAAGCGTACTACTCAGAAATATGAAAGTAAATACTAGGAGCAGTAGCTAAGAATGCTGAAAAACAGTTTTCCCTGGGAAGTAGGGCTCCGGACAAGAGGGTGGATCAGGGGACTGCTCTGTGCCTATATGTATGTATGTATGTGTATGATTTGAGCCCTTGGATCTACTTGAATTTCTAAACCACCTACAGGGACTAAAATGAAAATTGAAAGTTAGGGTACAATATTATACATACCAAATTGAGGGGCCCTGTTTTTCTAATTTTTTAAAAGATTTTATTCATTTATTTATTTGAGAGAGAGAGAGAGAATGAGTAGAGGGGAAGGTTAGAGGGAGAGGGAGAAGCAGACTCCCTACGTGGGGCTCGATTCCAGGATTCCAGGATCCCATGCCCCAGGATCATGACCTGAGCCAAAGGCAGACACTTAACTGACTGAGCCACCCAGGCACACCTGACTTTTTGTTTTTGTCAAGCCATATCACATCATCACCTCAATACACAAGATGTGGAGCGGGGAGGGTTTGATAGTTAAGACCACACCCCCAAATATGTATACACTGTACATCTTAATTCTAAACAAAATAAGGACAGATTGATTACTTGGCTTCCATCTCTCCCTCATTTTTTCTTCTCTGTTGTGTGTAATTCTTCTAATTCTTAAGCACAAGAAGCTACATACACTTTTCCACTTCCATGGAGCAAAGAAATAAAAGCTATCCTGAAAACCCTATACACTTTGAGGAAACTTTACTCACTTGGGCTTCATAGTACCTTGAAGTTGGAAAGTGTTGGGGCAGGGGGCAAGAAAAAGAGATGAAGATGGGTGGTTGAATGCTCCATGGTGGAAGATGTTTCTGGATTTGAGCAAATGGAAAACTAGCATGCCATGTTTGGAGTAGAGACAGAGGCTCCACCTTCAGAAGAGCCAAAATGCCATATGCCAACCCAACTGATAAATCATGCTGAGCCTGATTTTCAAAGCAAAAAATGTCTTCTTCAAACTTCTGTGTTCCACATTAAACAAGGGAGGGGAATAAAAGACCATTTCCACCTCTGGATACAGGACATAACGTTGCACCTGTTTCGCACACAACTTTGCTTTGTTGAAAATGCCCATGTTCCCTAAGCTACTGCCTTTAGCTGCAGGCTGATTCCACACCCCATCCGTCCATATTACACCTCTGACTTCCATTTAATGTGCACAATTCTTACCCTTTATTGAATTCTTGTATCTATCCTTGAAGCTTTACTGATATTTATATGGTATTTTGCTGTGCCCTGGAATTGAAATTTAGATCAGGAGACTTGAAAAGAAGAAAAAGAAAGGACTGGAAAAATTAAACAGAAGAAAAGTCTAACAGAATCCTAATTTTTGAATTTGAGTGCAGGGTTGAAAAGTAAATTCGTCATGTATTTCAGCATTTAAGAAATTATTAGAAGGTGATAGCATGAAGCACCTGGGCGGCTCAGTCATTAAGTGTCTGCCTTTGGCTCAGGTCCTGGGATCAAGCCCTGCATTGGGCTCTCTGCTCAGCGGGAAGCCTGCTTCTTCCTCTCCCATTCCCTTGCCTGTGTTCCCTCTTGCTCTGTCAAATAATTAGAAATCTTTTAAAAAAATAAAATAAAAAAAGAAGGGGATAGCCATCAAAAATGTTTTTGTTTCATTGAATGAATACTAGAAACAACTGTAACTTGCTTCGATCGTAGATTGAATACATAACTGTTTGTTGATTTCATTTTATCTTGAAACAAACAAGGACCAAGCATCATGGTAAGCTTGCCAACATTGTCTTTCTGTCTCCAATTATCTGGTCTGTTGAGACCAGGTTTGGCCTCATTTCCGGTGATAACTTCTGTCTGGAACATTGGCATTCCCCCGTGTTCTGCTGCCTCTTGGCAGCTGGTCTCCTTCAAGCTCTCCCTGCATATATAAAATGCTAGTTATCTGAATATCTCCTAAGGATATTAATACAATTCTGTGCTTTATTCTACAATAAACATATAATATTCTCCAAAGAATAATGTAGTTTTTTGAAATTAACAATAAAATGTTCAATAAAGTTAAAGATTTGTTTCAGTTTTTAGTCCTTAAGTTATACATAGCTGACGATTTATAATCACAGTTCTAGGTTCTAAGATCAA
The DNA here is from genome assembly GCF_030435805.1 of Mustela lutreola. NCBI lineage: Eukaryota > Metazoa > Chordata > Mammalia > Carnivora > Mustelidae > Mustela > Mustela lutreola. Next base: position 93,074,613 of record NC_081297.1, read on the forward strand.
GCAGAAAAAAAATCTCTTCTCTGTAAGGTTTTTCCACCAAATTAATATATGGTTATACTCATTTGTTCCTGTTGTTTTCAATTCTCAACAATACCAAAGGATTATTTTTTTTCATTATTTAACTATATTACTATGTAAGCTATTTACATAGTTCTGACTTCAGAACTCAGTAAGGGATCTCGAAGAATTCTTGCCTTAACTCTACATTTCCTTTCATTGTTCCTTTTGCAAACATGTATATTTTACAAATTATATATATCTTTTCCCTCTGTTTCTCTTTCTTATACAAAAAGCTAACATTCTATACGTATTTTTCTGTACTTTCGTGTTTTTTTCACTTAACGATGTATTTTGGAGATGAATATAATGTATAGCGATCCCTCTAATACCTTTATTCCTTTTTACCACTACATAGTCGTCCATGGTGTGATTGTGTGATGGTTATTCAACCGGTTGACTATTAATAACCATGCAAGTTGTTTTGGTCTCTCATTATTACAAATAATGCCACAATGAATAATTTTGTATATACGTCACTTTTTATTTTTGAAATTTACATTTGTGATAAATTTCTAAAAGTGAGAATCCTATGTCAAAGGAGAAACTTTAGTGGGAATTCCACTAACTATGGTCAAATTCTCCTCTATAAGAGCTGCCCCATTTTGCATTTTCACTAACAAAGTGTGAGAGTGTCTGTCTTCCTGGATCCACACCAACAGAATATTCTGTGAAACCGATGGTGAGAAACAGTATGTCACTATGGTTTTAATTTGCATTTCTCTTATGATGAGAAAGATGAAGCAACTTTTTCATATTCATCATTCATCAGGGTCATTGCCATTCTTTTCTGAAAATTGTCTGCATTTTTGTCCATCTTTAAAATCAAGTTGTTTTTTCTTATTGAAACTTAGGATGTTGTTACATATTAGCATTTTTAGTCAACAGTTTCTCCCCAGTGTGTCATTTGTCTTTTTTTGTTTGCTTGTTTTGCTACAAAGAAGTTTGTTTTTGTTTTTGTTTTAATATGACCGAATGTATCAACACTTATTGCTTCCAAATTTTAAGTCATAATTAGGAATTTTTTCCCTGTACCTTGTCAAAAAAAGGAATGCACATGTGATTTCTTCTAGACATTGTACAGTTCCATTTGTATGGTGCTACTCTTTTTGGAATTTTTCTTAGTTTGTAATCTATAATCTGGATAGAATTTTGTCTTTTTCCAAATGGCTAGCCAGTTATTGCAAAACATTTTATTAAAAAGCCTGTCTTTCTGGGGCACCTGGGTGGCTCAGTTGGTTAAGCATCTGCCTTGGGTTCAGGTCATGATCTCAGGGTCCTGGGATTGAGCCCTGCATTGGGCTCCCTGCTGAGCAAAGAGTCTGCTTTTCCCTCTCCTTTTCCCTTTGCCCCTCCCCACTGTTCCTTGCCAGAGCTCATTTTCTCCCTTACTCTCAAATAAATAAATAAGATCTTTTTTAAAAAGTCTATCTTTCCATCCATGAATTTGAGTTTCCATATTTATCATATACAGAATTACTATATTCGTGGTCTATTTTTTAAAAATTTCTTTATCCTATTGCATTAGTTTTCTATGTATTCAATAATATCACACCCCCTTAATTATAGAGGCTTTATATTATGTTTTAGCATATAACAGAACTAGTCTCCCTCAAAGTATTTTTTAGGTATTCTGAAAAATTTGAGAAAACAAAAACTCATTGGCATATTATTAGAACTACATTAAATACATAAGTTAGAGCTGACAGCTAAGTGATATTAAATTTTAAGCAGGAGCTTGATATATTTTTTTAAGTCAACTTTTATGTTTTTCAGTAATATTTTAAAACTTTCTTCATGAAGAAATGGTTTACTTTCTTTATTATGAGTATAGATGGATTCTTCTCCTGGATTATATTGTCTAACTGGTTATTGTCTGTATATACAAAGGACAGGTAGATATGTGTTGTTTTTATATTCTACTTTAGTAAGTAGTAGTAGTTTTGTAGTAGTTTTCGTATTGATGTGGGATTTTCAGATATATATCATCTATAGATACAGTCAGTTTTACCTTTCCTTTTACAAATCTTATGTCTTCAATAATTTTTAACAGTCGAATTCTTTTAGTAATACTTCTGGTGCAATTTTAAATAGTAGCAAGAATATAGGAAATTCTGTTTTGTTTCTGACTTTAGGAGGAACATGTTGGGTATTTAAAGCTTTCCTGTCAAATAAAATGCTGGCATCAGAGTGTGAATGTTATATTGTTTTATTTTTTCATCATTGATTTTATTTTAATCAGGAATCGGCATTGATGTTTGTCAAATGCATTTTCAGAATCTATGGAGATTACCATATAATTCTTCTCCTAGAAATATCAATCTACAGTTTAGATTAGTGGAACCCATAATATTAAACCATCCTTGCATTGCTGAAATAAATCTCTCTGAATCCAAAGATAGTGTATATTTAATTCTGTGTGCTTTGTAATTTTATAAGTGATTACTTTGCATCAACATTTATAAGCAAAATTAATTATTCTTTGGTGAAGTTTTCATCTGATATTGGTCTTAGTGTTATATTTACATTACAAAAGAACTTGGAATTTTTTTCCCATGTACTAGAATAGCTTAAAAAACACTGGGGCTATCTAGATTTTCATAGGTTGAGTAGATTTTCCCTATGAAATCATCTGGGTCAGTGATTTTATGTAGGGGAAGCTATTACACAACTTTCTGTATTATTTCAATAGAAATTTGTCTGCTTGGATCTGCTATATCAACTGCATTTTTAATAAAGTCTATTTTCCTAGAGACTTATTCATTTCATTAACATTTATTTGTAAAAGTACACAGAGTCAGTTATATGATAACTTAAAATTATTTAACTTTGCTATTTGTTCCCTTTTGTCAACTTATTATTGTTTTTGTGTATCTGTGCCTATTTTTTTAACTGGACTAAAAAAATACTTTCCATTTTGTTGATAATTTCATAAATATGATATTTTCTTTATTCTGTCATTTTTGTTTTTTAACTCATTTTTTTGTTGTTTTTATCAACCATATCCTTCTGCTTGTGCAAAGTTAATGTTGATGTTCTTCCTCTAAGCTTATGAGTTAGTGGTCTGGTTCACATATTTTTAATGAGCTATGGCTGTCTTCCACCCCAAGTCTTGCAAGAAATGTGCTCAGGAAATTTCTGTAAATTTGCAAATCTTACCTGTTGTATTTTTCTATCTTTGAAGAGTTGATTCCCTTCAACCTACATTTGGTCACTTTCCAGGTCCTTCAAATAGTTGTATTTTATTTAATATACAGATTTTATAAATGTCATCTTAGAAGAGTTCATTTGACCAAACTATTGTGCCAATGCCAAAAGCTAGAATATCTGCCTAGTTTATGGAAAAGAGATTGGGAAGACTAAAAATCAAAACAAAACTATTCTGTTTTCTTTATCATACCTCCCTAAATCTCACGGACTCTGAGTTAAGCAGAAGCAAAAAGAAGTAGGTATTCTTAATGTAGTGTGATTTTCATAGGATTTTGAGAGCACATGTGAAAGGATAATGGCTTGCTTTCAGGGAAATAAGATTGCCCTCTGACCCTTAAAAAATAAAGTAAATTTACAATATATTAGAAAGTAAATAAACAAACTTATCTTTCTGAGAATGAAGCACCCTGCCATGAAAAAGAAATAACTAATGATAGTAACATATTTAAGAAAAATCACATAGATATAAAAGTCTTAAATAAAATAGTAAGTTCCTATAATTGAACATGTTTATTATTTAAATTTTTAAAGTTTAAATATTAAATTTTTATTGTGAACATTTTCAAACTTCTAGAAAAATAGAAGTAATACTAGGATCAGTCTCCTTCTACCTCAATGTTTTTTTATCTTTTTAATACATGATGGTAATGTAGGGTTATAACTCAGAAATATGAGGAGGTAAACATCAAAAAAAATCTCTCAAAGTAATTCACCACATTACAGACTTAAAAGAGAAAAATATCAAAAGATTTTCTAAAATAAAGCCTGCTGTAATGTTCGAGATCTATTAATAATAAAAATTATGGTAGAAGAGGACTTCCTTAATCTTATTATTTTCTCCCAATCATTTCTAAATATATATTTTAAATATATTTATATATTTTTTATTTAAGTATGTATTTAAATATATATAAAAATTTTTGACAAACTTTATATAAATTTAGGAGCTGGACAAGAGTCTTTGCCTTTACAAGTGATTCCTCAAAAAAGTAATATAGGTCTTCCTAGTGAAAAAAGACAAAAAAGAAAAACTTAATAACAAGAAGATATTATTTATTAATGATTTCATTTACAGTGAATCCCAAGAAAATTACTATATAATTTACTCTGAATTACTATAAATTACTCTGAATAGAAGTTCAGAGTGTGAACTTCCTAAGTAGAACTTATTCACAGAACTTACTTAATAGAAGAACCATATAGAAGAATTAATACTAATCCTCTAGTCCAGTAATAAGCAAATATATAAAATATTTTACAAAATTTGCAAACATTCCTAGTAATTAACAAAGAAAGCATAAGATGTTTATAGAGAAAATTTTTAATATTCTGTTTGAGGATATAAAAGAGTATGGATGTCTGTATGTGTATGGTTAACAGCAGTTCACCTCTAAAATTATTGATAAATTATACACTCCATGAAATTCTAATCAAAATCTCAGAAACTTCTGAAAGGAGGGACCTTCATAAATTAATTCAAAAGTTAATATTAGTTAATAAAAGATCCCTGCATAGCTAATACATTTTGAAAAAAAGAAGAGCAAAGGTGTTTGTGCTTAAGCAACATTACAAAGACAAATATTCAAAATTGTGGGGTGCTAGAACAAGAATAGAGAAATAGACCAGTAAAACAAGTGGAGAATTCATAAATGGATTTTTGTATACATGTAACTTTTATATGTATCTGAGAGATAACTGATAATTGTGTAGTCAGATATACATACTTATTTTTCCTCTATGGTTTGTACTTTTAGGATGTTAAGAAATAAATATATACATTTGACTACAGCAAAACTGAAATATCTCTTCAATTAAGTACATCTTAGACAAATCAAACGGTTAGAAGACAAACGGGGGAAAGTATTTGTAATTTTTAAAACTGACAAGCGTTAATACTGAGAATCTATAAGAAACTCCTAAAATGACCAAGAAAAAATACAAAAATCCCAAAATAAAACTTAATAAATATATTTTTAATGAGCTAGAAAGCTCAATCAAAAGATTGAGGACACCAGAATGTTCACATAGGACTGCTTGTGGTAGCAGAGTTGGAAATAATCTAACATGATCATCACTAGTGGAATGGCCAAGTCACATCTGATATATACACAGATGGAACTGTTATTGTAGAAGTCAGAAGCCATAACTGGACTTCCTAACTTGTTGGTCATCAAGAACATAATGTTGTATGAAAAACATAAGAAAAAGAATGCAACCATAACTCTTATTTTACAGCATTAAATTTATATGTATATTAAACTGACAAAAATCACACCTCTTATTTTTCAAAGATTAAAACATGTACGGAATGTGGATTGGAAGAACAAATGTTAAAGTGGGTGCCTACTGAGGGGATAAGGAAATGGAATTGAGCCTGGGGACTGGCAAATGAAAAAATAATAAACATCACAAAATAAACATGAAGTCTTGGAATGCTGACCATAATTATCCTGAAACTGAGGAGTGTGATCAGTTCTATTCTCCTAAAGGAAGAGAAAAATACTATTCAGTGGGTTTTTAGGAAGAGAGTCTGTGGTGGTCAGCAATAACAGCAAAAAGTAAGAAACACTGACTTTATTATTCACTTTCCAGGGATGAGAACATCCTGAAAGACTGACTCAAATGTCCCACTCAAATGCAGACTAGACTGGTACTCAGCAGGAATACACCATTTTGGCAAGACTGCCTTGGTCTTGAGTATAATGTAAGAATGTTGGTATTAAGGGTACCTGGGTGGCTCAGTCGTTAAGCATCTGCCTTTGGCTCAGGTCATGGTCCCAGGGTCCTGGGATCAAGCCTTATGTCGGGCTCCCTGCTGGGCGGGCATGGGGTGGGGGTGGGGACCCTGCTTCTCCCTCTCCCTCTCCCCCTGCTTGTGTTCCCTCTCTCCCTGTGTCTCTCTCTGTCAAATAAATAAATAAAATCTTTTAAAAAAAGAAGAATGTTGATTTTAGTTAATTTTTTATAATATAATGTCTAAAGACACAAAGTTCAGGATGAGAACCTAGATCATGATAAATTCATCAAGATGAGATTCCTTTTATCTTCCCTTATTTCAAAAATTAAGATGTTTGTTTGGATTTTTAAGAATGTTTCCTAGTCCCATTTCAATATTTATGAGGAATCTGAATTTGAATAATTGAAAATGGAATTTTCCAATAAGTTTTCATTGTTAAGGGAATCTTCAAATTAACAACAACAACAACCAAAAAAAGAATTATATTACCTGGATCATTGTCTGAAGTAATTCTAAATTGTTATAAGATAATAACGAAGTTGCCCTAGGAATGGATATATAAAACAAAACATGGCTCCCACCCTTACCTTCCAAAATATCTCATAAAAACAAGGCATGGTATTTAAAAATCAAGTGCCTTCTTCCTTTTAATACCTTCTCAGAGTTGACATTTTAATTACACATTTGACCATTTATTTTTTAGTCCTGCCAAGAATAATTTATGTGGTTCTTTGTCATTTGAAATACTCACAAACTAAGGAGTTGCTGAGTTTGAAATCATCTTTCCCTTTTCCTAGAGAGAATCCCCTTGACCATGTGTGACTTGCCCTCTCAAAGAGAGGTAGAACCAAAGAACGTTCAACCCTTGTTATCTAAAGAGTATCTCCTGGGAAATACAGCACCTCAGTTCCCACCCTAGGTCTGTTGAATTAGAATATCCATTTTAGCTAAAGCCTGAGTGAATCACATGCACTTTAAAGTTTGAAAAGTCCTGGTTTCCCCAAATCTGGGCAATCATCAAAGTCACAGTAGAACACTTTGAAAACAGTTAGTCTTGGATCTTGCCCGTGGAAATTCTGATTCACTTAGTTTGGGGTGGGTCTAAATCTGTTTTTAAAACTTCCAAAGCTTGGTCAAATTCAGGAACCACTGTTGAAAATGTTTTCATCAGTAGTGCTCAAAGATTAATTCCGCCAAGTGTACATAGCTGTTTGGTTGCACACAGGAAATTGCTGTCCTCTAACATGAGAGATGCCAGTGAAACTCTGAGGCACCTAACAATGTATCCTTTGGAGGTAAATATTTTGTTCGACAGAAAACTTGTAGCTAGAGATATGAAGTGATTTATTCAAAATCACATTGTTAGTTATTCTCAGACCAGGGATTAAACATAAACATCCTGCCTCAAAATAGAGGAATCTTTCCACTATACAAGAACTCTTCTTCCCTACATATTTTACAATCATGGAGCCTAGATTAAATGTTTTCTTTTACATTTAGCGGAGCCCTAATTGTGACTGCCCTCCAGCGGGGCAGGAGTGTGAGGAGGTGGGCAGAAGACCCCACAATGAGTCTTCTCTGTTTCCTACTAAAGCTATAAAGTATACAATTTACTAAGCTCCACACTCTAAATTTGAATACTATTTTCAAAATTCATGGAGAAATAAAATCCAATAATGTCAATGTCACCACCCTACCACAACTTCTATTGTTAGATTGTCCCTTCTAGGTTTTGTATTATATACATTATATATGACATATAATGTGTGTTGTGTATATATATATATATATATACACACACATATAATACATTATATTATATACATACATATGTAATGTAATATACATATTACATTATATGTATTTACTTAGTGATAAGTACTAAAGTTTGAGCTCCAAGAATGCCTCAAAATCTCCCCCACTCCAAAGCAGACTGTGGTGACCCCAAAATCACTGGATTCACACTGGTGCAGGAGGATAGCAGCAAAGGTGAGGAAAGGGAGTCTGGAGCTCACAGAGAGAACTTCCAGTCTTCAGGCAAAACTCAGATGCGGGGCGTGTCTTTCATCACAGTGACGTCAACATAATGTCTGCATAGACATTCTCCTTCTTCAGTCCTGCCCAATATTCTGTTTTACTTTGGTTTTAAAGGTCATTCAAAAGAGGTGATATTAGCATTGATTTTGATTCGTCTTCCATGTCCAGATTTTGAAAACTGTAATTTTAACAAGAATTTGTCTTACTTGAATATTTCCTCACCCCTTCAACAACCAACCTAATATTTTTCAGGAGAAAATGTGTTCAGAAAGTGGTTTTTAAACTGTTGGCAGAGAAAAATGTGTTGGTCTTGAGTCTCCCCCATTCAGCCATCCCACTTTTTCCAGAACAATTCAGATCTATATGTTTTACTTGTGTTACACATCCATGTTAAAATTTAATAAACAGGTTTCTGTGATTTTTAAACATTTGGAGAATTGGTTTGACAATGAGGGTTTGAAGTAGTGTGTGTTAGTAAAGAGTAAGAGATAAGAAATATAGGGATACGGGAGTCTGGGTGGCTCAATGAATTAAGCCTCTGCCTTTGGCTCAAGTCATGATCTCAAGGTCCTGCACTGGGCTCTCTGCTCAGCAGGGAGCCTGCTTCTCCCCCATCTCTGCCTGCCTACTTGTGATCTCTGTGTCAAATAAATAAATAAAATCTTAAAAAAAAAGAAGAAGAAGAAGAAGAAGAAATACAGGATAATGGGTGGCTAAGAGAAGTGTCAAATACCAGATATTTCTATGTGTTGCCATTCACAGTAACCAAAATTAGAGGTTGTCTATATCACTACTTTTCCCAATTTAAAACCTGCAGATGTATTTTTTCCCATGGGTGTTTTGCATTTTAAACTGTTTATTTCTTTTATTTCTTTTTTTTTTAAGATTTTTATTTATTAGAGAGAGAGATCACAAGTAGGCATAGAGGCAGGCAGAGAGAGAGGGAAGCAGGATCCCCGCTGAACAGAGAGCCTGATGTGAGGCCCAATCCCAGGACCCTAAGATCATGACCTGAGCCAAAGGCAGAGGCTTAACCACTGAGCCACCCAGGTGCCCCTTAAGCTGTTTATTCTAATTGTAGAATTAAATAATTTGTTTCCTCATAAAATATTTTAATTATCACCAAGCAAGAGAAAATGTATGGTAAGACTCTTTCCAGTATTCCAAAACTCACATTTCCTCACAGAAGAAGTAAGACTGGCTGGGCCTGAGAGAAAATCATAAAATCTGTTTGTCATAGATTCCAAATATCTGAAACTCTCTGATCCTAGTGAGAAGCAGAATTCTGGGAACTCAACAAAATCTTAGCAATCAATTCAAACATTATATAAAAGAAATAGTACATCACCACCAAATAACATTTATTCCACATACATATGCTGGTTCAATATTCAAAATTTAACCAACCTAGTTCACACAACAACCGCTAAAGAAGAGAATATAGTAAGATATCAATTAACACAGAAAAAATATTCAACATAATTCAACTTTCATTTGTAATAAAAAAAATTCCCAGTATACCAGGAATAGAGGAAGAATTTTCTAATCTCATAAAGATCATCTACAAATAACTTACAGCTAACATCATATTTAATAGTGAAAGAATGTGTCCCCATATGATCAGAAAAAAAGCCAGGGATATCCTTCCTCACAACTTTTACTTAACACAGACCTGGAAATTTTAGCCACTCTCATAATTAGGCATGAAAAAGAAACAGAAGACGTACAAATAGGAAGGAAATAAAATGATGTCTATTTGCAAATGAAAATTCCAAAGAATCTACAAAACAAACTTCCTAAGATAGTCTAGGGAGCACAAGCAGGGAGAGTGGCAGATGGAGAGGGAGAGGGAGAAGCAGGCTCCCTGCTGAGCAAGGAGCTGGATGTGGCCCTTGGTCCCTGAGCTGAAGGCAGCTGCTTAACCAACTGAGCCACCCAGGAGTCCCAACTGTTTTTTCTGTATATGGACAATGAACAAGTAGAAACTGGAATAAAGCATGTAGTACCATTTGTAATTGCTCAAAAGAAAGTGAAATAGATAAAAATGTAACAAAATATAGTCAATCTGTAAAAATTATAAAACGCTATTTAAAAAAAATCAGGCTTAAACACTTGGAGAGGGACACCTGGGTGGCTCAGTGGGTTGAGACACTGCCTTCGGATCAGGTCATGATCCTAGGGTCCTGGGATCAAGTCCCGCATCGGGCTCCTTGCTCAGCAGGAAGCCTGCCTCTCTCTCGGCTTCTGCCTGCCTCTCTGCCTGCTTGTATGCATTCTCTCTCTCTCTTTCTAACAAATAAATAAATAAAATCTTAAAAAAAAAAAAAACTTGGAGAGACTCTACCATGATCATGGGTTGGAATATGCCACATAGCAAGTATATCAGTTCTCCACAAATTTATCTGTTTATCAACATGCTACTAAAACTTTTAATTTCATGTAGACATAGACAACTTTATTCTAAAATTTATATGGGAAAGGAAAAAGTTCTAGGCCTTTGTTTTTCAAAATAATTTTGAAAATTAGAAATAAAGTAGAGGAATCATTTTTCCTAATGTTCAGGCTTTCTACATAGCTGAAATAATTAAGAGAGTACAGTACTAACAGAAGGATACAAAGATCACTAGAATAGAGTAAAGAGCCCAGAAACTGACCTACACAAATATGTCCAATTAAATTTTGATAAATGAACAAAAACAATTCAATGCAGGAAAGATTGCTTTTTCAATAAACAGTGCTGGAACAATTGAATATTCATTGGTAAACAAACAAACAAAAAAAACCCTTGATCTCTATCTCACATATTATACAAAAATTAACTTATATAAAATTTAACTTATACATGGATGGGTTATGGACTTAATGTAAAATTATAAATTTTTTTTCAGCTTAACTGTACTCATTATTTTTGCACCACATCCAGTGCTCCATGCAATTTGTGCCCTCTCTAATACCCACCACCTGGTTCCCCCAACCTCCCAACCCCCACCGCTTCAAATTTTTAGAAAAGAACATAGGATAATACATTTGGGACTTAGGACTACTCAAAGTGTTCTTAGACTGGACACCAAAACACAATTCATAAGAGGAAAAAAATTGTTAAATTGGATCTAATCAAAAGAAAGAAATTTGACCTGCAAAATATCCTGTTAGAAATTAGAAGACAAAAAAAAAAAAAAAATTAGAGACTGGAAATATATTTGTTAAATCCCATATTTGACAGAGGCCCTATATTCAGAAGCATATGAAAATATGCTCTACATCACTAGCAAGCAGTGAAATAAACATTAAAACCACAATGAACTATCACCAGACACCTATTGGAATGGCTACAGTGAAAAATGGTGACAACACCAAATGCTGGTGAAGATGCGAAGAAACTGGATCTCTTAAATTTTACTGATGTGGCTAGGCAGTGATAAAGCCACTCTAGAAAGCCATCTGGCAATTGAGGGGGGAAAAGTTGAACATGAAACTGCCAAAAAGCTCAACAGTTGTCTCCAGGGCATTTATTTCAGAGAAGTTAAAACTTATGTCACATATAAACCTATGCACAAATTGGTCATAGCAGCTTTATGCATGATAGGAGAAACAAGCAAAATTCTAGTGTCTTCCAACAGCTGAATGGTTAAACAAACTGCATTACATTCATACCAAACTACTTAGAAATGAAAAGGAATGAACCATAGATACATGCAATTTGAATAAATTTCCAGAGAATTATGCTGATTAAAAAAGATCCAATTCCAAAAGGTTCATACTATGTGATTACATTTGTATAACATTCTTAAAATGGCCAAACTGTAGAGATAGAAAACAGATCAGTAGTTGCCAGGAGTTAAGAAAGAGGGAGGAGGGAGGTTAATTTCAACAAACCTTTCAACAAAGGTTAATTAAATTTTTAAAAAGAGGTCTTCTGATATGACCTCTGATGCTGAGAAAACGCAACCGATTACCACACTAGGCTTCTCCATCCAAGAATAAGCATTTTCTAAGCCTACTCTTTGAGTACTTCTCTCCCACTCTTGACCTTTGCTGGAGATACTGTGAGGCAGACTGTCAGCACTCACCCACGCCCCGTATGATTGTATCACTGGAGTGAAAACCAACTAATTTCCAACTGGCTGTGGGTTTTCTCTACGGGCTAGAACCTGCATGAATCTGGCCTGAAGTGCTGAGGAATCAGTTTCCCCTTTGCACAATCTCTGCAGCCTCCCCAACCCTCACCCCTTGGAGGAGCTGACTATGAAGGACATTTTCCTCATCAACTCCCAGGGAGTTCCCCACTAGAATTAAGATCCGGTAGCAAACAGTGGTAACTGGCTTTGATCATGCATCCTTTACTGGCTGGCTTCCCTTCCCTTTCTGAGTTTCCCACCCTCTGTTTTCTTCTGGAACACACCACCTCCCAGTCAGACTTCTTGCACTTAAATCCTTCTGCACTTCAATCCTTGTTTGGGTCTGTTTCGGAAAAACCCCAAAACCAGGCACTTCAGTTCACAATTCTAGGAGTGAATGTTGGTGGGCTTGAGATGGTCTTCTTTCTCCTCCGGTTTCTGCACTTCTCACTTCTGCACTTACCTGGACCCTGAACGTGTGTGATATCTGAGGTCCCACTCTTTTCTTCTACTTGCTTTGGATTATGAGCCATGAGTAGAGTAGCTGTCCGAGCATTCCCGGTTCCAGTACCGTTCTCACTCCTGGATTATTAGCTCCCTGAATTTAGCCAAGACAAAGAACTTCGCTGGGTCTTGTTTTTCTTTTTTTCTTGGATAAATAGGGATAACAGTATTTGCCTTAATGCTGTCACAAATTCGTCATGAGGATAAAATGTGAAAGTAGCTGGGAAAGAATAGAGCATAATGAAATGCGAAGTCAGAACATTTGCACCTTTCTTTTCACAGGGAGACTACTCTTTGAAATCCCACTGCCCTGGTGTGACTGCTACGGAAGGAGAGAGGCGCTGAGTCATCCATTTAACCTTCTCCTTCAAGGCTTTCTCTGCCTGCCACCAACACCAAATGGCTTTTGTTAGCATTGTCAGTCTGGTTGAGTTCTATCTTGTTAGGAACATCAAGATATCGAATTCCGTTTGCACAAATCCTGGTCCAATGTCCTTTCAGGCTCTGCCTGAGCCAGCAAAGGAGCTTCGGTTCTGTAAAAAGCACTTGTCTGTTCAGTTCGTTGTTTTGTGTGAATCTCTAACAAAGCCATCTGAGTTTTATGCTTTTTTCCCCTCCCCACAGTCATAACAGGGATATGTTATTTTCCCTCTTTTTTTAAATGCAGAGAGATGGGGTTGCCCAAGGCAGAGAATACTTACCAGATACCCATGTAGCTTTCCTCCTGCTGTGGCTTTAATGTAGACATAAGAAGCTAAAGCTCTCATATAATCTGGGTTTTAAATAACTGCGACAGAAGTCTCTCACACTCCTTGGCTAATGTGCTGCAGAGCTCCTGAAATGAAGGAAAGCTTAAGGGTCAAGAAATGAGATACGTTTGGTGGGTCCGGATCTAAGAAGTGAGGCCTTCAGAGCTTTTTCCCAATTCCAAATCCTCTGTTTCTACATTCTCTTAGAATCAGTAGTACCTATAATACCAAAGAGGCTTTTACATTACACTCTTCTTTTATAGCTGCAAGCCTTCAACAAGAGATTTAACCTTGCGAGCCTTCCTCTGAAAAATGGGGCCAGTAATGATGTGCCTACCTCTTTGGCCAAATATTTAGTTCCTAGATCATAGTGGGCTTCCGGCAAATGGTCACTGCTGTTATCATTATCAGCATCATCGGTAATATTAATACTATTTTTTCAATAGTAGTTCTTTGATCATTTAGGATTTTTTTCTCAGAAGATGTGTAGCTGGTGACTAATATTTTTTCTTTCTTTAAATGGCAGATTACCCATTTGCTTCCAATGACATAGAAGTACTGGCTTGCTTGAGACTCTATCCCACTCCATAGAAAGAAAAAATTTTCACTGGTATCCTGAGAATCACCAGTTCTTCCCCTGTAATGCTTGGCACGAACAGTGAATGATCAGGGAAGGTGTCTGCCTGTCTGCCTGGGTTGCACTAATACAATGTTTAGTTTAGTTTCTTAAGGTTTTTGTGCTCAGTACCATCAGGTGTGTGAAAAAGCAGATGTAGATGGTAAATAAGATCATTACTTGTCTGTTTTCAAGCAACTACTTCTTAAATCTATAACTGACTTTATTTCTTTCATTAGAGGTAGTTTCAGGTTAATGGAAAAATTGAGCAGAAAGTAGAGAGTTCCCACATACTTGTGTACCATTAAAATCAATGAAATAATAAAACAATAGTTATGAGCTACCTACAACTAAGACTCCATATGGCTAAGAAAAGTACATTCTTGGGCACCTGGGTGGCTCAGTTGGTTAAGCAGCTGCCTTCGGCTCGGGTCATGATCCCAGAGTTTCTGGATGGAGTCCCACATCAGGCTCCCAGCTCCACGGGGAGTCTGCTTCTCTCTCTGACCTTCTCCCCTCTCATGTTCTCTCTCTCCCTCTCTCAAATAAATAAGTAAAGTCTTTAAAAGAAAAAAGGAAAAAAGATTATTATTATTATATATTATATATATATAGTATTATTATAAGATTATTATTCTTTTTAAAAAGTACATTCTCTTATTAAAAAATTTTTAAGGGCTTATTCCAGCCAAAGGAAATAGTAAGCAATGGCACAGAAGTGAAAGCAAGGATGATAGAATCTCAAATTAAAGAGCAAGTTTGCTAAAGGATAGAAACAAATATACTATAAATAAGAGAAGGTGCTTGAGAAGAGGACCAGGAGAGAACCCAAAAGACCCCGAGAAAGTCCTAAGAATCTAACAACACACGTAAGTCATAAAATTTCCAGTGAAGTAGGAATCACGGAAGTTTGTCCATCCATTTTGTGGATATCCTTAACACAGAAGAAAGCATTATTTTTATCAGGAATCATTCAGTGATAGGAAACCCACTAATTCGGAGGGTGTCCACAGCACTTTTCTATACACCTCTCCATCAAAAGCTACAATACTCTCCTCTCGGTACTAATCTGGGGATACATTTATTAAAATCCTAGAATTTGACAGACATCTAGGAAATATCTAATGCCAGTTTAGAGCACTTTTCTTTTTTTTTCCCCCCCCTTAAAACCTCGTAACATTCTCCAAGTCACCTTTGCCTTTCTGGGAACTAGCCATTCTATTCCTTGTATCATTAAACCATGGTTTCTTATTAACCACCCTCCAGGAGATAGCTACAGTAACAATGCTCACATAGGTTATGCTTCCTGGTTTGGGAAACTGAAAAGAGGGAGAAGTATAAAAGGGGAGGGTTAGAATCCATCCCCACAGACCAAAAACAAAGGAAAAGCAGTCTGGCATCTCAGCTGCTACCTCCTACACTACTAGATTTTACTATAATTAAGCTCTCAGCTTCCAACTCAGTATGACTGTAGTTTCCAGCGGCATTTCAGATATAGAAAGCCTAAAACACATTTCCACATATTTTTATTTATAGCTTGGTTGACAGAAAGTTTGAAAATTTGAAATGGTGTCTAACTTTCTACATAAAGAGAAGGTGGGGATAATCCCATCACTGTGCTTGTATCTATACTTCTCAGTTAGGCACACATGATATATTCCAATAAGAACTGAGTTAATCTCAGCTGATGTTGTTTTTCCTTTTGGCCTGGTACAAAAGTCTAGACTGCCAAGGGCAAACATGTTTAGTTATTTTTACTAGAGTTGAGCAAATAAACACTAAGTCTTGCTTAAAACTTGAGCTGATCCTCAATAGAACCTTTTAGGAAGTTCCAAGAGGTGTTGTTTTTTGACCTGGTGTTTTCACTTGTTCTCCTGTCTACTAGCCAATCCTGGTCTTAAAAAAAAAAAAAAAAAAATTATATACACACACACACACACACACACACACATATACACATATATACTATATATATATACATACATTATATATGAATACATATGTATGTATGTATATATAAATTTTTTTTAAAAAGATTTTATCTGCTCCCTGTATAAATGAAATATAAGTGAGGGAAAAAAATCCATGCTTGTTCTGTGTACAGAGTTACTGAAAATATCTATCTAACTTTTTGCCAGCAAGTATTCCTTCCACCATGGAATACAAAGAGTATGGATGTAGCATGATCTTATTACAAGATTTAAGATTTCCTTTTTGGGAAGACCTATACATGTACATCGAGATTAACAGAAATTCCTTTATATGGTAGATGCTAACAGTTGAATTTTACTCTCCAATCTACTCAGATTTAACTGTTGACTGTTGGATGCCCTCCGTAAACTGCTCCCAAGCCAGGAGTCTAGGGCTAGGTTATGAAGCATGACCTTGGTTTTTACGAACCTACATGATTCTCCCATCGGATGGATTTGACTCCCTCTACTCCCAGGTCCTCCACAGTTTTGAGCTACATGCTCTCAGCCTCTCAACTTATAGGTGAAGCACAGCTATGCAAAAATAATAATTCTTGACACTTTCGTAGGAAGCACAGTTACAAGATATATTCTCATGTATTACCTTAACACAACACTGTGAGATAATCAGATCCAGAAACAGAGACACGTTTCAAAGATGAGGAAACTAAGCGTAAAGCCGTGATCTAAAGACTAACAGGTGAGCAGAATGGAGACCAGATTCTAGGTTTTCTGACTGTCCATTGTGGTTTTTGCCTTCTGGTTATCTGCTTAAGCCCCACAGGAAAAGGCACATTGCTCTCAACATTCTGTCTTCCTTTCAGTTGTCTTTCTTTCTGCCCCTCATCCTTGTCTTCTCCTCCTCCAGTCTGCTGTGGTTCTCTGGAAGTTTCCTCTGCCTCATAATAGCCAGTTCACTTTTACTCTGTATAGCCACTTCCTACAGCTGCCTGAGCTGCTGGTTTCCTGAGCTCCAGAACATCTCATTCTCTCAGTTCTCTGCTAGGCTCTTGGAGTCAAGTCCCATGGAATGAGTAAGAGATGAGAGTCCAGTGCAGTGGTTCTCAATCAGGGTGATGTTGCCCCACAGGGGGGCTTTAGCAGTGTCTGGAGATATTCTTGTGTCACTGGTTTCTAACTGGTAGAGACCAAGTGCTGCTCAACACCCTGCAATACACAGGCCAGCCCCCAAGACAAGGAATTACCTAGCCAAATGTTACTAGTGCCCCAAACACCAAGGTTGCAGCGCCTTCGCTTAGAGCGATAACACCTCCCATCCCACCATGTCTATTACAAGCATTTACCCAGAAGAACTAGCCAATGTCAAGTCTTTTTATCACCGTGGTGGTGGGAGAAGATAACAGGCTTCAGCAGAGGAGGTGGGGGTGGTGGAAGGGGATGGTGGTGTTTTCAGTAAGGCCACAGAACCAATAACCTACTTGGACTGTGTTTACTGATAACTCTTGACACCATAAGGCCACATTAGGTTTGCAGATTTGCTCTGTGATAACATAACAGAAACTTGCTGTGAAGGGAAAGAAGAAAAGCCAATGACCCCGGAGGTCTCAGTCTCCGAGACAATGAAGGTTTGTTATGGGTATGCCACACCCTGGGCCTCCTGCTTCTGAAGGTGGGCTCTTGGCAAATGAGTCCCTAGGAACCATGTGAGATAAGTATGTGATGGGCAATGCCTTGAGCCTTGAGGATTAAAAGACACAAAATATCTTTAATGTGGTGAGGAGCATATGACAGACCAATTACAGAGTTTGAGTGTGAGATCCACATTCTGCCCTTACTGGATCTATCAGAGCCATTGGTCATCTAATTCCATTCCATCTGTAGAATAAGACATTAAAAAAATACATTCATTCTGGGACCGGTGCCATGCATGTTTCTAACCAACAGTGCAAAATTCCATTTCATCTCAAGGACAAAGAACAATTTGCTCTCAGCTACAGCTTCCTTTTGTCCTTCTCCGACGTCAGCTTTATTCTTGGTTCCTCCTCTCTGGCCTCACGTGGAACTAGCTTAAAGGACAGAGATGTCCTTTGACCCCACTGTCCCTCTACTTTCATGTTCATGACATACATTTACAATATTTGAGTGGGTGATCATCATTTATCACCCTTTTTTTATGATTTTTTTTAAGATTTTTATTTATTTATTTGACAGAGATCACAAGTAGGCAGAGAGGCAGGCAGAGAGAGAGGAAGGGAAGCAGGTTCCCTGCTGAGCAGAGAGCCTGATGCGGGGCTCTATCCCAGGAGCCTGGGATCATGACTTGAGCCGAAGGCAGAGGCTTTAACCCACTGAGCCACCCAGGCGCCCCCTCTACCACATGTTTTGAAAGAACATTTTATTGAAACGTTTTACTTTCCAAGTCCGACTCTCTCTATCTCAAGAATTTCTCCCTTCCCATGGAGCCCCTGTTTGTTATCTACTTTCAGGACCCCAGTCTGAAATTTGACACTTTTCTATGCTCTCTGCTTGACCGCTTTGCAGCCTCAGCTGCTGATGTCCTTGATTTGTATCTAATTGCTTCTGTTTCTTATTGTTTCTTTCTGTATGTAACATTACAGATACCTCATTTCTTTTCCTTCCATGTGTGCTATAGGATTGGAGCTAGATGATAAAGGAAGTTCTAGTTGCCACTACATGTGGATAACTGCATTTATTTTGAACCTTTCCTCCTAATTAATGGTAACCCGCTAGTTACAGGCTAATTCGTCTGCTGAGATAAATGGGCTTGAGCTCTATTAACGTTCCTACTTTCCACAATCAGTTTTGAGAAAAACTACATGCAGGGTGTGTGCTTGTATGTGTGTCACTATAAGAGAAAGTAGAAAATTATTTTTAGACGTTTAAAGGTGATAGAAGTTCTTTTTCTTAAATAAGATTCTGTCTGTGGGGTACCTGGTACCTGGGTAAGTGTCCAACTCTTAATTTCGGCTCATGTCATGACCTCAGGGTCCTGAGATCAGTCCCCACATCCAGTTCCACACTCAGTGCAAAGTCTGCTTGAGATTCTTTCTCCCCCTGTCCCCCCATCTTCAAAATTAATAAAATAAAAATAAAAATAAATAAGATTCTGTCTGTGACATTGGCTAGTGTAGTGCATAGAACATAACACGATTTCCCCTGATTCTTCCATTCAAGATTCAAAGTACCAGGAGCATGCTAAGAAAAGCGGGATTTAGGACTGCATCAGTTTCAGCTCTCTATAGGAGTCTCTGCCAATGGTTGACCCTTATTTTTCCTCTGGCAAGGACAAATTGTTGTTTTGCTTAGAAAATCCTTTGCTGTCAGTAGTGGTAGGTATTTCAAAGAAGGAAGACATGAAGGAAATGGAAAGAACTATGTGATAGAACATTTTCCCCCTCCAAGTAGAAGAATGGGGGGATCATTTAGGATGAGAAAAATATGTGTTTTTACCTCTTTGAAGTAAACACCATATTATTTTGTCTTCCCACAGAGCCTTGTTAAATTTCTATAACCAGTGAGTGTCAGGAAAGTATTATTATCTAGCTGTTTTTGTCCTAGAAGTCTAATAAAAATACTCTGGGGGCGCCTGGGTGGCTCAGTGGGGTAAAGCCTCTGCCTTTGGCTCAGGTCATGATCCCAGGGTGCTGGGATGGAGCCCCACATCAGGCTCTCTGCTCAGTAGGGAGCCTGCTTCCCCCTCTCTCTCTGCCTGCCTCTCTGTGTACTTGTGATCTCTGTCAAATAAATAAGTAAAATATTTTTTTAAATACTTTGATAAGAATTTCATGTCAGAATACGTATTTTTCCCTTCATAATAAATGTTCAGAAAGTTAAATGAATCCACTCCATGAAAGGGTACATGTGGCTTTAAACCTTTCGATGTGCTGCCCCCTAGTGAGCATTTGTTAAAAAGACACCTCCGCCTGAACCCTATCATGGGCACAAGCAGGGAGACCCCTGTCAGGGGCCAGATCAAGGGGGTGGCAGTGGCCAAAGTGGTGACCATGTGCAGCAGAGATCAGGAGACAACAGAAATCCACCAAGGGGCCTGAGACAGAAGATCAGAAACATGAAATCCAAGGAGCAAAACTGGGTGTTCAATAACTACTCATCAGAGGCATCTCTGCACTGACATTTTGCAGACTAAGCCAGGCCCAGGCCTCAGCTAGAGAGAGTCCAGTGATGACGTAGGTACTCTCTTGTGCAAACCAGGGACTGATGGGAGAAACTGAGAGGCAAAGTGCAAGAAGTTACAACTCCCCTGAGATTCACATACGCAGTCAGAATCCTGTCTGAAAGAGCTACCTGGGTACTCAAATACTCCAACCGCCCCACTTTACCATCTCCTTGTGAGTGGAATCTTCTCACCTACTTCTAGTCTTCAGACTTACCCCACCTACACAAAAGAATTATTGCAGTAAAGAAGGAATTTGTGCCATGTTGAGGGAAGGGTTGGATTTGGGTCCTGGCGGTTAGCAGACAACACTGGCATTCTGCCAAACATGAGTGTGGGTAAACTGAACCATAGCTTACAAAGGATGAGGACTATGGAGGTTTGACCACCCCAATAAATACGAAATCTTTTGTTTCAGCATTCTATGGTAGCCTACAGTCCCTTTCTTGAGTGTAAAATATAGGATTAACTTCTTTAAGAATATACAAAGGTCAAGTACATTTTAGAAGGCACCTTCTAATATATCAGCACCATTCCCTTTGACATTATTGTTGTTATTATTATTCAAAACATATGAGCTATTATTTCTGAGTACCTACTATGCCTTTTTTAAAAGTTTATTTATTTTTTTAGTAATCTCTAACACCCAACATGTGGCTCAAACTCATGACTCCATCATCAAGAGTCTCTTGCTCTTCGAACTGAGCCAGCCAGGCGCCCCTACTGTGTCTTTTTTTGATCTGAATAATAACTAACCCTGGATGCACACTTAACTGTCCAAGAGACTGTTGCTAAGAGAGTTGCCCATGATTAGGAAACTGGTACATGGCAGTACTGAGAATTAAATGTTTTGTCTGACACTAAAGACACTATGCTCTAGTTGCTTGCTTGCTTACTTTCTAACAATCATTTCCTTCTGAGACATACTTAATTCTGTTGCTCTTTGGAAGATAATTAGTAAAGTGGATGAATTAATCTGACCAAAACTAACCCTCCTCTTCTCCTGAGTAACGTGGGCACTTGTTACAATGGCTTTGGAGATGACATATGGACCCAACGAGGTCGTTCGACATTTCCAACCGGCCATAAAGGGAAACTGAAACTATGACAAAATAGTAGAAGCAGTAATTATGGGCAGATAAAAACCTTACAACTCCTCTGAAAATAAACCAATATTTATATGGACAAGTAGACCATTCCTCCTTCCTTCTTTTATTGAACCCATTGTACTGGATTGAATAGTGTTCCCCACAATTCACGTCCATCAGGGGCCTCAGAATGTGCCCTTATTTGGAAATAGGGCAATAAAGAGGCATAATTAGTTAAGAGGAGGTCATCCTGGATTAGAATGACCCTTAGATCCAGTGACTGGCGTCTCTGTAAGAGAAGGAGAAGGACAGGCACCCAGGTGGCTCAGTTGGTTAAGCATCCATCCCACTCTTGATTCCAGCAGGTCAAGGTCTCAGGGTTGTGAGCTTGAGCCCCTTGGAGCCCTGCACTGGCTCCACTCTGAGTGTGAAGCCTGCTTAAGATTCTCTCTGTCCCTCTCCCTCTGCCCTTCCCCACCAGCTCACACATGCTTGTGCATGCATGCTCTCCGTCTCTCTCTCTCTCCCTAAAAGAGAGAGAGAGAGAGAGAGAGAGAGAGGGAGAGAGCAAGAAGGGAGAAGGAGAGGGAGATTCAGACACGGAGATGTAGAGGAGACATGAGGAACAGAGACTGGAGAGAGGCAGCTGCCTCACATCCTACAGAGGGAGTGCAACCCTGCCAACACCTTGACTTTGGACTTCTGGTTTCCAGGATGAGAGAGAATAAATTTCCCATTTTGTGGCACTTTGCTATGACAGCCTTAGGAAAAAAAATCCACCCATGGTCACAAATTGGTTTAATCAGGCAGTTATCTCCTTGAACACTTGAAAAAAAGCATAAAATCTGAAAGAATGAAATAGAAGATAAGGACATTTCAGTGGCTGTCAAAAGCACAGGAGTGAGACATCCAAGTGGCTCAAGGACCAATTTGGCGATCTAGGAGCTGAAAAGACAGCAGACAAGATGGAGATGACGGGTCAGAAGTCTGATATGGCAGTGGGACCACCTGCTGTTCACTTTCGCCTGAGTTCAGGTTGATGACAGTCAGCTCTGCCCATGTCCTAAAGATCATATAGGAAAATTAGCTTGCTTATTTTATGGAAATAAAGCCAAGTTTCCCAACAAAAACATTGAATGAACTTTGATTGTGATATGCTCAGCCAAAACATACATTTTTAGATAAATGAGTGATTTTTCAAAATAAATAAACTTCAAAAAACTGATATTCGCATGAAGGCCTTCTTTAAGTCAACAGTCAATGTACGTTTATATTAGTTCTAGCCAGAAAACTCTTTCAAAACAGTATTTGTACAAACAGTTCTTTGCTTAAGTTTCATAAAACCCTTAGTGAATACTTTTCGAGGCTCTTTAGAAAAACAAAGTTGGAGTTAAAGTTGATTGCTTTCTCAGAATAAGTCTTGGATGGAGTGTGGAAATCCCTTCTAGTCCCATTCATTACTAAGGAAAAAACAAAAAGACTTCATAGTTTAATAAAAGGAGCCTTGTGCCGAGAGTCAGGAAACTTCATTTGAACTGCAGCCCAGGCTCTGACATTCATTTACTGTATGACTTGAAGGCAAATATGTCATCTCCTGACATCCCAAGTTCCAACTTAACTTTTTTGCTGTGTAACATTGGATAAGTTTT
The DNA here is from genome assembly GCF_030435805.1 of Mustela lutreola. NCBI lineage: Eukaryota > Metazoa > Chordata > Mammalia > Carnivora > Mustelidae > Mustela > Mustela lutreola. The sequence goes on from NC_081297.1 coordinate 93,097,504, forward strand.
AACAATGCTCCACCTCGGTTTTCTCATCTATTAAATAAGGCTGACATATTCTGGTGGAGTTACGGTGAAGATAAAATGAGTTCATATGTGTAAAGCACTAAGAACAATGCCTGGCACTGAGTACCTAATATTAGCAACCACAGTATTACACAGCTTCTCGCCCTTCTAAGCCCTAAGCTTCTTGAGACTGGGAATCCTATCTTATTCATCTTGGTACCTCTCAAATACCTAGGAATATATCTCGCACACAGTAGCTGCTCAATAAATATTTGCTACTTAAACTTCAAGGACAAAGACTATATATTATCTAGCTTGTTGGGGTTGAATTCATTAATTCTTTTTTTAACCCAGTTGTCTGGGAAAAGAAAAGAGAGCATCTTTTGGGAAAACATCTGCGAGCAAAGCATTCCCGTGAGAAAATTTCTATCAGGTTGGAAAAATACTTGAACAAATCTCCTGGTGATGGCAGAAGACTTTAGCTCTTCTAGACACCAGTCTCTGCTCTCTTAGAACAGCCTGGAACATACTCACTGTCTGGAAGAGCCTAGTTTTTCTCTAGATCCCCTTCTCTTCTTTCTACTTTCCCCTTCCCAGCCCATGCCTCAACCTAGCCTCTGTCCCATTCTGCTGGTGGCCTCCTACTCCCAGGAGAACTAATAGTAAATTCTTTATTGCTTTGGCTTGTTGCTTTTAGCTCTGGAAATTGTGTGTATTCAGGCAGCAATTATATTTCATGTGTAAATATCATCTCTAAGAGAAGAGCTAATAGCTTTTTTGTAATGCTATCTGTAATTTTGTAGCTGTTAAATTTATGTGTCAACCAGAATCTTGAAGTAAACAAAGCTTATAAATTGATTCCTTCAGAATGATGTAAGAGCTTGCTGGACTCCCCTACAGCTCAGATAAGAACAACTGAATTCGTCAGCTAAGCCAGCAGTGAAATTAAAGTGCAACTGAACGTTCTCAGCAGTCTGAGAACTGTTAACAAATTACAATAAAACCAAACAAGTGATTGTCAGTTCCTTTGTAAAGAAGTCAGGTTACAAGTAAGTTATGCAGCGTGGGAAACAGCCTTTAACCTTCACAGCAAAGAGTTCAAAAAGAATATCAATTACAGGGAGTACTACTGACTTCTATATAGGGTCAGTAGATGGAAATCCTTCTGGAGAAGAGGTTAATGTCCACTCTGGTGCTTGGCTGTCAGGACAGTGTCATGGTGAGGACAGGATGGTGGCAGGATCCCGTCCTCACACAGTGGGGCTCCTAAGGAAAACTGTGCAGTGGTCTTCTCGACACTAAGAACTATTAAATGTTAGCAGACATCTGCATACTTTGATAAAATTCACTTTCTCTGGAGAGGTAGCATTATGTAATGATAAATTTGCATAAGATCTGAGAACAGAACTTGATGGGTTTATATAAAAAACTGAGCTAGGGGACCCTGGGTGTCTCAGTCAGTTGAATATCTGCCTTGGGCTCAGGTCATAATCTCAGTGTCCTGAGATAGAGTCCTTGTGAGCCCGGGACCCCAAGAGCACCACCCTCCACCCCCATAGGCCTCCACGCACACCAAGGAGTCGGCTTGTCCCTCTGTCCCTGCCCCTACTCAGGCACCCATGCACCCGCGCTCTCTCTCTCCGTCTCTCTCAAATAAATAAATAAATTCTTAAAAAAAAAAAAAAAAACCAAGTTGGTCAAGCTGTATCAGGTTTTTGTTTTTTGTTTTCCATTTGTAAAATGGATCGTCGCTGGGAATATTAACTGAGTTAATACAACTCAAGGACCTGGCAGGCTGCAAAAGACCAAAAAGTGTTTGCCATCACATATTACTATTGTTACTATTTAGAACTATTTTATTTACACTAATGATTAGGATGATTCAATTTTGAATTATTACATTATTTAGAATTATTATTTAGCTCTCTCTTCGCTCTTGCTATCTTAATTTTAGCTCAGGAACTGCCAAGCGGCCGCCACCGATTTTACTGACCTGAAGAGGCATTCTGACAACCTTCTTTCTACGACAGCCCCAGAGAGGATGATTCTAAGTAGCCCTGTCAGAGGGAAAATCTCTTAAAAATAATAAATAAATAAATAAAAGGAGCAAAGGAGAGTAAAAACAATTATAGTCCAAACAGAAAGATCATACAGTCGTTGCTCCTTATCCATGATTTTGCTTTCCAGAATTTCAGTTAACTGCGGTCAGTCATGGTGCGGGAAGCAGATGAGCCTCCTTCTGAAGGTCAAGAGTAGCCCAAGGCTGCTCCCACCGCCTCTGTCACTCACCTCACTCCATCTCATCACAGCAGCCCTGGCGTCAGCTCACGGCATCACAAGAATGGTGAGTACAGGAAGACATTTCGAAAGAGGCAGCATCCACATTCACATAATTTTTATCAGTATATTGTTATACTTGTCCTATTTATTTGTTATTGTTGTTACTCTCTTACTGTGCCTCAATTATACATGAAGCTCTGTCACAGTTGTGTATGTCTAGGAAAAAACCTCGTGTATCTAAGGTTCCGTACTCTCCATAGTTTTAGGCACCCAGTGGGGGTCTTGGCATGAATTCCCTGCAGATAAGGGGGGCCAAGAGCACAGAACACAGCATTTCAAAGTGGCCTCTTACTACTTCGAAGGGAACCCGTGGGAACCCTCTGTAGTCCTTGGGGGCCCTCTATTGTTGGAAGCAGAATAAATTTAGGTCGTTTTCCTCTCCTCCTCTGAGCTGGGGCTTCTGTTTTCATCTAGTTGGATGCTTTTTCCTCAAGACTGGTTTCAGAGGGAATCATTATTCTCACTGACCTTTTCCTCTTTGTGCTTCCTCCCCAAATTAACAAACAATGCTTTTTTATCCAATGATTTTATTACTAATTACCGTACAGTTAAAGAACGGTGCTAAAAAAATTTTTTAACAAAAGATAAAATCAGAAGCTACAGAGTTCCCAAAGTTGTGGGATGTCGGGATTTGGGGGATGTCGGGGATTTTGACTCTGAATGCCTTTCTTGGGTGGAGCACAGACCCCACTGTCCTCCAGTTCTTTCCTAAGTCTTTCCTAAGTCTTTGGAATTTACCGAAATATTATCCATTAATAAGCTTTCACCAAATCCTTCTCTTCTTGAAAACTCTTCCAAATAGGAACAAAGAGGTAAATAAGTTGGATTAACTAAGCTCTTCTCAAGTGAGTGACTTATACTGCAGATGACCCCCAGGCATACATTTCTCCTCTGGGGCTATCTCCATGTTCCTCCACTTCTGTACATGGAAAGTCACTGGGTGGAGCTTATTTATTTCATGAGTCTGTTTCCATCTTTTACTCCAGTGGTTCTCAAATTTTAGTGTGTATCACAATGGCTTGGAGGGCTTGTTAAAGCCCAGAGTACTGATCCCTGTTCTCAGAGTTTCATAGTCAATGGGACTTGGGATAGGACCCGAGAAGTTGCATTTCCAACCAGCTTCCAGATGACACTGATTCTTCTGGAAGAACTCTAAGAACTTTTTTTTTTTTTTAATTTGACAGACAGAGATCACAAGTAGGCAGAGAGGCAGGCAAAGAGAGGGGGAAGCAGGCTCCCCGCTGGGCAGAGAGCCTGATGCAGGGCTCGATCCCAGGACCCTGAGATCACGACCCAAGCTGAGGGCAGAGACCTCAACCCACTGAGCCACCCAAGTGCCCCTAAGAACTTTTGAATTACAGTCCTTCGGTCCTTCTCTCCTGGTTTTCCTCTTCAGCCAAATGTGGAGTGTTTTTTTTGTAGAATGAAGTCAGAATCAGAGACATGCCCTGATTATTAAAAAATTATTATATATAAACTTATTAAATAATATTATATATAAAAATTTATTAAATAAATAAAACATGGTTATAAATAAATAAATAAATAGAAAGGAAGGGCGATTAGGGAGAAATCTAAACAAGACTGTATAGCTCTGTGGTCCATCGGAGTCTGAAGCCAACTTCGACACTCCATTTCCCAGCAATACATTAAAATTTATGAATATTGCTCTTTGCTAAGCTAGTGTCACTTGGGTTTATGCCACTTGCCACAAAAAAAGACACAGCCAATATACTCTCAGTAAAATGCATTGTCATAGAAATGTCCACTGGAAAACATGTCTCATTGTTCCTGTAGATAATCAGAGAAGTAATTTCTCCCCATCCCTCCCCAGCTTTGTCACCAACAAATATCCATTAGCAACTTGACAAAGACTCCGTGTTTATTTATGAAGATGCGATGGTGGCTGAAGCAGATGGAAATTCTCCCAGGTGGATACAGGCGGGGAAGGTGAAGTCGAGCGTATGTTTGGCAAGCCTAGCATCATCCATCCATTTATTTAATAAATATTTGTTAAACCCCAGTTCCATGCTCCTTGCTATGCCAAATGCTGGAATGAAAACAGTGAAAAAGACGTCTTCAGGCCTCAAGTTGGGGTGACAGAAATAATCAGGCACAACAGAGCTGGATCATTGTTCTATGGGCATCCCACGGTACCCTCGGCTCCGGAGTGAACTAGCAGGGCCACCTGGCATCACGCATGCACTCTGTCAGCCTCGGCTCTGACTCAAGTTTTGGGCAGTGGTATGATGCCGCGGACACGGAGGCTCATAGATTTTAGTGCTTCAGGGAACAGGCTTTGGGCTTTGGGTAGATTTGCATTTGAGGAACTGCCCCACCATCTAGTAGTCTAGTTGGTGACACTGAACAATTATCTTCTAAGCTTCGGTGTCTCTTATTTATAAATTGGGCTATTCAGCATTGCCCATTTTAGGTCATTTTGCGGTAAGAATCGCACTGTAGCATCAAACATATACTAAATATTCGTTCAATGTTTGCTAAAGAAAATACCCCCAAATTACATAATTTTAGAAGAACAGTAAAGGAGGCTGCCATCTTCTGCTGGAAAACCATTCACAGAGCAAATGTGAAACCTCAAGTTCTAAGGACCAACGTGATATTAAAATTAAAGAAGGAATTTTTGAGTGATCAATAGCTTCATATCTGAAACTCAGAGGGACATCCTTAGACCAATACAGATGCCATATAATTTATTGAAAAATGTAAGAAATGGCATAATATCTGCTTTTGAAATGGAAAAATAATGCAACTAAAAAAAGAAGTCATGAGAGACGTAAGTCCTCTGTGGTCTTCATTAATAAAACCTAGGGGAAAGGCCCCCACTAGATGACATGCAAAGGCACACTATCTGTGCTGGTGAAAGGAGGGAAAATAAAAAGGCACAATGGCAGATTTCAGACCTAGATTTGACCGAGGACTAGCTCCACCACTTTCTACTTGTTGGGAATTAAATTCTGGGCTCAAGAATTATGATAAATTCTGCCATCATAACATTTACAACACAGGTTTGTGGAGAACCAAGAGAGAAAATGTATGAAAAGTGCCTACAGTTATGCTTTGTATCTAAGAGGCACTCGGTCGGCAGAAGGAAGCCATAGAAATTGGAGAGAGAGAGAGAGGAATGCTTTATGCCCTCTCCACAGGTCAAGCCATTCTCTCTACTGATGGCTGGAACCTTCCCACTGCAAAAAAAGGTAAACATTGCAGAATATAAGGAAATGCTGTTATTAGCCAAGCCCAGGGGCTGCTGGACCTTAGGTGACAATTCTAAGGCACAAAGCCTACTGTGGGTGTAACTGTGAGATGACACAGAATTTCAGCCACTGTAGAAGGCATTTTCTGTCCCTATGCTGGCCCCCTTCCAGGGGTCCTATTGAGCTGTTTGGGAGCTGCTGTGACTCTGACCCGGCAGGAAAGAATGGTTTCCTAGAACTGGCTTCTCAAATTCTATGTACCTGCATCCTTCTAGCCATGAACTGGCTCTAGCAGGAGCAAGCAAGAGGTCTGTGGTGATTAGACCCTTCTGAAAATCACTCCAATTATTCAATCTGAAAAAAAAAAAGAAAAAAAGAAAAACTTCCGGTCTGGGGTTAGGATTATGAACCCATAGGAAGTTCTTCTCCCCTCCTATATCGTGGAAAGATATGATGATGATGTCAGAATTTATGGACCATTCATAATTTTTTTAATGGTGTACTTTTAAAAAAAGTTGTTCTTAAGAGTAAAATATATGTTGATCCAACTGAAATATGTTAAAATGGATAAATAGAATGATGGCATTTATATTGTGTACATGCTTCCATGTATTTTATGTAGTTAAATAACCATCATCAGAAAAATATTTTTTAATTAAAACAAATCCTGCAATTATAATTAAATTGAATTTTTAAAAGTTCAGCTAGTTTGTGGTTAATTGTTAGAGCTTTAAAATACAGAGTTCGTCAGGGGACCTGGGTGGCTTGGTTGGTGGTCGACTCTTGATTTGGGCTTGGGTTACGATCTCAGGGTTCTGGGACCAGTTGTGTCAGGCTCTGCACTCAGTGAAGAGTCTGCTTGTCACTCTCCTCCCCTCTCTGTGCCTCAACCACCCTCCCTGCCCACTGTCCCCATGTGAGTGCTCTCTCTCTCTCTCTCTCTCAAATAAAGAAAGTCTTTTAAAAAATAAATAAAATATAGAGTTTGTAGAAACACACGTAGCTTTAGGATATATAACATAATCAATCTTTGTCCATTAAAGGGTAGGAAACCGGAAAACATACTAATTATTTGACAGACAGAAATAGTATAAATTAATTATAATCAATTAAGGAATTTCCTAAATAAATGTTAGAGGGTGGAAAGTGCAGAAAGGATATATTGAGGTAGGGGATACAGAGAAAACTTCCAGAAGTTAGAACCACCGTAGGGAAAGTGCAGTAGAGGGAAGAACACAGGGATAGAGAAAGGGCCCTTGGAGCTCACCAGGCCTCTGCAGAGAAGGCACTGCTTGGCTGGTCCTCACAGCTTTGCAGAGGTAGGGGGAGAGTAGAGCGAGCTGGAGAAGGGAATGCCGCAGTGACTGCTGCCGAGAGAGCAGGGGCTGCTGGGTGTGCTGTTCACAGGAACAGGAACTTTTCTCTTTCTATCTCCTTCTATCTGCCCCAGGGCCTCCTTCTCCAGGCAGCCTAAACTGTGTTTCCCAGCCTCTCAAGCCGGCATCACAAAGCTGAGGATAGAAAGCTGGGTCTGGGATAGAGCCTAGCTTCATGAATCAACACAGTATCTTCTTAGCAACCTTTTCACGTAAATTGAGGCAGTCGCAAATCACACCAATGGCTTCCATGGGCGCCTGAAGTTTGCAAACAAAGAACAGCATTGAGGGATGCCTGGTGTCTCACGTGGTTAAGAATCTGCCTTCAGCTCAGGTCATGATCCTGGGATCAGGTACCGCATCAGGCTCCTTGCTCAGTGGGGACCCTTTGGCTGCTGCTCCCCATGCTTGTGCTCTCTCTCCCTCTCTAACAAATAAATAAATCAAATCTGTAAAAAACAAACAAACAAACAAAACCCCAAAAAACAAAAAACATTGCTGTGTCTAGAGTAGGGAAGCCGTTGCTCACGCCGTGTTGATCTTCCCGGCCATCCATGCACACAAATAATCATCCCATTCACTTCTTCATGTATTTATTCAACAAGAAGTATTTATTAGATGTCCATTTCTGGGCACTTTTCAAGGTTCTGGGATGGTTGTAACAGTGAGTAAGACAGACAGATTCCCTGTCCCGGGGGAGCTCAAGTTCTAATGGGGTAGACGGACAGCAAACACATAACCAATGGCCATAGTGCTAGGACCATGGGGGAAAGGGGTCTTCAATCCACTCCCTTTTTGTTATGTGATGAACACATGAAATATTTTATAAAAATAACTCATCGCTCCAGTGCCCCTGGACTGGCATGTTACATTAACTTTCTCTCACTCCTAAGCGATCATTCCTGCTCTGGGTAGCTCGTATGAAGCATTCTGGCAGACAACACATCTCTGATAAAACAACAAGACCTAAGCTTTGCTGCCTCCTGGAAAAAGCCAAAGACGCACACACCAGCTCAAGCCCGCACAGTGTGGTGGGTGGACGCAGGGACACTCTGTTGGAGGATGTTTTAGTGCCCCACAAATACCCCCCAGTGCCTGACATGATCCTCTCCAAGAGATTTAGTGAAGAGCTCTGGGCACAGCTTATGCAGGAAAATTAACACCCAGAGATGTTTCAAGAACTTTCTTTAAAGCTTCGGTGGCAAATCACCTGTTGGTAGCTTAGTGTACAGTGAGTTGCCTCCCTAAAAGTAATGTAAGATGGTTATTCTAGCTCAGTTATATTTTTACTCTGGGAAAAATAAATATTACAGATGTTTTGTTTTGCTTCCTCTAGGCACCATGACTATGAAAATACGGAGAATATTAATCAAATCTGTGTGTACGTACGTGTGTGTGTGTGTGTGTGTGTGTGTGTGTTATGGTAGCTTATGTGAGGAAAAGTAACTAAGATTCCAGTATACAGTTACTGGTCCTTAATTAATTTAAACTCTATAAAACATCTGCTGGTTATATATTCTAACTGTTTATTTTTAAGAATTTTTAAGTTTATTTTTGCGAGAGCACAAACAAGAGGGAGAGGGAGAAGCAGGCTCCCCATGGAGCAGGGAGCCCAATGCATGGCTCAATCCCAGGGACCTGGGATCATGACCTGAGCTGAAGGCAGACATCTAACTGATTGAGCCACCCAGATGCCCCATATACTAACTATTTAAAATGCTATAAACATAAATTTTATTTCCAGAGGGATTAAAAAACTCTTCTCACCCTATTCCTTCTCACAGCTGACACTAACACCCATATTCTGACTCCTCTTCTGAGAATCTGGTAACACTAGCACTCGATTTCCTGTGGCCGTCCTTGAAGATGACCTCCAATGTGAGCATGCTGTCCTGGGGCACAACCTCATGACCTCTAGTCCCGCTCAACCTGCTGCACCCACTTCCATCACCTACTGGCCTCTGAAGACATTGAGTTTTACAGACTCTATACTCTACTGAATACCTCAGAAGAGATATTAAACATCTTTCAGAACCAAAAAGGTATGGGTAGTAGAATGAGGTCCTAAAGGCCTCACGCAGTGTTAGGTATTAACCCATTGCTTTCTGACTGTGTAGCGAAAAGGCTAAGGAGCAGGGGTGGAGGGATCATGTGAGGAGATCAGGACAGGAGTTACGTACCTGTGTTATGGAAATATCAATATCTGGAGAAGCCATCCAGTCATATTGACTGAATATCAGATTGAGGTGTGCATTCTTTAGCTGAAGGTTCATGAAACTCCTTCATGAGTTTAAGGCAACTATTGAGAGAAGGAAGATACAAAAGGGAAAGAAGACATGGAGTGAAGAAAGAGGTTAAGAGTTGTTCAGGTCATAGAATGGGGAGAAAGGTAGAGAAAAGTGTATGTGTGCATGTAGGTGTATGTTTACCAGAAAACCTACGGCAGGCCTGTAGAGCTTAGACAGAATATTGTTTCTAAGGGCCTAAGCATCGGGTGTACAAGATGTTAGATCTACAGAACGTCTGAGATCCTATTTTAAAATGGATAAGAAGAAGCGTCTGGATAGCTCGGTCATTTAAGCGTCAACTCTTGATTTTGCACAGGTCATGATCTCAGGGTCGTGGGATGGAGCCGTGTGTCACCCTCCATGCTGGGCATGCAGCCTGCTTGAGATTCTCTCTGTCCCTGCCCCCTGCCGCTCCCCCACCCAACTCGTTTTCTCTCTCACTCTCTCGAACAAGTAAAATTAATGGAATAAAATAAAATAAACAAAACAAAATAAAATGGATAAGAAAGCCAATGATTCCTTTGTCCCATAGGCCTAAATAATGGAAGAACTAAGGTGACAGGAGCCTCTATCTGATCCCTTTTCCCACTTATCTGTTTCTTTCCAGTGGACTGAGAGGGTTTTGTGTGTGTGTGTTTGTGTTTCCCAGACTTAAGACAGTGGCTGGCACACAACCCCTCCTCCCAGTGCCTTCCAACTTCAAGCTGATTTAAGTGTTCTCCCTTCAGTTCTAGTTTATCTGTCTCATCTGGAAGATCCCCGAGGGAAGACACACACACACACACACACACACACACATACACACACACACTGTGTGTGTTATTTACTGAACACTGTGCCTAGCGCCTGACTCAGAGTAATACATTTGTTGAATAGAGAAACAGACGAATATCAATCAATAGGTGATCTTGGCAAACAGCTGTGGGGAAAATCTGTAATAGGAAGCATTTATTTGTTCAGAGTATGATGCTGATTTTATGACATAATTGGGCAGATCTTGATGACTGACTCCCCAAAAGCCATTCCCCACCCCCTTCATCCTTATGGTTTCTTTGTACAAACCTGGGACTCTTTCTGGCCTCCTTTGCTTAGAGGTAACCATGTCATACAGTTCTGATCTCAAAGCAGGGGTGTGCTGGAGTGCAGGCCAGAATAGGTGTTGTACTCTCTGGCTATTTTAGCCTCTTCTCCTATCTCCTTCATCTTCTCTTGAACAAGGATGTGATGACTGGTGCTAAAACATCTTGTAGTTAATAAAAAAAAAAAAAAAGGACCTGGAAACCCAGAGGTACCTCCTATGACATGTTTTAGCAACCCTGACATCTTTGAGCAATTGAATTGTCTCTAGCACCTACACACTTTTGATCTCCTTTCTCATGATTAAAAAAAAAAAGCGAAGGTTTTTAAAAAAAGGTTTAAGCCAACAGATTTCCTGTTTACTTGCAGCTAATCAATAAATCTCAGTTGTTAAAGTTACCCGATTCCAGAATATAGTTTCTCTGATAAGCATGTTGTGAGGATGAGCACTGTAAATGTATTCAGAGTAACTTGGATCTTAAAGAGTGAAGTGTTAGAAACCAACGTATATTTTTTCAGGGTTCTCTACAGTCTTCAGACGATTTCCCTCCTGGGCACACACTAAGAATTAACCTATCCTGCTGGAAAATTTAAAAAAAAAAAAAAAGATTTAGACATGTACTTCTTTGTTTTTCTGGAATAGATGCTGAAGTCCCTTATTAAGCTCCTTCCCACTGTAGAGAATGGTCATTAAACTGGGGGGGGGGGGGATTTCCCTCCCTTTCCTGTTTCCCAGGGACCTTTGCATCTGTTTGATCAGCAAACAGTAAGTTTCACCCTGTCCAAAATCCACAGTCCCTCTGTATTTTCACGGTAAGACTGTCTTAGTAGGAAGTGCTTTAATACCTTGTTACAATGTTACAAAACCAATTACAGTGGTGAAAACTTCAATCATTATATTCCTATCCACTAATATCTGTCTTTCAAAAACTAATGAATATTAATAATCTATTCTTGCCATGCAGCCGCAGCAATCTGAGAGCTCCTAGATCTGAAATAGAATAAGTCAACCACTCTAAGCACTTCTCACTATGATTCTTGAATAACAAGTTATAATCCTTGAAAGGAAGCATAGAGAGTCTAACATCTTTGTTTTACAAATGAGGAGACTGAACGACCTAATGGGAGCTGTCTTTATGTCTGTGTTCACGCTTCTATCAACTGCACCTATTTATATAAACAGAAAGGGGAAAGGATTGCTTTCCCTGCTAGACCCATCCAGTGCCCAACACAATACCTCGCTTGCACAGGAGATGCTTAATTAATGTTTATTGACTAAAGAAGTGATTCCACACATTCGATTGGGTTTTGCCTCATTCATTAGACCAGAACAGAGTTACCTTCACTGGGTCCTCCCGACTGTGCCTTGACCATTCCCATCCGCCCACCTTTCCTCCGACTGTGGTCCCACTCATGCCGGCTCATCTCCCTGCTCCTCTAGGGAGACGTCCATACTGTCTCCAGTCTTCACAGCTCTCACTCGGGCTGAAAGAGCTTAAAAGACAATCGGCTTATTTCATACAATTTGGGATTTAATTATATAATCTCTTTTTTTTTTTTTTTTGATTCTTGTTTTCCTGGAAAGCTTTGTCCCTGCCATTACCATTTATATTCCTAGAAGGCAGCAACAATCTGCTATATTTTTATGTACCAAAGTGCATTTCGTGTTTCAGAACACACAGAGGCCCTCAGCCTGTCCTTGGTTTATTAATTGGAAAGAACAGAGACTATTTCCCAAGTTTCTTTGGAAATCCTTACTCAACAAAATAGTGGTGAAATAATTCCTCTGTCCTGAAACCAATATCATAAACAAATGCAGGGAAGAGCATTTTATTTTTTTTTTATTTTATTAAAAATCAGAAAAGCACACACTAGCACTAGTGAAATAGAACATTTTAACACCAGAGGGAATCAGGGACACCTGGGTGGTTCAGGCAATTAAACATCTGCCTCTAGCTCAGGTCCTGATTTCAGGGTCCTGGGATCGAGTCCTGCATCAGGCTCTTTGCTCAATGGGGAGCCTGCTTCTCCCTCTGCCTGTGCTCCCCCTGGGTATTCTCTTTCTCTCTCATAGATAGATAGATAATAAAAATCAAAGGGAATCAAACTGTTCAACAACACATGCCTTTATCTCCCATATCTCCAGAACAGACTGAAATATTTCAGAAACACACACACACACACATACACACACACAGACACACGAAGTCAAGAAAGCAGCAGGGATAGAAGCAAGAATGACCAATAGATGAGAGCGTTCAAGAAATCCCTAGAAAACAGAACATGGGTGGGAGTTTGCTGAGGGACTAGAGCAAAAAGAAGTCATACCCTGGAATGAACCTGGGGTGGGGGATACCCTCTGCCACCCTCTGCCAACCAGAATCTCAGTGGGGCTCAGGTTGAGGGATTGGTCAGGAACCTGGAAACAGACAGGTTTACTGAAAATATGAACATAGAAGAGGTTTGCCGGTTAAATTCTTTTCTCTCCATCTCCCTCCCTGCTGACGTCTGCAAGCTGTCTGGGAAGCTAAGACTTCTAGTGTGAAGTCAGCACCCACAGTAAAGTCTCCTTGCTCTCACTTTTGGAGAAAGTGCACCTGAGAGCCCCCTGCACAGCTTCTGGAAAACCCAGCGTCCGCCTTTGTAAACAGAACTCCCTCTCAGAATTTCCACTCAGTGGAGCCACTGTCTGAGAGCCAGTATTGGAAACCAAAATAGCAATAGATGCTTTTACCAATTCCCATTCTTCGTTCTTATATATGAAGAAACAAATCTTAAGTGACCCGATATGTGAGGGGGAAAAAAGCCCAGCAGCATAAAGAAAAAAAAAAGATCAACAACAACAAAATCACGAAGGGGATAAAACAGAGCCCTGGTGTACAAAAAGATTTGACATCCGTGAACGGGATGGGAAGAAGCAGCAGAGACCGGTAAAGAGATTAAAAATAGGAGAGAAAAACAAACTAACAAAAAGCAAAACAACAACAACAAAACACAATAAAATGATAGGAAAAATAAAGGACAAAAATATCAAAAAATGTAAGCAAAAATGTAAGCAGAAATATAACATGAGAGAAAACAGAAGAGGACTTTGAATCTCAGAGAGAAAGAGAGCTGAGAAAATGGGGGGAAGAAGATGATCAAAGAAACAGCAGGGGGCAGAAAATCCCCCAAATTGAGAAAAAAACGTTTTCAACAGAGAAAGAGTCCGTTCCTGATTGTTGAGTAGACTAAATGAAAAATCCTTATAAATTTAAGAGCACCAATGATTTAAAAAAAAAAAAAAAAAAAAACCACAAATGTTTCCAGGAAGGAAAACACAAGTCTGATCTGGAATTTAATCTGTTGTTTGGGACAACACAGCTATGCTACAAGCTTGGAAAACGGCCAGTCCAGATGAGTCCCAGTAGGTCAGACATCCGGTGAGGAAGTAGTCAGAGGACTTGGTCCATTATACAAAATAATCATTAAGCTAGTTAAGCTGTAAGAGTATGACAAAGACATACAGTTTTTTGTCAAAAAAAGAACAAGCAAATAAAAAAGATAATTGGAAAAACAAGAAAGAAATAAACAAAGACTTTACCAGACTTTGAGTAATGCATGACATTTAGGGAGAGAGTCCTCTTTCTTTTCCTTTTTCTTTTTTCCTTTCTTTTTCTTCCTTTTTTTTTTTTTTTTTTCCTGTGGGCTCCCCGCAGAGGGCTGAGCCCAGCGTGGGGCTTGAACTCAGAACTCTGAGATCAAGAGACACCTACCAGGGGCACCTGTGTGGCTCAGTGGCCTAAGCCTCTGCCTTCGGCTGGGGTCATGATCCCAGGGTCCTAGGATTGAGCCCCACATGGAGCCCCTCATGGAGCCCCGAATCGGGCTCTCTGCTCAGCGGGGAACCTGCTTCCTCCTCTCTCTGCCTGCCTCTCCGCCTACTTGTAATCTCTGTCTGTCAAATAAATAAATAAAATCTTAAAAAAACCACAAATAAACAAAAAAAGAGACACCTACCCAGCCAAGCCACCCAGGTGCCCCAAGACTTCTTTTTTGTTGTTGGAAAGATGTTCCACTGAGCAGTCCAGAAACGTAGATACTGAACGAATAGAGAAGAAATGTTTATTAAGCATACTACTTGGCCTTACTTTGGGGGAGAAAAAACTATATAGTCATAATAATGCGACTGCTGTGGATTAGTCTTGTTTTTAGGGTCAATTAACAGGAAAATATAGAAGGTTTCGTAAGGCTAGTGAACGGAATGTTCATACTGAAAGTCCTGAGAATGTAAAAGAAAAGTTGTGGCCGACAGAATGTGGAAAGGAGGAAAGAAAGTTGGAGAAAGGGGTGAAGGCACTCATCGCCTCATCTTAAATAAGTAAAGATTCAAGATAATGATGAAAGCTGATAGAAGAAATGTCACTCAAACTGTATCGATGAAAGTATAGTGATAATGAATTGAAGATCTAAAAATGTAAGTACTGAACTGAGGGAATGAGACTGCATAGGGAAGTAACCAATGATATAAGTTAGTGTCTCATCTTTTATAGCAAGGACTCTGCAAATATTGTTTAAATAAAGATATAAACTTATAACTTAAAGTTTTACTGTTAACCATGAGAAGATAAAAATAAGAGAAGCAGATGAAGAATTACCCATAGAAAGTGGAGAACAGGGCGTGTGGGTGGCTCAGTGCCTTCAGCTCAGGTCATGATCTCAGGGTCCTGGGATTGAGCCCCACATCCACATGGGCTCTCTGCTCAGCAGGGAGCCTGCTTGCCCCTCGCCCTCTGCCTGCCTCTCTGCCTCTGTGATCTCTCTCTCTCTCAAATGTCAAATAAATGGATAAATTCTCTTTAAAAAGACAGGGAGAACAGAAAGGGTATGATGGGTATCTTGCTATTGATAACAAGTTTTTAATTTTATTGAGTATGTATTTTTACACTGATTTTATAACAGTAATTTTGTAATAAGATAATGTGCAAAGAACCATCTCTCAGCCTCGGCCATTTCTGAACCTCATCCTATCTTTATTTACACCCCAGATCTCATCTCTGTCCAACCTGTGCCTTTAACCTGTGCCTCTTACCTCCTCCTGAGCTTGGGCTGAGCACGCCGCTTATGTATCAAAATGGCTCACCAAAAAATAAGGGTGACCCGTCATTTCATGCTCTGTGCCTCATGTTGTCCTTTTGTAAGATGAGGTAATGCAGTGAATAATGTAAAGTCTGTTGCCTGTTTAACATTTCCTAAGAATATTTGTGCCCATTTATGCATTTGCGGACACTAGACTATGAAGCTAAATATCCACTAGATGGCAGTATAAGTCCAGTTCTACAAAGAGTGTGCTTTCTTTTTTAATTCTCTTGCTGGTAAAAATTACAAAGCACAAAGAACTAAGAGCAAGATTTTGAGGAAAGGCTCAATCACGCCATAAATACCATTCAGAGACGGGCACCCTCCCCGCATCACTTCCAGCATCACTAAACCTCTCCCATACTGAGGAGCTACATTAGGGCAGGTCTTTGACGGTCTGAACGTTAACATAGTTTTCGAAATAACAATCCCCAAACTGTGTACCTCTGGTTTGGACTTCCACTCCCACTGCGGGAAATTCAATCTGCTGCTCACTACCCTGACCTCTCCAGTTACTTCTGAGATCTCTGGCAGGAGTTTCATCAGCCAAACCTCTTAGCACCTTCCCTTCTGCACCGGTCAGCCTTTTCTGCCAGAGAAACAGAATGAGTAGGTTAGAAACACAAGACATTCTAATTAAGAAATTGTTGTAGGGGCGCCTGGGTGGCTCAGGGGTTAAAGCCTCTGCCTTTGGCTCAGGTCATGATCCCAGGGTCCTGGGATAGAGCCCCGCATCAAGCCCCGCATCGGGCACTCTGCTCAGCGGGGAGCGTGCTTCCCCCTGCCCCTCTCTGCCTACTTGTGATTTCTGTCTGTCAAATGAATAAAATAAAAAATCTTAAAAAAAAAAAAAAAAAGAAAGAAATTGTTGTATGTGGCTGTGGGGGCTGGCTAGGCAAGCCTGAAATCTTAAGGCGGGCTGGGAACTCTGAAGCAGAAATGGGTTCTGTCGTCCACAGGCCGAACTCTCCTACAGAGAAACATCAGTTCTGCTCTCAAGGCCTACAACTGACTACATCAGGCTCACCCAGGTCCTGGTGGATAATCTCCTTTATTTTAATCGATCAAATGTAGACCTTAATCACAATTACAGAGTTATCTGCCTAGCCTATTAGCTCATGTTTGATTGAATAAGTAGGCACGATAGCCTTGCTCAGTTGATACGTAAAATCGGCCATCATGATTTCTTCGCTATTTTCTCTTTTTCTTGCTCAGGCTTTTTGGGGGCAATGCTGGCTGCCAAAGATGCAGATGCTGCTGGTGTTGCTCTTGCATAGTGTTTCTAGAACACTCTGAACCGCTGAAGAGACAGTTACTAAGGCTTTGAATATCCTCCTGCTCCATTGTGTTCTCAGTGCTTCTCCCAGATTTCAGGGACACAGTCCCTGACTATAGCCTCTCTTGCCTGGGTTCCAGGACACTGGGTAATCTGGGGGGAAGAACCCAGGACATAATCTGGTACAAGCACACCATCAGCCACTAGCTCTTTTCTTTGGAGTAACCTTGAACCCCTTGGCTTTCTCTAACGTTCTCTTAGGATGGGTGAATAAAGGTCTAATTCTTGTAATGGCGTACAAGGCACGTGGTCTGACTCCCGCTGTCTCTCCGGTCTTGTCCTGTAATGTGTTTCTCCTGCATCCTCCCTATACTCCTCTTTTCACAGTCTTTGCTCAATTCCTTGAACTTCCAGGCTCACTCCTCCCTGGGCCTTGAAATGTGCTCTACCCTCTGCCTGGTATCTTTCCCCACATCTTTATACCCCATCATCTAGATGATGAGATTTTTTCCTTCACATCTCACTCACTTCAGTTGTCATTTCATCGAGAATGTCTACTCTGGCTGCCTTACCTGGCTATTTCTCCATTAAATACACTTACAGTTTTATGCAGCACAGATGATCATAAACCTAGCCACAGTTGAAATTGTGTTTTTCTGTATGTCATCTGGTTTATTATATTTCTCCCCAACTAGAGTGTAAGTGTCACAAAGGCAAGGATCATGTCTGGTTTTGCTCTTTATTATGTCTGCAGCACAGATTATGCCTGTGCAAGAGTACTTGGCACAAATCAGTGCTCAAAATATTTGAGAAATGATGGAGTGCCTGCATGGCACAGTTGGTTAGGTGTTTGACTCTTGATTTTGGCTTAAGTCAGGATCACGGGGTCTTGGGACCAAGCCATGCATCGGGCTCTGTGATCAATGTGGAGTCTGCTTGAGATTCCCTCTCTCTCTCTCCCTCTCTCTGCCCCTCCCCTCGCTCAGGTATGCAGTCTCTCTCTAAAATAAATAAATAAATCTTTAAAATAATGGTTAATGAATAAATCATTAGCTTTTGTATCCCTTTTTAAGACCTAACAGAGTGTATTAATTTCCTACTACAAAACTATAACAAGGCAATTAGGGCGGCCATAGCAAAGTATCACAAACAGGATAACTTATTGGGAATCTTTTCTTTCACAATTCTGAAGTCTCATATCTGAAATGAAGGTGCTGGCTAGGCCATTCTCCCTGCAAAGCCTCCAGGGAAGGATCTTTCCTTGTCTAATCCAGCTTCTGATAGTACCAGGTGTCTCTTGGTTTATGGCAGCCTACCTTCAATCTCCATATTCGTCTATACATGGCCATCCTCCCTGTGTGTCAGTGTCTGTGACCAAAATTCCCTTCTCTTATAAGGACAGTGGTCATGTTGGGCTATGGACCCACCTTACTTCAATATTATCTCATCTTATATCGATTACATCTACAAAGACCCTATTTTCAAGTAAGGTCACATTCAGAGGTACTGAGAATTAGGACTCTCACCTATCTTTTGGGGGGAGTAAAATTCAACCCATAAAACACAGTTTTAAAAAATAGTTGATAATGAAAATGTTCATTAAACTTATGTAAATGTCTCCAGATTTCAAGCAGAAATGTCATCACATCATTGAATATGTTCTCTCTTTTTTTTTAAGATTTATTTATTTATTTTGGAGAGAGCAAGAGCACAAGCGGAGGAGAGGCAGAGGGAGATAACCTCAAGCCAACTCCCCCGACTTCATGCCAGTCACTGAGCCCAGAGCCCAATGTGGGCCTCGATCCTGCAACTCCGAGATCAATACCTGAACTGAAATCAGCAGTTCAGGCTCAGCCACCTGAGCCACCCAGGTTCCCCACATAACTGAGTATGTTCTAACTGAGGCCATATATATCTTATTCCAAGAATACCTCCAAACTACCAGGGAACTGGTCATTTATACTTGAATGTTCAATGTAGTTTAAGTCCCTTTTCATCCTGTGCTAATAGTAGGTGTAAAGAAAAGAGCTTTTCAATTTGTTAACTCCAGCATCTCAATCACAGTTCTGCTATTTTAAGCATGCTAGATTTACTCTCTTATAGTGTCATATGCTACTAACAACACATGTATTGTGTTGTTATTCTCAGGACTAAAAGGAGGTAATCTAAATCATCAGATACATAGGAAGTATTATATAAATATCCATTTCTTCTTTCACGTGTATGACAATTTTCTATTGCTTCATCTGAACACACACACACACGGGTATTATAGGTACAGTATATGTACATGTGCTTATATAGTGTGTATATAAATATATACATTTTCTCTGTCCATGTTTGCTATGAAGAACATGGGAAAATCCATAACAGGAACTAACATCAAACCAGGAGTTATCAGCAACCAGGTCTTCACTCAAAACCCACTCTTAGATTTTCTGTGATTCTAGTGGACGTTATTCACTGTCTCTGGACATCATATGTAAGATGAGACATCCCACTTCAAAGGGCAGATAATGAGAATAATTGAGCATCAAGGCAATTGGCCATATCAGACACTTAAATGGGAGACAAAATTGGCCACCACAATGTTTTCTTAAGAATGTTTGAGAATATTAGTAAAAATGTTGAGCAATAGATACATAAAGGCCAAAACCAGAAATTTGGTGAGTTAACTCCACAATTAATTATACCCAATACCCTTCCCTCTACCACAGATGGAATATTAAATAGAGTTAAAAATAGAGCTAATAATAGAGCCAAAACCAAAAGCTAATGTGCTCCAAAACATTATGGTCTTTAATAGAAAACAATATGTTCATTTACTCTAAGGAGGTGTTTAAAAGCATAGATCAACAGAATTCTGCTAAGCCAGTGAAGGATATGCAAGCAAGGTGCTGGTAGATATGCCTTTAATTGAAATTTCTCAAAAAGTTTCTTGATTTTTAGGAAGAGAGACAGTGTATGTAGAAGTTTCAGCTGAATTTACAACATTGATCCTACAGATATCTAGGTCAGCATAGTATTTTGCCACTTTTGCCAAGTGACCTCTCATGGATACAAGGTGAACGTGAAAGAGACTGCCTTTGGGCTAAGATAGGAATGTTAGGGCCAGTGTATTTTAATTCATTATTTATTCATTAATTCAACAAATATCTATCGAATGCTTACTGTCTGTCTGACTTCATGCCAGTCACTGAGAACACAGCTGAGAATAATACTTCAAGGTCACTGTCCTCACAGAGTTTACGTGCTAAATTCTGGGGGAAAAGACACTACAGCTGCAGTCTAAAGGATGAGCTGGGAGGGGTGAGAACCGAAGGATTATTTGAAGGTTGTTGTAATAATTCATCCAGAAGATGACGGAAATGAAGAGCAATGGCATATTCACCCAAATTACTACTCTTCCTAACTTCACTTCTCACCCGCTTTATACACATAATCTCCCAGTACTCGTATAGCTGATGACTCCCTTTGGTGTGATCTCCTATCGAACTTTGTCCCTGTGCTAAGCGATAAGCACCTTAAGAGCAAGAGATTCATAATAATAATAACAAAGACAATAACAATCATACTGTGATCACTGAACATTTACTATGAGCTCAATACTACACTCTTATCTCATATGACCTTCAAAAAAACACTCCCATCAAATATCAAATATCCCATCCAAAAAACACTTCCATCAAATGCAATTTTCTCTTCTTTATAGATGAGAAAATGCATTTGGAGAGGCAACCCATTTATCTCTGTGGTTCCAGAGCTTTGGGTCTTACCCATAATAAGTCTCCAAAATTGTCAAGAAACGGGTTTATTGAATTGATAGAACCAAAGCATACTACTTGCTTCTGTTTCCGGTTCTGATTCCTCCCGTCCTTGCTTGCATCTTACAACTTTCTACCATGACATCATTGAGGTCAAAAACATTATCTCAAGTTGAGGGGATTGGAAAATAAAAAGATATATACATATATAGATATAGATATATAGATACAGATGTATTCTTTTGGCAAACGTCATCTCATTTTCAAAAAATAACTTAGTCTACTCAAGTTCAACATTTGGTCCAACATTTTGTAAACAGACATAATACCTTTCAAGAAATAATAAAGGAAGTCCTTCACGTAAGAACAAAAAGACACTAAACAGCCACACAGAATCATAAAAAAATATAAAGCTTATTGGTAATAGTAAATATATAGACAAAGAATATTGTAATATTGTAATATTGTAATGATGGTATGTTAATCACTTTTTTAAAAAGACTTTATTTGAAGAGAGAGAGATCACAAGCAGGGGGAGAAGGGTAGAGGGAAAAGCAGACTCCTCACTGAGCAGGGAGCTCCATGTGGACTCAATCCCAGGACTCTGGCATCATGAAGATCATGACCTGAGCCAAAGGCAGATGCTTACTGCTTACGCAACTGAGTCACCCAGGTGCCCTATGTTAACCACCTTCATTCTAGTTTAGAAGTTAAAAAACAAAAGCAGAAAGAAACTATAACTATAAAAATATATTCAAGGATCCATAATATAAAAAGATGTAATTTGTGACACCAATAACCTAGAAAAGAAGAGCAAAAGTGTAGAGTATTTGTATACCATTGAAATTTTTATCAGCTTAAAATACATTGTTATCATGATAAGATGCTTTATGAAAATAACATACTAACTAGAAAAAAAATTACCTATAGATGATGGGCAGAAGAAAATGAAAAAGGAATCAAAGCATATGACTACGTAAAATTGATGAAATACAAAAGAAGACAGCAAGAGAGGAAGATAGGAACAAAAACGATACAAGACAGACAAAAAACATTTAATAAAAAAGCAATAATAAGTCCTTCCTTATCAATAATGAAAGTGGATTGAATTCTCCAGCCTAAAGACATAGAGTGACTGAATGGGAAAAAAAATTAAAATATCCTATGTTCATGGATTAGAAAACTTAATATTGTTAAAAGGTATGTAGTATGCAAAGCAACCTATAAATTCAATATAATCTTTATGAAAATCTCAATAGTCTTTTTGGCAGAAATATAAAAAATAACCCCAAATTCATAAAGAATCACAAAAGTCCCCAAATAGCCAAAATGATCTTAAAAAAGGGGAAAGCTGGAGACCCCAGACTTCCCAATTTGAAAACATATTTCAAAGCCACAATTATCAAAACAGTGTAGTACTGGCATAACCACAGACATATAGATCAATGGAACAGACTAGAATGTAAAATGTAAACTCATACATATACAGTCAAATGATCAATAAGGGTGTCATGCTTCACAACGCGGAAAAGACAGTCTCTTCAAAACACACAAATGAGATTACTTCATACCTGTTAGAATAACCATTAAAAAAAATAAACAACCCTTTAAAAAATAAATAAATAAACAACCAAGTAAAACAAAATAAAACAGAAAATCAGTGTTGGCAAGGTTGTAGAGAAATTGGAAGCCTCGTGCACTTTTGTTGGAATGTAAAATGGTCCATCTCCTATGGAAAACCCTATAACAGTTCCTCAAAAAATAAAAAAAGAAAATGGACCTATCACTGGATCCAGCAATTCCACATCTGGGTATATACCCCAAATATTTGAATCAGGATCTCAAAGAGATATTTGCACCCCCATGTTTATTTGCAGCATTATTCAAAATAGCTAGAAGGTAGAAACAAGCTAAATGTCCATTGATAGATGAATGAAGAAAACAGAGCAGATACATCCAATGAAATATTATTCAGTCATGAAAAAGAAGACAATATTGTCATATGCTACAACATGGATAAAATTTGAGGATATTATGGTAAGTCAAATATGTCAGTCACAGAAAGACAAATACTGCATGATTCCATTTATATTAAATAGAATGGAGGTTACCAGGCGCTGGGGAGAATGGGAAGTTGTTAGTTAATAGGTATAGTTTCAGTCATACAAGGTGAGATGTTTCTAGGGATCTGCTGTACAACATTGTGCTTATAGTTAACAATATTGTACATAAAAATTTAAGAGAGTATATTTCACTTTTTTTTAAACCACAATAAAAATAATTCCAAGATAATTTTTCAGAGGGTTCATGTGCAGGATGAGAGTGGAAGGAGCTAGACAAGCTGATTTTTAAATTATAAATGAAAAAATAAATATACAATAATATCCAGAAAATGTATAACAAATAATCATACTGAGACAATGAAAGTTTTGTCAGATCTTACGACATAGTCTGAAGCTGGTATCTGTTTAAAAATGGACAGATCAGTGTAAAATGACAGAAATAGAGCCATTGTGATGAACGTAGAGATTCAATAAAGTAGTGGGAACACAGATTGTGAAATAAATAAATTCTCTTGGGATATATGGCTCTTTACCTGGGAAAAATATTCTCTGCAACAATAACTTTCAAATGAATCTGAGATTTAAAGGAAAGAAATGAAAGAAAAATTGGGAGAAAATGTAAAAGCTTTTTTTTTTTTTCAAATTTGGAAGGGGAAAACCTAAGTAAAACAAAAATACACAGAAGTCATTAAAATTTATAAATATGACTACATAAAATCTAAAACACCTACATGATAAAAAATAATATAAATGAATATAAAAAACTAAGAAACCAAATAGGAAAAGAAAATTACTACACATAAAAAACAAGTATTTTCTTTCAGCCAGATAGAGAGATTGACAGTTAGCTAGAGATGAGTATTTTACAGTTCAGTACAAAGATCAAACATCTTATCAGAGAATAGGCAAAGCATATAAGAAGGCAATTCATAAAGATGTAAAATTGATTTTTTCATAAATGTGATTTTAAAACATGAAAACCTGCTCAATCTCAGGCAAAATAAAAATTTAGTAATATTATATGTAGACAAGAGTGTTAGGAAAAGTGTGTGTATATAGATAGGTAGATGGATAGATAGATATCTATTCAGACAAATAGATTTTATATATAGAGAGAGAGAACATAAAAGTGTACAGACATGGGGCAATCCCCCGCATAAGAAGGTGACCAAGCGAGGCACCTGGGTGGCTCAGTGTGTTAAAGGCTCTGCCTTTGGCTCAGGTCATGATCTCAGGGTCCTGGGCTCGAGCCCCGCATCAGGCTCTCTGCTCAGCAGGGAGCCTGCTTCCCCTTCTCTTCCTGCCAGCCTCTCTGCCTACTTGTGATCTCTGTCTGTCAAATAAATAAAAAACTCTTTAAAAAAAAAAAAAAAAGAAAAGAAGAAGAAGAAGAAGGTGACCAAGCAGGTATGGAACAGTGACTACGGTATGTGATCGTCATGCAAAGGGAAAGATGCATGCACGTAAGATCATCTCTGGCCGTATTCACACCAGACTTGTAACAGGGATTGCCTGAGAATGGCCGGGAGACAGAGGGCAGTGGGTGAAAATGAGATTTACCTTGTTCCCGTGTATATTCTTCTAATGTTTATCTTGGGGCACAAATAAGCATGCACTTAATACAGATAAATACCCATGGAGTACAACAACTGAAACAGGTCAGTGAATGGGGACAAATTCAGAACGAGCTCCATGGATTTACAAGTTTTCTGATAGAGATGGTCTTCCAAGGGTCCATGAGGTGCTCGTTCATTACAGCAGGTGGTAGTATTATACGTGAAAAGAGCTGGGGACTCAGTGCCTTAGATCTTCTGGCCAGAAAGAGAATGGTTTTTCATGGTTGAAATGTGCTCAGGTCTATTTGGTTTCTAGAATTTTATACTGCAAGGAACCTTGCTTCCTTTGGTATTTAGTCCAATATCTTTGCTCTGTTTTCAAACACTGAGCCCAAGATGTCCAGCGGATCGTAGGCAACACAGCCGGGCAGAACTCACCCCTCCTGATTGTTTGGCTGTAAAGGCATGGTGAGACTGATGTGGATTTATGTTTTAAGTTTACGATTCTTGTTTTAAACTCGAGTTTCCATCAGTCTGACTCTGCCCTTAAAAAGTAAGAGGAGAGTCAAATAAATCATTTGGAGTTGCAGAAAGCATTATGCTATTTTATACAAGCACGCAATTTTGGTGGCCTATGCCTTTCCCTCTGGCCTCTTCTAAAATAGAAGTCCTTTTCTGTTTCTCTCTTTAAAACAATGCAGGGTTATATTTGCTCAGTTGTCATAATATTAGTTGCTGTGCTGATCAGTCTCGAGTGACTGGTTTTCCTCTTGTGCAGAATCTTAGTCTAACTGATTATCTTTCTCTATGTGTGTTTTCCCCTCACTTCTTTAGTTGTTGAGAAAATACTTTCCTTCCTTTCCTCAGTTTATGGTGATTCTTGTTTTTCTCATTGTGCAAAGGAAAAAAAATAGAGGCAAACTGCACAGTTTCAATTGTTTAATAACAGCTGCATTTGTTTATCTGCGGTGGGGCACTCTGGAGGAGAATTTTCTCCTTACACATGATTTTCTGCTCCGATGGTAATCTCCTAAGCTCTAGAATGAGGGTTGGTGCTTATGTCACCAAAACCACCAACCCCAACTTCTATCCAATAATGTGAACAAATAGAAAAGGGGAGGGGTGGAGAAGGAAGGAAGGACACTGTCTCCCCTGTCTCCTTCCCCCTCATCCCCCCCCCATTTCAGTCAAAGGAGGAAGATGAGGACAGGGAGAGACATAGGCTACAGAGGAAGGGTGACCACCACTCGAGACAATGGCAAGAGGTTCACCTGGGAGTCATGGTGCCTGTTTGGTTCTACATTTCTTGGAACTGCTTCAGTCTAACACTTACATTCTAAACTCTCTGACATTCTGTGCAATTTAAGAAGCATTTAAACTGGGTTAGGTCTGAAGTCATGAGGCATGTCTATTCTATCAATCTAAGAGTTGGGACACCCAAATCTTAGTTCCTGTTCTCACATCTATTGCATACGTTATGAGGGGCACATGGACCCTATGTCAGCACCCAGACCCACCCATCGGTCTGGGTGGCAACGGGAATTTTCTAATTCCTAATGTTCCCATCATAGCCTGGGACCACATCTGTGTTTTCAAACTGACACAACTTTAAAAGAATACCCTGGAGCCCCTCTTGCGGAAAATAAAAGATTTGGGATCTCACCCCTGCAGAACTTTATTCAGAAAATCTGGAATGGAACCACATTCTTTGTTTTTCTCAAGAAATCCTCAGTGGTTATTATCATCAAGAAAGTGTCAGAACATTTCCACAAATTCTCCAAACCCTTAAATACTAGAACTTCCTCTTGTGATTGTTCTCTTTTGTCTGTTGTGTTCTCCTATCTGACGTTGCCCTTCCTCTCCCTCCGCAGGTTTCACACATGCCCGGGCTTATTTCCCAACTCCAACTAACAATCGCCGGTGGACAAATGACATCCGCTCTTGCTTCCTGTGCCCCGCCGGATCGTCCCCATTTGTCCCTTCGCATCCACTCTCCACCCTTCTCCACCTGATCCCGGCTGTTGGAAGTGAACCGTAGACCAGAGAAATGGGCTCCTTTGTCTTCTGACTTCCAACTGAGTTTATCCAATGGGAGGCATCAACAGGAGAGTAGAGAATGGGAGAAGAACACTGAGTTGTCGATGAGCCTCTTCCCCACGCCCTCCCAATGACTCACAGGATCACTGTGGGCTGATCACTGTGATCACTGTGGCCCTTCCGGGGGCCTTTCTTATAGAGAAGACGTACTGGGATTCCAGTCAGGTGTAAGGTTGGAAACATTGTAGCCCCAACAGTGTGGCTAGCCCCAAGTTACTGTCCTACCTTTTATAGATACACTTTAACCTTTCCCAAGTTTCTTTTAGCTTATTTTCTTTCTTTCTTTCTTTCTTTCTTTCTTTCTTTCTTTCTTTCTTTCTTTCTTTCTTTCTTTCCTTCTTTCTTTTTAAGTAAGCTCTATACCCAATGTGGGGCTTGAACTTAAGACTCCAAAGTCAAGGGTCACATGTTCTACTGACTGAGCCAGTGAGGCACCCCTACCCCAAGCCTTTTTAAATAGTCCCTTTGTTGGGGCACCTGGGTGGTTCAGTGGGTTAAGCCTCAGGGTCCTGGGATTGAGCCCTTCATCGGGCTCTCTGCTCAGCAGGGAGCCTGCTTCCCTCTCTGTCTGCCTCTCTGCCTACTTGTGATCTCTGTCTGTCAAATAAATAAATAAATAAATAAATCTTAAAAAAGAAAATAGTCCCTTTGTTTAAACTTCTTCAGTTACTCTGAGTGTGGCATCTCTGCTGCCAGGACTTTGATGGGGACCATGATTTACCTTTATCTCTTTCCTAGGTGCCATTTATATAAGAAGGGCTTTCTTGTTTCTTATTAGAAATAAAAAAAAAAATGGTAGATGTAGAATTAGAGATGGAAAGAATAGGATTCTGGGATTTGAATAGCTTTCAATTTATCTGTTCCAGTGTACCGCCAAATGCCAGAACACTTCATAAAATATATCTACTTCATCCTGATCATTACAACTTCTCAAATATTTGCTGGTAATGATCATTTCCCCCCTCTAGGCTAAATATTATCCATTCCTTCAACAGTTCTTCATGTAGCAAGGTTTCTAGGTCTTTCTCCAGCCTGGCCATTGAGTATGTTTCTCTGGGTGCATCTTAAAATGTTTAGAGACACATTTGCAAAGTAAGCCAAATGTGGACCAGAGTCTCACCTAGCTGGACAAGAACCAGGACCTCCATCACCAAGAGGCATATGGGAATGAAAGAGGCTCAACCCAGGGCCCTGGCTATCAAATGGAACCACCGCCGGACAGAAAACAGGGACATGGGCAGAGGTTGGAATCCCTCCTGGAGGGGGAGGCACACGTCCAGGCTTCTCTTCCTGCACGTCACTGTTCTACTCTTGAATTTATATTTTATTTTTTCTTCTGTACTTTTTCTTTTCTGCTAAGGGGTGGGGGTGGGGGGACAGAAATGGAACTCTAATCAGGCGAAGAATTTAAAAAAAAAAAAAATAGGAGTGCTTTAAATTCCCATGGTCTGGAAGTCCACAGTCTCCTTTCCCCACACTAATCTAGATTCCTTCCTTGGGCTTCTAGTCTTCTGGCTAGAGGTCAGTAGGTCATTTGTGCAAAACGGTGTGGAGCCTGTAGCACAAGACATTTTCTTGAGTGTGAGTTCCTTGAATTCTCTTACTTAGACTCTGCAGGCCTCAATACCATGAAATTATCACCACCTCAAACCTTATATTATCTGATTCAGGCAACCTAGAGGATCCAAAGGGAGAAAACTTTGTCCCAAATTACAGAGTAACTAACTGGTCAAGTCAGGATTGGAACCCAGATCTCTTTCCTCTCTATAATCCCGCCTCTCTCTTTCCTCTCTATAATCCCACCTCTCCTTTCAGTTAATTTACTCCATTCTTTCACCACAGATTACAAAACTGAAATGAAGAAATTAATACAGCCCGTACCCAAAGCATCCAAGTCAGACAGAGGCAGGCTTTGAATTGCACAATTGCCTTGAAAGTATTGAGGAAAGATAGCTATGTACACATTACATTTGACACAACCTTCACTGTGGTGAAGCAACCCATCATTTTATCTAGAGGGTTCAACCCCCTGTCCTTTGCATCTAAGTCTAAACTTTCTAGCATCTAAATCTTTTCAATCAGCTGAGACAAGGCAGGGAGAGGAAGGCTCACATTATCAGATTCCTGAGTTTGAATCTCCAGTCTTCCATCAAACATAAGGCTGTCCAATTTGTACAAGCTGCTTAGGACCTCAGGGATGACCCAGTTCCATAAAATTAAGACCCAGAACGTGCACGATTCACAAAGTTACAAAGCAGAATCAGGGCTTGACTCTTCCTCCCACGCTCTTTCATATGCCCTGTGCTTGTTTCTTTGTTTAATTGGCTCTCAGAACAGGGTATCAGATATTTGCATACAGCATTTACTACAGCTGCATCATCAGATTCAAGGTCAGTATGTCCTTTATTAAATGAGAAGGGGAAGGGAGTGACATAAATGTTATCTTTAAAAGCTGCTACTAACTACAGGGAATGCCTTTAAATAGATTTGAAGGACTTCAAAAATAAACAATATTTAGAGAACTATGGATGAATTCTAAGCAGCTGATAAGAAAAGGTGGTCAAGTTTGAAATGATTGAACAAGTCTATCTGCATCCACTATTCTGAGCTGAACTATATGGCAGGAGAGGGTCTGACGCTAAGAGAGCTCTTTGCAGCAATTTAGGGGAAATGACTGTCAGCGGAAGAAACCACTTCCTAACAGCTGAATTTCAAGACTCTGGCAGATCAATAGGGCAAAAGGAATTAAAACTACAGCAGCTGCTGTTGAGAATGGCAGAACCTCTGGTGCCTCAGATGATCCCAAACTGAGCAAGCTCATGCAGTTCCAAGTGGCTGAATGCCTCCCAGGGACAAATCACCGTGATGTCTGCAAGAGAGGGAAGAAGAGCTTGTAAGCCAGCCTCACTGACCCTGCCCCCCAGAGCCTTGAGAAGCCTTCTTGTGCTCCAGAAGACATCCTTTGGCTGGAGACACCTCACTCCTCTCTCCCATTCATTGTCTCAGTAACCAGAAAGTTACCTATAATTGCCCTTAGCCCAGGAAGGATTAGACTGACTGCCTAATTAATCCCTTGCACGGTTCTGATGCCCCCCACCCCAGGTAGGTATCTCCATTGGTTTCATTCTGTAGCTCTTTGGAGAGGTGACCCAAGGCTTTTGACTGGAGCTAGCATGAGGGGGTGCAGGTCACTGATCAAACAGGTCTCCTCAAAGCACAATGACTATGGAAAGAACACAAGTGGAATTCTAGTCAGGCCAAGAGTTAAAATGAGAAATAGAAGCATTTTAAATTCCCATGATCTGGAAATCCACTGCCTTCTTACTCCCTGCCCATTCAGATGCATTCCTTGGGCTTCTCTGACTCACTCTTTAGTTCCTTTAGATTTTGAAATGCCTAATATATCCAGTTGCATACTGAGAAGTAATCTCAAGGCATCTACTAATCCAATTTTTTGCTTCAGGCAATAAAATATTATTATCCCTGAATTACAGAGAAGCTGACTGGAACCCAAAGAGATTAAATACCTACCAAAAGAAAAAAAAATCAGAGTGGGATTAAAACCAAGCCAAAGATCTCAGATCTCCCCTCAGTATAAAGCTCTTTCTAGTATTCCAAATACGTTGGCAGAGTTAAGCATATCCTCCAGAGCCCAAAGGAAATCTGCTGGTCTTATGTAGTCTGGCCAAAATACAGAAGCAGTTGATTTAGGAGAATAGCAAATGAGCTTTAGAAAATAGCTGGAAAATGTATTTGAGCTCCCAGGAGTGACATTTGACTGTAAAAAGCAAATACACTAAGAACTGCCTGGTAAGGACACTGATTACTAATCACACCATTTATCAAAAGTGTATTGGATGAGTTGAAAATACCTTCACTCAAAAACCTGCACAATGGGGCACCTGGGTGGCTCCATTGGTTAAGCATCTGCCTTCAGCTCAGGTATTGGGATTGAGTCTCACATCAGGCTCTCTGCTCATTGGGAAGTCTACTTCTCCCTCTCCTCACCACCCTCCTCTCAAGCTCTGTCACTTGCTATTTCTCTAAAAAATAAATAAATAAAAATATTTAAAAAAATACAAAAAATACAAACTCTCACAGTGGTGTTTATAGCAGAATTATTTATACTTGTGAAAATTTGGAAGCAACAAAATGTCTATTTTTTTTTTAGATTTTATTTATTTATTCGACCTACAGAGGTCACAAGTAGGCAGAGAAGCAGGCAGAGAGAGAGGAGGAAGCAGGCTCCCTGCTGAGCAGAGAGCCTGATGCGGGGCTCAATCATGACCTGAGCTGAGGGCAGAGGCTTTAACCCACTGAGCCACCCAGGTGTCCCAACGATTTGTCTTTTAATAGGATAAGCAAATTGTGATACAGCCATAGAATGAAATATTATTCTGTGGTTAAAAAAAAAAAAAAAAAAAAAGAACTATCCAGCCATATAGGACGTGGAGGAAACTTACGTGAATAAATATTGCTAAGTGAAAGAAGCCAGGCTATAAATCTATAGACTGTATACTTCTAACCATATGACAATCTGGAAAAGGCAAAATTTTTTTGAAAGTAAAATGATTTGTGGTTATCAAGAGTTTGTGGAGGGTGGGAGAAAGGATGAGCAGGTAGAACATGGGGGATTTTTAAGACCTCTATTCTGTATGTACCTGTAGTTATGGAAACACAACACTGTGCATTTGTCAAAACTGGACGACACAAAGAATGGATCCTAATATAAGCTATGAATGCTCACTAATAATAATGTTCCCAACACTGGCTCTTCATTTACAACAAATGCACCACACCAATGCAAGATGCTGATAATAGGGGAAGCTACGTACAGGCGTATGCAGGAGCTCTACACTTCCTGCTTAAGGTCTCTGCAAACTCAAAATAGCTCTAAAAAATACAGTTTAGTATTTTTAAAGGGAAGAGCCAGTCATTTTCATTCATTATCCAACAAATCCAATTATTCTAGCTAACTGAAAAATCTTGGATTGGGTACATTCGGTGTGTAGGCCCTGTTCTGGGTGCCAGAGCAGCTGTGAAAAGAGGACGGTGGTTAGGGAGTGTGTTGTCTGGTAGAGTGAAAAAGTTCTCCAGGCTCCTCCCTTGCTTCCAATACCTCACTCTGCGGCCTCCTACTGTAGCTTCATTCCTTTTTGTCTCAGATTTCTCTTCTGAAGAAATGATGAAGTTGGGATAGACAAACGCTGAGAATCTTTCTACCATGAAAGTCTACAACTTGATGTCCTCAAGCATTGTTTAACAGAACAAGAGGATTTAGTATCTTTGGGCCTTAGCTTGATTTCTATTAGAGTTTTTGCCTCAGGGCACATGTGTATTTACTGAGGTGATTAAACTAACCCCCCATACTTCTATGTCTTCAAGGATCTGCTTGCTGCCTTAGCTATTTCACTGCCCTTTGAGGCCTAAAGAATGGATAGTGGTGAAATTCTAAGTGAAAGTCCACAGTCTTGGGAGGCTCACCTGTTCCTAGCCCCTCCATGCCTGGAATGTCATCTCCGAACCTATAGAGAGAAAAAGAAAAATTAGCTGATATCAGAGTGAAAGGATCCTGAAATGTCTTCTACTGACAGCTTCCTGACTAAGGGGGCAGGAAGAGGTTTAAGTTTTTGTCTTTGAGAAATATTTTATTTGCATTGACCTAGGGAAAAGACAAAGTGACTCAGGCTGGTTTCAGACAGTGTGTCTCTGTGGTGAGATTTGCCCCTCATAAAAATCTAGCCTAAGACAACTGAGAGCTAACTAGAACTATCCCTGGGGAAATTTAGTCAAGCTCCACTTTTAAAAATAGAAAATAGAATGGAAGCTCCTGGGTGATTCAGTAGGTTGGGTGTCTGCCTTCAGCTCAGGTCATGATCCCAAAGTTCTGGGACAGAGTCTCACATCAGGCTGCCTGCTCAGCAGGGAGCCTGCTTCTCCTTCTTCTGCTGCTTTCCCTGCTTGTGCTCTCTTGAGCTCTCTGTCAAATAAATAAATAAATAAAATCTTAAAAGGAAGAAAGGAAGGAAAGAAGGAAGGAAGGAAGGAAGAAATTGGAATGAAAACACAGCATGAAAGACATTAAAATGATTAATTCATCTATTTGGTTAGCAGTACAAAAGCATTTATCAAGCATTTACTATGTGCCAGGCATTGTATTAAACATAGAGAATTAAGAAAAAAATGAATTTTCTCTGAGGAACTTCAATCTCAGAGAACAGATGTAAATAAATAAATGTAATGTAAAACAATACAGGTTATCGCAGCTGAATGTATGAAATGCAGACATGGAAGTCATGATCACATTTGTCTAAGAGAGTCAGTAATGGCTTCAAAAGAGAAATTAGCATATGAATATATGTTAAAGAATAAATTGGATTTTGCCAAGAAGAGAAAGAGAAAAATAAAGAATTGAAGACTTAACATTTGAAGCCATAAAAATAAACTCTGCGTTCTGGAAATGGCCTGTGTTTTAGTATTCCAAATTAAACCACAGGGTGTACTGGTGAAGAGGAGTGGTCAAGAAAAGTCTGGAAGGTCAAGTCAAAGGTTGCTATGACCGGCTCCATTTGTCGTTTTAAATGTCACCACAGCCTGGGGGGTGAGAGAGAAAGCATCCCGGGGCTAAAAACTAATTGATTCAGTAAAGACTGTGGTAGAGAGGAAAAGAGAGGATGGGGTAGAAATCTTTCTAAGTCTATTTAATATTGGGAGCATTAATTTCTCAAAATCAAAGCAGGCTTGTGGGGGAAAAAATAGAAAGTCTTTTTCATTTTGGTCTTACCCTTTAACACCTTTCTTAGGAGGCTTGCTTTTGAATTGGCGAGTCTGTCTCTGCTTAAACTTGGGGGGCCCCTTGCGTGGGGTAGTGGGACCCTGGTTTGAAGCTGGAGGAGCCAAAGTAGTGTTGTCGCTCATTCTGATGTCGTTGAGTGTCTGATGGTTCTCTTTCAGATTCCTTAGATGATGAGAGGGGAAAAAAAAAAAAAAAAAGATTCTTCAGGGTACAGGGACCATTGCTTCTTAGACCCTCACTGGAAAAGTCAGAAAAGCTCAGAACTTCATCTTGTCTCAAAAGGGAAGAATCAATCATTTTTAAAAGAGATTTTCAAGAAAATATGGTATAAATCAATCACTCAATGTAGTGGAATGCAGACTGACAACAGATAGATTGCAAACGAAAAATCTAGATAGATGTGTTGTTTCAATAAATTATCACGAGCTTTCCATGTGAATCTATTATGATAAGTACTTCCCATTCTGTGATCATCATCTGTGAAGACAGAACAATGGACTGAATGCTATCTATAGTCTTTACAGCACTGATATGTTCTTTAAGTTTAATATATTTTCCACCCTACTACACAATAGCCTGACTCTTAATGTTTATTGCCTCACATTTTATGGGCTTTTTATTTTACAGTACCTAACACTGTTTAAGCCTTGTGTAATCAAGATACTCCTCTCCTAGTTCTGGGAGATAACAAGGAGAGCTCTGAACCAGGGACACTAACACCCGTGTAGTATGAGATACATCCCAGTACACACACACACACAAGAAAATCAATGGAGGATGATTCAGGAGTAGGTTTATGCTTTAACTCCATATTCAGACATGAGGTTCTTTAATCACCCATTTCTCTGAAATATTCAACATTTTCTCCTATCCAAATCATGGACTTATCCAATATGATTTTCACAGACTTTGATTTTAGCCGTAGAAACGTACATTGTCATTCTTCAAGTACAAATAAGGATGTCTTAACAAGATAAATTTTAAAAGTAAATATGCTAAGCTAAAGGATGACTTTTCTTCTTTCTCTTTTCTATCACAAAAGTTGATAATACTTCTCCTAGGAAGGAAGTCTAAAAAGCTCCAAAGAACTTCTAAGTACCCCTAATCTCTTACCCTGAGCCAAACAGTTCCATGCTCTGCTACCTAGAAGATTTATTTATTTATATGATCTATAAATTATAGACTTATGCGAATATTCTCAGCTTCAACTCTCCCTGACTATCTTTGACCCATGCTAACTATCTTCCTCTTTCTCCACCACACTGAACATGCCTCAAATTTTATATTGTATGACTTCAAGTTCATCAACTTTTTCTTATTACTTTCAAAATCAATTTAAATTATTATCCTGGCCTAAGAGATATTTATTTCCTTTTCATCTTTTCCTCAATTACTATTTTCATTTTCTCCTGCTAGTTCTCAACTTTTTCCATAGAAACGCATTGACTAATCTGTGAGTGGGTACCAGGGATGGCAAACCTGGCCAGGTTTACTTGCTTATGCCACGGATCTTGTCTTATTTCCCCACTGGAATGTGCTCCAGTGGGCTTATTTTTCCATTTTTGTTCATTTCTGTCAAAACCTAGAATAGTGCCTGGTACATAGCAGATGTGCTGTATATATTTGTCTAATCGTTGAATAAATAAATGGAAACATTGAACTACTACCTCGAACTTTGGGTGATGAGAGCCAGACCCTGTGATTTCTCCACCAAACCATAAAGAAGGCATCAGTTGGTCTTCACTTCACAAAGCTCTCAGTGGCTTTAGGAAATGGGCTGCCTGTTCATCTGTTCACTGAATCCAGTTCTTGTGCTGTGGCCCCTCTCTTGCCCTGGTAAACATGCAAAGTTTGTGTCTCTTCCAAGTGTGGTTGGGACCATGGAAACTGCTACTGGGCAGCCAAGAGTAGCATTGTTCTCTGAGTTTATACCAGTAGCTGGCACATCCCGGCTCTGACAAAGCCACAGAGGAAAACTAGAGAATTTCTCTCCAATCAAGATTTTTGGACTTCTCAATTCTTTCAAAATAGTAAGAAAGCCCAAATTTTCCTTCTCTCATCTGGGGAGTTTACTAGATTAGGATTACCATATTTAACAAATAAGAATGCAGGACACCCAGTTAAATTAGAATTTCAGATAAATAACAAATGGGGTTTTATTATAAGTATATTCTAAATAGTTCATGGTACATACTTATACAAGAAAAATGGGGTTTTTATTATAAGTATATTCTAAATAGTTCATGGTACATCCTTATACAAGAAAAATTATTTGTTATTTATCTGAAATTCTAATTTTACTGGGTGTCTTCTACTTTGATCTAGCAGTTCTATCTAGGACTCCACTGTGTCAGATCTAGAGTCTATAATATGAGGGTTTAAGGTAAACTAATCAGCCGTATTACCCTTTGGGGGCAATGCAATGTAAAGACTATGTGTTTTAGATTCAAATAGATAGTTTCAAATCTCTGCTCCACAAAAACTGTCTATGTGACCTTGGATAAATTGCATAACTTGTCTGGACCTCATTCCATCTATGAAATTAATCCAATATACCTTCTTTTTAGAGCTATGGAGAAAAGTAAAAGGCATAATATAAATAAGTGTTTGGTGCAAAGTGCTCAAAAAAATAATAACTATGTAATAGACCTTCTAGGAAGCCAACAAACAAATCTGTGATTGGGACACAGGTTCACCTGCCCTTCCTATACACTTTCTCCTGGGCGAACGGTTGAAGAGCCCTTGTCACATACCAGAGAGATGACTGTCACCAGCACTTGCTGGGTCATCTTCTGTATCCCTCCAATACCCTATTAATTTATGACTGGTCTTGAAATTCTGCCGTAAGCTTGGATTCCCTTGACATCCCCAAAAGCAGCCCCAAAGAACTTAAAAATCACACTTGACTTCCATCTTTTCTTGATTATACTTCCCCTTTTCTCTTGTAAATTTCTTTTGCATATTTATATATGTGATTTTGAAGTCGCAGGCTCAGATGACATTCCCGTTCCTCTCTAGGTATGTATGATGCATTATATAAAGGTATTCTCTTACAAAAGCATTATAGAACAGTTGCCTCATTCGTCCCTGGATCCTCCTGATCCTCAGGGTTTGCACCATGGGTAAAAACTTTGTATTTATTATGCATTTCATGTATAATATTTCATTTTTGAGTAGATAGGACAATCTAACTCGTAGAGTGTTTCTGTCATGGATGTGTCCTCCAGTTCTCCCTGTAAAACCATTTGGGAGGAACAGAGCAAATATGACCCTTCCCTGACTTGGAAGTTAATCTTGTCCATGCCACATATCACCAGAGACTAAACTTATCCTGGCCATGCTTTCCTAGGAATTAAAAGGGCATCCCAAGGCTAAATAATCCTCCATCCAGTGTCAGACTTGCTTTCAGCTGTAGGAAGAAGATGTTTCCCATTTTTGTCTTCCAAAAGTGTCAAGAAATTCATTCATTCCTTTGTGAGGTGGAATGGCTTCCCCTTCCCCTTTTGAAGAGTAGGAACTGTTGTTCTGCAGAAGGAAGTGGATTCAGCAGAGCAGTACGTCAAAGCACAGTTTTGTAGGGAATCAGGGTTAGTGTCACCTTGGATGCAAGGCAGCAGAGTTCAGAGTAAGAAGCTAAGGAGGATGACCATCCATAAACAGCTAAGGCAGAGCAGTATCAGAAGGTCCTGAGTCAGGATCTCTGATGCTGGTATCATCACCCCCAGACTTCCAGGTCTCCCCTTCTTGGCATAGATATAGGCAAATAGACAATTCGATTGTTGGGGGGCTAAGAGAAGGGGTGAGGAGGAGATAGGTGCAGGAGTGGTCTCCCTGCACTGATGGGGTTGGGCCAATAAATATCACCAGGGTCCTGCTGAGGCAGAGAGAATCAAATAATCTGGAGAGCCAAGGAAGACCCTAACCAAAGCCATGAAAAGACAAAAAAAAAAAAAAAAAAATATATATATATATATATATATATATATATATATATATATATATATCGCAAGTATCTTCATTCGGATTGGAACAAACAAACACTTTGGCCTCAGGGGGAGAAGGCTAAGCCACCCACACAGCACTGGGGTCATTCTGACTGCCTTTTGACTCTCTTTCTCCTTATCCTCACACTCTCATGTCCCCCCTTTTGTATTTTGGTCTCTTTCATGGACACCCTGGGAGTAAAGAACTGTTAGCTCTGTGGTCACTTAGTGCCCCAGATCCCTCCTTTCCCAGAAAACTGGGAGCCACAAAAAAGAAGGAGTCAGTGTGGGGTTCTTTCAAAATGAGTTGGGTAATCAAGTTTTGCAGCAACCTCTCAATAACCAAGTTTCACTTATTAACTGGCTGCATGACATTATAAGGCAATTTGGATGTATTTCCTTCATGTTTTTTCCCAGTTTCATTCCTGGCCCCAGCCCAGGCCCACTGGTTCAGTGTGCTTTCGTCCATTTCTTTATTTTAGAGCCAGATCAACCCTCCACCACCCACAAAGCCTTTCAATTAAAACCTACTTAAACACCAGAAGTTGAGAAATACTCACAGAGTTGAATGTTGCTCCCATAAACCGCCCAGTCGCCCTCTTCAAAGCAGATGAATAAAGGATCTATGCCTCCTGATTTATCTCCCTGTAATACCCACATGCCTCGTAATCCCACTGTTAGGAGCTTAGAGCACCAACCCACGTACAAAGAAGTTTGGAGAATAAAGGGTGAGACTGGGACAGGCTTAGGAGGTTTCCGACAAGTGAAATTCTCTCACAAAACTGACTTGGGCACTCTCCTGTCAATCAGTAGGTGTTGAAACTACAAATGCACACAACGTGCTGATATCCAGGGGCATATTCGTGGTTTGTGATTCGCAATCTCTTGTCTTCCTCCATTCCCACCACTGTCCTTGTTGTCTCCCATTCCATCCGGTTCCCTGACACACACACACCCCACCCCAGTCATAAGTCAATCCCCACCACACAAGCATCATGTCATAATTCTTATGGGAATCTAGATAACTGGAAAGATAAACAAAATCATAGTGTCCCGTGCTGCAGTGGGGACACTGGGATGCTGATTGTGTGAGCAAGGACATTGAAAAGCATACGATCTCTCTCTCTAATAAGTTCTGGATATATTTCCTCAGTAAGATAGAACCGCAAATCAAAAATGACACAAAATTCAGTGGTACTTGACAGAGAAAGAGCCCAACGTATAGCTGATAACTTTTAACTGATGGCATTTATTTGAAAATTGATTGCTGAATCTTCCACATCAAAGGCTTCAGAGCACAGGGCTCGGCTACAATTCAACTCATTGGTACCCTTGGCTGCAGTCTTTCCATTATGTTGAGCCACTAGTATTAATTTGTACATCACTTTATTTAGACCTTAGTCCATAGGCTAGCATCATTAAGTTCTTTTGAGAAATTTTTCATAGAGAAATAAAGTGATTTACTCCAGACTGTGTATAAAGTTAGTAGTGGAGCCAGGATCATGGCCTAAATCTGGAAACACCTTGCATATTCTGCTATCTTTCTATTATATTATAGCAAAGCAGAATAGACCGAGATGCACATGTTGCTGGTCTCTCTCGTGCCTTGCCAGTGAATTGTAATGTGCCCTCCCTAAATTGTTACTTGTTAGAGAATTGCACTCCATAAAGTTATAGAGGAAGAAGGTCAATTTATCCTTCCCAGGCAAGGATAGATTCTTAACTGACAGCCCCAAGCAGATTACATGGGCAGCTAAAAAGCTTATGTTTTTTGGTTGTTTTTTTAATGAAAAAATAATAATAACCTTGGTCTTCACCAAAATTAGAGGAATTTTGAAGCAGCAAATGCAGTGCAGAGCCAGTAGAATATTTAGTGTCTGGATGAGTCTTTCCATTCCCACCTCTGGTCTCCATTACAATTCAGACCTCCTCTACTCTTAGAAGGCACATAGATATTGAGATTCTTTTCTGTGAAACCCTCACCCACTCTCTATTTCTTTGCTGAAGGACTACAACTCATACAGGCAGTGAGAAGAGCAATAAGCCAAATGCTCTAGAGTATTCTTACTCAAAATGTACAAGCGTCCATATCACCCGAGTGTTTGTTAAAAATACAGGACCTCAGGGCCTGCTCCAGACTTACTGACCCAAAAGCTGCATTTTAACAAGGTTTCAAGGTGATTTGTTTGCACAGTACTGTTGTAGACCCATGTGCAGGCTTGATCTCACCACATCTCTGCTATGTGACAAGAATGCCACCTCCTCCAGCCTCAGTTTCTTCATGTCATATACCAAAATGTGCCAAGGTTCTCAATTTTTTCCATCCCAACACACTTGAGAAAGATAAACCACCTTCATTGGTAACAGGATTTTCCTCACTGTTAGAGGAAGGAGGAGGGTGTTGTACCATTACACTTCTTTCCCAGGGAAAGCCAGAAGAATGGAATGTGAGGAATGAGATGTACAACCAAGTATATAGTTGGAAAAACTCTTCTAAAGTGATTTTAGGGGCACCTGGGTCGCTCAGAGGGTTAAGCCTCTGCCTTTGGCTCAGGTCATGATCTCAGGGTCCTGGGTCAAGCCCTACATCAGTCTCTCCACTCAGCGGGGAGCCTGTTTCCCCCCCTCTCTCTGGCTGCCTCTCTGCCTACTTGTGATCTCTGTCTGTCAAATAAATAAATAAAAACTTTTAAAAAAATAAAGTGATTCTAATTTAGCACTCAAGGATTTATGATTAGAAAATCCTCTAATTGCTTTAATTACTTAAAAATTTATTTTCCATCCAGTTTTGGACCAAGATGGAGTAGATATGCTTCTCCCCATTCCTGTGTTAAGTACAGCTAAAATTCCTAAATATTATATATAGAACAAACATAAGAGTATTTTAAAAGGTCAAGAGAAGAAGAGAGACCAAATAGGGAATTTAGTGCTCTAGGAACAATGTGGCAGTAAATTCCTTGAGCTCTCTTTTAGTTTTGTATATCCTGGACTAGAAGGAAGAGAGGCAGCAACCCAGAAACACAAACAGGAGCAGATTAAAAAAAAAAATCCTCTCGGGCCCCTGGGTGGCTCAGTGGGTTAAGCCGCTGCCTTCAGCTTGGTCATGATCTCAGGGTCCTGGGATCGAGCCCTACATTGGGCTCTCTGCTCAGCGGGGAGCCTGCTTCCCCCTCTCTCTCTGCCAGTGTCTCTGCCTACTTGTGATCTCTGTCTGTCAAATAAATAAATACAATCTTTAAAAAAAATAAAACTCTCAAAAAGCCTACTCTTTCTAGACAAATGACCAGAAAAGATGTAATCTAGTAAGACAGAAAAAAATTAGACAAAAATCACCTTATGCCATGGGGAAAAATCCAACATCTTTTTTAGGGAAAAAAGGCCAGTTTCAAACCCATCAGCACAGGTTGAGCGTCGAGACTTCCATCCAGGCCCAGCTATAATTAGGTAAACCTACCCCCCCCCCCCCACCGAAGTAGTATCAGAGAAGGCCACATAGGGATCTTAGACTTTCATTCCAACCAGTGCTAACGAGGCACCCTCTTCCTTCTTACCAGAATGGTGTCAGAGGAAGCCAAGTGGGGAATTTTCACCACTATTCAGCAATAACAAGGTAACAAGAACAAAATGAACATTTTAGACTAATACAATAACAAACAAAAATTCAATGAATGGGCTTGACAACAGAAAGAAGACAAAAGAAAGAATCAGTGAACCTGAAACTAAAACAGTAGAAATTACCCCATCTGATTAAAAGAGAGAAAATAAATAGAAAAGAAGGAGGAGGAGGCAGAAAAGGAGAAGAAAGAGAAGAAGAAGATGACGATGACGACGACAACAGAACAACAACAGCCACTCGAGAACTTGGAAACTAAAAGATCTAACATTCATGTCATCAGAGTTCCAGGAGAGGAGAAAAGGATGAGGCTAAAATGTACTTGAAAAAATAGGCTGAAAATTTCCTAAATTTGATGAAAGACAAAAGCCTATGGAATCAAGAAGCTATCGAACCCCAATGGGACAAACCCAAAGAAATCTACACCAAAGCACATCATAATCAAGTGACGAAACTAACGACAAAACAAATTTTGAAAGCAATTTAAAAATATATATATACTATCTTACCTAGAGGTGAAAAAATGGAATGATGGAGGATTTTTCATCAGAAACCATGGGGCCAGAAGAAAGTAGCACAACATTTTTAAAGTCCTGATAAAAATAGAACTGTCACCTCTGAATTTATCCTTCAGGAGCAAAGGGAAATAAAGACATCCTAATAAAGAAAGACTAAGACAATCTATCACCAGAAAACCTACACTAAAAGAATGACAAAGGAAGTTCTTAAAACAGAAAGGAAATGATAATTTAAAAAAAAAGAAATTTTTGAACTTCTAGAAAGAAAAAAAAAATGAAAAAAGAGGAAGTGTGGGATACAAGGGGATGTGTGGAAGACTGGAAGACAGGAAACTCAACCACATTCGGCTGGGCTTGTGGAGACCTAAAAATCGTTCAAGACTCTGTGGAGTTCTAGAGATCTGGTCAGTTTGCATCTTCAGGGACTGTACCCATTGTTCTCTGTTCCAAGTGGTTGTTCTTTCTGTTTCTCTACTACTCCTGCTGCCACTGAGTCTTAGAGGATTTGAGTAGCCAGGCTAACCACCAGGAAGTACATACTGCCTCTGGGAAACAGAAGAGTTCTACCAGTTTACTTAATTGGTGACTTGCTAGCCTCTTCAGTGGCCAGGGATTGAGAGAAGTCGACTGCTTGTAAAGGGACAAGGCGAGGGATTTTAAAGGGTGGTGGGATTATTTGGTATCATGATTGTAGCGGGAGATCTGTAACTCCCAGGATTTTTACTGTATGCAAATTTAAGAATGAAATATCATAAAAACGCTTCTAAAAATTATGTTTCATATTTATAATCCTTGGTTCTTGATACTTTCTGACAGATGGGAAAGTATTATTAATCACATACAGAGAGTTAAAGGGCAGGCACTAAGTAATTAGAAAGTAATCAAAATTTTAGCTGTCCAATAAGCTCCTTACTCAAGCACTAATCTCTAATCCTTCTTTAGTGTTTCTTAAAATACCTTTGAGTAGGAAGACACACATCAGAGACACATTTCCTCTACACTTGGATTTTCCTAGACCAGGATTCCCACTCTGATGAATACACAGTGGACCCCAGAGAGGAATCCCCTAAATGTGAAGAAGGAAGGTACAAGGCTCTCCCCCATCTTCTCCTAATGTCCAATAATATTTATGCCTTTTCCAGAATAACATTGTTAATCTTGAAAAAAATAACCTATTAATTAAAAATACAATACTTCCTTTCAGAAAATAGGAAGTGGGAACACTACTAAACTCATTTAATTAAGCCAGTTTTACCCTCATAAAATATTTTAACACTAAAACCAAAGGCAATAAAAAGTAAAAATACTGACCAATCTCTCATAAATTTAGATGTAAAAATTCTTTTTTTTTTTTTTAAGATTTTTTTTATTTATTTGACAGAGATAGACAACAAGAGAGGGAACACAGGCAGGGGGGAACAGGAGAGGGAGAAACAGGCTTCCTACTGAACAGGTAGCCTGATGCGGGGACCCTGAGATCATGACCTGAGCCAAAGGCACAGGCTTAACAACTGAGCCACTCAGGTGTCTCTAGATGTAAAAATCTTTATCTTTAATGAAATAATAGCAAATCAAATACAGGAATGTACAAAAATAATAATACACCATGATCAAGTGAGATTAATTCCATGTATGCAAGACTATTTAAAGCCTAATCAACTAACATAATGCATTATATCAACAGCCTAAAGAAGAAAAATCACATAACCATATCAATTGATATAGAAATGCACAGAAAATGCATTTTGCAAAAACCAGTGCCCATTTATGATAACTCTCAGCAAACTAGAAATAAAACTCAACTCAAAAAAAAAATCTTCAAAATAAACCAGCCAACCAAACAAATTAAAAAAAAACCCTACAGTTTACTTCATACTTAATTGTAAAAGACTGACTGCTTTTTCTCTAGGTCAGGAACAATTCAAGGATTTGTGCTCTCATCGGTTTTATTCAACATGGTACTGAAAGTTCTGGCCAATGCAATCAGGCATGAAGAAAATAGAAAGCATATAATTTGGAAATGAGGAAT
Organism: Mustela lutreola; assembly: GCF_030435805.1. Classification (NCBI taxonomy): domain Eukaryota; kingdom Metazoa; phylum Chordata; class Mammalia; order Carnivora; family Mustelidae; genus Mustela; species Mustela lutreola. The sequence continues at coordinate 93,140,610 of NC_081297.1, forward strand.
GAAGCCACGCCTATTTACAGATGACATGATTATCTACATAGAAAAACCTTAAGGAATCTTCATTTTAAAACTATGCTATAACTAATAAGTGAGTTTAGCAAGGTTGAAGTATATTAGACTAATACAGAAAAATCTATTGCATTTATACATAACAATGAATAAATGAAAACTAAAACTTAAAAAGTAACATCATTCACAATTGCTCTAAAAAAATGAAATACTTGGGTGTAAATCTAACAAAGCATGCACAAGACTTGTATGATTAAAAACTACTACAAATTCTGATTTCTAAAAACATTTTATGATTTTATTTATTTATTTGACACAGAGAGAGAGAGATCACAAGTAGGCAGAGAGGCAGGCAGGGAAAGAGAGGGAAGCAGGCTCCCTACTGAGCAGAGAGCCCAATGTGGGTCTCAATCCTAGGACCCTGGGATCATGACCTGAGCCAAAGGCAGAGGCTTAACCCACTGAGCCACCCAGGTGCCCCTAAAGACATTTTTAAAAGAGAGAATGAGTAAGCACGAGTAGGGCGAGCAGCAGGCAAAGAAGCAGGCTCTCCATTGAGCAAGGACCCTGATGCGGGACTCAATCCCTGAACCCTGGGATCATGACCTGTGCTGAAGGCAGACACTTAACTGATCGCCACTGAGGCACCCTACAAAATCTAATTCAAAAGAAATCAAAGCAGACCTAAACAGTTGAAAAAACACACCGTGCTTATGGATTACAGCACTCAACATAATAAAGATATCAATTCTCACTAAACTGATCCATATTTATTACAATTTCTATCAAAATTCCAGCAAGGTTTTCTGTAGACATAGAAAAGTTTATTCTAAAATGCATGGCCAAAACAAATATTAAAAGAGAAAAAAGTAGGATGGGAGCGAATGACTCTTCCTAATGTTAAAGCTATGTAGTTTGACTACATAGCTACGGTAGTCAAAACAGTATGGTATGGACTGAGTAATAGACATGCAGACCAGTGAAACAAAGCAAAGAGCCCAAATGGAGATCCACAAAATATGCCCCATTAACTTGTGACAAAGGTACAAACGTAATTAACTGGAAGGGGGTCAGCCTGTTCGACAAATGGTGCTGGAGAATGAACATCTAAATCCTGGACAAATGAGGCTGAGCATTGACATTTTGTCCATGGACATCAGAAATAAAACAAAACAAAACGGAACCAAAAAAGTGAATCTTACACCTCACACTTTATGTACCTAAAATTCCACACCTCACTGCCACACACTGCATTAAAATTAGCTTAATATGTATCACAGACTTAAAGGTGCAAAGTAAATCTATAAAGATTTAGGGGAAAAAAATAGGAGAAAATCCTCAGGGCCTAAGTCCTTCAGGACTAAGCAAACATGTCTTAGACGTGCCAGCAAAATTACTTAACAGGGAAATCTGATATACTTGACCTCATCAAAATTAAAACTTTCACTCTGAAAACCCTGTTAAGAGAATAAAGAGAACAATATGCTGGGAGCAAATATTTGCAAATTACACACCCAACGAAGGATTTGCCTCTAGAATATACAAAGAACTCTCAAAACTCAATACTCAAAAAGCAAACATGCCAGTTAGAAAATGGGCCAAAAAATACAAATAAACATTTCACTGTAAGAGAATATACAGATGGCAATAAGGACATAAATAGATGTTTTTCATAATCCTCCATTAGGGAAACACAAATTAAAGCCACAATGAGGAAATGAATCAAGTATGGCTCTCTGGGAGGAGAGCATTCCTGTAGAGACAACACCTGCTGAAATGGGAACCTACTTCTCCTGTAAGGATTAGCAGGGGACAGAGAACAAAAGAGAAGGGAGAGGAGTCTGGAGTGGTGCAAGGGGCACCAGTTATCGAATAACATAAAAATTACCTCAAAATTTGGCAGCTTCTAACCATCCCATGGTTACTGAGGGTCCATTCAGGAGTCCTGAAGCTAGGTGGTTCCTGGTCCGTCTTTCATGAGGCAACAGCCAGCCTGCTGGGACTGGTGGGAGGATTCACTTCCTACATAGCTCACTCGCACAGCTGTTAGCCAAATCATTTCTCACCATGTAGACCACACTGCATTGTCACTCATACGTCACTTTAGTGTCCCTATGCCATGACACCTAGCTTTCCTCAGAACTGCTGATCCAAGAGATCAAGAGAGAAGGCACAATGTCTTTTATAACATAATCTCAGAACTGACATAGCATTCAGTTCATGCCACACTTCTGCCGTGCTCTATTGGTCCCAAAGACCAAGCCTGATACAGTCTGATTAGGGTTGATAGCAGGATCATTGGAGCCATCTTGGAGATTGATTACCATAATGAGCCCACCTGCAGACCACAGCACATGTTTCCATTTTATTGTAGATGAGTTAAAGGTCCCTAGAAGTTTCAGATGGAAGGAATGATCTGGTCACGAGTGTGCTTCTTACTCTGACTACTCTGAGGAGAGTAAAGCATGAAGCTATTACGAAAGTGGATAGAACAGAGACTGTTCTAAAAGTATCTGAAGGCATGGTGATGGTAGGGCTAGCCTGCTAGCAGAGGAGATGAGAAGTAATCAACAGGTTATATTTGAAAATAGAGCTTGCATAAGATGGAATTTTCCTAGATGTCAGCAACTTCTCTTTTTATACTCTCTTGGGGTGGTCTCATCCATTTATGTGGTTTAAGATGGTGTTTCTCAAACGTCACAACTTACTTGCAGAGTGTTTTAAAGCAGATTCCTGACTCCAGCCCTAGAGATTCTGATAGCGTGGGTCTGGCGCTGTCCTGATAATTTGCATTTCTAACAAATTCCTGTGTGAATTCCATCTGCGGAGCCACAGACCACATTTTGGGAAACCTGGTTGAAACTACTAACCATAACCTGATGATTCAGTAGTTTAGAGTTGAAATTCAGGATTATGTATCTTTCTGTCAAAAATCACCTCCTAGAAGGGAGACAAACCATAAGTGACTCTTAATCTCACAAAACAAACTGAGGGTTGCTGGGGGAAGGGGGTTTGGGAGAAGGGTGTGGGATTATGGACATTGGGGAGGGTATGTGCTTTGGTGAGTGCTGTGAAGTGTGTAAACCTGGCGATTCACAGACCTGTATCCCTGAGGATAAAAATATATTATATGTTTATAAAAAATAAAAATAAAAAAAAAAAATCACCTCCTAGAAATGGAATGATTGTTTTCAAACTCAACATGTCCAAACTCGAGTCATAACCTCCCCGGAGACATCTGTCTTTTCTTTCGTATTTTCCAAATCAGTCGGGCATACCACCACGGATCCTTTCATTCTTGCAGAAATCGGTTAAGTCCTCCCTCCACCCCCTCCTCATTCTTCACATCCCTCCAATCACCAAGTCATGCCGACTCCACCTGAGTATTTCTTAGAGCTGACCCCCTCTGTCTATCCCTACTATGAATGCTGCTCTAGTTCAGGCCTGAACAGTCTCCAAACTGGTTTTGTTGCCATCAAACCCATCAACACAGCTACCAGAGTAAACTATAGAGCAAAACACAAAACTCTGCATGTGTCTCCTTTACTTTCAATGGCTCTCCATCGCTGACAGGATCAAGATCAAGTTCCTTATTTGCATAGCATGAGAGGTCTGCTGTGATGAGGACCCTGTGCCTGTCCTGCTCAGGCACATTTATTATCCTTATCTAATGTTCACTTTGAAGTCCAGCAACCTCGAGCTGCTCCTTTGTAATTCCCTGCGCACACCACACCATTGTAGGACACTATGCCCTCGCTCATGGTTTCCCTCTCCTCAAATGCCTTCTCCTCCACCTCCAACCCTTCCCATGTCAAGTAGCTCTCCTTTGTAGACTTAGCGTTGGAATCGCTTCCTCCAAGAAGCCTTTCTTGATGTCCTTACTAACTTTTCTTGATACCTCCTGTACATTTCTTTTCCTAAGCACACACAAAAAAATTAATTTGTTTATTTCTGTCCTCCTCATTACATTGGTAGCAACATTCTAGGACTGTGCCTTGGAAGTGGGTTTATCTCTGACTTTGTGCGCAGGTCCTGGAATATAGCTGGGTGGGAATTCTTAAGAGCTTGTTGAATTTGGAAATGAACCTTTATGCCAAGGCCACGAACCCCATCAGAGTGTAGTTCAATATGTCATATATAGTGTATATATTTACATTTATACATTTATATATATACACATATATATGACATATTGAATTACATTTATCATATATATATGATATAGATTCCTTTCTTATATATGACACAGAAAAATTGGTCTCAGTGACCCCTATGGATACATGATTATACTCATGGAATACCATTCGTTCTTCCCCAAGGCAACATACTAACCAGAGGAAAGAGATGGAATGGGGGTGCAGAATGTGGTCATTTCTATCTTATTTAGACAGATACATAACTACTCGAGAACTTTCCTCAATTTCTTGCACTATTCAGCAAAGTATCATGCTAGCTGCTCCAAGGAATATAAGACAATTAAGACACAGCCCTTTCCTCAAACATTTTATATTTGGATGGAGAAATAACTCTACTATTCAGAAAATAATCACGTAACACAAAATAGTGCTTACTAAAGTCCTAAATTATATTGTACAAATAGTGCATGCTGTAGCTCAGAAAAACTATAACACCCTTGTCCTGGATCAATGCTGGAAAGAAGAAGAAGGTAGGTGCCTGGGTGGCTCATTTCGCTAAGCGTCTCTTTTTGGCACAGGGCATGATCCCAGGGTCCTGGGATGGAGCCCCGCATCAGGCTCCCTGCTCTGCAAGGAGCCTACTTCTTCCTCTCACTCTGCCTGCCGCTCTCCCTGCCTGTGCTTGCTCTCTCCCTGTAAAATAAATAAAATCTTAAAAAAGAAAAAGAAGGTAATATATAAGATATATATGTATTTGAGATGTGTGTAGGCTGATTGGGAGCACATAGATGAAAATAACTCGCTCTTAGTCAATTTCATATGTGGTCTGCAGTAATAAGCATCAGAATATCCTGTGGAATTGATGATGGTGATGCTTTTCTTTTTTCTTTTTTTTTTTTTTAAAGATTTTATTTATTTATTTGACAGAGAGAAATCACAAGTAGATGGAAAGGCAGGCAGAGAGAGAGAGTGAGAGAGGGAAGCAGGCTCCCTGCTGAGCAGAGAGCCCGATGCGGGACTCGATCCCAGGACCCTGAGATCATGACCTGAGCCGAAGGCAGCGGCTTAACCCACTGAGTCACCCAGGCGCCCTCGTGATGCTTTTCTTAACCTCGATTATTTATTGAGTACTGAGCACCCTGCTGGACACTTACTCATACATCATTTCCAACCCTTCCAGCGATGCTGAAGGTTGATGTGCCTCTTTTACAGATGGGAAAACTGAGGCTCCAAGAAAAAAAAAAATCATGGCCCAGGGATACACTGATGGGAAGACACAGAGCCAGGACATCTGTCTAACTGTAGCTCCCCCCTCCCCACCCCCAGCCCGCTTTTGGTGCCCGGTGGATACATTTCAGAATGCACAGCTTTCAGGGTGGAAAGTCTTCTCTGAGAGTTTGTTGTCTCAACTTGGAGCCTCAAAGAAATATGTCTGTGCAAAAAGGGGAAGTGTTAACGTCGGCCTCAGTCTTTTGTCACTTTTTGAGGTTCATGGCAAAGGCACCGCCCCATGGAAGAGTTGTCCAGAATTTACCTTTCAGTCATATGCTTGTAACAACAAAGATAAACTGGAAAATATTTCAAAGTTTTGATGATTGTTCTGGAAACTCTCATGTAGGTTTCCAAGTACTGTGGCTTTCATTTGGCAGCACAGGACTAAAAGGTCCTTGGAGTAAGAGCTTCCTTGCAACCATGACAGGCATTGTCCTGCATCTGAAGAAGCTTAAATATGAGGGAGTCTGGGTACATAACACATCTTTGTCAGCATGGGCTGGAAGCAGAGTGTCTCCCCTCATGGGTCTCTTCAAAGAGTCTCTTCGTCTGTTCCCTCTGCTGATAAATACAAGTGCACAGTGAATAGTGATGGAGGAAAAATGAGAAATGGGAATTTCGGGGCATCCCTCCCCTGACTGTGATGTCAGGAAGTACTTTAGGAAAACATGGTAGTTGTCCTCCAACTTATGGAAAGCCCATGGCTGTATCATCAAGAAGAGACTTTCAACGAGCAATTCTTAATCCTTTCGAGGTCATGGACTCCTTTTCCAGAAGTTATGAATGCTCTCTCCTCCCCCAATAAATACACACATACTGCACACATACCTAGCGATGTTACAGACATTTTCCTTCCAGGGTCCGTGCCCAGTGCAGTGCATTGAGAAAAATTGTGGAGACATGTTGGGCTTGACAGGAGAAGAGAAAAAAAAAAAAAAAAGCCTTGTTTGACTAGTGACATCTTCCCTAATAGCATGGGAAAAGGGGAGTGGAATGTGGACTATGAATCTACCATTCCCAATTTTTAAATCCCCTTTGTTCTAAACAATTTATTTTTACCTATGTTATTTTTTCATTGTCGCCCCTAGAACATAACTGCCACAAGAGAGCAGAGAGTTTTGTAGTCTACTGCTGTTTCGCTGGTACCTAGAACAGTAGCTGAAAAAATAAAGGTGCTCCGCGAATGTTATTGAGAGAAGAAATGCATCCCCTCTTGGGAGCACCAGGTTACAAAATTTACTCTCTCCCATGTGAATTAGTGTTTGCTTTGATTTAAAATATGGCCAGATACATTTAAGGGCTATCTTCTGTCTTAGCATTTTAGGAAATTTACAAACGAAGTCTGTATTGGGTTTTCAGGACTTTTGCTAAATTTAATTATATACTGTTTTTTTTATTTGCCTAGATTCATCTCTTTTCTCCCACCAAATAACCATACTCTCGACTGTTTCAGTTCCCATGACTAAAGATATATTTGGTGGCATCAATTTACGAAATAAAGGGAACAAGATGCAGCACGTTCAAATGACAGCAAAATAAATGTCAGTTTCTCCAACTATATTTGCTTCATTAGTCAGCTCTACACACATCGAAACAATGTAAATATGAAATATGCAAGTGTTCATATAAATAAGCTTTTTTTTTTTTAATTGACAGCAGCTATGGAGTTTATGAAATCAATGTGACTGGACTACTTAGGAACTGCTTGTTCCTTTAAAGTGTTTAAATATGGCCCCTGTAACTTGTTCCCATTTAAATGACTTCACAAACCATTTCTCTAAATGGGGTACGAAGTCAGTTTTCGTACTTGTTAAATTACCACAAATTCTGTGTTACAAGACTGTGAATTAATGAAGTCTTAAGCTATTTTGTAATCCTCATCCCTAGGTTTAATCGAAAACAGTGCTTTACTTCTTTTTTAATTAAAAAAGTAGTGAAAACTCCAAATAACATTTGATTGTGCTGCAGTGCAAAGCTACATTTTGAAATCATAACCAACAAAACTCCAAAAAACCTGTTTGAGGGCCAAGATTATGCAGTTAACATTTATAATTCCTTAACGCTCTGCATTGGCTGCCAGCAAACTTTCAAGATATCTGGCCGATAAGAAAGCTGGCAGAGACCACATAAGAACAGAAGTCAGTGATACGAAGTAAAGCTCATGCGAATTTACTGCTGCTGGTTTTCGGCTACTTGCCTCAGTTAAGTTTATGCACTGCAATGACTTAATTTGTTTCAACATATCTGCACAATGATCCTCAATGCTCAGAGGCTATGGCCTCGATGCCCATGCACGAGCACTCACGCATACCCACGTTCACACTCACACGGGCGGTCGTGCTCACACCTGTGCCATTACTTGACAAGAACACTGTTCAGTTGACTGATCAAGAGATACGCAGTGCAAAGGCACAGGATTTGAGACAGCCCAGGGTTTCCTCTTCTAGTAGGTTTAAAACATTTTTTTTTTTCCTCACTAACTTCCTTCCTGTTCTAACTGCCAGAACTCAGAAGTCAGAGTGAGAGACAGAGGCACCCCAGAGAGCCGTGAGCCACTGAATGTAAGTTGAAATACCTCGGGGTGGGGGAGGTTATAGGTGGGCACAGGCAAATGCAGGCGATCTCTCAACCAGGCGACGACCCTCTCCAGCTTATCTTTTTAGATTATCTTTGAAATGGATAAAAAAGTACTAAGGAGGCGGTAAGAGCAGTTTGCAAAGAAGGGGAAGTCAGAGCAGGGAATCTTAGCAATGACTCAGGGGAGAGAGCTCAGAGAAGGAGGGGAGGGCACGCCCTGCAGCAGCCCGGGGATGAGATCCTGAGTGTGTGGGAAAAGGGCCATGAGTGTAACTCCTGAGGAGTGCCCGGAGGGGTTTCCTACAAGGTAGGGGTGGGCATCCAGCCAAGTTCAGAAGTGAAAAGACTGTGGACCCAAACTGGTGTGGAACATGCTAGTAGATGAAGGGTTGCTCTGGGGTGGAGATATGCGGTTTCCTGTTTTTAAGTAGATGTAAAGAGACTGATTGAAAGGAAAAAAGATAAAGACTCAAAGCTGTCAAACATTAAACTGTTTTCCCCTAAAGAATTTTTCTGGTGATATAAGAGAAATGCATAATGAAAGCCTTCCTTCAAGTACTATGGGATTTAACAATCAAAGGAGAGGTAATGGTAGAACACGTTGTTATTTACTCATTTGTCACAGTGGAATCAATTTCTACCACTAACAAAAACCACTTATTAAATTCCTACAGTCAGGGGCATCTGAGTGGCTCAGTCAGTTAAGCATCTGCCTTTGGCTCGGGTCATGATCCCCGGGTCCTGGGATCGAGTCCCGAGCCTGCTTCTCCCTCTGCCTGCTGCTCTGCTCCCCTTGCTTGTGCTTTTTCTCTCACTCTGTCTCTGTCTCTCCCTCTCTGGCAAATAAATAAATATCTTAAATATAAATAATAATAATATATATATATATATAAATTCCTGCAGTCAGATGGGCAGAAAGTTCATTCCTGTTGTTGCTTAAAAAAAAAAAAAAAAAAAAAAAAATTTACATCCAAGAGGACTAAAAGCAGAGAAGGCATCATCAAATAATTTATTAAGAGATAGGTTCTATGAGATAGGTTCTACAAAAATCCAATTAGCCCCGCTAGGATATCTGAACCGCGCGCCTTCAAATTGTCAAGGACTGAATTTGTCGACCATTAGAAGTGCCTTAGGCATGATCTGAAATTCTTCCCTTCAGAGGTGGCCCCAGTCAGCATGTTCTATGAAGCTAGTCTGTTATTACACTCTAGACTTAGGGCTACTTGTGGCCTGGGTCCGATCACGCCCTTGCTGTTCTTCCATGCACAGTCCGGGAAGGCAGACTGCTCTCCCAGAGAGATCCGCCCCATAGTCACCCTTTCACATGGATACAAAGAGTCACCAAAATCAGCATTAGCATACTGGAGCCTCCCTGGAGGAATCTTCAAGCAAGGGAAATCCAGAGTTTGGTGCCCAGGCAGATATCGCAGATCTTTGCCATCACTTTGTTTTATTAAGTGTACAAGGAAACGTCCCTCCCAAATCCAAATGTGACACCAGCGTAGTAATAAGATCATCTTACTCTTTTGTGAGATGGGCAGAGAGTTCTGAGAGAAGAGTTCCTTCTCCATTCAGGATGCTCGGACCTGGCATGTGTGGAATCGCCGTGCTCCAGCTGAACCAAAGCTGATGGGACACATTCGGGCACATTCCAGGGATGGGGGTTTAGTCCTTGCTTGTTTGGGAGAGCATGAATTGGTCCCTAGGGAAGTAGGCTGGGAGCAACATGGAGGTTCTGTTGTCAGTGGGAGGTCACCACAGTGAAGTCATTCTGATGGGAAGATCAGCCCAGGCCAATTTATGGGAGCACAATACAGTACAAACTTCAGCTAGCAGGGACTAGAAACAAAGCAGATAAAGAAAAAGAACCGACATCCACTGAGTACCTTCTCTATGTCGGGCCTGGTGGTAGAAACTTTCCAGTTTGAATCCTGAGAGGACAGTAAGGCTCAGAAGTGTTCAATTAGTTGACTAAAGTCACCAAAAAAAGAAAAAAAAAAAAAAGAAAGAAAGAAAAAAAAAAAAAAAAGAACCAACAGCTACAATGCCTTAGAAGGACATTTTAAGAAATGTCCCGGGGTGGTGGGGGGGGGGCGGATTTTCTCTAATGCCACATTCTAGGCATCCTTATTCATAGGCAGTGTTATGCTGTCCGGGACCCTGGATGAGAGGCCATGCCCAGGGGTGGCTCTCATGTTGAGCCTGCTACTTCAACGTTTATCCCTTTAGTAAGCACTTCCCCAGTCGCTCTGCGCCATGTCACACCCTGGTGTCCACAGCCAGAGCTGGTACAAATTCACCTGAACTTTCTTCTCAGCACCCGCGGTTACAAATCGTGTCTTTACCTCTTTTCATGCTGAATTTAAGACTTCTGTGACTGTCTCAAGTTATGGCAGTCTAGACTTCTGCTTAATAATGGCTTCCTTGCTACAGTTTTTATCGAGGATTATTTAAAATAAATATTTGTGAAAATACCCAGCATGGTTAACTTCACAGGGCAGACACCCAGCAAGGTTGAATGGGGCCACCGAGTTCTCTCTCCTTTTGCATAGAAATCTGGGTTAGAAGAGTATATTGTGAGTGTGCCAGGAAGAAAGAATGTCTCGTTGCTCCCACCCAGGGAAATGTTGAAGAATTCTGCTTCTAGTCATGTGTATCATTCTCTGGATTGATTTTAATGTCTATTTTATCTAACAAGACACCATCCTCTCAGGCACCGAGTTGGTTCTCCTCATTCAGCTTTGCTCTTTCAGATGGTCTTCACAGAGCTAACAGGGTAGAGAGCAGCCCCAACGAGCCCAAGAGGCATCAACCCTCCATGTTGCTAAGGAACACTGAGAAACCACAGAGGACTCCAGAACCAAGACAGCTTCTGGTGTCCCGAGGGATCAACTTGAAGTCCCCAGATAAGCCCAGTCACCAGGCAGGCAGCAAAGCAGACCCAAATCCTTGACTGGCTCTGACATGTCGGCCATCCTTCAGGGATGGCCCAGCTCTCCACAGCCCACTATCTAGAGCTACAGCCCCAGGTTTAGTGAAAGTGGGATGTATCCTTGTCAGCAGGGAGAGGACATTGACAGGATGACAGAGAATACTAATGCTTGCATCAGCGCTTCTCTGATGGAAATCCCCCTACTTCTGGTACTTCCATATTTTGCTGTCTCTTTGTTATCTCCACCTCTTCTCTCTCATATTCATGACCTGTGCATCTAGAAGGATCATCTAGCAACTTTGGAACATGAGATCGGTCTCCACATAATTTTGCTCCAGAGCCAAAGGATATTCTCTCCATTGGCTGCGCCTGTTGTCTTTTGTCATTTCTCGTCATTCGCGGACTCAACTCTGGCTTCAATTAGGAAAGGGAACAATAAATAGAATCTAAAATTAAGTTGTTCATGAGGAAGCTTTTTAAAGAAACATAATAGTGATATTCCCATTTTAAGCTTGATTCAGTTAATAAACAGTTCTCACAATTCCCAGAACTTCTTGTGTCTTCCGTACTCCTCAAAGAAACAAAATCTATTTTTAAGATGGAAGGAGTGGATGTTGTCAACACTGCAGCACCAAGGGAAAGCATTCAGTGCCCAGGGAGCCAGTTACCTCACTTCACAGAAGTTGTGCGAAAGGACACTTCGTCCCACAGGGCAGGGAGCAGAGGAAGAGAACGGGTAGTTTAGTGAACATCTACTATCGGCCAGGATCGTCTGAGAACTTTTCATGTTTCCTCCAACTCTTCAACCCCATGAAGAGAGATCATTATTTCCACATTACTGGTGGAAAATCTGGGGCTCGGCGAGGCAGATCATTTGCTTAGTTAGGTCCTGTAATAAGGCAAAGCAGAACCACATTGTCAATCTCTGGCCCACCAGACTCCAAGTCCAGATCCTAGTAGGCCTTGAAAATCACCTTTCTTTGAAGTAGCCAGGTGATCTGTTTTATCTAAACTCAAGAGTTTCACCTTTTCTTACCCTCCACTTCTTTGGAACTGAATCACTGAGCCAGACAAGGGTGTTCTATCCTGAGATCGGTGCAAATTCTTAAGTTCGGTATCTTGAACATTTCACTGGATTTGCAAGCAAAACCACCATTCTGTACTATGGCATAGTCATGTCACAAGTAACTTGTCCTAATTTAATGTGGCATTTTAATTGAGCCTGAGAGGATTAAGTTCCTATCTCAGCACACCTCGTGCTTACACTGCCTGCCTGCCTAGCAAAGAGGAGGGTGTGAGGGGTTCACTGTGAAAATTCATCTGTGGAGGCATCTGTGAAGCAGGAGATAAAGATAATGAGTAGTAAGCACACACACACACACACACACACACACGCGCAACCAATATGTACTTTGGGTCTTGATGGAGTGCACACTAACCTTATTCAACACATAATTCTTGAGTCTCCATTTCACTTTTACTGTGTCAAATAACCAATGTCAAAATGACCTCCAAGCAAACAAAACACCTCTGCTCTTTGTGGAACAGTGGGTGAGCTGCAGAGGAAGGTGAGAAAAGGCCAGCTAGAATGTTCTGCACAGATGAACTGGGTTCTCCCCAACCCCACCTCCACTTCCTCTTTTCTTTTCTCATTTCAGAGGCTTCTTTAAATAAAGGAGCATTCGAGTCATTGAATTAGGAAGAGGCCTCAGAGGTCCTTCTAAGGCAATGATTTCATTTTGCAGAGGACAAAATTGGAGTGCAGAGAGGTTCAGGGACTTGTGCAAGAGTACACGGAACAGAGTGGCCCTGAAACCCTCTCTATGTGATGCCTCCCTGCCTCCAAGCCCGCAGAGGCTTGCAAAGAAGCACATTTCCTACTACCTGTGCACCCTCAGGATAGATTCCCAATATGACTAATGGGTTCTATAATTTCATTTTTACTTCTTACTTAAGACAGCTGGAGCAACAGAGCATAGCACCTGCAAGCCAGACAAGATGGCGGAGATGGCAATTCTGCTCCTTATGCAATAGGTCTTCTTCCGCAAGCTTCTCATCTGAGCTTCAGCTTCCTAACCTGTAGAAGAGCATGATGACCATGCCCGCCCCCGAGGCTGTAGTGAGGAGTGATGAGCTAGTCCTCAGGACAGCATTTAGCGTTATGTATGATAACTATTATAATTATCATCATCATTGTTCTTTGGATGATACTCGAAGGTAGTTGTAGAATTTCCATAAAATGCCCATTCTCCCTTTTCTAGGCATATGCCACTGTAAAATGAGGGGATAAAGAGAGAAGACTGATATGTGTGGTTAGTATACACATAGTTTACATGTATATTTATATATTCACATGTATAACAACCACATAGTTTGGGAAATCATTATCAAACTCCGTAAGCCATGATAGCTGAGGCATTGGCAGAATCCATGGTTCTTCAGAGATGAACTGTGAAATTAAAAATGCTTTTCTTTTGGGACTTCAGACAAATTTGAGATAATGAAACAAAAATTGGGTAAGTCTCTTCTGTACACAAGTGAAATAAGGTAATTGAATGTGTGCAACTCAGCTGATGAATGTCCGTAGGGCAGAACGAATCTACAGATGGAGAACTTAGAAAGGGAAAGCACCTAGAGGTGGTCTGCTCCAACCCCCAAACCTCAAGAGAAGGAGAATAAGCACTACAGTGGGTAAACCAGTTGCTCAGGGTGTGACAGCTGATTAGTAGCCAAGCCAGAACCAACACCTGTGCATGGTGAGAACTAGTTCAATGAAGAGATAATTATCCAAAATCAGGTAGATTGACCTCAGAACTCTTTCCCTCAAGAGCTGTGCCCTACGCACCTTTGCTACTCTGCCAGGCTGAGTGTTCATATTCTCTCAAATACAGATGTTACCTGATATCTCCTGCTTTTTCATATCTAGCATTTGGGGTTTGATAGACATGATCCTTGGCTGGAAGCTAGTATGGGTCACTGATGCTGCCAGGCCTCCAAAAGGAAAAAGATTCCACTGTAACAGTCAACTCTCTGCTTCATGTTTCCAAGAAGTCACAGTTTCAAGGTCATGTTTCTAATCTTGGACTCTAGTAAAGTCTATGAGCCTCTGGATTGCATAAAGCATCTCATGGACATATTCTTTTTTTCCTTTTATGATGATTGTGACTTTCACCAGATCTTTAAAAAGATGTGTAATTTCCAAAAAGATTTAAGAATCATCAGTCAAACCATGGTGGTTGTCCATCCCACAGCTCCTTCTCCACTTTGGAGAGTAACTTAATTATCATTAAGTGGTAAAGCACTGAGCCTTATAAAGAGCAGGTTCTCACCAAGTATTATGCTTTAAAGAAACTTTCCTTGAGAATTGCTTTTCCAGTTCCTTATTTGTTGTATTACTATGTTTTCATCTTTTTCTAGTCTGCTTTCCAGATTGAGCTGGTTTGGGGTCATTCGGCTTCATATCATTTTTTCATATGCTATATATTTAAATCAAATTATTTTAATGTGGTCCTGAATTTCCTTCTCTTTACTGCAACAATTTTATATAGAATCTCATGTTATCTTCTGCTTTTACCTGTCTTTTAAATAAATTTACATTTCACTTGTATGAACCAATTATTGTATATCTGTTTCTAATGAATCAAGGAAATTTAGAATTGACAGAAGTCTCAGAATTACTAATAAGCATATCAAGATCTAGATGACTGAGAAATTGGCTTGCCAATGATCCCACAGATGTTGTTGAATCCTGTCTTAGATCATGTCTTTATCTTTTTCTCCCTATCTTTCTCTCTCCCTATCCTTTCAAAATTGAAATTTCAGGGTGCAAAATAACAATTTCCTGCAGGTTATGGAAATCACCGTCAACTAGGTAATGGGTGGGTGCGATGTTATCTTCTGATGGTCAGACTTCAAGCAGATGACTTGTTAGAACCAAGCAATATATTCCAGAGTCCTAAGAGGGTAAAGACATCCTCATGTATAGATAGGTTTCCTGATGATCTGTTCACACATATTTTTTTGAAGATTTTATTTATTTATTTGAAAGAGAAGTAGGAGGAGGAAGAGAGCAGGAGGGAGAGAGACAAGAAGATTCTGCACTGAACGTGGAGCCAGACGTAAGGCTTGATCCCAGGATCCTGACATCATAATCTGAGCCAAAACTAAGAGTCAGACACTTAACTGAGTCACTCAGGCATCCCTGTCTACATATATGTTGTGTGATGTCCACTCTGGGTATCTGGTCAGATTCCTGGGTGTCACCAAAGGAGAACCTCTCTCTTCTGACTAATCTCATCTGGCTGCTCTTCATCTGCCCCTTATTGATTGTCCTCAAGCTACCCACAACCCATTGCATTCTTTATTATTTCTTCATTATTTTTCCAACCAGTTAATTCACTTTCCCTGAGTGTTGTTTGGAATATGAGTTGAGCTGGTCATGATGTTTATTATGCTGTTCTTGAGAGGCTCAGTTATGAATGGGGTTGAGTTTTCTGCTGAGACAAGAGTTGCCATAGGAACAAACCTGCATGCTTCCTTCCTGCACAGGAAGTGGACCTGGGCATTGCAATGCTATTTGCAGACTTGATCAAGCTCATGGTGTTTGGCTTGTTATTTTGTTAGAAGAGGATTGATGAGCCAAGAGATAGCATTTCTTTTTACTCTCTGTCTTTTCCTTCTTTTTCTGTTAAAATTGTTTTTGTTTGACTTTACTTCCAATTATTTTTCTTTCTGATGCCAGTGATGGAAACTTTGAAACTCAAAACCACAGCTGATTTTGGCCAGAGATAGCTTCACCCCCTGGGGGACTTGACAGAGGTTTGCAGAGTCACTGAAGATGAGATGTGCTAGATATTGTCTAGAGTTGTGCCACTTAGGAACAATGTAGTCTTTAACCAAAGGCAGGGAGGACACTCTTGAGGGAGGACTACAGGAAATCAGGAAATTATCTCCTTGCCCAAATACCTCCCATGTTTCCCCAAATAGCTCCATTGCTGCAAGCCACAGTCCTGAAATTCTTTCAGTAGAGACTTCTTCCTCTTTATTAAGACACTGCAATTCATCCAGCTATGAAAATTTGGGCATTTCTCTTAACCTCTGAGTTTTAGTTTTCTTGATAATTCCATAATGGGTTAGAATATCTCACCTCTATGGTTTCATTCTGCTCTGAAAATCTCTGACTATACATGGCCTAAAATGAGTAATTTTTAAACTCATTATTCAGTCACTAACAAGTGTGAATCATTTTATTAGAATCTCCCCCTCAATATTTTAACACACAGCAAGTAAATGTAGATAATGAGAGAAGAAGACAGGCTCCAGGGTATGCCAAGGTGAGGACTTAGAGCATAAAATAACTAGTCTTCTGACAAGGGTAGGGAGATACCAAAAGGGAAAGGGACCAGAAAAGGGAGATCAGTGATAGATAAAAGTAAAATAAAGACAGGCTAACCCTTCCCATTTTGTCTGAAGGAATTTAAAGAGTCTTTTGTTATTTTTATGTCATTTCAAAGGAACAGAAGATCTTTAGATATAAAGACAAATAAACCATGAGGGTTTATAAAATGCCTAAACTATTCAATTATGGGAGATTCAAGAGAAGCACAGAACCTAGTGCCTGCTGCCCTCAGGGATTTATTAGCACTGTTGGATGGGAACTGTTCAGACACCTCAGGCAGGTATCATGGCAGTCTACAGCATTGCTTGACTTACCTTTGAAGTATCTCAGGAGTTCAGGGAAGGATTCAGTTAATGGGAAGAAGCCAACCATTTCTTTGGTTCCATGTGTTTTGAGACCATCACAACAGGGATGGTACAATGCTAAGAACTTGGACACTAGAGGAATGGCTGGATTTAGAGTGTAGTTATTCCTATAATTGTTTGAACTGGGGCTATCTGTTCATTATTTGGGACTGTTTGTGTTAATGTTGTTTCATTTGTACATTATTCACAAATGAGCTATTTCTTTCTGGTCCATTTATTCGATGAATAAGAGTTAATTGGCCACAGTACAGAGAAATTCAGGAAGGTCAGAGAAAAGACTAACAGCATTATATGCTCATTGCATGAAAAATAAAGAGATTAAACTAGGAAAAAATATCCTGGAAAATCACTGACGATTACAGAAGCCCATTATGGCCAGGATGGTGCTACCAGCAGCCCCACAAACCTTTTCCATATCCACTGACTTTTGACTAATGGACTATCATCCTCTCTCTCTCTCTCTCTCACTCTCTCTCTCTCTCTGAAATAGATCACAATGACTGAAAAGGATGCAGAAACACACCTGGAGGAGGATGTTGATGAGCTGGACAGCAAGCTCAATTACAAGCCTCCACCTCAGAAGTCCCTGAAAGAACTACAGGAGATGGACAAAGATGATGAAAGTCTAATCAAGTATAAGAAAACACTCCTGGGGGATGGCCCTGTGGTGGCAGGTGTGTGGAGAGGCATGGGGGGCAGGTGGAAGACATACATTTCAGCAACTCAGGAGCAGGTGCAGAAGAAAGACTACCCAGTGGTTGCCAGGGCTAAGCAAGTGAGGCACAATCTCTATATGCCGCATAAAGTTACAGACCATAGGATGAAGTATTTTGGGGAGATACAGCACAAGTCAGCATGGAAATAGGCAAAAATTACATATGGGGATGATTTAGAAAGAACCCCAGACTCCCACTTAGAATTGTATTCTCTCCACGCTCTCATATTTTCTCTCCTTCCTCTTTCTCTTCCTCACTCCTCCCTTGCCTACCCATTCATCTCTTCCACAGACACAACAGCAGACTAAGATAGAGAGGGGCAGTGCCATTGAGCAGAGGAACTTGACCACAGCCACCCAGGAAATGTTTGCTGCTGATAACAAGGTGGACCTCTGAGTCCCAGAAGCAGAACTAGCACCACTCTAATTTATAAGGCCATCGAGACCAGCATGGGGAACCTGCCACTTCCCTTTCTATTTCCACTCCAGACAGAGATACCACTTTTCTTCTTATGTTCCCGCTCTCCCACTTAAAATGTCCACATACACTGTACCTACGTGTCTCTTCCCTAGGCTTACATTCTTTTTTGAATCCTGCAGACCCAACAGCTCCCAATGTCACGGTCACCCGGCTTACCCTAGTTTGTGAGAGCGCCCCAGGACCCATCACCATGGACCTCACTGGTAAGTGGGCACAACTGTTCTGTTCCAAGAGGCCTAGTGATATCACGGGGAAAACTTAGTCTCTGCCCCTCTCCTGGCAAAAGGAAGCACTAGTAAGGGGAATCCCAGATACAAAAATGCTGAGACCAGTTCACAAACCATTGCTCTCCTGGTACACAGTATTTACCACACTTGATGAAAAGCCCACTCTCTGTCTTTATTTAACTGAAGACGGGGCAGTCATAAGTAGTGGGTCTATTTACTTGTATCATCAGATTTACCTCTGATTTTTATCTCCATGCAGCAACAGGGGAGTTATTATTCATGTAAAATGACTGTGATGGAAATATTACAAAGCAAGTTGTATACTTCTGAAATGTAATATTTATACATTTTAAACATCAGAGAATATTGATCTTATATCAACTAGAGAAATTCCATGAAGGCAAAAAGCCATCTAAAAATCTTTTAATTAGTGCTGGGAATTCCACTATTAAATACATACTAGTTTAGCTTAAAGCTCTGATTCTTGTAGAAGGGACTTCCCTCACTAAACATGTACAAATTAAGATGTTATTTCCTGGGGTGCCTGGGTGGCTCAGTCGGTTAAGCGTCTGCCTTCTCCTCAGGTCATGATCCAGGAGTCCTGGGATTGAGCCCTGTGTGGGGCTCCCTGCTCCCCGGGAGCCTGCTCCTCCCTCCCTTCCACTCCCCCTGTTTGTACTCTCTCTCTCTGCGCCTCCCCCCCACAAAAAATTATTTCCTTTCCCCTTATTGTGACAATGGTCAAGTCCTTTCCTGACACTTGACTCTTGAGGATATAGAGCTGAGAAGGTGGGAATTATAGGGGAAATCTGTATCTGAGAGGAATGAGGAAAAGGGCCGCAGAGTCAAGAGGTTGGAGGCATCCAAGGCAGCAATTCAGGGGAAAAAAAAAAATGATTCCTGGATTCAAAAGGTGAACTCATGAGACAGAGCGAATGTGACTCCAGAAGGGTAGGCTCAGCAGCTAGGTGATTCCCCTCTCACAGCGCACATCCACTCTTTACCTTATATGGCTTTATTTGTCTGAAGGAGGAAATCAGAGGCTGAGAAGACACACTTCCCCTTCAACTGAAATCATTACAGCAGACACAAATTCACCTACCCCCACATTCTAGCATCTCTCTAGGAGAATACCTCTCTCTCTCTCTCTTTCTCTCACCAGGACTCAGGCCTCTTCCTGTGTGAAATTGTGTAACGCTAGCAGGTACAACCGTTAATTTGTGAGATGAGGTCTGAATTAGCGCTCAGGAAATCTAAGGGCCTGACCACATTACAGGGAAAACTCAGTCTCCTTCACTTTCCCACCATCAGGATGCCCAAATTTGGTTTTCTATCACCAAGAAGTTCCTGAGGTGAATCCCAGCATAAACACACACACACACACACACACACACACACACACATAATACACATATAGTTTGTGTAGAAAATATATACTATATATTATAAGTGTATAATATCATACATACTATATGTATATAGTGTGTATATGTACACAAATATGCATTATATATACATATAATAAACATATAATCATATATAAAATATATATTATATACATATAATATACATACATACTATATACATAGTGTGTGCATGTATATATATACACACACAGAATATATGTGTATATAATACACATAATATATACTGTATATAAAAATATATGGCATATTATATACATACTATATGCACATAGTGTATGTGTAGATATATAGATATAGATATACTTCACACACATATATATGGCATGAAGCACATGCACAGAGCTATACAAAACACACACACATGCACAGACACACACACATATACATTCACCCCAGAATGTCAGATGATACAGGATCACACTTGGAGAAGAACAGAGAGTGATTACCTCTCTAAGCAGAATACAGAATTAGAGTCAGATCCTGGTGGATGGAGCTAGAAAATCCTAAAGCTTTTATCACTTAAGAGACTTTCCTTAAGAAAAATAATATGAGATTACATATGCAAATATAAAGTACAAAAGTGAATATATATTTAGAATGTTAAAAGGGAGCCAAAACAGGTAAATTTTTTAAAGCTAGGAAATGGCACAAACATCACCAAATCTACAAGAACAAATAGCTAGTGCTCTTACATAATATTTTTCTTTATTTATTGAGGGGTAGGGACACATTCTTTAATCATTTTTTTGTTTGGCCATGTATGTCATATCATTTTCAACAGAGAAAATAGAAAGGTAATTTAGATTTTCCTCTAGGGTGGCTGATTAAAACTTGTTTTTATTATTGACTATTTGAAAAGACATTGTCAGGGCGGCTGATTGAGCACACATCCCTCAGACATGATTTGTCATGATTTCAAGCCCATGCTGGGCATGGAAACTACTTTAAAAAAAAAAGAAAGACATTGTCACGCATAACTCGTTGCTGATAATACCTTGTATATTTTAGGGTTGTCATCAAATTTGGGGGAGAAAGTGCTATCCCAGTTTTTTTCATATATACCTGTAAGATTTCAGGCATTGCAAGTATGTGTGTGTGTGTGAGTCTGTATGTATGTGTGCGTGTGTGTGCACACGTGTGTGTGTGTGTGTGTAAACTCTAATATTTTTTGAATTAAGGGCCATGTGGACCATGTTATTCTGACAGGCGCAGCAAACAGCTCTGGAGTTTAAACTCCCATCATCTCCTTGTGTTTCTCCTTCTGAGGAGAATAAACTCTTTCTAAATCTACTTCTACAGGGGATCTTGAAGCTCTCAAAAAAGAAACTTTTGTGCTAAAGGAGGGTGTTGAATACAGAGTCAAAATTCACTTCAAAGTAAGTATCTTGCCACATATGTTTTTATAAAGTGTGCATTCTTCCTATAATCAGAGAAAGAAAAAATCAAACGTCTTGCATTATCATGTTGTCACTGTTTTTGTTTCTTTTTTTTTCCTCTGGATCTGGACTGCCTTCTCCCCAACTCTGAGCTCTATCTTTTGAGGCCCACCCCTGCTTCATGCCTTTTCCCTACCAGGACCCTCTCCTGAACTCTTCGTGGATCACTTAGCCAACAGAACCCCTCTTTCTACGAACTCCGAAAGCTCCCAACCATAAGCACACCCTGCTTTATATTGTACCATTTTTGCCATTTCTTCCTTGTACTGCCCAAGTACCCTGAGAAAGGGGAAGATTATATTCTCTTCTTTCCAACATTTTACACAAAACTTTGTAAGTGATATTCTGTGAATATGTGAAATTAACATATTAACATATTAACATTTCATTCCTGTGAAATTAACACAGGAATGAATCGATTAATAGTAAGAAAGAGAACCATTAGAGCCTCAGTTCTAAATGCTCAGTGAGGATATATATCCAGAGAGTGTGGGCCGTGGTCAACAACGGGGAATTACAATTATAGTTTTGGAAAGGGCAAGACTAAACAGGAGATAAATTGACATATAATGAATACACACATACCCCAGTGAGCAGCCAAAAGCAAAAAGAAAAATAATCTTGGCTGAAACCAAGTAAGTCAGAAATGTACTGTTTGCTCTTAATTGCCTGTATTTGCCTTGGTTGCCCTTCTCGGCCATATCCTTCAAGGTGCTTCAGGGCCACCAAGGAAGACTCCATCTGCCCTCTGTGTCTGAACACTGGGCTCTTCTTTGCCCCTAGTGCAGGGTTGATTCAGGATCTAGGAACAATCCCTATATATCACACATAAATAGGCCTCAAAATAATTTGATTCTGAAAATTTTTATTGATGCCTACTCTGTAATACATACTGAGCTACGCTTCACTTGCTTGTTTTCTATATATTTATTATTGAAGCCCTTGAGCGTTTGATGTTGCATCCAAATATGCCTAGAATTGTATGCAAGGCATTGTATCTAAATATGCTTAGAATGCATTACGCATTAGCTGAATTTTTAATTATTAATGCTACTACCTTAATTTATCATTCTGGTAAGCCGGTTTGTACCAAGTGAAACAGAAGAGGTAAATTTTAATGGGAATAAGAACAGAAGGAAATGTCTGGGGCATGGGCTTCAGCTATGGGTGGGAAGGCCGAAGAGAATGCAGTGGTCGGTATTACATATCAGGGTGATGGAGGAGGGGGCACAGAAAGGGGTTTTCAAGTCCTATCTGCTGCAGAGGCTTAACATTTTCTCACACAAGAGAAAAACCACTCTCTCTGTGTAACCCACACAAAGTTTAACCAACCTGTCCCATGTCCCAGCATAGAGCTACCATTAGCAGAAACGCCAACCCCAAACTGGAAATAACTGAGAGGCAATTTAAATCTTTAGTGACATCTGTTGAAAAACACCCAAGAAGGTTTGTTTTAATAACCACAGGAACACATCCTAAGATCCTCTTGCATCGTCTCTTTCTGAACTGTGCTCCGTGTTCTTCTCTTTCTCCGCCCCCCTCCTCCAAAAGCTTCATGCTTCTCTCCAAAACCTGGGATGTCCACCTTTCTGGTTTGTTCACCTTTTCCTTCTGCCTCCCAAGGAAATGTAATATCTTTGACTTCCACAGGCTTCTTCCTCCTGGGATGAGGGGAAGCAATGGGGAGGGACTTTCAGATGGAGGAAGAGAATATTCGTTTTTTTCTCTTACCCATCTCAAATACATTTATATTAAATGAACCCTCAGGGTACCCAGGTGACTCAATAGATTAAGCATCCAACTCTTGATTTCAGCTCAGATCAGGACCTCAGGGTCCTGAGATCAAGCCCCATGTCAAATCCCAGGCTGGACATGGAGCCTGCTTAAGATTCTCTCCCTCTGATACCACCTTACACCAGTTAGAATGGCAAAAAAATGACAAGGCAATAAACAACAAGTGTTGAAGAGGTGGAGAAAAGAGAAACCTCTTACACTGTTGATGGGAATGCAAGGCAGTACAGCCACTTTGGAAAACAGTGTGGAGGTTTCTCGAAAAGTTAAAAATAGAACTCCCCTATGACCCAGTGATTGTCCTACTGGGTATTTACCCCAAAGATACAGATGTAGTGAAAAGAAGGGCTACATAGACCCCAATGTCCATAACAGCAATGTTCACAATAGCCACACTGTGGAAAGAGACAAGATGCCCTTCAACAGACAAATGGATAAAGATGTGGTCCATATGCATTTGGAATATTACACAGCCATCACAAAGGATGAATACCCAACTTTTGTATCAACATGGACGGGACTGGAGGAGATTATGCTGAGTGAAATAAGTCAAGCAGAGAAAGTCAATTATCATATGGTTCCGCTTATTTGTGGACCATAAAGAATAGCATGGAGGTCATCAGGAGAAGGAAGGAAAAAATGAAGGGGGGGAATCAGAGGGGGAGATGAAATCACAAGAGACTATGGAGTCTGGGAAACAAACTGAGGGTTTTAGAAGGGAGATGGGTGAAGGGATGGGTATTAAGGAGGGTATGGATTGCATAGAGCACTGGGTGTTACACACAAACAATGAATCATAGAACAATACATCAAAAACTAATGATGGACTGTATGGTGACTAACATAATTAAAAAAAAAAAAGATTCTTTCCCTCTTCCTCTGCCCCTCCCAATTCTATAAATCCCTCTATGGAACAGCAGAAAAACAGCGGACTCTGATTTGAAGTCCTTATTGCTGAGTAGCAATCACCATTCCTATTTTTCAGACTTTTTGCTACCAGACCACATCTCCCATGAGGCCCAAAGGAAGAGCTTAGAGACTTCTAGAAAAATGCATTCACTTTTTTCTATAGGCATGAGCCACATCTGGCAGAGCGGTCAAAAAGTTTGGGTGTCATTTTTAGCACCATTTCTTCAATGAAGCTATTTTCATTCTGCTTTTTGACAGATGCATACCATAGATTCTATGGAGTGACAGTCTCAAACCTTAGCTGGCCGTGCTCACTGCTGTGACGCCTTATCGCCAACACAATGAAATATAGCACTGAGAAATCGGTTTAATTACTCTGTTCGAGACAAAAAGGCAGCCATAATTACTGTGGGGAGAAATTATTTAAAGATGCTTTCATTCTTCATCTTGGAGAACAATTCACCAGGCTTTCCATCTACTGACACAATGTCCACTTTGTTTGTATAAACACGAGCACTGTATAAAATTAATGGACAACAAGTTCAGTCCTAGGTACAATGAATCATGGAAAAACAAAGTGCTTGGCTGTGTATATTTGAAAGGCTTGGGGAAGTGGTGACATCTCAGAAAACATCTGCAAAGAACAGCCATCCAAAATGCTTGCCAGACACAAATGGATTTCACCCATTATTTATTTGCAGGGAGGATGTTTCTGTGGGGCAGAACCTCCTCATCTTTAGACTCCAATCTCAGCAACATTAGGGGCACAACCCTCTTCTAGACATGATTTTCCATTACAGCTTTGCTCCTTGTTGTTTGTTTTTCATGCTAGGTGGATCATTTCTGAGGTTAGGGCTTTTGGGCACTCACAGAACATTTTCCATTGGTACCTTTGTAGCTTTTCCTAAAACAGGGACGGTGTTCTGGCCAGTAGTATTGGGAAGGGGAGGCTCAAGACCATTCTTTGGACCTTTAGAGGAAGGAGAATTGTAATGAAGAATATCGAGACAGTGTTTTATTTAAGCACCCCCTTCCCCCCCCAAGAAAACAGCACAGTATTCAATGATTAAAACCAGATTGGCAATGTTGACTCTTGGGACCTCCTCTCTCTAATCTCTGTTTCGCTGCCCACACTAAATGATAATAGTAACACTTACTCTGAACTAAATCTTAACCTTCTTTCATCCTCAAAGAAGACTCAGCTAGATAGGGTAAGCATGAAAGAAAAGGGAGAAATGAGAGACCGTTTTTAATCTGAATTGCTTGGATCCTTCCCACCTACAGGTGAACAGGGATATTGTGTCGGGTCTGAAATATGTTCAGCATACCTACCGGACTGGGGTGAAAGGTAAGGGACCCACACTTCACACTGTCCCAAACTCTGTCCCCCACTGATACTTAAACTTCTTCTTTTTAAAAATTTTAGTCACAGACTCATTTAAGAACCTGACAAAAAGCTTTGAACTCTCCCCCTAGGAAAGAGCACACGTATACTTCTGTCTAGACACTAATGGCAAATCCTACATTCAGAGATCTAGTTTAGACTGGGTCAGCCACTAACCTTTAGTCTTAGGCTTCTGTGATTTATTATTCACAAAGGGGAAGAGTAACCAAGATAAATTTGGATAAAAATGGAGTCTATTAAAAAAACTCTCAAAAGTTAAAAAAAAAATAGTTCAGAGGTATAAACCTAAGGGTCAGCAAAATCCAAGACTGGAAGTTTCTATGGTTCTATCCAGTGGTGTGTGTGCTTTGGGGGAATAAGAGTTGGAAGTAGCATGTGGGCAGATGTGGAGTGATGATGGGGGAGCAAGGAGCAGCACCTAATTTTTAAAACAAAGAAACAGAATTCCTTCTAGAATTAAGAAAAGCTATGAGGGAGACATAACACAGCATTATCTGGTCTTCAGTTGCCCTTGACAAGTTGTACCTAAACTGTATGTGCCTTGGGGAACTGCCTTCAGTTTCCTTCCAACGCTACGCGCAGGGTCAAATGAAACTTGGAAAGGTGATGGAAGTACTGGTACATTTCCCTTTGACCTTGGGGGCTCTCTTCTTCCAGAGGTGGGAAACAGTGAGGCATAGGTCAGTTCCCCCAAATTAATAAGCAAAGGGTTTGAGGGGAAATTGTTGGACAAATTTGCATGACTTGGGCAACCACTCAATTACTCAAATCCCACAGAAGGTTGTTGACCTGTAAGATCCTAACCGGTCTTTCCAGGACCAAGTCTCATTGAAAAAACAGTTCAATTTCCTGTTTTCCTTTGGGTATAGAGATTATGTTGCCTCCCTTAGTCAAGAGGATAATGATATGTCTGTAGCTGTTCCTCCAAACTTACTCACAATATTTAACAGCCAACTACACATTGCCTGCCTGTCCCTCCTCCTGCCCACCTTTAGTTATACTTTCTAATGCCCTCTTTTTCTTAATATATGTCCCAGTTATTCACCTATTAATAACTTTGGTTGGCTATTTTCAACATTCGTCCCAGTTCTTCACTTTTTTCTTAAAAAAACAAATTATCGATTTCCCCTTTCTATGCAATTCTTCCATCCATGATTTCTGTTCATTCTGATCACCGGCTGTTACCTCACCTCCCCAACTGATATGTTCATAGAATGATAGTTTATAGGTAGGAAGTCCTTAACATTCATTACATAGAGAAAGAAACAGAGGCCCAGAAATATCATATCGATGTAAGTGGTTGCAGAGATGAGACCAGAATTCAGGTCTCAATTAATGAGGGATTTTTTAACAAGATTTTTATTTATTTAACAGAGAGAGAGAGGAAACAAAAGCAGGGGGAGTGGGAGAGAGAGAAGTAGGCTTCCTGCTGAGCTGGGAGCCCACATGGAGCTGGATCCCAGAATCCTGGGATCATGACCTGAGCGAAAGACAGAAGCCTAACGACTGAGCCACGCAGGTGCCCATAATGAGGAATTTTTTAATGGTATAACCTGCTATAGCTCCATAATAGAAGAGTCTTGATCGCCATAGACTTAAGGTGCTAGTTTCCCAACTTTCCTGATAGCAACAGCTGTGAGGCTTCCTAAAAGCACTGATTCTTGGGGCACCTGGTGACCCAGTCGGTGAAGCTCCTGCTTTTAGTTCACGTCATGATCCCTGGGGTCCTGGGATAGAGCCCCTGTATTGGGTTCCCTGCTCAGCGAGAAGTCTGCATCTCCCTCTCCCCCTGACCCTCCTGTTGCTTGTGCTCTTTCTTGCTCACACTCTTTCTCTCTCAAATTAACAAATAAAATCATAAATAAATAAATAACAAAATAAAATAAAAACACTGACTCTTGACACTGCCTGTAGCGGATTACTGATCCATAGTTTCTGAGAGCGAAACTGTATTATTAAATGGCACGCCAATAAAACACACACACACACACACACACACATATTTTTTTTTAAAGGTAAAAAAAAAAAAAAAAAAAGATGCCCAGGTACATCTGTTGTTTAGCCCGGTTTGGAAACTATGGCTTTTAGTTTTGGTCACTGTAGGCTGTGCTCCAAATTTTCCAGTTTTCTGTGTTTGCTTTTCCTCTGTCAGACGCTTACCCTAATGAACTTGTCTTTCTTCCTAGTGGACAAAGCAACATTTATGGTTGGCAGTTACGGGCCTCGGCCAGAGGAGTATGAGTTCCTGACTCCAACTGAGGAGGCTCCCAAGGGCATGCTGGCCCGAGGCACTTACCACAACAAGTCCTTCTTCACCGACGATGACAAGCACGACCACCTTACCTGGGAGTGGAACCTGTCCATTAAGAAGGAGTGGACAGAATGAGCACATCCACCCATCCCTCTCCCTACCTCGCCATCCAGAAGTACCCTCTCAGTCACGTTCACCACCCTGGCCCTCCTCCCTGTTCACAGCTGGATCCCTTCCCTAATGCGCCCCACATTCTATTACCAACACATCTTATCCTGCAATGTCTCAAGTGGTCCCTAGCACAAGAAGCTTAAAACCCAGGCTTTAATCCTGCCCATTCCTTCTGGGCCCCCATTAAGGCCAGTTCTTCAAAATTCTTCATTTCAATACCTAGTCATTTAATATTTCCTTCTACCTTTCCCATTGGAGCAGCTAGAAGCCAGGAAATAGGCAAACCATCATTAACAGTCCTTTTGCCTTGGGTTACAGTAGCTCATTCCCACCCCTGGATTCTTCTGTGGTTGCTGCTGGCTCAGTGAAGGTCCCTAATCATGTTCCCCACCAGTGGAGGTTCTTCTTTTCTGGGAGACTGTAAACAGCATAAGAGAGTAAATAAAACAATTATATGATCTGACTGAGACCCTCTTTTCCCTGCTTTCTTCCTTCGAACAAATATGATAACTAGACTGTTTACCTTTGTGAGTTTCCTAAGAGGGCATGTGGGCTGGACACAGGAGAAAAGGTATTTACATCACTGGAAACAGTTTGGTCTCCCTGTTCCAGTGTGATGAGCAGCAGATATTCAGAATATGAGTAGTAGAAATCTTGAGTTATTTCACCTTGTAATAGTTCCACATGGAACTTTCTCCCAAGCTTGAGACCTCTGTAACCCAAGGCCTATGGAAATCCCATCTTGGATATCCAAGGGCATCTGTGGGCTAAATCAGACACCACCTCTTTCCTGCTTATGATTTTTCAGCGTAATCCCATCACCTGGAGAATAAGATCCTATACTTTTTATATAATACCCCTTACAATCTGGCCTAAATTCAATTACTAATAGTTCTCTCACACGTTACATTTTCATCTCCATGTTTGGCTCTTTACACAAAACTCTCAGTCCACCTTTGTTGTCTGACAACAGCCTATTTATAGAGGACTTTGCTTACACATCCACTGTAGGAAGAAAACTTTCACTAAACCCCACCACTGTCTTAAATGTCCTGAAGTCTGTATTCTCATAGTATCCTATGGGTTTCTCAATTTTTAGTCATGTCTTGTTTTATATTTATGATCCACTTGTCCATCTCTCACACTAACAGTCTAAGCTGGGACAGGCTGGATTGGATCTTACTTACCTTTGTATCCCTAGTGCTTAGATCAATACCTGCAAATATTTCCTTTTTTTTTTTTTTTTTTTAATCCATATGAATAGACTCCACTTTCTTCTTCTGGTTGGTTATGTTCTGAGATCCTGTCACAGAATTTGGTCTTTTATCTCAAAAGTTGAAGGTTCCCAGAGAGCCAGCTGCACAGTTCCCAGAACACTAACAACACCACAGCCAATTACCAGGAGTGGGCTGCCCTGAGTTGGTCTCCCAAAAGACAAAGTCCAGGGCTTGGAGAAGGAGCAGGGAAAGAACAATGGAAGCTGACCAACCCAGACTCCTATTTCTATTATTTCTTTTCACATGGCGACTGTCCCCAGAAGTTGCTGCAGAAGTTCAGGAATCATCAGGTAAAAGAAAAAGCACTTGGGTGACCATACGGTGAAAATGTTATTAGGGGAAGGGAAGGGAACATGGGAGTGCCCTGGGTCCTTTTGCTCCAAACAAAGAACATTTCCAGGAAATGGAAAATGGATAAAGACCTGTGTTGCCCAGTGGAGAAAAAAGAAATCTAGGGTTGTCCTTCAGAGAGAAACCATAAGGTGGGGGCACCCTCCATATGTTAGTAAAACAATAAGGCTTTGGGATAATGGCAGTGCCCCCAGAGACCGTCATCTCTTTGGCCTTGGTATAGAGAGAAAAAGTAGAGATGCCCTCAGCATTTAGAACTCCTCCTCTCCCATACCTTCTGCTTCTCTCTCTCTCTTCCCTCTCTAGATGGTTCTGCTGCTTCTCAGAAACCCGTGTCACTCACAGATGTTCCAGCAACCATGGAATTCATTGCTGCTGCTGAGGTGGCCATCATTGGTTTCTTCCAGGTTTGTCCCTGTTTCTGTTCCCATAAAGAACCAGGAGCTTCCTGGCCCAGAGCAGCCATAACAGTCACCTGCTGGCCAGATGATCCTGCACTAGAAGTCAAGGGGTACAGAGTCTGTACCTCTCAATCGAGACCTCTCAATTTCAAGACATTCCCCGCCTCTGAATTATGTCTTTCTCATACTTGCTTCAGGAGTTGTGAGGTTCCTCATTATGGGAGTGCTCTGAATCTTAAATCTGTATCGGGACTGCTGAGGCAGGAATCAGAGTAAATCCAGCTTCTATCATCAGGCCACACAGTAGCCAATGGTTAATCTCTGTCTAAAGTCTTACCAAATAGGGAGTCCCTCATCCTTCTATCTCTCCATTTGTTCTGAAATGCTGAAAAAGGATGACCTTTTGAATATTGAAGGCATTAGCCGCCATCTTCCAGATGGGCTGCCTGGCTAATGAAAGCAGCCATACATGAAAGGGCACCACTCCGGCATTTTTATCTTTCTTTGAAGGTAACATCTGGTTATTCTCATTGATCAAGCCCTTGCTCTGATTGCAGACCTTCTTATCCATTTCCATTAATTAGGTACAACGCACCATCACCCTAGCGATTTTGGATACACAGCAAATACACACAATACATTGTCATTGACCAGGAAATGGCTGCAATGACATGCAGGTGGGGAGGAAGGCGGGGAGCCCATTTCTTGGCAATGAGAAATCGGAGCTGGAGACCGCAACAGCCACCCTTGGGAAGGCAATGAAAGTGGGAATGGAGGAATTTGCAATAACTTAAGCAGCCACCAGATGCCGTTGGTCATTTGATCCATGAGTAATTCCACACTAAGGAGAATTAAAAGGGGGGGGGGGGGAGGAGCCTAGATTAGCACTAGTTCATAGCCTCGAATGAACTCCATACACCATCTCCAAGGAGCAAGATACCAACTCCCTCTGCTTGACCCCAGAGGCAAGGCTAGTCAGTGTCCTTTCTTTTTCCGCACTTCCCCTCCTTGAGGCCAGAAAGATGTCAGGAAAGGATATGCTCCCTCCTGTTCATTGCCTGGAGCTGCTCTGGGCAAAGGTCCTCTGACAGCAGGGAAAATGATGCCAGCTTGTCAAGGAAGGGCTGGAATCCTTACTCAGATGTGGCTTCCCTGCTCCCTCCTGCAGGGCTTTCTAGAGTCGGAACAGCCCAGGAATAGTATCTTCACGGGCACTATCTCAGGCTTAATGCAGGGAAAGGTGACTATTCTTCCACATCCACACAAATCTTTGTTAATAAAACCTCTAGGCTTCCATTTTAATTTCCTTTATGCTTTTTTTTTTTTCTTCTTCTTCTTCCTTTTTGGCCCTTTGACAGCACCTATTTCTTATTTTTGCATTTCTTCTTTCCTCCACAAATTGTTCCCAAAACTTTTGCCTACTCGGTGGTCAATGACAATGTAGGCAAACTTTGCAGGCCTATATAATTTGTGGGCCCCTCTCTGCTAATA
The DNA here is from genome assembly GCF_030435805.1 of Mustela lutreola. Taxonomy (NCBI): domain Eukaryota; kingdom Metazoa; phylum Chordata; class Mammalia; order Carnivora; family Mustelidae; genus Mustela; species Mustela lutreola. The sequence goes on from NC_081297.1 coordinate 93,171,632, forward strand.
AATTACAAGCTTTATGATAAGGCCAGACAGAAGTTTCAGGCTAAGCTACAGTTTTGTAGCTACCTATTAGCCCACTCAGCCTGGAAAATTCAACAATCCCACTGTGAATTGAGCCTGCAGTCTTGGAGGTAAGTGCTGTTTCATCTGATTCGAAATCAAGTCTGATTTTTTTTTTTTTATGAGTAAGCACATTTATTCTCTATTTCTCTCCTCTCCAACATAATCCTGTGGGTTTTTTCTTTTTTTTTTTTCTTCTTGTTCTTAGGATTTAGAAATACCAGCAGTGTCCCTATTCCATAGTATGGTGCAAAACTTCCAAGACGTGTCCTTTGGAATCAGCACCGATTCTGAAGTTCTGGCCCACTACAACATCACCGGGAACACCATTTCCCTCTTTCGCATGGTAAGTTGGGTGGGCTGCTGGAGCTTTCTTTCTGTTTTTCCTTCGGTTATGGATCTATGAACTTGTGAGCCTAGAAAGGGCTCTTTGCCTTTAATACTAATGAGGGTGCCAGGGACCAAGGAATCAGGGACAACAATGACAAAGATGGCGGCTCCCCTGAAGTTTCCCAAACAGATGCTGTCATGAGGTGGAAGGAGGACTAGACTGATTGTCAAGAGGTAGGATTGCAACATGGTTTTGTCACTGACCAGACAAGTGACTTGCACAAGTCACTTGACATTTTTTAGCTTCAATTCCTTCATCTGTAAAATAAAAGAGTTTGACCGTGTCATCTCTAAGGTCATCTTGAGCTCCAAAATTTTATATTTTTATATCCTTGCGTGTTCACATACATTTACCAAACATGTATTGAACAACCACTGTGCCCTCTGCAAGATACTGAAAATAAAACATGTTAAATATGTTCTCTGTTCTCATAGGTCTTAAACTATAGTTGAGAATGTAAACATAGTTTACAAGTATCTACAATGCAAGTCGTTAAAAGGATAAATGAAATGTAGGGATTTTGGCAAAAAAAAAAATGATGAAGGAGACAACTGAACTGGGATTTAAGGGAAAGATAAAATTTGGACAAAATAGAGAATTCGTGTCCAAGGTGGGAATAACATCAAACTTAGGAAACAGTGATCAAGCCAGTTTGACTGGATCTCAGGGTAAGTGTTTAGAGAAAATAAATATAAGAAGTTTGATTGAAACCATATTATGGAGAAATGTGAATACCAGGTTAGTGGGTTTACATTTAATTTGGTTGGCACTGCAAAGCCCTTAAAGCCTTTGGATCCAGGAGTAACATGAGCAGGAATGTGTTTTAGCAAGATGATTTTGGCAGTGATGGCTAGGATGATGGATTGTTAAGCAAAAACACAGGAGTCTAGAGGACTTTTGTTAAGCTGACAAAATCAACCATGTACTAAAGCTTGGAGCAGTAGAGTGGGGACAAAAGAAAGAGAAGAAAAGGGGGACCTGGGTGGCTTAGTTGGTTAAGCTCCCGCCTTAGGCTCAGGTCATGATCTCGGGGTCCTGGGATCAAGTCCCACATCAGGCTTCCTGCTCAGTGGGAAGTCAGCTTCTCCCTCCCCCTCTGTCCCTACTCCCTCCCCTCCTCCTGCTCCTCCCTTTGCTCTCTCCTCCTTCCTCTTCTTCCTCCTCCCTCCTGCTCATGAATGCACAAGCACACTCACATACTCTCTCTTTCAAATAAATAAATAAAATCATTTTTAAAAAATAAAAAAAACAAGAAAGTTTAAAAAAAAAAAAAAAAAAGAAGAAGGCAGGTCCTGCTAATGGTCAAACATGAAATTTCTGGATAGGAGGCAAAGTTTAAAGCCGGAGTATGTAGGAATAGTGAGGGCATATACAAAAATAGGGATTTCTGATGCCTTATTAGTTGTAAAATGTGTATTGTTGGTGGAATATTAAGATAAAGATGTATGGAATCTACTGGAAATGCAAAATTGGGACAAAAGATAAAGTTATCAAGATCTCTGTACAGTCCTTCCCCTTCTAGCTTCCATCCTATATATTTCAATTCTCATCCATATCTCTTTTAAATGTATTTTATATTCAGTGCCTCCATTTTCTTCAAGCTCTTAAATACCCTGCTATCTGACTTATGCCCCACACTCCATTAAAACTGCTTTGTTCCAGGGCGCCTGGGTGGCTCAGTGGGTTAAGCCTCTGCCTTCAGCTCAGGTCATGATCTCAGGGTCCTAGGATTGAGTCCCGCATCTGGCTCTCTGCTCAGCAGGGAGCCTGCTTCCTCCTCTCTCTCTCTCTCTGCCGCCTCTCTGCCTACTTGTGATCTCTGTCTGTCAAATAAATAAATAAAATCTTTGGGGAAAAAAAAAAACTGCTTTGTTCCAGTCAGCATGGCTTCTATATTTCCAAACCCAATGAACACGCTTTAAGTCTTATCTAGGTAAACGTCTCTGCCATATTTGACATTATTGATTATCTCTTTAACATTCTTTCTTTCCTTAACTCCTAGGAATCTACTTCTGGTCTTCTTTTCTTAGTCTCCTTGAGACCTCTGTCTCCATATACACTGCTCCCTGACCCCAGTGCTCTCCCCAGTCTGGATTATAGAATTCATGTTCCATAGAAGCCCGAACTATTTTGTTTACTACTTCAATGACAGAACCTTAAAAAAGTGTCAGTCATGCAGCAGGTGACCATTGTTTGTTGAGTGAATCAATGAATGAATGAATGTATTTTCCTTAGGTAATACAGTTCTTTTTGTTTGACTATTATGTGTCTGCTGAGGATCTGAAATGTTTTATCTCTAGCCTGGGACCTCTCTCATGATTCAAATGCTTGTTGTATATAACTATTTGGGATATTTTCTTTCAGCATTACAGCTCTAACATGTTCAAAACTGAATTTATGATCTGTACCTGCTGAGTTACGCTCTTTTCTTTAAAATACTTTTATTGAATGGCTATGTTCATCTGGTTTAATTTTTGCCAGTTGTACCTCAAATCTAATTGAAGCTATATTCCCCTTCACTCTTTCTACTTCATTCCTCATTTAGGCTCCTAGCATCTTTGGCATAAACCATTTCAATAGCTTCTTAATTATCTCCCTTTGCTACTTCGAATCCAATTTCTAGATTGGTATCACAATGAAGTATTTAAAATGCAAAGTGGACCACAACACTCCCTTCCTAAAAGCTCTTCAATATTCTCCATTTCTTACAGAATAAAACCAAGATATTTAATGGCACATATAGTCTTTTATGACCTGGCCACTACCTGCTTCTCTAGTCCCTTTTCTAGCACATTCCCATGGTAGGTTTTACCCTACCAGAGAGTGATGATACAATTCCATGACTTCACACAGGCCCCTCTGTAGCATGCCACCACCCTGACTGCCACCACCCCTGTGACTTAGCTTCCAGCAGCGAACTTCTCAGATTCCGCTGAGGCATTGCATCCTTCACGATGCCTCTGTGGAATCTTCAAATCAGCCTACCTGTGCCTCTGTACTTCTGTATCTTTATTTACATTTACCACTTTAAAGCACATGTTACGTTTCTCCGTGTCTGTCTCACCTAACAGTGACATTAGACCATGAGTTATCCAAGGGCAGGGACCACGACTCACTCACATTCGTACTCCAGAGCTCCACCATATGCCTCTGGTCATGAAGACACTCAGAAGGCTTGAGAAACTGACTCACCACCCAAAGTCCATCTGAGTCCCTAATCCTTTGCCCACCTGGACGGTAGCTGCAGGTCGTTCTTTCCACCATTGTGAAATAGGATTAAACCAAGCTCTTTGGTGAAAAGCTTTGGTTAGGCAGGTATGGAAGGTTAGACTAATGCCTTTTCACGTGACTGCTGAAACCCTGGGAGTAACCCTTCCATAGGAAAATGCTAATCAGCTACACGTCCACAAGTTCTTTTCCCAGTTTGCTGTTTATAAATCTCACAAAGGCCTGATATAAAAGTCTTAGTACTAAAAAAATTTTTTTAATTAAAAATTTTAAAAGAATAAAGAAAGAAGTCTTCATGCTACCAAGATACACAAGTGAGGAAGAGAAACCGGTGCGGTTGCTTCCAATGTCTCTACTGGTTTTTCGATCTCTAATGGGTTCATTAGCCTGGCTTTCAGTGTATTCTTTATAAAGGCCTGTTGATGACTTCCCAGGGCTGCTACAGGTCTTTAGCAACAGTTTTTTGTTTACCACTAGTGTCGGACCTACTCTGAATGAACTCCTGGGAACCCCGTGGATGAGATCATTGATGTACCATACCAAAACCAAACACACCGGCTCCTGCCCTATTCCATTGGCTTGGTCTGGGAGAGGTTCAACCTATGCCAAGCCAGCTTTTAGATAAACGTACCTTTCTCAGTTTACACTTTCAAAACTTTAGTCCGTATTCTAACAGAATTATTATTTAGGAGTTTCAAATTACTTTTTCTTTTTCTTTTCTTTTTTTCAAGGAACATCAACCAAAACTATTTTTTAAACTGGGAAATGTGAGCCTGTTGCGAGTATCTTCAACTTAAATGTACAGTCCCTTCTGTATGTTTTGTTTCTTTGTTTTTAATTTTTTTTAAGATTTTATTTATTTATTTGACAGACAGAGATCACAAGTAGGCAGAGAGGCAGGCAGAGAGAGAGAGGAAGAGAAGCAGGCTTCCGCTGAGCAGAGAGCCCAATGTGGGGTTCCATCCCAGGACCCTGAGATCATGACCTGAGCTGAAGGCAGAGGCTTAACCCACTGAGCCACCCAGGCTCCCTGTTTCTTTGTTTTTAGTGCCTAACTTATGATAACACTGTGCTAGGTGTTTTTCAGTGTTCTACCATTTAATTCTCAGAATAATCTGATGAAATAATTATTATTATTCCTGCATTATCAGTAAGAACACTAAAGCTCCGTATTCTGTATTCTCACAACTATGGAATAAACCGACGTCTGATTCATACCCAGCTTTGCTGTCTCCAAAACACTCCATTTCTATGATACTGTAGTGACTTTCTGAAGTACTTAAGCCTGACGAAAACCTTTCTTTTTACTCCTAGATTCTATCAGGCTCGTTCTCCAGCCTATTTATTTAAACCTTCTCCTAAACCATTTCTCTATCCTCCCCGGAACTACTTAAACCCTAGGATTATTTCTCAGGATTTAATCTAGACATTACATATTTTGGCAAAGAAATCTCAGGATGTAGACAGAGAATTTTCAATTTTAAAAACATATTTAGAGATAAGCTGAAATCACAATAAGTGGAAAAACAGTAAGACTGTAATGAGAAGACATGACTGGATGCTTTGAACTGTTAGAGCAGGGGCGCCTGGGTGGCTCAGTGGGTTGAGCCTCTGCCTTCGGTTCAGGTCGTGATCTGAGAGTCCTGGGATAGAGCCCCACATCAGGATCTCTGCTTGGTGGGGATCCTGCTTCCTCCTCTCTCTCTGCCTGCCTCTCTGCCTACTTGTGATCCCTCTCTTTCAAATAAATAATTAAATACAATCTTTAAAAAAAAAAAAAGAAAGAAAGAAAGGTTAGAGCAATACGAAGCCAGCAAATGCTATATTCTATATATATAATGCTAAATGCTATATATATCATCCTCCAGAAATAGTGCGGGCCAACTATATAAATGGGATCAGAAAAAATTTAAGTCAGTGAAACAATAATAAGTTGTGTATGACAACCTGTTGGGTGTGTACGACAGCTTGTCTTTTGTGCATGTGACTACAGGTAGACCCTCTACCCTGACAGCACCCTCATTGTTGCCTCAATGGAGATGTAATCCTGGGTTGAATAAACCACGAGCCTGTTCTAAAATGGAATCTCAGATATTATTTGAATGTTTATCCTGCTTTGGGTTTCCTCAATCACCTCTATTTTAAGAAATATAATTAGCCTCACTCTGACCCAGTGGGATAGTAATGGAAACACAATGAAGGCATTCTTTCATTCCTTGGACAGTTATGTGCTGGATTCCTATTATAAGAAATGCACCTTGCCAAACAAAGAGAATCAAAAGGAACTAGTGCATAAAAATAAGCTAATAAATGTTAGAAGTGAGATCTATCAAATTATTAAGTATTTTTTCTCAAGTATATGTATTACCAAATATATGGTGAGCTAAGCAGTTTGTAAAAACAAACCCAGGAACATGAGGGTATTTGTCTCACAAATGATTTCTCAGTGCTATTCAAGACATTTAATACTATAACTGTGGTGTAAACTAAGATGACTTTAATACATTTTATGAAAAACTGGGTACTTAATTAGAGAAATACATAGGAATTCAGAGGAATATTGCTGAACAGGAAAAACTAACCTATTGTAATGATACAGTGTCTAAAACATAAAATAGCCCGCTTCAAATACTCTTGGGAAGATTCAAAATTATATTTTAAGGTGGCAACCCCTCTGGTTTACTTTTTCTGTTTTTCTTCTGGTGCCTCTTTTCTTGGGGAGAGAAAGAATATGATATCTCAAGTAAAATTCTTTCCAAAAACTGGAAAAATATGTAAAAAAAAAAATTTTCCCCAGCTCTTGGTTTCAGGGTCGGATTTTCTGTCCACTGCATTATGCAAATAATTCCCTTTACAGAAGGGAGATTTCCTGTTCAAATGTTGTTTCCAGGAACCCTACACATGAATGTTCCAGAGTTTATTAGTTTAAGACATGGTGAACTAATCTGCCATGTTTCGTTAAAAGAAGCACTACAAACTGGAGAGACTTCAGAAGACTGGTTTTTATTAAGACTCTTTGCTACTTAGAGAATGTTATCACCCCTTAATATCCTTGGCCTCCAATATACTGCATTCCTGAAGTCCAGAAACACCTGGAGTGGCGGGCACTTCCTGTTCTCCCTGTTCTGGGAAATGGTGAGGGACTGCCTGGAAAAGAGCAGAGAGGGAGGGGCTCCTGGCCACAGCACAACTCGGTTAGCTGAGACGCGGCCACTAGGCCTGCAAGTTCCTAGACAAATAATCAGGAAGTATTTAGACACATGAAATATTAAAAAGGCCCCGGTTGGGATTATAATAATGATGATTTTGATGTTTGCAATTAGCAAAGCCTTAAGTGTGAAGGATACATTCCAGCTGGCAAAGCAGCAGCAAAGAGACTGCTCATTCTCTTTCTCTCCTGACTGTTACTGACTTGAGGAGGAGGATGGGAGGGGAGGGGTTGGGCAGAGACGCCACTAGGAAGACTTTTCTCTTGTTTTGCTATTTCTGCCGCAAGCCTTCTGCTCAGAACTTTGTGAATATTAAAACAATTACATATACAAAGGGAATTCACATTTTTTTAAAGATTTTATTTATTTATTTGACAGAGAGAGAGAGAGATCACAAATGGGCAAGCAGAGAGAGAGGGGGAAGCGGGCTCCCTGCTGAGCAGAAAGCCCAAAGCAGGGCTCCATCCCAGGACCCTGAGATGATGACCTGAGCCCAAGGCAGAGGCTTAACCCACTGAGCCATCCAGGCACCCCAGGAGTTCACATTTTAAAATATTCCATTGTTTTGATGATTTTTTTCAAAATTCTTTTGAAGTACATTTTTTTGCACCTCAACATTTATTTGTTTTATAACTTTGAGTTGAAAAGAACAGTCATAAAGTAATTACTCTTTTTTAAATATTTTATTTATTTATTTGAGAGAGAGTGTGAGAGAGAGAGAATACGACCAGGGTGAGGGGCAGAGGAAGAGGGAAAAGCAGACTCCCCGCTGAGCAGGGAGCCTGATGGGGACTCCATCTCCGAACTCTGGGACAATAACCCGACCCAAAGGCAGAGGCCTAACTGACAGGTGCCCCCAAATAAAGTGATTAAATTGCTATTTGAGTGGGGGTGCCTGGGTGGCTCAGTTGGTTAAATGACTGCCTTCGGCTCCAGTCATGATCCAAGAGTCCCGGGATCAAGTCCTGCATAGGACTCCCAGCTTCTTGGGGAGTCTGCTTCTCCCTTTGACCTTCTCCCCTCTCAAATAATTTATTCACAAATGTATTTTAAGAGAATGACTGGGTATATCAAGAAGTAATATTGTTAACCATAGAGTGCGTTGGGCTTCTTAAAGGTGCATATTGCTTGAACAAAAGAAGAGAAAAATAGGCAATGGGAATCATCTTGGGAATGATGATAATGAACAATATCAGATTCCTACAGTTTAGTGACTTCAATTTATCTATGCCTGAATTCCCTCCTACATAAACTATAATGAGACTTACCTCTGACTTTGTTGGGTAGATTGGGAGAAAGTATCTTGGGGCTAAAAGGATGGTTCTAAGGGAAGATCAGACTGGGTAGGACCTATACTAGATAGCAGATCTAAGGGAAAGCGGTTGAGATGTCCAAGTGTTGGTGGCCCAGTGATCTCAAACTATTTTAGGCAACAGAACCATTCAGGAGCTAACATTTGTAGGCATAGTTGCTATGGGTGATAGAAGCATTATCTTGTGCCTTTATGGGCCTGAGTAGATTGGAGGAGGGGAATGGAAAACTCTAGAACAATGATGGACAATATGAAGTCTTATGTTTTAATATATCTGAATGTGGTGGAAAGGTAGCTCTAAAATGCAAATATGGGATAATGGACTAGGTAACTAGGTAACCCTTCCACCAAAAGCAATTTATTTTAAAAGGTGGTGGGTGGGTTTGGAGAAATAGCAAAAGAGAGAGAAATGTCTAGAGTAAGATCTAGAAAAGATGAAAACCCAAAAAGAAAGTCCTGCATTGGGACTGTTTTTTGTCTGGGGGTCTTTTCCTACCAATTCTTGAAGCAATCAAGAGACTAAGAAGTTTATTCGTTTTTTGAGATCTTCAAAGAGCCAGAAAAGTAAATGGTGAAATCCAGAGCCCAGAAATGGAAGTAGGAGGTAGATTTAGTAAAACACCCTTTGCCTCACTTTGGACCCTAGAGGGCAGTACCCTAAGGACAAGGATGTACCATAAGTAAATCAGCCCTCGCAGGGTCTGCAATGGATTTAAATCATCTCAGTCCCTGAAATTAGATTAAGATGACCATATATGAATATATAAATTATAAATACCCATACATACGTGCATATATGCAGACACACATATACCTCTACACATACATAATTATACGTGTATCATATATACAATCCACCCTTAGCCATGCCATAGTATAATAGCTGAAAGTCAAAGAAAAAGAGTAGGGTAAAAAGTCAAAGGGTAATACTAAATTTCACAGATAACTTCTCAGTGGAAAGAAAGGAATGCTACATATAAAGAATTAAAAGAATTATATCTTGCAAAAACTGAAAGAAAGTAACTGTCAACTTAGAATTCTACCTCCAGCAAAAATAGCCTTCAAAAATAAAGCTGGAATGATGATATTTTAAGCAACCAAACTGAAAGACTATGCCACCCAATAGATCTTACTCATACTAAAAGTCATTCTCTGGGCAGAGGGCAAAACATCCCGATGGGAGCTCAAAAGTGCAGAAAGAAGTGACGAGAAACTGAAATATAAGAATGTGCATGAGTGCAAATGTATACTGACTATATAACAATAATAATAACATCTTGTGAGATTTAGAATTAAAATGTGCTATAATAATCACTGGTAAGTCTTCAGTATGGAATCAGGGAATGGAGTTGGAAGGAGGAAACCTGTATTAGAATGTTCTAATGTCTGCATTGTCCAAAAGGAGACAAAATTACCAGTTAAAGTTAGATTCGGATACCTAAAGAATGCATGTTGTATACTGTATGCTGGTGAACCTCAAGAGTGACTCTGGCATGTGTAACTTCTAAGCCAACGGAAGAAAAGAAGGAATAATATAAAGTGCTCCATCAATTCAAAGTAGTCCAGAAATGAAAGAAAGTGGGATTTGGAACAGGCAGAAATAAGAAATGCTGATGGAATTAAATGTATGAGTAATTATATAAATATAATGCAATCAAAAGGCAAGAAAGACTGGATTAAAAAATACAACTCTGTGCTTTTTACAAAAGACAGATCATTTTTAAACACAGGAACACATGTAAAATATCTAGGTTAGTTTAAAATAAAGGGATAAACCCTATGATCCAGCAAGTGCACTTACTAGGTATTTACACAAAAGATGCAAAATTACAGACTCAAAGGGGTACATGCACCTCAATGTCTGTAGCAACATTATCAACAAGAGCCAAACTATGGAGTGAGCCCAAGTGTCCATGGACTGATAAATGGATAAGGAAGAGGTGGTATATATATATCACAATGTGCTATTACTCAGTCATCAAAAAGACTGAAATCTTGCCATTTGCAATGATGTGGTTAGAGCCCAAGTGTATTATACTAAGTGAAATAAGTCAGTCAGAGCAAGACAATACCATATAATTTTACTCATATGTGGAATGTAAGAAACAAGACAGATGAACATATGGGAAGGGGAGGAAGAGAGAGAGAGAAAGAGAGAGGGAGAGAGAGAAACAAACCATATGAGACTTTTAATGATAGAGAACAAAACTGAGGGTTGATGGAGGGACATAGGTGGGAGATGGACTAAATGGATGATAGGCATTAAGAAGGGCATTTGTTTTTTGGGTTTTTTTTTTAAGATTTTATTTATTTTATTTGACAGAGAGAGAGATCACAAGTAGGCAGAGAGGCAGGCAGAGACAGAGGGGGAAGCAGGCTCCCTGCTGAGCAGAGGGCCCGATGCGGGGCTCAATCCCAGGACACTGAGATCATGACCTCAGCCGAAGGCATCAGCTTAATCCACTGAGCCACCCGAGCGCCCCTAAGAAGGGCATTTGTGATGAGCCCTGGGGTATTAAATGTAAGTGATGAATCACTAAATTCTACTTCTGATATCCAATATTACACTGTATATTAACTAACTAGAATTTAAATAAAAAAATTTTTTAAAAAATTCCTACCTAAATTTTTTTTTAAGTGAAAGAATAGAGCTATAACATGCAAATACTTCCAAAAGAAAGCTGATTTAACATATAAATGCCAGACAAAGTAGTCTTTCAGGCAACAAGAGGTAAAGAACGATATTTTATAATGAAACATATTTCAGTTTGGCCAGAAGATGTAACAATTCTAAATTTGCATTCATCTAATACATGGCCTGAGAATATGTAAGCAGAAACTGACAGAATTATTTTTTTAAATGGCTAAATTCACAATGAAAATGGGAGATTTTAATACTACTCTCTTGATAGAATAAACCAGCTAAACATATCAGTAAGAATACAGAAAATTTGAAGTACAAAATTAACCAAGTGAGCTGCTAGTATATACAGAATAGTGTATTTGAAAGCTGCAGAATATACATAATTTTAAGGACATTTATAACATATAAAGAAGTTGACAAATGATATAAGTAAAATGTAGAAATTAATAACAAGATTAAATTAAGAAACATACTTCTAAATAGCCAATAGTTTAGAGAAGTAAGAACGGGAATTGAAAGACATTTTGGACTGAATGATAAGAAATCTACACATAAAATTAATGGATGCATTTATAGCCCTGTAAGGGGGAAATGTGTAGATTTTAATGTACAGTTTAGAAAAGGAAAATGATAAAAATCAAGGCTCTAAGCATCCATTTTATAGTGAGAAAAATGAGGTCCAGGTGGATTTCCTATCCATTGTAAAAGATAAAATAGTAATGTTTCTGGGAGATAATATAAGAGAATATATTCATGACCCTGGTGCGGTCTAAGATTTTTAAATAAAACAAAACAAAAACACACACCAGCTATAAGGGAAGTGATTGATAGCTTCAACTACATTGAAACCACCTTCTGTTTATGAGCAATAACATAAATTCCCAGTGAGGAAAGATAATGCAATATAGAAGCAACATAGGGCCCATATATAAAATATATTTTTAAAAAAATCTTCAAACCAGCAAGAAAAAGAGAGACACTCAATAGAAAAATAGGCAATTGATTTGTATGGACACTTCGTAAAAGAGAATATACAAGTGGTTACCCAGGGAAATAAAATTAAAACCACAATAAGAGACACCTGGGTGGCTCAGTCAGTTAAGTGTCTGCTTTTGGCTCAGGTCATGATCCCAAGGGTCCTAAGATCGAGCCCCAAATTGGGCTTCGTGCTCAGCCAGGAGTCTGCTTCTTCCTCTGTTTCTGCCCCTTCTCCCCACTCATGCTCTCTCTCTTGCTTGCTCTTTCTCTCTCTCAAATAAATAAATAAAATCTTTAAAAAACACACACACAGTAAGACACCACCCCATATTGACCAAAATGAATACAATTAGAAAAGCTGATTATAGCAAATGTTGGCAAGGTTGTGGAATATTGGGAGCTTTCAAGCAATATAGGTGCAAGCATAAATTATTATCTACTTGAGAGAACAGTTTGGCATTTTTAGTTAGTTGAAAATACGAATGCCCTCTAATCAAAAATCCCAGTCCAAGGTGTGTGGTCAACAGATATTTACCATGAACAAGAGTGTTCACTGAAGCATTATTTCAATAATCAGAAACTGGAAACAGCCTAACTATCATCAGTAGTAAATGAATAAATAAATATTGCATATTTATACAATGGGACACTATATAGTAAGGAAAATGAACGAATTTCAGATGCATGCAGACACACGGATGACTCCTAAACAGAATGTTAAACAAAGAAATGAGGTACACATACCAAAAACACACTGTTTGTTTCCACTTACATAAACTTTAATAAAGAAAACTGAACCATAGGATCAAAAGATGCATCTTTAAGTGGCAAAGCTATAAAGGGAGGATTGAAAATGGTGTCCATTAAAGTCAAGAAATGGTCGTGTTTGGCAAAAAAAAGAGAGATAGACCAAGAGCAGATTATGGTTTAGAAGGGAAGACAGAGGGCCTCAGGGATTCTGGCAATATTCTATTTCTTTACCCAAATGGTGGTCCCATACTGTTTGCCCTATAATGATTTTTACAACCTGATTTTTTTTTATATTTTCCATTTTGTGTTTTTTTCTATATGTGTGTATTATTTCACATTAAAAGGATACATGCATACATACCTCTCTGCATACATACATAAAATCTGATTATGCAAGCGGATCATCTTGCCTTCCGGTTAGACTTTAATCTATTTACCTCAGCTTCAACGCCAGAAGTTTACCCCAGCCTACCCCACTAAACTTGTCTCTCTCCTACTCACACTTAACATCTACTGTTACAGTCATAGCAAACTAACTGCAGCTTCCAGAACATGGCAGCTCGCACCTTTCTGCCTTTTGCAAATACTGTTTTAATTTACAATTCCCTCCCCATCCTCACTCACCTGACTTTTCAAGAGTTGCTTCTTCCTGGAAGTTTTCTTCTCTTCCTGTAGGTGACATATGGGCCTGCAATTCCCCTGTGATGACATTTCTGTTCACTTCTTTGATTCCCACAGGACAGTGTTCTTTGAAAGCAGAGAATATTTCGTATGTACCTTTATGTCTTTTGAGCCTTAGTCAGTGCCTGATGTGTGGTAGATGGTCTAGAAATATTTACCAACGAATGAATAAAAACAACAGTGACAGTTTTATCCTTTCTGTGTTACCCAGGTGGATAATGAAAAACTGGATTTAGAGAGCAAAGACATTGAAAGCATTGATGCCACCAAATTAAGCCGTTTCATTGAGATCAACAGCCTCCACTTGGTGACAGAGTACAACCCTGTGGTAAGCAATAGCACTTGTCTCCAGACCCTTAAGTTCCTGTGTCACAGAGGGTACTTGTCTCCATAGTAGAGATCCCTTCCTCCAGGAGTTCCAATCCTTTAACCAGTAGCTGCCATTATTGTCGTTTATGTTGCTATCCTTACTACTACCCTTTATGCTTGATGGAGTTGTCCCTATTCAAAAAAGAAAGAAACGGAGTTAAAAAACTTTAATACCCAGGGACGCCTGGGTGGCTCAGTTGGTTAAGCAGCTGCCTTCGGCTCAGGTCATGATCCCAGCGTCCAGGGATCGAGTCCCACATCGGGCTCCTTGCTCCGCAGGGAGCCTGCTTCTCCCTCTGACTCTGCCTTCCACTCTGTCTGCCTGTGCTCGCTCTCACTCGCTCTCTCTCTGACAAATAAATAAATAAAATCTTAAAAAAAAAAAAAAAACTTTTATACCCATCAGGGGGTGCCTGGATGCCTCACTTGGTTGGATATCCGGGTCTTGGTTGCCGCTGAGATTGTGATCTCATGGGTTATGGGTTTGGGTCCCCCACATCTGGCTCTAAGCTCAGCATGTCTGCTGAGGATTCTCTCTCTCTCTCTCTCTGAGTCTGCTTGGGATTCTCTCTCCCTCCCACATGTGCTTTCTCTCTCTCTCTCTCTCTCTCTCTCTCAAATAAGCAAGTAAGTGTTTTGGAAGGAAGGAAGGAAAGAAGGAAGGAAGGAAGGAAGGAAGGAAGGAAGGGCGGACCCTTAAATACCCATCAGACGACTAGTAAGAAAGAGAGCCAGAATGCAAAGTCAAGATGACCGATTCAAAAACGTCTGAGTTTTGCTGCCTGGGAGGGCTCACTAAAGGCAACTCATCCAAGCCATCCTCGAGACCACACTTTTCAACAAAATCGCAATCTCTGCTGAAGGTCCACGTTTTTTCCAAAAGCATCCAAGACCAATACATTGGCAAAATACAATGAAAGTAAATTAATAGACAAAATATTAAAAAATAAGGCCCGCTGATCACATATTTGGATGTCACAGCAATGTAACATTCTGTAAAAACTTGTAAAACCTTCCCCTATCTGCTAGTGGACCAGTAACTGACAGCTCCGGGCCTGGTACCTCCTGCGCATGCCTAGACCCTCCCCGTGGTGGGCTTTCTCTCTAGGTTGGTCCTCTTCCGGTGTTGCGCGCTGCGTGCAAACCGGGCCAAGGCGAGGATCCACCTGTTCTGATCATCTTCTGCTCTTCTAACGCTCTACAGCCTCTACAGGTACTTTCTGTGCCCAGTGTTTTACATTCCCTGGGGCAGATCGTAAAGTGATAGAATATTCATTTCCACTGGCTTCCTCAGTTCAGAAATGCTGTACGTTCTCTACTAATATGACTTGAGAATGCACGTCTTGACTTTGAGAACTCCCAAAGCTATTTGCCCGTTTTATAGAGGAGCACATTTAAGATCCAAGTGACGTGTCTGGGATCCCATAGTAAGCAGGAAAGGCACCGTGGATGGCAGGCAGTTTCGCTGATGCATTAGTTTCTATTGTCTATTTCCATTTTCCAGGAGAAGAAAACAGGGTTCCGAAAAGTGGCCTAACTTCCTCAGGGCCATATGACGAGCTGTTCAAACTTCAGACACAGCCCTTTGCACTTGTCCCTGCTTTTTTTTAATGACTCGTCTGTCTGACTGAATCCTGTGGTTTTTCCTTTGCCCCACACAGCCTTCAATGGGAAACACCCCTTTTCCTGTTGACTAAATTTTTGTCCACCTCTCACACCACATTTGTCTTCATGGAGTGGTGACTCCATTTCCACTTTTGCTAAGATTACAAACACATGCACCCCAGCGGTGTTGGCAGCAATAATCAGTCATTTTTCTCCTAGACTATCATCTTTCTCATGATTATGTCTGTAGAGGTCAGAGTTCCTGGGTTTCTGGCCCCAGGGTCCTGGAGTTCTGCACACAAATGAAGGTAGGGGCGAGGACTGGTCTTCCTGAGCTCTTAGGACCGGGCTGTCTCGTCTCTTACAAAATACTGACACTGTTTTTAAAATCCACATTAATAGTGAAGGCAAATCACATCAAGAAGAAAATAGGTAAGAATTTCTTTAGAGAAGCAAGTCCAACTTTTACTGTGACTTTTTCATTTCCCAAAAATGATATTTTTCTCATTTGGAGCCCTGCCCCCACTACCATAGCTATTTCTTACCTGCTGATGATGCAGAGGTTTGCACAGTGACAATGATGAGGCGGAATTCATGACCTTGTATTAAGCTGGCTCTATGCTATTTTTTAAAAGATTTATTTATAAATTTGGTTGGGGGAGTGGGGCAGGGGCAGAGAGGGAGAGAGAGAGAGAAAGAGTCTTAAGCAGACACTGCACTAAGCATGGAGCCCAATGCAGGGCTTGATCCCACAATCCTGAGATCACAACGTGAGTTAAAACAAAGAGTCAAAAACTCAACTGACTGAGTCCCCCAGGCACCCCCACCCCCAGCTGTATACTCTGAATGCATACACTCAATACTTGGTTTCAGGGTGAAAAATTAGACTGTGTCTATTAAGATTAAATTACTCACTTCTGATTAAAAATTCAATTTAATTTAATTTAAAAATTTAAAATTTAAAAAATATTTTAAATTATTATATTAAATTAAAATTAAATCCCTTCTGCTAAGACAGCTATACCTTTTGACTCCTTAGCTTTGATTTCTTGAATTCCCAAAAATATCCTCCATCTCTGCCATGGGAGGACAGATGCATACCTTACATTTTAGTAGCAGGACTTAGTAAAACAAGAGATGGCTGTTTAACATCTGGTCTCCCAAATTTACAATCTAAGCACTGGCTTCGAACTCCAGGAGAAACTTTGGGAAAGAACTCATTGAACCCTCCTTGCCTACAGGTTGGCCAATAGAGCTGGATCACTACAGAGCAGCGTGTAGCTTCCAGAAGCCTACCTAGCTGCTGCCTTTCCCATCATCCTGGAACTCTGTCTTGACAGTTCATTAATCTTCTGCACTCTCCCTCTTCCCGTACACATGCCAGTTTTACAGCAGCACTTTCTGCATTTAGGAGGGAGAAGTGGGGAGCGATGGGATTTGTTTAAAACAGAGACACATGAAACAAGCCAGTGCCATTGTTCACGCTCTCTCCTCATCCTGGCTCCCCTTCATCACCAACAACTTCACAGGAAATCACCCTCTCTCATCAGCAAATAAAGGGCCGATGCTTCTGGTCTCCTGAAGGGCTTATCTTTTTGCAAGGTTTGAGGTAGACAGCTTCCGGTGGAGTCGGTTTAGATGGGGTGTTGCAATGAGCTATATGCATAAGGCATATCCTGATGGTGGAGAGCCTGGACTCTGGAGCCAGACTGCCTGGTGTGACTCCCAGGCAGTCTGGCTCCAGAGTGACTAGGAGAGTTTGTGCCTCGGTTTCCTCATTGATAAACCTGAAACTTTGAGGATTCCATTAGTTATATATAAAGACCCAGAAACAGTGCCCAGCACTTGAAAAGCATTCAAAGGTGTATGTGATGGCTCTTGGAACAGGAAGAGGGACTGATAAAAGTAACCAAAGTGTGACATGGTGTATTCATTGTCCATTGATGTATAACAGCTTGCTTCCAATGTATCAGCTTAGAACAGTAAAAGTTGATTCTCTCCCACAGTTTCTGTTGGTTAGCAATTTGGGAGTGGCTAGGTTAGGGGCTTCTGATCTTGAGGCTCCTGCCATCCTGGGTCAGAGAGGCAGTCATCTGCAGGTTTGACAGGAGCTAGGCGATCCACTTCCGGAGGCTGCTAAGTTAGAGCTGGCTGTCAGTGGGAGGTCTTAGCATTGTGCTGTCTGGGGCTCTTCACAAGACTGCTTGATGTCTCACACTGGGACTGGCTTTCCCCAGAGTGCATTACAGAAGAGAGAATAAGCAGAAAAAGGCGGAAGCTCCTACATCACCTATGACTTAACCTTGGAAGTCACGCGCCATCATGTCTGCAATATCCCTGTGGTTATTCTGCTCAGCCTTATCCAGCGTGAGCAGTAGGGAGCTACACAGTGGCATGAGAGCCAGAGGCTGAGACCTTCTGATGGCCAAGTTGGAGGCCAGTTACCATTTGTGTTATGGGTGGACAGCTCTCATTCATATTTCTGCCTACTTATTTACTGGGTTGCTACTTATGTGTGTGTTTTTTTTTTTCTCGTTGTCTCTTTCATTCTACTATAATACACTTCAATTTGCCAGACAGCAGTTGGTCTATTTAATAGCATGATCCAGATTCATCTTTTACTGATGATGAACAAGGCCTCCCCAGAGTATGAAGAAAGTCTGCACAGATACCAGAAGGCAGCCAAGCTCTTCCAGGGAAAGGTAAGTCTGAGATGGGAGATACCCTTCTAAGTACTCAGTACCAGGACAGAGGACACTGAAAAGGGGAAGACGGGTCCAGGGAAATTAGGTAAATGAGGAAAGTGAGTATGTTTAAGAGATAACAAAGTAAGAATGGGGACATAATGAATCACACTACTCTGATTTAAAATTAAGGGTCGGGGGGTGGGAGGTGGGGGTACCAGGTGGTGGGTATTATAGAGGGCACAGATTGTGTGGAGCACTGGGTGTGGTGAAAAAATAATGATACCGTTATGCTGAAAATAAATAAATAAAAAAAAATAATAAAACAAAATTAAGGGTCTATTTTATACTGTTAAAGACCTATATAACCATATTTTCCCTTGGTGGGAAGTCTACATTTTTTTCCTGCATTGAGAAGTGGAGAGAAAAATAGAGATCTGAAAATAAAAATCCCCTATTGGCCACAATGTATTTATTCTTTGCCATAACTTCTTAAAGTTTTAGACTCAGGACTTATTTCTCATGTAAAGCACCTATCACGTACCCGGTGTCTACTAGATATCCAATAAGTATTTACTTCTGCTCCTTCTCTACTTTGTGCAGCTCTATTTGGTATCACTGAAATAATAAACCTTCGACCGCCTCAAAGCCACTTCATTAAACTGGAACTTTTCAATGTTGACAAGTGTCTGGTAGTAACATAAACTGGCTTTCAGGTGACTGTTACTCTAACATGGGAAGTTTTCAGTGTTTCTGAATGTAAATCATCTTCTAACAACATTCTAAAGGTTTCTATTTGGCATAGAAGGTTTGATTTAATTATGTTAAATAGTTGACATTTATCAGGCATTTACCAAATGCTGAAAACCGTGCTGGACATATTAAATGGATCCTCTCCTTTAATCTCCCCCAACAAAAGCCTGTTTTGCCAGTGAGAATACTGAGTCTCAGAGAAGCTGAGTAACGTGCCAAAGTCACACAGCTAGAGAGTACCAGAAGCGAAATTTAAAATGCATTATCTGCTTCCAACCATTAGGCTATACTTGCATATTTAGCTAATCACTAAAGCTGTTTCCAATTCTGTGTTCTTAAAATTAAATAAACCTGATCAAAGGGATAAAATACCAAAGCAGAGAAACTCATTAAAGAAGAAGAAACTCATTAAATTATAGGGCACAGACCACAAGTTCAATCAGTGTAAACAGCAACAATTATGAGGTGTCTCTTTCTCCTCTGGACCTCAGATTTTTTTTTCCCCTTTCAAACCTCTCCAACTGCAGATTCTTTTTATTCTGGTGGACAGTGGTGTAAAGGCCAATGGGAAGGTGATCTCATTTTTCAAACTAAATGAGTCTCAACTGCCTGCTTTGGCAATTTACCGGACTCAGGATGAGGCGTGGGATACACTGGCCATTACAGAACTTTCTGTGGAGCGTGTGCAAAACTTTTGTGATGGATTCCTCAAAGGGAAACGTCTGGTAAGTGGAGACTTCAGGTACAGCAAGCTGAGTTTTCCTCTCTGTGTCCTCTTATTTCCTGTTAAGTAAAAAGTCTTTGAGCTTTACTGGTTTTGATTAAGAGCAACAGTACATGGGGATATACGGCGGAGAGGATCGGGATGCTTGCCAGGGTAGAGTCATGAGGACAGAACTACACATGCGTCTTTGAAAACATCTCGCATATTCGAAGGAGCTAAATTTGGGGTTTTACCATTCTGTTGACATTATTAATGGGAAACAACCCAAATTCCTATATACTAGAGTTCATGAGATAAAAATTAAGGATGGATTTAGGGCTTCCAGGAGTCATTAAATAGCTCAGTTTGCTAACCTCGGAGCTCAAAACCAAGCGTGGGTTCCAAATCTAAGTAACAGTGTCATGATGTTTTTCAGAGAGAAAATCATGCACCAGAAGAAAAGACTCCAAAGGTGGAACTCTGATCTCTCCCTGATACTTCTGCATACTACCAAGTATTTACATGAAATTAAAAAAAAAAGGCAACTCGAACCTCAGAGACAAGAAACGACAGGATCACCAAGCCTTATACACACACATATGCACACACACACAGAGCTCTCTGGGTTTTTGTTTTTCCTTAAAATCTCATTTATCTCCTTATCCTTTCTTTTAAATTGTCTACACTCTCTCACTACCCATCCCGTCGTCTTCTACGCATTCACATTGTGTAGTCCCATACTGAATGGCACCTTTAACAGACCTCCTGTGATACCTCTTTGAATGGGAGACATTTCTGGAGAAGGTTTTTCTGATTTGTCACTTCCTATTGAATCTGCACACTGCACAGGTCTTACATGCACCATAGATTCTGTCCTTTTAATGGTTAGTAATGGGTAGAAAACTCTCTTCCTAAGCACATGTCCCTTTCTAACTCAGGGCCAGGAACAAAAGGACAGTTTTAAACACCTTTCTGGAATTGTCTTTTTGCCAGAGTCAAATGATGTTTCCAAGTCTCCAAACTCAGCAGAAACAGGCTATGCTTGTTTAGCGTTCCTAACTCCCATGTAAATCAACAATTGCCCAGTGAATAAAAAGCAATAATGTTATAGGAGAAGACTGGCATCTCTTTGCAGGCTGAACCTTTGGTAAATACCCAGCTGCCCAATTAAGCAGTAGGTATCTCCTGCTTTGGCACCCACTGTTTAGTGTCCGGCCACGAGCCACTAATGTGTTATTGTTAACTTCGTGGGTGGGAAGGGAGGTGGGTAGAGACCATCCTGCGTGAGGATTGGTATAAATGTGGCGATTGAAAGAGCTGGGAATCAACTTAGGTCAAAGGTTGGGGACTAGGTAAGGAAGGGGCCACTTGGTGCTGGGGCCAGCTGGGGCTAAGGGTGGATTATTGCAGGTGCGGTGGGTAGGGCAGCCTATGTGAAGGACAGGGAGAGTCTGGTCAGCCTCTCTGGCCCCCAGGTTGTTACTGTCAACACACAGACACTACATTGTTCCCAGGAGGCCCTTGGCTCTGAAGGAAAGAGCCTAAGTGCGGAAGAGCTGAAAAAAAAACAGTGTATACCTAAGGACTAGTCCAAGGGATGAACAGGGAGTGAAAGACTTAGTTGTTTCTTTCTGCGGGGAAAACTCCACAGCCTCTGAGCTGGGAGTGGGCAGCTGGCAGAGGCTGTAAAGCTGGAGTGCATGGCACACCTCTCAGCAACAGGAGAGTGGTACACTGTGGGGAGGGCATCCAGCCCATCCTCGGGGCTGCAGGAAACCACTAGTCTCTCGCTGGAGGCTACAAAATAGTCCTAGGGTAGGCACATCCCAGAAGCCTCCCTTTGATCCTGAGAACCAGTGCTCTTGACATTTACAGTCAGGAAATTCTTCCTGATACCCAGAGGAGGTCCTCTGGCCACACAGACTCGTTTCTTCTCACCTGTTGCCCATGGAGATTCGTAACAGGGGCCAATCACCGCCATCTCCAAGCGACACCTCTAGTGCTTGCCAGTTGCCCTTGACCTCCTGATCCGTCTTCTTTTCTCCATACCGCCAGCCCAGCTCGGCAGCCAGCTTATTTCCAAGTCACTTGATTGGCTTTCTTATTTTTCTCTCTTCCCTCTTTCTCAACTTTCCTTTTTCCTTCTCATTTTTTTTTTGTTTGTTTGTTTGTTTAAAATGGAGGATTTTAAACCACTATAGGAATTTGGCAGAGGTTAAAAGACAAATTCCCAAGAGTTATATTTTGTTCCACATTGGGTTGATTTGTCAAGTATTTTCTTTAAAGTATTTCCCCCAATAACTATGGTCAACACTGACCATGTCTTTATAGGGCATTTTGCTGCTTGATGACATGTGATAGCAACTTGATTACATACTGCCTTTTTTTTTTTTCTTATTTTTATCTTTATTGTATTGAATTGAATTGTTCCTTCAGTCTGTGGGTCCCCAAAACTACAGGATAGTTTTGCCTGTCTTCTTCACAGCCAATCTGTTCTTTGTAGCTCTGATGATTCATGACCAAAGAATGGAACTCTTACAGAAAGAAGAGATATCTAAAGTTTCTCATTCATTCACTAGATATCAGATTTAGGATTGTAAAGTGCTTCAATTTCTAGATCTTCTCTATCTTCGAGAAATATCTTTCCTAAGATTCTACCTTCATTTTTCCAAGGCCATGTTATTGTTGAAATACCTAGGTATATCTTAACTACTTTTCACTACGGACTCATTTTTTTTTTTTAGACTTTAATTTTTTATTTTTTATAAACATATATTTTTATCCCCAGGGGTACAGGTCTGTGAATCACCAGGTTTACACACTTCACAGCACTCACCAAATCACATACCCTCCCCAATGTCCATAATCCCACCCCCTTCTCCCAAACCCCCTCCCCCCGGCAACCCTCAGTTTGTTTTGTGAGATTAAGAGTCACTTATGGTTTGTCTCCCTCCCAATCCCATCTTGTTTCATTTATTCTTCTTCTACCCACTTAAGCCTCCATGTTGTATCACCACTTCCTCATATCAGGGAGATCATATGATAGTTGTCTTTCTCTGCTTGACTTATTTCGCTAAGCATGATACGCTCTAGTTCCATCCATGTTGTTGCAAATGGCAAGATTTCGTTTCTTTTGATGGCTGCATAGTATTCCATTGTGTATATATACCACATCTTCTTGATCCATTCATCTGTTGATGGACATCTAGGTTCTTTCCATAGTTTGGCTATTGTGGACATTGCTGCTATAAACATTCGGGTGCATGTGCCCCTTTGGATCACTACATTTGTATCTTTAGGGTAAATACCCAATAGTGCAATTGCTGGGTCATAGGGCAGTTCTATTTTCAACATTTTGAGGAACCTCCATGCTGTTTTCCAGAGTGGCTGCACCAGCTTGCATTCCCACCAACGGACTCATTTTTTTTAAAGATTTTATTTATTTATTTGACAGAGATCACAAGTAGGCAGAGTGGCAGGCACAGAGAGAGAGGAAAGGAAGCAGGCTCCCTGCGAAGCAGAGAGACCAATGCAGGGCTCGATCCCAGGACCCTGGGATCATGACCTGAACTAAAGGCAGAAGCTTTAACACTGAGCCACCCAGGCGCCCCTGGACTCATTTTTTA
Organism: Mustela lutreola; assembly: GCF_030435805.1. Taxonomy (NCBI): domain Eukaryota; kingdom Metazoa; phylum Chordata; class Mammalia; order Carnivora; family Mustelidae; genus Mustela; species Mustela lutreola. Next base: position 93,194,622 of record NC_081297.1, read on the forward strand.
AAGTATGAAGAAATTACCATACTTTTCTTTAAGGTGTGAAGGAAGCCATGATGTTCTACAACAGAACTTTGTAAAAGATACTGAAGGATTTGGAAGACTTTGATAGAAGGCATAGAAACAGGGCACGATTCAGAGAAATCCCAGGAAAATTGATGTTTGAGTCTCATCTCTTCCCTGTATGTGGTTTTGTGACCTTGGAAAACACTGTCTTTGAATTTCAGTTCATTGAGGATAATAAAATGACAAGATTTTTTTAAGATCTGAAGTTGATAATACATATGAAATAAAGTCTGTCATTACCTTTATTTTTTTAACTTAATACTACACTGCCTTCTCTGGGTAGTAGCTATTTCTATAGAATATCAGAACTTCTAGAAAAAGAGAGGCTTCCCTCAGTAGAGGCCTCACACTTGGGGTTAGAGAAGTATCTGATACAACTATTTTAATGTTTAATTAATTTACTTAAATTTAACTAATATTTATTTAATAAATAAGTTTACTTATTTAGTAATGATATAACTAATTTAACTTAATTAGGTTTTATTGTTACTCAGACATGGTGAGGCCAACAGATCAGGAGGCAATTGACATTGAAAAGATAGTTTGTTACTGTTTCCAAGAGGAACCACCAGGATTTGTCAGGAGTCAGAAGGAGCAAAGGGAAAATATAAATGAGAGCCTTTATTGTGCTTTCTGTGGGAAGGAACAGGCAAGACCAGGTAAGCAGGCTTAAGATTGGCTGCTTTGAATAATATCAGCAGGCTCTGGGGCAAAGAAGCTGTCCTTAGTTGTCTGGACCCTGGCCCTGGGGTATTTAGAGCAGGTGCATAGTGGCTCAGAATGTAAAAGCCCAGTGAGATCTTAGTTAAAGAAGGTTTTGGGGATATGAGCTCTGGCTTGGTTGCAATTGGCCAGCCTGAGGAAGAGCAATCTCTCCAGGGTCTACAAGGCCCCAGATGTCAAGGCATCAGAAACATATGGTTAACACAATACTCAAACACCCCTCTGTCATGGGACTCCTCTCCCGACTCACCTAGTTTGGTCCTGCTCCAAAGGAAGACATGTTGTTTTCTTCAGGCCCTGGTTAATACACATTTTCCTTGGGTGGGTGGGGGCTAGGTGGGTACTAAGTGGTATATTATGAGGGAACAGTTTATTGATTCATATTCTCATCCATTTATTTAAATAATTACTAATCAATTATAAGTGTGCCAAACAAAATTGCCTCCTAAATGAGCAAAGTTAGCCTTGGGTGAAGATGCGGTAGAAGGGGGCATTTCAGTTTCAGTGACAACAAGGGGCAGCCGGAGGCCATCAGCCTGACTGTGGGTCACAGTCAGGGAACAACAGAACAGGGAAAGCTGGACGAAGAAGAGAGTCACTGTGGAGAGGGGTGGACAGGAGGCTGGAAACAAACCACAGAAGTCTCAAAGTTAGGGGAAGAGTAGCCACAAGGAAAATAGTTGACTGCAAAGGGAAAGAGGCTCATCATGGACAAACTATTTCACAATGACTTTGGAACCAGCCCTATTTATTTTACCTTTCTGAAAATATCTGGTTTTCTAAGCAAAGAAAAATAAAACAGGGAGTGGGATGTATCAGACCCATGCCCCTAATTACAGCACTTTTACATTTCGAGAGAAGAGAAAAAAGTGGAAGTCAAACCCTCGTTTTCATTTGAACCTTTGGGGAACAGGTATTCTAGAATCAAACAAATGAATTTTAAAGTCCTGCTCATAGAAGTTGGAACGAGAGTGCCCCTCTTTCAAATGATTTCCACAAGAGGCCAGTGTGTCCTTTTCTTTCCATTCTGTCATTGCTCCCATGGGTTTGACAATGAAATGTCTGAGTTACATCGGGAGTAAAGGTAAGGAGGGGAGAGTGAGGACAGGGCTTAGGTTACTTGTACAGGTTATGAAAAGTGTAAAATCCAGACATTAATGTTTCATTGTCCAGGCAGTTTCACTAGTCTTTTTTTAATTGAAGAATAATTGACATACAATAATATCGTTTCAGTCTCAGGCATACAACATTATGATTTGATATTTATATACATCATAAAATGGTCACCATGATAATTCTACTTATCATCTGTCACCATACAGTTATTATAATATTATTAACTGTATTCCTTATGTTGTACCTTACATCCCATATCTTATTCATTTTCTAACTGGAAGATTATGCCTCATAATCCCCTCCACCTATCTTGTCCATCCTTCGCATCTATTCCATCCTTCAGATTCAGAGAAATGAAATTGAATGGTATTGGTTTCTCTCTGCCTGACATATTTCACTTACCCAATACCCATTAAGTCTATCCATGCTATTGTAAGTTGCAATATTTCATTCTTTTTTAATGTTTGAGTAATATTCCATTATATATATACCGTTTTTTTTAAGATTTTTATTTATTTATTTGACACAGAGATCACAAGTAGGCAGAGATGCAGGCAGAGAGAGAGAGGAGGAAGCAGGCTCCCTGCTGAGCAGAGAGCCCGATGTGGAGCTTGATCCCAGGACCCTGAGATCATGACCCGAGCTGAAGGCGGAGGCTTTAACCCACTGAGCCACCCAGGTGCCCCTATACCATGTTTTCTTTACCCATTCATCTATCCATGGACAACTGGGCTACTTCCATATCTTGGCTTCTGCAAATAACATTGCAGTGAATATAGGGGTGCATATGTCTTTTCAAATAAGCGCTCTTATTTTCTTCAGATTAATACCTAGAAGTAGAATTGCTAGCTTGTAGGGTAACTTTATTTTTAATTTTCTGAGGAACCGCCATTCTATTTTTCATAGTGGCTACACCAACTTACATTCCCACCAACAATGCATGAAGGTTCCCTTTTCTCCACATCCTCCCCAACACTTGTTATTTTGGTTGCACTCAGTCTTAATAGCAGGATGCAATTTCTACATTAGGCCCACTGGTCTTAATATGGGAACATGGTGTTAGCCTAGGCTTGAGGAAGAAAAAATAGACAAGATATGACATAATTCTAACCGTGGTGAAGTAAGAATTTTAAAATTCACAAACATGTTGTGTCAGAGGTTATGTTTCCCAGGAAGAAGACTCTGAGACTAAATTTCCTTGTGGGAAGTTTATTGGAGAGTACTCTTGGGATTGTGGGGAAATGAAGAAAGTAGGATTGGGAGGAAAAGTTGGGCTATGACATAGTCACAATGAAGGTTCAGATTACCCCATTAGGGATATTTAGTGCTGAGGTGTCCTTGCTTGGAGTTGTCTCAGATTAGAGAATGGGGACCAGGCTTTTTTACCCTTATCCTGTTATCTCTTTTTCCTGCTCCTTCCTCCCTCTGCCACATCAACCTTCTTGCTAATAATTACTACCCCGCAGTCCATCCTTTATAACTTTCCTACCAATTCATGGTCTCTATCTCTACTTCTTGCTCCATCTTCACCTCATCTGAGAAAGTTGCTCCAGGTCACCACATGGGGAAGAAATTGAAGGGGTTGAGTTATGCATCAGGGCTGCACAAAGGAGTATGATCAGGGAAGGAAGTATGGAAGGAAGTGGTATCCATTGAACAGTGTATTGAACATCGTGGCCCTGTCCTGAAGTCTCTACACTACATCAAGATCAGGAGACTCTCACTGGTCCCAAAGGGCATTCAACCACACTTGGGCAAACATGCCACAGAATGAGTAACTCTCACTCCACCACACTTGGGCAAACATGCCACAGAATGAAGATAGGAAATAATTACTTGTGGTCTAACTCCTTAGACCTGCAGCCTCTCTTGGATTGACTCATTCTGGTCACTCCACATGCTCTTTTCCTTCGATGCCACAAACGATATGCCAGGGCTGGAGAAGGGAAGAGAGGGGAGGACTTCCAGGGTCAACAAGTGGAAATATTGGGCGTTCGCAGCAGGCAGGTAGTTTGTGGGAAGGTATTTACATGATTGTGAAACTATGGCAAACATAAGAATAGTAATGTTGTTTTGTAGGATGTGGGCAAAGGGTCAAAGAGCCACTGCTTTCTTGGGGCCAGTTGGTGTTTAGGAAAGACCGGTAGCCAGTGAGTTTAAGGCTGGATATAATTATGGAAGCCAGACCAAGTGTTAAAATGGCAGTTTACTAAGGGCTATAGTTTTAGAACTGTCATCAGCTTATGACCTTCTAGTTCTCCTTCTACCTTCTCATTTTCGAATTTGCTAAATTATAGAATATTCAAGTCCACCAGGGTTTCCTGAAGGAGAAAATTCACCATTTTCCAATCTGTGTGAGTTTAATTATATCTTCGTGTCTTAGCATAATGATTTCTGGAAAGCTCAAGTCACAAAACACAATTTCCACATAGTTCTCAAATGTTTGGGTTTAAGCACAGTGTTTTCAAGTTCCAAGAAGAGATAGAAATTTCAAGAATAAACTTAAAAGGACTTTGTCGTGAGATAACTAATGAATGAAGGAGGAAAGCTGTGATAACCATCAAGCATGATCTTAAAAGGGAAGCATTGGGAAGAGGCCATATATTAGTTACAGTTCTTAGTCACCAAACAGAATACAACCCAAACCACAGCAAAAGCTGTTTTGTTTGCAGAGCTAATAATAATTTCTCATGCACCTCGATGAATTCTTGGCCATGTTTCTGTAAAGGACACCTCCCTTAAATAAACAGATTCCAAAAAATCTATCAAGATTAAAGCCTTCATTTTTTCTCCTTAAGAGAGGGCAAGCATCTAAGATTGGAGCAAAGTGGCCATCATTGGAGGAAAGAGAAGAAATGTCAAGGGAATGGGAAATCTAAGGAAAAAGTCATTTCTCCAAGCAACTGTCTCTTCTATCAGTTCTCTGCTCTGTACTTCAGAGACTGTTACAAGGTTTCATTTATTTAAGACATCTAGTCTTTTAGAATGTGTCATAGAAAAATGTCCATGAGAGGAGTCCAGCATGGTATACAGTTCATCCCAAAATGCCCGATGAAAGGATCTGCCTCTTTAGACAGGAAGAGTTAAGTTTTAAAGAACGGGAACCCCCCCAAAAAGCGGCATATGCGTTCCAAATGCCACTCATCTCTTCAAAATTAGCCCAATGTGTTGAAGCAAATTAAGTAGAAGCATCTTCTATAAAAATGAACGTAGGAGCACAGGTACCTCCCAGTGTTGATGTATTGTATAACTTCTCTAAATCAAACTAATGGAGGAATGGGGGGAGAGTGTGGCCCTACTCTTAGGAAAACTGAAACAGTTCCGACGTCTCTATTAAATTTAGCATGTCCCCTTGGGAACGTCTCTGTGTCTCATTTTTCCCTTTCCCATCGTTTTCCCTCACTTTCCCATTCCATTAACATGTGAAGTGGAGTTAATTTTAACTTTCTGTCTCCTTGCAAATAGAGAGCAAAGATAACATGAAGTGAGGAATGGGGAAGTGTTCTGATTTGTAAAAATACACACTGACTCTGGCCTGGACCCAGAAACTCTTCTGAGCAAACGCGCTACAACCCTCCATGCACACCTGCATGGGATGCTGAAGCACCACTAAGGACAGAGCCACAGGGCTGAGGAGAAGGGAGGAAGCTGGACAACCGCCCACACAGTCAATCCATTAATACAGTCAGCTCTAAATTTCTGCTCACACGTGTGCCAGCTGAACTGTCTCCACATTCATCTTCCCAACCAAGAAGAGCCAAAATGGAATCTCCTCGTTTGCAGGAACCATCCGGTAGTGTAGCGACGCACTGTTCTAATCTAATGCTATTCGGGGGTGGGAGGCCATCTGACGCCTCAGAGTCTCCTTGTCCTCCATCACAGAAAAAAACGTGAAGAAAATGGCCATAAAGTTTCTTTTCAACTCCAGTACTTGGGGTTTTGAAAATTGGAGGAAAAGAATGGCAGAACTGACCAGTTCATGTCCCGGGCGTCAGGCCAGACATTCTACCTCGCCATTGTCTCCTCATAATGAAAATAACTTTGGTTCAGTTAAGGCCAATGCAGCCTCAGTCTCCCACTGGTTTGAAAATCAGTCACTAGACTCAACTCAAAAGCAGCTGATTCTATTTCTGTCTAACTTTCGGTGCCAAAGCTCAACCCCCAGTTTGTTTGGTTTTAATAAATTTATTCTGTTGTTGCGGACATTGTGTAAAATGGAAAAAAACAAGTCTAGACTGGTTTGAGTTCAGGAAGTTAGGGGAGGGTCTCTTTATTAAAAATAAACATCCTCTTTCTTGTTTCTTTTTCACTCTTTTCTCACAAATATGCTCCTAAAGCTTTTGGAATCCGAGCTCCACTGCGTGATTATTGCCCCAGATCCCTGAAGAACCCCTGACCGCTTCATGAATAAGAGCTCCAAGAACACAAGAAGGTCTTAAGGGAAGTTAGCAGTAATAAAATTTGGACAGGACAAGAAATTAATTAACTGAACGCTGGTAGGATCTTTTATCTTCCTTTTATAAAAGCTGGCACATTCATCCCAGTGAGTGAGACCCATTTTTATCTTCATCTCCCACTCTATGTTTTTGGCACTCACTAGCCTTCTAGCTTTAACTAAGGATGCTGGTCTTTATCATTTCCTGTCCCAGGTTCTATCGTGAGATCCAGGATTGGGTTCAGCCCCTTCTTTTCCACCTTTTAGGGGTTTTCCTTTCCTTATGAGTCTGTCTCTTCCTTTTCTCCCCATGAATTTTGTGCAGTGTTATTAAAATATAGGGGTTTATGATTAGTGAGGTTCACAAGTGACTTGCAAAAGACATCATACTAATAATTATTTCTTTAAAACAAAGATTTTATTTATTTGTCAGGGAGAGAGAACGAGAGAGTGGTGGGCAGAGGGAGAAGCAGGCTCTCCAGTGAGCAAGGAACCCAACATGGGACTCGACCCCAGGACCCTGGGATCATGACCTGAGCTGAAGGCAGACAGCTAACTGACTGAGCCACCCGTGAGTGCCACTAATAATTATTTCTTGTTCTTCAGCAAACATTTGGAAGGGCCTTGTAGAAGGTAATATATCCTGATCGTTAAGTGCACAGGCTCTCAGACACACACTTCACAAGCTTTCTTTGCTTTTCCTCCCCAACCCTTCCTAGTTTGTACTAAGGCACTAGGTATTAATTCTACATAGAATATCCACTGCACCTTCCCTGACTGGCAACCCCTCGTTAACCACCTAGGGCCACACTCAGATGGGTCTTTCTGGAGGTCCCCTTGGGCCTAAGGGCTCCCCGTGTACATGATACAGGGGTATATCAACTGATACAACAGTGATCATATCTTATTGCTACTATTATTGACATATATGTCTAACTTTCTTTTCAAAACATATAGCATAGGTACATCTGGGTAGCACAAGTCAGTTAAGGGCCAGACTTGTGGTTTCAGCTCAGCCCCTGGTCTCAGGTTGTGGGATGGAGCCCTGAGTCAGTCTCCACAACCAGCATGGAGTCTGCTTGAGATTGTTTCTCCTTCTCCCTTTACCCCTCCTGCTTGTGCTGTCTTTCTCATATAAAAATAAATAAATAAGCATATACCACACATGGAGAAGTCATTACAAAGTTTAGCTATCTCTCAGATTCATCCAAAAACCTGTTGTCAATCATTTCTTTCCACCACATCTATGCTAATCTGAAAAATACATGAGCATGTGACAGTGACCAGTCAGAAAGAGACTGCACAGAGTTTGTCTTTTTAGTGTAGAAAACTAAGTTGCCTCCAAGAATAAATTTGCTGGAACGTGCTGATTTTCTTCTCTTAGAAAAATCTCTCTCTCTCTCTCTCTCTCCCTATACATATATATTTCCTCCACCCCCTATCCTCCTGAGGAAGACCATACAAATTAGCCCCTGCTGGACAAGTTAACTTTTTGGAATTTAACTATTTGCCTAAGAGCTTTTGGAAAATTATACATATAAGCTAGACATTTTACTGATGGAAAATTAAATCAGGGAGGTGGGAGGAAGTGTTGAAGTATGATATAAGAAAACTTTTTTGTTTTTTGAAGTAAATGTGGACAAGAAAAAGGAAAAAAAAAAAAACAAGCAAAGGCAAAAAAAAAAAGAAGAAGAAAAGAAAAATGAAAAATGAAAACCAAAAAAGAAAAATGACATTGGAGGTTTTCCCATGCGAAATGAGGAGACACAAAACGTGGTCCTCTTCTGCTTCTCTTTCTATCTATCAGCTTATCTTTCTCTCTCTCTGGTTTCTGGGTCTACTGGCTTGACAGATGGCCACAGAAGCCCTAGGAGATGGGTCACATAGACTCTGTAACCAACAATTCAGGTTAACCAATTCAACAGATATTCAAAGGCAGTCTAGAATAATGGAAAACTCAAATCTGAATTTTGGTCTCAGCTTCAGTGTTTACTCGTTCTTTGAGGAGGTTAGCCTTTCCAAACCCAGAATGGGGATAACATACATACCTGGGAGGGTTTTTATGAAAATTAGAAATAATATAGGTGAAGTATCTCGAATATACTAAATAACAAGTATTATTATTATTACTAAATAATCTCTACACCCAATGTGGGACTCAAACCCACAACTGCAAGATAAAAAAAAAAAAAAAAAAGAAAGAAAGAAAGAAAGAAAGAAAGAAAGAAAGAAAGAAAGTGTCACATGTTGTATAAACTGAACCAGTCACTCATTATTATGAGTGACTGGCTCACTCGCTTATTATTATCACTCACCTATTATCATTATTATTACAAAGTATATAAAACAACATAAGTAAAACATGATTCTTACTCTCAGAAAGGTTTATAAGCAATAAAGCCAGAAAAAAATTTCAGAAAAGCTTTCTGAAAATGTTGAAGAAATGAGAGCAAATTCTTAAAAACACAAAGAAGGTTGCAAAATTTACCCCCCAAAACAAACATACTGCAATGACTTGGCATTTTTATTGGGAAATAGATTTTTGCTTGGTTATTCTCAGGCTAATTAAAAACTATATCAGTGATCACACACCACATGGGACTTGGACTGGTCCAAAGGAAACAGACAAGATTTAGATAGACAGAGGGAGAGGAAAGCATTCTAAAAGATAGGAGTGGTGTGCAGCAAAGGGACACAGGTGTCTGAGATGATCCTGAGCCTTCAAACACAGCCCAGTCACTGTGGGAGAAAATTTGCCACCCTTGCTTTATTCAGGGTTCCATTCTGGAACTTTTCTTTTACTCTCATATCCTTGCCCAAGGCTCAGAAACCTACAGCTGATCTCTTAACCGGTTGCTACATTTTCCATGTACAACCCGGAACTCTACCCTGGGACACATTTAATATTGTTCCTCTGGTTCTATCCCATGCCTTCCCTTTCCTTGATAGTAACTTGAACTTGACCAATAAATAGCTTGAACTTTAACTTGACCAATAGATTACTCAGCCTGATCCCATGAGGCTATTACAGCCAGGATTCATGCCGACTATTTGGTCCCCAGAGAGGGAATGGAAAAAGACATGGAAAATACAAGATATTTGCAAATTAATTTGACTGAGGCAAAGCATTTAGGAAGAAGAGTGCGTAAAACGTTGGCAAAATCTTTTACAGAATTATAGAGTTCTTTCCACACTGCTTCTCTCATGAAACACTTCTTGTTTGCCAAATTATATTAGCTGAGAAGGCCCATGGCCCACCAAAGGCTAAGTGACAGACTAAAACTTTGGTTCTTAGGTTATGCCAGGTCACTTGAACTGTGTAGCCAAAGTCAACCTCTCCAAAGAGGGAAGGGCTTTCTCTTGTCTTCTTACAGAGGAGTATTTATGGTCATAATCATGTTTTGTTTTTTTTTACAACAAACCCAATAATAAGCCATCATTAAAAAAATGATTTAGCAGTGTGACTTGGTCAAACAACAAATGTGTATCAAACGCCTACTCTAAGCAAATCATCCCAATGAACTTGTGTGTTTAAACCCTCTCTGTGTAACTCTATTTGTTGATATTGTACAATATATTTATTGTTTGGTTTTATTACTATAACCTATGAAGGAGATAGGAAATAGTAAGCAAAAGGATTTGACAGTATTTATCTCCTTCATTCATTCCTGGGTAACAAGCACCTTGTTCTGTGGAGGAGAGCAGCTGGGAACACATTTAGGGAGAGATATATTTTTCACTTATTTTGAAAAATAAATGTGTTTCGTTTATATGGGCTAATGACTCCCAAATTTGCATTTGCAGATCAGATACTGAACACCAACTGCATGCTCTACATTTCTATCTAGAGATCACAAAAACATCTCAACTCATTTTCATTTCACCTTAAGACTGTGAACTGCTTTAGATCAGCAACCCTGTATAATCCAGAAACAAAGGACCCAGTGCTTTTGTGCCACACTTTACCTCTACATTTACTGGTTCAACCTTACCTTCTAAGCAACTTTATATCCCTCCTTCTTTCCTTCTTTTCAATATCATCTTAGATAAAGTTACCATCACCCAGGACTGGGCTACGACAATGGCCCCCCGAACTGTTCTTCCTACATTACCTCTTGCCCCTTTTCAATCTATTCCATATTTGGCAGCCAGAGTCATGTTTTTGAAACAATATTTTATTATGTCTCCCTCCTCCTTCTTAAAGTTCTTCAGTGGTTTTCAATTAGCTTTAAAACCTAAAAATTTTAGGGGGCCCCTGGATGGCACAGTGGGTTAAATATCCAACTCTTGGTTTTGGCTCAGGTTGTGATCTCAGAGTTATGGAATCAAACCCCATATCAGGCTCTGTTTTCAGCAAGGTGACTGCTTGAAATTCTCTCTCCCTCTCCCTCTGCCTCTCCCCATCATGTACTCTCTCTCAAATAAATAAATAAATCTTTAAAACAAATTTTTTAAATGCTAGATCTTTGGTATTTTCACATAGTCCTCCTAATTCCCAAGTCTTGTGGTTTTATTTTTCAGTTTTATTGAGGTATGATTGACAAATAAAAATTTTATATATTTCGGTTGTACAATGTGTTTTAAACTTGTTCAAGATGATGACTTAAATGTACATTGTGAAATGATTACCATAGTCAATTAACATATCTATAACCTCACATAGCTACCTGTGTGTGTGTGTGTGTGTGTGTGTGTGTGTGTGCAGTGAGTACACTTGAGATCTTGTGTCTTTGAACACAGAAAGCCTCATTCTACCTTACAATGTATACAGTGACTGTACCTCAGTTTTTCTCCTCCTGTTTTTAGTACCCCCTTTATAAATTTAACTCTTATTTATACCTTAAATTGCAGACCAAACATTCTCCTTCAAGCAATTTTTTCCTAACCTCCTAAATCAAGTCTGGATCCATTGTCACATATTTTCCTAATTGAAGTATTTTTCCTTCATAATATTTATTAAAGTTTATAATTATGCATTTCCTGATTATCTGGTTCAAAGACTCCATGTCCCACAGGGTAGGAACATTAGCATAGCTCCACACTGCAATAAGCATGTGTTAGGAGTAGATGGGGTGAGCTAACCCAAAGGAACATTCAATATAAAGAAGTGAGCTATAGATCATGCTGTAAATAGGTGTAGACCCTCAAAGTAATCCTATTTCTTCCATTTCTTCTTAGCATTTATCACTAGCTCCTATGAAATTATTTACTTACTTTTAATTAGTTCACTGTTTGTTCCCTCTGCTACCTAGACCTACACATAGTATCAACTTGATGAATACATGGTTTGAAAAATGAATGAAAGTGAATGTCACATTAAAATGAAAAAAAATGCATCAATCAATTCAAAAGAAATAACTCATGCCATTAAAATGAGTTTGTGCCCCAGGGAAGAAGGAAATTATGCCTATAATTAGAAGTCAGTATAAATGTGTGAGGGTGGTCAGTGTCTAAGAGTAACATGTATGACTGAGAGTGGGAAAGAACACCAAGAGAGGTAGCCATGGAGAGAGCAGCAGGCATGGTCACATGATGACAGTCGTCGAGTGCATCTCTGTGAAACTTCTGTTTATGGATTTTTTTGTTTGTTTGTTTATGTATGTATGTATTTATTTATTTAAGAGAGAAAGAGAGAGAATGACTGGGGGGGGGGGGTGATGGGAAGGGCAGAGGGAGAAGAAGTCTTCCTGAAGCCGACTCCTCGCTGAGCCGGGAACCCCTTGCAGGGCTCACCTCCAGGGTCGGTCCCAGGACCCTGAGACCATGACCTGAGCTAAAATGAAGAGTCAACCACTCAGCCCCCTGAACCACCCAGGTGCCCCTGTCGTTGCTATTTTAATAAGGGGTAAAACTAACAATGAGCAGACAGAAGAAGAAGCTGATGAATCTTGTATTCACCCCATGTAACCTCTTCCATGAAGAATGAGGCTTAAATATTGGTTCTACCCGCTTTATATGTTCTAAGCAGCTGAAATCATGAAACCCCACTATGGAAGACCTATGAACTAGGAGAAAGTGTTGAGGTCGTTATTCTAGACTTGGTTGAGTTTGGGGGGTTTTCAGAGGCTAGAAAAATGAGAAGTACAGACTGACCAAGGTGACTCATGCCAATGAGTCATTCATTCTTTCCATTGAGAAGTGTTCCAAACAAAGCAAAACACCTTCCTTGTTCTGGAATCTGAAGTAGGAAGTGTAGTTAGTGTCTGTGCCCTGGCGCAGGCTGAACCTGGCTAACTCCTAAGGAGGTTCTACTGTCTCAAAATGCAGGAATGCCTACATTTTTGCTACTGTTTACATTTGAGTGACTAACTGAGCCATTTTACAATCTGGGTTGTTTTGAGAACTGTAGCAGGTACATCTTTGTATCAAAAGGAGCCAGCATCTAGCACTGTGTGTAGCACCCAGTTAACATGCAATAAATGCTGTTGGATAAATGAGTTAATAAAGGACCAGAAAGAAATTCATTCAGCAGCACAGAGAGATTACGCGAGTGGTTGTTGGTGTCTGTGAATTTAAAAAAAAAGTCTCCCATGAGAAATCAAAAAGTTAGGCTTACTCTGAAGATGGGTTTGAATTCTAAATATATACCAACTTTGTATTCAAGAACTCTCAAGTTGATAAATTAGCACAAAATTCTGCCCCTTTGGGCACTTGCATAAAAAGCAGAACACTTCTGGACAATCTAATGACTTGGTTGTTTAGAATTCCCACAAATAGCAGCCTAACTAAGATAAAGTCATTATCCAGAGACACAAAATATATGAGGGAACTCATCAACATAAAAATCAAGAAGAGAAAATTAGTGAATAGGAGAAAATATTTTAGCAAACCACTCAGAATTCGGTATAAAAGAGTATTAGGACACATGGAGGATAAAATGAGAAGGTCCAACACAAATTAGTAAAAGCTAAAGAAAGAGGTGTTAAAGAAAGCATGACAGAGGCAGTATTTGAAGAAATACTGTCTTTGAAAATGCATGAATGGAAGAAAGACATGAATTCATCACATTACAGAAGCACAGTCCTGAGCCATGTAAATAGAAACCTAGCCACAGTTACCCATACCCTAGCAAAACATGGAACACCAAATTACGAGAAAAGTCTTAAAATCACTAAAGAGAGAAGGCAACTGTTAGACTGACCTCAGATTTTACAACAATGTCGGAAGAAGCCAGAAGATAATGGAAACATTTTGAAAGTACTGAGGAAAGCAAATTTCAAACTAAAATTTTTATTTCTAAGTAAACTATCACTGCAGAGGAAGGACAAAATAAATATATTTTTAGATTGATTTTATTTATGTATTTATTTGCAAACGGGGTGGGGTCGGGGGGAGCAGAGAGAAAGGAACAAGCAGGCTCCACACACGGTTCCAACTTATGACCCCAAGATCATGACCTGAGTTGAAATCAAGAGTCAATCACTTAAGCAACTGAGCCATCCAGGTGCCCCAAAATAAATATATTTTTAAACAAACACTGTAACTTGTTAGTAATGGATTTACTTCAGAAAACTGAACAAAGAGAAGAAACTAAAACCAAGGAGTTTTGTAAACAAGTGTGTAAGTCAAAACAAACAATAGCTGTATAACACTTTAATGGTAACAGTGACTAATGGTGAAATAACTTAATAATCAAGGAAAGTAGTATAATTTATTAAGGCCAACATTAGAAAATCTATTATTGTAACTCACCATACTGAGCGATTAATGGAGAGAAAAACAGTGATATTAAAACAGATGGAAAAATATTATATATAATTTAACACTCCCTTGGTTTTAAAAATAATAACTCTTAGAAGATTAAGATTAATAGAGAATATTTTTTCCTGATAAAGGATACTCATTTAAAAAATCTATAAATATATCACATTATAATCAAGGGCAACACAAGAATCATCTCCTTTCAAGTTAAGAACAAGGTAAGGATACCTGCTGTCTACCTTATTCCTACCAATGCGATAAAACAAACAAAAAAATCTAAAATATATTTTTGAAAAGAATACACAAAAACAGCATTATCAATATTTGTTGTTTATATATTTTCCTACACAGAAAATTAAAGGAATCTATAGAAAATTTTTTTTCAATCAACATGGGAGTTCTATATGATTACCATGTTATAAACTACAGGTTTTTTAAAATCCTCAATGTTCCTAAATACACCAGTAGAGATTATATATAAATGTAATTTTTAAATGCCACCCACAAAAACACTGAAAGTCAAAATAAATCAAAAGATAAGCAAGATATTTGCATAAAAAATATAAAATATTGATGATAAATATAAAGCAACTAAAGAGATTTTAAAACATGTCATGGTCATGGGTGGAGAGATTCAATTTTCTAAAGATGTCATTTCTTCCCAAATTCCTCAATGAATATAAATGTAATTCCAAGAAAAAACCCAAGAAGATTTTAAATAAAATTTGGCAAGCTAATCAAAAAAACACAGAAGCCAAAAGCCAAGCATAGCCAAAATAATTTTAAGAAAAGGGAAAAACTTAGTCTTCCAGATAGCAAAATACTAGTTGTCTTGGGAAATTAGATTTGCTATAGCATAGGAAAAACAACTATCGAACAGAATACAGAAACTAGAAACAGTTCCTCTTTAAGGGGAGCGTAAGAACATTGCAAATCAATGAGGAAAAGATGACCTACTACATAAAAGGAACCAGAACAAAAATATTTCTGATGGATTAAAGATCTAAATATGCCTCCATCAGAAAGGATGAATACCCAACTTTTGTATCAACATGGATGGGACTGGAGGAGATTATGCTGAGTGAAATAAGTCAAGCAGAGAGAGTCAATTATCCTATTGTTTCACTTATTTGTGAAGCATAAGGAATAACACAGAGGACACTGGGAGTTGGAGGGGAGAAGTGAGTTGGGGGAAATTGAAGGGGGAGACAAACCATGAGAGACTGTGGACTCTGAGAAACAAACTGAGAGTTTTGGAGGGGAGGGGTGTGGCGGTTTGGGTGAGCCTGGTGGTGTGTGTATTAAGGAGGGCACTTATTGCATGGAGCACTGGGTGTGGTGCATAAACAAAGAATTATGAATCACTAAAAAAATTAAATTATATTATATTTTTAAAAAGATCTAAATGTGAAAAATGAAAAGTAAAATTTTTGAAAGATTATCTTTATGACATCTCAAAAGTTACAACTGGAATTTGTATTGGGATTGCATTGAGCTTATAGGTTAAGTTCAGGAAAATTGATATGTTTATGGTGGGAAATCCTCCTATCCACGGGCATGGAAGTTACACCCATCCATTTAGATTATCTTCCAATCGCTCTTGATGGAGTCGTAGAATTTTCTTCACAGAGAGTCTATGTGTTCTTAGTTAACTCAAAGATATGCAATAGTTCTTGTTGGTATTGTGAAATGTATCCTATTTCATTATTTTTTTCAGTTATTGCTGATGTAAAGAAATGATACTTTCTCAATTGATCTTTTATAGGCAAGTTTGCTAAACTCTCACTGATTCTAACACTCTGTTGGGTGGATGATTATTTAGATAATATTGTCTCAAACAAGGTTGCCTCAAAACAAGGTTTTGAGAATATTGAATATTGAATATTGAATATTGTCTCAAAACAAGGTTCTTTATCTTTCTCTTCCCTTTCAGTCTTTGTTTTACTTCTTTTCTCTCTGTATAACCCTGGTCAGGCCTTCCAGTCCTATGATAAATAATAGTGATAACAGTAAACATGTTTTTCTTATCCTTAGTTTTAAAGGAAATGTATTTTCTTTAGGATTTTATTCATTTATTTGACAGACAGAGATCACAAGTAGGTAGAGAGGCAGACAGAGAGAGAGGCAGATATGGAAGTAGAAGCAGGCTCCCCGCTGAGCAGAGAGCCCATTGCGGGGCTCAATCCCAGTATCCTGGGATCATGACCTGAGCCGAAGGCAGAGGCCCTAACCCACTGAGCCACCCAAGCACCCCAAGGAAATGTATTTTAACTTTCTCCATTAAGAAGAAAGTTTGCTGTGAGTTTTTGGCATATGACTTTTACCAATTTAAGGAATTTCCTATCTATCTCTAATTTGGATATATGTATATATATTTAGATGTAAAATTTATATTATATTTGTATTTCTAAATATATAAATACAAAACTAATGCATAAAATACATATAAAATTAAAAGATATACATCACCAGCTGCTTTTTCTCCATCTACTGAGACAATGATACAGTTTTTGTCTTTTGATCTATTATTATGAGGAATAACACTGATAGATTTTCTAATGTTAAAAATGCTTGCTTGTACTTACATTTGTAAGTACAAATCTACTTGATCAGTATGTAGACTTTGTAATATTTTTCAGACTATGTTAACTACTATATTATTTAGGATTCTAGTATCCACATTCATAAAAATAGGCCTGATAATGTTTTCTTCTGTAGTTTTTATCCAGTTTTACAACAAAGAGTTCACTCATCTTATAAAATGAGCTACATATCTTTAACATTTTAACAACTTAAATAAGATAGAAACTATTTTTCAAGGGATTTGTACTTCTGAACTAGAAAGCCATCTGCACAGGGGGTATTTTGGAGGAGAGGTATTTTGTTGCCATTTTTATTTCTTTGATGTTTAATGATCTGTTCAAATTTTCTATTTCTTCTTTTGCCAGTTTTGGGTTTACTACTTTTTTTTAAAAAAAAGATGATTTATTTATTTATTTATTTATTTATTTATTTAACAGAGAGAATAAGCAGGGGGAGCAGGAGAGGGAGAAATAGGCTCCCTGATGAGCAGGGAGCCCCATGTGAGGCTGGATCCCAGGATGCTGAAATCATGACCTGAGCTGAAGGCAGACACTTAATGGACTGAGCCACCCAGGTACCCCTGGGGAACAGAGTAGAGAGCCCAGATATGGACCCTCAAATCTGTGGTCAAATAATCTTCAACAAAACAGGAAAAAAATATACAGTGGAAAAACGACAGTCTCTTCAATAAATGGTGCTGGGAAAACTGGATAGCTATATGTAGGAGAATGAAATTCGACCATTCTTACACCGTACACAAAGATAAACTCAAAATGGATAAAAGACCTCAACGTGAGACAGGAATCCATCAGAATCCTAGAGGAGAATGTAGGCAGTAATCTCTTCGATATCAGCCACAGCAACTTCTTTCAAGATATGTCTCCAAAGGCAAAGAAAACAAAAGCGAAAATAAACTTTTGGGACTTCATCAAAATCAAAAGCTTCTGCACAGCAAAGGAAATAGTCAACAAAACAAAGAGGCAACCCACAGAATGGGAGAAGATATTTGCAAATGACAGTACGGACAAAAGGTTGATATCTAGAATCTATAAAGAACTCCTCAAACTCAACACACACAAAACAGATAATCACGTCAAAAAATGGGCAGAAGATATGAACAGACACTTCTCCAATGAAGACATACAAATGGCTATCAGACACATGACAAAATGTTCATCATCACTAGCCATCAGGGAGATTCAAAATAAAACCATATTGAGATACCATCCTGCACCAGTTAGAATGGCCAAAATTAGCAAGACAGGAAACAACATGTGTTGGAGGGGTTGTGGAGAAAGGGGAACCCTCTTACGCTGTTGGTGGGAATGCAAGTTGGTGCAGCCACTTTGGAGAACAGTGTGGAGATTCCTCAAGAAATTAAAAATAGAGCTTCCCTATGACCCTGCAATTGCACTATTGGGTATTTACCCCAAAGATACAAATGTAGTTAAAAGAAGGGCCATCTCTACCCCAATGTTTATAGCAGCAATGGCCACGGTCACTAAACTGTGGAAAGAACCAAGATGCCCTTCAATGGACAAATGGATAAGGAAGATGTGATCCATATACACTATGGAGTATTATGCCTCCATCGAAAGGACGAATACCCAACTTTTGTAGCAACATGGACAGGACTGGAAGAGATTATGCTGAGTGAAATAAGTCAAGCAGAGAGAGTCAATTATCATATGGTTTCACTTATTTGTGGAGCATAACAAATAGCATGGAGGACATGGGGAGTTAGAGAGGAGAAGGGAGTTGGGGGAAATTGGAAGGGGAGGTGAACCATGAGAGACTATGGACTCTGAAAAACAATCTGAGGGGTTTGAAGTGGCGGGGGGGTGGGAGGTTGGGGTACCAGGTGGTGGGTATTAGAGAGGGCACGGATTGCATGGAGCACCGGGTGTGGTGCAAAAACAATGAATACTGTTATGCTGAAAATAAACAAATTAATTAATTAACTAATTAATTTTTAAAAATACTTTTGCTTTTTCAGAGATATTTCTTTTATTTATTTATCTTTCAAACAGTAAGTTTGTATACATATCTACTACATTACATTTTGATGTGTGTTTCACCGATTTTTTATTACTTTGTTCCTTCTTTTTTGTTGTTGTTTCTCTCGTTCTTTTTCCAGCTTGGGTTGCAGGCTTAGTTCACTTGTTTTCAAATTCCCTTTATTTCTGATTAATGTATAAATAATGTGTTAATTATTAATTATTTTCCTCTCGTACTACTTTGATCAGCTCTCACAAATTTTGATATGTAGTGGTCTCCTTATTATTCAGATCTAAGCATTGCTTTATGTCCTCTAATCCTTTATTTCCTTTTCCCCCTAAGGATTATTTGATGATGTATTTTTGATTTCTAAATATTTTGCTTTTTTTTTTTTAGCTAACATTTTGACCTTAAATTCTAATTTTATTAGATCATAATCAGAAAATGCAGCCTATTTATAATATCAGTACTTTGACTAAAGCTTCCTTTGTGTCATGAGATATAATATTGAAATGACCTATAACATGATAAAGAAAAAAATTTTCCACAGAACATAATTTAAGGGATGCCTGGGTGCCTCATTTGGTTAAGCGTCTGCCTTTGGCTCAGGTCAAGATCCCAGGGTCCTGGGATGGAGTCCCGCACTGGGCTCCTTGCTCAGCAGGAAGCCTGCTTCTCCCTCCTCCTACTTGTGCCTCTCCTCCCTCTCTCTCTTCCTCTCTCAGACAAATAAATTATTAAAATCTTTTTAAAGAAGAAACATAATTTAAAGCTTAGTTTACTACGTGTCGTGACCTACATACATTTATTTAGAGAATCACTGCAATGTCTCCATATCTTTTCCGCTTGATCTCTTCTTTCAGGATACTTAAAATGCCTTAGGGTCCTTCAACTGTCCTGTGTTTGGGTAATTAATCTTAATGCCATATGGAAATCATTCCTACAAGTAAGACTTGCGAAATCTACTCACGACAGCCTATGTTGTTGCTTTGTTTGAGGCAACAGAGAAACATGCTGGGAAGAACAAGTCCGCTTTTTTACTTAATCTTTGAGCCTTCGCAGAAAAAAATGCAGCCAGATGAACTCTGTCCAGCCTTGGAAGCAGTCAGTCCAGGTATAAAGCACAATATGAAGACCAAATGTGGGGCCTGAGAAATCCAAGTTAAAGTTGCCAGACTGGCTAGGGTTGAAAGCCTTCAGTTATTCCAGGAACATTTTTACTTTTGCACCATTGTCCATTTTTT
This sequence comes from Mustela lutreola, assembly GCF_030435805.1. Classification (NCBI taxonomy): domain Eukaryota; kingdom Metazoa; phylum Chordata; class Mammalia; order Carnivora; family Mustelidae; genus Mustela; species Mustela lutreola. The sequence continues at coordinate 93,214,482 of NC_081297.1, forward strand.
TCTGGCACAAAAAATATTAAATATTTTAAAAACTGCTTTTCTGGAAAATAAACAGCCTAGAGAACAGCCAATATCTGTAATTCAGTTTCTTCTTGTCCCCAAGAATCTTTGGCCTTAAAACACAAATCCCCACAAATCCTCCAGTCCTGGCTTGCTGACCTTGTGAGAAAGTTCATATGTCATAATCATCTGAAAATGGGAAGAAAGTGCTGAAATTCATTCCAATAAATACAGCACAGCTTCTGGGAAAAGGGAAAATGATACAAAAGTGCCTTCCTTTCAGCTATCCAGTAAAACGATCAGTGAATACAAAACATTTGCATTATTGAGGTAGAGGAGAAGCTTTTGGATAGCTTAACTCTCCCTCTTTTCCAAATTAACTTTCTGTATATTAACTATAGATAGGTCAGTTATCTTTTTCTTTTTCAAGCTAAAAATTGTGCTTTGTTTTAAGGTATTTGGCATAGATGAGAGACTTGTTTTGGTGAACCAGAAAAAAGGATAATGGAGAAAGGAAAGAAATGACATAGATTCAATAAATGTTACCCACTTCTAATTTAGGGAAACGGGTATTTAATTAATTAACTAATCAATTCTGCCCTTTGCAATCTTTCACATATTCTTGATTTCCTTCTATCCAACTTCTTATACCGATAATTGGCAAGATTCTGGTGCTGTAACATGGAGTCAAGTTTCTTTTTCTGATTTCATGTTGCAAGTACCAGCCTACTCCAACACATCAATGTGTAAAAGTTCTGAAGGAAAAGCACATAAGGGCAGAGCTTACATTTCACAGACAACAAGGGTACATTGTTTATTTTATTCTTCCATAGGAACTTTTGCTTTTCAAGGGACTTCTCTTGAAGAAAGAATGTACTTTTTCATGTATTTATGCTGTAATTTAATTTTACAATGTTATTATCTGGAAACGCTTCAAGAATACTGCTATTTCATAAAGATGATAATCAGCTAATTCAATTGTTGTGTTGTTACATAACACAAAGGTTTAAAAAAAAAAGGAGTGAAATAACATTTGCCCTTTTTTTAGCATATTGTATAATTATTTAATGTTTCAAATTATATTGATTTCTTGTCTCCACAAGAATTAAATTTATATTTTAAAGAGCAGGGATATTCCAAGTATGTGTTATGAGAATGTCAGAGTGAATTGTTAAGGGCAACTTGATTGAGCTCTTGTGGTTTTCAAGCACTGTACTAGGTTTTCAGGTAAGATGACAAGTACAGGACTAGTATTACAAAGATGAACAAGACACAAACCCTGACTTCCCTTAAGAAGCTTAAAATTCAGTGTAGAACATAATCATGTAAATAGACAATTTCAGTATTCTGTAATCAAATCGGATAAGATTTATGAAAGGAAGTCATAAGGTTACTGTGAGAACATACAAGAGATATTCAACTCAATGCGTGAATTCAGCAAGAGAATTCTTTCTTCTTTTGGAAAGATTTTAGTTTTCTAGAAATGATAGTTTCCTAGATAACCAGGTATAGTCTGGTAGATGAATGGGTCTGGAGACCAGTGATTGTACCCTCAACAGCTGGGGAGAGGGTAAGTAGCAAGATGGAGAACAGGAATGCCTTTAACTCAGAAAGGAAGATACATAGGGCATCTGGGTGGCTCAGTGGGTTAATCTTCTGCCTTTGGCTCAGGTCATGATCTCGGGGTCCTGGGATCGAGCCCCGCATCTGGCTCTCTCCTTGGCATGGAGCCTGCTTCCTCCCTCTCTCTGCCTGCCTCTCTGCCTACTTGTGATCTCTCTGTCAAATAAATAAAAATAAAATCTTTTTTTTTAAAAAAAAAAGGAAGATGTGTAGTAATAAAGAGATAAAAGTTGCCTGTAGTAAAAAAGAAATAAAGAAGATACGTAGTAATAAAGAAATAAAGGAGTGTTTAAGGAAAGAAAAAGAGCCCGTGTGGAAGCTAATTTAAGTAATACATCTTATCAAGTCAGTGGTTTTTGAGATTAGCTTCAAAAGATGCCCAATTTTGTCAAAGACAGAGACAGAAAAGCAAATAAATAAATTAATTAATTAAATAAGAGAGAGAGAGAGAAAGTAAACAATAAAATGAGCAAAGGTATGATGGCAAACATTGAGGGACCTCTCAGGAACAAGTTGCTTCATTTGGCTAGAGTATTAGTTACACACAGGGAAATAGTGAAGGAAAACAATGGAAAAGACAACCAGGAGGAGAGGAAAGAGAACAAACATTTAATGACCAACTACTATATCACAGACACTGAGTATTTTACAAGCATTATCTCATTAAATCTTCACGACAGTTTATGGACAGCTATCATCCCTCACATGCTACAGCAAGGAAATGACTTACTCAGAGTCACATAGCTAGTTTGAAATAATAATAATAATGGTTACTTTCATGGTATATTTCATGCCAGCACTATACCAGCTAGATGTTCACACGCATTATTTCATTTAATCCCCATTACAGCTGTATGAACTACTTTCCATGATCCCCTCCATTTTTTTTTTAAGATAAAGAAAATGAGAATTAGGGAAATGGCAGAGATCCCTACGTGCTGGAGCAGAATTCACATCCTGCCCCATCAACTCCAAAGCCCATAATCTTGTCAACTGTTTTATATCACCAGACAGAACTGGGGACCCATGCAATAGGAGTATTGGCTTCCTTTGAGCAGTGGGCAGCCACTTCTCTGTATTTTAAGATGACTAAGATCCAGAGGCCAACCTCAAACACCTCGAAATCTGGAGGAAGTGCAAGGCAAGTAAGTGTTCACGCTGAACTCTCATCATCCCTAAGCCCACACCCCAGCTCCCACCCATTTCACCTGCCTTTCTACTGTTCTCCCAAAACAGAACAAAAAACTTCATTCCACCCTGTTGTTTTGTTTTGTGTTTTCAGTTAATCTCCTTTTCCTTGGGCTCCCATTCTTAACACCCACTCATTTTCTCTCACCCAAAGTCAGAGGAAGAACACAGATGAAAAGTCCATTGTTCCCTCAACAAAATAAAAGTCTCTTTCCAAATTCCCTAGGGACAGGAAATAAATAATCTAGGCTTATGAGAAAGACAGGAAACACAGAGAATGATAAATTGGAAGAAACAGAGTCGGGGTGAGGCCACCAAGATTCAGATAAGCGCTGGTTATAGGACTGCTTAGGTGAACGCCCCCGACAGGCAGGGCTGAATTGGATTTCCACTGGTCGTCCCAACCCACATTTCACGCACTGTTTTCTATAACGGTGCTATCAGGGAGAAATCGTATGTGGAAACCATCTCTCATTTCACAGCCAGTTCACTTTGTAGCTTGATCAGCCAGGGCATGTTCTGCACTGTACTCTCCCTCATATTAACCTCGAAGTTTTTTCTTTGTGTCCTCTCTAAATATCCTTCTTCTGAATGTCATCCTATTTCCAGGGTTGGCAAGGACTGGGTGATGAAACAAAGGAGAGAAATTGCAGAATTACCCATCTTTTCCGTGAGATTTTTCTCTCACTGACAAACCCCTGGCCAGGGAAAAAAAGAAATCTTCTTTTTTGTTTCAAAGGTTTCAAAGCATATCCACATCTAATACAAAGGTAGGAAGATATTGGACTACACTGGGAAATAGCAGCTGACAGGGCCTCTGGCACGCGGTGATTTATGTGAATGGAACTTCTGCAAGACATCTAGCTAGCGGGTTTCAGACCAAGGGGTTGACATCCGAACACGAGTCAGCCTGGGAAGCATCAGCAGCGAAGTAGCATTAAGAACAGAATGTTCTGTTCAAACACAGAAATATAGAATCATTTCTATCCTGTTTATTTACTTCAAGGATGAAATAATCTGGAAGCACAAAATTACACCAGTCTATTCCAACTCATGCTGGAAAAGAGATTTAAAGTATCCGTTCAAAAGCCACATAGGCATTACGTGGCTGTATCAGGATTAAACTGCTCCACCATCTCCCAATTCAGTTCCCATCAGCGCCCTTGCTGATTCAGCTGGGCCTGCTTTTGCATTCACGCCTCTGCTTTGACCATCCTTAGGGGTCTATTCCTTGGCTCCTGGGGAAGATCGTAACACTAAAGCAATAGTGTTCTACCAATTTTTTTGAAATCACATTTATTAAATGTGTGTACACCACAGCATTGCGCTCCAGCCATTACTCAAGGAGCTCTACATTTATTGTCTTCTTTTCTTTCTTTCTTTTTTTTTTTTTTTTTCACTTACTGTCTTATTTAATCCATCCAACAGTCCTGTGAGTCAGGTTTTATAAACCTTCATTGTGTCGCTGAAAAATGTGAGGCTCAGGAATTTTTTTTTTTTTTTTAAACAGGGGAAAGTGCGAACGCAGTCCCCCACTACCACAAATTATGCAGTCGAGTTTCCCACATTTGGGGAAATCGCAGGGGTCAGCACATCCGGAGTGCAATGGATAAGCCTCGCCCTGGGAAAACCACCTTCGTGATCATGGTATCTCCCCTGCCAGGCTCAGGAATTTTAACTTGTCGAATGTCACACAAGGAGGTAAGAAATAGAACCAGAATTCAAATCCAGGCCCTTTTTTTTTTTCTTTTTAGTTTTACTGAGGTATAATTGACAAATAAAAATTTTATCTATTTGAGATGTGATGACTTGATATGCAAACACATTGGGAAGTGATGACCATGATCAAGTTAACATACCCATCACCTCCTGTAGTTATCTCTTTTTTAGCATAGTAAGAACACTAAAGCTGAATAGCATCTTGAACTTGAATTAGTGCAAGTATACAATACAGTATTGTTAACGATACTTACCATGCTACACAATAAGTAGATCCTCAAAACTTGTTTATCTCATAACTAAAGTTTGTACCCTTTGACCAACATCTCCCCATTTCCTACCCCTGGCCCTTGGCAATTACCTTTGTTCCTGTGAGTTCAACTTTTTAGGTTCTACATATGAGATCATACAGTATATGTCTTTCCTGCTTCTGACCTATTTCATTTATTATAACGTCCTCCAGCTTCCTTCACATTGTCGCAAATGGTTGTTATGGCTGAATAATGTTCCGTTATGTATCTACCATATCATCTTTATCCTTTTATCTGTCAACAGACACTTCGACTGTTTCCCTGGGCTTCCTTATTCCAAAAAGCATATCCCTCAACCAGAAGAGCTATTCACTTCCTACAGAGCCTTTTTTTTTTTTTCAGTGTTCCAAGATTCATTGTTTATGCACCACACCCAGTGCTCCATGCAATACATGCCCTCAATACCCACCACCAGGCTCACCCAAACTCCACCTCCCTCCCCTCCAAAACCCTCCGTTTGTTTTTAGAGTCCACGTCTCTCATGGTTCATCTCCCCCTCCAATTTCCCCAAATTCACTTTCCTTTCCTTCTCCTAATGTCCTCCATGTTATTCCTTATGCTCCACAAATAAGTGAAACCATATGATAATTGACTCTCTTTCTATAGAGTCCTTTCTAGTTTATGTGATTATTTTTCATCTGAGAGGGGTACCAAAAGTATAAAGGAAGTAAGAAAATGGAATAAGGGTATGAAATGCTCACACACACCCAATCTGTCATTTGTTGTTTGACAGACCAATGGAGGAGCAGGTGAAATGTGCCAAAGTACAAAGGAATTCAGCGGGTTTGATTCATGCAGCTCGCCACTAGATTCTCTTCCGGTCAATGTTACTTAAAGTTAAAATCACTTTAAAATGGTTTAAATCCTCATTTAGATGAAATACCTTCAGATTATACAGGATCCATCCAGGTATCTACCTATAACTGAAGGATGTCAAAGAGCCTATTTCATTTCTCATGTCAAATTTAAAAGTTGTCAACTATTTTTTAGTTTCTCTTAACTAATGTCATTGTTGTCACGCTTACTAAATCTCTATTACACCATTTGCTGTCCTTTACAGCTCTTGTCCTATCTTCCTCCAAAATGACTTCTTACAACTTCCAACTGCGTTCCCAAGTGCCTGTACACCAGGACGGATGAGCAAAGCTGTCATCCTGTCCCTTCCCTTCATGTCTTGACAAATGTTAACTATACACTGCTTCTCCTTCCACCTCACTCATGCAGACCTCAGCTCGTTCCTTCTACCTTCGAGTCTCCTGTTCTATGAGTCACCAATATCCTCTTCAACTCCTATAAATGATTCAAGTCCCTCGCTTGCTGTTATACACTCCCTGAACATAGGAAGGGATATTTTCTGTTGGTGAGTTGGAATAATGAGAGGCAAATACAAGGACGTGGTGAGTGTGGGATGACAGGAGAAGAGATCTGAAAGGGCTCCTCCCCCTCCTCAGAAAGGACACCTGCCATAGTGCTGTGAGAGAAACTCGCCAGACTGTACCTTCACACCTCACTCAGAAGCAGCAGCGAGAGTCTCATGAGTACATGGCCGACCTTTCCTAACTTCATGCCCAGCCAAAGCTGGAGACACAGAACCTCTTCTCTGTTTTGCTTTGAGTTGAAGGAGCAGTCTAGATTCCAGTTTTGCTTGCGGTCTAACTAACTGTAGAAATGGACTTTTAGACACTGGAGAGACAGTATTCTTATACCAGACCAGAGTTGATGTCAGCTGACAGCACACATGGGGATTTCTAAAGTAAGCTGAAAGGCTTTAGAAAGCAACATATTCAAATGGGAGCTTCTTCGGACAGGTGATTTAGTGTGCAGAGTACTGGATAAACAAATAAGGGCGGGACTTGTGTTCGGATACCAAATTCTTCCCTTTCTCTGATTTTATGTCACTTAACTATCCGGGTGTAAGTGACAAAAGGAAAATCTTCAATTTCTATTCTATTTCAACATTAAAGAAATTGGCATTTAAAATATGTGTATCTTTTTATAATTTTATCTTTATCTCTGAAATTTTAGATTCAGCAATCCCTGGGGACACAATCACAGAATTCTTTAAACAGGTGTCAGAACCTTGGGTACTAGTGCATGGTTATATCAAGTGATTCAAGTTGTGTAGCCCAGTGTTTCTATGAAATCAAACAGCCTTTAGCCATTTGGTTACTATGTGAACTTGGAAAAAATACACAACCTCTTTGAGCCTAATTTTCTCATATATACCATGTGGGTAATTATACTCAGTTTGTAGGATTATTATGAGAAGTAAATACATAATGAATAAAAAGTGTTTATCATAGTACCTATATGATACATGCTAATATTACTTGGATCGTTGTATAATTATTATTTCACATCCACTATGTTATTTAAAACTTGAAGCTTTTACTGGAAAGGAAAGGGGTAGAGGAGATGATCTATATGAGAAGGAAGGAAAAAATGAGGCAGCTATTCCCATCCAGAAAACCACTTTATTTACTATCCAGGCTTTTCTGCCTTTTCCCAGACATGTCTTCCCAGGATTTCCTAGATGTCCCTCCCATATCTGAGTTTCACAAGCATTTATTTTCATTTAGTTCATTTGAGACACATTAAGAAAGATCTCAAGGATTCAATGCTTGGGAAGCTATGTCAGTTAAGGAGTCTGAGATGTAGGGGCATCTGGGTGGCTCAGTTGGTTAAGCATCTGCCTTTAGCTCAGGTCATGATCCAGGGGTCCTGGGATTGAATCCCACCCACATCAGTCTCCTTGCTCAGCGGGAAGCCTGCCTCTCCCTCTGCCTGCCACTCCTCCTGCTTGTGCTCTTTCCGTCAAATAAATAAATAAAATTTTAAAAAGAAAAGAATCTCAGATGTAAAATCCACTCAAGGGGCTTCCCTTAAAAAAACAGAACTAATTGGTCAGCACTGTCCTAGGAAGCTGGCTAAGTTTCTGTCTCTTGTTTCGTTGCCCTTTGTTGTCCTAGAAAGAGATTTTTGTTTTTATTTTCTGGGATGTTACTTCCTAATTCTTCTCCCCTTTGCCTTTTTCTTTAATGGCAAGACTGAGGGTTTTACTGCTGCCAGGAAAATAATACTGTGAACTCATAAAACCAACATTCTGTAAATAAAGCGGAATCTCATGGAACAGAAAAAAAAAAGTCTGACTGGAGCCAGGAAAATTCCTCAAGGAGACAAAATACCTAGTTGTCTGAAAAAGAAAGAACAGATAGGCAAGGACAGACAGAGGAAGTAGGATTGTGGGAAATACGTTACAATGCCAAGGTCTGCCAACCTTCCTTCTCCTCCCTTCTTTCCTGGAACTGAGAATTTATCTGACCTTGTCATCAGTGTTTTCTGCAATGTTTTGCAAATAAAGATGCTCCTGAGTATCTATAAAAAGTCAGTCCAGGGGTGCCTGGGTGGTTCAGTGCGTTAAGCCTCTGCCTTCAGCTCGGGTCATGATCTCAGAGTCCTGGGATCGAGCCCCGCCTCGGGCTCTCTGCTCAGTGGGGAGCCTGCCTCCCTCTCTCTCTCTGCCTGCCTCTCTGCCTACTTGTGATTTCTGTATGTCAAATAAATAAATTAAAAAAAAAAAAACCTTTAAAAAAAGTCCAATGAGAAAGCATATCATGTAGACCTCTCTAGGGCCAGTTGGTTGCCTAAAAAACACTTGTAAAGAAGAGGAACCACTAATTAAATCTGTGATCTAAGTTCACACTTGATCCATGAGAGTAGGGTCCCGCTCTGTGGTTTTCTCCATTCTGTTTCCAGGTTAGAGTTGGCACATAGAAGATGCTCGATACATTTGTAAAATGGATTGATGGTTGGATGGATGAAAGAATGACTAAAGCATGAGGCTACTTCTGCCCCAGGAGGGCATGCTCATGCTTCTCTTTCCTCCTGAGGGCAGGCAGAAGAGAAGATCCTGTGTGGCTCCATGGCTCCTGTTGCTTGGGTTATAGCATCTCCCATGGGAGATCTTTGTGAAGTCTGAAAACACTGCCAGTCATGTCACTGTCTCTTCAGTCCCTTTGTTGTTACTCCTAGGAGTATCTGTACATAGTCTCTCCACTAAAGAACACTCCTCTTGAGTTAGGGGGAAATACATGTATATGTCTTTTTCAAAATTATCTAAAATCCAAATATAAGTTGGAGCTTCATGTGGTCTAATCTTTACAAGATATTTCAATTAAGAAAATATAAATTAGGGGCACCTGGGTGGCTCCATTCATCGTTAAGCATCCACTTCTGATTTCTGCTCAAGTCATGATCTCAGGGTCATGACATCAAGCCTGGCCTCAAGCTCTGTGCTGGGTGTAGAGACTGTTTGAGATGCTCTCTCCCTCTCCCTCTATCCCTCCTCCTCCCCCGTTCACGCATGCTCTCACGCAAGTGCATGCAAGCTCTCTCAAAAAAAAAAAAAAAAATTGGTGCCAGCATTAATTAAAAACAATTTTAATATTTCCTGGCACTTCTCAATCATTTACAATCTCAAACAAGCATATTCATAACCATAGCATCTTATTTGTCTTTTCCCATGTCTCACTTTCAATGTCTCACATCTTACAGCAGCCTCAAAGCTTTTCTCTCTACAACTTCATCTCTACCCAAAACCTTCCCCATCCAGCAAACCAAATCTAAGGCTTTTCTCATTTCTCTCCTTCCACTTTTTTCTACCTCCATTTTTTTTTATCTCTCTCTTTTTTCCAAGGAGCCAATATCGACCCTTTCTTATTAGTACAAAGCCCCCATCGAGTTAGTCAGATCCTCTTCATAAACACCTATGATGGGAATTGCCACAAAAATATCTTTGAGACAGGGAGTGGTATGGGAAAAAAGAAAAAGAAGGGCTTGGAGTTTTCACACACATTATTAATTTTTATAAATTATATAAAAATGGTATTTATCATAGGAGAACCATAAATAAGTGGAAAACAGTGAAAGGGGACGATGAGAGGTGAAAAGAGGCAGTTTCCAACAGAAAGTGTTAGCCTTGCAAAAGGCAAGATGATAAGGAAACATGCTTAGAAGTTTAGGAAAGGGGCACCTTGGTGGCTCCGTCATTTAAGCATCTGCCTTCAGCTCAGGTCCTGATCCCCATGTCATCTGACTTCCTGCTCAGCAGGGAGTCTGCTTCTCCCTCTGCCTCTGCCTGCCACTCCCCTACCCTGCTCCTGCTGTCTCTGCCTCTCTATATATATCTCAAATAAATAAAGAAAATATTTTTAAATAAACAAATAAAACTTTAGGAAAGGCAGTGGAAGCAGTGATAAAAACAACTTGTGAAGAAAGGTGGAGCTTACGTTGGAGTTGGAAAGAGAAGTGTAAGATTTTCATGCTTGGATCCAGAAAGTGTAAGAATAAACAATGATAATGTCAGAAGGCAGACACAGCATAGCTGCCATTTGAACTTGGGAGTAGAGGAGGCAGGCAGAATCTGGCCAGAAAAGACCAAGCTAACATACCTCTCAAAGCGCATATTTGTAGCTGGAAAAGAGAGACTTCTCTAATTCCGGAGATGGGAGGGGCGGGGTGGGTGTGGGTGGAGTATCCTACTCATTTTAGGGATGAGACACTGAAACCAAACTTCCTTCATCTCATATAAATTGGGGGTTAGTAACTGAGTTGAGTGCATACAAAATGCTACATGAATAAGCCACAGCTAGCCTTTTTTTCCCAAAACAAGCGATGTAGTAAATGTTGTAAAAGCAGTGGAGTAAACTGTCTTTTGCAAATATAATGATTTGGATGATTTATCTTGGAAAAAGGGCACTGAAGCCAATCCCGAGACCAAGTTTGTGATTTAAAGAGGGAGACAACCACCAATCTTGTGACTAGAAATCACAATGGATGAATTTATCAGGGATGAACATATGTTGTCTTCTCTTTGAGGTCCTCTTTAAGGTTTTATCACAAAGAATCTACCTCTTAATATGAAAAAATCGGGGGGGGGGGAACCCTGAATTTTATTGGTCCTTCGCAACTCATGATTCCTTCAGAGTACAAGGATTCCAACCTAGTTCCTTTAACAGGGAATCCTTTAGTATTTATAAAAGCTCTTCAGAAGGTGGAGGCTGGGAGGGAAAGTACATCCCCAAAAAACAAAAAGAATGAGGCATGTAGCTTCACCTGGTTGTCCAGTACTGCTCTTTGAAATAAATTATTGAAAACCATACCGACCACTCCCATGCCAACCCTTTTGCTGTTCCAGCCAAGTGACAGGTCCTGTAGCTCAGCTCACCTACAATCTGCTTCTCTGTGACTCAAATCTATCTGTCTTCCAACAGGACTCTTGGGTAACAGATAGCCGAGACACATCTTAATAGAAAAGGTTTTCTGATTGTCCAAGAAGAAAAAAAAAAAAAAAAAAACAGAACTCTGTCTACAGCATAACCAGAGGCACCAAATTACAATCCTCCTGCTGCAAGAAAAGACATAGCACTTCTGCCACTGAAGGTATAATGGCATAATGGAAGCATATGTTTGTGAAAATCTATGTTGGAGGACACATGACAGCTAAAGCACAAAATGAATATAGTAAGTAGCTATTACTTACCTCCTTAGGGACGTGCCTTGTTTGTCTCTAGATCTGCCACAGCACCTAGCACAGTGCTTTGTCTCTCATGTGTCACTTGCTAAGAGCATATTGGATTAAATAATTATCAGGACAATATCTGCAGAAAATGAGAGGTGGGCACCCTCTTGTCTTTGCTGCCCTTTAGAAGAGTGGTATCCAACCTAAGAGGGCCATGAGGCACAGAATTGGACTCAAGACACAAAACTGGATGGACAAGTTATGATGGAGCCAGTTGAGGAAACACAACTCATGGCATCACTGGGCATCTCTGCCCTGCTGAGCACCAGCAAAAATGCAAAAGTTGTCTACCACCAGGCACATGTGTGATTGGTCTAGGATTGATAGTTCAACCCTACTGGGAAAATAAGTTTACATCAGAACCAGTTTATGAAGGGAAGTCCTTTGCCCTCAGAAACTTTCATCCATCCATCAGGGGAGCCAGCAGAACACTACAGCTCTGTCTGCACCCGAGACCTGCAGTCAGGGCCAGGATAGTGGATCGGAGAAGGAATTAGAAAGGCAAACATGTGTTTGTGGCAACTCCCTTGTCCGTGGACCTTTGCCCAGGTCTGGCCCCAAAGTCAGGGCGGCCACAACGTCCGTAGCAGGGCAGCATCCTGCTGTAGCACAGTCTGGCCAAGGATTGAGGGAAACTGCCCACCCAGAGCAGATACTATCTGGAAGGAATGAAGATTTGGGAAAAGTCCCAGTGCTAGTTTAGGGCCAACCAGTCTCCACCTTCTCTGGCCCCCTCCCACTGGTTCCTCCCCTTTCAGCTGCTCTAGTTCTTATAAAAACTTCACAGCCTTTCACGAACAACCCACAGAAGCTCTCTTCTGTCTACTGCTGCACAAGCCAGTGAGACCAACCCACAGAACACGGAGAGACCATGAAGAGCCTGCTCCTTCTCTCCATCCTGGCTGCCTTGGCCGTGGCAGCTCTGTGCTATGGTGAGAAAACTTTCTTCTACCGCTTTTCTGGTTTTTCTTTTCTGCCTCTGATTTCAATTTATTTTTATTTTTCCCTTTCCCTGCTCCTCTTCTTCCCCCTCTCTCTAATAGAATCTTAAAGTACCATCAATCTACCATTTCCTAAGCCCTATGGACACTGATTTGTCCCATCAAATCTTCTTTACATCTGAAATATCCAGACTTAGCAAGCATGTCCTGTCTATAGTAAGTCACTATACACCTAGAAATTTTGCTGTTTCAGAAAGATATCAAATTCCCAGCCCCCAAGCTCTCATTTTTAGGGATGTTTATTTATATTTTGATAACAGTTGGTTAAAGGTATTAGTTAAATCACTCATTTTTAAGAAAAGCAGTTATCACATGAAATGTTAAGTTTAGCCTTATGCAGGGACAGATCAATCTCATGAACTTCCTACATTTGTTCAGTGAATTAATTTAAAAACAGAGTTCTACATTTAAAGAATCTCAGAGAAAAATGGGTGTATAATTCCAATTGTCAAAAGATAAATTCTACCTGGTTTCTCTATGCCGTTAACTACACCTATGTCTGTTCAAAATTTATGAAAGAGAATCTGAAGGAAGATTATTTTCAATCCATCTTATGCTTCAATTATCTGGATATTTAGATGTCCTTGAACCTCAATTATATTAACAACCACTTGTACTTTTCTTCTGACTCTTGAAATTATTCATATGGTTTCTGTATCAAAGGATTTGATCTCTTCATCTCCTCTTTGGTTTTTCAAATAAAATCACTTGCTTACAAATATAAACCCCTTATTGCCAAATTTACCTATTGTGCACAGAGAAGTGGTAGAAAGAAGAAAACTTATGCTTTGGCATCAGCTCAGCTTTTCCTCTGAACTGGCTTCAGCCCAGTGGGAGATGTCACCTGGAACCAGTGGTTTCTGTGACTGCCAAGGTCACACAGGTTCTTACGAGGCTTTCAGAACCTCTTAGAAACCTATCTTGGTAGATCCTGGTTGACCATATCCCCCACACTGCCGGGAGGACCTGGGCTATTTTCTGGACCCCTTTGTCCTTCTCAACTGTGCTCTTGGACAGGTCCCAAATGAATCAGAGAAGCAGCCTCTCTGGAAATCTGTGCGTAGCACTTAAATCAGCTTATTTCACTAGCCTGAAGACGTCAAAGCCCTTGGGAACTTATAGCCAAGTAACCACTGGCTCCTTCCTCATCAGAAAAAACTGAAGTGTAGAGATCTCTACACCAAGGACAGAGCTAGAGAAACAACTCCTCAATCCTAAATGCCTGAAATTTGTAATAATCACACTGCTCACTATATTCTTCACATCGTTTTGACTCTTTTCTCTCCGTCCGTCCTTCAATTTAGACCATTGTCATGTGTGATAAATAATAATCAACAGAAACTTTTTTTTTAAATTCCAGAATCTCATGAAAGCATGGAATCCTATGAAATTAGTAAGTGAACATTTTACTTCCTTATTTAAATCTCATGTTTTAAAGAATCTCTCTTCCTATTCTTAAGCAGACAAAATGATAGTATGTGGAGATCATATAGGGAAGGGAACGAGGGCCTCTTTTGGAAAACGAAATTGAAGAATCTAACAACTATAAAAATCACCAGATGCACAATGGTTTAGGCTTGAAATAGTGTGATATGGTGTTGAAACTGCATTCAGCAGAGTTGGAGGCATTTGGAAATTTTAAGCTGGCACCACATCAGCCACACAGATGGAAAACAAGAAGTAATGACAAATGGTGAAGTATGGCAAAGTATGGAATTAGAGGCCCAGTCAGCTGGGAAACCACAGTCGTCAGCATTATGTTGAATGCCATTGAGTATCTAGTTAACAAAGACTGAGTACAGGAAGAAGGAATATATCACCCTCATTCCCAGTTTGTTCATTATTTTCATGATATTTACACTGTCCATTTCTGGTGATCTAAAATTATGCTTCACAAGTCCTCAGGACAGAGTTTCTCCTCACAGGAATTACAAACACACTGACTAGGAATACCAAATTGAGAAAGGCAAAGCAATTGCCCAAAGGTGAAATAAACAAATAAAAATAACTGTGGCCTATGTAACAAACCTCTAAAAAGCATATGCTGATTTCTTTTGATTAGGCAGTTTATAAAACCTGCTTTACTTTTCCCTCTGAGTTTCATAAGATAGCTAGTTACATGAAATGTATGAGTTAATGAGTTTTCAAATGTATTTATGTCAGGGAATATTCATGGAAATATCTCCAACTATTGCTTCTCTGAAACTGCAATTATTTCTTTTTTCTTTGAAGATCCCTTCATTAACAGGAGAAATGCTAATACTTTTATGTCCCAGCAACAGAGATGGAGAGCTAAAGCCCAAGAGAGGTGAGTAACAAAACTTGATGAGGGGAGGTAATTTTACCCAATGTAGCATCCCTGATCTGAATGGAATGAGAAACATTCCATTTTTTTAATCATTTCTAATTGTAACCCTAAATCAAAGAATTAAAAACAGTGTATAGAAAATAACTGAATTTCAAGAAGACTAGTTTGTGAAAGACCCAGAAAGCTGAGAGAGGGAGAAGGGAAAAGGAGGACAGAAAGAAAATTTCTGTTTTCGCTTAAAAAAAAAAAAAAAAAAAGAAAAGAAAAAAAATTCCCCGGTTCTACCTTTCCCCCTATTAAGTGTCTTTAATATTGGGGGATGAATGGGATCTCTCTCCTATATTTTCTTATTCTTTCTTTCCCCTCTTTTCCCTTTCTCCCCCCCCCCAACTCTATGCTTCTAATTTGGGGCCTCTTTCCCCCCAACCACCAACATTCTAGGATCAGAGAACGCACCAAGCCTGCCTATGAGATCAATCGGGAAGCCTGTGATGACTTCAAGCTTTGCGAACGCTTTGCCCTGGTTTATGGATACGACGCGGCCTACAATCACTATTTCCGGCGGCGCAGAGGAAGCAAATGAGATTAGAAAACGTCTCTTTCTTTCCAGAGCCTGGTGTCTGGTTTTGTATTCCTTTGCAGTAGCATCATCGAACTACATAAACACATGAGAATTGCTTACTTCTTACATGTTCTTGTCTGGCTGCTGCTCTCCTTCCCGATCCCAGGCTGATACGCAGTGTAAGTGCAATGTTGTGAAAGGTCAAGAGGGAGTTAAGATGTGTGATTAGTATGTAATAAACTGTTGGTTGGATACTTTCATTTTGTGAGTCTGATTTCTTCTGGAAAAAAAGTACTAAGATATTTAAACCATGATCCATCTAACCCAGAACAGGAAATTCTGTTAATCATATTCTAGTGCTCATTAGAAACTATCTAGGGGCACCTGGGTGGCTCAGTGGGTTAAGTCGCTGCCTTCGGCTCAGGTCATGATCTCAGGGTTCAGGGATCAAGCCCCGCATTCGGGCTCTCTGCTCAGTGGGGAGCCTGCTTCCTCCTCTCTCTCTGCCTGCCTCTCTGCCTACTTGTGATCTCTATCTGTCAAATAAATAAATAAAATCTTTAAAAATAAAAAAAAAGAAACATATCTACATAGCAAGAATGAAACTTAGAAGACATTCAGCCATAATTTGTCTAGACTCTACCTTAGGATAGGTGAATTCCTCCTGTTATATGTTTTCTAGGGTTTTCAAACCTCATAGGTGATTAATCCTATGATTTTCCCGCTCCCAAACTTCAAATGGCCCTAATTCCCTTGTGTGGATTCTGAGCTTTATCCTGGCTCATCACTCTCATCATAATGTCTTGAGAGTTATCATGTCCTAAGATGTCAGTTTTAACTCACCTGGGCCAAGAAAATGTCACTTTCACAATCACCAGAGATTTTTTTAAACAATTCAATCCTGGAATTTGGGAACCAGACAAAATGTTATCATTCCCTCAAGCTTGGTTTGCCGATGAAGAAATGAGGCTCCAGAGTCTCCTGCTTGGTAGTTCAAGACAGAGCCCAGGACTTCTCAATCCCACTTTAGAGTTTGCTCTTCCTGCCATGAGAACCCATCCATGTCCAACTTTTACATCCATTCCTTTTGGTAGGCCCACTGCCTCCATCTCCTTAGTGGATAATCTTTCCAATCCTTCAAAATTCAGCTCAAAACTCAAGTACTTTATGAAATCAATAATGATTAAATCCACCCATCTCCTATCACACTACTCAAACCAGTGTCTAACCCTTCAACAATATATGTAAAGTACAATAGTATTATTCAATTCATATTTTGATTAAAGTTTCTTTTTATGCATATTTCCTTGGCTAACATTAAGGGAAGAAACTGCAATTTCTTTTCTTCTCCACAGGCTTAGTAATATGCTCTGTTCACAAAGGGTTTTCAATGAAAGATGAATAAAAACAGATTGACTAGTCATGCAAGGGAGTGATAACCCAATTTTGAAACATTCATACAATAATGTGTGTTATATAATTTAAACCATCATCATAGTAATATGATGATGAACGCTTTATCATTTTCTAAGCTATTTTGCATGTGATAATTCATTGGGTCTTACAACAACCTAGAAGATGGGTAATATTTATTAGATGGTAAATTGAGATTCAGAGAAGCAACTTCCTAAAGACATTGTAGTGAATGCAGTGGTGTGTTACTCAGTCTGAGATATTATTCCCCTGATCACCAGATACATTGGCAGCTGATGGTTCCCAGCTAAGGACTTGAGCGCAATTCTCTACAGCTCTCTAGAGTTCTCCCTTGTGTGCACCTCTCTCCTCTCTGATACTCTTCTTTGTAATCACCAGCCACCTCTCTGACTCCCAGCTCTGTCTCCTCAGTTTAGGAAAGCCAAGAGGCTCTGCTGAGCTCTACTGTCTGTCCTATGGCTGAAAACTTTCCAAGAAGTTGGGGCAATTATCAAACTCATCCTCATTTACATCAGTGTTGAGAATTACAGAAGAAGGCAAAAATAGAGGGTAAGGGGAATAAAAATTGAAAACAAATGGCAAGATGATAGACTTAAACCTATCACAGAAATCTCATTATATGTAAATGGCTTAAATAGCCCAGTTATTTTCTGCTTTTACATACGTTAAGATCTTATAGGATGTTTTTGCTTTTGCTTTAAACAGTCAATTATTTTTTAAAATGTTTAGATAATACAAAAAAAGAAATCTCATGTATTTACTCATGTAGCTTCCATTTTCACAGCTCCTCCTTCTTTTGTATGCATCCAGATTTCCATCTGGTCTCATTTTTCTTCTGCCCAAAGGACTTCCTTTAACATTACTTGTAATTCTGGTCTGCTGGATTCTTTCAATTTTGAAATTTTGCCTTCATATTTGAAATATGTCTTCACTCCATAGCAAATCCTATGTTGCCAGGTTTTTAAAATTCTTTTAAGATGTTCCACTGTCTTATGGTTCTCATTGTTCCTGCTATAAATCCATTGTCATTCTTACCTTTATTCTTTTGTATCTTCTACTGTGTCTTCTATGTCTTGCAGCTTCTGAGGTTTTTCTCTTTACCATTGGTTTTAGCCAAAGTGATTATTATGTACCTTTGTGTGGTTTTCCTCATTTTTCTTGTCCATGAGGTTTATTGAGCTTCTTGGATTGCATTAAATTTAGAAATTATCATTATTTCTTATCATTATTCATTGTATCTTATTCATTATCATTATTTCTTCAAATACTTTCCTTCCTTCACTCCTCTCATCCATGGAGACTGCACCTACATGCACTTGAAGTTGTTCCACAAAAGAAAACAGTTTATTTTAATGTGTCTACAAGTTTGTTAACTGATCCTCAATAACATCTAATTTACTGTTAATCCTATCCAGTCCATTTTTCATTTCAGACATTACAGTTTTCACCTATAGAAGTTTTATTTGGGTGTTTTAATATTTTCTATGTCTCAACTTTTTTAACATCTTTGATAAAGTCAGGATAACTTTTTTTAATGTCATTGTTTGCTAATTCCAATATCTGTCTCACTTTCACTTTTGATTGGTTGATTATTCTACTTGTTATGGATCTTAATTTCCTAGTTCTTTGAATTCCTGCTAATCTTTTATTTGTCACCAGATATTGTGAATTTTACTGTTTTTGTATTCTTGAGCTTTGTTCTGGGACAGTTAAATCACCTGGGTAAAGTTTCATTGTCTTACATCTTGCTTTTAAAATGAGACCAACTCAGTAGTTAGTCTAGGACAAGTTGCTTCCCCTACACTGACGAAAGACCCTCTGAGTACTGCACCCAATGTCCCATGAATAGGTGGTAGGAAGAGACAATAATCCCAGCCCTGAGTTAGTGCCAGCTACTGTTCCCTTTATTCCTCTTGGATGATTATTTTTTTATATTTATGTGCCAATCAATCCTCTGTTACATATCCAGATATCCAGAGACCCCTCTCTCCTCTTTCTCTCTCCTCTCCAGTATTTTGCCATGTAAATTATAACCACCACACTCTCCTAGGACTTTCAACTCATCTCAACACAAAATGTCCACCATATTTCACTTTGGTTCCCTCCTCCCTGAGCCATGGCCTGGAAACTCTCTTAAGGCAATAAACTGAGGCAATCACAAGACTGACTTTGTTTGTTTCTAATCTCTTAGGGATCATCATCATCTTTCATTGATTGATGTCCAGTGTCTTGAAAATCATTGTTTCATATGTATTGTCATCTGCTTTCTTTAGTTATTTCTAAAGAAAGGGTAAATCCCATTTGAGACTCCATATCAGACAGGACTATTCTGAATGGCCATCTTAGCCTCAAAGTTTCCTCCTAGAATTGGCTAAGGCATTTATTGGAATTGTATGACAGCTCAAATTTTCACTCTGCCTAAGCCTATATTCCTCACCCCCACCCATGTTGTACTCAAGAGTACTTCCCTATAAACCATCTGTACACAAATATCCAACTCTTAGAGTCTGTTTCCCAGGAACCAGATCTGTGACCATCATTCAGTTGGTAAATAGGGGGACAGGGGTCTTCTTGCTCCAAACCTCTTGTTTTATCAATTGCACAGCACTGGAGTTATAGTTTTTGACCTGACAAGGAGTTCAGCAAAAACCTCATTCAATCCCCTCATTTCATGTTGAGTAGCTTAGACTAAATGTTCCAAGGACAGGTGATTTTATTTTCCTGAGAAATTTACTTGTACTGACCTCATAAAATCTAATTCCTTAAGCCAGTTTTTAGAAAGTATTATGTACAAATGGTCCATACATTGGTACCAACCTTTACTGTATGCAGCCACACTTTCCAATCTGATGAGGCTAGTTTTCATGTAGTTTCAGGTCAGTCAAAATTTTATCTATCCACCTTCTCTGTTCTGCTTCTTTCTTTGATATACATTGGTGTTTGAGAGATAAGACACATGAAGTGATGGGTTACAGGCCTTATTTTCTTCCCTTTTCATGATCTTGGTAAGGCCTTTCATGAAATAGTACATCCTGGGAACCAAAGAGTGCTTAAACACAGTGAGAATGCTCTTCTCCCACCCCATAAAATCCATCTTCTGTTTTAGCAAATGTTTGAGAATAAGGACTTTGGAACTCCTAGCTTCACCACTTAGAACTGTGAAATTCTTGGGCAAGTTAATCTCAGTTTCCCTATTTGTAAAATAAGATTATTCTAGTACCCACCTTCACCTTGCTGTAAATGCTAAATAAATGAAATATAGGTGATGTACACAAACACTGGCATAGCATAAGTGCTTAATAAATGTTAGCTATTTCTACTGTTGCTTTCTATTGTATTATTACCATTACTGTAATGTACTCATTCTGGATATTAAGAAATGACAGCATGATTTTTCTTTGGGGGTACTTTGAAAGCAGCCAGCAGAACTTACGGCCAAAAACTGTTGATAGCACAGGCCAGTTTGTACCTATTCCATTCTTTGTCAGTTCTCCCCTATGCCATATCTACCTGTGCTGATGAAACATGTAGTTTCAGAATCCTTGTCCGAGGAAGTTCATTTTCATTTAAGGAAAATTCATTATCTTAACTCTTGTGTCTACCTGGGTTTAGAATTCATACAACTGTATTTTTATGCGGTCATAAAAGTATCCCTATTAGAATGGAGTTAAAGTTATATACTTAAATACTAGTGCTAGTAGTATATTTGAGCACTATTTAAATCCCTACGCTTACCTTTTCAATAAAGATAATCTGTAAGTAATCTGTTGTTCTATCTCTGAGTTCTTGAGTACCTTGATTAACCATCATTTGTAGCCTTTCCTTCACTTCCTCAATTCTAACACTCTAGCCCAGTTCCTTGCCATAATACAAAATTCTAATGAGAGAAATTTCTATACTGAACTTATTTAGATTTGGAACCCTGAAACTGTGCGTAGATTGCCTCTGTTTTTTTATTCATTTCTATTTCATCCTAGATGGCCCTTCTCTGGAGCCCGGACATTACTACCTCTCTGACTGTTGCTAGGTATATCTTCTGCCATGCCTCCTCCTTCAGTAAGAATCCCTAGCAACTGATGTTAATTCAGAACAGAATATATTAATCCATTTGATTTTCTTTGCAAGAATGGGGCATCTTTATCCATGAGGTGTTATCCACCATAAACTACCAAGCATCATACAGTGGCATGTCCCCAGTAGGAAGACTACATGGGTCTGAGAACCAAGATAAAGAAGCAGTATTTATTTATCATTTATCTATTTATCATATTGCATAACCCACAAGAAGGGTTTATACTTTCCCTCCTTACAATTCTAGTATCTGTGGGTTGGAAATTCTGATTCATATAGAGAGAACAATTTTACCACAGAACATTTTAAACGTCCCATTTAAGCTCTAGATGCTATCACATCAGTCTCTTCATGCTAAGAGAACAATTAGCAAGTAACAGAGTCATCTTTTCTAAAGGGGATAATTGAACATGTTTATCTGGAGAAGGTAGGCTTTCTGAATCTAAGAAGAAAAATATATGAGATATCTAGGTAATCCATTGGAATAACTCGTGGCATTTCTCTTCCCAATTGTGAGAGTAAGTGGGCAAATAATATGTCAGCTACGGTCTGGGAAGGGCATGGTGACCACCTCACAACTCTCAGGAATGGGAATCTATTTCACTTAGTCAATTACACACCTAGACCACCTGATGTGTTAACTAAGAGTAAGGTGATCAGCAATGGATAGTTGAAGAGGGAAACAGTGTTAGTAGTGACTTTATTACCAGCTGCAGCAGCACAGGCTGCAGATTGTCTAGCTAACCTTTGTAAGATTCTAACTTGCTCCAGGGCTGAATTGGATTTCAAACACGAGACTATACCAAAGGAGAAACGATAGAACTGAGAAAGAGGAGATCACTGTCACACTAAAACTGGGAAAAACAGTTCTATTAAACAGCCACAGCATCTGGGAAAAGATAACTAGATTGTAATTTTTTTTTTCCTGGAAAAGAGTCCGACCAGAATCCTGGAGAAGCTATTTCTGGACCATACTGTATGAAACAAGTGGAAGGAACAGTGCAAATGGGAATTGTAATTGATTTTATGGTGTTTTGCTCAGTTCCCTTCAGGACTGAGGCACTCATTCCCTCACATGCCAGCAATTGATGGCTTTGGGTGAGCTGAGTCCATCTCCCAAAACTGCCCTTAGATGAAGAGAGCAGCTTGCTCCAATTCATAAAACAGCCCCCATCTCAAAACTTGTCAATGCTAGGCCCTTTTCCCTGACACTGGCATCTTTCAACCTTGTGATTCCTTCTTTCTTATCTTTCCTTCCCCTTACAAGCTCAAAGCCAGAATATATTTGGCTTAATTGCTCAGTTTATGACATATGTATACACACACAAATACAGCAGAGGTAGGATATGGAAATCTCTTGGTGAACTCTAAATTCATCCTGAAATGGAAACTGGCCCCAGGTTTTTTTGGATTTAAAAATGTAAACCCCTCCCTCAAGTTATTCTTAAGTAAGTTGATGCCAGGGACTACATTATGAGACTCATCTTTTAATTTCTTTACAGAAATGAACTGGGTGACCCGTTGGGGGTTTTTTCCATCTCTCATTTCTCTGAACTCAGACATTGAAGACTAACCTACAAAGAAGAAACCCAGAAACATAAGTCATCTGGGGTTGTTAAAACATGAGGTTAAGCTCTGAAAAATACTGTTCAAGAAATGTGCTCTTTTCTCAGTTAATACAGGACGCTTTTATGGTGCTTGCCTAGAAACACTCTGACTCCTTTACTTTGGAGAAAACAATACACAGAATTTGTCTCTATCCATTTCATCTAAGGATAATGACTACTCCTTTTGACCACAAACATAATAAAGTAGGAAAATAATCTGCATACATTTAGATACAGTTTTTAAACATTCTGAGAGAGAATTTTCCTCTTTACAAGAAGTTTTGGAAAGGTTCCTAAAGATAATGTTTTTTTATTATAAAAATTTTTCAAAGAAAATCATAAATGCTATGACTTACCCCTAGGAGTAAATTAGAACTCAAACATTAGAGTATACCAAGGAAGATGTCATAGAGCTGAAAAAGAGGAGATAAATTTTTCACTAAGCTGGTAAATACATTTCTATATACACCCATGCTATCTAGAAAAAGGTGGCTAGAACTACAAAGTTTAGTAGAAGTTTAAGGACAAATAACACCCATCTCTTTGAAAACATAAAAGGAATTAAGAATTAAAAGAGAAAGTGGATCAAATTAGACCAGCATTTCCAAAATAAGTATTCTAAAGAATGATGTTCCAGTCAGTGTCTCAGCAAATGTTGTTTTATGCCCAAATAAGTTCTATTGTTTTTGCATAATCTCCTCTTGGAGATAAGTATTTATGTGAAATTTGCTATATTAAATCCTCTCTGTGGTCCATCAGTAAAGGAATCTGTTTGAATCTATTTAACTCAGGGGTACACGGGATAATTTGACAATAGAACATTCTCTTTAAATGGTGTTGGTTACCATCTTGCACAACTTACTTCAGAATTATTGGTCAAGCCCAACCTCCCTCTCCTTTTATAGCATGCCTACCGTGTATTTAACACTTAACAAATATTTATCATATACCTGCTCTATACCACACAATATGACCACACAGTAGAAAATGATCAATTTGGGGGCGCTTGGGTGGCTCAGTGGGTTAAGCCTCTGCCTTCAGCTCAGGTCATGATCCCAGGGTCCTGGGATCGAGCCCCGCATCAGGCTCTCTTCTCCGTGGGGAGCCTGCTTCCTCCTCTCTCTCTGTCTGCCTCTCTGCCTACTTGTGATCTCTGTCAAATAAATAAGTAAAATCTTTAAAAAAAAGAAAAGAAAATGATCAATTTGCACTTAAAGCATTGTTAGGAAATTCTCTAGGTTGCGTGATTCATCAGCTCATTTTTTGGATAACTGATTGCTAGGATAGAAAATTTTCTTATACCACAGCACTTGGGTGACTGAGTCGGTCAAGACTCTGACCCTAGATTCCAGCTCAGGTCATGTTCTCAGGGTTGTGGGATCAGCCCTGTGCTGGCCTTCATGCTCAGCACAAAATCTGCTTGTCCCTCTCCCTCTGCTTCTCCCCATGCTGGCACCTCTCTCTTTTTCTCTCTCTCTCTCTCTTTCTCTAAAATAAATAAATTTTAAAATTCTTCCTTCTTATTATGTTCAGTTAGCCATTATATAGTACATAATTAATTTTTGATCTAGTGTTCGATGATTCATTAGTTAAGTATAACATCGAGTGGTCATCACAGCACATGCCCTCCTTAATAACCATCACCCTGTTACCCCCCCCATCCTCCTTCCTTATGAAACCCCCCGATTGTTTCTCGGGGTCCATAGCCTGTCATAGTTCATTTTCCTCTCTGATTTCTCCCCTTTTGCATTTCTCTCCCTTCATCTATGGTCCTCTGTGCTACTGTTTATGTTCCACATAAGAGTGAAACCGTATGATAATCGTCTTTTTCTGCCTGTGACTTACTTCACTTAACATAATCCCCTCCAGTTCCATCTGATGTAGCTGCAAATGGTGTGTATTCCATTGTATATGAACCACATCTTCTTATCCATTTATCTGTTGAAGGGCATCCGGCTCCTTCCACAGATTAGCTATTGTGGACATTGCTGCTCTGAAAATGCGGAAGGGGGTGGGCACATGCTCTTTCTTTTCACCACAGCTGTATTTTGGGAGTAAATACCTAGTAGTGCAATTGCTGGGCCATAGGGTAGCTCTATTCTTAATATCTTGGGGAACCTTCATACTCTTTTCCAGAGTGGCTGTATCAGCTTGCATTCCCACCAAGAGTGTAAGAGGGTTTCCCTTTCTCCACATCTTCTTCAACATTTGTTGTTTCTTGTTTTGTTAATTTTTGCCATACTAACTGGTATAAGGTGGTATCTCATTGTGGTTTTGATTTGTATTTCCCTGATGGCTAGTGATGTTAAGCATTTTTTCATGTGTCTATTAGCCATTTCTATGTTTTTTCAATTCTGTAAATTTTAAAAATCTTTAAAAAACTAAATTTTTTTATATTGGATCAATTTAAAAATGTTGGCATTAATTCTTCTTTCTAGAATAAAACAGAGTGCATATATTCAACGGCCTCACTTATCTTTTCCCTTTTTAAACATCTACATTTGATTTGCTACTCAGACATATGCATGCTCTCATGTATCTTTTTTCTCTCTCCATTTTTTAGCAAACATAAACACAAACTCCATTCATTTGAAAAATAAATTTATTTTCTTATCATGAGCATAGTAAACTGATATATCAGCCATGGTCTGAGAAATACATGGTGACCAGGAGCTCACAACTCTCAGGAACGGGGGTCTATTTCACTCACCAACTGAAATATTCTTTCTATATTTTTTAAAGATTTTATTTATTTATTTAACAGAGAGATCACAAGTAGGCAGGGGTAGGGGGAGCAGTCACCCCACTGAGCAGAGAGCCAGATGTTGGGTTCGATTCCAGGACCCTGAGATCATGACCTGAGCCAAGGCAGAGTCTTAACCCACTGAGCCACCCAGGCTCCCCTATTCTTTCTATATTAATGCAAAAAATAGCCCAATGCTTATGTTCCATTTGCCATGATTCTAGGAGAGAAAAGCTATACAATTTTTTTTTATTATTTTATTTTACTATGGTAAACACACTTAACCTAAGATCTACCCTCTTAAGTTTTTCAAGTGTATTATTGTTGTCTATAGGTACAATGTTGTACAGCAGATCTCTAGAACTTACTCACCTTGTTTAACTGAAACTTTATACCCTGAATTTATAACTTCTCAAACCACCTTCCCAACCCCTGGCAATCACTATCATTCTTCAATTATATGAATTTGACTATTTTCAGGTACCTTATGTAAGTGGAATAATGCAATATTTTCCTTTCTGTGACTGACTTATTTCACTTAGCATAATATCACAAGATTCATCCATGTTGTACATTGCAAAATTTCCTTCCTTTTTAAAATTGAAAAGTGTTCTCTTGGATGTGTACACTACACTTCCTTCATCAATTCATCTGTCAATTCTTAAATTTGTTAGGACTTGTTTTATGACCTAATATGTTTTATGAACTAATACCTTGGTGAAAGATCCATAAGTGCTTGAGAAGCATGTGTATTCTAGTGGCTGGAATGGTCTGTATACATGTATTAGGTCCCATTGATCTATAGCATTATTCAAGTCCTCTGGGTTTTTTTTATTAATCTTTTGTCTAAATGCTTTATTGAAGTAGAGTATTTAAGTCTCTTACTATTATTATATTGCTGTCTATTTCTTTTTTTTTTAAGATTTTATTTATTTATTTGACAGATCCCAAGTAGGCAGAGAGGCAGGCAGAGAGAGAGGGAGAAGCAGGCTCCCCGCTGAGCAGAGAGCCCGATGCGGGGCTCGATCCCAGGACCCTGAGATCATGACCTGAGCCGAAGTCAGGGGCTCAACCCACTGAGCCACCCAGGCACCCCATATATTGCTGTCTATTTCTTCTTTCTGTTCTGTCAATGTTTGCTTTATAAATTTAGGTGCTTTGATGTTCCATTCATATATATTTATAATTGTTATATCTTCCTGTTGAACTGGCCCTTTTGTCATTATGTAATGCCCTTCTTTACCTCTTTTGACAGTTTTTCACCTAAAGTCTCTTTTATCTGGTATAAGTAGAGCCACTCCTGCTCTCTTTCAGTTACTATTTGCATGGATTATCATTTTCCAACCTTTCACTTGCAGCCTAAGTATGTCTTTAAATCTAAAGTGAGTTTCTTACAAACAGAATATAGTTGGGATTTTTTAATCCATTCAGTCACCCCAAATCTTCCGATTTGGGAGTATTATCATCTGAATGTATTCTCTCCCCCAAATTCATATGACAAAATCCTAATTCCCAAATGTGATGGTATTAGCAAGTAGACCTTGGAGAAGTGCATAAACCATAAGAATGAAGCCTTCATGAGGCTCCCAAGAGGTTCCAAAGAGATAAGATAAGAGGTCCCAAAGAGATCTTTAGCCCTTTGCTGTATGAAGACACAGCAAGAAAATGCTGGCTATGAGTCAGAGAGAAAACTTTGCAAGAATGTGTCCTGCTGGCATTTTGATCTCAGACTTCCCAGCCTCCAGAACTCTGAGAAATAAATTTCTGTTAAATTAAAATGGATATCCATTCTGAGATATTTTGTTATAGCGGCCCAAGCAGACTAAGACCGGGTGTTTAATCTATTCACATTTAAAGTAATTATTGATAGGGAAGGATTTACTATTGTTGTTTTTTTAAGGTATTTTATGTTGGTTTTATAGTTCTTTTGTCTGTCTTTTCCTCTCTTGCTGTCTTCTTTTGTGTTTGTTGATATATATATAGCATATATATGTGATAATATTTTTTTTTCATTTATTTATTTTCAGCATAACAGTATCATTATTTTTTCACCACACCCAGCGCTCCATGCAATCTTTGCCCTCTATAATACCCACCACCTGGTACCCCGACCTCCCACCCCCCCGCCACTTCAAACCCCTCAGATTGTTTTTCAGAGTCCATAGTCTCTCATGATTCACCTCCCCTTTCAATTTATCCCAACCCCCTCTAACTCCCCATGTCCTCCATGCTTTTTGTTATGCTCCACAAATAAGTGAAACCATATGATAATTGACTCTCTCTGTGATAATATTTTATATGTATATGTTTATTTATGTATTTTTGTCTTGGTATGCTTTGATTCCTTTCTTCTTTTTTAAAGATTTTATTTATTTATTTGACACAGAGAGGGAGAGTTCACAAGTAGGCAGAAAGGCAGGCAGAGAATGGGAGGGAAGCAGGCTCCCCGCCAAGCAGAGAGCCCGATGCAGGGCTTGAGCCCAGGACCCTGAGATCATGACCTGAGCGGAAGGCAGAGGCTTAACCCACTGAGTCACCCAGGTGCCCTGTTTTGATTTCTTTCTATTTTTCCTTTGTGTAACTTATATATATATATTCATATGTATGTGTATATATACATATAAAGATATTATATATATATATATATATATATATATATATATATATATATATTTGGCTACCCTGGAGCTTATATATGTATATATATATTTGGCTACCCTGGAGCTTACATAAAATATCTTGTCTTTATAATAGTCTATTTTAAGCTGGTAACAACTTAAATTCAATCACATACGAAAACCCTACACTATAACTTCTCCCCCTCCACACATATTATGTTAACTGTTATTACGATTTTCATCTGTTCATATTGTGTATCTTTTAACATGTTTTTATTTAGTTATTTTTAACACTTTTTCCTTTTAAACTTTTAAACTAGAATTTAAAGTGACATATCAACCAGAATACAGTAATACAGCATTCTGTATTTGTCTATATATTTACTTTTACCAATGAATTTCATACTTTCTTATACCAGCATGTTGCTATTAGCATCTTTTATTTCAACTTGAAAAATTCTCTAGTATTTCTTATGAGACAAATCTAGTGATGAACTCCCTTGTGTGTGTGTGTTTGTGTATGCATTAAGGGGGGTGTTGTATATGTTTTGGTCTGGAAAAATCTTTTTCTCTCCTTCATTTTCAGAGGATAATTTTGCCAGATATATTATTCTTAGCTGGCAGGTTTTTCCCTTTAGCGTTTTGAATATACCCTCCCACTCTCTTCCGACTTGCAAGGTTTCTGCTGAAATATCCTCTTATGGGGGTTCCCTTGTATGTGACAAGTTTCTTTACCCTTGCTGATTTCAGATTCCTTCCTTGTCTTTGACTTTTTTGACAATTTGATTATAATGTGTCTCAGAATACAGGCATTCCTCAGCTTATGATGGTTCAACTTATAATTTTTTGACTTTACAATGGTGCAAAGACAATACATTCAGTAGAAACTACACTTTGAACTTTGAATTTTAATCTTTTCTCAGGCTAGCAATATATAGTATGATACTCTCTCATGATGCAGGGAAGCAATGGCAAATCACAGTTCCCAGTCAGCCACACAATCACAAGAGTATATTTACAACCATTGTGTACCTATACAACCATTCTCTTTTCATTTTTAGTATACATTCAACAAATTACATAAATTTCAATAAAGTAAGATATTCAATACTTGTTACTCTTTGTGTTAGATGATTTTGCCCAACTGCAAGTCAATGTAAGTGTTCTGAACATTTTTAAGGTAGGCTATGCTAAACTATGATATTCAATAGGTTAAGTGTATTAAATATATGTTCAACTTATAATACTTTTATTAAAATGCCATCATAAGTTGAGGAAGATCTATAGATTTTTTTGAGGTTCATCTTACTTGGGTTTTTGTTGGGCTTCTTGAATCTAAATGTCCATGTCCTTTCCCAGATTTGGAAAGTTTTCAAACATTATTTCCTCAAATGAACTTTCAGGTCCTTTCTTTTTCTCTTCTTCATTTGGGATTCCAATAATGTGTATATTGGTCCTTTTGATGTTCAGTTATTTCCCTAAAGCTTTCTTTGCTTTTTTCATTCTTTTTTCTTCTCTGGCTGAATTATTTCCAATGGCCTGTCTTCAAGTTTGCTAATCTTTTCTTCTACTTGACCTAGTTTATTATTGAACCCCTCTAGTGACTTTTTCAATTCAATTGTGTTCTTCACCTTCATGATTTCTATTTTGGTACTTTTTAATACTTTCTATCACTTTGTTGCAATTCTTTTTGTTCATGCATTATTCTCTTGACCTCAGTGAGTATCTTTATGACAATTATTCTGAACTTTCTCTCAGGTAAATCATATAATTCCATTTCATTAAGGTTGGTTTCTGAAAATTTATCTAGTTTCTTTGTTCAGAACAACTTTGCCTGATTCATTTCCCTTGATACTCTGCTGGTGTCTGGACATTAGACAAAGCAAGCACCTGTCCCAGTCTTCATGGACAGGCCTCATACAGAAGAAAAGCTTCATCACTCAGCCCAGCTAGAGATTGTGGGGGCCTCTATTAACTCTTTCCCTACTCAGGAAGAAACAGGGAGCTGTGCTTTTTGTCCTTTTGCTCTGTGCTGGGTTAGGGAAGCAAAAGGAGGTGTAACAATAGTGACTAACCATTCAAATCATTATTTCCATTCCTCCTCATTGGCTAGACTCTGTTGGACCCATGAAAGCTCCAAGAGTGGCAAAATAGATGGCAGATCTTGGGGAAGCCCCAGAGAGGTTAGGATGCTAGATGCATTGATCAACTCTTTTGCTGTTCTGGAGGAAGCTGAGAATTGGGATTTCTTTTTTTTTTTAATCTGCTTCTCCTGTGCTAAGCTGAGAATCTATGGCATGCATTTACACACACATAACCTCCCATCCCCATCCTCTTCTAGCAGCTAGACTTTGCCAGACACATTAGACCTCCAAGATTGGTAAGACTGACAGATGTTAATTCTTTGGTCATCCTTAGGAAATTTAGGGCACTGGACACATGAACTCCCCGCCACCCCATTATGTATAGCTGAGAGCTGGCATTTTTCCAGATCCTAATCATTTTGTGCTGAACAGGGAAGAAGCTGTCACATCTACCAGACCAAGCTGCCATCTCCATTTTCTCCCAGGTGACTAGGCTGTGCCAAACCCATCAGATTACATAACTGGTAACACAGAAGCTAGTCTTCTGGGTAGCCGCCTCAGAAAAGTTGGGATGCTGTATGT
Source organism: Mustela lutreola (assembly GCF_030435805.1). Taxonomy (NCBI): domain Eukaryota; kingdom Metazoa; phylum Chordata; class Mammalia; order Carnivora; family Mustelidae; genus Mustela; species Mustela lutreola. The sequence goes on from NC_081297.1 coordinate 93,244,913, forward strand.
ACAAAACAGGACCTTCCTTCCCCTGGGAGAAAGTGGGAGCCAAAGACTTTCTTCCCAATCATACAGCTATGCTAGGGACAAGGACTCCAATGAGAGGGGAATCCCAAGTTTTTCTACCATTTTCAGTGAGTGTTTTGTTTGTTCTGGACACAGCCATCTTTCAATCAGTTTCTGGGTTACTCGCAAAGGGAATTTGTAAATTGTTGTTGAATTGGTGTTTATGGGGAGAAGGCATGTCCAAGGCTTCCCCCTTCACTATCTTGCTTATGTCACATACCCCCAAAGCAACTTTTTCTAGATACATTCTAGTTGGTCAATATCTGTCCTATAGGACCTAATATGAAGCGCAAAACATTATCTGATGGTTTCATAGTATAACTAATTGTGACTGCTCATTACCCAACTCTTGTTGCCCTTATTGGGAGTCAGAGCCTGCATTTATTTCTCTCATGGCTACTTCTCATGCCCTGTTAAAAGCCTTTAAGTATTTTTGACATAAATTGCTAGAAAATCATATCTTCCCCCATCTTGTCCTTCTGAGTAAATTTTATAATCTAAATGCAAAGTATATTTTATTGTTTTTTTACCTGTTCTCTCTTTAAATTCAGTAGTTGAGATAATTTTGTCATTTATTTTATTAGTTCTTTTTGGAGATCTGATTCACCTGAAAATTTGATGAGGAAGTCACCTATGCTTTTGAATAAAATATCTTTACCAACAAAGATTAGCAACAGATTCCTCAGAGGGAAAGAACCAAAAAGGGTGAGATAATACAGCCATAGGAAAAAAGGTTGGCATTAAAATTCACTTCAAAGCTAATCATATCACCTGCTGTAGCCCTGCATCTTTGTTAATACAGCCCGCTTTATTGGAGATCCCAGTGCAGACTTAGGGAGCCAGTAAATTCATTGCATGTGCTATCTGAGATCATTCTCTTGACCCCATTTGCTTTATTTCCTTACTATTCAAAATGCCTAGGTGCTGCATAATGATTAGCTAACACATAATGCAAATAAACCCACTGATTGGGCCAAAAGGACAGAAGACAAAGAAAGGTCATATGAAGTCTCCAAATGAAGTGCTGTTTAGACAATTTCCCAGGCCAGGTCTTACTCACTCCTCCCCACCCCAGAGATTTGAGTACTTGTTGGGCAAGTACTAACATGTGCTTTGGTATAGGAAGACCTGAGCCCAGGTCAGTCCAAGCTAGAACTATGACAAAGAAAGAAAATATTGTCTTAAACATCCACACTTTTCCTTTCCAGTGTCTCTTTTTCTATCTACTCCCTTCCCACTACTGACCCAGACAAGTTTGCCTTTGTCTTTCCAAGGAGATGTCTGCGTTTTAAAAACAAAATTTGGAGAGGACTATCTTGACACAAACACACACACAAAAGTGTTTCAAATAGTCACCTTAAAGGCAGGGAGACAAGGTCCTGTACACAGATGTTTTGCTGCATGGCTCCCAGAGTACATCTCAGGTTATATTACAAAGTAGCAACATAATCTACGGACAAGTAAAGAGGATTTTCTTTGTCAGCTGAACAGCTAGACAAGTTTCTCAAGCTGTCAATCAAGAGTAAGGTAAAAAGAGGCCCAGACTGATGTGGTTTCTGAGGAGTTCTTTAGGTGAGGGGGAACCTAAGTCTTATCTGGCCCCCTGGGAATTACTCGTTTCTGGAGCCCCTACATTTTCCTGGTATATACAAGAAGTCAGGACTGATTTGAAAGAGAAGCATACTAAGCTTAATATCTAGAATGTCAGCTGTGGGTGTAGACTTAACTAGAAATGGTATTTGCATTTGTATGCCTGCATGTATGCCCTGAGAAAAAGAGAAGCAATCTTAGGGTTGATAACCCTGCCTTCTTCCAGCTCAGTGCAAACACAATTCAAGATCTTCTCTATATAAGCTGTGCCCTTCCTTCCCCCAAGGAGCTGTGGATATATGGCATTAATTTTCCATTTTTATAAATGAATTTATTTTAAACACTTTTGTACATATACATCAATCCCACAAATATTAACAGCATCTATAGGTTGTAGGCAAAAAGGTTATTATCCATAATCAAGAGATGTGAAAACTAAAACATTACTGGGTTAAAGTCATAAGTAAGTTAAAAACAAAACCAGCACTGAAACTCAATTTTTGATATCTTCTGCAGGTGAGAAGCTTAAGGAGTTTTTTTGCAAAAGCAAAACTAAAGATGGACAACATTTGCAAACTGACCAGACTTTCAACAGCATGAAAAGAGAAGATACAACCCTAAAGCAGGAAGAAATGTTGAGACTGAAAAACCTCTTTGCAGTCATCTTTTAGTTTCTGATAAGATTCCCTTGGGAATTACAAAGTCACATGTTTGCAATCAATCTAAACAGCACTTTTCAGTGATAAAGCACTTTTCAATCCCCTGCCTTGGAAAAAACTAGATCCCTTGGACAAAATCAAATAATTCAGTGTTGGTTTTGCAAGAGGGAAAAATAAACCTGTACTTCAAAAATATTTACAGCTTGAGGTTTTTTTTCCCTTTGCACTCAGTGACCTGAAGGATGAAAAGAGGGCACTGAGCCAAACCAAAATATGTCCATGGTTTTCCACAAGCTGAACTAGGTTTCTAAATGTTGCAGTTAAAAAGCTTCAAAGTCATATTTCAGCTCTGTGACTGCCTTGTGTACACATACCTTACAATGTTAAACAATGACATGATTTATTACCTTCATATTAAAAACAAATAGATATGACTTCAGGGCTAAATAAGATCTTGACAGGATCAGCTAAGTATTTAGATATTCAAGCTCTAGAATTAGCCCTATGTATCCTTCAAAGTTTTTTCAGTATCCATATTTTTAAGCCTCCAGTTTTCCAAGATCTTTCATGAGAGACTATCCTACAGTATAGTTAGTTTATCTAACAGATAACTATGCTAATCCTGGTACATATAAATATTGGCTTTCAAAGAGAATTAGTGAAATGCCTTCTTTCTGTCTTCAACAACAAAATGAAATGCAAAATAATTCAAAAGATGGGTAGATGTACCAAAATGGAACCTTGTGGATGTTCTCCATTTGATGGTGATGCTTCTTCCATAATTCATCATTGGCTGATGTTTTAATGATCATGTGACTTTGGGGGAAGTGTGAATTGGAAAGCTTACCCCTTCATAAAAGTGCAAGAAATGTAGTCACCTTCACCCCAACCATACCTCCCTCTCTAAGCTTAACTGGAACTTAATTTCAGTATCCCTCTCTTCATCTTCTTGTGCCTTAGTCATTAGAGCCAAAGAGGATCAAAATTAGAAAGTCAGACCCCTCCCTTTGTTTGACCTCTCTTCATACCATAATTTCATGCAACCCACCTCTCCTCCTTAGAAAGCTCAGATGTACATGTCCCTTAAATCAGAATGTCTGTCTCTGTCCCAGCTCATTTTATGGCTCTATTTTATAGCCTAGAAACAGGCTCTGGATATCAAGGGCATTATGTCTAAAGGAGAATAAATATGAAAAGTAAAGCAGTTAAAACTAAGCTATATGATCAGTGACTGACATAATGAGTGTTGTTTTGTTTGATGCAGAGAAGGTTTATATGACATCTAGGTAAAAATATGCAGAGGTACGGCATGTGGGAAAAGAAAAAAGACATGTTATCCTAAGGGTAGGACAATAAACAGAGGGTTAAAAAGACAGGGAGGAAAATTTTGTTTTGAAAACCACAAAATCGAAGAGACAAGTTCACATTTGAAAAGGGCTGCTACAATGAGCTTCTCATCACAGATTGTGTTTAAACATGGGAATAACACCACTTGACCAGGACAAGAAAGGGATTCCTGGAGTATATTGTTGGTTAGACCAAATGAAACTTCCCACCTTAGTATCCTGGTTGTTGTTTTTTTTTAAATTTATGTATTTATTTTAGAGAGAGCACTTGGAGTAGGGAAGAGAAGCAGAAGGAGAGAGAGAATCTCAAGCAATATCCCCACTGAGTGTGGAGCCTGACTTAGGGATTGATCTCATGACCCTGAGATCATGACCTGAGCAAAAATCAAGAGTTGTACACTTAAATGACTGAGCCACCCCACCCTCAATACTCTGATTTTTATTGTTGGGGTCGATTCCACGTTAAAACATGTTAACCCCCTAGGGCCTGCCTGGTCCTACTTAGCCATAGTAACTCCATGGTAGGTAGACATTTTGTTGTTTAATAAATGCCTCAACAGTTATTGATATCAGTTCCAGATAACTGTTGCTAAAACACACACCTAAAACAAGGCCATTTTGTTTGTATCGGTTCCAGGTAACTATTACTAAAACACATACCTAAAACAAGGCCATTTTGTTGTTTAATAAATGCCTCAACAGTTACTAGTATCAGTTCCAGGTAACCATTACTAAAACACACAGGTAGGAGACATCCAATCAGCCAAAGCCACATAGGTAGATGTCTGCGATTGTGCCCTATAAAAACTAACCTGTAAGACCAAGGGGCGTCACTCTTTTCGGAGGCGGCCCTGGCCAGTCAGTCTGACTTCTAATGCTTGGCATAGAATAAAGCTTTACATAACTTTCACTTTGTCTCAGCCTCATTTCCCTGGCCGGTCAGTCTAACTTCTAATGCTTGGCATAGAATAAGGCTTTGGGTAACTTTGTCTCAGTCTCGTTTCTTTGATAACGGACCCAACATTATCATGTTCAAAGAGGAGAAATATATGAAACCAATACGTATATCCATAAAATCAGCAGTTAGCACCCATTCTGTTCAGAATAGGGAGTGGATTATCCAGTATAATATGCCAAAAAAAAAAAAAAAAAGTTGAAGAAAGTGAGGTACTCCAGGGCAGACAGAATGAATATACAAGAATGGGCAAAAAAGGAAATGATTACAATTGAGCTATTGGGCTGGCAAATGGTCACATAATGAAATAAAGTAACTATTTGGATTTTAAGCCCACATCTTGACTCTTCATTCACATGTGCACATAACATATATTTAAAGTGAACATATTTGGACCTTGAACTTTATTTTTTGGATGACTAATTTAATTCTTTAGGTCTCATTGTAACCACCACTCTGTGTTGTGAAATAAATGTGGTCAAATGTGGGTAATATTCAGGAGTTTGACGAGGAAAGAAAATAAAAGTACTTCTATTACTCTCTAAACATCTCGTGCCTCATAATCTTTTTTTTTTTAAGATTTTATTTATTTATTTGACAGACAGAGATCACAAGCAGGTGGAGAGGCAGATAGAGAGAGGGGAGGAAACAGGCTCCCCACTGAGCAGAAAGCCGTATGTGGGGCTCTGATCCCAGGACCCTGAGACCATGACTTGAGCATGGCAGAGGCTTTACCCCACTGAGCACCCAGGCGTCCCTGTGCCTCATAATCTTAAATGTAATTAAACTAATATAAACATATATTACACATTTTACTTTGCTATGGTCCAGGTGATATAGTAGAAACGTATCCGGGTTTAATCTAATCTTAAGAAGTAGATGATTCAGAGAAAGACAAATACCATATAATTTCACTCATGTGGAATTTAGGAAACAAAAAGATGAACATAGAAGGGAAGGAAAAATAAAATAAGATAAAAACAGAGAGGGAGGAAAACCATAAGAGACTCTTAAGTATAAGGAATAAACTGAGGGTTGATGGAGGGGAGGTGGGGGGTAGGATGGGGTAACCGGGTGACAGCCATTAACTGAGGGCACTTGGTATAATAAGTACTGAGTGTTATAAGCAACTGATGATAATAATCTAATATATATATTATGTATATAATATAATAAACTAATAATACACTATTTGTTAACTAACTTGAATGTAAATGAAAAAAAAAGGCAATAGACAACAGATGAAGGTCTTATGCCTAATTCTAATACCTGCTAAATATATGTTACTTAACAGAAGCATTTCACCTATTTGACCCAGTTTTCTCACTGTGTAAAATAAGGCTAATAATGTTTGTATATTCTATCTACATTATCACTTAATACAACTAAATCAGATAATGAAAATTTCTAAGCTGCTAAGTGTATATTTGGTATATGAGGAGGGAAACATGCCTAAAAAGAATTTTTAACTCAGATATTTTTATATACACTATTACATATTCCTAGATACAGAACTTATAAAAATATATATTAGTCAATATAAAAGTCATACTTTTTAGCAGACCATAACTCATTTTCTTTTTTAAAAAATTTCTAACACCAATCTTTAAAATAGAAGTTTCTTATATGTTATAAACAGAAAAAATGTGAAAAAATACTAATTTATTTATCTCTGCATTTTCTGGTAACTCAATACTTCTAACCTAAATCTGATAATGGAAGGTTTTTTTCATCTACAAAGGACCAACTCAAGGGACACCTGGGTGGCTCAGGTCATGATCTCCAGGCCCTGGGATCGAGACCCACATGGAGCCCCACATGGAACCCTGCATCAGGCTTCTGGCTCAGCAGGGAGTCTATTTCTCCCTCTCTCTCTCTTTCTCTCTCAAATGAATAAATAAAATCTATTTTTTTTTAAAGAGGGAGGAGTGGGATCCAGGAAAGAGGAGCAAGATGTTGGAGAAGTAGGAGACCTAAATTTCATTGGATCCCAGGAATTCAGCTGAATAGTTGGCAAGCCATTCTGAGCACCTATAAACTCAACAGAAGATCAAAGAGATGAAGAGCAGCAATTCTAGGAGCAGAAAAGCAACCACTTTCTGGAAGGTAGGACTGGCGGGGAATGGATCTCAGGCAATATACAGGAAGATAGACCACGAGGGGAGGGGTCCACTCCCAGCAAGCAGTAGAACAGTGGAGCACAAAATCAGAACTTTTAGAAGTCTGCTCCACTGAGGGACATTGCTCCAGAGGTTAAGCAGGGGGTGGAGTCCTCGCAGGAACAGTGTGGTCTCAGGACCTGTGGGGGTCACAGAAAGACCAGGGGTACCTGAGTGCAGCAGAGCTCCCAGAAATCGGAGCAGGGAACCTGGTTACAGAGACGGAGCTGAACAGTGGGCTCTCAGCTCAGGGTCACCTTAAACCATAATCCGAGGCACATTCAGGACACTATTCTTTGAGCAACGACCCCATAAGTGGCAGATCCAGGGAGACTCACCTTCCTCCTCTGGGAGGAGGGTTTGGAGACTCCAAATGGGACCATGAGCCAGAGACAGAAACGTTCGGTCACAAGACGGGTGAGCTCGGAGCACGGTCAGAGACCTAAAGAGATGGGAGGGATTGACTGCTTTTCTCTTAGGGTGCACTGAGGAGTGGGGCTCTGAGCTCTCCACTCCTCCATGCTGGAGATTGGGAGGCCGCCATATTCATTCCCATCCTCCAAGCTCTATGGAAAGTGTTCAGGAAACAAAAGCTCCCGAGGGCGAACCCAAGCAGATTACTTAGCCTGGCCCCTGGCAAGGGCGGTGCAATTGCAATTCCACCTCAGGCAAAGACATTTGAGAATCACCACATCAGGTCCCTCCCCCAGATCAGCAAGAACATCCAACCAAGATCAAGTTCACCAATCAATGAGAACTGTAGAACTCCAGAGCTAGGGGATACAGCACGTAGACTTCATGGCTTCTTTCCCATGATTCTTTAGTTAAGTTAAATGCTTTGAATCTTCATTATTTTTTCTTTTTCTATTTTTTGAATGTCTTCTCTTTCCTATTTTAAACTATTTTAACAATTTTATCTTATCAATACCTTTTTCTTAAAGATTTTTATTTATTTATTTGACAGACAGAGATCACAACTAGGCAGAGAAGCAGGCAGAGAGAGAGAGAGGGGAGGAAGCAGGCTCCCTGCTGAACAAAGAGCCTGATGCGGGGCTTGATCCCAGGACCCCAATATCATGACCTGAGCTGAAGGCAGAGGCTGTAACCCACTGAGCCACCCAGGGGCCCCTTATCAATACCTTTTTAAAAATCTTTGTTAATTTTCATTTTTATAATTATATTCTATCCCTTTGTTGTATTTAATGTTATTTTTTTATACATATAAGTTTTCCTTTCTTTAAAATTTGGGAAACAGTTTCTCCTTAAAGATCAAAATATACCCTAAATCTAACATATGGCTAGTCTCCAGACTGATCACATTCTCTCCTCTTTTTTTCCTTTCTTTCTTTCAATCAAGTTCTTATCTTATCAATTTCTTTTTTAGAGTCTTTTGTAATTTTTATTTTTATAGACATATTCCATCCCTTCACTCTCCTTACCTTTATTTTTGTATATTTTTGCATATATATAAGTTTTTCTTGCTTTAAAACTGGCTTGTGGGGGTGCCTGGGTGGCTCAGTGGATTAAAGCCTCTGCCTTCAGCACAGATCATGAGCCCAGAGTCCTGGGATCAAGCCCCACATCAGGCTCTCTGCTTAGCAGCAAGCCTGCTTCCTCCTCTCTCTCTGCCTGCCTCTCTGCATACTTGTGATCTCTGTCTGTCAAATAAGTAAATAAATAAAATCTTTAAGAAAAAAAACTGGCTTGTGGGGATGGTTTGAATGTATACATGTACTAAAACCCATTGAACTGTGCACTTAAAATGAGTAACTTTTATGGTATTCAAATTATATCTCAAGTAAGGTTTTTTTAAAAGAAAAAAAAAGGACCTACTCAAGGTAAAATCCTAAAATAGGTTTGCTTTTCTTCACCGTCTCTCATCTCTCTTTTGTTTGTCCTTCCTTCTACTACTACACCTTACTTCTAGGTAAAGGGTAACGTTGCACCAACCTCTTTAATCCATACTCCAATCCAAAATCTCCCCTTGGAAAATAACCTGCAGTCAGTCATATGTGCCTTGCTACATGAGAATCAATGCATCACCCTTTTCATAGATAATTACCTTTTCAGATTAATCCCTAGCTATAGTCTGCAACCTACCCCCTGATTAATTTAAGGAAGATCAGGCACAAGTGAGCGAGCAAGGAGAGCTCATGTGTTTAGTTGCTGGCCCTTTCTGCCCAGCTGGCTCTGGGACCTCCCAATTCAAATCACTGAGAGAATTATAGTAAGTCTTTCTTCTAGGCCAGTAAGTGAACAACACTAATCCTGAACTTTTGGTGTGAGTAGCTGTTTTCCTGGTCATTAGTCACAAATGTCAATGTTTATGCACCTACAGTCAAAACCCAGAAGAACCAGCTTGACCAAAACTTTCCTTCTCAGTATTACAAGACAGTTCTGTTTTGTACACAACCTACATGAATGTAGAACTGTGTGGTTATATTAAGTTGGCCGGAAAATTGTGTTTTCCTTGACAGCAATTAAGGTTTTACCCAAAGGTCTCCAAGCCTGAAACAAAAATTGAAGGCATATTTTTTAAAGTAAGAGAAAAATAATACTATTAATTAAGCAATGAAATGGGACGCCAGGCCCAGAAAACCTATGTTATATCTCAGTTGAAATATTCTCACTAGTCTCTCCATTTGAATAACATGGTATCTATCAATTAACATTCTTATAATTAAATATACATTGAAATTACAAAGCATCTATTTGCACTATGTACACATATTTTACTTTTATAAGAAAATAATAGGAGCGCCTGGGTGGCTCAGTGGGTTAAAGCCTCTGCCTTTGGCTCAGGTCATGATCTCAGGGTCCTGGGATCAAGCCCTGCATCGGACTCTCTGCTCAGCAGGGAGCCTGCTTCCTCCTCTCTGCCTGCCTCTCTGCCTACTTGTGATCTCCGCCTGTCAAATAAATAAATAAAATCTTTTAAAAAAATAGAAAAGAATAATAATCTTCATAACATTCATAATTTATTTTAAAAAGGAAGAGTGTTGGGGACCCCGGGTGGCTCTGTTGGTTGAGCATCCATCTCTTGATTTCAGCTCCAGTCATGGTCTCAGGGTACTGGGATGGGCCCAGCATTGGGCTCTGGGCTCAGCACAGAGTCTAATTGTCCCTCTCTCTCCTCCTCTTAACCTTCCCCTGCATTCTCTCTCTCTCTCTCTCTCTCTCTCTCTCAAATAACAAATAAATAAATAAAGTTCTTTAAAAACAGAATAAAAAAGAAAAAAGTAAATAAGAAAGAGTGAGGGGGTTTCTGGCTGGCTCAGTGAGTAGAGTATGTGACCCTTGATATTAGGTCCTTGAGTTCAAGCCCCATATTAGACATGGAGCCTACAAAAAAAAAAAAAAAAGAGTGAATGTAATAAAATGCTGAGCAACTTAAAGGAATTATATGATTTAAAGTTTATAAGAACCCAAATGGTCCCTTATCTGGTAATTAATCTATCTTCCCTCTACCCCCTCTCCCCAGGATTTTTGCTAATACAAATGAAAACATGGATATATGTGAAAAGTGAGGTCCATTTGTCAGGAAACTATTGCACAGATAGAGGATTTTGACTGGTTTGACCTGGTGATTAACCTATAGTGCTAAGAAAAATAAAGATATCAATTTAGGTCTAGGCAAACTCCTTGTAAACCATAATAATCATAGTAATAAAAACTACAGTAGTAACTGTAATTCCTTGAGAATTCCCTGTATAACACTGTCCTAGATATTTCATAAACTTTGTCCATTCAGTCCTAATAATGACCATATAGGGTGGGTAGTATTATCACCATTTGCCAAAAGTGTAAACTGAGACACAGAGAGGGTAAGCAATTTGCTCAGTGTCATCAGACTAGGAAAAGCAGAATCAGGAGGGAAGCCTACATTTGCCTGTTTCTTAAGCACTGTGTCCTTTGATCCTATAGGAACTTGAAAAGAGATAATGCCAGTGCAAATTTAGACATCAAGACTCTAAGTCTGGCCAAGAGGCATTAAAACTGTGGCTATAATTCATCAAGACTGGATTAGAGAATCACAACCATGTCCATCATGGTTTGTGAACTGACATACTCTGTCAAGTTCAGAGAAATATGCTGAGTCAGAAGGGAGATACTAGGTACTACAGTTTCATATGGATGAGAATCAAACAGAGAAAAACAGACTTGTACCACCACTCCAGGAGAGCAAGATTCAGAGTACAAGAGGTCAACAACTCAAGTCAAAAGAGTGAGGACAGTGAACCATGAGAGACTATGGACTCTGAAAAACAATCTGAGGGTTTTGAAGGGGTGGGGGGTGGGAGGTTGGGGGAACCAGGTGGTGGGTATTGGAGAGGGCGTGGATTGCATGGAGCACTGGGTGTGGTGCAAAAATAATGAATACTGTTACACTGAAAAAAAATTTAAATTTAAATTAAAAAAAAAAAAAAAAGAGTGAGGACAAAAGAACCAAACACGGCCCAACTCCCCCTACCCCAAAAATGGCTCTAGAGAACAAGAGGTAAAAGAAACTATGGAAGAAGACTGAACATTACTCTAGTTACAGAGAGTATTGAATAAATGTTAGTGGTGATCTTGTTGGTTTAGATGCTTGCCTTCAATTTTTTAATACAGTGCAGTTTAGTGCAAACACTCATTAACTTGGAGTCGGGAGACCTGGTTGAAATCTTTTGTTTGCCCTACTCTAAGTTAGCGATGTTGGGCTAGCATCCCGATATGATGATCTCTGAAAAAGGGATTATAATACCTCCTCATAAAATTGTTGAGAGAATTAAGACAATGAAGCCCTTGTGGGGCAGGAGAGGGTTCCCTGTATTCCTGGTCCAGCCTCAAACTTAGGAAGGACTCTTAGCTTGGCTTCTGGGATGGGTCTATCTCAGCACCCTGTCAATGTCCTCTAACCTCCCTCTCTGTCCCCTGTCATGGCAGTCAAACTCTGCCTTGTATCTATGAAGGGTCTTGCATGGACACTGTCCTGCCCCTTCCCAATGGAGGTAGACCTCTGCTTTCTGTCACTGTAGGTGCCTGAGCCAGATGGTTTTCCCTGCCTGTCCCTCAAATGCAGAGAACACAGGATTGTTTTTGCTTTAAATGAGAGAAGTTGTGAACCTGTTTTCATTACCATGGAGGAGGAATCTCTCCGATCCTGTCCTGGCCCCATTTTTTCTTGTGAATACCCAGTGGAGGTTTAGAAAAGACCTTGAGATTTTGCTCTTTGACACTGGGGCTCTAGCAGATTCTAAATTGTTTTGCTGGGGCACCTGGGTGGCTCAGTTGGTTAAGCAACTAACTGCTTTCAGCTTGGGTCATGATCCCAAGGTCCTGGGATTGAGCCCCACATCTGGCTCCCTGGTCAGTGGAGAGCCTGCTTCTCCTTCTCCCTCTGCTGCTCTGCCTACTTGTGCTCTCTCACTCTCTGTCAAATTAAAAAAAAAAAAATTGTTTTGATATCCCACACTTGACATTTAAGGATTTGTTAAAGTTTGGCTGCCTGCTTTTTACCCACTTTTATGGCAACTGCCACTTTCTCCTCTATTCTGACAAAAATGAGGCAACTTATATGTCCCATCTTTCTTCAGAGGGTCTGTTACCCTTTGAAATTCAGTTGACCTGCTTGTCATGTGACCTTGGCTCTTCCACAGATTCCAGGAGATTTATGATTTTGTAGATTATCTAGCTTTTTTCTTCATTTTTAGGGTGGGAGTGATATTCTCTTAAGGTTTCTAAATCTTAATTGGAATGACTCAGATAGGGCTGGCCAATGCAAATGTCCAAAGAGTCCAGGTAGGTACATAATATATGTCGTTAAACTAGTCTAAGAGTAAAAGGTGGGAATTATGGCTAAATGGAGAATACAAACCCACTTAATGCCATTTTAAAAATGTTTAATATTATGCATGTTAATTATTATATATTAATATAAATATATTAATATTTAGTGTGCTAAATACTTAATCTGCTAAAATTAATATTATGCATGCAAAATATCTTTTTATTTCACCTGATAAGTTGTGGTCCCTGGCTAAGATGTTAGTAGAATTAGATGTGTTCAAACCTGGTTAAGCAACTGGTCGATGCCTAACTAAATAGAACTTTAGAACTTCAAAATGCATAATTTCAACCTAAAAGGAAACACCAATTAGCATACCCAGGAATCTTTACTTAGTTCTGTGCTGTTTTTAATAGTTTAATTAATGTTTTGATGAAGATATAAAAAGAGTAGTAACTTTTGCATGAAATTAAACAAAGAGTTCTTGTAATAACACTTCAATTCAGAATCAGGATTCACAAAGTCACTGAGAGGTTAAAATACAGTGGTTAAGTGTACATAAATGTAAGGTCCTAAAAGTGAGCTTGTTAAATCTACTTCAGACTTACAGGTACATAGCATTAGTGATATCCGACTTAACAGTAGAAATTCATATGCAAATGGCTTATAATTTCTAATAGCTGTGAATTCAAAAAAATGATGTAATTGCCCCCAAAATCTGCTTTGCATTAGGTTGCAACAGTGAAGGAGCGTGTTCAGAACAAAAGAAGCCTTAGTGCCACTGATTAGACACATATGTGGTGTCCCATTGCCACGTTTCACTGGGGTCATTGAGTTACTGGAATTGAAACAAGATGGACAGGATGATAGAGAGTTTGAGGAACAGCTGAGTCAGAATGTTGAATCTGGAAAAAGAAAAGATTATGTTAAAAGAAAATGCTAAGATCTTCGAACTTAGGAAAGAAGGGGGGAAGAGGAATTTGGCCATCACTATCAGAGATCACTCAAAATGATGGATGAAACTGATGTAATAATATGTGTAATTTAATATGTTATTACATTTGGGGTAAAGTAGATTGAAATGTTTTCTCCTTTGGTCAGTGGGGGAAATAAAAGCTAATAATTAGAGAAATGTGGTTTATTTGTACCATTTATTATTAGTTCATATAAGATTTGCAACATGTCTCAGAGAAAGAAGAGAGCAAGAGTTCTGTTAGCATAAAACCAGAATAATGCATTTTATAAAATAAGACCAGTATTATATTATGACTCAAACATTAATTTGTCAGGTAGAAGATAGGTGTTTTTCAAAAAAATTGATCTTTAAATTCTGAAAATGGGTTTGATTTCAGATATTCGTAGAACCTAGGGAAAAAATGGCTGCAGCATGGATAATTCACTCTCCTCGCCACCATCCAGGAGAAGATAGCTCACTCTGCCCACCTCTCGAGGGACATCAATGAACGGTGAACCCAGAATTCACCTCTCTTCTCAGATAGATAATGCCTGGATGGAAGAGAAAGACCATCAATTTTTACTAGAAAACAGAAGCCACACATTTTTCAAGACAGAGTCAGGACTCAAGGTAGTAGAAGTTAATTCTGTTTCTAGGGAGTGGTTTGTGAACCCAGAGAAGCAGGAGACAGAACAAAAGCCCTATCCTTGGTGGAGCGATGGGTTAAAAGAATACTTCAGAGGCTGACTTCTGAACCATAAGCAGCATTCACTTACTGTGAGCATCAGGAGGAAAGTAAGATTCATCCTCCCCGAATGAGACTTTTTTGCTCTCAGCCATAGAGACACATCATGTAGGACATACAAGGAAGGGACTGGCCACACAAGCTGCCGATGTAAACCTGGTAAAACAAACAAACAAACAAACAAACAAACAAAACCCAGTTCCTTGGACCTTAAATGAACAAAATGGAAATGTATGAAGAAAATATTTTTGGATGTAGAACTATTCAACCAAAACAGAAGTACCTTAATTTCCCGGGAGTCTGGGAAGTATATGTGGAACTGAATTTACAACGACTGATGCATGGAACATGGAGTCGCTGCTATTGGTAGGAAGCCTTGGTCAATACTTAGCAAGCTGCACATGCCTGGGAAACAACAAGGACTTCAATCAAACCATGTGCCCAAGTGGGGAAAGGGGAGAAAATGAAGGCATCTAGGTCAATAGAAAACTGCGTATCACGAAGAATACTTGCCTCTGAGGGGCCTGCGTGGCTCAGTTGGTTAAGCATTTTTGCTTGGCTCAGGTCACGATCCCAGGGTCCTGGGATAGAGCCCCATGTGCGCTCCCTGTTCAGTAGGGAGTCCGCCCTTCCCTCTCTCTGTTCCTTGTGTTTTCTCTCTTTCTCAAATAAATAAAATCTTAAAAAAAAAAAAAAAACAACACTTGCCTCCAAAATATTATGTTATCATACACACACACACACACACACACACACACTTTTTAAAACCCTCAAATAGAAATGCCAGTGATCTCACTAGAATGACACTACAGGGCTGCTCTTGTCATCATGCTTCTCTTTCCTTGCTTCCTTTCCCACTTCTGCCAGCCTGTTTCCCACAGATGATCCCGCTCATTCCACCTCCGAAAATCTCAGTCCTGCTCATTTCAGGACTGCCATTTAGCCAGCCTTACAAGAGGACCACAGGGGGACCTAGGGTCTGGGTCCTGGTGTCGGATACAGAGTCTCCCATCCAGAAACTTGCTTTAAGGATTTATCTGGGATTTACGAATCTCTTCCTAGAATTAGGGAGAATTAACTTCCAGTACCTTCAATCCTGATGATGTCTTCAAAATATTATAGCTCCCATTCCCTACTAAAAATTGATAGTTTGGGGAGTGTGCCTCAGTTCTAATACCCATGTTCTAGCTAAACAATCTGATGAGTATTATATATATATCCCTTTTGAAAGATGGAGCGTTTTGCCTGAAATTTCTCCTAAGTGTTAAGCTCCTGTTACCTATGAGCGACCTTCCAAACTACATAAATCTAAGTTTCTTGAGAGCTAGGACTGTATCTGGTTGGTTTTTGCTAAAACACCAGAGCCTTAGACAGAGCTCAATTAATATGTTATAAACAAGTGCATGAATGGTGATTACTTCCTTGCCTGGTATCCTCACTCTGTTCCACCCAGTGTTGGGATGGTCTCGGAGTTACGATGGATCTTCTACTGCCCATTGTGCACCCAGACAGACCTGACTATAGTCCTTGAAGCTATGTCTGCCTCGGAGCTGTCTTCTGTCCCCATGGAAGCGGGGTGCACCACCGTCTGGGCATGGGGATGTGTGCACCAACCTGGAAGCTCTCCAAAATTCATCCTCGTGGATTTTTACGGAGGCTGCAATACACAGGCATGATTCGGTAAATCACTGGCCTTGGGTGATTAATTTTCAGCCACCTTCTACTCCTGGAGATAGTGGGACTGAAAGTTCCAACCCTCTAACATTGGTTGTTTCCCCCTGGAAACCATCATCAGGAGCTTATTTTTAATGCAATACAAATAATTTTATTTAAAAATGACATATTTTGGAATTATTATCTTTAATTTGTGTGGTTATAAAAAGAACATGCAACATCATTTAACACAGTTGCTGTGAGTCGATGTTTAAGAATCCTTGACATATTAATTTCCCCAAATGTCAATTGCATAAAAGAGATACTTGGACCCAGAAGGCTTTTTCTTTTTTTTTTTTTTTTTTACTTTATTGTAGTTATTGATAGTATTGTATTTTTTATTTGAGAATAGTTAACACATAATGTTACATTAGTTTCAGATTTACAACTAAGTGATTTTATAATTTTATACATTATAGCACAAATGTAGCTACCATCTGTCCTATTATATCACTATTACAATATCATTAACTGTATTCCCAATGCTCTGCTTTTTATTCCTGTGACTTACTCATTCCATAACTGGAAGCCTATATCTCCTTCTCTTCTCTCACCCATTTCGCTCACTCCCCATGCATCCCTTTCTCTCTGGCAACAACGTTTGTTCTCTAAAGTTCTGTTTCTGCTTTTTATTTATTCTTCTTTTTAAAGATTCCATTTATGAGTGGAATCATGTGATATTTCACTTAGCATGAAACCCTCTAGGTCCATTCTTGTTGTCACAAATGGCTCAGTTTCATCCTTTTAATGGCTGTGTAATATTCCATTATATATTTTATATGTTTTATATATATGTATATATACATATATAGGTATATATAGCATTTTCCTTGTCCGTTGTCTACTAATGGACATTTAGGTCTCTTCCATGTCTTGGCTTTTGTAAACAATGCTGCGATAAACAGAGGGGTGCATATATCTTTTCCAGTTAGTGTTTTCATTTTCCCTGGGTAAATACCAAGTAATGGAATTATTGGGTCATATGGAATTTCTATTTTTAATTTTTGGAGGAACTTCCATACTGTTTTCTACAGTGGCTGTCACAATTACATTCCTACCAGCAGTGCCCTAGGGTCCTTTTTCTCCACATCCTTGCCAACACTTCTTTCTTGTCTTCTTTTTTTTTTTTTAAGATTTATTTTATTTATTTATTTGACAGACAGAGATCACAAGTTGCAAGAGGCAGGCAGAGAGAGAGGAGAAAGCAAGCTTCCTGCAGAGCAGAGAGCCTGATGCGGGACTTGATTCCAGGACCCTGGGATCATGACCTGAGCTGAAAGCAGCGGCTTAATCCACTGAACCACCCAGGCGCCCCTCTTTCTTGTCTTCTTGACTTTAGGCACTCTAACAGGTATAGGGTGATATGCCATTGTGGTTTTGATTTCTATTTCCCAGATGATTGGTGAGGTTGAGCATTTTTTCACATTGTCTGTTGGACATCTGGATATCTTCTTTAGAAAAATGTCTATTCAGGTCCTCTGGCCATTTTTTTCAGATTATGGGGGGGGGGGTGTTCAGCTGTGTAAATTCTTTAAATATTTTGGATATCAATCCCTTATCAGATATATCATTTTCAAATATCTTCTGTCATTCAATAGGTTATACTTCTGTTTTGTTGATGGTTTCCTTTGCTATGCAAAAGCTTGTTATTTTGATGTAGTTCCAATGGTTTATTTTTGTTTTTGTTTCCCTTGCCTTAGGAGATATATCTAGAAAAAGCTGCTATGGCTGATGCCAGAGAAATTGCTACCTGCGTTTTCTTCTAGGATTTCTATGGTTTCAGGCATCACATTTAGATCTTTAATCCATTTTGAGTTTATTTTTGTGTACGGTTTTAGAAAGTAGTTTAGTTTTATTCTTTCTCATGTACTTGTCTAGTTTTTCCAACAGCACCATTTATTGAAAAGACTGTCTTTTCCCCATTTTATGTTCTTGCCTCCTTTTTCATAGATTAATTGGCCATATAAATGTGGATTTATGTCTTCCCAGACATAAATGTCTATGTCTATTCTGTTCTTCTGATCTGTGTGTCTGTTTTTGTGCCTGGACCATATTGTTTTGATAACTACAGCTTTGTTGTATATCTTGAAATCTGTAATTGTGATATCTCCAACTTTGTTCTTTCTCAGGATTGCTTTGGCTATTTGGGTTCCTGTGATTCCAAACAAATTCAGTATTATTTGTTCTAGTTTTGTGAAAAAATGCTGTTGATATTTTGATAGGGATTGCATTGAATCTGCATATTGTTCTAAGTAATATGGACATTTTGACATTAATTCTTCCAATTCATAAGCATAGAATATCTATTTATTTGTATCGTCTTCAGTTTCTTTCATCAATATTTTATGGTTTTCAAAGTACAGGTCTCTCACCTCCTTGGTTAAGTTTATTTCCAAGTATTTCATTCTTTCTGCTGTAATTGTAAATGGGATTGCTTTTTCAATTTCTCTTCTGGCAACTTTATTGTTAGTATATACAAACATTACCAATTTCTGGGTACTAATTTTTTGTCCTGCCGCTTAATAAATTTGTTTATTACTTCTACTAGTTTTTTGGTGGAAACTTTAGAATTTTCTCTTTTCCATGTTATCTGCAAATAGTGACAGTTTAACGTCTATCAATACAGATGCCTCTTTTCCTTTTTCTTGTCTGATTGACTATGGCTAGGACTTCTAGTGCTATGTGAATAAAAGTGATGAGTGTGAACTTCCTTGTTTTGTTTCTGACCCTACAGAAAAAACTCTCAGTTTTCCACCATTGAGAACGATGTTGGCTATGGGTTTTTCATATATGACCTTTATTATGTTAACATATGTTCCCACTAACCCTGTTTTGTTGAGAGTTTTTATCATGAATGGATGTTGAATCATGCCAAACACTTCTTCTGCATCTATTGAAATGATCATATTTTATCCTTCATTTTGTTCATGTGGTGTATGATGTTGATTGATTTGCAAATATTGAATCATCCTTGCATCCCAGGAATAAATCTCACCTGATCATGATAAATCATTTTTAATATATTGTTTTATGCATTTTACTAATATTTTGTTGAGGATTTTTGCTTCTATGTTCATCAGGGATATTGGCCTGTAGTTTTCTTTTTTTGTAGTGTCTTTGGTTTTGGTATCAGGATAATGCTGGCTTCATAGAATGAATTTGGAGACCTTCCTTTCTCTTCTATTTTTTGGAATAGTTTGAAAAGAATAGGTATTAACTCTTCTTTAAATGTCTGGTAGAATTCAGTTGTGAATCCCTCTGATCCTGGACATATTTTTTTATAGTTTTTATTTTTATTATTACCTATTCAATTTTGTTACTTGTAATCCATCTGTTCAGATTTTCTATTTCTTTTTTATTCAGTTTTGAAAGATTTTAGGGGCATCTGGGTGTCTCAGTGAGGTAAGCATTGCCTTCAGCTATGGTCATGATCCTGGGGTCTTGGGATTGAGCCCCACATCAGGCTCTCTGCTCAGCAGGAACATGTTTCTCCCTCTCCCTAACCCCAGCGTGCTTTCTTTCTCTCTCTCTCTCAAATACATAAATGAAATCTTAGGGGGAAAAAAAAGGATGTTTGCATGTTTCATGCTCACTACTAAAATTAGAATGACCAAGAGAAGATTAGCATGGTCCCTGCACAGAGATAACAAACAAATCCACAAAAGACTGTATTTTTCTAAGAATTTACCCATTTCTTCTAGGTTGTCCAGTTTGTTGGCATATAAATTTTTTATTAATTATTTTAATTAACATATAATGTATTATTTGCCCCAGGGTTATAGGTCTGTGAATCGTGAGGCTTACACATTTTACAGCGCTCACCATATCACATACCCTCCCCAATGTACAAAACCCAACCACTATCTCCACACACCTCCTCCCCCCAGCAACCCTGTTTGTTTTGTGAGATTAAGAGTCTCTTATGGTTTGTTTCCCTCCCAATCCCATCTTGTTTCATTTTTTCCTTCCCTATCCCCAAACCCCCCACTCTGCCTCTCAAATTCCTTATACCAGGGAGATCATATGATAATTGTCTTTCTTTGATTGACTTTGCTTGGCATAATACCCTCTAGTTCCATCCACGTTGTTGCAAATGGCAAGCTTTCATTTCTTTTGATGGCTGCATAGTATATATATATATATATATATATATATATATCTATATATATCTCACATCTTCTTTATCTTCTTTATCTATTCATCTGTTGATGGACATCTAGGTTCTTTCCATATTTTGGCTATTGTGACATTGCTGCTATAAACATTGTTGTGCACATTGTTGGCATATAGTTTTTTAATGACATTCTCTTAAAATCTCTTATATTTCTGGGATGTCTTTTGTTACTTCTTTTCATTCTGATTTTATTTTGGTCCTCTCTCCTTTTATTCTCGATAAATCTAATTAAAGGTTTGTCTATTCTGTTTATCTTTTCAAAGAACCAGTTCTGGCTTTTATTGATTTTTTTCTATTTTTTAACATCATTTCTTTATTGCCCTGGTCTTCATTATTTCCTTTCTTCTACTCATCCTGGGTTTTATTTTTTCATCTTTTTTCAGTACCTTTCAGTGTAATGTTAGGGTTTTTATTTGAGTTTTTTCTTATTTCTTGAGGTAGGCCTGTGTTGCTATATACTTCCCTCTTAGAACTGCTTTTGCTGTGTCCCAGAGATTTTGGACTGTTTTTTATTTATTTATTTATTTATTTTTTGGTTGGGGGGAGTTTATTTTCATTTGTCTCCATGTATTTTTTTGCTTTCTTTTTTCATTGCTTCATTGGCCCATGGTTGTTTAATATCATGTTGTTTAGTCTCCATGTGTTTGTGGTTTTTTCCAGTTTTTTCTTACAATTTATTTCTAGTTTCATACCGTTGTGGTTAAAGAAAGATGCACGGTTTAATTTCAGTCTTCTTAAATTTTTGAGACTTGTTTTATGGCCTAATATGTGATCTATTCTGGAGAATGTCCCATGTTTACTTGAAAAGAATGTGTATTCTGTTTTTTTTGTTTTTAATGGAGTATTCTGTATATTTCTGTTATGCTGGCCTGCTCCTATGTGTCCTTCAAAGACATTGTTTCCTTATTAATTTTCTGTCTGGATGATCTACTATTGTTGTAAGTGGAGTGTTAAATTCCCCTACTATTGTTGTATTACCATCAATTTTTCTCTTTATGTCTATTAATATTTGCTTCATGTATTTGGGTACAAAGATGTTTGCAATCACTTTATCCTCTTAATTGACTGAACCTTTTATCAGTATGTCATACCCTTCTTTGTCCCTTGTTACAGTCTTTATTTTCAAGTCTATTTTGTCTGATGAATGTATTGCCACCCCAGCTTTCTCCGGCTTCGATTCGCAAGGCAAATGTTTTTCTATCCCTTCACTTTCAGTCTGTATGCATCTTTGGGTCTGAAATTAGTGTCTTTTTACAACAGATAGATAAGTTGTGGTTTTCTCTTTTTTTCTTTTTTTTTTTTTTTTTAATATCCATTCCACCACGCCATGTCTTTTGATTGGAGCATTTAGGCCATTTACATTTCAATTAATTACTGATAAGTATGTACTTATTGCCATTTTTAAAATGTATCTTCTTGTTTTTATAGTTCTTCTTTGTTCCCTTTTTTCTTCCCTTACTCTATTTCTTTGTGGTCATCAAGTATCTATAGTGTTCTGTTAGGCTCTTTCTCATTATTTTTTGTGTATTTGTCATAGGTTTTGGAGTTGTGGTGACCATGATGTTCAAATATAACATCTTAAGTAAATAACATATTATATTACTTTGATGATCATTTAAGTACAATCACATTCTAAAATAAGAAAACAAAAATTTAAAAAAAAAAACAGAAAAAAGAAAAAAAATCTTTCTTTTTATTTCTCCTCCTCTCTTCCCTTCTCCACATTTTAAGTACATTGTCATATTTTACATCTTTTTATTCATATTTTTCTTATGTCTGAATATGGCCATTTCTTTTCCATTTAAAGAAGTCCCTTTAACATTTCTTGTACAGCTAGCTTGGTGGTGATAGACTCCTTTATCTTTTGTCTGTCTAGCAAGTTCTTTAGCTCTCCTTCGTAGCTGAATGATAACCTTGCTGGATAGAGTATTCTTGGTTGTAGGTTTTTTTTTCCTTTCAGCACTTTGAATATATTGTTCAACTCCCTTCTGGCTTACAAAATTTTGCTGAAAAATCAGCTGACAGCCTTATTGTTTTCCCCTTGTAGGCAACTTTTTGTTTCTCCCTTGCTGTTTTTATGATTTGTTCTTTATCTTGAACTATTGACATTTTAATTATTGCTTGCCAGGGTTTGGACCTCCTTGCGTTCATCTTGTTTGGAATTCTCTGTTATTCTTGGACTTGAATGTCTGTTTCCCTCCCTAGGTCAGGAGGGGACGCTTCAAATGAGCTTTCCACAACTTTCTCTCTCTCTTCTGGGACCCTTATAATGTGAAAGTTTGTTCACTTGATGTTGTCCAAATAATGTCTGGCCTAATTTTTAAAATTCTTTTCTCTTTTTGCCATCTAACTTGTGTGTTATCCATTACCCTGTCTTCCAGATTGTTGATCCATTCTTCTGCATCCTGTAATCTACTCCTGATTCCCTCTAGTGTGTTTTTCATTTCAGCTATTATATTCTTCAACTCTGATCATTTTTGGATTTTTTTAAATATTTTCTCTTTATTGAAGGTCTCACTGAGTCCTTCCACTTTTTTCCCAGCCCAGTGAGTGAGTATCTTTATGATCATTACTTTAAATTATTTATTAGCCATATTACTTATCTCTGTTCCACTTAGTTCTTTTTCTGCAGTTTTTCCTTATTCTTTCTTTAGGAACATGTTCTTCTGTTTCCCATTTTACTTGACTCTCTTTGTTTCTACAGATTAGGTGAAAAGGCTACTTCTCCTAAATTTGAAGGAGTGACCTTGTGTATCGTGTTCCCTGTGCAGCCTGTGTATGCTTGATGACTTTTGCTGGCTGCCTGGACTTGTAGCTATATATGTTAATTATTCTTTTAAACCATGTTTTTTTACAGAAAGAATAAAGAAAAATAAGTAATGATGATGTTGATAAAAAAAAAAGAAGAAAAAAAATTTTTTAAAGAAAAGAAAGAAGAAAAAGAGAATAAGAACAAAAATAACAAAACAAAACAAAAAAGACAAATTTTTAAAGTAAAAAAGTTAGCAAGTTGAATAAAAATAAAATTTAAAAAAATTTTAAAAGGCCACAAAACCACAGCCTGTTTTTTGTACACCACAAGGTGGCTGAGGTGAGCTTGTGGACCCTGGTATTGCTGAGGTTACAAGTGCTCTGAAAGCTGGACCTCACTTTGGTCTGCACTTTTTAGGTGGATGAGGAAAGAGCATTCTCACAGTTCTTCAGCCCTTTTAAGCCTCAGCTTTCTTTCTGTGCCTCATTACAACTGGTGCTGGTGTGGACTTAAGGACCCTAGGGTTGCTGAGGTTACAAGCTCTCTGTAATGAATGGACCCACCAGTTATGGTGTCCTGACCGGCCCGTTAGTTCCTCAGGACCCTCCAATTACAGAGTCTGAATCTGCCTTTTATGGCAACCAGACCTGCACCTTATGGTGTCCAGACCCTGCTCCGGTCTTTGCTTTTAAGATGGATGGGAGAAAATGTTCTTGCAGTTCCTGGGGGATTCTAAACCATGGCTCTTTTTTCTGGGTCCCAGCACAGCTAGAGCTGTTGTGGGCTTATGGACCCCGGGCTTGCCAAAGTCGCAAAATTTCTTTGCCAATCTGACCCACCAGTTATGGCATCAGGACCCACTAATTATGGCATCCCAGCCAATGCCTTATGATGTTCAGACCCTGCTCCATTCTAGGCTTATAAAGTGGCCTGGGAAGAGCTCCTTGGACACAGTTCCTTGGACCTTTTAAATCCCAGGTTCTTTTCTATGCCCCAGCGCAGTTAGTGCTGATGTGGGCTTGTGGACCCTGGGCTCACTGAAGTCCCAAGTTCCCTGATACAGGCAGACCTGCCCCTTCCGGTGTCCAGACCCTGCTCCTATCTACGTGGGGTGAGCATATAAACCATATCCCTCTGACCTAGAAAGCTTTCCCACAGCAGAGTTCTAGTGCTTTTATATGCTAGTTGCTTTTATATGCCAGTTGCTCTTTTAAACCAGGCCTTTTCGTCCTGTGCCCAAGGACAGAGGGGTCTATTCCCAAGTCCTCAGTACTGTTTCTCCCCCACTGCATTTGCAGCCCCAGGGGTGGGAGTTCCCTTTGTGGCTGGGTCTCCATCTCTCTTGCTGTTCCACTTGCCATTCTCTTACCTTTGGTTGCCCCAGATCTCTTGAGTCAGTCCTTACTTCTTCAGGAGTAACTGTCCTATTAATAGGTGTAGTTTGGTGTGTGCCCTGAGGGAGGTGAGTTCAGAGTCTTCCCACATAGACATCTGGAACCAGAACTTCCTAAGGGACTGGAAGGCACCACCTCATTAACTTAACCAAGGTATGGTTGAAAGGGGCTGATTTGGAATAACAAAAGACACACATTTCCTCTTTTTGGCTCTGGAGCTATTTCAGGAATTGGAAAAGATGTCCCTAAAGCTCTTAGCATTTAAGAAATTACAAAGATTTTAGGAGGTGTGTGGCACAAACCACAGACAAGAGCAAATATATATTTATTATACATGTCAACATCACAGGAACACACACAACAGAAGTTGTTTTGTCCAGAATATTGAGGAGGAAATTCACAGTGGGTAGAAGATGATGAAAATAAAGTCTCCCCCAACACTAAGGTCCTATACTTAAAAAAGAAGAAAGAGGAGGAGGAGGAGGAGAAATGTGAAAGTTTGGATAACATGTTTCAGGATGAAGCGATTGATCTAACAACTTTTGTTACAAATATATAGAAGTAAGGGTACATGTGCCCCCTGAGATAGCCCATCTCTTCGGTGATTTCCCTGCCAGCACTGTATGACCTGAATCTAATCAAGAAATAACAGATAAGCCCCCAACTGAGAGATATCTACAAAATAACTGGCCTATGATTTTCAGAAACGTCAAGGTCAAAAAGCAATATGGACACTAAGATGTTCCAATTTAAAGAGACTAAAAGAAACTTGATGACTAAATGCAAATGGTGATGCTGGAAAATAGCCAGAAAGGAAATTATAGGAAAGGCTGATGAAATTTGTTAATGGACTATGCGTAAGATAATAGTATTCTATAAATGTTAGATTTCTTGATATCAGTAATTGTATTGTGGTTCTATAAAAGAATGTCCTTGTCTTTAAGACATAAATTCTTAAGTATTTAACAGTAAAGTGTGTTAATTAAACAAGGAGGCCATTTGACTGAGATGGTTCTAGTACCTTACCAGCCTACATAAGCAAGCCAAAACCTAAGCATTTAAAGACCTCAATGTTAAGAAATCAAAACCTAAAGACAACCAATCACAAGCAGCCAATTAGCCTTCCCTAAATGAGACAAATGTTTGAGCTACAGCCAATTAAATAATGTCTTGCTTTGCTTCCACTTTTTCCTCTACAAAAATCTTCCCCTTGGTTCCTGTCAGTGGCACAAGCTCTTCCAATCACTTCCAGGCTGCTGCTGCCTGATTTGAATTTATTTTTGCTCAAATAAACTCTTGGAAATTTTAATATGCCTCAGTTTATTTTTTCATCAGGAGAAAATGTTTGCAATTCGTTCTCGAGTGGTTTAGAGAAATATGAGAGAATAATCGATCAAGCAGGGCAAAATCTCGAAATCTAAACCTATGTGCTATTTAATGTGGATACAGGATATGAGAGTTCCTTGGACGCATGCATGTTCCTTGTACAAACTTGCAACATTTCTGTAAGTTTAAAATTTTATCTAAATAAAAGTTGTCAAAAATATGAAACAATTGAGTTTTGTTCACTTTTGTAAGGGTATTGAGGGTAAAAGAAAACTGACAAGTTAACATGTTAAAACCATTTTGAATTGCCAAATTTGGGGGTCTTTATCAAACAATACTCCTTTGGATAACAAGAACTTCTGAAGTCAAATACCCCCATTAAGTTGACACTGGTCCCAAGCTGTTAAATGAGAGCGAAATAGGAAATACTAAGTGCCATTTCAAAACCTTTAGGCTGGTGACAAAATATATGATTTCCCCCTGGACAATAACCTCTAGCAATGACTTCAACCTATGCTCCAAAAGTAGCTGTAGAAAATTAGTCCAGAATGTTTAGAATTTATGCCAGAAAATGGAAAAAAAATGTTTCCTTAAAAAGCTGCTTATTTAAAACATTAATAAAAATTATCTTTCACTTTGTTGGATACCCTATGAATTAGTCTTTGCAAATGTCAGTAGAGCATAAGAGCCAACATGCCTTGAGAAGTTGCCATCAGAGGCACTTGGAAACAGAAAACCGAGGAATAGAGAGGTAAAATACCTTGCCCAAGGTCAAACATTAACGACCGAGTAGTACTAGGTGTCTCTCTCAAGAGCGTGTGCTCTATAGTCATTAATCAATCTGCTTCTAAAGCAGTATGGTTCATGAATCCATTCCATATTTTAGGGAGTATCTCAGTTTCACTGTTGTCCAAGCCCTGTAAGAGTGATGTCATCTCCTTTTTTACCTATGAAGGAGATGAGACTGAGAACTAACATAATTTGTTCAAATTCACAAAAACTAGGAACAGATGAAGGCAAAACTTCAACACAGTTACGTGCAATTTAAAAACCCTTATCCCTTGTACCCATCAAGATAGCAGAAATAGATGGCATTTTGAAGAATTGGGTATCATCAAGAAAATGATACCTGAGGGAACTCCAAGCTTTAAAATAACTAATATTAAATTATCACATGGGAACTTTCCTAAAACAGCTCCCAAGGTAAAAGATGATTTTTTTTTTAACTGACTTTAAACATTGTCGGGAAAGAGTGTTTTCATTTTAATCCAAAAATGTACACACACTCACATGTCGGACCTCTTGTCTTTCACTCTTCCACTTTATTTTCAGTCTTTTCTCTTCCTGTCCTCCATCCCTCCCTCCCCTCCCTCTCACTGGTTCTGTCCCCATCTCTCTGTCCCTCCCTTCTTTCCCTTTCTCTCTTCCTCCTCCTTGAAATTCTGGTTATATAAAATTCTGGTTATATAAAAAGGTTACAAAGGTTCCTGCTTCCCCCTAGTGTTAAGTGTCTAGAAGTGGCAGTCGCATAAGGAAAATTAGCAAAACTCTGCAAACAGTAGGAGTAAAATGACACTTTAGAGTTTTTGGAGGCAGGGGGCCAACAGGGTGAGAGGAAAGAATCTATGATCACGGACAGTCTAGTTAACCTCACACGGCCTCAGGAAATGCTCTTGTGACAGGGAAGTTAGATTATCCCCTTCTCACAGTTGTCTTGTGGGTTGAGATAAGACCTATACTAAAGGGTCTTGAAGCACAGTACACTCCCAATAAGAGGGAACTATTATTTACTTTTGACAGATCTGTAAGGTAGAAAATGGAGACTCAGCACTGTTTACTTATTTTCTTTAATTAACTCAGCCAGCGAGCTGTAGGACTAAGCCCATAATTCAAGTTTTCAGACGCTAGAGCTCTTCCTCACACCTCGATCTCCCAAATGGATAGCTGATAATGAGGAATCTTGAGAATTTTAAAAGTATTAAAAGGATATTTCATACACCACCTGTGTTTTCCATTAAATTTAA
The DNA here is from genome assembly GCF_030435805.1 of Mustela lutreola. Classification (NCBI taxonomy): domain Eukaryota; kingdom Metazoa; phylum Chordata; class Mammalia; order Carnivora; family Mustelidae; genus Mustela; species Mustela lutreola. The sequence continues at coordinate 93,272,529 of NC_081297.1, forward strand.
AAATATGCATTTCAATGATCTCTGGTCCTATCTCCAGAATTAGGTCTTAAAGTTGCAGGAAGAGAAGTGCACAAAGATACTAAGTTCAGGGGCGCCTGGGTGGCTCAGGCAGTTAGGCATCTGCCTTCGGCTCAGGTCATGATCCCAGGGTCCTGGGATCAAGTACCGAGTCCGGCATCCGCCTCCCTGCTCATCAGGGAGCCTGCTTCTTCCTCTCCCTCTGCCCTTCCCCCTGCTTGTACTCTCTCTCTCTCAAATAAATAAATAAAATCTTTTTTTTTTAAGATTTTTGTCCACGAATCATTACAACAGTACAAAGTTGAAATCAAGCTAAGTATATTTATTCGACACACCTTTGTACAAATAATGATAATTGTTCTTATTTATTTATTTCATTTACTTCTTGGTACAAGATGCTGTTTTAAGAATGAGGAACAGATCAAAGCATCCAATGAGGTAGATGCTATTATGTTCTATTCACTGATCATCTGCTTCTGAGAGAGCTCCATGGAACCACTCCACATTTCACTGCACGGTAGCCCCTCAGGTGGACCATTATTCAACAGTGAAAAAAAAAATCATGTTTTCGGTAATTATTAAATTATATGGAGATGTGTTTACATTAAAAACGTTAAGAGAAAAAACAGTATGAAAAATTGCATACTATTTCAGTCCTAAATGTGTGTGTGTATGCAGGTGTGTGCATGTAGGTGCATGTGTGTGTGTGTGTAGCACCAAAATCTAAATCTAAATAGTATCTTTTTCCAGCGGATAGGTTATGGATAATTTTGTGTCCTCTTTAATACTTGTCTGAATATACTGAACTTTTTTTTTAAGATTTTTATTTATTTATTTGACAGAGATCTCAAGTAGGCAGAGAGCCAGGCGGAGAGAGAGAGGAGGAAACAGGCTCCCCGCGGAGCAGAGCTGATGCGGGGCTCCATCCCAGGACCCCTGGGATCATGACCTGAGCCGAAGGCAGAGGCTTAACCCACTGAGCCACCCAGGTACCCCTGAATATTCTGAACTTTTGTAATGAGACAGAACTGCCACAATTGTTAGATGAAAAACTATCTTTAGAGTGCTAAAAATGCCAGAATTTCTAAGAACGGGATTTTGTTTCTCTTCACAGTTAAATACTGAATCGGGAAGTATAGCTGGGAAAGATTTGCAAGAAAAACAATTACCCCAGCGACTGGAGATAGAGGCAGGATGTTCAAATGAAAGGGAATTGCCTGAGAGAGGGTGTTTAAATTTTTTATTATTTTTTTATTTGACAGATGGAGATCACAAGCAGACAGAGAGAGAGAGGGAAGCAGGCTCCCGGCTGAGCAGAGAGCCTGATGTGGGGCTCGATCCCAGGACCCTGGAATCATGACCTGAGCCGAAGGCAGAGGCTTTAACCCACTGAGCCACCCAGGTGCCCCGAGAGAGGGTGTTTAAAGAGCACATGTGAGGCATTAACTTGGCATGCAGGACCCTACTTTTGATCGGTGTCAGCTGTTCCAAGGCTGTCTTCTGACAGTAGTCATTAGGATTCACTATAGACTGAACTAGTGTGGACAGGGCTCTGATGCCTTCCAAAGAGAAAATAGGGAAGAGCTGTGACCCCAACAGTTATAATTTCTGGGATGGAGACTTTCAAAGTAACAGTGGAAAGCAGCAACAAGAGCCTTCTTTCTGACAGTAATCCTCAAAGGTGTGCTGCTTCCTATCAGCCCCTTCTGGGCAGGGCCTATCAGCAGCACCAAATGAGCATGACATAGGCCCACTTTGAGGTGGCATCTCCCAAGCAACCTGCGTGAGCCAATCAAATCACTCGCAATGGAAACCTGCAGCTGCAGATAATGTCACTTGGCCCCAAACACTGTACAGCATGTGCCTTTCCTGTCTTCCTGAGAAAGTTAGGGTTGAACTGCTGAGCCTGACCCTTAACAGGCCTTTGGAATTCCCCCCTACACAGACCAGATAAGGGATTTTTTTTTTTTTTTTAATAGGAAACTAACAAGTTCGCTCTTACAATCCCTTATTTGGTGCAGCGATCTGGCTATTTCACAGAGATTTCAGCTCTGCAAATAAACTGGAGACCATAGCTTCCCTCGGAGAAGCTGCTGGTTAGAGGTAGTCAACAGAAATCTCCACAAGACATGAACAAGGAAAGGTCTTGCTGAGACTCACCCAAAGGAAATCCCGGAGGAGAATGCTGAGCCCTTATTTCACAATGAAGCAGCAAGAGCGGGAAGGATTTGTAACACAAATGAATATCGACCATTGACCAACAGAGGCAGAAGGATTCTCCCAACTACTACCGCAGACCCCACAATGAGACTCTGGCTCCTTCATCTCCTACTGCTGTTCTCTGGCCTGCAGACCCCCACCTGGAGTTCTGAGGTAGGGCGCAATTGAGGAGGTGATTTCTTTATGGTCCGAGCTTCACTGGGGCGCGTTCCTGGTGACAATCTTTAAGTGACCTTTGGTCACTTGGGATCTAATTTCATTCAGACATTTTTAAAAAGATTTTTTATTTTATTTATGGGACAGAGTTGGGGGGGACATAAGCAGGGGGAGTGGGAGAGGGAGAAGCAGGCTCTCCACTGAGCAGGGAGCCCAATGCAGGACTGGATCCCAGGACCCTGGGATCATGACCTGAGCAGGAAGTAGACACTTAACCAGCTGAACAACGGAGGCACCCCTCATTCAGACTTTTTAACCAATAATGCTACTGAAGGTGTTGAAAGCAATTCTTAAAGATTGTGGAATGCTTTAGAGTTTATAAATTTGGCATTAATGGAAGCTAGAGGCATAATGTGATTTTCTTGATTCTCCATAAAATTTAAGTAAAACATTGCTTCTGTAGGACAAATGATATAAAATAAAGTCTATTTGGCTTTCGACTGTTTCATAGGGATCAACTCAAAAGAAGTATTATAATTTAAAGTTCTATATAATAAAAAGTAACCTAATGTTAAGAGATAACAGAGTACATATTTGAGATGTAGTGATATATTAAAATGTTTAGAGCTCACAGGATGTAACAGAACATGATATGGTTGACTTTGTTTTGTTTTGGCTTAAATAGATTCTGTAGGCCTATTTGTAAACCTTCTGTAAAGAGTTATTGGTAAAAATCATGTAAGCGGTCTTAAAAATCTGCTCCATTTTACACACACCTAGATGTCTTCTCATCATAAGTAATAGTAAAACACCAAATGGTGTGGTTTTGAGCTTCAGCTGCAACATCTTTGATGTTGACTAGATGGGATCTTATTTCTTAATATAAGGAGTGCTATTTATTACAAATGCATTGTTTCTTTGCTAAGAAGAAAACATCTTGGAATTTGGATAGTTGAAAATATGGCTCTTAAAAAATAGACTGATGATACTTAATGAACTTGTATTTAAATCTCTAACCTCAGTTTAATATGGACTAGATATTCGTCCATTGAAGGGCATCTTGGTTCCTTCCATAGTTTGGCAACTGTAGCCATTGCTACTATGAACATTGGGACACAGAAGGCCCTTCTTTTCACTATGTCTGTATCTTTAGGGTAAATACCCAGTAGTGCAATTGCAGGGTCATAGGGAAGCTCTATTTTTAATTTCTTAAGGAATCTCCACACTGTTTTTCAAAGTGGCTGTGTTCCAACATTGTAACCATTACCACTAACAGTATAAGAGGATCCCCTTTCTCCACATCCTCTCCAACACATGTTGTTTACTGTCTTGTTAATTTTGGCCATTCTAACTGGTGTAAGGTGATATCTCAATGTGGTTTTGATTTGAATCTCCCTGATGGCTAGTGATGATGAACATTTTTTCATGTGTCTATTAGCCATTTCTATGCCTTCTTTGAGAAGTGTCTGTTCATGTCTTCTGCCCACTTTTTGACATGATTATCTGTTTTGTGTATGTTGAGTTTGAGGAGTTATTTATAGATCTTGAATATCAGCTCTTTGTCTGTATTGTCATTTGTGAATATCTTCTCCCATTCCGTGGTCCATATATACTATGCAGTATTATGCCCCCATCAGAAAGGATGAATACCCAACTTTTGTATCAGCATGGACGGAAGTGGAAGAGAGTATGCTGAGTGAAATAAGTCAAGCAGAGAGAGTCAATTATCATATGGTTTCACTTATTTGTGAAGCATAACAAATAGCATGGAGTACAAGGGGAGTTAGAGAAGAGAAGGGAGTTGGGGGAAATTGGAAGGGGGGACGAACCATGAGAGACTGTGGAATCTGAGGAACTAACTGAGGGTTTTGGGAGGGAGGAGGGTGGGAGGATGGATGAGCCTGGTGGTGGGTATTGTGGAGGGCACGTATTGCGTGAGCACTGGGTGTGGTGCATAAACAATGAATTCTGGAAAACTGAAAGAAATTTTAAAAATAAATTAAAATTTTAAAAATATGGACTAGATATTAATAAATAACATTCAATTGACTACCCATGGGAAATTGTCTCTTTCTCATTCCTGGTTTCTAGGAGGAGGGACTGTCCTAGGCACAGTCCTGAGCACTGTACCACTCCCCTGGTGGTGGGCAATTTTAGTTGATTGGTAACATCAGGAATAATAACTAGGCATTCTGAGTTTGACTCTGCTCTTCCTCCCCCTGGGAGTTAGCCTTACAGAAAAGGGCATGAGCTCTGTGTTTCTCTATGACAAGAGTCTTATCTTTGTGCTGGCCACAATCCAACACTGTCTGCAGCTCAGTGGGCAAGTCGCCTTGTTCTGTGGTATAGTCTTAACAAGTCTACTTGCCATCAAACCTAAAGATGTGTGCCCCAACAATTCAGCAATGAAGGTGATATTTTAACCTTCATACATGCTCTGTTTTCCTCAATTTTTAAATCAGATCCTGGTCAAAAGAGAAGGCTGTTATTTACTGGGGACCCTTTGGGAGAACCCAACATTACTCATCACTGAAGTTTTTTCTTAGGTGAAGTTCAAAGACTTAATACGGGTTTTAGGTATTCATAAAAGAGATATTTATTAACACCTATGACAGAAAGTGAAGGGCTTTAACAGGAGAAACAGAAAGTATACATAAACTTTAAGATTATAATTTTTTTTCTTCAAAGTACTATGCAAAAATACTGGTTTTGGTTATACAAGAAGGGTCACTTCCTCCCTGGGGAGGTGAGTCTTTTGAACTTCTAGTAATATTTATCAAACCAAATTCAATCTCTGGCACAGATCACTGATGCAGGATATACTAGGGCAGGGTAATGATTATGAGTGAAACTTATTCTAGCAAATACATTTTGAGAAGACGTGGCTTTATGGAGGATAGCAAGTCAACCAGAACATCCACCACCTGATTTGAAAAGTTAAACTCGAGATTTTTCTTTTTTTATAGGTTGCAGTTAACATCGACTTTGACTTGGCACCAGATTCCTTTGATGATCAGTACCAAGGCTGTAGCCCACAGGTCATGGAGAAGCTACGCCAAGGGGATTATTTCACAAAAGAAATAGAAGCACATAGAGATTACCACGGGGTCTGGAAGAAAGCCCACTTAACCTGGTTGAACAGAGCCAAAGATATCCCCAAGAACATGAATATTACACATGTTCTGGCCATCTTGGTTTATACATCAAACAACAGTGTCCACACAAGCTTCACCAGAGCCATGGCCAATGCTGGGAGGTCTCCACAGCATTATGAACATTCATTCCATTTCAAGTACCTACACTACTACCTGACCTCAGCGATCCAGCTGCTAAGGAAAGAAATGGTCATGAAGAATGACTCTCTGTGTTTTGAGGTGTATCATAAGATGAAGGGTATTAATTTGGAAGCCTACAGTGGTGCCACCATCCGATTTGGCCAATTCCTCTCCACCTCTCTCCTAAAAGAAGAGGCACAGAAGTTTGGGAACCAAACTCTATTTACCATATTTACCTGCCTGGGTGCACCTATACCAGAAGACTCTCGCAAGAAGGAGGTCCTGGTCCCTCCCTATGAGTTGTTCAAAGTTGTAAATATGAGCCATCATCCAAGGGGAAATTGGTTGCAGTTACGATCCGCTGGGAACATGAGCACATACAACTGTCAGCTGCTAAAAGGTATTATATTATCCATCTAAACGGAATCTATTCTTTTTTTTTTTTTTAACTTTAAGATTTTATTTTTATTTATTTGACAGAGAGAAATCACAAGTAGGCAGAGAGAGAGAGAGAGGGAAGCAGGCTCCCTGCTGAGCAGAGAGCCCGATGCGGGACTTGATCCCAGGACCCTGAGGTCATGACCTGAGCCGAAGGCAGTGGCTTAACCCACTGAGCCACCCAGGTGCCCCATAAATGGAATCTATTCTTATCAGGATCACAGACAACTATTCTTTTTAAAAAGTTATTTTTCTGAGTAGGGCTTATTGGGGACCAGGCCAAAAATATGGAAATTGGCCTTCAGGAATGGTGGAACTGACAGATTAGAGAAGACTTGCCTTATTCCTGGTTTCCCTCCCCTTCTTTCTCCTCAACTACTTCTGGAAAAAATGTGTTTCTTCAGTGCTAATATGTGGGGCATTCTAGACACAGAGAGTAAACCTCTACTGGAAAAGATAGCACATAAAATATAGCATTTTTACCTTCACCCTCAAACTCTCTTTTGCTTTTTGCTTTGTTTTGTTTTTGTCATGGTCATTACAGGAAAAGGGAGTGCTGTGAGTAAAGCAGGGGGTATGACTTAGTCACTTACTCTTATCTCTTACCCATCTTCTATGTTCCAGGAACTGGGATGGGAGGCATCATGTGATATGAGATGAATAAAGCAAAATCACTATCCCAGGAGGAGTTTTAGTCTAATAAGAAATGGAAATATGAGCAAATGTCCACACTTGAAAGCACTAAGCAATACACCAGACGTTCAAGGAATGGATGTGGCTTCTCAGTGTAGGAAGCTACTCATTCTTTCTGTGAGAAAGTCTTCACCATCAAGGACCCCATGGGACTTGAAGTAGGAATGGGGGTTTTCAGTGAAAGAAGAGAGGAAAAGTCATTTCAAGCAGAAAAGAGCATATGCTGAATGACAGAGCTTTCAATCAGCCAGTGTCTTTAGGGAATCTCCACAATTCTGGATGGCTAGAATGTAGGAGGTACAGGACACGGGAGGAGCATGGGAGTCAAAAAGGAATACGGGATGGGTTGGGGTGGAGAGACTTCTGATGGGCCAGATGGTTAAAACTCTTGTATTCTATGCTAAGGACTTTCAAACTTCATGCTATAGGTAATGAGAAGCCACTGGAAAATTTTAAGGAGTGGAACAGCAGTTAGATCAGTATTTTAGCAAGGGCTCTAATGATATGGTGGAAAATGAACTGAAACAGGAGAAACTGAAGATACCACAGAACAACAACAACAAAAATATATTGCTAAGATCTTTTGTAGAAAAATAGGTAGCCAACTCCACTCTGTCCCTGTATGTTACCAGCCACAGTCTCTGCACAAAATGGTAGTTCTGTGGCAAGTGCTATGCCCTGTTTGATTCAGAAAGAAGATCGTCCTTATCCACACGTACATTTCTTCACACTCACACTTGACTGCAGTGTCTACCTTCAGAATATCCCTGACTCTTTCTCGAGTCTGTCATTATTGCTATTGTTAGTAATTCAGGCTATCAGCATTGCTCAGCATTTTGGGGCTGCAGTGTTACAGTGATCCTGAAATTGGCTTCCATGCTGAGGTCTTGGGCCTGCTTACTCAGGCCTATCTGCAAACCCAGACCAGGAGAGAGGTGACTTATCAATACTTTTATCTCTTGCCTATCCTTAGAAGTGTGGCAGGCAACAATAAGGGTGGAATGAATATCTGTTCCACAGAACCAAGAGATTAGTATTTGCAGAAGAGAAAGAAAAACTAGAGTATGAAGCAGTGAGATTTTGATACCAAACAAGAACATGCGTAATCAGTTTCCAGGGTCCTTTAGAACTATACTGTTGCTTCATCCTCATAGAATGAAGCTGAGACAGAAAAATTTTTGTACTAGGTTGATAAGCACAGTATTAAGTAATATTAAGTAAAAAGTTGTAGTACATTTACATCAAAGGGTAGGAAACTGAGAAAAAGGAATATAAAATAGAAACTATTACCCATACTCCCAACTCTGTAAGTCTCAAAGGAAACTATTTCAAGGTTCTTCCCACCAAATTAACGATCTTTGCTTGCCTGTCAGAAAGCTACTCAAACACAACTGGGAGTTGAGGCTTAACTCGAGTAGCCATGCACACTGCTAGACTCTGGAAGCTTGGCTGGTCTTGACTGGGTATTTGAAATCACAAATCATACTTAAGGGAGTCAGTAAACTCATATTGCTCTGTAAGTTCTTTATGGGCAGTCCTGTGACAACATAGTATTTAAGAGTCTGGCATTAATCCAGGCAGTTTGACTCCAGATCTACTCTGTCTCGATTCCTATCCAACTTGTACCATTTTTCAGCTGTGTCCTCAGTCCAGTTGTTTAAACTTCCTATGTTCTTCTACTATGTAAGGAGCATCATAATAGAGCCCCACAGGGTTTTTGTGAAAATAAAACAAAATACAAAAATATTTCTACATGATCTAGCATGTAATAAAGGGTAAATAAGTGTTAACCACTATCAACATCAGTCTCCTGGCACATAGAAATGTTCAATCTACATTTGTTGAAAAAAAAAAAATCTGTATTTGTTGAACAGCAAAAGATAAAGCATTCTCTTTCAATGCTTCTAAGTGGTCTTGTCTTTGGGTCAGATGACCAGATAACTCAATTGACTAAAGACAATTTCAATATTTGCTAGAAAGAGAAAGTATTCTAGAAAGCTCAACCCTTAGTCAAATATAGAGAACTATAGCCATGATGTAACTGATCTGGAATGTGGTCATTTGCAATGTGAGTTACTACATCTAAATTCTTCCTGGAAATTCACCACTGTGCAGTCTTGGGAAGAGATTGTAAATGGCAGAAGAAAATGACCCCTGGTCGTAGAAGGTGATATTTTGGTCAGAGACATCACGTGGTAGGCCAAGAGCTGGAGCTGGAGTGTCTTCCCAGCCGGCACAACCACAAAACTATTTGGGAGATTGAAAGAGGGAGAGGAAGCAGCTCGAGGTGTCGGGATGCTGCTCTTCCTTTGACTTCATTGGCTCTGGCTGAAAGTTGCAGAGAAGGCTGCTCCATTCTCCGGTTCTGCCTTCCCTAAACCTCACATGGAAGCCCACTAGGGAAGCCTCAAGGCTGCCATTGGCTGGTTGTTAGCACAGACACTTTAGTTGAGGATAAAAAGACTATATTATCTCGAGATATAGATCCACCTATCTCTATGGATTACCAAAAAAAAAAAAGTTTGATTAACCTCATGATGCTTTCAGCTATTTGCTGCAATGGTGTCTGTTTTCTCAAAAAGTAAGCAGTTTCTGAAACTTTCCTTAAGACATTTCTGTTAACTGACAAATAACAACTTTACTTATCCCAACATCGTGGAGCAGTATTGGGTTGATTCATATATGAACAATGGGAGGAGGGAAGTGCTGTACTTTTCTTTTCTGGGAGTCCTTCGCTGGGAGGGAGGAAGATCAGTGGACCCTCCCCAGACCTGCTTTTCTAGCTAACTGCTATTGTCTGCCATCAACCTCCCAGTCGGGATTCCCAGAAGGTATTCTGGAGGACTGATATCCAATTCCTCATGAAACTGGTATCCTCTCAAGAGACTCTTTCTTATGCCTTCAGTTTTTTTCCCAAGCAGAAGCCCCAAGCTATTCTACATATAAAAAGTCCCTCTGAGCCAATGACTTGTTTCCTCTCTTGTTCCCTCTTAATCTGACAGATATCATATTTGAAAGACAATACTAACACTTTTAAAATTGGTCAGCCAAGACACCAGAACTCTCCCAATGAAAAGACAATAGAATAAAAAAAAAAAAAGACAATAGAGAGTATAGCTTCCCCAGACCTTAGATTTATTTCGAAATTGGTTCTGTTAACTTGAACCTACAGTTCTCAATTTTAAAGAGTATTCATAAATCTGTTGCCTTCAGAGTAAATAGGTCAAATTGGTAGCATAATATATTTAAGCAAGGGCATTTGCAAAGGAAAAATTGTTTAAGACATTCTACACTAACAGCCCTCCCTTCTAATTCTTCTCTCACCCCTCTTGTGACCTATACTGGTTACCATAGAAACAGATATTTTCATGCCCATTGAAAGACTCAAAATATGTTAGTTATTTGTCCGTAAATGTTGCTTTGTTCAGGAAAATAATCCGTGCCAAAAATCTGTAAACACACAAATACATACTCTGTTCTGTATCATTGGATTCACAAAGAAGGATTTATTTATGGAAATGTTTCACATAATCAAAATTCTTAAGAATTTTTCTAGAAAAAATACAGTCAGTTTTTGTAGTAAGCCTGGTTTTATATGCTAACTTTGCCAGTTACTGGCAGTGAGAATGTGGACAAAGGCTTGGTCCCTGTGTGTCTCCATTTCTTTATAGGTAATATAGGGGGAAATGTAATGAAACCTTCCCTATAGGATTCTGGCAAGTGCGAAGTGACTTAAGCATGTAAAAGCTCTTAGATCAGATTCTGACATTAGTAAGTACTCAAAACTTGCTGCTACTATTACTGTTACATATTATTTATTTTATTTACTTCCTGTTTCCTGTTTTCTCTTGCCCTAGGCTTTATCTCAACTTAGTGTTCCCTAGTTGTAGCAGCACATTAACCTTGAAGTAGAGTGTCTGTCTCTGCTGAATGGATGAAAGAATGAGTAATTGAGAGGTAGCTCAGGCTGTTAAGCGTCTGCTTTCTGCTCAGGTCATGATCCCAGGGTCCTGGGATTGAGTCCCGCACTGGGCTCCCTGCTCAGCAAGGAGGCTGCTTCTCCCTCTTCTCCCTGCTCAAGCTCTCTCTCGCTATCTCTGTCACTGTCTCTGTCTCTCTCTTTCTCAAACAAATAAAATCTTAAAGAGAAAAGGAAAGAATGAATAATTGAATGAATCTAGGAACCACACAGCATGGTAGAAAAAAGAGAATAAACTTTGGAGTCAGGAAGCACTGGACACATATGTTAGTAGCTATGTGGCCTTGTGTGAATAACAACCTATGAGCCTGTTTCTTCATTTATAAAATGGGGCAAAGGGGAGCATTGTGGCAGTACTTGGCATCCACCCTCTCAAACACAATTGAAAAACTCTAGGAAAGTACTTAGCACATGGAAGTGGGATAAGAGTTCAGTGGCACAAATGTGTGTTTCAGTGATATTGACAGTGAAGAAAAAAACAAAGGAAGAGACAGAAGAAACAATGTTTATCAGTGTCTGAGTGCCAACTATTTCCTAGATAACTCTCTAAAAGTAATACTCATTAATCTCCACATTTTGACAGAAAAAGGCTGTAGATAACATTTGCCTCCAAATATCAGATTAAATAGGTATACTGTATGTCAGTTTTAGTTTTTTTCTGCTTTTTTCAAGGGATTGAGTGTTTCTTTCTGAACAATCTGATATTTCACAGATTCAGAGTTCAGGAAATACAATCTATATTATGTATTTCTCCCTAAACTATATACCATAAGGCCAGATTGATCAGATTAAATTATAATCCACAAAAATATTATACTTACATAACAAATCTCATTCACAGAAGGTTTTCACACACACTATCTGTTTAATTCTTATATCCATGCTGTGCATTGGTTACTGACCCAACTATACTGGTGGGAATACTGAGGTTGAGAGAGGTTACGTGGTTTGTATGAGATTATTCAGTTTATAAATGACAAAAGTAAGACCTTTTCCCATGTTTTATGACAAAAAGCCCAGGACAATGTTCTCTATAGACTGCTTTCAGGAGATTTATTTGTCCGTTCAAAAATATTGTTAGGAACCTACTATTCGTCTCAGTCCTCTGTGACTGTAACTGCATTATAACTCACTTCATACACACATAAACATACAAGTACACACATATGTATAACAAGACAATCATTCACAGTACACATGTCATTTAACTCTAGGGTTTTTTATTCTAACGCTTTTTATCACATTATTGGAATGAAGGTCATAATAAAACATTAATGCATCACAACCTCCAATTTGAAAAATACTCTACTAGATACAGAGGGGGAAAAAAGCATTGAATAGATAGTCTAGAAGAAAAGCAAAAACAAATGCAAAAGTAAATTTAATGTGAGTTATCCTTAAATAAAAGATTTCATAGACATTTAATTCACAAATGTTTTTCATTTATTCCCCTAAAGAAAGATATTGTCTGTGTAAAAATAATGATAATAATAGTGTGAGGTAGAAATGTTAATGACTGTAAGAAAGAGAAAAAGTAACAAGAGAGGAAAGAAAAGTTACATTAACCTGAGAAAATAAAATTAAAGTAAGCTTTTTTAATATCCTAGTTATGAGAAAGGGGGCTGAAGAGGTGGTTTTGAAGAACGAATATGACTACAAAATAGTAATATCTGTATGTTTGTCCTTATTTGAGCATCAGTCATTATAGTAGCCATGAAGCAAAGTAAAGGAGAATGGTAGTGACCCTAGAATTTGCAACAGTCTTGAGATGAGATGCTCTCGTTTTACAGATGAGAAAGCTCAGGTCCAGTGAAAGTACCTAACATAAAGGTCATCTAGGGACAAAGCTTCAACACTTCCAGCTAATCACTTCCAGTAACCATAATTTCTACCCACTACATTGTTTCACTGTCAGTCAATATTCTCTGATAACTCTTCAGTAAAATCATATTCCATTAAAAAGTGAGAAAGAACAGAGTCAGAGGTCCTTGTGATCTCAGCCTCAGTGAAGAGAAAACAAAACAAAAACTTTGGGAATTACTGTAGTGAATGAGCTGCTCAAGTCATATTAATGGTCTCAAGGTCCCTGTGAGAATTCAGATAATAAACTAGACTAAAATTTAAAATAATAAATTTTAACAGGAACTTTAACAGAAGTTTAGAAACATTATGCATTATTACTTTTCCTTGTCTACTGTTAATGGTAAAAATGGATTTTTAAAATTGTATTTACAGAATTCCAAGAAATTCCAGGAAACTCTAAGGATTTTATGCATTATTATGTGAAAGTAATGGGAAAATATTTCTCCATCATGTGGTCACTCTATCAAGCAATATGTTCAAATATTGAGGCAATCACAGAGTTAAAAGTCTTCCTGAACCCAAGTATCTTTTCTACCTTAAACAGTCAGTGAAGACTAGTTGAAAAGGAAATCCCTCTCTTTAGAACATTTTGTGGTATATGGAGAAATGATACTGTAGCTAAAAAGATAGAGTTAAGCCAGACTGCCTGAGCTGGAATGCTGCCTTCAGTGCACACTAGATGTGCGCTTAGTGGTAAGTTTCTCCACATGTCTGTGTCACTGTTTGATGACACTGACAATGAGAATAATGAGAATAAATACCTCGTACATTTCCTGTGAAGATTAAATGAGCTAATTGATAAGAAGTGCTTAAAACAGACCACAGCACAGAGTAAGTTGCTAATCAATGTCAGCTTTCATAACGGTGATGAAGGTGATGATAATTAAAATGGTGATGGTGCCACTGGGGACAATAAAGATGGAAAATCATGAGCTCTCACACACCAACTAGCCGGGAACCTGGAGTAAATCTCTGAACTCCTTGGTGCTGTTCCATCTGCAAAATGAGCAAGCTGAATTCTGCTGGTTAGAAAAAATTTTAAGGACGCCTGGGTGGCTCAGTGGGTTAAGCCGCTGCCTTCAGCTCAGGTCATGCATGATCTCAGGGTCCTGGGATCGAGTCCCACATCAGGTTCTCTGCTCAGCAGGGAACCTGCTTCCTCCTCTCTCCTTGCCTGCCTCTCTGCCTACTTGTGATCTCTGTCAAATAAATAAATAAAAATCTTTAAAAAAAAAAAAAAAGAAAAAAGAAAAAATTTTAAGAGGATACTTTTATAAAGTAGCGAACTTCAAATATTTTTATTAGGAATTTTCTAAGTTTAAAAAAAAGTGAATCAAAGGAGAAATGAGGTTGCTTTTTAAAAAAATAAACTCTACTCCTTAAAAGTTCTCTTTGTGTTCATTTTTACAGGTTCCAGCAAAAAGTACAACCCCGCTCCTGTGGTTATTGCTTCTCTCTCCTTTTTGACCAGTGTCGTCACCTCTTCCAAAAGTGGAGTGTAAAGGAAACTTGGGGTTTTGCTTTCTCTGTGCCTTTCTGCTTGATGCCAGTCAGGGCATCCTGAATACCCTCGGGGAATCACTCTGCCCAGTTATCAACTGATGTAACACTCGCTCAGCTCACTGCCTGAGAGCAGACCTGGAACTCAGTGTATTTCTTCTCCATGGATAGAGAGATTCATCAGGAATAGAAAAGGACCCAGTCAGAACTAGTGAGATACGGTCATGGTAATTTTTTGGAATTGGGTTTGGGAGTGGGATGGGAGCCTTTTAACTGAGTGGAGATGGATGAAAGCAGAATGAGTATGAGCCCACAGCTGCTAGCCACTCTCTTGCCACCAGGAGGGGAGACTCTATCTCCTTGAGAATGGAGCAAACACAATGAAGGAAGAACTGAAAAATGGAAGGAAAAAAAAAAAAAGAGTTCTGGGGCACCTCGGTGGCTCAATCTTTAAGCATCTGCCTTCAGCTAAGGTCATGATCCCAGGGTCCTGGAATCAAACCCCACATGGGGATCCCTGCTCAGCAGGAAGTCTGCTTCTCCCTCTCACTTTGCTTCTGTTACCTCTCTCAATGTGTCTCTCTCTGCCAAATAAATAAATAAAATCTTTTTTTTAATAAACATATAATGTATTTTTATCCCCAGGGATACAGGTCTGTGAATCGCCAGGTTTACACACTTCACAGCACTCACCATAGCACATACCCTCCCCAATGTCCATAACCCCACCCCCCCTCTCCCAAATCCCCTCCCCCCAGCAACCCTCAGTTTGTTTTGTAAGATTAAGAGTCACTTATGGTTTGTCTCCCTCCTGATCCCATCTTGTTTCATTTATTCTTTTCCTGCCCCTCAAACTCCCATGTTGCATCTCCACTTCCTTATATCAGGGATATCATATGATAGTGGTCTTTCTCTGATTGACTTATTTCACTAAGCATGATATGCTCTAGTTCCATCCACGTCGTCGCAAATGGCAAGATTTCATTTCTTTATATGGCTGCATAGTATTCCATTGTATATATATACCACCTCTTCTTTATCCATTCATCTGTTGATGGACATCTAGGTTCTTTCCATAGATTGGCTATTGTGGACATGGCTGCTATAAACATTCGGGTGCACGTGCCCCTTCGGATCACTACGTTTGTATCTTTAGGGTAAATACCCAGTAGTGCAATTGCTGGGTCATAGGGTAGCTCTATTTTCAACTTTTTGAGGAACCTCCATGCTGTTTTCCAAAGTAGTTGCACCAGCTTGCATTCCCACCAACAGTGTAGGAGGGTTCCCCTTTCTCTGCATCCTCACCAGCATCTGTCATTTCCTGACTTGTTAATTTTAGCCATTCTGACTGGTGTGAGGTGGTATCTCATTGTGGTTTTGATTTGCATTTCCCTGATGCCGAGTGATATAGAGCACTTTTTCATGTGTCTGTTGGCCATCTGGATGTCTTCTTTGCAGAAATGTCTATTCATATCCTCTGCCCATTTCTTGATTGGATTATTTGTTCTTTGGGTGTTGAGTTTGCTAAGTTCTTTATAGATTTTGGACACTAGCCCTTTATCTGATATGTCGTTTACAAATATCTTCTCCCATTCTGTCAGTTGTCTTTTGGTTTTGTTAACTGTTTGCTTTGCTGTGCAAAAGCTTTTGATCTTTATGAAGTCCCAATAGTTCTTTTTTCCCCTTGCTTTCCTTGCCTTTGGTGATGTTCCTAGGAAGAAGTTGCTGCGGCTGAGGTCAAAGAGGTTGCTGCCTGTGTTCTCCTCAAGGATTTTGATGGATTCCTTTCTCGCATTGAGGTCCTTCATCCATTTTGAGTCTATTTTTATGTGTGGTGTAAGGAAATGGTCCAATTTCATTTTCCTCAATGTGGCTGTCCAATTTTCCCAACACCATTTGTAGAAAAGGCTGTCTTTTTTCCATTGGACATTCTTTCCTGCTTTGTCGAAGATTAGTTGACCATAGAGTTGAGGGTCTATTTCTGGGCTCTCTATTCTGTTCCATTGATTTATGTGTCTGTTTTTGTGCCAGTACCATACTGTCTTGATGATGACAGCTTTGTAATAGAGCTTGAAGTCCAGAATTGTGATGCCATCAACTTTGGCTTTCTTTTTCAATATTCCTTTGGCTATTCGAGGTCTTTTCTGGTTCCATATAAATTTTAGGATTACTTGTTCCATTTCTTTGAAAAAACTGGATGGTATTTTGTTAGGGATTGCATTAAATGTGTAGATTGCTTTAGGTAGCATAGACATTTTCACAATATTTGTTCTTCCAATCTAGGAGCATGGAACATTTTTCCATTTCTTTGTGTCCTCTTCAATTTCTTTCATGAGTACTTTATAGTTTTATGAGTATAGATTCTTTGACTCTTTGGTTAGGTTTATTCCTAGGTATCTTATGGTTTTGGGTGCAATTGTAAATGGAATTGACTCCTTTATTTCTCTTTCTTCTGTCTTCTTGTTGTTGTAGAGAAATGCAACTGATTTCTGTGCATTGATTTTATATACTGACTCTTTTTAAATTCCTGTACAAGTTCTAGCAGTTTTGGAGTGGAGTCTTTGGGGTTTTCCACATATATCATCTGCAAATAGTGATAGTTTGACTTCTTCTTTGCCAATTTGGATGTATTTAATTTCTTTTTGTTGTCTGATTGCTGAGGCTAGGACTTCTAGTACTATGTTGAATAGCAGTGGTAATAATGGACTTCTCTGCCGTGTTCCTGACCTTAGCAGAAAAGATTTCAGTTTTTCTCCATTAAGAATAATATTTGTGGTGGGTTTTTCATAGATGGCTTTGATAATATTGAGGTATGTGCCCTCTATCCCTACACTTTGAAGAGTTTTGATCAGGAAGGGATGCTTTGAAGAGTTTTGATCAGGAAGGGATGCTTTGAAGAGTTTTGATCAGGAAGGGATGCTGTACTTTGTCAAATGCTTTTTTAGATCTATTGAGAGTATCATATGGTTCTTGTTCTTTCTTTTATTAATGTATTGTATCACATTTATTGATTTGTAGATGTTGAACCAACCTTGCAGCCCTGGAATAAATCCCACTTGGTCATGGTGAATAATCCTTTTAATGTACTGTTGGATCCTATTGGCTAGTATTTTGATGAGAATTTTTGCATCTGTGTTCATCAAGGATATTGGTCTGTAAATTCTCTTTTTTGATGGGATCCTTGTCTGGTTTTGGGATCAAGGTGATGCTGGCCTCATAAAATGAGTTTGGAAGTTTTCCTTCCATTTCTATTTTTTGGAACAGTTTCAGGAGAATAGGAATTAGTTCTTCTTTAAATGTTTGGTAGAATTCCCCCAGGAAGCCATCTGGCCCTGGGCTTTTGTTTGTTTGGATATTTTTGATGACTGTTTCAATCTCCTTACTGGTTATGGGTCTGTTCAGGTTTTCTATTTCTTACTGGTTCAGTTGTGGTAGTTTATGTGTCTCTAGGAATGCATCCATTTCTTTCAGATTGTCAAATATGTTGGCATAGAGTTGCTCATTGTATGTTCTTATAATTGTTTGTATTTCTTTGGTGTTGGTTGTGATCTCTCCTCTTTCATTCATGATTTTATTTATTTGGGTCATTTTTCTTTTCTTTTTGATAATTCTGGGCAGGGGTTTATCAATCTTATTGATTTTTTCAAAGAACCAGCTCCTAGTTTCGTTGATTTGTTCTATTGGGTTTTTTTTGTTGTTGTTGTTGTTTCTATTTCATTGATTTCTGCTCTGATCTTTATGATTTCTCTTCTCCTGCGGGGTTTAGGCTTTCTTTGCTGTTCTTTCTCCAGCTCCTTTAGGTGTAGGGTTAGGTTGTGTATTTGAGACCTTTCTTGCTTCTTGAGAAAGGCTTATACCACTATATATTTTCCTCTCAGGACTGCCTTTGCTGTGTCCCACAGATTTTGAACTGTTGTGTTTTCATTATCATTTGTTTCCATGAATTTTTTCAGTTCTTTTTTAATTTCCTGGTTGACCCATTCCTTTTTTAGAAGGATGCTGTTTAGTCTCCATGTATTTGGGTTCTTTCCCAATTTCCTCTTGTGATTGAGTTCTAGCTTCAGAGTATTGTGGTCTGAAAATATGCAGGGAATGATCCCAATCTTTTGATACCAGTTGAGACCTGACTTATGACCCAGGATGTGATCTATTCTGGAGAATGTTCCATGTGCACTAGAGAAGAATGTGTAATCTGTTGCTTTGGGATGAAATGTTCTGAATATATCTGTGATGTCCATCTGGTCCAGTGTGTCATTTAAGGCCTTTATTTCCTTGTTGATCTTTTGCTTGGATGATCTGTCCATTTCAGTGAAGGAAAAAGTCCCCTACTATTATTGTATTATTTTCGATGTGTTTCTTTGATTTTGTTATTAATTGATTTATATAGTTAGCTGCTTCCATGTTATGGGCATAGATATTTAAAATTGTTAGATATTCTTGTTGGACAGACCCTTTGAGTATGATGTAGTGTCCTTCTTCATCTCTTATTATAGCCTTTAGCTTAAAATCTAATTGATCTAAGGATTGCCATCCCAGCTTTCTTCTGACGTCCATTAGCATGGTATGTTGTTTTCCACCCCCTCACTTTAAATCTGGAGGTGTCTTCAGGTCTAAAATGAGTTTCTTATAGGCAGAACATTGATGGGTTTTGTTTTTTTAAGATTTTATTTATTTATTCAACAGACAGAGATCACAAGTAGGCAGAGAGGCAGGCAGAGAGAAAGGGAGAAGCAGGCTCCCTGCCGAGCAGAGAGTCGAACGCAGGGCTGGATCCCAGGACCCTGGGATCATGACCTGAACTAAGGCAGAGGCTTTAGCCCACTGAGCCACCCAGGCGCCCCTGGGTTTTGGTTTTTTTATCCATTCCGATACCCTGTGTCTTTTGATTGGGGCATTTAGCCCATTAACACTCAGGGTAACCATTGAGAGATATGAATTTAGTGCCATTGTATTGCCTATAAGTTGACTATTACTGTATATTGTCTCTGTTCCTTTCTTATCTACTACTTTTAGGGTCTCTCTTTGCTCAGAGGACCCCATTCAATGTTTCCTGTAAAGCTGGTTTGGTGTTTGCAAATTCTTTCAGTTTTTGTTTGTCCTGGAAGCTTTTTATCTCTCCTCCTATTTTCAATGATAGCCTAGCTGGATGCAGTATTCTTGCCTGCCTGTTTTTCTCGTTTAGTGCTCTGAATATATCATGCCAGTTCTTTCTGACCTGTCAGGTCTCTGTGGACAAGTCCACTGCCAATCTAATATTTTTACCATTGTATGTTACAGACTTCTTTTCCCAGGCTGCTTTCAGGATTTTCTCTTTGTCACTAAGGCTTGTAAATTTTACTGTTAGGTGATGGGGTGTGGACCTATTCCTGTTGATTTTGAGGGGTATTCCCTGCACCGCCTAGATTTTGATCCTTGTTCCCTTTGCCATATTACGGAAATTCTCTACAATAATTCTCTCCAATATACCTTCTGCTTCCCTCTCTCTTTCTTCTTCTTCTGGAATCCCAATTATTCTAATGCTGTTTCATCTTATGGTGTCACTTATCTCTTGAACTCTCTCCTCGTAGTCCAATAGCTGTTTGTCTCTCTTTTGCTCAGCTTCTTTATTCTCTGTCATTTGGTCTTCTATATCACTAATTCTTTCTTCTGCCTCATTTATCCTAGCAGTAAGTGCTTCCATTTTTTATTGCACCTCATTAATAGCTTTTTTTATTTCAACTTGGTTAGATTTTAGTTCTTTTATTTATCCAGAAAGAGCTTTTATGTCTCCAGAGAGGTTTTCTCTAATATCTTCCATGCCTTTTTCGAGCCTGGCTAGAACCTTGAGAATCATCATTCTGAACTCTAGATCTAACATATTCCCAATGTCCATATTGATTAAGTACCTAGACTTCGGTACTTCCTCTTGTTTTGTTTTGTTTTGTTTTTTGTGGTGAGTTTTTCCACCTTGTCATTTTGTCCAGATAAGAATATATGAAGGAGCAAATAAAATACTGAAAGTGTGGCAAAGACCCCAGGAAAATGCGCTTTAACCAAATCAGAAGAGACCCCAAATTGTGGGGTGGATAAAGGGGATAAAAATAAGTTCAGGGAAAAAAAATTTTAAAAAGAAAAAAAAAAAAATATATATATATATATATATATATATATATATATATATTAGATTGGTGACTAGAACCGGGCCACCCACTTACTTTTGGGAGTATTTTGGTCTCTTAGAAAAAACTACCTCCTAAAATTTTTAAGAATGAAAAACATATATAAGAGTAAACAAGATGAAGGGATGGAATATGCCTATAAAGATGAAAAAAAAACTTTTTCAATTTCTAAAAAATGAGTTGATAAAGTAGGTTGGTTGGGAGAATAAAGAAAAAGAAAGTGTAGAGAATTTGCTCAGGTTGGAGACTGGAACAAGCCCAGAGCTAGATTTAGATTTATTTATTTATTTATTTATTTAGATTTAGATTTATTTTGATCTGTTAGAAAAAGTTGTACCCCAAAAATTTTAGAAGAAAAAACCCTATGTGTATACAAAAAATAAAGTTAGATACAATGAAGGACAAAATATGACTATAATAATGAAGGTTCAAAAAAGATTATTATTTTTTTTAATGAAAGGTATTGTTAAGATGAACTAGTTTAAAAACATTTAAAAAGGAAAGGGTAAAAGTTAAACAAAATTTAGAGAAGAAAAAAAATGAAATTAAAAAAATTTAAATTAACTGCAAGACTAAAGAATCATAAAGAGAAAGCCATGAGTTCCATGCTTTGGTTTCTCCTCTGGAATTCCTGTTTTCCTTGGTAAGTGAACTTGGTCTTGGCTGGATTTCTTGTTGATCTTCTGGGGGAGGAGCCTGCTGTAGTGATTCTCAAGTGTCTTTGCCCGAGGTGGAATTGCACTGCCCTTACCAGGGGCCAGGCTAAGTAATCTGCTTGGGTTCGCTTTCTGGAGCTTTTTTCCCTGAACACTTTCCGTAGAGTTCCAGAAGACGGGAATGAAAATGGCGGCCTCCCAGTCTCTGGCCCGGAGGAGCCAAGAGCTCGAGGTCCTACTCCTCAGTGTGCCCTCAGAGAAAAGCACTCAGTCACTCCTGTCTCCCTGGCCTTCAGCTGCGCTCCAAGCTCACCCAGCCTGTGACTGGTTCAAGGTAACCCCGAGCTGAGAGCTCACTCCTCGCTCTGTCTCTGTAGCCGGCTTCCCCGCTCTAATACCTGTGAGCTCTGGGACACTCAGACACCCCTGATCCTTCTGTGACCCTGCGGGACCTGGGGCCGTGCTGATCCCGCATGGGCCTCACCCCAGTTTAACCTCTGGAGCGATGTCCCTCACAGACTTTTAAAAGCCCTGATTTAGTGCTCCATTGTTCTGCGGCTTACTGGAGCCAGCCCCTCCCCCCACGGTCTATCTTCCGTGGCTTTGGATTCACTTCTCTGCCAGTCCTACCTTTCAGCAAGTGTTCTGTTTCTAGAATTGCTGCTTTTCTTCTCTTTGATCTCTTGTTGGATTTGTAGGTGTTTGCACTGGTTTGATAAGCTATCTAGCTGATATCCTGCTACCTGAAGTAGTCTCAGCCTGCCACTTCTCTGCCATCTTGACTCCTCCCCTAAATAAAATCTTTTAAAAAATAAGAGGAAAATAAAAGAAACAGTTCTGATGAAAGAATATGAGCCCCTGGATCCAACTATGCCTGAAACTGGAATCCTGAGTTTTTTAAAAATTACATAAATCAATAAATTATATGTTTGCATAAATAATTTGAATCAGATTTCCCATCTCAAGCAAAGAGTTTATGAATACTTATTTTTTTTATTTAACAAGCCTAAATAGGAACAAACAGAGAAGCTTGAGTTTGAAAGCACAGAACAAATTCTTCATCAAATGGAAAAGCTTTGAACCCCGGAGAAATAATTAAAGTGTAGATTTTCTTCCAAGATTTTTATCAGCATTCAAGACCAAAGCAGTGTAGACTCAGATAAGAGAAAATATGAAAACTTGAGAAATAAAAGGGTAAGTTAATAAAAGATAGTGAAATCTCATTCACTGGCTATAAGGGAGTGCTACATATGTTTCTAAAATATTACAAAAGTTAGAATTTAAATCCATATGTTAATTTATAGAAGGACTTTATAGAAAATTGGGTTTTAAGTTGTCATCAGAAATTTAGGTACATTTATTAGGAAAGCATGTGGATATATGTGGATATAAAGGAAAAAATGGGAGGGGGAATCTGATAACCAAGTAAATATCAAAGATAAATTGAGTCCCCACTATGTGACAGTAATTAAATAAAAAGAAGTATAAATCACCAAACTTCACAGCTGGGAATGTTCTCCAACTCCCCTCAGTTGCCTACAATATAAATGAGGCAATGGGAGTTGTTTTACCTGATTTCCAAAGACCCTGATACTGGGCTACAGGGGGTCGAGGGGAGGACTAGCTCTATACTTTAAATTATGGAAGTCCATAATACATGCCCCTCTGAGAGTTGGGAAAGAAACAACGAAAGTGAAGTCTGCTCATTTGACCCCAGCAGGACTTTCTAAAGGGACGGTGCCATGAGAGAAGAGACTCAGTGGGGAATTTGCTGCATATAATCACCCAGTTGAGAATTCGAGTATCTAGTATATCATTCTTTCCACAGACTTTTGAGAACAGGGCCACATGCACCTCAGACACCTAGCTTACATTGACCTCTATTCCTAATAAGGCAAGCATAAAATTTCCATAGACCCAATTTTCATGATTTATTGCCCAGGGACCTTGGTAGGTTAGTGGTTACTGAACAGAGAGTCCCATGGGCATGGCTCTGGGAAAAAGATTTGCTGTGAGTTTTTGCAAGTCAACAGAAAAGCCTCCGAACATGTTGCAAATTTTTTTTTCTTGTGCTTTATAAATGCACTTTTTGAGCTATACTGTGTACAAAACACTTTGGGGATTAAAAGTTGAATAATGGGGGCACCTGGGTGGCTCAGCGGGTTAAAGCCTCTGCCTTCAGCTCAGGTCATGATCCCAGGGTCCTGGGATCGAGCCCCACATCGGGCTCTCTGCTCAGCAGGGAGCCTGCTTCCTCCTCTCTCTCTGTCTGCCTCTCTTACTACTTGTAATCTTTATCAAATTTATTTATCAAATAAATAAATAAAATCTTTAAATAAATAAATAAATAAATAAATAAAAATAAATTTTAAAAAGTTGAGTAGTGTAAGCCAGATCATCCATGAGTTTACGATCTCTTGGGGGAAATGAAGAACAGAACACCAACAAGTGATAGAGGAAATACCAAAAGAAAGGGGAATATCAAGTCTTCTGTTCACGAGAGCTCAAAAGGGCTTCTGAGGCAAAAGAAGAAGCCAGGAAGACTTCAGGGAGGAGGCAGCATTTGGGTGAGGTCTTGGAACCTTGGGGTGGGAGCAAGGAGTGAGAGGAAGAAGACAGTCAGTGTGGGTATGTGTCAAGCGTTTAGTGCCAAAAAGGATGCAAAAAAAGTGCTGAGTTTCGAGAAAAGTGAGATCCCTCTGTCCTACGGTTGGATACAGCTTTCTATTGGAAATAAAGCTCAACAGAGGGCTTCAAATAGAAAAGGAGAGCTGAGTAGAAGAGAAACAGGGGATATAGGAATGATGGGTGTACACAAGGGTCAGGAAATAGATCTGGCAGAGTGAAACTGTAATGTGGGCAGGGGAGGAAAGAGCTACCTGATCAAGCTAAAAGGCCAGCCAAACGCATTGGATCTCCATGAGAGATCATTCTTCTGAGTAAGAAGCTAGCTGGGTGATCTTAACACATGCACCCAGCACCTGCAACACCAGAGTCCCTTATGAACTTGTTAGGAGGATGAACCCTAGGGCCTGATCCCACATCTATAAAATCAGAAACCTAGAACTTGTGTTAAGAAGCCTTCCAGGCTTTTGACTGATGGGATTATGATCCATAAAGGAATTACCAGGTTTTTAAAAAGATAATTCTTCCTCCTGCTGCTACTTTTTTTTTTTTTACATGCTCCATTTTTATTTGTCTACTTTTCCCTCTAACATGAATCTGTATTGTGTAATTATAACTTTGGTAAATTCTCAATCTTTTTCTTTCTTCTTCTTTTTCAGAGTTGATTTAGTTTTTGAACTTTTCTTTTTTCAGAGTTGATCTAGATAAGTAACTTAAAAAATCAAATGAAATTTTTATTGTGGTTACAGAGATTTCCTAAATTATTTGGTAGAGAATTGACATGATTCAAAGTTCATGAAACATTAGAGGAGACCAGTTTCAAAAACTTCATTGTAATTTCTGCTTTTTCCTTCTGGGAGATCTTTGAAGGTAAAATGGATAAATTCACCTGGGTGGTTAAAAGAGCTAGCCCTATAAAGTTGCAGAGTATTTATCTCCTGTGGTAATTTTTATTAATGCTTCTCTCCTTTTTGTGTATGTAAAAAATACTCTAGCTTCTCTTATTGTTTTATTTGCATCTTTATGATTCAGTGTTCTAATATGCCTATTTGCTCTGACTTTAAAAATAATAAACCAGTGAAAGAAATTTTCTGTGGAGCTTGATTTATTGAGAGAGACAGGATTCTTGGCCTGAGGTGTCTAATGATCTGAATCAAACTGACTTACACTTTATGAACCCAGATCTTGACTTGGCAAAATTCAATAAACCTTTATTGAATTGGATGCTTTCAGAGACGCTAACACATGCCAAACATTGGCAAGTGATAAGATGTGAAAAAAAAAAAAAAAAGAGGTATTGCAGTATTACAGGACTCCCTCCTCCCTCCCCCCTACGCTGCCCTCCTCCCCCCCCCCTTCCTTATCTTCATATAGTAAGTACCCTTGCATTTTATTTTGTTGTGCTTCTTGACAGTTCACTTTCTACTCCCCACTATTGCTTCATTCCGTTAGGTCACACTGTGCTCATGGCCTCTGGAGGAGGAATGGAACTAGATATAAGGTAGAAACTAGTGAGTTCTGCTTTTCAAAACCAGAAGGAAGGAAGAGAAAATGAGAGGAACCCAAAACAAAGAATTTGAGGGAAACACTAAATAAGAGTAATGGGTTTGAGAAGAGTGTAGCTCCCCCACCCCCAAATATGTCCATACGTCCACAGGGTGGGCAGAAGTCATTGGAGTGGACAGACCAGTGGTGCTCGGTGGTAAGATGTCTGTGAGAGGCACTGTCAGTGATGATCGGCCTCAGAGGAGCCACGAGCATCTGAAAACCACCCACCGTTACTGAAGAAACTTGGCTCATCCTAGCTGCCATTCCCATTGATGTGTGGTAAGGACCTCCCTCAAAATGCCCCCAGTCATGCCTCCAGTCTTTTTTTTTTTTTTTCATATTCTATTTATTTGTCAGAGAGAGAGAGAGAGCACAAGCAAGGGGAGAAGCAGGCTCCCCACTTAGCAAGGAGCCCAATGCCAGATTTGATCCCAGGACCCTGGAATAATTACCTGAGCCGAAGGCAGATGCTTAACCAACTGAGCCACCAGGCATCCCATGATTAGGACTTTTCTTTGCCCTTGTTCCATTCATTTCCCCGTGACTCTCCTAGCTGTCGCAATATCCTGGGACACAATCTTTTTTGTTTGTTTGTTGTAAGATTTTATTTATTTGAAAGAGAGATCACAAGCAGAGAGGGGGCAAAGGGAGAGGGAGAAGCAGGCTCCCCACTGACCAAGGAGCCCGAAGTGGAGCTCTAACCCAAGACCATGGGATCACAACATGAGCTGAAGGCAGACACTTAACCAACTAAGCCACCCAGGTGCCCCTGCTGGGACACAATCTTAAAACCAAGAGAAGGCAGGTGAGAACCTGAAACACACATAGGTTCAGAAAAAGTGAGAGCAGCACTTTCCACCTCCCATTTCTACAAGGTGTTTTTGAGGACAGGGTAGCAAATGGATACACTCAAGAACATCCTGAAAATAAGCAGTTGTTTGGAGCTGAGAGAAAATACAGAATTCATGTATTGAAACTCATCTTTTTTCCAAGCCCTCTAAGCCCTGGAAGTGGCCCAAATCCCCTTGGCCCTTACCACAGGACCCTCTCAAGGTCTTAACTGTTAGGGAGCAAGGAAGGGATTCTTCTTCTTTTTTTTTAAGATTTTATTTATTATTTATTTGACAGAGATCACAAGTAGGCAGAGAGGCAGGCAGAGAGAGAGGAGGAAGCAGGCTCCCTGCTGAGCAGAGAGCCCGAGGAGGGGGTCGATCCCAGGACCCTGGGATGATGACCTGAGCCGAAGGCAGAGGCTTAATCCCCTGAGCCACCCAGGTGCCCCTCATGCTGTAGCCTTATTTTTAAGTGTAGGGAAATAAGCATCTCCTTGTTTTTAAAGGAGAAAATGGCATTTAAAACTTAGAGGAGAAAATGTTTCAAGGAGGACAAAACTTAGGTATTCTCAGAAGAAAAACTCCACTCAAGAACTGGAATTATTAATGGCTTGTCTTATTCTCAACAATGTTCCTATTTATCATGTAGAATAGGGCAACCGTGAACACACACACTCTTTCCTGCTGCATGAGAGCCAAAGACGTTCTGCTAGGCAAAGGGATTTATCTAACCTCTCTTTGTCAATACAAGCACATCTCAGAAATCCTACTCTACAAATGTTGCAGTTTTTTATTTGCGAAAGGTTAGAACACCTCCGTTTTTGAACCTCCAATAGCTCCGAATCATAAGACCTCAGTAGGAGGCAGACAAGAATAAATCACCTGCTCTGTTCTTATTCAAGTAAACAAGAAAACTATTACTCTTCATTCATTGTTCTTACTAACTTCTGGATAAATCATACCAAAAGTATTCAGTGATGGCTTATGATAGGTAAGGCACTGATGATACAGAGATTGGTATAGGATTGACAAAAATGCAGAAGGTAGGGGTGCCTGGGTGGCTCAGTCTGTTAATCATCTGCCTTTGACTCAAATCATGATCCAAGGGATGCTGGGATCAAGCCCCACATCGGGTTCCATGCTCAGCAGGGAGTCTGCTTCTCCTCTGCCTCTGCTGCTACACCTGCTCGTTCTCTCTCTCTCTCTCTCTCGCTCGCTTTCTCTCTAGCCCTCTCTTAAGTAAATAAAATCTTTTTTAAAATGCAGAAGGATATTTTACATGTTTCCTGCACCTGAACAGTACTTTCTGCCAGATTATTTAACAATAATGTTTACATTTACCTGGACTTCACACTGTAGTATCCAGAAATAGAATTACCAAGAGTGGAAATTAGTTTAAGGTTATTTTAATTATGCATTAAGATGATATGTAATGTTTAGAGACATCCCCAAATGTAATACACTACCTTGATTTTCTGAACAACATGTTATTTTTAGTAACTGCCATGACAAGCAGGCTTTCTTTGGTTAGTTTTATTTGAATAAAGCAAAACTTGAGGTAAATGGTCTTCCAGGTGACTACTTTTTGCACTTACATCCTAATATAACACCTTTCTGACAGCAAAGGTGTTAGAACATACTCTCAAAATTCTCAGGACATGAACTGATGTTCTTACAGAAATGAGCCCCTCTGTTGCATTCCTACTGGTCATTGGTTTTCTAGGGCACGGGAATCTTGGATTCCATAATATTTATGGCTTTTTGGAGGATCTCTAAGATTGGTGCCAGAGTTCTGACAATTTGCTCCAACTGATTTACAACTGACTCCATGGTATTCTTGAAATGTTCAGCTTTTAACACATCCTGCAATTTTTTCAAGATGTCTGCTGTACCGATTTTGGATGGACCCGGACTTTGGTTTTTCTCTGAGGTGTTGGCCCCTGATTGGTCTTCAGTGTCTTTTTGATAGAAGTCACTTAACTGAAGTTTCATGATAGGACATGTCATCAAGAGTGAAAGAGAAGATTCCAAAGTGCCAAGAATGTTACTGCTATTCAGTGCAGCAACGATGACTGGTGTGTGAACATTCTTGAACATTTCTCTAGCTGACTGCTGCAGCTCCTTGACATTGGTACTCTTCTCAACCATAGAGCAAATCGCTGTCGCAATCTTGGAACTTAAAGGTTCCTTTTGCATCTGGTCGTACTTTGCCTCCAGGACACACTGTAACTCCTTAAAGATTGTGAATAGTTGTTCAAAGACATCCTTAACGTTAGCATCTTCCTTCACAGCCAGGGAGTGGATCTGGGCATTCATAGTGCTGTTAAACGATTCTATAAGTGTGTTAGTGAAGGCAACAAGATCTTGCATGTGAAAGAAAAATGTTTTGGCAGCTTGCACCAGCCTCTCTTTATCCTTTTCTGACTCTGAAGACATTTCTCCAGCACAAAAGTTTCAGCACTGCAAAACAAAGTAGTAATCCAGATAAAAACTTATTTATTTGTCAACCGCAAAGAGACTGATCTTAAAATCTAAATGTGGAAAATAACCGCTGTCAAGGGTAGGAAAGCTACACCAGCTATGGAGCAGGAATTGATCCTGTGCTTTAATAAAAATAACAAAAAGATAATAATTAAAAGATTTTCAGCCAAGATTGAATATCGTGCACTGGACCCTCCATTGGATATGCTGATATACAGAGTAACCAGTTCTCAGGCATTATCCTCAATAACTATCCGATCTAGTGGAGAAGATTGTACAGAGCTTAAAAATTACATAGAAGAGCTCTGGTTCCAGTTAAGATAGAGCAAGCAGATGCGGTACAATCTTTCCTACGGAGTAGAACTAAAAATCCTGGACAGAAAAATTAAGTAACCATCAGATAACTCTGAAAGGTGAGTAACAGCAGACCAAAGAGGTAGTGTACTGCACTTCAAAGATGATCAAGGCCATCTGACGCCAACTCCCAAGATGTCTGTCTTGCCTGAGAATGTTTCTGTACTTTCAGTACAACTCATCCTCTTCTGCCATAGAGAGGAGTGTTGATGTCTCTAACCAATGTTCATGAGGAGAGTTCTGGAGGAGACATAAAAAGATAGGACTGTGAACGTGGCCCCAGGGGTCCCAAACCAGAAATCCACAGGCAAAGTCCAACCCGCAGATGTGCTTTGTTTGACCCAACAATTGCTTGTATCAACTTCTAAATTTAAAAACTGAAAGATAGAAATCTGGATTGCTATTGCTTATTGAAAAAAAATGAGATTAATTGGCAGCACAAAGCCCACATTATGAGTTAGGAAAAGTGACTAGATCTATGGCTGCCCTCTTCAAAGTTGGCTTTTACCATCTACACCCCATGGTCTGACACTAAGTGTTTCAAGTACGTGCATCTCGTCCTACCCACTAGTATAGTTTATATGAAGGAAGCTTCCTGAAATCCTCCTCATATTACCTCACAATAAAAAACTTCAATGAAGGGTGCCTGGCTGGCTCAGTGGGTTAAGCCACTGCCTTCAGCTCAGGTCCTGATCTCAGGGTCCTGGGATCAAGTCCTGCTCCCTGCTGAGCAGAGAGCCTGCTTCCCTCTCTCTCTCTGCCTGCCTCTCTGCCTACTTGTGATCTCTCTCTGTCAAATAAATAAATAAAATCTTAAAAAAAAAAAAAAAAGCTTCAATGATTCACTATTGCCTGGGATCAAGTCCTGCTCCCTGCTGAGCAGAGAGCCTGCTTCCCTCTCTCTCTCTGCCGCCTGCCTCTCTGCCTACTTGTGATCTCTCTCTGTCAAATAAATAAATAAAATCTTAAAAAAAAAAAAAGCTTCAATGATTCACTATTGCCTAGTGAATAAGACACAACTTGCTGGCATGGCGTTTAAGATCATCTAGACGGCTCTCAATTTTCCACTACTCCCTTCCCTCACTGCTCTCGCGTATATCCTGGGTCACCAGTGTAATGGACTAAGTTTATGCCCTGAAAATGCTCCCAACATTTTGCTAGCCCCTTTGTTCATAGTATTCCCTCCACCTGCATTCTCTCCTCCCGACCCCACCCCACACATCTATTGAAATCCTACTTGTCCATCCATCGTTACTTCAGATACACTATCTACACACATCCTATTTCCCTTTTATCCCCGTACCTCGTAAGCCCCAGGATATGTCAAGTGCAAAATGATCCACTGGGACAGAAGTAAAATAGTACTCCACTTAGTTCTCCTTTAAAACTATAGAACAGCGCCTTTAGATTTTATGTATCTCCTAGCTGGACTCTCAGTGCTGTATCCTCTACCCACCCCATAACAACAGAAATGAGTGTTGTTAACGTTAAGACAAATGGCTACCATTTAGGAAGGTTTTGCCATATATCAAGCACTCTGCCAAATTCTTTACATGCGTTATCTCATTTAATCCATATGACAACCCATCACTTACAAACTAATACATCACACAATGAAAACCTGGGTTTCTCAGTCGGTTAAGCGGCTGCCTTCAGCTCAGGTCATGATCCTAGCGTCCTGGGATCGAGTCCCACATCGGGCTCCTTGCTTGGCGGGGAGCCTGCTTCTCCTTTTGCCTCTGCCTGCCACTCTGTCTGCCTGTGCTCGCTCTCGCTCTCTCTCTCTCTAACAAATAAATAAGTCAATAAAATATTTAAAAAAAAGAAAGAAAATAAATAAATTAAGTGACTTTTCCAGGGCTACATGGCTAGTAAGAGATATTTGGATACACAAAATCAGGACCGTCCAATTCTAAAGCCCATGGTTTTTTTGTTTTTTTTTTTTCCACTAAGTTATGGGGGCTGGGGTGATTGTTTGCTTCTGAGGTGTCCCTGCTGTAGAGGAATCCATGGAGGTGAGGACAGAATGTAGAGGGAAAAGCACGAAAGACTGTTCTAAGCTTTAAGAGAAAGGAGTCAAGTTAGTCTTTAAGGCGTTCCTATGGTCAAGGCATTCACCGACACAGTGAGAGATGGTGATAAAGAGCAGGAAAGAAGAGTGCACGCACAAAAACCACATTTGGTTGCAAATATCTGGGTT
Organism: Mustela lutreola; assembly: GCF_030435805.1. Lineage (NCBI taxonomy): Eukaryota > Metazoa > Chordata > Mammalia > Carnivora > Mustelidae > Mustela > Mustela lutreola. The sequence continues at coordinate 93,303,526 of NC_081297.1, forward strand.
TTTACCTCTTGAGAACAGAAACAAAGGCATCAGCAACAGATGGAGGTCTGAATGCAACAGAAGGTAAAGGAAACTTATTTGTGGAATAGATGGCAAGACAGAATCACAGAACCTGGGAGCCACGCTGAGCCAACGTCTCTGCTGAGCTGGATTAGCTCGGTCGTACAGCACTTTTCAACCATAAAGTCCATTAAGGAATAGACAGTTACATGTCTCGCCTCTTTATTTGCCTTTCAAATTAGATGACTTAATACATACTAATTTTATATTAATATAGGAAATAGAAGAATTCAGAGAATGAGGATTGCAGAAATAGTAGATAAAGCGGACAGGCAGAGGGACCCAGCAGAGACCAGCAAAGGCTGTAAGTCATCACATTCCATGGAAACATCCAGATGAAAAAGCCCTTTGACAATATTCCTAAACAACCACTGGGACTACTGAACTCAGAAACACAGCAAGGTAAGCGATATGGCTATTTCTACTAATATTGGTATGATATTCTGTTTCTCTGGATTAAAGGGTATTTGAAATAACATGTCAGTCTTGAATCCTAGCCATGAATATAATAAAGTCACAAAACAACTTTAAGAGGATCCGATGGCCGCTTCCTTCTGAGTATTTATTTCTCTGAAGACACCAGATAAAGAAGAAAATGAACAATTTATGTAACTGATTAAGTCCGAGGGGAAGAGAAAGCAGTAAAGATAGCAGTTTTAGAAAGCACTGAGGACAAGACAACACCTGTGTATTGTTTACATGGATTGTAGCATTTCTTTTTATGTCTCTAACATCAATATAAGTACTCAGGATCTGTGAAAGAAGGAATGTACAATCTAATACTAGTTAATTTATAGAGTTTCTGCTTTCTCATAAACTATATTACATTTAAATGCTGTCTGTCTCCAAACAGACTGTTATCTTCTTGAGGGCACAGAACATTGTCTACCCTTTTTTTTTTTTTCCTAATGTCTTAAGGCATAGTAGTAGAGGATTCTCCCCTGAGCATTTAACAAAGGCTGATGAATGTCACTGATATTCTGCTTTCTGGTCAGAAACGTTCTTTAGAACTTACATCAGAAAGAGTGTCATCCCACCATCAACAATTTCTTGGTTTTGTTTTGTTTTAATTAAAGGCCAGGGTTTTGATTTAAATTAAAGGAGGAGTCTCAGAACTAGTCAGTAACTGCTATTTTCTCTTGAAAAGCTAGTGGTTTCACCTATCCCCTACTCCCAAACTCCCAAATAAGTGAACTTCCCAGGATAGCTGGACCCAATAATAGGACAGTGAGGAAAGTGACAGCAGGGAGAAATGGAAAAACTCAAAGAGTATGAATGACTCAACACTGGAGGCTGAGATATGTTTTCTTTGTCTCTTTTTCCTTAATTGTTGCTATGGGAATAGTTCAAACATACACAGAAGTGGAGATGATAAAATAATCAAATGTCATATACCCATAACCTAGTGTCAAAAATTTTCAAAACAAACTTGATCTTATTTCCTCTGTAACTCTATTCCGCACTCCCTTCCAGATTCTTTGGAAGCCAGTCTCATAAATCATGTGTATCATATCATCATTCACACACCACCATGTATTTCTGCAAAAGCAAAAACTCTTCTTTTTGAAATTTAACTCTGTGCTTCCCACATTAACAATATATATTTAACAGAACTATCTTTGGCTTTGAAACATACACAGTGCCTTGCTATAAAAATTTACTTTTGATGGTGGTATAAAAGTTTTTGGAATGCAATTTGCAATACATATTAAAAGATAACCATAATAAAAACTTTATTTCTCATGGATTATACAATTCTTCTGGAAATTTATCCTGAGGAAATAATTGAGATAATTGGAAATGGGGAAAAAACTCTGTATTAAAATGCCCACTACAATACTGTGATAGGGAAATAACTGGGTACTTATTAAATTATGGTTGATATCATATGGAATATTTCATATAATAAAATTATTAGAAAACTAAGAATTTAGGCAGGTGTTTAAGTAAATTAATGTCAGATGAAAATTAATGTAAGATAAATTAATGTATTTCAACTTGGTAAAAATATTTACACATTTAAACAAACTTTAGGAAGGAACAACGAAAAAAATTTAAGATGGTAGGTTTATGGGTTTTTCTTTCTTTATTTTTAAAGCGTTTATATATTAGTTGAATTGACTTTATACTTTAAAGTACTTTTTTATCAAATCTTTTACGTATAATTTCTTCATGTTATAATTCTACCATCTATCAAAACATGTATCACATGTCACTTTCTCCACAAAGCTTCCTCTAATCACCTCAATGTAATTTCCTTCTTTAAATTTCTATAACACTTGACATTTAGCTACTGTTATTCACAAAATTATCCTGAGAATTTTTTATTTGAATATGTGATAATCAATACATTTTCACTTTGGAAAGTGATTCCTTTCCCCCCAAAATTAAAACAACTCTACAGTATCTCTAAATAAATCTTAACTTTTACAGACAATACATCAATACATCTCTGCTATTTCTTATACACTCTTTGATCTTGAATGTTGATCTTCTCATTTCAAAAAAATTGACAAGGTTAGTTTCAGTGAGAATCCATTTCAGGTTAGTCTTTGTTTCCATTCCAGTTTCGGAAGATATGCTGACCACTGGAATCAGCCTTTCCAAGTTTCTTTTATTGTCTGAAATAACAAGTAATATTACATATACAATAACAGTGCATGTGATTTCCGAACCTCCTTTGGAAACAAAGCAACAGAACTCTCATTAAATTAAATTTTAAGCACCCACGGTCCAAATACAGCAACAAGCAAGCTCTGGGGCTTCAGCAAAGGCTAGGGTGAAAAAAGCATGCTGGGGAGCAAGAGCGCCACCTGCTGGCCATCAATTCTTCATCAGGCTGCCTTACCGCTCTTAGGACCTACCTCATATGAACCCCGACAACAAAATACTCAAATAATGGTAGAAACACAGCAGTTCAGCAGTGGATGCTAACTGTGCAGAGTGAACTTTTCACAGACAATGAGCACTATCATCTGATAATAAACAATGTAAAAATCACATTTTTCACACCAACGGTGCAAGTATTAAGAACTGGATTAAGAATAACATTTAGCTACTTATAAGCACCAATCTTTAAAATTCATTTATAAAGTGACTTTGAAATGACTTATAAGGGGTGCCTGGCAGGCTCAGTCAGTAGAGCATGTGACTCTTGATCTCAGGGTTATGAGTTCATCCCTGTGTTGGGCACAGAGCCTAACTAAAAAGAAAAAAGATACTTATTTTATTTTTAGAGATTTTACTTATTCATTCCAGGGGCAGGGAGCAGAGGGAGAGGGACAAGAGGATCTCGAGCTTTGTGCAGAGCGCAATGCAAGGCTCGATTTCAAGAACCCGAGATCCTGACCTGAGCCAAAACTGAGAGCCAGACACAACCAACTGAGCTACCCAGGCACCCCAAAAGAAATGTTTGTTTGGTTTTTTTAAGATTTTATTTATTTATTTGACACAGAGAGAGACACTGTGAGAGAAGGAACAGAAGCAGGGGGAGTGGGAGAGGGAGAAGCAGTCTTCCTGCCAAACAGGGAGCCCTACTCCGGGCTCAGGACCCTGGGATCTGACCCTTAATGACTGAGCCACCCAGGTGCCCCAAGAAATGATTTTTAAAAGACTGAATTTTAAAGTCAATATTTAAAAGGTCATGCCTGAAAATGTAGTAAGATAGGGAAAAGTACGTATGGCCCAGACATCTTTTAGGTAATTATTATATATTATTGGTAAGACATCCCTTAAGGCGCGCGGAAGTAACAACTAGGATCTTCAAGGAAGGCGGCTCCAACTGATTGCAAGGCTTTTGTTTTGCTGAGTGAAGTAAACACTTTGCAAGTCAGAGCTTAGTTTAATTGTCAGAGGCAATACTGGAAATGTGCACTTTGCTAACTCTTTTTCCGCGTGGTGTATAACCTCTCCTCTAAGTATCAAGTATATATCTAAGAATAACAGTTTGAAAGGGAACAAATTATTAACCTTCCCTAAATTACTAAATGTTCCCATATAGCCCTAATGTTAATACATATTAACCTGCAGATTGTTGAAAATTTGAATTTGCACAAATGAAGCACGAGCCTTATAATTTCAAATGACATAATACTTTCAGCTCAACAAGTGGTTTGAAGTCTGGCTTAACTATTTAACTAGATTAAAAATGCCATAAAAGCAGGACCCATGTCCTTTTCATTTTGTGTGCTCTATAAAGTTCGGCATGTTACCTTATCCATAGTAAGGTACTAGTCCATTAGATAATTTGTTACTGAATTATTAAACTGCTTCCTTCACCAGGCTCTTCAAATTTCACCTGTCCAAAAATAATTCATTAGTTTCACCTTCAAACCCTACCTCTTCCTCACCTAATTCTCTATTGTTTATCTCACTGTTGGGATGAAAATAATTTTGAACTGTGTTCAGTCCTGGGAAGGTATGAGGGCAGGTCTGCTGAAGATCTGCAAGGCATAAGGAATCCTTCCAAAGTCCTTCCCCAACACAAAAGGAGCTAGGAAGGTAAGCCCAACTCAGAAAAATACAAGTCCTTTTATGTTAGATTTGAAAAATAATTCTAAGCACATTACGACATCTTACTCAAACTTGTTACTGACACAGAATTATAGACTGCTATCTGGAAACTGGGAGGAAGGTATAAAAGTGCACGTGTCAGGCCTTGGGGATGTAAAAGAAAGAAAATACAATTCAAAGAGTACTTGGGTCTTTGATTTCTGGTAAGATTAAGTCTTTTTATCAATCTGCTACCATGCTTTTACTGTACCGAGTTGCTTGCTCATTTAGCTGTTAGATAACTACTGTTTTTCTTATTGATAGCAACTGTCATTAGAAATTCATACTTCGTTTTTCTTGCATTTTTCCCAGTTTCTTTTTAATTCTTTTTACATAGCCATCCTTGTTCGTCAAATTTTTGTGTGACTTTTTTCCTTTGATTTTAAGCTTATAAAGCCTTCCTCCATACAGACATTTGAAAATGATCAATTTTCTTCTATTTTATCATTTTTTTTTTACAAATATTACACTAACTTTTTAAAATTAATTTCTAAAGGCGCCTGGGTGGCTCAGTGGGTTAAACCCTCTGCGTTGGGCTCAGGTCATGATCCCACGGTCCTGGGATCAAGCCCCCACATCGGGCTCTCTTCTCAGCAGGGAGCCTGCTTCCTCTTCTCTCTCTGCCTGCCTTTCTGCCTACTTGTGATCTCTGTCTGTCAAATAAATAAATACAATCTTTTAAAAAAAAATTAATTTCTAGGGACGCCAGGGTGGCTCAATCGTTGGGTTCAGTCATTCGGCTCAGGTCATGATCCTGTGGTCCTAGGATCGAGACCCACCTTGGGTTCCCTACTCAGTGGGAAGCCTGCTTCTCCCTCTCCCAGTCCCCCTGACTGTATTCCTTCTCTTACTCTCTCTCTCTCTGTCAAATAAATAAATAACCTTTTAAAATTTTTAAAAATAGGGGCACCTGGGTGGCTCAGTGGGTTAAAACCTCTGCCTTCAGCTCAGGTCATGATCTCAGGACCCTGGGATGGAGCCCTGCTTCAGGCTCTCTGCTCAGCGGAGACCTTGCTTCCTCCTCTCTCTCTGCCTGCCTCTCTGCCTCTCTGCCTACTTGTGATTTCTGTCAAATAAATAAATAAACTCTTTTTTAAAAAATTTTTAATAAAATAAAATTAATTTCTAACCCCAAAACTAGCTCATTGTGCCAGGAACATTTTCAATTATTATTGATTTGAAAGTCTATATTTATCATATATTAAATATTATTATTAATAATGTAATATTATTAATATTAAATGTATAGAAGAGTCTGTTTCCAGAACTATTTTGTTCCATGATTCCATCTACTCCTGCAACCTGTACAATACTAATATTATTTTTATGATGCTTTAATATTTGGGGAGGATAAAGTCCCATCATTACTTTTTCCTGAAAAAAAAATCTCATCTATTAGTTTTGTTTGATTTTGTTTCAACTCTTGGAAGAAAAGAAAAAGAAAATGGAGTCCTCTACATCTGTGTGGGACCTGGGTACATTTCTCCTCAAGTAAATAACACCCTGACTTTTTATTTTACGATTAATTTGTCAAGGTGTGTTAAAACAGTAAGTTAAACTGACCACTTGGAAGTATTCAGCCTCCTATCCTGGAGGAAGTCTCATCTCTCCATTTGTTCATCTTTAGGTAAATAGAACAACATACCTTTTTCTGGAAGCTATGCCTTCAGATAAAGGCAAATGATAACTGCTAGAGATATTTTACACTTTCGCAAGCTAAGAAAGACTCCTCTCACCTAAATATCTGAAAAGGAATGTAGTTGATGATCTTCTGAATTCAAAGTAAGAAACTGGAGTTTTCACTTCATGATAATATCTGAAAACTAGAAACCAAAAAAGGAAAAGGTTGAATGGAAAATTTCTGGAAGAAAAAAGGAGAAACAAAGTCCACATTCATGGTTATCAAAGTACAGTTTTGTCACCCAACGGTGAGCTGGGGAATATTTAATAAATCCTCAACAATTTCTTTAAATGAAATTGAGATATTTTCTAAGTATTGCTGTGGAAATTTGTGTAACACATGGGTTTGAGTGTGTGTGTGTGTGTGTTTGTGTGCTGGATTTGAAACAAAGATGCAAATGAATTTCTGACTGTGATAAGTTTATTCTATTAGGGATACCAAGGCATTTTTCTAAACTGAACAGCGTAAATGATTATGTTCTCAATCCACTTAAAATCCCCTTCCTATTTCTAAATTATATCTTTATGGCTTGGAGGGACAGGCTCTTTTCATGTTTACTTTCTTGAGAGAAAAATATCATTCTTTCATTCTATGCTTGTGAGATTCCCCATATCTAGGCTAAAAGCCATGGTCTCAGAGTGGATAGGGCCCAAGTTCATTAGGATGTTGTTTACTCAAGAGAGAATGTGCCAGACACCACAGATATTTCATTCTCTCTTTTCTTCTAAGAGTTTCAACTAAAAATTAAAGTGCCAAGCACATAGGAAGACTATGCGACGTATGCATATTGTAAGATTGTTCTCACAGGCCTCAAATTTTTTAACCAAATAAACTCTGAACATGCTTGTTCCTATTTTCTCTGCATAATACTCTAAGCGAGAAGAACAAACACAAGAAGGCTCCGGCCTGATTCATTGTATTCATTCTACTGCATCCTCTTGCCACTTACTCTTTAATACTTTCATGAAATGGCATTATTTCCTTTCTAAGGCCAATTCTAGCTAATCTTCACTGTGCCCAAGTGCATTATAAACCATTCTAAATAATTTAACTTCTAAGCTTTGCAAATGAGACCACAGAGGTAGTCATAATGGCGCTGTCCCTGCACCATGCACACTCTCTCCCCCAGTGAGATTTTAATCTAAAGAATGTTTCATATATACCCTTAACATGAAAAGTTTTTGTAAAGATTCTGTGTGTTGCCTTTGATGACCCCTAGGCTTAGAGAACAAATAATTTGTTTGTAAAGACAGAGTGACTTTAATATTAGAAATTAAGTTAGTCTCTAAACAAAATTAGACATTAATAACCCTGTAAATTCAGAGATTTTTAATATTCTTCTGGCTCTACTAATTTATCTTCCAATATTAGAGAAATCAATCTGGTAGGTGTATTCAGTGTGCTAAGTAGGGTCTGGAAAAATTAAGGAGTGCCGGTCATCAAGAATCAACCATATCAAACTGCAGTCTATGTCAAACCTTATGAAATACAACTTAAAAATAATCACATTTATTTACTAATAACCAGATGCTTGATAAACACAGATCTCCTTATCTAGGATTTCTCTCTACCACAAAAAAAGCTAATGCCTCGTTTATTGCATCGGTAGGTGGCATTGTCACCCCCATTCCCATACACTGACTCTAAGTTTCATAAAAATAATTGCTTTAAAGAACCTGTTGAATTTTCTAAGGAATTCCTTAGATAGCACAGTGCTATTTTTCTACTCATAAAGTAAAAGATTTCTTGGTCAAATGCACACAGATAGTAGGTATTTTTCAAAATTTTTAGTGAAGATTTACTACTTTATTTTTCAGAAATTATATTTGAAACATGTCTCAGAGTGACTTCCTCTACCCAGAGAATCCACGGAGAAGGCAGGAAGTAAACCGTCTTCACCAGCAGCTTCTTGATTGTTTATCTGATAGCTTCCATGCTACTAATAAGCTGATTGAGGTCTTAAACATGCACTTGGGGTGCAACTTGGCTTCCATCGAGATGAAAAGAGATGGGACCATCAAAGAAAACTGTGATATCATCATCCAAGCCATGATGAAAATCCAAACTTACCTGCAAAAGGTTGATGAAGCACTAAAAGATAAGCTAGAGCCAACCCTCTACAGAAAACTTCAGGATATTAAAGAAAGGGAAACAGACAAAATTGCAATAGTACAAAAGGTCATTTCAGTCATCCTGGGAGAAGCTACTTCCGCAGCCAGTGCAGTAGCTGTTAAACTTGTGGGCTCAAACGTCACAACTGGTATCATTAACAAGCTGGTCACTGTGTTAGCTCAAATTGGTGCTTCTCTCCTTGGTAGTATAGGGGTTGCCGTTCTTGGCCTTGGCATAGATATGATCTTCCGTGCCATCCTGGGAGCAGTGGAGAAAACGCAGCTTGAAGCAGCCATTAAAAGTTATGAGAAGCATCTTGTGGAATTCAAGTCAGCTTCAGAAAAGTATCATCATGCCATTACTGAGGTCACCAACACAGTGAAACACCAAATGAAATGAACAGCCACGGTGCCACTGGAATATTTTTCTGTGTGTCAATAATAGTGTTTTGCTTCTTGGATTAAGTTCATTTTCCGTTAAGTTTCCAACATGGACAGAAATATAGTTAATAAGTTGGCAAGGTGGTTTAAGAGATGCTAAAACTAGAAGACTCCAGAGTTTTCTATCAGCTGGGTCTAGACCCTGTGAGGCAAAAGATATATCCCCAGGATACCTTCTTACTCTGCTCTACCAGATCAACATTACATTAAATGCAATTGGAGAAGAGCAAGTCTAGGTGTTACTTCTTCCTTTTCTTTTCCCCAAAATTGTTAAAATTTACTCTGAGTAAAGAATAACTTTCATTCCTACCACTAGCTTCACACATCATTTAGTTCTAAGGGGATGCACTTGGTAACTTCTGCCTAGACACAAACTGTGGGCCTTTGAATTAAATGGAAATTCTAATTTTGACCTTGAGCTTAAGCTCAATTTTCAATAAACTAGAAGAGACTGAAGTATGGGTTGTAACAGTTTACTTTAATGATCAAAGGATGCAAGGGTTCTGTAACTTCCACTAAGTACATCCTATAAATGCAAATGGATTTTTAAAAGATAAAAGTTCAGTGGGACCTTGGTGGCTCAGTGGGTTAAAGCCTCTGTCTTCAGCTCGGGTCATGGTCCCAGGGTCCTGGAATTGAGCCCGATAGGAGCCCCACATCGGGCTCTCTGCTCGACAGAGAACCTGCTTCCCTCTCTCTCTTGCTGCCTGCCTCTCTGCCTACTTGTGATCTCTGTCAGATAAATAAATAAAATCTTTAAAAAAAAAAAAAAGATAAAAGTTAAAACTGAACAGATAAAGGTTTTGTTTCTATAATTGCAATCAACCCTGACCAACTGTGGTGTGATGCTTAAATATTCCTCACGGTAATGTTTGAACACTCTGGAACATTTTTTAAAAAACAAACATGCTTGAACACTCTGGAACATTTGAAAAAAAAAAAACAAACAAACATGCAAATCCCAGCTACACATGTATAAAATACATTTGGGATGCAGGGGAGGAAGGTGTTACTCTTTTAAGAATTTGTCATTTAAAAGAGAGTCATAATTTATTATAATTTTTCCAAAAAGTGAAACTTCCTTTTCCACACTAGCATAATGAAACTGTCCTTGCTACATAGAACTTTAGGTGCCTCATTTCATTAAATACCTGATTTCAGAAAAATCCAGAGGCTAGGGAGGCCTAACGGTTCAGTTAATTTCTGCAGACACAGTGTTTTCTAAATCTTTCACCAACTAATGACTCCCCATTGTGACTCTTGGGTTCTACTTACATAATCATTAAATTGCTGATGTAAGAATGTGTTTGTTATAATTGATTCTTGCATCTTAGTACAAGAAATGTGTTGAAATTTTAAAAGCTCAGCATATCTCAAAAATTAAGCTAGATCAAAGACTAATTTTTCAAATGTACTCTTCATTTTTCTCTTCCGTCACTGCTTCTTAAAATTAGTTGCAAAACTAAATTAGTTCATCTCCAAAATCAAATTTTATTACCTAACTTACAAGTTCTAAACTACAAGACCTTGTTATTGCTCTTTCTGGGACTCAAAATTCAGTCTAAAACCAAATCATGAATTTTCTAGGACAAAGGGTGGTTTAGGTAAGAAACTCACCTTAAATGTTTAAGTGCACATTTAAAATATTCTGTTAAAAATTAATGTGTATCTCCTTCAGTATTTTGGAGCACTTATAATTGACAGTAAGAACTGACCAATACCTAACATAGTTTCCTAGAAGGGATATTAAGATCAGAAATAACCAAGGGTATCTCTTAAAAGTATAATGTTTAAATATTAAACTTACCCTTAAGGGGAAAAGACAGGATAAGAGGCTTAGACAAAAAGTGGACAGAAGAGAAGGGAAGGACTAAGACTAGAAACTAAGTGATAATCTGTATGTACGTATAGTGACATCATAAAGGACTTCTAGCTGATGAAAAGACCAAAAGGGAAAAGCAGCCAATATAAAGCAACCTCGCCACTCGTAAATTTAAAACTGACTGCACGTGTATCCCCACATCTCCTCCTCCAAAAAACTCATTGAAATTACTATAATTTCTCGTAGATGAACAATCTGGGACTCCAACACGGGACCTGATCTCTTCGCTCAGGTCTACCTATGTTCTGTGCGCCTGGAAACTTCCAGACGGGCTTGACGCTGGGAAAGCGCAACAAGTGCAGTAGCAAATGTTATGCAGGGATCCACTTTCAAGCAGACACTATCTGTTTGATAGAGATCGCGCTCGTTTACATCAAGAAGAAAAAAACTCAAAAACTAATACAACTCTAGCCTACAGAGACTGCAAAACCGCTCCCGCACTGCGATCGGTCACTCTCATTCAGCCTTATAAATTGAACTTCCGGAAATTGGGTCAAACTGTCTCGGGCCGTCTTCCCACCAGCCAATCACCTATCCGACCCGCTTCGTTTTTCTTCTTTCTATTGATCTAAAGAAGTGTCAATCAATCTGGTTCCGCTCCCTGGGGGCGGGATCTTAGCGGAGAGTCAACTAATTGGTACTGATTTGCAGCGGAAGAGACTCTGGTCGGAGAGTTCTTGGTTACTCTCTATGGTGCCAGGGCGGAGAAACACTTAAGATCTGAGCTCTTAGGCAGAGGAAGTGACGTAAGGATGGCGGAGGGGCGCGAGCTTTCAAGATGGCGGTGGCTGGGTGGCTGACCGGCACGCAGAGGTGAAGGCCCCTACGACGTAAAAGAGGCCGAGAATCGTCCCCTCCCCGCTTCTCGCAGTGCCAGGAGTCCAGCAGAAGTGTGAGTGTGCAGGACTGTTTCACTCCGTTTCTTCGTCTTTTCCCGCCCTGCTCCGGGCCCGCGCAGTTGCCTCGGGGACGCCAGGCCCCTCTCTGCCCGGTTCCTCCTCTTCGCGGCTTGGGTCTCCCCGGTCACGGACCGGGGGGGGATCTTGGAGCCAGGGGCCGCGCGGCTTCCAGCAGTTAGGCTGCTGTTCTCCCGAGTCGGTTAGCGCCGCCTCCTACCTGTGCTCGTTGACCGGTTGCTTTAGATTTGACGTCTTGTACCTCGAGTCCGGGTCAACCGTCGCTATGGTTTCGGCAGTTGCTGCTTGTTGCTTCTCTTGGTGGATCTGGGCCCCGACCCGCTGCAGCCTCTTCGGTTCTGTCGCCCGATTTCCCTGCCGTTACTTGCTTTCGGGCAAAAAGTAGTTTGTGCAGACTTGGGCTCCGTGGTCTTCTGTAGAAACTCGAATGCCCGTCTCTGTCCTTTGTTTCCCTTGTGGGAGAAGAGGGTCAAAACAGGAGCCCGAGGGTCCTTGAGAGAGGACGGCAAAAATGGTAACGGGCCATCAAAGACCGGAGAGCCTGTGTTTATACCAGTCGTGTTTCGGCCTCCCTTCTCCCCCACTCCCCGGGTTTTCTGAGAAGGAAACCCTGGACAGGATAAATTAGTTGCCCCTGGAACAACTCCGAAGCATTTAGCAGAAATCAAGGCATTTGAAGGCTTGCTGAAAGAGGCATCAACTAATGACTTTTCTGACAAAAATCGTTAAGGAAAGGTATAATTAATTGTATGGGCTACACCTCATGATCTTCCCTTTCACACCCTTTAAAAGTCTCCTTTCAAAAGGAAGTAAATTTGTCGACTTTACTGTTGGGAAGAATAAGTATTTAAAAGTTACACAATTGAAATAAGAGAAAGGAGTGATATAGTAGTATCTTCGGGTAATAAAGATTTAGACTTGCAAAGCATTTTTTCTCAGTCATCCCTTTCAGATACCATTAAAAAATAGAAATCGGGAGCCAAGTAGGTATTAGTAGAAAAATATGTATCTGGACGTTTTTGGACACTCCTTCATGTAATACTTTGATTTTTTTTAATATTTGCACTTTTAGTTATGTTTTAAGCTCTTGAGAATCAAGAATTATATGTGAATTAGAACTAAACTTGCATTAAGTAGGCTTAAATTAATGAGTTTTTACTATCTTACAGATGTGAATACATGTGAAGAAAAACCATAGAGAGGGACAAGGGTGACATTTATTGTTCAACCCACATTACTACTTCCATTTCCTTTTTATTCCTCTTTCACTCTACATGTAAAGAAAGGAAGGGTGTAGGGAAAGGACTAATGGCTTTTCATATTCATGGTTTATCCATGTTGTTGAAGCACTTTCTGACTTTTTTTTTTTTTTTTTTTAGTTTCAGAGTCAGTCGTGATCTGTTTAAAAAAAAGTTAATAATCAAAGGAATGTTACTTTTCAAGAGATTGGTAGAAAGAAATTTCATAAAATAAAAAAAGAAATTCTGTAAATATTAGAAGCTATTTCTTTGTTTTTGCAGGTTTTTTTGTTTTTCTGTTTTAATGAACAAGTAAACCATACAAATTGTCAACATGGGACGGAGATCGACATCATCCACCAAGAGTGGAAAATTTATGAACCCCACAGACCAAGCCCGTAAGTGTCCATTAGTGTGGAATGATAAACAAGAGGAGTGATAAATTTGCAAACACTAGAGAATCTGTTACGTCTTAATTATAAAGTCAGCATTCATTGCTAGGTGTCAATTGTATAAAGTTATCCAGTGTTGTTGTGGGCACATGATGAAAACTTGAAGCAAGCAAAAAAATTAAGACCCTTTTTTTTTTTTTTTTAAGATTTTATTTATTTATTTGACAGACAGAGATCACAAGTAGGCAGAGAGGCAGACAGAAAGAGAAGAGGAAGCAGGCTCCCTGCTGAGCAGAGAGCCCGATGCGGGGCTCGATCCCAGGACCCTGGGATTGTGACCTCAGCCGAAGGCAGAGGCTTTAACCCACTGAGCCACCAAGGAGCCCCTAAGACCCATTTTTTAATTTGATTGACTTGCAAAGTGGAATTGGCTTGAAACTTTCTTTTTGTATTTGAAATTTTGGACAGATTAGTTTTGAGAGCTTACAACAAAAATATCTCAAGATTTTGGTTGGCATAATTAAGGGTTGCTGTTGGCATCTGGTGGGTAGAGGCCATAGATGCTGCTAAATATTCTGCAATGCACAGGATAGCCTCCCACATTATTGTTATCTGTATTAGGTTGGACAAAATGCTAGTGTTCAAGATTTGAAAAGTTTTGTATTTTCTCTCTCTCTTAAAGGAAAAGAAGCCCGGAAGAGAGAATTAAAGAAGGTAAGATTTCAGAAGCATCTTCTTAGTCTTAAGTGATGTTTGGCACATCTTATTATTTGGGATTAGCAGATTTCCAAACAATATTTACAGTTATTTGTCAGAAAAGATACTTCATGCTCTTCACAACAAACAATAAAATTTATTAAGCCAAAATGCTATACTTGGAAACTTAACCGAAATAACTTTGCAGATAAGTTCATGATGGTTATCATAACATTATATATTTGATTATCTTTCCCACTGAGTTAAATAAATATCTTCGAAAGGAATTTTTTTTTCTGTTAAAGCATATTGCTTTGTTAAAAGCAAGCGAATTAGTGAATGGAAAAAAATGTGATTCTAAATGACTCTGTGGGTTCATTTTCCTCATTATGTAGCCGTTGAGTTTGTGGCAAAGTGTTCTCCCAGAATAAGACAGTATTTACTTTTTAGTATCATTCTTTAACACACTGAAATATTGCAGATTTTTAATAGTTTTTAACTGGGTTTTCCTGGTTCATTTTTTAGCATCAAATCCTACAAAACTTTTCTTTAGTTTATAATTTTAGAATTTAGCCCTAAAAAAATCTTAATTTTTTTTAAGTAATTACTTAAGATATCACAAAATTTAAAGAAATACCTGCCTGAGAAAGTTCATATAATAAATAGTGTTTATCTTTTTGTGTAAACTTAAAACATTTTTTGAGAGCCAAAAATTATTAGCCTTGGTTATGTAATTGAAACAAGTGATCAGAAACCAAGGATAAGTTCAACTTTAGTTTCAGTAGATTCTTGATTTAAATTGAAATAAAAACTCAGAAATGTCCAGTTTCTTGACATAGTGCTTTTTTTTTTTCCTAAGAACAAAAAACAGCGCATGATGGTACGAGCTGCAGTTTTGAAGATGAAGGATCCCAAGCAGATTATACGGGACATGGAGAAATTGGATGAAATGGGTAAAAATTTATTTTAAAAGGCTAGATTTTAGAGCAGGACTAACAGTCTGATACACAAAGGCAGGCAAGCAGGTAATGACAAAGCAGCATAGGCATGAGAAAAACAGAAAAAAGCATGAAAACATTTGACACTTGGATTTAGTTTTAGTGTCAGACAAAATTGAGTGATGGGGAGCATTTGCACTCTGGGGATCTCTTCTAGAGTTAGATGAATGCCGTTATTTAGCCTGAATTAGTTATTGAGGGGAGACTGAAACCTGGGAGTTTTTGTTTTATTTTTTTAATGTTGGCAGCTACCATGTAAATCTAAATATTAGACTACCATGAATTTATCAATTCCCCACTTTTTCCAGCACGAAGACAAAGACAATTGACCCACTAAGGTGGTAGAAGAAATCATGAAATACTTAAAATCTAATTTTATAGAATATCTTATGTATCATATTGGGATTTCTCTTTTTTCACATTTCTTTGAATAATTTTACTCAGTTTCTTCATACACATTTTCGGTATCACTGCTTTTGTCATAACTGGAATCACAAGATAACTGCATGTTATCTTTCCTGGCATCTGAGTTGCTTGAGAATTGTCTGTGTGATGCTGCCGCTGGAAATTTTACCGCAACCCATAAATACCCATTTTTTAATACTAGAATTTTTAATTTTTCTGCCCTTTTTTTTTTTTTTTTGCATAATGAAATGATTTTGGCAGGTTTTGTTTTCAGAAGTTACTCAGTTTAAGTGGCTTGCCAAAAATCAGTAAGTGAAAGAGGTACAGTGGATTTCAGTAATATATTAAATGGGTTGAAAAAAAAAATTCAGCTGTGTGGGGTTATAGTGTATAGTATATAGTGAGCTCTCTTAAATAATGTAGCACAAGTCATGCATTTAGCCTAGCAAGAGTTCTGGGTCAGATTGCATGATCCCAAATCGTTCCCAATTCTGCTGTAACTGATCCCATTTGTTGCCTCTGGTTTAAATACTACTATGGGCAGTTGTTATCCCTGGGATGTCAAGACATTAAATGACCTAGTAAATGAGTTCAGATTGATTCATGTGGTTTTATAAGAAGATAATAGGAGTAACAGGGATTTATTGAGCTCTTATCTTGCTAAGCACCATTTTTTTTCCAGATGTTTTAACAATTTTTAGGTGGGTGTATTACCCCTACATGGGGTATGGGCGAGAAAACTCAGGCACAGAGCGAAACTTTCCTCATGGTCATGCTATTAGGAATTGGCAAGCTGGGATTAAAACTCAGGCATTCAACATTTTTATTAATCACACTAAGAATAGTATGTCATGTAAGACTACCTTTGGAATAAATCAAAGTAGAAGGAGGTAGGGAAGAAGATAATTAAACTTGTTTTCTGTTAAAAGAAAAAAAAAAGGAAAAGGGAGAATGGAACACTGTTCATCAGGGCTCTAATTATAATGTATAATGTATAAACTTTATACAATTTATGAAACAAACTAGTTAAGGCAAAAAAAAAAAAAAACAAACAAACATACATTGACTCCCATAATTGGCAAATCCCAGAGGAAAACTCTCCTAGCAAGCATGAGTATCATTATTAAGACTGTTCATCTGTCTGGTCTGAACTCTTATTAGCTTCATTCAGCATATTACTAATGAACTTCTTGGTATTGGAAGTGGAAAATGGGTAAAGAATTAGTGCGAAACAAGGTCAAGCTTGAGGTATATTTTCTTCCTCCTATAAGCTTCATTCTTATATCCACATTTAAAGTCTCAGGAAAGGATCTAGTTTCAATTTGGATCATGCGCCAGTTGATCTCTGAGTCTGTCACTGGGGAGGGAAATGTAGGGAAGAAGGTATAATTGACCAGGCGAGCTTGTGGGAGTGTTGTGCTAGCAATCCCTTTTGGGGCAAAAGACCTGAAATTAAGCCCCATGTTGAACACATGGAAAAAGAAAAGATTGTATGGTAGTTAGAGAACAGCAGTTTGTTATAAAAAATAATTAAAAGTGGTGAGCTAGACACCACTGGATATTTTGTGGTCACGTTCAGTCTTCAGTTCCCAGATGAAGAAGCTAAAGATTACAGAATTCAAATGCGTAAGATCTCAGAATTAAATGACAGGTCTGACTGAAGCCTCACAATACCAAGTTGTTAGCGTAAAGGAATGAAGATTGATTTTTATTACAGTGATGATAAAAATGAATTAGGTAATGTTAGACTTTTTTTAGAAAAGAAAGTAAAATTAATGTCTTATTTTTAAAAGGGTGGAGTATCAATAAATATCCATTGCACTTCTTTTTAATACAACTTTAAAAGTGTATACCTAGTCTAAAGCCTTTTTAGAAGTTTTAGTGTATAAGGAGATTTTATAAAATGATAGAGCTGATAACCTAAATGAAGTGACTTTTTGTGTTGGATTTCAATATCTGCTCTTTTCTCACAGAGTTTAACCCGGTGCAGCAACCACAGTTAAACGAGAAGGTGCTAAAAGACAAGCGTAAAAAGCTGCGTGAAACCTTTGAACGTATCCTACGACTCTATGAAAAAGAGAATCCAGATATTTACAAAGAACTGAGAAAGCTAGAAGTAGAATATGAACAGAAAAGGGCACAACTTAGCCAATATTTTGATGCTGTCAAGGTAATCAAGTTTCTTGATTAACTGGAGAGATAAACTAAAATGTTACATTTAGATTTGCTTTTAAAATTGTTAATGGGAGAACTGGTCATGATAAACTTCTTCCTCTTGGCAGTTTCTTGTCAAACTAAACCTATCCCATGAACCAGCAAATTTAATGTTACATACTTACAAGAGCAATTAATCCATCTGCCAACACAGTAATAGCCAAAAACTGGAAATAGCCTAGATGTCCATTAGTAGGATAATGAATAGACAAACTAGTATATTTGTAAAATTATATGTACTCAACAATGAAAAGGAATGCTCTACTAATACTCAAAACAGCATGGGATTAAGAAAAAAAAATTTTAACATAAATCTCAAAGCATGTTGAACTTCTTTCATAGTTAGGATTCCATTTGTATGAAATTCTAGAACAGGCAGAACTATAGATGAAAGCATTTGGTTTGTTGTTTTTAAAAGATTTTTATTTATTTGATAGAGAGTTCACAAGCAGGAAGGCAGAGGGAGAGGGGGAAGCAGGTTCCCGGCTGAGCAAAGACCCTGATGAGGGGCCCAATCCCAGGACCCTGAGACCATGGCCCAAGCCAAAGGCAGAGGCTCAACCCACTGAGCCACCCAAGCACCCCAGATGAAACTGTTTGTAAAAGTATTTGCTTTGGGATTGTTTTGGGGATTGATTGAGAAGTGTAAACTGTATGCATTTGTCAAAACAGAATTTAGGGGCACCTGGATGGCTCAGTGGGTTAAGCCTCTACCTTCGGCTCAGGTCATGATCTCAGGGTCCTAGGATGGAGCCCCGCATCAGGCTTTCTGCCCAGCGGGGAGCCTACTTCCCCCTCTCTCTCTGCCTGCCTCTGCCTGTTTGTGATCTCAACCTAGTTGTATCATTTTTTGCAAGGTAAGTAGTATAGGTCCCATTTTACAGATAAGGAAACTAAGGAACTTGCTTAGTCATACAGCTAGTATGTGGCAGAAATTCAGCAGACTAATCTTAGAAACCCAAGCTCTACTACTGAATATATACTATTTCTAAGTCAGTTGATAAATGCTGTTTATCATCCAGGATATTTAATAGAGTGGCGTTGGTCCTAGACACTTTTAACAGTTGGGATTTCTATAAACAGCTATTTCAAACCATAACCCAAAAGGAAAAGTTAATGATGGGAGAAAAACAGCGGAGTTTTGTTTCTTTTAAAGGTGATAGGAATTTTTTCCATTCATTGACCGACTTTGGATTGTTTTTCCCTGATACTAGTGTTAGGTGGGAAGCAAATCCAGGTTATAAAGCAGCAGATACTGAATTTTTAGTGTTGAGTTTGTGGATTGCACTGATACTTTTGATGCACTGATACTATTGAACTTTTTTCTCTGTTTCAGAATGCTCAGCATGTGGAAGTGGAGAGCATTCCCTTGCCAGATATGCCACATGCTCCTTCCAACATCTTGATCCAGGACATTCCACTTCCTGGTGCCCAGCCACCCTCCATCCTTAAAAAGACTTCAGCCTATGGGTAAGGAAGCGGTAGCATAATTAAATAGCACTTCTTAAAAGTACCTTTTAACTGTCCAGTGCCAAAATTATTGCAGTGGGAATTAAAAGGCAGTGTGAACATAAGCAGTGCCTTACTTGAGTAAATGTAGAGTAAGAAATCCCTTGAAAATATTTTAGAAGAGGAAATAAATACCTCATTACTGTAAATGTGATTATTGTGGAATTTTCTTTCAGACCTCCAACACGGGCAGTTTCTATACTTCCTCTTCTTGGACATGGTGTGCCACGTTTGCCCCCTGGCAGAAAACCTCCTGGTCCTCCCCCGGGTCCACCACCTCCTCAAGTCTTGCAAATGTATGGCCGTAAAGTGGGCTTTGCCCTAGATCTTCCCCCTCGTAGGCGGGATGAAGACATGTTATATAGTCCGGAACTTGGTAAGGAGTGACTGTTCCTTTTGCTCTTGTGACCTTTCCAGTGTCCTTTTTTTTTGTTTGCCCTGTTTAACATCTGGTTCACTGTCCTCAGAACTTGGGAAATAAATGAGGCTTACATGTACATACTAACAAGATGGATAAATCATAGAATTCACCCAAGTAAAAGCAGCATACATGAGGAAGTACAGAAGTGTTTATTGTGTTTTAAATTAGGCTTTTTTTTTTTTTTTAGAGCAGATTTTTAAAAAATTGTTACCAAATGGAAATACTATTGTCAGACTGTGTGAAGAACTGTCATATACAGAATCATTTTACATAATGAAGTTAAATAGCACAGTTCTCTCTGCTTTGGTATACCATATAGAGCAGGGTCCAATCATCTTTGTTTCCTGATCCCTTCTCCTTCTCAGCTCAACGGGGCCATGATGATGATGTTTCCAGCACCAGTGAAGATGACGGGTATCCTGAGGACATGGATCAAGATAAGCATGATGACAGTACTGATGACAGCGACACTGACCGATCAGATGGAGAAAGTGAAGGGGATGAATTTGTGCACCGTGATGATAACGAGAGAGACAACAATGAAGAAAAAAAGTCAGGTATGTGCAAATGAAAGTACCATGGCTTGATCCATAAGTAGCACACAAGTTGAGGGTCCTGATTTATTAATGCATCTTTGAAAGTAATTTTGAGCTCTATTCATTCTTACATCAAAAGTCTTTAAAAGTTCCGGACATGTAATACTTGGTGGACATTTGTGGGTTTGGATAAGAAAAAAGGAGAATAACCACATAACCATATTGAGAAAGCCATCGTCACATTATTGTTTTTTGATAAGTCTGCTTATTTACATTTGAAGCCATTTAAATTTTCTGCGTTCATTGTGTCTCACATCAGCCCAGACCATAATTATAATTTAGCTACACCTGTGAGTGGAAGCATCCATAATGTATGATGTATGTCCATTTGATTATTATAAGATCAGACTGAGTTACTTGTACTTTTAAAAAGTCATTATGACATTCATCAAGAAAATTTTTAAGAGTCGTGATAGATACTGAACAGTACAAAATACATGATGTGTCACACCTTGGTAGTCTTTTAAGTCTTGAGTTTCTTTTAAGATTGTTCTTGTAAGGGTGCCTGGGTGTCTCAGTGGGTTGAGTGTCTCAACTCTTGATTTCAGCTCAGGTCATGATCTCAAGGTTGTGGGGTCAAGCCCTGCATTGGGCTCTGCCCTCAATGCAGTGTTCCTCTTCCTCTGTCCTCCCTGCTTGTGCATGTATGTTTGTGCTTTCTCTGTCTCTAAAATAAATAAGATTTTTTTAAAAAAAAAGAAATAAATTGGTTTTGTAGTGTGCACCACTATATTTATGTGGTGGTTCATATTTGTAATGATGACAAATCTTTGTCCTGATACTTTTTTTTTTTTTTTTAAGATTTATTTATTTATTTGACAGAGATCACAAGGAGGCAGAGAGGCAGGCAGAGAGAGAGAGAGGAGGAAGCAGGCTCCCCGCTGAGCAGAGAGCCCGATGCGGGGCTTGATCCCAGGACCCCGGGATCACGACCCGAGCCGAAGGCAGAGGCTTTAACCCACTGAGCCACCCAGGTGCCCCTGTCCTGATATTTCTTAAGAGCCATGGTTTCAGGGGCACCTCAGTGGGTCAGTTGGTTAAGTGTCTGCCTTGGCTCAGGTCATGATCCCAGGGTCCTGGGATGAAGCTCCATTTTGGGCTCCCTGCTCTGGGGGGAGCTGCTTCTCCTCCTTCCTGCTTTTGGTCTGTCTCTCTCTCAAATAAAAAAATAAAATCTTAAAAAAAGAGTCATGGTTGCAAACCAAAAGCTATCTTAACAGGGTGCATAGAGCTAGTAATAAAGAATTATCTAGGACTTACGTAGAAGCCAGTACTAAAAAAAGAAAGTCCTTAAAGCCACAGCAGCTTCATTTTTCTCTGGCATTGTGTGATCCTTTGCCTCATTTTTCTCTTTTTCTGCCACCTTGTTTTACTTACGTGTACTCACCAATGTACATGTGCTTAATGTGGCTCTCCTACTAGGATTTGACAATTTATCTAATATTTACACTGAGTTTTTACTATGTGCAAGGAATTTTCCTAGACAAAGGGTACAAAGTAAAGAAAACTAAAGCCCTGCCCACGTGGAACTTTGTAAATGTTTACCAACTAAGACTGCTCCTGATACTGCACCATTTAGTATAATGTTTAAAAGCGGATAGCTTCATTTATCGGGTTAAAAAAAAGGTCCCTTCCAGTCTTAGTTTGCTAAGTTTTTTTTGTTGTAAATATGTTTAAGTGTCTGTTCAGAGCTGTTACGGTTTTTCTTTAAGTTCTTTATTATAGTGAGCTGTATTCATGGCTTTTCTATTGTTCAACCTTATCTTACATTTCTGGGACCAACCCTAAATGTTTATGATGTGTTTTTCTTTTAAAACACTGTTGGATTCAATATGGTTATAAAATTGGCCCTTGAACAACACAGGGGTTAGGAGCACCAACCTTCTACACAATCAAAAATCCATGCATAACTTTCAAATTCCCCAGAACTTAACTACTAATAGCCTATTGTTGACCAGAAGTTTTACTGTTAAGATGAACTGTCGATTAACACACGTTTTGTATGTTGCATGTATTATATACTGCATTCTTGCAGTGAACTTCGCTAGGGAAAAGAAAATGATGTTGAAAATTTATAAGGAAATACAGTCACGGTACTATACTATATTTATCACAAAAACCCATGTGTAAGTGGTCCCCCCTCAGTTCAAACCCATGTTCAACAGTCAACTGTATTTTACAGTAGGTTAGTTTTAGAATCAAGGCTGTGCTGGCTTCATTAGTTCTAGATTGCATTCCATCTTTTCTGTGCCTTTTTACAGGAAATTTCTATTTAATGTTTGGCTGAATTTCCTTATAAAATTATTTGGGCCAGGATAAAAATAGATTTCTAACTACCATTTCAATTCTATATGTTCTGGTTTTATCACTTCTATGGCTAATTTTTGTGGTTTATATTTCTCTAAATGTTTTATTATTTTATCTGGGTGTTCCAGTTTAACTGGCATAAAATTATTAATAGTATTCTTTAAATTTTACAGATCTTAAATCACAATAGCAGTTTACCAACCAGTTGGCACTTCTTAGACTATCTTTTATATGGCTGACTCTTTCCAACACTTAATTTCTGCCAAATAGTGGGCAGCAGTCCTATCTGTTGCTTTCTAGTATTATATAGTGTGCATTTGCTGAATTTTCTTGTTCCTAATCCACCCCATTCTCTCCTTCCACCCTTTAGGTCTGAGTGTAAGGTTTGCAGATATGCCTGGAAAATCAAGGAAGAAAAAGAAGAACATGAAGGAGCTGACTCCTCTTCAAGCCATGATGCTTCGAATGGCAGGTGAGACAGAAGAGTAATCGAATCACCTTTCAAGTATTTCTTCCTGCCAGTTCCTTTGTGTACATTTTCCCATTTAGTATATCAGCAACCCTGAAGTGAGTAATAAATCCTTATTTTACAGAAATTATGGTTTGGAGACATTTGGAGACTAAGCTGCCAAAGTTACCCAGCTAATAAGTGGTTAAACTGGCATTTAAATCCTGGTCCTTGTTCTAAAGCCTGAGCTTGTTTCACTGTGCTCCACTAGCACAGATGAGTAGAATATTGTTTGATTGCTCCACATCCAAGTAGTTTATTGAAGAAGGCTCTTCAGTTGTTCATTTTAAGGAAGCACTTAATTGAGCACATGTCTTCAGGCATCACTATTTTGTGGGCTGTAAAAAATGAATCAACTCCATTTACCTGGTTTAATATTTCTCTTAGGTCAGGAAATCCCCGAGGAGGGACGAGAAGTAGAAGAATTTTCAGAGGATGACGACGAAGATGATTCTGATGATTCTGAAGCAGAAAAGCAATCACAAAAACAGCATAAAGAGGAAGCTCTTTCTGATGGCACATCTACTGCTTCTTCACAGCAGCAAGCCCCCCCACAGTCTGTTCCTCCTTCTCAGATTCAAGCACCTCCCATGCCGGGACCACCTCCTCTTGGACCACCCCCGGCTCCACCCTTACGGCCTCCTGGACCTCCCACTGGCCTTCCTCCTGGACCACCTCCCGGTAAGTCAGCACTGCTACATTGTGAGGAAATAACCAAGTCTACCTGTGATCAGAGTGATGAATTCATTCCAAAAATATACATCATTGGTATCGATGTTTTTTCTAATCCTAGTACAAGTCACGAAGAGATAAAGGAAATAAGTTCATTTTTTCCTACAGCACTGTTCACAGTTCATAGTACTTCTGACAGCCATCTTTTTCTCCAAAGCTCTTCTCATTTCAGGGTCATGTAGTTGAGGTTAACGGGCAGAAACTGGATATGAAACTGGTGTTTTCTTTAGTACTGTTTTTTAATATGACAAGATGACCCAATTCTAAATTGATGGCTAATGGGACTAGGGCACAGTAAATACTAACAGGCATCCTTCTTCAGTTGGGAATTGTTGGATGTCGGTCTTTAGAAACAAAAGGAATCAGTATTAATATAATCTTTGGCATGTAAGAATGAAAAGGTTACTTGAAATTTGAACTTTTATAGTCTTTCATCCTATAGTTGTCAAGTTAGATTTTCCTCACTTGAGTTCATCATTTTCTGATTGGTCTTGCAGAAGCACATTACCATTCTTAAGTCATCTTCAGTCATCCTTGCTATGTCTTCCGGTGTTTCAGGGGGAATCCTTAAAGCACCCTGCTTTATATTCCATTTTCAGCTTTTAAGAGCCCGTTTAAGAATTATTTTCTTTATACAGTTCCTAGCCCAGCTGAGCTGAGCTATTAAAAAAAAAAGCAGCAGCAGCAGCTATGCTTTTTGTCAGTACTGGCAAATAAAGAGAAATGATCTGTAACAAATCCAGTTCCAGGTCTCTGGTGCTCAGATATTTGTTGAATGAATTCTTTTTCCACCTACGTTTTGATCAGTTTTTGATGTTACCTGATTTCAAGTTGCCAAGTCAGGCCACACTTGAATTACCTTTATATCAAGTTATGACTTCCTATGTATGTCTCTTAATTTGTCATTTTATTCTTTTCAGGAGCTCCTCCATTCCTGAGACCACCTGGAATGCCAGGACTCCGAGGGCCTTTACCCCGACTTTTGCCTCCAGGCCCACCACCAGGCCGACCCCCCGGCCCTCCCCCAGGGCCACCTCCAGGTCTGCCTCCTGGCCCTCCTCCTCGGGGACCGCCACCAAGGCTACCTCCCCCTGCTCCTCCAGGTGAACCTTTTGATTTTTAGTACAAAAACTTGACCACTATATATTTCATCTGCTCTAAGACATATTTTCACATTTTAGTTTCCTAAAATCAAGGGGTATCCTAAAATGATGTTTTTTAATTGCTTTTGGCCTAGGTTGAAGTTGAGTTCTTCCACAGGGTATATGCACTGGATTCTGCCTGTCCTGTGAGGGACTTTTCCCAGGCAGAGACCACCTTGGATAAAATTTGCCATTTGAATAGAGTGTTTGGGGAGGGGGAAAGCAATTGTGAAGTTATTCCACATATTTCCATATATTTGCATGAGTACAGAGTTAAAGTTTGAAAATAAAAGGCAGATTACCTTGTGCTCTTATTACATGTGGTAGGTGTATTTCCAGTTCATTACACTGTCCCAGTTTAATGTGAAAACCTCCTCCTAAACTGCCCAGCTTGGACTTTTAATGGTATCTGGAATAATTATGAGTCTGTATAAGCAGTAGTATCTTAAGTTCAGTGAAATTTAGTATTTTATATTTGGACTTAAAAAGTGGCATTTGAAGAAAATTAAATCTGCAGTTTTGGGTAAATGACAATGGTATGTCTGAATCATCAAAGGTTATGAATTCTTTTCCAGTAGTGGTAACATACTATGATTAGTTATATTCATGTCCCCTAATGGTTAAAATTCCATTTCCTGCCTGTTGGGTTACCTTTTTCAGGGGAGGAATGGTGTAGAAATCAGTAAATAATGCAGGAGGATCAAACCCCCCACCTTGACCTTGATGGTATCTGCACTATACAGCTAGACTAAAGTCTTGGGCTGTCAGATCTGAATTTGGACACATTTGAAATCATACTTGAAAACAGTTGGTATTGTCAGCTTTGTATTTAACTTTTTTTTTTTTTAAACATTTTATTTATTTGACAGAGATCACAAGTAGTGAGAGAGGCAGGCAGAGAAGGGGGGGGAAGCAGGCTCCCTGTTGAGCAGAGAGCCTGATGCATGGCTCAATCCCAGGACCCTGAGATCATGATCTGAGCCGAAGGCAGAGGATTAACCCACTGAGTCACCCAGGCGCCCCTGTTTAACTTTCTATTTATTTAGTACATTACTCAGGAAGAAAACCTAAGTACAGGGGTACAGATTGAAAGTGAATATTAATTCATAATAAAATACTCCTTAGTATCAAAACATATTCCTGAGTTTCAGATAGTAATAAGCAGCATGGTTTTAGCTTATTTTCTGTCAATTGCCAATTTTTAAAAAATTGTCAACCTGTTTTTCACATCCTTTATAATAGTTACAATTTATCCTCGTAGTCTTCATCTGCCCGTGTTCTCCTTCATTTAGGTATCCCTCCACCTCGTCCCGGCATGATGCGCCCACCTTTGGTGCCTCCACTTGGACCTGCCCCACCTGGGCTTTTCCCACCAGCTCCGTTGCCGAACCCAGGGGTTTTAAGTGCTCCACCCAACTTGATTCAGCGACCCAAGGCGGATGATACAAGTGCAGCCACCATTGAGAAGAAAGCAACAGCAACCATCAGTGCCAAGCCACAGATCACTAATCCCAAGGCAGAGATCACTCGATTCGTGCCCACTGCATTGAGGGTACGTCGGGAGAATAAAGGGGCCACTGCTGCTCCCCAAAGAAAGTCAGAGGATGATTCTGCTGTGCCTCTTGCCAAAGCAGCTCCCAAGTCTGGTCCATCTGTTCCTGTCTCAGTGCAGACTAAGGATGATGTTTATGAAGCTTTCATGAAAGAGATGGAAGGGCTCCTGTAACAGCTTTTAATGCCAGAGCAGG
This sequence comes from Mustela lutreola, assembly GCF_030435805.1. NCBI lineage: Eukaryota > Metazoa > Chordata > Mammalia > Carnivora > Mustelidae > Mustela > Mustela lutreola. The sequence goes on from NC_081297.1 coordinate 93,330,075, forward strand.
TTTCTGTTCATATCAGTGGTTCATGGGGAAAGAGGCTCTTTCTAAACTTTGTGAAAGAGCGACTTTCACTGTCAGGGTATTTTTAAATTTGAGTTCAAGGAATATCCTAAAGTTTAGCCTTGTTCAGAATTTATTGCATATAAGAGAGGATTATTTCATTCAGAATAGATTGGTTATTGAAGCAGTGCTGCTAATATCCATTCCCTTTCATACCACCGTGTTCATCCCATTTGTTCCCCTTCTCCAATTCTTTGGAAACTTGTGATCAGGGGATCTTTGTTACTTGTTTTGATTCTCTTCTTGTGTGCAGTGGGCACTGGAGTAGAGATTTCTGAAAAAAAAAACAGTTTATTTTATCTCATCTTGCCTTTTGTGTTTGAGTTATTTTAATATTTTCTTGTAAATATTTTGTAATATTTTAGTGAAATGGATCGCAGTGTCATTTCCTAATACAAAGCAAGATACGTGGGAAGAAAATGTACAATTCTTTGATTAAAATTATTTCCCACTGACCTAAACTTTGAGTGTTTCGTGAAATAAATAAATAAATGTTCTGCACCAAGATATCCTCTGTGTTACTGATAATATGTAAATACAGTATCTGTGTTATGGGTAGAAAAGAAGCAAGTGTTTAAAAATTGTGTTTTAAGGAACTACCATTGCTGGTACACAATGAGAATCTTACTGAATATGGTTAAAACTAAGTTTTAAATTTTAAGAGATAAAGAGAATTATTTTCCTTCAAGATTATCATACTGGCTTTGGAGAGATTGAGAGGTTATTAATTGCATAGAACATGAATCTTTTTCTTAAAGATTGTGTATTTTTCCAGAGCTCTATGAACTGACACTAATTAACAGGGAAAGCTTGTTTTAAACCATGTGTAAATTATTGGATAGCCAGAAAAGGTTACTTTTACTTTATTGACTTTGTCAGTTGTATAAGCTTTTATTATTAAAAGACCTGAAATGAAGAATGCTCAATACTGTTAATTTTCATTGATACCATTTTCTTTAAAAAGTGCTTTAATAACGAATTCATTTAGGCAGTAATCCTGGAAAATGATTTTCACAGATATTTCCCCCATTTTACAGATGAGACTATTGAAGCTAATGGTGTGTGGATTATCCAGTGGCCCAAAGTGAATATTTTTTATGAACAAAGACATACACACATGCACGAGTAAATGTGTGCATTGGCTATAGACTAGGCATACCTAGTCTTACTTTCCATTGTATCTTAAACATCTGTCATGTGAATCCCATGTCATCAAAAATTGGTGGTATCCTAAAAAGATAATACATAACACAATAAGGCTTTTACTTTCTTGCTTTTATTTATCCTTGATGGATATTTAGATTTCTGTGCTAAGATCCTTTGTGTATGAGACTGTTCTTGGAAGTTACTCTGAGATTAAAGCAAGTCCTGTCAAAGCAGTCTATAGATCATTTTGGATTTTTTTCTTTTTTTCCTGGTTTTTTTTTTTTTTTTTTTTTTTTAAGTATAATCATTACAGGCCAGTAAGTGAATTGAATTTTTTACCATTTAGATGCAGGGATGGAACCCAATTAGCTCATCATCAAGTCAATAATATAATTTAAATGTAAACAATCATTCTTTGGTATTTGTTCTGCAATATTTTTAATGTTCTTGCTTGAAATTTACATTTTTTCTGAGATTTCTGTTTCACATTAAGAAAGCTGTTCAGTTTATCATAGAGTCATTTCCTAGTATTGTAAAATTGTAAAATCTGACACTTTCCTATGCTAGCTGTATTCACAGCAAAGGGGAATCAGCAGTTCATAATTTGGGTAGATTCTGAGTAGGCATTTGTTGTCATGATCGTAATTGACCTTATGATTTCCAAAAAATGGACCACTGCTAAGCTTGATACAGATCCTTAATCAGATAATATGGATCAATACTGTTTGCTTCTCAAGGTGTCACTTTATTATGCATTAATTGCCCCTTAAAGTCATTTTGAAATTCCTTTTACTCTTTTTCCTGGGCTTTAAGGTATAAAACATGAATTACGGATCCACAAAAATACTCTTCATGGTGTGGAGTCAGCATAAAGGCCTAGATGACCTCCAAAGTTCTGTTTAGATTCAATTCTCATTTGCATATTCTAGTTTGTGCTCTTCATAAACTTGTTTTATTTAAATGTAGTTGGGAGACATTTTTTAATACTAAACTTTTTTTGCTTCAGGCCACAAGATGCCACAATCACCACCCCATACAGAACTGCACACATGTCTTCTAGTCCAACTGCAGCAGGTCTAATACATGAAAATGTTCCTCAGCCAGAACTAGTTCGGAGGACAGGCCTTCTTACAGAACTCCAGAACTCAAAGCTGTCACTGAGCAGAGGTGTAGATAAAATGTCTGCACACTCAGTCCTGGGTTCAGGAGGTTATAAACGAGCTGTGGGGAAATTTTCCTGTTCTTTATTTTCCTGGAATTAAGGGCTTTTAGCAAAGGTTGGAGCTAGGACTTCCGTGAGACCAAAATTACTCTCCCTACCACAGTTCTCTTTCTAAGGATGGCTTTGAGTTTGGCTGTCAAGGAAAGTAGATAGGACAGAGGGCAGGTGGCTAAGGACTAAGTGAGCAGAGGTTTTGGTTGGTCAGCATGCTCAAGTTTGCTGAGGGTTACTAGCCAGGAGAGAGGGACAGGTTGGAGAATGAAAAGAGTGATTGATGGAATGAGCTACCTGAGGGCTTGGGGAGCCATATGAGTCATCAACTATTGTGCAGATAGTCACTGAGCACCTGCTGTGGGCTAGGTGCTGGGAAAACAGTGGCAAGGGAATCAGATGAGGTCCCTACCCTCAGGGTGCTTATGTAAATTTCAAGACAGAAGCATCAATGTCTATATCACTTGTCTCATACCTTGAATACAGTATTTATCAATGCTAATTTTTTAAAAGAATTTAATTCATTTAACCTGTGCTAGTGAACAATTTGGAAAAATAATAATCGGATGGCCATTATATGCTATCCGCCAGTGAAGACATAATTCATCAGAACTTTATAGTCTTTTTACATTTTAAAAGCCTTTAAAAGTTCTTAAAAAACAGAAATGTTTTCTCTGAAATATCAACCAATGACCTTAATGGTGCTGCAACCAAAGAGAAAACATTAAAAAATAATAAGTTTGCAAAGAAAGGACCATGGATTCCCCCAAGACATTGTTTTTCCTTGACCTGTTATCCTATTCAAATGTTATCTCCCCTCATTAGGCATCTGAATCCTAAAAATAAGCTGTCTACTATTGCACTTTACCCTAATGAATCCTTATTTAGTAAGAATTTAGTTAAGAATTGCATTTACAGGAGATAAATAACTGAGAAATAGGAGAATTAACACTTTAAGAATGCTGTGAGATGCAAAAAAAAAAACAAAAAAAAGTGTTTTAAGGATTTGTATAGCAGAGGAAAATGAGAATCCAATAGTGTTTGTATCCATAGAATCTCAAGAAAAATTAGAGTCTGAGGAAAAACAGACAACTCCACCCTTACTACTGCACCCAGCAAACTTGGCTCCAATAAAATGGGGAATGAGGTAGAGAAAGATGGTAACAGCCAAAGTTCAGGCAGGGAAGGGGAAAACATGAATATAGGTAGCTCTGAAATCTTACCTGATTTTATAAAATGTACTACTCACAAATGAAAAGGCCATGCTATTATGAAAGTTGGGACTTCTTTTCTGGGAGTTAATAAAAGTTGCCATATTTAGGGACTTACTGCAAAACAAAAACCAAAACAAAAAACTTCATACTTCAAATAATAATTGCGGTTTTTTAGAGTGCTGAGAGAATCAAAATGCAGGCAGAGGACAAATCCAGCATCTCCTATGACCATTCCTATTGCTGAGTAACCCACATCACAGGAGGAGCGATTGTAAAATCTGTATTTGTACCCTGAGAGTTTAATCATAAAATACATGTTCATGAAAAAACTTAATACCATATTTCTGAAGAAAAATTAGTAGGACAATTCAGTGATTTAAAAAGATGCTTTGTGTTCACTTGGCTTTTTATTTTGTATTTTATTTGTTTCCACTATTAGACTAGAACAGGGATCAGCAAACTTTGTGTGAAGAGCCAAGATGGGAAGTATTTGGGGCTTTGTGAGCCCTACAATCTCTGTCACGATTCAATACTGTTTTCATAGTGTGAACTCTGCACTGCAGGCAGGCGGCCTGTCACACTCCCTGACCTCGAAGAAAGGACTACAGGAGATCAGCTCCGGAAGGTGGGTGTGTAAGGGGGTCTGCGCACTGCTGAAGCCCAGAGGCCTGGAGTGTGATTTCCCTGGTAGGAGGCTGCAGGAAGGTAGTCCCCAGAGTGAGTGGGGGCTGCCAGGTCACAGAGAGACTGCATTCTGGACACATGGCTGGGGCAGACTGCCATCTGATGACCTCACACCTCACCTCTTTCCCACCACTACCACTGGCAGCCTGAGCCAGCAAGAGCTGTCCTCTTCTCATGCAAAGTCCTTCTAGTGCCTTCTACTAAGAGACTAACACGCTTACCAAAATGGGAAAATGATCAAAGGAATTCTGCCTCTCTTCTCAGAGCAGGTACTGAAGTTTGAAAGTGGGCCTCAGAGGCAAGAAATTTATAACTGGCACACGTGAGTGCAAAGAGAATCCAGTCTCCTGTCACAACCTACTTACGAAATTATTAGTACCAATTCCTTTGACAAAAACAAATGGAGTATTTCTCAAGCACCTTCTGCCAGGTAATCGGTTAGGCACTGTTAGCTTATGTGTACCAGCTAACAATAAAAGGCTTTCTTGGTTGGTCATTTTTGTTCTTAAAACATTGCAAGAGAGCCCCGGAGTCCGTCAACTAGAACAAAGCTAAGAACTAGGAGGTAAGCAAAAGCTGCTCTGAGAAACTGACAGACAGTGGTACTCACTAAAATCTTCCAACGATTCTTCTACAATTTCCAGCCTTCTCTGCAGTCAGATGAAACAGGGGGCTGGCTCTACTCAAGGGGCTGAAGCAAAGAAGAGTGGGCAACAGTTCCCTATGCTCCTGCGTCTGCTGCTGGAAGGGACAGAAGGTAGCTTGGTATGGCTGGTGAGTGGTATGTATATGAAAAAATGGCAGAACAGTCTGGAATCTCTAGGTTTTATAGATTTCATTTAAGGTCTACTCTTGTGAGAGGTTCAGAAACATGCGGATCTCATCTGCTCTGTTTGCTCTTGCTAGCACTCTCTATAAGTCAAAGGTTTCGTTGGAAGGTGGGGAGATAAACTTTGTCACGCCAAGCAAAGCCCAGTTACTTTCTTCCCTTATGGCATTGGGCACCTGCTCACCTAGTGTTTGGATGACTAAGAGCTCTGGGCCTCCAGAGCCCCTCTTTACATGTATCTGCTCTGTTCGAAGGCCCTAAAAGACTGAATTGTCGAGATTGCATCAGGAGGCCTTTTCTGTCTTTTGGCTCTCCCTTGAGCTGGCCAGTGAGAAGCAAGATACTGGAGGAAGGGAGGAAAACGAGGTCGTGGGAAGCTGGCTCTCTTAGATTAGACTACCTTGATTCTTCTAGTCAAGCAGACCCCCTCCACACAACCTTCCCCTACCAGGTCTGGTGAGCACTCCCTCCTTTCACTCCATTACACCTAGGCGTGGTCATGGAGCCCAGCTGTCCCTAACCTCCTTCCGCGTGGTTTCCCTGCACACTATGCACATCACCATAAATAAGCCCATTATTACACTTTTCTCAAATCACCGCATTTGGCCATGCCATCTGTTTCCTGGTAGGATCCTGACTGATTGAGCTCCTGATGTATTGAATAGATGCAAGACTTATGGAATAAATAAATACTATATGAACAAGGGAAAAGTCCCTGAACACAGATAACAAACGAGGTAACACCATAAAACTCTCAGAGCAGCATCTGGCACATGGTAAATAGAACGCGCTTCCAGAATAACACTTGGTTTCAGAATGAGACCAGGGCTGTGATGCAGGGGACAGGCTGGCCTCAGGGTGAAAGACCAGAGCTGGGAGACCCGTGAGGAGACCCCCTGGACTAGCACAGGAGAGTGGAGGAGAGATGCTGAAGATCTAGTTCAGAGACAGCACAACCCTGGAAAATCCGTGTGGTACAGGGGATTAGGCAGCACGAGAAATGAGAACACAGTCCCTAGCTGACAGCTCTGATTGTGCAGCAGGGACCTTATTCCGGGGACTTACAAAGGGTGTGGTGCTGGGTTATTAGGAAACATGATAACACGTTGTGGCAGGCATCCTTCGAATGCCTTCTGCCTCAAGTGCGTTAATGTGTTCAGTCATTACAGCAACCTGGTGAGGCAGCTACTGTCATTTCCTTTCCTTTACGGATGTGTCAATTGAGGCACGGGAGGATTAAGTCACTTGTCCAGAGTACACAGTGAATGGAGCAGAAATTCAGACCGAGGGAGGGGGAGTAGCACGAAGGGAAGGGGGAATACCACAAAGGGAACTGGGCTATTTTGAAACAGGCTCAGGCTGAGGTCCCTGGGAGAAAGACCTCATGGAAACCAGAGGAAGTATGAAGCACGGCGGGCAGGTAGGGGGTCTAAATCATCAACACTGACCCAGAGACATGGCACCACAAAAGGGAAAGAGAAAAGCCACATGAAAAATGTAGGGTAATGATCATAACAATCACAGAATTTACTGAGCCCTTACCATACACTCATCACCGACTGCTTCATGATAGGCATAGATCTGATCATCCTATTTTTTTTTAAAGATTTTATTTGTTTATTTGACAGACAGAGATCACAAGGAGGCAGAGAGGCAGGCAGAGAGAGAGGGAGAAGCAGGCTCCCCGATGAGCAGAGCGCCTGATGCGGGGCTCGATCCCAGGACCCTGGGATCATGACCTGAGCCAAAGGCAGAGGCTTTAACCCACTGAGCCACCCAGGTGCCCCCGATCATCCTATTTTTATACATGAGAAAACCGAGGCTTAGCAAGTTTACAAATAAATGTCTAGATTTTTATTGGGTTGAATTTTTTTTTTTCCCTGACATGAATTCAAATCAGAATAACTTACTGATTTGTATTTGGGCTGGGCAATGGGCAGGAGCATATTGGAAGACAGGAGGAAAGTAAGATCATGGTGTTTACTTAATATATACATTTAAATACATAAAAATTATATATAAGTATATATAAATATAACATAAATTTACATTTAAAACATTAATTATGATTAGCAATACATGGATTATCATGTTAAAGAAACCAGAACAGTCTCACCCTATATAAAGAGACACACAAAAAGAGAAATTCAAGACAAAAAGTTCCTTGATGAACATGAAAACAAGGGGATGTCATTAAAGGATTTGGATTTTGGAAGTATGTAAATGAAATACCAATAGGCAGTAGCTCCCTCTTTTGCACGGTGCTTGGACTCTGTAAACATTTGTCTTGAGGCGTCCTTGTCTACTTCCACAGCTCAGCAAGCCCTCTTCTGGGTGTCCCATTATTTTCTTTGGCTGTTGAGAGAGGGGAGAGCAGCCCATGACAGCTTGTTACCGGCTTGGACTATTAGCCAGGCCTTGGTGCTTCTGGGAGCTGGCCTGACAGCTACAAATAACACCAGACAAGGCCATTCTGTGACCCTGAAAATTCAAAACAAAACTAAGACTACCCTGGAATGTTCTGAACCCAGAAGCACAAATGTTATCCAAACCACAGCAATACCCAAACAGCCTGATGTGCCTTAGTCAGAGTACCCGGTCACAGCTATGGCCTCACCTCATTCTTCACAGCTTATTAAGTGCACGAAGCTACCAAATCATAGACTAATCCCTACCCGCAGCAGCACACAGTCCTAGCCAATGCCCGCAAACCAGTGACCACAAACTGAAAACCTGTAATAAAGCCTTTTTGACATCCTCTTAGTCAGAGACCCCACATTTTTCCCGCAGTGTGTGTCTTCCAAGCTGCAAAGAGCAAAACCCCAATTTGTTCAACTACAGGTGTGTTCCTCGTGGTGTCTGCTGGAGGGCACAGACCAAAGTGCAGACCGATTCCAAAGTGCAGTATAGATTCCACTAAAGCTCCCATTGCTTGGACCAAGACACTTAACTCAGTTAAGATGGCGCCCATCGGAGACTTCCCGTGATTCCATCTGGGTAAAGTGCCACCTGCTCAGGGCTGGGAGGTGAGTTCATGCTGAACTGAGTTCCTATATTTTGTTTAAGCCTCAGTGTTAATTTTGTTTTCCCTGGAAGAAGAGCTCTTGGAATTTTTTTTTTTTAATTGTCTGATCACATTAGTGTTCTTTGATAAGCTTTTCTTTAGTCTTCTATCCTTTGCTTTTGTTGCTTGTTAGCTTGTTAGATATTCCGTGTTGTCCAAAGAGACACGATCCATAGGGAGAGAGCAGACAGAAGTCTGACAAGTCTGTTTTCAAGCTAACACCCCCACTCACCCCTGCCCAAGAGCTGAAACACTTAGGGCTCTTCAGACCAGCGACCCTAGGGCAAACTTGGCTTTGGGTCACCATTTCTAAATCAGAGCAAGAGTTCTGCCTCCCTCTTGTCTTTGTGTCCTTGAAGACTGGTCCATTTAGTTGTGTCTTTCTGGACCTATGAACAGGGATGACTGGTCCCTGGCCAAACTTTGGGGATCAGAAATTATCCATTTTTATAAAACAGAATATTTTTCCTAGCCATCACAATCTAAAACTGCACCTTTTGTAGGCCGCTTATTTCCTTCATGTGTTCATATTTTCATAGGAATTAGTACACCTCTCTCCCTAATAAACACAATCTCACCAGGGATATTTCAGAGTTGCAGTTGCTACATGGGCTTTTGACATGAACAAGATGGTTCACTGAGAAGTACTTTAAAACAGAAAGCAAATAAACCCTCGTGAGCAGACTGGTTGGTCTGATTTGTCTTTAAAAAAATAGATAACTGAATATAGGGCTTATCCCTCCTTTGCTTCCATAAATTAGAGTTAAGCAATACTGGCTTTTAAACTGCATGGCTTGATAATATTATCAAGGACCTGAATTACTATTCAAGAGTGCAGCCATTCTCTTTTCTGTACGTGTATGTTAAAAATCTGTTTTCAACACCTTAACTTTCTTTCCTCTCCTTATAGAGAAGACAAAATAAAGCTTTACAGTGGTAATTTCATATCTGACTGAAGCCAACTGGCTTCCTTTCTTTTCCCTCTTTTTTTTTTGGTTTTGTGTTTGTTATTTTCTGCTCCTCTTACCTCCAGTTACCCCCCTTGGAAAACTAAATATTAGCTAATTTAAAAAATTAATTTATTCAAGTCAAATTTCTCTTGTTTTAAAATTTGAAAATACCTACATTATATTAACTCAAAAAGATATATGCTCCCCTATATTCATTGCAGTATTATTTTCAATAGCTGAGATGTTAAAAACAAATTAAGCATCCATCAATAGATGAGTGAATAAAGAAAATGTGGTACACACACACACACGAATATTATTCAGTCATAAAAAGAATGAAATCTAGCCATTTCTGACAACCTGGATGGACCTACAGGGTATTACAATAAGTGAAATATGTCAGACAGAGAAAGACAAATACAGTATGATCTCATGTATGTATGAAATTAAAAAAAAAAAAAAAGAAGAAGAAGAAGTTCATAGATACAGACCACAGATTGGTGGTTTGCCAGAGCGGGGGGTACCTTGGGAGAGTTGGGCAAAATGGGTAAAGAGAGTCAAATGTCCAAACTTCCAGTTATAAAATAATCAAGTCGTGGGGATATAGAGTATAACATGTTATACTCTATAACATTATACTATATAACATGTTATACTCTATAACATTATAACTATAGTTAATAATACTGTATTGCATATTTGAAAGTTGCTAAGAGAGTAAATCTCAAAAGTTCTCATCACAAGAAAAAAAACTGTAACTATGAATGGTGACAGATGTTAACTAGACTTATTGTGATGGTCAGTTTAAAATATACACAAATCTTGAATCATTATATTATATACCTGAAAATGTTATGTCAATTACACCTCAATAAAATTCACTGTAACTTTTTACAAATGATACTTACAAGCAATGTATTTTTCCTTGAGAGGGCAAATAAATTAATTAAATAACTACATTGGTTTTATGAATTAATAAGTTACTGTTTCTATAATTCTTTAAAATTAAAACTTCAATTAAAATTAAAACATGTAAAAAAAGAACTATTCAACTGAATGGAATGATAATAAAAGACATATTTTTAAAGGGTTTCTTTACCAACATTGTTCTCAGCTTTTTTAAAAAATGATCTTGTCACCATATCTCCCCAGAGTTTCTCCATGTGCAAAGTGAAAATGCAAAGGGTAAAAAAATGCATATCCATTCCAACACCGTTAGTAAGCTGAGCCAGCCAGTCAGCGTTTCTTGGATAGGAGAACATAATAACTTTCAAAGAACATTTTCTAATTATACGGCAATACAAGCAAATTAGGGGGTGTCCGGGAGAGCAGGGATCCAAACTGTGAGAAATCTCCATCCTTTGGCAGACCCTCTCCTTGGGCCGTGTCCTCCCTCCATGCCCTCAGTGGCTCCTCTTCCTCTGCCAGTCCATGAGGTCGCAGGAGATCCTCACAGCCCCTGTGCAGCGGGGCTGTTTCCTACACCTCCGCTTACATATCTGTACGTATATTCTCTATGTATGTTCCCTCTGGATGCCTATTTTTAGTTAGGACTCCCAAATGACCTCATCCCCTAGATTCTCTGGCATCCAACTGCCCCTATTGTCCTTTGATTTCTGGGCCTTGGTGCACCTTGCCTCTCTGCCCAGAAAACTCTAGCATGTTCGGCTAACTCGCACACCTAGACCTATTTCAGGTGCCGTTCCCCACCAGGCCGAGTGATACAGGTGCCTCCACTCCCTGTCACTGTTAACACCCTGGGCATCTCCCTTTCTTTACATGTAGCCTGCTCTATTGTAATCACCTTTTTATTATAATCACTTTTCTAAATAGCTGGTTATCAATCACAGATTTCACACATAATATATACTCAATACGTTGTTGAACCAAAAGTTTCCATTTTTAATTTGCTTGGGTGTAGGTAAGCCATTAATTCCAAACTAGGTCATCTTTAGGGAGGGAGGAAATGCAAATTAAGGTTTTAACCTGAATGGTTAACAAGCTCAAACCATTTATTACTCTCTTGATTGTTACAGATTAGTGGTGGATATCTTGTAATTAGTAGAACAACCACTAAACTTGTTTTTATGGTTTGCTACCAGAAAAGTCACAGGATTGCTAGAATGCCATGTTTTTCTATTTCAGTAGGTCCCAGAATTGTTGCAACCCACTCTAAATCCATTTGCACATAAAAATAAGAATAGTTACTATTCGCCGAGCATGTTTCGCCGAGCATGTTTCTACATGGGAAACTCTAGTGTTCGCATTCACATTTACTCAAGGAATCCTCTGCAAAATCCACTGATGTAAACTCTACTATTATGACCCCTTTATAAATAAAACGGAGGTTTGAGGAAATTGAGCGATATTTCCAAAATCATCTAACTAGTAAGGGAACAGAATGGCTTTGAACTTGAGTGTTGTTCCAGAGAGCTGGAGTCCTTAGACACCATGGCATATGTCATTCACATTCCATTTGTGAAAAGTTTGCATACAGTAGGCCAGGGATCTCCAATTATGGGGCCAGACTAAACCTTTTGGTTCCAGGCAAACAAAACTGAACAGACCAGTTCTCAGAGACACAAAGACGAGACTGGCCCTACAGGAAAAACAAAACAGGAAACCTGCCCAATTCACAGGCTGCCACCCAAATGGCTTAATCTTGGCAGGAAAGAATATGTGTGTCTATAAATACAACTATAGATTATGAATCAAAATCCAGGTCCCACCCAGTTCTGTCCTAAGTCGTCTTCTATATCGTCTTGTGCTTGAAGAAATACTGTCCTTTTAAATTAACAATCATCTGTTGGCAAGAACTATTTGTTCATCAAGGATCACAAGCTGAATTGATTTTGCAGGAGGTATGCATTTTTAACTGCCAATAAATTATTCAGGTTTTAGAAACCCCTCAAAAACAGAAATGGTGAAACAGAAATGGTGAGAGACTGACAGAAATCTGCGGCAGGGAAAGGATTTGAGAGGAAACAGAATCCCTGGGCCAGCGGAGGTGATGTGGTGAAGGGGGTGGTCTTTGTACTTTCTATCATGTCTGTCTTGCTCTTCAGGTAACAGGGTTAGACAGACAGACTCCTCTGAATCTTCAGAAAGAAAGGTATAATTGCTTTTTTCTTATAAATGTCATGCTTTTAGTAATAATCTTTCAGGTGCCTGAAATCTTTAAGAAAATGAACACGTAAAGTTCAAAACCAGCATTGGACATCTACATTTTATACATATATATATATATATATGACTTTTTTTTTCCTCCACTGCCCACCATGTCCCCAAAGTGGTAATACTGAGATCTTAATGATTGAGCATTAAAAACAAAACAAAACAAAAACCTGTTAATTACAGTTACCTATACTTTAATCTGTAAGGGTAAGCCCATACCTTGTAGGAAATGGAGCCTCTTTAAATTTATTCAGCACCTATTATATGCCTTATATGTGTATAAATGAACAATCTCAGTCCTCAAAATTGGCATTAGGACTGTTTTACATATGAAGAAGCCTTCCATATGGAAGCTGGGAGTGGACTAAATAGTTGTGGTCATCTTGGCACCTGCTGCCCATGGCAGCCTCAGAATCTATTCTCCTCAGGAATCTGAGGCAATAATATACCCCCCTAACAGAGGTATTTGCAGCCTGATCTTTTTCACCTCAAAAAGATGACCACATGGGAGAAGTGATCCCAACATTCATTGCACAATCAGCAGAGAGACACAACTATTAAAGGAAGCTGAAGGTGAATCCTTTCTCCGATATTAACTTATTTGTTCATTGTTCTGTCATCAAGTACCAAGAAAAAGAAGTGCATTCCACAAGAGTGGAAATCTAGTTGGCCTTATACACAGCTGTATTCCCAGAATCTGGTAACGAGCATGGCACACTGAAAAGCTCAATACTGAGGAAGAAATAAAGAAGGTCTATGAGGGAAAATGGGCCACCCACTGCTAAGGATGAAGAAATACCATAATGTTTTTTTCAGGAAGACTTCAACTCTGACTCATACGAAAGATGACTCCGAAGATGTGAAATCTGAACTGGGATCTGTGCTGTGGGCCCTGTGGGCCAGGATGAAGCTTGTGGAAAAGGGTGAAATGGAAGGGTCAATTAAGGACAGACTAGGATGACTACTGTTTAACTTTTAAATGTGGATTCCGGGTCTGAAATGTGTTACTTCTGGCACTTAGGTCATTAATCCTTACATATTCTCACATTTTATGTTTATTAAAGCGCTGCTGTACAATCAAGCAATGTGACCCCTACTGGACTTTAGTGGGGGAAGGAACATGAAGAGACTTCAAGCAGGTTACTTGTTGTTAGGAAGCAAAATCAAACTGATTACAATTACAAAGGAGTACCATATGATGGAGACAGAACCATCTTGAGAAAATTGTCTGAACGGCTCCTAAGCATGTAACTCATGACTTAAGACACTGCACTGTTACGCAACATGAGTGTCAGGGAACAAATTTACTCCTGACTCATGCTTCTGTATTACACATATTACTACTGGGTGTTTCCTTCATTTTAAAGAAATGTGAACATAAGTGTGTATACAAAAATATCTGATATCCAAAACCTGAAAACACAACGGCTATTGGGCTAAGAAAAATATGTTGGCCCTGTGTCATCAGAAGCACTCTTCCAAGACGGAAAGTTACTCCACCTTTGAAAAGTACAGCCAGAGAGCCAACTTCCTGCGCGACACCAGCTGGCCCCCACCGCTTCTGCACAACTGGGTCCTCCTGAACTGCCCAGACAAGACAGGAGAGTGAAGGCCCCGGGAATGACATAAAAATAACCCCCCTGACGCCCCTGCACCCTATTCTGCCTCTCTTTTGCATTAAGGCAAGCAGGGAGAGATCCCAACTCTGCCACCTCCAGCCAGTGGGTTCCTCGTGGTCTCCCTCGCCCCACCCACAAAACACCTCGAGGGTGCTGACCAAAGTAGTCCACAAAGCAGCAGAAACCAATCCCCCAGTACCTGCTCCAGAGCTCTCCTGGCTGCCCCCCGAGTCATCCGGAAGGTCCCCGAGACTACATAGCTCTCTCGACCACATGATTTTCACCGACTTTATTGGCCCGGGACTCGGCGGGCCCCTCGCCACCCACCTCCCCAAGAGATCGCCGCAGACTCCCATGACATCGAGTATATTGAAAAATACTGCGGGGTGGCTGTGGAAAGAGCCTTTGCTGGGGAAGCCAGCTCCCCGGTGGCGGTGGCGTCAGGGTCACTTGCTCTTCGCCTTCTGACTCTCCGTCTTCTTGGGCAACAGCACGGCCTGGATGTTGGGCAGCACACCGCCCTGAGCAATGGTGACTTTCCCCAGCAGCTTGTTGAGCTCCTCGTCGTTGCGGATGGCGAGTTGCAGGTGGCGCGGGATTATCCTGGTCTTCTTGTTGTCACGAGCGGCATTGCCAGCCAACTCCAGGATCTCGGCGGTCAGGTACTCCAACACCGCCGCCAGGTATACGGGCGCCCCAGCGCCCACTCGCTCCGCGTAGTTACCTTTGCGCAGCAGTCTGTGAACTCGGCCCACCGGGAACTGCAGGCCCGCGCGGGAGGACCGAGACTTGGCCTTGGCCCGCACTTTGCCGCCCTGCTTTCCGCGACCAGACATGGTTACCTCTCCCCTAAAACTCCTGCGAGAGGAGTAACACAGCAACGGGTCCGGGTAACTGAATGTAATGTGCCAACACCGGAACTGCCTCTGTCACTTTGCTGACACTAGGCAGCGCCTTCCCATTGGGCGCAGCGACACATCCGTGACCAATGACAGGCAGGCTCCGCTTCCAACCAGCGCTCCGGCAGAGGGCCCGCCTTCTCCAGCTCTGTCCAGTCAAAAGAGCAAACTCCTAGCCCTTATTTACATAGCCTCTCATATGAATAGCCAGGACCGACCGCTCCGCATTTGGGGCTTCCGTTGAATTGATTGGCTCCTGATATTTCAACCTTCAAGTTCGCTCCTAGGAAAAGACCGTCTTAAGAATTAAGGAACCACGGTTAGAAACAGAAAATTCCGGGAGAGCTACCCGGTACAAGTACAAAGCACTCAAGCAAGAAATGCCTCAAGCACTTGAGGTCCAAGATGATCCCTATGGTGCTATGTCCCCCAGGTGGGTTTTCTCACATTATATAGCATCCTAGCCAGCTTGTCTGACTGCAGACACACAATACCCCTCTGCCTGCCGTTTCTTTAAACGAGCGTCTTGTCTCCTGCAAGCCCAGGTGCGTCTGCTCTTACTCAGCAGCGCGGGGAGCTGGCTCCAAAAGATGCCTCGGCCTGAACTGGCCGTCTGAACTTTCTTAACCAGCCCAGAAGACACGGGACCCCTGACGCAGTTCTGCCGCTCACGGCTACCAATCTTCGCTTCCAGAGGCTGTGAAACCAGAGTGCAACACCAGACGTGAATGCTGTCTTCAAGACTGCGGAACAAAGTCGCTTGGCCAAAACTTAACATCTACTGTCCCTTGAGATTATGAGCCTGAAAAGAGTCTCTGGATTCCAGGGAGAGGTTGCAATAAGGCACAAAGTTTTGGCCTTGGCTTCCTCCTTATTGATCACCGCGCTGCTGATCATGTTCTCCACTGAGACTTGGGAGCCCAGAGGTATACAAGGTCGCGTAAGACATTGTGACATTGTGGTGGCACTTAGCTGTCCCTTTTTCCAGCCCTCTACTGCCCATGCGACGCTCAGAGGTCATGAAAATACTAGAGGAAGAACGGTAGTGACCGTCCTTAACAATTGCAGAGCCATAGCATTTGGAACAAAATAAATTCCTTTTTAAATTAGAAATTATTTTTTACTAATTCATTGATGTAATTTCACTTACCTCAACACTTCCCATAATTATACAATTACACTGCTATGTATCGTAAGCACATGAAAATAAGTGTCATTTTATGTGGATTATAGTATCCGTTTAAAAGTAAAATTTACCCTCCCACCATCCTAATAAAGATTTGATTTGAGTGAAATCACATTTTCAGAGACATCCGTACATGTTCTTATTGCCTAGAACACTGATTAATCTATATACAGTACGAATTCAATATATGTCTTTAGAGTTGAGAAGCAGCATATTGTCATGATTAAGTCAGTTGTCCTGGAGCCGGACTGCCATGGTCCAAATCCTGGCTCTACCATTTACCAGCTGACCCTGGATAAGCTCGGTGCCTACCCCAAAGTGTTATTTTGAAGATTAAATACGTTAGTAAGCATCCAATAACTGCTAGATGAACTAGATAAATGGACATACAAGTCTCTGATGCAGTTATTAACATGTTCCTGAAATAAGTTTTGTAAATTTTGCTTAAATTTTTGCTCATTTCAAAGGAAATTTTTAACAATTATTGTTATTATTTTGGACACTTTTTCCTTTCATTCTTGTAAGCAAAAAGGTTTTCTAACTTGAAAATTTTGTTTTAACCTTTTTTAGTCTTAATATATATAATCAACTAATTTACCCTTGTAAGAATCCCGACCTCTTCCAGATCTGATAGACTTCTCTTCTTCCCTGTGAGTCAAAAATTAAAATCATGCAGTACAATATGACTATTCAGGATTTTTGCAGCCATACAAACAGTATTCTAAGGGCTCTTTTTTTCTTTTTTTTAAGAGTTACTTTTTATAGAGAAAGAGAATGCACGTGGGTGTGCGAGTGGAGGAGATGGAGAGTGGAGAGGGACAAGCAGATTGGGAGTGGGGGGCATGCTGGGTCTCAATCTCAGGACCCTGAGATCATGACCTAGTTGAAAACAAGAGTGGGAGGCTTAACTGACTGAGAGACCCAGGCACTCCTCTGAGAGCACTTTTAATTTATCTTTAACAATAAAAAGTACTTTCTGTGTTATGCAAATGGTTAAGAATGGGTAAATTATAAGCATTTAGACAGACAAATATTTATTATAAAGCTTTTCCTGGAAAGGCTTATCTTTGAAGATTCGGGACAGGGAGCACAATTAACTAAAATAAGAATTATGAATCATCCTCTAAATACTGTTACCTTTTATTGCAATAAACTGTTTGGGAAGAGAGAGTCCTGCATTCTAGAGCAGTGACATTACTGAAAGTTTCATTTTTGTTCAGGGATTCTCAAGAAAGGATTGAGAGCCTCCTGATGGGCGATTTGCAGTACAAATCACCTTTTAAAGCTACCGTCGTGGCATCTCATATTTTAAGAACTTTAAATTTGTAACTGGGAGATGTGAGAACCTCAGGTTTGAATGCAATAAGAAGAAATTTACGAGATTTCAACTAAAAAAACAAAGAAATAAGTATTTGGTTGAAAAGCAAAGATGCGCCGGCTTGGGAGTGCGCAGAGGAGGCCAGATAATCTACATGGGGCAAGGGCCTCTGAAAGGGAAAAGTCTGGGAGACGGGAGGAAGGGGGAAGGTTAGACTTTTTGCAAGAACTTTAATTCTTTCTTTGCGGGGCATCACGAAAGAGAAAAAAGAGCTATTATTTAAAATGTCCTCTCCCCCCACTAGTGACTGAAGAAGAAAAGGTATAAAACAATTGCTTTGAAATCTAACAAGATGTAACGCATTTCTGGTTACTATTTATTTTCCTATTAGTCTAGGAATGGTATTGTTAAAGGAAGCATTCCTTTTGAAAAATAAGCAATTAAAATTCGCGCGCGCGATATCGGGGTGAGGGGAGATGGGAAGGAGGGAGGGGATTTGTACTGAAGCACTGAGAAAACGCAGTATAAATCCCATTGACTCTTTCCTCAATTTTATGGCGAAAATAAAAAGTATTTCCAAGAAAGCAAACAAAAATCAGTCTTGTTCTGATTAAGGCTCCTTCACTCACCATTGGTGGAAAGACAAAAGCCTCCTGGGGCCTAGAGCTCCGCCCATTTTCTTGAGGTTTTCAAACAGGTCCGCTACCAGGACATATAAGTCCTGGACTCCACGCCGCCCGTTACTAGCCGCTTGTTCTGAGGTTTGGAGTTCGTCGTTGTCTGAGAAGATGTCTGGTCGCGGGAAAGGTGGCAAAGGGCTGGGGAAGGGAGGCGCCAAGCGGCACCGGAAAGTCCTCCGGGATAACATCCAGGGCATCACGAAGCCCGCCATCCGCCGGCTCGCCCGCCGAGGTGGTGTCAAGCGCATTTCTGGGCTCATCTACGAGGAGACCCGGGGAGTCCTGAAGGTCTTCCTGGAGAACGTGATTCGCGACGCGGTGACTTATACCGAGCACGCCAAGCGCAAGACGGTCACCGCTATGGACGTGGTGTACGCGCTGAAACGCCAGGGCCGCACCTTGTACGGCTTCGGCGGCTGAGCAGTCTCTGCGGCTTTTCGAATTCATAAAGGCCCTTTTAAGGGCCCCCAGAACGTCAGGAAAAGAGCCAACACTTTGTTTACTGTGTGAATGGGACCTAGGTGCAGATAAAAGGGTCCGAGGAAGCTCTGTCCTGGTGGGTGGCTCTGGTCTGTGGGTGGCGGGCTTGGGGCATAGAGACTGGGCTTTCGTCTTGATTTCGGGTTTCAGGTGGAGTAAGAGAGGTGTAAGCGAACGGCTAAGTAACCCCGTCCTCTGTCCCCGAGCCTATATAAAGAAGCTTCTATGCAAAATAGGGCTGGCTGGTATTGGTTCCGATTGGCTCGGAGGGCCGCGCGTCAGAGGGGGCGGCTCCCCACGGTAGACCCGCCCCCGGAGAACGCGGGAGTGGGATGGCGCGAAAGTGCCTGGTGCTGTCCTAGTGGCTCCCCGGAGTGCCGCACAGTGTGAGTATTTTATTTCTTTGCTGACGTCTGAGTAGGAGGGGACCAAGTCCGGACGCCTATTGAAGGCGGCAGAGCGCGGGCGATTTCGAAGGAGGGGCCTAGCTCCGGGCCGCGGCTCCACGGGGTTTGCGCTGCTCCGGGCGGGTGGGCGTCCCGGCCCGAGTACCTGGCAGGGGTGCTCGAACTTTCGCTGACCACGGAGGTGCCTGCAGTGCGGCCAGGCGCGCGGGGCAGCATCCTGCTGCTGCTCGGGAGTCAGTGTCGTGTGACCCGGCCGCAGCCGGGAGATAAGCCCTGGCTTAGGAGTAATGGCCCTTTTCTGAGCTGCCGGTGCGGCTGGAGGAGGGAGATGAGTGGAGGGCCGCGTTCTAATAAATTCCGCGCAAATGGCGTGGGCCAGAAAGCTGTGTGGTCGCGGGTCTTCCTGTTCCGTGATTCAGCGCGGCGGCCTGGCACCCGGAGCCAGGCACGGCCAAGTTTGAGGCTCTTTGCCCAGGCGGCGGGACACAGGGGGACCCGGCGCGGGGCGGGCCTGCAGGGGCCGCCTGTGGGGCGCCGCGGGAACCGAGCTTGAGACCGAGTTTGAAACATTTCTACTGTTCCTTAGCGGAGGCTGGCATTCTACGGTTTATCGGGGGTCAGGCGCTTTAGCATTTTGTGTTCGTTACTGGGTTTGATTCTCCGGCAAATTTATTAAGTATTGTTATTACTGTTTTACAGGTGAGGAAACTGATAATGGGTGGGGGGCGGGGGTGTACGGACTGGAGGCAGGATTTGATCCCAACCCTGTTGGATCCCGCACCCTTTGACCTTAACCCGTTTATGACTCTGCTTCTGCCATAGAGGCCTCTTGGCCCTACTTTCTGATATTTTAGTTGTAAGTACTTCTCTCTAGTCCATAAAGACTGAAGTGTGTTCGTGATTCAGGTATTAATTAAATTTTTAGGGCACTGAGTCCCAGAAGCTCTGCTCTCTTTAATCGAAGTGCAAAAAGTTACTTAAAAGAGAGCAGAATCTGGCACACCTTTGTGCCTCTCTATTTTTTGAGTGTGAATGACTGAATTTGAATAGATAGATAATGTACCTATCAAATCTCCAATCTAATATGAATCAAATTATTGAGGGGATTTCTGGGTGGCTCAGTGGGTTAAGTGTCTGACTTTAGCTCAGGTCATGATCTGGGGGGTCTTGGGACTGAGCACCTCATCTAGCTCCCTGCTCAGCTGGGAGTCTTCTCCCTCTCTGCCCCTCCTCCCCTCTTGTGCTTTCTTTCTCTCTCAAATAAATAAATAAAATCCTTTTAAAAAATTTAAGGATGAAGATTAGGACCCCAGTGGAGCATGGAAATAAGTATTTATATGGCAGTTCAATGTATCTATTCCTTAAGTATTTATCTTACAAGGAATTGGTTGTTTTATTTATTTATTTAGCTTGTATTTTTGGTGATGGCCTCAATTCTTCCTAGCTGCAAAATACAATTTATACCCGCCCTTATAACATAGCTATTTTTGTTCGTGTTTTATGCTGCTTATAAATTGTAAACAAATTATTTGAGCACAGGAAATCTTTATATTTGTCTGTGTAAGTCCCATGGTAGTAGTATCCAGTCCTAAAGTAATCATGTTTTCCAAACCTAAACTGGGTCACATGATTGAGAACACAATAATGTATCTGAAATTGAAACTGAGATTGATTGACTAATAAAATGCCTTACTACAAATGTTTGTTAAAGAAAGAATTTAAATCTTTGTAATGGGTCTCTTTTAACAGTGTGAATGGGACGCTTTTGAAATTAGCAAAGTCATCTCTTCTGATTTTTGAACATTTAATGCCTCATTTGTTCCAACTACATTAACTCTTGAAGATTCTGAGATAAATAAGCATAGTCCCTGCTATTGAGAAGCTTCTGTTTTCCAAGTAGAGAGGGAGGAGAACATCATCTGGGTTGTTGTACACATGTGGTTTATTCTAATGGAGGCCTATGATTTAAGTGCTATTGGTGTACAGAACAGATTTTGTCAGATTTGGGCTATCTTCAAAGATCAGATGGTAGTTGTTCTGAGCTGAAGGTCCATTGGAGAAGGGGACCGTGAACAAATGCCACAGTAGTTTCCAGGCATGCTATACTGGGGACCTCCTAATGTTGGATGTTTAATTTGTCCTGTGGTCCAAGAATAGTGCAATGGACTGGGTCAACAATTGGATAAAAACTGAAACCAAGTCCAAACA
The DNA here is from genome assembly GCF_030435805.1 of Mustela lutreola. Taxonomy (NCBI): domain Eukaryota; kingdom Metazoa; phylum Chordata; class Mammalia; order Carnivora; family Mustelidae; genus Mustela; species Mustela lutreola. The sequence continues at coordinate 93,351,203 of NC_081297.1, forward strand.
AACCAGTACAAAAGTGGACAAGAGACAGGGGAGCAACATGGCCAATAAGTACAAAAAGAGATGTTCAGCTTGATTAGTCGGTCAATCAGGGAATTGCAAACCAAGAACACAATGAAATGTAACTGTGCACTCTCTAGATCAATAAAAACAAAGTGACAATAGCAAGTGCTGCACGAAATCTCTTAAATTGCTAGTAAGAATACACATTCAACTATTTTTGAAACAAAAAGGTTGTCATTATCTTGTAAACTTAAATAAAGATAGATGCACATAGATGCTGACCCAGCAGTTCCACTTCTGGGTGTTTATCTAAGGGAGATTATTGCCCACATATATGAGGACCCATGTTGGCTAAAGTTTACCTTAGAACTGTTTAGAGTAGCTGGGCACTTGGGTGGCTCAGATGGTTAAGCATCTGCCTTCAGCTCAGGTCATGATCTCCAGGACCTGGGATTGAACCCACATCAGGCTCCCAGCTCAGCGGGGAATCTGCTTCTCCCTCTCCACTCTAGGCCACACACCCCACTCATTCTCTCTGTCTGTCTCTCTCTCACAATGAATAAATGAAGTCTTTAAAAAAAAAAAAAAACTGTTCAAAGTAGCAAAAACAAAGAAACCAAATGCATGTTGACGAGAGAGTGGATGAATTAAATGATGGTGAAATCGGATTTGGCAATCAGAATGAACTGATAAACACAATATAAACTTAGGGTGGTCTACATCCAGTGTTTGGTTCTTCTGCTGATACACATGAAAACTTAAGCCTTCATTTGGTGAATTTTTATTTTGAACTAATACACGCTTGATTACCATCTGTGGGAGCCCTGAGGAACTAATGGAGCATGTTGCCCTCTGAAGAAAATTGACATTTGCTTCGCCTTTGGGCCAGATGCTTCTATCAACTTCTGACCCCTCGAGTCCCCTCTTTGAGTATCTCGGCTTGATGGGAGAGTCTCAGATTCCACTTCACATCCTTATAGGAGCCCCAAGACTTCTTATTTACCGTCCTAAATTTTATGCTTGCTTATCCCTTGTTTTCAGTTGTAATTTCCCTATTTTTTAATTTTTTGCCCTTTGAAGATTTTCCTTATTTCCTGGGACCACTGTAATGCAACATTTGTGCTAGAAAGTTCATTCAGACTGTGTAGTTTGCCAAACTACTTGCAGTGGATTTTGCTAACGATAACATTTGATTTTATATGTCTTCCCTCACCAGTCTCTGAACTCCTTGAGAGCAGGAATCACTCAGATCTGTACTCCTCAAATAGCTCTCTGATCTAGAATTTTAATTGACACAGGCACTTATTAATGTTTTGGGAAGATTGTCTATTTGTATATTTGATAATATGGTAACAAAGTAAATTGAGTTGTTTTCCAAACATTTCTATGTTCTGAAAAGATTATATACCATGACAGCTGATCCTTGAATTAGTAAACTATTTGCCTTAAAGTCCTGCCCTGAAAGTTTTGTTTTAGTTGCATTTTCAGATTCTTTCACATTTTTACTTTTGTCTATTTAGACTTTCTACTTTTTCTTGAGTTAGTTTTGGTAATTTGTTTTCCTATAAAGCTATATATTTTATTAAAAAATAGAAAATTATACACATATCACATTCTAATATTAAAAACCTTGTCTATCTTTCTTATTTTGAATTTTGTGTTGTCTTCTGGTTATATTTTTCAGAAGTCTGGCATATATTAGCTTCTTCAAAGAAAAAAATTAGTCAATTTATCCGTTTAAAAACTTGAAATTTTGGGCGGTGCTTAGGTGGCTCAGTGGGTTAAGCCTCTGCCTTTGGCTTAGGTCATAATCTCAGGGTCCTGGGATCGAGCTGTGCATTGGGCTTTCTACTCAGCAGGGAGCCTGTTCCCCCCACTCTTACCCGTCTCTACCTGTCTCTCTGCCTACTTGTGATCTCTGTCAAATAAATAAAGAAAATCTTAAAAAAAAAAAACTCCACCCCATCCGAGGACTCTGGGATCATGACCTGAGTCAAAGGCAGAGGCTTAACTGACAGAGCCACCCAGGAGCCCCTGTTCAACATTGTTAATTATTAATTATATTCCAAAAATACAACCTGGATCTCTGTTTTTGCATACTCAGTGTATATTGTGCCTGATGATATTATTGTGTTGCCTCCTGCTATATTTTTGTTTCTGTCAATTTATCCTCATTTTAAATAATATTTATTTCATATAATTTGGTCATGTATGATTTGGTATTTTTGGTATGACCGTCATACCTTCTCTATGGGCTATACCTTTAATCAATATGAATAACTATTTTGACCACCCCCCCCCCTTTTTTTGGTCCCTATGTATCAACTAAGTTGAATTTCAATTAGTTAAATTTTTATGAACATAAAATTTTTATGAACTCAACTCAAGTCCTGTTTGGCATCTGCAACCCTTAATACACTAATTAAAATATTTCTAATTCTTAAAAATTAAAATTAAAAAATTAAAAAATTTCTAATTCTTAATACACTAATTAAAATGACTCCCCATTTCAACTATTTTGATTATTTAGGTAATGCATAAAATATCTACACCTATAATTCAGTAACATTATAAGAACAGTTTGGCTTACAACATTAGAAAAACTTAAATTATTTGATACAGAGTTTTGTTAGGTATTGTATGGCTTTATTTCTCCTACCCAAAATGAGTAACTTTTTCAAGATCATTCTACAAAGAATCATTCAGGGGACACCTGTGTGGCTTAGTCAGTTAGGTGTCTGACTCTTGATCAGCTCAGGTCTTAATCTCAGGGTTGTGAGTTCAAGTCTTGTATTGGGCTGCGTGCTGGGAGTGGGACCTGCTTAAAAAAAAAAAATAATTAGTTAAGCATCTGCCTTTGGTTGAGGTCATGATCCAGGGGTCCTGGGATCGAGTCCTGTATCAGGAGCTTGCTTTCCCCTCTGCCAGCTGATCCTTCTACTTATGCTCTCTCTCTCTCTCTGTCTGACAAATAAAATAAAATCTTAAAAAAAATCATTCAGCTAAGTATTTCATTACTTCATGGAGTCCCTAGTTAACATTAGAATTTTGGTTATATCAAACACTTGGGATGGGACAGCTATAAAATCTGCAACCAGAGTTTCACTGATTTCATCTGGTACATAGTAAGCGCTTGATAAGTAATCCTTGAAGTAATGAATATGTGAAATGGGGGTAAGGGAGGAATATCTTCATTTATTGTCAAAGATTAAGTCAATCATAGATAAAGGGAATTGAGTGGTTTTTCTTATCCTAATTAAGATTTACATCTGGAGCTATAAGGCATCCTACCTCTTGTCTTGCTCAGGGACACTTGATACTTGAACAAAAAATAAGATTCTGTTAATAAGAAGTGTATTGAGGGGCGCCTGGGTGGCTTAGTCACTTGAGCATCCGGCTCTTGATTTCAGTTTGGGTCATGATCTCAGGGTCGTGAGATCGAGTCCCACCTCAGGCTCTGTACTGGGCATGGAGCCTGGTTAAGATTCTCTCCCTCTCCCTCTGCTCCTCCCCCAACTCCTGATCACATGCACTTGTGCACACACACTCTCTAAATCGAAAGAAAGAGGGTGGAAGGAAGTGAAAAAAGGGAGGAAGGAGGGGAGAAAATTGTGGGCATGGGCCATGTGCTTTGAATTTACAGTATTCATTACCTTTTCAGTAAAATAAAGGGGAGGGGAGTGCAGAACATATGTATGCAATAATTTAAGCAGCACAAAGAGTAAGTGGCCTCACAGAGACACTAGTTAATTTAGATATAATTTATACGGATTTCATTCTTTAAAATAAGAAAACACAAGCTTCTTAAATGTACATGTTTGTCTTGAGCTATTCTATATGAAATTCTTCCCGGTATAACTGTTAAAGTTTGTGTTTTCCTTTAACAACCCTACAATGTGACCTTCAGCTGAAAATTATGTTAGCCTTTTATTGTTCATTTAATATACAGAATATTTATATGCAGGAGAATGAAATTGCAAAAAGATCTTTTAGATGGAAAACCATAAATCTTTGGGAGTAATTTTTCCCCATCCAGATTTCATGAAATGAAGAGAACTGAGGCAGATTTAAACTTTTGTTTTTAACGCCAGATATAGCTTTATCTCACAGTTTCAAAGAACTGTTATCACGGACCTTAAGTTTGCTCTGACTTTTATCTTTTGTAGGACAATGTACTTGCTCAACTACCTGGAAACTGATAACATGTACTGTTATGTTCCAGCAACCTCGAAATCTTTGATCTGAAGGAGCTTGAACAACTCTATCATTTCAAGTTGGAACTTTTGTGGAATACCTATGAAGTTCCAGGTAACATGCTAGATGCTGGGGATACATGTATGTTCCCCATTCTCTTGGGATTCAGAGTCCACGCAATACTGTCCATCCATCCATTCATTGAGTCAATACATACCAAGCCCTTAATCTGTGCCAGACCACATTAGGCGTTGAAGAAATAATGATACACAATGGTGAGCAAAACAAGGTGGCTGCCTTCACAGAATATAAGTCTAGTAGTGGGAGATACAAACAAGGAAGTGAGAAAATATAATGCAGTGTGTCAAATAGTATGAAGAGGAGAAACAGTGTCATGGGTCCATGACACTAACTAAGAAAGGCCACCTAACTAAGGCTATCAATGCTCTCCCTGGTTACCCTGGTTAATAGAAAATAGACTACTCTTTACAATACCATTAAATGATGGTGAAATTGACTCAATTTCAAAAGAGAAGAGTCCGTGACAACTCTCATAGAGCTCTCCCAACAGTATCCCCCTTATGGTTTCAAACATCTACTTCCATTTGATAAATTCATCAACAAATACAGGAAGTATTTACAACTCAACTCCCCCAGATAGCACCTCCTACTTCCTTTACAGTGTTTTTTAATAGTTTCGCAGAGGGACAATTATTATGCATGGGAAGATAATATCGAATGACTGAAACATGTGTCCTTCTAGAATGATGTTGACTGGAGAATGTTTGTGATGAAAGTTCTCCAAAGCTCTGATACTTTAGGCAATGTGCATAGTATTTCAGAGTTTTGCTGTCAGCTAGATAGTTTGTTTTTTAATGTCCTAGACCTTAAGCTCCAGTAGGACAAGGATGACCTAACTTTGTTTCCTCTTTATACTGAGCACCTAGCAGAATGCTCTGTACAAAGCAGGTGTTCAATCAACTTTGTCCAGTGAATACAGTCTTTGAACTGTTCCCTGAAAATGCATGAGGTTTGCTCCGATCAGGTTAGGTATTCTGGCAATACAGTAAATAAACCCCTGCACTATACTTGTAAGTGGAAAAATTCACAGGTACGTATAAGAATGAATTAGCTTGTATTTTATTAGAAAGGAAAGAAACAGTTTGCTAAATATTTTTTAAATATTTAAAGATTTAATATTTAAATCTTTAAATATTTAAAAAAATATTTAATATTTAAATCTTTAAATAATTGACTTAAATATTAAATCAAGATGAATTTACAGAGAACTTGGAAAAATGTATTTTATTCATGACATGATCAGTTATAATTGAAATTTTATATAACATTACTATGTAATACTAAATGTGTACAAAAAGTTGAAGAGTATTGCCTTCAACAAGAATCTATATAGAATAAATTATAGAATATAGAATAAATAATTATAGAATATAATTATAAATAATTATATATTATTTATATATAATTCTAATATAATTTATATATGTATATAACATATGTAATTATAAATGATTATAAATTTATTATAAATAATTATAGAATATAGAATAAATAAATTATAGGTGTATAATAATATATACTATATATTAGGTGTATATAACATACCTATAATAAAAGCCATATGGATTTTCAGATTTCTTTATGAAAAACACTTTCTTAAAAACATGTACACTGCTTTGCCTAATAGCACCTTGGAGCCTGGATACTAATTTCCATGTATTTGTTTGACCGTGTTCATAATATTAATTAGAATGTACTTAAATAACACCTTATATATTTAAAAGAGCTTTCATATAGGGAACCAACTTGATGCAGAAGGAAAAATCCTGGTTGGGAAATTAGTCTTAGATGGTAATCATAGTTCTGTTGCCAAATATCAGTGTGACCTTTGATTATTTGGCTTCTCGAGGCTTTTGTCTTCTCTTCTGCATGAGTAACACAGACACATGAGTGTGGAGACAAACCAGTTGTTTGTGTCTGATGTCAGTTCTGATTGGTCAATGATTTTCTCATAGCCATTTGTTAAATATTTTAAATATCACTTGATTTCTAAGGTCTCTTTTTTAACCTGGAAACCTATTATTTTTCATGCATCTTATGTTACCACCCCAGAGCTATTATTGCTATAGATAGTATTCTGCATTCATAAACATTTATTTTCAGGTCTTTTATTCATAAGCACAAATATGTATATAAGAATTTCAAAGTAGGATATAAAACTGCATAATATTGATATAGTAAAATAGTACAGTCAGTCTTTCCCTTTACCAACATGCTAAGGAGTTTTTAATGGGTAGAGGTTTATGGGTTTTTTTCAAGATTTTATTTATTTGTCAGAGGGAGAGAGAGACAGACAGAGTTTATAAGCAGGGGGATCGGCAGAGGCAGAGGAAGAAGCAAGGTCCCCACTGAGCAGGGAGACTAATGTGGTACTTGATCCCAGGACCGTGGGATCCTGACCTGAGCTGAAAGCAGACGCTTAACCAACTGAGCCACCCAGGAGTCCCTGAGGTTTATGATTTTTAAAATTTTCATCTTTAAATATTGTTATGTTTTCTACAAGAAATTTTCATAATTAAATCAGTATTTTAAAAAATTTTCAGTTTGAAATGAATTTCACAAACATAATATGACCAGAAGATTTTTTTTTAAACGAATTTATTTATTTGAGAGAGAATATGAGTGAGGGGGGATAGACTCCCTCCCTACTGGGCAGGGAGCCTGACGCAGGGCTCGTTCCATGACCCTGAGATCACACCTGGGCCAAAATCAAGAGAGTTGCTCAACCAGCTGAGCCACCCAGGCATGCCGTGACTAGAGGATTAATGGAAAGGTCCTGTAGTACCTATTTCCATACATATGTATGTGTATATTACAAGTGGGAAGAATATATCCTTCACATTACTGGACTCTATTATATATGATACTATCTATAGGTTATATATACCTTACCAAAATAGCTTTGTCTGTATCTCTTGCCTAGCTTACATTTCACATGTAAGGGGTAAGAATATGAACAGACTTAATTTCCTCAAGTAGATATGTCAGCCGTCCCTTTGAAAAAAAAGGTCCCTGGGGGCACCTGGTGGCTTAGTCCTTAAGCATCTGCCTTCTACTCAGGTCATGATCACAGGGTCCTGGAATCAAGTCCCATGCTGGACTCCTGCTTAGCAGGAAACCTGCTTCTCCCTCTCCCACTCCCCCTGTTTGTGTTCCCTCTCGCTGTCTCTCTCTGTCAAATAAATAAATTAAATCTTTAAAAAAAAAAAAAAAAGAGAGATTCCCTGAATTATAGGGGGAGACTCTGAAGGGAGATAAGGATTCTAAATGTAATCATTCACATTTAAATTCTGCAGGAGAATGATCTTGCTTAAATATATAATGAAGTAGAATTTTTGCAGTGGTTTCTAAATTCACTTGTTAAAGAAAGAAGATAATCAGGTCAAGTTTCAGGTTGTGGCCCTCCCTTCTGTCAACCTTACCATCTGTGTCCATTCTCTTTTCTCCTGCTTTGGTAGCTGCCGGCAAAACAGTAAGTTGATTGCCTGTGCAGATGTCTGTCCAGAACAGGAGATTAATTCCCTTCTTGCAGGCTCCCCTAAGGAAGGAGGAGGAAAGAGCTGTAAAACGCCTCTCCAGACTGACAATGCATAACAGTGATTATCCCTCTCTCCCCACTGAACCAGTGGCTTGTGGTGCTGCAGCTGAGGCAGCCTCCTTTTTAGTAAGCCCAGAATGGCAACGTCTGATCGCAGTGATGGCTCTGGAATTTGAGGTACATGATGCCTCTTTAGCCATGGCTGGGGCCCTAGTTATCAATTCTGGGACAACAAAAGAAGATTCACCCAACATCTTCTGACGTCCTCATAAATACTATAATCCACAGGTAATTTCTGTTCATAATACATACAGCTTTAAATATTTTCCATTGGCCCTTCTTATCTCTGTATGGTGGCATAGCTCCCATTCCAATTTTGTGTCTAGAATTTTTTGATGAACCCAGGATACATATTTATGTCCATGTGGAGATTCTTGAAAGATCCTGGATAACTGCTCCATTTCCCACCCCCAAATGTAACCGGTTTGTTGAATATTCTCAACTCAGGGGATAAATGTGAAAACTTCATCCATTCTCTGTCTTTTCATTTCATGATATTTTGAAAAGATTCCATTACTTCTTTGTCACTCCCAGTTATTAAAAGTCAAATCTATTTAAAGCTTCAATCTCTTACTCAGTATAAAAAACTTTACTTACTGGGGCACCTGGGGGCATGTTAGTTAAGCAGCTGACTCTTGGTTTGGGCTCAGGTCATGGTCTCATGGTGGTGAGATCCAGCCCTGTGCCAGGCTCTGTGCTCAATGTGGAGTCTGCTTGAGATTCTCTCCCTCTGCCCTTCCTGCTAGTGTGTTCTCTCTCTCTCTCTCTGAAATAAGTCATCTTTTAAAAAGAATAATAAACAACTTTCCCTTCCTCCATGACTGGCTACGAGAAGGCTCAATAGATTTGGAGTGGGAGGGGATGGCTTGTGCTTCCACTTTTCTTCCCAGTATTAGAAACCTGGAATGCATTGGGGGTCCTTTACACCAATTGTGGGGCACAGGAAAGTTCCAGTAAGCATCATGCCACATGTATTTGCTTTGGGTAAGTTCCTTAACAAATCTTGAGTGTCATTTTCTACATCTATATAACATGGCAGTAATATCTCTCAGGATTGGGACGCCTGAGTAGCTCAGACAGTTAAGCATCAGCTTCCAGCTCAAATCATATCCCAGTGTTCTGGATCAAGCCCTGCATCAGGCTCCCTGCTCAAGGAGCCTGCTTCTCCCTCTGCCTGCCACTTTCCCTACTTGTGCCTGTGCTTTCTCTCTCTCTGACAAATAAACAAAATATTTTTTTAAAAACCCACATATTTAAGGGCACCTGGGTGGCTCAGCGGGTTAAACCTCTGCCTTCGGCTCAGGTCATGGTCTCAGAGTCCTGGGATCAAGCCCCGCATCGGGCTCTCTGCTCGGCGGGGAGCCTGCTTCCCCCTCTCTCTCTGCCTGCCTCTCTGCCTACTTGTGATCTCTCTCTCTCTGTCAAATAAATAAATGAAAAAATCTTAAAAAAAAAAAAAAACCAACCCACATATTTAAAAAAAAATACCTCTCAGGATTTAATGACAGTTATAAGGGATGACATTGTCTGACTCTGGTTTGGGTGTTCTGACTAGCTTATGAGTGACTCAAGCACAGAGAGATTACACTTAAGTTCCTCTTTAACATCTTTTTGATTCCTCTTTATCCCTAAGCCCCTGGAGAAATACTTATTTCTTTTTGGACCTCTTTATATTTTCAAAACAAAATCTGTTATTCCATCTGTTCCTTAAAACACCTCATTAAGGCTTGTGTGCAAGTGTCCCTCTTGTTTCTTGTAGTTTGTCAGACTCCTGTCCCTTGAATAATTGTTCAAGTTGCCACAGCCGATTGGTAAGTCACATTCTGGCTGCAGCATGCTGCTTGACTTCTGCTTCCCAAAAGATATAAATGGCACATATTTATACCAGTGTTGCATATGCTTATTTATGTATAACTAAATATGACCACTCCATGAAATGTTGATGGGACATATTCAAATTAGGTCAGGAATGTTATTACATACTGATGTTTGATAAAAATTTTAGGAGTCAGTGATAACATATAGATAGTATAATTACCTCTTACGTGGTTGAAGACAAGGCATTATACAAGTTGAAGTCCTTCTGAATTTTAATAGTGTGTATGAATTAATTGTGGAAAAAATTATAGTTAACCTTTAAGGTAACAAAATTAAAGACAGTATTAAGAGAAACTCACGGTCTTGCTACCCTGCAGAACTATTGTCATTTTTCATAGTATTTCTGTGATGATGAACTTTATGTGTCACCTTGATGGGGTCAGGAAATTTGGCCAAATGGTACTTTGGATGTTTCTGTGAGGGTGATTTTTTGTTGATGAGATTAGCATTTAAATCAGTGGACTTTGCGCATAATGTGGGCAATCATTTGAAGGTCCTTAATGGTAACAAAGGCTGCCCTTCCCAGAGCAAGAATGAATTCTGCCTGCAGACTGGTCTTTGAACTTGAACTGAAACCATCAGCTCTTCTCGGTCTCCAGTTTGCTGGCCCACCCTGAAGATTTTGAACTTGTCAGCCTGCATAATCATGAAAGCCAGTTTCTTAAAATAAATTTTTCTTCGTGTGTGTGTGTGTGTGTGTGTGTACATATACATTCTACAGTTCTGTCTCTCTGAGACTCTTGGCTAGTACAGCCTAACATGTCATCATGTTTACACATGTTTTACTATATGTTAGCACACTATTTTGCATTTTTCCTTTTCTTTTCTGTTCTACCTATAGGTAAAGTTACATGGATAAGGAGACAGTACATCTCTAGAGGTCCATAATCAGTGTACAAACATTTATCTCCACAGTCTTTTTCTCTTTATCCTAGTAACATATATGTGTGTATGTGTGTGTGTGTATGTGTATAATTACTATTTAATAATACTATACCAATAATACTATTAATACTAATAATACTAATACTAATAATACTAATAATACTATTTAATAATACTATATTTTATATATACGTGTGTGTGTGTGTGTGTATATATAACTAGAATATTTTCTTTGACCTCATCTTGACCTCCCCCTAAATCTATCCTTGGATCCCTCTTGCACTTGAATGTCAGCTGTTCCGAGGTGCACTGCCTTCACTTCTTCAACTCACACTCACTACTTACCCAAATTTAAAAATCTTCCACCCTCATACCATACTGAAATGACTCTCAGGTTATCAAGGCCCTAATTTTAAAAATCCAGTTTTGTAACTTTTTTCTTATTATAAAAGCAGTGCATATTTCATAGGGAAACAACAGAATGTATAGAAAAAGCATAAGGAAACAAATTTTTAAAGACTCTCCTAAGCCCTGCCCTCAGTGGTCATCACTGTCAACATTTTAGTTTATATTATAGTATTATACATAAAGATTATATTCACATGTAACCATATTTGTTTATATTTAGGAGAACATTCAAACATTTATAAGCAGTCAGAAAATCAGGTTGAGAGTATATGTATTATTTTAATATTTGCTTTTTAAACATGTCAGCATGCCAAAAATATTTTCCGTGTCATTAACTATTTTCCCACAACGTGACTTTTATTAGTTGTCTTATAAACATACGATGATTTATTTAACCAATTTCTCATTGCTTGACATTTTGCTTATTTCCTTGGGAGCTGCTATAAATAATGCCACAATAAATATTATTGCACATAAATCCAGTGAACATCTCGGATTATTTACTTGAATATATATTCCTAGAGGTAGAATTTCTAGGTGAAGAAAAATGCCCAACTTTTGAAATATGCGGCTAACCTGCCATGGAGAAATATTATACCTTTCGGAAATTCCCCCATTTAGATAGTGGAGTGTTCATTTCTCCACACTCTTATCAACCCTGAATAGTCATATTTTTAAAACTACCATTTTTTTTTTACCTGAAAGTGATATTTTGCTTTTTCATCTGAAAAAGCTGCAAAATATGTCTCAATAAGTGTTTGTTGGATTAATTATTTTGAAACTGGAAATATTTTGAAAGGAATTATTTTAAAAAGATTGATTACTCTTTCATATATTGATTGGTCATTTGAATTTTCTTTTTTTGTGAATTTTTGGTTTTGCTATCTTTTATTTCCAATAGGAATGTTAGTGTTTTTGAATTTTTTTTATTTAAGATTTTGTGTATTATTTATTTGAGAGAGAGGCAGACAGAGATAGTGTGAGAGAGTAGGAGCAAGCAGGCCAGGGAGAAGCAGGCTCCCTGCTCAGCTGGGAGCCCAAAGCAGGACTTGATGCTGGGGTCCTGGGATCATAACCTGAGCCCAAGGCAGCCACCCAAGCGACTGAGCCATCCAGGTGCCCTGAAATTGCTTTAAAGAATCATTCCATATATTAGAAATATGATCACTGGTATGTCAATATTTTCAGCTTTATTTTCCCAATTCTCCTTTTCCTTTTTATTTTAGTTTTCAATAAAACCAAAAGTTGAACAGACTTTTTGAATGATTTAGAAGTTTTCTTGATTAATGAAAGAAACATTTAAAAATTACACAGGTTTTAACTAAAAGCCTGAGACATGATATTGAGTTATGTGAACATTATAAAATAAATATTCATTAATGTTTTAAACTCAGAATTCAATAATAATATTTGCCCCTCCAAATAGCAAATTATGTGTTTGTTTGATTTGTGTAGGTGTGGGATCTTTGAACATTTATCTTTATTTATTTTTCTTTCAAGATTTTACTTAAATTCAAGTTAGTTAATATGTATATATATATATATATAGTATAGTGTTAGTTTCAGGGGTGGAATTTAGTGATTCATCGTTTGCATATAACAACCAGTGCTCATTACAAGTACCCTCCTTTATGCCCATCACCCAGTTACCCCAACCTCAAACCCACCTTCCTTCCAGCAACCATTTGTTCCCCTTAGTTAACAGTCTTTTATGCTTTGCCTCCCTCTCTGTTTCTATCTTATTTTATTTCTCATTTCTTTCCCCTATGTTCATCTGTTTTGTTTCTTAAATTCCACATATGAATGAAATGATACGGCATTTGTCTTTCTTTGATTTATTTCACTTAGCATAATATATACTAGTTCTATCCACATCCTTACAAATGGCAAGATTTCATTCTTTTTGATGGTTGAGTAATATTCCATTATATATGTGTACCACATCTTTTTTATTCATTCATCATTCAATGGACGTTTGAGCTTTTTCCATAGTTTGGCTATTGTGGACATTGTTGCTATAAACATTGGGGTGCATCTGCCTCTCCTAATTACTATGTTTGTATCCTTTGGATAAATACCTAGTAGTGCAATTGCTGAGTCATAGGGTAGTTCTATTTTTAACTTTTTGAGGAACCTCATACTGATTTCCAGAGTGGCTGCACCAGGTTGCATTCCACCAAGAGTGTAAGAGGGCTCCCCTTTCTTCACATTCTCACTAACATCTATTGTTTCCTGACTTGTTAATTTTAGCCATTCTGACTGATGTGAGGTGGTATCTCATTGTGTTTTTGATTTGTATTTCATTGATGATGAGTGATGTTGAGAATTTTTTCATATGTCTGTTAGCCATTTGTATGTCTTTGGAGAAATGCCTGTTCATGTGTTCTGCCCATTTCTTAACTAGATTTTTAAATTTTGGGGTGTTTGATAAGCTTTTTATTTTGTTTTGTTTTGTTTTATTTTGTTTATTAACATATAATGTATCATTAGCCCCAGGAGTACAGGTCTATGACTCACCAGGTTTACGCACTTCACAGTACTCACCATAGCACATACCTTCCCCAGTGTCCATAACCCTGTCTCCCTCTCCCTACCCCTCCTACCCGCCCTGGCAACCCTCAGTTTGTTTTATGAGATTAAGAGTCTATTATGGTTTGTCTCCCTCCCGATCCCATCTTGTTTCATTTATTCTTTTCCTACACCAAAGCCCCCACATTACCTCTGAACTTACTCATATCAGGGAGGTCATATGATAATTGCCTTTCTCTGATTGACTTAATAAATCCTTTATTGATACTAGCCCTTTATCCAATATGTCATTTGCAAATATCTTGTCCCTTTCCAGTGGTTGCCTTTTGGTTTTGTTGATTGTTTCCATTGCTGTGCAGAAGCTTTTTATCCTAATGGAGTTCCAGTAGTTCATTTTTGTTTTTGTTTCCCTTGCCTCTAGAGACATGTCTAGTAAGAAGTTGCTGGGGCCAAGGTCAAAGAGGTTGTTGCCTTGTTTGCCTCTAGGATTTTGATGGATTCCTATCTCCCATTTAGGTCTTTCATCCATTTTGAATTTATTTTTGTGTATAGAGTAAGAAAGTGGTTCAGTTTCATTCTTCTGCATGTGGCTGGCCAATTTTCCCAACACCATTTGTTGAACAGATGGGTTGGATATTCTTTCCTGCTTTGTTGAAGATTAATCAACCATACAGTTGTGGGTCCATTCCTGGGTTCTCTATTTTGTACCAGTACCATACTGTCTTAATGACTATAGCTTTGTAATACAGCTTGAAGTCCAGAATGATGATGCCTCCAGCTTTGATTTTCTTTTTCAACATGACTTGGCTATTTTGGGTCTTTTCTGGTTCCATACACATTTTAGAATTATTTGTTCTAGCTCTGTGAAAAGTGCTGGTGTTATTTTGATAGGGATTGCATTGACTGTGTAGACTGCTTTGGATACTATAGATGGATACTATAGATGTTTTAACAATATTTGTTTTTCTAGTCCATAAGCATGAAATGGTTTTCCATTTCTTTGTGTCTTCCTCAATTTCTTAAATAATTTTTCTGTTGATTTCAGAGTTCAGGTCTTTTACGTCTTTGGTTAGGTTTATTCCTAGATATCTTATGGGGTTTGGTGCAATTATAAGTGGGATTGATTACTTGAATTCTCTTTCTGCTGCTTCATTACTGTTGTATAGAAATGCAACAGACTTCTGTGCATTGACTTTATGTCCTGCACCTTTCCTGAATTCCTGTATCAGTTCCATCAGTTTTTTGGTGTAGTCTTTCAGATTTTCTACATAGAGTATCATGTGACCTGCAAAGAATGAATACTTAACTTCTTATTGCTGATTGGGATACCTTTTGTTTCTTTTTGTTGTCAGATTGCTGAGGCTAGGACTTCCAGTATCATGTTTAACCATAGTGGTGAGAGTGGATATCGCTGTTTTGTTCCTGACCTTAGGGGAAACGCTGTCAGGTTTTTCCCCATTGAGGATGATACTAGTTTTAGGTCTTTGTACATGACCTTTATGATATTGAGATATTTTCCTAATACCCCTACTTTCTTGAGGCTTTTTATAGTTGTTTTATTTATTTATTTATTTATTTATTTGAATGAAGGGAGGGACAGAGGGAGAGGGAGAGAGAAACTCCAATCAGACTCCACACTGAGTGCAGAACCCGACCCTGAGAGTGCAATCTCAAGACCCTGAGATCACAACCTGAGCCAAAACCAAGAGTCAGATACTTAATCAACTGTGCCACCAGGCATCCCTCTTGAGGGTTTTTGTCAAGAATGGATGCTGTATTTTGTCAAATGTTTTTTCTGCATCTATTGAGAGGTTCATATTGTTCTTAGCTTTCTTTTATTAATGTGCTGTATCACGTTGTATCACGTTGATTGACTGATTTGTGACTGTTGAACCACCCCTACAGCACGGAATAAATCCCACTTGATTTTGGTGAATGATTCTTTTAATGTACTGTTGGATTTGATTAGTATCTTGTTGAGAATTTTTGTATCCATGTTTATCAGGGATAATGGTCTGTAAGTCTTTTTTTTTTTTTTAATTCAAACGAACTTTTTATTTTATTTTTTTAATTTAATTTAATTTTTTTTTCAGTGTTCCAAGATTCATTGTTTATGCACCACACCCAGTGCTCCATGTAATATGTGCCCTCCTTAATACCCACCACCAGGCTCACCCATCCCCCCATCCTCCTCCCCTCCAAAACCCTTAGTTTGTTTCTCAGAGTCCACAGTCTCTCATGATTCATCTCCCCCTCCGATTTCCCCCAACTCACTTCTCCTTTCCTACTCCCAGTATCCTCCATGTTATTCATTATGATCCATAAATAAGTGAAACCATATGATAATTCTCCTTTTTAGTGGGATCTTTGTCTGGTTTTGGAATTAAGGTAATCATGCTGGCCTCATGGAATGGGTTTGGAAGTTTTACTTCCATTTATGTTTTGTGAGAGTTTCAGAAGAGTAAGTATTAATTTTTCTTTAAATTTTTGGTAGAATTCCCCTGGGAAGCCATCTGGCCCTGGAGTCTTGTTTGTTGGGAGATTTTTGAGTGCTGATTAAATTTCTTTGCTGATTATAGGTCTATTCAGATTTTTAATTTCTTTCAGATTCAGTTTTGGTAATTTATGTGTTTCTAGGAATTTATCCATTTCTTCCAAATTGCCTAATCTGTTGGCATATAATTGCTAACAATATTCTCTTATAGTTGACTGCATTTCTGTGGTGTTGGTTATGTTCTCTTTGTTTTCGTTCATGATTTTATTTATTTGGGTCCTTTCTCTTTTCTTTTTTATAAGTCTGGCCAGGGATTTATCAATTTTGTTAATTCTTTCAAAGAACCAGTTCCTAGTTTAACTCATCTGCTCTACTGTTTGTTTGTTTGTTTTTTTTAAGTTTCTTTATAATTTATTGCTTCTCTAATCTTTATTTCCCTTCTCCTACTGGGTTTAGGCTTTATTTGAAGTTTTTTTTCTCTATCTCCTTTAAATGTAGGGTTAGGTTGTATATTTGAGACTTTTCCTGCGTCTTGAGGTAGGCCTGTACTGCAATATACTCCTCTCTTAGGACCACCTTTGCTGAACCCCAAAGATTTTGTACTGTTGTGTTTTCATTTTCATTTGCTTCCGTATCTTTTTTTAGCTTCTTCTTTAATTTACTGGTTAACCCATTCCATTCCTTAGTAGGATGTTTTTTAACTTCTTTGAATTTGTGGACTTTCCATATTTTTTCTTGTGGTTGACTTCAAGTTTCATAGTAAACATTTAATCTTTAAAAATAGAAAGGGAAAGGTAGGCCATTTCAGGGGGTCACATCAAAAATCTTATCTTTCTATTTGGCTGTGTGATATGGAGAAAGGAAGAATATGTGTGCCTGAGAGGCAGAGGAACAGAATATTTTGGTTTGCTCTCTCTATAGCATTTTGCACAGTTAACAGCTGTCTTTTTCTGGGAACTTTAATCTTTTGTCTTTCACAACCATGTTTGTAACCTTTACTTTTGGGCAATCTCCTTTTCTATCTCTATTTCTTTGCTTATCCTTTTAAATGCAAGTGTTTTTCAGCATTCTATCCATCTTCTCTTTGTCTTCTTTTATCTGGTTTACCTGGGTAATATTTTTCACAAATACACTTTCTAAGTTAGCAGATATCTTCTTCCTCCAAACTGACCCTTATGATCAATCATAACTGTGAACAATATTTTCTGTTACAAATGTTGATACTGAACAAATCCCAGACATTCAGAGGCTTAATGCAATACAAAAGAATGTCTTGCTATTATGGTAGTCCAATGAGGACAGGTATGCATGGTCAGAAGAGAGCATTCTTTTTTTTTTTTTTTTTTAAAGATTTTATTTATTTGACAGAGAGAGATCACAAGTAGGCAGAGAGGCAGGCAGAGAGAGAGACGAGGAAGCAGGCTCCCTGCTGAGCAGAGAGCCCAATGCGGGACTCGATCCCAGGACCCTGAGATCATGACCTGAGCTGAAGGCAGCGGCTTAACCCACTGAGCCACCCAGGCGCCCAGAAGAGAGCATTCTTTCCTGATTTGATTTAGGTGTGTATGTGAGTACACTTCGCTTTTACTCAGGTGAAGCTAAATGAAAGTCTTCTTTAACACTGACCTATCTTCTCACCTAAGTGAAACAGAACTTAATGGGGCATTGCTAAATAATGAAGAATACTACTGATACATATTGATCCAAGAAATTTCCTATAAAACAACTAGGTTTCAAGAAATATTAAAAGATGACTTGTTGCTTATTAGTGGAGTTGGTGGAGGTACTATGACCATGCAGTTGTTGGGGTGATTAGAAGTAGGGCCATGAAATCTGTGCAGGTCTAAGATGAGGGTGCTTGATACAGTACAGTTGGGTTGTTTTCTTCCCATGAAATTTTAAAAAAGAAAGAAAAGAGAGGTTTACTAAAAAGTCAAAAAGCAGAGGCACCTGGGTAGTTCATTTGGTTAAGCATCTGACTCTTGGTTTTGGCTCAGATCATGATCTCAGGATTGTCCTGTGTCTGGCTCTATGCCCAGCACAGACCTTAATATTCTCTCTCTCCCTTTCCCTCTGCCCCTCCTACTCCTACCCCTGTGTGCTCTCAGGCTCACTCTCTCTCTCTCTCTGTCTCTGGGGGAAAAAAGGAAACCTGAAGGCATGATGATAAAAGTTATATGACCACTCTATAATGTACCAAATTTATATTCCACTAGGGAATTCATCCCTGCCATTCCCAACACATCTAAGTATTTAATCTTTTTGGAATATTTAAAGACAGAACTAATAGAATATTCAGAAACAAATCTTTAATGTACATCTCTCCACCTAGAAATATATTATTTAGAAAATTGTGGGGGAAATTGTGATTAATTGTGAGTATTTGCCAAGCAGTCCTTTTTCTTTTAAGAAAATATTGAATTGGAATTAACAATGCAGCTAATCTTTGTGCAACTCTTCCACAGTTCAACCAAGAGTGGCAAAGAACACAAGATGATTAAATTCATTGTCTTCTGTTTCTTTCAATAATTCCAAAAAATTCTGATGGCTCATAGCATTTGTACATATTCCCTGAATGACTTTAAATGCAGTAAATGCTATGGCAGTGTTCATAGTTTTCTTCAGAATACCAGGGCGTATGCATTTTCAGTCTGCATCACAGATGGAAACAAAGCAGGAAGGGAAACATGTTTTCTTTTTTAAATTTCATTAAACCAGTACTTTTGGCTTAAGAGAGTTGGAGACTCTCTGTTGTGATAGAAAATAATATTCCATATCTAAAATTCTTTGGCTGACATATGAAATTCAAAAATAGCTATGCTCCTCGTTCTATTTGGTAGGCCATGAATTAACAACGTTTCTACGCAAATATGGCTGTCCTTGAGAAGTGCGTATCCAGTGTTACTTGGCGGTGATTCTACATTCCATGCCTCATCTACAGGCAAGAGGCTAAGGACAAGTTCTTGCAGTTTTCCCAAGTTTGAATCCATTGATCCTCTATGTTATAGAAAGGTTTTGCATTCCACGGGCAGTTGTTTGGTAGCTTAATTGAA
Organism: Mustela lutreola; assembly: GCF_030435805.1. Lineage (NCBI taxonomy): Eukaryota > Metazoa > Chordata > Mammalia > Carnivora > Mustelidae > Mustela > Mustela lutreola. The sequence continues at coordinate 93,370,323 of NC_081297.1, forward strand.
ATCAATCACTTTTTGTGAAATACCTTTTTAAAGTCTTTTTCTCATAATTTTCTACCAAATTTTCATAATTGAAATAATAATGTATCTTCCCATTTCTCCACCTAAAAATTATTTTTTTGTGTAACAACTAAGCTTAATTTAATGGTTAAAGGCTCAGATTATTTTTAAATTATTTTTAAAATTATTTTTTCAATTATTATTAATTTTAAAATTAATCTTAAAATAAATTTTTAAAAAATTATTATTATTATTATTATTTTCTCATACAATGGGTTTTTATTTAACTATTCATATGCACAGGTACAACAAACTCCAGCACAGTGATTGCGGGGTCAAATCCTTTACTTATGGAGTTAGGAAAAAGGTCATTAGACTGGTGTAGGTCCCAGTTAGGAATGTCTGAAAGGAAGACTGGAGAAAGAAGTTCCTCTCTCAGTTGCTTTCTCTAAGCCAGTGTTGTGCCAGAAATCTTTTTTTTTTTTTTTAATTTTTTATTTTTTATAAACATGTATTTTTATCCCCAGGGGTACAGGTCTGTGAATCAGCACTCACCAAAGCACATACCCTCCCCAATGTCCATAACCCCACCCCCCTTCTCCCAACCCCCCTCCCCCCAGCAACCCTCAGTTTGTTTTGTAAGATTAAGAGTCACTTATGGTTTGTCTCCCTCCCAATCCCATTTTGTTTCATTGATTCTTCTCCTACCCACTTAAGCCCTCATGTTGCATCACCACTTCCTCATATCAGGGAGATCATATGATAGTTGTCTTTCTCTGCTTGACTTATTTCGCTAAGCATGATACGCTCTAGTTCCATCCATGTTGTCGCAAATGGCAAGATTTCATTTCTTTTGATGGCTGCATAGTATTCCATTGTGTATATATACAACATCTTCTTGATCCATTCATCTGTTGATGGACATCTAGGTTCTTTCCATAGTTTGGATATTGTGGACATTGCTGCTATAAACATTCGGGTGCACGTGCCCCTTTGGATCACTACGTTTGTATCTTTAGGGTAAATACCCAGTAGTGCAATTGCTGGGTCATAGGGCAGTTCTATTTTCAACATTTTGAGGAACCTCCATGCTGTTTTCCAGAGTGGCTGCACCAGCTTGCATTCCCACCAACAGTGTAGGAGGGTTCCCCTTTCTCCGCATCCTCACCAGCATCTGTCATTTCCTGACTTGTGGATTTTAGCCATTCTGACCGGTGTGAGGTGATATCTCATTGTGGTTTTGATTTGTATTTCCCTGATGCCAAGTGATATGGAGCACTTTTTCATGTGTCTGTTGGCCATCTGGATGTCTTCTTTGCAGAAATGTCTGTTCATGTCCTCTGCCCATTTCTTGATTGGGTTATTTGTTCTTTGGGTGTTGAGTTTGCTAAGTTCTTTATAGATTTTGGACACTAGTCCTTTATCTGATATGTCGTTTGCAAATATCTTCTCCCATTCTGTCAGTTGTCTTTTGATTTTGTTAACTGTTTCCTTTGCTGTGCAAAAGCTTTTGATCTTGATGAAATCCCAATAGTTCATTTTTGCCCTTGCTTCCCTTGCCTTTGGCGTTGTTCCTAGGAAGATGTTGCTGCGGTTGAGGTCGAAGAGGTTGCTGCCTGTGTTCTCCTCAAGGATTTTGATGGATTCCTTTCTCACCTGGAGGTCCTTCATCCATTTTGAGTCTATTTTTGTGTGTGGTGTAAGGAAATGGTCCAATTTCATTTTTCTGCATGTGGCTGTCCAATTTTCCCAGCACCATTTATTGAAGAGGCTGTCTTTTTTCCATTGGACATTCTTTCCTGCTTTGTCGAAGATTAGTTGACCATAGAGTTGAGGGTCTATTTCTGGGCTCTCTATTCTGTTCCATTGATCTATGTGTCTGTTTTTGTGCCAGTACCATGCTGTCTTGATGATGACAGCTTTGTAATAGAGCTTGAAGTCCGGAATTGTGATGCCACCAACTTTGGCTTTCTTTTTCAATATCCCTTTGGCTATTCGAGGTCTTAAAAATTATTATTAAAATTATTTTTAATTCTAGTCCTAGCTAATGAATTTTATCAATTCTTTTTTAACTTTTGATGGAAATAACTTATCAGAATCACTATGTATTTGCTGAAAATGTCTCATAATATTATAAACTTTTTTTTGAAGATTTTATTTAATATTTGAGAGAGAGAGAAAGAGATAGAGGGAGGGGTAGAGGGAGAGAGAGAATCAGACTCCCCGCTTGCTGAGTGGGGAACCTGATCCAGGGCTGGATTCCAGGACCTGGAGATCATGACTTGAGCCAAAGACAGACACTTAACCAACTGAACCACCCACGTACCCTTCAACTTTATTTTTCTTAACACAAAAGATAGATTTTTGGTTTTGCTCTATCACAGCAAAATATAATTTCCATTTATCATAAAATATGCAATATTTTCAAGTGTCTTTTATTCTCTACTGTTCTAGTTGTTTAAGCTTCTTTATCTCTATCCTATCCTGTATCAATATTATGCCTTCATTTTTAATGTAAAAATTTTTATATACTTCATTCTTAATAGAAAAGATAATTTTATCATTTAGAATAGTAAATGTTTATTAAATAAAATTTAAATAGCTATAAATGTAACTCCTGCTTTCTGCATAAAATATTCATAGAAATACAAGGAGCATAGAAAAATCATCACTAGAACTTATCAGTCTCTTTACAATGACTTGTTTGGAAATATGTTCATGTTTAATACTACAATCAGGGCACATACTTTTTTTTTTTTTTTTTAAGTAGTCTCCACACCCAACGTGGGGCTTGAACTCATGACCATGAGACCAAAAGTCACATGCTCTACTGACTGAGTCAATCAGGTACCCCAAAGCACATACTTAATAAGAGAACTACATATATTGATAATATTTTATGTCAGGGATTGACAAACTTCTAAGAAGAAATTTCTATGAAGGCCCAGATAGTACATACTTCAGGCTGTAATAGCTGGATAAGAGTCAAAGCCAAGGATATTATGTAAATATTTACATAAAAAGAGAGAAAATAAATTTCCACAATCTTGATTAATGAATTTCAAAAGCTAGTAATTGACTAAAATATTTTGGTAGTATAGCTCTACTAGGAGAAAAATGGAATTCTGAAGCCAGGAAGATGACCTTCTGCTTATTTGGGATTCTAAAGTTGATATTCTCATCAAAATAAATTACAAATGTTCATCTGTTAATGTGTTTTAAGATTTTATGTATTTTAATTCTGAAAATTTACTTTCCACATAGGCACTGCCAAGTATGGGCATTAACTCACAACCATCTGATTTCAGTTGAGCATACTCGTCAGTCAGGTGGCATTTTTGACCTTGCAGCCCCGTCACTACATTGCAGTTTAATTACTACTTCCAATTGAAGTATAGGTGGACATTCCTCAACTGCATAATTAAATGGAATTTGAAGTATGGAAATAGCTTTTGCACCCACATCAAGATCAGAAAAAAATGCTATCTAGGACTGTAATTTGAGCTCAGACAAATGTATGTTGCGAATTTATGTAGGAACGGCAATCTTCTTGTGTTTACCTTCGACAGCATGTGAAGTTTATAGAGCAGCTTGACATTACTTTTGACTCAAATGTTTGTTGTTGTCAAAATGACTTTACCACAGTATGTTTCCCATGTAAGTGTTGTTTTGACTTGCAGTTTTAGGAATTCATTAAGGAACACTTTGAAGTCAGTGACAAAAGCTCACTTCCAATGGATGGAATTTGAATCTTACCCTCTTGGTTAGGGGCTGGCAAAGAATCTGCCTTCTACCACTTCTTCATTCTTTACCCTCTGTCACTTGCTTTCTTCCTCTACTAATGGAATTATTCTTCTCCATTTTCTTTTCTTTTTTTCAAAAATGCCATTTGATACAAATATATTTGGATGTGTAACTTTGTGTAAATTTAAGTCACACAACATGTTAATTCTTTTATATATTTTAACATGATTGCCACTATGGTGATAATTAGCACCTCAGTCATGTTTCATAATTATCCTTTTCTTTAGCGGTTGGAATACTTAAGTGCCAATCTCTTAGCAAGTTTGATGATTATAATACAGCATTGTTGTCCATATTCATCATATGGAGCCTTCTCTGGGGCTTATAAACTTACCCACTCCAAGGTTGTACCCATAAACAATACCTGTATTCCTCATTTTTCAAGTGAATCATGTTTCATAAATATTTCAATTCCTTCCTCAGTTTCTTGAATTCTTAAGGAACATGGTTTGCTCTTTACCTTTTTTAAAACTTCTTGTCAGAAATTTTGATTTCTGTTCCAAACAGCTTGTAGGTTTGACCAAGTTAGAGACAGAGCCACACTTTTGCTAATTTAAATAGAAACTGATGAAAGTTGTTAAGTAGTTACCTCACCAGTAGATTCCACATCAGTTCTTACTCTTCTTTCAAAGGGGGACTCTGAGATGAGAATGAAACACATTTCTGGAACTTTTATTGGCTGCTTAGCCAATAGGTGGGAACAGCTGTCACCATCTCATCTGTGAATTCTCTGGTTTCGCACCGATTAACAGAAGCCAGATTGGAACATTTTTATGGTCCAAATTTATTACTCTTACCATTTCCCATTTTTGTTGAATATGAAGTCTTGCATAAATCCCACTTTAGGGCCAAAGTGGACGCAGTCATTCATATAATCATTCATATAATCATTCATATAATCAAAGCCCAAGCTGGTTACTGTAGTTAAGAGAGCACAGTTTTAAGAAATCCTTTGAGGGTGCCTGGGTGGCTGAGTCAGTTAAGCATCCTTGATGCTCTTGCTTTTTCAGGTCATGATCTCAGGGTGGTAGAATGGAACCCCTCACTCCTACCCATCCCCATGGGGTTCTGTGCTCAGCAGGGAGTTTGCTTCCCTCCCTTGCCCACCCGCCCCCCGGGCCCCCCCCCCCCTCTGCTCCCATGCTCACTCTTTAAATTAAAAAAAAAAAAAAAGAAAAGAAAAAGAAAAAAGAAAAAAAGAAATGCATTGTTGATTGTGAATATAAAGGTAAGGATAATGTTGTTTATCTTCCCCATAATCTTTATAGTTATTGACTCCCCTATCAATACTGTAATCTATCCAAATAATTCAAGTGAAAACATATGGGAACCGAAATCCTCCATTTCAGCTTTTTTCTTCACATCCTGGCATGAGTTAGGCTTCTTTTTAAGGCCTTCGAAAAATTAATAGAAACTTGTAGAAATATAAAATCTGATTCTCCTACATAATTTAAAAACAGGTATTAAGTTTGACTAGATTTGTGAATGTATCTACTTCCAAACTGAGAAGCTGAATTCTTAAGTAGAAAGAGGACAAAATTCACATATCAAAGCTGAAATAACAATTAAAACTATTAGCTGTATTTTTAGGTTCTAATTAGAAACCATTTAAATATCAATCATATGACATGAAATCTATTTAGCTGAGTCACAACTAACATTTGAAATAAGCATGGTAAGGCTTAACTATTCTGCATTCAGGGATCTGCTATAGGGAAAGGATCCAAAATACAGGTAGAAAACTTCCCACACAGGGTGCTTGGGTAGCTCAGTCGGAAGCATCTGTCTTTGGCTCAGATCATGATATCATATTATTTATGGAGAAGGTAAATTTGCAAGGTTTTAGGCATTATATGTCTTAATGTACTAGATCTCATGATTTAAAAAGTAAGTTTTGGGGGGAGCCTGGGTGGCTCAGTCAGTTAAGCGTCTGCCTTCAGCGCAGGTCATGATCCTAGAATCCTGGGACTAAGTTCTGCATTGGGCTTCCTGCTCAGCAGGGAGCCTGTTTCTCCCCCTCTCTCTGATCCTCCCCCTGTCTCTCTCTCTATCTCTCTCTCTCTGTCTCTCTCTTACTCTTTTTCTCAAATAAATAAATCTTAAAAAATAAGAGACTGCCCTAGTAACAGAGGCTATAAAGCTGAGTAAAGCATTCTTTTTTGTCTAGCTTTCATTAATGGCAAAAAGTTAATGTGTAAAAAATCAAAGATATAAAAGTGTAAGAACTGTCATAGTGGTATATAGTAGAAAGATTTGGCAACAATTGTGCCTGATAATATCAGTTACTGACTTTTTCAGGGAAGTTTAAAAATTGACTTTGAAAATGGGTTAAACTTTCAAGGACTAAATGAGTAATGGATACGCATTCTGGAAATTCAATAAATAAGATTAAAAGTGCAGAAATTTGCTAAGTAATTATTTGACTATCAGTTACTTTGCAGTGAAGTCTTTATAAATCTGTAAGTAAGGGAGAAAAGGATTACAGATGAGTAGAATTTTCTTCAAAATATATTATGGCCAATGAACTTGCTGGAAAAACACAACCAATAACTGTATTTTAGGAGAGTACTCTGCATTGAACTATATTTTTGACAGAGGACATGGGTATATATCGCTGTGCCTAATGAGTAAATTGAGACGAAATAAAAGAATCATACTGGAAATGGCAAAGGAAAAACAATTACCAATTAATATCATCAAACAGCATAAACAAATAATCCAGGCCAGAATAATCATTTAAGGGTTATCCATGGTGACAGTGCAGTTTTACCTTCCAACCATTTCTTTCTGGGTCCTGGGGATACAAAGACTTTCAGCTGTGGAGGAATGAAGGGAAGATAAGTGACTATGATCATTATCAGGAGAAGAAAGCTTCTGGTGTTTTGTGAAGGATTGGTCATAGGTCAGCAGAATGTGCTGGAAGCCCTTTGGAACTCAGTTCTGAGGATGCCAGGAAGCCCCTGAAGAAGATCTCTCACACACACACACACACACACACAATATGAGGGAACTACAATGGTAGTAAGTCCAAAGTATACAAGGAAGAAAGTAGCTAGCTACTTTTTCTGAAACTAGGAGTATAGGAGGCATACAAATATGTAATTGGTGTTGAAACAAAATAAAATTTAAAGCTTGGATGCCTTTTAATTCTGTTTCTTACCTAATTGCTCTGGCTAGGAATCCCAATACTATGTTGCATAAGAGTGGTGAAAGTGGACACATTTGTCTTGTTCCTGATGTTAGAAGATCTTTCAGCTTTCACCACTGAATATGATGTTACTATAAGCTTGTCATATATGGCCTTTATTACATTGAGATATGTTCTTTGTGAACTAAATCTGTTGACAGTTTTAATCCTGAAAAGATGTTGAATTTTGTCAAATGCTTTTTCTGCAACTGCTGAGATGAACATAAGATGATTTTTTATCTTTCATTGTATTAGTATAATATTTATTGATTTGATGTGTTGAACTATCTTTGCATGTCAGGGATAAATCTCACTTGATCATGGGGTATGTGATCCTTTTAATATACTGTTGTTTTGTTAGTATTTTGTTGAAAAATTTTGCCTCTGTATTCACCAGGGATATTAGCCTATAGTTTGCTTTTCTTGTAGTATCCTTATCTGGCTTTGGTATCAGGGTAATGCTGGCTTTGTAATATAAGTTTGAGTGTGTTCCCTCCTCTTCAATTTTTTGGAAGAGTTTGAGGGTTGGTATTCATTTTTATTTATTTTTTTTTTAAGATTTATTTATTTTTTTTTTTTAAGGATTTTATTTATTTATTTGACAGAGAGAGATCACAAGCAGGCAGAGAGTCAGGCAGAGAGAGAGGAGGAAGCAGGCTCCCTGCTGAGCAGAGAGCTGGATGCGGGCCTCGATCCCAGGACCCTGAGATCCTGACCTGAGCCGAAGGCAGCGGCTTAACCCACTGAGCCACCCAGGCGCCCTAGTATTCATTTTTAAGTGTTTGGTAGAATTCACCAGTAAAAATCACCTGATTCTGGACATTTCTTTCTTGGGAGGTTTTTGGTTACTGGTTTAATCTCCTTACTTGTTAGTAGTCTATTCAGATTTTCTATTTCTTCTGATTTGGTCTTATTAGGGTGTAAGTTTCCAGTAATTTATCCTTTTAGGTTATCCAATTTGTTGGTATGTAATATTCATAGTAGTCTCCCTCTCTCTCTCACTCTCTGTCTCTTTTTTTTTTTTTTTTAAGATTTTATTTATTTGAGAGAGAGAGAAAGCATGAGAGGGGAGAAGGTCAGAGGGAGAAGCGGACTCCTTGCTGAGCAGGGAGCCCCATGCAGGACTCGATCCCGGAACTCCGGGATCATGACCTGAGCCAAAGGCAGTCACTTAACCAACTGAGCCACCCAGGTGCCTCATAGTAGTCTCTTAAAAATCCTTTTTATTTCTGCAGTATCAGTTGTAACACCTCCTCTTTCTAAAATCATTTCAGTCTTTCCTTATTCAGTGTAGCCAAAATTGTTGATTTTATCTTAAAAAAAAAAAAACCCACCTCTTACTTTCATTGATCTTTTCTATTTTTTTTTTTTTAATCTTTGTTATTTCCTTCCTTCTGCTAACTTTGGACTTAGTTCCTTTTTTTCTAGTTTCCTGAAGTGTAAAGTTAGGTTGTTGATTTGAGAGCTCTCTTTTTTTTAATATAGGCATCTATTACTATAAACTTCACTTTTAGATCAGCTTTTGCTGCATCTGTAAGTTTTGATATGTAGTGCTTCCATCTTCATTTGATTCAAGATATTCATGATTTAATTTTGATTTCTTCTTTGTCCCATTGGTTGCTCAGGAGTGTGTTGTTTAAATTATACATATTTATGAATTTTCCAGTTTTCTTTATGTTCTCTATTTCTGGTTTCATACTGTTGTGGTTGGAGAAGACACTTGGTATGATCTGAATCTTTTTAAATTTGCTAAGATGTGTTTTGTGACCTAATATGATCTATCCTAGGGAATGCTGGATGGAATCTTCTATATTTGTCTTGTAGGTCCCTTTGATCTAAAGTATAGTTCAAGTCCAAAGTTTCCTTATTGATTTTCTGATCCATCCATTCTTAAAGTGGGGTACTGAAGTCCCCTACTATTATTATTATTGGCTATTTCTCCCTTCAAATCTGTTGGCATTTGCTTAATATATTTAGGTGTTCCAATGTTGTGTGCATATATGTTTGTAGTTGTTAAGTCCTCTTGATGAATTGACCCCTTTATCATTATACAGTGACTCCTTTATCTCTTGGCAGAGTGACCTGAAGTTTATCTTGTCTGATAGAAATATAACTGCCTCTGTTCTGGTTTGGTTTCTATTTATATGGAATATCTTTTTCCATCCCTTCACTTTGAGTCTGTGTGTTTTTAAAGCTGAAATGAGTCTCTTATAGGCAGAATATAGTTGGCTTTTCTTTGTTGTTACAATTTTTTTAGTCATGCTGTGCCTTTTGATTAGAGAAACCAACCCATTTACATTTAAAGTAATTATTGATAAGTAAGGACTTACTAATGTCATCTTATTAGTTGGTTTCTGGCTGTTTTCCAGTTCCCTTGTTTCTTTTTTCTTCTCTTCCTATCATTCTTTGTGATTCGATGTGGGGTTTCCTGACAGCACATGGGAGAATGAGGCACAAACAAATCAGCTGCAAAAGAAAGGGTGAGGGGGGGGGGGTGACAGTAGAAGAGACTGTCCCCCGAACAACCCTCAGTCTCATATATTTATTGGAAAGTAGGTACAACAAGCAAAGAAGCCGAAGTAGGTTACACATTGACCACAAGTCTTATAGATAAGTAAGAAGACAGGCAAAATATGTCTGGTCACATAGTATATGACCTGTAGTTGAGCAAGCCCAAACAAAAGGGATTGTCTGACTAACTGCAGGTGCTCTCTGGAGAAGGGGAGATATCAGAAAAATGAAGCATGCGGCATTCCACCCTGAGTGAACCAAGTGTTCCCAGCTGCTTGGCTTCAAGGACGTATATCATCCTCTCCCCCAGAGGCCTATAGCTAGTACATGTTTTTTTTAAGGCTCTCTTTAAGCATGCTTGGTAACTAGTATAATTTCTTATGGGTTATATTTTAAGAAATGCGTTGTTCTGAAGGACGGTTACAATGACGATTTTATGTAGTAGTATGTTTTGACTACCTTCTCTTTATCTTTTGAGTATCTACTGTATGTTTTTGCTTTGTGGTTATTATGAGGTTTACGTAACATTTTAACATCATAATATAACATAGATATAAGAGCCTATTTTAAGCTAATAATAACTTTGATTACTTACAAAAATTCTGCCTTTTTACTCCCCCTTCATATTTTACATTTTTGTCACAATTTGCATCTTTTTATACTGTATAACCATTAACAAATTATTATAGTCAGTTATTTTTAATACTTTTGTTTTTGACTTTTATACTAGAGTTAAGTGATTAACACACCATCATATTCAGGATTAGAGTATTCTAAATTTTGACATTATTCTTACTTTAACAGTGTGTTTCATATTTCAGCTTTCAAGGCTCCTTTTGGCATTTCTTATAAGACTGGTCTAAGGGGGGACACCTGGGTGGCTCAGTTGGTTAAGCGACTGCCTTCGGCTTAGGTCATGATCCCAGCATCCTGGGATCAAGTCCCACATCGGGCTCCTTGCTTGCTTGGCAGGGAGCCTGCTTCTCCCTCTGCCCCTGCCTGTGCGCTCTCTCTCGCTTCTCTCTCTATGACAAATAAATAAATAAAATCTTAAAAAAAAAAAAAAAAAAAAGACTGGTCTAAGGGTCATAAACTCCTTTTTTTTTTTGCTTGTTTCTGAATATCTTTCTCTCTCCTTCATTTCTGAAGGACCACTTTGCTATGTAAGCTATTCTGTTTTGGCAGGTTTTTTTTTTTTTCTTTCAGCACTTTGAATGTATCATCCCAATCTTTCCTGGCCTGAAAGGTTTCTGTTGAGAAATCCACTGAAAGCCTTATGGGCATTCCGTTGTATGTGAGGAATTTTTTTTTTTTTTCATGCTGCTTTTAAATTTTTCTTTGTCTAAAGTTTAAATAGTAGGAAGAAAATCAAAACAAAATACATATTAACTTAAATCAGCAGTGGTGATGATTGGTGTCTGAAATTACTAGCCTGTGCAGTTAGCCAAGTAAAATAAATTAGAGACATAAAATTCTTCAAGGAAGAGGGAAAAGTATTTTTCCAGATTATGTCATTGTAAATCTACAAAACCAAAGGACTCAAGTTAAAAACGACTAGAAACAGTAAGATAATTCAATATTGTGACTTGTTAAAAATTAAAATACAAGGGTACCTGGTTGGCTCAGTCATTAAGCATCTGCATTTGGCTCAAGTCATGATCCCAGGGTCCTGGGATCAAGCCTCCCATCAGACTCTCTGCTCAGCAGGAAGCCTGCTGCTCTCGCTTTCACTTTGTCTCTCTCTGTCAAATAAATTAATAAATAAAATTTTTTAAAAATTTAAAATACAAAAAGTAATATATTTCTGTATATAAGCAATAATCAGTTGGAACATATAATAATAGTATAATAAAAAAATCCCATTTTCAAAAGCAACAAAAAGGTTTTAATGCTAGGGAGAAAATTCATACACAATATATTAAACATGTATTTTTTTTAAATTAAATTTAGGGAGGAACGTAACTAAAAATGCTGCCAATCTAGGACTTCTCAAATATTTCAATGACTTGAATATGTTAAATGACATACCTTGATCTTGTTAACATCTGTGCTGTACTTTAATATAGATACTATAAGCATATAAATTTTTATAGATTATTCTATATACTTAATATAATCACCCAATTCCAAAAGGATGTTTATTTGGGGTATGGGATCAACTATATGTTCATTATTAACTGTATTATGTGAAAATTCATGCTACAAAATAACACCTGACAATTTCATAGAAATAATTTATATATGCATAGAAAGATGTTGAAGAATAATGATTTTTTTCCTTAGTAAAATAACTTACAAAAGAAATGATGGGCCTCACTTATACAATATAGCTGGAGGAAAGTGAAGATATTGATGCCAGAACTGATAATGACTATAAGATTACCATAATTAATAATTTTTTATGAATTAAGTCATTGCTTTCCAACTACCGGATAAAGAAAGAACAGAACATCTGATTTCAAGATATTTCTTTGAACCTTCATTTATTTCTAATTTAAGTTATGTGATTTTTTTGATCATACTGACAATATCAAGCCTGAAATTAAATTTTTTTTTCTCTTCAGATTTGGCATCATTCACTCTGTAGGGTATTAGAATCTCTTAGATGTGGGAGAATCAGAGGAAGATATGTGATTGTCAGCATTCCAGGTAAGAAACATATCCTCAATTGTGTGAAATGCAAGTCTTTGGCCCATCCCCAGTTTTGTCTATATCAAAAGCTATATGGAAAATATAGCTAAATATAGCTATATGGAAAATATAACACCCGTGGGTGTTACGTACATTTTCCTAATAGGGCATTTTATTAATTTATTCAGTTATTCCATTACATCATGAAATATAAGAGGGAGGACAATGTTCTTCATATTAAATAAAATGGAAATTGAAATGTTTAATGATGCTGTTACCCTGACCTCATAATCTTCCTAAGAGTATTTCTTTTTTTTAGAAGTGATCCTACCAATTTCTATTTCACATATATGAAGAAGCAATATAGGATGGATAGTGATTACATTAACTGCTGGACATTTTTTTTTCTTTTGTATCTGACTTGTTTCACTTAGCAGAATATTTTTTTTTAATTTATTTCTTTTCAGCGTAACAGAATTCATTGTTTATGCACCACACCCAGTGCTCCATGCAATACGTGCCCTCCATAATACCCACCACCTGGCTCCCCCAACCTCCTACCCCCCCACCCCTTCAAAACCCTCAGATTGTTTATCAGAGTCTATAGTCTATAGTCTCTCATGGTTCATCTCCCCTTCCAATTTCCCTCAACTCCCTTCCCTTCCATCTCCCCATGTCCTCCATGATATTTGTTATGCTCCACTACTAAGTGAAACCATATGATAATTGACTCTCTCTGCTTGACTTATTTCACTCAGCATAATCTCTTCCAGTCCTATCCATGTTGATACAGAAGTTGGGTATTCATCCTTTCTGATGGAGGCATAATACTCCATAGTGTATATGGACCACATCTTCCTTATCCATTCGTCCGTTGAAGGGCATCTTGGTTCTTTCCACAGTTTGGCAACCGTGGCCATTGCTGCTATGAACATTGGGGTACAGATGGCTCTTCTTTTCACTACATCTGTATCTTTGGGGTAAATACCCAGTACTGCAATGCATGGTCATAGGGAAGCTCTATTATTAATTTCTTAAGGAATCTCCACACTGTTCTCCAAAGTGGCTGTACCAACTTGCATTCCCACCAACAGTGTAAGAGGGCCTAAGAGTATTTTTTCATTTCTCTTCACTGTCCATTTCCTCAGCTATCTCATTCATACAGTATTTTCTTTCTTTTTTTTTGTATTTTCCACCTGTCTTTCTTTTTTTTTTTTTTTAGACTTTTATTTAGATTTTTATTGAGAGAGAAAGAGTGTACCTACACACACATGCACTTGAGCAGATGGAAGAGCAGGGGGAAAGGGAGAGAGAGAATCTCAAGTGGACTCCAGCATTGAGGCCGTCACAAGGCCTGATCCCATGATTCTGAGATCCCATGACCCTGAGATCATGACCTAAGCTGAAATGAATTGTCACACTCAACCAACTGAGCCACCCAGGGGCCCCTCTTCCATTTGTCTTTTTGTGTCTATAAAAGATTACATCAACCTAGGACTCTTAAATTTGAGTGAAGGGAAAAAATTCTTCACAGATTCCCTGCATTAGTTTGTTTTTTATGTTCTTGTTACTCAAATAAATGCCAACAATGAGATAGATTTACTTTCTATGCTCACATTTCTTACTTAAAAACTATAAAACTGAACAGAATTGATAAATTAATTACCAAAAGAACTATAAATCATATTTTTACAAAATTTAGGGGAACTGATAATGATGTTTTGCTAAAACTAAATCACAAATAGCAAAAAGATATGCTGCTTATTGTCCACTTGATTATTTGGCTTTACTTAGAACATTTCTTTCAGTCATTTTTATTTTCCTTTTTTAACTATGAACTTTTTAAAAAAAGACTGATCCATTATTTTGGAAGGTCAGTTCATTTTCTAATACACATCAAAATGATTTAAGATACCACTGAATAAAAATAATTTGTTGTAACTTGAATATTGATACATGCAAAGGTAGCATTCATCTAGTACATCTGCTTGCTGTATAAATATTCTGTCAGGGGCACCTGGGTGGCTCAGTGGGTTAAGCCTCTGCCTTCAACTCAGGTCATGATCTCAGGGTCCTGGGATCGAGCCCCACATCGGGCTCTCTGCACAATGGGGAGCCTGCTTACCCCTTCTCTCTGCCTGTCTCTGCCTACTTGTGATCTCTGTCTGTCGAATAAAGAAAAATCTTTAAAAAAAAATTCTGCCAAGTTTTGGATATGGTATTGTTCCTTCTGGGAAAAAAAGTTTTTTGACATAAGTAGAAAGGGAATTAAGGGTAGAAAGGGAAAATAAGGTAAACAGAAAAGTACCTAAATGTAAATATTAAAAGATCAGAAAACGTTTTACTGGTAGTCATTGCTACTTTGAGAAGAGTGGTGATATTAGGGAAGGGGTAAAAGTTATTTTTACTTTTTCATCCATAGATGCTGCTCTAAACAGTCTTGAATTTATACATTGACTTTTAATTTAAAATTACTAAAATCAAGAAAGAACTTAAAATTAACTCATTTTAGTCCTTCTGCATAGAAGACCACACTTCATTTTGCTAACAAGATCTAAACCTCTCCTTTAGTGATTGACTCTTCTACCAGCTCTAGATGTAAGCGAGGTATGTCAACTCTGTTCAGCCATAAATTTTACCTTTTCACGTGTCTTAAATTCGAACAATGTGAGGAATATAGATATTCTTATTTGTGTCCAAGGCAGGTGGCTTCATATAAAATTGATAGTAAAATCTAGATTGCTATGCTAGTCACACGGCGAGTTCTTTTTCTTTGTTTTTGCAGGGCATATGATACATGTTAGCAATCTCGACAATATCACTTTCACACTGTTGGAGTGAAAGATATGCAGGAACCATAGAGGCAATGAAAGAGGCAATAATATTTTCAATTTACAACATCGTGAGTTGAAACTTAAAATTTCCTATGTCAAGTGGGACTGAAATGTAGGGACATCATAAGATTTTTTTTCCTGTTTGATTTAATACCATATACTCATATTACTTTATTGATTTTTAGAAAAGATCCATTTGGAGAAACATAGCAATTCATAATTTGAGTGAGTGATGTAATTACCCAGAAGTATAGAACATTTCCCTTTTATGTTATTTGGTTTTTGGTTTATTTTTGGCTTATATATCCAGACATGGAACTTAAGAAGCTGGCAATTTGGAAACCCTAACAGTACAAACAAAACAAGTGCCAAAAAAAGTGCTCTCTATAGCTGGAGGACCAGGAAAGGGCAGCCTAGCAAGACAGAACATTTTTAGATGGTAAGTGCTCTATTCCAGCCAAAATATCATAGAAAAACTATAACCTCACCTCACTCCTGCCACCAAAAAACCCCCCAAAATCGAGTAGAGAATCTAGATTTCCACCATTGTCAGGCTGTCAGGAGGCATGAGTGAACACCTAGACTTCTACCACCACTGAGGAGTAATAAGGCTGTGTTTCTCCCTTTCCCTGCCAGAGTGATGTTTAAGGAAGCCAGATAAAACAGAAGTCTCAATAAAATCCAGTGTCTCATAATATAATACCCAGATGTTCAAATTTCAAGAGAAAAATCACATCATACCAAGAACCAGAATGATCTCAAACTGAATGAAAAAGATAATCAATAGATGCCAACAATGAAAGGATAGAGATGTTAGAATCATCTGTCCAGTATTTTAAAGCAGCCACCATAATACTTCATGTAAAATTATGAACAAACTTGAAACAAATTTAAAAATAAAACTTCATCAAAGAAACAGAAGGTATAAGAAAGAACTGCACAGATGATTTTTTGAGGACAGTGAAATTATTCTGTAGACTACTATGTTAGTAGATACTTGTCACTGTACATTTGTCCAAACCTATAGAATGTATATCATCAAGAGTGAACCCTAACTTAAACAATAGATTTTGAGTAATAATAATGTGTAAGTTAGGTTCATCACTCATAACAAATGTACCACTCTGGTGTGATGTTGATAATGGAGAAGGCTATGCATGTGGTGAGGTGGAGGGGCTGTGGACAGATGGGAAATTGTTGTATTTTCTGCTCAATTTTTCTATGAACCTAAAATTGCTCTTAAAAAATAAGGCCTGCTGAAAGAACCAAATGTAAAATCTAGAACAAAAAATACATTAACAAATAAAATATTCGGTGGGTAGGCAGAAAAGCAAAACATAGAGGACAAAGGAAAGGATCAATGATCTTGAAGACACTTCAATAGAAACACCCAGTTTGAATAACAGAAAGACAATAGACAAGAAAAACAAACAGAACCTCAGGAACTTATAGGAATATAGCAAAAATCCAACATTTTTGTCATTAGAATCCCAAAAGGAAAAGAAAAAGGAGAGCTGAAAAAGTATTCAAAGAAATAATATATGAAACTTCTCAAATTTGGCAAAAGATGTAAACCAAAATTTAATAAGCTGAATGAACTTTAAAGAGGTTAACCAAAAAAGAATTCTATCCAGGCACATTGGAGTCAAACTCCTGAACACTGAAAGACAAAAATTCTTTAAAACAGTGAGAGAGAGGGGTGCCTGGGTGGCTCAGTGGGTTGGGCCGCTGCCTTCGGCTCAGGTCATGATCTCAGGGTCCTGGGATTGAGTCCCGCATCGGCCTCTCTGCTCAGCAGGGAGCCTGCTTCCTCCTCTCTCTCTCTCTCTGCCTGCCTCTCTGCCTACTTGTGATCTCTGTCTGTCAAATAAAATAAATAAAATCTTAAAAAAAGAAAAAAAACAGTGAGAGAGAAATGACACCTTGTATTCAGGAGAAAATTCCGAAGACAGCACAATTTCACATCAGGAATTATGAAAGCCAGAAGAAAGTGGCACAACTTTCAAGTGCTGAAAAAAAAGAACGGACGACGCAGAATTGTAGCGAAAATACACTTAGGAATGAAGGGGAACTCAAGACATTCTCAAATTGAGGAATACTAGTAGAATTTGTCACCAGCAGACCCATTCTAAAATAATGACTCAAGAAGTTCTTTAAACTTAAAACAATTAAAGGAATCATGAAATATCACATGGGAAGAGAGAATATGGTAAGCAAAAATATGAATAATTACAATAGAGTTTTTTCTTTTAGGTTTCCTAAACTATGTTTGATGGTTGAAACAAAAATTATAACACTATGTAATTTGGTTCCAAATATATATGCAAAGTAAATATTTAAGATAATTATATTATGAATGGGGGAGGCTAAAAGAATTGTAAATGGGAGTGAGTTTTTGTTACTCACTTGAACTGATCAAACAGTTACATTAGTAAACTATGATAAGTTATTTGTAGGTAATACCTAGAGCAACCTGAAAAAAAGTTATACATAGAGATAAAAACTATAGATAAACCAAAATAGACTTCCACAAAACTTTCAAGAAACCCACAGAAATACAAGAGAAATAAAACACAAAAAATGAAAACAGAATAAGTAGAAAACAAACAAAAAAATGTCAGACATGAGCCCCAACATACCAGTAATTACATCAAAAGTAAATGGTCCAAATAAACAAATTAAAAGTAATCTGTGCAGAGTAGACCTGAAAATAGGACTTTGATATCTAAAAGAAACTCATTTTAAGTTTCTTTTAGTAAAGGTGTAGTTAGGTTGAAAGTAAAAGGATGCAAACATTTCTATCACACAAACATTAATTAAAAGAAACCATAAAGGATTATATTAATATCAGATAAAGTAAACTTCAGAGCCAAAAAAACCCCCCAAAACCCTACCAGTGCTAGAGGAACATAGTATGGTGATAAAAGTGCTAATCCACCAAGAAGACATATTAATGCTAAATGTGTTTGCACCACATAATAGAGCTAAAAAATATGTGCAGCAAAAACAAATGGAAAGGAAAGGGAAAACAATAACTAGAAATTTCAACATCCGTCCTTCAATAATTGTTAGAACAACTAGACAGAAAATTAGCGAAGATATGCAAGTCAATAGCACCATCACACAACACAACAAGATCTTATCAACATTTATAGAACATACCACCCAACAACAACAACAAACATTACTTTCAAGTGTTCATGGGCCATTAGACAAACTTCAAAATATTTTTTAAAATTTAAATCATACAGAGTATTTTTTCTGACCATTATGGAATCAAACTAAAAATCAATAGCAGAAAGAAAACAAGAAAATCTCTAAACACTTGAAAACACTTCTACATAGTTGTATCTCAAAATGGAAACCTCAAGGAAATTTAAAAATGCATTGAATTGTTAAAAAATGAAAATATATCAATTTATGGGATATACTAAAGCATTACTAAAAGGGAAACCTATAAGATTAAATGAATACATTAGAAAAGAGGGGAAGTCTCCAGTGAAAAAGCTTTCACATGGAAAAAGAAGAGCAAAGTAAATTCAAAGCAGGTGGATTAAAAAAAAAAAAAAAAACAAGAATAAGGGCAATAAATGAATGAAATTAAAAACAGAATAGTACAGAAATCAAGGTAACAATTATTGAAAAGATCAATAAAATTGATAAAACTCTAGCAAGACTCATAAAAAAAGGAGAAAATACAAATTACTAGTATCAAAAATGAAATAGGGGATAGCACTCCAGATTCTGCACACACACTACAAGAGTAGTAAGTTTTATTTTTCTAATAAAAGGGGTTTGAGGGGTGCCTGGGTGGCTTAGTTGTTAAGTGGCCATTTTTGACTCAGGGTCCTGGGATCAAGCCCTGTGCTGAGTGAGCTCCCTGCTCAGCAGGGAGCCTGCTTCTCCCTCTCTGCCTGCTGCTTCCCCTACTTGTGCTCTCTTTGTCAAATAAATACATAAAATCTTTAAAAAGAAAAAAAAATAAAAGAGGGGTTTAAAAACATGATAAACTGCTAAAACTTATTTAGTAAATTAGGGGGGGAAAGCTAAACCTTAGAGAAATTAAAATACAGCTCCTAAAGTTAAACTCTTAATGTACAGATTAAGCAGTCTTTGGCATAGCTGAAAAAAGATTTGGAGAGCTATAAGATGAATTTGAAGAAATTACCCAGAATGCAGTACAGATATGGAAAAATAAAACAATATGAGAGTGGTATTAAGAACTATAGAAACTAGGGGCACCTGGGTGGCTCAGTGGGTTAAGCCTCTGCCTTCAACTCAGGTCATGATCTCAGGGTCCTGGGATCGAGCCCCACATCGTGCTCTCTGCTCATCAGGGAGCCTGCTTCCTCTTCTCTCTCTTCCTGCCTCTCTACTTGTGATCTCACTCTGTCAAAAAAATAAATAAAATCTTTAAAAAAAAAAAAAAAGAACTATAGAAACTAAAATAAGAAGGTATACCTCTAATAGAACTTTTAAAAAAAGGAAGAATAGAGAGAATGAGAATATTTGAAGAGCTACTGCTTAGGACAATCCAGGAATGATCAAAGAAACCAATGCTCCTAATCAGAATTATCAATGAATCCCAAATAGAAAAACAAAAACTGAAACTTTGTGGTAGAACTGTAGAACCCAAAAGACAAAAAGATGGTTTTTAAAAACCTTTAGAAAGAAAATTTAAAAAAGAATCATGATTGGGATGCTTGGATGACTCAGTTGGTTGGACATCCAACTCTTGGTTTAGGCTCAGATCATGATCTCAGGGTGGTGGGATTTGGGATTGAGCCCCACAAGGGGATCAACATAAAGTCTGCTGGAGATTTTTTCCCTTTTCCTCTCCCCCTACCACTGCTTCTCCCTCTGCTTTTGCTCTCTCTCTCTCTCTCTCTCTCTCAAATAAATAAATAAAGTCTAAAAAAAAAAAAAAAGAATCATGATTAGATGAATTCTTGACAAGATCAATGGAAGTCAGACAGGAGACTTCAGAGTCCTGTCACCCTAAAATCGTATAGCTTGTGAATTTTTTTAAACATCTAAAAAGATTCTTAATATAACTTTTTAAAAAAGATTTTATTCATTTATTTGAGAGAGGGCAAGAGAGAGAACATGAGCAGGGGGGAGGCAGAGGATGAGGGAGAAGCAGAGTCCCCACTGAGCAGGGAGCCCAATGTGAGACTGGATCCCAAGGACCCGGGTTGCTTAACCGACTGAGCCACCCAGGTACCTCTTAACATATCTCTTAATAAGAGCAATGTGATTAGAACTCTACTGAAATATAATTTCTCACCTACTAAGTAACCCAAAGTCTAAAAGTTGAACAACAGATTCTGTATGGGGGCTATGAAGAACCAGGTACTCTCGCATATTCCAGGGGTTATTGCCTCACATGACCTAAGGCCAAGATAGGTAATCCAGCAACATCTACTAGAACTATAGCTTCCATTTACTCTTTGACTCTTGATTCCTTCTGGGAATCTTTTTCTCATAAGCACTTATACAACTGTGCAATAACACATGCACGTCACTCTGTAGTGATATTTCTAATAGAGATGGGAAATCCATGTTCATAATATAGGAGACTGGCTCTTACAATATAAATGAAAAATCTACAGGATGAAATACTGTGCAGCTGTTTTAAAAATAAGAATGAAGAAGCTGTCTATGTGCAGATGTGGAAATACTTCTAGGATTTTTACAATTAAGTGATGTCAGTAGATAAGAAAGTAGGTTAAATAAGAATATATATATATTTATATTCAGTATATATATTCATAATATAATACATATACATATGCATTTAAAAACCTGAGATAATTAAAGTAAAACTAACAAAAATTGTTACCTATGAAAGATGAATGGAACAGAATAGAGAGAGACAATGATTAGAATCAAGTTATATAGATCATTTTAATATTTTATTGCTTGTTTCATATTGATTTGTAGATGTTTGGGGTTTTTTTAAGAGAGGGTGATGTAATCTCCTTGCTGAGCAGGGCTTGACGTTGGGTTTCATCCCAGGACCTTGGGATCATGACCTAAGCTGAAGGCAGATGCTTAACCAACTGAGCTGCCCAGGCACCTGTGTTTGTAGATGTTTTAAGGTAATCTGCACATATTAATATTTTGGCAATTATACATAGTACAGTTAGTTCTCTGAGTTGTATTTTCACTCCCATTAGAGTGTACTTGATGAGTAGAAGTTCTTAATTCTATTGCAGAAGGGGAAATCTAGCTATCCCTTTGTTATTTTTACATTTTTGAGTTTGTTTTACAAAACATACCTTCCATAAACATTTAAAAACAGATCATTCCCATCTTATACAAACTCAAAGAATAAAAAGAGAAATAATGTCTCAACTCAAGAGATTCTTAACAATGTTGACACCCCAAACCAGATAAAAATAGTCCTTTCTCATATGAAGGTTAATTACAGACCAGTATCACTCAAGACATGGCTGCAAAAATCCAAGTACAATATCAGCAAACCAAATCTCACAATCTGTAAAGAAGAAAATAAATATATTATGACCTAGGGGGATATATTCCAGGAATGCAAATATTGCAGGAAAATTGAACATGATAAACTATGCTGATATAATTTTCTCATTAAAAAATAAAAGTAGAAAAAGTACTTGATCATCTCAATAGATGCAGAAACATAATACAATTAAAGCATTGCTTTATGATTAAAAACTTGGAAAACTTGTAATATAAGAAAATATCACTAACATGATAAAAGAATTTAAATAAAATAAATCAAAACTAAATCCTCTGAATAAACATCACACTTAGTGATGAAATGTTAAAAAGCATTATCTTTAAAATAAAAAACAATGCAATATGTATACTGTCAGGTAAAAACAGGAAATAAGAAAGGAGGGGAAATCATATAAAAATTGCCTTACCTTCCCACATAGGCAAACTAAAATGCACAATCTATCTCCCCCCTCCAGTTTAAAACAACATAATAAGAAAAGAAAAAAGAGAAAAATATTATTTAGTTAACAATGTTTTCACATACAGAAAATTTATTTTATCAACTACATTAATTAGTATGTAATAAGAGTTTAGCAAGGTTGTCAGATATAAGATCAATATAAAAACCTTTTAATTTTTTTTTTTAAAGATCTTATTTATTTATTTGACAGACAGAACACAAGTAGGCAGAGAGGCAGGCAGAGACAGAGAGAATGGGGAAGCAGACTCCCCACCGAGCAGAGAGCCTGACACGGGGCTGGATCCCAGGACCCTGGGATCATGACCTGAGCTGAAGGCAAGAGGCTTTAACCCACTGAGCCACCCAGGGGCTCCAAAACCTTTTAATTTCTAACCACAAACAATTACAGATTTAAATATGATTTGCTATTTACTTACAATTAACAAATATATAGAAGTTATGAATAATTATAATGTATGATATTCTTGTGTATATAATTATAAAACTTCACTTAGATACATCCATAAAGATAGAAATAAAAGGACAGACTAACCATGTTCTTGAATAAGAAGTCTCTTTATAGTAAAGATTTCAGATATTCCTGTTTGATTATGTTCATAGTTTTTAACCTTTACAGAAGAAATTTTTTTTTAACAAGAGGTGTATATTAAGTGTCTTTCTATCATCATCTATATCCTAAAATATTTTGCACTTCACCCAAGTGTAACCATGAGAAGGGGAAAATAAAAGAATATAAGTTCTATATTTATTTGAAGGCAATATGAAAGTCTGATTGTAATCATTTAAAAATGGGAAATAGGAGATTATAGTCATCAAGAAATTAATATTGAAAACTATAATAAACTAACTTTATATGACTTTGTACTTTTCAAATTACCGCCAAATCCACCCTTTTAATTCCTCAGAGTCCTTTAAAAGATCTGTTTTTTAAATAAATGTTTACCAAAGTATGACTACATTGTTTGAGGAGATGGAAATAGAGAAATGAGTAAGAGATTAATTCCTTGAATTAACAGAGCTTAAATTCTAGTGGGGGAAGCAAATTAATTCATTAACAAGATAGTATTAAATAATTAAATGGTTATAACTCATAAAGAAAATAAAGCAAGGTGATATAATGGAGAATAACTAAGGGAAAGAGATATCTTTTAAATGGAGTAATCAAAAGAAATGCCTCTAGGAGGTGCCATTTGAGCTGTAATCTGTTAACAGTAGGGACACCATCTTGTGAAGAGCTGCCTGCAGAGGGAACAGCTGATGCCAAGGCCCTCAAGTGGGTGAAGTGATAGGAGATGAGACCCGCAACGTGGCAAGAGGATTATCACATAGAGTAGTGGTTCTCAAAGTCTGGTGCATTTGGGTAGGGGTCCACACGATACTTTAAGGGGTCAGCAAAGGGAAAACTATTTTCATAAGAATACTAAGATGACAGGGCGGCTGGGTGGCTCAGTGTAGGTTAAGCCTCTGCCTTCGGCTCAGGCCATGATCTCAGGATCCTGGGATCGAGCCCCACATCGGGCTCTCTGCACAGTGGGGAGTCTGCTTCCCCCTCTTTCTCTGCCTACTTGTGATCTCTCTCTGTTACATGAAGAAATAAAAAATCTTTAAAAAAAAAAAAAATACTAAGATGACATTTGCCTTTTTGTCTTTTTCTCTTCTGTTGATATTAGTGTTAATAGCTCAGAAACAACAGTAGGTAAGACTACTGTACCTCAACACAAATCCCCAAATGATACTAGTGGTCATTGCATTCTTCACTCATCCCATATCATTTGTGTGACCGAGTTGCAAGCTGAACTTCTCACCTTTTTGTGGAAACCATTTGTATTTGAAAGAAAAATTATGATTATTCAGACTTGGGGTTTAGCAGACGTTTTCTCAAAAAAGTAAATCCAATGAGCTTGTCACCTTAAGAACACACTGACAGTATTTGTTACCACTGATGAAATTTGAGCACACAAGTGAAAATTAAAATTTTGGAAAACTTGGATCAGCTACTATGAGCTTGACATCTTCCTGATTCTGACTTTTCTAATGAGATCAAGGATGATATAACAAATGTGATATATTTTTTAAAGATTTTATTTATTTATTTATTTGACACAGAGAGAGAGAGAGAGAGAGAGATCACAAGTAGGCAGAGAGGCAGGCAGAGAGAGAAGGGGAAGTAGGCTCCCTGCTGAGCAGAGAGCCCGATGCGGGGCTCCATCCCAGAACCCTGAGATGATGACATGAGCCGAAGGCAGAAGCCTAACCCACTGAGGCACCCAGGTGACACCAAATGTGATATTTTGATATTGAAATGTGATAATGAAATGTGTTAACATTTGAAAGATCTGCATGAGTATAAACAATATTTTCCAAATTAACTGATACATGATATATATGATAGCCCAATAGATTTTAATATATAAGAATATGAATGTACCTTGATATGGTTCAAGATTTCAAACTGCAACGAACATTTAAGAAACTGTTACTTGTCAGGGATGCCTGTGTGGGTCAGTCGAGTGTCCAGCTCTACCTCTGAAACTAGTAATACACTATATGTTAATTAATTGAATTTAAATAAATAAATAGAGTTGAATGCTTAACTTACTGAACCACCCAGGCACTCCAAGAAATAAATTTCTGTTGCTTATAAAAAAGAAAAAATGAATACAGCTGTCTTCTGTTAAAAGATTTACAAAAATATAAAACAATGCCATAATTCCCATCAACTTTTTTTGGTTTTAGAAAATACAGTTTTTTCCATTAAAATATATTAATGCTTAAATGTAATGGGTTGAGGGCCTGGGTGACTCAGTTGGTTGGGCCACTGCCTTCAGCTACCATCATGATCCCGGAGTCCCACATCGGGCTCCGAGCATCACAGGGAGTCTGCTTCTCCCTCTGACCTTCTCGCCTCTCATGCTCTCTCTCTCACATAAATAAATAAAATCTTTTTTAAAAAAAGAAAAAGAATGGGTTTAAAGTTATTATTTATAATTAACAAACTTATTTAGGTTTTCTTTTTTAATTTTATTTTCTAATATAATTAACAAACAGAGTTGTATTAGTTTCAGGTATACAATACAGTGATTCAGCAATTCTGTGCATTTCTAAGTGTTCATCAAGATAAGTGTACTCTTAATCCCCTTGCCTCTTTTCATCCATCCTCCCACCTACCTCCCCTTCGTAACCACCAGTTTGTTATTTATATTTAAGAGTCTGGGGGTACCTGGGTGGTTCAGTTGGTTAAGTATCTGCCTTTGGCTCCGGTCGTGATCTCAGGGTCTCGGGATAGAGCCCTGCATTGGGCTCCCTGCCCAGTGGCAAGCCTGCTTCTCCCTCTCCCTCTGCCTGCTACTCCCCCTGCATGTGCTCTCTCTGTCTCTCTCTCATTGTGTCAAATAAATAAAATCTTTAAAAAAAAAAAGAGATTCTTATATTTAGGAGTCTGTTTTTTAGTGTTTCTTTATTGTTTGTTTTGTTTCTTAAATGCCACATATGTGGTGGCTCAATCAGATAAGTATCCGACTCTTGGTTTCTGCTCAGGTCATGATCTCAGGGTCGTGAGACAGAGCCCCAAGTCAGGCTTCATGCTCAGTGCTGACTGCTTGAGATTCTCTCTCTCCCTTCCCCAAATTCTCTCCAAAATAAATAAATAATTTTTTTTTAAGGTTCCATATATGAGTGAAATCATATGGCATTTGTCTTTCTCTGACTTATTTCACTTAGCAATTTACTCTCTAGGTCTTCTGCAAATGGCAAGATTTCATTCTTCTTTATGACTGAATAATATTCTATTTTTCCTATATAAAACTGTATTTTATAGCTATACCATATATATATAATGTATATTTATGTACCTATTTATCTGTTGATGGATACTTTGGTTGCTTCCACAATTTGACTAAATTCTAAATTCTTTCTTTGTTATTTGAGTTGGTGTAATTTCTTGCCCCGCAGTCAGCTCCCAACTTCCAGTCTCCATTAATAGGCTCAGAGGAGAAAGACTTTTGCCTGTGGAGTGTGGCAAAATCCATCCAAATTCTGGCTCTATCACTTAGCACATGTGTAATCTTGGACCCAAAGAGCTTCCTTCTTCCACAAAATAAAGATAATAAAATCTCCAAAATAATGGTTGGTGTGTCAATTAAATAATGACTATAAACAGGACACTTGGAGTAGCAAGTGCCCAGTAGGTGCTCAGTGAAAGGAAGTTGTTAATTCTTATGCCACTTAAGCTTCCTCCCTCTTATATTTCAGTGACCCTCCCATGATTTTTCAGGCTTTTTTATTCAAGCCCAATAATATCTATGTTAAATATAGATATGCTATTTGTTGTCTGCCTCACATAGAGAAATCTTTTAAGTGAACACTTATCAGGAAATGAGGCAAAGCTTGGTTTGATGAAGTCCAGTTCTGTCCCCTGCCCCCTATTTTCATGCTTTTCTTCTGTTCATCTTTCCTGAGCTTCTATCCTAGGTCCTCAATCCTCCCCATCCTTCACTATGCTTTTCACATATTCCACTGGGGCATTTCTTGTTCTTCATCTGCATATACCATTTTAGGAATCCCTCAATTTGAACAGGGAGAATTTGAAACTTGTATCTCAACTGCTGTCATCTCTGACTCCCTTTTTAAAGTTAAACTCAAGTTTCCATCAGCAGCACCACACGCATTATATGACAATAAATAACACCAAGAAGACTGACACCAGAAACTCGACTGACTTCCATTTCCTCATAATAAAATCCAAACCTCTTGCCTCATCGTTACCATTCCTGCTAATTTCATGTTTATGTTTCCATCTACCCCTTAAAGCTCTCGCTCTAAAATTTTCCCAAGAATTCTCACAGTCCCACATTCCCATCATGAGTGTGATTGTATTTTCTTTCCAGACAAATCTACAGCTTTGTACTTTGTTTTGTTGACTCAGCTTCTGCTTCTCTGGGAAAAACCTCACACACTCTTGCTTATTTCACTGGGATGTTGTGGGTGATGGCTGTAAATGGGCTTGGCTTTTTTCTCATGTCTATTTTATACCCTTACTTATCAGGGTCATTTAATCACTGTCTAGATCTCTGAGAATTTAAAAGCCTATAAAGATGTTTGAGACCAGAGAGAAAAGAATCTTGGCTCTGAAATACAAAAATAAAATAACTGTAAAGTCAAAACTGATATTTTATATTTTATTCCAGTAGCAAAACTATAAAAGTTCTTTCAAGTTTCAAAAGAAAAATCGTATGTGTGCGATGTGCTTCCATTTAGTACACTTGATATGTTGTGTCTTTGGGCAATTGATTTTTTTTTTTTTTTAATTTATTTGACAGAGATCACAAGTAGGCGGCAGAGAGGCAGGCAGAGAGAGAGAGGGAGGGAGGAGGAAGCAGGCTTCTCGCCGAGCAGAGAGCCCGATGCGGGGCTCAATCCCAGGACCCTGAGATCATGAACCAAGCCGAAGGCAGAGGCTTTAACTCACTGAGCCACCCAGGCGCCCCAGGGGCAACTGATTTTTGCAATCTTAAAGCATTAAGAAGAATTTTTCCCCTCTGATCTTCTTACCACTTTGAATCCAGTCCTATTTCATCAGGCATTTGTTGATGAACAAATCCTTCAAATTTTGCCCAATTTTAAACATTTAACAAATTAATTTTTCCTCCTATATAACATGAAAAGAAATATCTACCACTCTACATTTCAGAACTTGTTTCTTTCTTTCAGATATATCCTGGTTCACTGTAAATATATTTCAGGCAATAAAGAAGTCTATCTACATAAACGTAGTCGATTTCCAAATATTTGCTTTAGGGATCATTTCTAAACCACATCTGGGCATATCATCATTTCTTGGACACAATTGAAGTTTCTTTTCACTATCATATTTTTTTTCTAATATAGTGAAGCTGGCATATGCTTAACTATTTCAGTTAAGTTCAGTTAAACACGATTTTAATTGAAGTGAGAGAAGCAATACCTGCTGTGCACAGAAGTGACGCAAAGGGAAGATTAATCAGTTCTGTGTTTAGAGAAGGGCATTTGGAATAACAATAACCAACAGCTGTTGAGGACCTAGGGTGTGATAAGCACTTTATAATACCATTTTCTAATTTATTTAACCTAAACTTCTCCACACTGGAATCTGCAAAGTTCACAGCAACAGTAGTAAGTTAATTTTTACTTATTGTTGCTCCCATGTTTCTGAAAATTGCTGGGCATGCCTTGCATATTGTCCAGTAAGCCTACTTATGTTGCGTATTGCTACAGGTGCACAATGTATGAGGGTCCCTAGTGGGTCCTGGCCTCTGGCAGGTGCAATTTGCTAACACACAGAAGTCCCCACCCAGGTGCTGCCACAGCTCCAGCAGGCCCTGACACAACCATCCAGGATCCCCAGAGTCCTTGAGCGGTGTGTCCATCTTGACCAAGTGTGGAATAGCATCCCTTTCCAGTATGTGACGGAGTCTATTACGGGGCCGCTAGGAAATGATAACTCAAGCTGAATATTCTGCTAACTGTCACATTGCTCTTTCACTTTTTCATTCCAGGCCTTTTTCTCTCCTGAACTAAAACATGTATTTATGGGCCTGTGCAGAATCAGATTTGAATAATATGGCCACTAAGCTCTATGATTCAGTGATGGGCAGTGTCCCTGAGAATGAATTACCCCCAACGTGGCTCTTCAATACCAGGTAAGTGGATATTGTTTGGGCAGATCCCATCAATCATCTGGCACAGTGATCCATGTCCAGATTCCAGCAAGGGTCCCCGCTAGGCTTATTGGCTGGAAGAGAAATTTAATTTATTTTAGAAATGAGAAAAACAAGGATCAGCAAATGTAGATTATCTGCCTGAGCTCATAGGCTTAGGAAATAACCAAAACAAGATTCAAAATCCAGCCCCAAGTTTTGTGGGTTTAGAATATCAAATTACTTCCTGGAACTCAAGCTCTTCTTTATCTCAGATATACCATTCTGTTCTTTAAATGCTTTTCCTGCCTTTCCAACCACCTGCTAAGGGAGCACCAATAAATAAAACCATCTCTGTTTATGAGGAGTTTACACTTCAGGGAACTGATCACTGTCTTCTTTCCTTCTTTCCCAAGCTATTATTTTAACCCATATAACAATGAGAAAGTACTCCCTCAGCCACCCCAGGGAGAAAAAACAAGAGTAATACCTGACTTCTCTATAGGAAAATACAGCGTTCCTTTTTCAGGACTGACACATCAGCCCAGCCAACCCCTCTTTGGCAGCCTAGGAAATGGACTGTGCCCTTTTTTGTCTGTTGTGTTTGAGGTAAGAGAAGACAAATCAAGCCATTTCTGGAAGGTAGACAACGTGATTACAGCCGAGAAACACGACTACTACTGACTCCAACATTTACCTCCCGTTCATAGTATACAGATACAGCCACCTGGAGGGAGGAGCTAACCCAAGAGTCACAAGGAAATTGAACAGATTCCTAACTACTCCTGGCAAGTGTGTAACCATCACCTACGCCAGCCCTTCCTGAGCGCCAAGGAATACTGTACAACATGGGCTCAGGAAGGTGGCAGAGGAAACATTGCTCAAGGATTAAATAGAGTTTCTCTTAGGATGGGGTAGGGGGAATACCGCAGGAAAGGACTCTGATAAGAAAAAGAAATGAACTTGTCAGCCTGACCCATCTCAAGCTCTGGTGCTAACTTGGGAGATGCAGCCCTGGTCTGTGATAGTGATTCAGGGATCACCCTACCTTGTGACCTAGATAAGGTTCCTCTGAATCTCATTCCATTCTGGTAGAAAGTCTAAAAATCCTCCCCAGTGTTGTGGTAAATCCTGAAGTCTTGAGTTACCGTGATCATCTCTGACTTCAGACTCCTGCATCGGCAGATCACCCAGACATCCTGTTTCTGTCCTTACCCTGTCAGTCTGGATGCAGATCCAAGCACCTTTCCGTAATTCCCACAAAGCAGACAAGCGGTGGATGGCACAGAATTGACTGAAGTTTTGGGTTTTCAGTTTTAGATTCCCACTAGCATACAGTGATCCCAAAGGCAGACATTTGGTCTTGCGTACTATAATGTTGAAAACAACAAGAGAACGCTCAGAGAGAGTCAGCTGCATGGATAAAGTGAGGCATCTTGTCTTCAAGGAAAACACAAGCAACTTCTATTTATGTTATACATCTTTGTTCTTACAAGTCTTTAGCCTCATCCCACTAGGCCTTTCTCACTGGCCACTTTTTTCTATATCACTTCCAGCTGCGAGCCATTCTTCCTGTTCCTCTTCCCATCTCTCCTCCTCACTCCCTTTTTCCTGGATTGGCGCTGGGAAATTCAAACTTTCTGCATCTTATTATAGAAAGCAATTTGTGGGGTGCCTGGGTGGTTCAGTGGTTTAAAGCCTCTGCCTTCGACTCAGGTCATAATCTCAGGGTCCTGGGATCAAGCCCCGTTTCAGGCTCTCTGCTCAGCAGGGAGCCTGCTTCCTCCTCTCTCTCTGCCTGCCTCTCTGCCTACTTGTGATCTCTGGCTGTCAAATAAATAAATAAAATCTTTAAAAAAAAAAAAGAAAAGAAAGCAATTTGTATTCCCCTCTAATTCCCATGGTTTACATATCCAAAACCACTTCAGTACTCAGCAAAACCTCTTAGCCTTTTTGCTACCTAATACATCTTGGCATTATGTTATCCTGTGTGAACAAGACCAGGAAGTATTTGCTTTGCAGAGAAAAAAAAAAAAAAATCAGTGAAGGCAGGAATCATTTAAAAGTATATATTTACACCTTAAATTTTTAAATTTTTAATTTTATGTCAAAGCATATTCATGTTCACTTATTCGCCAGTTGGTTAACATTAGGCCAAGGACTTCTCTTGGAGCAGGAGTCCCCCTGATTGGAGCTCTGAATCAGCTTTCTTAAGTAAACCAAACCCCTAGGGTATTTGCTGCAGATTTTAGTGTTTGCTGTTTGAAGACAGTTGATGACTTCTGTAAGGGCAGATTATTTTTAGTGTTTTTTTTTTTTTTTTTTTATGTTATTCCCCAGTGTTTTATAGCAATCTCGCCACAATTTTTTTAGTAAATTGCTTTTAAGATTTCCAACATTTTTCATAGCTATTTGTATCAGATTATATAGCATTTAATTGAGGATATAACTTCATAAGTAAACTTGGCAAATTTAGACCCAAATGCAAGGGACCCTTACTAAACAAACAACTTCACTAAAGGGAGCAGAATCATTTGTGACTTCTGGCTCCCGGCATCCGGTGTGTGTTTCAGTTAATCTCGTGAGTCTATTTCGTTGTCAGGTGAGAAACACGTCGCTGGAGCGCCTGGGTAGCTCAGTCAGTTAAGTGTCTGCCTTGGGCTCAGCTCATGATCCTAGATCACCAGCCCCACATTGGGCTCTCTGCTCAGCAGGGAGCCTGCTTCTCCCTTTGCCTGCCCCTCTGCCTGCTTGTGCTTTCTCTCGCTCGCTCTCTCTCTCTGTCAAATCAATAACTAAAACTTTAAAAAAGAAAGAAAAAAGAAAAGAAATATGTCACTGTTGCCATTTCTTCTCAATAAATTCAGATCAGAACTTCTAATGTTGTACTTACTAGGAAAATGGTCATGTTTTAGTTCCCTTAGTTGGTAAAATTCCTTTAGAAAAACTCATTTTTGCCTCTCTGCTGAGCTAACAAGACGGAGGAAGCCTCGGGCTGCTGTGGAGTGCGGTGGTGCTGGGCTACTCCAGCCCCGAAGGTGAGAAGGTGGGCTTAGCAGGAAGCCTGTAAGAGAGACCCAGAGTGTTGCTAGAAACAGAGAGTGCCACGGGCAAGCAGCTTATTCAGTTTTCCCTTCCCCTATGGAGTTGTTTCCCTTCTTTTCTCCTGTCTTTGAGAGGTTTTGTTTCCCGTTGGAGTGTATCTTTAACTCTGCCAGCCCCAGTGTTTTATTATTTGCTTTTGACCCTTGAAACGCTCCCAGCAAACCTGCCTCCCTTTAATTATGATCTACGCGCTAGTGGTTTTAGGATCCGGGAAGGGCTGTTATCTTGGTCTTGCCATTTGGAAATCTTTTCCTGGTTACATGCCGTAATCACAGGATTCCCAGAACCACATGCTCCTGTTTTCATATCTGAATTAAAAAGCACTGGACAGTTATCTACCTCATTTTCTCCACCCTAGACATGGCTTGCATTCATTTCTAGATCAAATGAACAAAAGCAAAAGGTCTGCTCTTCCTCCTACCATTGGGAAGTGGCAAGAGCAACAAGATAGAAAGCCACTGCTGGGTTCCAGCTTGGCCGCCAGATGCACAACATATAAAACCGTTGCCTGTAGCAGAGGTTAATCTACATTGGTATGGCCATGTGCCTCTCTGCAGCCTGGTGTTCCAGTCTTCCTGACGTCCACTAAGCCTCCAGGGAACACCCATTCCTGACCTGACCTTCTGACCTCTACCAGTCACCCACCACCACCTGCCCCACATATAAAATAATCCCAGCACCTTCAATCTAAATCAAAGCTAAGTTCGGTGAAGTCAGAGACTTCAGGAGACACCATGACTAAAGCTGCCCTATTCCACATCAACCATCCCACCAACATGGGCCTTTTGTGTCCCAACTTCTCCAGCACGTTTCATCCCCATACTAATATGCCATGATCAACAAATGCCTCAATATCTTGATCTCCTTATGGGCTCTTCCCTCAGCCTCCTGGCTATGCTGGGATCAGGAGAGGTGCCACCTTAGGGATGGGGTACACACAGGTGCAAAGGCCCTGGTGACATGGTGTATCTTAAACTATAATGTAGGTACATGAGTGTTCACTTTTTAATTTTTTAATTTGTATATATTCATTGTAGACTATGCCTTAATATGAATTATCTACTTCATAATTTAACAATTTTTTTAAAAAACCAACCTCTGTTTCTTTGAGGCAAACACCAGCCAGCTATGGTACTCTCCATCCCTTTTGGTCAACCCCTGTTGAGTGCTAAAATACTGGTTGTTCTCACTCATTTATTGTTACATGAATAGATCCTCCCATAACCCTACCTTTTTCTGGTTACCCATCTTTTTCTCCCCTCTGCTTCTGGTAAGAGAAGTTTAAGTTGTGCTTGTTTTCAATAATTGAATACATTTCCAGAACCAGCCCTTCCTTCAGGTTCCTATCTACTATAAAATGATGAGAATCACAACTAGTACCATTCAGTTTTACTAATCCCTTCTACTAAGGTTTGGTTAATTGAGTACCCAGAATGCATTTCTTAATCTACCTGGGATGTACAGTAGAACCAGGTAGGCTAAATCAGGGAAATCAGAGTGTTACATCAGGCAATCACTGTCCTACCCCAAAGGCCTGAAGACTGACTTCTTATCATCACTCTCAGGATCTCTCTCATGACCTAAGGAAGTCCATTCTCCCTGTAGGCCCTGCAATGCGGGAAGATTACTTGGTGTGGGGAAAGACCACATACCTGAGGTCAGAATATGGGTGTAGTGTGAGAGTAAAGGAGAAATAGAAGGGAATTTTTCTTTTATGGATGTCTTTTCTTTTACTTGCCTGATTGCTCTGGCTAGGACTTCCAGTGCTATTTTGAAAAGAAGTGGCAAGAGTGGGCATCCTTGCCTTGTACCAGACCTTCAAGGGAAAGATTTCACGTTTTCCCTGTTAATTATTTTAGCTGTGAGATTTTCATAGATAGCCTTTATTGTGTTACACTTGTCTATTGAGAATTTTAATCATGTACTTTTTTTAAGTAAACTATACCCAGTGTGGGACTATGGAGTGATGAAGCTTGAATTCACATCTCTGAGATCAAGAGTCACATGTCCTACTAACTGAGCCCCCCAGAAGCCCCAAGAATTGTAATCATGAATCAGTGGACTTTGTCATGTGCTCTTTCTTAATCTAGGGAGATGATCATGGTTTTTTTTTTCCCTTTTATTTGGTAATGTGGTAAATCACATTGATTTGAATATATTGAACTATCCCTCCATAAGAGAGATAAATTTCACTTGATCATGGTGTATGGTCCTTTCAATGTGCTATTGAATTCAGTTTGCTAATATTTTATTGAGGATTTTTCATGTCTGTTCATCAGGAATGCTGTCTGTAATTTTCTTTTCTGATCTGTTTATCTGGTTTTGGTATTAACATGATGCTAACTTCATAAAATGAGTTTGGAGGTGTTCTCTCTTTTTCTGTATTTGAAAGAGTTTAAGAAGGATTGATATTCTTCTTTGAATACTTGGTGGAATTTATGCATGAAGACACCTGGTCCTGGACTTCTCTGTTGAGGTTTTCAATTACTGATTCAATCTCCTTATTTGTTATTTGTTTCACGCTTTTCATTTTTTCTTCATTCGGTTTTGGTAGGTTGTATGTGTCTAGAAATTTATGCAACTCTTCTAGGTTACCCAGTTTACTAGTGTGTATAACTGCTTATAATTGTCCCTTCTGATTCTTTTTATTTCTGAGACATCCATTGTAATGTCCACTCTTTCACTTCTTACTTTATTTATATGCATTTTCTCTTTGTTCCTTAGTTAAGGGTTTGTCAGTTTTATCTTTTCAAAAAACCAATTATTAGTTTTGTCGATATTTTTCTATTCCCTTTTTGACTTATTTCTCCTCTAATTTTTATTGATGAAGTTCTAGAACCTAGGTGAGGTTAGGTGGGCTGAGGTCCAGAGCCGATGACCAAGAAAGAATTCTTGAGACATCTTTGGTGCAAAATGGTGGTTTATTAAAACACGGGGACAGGACCCGTGGGCAGGAAGAGCTGCTGCCCCAGGTTGTGAGGGTAGGCATGTTATATACCTTGCAGTTGGGGGAAGGTGAGGAGAAGGGAGGTTTCAACGGGAGTTTTCATATGCTAAAGAGGGCCTACAAGGTGCCAGGATATCGGAGGCCTACCAGAGGCCTTGCCCTTGCAGACCTTGCCCTTGTGGCTTGATCAATATTGTCTTTAGGCCAGCCATTAACATTAAGATAGTTGGGAGACTTTTTGGTGGGATGTCACAATCCTACTATCCATTGTCTTTGTTAGTGAGATTTAGGACATTTGCAAGCCAAGGGAGACTCCTGTCTAGCAGGATTGTGAGCTCTGCAAGTTAACTATTTGCTTATTGTTCATGGCAGTCAGGGCTGCCTGAGGGATGCTACACTTAGGACTGAGGGGGAGCGGATGGAGAGGGGGGTGCAACGCGCCAGCTTTTGCTTTGTCTTCAGCCAGCCCTGTGCTCCCTCATCATTATCACTTCCTTCTGTCTGCTAAATTTGGGTTTAGTTTGTTCTTCTAGTTTCTCGATGTATAAAATTAGATTGTTTATTTGAGATCTTTCTTAATGTAAATGTTTATTGGTATAAATCCCCCTTAATACTGCTTCTGCTCTATCCCATAAGTTTTGGTATGGGTTTGGTTTTCTTTTTTATTTGTCTCAAGATACTCTAAGTTCTTTTGCTTACCACTTTTACCCAAGGGTTGTTTTAGAGTGTGTTGTTTCATTTTCACACATTCATGAATTTTCCATTATTTACTTATTCTCTTTTTAAAATATTATTTTATTTTATTTTATTTTTTGCTGTTATTGACATCTAGTTTTATTCCACTGTGGTCAGAAAAAAATTCTTAGAATGGTTTTAATCTTCTTGAAATTGTTAAGACTTGTTTTTTCGATGTAACATTGATATATCCTAGAAAATGAGCTTTGTACACTTAAGAAACATGAATTCTTTGCTATTGGACGGAAAGTTGGTGTATGTCCATTTGGTCTGTAGTATTGGTCAAATCAGCTGTTTTTTCATTGATTTTTTTGTCTTGGTATTCTATACATTATTGTAAGTGGAATATTGAGGTCCCTTGCTGCTATTAGATTGTTGTCAATTTGTCAGTTGTTGAGTTTTTCTTTCAGGTGTGTTGGTATTTTCTGTATATATGTAAGTGCTCTTGTGTTGAGTGCATGTGTTTATAATATACTTTCCTATTGAATTAACCCTTTTATCATTGTATAATGTCCTTCTTTGTATAATTTGTTTGATGTAAGTATAGCCCCCTTCTTTTTCTTGGTTACCATTTGCATGGAATATCTTTTCCTGTTCTTCACTTTCAGCCTATCTGTGTCTTTAAAGTGAATCTCTTGTACATTGCATGGTGATGAGTATTGGTGGGGTTTTTTGATCTGTTCAATCAGGCACTTGTACCTTTTGTTTAGTGAGCTTAGCATATTTACATTTAAAGTAATTCTTAAGAGAGGGAGGCAGGCCTAAGAGATTCTTAACTATTAAGAACAAACTGAGGGTGGCTGGATGGGTGGGGGATGGGCTAAATGGGTGAGGAGGTTAAGGAGGGGTTAAGGAGGACACCTGTTGTGATGAGCACTGGGTGTTATATTTAAGCTAATCACTAAATTCTACTCCTTCAACTAATATTATACTATATGTTAAACTAAGTAGAATTTAAAAAAAAAAGTAATTTAGAAACAAAAAAAAAGTAATTACTGATATGAGAGTATTTATTATTGCCATTTCCTTCTTTGTTTTCTGTTTTTTTGCTCCTGTTTTGTACCTCTCTTCCACTCTTTTCTTCTTTGCTATGTGATTATTTTTTTTGTAGTGATTTGCTCTTATTTTTTCTTTCTTTTTTTGTATTTATTGACTTTAATTGCATGCAAAATTTTATACTTTTACTCTCCTATCCCTACATTTTGTGTTCTTATCATGAGTGCTTCTTTTTATAGCATGTACTCATTAAAAACAGGCAGTTCTGTCAGCTGAGGTCAGCACTGGTGAAGACTGCAAGTATCCTTGATACCAAAACTACCGCAGCAAGTTCCGTTAGCCTTCTTTTGCTCTCCTACCCGACAGGGGAGGTCCTGGCCAATGAGGTCCGTGTTCAAGCTGACCTCACCAGCCATCACAATCAATGTAGAGAGAAGCGGCCTCATGGAATGCTTTCGAGAATGCTGCTAGCTTTTTACAGAATCACCTGCAGATGTGCTTGGAAGCTACAAAAATTCCAACAAGGAAGAGAATTCTTTTGTCTTCTGACAAGACCCTTGTTCCTCCTGAACTGAGCTGCTTTGAGATACACTGCAGAAGTGCAAGTAAATGCGGTGTGCTGCTTTTCCATTTGTCAAAATAAATTAAAATCGGTCTTCAGTGGCAGATACTGTGGCCTGAAAAAAAAAAAAAAAGGTCCTGGGGTCTGCAGTGCAGGCACCAAGGCACTGGGGAGGGTGGTGCAGTGGCTCCGGTCACAGTGAGGGTGCACCAACAGGCCCTTCTCTGTACTTCTCAGTACAGCAGTGTGTACTTTAGGCATCTCTGTCAGCTGGAGTTAGTGTCAGCAAACACCACAGAGGACCTTGATGATGAAAACTGCAGGTTTTCTACCAGTGGCAAAGGCTGCTGGGGTCCTCTTGCTCTCCTTTCCCTGCAGTAAAATGTCATGGCCAAGGGGATCCCTCTTGGTGTGGAGCAGGGCCACACTGGAGGATGGAATGACACACATAAAATGCTTGTGTTTTCCTATGAGGCCATCTTGATTTTTTTGATCCACTGGGTTGCTGCAGCTTCTTCATTGCACTCCCAAAGCCTTCCCAGAGCTATTTTTATCTGTGGGCAGTTGTTAATTTTTTTTCGTGGAGGGATGAAAGCTGGGGCTTCCTAGCCCTCCATCTTGTTGATGTTACTTGCTTTAAGTTTGAAACATAAACTTGGCTTGAGTGGTCATCAAGTCAGTGGTGTAAATAATGACATTATTTTGTCAATTGTACTACATCTCTGACTATATTTCCAAACCTCCATTTAGATTCAGATCCTCTTCCCAAAACTCTAGGCTACTCCGCATCTGCACAGGTTCCCTAAAATCAGCATGTCCAAAAACAGATGTCATGATCTTCTTCCTTAAACCTGCTCCTCT
The DNA here is from genome assembly GCF_030435805.1 of Mustela lutreola. Taxonomy (NCBI): domain Eukaryota; kingdom Metazoa; phylum Chordata; class Mammalia; order Carnivora; family Mustelidae; genus Mustela; species Mustela lutreola. The sequence goes on from NC_081297.1 coordinate 93,408,125, forward strand.
TCCAGAATCCTAGAGCTTGCTTAACAGCTTTCCCACCTACCCAGCTGAGCTTATCAGGGGCCACTCTTGACTCCTTCCTCTTTCTAATGCTCCCACATCCAATAAATACCAAGTCTCATCTATTTTACTTCTTAGATATCTCTCTTTTTTTTCTTTTGTAGGAAATCTTTTTATTCACACTAAAGAAATTGCCTTTAGTTTTTATATTTAAAACATTTTATTTTTTGAAACAGTGAAAATACATATTAAGAGCATCCTTAAAACTATTTCATATACATTTTAGTTACTTATTTTTTTTCTCAGCTTGTGTTAGTTTAAATTTAATTAGTTTTTTTTTTAATTTATGGTATCTTTATATTATTAACATATAATGTATTATCTGTTTCAGGGGTACAGGTCTGTGATTCATCAGTCTTACACTATACACAGGGCTCACCATAACACATACCCTCCCCATTGTCCATCATGCACCCACCCCATCCCCCACTCCCTCCACTCCAGCAACCCTCAGTTTGCTTCCTGAGATTCTTATGGTTTGTCTGCATCTTTTAGATATCTCTTGAACCCATCTCCACTGCCATTGGCCTCATCCAGGTCTCCTTTACTTTGCATTTGGACCACAGAAACACTACCCTAATTTACTCCATGTCCCCACTCTCTCTAGGTCATCCTTGTTATGGCAGCCTAAGAGGTCTTTACAAAATTCATCAGATCATGTTCCTTTCTTGACCTTTAGGGTGAAGTTCCAGATCCTTAATGGTTTATAGGAAACCCTATGGCCTACCCTTGTCTACTCTACTCTACTGAGAACCTTTTTTTTTTCTTAAACATTTTATTTATTTATTTGACAACCAGAGATCACAAGTAGGCAGAGGGGCAGGCGGAGAGAGAGAGGAGAAAGCAGGCTCCCTGCTGAGCAGAGAGCCCGATGCGGGGCTCTATCCCAGGACCCTGGGATCATGACCCGAGCTGAAGGCAGAGGCTTTAACCCACTGAGCCACCCAGGTGCCCCTCCACTGAGAAACTTTATCGCCTCTAGACTCCTAGCTCTCTCTACTCCAACCATGCTTGTATTTCTTTCAGTTCCTCAGACATCCATGTTACTTCCATCTTCTGGCCTTTGCACATGCTGTCCCCCTGCCCTCCATATGCTCCTCCTCTTTCCATTGAGCTAATTCCTGTTCATCCCTCAGGGTTTAACTTAAAGGGCACTTTCTCAGGAAAACTTCCTTGACTTTCTAGAATACGCTGTTAATCTGCCCTGTGTCCCAGAGCACTCTGCCCTTTTTTTCAGTTGTTTATTCACAATTATTTAATGTGTGTCTTCACCACCAGAATGCATGTTCCATGAAGACATTAAAGTACCCACACCACCTGTAGCTGTATACCTAGTGCCTTGCTAACGCCCAGCACCCAGTCAAGTCTCAGTAAACAGTTGCTGACCAGTGATTGAAACGCAGTTCTTCCTAGTTAAGGATTCAGTTCCGGTGTGCAGATATAACCTAAACACCAATAGTCCATGATATTTGTGCTTTCATTTAAGCCCTTTGACCCTTATTTTTCATTTTACACATCTTTTTATGTACATACTAGACTTCTCGCTTCCCCTTTTTCCTCTTCCCAGCGATGTGTCACAAATTGATGTATTTTTATTGGGTGAGGCCCAGGCAATCTCCCTGTTTATAACTCTGGCCTTTCTGTGAGCAAACACACAAAGTGAACTTTGGTTTATCTCCTATCATAATGTAGCTCCTAATTGCTGGCAGGGAGGCTGTATTCCATAGCCCACGTGACCAGTGGGGCATGACCAGAAAGGAGCGTGGGGAAGAGTGGACCAAAGGACCCAGCTAGAGGCTGCCCAGCTGGAGTCCCTGCCTCCCTAAAGGCACAGAGTAAAACAAGTGAGCACAAGGGGTATGGTTCTGAGGTAAGCAAGGGCACGAAGATGACACTGTTGGGCTTAGCTTTGTGGTCACTGCTCCTCCGTCCAGGACTGACATACTGGGCCTCCCAGATCAGTCAGAACTGCAACAATGGCAGCTACGAGATCAGCGTCCTGATGATGAACAACTCAGCCTTCCCAGAGTCCTTGGATAACTTGAGACAAGCGGTGGATGAGGGAGTGGAAATAGTGAAACAGCGTCTGCTTACTGCTGGTAAGAACATCGTCAAAGAGTCCATCTCCTTCCTGTTACCACCTCTGGGGTCAAATGGTTGCTTAGCCAAGACCTTCCATTTGCCTGATCACCCACTCTCCTCTAAGGCTGGCCCCACAACCCCTTTCTGTTTCAAGGCAGTAGGCTCTCAGAGAGAAGGATTTAGGTCCTACCGCATTGTGCTCCATCATAATCCACCCTGCTCTTGGAATGGCCCCAACCCAGGGAATTGCATATGTTCACAGCAGTGAACTGCCCCAGACAAAACTCGATTGATGGCTCAGTTTCAGGAGGGCATTGTGTTCCTTTCTGAAGCTGCTCAGAGGCGGTATTTGGTCTGGACCTGAGACTTTACAGGCTTACAGTCAAGAAGATGAATTAAGAGAGTTAAATTCGTACAGACGTGGACTCTTTTTCTGGGGTTTTTAATCCATCTGTTCACTCTTACATCTCTGTTGGCTGTTATTATAAGACACAATCAAATTTGTAACCAAATTCAGTGTTGCGGTTCTTTATTGTATCTAGTAGTTATTAAAATAAACTTTATAACATCAGATAAAATACATAAAGGGAAAAAATCATGCCTGATAATTTTCAGCCACCTGGATATTTCATTTCCAGTGTCTGTTAATATATGCCTCTTAGTTTCTTGTTTTTAAGAACATGGTTGGGATCACTATGGTATAGAAAAAACCTTCTATCCTTCTGATTTTATGTCACATTATTCCGCAAGTGACTTTCCTAAAACTGTGTAATCTTCATGTGAATCTTCATCACATCATGTGAGTGGATATAGAATATTCCTTGGAGTCAAACCTTCTAATTATTCCCTATTGTATGATTTCCTTTTGTTTTTAAATTTTCATGATTATTTTAAAATACTATAATAAACACACACACACACACATAGATCTATGTATACTTTTTTTCTATTCTTGAGACTTGATTGCCAAAAGTATAATTACTGAGTCAATGACTAGAGCATACATCTTAATGTTTATTTGTAGTTCTAAAGAGGGTATGTCTTCATTTCCTCCATTTAAAATTCTGTGGTAATCAGCTCTTTTTTAGTGCCCAAGCTGCATGGTTTCATTACCTTGTGGTAATGCCATGTGGCTAGCACAATGTATATGTTATATGTTATTTGGTACCTCTGCCAATGACTTTACATAGTGTCTGGAAGGTATTTAAGCCCTCGTGCTATACATCGCTGTTCCTAGACTGGACGTGTGTGTTCTGAGAAGTTATCATAAGTAAGATTTGAATAACCACTAAAAATGCAATAAAATGCTATGGTAATAAAAGCAAGAGGTATCATACATCACATATGTGTGATAACTTTTTGCTGTGCAATATACATTTCTTTGACTTGCCTGAGACCAATTCTGGTGTAGATAGATGGATCCGATCTAGAGCTGTAATGAAACTATAAGGTCATTTAATTAAAGCCCCTTATTTACCAAGACTGGCATCATGGAAGGAGTATTTGATCTGAAATCTGAGAACATGGATTGGAGTCACTGTCCTAGAGTTTTCTTGCTTTGTGACCCTGGACAAGCAATTTCCCTTAGTCTCTCTGAGCCTTGGTTTCCTTCTTTATTGAGTACCTGTCATGTTTTAGGTAAGATATATAATCTTTTTAGTCATCACAGTTCTGTAAGATTGGCATTATTGGCACAGTTTCACAGTGGAGGCTTACTAACTTTGCTGAAGTCATACAGGTTGCCTATTGGAAATGAGATTCCAACCCGTATCTGTCTGGTTCCAAAGAACATATCGTATTGCCACCCTAAGATCGTTAGCCATCATGAACTAACTTTCCATTAAAATAAGGCAGTGGAACACTGTGGTTAGAAGCAGAGATTTGGAATCGGATTTTGATTCATATTCCAGCTTTTTAACCAACTGTTTATCACCAGTGACCTGGAGCAAATTAAGTTTTCTGAACCTCAATCCCCTTATTGTTTGAAATCACAATAAACGGTAGTTGGCTATGGTATGAATTAAATGAGGAAATTCGTATAAAGTACCTAATAAACAGACTGAAACATACTAAGAACTCAGAGAGTAGCAGTTGTTTCATCGTTGTCACTGTTGTTTTGGTCGAGGACATTAATGTTATGTTATTGCTGTTGTGTTGTTGCTGCTGTTACTTGAACAAGTTACCAGGGTATAAAATATACAGTGTAGTGTAGTGTTAAGATCTGATCTCTGGACTCATAACTTGTCTGGACTCATATAACCTGAATTTGAATTCCTGATCTATCTATCACTAGTAATTATAAATGCTTTATTGGGTTGTTTATTCTAAGTTCCACTCATCTCCTTTACCAAATAGAATTAGGCATGGTGAGGTGGTTGAATAAATTAAACAAGTGGAGAATTTGGGGGGGGGATAAACAATGATGCCCAGATTTTTGCACATGGTGATGCCTTTTGTTAGATGGGTGTTCATGCATAGGAAACTCCAGAAGTGCAGGTTGTGATGGAAAGATAGATTCATGTTCTAAACACACTGAGCATTACTATCTGGGGGAAATTCTAAGTCACTACACTTAAAGAGCTAAATTGCAGAAAATTAAGAATCCAAATGTGGGTGATGTCCAAATAGAAGAAAAAAATATTTTTTTCCTAGTACTTAGGAAACTCCTGTAGGTTTTGAAGAATAGATAGGATTTGGTGGAAAATATGGAAAAAAGAGGTTCCTTCAACTTAAGGACATCAGCTCCTCAAGGATGTGTGTTCCATGACTAAGCACACCTTGTTCATACCTGCCAAATGGTCTCATGCACTGAGGGGTCCCTTTCCTAGACTCCAGCACCTATATTCAGTTTCACTATGGTCCAATCCCATCCTCAAAGCCCTAGATAAGGAGACAGGGTTCTCTGTATTCTATAGCATTCCACTCATCTTCCCAGGATGGAGGTATTCTGGTGGGGTGGAGGTGCAGGCAGGATAAAGATGAGGAACAGCAGTTGGGGGAACTGTTTATTTTAAGTTAAGCTTTGATTTGAAGTCATTACATTGTCTGAAAATTTTTCAGTGTTTTCTTGAGAAATCAGTTGGGATTTGGGAAGATAAAAGAGAAGGGATCTTCATCTTCCCCTACCCAATTAAAAAACAAAAGCAGAAACAGTTCACATAACCAGAAAATTTTTGAGAGACAGTAGCATGCAACATATGTTCTACAGAAATGGCTCTCAAATTTTTTGGTCTCAAGACCTCTTTATACTCTTCAAAATAATTGCAGGCTCTGTAGAGTTCTGTATATATAGTTACATTTACTGACATTTACTATATTGGAAATTAAGACTGAGAAATGGTTTAAATATTTGCTTATTAATTAATTTAAAATAATTACAAACACCTTAACTGCTCACATTAAAATTTACTAAAGAAAACCTCTATTTCTCAAGCCAAAAAATAAAAATAGGTAGGAAAAATGGTATCAATTTACATTTGTGTACATCTTTAATGTCAGGCTTCATAGAAAATGGCTGAGTTCTCATATCTGCTTCTGCATTTAATCTGTTGTGATAATACAGTTAATGTAGGCTTTCAAAACTCTACTATATGCTCATGAGAGAAGAGTGGAAAAAACAAAGATGTCTTAATTTACTTAGGCTAGCTTTGACCTTCTAGCCCTCCTGAAAGAGTCTCAAGGTACCTCTGGGTTCTGTGGCCCACACATTGTGAACTACCAGTCTACAATATGTCTAATTCTAGAATCAGACAGTCCTAGGTTCAAAACCCCAGCTGTGTAACCCTAAGCAAGTCAGTCTACCTCTCTAGACCTTCATTTTCTCATTTTTAAATTAGGGATTTTAACTAACCTCCTAGGATTTAAGGGAGGCTTAAGGATTGAAATAATGCATGCAAAAATCCAGAGCCCAATGCTAGGCATATAGTAACAGAGATCGCCCCATTCTGTTCTATCTATAAATGGATAAGGAACTGGGGATCACTTGCCTGAGGTCACACTCAATAGATGATGGCACCCCTTCTTCTAGATCCTGTGCAGGATTTATATTTGTCTGCCACGGGCTGCCTGGACCACTGGATTTTGAAGTGGGTCATCTTCAGTGCCCCTCCTGGTGGCAGGAGAGAACAGAGCCCTCATGGGGGAAGAGGAGGAAGAGCTAGCTTAGACATTAACAGCTGTGGGTGTGGCCATCTTCCCAAGCCCTGTTTATGTTGTGTGACTCTGTGCTGGCCTCCACTCCACCCCCTGACTCCTCCCACTGCTTTCTAATAAGCCCATCTCCAGTACTATTTTCCACTGGTCCCAACATGTACTCTCTTTTTCTCCTGGGCCCCCCACAGTCTAACTTGTACTATCCCCCCCAGCTTCATATACTCTATAGTCTCCCTATTGCCGTGAGAATTCAAGAACAAAAAGGGTATAAAGTGTTCTGTCTTATGGCTGGCACAGGGCCACATTCAGGTGTTAATCGCTCTTCTATCCATCGCTAGCCCCACCTCTTCTTTTTATTCTCTCTGACTGGTCTTCTTGCATGGACCTCTTCTATTTGACTAGACCTACTGCCAACTCTTATTTAGATCTCTTACTGAACAAAGTATCAGGACACGTGTTCTTGAATCAACCCTCCTTACCCCAAAAAGGCAAGAGGTAAAATGCTCCCTAGTTGACAGACACATCTCTGAGGCAGCTAAAGAGTGTGAAGACTATTTCATTCTCAGTCTTGAAAAACACTGTTATTTGGACGTTCAGAAGAACAACAGCCTTTTCTGTTGTTGATGTGTTTTACTCTTGTAGAGGTATCAAAATTATTATGTTTGACAGTTATGGTTTTAATCCCATTTTATGTATGGAAGGCACCCAGTTAGAGAAGTTCAGATGGCTTATGCAAGAACACACAGAAAGTCACGCATCCTTCAACCAGCAGTGTGACGAGCAACTGAGATTTCCAGACTTCCTGTGCAAATGCTTGGCCACATGAAGGATGCCACTGCTTAGGAATCACACATCTGTCCTGAATATTTTTTTTATTGGGAGGAAATGAAATGGAAGAGACAGACCTTGATCATATGGTTGTGTTGTCTTTTTATTCCCTTCCAAGACAGAATTTCTAGCAATCTAACAATGAGGGATATCACCATCAGTGCTCTTGCCCTTACCTGAAGATGACCCATTATCTGAAGACCCTAGACCCTGATGGACACATTTCACTTTAGCTTTGGGGGCTGACCACAGAGGCACCAGTGTGCACATTGGCAGCAAACAGAATCAGCACTTTGGGAACATGAAAGAACAAGTATCAGACTGTCTGTATCTTTGCTGTCCTAAAACTCTGCAGATGTGTAGAAGAAACTTGCTGGGACTACAAGCATGAAAAGAAGAGAGCCATGAACAGAATGAAAATGTCATAAAACCAGATTGTGGGATGATTGCACAAATATACACACTTAATAAAAATTATCGAACTGTACACTTTAAATGGGTGATTTTTATGGAGGGTAAATTATACCTCAATAGGGCTGTTGAGAGAGACAGAAATGAGACAGAGGAAAGAAGTGACAGGAAGTAATATAAAATATATTCTTATATATAATATTCTTGGGCCTGAAGAGGAATATCCATTTTTTCCCAGGATCAACTGGTAAAAAAGTAAACTTCATGGCTACAAACTATGGGAAAATAACACATTTTTTCTTTTCCCTCATTTCTGGAAACAGGCATAAATGTGACTGTGAATGCTACATTCATCTATTCGGATAGTGTGATTTATAAGTCAAATGACTGCCGGAGTAGCACCTGTGAAGGCCTTGACCTACTCAGGGAAATTTCTGTAAGTAAACACTTTAGTCGTAGGTAGAGCTCATGCCTCTCGGCACACAAAAGTCACAGTGTCCATGAGCACTTGTCCATGAGCCTTTTGTATGTCACCTCTAGTCGCATAGCTGAGTGTTTTGGCGAGAGGGTAATTTGACTTCAGCCCCATATGTTTCCCAAGTGATGAGGGGCCTTCTGGGAGTCCAGGAAAGTGGGGAGAACTTTCTATGTTCTATTTGTGCACTTCCAGTATTAAGGAGGGGAATTCTTTTGTTTTAAGTTGTCTTCAAAACATTTAAAAATTTTAAATGTTGACATTAACTGGTTTTCTTGTGTATCCCTCAGGAAGTGCCTGAGGTATTTCAAAGTCTTACACCAGAGATCTCTGTTTCAAGTTGTCACCCTACATGGGGCCACAGGTTAATGGCTTCAGGGCTGAATCTGAAACCTGAATTTTAAAGTAGTAACAGTAATGTTAAAGGGTAGAAATAGAAAGGGAGGGGCGCCTGGGTGACTCAGTGGGTTAAGCCTCTGCCTTCGGCTTGGGTCACGATCTCAGAGTCCTGGGATCGAGCCCCGCATCCAGCTCTCTGCGCATCCAGCTCTCTGCTCGGCAGGAAGCCTGCTTCCCTCTCTCTGCCTGCCTCTCTGCTTACTTGTGATCTTTCTCTGTCAAATGAATGAATAAATAAATAAATAAAATCTTAAAAAAAAAAAAAATGAAAGAAAGAAAGGGAGGGCTTCTTGCCTAATTCCTCCTCCCAGCTCCCAATCCCAGCCAGGGCTTTCTGGAATGAAAGAATACTCCAAGCTCTTGAAAGGCAATTAGGTATGCAAGCAGCCTTTTTACCACAGAAACCCAAGACAAGGCTCTCCTAGAAGCAGAATTCTAGGCATAGAACCACACAGAAGTTTAATCAGTAGCATGACCCTGACCAGACAGGTCGGCTCCTGTCAGGAAGAGACACTGACGACAGCAGTCTTTCCCAGTCTTGAGAGGGCTGGGAATGAGGAGGGGGAGTTTACAGACTCCACGTTATGATGCACGAGTTGTGTCCTCCATCCCTCTATCTCTATGGACAGAGGTGTATCCTGGTTTCCTAAGGCCAGAGATGGCATGTTCCTAATCATGGTCCTTTTGAGAAATAGTTCGAGACGCCGTCTGTAATCACCCGGCTGGTCACATTGCACTTCGTTCTCTTTAGCCCTGTTTTGTAGCTCTCCTTAAAACTGCAACCTGCCCTCTTCCCCCAAAGCACCTGCAAGTCTAGTCTGCCCACAATCCGGCCCACAGACACTGCTCAAGTTATAGTCAGTCCTTCTCCCCCACTCTGCGTTCTCCTTTTGACGAAGAATCCAAGTTCACCTCCAACAGAATCTCCTTCCTTCCGCCCACAGCATCGTCGCTTCCTCAGACTTCTCTACCCCTTAGCGCCCCTTGCCCACCTCAAGGCACCGTGCGTTGCTCCTTTCTTGACAGGCTCACTTTAAAATTTTCTGGGGCCTTTTTCCCTTACCATTTCTTTCCTACCCATTTATTCATTTTTTTCATTTTATTTTTAATTTTTTAAAAGCTTCTATTTATTTTTTTGAGAGAGAGAGAGGGAGAGCGAGAGAAGGTAGCAGGGAGCAGGGGAGGGAGAAGCAGACTCCCCACTGAGCAGGGAGCCCGATGCTGGACTTGATCCCAGAACCCCCAGGATCATGACCTGAGCTGAAGACAGGCGCTTAACCAACTGAGCCACCCAGGCGCCCCCATTGTTTTCATTTTAGAGATTCATTTTTCTTTTTTCTTTCTTTTTTTTTTTTTTTCCCTACAGAAAAACAAACGAATGGGCTGTGTCCTCATGGGGCCCTCATGTACATACTCTACCTTCCAGATGTAGTAAGTAATTTGGTTGGTTGTTGCTTTAATGCCACTGTGAGTCGAAGTCAGGCCATGATACCAATTTAAGTGATTTATCAAATAGCAGCTGGTCAAGGCAGTGCCATGAGGGGTATTGGGGCCCTCGCATTTTGCTACTTCTCTGTAGCAAAATACTTATCCAGGTAACTTGACCTTTGCTTACCGTGGGGTGAATGACCATAGCTGTTCAGGTCCAGTTACTAACATCTGAGCCTGAGAGGCAACAGCGGACAGGTAAAATATTAGAGTCCTCAGGAGACAGAGAAGACAATGAACTTGGATAATCTGAGGAGTTTAATAAAGAGGCATCTTTGCTAAGGTGTGAGCACAGTGTATGGAAACACACAGGAAAAGTGCTGTACCCGGAGCATTAGCAGGGGGTCTGTTCTCCTCCTTAGGCCAGAGGAATAAGTGAAGGAGCAAGGTACTGACTTCACAGCACAGAGGATTATATACTTAATATATGAAGGCACCTTGCCCAGTGCCCTTATCAGCTTAGGGGGAAGAAGCTGCCAATATATTAATACCACGATGAAAATATTTCTCTGCCTTTGGGAAAACCGCCCTCATCCTTTCCTTTCATTTCACTCAGTGTAATTCTCATCAGCACAGAACATTTTGTTCTTCCCCAAATCAAAATCCCTCTCCCATGCCTTTCTTTTATCTGTTCAGTCTTCCCCTGAATCAAGGATCTCCTTTGTCTACACGGAGAAAATTACGCTTCCCTTGCAATAGATTCCGGAAAAAGTAAAATTGAGTTTCTGAAATTTCTGTCATGAAGTCTGCTTCTGACACGTCCTCTCAGCTGGACAAACACACTCGGGTGTTCAGACCCACCACGTGCCACAGAAACACCACAGAAGCCCTTTCTCAGCTCATCTTCTTTTTTTTTTTTTTTTTTAAGATTTTATTTATTTATCAGAGAAAGAGGGCGAGAGAGCAAGCACAGGCAGACAGAATGGCAGGCAGAGGCAGAGGGAGAAGCAGGCTCCCTCCCGAGCAAGGAGCCCAATGCAGGACTCGATCTCAGGACGTTGGGATCACGACCTGAGCTGAAGGCAGCTGCCTAACCAACTGAGCCACCCAGGTGTCCCGTCTCAGCTCATCTTCTAAACCGAAATACAGGCAAATTCAGGCTCTTAGTCTTCCTTGCATTCATTCCCAATTGTTGTCTTATCCAACCACTTACGGATATGCCGTGAATGCGCTCGGAAGGAAAGGAGGAGCAGGAAAATTGATTCACTATTTGTGAGGGCCTCCCTTATACAAAGAAGCATTTCGGTTTTGCCGGAGTAGAGAGCATTAAGTAAAACACAGCCCCTGCCCAGTGAAATAGAGAAGGGGACAAGAGCCCAGGGAACCAGTACAAGGCAGAGTACAGCACACTCCACCAAAGAAACACAGGCTGCTCTGGGGTGGAAAGAAGGAAAGAGCCTCCGCTGGTTGGAAGAATGAAGCTCAAGAGAGAAAAAAGGACTTCATGCAGGGGATGGTGTAGGAGTTGAGTGTTGAAGAACAGGTGAAATATTAATGGGTAGAAATGAACGGTTAAGCATCCCATGCAGGCAGAGGGAGAAGTAGGTATAAGAGCAAAGAAGCAAGAGAAGTATAGAAATTTCGTGAAAGTCTGTATTAACTGGAGTGCAAGAGATGAGCAGAGGAATAATAAGAAACATGAAGTAGAGAAAACCGGAAACATGAAGTAGGGCTGTATTTGGGAGGTCATGAGTTCCAGGTGAGGGGGGTATATTTAATTAGATTTGCATCAGAAACAATTAAGATTGTGCAGGGAAGTGCCATAAGTGGCAGCTCAACTTTGGGATGAATAGGGGCCCACAGTGCACAGGAAAGACCAGAGCCCTCAGGAGACACAGATGGGAAAGTCATGAGGGGAGGAAGAGGGCAGAACTAGCATGAAAGCAGTTGACATGGAAAGAAAAGGATGGTCTTTAAAGATATTTAAGGGTAGAATCAATAGCATTTGACAACTGGATATTGGAATGAGGGATGGAAGGCAGCCAAAAACACTAAAAGATATAGGGAAATAAAGATAAAAAGCAGTTTTGAGAAATAAAAATAAAAGGTCTTTTTGACTGTGAACATGGGGAGTCTGAGATGCAAGCAGGACACCTAGTGAAACCCTTCAGTGCAAGGCCCAAGATGGAAAAGGGGATATTGCTTTGCTTCCTTTATCAAGTGTGCATTGAGGGCCTACATATGACCCCAAAGGACTGGAGATATGGAAGTGAACAAGCTAGCCATGATCTCCGCCTTCATGGAGCTTACAGTCTAGTGGAAGAGATAGATATTAAACACATACCCACTTCAGGTATCAGTGAAACGTTCTCATGGGTAAAGAGATATTTAATCCAGAACCCAATGGGTGAGTAAGGACCACAAGAAGATCCATGTATTAAACAGGGAAGGGAAATTGTGAATCATCAGGTGATGTGTTTCTCAAAGTAGTCCGAAGAAGAGCCAGATGTGAGGCAATGCATAGAGGGAGAAATATGGAGGACAATTTTGGGGTTTTAGAATATCTGTGGTGGTTGTGATGGCCATGCTCTGGTTCCTTAGCCCTACTCTTCAAAGGCATATGTCCCAGCCTAGATGTTATGACAACTCGTTTCAGAATAAATTGAAGTAACCACGCCACCCTGTATACATGAAAATACCCAGAGTTTCTTAAAACATAATACATTGCTTGATAAATATTGTTTTAAAATCTACCTGTGTGGGAGGGACACCTCTTTATTAAGGGAGAAAGCTGCTTGAAGACCCTATTTTATTCTTACCATTTATTACCAATCACAGGCTGAAACAGGTTAAAGAAGAACCGTATTTGTGCTGCTTATGTTAATCCTGACATTTTTTTTTACCTCTTGGCATAGCCTTGACACAGATTTGACCTATCCCATGATTTCAGCTGGGAGTTTTGGCTTGTCATGTGACTATAAAGAGACTTTAACCAGGCTGATGTCTCCAGCTAGGAAGCTGTTGTACTTCTTGGTTAACTTTTGGAAGGCCAATCATTTGCCATTCAAAGATTTTTCCTGGAACACTGCATATGTTTTCAAGAATGGCACCGAGACCGAGGACTGCTTCTGGTAAGCAAGACCTTTAATATGCTTCTGGCCCTTGCTGTGGAGAGAAGCCACAGAATCCTGGCTGGTTATTATCAGATATGCTCCTTCCATCTATAAAAGCACAGGGAATGGACACTAGCCCACTTTCTTACACACATGAAAGCAAAGGGGTCAAAGGAAACTATAAATGTAACTAGCATTTATGATATTTGCAACACTGCTTTTCTAAGTATGTTCACATTACGTTTGTGGACTCCCTACAGTAAATCCTCTAGAGAAAAGAGAATAAGTATTATGACCTCCATTTTGCACATAAGGACCATGAAAACCAGTGGCTACTGCTTTCACATTATAGTCCAAGATACAATACCAGAGAATATGCATCTGCCAATACTTACCACTGGTTAGAAATAGTTTTCGCATAGTTTCTCAGAGGACCGAGTGGGGCAGAAGGAGAACGGGACATTGGGCACCATGGCTAAAATAAAATTACTAGATTCACACAGCTCTAGCAGAGGTGGCAGAAAGAATCTTCTGGTTGGATTACCATAGCACCACCAGGCTGCTGCTTAGCTCCGCACTCTCTCCACCCAAGAATGCAAAAGACTAAGGGTACCACTGGGAACATACATCTAGGGAATGGCAAGAACCAACCCTAAGGCCTTGTCCTAGAAACTTTGGGGTGAACTTAGAACCCAGGAAAGTCCATTTCCCTGGGAGGATAAAAGATTTCTATCAACTCTGAATTTTCATACTATAGACTCAATGGGTTTCAACTTGTCTGTGATAATGGGGTTTATAGAGCAGAGCGGCCTTCCTCCTGCACATAGCAGGAAACCATTATAAGGGACCTGCCAAATATCTACCATTTGTATAGATACATGAAGATTCCCTAAAACTTCTCCTATACTTTTACTAAACTACATGTCCGCAATCCAGACCATTGATACCATATTATATATCATCTGTTGTGTTGATAGTGAATGAATTTTAGATGAACAAGTTCCAGGAGAGATCTGTAAGCCATGAGCAAACAACATTTGAGGCCATGAAGAAACTAAGCTGGTTTCTTAGAGTTTGTCTATTATCTGCGTAGGTACCTCAATGCTCTGGAGGCTGGAGTGTCCTATTTTTCTCAGGAACTCAGCTTCAAGGAAATTCTGAGGGGAAATGACCAGTTTCAGGATATCTTAACGAACCAGAACCGGAAAAGCAATGGTAAGGAGACATGGAAATAATTTTTTGCCAACTTCTTCCTCACAACTACTGAAGTTTTTTGAGTGGTTTTGACAGATTTACCACTGTAGATAATAATGCTGCCGTCATTACCTCCATATATTTTGTTCACTTGAGGAGATCTCGAGTTGCCTGCAACTCCACCATACTGTTCCTCCTGTTGATTAAAACCTTATCCTATGAGAGAAAGGAGGAAAGTAATTAAATATAATGTGAAAGTAATAATGAAAGCCTAGCCTTTATAAGTCAAAATGACATCGTGACCCACCATCGATAAACTGCTTTTTACGTTGACCTCAGTGCCATCTGTTATTGGATTTGTGACTAATCCTCACATATTCTGAACCCTGGTCCCATGATGACCAAGAGGAGATGTTTATTGATATCTGGCCTCAATTAAAATTACAAGGTTAGCAGATCATCTCCCTTTCCTCTGTCCCTGTACTTATGGGCCCAGGGATCTCCCAGTTACAGGTCAAATGTGGGATAAAATCATCCTTACTTTGTTTCACTTTCCAAGAATTATCTTTACAAATAAGAATATATCAGGAGCAAAGGAATCAATTGCGGACCTTTCCTACAAGGGAAGGTGCTTGCTTGGCAAGCACTGGGAATTCCTAGTATGACTCCAATCATCATCTGCTGTCATTATTAAGCTTTTGCCATATTGAGAATCTTCCATGTACAACAACAGTAGCAACAACAAAAAAGAAAATTCCATGTACAAAACATTGCCAAGATGTGGGGGGAAAAGAAGCATAAATGCCCCTTAAAAGAAGTATTCATGTCCCTAAGGTGTTTACAATTCAACTAGACAATATAGTATATAAAAAGATCCAGTGGGCACATGGGTGGCTCAGTTGGTTAAACCACAGCCTTCAGCTCAGGTCATGATCCCAGAGTCCCAGGATCAACTCCCTCATCCAGCTCCCAGCTCTGTGGGGAGTCTGCTTCTCCCTCTGACCTTCTCCCCTCTCATGCTCTTTCTCACTCTCTCTCTCTCTCAAATAAATAAATAAAATCTTTTTAAAATTAAAAAAAAATAAAAAGATCCAGTTAAGTGTCCCCCAATTCCTCTTTCTCATAGTCACACATTGGGGAAATCTGTGGCAAAGAGTGGTAAAAGTCACTCTCTCTCTCAGATAAATAAATAAATAAAATCTTAAAAATAAATAAATAAAATAAAAAGTTCCAGTGAAGTGTCCCCCAGCTCCTCTTTCACACATTCAGGAAATCCGGTGGCAAAGAGTGGTAAAGCTCACAGAATCAGATTGGACTCTAACACTGAATCCCTAAGACTGAGTTCTGAGTTAAGAAGCTATAAACAGGGGTGCCTGGGTGGCTCAGTCAATTAAGCATCTGCCTTGGGCTCAGGTCATGATCCCAGAGTGCTGGGATTGAACCCCATGTCGGGCTTCCTGCTCAGTTGGAAGCCTGCTTCTCCCTCTCCATCTCCCCCTGCTTGTGTCCCCTCTCTCACTGTCTCTCTCTCTCTGTCAAATAAATAAATAAATAAAATCTTTAAAAAAGAAGAAAAAGAAGCAGTAGCAGCAGCAGCAACAGCTATAAACAAAGCCCAAAGAAAGTTGCTTAGGAGCCCTACGTAAATTCTCTCATTCACTCAACTTTATCTTTTTCACAGTTGCTGAGGTGCACTTCACTTATCAATGAAATAGTTTTTATAACTAGTCCAACCTGGTAAAATGGAATAAACACTGAACCAGATTCATAAACTTGACAATTAGAGCTCTGCCATCGACTCATTTTTAACCCTCTGACATCTTGGCTTCCAGTCTCCTTAAATCAATAAAATTAAGGGAATGGACCAGAGGATTCTCTTTAAGATCCTTTACAGCTCTACTCTGACTCTACACCTGTAAACAAAACAAAACAAAAATCGGAAGACAGTAATTGAAGAATTGATATTAATCTTAAAACATAAATGTAGCATGGACATACTGGGTTCAGATTCAGGTAACTGGTTCCCACCTGTTTGTATATAGACCGTTGTGTATTTCCCTCCGTCTTTTTCTCTCTCCTCCAGTGATTGTTATGTGTGGTTCACCAGACATCATTGGCAACCTCAAGGGGGACCGGGCAGTGGCTGAAGACATTGTCATTATTCTAGTGGATCTATTCAAGTAGGTACAATATGGGAAAGAACTCTTCTCTTTTCAGAAAGACTCCCAGGATTTCCAGAAGATGCATTCTCTTTTCTCTTGTTTCTCACAGACTCGCATGGGGTTCAGTATGATAATATTTTAATCAGTGTTTTATTCTTTCAACACGCCGTCATTTTGATTTAATTAACTGTAGCCTTAGCAGGCATCTATACCTTTGACATCACTATCATGTCTAAAACAGAAATGTAATGACCCATTAAACCCACATGTCCATTCATCTACACAGACCCTGGTCTCCAGCCTGATTGTAAGGTATTTTTCCAGGCAGTGATAAATCAACTAATAACCCAGTAGCATTATTTTTGAGAATGTGGACCATATCTCTGCCTTCTATTGCTAATGACCTTTGATCCTAGATGATTTTTTTTTTGCCACCTTTGGTAAGAAGAAAGTTCTAGTTAAATGAGTTTGCTGTTGGGGCACCTGGGTGGCTCAATTGGTTAAGCGTCTGCCTTTGGTTCAGGTCATGATCCTGGGGTTCTGGGATCGAGC
Source organism: Mustela lutreola (assembly GCF_030435805.1). NCBI lineage: Eukaryota > Metazoa > Chordata > Mammalia > Carnivora > Mustelidae > Mustela > Mustela lutreola. The sequence continues at coordinate 93,424,978 of NC_081297.1, forward strand.
CCCACATCAGTCTCCCTGCTCAGTCTGGAGCCTGCTTCTTCTTCTCCCTCTGCCTGCCACTTTGTCTACTTGTATACTCTCTCTCTATCTCTCTGTCAAATAAAGAAATAAAATCTTCAAAAAAAAAAATGAATTTGCTTTTTCGCCCTCTGTGGTACAGCCACAGTGGGATTTTATCCTCTGTAATTCTCTGGAACTAAGGAGAGAAAGTTCTGGAGAATACAAACCCCTTCCTTTTTTCGTTTGTTCATTCCTTCCTTCATTTTTTCTCTTTCTTTCATTCTTCCTTTCCTTATATTTCAATTTTTATTTTTTAAATTTGAGAATAATTAACAGTGTTATATTTTACCACTCATCTTCTAATATGGTTGGAAAGCCCACAAACCATGCCAAGATAGTTAGTGTCTGAGTCAGAGTAAGTTTATAGAAGGTGTCTCTGGTGCACCTGTGCCCCTTGCCCCATTAATTAGATCGTATGACCTCACTTATCTGACCACATCATTAATCATTACCTGTCTGTACTCAGACTGGACACTGTTACTGCACTGATATCTCCCATATTTGCCTAGTCATCTCCCGCACACTGTATGTACTTGTCTCAGTACATACAGAGGAATGAAGCATAGGAACTGCAGGTCTATTTGATTACTAGTTTTCATGAAGATAATCTAATCAATCAACTGTAGCTGCAAAATACAGGAAAGAGGGCAAAGTTATTGATATTTCATTCCTACAGTCACATTGACAGCTTCTTTCAGTAGTTGCTTTGCCCTCTGGAAGGAGTCCTTGGTGTAGCCAGGTTGGTGTAATCTTACCTTTAGCAAATCCTCAACCAGCTGACAAAGTGTTGGCATCCGTTTGTCACTGTTCTCGAAGGACACCTGGCTATGTTTGGGGAAGATTCATTTGAAAGTTGACATTAACTGGGTTTCAAATTCTAATTCTCACACTTCAGTTCATTTGACTCTTTTTTTTTTTTTTTTCTGGACAGTTGATTAATTTATTTCTTGGGTTTCCCAAAATCACACCTCAGTTAAACAATTTTTTTTTAAAACTGTCTATCTGGAGTTCATTTGACTCTTGGGTATTATTTAGAATCTTGAGATTAAAACTTCTCTTGTAAAATGAGAATAAAGAGGCCCACTTCATAGGAGGGCTTTTAGGATTAGATGTGATAATATGAGCAAAATACTCAACCTCGTCCCCAGAGCATAGATGTGTTGTGTTCACCTATTGTTTGCATAGTAAATGATGGTTATCCTATTACAGAAGTTCAAACATGTCAGATTCTTGCATATTAAAACACTCAAATGATTTGGAAGTTTAGAATTACAGCACAATCTTAGACCGTATTGACAGTCCATGGTGGGCCAACTATTGCCTGGGATTGGGGATACACAACCAATACTCTAACGTCAAAGAGCTTACAGCATTAGAGAAAATGTTTAGTCTTTTCATGCTCATGTTTCACCATAAATTTAATTCATAAAATTTCTCTGTATCCTGTCCCAGTATATCTAAAGTATTATGAGCACATAGAAGAAACTTTCCACATATAAACTAAAAGTCAGTAAGCCTTGAAAGCAAGCACTAGCTTACATGTCCAGAGCCCAAAAAACCTCTCTCAAAGAAGTCTCTGTGTTCAGATCTTCCTTCCCACTTGTGGGTGTGAAGCAAGCACAGCCTTCTGACCCAGCCTAGCACATCATACATCAGTAACCCTATCTGGGAAGGTAGACAGTTGTCCAGGATACCAGAAAAAAAAAAAATGTTTTCAACTATTTCAAGGCTGATGCTATAGTTTGTGGGAGTTGTAGAAGCTCTGTATGATTTTTGGAGGAACCTAGTTTTCATGAGGAACTTGTTTTTTATTATAGTAACCATTACTTCACGGAAAATGTCACAGCCCCTGACTATATGAAGAATGTCCTTGTCCTGACATTGCCTCCTGGGAATTTCACCTCCATTAGCTCTTTCTCCAGGGGTTTATCACAGGTAGGTTTCATGAGTACTATTCTTTTCTTTGTCAAGGGTAAGATATTATTCTCCTATGTAAGACCCAAATTCTAAAGTAGCAATTTTTTTTTTTTTTTTACTCCCATTCACTCAACAAATTTTAACTGAGAGATCAACTATGTGCAAGATTACTGATATTAAAGCTTTTACCTTAGGTCACTGTGCTGGGCTCTGGACCAACACAACAATTATAACAATTGTTACATCAGAATGGAAGTGACACTGTGGGAAGACAGGAAGAAATCCTGCTAATTGAAGGAGGGTAGAAACTAAACAGTGTTTTTTAAAAAAAAAAAAAAAAAAAATGACGTTCTTTACACCCTAAAGCAACTTTCTGCTGTCAGGAATGTCAAAGTTATACCTTTAGAGGTAGGTACTCCTAGGTTGAGACATTGTCCCCTATTATAATTAAGCTGACCATTGTGTGAATTTGTCCAGCAGAGTCTAGCATTTCATCTGGTGTAGCATTTATCCTAGAAAAAAGAACCTCTAACTGGACTTTAAATCCTGGCCACCTTATTATAATGCAGGAGCCCCTGACCCTAATACCGACTTGGGCCTTGTCAGTCACTGCACCTTCATCAGATATATTCTGCCCTCAGTGTCAGTTGAGAGCAGGTTTGGACTGGGAAGAGAAAGGAAGAGAAAAAGATACTGAGGACCATCAACAACCTTGAGATGGCAAGCCACAGGCCAGGCCCAAAGAGCTATAGGGGAAGTTGGGTACCATGGGGAGTCTCACAGTTTTTTCCTGGACTAGCAGTTCTAAACCCTCTGTTTTACAGCCCTGCCAAAATTAGGAGCTGAAACCACCTCTGGGGTTAGATCTTAACTGGATTCTTTTGGTTTCATGAAAAGATGATTTCAGCAAAAGACATTGAAACCAATGAGAGACGTTTTCTTTTTTTTCTTTTTATATTTCTAACAAATATACTTCTGAGTGTAATAGTCCAATATCACTTGCCCAGCTGCTAGGCTCTGGCAAAAGTGTGATTCTTCACAGGTGAGCAGTCTAAAATGCCCAAGCTGACAGAATTCACTTGGTCTCAGGGGCATAAGACTTTTAATCTCCAGCCCAACTCTATGATAACCACCATGCAACTGTTGAGAACTGTCTTCAAAGCAAATTCAATGATATTATCCAGTCAACTCCCTTCCTGCCCCATTCAGGGTGCTGAAGGGCAAAAGTTGTTTTTACTGTTGTTCTCTTTTACTTTTTGTGAGAACATTATTACACTACGAGCAAATATTTCTTCTATATAAAATCTCACAAGAATTATGACAGTGCTTCATGCTGTTCTTCCTCATTAAAATGAAAGATTTCAGGATCATGGGAAGAAAATACCATTTCTTTTAGTTACTTCCCTAAAGACAGTGTTCCAGTTTTATTGATTGCCAAGGAAAGGCAGAATTTTGACACAGGGCTAATAAAAGAGCCCTGGCTCAAGGACATAGTTTCCAAAAGACTTCTTTAATGTCATCCCTACCATTCTCCTAATATCTCTTTACCTTTCCAGTTACTCTACTGACCCCAAGAATGTTTTACTCCAGGCTCAAGACCAGAATCTCTTTTGGGGAACTCATTTTAAGATTTTTCTTTCCCATTCAGGCAGAAAATAACTTTGCTCTTGCCTACTTGAATGGAATCTTGCTATTTGGACACGTGCTGAAGACATATCTTGAAAATGGAGAAGCTATTACCACCCCCAAATTTGCTCAGGCTTTCAGGAACCTCACTTTTGAAGGTACTGGTTTCCTAAGAGCAGACAACAACAGCAACAAAACTTAACACTTTCTGCAGAAAGCTGAAGAAATTCAGGCTTTATGGATGGACTTTGGGAAGCAAAGAGGAGGGTTGGTCATAGATAGATTGACAGCTAAATCTTTGAGTTTACTCGGATACAAACACCATTGCAAACATTTGGGGGTTGCTGTTATTGATATCTGGACCCCAGTTTATGCTTCAGGATCTCAGAACCTTTCAGTACTAAAGAAAGAGCATATGGCCTAGACTTTGTACTTATGAACAAACTCCTCACAAGTCATCTTGGACAGTGATGTCCTGACTGTGCTTGGAGACTAGCAAGAAGAGAAATCTCTGCAGTTTGATTTTGGTCCTTCCATATCTCTTTTCTATCCTTTAGGGATCTGGGACCCTGTATTACCCTCAAACTACCAAAACCTCTCATAACAATATTACCCCAAAGTTCCCAACACGTGTTCCTGAGTTTGAAGTTTGCTTACTGTAATTTTAGGGGCACCTGGGTAGCTCAGTGGGTTAAGCCGCTGCCTTCAGCTCAGGTCATGGTCTCAGGGTCCTGGGATCGAGCCCCACATCGGGCTCTCTGCTAAGCAGGGAGCCTACTTCCCTTCCTCTCTCCCTCTCTCTCTGCTTGCCTCTCTGCCTACTTGTGATCTCTGTCTGTCAAATAAATAAATAAAATCTTGGGAAAAAAAAACACTCAACCTGTAATTTTAATTTGCCTTTCCCTAATTACTATTGAATAGTGATATCAAGCACCTGTTCATGTGCTTATAGGCCATTTGTGTATGTTCTTTAGAAAATCTCTCTTCAAGACTTTGCCTCCTTTTGACTTGTTGACTTGTTTGGCTTTTGTCTGGGTATGAATAGCTAATCAGATATATGATTTGCAAATATTTTCTTCTATTTTGTGAGTTGCCTTTTTACCCTGTTGATAATGTCTTCATGCACAAAGTTTTTACATCTTCACAAAGTCCAATTTGGCTATTTTTTCATTGGTTGCTTGTGCCTTTAGTATCATATTCAAGAAATCAGTGCCAAATCCAGTGTCAAAAAGCTTTTGTTCTGTGTTTTCTTCTAAGAGTTTTATACTTGTAGGTTTACAATTATGTCATGGATGCATTTTGAGCTATATGGATATCCAATTTTTCCAGCACCATTTGTTAAAGATTCTCTTTTCTCCCAGTGAATGGTCTTGTCACTCTTAGCGAAAATCACCTGACCATATATATAAGGGTTGATTTCTGGACATCGTATTCTATTACATTTGTATACACATCTGACTTTATGCTAGTACCATACTGTTTTGATTACTGTAGTTTTGTAGCAAGTCCTGAAATTAAGAAGTGAGTCCTTCAGCTTTGTTCTTCTTTTTCAAGATTGTCTTGACTGTTTAGGGTCTTTTGAGATTCCATATGAATTTTAAGATGGCTTTTCGTAAAGAAAAGAAAAAAATCATTATTTGACAGGGATTGTATTAAATCTGTAGACTACTTTGGATAATACAGATTTCTTAATGATATTGTCTTCCAACAATATGGAGCAAAATGGAAACATGGAGGTTTCCATTTATTTTTATCTTCTCCAATTGTCTGCAGAAATACTTTGTAGGTTTTTTTTTTTTTGTACAAAGTCTAGTTTGTTTGATATTAGCATATGAATATATTACTGTTTCTGTCACTCTCTTTGTTACTATTTGCATAGAATATCCTTTTCCATCCTTTCTCTTTCATCCTATTTGTGATTTTGAATCTAAAATGCATTTCTTATAGATATTATATAGAATTATTTTTTTAAGATATTGCCTAGTCTCTATCCTTGATTGGAGAATTTAATCTATTTTATATTTAAAGTAATTACTGATAGTGGAGATTTACTTTTATCATTTTGCTCTTTGTTGTCTGTTGTCTTAGAGCTTTTTGTCTCTGATTTTCTGCATTATTGTCTTCATTTGTATATAGTTGATTTATTTTGTAGTGGAATGTTTGAATTCCTGTCTTACTGTGTTGTTTATACTCTTCAACCATTTTCTTTGTATTCCTGTGGGTATTATAGTTAACACCCTAAGGTTATTACATTGTAATTTGACTTTATACCAGTTTAACTTCAATAATATCCAAAACCTCTACTCCTTTAATACTTCCATACCCACCTCCTTCTGATGTTGACGCAAATTGATGCAAAATTACATCTTTATATGTGTGTGTCCAAAAATATAAACTCATGATGTTTTAAACACTAGTCTCTTAAATTATATCAAAAAAGTAGAGTTATAAACCAAAGTTACAATAGTGGTAGTTTTTAAAACCATATTCATCTCTTAAATCATATAGAAAGCAAAAAGTGGAATTAAAGACTATTGTTGTATTAATGCTAGATGTTATAACAGCCCCTGTATCTGCCTTTACTGAGATCTTTATTTCTTTGTTTGGCTTCAAGTTATTGTCCAGTGTTCTTTCACTTCAACCTATAGGACAACCTTTAACATTTCTCCCAGGGCAGGTTCTGGTGGTTACAAACTCAGCTTTTGCTTATCTCAGAATGTCTTACTTTCCCCCTCATTTTTGACAGATTCATTTGATAAAGAATGCTTGGATGAAAGTGTTTGTTTTATCAAATTTGAGAATTTTTGGCCACTATTTCTTGAGATATTCTATTTACTCCTTTCTCCCTTTCTTCTTCTCCTTCTTCTTCTTCTTTCTTCTTTCTTCTTTCTTCTTCTTTCTTTTTCTTTTTCTTCTTCTTCTTCGACTTCCACAGTGCATATGGTGTGTTCACTTTTTATTCTCTTCCTCAGATTTGATAATTTCCATTGTCCTATCTTTAAGTTCACTGAGTCTTTCTTCTACATGCTCAGATCTGCCTTTGAATCTCCCTAGTGAGTTTTTCATTTCAGCTATTGTATTTTTTCAGTTCTAGAATTTCCTCTGGGTTTCCTTTTTAGGTTTTCCTTCTCTTTATTAATATTTCCCTTTTGTTCATACATCATTTTCCTGACTTTATGTACATCCTCTTTTAGTTCTTTGAGCATCTTTAAGACAGTTTTAAAACCTTTGTCCATTAGATCCACCGTCAGGTCTTTTTCAGGGATAGTTTGTTCCTTTTTCTTTTGATTGGGCAACACTTTCGTGTTTCTTTGTCTGCCTTGTGATACTTTTGTTGAAATCTAGATATTTGAATTCTAATAATTTGATTCTAATAATCCTAGAAATCACATGGTAAATGGAGAATTTTTACTGGTTCAGTAAATATTCTTAGCAAAAACTTTTCACTAATAAGTAGATTTACTTGGCTGATTATATTTTCATCCTAACTGCAATGCAAAAATGTTCTCTTCTAACTAAATACTAAATAGCATGTCTCTTAAAAATATCATCAGAGATCTCAGGACCAAGAGCCAATGAATGTTCCTTCTGATTAGCTCACTAACATAGTTTTTCAGTAAAATAGAGTAGTCTGAACCTATTTTATACACTGTGTAAGGATCTAACTCATTTTTCAGTCAAAAAGTCAAAGAATAACTCCAGCTTTTTCTGACTTTGCCCTAGGGCATGCAGGTCCTGTGACTTTGGACGACTGTGGGGATATTGACAACACTATGGTGCTTCTGTATACTTCTGTGGAAACCAACAAAGTATGTCTAATTTCTTTTCAGGAAATTAGGGTGAAGGGACTAGATGAAGAAGGATAACTACAAGGCGAGTTATAGCAAAGGAATCAGAGAAGTTGTGTTTAAAATCTGCAAGTTATTTATTTCAGTCACAATTATGACCTACTTAGGACTGTATCCTTTAAACATTTTGACCCATACCTTATTTAGAATGTCTACACTCTATTGGCTATATAAAATACCCACCCAGAATACATTGGTATAAAGACCAAACTATTGATGGAATACAAAGAGAGGATGACTGTGCTCTCCTAAGAATTGTTTATTCATTTCCACAGATAAAAATTTCAAAGAAACATTCTCTATTCTCTCCATCTGAACTCATGAAAATCATTAATTCTGCATTTTTCTGACACATATAAACAGTCCTATGATGTCATGCTCTTATTCACATTATCTCTTTTCTCCTCACCTACATATAGGTTCTTTAAAGAAAGGGAATGGGTCTTACTTCTGTATGCCTCCAGTGCTTGGCTTCTTATATGCCATATAGTTGATGACTAATCAGCTTTTAATTTAAAAATAAAACACCTGTCTTTATGTCACCCAAAGTTGTGCCCATCACAAAGTATGAAAGCCCCTGTTCTGCCAACCAAATGGTCAGTAGAAAGTTTTTTTTAAGACATCATGTCCTGACATAACTAGGAATCTAAGAGAAAAAAATTATTCATTTTTTCATGTGATTTTCTGATGTCATCATTATCACATCTTTAAGTCATATATTTAGTGCATATATTGACCCACTTTATTTTTTTTTTAAGATTTTATTTATTTGACAGACAGAGATACAGTAGGCAGAGAGGCAGGCAGAGAGAGAGGGGAAGCAGGCTCCTTGCTGAGCAGAGAGCCTGATGTAGGGCTCGATCCCAGGACCCTGAGATCATGACCTGAGCCAAAGGCAGTGGCTTAACCCACTGCGCCACCCAGGCGCCCTGGCCCACTTTCTTAAAAAATATCTGTAATGGAAAGCTAGAGGGAAGATGTCTAGATTGAGAAAGTTAAACCAGAAATTTGGGGGCAACATTTCAGAAAAGTACTCTGTAGTTTTCAGTTACTATAAAAACCTTGAATTTAATGCTCTATTTCACATATACTTCATGGGAATACCTTAAAATAAAGTCTCATCAATGCTCCTGTTATTATAGTAACTATAAAGAGAACTATGCTCTTCTTTGAGTTATTTATGTCTGGGATGATGCTCTTGGAGAGAAGCAAATGCATGTAGAAAGATCCCACATCAGCCTCATAACTGCTCTTCAGTATGAAAAATGTTCTGTGCACTCATTCTGTCTGAAGGAAAATCTAGCTGAATTTTTCAATGAAGGCAAATGTAGTTGAAGTTTTTGATAATTTAATGCCATCAACTGCTGTATTATATGTATATATAGGGAAACCAGGTATTCATTCTCAAAACACAGGGATATAAATAAGTTATTCTGTATCCAGAGGAAGTCTCAATAGAGATCAATGTACTGCCCTCTAATATTAGGATATTTACTACACTTATTATATGCAATTACAGATCATGCTCACAAGTTAAAAGTGTATTTCTAAAGATGGAAAACTTCTATCCAGGAAGTTTTGAGGGAATGGTGTTGAATTTAGAACAATGGTCATTATATGCAGCAGCAATAAAAGGATGTGCTAATACATCCCATCAGCAGATTGCTGAAAAAGAAAACTTTTATCTCAGAAACCTAATTAGTATCACATATAAGATAGCACATTAGAGCAAAAGGATAGAAGATATTTGAAAATTATGTAATTGACTAATTTAAATGTGAATTATTTCAGAGCCTCTTGATTTGCCAAAATGGATAATGAATGGATTTTAGCTGTAGTGCATTTTCTCAAGATACTATTTTCAGTAGCAACTTAATATTGTGAAAAACATTGGTACTTCACTTATCTTGTGACTTGGAGCTAACTATTTAATTTCTTTTGGCCTCTATTTAAACTTTTTTGTAATATGAGAGACTTGAACTAGTTCTCTAAAGACCCAAGGAATCCATGTTGAGTAGGAGTTACTGGTCTGAGCATAAAGTAGCATATGATTATAAAGAAACAAAAATAATTGAGCCACCTGAAGCTTAACTCTACTTTCATGCTGTGAACTAATAAATGGTTGCTAACTAGCTAGCTCCTGGCTGCTAAACATGACTTTGTTTCACTGAAAATTGTTACTATGAAATTCAAGTGTCATTGGGCAAGACCGTCTCATCAGAAGTCGTTCTAAAATGTCTTTTTCTGCTCATCCTTCTTCTTTTTCATGCCCTGACACAGTACAGGGTTCTCTTGAGCTATGACACCCATATAAATAAGACTACCCCAGTGGCTAACAACCCCGTGTTCATCTGGATGAACCACAAACTTCCTAATGATCTCCCAGGCCAGGGTAAGATATCCTTTAGTGAATTTTGTTTCCATGAAGTTGCTTTTCAGGGTAAGGTAAGTACTTTCAATGGTTTATGCAATTAGCACGTGCTTTTGTGTTTTCATTTGTTTTGTTTGTTGTCTAAATTAGATTTGCCAAGTTTGTAAAATGTGGACTTTACTTCCCTGCCTAATGAATATTACCTTTCTGATTAAATACTAAAAATATCCCTAATCTAATTTAGCTATACCTCTCTTTAATATATGTCCTACCTACCAACAAAATTTATCCTATAGAAAATTAAACTTGACAGTTGGCAAAATGAACACAAAGACATGTATTCTTTCTTTTTTTTTTTGTAAATATTTTATTTATTTATTTGACAGAGAGATCACAAGTAGGCAGAGAGGCAGGCAGAGAGAGAGGGGAAAGCAGGCTCCCTGCTGAGCAGAGAGCCCGATGCGGAGCTTTATCCCAGGACCCTGAGATCATGACCTGAGCCAAAGGCAGAGGCTTAACCCACTGAGCCACCTAGGCATGCCAAGACATGTATTCTTAATGCCAATTATTCCATTTTATCGCAATAAACTCAAAGTATACATATTTCAGCAAGGAACACAAGATGCCTTCAGCCATTGGTCATCAGTGAGCATGGCTTCAAAAGTCTCCCCCATTTCCTCATCAGATACATACTTGGGTTATCATGATGGCTACCCACCTACTTAAAATGAGTTCCTATCATGTCATGGAAAGCCCTACCATGAGCAGGACTTCACCCATGTGACTACCGAGGCAACCACCTAACATTTGCCATCACTGGACAGGACCAGCCAGGTATGTCCTGGACAACAATGTCTCAGGAAAATCTGGCTTAGCCAAGGCTTCTTACAATGAATATTAAGTAATTTCATGTTACTAATCTATTTCTTGAGAAAAAAAATGTTTAAATTTGGACAAATATTTATGCCCAAAGATGCAAAAAAAAAAAAAAAAGGAAGAAACATTAACAAAATGATTTAGCAAATGATGATATATCCCAAATAGAATATCACAAGCCAATTAAAATAATTATTTACAAAGAATTTTAAATGACATAGGAAAACTTATAAGGTAAATTAACAGGAAAATAAACAACTTTTTTATTTAATGAAATTCTAACTTTGTAAAACAATGTTAGAAATAGCCTGTAAAGAAATATGCTAAAATGTTAACAGTGGTGGCTTCTGAGTAATAGGATCTTAGGAATATTAAGTATTTGTTGGTTTGTTTGGTTCATTGGTTGGTTGGTAGTTTGGGACTTTTTCTTTTCTTTTCTTTTTTTGCTATTTTATGTTTTTCTTAATTTTCCAAATTTTTCCATAATGAGTATATTAATTTACCATTTTTAAATATTAAAAAAAAAACTAGAACTATTTCTCTCCCAGTCCTGGTCTGTAGCCAGAAACTGAAGCTGATACGATATAAAGAGAAAAGTTCTGGTTTGATGCACTTGATTGTGTTAATGTGTTTGACACACTTCGTATGTTTTCAGTCCTCTTGCATCCCATGAGTCAAATATGGTTAAAAATGATTCTTTTATTTTTATTCAGTAGCCATGAGCAGTTGGCTAAAGCAAAGAAGCAAGGAGAGAGGCGGAAAGTGAGGTTCCCACTCTTCTAAACAATAAGCAATCCTGAGCTGATTTCAGGTTTACTGTTACCATTTTTCAAGTTTTTTGTTTTGTTTTGCTTATTTATTTGACAGAGAGAGATTACAAGTAGATAGAGAGGCAGGCAGAGAGAGAGAGAGGGAAGCAGGCTCCCTGCGGAGCAGAGAGCAGGATGCAGGGCTTGATCCCAGGACTCTGGGATCATGACCTGAGCCGGAGGCAGAGGCTTAACCCACTGAGCCACCCAGGCGCCCGGTTAGCTAACATACAGTGTTATTTAGTTGGAGGTGTCCAGAATAGTGATTCAGTACTTCCATACATCCCCCTGTGCTCATCACAGCAACTGTCCTCCTTCATCCCCATCACCTATTTCACCCATGCCCGCACCTCCCTCTCCTCTGGTAACCATAAGATTGTTCTCTATAATTAAGAGTTTCTTTCTTGCTTTCTGTCTCTCTCTTTCTCTCTGTCCCCTTGGCTTGTTGACTTTGTTTCTTAAATTCCACATATGAGTGAAATAATATAGTATTTCTTTTTCTCTTCTTTCGCTTAGCATTATCCTCTCTAACTCTAACTCTCTCTACTCTAACTCCATCCATGTCATTGCCAATGGCAAGATTTCATTCTTTTTTATGGTTGACTGATATTCCATTTCATATAAAGATGTGACATATAAATATATATTTATTAATTATATTTTATAATTATGTTAACCATATACTATACTGTTATATATTTATATATGAATTTTTAAATATTATATAATTTATATATATCTATACATATACATATATACACATAATATATAATATACATATATAAATTTCTATATAAAATATATATTACATATAATAATTACAATAATATATGTCTGTTCATGTCTTCTGCCCATTTTAAAATATTTTTTAAATAATTTTATTTATTTATTTCACAGAGAGAGACATCACAAATAGGCAGAGAGGCAGGCAGAGAGAGACGGGGAAGCAGGCTCCCCGCTGAGCAGAGAGCCTGATGCAGGGCTCCATCCCAGGACCCTAAGACCACAACCTGAGCTGAAGGCAGAGGCTTAACCCACTGAGCTGCCCAGGTGCCACTTCTGCCCATTTTTAATTGGATTGTCGTTTCAGTGTTTTATAAGGTCTCAATGTATTTTGGATCCTAACATTTTATTGGATATGTCATTGGCAAATATCTTCTCCCATTCTGTAGATTGCCTTTAGTTTTGTTGATTGTTTGCTTCGCTCTGCAGAGACTTTTATTTTTATGTAGTCCCAAGAGTTTGCTTTTGCTTTTGTTTCCCTTGCCTGAGGAGACATACCTAGAAAGAAATTGCTATGACTGATATCAAAGAAGTAACCATCTCTGCTCTCTTCTGGGACTTTTGTGGTTTCAGGTCTCATCTTTAGGTCTTTAATCCTATTCCAAATAATAAGATACCTAGGAATAAACCTAACCAAAGAGGTGAAAGACCTGTACTCTGAAAACTGTAAAACACTGATGAAATTGAAGATGACACAAAGAAATGAAAAGACATCCCATGGTTATGTATTGGAAGAACAAATATTGTTAAAGTGTCCATACTACCCGAAGCAATCTACACATTTAAGTCAATCCCTATCAAAATACAAACAGCATTTTTCCAGAGCTAGACCAATCTTAAAATTTGTATGGGCCCACAAAAGACTCCCAATATCCAAAGCAATCTTGAAAAAGAAAAGCAAAACTAACATTGCCTTTTAAAGTTGATTTTTTTTCATTAACAAGCTTTTTTTCTTAATTATCTCTAGAACCAACTTCAAGATTTGTAGGTTTAAACCAAACTTACATGGGTTTCTGCAACTCTCTGCTTTTTTCTTTTGTAGCTTTTTGAATTACAATTATTTTTTCTTATTTATATTTCTTATTTTCTTGTATTTCTTGTTTGGTTCATTGGTTGGTTGGTTGGGACTTTTTCTTTCTTTTTTTTTTTTGCTATTTTATATATTTTTATTTTTATTTTTTTATTTTTTATGTTCCCTTAATTATAGTGACAATATTAGTTTATATTTTTAATGTATTTCTTTAAGAGTTTTGGGGCACCTGGGTGGCTCAGTGGGTTAAAGCCTCTGCCTTCGGCTCAGGTCATGATCCTCAGGGTCTTGGGATCCAGCCCCACATTGGGCTCTCTGCTCAGCAGGGAGCCTGCTTCTTCCTCTCTCTGCCTGCCTCTCTGCTTACCTGTGATCTCTGTCTGTCAAATAAATAAATAAAAATCTTAAAAAAAAAAAAGAGTTTTTAGGTATTTTTTACTCAGTAGAATGATCTGTTTTTGTAAAATGCTCTACTTCTCAAAAAGAAATTTTAAAAAATATTTTATGTATTTATTTGAGCAAGAGAGAACATGAGTGGGTAGCTGTGGAGAGGAAGAAGCAAACTCCCCACTGAGCAGGGAGCCCGAGGTGAGGCTCCATCCCACGACCCCGGGATCATGACCTGAGCCAAAGGTAGACACTTAACCAACTGAGCCACCCAGACACCCCTCAAAAAGCAGTTTTTGAGAGAGCTCTCCTTATTTACCCCAAAGAGATCACATTAAATATTCATGTTATATTATTCTTATTACAGGGACATTGTATCAGTCTGAGCAACTTCACTTCATCCTCATTTAACCAGAAAATTCAGTTAGCCGGAGCTTTTCATTACTCAGCTGTTCCTACATTTAATTTTAAACTTTAAAAATAAAGTAACTCAATCTTTCAAATAGTATACCAATAAGATATTCCTCTGGTCTTTTATCTGGGTACACAACAGCCCCCTAAGTAACCAAATGTTTCATCTGAGATAACACCATCACTGTCATTTCATTCATTCTACAAAGATTTACTAGTGCCAGGCAGTGTTCGAAGCACCTGGGACACAGCAATGGACAAGGCGCATTTGTTTCTGTTCCTCATCCACACCATCATCATCTGCCTCCTGGGTTACAATAACATCCACCTGACTTCCTGCTTCAGTTCAGCTTCCAGTCTACCTTCCATCCAAACAACATTGCCACCAGAATGAAAGCGTGGATCCAATCATATCGTTATATTTTGCTAACACTCAATTGGCAGCTCCCCTTTCACCATAAAGTCCAAGTGACTTATTAGAGCACAAAATGTCCATTAATTTTCCCTCTTCTCCAACTTTATCTTTCTTCTTACCTGAAATCCCTTTCCCATTCCTTCAATTTTTACCTACTTCTTTAAAAAAAGGAAGGGTGAGGGACACCTGGGTGGCTCAGTCGGTTAAGCTGCTGGTCATGATCGGCTCAGGTCATGATCCCAAGATCCTGGGATCGAGTCCCTCATTGGGCTCCTTGCTCGGCGGGGAGCCTGCTTCTCTCTCTGCCTCTGCCTCTGCTTGCTTGTGCACTCTCGCTTTCTCTCTCTCTCTTATTCTCTCTGACAAATAAATAAATAAAATCTTTAAAAAAAAAAAGAGGGAGAGAAAAAAAAAGGGAGGGTGACGAGTCTTGCAACTTTATGCCCGTGTCCTTAGTGATACTAATCTCTCTGATTAAAATGTATCACTCCCCCTAAAGATGAGAAGCTTCTCATCTTCAACATTTAACTTAAATTTCATTTGTGTAAGCTTCTTAGCATCCCAGGAGGCTATTGATCTTGCTTACATCCCACCAGACTTCTAACATAGGATTTATATCATACTTACTTGTTTACACATTTTTTAAACCATACACTGTTTAAATTTAGGGACTAATTTTTTTTTAATTTAAATTCACTTAGCCTACATATAGAACATCATTAGTTTCAGTTGTAGAGTTTAGTGATTCATCAGTTGCATGTAACACCCAGTGCTCTTCACATCACGTGCCCTCCTTAATGCCCATTACCCAGTTACCCCATACGCTCACCCACCTCCCCTACAACAACCCTCAGTTTGTTTCCTATGATTAAGAGTCTCTCATGGTTTGTCTCTCTCTCTGATTTCTTCCCATTCTGTTTTTCCTCTCTTCCCCTATGAATTTTTTTAAATTCTGCATATGAGTGAAATGATATAATTCTCTTCCTATGATTGACTTATTTTACTCAGCATAATACCGTCCAATCCCATCCATGTCAATGTAAATGGTAAGAGTTCATTCTTTTTTGATGGCTGAGTAATATTCCATTGTGTATATATACCACATCTTCTTTATCCATTCACCTGTTGATGAGCATCTCGGCTCTTCCCATAGTTTAGCTATTGTGGAAATTTCTTCTATAAACATTGTGGTGTAGGTACCCCTTCAGATCACTACATTTGTATCTTTGGGATAAATGCCTAGTAGTACAATTGCTGGGTCGTAGGGTAGCTCTATTTTTAACTTCTTGGGGAACTTCCATACTGTTTGCTTGCCACCAACAGTGTAGGAGGTTTCCCCTGTCTGCACATCCTCACCAATATTTGTTGTTCCTGACTGGTTAATTTTAGCCATTCTAACTGGTGTGAAGTGGTATCTCATTGTGGTTTTGGGTCTATTCTTTATTCACATCTGCCCAACAAAGTGCCTTCAAAGGAACAAAGGAAGGAAGGACAATAACTATAAACCTGAGTTTCTACTCAACACATAGCCACACTGTATTAATTTTAGTCAATTTACTAAGTGTGAGTTTCTTCCTTCTTCAGATCAGGAGATTTGTTAACTGATTCCAAGATTCTTTCCAACTATCAGATTGTATGACTTGGTTTTATAAACTCATTTTACCATCACTGTCAATCTAATTAAATAGACTGTAATAACCATAGCAGCCACCAGAAGGCAGCTAGAGCTTAATTTTTGAACTAATGTCCCACTGTGACTTGACTAATTCAAGCAAAACTGAAAAATATGTTGAATTAACAACTATTATATTTAAATAGTATACAGTATATTTAAATATCATAAGTATTTTTAGTTTGACAAGATGTGTGTGCTGTCAGGGGTAGATAGGAATTGAGATGCAGGAGGACCCAGCAGACAGAAGTCCTCCAGTTCCACCAATTCACGCTGTAGTCTAGGGGATGTGTCATTTCAGTAGACTGATGAGTAGAATCGCTGATACCTAGAAATTTATTTCTCGCACCAACTTTGAGAGTGGTGGTAATAGCATTGGTGGCGGGGAGTGATAGGAGTGATGATTACAGTGATAATCAGAATTCGCACCATCAGATATGCTCATCCAAATCCAAAATACTAATCTGTTTCTGCCATGATGAGAGATAAATCCAGAGCTCACATCTTCACTGTTAAAAATTTCCCCCTTAACCCTCTTACACCGTTGGTGGGAGTGCAAGTTAGTATAGCCACTTCAGAAAACAGTGTGGAGATTCCTCAAAAAATTAAAAATAGATCTACTCTATGACCTGGGAATTGCACTATTGGGCATTTACCCCAAAGATACAGATGTAGTAAAAAGAAGGGCTACATGCACCCCAATGTTCATAGCAGCAATGTCCACAATAGCCAAACTGTGGGAAGAGCTAAGATGCTCTTTAACAGGTGAATGGATAAAGAAGATATGATCCATATATACCGTGGAATATTATGCCTCCATCAGAAAGGAAGAATACCCAACTTCTGTATCAACATGGACGGGACTAGAGGAGATTATGCTGAGTGAAATAAGTCAAGCAGAGAAAGTCAATTATCATATGGTTCCACTTAAATGTGGAACATAAGAAATAGCATGAAAGACATTAGGAGAAGGAAGGGAAAAGTGGAGGAGGGGGGATCGGAGGGGGAGATAAACCATGAGAGACTGTGGACTCCAAGAAACAAACTGAGGGTTTTACAGGGGAGGTAGGTGAGGAGATGGGTGACCCTGGTTTGGGGTATTAAGGAGGACACATATTGAATGGAGCCCTGGTTGTTATATGTAAACAATGAATCTTGGAATACTACATCAAAAACTAACAATGTGGGGCGTCGGGGTGGCTCAGTGGGTTAAAGCCTCTGCTTTCGGCTCAGGTCATGGTCTCCAGGTCCTGGGATTGAGCCCCGCATAGGGCTCTCTGCTCAGCAGGGAGCCTGCTTCCCTTCCTCTCTTTCTCTCTCTCTCTCTGCCTGCCTCTCTGCCTACTTGTGATCTCTGTCTGTCAAATAAATAAATAAAATCTTTAAAAAATAAAAAAACTAATGATGTACTGGTATAGTGACCAACATAACATAATAATAAAAAAAATTCCTTTTAGCAGAAAACAAGATAAGAAGCAGAGGCCAAGGGGTATGTTAGTTAGCAAAGCATAAATCCTTCCAAGTCACCCGTTATAGAAAGCATGGAGACATTTTTAGTGAAAAAAATTCATGCACATGCTGTTAAAATTCAATAGTAAAAATGTTCATAATGGAATGTGAGTGTGCCTGGTCCCTCCTTTGTCAGATCTGGTCTCTGAGTCACTTCTGCCTTTAGTTTATTGCATATTTCCAAATAATATGCAAATATTCACAATTTATATGTATAATAGTATGCATATATTCATAATTGCATATTTCTAAATAATATGCATATATTCATTATTCATAAGCTTTGGATCTTATCTGTTTATTTCTTGTATTGATGAAAGATTTAGTTCATCTTCACCAGCCCTACTTCTTTTCTAACCTTTTCTCAATATAGTTATATTTGTCAGTACATTTATTGGGTACCTTTGTAATTTTAGTTAATATGCATAAGCTTCTAGTATTGTTCTACCAAACTATATAAAAAACTTCATGGAGCTCCTGGGTGGCTCAGTCAGTTAAGCATCTGCCTTCAGCTCAGGTTATGATCCCAGGGCCCTGGGACCAAGCCCCATGTTGGGCTCCCTGCTCAATGGGGAATCTGCTTGTTCCTCTCCCTCTCCTTCTCCCTCCACTTGTTCTCCCTCGCATAAATAAACAAAATCTTAAAAAAATAAAATAAAATAAAAGCTTCTTGCTTCCCAGCTTGGTAAGAGGAAGATATTACTATCTCTATCCTTCCTACTACCTCCTTCCTACCTCCCAGATTCTCCTGTATTTTTAATTTGTCATAGCTGATAATATCTATTTGGTAGCCATATAAACTCTCTGTCATTTACCTATAAGTTGATTCTGTAAGTTGAAAATTAGTAACATTTTCATCATTATTATTTATATAAAGCGAAATAAGCCTCTATTGCTTAGAGTCCATTCCATTTTTCCTTCTTGGACTCACTAACTTCCTATTCTAACCAGAGTCCATTGTAGCATATATGAACCATGACTTTCTTGTACAGTTTTATTCTTGTTGTCCTTCTCAGTTTAGGCCTGTTCATCTGCGTTTTCAGTTTCTGCTTCAATGCTTCCTTGGGTTGGATCCCCATTTTCCTGAATTCCACTTGCCTTTCTGTCAGTCTCTTAAATTCCTTCATCTTTACAACTCCACCTGCATACGTGTGCTCCAATAAATTAAATCACTTACATCCTTCATTGACTTCTGTCAATGACCCAGGAGCCCTTGGGAAGAACCAGCAGGCAACACTGACTTTTAATACTCCACAATGATTGTCTTTTCCTCTGATTGTGCTTGGTATTAAAAAAAATAGTTGACTCTGGGGCCTCGGGTGACTCAGTCAGTTAAGTGTCCGACTCTTGATTTCGGCTCAGGTCATGATTCAGGATTGTGAGATCAAGCCCTGCATCAGTCTCCACGCTCAGCAAGTGGAGTCTGCTTGTCTTTCTCCCTCCCACCGCTTGCGGAGTCTCTCTCTTCCTCTTTCTTTCTCTCTCTCTCCCTCTCTCTCAAATAAATATATAAAATCTTTTAAAAAAAATAGTTGACTCTTTCTTCCTCTGTGAATTCTTCTTAGGTATATTGGTTTCAAGGACATCAGGTGGGTTTCCACCAAAACTATTTACATACTGGAAACTATATCATGTTCTTGTAACCTTTGGGGATTCCCATAAGAGACACAGGGTACAGACTCTAAGGACCGCCGACATTAAACCACTTCCCCTAGCATAATCCAGGTAGTTTTCCTCAGAGACCACAGATACAGGACCTATATTACCAATTAAGAGATTCATAAAAGATGAGGGTTTTTTTTTTCAAAGTTCTTTCCTTCTCCCTTCTTCAAATTAGATTATACATCTAGAATCTTTGAAATGTTTTTCAAGTGTTTCCTTATGTGTTTCCTTATTCCTTTCAATGTGTTTCCTTACTAATGCATTTTTCACTGTCTTTTCTGCCACAGGCCCTCAAGTCCTGTTGATTGCAGTCTTCACTCTCACAGGAGCTGTGGTTCTGCTCCTGCTCATTGCTCTTCTGGTGCTGAGGTACCCACCACCTGCTTTGTCTTGCTGTGTCCACAGAGTGGGTTGGGGTGGGGGAGGGCGGGGAGATGGGTAATTCTGATGTCATTCAAGGATAATGTATATTCATAAGAAGGTGTCTAGACAGATCTAAGATCATGAAGGCATTCTGCATCAAAGACTACACCAAGGGCAGAATAGTATTGAATGGATCAGTTTGAGACTCCTGAACTCATATCTGTCTCAGTTCTGTGACTTACTAGTTGTGGGGTTTTAGTGTATTATTACACGTTACTATCCTCATCCGAACTGTTGTGAGAACTTGAAATAAGCTGTGGATAGTGACCACCATACAATAGGCATCCTATATGTGAAAATAGCTCTTTTGCTGTCTTATTGGTATTTTGTGGGAAATTTAAATCTCTATATTATATAGTGTTCAGGCTGGAAAAGTCCAGAAATCACCTGCCTCAAACCTCCCATTGTAGCATGGGGAAAGAGACCCAGAAAACCCAATGGCTTGTCTGGTGTCACATCACCAGGTAGCTGTAGGACCGAAACTAGCACTCAAGCCTTCTGACCCTCAATTTCATGGTTGTTCTACTCAATTTGGACAGAGGAAATGCCCGGCACAGTATTAGAGGCACAGTGTATACTCAGAAATATTTGTTGAACATATAAATGAATGGGTGAATGCCACACTACACTAATCTGTGTATGTTAAATACATAAAACTTTCCATACCATTATATTGTCAGGATCACCTCCATTTCCTAACTGAACCGGACAATAATTTTTCTCTTCGTGTCACACACTTTGATCTGTATAGCACTGTACTGTCTCACGAGAGAGTCCAGTCTATTATATGTCAGGTAATGGTTTCTCCAAGAAAGGAAGTCAATTGTTCTGTTCAGTCTGAAGGCAGAACTTGACTGCTGTAACTGCTTACCCCAAATTTGAGCTGTAAATACACATATACTGTGTATGATGACCATTTAGTTGAAGATAACCAGAAACCAAAATTTGAGGAGAATAAAGCCAGTCAAGAGCAAAGTCAGAGAGGCAGCTGTTCCTTCAGAAACCAAGTCCAAATGAGTGTCAGGTTAAGGTAGAGGGGAAATCAAAGGTGAGAGACAGTAACAGATGGAAACAGGCAGAGACAGGTCTTCCCAATGGTGTGTCCACAAGGAGATCTGGTAGATACATGTTATCCTTAGAGTTTTCCATGACAACTGCTTATATATGGAAAGTAGTGAATGATTTATGGCAACCTCTGTTTCAAATGAATGACACATGGCTCTTGGAATGTAGATTCTCTTGGAATGAAGAGATGAGAGCCTTTAAGGCCAAAAGCTTTCTTGGCTCCAGGATCATAATCATTGATCAATGATATGCTGCTTTATATGTGATTAATAGAGGAATACTCAGAGTTAGATGGAAGCATAGGAAGAAAATAGTCATTTCTGCTTAGAATCCATTAAGAAGGGCATCATGAATGACCTAAGAAGGTGCGTAGGTAGAAGTTTGTGAAATAACGATAAGCAAACAAGCAAAGATAAACTCAAAGACAAAGAGGCCAATTCAGATTCCAGAAGCAGACATAGCAAGCAAGAGAATTTGGAATATGCTAGGGGTGACATTACAAGTCAATTGGGAAATGATGTTGGTATAGTAAGCTTGCAACATGGAAAAAATGAAATTAAAATCCTACCTGAAACCACACACAAATATAGAATTCACTCCATATGGATTATAAATGGAATAAAGACTTAAAGGTGAAATTCAAACTTCAAAACTAAGAGGACATTAATAGAAAAAGACTTTATGATCTCAAGTGGGAAAATATTTCTCAGTTAAGATAAAAAAGAAAAGTCATAAAAGAAACAAAATAAATGTAGCCACAATAAAAACTAAATGTTCTATACAATAAAGTTAAAATGAGCAATAAACAAGAAGAAAATACTTGCAACTCTAAAGGACTAAAGATCTGTTTTGTAGAATATATAGGGAACTCATGAAA
Source organism: Mustela lutreola (assembly GCF_030435805.1). NCBI lineage: Eukaryota > Metazoa > Chordata > Mammalia > Carnivora > Mustelidae > Mustela > Mustela lutreola. Next base: position 93,446,719 of record NC_081297.1, read on the forward strand.
TTATGACATATGGGCAAAATTTTGAATGAATTTATATAACTATTCTATAAAATAGCTTAAAAGTATTTGAAAATATATTGAATCTCTCTATAATAAAAAAAAAATGAAACACAAAACAATAAACACCATCTCACATACATCATAATGGTAAAAAAAAAAAAAAAGTAGTTTGATAATACCAAATGTTAAGAATCTGGAAGAAATGGGAATTCTCATGTTGGAAGGCTGGAAGTGGTATAACCACTTTGGGAAACAGTTTGACCATATCTGCAAAGTTGTAAGTGTTTCTTATAACCCAAGAATTCTGCTTTATCTGTACCATCTGGGGAAACACGTAAAATAGTGACATTTTGAATGCTTAAATACATGTTACATTTTCTCTGTGCTTTTCTATTTTCTTTATATACTTGTTTCTTAAAGGCATAAATGCATAAAAAGAACAGGATTGTTTAGGAATTTAGTGTATTCTCTGGTGGCTTAAAAATTAACATATTTGCTTTTCAAGCTTACCAGTCTTGAATTGTGTCTGTTTTGTCCTTACTTTTTCCATATCATCTGTTCTGATTCTTTGTAATAGTGAAGGGCTGCCTTAGTGAAGGACGGAGACAATGAAATGAAATGGAAAGAAAAGAAATAAAAGAAAGGAAGGAAGGAAGAAAAAAATAAACCATCATCAGAAATCCTTACAGCTGACCTAATGGTCAGCATTCACCAGTTTGGAGAACACGGAGTCATACCATTGGGCTAACAACTCTCACCACATATCTACCTGAGAAAATCAGGGTTGTAAATTTCTCTTAGTGTCCAGAAGCTAAATGACATGAATGTTAATAAATACCTATTGACTGGTTCTGTTCCTCTCACAGAAAATATAAAAAAGAATATGAACTTCGTCAGAAAAAATGGTCCCACATTCCTCCTGAAAACATCTTTCCTCTGGAGACCAATGAGACCAACCAAATTAGCCTGAAGGTAAGGCAAACCTCACCTGTTGAGGAATCCTAGGGCTGGTGCAACTTGCCAGGTATTTGACAAGACTGGTAGCACAGTAAGAAATGGGCCAAGCAGGGATCATTTGCTTGGAATTGCTTAGGAATCTAAGACTTAGACATTTTCTGATTCTTAGCTTCCCGTCTTCCCTTTGATCCTCCAGTGCCCTAAATGTCAGCTGGTGGATCCAATGAACCCTTCATGGAAGCCGAGATTTGGTGTGTTACTTCCTCTTTGCCTCTGATGCAGAAGGGAAATGCATATGGTGTGCATTTGTCATGGAAGCAATGTAGAAACGGACAGAGCTTTTGTGCTCCCCTAAGCCTTGGCTGCGACTCTGCCCATGCTAAGGATGTATGGCTTATCTTGCTGGCCGTGGAAGAAAAAGGCCTCTGCTGACATTTGCCTGCATCTCCCTCGGCCAGGACATGCAACAGCAGCCAGGAGTAATCACTTGCCTTCAGGGCAGCCAGTGCTGGAGCCCAGTGGTCCCATCTGTGGTGCTTACCACAAGGAATTCACGAATTACATTTTATCACGACTTTGCTGATGAGGAAACCAAAGGATGTGGGGTTAGAAAGCAGTGCAGGATGAACAGGATTACTGCAAATAATAAGAGTGGACACTTACTGAACCCTTCTTAGACCCGTTTTGTCTTCCCCCAAGCCCTGTGAGGTAACAGGGTTAGAACCTGGAGAACGTGGTCATAGTTTGAACCTAGTGTGTCTCACTGTGAAGTCTAAGATCCTAAAACCTACCATTCACCATATTCTTACAGAGTTTTTATACCAAAGCACACTAAGAGAAGAAGGAGACCCAGCACCTCCACATGAAGGGCATAGCGGGGTTCCCCAGCCCAGGGCCAAGTCAACAGGAGAGTGTGACTTGAGTTGCCTCCCTGCCTAAAATCAGCAAAAGAAAAACTGCAGCCTGGGTAGGGTGTGTGCATAGCTCCTGGCACTCCATCCGTCCCCTACAGGTCATCCTCTAAGAACTAGGAGCCCCTCATGCTGTACCAGGACTAGGTCTCCCTTGTCGCCAATAATGCTCTGTTCTGAATGACCCTCTGTGGCGCTGGGAACCTCACACATAAAACTCCTATTTGCAAAGACCACTTTACCTCAGGCAAGCATCAGGATAAAATCCATCCTGCAGTAATTCATAGAAAGGTGCAAATGACCGTAACATTATTGGACTCCCCGAGGGAGAATTTCTAGACCTAAGTGATGAACTGGCAGTACCCCCGGAAGCAGGAAGGAGACCTCTAGAAGAAGTGCGTGCTCCTCCATCTCTGGTATGGGACCAGGATGGGCTCCCACCAGGTGGCCCACCTCCGCATACATCCAGCTGTGCCTCCCCTCCTCATGAGCCTCCCCTGCTGCCTCAAAGCCCACATTTCATAATTGTTCTTTTCAGTGAAGCCTAAAATACTGTGTGTCTGTTTTCTTCAAATATAGATATTCCTAGACATAGAACCCATCCATCCCTCATCAGACATTACAGAACTTTTATGCACTAATTCATCAGATTAGCCAGTCACCTGCCTAAGAGAGTCTTTGGGACAATAAGCTTAGGACCTGAGAGGTGATTCGGGGCATGGGGAGTCAGGTCACGCTGTTTCAGGCAAGCTGGGAAGCATGTGGACTAGGACGAGCTGTCAGGAGAGGTTTTCCAGTGCTGTGAGTCAGGTGGAACAGGGAGAAAGCCCAAGAAGGTCAGCTAGAGGGGAAATGCCACACCACCAGACAGGAAGTGGTTCAAGTGCCCGGTGCACGCTGAAGGCAGAGAGAAGGAAACAAGACCAAGGAATGGGATGAGAAAGACTACATCCCTGTACGAGTTCAGAAAGGGACAGAAAACCATAGCAGCCAGACACGGAGAGAAGTGAGAAAGGTCAAAGGGAAGAGTGACAGATGAAATCAATGATGAAAATAACTCATTTGAGGATAAAATACCTAAATTTGCAAAAAAAAAAAAAAAAATTCACAAACGTTGTTATGTTTGATGCCCAATACCTGTGTCAGTTAGAATTTCTTTCAGAGAAAGTACTGAGGTTCAAATGGTTTAAATAACCTAATCGAGGGCCCAGAAAAAAGAATATGAGACAAGGCAGCGAGCTCGGATTTTAACGTGCCCGTATGTGACACTTAGTGTCATTTAACCCGCATATGGCGCACTAGTAAAATGAGAAGAGGAAGAGAAGACATCTGACATTTATGAATCGGCACTGTGCCAGGCATCATGCTTGGAATTTGATAGAGTTTATCTTGCTCCCATTTCAAAAGGTCCTGTGGGGTAAGTTTGAACCAGTATCATTATACATCACAGGTTTCTATGAGAACCAAATTAAAAGATGCTGTAGTTCTCAATCTTTTTTTCTGCCTTGACACCAGAAGTCTGGCAGACCAAGAGCCATATCTAGCCTGCAGTGGTATGTGTGTGTGTGTGTGTGTGTGTGTGTCTGTATCTTGTTTCATTCACTATTTAACATCTTTTAAAATTAATTGCCAAATATAAAAATTTGGGAAATGGCATAGGAAAATCCATATTACCAGCTTCTTTTGACAAATCAGGTGATCTGGCAACTCGAGGCTAAACCCAGAGCTGATGGCTGCCCCCTGAGGCACCCCACCCAGTGTCCTCACTTGCATTGCTAATTGGGCCCTGAGGTGTGAGTTTGAAACTCAAGGGCTCAACAGGCTCCTCTGGGAGCACCTGTCTGTAGCCACAGACTATGATTCCCAGCAGAACGGGCCAGGAGAGGTAGATATCTGGAGGGAAGACCCTGGTGGGGAGGGAAGGTGCGTAGTGACAGGGAAACAAGGCAATTGTCACAGTGTTGCTGGGAGCCTGCCAAGCATACTGTGAACCAACAACCCACCAAACAGAGCGTCTTTCTCTGCCTTTGCAGTAGATGGGACAAGATAGAAAGTTTCTATAATAATCAGTCTTTTCTTGTGCCAGATTGATGATGACAAGAGACGAGATACAATTCAGAGACTCCGACAGTGCAAATACGACAAAAAGGTGACTAGTCTCCTCTGCTTCTCTGAACTCTCAGTCAGGCTGTGTTCCAGGCCTTCTGCTCATTGTTGCCCTGGTCCCTGACGTTGACCGTGTAATGGTGCGGGTTGACCCACCGGGTTGTTTCTGGAGCTTTTCACAGGGATGGGCAGGGCTCTGCTTCACAGTTAGAAAACTCACAGTCCTGAACAAACTGAAGGACAAATAAAATTTTTAAGGGGGGTAGAGAGTAGGAAGGAAAAAGAGAGCTGCCCAAACCACCCTAGGATGACACCGTGGCTCCGCTACAGTGGGGATATAATCCTGTAAGGGGGTTTTGTATCTTCCTTCCTCCCTGGACCCTCCCTCTTCATTTAACCGTTCTTAAAGAAACATGCAGACCTGAGCCTATGCCAGGGGCTAGGCACCCAGGATGTGAATATCAATAAAATCGCGTCACTGCTCTCCAGAGCTTGAAGTATGCGGGGAAGATAGACACACAGCAAATTATTATAATATGCACATAGTGGTCATGCTACAACATTATCTCCTTAATTCAAATGATCTTTGCAGCGTGTCATTCTAAAGGATTTCAAGCACAACGATGGCAATTTCACCGAGAAACAGAAGATAGAATTGAACAAGGTATGTGTCCCTTACTTGAAATTCTTAAGTGAGAAATAGCTTCACTCCATCTTTCCCGAGCACTCAAGTCCCCGGTGAATACAGATGCTTATGGGGGATGGAGGAAAAAAAAAAAAAAAAACCCTCAGACCAAGAAATGGGAGAGACTCTACTTCTCCTTGTCGAAAATTCTGCCAACAGAAGTTGAAGAGTGGTGTTTACTGGTGTAAAACATATTAGAAATCTACTAGCATGTCCTTGAAAATGGCCCTGATATTATTAGAGCATTGTCAAAGGTTCATCTTCCAGTCTCCTTGCTGATAAAAGAAAAACTGTTGAGGAAGACGTAGTGTCCATGAGGAATGTGCTGACATTCCAATATACCAGGAACAGTACGTCTTCCCAAGACGGCGGGCATGTCTTATTAGCGTATTAATTCTTACAGTGGCCCTGGTCTCTGACTGACTTGCTTTATAATTAAACACATTATCTTAGTTGCTTCAGATTGACTATTACAACCTCACCAAGTTCTACGGCACAGTGAAGCTTGATACCATGATCTACGGGGTGATCGAATACTGCGAGAGAGGATCCCTCCGGGTAAGAACCGTGATCATTTCCAGTTTCCTAACTGGCCAGCCATATGGGAAAAACAGTATTGAGTAGAAATGTTAAATTGTTTACCCAGTGAAAGAATATCAGAGAATTATTAGGAAAATTGGTAGGTCCATATGCTTTCCAATTAGATCACTTAGACTCTCTCAACCAGTCTTATTACATCTTTACCAAAATACAAAACACAAAAACCAAGCCAAAAATAGGAGTGTAGATTGAAAAGCCAGAGAACAGATGTGGGAAAGTGAGTGAGTACCTCTAAATTCATTTTATTATACTTACAAACTTGCTTTTGTATTAAGAGAAAAATGGATAGTCATTATGATAGCATCAGATAAGCACCGGAGACTTGTCCATAAGTCCTGGTTCTGCTACAGGCTAAATTCCCACCTTTCTCTCCTTTGGGAGGGATTAAGGGTGGCCCAGCAGTTGGCAGATGTGGTCAGGTGTTCTGGTTGAGCAAGTCCAAAGCAGAAAGAACAAGTAAGACAGGGCTGAACCAAGTTCTTGGGAAGAACAAAGCTTCAAGCTAGGAATATCAAATCGCTGGGTAGTTCGGAAGGGCAGGCATACATGAGAACCATTTACATACAAGAAAGCATACATGAGAACCATTTACATACAAGAAACGAAGTCAGGTTTCAAGGAGAAACAGGACTGGAATGGGGAAATGGGCAGGAGCAGGAAGGAATCCAGGATAATTGGATCAAAGAGCATGGAAATATTTGCACGTCACCTTGAGCACCTTCTAGGCGTATGTTACAAGAGCTTTCAGTCTTCTAAATACCTTTGAGTAGAGTGACCATATAGTTTATCAGAATGCTTTGAGAAGGAAAGGGATACTATAGCAATTATGTTGGAACAGCAGATAAAAACTGTAACGGGATCCAAGCAAGCAAGGATGTGTGGTCACTGCCTTTGGGCTACATTCAGACATTTCTTAATTGTCTTAAAAATAACTTCATTGTCTGCCCTATAACAAAGCCATAATACTAAGAATCGGGGCAGCAGCAACTTCAAAGAGGTCCAAATAGTCACAATACAATATAATTTTTAAATAATAAATTTTTAAAATTAATTACTTAGAATTTTTTTAAATAAGCTTTGATTCAATTTACAAAAAAAGTAGAGTAGCTTTCAAAATGTGTGGCATAAACTCAAAACTACCCTAAAGGAAAAAAATAATAGCCCTAAGTGCTATTTTCTCTTTAAAAAATAATCTATTCAATGCAAAATTTAGAAGAATAACTATGGCCTAAGGAAAGGCAACTTACAAAGTTTAATTATTATTAAAAAGAATTTTAAATTACTTTCATGAGGTTTTTTAAATATAAAACATAAAAGCTTTGACATTGGCCCCAACAACTTCTTAATAGACACGTCTCCTGAGGCAAGGGAATCAAAAGCAAAAATAAACTATTGGGACTTCATCAAAATAAAAAGCTTCTGCACAGTGAAGGAAACAAGCAGCAAAATTAAAGGCAACCTATGGAATGGGAGAAGATATTTACAAATGACATCTCTGATAAAGGGCTAGTATCCAAAATCTATAAAGAACTTCTAAAACTCAACACCCAAAAACCTAATAATCCAGTTTTAAAATAGAGGATTTTTAAAATAAGACTTTGTAGAGAATCAACTGATGGTTACCAGATGGGAGGTGGGTGGGGATGGGTTAAATGGGTGATGTGGATTAAGGAGTTTTGATGAGCACTGGGTGTTATATGTAAATGTTGAATCACTAAATTCTATACCTGAAACTAATATTACACTGTTTGTTAACTAATTAGAATTTAAATAAGAACTTTGACTGAAAAAAAGCCCATAAAAGCCTCTCCCACTTCTAATTAAAATTTTTAAACAAAAATACGTGAAAATGGGAATAAAAAATAAAACTATGAAAAGAAGGTATTTTCAGTTGTGAAAGATTACTTCATGACTATCTAAATTATGAAATCTTAAAAAAAAAGAAAAATTTCAGAAGCAATATAAATAATCATGGAAATTTGACTCAAAAACTAAAAACTTTAGGACAATAATATTACAAGAGGATGTGAGGGCCATCTGGTTGTGACATCTGTCACCCCATTGATCACCAGGGTTGATTCAGCTGATCTGGCTGGCTAGACAGGTGTCCCCTTCCTTCCTTACCATTCCATGTGCATCCCTCCCAAAGCTGCACGCTCCATCAGAGAGGACAACAACCTTCCCTGATAAAGGAGAGGACCATCCTTCAGTCAAGGGTTTACAAATAGCTGCACTCCCCGGGTAGAACCGCCCAACAAATGAGGCGCTGCACATGACAGTCTACCTTTCTTTAACCAAAAAAAAAAAAAAGATATAAGAAATTATAATTTCCATTATAGATAATACCAGATTCAACTTAATTCTTTAAAACTTCAAAAAATAATTCTTGTTGTCCACATAAATACTATTCTAATGTTAAATGAAAAATGAACATCTTCTAAATTCATTTAATATTCAACAAGGCTAACATAAACTTGATGGTAAAATATGATTAAAGACTAACCACATTTATGAAATTAGGTGGAAAAGTTATAAATAAAATACTAGTAACTCTAAGCCAGTTGTGTATAAAAAGCATAATATTGTCAGATATGGTTAATTCTATGAAAGAAAAAATATTAATATAATACATCATTATCAAAAGGTCATGGAAAACTCATATGATCATTTTAATCAGTGCTGAAAATTATTATTTAAACTGATGCTGATATAAAATAAATATACATTCCTAATAATAACAGCTTCAGGTCTTTCAAAATTATAGAGCTTCCTTGATTTACAATGGGTTACATCCCATAAAACCATCTTAAGTTGAAAATATCTCAAGTCAAAAATGCACTTAATACATCTGAACAACCAAACAGTGTAGCTTAGCCTGGCCAACCTTAAATGTGTTCAGAATGCTTACATTATTAGCCTATAGCTGGGCAAAGTCTTCGAATACAAAGCCTGTTCATGATAGAGTTGAATATCTCATGTAATGTACTGAACACTGTACTGAAAATGAGAAACGGGAGGGCTTTATGAGCAGAGAACGGTTGCAAGTGTATTAGTTATTTACCCCATGATCAAGTGGCTGGCGCACTGCCCAGCATCATGAATTGCCAGCCCAGGGGAAATGATCCAGATTCGAAATCTGGAGTATGGTCTCTACTGGATACATACCACTTTTACACCACTGTTACGAAGTAGAAGAATTGTAAGTTGAACCATTGTAAGTCAGGGACCATCTATAGAAATGTTATTCATAGGAGGGCTAGAACAAAACTGATTCATTTGATTTCTGTGAGATGAAATTTTAGAATACCAATTCACAGGGCTTAGTCAAGGGTTTCATTTGGCCTTTTAATCCCTAAAATGCCCAGTCAATATTTAGGTAGCCTTTTTCGGCGCTCTACCCTAAAGTAGGAAGAGACTATTACCTGAGCGGTCCTAGGCCCCCTTGTGGCATTGCTAACTCATGTTGGGAGCAGACAGCAGACCCTTCTCCAGGAAGTCACTCCTTTGTGTCTTGAATCTCATAGCAAAGGCTGTGCCGATGCAAATTTTATAGTTCCTTCCCTAACATAATCCCTTTAGGCTTCCATCCATGGCAAATCCCATCCGAAACTACTTTTATGAGAAAACAAATGGACCAGTCTCTCCCTAGATAAAGACAATATGCTTCCCGTCTCATAAATATACAACAACGCGTTGGCTAACCTTATTAGGAACAATTGATTCATCTAGGCAACACATAGTTATGAGCCATCTATTCATGCCAGACGTTGGTCTAGATATTGCAGATACAGAGCAAAGATTATCACAGAGTTTACATTTTCATAGGAAGAAAAGATCATAAATAAAAATACAAAATATGTCAGGTGCTAAGGGAAAGAATTACTTTAGAGTCTGTCTTCTCCTAATTTCCCTCCCTTAGCCTGGCCTGGAACCCACAGCCAAGGCAGCCTTATCTGAAATGATTAATGACTTTGGCCCCTTCTTTGGAAATTATTGGTGCAGTGTCTGAGTTAAAACTAAAGGTCAGATGGAGCTATTGTTTGGCTGTTCGAGTTTTACTGTGAAGAATAATTACTATCTTTGCTAAAACCCTGTATCTTGATAGAACCATCGTTGTATTAAAATGGTGAGTGCAAAATTCTAGGTGAAACAATGCATGCGAAATACAAGATCTCACTCTTATTGACAGGAGACCTGGTAAACGTAAAGAAAACTTAGGGCTGTAAGCTAATGGATGCAACTGGTCATAGAACATAAGCCTAAGGAAGGGATTCCTGAATACCAATTCCTGGTTAAAACACCCTAGTGGGATTTCAGTGAGCAAGACCCTGCAGCCCAGCCACCTGCGAATTGGACCAACAACCCACGTTCCAGGCCGTGTCTGCTCATTCCTTTATCCCTGGCAGGTAGAAGAACCAGGATTTGGGGTACTCGGGGTATCTCCTGCTCATTTCATTGCTGTGAGAGCCGCCCGATGTTTCATAGGGAAGAAAAGAAATACATTTTAAGAAACCCAGGGTGACAGAGTTTTTTCAGTTTGTTTCTGAGCCCCAGGTCCCCGTGATTAGATCATTATTAACCTCTAACCGTCTCTCCACAGTATCCCTCCTTGCGACAACTTCTTTTCTTTTTCTGTCATTCAGGAAGTTTTAAATGACACCATCTCCTACCCCGATGGTACATTCATGGATTGGGAGTTTAAGATCTCGGTCTTGTATGATATTGCTAAGGTAAGAGACCTGCAAACATGAAGTTTATGAAAATGAAAAAGGAAAACAGATCTAGCAGGCTTTCAACCTGAGCATTGGTTTCTTAACCTGTAAAATGATAATAAAAATAGAACCTATGTCAGAGGGTTGTTGTGAGGATTTTGTAAATAATGCATGTGCTTCGTATGATGCTTAGTACAAGTAAATGTTCTATACACAAGCTCTACTTTTTATGTTCATATTTTTTCTTCTCTGAGTTTGGGGCACTCATTTTCTTAGACTTCCTAGAAAGCAAAATCAATATTCAACTTTTTACAAGACTCTGTTAAGGGCAGGCAACCCTCTTGCACAAGGCAATAATGACTTTGAACGTGAATATTCCCAGATAAGATATGAAAAAGGAAGTGGATAGCAGTGACCAGGACCTCATTCAAGAATGAAGAAAAATCCGTCCCAAGATTGAGCTGTTCGATACAGTCTTAAATCGCCTTAAAGTCATCTAGGATCAGAATCCATTTTTTAAAACATTATAGAATCCCCACCCTCTTTGCCACTTTTCATTCCTGAGATCCAGGCTGAAAACCAATTTCTGCAAGGACACATCTGGCCACCAGAGGGAAACACCGCAGCCGGAAAACCTAGGGTGGGGTGAAGGGGAGGACTTCCCCTTTCATAACTGAAAGAAACAGACTCTCTCAAAATAGAAAGAGACCAAATATATTTTAAAACATAACAAGCCTAGCTCATCCTTTCAGAAAGGCAAGGATGTATTATTCATATTTTTTTAACTGAAGTAGAAGACCAGAGATACACCCAAGATCACAGATGGAATAAGTGGTCAGCAGAAATGCTTAAAAAAAAAATTAGGATCAACACTTTGTTTCATATTAGATGTAACCATTTAACCACAGTCTTTAGACAATGGCCTCTTAAGATGCAATGCTGAGGCAAATAGGAAGGCATTAGTATTTTTAAAGTAAAATTAATGGAACTAAATTTAAAATCTGGTCATGTGATTCTATCGGCATGCTGAAATGGTTTCAGAATGTCACTTCTTTCTTTAAATAATCAAGAAGCTGAAGAGTGTCCTATCTGTCTCCCTGTTATCCGAAAAATTACAGGGTATGTCATACCTGCACTCTAGTAAGACCGAAGTCCATGGCCGCCTGAAGTCCACCAACTGTGTGGTAGACAGTAGAATGGTGGTGAAGATCACTGATTTTGGCTGCAATTCCATTTTGCCTCCCAAAAAAGGTCTGTAATGAATGACATTTTTACTAGTTTCCCTGAAAAAAATTCTCACAAGTCCATGTAAGGGGTGTTGATGCTGGTCAGAAAATAAAGACCTGGAGCCACAGGAGGAAAGAGCTGGCTGGTCCTCCAACACTTCACCCTTGTCTGTTTCCAACAAGTCCTTCTTGAGTGGAGCAAACCCTCTCTGTGGGTTTCCTTCATCTGTGTGGTTCTTGATTATCAGGGAGGAAATCACCAAGAAATTACTGGCTGTGGAAGCAGAACTGGGTGAAAAAATAGACAAGGTTAGAGTCTTAAGAGACATAGAAATCAACCTCTTCCTTTGTAGGAGACAGAATTGAAGCTCCAAGAGCCCAAGATATTTGCCCAGGAAGATAGAATTCAAGGCTGAAGACCTATTTCCAAACTCTCATTCATTTATCTGTGATAATGATAAGAAATTATAATGATAAGGGGGAAAAACCCTCTTACTAGTAAAATTATTCTTACCTATCCCTTTCTGGGTTGTAATAAGCATCAAAAAAAGTAACACAAAGCAAAGTGATTTGCAGTGTTTATAGGGTCTTTCATGTTGAATATTTATCCAGTTTTTACTATAACTCAGGGTCAAACAGCCTCAGAAATCTAGCACTCATATATAATGCCTTAAAATACCACCTAGATCCAAAACTTAAATTCTGTTTCTAATTTTCTTTGGCAATCCTTCAGTTTTCCCTTCATAAAAGAAAAATCATGGGGCACCTGGGCGGCTCAGTTGGTTAAGCGTACAACTCTTGAACTCAGCTCGGTTCTTTATCTCAGGGTCAGGAGTTCAAGCCCCACACTGGGCCCCACATTGGGCATGGAGCCCACTTAAAATAAATAAATGAAAATAAATTAATTTTTAAAAACAAATAAGTGAAAGAAAAATTACAATTCTCTTAGTTCTTCAGTCACATCGAGCATGACATTGGACTCACTCCAGTAAATCCTTCATAAGTATCTACATGTGGAGGAACAAATCTCCTTCATTAGGGACTCACCACAACACAAAATCAGATGGATTGCTGGTCAGATGCTCTTCTCTTGAACACCAGCCAGTTATACCTACCTGTCTGTGCTGTTGGTTACCTGAAATGTTAACATGTAGATCTACTTGCCTTTCCTATGACCCGAAACCATTAGGATCAATCGTATAGGAATCACAAGTCACCTAAATTAAGGAGACATAAATTCAAAAAGGTAGTGAACATTTAGATGGCAAACCAAATGAGGAAAACCTGCTTCAGCTCAGGCGTGCCGCTGCACCTCACAACATGGGTCCATAGGTTCTTTTCATTGAAACCGCTGAAGACAGGAATCGCAAGAAGTTTAGAAGGAGCTAGCTAGGTGATCCTAGAAAATTTACATGGGATGGAGGAAAGTTAATGGTATGCCCTTATTGTTACTAAATAAGCTATGTAATAGGGTTCAAAACCCAAGTGTCTGTAGGAACCAAGCATGGAACACAGAAGCGCTTCACTGGTGTAAAGTGAACTACATGGGAAGTGTTCAGAAGTAGCAGGCACAAAATGTGAGAAAATCGTTTGCATTATTATTTTTTTTTTATGAGAAAAAGAGAGAGCACGAGTGGGGTGGGGGTCAGAGGGAGAAGCAGACTCTTGGCAGAACGGGGAGCCTGACTCGGGTCTCGATCCCCAAACGCTGGGATCATAACCTGAGCCAAAGGCAAACACTTAACCAACTGAGCCACCCAGGCATCCAAATTGCATGAATTATTTTTTAAAGGATACCTTGGGAATCCAGGAAAACACATCTGTGAGCAATGGTGGATTTAGAGGCTGCCAATAGGTCCCATCTGCAAAAGATCAGTGATAGGCTCTATATTTAAATGTGTTTAAACATGCATTCATATATATTAAATATAATATTTTTACGACACAAAATATATAAATGCATTTTATATTTTACAATAAAAACATATAAATTTATATATTTTTTATTTATGAAGGTTTTCATAGATGTATGCCCCAAAAGCTATTAAATCCTCAGCTGCTCATATTCTACCACTCTCGTTCTACCTATATTTCCCGAGCACTTCCTGTACCCCAGGAGCTGCTCTAGGTAGGCTGGAGGGTTTTCGGCACTTTGATCCCAGAAGTTTTGTGGAAGACATTGCTAGGTGACCTCACCCAAATCCTGACATTTCATAGTCCACTTAAAAGGCAAGGGTGTGTGTCCCCCCGCCCCACCACTGTCACCAGCATTAGCATAAACTCCCCCAAAGTTTGGGACATATAAATTCAAGGCCACTCGGATTCAGGGTACATGTTACAGAGACGTAAAGAACAAAAGTGGGTTGGAGACCCATGGGCCACTCATCTCCCTTGACTTTGCAATCTCAATGCTGAATGCACAGACCTGTGGACAGCCCCGGAGCACCTCCGCCAAGCCAACATCTCCCAAAAAGGAGACGTGTACAGCTACGGGATCATTGCCCAGGAGATCATCCTGCGTAGAGAAACCTTCTACACGTTGAGCTGCCGGGACCAGAACGGTAGGAGTCGAACTCATTCATCTGCGCTCTCAGGGAGCCTGCATTCCAGGCTGACCTCACCTCTTTGTGACCACAGCTCAGTCCCCTCATCTGCAGAATTGACGGCATATCTGCCCTGCATGTAGCACAGGGCCTCGGAGGGGTCAACAGTGTGAATGTTAGAGCGCTCGGAAGAGTGTAACATGCCAGGTGTTGTCACTGGCAGTATTATTATTGTCAGTTAAAGACGCTCTTTATAGTCCCCGCCCCCTTCCCTTCTGAGTCTAACAAAAGACATGTGTCTGTTTAACACCTGAACTAGATCACTCTAGTGGGACATAAGTGTTGCAGTTCCTACTGAGAGGAGATCTATAGTTTTTGTACATGTCCTTTCAGCGCGGGGGCAAATGCTTCCTCGCTTTCATCTAGTCCTTGCTTACTCACTGAGCACTTACGTCCCGGGTCTTGACTCTCTGGAGGGTGGGTGTCTAAGGGATGGAGAGAGGTAGGGCTAGGGTCTCAGGGGAAACTGCTAAAGGTGGTATCTGAGTTACATTTTAAAGGCTTAGTAACCTTAACTTAAGCTAACCTCCCAGGTATAAGTGGGCATCGGACCCCTTTACCTGGTGGCGCAGTCATCCTTTGGAATGCTGGCCTTGGCTCTGTGACCTTCACCCTGGGCACCCATGGCTGTGGGGCGGGGCGGGGACCAACTCAGTCTGGCTGCTGCTACTGTGTTTCACGCTGCATTCTTTCTTGTAATTTCAATTATTCTCATCCCATCAGAGAAGATTTTCAGAGTGGAGAATGCCTACGGAGTAAAGCCCTTCCGCCCAGATCTGTTCCTAGAAACGGCAGAGGAAAAAGAACTCGAAGTGAGTGCCTCCCCCTACACGAGTTTCTGGGCTGCTCTAACAAATTGCCAGCAACTCGGTGGGTTAAAACAACTGAGATTTATTGCCTAATAGTTCTGGAGGCCGGAGGTCTGAAATGGGTCATACTTCCTCCAGAAGCTCTGGAGGAGATTCCATTCCTTTCTTCTTTCAGGAGCTTCTGGGGGCTACTGACATTCCTTGGTCTGTGGCCCCAACACTCCAATCTCTGCCTCCATGGTTACAATCTTATCTCTTCTTTGGTCTCATCTCCCTCCACTTCCCCCGTGGACAAGGATTCATGGGATTGCAGGTACCTCCCAAGATACTCCACAGTAAGGTTCCCATCTCAAGGCCCATTACTTCATCACATCTTCAAAAATCCTTGTTCCAAATAAGGTGATATTCACAGGCTCCAGAGGCCAGATCTGGGACATTCCCTTTGGGTACCATTATCAGCCTGCCACACTCCCCGTCCTTTCTCACCTCTCCCAACTCAAGAAAGAGCTGGCTCCTGAAACCTGTATCACATTCTCAATTTTTAGGACCTAAAAGATCAAGATATCCGTGTGACACCCTTATTAGGCTTGTAAATCCTACCTACTGATTTACAAATGGATATGTTAGCATCTAGAAACAGGATACATTCCAAGACCCCCAGTGGATGCCTGAAGCCACGGATAACACTGAGTCCTATAAATACTGTTCTTTTTTTCCCCTACAAATACATACCTATGGTAAAGTTTAGTTTATAAATCAAGCAGAGTAAGAGATCAACAACAGTAATGATAGAACAATTGTAACAATATAGTGAAACAGAAGGTATGTGACTATGGTCTCTCTCTCTCAAAAATATTCTTTTATACCGTACTCATCCTTCTTGTGTTGACGTGAGATGATAAAGTGACACATGATGAGACAGAGTGAAGTGAATGACACAGACATAGTGAGGTATTATTAGGTTACTATTGACCCTGCTGGTAGGTCAGAAAGAGGGTCATCTGATTCCGGACCGTGGTTGACTCAGACACAGAAGAACTACTGGAAATCAGAATCTTCTGAGGCAGGGTCTGGGCATAAGAAACTGGAAACCTTCCTACATGATTCCCCATATAAACCCTTGTGGAAGAGCCTCCTATAAGAATCACTGCCACGTACCCACTAACCCCAACAATTTATTGTCCTTGGCAACAGAAACCTTGCAAATGTAAAGCATTTTGTCTCTCCCAATAATCTAGCCTGGTCCAAATCACATTTTTCATTAATTTAGGATGTGTGTATGTTTAACACCTGAACTAGACCACTCTAGTGGGAAAACAGCCATTTTGTAGTTCTTACTGAGAGATCTGTAGTTTTTGTCACATGTCCTTTCAGGGGGGAAATGCCTCCTTCCATTCGTTCTATTAGAACAGTGAGGCAAGGTGGACAGACTCAGGGGAACTGAGACAGACTCAGGGGAACTCAGAAATCTCATCCTCATTGTCAGAGCTGAATTATTTTGCAAATATTCCCTGCGTCAACTACTCCCATGGAGGGAAGGCAGTAGGATTGGATGCTGCCCCCTAAGCCAGACCACCCCTTCTTTCTTTCAGGTCTATCTACTCGTAAAAAACTGCTGGGAGGAAGATCCAGAGAAGAGACCAGATTTCAAGAAAATTGAGTCTACACTGGCCAAGATATTTGGGTATTATCGAAACTTTCAAATTTCCTTACTAATTTCAGATTTTTCTAATAAGAGTTGGCATTCAGTGGCACCTTAGATTGGAATGCCTGTTTTAATGAAAAGTCTCAGGCCACAACACCGGTCTCAAAAAAATTACAAGGATGGCACCTGAGTGGCTCAGTCATTAAGTGTCTGCCTTCGGCTCAGGTCATGATCCCAGAGTCCTGGGATTGAGTCCCACATTGTGCTCCCTGCTCTGCAGGGAGCCTGCTTCCCCCTATCTCACTCCCCCTGCTTGTGTTCCCTCTTTTGCTGTCTCTCTCTCTCTGTGAAATAAATAACAAAATCTTTAAAAAAAAAAAAAAAATACAAGGAGATGGGGACAAACCATTTTCTCATGGAATAATCACTTGAAAAGTTAAATACTCGAGAGCAGCTCTTGCCTGATTAAAAAATAAATTCTGACTGATCATAAATATATCTGTTAAAAATATAGTTCCCTGGGGCACCTGGGTGGCTCAGTTGGTTAGGCATCTGCCTTTGGCTCAGGTCTTTATCCCAGGGTCCTGGGATAAAGCCCTCCCCTCCCCGCAACCTGTCTGGCTCTGTGCTCAGAAATGTGTCTGCTTCTCCCTTTGCCTCCCCCCTACTCGTGTGCTCATGCTCTCTCTCATAAATAAGTAAAATCTTTAAATGTAAATAAGTTCCCTGACCCTTCTTCAGGTAATTGGTATTTAGAAGACCGGCATGAGTCCTATGAATCTGCAAAGCCATTGAATAATTCTTAAGCTCAAGAAGTTTCTTAAGATGTTAAAATCAGCAACTTTGACCTTTGATACTTAAGACTTATGCCCTGAATCAGATTATAATTCAGGATCCAAAACAAAAACAAAAACAAAAAAGCACACAATTACCCAGTAAAGTTCAATTCTAGATTTTCCATGTTTCAGTTATATACAGTGCAGAGTGAGAAAAATAACCGTGAAGTAACATTAGTTCTGATTTCTAGACTAGGATCTAATAGTAGCTTACTGTGGGACATTGAGCAAAATGCTTACCCTAACTGGATGTCAGTTTTCTTATTAGTAAAACCGTATTTGAATAGGACGATTTTGGCAATTCCTTCCAGCTCTAATTCTCCATAGTTGTCATTAAGTCAAAGATTCAGATACTTAATGAGCCGAAAAGCCCAGATCTGAGATGAGGTCGAGTGAAATCATGGAAGGGTGGTCATTGATTGGTACATCTAATCTTTCATTTGTGTGAAAGGAGCAGAAAGTAATAAACGATGTAATTCTTGCCCATTTTTCATTCTTTCGCAGACCTTTTACTGAGATCAAATGAGACTGTATGTGTGACAGATGAAATGTAAACTCACGAAGATAAACTGGGCCCCCAGTACTTGGCCTTGAATAGGGTGGTTCTCAAAGTTGGCTGCACACCGAGATGGCCTGGGGTGGGGTGGGGTGGGGGTTAAAAAAACCAGTGCCAGAGTCCTGCCCCAGAGAGTCTGATGTCATTGCTCTAGGGAGCAGGCTGGCATCGGGAGGATTAATAGCTTCTCCAGTGATTAAAATATGCAGTCAAGGTTGAGAAAACTGTTTTAATTGAATCAATTCATCACGAAGGATGGTAATCTATCTTCATCCTTTACACCTGCTCCCTTACCAGACTAGATGCTATACCAGCCTCAAGGAAGGACCCCTGGGGAACTTGTTAAAAAACACCATTTCACAATCCCAAGCTTAGTGGTTTCCAGTCATTTAGGTCTGTGGTAGGGCTCAGAAACCTATCGAATTTTTAACAAACACCCCTCCCCACCCAGGGGATTATGACGGAGGCCATCTTCTCCTTGAGCTTAGAAGTAGTAACTTAGAATTGTTGCTGTAATAGTAAGTGGTAGGGTTTATTCCGCCCATTCAATGGCACCATTTATGTTATAAACATTATCTCGATCCTGAACAACCCTGCGGGCACTCAGTGTACATCCCGACAAGCCCTGCGCCAAGACCTGCCTGGCGTTGCCAAAAGCTAGCATCTGGTCTAAGTCTCCTTGGCCTAACAAATCATTCAAGTTGGGTTTTTTGCTATGGGAGCCCAGCTCTCTGTTCTAAGGAGGTAATAGAAGGCTCAGAGTTGTTGTTGTTTCTAAATATTTTATCTACTTACTTGACAGAAGGAGAGAGAAAGAGAGGGAGAGAGCGCATAAGCAGGAAGAACAGCAGAAGGAGAGAGAGAGAGAGAAGGCTTCCAGTGAGGCAGGGAGCCCAATGCAGGGCTCGATGCAAGGACCCCAGTATCACAACCCGAGCTGAAGGCAGATGCTTAACTGACTGAGCCACACAGGCACCCCTCGGCTTTGCTTTTCTTGATCCTTCTCTTATCGTTGCATTTACCACTGCTAGAATCTTCAAAAAAAAAAAAAAAAGTTCTCCCTGTACTGTAAATTATTAAAATTTCAGAAAACAGGTTTAAGCAAACAAGAAAGAAGAAACATTACCCATTTGTCAGTAGATG
This sequence comes from Mustela lutreola, assembly GCF_030435805.1. Taxonomy (NCBI): domain Eukaryota; kingdom Metazoa; phylum Chordata; class Mammalia; order Carnivora; family Mustelidae; genus Mustela; species Mustela lutreola. The sequence continues at coordinate 93,465,508 of NC_081297.1, forward strand.
ACCACTGGTTTTCAGAAGTTAAAAACAATCATTTTTGCCATTTTGCCATTTTTCCTTAATATGTTTGTTATTGTAAAGAATGCTGCGGCTTCTCATGTAGTTAATTCTCAGCACATTCCTGTTGCTTCCTTTGGATAGTTCCTAGAAGTAGCACTGGTGGACTGATCAGTGTGTGTCCATTTTAAGTTCATGACACATTTTGCCAGTCCGTCCCTCCAGAAAGGTCATAGTGTATGTTTTACCTCCTTACCTCCATTGATTACCATTGTTCTAACATTTGGTTTTCTTTAAAAAAAAAAAAAAAAAGAAAAAAGAAAAGAAAAAAAGAAAAACCTTACATCTATTTCTATTTGATTTTTCCAGAGGTTGATTTTGTTAAATGTGTGTTGGCCATTTTTATTTTTTTTCTTCCATTAACTGTCGTATCATATTTTCCCACTGTGTTACTGGATGTTTATGCTCTTTATCTATTACCACATACAGCCTATTTCACGACCAGAAAAGTGAAAGTTATATGGACACTTTAATCCGACGTCTGCAGCTCTATTCTCGGAATCTGGAACACTTGGTGGAGGAAAGGACCCAGCTGTACAAGGCAGAGAGGGACAGAGCCGACAGACTTAATTTTATGTTGCTCCCAAGGTAAGGCAAGTCCTCCTGCCTGGTAAGTTTCACAGGATTCCACAGGTCTGCCTTATTCCCTCAAGCAGAAAGAAAGCATCAGCATCTTTGTCTAATATTGTTTTTTCCTTTATATGTATATAGGATCATTCCCTTTTACACATTTTTCAGCAAATTACTGAGTTTAAAAAAAATACTTTGTTAAAACTTGGTCTGGTTTGTACTCTAAATATCTAGAAGAGGGATACCTGGGTGGCTCAGTTGGTGAGATGTCTGACTTTTATATTTAACTTGTGTTAATTATTATTTTATTCTGAACCCATGCTTCATTTGGAATATCAACTCTGCGTTATGAAAGGAATGATTTTGAGTCCATGGGAACTGTCTTTTAAATAAAGAGACAGTTTCTTTTTGGCAAACCTGAGTGAAGAAGTAGGAGACACACACATGCTTTGTTCAGTCACGCGTGCCCTAAGGGAGCCTACTGCAGAATCCTTGTGTCCCCAGAGTGCCAAGGAGCAGGCTGGGAGTGCTACCCCGAGCATAGGCTGGAGCCCTTAATATTCCCATCAGAGATGGCCGTTTCTATCAGAGCTTCATAAATGCTAGTTGTATGATGCAGAATTCCTTGCCTGGCCCTTCATGCTGAGTGGTGACAAAAAACAACATCCAGATCATCTGGCTGCCTTCCCAGGGTGTCCTCCTCAGTAGTCTTAACCAAAAGGATACTCAGAGGATTCGTAATAGCTGGCTCGCCACCTCAGACTTTTAATCTTACTCCTGGTGTAATGTGCCCCTTTGACTACTAGACAGTAGATGTTTTATTTGTTTTAATTATTGAGTACAGTTGACAGTGTTTTATTAGTTTCAGATGTACAACATAGTAATTTGATGATTCTATACATTTCTCAGTGCTCACTGCAGTAAGTTTAATTACCATCTGTCATCATGTAACAGTATTACCACAGTACTGACTGTATTCCCTGTGTTCTACTTTTCATCTCCGTGGGTAGATGTTTTCATTGGATTGTCAAAGTTGACATAACACGGTTCTCATCAACACCTGCAACACGCTGTGCCTCCAGTGCACGTCACTTTTAAAAAATGTACATGTAAAAAAGCATGTATATTTGTACAAGAAAACTAAAACATACACCAACAGTAACTACAAGAATCAAAAAGAAATATTTATTGGCAAAATTGCAAATAAACAAAGACAGGATGTAGGAACCAGATACTATTTAAACACTTATTTAACTTATTTAAACAGAGCCCCTTGACTTTTGAGACAGTAAAATAGAAGTTTTTTTTTTTCTTGTCGGGGGGCCTCTCCAAGACATCCACTGTGTTCGTTAATCTGTTTGCGTCAGCAACAGCCTGTACCAAAGCTCGCCAGGTTGAGTCACCGCTCTTCATTTATCCTACAACATTAGTTTCTCTCTCTGGGTAATGTACTAGTTTCCAAGCCATATGACTTTTCAGATATAAGCAGTAATAGGAAGGGTAAAGATGGTGAAATGTCCAATTTTATCATTACATTTTTGTAGCCTTCAAAAAATTTGCACCCTTATACTGAGCAGGTCAAGAACAACCACCCCAGAAGAGCCCTGAGAATCGAACCAACCACATCACCGGGATGTTTCTCAAAAGTCCCAGGCTTTATCATTGCACCAATTGAAAAGCCTTCCCTCGATGCTTTGGAGGTTCTCACCACGAGTGTTGCATGTCCTTGTAGTTAATGAACTGTTTTCTGAGAGAATGGCAGACATACCTCCTGCGATACAATCAGCTTACCTCCAGATCTTCCTTGTCTCCATGAATACCCAAGGTCTGGGTTGTGGAGGAGATGCCCTGCAGTAAAAAACCGAAAGGCAGATGTTACTGAGTACTGGATCTGCCCTTAGTGGCTGTGGGGCCTTGTGAGCATCATACTTTATTTTTAAGCCTCAGTGATCTCAGTGACCTCCATGGCACTTCCCAGCAGCCATGTTCTGATTCTAGTGGTTCCATACTTGGATCCTTTACAGAGAGATCCTAAGGGCAGACAGGGAGCAGCAAGTCTCATGTTGGCCCCACCCATTTTTCAATGAAAGGACAACTTGGCATGTCAAGAAAGTATGGTGTGGAGTTCCTTCTTTGTGGTTCTCTCTGAATTCTGAGTCTGATATACTACTCCTTTGATTTCTGCAACAAAGATATTCTAAGTTGTTTTTATCTGACCTCTGCCGTTTTACCATAATTTTAACTTGTTTACATAGTGACTGACTTTGCTTTTTAAAGGACCAAATCTACCTCAAAAAATATATCAAATAAGTTCTTGCTCAGAATATATCAAACTTAATTTTTAAATGCATTATTCTTTTATGGTGATATTAAACAGTACCGTGTAAAATATGCCTGGGAGGCAAAACTTGGCTCTAATGAAAAAAGTCAGGTCTGGGGCGCCGAGGTGGCTCAGTTGGTTGAGCGACTGCCTTTGGCTCAGGTCATGATCCCAGAGTCTCGGGATCAAGTCCTGCATCGTGCTCCCAGCCCCATGGGGAGTCTGCTTCTCCCTCTGAACTTCAACCCATTAATGCTCTGTCTCACTCACTCTCTCAAATAAATAAAATCTTTTTAAAAATTAAAAAAAAAAAAAGTCAGGTCTGACAGCTGCAGTGATTCAAACTCTTACATTAATGATACACTGTCCTCAGCTTCTGACAGTCAGCATCTAGAAAAAGATGAATGTCAATAGAGTGGCAAAAAGTGGGCAAGTGTGTATACATATGAGGGTTATATTTGTGCTAGAGTTATATTAACATGCTTATTAGAGTTAATAATCAAGTATCAAGTTGATGCTAAACCTGTGTATATTCCTCTGAGTTCAAATGTGTGTGTAAGTAATATATTGCAACAGTCAGTATGTGCAACCAGTCTTTGCTTCCTGGTCACCCCCACCCAAATTCTAGAATTCCTTGTGTGTTGTTACTACTGTCTCAAAAATTTATGCAAGATTAAAAAAAATTACTGAAGTTGAAGTCATTTTTTCCCCTTTCTCATCTAGGCTAGTGGTAAAGTCTCTGAAGGAAAAGGGAATTGTGGAGCCTGAATTGTATGAGGAAGTGACAATCTACTTCAGTGACATTGTAGGTTTCACCACCATCTGCAAATACAGCACCCCCATGGAAGTGGTGGACATGCTCAATGACATCTACAAGAGTTTTGACCACATTCTTGATCACCATGATGTGTACAAGGTAACCACTTCACCTAACAGGCTGAAATGGTTGTACTACCCCTGGCCAGCAGCCAAAGTTGGTTGGTTCCTATTATTATTCAGATCTTGTCCTAATTTAAGATTTCATGAATTCATGGTTGAATCTGAAGCTAAAGATGCAGGGAAGTAAAAGAGTAACAAGGGTCAGAAGTCGGAATGCCCTTGTAATTTTAAGAAGCAGTTTGAAAGAAACAACATAAAGTTCATCAGGAATGAACTTTGGGTACTAAACTGAGAGAAGATGGCATTCTCTCAAATCATCTTTTTTAAAAAAATGGGCAGTGTGTAGACTGATTGCCAAGGAAGCAGAGAAGACACTGGAGCTATAAAGAAGAATAGGAATCTGTTGTTGAAATAGCAAGCAGCATTCATAGAAGACTAAAGAACAGGGAGAACATTCTGTAAGTTCAGTACTCTGACTGGAGTGCAGACACATTTTGGGCTCATAATGTCTGAGAAGAGTAAAGGAGAATTGATTGAATTCCCACATTTTCATGTTGGGAAAGCAGCAGAGCTTATGGAGCACATAACTTAGAGCTATTTGTTCAAATCCCAACTGGCCCTACCTGTGTGACCTTATAAAGTACATTTAACTTTGGCAAGTTAAAGTTTCCCTATCTGTAGAATGGGATGATCATAACACCGAACTCAGCAGGTTACTGTGAAAGCTACTGAGATAAACAATATGCCTGAAATACTATCTGCTCAAGCAAAACTTAGATGTCACTCGTGTAATAGTCTGTCATAATGCCTGTTACCCACAGAGGAGATGTCCCTTTTAGGGTTTGTCTTAGCACTGTCTTCACCCTATGTGGTAGGTCAGAAAGGCATATAGTTCTTGTTGGATAGGAAATGGTTATGTATTTTAGAGATGGTTGGCAAAGAGAAGTTGACAGCCAACAAACATGAACTATATGGTTATGAAAATAAAATTAAGAGAGGTCATTTATCAAAGAATTATGTTTATAGGATACTGTTGATACAATTTTACTTACTGTGAAAAGGGTTTGAAATTGCTATACTATAATAATGTACATTACATCTTGAAGGAGCCTACAATTATTTTTTGTCAAATAGGACATGAGAAAAAATGTTCAGTGTTAAAGGTGACTTTTCTGGTAATTACAAATGTTCCTGAAATTATATACAACCATTCAGACTATGTAAACATTATAAAAGTGTCACCACATCTAGGTGGTTTATATTATTATGAAGTACTTTTATAGGTCAAAATATTTTATAGCTGCTTTACCATTCATTTAAATAGACTATAAAACCATAAAGAAATTAGCAGAGACCTGCTCTTGAGCTAGTCTCAGGAAAAGTAGTATGGGGCTATGTTCACACTGAGTTCTCAAAAGCTTTTGTTTTGATATGCCATCAACTGCTTGTTTTTTATTTCTTCTGCCTTTTGAAGGGGTAGGACCACTAACAAGCAGCTATTTCCACAGGTGGAAACCATTGGTGATGCCTACATGGTGGCCAGTGGTTTACCCAAAAGGAATGGCAACAGGCATGCAATCGACATTGCCAAGATGGCCTTGGACATCCTCAGCTTCATGGGGACCTTCGAGCTGGAGCATCTTCCCGGCCTCCCCATATGGATTCGCATTGGAGTTCACTCTGGTACGGAGTTAAGCAGGGTACCAAATGGGAACTGTATGAATCTCTGTGCACCAACTAAATCAGAAAGGATAAAGGGTCTCCAGATGGGATCGATTTTCCCATGAAGTTTCCTCTTGAATCTGCCTGCCAAATATGACATCCCATTACACAGCCTGACATAAGTCGAACCTCCTTCCTGAGTTCTAGGGAACAACACCTTCTGTAGCAACCTTTCGCTCCTGGAATGATAAACACCAACCACAGACTAAAATGACAGCCTCCAGACTTCCTCCTATTTGAGTCCCTATATTTACTATTTCATTTATTTCCTCCCCATTCCTTCCCTCTCCCCTGCCCCCAACATCTGTTATTGTTGTTTTATTTTGTTTTCCCCATTACACTAATATAATATCTTTCACGGATTGGATTATGTACAGGGAGGAAAAAGCTGGTAAAATCCTACAATGCAAGGGCATTTATGTCTTCCCCTTCCCCGTCTATGGTATAGAAAATAAATGGATCACTTCAAAGACCAAGAAAGATACTCACCCTAGAATGTAGAGATTTGAGAAAATGAGCTACAAACGTTATAGAAAAATGAAGTTGGAAAGGAACTCAGGAGTCATCTAGAATAATCCTTTATGGGGCACAACTTATTTTTAGAGGTTCCAAGACAAGTAATACTATAGCTACCTTTGGAATAATCCCAGGATTCCCTGAAAACTCACTGTTTCCAAAGTCAACTCACTCCATTACTAGTGATAATTATTAGACAGCCTTTCCTTGTCTTAAATTAAATCACATCTCCCTACACTTTCTGTCATTACTTTTTTCTGTCTTCCCTGGCTCACAGAAGACTCAAAATACAGAAAGCCCAAGATCACTCCAGGCTGTGTGGTGAGGACCAGACAACTGCATTGCAAAAGTCATTCTCTGTCCACAATGCCTGGCAGAGAGCCTGGCAGTAAACACTTACTGATTTGATAATGATCCAGGAGATTTTCAAAGTAAAAGTAAATAGAAGTTAAAAATTTCTGCCACAGGGGCGCCTGGGTGGCTCAGTGGGTTAAGCCGCTGCCTTCGGCTCGGGTCATGATCTCAGGGTCCTGGGATCGAGTCCCGCATCGGGCTCTCTGCTCAGCAGGGAGCCTGCTTCCTCCTCTCTCTCTCTCTGCCTGCCTCTCTGCCTACTTGTAATCTCTGTCAAATAAATAAATAAATCTTTAAAAAAAAAAAAAAAAAAAAAAAAATTTCTGCCACAATCATGTCCACAGCTCTCTATCCGAGATGTTTCCATATATACATGAGGGGACTTCTGGGTCGTTTCCCAGCCAGCAGCAGCAGGCTATCCCTTTTCTGACTTATCACAGATTGCCAGGCCTGGACGGAGGGCCAGCAGCACAGTGACTGAGCCGAGTCAGGGAGGACGGAGCTCTGGGTTCCAGCCCCATCTCTTTCCCACTGTGACCAACGCAAACCTGAGGCGACCACCAGTGCCCCGAGTTCACCACACTGGGCTGGAGTGAGCAGAGATATTAGGCACACATACCTGGAGGGGGCTAGCCCTCAGAAATTAAGAAGTGGCAGTTAAATTATTGATAGTTGAAGGCAAGACTTCTGCAGGGATCTTCTGCCACTTGGCCCTTCCCAGCTTCACTCCCGTGTTAAAGAGGCAACGTAATTGGACCTAGCGGACCTCGGGCACAGATCAGAGATCTGAATCAGTAGCTGCCTCTCCTGCTCCTGCCCTTCCGTAGGCTTCTGCTGCTTTTGTTTCTTGTTGCTGTTGTTTGGTTGTTTTATGTTTTACACTGAACCTAACAAAGGGCTCGGCACTCGAAGGAAGATCCGGTATTTTGATTTTTTTTTTTTCAGTGTTCATAATCACAGAGAATCTATAGGATAAACCTACAAAGAAACTTATGTAGGTCAAAACCCAATAAGCCAACTAGAAAATCAAGTTCCCTTTATCCAAAACCGGTTTTGCAATTTCTGAGTTACTCTTTAACGTCTAAAATCCGTCACTCCTCACATTAGGTCACTCCACACAAATACTTGGGTAACCACCCTCCTTCCTTCCCCAGTATGCTGCTGGGCCTGGTCTCTCCTTGGTTTCTGGGTTCTTGTAAGAATGCCCTTGTGCCGCAGGCTCCGCAGTCCGTCTGCATTCACGCAGCGGCACAGGAAGTGCCCGGGGACAATCATGCAAGTCCTTGTCTTCTGGGTCTCCCATCATTGTGTCGCCAGTCTGAGAATGCTAGTCTGAGTAAATTAAACAAAATGTGGCCCCTGAGCCTTTGAGTGAAGCATGGCCTCCAGCCTTTAAGAGCTCAGAGCTGTGTGGCCTGGCACAGTAGGCCAGTCGCGGGAGAGTTTTCATCCTCCCCAATAACCTCCTATTAAACATATTAAGAAGGACTTCCCACCTTAGCAGCCTGGAGCTCTGGATGCCTTCCTATTTTGTGCAAATGTACTTTTCTGTGCTATCTGTAGCAAAATATCTTCTAGAAGCTTGTCTGGCTGTAACAGTGCTTTCCTCATTGATTATATCCATTTAAAAAAAGTCACAGCTCACTTCTCACAGCTCCATAGAATGAAGGATTCAGCACTGTGACGCTGAGAAAAGGCTTCCCCACCTTAACTCCACACCGTGATTGCTTCTGCTGCCACTTCCTGCTTCTGTGCATTTCAGGTCCCTGCGCTGCTGGAGTCGTGGGGATCAAGATGCCTCGTTATTGCCTATTTGGAGACACCGTCAACACAGCCTCGAGGATGGAATCCACCGGCCTCCGTAAGAAAGGAGATCGCTTTTCATAGAGGATTGTGTACTGCAGGAGAGGGGAACTGTAACGATTGTGTACTGTAGGAGAGGGGAACTGTAACATAAAATGCACAATAAGGAGCTACAAAGAACTAGTGAGATGAAGAGTCACCTTCCACATGAACTGGACATGGGCCGCAGTCAGTCCAGTTCTTGCAGCATTTGCTTTCATTGTTGCCACTGCCTGAGAATTTCTGTGTTCTTCCTTTTTAGCTCATTAGTAGACTATTTCTGTTCGTTTTGGTTCATTTGCAATGCATTCAGGCATGCTCTATTTGGAATAGTCATAAAATTTAGCATAAATCCATGTAAGTTAAAAAAAAAATTCAGTGGGTTAGATATGGAACATACACTGGCTCGCTTTCCTATTCCTCTTTTGTTTTCCTGAAAATTGGCTTTAGTAAAGGAAAATATAAGTATTTATTATATGCGGAAGCCTATATTGCATTCACCTGAAAGGGTGGAGGCACCATGAGCTCCGTGTAGTAGATGCTCAATAAATTTTTTTTTAAAGATTTTATTTATTTATATATTTATTTAACAGAGATCACAGGCGAGCAGAGAGGCAGGCAGAGAGAGAGGGGAAAAGGGGAAAGGAGCCCAATGTGGAGCTCAATCCCAGGACTCTGGGATCATGACCTGAGCAGAAGACAGAGGCTTAACCCACTGAGCCACCCACGTGCCCCAATGCTCAATAAATATTGGGGACCATGAAACAGAAATCTAGATAAGAGAGAAAGCAAGCTTTGGTAGGTGGGGCTGACAAAAACACAGGTGCAGAGTGGTATCTTGGCAGTCTACTGACAAACTTACTGGTTTGTACAGGAAAGTCATGGTATAAAGGAAAGGACAGATTTGGGTTACCATTGTAACTGTACAGATCACTCTCTGTATAAGCCGGGGGTGGGGGGCAGTTACCTCATCTTTCTAGGCATCAGAAGGTAGAAGGAATAAATAGAGGATGGGATACCAGTCTTGCTGGAAGGGTCTCCAGAAGGAGTTGACATGATGTATGTTAAACATTTAGTAATCCTCGGATACATGGCAGGTGTATAATATAGGACTGCCATTATCCTTACTATTGTCATTGTCTGTGGCCCCCATGGTGGGAACAGTGGTATACCAATGGTGGACCATGAATGTCAGTGACTTCACCAACTGCTTGTCAGGAGGATGACAGTACCCCAAAAGAGTAACACCTAAGAAAGTCATGACCCTATCACTCTCTCCTGAATCGCCACCTTGCTGCCAACACTTAAGCTGCTAATTAGAACTTTCACAACAGGGACCCAAAACCAAATTGCAGCTGTCAAGCTCAGCACCACAAACTAAATCCAAACCAAGATACAGGAGGCACCTCTCTGAGCAGGAGGGAGAATCTTTTGAGCACACCTAGGGAGCCCCTTCACTCAGAAGGAGTGCCAAAAAGCAATGCCAGGTCCTCTTTCATTCCATGTGTGATAGTATTTGTCTCACAGGTCGTATTTTTTTTTTAAGATTTTATTTATTTATTTGACAGAGAGGAATCACAAGTAGATGGAGAGGCAGGCAGAGAGAGAGAGAGAGGGAAGCAGGCTCCCTGCTTAGCAGAGAGCCCGATGCAGGACTTGATCCCAGGACCCTGAGATCATGACCCAAGCCGAAGGCAGCGGCCTAACCCACTGAGCCAGCCAGGCACCCCTCACAGGTCATATTTTTAAGGGCCCTTTCACCAAAATATCTCAGTTGTCAAGAACTCCTGTAACAAGTGTCCTGAATCAAGTGGAAACAAACGTGTTCCTAGAATAGACTTCAAAATGGAGATTTTCATTGACTGTTTTGCATTTCCAGCCTTGAGAATTCATGTGAGCGGATCCACAATAGCCATCCTGAAGAGAACCGAATGCCAGTTCCTGTACGAAGTGAGAGGGGAAACATACTTAAAGGTAAGGGGTCCACAGGGAGGGGACCCAGAAAAAGCACTCACTTGTGGGTCATCTCCTTGGAGACGGGACATCCCATGGTCAATAATGTCAAGGAGCAAAGAGATGAAGAATCCTTTTCTGTACTCTCCACGGTGATCGCCCATTACCCCCTGTAGAAGAAGCCACTGCCAGAGGAATGCAAACTCAGAGCTTTTTTCATATTTTGAACTAAGACTGATATGTTATAAAATGCTACCACCATTTCTTCCACATACCTCCAGGTTTTGCTTCCACATCTTCCCACAAAGCCGAGAGCTAAGGTCTGGGATGGCACTTATTTATTTATTTATTTATTTATTTGGGAGAGAGCGAGCCTGGGGAGGTGGGTGAGGAGCAGAAGGAGGGGGAGAGAGAAACTCGAGTAGACTCCATATTGAGCACAGAGCCCAACACAGGGCTCGATCCCACAACCTGAGATCATGACCTGAGGTGAAACCAAGAGTCGGACGCTCAACCCACTGCGCCGCTTAGGTGCCCTGGGATTTATTTAACTTAAGCCAAAGCCCCCATGCCTCCCTCCCTTACTCTCACTGCTGCTTCTCTCAAAAACCACCTCTCCCGGGGTTGCTTTACCATTCGGGAGCTCTGGACCTGTGATTGCCACCTGCGGCTCCAGGCTTGCTGAGAAAGACCCTCTGTGGGTGTAGATCAGGAATCTGGATTTTTAGTGAGTATTCAAGGTGATCAGGAAGCATGCCAAGGATGGAGAATCACCAGTCTCTCTTCCCCAGGCTGTTGCTCTCCAAGTGTCTCTAGTTGGCTCTTGGACTGCTTTTCCAATGTCGTTCGAGTCCTTTCACAAATGGTCTGAAGACAACTACTGATCGTTACGATGATCTGTCTCCAGAAGCCACAGTGCTTCTGGCCTTTACAATGTGACTACAACTTGGAAAAGCCTCTTTTCGTGTAGACATGCCCTAATATCACACTCACTATCCGTACAATTCTGCACAGAGCATTCCCCCCAACATAAGAGTGGTGTGTGCATGACTGGAGTGCAAACCCAGCCAGCCAACTACCGGTTTTAAAGATGAATGATTTTTAGGGGCACCAGAGTGGCTCAATCAGTTGAGTGTCTGACTCTTGATTTAGGCATAGGTCATGATCTCAGAGTCATGAGATCAATTTCCGCATCAGACTCCACACTGAAGTCTGCTTGGGATTCTTTCTCTCTCTCTCCCTACCGTGCATGCACTCTCGTTCTCTCTCAAATAAATAAACCTTTAAAGAAGAGTAATTTTTTAAATATATAGCCTTCCCATCTCCTTTTCAAATATAAGCTTTAGCGAAAACAGGATTTCCAATACATTTCCATTCATTTTATAGTCTCCAGATGGGTCCAGCAAATGTCACTCAATAAGCATGTCTTAGGATGAACACGTGTTTGTAATTTACATGCTTCAGGTGGGGAAACTGGCAGGTTTGTGATGAAATCTTGTGGCAAAAAGGGCTCGAAGAAAAAGTGGGTGACGAAAACCAGTTGGATGTCTTAGTGAAGCAGGATTGGACACAAATTTTCTTCTTTTTTCATTGAGAGTTCTTTTGATGTTGCTATAACAACACTTTGAAATATCTTTGGGGGAAAAAAGAGAACTGTACTTTGAAAAAAAAATACATCTGGGGAACGAGAGATGTATTTTTAAAAAGACACTTGGAAAGAAAGATGTGTCTGGAGGGAATGCAAATTCCATCAGAACCTGGGTTCCGCTAAAGTGTGGACACTCATGAGAAACATGGAAGTGAGGGGTCTCTTGGAAATGGATGTTTGTCAGCGCGGTGGGCTAGAACAGACCTGTCTCACTGACCTCCATGGTGCCCACCTTTCTTGTCTCCCCAGGGAAGAGGAACTGAGACGACCTACTGGCTAACAGGGGTGAAGGGCCAGGAGTACAACCTGCCGACCCCTCCTACTGTGTAAGCTGCTGGGTGTGGTGGGGCGGGACAGGGCTGCGGAAGTCTTGGCTTTATCATTCCTGCTGTGTACAGCCATAACTGTTGGCAAGTGCTCTGCCTGTGGCAATGATACATTGAATACACGGCCAGGGACTACCTACATGAGAAGTCTAGAAACCTCCCTTCTCTGGCTGCCAGAAGTTGGGTGTTCCAGGCACGCTCAGAATGGAGGAGAGCGGAGAGCTCACCTCCCGCAGATCTGGTTCAGACCAGAGGAGGGCGTTCTGGCGGCCAAGAGGCACTCTGCAACTGGACCCCAGCAGGCAGCTTTCTGCTAGGCTGCCTGATGGAAACAGGACCTCCCCTCCCCCGCCTCTCCCCCCAGGCCTGTGGTTCTGGGTTATCACATAGAAGCTATGTTCTCCCACAGATGAGGAAGACCAAGTGTGGAAGACCAAGTTTCAGGTCTAACGAACAGGTTTCAGTTCTCTTCATGGTGACCAAGAGGGTCACCCCATTGCACATTTGGTTGCTGCAGTCAGTCACATGGCTGTTGGGGTGGCTTTTGATATGGTCAAGAGACCCTGGCTTGCAGATTCTCAGATGCTGGACCCAGATGTGGCAAGCCTCTAGGAAAGCCGAAACAAGCCAGATCTTCCCCGGGGCCACAGCAGAGCTGGCCCCTTATTGGAGCCCCCAGGTCCACTCCAAACTCCTAAAACCCTCCATCGCTTCAGAGGCCTCTCCAGACAAGATCCACACCCCAGAAGGTGTGGGAGCAAGTCCTCAGGGTTGGTGCAGGGCCCCACCGCTACTGTCCTGGCGTTGTTTGCCCTCCCTGCAGTGGCATATGGAAACGTAACCACTCTTCCAAAGCCGAGCACCTGTCATTCCACTTTGAAATTGAAATAGACTAATTAATTAAATTAAATAATTTAATTTTTTTCAATGTTCTAAGATTCACTGTTTACGCACCACACCCAGTGCTCCATGCAGTACGTGCTCTCCTTAGTACCCATCACCAGGCTCACCTAAGGTGAAATAGAATCTTCTGTTTGAAATGTATCCTGCTTTTTCCACAAATGCACAGAGCAGGGATGATAGCTCTTATAAGCCCATCAAAAGCAAGGCTCTTTCTCTATTCTCTGGGCTTCCCGTGGTTAGCACGGACTAAGCACTCAAATAAGTATTTGGTAAACGGAACTGATTGTTCTGGAGCTACGAAATAGTCTGTACGAATTGCTGAGAAGTTCCGTTTTCCCTCCCCCCTCTCTTCCCAGGGAGAATCAGCAGCGCTTGCAAGCCGAATTTTCTGACATGATCGCGAACTCTTTACAGAAAAGGCAGGCGGCGGGGATAAGAAGCCGAAAACCCACACGGGTGGCCAGCTACAAACGGGGCACTCTGGAGTACTTGCAGCTGAACACGACCGACAAGGAGAGCAGCCAAGCGAATTAAGCACAGCTGCACTAAGGCAGCGGCCTCAAGTGTCCCAGAGACCTCCAAGCAGCGGCAGACTTTGATGCGCTCTGCTTGGCCGTGGCTGCCAGGGCGGGAACACAGACTGGCTTCTGTGAATCAGATGTGCACACGCTGTGCAAAAATTACCTTTTACTCTGGAGTCTGATCTCAACAGTGGCTCCACGGAGCTGCCCCCTGGGAAAGAAGAAGAATAGATGGACTGTCTGGAAGCTGAAGAGATTGTATTCTTATTCCATTTGTTTGGGTTTGGTTTACTGGCTGGCTCTTTTTCCTTCTGTATTCATGAGCGTTTTTAAATTGTCACGATTATATTTTAAGTACCCTATCTCCATTAAATTATATTTAACTCATAATTTTTGCAGAAAATATGCTCTATGGTAGGCAAGAATAAAAGTTAAAAAGGTACCGAGTCTGTGTGTGTTTCCAGCAACCCCAGCCATTTTCCATCTTCGCCGGCCACCACTTGTGCTCACTGGACAACGGATGACAGCCCCCAGCGCAGAGGCGAGGCAAAGCTAGCAGTGTCGTTCAGTGCTAAGAACCTGGATGTTCAGTATTGCCCGCTACACACAAGAGGATTTTATGTCTAGCCTTCTACCATGGGAGGCAGGGCCTACATCTGTCTCCAATCTGAGATAAAGGTCAAATCTTATTTACTAGAAAAGACAAATACTTGAAACTCTGCAAATATCCCCTTCCTGCCATCCAGAGGCCATCTTCTGCGCCCCCTTCTTCTGGCATCCCGGCCTGACTCATTTGCTTGAAATCTCAGGAAGAATGGCAAAGGGCAGCTGGTGTGAAGTAGATTAGAATCAGAAAGGCAAGAATGTAACACTTCTGTTGCTCATCTGAAGGAAACTGTTTTGATCACATAACTCTTGCCCCGCCTCTACCACAAAAACCACACCAGAGATCAGGAAACACGCAATATTTTCTCCTTCACCTGGAAAAGGGTAAAATCAAAAATAATAAATTATCTCCTGAGGTATAGGGTTAGCCCTTCATATGTGGCAAGAGTCCTTACCTGGAAACTGGAAGTTTATAATTTCTGCCTTGGCGTCTCTGCAATGGCTTCACAATTCCAAAGAAATAGGCTTATAAAGCAAGAATTGTTTGCATACATGCAAGATAGCTCAGAAAGTTTGTGACCCAAAAATTCCATGTGAAAAAAGTACAAGGGGAAGTACTGGGTAGAAACAAGAACTAAATTCAAGAGGAATACAGGAAATCCTAGAATCAATTTTTTATACCTTTGATATATACTCCTCTTGAGACATGCAAGATCTGACTTAAAAATATTGAAGTAGGGGTACCTGGGTGGCTCAGTGGGTTAAAGCCTCTGCTTTCAGCTCGGGTCTTGATCCCAGGGTCTTGGGATGGAGCCCCACATCGAGATCTCTGATCAGTGGGAAGCCTGCTTCCCTCTCTCTCTGCCTGCCTCTCTGCCTACTTGTGACCTCTGTCAAATAAATAAATAAAATTTAAAAAAATATATTGAAGTAATAATAAACTAAATTAATAGCTGTGTGTTTTTTCTGTTTAGTGCCAAATATCCAGTATCAAGAAAGGAATTATGATTTAAATGAAAAAGGCAATTTTACCTTATTTTCCTTTTTTATAATCCCCTAGAAAACAGTGAACATAACAAATTATAGAGGAGACAACTAAAGAAGCAAATACTCAAGATTTTAAACTTCAATTTAAATTAAAGATGAGTGATTTTTAAATATATAAAATATAGATGCAGGGTGCCTGGGTGGCTCAGTGGGTTAAGCCTCTGCCTTTGGCTCAGGTCATGATCTCAGGATCCTGGGGTCGAGCCCCGCATGGGGCTCTCTGCTCATCAGGGAGCCTGCTACCCCCCACCCCCATGCCTCTGCCTGCCTCTCTGCCTTATTTGATCTCTGTCAAATAAATCTTTTAAATATATATATACATATATATATATATGCATAACTGTTCAAAAACTGATATCTGGGATAAAAATAAAGGAAAAAACTTGAACAGTTCTTACTTCCTCAGACCTCAAGCAGGAAAGAGATCTCCCTCAAAGTTAATCTCACATCATAAAAGGCTGATCTATAAATCTGCTGATCTATAGGTTAGGTGACCAGATAGATCTAGGCCATGATCAAGCAAGAAATGACTTTGTAAATATTTTGAAATCCTCAGAGTGGCAGAGAAAATAGAAATAGAAAATAGAAACTATGTCGACATAAGGTCTTTAACATAATATCCCACTGGAAGAAGATGCCAGAAGTAGAGCAGAGAAAGGAGGGAGAGAAGACAATAATTTCCATAGCAGTTTTAAAGGACTCAGCTGGGAGCTACATTAATCATTCAATGGAACCCACTCAGTGCAGCCCAACAGAACTATGTCAGCCTCATATGGACATTTATTAGCTTTTTATTTTGAAAAAATAATAAAGTCATAGGAAGTTACAAGAATAGTACAGGAGGGCCTCTGGTCCAGACAAGATGGCATAGACTCATTTCTCCCTGATCTGCCCCTCTCGGTACAACTGTAAGTCCGTGATACAATGCCAAACACAAGCAAAGGAGAACAAAAGAGCATGGGAAGAGGAAAACAGACTTGTTAGGGACCCCAAGGCCTACAGAACAACATTGCAACATAGTCTCTTACTCCCCTCCACTCTACAAAAGAAGGCAAGTCAGACCCAGCATTTTTCAACTTTTTTTTTTTAAAGATTTTATTTATTTATTTGAGAGACAGTGAGAGAGAACATGAGCGAGGAGAAGGTCAGAGGGAGAAGCAGACTCCCCATGGAGCTGGGAGCCCGATGTGGGACTCGATCCCGAGACTCCAGGATCATGACCTGAGCCGAAGGCAGTCGTCCAACCAACTGAGCCACCCAGGCGCCCCCATTTTTCAACTTTTAACCAGTCAAGAAAACTGCTTTACGGAGGAGTCAAGATGGCGGAGAAGTAGCAAGCTGAGACTGCTTCAGCTAGCCGGAGATCAGCTAGATAGCTTATCTAAAGATTGCAAACACCTGAAAATCCATCGGCAGATCGAAGAGAAGAAGAACAGCAATTCTGGAAACAGAAAAACAACCACTTTCTGAAAGGTGTTTTCTTTTTTAAAAAAAATTCTTTTCTTTTTTTTTTTTTTTTTTTCTTTTTTCTTTCTTCCTTTTTGAACCTCTTTTTATCCCCTTTCTCCCCACTCACGATTTTGGATCTCTTCTAATTTGGCTAAAGCATATTTTCCTGGGGTTGTTGCCACCCTTTTAGTATTTTACTTGCCCCTTCATTTACTCTTCTCTGGACAAAATGACAAGACGTAAAAATTCACCACAAAAAAAAGAACAAGAGGCAGTACCGAAGGCTAGGGACCTAATCAATACAGACATCGGTAATATGTCAGATCTAGAGTTCAGAATGACAATTCTCAAGGTTCTAGCCGGGCTCGAAAAAGGCATGGAAGATATTAGAGAAACCCTCTCGAGAGATATAAAAGCCCTTTCTGGAGAAATAAAAGAACTAAAATCTAACCAAGTTGAAATCAAAAAAGCTATTAATGAGGTGCAATCAAAAATGGAGGCTCTCACTGCTAGGATAAATGAGGCAGAAGAAAGAATTAGTGATATAGAAGACCAAATGACAGAGAATAAAGAAGCTGATCAAAAGAGGGACAAACAGCTACTGGACCACGAGGGGAGAATTCGAGAAATAAGTGACACCATAAGACGAAACAACATTAGAATAATTGGGATTCCAGAAGAAGAAGAAAGTGAGAGGGGAGCAGAAGGTATACTGGAGAGAATTATTGGGGAGAATTTCCCCAATATGGCAAAGGGAACAAGCATCAAAATTCAGGAGGTTCAGAGAATGCCCCTCAAAATAAATAAGAATAGGCCCACACCCCGTCACATAATAGTAAAATTTACAAGTCTCAATGACAAAGAGAAAATCCTGAAAGCAGCCCGGGAAAAGAAGTCTGTAACATACAATGGTAAAAATATTAGATTGGCAGCTGACTTATCCACAGAGACCTGGCAGGCCAGAAAGAGCTGGCATGATATTTTCAGAGCACTAAACGAGAAAAACATGCAGCCAAGAATACTATATCCAGCTAGGCTATCATTGAAAATAGAAGGAGAGATTAAAAGCTTCCAGGACAAACAACAACTGAAAGAATTTGCAAATACCAAACCAGCTCTACAGGAAATATTGAAAGGGGTCCTCTAAGCAAAGAGAGAGCCTACAAGTGGTAGATCAGAAAGGAACAGAGACCATATACAGTAACAGTCACCTTACAGGCAATACAATGGCACTAAATTCATATTTCTCAATAGTTACCCTGAATGTGAATGGGCTAAATGCCCCTGTCAAAAGACACAGGGTATCAGAATGGATAAAAAAACAAAACCCATCTATATGTTGCCTCCAAGAAACACATTTTAAGCCCGAAGACACCTCCAGATTTAAAGTGAGGGGGTGGAAAAGAATTTACCATGCTAATGGACATCAGAAGAAAGCAGGAGTGGCAATCCTTATATCAGATCAATTAGATTTTAAGCCAAAGACTGTAATAAGAGATGAGGAAGGACACTATATCATACTCAAAGGGTCTGTCCAACAAGAAGATTTAACAATTTTAAATATCTATGCCCCCAACGTGGGAGCAGCCAACTATATAAACCAATTAATAACAAAATCAAAGAAACACATAAACAACAATACAATAATAGTAGGGGACTTTAACATTCCCCTCACTGAAATGGACAGGTCATCCAAGCAAAAGATCAGCAAGGAAATAAAGGCCTTAAATGACACACTGGACCAGATGGACATCACAGATATATTCAGAATATTTCATCCCAAAGCAACAGAATACACATTCTTCTCTAGTGCACATGGAACATTCTCCAGAATAGATCACATCCTCGGTCCTAAATCAGGACTCAACCGGTATCAAAAGATTGGGATCATTCCCTGCATATTTTCAGACCACAATGCTCTAAAGCTAGAACTCAACCACAAAAGGAAGTTTGGAAAGAACCCAAATACATGGAGACTAAACAGTATCCTTCTAAAGAATGAATGGGTCAACCGGGAAATTAAAGAAGAATTGAAAAATATCATGGAAACAAATGATAATGAAAATACAACGGTTCAAAATCTGTGGGACACAACAAAGGCAGTCCTGAGAGGAAAATATATAGCGGTACAAGCCTTTCTCAAGAAACAAGAAAGGTCTCAGGTACACAACCTAACCCTACACCTAAAGGAGCTGGAGAAAGAACAAGAAAGAAACCCTAAGCCCAGCAGGAGAAGAGAAATCATAAAGATCAGAGCAGAAATCAATGAAATAGAAACCAAAAAAACAATAGAACAAATCAACGAAACTAGGAGCTGGTTCTTTGAAAGAATTAATAAAATTGATAAACCCCTGGCCCGACTTATCAAAAAGAAAAGAGAAAGGACCCAAATAAATAAAATCATGAATGAAAGAGGAGAGATCACAACTAACACCAAGGAAATACAAACTATTATAAGAACATACTATGAGCAACTCTACTCCAACAAATTTGACAATCTGGAAGAAATGGATGCATTCCTAGAAACATATAAACTACCACAACTGAACCATGAAGAAATAGAAAGCCTGAACAGACCCATAAGCAGTAAGGAGATTGAAACAGTCATTAAAAATCTCCAAACAAACAAAAGCCCAGGGCCAGACGGCTTCCCGGGGGAATTCTACCAAACATTTAAAGAAGAACTAATTCCTATTCTCCTGAAACTGTTCCAAAAAATAGAAATGGAAGGAAAACTTCCAAACTCATTTTATGAGGCCAGCATCACCTTGATCCCAAAACCAGACAAGGATCCCACCAAAAAAGAGAGCTATAGACCGATATCCTTGATGAACACAGATGCGAAAATACTCAACAAAATACTAGCCAATCGGATTCAACAGTACATTAAAAAGATTATTCACCACGACCAAGTGGGATTTATTCCAGGGCTGCAAGGTTGGTTCAACATCCGCAAATCAGTCAATGTGATACAACACATCAATAAAAGTAAGAACAAGAACCATATGATACTCTCAATAGATGCTGAAAAAGCATTTGACAAAGTACAACATCCCTTCCTGATCAAAACTCTTCAAAGTGTAGGGATAGAGGGCACATACCTCAATATCATCAAAGCCATCTATGAAAAACCCACCGCAAATATCATTCTCAATGGAGAAAAACTGAAAGCTTTTCCGCTAAGGTCAGGAACACGGCAGGGATGTCCATTATCACCACTGCTATTCAACATCGTACTAGAGGTCCTAGCCTCAGCAATCAGACAACAAAAGGAAATTAAAGGCATCCAAATCGGCAAAGAAGAAGTCAAATTATCACTCTTCGCAGATGATATGATACTATATGTGGAAAACCCAAAAGACTCCACTCCAAAACTGCTAGAACTTATACAGGAATTCAGTAAAGTGTCAGGATATAAAATCAATGCACAGAAATCAGTTGCATTTCTCTACACCAACAGCAAGACAGAAGAAAGAGATATTAAGGAGTCAATCCCATTTACAATTGCATCCAAAACCATAAGATACCTAGGAATAAACCTAACCAAAGAGACACAGAATCTATACTCAGAAAACTATAAAGTACTCATGAAAGAAATTGAGGAAGACACAAAGAAATGGAAAAATGTTCCATGCTCCTGGATTGGAAGAATAAATATTGTGAAAATGTCTATGCTACCTAAAGCAATCTACACATTTAATGCAATTCCTATCAAAGTACCATCCATCTTTTTCAAAGAAATGGAACAAATAATTCTAAAATTTATATGGAACCAGAAAAGACCTCGAATAGCCAAAGGGATATTGAAAAAGAAAGCCAACGTTGGTGGCATCACAATTCCGGACTTCAAGCTCTATTACAAAGCTGTCATCATCAAGACAGCATGGTACTGGCACAAAAACAGACACATAGATCAATGGAACAGAATAGAGAGCCCAGAAATAGACCCTCAACTCTATGGTCAACTAATCTTCGACAAAGCAGGAAAGAATGTCCAATGGAAAAAAGACAGCCTTTTCAATAAATGGTGCTGGGAAAATTGGACAGCCACATGCAGAAAAATGAAATTGGACCATTTCCTTACACCACACACAAAAATAGACTCAAAATGGATGAAGGACCTCAATGTACGAAAGGAATCCATCAAAATCCTTGAGGAGAACACGGGCAGCAACCTCTTCGACCTCTGCCGCAGCAACATCTTCCTAGGAACAACGCAAAAGGCAAGGGAAGCAAGGGAAAAAATGAACTACTGGGATTTCATCAAGATCAAAAGCTTTTGCACAGCAAAGGAAACAGTTAACAAAATCAAAAGACAACTGACAGAATGGGAGAAGATATTTGCGAACGACATATCAGATAAAGGACTAGTGTCCAGAATCTATAAAGAACTTAGCAAACTCAACACCCAAAGAACAAATAATCCAATCAAGAAATGGGCAGAAGACATGAACAGACATTTCTGCAAAGAAGACATCCAGATGGCGAACAGACACATGAAAAAGTGCTCCATATCACTCGGCATCAGGGAAATACAAATCAAAACCACAATGAGATATCACCTCACACCAGTCAGAATGGCTAAAATCAACAAGTCAGGAAATGACAGATGCTGGCGAGGATGCGGAGAAAGGGGAACCCTCCTCCACTGTTGGTGGGAATGCAAGCTGGTGCAGCCACTCTGGAAAACAGCATGGAGGTTCCTCAAAATGTTGAAAATAGAACTGCCCTATGACCCAGCAATTGCACTATTGGGTATTTACCCTAAAGATACAAATGTAGTGATCCAAAGGGACACATGCACCCGAATGTTTATAGCAGCAATGTCCACAATAGCCAAACTATGGAAAGAACCTAGATGTCCATCAACAGATGAATGGATCAAGAAGATGTGGTATATATACACAATGGAATACTATGCAGCCATCAAAAGAAATGAAATCTTGCCATTTGCAACAACATGGATGGAACTAGAGCGTATCATGCTTAGCGAAATAAGTCAAGCAGAGAAAGACAACTATCATATGATCTCCCTGATATGAGGAAGTGGTGATACAACATGGAGGCTTAAGTGGGTAGAAGAAGAATAAATGAAACAAGATGGGATTGGGAGGGAGACAAACCATAAGTGACTCTTAATCTCACAAAACAAACTGAGGGTTGCCGGGGGGAGAGGGTTGGGGAGAAGGGGGTGGGATTATGGACATTGGGGAGGGTATGTGATTTGGTGAGTGCTGTGAAGTGTGTAAACCTGGTGATTCACAGACCTGGGGATAAAAATATATGTATATAAAAAATATATGTTTATAAAAAATAAAAAATTAAAAAAAAAATAAATAAATAAATAAAATCTTTAAAAAAAACAAAACAAAAAAAAAAAAACATAAAAAAAAGAAAACTGCTTTACAACTTTATTAAAATCAGCTGTATATACTTGGGTGATTCTGTTTCTGGGTTTTCTATGTTATGCCATGAACCTACACATTTATCCCTCCTTCCATGCCACATAGTCTTGATATTATAGCTGAATCTTAAAATCAGGTGAAGTGCTTCATCCCACTTTATCCTTCTTTTGCAAAATTGTTCCAGCTATTATAGTTTATTTATTTTTTTTTTTTGCCTTTCCATGTAAGTTTTAGAATAAGCTTATATACAGCTCTAATAAAACTTGCTAGGGTTTTGATATCATTTGTATCAAACCAGTATGTCAGTTTGGGGAGAACTGACGTCTTGGCTATGTTGAGTCTTCCAATTTATGAATATGGTATGTCCTGCCATTTATTTATATCTCCTTTTACATATGCAATTTAAATGTTCTAATGGCCACATTTTTAAAAAGAAACACGTAACCTATGTTAATAATATATTTAATTAAACCAGTATATTTAAAGTGTTACCATTTCTGCATGAAATCAATATAAAATTATTAAATATTTTTCATTTTTTGTGGTAAGCCTTTGCGTATATTTTACTGTTACAGAAAATCTCAATTCACACTAGTGACTTTTAGAGTGCTTAAGAGTCACGAATCACTGGTCATTACTAATTCGATAGCATCACTTTAGAATGCCAAAACCTGGGGGACATTGTTTTTCAGGGAAAAGAAATTATAGATTAAGTGAGAGAGCAAGAGAGTCCATTCACTCTCTCAAGAGACACCCAGAAATACACATGACATTGGAGTCGAAACTATCTAATGGGGAATTTTAGACAGCTATAATTAGTACGTTAAAAACTCTGAAAACATGGGCAACATGTAAGTTCAGATGGGCAATTCAGCACACAGTTGGAAGCAATAGGAAAGAATCAAATGGAAATACTACAAATAAGCATAGTGACAAAGAGAAAGAATGTCTTTAATGACGCTACTAGACTTGCTGAGGAAAGAATAGTTGTACTTGAAGGTAGCACTAAAGAAATTCTGCAAACTAGCCAAAGAGAAAAAATAAACACAACAGAACTACTAAGAACTGTGAGATAATATTAAATGGCCTCAGGTATGTAAATGGAATCCTAAATATAGAATAATACAGAAGAAACATTTGAAAAAATAATGATTGAAAATGGACCAAATGTAATGGCAAGACACCAAATAACAGATCCAAAAATCACAAAGAACACCAAATAGAATAAATGCCCTAATCTATCTGTATATTCAAACTGCTAAGAATGAAGAAAAAATTGTAAAGTTAGTCTGGGATTGGTGAGGGCATGAGGGGGTGAGGAGGGAGACACACATTACACACAAAATAACAAAGTTAAAAATTATAGCCAACTTCTCTTCTAAAACTATGCAAACTAAAAGATAACAAAATGACATATTTAAAGGGCTGAAGAAAGAAAAATAGAATTTTATACCCAGCCAAAAAAACAAAAAAACCTGAATAAAAAATAGAGACTCTCTCAGAAAAAGAACATGAGAATTTATTCGCCAGTAGACCTACTCTACAATGCATGTTAAATGCATATGGTATCAGATAGAAATTTGGACTTTTAAAAAGAAATGAAGAATACTGGAAATGCAATATAAAAAAGTCAATTTTTTTTTCCTATTTTTAATAGTCTTAAAACCATTTTTGTGTTTACCTTCATGTTTTCAGTTTCCTGTTGTACAGTGTAGATTTAGAAAAATTATAGCTTTATTTTGATTTGCTTTTTGACTTTGCACCAAAGGAGATATATAAATGCAAAAAGTATATGAAAAGATGTAAAACATCATTAGTCATTAGTAAAAGATAATTAAAGTCACAATGAGATAATACAACACACTATTTAAATAGCTAAAATTAAAAATCTGACAATATCAAGTGCTGACAAGGATGCAGAACACATTGTTGGCAACAACATAAAATGGTACAGAAACATTTGAAAATAGTTTGGTGGGTTTTATAAAGTTAAACATTTACCATAGGGTCCAACAATCCCACTCCTGATTTGTAATTATACAAATGAAATGAAAACTACATTCACATAAATACATGTTTCTGAATGTTTATATTAACTTTATTCATAAGCACCAAAACTGGAAACAACTGAGATTTTTTCAATAGGTGGACAGATCAAGAAAGCTACTCAGTGAAATACTACCCAGCAATAAAAAAATAATGAACTACTATTTCACATGACAACATGGATGAATCTTAAATGCAACTTCCCTAGTGAAAGAAGCCAGACCCCAAAGACTCTATATTATAAGATTTTATTCATATGCTATTCTGGTAAAGAGAAAATGATTATCAACTGTGTGGAGGGGAGATGTGACTACAAAAGGATAGAACAAATGAACTGGGGTGTGCCGGGGGGTTTGGAGGGAGTGATATAACTGTCCTGTTGTAAATACCTGATTCTGTGCATTTATCAAAATGCTAGGACTATATTGTACAAAGGAAAGACTTTCATTGTGAGCAATTTTTTAAAAAATGCAACCAGATGCAGATTGAACCCAAGATGGAATGCAGACAGTGACAAACAAATGTGTTCTAAAGAATGGCAAAATCTCACTAAAGAAGGTGGTAAAGAAAGATGCTGACAGAAGTAAATTTGGAAAACAGCATTGCAAATGGATGTTGTAAGACTAAAAACAAAACAACTGTACAAAACATTGTGGTCTAGTTGATCAGTTTGTTTCTTAGAAAAGCATGGGTTAGAAATTTTGAAGCTCCTTTGAACAGATATTAAAGTTGGATAAATAAGGAAATATATTTTACACAAGAACAACAGGTTCCACATTCAGATAAAGAAGTTACAAATAAAGAGGTAACCTTAAGGAGTTATATTAGATCAGAGGTATCACTATGAATAATCATGTTGATTTTTAAGACAGAGAGACCACGATAGATATAGATGTGTGTCTGTATACTGATCCACTGCTGGGACCTAGAAGTGGTGATGTCCCGACAGAAATGAACATAACTAATGTCCAGATTACAGATTGTATACCCCATTCGAAAAAGCGGTCAGGGATCCTAGGAGAAGTGATTGATTTCACGGCAAGGGCAGGAAAACTACAAAATAAGCCTGGAGGATTTTGTGTTGCCAGAAAGTAATGAAGGGCTTGGAGGACAAAAAAGAAGGAGGAGGAGGAGAAGAGGGAGGAGAAGTAGTTGTGGGCATCTCAAAACGAAACAGCAACCAACCTGAAGGAACTCACAATAGCCGAACTTGGAAGAAATTTAACAATTAAAAAATTAGAAGTTTTGATTATAACTTAAAGAATAAGGTAAATATCCATGTTTCCATACTGCTATAAATAGGTGTTTAAATAAACTATGCAGAAGAGACAATCTTTCCTTAGAGGAGAATCCAATTAATAAATGTAGAAGAAACAAAGAAAAAGGAGAATGACTAGAACACCAGAGTAATAATTGTTTCAGGCAACAGCTACCAATTACTGCTAAAATTGATGGGTGCAAATTTAAAGAAAAACAATATTTGCATAGTTGCAAGGTATCTCCCCTCAAATATTTAGTACAAAGGAAAAACTAGGATCTAAAGCAGAAAAGCCTCAGATACCACCTCAACCAGATGATTACGACTAACTTCACCAGCACTAAGACACATTAACATCATATGTCCCTGCTATGATACATTGAGAGGGTCCCATCACGCTTGTGATATCCTTCCCTAAAATATAAACTCAAGCTAATAATGAGAAAACATTAGAGAAAATCAAATGGGGGGACATTCTACAAAATATTTCATCAATTCTAGGAAAAAAGTCAGAGGGAAGAGGGAAACCCTAAGAAAATTAGCTTATAAGAAATTTTCTTAGGTTGGAGGACTCAGAAATGATATATATTGGAAGTTACAGTGGTGACCAAGGCCCCGATCCCATTGATAACAGAAGGAGGCAAGAGAACAAGACAGTTTTGTAGGCGAACTAGCTTTCCATCTCTTAGTAGGAAGTCAGATAATGTCTGAGTTGAAAACAAGAAACAAGAGTATAGGGATCCTCAGCTTTCTGAAAGTTCAAGCTAATGCCATTTGCTTTCACTAAAGACTTCCTATATCTGCACCTGTTTTTGCCAACCAAAGGACATTCAAAAAGGATTTTCACTTTTATGAAAAAAGCTGTTATTGTACTAATACATTCCTGTCTGAGAGCATTTCTTAATGACCATAGAGCTTTTGTTTGGGTTAACTGAAAAGAAAAACAATTACAAAACTAATGTGGGAAATTGAGCCTTTTTGTTGAATCCTATGCATTTTTATTCAGCCAGCAGATAAGTCGGTTATTGGATGATGTGGTCTAAAAATGACCTTGTTCCATTACGTGGTGATAAGTTAACCATTCCAGAAAGATAAGAATTTCCAGTCTAGAATTCATGGAGAATGACTTTGTATCTACATGGCATGTTGTTTTCACGTTTGCTAAGGATGCCATGACCTTTTTTCTGTATTTCTATAGAATATAAGGCTTTATACACGTGCTTACACTTATACCATACAATCCTATCCCAGTGAAAATACATTTTATCCTGTTCCTATAAATATTTGCAAATTAACCTTATGGAGATTATTCCAATATCGTATTGTTTGGTGGATTAACCCAACGCCAAGGTAGCTAGAGCTCACGGCCTCTTGTTGGGCCAATGCATGACTTCACAATTTACATTTATTACCAAAAACATGAGTTATCACTGTGAGTTCTGTATTTCTTTGAAAACGAATAAATCAGATCTTGTGGTTTGTGGAAAAAGGGATGTTTTGTAAGAGTAGGATTGCATGAAAACCTTTTGCAGCTTCTAGAGAGATCCTAGACTCCCGTCACCCACTCAGCTTGGGAACAAAAGGGATAGAGAGCAGGGTTCCTCACGTGATGGACTTCTCCCATCTCTGGAAGAGCACAGGAAGTGGGCTTCCAGGCCACAAACTAGGAGACTGCAGAATGATACCCGGACTATCACAACAGAGTCCTGTTTCAGCAAAACACCACAGTGCCAGGTTGCTGGGCCTATGCCATTAAGGAGTGTTTGCCAGTAGCCCTATTCCAGTCACCCTGACAGACCAGAGGCCTCTGTCGTGGGCACCTCAGAAGGATGATCTCCCTAAACATGGCTGCCTCTTCACACTGCTCCAAGTTCTCCAAGATTATCCGTTTCATTTTCCTGTGTGTGTGCCCTACATTACCACTCACTGGGCTGTGAGCGTCCCAGTGAGGAGGAAGCTATGGTGTTCCAAGAAAAACGAAAAACTAAACCCAGAGAGAAAACCCATCCATGAATGATTCATAGGAGGCAATCAGTAACACAGGTTGGTGATTTCATTGCTGATAATGATTTTGCTTATGCTGATTCCACCGCCCAGGGATCTGCCAACAAAACTCCCTGAAATGCAGATTTGGTCAGAAGCGAGGGCAAGTTTTATTGCCATAGAGTTTGCAAATGTGGAAAGACACAGCCCTCAGCTGCAAACCGAAAGGTATACAGGGGGCACGTGCGTGGCTCAGTCCTAAGAGTCTGCTTTCAGCTGGGGTTATGATCCTACGGTCCTGGGATTGAGCCCTACATCCAGCTCCTAGCTCTGAGGGAAACCTGCTTCTCCCTGTCCCATTCCCCCTGCTTGTGTTCCCTCTCTCCTTGTCTCTCTCTCTCTGTCAAATAAATAAATAAAATCTTAAAAAAAAAAAAAGGTACTCTCCACAGGGGAAGGTTTGGGCTCAGAATTAAACAGCAAAACCAACAAAGTCTTGTGCCATTTAATGACGTTGGTCAGACTCACATGCCAGACTTGAGCAGCACAGTGACAAGGAGGACGCAGCCTGCTATTTCTGGGGGCGATCTCAGATGTGGTAGCCACAGGGAGCATGATAAGATGTGTGTTGTAGGGGGTCCTTCCAGGAATTTTGCGACATTTGTCATCTCAAGCTGTGCGAACTGGTTTCGGTCCCCACAATCATTCAGCCCGATTAAAATTTTGCTTTTTCTTTCTTGACAGGAGGGCACCCCTCTGGTCTGTTAGCCATTGTTGTCTAATTAGCGGGGTCTTCTGTTTTCACATCTCTCTCACATTCTTCACTTATCCTTTGAGATTCACCTCATGTACGACCTCCTCTAACAGGGCTCTATGACACCTCCCGTTCCCTTCCGTGTTTTGGGGTTCAGGGCGGGCCACCCCCGAATATGCCAGTTGGGCAAATTGGTTCTTTCGAATGAAAATTATAGAGAAACAGCCAGTGCAAGGACACTCTGACTCCCCCGCTGTCCCCCTTAAAGCAGGAAATAAGTGTGTCCTGAGAAAGGTAGCCTCGCTACCCTGGGAGGTAGAGAGAAACATTTTATCACCAGAGATAGGGAATTTGGAGCGGAAAAGGGTGTGTAAACAGTATCTGCTTAGTTTCTTCATTATTGCCCAAGCCGAGGTTTTTGTCTTATAGTTCTCCACAAATCTACTGGTAATTTTTTCTTTTTCTTTTTTCCTCTTTAACTTAAATTCAAGTTAGCTAACATACAGCGTATTATTAGTTTCAGGTGTAGAATTTAGTGATTCATCAGTTGCATATAACCCCCAGGGCTCATCACATCACGTGCCCTCCTTAATGCCCATCCCCCAGTGACCCTATCCCCAACCCTCTCCCCTCCAGCAGCCCCCAGTTTGTTTCCTATGCTTGAGAGTCTCTTATGGTTTGTCTCCCTCTCTGATCTCATCTTTTTTTATTTTTCCCTCCCTTCCCCATGTTCATCTGTTTTGTTTCTTAAATTCTACATATGAGTGAAATCGTATGATGTTGATCTTTGTCTGACCAACTTAACAAATTTAGTGTTTCTCTGTCTAAAAGGCATATAAACACCTTGAATATCATATCTTTGAGGCCCCATACATACAAAATTAAATGAAACTTGTTTTTTTCTCCTATTCACCTGATTTGTGTCCTTTTAATTACTAGGGATAGGTGGAAATTGTCCCCGCTGCCGACATCGGCCTGCCATGCTCTGTTTCCCTAAAGCACTTAGCACACTATTGAGATGAACTGTTTATCTTCTAGGCCCCTTTGGACCATGAAATCCTCCTCAAAGGCAGGGACTATGGTCCAGTCATCGCTGCATCACAGAGCCTAGCACAGTGCCTGGAAAACAGTAGGCACTTCACATATGTTTGAGGAAAGGAAACCGTGGTTTAGTAGATTTTTTTTTTAAAGATTTTATTTATTTATTTGACAGAGAGAGATCTCAAGTAGGCAGAGAGGCAGGCAGAGAGTGGGAGAGGGAAGCAGGCTCCCCGCTGAGCAGAAGAACAAATGCGGGACTCGATCCCAGGACCCTGAGATCATGACCTGAGCCGAAGGCAGCGGCTCAACCCACTGAGCCACCCAGGTGCCCCAGTAGATTTAATTTTTAACTATCATTTGGCTTACAGTGACTTGAGGTTTCTCCGGAATTGGGCTGGGCTGAAAAAGACAGCTGAGTTGCCTGTTTCCAGGGTGATGGATTAGAGCAACAAGCCCAAAGTGAAGGAATTAAAGCTCTGACCACTTCCAGTGATGGTATGAGCATGAGTCCTAAACCAGAGAAAACTCTGCCTCCCCACCTGTCCATTTTCACCCATGGAACAGCCTACCAGTTGAGGGTCAGTGGATCCCCACAGATGTGGGATTTCTCACTGCTGAGGAGCCCCAGGAAAAAAGGCTCTGGCCATTTCTACAGACTTAAGGTCAAGCAGAGGTGAGGGAGAAGGGCCAGGAGTGGAAAAGTACTGGGGACTGAATTAGAGTGGAGGAAAGTACCTTAAGGACTTCTTTCTCCTCCTCCTGCAGGTAAGGAGGCCTCCCCAGAGGCATTGGAGAAGGACTTCTGGCCAAGGCCTCAGATCAAGACACCTGGAAATGAAGTCAAGGCTAGGAATGATAGTAGGCAAAGAACAGGACAACCCGGTCCTTGCCTCCACCTCCCTCCAGAGATGCAGTGCACGGGTCGGGCACCCAGGTTGGCGTAGAGAGGGCAGCATTCCCCTGAGCCTTTGTAATGGCCTCTGGGCAGACCTGAAGAAAAGCACACACAGAGGATTCACCAGGAGCCGACCTCCACAATATTAAAAGCCAAACGCAGAAACAATGAACTAGAAGGGGCATCGATGCTGGGTTTTCCAAGGGAGGCACAGAGAGCTGACATGCCTCCCGTGACAAGTTCCTAAGAGAAGGATCCTAACCTGGGGATCAGCTCAAGTGAAGCAGGAATGCCCAGTTTTCTAGTAAATCAAAGAAGACCAATAAAACTATGACCTATTAGTTATCCATACCCTGGAAAAATTGTCATAGCACTTTTGTTAAAAGCAAAAAAGAAAAATAAAACAAAAGTCAACATGGGAGTTTTGTCTTCCCCACACCAGATATATGATGTTTTCTCTAACCCCAACAACCAATCCTCTGACACCAACTAGGTGACCAACAACTCAATTCCCTTCTGACTCTACCTACCCAAGGTCAGCACGGACCTGATGGGGTAAAAGCTCAGTCCACACAGGATTGTCCCCACTCTGGGCACCAGTCACATGTCCCAGAGGACCACTCATCCTTCTGACAGACACACCATAAATCAGGGCTCCCAACAGCCCCTTCCTTAGTTTCCATAATTTGCTAGAATAACTCACAGAACTCAGGAAGATGTTTTACTGAATGATTACCAGTTTACTATACAGGCAACAACTCAAGAACGGTCCATGAAGAGAGGCATAAAGCAAGGTGGGGGGTGGGTGCAGAGCTTCCCCAGCTCTCCAGATGGGCCACCTCACAGCACTTTGATGGGTTCAGTTTCACTCAGAAACTCTCAAACCGCCCCCCACCTTGTTTAGGGATTTTTGTGGAGGTTCCATTATGTAGACATGGTTGACCAAATCCTTAGCCATTAGACTAATCTCTCAGCAGTAAGATCTGGCTCTCATCTGAACACTAGTCAGAGGCCAACTCATGTGCATACAAAAAAACACCACTCTTACCACTCAGGAAATTCTCAGGGTTTCCTCAGGAAAGTCTCAGCCAGGAACAGGGCCAAAGACAAAATAGATTTTTTTTTTTAAAGATTTTATTTTTTTATTTGACAGACAGATATCACAAGTAGGCAGAGAGGCAGGCAGAGAGAGAGGAGAAAGCAGGCTCCCCGAAGAGCAGAGAGCCCAATGTGGGGCTCGATCCCAGGACCCTGGGATCATGACCTGAGCTGAAGGCAGAGGCTTTAACCCACTGAGCCACCCAGGTGCCCCACAAAATAGATTTTTAAATCATACCACAGTCAGGCTTGCTGAAGGTGGACAGGCTAGGAATAGCATGAGAAGCCAGCTTCTCACTTGCAGCTTCCAGAAACTTCCATTCATGCTCAATACAGAGCAGCTATTGTTAGCAGTATGTGTACTCATTATGATTGGTGTTGATTGGATACGGTATTGATTCCTAGAGCTGCTTGTAACAAATCTCCACAAACTCAATGGCTTAACACAATAGAAATCTGTTCTCTTGGAGTTCTGGAATCCAGAAGTATGAAATCAAGGTGGTGTCTGGTCATGCCTCCTTCAAATCCTTCCTATCTCTTCTAGCCGTGGATGGACTCCATGCCTTCAATCCCTGCCTCCATATGTCCATGGCCTTCTCCTCTCTGTATGTCTGTCCCTTCTGTGTCTCTTATAAAGACACTTGCTATTGGATTTAGGGATCACCCAAAGTATCTAGAATGATCTCACCTAGAGATCTTTAATTTAATTATATCTGAAAAGGTTCATTTGCCAAATAAGGTCACAATGGCAGGCCATGGGGATATCTTGCAGGGAGGACAGTGGGGGAGGGCAGTGTTCAACCTACTGCAGACATCTTCCGCTCAGTTCTTACAGTCTCTGAAGGGAGGCACAAAGCTTCCTCTTTTGCTCTCTTCATTCCCAGGGCAGAGAAGTTTCAACACAAGTCTGAGTGAAAACCAATGAGGAACTAGAGTTTTCCTACAGAAGTGAATGCAGATTCTTGTTCTTTTCTTCCTCTCTCCACTCTCCCGCTGAGACTTCTGTGACCAGGAAGGCCCAGCGAACAAGGGTGAAGCCCACAGAAAAGACCACAGAGCTGGCTCCTGGAGATGGGGACTGCTTAAGCTCTAGAGGAAAAAGGCAAAAGAAATTGATTCCTAAGTCCAGTTCAACTAAAAAAGAGTGGCAGACCAGATAGAAATTTGAGCATTTATTTGGCACGCTATCAACATCATCTCATAAATCTTTATAGTGATACTTCATTTTGTAACAGAAACCTCTCGCTCAGAGGACTTAACACAACTTGGCACTGCTCATTGGTGGAGACAGGATTTGAAATCACATCTGCCTGCCTGCAAAGTCTCTATCCTTTTGGTCAAGCCCAGCAGGGAAATCAAACTGCATTCTCTGAAAAATGGCTATACTCGGCAAAAGTGGCCATCTATGATGTCTTTACAGGAAACCTCCTAACCCAGAGTTCTCAAACTTTTCCCTTTTTGCAGAAATCCACAGAACTAGAAAGACCTTTTCCCAACTCATCCATTTCTGTCTGTGACCCCAGCTTTCTTCTATTCTCTGACATTTACTGAACACCTACTGGATGCTGGGGATCTCCTTTAATTTAGTCCATAATAAATTCTGAAGTAATAGTCAGCTCTGACTTACAGACCCTGGAGCAATAAAAATGAGAGACTTTTCTTATGATTATATAATTACTAAAAGTCAAGGCCAGTATTGGGACAGAGGTTGTCCAGACCCCAAAGCCAATGATGCAATTGAAACCTTGGGGTTATTACGTACTTTCCTTATTTGGTATTTATATTTATTTGGTATTTGTATTTATTTGGTATTTGTATTTATTCCTTAGTCATACTGGAAATGTGCCTATATGTAATCATCCTTGACTAATCCCAAAGTGTCTTTTACCTTCTTCAGCCTCTGTCACTCAGACATAGAAGGTTATAGAGGTACATATTTTCTATACTTATCTGGGCTAGATATCTTTTTCCTGCTTCCCAGATCCAAATTTCACCCTTCTTTACTCAGCTCTGTGTCCCCAGGAATCCGGCATTCAGCAAATACGCTTCTTTGCATTCTGGATTTGGAGTTGGATTTGGCCAATG
Source organism: Mustela lutreola (assembly GCF_030435805.1). Classification (NCBI taxonomy): domain Eukaryota; kingdom Metazoa; phylum Chordata; class Mammalia; order Carnivora; family Mustelidae; genus Mustela; species Mustela lutreola. The sequence continues at coordinate 93,498,783 of NC_081297.1, forward strand.
GGAAATTGGAAGGAGGGAGAGGAGTAGAGGCAACTTCATGGCCATGTAATCTGTGTTATCACACAGGGTCCCCTGTTACCAGAGTCTCATGCTTGGCTTAATGTTCTACTATCACTGGCTTAAAATCTTTAATAATTTTTGAAAAAGGAGCCCTGAATTTTCTTTTCTTTTCTTTTCAAGTTTTTATTTGAATTCCAGCTAGTTAACATACAGCGTAATATTAGTTTCAGGTGTGGAATTTAGTGATTTGACACTTACAGACAACACCCCATGCTCATCGAAACAAGTGCCCTCCTTAATCACCATCACCTGTTTAACCATCCCTCCCACCCACCTTCCCTCTGGAAACCATCAGTTTGATCTCTAAACTTTAAAAGCTTATGACCTCATTTAACCTTAATTTCCTCTTTAAAAGCTCTGTTTCTAAATACAATCCCATTGTGGGTTTAGTAGCCCTGAATTTTCACTTTGTATCAAGTCCCGAAAATATGTAGGCAAGCCTAGAGGAGTTTGGAGTGCCAAGACTGCGGCTCCTGTCTCCTCTCCACACAGCTTTCTCCTCTCACTCCTTCAGGTCTGGGGTGATCATGGCACCTCTGCTGTGTGGTGCCTCCATATAAACCCAAGATTTGGCGGGCCAGGGCAGGGATCACTTGTCCCTCACGACAAGCTTCATTTTTAAGTTCCCTCCATTTATTAAGTCTGTGCCTACCAGCCTGCAGCGGCCTGCCTCTTTCTTCCAGCTCTCCTTGCTTTGTGCTGGCCAGGCCACTTTCAGATTTCACCTGGGATGCTCCCGAGGGGCTTATAAACCAACAATGGTTGGGCCAGGCAGGAGACTGAAGAAATGGGCCTTGGAAAAGAGGCATCTGCATGGGGGAGGGGGAATCCCTTCCTTGCAGGGAGGGGGGTCCCATAGGCTAGAGGCCTCTGTGAGTATGGGGACAACCCGAAAACGCTGGCTGCTTTACCACACCTGTTGGAGAACCTGCACCCAGCCTGCTAGGTAAGCGTGAAGGTAAGCAGAGTGACGAGAGAGTGTGCCACCGGTGGGACACCCCTGCCCTCCCAACTGAAACACAGAGGGAAGCCCAAGCCCAGCAACAGTGGGGAGGCCCCAATTCAGGGAACGGAGCTTATCAATACAGCTGCCAAGTTCCCACCAAAGGCCCAGAAAACTGTCCAGGTGTGGTTGGCATAGCTGGGAGAGGCAGGGGCCACGGTGTCTCTCTGAGCAAGCAGGAGGCAGGGAAAATGAACAAATCAGCCATACACACTGCCCCCAGGCAGCGCCTGCCTGGCACCTGGAGGTTTGAGGGCCTCACTCCCTTACCGATCAGACTATTCTAGCCTGCAGAATTCTAGCCTTAGCCCAATAAGAAGGACCTCTTTGGACACCGGGAGCCTGGACATCTTGAGAGGAGGCACAAGAAGTTCTCAGAGCTTTGTCTTTCTTTTCCGGCCCCAGGCACTCTGGGAGCCCAGGGCTTCAGTGCTGACACTGCCCAATTCAAGAACCACAGCACCCACAACTAGTCCCGAAGATGGCACAGAAATGACATCAAGAAACCACTTCACAAAAATATGAATCGCAGGTTCCCGAGGAACCTGCATTTTGCCAAAAAGCACACCAAGAAGGGCCTAAAGTAGATGGAGGCCAACAACGCCAAGGCCACAAGTGAATGTGCCAAGGCTGCTAAGGTCCTGATAAAGCCGTGATCCCAAAGGGCACCGGCCGTGAGCTCAGCCAACTTGCTTACATCGCTTACCCTCTGCTCTGGAAATGGGCTTGTGCCCATAACGCCAAGGGTCAGAGGCTCTGGTGGCAAAATCCCAAGGCCAAGGCTCAAACCAAGGCCCAGGCTGCTGTTGTGGCTCTGGATCCCAAAGGTGCCCTGGCCCCAGAGAAGGCTCACTGTAGAGGCTTCTATCTGCTGCTGTGAGGACAGAAGGACTGGACGCCTGGGCTTCTATCTGCAGGGGGCCGCTGTCCTCCTGGGTTATTTGTACCGATAAACCCGAAGCAGGATCTATCAAAAAACGAAAAGAAAAGGACAAGGAAACTCTTAGGGAGTTGGAAGTGACACAGACCATCCACGCCCCACTCTCTGAAGGCCCAGATCGGGCCACATTCACTGTAGGAATGAAAATTGAGATTCCCCACCCCAGAATCTGGTGGTGGACGCTAATATCCCTGTGAAGCCCAGTCTGGAGACAGACATTGATGCTGTTGGTGGATCCCCTGCTGATCTGGGGGAGACTGACTGATCCCAAGAATGAATATGGGCTTTATAAAAGACCCAAGACAAAGAGGGATCTGGAAAAGCCAAAAGGCCCCAAAAGATCCAATGAAAGTAACCTTGAAATAAGATGGTTTGACATCATTGGTGGGCAGATCCCATCTGAACATTCAGACCAACAACCCAACGCTGTGTTGGCTGTCCTGTAGAAAAGCTTAAAGCCCAGACAGCAGTTCAGACCAGCCCCATTTTCTTCTACCATCATGATGCCCCACGTACTCCAGCACAGACCTCAAGGATACAGTCTCATTTAGGGTGAGTGTCTCCCATGCCCCAGGGATAGGATGCAAGCCACAATTAGCTCCCAGTGAGGGCCACTGAAGGTGACCAAAGCCTCATGCAGAGTTACTCTTCATTCGTTCTCCAGAAATAAGCAAAGGATGACGGCTCTGGTAGATGCTGGAGCCCAAGGTACTCTGCTACATGGTAGCTCTCAGAAGCTTCCTGGCCCTCCTCAGCATCATCAATGATTATGGAGGGCAAATAAATAGTTATGGTCAGAAACTCTGCAAATTCGGCGTTCCCCAGTCCTGCCCAAGAACATGAGACTCTCATCTCTCCAATACCAGAGAACATATTAGGCATTGATATCCTCCAAAGTCAAACTCTGCAAACCTGTACTGGTGAATTGTACCTCTAGGTTAGAGTAATCAAACCAGTGCTGAGAGGAAACACCAGCCAGTAAGCCTGCCGCTCCCACGAGAGGTGTAACTGTCAAACAATGATAAATTCCAGGGGACAGAAGGAGGTAGGACAAACTATGCAAGAACTCTCCTGAGTGGGTATTGTACTCTCTGCTCAGAGTGTTTTCCATATCCCACTATGGCCTGGAATTAAGCCTTGTGGCAGATGACAGTGCACAGCTGAGAACTGAACAAGGTAGTATCCTCCACCCATGCAGCTATGCCCAACATTGCTGCCATCTTGGATCCCTTGGCCAGAGTCCTAGGAGTGTGGACTTAGCAAAGGCCTTTATCAGAAAAGCCTTGACACCCGAGTCATAAGATCAATTTGCTTTCACATGGAAACAATGGACAACAATGGACATTTCAAGGGCTTCCCCAGGGCAATCTGCACAGCCCCACCATACGTCATGGGATGGCAGCCCAAGATCTGTTCCTGTTGTCTTTCCCCGTATCAGTACAATGGGCCCATTACATTGACGATATGCTGCTGACATGTGAAGATTTGCCTCTGTGGCAGGACACCTTGCAGGCTTTGCTGGGACACTTGTGAGGGAGAACATGGGCAGTGAGACCACAGAAAATCCAAGGCCCAGCACCACCATAAGGTATTGGAAATCATCCTGCCAGGTAAGAAACAAGTTGTCCGAGAACCTGAGATTGATACATTGCAAACCTTTTCAACCCCTAGGAATGTGAAAGAGGGGCAAGCCTTTGTAGGAATTTGGCGATTTGGAGGACTTTTATTTCCCACCTGGCATAGTCTCTCCATCCCTTATCCTGCTGAGTAAAGAAAGGACGCATCAGGGGTGAGGGAAAGTACTAATGAAGTAGATAAAAGCTCTGGGCATTTCCCAAGTAGGGCTAGCATTTGAGTTAGGTGTGTTTGTGACTCCAGAAGGGATGGGTCAGACACTGTGACAGGGACAACGGGAAAAGGTGCTCCTTGAGGTTTGGTCCTAGCTCTGGAAGGTCACAGAAACCCGATTTATGCCCAGAGAGCCCTAGCTGCGGAGCCTTCAGTAGATACAGCCTACCAGGTGCGCACAAGGAGTGGCCCCCATTGCACCTGGGTGGGATGCCATATTGCCACGGCGGCTGGAGTGCCCTTGACATTCAGCGAGTTGGTTAAGGCGGTTCCTGTGTTCTACCCACAGCAACTGCCAAAGGAGTCTAGGACCATCCACTGGAGCTCCCGACCTGTGAGAGTTAGGCAAATGGATGATACCGGCACTTGCTGCTCTGATCGTGCATGCCCTCATTATTATTACACTGTGCAAGAGAAACATTTTTGGTGCTGGCTGTGCCAATGGGGGAAGCATTTCAAATTCCTCTATTACAAATAGTCTCTTCCAGTTTTTTACCCAGCTGAAAAGAAATCCCTTTCTCTGTCGCCCCTTACCCCTCCTATAGTTCTCTTCTCCTCCACAGTGTTTCTCGTGGTCTTCACTTGTTGGTGTCTCCATGCTACGTTAATAATAGTTGTTCCAGAGAGTGTGGAAGACACTCGGTCTTTTTTCTCTTATGATAATTTTTTCTAACTTATGATTCTTTTTTGCATAAATAGCCCATCTTTAGAAAATTTTGAAATCACAGATAAAGCAAAAAGAAAATAAAGAATACTCATGTTTCCATATTTTTTTATATAGGAAAACCCCTCATTATGTTTTTTATGTACTTCCCTACCTTTTTCCTATGCATCGACAAATAATTATTTTACATAAATGGATAATACAAATAAGAACTGAGTTTACGGGAATATAATTTACCTCACTCTCATAGATTCAGAGATACTCCACTCTCACAGCCAATACGGCCCTAATCATTTGGCAGGTATATGCTCCCATGCAAATTTCTTTCCCCTGAAGTCTTACAGGGACTTCAGCTCAGGATGCTGGCTCAGCAGGAGCCATTGATACTTATCAGTCCAAGGCCTGCCCCGTCTCCAGATCTTATCTTCCAAATAACCTCAGCAATAAGAATGTGTGAATCTGTGAAATCAAACATTACGAAGTTTTTGAAGAATCAGAACAGGAAACTGAGACCATGTTGTTCAGCCCCTTGCGTGAACCAGAGGGAGCTGCCCTCTCTGGCGAACTTCTTTTGTTCTGATTTCAGCATCTCAAGAGACAAGTATTTAGTATTTAGCATGCCCGGTTTGGAGCAAATGTACCAATCATGCCAGGGTGAGTGCCTGAATTTGTACAAATTTCACAGTTCTGATTATTAGTGAATGCCTGGTAGCTTGTAAATGTATCTCTAATTTTTCCACTGAACCAGTCCTCAAGGGATTGGTCACTGATGGTCGACGTCCCGCACCATTAATGCTGAGAACCATGGTGACATCACCCAGGTGGTTTCATCAGTTGTAGTAGCTTCTCTGGGCTCCCAGCCAGAGGGTTCCTTCAAATACATTGTGTCACTCTGCCTACAGCCTTTCCTGGTATGCTCCACGCCCAATGCAACAAAGTCTTGACTCACCCTTCTATTATCATGCAATGCTCTGTTCTTTGGGTATCATTCAAATAGGCCAATGAGTTTCAAATAACTTTTTTACTAGTACCATTTTAAAAAATTAAACAAAGCATGAGATTTCAGAGTCTTTGAGTTGAACTGCATGGATAAAGGAACTTTAAAATCTTTTCCCTGCCTGTCTCCTCTCTTTCTTCTGCTAACATCTGTCGACTCACTTTAAGAATCAGCTCTAGGATGTACTTGAGCCCAAGCTGTGCACTTCCTTCTTTGAACTCCTAAAATACATTGGGTTGATCAAACACTGCACTCAGCATGCTAGATTATAATTACGTGCTTATGCCTTGACTGCCCTAAACTGAGAGGTCATTGACAGCAGATTTTGTCTTACTCTTCTTTGTAATCCCTAATCCCTAGCAAAGTTTCTGATACACATTTCATGACAAATGAATGATGAATGAATGAATTTCTAAAGCACCAGCCAACATGTAGTTCAAAGACTATTGTATTACTTTATATTTGTTTCTGTGTTGAATATGTATGCTTTCGTATTTGATTGAGCAGATCTGCCCATCTGACAACATAATTACAATTGCAAAAATAATAATAGGTAAAATTTATTGGTCATGTACCGTGACAAGCAGCTTTACACCCATTAGGTCATTTAATCCCCAGAACAATGTTGCACAGTAAGCGTTGTCATTTAAAATTCTCAAATAGGGGTGCCTGGGTGGCTCAGTGGGTTAAAACCTCTGCCTTCAACTGGAGTCGTGATCTCAGGGTCCTGGAATCGAGCCCTGCATCAGGCTTTCTGCTCGGCAGGGAGCCTGCTTCCTCTTCTCTCTCTGCCTGTCTCTCTGTCTACTTGTGATCTCACTTTCAGTCAAATAAATAAATAAAATCTTTAAAAATAATAATAAAAAAAATTCTCAAATAAAGAAACTGATTCCAGACCCACACTTATGCCGTATTGCTCATATTTCCCTGTTCACCACAGGCCAGCCAATCTCAGGTGTCACCTATGGCCCCTGCCCCTTGGATTAAAAGCTAATCCACAAAACCACAAACCCACAAAACCCACACACGCTATGGTGATCTAGTCATCTCCATATTTTCTCCAAGCTCTTCCACTTCTCAGTGACTGGACACATCTGTGTCCATGAGGAGTGTCTCTAGTTAGCCTTACAAAATCAAATGACTTAAGAAATTAGGTTATGAAGGAGTGGGGAGACATATGGCCATTGCTAGAAGGGAAAAAAAGGATGACGGGTTTTGTTGGGTTTGTTTTTAATGATAGATTTCAGCAGGTTTACATGTTTTGCAAAAATGAAAGACTAAAGAGAGAGAAGAGAGAATAAAGAGTTGATAGCAAAATAGGAGTGAAAGGGGGAAAGACGACAGGAGGATCAGACATGTTGGAGAGATTGACCTTAGATAATGAGAGGAAGTGCTCTTCCCTTACCAGAACAGGCTGGAAAGGAGATGGGAAATCCAGAGGTAAGACAAGAGAGTTCCCACTTTATGACTTTTACTCTCTCTCTCAGTAGGAGGGGGGTCACCTGCTCAGAACAAGGAAAATTATACAAGAAATGTGAAGAGAGTGAAGACAGTTTGAAGTAGTCTTTGTGGAAGGGAGAAAGCAAAATGACCAAAGAGACAATAACATGCCTAGGCAGGTTGAGGGGCCATTCCAGGTTGAGATTTATGAATGCCTAATGGCACCAAACTTTTCTCCTGATGGGTTTTCTCCTTCAGAGCCCAGCTGGTGGAGTGGAGGCACAGACCAAATAGACAGATGGATTCGTGCTGGCATTTAGTCAACTGGGTTGAACTGGTAACTGCGATGCTGTTAAGAATGCCCAAGTAGGGGGCGCCTGGGTGGCTCAGTGGTTGAGCGTCTGCCTTCAGCTCAGGTCATGATCCTAGGCTCCTAGGATCGAGCCCCGCATCTGGCTCCCTGCTCATGCTCTCTCTCCCTATGTCTGTCACTATCACTCTCTCTCAAATCATAAATGGGGCAGGGGGGGCGGGGAGGATGCCTAAGAAGGTCCACTGTGAGGCAAGGTGGTCCTGTTGAAACTTCAGTTACCCAATGATGTCACTTTGGTCCTTTTCAAAGCACACCCTTACACAGCAAAGAGGTTAGTTTACAAAAGTGGGAAATAAAATAGAACCATAGCAAATCCTCATCAGATTTAACATCATAGATCTAAAGACTTAGCTACTTTGACACATATAGTGTAACTCTAATGGAGACACATGTGCACTTTCATTTATGCATTTATGTGAAATCTAAAACTATTTTGCTGTCCACATCTCCAATGCCCAGCACAGTACCTTACATGTGTTAAATGTACAGAAAGTGTTGAGCAAATGATAGTTTCAATATGGCTTGCTACTGAGATGGTAAAAAGTATTCTTGGAAACCATGGTCTTGGATAAGAGACTCAACATCACAAGGATAGTAGTTCTCCCCAAACTAACATGAAATTAACACAATTTCAACAAAAGAGCAACAAAAGCTGTATGGAGTTAGGCAAGTTTTTACTAAAGTTCCTATAAAAAAATAAACATGCAAGAAATAGGAAAACACAAAAAGAAAGAAAAACAAAGGGGACTAGCTCAACCAAATACTAAAATATATTGTAAAGCCTCTCTCATTAAAACAGTGTGGTAACTGGAGACCAGCGAGAGAGGCACCTCGTGTCCCCTGTCCTGAAACTACCCTCAGCATCTCAGCCTCCAGCCACCAGGGCTTCCAACCGTGTGTGCTTCATCTTGGTTTATTTTGTCCATACATTAGCAAGACGCCTACTAAGGTACCAGAAAAGCCTAAGAGAGGTGGTATTTTTGGATCTGGGAATGCTCAAAATTTTTCCATCTAATAAATGGCAATTGCTTCTAAGCTTTCTGCCATTTCAGCTTACCAAAGGCTTCATAGGGATGTTCTACTTTTGGATAGTGGGGGAAACCTGTATATCTTACATGGGGTACAGTTGACATGGTGTGATAAGAATAATACTTTACGGAGCACCTGGGTGGCTCATTGTTTAAGTGTCTGCCTTCGGCTTGGATCGTGGTCCCCGGTTTGAGGCCCGCATGGGACTCCCTGCTCTGCGGGAAGCCCGCTTCTTCCTCCCCTCGTCGCCCTGCTTGTGATCCCTTTCTCGTTGTGTAGCTCTCTGTAAAATAAATAAATAATCTAAAAACAAAAACAAAAACAGTGTGGTGACTAGAACATAAATAGATAGATGGGCAAATGGAATAGAACAAACCCAAGCAGACATGGAAATTAGTATATGATGAAGATGGCATCTCCAATAATTTGGAAGGAAGATGGACTTTTGTAATCAATGATGCTGGGACAACTGCTTGGCCATTTGAGAAAAATATAAAATTATACCATGACTAATGTTGTATATCAGAGTAAACTTCAAATGCATCAGGAAAGTAAAAGTAAAAAAAGAAACTATACAAAGACTAGAATAAAACACAAGTGAACTCTTCTTTAACATTAGCATAGGGATAAGATTTGAAATTATAAAAATTATTAAATTATCAAAATCCAGAGACAATAAAGGAACTATTTATAAATGTGACGATGCGAAGATAAAAAAATCGTGTACGGCCAAAAAAAATGCTATCCAATTGACCCCTGTTTTGTTGGTAAGATATTGTGGAAGCAGGCATTCTCTTATTTGGTGGTGGAAACACAAACTGGTACACCCTTTTGGAGGAGGATTTAGCAAACAAGTTAGTGTAACAAAAGTGTGAATGTAAAGACGTTTTGACCCAGCAATCCCACTTCTAGGAATTTACCTTGAAGATACACCCCCAACAATATGAAAATATCTATGCACATTGCAGAGTTGTTTGTAAGTGCAAAATATTGGGAACAATCGAAATGCGCATACATTGGAAACTGTAGTGGGGACGGCCTGGCTGGCTCAGTCGGTCACGCATCTGCCTTCGGTTCAGGTCGTGATCCCAGGGTCCTGGGATCAAGTCCTTCATGGAGCTCCCTGCTCAGGGAGGAGCCTGCTTCTCCCTCTGCCTCTGCTCCACCCCCACACCTTCCCCTCTTGTGCACGCACGTGAGCGCTCTGTGTACATGAATAAAATCTTAAAAAAACAAAAAACTAATGTTCAAAAACTTTCATTTAGGGAAGGAAATGGACATCCAGTTTCAAGAAGCCCAAAATCTCCCCCAAAAGGATGAATTTAAAGAAGTCCACACTGACACACATTATAATCAAACTGTCAAAAGCTAAAGACAAAGAGAAAATTTCTACAGCAGACTTAAAAGAAATGCTAAAAGGAGTTCTTCAACTTGAAACCAAGGGATTCTAAACAGCAACACAAAAGCATATGAACCATAAAACTTGCTGGTAAAGGTAAATATGGAGAGAAATGCAGAATGCTATGAGACTGTAATGGTGGCATATAAATCACTTTTAATTCAAGTGTAGAAGTTAAAATACAAAAGTATAAAAATATATAATTATAAAAAATATAAAAACACATGAAATGAATACACCCTAAAAAGAGGTGTAAAATCTGACATCAATAACATAAAAGTGTTTGGGGGAGAGACATAAAAGTAAAGAGTCTTGTGACTGAAGTTAAGTTTTTAACTTAAAACAGCATTAAAGTGGTGCCTGGGTGGCTCAGTCGTTAAGCCTCTGCCTTCAGCTCAGGTCATGATCCCAGGGTCCTGGGATCAAGTCCAGCATCAGGCTCCCCGCTCAGCAGGAAGCTTGCCTCTCCCTCTCCCCTTGCTTGTGTTTCCTCTCTCGCTGTGTCTCTCTCTGTCAAGTTAATAAATAAAATCTTTAAAAAGAAAAAAAATTGTTAAAGGTGTAAGATGTTTTATGTAAGCCCCATGGTAATTACAAAGAAAATACAGAAAATACACCAAAGAGGGTTGCCTGGATGGCTCAGTCAATGGAGCATCTGATTCTTTCAGCTCAGGTAGTAGGATCAAGCCTTGGGTCAGGCTCCAAATCGGATGTGGATCCTGCTTAGGGTTCTCTCTCTTCTTCAGCCTCTGCCTCTCCCCCTCCTTACACACACTTTCTCTCTCTAAAAAGAAAGACACAATAGAAAGTGAGAAAATGAGAAAGCAATGAAACCATGCTACTAAAATAATAATAATAATAATAATAATAATAAAAATCAATGAAGCACAAAGGAAGACAGCAAGAGAGAAAGGAAGAGACAGAGAGCTACCAGACAGATATCAAACAATAAAATGACAATGGGAAGACCTTCTCTATCAATAATTACCTTAAATGTAACTACATTAAACTCCCCCATCAAAATACATAGAGCAGTTGAAAGGACCAAAAAAAAAAAAAAAATGTTTTTAAGACCCAACTATATGCTATCTATAAGAAACTCACTTTAGATTTAAGGACACATAGAGGCTGAAAGGAAGGGATGGAAAAGATTCGGAACAAAATATGAGCAAACTAAATTCAATAGCGTATTAAAAGGATCATATCCATGACCAAGTGGGAATTTTTCCTAGGATGCAAGTTCAGTTGAATGTAAGAATCAGTGTGATAACATCACATTAACAGGGTAAAGGGAAAAAAATACCCGGTCGTCGCAATAGGTGCAGAAAAGTCATTTGACCAAATTCAACATGCTCGCACGATTAAAAACTTGCAACAAAGCAGAAATAGAAGGAAATTACATAGCAAAGGCTCTATACAAAAACTCATAGCTAATATCATACTCAACAATGAAAAACAAACTCTTCCTCTAAGGTCAGGAACAACACAAGGATGCCCTCTCTTGCCACTTTTTTTTTTTTTTTTTTTTTTTTTTAGATTTTATTTATTTAAGAGAGGGAGAGCATGAACAGGGGTTGGAACAGAGGGAGAGTAGAGAGAGAATCCCAAGCAGACTCCAGGCTGAGCGTGAAGCCTCACACAATGCTTAATCTCAGGACCCAGAGATCCTGACTTGAGCTAAAACCAAGAGCCATTCGCTAACCTGACCGAACCACCCAGGCGCCCCCCAAGCTTCATTTTAGATGTAGAAATTGTATTTTCCATGATGATATTGTAGAGGAGGAAAAACTTTTCCTTGACCTTCTGAGGTCCCTGCCTGGGTCTGAAAATTTAACTGAGAAAGACCGATGAACAGGAGAAAAGCACACCAATTGTGTTGGATATGTCCAGGTAAGCCTTCACAAGAGAATGAAAACCCAAAGAAGGGATCAGAATAGGAAGCTTTTATACCTATTGGTAAAGAACAATGAAGCTGTAAAGCGTTGACAAGAGGAAGGAGTTCGAGGCTGGGAGTGGGTGTCCTTATCTTCCCTACGCAAGAGTTAGTTTAACAAGGCTTTTTTTGCAGATTCTTCTGGTGTTCTCTGGGCCAATAAAAGTCTGTCGCCAGTAAAAAAGATTTCTTTCCTGCCTTCACGCAGAAAAAAAGGCCCTTTTTTTCTTTGTTTATGGCTTCCTAATTGCCTTCAGCTCAAAACAATTTTTATCTCAAAGAAGCCTATTTTGGGGTAACATTCTGGCTTCCTTCAATATATTTCGGTCTGTAAATTGGAATACAATAAAGGAAGAGAACTAAATCAAAACCAAAAATGTATTTTACTACTGAGATTAGCTCCCATCTAAAGGTTAAATAGTTTGAATTCTTTAAAAAAATGTCTTGCAACATTTGTGTACACAGAATTTTACAGGAATTGGGAATAGAAAAGCCCTTCCTATATATATATATATATATATATATATATATATATATATATATATATATAAAGGTAACACTTACTCAGTGTTTCACCTGTACCAGTTTATTCCCTAATCATGTGACACGAGGAGTGATGATCATGGTGACACTCGGACAATAGGCAGAACTCCCGACTAGAGAAGGCGGCCACACAAGGCCACACAGCTGGTTGTGCCGAGGACAAGGTCAGCAAGCGGAGCTGGGAGGGCGATTTTATGGTGGGTAGGCTGGTATCAGCTGGGTTTTGTGACTTCCTAGGGGTTGGGTATTTTGACTAATTCCAAGGACCCAAAGAAGAACGGACTGTTCCTGGGCATTAGGTATCTGGGGGCCTCTAGGATTTGGGTCCTGGATACTGGAAACCAGGGGTGCTAGAGCCTGACAGGGAAAGTAATCGGGGTGGGGGCTTAGCAATCTACTGGCAAGAGGAATGAAGACTTTTTAGCTCTGGTTTCAAAACTGGATCAATAGAATCGTGAAATATTACACGGATATCGTCAGATTACTTTAGCCCTTTGAACTCATAGAACACCTAGGAGGTAGGTAGTAGCATTTTTATTCCCATAATACAAATGAGGAAACACGGGCCCAGAGATGAACGTACTTGCAAAGTGAAGGTAGGTAGGTAGTGGCAAAGTGAAGATTTGAAGCCATATGATTTGCTTCTAGAAGCCACATACCTTGATCACTATGTTTCACTGACCAGGACAAGGGAGGTAAGATGGGAAGTGAACACAAGTGAAGTCCAAGGCCATCCATTCCCGGGTTAATAAGCAATGCTGTGTGGAAGGCATGACAGAGAGAAAGGCTAACTGGTTCTCTTAAGAGCATCAGATATTCTCCATGTGAAACTAAGGAAGCAATCTGGTTGAAAGGAAGACCCGGGGACCAGTTTTGGAGATTAAAGAGCCATCTTTCTGCTTTTACTTAGCTGTTTACTTGGCAAGGTTTCCTGAAGTCTCTTTTTTAGCACTCTCCTGCTGGAGCCATCAAACCTCCATCATGCGCATGCTGGGTCCATGGTCAAAGGAGCAAGACTGATAGAAAGTGAAGGGCAAGCAAAGATTTATTTTGCACCAAGCATCGAGAATCAAACTGACCCAGCCAGGGCCATCTCTTGCAAAGAAGCGACCCCTCCCAGCCTCACAGACTAACTTTTATAGAGTAAAGTCCATATGGTTGAGCCTGGCCACACACAGGTGGCCAATTGAATTACAATTCACCCTATAGTAGTTATTTGAACTAGCCTATCACTCTGGTCAGAATTGGCGCCTAATAGGCAGGACCCACATTCTTGGGTGGTTAGGGAGGTGCTTTCCTGATTGGATGTCTCCACCTGGCTTGACTCATCCTTGTATTCTGGGCTCTGTTACCTCCCCTGACCTGACACATCCTGGTATATGGGCTCTGTTATCAGGGGCTGGTCAGTCATATTTTTCTGGTTTCCCAGACTTGTTTCTAAGTAAGTTCCTCGGGTGGGAGATGGGCCGGCAGGGTCAATCTAAGTTTACTGCATAAACAACAAAATGGCTTCCTCTGGCTAAGCAGGCCCTTACACGCACTGTCAGGGAATCCGCCCACCCTGGAATTCAATTCCATGCAACCCACTATTTGGGGCTACTCTGAGGGAAAACAAAATTCGTTCAAGACTTGCTTTGGGGGCACCTGGGTGGCTCAATGGGTTAAGCCTTTGCCTTCAACTCAGGTCATGATCTCAGGGTCATGGGATCGAGCCCCAGATCAGGCTCTCTGCTCAGCAAGGAGCCTGCTTCCTCTTCTCTCTCTGCCTGCCTCTCCACCTACTTGTGATCTCTCTCTCTCTGTCAAATAAGTAAATAAAATCTTAAAAAAAAAAAAAAAAGCATACTTGCTTTTGATTTCAAGGTTATTTAAGGAGACTACACACACATAAAATACTCATAAAATAGAAAATAAGGGACAAAATTAGTGCTACAAAGAACAATTTCCCAAGGAAAGGTCAACATGGCTCAAAGCAGCTCTGGGATAGAGCTCATTCTTCCCTCTTTGAACCTCATACAACTTTTGCCTGTGTGGCTCTTAGTAGTAATCTGGCTTGCCCATTGCAGTGATTTGTGTACTTACCCAAATCCCACTACCTGATAGTGAGCTCTCTTCTGGGGGCCATAGCTACAAGCCTTCTAATTGAGGTTTTGACAGTATCTAGCACGGTGACTTATTTTTTTGCTAAGCTCTCCAAAGTGTTTGTTAAACATAGCCGATTTGGGTATAGGGTTGAGCCTTAAATGACAGATTTGTTTGGACAGGAAGGGGAGAAAGGAATAAGTTAGGAGAACAAGCTTATCGAAAACAGAGAGAAAGGGTGAGATATTTCAGACCCATTGTAGACCAGAAGAGGGTTCACCCAGGAGGGATGAAATGAGACAGAAGGGCATGGAGTCATACTGTGAAGATCAATCTATGAAACTGTAACTTTCTAACATAGACTGCTGGCTTTCAACAGCACAGGGTAGGGGAACTTGAATCTTCTGGGAAATTTTCAAAATCCCAGTCCAGAGACAGTCAGATTGATGTGGGGGGAGGGGGCCGTGAAACAACAATGGGCATTTTGAAAATGCTTCCTGGATGATTTATACACCCAACTGTTGCTTTTGGCACTGAAGAGTCTTTGGTAAAAAGAGCAACAGTGGGTCCAAAAATAACATGAATGGAACTGTTAATATGTTCATTTAAAGGGAGAAAGCCTGATCTAAAATATACTTTATGCTTCCAAGTATACAATAGCTGATTTAAAACTCTGGATTCTAGTTATAGTCTCTTTAAAGGCTTTGCTCAGGAATGCCTGGGTAGCTCAGTTCATGATCCCAGGGTCCTGGCATTGAATCCTGCTTCTCTCTCCACCTCTCCCTGTCCCTCTACCTGCTTGTGTGCTCTCTCTCTCTCTCTCTGGCAAATAAATAAATAAGTCAATAAATAAATAAAATTTTTTAAAAAATAAAGGATTTGTTCAGTGAGGACACCTTCAAATATTTTCGTTTTTTTATATAAAATGGATTTCATATGTATATTTTAAAATAAAAATAAAATTTTTAGCCAAGAAAACGACTGTATTTTGGTGATAAAAATTTTTGAAAATACCAACATGGGGAAAAAAATCAACCTAAATCCTACAATACAGAAACATCCATTCTAATACACTCAGCATACTTGTTTCCTTCATTCAGCGGGCTTCCCCTTCCCCACCACCTTTACAAGTTGTATCCATAAGGACTTATAACAACTTACATACAAATACACATGCAGTGAAACAAATTCAGTTTCGACACAACTGGCAACTGAGGCTCATCCTTCTCCCAACCACACGTCCGTTTCATTAAACTCGCAAAAGCATGTCCTTGTATTAAACTATTTCATTTTTGGACTCTGTTCATAGCACCCTGGTCGTGGGGTTTTACCACCCAAGAATTTTTACCATTTTTACCATAGGAGATTTTATCTTCACAGCGTCAACGCGGTTTGGCCCTCTATGTCATTTTTGCTTAGTAATGAGTGGAGGCCATGCTGACAAGGACATCGTTCTCTTCCTGTCTCCGTGGCTCCTGCTGTTATCGGGGCATCAAAACAATGATCTAAGGACCCCAAGTCTCACAAACTCCTTGAAATCCTGCCTCTGTCTAAAGCCCCTTCTCTTCCAAGAGCTCAGTTCAAGTTAACAAAGCAGGCAAGTTGTGACAGAGTTACCATGCTTCTCTCCCTCTCCCTTCTTCCTTCTCCCCACCCACACTGCTTTCCCCCCAGTGCCCACACTCAAACCTACTTCTCCAGCTTCCTTCCTCAGTACAAACCAACTCAGGTAGATGGCAACATGCAGGCCCATGCATGCATCAGACACATCCAAACACGAATTCTGGTTTAGCTCAGCCAAACATCTCACACTACCTAAGCATAGTTAGGAAGATCATTCCCTAGGAGAGAAACAATAAGAGGATGGGTTCTGGGACTGTTAATAGATTGCCCCTGAGTCACTTGTTTTTCATAGCCAATTTTTAAAAGCATGACTCATTATCCAAGAGGAATTATCAGGATGTAGAAAATCATTGCTCAATTTATTTGGCAATGCAGATGGCCATTATGGTTTTTATGCAACTTTGCTTCTGCTATGTAATTCTTGTTGACATAGTGTTCCAACCAAGTTGCTGGGTAGTGAGTACTGAGCAGAAAAGCAGCTACAAGTGCTTTAAATGGTTATCAGCCACAGCAAGGAGTCAATCTGCCCCGTGCTATGAAGCATGTAGCTTGAGAAATGCAGCCATGTCATGGGGCAAGAAGAGGAAGCAGAAAGAAAATAGTGTGAAATGTTGGGGCTCGGGAGCAAATGGTCAAGCAAGAATTCTTGAGACATATTCAGTGCAAAAAAAGGTGGTTTTATTAAAGCACGGGGGGAGGACCAGTGGGCAGAAAGAACCACTCTGGATTTGTGAAGAGTGACTGATTCTAGACTTTCAAGTTAGGAGGAGGTGATGGATAGCGTTAGTCTCTCGAGAATTTAGAAGCAAGGTTTCCAGTACCTTGAGGGGTTAGCTGTTGTTTGGACAAGATCACTAACTACCATCTAGTAAGCCATGAGTCATGAGACCCTTTAGATATGTATCAGTGGGCCATATGCTTGGAGGATGAAGGCTAACACGTATCTTCTGTGTTTAAAAAAAAAAAAAAGAAAGAAAGAAAGAAAAAGGAATTTTTAGGGGCGCCTGGGTGGCTCAGTCATTAAGGATCTGTCTTTGGCTCAGGTCATGATTCCAGGGTCCTGGGATGGAGCCCCGCATCAGGCTCCCTGCTCAGCAGAAGGTCTGCTTCTCCCTCTCCCACTCCCCCTGCTTATATTCCCTCTCTTGCTGTGTCTCTCTCTGTCAAATAAATAAATAAAATCTCTTTTTTTTAAGGGGGATTTTTATATGTTAAAGAAGATGTACAGGATCCTGGAGCTTGGACTAATGTCAAGTTAAGGTTGCCTTTTGCCCTTAGAGAAGTATTAACAATCGAGGCAGTTGCGTTCCTGGAGGAAGATTACCCTGCCTGTCTTAAGCACTTGTCCATGGGCTGCAAAGGAGCTTTAATAGTTTTTCTACATCTCTTTTGCCTTTGTTCCCCACCTGAGAAGATACAGGCCTGCCTGTCGGAAGTACTGAGGCCAAACTGTCCCTTTGTTGCTGAATCCAACTGAGAACACAGGCAGTTTGAATCCTGAATTTGGGGTCTTGGATTACGAAACTGGGTGAAAGAAGTCCCTCTCCATGTTTATGTCTTCCCCCATTCTTCAGGTCTTCATCTTAACTTGTCAGTCAGTTGAAGTCTATCAAAGTCATTTTTTTTTCAAAAATGATTGATGATAGTTCTATTTTCTGGGACACCTGGGTGGCTCAGTTGGTTAAGGGTCTGCTTTCGGCTCAAGCCATGATCCCAGGATCCTGGGATCGAGTCCCACATCAGGCTCCTTGCTCAGCAGGGTCCTGCTTCTCCCTCTGCCTGCTGCTCCCCCTGCCTGTGTGCACTCTCTCTTTCTGACAAACAAATAAATAAATAAATAAATGGGTTATTTTTCTAAAGTTCTATTTTCTGAGTCCTTGAAAATGCATTACCTTAATACGTGAACTAACATTAACACAGTGTAAAATTTTATGGTCACAACCTTTTTCTCTTTTCAAAAGCATGTAGATGATTCTCCAGTGGCAAAGTTAACCTGATTTTTAATGCTCTGTAGGAAACACCCCCTCCCCCCACCCCCACAGAATGTCCACTGTTCAGTTTTTGGTTTTGTTTTTGTTTCTGTACCAATTCAGAACCTACTATTTTCTTAGTAGGTGGTATCCAGTTACCCCCAGGGGAGAATCACTCTTTTTAAGAGAGAACTCTGATAAGCCTGAAATGTGGTCTAGCCTCAAGGGCAGTAGACTGATGGATTGAGGCTTGAGAGAATCTGTTTTAAGAGAAGGAATCTGCTGGCTGCTAAGAGAGGGCAGGGAAGGGGGGACGAAGAGTTTAGGTATTGGAGGCAGCATGGAAAAGAAGACTCCAAAGATGTAAACCAGCTAAAAAGTGTTTCAAAAAGAGAGAAAGACAGACAACAGGCTCACAATGGAGTCACTTGTGCTAAGCCCCACATCAGTAAACCACAGCTTAATATCTAACGTAACTGTGGTTTCTCCAGTGATTTTTAACCAGTCAACCTGGAATTACCAAGTCAGTACTGGTTAGGCATTCCCCACTTCTCCTCCCCTCCGGAGGACAACCTTTCCTGAAACAATGCATTCTATACAGGAATAACTTTTTTTCCCCAACCCCTTTCTGCCTTTAAAAACCTTTCCTTTTCTACAGCTCAGTGGATCTCTTTTCTGTTTGCTAGAGGGAATGCTGCTCGATTCATGAATTGTTGAATAAAGCCAGTTTTATCTTTAAATTTACTTAGTTGAATTATTTAAAAGAAGCCGACAAACAACAGACAGTATGTGTTTCTCTACAGAGAGAGTGTTCAAATCTCTCTTGGCACCACTCCTTCAAAATTCCCTTCTCAGCCTACGATTGTCGGGAAAATTAATATGTACAACTTATAATTCAATTTCCTATGTCCAGGAGATGCTCATCTAGTTTACTCAACTAAACTGAAATAGGATCTTTCCCTGCTAACATTTTTCTGGAGTTTTGACCCGGGTTAATAATATTAATTCCTAGCTGCTTTAGCTACATAAAATTTTCTTCTTATTGTCTTTGTTTAAAAATATCAGTAGTAGCCAGATTTATCAAACAGTTATCAAGCATTTTTCATCTACTCATTGTTACCTACCCATCAGGTTTCAATTCTTTCTTATAACCTGACAGAAAAGCAGGGACAATTATCATAGGAATAGTTCCCATCTACAGTCAAGGTTAGGTGCCACCAAGTAATGGTTCTGTCTGCAATTGCTTTTATTTGGCATTTGTACTTCTATCTTCAGAATGAAGATGATGGTAAAATATTAAGAGTAGAGAAAAAAAATAAATAGAAGAAGCCAGTGGTAGCTACTCTGGTATATAGCCACTGAATTTAGGAAAGAGACAGAAAAAGAGGTTTAGAAACACTTTGAAAAAAAGAGCTTTCAGGCACCAAATTACATCCTTAAACAATGCAGGAAATGCTCTGCCCCCTGAAAGTATTGGGGAGTGACTTTTTCGGCCTCTTTGGAGGGAAAAATAGGGATAAAATGTCTATCAGCTGGACAAAAAGTTCATGTTTGTCATCTGTGGAAAAAAAAAAAAAAAAAAACCACTGAATCAGTATTCAACTTGTCCAGAAACTTCTCTCTTATCTCTCATCTCCAGATGTCCATCTCATCCTCATGCCGTGACTCTGGAGCTAAGACATGTGCATGAGCTTACAGTCACTGTCTGGGGATAGCCCTTCTTTTGTGTATCCAATTTACAAGACATTTGCAGTCTGGAAATGACAATGGGTGGCAACTTATATAAAGGGCAGGCAAATAAGCAGAAGGAAGGATGGGTGAACGGTACAGAACTGTGTTCTAAGCAATGAAAATGAACGCTACAGACATCAAGCCCAAGCCCAGGATTTCTGAGAGAATATCCACCTTTCCTTTGGTTCTATAGCGATTTAAACTCTCTATTCCAACACCTATAGATCAAATGGTAAGTTTAACTACCAACACAAACTACACACAATGATGGAGGGAAAGAATACCAAAGCAAAGAAAATTCAGCTACAGACATAAGTGTATGGAATAGTTGGATAGCAATCTAAAACATTACCTTACACATATTTCTTCTGAGAACTGTTTAATATAGTAAATCTTCCATCACTCTATTCATTCCAAGAATCTACAGTGTATAGCTCAAGGGAGGGAAAATGAAAATATTGAAATATCAAAGAGTAAAATGTGTGACTTTTGAGGTCTGGAGCAGACATAGGCCATAATCTTCAAAGCCATAAGATTATAAGCTCTATGCGTCTGGGAGAGGAAAATACTTTAAAATATTCAAAAACTTGGCTTGGAAAATTGAAAGACACAGACTGAAATAAAATGGCTTATTCAAGAACAACAAATTGGAATAAGAATTGTAATAATGTTGAATTAGCTCCTACGGAAGAAGTAAAAAGTCTGAAGAGCTGATAAGAGAAATGCCTAGTCGCTGAATGCAAGGGCCAACACCTCCGCTCCCCCAGGGCGTGAGTCGCCTAGTTGATGGGTAGGGTGGGGTGTGGAAATACTTGGTAATAGAAACTTAAGTCAGGTCTAGAATTACCAGAGCAGAGGAGATGATGTTTAAGTTTTCCAGAATGTAGCTCCTGATCTTGCAAACTTTGTAATGGAGTTATGTGTCTCCCACTCAGACCTGAGTAGTACTGGCAGCGAATGGGGGAGGTCAACCACCGATAGGCTCACGGATTGACACACTAGACTAGCGTATCTGTGAGTCCCTACTGCCACACCCCAGGGATCGGAGAGACCTGAGAATGAACCAGAAGACCCAATGGAATCCAAGTCTGGATGGGGAGGTTGCCAATGGTATCAGAAACAGCTAGCTACCTACTAAAATTCTTGCTTCACTATGGAGCGGTGATGGCCTCATTTCCCAGCGTCTCTGGCATTTAGGTATGGCAGTATGTCTAGATATTGCCGATGGATAATGAGCAAAAGTGATTAAAAGGCCGGAGTACGTTCCTCATACAATTTCCCCCTTCTTTTGGCTAGAAGACAAGTCTCCAAGGTCCTAAGGTCCTGGTTTCTGCATCCAGTTTGCCAACCATAATGAAATCACAAGGCATACCTAGACTATATTAAATGTTCACAGGAAATAGTAATATCAGTAGAACACATCATAATGAACTTTGAAGGGTGTATTTGGGATATCATAGATTTTTGAAGAAAACATAGTGTTGTCCCAGTACATTGGGCAAACTACTATTATTACATTGTTTGGCCCTAACTATTAAATAAAAGGAACCATTAGATATTTCTTTTGGTCTGCAGCTCCAAGAATGTATTACTGAGACTCCGAGGACACTGTGAACCAAGAAAGTTTGGGAACCTCTACCTGAGGGAATCATGGAACCACAAGATAAAAGGAAGCAGGGTTTCTAAATCTCTAAATGAAAGAAAGCCACAAACATATTAAGAACTCCCACACTGAACAGGGATGTGAGCCAGACATAAACTTCTGTTGCATTAACCCATTGAACTTTTGGGGTTTATTTGTAATAGTAGCTAGTATTACCCTAACTAATTCATGAAGTATTTAAGAATCTAGACCCAAGGCCAAAAAACACAGATAAAGGACCAGAAGAGATAAATCTCAAGGGAAGCCACCAGGCCAAGAGGATGACTCACATAGTAGATGCCTCTCATCCAGTACCAGGTCAATACATAAACCCCCTGAAACCAAAATCCATGTCAAGAAAATGGAGGAAGGATACTAAGGACTTAGCCCAAATGAGGCTGAGGAACCTAAAATTTGACATCCTAAAATCTCTACCATTAGTGGATAAGTGAATGCTAAGTATACCTTTTGAAAAAGAAATAAATTTATAGTAAATACATTTCTTTTTTTTTTTTTTAATATTTTATTTATTTATTTGACAGAGAGAGAGATCACAAATAGGTAGAGAGACAGACAGAGAGATGAGGAGAAGCAGGCTCCCTCCTGAGCAGAGAGCCCAATGTGGGACTCGATCCCAGGCCCCTGGGATCACGACCTGAGCTGAAGGCAGAGGCCCAACCCATTGAGCCACCCAGGCAACCCAGTAAATACATTTCATTCTGAAACTGTAACATTTTGAATCCGTCATATATATGTTACAGCAAGGAAAGAAATACAGACGCTACTGTCTCTGTTTCTATAACTGGTCGCTCAGCTATCGCCTGGGGTCAACATCTCAGCTGGTAGGGGTTGTGTTTCTTTTGGGGTGAAGAGCCTTAGTCCCTGGCAGTGCTGCCTAGGTGAGGGGACAGCAAATT
The DNA here is from genome assembly GCF_030435805.1 of Mustela lutreola. NCBI lineage: Eukaryota > Metazoa > Chordata > Mammalia > Carnivora > Mustelidae > Mustela > Mustela lutreola. Next base: position 93,520,977 of record NC_081297.1, read on the forward strand.
CATTAATCATTTCAGTAGGACTTGGTGAGAGACCAGGAAATCCCCTGGGCTCCTTCTTCCCCTCCCCCCTATTACTGGGTAGCTGCATTTCCATTTCATTGTCAGGCTCAATCCCTCTAACCAGCACTATAATCCCATTCATTCTGCTCCCCGCCCTTTTATTTCCCCAAAGAAGTCCAGTGCAGACCAGGCAGCAACTTCAAATGCCAGTTCAGTGAAACTATCATTAGGTCTCTTGACGGAAACATGCCTCTTCCCTTGCTCACGGAAACTTCTAAACCACTGGAGTCCAGATCCATGAAAAAGTAGTACCAGGATTAAGGTAATGAATGGATGGTAAGTAGCCCCAAAGCACACGTCTGCTGGAAAAGTGATAAAACCATTCCACAGTCCACATCTTCTGGGGTCCTCCTCCCCTAAGCTTTGATGTGAGTTTTGCTGTTCATTTCCCTCCCAGATATGTAAACCCCACCAATTTAAAGAAGGTGAGATTTATCATCATCCAATATGGTGATTCTCAACTGAGGACAATTTTGTCCCTTAAGGAAACATTTGGTAGTGTCTGAAGTCATTTGAAATAGTTACAACTTGGAGGGAGGAGTGATAACTGACATTTAGTGGCTACTGGGCAGGGGATACCCAGAAACCCCCCCCCCCCAACCAACAACAAAAAATTGTATGATCCAAAATGTTACAATGCTGAGAGTGAGAAACCCTGATCGAATTAGTTTATTTGTATAATTTGCTTCCCCCTCTAGAATGCAAGCTTTGTGAGAGCAGGGGCTCTGTCTGTCTTGTTTATTACTCTATGTCTGGAATGTGGAAGTGAACAAACATTTGATGACCACATAAGAGATGAGTAGGTGCCTCATAGCTCACATCAGGTATTTTTAGATACATGCTCATATCCAAAAACTTGGCTCCTTGAGTTGGAAGGGTTAGTAGTGGTAGAAGGTAGCATGACTTAAACATCTGGGGTGGTACAACTTCTTTGAATATCCTAAGGTAGCTCTCTTCCCAGCATGGCACAACGAGAATGCTCATAATTTTCCTTCGCTTTAATTTTCTAACGAGGGAAAATGTGCAGTCTTTACAGTGTCCTCAATTTCTTCATTCATTAAGTGATATTATCATCTGGACACTGTACTAGGTGCTGTCACCAAACAAGATGATGACTTGGGACTTGTGTTCAATAATTTGCACAGAGATTTGATATAATTGTTCTAGATTTATTTCTAACAGTTATAAGTCTATTTCCCCTCTAGGAAAAGTGTTTCTCTGCCTCCCTTCCCATCTTCCCTCGACACCTCAGTTAAGCTTGGAAGAAAGACCAGGAAAGAAGAGTGGGGTGCCTTGCCCCCCACCTCTGGAGTAGAGGCTTGTCCCATCCTGGGTTCCCACACGGTACCTTCGCCATAGCTCTATGACAGCACTAATGGCCACTTCTCAGCACCTGTTTATTTATATGGCTTTGTCCTTCTTGCCAGCAGTAGGTCAAGCTCTTGGTGTGTCTTTATATCCCAGGCAGCAGGCACGCAATATGGGCTCAATAAATGGTTATTGAAAAAATAAAATGCTTTTTGCCTACTTCATAATGTCACCTAGGGCACCCTTTGCCAACTTCACAATGTCACTCAAGGCATACTTTTGCCTACTTCACAATGTCACCCTACCTGGCACAGAAATGGGGACTTCCCAGGGGCTCAGAAATAGATCTAGTTTCAGCCCCGTCTGAATCACAATCTAGTGGCGGCTCCAGCCAATGAAGAGAAAAGGAAAGGTTGGGAAGTCTTGGGCCCCAGCAAACGGGTGTAGGTTAAACAGCCTGAGCTGGAAGAGCAGGGATCCCTGAGGAGTACGGGCCCCTCGAAGACACTGCAGAACGGCCCAGAACCGGAGCTGCGTGTAGGCACAGGGCATGCATGTCACCGCTGCTCAGGGTGCCTCATCCCCGCCGCTGCAGACGAGTGGCCGAGAGGCCGACCCCGGCGACAGAGGCTGGCGGTGTTGACCTGAACGGGTCTGTTCAAGCCTTGGGCCTCAAAACTGCCCTACGAGCGCAGAGAAAGTGGCCGTGCGCCTCGTCAGGTCCCAGAAGCGCAGCCGGGGAACTTTCTCAGCCCAGCCCACAGGGCGCTAGAGGGTCAGAAAGGACCCGCCTTTGCCAGCGGGGCAAAGGTTGCTCCCGAGGCCACGTGAGGCTTCTTCGCCCCTAAAAGCCCCAACCCGGCAGGACTAATGGAAGAGTAAAGACGCCCCGACCTCGGAGACGCGGCGCCCCGCTGCCGGCTCCAGAGCCGCTCCAGCACCAGCTGCCTCATCCCACCCGGGGCAGGTCGCGGCCGCCGAGCCATGCCCCGCCGCAGCCGGGACCTCGCGGTGCCCACGCCGCCCGCCGCGCCGCCGCTGCTGCCGCTGCTGCTGCTGCTGGTGGCCGCCGCGGTGCCGCCGAGCCTGGCAGGTGAGCCGTGCGCGCCCAGACGGCCCCCGGGAGGGGGAGTCCGCAGACACGCGGCCCGGGGCGTCCGCCTGGCCCGCGCTGCGCCCGCCCGCCGCCCCGTGCGCTCCCGCCCGCGCCCCGGCTCGGCCAAGTTGACCGCCAGGCGGTGGCGGGGTTCTGGGTGGACGCGGAGGGCTGCGGGCACGGCCCCAGCTCGCTCCAGGTCCGCGGGAGCTCAGGGGCGGACCCCGGGAGAGGCAGGGGCTGCGCGGCGGCGAACTTCAGAAGTGGGGCCGGGAGTTCTTGGCGAACAAATCAGTGCGCTCCAGCGGGGCTCTTGGCTTGCTGAGCCTCGACTGGTCCCCAAAGCGCAGCCAAAGGACATCTAAATATATTTATTCACATCATAGAGGTATGATTCCGGGCTGTCAGGTGGTCTTGTTTGTTTTTTGGTTTTGCTTTGCTTTGTTTTGTTTTGTTTTCCTGAACTACCCATGACTTTGGTTTAAAATAAGTGCAGCCTGGTATTGTCACCTTGATAGGGGCCAGGCAGCGTGCTAAAGGGCTTTTCATACAGTGCTTACTAGAACCCTAAATAGGAGTGTTACCCCCATTTTACAGACCATTCGAAATTGAGAGACTTGAGGAGTTTGGGTTAAGATACACCGCAAGCGAAGGCAGAGCTGAATTGCCACACGGTATTTACTTAACTACTCCCCTCTTCCTACAACAGGTTTTATCCCTACAAAAAAAAAAAAACAACAACAACAACAACAAAACAAACAAACAAAAAAAAAAAACAAAAAAAAAAACTGGATTTGTCAGTTTTCTTCCCGATGGATAAGACTAAAATTAACCAAAAAAACTTGAAAGACTTGAAAAGTAATCTTAAGAGACGATTAAGTTTGCTTCACTTCCAAGCCCTTTTCTGTGCTGACCTTGTGCAAGAACAGGGTGGGATAGGGTGGGGTTCCGGAGAGGGAACCCCTTCCCAAATGAGTGTACAGATTCTTACTACACCACCTTCCATCCACAAGTAACCGCAATTAGCAGATTTCACGGCCTTTGCTTTTGCAACTTGCCCTCTTAACCACTCTTAAATCTTTCTAGACTTAAACTGCCTGGGCCTCTGGGATCAGAAGGCATGCGCCCCTAGGCTCCTGACTGTTGATTTATCTGCCCCATTTTGTTCCTTACCTGCACCATGGAGGGGGGATTCCAGCCACCCTATGAGCCCAGACATCCTGCTCCTTCAGGCATACCTGGAACAGGCTAAAAGTGCTCCAGTAATGGAAATGGCTTCTTGTGTTTGGAATGATGAGTGAAACCCTTCTAACTTCTCTGTTCTTTTGAATTGTGTGGATTGTTTAAAGTGTTCCTTAGATGGAGGGCAGTCTGAGGAGTGAGGTGGAGATACTGTTTTTCTGAAGATGAGGCACTGTTTATTCAAGAAGAGAACCCCTGGCAAGAAACAGCTGCTTAAACTGACTTCCCCAGATAGATACTCAGCTGAGGTCTGGCCAGGATGGTCAGGAGTCAAGGCAAAGACTGAGGGCATTTCTGTGGCCAGTGATCCTGACAGCACGGCGGGGCCTGGCAATCCAAAGAAGACTGGCCTGAGGAACAGCTGGTGAAACCCACGCCCACTCTTTCAAACAGATGCGAACCTTGTTTCCTTTGTTGCATCCAAACCAACCTGTTTTCCCATCTAACTTTTTGGCTCTTTGTTTCACCCTTCTGTAGACTGCCAGGCACATGCGGGCAGAGAACAGAGACTTTGCTACCTCTTGTCACATTTTCTCTGAAGTGCCTAGCTCAGTACTCTGACTTTAATGGGTACCCAACACACACCAAAGGGATTGCATTTTCATCTCCCTGGAATGATCTTTATATCTACCAATGTGCACCTGTTAATCCAAAACTAACTTTGCAAATTATTCCAGAAATATTGGCCAACAATTGCACATTCCTCTTAGCCTGTCTTCCAAACTAGTGTGGACTTTAGTCATCTAATAGCATTGCCTTTATCCTTCCAGACTGGAGAGACCCATATTTGTTTCTGTAATTTTTCTTGGTGGTGTGTATAGTGAAGTCGCACTAGAAAAGAGACGGGTTGGTTACTCAGAGATTTATAAGGTGCCCTGTGCCTTGGTAAAACTTGTTCCAAATCTGGGCCCTGGACTTGCAGGACTAGATTTGAGAAATGCGTTCCTTCCCGTGCTCCAGAACCAATCAGATACAAAGAAGCTGATTCACCCTGACAGACACCAAAGTCTATTCACCAAAACACCCATAATGGATTTTTAGCAGATGGGACCTTTGCATAGCCTCCCTGGCCACTCTCTTGTAATCAGATTATACTAGAAAGATCCTATCAGGGATTCTCAGGCTGGTTGCCTGCTGGATTTGCTTCTCGGGAGGGCTGATGCTTCAGTTAGCCTCTGGGTGCTCGTACTGGAGCTCACCTAGCACAGCTGGCCCTTGCCTCTGGGACATTGCTTTTTCCACGCTTCCATGGCTCACCAGTGCCCACTGGAGACTAACACATTGCCTCTCTGGATAGGCCAGTACTATTTTATTTTATTTTATTTTATTTTTAAGATTTTATTTATTTTTTTGAGAGAGAGAGAGATCACAAGTAGGCAGAGAGGCAGGCAGAGAGAGAAGAGGAAGCAGGCCCCCTGCTGAGCAGAGAGCCCGATGTGGGGCTCGATCCCAGGACCCTGGGATCATGACCTGAGCTGAAGGGAGAGGCTTTAACCCACTGAGCCCCCCAGGTGCTCCTGGCCAGTACTTTTATGTGGTTGTGGAGAAGTTTGCCAACCTGGGAGTTGTTCAGGCTCCTTAAGGTGACTTGATAGAACTTTGGTGGAGGCTGTTCTCAGTTGATCCTTTGATTCAGAGGGCTTTCTGATCTCCAGGTTCACTTGAGGTAGTGGCTCATTCTTTCTGTGGCAGTTTATTTTTGCAAGTTTAATACTAGAGAGGTAGTATGGAATTCCAGAAACAAGAAACATGGAGCCTAACTGCCTGTGTTGGAATCCTGGTTCCAGTACTTACTGTGTGACCTTCAGCCAGTTATCTATCTCTGCACCTCAGTTCCCTCATCTGTTACATGGGGACTGGAGTATCTGCCTCCTAAGGTGTGGAACAGGGCCTTGTATACAGTAGGGGCTGCATAATTGAGTGACCATTATTATCGGCCGTTGGAGTTGCTTTTTCTCCAGAAAGGCAGCACAGATCTTTGGATAAGGCAACCAGAACCGCAGCCGATAATCTATGTGCTGTGAGGTAATAGCTTGTTATAAAAGCAGGGTTTTTCCTTAATCTTGGCCCAGTGTTGCAGGGACTTGGAACATACAGGGGCACATTGGATGGGTGCTTCAGGAAACAGTGAGCAGAGCCTGAGGTAGCTTTCCTGGGTTACCACTGATTGGTTGCCATCACCTTGATTTTTCTAAGTGCCATTTTATCAACCATGCCTGCTGTAGCATTTCCCAGCTCTTCTCCATCTTTCTGAGCCCCACTAAATCTTCCTACAGCGCATCCCCACTGTCTGAACGTTTCAGACCCAAAAGAAGTCGGTGCTGTCTGTAAACCCGAACATTTTTTTTGTGCTCTCTTTCTATCAGTTTATTTATAAAAATGTATATAAGCTAAGTCCCAGAAGAATTTCTGCGGGAAGTGCCCATTCCTCTTTATTGTTAAAATTTGTTTCCTAGTCCTTCTGGAAATATTAATCTGATGACAAAGATCAAAATCTTTCTCCAGAAAAAAATGTTTAAAAGATCCTCCCCTTCAGTCTTTAAATTGAGATGGTACATTTTATTTATTTTTATTTATTTATTTATTTATTTTGTAGCTGTAAAGTGACCTAAGGAGATAGAACATTTTAGACACATTTTTCTTAATAGGTAAACTGCAAATCACATGAACTTCAGCTTGGAACTTCTAACATGCAGAACAGAAATTATTGTTTTTACACTTTTTTAGGCATTATTTTAATTTTTGTCACCTGTTATCTTTTGGGTTTTTTAAAAAATTCTAAATTATTAAGCATTAACTCTCGAGTTAGCAAGATAGGTAGCAGCACCAAAAATGGAATGACTCCAAAGGATTTATTTTGTTCAGCATTTTAATTTTGTTTAAAATGCATTTATGTTTTGTCTTTTTTTTTTTTTTAAATAAAGTTCCAGTTGCTCCTACAAGTTCTATTTCACAATCACTTGAAAATTGCACTCTAAGATGTGGCTAGAAAATGTATTAATGTTTTTATGTTGTTTCTTTGCACTATGGCAAAACAGGAACTTACTCAGTGGGGTAAAGGAAACTAAGAGAGGTAGTGAAAATATGAGGGAACTTTGTTCTAAAACTTGAACCTCTGTCTGCACAAACAATACCATATTACAATCTTCCAATGGGAAATTGTGAAATCTCTTGATTCAGAGCTTGCTCTGAAGTGTGTCCCCTAGCTTTGCAAATGAGTTTCCATCCAGCAGGTGAGGTAGTGGTAAGTTAATTCAAACCATCATTTACACACCTAAGATTCCAAAATACGAACCCACAACCCAAAATCAAGAATGAATAGACAGAGACTCAATACCAATCTGTCTCCTCCCCAGGCGGTGTGGAAGTTTGGGATGTAGGCAAGAAAACACTGTTTACCCCAAAAGAGTCAATACAATGAAAAAACAGATGCCACCCCCTGACTCTCAAGCTTATAACTAAGTTTTTGAACCACATACATACAAATATATATAACTAAAGAGTGATATAGATGAAGAATGAGCTAACAGCACCAAATGAGGGGCAAAGTTGACTTTCTGTTGACAGGACTTTTAGCAAAAACTCTGGTTTAAGCTAGCAGTGTAGACAGAATAGGTTCGTTCTGAGGGGATGAAGGAAAGGGATCTTTCCAGATCCAAGTAAATCTCCAGGAGTTTTCTGTATTAGCACTTTGTTTCTTTGACACTGTTTTTTTAAAGTGGTATCCCTTTCTGCCTACCTAATATATTGGCCAGAATATGCCTCCCATCTCACATCCTCTCACAGCTGTCTATGCGAGCTTCAGCTGCTGTAAATGGGAGGGGCCTCACCCTCACCCTACCCCCTCTGCAAGGATACCTTGCTCTATACCTCAGGCTTCTCCAGCATCATAACCATTTCACACCGGATCACTTGCAAACCTAGACAGAGGGATTTAACCCCTCACTGGGCAACTTTTGACCAATGCAAGATGGGCAGCTGTAGTTAAATGTTCCTCCTTCCATCCCTGGGATGGGGTCCTCAGGAGCTTATCTCCACCCTTGTTTGGACCATCTCAGATTGCACCTTTGAATTAGCTTTCTCTCCTTCCCTGTTTCATATTCCCCATCCCCCTTTCCCGTTCCCAGAATAATATCCCCTTCAGCAAGAGTCCTAGGCTCTGATTTCTTCTGGGAGTGAGTGCAGAAACACTTAGAATGTTGTTGCCTGGAGGCTGTTTATCATGAATCAGTTATTTTCTGCTGAAGAGTCAAAGCAAATCTAAAAACCAGATATCAATTTACTGAACCCTTTCAAAGGAAGGAAGGAGAATGCCAAGGTAGACCATAAAATACAGAGACCTTTCGTCCAATAGCCATAAAAGACAGAAGCAATTTAAGGATCAAGATCAGAGAGGTGTCAGCTAAACTCAATCTGAATAGATTAAGTTTCAATCTTAATTTTTAAAAACATTTTCTCTCATATTTTCTGTGTCTGCCTTTTCATGTTTCTTCCTCTTTTTCTCTATGTAACTTACTGAATATATTAGGTAAAATTGCATCGCTCCAGGTTAAAAACCATTTACTTTATCATGAATAAAGTGCCTGCCTGGAAAAATAGGTTCCAAATACAGGAGAGAGTGATTTGGGCCACTTACAACTGTTTTACAAATTCTAAGACAGTTAGGATTTTTTCCCCCCATTGAAAACAACTCATAGAAAATATTAGATTACACAAGTAAATAAATTTAATTTGGGCATTTAGGTTTTTATGTTGAGAGAAATATAAAAAGGAGGAGGCTTCTTCCATCTTTATCTACACAAGAAAAAGACTCTTTTTCTTCCCATTCATTCAGCAGAAATTTATCAAGGGCGTTGACTTTGAAGATGTTGCTATTAAAGATTTTAAACTCACTTCCCTTCTCATCAGTCTAGGGGGACATGGCGTTTGCCCCTTGGGCATCTGAACCATCCTTTAAGCCCCTTCCCTGAGCTTGAAGGTATAATGACTTGAGTTATTTTAGATTAACTTTTGTGAATATTCTGATAAACTTCACTTTCATTAGAACACACACAATTAAACTAGACTCGTCCCAGAAACAGTACTATGCTGGGTCCAGTGCTTCCAGGAAATAGAGTCGTAAGCAGGACCTGTGTCTGCCTTCACAGGGCGTGTATAAAACTAGAGTGGAATTCCAAGAACGTGACTTTGGTCTACCTTTTTGCAGTTGTCTTTTTCACAACATCTGCTTCCCCACATGGAGATGTTTGGGGGGAAAAAAAAAGTAGAAAAGTAAAATGGCTTAAACTATCAAAGGATTTAAGAAAATCAGAAAGTAGAGTGGTATTAGGAAATCCAGAAAGAGTCGGTGCATGGAGAAAACATTGAAGGAGAGAGAACATCATTTAGGGGTGAAGCAAGAAACGCAGATGTTGGCCTAATTCGCAAAGTACTTGCTCACTTGGTCAGTTTGTTAGCAGTACATTTTTATCACTGAATTCTCTTAAGGGAATTTTTTTTTTTTTAATGCCTGGCGGCACATTAATGTCAAAAAAGGACCGACTTGAGGAAGTATATTATTTGTAGTCAGGAAATTATCTAGTTCCAGCAACAGTGAAAACATAGCCCTTGATTGCTTGGATGGCGAGCAAGCCAAGGTTTATGGCAAAAGGGGCTCCTGGAAGAGAAGGTGAAGCTAGGCAAAGTCACAGTGTTCAAGGAGAAGTGCCAAGATTTGGGAGAAGGGAACAAAGCTAACATTGTTCCATGTGGATAGAACTGAAAGGGAAGAACCCCAGAAGGCTGGTTCACCTTCCTTCCTCCCTTCACAGTTTCTGTTTATGACCCTGAATACACCCCACGCCCCCTCGCTGCAGCAGTTTGCAGCTGCTATGTTTCTAGTCAGCCATGCTTCCTTCACTTCCCTACAAGACTCACTAGAGGCGAGGGTAGAAGAGAATGTGTGCGGAAATCTAGGGAAAGGCTGAGGCTGTGCCACGGTGCTCCAAACTCCATTTGGAGAACACATTTACTGTATTTGGAAGAAGGGACAGTTCTGCGGATGCTACCCAGAGTTGTCAAACTGTGGCCGGTTGGCTTTACTAGCAAGTAGACTATTATTCGTCACCAGAAGTCTGTGAAAGTATTGTGAACTACCTCTGTTTATGAACATCGTTATTTCCACTTAGCCATTTTTAAAGAAAGCCTGCCATTATGGTCATGACTTTACTCAGAAGTAAATGGACTTTCCTGCTCAGGATTATTCTTTCTTTAAGGGCCATAATCAGCTTTAGCCTCTAAGCCTGACCAAATCCCAGCCAATCACCCAGCCCCCTTGGGACAAGGTGCTATGATACTCTAGTATTAAGATTATACCTTTAGCACTTATTTGATAGACAATCTTTGCATCAAAATAAAATAAAATGTTGAGTCAATTTTTAATGTTGACAACAGATAACTATATATAAGCATTTAATCTGAACCTTCTGGCACCTTTTTTTTTTTATAATTTTTTTTAAAAGATTGTATTTATTTATTTAACAGAGAGGGAGCAGGAAAGCACAGGCAGGGGAAGTGGCAGAGGGAGAGGGAGAAGCAGGCCCCCCCGCTGAGCAGGGAGCCCGATGTGGGGCTCGATCTCAGGACCCTGGGATCATGACCTGAGCCAAAAGCAGTTGCTTAACTGACTGAGCCACCCGGGGGTCCTGAACCTTCTGGTATCTTAACCACTGAAAACACAGTATGTCCAAAATTAAACTCCTATTTCCTCCCAGACCCTTCTGCTCCCTCTCTCAGTGAATAATACAACAACACCCATCCACAGAGGCTCAGTCTAGAACCTGAGTCATTCTGGCCTCTTCCCAGCTCTTTGAAGACATGAATATAAATTGGTCTTCAACCTGAGCAGCTGTCCAATAGTTTCTTAGGCCAAGAAACAAATGCATCACATACCATTTCCTTTCTCCATTCCTTTTTCCCTCTTTCTTCCGAAGTCTCCCTTCCTTTCACAAATACTTGCTGAGTATCTGTGACAAGCTAAGCACTAGGGTAGTTCTGAGTCTTTGGCCTCCAGGAGCTCACAGGCTAAGAGTGGCAGAAGGCATGTGAATTAAAGTGTGAAAGGCCCAAAGAAGATGTACCTACAACCAAGTGATATTGAACTTGTAGACCGAGTCAGCTGCCACAAAAGGGTGCTGCTTCCTGAGTCTTAAGTAGCACTTTTGAGATAGCTACATGGTTAACAAGAGAGAAACTCTTAGGCAGACGAAACAGCATATGCAAAGTCAGAGGTGTTGAACCAGCTCATGGCAGGTTGGACAGTGGTATATGATGGCTTCCAGATGACAAAGTACATGAGGGTGGTGAGTGAAGCTGCATAGCGTAGGCAGAAAGCAGATGATGAAGTCCAAGAGTGTAACCAAAGAATTTTATTTCTAGGAAATGGAAGTCAATGAAGACCTTGGTAGGCAAGTAAACAAATTATTTGCATTTTAGAAAGGTCACTCTGGTAGAGTATGAAGGATGAATTACAGGTCAGAGGCACCTTGAAAGGTTTCTTATAGTTCAGGCTAGTTGTGATACCTGAGGTAGCATGGAAAGGTGGGGCTACAGAGGTAGAGACTGGAGGGAGAGATGGTTGGGAGGCCTTGATTCAAGATGAGTTTGCAGGAGAGAGAGGGGGCCTGGATGGGCTTGGGTCTCCAAGAGAAGGATAGCAGAGACAGAAAGCAGAGGTGGAGGATGGGTGAGAGAGCAGCATGATAGTTCTCGTTTGGATATTTTGAATTTCTTTCGCTTATAGAATCTTCCAGGTGGTGTTACCAAGTGTGCTGTTGGGTCCACAAGATAAAGAGAAAGCCTGGGAACAGTGAGGAAGAAAGCAGGCAGAGGAGGAGAAGATGCAGATTCATGTCATCCCAGATGCATGGAAGGAAAGAGTTTTTTAAGAACAAGTGGTTGCCATGGTCAAATGCTCTCGGCAGTCTTGTGACATTAGGATTCAAGGATGTTATTAGTGACCCGAGCCAGAACAGTGCCAGTAGCAGGATGGGCATGGATGCCAGCTGCAGTGGGCTGATGGGAGGAAGATGAGGCAGTGGGGTGTGTGTTCCTTTTTCTACAGGATGAAGTTTGGAAATGGGCCAGTCATATTCACAGCTCTCTCACCAGTACCTAGCATAGCCCATGACACAATGTGCCCTGTAATATTTGTAATAATTTCATGAAAGGAGTGAGAGATTCTGGCAATGGCCACATCTGGTCCCAGGGTCCAGAGAGAGCATCTGTGATTGGTTTGCCCTTGGACATGAGACAATGGAGCATGTCAGTACGCTAAATCAGAGGAGCCATTGCACGAAGAGAGCATCAGGGTGCAGGAACAAGAAGACACAGGATGGAACAAAGTTCCCAAAGAAGTAAGAGGAGTTGATCCATAGCATGGGTAGAGGGATTGAGGTGAAAGAGAAGAGAGAGATGGCCATAGGATTTGTAAGGATATATTCACAACATTATCAAGAACTTGAGAGGCTCACAGGTGATAGTTTTTTGGTTTCTTTCTGCAAAATAGGAATCTAATGTCATGTGTGAAAAATTAGGCAAGAGAGATAGTATAAGACGCCTGAGAATATGGATTCTTTGGTCCAACTGCCTTGGGAATCAAATATGTTATGGACCACATACATGAACCCTATGCTTGGTTGAAGTAAGAGCTGAGCAAGAGCTCTAACTCTGACCTTGCCCAGAATCTCATCTCTGAGGATGAAGCATTTAGACCCACCTCTATGATGCTCTAATTACTTCCCCCCACCTTTGACCTGGTTCGCTGTGCTCTGAGCTCATCCCCTTTGATCAGGCTCTGGTTTTCCCCCACTTATAACAAGGATAAACCATGGGGGCAGATTTCCCAGTTCTAACAGAATGGATTCTCTAAAAGCAAACATGGTGAAATTATTGGTTACATGGGGAAAAAGTACATCAGCAAATCAATTAAATAGCATCCCATTATTATTGCTTCTTCTTTTCTTTCAGAAGTCTACTATGCAACCGCATACTGGATGCCTGCTGAAAAGACAGTAGAAGTCAAAAACGTACTGGACAGGAATGGGGACGCCTATGGCTTTTACAATGACTCTATAAAAACCACAGGCTGGGGCATCCTGGAGATCAGAGCGGGGTATGGTTCTCAGACCCTGAGCAATGAGATCACCATGTTTGTGGCTGGCTTTTTGGAGGGTTACCTCACTGCCCCGTAAGTACTTCAGTCTTTAGTTGTGGTGGAGAACTACCAGGCAACTCTGTCCCTTTCTTTGTCTACCAGTGGCTCCTGTCTTCCTGAAATCGGACATTAGAACTGGAAAGTACCTGAGGAGCCCCTCATGTGATTGAAACATGATCAGAATCACATTTTCACCTCTAATCAGTACCTGACTTGGACGGAAAAAAGCCCCCCACTGTGGCATTCTTCCATCCTTGTGGCACTTAAAAATCTTTCCTTTTGGCGAATCTGTTTTAAAATACAGCTCAACCATTTCATCCTACAAGCCTTTTATTGTCTGGTACAAAGAAAATTATAGGTTAAGTGACCAAGAAGCACTGAACACAGAAGATTTGTTAAATTTAAAATGTAAGAGCATTTTTTCTCAACAGTCTTAAAACAATACTTTCAAGTGGGAGAAGATTTTTTAATTGAAATCCTGATGTCTAATATAAATATTCCTTCCAGTTCTATTGTTACTTGATTCTTACGTTTTTCCTGTGTCTTGTGAAAATAACAAAGACGTAGTTAATAATAATGCAATCAGGACACATCCTTTTCCCAGATAAGCTCTTTAAGGAAAAGAAAGTTGCAACTCATTTAATCGAGCCTCATCCTTTCTTTGATATAAAAAGTGTCTTGATGATTTGGCTTTTTCCTTTTATATTCTCTGTGACCTAGACTGTTGGGGGGAGTTTAACCAAACCCTATTGTGTTCACCTTAGTAAGGCACCTTAATAAATTCAGTGCCAATCTTAATTTGTTTCTAAGTGCTGGAGATTATATCAAATGTTGAATAACTAGTTCTTGTGCTCTGATAGCTCTTTTTTTAATGAACTAGAAATTCCTGTTTTGCTTTTTATACCAAATTTTTGTTACTCTACCATACAGGTCCCCTTAATGATATGCTACTCAGGGATGCATAAAACTTTATAAATGGACTAAGATTTTAAAAACATGTTTAGGGGCGCCTGGGTGGCTCAGTTGGTTAAGCGTCCGATTCTTGATTTTGGCTCAAGTCATGGTCTCAGGATCATGAGACTGTGCCTGCTGTCAGTCTCCGTACTGGGCATGGAGCTTGCTTAAGATTCTCCCTCCCTCTCTCTCCACCTCTCTCCCCAACAAAAAAACCCCACAAAAACCAGAAGTTTAAAAAAAGTTTAAAACTGTATTTTATATAAATATATTTAATATAGAATCTGAACTTTTCATCCGTCTCTGCAAATCTATATTTCCTGTGTACCTGCTAGTTCTAATTGCATTATTTAAATTGAGTTGCAGGTTTAGAGAAGTAATTTGAGCGAAGTTGTGTGCCTATAAATACACTAGGTTGTCATGGGTGCTATGCATAATGGGCCTTTAAGGGAAATTGAGATTTGTGGGAGCAGCTCTAATCCGAGATTGTGGTGAGGATGAGCATGTCTTCTGTGCAGATAGGTATCACACAGCAGGAATTTTAGGGAGTTTGCCAGGAGGCTTCTGATGAAGGTGGAATGTCTAATATTCTTATGTCTCAGAAAAACAAATTTTTGTATCTCATTTCTAGGGGTGACTTTATCATTTTACCCTTATTCTTAAGATAAAGCATTGACCTACCCTTGAGTACCTTTATCTATTGATGAAGAAGATCCAAGGAATGTGAGTTAATATCAATTCTCTTAGTAGCTTCTTAAATGCTTCTATATTAGAGTAAAAATTTTATTTCTTAGAAGAAAAACACTTAGCTATTATTCAATAACTGGGGTTTTTTGTTTGTTTGTTTGTTTGCTTACTCTGCATCTTTGCCCTGTCCATTCAAAGAAAATTTGACATGTGTGAGTCTTTTAAGATGGAACAAACAACTTCCTGGGGCACCTGGGAATCTCAGCTGGTTGAGCGCCCGATTCTTGCTTTTGGCTCAGGTCATGATCTCAGGGTCGTGAGATCGAGGCCTCTGCGCTGAGTATGGAGCCTGCTTAAGATTCTCTCCCCTCTCCCTCAGCCCCTCCCCCCAATGCACACCCACACATTCTCTCTCTCTAAAAAAATAATAAATAAATAAATAGAAACAACTTCCTATATATTGTAGCCTATTTTAAGGACCTGGCAACTGAGTCTTCCCTCCCTTCAGACCAACTTCCCTCCATTCATCCTGACGAATGATCAGGAGTGAGGTAGAGGTGAATCTAGTAATCTTAGTGAATGCTGGGTCATTAAGGAAAAGTCGAGAGACTCTTCTTGGGAACATTTCTGCCACAGAGAACACCTGGAAAGAATGCTTTAATCATAAATAACTATAACAGTCCAAAAGGAAGGCACCTCATGGGCCAGAACAGTCAAAGAAGCCTTTGCAGAAGGAGTGAGCTGTGGGTCTGGTGTTTGATGGGCGACGACATTCAGTTTGGCTGGGAAGAGGAAGAAAATAATTCTGGGCAGAAAGAAGCGGAACCAAGTACTGAAAAAAGGCAATGAGTCTGAAATGAGGAATTCGCCTTTACAAATGAGCGAGGAGTAGAAGCTCCTTTGATTAGTCAGAGGGCAACAGGTTTAAAATGGCAGATAGAGGCTGTACCGTGGAAGGCTGTGGATGGCAGCCTGCCCGTTTGGCAGTTGTCCTTCTTCATTTCCATCGGAGAGTGCTCAGAGGTTTCTCAAATTTGAAAGACAACATCTCTGTTGGTCTCTGTTTTGTATTCCTTACTGACAATTCAAGAATGTCACCTGCTCAAGGATGGGCTTCCCATATATGCAGTAGCAAGAGTCTTGAGAGGACTTCTTCCCCACGGAACAGAAGATGTTGGTGATCAGGAAGAAGCATGACAAAGAACCAAAGGGGCTGGGTGGAAGCGAGAAGTCAGGTATTTGTATATTTGAAGAAGAAAGAGAGAAAAAGAGAAAGAGGAGGAGGAGAAGAGGACAAAAAGGCAACAAAGGAAGGGAGTAGCGGCGGGAGGAAGGAGAACAGAACCAAGAAGAGGAAAACGAAGAATTACAATCAAAACTGTCGTTAGAAAGGCATTTCCCATTTCCCTCTTAAGAGGGTGATACTCTCATCGCATGTCTGTAAAATCAATTAAGTAGGGAGATATCCCAGCTTGCATGGAAAAGACTTACTCTGGGCCTAGCTCGAAGCTCACAGTAGTGGGACATGACCTAGTATTCTTAGAACACCCCTGGCAATGGGCTGGAGAAGAGAGAGGAAGGGAGGAGGCTATCGATTTCTTCCCTCATCTGATATGGTCCAAGAGGGGAAGGCTTATCATACATTCTGATGCCCAGGAGCTCATTTTGAAGAGCTGCAAAATGGAACAGAGAAACTGGGCTCCCAGGGACAAGAGCTCCAGGAGGGAGACAGAACAGAGAGCATACTGGAAGGATTCAAAGGCTTATGACTCCAGGCAGCACAGCCGTGCAGCCCACCGACACCGTCCTCACTGACCAAGCTGTGAGAGGCAGGGGGCTGCCTTGGTATTCAGCACAGAGGAGCCTAACCTTCAACCACCCGGAAGTTGTGGCTAGAGTCACAAACCAACAGAGGAGGAGGAATACAAGTCACAGGCAAGGGTGGTGTTCTTGTGTTTGTTTTCAGCTACTCATGGGCAACTGTCTGAGAAGCAACAGCATCTTCCTATACACACATCATTTTTTCGATCTAAAACCTATACTCCCAGGGACGTTACTTGGGGGCGTTTGTAAGGCACGATTCGACTTACTGAGACACAGCCTTGGAGCAAAAGCATCTGAGGGGGCGCTTCGGCTCAGGTCATGATTCCCGGATCCTGGGTTGGAGTCCCATCCTGCTTCTCCCTTGCCTGCTACTCCCTCTGCCTGTGCTCTCCTGCTCTCTGTCAAATAAATAAATAAGTAAAATATTTAAAAAAAAAAAAAAAAAAAGAAAGAAAGAAAGAATAAAGGAGGGTCTGAGCCTGGTCTGAGAGGGTGAATTTATGCCAATGGCCAAAAGAAAGAGCCATCTTTTTGTTTTCCTTTTTTTAATCCCCCTAAGATTTATTTATTTATCTGAGAGAGAGAGAATGGACGTGCACACCCACAAGCAGGAGAAGGGGCAGATGGAGAGACTCTCAAGCAGACTTGATGCTGAGCACAGAGCCTCACACAGGACTCAACCTCACAGCCTTGAGATCAGGACCTGAGCTGAAACCAAGAGTCCCAAGATTAACCATCTGAGCCACCCAGGCACACCCACCGTGTTCTCCATTCAGCAGCAGAGCTGCTCAGGTGGCTACCATGGGCCATGGGAAGTTTAGGGCCGCCATGTTCTTCCCACATCACCACATTTAAAATGGAGTGACATTCCTTATATTCCCCAGAATCTTGAAGGGAATGAATGTGTATGAGGTTGGGTATTGTGGCAGGAACAGCTGAGATACTGTGATAAAGAGCTTGGTTTAACTACCGTGGAGGAAATAATTTGCTCTCTCCAACCTATGACATACTTGCGAGGCCAAACAAAAACATATAAAGAAATATTTTGAAATCTTTCATCATTTCATTTGAAGTGTTCAGTCATAAGTTGTTTCCTTGAACCTTACAACACTCTCCAGAGAACAGCTGGGACCCAGGCCCAGCCCTCGTGCTTTATCACGAAGCTCCAGGCCATCCACAGCCCTGCCGTGGCATGGTTTTCCCACAGGGTACAGTGGAAGCAGTAGGTCCAGCCGGGCCTCAGCCTGAAGGCAGCCCTAGACCCTTCCAGGGCTTCTCTCACCGTCTTGCCCTTCCTCATGCTCTCTCGCCTGGACCCATCTCCTGAGGAGCCGCTCCCTGCGGGACACTGCCATTACCATGCAAACATGCCTTCTGGGTGGGCTCCTGAGCCCTGCCATGCTGCCCTGTCAGCCTGTCACACATCCCTTTCCAGCAACTCTTACACTGCATTCCCTGAGAGCCAGATGCTGCCTCTCCCATCTCCACCACCTGAAATATTGCTCGGCCCCCTAGGGCCCATCTCACATGCTATCTCCTCAAGGCACTTCCCGATTCCATTCCAACTGGATTGAGCTCCCTCTCTTCCCTCCACCATCTGTTAATGCTTACTTAATTACATGCTGATTAGGTTTAATTGAATCCTGTGCTGTTCCAGTTCTTTAGGGATGAACCAAAAGCATGAAGTACTTTTTTCCATGTAATGCAGTGTCTGGCAGCCATGGCAAAATGGAGCTTCTTCCTTGATTTTTTGACTTGGGCTGGCTCCCTAATCAGAGTAGCTCATGTCTCACTAATGATGGTAAAGCTGATAAATAGTCCTACATTGGTTTTAATAAAATGAGTCATGAAAGCTTTCTGGAAAGAATGATGATGAGGGTGTGGGTATCAGGTCTGCTCCAGTTTTCAATAAAGTGGCTGAGCCTGTGTGTGGCTGAGGCAGCCGCTTAAACATCTCTGGAATTATCTAGTAGGAGCGAGCCACTTCACTGCAACAAACACATTACCTGCCTTGTGTTGGACTCTGGGGAGGGGGAGAAAGAAATGGGGTGGGTTAGAGCTCCTGAGCACACTCTTCAAAGAGAACTCCATTTAAGTTAATATGTTGACACAACAGTTGGTGAAACTATGATGAAAGGAAGTTCTAGCAAGATTATGGCACAAGTAAAGGAAGTAGTCAAAGGTGGTTTCTTTTTTGTTTCTGGTCTACCAGGAAATACCTCAAGAATCTCTACCATAACCTGAACTTGCTTCTTTGATGTTAGAAACTCAATGTGCTTCTCATTCAAGATGGTAGGCAAAGCAAAGATAAGTGAGACACATTCCCATCCTCAAAAATATCAAATGGCCCAAGAACTAGGAATTATTTGGATCTTCCCATGAATCACAAGGTGCTGCTGCTTCTGCTGATCACAGCGATGGCAATGACTAAACCTTAGATGACATTTAAAATGGGCCAGACACTGTTCAAAGCATTTTACAAGTTAAATTACTCCCATTACTATTGATGTGAATGCTCGAGCATAGTGAAGTTAAGTAACAAGCCGAAAGTTACAAAGCTAGTAAATAAGGACCAGGTTGTCCAGCGACAGAGTTTGAGCAGGCATGCACATGTATCCACGTAAATGGATTGCTATAGGAAATTCTGAAGGAGCTTGTTTTGGTCTCAGACCCAGAAAGCTAAAGCAAGTAGAAAAGAGTACAAGACAGGACCTGACAAGTGCTAACTGATAGGGTATTAACATGACACAAAGAGACCCAGGGTAGGGTGGGAGTAAGTGTGTCTTTCCTAAAGGGAAGGAAAGTCTCCCCCAACTTAGGATGAAATTTACTGACTTTACACACCACAGAGCTGAAATTAACAACACATCCGTGAGGCGGACTTAGCGTTAGGTCTGCATGATGAGAATTTGGAAGCATGGAGAAGTTGGTCATATTGTCTAGAAGTAATGAAGTCAAACTTTGAACTCAGAATTCAGAGTCTCTACCCTTAACTGCTGTCCTATATGGCTCTACCACACCAAAGTGTAGGATCCCAGACCCAGGGATCAGAGAAGGGCCTCAACCTGAGGAAAGTGGCCTGTGTTCCTCAGGGCGCCTGAATGGGGCAGGATCCATGGCCTCAAGGTGGATGTTTCTCTTTCTCTTCTCTGTATGGCAGAACAGGAAAATCCCTAGCCCAGTTACCCATCTATACCTCCATCCATCCTGTCGTTCCGTGGGCATCTTCAGCAACCACCCCCGAGTCAAGACTCTTGTCTTGGCACTGTGGATATTATGGGTGGAGTAATTCTTTGTTGGGGTGGGGGGCTGTCCTATAGATTGCAGGGTGTTTGGTAGCCCCCCAGCCTCCACCCACTAGATACCAGCGGCACCTTCCCCACACACATACACACACATACACCCCTAGTGTGACAACCAAAAATGCCTACAGACGTTATTGTGGGGCAAGGGCACAGGGAGAGAGAGAATCTCAAGCAGGCTCCGTACTGAGCACAGAACCCATTGCAGAACGTGATCTCACGACCCTGAGATCATGACCTGAGCCAAAATCAAGAGCTGGACGCTCAGCTGATTGAGCCACCCAGGTGCCCCTACAATTTTTTTTTAAGATTTTATTTATTCATTTGAGAGAGAGAGAGAGGATGAGTGCAGAGAGGGACAGAGGAAGAAGGCAAAGGGAAACATTTCCCCCTGAGTGGAGAGCTGGACACAGGGCTCAATCCCAGGACCCTGAGATCATGATCTGAGCCGAAGTTAGACACTTCATCCACTGAGCCACCCAGGCACCCCCACATTTAATTTTTTTAAGTAAGTTTTATTTATTATTATTATTTATTTATTTTCTAAAGTAAGTTTTAAAATAAAGAATCCCAAATAGCCAATAATCTGGGGGGAGGAAGGGATGAAAATTAAAATAATGAGAACCATGTTAATTGTCAAAAATTAAAAAGTCTGATTATACCAAGTGTTGGTGAGGTTGTGGAGCCAGAAGAAGTCTAATATGTAGCCAGTGGGTATATAAATGGGTACAATCCCTATGAACAACCACTTGTCAGTATCTAGTAACTGTAGATAATATAGGATATTCATCCCTGCAATTCCACTTATATATATAGTAAATATATTCCAGAAGAACATGCAAATATGTAAGAAGAGACATTTACAATAATATTTGAAGTTGCCTTCATGAATTCTTATATACTAATACCATGGAATACTATCAACAGATGAAAACAATAAATTTAAATTGCAGATGATAATACTGTGTCATGGTGAGAGAATTACATGTTAGAGTGACAGTATGATCTTGTTTATGATTTCTTCAGAAACCTAAGTAATACTGTACCTTATTTATTATTAACTCTATATCTGGGAGGGGGGACAGCTGGATGGCTCAGTGGGTTAAGCATCTGCCTTCAGCTCAGGTCATGATCACAGGGTCCTGGGATCGAGTCCCGTGTAGGTCTCCCTGCTCTGTGGGAGCCTGCTTCTCCCCTGCTTGCCACTCCCCCTGCTTGTGCGCCCTCTTTCTCTCTCAGACAAATAAATAAATAAATAAAATCTAGTAAAATAATAAATCTATATCTAGCAATGGTATAGAAACATGCATGAGAGTAATAAATCACCCATTCAAGATTGGAGTTACATCTGTGGAGAAAGGTGTGGAATTAGCATCGGAGAACTGTACAGAAGGGCTTCAGCTGTAATGTTGTTAGGGTTTTTTTATGATTTTATTTTTAAGTAATCTCTACTCCCAACATGGGACTCGAACTCACAACCCTGAGATCAAGAGCTACAGGCTCTACTGACTGAGCCAGCCAGGCACCTCTCTAATGTTTTATTTCTATTTAAAACCGTAGGCACAAACATGGCAAAATGTAATGACTTTAATAAAGTTGCATAGAGGTACTTGGGTGTTGGTTTTATTATTTGTTTTTCTCTATGTTGGAGATATTTCTCAACTTTAAATTGTACTTTTTTTTTTTTTTTTTTTTTTTTTTAAGATAAGGCAGGGGCTCCTAGGTGGCTCAGTCAGTTAAGCGTCTGCCTTCAGCTCAGGTCGTGACCTCAGGGGCCTGGGATCAAGTCCTGCATGGAGCCTGCTTCTCCCTCTCCCTCCCACTCTGCTTGCACTCTCATTCTCTCATTCTCTCTCTCTCTCAAATAAATAAATAAAATCTTTAAAAAAAGATAGACCAGGTTTGCAATAAGGGGACTTGATAGTCCAAAAATTGTATAATTTGCTATGATGGACTGCCCTAGGAAGAAAAATAGAAAGTAACCATTTTCTTTTGTTTCAGACACATGTATGACCACTTCATTAACCTCTACCCACAGCTGATTAAGAAACCTTCCATCGTGGATAAAGTACAAGATTTTATGGAGTATGTATAATAGCTCTCCTCTTGCCACTGAGACTGAAGGTCCTGAATCTGTCATTGCAAACAACATTTTTTCTTTCTGCCAATTTGTTTTTCTATCTCTTAGGAAGGACTAGTCCTGCCTGTGGCTGGTCCTATAGTAAGGTTTAGCACATTTCGGTAATGACATGAAAACTGGTTGCAGACAACATGTCTTCTAACTTGGGCTCTTTCAAAGGTCAGGTTGAATGTCATCATTGATTACACATCTGGAGGAAGACACATCAGTGTAAGGAAGGCAAAGTTAAATGCCTGGACTGCTTCCGCCTGAGGATCCTTCAGGGATCCCTCCTGCTCCCTCTCTGAGGTGCTTCTGTGTCATGGGCCTGGGTTCCCATCTTAGCGGGAGCCCTGGCTGTTATCTAGTTCTTATTCTTAATATCCTTGGAGAACATGGCCATTGTAATCAAGTTTTCTGAAGACTTAGTAATTCTCAGTATTAAGAAAAGTTGTTTCCTATTTGTTTTATATGTGGCATTGTTTTATACTTGTGACTGTGATTAATTTGGGGACCATAGGGCTCCTGGGTTGGCCCTCCAAATCATACACTGAATGCTAAAGTCCTACAGCACATCATTAAAAATTATTGGGCTAGATCTCATGAAGCAATGACCTTGTATTCTAAGACTGATTTGGAGAAAGCCAGAACAAATCAGAAATAACTTTCAGTATACCAAGTCATGTCAAATCATTCTCTTTCTAGAAAGTGCAGAGAACTATAAGAGAGACAGAATGGAAAGACTATAAAGAAGAGAGACAGAATGGAAGGAGAATAAAAACAAGCCTGTCTTGCTAAGTATACTAGGACAGAGGTGTTGAGGCAGTTACTGGCCACAACTGAAATAGAATGAACCATAAACTATAAAAACAATTGGAGAGAAATATAGACATATATCAACTACCCTGTCCTTAGGAGTTTTTTGTTGTTCTTTAACTTTACGACTTCCATATAAAAAAAGTTAATGACTTATCCGTACTGATTTAGTGAGGCATTGTGGTTTTGTATGAAATACATATGGATGGCCTATCCTTGAATTTTGTAGATTTCAGTATCACGAGAAGCTAAATGTTATACCTAGATAGAGCATGCAGACAGCTATCAAGAAAGAGTCATAGTCCAAGGAAGAAATCGAAAATATTTTAGGATTTGCCCAATAGCCTTTCAAAGTGATTTGGATGTTACAAGATCCAGAATGTAAATTACACTACCATAAGTATCTGAATATATAATCTCTAAATGCCTCGGCTTGATTTAGCTTTAGATGAGCAACCATGGAGATCTCGAGGGCAAATCTAATTTCTCTTGCAGGAAGCAAGATCAATGGACCCGGAAAAATGTGAAAGCTTACAAGGATGACCCATTTTGGAGGCATACAGGCTATATTATAGCACAGATGGATGGGCTGTATGTAGGAGCATTGAAGAGGGCTAAGTTAGAAAGGACAAAGGTAAGATTTCCAAAAAGCTGCTCAGAATTTATATTATAATTTGGCAATATTATTGCCAAGGATATCAAACATTGAAAATTATCTTGAAACTATGACAAGAATATTGAAAGAATGGCAAGAATACTGAAAATTATCTTTAAAATAACATTGCAACCTAGAAACAGATCAAATTGGGACTAGTGTATCTTGCACACAAAAACGCTGCCTTGTTATATGGCTAGCACCTGAGTCAGTGACACAAAATTCAAGCTTAATACACAATCTCTATCTCTTTCATAATACTATGCTCTGGAATAGCTTAAAGAATGTACTGAATCAATGTACTCACTGTTAAACTAATCTAATAAAGTTAGTATTTTAGGTGATAGAATTGTTAAGGCAAAATGTTAAAGTGTACAAGTTCTATGGTTCCCATCCTCTATTAACGTCATAGTTACAGTACGTCATAATATTTCAAAAAGCTTTACTGAATCATTGAAGATTCAAAGATACCATTTAATATACTTCCAAAAATTATGGAGATTTTTTATTTCCTGGGAGTAATACACACATACATACACACACAAATACACACACACACTGGAGATATATGTATATGTGTGTGTATATATTATATATATATATTATATATATATACACACACATATACACACACATTGAACAAAATATACAAAAAGACAGTTCATAGAAAAGTGATGCAAAAAATTCTTAATCATATGAATCAAGCCTTACTCATAAGTTTAGAAATACACATTAAAACCATCCTGAAACATACTTTCTCTACTTTCTCACTTGTCTATTTGGCAGAAATTCCAAAATGTGAATGCCTACTCTGCTAGCAAGACTAAGGGAGAAAAAAGCACTTTCCCAAAATACTGGTAGTAATACAAACTGGTATATTTGCTGTGGAGAGAAAACGTGGCATTCAGTATCCGAATCGTCTACTCATTTACCCTTTAACCCAGGAATCCCACTTCTACAATTATCACCAAGGTTCACAGGCAAAAACTTCATATGGCTTATGTGTCGACCTCTTCGTTACAGATAATTTGTAATAGCAAAAGACTGAAAACAGCCAAATACATAGAAGACTGGCTGCGTAAATGATGTGGCTGTAACAGGAATGAAGTAGATTTCCAAATACTGTTACGATGTGAGGTTTGGGATCTGTTATAAAGTATAAAAAAGTAAGGTGAAGACCAGTGTGAATTGTTTGCTGAATTTTATGTAAGAAATGGAAAGATAGATAGATATAGATTTGCTTAACTTTGCAAGAATAAGCAACAATGAAAGAATAAACCCAAAACTTATAAAAAAAGAAAAAGAAAAAGATTACCTCCCAAAAAAGGAAGAGAGGAAAGGGGAGGGAATGGGAATGAAAGCTACATTTCTCTAAATGTATCTGTATATATATTTTACTTTGGAACCATGTAAATGCTGTTCATAATTATAAAACAAAATTTAATCACCTGGAAGAAAAACAGTCCCTAAAATCTTAAAATGAATTGATATTAATATATCTAATGATATATCAAAAGTTCATGGCATAACCACACAGAGAGTGGTTATTTCCAGTGACCTTGACGCAGTCATTACAGTACATCCTTAACGGATAGATCCTAAGGACAAGAACTACCATAAAACAAAAACAAAACAGCCTTAAACAGTAATTCAGTAAGCTCACTTTATCAATATAGTGTAGTTATTTTAAAATTTTATAAATACAGTAAGATAAAGCAAATAAAGAAATACGGTGAATATCAAGATTTTCAGCATATTGGCACCTGGGTGCCTCAGTGGGTTAAGCCTCTGCCTTCGGCTCAGGTCATGATCTCAGGGTCCTGGGACTGAGCCCCACATTGGGCTCTCTGCTCAGCAGGGAGCCTGCTTTCCCCTCTCTCTGCCTGCCTCTCTGCCTATTTGTGATCTCTCTGTGTCAAATAAATAAATAAAATCTTAAAAAAAAAAAGATTTTCAGCATACAAAAAGCCAATGAAGTAGAGGTTTCATAGTTTTTAAAGTTGTTAGATAGGCAGGAAATCATTACTTTTAGCTTCCTTTTAAAAAATACATATTTTCTTGCTTTTCTCCCTTGAGAAGGCTTAGAAATAATGAGGAAAAATAGCTTTGATCCAGTAGCACTGAGCATCCTCTAGGAGACCATGTTTTAAGGTGAGCAACCATATCTCAAACAAGACCAAAAAAGTACTAGCCACGAAGAAAAATATAAATTCAGCTAATTAAATTTCATTTCATCAGAAGACACTATATTGAAAGTGAAAAAATAACCTACAAACCAAGAGAAAATACTTGCAATACATTTAATTAAGAAAGGGTTTGTTTCAGAAATGCATAAGGAATAGCAAATAAATTTTAAAAAAGAAAATACCCAATAGGAAAAAAGGCAATGGGCAAAAATATCAACAGGAATTTCCCAGAAAAGGAAACAAAAATGGCCCATAAAAATGTGAAGAAATGCTTAATTTCAGTAAGAAATACTGATGAAAACCTCAGTGAGGGGGCGCCTGGATGGCTCAGTCGGTTAAGCGGTTAAGTGTCCGCCTTGAGCTCAGGTCTTGATTCCATCACCTCAGAGTGGGGCCCCAGGGGAGTCTGGGAAGTCTGGTTCTCCCTCTCCCTCTGCCTATCCCCTGCCTGTGCACTCTCTCTCTCTCTCTCTTGCTCTCTCCCTCTCTCAAATAAATAAATAAATAAATAAGATCTTTAAAATATAAATAAGTAACCTCAATGAGATTCTATTATACGCTGGAAGTGGGAAATTTTAACCACTGCTGGATTGAGTAAATTGTTCCAACTGCTTTGGAAAAGCAGTGAATTTTACTTGAAACATTTAAAGATAACATATGTTCTACAGTGTAGCAAATCCACTCAGATTAAAGATATTCTTATATGTGGGGGGAGGTGGCCTGTGTATGTAAAAGTTCACATTGCCATTGTTTTGCCACAAACTGGAAACACTCCATGGTACTATATATTCATGTAATTGAATACCTCATAGCAATGAAAATAAACGGGCTGTTTCTACACTATCAACATTGACAAATGTCAAAAAATAATGTTGACCAGAAGAATGCATACAATATGATTCTATTTATACAAATTCAAAAGGAGACAAATTTAAAAATACATTGTCTAGAATGTGTACACAGATGACAAAGTAACAGAAAAGCAGGTAATGAGCCACACAGAACTAGCCCAGTGGTTACTGCTGGTGAGGAGGGAAATGCGATTGGAGGCTTTCAAGGCATAGCTAATGTTCTTTTTCCTAATCTGTCAGGTGGGCTGATAAGTGCTTTTTCTTCCTTTTAGATTGTGCATATACATCTTTATTCTTTCATATGTATGGTATCATTCTTAATTTTAAAAAAAGGCATGGGGGAGGCGCCTGGGTGGCTCAGCAGGTTAGGGCCTCTGTCTTCGGCTCAGGTCATGATCCCGGGGTTTGGGGATCGAGCCCCGCATCGGGCTCTCTGTTCCGCAGGGAGCCTGCTTCCTCCTCTGTCTCTGCCTGCTTCTCTGCCTACTTGTGATCTCTGTCTGTCAAATAAATAGGTGAAATCTTTGAAAAAAAAAAAGGCATAGGGAGCCTGCTTCTCCCTCTACTGCTCCCCGTGCTTGTGCTCTCTTTTTTTCTCTCCCTCCCTCTCTCTCTCTGATAAATAATAAATAAATAAGTAAAATATTTTAAAAATAAATTAAATAAATTAAAAGGCAAACTATTAAAGGCAAATTGAAAACTGAATAATATTTGCAATTTCTATCAGACAGTGAACTAATCTTAATATATAACAAACTCCTAAAGGTTAATAAGAAAAAGAATAAGAAAAATAACTGAGGCAGATGACCAGTTCGCCAAAAAACAAATCCAAAGGCTTTTAAACATGCTCCGCCTTACTCCTAATAAAAGAGTTGCCAGTGTAAACTGCAATGAGACACTGTTTTTCACCTATCCATTTGGAAATAAACTCAGTGTTTAATGTTGAGGCTGGAAGAGTGTCTTAAAATAAGCCACATGAGGACAATTTGGCAACATCTATTAAAATCAAAATCACTTCTAGGTATCTATCCTACAGGTAGTTCGCACACATACAAAATGATAGGTCCAAGATTGATTATTGTAACATTGTTTATAACAGCAAATGACTAGAAAGCCCCTAGAAGTCCATCAATGTAATGTAATGTATTTAATGTAATATAATTGTATTTTCAATATAATCCTGGTCTGAATTAATGTATTCCATTTACTGGAATACTGTTTGAGAGAATGAGGAGGATTTTACATCTAATATGGGAGGTCAACAAAACAAGTGAAAAATATTAGGAGAAAAAAATCAAGGTGAAGAGTAGCGCAGATAATACACTACCATTTGTGTAAAAATGTATTTGTAACACACATTAAAAAGTCCAGAGAAGGACATAGAAACGAATAAAAAGTGGTAAACTGGAGACAGGGTGGTACCTGTGAGAGGATTTCCACTACAGATTTTATCATAATTTTTTCTTTCCTTTTTTTTTAATAGCTATAAATTCTTTTTTTTTTTTTTTTTTACTTGACAGATCACAAGTAGGCAGAGAGGCAGGCGGGGTGGGGGTGGGGGTGGGAAGCAGGCCTCCTGCTGAGCAGAGAGCCCGATGTGGGGCTCGATCCCAGCACCCTGAGACCATGACCTGAGCTGAAGGCAGAGGCTTAACCCATCCAAGCGCCCCTTACCATAATTTTTTCTTAACTATCTATTTATTTGAGAGAGTGCGAGAAAGGGGAGTAAGGCCAGAGGGAAAACCCCAAGCAGACAGCCCACAGGTTGCAGAGCCTGATATGAGGCTCCATCCCATGACCCCAAGATCATGACCTGAGCTGAAATCAGAAGTCTGATGATCAACTGACCGAAACACCCAGGTGCCCCATCATAATTTTTTATATCTGTAATAATGAAAGTGTGACTTATTCAAAGGACAATACAAAGAGAATATGTATATAAATAAATAATCAGGTTCTGGCTTTTTTTCTTTCTTTCTTCCTTCCTTTCTTTCTTTCGTTCTTTCTATCTTTTTTTATGAACATGTCACTTTTTTGTCTTTCCACCAACTCTGCCTAAAAGCCAATTTGTAGATGCCCGACCCCAGGCTACTCTGGTGGACTGACTCTTGCAGGAGCAGTGCTCTCTAGTTGGTACAAAGTTCATGTTCAAGTCTGATCATTGCTTTGAGGTAACTGCTGTCGAGCCAGTCAGACCACACGAAAACCAAACACGAAATTAAAACGCATCTTAGTTGAATATTTTGCTGTAAAGCAGTGATTCTCAACTATGAGCATTCTCCCTTCAGAACACAGTCAGCAATGCCTGGAGATGTTTTTGGTAATCAAAACCGGAAGGGTTTTACTGATACTAATAGGGAGAGGCCAGTGATGCTGCTAAATATTTTAGAGTGCACAGCCCCCAAAGAGAAAGAATTATTTGGCCCCAAATACCTCAAGTATTTTGGGTATCAAAACATGCCAAAACATCTCTTACAGACCATAAGGTAATAATTATTTTGTAAGCTACAATAAAATCTAGTACATTTGTTCCATTAGGGACCCTTCCCAAAGGAATGACTGAATGGATCCCTAACAACAGGAAAACAAGAAAATGACATCCAACTATCACAAATCACTGTTAAGAGCGGTCTTTGTCTTTCCCTAGCCCATGACCATGTTCCAGATTCAGTTCCTGAATGCCGTCGGAGATCTGTTGGATCTGATTCCCTCGGTTTCTCCCACAAAAAATTCCAGCCTAAAGGTTTTCAAGAGATGGGACATGGGACATTGCTCTGCTCTTATTAAGGTAAGACATAGCAGTGTTTTTCCTTGCTCTGGGCCACACAGACTTTTCCTATATGTCAACCCAAGTGTGGTCACATCTCAATCCTGGCTTAAACCAACTATCAGCTCATGTGACCTCTATCTAGAAATTAAGAACTGGAAGGAGCTGATGGAGGGAATTACAAGTACAAGATGGTACCTCTGTTTCTTCTATCACTCCTCCCGTGCCATATGCACCTACCACTCCTATGTCTCACAGTCTTCCATTTTGGATATTGGGAGGACAGAGTCTGTCTGTTTTATGCATATTAAAGGTTAATGTTGTGCTCCTTGGCCATATTTTCTCATAATAAATATGGCGATGAACACCCAAATTGACACAATCGCTGTACACTTCCTATGCCTATAGGCAGTTACCTATACACCTCTTCGTCATTCACTATGATTCTGGCTGTAGGTTCTTCCTGGATTTGAGAACATCTATTTTGCTCATTCAAGCTGGTACACATACGCAGCCATGCTCAGGATATATAAACACTGGGACTTCAACATCAAAGATAAAGACACCAGCAGTAGTCGACTCTCTTTCAGCAGTTACCCAGGTAAATAAATTTAGAGGGACATTGGAGTACTCTTCCGTATTCTTTCAGAATGAAACCTTGGCCATTCAGAGTAACTGGAATGGGAGAAGAAACCTTTAGAGGTTAGTATGCATGAATGAAAGTTGATGTTCAGAATGCCTTTTGAAGAAATACAGCTCTAATGCTTTTATGTAATGGAATGGTGTGAAAAAAGTTAATAGCTGCCGAAAACTCACTTCATCAAATGCCAAGTGAGGTACGAGATACTTTCCTAGGCTCTGCGGCAGAAGCCAGGTTGGGCAACAGAGATCCTGCTCTCAGTGTTTCCTCAGGGGCCTGTTTCTTTTATTCATCACAGTATCCACAGAACTTAACTTAGTGTGGCACCTTGTACTTAATTTTTGCTGAATGAGTGGTTGAATGAATGCATAAGCTTATAAATCTTACACTAGAGCAAGATAAGTACTATACAGATAATAATGGTATTATTACTGGGTACTGTATGAGCTACAGTGGAAATGTAAGGAATGTTAAGAGTATTCAAAGGAGGGTCAGCTCATACTGGATTGTCAGGGAAAGGAAAGAGGCCAATACTTGAGATAAACCATGAATGATGCCTAGAATTTGAACAGTGGGATTTGTGGGAAGGATGGTCTCTGTGGAGTAGGAGTTGCAAGCTCCTGTTCTTAAAGGGGCCAGGCAGATGATGTAAAATGGATAAAGGGGGGGCTGGTATAAGAAAATGAAAGTGAAAACAATTGCAACAAACACATGACCCATTGAAAGAGCGCCAGGTGCTCAGCTCTCACTGAATGTTGTCACTCAGCAATATGGCGGTCAGTGTTGCCAGATCCTCCAACTTCTGAAGATAAAAATAGGGATGTAACAAAATGTACTGTGTGAACCTAACTAAACAGTTCTGCTACCTGGAATGACCCCCTCAGGTGTAGGTTTGGAACCTCCTCACGGAACATCATGGGTATAGGCAAGGGGAAAATTCTTAAACATCTAAGAGTCCAACAGCAGATACCAGGTGGACAGTTTTGACTTTTAATTACATATTTGTAAAATACAACCACCTGTTGTATCTATCTACCTTTGTCAGAGTTATCATTACCCCTTCTGCAGTTATTATTATTCCTGGTAGTATTAATACCATCCTATTACAAATTCTGATCAGTGACATAACTTTGTATTGTGCTGTCCTTGTGACCCCATCCTTTGAAAACACTTTGATTCCATCTTTGTCATTGCTCGCTTAATTGTTTTAGTATTGAGTGGGGCTGGGCACTCCTTTCTCAGAGTTAGACTGTGTTTTGATTTCTTTGTATTCCTTTAGACTGCAATTTAAGGACAGCACAAGACCGAGGCCAGTCAAATACTCATATTCTTCCTCTTATTTGCAATAAAAGGCAATGTTCAGATGTTACCTGCACTACTTTGAAATCTCTGCAGAATGGCGTTCTTCTGTAGTCTGAATAATCCTGGATCCCTAAGGTAGTGATGGGGAAAGACATGGAGGAATTTCCTATGAAACCTAACAGTCTGTTAACATTTGTATATATGTATATATCTTTCCAGAACAGATAGATACGTAGATAATAGAGGTTTTTTTTTTTTTTTTAGAGCATTTAAACTGAGAGAAAGCAATACTTTTTTTTTTAATCCAACATGTTTTTACAGGAGCTAATGTAGGAATATGATTCATATTTTCTTTCATTGGACAGTTTTGTTCTCAGCAACAAACATGAAAAATGTGGAGGGTCTCATCTCTATTACAAAGAATTGTTTGATTAAAGGATCCACCCACCACTTTAGGTTCATCCAATATGTATGGAGTTAAGCTTTGCCGTGAGCTTCATCTCTTGTGCACTGCTGATCCCAGAGCAGAGCTGGGTGGCTTGTTTGTTGCTGGTGTTGGTGGAGGAGTGACAGGGGTGGGAGTGTGGTATCAAGATCTGGAGGTTGTTCATGATATGAGCAAGGGTATTAAGAATTACTGAGTCAGAACAGAAATATCAAGTCATGAAATATTTATGATTTTGCTGAAACACGTATTAAAGATGACATAACTGGGATGCTATAGACACCATTATTCTAAAGATACAAATAACTCTGGAGATTTCCAATGCCCCTATCCATACTTTTATAATACATCATGACCCCCCACTCCTGCCCAGTTCTGTAGAAGTGACCACCAAGATGATTGTCCTGAAAAACACTAAAGCTTCAAGACAAAAAGACATTTTTTTTTGTTTTGATGTCATCAAAAAGGAAAACGGTAGAACTTGGACAGCTATAAACTGTTCCTCCATGTATGAAATCCAACGTAAAACTTTACTTTGGCGGGCCTGGGCTTTTCCTCATCTGTAGAATGAGACTAATATAAAGGCTGACTTCATAAAGTTGTAAACATTATGTAATTTATTTGTTTGCGATTTTCTATGAAATTTCATGTCAGGCAAAATATTTATGATGGGAAACAGGACAGATGCTGTCCCTATTATATCAAAATTTGTATTCTGATAGAAGGGACAAATAAAAAAGCAGTGATTAAAGTGTGATTTGTGTAATAATAGAGAAGACTAGTTTGGGGATGTTGGGATAGCTTCCAAGAGAAAGTAAAATTTAAGTTGAGGTGCAAAAACAGGTATAAATTAGCCAGCAAATGAGGACAGTGGGGTGATAAAATGTTCCCTGTGGGCGAAGCAGCATGTGTGAAGGCTTGTAGGCAAGAAAAATATATGTGGAGAAGGCCACAAAGACAGAATGGAGGACAGTGAAGACCATTCAAGTGACAAGTGGTAGACGTGACATTAATATATTTGCATTTTAGAATTATCTGGCCCACAGAGGAGGAGAACGAGAGAGGTTGCCAGGAGAATATTTAGAAGCCTGAGGCAATAAATAATCCAGGTACCTCAAGACAGATAATGTTTTGTAGATCGTCAGTCAGGATGTGGATGGAAGACTGAGCTCCATCTTCAAGAAAAGAACAGTATCAACAATGACTGCTGAATTACTTCATCAATTCAGGAATGTCTATGAGCTCCCGTTATCCTAGCCAGAATCCTTGAGAGATGATGACCTAATGGCAGTTGTCAGAAGAGCACTCCCAAAATCGTAGTCCAGCACAGGAGACTAGAAGAAACGGCAGTAATCCAGCACACTCGGACTTACTTAAGTCAGTCTCACGCTCTGTGTTCACCGAGCCCCAGGTGTTGACTCCCTAAAAGTGAGGTGGTTATGTCAAGGAAACAAATTAATATAATAATTCTCATCTTAATCTAGAAAAGGTATGGTGACTTGGTAGCTTCATAGTTTCTATCTTTTCCAGACTGTTTTTTTTTTTTTTTTTAATAAACTGAGTAGGACTTTCCTTTACCCTTGGGGAAATGATTTCACCTGAAGATCCTAATATGAAATGTCCTGAGAAAGTCAGAAGGAGACCACAAGTCAGCCAGATGCTCATAAACCTCAGGACTGTCCTCGGGCTCAGGGGAGTGATGTTCCAGTTTTGAAGTGCCTTCCTCAAAATTTCCAAAGTGCCCCCTCCAGCGCCTGGAGACCGGCCGGGTTGGCAGTCCTGGGGCACCCTGGAGCCGGCCTGCATCCCATGTGTCTTATTGAGTGGGCACCTGGGTAGCTTAGTCAGTTAAGTGTCCAAGTCTTGATCTCAACTCAGGTCTTGATCTCAGGGTCTTGAGTTCAAGTCCTGTGTTGGAGCCTACTGAAAAAAAAATTGTCCCCACCCCCCATGTATGTCTAATTTAGGAAGCACTTTTACAGAAATTTCCAAAATATCCTTCTAGTGCCCAGGACTAGCCAGAATAGCAGAGCCATCCAAGTGGGGCTGGTCTCCAGCATGGTCTCCACATGGCTCCTGGTCTCCAGACATCGCTCTTCTGATAGCTCTTCCCCTCCACCCTTATCTGTACATTCAACAAGATGTTGCTCATCAATGTGGGGGGCGTTGGGACTCAAGCCAATCTGAGGTCCTACTGAGCTGATAGATCTTTTCTGCTGGCATCACAGTGTGTTTGCCCCATGACTGAGTGGACAGAATGTTGGTGACAGGATGATTTGAGGTAGCCCTCGTGTCAGATACAACGTGTGATCAGGGCTCCAGGCTACCGAAGGTCGCTCTTACCTTCGGGCTACAGCATGTGTGTGGACCTGCCTCCCTTCAACAGCCCTGGAAGTTGGCAGAGGAGGCAACAAGGGAATTTATTGTGGTGTCCCGCGCTGGCCCTCAGGTGGTCACCTCACCCCTGCAGCCTCTGTACCATGTGCTCTGCAGTCCTCTGCGGAGGGCTAGGCTTGGCTCTCACAAAGGCTTTGGAGAACCTCACTCCACGACACAGAGACCTTTGCCACAGATCTCATGCCCCCATGAGGTAACTTCCTACTCTCTGAGGCCGGTCTTTAGCCAAACAGATACACCTTGTGAGACAGGGGCTGCCCTTCTGGCTCTGCCCACAGGCTTCTCACCTGTAGGTGGGGGTGTGTGGACAGTAGGGTAGCATCAGTGCGAAAGGAAATCACATTCTAGGAATGCAATGGTTACAGTCTACAGGAGTCTAAGACGGACACAGAAGGATAATGTGTTGACATACGTTTGTGCTATAAAATTCTGAATGGCAGAAACAAATTGTCATTCCCATTTTTCTTAATCTTCTGGGTAAGGTTTGCATCTGGAGTCATCGTTAACAAGAGCAGTAATGATTTTTTGAGGGAGTTCTTAGTGTTCGACAGCAACATGACAGACTGCAGAGCGGCAGGGTCAGTAAGTAAACAGTGTTCGGGAGCGGTGCAGACAAAAAATCTACGTTGTTTGAGTACAGACAGGTTACAAAGAGGCCTGGCTTTATGAATAATAACAATATTGCCACCTTTTCCTCGTGACAGGTGACACATAATTATTCAGGAACAATGCACTTAATAAGGAATGTACAGAGATGGTACCCAGACTCTCTAAAGAATCTTCATACGCCCCAATTGGAGGATAGATACCTATTATTCTAAATCTTCATTTATAAGTCCCTATACCTCGTAAGGGCCTGTGAATTTTGCAGTTTGCCTCTTCATCGAATTGTTTATATAGGCAGGAGCCCTGCAAAAAATTAGTGTGGGGCTCTGAAAATTCTAAAGAAGGTAGCCCTGGATAACCTTGTTTTGGAAGCATCCCTTCGGTTTTGAATTGCCATGGTCTGTTGTACTGAACAACTGAGGAAGGTAAAAGACCGACGTGAGCCCTCTGGCAGGGCGCAGCCACCTGCTGATTCTGACCCCCACAGTCACGAACCAAGACAGTAAGACAGAGAGAGAAATCCCACAGGGAATGGCATCACTACAAAGGTAGCTAATACCACTGTATGAAGACCTCATTGCAAAGGGTTACTGATTTTGATTACATTGAAACTTTAAATCAGTTCAAAGTAAATCGACATGTCGGTAATACTGAGTCTTTCCATCCACAAATATCGTATCTATGTTTACGTAGGTCTTCATTAACTTGTGCAGTGCTTTGCAGTTTTTCATTGTAAGGGTCTTATATACCTTTAGCATTTTGATATCAAAATAATGTTTGATGCTACTCTAATCAGAATTGATATTTTCTTCCTTTTCAAGTGGTTCTTTGCTTTTATAGTTCAGCTGTTGCTACATAACAAGCCACTCCAAAAACTAGAGGCTTGAGATAAAAACAATCATTTAGTATCTCGTGGCTTTTGTGGAGACCAGGAATTTAGATTAGGGCACAGTGAGGATGGTTTGTCTCTACTTCTCTGTGTCTGGGTCTTCAGCTGAAGACTCAAGGGCTGAGGGGCTGAAAGCTATGATAGCTTAACTGAAGCCAGAGGATTCACTTCCAAGGTCACTCACTTACGTGGTTGGCAAGATGGTGCCCGCAAGTTGGTTCCCCTCTCCTTGAACCTCTCCACAGGACTGCTCAGGTAACCTCATGACAAGGTGTGTGGCTCCCCGCAGACCAAGTGATCCAAAAGAACAAAGCAAAAGTAGCAATGCCTATTATGACCTAATCTCAGAAGTCACACATTGTCACTTCCACCACATTCTATTCATTGGAAGCACATTATTGTGATCAGAGCACAAACAAGGAAAGGAAATTCAAATCTATCTTTTAAAGAGAAGAACAGCAAAGAATACATGAAAAATTTTAAAACCATCACAGTACAGAAATACAGTTTTTTAAAAAATATTTACTGTGTATCCTGGGACTTTTCCAAATACACTGGTCAGTTCTAACAGCTTTTTTGTAGATTTGTTGGGATGTTTCTCTATACGTAATCATGCCATCTCTGTGTAAAGACAGTTTTACTGCTTCCTTCCCTTGTATGTCTTTGTTTTCTTGCATGATTGCACTGATAAGACCTCCAACACAGTGCTGACTGGAAGTGGCATGAAAATCCTTTGCTATTTCTGATCTTAAGGGAGAAGTATTCAATGTTTCACTATAAAGTATGATGTTTGTTGTAGGTGTTTGGAGTTACCTTTTATAAGTTTAAAGAAGATTCCCTCCCTTCCTATTTTGTTTAATATTTTTGTTTAACATATTTTTGTGAAATTCTCAGCCTCTATTAAAAGAATCATGTGATTTTTCTCCTTTATTAATATGGTGAGTTCCATGGGTTGACTTTCAGATGTGAAACCAACTTGATATTCCTGGGATTATTCCCATTTATTTTTTTTATTTTTTATTTTTTTTTAAAGATTTTATTTATTTGTCAGAGAGAGAGAGGGAGAGAGAGCAAGCGCAGGCAGACAGAATGGCAGGCAGAGGCAGAGGGAGAAGCAGGCTCCCTGCCGAGCAAGGGGCCCGATGCGGGACTCCATCCCAGGACGCCGGGATCATGACCTGAACCGAAGGCAGTCGCTTAACCAACTGAGCCACCCAGGTGTCCTGGATTATCCCCATTTAGTCATATTATTCTTCTTATTTATTTTTTACTCAACTTACTAATATTTGGTTAAGAATGTTTTCATTTATATTCATGAGAGATATTGGTCGGTGGTTTCTTGTAATAGTTTTGGTGTCTTGGTATACCCGTCCTCATAATCTGAGTTTAGAATTTTTTTTTTCTTCTATGTTTTCTGAAAGTGTTTGTGTAGGACTAGCAATATATTTTTCCCTTAAATGTTTAATAGAATTCATTAACTGAGCCTTTTAGGCATGGGCTTTTTGTTGGAAAGTTTTTAACTATGAACTCAATTTCTTTCATTGATAACAGGACTATTCAGGTTTTCTAATTGGTCTTGAGCCAGTTTTAAAAATTTGTCTTTCAAAGAGTTTTCATTTCTTTGATGTTATCATGTTTATTGACATAAAGCTACTTATAGTATTTTCTGTGAGCCTTTTAATGTCTGTCTGTAGGATCTGTAGTTAAGTCCCTTTAATCATTCATGATACTATATCTTCTTTTTTGTTATTCACTCTAGCCTGAGATGTGTCAATTTAACTGATATTTTCCAATAGCCAGATTTTATTTTCATTGATTTGTTTCCTATTATTTGTTCATTTTTCCTCCTCATCGATTTCCATTCTTATCTTTATCATTTTCTCCCTTTGTGCAATCAACTTTTTTTCCCCCTAACTTCTTGAGGTAGAACCCCAGGTAATTTATCTTTCTTGTTTTCTACTATACGAAAATAAAACTATAAAACTTCCTTCGAAGCACTCCTTTTCAGTGCATCTGACACATTTTGGTCTGTTTTGTTTTCATTTTCATTCAGTTTAGAATATTTTATGATGTCTTACATGATAATTTCTTTAATTCATGACTCACTTGGAAATGTATTGTTTAATCTCCCCAAATTTAAGACTTTCCAGATATCTCTCTCTCTCTCTCTTTTTTTTTTTTAAAAAATTCAATTCTGTTATGAGTAAGCTGTATTTCCTTTGAGCTTTCCCGGTACCCAACGCATAATTTCTTCAGAGCCCATATTCATGTTCTGTATTCATTTACTCCTGTGCGCCCAGAGCCAGCACATAAGCCTTGCAATGATTGTTACCATTAAATAAATATTTATGGAAGCAAAGAAGGAAGAAAGAGGGAAAGAAAGGAAAGAAAAAAAGAGAATGGGAATTAAAGAGGGACACAGATAATGGGTGGCGCACCCCCATGTGGCCATGGCTGGAATTGCAAGGGGAGGGGAGAGAGGGGTAAACAAAATAATTGTTTGCTCTATACTCCATACCGCTCTCTCTCTTCCAACTTTGATTTGAGAACAGGAATCCATGTTCAGGAATCCAGATGTTCAGGAATTATTATTGAGACATTTCAGATGCAGTCCTGTGTGTTCAGCGCAGACGTTGGAGCTTGAATCTCCTCCTCTGTAGCCTCCTTGATTACAAATGACTTGAATTGAACCCAACTAGTTTTAGTGGATTTAGGCAGCACTCAAGTTTTAAATAAATTGCTATAAACTTGTTTGTGCTCAACTTGTTACTGAAATTAAAAAAAAAAACAAAAACAGCATTTGTTTATTTCCTACTTATGTGCCTTCCCCTGTAACTGACACGAGGTTAAGCATTTCGTGTGTGGGAAGTCATTTAATTTTCATGAAAACCTCACAAGGAGGGTATTGTATTTGTATTTTAAAAAAAAAAAAGGGTTCAGAAAAGTTAAATAACATGCTCAAAATCACTAGACTCGGGTTGGGGATTGAGTTCAAACACTATCTGACTATAACTATCCCTTGTTGTTCGTTGCTTCAGAAATGGTTCAGTTTGCTTTTAAGTCAAAGGGTTAAAACTGAAAAAAGAGCCCTGAGCTCAAAGACCCTCCCAGGCATGCCAGGGGGTGGAGCTCTTGCAGGGGGAACAAAGCTATTCAAAGTGTTTCAACCCAGGATTCCAGTAACAATGATTCCCTAGAGGCTGAGACTTCACACTTAATTTTCTGTAAGTGAGGTTCTCTGGAATGCACTTAGGGTGTCTCATCAAGCCTGTGGGGGGCCCCCTTCTTTGCATAATATCCAGGCATTCCCTCACCTCCCTAAACACATGTTTACACACCCCTTCGACCTAAAGGCTCCCAGGGGAGCTTGCTAAAAATGCAAATTCCAAAGTGTGTCCATATACATTCTTATTCAGTTGGTCTGGGCTGGAGCATTTGTAGCAAACATACCAGCAGGTGATTCTAACACAGGGGATCCAAACCCATCCACTAAGACCCTGGCAGTTCTATAATGGTCTGTAGCAACGACTTGGCTCAACTTTTTCTCTTAAGAAGTTCAAATCCTTGAAAGTAGATACACAGGAAGAAAGAAGAAAGAGGGGTGCCTGGGTGGCTCAGTGGGTTAAAGCCTCTGCCTTTGGCTCAGGTCATGATCCCAGGGTCCTGGGATCAAGCCCCTATCAGGCTCTCTGCTCTGCAGGGAGCCTGCTTCTTTAGCTCTCTCTGCCTGCCTCTCTGCCTACTTGTGATCTCTGTCTGTCAAATAAATAAATAAAATATTTTTTAAAAAAAAGAAAAGAAAGAAGAAAGAGTCTCAGAGCTCCAAGAAAATGTAGTTGCCTCCCTCATAATCCATAATGCTATTACCTTCATAAGTCACAAAATTGCCTACCTCGTGTACTATAATTACTTGGACTAATTCCGTGTTAGCTCTTTTATCTCACATACTTCCATCGTCAGGCTGAAATAGTCTGCGAGTTAATACATGCCAAGATTTATGTCTTCTGCCTCTTAAAAAGTAGAACCAAGGGAAGAAAAGAAATGAAAGTAGAACAAGGACACCTGTTTCAAAGGATTGTAGATAGATCTTACAACACTTCATTTCTGTTTTCTTTTTTTTTTTTTTAAAGATTTTATTTATTTATTTGTCAGAGAGAGAGGAGCGAGAGTGAGCACAGGCGGACAGAGTGGCAGGCAGAGGCAGAGGGAGAAGCAGGCTCCCTGCCAAGCAAGGAGCCTGACGTGGGACTCGATTCCAGGACGCTGGGATCATGACCTGAGCTGAAGGCAGCTGCTTAACCAACTGAGCCACCCAGGCATCCCTCACTTCTGTTTTCTAAAGCACCTTTTTTTTTGTTCTCTGCCCCATCCTGGAACACCGATGCCTTCCTTTTCCCAGGCCACACCTCTCTCTGCCCCCACCCCTGGCTCAGGAAATTTCCTTCTTCTATCTTAGACATCTAACCTTACTTTCCATACTTGTCGTAAGGTGATTCCCCCCGCCCGCTCCACCCTGTTTAAACCTGCACTTCCCCATGACTCACCCTCTTTTTCATTGTTTCTACTGTGTTTGCCCCATTGCGCGTGTCAAGTGTTGTCACCATCTGCAAGACGACACACCTGTTCCAATCACATTCGTCAGGCGTGGGGTATCGTGGAAAAGGCCTGTGCTCAGGGTCAGTCTTAGATTTATTCCTGAAAGTGCTGTTTATTCGCTTTAAATAGCTGAGTAATTTTTTTAAAAAAATAGCTCATCGAAGTGCGATGTTTGCGAAGACCCGATGATGGCGTCCATCCTTCCAAAGCAAGGCATTTGATGTATGTGTGGGTGGTGAGTCACCACTATCCTCTCTTTCTTCCTTAGATTTCACACTTACTTACTGAGCACCTAGTAGGTGTCAAATCCTCCTCTTGGTGCTGGAGTGAACAAGACAGAAAAAGGTCCTGCCCTCATGGATCTTACATGACTTGGGATAGATGGAAAAGAAAACAGGAAACAATATAAAATAAATAAGATGATAATTTGTTATTGAAGAAGGACAGATTTCGTTCTGATGTGGATGATAACAGAATGTTGATGAAAGACAATGCCGACTTCTCGGCGGTCACCCTAAATAGTCTTTGCGAGACCTGCGCATTCGCTTATGGAGACGATGGCAAGACACTCTGTCTCCACAGTATGAGCTCCTGTGCCTAAACACACCATAGTAAGAATCCTCCACGAATCACAGTCCTACTGCAGGATTAGGCAGAAATGGGCTCAATAAATTCTTCCTTGACGGAAGAATAATCACTGGAAGGAGAAGTGGAGATGGATTGCGAACAGTTAGAGTCCTGGCGGGAAGACAAGCAAATAAGTGCCGCTCTGGAACGTGGGAAGACGGGAGTCCCTTGTTGAGCAGGCAGAATGAATGGGTGTAGGATTTTGTATCCTGGAATAACGGGGAGCCCCACAGGCCACCCTTAGTAAGAGTGAGGAAGGAGAAGAGCCATCCTCTGCAGGCAGCGGCCGTAGAGTGGGGGTTCTGGTGGAGGCTCTAAGGGGTTCGGGGGGGCCGGGGGATGCTGAGGGGCCCGTCGGGGCATGAGCCTCTTGGAAAAGCTCCTGAGGGAATTCTGATATAGTCTCTGAACTGGGAATTACTGCACAGAGCTTGGGATATCCTCTGTGTGTGATACACACTTACTGACTGGTTGCCACACTGGCTTAGAGAAGGCAGACAGCCTGGTCCAGGCTGGTGCTCTCCATGGGGCAGAGAAGTGACACGTCTCCTTCAGTAGTGGGAAGAAGCTAAGCAGAAAGGCTGAGAGTATGGTACAAAGTTACTGTGCATTCCTTTGCTACGAAAGGAAGGCAAGAGAGTTCCCCAAGTGTCATACCGACCGGTGTTAAATGGCATTCAGACCTTTCAAAACAAAGTATGTAGTATAATTGGATTATTATGATGATGATGATGTCAGTTTGCTTCTTCTATATAAAAAATAACCTCCAAAACTTTGTGGCTAGAAACAATATGTAATTCCTATCGCTTTTGAGTCCACAGGCCAACTAAGTGGCTCTCTCTGGACACCTCAGCTGCGCAGGTTCACGCATCCGTGGTTGTCTGTGGAGTGGGTGTGCCGCTCTGCTGACGTTCGAGGAACTTCCTCACACACTTAGGGGTTGGTAGCCTAGAGCTTGACCTTGGCTGGGATGGTTGGTCCTCCTCCATGTGGCTTCTCACCGAGACACCAGGCTCAGCTAGGCTTCTTTACAGGACAATACCAAGTTTCCAGGAGAGGAAGCGGAAGGGTGCAAGTTTTCTTGAGGCCTAGCCTCAAAATTGGCCCATTCTGTTAGCTGAAGCGAGTTCCAAATCCAGCCCTGACGGAGGAGACAGGAAATGGGCGTCTTTTGATGGGAGATGCTGCAAGGTCACACAGCAGAGAATATGGAGGGCCGGCATGTGCGTGAAGACATAGCACAGCTATTTTTCTAAACATGATCCATACTCCTGGCACTGAGTTGTGTGTTATCTATGCTCTTGGTCAACACTTGGTTCTACTCTTTAGGGAAAAGAATGAAGGTGTTTGGTTTTCCGAGCTTTACAGCCGCTAAT
This sequence comes from Mustela lutreola, assembly GCF_030435805.1. Classification (NCBI taxonomy): domain Eukaryota; kingdom Metazoa; phylum Chordata; class Mammalia; order Carnivora; family Mustelidae; genus Mustela; species Mustela lutreola. The sequence goes on from NC_081297.1 coordinate 93,562,915, forward strand.
TAATGCAATACAGAAATGGGCGTGGTTTAAATGCACCTGGCAGGATAACAAGGCTACATTTTTTTCTGGGTTGTACTAAGCGATAAGTCTAAATGACATCAGAGGGTAGTGGTCTCTGTTTATTTTTGTGATTCAAGTAATTTGAGTCTTGAGATTTATTAACTGTCAGGGTTCCTTTTTATTTCTTAATTAAATTCAGCAGTGAACAAACTATGAAATGTGATTTGCAGGTTGGCTTTCATATTTGAGTTTTTCACTTCCTCTTGATCTAGAATTGCCTGCCTTTCAAAGCTGCTAATGACAGATAAAAGCAAGAATATAGTTCAACCCTGGCAAAGAACATTTCTCTTGTAATGTTTCATGACTTTGTCCCCACTCGGCCTTTTCCTTTTTATTTCATCTTAAACTCTAAATTATAGAATTAACCATCTTGACTGGAGTTGTTTTGCAAGGCAATTCATTCTCTTTGTTCCAGAACTCTGGGTGGCCTACATTTTTCCATCTGTAATAAACAGTCTTGCTCTTGGGCGAACCACGGCTTCTTACCTGTTGGCCATAGTCACTCACACATATTAAAGAACGCTGCCCTCTTGTGTTCATAGAGAGTGAATTAGCAAGTTTATTATGCCAGAAATGTGACATTCCAGTCCACGGAGATCGTCTACCCAGGGCTGCCAAGTATGGTTGTACAGATTGAACACTGCAAAATGAGCCCAGCCCAAGAGGTGAATGAATGGTCATTGAAATCCATCCCACACTGCTTGTGAAGTCATGCATCCAATGTCCAGGCTATGTCTTCCAAAGCAGATGCTCTTGAAAATTTCATTCAAGGGCGCCATCCACTCATCAATCCTTATCCCACCTGGAATGTGCAAGCTTCTGTCATTTATACAGACTTCTAATAGGCCAGTGACAGCCTTGGGGAAGTTCATTATGAGTTGGTTGGACACTGCCCTCATCATGTTAATTTCCGACTCAGAAATTTCCAGAAATTAAAATTATACCATTAGTGCTGAATGACATCACTTAGTCCCAGGTTATCAGAGGAAGGGAATAAGGAACAGAGAGATAAAATAAGAAGGGCCAGATTTGCTCTTTGCAATGCAGAGAATTCAAATGCAGGATTTCTGACTCCCATTGCAGCTCTAGGTCTTATCTTTAGCTTGGGGTGAGCCCATTATCTGATTGCGCCCTACCTCTCCCTACTAGGCCTAAAGGAGATGCACAGTAGTTTGTTCACTGAATGAATAAATGAATGACTGTCCAACTATGTATTTTTTTTATTTTAATTCTAGTGTGTTAACATTAAGTGTTATATTAGTTTCAGGTGTACAGCATAGTGATTCAACAATTCAATGCATTACTCAGTGCTCATCACAAGGAAAGAATTCTCATCACCTCTTTTACCCATGCCCCCCCCCCACACCTCCCCTCTGGTAACCATCTGTTTGTTCTCTATAACTAAGAGTCTGGTTTTTTGTTTATCTCTTTATTTTCTCTTTGTTCATTTGTTCTGTTTCTTAAATTTCACATATAAGGGAAATCATATGGTGTTTGTCTTTCTCTAACTTAATTTGTCTTAGCATAATACTCTTTAGCTCTATCCATGTCATTGCAAATGTCAATTTCATTCTTTTTGATGGCTGAGTAATATTCCACTGTGTGCGTGCACGCGTGTGTGTGTACACATATATTATATAGCACCTCTTCTTTGCCACTCTTCTCTCAATGAACACTTGGGATGCTTACATACTGGCTATTGTAGATAATGCTGCAATAAACATAGGGGACGTGTATCCCTTCAAATTAGTATTTTCATATTCTTTGGGTAAATATTCTGTAGTGCAATTCTTAGATCATAGGGTAGTTCTATTTTTAACTTTTTGAGGAACCTCCATACTGTCTTCCACAGGGACTACACCAATTTGCATTCTCACCAAGAGTGCACATGGAAGGGTTCCTTTTTGGGGTGACTGGGTAGCTCAGTTGTTAATGGTCTGCCTTTGGCTTAGGTCATGATCCAGGGTCCTGGGATCAAGCCCTGTATCCGGATCCCTGCTCAGCAGGAAGCCTGCTTCCCCCTTCCCCTCCCACTGCTTGTGTTCCCTCTCTTGCTGTCTCTCTCTCTCTCTCTGTCAAATAAAAATCTTAAAAAAGAAAAAAAAAAAAAAAGGAAGTGTTCCTTTTTCTCCACATCTTCACTAACACTTGTTTCTTGATTTTTTTATTTTACCCATCCTCATTGGTGTGAGGTGGTATCTCCTTGTAGTTTTGATTTGCATTTTCCTGATGATGAGTGATGTTGAACATGTTTTCATGCATCTGTTGGCCATCTTGATTTTTTTATTTTACCCATCCTGATTGGTGTGAGGTGGTATCTCCTTGTAGTTTTGATTTGCATTTTCCTGATGATGAGTGATGTTGAACATGTTTTCATGCATCTTCTTTGGCCAACTGTATTTTCTGATGTTTCTTTGCCTCCACCTCCCCAAACTTCCAGCCTCCTATGCCACATCTATTCCAGCTGTACATCTTTATTCATACCTGTTTTCCTCACTGCTCTCTTCTTAGTCAACTTTTTTTTTTTTTTTTAAATTTTAGAGAGAGCGTACAAGCATGAGTTTGGGGAGGAGCAGAGGGAGAGGGAGAGGGAAGGAAAAGAATCTCCTGCAGAGTCCGCACTGAGTACAGAGCCCTGCACCAGCTAGATCTCCAACCATGAGATCATGGCCTGAGCCAAAACCAAGTGTCAGTCGCTTAACCAAAGGAGCCCCCAGGTGCCCCCTAGTCAATTCTTTTTTTTTTTTTTTAAAGATTTTATTTATTTATTTGACAGAGAGAGATCACAAGTAGACGGAGAGAGAGGCAGGCAGAGAGAGAGAGAGGGAAGCAGGCTCCCTGCTGAGCAGAGAGCCCGATGTGGGACTCGATCCCAGGACCCTGAGATCATGACCTGAGCCGAAGGTAGCGGCTTAACCCACTGAACCACCCAGGCGCCCACCCTAATCAATTCTTATACAAGCTTCCAGACTCAGTTCCAGGTCTACTTCCTCCATGAAGCTTTCCTCCTCCTGCCTTCATGAAGCCTGAAGAAGGACAGCCATGAAGGCTGAGCACGGGAGTTCACACTTAGTGGAAAGAGCGCTGGACTGGGTCAAGGACTTGCACTCTAGGCCCAGGTCTGCCAGCAGCTGGCTGTATGGTCCTGGAAAGATGCCCTCACCTCTCTGCACCTCATCTTGTCCTTCCCGATTACAAAAGCTTCAGATACATTGGTGTTTCTCTGTGTGCGGCTTGCATAGTGCTGGTGAGGTGGTATTAGGTGGTTTGTGGGCAAGTAATTTTCGCATGTTAGTAGAAATGTATTTGTTTTCATGTGTTTTCTGAGGGAAAAAAAAAAAAGATCAAAACATTAACCTCATGGTTCCTCAGATATTGTTGTATGTGACAAGCTAAGTATTTAAAGTTTGGAAAGAGTATATTTAAGGAAAAAGAGTAAATAAATTACAAGTGATCAGATATGGCAGAAATGATAAGGTGGTATAAAATGTGTAAGTTTGGGAAGTACCAAAGGAGCTTTTCACCTTGGCCTCTTCTAACCCTCTCACTGGGTCCTTCTCTGAGGTTTCTTCACCACTTGACAATTCGTCCTTCATGACTCGTTACTGATGACAGTATATCCTCTCTCACTGCTAGAGCTGTATGTGATAATACTTTGATTTCTATCACAATCACAAAGCATAAAGCACAAAATAGGCCTTTTAAAAAAGACTTGTGGCTTCACTGATTTTTCCCGTATTGCTGCCAACACTTAGAAAAAGTGTTGCCTGACCCAGAGTGGCAAGATCCTAATTTCAAAACCATGTCTACTTATGTAAATGTGGATGTTTTTCCTCTTTCTAAAAATCATGTAGACTCATTATGTAAAATTTGGAAAATATAGAAAAGTGGAAAGAGAAGAAAGAACACATCCATAATCTTATTATCCAACAATGAACCCTTTAATCCCCCTCCCTAATTCTAAATTCTCCTGCAAAATCCTAGTTAGTGGGGATCTATTTCTGTTTATCATTTTGGAAAATCGGAAAGAGTCCTGATTTAATATACTTTTATCACCCAAATTATAAAATCAAAAAATATCAATAGGGAATCTAGGGTCAGAGGTCCATTGGCACATTTTTATAAGGAGCTGTTAAACAAGCCCTACAGAGGTAAGCCCAAACCAAGAGAGGCTACCGCAGATCAAGGATCATAATAACTGATACTCTTTGTAAAATGCATTGTGTATGCAAAGCTCTATGCTAATAATGTTGGTTGAATATACCAGCTAGATGTATGCTCATTGTCTATTTGTCTCTTCTGCAGGGTTTTTGGAGTCTCTGGATGACTTTTACATTCTTAGCAGTGGTTTGATATTGCTACAGACCACAAACAGTGTATATAATAAAACTCTACTAAAGCTTGTGGCACCACAGTCTCTCCTCGCATGGCAAAGGGTCCGTGTGGCCAATATGATGGCAAATGATGGCAGGCAGTGGGCAGAGATCTTTTCAAACTACAACTCTGGTAAGTGGCCTGGCAGAAGAGCTCTTAGGCATGTACGTATGTTCAGATTTTGAGTTAACCAGTAGAGCCGCACCCAAACCCTACTTCGTGTCTCCCAACATTTCAGGCACCTATAACAATCAATACATGGTCCTGGACTTGAAGAAGGTAAAGCCGAAGTACAGCCTTGACACAGGCACTCTGTACATTGTGGAGCAAATTCCTACATATGTAGAATATTCCGACCAAACTGAGATTCTACGGAAAGGTACTGTCTTTATGCTTGAAGTCTGGAAGTCCGATCCGTCTGTGAGTGTGTATGCCTTTGTGGTGGGGAATGTGTGGTATGGGGCTCTGTGATGGGGAGGGGTGTACATCGGGGAAGAAGAGATGGGAAAGTCATTGCTAGTTACACTGGGAAAGAACTCCCAGCTTCAGCACAACATGTGAAATCTGCACCCCAGACTCTTACATGACATTGTATAGTTGGGGACAAAGCCAGGCATTTATGGACTTAGGACTTCTCATCACTCTAACGTTACCTTATCTCCTGAGCTCCTGGGTAAAGCTTTTAGTCTAACTCAGCAAATATTTACAGAAGTGCTTCCTTGGCCCACGGATTGGAAAAGCATGGCTGCAGGTTACAAATGCCCCAACCTTTAGAAACTCAGTCTAGTGAGGAAGCGAGGCACGGAACCAGCCCTTAGAACCCAGAACAGAAAGAGCGGTCATAAAGTCTGGGGTGCCTAGCCCAGGGGTGGGCACGGTCAGTGGGAGGATCAGAGAAGGCGGGTCTGAAGGGCAAGACCAGAGCCCTGACATTTGAATCATGGGTTTTAGAGTGACACCACCTTGATTTGAATCTCTGCTCCTCAAAATCTCAGGCAAATGATCTACTACTCTCTCCAAGCCTCACTTTCTCCGTCTGTGAAACACTACATTAGCGGTACAGGTCCACAATCACTTATCTGTAATTTTGAAATCTAAAAAAAAAAAAATTTTTTTTTCCTAAACTTAGTACCAAAATATGACCTGACCTGACCTTTTGGTAGCAAAACTACCCGTTTGACAGTTCGGTAGACTTGAACTGTTTAGTCTTTTTTTCCTCTCCTGCAGGGACACTGTACATTAGTCTCCAGAGATTCCAATGCCTCTGATTATGAAGTGTTGCCCACAGACACTGCAATGTCATGTGTGATATGCATACCTCACTGCTGTTCTAAGATCTGCAAAACCCTGAGTTCTGAATTATCTGGCCTCCCAAGTTTTTGGATGCGGGAATATGGACCTTTTCTTTTCCAATTTCAAAGTTGTCTTGAGAGTGAATTGGGATAATTCTTTCTAATTCTTGAGCACACTGCTGACACAAAGCAAGCGGTCTTACTTACCTTGCATCGAACACAGTGTTTGGCACACACAACATATGTGCATATTTGTTGAATAAAGGAAGAGTGAAGATGATGTCTGAGTGATGGTTAAATGTCAAAAAAGAGCTCAGCAGTTTGACAAGGGGACAAGGTCAAACAAATGGAGGCATGAAAACTGTGCTGTGATTGAGAGAATGTTAGCTTTCGAGACAGCTAGAGGAAGGGCTCTGCAGTGGAAAGTAGTGGTGAGTGAAAAATGGCAGTTTTAGAAAAGGGAGCACAGACTGGGAGTCAGAGAGAAGGCAGGGGACTAATTAGGACAGTGCTACAATAGATCAGCTGATAGATGAGCAGAAGCAGAATCAAAGGAAGATATGGACCCCCAGAATCAGGGCCTGGTCCGCTCCCAGGTCCGCAGAGATTTTATAATGACGCCAACCAAATGCTCATAATACGCAGAAAACAATTCATAAAGATGGAGATTTCAGTTGGCAAGCAGATCAGATACGGCTCAACAGAGAAGTCCAGTCATTGGCTGTCATGTAGTTAGGACTGCCATTCAAAACTGAGAAGTCAGCTATCCGATCTTGACATGGCCTGGCCCATCCAGATCATGAGAGCCTGATAAAATCAGCAGCCTCAAGAGGGAGATGTGTGTTAAAGGGGACAGATTACTCATGGCCTTTTCTTCTTTGGACTGCGACTGATTATGGAATGGCAGACTCAGGTTCTTTGCGATCTTATTCCTAGATTCCATGAAGAAATCTACCCTTAGACAAAAAAAAATCTGATGCTGATCTGTCTGTAGTTGTTTTGCTGAAGGTGGGAAGAACACAGAGTTAAATTCATTGTCCACTGTATACTACGCACTCTTTTCAGCCTTTTACTTACATTCTCTTGTTTGATCTTCATTAATATACTTCCAGATAAGTTGCACTGTTACCATTTTACTATAAGGAAAGAAAGGCTCAGAAAGAAACAGGTGATTTGCCCAAATACTTATGTGCTATCACACAGCCATTAAAATAAAAAGACAGGGGCGCCTGGGTAGCTCAATGGGTTAGAGCCTCTGCCTTTGGTTCGGGTCATGATGCATGATGCGCAAGCCCCGCATGGGGCTCTCTGCTCAGCAGGGAGCCTGCTTCCCTTCCTCTCTCTCTGCCTGCCTCTCTGCCTACTTGTGATCTCTGTCTGTCAAATAAATAAAATAAAATAGAATAGAATAAAATAAAATAAAATAAAATAAAAAGATAGAAATAAAATAAAATAAATAAAAATAAAATAAATAAAATAAAAAGTCAGTTCTACAGAACTCCTGGAATTTGGAAGCAACTGTGGTATATTGCTGGATGCCTTTTGGTCAGAAAGGAGGCTTTGGACATCTCTGAACCTCTGTTTCATTTTTTATAAGGAGGGACGATAAGGCTTATATACATCATTAGGTTGTTGTGACATAAGATAATCTATTTCAAATGCTTTTATAAATCATGAAGCTTTAGGAAAATGTGAAGAGTAAAGCAGCCATTTTGATTATTCATTTGAGTTGCATTCACATTAAGAGAAGTATAGTAGTTATAACAGTTAATATTCATCTAATGTTTACCAAGTATTAGATGCTATTATAAGCACTCCATCTGCCTGGGCTCGTTTCATGCTCATCATCATCCTTGTAAGATAGGTATTTTCATTGTTCACATTTTATAGCTGAAGAAACTGAAGCACAGAGAAATTGAATAATTTGTCTAAAGTCACAAACCTAATGAAGGCAGAACCAGGCTTCAGATCCAGGCAGTCTAACCCCTAAGTCTATATATAACCTAGATATACTATAGTAATGAACATGATTTTAGCCTGTCAGTTCAATATTGTCTTTAATCTCAGTTCTTCCTGATGCTGGCCTGTGTCTTGTCATTTTTAAAAATCTCTGTAATCTCACCCCTGAGTAGGGGATCCTATAAAACAGTAAAAAGGGAGAAAGGCAGACAAAGGCCAAGACAATATGGGGGATGGAAAATGAACCCTGAATGGTGGAGGAGTCCCGCCTGTGTTGACTAACTGTCCTGTAGACCCCGGAATCTGGGCTGTTCCTGAAGTATTGATTGTACTAGAGCTGTGTCACATGTCTGATGCTTAGTGACGAACGTGCTCTATGGCCTTGGCACATCATGAAGCCTTAAGGAATGCTTTCAAAGAAGTTAAAGCCTGCTGGAACCTTAAAGATTATCTCCAATCTCTCCAAATTATGGATTTTTCCTTTCCCGCTCCATTAAAAAGAGCAAATAAAGTGAAGTTAAAGTTAACTGCCCGAGACCTTGTGATTCAGCCCTGAGCCTAAAATCCAGGCTTTCTTAACTTTAGGTACTATGTTCTTCCACTGTTCCATGATGAGCACCTGGCCTGCTCCCTGTTAGGGCCACACTGTGAAACTATCTTTTGGCGTTTCAGGAACCAGGTTCACTTACACCAGCTCCCCAGACAGCTCCATGTTTTACTTCACTTTATTAATTAGATTACAAATTATTTTTCTGGTTAATAGATTGCTTTAAGAATTTTGGGTGAAAACCAAAGCATTCTGATGCTCTTCTTTCCCTAATGGAACCATCTAGAGGTATATTGATTCTGTAAATTTTAAAAAGGATCAGTTTGAAGGCCAGTGTTCACATTCAGAGCTTTATTTTCGTTGTAATGTCATTTTATAATCACACATCTATGCTGATTTTCAAAAGAAACTATCATTAATGACATCTCTCTTTTCTGTCTCCCTGTCAATCTCACCCTCCTTCCTTTCCTTCTGGAATCAGGATATTGGCCCTCCTACAACATTCCTTTCCATGAAAAAATCTACACCTGGAGTGGCTATCCAATGCTAGTTAAGAAGCTGGGTTTGGAGTTCTCCTATGACATGGCTTCACGAGCCAAAATCTTCCGGCGTGACCAAGGGGACGTGACGGATATGGCATCCATGAAATATATCATGCGATACAATAGTACGTAGCACATTTCTCAAGAACCATTCCTCAAAACTCCTTTTCTTCTGCATGGATAAAGAATCCATGTAAGTTTTCCCACGTAAAGAATCAATCTTTGTACTAGAAGGAATTAAAAGAAGTTATTTGGTATTTGGTATTCAATCAATACTATACATATTTTATACTCAACAGATAGGATTTTGTCTTCTTTTATAAGATGACAGGGAAGAAGATTCTATAGATTTTTTTCACTGAAAAAAATAGCATGTAAAACACAGATAAAATAACCCATACAGAGTACTTTCTTTTTACCACTCCCCCTCAACCCTAACACAGGTTTTCTTCCAAGGACAGAAGCAGCTAATAAAACAAAAATTATTGATAACCACTTTATTTTTGATGAACAGTATCAAATTTGTATTTATTTTGTTGAAGAACAGTGATGCACATTTAGCCTTTATTCTCTCTCTTCCATCCACTCTTCACTGTTCAAGGTTCTTGAGAGCGGCTGGGTCAATGAGACCACTCCAATGAGATAGACTCTGATTATCTAGACTTGCAGACTCAAAAAGCTTCCTGTGGGCAGGTATATCTCCGAACAGCCAGAACTCACCCTCATCCCTATCACTCTTTCCCCTAGATTATAAGAAAGATCCTTACAGTAAGGGCGATCCCTGCAATACCATCTGCTGCCGTGAAGACCTGAACTCACTTAACCCAAGTCCTGGAGGTTGCTATGACACAAAGGTAACATGCAAACTGGCTTTTGAATTTAATTTTTACCTGCACCTAGGTCTGCCCAAAGGCAAAGCTGCAGATATTTTTGTGGCCTAAAGCACAAAATTACCAGACTAGCCCAAAGTCCAAAGAACATATTATTGGGAGCAGTGTGCTTTCACATTAAACAGGAACTGAATTTAGCTGGAGGAACAAGTTTACTGGACAAGCACTAAAGGGTTTTCACCATGTTAGAATTATTAAGTGCTGTAATGCATCACCTAATATAGATAATAAATAGGTATTACTTGTTTGCAGTGGTGGACTGAAGCCAGCTCGTAAGGGCCGTGAGAACCAGTTGTTAAAATCAGATGTGGACAGCTTGCAATCAGCCGTGGAGGAGTATTTATACTATGCAAATCAGCAAACATTACAAATCAGGGTCTTTTTTTCCCTCTCAGAGATCTGGTCATTAAGAATTTTCCTGCAGACTACTGGATTTAGGGTGTCTGAGGGTATGAGTTAGCCATGTGGTTGGTGGAAAAGAATCATTCTGATACGTCCTTTTGCATTCCTGGTTTGGGCATGTCTCTTTGTTTGCACTTTCAGTCCTAAATTCTGGAAGAAATCAGTTAGAAGTGGAGTTAACTATTAAGAATGCTGATCCCCCTACACATAATTTTTTCTATCAGCCTAATGCCTGAAAAGAAGATGCTTCAGAATAGTCTAGTTCCTACTCAAGCTACTTTTTATCTATATACCAGAGCTCTAGCTTTAATGACCCCCAATATGTTGTGTAAAGTAAAATTCAGTGGATATAGAGAGCCTAACACACATGAAACCCTAATGCTTATTTCTTATTAATGGTGTTTGCAAACATTCAGTAAAGTGTGTAAGAAGTGTTCTAGCCATTCCCGAATACACAGAGAATTACCTCTGCTGCCTTGCCTGAGAGAACCCAAGCCAACCTTCCGTCTGCCAACTTTACTTTCTTCTGGAGAGGGGAATCTGCCAATTTTTCATCAAAAGAATTTGTTTAAGTGTATACTTATCATTTCCCCTAAGTCATTTGGGATATACAGAAAATCAGAAGTTATGAGGTATCTTTTTCTTTTTCCTCTAAGGTTAAGATCTGCTATCCAGTGTTTAGGTGCTTTTGAGAACCACAGACCTTGTTTTTTTGATATTGAGTTTCTTCTACTTTAAAACTCTTGTCACGGGGTACCTGGGTGGCTCAGTCAGTTAAGTATCTGCCTTCTGCCTAGGTTATGATCCCAGGAGTCCCACATCGGGCTCCATGCTCAGTGGAGAGCCTGCTTCTCCCCCTCCCTCTGCCTGCTGCTCTGCCTGCTTGTGCACTCGTTCCCTCTCTCTCTCTCACTCTCTCGTCAAATAAATAAATAAATAAATAAAACTTGATTTCCTAAAAATAAATCTCATTACTGCCCTGATTAATAACAACTTTTGTTGAAGAAGGTATCTAGTCACTACTCCAAGCATTTTCTCTCATTAATCCTCATAACAACTCTTCTATAAAGTATGGTTATTAAAATCCTTTCACAAATGAGAAAATGGAATCCCATAGGGGTTTTTTTAAACAAGCTTTGGAGCTAAAATTCTGAACATGAGCCTTCTGTCTCCCGATCTCACACTTCTGGCTACGTTAATGCACTTCTGCCCAATTCACATCTGAATACCAAATGGTTATGGAAGAGCATGTTGTGGAAGCTTGCAAGATTTTATTTTAAAAGGGAGCTAATACTGTGACTTTGGAAAAAGAGCAGGACCAAAACAAACAAACAAACAAAATGAAAAACAAAAACAACCCCACAAGGAAAAACAGGAATCTCGTTTTTTCCAAATGGTTTTCTAAGATGTCCCTCTCCTCTCTCTTTCCAGGTGGCAGATATCTACCTTGCATCCGAGTACACGGCCTATGCCATTAGTGGTCCCACAGTACAAGGTGGCCTCCCTGTTTTTCACTGGAACCGTTTCAACAAAACTCTCCACCAGGGCATGCCAGAGACCTATGACTTTGATTTTATTACCATGAAACCGATTTTGAAACATGACATAAAATGAAGGAGGGAGTTGAGGGAATAGAAGGGAATAGAAGGTTGCAAATAAGATTCCAAAGGCACTATTTTAGCTATGTTTTTCCGTTCAGAATTAGTCCTAATAAACTATGTTAAATTGAAAGCCTGCCACTTTCATTTTCTGTTGATTTTGCAGGGTTTTTTTTTTTTTTTTCTTTTCTTACAACATTCACTACAGGGTGACACACTGTAGAAGAAATACTCTGGAAAACAGGTAATACCTGGCTTTAGCATACAAGTTTATATATATATATACAAGATGGTAGCCGAAACTGCTCACCCAGATCCATATTCTCCTTTCATGCCTGGCCACATGTACTACATCTCCCAGGTTCCCCTAGACAGCTGTGCCATGTGATAGGGTTCTTGCCCAAGGAACCTGATAGTAGTATCACTTCCAGACTGGCTCCTAAGAACCTGTCCTCTTCCATGCTTTTTATCCTTCCCCGGGCTGAATATACTTAATGACAAAGCCCTAGGGGATGGTGGAGCTTCAAAGGAACCTCTAATAGAAATGCAGTTAGTGGTTCTTCTGGTCATTAACAAGCACGGCTAAGTCTTTCTGTGGTACAGAGTAGGCACACAATATTACCTTAATGTGGTCTCCAATCAGTTAAAAACAGCACATCTATCTGGGAGCAACTCTACGTAACAACTTCTCTTTCAAAGCTAGAGAACTGAATGTGGTTTGAGTGTTGTGGTATTGCCAAAATGGGTTAAATAAACCATACTATACAGTATAATGGGTGATTCTTAACGAGGTGAGAAACATCCATAAGCAACACAAGGGCTGAGAATAATTAGAATGAATCAGAATACTCAGAATGTTAAAAACCCAGTAGTTTATTTCAAAGTATAAATTTCAGGCTTGCTGGACAAAATCTCACTACAGTTAACACTTATACAGACACCACTCTACTGTACATTTAAAAAAGAAAAAAAACCCCACAAAACCTTCAAAACCTAATAAAAATAGGGCAACTCACTATAGCCCAGTTTATATTAGACATTAGGAAGGTCTTACATTGTCTTATTATTTACACTTTCAACTGCAATAAAGAAAAATCAGGATGCAAGTTTCCTACAAAGGATTTATTTTTGTATTTAATTTTGAAATGGCTGAGAAAATAATGAATCCAGGATCCCAAAAAGGTGTTTGATTGCCCAGTTACCTTATTTACAAACAAAACAAAAACAAAACCCCCCAGCATTTAAGTATGAATGATGGGTACTTAGCTGACTCTACAAATAAAAAAACAAAAACAAGAACAAAAACCTTATGTAGCATGATAAAACTATTTGAAGAAGGCAAAACATGTCTTATCATTCCTTCCCATTGGCTGGCTCTAGGGGAATGCATTTTAGGAATTCGATCTAAGTCTGCCACACTAACTAAAACATTTCATGAGGTTGTTCTTTTTGTCCAAAAATTTTAAAAAGTGGGAGAGGGGCATCACTCAGTAAATAGTAAGGGAAGGCAGAATCCTGCATTGATTTTAGATAGAATTATTTCCAACAATCCAATATTGGGGCATGGTTTTTCTGGAAATTAGAATAAAGCAAGTCAATGGCCAACAAAGAAATTAAAATAATGAATAAATCATATGATTCTGAAATAGCCCAAAATGGAAAGTTGGGGAGAACACCTGGAAGGTCTCTGCAGTACTCTAATGTGTTAAAATCACAGTGTATCAAAGTAAGAGAAGAGGATACCACAGGCATTGTTTTGTTAATCTTGTACAGTACTGGCAAATTTGTGCAACAAGATAAATGCATATCATGCAATATTAACATTCACCTTCCTGCATAAATAATTTGGAAAATGTAAGCAAAAGAGCAAATGACAAAAACTAGGTTAACACTTACTCAGTACAGTAAGAGAACTGTATAGTGCAGCCTGCCTGCCTAAGGAATTTTGCAGACAGTTGTACCAAAAATTCTAAAGTTCCTTGCTTACGGTCACATTTCCCAATTAAATCTTTCATTTATTATCCAGCAATGGGGGTGGGGCAAGTGGGAAACACTCTGTGAGGCAAATGGCATCCCAATAAAATGTACTTTTCAAGGAAGAAAGCTGTACTCTTCACTTCTCTTGTGAACATCTACTGTGTAGTACAGTAGTAAACAGTACACAATATTCTGCATATTTTAAAGTGAGTTCAGGGAAACAGGGATATAGTTACCTCAGAAAGTTAACAGTTAACAACAGATGTTGTCTTTGTATTTTATAAATTTACTGGCAAGAACGCAACTTTAAAAAGAGACTTACTCACACTTAAAACAGGGTGAAAATTACTCTGATAAAGTGCAAAACAGAGAGTAACAAACATCACCATTATCTTCAAATGCCATATGAACATCCTATATTTTAGGTGGAAATATCAGAAGCTTTCAGGATTTCTAATAAGGCAATACTTACACAGGTAATGTCAGGCTTAAACTGTAGCAAACTTGCATTCCCAAAATGGGATAATCAAACTTATCTGTAATACTTTGTGAAAAGGTACCATGGAGTGTGAACTGCTACAATACAGTCTTGCAATCTCTCTCCCAAAGGAAATAAAGCAAAAGTCAGAGCTCATCAACAAAACCTGTCAAAAATAAATGCCTATAGTTCTAGCACTAGCATTTTTCAGTAAATTCAGTATAGCTGTTGCCTATAAATCCCATGGCATGCTAATTTGAGGAGAGCATATCATAATATACACTTTCCTCAAATAATTACACTCTCTGTACCTTCCTTCCACCATCTGGAATAAAAAGTTTTATTTTGGTGTAGTAAATGTATTTTTAGGGTTACTATTTGAGAACTTACTTTTTTTGTTTGACAGAAGACACAGTATAGACTAAAATGTATTTTCATTCTACTGGGCTTTCTTCACCTGATTATATAATGCTATGAAAGCTTTTAAGAAAAAAAAAAAAAAAAAGGGAAGTTTTTCTAGGCTAGATAAGCAAATTGTCATCACATGACCATAAAACCGGCCAATAAAGAATACTTTTAATTGAACACGGGCTTTCCATTCTGTAGACAGGAATGATCTTGAACACATGATCAGCAACGCAACCACTGTAGACAAAAACATACACACATGCAGATATAGATAGGTGTTCATACACATCTAGAAGATTATCAATGTCTCCCTTTTCAAATTTTCATTGGCATGACACTGACAACTTTTTTTACCATCATTGTTAGTCCTAGAATGAGTAACATCTACGTTACTTGGTTGGCAAATTGGATTAATAAAAACTTCAATTCTCATTGTGGTCTCATTTTCTGAAAGTAAAAGGAAGGTTCTGGAGCACTTACATTTTGGCAATTTGTAGGCTTTCTTCAGCATCAATCAAACTTTACACCTAATGTGACAATATACTGATCAGTGAAGTCTCTAATGAGAGTTTCTTTACAGCATTACTGTAATGCTTCCCATTACAAGCTACCAAAGTTGCAAACCAAGCAGAATTAATAAAAGGGATAGCTCCCTCCTATAATCCCAAGAAAAATTAAAAATGAATTTATTTTCAGAAGGTAGGAATACGAATTCAAATATGGTAAGAGAAGATGACTTGAAAAGCTATTTCACAAACTCCATGAATTTCTTTCAAACTATTCCCAACCATACTCTCATCCCCAAACTTATCCCATCTCTCCTGCCCTGAACTACCCACACCTGAACACCTACCTGATACCAGTAGAGCTGGCACTCATACTGAAAATCCATGATCTAAACGGAAATTGATTAACTCTGAACAGGAACAGAGATGCACAGAAAGGATTACCTAATTGCTACATAAAATAACCCCAAAGGATATACTTGAAATTCTGTCCAAAGTTGACAGAGGGTAAATCAGACAAAACTTGGCACTATCAAAACAAAGTTAAAAGGTTAAAACAAAACAAATAAAAAAAAAAAAAAAGGTATGAGAATAGTAAGGAAATAAAACTTTCCCTTTGTTATTGTAGCTCACTGTATTTTGTGAATTTTACTACCTATGAAATACTAATACCTATGAATACTATACTTTGGGTGATAAAGTGAACAAGCACTGTTTTCCTAATCTTTAACACAGTATGGAACATAAATTCTACAATATGTTTGAAGGACAATTTTCTTTCACAATATGGTATTTCTTCTCTTAGTCCATTTTACACAGTTAATTTAAATAGTGACCAAACATAAAAGCACTTATGTTCTTAGAAGAAAAGAGTGACTCCAATTTTTAGAGTTAAATGTAGTGATCCCACTGGTAAGAATATCCCTAAAGCCTTGGTTTAAAATTGACTTGAAGGAAACGTGCTATATTTAGTAGAACTGAAGGAGAAACGAAGGGCAAAAGGCTGAATGAGAAGATCAACAATGGACAAATGGTCATGTTTATTTTTGTAGTTAATCTTTAAGGCACAAAATAAATGTAAGAGCCAGATTAGGAAACAAGGGCCAATGCAGATCTTTTTCACCTAATTAACAACCAAGAAAAGAAAAAAGATGAACAGATCCTTTCCTGTGTTCAAATTAACCTATTTTAAACTATTTAGCCATTTTGCTTTTTTCTTCTTTCTTTCTTTGGGTTTTGTTCAGATTTAGTTTAAGTCATTTAGCTATGAACCTACAGATAGATGCCTCAGAAGCAAATCATGCCACATACCATACCTCGGATCCCTTGATCTACTTACTTTATACTTGAAGAGAGGTAAATGTGAGAATGGAAATGGGAGATTCCACTGCAGTAAACATATAAATAGGGAAAAACACACATAAACACCCACACATATTCCCCAGCCTTAAAACTAAAGCAAGGTGCACATTTACATTTCAAAACCTTGAAGCTTCAATTGTCCAGGAAAAAGATTCTTGCTTTATGGGCTATTTATTTTACTTCTGATTATAAACAAATGTAGTGTATATACACTTCTGTCCAAGAAATCTTGCACAATGTGGATTTTACAATGGATATCATGCACAAGATTAAAACAAGACCAAAAAGTGGAACTCAGAGGAAGCGATAAAGGCTCCAAGGTTTAACTGCTCTGGGAAGAAGAGATCACATCTGTTGACTGAGGATCACAGAAAGGTCCAAAACGTCCATAAATATCCTTGGCTCGTACTGCAAAGTAGTATTTGCTGCCAGATACAAACTGGGTGAGAGTGCATGCCATGGGCAAGGGAAGTGCCTTTACTTCACCAATCTTTTTCCACTGTGAGGGCACAGTGGCACTGGGTTCCTCATGGTAAGCGTAGAGATGGTAGCTGTCAACAGTGGCACAGCTTCGATCTACCTCCAGGACACTCCAAGACAGTACAATGCCATTTTGACTCTGAACTCGTGCTAACTTCAAGTGTGGCTTCTGAGGCAGAGATGTGCTGGCAGCTTCTGGGGGCAGACGCTGTGGCTGTGGGGCTTCTGGTAAGGGTGCTGGGTGTACAGGGCGTGGGGGCTCCTAACAAAAGAAGAGTCCTATTGATTTAATAATGATCACAGAAAGGACTATTTCTGAAGGCTAGAACTAAAACATCCTGAACATCATTTAGAGAGTTATCCTTTAACATCAAGAATACTAAGAAATACCAAATACTATACCACATTTGGCTAGCTCCACTTGATTTGTGACCAATCATGCTATAAACAATGGTGCTGAGGTGACTCCATATTTTCTACAATTAAAATACTGAACCTTGGGGCACCTGGGTGGCTCAGTGGGTTAAAACCTCTGCCTTCAGCTCAGCTCATGACGCCAGTGTCCTGGGATTGAGCCCCATGTCAGGCTCTCTGCTAGGCGGGGAGCCTGCTTCCCCCAATCTCTCTGCCTGCCTCTCTGCCTACGTGTGATCTCTCTCTCTCTCTCTCAAATAAATTAAAACAAAACAAAAACAAAACTAAAGCTTTCCATGGCAAAGAAAAGCCCCGGCTGATAGAAAATCATTTTGACAGAAACTAAAATCATCATCTATCTCTAACAAAATAATTTATGTTTAATTATCTATGCTATAGCGTCTCATTTTAGAATAATGTTAACATTATCTACTATATGTATGTAATTTGTGTATTTATTTATTTATTTTTAAAACATTTTATTTATTTATTTGACAGAGAGAGAGATCACAAGTAGGCAGAGAGACAGGCAGAGAGAGAGGAGGAAGCAGGTTCTCCATGGAGCAGAGAGCCCGATGTGGGGCTCGATCCCAGGACCCTGGGATCATGACCTGAGCCAAAGGCAAAAGCTTTAACCCACTGAGCCACCCAGGCGCCCCTAATTTGTGTATTTGACTCTACTTTCATTTTTAAGCCATTTTCCACCGAAGGACAGTAGCATATCATAAATAAGCACATTTAATGCTGAATGTATATTATGTTCTTGGGTCAGTCTGCACAAAAAAGGTGACATTTAAGATGAACTATGAAAGGTAAGAGTTAG
The DNA here is from genome assembly GCF_030435805.1 of Mustela lutreola. Classification (NCBI taxonomy): domain Eukaryota; kingdom Metazoa; phylum Chordata; class Mammalia; order Carnivora; family Mustelidae; genus Mustela; species Mustela lutreola. The sequence continues at coordinate 93,581,027 of NC_081297.1, forward strand.
AAATGAAGAAACAGTGTGTACCCCTTTCTGCCAATAGGTAATGCATGAATAAAGGCATGGGGCTATAGGAAAGTAAGGGGATTTATGGGCAAAAACAAGTATTAACTTTTACTTAGACGTAAAGCATATGAATCAGGAAAGAAATTTGGAAAGGTAGGTTAAGGCCATATGATGAAAAAGCATGAATATTAAGTGTGTGAATTCAAAATGACTTGTTTCTAACATTGGACATTATTATTATCATCACTGTATCTAGGTTTTTTGTTTTTGTTTTTGTTTTTTTTTTAAGATTTTATTTATTTATTTGAGAGAGAGAGTACAAGTGGTGGGGCGGGGTGCAGAGGGAGAGGGCTCCATCCCAGGACTCCGGGATCATGACCTGAACCAAAGACAGACGCTTAGCCAACTGTGTCACCTAGGCACCCTATATCTAGGTTTTAATAAAGATTACAGTGATGGTAATTTTTTTTCTAAAAAAATTCAAGTGTGAGCCAGGAAAAAGGGATATGGAATGATCTTTTTTTTTTTCCAAGTGAAATGTATCGTTTGCTCACTGACTTTAGACTGAAAAGTTATAAAACAATTAAGATTTCCTTAACTAAATTCATTTAACAAGAACTATGTTTTAATATGCACTTCATAAGATGGGTAATTTATATACATTAAACCGTGAATTCTGTGAAGGTTTGACGCCATCTTTTTAATCTCCGTTCCCTGTCAAAGCTTAGTAATGTAACGTCAACATAGGACAAACTCAAAAAGGGCATGCTGGGTAACTTCAAGGAATGTAAACGTGCTTGAATTCATATGCCTACTGGAAAACACATTCATATACATATCTGGAAAAAGGTAAAATCCACAGTTAAAAAGCTAAAATGAATATAAAATTAGAAAAAAAAATTACATTTAAATAAAATACTGAAAGCTGAAGAAATAGAAGTGATTTGAATGCTGGTCATTTTACTGTATTTACTCTCTCAACTTATCTTTTTCTTCTTTAAGTGATTTAGTTAGCTAAATAAATAACATTAAATAAACATGTAGCTAGCAAGATCCAAGAGAAGATGGCTGAAGCCATGAATCCAACTGGAAGGAGCACAGAAATTTAAGGAGATTGACAACAGCTTTAACGGCTGTCATATCCCCTCTAATTCTTAAAATTCTAGGATTCTGAATCTGTTCATATCCTGAAACTTAATATTAAGAGAACTGAGTTTTTTCTCATTTTTGCCATTGCAAGGGAGATTTTTATTCAGGTTTTACAAATAAGACAATAGGGATCTGCTTCAAAATAACCCAGTGTCTACATGGGCTATTAGAGTGAGTGGGTGGTATTATATATGAAAAAGATTAGCCATATGCTGATAAGTGATGAGTGATGGGTAAGCAGGAATCATCATAGTATACTCTCTATTTATGTACTTGAAAATTCTCATTTAAAAGCAATTTTTACATTAAAATTTTTTTTTAAAGTTCCTCCTGTAAGATACACAGTTTCTTACAAGACAATACACATGAGCTCTTGGTTTGTTTTTTTTTTTTGTTTTTTTTTTAAAAGCTCTTGATAGGTCATCAAATCTGCAAAAACTATCATATTAGAGATTTTTGCTCTATATTTTTTGAAGGAATATGGAATGAAAGAAATTATTTGTAGCTGTAAACAATAGTAATGGTATATTCACCATATTGGTATTTTTGGTTGTTGTTTTAATATAGTTTTTAAAGATTTTATCTATGTATTTGTCAGAGAGAGAGAGCACAAGCAGAGGAAGTGACAGGCAGAGGGAGAAGGAAAAGCAGGCTCCCTGCTGAGCAGAGAGCCCCATGTGGGGCTTGATCCCAGGACCCTGCAATAATGACCTGAGCTGAAGGAAGATGCTTAACAGACTGAGCTGCCCAGGCACCCCAGGGCTAGGTTTGAAACACTGAAAACACTGCAGGTGCTGGGATCAGACAGCCTACATTAAAGTGGCTCTGACAGTAGCTTGGGTAATGACACTGAGTAGCCTGAGTAACCACTTAACATCTTTGTGACACAGTATCTTCTTCTATCAAAAGGAGAATAATAATCTTCATAGGGTTGTGAGAATTAAATAAAATAATACCTGTACTTAGTAGAGTGCCTGTTAGTGTTCCATTAACATATATATAGCATATGTTATACTATATGGACTATACTAGTCCATATAGTTAGTGCTCCATTAACATTAATTTTTTCATTGTAGTGTGGTAAGAAAAATAGCCGTTAAGAGGATAGATTAGAAAGCTGGAATGTGTGAGTTTTTATGAGGTAAGACCTTGAGCTGGTTATTTTCTGTGTATTAGCTGCCATATTTATAATAAAAAATAAAAAAGGAGAACAAGACCCTAAAGGATTCCTGAGTGAGTACCAAGTCTATTAACAGTGCCACACAGCAAGCACTGAAGAAAAGCTCTCAATTTTATTAGGCATACTTAAAAAGGGACACTTTGCTTGGTGAAAAGTGGTATGAAATCTCAGTTCCTTTCCTTCTCATAAAGCCAGCATTTCCACTTACATGGTACACTATACCAAATACTATTAAAATCATGTCTCAGAATAATATGACATTGTTTTGGAGCCTAAATCTAAGGAAAAATCTTTGATTTTCTCAGTCGTCTCTCTCTCTCTTTTTTTTTTTTTAAGATTTATTTATTTATTTATTTGACAGAGAGAGAGAGAGAGAGAACAAGTAGGCACAGAAGCAGGCAGAGAGAGAGAGGAGGAAGCAGGCTCCCTGCTGAGCAGAGAGCCTGATGTGGGGCTCGATCCCAGGACCCTGAGACCATGACCCGTGCTGAAGGCAGAGGCTTAATGCACTGAGCCACCCAGGCGCCCCTCTCTGTCGTCTCTTAACAAATGAATTCTCAATACCACTGGAGTATTAAAAATAATAAAGTGATGGTAATGTACAAATTAGATCTGCTATAAGGTTTTAAGAAAAAGAATAAAGCTAGAACATGAAAAAAAATACTTTTTAATACTCAAAAATACTCTTTTTAATGTAATCATAAGTTAAAAATGTTCTATTTTCACTCCACATGCCCTAGCTGTGGACTCTTTTAAACTCTATACACCACCACAAGCAACCTCAGTGATCCCTGAAGACTACCATCCCTAAGAACATTTGTTCATAATGGTAAGATCTATCTTCTTACATAACTTTCTGTTGGAAAAACAGAAGACCTGTCTTTCCTCTTGATACAACTAGGCTGAAGGATAAGCTAACTACAATAATATTTGACAGCTCTACAGTTGAAAAGTTTGAAAATCCAAACATCAACACTTACAGTATGCACTTGTGGTGGTCGGTGATGCACTGTGAGCTGAGGTCCTGTTGATCCCAGGGTTAGTCCATTGTTTACAACATAGGTAGTTGCTTGAGGCACTCGAACAGTGACACCTACAAAAGAAAATTAAGGCATAAAACCAGAATTCTAGGGATACTTGTGTGGCTCAGTCAGTTAAGCATCTGACTCTTGATTTTGGCTGAGGTCATGCTCTCAGGGTTGTGAGATCAAGCCCTGCATCAGGTTCTGCACTAAATACGGAGCATGCTTAAGTTTCTCTCCCTCTGCCCCACCCCCCCCTCTCTCCCTCTCTAAAACAAACAAACAAACAGACCCTAAATTTCTTTTCTAAATTTGGTAAAAAACACTGATTAAACACTCGAAGCCAGCAAAGTGATATTTTTAAAATTTGGAAGTAAAAACAAAAACACTCAACCAAATAATAAGCATGAGGAGAAAGAAATTTTCCTTTATACAAGCAACCAAAAAAAAAAAAAAATGTACTTCCATAAACTCTTTCTCAAGAAGCCCTTGGAGGATGTGTGCCACCAATTATGAGAAAGAAAATCAAGAAAGAGAAAAATATGAGATAAAAGAAACAGTGGAGATCAGCACAGGAGAGAAATAAATGGAATCTCTACCAAGAGGACTATAACCAAAAACCCTAGAACAGTAGAACACAGTGGTTTATCACAGGTAGACATCAAACAGGCCAGAATGGAGCAGTGTAACTAAACGTAGACAAACTGAAGCTATCCTCAAAAATTGCTCTGCTAGGGGCACCAGGTGGCTCAGCTGGTTAAGAGTCTGTCTTCAGCTCAGGTCATCTTCCAGGGTCCTGGGATCGAGCCCCACCGTGGGCTCCCTGATCACTAAGGAGCCTCTTCCCTCTCCTCCCCACCTGAATGCCCTCTCTTGGCTATCTGTGTCTCTCTCTCAAATTAAAAAAAAAAAAAAAAAAAAAAAAAATCTCTGCTGTCTCATCTTTTCAACTAGAACAAAAATCTCGACAATATGTTATCCTTGGTTTGTGTTAATCAGGTTTCTCACTTTTTCTCCATGCTGCACACAAAGCTGAGGATACTCATTTCACTTAACAGAAAACTATTTTGACATATGTTAGGGCAACAGAAACAGATAATTTAAAGTGCCTGGACCATATTAATGCCATATATTCAGTTCCTGGCCTATACACTGACTACGGTAAGCCCAGTTACTCAGAACTCATTCATGACCCTACTGACTGATTTCCTAGAAAATGCTCCTGTAAACTTGAGAAAAACTAAGTCAAACTGTGAACTAGAGCCTCTGCTTAGTTTATTTTCTCCTCGAAATCATCATCTAATAATCAGTTTTTTTAACCAGCTAGATTTGCCCGTGGTATTAAATTTTGCAAAACGAAGTGTTTTTGGTGATATTTGGTGGCAAAATCATACAGAAAAGCAGAAAGTGAAGACCATGGTTACCTCAAATGAAAAGGGAGAGGGATACAATGAAGGTACACAGTAGGCCTGTAGGATCAGGCCTATATCAGCTCTGCTTCTTAGACTGGTAGAGATTTCATAGGTGGTTCATTTTGTTAGTTTTCTTTAAACTCTACATATGCTTTTAATATAAACTTCTGTTTGATAGATTTTACTACTAAATACAATCTATATAATTATAAATTTAACATATACATATAATTATATATATGTATGTGTGTGCCTAGAAACAATAGGTATCCTTTAACATGTTCCTGTCTTCTATTTCTCAGCCATCTTCCCCACCTTTAAGGCTCTCTCTCTCCTTGGAGGCTATCCTTAATCATTATTTCCATTATCTGGGCTATGGCACAATTAATCATTCCTACGTTAATTAGGCAAGGTATCTCTTAAGAGTGTGTAGACCATTATCAAATACAGCATTGTGATAATACAGGCCATAAATAAAATTAAACTGAAGATGACACATGGAGCACAAATCATATAATACACATGTCCAATTTTTCTGGTTAACTTAGAGAAGAAAAATTAATTAATCTATATTAATTATAAATAACATATCATAATTATATTTATAACTAATAGTATCATATAATTACATGATTATAATTATTGAGTCATTTAAAAATGTATTATAATGATATATAATATTTATATATATATAAGCATTTAGCATTTTTTGCTAAATCTAATGTCAATATAAGCCCACTAAATGCTGAAGGACTACGTCGAACGTGAGGCCATACACAAGAAGAAAAGTCTCTTACTATTTTGGGGATTGACCTGTCGGACAGCAGGAGCTTGCATAACAGTTCCTCGCAAGGGAGCCTGAGCTGGTGGTGCTGGGAGAGTTGTATAAACCACTTGGTGGTTTGCAGGAGCTCTCGGTACAGGGAGTCTTGTGGTCACCTGAGTTACTGGACGATGTGTCACATTCACGGTGGTGGGAGCTAATGAAAAGCAGAAAAACATTAAAATGCAGTTATGTTAACATATTAATAGTAATTAATTTTGCATAAAATCTAACTATAATAAAGAGAGAAATACAACAGTCTCCTTTTGTAATCTTGAAAGATATATAGCCAACCAAAATTAATAGTAATATTTTTATAATACAAACTTCAGAGGAAAAAAGCACCTCAACCATGTCTGGTCCCCTCCCTACTCTTTAGTTTGACTTGATGATAAACATGTGAAGATAAAGACTTGAGAGTATGACCTTAAGGGATTGACTTAAAAGAGCATATTTTTACTCCTTAATGTTTAATTATTCTTAGTAGAGTGGGATTTGGGGTCTTCCAGATCTTCTACTGATGGCATAAATCCAATATATATATAAGCAGGAGTAACTGTATTCTCACAGTTTAAGAAACTGGCAGGTTATTGTAATGGACATTTTCTTCAGGTGAACCAAACCATCTTTTAATTGAAAACAATAAAACATCAATTAAAATATAGAATTCTTCCTTCTCTACTCCAGCATTCCTCCTAATTTTTGTTTCAGAGAACATTCATGCCTTGAGTGATGTTAATATATATTTATCAAAAAAGTCCTAAATGTTCACTGGCAGCATGGAACTACAATAATTATTTTAGAAGTTAACATTTTCTTGTTAATAACTCTGAATTATCATCACATTTTACAAATAACCACATATTAACTATATAATAAATAATAATAAATCTACTTTTATATGGAAAAATAAAACAAACCTGGAAGTAAACATTGGGTATGACAAGGATAAAAAGGTTTCTTTACTAATGGCTTATTTAGTAACATCTTTACTTACTCTTTATATATCTAAACTTTGAGCGTAAGCATTTAGAAAGGGGTAGAATGTACAGAAGGAGGAATGCCTGCCTCTTCATCTCTTTATTACCCCATTTTGTTATCTATCTTGCACATGGTTTGTATAATGATATTTCCTTCTAAATTATCCAAAGTGGTGACTTAAACTTTGATTTCAGTACATACAATTCCAGGTGATCTCAATGTTTTCCTTAATGAGAAAAGTCCACACATAATTTCGAATATAAATCTCTAATGATGGGCTATTTTATTAAAAAACAAACAAACAAACAAACAGGGGCACCTTGGGTGGCTCAGTCAGTTAAGCAACATGTTACCAGGATCCTGGGATCGAGCCCCACATGTGGCTCCCTGCTCAGCGGGGGGCATGCTTCTCTCTCTCCCTCTACGTCTGCTGTTCCCCTTGCCTGTGCTCTCCTGCTCTGTCAAATATATAAATAAAATCTTTAAAAAAAAAAAAAAAAAAGACAAACTGTCTTGGGGCTCCTGAGTGGCTTAGTCAGTTGAGTATCCAACTCGTGGTTTCAGCTCAGGTCATGATCTCAGGGTTGTGAGACTGAGCTCCCTGTCAGGTTTCACTCTTCACAGTCTGCTTGAGATTCTATCCCCCTCTTCCACCCTCCCCCTGCACTCTTCAGCCCACCTGCATGCTCTCTAATAAATAAATAAATAAAAATCTTAAAAAAAAAAAAAAAAAAGACAAGGGCGCCTGGGTGGCTTAGTGGGTTAAGCCTCTGCCTTTGGCTCAGACCATGATCTCAGGGTCCTGGGATTGAGCCCACATTGGGCTCTCTGCTCAGCAGGGAGCCTGCTTCTCCCTCTCCACCTGCATCTCTGCCTACTTGTGATCTCTCTCTTTCAAATGATTAAATAAAACCTTAAAAAAAAAAAAAAGACAAAAGGTCTTGATTGGCTTTCCAACAGAAGACCTAGGCTACATCTTGAAAATAAAGGAATGATAACTTCTTGAGAGGCAGTGTGTAAAATATTAGTATATATCTCCAAAGGTAGTGTCAGGCCAGTTAAAACTAGTTCACATTAAGGATCATTTAAAATTTATTGCTTCATCAGTCAACTGGTCATAGTCAGAATGAACCATTACAGCCGCCCCCCTAAAGAGAAACTATATTCATTTCTGCTGCTTATAGTGGCAGATGACATATATTGTAATTTTTCTTCCTTATAACCGCTCCGTATCAGTCAGTGCTGCTACTTAAGAAGGTCAGCAAATCTAAGTTACACTATGTTCAAGAAGCTGCACTGTCCTCTAAAAAACAGAGAATTATCCTTAATTTTCTACCTAATCTTTCTACTTACTTCCATAGTCATATTTCACCATAAGCAGAACTAAAGGCTTCAACTCAACGATTCAGCAAGTTTACCTGTGGGAAGTAAATGTATGGTTGTCTGAGATGGTCCACTTGTTGGCACCCCAGATGGCTGAAGAGGTGGTGCTGGCTGGATGGGTTGCAATGGTCGAGACACAGGCTGAGAAGAACCCATGGTTGACACAGGGGTATGGTTTAGCTTTTTAGGGTCTATTAATTAAAAGTGAGACATTGTGATTATTATTGATAGGCAAAAACTAGAAATACAGGTTTTACTTTCATTTGCCAATTTTACATTTGCTTGCCATTGAGTCACATTTACCGCTAAGTGAACAATTTATTTCTATTTACCACATTTACATGTTTACCACGTTAAAACATTTACCACATTAAAACATCACATCACAGCCTTAAATAATTCACCATTGATTCTATCACATATTCTAAGTCACATTTATAGAAATAGTTTTACATTGTTTTTCATCATGTCAATCAGAATAATTTCATTTCCTATATCACACGTATCCATTATCTAGAGCAAGGACATTCTCCTAAACATATATATATATATTGATGAATTTTTTTATCAGTGACCTTTATCACTGTTTAGGTTCTTTTGTTAGCTAATATAGAGTGTTGCTTATTTACATTATCCAGTTATTAAAATAAGATACACATAGAGTATCTAATCTCAAAGAAGGTATAGGACAGCCTATGAAATAAATGCTTGCATCTCAGAAAAAGCCCTCAAAAATAGGTAACCACTATATGGGATAATATAAAAAAAAAACTTTTATTCTAAAATAGATACAAATGCATCAAGCATAATGCTACAGAGATCTGTCTTCACTGGTTAATATACTGGATTAAAAGGAAAAAATGTTATCAAAACATTCCTTGGTACTGGTACAATTACTTATTAAGTACCTTGTGAAGCTCCACTCTCTTCATCATCCATTGTGAGATCAATGACACCACCTGAATCACTGCCTGTGGCTTTTCCACTCTGAAAAACAAAACTTCTGCATTTTGCAAAGGAAACTCTGGCAGATGTAAGGGGAAAATGAAATAATACTAAGGGGCAACAAGGATAATGAATAGCCTGGTTCAATCTGGAACACTAAATGGCTTTCCTTGAAAAAAATAGTCTGTCAGACAAATGACCCCAAATACTCATGAGCTATACATCTGTCATCCAGAAAAGAATTTTGAAAGATTTTCACAAGAAATTTTAGAGGTTGTTTTTTTTATTTGCTTATTGCACAGAGCTAAGTACTTTCACTGTTAAGTGATTAAACATAAAACACCATTTTCCAGCATTTAAAATATTGATCAATGCTATACCAAATTATCAGTATTAATTCACCAAAGCACCAAAGGCAACTTCAAAGCTAGAACTGGGTTATATAAAATAATCTTCTCCCCTAACAAAAGGTATGCTATAATAAGATATGGTGTATGCTACACTATTAACTGACATCCAACCTAATCAACCCATTGTCCCAAATCATTAGAAATGTAATTTAAAATTCTACATAATAGCAACAAAAAAGGAAGTAGTACAATACAGACCTAAATAGCCAGTATCTTTAAGTCAAAAAGACTGAGGGCATCTTTTAGTTCTAGCTCATATTAGCAATGTGAATTTATATTAAAAGATAACATCCTCAATTCCCAAACTCTGGATATGGGGTCTGTTATAAGGATGAATCCAATATGCATACAAAGAGCTTAACACCAGGTATAACATATACTGTGTAATGTTAATCGTAATTACTTTATAACATATTATACCGAAATCAGCTCCAAATGACTAAGGTTTTCAGCTACAAAATTCAAATTTTATGTAATTCAAGAAAATAATTCCTTGATATTAAAAAATTCAGGTCCAATCCAAAGATAATGATGTAATTCTAAATCTTACAATTATGAATCTCTCTATGATAATGACTTCATTGGAAATGATTTAACACACACAAAAACCTACAATCCAAAAATTAAAGTTCTTAACAAATTCTTTTTTTTTTTTTTTAAGATTTTATTTATTTATTTGACAGACAGAGATCACAAGTAGGCAGAGAGGCAGGCAGAGAGAGGGGAGAGGGGAAGCAAGCTCCCTGCTGAGCAGAGAGCCCGATGAGGGACTCCATCCCAGGACTTGAGATCATGACCTGAGCCAAAGGCAAAGGCTTAACCCACTGAGCCACCCAGGAGTCCTCTTAACAAATTCTTAAAGCATGTAAAAGAATCCACTTACTGCAACGTATTTATAAGGTCCAATTTTCAAAATTTACTAAAATTTAAATTTATCAAAATTAGACAAATATGCAAAGCCCAGTAAAGCAGAATCCAAAAAAAATGTCAAAAGAAAATGACTCCCAAGTGGAACCAAATGTTGAATTCAGCAAAGTCTTCAAAACAGCTTTTAAGAATACATTTAAAGAAATAAAGGAAAATATAATAATAACAAATGTATAAGAAATCTCAAAAGTAGAAACTGAAAAACAAAAATTGAAATTCTAGGTCTGAGAAGTACGATTACTAAATTAGAATAATTTTCATTGTATTAAAGAATATTGGAAATCCATTATCCAATACTGGAAAATCCATTTTCCAATATTGGAAATCCATTATCCTGTGAGCTGTAATTACAATTTTACTTTGAAATAGAAGGAAGAAATCTCACCTGTGATGTGCTATCAGCTGCTTTCTTATTAACAGAAGTATCTATTGTTTTGTTTGTCTGGTTTTCTGAGGAATCAAAAAAATAAAAGTCATTTTTAAAAAGCACCTACACAAGGTGAAAGGTTTGATTGTCTTATATTCAACAACTAATGTAATTTTCTCCAATTATTTTCTTCTATTAACATGTCACATATGTAAATGAACTCTCTCACAGACCATTTCTATAGTAACTTTCAGAAGGGCAAATTCACAATACAGAGAAAAAACTTCCATGTACCCAATGCCGAAAATATTTAACTCTATCTTAAAGAATATCTTCAAAGAAATAATTTAGGATGTGCATAACTTCAATATCCCAACATATGTAAATGGCTAAAATCTAATTGCTCCATACTATATGCCTTTGGAGAAAAAGATGTAATGACATGGCAAAAATATAATAAAATCATCACAAACTACAAAGAGATTCTGAGAAAATATATATGTATAATCTCAGTAATTCAGATTATTTTAAATGCATTTTTCAATTACTTTGCACTTAGTTTGTGATATATATGCATATACACACATGAAAGTTACTTTGAGAACAGCAAAGAAAATTAATCAAGTATGTTTTTCTGCCTCAACTTCTAAAAAGAAGGTATTAAATTTTATCAAATGTGTTTAGCATCTACTGAGATGATTATGTAACTTTTCCTCTTTGGTAATTTCCTCTTTGGTGAATTTCCAATGCTGAAACATCCTATCCTTGCTTTCTGTAGATAATAATGTTCTTGGTCAAAATATGGCATTTCTTTCATTCCAAATCTCCAGAACACATATAGAGTAAACCATTAAAAAAAAAAAAAAAAAAGCAGAGGCTTTAACCCATTGAGCCACCCAGGTGCCCCCTAACTCTACCTTTTATCTCCCCCAAACCCTTTTCCTGGCTGTAGCCAGTGTTCATGGCTGTCACTCTCCCCTGCAAAAATGCTTTCATCCCACTGCCTACCATCTTTCCATTTATTATCACATACCTTTTCTAGATCTCCCACATCCTCTCACAGAAACCTCATTATCTTAACATTAACCACATTTATAATTAATTACTTATTTAATGGCAACGTCCCCTATTTGATTGCAAGCTTGGTGAGAATGTGGACTATATGTACATTTCTGTGTGTCTGCAAGATTTTAGACCAATTATGGGTATTTAATATTTCATGAGTGAATGAAATTTCCCAAATTTTTATTTGAATTCTAGTTTGTTAACATACAGTGAAATACTGGTTGGAGGAACAAAATTTAGTGATTCACCACTTACAGGTAACACCCAGTTCTTATCCTAACAACTGACCTTCCCTAATACCCATCACCCATTTAACCCCTACCTACAACCGTCTCTTATGGCTTATTTCCCTTGCTCTTTTGTTCCCTCTTTCCCATATGTTCATCTGTTTCATTTCCTAAATTCCACATCAGTGAAATCATATGGTATTTGTCTTTCTCTCTCCTGTTTCACTTAGCATCATACACTCTAGCACCCTTCACATCATTGCAAGTGGCAAGATTTCATCTTTTTGATGGGCGAGTAATATTCTGTTGTGTGTGAGAGAGAGTGTGTGTGTGTGTATAATACCTCTTCTTTATCCATTCATCACTTGGATATTTGGGCTTTTTCCATAATTTGGCTATTGCTGATAATGCTGCATAAACACTGGGGTACATATGCCCCTTTCAATCTGTTTTTGTTTTTTGTTTGTTTTTTTAAAATCATTTGGGTGAATATCTAGCAGTGCAATTGCTGGATTGCAGGGCGGTTCTATTTTTACCCTTTTGAGAAACCTCCATACTGTTTTTCAGAGTGGCTTCACTAGTTTGCATTCCCACCAACAGTGCAAAAGGATTCCCCTTTCTCTGCATCTTCACCAGCATCTGTTTTTTCCTGAGTGTTAATTTTAGCCATTCTGCCTGGTGTGAGGTGGTGTATCACTGTGGTTTTGATTTGTATCTCCCTGATGATGGATAATGCTAAGCACTTTTGCATATGCCTATTGGCCATCTGTATATGTTTTGGGAGAAAATACCTATTCATGTCTTCTGCCCATTTCTTAATTGGATTATTTGGTTTTTGGATATTGAGTTTATAAGTTATTTATAGATTTTGGATAATAACACTTCATCAGATATGTCATGTGTCAACGTCATATGTCAGTATCTTCTCCCATGCCATAGGCTGCCTTTTAGTTTTGTTGGTTATATCCTTTGCTGAGCAGAAGCTTTTTATCTTGATCAAGTCCCAATAGTTCATTTCTGCTTGTTTCCCTTGCCACTAGCAACATGTCTAGTAAGAAGTTGCTATGCCCCAGGTTAAAAACGGTTTCTGCCTGTGCTCTCCTGTAGGATTTTGTAGGTTTCCTGTCTCACACTGTGGTCTTTCATCCATTTTGAATTTATTTTTCTGTATGGTGAAAGTGGTCCAGTTTCATTCTTCTGCATGTGGCTGGCTGTCCAATTTTCCTGGCATCATTTATTGAAGAGACTATCTTTTTTCCTTTGGATATGTTCTTGCCTTGTTGAAAATTAGTTGGCCATACAGTTTTGAGTCCATTTCGGGATTCTCTATTCTGTTCCACTCATCTAAGTGTCTATTTTTGTGCCAGTACCATACTGTCTTGATGATTACAGCTTTGTAATACAGCTTGAAAACCGGAATTGTGAGGGCTGCAGCTTTGGTTTTCTTTTTCAGGATGACTTTTGGCTATTCAATGTCTTTTGTAGTTCCACACGAATTTTAGTATTGTTTGTTCTAGCTTTGTGAAAATGCTGATGGTAATTTGGTAGGGATTGCATTTTTTGTGTAGATTGCTTTGGGCAGAATAGACATTTTCACAATATTTATTCTTCCTATCCATGGGCATAGAATTATTTCCCATTTTGTTGTGTCGTCTTCAATTTCTCTATCATAAGTGTTCTACAGTTTCCAGATTTTTTTCCCTCTTTGGTTAGATTTCTTCCTAGGTATCTTATGGTTTTTAGTACAACTATAAATAGGATCAATTCCTTGATTTCCTGCTGCTTCATTTTCGGTGTATAGAAGTGCAACATATTTCTGTACCTTGATTTTATATCCTGCAACTTTGCTGAACTCACATCTTTGGTGGAATCTTTGGGTTTTCTACATAGTATAATATGTCAGGTGCAAATAGTGGAAGTTTGACTTCTTAATTGCTGATTTGGATGCCTTTTCTTCTTCCTGTCTGATTGCTGAGGTTAAGACTTCCAGTACCATGCTAAATAGTAATAGTCAGGGCGGTCATCCATGTTGTGTTCCTTACCACAGAAGAAAAGCTCTCAGTTTTTCCCCACTGAGAATAATAGCCGTGGGTCTTTCATATATGACCTTTACAACACTGACATATGTTCCATCTATACCTACTTTGTTGAGGGTTTTTATCAAGAATGGATGCTCCATTTTGCAAATACTTTTTCTGCATCTATTGAGGGAATCATATGGTTCTTATCCTTTTTTTTAATTAACATGGTAGATTATGTTGATTGATTTGCAAATACTGAACCAATCCTGAAGCCCATGAATGTCACTTTATCATTGTGAAGAATTCTTTTACAATGTCTGTTGGATTTGATGTGTTGTCCTGTTGAGAATTTTTGCATCCATGTTCATCCATGATATTGGCCTGTAATTCCTCTTTTTAGTGGGGTCTTTGGTTTTGGAATCAAGGTAATGCTGGCCTTGCAGAATGAGTTTAGAAGCTTTCCTTCCATTTGGTACATTTTGGAATGGTTTGAGAAGAAATGGTATTATTTCTTCCTTAAATGTCTGGTAGAATTCCCCTGGAAAGCCATCTGGCCCTGGAATTTCGTTCATTGGAACATTTTTGATTACTGATTCAATTTCTTTGCTGGTTATTGGGTCTGTTCTAATTTTCTATTTCTTCCTGTTTCAGTTTTGGTAGTTTATATGTTTCTAGGAATGTTTCTAGGAATTTCAGATTGCCCAGATTGTTGGCATATAATTTCTCACAATATTCTCTTATAATTGTATTTCTGTAGTGTTGGTTGTAATTGCTCTCTAACCTGTGATTTTATTCGAGTCCTTTCTTTTTTCCTTGTGGTAAGTCTGACTAGGGGTTTATCAATTTTATTAATTCTTTCCAAGAACCAGCTCTTAACTCCTCTGATCTGTTCTACTGGTTTTTTTTTTTGTTTATTTCTATAGCATTTATTTCTACTTTTATCTTTATTATTTCCTTTCTTCTGTGGCTTTAGGTTTTTTTTTTCCTAGCTCCTTTAGATGTAAAGTTAGTTTGTGTATTTCAGCCTTTCCTTGTTTCTTGAGATAGGCCTGTACTGCAATCTAATTCCCTCTTAGGACTGCCTCTGCTGTATTCTAAAGGTTTTGGACTGGAGTATTTTCACTTGCATTTGCATCCATGTATTTCTTTAAATTCTTCTTTAATTTCCTGGTTAACCCATCCATCATTCTTAAAAATGCTCTTTAACCTCCATGTATTTGTGGCCTTTCCAAAATGTTTCTTGTGGTTGAATTCAAATTTCATAATGTTGTGATCTGAAAACATTCATTGTATGATTTCAATCTTTTTGTACTTGTTAAGGGCTGATTTGTGACCCAGTAAATTATCTATTCTGAAGAATGTCCCATGTGCACTCAAAAAGAATGTGTATTCTGGACACCTGGTTGGCTCAATCAGTTAAGCATCTGCCTTCAGCTCAGGTCATGATCCCAGGGTGCTGGGATCAAGTTCTGAGTTGGGCTCCCAGCTCAATAGGGAGTCTGCTTCTCCCCCTGCTTGTGTGCATGCAGCACTGTCTCAAAAAATAAATAAAATCTTTTTTTTAAAAAAAATGTGTATTTTGCTGCTTTAGGCTGAAATGTTCTGAATATATCTGTTAAGTCCATCTGGTCCAGTGTGTCATTCAAAGCCATTGTTTTCTTGTTGATTTTTCTGCTTAAAAGATCTGTCTACTGCTATAAATGGGGTATTAAAGTCCCCTACTACTACTATTGCATTATTATCAATGAGTTTCTTCATGTTCATTATTAACTGATTATATATTTGGATGTTCCCAAGTTGGGGGCACTGTTAGCTCTTCTTGGTGGGCAGACCCCTAAATTATGATACAGTGCCCTTCTTCATTGCTTGTTACTGTCTTTGGTTTCAAATCTAGTTTGATGTAAGTATAACTACTCCAATTTTCTTTTTACATCCATTAGCATGACAGATGGTTCTCCATTCTCTCACTTTCAATCTGGAGATGATTTTAGGTCTAAAA
Organism: Mustela lutreola; assembly: GCF_030435805.1. Taxonomy (NCBI): domain Eukaryota; kingdom Metazoa; phylum Chordata; class Mammalia; order Carnivora; family Mustelidae; genus Mustela; species Mustela lutreola. Next base: position 93,596,938 of record NC_081297.1, read on the forward strand.
TGAGTCTCTTGTAGGTAGCATATAGATGTGTCTTGCAGCATATAGATATGTCTTTTTTCTTTTTTTAATCCATTCTGATCCCCCATGTCTTTTGATTGGAGCATTTAGTCTGTTAACACCCAGAGTGACTACTGACAGATATGAATTTAATGCCACTGTGTTACCTCTAAAGTGGGAATTTCTGGGCCTTTCTAGTGCTTTTGGTTTTGGTCTTTTCTGTTCCCCCCACTCAAAGTCCTCTTTAATATTTCTCATAGTGCTTGTTTAGTGGTCACAAACGCATTTAATTTTTGTTTGTCAGGAAATTCTTTATTGCTCCTTCCATTCTGAATGACACCTTGCTGGATAAAGTAGTCTTGGCTGCATATTCTTCCCATTCAGCATGTTGAACATATCATGCCACTCTCTTCTGGCCTGTCAAGTTTCTGTGGACAGATCTGTTGTGAATCTGATCTGTCGTCCCTTGAGGGTTAAGGACTTTTTCCCTTGCTGCTTTCAGGATTCTTTCCTTGTCTATGTATTTTGTGAATTTGACTATAATATGCCTTGGTGATAGTCAGCTTTTGTTGGATTTAATGGGAGTTCTCTATGTTTCTTGGATTCTGATGTACGTTTCCTTCCTCAGATTTGAGAAGTTTTCAGCTATAATTTGTTCAGATAAGCCTTCTGCCCCCTTTTCTCTTTTCTTCTGGGACGCCTATGATACAAATACTACTATGCTTTAAGGAACTGATGAGTTCCCTAAGTCTACATTTGTGATTCAGTATCTTTCTTTCCTTCTTCTTTTCATGTCACTGTAGTGTGTGTGTGTGTGTGTGTGTGTGTGTGTGATTGTTGGGAAAGCCTGTTACAGTCCTGATCCTGAGAGGAATGGCTTTATTAAGAGAAGGTTAAAAAAAAAAGTAGCTAGATCTTATTTTCCCTAGAGCTAAGGCTTCAAAGCACTCTATGATCAGCAGACTTGGTGCTGTGCGGGGCCTGTGCTGGTATTCTAGGGGAGGGGCCTGCTGCACTGATTCTTTAGGTGAACTTGTATGAATGATTAACTATAATTTAAGCCCTATATCTCCTCACAGCCTCTAGGAGAATTTTTACTTTACTATAAACAGAAAATACTGACTTACTCTGGGAGGACACATGAACTATATAATAAAATATAATAAACTACATGCATTCTAGTTAGATAGCCTATGTTCTCATTAAATCAATAATACCTACATAACTATATGACTTAAAATGTTTTAATTATACAACTAATTGATTTATCATGTTACAAATGTATTAAAGGTTGGGGTTCAACCTTCATATTCAGCCAAAATGTGCCATATGGCATCAGCTTGGGTTTTGGGAAGCCTAAACAGCCATAAATGATGGCACCTCTAAAATGATGCATGATTAAAGAATACATCATTTCAGATCTCATTCTGATTAACACAATAAAAAAAGCTTATCATTCATATTTATGGTTAATATCCAATAGTTTACTTTCAAACATAAGCACTCTAAATAGAACTTGAAATGACGATCTCCTTAATTTATACAATAAAATACATAAAAATGTGTTAAATACATGTTAAAATATAAAAGTTTAAATATAAATGTATTTATTGCAAAAGTAGAATGATGTACAGATTAGAAATGGTTCTGAAAACTATTAGTTTTACATACAAAAACAAGAACAGTGAAGTAATTAATAAATACAAAACAGACTAACGCTATGCCTAATAGAGTGCATTACCTAGCTAATTTTTGGAAAAAAAATATACCCTTTGTGTCAATAATGGCCATAAAATTTTAAGAAAACAGAATAATTAAATTATAACTCTGATACCTGTATAAGTGTTTAGGGTATGAGCATTCAAAAACTTAAGCAAAATCTTTTAAGTTATTTATTTCTTTTCAAGCCATGGCTTATCAGGAAAAATTCTTTTTTGAAGAATGTATCTTGTGACCATGAATTAAAAATAGTGTCATCTTAAGCTCAATACTTCATAAAGAGGAAAAACTCCAAAATCACACACAATGTCTATCAGAAATCACTTTCTACCTGACATATTAAAATATACTGAGGATTAGAAATAAATTAGAGAAAAATGAAGCAACCCCCCTGAAATCTTGCTCATTCACTAAAAAATAAGCATCTTTCAGTGCTGTAAACATGAATAACAGAGTCTAAGAGTAATGTGGCAGCAGACAGAGCTAACAAATATTGTTATTGTACTATGAGAGCATTTACATTTTAAATATTATTATCAATAATTGTACTGATTAAAATTTCAGATTTCCTCCTGTATCTAAGATATAAATTTGTATGAGGTTGATATTTAAGCTCCTGTCCAATATAATTTTGATCATCTACTCATTTACTCTCAACAACCTTATAAAATACTACAATCACTATTTTACATGAGAAAATATACTCAGAGGGAAAGTACTAATGGCTACATGACAAATTTAAAAAAACAAAAGGCCTTATATCTCACTTATGAAATTTTGTACTTTAGAATCTGTTTTATATTTCATGGTTACTTATTATATCAATAAGAGACATCAGCAGCAATTTCACTATTATACATGATACTTACCCATTTTTGCCTATTTTTACAATAGTGGGAATAAATGTGAAGCCAGAAATGAAATAAAGAATAAGAAAGTTTAAGAATGCATACAAAATGTATGCTTCTTAAGAACAAGGAAGACATAGAATTTTACAGATTTCAAATACAGGTACAATCAATTTCTCCTTTTTGCAATATTGGAAGGCATATAGACATATACAAAGATAATCATATGTCATGGGGAAATACATAAGAAAGAAAACAAGAAGCCAACATTTCTAGTAAATTAGAGAGAGAAGAACCTATTTTTAAACTGTTCCAATTCGAAAAATGTGAGTGATGAATGCACAAAGAACTCTAACAAATGGTAGGGAAGATATGTGGTTTGTCATTTTCTCTTATAAGCATATATTATGTGGAATGATATACTTTAAAATAAATGTGATCTACTTCTGCCAAATTTATTATCTAAGTAATTCAAAATGCTTGCCCCAAAGCCTCAATGAAAAATTTCACCCAGATTAGGAAAAATTACTAAAAGCTAAATTAAAAATCTAACTTTTCATTCAAAATAAATTCCCTCTCAAATACCATCTTAACAACATTATTTCTTAGGTTACTAAAAACTTACTAAAAATAACATCTAGGATATTCTCTCTACTTTCGTCTTCAAATAAAGATAGCCACTTCCACAAACATACACAAATGTTCGATTATCCAAATAGGCCATTAACATGCCTACTTTTCTATTTTTAAGCCTACACAGTCACTTACCAATTCTTGGGGTAGTAGTGCTCTGTTCTGCAGGCGATGAAGTACTAAAAGCAGAGATTGGAATTTTCATCTGTATAGGACCTCGGTTATTTGATGGACTATAGAGTCCTGATGGACCTACTGTAGGTAAGGAAGTCCTTGTGGCTTGTACAATAGAGTGTGCTGTTGGAACAGCCTGTACAGCAAGTGTTGTTCCTAATGGTGCAGCACTGGCAGGAGAGTTCCTCTGAATACTAGGACTGGCCACAGAAGGAACATTGTTTGGTTTAGTGGGGTTTGGCAAGGCTGGCAAGGATACTGGATTTTTGGTAAGACCACTCACTGTAGGTGGGCTTTGTACAGAAATGAACTCAACGTTGCCAGATGGTTGGTTGGTCACTAAAGTCCCTGGATGGCTCTGTAGGAGTTGAGGCTGGGAGGATACTGCAACAGGTACATGCAAAATCACTGGCAAAGGTTGTAAAGAGATTGTAGGTTGGGGATTTCCACTAGGCACCTGAGTAGTAGCAACTACTGTAGCAGTGTTGGGTGCAGGAAGAACTGACGTTGCTGTCAGAGAACCAGAAGTCACTGGAGTCTGCAATTTAGGTTGACTACTGACAACTGTTGGAGGAGTGACAAGACTGGCTGAAGATACTATAAAAAGAAAAAACATGTCTCAGTTTAAATGGCTGTTTTCATTTATCAGCTAGCATAATACAACACAATAAAATTTAATGAATTACAGTATAATTCTTTTATAAAAAATATAATAAAGTCTTTTATAATAAATTTTCTTTCAGATTTAAGTTTTGTAAATTCTTAGAATTAAATTTTATAGAAGCATTTTTGCATCTGTATTTGGCACACAGCTTATGATTAATATGGAAGACTGCTTAGTATCAAGACAGTGTCTGAAAATTATTATCATCACCTCAGAGTAACTGGAATTTGGTAAAGTAAGTAACTAAGAATTTGGTAAAGTGGTACAGAGATTTTTGTACATTTCTGTACTATATTTTACATTAAAAATATAAATGCCTTAGGACACTGAGAAGATATAAACTCAGACAATCTAGTAAAAGTCATCACTATTAATGAATAAAATAAGCTTGGTCATTGTATTTTATCACCTGGACCATGTGTGAAACCTCTATCTGTGTATCAAGTTTCACAGAATTACCTGGCAAGAGCTAATATGGGGAGACTGCCTCTACTGACACTCTAGTGACATTATATGATTTGGGAAATAAAAGAGTAAAGATGGGAGATGAATTAAGAAATAAGAGAAATGATACCAAAGACCAGAAAAAAATCAAAATGCTGGTCACTGGAATCTTAAATAATTTTGGTTTAACTATTTGTTTATTCTCATTTGAATGGCTTTCAAACTGATGGACCAAGTGTCTTTCACACTGTCTGTAGTCTTTCCAAACTCAAAGGCACACTAGAGCAGCAATCTTAATCTTCACTGTTATCCAGGGGAACACCTGGGATTACGGAGACCCTCTCAGGGAGCTAGCAATGTCAAAACTTTTTATAACAATAATAAGATTTCACCATGTAAGTATTTGCACTGACACAGCAAAAGCAATGGTGAGTAAAACTTGATGCCTCGTACAAAACTCAAGGTAGTGAGTGGTACCAAATGATCACTGTGTTCCTTATCACCACACGCTTACAGTAAAAAACAAAGTGAGCTTCACTGAAGAATGGCATAATTCAGTAGTAAAAAGTATTAATTTTATTAAATCTCAACCCTTAAATATAGGTCTTCTGAATATTCTGTGTGAAGAAATAGGAAATACACAGCAAGCATTACCACCGCATGCCAAAGCAGCATGGGTGGCTCAGGGATAAGTGCTTGTACTATTACTGTTAAGAGTTACAAAGCTGAGCTAAAAGCTTTTTACATGGAAGACGATTTTTACTTGAAAGACGATTTACAGATATACTGTGATTATTCACACTTGAGTATCAGACTAATCTTTTCTTAAAAATAAACCATGGCGTCAGTTCAAAGAAAATAACTGCAATGGTGCAATTTGAGCTTATCGGCAATGATACAATTTGAGTTTAAAAACAAAAATTCGAACTTTGGAAAAACTTGTATCTGCCACTGAGAACACGACAACTTCCCAAATCTTCAAAGATTCTTCTGATAAAAATCGACTGTGAAATAAATGTGATTTTTAAAAAGTTTATTAATGAAATGTGTCAACAATGGAAGTCTTACATAACTAAGTGAATATTTTCCAAATGATTGATGAATGATAGCACCAAAAGATCCATCCAAGTATAGACAGACAAATGGATTTTTTCTTAAAAGAAGGAGGGGCAGACAGAGAAGGGAGAGAGAATCCCAAGCAGACTCCACACTGGGCATGGAGCCAACCAAAACCAAGAGTCAGACACTAAACCCACCACTACACCCAGGTGCCCCCAGACTTTCTGTCAAAAGTCAGAAAAGTTTATTGGTATGGTTTCACATTCCATTTTTCAACTGACCTTTAATAAACTACTGCCTATGCCAAAGAAGAATATCCACAAATCTAAAAGGGCTAGTCCTTTTCCAACTATATATTTGTATGAGGCTGAATTTTCTTCACATATTTCAATCAAAACATCAAACTGCAACAGACTTAATGCAGAGATATAACAATCTTCAACTATCTTCAACTGTCTTAATGTTGTTTAAGTTTAAAAGAGATTTGTAAACCTGTAAACTATAACTCTTCTCACTGTTTAAGCTTGAAAAAGGTGTTTTTCATTAAAACATGTTATTTGTGTTACATGATATAGGTTTGTTATTTTTTTTTAATTTTATGTATTTATTTGACAGAAAGAGAGATCACAAGTAGGCAGAGAGGCAAGCAGAGAGAGAGGGAGAAGCAGGCTCCCTGCTGAACAGAGAGCCCGATGTGTGGCTCGATCCCAGGATCCTGAGATCATGACCTGAGCTGAAGGCAGAGGCTTAACCCACTGAGCCACTCAGGTGCCCCTGTTTGTTATGATTTTTAAGTAAACATTTAAAATTTTATGTTTCAATTTCTACTACAGTAAATATCAATTAGTATAAGCCATAAAAATGAAAGCTCTTTGGGATTCTTTATATTATTATTATAAGATTATACAGGGATATAGAAACCAGAAAATTTGAGAACCACTAGAGACTTGAATTTCTATATTTGCATGCGTATCTGTAATCCTAATTTTTAAATAAAATTTTGTACTTGTTGAATTTTAGGTAAATACCTCATTTATCTTAGAACTTATTTATCTTAGATCATTTTAATTTCAAAAATTTGTAATAAAAGAGAACCAAAACCTTCAGTTCCTAAGAAAATGTTATTTTGGTATTAAAAAATATTACCTGTATTCACAGGGGTTGGAAAGGTTGGTGGTGCACTCTCACTTACATTCCTTTTGGACTCCAGCATCTGTCTCACTGTGCCTGCATTTCTACAAAATATATATATATATATATATATACAAATAGTCAGTGAAAATGCCATTCAGGAGGACATCATTTTATGAATAGAGAAAGCAGTGGCCGATAGGGGAAAGCATGGCAAGACCTGGGTATTGTAGCACTAAAGTGCAAATGAATGCATAGATAAAGATGGCACATAGACTTCAGCATGCTGGGGTCTATGGAATTAAGGAAGAGTCTTTCTCTTATATTCTAATGTCCTCAACACTTTAACAAAAAGCCAAACGTACATCCCAGTATCTATAGACATTAATTTTTATCACCCTTGATCAAAATATTTCTCAATTACTTTGCAAGAATACTATTTAGCACAAGTGGTTAAAGAAATCTTCAATAACCAAAGAAAGCCTCAAAATAAATTAGCAAAACCATAACCACAAATGAACAATTATAACAAAACAAAAAAAGAAGAAAATCTAAATCCAGAATACCAAACACTTATCTCTACAAAAATAAATAGCAATACATTCTAAAATTTTCCTGTAAAATAAAGAAAATCAGAACCTTGTTCTATTATTTAAAAACTTGAAAGACTGTTTACAATTCTCACCTGTATGGCACATTGTTGTTATTGCTGTTGACATCAACTACAGACTTTCCTGGTGATACTGGTGGGTTTGGTGGATTCTGGGGGAGAAAAACACCCACGTAAAATAAAACCCAATTCACAAGCAATCTTTAAAAATATGACCTTAACTCGACCTATTGTGACCATTTTGTAACATGTAAGAATGTTGAATTACTATGTTGAGCACTAGAAACCAGTATTATAAAAAAAAGAAAACAACAACAACAACACAAAAAAATCTTATATGCTTTCATTATATATTACCTGTTACTTCCAGAAAATATTACTAGAGGAGAAAAGAAAAAAGCCAGGGCTTTGAATCTTGACATTGCCACTTAAACAAATTACTTAAAACAAATTATTTAACCCATTGCGACAATTGTGTGAAAGATTAATATAATAATTCCTGTACCTCAGTTTTTTAAGATGAGTAAATAGAGAATGTGAAAGTGGTTTACATGCTGTAAGGGTTCAATAAATATTGATAATATGAATCTGAAGAATAATTAGACATATCTATTCAAAATCAAGTGAATGCCTACTTCATACCACACATAGCAGGCACCAAATTACCAACAGGAACTCAACAGAGTACATATTTATTCTTTTACAGAAATAGCTGATTACCAATAAAATGGTACCTAAGGCCACAAATCAAAATTATTTCTTCAATTATTGTTTAAAAAATAACTACTTGCCACTACGTGACTGGTAACTTCATAAAAAGATATTTCAATTCTAAACTTAACTAAGTATTAACTAATTTCAGCCTTTTCCCCCTCAAAACAAGGAATATAGAAATGGAATTCTTATACATATACATATTAATTATCATTACTTGGGCCTCTGTTAATTATACTATCATCATATTATTTCTTAAATTAAGAAATATAAATAATTCTGCTCAAGATTTAATTAATGTAATAGTAATAATAAATACTAAAACAAAGGTGGCAGGTGCTTAAAATCACATCAAGTAGATGCCGCTAATCACTCTTTTCAATCAACCAATCTTGATGCTTTTTACAGGATAAAAGAATAACTCTGACCAACAAGTATAGCATTATACTAGTTATACAGGTAGAGAAGATAAGAGAAAAAACTACCATGAATTGCTCAAAAGGTGCTTAAAATCTGCCTGTGGACAAAAACACATGAAACAAATAGAAAAGCAAATTAAAGTTTAACAGTGCAATGCTGATGGAAAAACTTTTTTAAAAAGTTTTTGAGGAAAATGCATCTTCATATAGGTTACTACACTGAAAATAGCTAAGATGAAGATAAAAAACATTTCAAGGAGAAAAATAGAAAAAGAAGGAGTAAAAGCATAATAAATAAATACAACTGGCTTAGAATATGGGATGGCCAATGGATGGAAGACCTTAAGTACTACAGTGTGGTGACACCAACAGATGACAGAATAGGAAGACTAACATCTTCATCCCTCATGGGATGGATCAAATTTCCTTTGTCAGAATTCCAGAAGCCAGTCAAGAGGTTATAGGACCCCAAGCAATAGCAAGGCAAAGAAGAAGTGCTTTGCAGTCGTTAGGCAAGTCTGTTGTACTTATCCACTATATCCCAAAGTCCTCCTGATACCTACAACACAATCAAAATTTCTCATTTCTGGCTTCTCCTTCAAAAAGGAAAGAGAAGGGGCGCCTGGGTGGCTCAGCGGGTTAAGCCTCTGCCTCAGCTCAGGTCATGATCTCAGGGTCCTGGGATCAAGTCCCACATCTGGCTCTCTGCTTGGCAGGGAGTCTGCTTCCTCCTCTCTCTCTCTGCCTGCCTGTCTGCCTGCTTGTGATCTCTACCAAATAGATAAATAAAATCTTTTTTAAAAAGGGGGGGGGGGAGAAGAAGAGTGGAACTTTCATGCAATATTCTGGCTTTTCTGGGGACTGTCCAAAGCACTGGTTTCTGTTTCATCTGGTCTGTAGCACATGTTGGATGTCTAGTGGCCACATGAGAACAAAGGTTGAGCCTATTAGCTTGTTACAGCACCAGAAAAACCATTCTAACACAGACAGCAGGGGGACCTCCAAAAGCATGGCTTATAAAACCAAAACTGTAATATGGAAGACAGATGTCAGTGGGGAGTTTCTGAGTAGAAAGAGACAAGCCTCTTCAGATAAAAAACTATATTCACAAGCTCAGAGAAATCATACACACACAAGCTCAGAGAAAATACATCTCTAGAAAAGGCCTGAGAGGTCCCAAGTATATACCTGAACTGAACAGTAAAGGTCTTCCTCTGTACAAAGAACTGTGAAAAGACAGGGAAAGGTGGTTCTTTTCTTCAAATGCCCAAATTTCAATCTAAGAGAACTAAACATAGAGCCCCAACAGAGAAATACAGCCCCAACAACAACAACAAAATCTTCAGAAACTGACCCTAAAAGAAAATGGCGATCTGTGAATTACCCATTAAAGAATTCAAAATAACCAATATCAAGATGTTCAATGGGGTAAAAGAAAACACAGAAAGAAAACTAAAAGAAATTATAAAAAATCATGCATGAAGAAATAAAAATTTTAACAAAGAAACAGAAACTCTAAAATAGAAACAAAAGAAATTCTGGATCTGAAGAATAACTGAATTGAAAAATTCACTACATGGGATCAACACCAGACTGTACCAAGCTGAATAAAGATTTAGTGGACTTGATGACCAGTTATTTGAAATTATCAAATTACAAAAGCAAAAGAAACGAGAAGAAAAAAGTGAGCAGAGCCCAAAGGATTTCCGAGGCACCACTGAAAAAACTAATACATGAATATGGGAATCTAAGAATAGAAGAGAGGAAAATAGCAGAAGGCATTTGCAAATAATGGCCCCAAACTCTCCAAATTTGAGGGTTCTCAAATTCAAAAAGCTCAGAAACTTCCAAATAGAATAACTCATGGATCTATACTGAAAAACACAGTCAAGGTGTTGAAAGTCACAGATTAAAAATTTTTAAATAACAAAAGAAAAACCCATTACATTTAAGGTAGCTCCCATAAGATTATCAGTAGTTTTCTCAGCAGATAACTAGAAGGCTACAAGGGGGCAGAATGATATATTCAAAGTGTGGAATAAGAAAAATACCAAGCAAAAATACTATATCCAGCAAAACTTATTCAAAAATTAAGGCAAAATTAAGATTTTCTTAAATTAAAAAAACTGGGGAAGTTCAAGACCATTAGATCTGCAATCCACACACACACAAAATGCTAAAATGGGTTCTTCAAGTGAAAATGAAAGGATATGAGATGGCAACTTGAAAGTATACAAACAGATGAAATTCTCTGATAAAGGTAAATACAGAATCCTGCATTACTATTACTAGAAAGTTAGTGCAGTAAATCACGTGTAATTGTACATACACATTTAGGCATAAAAGTAACTGTAAATTTATGTTAAAGGATATAGAATTTTAAAAAGATATAATAAAACTAATAACAAAGTTGTAGAGGCAGAAGTTCTTAAATATGATTGAAGTTGCTACCAGTTAAAATAGTTTATATAATCCTCATGGTAATCAGATAAAACACCCATAAAAGATACATAAAAGGACATTATATAATGACAAAAGCACCAACTGACCAAATATAGTATTTATACACATATATACACATAACATCAAGGCCTCAATGTATAAACACTGACAGAATTGAAAAACAAACAGCAACACAATAATAGTTTTCAGTCCATCATTCTATATAATGAGTAGATGATCCAGAGAAACATTCAATTAAGGAAATAGCAAAAGTAAACCAATACCAAAGACCAAATGGACCAGACATTTATAGAAATTTTCTCCTAACAGCAGAAAAATACAAAATTTTTCTCAAGTGCACACAGAACATTCTCCAGGACAGATCAAATATTAATCAATCACAAAATAAGCCTTAACAAATTTATAAAAATGAAACTCTGACCAAGTATCTCTTACAACCACAAAGGAACAAAAGTAGAAATCAAGAGCAGAAGGAAAAATGGAAAAGTCATATATATGTAGAAATTAAACACTTAAAAAAACTAATATATAAAAGAAGAAATCACAGATATATCAGAAAATATCTTAAGATAAATAAAAACACAAACACAACATACCAAATTTATGGGAAAATTTATGCAGCAAATGTAGTACTAAGAGGAAGATTTATGGTGGTGCATGCTTCCATTAAAAAAGGAGAAAGATCTCAAATCAAACTTTACACTTTGAAGGACTTAAAAAAAAAAAAAACCTCAGGAGAAGGAAGGAAATGATAAAGTTGATAGCAGAAATAAACAGAGAACACAAAGTCAATAGAAAGAAAAATCAACTGAGAGTTGGCATTTCAAAGGATCAAAAAATAAGCAAAACTTTTCCTAGATTACCTGTAAAAAAAGAAAGAAGACATAAATAAATAAAATCATAAATGAAAGAGGATGCCACATTACAACTGATACCACAGAATTAAAAAGAATCACAAAAGACTACCATAAAGAATTATAAAGCAACACATTGGATAACCTAGAAAAAAATGGATAGCTTTCTGGAAATATACATCCAAGACTGAATCAAAAAGAAAATAAAACTTTGAAGAAGATCTACACAGTAGTGAGACTGAATCAGTAATCAAAACCATTCTAATAACAAAAAATACCAAGGACCAAGGCTGCCACGCAGAATTCTACCAGACACTTAAAGAAGAATTAACTGCAGTCTGCCAACTCTTCCAAAGAATTGATGAGGAGAGAAAACTTCCAAACCCATTTTATGAGGCCAGCATACTTGATACCAAAACCAGACACCACAATAAAAGAAAACTACAGCCTAATATCCCTGATGAACATAGACTCAACAAAATATTACCAAATCAAATTCACCAGCACACTGAAAGGATTATACAACATGACCAGGTGAGACTTATCCCTGGAATGCAAGGAGAGCTTCACACAAAAATCAATCAATGTATAAGTCAATCAAACACCACATTAATAAAATGAAGGGGGCGGGGAAACAACATGATCTTAATTCTTGTAGAAAAAGCATTTCCTGTATTTCAACACCCTTTCACGATTTAAAAAAAAAAAAATTAAACAAATTAGGAATGGAAGGAAGTTACCTCAACATTATTAAAAACAAACAAACAAAGAACCTATACATCAAAAGCCCACAGCTAACATCACACTCACCAACTTCTGTTCAACATGGTACTGGAGAAGATCTCACCAGAGCAATAAAACAAGAAAAAGAAATAACAGGCGGCCATACTAGAAAGGAAAAAGTGCCATTTTCTCTGTTTGCAGATGACGTGATCTTATAGTCGGAGAGCTCTCAAGGTGGGGCACCTAGGTGGCTCAATCCTTAAGCATCTGCCTTCACTCAGGTCATGATCCCAAGCGTCTGGGATCAAGTGCCACATCAGGCTCCCTGAAGCCTGCTTCTCCCTCTCCCACTCCCCCTGCTTGTGTTCTCTCCCTCACAGTCTGTCAAATAAATAAATAAAATCTTTAAAAAAAGAAAGAAAGAAAGTTCTCAAGAGTCCACACAAAAAAGTTCAAACAAATAAATTTAGCAATGGTATTGGATTAAAAATCATCAAGAAAAATCAATCATACTTCTATATACTAACAACAAACAATCTGAGAAACAAATTAAGAAAATAATCCCATTACAATATCATTAAAGAGAATAAAATATTTAAAAGTAAATGTAACCAAAAAGGCAAAAGACCTTTAAACTGAAAACAACAAATACGGTGGAATGAAATAAAAGCCGCAAATAAATGAAAATACCCCATGTTCATGGACTGGAGCACTTAATACTGTTCAAATGTCCATACTACCCAAAGTGATCAAAAGTTTCCATGTAATTTCTATGAAAATCCAATGTCATTTTTTGCATTAATAGAAAAAAGCATTCTATAATCCATATGGAATCCCCAGGGCAGAAGAACAAAGTTGGAGGCTTCATACTTCCTGATTTCAAAACATATTACACAAAGATACAGTAATCAAAAAAGTGTGCTTGTGGCATAAAGACAGGCACATAGGCCAACAGAACAGAAGAGCCCAGAAATAAACTTTCACATGTACAGTCTTTTAACAAATGGTATGAAAACTGGATAGCCAAACACAAAAGACTAACGTTGGACCATTAAACCATATACAAAAATTAGTTCAAAATAAATCAAAGATCTAAATATAAGACCAAAACTAAAAATTCCTAGAAAACATAGGAGGAAAGTTTCATGACATCAAATTTTGCGATTATTTCTTGGATATGACATCAAAAGCACAGGTAACAAAAGCAAAATAAAGGAGGTTACATCAAAACTTAGAAACCTCTGCACATCAAAATAAAAAAAAAAATCGAGTCAAAAGGAAATCTATGGAATAGGAGAAAATAACTGCAAATCATATATCTGATAAGAGGTTAACATCCATCCAGAATATATAAAGTCCCATAACTTAACAACTTAAAGCAACCTAATTAAAAAACAGGCAAAGGACCTAAACAGACACTTCGCACTTTTCCAAAGATATGCAAAAAAGTCAACAAGTATATGAAAAGATGCTCACCACCACTATTATTAGAGAAATTCAAATCAAAACCACAGTGCAATGCCACCTCACATTCATAAACATGGCCACTATGACAAAAGAGAAAATAACAAGTGTTGACAAGAATGTAGAGAAATAGGAACCCCATGCCTTGCTGGTTAAGAATGTAAACTGGTGGGGCGCCTGGGTGACTCAGAGGGTTAAAGCCTCTGCCTTCAGCTTGGGTCATGATCTCAGGGTCCTGGGATAGAGCCCTGTATCCGGCTCTCTGCTAAGCAGGGAGCCTGCTTCTCACCACCCCCCCCACTTGTGATCTCTGTCTGTCAAATAAATAAATAAAATCTTTATTTAAAAAAAAAAAAAAAAAGAACATGGGGCACCTGGGTGGCTTAGTGGGTTAAAGCCTCTGCCTTTGGCTCAGGTCATGATCCCAGAGTCCCCAAATCGGGCTCAGCAGGGAACCTGCTTCCGTTCCTCTCTCTCTGCCTGGCTCTCTGCCTACTCGTGATCTCTGTCAAATAAATAAATAAAAATCTTAAAAAAAAAAACAACGTAAAATAGTGTGACCTCTTTAGAAAATACTATGGTAACTCCTCAAAAAACTAAACCCAGAATTACCAAATGATCCAGCAATTTCACTTTTGAGTAGATATCCAAAAGACTTGAAACTAGGATCTTAAAGAGTTACCTACACACAGATGTTCATTGTAGCATTATTCACAAAAGCCAAGAAATGAAAGCAGCCCAAATATCCATCAATAAAGGAATGAATAGGGCGCCTGGGTGGCTCAGTGGGTTAAGCCGCTGCCTTCGGCTCAGGTCATGATCTCAGGGTCCTGGGATCGAGTCCCGCATCGGGCACTCTGCTGAGCAGAGAGCCTGCTTCCTCCTCTCTCTCTCTCTGCCTGCCTCTCTGCCTACTTGTGATCTCTCTCTGTCAAATAAATAAATAAAATCTTTAAAAATAAATAAATAAATAAATAGATAAATAAATAAAAAATAAAGGAATGAATAAAGAAAATGCAGTAAATACCATATACATAATGTGGAATATTATTCTGCCTTGAAAAGGGAATCTTGTTACCTGCTATAGTATAGGTATCAGTCACCAAAAACAAAAACAAAAACTAAAACTAAACAAAACCCAAACACTATAATGACTTCATTTATGAGAATCTAAAGTAGCAAATCACAGAAACAAAAAGTAGCTGAGTGCTGAGGGGAGAGGAAATGATAGATGTTCTACCGTAGCAGAGCATCAGTTTTGCAAAATAAAAAACACCTAAAGATCTATTACACAGTGTTAATACAGTTAATACTTCTGAATCATGAAGTTAAAAATGATACATCTGAGACTGTGTGTGCAGCACAAGTAAAACAATTTTAAGAGTTTAATAAAAAAATTAAAATGTAGAATAATCTAAAATTTTACTCAATTACATCACTGATTTCTCATAAAAGATGAGAAGTATCTTCATATTTCTTTTATAGTAAGAACTAGAAAGGACAGAAGTTAGAGATAACAGTCATAAGGCAGTAACAGATTAGATTATAAATGTGGACTTAACAGCAAACTGCCCATGAGGGTTTTCTGCTCTTTTAAAAATTAAAATAGAAAATGTTTTAAGACAAACCTGCATGGTGGGGTTTGTTTTTAACTGGTTAATATCAGAGGATCAAGGAACAAATCTAAATAGAAGAAAAGCATTTAAAGTATTACTGTTTATTTATTTATTTATTTTAATAAAGGGGAAACTAAAGTTTTAAACTTTCATTCTGTATTTCTCTTGTTTTTAAAACCTAGCATGACACAGATGTAAAATTATACTAGATACCATAATTAAACAGAATTAGGACATGAATGAACAAATTCTTGAGATTTCTAGAAATCTCTCACAAAAAGAAAATTTAACAAGAATGGGTAGAAAGATGTCCCAGTTTGGCAATGTAAAACTGGCCTTACCCAAAAGCTAATTAACGAAGGAACAAAATCTGAAAGCCTGAAGACCACCTCAATATTTTTCTCAAGCACCACATATCCTAATTGTTCAAATTAATCTTTTCTAATCTTAAGGAATTATACAGTATTTTGTTGTTTCCATAATACTTACAGCTCTCTATAATAAACCTTTCAGGGATTGTAATATTTTCATATCATTCTTAAAGTGTGTCTCTGTCTGTCACTTTTAAATATGTAAAGAAGAACAACTAGAAAGTAGTTCTGAAAGCAAAATAGACAAACACTGGGAAGTATATGGTGGGCAGCATGCTGCTTAGTTCAAACATAAGGATAAAAGGGAAGAAGTGGAAATACGTACTGTACAAAAACAAAGGGAAAACCGCAAAGCCCTTTCTTTGGTTCAAACACAGCTAATGAAAAAGATTTACATCAGGGCACCTAGGTGGCTCATAATGTCTGCCTTTGGCTCAGGTCATGATCCCAGGGTACTGGGATGGAGCCCCACTTGGGGTTCCCTGCTCAGCAGGGAGCCTGCTTCCCCTTCTTTCTCTCCTTCTGCTTGTGCACTTTCTCTCTCTCACTCTCTCTCTCAAATAAATCAAATTTTTTCAAAAAAGATTTACATCAATTTTCTAATCTGAAAAATAAAATAGTGCAATTTTTATATTATAACAAATAAATGAAGCTGAAAAAATGAATCAGGAAATTGTATGATTATAATAAAAGGAATCTTTGGGAATGGCCAAAGGAGGGTTTGCTGAGATTAGTCTGTGTAGAACAAAGATAAAAACTATCAATTGCTCAAGAAAAAAGAGCAACCAGAGTTTACAAAGTTAAGTAAAAACAATACAGATGGAGAACAGATTAGCAGTTGCCAGGGGACAGGAACAGGTGGGTGTGGGGGGAAATGAGGTAGGTTTAAACTGTAAAAAGGCAGCATTAGGGAGTCCCTTCATGGTAATGGAACAGTTCTAGATCTTGACTATGGTGGAGGTTATATAAATCTATACATGGGATCAAACTGCATAGAACTGCACGTGTGTACGTACACACACACACACACACACACACACACACAATTCATATAAAAACTGGTGAGAAATGATAATGTCTACAGACTACTTAACAGAATTTTATCAATATCTTGGTTTTGATATTATACTGCAGATATAAGATTTCACCACTGGGGAAAGCTAAGGTGAAAAGTTCGCAGGAGGCTATGTACTACATTGCAACTTCCTGTGCATCTATAATTATTTCAAAATAACTTTATTTAAAGTCAAGTAAAGAAGATGTCACAATGAAGACAGAAAAATCCTACAGTAATAATGATTACTACTGAAATAATTTTAGTGGCAATTATTAAGTGCCACACAAAGAAATATAATTTGTTCAAATAGGAAAAAAAGTCAAGAGGAAAAGAAAGAAATTAAACTAAAAACTATAATGCAATATACAAGTGCTATATTAAAAGCATGTATTACAGAATAACTAAGGAAATAACAAAAAGCAAAAGGTAAGCTATACATTGGAGTTTATGTTATGCTACGATGTTTGGACTTAACTACGTGGTGGAAGCAGAGAAAAGGACTACTTCATGTAACACAACACTAACTAACATAGTTTGGCGGAAATAAGAGACTAGACTAGGACACTGACAAGAATGTAAAAAGAAAAAAGCATGGTAAGACAAATCCCAAAGATAATTTTAAAAATGAAATGAAAATATAACTTCTAGAATGCTGTAAAATAGGTTAATATAAGTGTTGATACATGCAAACAATAAATGAGAATTAGAAAAGGATTAATAAGTTCTAGAGCTGTGGCTCCAGAAAGAACATACAGGACGTACACAGAATGAAAGCAAATTTCAGACCTGTAATAAAGGAAGACTTTTCTCCTAACTCACCATTTCCTAAAATTACCACTTAAAACTAAATATTAATTATGCAAGCATAGACATCCTTACTTCTTGTCTTTTCTTAAGATCTTCTTTGGCTGCTCCAAAGCGTTTGGTTAACCTGGCTATCTTGGCCTAAAAAAAAAAAAAAGCAAAAAATGAAACAGAAATCAAGTAACATAATGGGATTAAAAAGGAACTCATATATACATTACAAGAAACCCACAAATGAAAGGATCCTGAGAAGATCGCCAACAGCAAAGAAAATAAGGCAAGCTGATTATAAAATATATATTTGAAAAATACAGAAAATCACAATGAAACTAAAATGACCTCTGAACTCAATATCCAGAGGTAAACACTCTTAATTTTAGAAGGTTAGCTTCTTCCCTCCTAGAACTCACAAACCAGTACATTTCTGAGCATATGTAATTATGGGGGCTTTTATTATTGTTATTTTTCAGTATGTTGGAACTATACAATTTTCTGAGAATTCTGTACTAAGCACACTTGTAAGTCATAAAAGACCCAATGCCATGCCTTATGAATATATGTGTAATATACTGAATCATTGTTTATACCCTCTATCTCCCAAGGGAAATGTTCAGTGTTTATCAATGTACTGCTATAGTTAAATAATGCAATTAACAATTTTGTTCTTCCAAAATTCTTTCCTTGGGTACCACTCACAAAATATAACTTCTGAGACAGAAAATATTTTTAAAGCTCTTGTCTAAATGATTCTTATCTAAAATGCTATTTATACCTAAATTATCTAAGAATTATCAAATATTTAATGACAATTTCTTTTTCAGAAAGGCTTTGCTAATTGTACATTCAACAGCATAGTATGTGTGGTCATTTAATATTACTCTGAAACACTTTCATATTATGTTAATTTTAATACTCTGTCAAAAATGTTACCTTGCTACTATTAACATTTCAGTGAAATTATTTATTCATCAATTATACTGCTTACATAAGCTGCTTGATCACATATTTGCTCAAATACATATTCACAGAAACTTTAAGGAAAAAAACAGGAAAGAAAAAAAATTATCTCATTACTACATGAGTATTTTGTATTTAAGTCTTTTACTAAAGTACAGATGTAATACTCAACTAGTTGTTTCTGTTGCTGCTAACTGCTGCTGCCAATTTTTTTTTAGATTTTATTTATTTATTTGACAGAGATCACAAGAAGGCAGAGAGGCAGGCAGATAGAGAAGGGGAAGCAGGCTCCCCGCTGAGCAGAGATTTCCCCCCCTGATGTGGGGCTTGATCCCAGGACCATAGGATCATGACCTGACCCACTGAGCCACCCAGGCACCCCATGCTGCTAATTTTTTTAAGCTTTTATTTTTGTTTTGTTTTGTTTTTTAGAGAGAGAGTGAGTGGCACAAGCCCATGTATAAGCTGAGGAAGGAACAGAGAAAGAATCTCAAAAAACTCCCTGCTCAGCACAGAGCCTAAAGCAGGGGCTGGATCTCACAACCCTGAGATCATGACCTGAGCCCAAATCAAGAGACGCTCAACTCACTGAACCATCCAAATACCCCACTGCTGTTGCCATTTTATGTTAAATATATTTTCAAGAAATTTAAATTAAAACTTCTGAGTGTGTTCATGAGGCCCACCTAAGGAAGAACTCTTCCAGAAAAATTATTTTATCCAATATATGCGTATCATACAAAGGAAATGATATTATTTACTTTTAAAGTTTCTTTCAGAAAGTAGGCACTTCTGAAAGAGACCCCAAACCTAACAAAGTATTTAAGTCCATTGAGAGAGCCTATGAACTCAATCACATATGACCCCGAGGATGAAGATTTTCCTTAGGACTTGAGTATTTATGCATATTTATTAATACCAAAGACATACAGCATAATTTTATATTCTTAATATAGATTTACCTTCCTATGATTAAAATATTTCAAATAATTTTTTTCAAGAAAGATATGGGGGAAGGTGTTTTCTGTACCACAACTTATGCAAGAATGTTTTTCATTCTTGAGTCTACCTGGTGGGTAGTCTATAAGTTGAATAGTTTGTAGAGTATTATTATACTACTTTTACTTAAAACTCATTTTGTATACTATATACACACATATATATATATAGTATACAAAATGAGTTTTATATATACATACACACACATATGTGTGTGTGTATATATATATAAAGGTCTAGAGGAATAAATACCAAAGTTAAAAGTGGTTTCTTCTAGAGGTTAGAATTGGCAGGCAGTGAGGGAGAATGTAAAGAGGATTACAATTTCAAGTCATATACATCTGTAATATTTAAAAGCTTTTTAAAAAGGATTTTATCACTTAAAAAATTAAGCTATCAGAGAAATTAAAATCAAAATCTGGACACTGACTTGCTGTCTGCCATTTAATATTATAAAAAAAGAAATAAGAAAACAGCCTTTTTCCTTATTTTAATGTAGGAAACTGCAATTTTTCAAAATTGTAATTCAAAATATCTGCCATAATGTGTCTAAGACTGGGTCTCTATTTTAGTAAGTATTATGTGAGATTTTTTTAAGAAACTATATAAACAAGTCAGATTTTAGTCTAGGAAAGGGATATTCTATTATTATGTCTTTACTACTTTTATTTCATTTTGCTCTTGGTTTCTTTCTCAGGCATATCTATTTCTTATATAGGCATAAGGGTAGCTATTTAAATATAAGTCACATAAATTGTTGCAATTCAGACACACTGAGCCTTATTTAGCAAGCTAAGCAAACCAGGGATTTCCTTGCATAAATTATGCACCAAGGAACCTCTTAGGAAGTAATTATCTGAGAAAAGAGCTAATCAAGCATCAAGTCTGACTTACCAAAATATTAGCATTCAAAAAAAGCTACTGAATAAATGGATACACATATCCATTATTCAAAACTGTCTCTTGGATTAGACAGTCATGGATTTACTTGGTGGGGGGGCTATTTTCAGTTAAAACTACTTAAAACAACATTTTATAAATTATAACCAATGAAATACTGTATTCCAGGGTGTGTTGACAGCTTTTCCATTTCCATTAAAAAAATCCACTTGAAATTTTGAGTATTTTGAATTTGTACAATAATTTGAAAGGAATCAAGTCTTCCTATCTAGGAACATAGTACAATTACAGCTGACTTGTTGACTCAGATTTTCTTTTTCTGTCCTTCTTCCTCACAATGGTCTTAACATTTTCTTTTCTTTTTCTTAACTACTTATTCATTTTTAAATATCTACCATATGTGAAACCTTTATCTCTTATCTTCTCATTGTTCATTGTTGATACATAGAAAAACTATTAGAAAGTTTTTCTTCAATCAGGTAGTTTCTAAACTTCTTACTTTCTCTACAGTTTGCCAAATTAATTCCATTGTGTTCCCAATCATTACTCTTAATTTCTTTTTCCTATCGTTATTTTATTACTCAGACTGCCACCAAAACTCCAAATAGCAGCATAGATAACAGACGCCTTTGTCCTAGTCTCAAATTCAATGGAAATACTTCCATGATCCCTACTAAATATGATATGGGTTATAACCTGAACAGAGTTTCTTACAATCTTAGGCTTTCTACTTTCTTACTAAATAAGATGGACATAATAGGTATAAAGCTATATGTAATAATGTTCTCTTAAAGAATCTCCTCTGGATCTTTGTCTCCTTTTTCAATCCTTATGTAGTTTATTTGTACTCATTATTTATAAATAAAAAATTAATCTACTTTTAGTCTTCACAAAAGAATAAGGTTTTGTCTTCATTGCTCAGTATTCAAAAGGGTTGGGTTTTTTACATTTCATTAATTTAGTCTCTCTTCCTTCTGGAGTTTAGTTTGTAATTGTCTCTTCCTAGCACAGAAGATGAACATATAATGTTCTTCTCTTTCCCTGTTCAGCAGTAATGAATTTAAAATTATAAATTTCCCTTTGAATACTGCTGTGGCTTTCATTACAGGTTTTGATATGTAGTACTTTAATTACAGTTCTGATTTAAAGAGCGGAGAATTTCCATTTTTAGTTCCTCTCTACAACTATCTGAAAATATGTTTTGGTGAGGGGTTTATGGTCTGGGAGGGGTAGAAAAGCTAAATATTTGTTGATAATTTCTCTTTTTATTACACATTTGCTACTGACTCTACAGCAAATGACATCTCCATTTTAAGACTTTCTTATAAGTTACTAGAATTCTCATCTTGACAATGCCTCAGATACATAAATCTAAAACTTATACTACCTTGTAATTAAAAAAATAAAATTAAAACCATGGAAATAATGTTGAGATTTATTTTACCATTTGACATCTCTGTAAAAGCAAAAATACACAACTTTTTCATGATTCCGGAAGTAACCAATCCCTCAGGCACGTAAGTGGCTCAGTCAGTTAAGCGTCTGCCTTCAGCTCAGGTCATGATCCCTGCTCAGGCTATGATTCACACTCAGGTCATGATTCAAGAGTCCCTGAATACTGTACTCCCTGCTCAGCAGGGAGTGCGCTTCCCCTCTACCCCTGCCCCACCCTCTGCTCCTGCTCTCTCTCTCAATTAAATAAATAAAAAAATCTAAAAAAAAAAAAAGGAAGAAAGGCAACCAATCTTAAAGAAATATACAAGATATCCCAATGCTGAAAATTATTTTCAGCTCTTATAAAAATACATTTAGTACACAGAAATAAGGAAACAAGCCAATAATTTAAAACAGGCTTTAATAAAAGGAAGTGGACAAGTCATATCACACAACAAACCAATTATTAAAACCTTAAACATGATTTTAAATAATCCCAAACTAGCCTATTTTAAAAATATGTAAGAAAGACAATATGAAAATCAATCAAAAATCTACTTTGCTTTATCTACGGAGAAATTTATACCTTAAAAATTTTAGCAGAAAAGAGAACTTCATGAATTTTCCTCTAAAGATAAAGTCTACATGATTCAATTCTATTCTCTCACCGAATTTTTCAATATATTATAAATTTTTACACTATTACAAAAGGATCATGAGTCTCTTAAAAGTGTATTTTTATAGTAACTGCTGCTTTAAAAAAGAGGGCCCTAATACTAAATTAGTTATTATATTAATTTATTCCTTAAAGCAAAATACCTGAACCCAATTTAAGTATTTGTTTTCAATTGTGTTAACTTTGAATTTTATAAAATTCATACTGGATTTTGCCAAAGTCAGTCAGATATAATAAATGAATATAAATATGCAAATCGGGAAGATGTACTCATCAACTGCTATGGAATGAGATACAGTATATATATACAGTAGTATTTTTAAAATGTTTATTGTTAGCTGTAACTAAAAAACAGTAAATAATTTAGCAAAGTATATAATTATTTGTTGAAGTATGTGATACATAAGCTTTAAATACTGGAGAACGCAAAAGAAATTATAATAAAAATACCAGAACAGAGTGATATCCCCAAAAATGACTGAGTAGGGAACTTCAGGGTTCATTCCTTTCCCAAAAGCAACTAATGAGCTGACATACATTTTTAGAATCAACTTTTACACAACTCTGGAATCTATTAAAAAAACTCCAAACAGTGGGGTGCCTACGTGGCTCAGCTGGTGTCCAACTCCTTATCTCAGCTCACATCTTGATCTCAGGTTCATGCATTCAAGCCCCCACTATGAGCACAGAGCCTACTTAAAAAAACTCAGAAAAGCCAAGGGGAAGACTTAGGAAAGAATAAAGCTGCTACTTTGCAGTAAGAGAGCACTGTGGTCTTTTAGGTTGTCTATTCATTTTTCCCCACACCCAGATCCGCAGTGGCTGTGAAGATGACAGTTAGCATGCCTGGTGCAGGCTTCTAGTGCCACAGGAAGCATATGGACCTTATTTTCACTGGCATCTCTCTTAAGGCCCAGCACACAGGCCAGCCTTTGTTTCACCCAACTCAAGTAATTCCCAAGGCTGGAGCAGCATCCCAGACAGCTTTTCCTAAAAAGATTTGGCACAGCAGCCTGAGGCAAAGGATAACAATTTGGACAAGCAATAAAGAGAAAAGCCTGGGTAAGAAAAGGTTGGGAAAGGTGACACATGACACAAAAGGGACTCTAAAAGCTCTTGAATAGAGACTATGCAAATGCCCACGGAAAAAAAGCAAAAAATAGCCTGAAAAGACCCTAAGCTTTCACTTAAGCAAGTAGAAGTGAAGGATAAGGCAAGCTGGATACGGAAAGCTGTAAATGGCCTGGTTAATTAGCACTGAAGGAGTGTCTCAACAGAGCCAATCTGCAAAGACTGGGTGAGTATTTTTTCCTTCTTCCTTTTTTCTTTTTTATGCTTCAAGCATTTAAGACAACTGGCAGAACATCACCTGACCACTAAGCTAATGAAACACCAAACTTTAGGGGCCCCACATAACAAAGAATTTATACTTTCCAAAAACATTTTAGAAGTCATAAACCAACAAACAACAAATCACAACAAAAAGCATCAACAAACTCTGGGTAGTGAGGAAAAAAATATGATTCCCAGAACTGCCACAATATAATATTCAAAATACTCAAATTTCAACATAAAATTAGGAGGCATACAAAGAAACAAGAAATAAGAAAAGTATGGGCCAGGGGCGCCTAGGAGGCTCAGTGTTAGGTTAAGCCTCTGCTTTCAGCTCAGGTGATGATCTCAGGGTCCTGCTTGGCAAGGAGCCTGCTTCCTCTTCTCTGCCTGCCTCTCTGCCTACTTGTGATCTCTCTCTGCCAAATAAATAAATAAAATTCTTAAAAAAAAAAAAGTATGGGCCAGTCACAGAATGAAAATAATGAAAAGAAAGATAGCTCAGGTATTGGACTTACTAGACAAAGACTTTAAATAAATTGAATAAAAATCTGTTCGAGGAGCTAAAAGAAACAATGGACAAAGAACTTTAAAAAAAATGAGAAGAAACAGGAAAACAATGTCTTGCTAAGCAGAATATCAAAGAGACAGAAACTGTGTAAAGAAAACATATAGAAATTCTAGAGCAGAAAATGTATTAATTGAAATAAACTTCGCAGCGGGGCACTTGGGGGGGCGCTCAGCAGGTTAAAACATCCGACTCTTTATTTTGGCTCAGGTCATGATCTCGGGGTTCTGAGATTGAGCACCACATCAGGCTCTGTGCTGGGCATAAGCCCCCTTAAGAGTCTCTCTTCCCTCTCCCACTACACCTCCCCCGCCTCTCTTAAAAAAAAAAAAAAGAAGTTATACATGGATTTTTGACTATATCAGGGGAGAGGATCAGCACCCCAAGCCCAGCATTATTCAAGGGTCAACCATTTATATAACACAAACCAATTATATTATATACTATCTATCTATATATATTTTAGTTTTTTTCTTTAATGATTTTTCTGGAAATTACACTTAACATCTTGAATACCTACTTATTTTGAATAGTATACAAATACTTTCAATAGCATATAAATATAATTAAATATCACTTAGGCATAAAAAGGAATGCAGTACTGATATATGCTAAATTGTGTATGAACCATGAAAATGCTATGCCAAGAGAAAGAAGCCAGACACAAAAAGTCACATATTGTAGGATTCTGTTCATTAAAAAAATATGCAGAAAAGGTAAATCAAGAGAGACAGGTTGATTAGTGGTTGTGAAGGACTAGGGGAAAGGTAAAGTGACTATTTAATGGACATAAGGTTTTCTTTTGGGTTAATGAAAATGTTCTATAACTAGACAGAGATGAGAGTCATACAATGGGAATAAACTAAATGCCAGTGAATTGTAAAGTAAAAACAGTTATTTTGCTATTGAATTTTACTTCCATTAAAAACTAAATATCAGAAAAGCCCAGAAAGAGACAGGAACTAAATGAGCTTAGTAAAATTTAAATTAATAGCATGGCAAGGGCAGATCACTACAGGTAACTTAAATGGGAAAAACAGTATAAAGTTGAAGGCCTGAAATGAAAATACTATGAACACTGATATTCTGTAGGACAGTGTAGCAATTGGTAGGTATTAGGAAAAGTAGATCAAAAACTAGGAGATCCAGAAATTAAAAATTTAAAAAATGAATGATGGCACTTTGTTGAGGAATCTGGACTATACAGAGGAGAATGAAACAAACAGTATTTTAGAAAGATGAGTACAATCATTGGGAAGGGCCAGTAAGTACCTAAAAAATAGAACCAGAGTAATCATGTAAAAGGTTATTGCTATAATCAAGGGAATGGAAAAGGAAAATGTATTTACAGTACTATACCCAAATTAATTGAAAAAAATCCACATGTAAATGGACCTGTGCCTTGTGAAAAGTGAGAGGAAGCAAAAAAAGACTTTTGTAAGAAATTAAAGTTATAATTTAGCAATCCACTGTATATGTGAAATGACTGAAAGAAATCAATTTCCAAGAACTCAAAAACTATCAATGAGAAGAAAAATGGAAAGATATTGCTGGAAGATTTTTCTAAGGATTCAAGAATTACAAATAAGAGGAACAATGGTATGGGGGATTTATCTGTGGAGAAGAGAATGTTTTGGCATTTAAAGACTTCAGATTCTGAGGCTACCAGGTAACATCAAAGTAAAAAGTTTATTAAGTGTTAAGAGATCTGGACTTGCATGTTATATGAGAATATGGGAGTCAAAGTCTCAGATTTTTTTAAAAACACAAAATGAGAAACAGTTAATGAAACCACTCCTTTTAAATCCTCAAACATTTTAAAATTCTAATTCAAAATTCTCGACCATATTAGTAAAATAAAGTTTAATAATTAAACAACACTATCACTATTAGAAAGATCTGCTAAAGGTAAGAAAGAGGACTAGTAACGTACTGTATGGTACATAACAAAATTACTACAAAGATCTTATTATTTAAAAAGTCTCACTTCAAATAAATTAACAATATGAACCCAAGAATATAACTTTCAGGCTAAGAAATACATAAATTCTAGTCACATTTGGTTGCAATTTGCTTTATAACTAGAAAACAGTGACTTTATTTTCATGGACCCCTTTTCCCTCATTTATAAAGTAAGGGTCTATAAGTGGTTTGCAATCTCAGCCTCTGTAGACTATGCTCATATTTCAGATAGCTTAATAGAAACCATGCATTTACTATATGACAACATGAATGTACTGATAAAAATTTCCAGTTTTTTAGTCTTGGAATAAAATGATTTACTACAGCATGTTGGCATGTGTTCATTTCAGTCATTTAGAAGCTCTGGCACTATATGTATATATATGTGTATAGTTACATTTAATAAAAAAAGAAAAGGAAAAATCATTAACAAATATAAATTAACAAACTAATATCTTTACAACATAAGATCCATGGCAGGAAGTGGATTAATATAAAAAGAATCACTTACAATAAATATTATTTGGTATTTACAACTAGATAATACCAGCCTTTCCTCAGTGACTAAGGCTCCCTTATGGGTTGAACTATATGAGAAGTTCATATATTGAAGTCTGAACCCTAAGTATTCTCCAATTGTGATTCAATTTGTAAAGAGGGTCTTTGCAAAGGTTATTAGTTAAGATGAGGTTATACTGGAGTAGGATGGGCCCCAATCCAATCCAACTGGTATCCTTGTAAAAAGGGGAAATATGGGTGCGTGGCATGTGTGTGCATGTGCGCACGTACACACACACACACACACACACACACACACACACACACACTTATAGTGCCATATGAAGAGAAAAGACTTCCACAAGTCAAGGAATGTCCAAGACTGTCAGTATACCATCAGAAGCTAGAGGAAGGAGACACATGGAAAAGATTCTTTCTCACAGCCTTCGAACAGAACCAGTTCTTCCAACATCTTGGTCATAGACTTTTAGCCTCCAGAGCTATGAGACAGTACTTCTCTGTTGTTTAAGCTACCAGTTTACGGTACTTTTTTTACGACAGCCCTAGCAAACAAATAGTGCCTCTTTCTACTTCTAATATTTAGAAGTTAAATGTAATTATTATCAACTTTGAAAATGTATCCCCCAAAACAAGTAATAAAAATAATGACACATGGGTATACAATTCAAATCAGTATACGAACCTGTAGTTCCGTAATAACTGTTTTATGCCTCTTGTTACATTCAATCTTTTCAACTCGTGTTTTCAATTCTGCCAAAGTCTTATCAAATACAGCACACTGTAGTGCACACAATTTTTCTTCCAGCAACCACTGTACAACCTAAAGAGATATATTTCTTTGTTACAGTCAAAGAAGGCATTTCAGCAAGCAGAGAAGAGTAAATATTCTTAAGGACTGGTAAGACAGTTTAATGTATTGATTAATTTCAAGAGAAACACATTGGCATTCATAACACAATGATATCTGCTAAAAGCCTCTACTTCTACATGTGTCTACTATGACAAAATTATACTGAAAACAGAAAATTTCCAGAGGGTCAAATTTTATAAGTAATTTTATACTGAGGTTTTAATATTTATTTCTCATACCTTCTGTGATTCAAAGGAAATCAGTTAAAAGACCAGTTTTTAAAATTTCTAATCTGTTGCAGATGATATTTTTGTGAGACTAAGCATATCACTGCACTATGAAATTTCTATAAAATATTTCTAAATGCCTTCTTAACAATTTACATTATTTATCTTATTATGGGTCCCTAACAAATAAAATACACAGTACATGTCCACAATCCATACTTGAGTAATAACACTGTTCCAGAGTAATATATTCTTAGTACACATGTAAGTTTCAAAATTCACATACCTATCTTCGTATTTATAATAGCTCTGTAAGAAAAACTAAACATTATTACCACCATATGACAAATTTAAAAAGCTGGGAAAGAAAAATGGCACTTTTTTAATCACCTCACTAATTAACTGCTTTTTTCTAATATGAGTATTTATACTGTATCTTAGTGGAAAAAGGATATTGGTCTAAAATGTAGATTATTTATAATTTCATTATTACATCTGTAAGACTTAAAAAAAATAATTTCATTGGACTTTCATATTCCTCTTAAAAAGGCATCTGTCATACACATCTGTTAACACATTTAGAAAAGTATATTAAATACTACATATTTTCAATATTTCTAACTCTAGTTTCATAGATACAGGCAGATGTTTCTAAAGTTTGTATTTTAAATACTTCCTTTCCCTAGTCAATCTAAGGCCCTGTCCCTATTTTTAATAGTAAGCCTAAAGAACCTAACAGTGAGTTACAATGTAGGAACTTACAATAAAACCACCTTATAATGAAGATTAAAAAGTTAATGTATTTTTTTAGAAGTTAAAATATAAAACTCTAACATTTCCACAGAATAAAATTCAATATGAAAGAAAAAATAAAATCCAAAAACTCTTTTAAAAAGAATCAGTTTTAAAAGTTAAATTACTGGGGCGCCTGGGTGGCTCAGTGGGTTGAAGCCTCTGCCTTTGGCTCAGGTCATGATCCCAGGGTCCTGGGATCGAGCGCCGCATCAGGCTCTCTGCATCAGGCTCTCTGCTAGACAGGGAGCCTGAGTCCTCCTCTCTCTCTGCCTGTTTCTCTGCCTGCTCACAAGCGGTCTGTCAAATGACAGTCACAAACAGTCTCTCTGTCTGTCAAATGAATAAGATCTTTTAAAAAAATAAATAAATAAAAATAAAAAAATAAAAAATTATTAAGAATGAGCTCAACCACTTTAAGTTCTATGAAAAACTTAAATATGTCAGTAAAATACAGAATAATGTCAAAAACCTAGAAGAATAAAAATGGTCATGTTTTTTATTTAATATCGTTTTTAACTTATAATCTGTAACACCTTTTGTAGCTTCTGGTTAATATCTCCTTTGGCTGTAATCTTCACTTGAAATTCTGCTTCATATTCGTCTTCCATGTATCGACGACGTTTGGACTGTACATTGTCCATGTCCTCTGATTTAGAACGTTTTCTTCTGGAAAATTCACCTGAGGACAAAAAAGCATGATGACTTTTATTACAGACCCTAATGCCTCTTTTCCATTCTCAGCTAAATATTATTCCTAGTTATCACAGTATCATTCTCACTCAGCAATTTTATGAATTGTTTTAGAGACTAGAAAAACAGATAGGTAGCTTTTAAACTCTGAACTTATTTTCAGTATGCTAAACAAGAACACCCTGAGGGTAAGCAATGTATAATGTAAACATAAAAAATTCTTCTTTTGAAATCATATTAAAATAGAGAATCACCTAAAATATGAGTATGAGATGAGAAGAAATCATCTTCTATTCATTCTCTGCTAAATTTTATAGTGCACATGAATCCCCTTACAAAATATAATATTCATTCTCATGTCACAGATATCTATCAGCTGTACATAGCTTTAATAGCTTTAATTATTTCCTCCTCTTCAATGCATTTTTTTTCTCAGCATTTAGAAAAAATCTTCATCATTAGCCTTAGGAAAATAACATAAGACTAGTTACTCTTCTTTTTAAAAGATTTATTTATTTGAGAGAGAGAAAAAAACTTGCACATTTGCAGCGGGGAAGGTTGGAGGGAGAGAAAGAGAATCTCATGCCAACTCCCCACTGAGTGCACAGCCCCCACACAGGGCTCAATTCCACGACCCTCAGATTATGACCCTCAAATTATGACTGGAACCAAAATCACAAGTCGGACACTTAACTGATTGAGCCACCTAGGCACCCAAGGCTAGTTATTCTTAACATGTCCTAATGAATTTCAAATAAATAAAAACAGTAAAATTTGTGTCATTATAAAAGTAAATTTGGTAAAGATATTCAAGGATCTTCACTTAGAAAATTTATATTTCAAACACTGGTAATACATTCATGAGATCAAATTTTATCTGGTTTCTTTTTCAATATATAAAATGTAAGAATACTAAAATCTCCACTTATTAAAGGGAAATGTTCTTATGTGACCATAAGTATCCCTCTTTGCTTTTCTCTACACCCATTTATCTACGTGCCTACTTTTAAAATCCAGTTCTACTTCATGATTTCCCTTAAAATCATGACTTATCTAGTCATACATGAAAACCAGAATGACAAAGAGAGATACAAAACCTAGGTTTCCTGACTTCTAGTCCAATGATTATCTTATAAACCTAACTGCACCCTGTCCCATCAAGTCCCCTTTCCCATGAAGCCCAGGAACCTTGAGGAGACAGACACATATTTTCATTAACTTGTATCACCTCCAACAAAATTCTTACAGCTCCATGCTCTAAACATAAATCTAAAACAATTTATCTCAAGACATTCAAATAATACCTTATTAAATATTAAGCATAAATTTTTCTCATAAAACAATTAAAAAGTATAAACAAAATACTGAGGTATATGAAAATAACACTTTCAAAAATCCTTAGGTTAGCTGTCAATAAAATGATTTAACTGTGTTTTACTTAAACTGCAAAATTTTTAAATTATCTCAGGAAAGGAAATATATTCCATAGCCTTAAAAGAAGAAACAATGAATAGCTATTTTTCTAAACTAGTTCGGGGTTTTTGTACATGCTTACTTTTCTCAGAAGGTCTTTCATCTTCATTTATTACTTGCTCTTCTTCCTCAGGTTTGCTATCCTTCCCATTAGTTTCTACTTCTGCTGTAACAAAAACAGAAAAGGAAATCTTACTTCCATCAGTATTTATTTATTTATTTAAAAGATTTTATTTATTTATTTGACAGAAAGAGATCACAAGTAGACAGAGAAGCAGGCAGAGAGAGAGGGAAGCAGGCTCCCTGCTGAGCAGAGAGCCCGATGCGGGACTTGATCCCAGGACCCTGAGATCATGACCTGAGCCGAAGGCAGCGGCTTAACCCACTGAGCCACCCAGGCGCCCCCATCAGTATTTATTGAAGCTCACTATAATTTCCAATTTTGGTATTAACAATTCAATTAATAAGCTTTTATAAAATCTGTCTCAAAATGTGAAATCCTAGGACTAAAAAGGGAACATAGCATGGATTGGTAGAAATGAATGACTAGGTCCACTTCCAAATGCTCCTACAAATTCATAAAAAGCTCTTAAACATGGAAAAAATATAGTATAACTTTTAAAACAAAGAACCTTACTTAGTAATTTGCTGTCAACAGTAGATTAATAAAACCTACTCTAAAGCATTTAGATTCCATTACATTCAATTATTAAAACTAAAATACTGGGGCGCCTGGGTGGCTCAGTCAGTGAAGCATCTGCCTTCAACTCAGGTAATGATCCCGGGGTCCTGGGATCCAGTCTGTAATCTGGCTCCTTGCTCAGTGGGGAGCTGGCTTCTCCCACTACCTGCAACTCCCCCTGCTTGTGCGTACTCTCTCGCCCTCTGACAAATAAATAAATAAAATCTTTTTTTAAAAAATTAAAGATAAATAAATAGACAATAAAAGTTTAATAGTTAACTGATGCCAGTGCCA
Organism: Mustela lutreola; assembly: GCF_030435805.1. Taxonomy (NCBI): domain Eukaryota; kingdom Metazoa; phylum Chordata; class Mammalia; order Carnivora; family Mustelidae; genus Mustela; species Mustela lutreola. The sequence goes on from NC_081297.1 coordinate 93,629,060, forward strand.
ACAACTGAGTTAAGTGTATGACACACAGTACTTTATATCCTTAGCATAATCCTACACAATAAACACTATTTCTACCATCACTTAGATGGGAAAGTCCAATGTTCAAAAAGGCTACAGTAATTTTCACAAGGCATATATAATATAACAAAGAGTGCTAACAAAAATATCCTGCTAAAAATGTAATTACATTGTTACAATAAATAAAACCCACACAGGTACCAGAAAGGGTCTTTAGTCAAGCTATTATCTCAACTAACTTAATCATGAACTGGGTGAGAAGAAAAAACCATTAATATGTCTGGGTTTCTCTTTTCCCCCTTACATCACTGAAACTGGCTCCCCAGGTTTTCAATAAAGCATCTGGTTTCATTATATCCTACAACCAAAATTAAATACATAATCACAAGGAATGTAACATTATAAAAAATTTTGATATGGCATTTCTTCTCCAAACAACAGGGTTTAATCCCAACAGCCCTTGATGGTAGAAGTCAAGGATAAAATAACTGTAAAGACCTTTTAAGTGAAAACAGGCAGACTATGAGGATCAATGATGAACCTATAAAGGCTCTTAAAAATATTTTTTTCACACTAAGGTAAAACAATAAAGCTGTTAAACATGACAACAGTCAAAACAAAACAGCACATAAAGATTACTAAAACTTTTTTTTTTTAAGTTAGCTCCACACCACTGTAGGGCTTGAACTCATAAGAACAGTTCACATGCTCTACAGACTGAGCCACCCAGGCATCCCTACAAAACTATTTTTAAACTTTAAAAGAAAGGCTATTCAAAATAAATAAATGAGTATTAGAAAATTAACTTTCCATTTACTATGCTCATTAGAAATATTTTAAGATCCTATCCCTCAACTCCAGTTTCAATGAAATGACAATGTTTTGCTCCCTTGTATATCACAAACTCATTACAAAGCATTTTTTTCTACATATAGGTTTCCAAATCCTCCTGATTTTAATACTGAAGGTGGTGACTCCTGAGTTTCCTAGTCCCCAGAGTCTCCAGAAACAAAGAATAACTGGGTTGCTTGAGATGAAGGTTTATACAGTCTTTATTTGGCAAATTATGATACCACCCAAAGAACAAAATTAGCTATGGCTCCACTTAGGGTAACTACAAGCCAGATCAGCCATAATACAGCAGAGCAACTGGCCTAACAATTTGGTTTGAGCTGTCTCTTTTTTAATCATATGTTAGCTCCCTCTCCTCTTAAAGGTATGTCAAACATAGCTTGCGCTTTCTCCATCTGCCCAAAACCTCTTCCTACCCAATTCCCATTTTCCAGATATACCTGGAAGATATGGCTAGATTCTAAACACTTTAAAACACTTACTGGAATTTTAAAACAGACACAGTGGATTAAACTTTATACTTCAGTTTTACTTAATGAAAAGAACTTGGGATAAGAAAAACGGTACTAACAGATTTTACAGAAAGGAACAAGGTCCTATATTTAATTTTTTGTTTATAAAGCCTCTAGAGAATCTGAGAGTGGACCTGCTTAAACCCAGAATAGTAATCAAAGGCCCATGCACACTGACGTTTTTATAAATAATTTCAAGTAGTTCATGGGATGCCTGAAACTCATCCAAATACTTAGGTTAAGACCGTCTTTTTTGGAATCTGTCCTCATTCACAGTTTCTGCTTTAATTCCTCTAGTCTTGAGTACAGCCTTATGGCAAGTTAGCCCATCTTCATATGGAGTTCTATATGTGGCATTCCTTCCTTTCAACCAGACTAGACAATAAGTAAGCTCACTAAGAACTGATACCATATCTTGTAACTTTGGTAATCCTAAAAACTTTGGGAAAAGAGATGAGACAAAGGAGATGTTTATCATCTATCTGGTGACTATTATCTTAATAAGATTTCATAAGATAAAAGTAGAAAAAGTGGGGGTGCCTGGGTGGCTCAGTGGGTTAAGCAGCTGCCTTTGGCTCGGGTCATGATCCTGGGGTCCTGGGATAGAGTGCCACATCGGGCTCTCTGCTCAGCAGGGAGCCTGCTTCCTCCTCTCTCTCTCTGCCTGACTCTCTGCCTACTTGTGATCTCTCTGTGTCAAATAAATAAATAAAATCTTAAAACAAAAAAAGAAGTAGAAAAAGTGTATTGGAGAGGACAATACGGAGTTAGTTTCCCATTTTCATTAGTCCAATGAAATATGGACAAAAATAAGTGTCACCTTAGAGATTGGCAAACATTTTTTGTAAAGCCCCAAAACTAAATTTTTTCAGTCTTGTGGGCCATATGGTCTTTGATACAACTATTCTGCCCTTGTAGTGGAAATCAGTGACAAACAATATGTAATAGTAAATAAACAGATGTGGCTCTATTCCAATAAAACTTTATTGACAAAAACAGAGCCTATAGGCTATAGTTTACTAATCCTGTGTTTGAAATTACTGACTCTATGAGAATATTTAAAACAAAACAAAAAATTCCTACAGATTAACTGAAGATAATTTCATCCATTAGCAAAATAAGTGAAGTAGATAAACAGGCAATATATAGATGAGGAAATACAAGTGGCCAATAAACATAAAAATTCTCAACCTCACAAAGCATATCAGAAAAATGTGACATTACTTAATAAGACATTTCCAGAAATTTTTTTTAAAGCTTTATTTAATATCTTCCAAATAATACCTTCTACAGTGAATTTTTGTGCTCCCTTTTAAAGCAAAGCTTGAGGGGGGGAGAGTTATATTTTATCATTTCCAATTCTCCTCCCATTCTCTCTGAAACCCAATCTCCATTAGGTTTTCAATTCCACCACCCCATGTCATGGTCACAAATGATCTTCAGGTTATTAAATATTTGTCTCCTATCTTACTTGAACAAACAGCAGCATCTGATACATAAACAAAATTGGGCTGATTACTCCCTCCTTGCAACATCCTCTTTACTTGACATCTAAGATAAAAGAATCTCCTGATTTTCTTTCTACCAGAAAAGCTGCTCTTTCCTTTCTTTTTAGTTAATATACTTATTTGTTTTTATTCTTATTATTGAAGTACAGTTGACATATTAAGAGCTGCTCTTTCTTGATCTTTGCCAGTTTCTTCTTCATCTCCCAACCTCTAAACACTGGAATGTCAAGAGCTCAGTTCTTACACCTCCTCTCATCTCCATTTATACCCACTGATTATCACTGAGGTGATTCCATATTATCACTCAACTTCAACTAAGGTTGAAGTATATACTATCTGCTCCTAAATTTGTCTAGACAGTCCAAACCTCTGTCCTGAAATACACCTATCTAACTTAGGCAGTAACAGTCACTTGGAACTGATGTCCCTCCTATACTTCCCTTTCCAAAACCTCCTTCTTTGATCTTCTTCAACTCTGAAAAGAAAAATCTGCAATTTCCACCAATGTATAGGAATAAGAGGTTCCACAAAGAAAAACCAAATACAGCAGGAAATAACTGAACATAAATGGATGGAGATAATAAAGAACTTTAGCTGAACAAAATAAACAGTGACAATAAAATATCACTAAATTTTAATCAACTAAACCACAGTAATTCTATCACTACTAACCTAAAGCAAAAACAGACAAAACCCATGCTTATTCTCATAAGCACTTACACTCATCATATTTATCTTAGAGAGTAAAAAGGGAAAAACAAATCAACCACAGATACATTTTTGATTTGAAATAAAATCTGGAAGGAAATTATATCAAAATCTAGTGTAAAATCTGGTTTTATGTAAAACATATTTTTCTCCTCTAAAATATTAAGAAATAGCAATGTTTATAAAACAAAAAAAGCAGGTGGAGAAGAGCTCTCCCTCCTATTTCTCCATTAAGAAACAGAATGAAAAGGGCCAATAAGGATTTTAAAAAAGGAGAATGCCAGAGCCAAAAAGCCAGACGGTCTCAAGAGGAAAGGACTATTAAAAAAAAAGCAGCCAAGTGTGAGAGATAAAGACAAAGTTTTGGATTTAAACCCCTGGTTTTAACAATATGAGCATAAATGTCACTTCACTGAAAACAAAAAGGAGGGGGGACTGCCAAGATGAAAATCAAAATCCAATTAAGTTAAAGAACAAATAGGAGGAGAAAAAACAGTGCTAGCCTATTAAAAGAACTTGAAGAACGACTGTGAAAGAGGAAGGAGATGGAACGGAAGCTAGAGAAAGAGTACATGGCATGGAAAGAGCATGAAAGATAAACTAATACATGGACCTCTTTTACTGCTGTTTAAACTTTTCCAGACAGAAATCTTTGTTTTTCAAGCCTACTTAATAAACAGATTATCATTTTAATCATCTAATGAGTATAAGTCATCATCTAGGAAGATGCAATACTATGACAGTACCTTCAGGCCCACTCAGTATATCTACAATACTTTCTTAGGCCTTTCTTTTACAATTTGTAAAATTAAAATGGCTTTTTTATTTGCTTTCTGATTTCTTTCATTATTTTTTGTTGCTGCTCACAGCTATCATAACTGTTGTACTCAAAACAAATTTGCTAAAGAAGTGTCTGAAATGACAGAGGTTTATGTTTTCCTATTAGTACAGCACATAAATGTTAGTAGCTAGAGGGAAGAAGTGGTCCTCAGCACTTCAGTTTATAATTCTGAGTTCTGAAAACATTAAAAATTAGTCAAAAATATCGGGGTCCGGGATCGAGCCCCGTGTCAGACTCCCTGCCTACTAGCAGGAAGTCTGCTTCTCCCTCTTCCTCTGCCTCTCCACCCCTCTTCCAGCTCACTCTCAAATAAATAATCTAAAAAAAATTAGGCAAGAATAAAAAATGATGAAAGTTAATATCTCAGAAGGTACACAATAACAAAAATGACATACACTATAGTCCTCCTTTATCTGCAGGGGCTATGTTCCAAGATTTCCAGTGCATGCCTGAAAGCATGGAAAGTAATGAACCCTGTATGTTTTCTCCTATACATATATACCTGTGATAAAGTTAAATTTATAAATTAGGCACAGGAGATGGACAACAAAAACTAATAATAAAATGATTATAACAATATACTATAATAAAAGTTATATAAATATGGTCTCTCAAAATACCTTAATGTACTATACTCACAGTTCTTATGATGATGTAAAATGTTAAAATGCATATGTGATGAGATGAAGTGAGATGAATGACATATACGTGTTGTGATGCAGCATTAGACTATTCTGACCTAGAAAGTTAACACTACTGAGAATAAGTTAGAAGGAAAATAATCTGCTTCCAGAACATGGCTGACTGTGGGTAACTAAAACCACAAAAATTGAAACCATCTAAAGTGAAACCACTGACAAACGGGGACTACTGTAACAGATTTCTCTCCCATGTAAAGAGAACAGAGTACAGTTTTAAGACCAATGAAGAAACTGTACTTAAATGTATTACATACAAAATTTCCTTGGGGGTTGGGGAAGGGAGGGCAGGAAATAAAAGTTTAGTTATAAGCTAAGGTATTAAATTTATCACTACACTTACTCTGATAATAGCATACAATTAGATAAAATAAAAGCAAATAACTGGGGCTCCTCAGTGGCTCAGTTGGTTAAGCATCTGCCTTCACCTCTGGTCAGGATCCCAGAGTCCCAGGATAGAGCCCCCACGTAAGCCCCAGTGTGAGCCCCAGCGTGGGGCTCCCTGCTCTGTGGGGAGTCTGCTTTTCCCTCTCCCTCTGCTCCTCCCCCTACTTGAGCTCGTTATCTGTCTCACTCCTCTCTCAAATAAATAAATAAATAAATAATCATTTAAATAAATAAAAGTAAATAACCAAAACTAAAAGCAAGTCTGAATTTTCAAAGTATGCAACATGGGTGGCTTAACAGTCATCTCATGGCATTTAATAGCATTAAGTGATAAGGATGGTCCCTATTATCAAAACCATGACATAAAGGTAAAATGTATAAAATCATTAAATAATAATCTGAAATCTCCTATGACTACCAAAAGGTTTTTTAAGGACTTACCCCAATACCATTTTCTCTATCAATACTTATTGAATGAATGAGTTAAGGTCACCTTAAATATGGTTACCTATTATCTTCCCAAAATTTAACTTCACTATGCCATTCTCCTCCTGTTTGAAATCATTCAGTGGCTCCCAAGTACTATTAGAATGGTTTAGCATTGTAACCAAGATCCTCCCTGATATACTTCTATTATATTATCAATTCATTCTCTTCACAAATATTTACTGGACAAGCATTATTTTGATCTGATGATGGTGGCTCAGAACAAGGGTGATAATAGTCGATGAAAAGACAGACTGGATTCTAAATCTAATCTGAAGGCAGACCCAACAGGATTTCCTGATAGACTGGTGAGATACGGGATATAAAGAAAAAAAGTAAGAATGGCTCCAAGATTTTTAGTTTGAGCAAGTAGGATTATCTTATCAATTAAGAAGGATTATCTTCGGGGCACCTGGGTGGCTCAGTGGGTTAAAGGCTCTAACTTCGGCTCAGGTCATGATCCCAGGGTCCTGGGATCGAGCCCCACATCGGGCTCTCTGCCCAGCAGGGAGCCTGCTTCCTTTCCTCTCTCTCTGCCTGCCTCTCTGCCTACTTGTGATCTCTGTCAAATAAATAAATAAAATCTTAAAAAAAAAAAAAAAAAGAGGCATTATCTTCAGTAAAACTCTGTTATAGAGACAGTGAAAAGAAAGTGCTCTTCTAAATACATCTTTTTTTTTAAATAAAGTTACCCTTCTCTTTACTCCCAGAATACCAATTTAACATTATTAGGGTATTCACAGCCTTGTATTTAATGTCCTGCAATTGAATTTTTGTCTGCACCCTGAAGGCAAGTATTAAATTCTATCTTTAAATCCCTAGAACCAAAACAGCCTAGAGCCTGTCTCTCAATATAGCTTTAATAATGAATAAATGCTCTCTAGAAACGAAATAATCTTTTAGAGAAAAAAATCTTTACCTCCAAAAATTGGTATAATATATTGGGGGAAAAAACACTCCTGTGTTTCCTAGGCCTGTTTCTTATTTCTTTTGAACAAATTAGAAACCAAATGCTATGTTTCATTCTACAAGGTCATTCCTCTTAGAATTCAAAGGTTAAGGGAATGATGATACAAGAACAAAAAGGTATTAATGCCACTCTGAAAAGAGTTGAGAAAGTTTCTAACAGAAATCATGTCTGAGTTTGACTGTGAAAGCAAAATAGGATTTTTCTTATTCTTTCCTTTTTCTCCAGGAATAATAAAAGAGATGGAAAGATAGGCTTTTGAACAAACTATGAAGCTTATATACCTTTTATATAAGGGGTTTGGAATTAATCTAAAGGAAACAGGGATCCAACAAAAGAAAAGAAGACAATCAAAACAGATATAAGTTACAGAGAGATCATTCAGAAAACGCAGGTGAAGAAAATCAAGAAGGCTAAGGAAGCAAATGGATGAAGTCTTTATCAAATGGATTACCAGTCTTCAAGGTTTCTGGATTCTAGCAATGGTGAGGTCATTCTCTAACAAAGAATATTAAAGGAATCATAATTCACTGGGAAAAGTAATTGTAAAATGTGATTTGTTACACTTGAAGCAAATAATTTAAACAGTAGGCTTTCACATTATAAGCTATTTGGTTGCTAAGTGATAGCAAGAACAATTGTTAGGACCTTGATCAATTATGTACTGACTTGAAACTATTATCTCATAGTATTACGTTGTTCCATCTTATCTCTTTATTCCTAGACTATAAGCCCCTTAAAGGCAAGGGCCAAATTTTCTAATTATTTTAACTTCCTTCTTATCAAGTCACACAATGTTGCTCACACAATATTGCTAAATTCTGTTAAGAATCTGTGAAGTTTAGAGATCATTCCAGTCACCATCACTCTCAACTTTGTCAGCAACTAAAAAAAATTTAAACTTTTAAGAATGCTTTATTAAAGCTTTATTAAACAGTTTATTAAACCTAATCAAAATCTTTAGAATTTAAATAATGTGCTAACCTGGAGAGCATGTTTCATTTTGTGATATAACTTCAGACTCATCTTTTTCACCAGAAAGATCCTCTTCATCAGAGAGGACCAAGAAGGCTTCTTTTGGCAAACTCTCACTGCTTTCTTGTTTAGATGGTGAACCAAAAGAACCTTCCATCTTCTCTTCCAAATCTGGATTTGTCTCATCAATTGGAAGGAGAGAAGTTTTAGGAAAGCAAGTAAGTTCATCTTCAGCTGGTGCAAGCTTTTCTAAAATAGGAATAATCTCATCTGTCTCCATAGAATCTGTATTTTCCAAGGCAATCTCATTTTTGTCGTCTTTTGTAACATTTTCACTAATGGTTTCTGCAAGGTCTGCAGAATTTTCATCTTCATTCTTTTCACTTTGGTCAATTTCCATACTGCTCGATATAGCCTCCTCTCCAAGAGCAGGTTCTATAACAGTATCTTCCTTTAACTTCTTTTCATTTTCAGGAGGTAGATCTGAACAAATAACTGTATCATCTGTTTCTAGGGTTTCTTCATCGGCATCGATATTACTATCAGCTTTGTTTTTCTCATCAAATGAGAAAATCTGGTCTAACTTTTCATCATCCCCATTTTTTTCCAGAAAATCATCACCTTTATTACTACTAGGTTCCGTACTGTCAGTATCAGGAACAGCTTCACAAACTGATAAAGAACTTGGTTCAAAGATGGGATCAAAAGCTGATTCAGAGGCCAGTTCATCAGAATTGGGTTCATCAGAAGCCAGATCACTGGAGGCTGGATCACCAGAGGCTGGATCACCAGAAGATGGATCACCAGAGGCCGGATCATCAGACGCCAGTGCTCCAGAAGACAGGTCGCCAGAAGATGACTCACCAGAGGCTGGATCACTGGAGACTGGTTCACCAGAGACTGATTCATCAGGGACCAATTCACCAGAGACCAATTCACTGGGGAATGGTTCACTGGAGACTGTTTCACCAGAGACTATTTCACCAGAGGTGATATCACCAGAGGTAGAATCGCCAGAGGTGGGATCACCAGAGGTGGGATTGCTAGAGGCAGGATCGCCAGAGGTTAATACTTCAGAGGCCAGACCATCAGGGGCTGAATCTCCAGAGGCTGGATCTCCCATAGCCAGATCAACAGAGGCTGGCTCCTCAGAAGCTGGTTCAGGAGTCAGTTTACAGACTAGCTCAGGAGCTATACTATTAGGAGACGAAGATTCATGCTTTAAATCATCATCCTGCTTGTTTTTTATATTAACATTTAAGGTACAAGAGGCTTCTTTCCATTCTGATTTACTTTTTTCAGGTTCAAAACAAAGCTCTTCAATGCCATTCACTTCCTCCTTGTCATTAATATAATCTGTATTTTCCAAAGGTGAGGTTGGGTCCAAATCTCCATTTTCATGGTTGCCATTTAAAAGCTTGACATCAGCTTTCAACAGTTCTTCTTTGACCTTGTACACTGCTTCAAGTTGCTGACGATCACTCACTCTCATTGTTTTTCGAGCCTTAAAGACTTTTTTCTGAGGTTCTTCTATACTATCCATTTTGAATCTTTAAAAAGAGAAAGAGAGAGAGAGTTTAATAATTGAATCAGAAACCACCTAAATCATAGATGAACTGCAAACTGATCTCGTAAGCAAGCAACCTTTCATGTAATTTTGAAATAATGACATATGGAAAGCATAATCTTTGCTATGTGTTAATTTTCATATTAATTGTATTTGTGTAATATAAAATTAATGACAGGTACAAACCGAAGAAGATCACTTATCAGGAACTGATGGGTCCCCCAATGATAGGTCCATGATCAAAGCAAAAGTCAAGCAAAGCTTTATTTCGCGCCAAGCATTGAGAATCAAACCGCCTCTTACAGAGCGGGTGACCCCTCCCAGCCTCACAGACTAACTTTTATAGAACAAAAGCCATGTGGTGGCCAATGAGAATGTAACACACAGAGAAAGCTGCACACTCATGCTAGGTCACACACGGGTGGCCAACTGAACTACAATTCACCCCATTGTAGCTATTTGAACTAGCCTATCATCTTGGTCAGAACTGGCGCCCAGAAGGCGGGGCCCACACTCCTTGGAAGACAGGGAGACAGTATGTGCGCCCCACTGAATGGATGTCTCCACCTGGCCCAACTCATGACTCATCCCTGCATTCGGGTTTTGTTATCTCCACCTGACCTGACCCACCCTTGTATTTGGGCTCTCTTATCTGGGACTGGTCTCCATATTTTACTGGTTTCCCGGACTTGCTTTTAAGTAATTTCCGGGGGGGGGGGGGGGTCAGTTTAAGTTTTACTACATAAACAACAAAATCACTGTTTAACCTGATGGGATCACTCTGGCTAAATAGGCCCTTAAAAACTATTAGAAAAAAAGTGACTAGCTCTTTGTTCGGGGGGGGGGATGGGGGGGGTGGGGGTGGGGGAGCAGCAAGAGTAGGTCTTTAGAGCCACCCTTGGTGCAGGAACTGTGATGTCCCCTCTTCTTCCACTTCTCATTGCAAATAATTAAGGCCATTTATACCATTAAAGAAAGAAAGAGAAAAGAAAGGAACAGGTGAGTAGTTTTAATTCTCAGTATGCTAATCAACTCAGAATCTGGAGGAGACACATAAGCATATGCAGCAAAATAGCTGATGGATCAAGAAAAATAAAAGTATGAGAGATCAAAAGCAGTAAAGGAATGGAAAAAAGATATACAGATAAAAAAAAAGAAAGGAAAATTAAAAAACACAGAAGGAAAGATTACAATTGCAATCAGGTATATCTAGATTAACAGTACTGCAAACATTTACAAAAGATTACCATCAAAAAATTGCTAAGACAATTCACATAACAAGAAACAGTTACAAACCATACATTTGCAAATAATTTACCTAAGAGACTTGCATCTAAAAAGTATAAAATACTATTATGACTGAATAATAATAACCCTATTTATAAATGGACAAAGTAACGGGGGTGCGTTGGTGGCTCAGTCGGTTAAGCATTTGACCCTTGATTTCAGCTCAGGTCATGATCTCAGGGTTGTGAGATCAAGACCGATGGCGGGCTCCACACTCAGCAATCTGTGCTCAGCAGAGAGTCTACCTGGGATTCTCTCCCTTTCCCCTTCCTTCTGCTTCTCCCCACCTACCCCAGCTCAAAGGAGAACAGACTTGCTCTCCCCGTAAAATAAATAAATCTTTTTTTTAAAAATGGACAAAGTAACTGAATAGACCTTTCTCCAGAAGATATACAAACTGCCAATAAACTAATGCCAATAAGCACTAAAAATGAAAAGATGTTCAACATTACTAGTCATCAGAGAGATGTAAATCAAACTGCAATGAGTTAACACTTCATATATACCAGGATGGCTTTAATCAAAGAAAATAATGAGTATTGGTAAAGTGACAGACAAATTAGAATCCTCACACAATCAATGCAGGTGGGATTATAAAATGGTGCAGCTGCTCTGGCAATCTGGCAGTTCTGCATCACACTAAACATTAATCATTAATTTTCTATCTTTCCTCTTTTGCAATAAACATAAAGCTATAAATTTCCCTTTGAAGGTGGCTTTGGCTGAATCTCATATTTTAATGTTATATCTTCACTGTTGCTCTTAAAATATTTTCTAATTTCCATTGTGATTTATTCTTTCATGTGTCAATTATTTTAAAATTCCTTAAAAGGTGTATGTTATGACTATGTGAAGCTCATTAAAAAATACAAGGTAGATTCTACACTAAAAAAATAATAATAATAAAAGAAAAAAATCAAGCAAAGTAGATTATAAGTGAGTCATGAAGCATTATGACTTTATTTCAGGCCAAATCAAGGTATCCATCTGATAAAAGTTTATTAGAACCTTAAGCCCCAACACCTCAGAATGTGACCTTATTAGAGCCTTTGCAGAGGTAAACAAGATAAAATAATGTCATTAGGGTGGGCCCTAACCCACTATGATTGGTATCTTTATAAAAAGGGGATATTTGGGGTTTTCTTTTGCTTTGTTTTGTTTGAGTAAAGCAATAGACATTTATTAAGTGAAGATACAGAAAAAACCTCTCAAGAGTAAGAGGAACCCCGACAAGGTTGCCCAAAAAGTGGAAAATTTGGATACAGATATGTGCACAGAGAGCCATGAATGAACTGGAGTTTGCTGTCACAAGTCATGCCTAGGAGACAGGACTAGAACAGGCCCTAGTTCCTGCATGGCCCTGGATCACCTTGATTTCAGACTTCTAGCATCTGGAACTACAAAACAGTAAATTCCCAATTTAAATACATACAAACAAAAAAATTCAAGCAATGAATTCAATATTCACTACATAAACAGAATAGAAGGTCAAAATAAATGAGATTATCAACAGATACTGAACATTCATGTAACAGAATTTAACACTGGCTCATAATTAAAACTCTCAGAAAACTAAGAAGAAAACAAACGTAATAAAAGTTAGTTACAAAGAAAACTATAGATATCATACTTAATGGTGAAATAAGAACAGAACCAAGAAAAGGACGTTCCCTAATACCATTTCTATGTTATCATCTAGCCAGTGCAGTAGGCAAGCAAAAGATGCAAGGACTTCGTTCTGGAGAAAACTATCACAACAGTCTATAATGGGGAAAAAAAAAAAAAAAACCAGAAGTCTTTTATGCACTAAGATATACAGGAAGAAGAATATTGCTTTCACACTGGATATTCGCTCATTATCACCATTACCTGTAGGAATGATGGTTGTATACACTTACTTTGGCTGGAGAGGGGGGCCAGGAAGCAGGCTCTGAAATCTGGAAACTTAATCTGAGGCTCATAGTTAGACCTCATTGTTCTAAGTTGACTTGATGCTTACAACTAAGCCATGTTGTTTTCCTGAACACAGAATCACCTCAACGTTCAAATAAAACAAGGTTACTGTGCAACCCATGAAATATCATACCTTTCTGTCTTTAAGTAAGTGATGGCTGCTTTTTTTTTTTTTTAAATAAATCTCAGCTTTATCCTCAATGTAGTCTGTCTTCCCAACAGGTAAGATTTATTAAGATAACCAAGCATAGAATTGCCCCCACTTTCTGACAGCACCCAATCCAGAGTAAGGTTCTATTTCCTCAAACCCTCCCCTTACAAATAACCCAATCTCTACTATACTAAACCCAAATCCTATGTTATGATCTTTTCTAATATCCTCTTACTGACATACTGACTGATGTGCCTCAGTTTCCCCATGGTGAGCATTCTCCCTTGCTGCAAATATAATAAACCCAACGTGTTGAATTACAGGTCTGATTCTGGTGTTCCATTGTTCTTTTTGGCTGAAAGGCATAAAACAATGCCTCGTCTATTTGCTAGAGGCCAATAAAGCTTAGAACCTAGCACTTTGTTATAGCACTTCTAGACTGTGGTACATTCTACATTCATTTGCTCACTTTAAACCAATTACTTACAATATATTTCTTAGTCTTCCTAGCCTTTTAATTATAGAACTCAGAAAAACTATTTAGAAAAACTATCTTTCAATTGAACAGAAACTTCAACGCAGAATTACCATAGGCACTATTTTAACAGTTATTCATTATAGTCTACCATTTAACCTTCAAGTTTTTTTCCAACCATATCCATTTCAAACTCATAGTAACTGAAAATTTTTCTGCAAATAAGATGCAATGCAAATTTTATAATCACACTTTCTTGCTGACTACAAAGACAGAAAATAATTAAATTTATAACATAAGGAGTATGATTACCTTTTAAATATTTTTAAATACTGAACTGCAATTCCTTTGGACCCTGACCTCATGATATCCCCATTTCTCAGATGCTATATGGGAGATGTCAGTTATTGAGGACTGCATTAAAATGAAGCATTCCTCTAAAAAAAAGTAAATTTTCATAATTTTCAGTAACCCCTTTAAGAACATATATCCTGCTGGGATACCTGGGTAGCTCAGTCATTAAGATTCTGCCTTTGCCTCAGGTCATGATTCCAGGGTTCTGGGATCAAGTCCAGCATCAAGCTCCTTGCCGAGCAAGAAGCCTGCTTCTCCCTCTGCCTCCTTCTCCCTGTTTGTACACACACTCTATCTCTGACAAATACATAAACAAAATCTTAAAAAAAAAAAAAAAAAGAACATAATTCTGCAGACAGAAACATGGATTCGAATTCCAGCTCTCCCGTGTATTTTACCATGTAACATGGCAAGTTTCCTAACATTAGTTTCAGCTATCTTAAAAAGGGAGTATCATGGTCAGTATCTGCCACAGAAGCTGTAGTCATGACTAAATGAGATTCTACACATTAAGGACTCAGAACCTAGTAAACACTCAATAACGTTATTGTAATTGCCTATGTATATTAAAATGTTTTTAGAAACAAATTAGAGAATCTGAGATAAACTCTTTACTTCTGGCATTTTGTAAATAAGTTAGAAAATCCAACATGCAAACATCACAGTTAAAGTTAAATAGCCACCACCAAATAACATTTAAGAAAAAGAAATATTATCTATGCAAGCTGGTTTTACCCATTAAACTGCCATTCAACTCAGTAATAATAAAGTAGTGTACAAAGAATTACAAAATAACTACCATCTATACCCACAAGGGAGCACACTACAGCCATTTACCACATTTTTAATGGGTTCTAAGTATAATGAAAAACAGACAAAGCCTAAGGAAGTAACATGAACAACCAGTTCAAGCTAGTTCAGCCATATCTGTGCAAACCAATCAGCAGTAACTTTTTAAAAATCTGTTTTGTATAAGGAAAGTATATTTAAGAAAGATACACATTAGAAAAGGGTGTGTTACCTGCAAACAAGTCTCCATGGCTGTACTACCGGAACAATACATTTCTAAGATTCATTTTAAATACGTCATCTGGAACTGAGATGCCATTCACAAAACTATTCTACAAAAGAAAAACTACTTTTTTAGGTTGCAACACTAGAATCATGAAGCTTTCGTATGACTGTAATTCATTTTCACAGGAAGAAGTATTTATATTTTACAGTAGAAAATGTCTGCCATATCTAGAAGTAAATGTATAAAACGTGATGAACTTTCTCTAGAAAATATTTTTCCATGAAGAAGATAGTCAAAAAACTGTTTTTAGGTCCCTATTTTATATATTCAGATTCAAGAACTCTGAGACAATGCCATCACTAATAAAATCTTTTTCTACAGTATTAAAAAGGGTTTTTCACCTTTACCATAGGAATTTACATTTAAATAACCAAAAAGGTTATGTTACCTGCAAATAAGAATCTATAGCTTGGAATTTTTTTTCAAATTTTAGGTAAATTATTTTTAAGGAAAGCCCAATGAACATCTTCTTTTTTTAAATGAAAACATTATTTGCTTCTCTGCTTCATCCTCCCCGCTCCACCTACAATTTTTATTCTTTTTTTCTAGCAAAGAGATGATAGCTATGAAACAACAAAGGGAAGTATTACCAAAGCTGTAATGTCTTAGCCTACAATCTGCCTGCTCAAAAAGCTCAAGAATTTAAGTGGCTGTTCAAGAGCTGCTCACAAACTCAGCCAATCAGTAGCCAGCATTCTGATTCCTGCCCAGCAACAGGAGACAGACAATAAGGTCAGAGAAACATAGTTAAAACCTGGATCCGCAATACATTAGTGAGGTTCTTTGTCTAATATAAGTAATCTAGAACATAAATGCATAAAAGCTAAATCCATATGATACACATTTACCATATCACATAAATAAATAAATAAAATGTACATCTTTTATGCAATTTCAATTTATCTTATTTTAAATATCCATGAATGTTTCCAGAAATATAAATCAATTCCCTAACTGGAGAATGAGTCAAACATGGACAATACATAGTAAGAATACACTTCTCTCCCCATGGGTAAGAATCTGCAAAAGTCAAATGTAAATTTCTTTTTTAAAAAATCCACAATGCTTAATATTTATAAAACATGTATAACTAAAAATTGAGCAATACCTTAAACCCAAATAATAAGATTATTTTCATACCACCTATCACTATTGTTATAGATTTCTGATTCTAAAAATTAATAGTATTCTGGACCCAACGGTTTACTACAGATGGAATCATGAAGTGTTTTGTTTATCTACTGCACCATACTTAGATTCATCTAATGAAATTAAAATGCTTGACTCTTGACAATCGATATTAATAGTGTTATAAGTACAATTATTATATCTTTTTTTCCCTAACTGCCTTTCACAGCAGGGTTATGAGCTCTCCCCTTTTGAAGCAGTAAAGCAAATGTGTGGATTAAAACAGTAAATATTCCTGTAAATTGAAGGGAAATTTTTCCTATATCATTTTACAGTCCTTTAAACATAAAATTATTTTTTAAAAAGTAGGAAATCTGTCACCTTAGTATGTTTTTCTCAAATTCACTACCTATCAGATTTTCTTAGTAAACAAGTTTTAAAAATAAACCTCATTTTCTTCTCCTTTAGTTACAGATGAACCTTGTAATTTTTCAAACATACCCAAGAGGGAGCTTGCTGCAGACATACTCTTAGTTTATATAATCTCCCCATAGGAAAAATAAATCAGCAGCTGCTTCATTGCTCCGTCCTGTGAGAGAACTGAAATTCACTGTCTGATTGGCTCAAAGCTGTAGTCGTCTAAAACCAATCAGACCTCAGCATCCCAAACCTTGCCCAGCAACAAGGGAAGCAGATGAGGGCAAGTACTCTACCAAGAATCCAAACAGTATTAAAATAAAGGTGAAGGATTATACTGAAATATATTTGATGAAACTGAAACATCACAATGTCCTCCCAGATTTACAGTTTGAGTAAGTCGACTGCAGGGTTTCTCTGATTAAGCAAGGGTCTGTACTACTGCTTTCCAAAAACAGTGAACAAAACAGAAAGTACCTGGATGGTTAAATCAAAACACGCAGACACACACAAACACTATCCTAATTCAAAGCTGTGGACTTAAAAATGAAACTTAGCACAAACTTGCAAAATATGAAGCAAAGCCCTTTCAGTGGACTTGACATTTCTATCTTTGACACAACCACTCCAAATACATTCATACTGTTAACTGGCATTAGTATAACATTATTCTGAATAATGGGATGCTGGAAATAATTTTTATTCAAATTTGAATTTTCATTAAATGGCTTAAATATTGTCCAATAGGACTGACTAATAATAGCTTACTCTAAGTAATCACTTTATGCTCACAATTCCTAGCCTCTTTAGAAACACAACTCTGCTACTTGATTCTTTAAGAACCCATTCTCCATTGAGAAGTGTGATTTTATTTCACACACCCAAATTTTACTGGAGAATTCTGTAACAGCCCTGAAAAGAAAATCATGATGAATACGCACAATAAATATTTAAATCTGCTTTACTGTTCACTACCCATTAACGACACTGGTAAACCTGATAATGCAATGGTCCAGTCACTTTGATACTTATCTGCACAAATTTAGTATAAAGACTTCCTAAATTTTTATCTTAAATACTGGATACATCTCTGTTAATAACTGTTTTTCTAAAACTTCAGTAAAACATAATCACTACTCTGACTACTTGTTTAAAATCCCACAAAGATTTTCATCATGTTTATAATTTTTATTCAAATTTATTTTCTTGCTTTCTATAGGTTTTCTCTCCTAAGCACCCAACAATATTCACTTTAGGATCCAGAATCCCCTGTAGTATAATTCTTCAGTTCTACTAATCTTATCATTCTTCTCCCAATTGCATAAATACACCCTCAAGAGCTATCCCATCATCTTTAAAAAAATGTCAATGGTGAGATCTGTTATCTGACACTCATTCAGTAAAGTATTAAGTGATCATAATATTTAACACCTCAATAAAGAATTCCTTCTACCTGTCATCAACCTACAGATACCAGCTGCAGTATCAAAATGAAATAATTTCCAAACTAAATTTTAAAAAAATAATAAACAAAGGAAACAGGGAGTTTTGCTTTACCAACAATTCCTTGGACAAAGTAGGATCAAATCATGCTCTTGCAATTTTGGTTACATCAAAACCAGAATGGTCACTACAGTTTAACTTATTACATTCACTGCTAAGTTTTGATAAATTCTAGGGTAGTCTACATGAAAAAAATGCAAGATGCCCTAAAAATCACTTTTCCAACTGAATTTTTGGGATCATTCTGTTATATAGGAAAATTAAAACTATTTAACATGATCCAACAAATGCAATTTTAGATATATTTATCAAATTACACCCCCTTAGAAAATTAGCCCATTATCTTATTCATCAGGGCCCTAACCACTAGCTTGGCCCACTCACCAAACTCTACCACCTATGCAGGTAATAGTGAAGTTACAGAAGCCCATGTCTTAATTTTTTTGGGAATTTAAACCAGTAGTAAAAAAGTATTTTTCACAGTTTGCCTGGGTGAATCAAAACACCCAGAATGATTTATAGGATGTTGAAAGATGTAAATCCTTCAAATGCCAGGAAACAGCTCTAACTTTTCTTAGTGACCCAACGTAACAAGAAAGAGTGAAAGTTTACTTTCTGTTTATTAGCTAGCTTTCACTAAATAATACTGGGGCAGCAACTCTCATCCTCAAAATCTTACTGGCTAGTAACATTCTTCTTTCTAGGTCATAGGCTAAAGGAGCAGCACCCTCACTGCAAATCTAGGTCTTATGGCAAAGGGAAAAGACCGCCATGACAGAACCATGTAATACACCAGGACTTTAAAGTTATCTCTTACACACAGTATACACCAGTTTCACTCACAGTCTACTGGTTAAAGCCACATTAGACATTAAGGGGGTGGAGAAGTAAAAAGCAGTTATTGGAAAACACTTCATGTCACATGGCAAAAGGCATAAATAGGTAGTCTTCTTGCAAGAAAAAATAATAATGGTGAAATCTACCACACTTTAAAAATACATAATTATAAAAAGTTTGACCTACCAAGGATTTCTAAACTAACAAAACTAGGTCTATTCAATGTCTGTTCCAACATTAGCATAAGTCAACATGCGATAAAATCACCCTAACTATCTAGATTTCATCTCAAGTGTAAAACTGAGGAGATCAGACCAGATGCTTGCTAAATTCCATTCTAGCCCAAAGTTTATATTATTTTGCAAATGTCTAGCCATACTAATTTTCTTTTATAAACCAATTTTCATTACAAAATACTGTTAACATGCAAAATATAACAACCAAAACAATTAGAAATAAAAAACAAAGCCTCCTGTATAGCACTACCAGACAGCACACTCCTCCTTCTCCATCCCCAACTCCTTAACACAAAATTAAGCATAATCTGCATTTGATGTTTATTATTTTTAGGCATGCCTTGTATTTTTTCTTTATTATAAATTCCCCTTTTCATTAACTGAACAACATACTTGAAAGGGAGAAAAAGACACTGACACTTACCAAGGGGCACTTATATGTCAGACACTATACCAAGTCATATTCTTTTCTCATTTATTTGACAACTTACATTAATTCATGTTTACATATGATCTGAATGAAAACATCAATGACCATGCTGCTATCACGCATTTCTTTACACAGTAATTTTATCTTGGTAAGGTCAACCAGACACCCAATTCAGTAAAAAGTTGTTTTCATTAGCATTGATTGCCCTTCTTATACACTTCATCCTTTAAATTTCACTACCACGGGAGTTCTGTTTTCTCAGAATGTTAAGCAATAAGTAACCAACAGATGATCTCTGAATAACACAGGTGTGAACTGCATGGGTCCACTTATATGCAAATACTTTAGAGTACAGTACTGTAAATTTATTTTCTTTTCCTTATGATTTTCTTAATAATATTTCCTTTTCCCTGGATATACTGTAAGAATCTAGTATATGATAAACATAACATATAAAATATATGTGCTAACTTATGTTATCAGAAACTGTTTATGTTATCAGAAAAGCTTCCAGTCAACAGCAGACTATTAGTAGTTAAGTTTTGGGGAAGTCAAAAGTGATATGCAAATTTTTTACTGCATTAGGGATCGGTGCCCTATCAACCACATTGTTCAAGAGTAAAGTATATATGGTATTTGCCCCAATTTTCTTCTGTTTGAAAATGGAGAAATCATTCAATATAATCCTAAATTACATTGTAATTGCACAGAATAAATGCAGTCTGATCATAGACACTTAATTTTACCCAACCTGCAGACTAGTTCATACATTAGCCACAACAATACTACCAGCAGGATCCTAAATATTCAATTATCTTCTAAAAGTAACTTACCCATAAGTCATCCTAGCAAATTCACTCAACAAACTCTAAGAGAATGTCCTCAACCTTATAAAAGGAATTTAGAAAAAGCCCAAAACTAACATCATACTTAACAGTGAAAGGCAGAAAGCTTTTGCCCAAAGATCAGAACAAGACAAAAATCCCTGCTCTTAGCACTCCTACTCAGCATTGACCAGAGGCAATTAGGCAGGAAAATGAAATAAAGGCATCTAACTTGAAAAGAACAAAGTAAAGCTATCTCTATTTTGAATGACAAAATATTCTATAGGGAAAACTGAAAGTACACAGTAAATGAGTTTAGGAGGTTGCAATATACAAGACCAATATATAAAATCTACTGAATTTCTATACAGATGCAATCAATAATTCAAAAGTGAAATTTAAAGAACAATTCTTTTTATAATAGCATCAAAAAGTAACAAACTTAACAAAAAAAGTGCAAAACTTCATTCTCTGAAAAACTATAAAACACTGTTGAGGAAATTAAAGAAGACCTAAATAAACACAAAGACAATGCATACTCCTGAATCAAAAGGCTTGATATTAAGATGCCAAAACTCAAAATTGATCTATTGATTCAAGATAATCCCTATTAAAATTCCAGCTTTCTTCTTTGCAGAAACCGACAAACTGATCCTAAAATTCATATGGAAATGCGACTCAAAATAGCCAAAACGGATCTTGAAAAACAACACTGAAAAACTCATTCTTTGTATTTTCGAATACTACTACAAAGCTATAGTAATCCTGTCAATGAGACACTGCTTGCAAAAAGGACAGACATATAAATCAACAGAACAGATCCCTCAGTCAAGAAATAAATCCTCATATTTATTTGTAGTCAACTAATATTTGACAAGGGTGCCAAGAGCATTCAATGAAGAAAGAATAGGATTTTCAGCAACTACTACTGGGGACTACTAGGTAGCCACAGGCAAAAGAATGAATTCAGACCCGTCTTCTCATACCATATATAAAAATTAACCTCGAATGGCTCAAAGACCTGAATTTGAGAGCTGAAAGTTTTAAATCTTAAAAGAAAACATACGTATAAATCTTAGCATAGGCAATAGTTTCTTATATATAACCCAAAGAAAACAAGCAATGAAAGAAAAACAAAAAGATTAACTGGACTTCCATCAAAACTTAAAAACTTTTATGTTGCAAATGACACATCAAGAAAGTGAAACAACTCACGCAATGGGAGGAAATACCTGCAAATAATGTACCTTATAAGAGACTTGTACCTACTAAAACATACAAAAACTGTTACAACTCACTAATAAAAATATAAATAACCCAATTTAATAATAAGCAAAGTACTTGATATTTCCCCAAGATATACCAATAAAAAATAAACATGAAAAGATGCTTATCATTAGTCCTCAAAGTAAGGCAAATCAAAACCACAATGAAATAACACCAACATCAAGAGAATATAACAAGTGTTAGCAATGATGTAGAGAAATTAGAAACTTCATACAATGCCGGTGGAACTCTAAAACGAAGCAGCTGCTTTGAAAAAGTCTGGCAGTTCCTCAACATGTTAAACATGGAGTTGGCATAAGATCCAGCAATTCCACTCCTAGCTATATACCCAGAAGAAATAAAAACAAATATCCACAAAAAAACCTGTAAACTAATGTTCACAGAAACACTATTCATAATACCTGAAAAGTGACCATTCATAATAGCCAAAATAACCCAAATGTTCAATGATAGATGTGGTCTATCCATACAATGGAATATTATTTGGCTATAAAACAAATGAAGTACTGATTAATGTTACAATATGAATGAACCTTGAAAATATGCTGAGTAAAAGAAGCCTGTCACAAAAGGCTACATATTCAATGTTTCCATTTATATGAAATGTCCAGAATAGGCAAACCTGTAAAGACAGAAAGCACATTAGTGGTTGTCGAGGGTTGGGGAATTGGGGAGGAAATGAAAACTGTCTGCTAAAGGCTAACTGTCTTTATAGGACAATAAAATTTTTCTAAAATTAATTGTGGTAATAGATGCAAATTCTGAAAGTAACTTTTTTTTTTAAAGATTTTATTTATTTACTTGACAGAGACAGAGAGATCACAAGTAGTCAGAGAGGCAGGCAGAGAGAGAGGAGGAAGCGGGCTCCCTGTTGAGCAGAGAGCCCAATGTGGGGCTCGATCCCAGGACCCTGAGATCATGACCTGAGCCAAAGGCAGAGGCTTAACCCACTGAGCCACCCAGGTGCCCCTGAAAGTAATTTTTTAAGAATTTATTTATTTAGGGGCTCCTGGGTGGCCATTAGGTCATTAAGGCAGTTGTTAAGCCTCTGCCTTTGGCTCAGGTCATGGTCCTGGGATGGAGCCCCACATCAGGCTCCCTGCTCAGTGGGAGGCCTACTTCCCCCTCCCCTCTCTACTCATGTTGTCTCCACTGTCTCTGTGTGTCTCTCAAATAAGTAATAAAATGTTTTTTAAAAAAGATTTATTAAAGGGGCGCCTGGGTGGCTCAGTGGGTTGAGCTGCTGCCTTCGGCTCGGGTCATGATCTCGGGGTCCTGGGATCGAGTCCCGCGTCGGGCTCTCTGCTCGGCAGGGAGCCTGCTTCCTTCTCTCTCTCTCTCTGCCTGCCTCTCAGTGTACTTGTAATTTCTCTCTGTCAAATAAATAAATAAAATAAAATTAAAAAAAATAAAAAAATAAAAAATAAAAAAGATTTATTAAAAAGAGAAGATTTGGGGGGTTGCCTGGGTGGCTCAGTTGGTTGGGCAACTGCCTTCAGTTCAAGTCATGATCTTGGAGTCTTGGGATTGAGTCCCACATCAGGTTCCCTGCTCGGCAGGAAGTCTGCTTCTCTACTCTCTTGCTCGCTCGCTCTTTCTCTCTTCTTCTCTCTCTCTCTCAAATAAATACATAAAATCTTTTTAAAAATTTATTTGAAAAAAAAAATTTATTTGAAAGAAAGAAAAAAAGAGCACATGCACAAGTGGGGAAAGGGGCAATGGAAAAGGGAGAGCATCTCAAGCAAACTGTTATGATGTGTGGAGCGCTCCAACCCATGAGGCTGACATCATGATGTAAGCCAAAATCAAGAATCCAACACCCAACCAACTGAGCCACACAGGCACCCCAACTATGTAAACCACTGGGTTGTATACTTTAAACAGGTGAATTGTATGATATATGGATTATATCTCAAACCTGTTGTTTAAAAAAAGAAACAGCAGAACTACAGTTAATTTTTTGTCATTGTTTGTTTTTTAGGATTTTTTTTTTAATTTTTATTACCTCACCCTCCTCTACTAGGTCATGCTTTCAACACAGACAAAACAACAATACCAAGAGAACTCACTGTTGGGTTATACTTTAGGGAGTTTACACTTCTGGGCCAAGAAGTATACCTACAATCATACCAGTGATGAAAGGCAATATACATAAAATAATGGCAGCCTTATTCTCCTGTGCTAAGCTTAAATAAATCAGTTATTCTTTCTCTGTCCTAAATGGAACAACTCTGTAGTATGCTTATCTCACAGGATGATAATAATGCACATGAGATACTCATATATTGTAATAAGTAAATAAATAAATAAATAAAGATTTATCAACCAAAAAAAATCAAACAGTATCAAGTATGATGCAAATAAACACTCCATGTATATATATTAATAAAATCTTCTACACGTGGAAAGTTAACAGAAGAATTAGAAAGTCTTTAAGTAAAACAGAAGCATTTGCTTCTACTACAAACTGGCACTATAACCAAAGAACCTTATATGTAATAAGTGTTGATAGATTTGTTTTAAAATGAGGTATACTTAGTGAACTTCAGTGAACTTTCTAGAATTACATAGTTTTGTCACTTTTCATCACCACTGTCTTTATTCAAAATGATGGTCTTGCATTACTGCGTTTTCCAATACTTTAATGCACCTTTTTAGAATTAACTATTAAAATGGACTATAATATCTGTATTAATATACTGTTTAACAAAACACTTTGGCACATCTCATGTGTTCAGTATAAGATTAAAATATTTTGGGGCACCTGGGTGGCTCAGTGGGTTAAGCCGCTGCCTTCGGCTCGGGTCATGATCTCAGGGTCCTGGGATCGAGTCCCGCATTGGGCTCTCTGCTGAGCAGGGAGCCTGCTTCCCTCTCTCTCTCTCTACCTGCCTCTCCATCTACTTGTGATCTCTCTCTGTGAAATAAATAAATAAAATCTTTAAAAAAAAAATATTTTAAGTGTCCACAACTCTGTTGTCAAAAAACATTTTTAAAAATACTGGCATCATTATGATGTGCATCAGAGGTAATTTAACAAAAGAATGAAAAATAAAGTAAGTATTCTGATACAGTATTAATAAGTATATAGTGTCTGGAGGATAGTATACACTTAGTAAGTACTGGCTAAAAGAATGAACTATATACATATAAGTAATACCTAAAATAATTCTAAAAACTAAATTACAGGGCATCTGGTGGCTCAGTCCATTAAGCGTCTGCCTTTGGCTCAGGTCATGATCCCAGTGTACTGGAATCAAGCCCCCTATCAGGCTCCCTGCTCAGCGGGAGTCTGCTTCTCCCTCTTCCTCTCCCTGCTTGTTGTTCTTCTCTCAAGTTTGCTATCTAAAATAAATAAATAAAACTAAGGGGGAAAAAATTAATTATCCTTTTAGGAAGCAAAGATAGCAACCTACAATATTTTTGACAGAACTGTAAACTAACATGCCAGCAAGTTCACAGACAGCAGGTGTACATATAGAGGACAACCTTTCTTTGGGGACTCAGGATGCTTATTTACTAACATTACCCACTTACACAATGCTACCTCAGAAAAAGTGCAATACATAGCATTATTAAAATTAATCAAATCTGACATGAGGGTTTTTTGAAGCCTTATAAAATTTGTTTAGTTTGATTACATATTTCAAAAAATATCATTTTGAAAGAAATTTATTTTTGCTTATTACCATACAATGACAACCTTCTCTAAAATAATGCACATACCCAAAGGGAGCCCACTGCAGCCATCTTATCAGTTCTCTCATAGCAACAGAAACGGAAATACAGTTTGCATAGTCACTGTGGTTGGCTAGAGAAAGCAGGTTCACGTAACCACTCAGAAAGCCAGAAATTGGACAACCATAAAAGGAGAAATTTGAAATCTGCCTGGCAACAGCCTAAAAATAGAATACACTAGTATAAATCCCAAAATAGATGTGACTGTAGAGCAAAACTACCAGCATAAACTTTATTTTCTTGGAGGAAAAGATGTGTCTTGCATTTCATCATCTAAAATATTAACTTGGCATCTTTTTTTACTAGATGGCAGTTAAAGAAAAAATAAGCACTCAATTATGGGCCACTTCAAATTACATGTCACTGTTCATATTATTTTATTTACATACATGTATTTGTGTGTGTGTATATGTACATACATGTTTAAGTACTTTCCTTCTTTAGGAGAATGATGAGGCATTTTAATCACAGCTTTAAAACATTCAAAGGCCTATAAAATCTATCTAAGTCTGAACAGCACTGCATTTTTTTTCCTATCCCTTATGACTACATTAATTTGGGAATCTGAGTTAAAGGTAAAAGGCCATTTACTCTGTATTAAAAATACAAAGATTAAATAATTTATCAAAGCAGACCTTTTTTTTTTTTTTTAAGATTTTTATTTATTTATTTATTTGACAGACAGATCACAAGTAGGCAGAGAGCCAGGCAGAGAGAGAGGAGGAAGCAGGCTCCCTGCTGAGCAGAGAGCCCTATGCAGGACTCAATCCCAGGACCCTCAGATCATGACCTGAGCCGAAGGCAGAGGCTTTAATCCACTGAGCCACCCAGGTGCCCTCAAAGCAGCCCTCTAAATAGAGTGGGGATTATGCCTTTTTCTTTTTTAAAACAAATTTGTTCAAACATATAGTAGTACCTTTCATACAGTAGGAATTCAATGTTTTTCTTAAATTAATAAAAACCAATTATCTTATTGTTCCTATCAAGTAAACATTAAATGAACATGTGTTATTTTTGATTTTTCAATTTTGCCTAAATGGGATAATGCTAAAGTTGACAATGTCTTAACATTTCTTACTGTTATTCCAGATAACAAAACCTATTTCATCATTCTAAACCTTCTAACCTAATAGTACTTAATATACATGTTTCTTTGTACAATACAAATTTACTCTGTAGTTCATTTTAATTTCTTTTTTTTTTTTAAAGATTTTATTTATTTATTTGTAAGAGAGAGAGAGTGAGAGCGAGCACAGGCAGACAGAGTGGAAGGCAGAGTAAGAGGGAGAAGCAGGCTCCCTGCGGAGCAAGGAGCCCGATGTGGGACTCGATCCCAGGACGCTGGGATCATGACCTGAGCCGAAGGCAGCTGCTTAACCAACTGAGCCACCCAGGCGTCCCGTACATTTTAATTTCTAAAGATCACAAACTACATGCAGTCTAATGCAGTAACTACAAAGACTGCTGGCTAGTAAGAAATAACCAAATCGTAAAAGGGGAGGGGGTAAAGTAATATATCCTTTTAATCTAAACATTTAAAGATAGCTAATTTTTTTTTAAAGATAGCTAGATTTTAAAATAGTGGAAAAGTAACTGAGTTTATTGACTTTTCTTATTGTACTCATATGTGACTTGGATGTCCAAAATCTAACTACAACTGTATTCATGGCTTCAAGATAATTTAAATCTTTTGTATACACAGATCTTGTTTACTTATCTGAACAAATAAACTATAATCCTTATCACAAAGGAAAGCAATATGAGTAGCAATTAGTGTAGAAGAACGTAACAAATGGGTCAAATTTGGTATCAAGGCACTACAAGTGGGAAAAATTATTTTATAATTCTAGATACATAAATCAAATTTTTTAAATATATTTTTTAAAGATTTTATTTATTTATTTGACAGACAGCGATCACAAGTAGGCAGAGAGGCAGGCAGAGAGGGTGGGGGAGGTCGGCTTCCTGCTGAGCAGAGAGCCCGATGTGGGGCTTGATCCCAGGACCCTAGGATCATGACCTAAACCAAAAGCAGAGGCCTTAACCCACTGAGCCACCCAGGTGCCCCTGAAATATCATTTTAAATATAAATCTCAGCACTTTGTATTTTCTTAAATATTACTTAAAGCAAATATAATACTTTTTCTAAAAGTGCACTTATACTTGCCAGTTTTATTTCAAGAGAACAGAAAAAGCACATGTTTGAAGAACAATATTCAAAATAGCCATACATCTTATCACATACCAAGCTGAATGGGGGGTGGGTACTGAATAATCAATGACACCTCAGTGTTAATTAATACAGCAACTAAAATGCCCCAGAGAAGTTTAGACAGTTCCAGAAACTTTACCTTTCACTTCTCCATTCTCTTGGCCCTCTCCCTCAAGAACTCAGGAGTTTAAAATGTCGGCTGAGAGCCAGATGTTCTGGGGCTCCAGCCTATGTGTACAAAAGTGTAGTTTTAATAACAAACATAACTGAAGGAAGAACCCTAATCTTTCATATCCTTAGGCAAACTCAAATTCTTCTTTGTACTTACTATTTTTCTTTTCTATTGCAAAGCAATATTGTTGGTATGTTATCCCTCCTTGCAGATTTAATTAGAATTTTATTTACCACAACTCTTTTGGCTGATCACAAAAAAATCTACCCTCCTTCGAAATAAATAAATAAATAAAATAAAGTCTATCCTTCTTCAGTTAGAATTTAAGAAAAAAGTTATGCTTTTGAAGGCAAGCGTTCTCCTGGGCATGCAAGTCAGAATGGACCAGCACCACCCTCATGGAGCAAACAAAGAAAAATTACATTCCATTCTAAAATTTTTCTCACTAATGATGCACAAAAATACAATCTATCTATTTCTAGCAAATACTCCTAAGAGGCTTACTTTCACAGGCTGGATTATCAGAAGCTATTATCAACAAACAGTTCATGATGCAATTTAAGAAAATACAGAGTTCCTTCATCCCAAACCATGAATTATCACTGTGTTTCATCTTTTAGAACTTAAAAAAATCTGCAGAGATCTAACCAAAACCCACTACACTTTGGAAATTCCTTTAACCTTTCTCCTCCTAACCATCATAGCAAATGAACCAATTTCTCTCTGATTGACTCATGACCACAAATACATTGAGATCTCATCTTCTGTTCTCACCCTCCTGTTCCTACTGGTTGTGCTTGTTACTGAATTCAGTTGTACATTTTTACTGTAAGTTATAGAATATAATTGAATTTTGTATAAATTAATGAAATATGAGTGCAAAAAAAAGCTGCTAGATACACATCAATAAGAGAGACTAATGCAGAAAAAATAAAACATGTCAGGGGACTATTGGTTTAGATAAATCATTTAATAAAGTCTAAAGTTTTCCATCTGGAATAAATAGAAATTAAATTAGAAGACCTGAAAGGATCCTTTAAGTTTTGATTCTTTAATAAAATTTTAATAAATTCCACTCCAAAATGTACTGTTTTAATGAGAAATTATAAAAGTTGATTGGGTTTTTTCATGTTTTCAATATTCATCAAATACCTACATGGTCACTATTATAAC
Source organism: Mustela lutreola (assembly GCF_030435805.1). Taxonomy (NCBI): domain Eukaryota; kingdom Metazoa; phylum Chordata; class Mammalia; order Carnivora; family Mustelidae; genus Mustela; species Mustela lutreola. The sequence goes on from NC_081297.1 coordinate 93,657,831, forward strand.
TTTTAAGATACTCTAAAGAAACAATGTGACTAAAAGTACAAAACATCCTGTAAGATTAAATTGTTACCTCATGGAGATTTTAATTTAGATATGGAAGAGAAATGACGGCAGTAATACAATACATGGATATCTTTCTATATGAATGACCGTGAAAATTAGGAGTTTTCCATTTTCCATTATCTATCATCTCTCCAAAATAGATTATTTTTAATAATCAAACTTGAGCTTTCAAATGTGTCATTATAAACAAAACCTCTACAGAACCCTTTTTAAGTCTTCCTGATACAGTTAGTATGAACTTTTATAAACCAGATTGCTAAAAACTGACTATGCATAAAGAATTACTCAAATTCATGTGAGAGAGAAAAGAGTATGCCTTTCCTTACAATTTCAATTTCACTTCTGCTCATAACCCTATTTATAATTCAGTTACATCCACAAGACTTCACAAGTAGTTGCTAAGCAACAGGAACATGCTGAGTTCAGAGCCATTGAAATCTGGCTCTCTGCCACATGAAAATATTTAACAGAGCCTAGAGCCTCCAGAATTTACAAAATGAAGAAGAAAAGGAAAGAAAAGAAAAAGAAAGAAAAATTCCAAAAAGATACAATAATAAATAGCGTAAGCTACCAAACTCTTTTAAAAGAGTCACATATTCAGATCAAGAACTTCATTTTGGTATTTCCAAATACTTATTATATTTCTCCTTAAATATTTTACATCATATTTTTAATGCTGAAATTCAGACTCCGAAGTTATTCTCTTGGGGAAGAGAAGAAATACAATTAGTTGTATCGCTGTTAAAGGCATAATTTGCACAAAAAATATATTGTGCAAAGAATAGCCCTTGAAGAGACTAGAACAGTCTGTGGGACATGACTGAGACTTTCAATGTTGGGTTTTTAAGGCCAGGAGACAAGAAATTACACATTTTCTTCAAAGTCCTTTACCTTCCTATGCCTGGTTAACTACTGAAAGAAAAGGTAATTTTTTTTTACCCAAAACTGGAGTGTTTTCTAATTTTAAGCACCTCTAATAATTGAAAAAAAAAAAAAAAGCATATATAAAAATTTATTCACAACTCAAAATGGTTACAAAAATTAATTCATTTTTCAACAGATATTCAAAGGGCACTGAGTATGTTTCTATACTCATTCATTGATAAAAATTAAAATTAAGAACATAAAGATTGCTCCTTACACTGATAAAGGCTACTTCAAACCAATGGGAAACTTTATACTCAGTGGTAAAATACCACAGCTATTTCCATTCACGGCAAAACCAAAAAGTGTGATAATATATTCAATACTGTCTAGAAATCCTACCAAAGCAGTAAGAGCTCAAACACAATAAGATGATACAATGAAGAAAACACTTATTTCAGAATAGTAAGAAAAAGATATCTAGAAACATTAACATATATGAAAAAATTCAGTTATAAAAATATATAAAAATATTAGAGCTACGTTGGACATAAGGCTTGATGTAGAAAAATATCAATTCTTCCTGGATGAAAATTATTAGAAGTAATTCTAGCCAAAATGTCACCTAGTTATTTTTATATCATAACAAACTTTTGAAATTAATCTGTTAAAAAAAAAGGCAAAAACAGTAATAAAGCTGAAAGTCAAAAGTAAGAAAAAAAAATGCTTATCCTCTGAGATGTGAGAGGATATGACAAAGCAGTAATTATTGTCTTAAGTATTTAGAGAGGAGTACAATAAATTATCTAGAAGACAGAATCAAGCAATACAGTATCTGATAGAAACAACATCACAAATTAACACGGATTAAGTGGATTTTAAATAAATGGTTAAAAATGGATCAAAATAGCAGTTGAGCATACCAGTACAACAGCAAACAGACTGGATATGAAATAAAAACTTTCAAAGGTGCAGAAAGCACTACAAGTAACCACAAATTTTTAGAAATACTTGAAAACTAAAAAACACACTGATATGGAATTAGTATCCAGAATAAAAAAGAACACCTATTAGTGAATAAAAAGAATAAGCAATTCAAAATAAAAATTAAAAAGCATAAACAGGGAACCACAAAACAAACATAAGAAAAAAAGTTCAACTGCACTAATAATCACATAAAGACTACACAAAGAAAAGATACATTTTTATACATCTTATATTTTACAACTATTTAGTTAGCAATAACATACAGCAGTGAGTAGTCTCATACACAGCTGGTAAAAGATCATTGCCATAGCCATTTTTAAAGGCAAATAGGCAAAAACTGTGCACCACTTGGATACACCAAAGACATTCTGAGATACCTTGATACACTAACCTACTGGGGCACCTGGATGGCTCAGTCAGTTAAGCGTCCAACTTTTTTTTTTTTTTTTAAGATTTTATTTATTTATTTGACAGAGGGAGAGACATCACAAGTAGACAGAGAGGCAGGCAGATGGAGAAGGGGAAGCAGGCTTCCCGCTGAGCAGAGAGCCCAATGTGGGGCTCTATTCCAGGACCCTGAGACCATGACCCAAGCCAAGGACAGAGGCTTAACCCACTGAGCCACCCAGGTACCCCAAAGGGCCCAATTCTTGATTTTAGCTCAGGTTATGATCTCAGGGTTGTGAGATCAAGCTCCTCATTGGGCTCTGCACTGGGTGCAGAGTATGCTTTAAATTCTCTCTTCTCCTCTCCTTCTGTCACTACACTGTTCTCTAAAAAATAATAAGTTTTTTCAAAAAAGACAATTTACATTTTTAAAAAAGAAGCATATAAGGATACCTACTGCTGCACCAAAACAGCAAAAATACAAATTGTATTTGTTTAGTTTGTGGACAAAGACAAGTGGGAAAAATAAATTCTTTTTTGTAATCCAGAACTCATTGTTCAAGTATGCGTTTTGATATAGGTAAGAAGAAATATGATACCTAAAAAGCATTAAAGTGACAAGAGCATTCATAAACATGGAGGTTGGCTCTAGGACTACAGAATTACTAAAAGCATAGGATTTAAGGGAAATCTCAGCTATATTGAATTAGTATTCTAATTTTAATGTTGACTTGAAACAAAGATGCCTCCTTTCTTTAGGCTTTACAATGGAGAACACAATGTCTGGACTTAAAATTATTGGCATATCCCAACAATCTATACAATTTTAGGGTGTGTCAATTTAGGAATGAGTATGATTTGAACTTACTCATGTTCAAGGGTGTCTGAAATTGAGAACCACGCAGATCCTAAACATGGCCCTAAAGTAAACTGCTTAAAGAAGTTGGATCCCCAAAATTAGAAGGGGTAAGTTTTTGAAGTATGATCATATTCAAGTGGAAACAAAGAAGCCCATCCAAAAAACAAACAAACAAACAAACAAACTGTGGAATGACTGACAGTGACAACTGTGGATTGAACAAAGGTTCTTTTTAAAAGGGCTATTTTGAGGATTATGATTCTGACTTCACAGAAACTAGGGAGACTAACACTGGAAGGAGTCAGATGTGAAATTCCTTAAATAACAATTTCTTGACTTTAAATTAAAAAAAAAAATACAGGCAAATATAACATCCATCACTAAGAAAATAGCTTTTAAAAAATACTGTGCATACTTAATAGCTTTGTGGCCCTGGGCACATTACTTAACCTCTCTGGGCCAGTTATATGTAGATAATAATAATATTTACCTCACTGAACTATAGGACTGAGTGAGTTTAGGATTAAAAGACTAGCAACCTGGAAAACAAACAAACAAACAAACAAAACATACTGTGGAGAATCCTCACTAAAGAACAAAGAAAGTTAAGAATGTAGATTTCTGTCATGTGCATGAATATAAAGTGTACAACAAAGCAGCTGCAGAATTCTTAATGCAAAAAGCTGAAGCCAGACATACCTTTTTGAGGATTATGATTCTGACTTCACAGAAACTAGGGAGACTAACACTGGAAGGAGTCAGATGTGAAATTCCTTAAATAACAATTTCTTGACTTTAAATTAAAAAAAAATACAGGCAAATATAACATCCAGCACTAAGAAAATAGCTTTTAAAAAATACTGTGCATACTTAAGAACTATCATTTCCTAGCTAAGTTACCTGTTCAATAATATATCCCTTCTTTGCTTCAGTATCCTCAACTATGATACTAAAAACTCTAACACTGCCTCTCCTCATGCCACTTCTCATTAAAATGTCACAGGGGTTAAATGGGATAATAAAATAGAAAGTACTCAGATGCGTAAGTAGACAATAAATTGTTTCCAGGTTTTCTATGCCATTGTGTTAAACCCACACACACAAAATATCATTTCTAAACATTAATATAGGCACGCAAGTGATATTTTAAAGTCTGGAAGGATAAATGCCTAATTAATTTATAGTGGTTGATATGGCAAAAGACAAATTTATAAATACCAAGTTTCACTTGGATGTGCCAGTTCGAACTTTCACAATGAAGATATATTCATGTAACTTGTATCTTAACAGTTAAACTCATTCCACTTCCCCAATCTCTTCCATGCTAATAATAAACCAGAGTAGCAACGACATTTATAAGTGTAATTAGTTCAGCTACCCAGACACTAAACTCCAGAAGAGACAGAGAAGAGAAGTTACAATCCAAAAGATAAATTCCCAGCATTTTCCATAAGCAGCAAGTTACAAGTACCACTTCCCAACCTCTCACGATCATTTCAGTCAGCATCGACCCCGAGTAAAACAAGAAATCTCAAATACAAAAATGAGTATAATCACAAATAGATGCCAAACCTTTCAAACAAAAGAACTAGTTACTTAGTAGAATGAACATAAAACATTTTAAAATAATATATTAAATATTCTGAAAAGGTACTATACCCACAAGAACAAGCAGATATGAAAAGAAATGAATCTGAAATCTTAGAAATTCAAAACAAGAGCTGCATGGACACAGCTGAAGTAAGACATAGGTAATCAAGACCCAACATTCTCTCAAAATACACAAAGGAAAAACCGAAAAGCTGAGATGGGGAACATATCCAGAAGCAGTAAGTTTCACTGAAGATGAATTTTAGAAAAAAGAACTAAGAATAAAAGAAAATAAGAGAAAGAATTCACAGAGTTAAATTTTTAAAAGTATATAAAAAGGGGCAGGGGCACCTGGGTGGCTCAGTTGTTAAGTGGCTGCCTTTAGGTCAGGTCATGAACCCAGAGTCCTGGGATCTAGCCACAAGTAGGGCTCCTGCTCCACTAGGAAGCCTGCTTCTCCCTCTCCCACTCCTCCTGCCTGTGTTCCCTCTCTTGCTACTACCTCTCTATCAAATAAATAAATAAAATCTCTTTTTAAAAAGTATATATATGCTTTCCATAGAACAGGTCCGCTCATTATACCAAAACAGACTAAATTAAAACAAGCAAAAAACAAACAAAAAACAACAACAAAAAGAAATCTAAAACCTAGACATAATGTGTGAAGACTTCAGAAAATCAAATTGAGGAAATATTAATAACTTATGAGTAAAAGATCAGTTAACTACAAAGGAGTAAGAATTAAAATGACATCAGACTTGTCATCAGCAATACTGAATGCTAAAATAAACAACAATATCCTCAAAGTTCAGAGGAAAGGTTATTTTTAGCCTAGAATTCTATTGCCAGAAAAACTAGCAATCAACAGGATAAAGAAATAAAGATATTATTTCTGAGCAAAGACTGATGAAATGGTCCCTTGCTAAAACAATTAAATAAAAATATAGTACAAATTCAAGACATCAAAAGACCCTAATAAATGGGGGGAAAACTCAAATTAGGGAACTCATATAATGCTCCAAAGGAATCATCAATGCTCCAAAAAACAAGTAAAACTCATGGGCTGGCTGAAATAATTGAAGATCCATCATCTTTCAAATAAATAGTCTGGAATAAAAATCCCAGATAATTATATGATGGGAGTTAGCAGACTTAGGGGCTGTGAAATGTGGGGCAAAAATAAAGAAAACTGTCAGTCTAAAAATAACTTACCAGGTTTCAAACTGGGTAAAGTGACAAAAATAGCAGATATGCATTATAAAAAAGATACAAGTTATAATAAAAAAGCATAGAAAGGTTAAAAATTCAAAGGACAGAAAATGATACACTAAGCAAATGTTAACCAAAAAAAGGTAAGTATGTATATAAACCTATATATAACATGTAAAAAATGATTCAAATTGAAGATCAAGTTGCTGGACAAAAATATATATATTTTTTATAGATAAAAGTACATCACTTCAAATGATATAAAACAAAAACAGGTTTAAAGAATTTCAGGAAGAAACTAGTAAATCCACAGAGAAACACACCTCATTATAAAATCTACAGATGAAGAAAATGTAAGTAATATAAACAATGCATGTATTTTTTTTTTAAGATTTTATTTATTTATTTGACAGACAGAGATCACAAGTAGGCAGAGAGGCAAGCAGAGAGAGAGGAAGAGAAGCAGGCTCCCTGCTGAGCAGAGAGCCAGATGCGGGGCTTGATCCCAGGACCCTGGGATCATGACCTGAGCCGAAGGCAGAGGCTTTAACCCACTGAGCCACCCAGGCGCCCCAATACATGTATTTCTTAGTAGAAAAATGGAACTGAATATCCAACAAACCCAGAACATGCATTTTTCATGAACACATCCAACATACATTAATGTGGTGTCAAGGAAATAATAAATTCAAAGACCAAAAAACAAAAAAACAAACAAACAAACAAAACACACACACACACACACACACACACACAAAGCCACATCCTAAGCCATAAGATAACAGAGTTAGATGAGCAACAATGAAATGACAAAAATAAGGATCTCCTTATAAATTAAATATATATATATACTGGATTAAGGAGGAAATCAATGGTGAAATAACTCAGAGGAAAAGTGATAGCCTTAAACCACACATATTAATTTTAAAAAAAAAACCACAAACTCAAAAATGCTAGTAAAGGAGGAAAAGTACAAACCCAAAGCAAGGAATCATAATAAAAGCAAAAATAATGAGAGAAAACCCAACAATAAAACAGCAAGCAACAGTAAAACCAATAGCCAGTTCTTTGGGAAAAAAAACTATTAAAAAGTAGAAAATAAATCAAGGAAAATTGAAAAAACCATAATAAACAATATTAGAAATTATAAAGAAGATCTAACTACAAATACAGAGCAATACACTTGGTTCAAATATTCAGTTACATTAAAGGTTATCAATGGTATGTGTGAAAAATACTGAGGGATCTGAACTTACTGCAAACTCAATAAAATTCAACAGGGCTAGGTGGCTGCTAGAAATGTCAACACAAAGTTAAGCTGTAGAACAGAAGCACACAGTCTAAGGAAAGGGAGACATTTTTAGTATTACATTTAGTTTTGAGTGACTCATAAAGAGGGACTCTTAAAGAAACAGTAGGACAAACAGGATGACCAGGCTAAAGATTGACCTAGAACAACATGTTGTATGAGGAAACCATTGGGAAAATGAAGAATATTTAGCCTAGAAAACAGGAGAATTTTAATGGCTTTCTTTAAATGGTGCAGATCTATCATGTGTATATACCAGATAGAGAGAAAAAGAGGCAGGCAGAGAGACAAGTGCAATGAAAGGCCAATTTCTCCTCAAAATCAACAAATACTGATTTGTTCATATGTCCAACAAAACAAAGAATTAATTACCACATGAAGTTAGAGACTCTCCTTACTGTTCAACATTTAGAAATGTTGAAGCAGAAACTAGATAATTAACTGTCAGGAATAATAAACAGTAGGCTCTTGTAGGAAGTGTGATGTTACAACTACTTGACCACGTAGGTCTATTGCACTTTCAAGACTTTGTTATTCAACATTACTTGCCAATAAGTTTTGTTCCCTAAGAGGAACACAAAAACTGCAAACTCAAAATTTATCCTTCAGATTTTTGGATCATTCATACTCAACTCCAATAGTCTCAAAAACGACACATCTTTATCCTCAAGACATTTATCTTTGTCTTACATAAACCCTTTATGTTTATTTGTATCTACAGAAAACTCTATGCAACTTTCCCTCCTCTTGCTTTGCTATGATCCCCAACTGAATATTAACTGAATGCTACTTTGGTCTAACTCCTTGCCTCTTTACCTATAAATAAAAAATCCCTCAGGCTGTCTCAACTATCTTCCCAATCTAACATTCTAGAAAAGTATGAAAACTTCCCAACAGTTTTAGATATGTGTGTTCTCCACACTAAGAGAAGCATGCCCTTCTCCCAATCCAACCTTTGGTAAATTAATCAAAATTGGTATCTTTCTAGTATCAACATTTCTCTGATCCTAGTGAAGCTGTTTACTCAAATGAAACACACATCCACAAACATATAAATTTTTATACTTCAACAAAACATGTACTAGAACAATAATTTTCAAAAGCCTAAGCAACACTATCAAAAGGCAAGAGGAAACAGTCTGTACTCCTGAAACATGAGTATGGCTTCTATCACACTCAATCTAGCTGGCCTCTAGCTTTTAAGTACCCAAGCATGTAGTAATAAATAGCCAATGGCCTTTCAGAATATAGAAAACTGAAAGTCCCATCTAAAACTAAGCACTTTTATGTTGCAGAAAGATCCTAATGTTTAACTTCTTAAAAGGGATGCAAAGAACTGCATAATACCATTCCTTTCTTCCTCTATTCTCGAAGCTGGCCTCAGTATCACCCTTTGCTTTGTCACCTACCCACATTCATCCTCCAAAATTTTATCAATCAATAATATATTTTATCACTGGCCATAATGGTATTAGCAGACACAAATACTTACATATCTTTATAAACATAAATCTTTATGCCTTTATAGTATGGTTATATATTCTTATGTTGCATGCTTCTTTTATTTCAGTAAGATAATGGTTTTCTGTACACAATTTTTCAAGCATACCAAAAAAATAATTTAACAAATGTCTCTGCAACCTTCACCTAAGAAATAAAATATTAAAGTTTCTAATATTCGTTTTAGTTTAAACTTAAGTTCACTTTGTTAAGATGGTGGTAAGTTTAAATATGTGGAAATGGAAAGCATAAGGGTGGGACTGGAAAACTTGACCGTGTTATATGTATAAATATACATTATCTAATATATATCATTTATGAAAACAGAAGCAGTCAGATTTTGATGATGAATTCAAAGTGGTACATTTACTCTAAAACTTTACAGTGTAGTAAGGTTACAAAATGTCATTTCTCTATATGTACCAGTTGGTGTCACTACAACTGAAAACACAGCAATAGGACTATAATGAAAAGAGATCTAAAACTGATTTGTATGTAATATGAACATATTGTATGCATGAGTAATGTTCATATATGAAGCCCCATGCTAGTTCATTTCAATACAAACCTAAGGAAAATTATAAAAGTGAAAATTACTTTTTAAAAGATAAAATCCAAATATGGTATTCAAAATCTTCTGAAAATTTACAATAAACAGTCTACCAATCCTGGAATGACTATAATTAAAACAAACAAAAAAACCTTCCAAAGGTGAGAGACAGATATAAGGCCTGAGGGGTCGGGGGTGGGAGGTGGAGGTAGTCACAAAAAAAAAAAAAAAAAAAGGACCTGAATCTCTTACCTGTGGGTAGCTCGATATTGTGAAAAGGACTTCCTCTTCTTTAAACCACTGCAACTTAGTTCATTTGTATAAGCAGTTAAAACTAATGCAGACTTCTAGAACAGCCTTCTTTAGCCTAAATTCCTTGCTTGGTTCATATTCATTAAAAAAAACAGGAATACAGTAGATTGGCTACATATTAAAATTCCTTTCAAACAGTGATTCACATCTGTTGTATAGTTTGTGCAGCAAACATCCCATTAACCACAAAAGCCAAAAAACGTCAGACAGTATGCCAATGAAGCTCACAGAACACACAAAATACATCTTCCAAAGGATTGTTGCAAGTAAAGATGCCTAGAATCAGAATTCTTTTGTACTGCTTTCTATTCTGCCAACTATTAGGACTGCAGCAACTGTGTGCAGTTAAGTACCTCCCACATATTACCCAATAGTATCAGTAGGCATAAATCTATAAAAACAGAACTAAAAGCTTCAAAGGCTTATAGATTCTCATTATTCCAAATATTGTCAGTTGTGGAGGTCTCAGTACTCTTATTCTAAAGCATCAACCCTGTTCTTTCAGTCCTAAAGGCTATTTTCTTATACATTCCAAACAGAAAATCCATGACACATATTATTTGCTGCCCTAGCAGAGCCAGACTGCAGTTACAGCTAGCTGGCACCAGTAAGAACAATTTACATAAAGCAGTCCTCATTTCATGACCAAACTAAAGAATACTGCTGAGTAAACCCTCCCCCATTCGTTCCCCAACAGGCACTGACTGGTTCTAGAATATATCTAGTTATCTATTTACCAATGATTCAAATCCAGGTCATAAGAGAAAATCAATTTATAATTCTTAAGTAACTGACATTTTATCCCCACCATACCAAAACATATTTAATACCCAGAGATATTCAAAAGCCTTAGTTTTTTGTGACATAGACCAAAATATTACATAAATCCAGTAACTGCTTTAAAGTCATTAAAAATATAAATTATAATTCACATTAACTAAAAGCTGTCCTTATTTGACTCTATAGCCACCTTTCACATTTTGTTAATTACTTAAATAATTATCATTAAATAGATTTGCTCTTAGAACCACAATGCTTTACATGTCACCAAATAGTAAGACTTAATGCATATTCACGCAACACTAGTACAGTGATAAGTAATTCAAGGTATTTACCACTAGTTAATATCACTAAACTTTTTGATAAACTCACATGTTAAGTTACAAATATCTAAACAAGAATGTATTTTGTCAGTAGCACATTCTTATTGATCCTAAATCATTCTTGTGTTGTTTTAATTGGCTAGATTTGACTGAGCAACAGTTGAGTCATTGCCTATGAAGTCCTTTGTTTAAATTTTTTCAGTAATTGCTTTATTACTTACTAATTCATAATTCTATCTCTTCACTTCTATTTTTCCACTTATTTTAGTGAGTCTAAATAAACTAAATTTCATTTTCAAATAAGTTTAGAAACTAGTGCCACATCTAAAATGACAATAAAATAAAAAGTAGTACTTAATATGCTAACCAGGGGTCATCCAAATTATGTTCCTTATTTTTTTTAAAGTAGGCCCCAATGTGGGGCTCAAATTCACAACCCCAAGATCAAGACCTGAGCCAAGATCAAGAGTTGGACCTCCAACTGACTGAGCCACCCAGGTGCCCTTGTTCCTTATTTTTTAATCTTATTTTCAGCTGGTTTTTTTTTTTTTTTTTTTTTTAAGATTTTTCATTTATTATATGAGAGAAAGAGTGCACAAGCAGGGGGAGCTGAAGAGGTGAGGGAGAAACAGGCTCCCAACAGAACAGGGAACGCAATGTGAGCTCAATCCCAAGGCGCCAGAATCATGACCTAAGCCAAAGGCAGACACTTAGCCAACTAAGCCACCCAGGTGCCCCATATTTTCAGCTGTTCTAAAACATCATTCCTGGGGCACTTGGGTGGCTCAGGGGGTTGAGCCTCTGCCTTCCACTCAAGTCATGATCTCAAGGTCCTGGGATCTAGCCCTTCATCCAGCTATCTGCTCAGTGGGGAGCCTGCTTCCCTCACCCCCTTGCCTGCCTCTTGCCTACTTCTGATCTCTCTCTCTGTCTAATAAATAAATAAAATCTTTAAGAAAAAAAATAAAACATTGTTCTTAAACTATCCCTATTACACAATAAAGACAATGGAGCTCAAAATTAGAGGAAAAAGTTATCATACATCAACAGTAAATAGTAGACTTCTAATGCATGCATAATCCTAAATGTTGCCTTTGATAAGCAGTAATGAATTTCCTCAAATACATATTCTTTTCAAAATCTGTACTCTGCCATCAGCAGAAGAAGGAACAGAAACAAATATATATAATATGGTGTCTTTTCACATAGTATATACCGTTTAAGTAACATTTGGCTATTGATCATAACATCTCACAGTTGGAAATCATACAGGTATTGTACTCCTTCTGGTTTTAATTTTGTTAGCTGTGTCCTCCCTCTCTTCTCTTCCTACTTTTTGTATCCAGATCTCTGAATAAAAGTACTTTAAAATCAAAGGACCTATAATCATTTAATCCAGCATAAAATATAATGTATATAACAACTATTTATTAAGCTGAATAAATTAATGACCTAATACTGAATTAATTATGAGAAGCTTAAATTCTCTACAACCTGCTTACTGAAGTGCCAACCGACAATGTTAGTTGTTAATCTAGCTCAGTGCTTTGCAAATTAATAATGGTAAAGAACCAATGTTTTAGCTCTAATCTATCAAAGATCAACACTTTTATAAATTCAACAAAAATGAATTAATTGGAAGGTGAAATAAAGAGAAAGCATATAAAATGTATGCCTCAATTATTTTTATTATTTGACCCAACTGACATAAAGTTACTTTATCAGATTGATACAAAAATTTCTAGACATTCTTAATTTCAGTTATTATCTCATGGAAGAACAAGAATAAACAGACAAACTAATCTGAACTGACCTTGAACTCATTCACAGACCACATTCTGGTAGTGTTTACCTAGCCATTCACTACCTATTCTACCCTACCCCCAGGATTCTCAATCCCTGGGGTAATTTAACCTTCTCATATTTATTATCTACCCCCTCAATTCCCCTGCCCCAGTGTAAACTGCTAGAGTGCAGGGATCTTGTACACCAGACATCAAAACAGTACCTGGCAACTAACAGGTACATAATAAATGTTTATTAAATTTTTTGAATCAATTGATCACTTCAAAATCCATTTTTGTTTTCACTCTAACATGCTGCCTTAGCACCAGTAAGAATTCTTATTGTATCCCCTTCAAGCTCTTTAAAGTCTTCACTTTGAGATTTAAACACCTTGCTTGGAATGCCTGGGTGGCTCAGTTGGTTAAACCACTGCCTTTGGCTCAGGTCATGATCCCAAAGTCCTGGGATCAAATCCCATCTCGGGCTTCCCCTGCTTTGCGAGGAGCCTGCTTCTCCCTCTCCCTCTGCCTCTCCACCTGCTTGTGCTCTCTCTCTTTCTCCATCAATTAAATAAATAAAATCTTTTTAAAAATAAAAATAAATAAACGCCTTGCTTTTTGGCATTTTTACTACAAATCAGCCAGACCCCTAAAAACCCTCACCCTAAAGATCCTTTTCTAAAATATCCAAGTAGCCCAGATTTCTCCCCAATACCATAATGATTGAAAACAAAACAAAAGAAATTTGTGCCAGAGGGAAACTTGTAAGGAAAAAGCAACCAATATTTACTAATACATAATTTGTGTCCCACACCGCACTGAATGTATATATACTATGCTCATTTAAATCCCAATCAACTCTACATGGTAGACTTTATCCCCATATTAAAGATACGAAAACTAAAGTCTGAAAATAAGCAACTAGCTTCTTCCCATAAAAAATAATGCATAGGGGCACCTGGGTGGCTCAGTGGGTTAAATCCTCTGCCTTCAGCTCAGGTCACGATCCCAGAGTCCTGGGATCGAGCCCCGCATCAGGCTCTCTGCTCCGTGGAAAGCCTACTTCCTCCTCTCTCTCTCTCTGCCTGCCTCTCCGCCTACTTGTGATATCTCTCTCTGTCAAATAAATAAATAAATAATCTTAAAAAAAAAAAATAAAATAATGCATAAAGGGGCGCCTGGGTGGCTCAGTAGCCGCTGCCTTCAGCTCAGGTCATGATCTCAGGGTCCTGGGATAGAGCCCCGCATTGGGCTCTCTGCTTAGCAGGGAGCCTGTTTCCTCCTCTCTCTCTCTCTGCCTGCTGCTCTACCTACTTATGATCTCTCTCTCTGTCACATAAATATAAATAAAATCTTAAAAAAAGAAAAAAGACTGAGCACTTATGATAGGTATTATACATCCAGCATTATATATACATTTCTCATATAAACATCTAACTAGTTGGTCAAAGAAAATGAGTTCACCTTGACTGATTCCAAAGTCTGTGTTCTTCCCTGGCTCTTTATCTAATCCAAATCCAAAGGCCTCTCTCTTTTAATGCAGAATGGCCATGTATCCAAAATGATATAATTTTTAATAGCCATACCAGACAAAAATAATCATTTCCTGACTTCTATATCAGGAGCTTCCACAATGCATGCCATGACACTTCCATGTTAGCAAAGGAGAGCAACAGGTCACATGTCTCTCCTGGGCAGTAGCACCTGATTTACTGTAAGAAGGGCAAAAGTCCTTAGATGCAGAAACAACTCCTCAGGTACTGTGTTAAACTCCTTCTTCATTAAACTCAAAGGATTCACTGTGTCAATAAGCACTGTTTTCATTGTTTCCATATTAACACATTAATGACTAAGAACAGACTGCTACAAATTACTAATAGAGAATTCTGTGAAAGTTCTAACCTAAGCGATTAAAAAAAAAAATCCTTATTTGAATAGACTTTACACTTTCTCCCAAATCACAAATCACTATCTCTTTTGGGAGTGTGAAGAGTTCAGAAAGCAGGAGAGTCAGTGTTTCCTAGGCAAGTTAAATGCTTTTTCAATTTACACTAAAGTTTCTGCTTCAACTTAATGCCATTTTCCAAAAAAGTAACATTTCCCTGATATTACATGGTATTACATAAATGCTACATCATCGAAGTAGTCTCAACAAAGTTGAGAAAGTGAGTGTTATGTAAACAGAAGCAAACTTTAAACAAAAATAAGTTTATAATGGCCTCTAAAATTAGTCTAATGCAGTCAAGAAAACTTTCTACTAGCAACTTTCTCATTTTTAGTGCCTAGACTTCTCAACTCAACCAATTTAGACATAAGTCTTTTATAAAATGTATTTCATTTACCTATTCAGTAAACTTTTTCTATGCAGTATCATCATTAACATCAATATGATAAATAGTGATGTCTTTAACACCATCATAACATTTAAAGAAAAGAGAACCTATTATGACATTAAAAGACCTCAAGGTATTCATGTTTCTAATTAATATTTCCTTAATCTCTTCACTTTCATTCTATTGCCACTTCTTGCTGATGTCACTGGATCTCCTTGAAGCAGCACCATATTTCTCTAATATAGAGAAATCAGGACAAAGCTGAAGATTGGCAAAGGTTCCGTATCTTCTAAAGAGAAAATGGTCTTTATGCAGGCAGTCTCTCCTACCAAGTAAAATAAGCTGGACTTTACTTATCCTTACTTCCTTCTAGGTTAGAAGCTGTACTCTAACTATAAAAGGCTGCCACTGAAGATTATTTTTCTGATGCAGAAATACATTCTTGTTGGAATGTATTATAGTAAATATAAATTAATGACCTAATTGTACTCTACTGAAGATTATTTTTCTGATGCAGAAATACATTCTTAGCACTCCCCAACTTCTATTTTTCAGAGATGAGACATCCAGATTTTTGTGTAAAATTTGACAGCTTAAACAAGTAGAGTAATAGGACAACAGCAAAAGGGTAAAGGCTGTTGGCTGCCAATTTGTGGCTATAGTTTAAGAAAACTATATTTTCTTAAAATTCTCATATGTACCAAAACACAGAAAGTTCTAGGCCCTGAATTCAAGTCATCTCTTTATTTTCTCACTGCATATTTGGAAGACTCAGCAGGACTCAGTTAAACTAGAATCGAAACATTTCTCCCTTTTACTTCCTTAATTTTGTAATGTTAACATTCTACATTGGCTTCACTTAATAAACGTATCTGCCACTAACTACATACAGCAAAAGGTGGCTAATCTATGTAACAGAATAGGATCAGCAGTACAAACATGAATACAACATATTATCAAGTAGCTATGGATGTACTAATATTAGTCAGTACTTCTTGCTTCTGAGCATTAGTTATATGTGAAATTTCCCATACTGTTTAAATATAACACATCTAAGAAACAAAAAACTGAGGAGCATTCAAATATTACTGGAAAATTAGCATGCAGACTATTTCATGTACTTTTCAGAAACATTATATGAACTGATTCTCCACATATCCTCGCCATACAGATAGGAATTTTTCCCATTTTACAGATGAGGAAACAAGAGTCAGAAAATGGAATGAGTTGATCAATATAAGAGAAGTAATAAAAACAACTCAAATTTAGGCTTGAACTCTTAGTCGATTTCTCTCATTATCTCAACATTTTCCTTAAAGGCTTATGCTTAATGAAATAGCTCAGGAAAAAGGATAAACACATAGGGAGCACAAAAGATGACAAAATAATAACATTAAACCTTAATTATCCAGCTCCCGGATTTATCATGCCTTCAATTATTCAGCCTAGTAGCCAGTCTGGAATTCAGCATGGACAATTTGAAAACTGTCACAAATCCCAGAAGTAATAATCCCACTGAGGTCCAGTTTATGCTTATAGTTGCAAAAATGCAACATGGCACTGAAAAAATTAGCAATAATATTCCAAAAAGCCACATTGTTGATGTTCCCCCATGTACAAGTAATAATCAATGGAGTGTTCTTATAGAGAATGAAAGTTAATTTTATAAGCCATAACAAAAGGCAAAAAGAGTGGATCACTGAAATTTCCCTAAGGTCTTACTCTGACGATCAACCTAAGTTTTCAATAATTTCAACCTAGCCAGTTTTCTCTAGCAATAAAGAACAAACTGAGTAGCTGCCTTGCACTGTATGAAATATCTGAATACAGTAAGCTGTTCATACTACAAGAGGCATAAAAATAATAATGATTAAGGGCACAGCACATTCACTTTTCCTATGTCATACTCACTGTAGGGTAAACCTGAAAGGCACGATGGATAAAATCTCTCTCACAACACTTCTTCTCTTTCGGGGGCAAGCACATATTACTGCATTTATATAAAGTAATGTTCAGGTTAATAAAATCCACCATTATATTACATAAAAAGAGTCCTAACAACTTCACAAAGTAGTAAGCTAATGAAAGAGAAATAAACACACTAAAGCTATTAACAAAGCTGAACTAGTGATCCCAAATATATTTGAAGCCACTAAGTAAGTGATCAATGATGAAGAAAAAAATTATTTTGTTAAAAAAAATTAGAATATAAACACAATTTTGTGGCAAAGCAGCAATTTCAAACTGTCAAATTGTGTAAATATAGACTCTAACTTCATGAAATTAAAAAAGAACATAAAGAATTTACATTTTAGGGGCACCTGGGTGGGTCAGTGGGTTAAAGCCTCTGCCTTCGACATGATCCCAGGGTTCTGGGATAGAGCCCCGCATCAGGCTCTCTGCTCAGCATGTAGCCTGCTTCCTCCTCTCTCTGCCTGCCACTCTGCCTACTTGTGATCTCTGTCAAATAAATAAATAAAGTCATTAAAAAACAACAACAACAAAAGAATTCACATTTTAGAATACTTTTCAAACTGAATTCTACAGTCCCTTAACTTACCATCTGAAGTTCTACAACTAAGCAACCTAGATCCTGACACTAACAAGATTAAAACTGTGATATAGGATCTGGTTTCAGACTTTTGTTTTCATCTTAACAGCCTAACTGTTCTCATTTTAATAAATAAGTTTATAATAAATAAATGTTACACTTTTAAATTATAAAATAAATTCAAAACAATAAAATACCAAGTGTCCCTTTTAAATATAGGGGTCCTTCATAAGAATTTAATGTGCAAAAATATGCTGTTTTCTAAAGTTGCTGTGCTTAGAAAGTTCAAAACTTACTGTTCTATGTCATATTAGTCAGGGATATATTCATAATACTCTTAACAAAACTGAAGAAATGTACTATACCATTTATTAAAAATGTTTAGTAATTACCACAATTTAAACATTAGAGCTTAAAATTTCTATCTGAAATATTATGTGAATAAGAATTTCATACTCCTAATTCTCTGGGTGACTATGGTCTTACCATATCTCAATAAATGTTTCAAGTTCAGAATGTTAAGAAAGCTTTTTGAAAATTGTGAAACAAAATTTTAAAAATCACTAAAATACATTATTTTTAAATATACCACAGGTTTAAACTAAGACTACAGTGGACATCAACAATTAATATAAATTAACTAAAACAACTGAGTATTTATTTCAGTTCTGTTGCATTAAAATATATTAGGAGAAAGAAAAGGGATATCCAGTCCTAGATGTGAACTTGTTTCTAAACTCAAAATTCGAATCTGAATGACAATTTAAGCAAAAAGTAATTAGAATAAAAAGTTAGCACCCTTAAAACATGTGAAAGAACTAAATGGCCAAGAGGAGGCAGCATAATGAAAAAGAATTAGAACCCAGTACAAAAAAAAAAAAAAATCTAACAGTGTAAAAAATATTTTTCTTTCTATAACTGTGACTTATATTCAGAAAATTAAATTCTTCCCAGAAAGCTATCAAACAATAGCTCCAAAACACACACACACACACACACACACACACACACACACACACACACAATCTCTTCATGCAAAACACGGCTTATTTATGGCTTCTTTCCAAAACAAAACAAAATAAAAAAAACACTATTCAGTAAATATACTGTTTTTAATTTCTACCAAAAAATATCAAGCAAACTAAAATATCCAACACAAAAAGAATATTAAGTTAATTAGGGCCAGAAACACTATTGTAGTGGTCAAATGTTCTGGCAATGACAGTACATAAGATGGTGAGAAATTACAGGAATTTAACCTTTGACCTCACCATCCTATGTACTGTGTCCATAAAAGAAGCTTAAAGCAAACACTTCAACTTCTTAGCAAGCAAGCTCTAAGTTCACCTTGCTATGTAAATTCAGTACAATTCAAATATTTTTTAATTAAAGTGTTCAAAGATAAAGAGTAATTGGTTCTTACCTCTGGTCCTGGTGCATGTGCCAAGTCTCCTCACTGGCATAGTTGCTGCCTAAGCAGCTACAAAGACTAGGTCAGCAGCCATTTTGAGACAGCTGCACTGTCTCAGTTGCACTAAAGTGTAATTAAGATGGCTGCAATGTGCACTCAAGAACTCACACAGTGAAAACTCAGCTATGTATCAAACAAAGCCCCTCCCACTTTGTCAGTCTGCAGGAAACTGAACACAGACAACAGCTAATGCATATACTGCAACAAACAATGCAGCTGCTTAGGACACAGAAAACAGAGAAGGCAGCAAGCCAGTTTTGTAACACAATGCCTGTGAATCCGGACTTGCAATACAGACTTTGGGCACATCCAGATCCCAGACAGCCTGAAGTCCATGCCACATATTAGCAGTTACAGAGATAGAGCCAAATCACACACAGCAAACATCAGGGAATTCGCTTGAAAGAAAGCCTCCATTTCAGTCCAGAAAAAAAAGTCTGCTCAAGGCCCTTTTTTTGGTGTGTGTGTGTCTTTTATAGTACTTTTATCATGAAAAGGGTGCCAATTTTTATAATTTCTGGAAAATTAAGTTGCTGAAATCCTGATAGTCAATTTCCATTTATAGAAGGCTAATTAAAGATCTTTTCCCACAGAGTTTAAGCCCCAAAGTACTCAAATCTAGCAGAATGGTTAAAGCTTACAGTCAAATTTTTGAATCTTGACAATAATTTGATAATAATTTTAAATAACTGTGGGGGAAAAGACTAGAATCATTAGAATTATGATGGCAACAAAGCTTATTTTAAGTAATCTGCCATAAAGATAAAAAACACTTTCTTCTCTTCTGTAGTCCAGATGGCCACAAAGACATTTCTAGGTGAGTGTTTGGTCCCAGGGCAAATTAAATTTCATGTCCTGCCACAGACCTCCCAACATTTTAATATGAGTGAAAAACAAATAAAAATAAAGAATTAGACACCCCTGGGGGGAAAAAGCAAATACTGAGAACAGAGTAAAATTCCATCTGAAAGTGGGTATATTAACAAAACAAATTTGAGAGGGATCCCAACAAATCTGCCCTGGCAGTAACCTACCCATCAAGAGAAGAGAACAAGAGCACAGAAAAAAACTTGTTTGCTTGACAGCTCGTATCATCTAGGAAATCCACCTTTTCCTTCTCTTTTCCTTAGTTTACTTTCCTAAAATCTAGCTCCCCTGTATGATCTTTTGTCTATCCATCATTAAGGGTATAGGGAGGTGGTAGGGGTACAGCCAAAAGGAGACTGGCCCCATAAATTGATAATTGTTCAAGCTGAGTGATGGGCACATGGAGTTGATTATTTCATTCTATTTCTGTATATATTTAAAATTTTCTATAATAAAAATTTTTAAATGAAACAAAAGTAACTCAGCTTTTTTTTTTCCACTTTAAATTCAACTATTTAAACTCAGCTTTTTAAAAGACCCTTATTTATTTTCCAAGAGGCAAACTGGATGAAGTGTATAAAGACTATTCAAGTCCTACACTAGATTTAAAAAAAAAAAAAAAAGTTACACTTAACCAAGCCACATTAATTCTTCAAAAAAAAGTAATTCTCTGAGGGTCGCTCAAATCTGTTCCTTAGAAGCAAAAGGTTGGTAAACTGCAAAAGATTCATAAAAGATAGACATTACTGTAGCACTGAAATGGGACTAAGGTTATTGGGGAGACAAACAACCAAAACTTTTAAATCTGCCAAGTAAGCAGCTTCCAATATTCAGGACAGCAGATTCTTTTGGAGTCTGGGCTACAAAAATTTAAATTATGTAACACACCTGCAAATGTACCCTGTCCCATCCCCCTCACCCCAAGCCTCCCATGTCTTGCCAAATACCTTTCCAGTGTAAATCCTAACTACTTTTTTCTCAGTCTAAGCTTTCCTGAGCAAGCTAAGTTGCTGGCTACTACTATCAGCTACAAGAACTACTTTTTACCCAATTTATATCTCAGAGTAAAAGACAAAAAGACATACATTCTCTCATTGTACCAATTCTCCTCCAACCACTACAGTCATTTCACTACCTATTCACTAGATTTTCTCTATTATCCCAAGGCACATAAATAAAACAGTAACTAGACATTATCTACTTCACACACAGCACTTAGAAGACAAAGGGGTAGGGAGGTACATTCATATAGATCAAGCCCTCAGGTAAGTTTTACATGCATTATTTCAATTAATTCCCACAGCAATCCTACAAGGTATATATTACCTACCACATTATAAGTGAAGGAAACCGGCTCAAAGATTAAATAACTTCACAAAAGTGCTAGGAGCTGAAATACATGCTAGACTACACTCAGTCTAAGCCCATGCAGCTTCCTTCACCCATCCCTTCCCACACTGGTTGTTTCTACACATCACGAAAATAGTTTAGAAAAGGAAAATGGTTGGGCTGTTTTTCTGATAACTGGTGCCACTGCAACATGTTTCACTTTCTATCCCAAAGAAACAAGCTTAGTTCACCTGATAAATCCTATTCAGGACTCAACCTAAATTATCTCATCAGTAACAACCTTTTCCTTACTTATTTTTCTTTTTACTATACCCATCCCCCAAGCCAGGTAAAATTTCACTCCCAAGATCTTTTGTGCATGCCATTGTTATATTTACCATATTTCATAACTTATAGTTCCTAAGGGCAGAAATCACATCTTAATTCATTTTCCATTAACTTCCATAGTACAAAACAGAGTAACCACTCAATAGATGGTGAGTTGAAATTAATTCCCAGTGTTTTCATTTCTACCACAAAAATCTCAGAAAATTCTACATCTTTAAGAAACTTCACTTTCAGGATCTCAACTTATTTTCTGGGAAAAAGCAGTCAACTAATGATTCAATTAAGTTTTTAGCCTGGGCCTAAAAAGTCTCTGTACTTTAAAACCCAGGAAGTAGAGGCGCCTAGGTGGCTCAGTCAGTTAACTCAGTCAGTTAAGTGTCTGGCTCTTGGTCTCGGCTCAGGTCATGATCTCAGGGTTGTGGAACTGAACCCTGCATAGGGCTCCATGCTCAGCTCAGAGTCTGCCTGAGAGTCTCTGCCTCTCCCTCTGTCCTTCCCCCTGCTCATGCTCTGTCTCTCTCACTCTCTCTCTAAAAAATAAATAAAATCATTAAAATCTAAAATGGAAAAAATACCTTTTGTAGAGTACTTTTCAGCTTTTAGAGCTTTTACAGGCAGTACACAGGACCTACTAACTGCTTGGAAGAGCTGAACTCTAATATAATAATATTAATATTAATATAATAATATTAATGATAAACAGAGCTACATCAAAGAATTACAGTGCAATTTCAAAACACTAAAGACTATTAACAGATTAAAAGTGTCTATAAAAAATTATGGAAGAATATTATTTACTTTTAAATTCTTAAATTTTACTAAAAGTTTTGCTTAAAAATTACTTTAGATAGAATAAGTCCTGATAAACTGAATCACTGTTTATTTGTAAAAGCAAACACATTGGGAAGTTATTCCTAATGTCAGGTAAACATTTCCACAATTACCCAATGTTTTGGCTCTTTCACATATTTTTTTTAATTTCAGTCTTAAAAGGATCATGTAAAGTAAGAGTGTTATAATGTCAAAGGTTTATGAGCAGCAAATGTAAACCATTTGCTAGGGGTTGCACAAATAACAATGAGAACTGGAAGGGAATTAATTGTAATCAACTACTATAACCTTTTAGACAACACAGATCACACTATTAAAATAGCTGCATATACAAAATACTGAAAATGCCATGGAATCTAAATAAAAGGTTTCACTGTATTAGATAAAAAGTAAATACTTCTATTTGGTTACTACACTTTAGTTACATATTATTACCAACCTTACATACAAAGAAAACAAATGTAAAAGGATGTTAAGATAATGAAATGAGAACACCTAATCTCACTCCCTCAAATCCTACTAAAACTACAGTAAAGGTGTTTTTTTTTTCTTTTAAGATTTTATTGATTTGACAGAGAGAGACACACTAGAGAGATTTTATTTATTTATTTGACAGAGAGAGACACAGAGAGAGAGAGGGAACACAAGCGGGGCAGGGGTTGGGGGGAAGAGAAGGAGAAGCAGGCTTCCTGCCAAGCCAGGAGCCCAATGTGGTGCTGGATCCCAAGACCCTGAGATCGTGACCTGAACTGAAAGCAACCACTTAACAATTGAGCCACCCAGGCACCCCAGTAAAGCTATTTTTTGAAAGCAAAAATACTCAAGAATAAGGAAAAGAGTAAAAGAACTAAAAGATTTTGGGAGCTGGAGAATAAGCAGGACCACTGGTAACTAACTTAGCAGTTCCCCAAATCTCATTTCCAATGCTTCATTGGGGGAAAAACCAATTTAAGTCACATGACAGCAACTTCAAAAGACACAGCAACTAAAAAAAACTAGGCCAACTGAGGTGAAAGGAGAAATAGTAGGATGATGTGACCAAAAAAGGGAATACTAGTGAAAGCTGTTTGTGAATTAATAAGATACTTAGATATACTCACCACATTCCACTGAATACCTTCTCTCCACAATCCTAGCAAAACTATGAAGACAACATCCAGTTAAAAATTAGAGTAGCATACGAAAAAGAGAGGGACTTGAGTGCTTACTGCAGAGACCCATTGTCTTTTTCTTCCATTAATCTTCCAGACTGCTGCCAATCAGATCTTTATTCCCCATGTATGATCTGGCTCCTTGCTCAGTGGGGAGCCTGCTTCTCTCTCTGCCTCTGTCTGCCATTCTGCCTGCCTGTGCTCTCTCTCTCTCTGATAAATAAATAAATAAACTCTTAAAAAAATACTTCTTATTCCCCATGTATGAAAATGGAAAACTAGGGCAATGCTCGGGTCCCCTCCCTCTTCAGGAGGTTTTGTACTTCACTCAACAAACTTTGCTTTACTACCAATCAAGATAGTGGAAAGCTATTCTCTGAGTGTATCTGAAAAGCATAAGACCTTAAGATCTTGGGAGCCCTCAAAAAACAGTCCACCCAGATAAGCCAAAGAGAAGTTAAAAGCTGACAATTGCAGATATTCTAATCAACTTTTTTTACAATTTTTCAAATTTTGAAAATTTCAATTTTTCAAATTTTCAAAGATTTTATTAATCAGAAAGAGAGTGTGTGTGTGCATGCACAAACAGGAGAAGAGGCAGACTGAAGAAGTAGGCTCCCCACTGAGCAAGGGGCCTGATGCAGGACTCAAGCCCAGGATCAGGACCTGAGCCAAAGGCACACACTTAACTGACTGAACCACCCAGGCGTCCCTCTAATCAACTTAAAAAAAAAAAAAGAAAATTAAGAGAAAGAGAATGTGCACAGGCCAGCTTTGGGGGGGGGGGGGGCGACTGGAGTAAGGAAAGAAATCTTAAGCAGGCTCCACACCCAGCACAGACCCCCATATGGGGCTCAATCTCACCACCCTGAAATCATGACCTGTGCTGAAATCAAGAGTCAGACACATAACTAACTGAGCCACCTAGGTGCCACTCTAATCAACTTTTTAATCTTCCATAACATATAATACAGTCAGGCAAGGAAGAAAAAGGCAACTGATTAAAGTTTCATGTGGAAAAAAGAGACCAAAAACAAGCCAAAACAAAAACAAAAAAACATAAGAACTATGCAAGACAAAACTTCAAAGGGGCACCTGGGTGAAGCCTCTTTCTTTGGGCTAGGTCGTGATCTCAGGGCCCTGGGATCGAGCCCTGCATCAGGCTCTCTGCTCAGCAGGGAGACTGCTTCCCCCTCTCTCTTTGCCTGCCTCTCTGACTACTTGTGATCTCCCTCTCTGTCAAATAAATAAATGAAATCTTAAAAAAAAAAAAAAACTTCAAAAAAATTAATATCCATATGCAAGAACAGATGCTGCAGTCATGTGTCAAGAACAGGATACTAGGGGCACCTGGCTGACTCAGTCAGTAAAAGCATGAGATCATGAATTCCTAGATCCACACTGGGCACAGAGTTTACTTAAAAAAAAAAAAAAAGTAGAGTACTACAGGCAAGGACTATAAAGTAGAAATGATGAACTTGATAGAAAAAATGAAAAACTCAGTAAAAGAACTGTATGATAAAGTTGAAGAAATCTAACTGAACAAAAAGACCAAGTTTTAAGTAGGAGGGGAAAAAAAACTAAGTGGAGTACCCCTCCAAAAATGCACATTAGAATGATAAAATGGCAGATGAAAGGTATCACCAATGAAATCATTTAAGAAAAAGTTCCAGGACTGAAAAACAAGAGCTGCTAAACTGAAAGGGCCTGATGAAAGCCAACAAACAATGATAAACAGAGCTACATCAAAGAATTACAGTGCAATTTCAAAACACTAAAGACTATTGACAGATTAATAGCTTCCAGTGAGGGGAAAATCAGAAATAATAATGGCTTCAGATTTCTCAGCAGTAATAGAAGCAAAAAGATAATGAAACAGTGTCTTTAAAATTCTGAAGAAAAATATTTTCCAACCTAGATTTCTATACCTAGCCAAACTATCAATCAAGTATCTAAAAATGCAGTGACAATGTTTCACACACTCCTGGCTTCAAAGAATATTCTTTGCATTTACTCTTTCTCAAAAGGTTAATAAAGAATAGAGTTTCCTTTCCCTAATGACAAAATAAACCAATAAAAAGACATGACATATGGGAAACCATGGTGCAACACAGACAAAGAGTAAAGGAATTCCCTACATGGTCTATGAAATTTTGATCATAGCAGTGTATCACATGTAGACGGCACTTAGGCCAACTGTAGCAATAAAACTCAAGAAACAAAAATGAGTCAAGATCCTTGCTGCCACTAAACCTGAGGGATGTTTCTCTACTAAATAAAACATCAAAAGATCCTTAGTAAAGGACCATACCAAATCATCTTAACTATTACTATTAAGTAGAAGAGACTCCAGGATACAGGCCACTTGGTATACAGTCTGACATTACCTGCCTAAATCAAAATCTGTCATAAATATACCAAGAGAATGGGTCCAGATTTCTATGATTCTGTTAGTCCAGTGCAGACTTTGTTTATGTAGATTACTTAACCCTAGATGAGTAAAACAAGAATTACTTAGAACTAAATGAACTGATTTAACTACGATTAGTATTTTTAATGGTTATATATGGAAAACACTTTCTTCTTAATCTATCTTTAACCTTCGATTTAAAATATACTTTGTATTAATAATAATTTAAATAATACCTTGATCCAATATCCTCAGAATTCCAAGGGAAAAATAACCCATGAAAGATTTTAATATGGGTGATAAGAAGCCACCAAAACAATTAAAGAGCAGTTCCATAGAAAAATACTGAATTTATTGATTGGTCTTATCCAAACAGAATCTTTTTCCTTTTTTATAATGCAGTTTACACAGTTCCAATGAGGATGTTTTCCTTACTATCAGGATAAAATTGAATAAATCAAACTAGTAACCATGACTACAAAACTGTCACACTTAAAAAGAGAAAGCTTATCATTAAGTATGAAAGGGGAAAAGGAATGCTCCTCAAATGTAGAAATAACTGCACCTCAAATGCAGAAATGATGCCAGTAAGTCCTCCCAGAACCTAATTTAATACATTTTCTATAACTTATAGATCCCTAAGTTTATTGGAATAAAGAGTATCATTTCCCAAAATACAAGAATATTGACAAATATGGAAATCTCAGAACCATAAGACCCCAGTTTTAAGTACTGCAGGTGAAAGCTCACTGAGATGAATTAGACAGCTCTTGGTTCCTGATCTTGTAATCAAGCAGGTAAAATTACACTTTACAAAACATCTAGACATAAGTTAACTCTTAAACAAAATGTATGTAGTTTTGCTAACCAGACAACAGAGAAGTCTTTTAGTATTAACTTCTCGTTAGGCTTGTGTAAACAAAGAATCAAGAAAAATAAATAAAGTATAAGATCATTAAACAAACTTATCCATTCAAATTTGTGTTTTACAGGGCAGGAACTTGGCCACAGGAATGGTTATGGAAGAAAACTGGCACTTTGTTTTGCCTCAATTTTGAGTGAGCATGTCCAACAAGTTCCATACCTAGAAAGTAAATAAAGGGGGAGGAAGCACTTTGCACTCTTAAATTAAAAAAAAAAGCATATGTGGGTTTAGTCCCCAAAATAAATGATTTCATCTCTACTTTTGGCAATAATAATTATCTGAAAAAAACTGACAAACTCCAAAGATAAATAATTAATGTGAGAAAAGGGCTGCTTCTTTATTATGAAGAGGCTTACTGTTAACTTGGTAAATTTAGTAACTTCTCAGGGCTTTTATATGTTAAACACTTTCTAAAATAAAACAGACCTAAATCTAGACTCCTTCACAAACCTTTGCAAATACACTACTTTTTCAAATGCTTATTTTTCCCTACTAGTGAGTAGTATCATAAAACTACTTCTCTAAATTACTTTTTTTAAACATTTTATTCTAACTCCAGTAATTAAGAATATTGTCATTTTCTATAAATATCCTACATTGAAGGGCGCCCTATAGCTGCACCTAGTTGCCTCTTAGATATTCATGCCTGACTAATCGATTCATCAATTGATTGGAGACAGAAAAGAAAAAATGTACCAAGAAAAATTGCTAACCATTTTTTAGATCTAATCTCATTTAATCCTCACAACCACCCTACTAGATAGGTAACAGATATTAATACAGCTAGATATTAATACAGCTGGGAGACTCTAAATGCCCTGATCCCAATATAAAATTACTGTCCTTTCTACTTCACCATATTACTGATTTTAGGAAAATTCTCTGCCTTTTTCTTTCTTCAATTTTGCTATCTTCCAACTTCTAAATCACTTAAATTTGGTGGGGAAGGAGAGAATTACAGAAACTTAAAAATATAAAGTAATTAGGTCATTCCATCTTTTCATCAAAACCTTATTAATTTGCACACATTATGTCCTTCAGAGTTATATCTTAGAGATTTGTTAATATGTAAGCAGTGGTGTTTCCCTGTTTTATTTTTTTAATGAATGAGATGAAAGAACTTTTTCTAAAACTTGACTCACAATTTATAATTTTTCATATGTAAAGTGCCTGTCAATCTTTTGACAATTATCCAGTGGGTGTTTAAGTAAATTATGTATTTAATTAAAAAAAAAAAAAAAAAAAAAGCCTGACACCTGTGGATAATCATGAGTTAAATGAAAAAGGAACTAGATGGGGTGCCTGGGTGGCTCAGTGGGTTAAAGCCTCTGCCTTTTGCCCAGCATCCTGGAATAGAGTCCCACATCTGGCTCTCTGCTCAGCAGGAAGCCTCTTCCCCTTCCTCCCTCTCTCTCTCTCTCATTCTCTCTCTCTCGCTTTCTGCCTACTTGTGATCTCTGTCTATCAAATAAATAAAATCTTTTTTTAAAAATTAACTAGTATATCTTACTTCCCTTTTTTGCACCTCTACCTAAAACAAAAGGGATCTAATCTTTCAATAAGCAAATATTTAACGAAGGCAATTTGAAAAGCAATCTTACACTTTCAACAGTGGCTTTATCATTCCTAATTAGACGGGGCTTTTCTTTAAAATGTTAACAATTGCCAGACACATGAATAAGATGTAATTCCTAACTGCAGAAAGCTTATGAAGGACTACACAACTATAAACATAGAAACAGAAAGCAATAAATGCCTTTAAGTGAGATAGGAAGCAAAGCAGAATAAAAAAAGTAATTAAAAAATTCCAACTAAAAACAACAACATCCTCTTTATTAGTTATATTATATAGGCACAATGGCAGCAATGACTCTTACAAAAATCAAGGATCTTGTGTCAAATAACAGGGAGCTATTCAGAGTTCTTGTGTCAAATAACAGGGAGCTATTCAGAGTTCTCCTAACACACTCCCTAACACACTCACTTTCTCATTTCTGATACTCTGAACACCCTATTTCCTTTACTGAGAACATCCTTCTAGTTTATCCCTAAAATACAACTCCCCTAAGACTTCCTTGATCTCCCCCATTACCATTTCACTTTTTGTGCCTTACATGAATATGTTTTTTTAAATATTTTTTTTACTTATATAGAAAGCTGCTTTAAATTACTTATAAATCAGGTAAGTTTTACCCATATGCAAAGAATTTACAACCACAATTGTTTTACTTGTGTACATTATAAGGTCCTCAAAAATCATATTTTCTATCTTCAAAATGTGTATTTCATACATAGAGTTACAAAAGAAAAATAGGA
The DNA here is from genome assembly GCF_030435805.1 of Mustela lutreola. Lineage (NCBI taxonomy): Eukaryota > Metazoa > Chordata > Mammalia > Carnivora > Mustelidae > Mustela > Mustela lutreola. Next base: position 93,686,877 of record NC_081297.1, read on the forward strand.
TCTGGAAAAGATGATAAAAACATAACTTCGAAGCACCTGGCTGGCTCAGTCAGTAGAGCATGAAATTCTTGATCTCTGGGACATGAGTCTGAGACCCAAGTTGGGTATAGAAATTACTTAAAAATAAATTTTTTTTTTCTAAAACAAAAACAACTTTGGACTAAAACAAGTAATTTAAACAACTGTCACTATTCACAGTCCTTACCCATAATCTTTCATCCTTTTAAAATAAGCAAGTTAACTGGTAAAGTTTAAAAATATTAAACTGAATAAATAAGAAAAATATTATATGGAGATTTTAATATTAAATTAAAATTCCAATCTTGCAGAGCTAAACATGATTTTAATATGTTTGCAAAGGCAAGCAGAAATGGGAAGTATCCCGCCAAGTAAGGTAATATAATAACTAGAATCTCAACCACAAATCATGAATACAAAGCTCTCAAAACTCCACTTTGAAGGAGTTATAGAGGGGTACATCAGTAGCTCAGTAAGTTAAGCATCTGACTCTAATTTTAGCTCAGGCCACGGTCTCAGGGTGATGAGATCAAGCCCCATGTCAGACTCCACACTGGGCATGAAGCCTGCTTACAATTCTCACTCTCCCTTGAGCTCTGCCTCTCCCCTGCTCGCACTCTCTCCCAAAAGGAGGAGGAGAAGGAGGAGAAGGAAAAACCAAGGAAGCCACAGAGTTTTAACTATAACTGTTAAAGCAAAAAACTAGTTTTCAATATCAAATTATGAATTATTCTGAGAGACTACTTCTCCAGCTTACTTTTATAGCAGAAAGGGCTAGTTGTTCCCTAACACCCATTTCTTTCCTTTTATAAAATTCCTTAATTTTAGTAAGCACATGGCTATCCACCTAGATACTACATTAACCATCCTTCCTTTCCCAACTAATTATGTTCCAGTGACTACATTCTCAGCTATAAAACATGAGTCAGAGTGATACGTGCCACTTCCAGATCATGTTCTCAAAAGAATGAGGTGTATAATCCCATGACCCTTTCTCCCTTGCCCCTGGTTGGTAAACTGTGAGTAGTCATGTTCAACCTGGAACCATATGTTAAGTCAAAGCCACCTTAAATCTAAAGAGTCTTTTTCTGTATTGTAACAGCAGAGAAATAAACACTTATCATCCTTAAACAATGGTAAAAGTCTCACTGAGCAGTTCAGTCTTTATTCTAATCCAATTAGCTCCTGACATTTAACACCTAAAAGGAAATAAGAGAAAATTTCAAAAATAGTCTCTTTTCTATATTTTTCACTACTTCTTCCTTTTAAAACACTTAATCTAGTAAGGGTAACAGGGCAGGTACACCCCTACTTAACTTCAAAGTCTTAGTTGAGAATGAGCTGAAGCAGTCACATCATTCACTGTTTCATCAGTCACATTTTCACTGGTTCTTAAAATGGCAGATCCTATTTTCATCTTCTAGGTTTACCTTTTCACAAACTGGATAGCATTATCTTTTAGCATTACTGACTCAAGGTAGTCAGTAATTATTAGTTCTGAGAATCACTACCTTAACATTGAAGTCAAATTCTCATTTAGATGTAGAATTGCCATAGAGTACTGGACATATAATTCCTAGGTACCTATCAGGACAATAACTCTGCAAAGTAGCACAGGGCTATACAAACAAAGAAAAGGGCCAAAGAACTCTATAGTAAGACATTATGACACTACTACCTCACATCATACGAGGAGTTCTCTCTCCCAAATTAAAGGGCATATAGCTAGTTTCTGACAAAATATTTTTATAATATTCTGAACAATGAAAAGTTACAGACATAAGTAAATGAATATTTCTCATGATGAAATTAATAGGTCATCTTCATTTCTCAGATTTTCATATTTACGTACGTCCAATTATAAAGTCTCTCAGGAAGTACTGCCAACTGTACCCTTAGGCCTATCACATTTTTTAGAAAGAGGCCAAGGAGATGCCAGAGTCATTCTCTTAAAGACTCAAAAACGCAAATGATCAAAATTCAAAACTGAAGACATTCACACTGTACAAACAAGCACTGGTACTCCAGTCTTCTCATTTTGCAGGCATTAAAAAATTGAAAATGTGCCGGGCACTCATACTCTCTATCTGCAATACAAGATTGGTTTCTACCATGAAACTTGAAGCATATATAAACAAAGTTTAATTTTTTGGAATTCACTTTTCTGTTTTAACAAGCTCAAAATGACTGGATAAACCACTAACTCACTCTTTTGATTTCAGGACAGTCTGAGAAAGAACACTGTAATAACATTTTTAAAATCTTGGACTCTATAAAGAACATAACAAGATCAAATGGGCAAGAATTTCAAAAGAGAAGCTCCACTAATGGAGCTAGATACCCTAGGGAACTTACAGAGACAGGGCTTCTCAGAGCTACTTGATGACTTTTTTGTACTCTACCATTTACATTATGCTAAAACATAATTTTTATCCATAATACACCTTACATGTAATTCCCTTGAGAAAATACATATGCCCATGTATGAATCTTCCATATACCTCAAAAGTTAAAAAATTACAATAGAAAACTTTCTAAACTAAATCATACAGTTCTTTGCCTTCTTGAACAAGTTAAATTATTCTCTAGGATCCAGAATCATTAATAAGATCATCAACTACCATAATGAACATGTTAGAAATACTGATGCAGCTCTAGGAATACTAATTCACAAACTATATAATCTCAAAACTAAGTTTTTAAATTCTTGCTTCTAACACTTGAAACCTGACCCCTCTTCACTATCAAGATGCTAGCCATCACTTCTTGCTCCTATTCATGTATGTTTCTCCAGTAACACATCCATTGTCCCTTTTTTTTGCCATTCCTCACCTATTATAGTCTAAAACACCAAGTATCATAAGTTGTCAAAACTAGAAAAAGTTTCCGAGTAAGAGCAAAGGTCACATAAAAAAAGTAAGATATGCAAATTTCTGTAAGCAGTTTTGCTTGAAAAGGACCCAAAGATGGGAATTTTTTACTTTAAAAGTTTGATAAAAGCCAGTAGTAATATCTTAACAATTGATTTCTACCTAGTTCTTAGATTTATTTTCATGAAGCCAATCAGCCCAAAGAACACATTTAATGGACAATAAATTTACTAGTAATTAGGAAAACACCCTTATGAGAGAATAACTTACAGTTACCAAAAAGACTAAAAATAAAAATGCTTATTATATTACTGGGCTCCATCCTGGCCAGCAAAATAGCTTTAACATTCCTCTATTAAAAAAGAAAAAAAGAAAAAAAAAAAACTCTCAAAGAAAAATTTTGGTTTCAAATATTGTAGAACACTTTCTTGCCAACCTATTTTACCACTTCTAACTTCATACTTGCACTATTTTCATATCACCATGTCCTAAGGGAGATTAAAAATAGAAATGCAGTCCTGTATCTTCTAACAACTTATCCCTATTAACATTTTATCAGCACTAGGAAACAAGTAAAATAACACCTTAATGAAAAGTAACAGATATCACAAATTTTTCCAGTGTTCTTTAAAAAAGGCTATTTTGTGGAACCTGCAGGAAGTGTATTCTAGTCATGAGTGAAAAAAAAAAAAATAGTAAAAAGATGTAAACTCACCCCAATTTAGATTTAATGCAATTCTGAACAAAACTTCAAATAACTGGCTTTTTAAAAATTTAACCAAATGAATCCAAAGTTCATCTGCAAAAACAGGGAAGACTAGCTAAGAAAATTGTGAAAAGAAATCACGTATTTCTATAGTTTACAGCATATGAAACAGTATAGTACTGCTATATGAATAAGGCCCAGACAGTGCCTGTTAGCCTCCTTTTAGGTTTTATATTACATATTCCTGTCAAAAGCTGATAAAAACTATAACTCTTTCTCCAGAAAACTGCATATGTACAAGTTGTATACATCAAGGAATCCATGGAATCCATGGAAAGATCTACCAAGGAATCCTCTTAAAGCCTATCTATAGGGCTCCTGAGGCCAATGGACCCCAAGTTAAAGATCCCTAGTAAATGAAGCAGAACAATTGCTCAAATCTAGTAACTTATGATCAAAATTAGCAATTCAAAGCACTAAGAAAAGAGATCACTAACATAAATTCTAAGAAAACAAAGTACTTGGAAAAACTGGAAACTAGCAACCCATTTTTCATACAATACGGCAAAATAAACTCCATACATGTTAAAACACTATGTTTCAAGATCTTTACAATATGTAGAAAAAAATAAACAAAATAGGTGAACATTTAGTTCCTCCCACAACAGGTCATATTTTCTAGGCAAAGAAGTCCTAAAAGAAATCACAAATAAGAAAAAAGCACTGCATTTAGACTACATAAAAATAGCAAACTTCTGAATATATAAAACCATAAGCAATTTTAATAGTAATAAACTTAAAATTAAAAAAAACTGCCAAAAAATATGAAGAGCAAAGGGCTATATCCATAAATAGCTGCTACCAATAGGAAAAACATTAACATCGACCACAGAAAAATACATTAAAAAGCCTCAAACAGCTAATTCACAAAAATGAGAAAACTGCATTTATAAACATTAAAAAGCTGAACTTCACTAGTTATCGGAAAGAAAAAAAAATAATGAGCTACTATTTTTCAGCCATCAAATTGATAGTGGTATGGGAAATGCTTTTCAAAACAACAAAGCTTTATTAATTGTGTGTATTAGTTTAAATACCCTTTGAGGCAGTAATTTTGAATAAATACTGTAAGATGCTGTTCATGACTCATGTAAGGATGTTCACTGCAGCATTATTTATACCAAAGAAAAAGTCAACAAACAAATGGCCAATAAAAGAAATGTTTAATAAGTCACAGTACATTGCTATTAGAAATAACAATATTCTGTAACCACTTAAAAACATTTGCAGAGTATTTGATGATTTGGGATATTTTCACAACATACTACTATGCAGCCATTAAACATTTTTAAAAGACTATTATATATTAAAAAAAAAAAAAAGTGAAGTATTTTTAAAAGAATAAGGAAATGGGAAAACATCCACAATGTAATACTGAATTAAAAGAACAGGAATGAACTTATGGTCCAAACGAAAAACTATCAATATTTATTGAACAATCCTATTTATTGACTGACTGATCAACCATGGAAAACTAACAAAAATCACCAAAACATTTAGAGTGTTTATTTCTAAATGTTGCTAATTTTCAATACTTAACAAATGTGTTATAAGTTAAAAAAAAAAAAAAAAAAAAGTTTTTAAATATATATATATCATATATTCAAATCACAATTTAAAGAAAAAAGTATTTTAATGGTTTATGGCTTAATCAAACCCTTTTGTCTAAACTACATTTTGTGATATTTAAAACCTACAAAACTAAAAAGGTTTTAAATGACCCCAGTAACTTAGTATTCATTCCTTAAGTAATCTAGTCCTAATATTATTTAGGTTACATATATGACAAAATTTTGTGGTATTTTAACTATGAAACAAAAATTTCAAAACATGCTTGTTATTGAAAGAACAGCAAATAGTGAACATTCAGACAATTCATTGGTCTTAGTTTTTAAGTTTATAGAAATATACTTGCCTTTCTAACAAACAGCAAAATTATCTTCCTAAGAAATATTTATATTATACATTATGTTCCTCAGTGTTTTCAAGTACCTTTTATAATCTTCAGCATTAACCTAAGAGGCAACCATCTGTATATTCAAATGAAAACATAAGTTTAAATATACAAACCAAAATATTCCACTTCACTTCACTTCACATTTCACTTCACTCTGGAAGTGCAAAGCGTATCAAGTCCTAAGAGGTCTTTTCTTAACTTAAATATATACGTGTACATAAATATACATACAAACACACAAATATAGAAAATACAACACATTTTTAACTCTAAACTTCTGAAAGAATCTCACAGGAAGTGGGGGAAGGGTGTGCTGGGTAATCCACCTCATAAGTATAAAAAGGGAAAAGATTACACAACTGCCCTCTAAATATAATTTCTGTGTAGAAGAGTCCAGAGGTCCAGGAATTATATGAATGGCTAATTTTCTGTTGAGAAATAAGAATTATCTTTCCTATCACTCCATTCTATCTTGTATGTGATGTCATTTTTTAAAATGACAACCAAAACTATTCCTTTCAATTACATCTACTTAATACTAACAGAACTTGCTTTGGGCAAGAAAAACATCCCTAACCAACCATTATAAAGTACTAGTCACTTCTTCATTTGACAGATAACTGATTTAAAGTTAGTGTTAATATAACCAACCCAGAAACCAATTATTGTACACACAAACCACAGGTGACATTTATGAAAACCAGTTACAAGTTTTGAGTCCACTAAGAAATAATCTGCGCAGTAACAGAATTATATCAAATTGTATAACACTTATCCCAGGGGTGTTATATAAGATTTAAATATAGTGACACAACCACTGTAAACTAAAATAATCAGTAGCATACTTACAACCACCTTCTTTAAGAAACGAAAACTAAGAACACTAAGAATTCAAACAGGACTACATCTCATACACATGTATATGGTGCAGTTTTTTTAAAGACTCAACTAATTTTTTTTCATTGATGGTTAACTTTATTCCTCATAAGGGCCTCAGTGTAGTTAATTCTCATAAGAATTCTTTGTAAAAAATTTTGCCAAGTTATATTTCACATATAATAAAATGCTAAAAAAAAAAAAAGACTTTAATTTTAAAAGTCAGAGTAATAAAAATAACCAAACTGAAGCAGTTATGGACAAGAGATCAGAGACTGAAAGAATTCTAAAACTCAGATTCAAGTAAGATCAGAAGCACACAAACTGATAATTAGGACTTCATTAACTTAGACTGAGATTTGATTTTTCCAATGCTCTTTCCCCCTCATATTTCCAAAACTCAAAACTGCTTCTATTTTGTAAACATTCCCTGATAACAGAACTGGTAAAATTAGGGTTAAAAATGTATTTGCAGATATGCAGTTCAATTAAATGTACTTCCCCTGGGACCACCACTAGGTGCTGATCTTTATCTCCCTAAATATACACTTGAACCCAGCAATACCCCAAAAGTGAAATTATAATCGAGAACCACAAGTGACAATCATTTTTACGGATAATTAAGTTCACAGCTTCTCAGAGAATCGGAAAAATATAAAAAAGAGTTTGAGCCCGATATAAGAGTAAAACACAAGAGAAACGTTTTCCTTAAAAAACGTGGAAATTTGGGGATAACAAAATGAAACTCCTCAAGAATGAGGAAAATTAAATCTAGAACCCAAATGGCGTCCAACAAGAACATTAGATCTTGAAAATGAATATTGCGCTTGCGCAGCCACCGCCCCGCCAGCTGCACAACTGCAGCTAGAGCCCGACCCCGCAAGATCACGTGCTCCCATGCAGCGCCCGCCCGCAGCTCCGCAACCGCGCAGGCGCACACACAACTCCCGCAGCCGCCATAATGCGGTCTTGACTCTTCATAAATACAATAGTAATTTAAGAAAATGTGGTTATAACAGCCCCTAGGAGTCATATATACCTTTCGGGGCGGGAGATGAGGGAGGGGGAACCAAGTTCCTTCCTACAGAGCCGTTCCGCGCAACCGTCCTCAACGCGGCCGCTTCAGTATCGCGCGCTTCAGTCGCCGCGCCGCCGCTGCCGCCGCCGCCTCCGCAGATTCAAAAACAAACCCGCTTCTCCCCTGCACGCGCCGGGGCCGTTATGCAAATTAATGTAGGCGGGGCTACATGGGCGTAATATTGGCCACGCCCGTGGTACTAACAGCCAATAGGCTCACGGATCAGCCTTTCCCCATGCAAATCTCCTGGTTTTTTATTTGAATGAGGAAAATTGGCCACGCCTCCTGCCTTGGAAAGGAGAAGGAAGTCTGAGGTGGTGGCGCTGCGCCTTTCAGTTGCAGTGTGAGTTGTGTTTTGAGTGGAGCTTCGCTCAACCAGTGAGTAGCACTTTGTTAGCGCCCTCTATGAGCCTTAGGAAAGAAGGAAGGAAATAGGTACGTGAGAGTTAAAGAGCGGAGAGAAAGATTTTCGGAAAAGGCTGAAGTATATTTGTTCATTATTTATATTAAAAATTCACAAAGTATACTTTAAACTGTAAGTAATGAGAGAATGGCGAAGACACGTATTTTCTTTCAGTTTTGTGCCAGAGCTAGCACTTCCAATCATACCCTTCTACCGGAAGTTGTATCCCTTATATGCAATTTTATATTGGGAGCCAATCTTTAATGAAGGCCGTGAGATGCAGTAGAGAAGATGCTACTCAGTTTGTTGGGAGAGCTGGGCTCACATCCAGGTACTCCTGTCTTCTTGCCTGTTTCTTGGAACACGTGTGTTAACACAGTTTTCTCATCTCTGAAATGGTGATAGCGACTGTGCTTCAAATCGGTTAAGAGAGGTCAATGACAGGATAAATGTAAAGTTCTTTTGCAAAGCAAGAAGAGCCTGACAAATAGTTCATAAGGTTTGGTTATCTTGTTTTTTAACACAATTTTCCCCTTAATCTATTCATTCCGTTTTTATTTAGCAATCAGTGTTCTAGAACTATATTAGGTGCCTGTCCTCAAGAAATCTATACTAGAGGAAACAAAAGTAAACAGGACATTGTAAGCAATAAGAAATTAGTGGAGGACGCTTGATACTTATTTTTATAAGTCTGGTCTTTCAACGTAGTTGAAATCCTGAGTGGCTTTAGGAGAATCGCCTAATCCAGAGTTGGAGAATCAGTAATGCCTTCCTAGAAAAGGTGAACTCTAAAATGAAACCCAATTTAAAAGATTATGTGCCTAAAAGGTGAACTTTATTGTAGAATAATGAAGGATCACTTGAAAGGTAAATAAATCAGGAAATAACACAGATTTGCATTGTATTATTGCTAAGCTTTGTAAAGTATTTTACACAGAACATAGTACATGATTGTTCAAAAAAATTATACAGTCTCAACTATAACGATGTATTATAATTTATTTAGTACATAGGTGCTCAGTTATAAAATACTCAACAATTTGTAAATATTAATATCAATATCAAAAGCTTCATTCTATAATAAGACAAACGGGATTGGAATAATAGAGCACATCAGATTTCACTTTGTATGTTTTTTATAAATAAAAAAGAATCGTGTTTATAATAGTTCACTCTCAATGGCAAAGGGAAAAATAATTCAGCATTCACTCACCAACTGGTCATTTTTCATAGATATGCTCATCTTCTAGACCTGCCTCGCTAATACTCTAACTAGACAGTTTTATTGTATTTGAATCTCCCACAATATACGCAACTACACATTTATAGTTTCTTCAGCCGTTCTAACTGCTGGTTGATCTAAGCAATCATAGCTTCATTCAACAATTAGAGTATTTATTATGTACTCACATACTATTCTAGGCACTAAAGATGCCCAGAGGAAATGGCACTCCCTCTAATGGAGATAAAAAACATATATACTGATAAATATTATTAAATCATTACTATCCTGATGCCTGGCTGGCTCAGGTAGTTGAAGCATCTGCCTTCAGCTCAGGTCATGATCCCAGGATCCTGGGATTGAGCCCCACATTGAGCTCCCTGCTCAGCAGAGACTCTACTTCTTCCTCTCTTTCCCTCCCTTTGCCTCTCCCCTTCCCCCACCCCCAGACCCCCCCAAACTCGTGAGCTCTCTCTTTCACTCTGCTCTCTTTCTCAAATAAATAAAATCTTTTTAAAAAGCATTACTATCATGAAGATACACGCTAAATATAAAAGAAATACAGAATAAGAGGACCTAAATCTTGCTCATAGAATATAGGAAAATTCCTTACCTGTTTCTTGTAATAAGTGTGATGCTTAACCTGACTCATAATGAAGAGTTTCATGTGGCTGTCAGAATAATATAAAAAGAATTCAAGTTAGGTAAAACAGAAATTCAAAATATTTCTCATTCTCTATGGCACTAGGCATTGGTCAATCAGAAACAGACTCGAAAACCGTCTACTTCATCAGATATTAATCCCTTAGTTGTAGGATTGTGAAGAGGTCCAGTGCTTCTTCAGCTGGGGACCTAGGCAGACTGGATGGTAGGAGGAGTACTCACAGGTGGGGCATCTACTTACCAATCAGTACTGAAGGATTTCAACATTTTATCCACCTTTTTGGCCTTATTTATACAAACAGACTGAATATTCTAGGGGGAAAAATGCTGTAGTAAAGCAAAATCACAGAACTTCTCACAAAAAAATAATAAAAAACCAAAAACCTAAAATAATAAACATAAATGAATTTCAGTTGTAGCTATTGAGCAGCAATTGAACAAATAGCATAAACTTGAAAAAGGAACAGCTAATGAGGAAAACTGAAGTTTCTAATACTACAAAATAAGACCACCTAATGTAGTGATTGCAAAAATGGGCTTTGAAAGTTTACTACCTAAATTAGAATCCTGTTGCTGCTACTTTACTGCTGCACATTCTAAACTGCTCTATACAAATGGTTCCTGAAATATGAAATGGGGATGATAAAAAATAGCCCCTGTCTGCTGAGGTTTTTATGAAGATTAAATTCTGGTAAAACATTTCAAATAATACTGAATATATAGTAATATCTCAATAAGTGGTCAGCTAATAGTAATCATCCTAGTGGTGGTAGTAGTAGAAGTAATAATAGTACTTGTCAGAATGGTAAAAGTGCAGACATAGCTCAGCTTGAGCAGTTTCTATCTGTACTTCCTGTACACTATCTGTACATCTGTACTATATATCTGTATACTATCATTAAGAAGAAATATGAATTAACCTGATAATTTTTATCATTGTCCTCCAATTTCCAGAGAAGTTTATTGAAGTGTTAAGTAGACAAGCCTGGGAAAACTCAGGAAGCAATTCTGGGAATAGGAAATGTGGAACACTGGATTCCAGGATGATCTCTATTTCTTTATGTTCGTACCATGTATAATCCTCTCCCCTTAGTATGGGCAGAATCTATGACTTACTTCTAGGCAATAGAGTATGGCAAAAGTGAATAAATTTTGCAGTTGTAATTAATGATTCAAATAAATTGATTTCAAGTTAACCAACCAAAAGGGATATTACCTTGGAGAGATCTGCCTTAATCTGGGAAAAGCCCTTTGTTTTGTTTTTTTGTTTTTATTTAAAGATTTTTTTTTTTAAATTTTTATTTGAGACAGAGCATAAGCAGAGAGAGAAGCAGGCTGTCCACTGAACAAGGAATCTGATGTGGGACTCAATCCCAGGACCCTGGGATCGTGACCTGACCCAAAGGCAAACACTTAACCAACTGAGACACCCAGGCATCCCTGAAAAAATCCCTTTGGAAAAGAGCTGGACCTTCCCTGAGGAGAGATTTTCTCCTTGCTGGCTTGACACAGTAAGCAACTATGTTGAAGAAACTAACATAGAAATTTACTAAACTGACCTACAGAATCTGTGGGTAGCCTGAAAGTAGCCTTCAGCCAACAGACAGGGAAAAGCCAGGAACCTCAATCATATAGCTATAAAGAAATAAATTCTATAAATAAACCAAATGAGCTTGGAAGTAGGTTCTTTACTAGCTAAACATTCGAATGAAAATACAGCACAAATAGTATCTTGATTATACCCTTGGGATTCTGTGAGAAGAAGATCCATCTAAATCATATCAAAAATCCTGACCCACAGAAACCAAGATAATAGATGCATATTTCTTTAAACAAGATAATAGATGCATATTTCTTAAGTCACTAAATTTGTCGTAATTTGTTACATTGCAATAGAAAACTAATAGAGTAAGTCACCAGAGAAGGGAAGAGGTATATAAACCATTTTCCAAGGTACATAGGTGATCTAAATGAATGAAATGGGTTCTATTAGAAGATATTTAACTGGCACTCAATAAAAAGGATAGAACCAGTACTATAATTATATCTCAGCAAAACAGGCCTCTTTTCTGGTCCCCATATTATAATGTGCCATATATATCATAAACATACACACAGATTTATAAGAACACACGGATGCCTTTGTCACTCAGAATTTGACACTCAGTAGTACCATAATGGCTACTGTGATCTTAAAACATCTGCTCTGTTAATATTACCAAAGGCCTCTGGGGAATGCTTCTCCATATTTTTTGCTCTGTGTCCTCAAAATAAAAGCCAATTGTCAGAATACTGTGGAGGTCAGTGGATTGAGACACACAAATTCAGAGTATACAAGATATATTTTAAAAATTAACTTTTCATATCCTTCCTCTCTCTTAGTACAGAGTCAATAGATTTTTTTCCTTAGCAGTCATTTGCCAGTAGTGTCAAGCCTCCATTTTCTTGCTTTTCTCAGGTTCCTGTTTGTGGTTCTGTAGATACTCAGAACGTATTACAATATTCTCAAAATCTGTCCTTAGCTTCTGGAAAACATTTTGAAATATCAAATAATGTATATTAATCATATATTTGTATACCATACATGTAGATATTGATGTAATATAAATGAAACATATTTAACTTTTAAATTAGCAACTAAATTACATTGAGTTCTAGAACTATAAAGGTTTTATTTTAATAAAAATATTTTGATCCTGAATAACCAGTGTGTCAAAGATGAAGTAAAAAGAGAAAAAAACACCGTGAGACGAACAAAAATGGAAATACAATAAACAAAAACTTATGTGATGCAGCAAAAGCAGTTCTAAGAGGGAAGTTCATAGCAATAAATGTCTACATCAAGAAACAAGAAAAATCTCAAACAACCGAACTTTACATGGCAAAGAACTCAAAAGAGTTGAATAAACAAGCCCAAAGTTAACAGAAGGAAGGAAATAGCAAATATCAGAGTGGAAATAAATGAAATAGAGATTGAAAAAGCAATAGAAAAGACTAATGAAACTGAGCTGGTTTTCAGAAGATAAACAGAATTGGCAAAACTTTATCTAGACTCACTAAGAAAAAAATACTCAAATAATATCAGGAATGAAAGAGGAGATGTTACAACTGATACCACAGAAATACAAGGAATCATAAGACACTGCTATGAACAGTTATATGCCAAGAAGTTGGACAACCAAGAAGAAATGGATAAACTCCTAGAAATAATCTATTAAGGATGAAGCCTGAGGAAATAGAAAATCTGAACATGCTGATTACTAGTAAGGAGAATTAGTAATCAAAAACCATCTGACAGCAAAGCTGAGGACCAGATAGCTTTACTGATAATTTCTACCAAACATTTAAAAATGAATGAAGGGGTGCCTGGGTGGCTCAGTCAGTGAAGCATCCAACTCTTGATATTACCATACATCATGATCTCAGGGTTGTGAGATCAAGCCCTGCATCAGGGTCTATGCTCAGCAGGAAGTCTGCTTGAGATTCTGTCCCTCTCACCCTCCCTCTGTCCCTTCCCTCACTCGCATGCATACTTTCTCAAATATATAAATATTTAGAAAATAAATAAATAAAAATGAATTAATATCAGTTATTATCAAAATCATCCAAAAAACAGAAGGGAACACTTTCAAACTCATTTTATAAGGTTAGCATTACCTTGATAACAAAACCAGAGAAAGACACCACAAGAAAAAAAATTAACAGACCAATACCCCTAATGAACAGAGATTGCAAAAGTCTTCAACAAAATATTAGCAAACCAAATTCAACAATACATTAAAAAGATCATACACCATGATCAATTGGGATTTATTCCAGGGATACAAGGATGCTTCAATCTGTAAATCCATCAATGAGATATACCACATTAAAAGGGGCAAAAATCATATGATCATCTCAAAAGATGCAGAAAAAGCATTTGACAAATTCAACATCAATTTATGATAACAACTCTCAGTAAAGTAGGTAAGAGGAAATTTACCCCAACATAATAATGGCCATCTATGACAAGTCCATGGTTAACATTATCTTTAGCAGTGAACAGCTGAAAGCTTTTCCGTTAAGATTAGGAACAAGACAGAGATGCCCTCTCTTGCCACTTTTATTCAACATTGTATTAGAAGTCCCAGCTGGAATAATTAGTTAGGAAAAAGAAATAAAGTCAACCAAATCAGGAAGGAAAGAAAACTCTCACTATTTGTGGTTGATATAATATTATACATATAGAGAACCCTGAAGACTCCTCCAAAGAACTAACTGTTAGAACGAATAAATTCAGTTAAGTTGCAGGATACAAGATCAATATAGAAAAATGTTGCCTTTCTATACACTAGTAAAAAAACTATCATAATGAGAAATTGAAAAAGAATTTCATTTACAATTGCATCAAAAAAGATAAAATACCTAGGAATAAATTTAACCAAGGTGGAAGTGTGAAGGATTCTACACTGAAAACTATAAGACATTGATGAAAAAAATTAAAGAAGATACAAATAAGTGGAAAATATTCCATATTCATGGATTTGAAAAATTGATATTAAAATGTCCAGACAACCTGAGATAATCTATAGATTTAATACACTTCCTATCAAAATTCCAATGACATTTTTCACAGAAACAGAACAAAATTCCTAAAATTTGCATGGAACCATTAAAAAAACACAAATAGCCAAAGCAATCTTAAGAAAGCAGAACAAAACTGGAGGAAGCATGCTCCCTGATTTCAAATTATATTACAAAGCTATAGTAATCAAAACAGGGTGGTATTGGTGTAAGAACAGATACATAGGTCAATGGAACAAAAGAAGCCAGAAATGAAACCACATATATGTGGACAATAAATTTATGACAAAGGAACCAGGAATATACAATGAGGAAAGGACAGTCTCTTCAGTAAATGGTGTTGGGAAATCTGAACCAGCTACATGCAAAGGAATGGAATTTGACTACTATCTTATACTACACAAAAATTAACTCAAAATGGATTAAAGATTTGAATGAAAGACCTGAAACCATGAACCTACTAGAAGAAAACATAGGTAGTAAGCTTCTTGACAACTTTCTTAGAGATAATGTTTTGGATTTGACACCAAAAGACATGAAAGAGACTGCATGCTCTCACAGGATTTTCCTTCAGGAATCCAATGAGATTTTCACAAAAGAAGAGCAGGCAGAATCCTGAGAAAGATTCTTTCACCATGCTCGGTGTGAGAGGGGATCAACAGCCACTGCTGAAAACCATATTTTCTGTTCTCCTGTAGAACTTAATTTGCAATGAAAAAGGCACCAAAAACTGTAAGGCAGAAAGAATGCTCTATCCTTGGAGGAGGAGCAGGAAGACAGGCCACGCCTCATACTACATCTTCAAGAGAGACAGAAACACTTATGAAGTCCATACCCCAAGACCTAAGTTTACAGTGACTATTTACAGCTATTACTTAATCTGAACATCATAGTATGCTCCCCTCCCTTACCCACTACCTCATGCCAAAATGATTTGATTTTGAAAATAATAGTACAATATGACTTGGAGAGCTACAAGAGATAGATTCTCCCTGGGGAGCAGCACAAATAAAGACCCATATGATCAAAATTTTAAAAAACACAGCAATGGAGATGAATAATGTTTAGATGAGCACATTAGTAAATGCAATGCAGGGAAGCAAAAAATCAATAAATTTGAAGATAGGTCAATAAAAATTACCCAAAATGAAATTCAAAAAGAAAAAAAACAAAAACAAAAACAAAAAGAGAATATCCAAGAGATGTGAGACAATATCAAATGGTCTGATATATGCATAATTAGAATCCCAGAGAAAAGAAAAAACAGGGCAGAATATTTGAATAATAGCCAGAAATTTTCTAGAATTACTAACAAACACTAAGTCACAGGCCATAGAGCTCAGAGAACACCAAGTAAGATAAATACCAAAACCCACTTTTTAAGCATGTCATATTCAAATAGCAGCAAACCAAAGACAAACAAAAATCTTAAAGGTATCTAAAGAAAAAGATACATTACCTTTAGAGAGACAAGGCTTAGAATTATAACACGTCTCACCAAAAACTATCCGTGCAAGAAAACAATAAAGTTACATTTTTCAAGTGCAGAAAGAAAAAAAAAATCAACTCATAATTCTATGCTCAGCAAAAGTATCCTTAAAAATGAAGATGACTGCCTATGGCTAGCTAAGGAGTATGTGATTTTTTATCTAAGGGTTGTGAATTCGAGCCCCATATAGGGTGTGGAGATCACTTTAAAAATAATAATATCTACAAAAATGAAGATGAAATTAAAATGTTCTCAGACAATTCAAAACTGAAGGAATCCATTGCCAGTAAAACTTCAAGAAAGCTTAAGAAACATTCTTTAGAGAGAAAAAAGCATTATATTGGTCAAAAACATAGATCAAAATAAAGAAATGAAGAATGTCAGAAATAGAATAAATGAAAATAAAATATTTTTAATTGCTCTAAAAGATAACTTAGTGTTTTGTTTTGTTTTGTTTTAAAGATTTTATTTATTTATTTGACAGAGAGAGAGATCACAAGTAGGCAGAGAGGCAGGCAGAGAGCGAGGGGGAGGCAGGCAGAGAGCGAGGGGGAAGCAGGCTACCCACTGAGCAGAGAGCGGATGTGGGGCTCGATCCCAGGACTCAGATCATGACCTGAGCTGAAGGCAGAGGCTTAACCCACTGAGCCACCCAGGTGCCCCAAGATAACTTAGTGTTAAAAGCAAAAGGGCATTCTACCATTCCATGAGGACAGTTACATTAGATGATAGGGACATAGTAAGACTAGTGAATTTTATGAGATGAACAGATGACCACACTTCATTTGCTGTAAAATGAATTTTTTGGTTGGAAACAATACATTCCAAAGAAATTTAGAATATAGAATTTAGAAGAGTAAGGCATTCTGTAAATCCATGGGCTGTGGTGGTTTGGACTGAAGCATCACAGGCAGGAAAAGTAAATGTGCTTCCAAAAGTAAAAGTCTCAGGACACCTGGGTAGCTCAACTGGCTAAGCATCTTCCTTCAGCTCAGGTTATGATCCCAGGGTCCTGGGACCTGGATCCTGCATTGGGCTCCTTGCTCATCCAAGAAACTGCTTCTCCCTCAGCCTGCCTCTCCCCTGCTTGTGCCCTCCCTTTCTCTCTCTGACAAATAAATAAGTAAAATCTTTTTAAAAAATAATAATAATAAAGGCTCTTCCAGTGAGAATGAAGTGTACTCTTTGATGGAATTGATCTAACGATTAACCTGCTACCAAGGTTGATTTATCCTCCAGGGAATGATCCCAAATCAAAGGTTCATTTTTAGTCTCTGCTATTGTAGCTTGGGTTCATTGCAGTGGTTTTGGTCAGTGAAGATCCATGTTGCTAAGTCCATGCATAATCTCCATTCCTGCTTACACAATCACTTTTAAGCAAAAGCCCATTTGGTAAGGACAGGGACACTGAGGAAAAGTGATACCTGGTATCTATAGAGTGGGTCATCTTTTTCACCTTATTGTGAATATCCTTTTTTGTGAGATTCCTCTTTGATAATATTTATATGGTACACAATTATCTCTATACTGCTCACTTGGAGAAGTCTATCCACTACCTCTACCCCAGACTGTCATGTCACCAATCTTCCACTTCTGTTCTTTGTCCCTGACCATTCAGCCATATGTCAGCAATTACCCATGAATTAATATAGATCATAATTCTGGTGAACTCTGGTCTAGATACAGTAGACAGCTAAATGTACCACTTGAAATTCTGCCCAATGAGAGGATTTTCCTTCACTGGTATTCAAGTCCACCCAGAGTAGGATTGTGGTACTGCAGTAATTCAATTTCAGCTGGTGTCAGCATTTGCTTCAGAATCATCTTTAAACCAGGTCCAATTTTTTTCTTAGTTATAGGCATTCCCAATGCATTTATAGGTACAAATTGAAAGAATGGAGGCAATGTAGCAGGAGATGGAGCTAAGACTCCTACAACTTACTTTTTAATTAGGAGTTTCTCAAGGCCCATCGAGACTGATGATAGAGTGCTGTTGTGTATACTTTATTTTCTGGTTGATAAGTCATACAACACTCAGCTCATGATCAGCAGCTTGGGTCACATAGTAACTTGGTGGCTTGTGGTGAAGTTACCAGTCTGTATTAGGGCCAATGATATGAGAAAAACCTTTTCCCAAAAGGACAGTAGTAATCTGCAGAAGATGGTGTAGCTTTGCTTCAAAGGCCTATAGGAGCCTGCCAAAGACGCCTATAGGATAAGACAATATCCTTATCTACCATAGATGGCAAAAGCACAATCATATCAAATGGGTTATATGGCTCAAATGGCAGAGCAGATTTTGCAGCAGCCTGCATTTGATAATGAGATTCCTCCAGGATCTGCACCAAACCAGGAACATTTTGGGTTACCCAGTAAATGGATCAGAGTAGTATATACAGCTATAGTTTATGTTACCTCAAAATCCAAAGACTCCCAATAGGCACTGTGTCTCCTTCTTCCTGGAAAGTAGGATCCGATGGAGCAATTTGTCCTTTATCTTGGAAGAGATGCCTTCCAAGTCCATACCCTGCATGCTGGACCCTATAAAGTAACCAACTTAAGAAAGCTCATTACTGGTTCTTCAGACAGAGAAGACTAATTTACACAGACAGAACACAGAAGTCTTTCTAATGCAAAAGATGCTTAGCAAAATTTGTATCCTTAGCCTCATTGTAATCTTCCCTGTGTTCCCAACCCAATTCTCCCACTTCTTCCCAATCAATACCCTAACATTAAGATAAGAGACCATATGATGTTGTAAATTCAATTTGCATTGTAGCTTAGCCATCCACATGACAAAACTTTGGTCTTGGCTAGGAATCTTGTTACTCTGCAAATAAAACAGATGAAGGTTTGTTTTAGGGCAGTCATAGGAGACATCTGTTTCCTTACCTGGATCTGAAGCTAGAAATTTAATACTCTGAACTCACTGTTTGTTTGTTTCTTGAAGTTCTACAGTGCACATAGAAGCAAGTGGACAACAATATTGTTCTTCCTCTAAGATAATCCGTGGCAAGAGCATATTTATAGGCACTTGATTGCTGGTGACAAGGTCAAGCATTATTGCTTGCACTATTGCAATTTTGATATATTTTGCTGCTTCATGTGAAGGCTACCAATTTACCACTGATAACAGTGTCATTAATTCTAAATTAAGGCAGATTGGAGAATCAATTCTGAAGTCCTATCATCATATTTTTGTTCCTCTGGACCAATTTCCAGTACCAATAACAGTATCAGCTATGGTTTAATAAGAGAAGCAGAGAACCTAGTGAATCTTAGGGAATTGGAAGAGATTAATTAGAGCATTTGAACCTTCTATCCCAGTAGTAGGAGCCAGGGAAGTTACAATTCAGGAGAGGTAGTTACAGGAACAGAGGAGTCACCAACTAATTAATTTGAAAAATCAGTTATATATAGCTGCCTAAGTGGGACTGCAAAAGGAAAGCTATTGTTTCAGTGACGTTATTGCTACCGTGGGTCCAAATCAAGTGTTTGTTTCTCATCATCAACTATGGCAGATAAGAAGACAAGGAGGTGGTGAAGTAGAAGAGAGCAAGGACAATTTGGAATTTGCCAAGTTCTTTTTTTTTTTTTTTTTTTTTTTTTTTTTTAAATCACATATGACTAGAATGGCTCTCAGAGAGTAATGGCCACTACTTCACTTCAGCCTTCTAAAATACATTTCAAATCATTAAAAAGAGACCTATATAATGTTTTGTTTTACTTTATTTTTGTTTTTTAAAGTAGACTCCATTCCCACCTTAGAGCCCATTGTGGGGCTTGAATTCATGACCCCGAAATCAAGACCAGACCTGAGATCAAGAATCGGATGATTAACCAACTAAACCCCCCAGGCTTCCCCCAAAAGAGACTTATATGTTAAAATATTTTGGTTGCAAGTTTGAGTAATAAGCAAGATAAAGAAAAGTCCTATGCACTTTAGCTAAGGATTGGGTTAAGAGAGTGTGTGTGCCATGGGTGGATATTTGGTGGGTGGGTGAAGGATGGAGACACAATATGCTATATTTGAAGAAACAAAAATCACATTGATATCAGACTTCTCCTCTGTTATATTAAATACCAACTACTTAATGAAGCAATATCGTTAGAGTTTTGAGGATGAGACATTAGAATTTATGTTTAAATTGTGTTTCATGTAGAAAAGTAACATTTATTCTTAGATACTCAAAAGCTTTGGAAAATATCTGACTTATTTATCCCTTAAGAAAAGCTACTGATAGCTTTAGATATACTTACCTAAAAGATTTTTTTTTTTAAAGATTTTTTCTTTATTTATCTGACAGAGATCACAAGTAGGCAGAGAGGCAGGCAGAGAGAGAGGAGGAAGCAGGCTACCTGCAGAGCAGAAAGCCCGATGGGGGGCTCGATCCCAGGACCCTGGGATCATGACCTGAGCCGAAGGCAGAGGCCCAACCCACTGAGCCACCCAGGTGCCCCTACTTACCTAAAAGATTAACCAAAATTAATACCTCCAGAATTAGAAATTTGGGGTATTAATTAAAAAGACTTGGGGCACCTGGGTGGCTCAGTGGGTTAAAGCCTCTGCCTTCAGCTTGCGTCATGAACCCAGGGTCCTGGGATTGAGCCCCACATCGGGATCTCTGCTCAGCAGGAAGCCTGCACCCTCCTCTCTCTCTCTCTCTGCCTGCCTCTCTGCATAATTGTGATCTCTATCTGTCAAATAAATAAAATCTTTAAAAAAAAAAAAAGATTTATTTAAGGGCACCTAGGTGTCTCGGTCAGTCAAGCATCTGCCTTCAGCTCAGGTCATGATCTCCAGGTCTTGGGATTAAGTCCTGCATCAGGCTTCCTTCTCAGTGGGGAGTCTGCTTTCCCTCTGCCACTCCCTCCCCCACTCATGCATGCACTCTCTCTCTCGCTCTCTCTCTCAAAAATCAATAAAATCTTTTAAAAACTTAAATGAAAATAAAAGACTTATTTAAAAGACCTGTTGGTAGGCACAGTACACAAGGCCTGATGAGAATTATGAAAACAATAATTCAAGAAGCCACACCAGATTGACATTACCACCCTAATCATCTTGCAAGAATGCAAAAGTATAGATGCTTCCTTACCAGTGGAATTTGGACAAAATTTTAAAACAAGCAGTCTGATTATGAATACTATTTTTCTTTAGGATCTGGCAGAAAATGCTTCTTGAGAATAGCTTAACCCCCAATCAAAACATATAGTTAATTTCAGAGTTTCAATGAAACAATCATAAGCCATCTAGTCCCAGGACTATAAGAAAGTACATTAAAATTATGATGTTGCAAGAAAAAAAAAAAAGATGATGTTGCCTTATTAAAATGATAGAATTTTAACTAGATATTTGTTGTTGTTGTTGTTTTTTAATTTCGGATTATTTTTCAAGTTGCCTTTCATGAACAGATTATAAATTTGTTAGTTGCAGCAGTTCCACTTCCAGGTAAGATGTGGTCAGTCTCACAATGCCTAGTCTCAAAGTCCTGCTAGAGGTACTTATACATACAGCATCAAACCCCAAATCTCACCCTCAAGATGTTTGAAACCTGAGGTGAACTCAAAGTAAATTTGCAATCCAAAGCCAACAGATAATAATGCCTGATCAGATCAAAGCAATGTCTCTCATTCTAGCCTCCTGACAGTGGAAAAGATATTCACTCACTAGGACAAAATAGTATTTCAGTTGGATATATAATTGGAGATATAATGTTCAACATATAATAAAAAAAATACAAGACATGCAAATATGAGGGAAAATGTGATTTGTAATCAAGAGAAAATATAACCATTAGAAGCAGACCCAAAAAGTGACCCAGATATTGGAATTGGCAGACAAGGACTTTTAAACTAGTATCATAAATGTGTTAAGGAAAACAAAAGATATATAAAATGGGTGAAAATATATAGAACTTAATAAAAATTAATCTCTGAAAAGGCAAATAGGGGCAATTGGATGGCTCAGTTGGCAGAGTATTCAGCTCTTGATTTCAGGGTTATGAGTTCAAGCACCACATTGGACATAGAAGTCACCAAAACCAATAATTAAAAAAAAAAAAAAAAGATTAAGAGTAAATAGATATCCTAGAACTGAGAGATACAATAACTGAAATTAAGAATTCATTGTACAGGCCTAACAGCAAGCTGGACATAGGCAAGAAGATCAGTGAATTTGAAGAAAAGTCAATATATATTATCCAGACTAAAGCACAGATAAAGGAACAAGAAAAAAGAGATGGTATGGTGGGAGAAGAGAGCAATTGAGAGAATTTTGGTAACTTCTTTGCTATTTTCTCTTTGAATGTTTTTTCTGCTACATTTTCTTTCTCTCCTGTAATACCATGAGGATGAATGTAAGATTTTTTTTTAATTTTTAAATTTTTTTAACATTCTTTTATGCTCTTTTTTGTATTTTTCATTTCTTACGTTCTTTTCTGTAGTTTCTCTGATACCAACAATAGCTCTCTGGATAAATTTGGGAATATCAACCTCTTCCTTTTATCCAGAAGTGGAAAATTCCCTCAGCACAAAAGTCTCAATAGAGTATCATTATCTTTTTTTTTTTTTAAGATTTTTTTATTTATTTGACAGAGATCACAAGTAGGCAGAGAGGCAGGCAGAGAGAGAGGGAGAATCAGGCTTTCCACCAAGCAGAGAACCCAATGCGGACTCAATCCCAGGACCTTGAGATCATGACCTGAGCTGAAGGTAGAGGCATCAACCCACTGGGCCACCCAAGAGCCCCAATAGAGTATCATTATCTTTACTAAGATACTCTATCATGTTCTTTAGATAGTGCACAATCCCGATAAGAATAATAGAAAGCTATTTAAACAGAACAGTGACAAGATCAGATTTATACCTTAGTATTAATATTACTATGGGGTCTCCTGGGTGGCTCCAGTTGGTTGAGCATCTGACTCTTGATTTTGGCTCAGGTCATGAGATCATGTTAAGCAGGGAGTCTGCTTAAAGATTCTCTCCCTCTGGCTCCCCCTCCCCTGGCTTTCATGCACATGCTCTCTCTCTCCCTTTCTCTGTCTCTCACTCTCTCTATTTCTAAAATAAATAAATAAACCTTTTAAAAAATTAATATTACTATTTATAACCCCTACTGGAATAATGAATTCTGTGAAGTAGAGATAGAATTGCCATATGATCCAAGAATTCCGCTTCTAGGTATTTATACAAAGAAAAACAAAAACACTAACTCAAAAAAGTATATGCACCCCCATATTCATCTCCAGTTATTCACAGTAGCCAAGACAGGAAAAAACCCGAGTATCAATCAATAGATGAATGGATAGAGAAAATGTGGTGTATATATATACAGTGGAATATTATTTGGCCATAAAAAAGGAATGAAATTGTGTCATGTGTGACATCCATGTTGACATGGATGAACCTTGAGAGCATTATAGTAAGTGAAATAAGTCAGACAGAGAAAGATAAATATGGTATGATCTCACTTATATGTCGTATCTTGTAAAACCAAGCTTACAGATGCAGAGAACAGATAGATGGTTGCCAGAGGTGGAAGTTAGGGTTGGGCAAAACGGGTTAAGAGGGTCAAATAGTACAAACATCCAGTTATAAAATAAATAAATCACGGGGATGTAATATACAGTATGTTGACCTTAGTTATAAGTACCGTAAAGTCTATTTGAAAGTCTCTAAGTCTCTAAGATCTTTAAAGTTCTCATCACAAGAAAAAAATTTTGTAACTACATATAGTGACAGATGTTATCTTGACCTATTGTGATTATTTTGCAATATACAAATAGTGAATCATTATGCTGTACACCTGAAATTTGTATAATGTTTATGTCAATTACATCTCAATTGAAAAAAAAATAGACATCCCATCTCAAAAAAGTGATACAGGAAAATTTGAACAGTGATTTAACTTTTGTTGATACAGAGATATGATATTATATCTGTGATTTAAGTTAGTATGGTGGAGTAAAGAAAAGTGGGAGGCAATATATAAGACAAAAATGACCATGCACTGATAATTATTGAAGTTTGATAATGAAGTTCATGGGAGTTTATGATACTATTTTTTCCATTCTCCTACTTTTATATATCTTTACAATTTTCTTGATAATTTATAAAAACAATCAAGATTAAGGATTTTTAATAAAGTAATTATAAGGTAGGAAAATAAGTAATATCTAAAAAGAGCTAAGTAAATTTTTTTAAATTTATTTTTTATTTATTTTTGGCATAACAGTATTCATTATTTTTTAAGCTAAGTACATTTTGAAAAAGAATAGTAAAGAAAGGAGACAGACTTCCCAAATATTAAGATATACTACAAAAGCAGAGTAACAAAAACAGTGATGTACTGACAGAGGAACAAAGTGATATATACATAGTTCAAAATAAAGAGCCCAGGGTGCCTGGGTGGCTCAGTGGGTTAAGCCACTGCCTTCGGCTCAGGTCATGATCTCAGGGTCCTGGGATCGAGTCCCACATCGGGTGCTCTGCTCAGCAGGGAACCTGCTTCCTCCTATCTCTCTCTCTGCCTGCCTCTATGCCTACTTGTGATCTCTGTCAAATAAATAAATAAAATCTTAAAAAAAAAAAAAAAAAAACCAAAATAAAGAGCCCAGAAACAGATCCTTGTATAAAAGAAAAGTTGGTATATAACAAAGACTGCATCATGAGTCAACTGGTGGAGGGAGAGGGGAGATTTAAAGATACAATTTTTTATGAAAATAACTCATTACAAAGATAAAATTTAAATCAACAGTTGTGTCCTTATAAGTACTGTATGGTATTTTTATATGTATAATCTATAAAAGCCAAATTCATAAAAACAGAGTAGGATGGTAGTTACCATAGGCTGGGAGGCAGGGTTGGTTAAAGGGTACAATTTTCAGTTAGAAGATGAACAAATTTGGGGGATCTAATGCATAGCATTGTGATATAAACACTGTATTATATACTTAAAAGCTGCTAAGTGAGTAGAATTTATATGTTCTCATCACAAAAAAGAAATGGGAATTGTGTCACATGATAGGTATTAACTAATACTATGGTGGTAATTATTTTGCAATATCTAAGAGAACTGAATCAACACACTGTTCACCTTAAATTTCAATAGTGTTTTGTATCTATTTTACTTTACTCAAGCTGAAAAAAACATTTCTTCATTGAAAAATTAAATCATCATAGTTAAAATATTAAAACTTTCAGAATAAAAAATGGTGGAAGACTACATCATGTTGGGGGTATTGGCAGGGAGGAGAGGATTCTTAAGAACCCAAAAGCATACCTCTTGAAGGAAGGGAATGGTGGAGTTCTTTTATATCAAAATTGTATGACAAAGGATAGTAAAAAAATTTTAGATCCTGGACCGATGGATAAGGTATTTATCAGTGATTACAACTGGTAAAGGATTAATATTTAAGATACACAGGAAACTTATAGCAGTGAAAAAATGACAGAAACCCACTGATCAAATGGGTAAAGGATATGAACACAGAAGAAGAAATGTTCTACATCACCAATAATCAGAAAAATATACTTTTTAAAATGGGAAATCTGAATAGGCCACAATTTAGAGAACTCTAAACCCAGATTGTACCACAGATGAATTCTTTAATACAGTTGAGGAAATAATACTAATACCACACAAATTCTTTGATAAAGCTCAAGAGGAAGGAACACTTTCTAATTCATTTTGTGAATTCAGAATCACCTTAATACCGAAAACTGCTAAAGACATTACAAAAACACAAAAATTTAAAAATTGGACAAATTAAAGAATATAGGTAAAAAAATTCTTTAACGAAAATTACGAAATCAAATCTACCAATATATAAAATGAAAAACACTTTATGACCAGTACAATAAATAACTATATTTCCAAAACAAACAAAACAAGTGAGAGAAATGACATTATTTTACATTTCTGCAAATCTCTTGACTATCTGGCTTAACAAATAAGAGCTGGATTCTCATATCTGCTTCTACATTCCATCTGTTGTGATTTTACACATCATGTAGTCTCTGGAGAAATTTTCGGTCCATTTGTGAGAGAGTGAGAGTGAAAAAGGCAAATAGGATCTTAATTTTATAGGAAGGTAGTGTTGACCTCATGCAACCCCTCAAACAGTCTTAGGAAAGTTCACCAGTTCCCAGACCGCACTTCAGGAACCGCTGATCTACACAATAGCAGTGGAAAGGTGGGGGGTAGGGGTAGATAGAAATCAAATGCTTAAGAAATTGATGGCAAGCATATAAAACTTTGAGGATTTTTTTTTTCACTTTATTTCATTTATTTTCGGTGTTCTAGAATTCATTGTTTATGCACCACACCCAGTGCTCCATGCAATAAGTGCCCTCCATAATACCCACCACCAGGCTCACCCAACCCCCTTCCACTCCCCTCTCCTCCAAAACCTCAGTTTGTTTCTCAGAGTCCACAGTCTCTCATGGTTTGTCTCCTTCTCCAATCTCCCCCAACTCAGTTCTCCTCTCCATCTCTCCCAATGTCCTCTGTGTTATTCCATATGCTCCACAAGTAAGTGAAACCATATGATAATTGACTCTATCTGCTTGACTTATTTCACTCAGCATAATAAAACTGATTTTTTTTTTTTAAATCACTGCTTGTAGTAAACTTAGCAAAAAGAGAATGGGAAATTTAAGAGTGATTGTTGAAAGAAGATATGGTCAGAAGAAACTTTTTTGCTTCTCTTTTCAAAAAATGGGAGAATGCTAAAGGAAAGGATTTCAGTATAGAGCAAGAAGCTGAAAATTCAGGAGAGAGGGAAAAGTGGGATCACAGTTCTTGAGAAGAAGATGCATGATGGGAAGAATTGGAAGCCAGAATAAAAATTGGCTTTGGATTAAAAAAAGGGCTACCTCTTCCCAGGGCCAGACCTAGAGCAAGATAAGCAGGAACCACAGGGTACAAAATTTAAGTACACACTCACAGGTTCTTGCAAGTTCAGGACCAGCAATGGGAATGAGTGCCTCCTTAAATTTGCACCCTAGTTCCAGCCCTGCCTCCTCCTTAATTATGTAGAAGAAGAAGACCATTTTAGTAGGTGAAATACAAAGACTCCTATACCTTGTTTTCTATTTTGACTGTGTAACAGACACTAAATTTGGCATGAAGGGAGAGAGTTGTAGGAGTATGAGGGTTGATGAGATTAGGAGAAGGCTTGGAATATATTTCTTGAAGTCTGAGATGCTTTAAAAAATTAATATTAATGAAATTTGGAGAAGAAAATTATTTCTTATAACTGTGTATGTTTAGTATGATTATGTTTTCTCTTCCAAACATTTTATTATTGGAAGAAGCATCAATGATGGTGTCTTAGAGAATTAAGAAGGAAGAATGGTAACAACAGAGGGTGAGGATGCTGACTAGAAAAATATTGTAAGATTGTTGAGCTATGTTGAAGGCACAACTGAGGCAACTCCCAACCCCATGATTTTTCTTTAGCAATCATTTGTGCAACGTGCAAACACAGAGAATGGGATAGGGAGTTCTTGCAGGTTTTTGCAAGTGAGTTCACAAGAAGGCAGAGGACAAAGGAAGTTAGGGAATACTCACTTTTTGACTTACATGTATTTTACTGATTTTTAAAATAAGATGATGAATAACTAACAAGCGTATGAAAAGACACGCAGCGGGGCGCCTGGGTGGCTCAGTGGGTTAAGCCGCTGCCTTCGGCTCAGGTCATGATCTCAGGGTCCTGGAATCGAGTCCCGCATCAGGCTCTCTGCTCAGCAGGGAGCCTGCTTCCCTCTCTCTGTCTCTGCCTGCCTCTCCATCTACTTGTGATTTCTCTCTGTCAAATAAATATATAAAATCTTTAAAAAAAAAAAAAAAACATGCAACAGCATTAATCCTTAGAGAAGTATAAATAAAAGCACCTCATACCCGTTAGGATGGCCACTGTCAAAACAGAAATAAATAAATAAATAAATAAATAAATAAATAAATGCAAGAATTTGGAGAAATTGCAACAGTTGGGTACTGTTAGTGGGAATGTAAAATGGTATGACTGTTATAGAAAACAGTATGGGAGATACCTTAAAAAACAAAAATAGAATTCCTATATGACCTAGCAATCTCTCTTTCTGGGTATATATCCAAAAGAATTTAAAAAAAGGATCTCAGGAAGCTACCTGCACAAACATGTTCATTGCAACATTATTCACAAAGGCCAAAAGGTAGAAGCAACCCAAATGTTTACTGACAGATGAGTAAAGAGATGTGGTGTATGCTTAGATGGAATGCTGTTCAGCCTTAAAAAAGAAGGAAAACTTGTCATATGCTACAGCCTGGATGAACCTTGAGAATTACACTAAGCTAAAAAAAAAAAAAGTGGTAAAAAAAAGACAAATACTATATGATGATCTCACTTATATGAGGTACGTAAAGTAGACAAACTGATAGAAACGGAAAGTAGAGTGGTAGTTGCCAGGGGCTGGAGGAGGGAAAATGGGGAATTGTTCATATAGAGTTTCAGTTTTGTGGGATGAAAAATTCTAGAAATCTGTGTCACAACATTGTGAATAAACTTAACACTCCTGAACTGTGCACTTAAAAAATGTTAAGATGGTTTAAAAATCATTAAATTTATGGGTTTTTTTAATCTTAAGTAAATAAATACATACACAAAATGATGAGTAAAAGAATATAATCATGTAAAAACTATTGATTTTTAAAAAGGTTTGGTTTGTCTTTTCTGACCAAATTCTTTGATCTCCTACTAAAAGGAGCTTTATAGAAGCATTTGTCTTCCTAGTTGCTGTGTGTGTGATCGAGTTTAGAACTCTTACATTTTTGGAGCACTCTGTGTGTGTGTATGCGTGTGTGTGTGTGTGTGTACATGTATGAAGTGAAATAAAAACTCGAAAAATTCAATTAATATCAAAGGGAGGCTCACAGAAGAAGAAATAAACTATTATTTCCATTGGAGTCAAAAAGAGATCATATGCCAACTGGAAAAAGAGAAGAGATCCTTAACATAAGCCAAATATGTCCCCTTAGAAGTCTAGCAAAATTTTTTTCTCCAAATATTCTGATAATGGAAGAAAAGGGAAAATAATATAAACTGTTTATAGCCTAATTTTTTAGAGTCTTGACTAACATTACTGGAACTTATTGGTTTGGTAAGTTAAAAACGATTTTTTTTACTTATCTCCATAAAGTTTTTAAATGTGTTTTGATAAGATTTAAAAAAGAAAAAGGATGCGAACTTTTTTTTTCAATATAATGAATATATCTTTTGTTTTTCTTGTAAAAAATATTTTTACTCATATATTCAATTTTTTTCCTGCTACCTAACCAAATAGTTAACTAAAGAATGGGTGTATTAGCAAAATAACCCTTCTATCACTATAGCTTCCATCAGTTATCTAGAGGGAAGGAAAGTAAACTGAGGTAAAGAAAAGGTGCTAGCTGGCAAGAAATCATTAATACTAAGACTACTTCCAGCTTAGAGTTTAAAATAAACTGATTATATATGAGATTTTATCACAGTTCAGCTGTATCAAATGTAAGAAAGCAGTGTGTATATGGATATTTATTTTATTTCATAACCTATACCTGTGTAAAATATGTCACTGTGGGCAAAAAGATGAATAAGCCTATCATTAGACACACTTAGAACTGCGGTTCTAGATTACTTAAGGAAAAAGCCTTTAAGAACAAATAGGTGAAGAGAGAGCAAAAGAAATTCATAAAAAAGAAAATAGGATTAAAATGGTAGGTTTCAGGGTACTGGAATGAAGTTCTCTGGTGATTTAAAAGTGATTTCTCTCTAAATGTTGGTATAACTTTCAATTACTTCTTATTTATATTTCACTTCAGTTACTACTTGTGTATGAAAGTGAGAGAGGCATTTGTTTCAGCTCTGCTCTCAATTTCCTTGAGTCCAGTGTGATTCAACCCCAACTTTGGACAATCAGGTAACAGCTAGATGCATAGTACACTAACTTAACGGACCACAGCAAGCCCCTGGGGAAGAGTATGGTACAAGGTATCCATACTTCACAAGTTCTTCTGTTTAGTTCTATTTGGCCCAGACTCTGTCTAGAAAGTGCTTAATGTATCCTATTCCCCAGGGTCTGTAGAAGTAAACGAACACAATAAAAGAAGCCAAAGTCTTTGGCATCACTGCATTCTGTGCAGTGTGCAACAGCTTCCCCACCTGGAAATTCAGGTGACAGTGTAACTCTGCCTATGTCACCAGAATTTAAATTCTCATGTTTCCTCCTTTTTAGCTTCTTTCATGCTCCCTCCTCATGCTTTTTTCCCTTATATCTTCTGTAATATTTATTTATTCATTAAGAATTTAACATATCAGGCCACCTGGGTGGCTCAGTGGGTTAAAGCCTCTGCCTTCAGCTTAGGTAATGATCTCAGGGTCCTGGGATTGAGCCCCACATCCGGTTCTCTGCTCAGCAGGGAGCCTGCTTCCACCCCTCTCTCTGCCTGCCTCTCTGCCTACTTGTGATCTCTCTTTCTCTGTCAAATAAATAAAATATTAAAAAAAAAAAGTAACATATCAGTTTAACCGTGCTGTTATTTTATTAGCATATTTTGCTACTGCTTTTAAATGAGTATTTTTAGTGCATAATTTTGCGAAATGAGAAGTTTTTCAGGAATGGATGTACATAGTTGTAGCAGAAATCCAGAAGTATAGTATTAGGGAGGCAGTAAGGACTAATCCAGAGCTTCCTGGTCCAAATTTAGCTCTGCCTGTCTTTAGAGAGTTCTGTGATACTAGACTCATATAAATACCCTCTTCCATTACAGGAGAATTTACCATATATAAACAAGAAATGGCCCAATAGGACCAGGATATAGTCACAAAGGGCCTACAATCTACAGATGGTCAGAAATGCACATTTTTTTCCTTTTTTTTTAAGAAATGTAAATTTCTAACCAGAACTGAGGAGGTTCCTTAACAAAAGTTAGTTATCCCTTAACATAGTGTAATCACACCTGATAGAGAATTTAAAAAAAAAAAAAAATTGCATGTGTTGAATTAAACTGAATCTGGACGGCAGGAATGCAATACATGATAACATTTACCAAAAAAAAGTAAGAACTTTCTTAAACTTCTTAAGCTTTGTGACTTGTCTATGTTTGCAGTTTTACTCACCTTATCTGTTTATCTTAGAAATGCGAGGAAAACCCTTACTATATTCCACTTACTGAGGCTTTTCAATGTGCCTAACACTGTGCTAGGTGTTTTAAATATATTGTATCATGTAATTTTCATAATCCCAATAGGAGAGAATTAAGGATCAGACAGATTGACAGTCACAGAGCTACTAAGTGGTAGGGACAAAATTTAAGTACTTGACTCAAAATGCCATATACTTTTTTAAGGCCACAGAAATCTATGGAGTACATGGAACTAGTTGGAAAGCTGGTTAAAAAAGGAGAGAGAAATCAGGCCTTACTCTAGACCTATTAAATCTAAATCTCTCTCCCGATTGTCAATCTTTCGCACTTTTCAAACTCTGTAGTCCAGATGACAGTGGAAGCTAGTGTGTTTGTCTTAGATATTTACAACCACTTCTACAGGTAAACTCATAGGTTGTAAGCTAACTTCCCTTGAGTTATGTACCTACCCTGATCTGATCAGTAATACTAGAATGCAGTTCAAAGCAGCTTCCCTGAGCAGGGCTTGAGTTAAAAGAGGACAAACAGGTATGACAAGCTAGTATGACTTTATGTCCAATATATTTCACTTCTTGCGTGTCATGCATGAAACATAACTCCAAAGATGACCTATCACATGAAAAACTATAAATGTATTCAAACTGTCCTTAAGAGACAGGAATAACTATTCTATCCAAAAGTGGTATTATAAGTGTTTAGTAGAAAAAAAATTTCCCCCACCCCTGCAAAAGATACGTTCACTTTCTAATCCCCAGAACCTGTAAATACTATTTCATATGACCAAAGAGTGAATATTACCTTGTATGGCAAAGTGTATGATTAAGTTAAGGATCTTCAGAGGATTAGTCTTTACTGTGTTATGTGAGTGGGCCCTATCTACAATAGTATGAATTCTTATGAGGGAGATGCAGAGGAAGATTAGAAAAACACAGAGAGAAGGCAATTTGAAGACAGAGTCACTCCAAATTGAGTGATGTGTCCTGCAAAGGAACAGCAGGCAGCCACCAGAAGCTAAAAGAGGCAAAGAATCAGCTCTCCCCAAGAGCGTCTGGAGGGAGTTGTGACCGTGCCAATAAATAGCTTGATTTTGCACTTCTGCTCTCCAGAACTTTGAGAGACTAAATATATATTGTTTAAAGCTACCGAAATTGTGGTGGTCTATTATGGCAGCTGCACTAAATTAATATAGGGGTAATTTTCAAATTTGTTTTTTCCTTTCAGTTCAAAATTCCTGGGTATTTCATATTAGTCCTCTAATCCTTTGGGGACCTATCCAGGTCTTTCCTGTCATTCTTTAGTCTTTGGACTAAATTCTAAGTGTAAATACCAAAAACCTTCCCTATTGATCAGTTGTTTACAAGTATTAGTGGCAGAACACCAAAGAGGCTTATAACTGGTGTAAATTCTTGGGTCCCACCAAAGAAGTTAGGGTAGCATCTAAAAAACTAAATTTTGACAAGTAGCTCAGATCATTTTGATGGGCCTTGGTCTACATTTTGAAAACCAGTTATGTATAATAGGAGAAAAAATATGAAACATTAAGGCACCAAGTAGAGTTAAATTTATCTGTGAGTGACAGAAATCATTAATATAGACCCCTTTTAAAAGAAGTTTAAAGGTACCTGGGTGGCTCAGTTGGTTAAGCGTCTGCCTTTGGCTCAGGTCATGATCCCAGCATCCTGGGATCAAACCCTGGGTTGGGCTCCCTACTCAGCAGGGAGTCTGCTTCTTGCTCTCCCTCTTCTCCTCCCCCTGAAGCATGTTCTCTCTCCTCTCTCTTTCTCCCAAATACATTTTAAAAAATCTTTTTAAAGAAATCTAGAAGTTTGTCTCATACATAAAAAATAATCAGAGGTAGTCAATCCAAGGCTCTCGTAGCCTTCCATTATGTAAGGAATTCAGGCTTCTTCTAAATTCTTTCTCCTTCTATTTTACTGCTGCTCCATCCTTGTGAGTCTAAGATGGCTACTTAAATACCAGCCATCATGCCCACATTCATCTTGTAGGAAATTACCCTGAAGGAACGGTAACGTCTAAGTACACTGCTATGTAAACTATCACAGAGACCATTGAACAAAAAGACCTGCAGACCAAATAAGAGGCTTGAATTATGTGGTTTAGAAAGTCAATTTAACACACCGAATGAGAAACAGGGAAGAAAAGATGGAATAACACATTAACACATTTAGGATAGGATGCAAATGGGATGGAAGGACCACACTACCTAAATCCTAGATTACACAATGGTCATATAACCTTTTGCTCTGCCACATGTCTGATGTGATTATGAGGAGAAGAACTGGGATTTGAACAAGGGAGCGTAGCAAGCAGGACCAACACACCGTTTGCTATATCAGCGAGAGGCAAGGGTAAGTATGCCTGGCTCCAAATGTAGCTCCATAATTAGTCTGCTGAACAACTATGGGTATTTTTTGTTTTCAGGATAGAACATGTGTAAGGCCACAGTGGGACCACATGAATATTACAACTGAGTAGTTGTGTTGTATTAGTTATTGTTGTATTACAAATTACCATAAATTCGGCAGCATAAATAATACCCATTTACTACTCACAGTTCTGTAGGTTTGAAGTCTGGCATTGCTTGTCTAAGTCCTCTGTTCAAGGTACCACAAGGTTGACATCGAGGTTCAGCTAGGTTGATTTCTTATCTGAGGCTTCGTGGAAAAATCCACTTCTAGCTTCACTCTTCTTGACAGAAGTCAGTTCCTTGAAGCTGCTGGATGAAGTCCTCATATCCTCTCTGGTTATCAGCTAGACTTACTCTTGGTTCATAGAGTTTGCTCATATTCCTTGCCATGTGGCCTCTTCCATCTTCAAGACAGGAATGGAGCATCAACTCCTCTTGCTTTGAATCTCTGGTTTTCTGTCTCTGATTTCTAGACCCAGGTTTAAAGTGCTTTTGTAGTTTGGTAAGGCCCACCTGGATAGTCTCACTATATTAAGGTCGGTTTGATTTGGGACCTTAAATATGTCAGCAAAATCCCCTCACAATACCTAAATTGAAATTTGATGAACAACTAAAAGAAAATGTGTATATACTGGGGGCTAAAAGCCATTTTACAATTCTGTCTACTGCAGTAGCCAACTTGGGGATGGCACAGCTGTCAGCCTTGGAGAAATATCTGTACCCTGTGACTTGATCTTTCCATCCCTTTCTACCTATAAATAACATTCTTGTCTGTCCTGTCATATACTCCATTTATTATGTATAATTTTAACATGTTTTACAAGTTATTTACTTAGAATCTGTACTGTATGAGTTCTGCCTGTGTCTCACAAGCTATTTGCTTGCACCTTATCTACTGCTAACACAGTCTATGAGTTTCATTATTTTATAAGCAAGCATCTTACCTGGTATCTAAGCTTACTACGGTTTTTTTTTTAAATTATTTATTTATTTATTTGACAGACAGAGATCACAAGTAGGCAGAGAAGCAGGCAGAGAGAGAAGGGGAGGCAGGCTCCCCGCTGAGCAGAGAGCCCGACGCGGGGTTTGATCCCAGGACCCTGAGATCAGGACCCGAGCTGAAGGCAGAGGCTTAACCCATTGAGCCACCCAGGCACCCCTAGGCTTACTACTTTTTAAATATATATATATATATTTAAATATATATATTATTATTATTTTTTGACACAGAGAAAGAGGGAGAGAGAGAGAGTGAGAGAGAGAGAGAGCAAGCACAAGCAGGGGAATGGCAGGCAGGGGAGAAGGGGGCTCTCAGGACCCTGGGATCATGACCTGAGCCAAAGGCAGCCACTTAACGACTGAGCCCCCCCAGGCACCCCTAGGCTTACTACTCCTTATGAATTTCAAATATTTCATTCATATGTTTTAGCCTATACAAAAGAATTGAATATTCTCAAATAATTCAGTGGAACATAATATTATTTCAGTCAGCAGAAAAAAGGAGGAAGTGAAAATATTATTTCCCTCCTGTACCCTGCTTAAGGACTTTCACTAATACAGTGTTTCTGCTTCTGTTCCACTGGTCAGAACTTAGTCACACATGCATACCTAGCTTAAAAAAAGATAAAGAAAAGCAGTTTTTGAGTAGTCCTGTGCCTAGAAAAAAAACTGAGTGTTCTCTTACAAAGGAAGAAAGGAGAAAGCGATGATAGGGGATAATCAGTAACTTCCATGACGATTAGTAAAAAAACAAAACAACAATAAAAATAAGCTTAATGTAGAGACTATGTCTAAGCCCTCATGTCTGCAACTGTTCATGAGACAGTAGCTAGTATTTATGATATATGACTTACCTCTCTCTTTACCTAGACTGTGTTCCTTGCCTTCTGCAGCACTTAAGCTTATACAATTCTACTCCTCCCTTTCCTCCCCTCCCTTGCCTAGTCACCCAAGCCCCAGTGAAGTGCTCAATTTTGAGGGCAAAGAATCATTTGTGATCCTTACTCTACATGTCTCTAGTACTCTGGTATCTTTAGATAACAGTAGAAAGAGTTTTTTAGATTTCTTGCTGTACTTTTCTTTTCTCCTTTATCATCATGATCCATCACTCAGCCAGAAGTCATTAATTACCTCCTTTCCTACCTCTTGCTTTGGTGGCATAAGGAGGCTTTCTTCTTCAAACTAATTTCCACTATTACCATATCCTGTCTCTCCTTTCTAAGACTTAAGGCCGAAAAGTCTATGGTTTCCAGTTCAGTATACAAAAATTCTGAAAGTCGATTATTAGGTGTGACATGTGATGTGCCACTCTCAAGTACACTGCCAGTTTCCTAGAATCCTATTCTTTACTATGGGAGAGAAAGTACCATTGTTGGTCACTGGCTCAGAACATATATCACAGACTACAAGAAAGGACTCTTAACTTTGCAAAATGAGGTTCCAAGTCTGATATCCTATTTGGATTTTCAATAAAATATTCCCCTTTTTTTTAAAAAAAATATTTATTTATTCATGAGAGACAGAGAAAGACAGAGAGAGGCAGGGGCAGAAGGAGAAGCAGGCTCCCCGCTGAGCAGGGAGCCTGATGCAGCACTTGATCCAAGGACCCCTGACCTGAGCCGAAGGCAGATGCTTAATCATCTGAGCCACCCATGTGCCCCAAAATGTTCCACTTTTTAAAAAAACAATTTGTTGGCACTGGAATGTGTGATAATGACAAATACTCTAGGCTTCAGCTTCATTTCTTTTTCTATAAAGCACGGTCTGAGGTAATGTGGATGGAATATCATAGTGATGTATATAACACACCCATTAAGTTTATAGATTATGGCACTATAATCATGAAAATGAGTACACAACCAGGGGGAGTCTAGGTGAGAATAAAACATTGTCATCTACATGTCAGGAAGAGCCCAGTGAAGATGATCTACAGTTAGGTAGATAGCTTCTCCTTAAAGTGTGGGTGAGCTGTCTGCGTTTTCCTCTTATCAATGATCACTAATGGTTTGCCAGTTAGAATTAGCAATGTTAGTAAATGAGTTAACTTTGGTGAAGCAAAGTCCAGATGATAAACTCATGATGGCTTCCTTCACTGCCACCATTGCTGCTTTGCTCGTGGGTCCACTGAGGAAGAACAGGCCAAGAATGATTGACAACCACAATATGGGTCATACCATACATCCAACTAATGAGCCATCATGTTTTAAGCAAGGACTATATGAAACCTCAGGAGGAATTCAGAATCAGGTTGGGCCAACCAAGGGACAAACTCATGCAGAATTCCAGCTCTCATATAATATCTCTAAGCCCATATACTGACCAGTGGAGTTAGTTATATTCTGGATTCTAAGTACTTAAGTTAGGTTACAATCAACATCAAATTATCCACAAAAAGTTTTGCTATTTGCTTTCTTTCTATGTGTGATGTTATATCATCCTTTCTATGGGGGTTTCTCATCCTCCATTCAATTCAGATAGTCTACTTTTATGAAGTTATTTAAGTCAGAGCAATGCCTAAGAATCTGTTCTTCTATTATGGTTGTTTAAACCATTCTCTGTTAAGTCCACTGTTTTTCTGAAATATATGTTAAGCAATGTCTTAGTAAGCTAGTTGTTAAATTTTTCTCGCAAATCCTACTGTTTTGAAGCTAAAAACATTGGTACCCAGAATGAAGCATCTTTTGGCTGCACTCATATTACAATGCCTAATTATCTGCTGCTTTCCTTTTAATCTCTGCAACTGCTGCGCATGGATCACTACACTCAATTTATTCTCTTAATAGTTGCCACATGGGCTAAGCCAGCCCATACCCTTTCAATACTATAGTTATCAATAATTCTATTTTGGTTTCTGCCTTAAAACCAGTTGGTGTGGAAAACTAGCTTTCTATCCCTATTCTCCAAATATGTGCTAATGACCACATGCATAAGAATTCCTTGAGAGGTATAGGTGAAAGTACAGATTCCTGAGCTAATTTCCATTGTATAGACTAGTTCAGAGTATCTGAGTACAAAACCAGGACTCTTCATTTTAATAAGTTTCTTGAGTAAGTCTTATGTAAAATAACCACTGCCTGGATGGTCTAAAAACCAGGTAAAGAGAGTGAGGCCAAAAGGGTTAATATACAAGATCACAGAGTTAGAAGGAGCTGTGCTACCCTCTTAACCATTGTTCTATGCTGAAATACATAGGGTCTTGGGATAGATGGAGAGTAAATACCTCAAGACATGTAACTAAGTTGTAATTGAGTGAAAGAGCCAAAAGCAAGTTTTGCATATGATAATAAGTAGGTATAAGTAGATGTAAAAAATTACTCATATTTATTTGTGGATTTGTAAAGATTTATATATATTTATTTGTACTAAATCCTGATCTAATTCAAACTCCATTTTGCCAATTTTTAGAAATGTAGCTAGAAGTGTTTCTATTGAAGAAACATTATCATTTGTCTGCTTAAAAAGAAATTAAAGGTGCTAGGATTCTTGTATTTGCTAATAAATTAAGGGGGAAAGGGACACCTGGGTGGCTTAGTCAGTTAAGAGTTGACTCTTGATTTCAGCTCAGGTCATGATCTCAGGGTAATGAGATCAAGCCCTGTGTCAGGCTCCATGCTCAGCACAGAGTCTGCCTGAGATTCTCTGTCCCTTCCCTCTCTGCTTCCACACTCAAATAAATAAATAGGTAGATAGATAGATAGATACATATATAGATAAATAAATAAAACCTTTTAAAAGAATCAATTAAGGGAATTCTCAGTGAAAGTAATTTTAGATGATCTGCAGTCCCCACCTGGTTTGGGGTCTCAGCAATCTGCAAAAATGTGGCAGAAGGTACTAAGAAATAAACAAAAATCTATAGAGGAACTAAATTTGAACTAATTTTTTTCACACATCACTTTGATTTTCTTTCCTGTTAAGAAAAAATTATCCCAAATTTGGAACTAAAGCAAAAGGATGATTGCATGTCCTTTCAGTGTTACACTGCATCCTGTTAACAGGTTCTCTCTAGTTCTAGGATTCTTTAACTACTACAGCTTAAGACCGTAAAGGTATCACCTTGTAGATTATTTTTTCTGAAAGAGATGCAAATAATTAATGTTCTATAGAAAAGATACCATCATAAGTTATAGTGTTATTGACCAGTAGGATTTTAACCACGTTTGTCTCAAATTTATTTCAGTATGCCTGTCTTTCCTGATTTTATTATGTAGTTCTTAATTTCTCTAATTCTCCTCTAAAGCAGCTTTACAGTTCTGCTATTTCCCTCATTAATGAAACAAACAAATTGTTGATGGTATCATTCTATGTGTGTTTGAGTCATTTTTAAGATTTTAGAAATGAAATTATTCTTGGTTATAAAAATTATTCCACCTAGATGCCAGAGTGGACTCATACACTAGAACCAGTGAAACTACCTTGCTTAAGAAGCATACCTCAGGGGTGCGTGGGTGGCTCAGTGGGTTAAACCTCTGCCTTTGGCTCAGGTCATGATCTCAGAGTCTTGGAATCGAGCCCAGTGTCGGGCTTTCTGCTCAGCAGGGAGCTGCTTCCTCCTCTCTCTCTGCCTGCCTCTCTGCCTACTTGTGATCTCTGTCTGTCAAATAAATAAATACAATTTTTTAAAAACACTTAAACAAAAAAAAGAAGCATATCTCATGGGTTGTTTAAGGAATTTCCCTTTTTCATCTTCAGAGTGAATTCCAAGCAGCAATGTTATTTTACCTTCACTAACTCACTTGCATCTCCCTCAGTTTTTTCTTTTTTTTCTCTTACTCTGTGGTTTGTTTCTGTTTCTGGTTCTTGGCCAAGTTTGGTTTCAGTTCTGGTTTGCATATAGCTAATAAATTATTTCCCTTTGGTAGAAGAGAAGCAATGATGGGAAATCTAGTTTTATGATCTATTTGGTGATCTCTGTTGACTTGATAGGAATCTATTCTCTGCTGAATTGGATGTGGCGGAGAATATGGTTTATTGATCCTTTTTTTCCCTTGGCTCATTTATCTAACAATTTGTGAATTCAAATGAATTAAGCAAATAAACTGTGTCTAATGAAAAGAAAACTTGTCTCTGGACTGGTGAGTTTTTAAGTTCTGGGTTTACTTTTTACCCATAGGTAAAGTTGTAGAACTAAATCTTGCAAGCTCTCGGTGTATCTTTGTGTCTGTAATTTAGAAGAGCCTCTACATTCCACTGCTTGAGTAGGAAATAATATCCTACCCTCAGAGTATAAGAATGAATTTGATTATAAAATCTCTCAAGGTAAAGGAGCTCCAATTTGGTTGGTTTATAAAGACTAAAAGAAGCTTGCAATCCATAAAGAAACCCAAGAATTCTAGGGGAAAACCCCTCAATTTCCAATACCCTAAATGTCCTGGTCTTCTAAGAAGAAACAAATCTCATAAAACTCCTAGCTCAGATGCACTTTTACATAAAAATCCAAGTTCATGAAACTATAGTGAATCCTTGGACAAATGGGACCAGTTTGACAGTTTTAGTTTTAAGTTTTTTAAAAACCTATTTATTTATTTAAGAGATTGAGTGAGCAGGGGGAGGGGCAGAGGGAGAAGGAGACAAGCAAACTCCCGGTTCAGCAGGGAGCCCAACACGGAGCTAGATCCCAGGGTCCTGAGATCATGACCCAAGATCATGACCCAAAATCATGGTCGGATGCCCAACCAATTGAACCACCAAGGCACCCGACAGTTTTGGTTTTTTGCTTTCAAAGATTGTGTTTATTTATGACAGAGAGAGATAGCAAGAAAGGGAACACAAGCACCAGGAAGCTAGAGATGGAGAATCAGGCTCCCCCATGAGCAGGGAGCCCAATATGGGGTTCAATCCCAGGACTCTGGGATCATGGCCTGAGCCAAAGGCAGATGCTTAACCCACTGAGCCGCCCAGGCACCCTCCAACAGTTTTAGTTTAAAAAAAAAAAAAAACTATGTTTTCTCGATTTAGTTAATAGCATGAAATAAGCATTTAAGATTATGAAATATGTAAAATTATATATTCAACTAAATTGAATTTTAATTCTGGCACACTTTTTCATATCAACAGTAATTGTATAGCAAGCAGTTCAACTTAAACAGAATCCCCAAGATCCTTAGTTAACTTACTATTAGTTAATTAATGGTTCATCCTTGATTACCTGAATAATTCCCAAATATGATAGAATACCGAAGCATTGGTCATTAAATATAATCTATACTTTTGCTTCTTATGTCTATATATAATTAAACAAATATGTTGGAAATGTTCATTTCTGTCATTTTAAGAGAGTGCTAAAATAATGTGTGTATGTGGTTATGAGGATCATCATAAATACACTTCACTGATGTGCTAGAATACTTATATGTTAACATCCTACCTCTTGGTTCTCTCTGTAAAACAGTAGTTAATTTGTTTAAAATGCATATGCAATATGGGTAATTAAGACTACAGGTTGTCCTTACTTCTGAGGGGCACCTGGGTGGCTGAGTTGTTAATCATCTGCCTTGAGTTCATGTCATGATCCCAGGGTCCTGGGATTGAGCCCCGTGTCGGGCTCCCTGCTTAGTGGGGAACCTGCTTCTCCCTCTCCCACTCCCCAGCTTGTGTTCCCTCTCTCACTGTATCTCTCTCTGTCAAATAAATAAATAAAATCTTTTCAAAAAAATAAATAAAAATAAACTATTGAAATGCACTAATTTTAGTTATTGCATTTTATCATGAGTATCATTTTATAATTCTACTTACTGTGAGATAATAGAAAATATATACTGGTCTCTGCCTCACAGTTCTTGGTACAGGCCTTCTGAAACTCTTGTGGTTTCCTGGGGAAGAGGAATGTCCTTTGTTCATGATGTGACTCTGCGTGCGCCCCTGGATGGCCCCTGGATAAAGGTTGGTCACTGGAAAGACCAAGCTATGGTTAGAAGCTTGGAACTCTCAGCCTTGTTCCCTCTC
Source organism: Mustela lutreola (assembly GCF_030435805.1). Taxonomy (NCBI): domain Eukaryota; kingdom Metazoa; phylum Chordata; class Mammalia; order Carnivora; family Mustelidae; genus Mustela; species Mustela lutreola. The sequence continues at coordinate 93,728,323 of NC_081297.1, forward strand.
CCCACATGCACTTGAGAAGGAGAAAGGGCTGAAAGTGGAGTTAGTGATCAGTAATGCCCATGTGATGATGAAGCCTCCATGAAAATCACAGTGGTGTGACGGAGAGCTTCCAGTTTGATGAACATTTCCATGTACTAGGAGGGAAACACACCTCAGCTTCCTGGGAACAGAGGCTACTGTGCCCCCACCCTTCTCAGGCCTTGCCCTATGTATCTCTTCGTCTGGCTGTTTATCTGTATTTTTTATCATGTCCTTTAATAAAAATTAAATAAATAATGTCAATAAATGTTAAGTGTTCCCTGAGTTACTGAGAACTGTTGTAGCAAATAATCAAATCCAAGGGGGACCATGGAAACCTCTGATTTGTAGTCAAGTGAGACAGAAGTTGTGGATAACTTTGAGACCTACTACTTGTTCTTAGCATCTGAAGTTGGGAACATTCTTGTGGGACTCAGCCCTTAGCCTGTGGGATGTTATGCCATCTCCAGGCAGATAGTGTCAGAATTGAGTTAAATTATTGGACAGCTAGCTGGTGTTGCAGATTTGCTTAGTATGGGGAAAAAACTCATACATCTGGTGACCAGAAATGTCAGAAGTGAAGTGGTCTCTGTGAAAGGAGAGAAGAAAGACACAGTAGGAAAAACGTAGATTTTTCCAAAATAGTTGCCATGTGTATTGGTGTTGTAGATCTACTGTTGCAAAGAACTATAAACTAAGTGGTTTTAGTTAGTTACTTAAACAACACAAATTAATTTTCTCAGAGTTCTGGAGGCCAGAAGTCTGGTGTTGGCAGGTGTTCCTTGTCTCTTCTTGCTTCTGGTAGCCCCAGGTGTTCCTTGGCTTATAGCTACATAACTCCAATCTCTGCCTCCATTTCACATGTTTTTCTTATCCTATCTTCATTGTCTTCTTATAAGAATACCAGTCATACTGGGGCATCTGGGTGGCTCAGTCGGTTAAGCATCTGCCTTTGGCTCAGGTCATGATCCCAGGGTCCTGGGATCAAGCCCTGTGTTGGGCTTGGCAGGGAGTCGGCTTCTCCCTTTCCCTCTACCCTTCCCCTGCTTGTGCACTCTATCTCTCTCCCCTCCTCAAATAAATAAATAAAATCTTAAAAAAAAAAAAAAGAACACTAGTCATATTGAATTAATGGCCCATGCTATTCCAGTATGACCTCATCTTAACTAATTATGTCTGCAATAGCTCGGTTTCCAGATAAGGTCACATTCTAAAATATGATGAGTTGGCTTCAAATTGTTCCTCAGGGTCACCATTCAAGCCCAAACACCATGGTTAATTAAGTAACACCAGTTCCCCAACAACATGTTTCAAATTTCACTTACCATGTTATATTAACTGTGAGTAATTGCACAGAGTAAACACTTTGCTGATAGGTCTTATTAAAAACAAGACAACAGGTCCAAGATGGAGTCACTTATGCTAACCCCCAGGTCACCAAACTGAGACTTAACTACAGTTTTCAGCTTTCCCAAAAATGGAATTTTAAACCAGTCAATCAGGAAGGAACTGATTAACAGTAGTTCAGTAATCTGTCTAGTTGACTCCTACCATTCCCTAAAGGAAAGTAGCCTTGTCATAACCAACCCACTTTTTTTGCCTAGTATAACTTCCTTATTCCTTTTCCCTTATGTCTGTAAAAGTCTTTCATTTTCATATAGCTCCTTGGAGCTCCTTTCTATCTGCTAGATTGAATGCTGTTCAATACAAATTGATTTTTGTTCATGTAAACTAAAAATATATAACATGCCTCAGCTTATCTTTTGATAGCCTACAGTACAAAAATCACCATGTAAATAGCAGATATACATCATGATCAGTAGTGACTGGTCATGTCACTTATTTTAAAGTCTGTTGGAGATTGATCAGCATATATATCATGGAAGTAACAATTATGGTAAAAAGCTAACACCGCTAGTACTAAAGCAACAAATGGAAGAGGTCGAAATTGATAATACCTAGAAATTTAGAGGAGAGGTTCTGTGGAGCTAAAATCTAACCAGAGTTGCTAAAGAGGTGCCACTCAGTTTGTGCTAGTGTCTCTGAGGATCTTGGAAGCACATTAAAATTCATTCTGCCACTGTTGGGTTAACTGCACACTAGATTCAGTGCTGCTATGAGAAGGAACTGGGGCTACTAGCATGAAGAAGCATTGCTGGGATGATACAAGAACCACAATTAGGAAACAGGCAGGAAGGGCAAATCCTTTTTTCTTCCTCTAGACTTGCAATTTCCTTCTAACACCCTCTATTAAAAGAGCCTAAAATGGAGCCATCTGGCAAAGGAAGATGTCTGAAGAATCCTGGCTTTAGCATCACAAAGCAAAATAAAGAAAAGTTTGGGACTGGAATACAATAACTTAATAACTGGCATGCTACTCAAGGAGCAATAGTGGCAGAGAAATATAACCAGATATTCAAGATAATGGAATGTGTTTTATTTATCAAAGGAAATTGATAATACTTTTGCCCTAATGTCTCTGGTTGATCAAGAATGTGAAAAGAGATCTAATGATGAAACTTATATGGTTACAAAAAATGGTAAATGATATGCAGAATAGGAACTTTTATTTGATGTGGTTTCTAAAACTGCAATATCTGGTAATAAGGACTGAATCTGAAAAATGTTAATAAATATACTGAAGAAAAAGTTCTGCAAATGTGTTCAGTTCGATCGACTTATCGTAAATGAAATTTTAAAAGGAACTTGTTAATCATTTCCTGCCAAATATTCATGAAAACAGATTTGGCTTTCTTTCTACAAAAATGACCAATTTTGGCCTTGGCAGGTGTTATTTAAATTTTTAAAAATTTTAATATTATTATTATTTTAAGTAGGCTCCATCCCCAGTGCAGAACCCAACGCAGGGCTCCAACTCAAAACTGTGAGATCAAGACCTGATCTGAGATCAAGAGTCAGACACTTGGGGCCCCTGCACCTCAGTCACTAAACCTTGATTTTGGCTCAGGCCGTGATTTCATGGGCCCAGGGATCACGCTCAGCTAGAGTCTGCTTAAAGATTCTCTCTCTCTGCCCTCTCTTTCTCCCTTTCTCTCCCTCTCAAATAAATAAATCTTTTTTTTTTTTTTTTCTAAAAAAGACTCAGATGCTCAACCAACTGAGCCACCCCAGCACCCCTTAAGGATTTTATTTTTTTAAGTATGGGGCTTGAGCTTGCAACCCCAAGATCAAAAGTTGTAGGCTCTACCAACTGAGCCAGTCAGGTGCCCCATCAATTAAAAGAAAATTTTTGAATTGTGACAAAATTACACATAAAATTTACTGTCTTAACAATTCATAAGTGGATGGTTCGGTACTGTTAAATATGTTCATATTCATAATCTCCAGAACTTTTTCATCATCCAAAACTGAAACTCTACACATCCATTCCTCCTTCTCTCCAACTCCTGACTATCACCATTCTAATTACTGTTTCCACAAGTTTAACTCCCAAAGATACTTCAAATAAGTATTTGTCTTTCTGAGACTGGCTTATTCCACTTAGCATAATGTTCTCAAGGTTCATCCATGTTGTAGCCTGTGTCAGTATTCTCTTCCTTTTTCAAACCGAATAATATTTCATTATATACTTGTGTGTGTGTGTGTGTGCATATAAATTAATACATAATAATGCATATATTTTTATTATACACACACACACACCACATTTTGTTTATAAATTCCTCTGTTGACAAACATTTAGGTTGCTTCTACCTTTTGGCTATTGTAAATAATGCTGCTATGAATAAGGATGTACAAATACCTCTTTAAGACCATGCTTTCAATTCTTTTGAATAAATACCTAGAAGTGGTATTGCTGAGTCATAGAACAACTCTATTTTTAATTTTTAAGGAATCACCATATTGTTTTCCATTGCAGCCACATCATTTTACATTGCCACCAACAGTACATAAGAGTTCTGATTTCTTCAAATCCTTTGTCAAGGCTATTATTTTCTGGTTTTTGCCTCTAATAGCAACCATCCTAATGGGTGTAAAATGATATCTCAGTGGTTTTCATTTTTTTACTTGCATTTTTCTAATGATTAGTGATGTTGAGCATTTCTTCATACATTTCTTGGCCATTTGTATATCTTCTTCAGAGAAAGAAGTCCTTTGCCCATTTTTTAATTGGGTTATTGTTTTGTTGTTCTGAGTTGTAGGTATTCTTTATATATTCTGGATATTTACCCCTTATCAGATAATATGATTTGCGATATTTTCTCCCATTACATTGGTTGCCTTTTCATTCTGTTGATTGTTTCCTTTTAGTACACAAATGTGGTAAATTTTGATGTAGTACAATTTATTTCTTCTTTTGTTATCTGTGCTGTTGATGTATACCCATGAAATTATTGTCAGATCCAAAATCATGAAACTTTTCTCCTATATTTTCTTTCTTCTAAGAGTTTTATACTTTTAGCTCTCTGATTTTGATCCTTTTTGAGTTTTTTCTGTATGGTGTAAGGTAAGGGGCCAACTTCATTCTTTTGCATGTGGATAATCAGTTTTCTCTACACATTTGTGGAAAAGACTGCCCTTTCCCTATTGAATGGCTTCTTTTGAAAAAGATCATTTGAGCCTATGTGTGAGGGTTTATTTCTAAGATCTCTATCCATTCCATTGGTCTATGTGTTCATCTTTAGGCCAGTGCCGTACTGTTGTGATTACTATAGTTTTGTAATAAGTTTTGAAATCAGGAAGTGTGAGTCTTCCAACTTTGTTCTTCTTTTTCCAGATTGTTTTAGCTATTTGAGGTCCCTTAAAATTCCATGTGAATTTTTGGATGCATTTATTTCTAAAAAAATAAAATGTTAATTTTTACCTTCTGCCAGATAGAAAAGATTTATTGTCTCATCAAAATAATATTCTATGCTTTGTACTGTATTTAATTATTTGCCACAATTATTTGTCCTTTTACCTTATTAAAAGAGGAAGCTAAAAATGAAGAATTTGTATGCTCTATTTTGTAATTATTCCAACACTATTTTAAGACTATACTTGGAAGAACCTCCCAATGATACAGAAGTATAACTTTCTCTTGTTACTTTTATTTTTGATTTTTAAAATTAAAATTATATGACTATTTAAGGTGTACAAGATGGTGTTTCATATACACATACATAATAAAATAATTAAAACAGTCATTTTAATTAACATATTACTCTCTTCACTTAGTTTGTTACCTTTTAGTGTTTGTATTTGTGTTACAAAAACCTGAGATCTGCTTTCCTAGCCAATTTCAAGTATACAGTACAGTTTTATTAACTATAGTCACCAATTTACATTATATCTCTCTAGAAATAATTCACCCTACATAACTAAAATTTGTACCCTTTGGCCAACATCTCACCATTCCCCCCACTGGAGGTAACCACCATTCTTCTCTCTGTTTCTATGAACTGGATTTTAAGATTCTACATTTAAGTGATATCATGCAGCATTTTTCTTTCCATGTCTGGCTTCTTTCTGTGTCTTAGTGTAATGTCCTCTGGGTTCATCCATGTTCTCACAATACTGTGGAAAAGGCAAGATTTCCTTCTTTTTAAAGGCTGAAAAATAGTCCTTGTATCTATTTCTTTATCCATTCACCTTGATTGACACTTAGGTTGTTCCCACATCTTGGCCTTTGTGGGGCACAGATATCTCTTTGAGCTCCTTTTTTTTTTTTTTTTTAAAGGTTTTATTTATTTATTTGACAGAGAGAAATCACAAGTAGATGGAGAGACAGGTAGAGAGAGAGAGAGAGGGAAGCAGGCTCCCTGCTGAGCAGAGAGCCCGATGCGGGACTCGATCCCAGGACCCTGAGATCATGACCTGAGCTGAAAGCAGCGGCTTAACCCACTGAGCCACCCAGGCGCCCCTCTTTGAGCTACTTTAAATATATATACCTAGAAAAATGATTGCTAGAGCATATGATAGTTATATATTTTATTTTATTTTGGAGCCTCCATACTGCTTTCTATAATGGCTGTCCCAAGTTACCTTCCCACAAACAGGGTATGAAGGTTTTCTTTTCTCCAAATCCTTGCCAACACTTGTGATCTTTTTGTTATCATTGAGGTTTTGGTTTGCACTTCCCTGATGTTCAGCACCTTTCCTTTGACTAATTTCGAAGTAAAATATTATTAATAGAACTATGTTTCAGATACTATGTACACTTTATCTGGAAAAAGATTTGTCAGTGTTTTTACTGCCCCTAATATGTTCTTGCCTTCAGGAAAACATTGATCAATATTTAATGAAATTTTTATATAGTTTATCTTATAAAGAATTTTATTCTCCATTCTGATATTGTTGGCTTAATATTATTAATTAATTAGAGCCATTCAGTCTCATCATCAACATGGTGGTTTCTGGGGCGCCTGGGTGGCTCAGTTGGTTAAGCATCTGCCTTCAGCTCATGATCCCTTGGTCCTGAAACCCTGCATTGGACTCCCTGCATTGGACTCCCTGCATGAGCCCTGCATTGGACTCCCTGCTCAGTGGAGAGTCTGTTTCTCCCTCCCCGTCTCCCTGCTTTTGTGCTTACTCTCTCTCCCTCTCACTCACACTCTCTGTCAAATAAATAAATAAAAATCCTTAAAATAAATAAATAAATAAATAACAACATAAAGAAAACCCCCAAACAAAACAAAACATGGTGGTTTCTGCTTTTCTCTCATGCTTGCCTAAGGGATTTGCCATCTGTTGCAAGCATTAATTGCTGAGCCACCAAGGCATCCCTGCACCAGGTACTCTAATTATTAATGCAGCAGTGAATAGACTCATCAGTACAGGCTTCTGAGCTAGCATTGTTTATACCTTGTCAGATTGTATTTGAGGACTAAACTGGGATTTTCAAATTATTTTTAGATCAAAAGCCATGACTTTGTGAAAGCCTACTAAGCCAGGATCCTGTGGAATAAGATCTACATAGAACTGAGTGAACTGATGAGAAAAAACTTCATGTAAGGCCAATAATCATAGGCAATCAATTCAGAATGTTATGACAGCTAGTTGAGAACCCACACATGGGCTGTAGGATTGCTCAGCCACAGGGCCCTGTCTTAGTGCCAGCCTGTGTTCTCTTTTCTTCTTTGCTAAGTAGGCTGTAGCTTTCTTTCTCACATTCAGATTCTGTCATGTCTCACTTTTTTGTCAGTCTCTGAAGACAAATCTAAGACAGGGGATTTTCCTCTTTAGGAGTCTTGTTAATCACTACCAGGAACTAAATTAAAATAAAAAAAACCATGACAGAAAAAAGGAAGCTACAATGTTCCTACAGTAGACTAGTTTCAAACTTTGTAAATGACAAGTGGAAAACAATTACTGGATTTCTTTCCCTCTGCTTCTCTCCAGTGGGGATGAGAGGAATGGGGATGGTGGAGTTTTCCTTCTACTCTGCCTCTTTACTCCAATTTAGATGTAAATGAGACCTGCTGACAAAATCCTAGTGAAAGCGTTGGTATCTCTTTGGTGCAAGTGGCAATTTGCATTTTCTAGAAACCCCAGAACTTTTCCTTGCCCAGGCAAAATCCTTTTGCAAAGTGGAGAGAATATAATCTCAAGGGAAATAGTTACATCCTTTTGGAAAGAATGGAAGAAAAGAAATTTCAGTTGCAGTTGATATTTGAAGTGCAAATTTTGAAAGGAAAAAAATTTGAGCTCAAGAGGAGCTAAAGAATACTGATTTTGGAAAATTCTACCCAGTGATACGAGAACTCACTTTAAGAAATTACTCATAAATTCAGGTGACGTTGGGTTCTGAGTATCTCATCAGAAGAGCAGTTCCTTTTGGGATAAAGGAATCTCCTTGGTTTGGAGTCAAAAAACACCTTGTTTTTCTATAACTAAAGAAGTTATTTTGGTATTAAGGGATGCCTGGCTAGCTCGGTTGGAAGAACATGGGACTCTTGATCTCGGGGTCGTGAGTTTGAACCCCATACTGGGGTCATACTGGGTGTCGAGATGACAAAAAAGTAAATAAATAAACTTTTAAAAAAAGAAATTATTCTGATATTAAATAAGGGGTACTACCGGATACCTGAACTACATGAAAACAATATTTTGTGTGATTCTGTAGCAAAGTGAATTTAATAATTCAGGATTGCAACTTAACTACCAGGAGAGCAGTGGTTTGAAGCGTGCAACAGGTGAAACTTATGTTTGGCATCTTGTCTTTTCTAATGTCTTTATCCCTTTCAAGTTTCTTTATCAGACAACATCTTTTATTTTCCAAGTCCTTCTCAGATAATTTTTAGTAATGTTCTTTCTTTCTTTCTCACTTATTAATAAATTGAAAATGAATTCTTAAACACCAAAATACATGAAATGGTAAAGGAAAGACTAGTGGTGGAATTCAGGCAACATGGCAACCTGTGAGAGAAAGAGCTCTATCTGAATGCCTCATATTCTAGTGTGTGAGTGATCCTTTCTGTTTCCAGGTTCTGCTCAGGTATCTTATTCACTGCCACACATCTACAATTACGATTGGCTCACTTACTATTTAAAGTATTGGATGTCTGTTAAATTCTTATTATTGTTCTCTCTTTCAAATAAAATATGACAAGATCTATCATTAGTTATTTATATCTCGACTGAAGCCTGTTCACATTAGTCTACCACTCTCAGACTGCATTTATCTTCTACTTGTCGTAAATCTTCATCTAACAGACCTAGATACCTAGCCTGTGATCCTAATGCAGACTTGATTTAGTAAAATAATCCTAATTCATGATGAATAAAACTAGACACTCTAATCCCAAAGGAGGACATCACATGCAGAGCTGAGGGAGCTAGATGCCATAGTCCTGAGATGGGCACCATATGCACAGTAACACTGCTGATTAACCCAGGAATCAGTAGCCAGTGATATCACTCTTGATATTTGCTTTCCTAATATGGGCAGATACAGTTTATGATCTTTTAATGTCAAAGACTATCCCATTTTTCCTCCCTAAACCTCATTTCCAAGAGCCTACTTAAGTGCCCAAATGGATTCTGCACTTGGCAGTTACACTTTTTCACTAAGTTCTCAATTTTTGGTCTCTAATTTTTTTTTTCTTTAACACCTTCGTGAAATAAAAGGCTTTATCTCTTTTCAAAGGAATTTCAGGTATCAAGGGTCGAGAGAAAAGTATTTGAGGAATGGAGTTAATGAGTAAGGTAACCTTTCCATAGTCCCCAAAATGTTACTTAGCTGACCCCATGATTGTATGCAGTTGAGAGTCACTAGATCTTCCATTTTACCATTAGCAAAGAATTGGTCAGATTTAAAATGGTGCTCTTTGTGTTATTAAAGCAAAATTAATTTTTATTTGCTCTCCATATAGAAAATTATACTACGGAATATACTTATTCATACTGAACATGATACTCTCAGAGGTACAATAACTATATCATTGATCTTTGCTTTACATTTATTGTTTAATATTCATGAAATATGATAATATTATGAACTTAAGAACTTAAAGAGAACATGAGCTTTCTTCCTTAAAATTCCACTCCAGTTTTCTTTATGTATATAGTTTGTACCCTAAAATTTCTTAAAGTAATCGTGAAGTAGCTTCCTACTCACAATTATCAGCTGAGTTTTCTTGTGCTGATGATGAGAACCAAAGAATGGATGATTAGGTTTCACTTCTATATACTAAACAGAAAAGATTATTCATTGAAGGTGGGGGAAGCTATGCATGTATGGGGGCAGGAGGTACATGGGAACTCTCTGTACTTTCCCCTCAATTTTGCTGCAAACCTAAAACTGCTCTAAAAAAAAGTCAGTTAAAGAAAGAAGTTATCTAAGTGGGAGTGAAACAAGCACCTCGGTAGGGTCTTCCATGGGTCACATTTTGACACAAAAATGTTAACATTTATCCAATTCTTAACTTTATGATTGTCACTGTGCTGTATGATTCACATGCCATAGCCAACCAAGACTGTTCTTTGTCACCAGATATCTATTCTTGTCTTCCCCTTAGTAATAAAACATTTGTTTTCTAACTGCCCTTGCAAGTATGTATGCCAAATAACTAAATTTCTACCCATAGGACAGAACTGAAATTGGTGAGTACTTTTTCTAGGCAGTATACCCAAAGAGAGAGAGAGAGCTTGGCAATTCAGTGTATTCCATTCCTAGCAGAAAGCATTTCTTTCAACTAGGAAAGCATTTCTTTCAACTAGGTGTTGCCATAGAACTGAGTTCTATCCAACAGGTGTAAGCAAAAGGAGTATTCTGGACACTTCTGGAAAATTGTCGTTAAAGGGAGAAGGCATGATCTTCTTCACATCTTTCTCTGTCCGTTAGCTAGAAGCTTTGGGTTTAAAAATGTTTGAGGATGGAAAAGTAACAAGATAAAAGATAAAGGAATGAGTCCTTGAGGATTGGCACTGCTCTCAGGCCCTGTCCCATTAATTTCCAACACAATATACATAAAAGAGAAGAAACTTCCATCTGATTGAACTATGTGTGATTTTTAGGTTCTGTTCTTTTCTTTCTTTCTTTCTTTCTTTCTAAGATTTTATTTATTTATTTGACAGAGAGAGAGAAAACACAAATAGAGTGGTGGGCAGAGGAGGAAGCAGGCTGCCTGCTGAGAGCCCGATGGGGGATGGGGGGCCAACACTTAATACCAGGACCCTGAGATCATGACCTGGGCCGAAGGCAGATGCTTAACTGACTGAGCAACCCAGGCGCCCCTGTTTTTAGGTTTCTATGTTTCATGCTAAATGGACTCCCAAGAGACAAAGGATTAAGTATTTGAAAGTGGGGCACTCCGGGGGCGCCTGGGTGGCTCAGTGGTTTGGGCTGCTGCCTTCGGCTCGGGTCATGATCTCAGGGTCCTGGGATCGAGCCCCGCATCGGGCTTTCTGCTCCGCAGGAAGCCTGCTTCCCTCTCTCTCTCTCTCTCTCTGCCTGCCTCTCTGCCTACTTGTGATCTCTGTCTGTCAAATAAATAAATAAATAATCTTTAAAAAAAAAAAAAAAAAAGAAAGTGGGGCACTCCGCCTAACAAAAACTGAAAATATGGCATGGTACTGACTTAGAAGTTGGGCAGCAGGTGGCATAGACTCAGTATTGCAGGATAATCAGTTGGTGGTAAATATTACCCTGCTTTCACTTGAAAAGGACACCATGTGCTGACTGAGGCTGTAGCTGTAAGGGGAAAGGATAGGAAAAATTAATGATTTTTGTGTGTATTGACAGCTTCTTGACACTTTTAGCAAAACCTTACAGGCTAGAGACAGACAGTACAGAACCAGAAATGGAAGGGACTACAGGATTGCTAAAAGAGCTGCTATCTGCCCAAGGCCTGCCATCTAACTTGATAATTTGGACCTTTCAGGGATGAAAAAGACAACTGCTTCTGCAGCCCAAACTGAACCAATTATCAGCAGTGGCTAAAAACCTGCAGCTTTAGCAGGAGATAAAACTAGTGCTTCATCGTACAAAAGCATCAACCAGCTGGCAAAGAGTCGATTAAGGGTTCTTTCTTCCCACTCAAGTCTGTTTTAAATGACTTCAAGGTAGTTCCATTAAATTGAAGAAGGAAATGGATGGGCAGTATACTATAGCCAATGAGTACAAGACCACTCTTTAGGCTTAAAAAAAAAAGATACCTGGATAAGTCTTGGCTATGATTATAAGGATAAGGAAAAACTGAAAATAAATAAAAAGAAATTCCTATTTGAAAGAATTATATTGCCTGCAAGGAGGAACTTCTGAGCTAGCAAAGAAAGAGACTATAGGGCTGGAGTGGTCTTTTAATCATTGACTGGGTGGCTTAGACAATAGAAATGCATTTTCTCCCAAGTTTTGGAGGCTAGAAGTTCAAGATCAAAGTATAAGCAGGTTTGGCTTTCCTGAGGCATCTCTCCTTAGAGTGTGCACAGCTCTCTGTGTCCTCAAATGGCCTTTCCTCTGGTCTCTCTCTCCTTTTTTTTTTTCTTTATTATTTTATTTATTTATTTGACAGGCAGAGATCACAAGCAGGCAAAGAGGCAGGCAGAGAGAGAGGGGGAAGCAGGCCCCCTGCTAAGCAGAGAGCCCGATGCGGGGCTCAATCCCAGGACCCCGGAGATTATGACGTGAGCTGAAGGCAGAGGCTTAACCTACTGAGCCACCCAGGCGCCCCCTTCTCTCTCTTCTTTTAAGAATACCAGTTCTATTGGATTAGGGAACCACCGTTTTGATCTCATTTAGCTTTAAGTACCTCCTTAAAGATCCTATCTCCAAATACAGCCACATTGGGACATTAGTGCTTCAGCATATGATTTTGGGGGAGATACAATTCAGTCCATAAACAAGGACAGTAAGTGAAGGAGTTTAAGCAGAGACAGAACCAAGGGATGCCTGGTAAGCTGACAAAGGAACTCTATTTTTAGGCCAAGGAGTCTTTGTAATTCCTGCCCAGCAGAATTTGGTAACTCCTATAGACCAGTACCAGTGAGTGTTGTGTGAAAGTTTCCCATCTTTCCCTTACGCAACTGGAATTTTAATTACGATTATCCTATACCTGTCTCGCCATTATATATTGAGTTTGAATGAGGGAGCAAGGCAAATAACTTCCAGGTTGTGGATTTCTGGGCTGTGAGCAGCCACATCCTGCCATGATGGAGATGACACAATGTCATCCAGAGTTTCTGAACTTTGAGCTTAATGCAGTGACCAGATGGCACTTTGGTACTGGGTCTCAGAGGGACAGAAGAAAGAAGGAGCAGGTTGATGAGTAGGTTGTGGCAAAAACAGCTATTTGTCCCCTGATACTTATTTTCTCCCTCTCTCAAGTGTTCCCTGGATATGAGTTCCTGAAATAAAGATCATATTTCCCAGCCTCCCTTGCCGCTGCGTGACTTTTCCAGGAAGTGCTTTTAAAAGAGCATCTTATTTTTTCTCCTCCTTCCTTCTGACTGGAATGAGGACATGAGTTTTGGAGTTTCATTACCCCCTTAGACTGTGGAGTAAAGCTGCCTGCTATGGATAGCAGTGCAAACAAATCTAAAAGAGCTACCTCCTTGTCACTGTGGAATGACCACCTCTAGGCTTCTGTTACATGAGACAGAAATAAACTATACTTTTAAAGCCACTGTTATTTGGGGTATGCTGGATTGTTCTGTTGTCAGTTTGGCTAATCTGGGAAATATGTTTCCCAGAGTCTCTCCCCTGTAGGATTCCAGGTTTGAATTCACCACAAGAAGACTTTGCTCATGATTTCAGAGGCAGAAGTGAAATAGTAGCCATGTCTCCCTGCAGGTCTTCATTATCCCACATGTTGATGAGCCAAGGTCAAGGTGCTCACAGTGGGTCCAACTTGTTCCCTCTCCTCTGTTCTACACCAGGCTCTTCTTTCTAACAGCTGGGCGAGAAAATCAGTAACAGCTGCAGACCCACCACAGACACTTAGCAATAGACACATAAAGATTGTGTCTACAGAGGGGCGCCTGGGTGGCTCAGTGGGTTAAAGCCTCTGCCTTTGGCTCAGGTCATGATCCCAGGGTCCTTGGATCCAGTCCTACCCACATGGGGCTCTCTGCTCTATGGTGAGCCTGCTTCCCTCTCTCTCTGCCTGCCTCTCTGCCTACTTGTGATCTCTGTCAAATAAATAAATAAAATATTAAAAAAAAAAAAAAGATTGTGTCTACAGAGATGTATAGCTTCCCAGAGTGCTCAGTGAGCACCCCCGTCCCAGTCCCACTTTCGCTGATAGAGGTGTTGGCTTCTCAGATTTCCTTGCAAGCTTCAACTTGCCCAGTGACTGAGGGCTTTGGGGGAATTGTTTGGTGACTATTCCTCCAACTTCTCCTTCCAGATCTTTGCTTCCTCAGTTCCTCCCAAAGTGTGTAAGCTCTAATTCCTCTAATAAGTCCCTTTACTAATAACACAGAGGGGCTCTATCCCTCACTGAACCCTCACTGACATATTAGGTTTTAAAACATATGTAGACAACTTTTAGGGGTGCCTGGGTGACTCAGCAGTTAAGTGTCCAACTCTTGGTTTCAGCTCAGGTCATGACCTTGAGGTTGTCAAGCCCCACGTCGGGCTCTGTGCTCAGTGCAGATGGAGTCTGCTTCAGATTCTCTCTCCCTCTCATTCACTCTCTCTCTCTCAAATAAATAAAATCTTAACAACAACAACAAAAGACATATAAAGACAACTTTTATCCCAAGGGAGTCACATACACGAACTTGTTAAATCTTCCTAAGAACCTTTGGAAGACAGCACTGTTATGATCTCTATTTTATAGATGTGGAAATAGGTTTAGAGAAGTTAAATAGTATTATCATTGTCATGAAGTGAGTAAGTGATAAAGCCAAATTTGTAACCCAATCTACCATCTAGAGCAAAAGAGCTTAACTACTACATCTTAATATATATATAAATATACCTACTATCCAAGAGTTCTACTCTGATTCTTAGCCCTTCTGGCTTTAGTGTTTTCATGTTGAGAGTTGTCGTGTTACCTGACTAGATGTATATGAGCAACAATCAATACAGATTACCAATATGTCATCAGGGTTCAGTAAATAGCTTGGGAAAGAATCAGTTTTATTGACAGTTTTTTTGTCTATTTACACTGCAGCTCCCCAGAAAATCAAAATACCTGATTAAATAGATCTCCATTCCAGGCAAGGGCTAGAATCCATTTTTTTGGTTTTGTTTCATGGTCAAAAGCTGAGGAAATATTAATGCCATACCTATGACATATGGCCTACTGAAGCAGAAACCTTTGGCCATTTGCCATAATCAATTCTTCTGTGTGTGTTTGAGGGGGTGGAGTATGTGTGTGTATCTAGAAAGGGATTCAGGGGCACCTGGGTGGCTCAGAGGGTTAAGCCTCTGCCTTCGGCTCAGGTCATGATCTCAAGGTCCTGGGATCGAGTCCCACATCTGCCTTTCTGCTCAGCAGGGAGCCTGCTTCCCCCTTCTCTCTCTCTCATCTGCCTGTGATCTCTGCCTGTCAAATAAATAAATAAAATCTTAAAAAAAAAAAAATTAAAAAAAATAAAAAGGGATTCAGGGCGCCTGGGTGGCTCAGTGGGTTAAAACCTCTGCCTTCACCTCAGGTCATGATCTCAGGGTCCTGCCCGCATGGGGCTCTCTGCTCAGCAGGGAGCCTGCTTCCCTTCCTTTCTCTCTACCTGCCTCTCAGTCTACTTGTGATCTCTGTCAAATTAAAACAAAACAAAACAAAACAAACTTGAAAAAAAAGAATAAAATCCTTAAAAAGGGATTCATTCTTTTTGTTTTGTTTTGTTTTAAAGATTTTATTTATTTATTTGACAGAAAGAAATCACAAGTAGGCAGAAAGGCAGGCAGAGAGAGAGGGAAGCAGGCTCCCGCTGAGCAGAGAGCCCGATGTGGAGCTCCATCCCAGGACCCTGCGATCAAGAACTGAGCCGAAGGCAGAGGCTTTAACCCACTGATATTTTTAAAAATAAGGAAAGAAAGAAGACACGTTTGAGTGTAGACATATTTGCATACATTATGGCCTTTTGTCTCAATATTTTAGTGTGTATTTCCTAGGAACAAGGTTATACTCTTATATAACCTCTGTACAGTAACCTAATTTAAAAATGTAACATTGATACTTTATTTTATGAATCATATTCTGATTTTATCCCAGTAATTCCTTTATGGTATTTTTTTTTTTTCCTTCAAGGACGGGCCCAGGATCACATGTTGCATTTAGTTGTCATATTTCTTTAGTTTCTCTCAATCTGGAAAAACTTGTTAGTGTTTCTTTGCTTTTCATAACACTAACATTCTTGAATAATCCATTCTATTTTATAGAATGTTCCTCAGTTTGGATTTGTCTGATGTTTCCTCATGATTTGATTCAGGTTATGCATTCCTGATTGAAAAATAATGAAAGTCATGAGCCCTTCTCAGGATACCAGACCTGGTGGAAACACTATCTAATACTTGTCTGATTTTTCCCCCCTTTAAAAAAAAAACAAAATACTTTAATCACTAAAGTTACATGCTTTAAAAGCCAAGTTTTTTTTTTTTTTTAATGTATATACCTTACTTACAAATATCAGGTTTGAATTTAAGTCTAGGAAATTTTTGTGATCCATTTTTATATTTGAAGTATAGTTGACATAAAATATTACATTAGTTTCAGGTGTACAACATAGCGATTTAGCAATTACATACATTACGCAATGTTCACCACAGTAAGTGTAGTTACCATCTATCACCATACAAAATTATTACAATATTATGCTTGGTTTTGTTTTTGTTATTTTCCATTTTGGAAATATAACTCCCGCCCTCCTCCCCCAAACCCAGCCACAATCAATTCTGAAAGAACAAAATAACAGGTCAGAGCTTGACACTGGGGTGTACATAAAAAAAGAGGTCAGACCTCTGGCACATTTGGGGGATTTACAGGGAAGGGAGAAGGAAGGTTGGCAACATGGAAAGTTGCTGTAAAGTACTTTTGAATTCTCTTAGATCTCAGTACCTTTTAGGAAGCCATCCTCATTTTCTTGCCCAATGTGGAAGAAACTGTCAGTTCTGTGCTCACATCCCTACAATACTTACTGTTTCAGTGCAAGCAGACAGTTGTCCTAATGCTAGCATTATGACTCTGCCTGAGGGTTTTCTCTCAGCCCAGGTGCAGAGTAGGTTCTAAGTACTTTGGAGTTAATAACCCTGGGAGCAACCCTCAGCTAATGACTGATAAGAATTAGAAGATAACCACCCCAGCCTCCTCTCGCCTAGGTGGGACAACTCCCAGAGGCTCCCAGCAAGACTGGGCCTCAATTGCCCCAGTGCAATTGCTAATTAATGTAACTAACTGGTTGAGGCTTCCTCTCACCCTCCCTTGTCTTACATTCCCACTCCCCTATCAATGCTTCCTAGGACCACCTTTCAAACTGCTTGGATTGGATTTAGTTATGGTCTGATTCTAAAGAATCTGCCTAAACTTAGTTACAGGGCTGTCCCAAAAATAACTGGCTAAAATTCCCCATTTTATCAAGCTTGACATTCTACCCCTTAGAGATGCATATGGGGCATCAGGTATTAACTTGGGAAACTCAAACGCCCCTTGCAGGATGAAAAAGTGGCTATCACTTTTTTCTTTTGTCCCCAGATTTTAGGGGAAACTAGTTGGTTACATTGCTTTTCTCTTATTAATATTCAATCTGGCCTTAGTATTAGCTCAGAAGAATCATTAACCATTGTGAAGTAAAGACCTTAACGGGAGCAGACTAAATAGAGTTGACTATGTCAGAAGGAGTACAATCTCAACTCTACATCTGCAATATGGAATTAAGAGACTGATATACAAGTGGACAATGGCCAGACCATATATAAAAATAGAATTCTGACCCATGGAGGGGATCAGAACATGCCACCTAAAATATACCATTATGGCATATTGATAAATTTGAACTGAAGGCAACTGAGAAATAGCAGAGGCAGGAAGGACTCTCTGACCTCCTCTTTCTGCCTAAAAGTAGGTCATAAATTTCCCATGAGAAAGGCACCCTCCTGGTACCAGGAAGAAAAGAACATTCTTAACAACAGAGAAAGCAAGTTGACTCCAAGATGAGTTTGCTCAAACAAACCTTACTAAAATAACCCTTATCTTCCATTGGTTTCCCCCATATATTTTGTAGTCACTTTCCCACAACTTACTGCCCATAGAAAACCAAACCCCTTTCCTTTGTCTAGTCATTTCTCCACAATGTATAGTCTTTGGTTGAAATGGTAGATTAGCTTTGGAGTCTCACCACTGCCTTGGGGTTTTCACTTCTTTTTTATGAAGCTCTCCATCCCACCTCTGCCATGTAAAAACACAATATTAAATAAGATTTACATGTTTTTCTTCTAACTCTTTTTTTTTTTTTTTTTAGGTTTTTTCTTTTTTAATTTATCTATTTGACAGAGAGAGACCAAGAGCACAAGCAGGGGGAGCAACTGAGGGAGAGGGAAAAACAGGCTCTCCACTGAGCAAGGAACCAAATGTGAGGCTCCATCCCTGATCCTGGGATCATGGCCTGAGCTGAAGACAGATGCTTAACCCACTGAGCCACTCAGGCGCCCCTCTCTTTCTCTTTTTCAAGTTTATTCATTTAAGTAATCTCTACACCCAAATGGGGCTCAAACTCAAAACCCTGAGGTGAAGAGTGGAATGCTCTTCCAACTGAGTCAGGTGCCCCTGTTTTCCTTCTCTTAATTAGCCGTTTATCAGCTTAATTCTCCCTGAACCTAAGAGAGTACAGAAAAGTTTTTCCTCCCAAATAACCACAATCTGAAACAACCTACCCAGGAAACCAAACTAGTATTCACAATAACCAGCACAGAAAGCCAGCTGCAAGCCAGACTTCTAGGAAGTATCACTATCTAGTGATACTTCCACTATCTAGTGATAGTCCAGGAAACCCAACAGTAATCCCTGTGACAAAAACCCCCAATGGCCCAGACTTGACTAATAACTTCCCACTCCCACCTTAAGACCAATGAGAGAAAGCTCTATTTGCACCCCTAACCAATCACACCAGATACCCCACTTCGAGTTAGCCCACCTACAGTTTCCCTATACAACACCCTTTATTCAGGGCAATTTTGAAGGCTTCCCTTTTTCAACTATGAAGCTTTCCCAATCCTCGGCCTGCCTTTGAGTCTCTGCCTAAACATGAATGATGGTAGCTGACTTCCTGGATATGGCAAACTCTGAATAAATAGCTTACACTTGTTCTCGTTTGACGGTCTTTGTTTATTTCCACAGTGTTCACCCTTGTAACTTTCTACTTTAAGTTTCTACTGTAAATTTCTACTACAATTTGAAATTATACCTTATTCTATCTAGACTGTCCTAATATGAATGGCATGTGGTTACAGAGTTCCAAATAGAATGTTGCTTTTCATCCCTGAGTAAGACTGTACTTTAATCTCATTGAGACAGAAACTTTAGGATACTTAGAGAAAAAAGCCATGGGATTTTACTTGTCCTTTTTCCTCTAAGAAATTCACTCACAAACACAATATTTCTTTGCTCAAAGGTGGGAATCTTCAATCACCTGAATTTTCTTAGTCCCCTGATGTAGTCCTGTACACTCAGCGTCTCAGAACTGAAGATTCTTGAGCTGCAACTGATGGTTTTACTATTGACTCTCTTCAGAAAACCTTCTAAGGGAGGTAAGAGAGTGTCTTGACCTTGTTAGGGTCCTTGTGATGCAACTGCCTTAGTGTAACTGCCTTAACATTGCTTTGTAATTCAGGCTGGTAATTGCCTTATTTGTTTTCTACCATCATTCTCACACTTAGGTGCTCTGCTGTACATTGAAGGGGGGCTGGATTCCATAATCTACATTTACCAGCTGGTTTGGGGCCAGATTCTGCCAATGGAAATTAAAAGACAAGATGAGGGGAGATGTGACACTCTTTTTCCAGTTTCCAGTAGCATTGAAACAACAAAGACTATTTAAGAATGATGACAGAATGGAGGTGGGAGTGGCAACAATAGTAGCCTTGTCTGGGCCAGGGAAGCTCCAGGGACTCTGGCAGCTTGCAGCCTCCTGGGCTGTAGCACGGAGAGCCAGGCGCCAGTAACAGAAGCCTTCACTGCTCACACTCATGGCTTCTGCTTAATGATTTTGCTCCCTCAACCTAGGAATGGTTGTCATTATTACTCAGGGAGTGACCGTCCCTTCTTTGCCAGACTTTACAACAGGCTTAACCAATTCCTTTATTTAAATCTCCTCTAGTTGAAATGACTAGGGTGGTTTTTGTTTTCTAATTGCATACTGAATGATACAGATGCACAGTGGTGACATCCAATTAGAATTCCACCCATCCTGAAATTTCAGTGCATCTCTCTTGTATTCTATTTGGAGAATAAAGGGACAAGTTTCTGTCTTATCTCTTCGGGAAGATTTGCCTTAGAGAAAAAAACTCAGGCAGTGGATTTGCATAGATTATTCATTCTGTCTCAATTCAGATATGCAAATACAGTCCAAGAAAGGACTCTGTGACCTTAAGCTACTTAAGAAAAACGTCTTATTTTAGTATTCTCGCTTTATAAATTTAAAAACATACAAATAAATAACATATAGTAAATATTTTTAAAAATCATTTAATGGCCAGGCCTAACGCCATGCAGAGATCTTCCAAAATATCTCCCATGATATAGGTTTTTCCCAAGCAGCAGTCTGAGGTATGTCTTGTGAAGATAAATTAATGTACCTGTCATCTTTAAACACAAATTTCCCCTGAAGCCCAGTAATGCACTGGTGTGGAAGCACGATTGTTTTTTTGGTTGTGTTTGTTGGTGGGGGGTTTGTTTTGTTTTCATTATTTTTATAATTTTGTTGTTGTTAAGTAAACCCTGTGCCCAATGTGGGGCTCTAACTTATGACTGGGAGATCAAGAGTCCTGTGCTCCATTGACTCAACCAGCCAGATGCCTCCATTGTCTTTCAATGTATTTGTTTTGTTTGTTTGGTTTGTTTTGTTTTTTTTAAGTAGGCACCACGCCCAGCATGGAGCCCTCGTGGGGCCTGAACTCATGACCATGAGACCTAGACCTGAGGTGAGATCCAGAGTTGAGCGCTTACCTGCCTGAGCCACCCAGGCACCCCTATTTGTTTTTTAAATGGTTCCTTGGCAGTAAGTGAAGAACCACTGCCCCAAGCCATGAGTCACTCCTTATCCCTGCAGCCCTGGAACCTTATCCTGGCCCCTTCCCTGGAACCTTCCTAAGGTCAAGCAGCTAAATGGTCATGACCCTGCTTCAGAACTGTGAGTAGTGCTCTTTCTCATTGCTGGATGTCCATACCAGTCACCCTGGGCCTAGCTCCAACACCCATTGTTTAGCCCATTTTTCCTCCAGGGACTCCAGGCTGGGTGAAATTTGGATCAGAAGCTCAGTGGGGAAGACAGGGTCTCTCACGAGGTTCTGCCATTCCAGCATGAAAGATCGAGGGTCTCCCAAGGAGCCCTTGCTGATGGTCCCACTGAGTGACACTCACATGACTGCTTATGGGAGCTGCAGTCTCTGTAGAATTTTGACTCTGAGCAAAACAAGGAGAGAAAAATGCCATTGGGCAGGTCATAGTAGAGGCAAATGCAGTCATGAAAAGATAGAGCTCTGTACTCTCTGCTGCCGCTGCAGACAGTCCCCAAAGAGAAGGGAGGTTGCAGGAAAATGCAAGGCTTTTGGGGGGCAGTTTGGAGCCAAGGGCTACCTGAGATATAGGTACCACATTTTGATATCTTTGTTGAATTTTACCTCCATTTAAAGTGATGAATTCATTACAACTCACTGAGAGTACTTACCTGAGAAAATGAAAGCACTTTGAAAAGATATATGCACCCCTGTGCTCCCTTGGAGGATTATTGACAATAGTCAAGACATGGAAGCAACCGAAGTGTCCCTTGATATCGCCCTCGCCCCGCAAGGACGACAAGACGCCCTGGTTCGGATGCATCTTCTCTCTCTTCTCTCCGCAAGTCTACACACTTATATACGCTTACATGACCAATCAGCGAGCAGGGTACAGGAGGGAGCGAATCAGGCTGTGCACCTAAACAAACAACTTCGCTAGCAACCAATGCTGTTTACTTCCTCTTTGGGTGTTCCGCTTAGTCTCACGAGGCAATCCTAAACTGGCAACTAGCCAGGCGCCATCTTTTAATGGCGGAGGCCACCCTGGCCAGGGGCCTGCCTCCGACACCTTGATAGATGAATGGATAAAGAAGATGTGGTGTATATATACAACTGAATATTACTCAGCCATAAAAAGAATGAAATCTTACCCTTCCTAACAACATGGATAGACCTAGAAGGAATTATCTTAAGTGCAAGAACTCAGAGAAAGACAAATACAATGTCATTTCACTTATATGTGAAATCTAAAAGACAAAACAAACACACACACACACACAAAACAGAAGCTGACTCATAGATACAGAGAATAATCTGGCGGTTAACAGAAGGGAGGGGAGTAGGAGGACAGACAAAATAGGGGAAGGGGATTAAAAGGTACAGACCTCCAGTTATAAAACAAGACATGGGGATACAGCATGGGGAATATAGTTAATAATTTGTAACAACTTTGTATGGTGACAGATGGTAGCTAGATTAATTGTTGTGATCAAGTCCTAGTGTATGTAAATGTTAAATCACTATGTTGTATACCTAAAACTAATATAGTATTGTACGTCAACTGCATTTCAAAAGAAAAATTCACTGAATTCCCGTTGATCAAGGATATTAACATTTATTTTAGTGATAAAAATACTGACTAATATTTAGCATTTTCTGTGTCAGGGTCTGTTTTCAAAGTTTATTACTCATTTAAGACATCATCATCAACCATATTTGACAAATGAGAAAACTGAGCTCAGTACAGAGCATTATTTAAAATTTATCTGGCAAGCCAGTATCTGAACCCAGGCAACTTGGCATATGGGCCCACGTTAATTGCCATCTTTCAACTGGCCTGAAGGATGATCTTTGTCTTATTTTTAAATGATATTTTCTATTTGATTGTTAATATATAGAGAGATTATATAAAAATCTAATTATTATTTTAAAAATTTTACTAGAAAAATTTTGTGTGGAATCATTCAGCTCAGTGGAAACTGAGAAATCAGTACCATGAATAACACTGCTGGTGTTAAGACAGATTGAAAACTTCTCTAGATTACAAGCCACTTATATGACTATCAGTTCATTTGAAATGTTGTAAGTTTTATGCAGTCTTTCCATGAAATTACAGTTCATACTGTAGCATATTTATCTAATGAGGGCTGCATCGAAAAGGTAATGCCAAATGTTTTTAAAAATCATGAATTATTTGGAAATTATTAGAATAATTTGAAGAACAATGTGTAGCATGTTTTTATCATATGATAAGCAATTCTACACATATACATATATAGACCTGCATACGTACATATGTAATTGAATAAATAGCCTTATACAGATATACAAGTCTTAAAGTTTAGAAATTAAGGAAAATATGTTTTAGAATTTTTACATTTTTATGTCGATATATAGGTTAATTGTTAATTTATAACACACACTGTTGATTAAATATGTTGAATATCAACGCTGGCTATAAACATCAATCAACCTCATCTTAAATAGGCGGAAATGGTTAAAAACAAAAAACAGAAAACCAAACCTAAATAAATAAAAATAAATTATTTTTTCGCACATAATAGTAGTTCATAATAGGTTGTTGGCTCAGTTTTGTCACTAAGGTCATTTTCCTGTCTTCTTGTTTTCCTCAGTGTGAGGGGACCCTTGGGCTAGAGCCTCTCATGATCTTAATATGGCTGCAGTACATCCTGCTGTCCCATCTGTGTTGGTTTAAAATATGTCCACAACCTCTTTAATACACCTCCCTGCAAAAGTGGAGTCTAATTCTCCTCCTCTTAAATGTGGACTGTATTAAGTGATTCACTTGTAATGGGCAAAATAGGGTGGAAATGACAGTGTGTTACTCCTGAAATTAGGAAACAAAGACAATTCCTCCTTACAATTTCTTTTTGATCACTCACTCTGGAGAAAGCGGAGGACATGCACTTAACCCTATGGAGAGGTGACATCACAAGTAACTGAATGAAGCCTTCTGCCAAGAGCCAGCAATGAACTGAGACCTTCTGCCAATTGCCATGTGAAGGAGACATCACTGAAGCAAATCCTCTAATCCTGGTCAAGCTTGCTGATGACTACAGCCCTAGCAAATGTCTCAACTATAACCTCATTGGAGACCCTGAGCCAGAACCACCCAGCTACTCCTGAATTTCTGACTCACAGAAACTGTGGAATGATACATATTTGTTGAGAAAATAAATGCAAATTGCAACACAGCACTAGATGACTACTGTAGTATCTGTGTATGATAACAGCTAGGGAAGGAAAGAAGTAACTCTTGTCTTTCACTCTCTCTCTCTTTTTTGCCCCACTGAGAAGCTTTCTGGAGACTCCCCAGTAGACTTTTTCACATTTTGCTGGGCAGACATGAGTCACATTCCAGTGTCTTAATCAATGACTGGTAAGAGAATATTACTGTGATTGGCTTACACTAAACAAGATCCATTCCCTGGAGCTAGAGCTGGAGTCAGCTTCTCTGAAACAGAAGAAGAGTGTAGGGAAAGGTGACTTCTGTTGGAAAGGAAGTATGGTAGAAGAATGGATATTGAGGTGACTTAAGAGTGTCCAAATTGTGCTCTGTTATCCAATACCCACCAATTCTCAAGGGTGTAACACACCAAAATTTCATTTCTCTGTCATACTACCTGTCTTGTGGTTTGGCAAGGAGACGCTGCCTGAAGGAGGTTTTCACTCAACACTTGCTTCTGTGGTCTCCCCAAAGGTAGGATAGGAAGGTACCAAGTTGTTTACCAGCAAGTTGAAAACCGTTCTGTCAGAAGTGACACATAACTCTTCCTCTGCTATCTTTCTGAGTAAGGTGATTATACTTAATTGCAAAGAGTTCAGGTAATGGAATCTGACGTTGTGCTCAAAAACTGAAGACCCAGAAATATTTGGTGAACTCACTGCTGAATTACCAGTGGAGAAAAGCAGCATCTGTGATACCTGCTTGCTGAGGGACCACAAACTGGGGAGGTAGTAGGAAAACAGACTTTTGCACTCCAACCCCTACCATTCCCCAAACCTCGCAAGGAGGTTTGTCTCTTCCTGTCCTTGTCTTTAAGAGCTGAAGTGCTTAAACAGATTGAATGTTGGGCATGTGGCTTAGGCAGAGACCCTAGCATAATCGCTGGTGCTGGATCTTAGCCTCGCATGTGTGAACAGGTCTTAGCAGACCACTTCAAAATTACAGTGAAGGCGGTATTGACTCAGCATCAAGTGTTTCATTGCAGTCTGAGAAAGGGTCTAATAATGTGTGACTTTGCTAATAACCCTAAAGTTATATAAATGACATGCTGAAATTTTAAAGTGCTTTAGTGTTGATATCTGCACCAAGAACTCACCTTTGTTAAGGATTCTTCAAAATTGTGGAGTGGCTATGATTCTAAAAGTATGCATGGAAACCTCCTGGCCAAGGAAAGAGATCAATTCGTTTATTAGGCTAATTCTCTCATTTCGGGTCCTGCAAAGCTCCTGACCTGCTGAATTTCAGGTCCCCTGTTTTGCCTTTATCTTTTGAGTTCTTCTACGTCTGCCTAATAGCTGATCTATTGACAAATCTGGAACTGGAACTCAGTTTTTCTGACTCCTGGTTATGATATCATTTAGCAAGCTCCATCTCATTTTTCAGCTCTTCCCGAGAAGTTCTCCATCTCGCTGCTCCACCCATCTGCAATCTGTTTTTCATGTCTTTCCTTTCTTCTCTCACAGCACACCTTGTTCCTATCTTTATGAAGCATATATCACACCACTCCACAATAGCTGATGTCCCGAGTATCTTTCTTCCCAACCTGTTAGTTCTTTGAAAGCAAGTTCCATGTTTAATGGGATTTTAAAACTTCACAGGTCTGCGGTAGTGAATAGTACCATAGTGCCCGATTTTTAGGGAGGGTTCAATCAATGTTGAATGAATATTGACTATTACAAAGTTCAAACTCTAGGAGGGGGATGATATATTTCTCCATTGTAGGAATTTCAACTACTCTAAAAGAATCTTTAAAAATTCACTATTGGGGGGCGCCTGGGTGGCTCAGTGGGTTAAGCCGCTGCCTTCAGCTCAGGTCATGATCCCAGGGTCCTGGGATCGAGTCCCACATCGGGCTCTCTGCTCGGCAGGGAGCCTGCTTCTTCCTCTCTCTCTTTCAGCTTGCCTCTCTGCCTACTTGTGATCTCTGTCTGTCAAATAAATAAATAAAATCTTAAAAAAAAAATTCACTATGGGGTAACTGGGTGGCTTGGTTAGTTGAGTGTCAGACTTGGTTTCTGCTCAGGTCACGATCTCAGGGTGCTAAGACAGCCCCATGTCAGGTTCCACGGTCAACAGAGACTCTGCTTGAGATTCTCCCTCTCCCTCTGCCCCCTCCATCTCTCTCTCTCAAATAATCAGTCAATAAATCTTTTTTAAAAATTGCTATAAAGATACATTGTTTTCACTTCCTAAAGCAGGGTAAGCTATTAATATCTACTGAAATATAAAAAACTGTGGGAAGCACAACGAATGTAGGCCTTAGTTTAGTATTAACACTTCATCCAATCAACTCCTTAGAAGCCTGGTACTGGTGGTTTTCTGTTTTGGGGTTGGGGTGGAAAAGAAGACACTTCCTATCATTAAGTATCATTAAGAATCTCCAGGGATGGGGTAGAAAGTGTAGTTTGAAGATCCTCAGGCAATGCCCGTAAATTCACCCCCAGGAGAATGGGATTTCTCTTCCTCCCTTATCATAGCACAAAGGGACTGATGCTCAAGTATTGGCCAAGCTGATTTCGGTCTTGTTGATTGTATAAAGCACTGTACCCCCATCCCCCCAGAGCACCGAGACTTAGGGAGCACGGCTTTTAGTATCCTGAGGTGGTTGAGCTCTTATTCTTTTGGATTCATCTAACTGTCAAAGAATTACATTATTTATAGGTGTGGGTATTTATAGAAGATCGCTGATTATTAAGCTTATAGTAACCGCCTTCCTTCTTGGTCTTGTGGGTGGGGACTGCCAAGCACATCCCAGTTCTCCTCCTTAGGGAGGTCATACTCCGGCTCAGCAAAGCTAGAGATAGCCTTCAGTGTGCAGGGTGTAGTCTGGCTATAGATGACTGGAAAGCCTGGAGGCCTGCAGCCTTCCAGCGCACACTGCAGCCTTTTAGCCCTGTGAGCTGGAGTTTCCAAACTCGCTGGAGTGGAGACTTGCAAGGGGTGGGGCTGGAATGTCTTCCGCATTCCTCCTTCTCCTCCTCCCACTCCCCTCCCCCACTCCTCCTCCTTCCGCTCTTCGGCTCACTCCCCTCTCCTTCCACCTCCTCGGTCTCCACCCCCACCTCCCTTCTTCCCCACCATTTCTACCCCCCCTTCCTGTCCCTCCTTCTCCAGGCTACGGGGTGCTGCTGCGGGGGGAGGGGTGAGTGGCTGGAAACTGAAAGCAGGAGGACCTGAGTCTGAGTCTAGGGAGCCCTGGTAGCACCTTGGCCCCTGAGCACGTGGACATGAACCCTCTTCATATTATCTGTAGCCAAAGGCAGGACTAGCTTCTGAAAGGACGCCCAGGTGTTTCAATTATAGTTTTAGAGACAGCATGTCCATTCATGCTTGCTAATCTCTCATCTGTAAAATGGGGATAAAATAAAAATTAAACGTTTTCCAAAAATAGGAAGCTGTACAACAAAGCTGTGTTCATTTCCTGTGAATGGT
This sequence comes from Mustela lutreola, assembly GCF_030435805.1. Taxonomy (NCBI): domain Eukaryota; kingdom Metazoa; phylum Chordata; class Mammalia; order Carnivora; family Mustelidae; genus Mustela; species Mustela lutreola. Next base: position 93,755,616 of record NC_081297.1, read on the forward strand.
AAAGAGGAACTAAGTAACTGCGCTTTGTTGATTTTATTCCAGCTAAATACAAAAGACAGACCCTATACAACAAATGTTTTCTTTTGTTCTTGGCCTTGTAAAGAGTCATTTCTCTACAAAAAAAGAATCCCCTTTGTGCATTCCCTGGCCGAACTGGCCATGGGGATTATGAAGAGAAAAGCGCTCCCGAGCTGTTTTCCTGGTTAGAGACATTGTTCTGGAAAGCAAGCTGGGTTGCCATAGCTACGGCTCCCCAGCGGCCTCGCCCTGCCCCTTTCCACCCCGCCTGCCTGTGCTGGCTGCTGGTACTAGGGCTGTCCTCACTTCAGATATTCCTCCCCACAGCACGGAAATGGTAGGGAAATTCCAAACTATTTTCCCCAGATGGTCTCTGAGGCCCAGAGGGAGGAAAAAAAAAAAAAAAAAAAAAAAAATCCCTTGTCAGGCAGTCCTGAATTGTCCTTGAAAAAAACAGCTATTAGATTGAAAGCTCGTTGAAGGCAGGAACCTTGTTCTCATCGCTGAACCAGTTCTCCTCCTGTCACTACGATCATCTTCCTCCCCAGCCCAAAGTAGGTCGATGCATATAGTAGGGGCTAGGAAAAGGTTTATATAATCATTAGTGGGTGAAATAAAAAAAAAAGAAAAAAAATAATCATTAGTGGGTGAGTTTGCATTTTGACACGGACTCTAGAGCCAGAATCCTGGCCTGCCACTTCAATCGATAAAAGACCTACTCTCGCAAGCTTCACTGTCCTCATCTCTGAGATGGGGATGATAATATCTAAGTCAGAAATACGTGGTGGGGGTTGAATGAGATAACTTAATATGCGAAACATTTGGTATTATGTCAGGCTTATAGCAAGCTCTCCGTATTATAGTGATTTTTACTATTCTCTCCTCTGCAGCCTCCTTCATGTTCATGTGGGGAGAAACACCGTCCCCTACTAAAAGACAAAAACCCCTCAAACGACAACAAAACAACAAAAAAACACCTTCTAGCAGAATGTACAGCAACCCAGGTCTAAAAGTTAATTAAATGAACGTGTGAGAGCAGCACAAGTTATTTGTGTATTAAGCGTCAAATAGAACATGCTAGTAACAAGTTCGATTTCTGGTAGGTTGTTGCACTCAAGTAAAGCAAAGTGTGTGTGTTCCCATTGTATCTCTACAGTAGGATTGTGACATCTTTCAGCTTGATCTTCTCCCTCACCCCTCCCCCAATCTCTTAAGAAATTTCTAAAACCTACAGACCTGGTTGCCATTGGGCGTATTTGAAATCTCTAAACTCCATAGGGGTTCCCCCCATGAGCCTCCTACATACACCGGGGCTGCCTTCCAAGTCACAGAAGCCCTGGGGTCCGCAGGCACTTAACCTAAAACTGGCGCGGCAGGAAGATTCTTAATCTCTGGACACTCAAGGGAGAGTGAATTTAGCACCTTCCACCTCCAAAATTTCCTGCGCTCCCCTGTCCCTTCCAAGGCAGGCCCAGACTTTGTCTAGAATTCCAAGGCAGCCTTCGGAGTTTGGGGGGTGGGGGGGAGTCAGGAGACTTAAGTGGCCTGGGAAGGTTCTGAGCCAAACCTGGCCGCAGGATGTGCATACCCTCAAAGGCAGCGGACTACGCCTCTCAGGGGGGCACTTCAGGGGTGGGACCGATCCTACCTCCGGGAGCTTCTGGCACCTGAGGGAGGAGAGGCGAGGACAGGATTATCATTCCACTGTTACCTAATACTGCTGCGTCTGTCTCTTGTTTGAGAAGGTATGTACAGCTTGTTTGCATTTTGGGACACGAACGAAAAGAGCACATTGACAGTGTGGAGTATGTTCGTTGTCATTAATGCACAGGGCTGAAGAAGCCTGGTCAGGTCACGTGTAAGTGCCAGTTGTATGTAAGGTGCTCCCACAACACCGATGGGCGGTGTACTTTGTGGTTGTGCAATAATGCAGCAAAGGTGCGGAGAGGTGGTGTGAACTGCAGGGTGTGAAGTGTTGTTCCCTCTGCTTTAGACCCTCTCACACATTTTTCCCCCCCAACTCCTAGCAAACACTTTTAACTACCCAAGACACAAAATCCTCCCCTCCCCCAACACTGCAGCCCGCTTTCTCTGAAAACTGATACCCTGAGGCCCTTTTCCCTCACCAGCCACAATTAGGGGCAGTAGGAGGGAAAATGCGGGCTGGATCATGGCACAGAGGCAGTGTTCTGTAATTTTTCCTCCCGTAACAGGCCCCTGTTCCGACTCCAGGCCTTATATTTTATCTGACTTTGCTACTCCAGGAAACAGCTTTAGGCTCCTGCGAGTCCAAGCCAAATCCACTTCTTTCTGCGAAGTCCATTCTGTATTTTCTATTTCACCCTAGTCAAGTCTCAGCCGAGGCTGTTGTTCTCAATCCAGCTCAGAAACTGGCTCAAACCGCCCTGAACTGGATTTGGTGGCTGTTGAGACACAGTTTCTGCCTCTTTGTTAGGGCGGATCCGGCCTCATTCGCTCTTCGGTTTCCCTCCCTCCTGTTTTCCCAGAGTCACCAACAGCAGTTCCCCTCCCCCTGCCTCTCCAGTTTGGCATTTTTTTACCCTTCCCTGGGCCAGGGCCCCATGAAGTAGATTAAATTCTTTAATAAAATAGTGGATTTAGGTTGCAAACCTTCAGCTTCTATTACATTAACTATTTAGTTCCGCTTTTCTCAAATTTGTTATCTAACCAACTGACATGGTGCCCTTAAAATCTTGGCTCTCATTCTAACCTACAAAGATTGAAAATTTTCATTCTGGATGGAAATAACTTTAAATTCTAGACCAAATGCTGAAAGGTGTTGGTGCAGTACCTTGTTATTTTCCGTTTTGTAGCTATATTTAATTTAAATCCTATCTTTGCTGGGAAATGACAAAACATTATGTGTAGAATTTTTAAACAGTCGCCCATACCGGCTTTCTGTTGCAGCTGCGAGATTCCCAGAGAAAGAAGTGAAGAATGGAGGTGTTTTTGGTTTTTGAACGTGTGATTTTAACCCGGGACCAGATTCTGTGACTTCAGTGAAGAAACCTGTTCGGAGAATTCGCCGGGGGGAACCATTCCTTAACATGATGCAGGTGGAGGCAAAACCAGGGGGTGTGACAGAATAAGGCTAGAACAGGGCTGGGCATTTGTATACAATTTCTCTTTCTATGAAATTTAAGCATTTCTTAGGTTTCAGAACCAGAAAGAGAGGATGGTTGCCCTATATCGTGGATGGACGAAATGCCACCAAACTGTACACTTTAAAATGGTTAACATCGTGTCACGTGAATGTTAGCTCGTTTTTTTTTTGTTGTTGTTGTTGTTTTTTTAAGTTCAGTGTTTCTTAAGAATTTTTCATTTTCCTTTTGCTCCTTTTGAAGTCAGAGGAGAAACAGATAATAAGTACCCATAATCTGGGTGTGGTTCTGTTTGACGCTTGACGACTCCCGGGTCTCCCCCTGGTGGCCAAATCAAGCAACATGTCAAGATGTCGGAAGGCCTTTGAGCCTGTCTCAATTATATGTCGAAGCACAAAGCCCGGGCTGCTGTGCTGAGAATCGTACTCCCAGTCCCTTGCTTCGTGGGCAGTTTGTCTTACTCATGTGCATGGCTTAGGGCTATTTTACCCAACTAGGATCACAGATGTCTCACTTCCACGGTGTCACAGGTATTAATTCTAAAGTAGTCATTTAAAATTCACGCTGGAGTCCCCCCCCCCCCCCCCCCGGAAAACCAAACATACTGTCATTTCTCCTAGAGCACAAATCTGAGTAGGTTGCTCATTTAAGTGTTTCGTTTCAATAGAGCATAAAGTGCTGGAAAAAAGCCAATTCTAACAGTAGCTCTGGAAAAGCTATTTTTACAGGCGGGAGGGGAAGGGCTGGCTTTGTCTTGTGACTCATTCCCCTGAGAAAGACGACTTAGGTTGTGGCCAAGGTAACCTTTGAAATGTCTGTAAAAGAGGTGAAACCAGCATCTGAATGTGCTCTTAGGAGATTTACAAGTCACAATTATTGTGGGGAGACCTGCAGTGTATACTCTATTGGAGTCCAAGTAATCCACATTGGCCCTCTCATTGTTAGATTAACTCTTGTTTGGGATTTTCACACCTTCACACCTTTAGTTTCTTGGGTTTGAAGTGTTTCTCCCTCCTGAAGTGCTGCCTACTTACGCATAGGCCTTGCCTCCTAGTCACTTCCTCAGAGAAGCCTTCCTGAACACTTAGTCAATAGTAGATTCCCTATGACCAGTTATCTTCTCACGTATCTTTTTTTGTTACAGATTTTTCTGTTATAGCCCTGCCTAACTTAATTTATATTTGTTTTCTTGTTCCTCCCTCACTGTTTTCTAAGTCCCTTAGGGCCGTGTCTGTCTGTCTGAACAGAACAGTATAACCAGCTTTGGGAATAGTACCTGGCAAAAAAGTAACGAGGAATAAATATTTGTCGAACTGATAAGTTAATTCAAATACTGTATCTCTAGCCTCAGTCCAGGGCTTTAAAAGTCTTTTATACCTCGTAGCTTTTTCGAGCCTTGGCCTGTGTTCTTTTTCTTTTGCGGACTCTCAGGAACTATGGGTTTATTTTACAGTTCCTCTTCTCGAAATGTGAGAGCTACTGAGTGGAATGGAATCTTTACAATTCCTTGGTTTTATTCCCCCACCTCCCCCAAAAGAAACTGACTAATCCAAATTCTGATCGTCTCCGTTTTCTCACCTGTAGTACTTGATTTTAATATGGGGTGGCTTCCCTGGGTTTTGATTTCTGAATCTGGAGTTTTCCAAATGCTGTTCCCCTCCCCTCCCACCAGGAGGAAAGGGCCTACTAGTTTTTTTCTTCAAAAGAATCTCCTCCTTCTGTCCGGGGAGTGAGCTCAATTTTGCCACTGGCAAAGCCAGGAGAGGAAGAGAGAGGCTTATCCATGTGGAGATTCAAATTCCTTGGGATTCCAAGTGGCCAGTTTTTCTCTCTGGGGACTGTCAGAGTATTTCCTACAGGAATTTCTTTGGGGCGTTTCTTTAGGAATTGTCCATCATTACTATTGTGACACGTGGCTTTATCCTGTATCCGTTGGGTGGTTTTGACTGACTGGTGGTTGTATACCTGGTAGAATTTCCGTAGCTGCTTCCAACTGGTGTAGGGTGGATAGTTAAGAGAATAAACATGGAGGTCAGAAAAGCTGAATGCTCTGAAGTTTTGGTTTTCCCATCCATTTTGCTTTTCATCTATACAAGGGGCATGCCCACTTTACAGAGTTGTAATAATCATTATTATAATAGCATTTATAGAGCAACTCTTTATTCTAACTACTCTTGTATATATATATGCCACAACACCACTACTGTATGTATATATTTATATAACTAATCCATACACACACACACACGCACACACATGCACAGGCACAGGCACACACATGTATAATCCCAGCTACCCTTTGGGGAGGTACCATTTTCCTGTTTAACTGTTGAGGACAGGGAGGCACAGAGAGGTTAGGGAGCTTGCCCTAGGTAACACAGTAGTAGGTGGCAGAACACATACACAAATCCAGGCTGTTTGGGTTCCAAAGCTATGCTTTTAAAACTCTAGTCCCATTTACCTGGCCCAAGTGAGTGTTAAATAAATATTAGTTTTCTACCTCCTTCCCTATTTCCATGAAAACAATCCATTATTTCCTCAAAGTATTTTAGTACAAAACTGTAGAAATTTAGAACCAACACAGTGCCCTGCTTTTTCAGATAAGGAAATGGAAACCCAAAGGGCTTGAAGTATTTGTACTGTGTGGCTGACTGGGACTAGATCTTGGCTCTCCTGACTCATCCGTGAGAGAATAATGGTTCTCCATATTAATGTGTTCTATTTCCTTCCTCTTGCCATTTCTGAAAAGAAAGGAAAAAAAAAATCTTTTTATGAATCTCTCTCTCCCACCCCCACCTTGTTTTCTGCAATTAAAGAACACAGGCTGCACTAGCTTAACGAGATGGAATGTGCCGGAATATGCTGCTTCTTTGCCAGAGTGCATAGAGGGAGGGAGCTAGATTTTGCCACTGGCAAAGCCAGGAGAGGGGAAAATTAGCAGTCCTCTGTTCTCCCTCACTCTTTTCCTTCTTGATCCACTTCCTACTTTTTTCTGCCTCCAGCTCTCTCTTCCCCTTCCCTGGATTATGAGGCTCAGAGACCTGCTGTTGCCCACACTAATAAACAGTCAACCCTGAACAGAGACAGGAGTAGTAAGGTAGGTGGTCAGTATCTGCCTAGTCTTTTTTTTTTTAACCCCCTTCTGGATGAGAACAGTAGAGAAAACCGTAAATTCCTGTCTTCGTTGCACGATGATCTCAATACCAGCCTTTCCATGATTTAGTTAACCTGTGGTGGCCATAATTTTCTCACCTTTCTGTGAAATACTATCTTTCCTGTTGCTTTTGCACAGGGAGTTTTGGGTTGGCCATGAAGAAGTGCTGTGATAAGGCTCAGGAGACTGCAGTGTTTTGGTTTATTTTGTTCAGCTTAAAATAAAATTTCTAGGTATCCCATATGTGTCTGTAGTTGCAAAAGTGCAACATGTCTTTACAGTCTTTGAATGGCACTGTTTTAAAAGGTCACAATATGTAGTGTTATACTGTAAGTACAGAGAATATACATTTCAAAGGAAATTTATGCCTTTGCTATCACGGAAGAGGAAATTGATATATTATTTCTTCTTCTTCTTCTTCTTCATCTTCTTCTTCTTCTTCTTTTTTCTTCTTCTCCTCATTCTCCTTCTCCTTCCTCTTCTCCTCCTCCTCCTTCTTACCCTCCTCCTTCTCCTTTTTCTCTTTCTCATCCTTCTCCTTAGCAGTTTTCTTTGAATTGGACCTTGAAGTAAAGAGAACCATAAAGGGAGCTCCCAGCTGGACTACTTGGTGGATGATGAGTAATAGTGAGAAGAAAATTTGAAAATATAGGTTAGGTTCAGATAGTAGAAGTTCCTGATTTTAATAATACTTTAAAAAAAATTTATTGAGTTTCTCCAATGTGCTAGAGTTTCTTGTGTTGTTTTGTGTTTTGGCGTATGCTAGATACTACCATCATCACACACAACCTGAAAACTAGGCAAACAGACTGGTCAACTTGCCTGAGTCCTTGCCGAGAAGTCACAGTTCCTTTCTAGGAATTCATAGTCTACAAAGAGAGACAGAAAGAGATCTAAAATTGTAACTCATTGTTCTTGAGGCTGTAATAGAGATTGGTCAAGCTGTAGGGTGTCGCAGTGCAGGAGATGATTATCTCTGACAAGTCGCTGAGAAGGCAGAAGAGGCGAGGCAATCTTGAGGAAGATAACAGCAGTGTTGCTAGAGCTGGGTATTGAAGTAGGCTTTCGCACCAGTGACACAGTGGGGAGGGACACATCGATGAGAGGGAATGGAATATTATAGGCACAGAGATCTGAAAATGCCCTGTTGTACTGGGGAATATAAAGCCATGTGAGTGGAGTATAGAGTAAAAAGGGGAGAGCAGTGGGAAGTGAGGTTGGAGAGGCCTGCGTGCTAGATCACTAAGAGTCTTGGGTGCCATGCGATGGTGTTTGAACTCATTTCCTCTGGGCCTGGGGGTTTTGACAGAGCACTCCTAAAAAATGGACATTTTGGAGAATTCCAATACGTTTATTTACAGAAGCCACTGATACATCTTGACAGCGCTCTGGAGGTTTGAAGAACATAGTAGTGTTATCACTATGGTAGGTAAAGGGGAGCCACTGAAGCATTGTGGGTTTGCCCAGGGCTAAGAGAAAGTCTCTGGATGAATGGGTCACTCTAGTTTTAAGCAGGAATGTAACAGCTAGCCTGAGAATGACTCTAGTAGCAGTTTGGAGGATGGAATGGGGAAGCAAAGGGAAGAAATGCCAGGAGCCTAATAGTTATTGGGTAATACTGTGTTCCAGAGGGACACTCCATACCCTCCCAGTATTATAGCTAGACACTGTTTATCTTATTTCACTAACAGAGAAACTGAAACTCAGGAAGTTTATTTGTCCAAAGTCATGTGGCAGTAAGTGGTACCACTGGGATTTGGATTTAGCACTGTTTGAATCCAATGCCCCAAGCCCTACTCATTATATCCAGGGGGATGTCCCTGGGGGCAGGGAGAGACTGCTACTTAAAACTGTAAAAATAATAGGGCAAATGAAAATATGGTAGAGGAAGAGAGGGAAAACACAGAATAGTGGTGAATATTTATATTTAGGGATAGGAAGAGAAAAAGGAGCCATATCCTGTATAATTCAAGGAGAGAGAGAAGACGAAAGAGTATAGTTTGATTAAAGAAAATGGGAAAGGTGATTTCACAAAGGAAAGGATAGTCCTGAGTGTCAAATATGGTAGAAGCTAAGGACCAGGAGAACTGTGGAAAGTCTATGGAATTAATTTTAGAAAGCTGTTAATGCGGCGAGTGTAGTAGTTTTGTAATGTTGTCCAGTTGGCTGTATTTCTCCGATTTTCATTCCTTATCTCTTGCACTTTAAGGGTAGGCCACCAGAGAGATTAATGTGGAAGACTTTGATGAGTGGGGGGAAGCAGCCGTTGTTGTGTTTTTTTTATTTCAGAAGATGGGGGCAGGTGCTTTTGTAGGTCACATAAATTGTCTCTTCGCTGCTGGCTCTCCTCGAGGTGGGGCACCTGCCAGGCCTGCACCTGCCCCACCTTCCTCTGAAGACTTCCTCGGCTTCTCTGATTCCTGGGCGGCTCTGTGTTTTACTCCGTGATGTAGGGTACCAGCTTCTCCTGAAGGACACCCGCATCACCAAGACCGAAGGCAGTGAGAACCGACAAGCCTTCTAGTTTGTGTTTGTGGGTTCCAGCTTGTCCTTGCTCTCTGCCATGTGGTATCCATCTTCTCTGTCCAGCTGTTTGACCTGCAGCTGTCACACACCAGCATCAGACCAAAGCCAACAACCTTACAGAGTATGTTCACCTAGATTTCCCTGCTATAGATGATCCGTGTTGTGTGTGTGCGTGTATCATATGTATACATACAAACATACATACATACATATTAGTGTATACACACATATGCCTTGCGGTCATTTTACTTTTTTGGTTGAACTCTGGCTGGTACAGTAAAAGAAGTGGAAAAGGAAGCAGCAAGTGTGAATTACTCTCTGGAAAACTGTGGTAGTCATATGATCAATATCTACTGAGCCCATTACGGGCCTGTGCTTGGTTCAGTGATGAACAAAACTGATACAGATAGGAGACTAGAGTCTAGATAAGGAGACAGATGATGAAAAAATAAGCAATCAAATATATATTACAAACGGTATGAATGCTCTAAAGGCAAAACACAAAACACCTCCCCTTCCCGGATGACAAAGAGATACTAAAAGCAACGTAGAAGGGATATATTGTTTAGACTGGGAGGCCAGGGAAGCATTTTCTCCAATGTGATGTGTAAATTGAAATCTGAAGGAATAGTTGGACTTAAGAAGATCATTTTAGGAAAAAGGAATGGCCTATATTAGCCCCAAAGTAGAAAAGAGTCCCAGGTGTTCCGGAAACTGCCAGATGCCCAAGTGGGTGGAATCTGGTGAGAGAGAGAATGACCTGAAGCGAGACTGCCGAAGAAAGTTCTGTGGCCTGTCAGGGATCCTGGCATTAGTCCCAGAAGTAATGGAAAGCCATGTTTCAATAGCTAAGATTCTCTGCTTGCAAGGCACAGAAATACAAATCAAAGCAGCGTAAGAGAAAAACGGATTTTTATGGGTTCATAGTTCATAAAATGGACTAGAAACGCAGGAAGTGCAGGAGTGGAGGTGGCCTTGGGTGGCATAGAATGAAGGACGTTAAAACCACCAAAACTGGTTTTTTGTTTTTTTCTCCTCTTCACATGTCATCACATTAATGTTTCTATAATTAGCTTTTTAATGAGGTTGGATCCACAAATCACATATTCGTAGCTTTCCCTCCAGTTTGCAACACTTTCCTGACTATATCAAAGAGCTCTGAGTTATAAACAGATCACTCTGCCTGGGGAAATAGAGAAGCAACTGACAGCGATTTCTCACATCCTTACAAAATCTTGTTTTCACAAAGAATTGCTCAAGATTTTGAAAAGAGCATAATTATGTCACTTTCCTCATGTCTGGATAATATCAAATACATTTTTGTACCAGACTTTGGATTCTTTTCCCTCCAATATTACAATCTCACCCCACTTGGGTTGTGGTACACAATTCTGCTAAAGATATTCAAGCAACATTTTATTTTAAATCAGTTCTGAGGTCTTTGATATTGTTAGAAACTAGAATTATAACAGTTTTTGTAGGGTCCAAAATGGACTAGAACGGTGAAAAGCATACTTGAGATTATATTGGTTTTATCTGTTTTATCTTATCAGTCTTTTCTTCTGAGAAACGAAATCAAACCTGCCTCACAATAGCAGCACTGACAAGAATGTGTTAAAAAGAAGGTATGGGGCGCCTGGGTGGCTCAGTGGTTAAGCCACTGCCTTCGGCTCAGGTCATGATCTCAGGGTCCTGGGATCGAGTCCCACATCGGGCTCTCTGCTCAGCAGGGAGCCTGCTTCCTCCTCTCTCTCTCTCTGCCTGCCTCTCTGACTACTTGTGATTTCTCTCTGTCAAATAAATAAATAAATAAAATCTTAATAAAAAAATAATAAATAAAAAGAAGGTATGTAGGGGCACCTGCGTGGCTCACTGGTGCCCCTGAGCCTCTGCCTTCGGCTCTGGTCATGATCCCAGTGTCCTGGGATCGAGCCCAGCATCGGACTCTCTGCTCAGTGGGGAGCCTGCTTCTCCCTCTCTCTCTGCCTGCCTCTCTGCCTACTTGTGATCTCTGTCAAATAAATAAATAAAATCTTAAAAAAATTAAAAGAAGGTATGCTCCCTTGGGTGGGAGCTTTACCTAAATGACTGTGTTAATCAAAACTCTTTAGTTGTGAGTATCAGAAACTCCTTAAACTGATAAAAAGAGAATGCATGGGTGAGCATAGCTGAGAAGTTCAGGAATAGAATTACATCAAGAACAGCTGGGGTTTTGAGCTGATATGATATCAGTCAGGCTCAAGTCCTTCTAATTCTTGGCCCTGCTTTCCTTGTTGTGGCTTCATTCCGAGGCAGGTTATTTGCACATACAGGTCCCTAGCAGCTCAGCTCTAGACTTAGATTCTTACAGCTTGAACAACCTTAGCAGAAGAAGGACTTGACTTTCCATATGGTTACAGTATTCCAGTCTAGACATATCTCAGGTTTGAACTGATTGTGACTAGGAGGATGGAGTATTTGCTTGGTCAGACTTAGGTCCAGTGCCTGCTGTGAGCTAAGACTGGGAGGGGAGGCAGCCTGATTTTGGAGAACCTGCACTGAGAGTGGGATTCGGAGAGTACATCCTAGGCAGGCAAAGAAGAACCCAGTGCTCTCCACAGTCAACCCATTGGCTGCTCAACATCGTGCAGACCCTAGTTTGCCATTTAATATAATACAGCCATTCGCGTTAATAAAAAACAGTCATCTCCAAAGGACAGTGACTCAGATTGTCATCTAGTAACCTGTTCAGTTCAAAGTTCATGGCATCTAGCTGTCACAAATTCCTTTTGTTTGGTCTTATAGATATCTTCTTGTGATTTGGGGATCTAGCAAAATAGTATATTTGACCATCCTGACATAACTTTTGCACAATTACGAAAGGAAACCAGGAATACCATAATTAAAATCTACCATTTGGGGTGCCTGGGTGTCTCAATCGATTGAATGTACACCTCTTGATTTCAGCTCAGATCATGATCTCAGGGCTGTGATAATGAGCCCTGCAATGGGCTCCGCACTGGGCGTGGTGCCTGCTTAAGATTCTCTCTCCCTCTGCCCCTCCCCACCACTCTCTGTCTCTCAAAACAAAGTAAAACAAAACAAGAAAACAAACAAAAACCCCCCAAAGAACACCAAAAAAACCCCCTACCATTTTCAGAGAAGAAAGGGAGACCATCTATAATCGCTAGTGGTCTGTGGCATATATAATACCCTGAAAAACAGGATTAGCAAGAAATTCTTGCTGTAGCAGTGGTTTGAGTTCCTTGATCAGCTAGTCTCTTTGTCATGGGCTCTGCTATCTGAAAAGCCTTTCCTTTCCTAGTTACCTTATGTGGTTATAGTTGAGATGGTCACGAGGGAAGATAAATAGATAGATAGATTGATTGATTGCCAGTCACATTCCTTTGGGGAAGGTTTGGGGGACTTGAGTATTAATTGCCTTAGAAAATGTGTAATCATAGGGTTTTGTTTCCCAGGCCTTGGCTTTCTGAGGTAATACGACTTCTTTATAAAATTGGTACTTTTTTTTCCCCCTCTACTCGTATTCCTGGAGCTTATGATCAAAACCAGAGTTCTTCTTTTCTCCTCTCTTAGAAACAAACATTAGTGCTTGGCCATCAAATTAGTTGTAGCTTTTGCACCTCTATCACAGCCCTGAGGTGAGGAGAAAGAGCTAATCAATCCTTTCTTTTCTGGCAACATTCCAGTGACTGGCTCTTTGAAAAATTAGAACAATTGTCCCCTTTGTCAAGCAGGGAATGAATAATAGGAAGTTACTGGGAGTGATCTGTGATATTCAGTATCCTGGCTTCATTAGCATTTACTTTAGTTTAAGTATAGAATTTGGATATTCTTATCCTGGAAAACTGAGACTGTCAGCCATCTTGGATAATTAACCATAGGAAAAGCTATATCTTTTATCTTTTCTGTTTTTAAACAGGTGAGCTTCAAACAAAGCTTGGCTCTTCCTTGTTGGACATTAAAAAAAGTAAAAACATTCTAACATAATGAATTTTCTGTGCGGGTCCTCTGAACATATTTTCTTTTGCTTTTATTTATTTATTTAAGAGAGAGACAGAGTGAGAGAGAGCATGAGAGGGGAGAGGGTCAGAGGGAAAAGCAGACTCCCCATGGAGCTGGGAGCCTGATGCGGGACTCAATTCTAGAACTCCAGGATTATGACCTGAGTCAAACAAAGGCTGTCACTGAACCAACTAAACCACCCAGGTTCCCTGAACATATTTTATATCTACCTTTGTTTGTTTGATACATGGGGAGTCCTAAGATAAAATAAGCAATTATGGCTCTATTATAAAAAAAGAATCAAAACTCCACCTTAAATTGCATTACACCAAAAAGGTAATAGATTAACTTTTGTAAGTGAAAAGTCCAGGGACAGCATTTGTCTTAGTATTTAGGGCTATGGTAACAAAATGTCACAGAATGGGCAGCTTGAAAAACAAATTTATTTCTCACAGTTCTGCAGGGAGTCCAAGATCAAGGTGTCTTCAGGTTGGCTTCTCCTGTCTCTTTGGCTTGCAGATGGTCATCTTCTCTCTGTGTCCTTACATGGCCTTTTGTTTGTGCGTATGCATTCCTGGTGTCTCGTTCTTTTCTTAAGAACAGTTGTATTGGATTAGGGCCCATCCATATGACCTCATTCAACCTTAATTGCCTCTTTAAAGCCCTATCTCCAAATACAGTCACACTGATGGTTAAGGCTTCAACATATGAAATTTGATGATACACGATTTAGTCTATAACTACTGTTTTCACATGCATTTGGACTGAGAGCCAAAATGAGATCATCAGGATTCTCTAATTCTCTTTACTTTCCTCTCTGCTGATTTTATGTTCAATCAGGCCTCCATGTGCTGGCCCTTTGGCAACTCTCGATTTTGCTCTTACGATTTAATAACTTCAGGGGGATGACATCTTTTTCTCAATGGTTTTAATAAGAAATTCTATGGTTGCCTCCTACTGGCCTGGAATAGGACATGTGTATTTCCTTGGAACAATCACTAGGGCCAGGCCCATTGGAAACGTGATTGTCCAAACCTGAGTCATATGCCCATTCCTGGACCCAGGACGGAGGTGAGATGCCCCAACTTGAACCATGGGAACTGAGTAGGAAAGAAGGTGTTTGTTTCTCCAAAGGAAAATAAGATGTTGCTATCAAGAGAATGGGGAACAGATGATGCCTGGCAAAATCTTAACAAATACTACTCCATGACATTTGATTTTTCTTCTAATGCCAAGATGCTATAACTTGATCCTGAGTCACTGGGTATTTTGAACCATGCTGATCTGTTGTTTTATAGAACAGTGCTGGCATTATTTATAAAATTCAGAGTTCCTTCCATAAGCCTTAGAAGTGTAAAGGAAACATGAAATTAATTTGGAAGCACAGAAATGTTCGTGTACTGACGTATCTTCCTCTACTAAAAATGCTAAATTGGACCCTCAGAGGAACGAGGCACCAGCTGTCGTCCTAAGAAATACAAAGGTGAACTTCACTGTAAAGAATCCTCATTCTGAGATTTGTTATCTAAGATGGTCCTCTGCTGGTAGCCATAAAAAAATAATTCTATAAACATACAAATGCTTACCTAAAACACTAATTTTCACATAGGGAAGAACAAGGAACTTATTTATTAATTAGAATATATTGATGTTGATATCTTCTTTATTAAGGAATACTCTATCAATAATTATTTCTCTGTTTTTCTAAAAAAAAATATCTGCACTCACTTGTACAGGCAAATGTTAATTTATTCTTTTCCTTTTCAGCTCCAGTATCCTATGAGAAATTCTGTGGCTATTTGCCTTTCTACTTCTTTGTTTTGCAAAACTATTCCCTATAACATGATGTTTTTGTTTTCCTGTTGTTCATTGCAATATCACCAGTGTTTATCAAAATCCAGGAACCATCCCATTAGGATATAGTTATTCTTTTTACTACTTATGTTGTCCTAGAGGTCCTAGCCTCAGCAATCAGACAACAAAAGGAAATTAAAGGCATCCAAATCGGCAAAGAAGAAGTCAAATTATCACTCTTCGCAGATGATATGATACTATATGTGGAAAACCCAAAAGACTCCACTCCAAAACTGCTAGAACTTATACAGGAATTCAGTAAAGTGTCAGGATATAAAATCAATGCACAGAAATCAGTTGCATTTCTCTACACCAACAGCAAGACAGAAGAAAGAGATATTAAGGAGTCAATCCCATTTACAATTGCATCCAAAACCATAAGATACCTAGGAATAAACCTAACCAAAGAGACACAGAATCTATACTCAGAAAACTATAAAGTACTCATGAAAGAAATTGAGGAAGACACAAAGAAATGGAAAAATGTTCCATGCTCCTGGATTGGAAGAATAAATATTGTGAAAATGTCTATGCTACCTAAAGCAATCTACACATTTAATGCAATTCCTATCAAAGTACCATCCATCTTTTTCAAAGAAATGTCCCTAGGGTAAGCTACTAGATAGAGGACTATAGGTAATATGGATGGTCCCATATTGGCAAATGTTTATACATGTAGGATACTCCACTTTCTGTCCTTTGGTGTGAGCTGTTAGTTTCATGCAATATCTCCTTTTCCTTAGTTGTGAATTCAGTCTCTAATGCTATCATTCATTTATATGTGGTTACTGCATTTCTCTCCTCTGTGTGACCAGGGATAAGATGTCTCACTCTCCAGCAAAATGCATTCCACCAAGAGATGCATCCTTACTTAAATTTTAGGGAATGAATTAACAACCTTATTTTGGGGGTCATTTTTTTCTCATATTCTTTATCTGTACTACAAGATGGTTAACTTCAACTGGACAGAAATGAAATTTGGCATGGCACTGTCTAGAATAATCTGTGAAGCAAAATGGACAATATACTGTTAATATTGTTTCCCTCTAGGGATTAAGACTAGAGGTTAGGGTGACTAGGAAAGTTGGTGTTATGTTTTACGTTAAAAAATAAACTTCCAGATTAAAGTATTATTTATATTCACCAAAGTACACACATTTTAAGTATACAGAACAATGATTTTATGAGTTTTCTCATAAAATCTGACCACCTCCCCCTCCAAAGCCAGAAAAATAGGACAGCAACAACACTATAAGCTCTTCTTGTTCTCTCAATCATACTTCCGCCTCCCAAAGGCCAACAACTATCCTGAATATTTTTTCCCAATCTCTACCACTTACTTTTTTTTTAATATGACAGCTTTATTGAGATATATTTCACATTCTTTATAAGTCACCCGTTTAAAATCTTTAGCTCAGTGGCTTTTAGTATATTTTCAGAGTTGTGCAACCATTACCACAATCAGTTTTAGAACATTTTCATCATTCTAAAATTAGCCCTATACCCATTAACAGTCATTCCCACCTCCCCCATCTTCCCTCAGCCCTTGATAACTACTAATCTACTTTTTCTATGAATTTGCTTATTCTGGGTATTTCACATAAATGGAATTACACAAGGTGTATCCTTTTTCATTGAACATCATGTTTTGCAGGTTCGTCCATGATATAGCACCTGTCAGTACTTCATGACTTTTAATTGCTGAACAGCATTCGAGCTATCCTGAATATTAAAAGTATAGATTAATTTGCCTGTTTGGGAGCATTCCCGATTTTATATTTTATACTTTGGGTCCGGTATTTTCCACTCAACATTCTATTGGTGAGAACAGATGTATTTTGTTGCATATACTCATGCACTCATTTGCTGTATTGTTTTGTATTAAAGCCACAATTTATTTTTTCAATGTTTCCAGTGTTGTTGTTGTTGTTTTTAATATTTTACATTTTTGACAGAGAGAGAGCCAGCAAGAGATGGAACACAATTAGGGGAAGTGGCAGAGGGAGAAACAGGTTGCCCGCTGAGCAGGGAGCCCAATGCAGGGGCTCAGTTCCAGGACCCTGGGATCATGATCTGAGCCGAAGGCAGAGGCTTAATGACTGAGCCACCCAGGCGCCCCCCGTGTTTCGCTTTTATAAGCAATGTTCCTATAAACAGTTCTTCATCATTTTATCTTATAAGCTTCTTTATTAATTCTTTTCTTTCTCTTTCCTTCCTTCCTTCTTCCTCCCTGCCTCCCTTCCTTCCTTTACCATCAATTAAAAACAAATTAAACAAAATTAAAACAAAACAGTGGGAAGCCTAGGTGGCTCAGTTGCTTCATAAGTGGCTGCCTTCAGCTTAGGTCATGATCCCAGGGTCTTGGGATCAAGCCCTACACTGGGCACATTGCTCAGCAGGGAGCCTGCTTCTCCCTCTGCCTCTGCCCTTCCTCCTTTTTGTGCACACTCTCGCTCTTTCTCTGTCAAATAAATAAATAAAATCTTAAAAAACAAAACAAAACAAACAGTACTTGATGAAGATCGCTCCATATCCTTAACAGTCTTAACCTTTTGGCTACCTGTTCTTCGTATACTTCCCAATTTCTCTTTTTCTTCCACTTCCCAAACATGTTTAAACTTAAAGTTGGACCATAACCTCTGCTTTTCTTTTTCTATACTAGCTCCTTCAGAGTACAGTTTGCCATGAGGGTTTCTCATGTTACTTCTAGGCAGAAGGTTTAAATCAGTGTCTCTTCCCCCATCCCAGCCTAACACTCACTTGTTGGTCAGTCCCATAAGCCCTACATTTTATTTTAATCACCGTCCTTCCTCTTTTCTACACCATTTGAGCACTAACCCGATGGCTCCAGACCTGGCTTAATTGTGAAAAGCAAGAATTTTTTAAAAAATTCTTCAAGAGTCAAGAGTCTTGAAGACTCTTCAAGAGTCCTTATCCATACAAAGAGTTGGAGTCGGGGCGCCTGGGTGGCTCAGTGGTTAAAGCCTCTGCCTTCGGCTCAGTTCATGATCTCAGGGTCCTGGGATCGAGTCCCGCACCAGGCTCTCTGCTCAGCAGGGAGCCTGCCTCCTCCTCCTCTCTCTCTCTGCCTGCCTCTCTGCCTACCTCTCTGCCTACTTGTGATCTGTCTGTCAAATAAATAAAATAAAATAAAAAAATCTTAAAAAAAAAAAAGAGTTGGAGTCACCTATAATCAGCTATAATCAGCATGCCCTTCTGATGGCAGGCAGCTCAACCTTATGGGATCCCACAAAATAATATTGCTCTCAACAGGTTACCTTTCTGGAGCTGAGCTGGCTGTGGGTACAGAGGTGCAGTGCCCTGTATAATTCCACGGATGTGAGTCCAATTTAGGGAAAGGGCAGAGTGGGGAAACATGACAGGTGGGTGTTGGGAGAGTGCCCTGAAGGAAAGGGCAGGGGGGCCCTGTAACCTTAGTTGATCCCAGGCACCGAAGAGGGAGGGACTTAAAAATTTTAGAAAAGGTACTGTAAAGCCTGGAGGGTGGGGAGAGGAGGCTTCTGAGGCTTGGGACCCAGGAAAGGAGCACTTCTTGCTGGGGTCAAAGGGCGGTACTGGTTTCCCTATTATCTACAAGGCAAAGTCCAACTTTTCTTTATTTAACATTTTAATTCTTCCACAATCTGGCACAGTTCTCTTGCAGGTGTGGAGAAAGGACCTTAATTCAGTGGTTCTCACTGGCTGCCAAGAGCTGACCATGGGCATTCCTTCCTTCCTTTCTTTCAAGATTTTATTTATTTATTTGAGAGAGAGAGAGAATGAGTGAGAGGCAGAGGGGGAAGCACATGCCCTACTGGGGAGGGAACCCGATGTGGGACTCGATCCCAGGACCGTGGGATCATGACCTGAGCTAAAGGCAGATGCTTAACCACTGAGCCACCTAGGCGCCCTCTACATGCATTTCTTTCTAATTTTCTGTTCAGTGATGTCACTTTGGTAGCTTGAAATTTGTCACAGTGGCATATTAGTGAATGCTACAAATCATGTTTTTTAAATTTTTGGTTTTGAGGCCCAGTTACACATATAGCCATACACCACTG
The DNA here is from genome assembly GCF_030435805.1 of Mustela lutreola. NCBI lineage: Eukaryota > Metazoa > Chordata > Mammalia > Carnivora > Mustelidae > Mustela > Mustela lutreola. Next base: position 93,774,356 of record NC_081297.1, read on the forward strand.
CTTAGATTACTTTTGAAGGGATGTCTTTTAACTAGAGTAAAAGGTATATTTTGCAAGGGCCCTCAAGAAGGGATGTTTTAAAGTGTGTCCTGGACAGAATATTTTTTGGAGCTGAGGAATTCGAAGGGAGATGAAGTAAATTTGGAAAAGGGACAGAATTCTAGGAAGGCAGGTTTATATAATTATACTTAATTTAACTAAGGCCTTTGGCATTAGGCAAACATGGAAAAGTGGGAAATCTAATTATTCTATGAATCCAGCTGATTTTAATACCAGTATCTAGGGGTGCCTGGGTGGCTCAGTGGGTTAAAGCCTCTGCCTTTCGCTCAGGTCATGATCTCAGGGTCCTGGGATCGAGCCCCGCATCGGGCTCTCTGCTCAGCATGGAGTCTGCTTCCCCCTCTCTCTCTGCCTGCCTCTCTGTCTACTTGTGATCTGTCTGTCAAATAAATAAATAAAATCTTAAAAAAAAAATACCAGTATCTAATAATGATACTGCAAAAAAGAAAATGAGGAAATTTATCACTTATGCATATAAATATAAAAATTGTACAAAATGGTAATAAATAGAATACAGTGGTATATTCTATTGATAATAAAGAATACTAATGTTTTATTATAGGAATGAAAAGATAGTTCAATATCAGGAAAGCTATCATGTATAGTTAAAGTTGACCCTTGAACAGTGCAGGAATTAGTGGTGCCAACCCCCTGTGCATTTGAAAATTTGTATATGACTTAAGAGTTCCTGAAAACTTAACTGCTAATAGCCTACAGTTGACCAGAAGCCTTACTGGTAGCATAGTCATATTTCATATATGTATTATAAAATGAAATCTTAACAATAAAGTAAGCTAGAGAAAAGAAAATGTAAGTAAGAAAAATCATAAGAGAAAATACATTTACAGTATTTTTATGTAATGTAATTTTAATGTAAAAAATACATTTACAGAATATTGTATTTATCAAAAAAGTCCACATATAAGGGGAGCCATGTAGTTCAAACCTGTGTTCAAGGGTCAACTGTATATTGATAAATTTTAAGATGTAATATCATATCAGGGGTGCCTGATGGCTCAGTCCTTAAGCATCTGCCTTTAGCTCAAGTCATGATCCTGGGGTCCTGGGACTGAGCTCTGCATCAGGTTTCCTGCTCAGTGGAAGGTCTGTTTCCACCCTCTCCCACTCCCTCTGCTTATGTCCCCTCTCTTGCTGTCTCTGTCAAATAAATAAATAAAATCCTTTAAAAAAGGAATAATATCATATCTATTCATATTAATAGATTTAAAAGAGTTAACTGATACAGTTCAGTAGCAATTCATTTTTTTAAAAGATTTTATTTATTTGGGAGAGGTAGAGAGCAGAGAGTAGGAGGGGTCAGAGGGAGAAGCAGACACCCAGCTGAGCATCCATCCTGGGACTCCAGGATCATGACCTAAGCGAAAGGCAGTCGCTTAACCAACTGAGCCACCCAGGCACTCCTTCAGTAGCTATTCCTAATAAAAATCTGAAGTAGGGGTGCCTGGGTGGCTCAGTTGGTTAAGCGACTGCCTTCTGCTCAGGTCATGATCCTGGAGTCCCTCCCGGAATTGAGTCCCGAATCAGGCTCCCAGCTCCACAGTCTACTTCTCCCTCTGACCTCCTCCCCTCTCATGCTTTCTCTCACTTAAATAAATAAATAAAATATTTTTAAAAAAATCTGAAGTAAAGGAAAGGATTGAAATATCTGACTATATTAAAATGGAAACTTCTCTTCATCAGAAGATACCACATATACGGTGAAAATATAGTCTACAGACTGGGACAAAACATCTGTACATGAAAGAGGATTTTTATTCAGAAGATTTAAAGAACTTCTGCAAATCAGTATGTAAAAGACAAAGAACCTGAAGGAAGATTAGAAAAAGATTTGAACAGATAATTCACTGAATGAAAAGATACTTAGTTTCACTGTTAATAAATTAATTGCAAATCAGAACAATAAGAAATACCATTGCAAAGCCATTGGATTAGATACATTTTTGAAGTTTGATAATACTAAGTGTTGACAAGGATAAAGAACAACAAGACTTCTTACAGACTGCTGGTGGCAGCATAAAACGGTACAAACACTTTGGAGAACAATTCTGCAATACCAGATAAAGCCGAAAATGTGCATATTATGTTGGGCACAAAAACCCCCACAAGTTCTTGTGACTGCATCCTTCTTTCTAAAGGCACTGTCCACTTCTAGTTTTCACTGCTACTGCTACCTTGGCTGGTGACCTTGTCAAGCTCCCTCAGATGGCTGGAATCTGAGCTGAAAGCCCAGACTTTCATAGCTCTCATACTGCTCTAGTGACGTCCTATTCACAACGAGCCATCTCTCCACTTCCAGATGGGAATGTGACACTACACACAGCTTATGGGATCTGGCTTTCTGGGGGGCTGCCAACAAGCCAATGATGCAACCCTGAAACGCATGGGTAGCATCAGCAGCTGGCTCCTTGCAAGGTGAAACTTGACCTATGGGAAGAAGAAGGGGGAAGAGAGATGGGCAGATAAATCTCCTCTCCCTTTCTCATTCTGTAGATTATGCCGTGATGTGATTTCTCTTTCACATGTTCTAAAAAGGGATTCATATGCTGTGTGAACACATCTGCCATGTGATCCATTCTTTTTGTGGATTGTTGTGATGCAGAAGGAAGCAGGGAAATGAATTACATTGGATTGCTTTGTATCTTTCCTTTACTCCTTTTTTTCCTTTTCTGACTGGTGTGGGTTTGCCCCTTTTGAAATAAAGGAGTAGTATCTTAATCTTCGCCCCTGGTTCTGTTTGCTGAAAGACTCAGGCTAAGATACTTTCAATAGGTACTGTTTGGTTCCAAACCATAGACTCTTAATTATGTGCATAGGGAGATATCTATTTTACTGAAGCCTTGTTTATAACAGTGAAAATTTATAAACAATTGGCTGTTACTATGGTGATTTAGGCAAAAAGATAACGTGCCCCACTGAAAATAAAGGACATGGGACTGCGTGTGTAGCATGGCTAGTCCTCAAACTCATACAGTAGAGCAAACAATAGCAGTAGCAGAGAAGCTTGCATTGTATACAACCATTTTTTTTAAAGATTTTTTAAAAATTTATTTGACAGACATAGAGAAAAGTAGGCAGAGGAGCGGGCAGAAAAAGAGAGAGAGGGGAAAGTAGGTTCCCTGTCAAGCAGAGAGTCCGATATGGGGCTTGGTCCCAGAACCCTGGAATCATGACCTGAGCCGAAAGCAGAGGCTTTAACCCACTGAGCCACCTAGGTGCCCCTACAACCATTTACAAAAAAAAAAAAAAAAAAGATTTTATTTATTTGTCAGAGATAGAGTGCAAGCTCAAGCAAGGGGAGAGGCAGGCAGAGGGAGAGCCTGATGTGGGACTTGATCCCTAGACCCTGGGATCATGACTGGAGCCAAAGGCAGACACTTAATTGACTGAGCTACCCAGTGTCCCCGTATACAGCCATTTTTATAAAGCTTACAAACATATAAAGACAATATTATGTACATTTCTATATATGTGCATTTGTAGTAGAAATAGAAAAATATTTTGGGGAACGAAAAGCACACAGTTCCAAGTAGCACAGCCACTGACTTGAGATGGTTTGATTTTCTCACTTTGTGATGGTAGGCAAGTGATATGCTTTCAGTAGAAACCAATCCCGAAGTGTTGAATTCTGGTCTTTTCCCACCTAGCAATATGTGGTGTGATACTCCGTAGTGATTGTGGGCAGTGGCAGTGAGCTCCAGCTTCTGTTCAGCTACGAGATCACAAGGGTAAATGACCAGTAACACAAGCATTCGGCTTTTCACTTCCAGTATAGCATTCAATAAGTGACACGAAATATTCAGCACTTTGTTGTAACACGGGCTTTGTGTTAGATGATTTTATCCAGCTATAGGCTATTGTTTGAGAGTTCTGAGCATGTTTAAGGCAGACTAGGCTAAGCTGTGATGTTTGGTAGGTCAGGGGTACTAAATGCATTTTCAACTTATGATCTTTTCAACTATGATGGGTTTCTAGGGATGTAGCCTCATTGTAAGTCAAAGAAGATCTGTAGCTGCCTTTGGAGAGGGAGGAAGGGAAATGTGATCTGAGTGGCGTCTTTTGGGAGCGTCAATAATAATCTGTAATGCTTTATACCTTAAGTGGTGCGGTGGAGTACAGGTAAAGTGGTCTGGAAAAAGATTGTGCTGAATATGTTTATTTTGCTCCCCTAGATCCAAGGTTCCCTTCTCTAGCCTTCTGTGTGCCATAAGAAACAGAGGCTGACCTATATGAACTGTATCAATGAGCTTCCTTCTGTCTGGCTTCCCCCGGGGGTGCAGTTAGTGGAGAGTATCCAAACGCAATCAGAGGTGGGAGAAGAATAAAGCTTAGGCGTTATCCTTTTGTTTCTACTCTGCTTAGTGTTTTCTTATTTAACTTAAGTATTCTATGTAAGCATGGAGAAGATAGGGCAGATGCAGTCTAGGTTGACGATGTGGTCGAGGTGGAGTAGAGGTGCTGACCCAGCTGAAAGGGAAGGGAAGAGGGTCTGGGAGCTGAACTCACGAGGAAGAATATATCGGCCCTTAAGAACAAGAAAAAAATCGAAAGCTCAGGTCTGGGCATTTTGTTAAAGCTCCGTAGGGAATTCTGTGTCTCATCTAGGAGGAACAGCCTTTGCAAACTCCTAGGCATAAGGCCAGGATGGCTGGATTTGAGAGACTGAGGCACAAGGTAATAGCAGCAGAGGTGAGAGGGTAGGGGTCAGGTAGGTAGAGTGGGAGACTCTAAGAAATTTAAAGGATTTGGTTTTTGTTTTGATTTCTGAACTGACAAAATCATTTTACAAATTTCTTCTGCAAAAATTCTTATCACTTAGGAGGTAATTTGTCAAACCTTCTCCTTCCTTCTCTCCACCACCCTTCTGAGTCCTTCTCGCTATGCTTGAGGCTACAGGGAGGAGTCTCTCTAACCTTCATTAGTGGCACAAAGGACTCAGTGCAGGGTTTCCAAGTCAGAGCTGGAAGAACAAGTCCAAACTGGGTTGCCAGTCTAATAGGATAGGGAAAACAAAAGGAAGTCAAAATATGGAGCCAAGGGAACAAGGGGCAGCAGGGCTGGCCAGTGGGAGGGAGGGTTCAGGAAATCAGATGCAGATGTAGCAGTTTAGTTTGTCTGGGTCAGAAATCTTGCAATCATTTAGAGCCACTATTTGCTCTCTCACAATCTTGCCATCAGTCTTGGGTTTCGGTTTCCTTTTACCAATCTTCTATTTTTTTTTTTCTCATTCTGAAGACATTCCCATTGATAAATAGAAGCAAGATTGTTAAAATGCCATTTTCTTTGTCATTTCTTAACCCAGCCATCTCCAATCTATCCCCCCGCCCCCCCTTCTCCCCCACTCCTCCCCCCACCCCCACAGCCACAGTGATTTTTTTCTCCTTTGCAAATCTGATCATGTTTGGCTTGCTCTCACATTTAGGATAAAGTTTATTTTTTCCCCCAATGAGACTTCTCTAATTTTATGCTCTCTTTATCATTTTGGCTTCATCTCTTGCCTCTTTTTTTTTTTTTTTTTTTTCCCTTTGCATCTTTCTTATTCCTCCCTACAACCTAGCCCTTCCAAGAGATGCAATTTGCCTAAAGTAGTTTCTCAGCAGTGTCCTGGGTCAGACAATTTATTTGCTGTGAGAGGCTGTCTTGTGCATTGTAGGTTGTTACCTGCATACCTGACCTTTACCCCCTAGCTACTGGTAGCACCTACCCAGCTGTGACAACCAAAAATACTTCCAGACATTGCCTAATATCTCCCGGGAGATAGAATTGCCTTTGATTGAACACTGGGTTAGAGCATGTTGTTTTAGGTCTGACCTCTGACCTTCCTTTCTACTTGGTAGTCTTTCTGCATGGAGTAGACTTCTTGTGATATTCCTGGCAAACCCCTGTTCATCTCTCAAAGTCTATCATGTCCCTCTTTCTGTCGTGAAGTCTTCCGTGACTCACAAGGTGGAATTAGGTGAGCTGGCCTTTCCAGTTACAAAGCACGTGTCTTTCCTAGAGCAAGATCCAATTGTATTCTGATTCACTGGGTTTGATTCATTCATATCAGAATGAGTGTTTAGAAGGCAAGACTATTTAAAATAGTTTGTCCTCTGTACCTAGCTAGTAAATATCTAACCCAAGATATTGATGACATCTGTGTGCATCTTTAGAAGTTTGCAAATTTGAATGTGGGGTATGATTAAAGCAGTTTAGAAATGACATTTAGGGACACCCAGCAGGCTTAGTCAGTAAGTGCCTGCCTGCCTTTGGCTCAGGTCATGATCCCAGGGTCCTAGGACTGAGTCCTGCATCCTGCTAGCTCCTTGCTCAGCAGGGAGCCTGCTTCTCTCTCTGCCTGCCGCTCACCCGGCTTGTGCATCCTCTCTGTCTCTCTGACAAATAAATAAAATCTTTAAAAAGAAAAAAGAAAGTTAAAGTTCAAAGGCAAGTTAATTTTGTCCTCATTGCTATTGTAGTGTCTATGATATCTAGATTTTAAATTTCCCACTGCATCTGAAATATGATACTTTGTATATATTTTGTGAAGTTCTTAAACTTGCTTTTGAATACAATTCTAGATTATGTCTTGTATATCTACAATGCAATCTTTAAAACTTAACAATTCATGCAAATCTTGTAAAGATACTATGTATATTTATAGATATGTCTCTTTTGGATTTGAGGATTTTATCAGGAAAATACTGGGATATATGTACTGTTGAATAAACCACCTTCATAGAGCCAGACACTTATTTGACGATAATTTAGTATTTTTAAAAAAGATTTTATTTGTTTATTTCACAGAGAGAGAGACAGAGAGAGAGATATCGATCACAAGTAGGCAGAGAGGCAGGCGGTGGGGGGGGGGGTGTAGGGGGGAGAAGGCCCCCTGCTGAGCAGGTAGTCTGATGTGGGGCTGCATCCCAGGACACCGAGATAATGACCAGAGGCAGAGGCTTAACCCACTGAGCCACCCAAGCACGCTGCAACAACACTTTAGAAGTTTTTTTTTTTTTAATTTAATTTTTATTTGGGAAGTTTGTTATCAATCAGTGATAACTAAAATACATTTTGTTGTCTGTGGTGCTATACTTTACCAATGCTGCCATCTTCTGGATGCTATTAAGCACTGTAATAATCAAAGAAGCTTCTAGTTCTTAGTGGTTTCCAAAAGTAATGTGGTATGTGGGTATAAAAAAAGATATCATTTTCTTTCTTTCTTCTTCTTCTCCTCCTTGCCTGTCCTTCTCCTCCTCTTCCCTCCTCCCCTTCTCTCCCTTCTCCCTCCTCCCCTCTCTTCTCCTCCCTGCTTCTTTTTCTCCTCCCCTCCTCCCTCCCCCTTCACTTCCCCTTCTTCCTCTTCCTTTTCCTCTTCTTCTTTTGGTTTAGTTTGAAAAAGTCCTGGAGATAGTCCTGGAGATTTTTTTTTTTCTTTCTTTCCTTCTTTTTTTTTTCCCGTACTTCCCCCCTAAAGTATTTGTCTTCCTAACCATCTATCACAGGAGTCAGAATGGTATAGTAGTACTCAGGTGTACAGTGGATATGCTAAATATTGATTTTGCCTCTCTAGATTATTATTCACTCTTCTCTACTCTGCTTTGTATTCTAGCAGGCAGAAGCTGATCTATATGGACTGTATCAACAAGCTTCCTTGACTTTTAACTTCTCATTGGATATGGGCAATAGGAAACATTCAAAGGAAATCAAAGGGAGAAAATAGAGTAGAACTAGAGTTATTCCCCCCAACCCTGCCCCAGCTTCTTTCCTACAAGGTCACAGGGCTCTATCCCTTAACTGAAGGTTATATCTCCAGGCAAAGGCCCTTATCCAAACTGCTCACTCTATCTTGGGGAAATAGTAAGCCCTTCTTTCCAGTATCCTTTAGGGCTAAGGATGTTAATTGTGTCTGAGTGTTATGAAACCTAGAGCACTTCTGTCCCCTGCTGTTTACCCTCCATTCTGCTCACACAATTGAACTTAATAGCCTTGAACTTAATGGGGTTAATTTCCTATTCCATGCTATACATGGGTGTCACTTTGGCAAATAGGATACTTACTATTTTTTTGCTCATCAGTTCCACTCAGCATGATGTCATCCATGTTGTGGACTGGCATGAAATTCTGTGATATATCAAGGTAACCCAGGTCTCTGTGAACTAGATCAGAGATGAACATTTTCTGTAAAGAGCCAGCCAGTGGATATTTTAGGCTTTGTGAGCCATGTGATCTTTGTTGTAAATGATCCTTTTATTACACATTCTTTAAGGCACTCAGCTTGAGTGTATTTCTTTTTGGGCCCCTGACTAAAATAATGGAAATAAAGACAGCAGTTAGCCCACACGTGTGTTATTAGAATTAAATAAATTAAGATCTGACTAATACTTAATGGCTGAAAAAGGAAACAAAGATGAAAGCAATTGGAAAGAAAATGATAGTGATAGAGGATAAAGATGATCCAATACTTGGATAATTGCTATTCCTTTAGTGGTTAGAAGCTCCTTCCCCTACTTATATTGAAATATCTTTATAGAAAGGATTCAGAGATATAAAAGAAGAAAACTTTCCTGATATAAAGGAGTAGCTCAATCAGCAGATCAAAATTTCACATTATACCACAAAAACTGATACAGAATGATCAACAATAAGGTGAGACCAAAAAAAAAAAGATTCTTTAAGCAACCGACTCCCCCTAAAAAAGTCCCCCAAGATGAGGGAAAAGAAAAGATTGACCTTATACCAATATTTAATTCCTGAAGACATCTCTGTTTACAAAATTCTAAGGGAAAGAAATGTGATACAATATTGTAGTCAAATATAGCAGCCTTCCTTAATTACTGTTGGGGATTTCCTTGGTGTAATGAGCACTAGACTATTTTATTTCACAATAGTTATCCCTAAGGGAGTCTTTTACCTGTTGTCACTAGTGAATATCTTACCACAATGGAAAAAGTTTATCCATTAAACAAGCTATAGAGATGTTTTTAGAAAATACCTGGTACAATGACAAAATGGTCATTGGTTGTAAACTAAACGATGTATTTGAAGACATGTATCCACTTTTATTACCCTTCAGTGGCTTCAGCTTTTTGTCAGGGATATCATCCTTGGTCATGATTAAAAAAAAAATACTCTCGAATTTATGTGGTGTGTTTTTACCTTTACTTGTTTATGCTCATACATTTTCACTATATAGTATGTTATTGAGAACCCAAATAATTAGGAGTAGACAGACAAAATTATAACAAGCTGTCAGGCACTAAATCATGCTCCATCCCCCAAATTCACATGTTAAAGTCCTAACCTCCAGTACCTCAGAAAATGACTATATTTGGGGACAGAGTCTTTAAAGGGGTAATTAAGTCAAAATGCAGTTATTCGGGTACATCCTAATCATTTTGACTGGTGTCCTTTTAAGAAGAAGACACTTGGACACAGACCTGTTCAGAGGAAAGATGTCAAGATCTAGGCAACAAAGTGCAAGTAGGTTCCTTGGAAATCTGCTGACACTTATTTAAGCAAATAGCTTCCTCCTTCAGTACATCTTTGAGACAGATATTATATATACTGTGATGACTCTTGTGTCTGCTCAATACAATATTTATGCTGGGAAGCTCAGTTCCCTAAAAAGCTTTACTCCACTCTTTAGATGGCTGCACAGTACTTCTCCTATTGCCACTTTCTACTTTCTAGTGGTTCCATAGATCACTGGATCCACTAGATCATAAGGCCCAAGTGACACATCAGCTTCTTCATTGTATCTGAGACCTGTTGAGGAGCTTTTTGGTGCTTGTGGGCCCCTGCAAACTGGCAGTGCACTCAAATATGTATTTATTGCCCTTTTAATCAGGAGAGAATCCCTGGGTGCCCGGGAGGCTCAGTCAGTTAAGCAACTGACTCTTAATTTCAGCTGAGATCATCTCAGGGTTGTCAGATTAAACCCTGTGTTGGGTTCTGCACTGGGCATGGATCTTATTTAAGCTTCTCTCTCTCAAAAAGAAAAAAAGAAAAAAAAAATCTCTCTCCTTCTCCCACTGCCCTTTCTCCACTCTGAACAAAGAGAGAGAGAGAGAGACCCCAAACGTGTCCCCTTTTTCTTGGTGGGAAGTGCAATGTTCAGTAACTTTTCCTTTATTTTAGAGGAGCTCTCCCAATATGACCCAGACTAGTCAATCTCTAGAATCTTCAATAAGGTGGCCGGGCCTTGAACTTAATGGGGTTTATTTCCTATTCCATGCTATACATGGGTGTCACTTTGGCAAATAGGATATTTACTATTTTTTTGCTCATCAGTTCCACTCAGCATGATGTCATCCGTATTGTGGACTGGCATGAAATTCTGTGATATATCAAGGTAATCCAGGTCTCTGTGAACTAGATCAGAGATGGACATTTTGTGTAAAGAGCCAGCCGGTGGATATTTTAGGCTTTGTGAGCCATGTGATCTTTGTTGCCACCCTTCAGCTCTGTGGTTGTAATCTGAGCCCATAACACCTAGATGGCACCCAAGTGTGGCTATGTTTCAATAACACTTTATTTTAATATGAACACTAAAATTTGAATTTCATGTAATTTTTACACATCATGAAATAGTATTCATCTTTGGATTTTTGTCAATGATTTAAAAATATAAATACCATTCTTCGCTTGTGGGTCATTGAAAAAGAAGTGGCAGGCTGAATCTGGCCTGGGAGTTGCAATTTGCTGATAGCTGAATTAGATTACGGCAGAGAGCCGGAACACTGACATAGACAACTAAGGCAAAACCATGAAAGTATCCCGCCAATCCTATTAATGAAGGCAGACTGCCCCTGGTTATCCTTACACATACACAATATACAGAAAGGGGAGTATGACACGTCAGTGCTGTGTATGGCAGGGGCTGTATTGATTCACTCCATTAGAGAAGGCAAGTCTGAAACAGCAGGTGCACTTGAAATCATCAGGTAATTAATGTTATGATAATCCATGGTCATTCCCTTAGATACTTCTGTCTTCTGAGTGCACCATCGAGGCAAGTTCAATGCTAACAGGGTAGGAATCCTTACCCTAGAGCTTTCTAGTTTTTTGATGATAGCACTAATCTTTGATATTTCCCCAGAGTATTTAAAAACATAATAAAGAAAATATTTACTTAGAAATGGTTATGCACATAATAATAATACTTTCAATATATATTTATGTGTGTATGTATGTAATATACATACACACATATATATATTACACTGTTGAAATGGTTGTTGCTTGGTTGTGTATTTATGGGTAATTTTTTTCACATCGGTACACTTTTTAATGCTTTCTATTACAGTGAAAATATATTCCCTTACAGCCAGAAAAAAATCTAGTTTGTTTTTTGTGAGGATCACAGTTAAAGTCAGTCAATACTAAATTTGTCTAGATATCAGGTATATGAGGCTTATGAACTTAAGCCTGAGACTAGTTGATACCAGCACTAGCCTCAGCAAATGCAAATATTTGAATTATAAGTCACTGTACTAATCTCACAAAAATTTCAGTTAGCTCAGTATTCTTATTTTGTTAGTTGATTAAATATTTAAATTAATGCACATTCGGTATATATATAATTGCATCTGAGACCTGTTGATACATATATATATCAACTTGCAAAGAGAATTCTAAAGCTCTAACTTCCAAGTTAAAACAAATTAATTAATGGAGCCTATATACATGCTGCCCACGCTAGTATTAATGATGTATGAAATACGTAACACTAAACTAATATGTAACACTAAAATAATCCTAAATTCGTGACACTAAACTAATACGTAACGCTAAACTAGCCGGACAATCCAGGAACCCCGTGTTCAAGCATTGCACTGTAAATGCAGGTGGTCTGTTACTGCATTGTTGCGGTAGACGGAGTGGGTGTGGATGCTGAGTCACTACTGCAGGCCTTAGCACTACCTCTGTTTGGAGTTAACTGGAAGAAGAGGAAGAAAAGATCATGATTTGTTTCTTCTTTATTGTTTCCTTAAGTTTTCCTCTATTTTCTGAGGCCTTAAAAGTTCTAGGCTTGGAAATCATAGCTCATTCCTGGAACCCCAGTGATTTTATTGCTGATCAGTGTAAGGAACGTAAAGCTGCAAGTATAAAGGTTTCCAGCATGTGCTTTCTTCCAAATGCCTTTCTAGGCTTTTCTCACTTGGGTATACTGACTGGTGCTCACAGAGGGGATGAAAGCAAGGTGTTGTCACAGAACGGAAGTTCAGGGAAAGACTTTGCCCACCTGCAGATGAATGACAAGGCCTTAGACACTTGGACCAGTTATCTGAACTGACCAACCCTTCCACAGTTCCTTGTGTTTGGAGGAGAAAGTCTGTAGAAAAGGAAGGGAGCATTGGGCTGGGTGTAGAAATTCTTGGTTTTAGTCAGATTCTACTAATAATTAGACTCTTTAATAAGTAGATGTGTGACCTTGAGTTATTGCTAAATTTCTTCTTGTCCCAGCTTTTTTATGTTCCAAAGATGTGACAAATGATGTACTCTCTAGTGCTGTCCAGGGTTCAGCACCTCTCTTCTCTGGCCCTCTGAGCTTACCTCCAACACTGCCATGCTGGGTCCTAATTACTGAAAATAAACCTGTCAGCACTTGCACCTTGCCCTCCCCAGCTGTTCACCAACCTGTAAGCTGTTTGAGACCAGGACCACATCTTATTCAACTTCGTTGAATTCCCAGCGTTCCAGAACGGGCAGGAGGGGACATGTGAAAACCCAGCCTGGATCAGTGATCCATTTGTGAAGATGGGAGTTGGGGTGGGGGGCTCCTGACATAGGCTTCATCTTCCTGAGTAGTGGTTGTTACTGGGATAAAAGGAAGAAAGGGAACAAATATCTACTGAGATCCTACATTTATTAGTTAAATATTTGCATTTAATACTTCTGAGATGTGATATAGGTATAATTATGGCAATTTCACAGCACATAAAGTGTGTAATTTGCCTCAGCAAGTGACCAGCTCTGAATACGAACCCCAGGTTTCTCTTAACTTCAAAACCCAGGCTCCTTTCACCCTAATATGCCTGTAGTGGTAATAATTGGTAGCATGGTCTCTGTAGAATAACATTATTACAACAGATTTATGAAAATAGACCCCAGGAGTGTTGGGACTGAAAAGAGCTTTTTTTGTGATACTATTTCTGTAAAGCTTACTTCAGCAGAGTCCTTATTTCTAAACAGCTTCAGAAAGGGGACTGGTTCTGGTGTGGGGGGGTGTACTTTACCATTAAGACCTTTAAAAGTTTTTTTTCCTTTCTCCAGTGTACCTCTTCCTCCATGATTCCCCCATCCTCAGTTCTGCCTTTACATTGTTGTAGTACTCAGTTTATAACACTCCTAGAGCTTTGTTATCCTGCCTTCTATTGTAAATGTTTATGTATCTGATTTGACCCCGGCTCTGTCTTCCAGTTCTGACACCGTGTAGCAAGTAGATGTTCAATAAGTGCTTGTTGAATAAATCTATCATCTTTCCCCTTCAAATTTGTCCTGAAGTCTTCTTTAAACTACTTAAGGGATTTCCTTCTGCTCCAAATAGAGAGAAGTAACATGAAGGTGATCTAAATGGATATGACAGTCTTCCGCGATGCTGCATTGCTCAGATTCCCCTTCAAAGGACTCTGAAGGCCTTGTGTCCCCAGCTACGGGGAGTGCTGTCAGTGGACAGCTCCAGCTGGCGGTGCCTCCTGGGATCACTTAAGCTGTAAAAAGCTGCCTCACCAAGGTCACCCTGTTCCCAGGGTAGCCCGCATTTAGTGACTGACTAAGTTCGGGCTATATAATTTTGGAACACTGCATCGAAAACTAATGATGTATTTTATGGTGACTAACATAACACAATAAAAATTTTTAAAAAGGAAAAGCAGTTTTAATCATGTTTTTAGATTTTTTAGAAGAGTTTAATATTGAACTGAATTGTTTTCCTACAGTCCTTACCTAATTGGCTCATTAAAGTACTTGTTCAAAGAAAAAAATTGGGCTATATAGGTTTGATCTTATTAGCCCAGTGTGAGATTGCTCTGATGGGCCATTTCAGCTTCCACTTGAGAAACTGAGCTAGGATTTTTTGGTTTAATGTTTTTGTGTTTTTAAGTTGAAATCAATTCATTAAAAATTAATGAGTAATAATTACTAATTTACAAAGTATTTTTGACCTATTATCTCACTTGAATAGATTGGGTTAAGAACCATTTACTTTAGGAAACCTCATCTAGAAAATTTTTCCTTTCTCTTCTGTCCCTTCCTTGTGTTGTGCCAAAATTTACTATATTATAAATTTTATTGATAACTCCAAGCACTTAATCCTTCTAGGGTTTAAAAAATGGATCCAGGGGTGCCTGGGTGGCTCAGTGGGTTAAAGCCTCTGCCTTCGGCTCGGGTCATGATCCCAGGGTCTTGGGATCGAGCCCCGCATCGGGCTGTCTGCTCCGCGGATAGCCTGCTTCCTCCTCTCTCTCTTTCTGCCTGCCTCTCTGCCTACTTGTGATCTCTGTCTGTCAAATAAATAAATAAAATCTTAAAAAAAAAATAAAAAATGGATCCAGGTAATACTTGCTCACTTAGCATGACAGAATAGAAAGAATATGAGTATTGGAGTCAGACTGAGTGTTAGTGTCCCAGGTATTGTATACATAAAACAACTACCACATGGCAAATACTTAGTTAATATTTTTAAATTTTTTCTATATTATATCTTGCTAATCCTGCTGACACCTTTATATTTCATCTCCTTGCATCCATTCTTTCCAGCCAACATCTCCTCCCTTCCCCAACCACTTACTCCAAACTATGGTCAAAATGATCTTTTTAAAATGAAAATCAGTCTCTTCTCTGCTTAAAATCCCGAGACTTCCAATTGCTTTCAAGCTAAACACCAAACTTCTTACTTAGACTTCTAAAAACTAGAATGTTTTGGTCCTATTTACCTCTCCAGATTCATCTCCTACACGTCTGCCTTCTTTCATTGTCTCTGCTACAGCCTCTTCCGCCTCCTTCCAGGCAGCTCCCTCCCAAACCCCACCTCTCTTTGTCCTGTCTTTCTCTTGTTCCCAGGGCCTGGAATGCTCCATTCCTGCCCGTCGCTTCCCCTTGGGTAGCTAGTTCCTCCTCCTCCGTTAGAGCTCAGCCTTGGAAAGCCCTCTCGGAACCGCTTTCCCTTCCTCCTATATAAGTCATTGGTGTACACTGTCATATAACTGTGTTCCTTCACTTCGGGACACTTAGATACATTTGTAATTAAGCATCAGTGTGATCAATTAATTGATTTTTCCGTCTTTCCTGCAAGACCGAGTTCTGTGGGAGCGGGAAACTTGTTTACTGAATTCTCATAACCTAGTCCAGTGACTGGACCATAGGCAGCCAGTCCCTGTTGGATGATTTGCTCACGGTGCATGATAGTCAGCAAAAAAACCCAGGTGTGTGAATGTGTATGCGTATGCTTTTTATTATTAACATTTTTTAATAAATGAGGAAACTGAAGCTCATTTAAGTTCCAAGTCATACCACTTATAGATCCAGGGTAACTTACAATTTTTAAAAGCCACATTTGTTTTTATGAATATTTAAATACATTTCCTTTTTCTCTTTTGTATTATCCATGTATTAAAATATTCTTATTGTTCTTGATTGAGATCAGAGTCTCATTTTCTTCTCAGTTACTTGGCACTCAAAAGATTCTAGTATCCTTTTAAATTTACTTATGCCTTCTGACTTGTAAATGACAAAGAAGCACTATGACCCTGAAATATCATTGTCCAGCCTGTTGACCGTTGCCCTGGGAATATAAACTGCTCCCAAATTGATGTTCAAGTCAATTATCAAATATTTGAGCCACACCAGATAGTTTATATATTTATTTGTTGATTTTAAAAGAGATTTTTATTTGACAGAGAAAGTGTGCACAAGCAGGAGGAGTGGCAGAGGGAGAAGGAGAAGCAGACCACCCGCTGAGCAGTGAGCCAGGTGTGGGGCTCCATCCCAGGACCCTGGGATCATGAGCTGGGCCCAAAGCAGATGCTTAACCAACTGTGCCACCCAGGGTGCCCCCCCCACCAGATGGTTTATGCGGACAATGTGATTTATGGTGGGTCCCGCAGGCCATGCTTGATCAGCCAGACTTCTGGAGGGACCGGAGACTGAATAAGATCAGTCACAAGGGAGCTTTATGTGGTTATGACCAAATCCCTAATAGAAACCCTGGACATCAAGGTTCAGGCGAGCTTCCGTGGTTGACAGTATCCATATTTGTTGTCACACGCTGTTGCTGGGAGAAAACTATCTGTAGGTGCTTATGTATAGAAGTCCACCGGGAAAGGAAAACTAGAAGCTTATTCTTGGTCTTCCTTGGACTCCACCCTATGTACACCTTCTACTTCTGCTGGTTTAATCTGTACCCTTTTCATTATAATAAACAGTAACCATGCGTTTTTCTGAGTTATATAAATCCTTTTAGTGAATCATTGCAACTGAAGGTGGTCTTGAAGACCCTGGTCATAGCTGCCTTGTAAAGGCATGGACTTTGAGATTGCTTGGATGGGTTTCAAACTCAACGCTAATATAAGCTGTGTGATCTTGATCAAGCTGCACAATCACATTGCCCGTTTATTTCTGCATAATTGAAACTAGCACAGTAACATCTATGTTACAGTGTTGGTATGAGGATTACATGAGATAATGTAAGAAATGTGCCTGGCATGTGTTTAAAGGTAGTGTTTGTTATCACATTGGGGTAAGGGGTGTGGGAATACAAAGATTATTAAGAAATATTCTCCACTGTCTAATCATTTGCTTTACCAGTCAATAAAAGAAAAAAAAAAAGAAATATTATTCACTGCTTAAGAATTTAGTCAGGAGGAGGGAAATCCTTGTCATGAGGGCTATGGGAAAATTAGGTTATTTCCCCGTTGGTCCACTGCCTGTATTTTTTTTTTTTATTTTTATTTTTTTAAAGATTTTATTTATTTATTTGACAGAGAGAGAGATCACAAGTCGGCGGAGAGTCAGGCAGAGAGAGAGAGAGAGAGAAGCAGGCTCCCGCTGAGCAAAGAGCCCGATGCGGGGCTCGATCCCAGGACCCTGAGATCATGACCTGAGCCGAAGGCAGCGGCCCAATCCACTGAGCCACCCAGGCACCCCGGTCCACTGCCTGTAGATTGATAACTGGTTGAATCAGCTAGGCACACTGTTCCTCCTACTCATCAGCGCTGCTCTCCTTGGGTAGGGACAGAACAGTTGTAAAGATAAATCTAAGATACATACACATGCAATTAGCCGAGATGTATCTTCAATATAATATAGTGTGATATTATATTACATTATATACCAGTTGAATTGGAAAGCAAGTGGGCCAATCCTGAGCCCAGAAGAATGTTACTTCTCTGTCTGTGCTGTCCCTACCCCAGGACATTGGTGCCTATAAGTAGGAGAGATTGTTGTGTGGCTCACTCAACCAATTCTGTATACACGCACACACATCTTTCATTTGCCCATTACTGCACAGAAAGGTACAGAACCAAAACCAAAATTTAAAAACATTTTCCTACTCACCTGATCTGGAAGCACTTTTGGGGGTTCTTCATTTTCATTTTTTATTATTTTTATTTTATTTTATTTTAAGGTTGGTAACAATGAAAAACAAATGGTTAAAGAAAAAGAAAAACAAATGGTAAGTTAAGACTCCTGCCCATAACACACACACAGACACACACAGACACACACACACACACACACACACACACACACACACACACACATTTTCCCTATAGGCTCATTTCCGTCTTTTTTACTTAGTTTGAATAGAGGAATTTGAAGGGTGAATCTTTGGGTAGAGAAAGGATTGCAGTAACATTCATTTGCATTTAGCGGTGAGTCAGACCTAGGGATTCCCCTGGGCATTACAGAGCTGAGCATGGGTACAGCCCGGTGAATGGCAGTTAGGACATGTCATGGGGATTTGGTTCATGGTAGATGTGGGTCAGAAGCAGGGAGGAAAGGGTCACACATCCTGCCTTCCTCCCTTTTCCGATAGTCCCCACTAGTGTCTAAGGGGCAAAGCCTGCTCTGGGGCCTTGTGAGAAGCAGAGCAGGGTTTTGGCCTCACTGAGGTGAAAGTAAAAGGAATAGGCAGGGAATTCTTAGGCAAAGGAAGCGGGGAAAAAAGATCCTAGGATAGGAATCAGAGAGCTGTATGAGAAGCCAAATAGCTTTTCAACAGGCAGTTTTGAGGTCCCCGGGAAACTAACTGAATATCAACTTGCCTTCTTCTCAAGAATGAAGACCCATGTACTGCCCCAGAGTAAAGCCACCTGCCCTAAAATTTCCATTTATACCCGGACTCATATTTATATTGGTTTCCAGCAAACCCACACCCATGCTCCCAGCACACAGCAATGTGATCTCAGATATTTTCAAATTCACACCTGCAGGAGAGCTCCCTTCCATTTACACCCTATAAAATACACAAAGTATACATTTTATTGCCACAAATGCTCGGAAAAGACAAAGCCCTTTAGTCTGCCTTGAGGCAAAAGTAATCTGAAAAGTTAATCTTTAGTCAATGCCTGGAAACAATGTGAAAAGTTCTCACCCATCCACAAATTCAGGGATTGTTGAAATTTTCACCCAGAAAGAAAGAGAAAGCATTTCTAAATCAAATGATACTGACCTCAGATGGGGAGCCTGATGTTATATGTTAATATTTTCAGTTTAAACATACTGTTATTGAACAGCTGCCTCTTTAAGGGAGAGGAAAAGATGGGTTTAGATGGACTCTTTCCCTAAAATCAGGAGTCTGGTCTACATACAACCAATGATCAGGAGTGTGGTTAAATAGAACTGAACTGACCATGAGAGGAAATGAGGGTCAGTAATCCAAACCCTGGCCTTAGTTGAAATGGAATCATAGTTCAGCTCTTCTCTCTGCACAATCTGGTTTGTTTCCCTACAGAAGTTGATTTGAAGAGCAATTGCCAGTAAAGCTCCTGGTTACATATCTCCACCTCAGAATTTGTGCATGGTTATAATCCAGCCTGCGACAGGTGGTGCTGGCAGCGTCTGAGAAAGCAGACGCTAACAGAAGACTTTGGGAAGGCATCACTTACAGGCCAGATACCAGTGAAAGCCCCGTCAGTGGTAGAAATAGCAGATAGTCCATGGCATGAGTGGCAGTACAGTTTTTAAAACTTTCACCAGCTGTGAACTTGGATGGTGTATCAGTGGAAGAAATGCACTGCTAAGTGCAAGCCATCACCCATCTGAGAACAACAGAGGAAAGAGGGAGCGCTAGGACTATGGGATCAGACGGCTGTTGCTGAGGGCCATTGGATCTCTGTAGAAAGACAATGAAAGGGGGATTAATTATCAGTTCAAGGCTAAGTCAGTTCAAGGCTAAGTGTGAAAGCCAGAGAACTCCGTGGTAGTCATCCTCCTTGGTAGGAGACTCTTATCTCCTGTAGTAGACCCCACCCCCGCCGCCCCCAACACTGAAGGTAAGGTCAGTAGCACTCCAGAGAAAGCTAAATTCTCAACCACAGCAAGTGTCCTTTGCCAAAGTCAGGGCTCTGCTGGGGAAGGAATGGGATCCTGAGACAGGGGATGGAGACATCTGGTTCATGCACTGGACTATCTCAAATCCCCAGATTTCTCTGCAGAAGTGGCCTGTTGAAAACGAGTTCTTACCCTTCAGGTCACGAGGCCACTAGTGACTAGACACTGACTGGGCCAGTTGAGGGCAGCTGTCTCTGTCATCGCTCAGCCCAGGACTGTCTTACAGGGTGCTTGAAGAGAACAATCATGATGACAAGGATAGAGCCCCGTCCACTGGCTTGGCAGAATGGGTTGCCTTGCACCGAGACTGATCAAGCAATTGTTGCTGCCAAATGTCACTGGGACCAATCCTGGGCCTCTTATATGTCACTTGGTGGCAGATTAACTGCACCGGATCCACCTTAGCAATTTATCCTGACTGGACTGACATTTATTCTGGGTATGGTTTAACTTTCTTGCCTACAGCGCCTTATCCAGCATCGCTAGCTGAGAGCATACAAAGTGTTTAGTTACGGACGTGGGTTCTGGATGACATCTCATTGGACCGAGGGACCACTTATCATGGAAATCTAGCGGTTCATACATGCTCTTAAGATCCACTGGTCTTTTTTTTTTTTTTTTTTTTAAGAATTTATTTATTTATTTGAGAGAGAGTGTGTGAGCATGAGCCAGGGGGTGGGGGGTGGTGGGCAGAGGGAGAATCAGACCCCCTGATGACCCGGGTACCTGAGGTGATGTGGGGCTTGATCCCAGAATCCTCAGATCATGACCTGAGCCAAAGGCAGATGCTTAACCGACTGAAACACCCAGGCACCCCCAAGACCCACTAGCCTTATCACATACCATTCTACATGGCGGCTTCTGGCTTGGTAAAATGATGGAACAACTTTGATGAAAGCAGATCTAATGAAACCTATTGAGGTGCCATCTCGGATAGAGCACTCTGAGAAGATGTGGGCACCATTCTCCAGGGCAGTGTATATCTTACATCAACTAACATTGTACAGTGTTGGTTCTACAAGAAGTAGATATGATAGAGTTGATTTATAGCTAGACTGGAAAAACCCTTCTCTATCTCTGGAGATCCTAGTTTTTGACTCTTAGCCAAGATAAAGGCAGTGGGATTTATGATGCTTTATTAAAAGTCAGAAGCTCCCATGGTGACCACCAAGGCTAATTTCTTTACTGATGATCTTCGACTGGTGGTCTAACCAGTCTGACTAGGTTGGCCAGTGGTGCATCAACACTCCACTGGGAACCTTTGTATTTAGCTTTCCCAAAGGTAAGATTCCTTGTGCAGATATTGGCAGTTCAGCCCAGATTCAGAGTGTAATTGTGTTTGAATAAGGACCATGGGAAGTTATGTATGAAATATCTCAGACCTCTAATCCTTGCCTATACTCTCCACCTCTTGCCTCAAATTGTCTTTAAATAAAATCCTTAAGTGAGTCTGGTAAGTCCTTTCAAATGTCTGAACTTGGGAAATCTTTGCAATAAATTGTATAGATCTGGGAATCAATGAATAAAAGCAGGATTGGCCTCGAACCATTCTCAGTAACTCATTCAGGAAGTGGTGTTTCATTTCTGAAACTGCACATTTGGAGATCCTGGTTCCCAAAGAGGCAACACTTCCCCTATGGGACATAGCAAATATTTCATTAAACACCGAGCAATGGCTGTCACTCCGTTACTTAGAACTCACTGTGACCAAAGACCAGCAGTCAAGAAAGGGATTCACCGGGGTGCCTGGGTGGCTCAGTGGGTTAAAGCCTCTGCCTTCGGCTCGGGTCATGATCCCAGGGTCCTGGGATTGAGCCCCACATCGGGCTCTCTGCTCCATGGAGAGTCTGTTTCTTCCTCTCTCTCTCTGCCTGCCTTTCTGCCTACTTGTGATCTCTTTCTGTCAAATAAATAAAATCTTTAAAAAAGAAAGAAAGAAAGAAAGAAAGAAAGAAAGAAAGAAAGAAAGGGATTCACCATCCTGGGAAAAGTAATTCACTGTGATCATCAGGAAAGAATATGTTTGGCACCCCGTGATGCCTTTGGCTTCTTAATACTCCCTTGCCCAATTTGATGGTAAATGGATAAGTACAATAGATATTCTGAGAAGGGGATGATGAATAGGATCTTAGACCCCTCAGGGATGAAATTCTGGGTCACCAAAAAAGGTAGAGGGAAACTCAAAGTGGTGTAGAGGAGACTCTGATTCTCAGTTATGGTCTTGAGAAGAACTACACTGTGGGTGCTCCAGTTCATTTCATTAACCTTTTTCTCTGACAAGTCTTTCCCCACCCCTCATCCCCCCACCTCCAACAAAAGATCCTATAAAACCCTAGAGTGGCTGCTCTTAGAACTTAAGAAAAACAAATTGATCCAAAGGCTCAGGGATGGACTATGGATGCTGCCATGCACCACCCATGTTCCCCCCCCCCCCCCAGCTGCAGAACTGAAGCTGTCATTCCCCTACATGCTGGGAGTGATGGAAGCCAACAGTTCTCAGCCAAATCCTTCTCCAGGACTTGGCCTTGGTTGAAGAGATATGCTTTGCCCAAGGTCTTGCCCCTTTCCAAGGAGCAGTTCACATCCAATGTCTTGTTGTTGTGGGAGTATCAGGGCCCAGTTCTCTCGCTCCAATTTAGAACGACTCCGGAGTGTCCTCCTGTCTTCAGAATGTCCTTTAGGATTAGCTGAGAGCTTTGCAGTGACCACAGTACACGTCAGCTTCTCTCTCGGTTCACTTTTACTTGTCTCTGAGAGTACTCCCTAATACACACTCTGCTCTTAGTCTCTGTCTTAGGGTTTGCTTTATAGGAAACCCAATCTATGACCATCTGAGGACATCTTTCCAAACCCCAGTCTAGTTCCCAGGAAGCCTGTAATTGTCTTACTCTTGGAGTAAAGCTGCAGTGTCTTTCAAACAGCATTCCAAGTAGCGCTTCTGTGGGGTGGCTTCATTATAGATATTTAACTAGAATTTCATTTTTAAAAGATCACTTTAGCCATTTTAAAAGGACTAAAGTCAGCAATAACTATTGAAAAGCCATGAACACAGAAATGTACATGTGTTATATATTGAATTAAAAAAAAAGTTTATTTTTTTTTAGTAATCTCTACACCCAACGTGGGGCTTGAACTCATGACCCCAAGATCAAGAGTTGCACACTCTTCTCTGAGTCAGCCTGATGCCCCTATATACTGAATTTTACACATCTCTGACAGTGTATTAACCTGTGGTGGCAGCTTCATCCTCAAGCAGGCGGAAAAGGATACTCATCTGCCAAAAGTCATGGAGAATGTACTCTCCATTCCTGTCTTCAGTTATGTCCAGGAAGGTTAATGGGAAATAAAAAAGCCACAGGGAAAAGTGGACTGGGGTAATCGCGGTTCAAGGATTAGTGGAAACAGCTGGTAGGACTGGGGAGAAAAACGACATCTCTAGGCCCTGGGAACGGTGGGTTGTCAGTCTCCCCTGTAGCCTCCTGAAAGGTGCCTCAAGATCTCAGGATCTCGGAGGTGTCATGTTTCCAGGGCGTGAGACCCTACAGTGGGGTTGGCTGTTAATTTTCTGTGAGGCCAACGTCACAGTACTGAGCTGTATCCTGTGGAGGACACAGTTGTGGACTGGTTTAGTCCTCAGCCACTACGGCACTGAACTAACTCCCTGTCCTGCAGACTGGCACGGTCTAAGCCTCTAGAACTCTGGGCTGAGCGAAAGCAACACATACGATTAAGGCTGAAGTTTCCCCTGGTCCATTTGACTGAGGGTGAGGGTTAAAATGATGAATAGGCTAACAGACATTCTTGTTTGCCCGAGTTTGTTAACTAAGATTCCTACGCGTTATAAATTCGTTCGTTCGTTCGTTCATTCATTCATTTATCAAAAAGGTCCCGAATACTTTGTGTCAGGCATTGAACTTGTATCTGGACATACGGTGGTAAACAAAATCTCTGTGGAGTTTGTAGTCTGATAGTTGGGACTTGTGACATTTGGCTGGAGGCTTTTCTTTTCTTTTAAAGATTTTATTTATGTCTTTGAGAAAAGGAATGTGAACAGGGGGAGTGGCAGGCAGAGGGAGAAACAGACTCTCCCTGAGCAGGAAGCCTGATGTGGGGCTTGATCCCAGGAACTTGAGATCACAATCTTAGCCAAAGGCAGATGTGTAACCAACTGAGCCACCCAGGCAACCCCGGCTGGAAACTCTGAAGTTGAATGTGTGTGTTGGCATGACTCCCCGTTTACAAGTCTCATACCCATATTCAAATAATTTACTAACAAGGAGGTAGGTGTTACGTAATTACATTGCTCCAGATGAGGGATAGTTGGAAGAAAGGCAGGCAGGGACAAGGCCCACCCTAAGAGGAAACCACCCTTAAAAGGATTTTACACCACCCTGGAAGGAGTCCTCAACCCTTCCCCACTTGATAGATAGATGACAAAAACCTGATTGGATGACAGGCTTCGAGGGTTAATCAGATTAAAACAGCCCACCAACAAAGCCCATAAAACCCCCTAGACTTAGAAACTCTCAGTGGCCACCTTCTCAAGTCCCTTCCCTCTTCAGAGCTTTCTTCTGTCGCTCAGTAAACCTTGCTTTGCTACCTACCCCTCTGTCTGGTCTACCTCTTCATTCCTCGAAGCGGCGTGACCAAGAACCGTGGGCACCGAAGGGAAAGAAATCCTGTGATACTCCTTGAACCAGGTAGAAATATCAACAGACAAATATTTCAGAAGAATATTTTCTCTATGGCAGTCGGGCTACATAGCGGTTCGCACAAGCAGTCTTTAGCTAATCCAAGTTTAAAAGGGAACGTAAACCTTTAAATGTGCTAGGATTATACTTGGGGGGGGACAGCATTAAGGCTCTTCATCTCCCCCAGTACCTCTAAAAGTTAGAGAGCTAGGGTGGTTAGGATTCAGGTTTTTTTTTTTTTTTTTTCTTCTTCAGAAGAGATCAAATAGAATCCTTCCAAGTAGAAGCCAGGAAGATTCTCTGTGTCAATCTGGCCTTCCCCAGAGCCGTATTCAATCCAAACATTACACAGAAAATGTCCTGTCTGATACCTACATTGTACCAGAAACCAGGATTTTGACTAGATGCGGATTCTTAAAAAAATGGTCAAGTACTATTAATGTGAATCCTTTCATATCTGATTTTTCTCTCCAAACCACAGTAACAGTAAATGCCTAAATAAGTAACACTGTTGATTTTACAAAGTACAGCCTAGTAAGAAGCCCACACTTAGGCTGCGGTTCAATTTCTTTTTTTTCCAGCTTTCAACACTACTACAACTCATCAGAGGAAAATTGCACGGGAGAAAAAATTCTTTTCTTCCCCTCACAGGATCAAGGGGGGGGATAAGGAAAGAGAAAAATAATGCGACTAGGTACAGTCAGCCCAAAGTAGAGTTAATGTATTTCCATCTCTAAAATTACTTACTCAGACTGCTTTTTTGATGAAAAACTCCAATAATTGTCAGTATTTGGCATCAAGGATTGCAGAATGCTTTCTGTGAGATTAGCATTTAATTTTAAATTTCCTTCAGTAGGACTTTCAAACAGAATGCCTATTAGTGTGTTCTTAAGGGTATCGTACTAGCTCAGCCCTTATAAATTTTTATAGGGAACAGAGCTGGAAGTTGTCTTATTTGTTTTTGTTTCTTTGCTTGGTGGATTTGTACTGGATTTGGTCATTATATTGTTTCATTAAAATAATGATATTAATAAGCAAGTTTTTTTTTAATATGGTTTCTCACCATGGAAACCATTTTGAGTTCAGTGGAAGGCATTTTTTAGGTTACTTTTCTTTACTTAGTGGTATATTTTGAGAGCCAGCTACAATGACTACAGAAATAAGAGGGCTTTAGGTTTTGGAAATGTATCAAAATCCAGTGACTTGAGGACAACAAAATTTAATTGATTTAATAAGCTTTATCATCAGGTTCCAATGGTTGATTTCGATCTCTTGTCAGTATGGATTGGTCAATGAAATAATTTCAGGGTTTTTTTTTATGTGAAATCGATTTGCATTTTTAAAGTCAACTAGGCTTGGCTGCTTGGGTTGATAACAACAAGGGTTTCTTAATTTTATTTATTTAAGAGAGAGAGAGAGAGAGAAAGCACAGAGGGAGAGGGAGAAGCAGGCTCCCCACTGAGCAGAGAACCTGATGTGGGGCTCGACCCCAGGATCCTGAGATCGTGCATGCCCTGAGCTGAAGTCAGCCACTTAACCTCCCACTGAGCCACCCAGGCATCCTTCCCTTCTACCTTTTAGATGGCTCCCTTTCCTTTTCAGTCTCCTCTGTGTGTGAGCGTGAGCATGAGTTTGCGCGCGCACGCACACGTGTGTGTGTGTGTGTGTGCGTGTGTGTGTGTGTTTTGACTCCATGTGTGCCTGAGTTGGCTGGTAAGTCAGAATTTCCTCCTTCCCTCTGTTCTAACTGCACACTCCTCCAGTCCAAGTTCCAGAAATTCTCACAGCAGTCCAGAGTTCTTAACTGAATTTTAGAGACACATTTCCATCTGCTTGTTGGTAGTCTCCTTGTTGGTAGTCTGCTTGTTGGATATCTCAGAGACTGCAAGAACTCAGCAACCTGGCCACCAAAAAGAAACAAATCTCTATTCCTTTTCCATTTCCCATCCTGGCTAACGGTACCTAACTGCTTTCTACCTGACGGCTCCCATCTGAAATCTGAGACCCTCTTAGGCACTGCCTTGTTTAGACCTCCACCTTCAAGAAGACGGGTTTTACTTCTATGTGTGTATCCATTCTTCACTTTGCAGGGCCTTAGGTCAGCCCCTCATCATTCCCTCTGCTGACACAATAGCCTCCTCATTGTTTTCCTTGCTTCCTTTCTCACTCTCCTCCTTGACATCCTTCACACCAGGGTCTGAGCTATCTTTTATAATGTAATCGTTCCTCTTCAATTCTCATGGCCTTGAGAAGAAAGTGAGCTCTTGTCTAGTGGGCAGCGTTCTTCACCTGACCCTGCTTATTCCACTAAGTTCTTGAGACTTCCGCTTTCTCAAGCTGCCATGGAATGTCACATCTCTGCCTTTGCCGGAAGTACCCCTCTCTTGTCTTCTTGGGTGCTAGTTCTATTTTAACGGACCTCTTTTATTTGGGGCTTTTCTCTCTTCTACCCTGATTCCCACTCCAGCTCTGGAGTTAAGCGCTCTTTTCTTGTGATACCATAACCCCTTACAAAAATCTCAGCAACAAGCCTTGGTCCCATAATTTTGTACATCTCTACATATTTGTCAAGATCCAGTGGACTTGTAATAAGCATAATGATTACTTTAGCACTGACAAATGGCTTTCCCATTTTCTATTTAATTTGATCATCCCAGCACTCCTTTTGTCTTTGAATTGCATAAAAAAGAGCCCGAGACAAAGTTGATATATTAATGCTTTATTTGGAGTGGAATCCCAAAATAGCAAGAGTGAGGGAAGAAGGGAAGTAGAGTGGGGAAAGAGGATGAGAAGATATAAGGTGGTGTGTTATCAGCTGGGTGCTGCTTCACAAAGAGACACAGCCGGTGGCTTATTATGTGGGACATCTCCTAAGAGGCAGTCCAATCCACTATGCCTCAGAAAATTCCATTAGGTTTGGGAAGTAGGGAAGTAACTAAAGGATTTATTTGTCAGTGGCTTTTTTTGTTGTTGTTTTTTAAAGATTTTATTTATTTATTTGTCAGAAAGAGAGAGAGGGAGAGAGTATAAGCAGGGGTAGAGGCAGGCTCCTCACTGAGCAGGGAGCCCAATGTGATACTAGATCCCAAGACCCTGGGCTCAGACGCCTAACCAGCTGAGCCACCCAGGTGTCCCTTGTCAGTGGCTTCTTATTTCTTGCTTCTCACTGGCTGAAATTCACCCAACTATTGAAAAGTTTCCTTGACTTTCAGGTTGGGAAGCCATAACCATAGTGGGACAGGTTGGGTAGAGCTTAGGTGCTGTGGTTCCTGCTGGAGCAGACATGATGGAGGCTGTGTGGAGGCCCAGCCATCAGCCCTCACAGAGGCTGAGACCCAGAGGGAGGAGATGAAGCAATGGCAGTGGCTGGTTAGCAGTTCTCACTTGATGAAGCAGCCAAGAGGATGGGGCAGGTTGGGTCAAGCACATAAACGGGTCAAGTTCATCTGTATGTTCGTAAAACCCTACTTTCCTCATATTATTAATGAGGAAAGTGAATTAGAGAAACAAAGTAAATTGCCTGAAGTTTCCCATAACTATTCTGATTGAACGAGAAGGTGTTTCAAAGTATTTCCCACCCTCCCCACCCCAAAATATTTTATGTTGCTTTGCACTGAACAAATGCACTTACGTTTCTATCGTTTCCTTCCTTTTTTTCCTTCCTTCTATTTTATTTATTTCATTTTGTGTTTTTCTTCCTCCTATTTTAATCCCCAATTTTCAAGAGGAAAAAGAAAAGCAAAGTACCTACATCTCACATTTAGGTTGTGGAAATTGTCAAATTATTTGACATTATTTTAGTGTTTGATGTGGAGGTCTACCTGCCTAGATTTAAAGAGTTGGGCTGAAGTGTTCCTTAGGGGGCATCTGGGTGGCTCGGTTGGTTGGGTGTCTGCCTCTGGCTCATGTCGGGGTCCCTGGGATTGAGCCCCAAGTTGGGCTCCCCACTTGGTGGGGCTTATCACCCTCTCTTTGTCCCAGCCTCTGCTCATGCTCTCTCTTGCTATTCTCAAATGGATAAATAAAGCAAAACAAAACAAACAAACAAACAAAGAAATGTTCCTTAGGATAGTACTTGTCAGTAGTGGCAGTGTTGGTTCTTTTTAATTTGTATATCCAAGCTAGACCTTCCTTGATCTCCGCAGATGGAACAGTCCTACCAAGTGCTGTGGAAAGTACTACCTAGGGCCCCCTGGGTGGCTCAGTCCTTAAAGCATCTGAAGCACCTCTTTTTTTTTTTTTTTTTTAAATAAAAGATTTTATTTTCATTTTTCAGAGGAAGAGAGAGAGAGAGAATACAAGAAGGGAGAGGAGCAAGTAGAGCGAGAAGCAGGCTCTCCGCTGAGCTGGGAGCCTGGGACAGGACTGGATCCCAAGACCCTGGGATTATGACCTGAGCTGAAGGCAGACGCCTAACTGACTGAACCACCCAGGTGTCCCCTACGCATATGACTCTTGGTCTCAGCTCAGGTCTTGATTGCAGGGCTGTGAGTTCAAGTGTGGCTCTGGGCTCAATGCTGGTCCTGGAGCCTACTTTAAAAAAAAAGAAAAAGTACTACCTAATTCAGAATGTATTTTGGGAAGAGTAACTTTATGATGCTGATAGCAAAAGGTTTTTCCTCACCTAACTAATACCACTTTAATGCAAATATCTTGTTTGTTTATTTTAAAGATTGTATTCATTTGAGACAGAGAGAAAGAGAGAGAGAGCATGAGTAGGTGGCAGAGAGAGAGGGAGAATCAGATCCCCACTGAGAAAGGACCCCGATGCGGGGCTCCATCCCCAGGACCCTGGGATGACCTGAACCAAAGGCAGACACTTAACTGACTGAGCCACCCCGGTCCCCAAGAGATATATTTGTAATTTTAACTTTCTCCGATGTTTATTGCCTTGGGTGCCAAGAATGAAAAGCCATAGATTAGAGCTTTAAGTAAATCACAACCATCCTTAGTTCACAACTTTTTTTCCAACTTGGAAGGAGGTGTAACTTTCTTTCTGAGATCAAACAATATTTACTTTTCTTTTATATATGTTATCTCGGACCTTCCTTTCTAGTAACAGGAAGCCTTGAAACTTCATTCTCCATTATATAGACAGTATGAAAAGAAGTAGGAATAGTTTCAGTGGTCAACACACAATCTTAATTTCCTTTCCTTTCCTTGTAAGCACTTTTCCTTTCTTTCTTTCCTTTTTCGAACACCGATGACCTCTGATTTAGTCCATGATCACCAGTCCAG
The DNA here is from genome assembly GCF_030435805.1 of Mustela lutreola. Taxonomy (NCBI): domain Eukaryota; kingdom Metazoa; phylum Chordata; class Mammalia; order Carnivora; family Mustelidae; genus Mustela; species Mustela lutreola. Next base: position 93,803,899 of record NC_081297.1, read on the forward strand.
CCTCATCTGTCCAAATGAACCTGACAGAACGGTTTAATAGTAGGAAGTCACAAAAGGCAGATTTTTAAAAAATGAACTACTCATAGGGCACCTGGGTGACTCAGTGTATTAAGCGTCTCTCTGCCTTCTCAGGTCATGCCCCCAGGGTCCTGGGCTCGAGTCCTGTACTGGGCTCGCTGCTCAGCAGGGAATTGTGCTTCTCCCTCTGCCTGCTGCTCCCCTTGCTCATGCTCTCTCTCACACACAGTCTCTCTCAAATAAATAAATAAAATCTTTAAAAAAGAAAAGAATGAACTACTCACTTGTTATGATGTCTCTCTGCAAAACACTTATCTGTACACCACCTTCCGGGGCATAATTTGTTTCTGCAAAGTCCTCTGGAGGGGGGTTTAAAGTAGGGGAAGTTCTTCCAGGCTTTCTTTAGGTCATCCTTGCTCAGAACTGCTGGGAAACACCTGGGATTTGAGGTGGTGTTGGTAAGGCCAGAGGCACTAAGTCCTGGACTTGTCAGTGGCCTAGCTGATTAGTAATGACCTAGTCTAAGCACCCTCAGGTACATAAGCAATATATCTAGGACCAAAGAACACTATTGCATTGTTTGATTGGCTCTTTGGCCCTTGATTGACAAAAAGTCAAAGGAAGGGAAATTTGCTCTCTTATTAGAATTGGGGCATCCGTCTTCTCTTGCCCTCAGCCACTGGCACTTTTGGTTCTTGGGCTTTTGAACTTGGATTGAAATTGTTCTGGTTTTTAGTTCTTGGGTCCGGACTGGGACTACACAACTGGCTTCTCTGGGTCTCCAGTTTGTAGACAGAACACTGTGGGGCTTCTCAGCTTCCATAATCATGTGAGCCATTGTATTATAATAAATATCTATGTATCTGTATCTCTATACCTACGTCTACACCCACACCTACACTTATACTGAGAGAGAGAGAGAGAGGAGAGAAATAGATGGCTATCTTGTTGGTTTGTTTCTGTGGAGAACTCTATTATTACAAGGTGGAAAGGAAGCTCTATTAGACAAGAGTTGGAGGCAGGACAGATCTCAGGTGGATGTTACTCTGTGGAGAGCATGAGCCCATTAACGAGCAGCAGCTGAATGAGATGCAAGTCCATTGGAACCTATTGTCTTTGTGACTGCCTTAGGTTTGTTCTTTATTTCCGCACTCACAGAGGGTCTGCCGCTTGGCTTTGTGGGTAGAGAGAACGGGGCTATGAGAGGTAGCTACTTTCTTCTCTATAACCATGCTCAGTGGCTGTGGAAATGCCAGTGTTGGCAGCTCCGAGCTGCAGACAGAATTCAGAACCCTGGGGTCTAGGGCAAGGAAAGAAAGAAAGGAAGCAGAATCCGACAGCCAGAAAAGAGGTAAGCAGTGGTTCACTTTGTGCACGGTTTCCTGATGCCGCACCACCCTCTTCTTTGTTCTTTCTCCTTGCTTCTTTCCTACAAAGTAACAGTGCTAAATATAAAATAGTCTCATGTTGAGCCCGTTCTAGTTGTAGGTTCGGAGAGTTGGAACCTTCCTACATTTTATTATATTTTTCTCATTCCTGCTTATTGCAGGCCAGAAGGTCTGTATACTACCAGGAAATAAAACGATAAAAGTCTGTTTTTGCTGCTGGCTCTGTGCATGCAGCCAACTGATTATTTGCAGGACCACTGTTAGGGTGCTCATGAAGGTATGTGCTAATAACAGAATCTCACAGGGTAATTTGGGCGGCTGCGGGAGTGCGGGGCTCTTCCAGATATGAAGAGCAATTCCACTCTCCTTGGGAGCTGTCATCTGCCCTTCTTGTCCCTTTTTCCTCTTAACCCCTGCCTGTCCCAAGGTCCCATCTAGCATTTTCGAATCACTTTTAGCTGATGATACATGGAGGTCACCTGCTTAACCAAGCAAGCCGTCTGGGTGTCAAGACACCCTTGCCTTTTTTTTTTTTTTTTTTTTTTAAATGACTTGGATTTATTTATTTTTTTTTTAAAGATTTTATTTATTTATTTGACAGAGAGAAATTACAAGTACACTGAGAGGCAGGCAGAGAGAGAGAGAAGGAAGCAGGCTCCCTGCTGAGCAGAGAGCCCGATGCGGGACTCGATCCCAGGACCCTGAGATCATGACCTGAGCCGAAGGCAGCGGCTTTACCCACTGAGCCACCCAGGCGCCCCACACCCTTGCCTTTTAAAAGCCGAGCTTAGGGGCGCCTGGGTGACTCAGTGGGGTTAAAGCCTTTGCCTTTGGCTCTGGTGATGATCCCAGGGTCCTGGGATGGAGCCCTGCATCAGGCTCTCTGCTCTTCGGGGAGCCTGCTTCCTCCTCTCTCTCTGCCTGCTTCTCAGCCTACTTGTGATCTCTGTCTGTCAAATAAATAAATAAAATCTTAAAAAAAAAAAAAAAAAGAGCTGAGCTTAAAGTTTCTGCTCCATCCTCCAACGAGGTTTGGTTGAAGCATGTAGAAACTTTTAAAACAACCGACAGTCATTTTCTGTTTGCTGAATCTAATAAAAAAAAAAAAATTGGGCTTGCCTTCCCTATGTCTTGGCTTATTTTATTTTTCATTTCTTTTTGCTATCGACTTATTTTTAGTTTATTTTATAAAAGTACCAGGCTGAAAGGAAAAATAAAGCCGAAACACCCCATATCTCATCCACAGGCATTTTGAGGAGCGGTATTCTGTATCCTACCATGACAAGCCCCCGCCCCACTCCGTCTTCCCCATGTTGATGCCGGGCTGCCCCGCACAGAGGTCTCTTCCCAGAGTCTCAAGTAAGCAAAGGAGGAGCAAGGACCCTCCTGTCCCTGGCATCCTCCGTCAGTCTGTCCCACACACTCCTCAGGAGCTGGAAACACATCAGGGGACTGCCGTCCGCTTCAGCCTCCTCTCTTCCTCTCTCGGTCCTGGGTCCACGATCCCCTGGGTCAGGAAAGGATGTTTCTTTAACTTCCATTCTACCTAAATATGATGTCGTCCATCAGGTCTAGTCCTGGATAGACTTAATGCTGGTTAAACATTTGAAGGATCTGTTCTTTCTCAACGTGCCTGTTTTTTAGTCTGTTGTCACACTGCCGAATTCTCTTGAACGTACAAGTTGAAATAATAACGTCTGGTCTTTTCATTCCTTCTTTGACAATCTTGATCCAAGCTGTAACTACTTCTCCCCTAGGATACTTTGGGTTTACTAGGGAGAAAGTCATGTTTCCAAAAAGGTGAAAATCACATTTGCATTTTTTCAAAATATTGTCTCCTCTTACACAGTGTTAAGAAGTTGTGGCAACAGCATCACCCTTGCTCTCACACAACCACCACTGGCCCCAGATAGCAGCCTCATAACAAAAAGAGCTCCCAATATCTATTTTTTCCCCCCATGCTTGTAGTGAACACAAGGCAGGCTTATTCTCCTTTCAAGTCTTAGCCTAAATGCCACCTCCTGAGAAACATCTTTGTTGATGAGTACCTTCCCCTCATCATTCTGCTTATTTTAAATTCATGACTTTTATCACAGTGTATTGTGTTATTTTTCTGTTTTTGACAAGCTCTAATTTATTTATTTTATTTTTATCTTGAGCATTTTTTTCAGCCTTATTTTATTTTATTTTTTTGAAGATTTTGTTTATTTGAGAAAAAGCAAGAGATAGCACAAGCAGGGGAAGGGACAGGGAGAAACAGGCTCTCCGCCGAGCAGGAAGCCCAATGTGGGGCTGGATCCCAGAACCCTGGGACCGTGACCTGAACCGAAGCCAGACGCTTAACCATCTGAGCCACCCAGGCACCCTATTTCTCTTTCTCTCTTTTTAAAAAAGATTTATTTGTGTGTTTGGGGGAGAGAGAGAGAGTGAGTGTACGTGCACAGGGGCCAAGCGGGGCAGAGGGAGAAAAAGAGAGAGAGAGAATCTCAAGCAAACTCCCTACTGAGTGTAGAGGTGGACATGGGGCTTGATCCCACAGCTCTGAGATCATGACCTGAGCCAAAATCAAGTCTTGACACTCAAATGACTGAACCACCCAGGTGCCAGACTTATTGAGATATAATTGACATATAACATCGAATAAGTTTAAGGTACCCAATGTGTTGATTTGATACACTTCTGTTACAAAAATGATTATCACCATAAGTTAGGTAACATCTCCATCATGTCACATAATGACCATTTCTCTTTTGTGCTGAGAACATCAAAGATCTATTCTCTTAACACTTTTAGCTACTTCATATGCCACCTTTACCCATTTATCTATAGAGCGACACTTCCATTGCTTGGCTATCTTGGCTGTGATGAATACTGCTGGAATGAACCTGGGAGTGCAGCTCTGTATTTAAGGTCCTGCTTTCATGGGGCGCCTGGGTGGCTCAGTCCTTAAATGTCTGCCTTTGGCTACAATCATGATCCCAGGGATCAATCCTCACATCGGGCTCTCCACTCAGAGGGGAGTCTGCTTCTCCCTCTCAATCTCCCTCTGTGCGCGCTCTCTCTCTCTCTCTCTCTCTCTCTCAAATAAATAAATAAAACATCTTTAAAAAGTAAAAGATCTTGTTTTCATTTTCTTTGGATATATGCTTCAGAGTGGGTTTGCTGGATCTTATAGTATTACCTTATTTATTTGTTTACTTCCTAATTGTCTTCCTTATGGAAATGTGAGATCTGCAAGGCCAGGAACCTTATATTTTCATTTATTCCTATATCCCCAATGCCTAGCATACAGGACGGCACATAGTGGGTGTTTTAAAAATCTCTGCTTAGGGCATCTGGGTAGCTTATTTGGTTAAGCGCCTGCCTTTGGCTTCGGTCATGATCCCAGGGTCTTAGGATTAAGTCCTGCATTGGGCTTCTTGCTCCATGGGGAGCCTGCCTCTTGCTCTGCTAGCAGCTCCCCCTGCTTGTATGCTCTCTCTCTCTCTGACAAATGAATAAATAAAATCTTTTAAAAAAATTTATTTTATTTATTTGACAAATAGAGATCACAAGTAGTCAGAGAGGCAGGCAGAGAGAGAGGAGGAAGCAGGCTCCCCTCTGAGTGGAGACCCCGATGCGGGGCTCGATCCCAGGGCCCTGGGACCATGACCTGAGCCAAAGGCAGAGGCTTTAACCCACTGAGCCACCCAGGCGCCCCGAATAAATAAAATGTTAAAAGGAAATGAAAAAAATAAAAATGTCTGCTCAATAAGAAAAAAGGCACTGGAGAGACCCTTGTGTATGCTTCGATGATGAATCCTCATTTGAGGCATGGATGCAATTGCAACTTCCCTCCCACCTGGCTTTTTTGTTTTGTTTTGTTTGTAAAGGATTTTTAAAGATTTATTTGAGAGAGAGAAAGTGAAAGAGATCACAGAGGGAGAGATAGAAGCAGACTTGCCGCTGAGCGGAGAGCCCAACATGGGGCTCGATCCCAGGACTCTGAGAACATGACCCAAGCTGAAGGCAGACGCTTAACCAAATGAACCACCCACCCAGGCGTCCCACACTTGACTTTTTCAATCTGGGAAATATGAAGTCCTGTACCGGTGATTCTGTTTTGCTGTTCAGGAAGGGGGAGTATTTTCAGCTCGAGATGTTCAAGCGTCATAAAAGGAGAGCTGATAGGTGGGTGGGGGGTTCCCCAGGAGAATTCAGGTAGCTGAGGGGTGAGGATAGGACTGTTAACATCAGCTAGTTCCTTTTTCCAAGAAGGGGATGAGTCACCCTCCTGTGCTTGAAAACACAAAAAGAGAACTAAGGCAACCCCAAGAGAAGAGAGGCGAGGGGAAAATGGTTGTGATTTAGAGGTCCACATGGTCTCCGTGGAGTCTGTTGTCTAATTTGAGGATTATTTTTGTGGCCCAGAAGGGGTCTGGGCAAGTGATCAAGGGAAATGATTGTTGCAAATGAGCACCATGCCAGTGCCCAGGGCTGTGGCTGGAGTGGAGGACCTTGTAAATACCACATTCCAGAACAGACGGGCCCAGGCAGGCTGCTGCCACGCTCTCTTCCTAGCAAGCCTCTTTACAGCTGCCGCTAAAGGTGACACCTGCTCTTCCCCTGGGGCATTTCACGGTCAGAGACTGCAGCTGCTCCCGGCAAGCCACTGCCCTGCACTCCCGCAGCCAGAGCTCTAGGAGCCAGCCCACTCTCTGCATTTGTCATTAGTCAGTTCTGTTGATCCCATCACCAAACTATCTCTTCGTTGTGTTTTGCTTTCTCCTCCTGGCCCGAGACCGAACTATCATCTTTACTGCAATGATTTCAAGAGTCTGACTGAGAGTTTCTTCCAAATAAAATTTGGTTTCTTCTATTTTTACTTTTCACATTTCAGTCAGCAGATCGGAGGCAAGTCTGTCCCCGGATTAAATTCTTCAGTGGCTCTTTCCATGGGTCTGCCAGTCATGGGTCCCACCTTTCTTCGCAGCCACATCTCACTGTACCTTCCCCCTCCTCTCAACACGGATGGTTATTCCTCTTTTGTTCCGGTTCCTAGAGCTCCTTGTGCTTCTTGTTTTTTACACTTTCGTGCTTTCACATGGCAGTTTCACTGGGTCTGAAACAGATCTCCTTGTTCCCTATTCCCAGACACAACCAGTGGGTGACGCCCAGCCCCCTCCTCTTCACTCTTCTGGTCTTAGCTTAAATATTTTTCCTCCAGTACAATTGCCAAAGAATTATATGTGAGCAGGAGTTTAAGCTATTATTTAACCTGCCGATGAGGGAATCAGCAGGAATGATGCTGATTCCAAGATGTATTGAAGAAGAGGGGTTTATATATTCTGATAAAAAGAGAATGCCAAGATAACAATGTTAAGTTCTATGCAAAACTGGTTAATGTCCTACAGGGTAATAAAACCATAACTGTTCTTTCCTATTTATTAGAAACCAATGACACTTTACAGGATCATCGCTGTTCTTTCAGGGCTGTAAAATGTCCCTTGTCAGTGGTGGATTATTTATTTTTTTAAAGTGACGTTTTCTGGAAGAGTCACATGAAAGTCAAGCAGGATTATTCATGATATACTCTGGTATGAAGGCACAGCATAGGGAAAATAGCCAGTGGTATGGTAATAGTGTTGTATGGTGATCGATGGTGGCTACACTTGTGAGCATAGATAGCGTGATGCATGGAGTGGTGAAACCCTCAGTTGTATCCCTCACACTAATGTAACATTGTGTGTCAGCTATACTTCAGTTAGATACACACACACATGTGCACACATTGGTATGATATAAAAGTATCAAGCAGGGGTGCTTGGGTGGCTCAGTCCATTAAGCATCCAAATGTTAATCTCAACTCAGGTCATGATCTCAGGGTCATGAGATTGAGCCCTGGGTCAGGCTCTGTGCTGGGTGTGGAGCCTGCTTGAGATTCTCTCTATCCCCCTCCCTCTGCCCCTCTCCACTCCCTAGCCCTGCTGGCGTGTGCACGCATGCCCTCTCTCAAAAAATAAATAAATAAAATGAAATAAATAAAAGTATCACACAATCATCCTTTTGCCTTATTTCCAAGTTTGGAATAAAATATTTTTAAGTTCAGAAAAGTCTTTTTTTCTTTCTTTGTCTAAATTAGACCTTCTTCCTGATATACTCCCAGAATACCTGCATATATGCTTTTAGCACTTAGCACAATTATAATTATATGCATCACTTTTCTATTCTTTGTTAGGGAATGGGTCACATGATTATGGAGGCTGAGAAGCCCTACGATCTGCCGTTGGCAAACCGGAGACTTAGGACAGGCGATGGGGATAGTTCTTGTCTGAATGCCTGAGAACTGGGAGAACTAATGGCATAAATTTTAGGCCCCAAACAAGCAGGCTTGGGACCTAAGAGGAGTGAAGACAGGACAAAGATCACTGTCCCAGCTCAAGGCATTCAAGCAGAAGGAGCAGGCGTTTCCTCTCACTCAGCCTTTTTGTTCTGTACAAATCTTCAACTGATCAGATGATACCCAGTCACATTAGGGAGGGCTGTCTGCCTTACTCAGTCTAGGAATTCAAATGTTAATCTCATCCAGAAGCACCCTCACGGATACACAGGATAATGTTTGATCAAATGTCTGGGCAGCCCATGGCCTCGTCAAGTGGACACAAAAAGTGGTCAGCACAGGCTATGAAGCACCAGGGGAGCGGGGACCTCCAGATTCCTTCAAAAACACTTGAACTAGACACAAAAACACTTCAACTAGATGTGTCTTCCTAGTATCTTAAACTTGAATAAGGCTGAAAGTGAATTCTTGTTTTTTTCTCTGTAATTGTAGATACCTCCATATTCCACCCAAATACTCTATTCGAAGACTTACTTACTCTCTTTCCATCTTGCTTGCTATTGTATTAGCAAGTTTATTTGGTCCTACCAATAAAATATGTTATAATTCATCTATTTCTTTCTATCTCTACTGTAACTACCACTCTCATCATTTACATATTCTGTTGTTGTAGATTCATTATTAGTTTCCTGCCTCAATTCTTGATTCCAACAAGTTTAAGATTTCAAGAAACCAGTTCTCAATTTTCAGAACTTTTTCGTCACCCCAAATAGAAACTCTGTACTCATTAATCAAGAATTCCCCAACCCCCTTCTCTTATCCGCTATTCTACTTTCTGTCCGCCTATTCTAGGTACCCTATATAAATGGATTCATATCATATTTGCACTTCTGTGCATGGCTTCTTTCTCTTAGCATAATATTTTCAAAGTTTCTCTATATTGTAGTGTGTTATCAGAATTTCATTACTTTTTAAAGCTGAATAATATTTCATTGTATGTCCATATAATATTTTGTTTATCCATTCCTTTGTTGATGGACACTTGGTTTGTTTCCATCTATTGTGAATAATGCTGCTATGACCATTTGTGTGCAACTATCTGTTTGAATCCTTGCTTTCAGTTCTTTTGGGCATATGCCAGAAGTAGAATATGAAATAAGACAATTCTGTGTTTAACTTTTGAGTAACCACCTTGCGGTTCAGTTTTTGTATATAGGCATCCAATTGTTCTAGCACCATTTGTTGAAAAGATCATTATCCTCATTGGATTATGGTCTTCTGTTGAAAATTAATTGAGTGAGTCTTTTTCTGAATCTCTGTTCTGTTCTCTTACCCTGTGTGTCTATCCTAATGCTAATATCACATTTTCTTGGTTACTATGACTTTATTTTTTAAAAAGATTTATTTATTTATTTGACAGACAGAGATCGCAAGCAGGCAGAGAGGCAAGCAGAGAGAGAGGAGGAAGCAGGTTCCCCACTGAGCAGAGAGTCCGATGCTGGGCTCGATCCCAGGACTCTGGGATCATGACCTGAGCTGAAGGCAGAACCTTGAACCCACTGAGCCATCCAGATGCCTCACTATGACTTTATTTTAAATCTTGAAACCAGGTAGTATAAAACTTACATACTTGTTCTTTTTCTGAAAATTATTTTGGCTTTTCTAGGTCTTTTGCACTTCCATGTATGTTTAGCTTGTTAATTTCTAAAAAGTCTGTAGGAATTTTTGATTTGGATTGAATTGAATCTAGTTCAATTCTAGGGAAAAGTGACATCTTAGCAGTGAAGCTTCCAATTTATAGACATGTATTTCTCTCCACTTATGTAAGTCTTTGCTTCTTCTCAGTAATGCTTTGTAGTTTTTTTATGTATGGGTCTTGCACATATTTACATATTTTGTTAAATTTGTCCCTAAATATCTCATATTTTTAAGTGTTATAATAAATGGTACTTAAAGCTTCTCAGACTTTTTGTTATTGACATAAAGAAATACAATTAGTTTATGAATATTGACCTTCTATTCTGATACTTTGTTAAGCTTATTTTTATTGCTATTATATTTAAAGATTTTATGGGATTTTCCACATAAGTAATCGTGTTGTCTGCAAATAAAGACAGTTCTTCTTCTTTCTAAAGTAGATGCATTTTTCTTCCTTTTCTTGTTTGAGAATTTTCAGTACAGTGTTAAATAAAGGTTGAGTGAGTAGAAACTCTTTCTGATTTTAGGAAGAAAAAAATCAATCTTTCACCTTCAAGTGATGTTAGCTGTATATTTTTCATAGATATTGAAATATCTATGTTTTGATATCATATTTTTCATAGCCTCTTATCCAGTTGTCAAAATTCTGTTTTTTTCATAGTCTGTTAAAAGTTTTTTTTTTTTTTTTTTTTTTTTTAAATCATAAATGAGTGTTGGGATGTCTGGCTGGCTCAGTCAGTTGAGCATCTGCCTTTGGCTCAGGTCATGATCCCAGGGTCCAGGAATCGAGCCCCACATCAGGCTCTCTGGTCAGCAGGGAGCCTGCTTCTCCCATTCCCTCTGCCATTCCTCTTGTTCCTGCTTTCTCTCCCTCTGACAAATAAATAAATAAAATCTTTTATTTTTAAACTGTTTTTTAAAATTTTATTTATTTATTTTTATTATTATTATTTTTTAAAAGATTTTATTTATTTATTTCACAGACAGAGATCACAAGTAAGCAGAGAGGTAGGCAAAGAGAGAGGGGGAAGCAGGCTCCCTGCTGAGCAGATATCCTGATGCAGGTCTCGATCCTAGGACCCTGGGATCATGACCTGAGCCGAAGGCAGAGGCTTTAACCCACTGAGCCACCCAAGCACCCCTAAAAATTTTATTTATTTATCTGACAGAGAAAGAGCGCAAGTAGGCAGAACAGCAGGCAGAGGCAGAGGGAGAAGCAGGCTCTTGGAGGAGCAGAGAGCCTAATGCAGGACTCAGTCCCAGAACCCTGGGATCATGACCTGAGCTGAAGGCAGATGTTTCACCACTGAACCACCCAGGTATCCCTAAATAAAACCTTTTTAAAAAATCATGAATGAGTGTTGAGTTTTGTGAAATGCTTTTTCTGTCACTATTCATAATGGTTTTACTTTTTTTAAAAATTTATTTATTTATTTGAGGGAGAGAGAGAGAGAGAGAGAGCAAGCTGGGGAAGGGGAGGAGCAGGGAGAGAGAGAGAATCTCAAGCAAAGTCCCTGCTGAGCAGAGAGCCTGAGGTGGGACTTGATCTCAGGACCCTGAAATTATGACCTGAGCTGAAATTAAGAGTCAGACGCTTAACCAAATGAGCCACCCAAGTGCCCCTGATTTTACTTTTTATGTGGATTGATTTTCAAATGTTGAACTAACTTTGGATTCCAGGATAAACTACTTGCTGTGTGTGTGTGTAATAAATATTTAATAAAAGAAAGAATGCAGGGCACCTGGGTGGCTCAGTGGGTTAAGCCTCTGCCTTCAGCTCAGGTCATGATCCCAGGGTCCTGGGATCAAGCCCCATGACTGGCTCTCTGCTCAGCGGGGAGCCTGCTTCCCCCTCCCTCTCTGCCTACTTGTGATCTCTGTCTGTCAAATAAATAAATGCAATCTTTAAAAAAAAAAAAAAGAATGAATGAATGGGTCAAGGTGGACTGATGGTGGCTGGGTGGATGAATGGACAGATAGTTGAATAAATGAATATTAATGTGCTTTACAAGATCCAAATAGTCTGACCCTCAGAAGCAACCTGTGAGCAGATTTGATGTTTAAATATGTTGTTAAAGGTTTTGCATCTACGTTTGTGAGGGATAATGACATATATTCTTCTTGTAAAGTCTTTATCTAGTTTTGCTATCAGAACAACAGCCTGATAAAATACGTTGGGAAGTGTTTCTTCTACTTTCTGTAAGAGTTTGTGTAGAATTGGAATTCTTTTTGTTTGAAAGTTTCATAGCCATCACCATTGAATCCATCTGGGCCTAGACACTATTCTGTGGGCAGATTGGTAGCTACAGATTTAATATATATATTTTTTTTAATTTTTTTTTTTTGTAGAGTTTTTTTAATTTTTTTTTTAATTTTTTTTTTTTTAAGTATTTATTTGACAGAGAGAAATCACAAGTAGACTGAGAGGCAGGCAGAGAGAGAGAGAGAGGAAAGCAGGCTCTCCGCGGAGCAGAGAGCCCGATGCGGGACTCGATCCCAGGACGCTGAGATCATGACCTGAGCCGAAGGCAGCGGCCCAACCCACTGAGCCACCCAGGCGCCCCAGATTTAATATTTTTAATGGATATAGGGATATTCAGGTTATCAACTTCTTAAATGAGCTTTGGAAGTTTTCATTTTTAAAGGATTTTCACGTAAGTTATTAAATTTATTGGTGTAAAGTTATTCATAATCTTTCTGATGTCTTTAGAATCTGTGGTGATGTTTCCCCTCCCCTTTTCATTCCTGATATTTGTAAGTTGTATAATTTTTTTTTCTTAAGTCTGGCTAGAGGCTTATCAATTTTCTTAAAGTTTTAAAGGAAACAAGTGTTGGTTTTATTGGTTTTCTGTAATTTTCTACTTTCTATTTCATTCATTTTATTATTATTTTTTATTATTTATTTATTTACTTTTCTTCTATTTGCTTTGGGTTTGATTTTCTTTTCTTTTTCTAGTTTCCTACAGTAGAAATTTAGATCGTTAATTTATTTTTATTTTTTAAGATTTTATTTATTTATTTGACAGACAGAAATCACAAGTAGGCAGAGAGGCAAGCCAAGAGAGAGGAGGAAGCAGGCTCCCGCTGAGCAGAGAGCCTGATGCTGGGCTCGAATCCAGGACCCTGCGATCATGACCCGAGCCGAAGGCAGAGGCCTAACACACTGAGCCACCCAGGTGCCCCTAGATTGTTAATTTAGACTTTCTTTTCTAATATAAACACTTAACCATGATATATATTTCTCTTTAAGAACTATTTTAAATGCATCTCACAATTTTGATATGTTGTGTTTTTGTCTTTATTTACTTCAAAATAAAAATTTTCTAATTTCTCTTAGGTTTTATTCTTTGACCTTTGGATTATTTAGAATTATGTTGTTTAATTTCTAAATATTTGGGGATTTTCCAGATACCATTCTGTTATTGATTTCTAGTTTTATTTGGTTGTGGTCAGAGTTAGGTTTAAACATGCTAGATATATAATTTAAATTCTGTATTTATTGAAATTTGCCTTAAAGCCAAAAATATAGCTCATCCTGGTGAATGTTCCATATATTCTTAAGAGGAATGTGTCTTCTGCTATTGGGTACAGTGTTCTATAAATGTCAATCAGGTCAGATTGGTTAATAGTGTTGTCTGAGTCTTCTACATCTATTTCTGTCTACTTGTGCTAGTACTTATTAAGAGAGGAGTGCTTCAATTCCCAGTACGTTTGTGGGCTTTTCTATTTCTCCTATCAGTTATATCAGTTCTCGATTTATGTATTGTCAGCTTCTATCATTAATAATATATATTTACAAGTATTATATTTTTTTAGTGAATTGGCCTCTTTATCCTTTTAAAAATTTTTTAAAAAAATTTATTTATTTCACAGACAGAGATCACAAGTAGGCAGAGGCAGGCAGAGAGAGGGGAGGAAGCAGGCTCCCGGCTGAGTAGAGAGCCCGATTCAGGGCTCGGTCCCAGGACCCTGGGATCATGACCTGAGCTGAAGGCAGAGGCTTTAATCCACTGAGCCACCAGGCGCCCCTGGCCTCTTTATCCTTAAGAAATGTTCCTCTTGGGACGCCTGGGTGGCTCAGTTGGTTGAGCAGCTGCCTTCGGCTCAGGTCATGATCCCAGCGTCCCACATCGGGCTCCTTGCTCCACGGGGAGCCTGCTTCTCCCTCTGACTCTGCCTTCCACTCTGTCTTCCACTCGCTTTCGCTCGCTCTCTCTCTGACAAATAAATAAAATAAAATCTTTAAAAAAAAAAAAAAAGAAATGTTCCTCTTTATTCTGGAAATACTTCTTGCTTTTTTTTTTTTTAAGATTTTATTTATTGAGAGAGAGAGAGAGAGAGCATGAGCAGGGGGGAGGTGGGCAGATGGAGAGGGAGAAGCAGACTCCCTACCACCCGCCCTTCTAAGCAGCAAGCCCGATGCAGGGCTCAGTCCCAGGACCCTGGGATCATGACCTGAGCTGAAGGCAGATGCTTAATCGACTAAACCGCTCAGGAGCCCAGTTCTTGTTCTAAAATATGCTTAACCTGGGGAGGCCTGGGAGGCTCAGTTGGTTAAGCATTTGACTTGTGATTTCTGCTCAGGCCAGGCTATCAGGGTTGTGAGATTGAGTCCTGCCTCTGGATCTCCAGGGAGTCTACCCCTTTCTCTCTCCCTCCCCTCCCCGCCCCTGCTCATGTTCTTTTTCTCTCTCAAAAATAAATACATAAAAGTATAAATAAAATCTACTTGGGACACCTGTGTGGCTCAGTCAGTTAGGTGGCTGCCTTCCACTGTAGTCATGATCCCAGGGTCCTGGGATCGTGTATCAGGCTCCTTGCTTAGTGGGGATACTGCTTCTCCCTCTGCCTGCTTTTCTCCCTGCCTGTTGCTCCTCCTGCATGTGCTTTCTCTCTGACCAATAAATAAATAAAATCTTTTAAAAATGAATGAAATCCACTTAATCTGATGCTAATATATAGGCATTTCAGTTTTCTATTGATTTACATTTGCATGTTTTATCTTTTTTCCTTTTCTATTTTGACCATCTGTGTCTTTATAATTAATGTGAGTTTCTTCTTGAAGATAGTATATCATTGAGTCTTAAAAAAAAAAATTCAACCTGGGTGGCTCAGTTGGTTAAGCGGCCATCTTTGGATTTTGGCTCAAGTCATGATCTCAGGGTCATGAGACCCAGCCGGGCACGAGACCCTGGCGGGCTTGGAGTTGCTTAAGACCCTTTCTGGCCTCTCCCCCTGCCCCTGCCCTCTCCTCGCCCCTCGCATGTGCATGCTCTCCCTTTCTAATAAGAAAAGAATAATTAAAAAAAACAATCTGATGTTCTCTGCTTTTTAAGGGGTTCAAAACATTTATGTTTAATATAATTATGTGGTTAGATTTAAATGTACCATCTTGCTAATTGTGTTCTATTTGTCTCAACTGCTTTTTTCCTTTTTAAAATTTTCCTGACTTACTTTAGATTGAAATTTTTCCCCCTGATTTCATTTTATCTCCATTAGGCTTATAGCAGTTAATTTTTAAATGCTCTAGGACATACCTATACTTTAAAAAACTTTTTGCAGTCCTCTTACAAATAATGTCATGCCATTTCACACAGAGCATAAAAATGTTATAATATCTGTTTACCTTTTCCTTCCCTTTCCTTTGTGCTACTATTATATTTTACTTCTGCATATGATATATAGCCACAATAATTGTTTTTATTCTATAAAATATGTTTAATACTTAATATATTTATATTCTTACTGTATAAATATAAATAGTTATTCTTGGTATAGTTAATTACCTTTTTAAACAACTTTACTGAAATAAAATTGACATAAAATACCCACATTTAAAGCATATAATTTGCTAATTTTTTACATAAGCATTTCTGTGAAACCAATACTACAGTCAAGATAATAAACATACTCCTCACCTCCCCAAGTTCCCCATGCACCTTTGTAATCTTTCCTTCTTGCTGTGCTTATCCCTGTTGAGATGATCTTATGAGTTTTTCTCTTACAACCTGTTAATATGGTGAATTATGACTTCAACCTACTAATCCTTCCTTTTGGTTCTTTCCCTGGCCTTGGGTAGTTTCCTTACATATACACCTTTCAAACCCAGCTGAGTACTTGCTGTGGCCTTCTACAGATGTCTACAGTTCTCTTGTGCTTAAGCTGCTTCCACTCCAGGCCTCTGGCACACGAACTCTAGCCACCGTGGCCTTCTTGGACACCCGGCACCATCTCCTCAGCTCAGGAAGACTACTGGGCTCTGCCTGGCTTTCCCCCTCCCTGTGCAGTAGCCCGAGAACAGAAGGGTCTTGGTATACAGAAGCAATACTCACACTCGGCTCAAGTTGGGGAGAGCTGTCTGGCAGAGACCATGAGGATGGGAGGGACACGCAGGTGAAATAGGACAGTGGACTGAGGATGGTGTTGCAAGGTCGAGGGACAGTTATTTGGGGGAGGGAGATCGAATCATGTATAAAAACCTTACAGAAAGAGGCCGATGATGAGAAGCTGGGAAAGGAGGGGAAACGACCATGGGTTGACCATGATGCTGGCTGCACAGACTGACACTCAGGCCATTTTTCAGCCAGCCTAGTCACGATTTTGTGTCTAAATTCACTCTGGGCAGTTTGCAAGCGAAGTGTCTTCCTTTAATCACTCTCATCCTCATGAGATTCAGAGCGACTGTTGGAGACCCATTAGCCATCCTTACGCGATTGCCTAGGAAGGAGACGAGTGTGAAGGCTTCAGAGGACCCTGATCCACTTTGGATGGAAGCTCCTTTAAGAACTCCAGAACCCTCTGGAATTGATTAGGACTCTATGCTCCATGTTCTTGGCTATTGTATGTGGCAAGCGCGATTCTCTCGTTTTGACTTCTCTAGAGAATCCTGCTTTTATATTGGAATACTAGAACTTCACACCCTCCTGGCCGAGCAGGTACATGAGGGCAGATTCCATAGCCGGGGAGAGGGAAGAGGCTGAGTGAGAAGAAAAGCATAGTTTTCGGTGGACGATGCAGATGGAGTGTACAAGACTAGGCAGCTGACCGTGCCCTGGAGGTCCAACAAGACGTAACGAGGGGAGCATTGGCCACAAGTGGGGCCCCTCAGGGCAATGCAAGCATATTACAGATCCAGACAGGCAGTCCATAGCCCAGAGCAAGGCTTGCTGACTACGCAGAGGAAAGAAAGACTTATACCGTCTTGGGTACCACATTCTCTCTCCCAGGTGCCCTGCCTATCACAGCCTCCTTGGATACAGACTTTTGGAACGCAGGATTATTGGCAGTTGGTGGAGTCTAAATTATTCATGCATTCTTTCTCTTAACAGCTTGTAGAAACCACAATTCCAGTCTTCAGTTTTTAGAGGAGCTCTGCCTTTGAACAGAGGATCTCACTGATAAAGGTTAAAACTAGGAACAGTGAGAGGAGTTTAGGGAGAAGACAAAGTGAGTCTTCTCCCTTGCGCACTGTAAAACTTAAAACGTTATGCTCAGGGATAAATAATGAGGCAGGAAATAGATAAACAGATTGTTTTTTCTTGAGTAAGCATTTGCTTCTTCTCGTGTCAGCATTTGATTGCTTTATAGGTTATGCATAATATCCCATGAACATCGCGCTCGCTGCTTTCCCACATTGTCTAATAATCACTGATGCATCTGCTCCCCACACCAGAGTGAAATTTTTGTGGATAGAGACAGAGTCTTATTAATCTCTGTATCCCCAGCACCTAGTAGTGATGAATGATAAAAATTATTTTCTTACCAAGCATGTATTATTCCAGAAGTCATTTGAATTAGAAATTTCTTCATAGCAAACATCATATCTTTCTTTTCTGGTGTCAGTAGGAAGTCACTCGGAACAGTCCCTCACAGGCATTTAGTGAATGTTGATGATGCTAATGATGACATCTAGTTTCCATGGCAACATGCACTTACATTTACAGTGTTTCTTGGACTACGTGAAATTTGGAAAAAATATATGCTTCTTCCCATATTGTGAGAAAATCTTTTGTATTACAGTATTTCTATCACCTTATCTTCTTTCTAAATGTGTTTATCCTAAGTAGTTGAATCAATGTTCGACACATTGTGGACGATAATGAGGCCAAATTTAGAAATCGTATTGGGTGGGGGTGGAGAGGGAGAAAAACAGAGGGGAAGGAGGTGGAATGTTAAAAATATATGGATGGCAAACTCATTGCAGAACGCATTCCCTTTCTCCCTTTTTCTCCCCTTGCATTGCCCCATTCTGATCCCCATCAACTAAATCCAACTTTTTTTTTTTTTTTTTAAAGAGTGAGTGTGTAAGTGCATGCACCAGCAGTGGCAGGGGGCTTGGGTGGAAGGGCAGAGGGAGAGAATCTTAAGCAGACTCTGTGCTGGGTACGGAGCCCAGTGTGGGGAAGGGGGCTCGATCTCACTACCCTGTGATCATGACCTGAGCTGAACTCAAGAATCAGACATGTAACTGACTGAGCCACCCAGGTACCCCAATCCAACCTTCTTTAAACCTTGAAATCACTTTACTTTCTGTATAGACCATACTGAAAACTGTGAAAGGGGGACCTAAGCTACTCTCCCGTTTAAAATCCTTTAGAAGCTCCCGATAGCAGCTCCTTGTCTGGGCGCAGCAAGCCCTTCTTTAAAGTATAGCCTTTAGCTACTCTTGGTTCTTTCTCCCAGCTCTGCCAGTTTGCATCTTCTGCTCAATCTGTCTTAATTTTCTTTTTTTTCTTTTCTTTTTTTGCAATAATTTTATTCTTTTTATTTAGATTTAATTTATTTCAGACAAGAATGTTTTTAATATTAAGCATGCAGATGTGTGTGTTTTCCATGCTCCTTATCCTATGAGTTGCATTCATTTTAAATTAAAGGAAAGAGAATTTGGTGACCTTCTTCCTGGATCCCTGTCAGCTCTTAGCTCCAAGTTCCTCGTGGCAATGGCCAAAGGCTTTGGGGTCCACACTGGCAGCCGCAAATGTGGTTTTCACCATGCACTCAGCTCGAGCCAGCAAGCCTTCCAGATTCTTGGTCACACAGGGGGCAGTGTCGCAGGGGCTCTCCTGGGCAGGGATGCTGGAGCTGTCAGTCTCCTGCAAATTTTCTGAACCTTGCTGGTTAACCTTGGATAGGTTATCCCTTTATCACCTGTAGCTTATGTTTGATTTCAAATCTGACTTTAGGCCTCACCTTGCTAGGGAAATCATTTGAGATTCCCTCTCACTCCTGGCTTAGGCACTGACCCCTGTACTTTGGGACACCTTGGGCACTTTGTACCATTGAACTGAGGCCAGTGGTGTGTAAACTGAGTGCCTCAGTGGACAGCAAACCCTTTGAGAGCAGGAGCTCTGTCTTTTAGCTCTAAATCCCCAGTCCCAGAATGGCTTCCGGCTAACTGAGTAGTTACTGCTTCTGAGTGAATGAGTGAAGTGGCCCAGTGCTGCCTGGGACTCCTTGTGCTCAAGTTCTACCTCTACTGGAGTTGTTTTAATACATTCGAGAAATGTGATATTAAAACTTAATTCTGTGGAAAAGAGTCAGAACATGTAGCATTGCTACTAGGTCCAAATCTAGGAGGAAGCATCTGCCTCAGGTCTTGGCAGATTTCCTTGCCTCCCTCTAATCTGTTCTTTTATCCAACAGATGTCTGAGTACTGCAACCTCAAGATGATTAATAACTCAAGGATTGGGGGAGGGGAGTGTTTTTGTATTTTTTTTTTTTTTTTCTTTCTTAACCAGTACTTTGGACTCAAATCTTTCCATTTACTTCCATGGGTGAGAACAATTCTATTTTCTTCTCTTGAGGTGCGTGCCTTTATAGGTTTAGCTGTGAGTAACTGTTAGGAATTGATAGTTACTTGTTAGCTACGGAAGAAATGACAGATGGGTGTGGGCTTCCGGGATCTATAGCGAAGAAGAAGAGGGCCTGGGGTCAAGAGCAAGTGGTGACGTCCTCACGTTTAGGAAAGGATAGTTCGTTCCGACGAATCTGAGCACAAGAAGAAATCGGCTCCATGTGTCGAGGTCGACCATGGTTGACTTCTTTACTGAGTTAGGCATCTAAACATATGATTGGGACTCCTTGGGAGGCCTTGGACTTACTGAAAAGGACTTGAAGTCCAAGCGAAAACTTGTATTTTCCCAATCATCAGAGAGTACAGATACAATTCCTGGAATATGATGGTTTCTGTGCTTAAAAGATTGGCAGTGGATCTCGATAAACTGGTAGTTCTCGTCCTGGGCTCTAGGCACTAATTTTGTATTTGTGAGCATTTAGGTATACAAGGATCTGTTACCTGCACAATTGATGGTATTTGTCATAACTCTGTAGGACAGTATGATGGGTAGGTATCCCCAGTGTTTCAGATGTGACTTGTATTTGGTTTCATGAATTTGATTCAGTTAAGATAAACTGCAAATTCCGCGGCTGGGTCCTATGCTTTTGTATCTACATTATAAAGAGATCTCTGTGCTGGAAGTGGGGAAGGGGGAGGAAATCCAAAACCAAGGACAGAAAGATGGGAGCAGGTATAAAATATATACTTCTAAAGAATCAAGGAAAAGAAACAGGGCTGGGTCCAAGGCTGGGTTCTTCTGCTTAACAGTGGTATCGCAAGCTAAGGGATTCTGGAAGTGCGATTTAGTTATGAAGTTGAGCAAAAGTACATTATGTAATAGACATAATAATAAATATATATTATATAAATAATAAGTATTATTTATATAATAAATAAATAATATTTATATAATAGATAATAAATATATAACATATAAATAATAAATATATATAATATAAATAATAATGAATAAATATTTATGCTTTACACATATTCCCTACTGGGGCGCCTGGGTGGCTCAGTGGGTTAAAGCCTCTGCCTTCAGCTCAGGTCATGATCCCAGAGTCCTGGGATCAAGTTCCAAATCAGGCTCTCTACTCAGCAGGGAGCCTGCTTCCCCCCACTTTCTCTCTGCTTGCCTCTTTGCCTACTTGTGATCTGTCTGTCAAATAAATAAATAAAAATCTTTAAAAAAATACTTAAAAAAATACTCTCTACTCATTAAAAAGTGCTTTTTTGTTGTTGTTTTGTTTTGCATTCAAGACAGACCCAAATTTATGCTGTTGAAGATTTATTTTGAGAATGGATATTAGAGACAATTGAAAAGGTTTCATTCAGAAAGTTGTAGATCTAACGATGAGCATCAAACTTTCATTTCAGTAGCAAAAAAGGAAACAGATGTGACACACACTTAATGAAAAATTTAGTGCCTTTCTTGAATCATTAGAATATTTATTCTAGTCAGCCACATAATAATAAATGTATAATTTCTACAGGGGAATCTGTATCTATCTGACCCAATCTATGATAATGTAAACATTTAAAAATTGATTATCATCTCCTGTTTAGTTTAGTTAGAAGAGTAGGGAGTGGTAACCCACAGAGAAATGGATATTCTACAGAAGTCCTTCAAGTAGCTAATAATAGAAATAACTATGATTTATTATTCTTTATTAAGGGTTAAGTAGTTTACTAAACACTCTGTCTACTATCTATATAAATTATTAGAAAATTCTTATTAAGTATTAAAAATTGACATTTAAAAAATAAAGTTTAAATAAGAATTTCCATAATTTTTACAAAAAATAAAGTTTCAATAAGGTGAATGGCCAAAGTCACACGGGCAAAACGTGGTAGGAAGTAGAACAGGGATTTGAACTCCAGAGTCTGAACCCAGTGTCCGTGCTTATGCAAGTTACTACTCAAATGAGCAATGTGCAATTTTCCCTGGGGATCTCTGGAACTGAAATCTAGGTCTGGTCATTCTAAATAAACCGTCTGATTTTTAGCTGTGGGTGCTGCAAACTTGATCCAAAAGGAGGAAGTGCGACTGCATTCTCTGCAACGGTCACTAGATGGAGCCAGTGCACCGAAAAGCCATTACAGTCTTTTTGGAGCCCGGCACACAGGATTTATTCTAGGAAGTCAGCAAAGGCTGGTTTTGATTGGAAAAGTGCGAAAAAGATAACTCCCTCTGACAGCTGGCTTTTTTTTCTTTTCTGGATAATGTAGATGAAGAGGAAGATGAGAGGTCTCTGGAGGTGTAGAGAATTGCTAGAGCCAAGAGCTATGTGGGATGAATGCATAATCAACGAATTCTGTTCTTTCCCAGGAGTGGTTTTAATAATCTGATGTGTGGCTGGGCTGGTGGGTTGTGGAAGCAGAGCATGATATTACCCTTCTCTGTGTGATCTGCCTTAGAGATTCCAGCCTTTCACATTACATAAAACTGAGTGTACCTCATTGAACCTCTCCCTTTTTTTTTTTTTTTTTTTTTTTTTAAAGATTTTATTTATTGGGATGCCTGGGTGGCTTAGTCAGTTAAGCCGCTGCCTTCAGCCCAGATCATGATCCCAGTGTCCTGGGATCAAGTCCTGCATTGGGTTCCTTGCTCAGCAGGGAGCCTGCTTCTCTCTCTGCTTCTGTCTGCCACTCTGCCTGCTTGTGCTCTCACTCACTCTCTCTCTCTGACAAATAATCAAATAAATAAAATCTTTAAAAAAAAGATTTTGTTTATTTATTTGACAGAGAGTGGGAGAGAGCACAAGCATGGGAAGCAGCAGAGGGAGAGGGAGAAGCAGGCTCCCTGCTGAGCAAGGAGCCCAATGTGGGACTTGATCCCAGGACCCTGGGATCCCCACCTGAGCTGAAGGCAGATGCTTAACCATCTGAGCCACCTAGGCACCTGAACCTCTTCCATTTTTAAAGCCAGCGATGGCTGGGGTTTTATATACACGTTGTTATATTAATATACTGATGTATATTTTTTTATATGTACAAAATGATTTGCTCAAGGTCATTTAATGAGAGAACCCAAGTCTTGTGCCCTCAACATCATGGTTCTTTATACCACATCACTCAGCCACTGCACTAATGTGCCATCATAATCACTAGGACTAGAAATGGGTAACGTGTGTCTAAAGAGGCCCAACAGAAAGGAATTGGCTGTCCTGAGTGGGGCAGGTTAATGAAAGAAAACTTTGATAATGTTGAGGCCTCATCCTTCCCACAAAAGTAGAGATGCTAACTTGAGTAAACCTCTGCCAGACAGTGTGGCAGAGTGGGAAGAAAATAATTGAGCCCTAAACTCCCAATGAGCCTTAGGCTTAGGAATGGCACCATACCTAATCTGAGTATAATCCTATCAAGTCCTAGCACGTGGCTTTATTTCTTCTGCCATCTGAGATAACCTCGGTATATGCCACTACAAAAATCAAGCATACAAAATAATAAAGCAGTGTCTATAAATAATTCTACCAGTTCATCTAAGGGAGGGTGACATGTGGGGAGGCAATGGGAGCTGAAGCCTTGTGTCCACCCAGAGAACTTTGGCACTCCAGGGTGGCCACAAGAACCCCTGTTCAGCCTCTTGTGTCAACTTGCAGAAATAGTACGTTTGCATCAGGAATTAATGTGTGGACTTGGGGAAAATATGGTGCCGTCTGTGTATCTACAGTGTAGCCCCAAGAGAACTTGCTCAAAAAGTGCCCTATGTGAGAAAGGAAAACTTAGAGAAAAGAGAGCTCTAACAGAGTTGTGGTAATAGTGGGGAAAGAGTAGCTACCCATGTGAAAGCAAACACCGTTGGACGGATGGAAGAGAGAGGGAACCTCAGGGTAATGAGTATGAACAATGGCAGCTTCAGGTTTCCCTTCACTGGGAAATCCAGCTCCTTTCATTGCGAAAGCATTTACCGTGCTCTAGTGACGTGTGGGGAACGCAACATTTTTGGTGTAATCCTAGAGAAATATTTAAGATACACAAAAACAGATTAAGTTTATTGGCGAGAAGGGGATTGTAAGAGAAGACAACCCAGAAGACATGTTACTGATTAGGGTTTTGAAGAATGCATGTTTTCTTCAAGAAAGAAAGAATATTTTCCAAGTAGAAAAGGAAAAGAAGGGCATTTGAAACTAGGGACACAGTGAAGGCATTCTTCAGACTGGTGGTGTTGTGTTAACCAACCATCCCAAAGTTAACCACCAAAGATGATAATTTATTTTGATTGTGAATCGAATTTGATCAGAGCTAGTCAAGGATGGCTCAGCTCCGATGAAGCAGCTGCACCTGGGGCTGGTGAATCTACTTTCATAATGGCAGACTCACAAGTTGGTCCTGGCTCTAGGATCAAAGCTCAGCCAGGCTTGGGTTTTGACATAGCTGCCTGGAGTTCTTGGCAGTGTGACAGCTTCGTGGCTGGTTTCAAGAGATTATTCAGAGCATATCAAGAAGCTGTGTTACCTTTGATGACCTAGCCTAAAAAGTCCTATAGCTTGCTTCTACTATAATCTTAAACTAATCCAGTTTCAAGAGTAGAGAACATAGACTCTACGTATCAACTGGAAGTGTGTTAAGTCACATATAAGAAAATACTATCGTGAATGCCTTTGGAAAATACAATTTGCTTTGGGCACCGATGAGTGAAACATTGTGGCTTATTCAAGGAATGGTTTAATAACACAAGCATTTCTTCCTTCCTAAAACAGTAAACAATATAGAATTTTTTTTTTTTGTTTTTGTTTATGGAGGAGGAAGATTCCTATATTAAATCCAGTTAGGCAAATACCAAAATCCGGGGGCCTTAATATTTTATTTTTCAAACAAATGTAATCATACTTCCTTTGCCTACTATCAGAATGCTCCCCCTTTACTCCCAGCTCCACTGAAGTATAATTGACATGTAACATTGTATACATGAAGGTATACAATGTGATGATTTGATACACTTATATATAGTGAAATGATTACCACAGTAGGGTTGTTAACATCTCATTATGTGAGCGGTCATATAATCACTTTTTGTTTGTTTGTTTGTTTGTTTTGTGTTGAGAACATTTAATATCTACTGTCTTAGCAAATTTCAAGTATATAATAACAGTATTGTTAACTCCAATGCTGTGCATTAGATTTCCAAGATTTACTCGGCTTTTTTTTTTTTTTTTTAAGATTTTATTTATTTGACAGACAGATCACAAGTAAGCAGAGAGGCAGGCAGAGAGAGAGGGGGAAAGCAGGCTCCCTGATGATCAGAGAGCCCGATATAGGGCTCTATCACAGGACCCTGACATCATGACCCAAGCTGAAGGCAGAGGTCCCAACCCATTGAGAGACCCAGGTGCCCCAAGATTTACTTCTCTTAATTGGAATATTATAAGTTTTGACTGACGGCACCCTATTTCCCATACCCCATAGCCCCCTGGCAACCACCAGTTTGCTTTATGTTTCAGTAAGTTCAGCATTTTTAGATTCCACATATGAGTGGAGTACACATATAGTATTTGCCTTTCTCTGTCTGACTTATTTCACTTAGCATAATGCCCTCAGGATCCATCTGTGTTGTTGCTGATGGCAGGATTTCCTTCTTTTCCATGGCTAACTAATATTCCATTGTACCCATGTATGACTGTCTGTCTATCTCACAGCTTCTCTATTCATTCATCCACAGATGGACACTTAGGTTGTGTCCATATCTTGGCTGTTGTGAGCAATGCTACAATGAACATGGGAATACAGATATCTCTTTGAGATCCTGATTTAATTTCATTTGGATAAATACACCCAGAAGCAGCCTTGCTGGATCTTATGGTAGTTATATTTTTAACTTTTGAAGAACTTCCATGTTGTTTTCCATAGTGGTTATACCAATTTACATTCCCACTAACAGTGCTGAAGCATTCTCTTTTCTCAATATTCTTCTTCTTTTTTTTTTTTTTAAGATTTTATTTATTTATCAGAGAGAGAGAGAGAGAGAGAGCGCACAAGCAGGCAGAGGCAGAGAGAGAAGCAGGCTCCCCGTCAAGCAAGAAGCCTGATATGGGGTTCGATCCCAGAACCTAGGATCATGACCTGAGCCGAAGGCAGCAGCTTAACCCACTGAACCACTCAGGCATCCCATTTTTTTTTTTTTTTTAAGATTTTATTTTTCTCAACATTCTTGACAACACTTCTTAACTTTTTAATTTTTTAACTTTTTAACTTTTTAATTTTGATTATAGCCATCTTAACAGATATGAGGTGATAGCTCAATGTGGCTTTGATTTGCATTTTCCTGATGATTAGTGATGTTGAGCACCTTTTCATGTATCTGTCGGTCATTGATGTCTTCTTTGAGAAAATGTTCCTCTGCTCTATTTAGTTCCTCTGCTCATTTTTTTTAATGTTTCTTTTTTTATATTTTATTTTTTTGACAGAGAGAGAACAGAGGGAAAGGGAGAGAGAGAAGCAGACCCCCTGCTGAGCAGGGAGCCTGATGTAGGGCTCTATCCTAGGACCCTGGGATCATGACCTGAGCCAAAGACAGACACTTAACCAACTGAGCCACCCAAGTGCCCCCTTCTGTTCATTTTTAAATTGGATTTTTTTTTCTTCTCTTGAGTTGTATGAGTTTTTCCTATATTCTGGATATTACCCCTTATCAGATAGATAGTTTGTAAATATTTTCTACCATTCTTAGGTTGATTTCTCATTTTGTTGATTATTTTTTTTTACTGGGTAGAACTTTTTAGTTTGATGCAGTCCCATTTATTAATTGTCACTTGCTTTTGTGTTTTTGGTGTGATATACAGAAATCATTGTGTATATGCAGGGTTTATTGCTTGGGCTCTGAATTCTGTTCCATGATTTATATGTCTACCTTTATGCCACCACCATGTTCTGATTACTATAGCTTTGTGTATAGTTTGAAACAAGAAAGTATGATGCCTTCAGCTTTGTTCTTTCTCAGAATTTCTTTTTTTAAAAATTATTTATTTTTTAAAAAGATTTTATTTATTTATTTGACAGACAGAGATCACAAGTAGGCAGAGAGGCAGGTGGTGGAGGGCAGGCTCCCTGCTGAGCAGAGAGCCTGATGCGGGGCTTGATCCCAGGACCCTGAGATCATGACCTGAGCCGAAGGCAGATGCTTAACCCAGTGAACCACCCAGGTGCCCCATTTTTCCGAATTTCTTTGACTATTTGGGGTATTTTGTGGTTCCATATGAACTTCATGATCATTTTTTCTATTTCTGTGAAAAAATGCCATTGGAATTTTGATAAAGATTGCATTGAATCTGTAGATTGTGTTGGGTGGTGTGGACATTTTAACAATATTAATTCTTCCAACCCACGAATATGGAATATTTCCATTTGTGTCCTATTCAATTTCTTTCATCAAGTTCTCACCTTTTCTAATGTACAGATCTTTTACCTCCTTGGTTAAATTTATTAAGTATTTTATTATTTCTCTTTTTTTTAGATGTTTACTTGATGTCTAGAAACACAACTGATTTCAGTATTTTGACATTGAGTCCTGTAAATTTACCAAGTTCATTGATTAGTTCTAACAGTTTTTTGGTGGAATTCTTAGGGTTTTCTATATGTAAGATCTTATCATTTGAAACAGAGACCATTTTACTCTTTCCAGTTTAGATGATTTTTATTTATTTTCCTTGTCTGATTGCTCTGACTAGAACTTCTAGTATTATGTTGAATAGGAGTGGTGAGATTGAGTACCCTAGTCTTTTCCTTGATTTTAAAAAGGACAAGCTTTCAACCCTTTATCTTTGAGTATGATGCTAGCTGCAGGTTTGTCATATACAGTCTCTATTATGTTGAAGTATGTTCCTTTTATAACCAAACTACTGAGAGTTTTTGTCATAAAGGGGTATTGCCTTTTGTCAGATACTTTTTCTGCATCTATTGAGGTGATTGTATGATTTTTGTAAAAAAATTATTTATTTATTTATTTGACAGACAAAGATGACAAGTAGGCAGAGAGACCAGCAGAGAGAGAGAGGAGGAAGGAGGCTCCTAGCTAAACAGAGATCCTAACTTGGGGCTTGATCCCAGGACCCTGGGTTCATGACCTGAGCTGAAGGCAGAGGCCCTAACCCACTGAGCCACCCAGGCACCCCTGATCGTATGATTTTTGTTTTTATTATATTGTGATTTATCACATTTATTGATTTGTGTATGTTGGACCGTCCTTTCATCCTGGGGTAAATACCATTTGGTCATGGTGTATGATACTTTGAATAGACTGTTGAGAATTTTTCCATGTATATTACCCAGGAATTTTGGCCTGTATTCTTTTCTTGCAGTGTTCTTGTATGGCTTTGGTATATAGGGGTGAGGAATGCTGGCCTTGTAAGATGAGACTGGGAATATTCCCTGCTCTTTGAATTTTTGGAAGAGTTCGAGGAAGATTGGTGTTAATTCTTTAAATATTTGGTATAATTAACGAGGGAAATTATCTGGTCCTGGATGTTAGAAAAAGAAAAAGTATATGGAGGAGTAGGGGGAGGGAGGAAGAGGAGCAGAGGAAGAGGGAGAAGCAGACTTCCCACTGAGTAGGGAGTCCAGTGTGGGGCTCAGTCCCAGAACCCTGGGATCATGACTTGAGTCAAAGGCAGATGCTTAACCAACTGAGCCACCTAGCCTCCCCAGTCTTCTTTTTTCTTAGTCTAACTAATGGTTTTACAATTTTTAAAAATCTGCTTAGAAAACCAGCTCTTAGTTTTGTTGATCTTTTCTATTTTCTTCTGGCCTTTATTTCATTCACTTCTATTCTACTCTTTGTTATTTCTGTTCTTCTGCTAACTTTGGATTAATTCCTTCCTCTTTTTCTAATTCCTTGAAGTGAAATTTAGGTTGTTGATTTGAGATCTTTCTTTTTTTCTTAATTTAGGCATTTATCATTATAAACTTCTCTCTTAGAACTGCTTTTGCTGTACTATAATTTTTGGAATGTTGTGTTACCATTTTCATTTGTTTCGAGATTTTTAAAAATTTACTCTTTGACTTCTTGACACATTGGTTGTTCTGGAGGGTGTTGTTTAATTTCCATATCTCCATGAAATTTTCAGCTTTCCTCCTGTAATTTATTTCTAGTTTCATACCGTTGTGGTCAGAAAAGATACTTGTTATGATTTCAGTCTTCCTTTAATAATACTTATTTTAAGCTGGAGAACATCCCATGTGCACTTAATAAGAATGTGTATTCTGATGCTGTTGGATGGAGTGTCTTATGTATGTTTGTTAAGGTCATCTGTTCTAAAGTATGGCTTAAGTGCAATGTTTCTTTATTGGTTTTCTGTCTGGATGATCTATCCATAGTTGAAAGAGGTACTGACCTCCTCTACTATTATTGCATTATTGTCTATTTCTTCCTTCAGATCTGTTAATATTTGACTAATATATTTAGGTGGTCTGACATTGGGTGCATATATATTTATGATTGTTATATCCTCTTGGTGAATTGACCCCTTTATCATTTTTTTTTAAAGATTTTTATTTATTTATTTGATAGACAGAGATGACAAGTAGGCAGAAGGCAGGCAGAGAGAGAAGGGGGAAGCAGGCTCCCCGCTGAGCAGAGAGCCCTATGTAGGGCTCGATCCCAGGATCCTGAGATCATGACCCGAGCCGAAGGCAGAGGCCTAAACCACTGAGCCACCCAGGCGCCCCCCCTTTATCATTTTTATTATATAATAACCTTCATTGTCTTTTGTTATGGCTTTTGAGTTAAAATCTGTTTTGTCTTATGTAGTGTAGCTACCCCTCCTCTCTTTTGGTTTCCATTTCTGTGGAATATTTTTTTTCATTCTTTCATCTTGAGCCTATGTATATGTATTCTTAAAGCTGATGTGAGTCTTAGTAGGCAGCATGTAGTTTGGTCTTATTTCTCTATCCATGTGGTCTATGAATGGAGAATTTAATCCATTTATATTTATAGTAGTTACTTACTAATGCCATCTTACTATTTTCTGGCTGTTTTGTAGGTCCATCATTCCTTTCTTTCCTTCTTGCTGTTTTTCTTTGTGCAGTGATGATTTTCTGTAGTGGTATGCTCTGATTCCCTTCGGCTTATCTTTTGTGAATCTACTGTAGTTTTTTGCCATATGGTTACAATGAGGTTCACATAAAATACCTTATATAACACTGTTATTTATTCTGATGACAACTTCAATTATATACAAAACCTCTATTCTTTTGCTTCTCCCCCTGCCTTTTGTGTGATTTACGGTTTCCATTTCTGTGGAGTCACATTGTCTGCTTACCCTCTCTACTGCATCTAAACTCCTACCTTTTTGCTCCAATGGTATGCTGGAACTTCTTTCTTCCACAGAGACTCTCTGGACTTCTACAAACTCCCTGTCAGCTGTGGGGGATTGTCTAAGATAGTTTTCTCCAGAAGCTCCTGGACCATGTTTGAGCAGGGCTGGAACCAGTTCATGGGCCATTGGAGGGTCCACAGCTAGGATAAGGTCTGTATGCCTATGACCTGATACATGGGTGGGTGAGATGGCATGGATGTCAGTGTAAGCAATTATTAGTTCTCTGATGAATATTCCTAAATACCATTTCGTGAAGCAATGCCAGTGAAATAGGATCATCACTTTATCAAATATGGTTAACTGGTATATGTAAACTAATTGGTCACCAAAGGTAACTTTTATTTTAATATTCAAATTTTATGTTTGTTTCTGTTTCTTTACCAAAGGTAGTGATAATGAAAAACCTTTTCTTGAATACATTTTCAAAGAAATTCTGTTTCTGCTATAACCATACAAATACGTTCAAGTAATCTGCTTTATTAGATTTATCACAAATAGCAACTCTGTGCTCTATTTGGCCGGAATTGTGTGTTTGTTATCACTGCATCTTTTCAATGTTATACATCTTTCGGTGGCTGCTTTCCAACCTATTCTTGGGTTCACATTATAGTATGACATTATTCAGTTTATAAGCAAACTGAGAAATAATTATAATTTATTTAAACAACAGTATTGTTGACCTATGGTATGAGTTATGTTAACTAAGATGGAAAACTCTACAATAATTTTCTGTTATTTTATTAATTACCAAATATTATCTGTACCTAACACCAAACAAATCCCTTCTTTATACATTATAAAAATTTAAAGACTTATATCCTAGATCTCTACACAAATGTATTTTTGCTGGAAGAACTTCTAGGCTGGTGTGATATATAGTGGTTAAGACCATTGCTCTGGATAAGACAGACTAGATTTTTATAATGGCTCCACAGATACTAGCTGTGTGACCTTAGACAAGTTATTTCACTTTTTAAAATCTCAGCTTCTCTGTTTCTATGATGTGAACAATAATACCTATTTATGGAGTTACTGAGAAAGCTAGAGAACCAATGCTTATGAAGCTCTTGATAAAATTACTTGTATAAGGTCTCTATAAATGTTGGTTTTTAGTATCTGTTATTTTGACTAAGTTGAGGTGAAGAGGTATCACATAGTTTTATTTTTTCTACATTTGAATTTATAGATATTTTTGTAATAGTGGATTTTGCATGTATTTCATGTAAAATTAGGTTCAGCTATGGGTTACAGAGGCCTAAGTAACAGCAGCTTCAAAAGTAGTATTCCCCCCCTCACCTTTTCCATTTAAAAATTAGCTGCCTCGGTTGGTGTAGTAGTTCCCCTCCAAAAAGTTCCCTGGAATCCACAATCCTTAGAGTTCACCCCGTTGTCATCTTGAGGCTGTGGTCGTTGTCCTCATGATACATAGAATGGTACCTACAGCCCCAGCGTCCAACTTAAGAAGCTGAGTGGAAGAGTGCTTGAAAAAGAAAGCGGCTGAGGGATGCAAAGAGTACAAGGCAGTGGCCTTTCAAGAGAGGTCTCCAAAAGCTGTTGCATATTTCCATTTTATTCTACTGTCCATAATGTAGGCACATGTTCAAACCTAGACACAATGAAAGATTAGAAAATGTATTCGCTTTGCTTGGCTTAGAATTGCAAGTCGTCTTACTGTGAAGGAATGGGGAGCATGGATACTGGGGACACTGGCATGTATCTCCTACAACACGCTACTTGTGTATTAAATTAACTCATGTGAATTGGTTAAAACTGACTCATTAAACCCAAGTGGTATAAATAAATCCTACCAACTTTGCCAAATCACCATTTCTTCCTGGGAACCAGGTCCCCTAATGTTATTTCAGTCTGGGTCCTTGTACTTTAGCCACTTTGGGCCTTCAGAAAGGTCTTGTTTCAATTTGTTGAGCCCCATTCTCTTCTTTTAAAAACATCTGTCTGATCAGACCTATAAATATAGGACAAACGGAAGGTTGCCAGGGGAAAGGGGGCTAGGAGGATGGGCAAAGCGGGTGAAGGGGATCGAGAGATACAGGCTCCTAGTTATGGAATACATCATGGGAATAAAAAGCATAGCATAGGGAATACAGTCAATGATACTGTAATGGCATTGTTTGGTGACAGATGGGAGCTACGCTTGTGAATATAGCACAATGTATAGAGATGCTGAGACATTATGTTGTACATCTGAAAGTAATGTAACATTGTGTGCCAAGTATACAAAAAAAAATTAAAATAAAATTTAAAAGCCTCATGTATTTGGTATTTGATTAAAAAGCTTTTCCCTTCTTCCCACCTATTCTGATTAGACTAGTAGGGTTCTAGAGGGAAGGGGCATCATGTGCTCTGTTTCATCTCCCTCCTTCTTCTTCTTGCTTATCTCTCTCAGAGTGAGTCAGGGACAGACTGAGCGACACAGACGGAGGCATCTTCCTACCTTTCTTTGGGCCAGGCTCTCTGCTGGTTGACAGTCTGCTGGTAGCAGTGGACACTGCTTTAGGCTCTGCTGATGAGGCTCGCCCCATGTGCTCCAGTGGCATTTGTAGTCCCTTGTGAGTTTCCCAAAGCCACCTGACCTCCATGGTGTCCTGCTCAGGATTCAGGGGTCCAGCCTCGGCAGGTCCAGGTGTTCCGGAAGGAGGGGTAGCATGGGCAAGATGAATGGGAGAGCCACATAGTGAGTTCTGGTCAGTAGTCAGGCATCTCCAACTTTATTCTGATTACCGAGCTTCTTAGATAGGCAATTTAATTGGGGTGGGGGTTACAAGCACTCATCAGATAATTTCTCTTTGTTCAACACATGTTGTTTCAGTTAAGCCATAAGGGTACAGACTGGCACCAGGGATGGGGGACAGGGTCTTGCTTCTTGAGTAATCATGTCCTTCAGAAAGCCATGGGAGGTAGCACAAATATGTGCTTTTTGGTAACTTATTCTGGGGTCTGCAGGAAAACAAGATATAGGTTAATGGAAAACCAGAAGCTATCTGAAGAAACTAGGTATATAGGAGAGAAGTAGGAACCAGAAGGCGTGACTTTTGCAGGAGGCAGGGTGTATTTTAACGGCTTGGTTTGTGAAAGCTTTGGACAAACATCAACTTAGGGAAGAAACCGTCTATTGTGGTGCACATTTAAAATTCTCCATTGTCCTAGGTACAGAATAATGTACTTCCTTGGAGTTGCTTCAGCCCATAAACCTGAAAAAGGGGCTCTTTATTTGAGAGAGATACGGGGATCAGAGGAAAAGGCAAGAGACTAACAGACCATGCTTATCTGCTGGGCTATCCTGCCCTCTGCAGTCACCTGTGGGAGGATCTCTCCCTCTGCAGGGTTAGGCCTGCATTAGTTCAAACCTTAACCTAGTGGGGCAGTGCCCTCTACCAGGCCTCATGGCCCCCGACATCAGGATCTGCAGCCAGTTGTGGAATTTATTTTCTGCATGCTTCAGGAAACGAGATCCCCAAAGGGACCATCTGTCCCTCCTGGGGCTGGCTGTGCCTGTGTCTTGTCTGTGGTCCTCCTTATCCTGCTCTGGGGACTAGATAGACAACAAGCCCAGGGGCCTTCGGCTGCTTCGACATTCAACTGGGGTAAGCTCTGACCCCTGCCCTGTTTTTTTCTTCTTATTCTGATTATACAGACATTTGCCATTTTAACCCTTTCTGAAGTGTTAAAGTTAGTGGCCTTAATTACGTTTACACTGTTATGCAATGACTATTTCAAAAATGTTTTCATGACCCCAACAGAAATTCTGCATACCTTAAAAAAACTCCCCATTTCTCCTCCCCACCAACCCCTGGTAAAACTCAAACTATTACAGGTAGTTCAGATAAGTGAAACAAAATGGTATTTGTCGTTTCTGTTTGACTTTTTCATTTAGCATAAGGTAAACATTCACCAATGTTGTAGTACATATCTGAAGTCCATTCTTTTTTATGGCTAATATTCTATTATGTGTATATGCCCCATTTTGTTCATCCACACTTTTTGGCTGTTGTGAATAATGTAGGAAAGAACATTGGCATCTCTCTGAGTTCCTGGTTTCAGTCCTTTTGAATGTATATTTAGGAGTGCCACTGCTGGGTCTTATGGTAATTTGATGCTTAGCTTCTTTTCTTTAAACATTTATTTATTTATTATTTTGAAGGCCTTCAGGTTTTATTTTTTATTTTTATTTTTATTTATTTATTTTTTAATTAACACCTAATGTATTATGTGCCCCAGGGGTACAGGTCTGTGAATTGTCAGGCTTACACACTTCACAGCACTCACCATAGCACATACCCTCCCCAATGCCCATCACCCAGCCACCCTCTCCCTCCTACCGCTTTACTCCAGCAACCCTCAATTTGTTTCCTGAGATTAAGAGTCTCTTATGGTTTGTCTCTTTCCCGACCCCATCTTGTTTCATTTTTCTCCTTCCCTACCCCCTAAGCCTCTCACTTTGCCTCTCAAATTCCTCTTAACATTTATTTTATTTTATTTTTATTTAAAAAATTTTTAAGTTAAAATTTAAACTTAAAATTTAAGTTAAAATTCAGTTTAGTTAACATACAGTGTGTTACTAGTTTCAGGGTTCAATTTAGTGATTCACCACTTGCATGTAACACCCAGAGCTCATTACATGTCTTCCTTAATATCCCTCACCCAGTTACCCCATCTTCCCACCCGCTACCCCTCTATCAGCCCTCAGTTTGTTTCCTCTAGTTAAGTAAGAGTCTCTTGGGTTTGCCTCCCTCTCTGATTTGTCTTATTTTTCCCACCCTTCCCCTATGTTCATCTGTTTTTTTTTTTTTTTTCTTAAATTCAAGGGATGAATAAAATCACAAGGTATTTGTCTTTCTTTGACTTATTTCGCTTAGCATAATACCCTCTAGTTCCACTCGTGACATTGCAAGCGACAAGATTTCATCTGTTTTGATGGCTGAATAATATTCCATTGTATGTGTGTTGTGTGGTGTATATGTGTCTGTATGTGCACCACATCTTCTTTATCCATTTATCTGTTGATAGACATCTGGGCTCTTGCCATATTTTGGCTGTTGTGGACATCGTTGCTATAAACAGTGGGGTCCAGGTGCCTCTTTGAATCAGCATTTTGTATCCTTTGGGTAAATACCTAGTACTTGTCATAGGGTAGTTCTATTTTTAACTTTTTGAGGAACCTCCATACCATTTTCCAGAGTGGCTGTACCAGTTTGCATTCTGAAAAGCACTGTAAGAGGGTTCCCCTTTCTCTGCATCCTTGCCATCAATGTTTATCTTCTTGAGGAATCGTGGAACTCTTTTCCAAAGCATCTGCACCAAGAGCTTATCAGTTTCTCACTTTCTCCGTATCTCACCAACAGTTCTACATACCATTTTTTGACTATACCCATCCTAAGAGATTGGAAGCCATAGCTCATTGTAGGTTTTTTTTTTTTAATTGAAATATAGTTGACGCACACTATTACGTTAGTTTCAGGTGTACAGCATGATGGTTTGAAAAGTCTATGTATTATGCTGTGTTCACTACCAGCGTAGCCACCACCTCTCACCATACAAGGCTATTGTGATACCGTTGACTCTATTCCCTATGTTGTACCTTTCATCCTGGTGACTTATTCATTCCATGACTGGAAGCCTGTAGCTCCCACTCCCGTTCACCCATTTTGCCCATCTTTCTATCCCCTTCATTGTGGTTTTGATTTACATTTCCCTGATGACTAATGACCTAATGCATATTTTCCCCATGTTTATGGGCCAGTCGTATTTCTTCTTGGAGAAGTGCTTATTCAGGTCCTTTACACGTTGTTTCAAACTAGGTTGTTTGTCTTTGTGGGGGCTCCTCCTTTCTTGCAGCTGCCATAGGGGAGAAGAAAGAATTTTTCGTGCTGCTGCATTTGCCAAGAGGTCATCTTCTGCCTCTGGTGATCTTCTGATGGTTCTTGGTTGGTGAATCAGTTCAGGCTCTGCTGTCCCTGTAGTGGAGAAAGGGGCTGGGTAATGGGAGGCTCTGACAGTGTAAAAACTGTGTTTCCGGGGATCACCTCTGGAGGATCAAAAAATTGTAATCAGATCTTACACGGCCTGTTTCATTTATGCATAAAATAATTCATTTTTAGAACAGGAAGCGACCTTAGAGTTCATTGGGTCCAACTCCATTATTTTACAGAGGAGGTCCAGGTCCTGAAAGGTGAGCTAACTTTCCCCATTATTTTGCTAATTTAAAACTGATTTTTGAAATGCCTGGTTTATGTGTCCCTATGATTGGCTGAAAAAGTGTGTTTTCACTGGAAGAGGACACATTCGAGAGACGACCTATTTTTGTTTTCCCTTCACCAGGTGAAAGAGGAAGATGCAAGATGAAAATATTTTGTTGTCAGCTCTAATACATGAATGGTTTCTAGACTTCCTGGGATCAGACTGTTCTTCTCAGTGAATTTAGATGAACAGTGCACTTGTCCAGCACTCTAGCCTCTGCAAAGTGCTATCTTACTCTTCCAACATTCCGACTGTCAGCAAGCAGCTTCCTCTACCATTGCCTGGGTGAGGACGTGGCCACGACCATCAGTAAACTGGTGGCAGCTTTTGGAGCAGATCACGGTCCCTTGTCTCTGTGACTCTGTGAAAGTGATCTGCCTGCCATTCCACTAATTACCAGCAAGCCGAAGCAGAAAGAGCATCAGAATGTGGGGTTAGAGAACCCAGCCCTGTCCCTCCCTGATGGTGACTAGGGAATCACTTTACCTTTCTGATTCTCAGTCTCCTCATGTGTAAAACAGAGACACAAAGAACACTTATCCATCCAATTTTTGTGGGAATCAACACAGAAAATGGAACAAAGGTCTTTTGTGAATATAGAGAACTATACAGATGTTAGTGATTGCCGTGATGCAGCCGTCTCCGTAGAGGGTCACTTCGTGTATTATAAATAAGACTTTGTAAGGTTGAATGGCATTGGAAGCTTAGGAAAGCTTCAGAGGGCTCCTGCAGCGTAAAAGATGATGTTCTCTTCATCCTCGGGTATTATCACCACCCGTAACCATTGTTATTTAGAATTCAACAGACATAACAAGCTAAGTCCTCTTGAAATATTCCCCACTTTGTAAATACAGCTTTGCTTTTACAGTTCTCTTACCAGCAGAAAGATGCAACGTTTGCTCATTTCACCTAGCATTTGAAAGGTCAGTCATGAAAATCTGAAAATCTTTCCAACACAGAAATCCAGTCACGACGCTCCTATTATTAAAACCTTTTAACTCCCTGTGGCTCACAGGATAAAGTCCAAATGCCATGACGGCAGATCTTTTTTCTACCCAAGTGGACGGTAAATATGCAAATGAATTTATTAATCAAACCCCTGTCGCTGGTGTACAAGGCCCACTCAGGTCCCTTCCCCGTGTGCTTTCTGCCTCATGGCCTACGTCCCTTTGCACACACCCTTTGCGCCTCTGCCCCTCTTGCCCAGAACCACAGTTGCTGTCTTTGTCGTGGCCTCTTTGTCTGATGGGCCACCTGAGCCACGTGGAGTGCCTTTCTCCCTCTCTGCCTCGTTGCCACTTTCATATTTATCCTTGAAGACCCAGCTCAGAAGCCACCTCCTCTGTGAAAACATCTCTGACCTCCTCTTCCTCCCTCGGAGGATTAATCAGTCCTTCTCTGGAGGGGTTCAGGGGCGGGGGGAGAGCGTTTCCCACAGGATTCTTTGATTTTGTCATTTCATTTGAGATTTTTGCCTAGCCATTAGGCCACAAGCATTTTGAGGGCTGGGCCAGAATCGTCTTCTTCTTCTTTTTTTTTTTTTTAAATATTTTATTTATTTATTTGACAGAGAGAGATCACAGTAGGAGAGAGGAAGGGAAGAGATCATAGAGAGAGAGGAAGGGAAGCAGGCCCCCTGCTGAGCAGAGAGCCCGATGTGGGACTCGATCCCAGGACCCTGAGATCATGACCTGAGCCGAAGGCAGCGGCTTAACCCACTGAGCCACCCAGGCGCCCTCGTCTTCTTTATATCTCTGTACCCCATTGCTCAGTGCTGTAAGTGGAAGCGGCAGGTACTCAATACATGTTTGCAACACAAATGGTTGTTGAAGCCTGCACAGTAAGATACCCCAGTAAGAAAAACAGGAACCCATTCATACTGTGTGCCTTAAAACCCACCAACAGTCTCTGCCCAGAATTATGCCCATTAATCCTTTGAGTCTCCCATTTCCTCTGTCCAAGACAAAAAAGATTTCACCATTCTCTAATTCAACATGAATTAGACAATAAAACAAGGGCTTGCTTTAAAGTTGCACCCTCCAGGCCTCTCTTAGCTAGTCAGTCCATTATTGGAGACCCGGGGCTTGGGACACGAGGTCCCTGTCTCCTCCTGTCCTAGCAAGCTGTGTGATTTCAGCCAGTCTCTCCTGGTCTCTGGGCTTTAGGTTTGGAATCAGGGAGTTGCCTGTGTATTCTCAGAGGTTCCTCTCAGTCCTGACCATTTATCCTCTATGTAGTAGATCCTGGAAAAGCTGAATGAAACAAATGAAAGACAGCCTTTAGATGCACTGGGGGAGAGTGTGTGGGGGCGGGGTAGGACAGGAATCAGCCGGAAACCCTGACATTCCTTCAAAATTAGTGTTTTGTTGTTGTTTCCTCCTTTCTCCCAGCACAGAGTAGTAAGTCCTTCTAGCTTGAAACACACCTTCAGCATGCTACCCCTTCCTCATGATGCTCCCAAACCCTGGAAATTTTTCCTCAAAGCTGGTCACAGAATCTAACTTTACAATACGCCCCCTTTGAATTCTTGTGAATTCACTCTTTTTTCTGCACCTCTCCAGACTTCCAACAAGTTACGGCCAGTGAGATCAGAAAGGGAAACAACAGAAGGGTCCGGTGATCCCGAGCACATGCTTGAAGGACAGCAGAGGAGCCTGCAAAGTGGAGTGGAAACACCAGGGTCAGTGAGACTCTGGACAGAAAAGCAGACTTGGAAAAAGAGGAAGTCAGTGATGGAAGGGAAGGCGTAGGAGCAAGACACATTTAGGAGTTTTACTGTGGGTCTGTTGTGCTGCAGAGATCCGCCGCCCCTCCCCCCCACTCCCGGCCCCCCCTCCCCGTTTTTGTTTGTTTTGATTTTAGGAAGGAGAATTCTGAAAGAAAATAAAAAGTATGAGGATTGCCCATCAGTGCATAGGGTGAAGAAAAGAGTAATTCAAGCGCATAAAGTTAAATATTTTAAAAAAGTCCTTGTACTAATTGGTGGATTTTTTTTGTTGTTGTTTTGTTTTTCTTGAGAGAGAATGCAAACCGTGGTGGGGAGAAGCAAAGGGAGAGGAAGAGTGTGAGAATCTTAAGCAGGCGCCGTACTCAGCACGGAGCCCAACGTGGGGCTCTATCTCGTGATCCTGAGATCATGACCTGAGCTGAAATCCAGAGTAGGACACCTAACTGATTGAGCCATCCAGGTGCCCCAAATGTAGATATGTCTTTTTTTTTTTTTTTAATTCTCATTTATTTATTTGAGAAAGAGAAAGAGCAAGAGAGCGACAGTGAGAGAGAGAGAGAGAGAGAGGGAGAGAGCATGAGCAGGGGGAGGGGCAGAGGGAGAAGCAGACTCCTCCCTGAGCAGGGAGCCAGACATGGAGCTCAATCCCAGGACCCCGGGACCATGACCTGAGCCGAAGGTAGATGCTTAACCAACTGAACCACCCATGTGTCCCTGATAAGTCTTTTATTAAGTTCAAAGTAGAGACACTTATTGGATAGGCTGGCTGTGAATACATTTAAAAAAATCCCAATATTTATTGCTGCAAAAGGGACAAAGTCCAGCACCAAACCCAAACTGAGATGGCTGCGGTCAAGAAAAGGGCTAAAAGAAAAATCTTCTTTTATTAAAGGGAAGAAAATGGAAGGCAAGATTAAGAAAAAGGAACCAAAAATGAGAAGAGGACACCAAACGTCCAGCTCTGAGGTGGCCGAGGACCAGCCATTATCCAGTGAGCCTCAGTGCAGCCCTTGCTCCCCCATCTCCCGTCCCACCAGCTCTCCCTTACGTAATAAGAAGAGGATAACGCTGGGTAGTCAGAAAAATGTTGCTCAAAATTCAACTAAAGATAAGTAACAGCAAAGATGTATCCAGTCCCTCGGCAAACTACTGATGTTGCATAGCAACAACTGCCTAGTTTTATTTCTGTCACAGAATTGCCATAAGGAAGCTTTGAAATGAAGTATTTTTTAGAAATTTAAACAAACAAGGTAGCATACCTCATCACACCCATCCGAGTCACCTGCTTTGCTCCAGAGTTAGGAAGACAGCCTCTTAAAAGGGGGGAGGGGCTGATAATTAAGGTAATAAAAAGGGTAACAAAAATTTATTGGGTCCTTCCTAATCATTTTTTTTGGGGGGGTTTATCTCATTTAATCCTGACAATAACCATGTGAGGCAGGTCTTACTCCCATTTTGCACATGGAGAAACAGAACGTGGGGTAACTTGGCCAAGGTCATAACAGCCAATATGAGGCACAGTTAGGATTTGAAACAAGCCCTCAATCCTTTTCCTGACTAACGTGTAATCCAGTGCTTTTCCCATCACCTACGCTATAGTGAGGTCTGTAGCTGGTGGTGGCAGCCACCAAGCCTGCAGAAGGAATTGGGGATTTGTCTATAACAGGCTAGTAATACTTTCAGAAGAATGTCTGGAAAAATTTGGACCCATGTCTGACCCTGTGGGTCAGTTGTTTGATGTACACATTTACCTGAGAAAATCTGAGTTTATTGTTAGTCTAGTGGAAGAAACTCATCCGTCTTCAAGGCCCTTGTGTTCTGACCTGTTGGAGGGGACTTTGGACCACAATTCCTGGTTTTGGCATTTGCAGGTAGTTATTAGGTAGTTGTTCAAGAAGTAAGTTCCCTATGAACTGAGACACTTGCTCAAAAGACATTTACATTGTCTTTTCTTAGTAATTGCTTCTGTATCTATAAGCAAGAATAATGGAACCCAAGCTATAGACATTTTTGAAACCTCTTCTATTTACAACTTGGGACTGTGTCATGGAAAGATCGCACCTCTGATTGCTGACCACTCATTTGGTCCTTGTACAGAGGAGGAATTTCTGCAAGACAGATATTTCTATTGTACACCTATTGTATGTTGGTCATCGTGTTGAGTAACACAATGATCCCTGACCTCAAGAAATTCTTCAACCTAGTTGAAGAGACAAATATTATACAGAGGTTAATACTGTGTGATAGGTGAATATTATAACAAATTAGGTTTAAAATCTAGCAGGGGCACAAAAACAGGTGTCATCTAGTCTGGTGCATCAGAAAAGGTTTTTTTGGAAGAGGACCCACTTAATTAACTTAATGTTAATGCAGGTCTTAGGATCAGTGGGGCATTCTAGGTAGAAGGACAACATGGCATCATGAAACTATAAGCAGTCCAGGAAGCCTGGAGTATAAGTTGATGGGAGTGAGATGACGTTGGAGAATAGATGGGAGTCAGTGATGGCGGGGGAGGTCTCTGTGTGTGCTGAGGATGGATATACGGTGTAAGTTTAGGGAGGGGTATTCATTCTATGGAGGAGGGGAACCATTGGCAGATTTATAAGTAGGGGAGTAATATCTGGTGACAATTAGGAAGTAGATATAGCTGGGCAAGATTAGATGCAGAAAGATCAGGAAAACACTGAATAAAATAAATTTAAAGGAATTTAAAGGAGTTCTTTTAAAAATATTTTAATGTGCAAATGAATACCATAATATGGCCTTGTGATGG
The DNA here is from genome assembly GCF_030435805.1 of Mustela lutreola. Classification (NCBI taxonomy): domain Eukaryota; kingdom Metazoa; phylum Chordata; class Mammalia; order Carnivora; family Mustelidae; genus Mustela; species Mustela lutreola. The sequence continues at coordinate 93,845,233 of NC_081297.1, forward strand.
CTATTCTCCTTTTGCCCTTCCAGATCATTCTCTACCTTTCCTCTACCCTGACTCAAGTAGGCTGACCTCTGCAAATGTCCCTTGCCCTTTGGCTTCTTGTTGGGTTCATCAAAGGGAGCACCAGCAGGAGAGTGGAAGGTAGACAGGATAAGAAATTTATAACCCCCTCCTCTGAGGCTCAGTTTGCCAGTGGCCCTACCTGAGGTCACCGTTGTAGCTGGGAGATCCCTTTTCTAAAGAACAGCTTGTTCTGGGTTCTAGAGCTATGGTTCCTCTTGTCCCTTGAAACCCAGCAGTGGCAATAACTTCCTGCTACTACTTGTCTAGGGGAGGATCATCGCCATCGCTTGTTACGTCCTGGAGTCTGCCGTCAACTTTGTAAATGGTCCTTCATTCATGTATCTTCAGTTGCCACTTTCAAGTGTGATCCAGTTTCCTGTGGGACCCTGACTGGTACAGTCTTGGAACACTGCCCTTGAGAAATGCAAGAAGCACGCTTGATGTGGGGCTGGGAGAATGGGAGTTTGAACCAAGACTGACATAGTAAATATGAAGAGAAGGACACAGATTGGAGAGCTGGAGAGTTACACAGGAAGGAGCACTGACTGTGCTGAAGGCCCTGGAGATAGGGAGGAAGACGCAGAAGAGTCTAGGATGGCTTCATGGATGGCTTTGGACTCAAGTTGAGTCGCGTCATCTACCAAATCACAGAATACAGGATGGACAAGTACTAAGGAGACTATAATTAGTATACACTGGGACATAAATTCAAGGTGTCTGTGGGGCCCTTAGGAGTAGAGAGGGGCTCCTTCTCGTCTACTGACTTGAAGAACGTGCCTACCTCAAATATTATTTTCATTGCTGCTCGGAATTTGTCTTATTTACTTTTGCCAGTCCTTTTCTGACAATCCTCTTTGAAAATAAACATACGCTTGGATGAGGAAATACATAGTTTCCGGATGTTTACTGTGACTTTTAACAGGAGAGACAGCTAAAAATATTGAGAATCTAGGGCCATATTGATCTTCTGAAAAGGCCCACATTTGTCTCCAGGCTCTCTCTCTCTCTCAAGTTAAAACAAGGTCCCTTTAAGCCAGGCACGGAAAAAGCTTTGGGCTCCCCTCCAGCTAAGCATGGCTAGGCACCCCCCCCACACACATACCCCTCCTAGTCTCCAGCCTCCACTTCTTAGGGCACACTGCCCATGCCTGTCACAAGGTGGCACTCATGCCCAGCCGACCTGGTGTGAACCTGTGGGTGGGGTGTTGACATTACTCTTCCTGCTTCTGACACCCCCTCAATTCTCATTCCTGATGCAATTTTAGCTCAAAAACTTTAAATCATTAAAGAAATAGAGTTCAGATTCCTTACTCTGACAATCAAGTCACACCCAAAACAATGAAGGAGGAGGAAGCAGCAGTCTTCAGAGGCCTGGTGATATTTGCAATGGTAACTAACGGAACCTCCCCAGGGGAGAAAGAGACTTAACAGGGAATAAAGGGGGATTTCTTGGTCAAGATTCTATAGCCCAAGATTAGGATGCGATTTAACCAGGAACCAATGGATTTCCTTTACTTTTTCTTTCTTTCTTTTTTTTTTTTAGTCTGCAAGTCTTTTTAAATGCTATGGCACACATTGTTTCCCCTTGTGCATTTAGTAGGCAAACATACACTGATTTTATTGTAATTTTTCATTGTATTTGGGTTTTCTCCCTAGCTAGACTTTTAAGTCCCAGTGTTTTATATTCCTTACACCCTGTAGATCATAATATGCTTAAAGCAGGTGTCAGAAAAAGTACTTGTTGATGACAAGGATGAATATATTGCTAAATACACATCGCCAAGATAGAGCTCATCTCGATCAAAAGGCCTGAGGCAGGCACCCCAGCTTACTCTTTAAGAAGAGCGCTGGTTTCTTTTAGTCTTCATTTAGCTAATTATCTCAAGGTCAGTGAAGCTTGAGCGTGGGAAGAAGATTATTATAAAGAATGGAATCGTGTTCAATAGGTTAGCATTGAGGCTCGGCTACTTGCTTGTTGTAGAATCTTGAGCAAATTACTTAATCCACAGGGACCTTATTTCTTTATCTATGAAATTAATCTATTATGGAGAGTCAGCATGGTACAGTGAAAGGAACATCAAGCATAAATCAAAAGACATTGGTTCTACTCCCTGGCCTATTGTTAGTGGTAACCTCTTCACCTCCTTAAGCCTCCATCCTGTGTGTATTAACTCTTCAATAACTCAAACTAAAACCAAACATGTATGTATGTGTGTCGGGGGGATACTTGGATTAGTTATCTATTTCTGGATAACCGGTTACCCCCAAATTTAGCAGCTTAAAAGCAAAAGTTTCTTAATCTCACTTCTCAGCTTCTGGGAGGTTCTGACTGAGTCTCCCACAAGGCTGCAGTCAGGCCCGCTGGGCCAGGGCTAGAGTAGTCCCAAGATTCCACTGGGGCTGGAAACACTAGAGCTTCCCTGCTTATTCATGTGGTTTTCAGCAGGCTTCCGTTCCCATGGGGCCGAAGGCTGGAGGGTTGCTCACATCATGGCGCCCGGATTCCCCCAGAGCAAGAGATCTAAGAAAGTTAGAGCTGGAGCTCGAGTTACAGACAGAGGGGGAAGAAGGGGAGTATCCAAGACTGAGGCCACGGTCTTATCAACTAATCATCTTGGAAATGACCCACCTTTGTTTCTGTTGTATGCGGTTGGTCACCTAGACCCACCCTGGTACGCTGTGGGGACAAATTCCATGAGCGCGTGACTGCGAAAACCTGGGATCGTTGGGGTCCATTTCAGACGCTGGCCATCGCAGCGCTCAACATAGGATAAACAGTATTTTCAATTACTGTGCCTACCATTTCTCATCTTCTTTGACTGTCCTCCCTGCCAGAGGAGAATCTTACTTTCCACTCTGTCTCCACATGCCCAGTGCATGCTGTGTCCCCCACATTTGTTGGAATGAAATGTATGAATGAGTACTATGCTTCATCCATGTTTCAGCCCTACCATTTTTTTTTTTTTTTTAAATAAGACGGAAGGAAGCAGAGAGTCTCTGCTGTACCTCATCCCTTTACAGACGCGGAAACCAAGTCCATAAAGGTATCCTCGTTTGTTAGCAGTGAAGCTGACTCTAAAATCTGGTCTTTAAACTCCCTATTCTCTGTCCTTTCCACTTCACTCTCTCTTAACTTCAGTCTTTGTGACTTGGAATTATCCTTGACATAGAATTGAGTAGCTCTGTTCATAAATCATCTGCCTCTGCGATTCTGCCTTTTGTGCCATTGCCTGAGTTCTTCTCCTATTGAAATATTCAGTAATGCTTTCATCTGATTTTGTAATCTTCTCTTTCTGTTCACCTTCTGGTTTCCTGGGCCTAACCCTAAATGCACTGAATGGCCAAGGTTTCATGGATATTAAGTTCTCATATTAACTTGCACTATCATCTTCCATGCTCTGTTTATTTTTTATTCTTGTAATACAGTCCATAATTATGTGTCTGAAAGGCCTTCTAGTTTAAAAGGCAAAAAGCAAAAATCCTTTTGCAATAGGTCCTATTTAAATTACAGCCCTCATTTTTGCTTCCTTTTTCCATTTTACCCCCCTTATCTGGTACTAGCCTCATTAATTTTTTTTTTTTTTTAAATTTGAGATCTCAGCATTTCCAGAGTAAAGACCTCTTTTTTCTCACTTACAGTGTAGGATGTGGACTCCTTTACTCTTTCCCTTTGATGATGGCATGTTGTATGTAAAGCTGGGAGAGTGGTCCCCACACTTCTTTTTTTACACGTCTGTGTCTCCTGTGGGACTGAGCACCTTGAGAGGAGACGTTATGTCTTACTAATTCTCTGAGAGCTCTAGTATCTCACAGGACAGCTCCTAAGAGGATCTCTGTACTTACTTGTCACGTTGAACCAAGCACTTCTTCACATCATTTCGAATATCAGGTAAAAGTGTTTTCCTCCCAGAAGTGATCGCTCTTACCTGAGACCTTTTAGTCCCTCTCTGAGAGACAGACTCTATTACTGCTTCAACCCATCCTGCGATCTCCGTGGAGCCCCGTATCTGTCCCGCACAAAGCCCACGAAGCCCTCCTGCCCAAGGCAGTGTAACCTCTCCCCAAAGGGGATGGTCCTTTTCCCGGATAAGTGCAAACCCTCTCTCAACTGGAGATTGAAGATTTAGTTGACCAGAGCCTCCTTTTGAAATCCACACATTTCTCAACTTGTGTGTCATCTGCTGGCATCCTGGCAGGATTAACATTTCAATAAAAGAGCCAGAGAAGCCAGCAGATTCCCGTCGGAATGAAGCCCTTGGTCTGGAGTGCTGGTGGGGAGGGGCTGGAGAGAGGGGAGGCCCGCCCTCCTCACTCCTGCAGCTCTGTACTCCTGCCCTGGGTGCATAGAGGGGAAGGAAGCAGAAGGATGCTTTCCGTCCTCTTGCACTGGCTCTGCCTTCGTGGTCTTCTCTTTTCCTCTTGTATATTTCTAGAAGTCACACTCCAAACTGGAGAGTTAGCCATGAGGCTGCCGCAGTTCCCGGGCTTTGGCTAGTCCAAGCAGCCTGGGGGGTCACTTCATTGCCTGCTGCTCTAGCAGCATCAGAAATGTTGTAGGGACCCCTTTGCTTGGCAGAGAGTGCTCCTGGCAGCCTCCCTCGCTGCAAAGGGTGGTTCTTTCTTCACTATTCCAGTTGGCTGCTAGTTTTAAGGTTTCCTTTTGTTTTTACACACACACACACACACACACACACACACACACAATGTAACCACACAATGTAACCTGGTTACACAATGTAACCTGGATGACAAGTGTTTCCTTTTTAAATTAAAGATTAAAATCATTAAAATTATTTTTAAGAATTTTATTCCTCCCTGCTCAGTGCTCAGATGGAATTCAAGGCTCAGGTGATGTCAGGAGACAGGATCGGATATTGACCGTCCTCCTCTTGTATGTGGTAGGTGTGTTCGCTGCCCTTCAGGTGAGGGCTGAGTGTTCTCTCTCATGTAGGATACCCACAGAGCAGGGGTAGATCTGGGGTCTCACACAAGCTGTCTTGTCTTTGAGGAGTTGGGTCTTCTCTGGCTGAGCCTACCCAGGACAGTCATACCTCTGGGTTTCAGGAAGAGCCTAGCTCAAGGTAGAGTCTCAAGTGGAGTCTAGGTGAGAAGTGCTGGCCTGGATGTGGTCTTCCCAGACGGCCTCCATGGCCTACCTCAGTAGTTCTAGCACCTTCTCAGCCTTGGCATGGTGAGGAGAGTGTTTGGGCAGTGACTGGCCCATGACTAACCTGGCACATCATCACTGATGTGCCTTGGGCAAACCTGGCAGCCAGTATCATGAACTTCAGATACTCTTTCACTCACACCTTGGAACTTCTGCCCTGTTACTCTTGAGAATTGCCCCAGATGGACACCAGTCCCTTAACCCCTTGGCTTCTGAGAAATTGCTCTCCAGGTTCATTTAGACCTCATGAAGCAGGAACTGATGGAAATGCTTAATGTTTCTTAGCATTTCAGTGTTGTTAAATTTATAATGTTATTCAATTTAAAAATAAATGTATTTTCTACTTTGCAACTCTTATGTTCTCTTTCACTCAGCTGTTTAATAATGTCAAATGCTTAGAACTCAGATTAGAATTTCTTACAATGGTCTCTGATTAAACCCCAATAAAAGCACAGTCAGGAAAATTCATAATATAAGGCATGCTAACTAACTCTTGGAAGCTCAATTTACATTTTGTACGTCTTAAACTAATTTAAGGATTAGGCCTTAAACTGAAAAAGCTTCATGGGTACTTTGGCAAAATATTAACAATAACAAAATTTTTTAAAATTAAAAAACTTGGATAGTTTTGTTCATTCATTCATGACTTTGCCTACTTTCAAAAAAAAATAATTTGAGACAATGTACCATAATTTGTTAAAACCACTGAAATAAAAATACAAGGATGAAGACAAAACATTGATGGGCATTGAATAATTATCCCAGAAAACTTGGACTGAGGAAAATGTCTACTTTGAAGTCCAAGACTTAATTCCAGGTTTTCCCATAGCCAAGGCAAAAAGAAAAGCACATTGTGTTACATATGTCTCATATCTAATATGAATAAGCATATTGGATGAATGTCTTCCTGGAGCTAAATTCTAAAAGAAAAAATTATGTTGTGAATCTTCGGGGATGTTGATCAAGATAGCTGGCATGTCTTTAACTAAATAAGATGTTCTTTATTTAGTATTATCTATACAAAGTTTCAGTTTATAAAAGGAGGGCTTGGTATTAAGTCATAGTTGTGAAACCATTCCTATAAAGAGTTAGAGCAATATTCAGGTATACAACTTTATGTTAAGATAATGTGATAGAGCTTAGAAATTCTAAAATAAATAAAAGGAGAGGGGCACCTGGGTGGCTCAGTGGGTTAAGCCTCTGCCTTCAGCTCAGGTCATGATCTCGGGGTCCTGGGATCGAGTCCTACATCAGGCTCTCTGCTCAGCAGGGAGCCTGCTTCCCCCTCTCTCTCTGCCTGCCTCTCTGCCTGCTTCTCTGCCTACTTGTGATCACTGTCAAATAAATAAATTAAAATCTTTTAAAAAAAGAAATAAAAGGAGAATTAATTAAAAGAAATACAAGGAGAATGAAAAGATATTCATATTCTATCTGTCTTTCTGAAGCATCAGTGATCTTCATTGGGTTTTTGTTAAGAACTTACAAAAGACACTTCAGAATTGAGGTTACTGGGGGGGAACCTTAACTGAAGTTACTTGTGGGTATCCTGGGTTGTTTGAAACAGTATCTGTATTCTTTAGCTATGTGATGAGTTGGAGTTGATGTTTTATTATACGTATTGAAGACTCTGACTTGTCTTCCTATCCTGCTGATGGACCACTCCAGTTCTGCATGAATAAAAAAAGACCTACAAAAATGCTAACAAAGCACCTAGCTGACTGATCCGGACTTAGGAGGCACTTGGTAAGTGGGAGTGCTCAACTGGTAGAGGCAGTCTGTATGGGCCTTGTGCATTTCTCTACATTCTTGCTGAGTATGTCAGATTGCAAGGCTTACTCATCTCCTAATACTAAATAACTAGGTAGGTCTAGGTGACCAAAGTATGACTACCTTGTAATGACTTGCTCCCCTGGTGGAAGGGGACTAGCCAACTAATTTCAAAATACTCATTATTACTCCTTTTATTTTATACTACTTATGAAGATTTAACTTTTTATTTATTTTATTTTTAAAGATTTTTATTTATTTATTTGACAGACAGAGATCACAAGCAGGCAGAGAGATAGGCAGAGAGAGAGAGGGGAAAGCAGGCTCCCCACTGAGCAGAGAGCCCAATGTAGGGACTGATCCCAGGACCCTGAGATCATGACCTGAGCTGAAGGCAGAGGCTTAACCCACTGAGCCACCCAGGCGCCCCTACACAACTTTTAAATATCTTTGTTTTATGCTTGCTGCAGTATTTGCAGCTTGATCAAAAAGTTCTGGTCTTTGGACCTTGGGTTCTGCCCTGTAAAGTGATGTAGGTACCATCTTGTCCCATCACGTCACCCCTGTTGGGTTTAAGGGCAAAGGGAACTGATGGAACTATGCTGGTGCTCAGGTTGCCCATGGGTGTAAGCGATGAAGTCCTTCATCTCCCACCGGGAAATCTTTTGTCTTCTGTCCATGAAACTGGTGAACTCCCCAGTTTGCTTGCACAGAGGGGGAAGTCTCAGACTACAGCTTTGACAGCCCTTCTGTAAGTCATCATGCCTTAATCTTCCTGCCTCTTTCGATTGCCTCTTTAAGGCAGATTCATTATCATCATCACTTCTAAGAGTGTTTCCTGCAACTGGCAAGCTTATTTTCCCTTTGCTTTGTTTACAGCCACAGTGATTGGGAGTTATATTCTTCAATTTGAATGAGAATTCTAGCAGTATAAGAGACCCTGGGTGGGAATTACAATCCATGATTATTCCTGTCAAAATGACAATAGTAATAATAACAACAATTAGTATTATTTTCATCATTATATATGAAGAAATTGAGGCTCAGAGAGACTGTCTAGCTTCTCCAAGGCCACAGAGCCCCTAAGCAGCAGAAACAGAATGAAAACCTGGGCCTGCCGTTTGCCGTTACTCTATAGCCCCAACAGTAGTTTCTGGTTCGGTTTCAGATGCATATACGTATGTGTATACAGGTATATACATGGTTCTTACTTTGGCCTCTTATTCCTCCTTGCTAGGGATTAGTAACCTCTTCTGGGTTTTGCTCAAGTCTCATGACAATTCCTGTGTCGTCTTCCTCCTTCCTCAGTGTTGACCTCACCTAAATTGGCCCGAGTTCCCTTCAGTTTGCTTTGGGCTGGTGGTCTTATCAAGTAATGGTAGAACCAAAGGGGTTACACTGACCCAGGGAATCTTCAGCATTTACTTACAATGGCCAGTATAGCAGGGAAAATATTCTTCTTCTTTTTTCAAAGATTTTATGTATTTGTTTCACAGAGAGAGAAAGCCAGAGAACACAAGTGAGGGGAATGCAGAGTGAGAAGGAGAAGCGAGCTTCCCACTGAGCAGGGAGCCTGAGGCTGGCTTGATCCCAGGACACCGCCTCATGACCTAAGCTGAAGGCAGATCCTTAACCGACTGAGCCACCTAGGTGCCCCTCAAAAGATATTCTTAACCTAAATCCAGAATACTAATTGTTGTTCCTCTTATTTTAAATTCCTCTTCCATATCTTTGCCTGATGTTTTGGGTTCATTTGTCTTTGTGCCTGCTGGTGCTGCACAGTGTTAAAACTGTTGTGATGAGTGAGAGAGGAGTCTCTTTATCTGTGATATTGGGACAAATTACTGAGCTATCTTTGAGGCAGACCTGGTGTTTGTGACCGGAAGGACTGGTTTCTCACTGCTCCACTTGGAAGAACACTTCTGACCTCCTGACTCTAAATAGGAACATCGTCTTTCCCATTTTCCACTTTAAAATAATTCACAGCCACACTTGACCAAAGACTCCTATCTCTAGGGTCACAGGTCTCCCAGGTAGATTCCTCATTATCATTAAGTTGCAATAATTTATTCTGCCCTGATTGCAAGTTATAAAACCAGCACGGAAACAATAATATTAATCATAATAGTTACAATTATTATATTCCCACCACCATCATTTATTGAATAGTGATGATTCACAAGGCTCATTGCTAAGGTTTACACGTATTATCTCTTTTAACCCTTTTACCACTATACCCAAGGTAGGTAGTATTACAAACCCCATTTTACAGATGAGGAAATTGAGGCTTACAGAGGTGAAGTAGTTTTTCTTTTTTAAGATAATTTATTTATTTGAGGGACGCCTGGGTGGCTCAGTTGGTTAAGCAGCTGCCTTCGGCTCAGGTCATGATCCCGGCGTCCTGGGATCGAGTCCCACATCGGGGTCCTTGCTCAGCGGGGAGCCTGCTTCTCCCTCTGCCTCTGCCTGCCATTCTGTCTGCCTGTGCTCGCTCTCTCCCCTTCTCTCTCTCTGATAAATAAATAAAATCTTTAAAAAAAAAAAAAAAAAAAAAAAAAAAAAAAAAAAAGATAATTTATTTATTTGAGAGAAAGCGTGCACAAGTCGGGGGAGGGGCAGAGGGAGAAGGACAAACAGCCTCCCTACCCAGCAGGGAGCTTGATGCGGGTCTCGATCCCAGGATCTGGAGATCATGACCTGAACTGAAGGCAGATGATTTAACCGACTGAACTACCCAGGCGCCCCTGAAGTAGTTTTTCAATACTATTCAACCAGCATGTGGCAGAGCTAGAATTCCATCTCAGGTGCTCAAATGTCAGAGCCTCTCTCTAAACCATTATGTTCTCAAGATTCACAAAGTGTGGTTCTAAGAACAGTTGCATCAGCATCATCCGGGAGCTGTTACTAAGGCAGATTCTCAGGCCTTATTTTCCATCTACTGAATAAAGAGCTCTATGAATGGGGCCCGGCAATCTGTTTAAATAAATCTTCCCAGTTGATTCTGATGTATGCTAGTTTTATAGTCACACCGTAAAGCTTTTTCCTCTCCGTATGAGTATCTAGTATTGATAATGAGAAATAAATCCCTTTAAAAAGGCATATTTGTTAAATACGAATTTGTTAAAATGCAGGTTGTTGTATACAGTACCATCTCTAAAGTGTTTTTGGCAAAAAAAAAAAAAAAAAAAACCAACAACAAACAAACAAAAAAAAACCAGATCCCGATTCTGATGAGCCTCTAGCTCTAACTGCTAGTTTACGGGGAAAAGGGGGGACAGAGAAACATGTTGGAAGAAGCCATGGGAATGCAATCAGCAAAATCCAAGCTGTGTGAAATTCTACAGGATTAATGACCTGATTTCTTCACCAAATAAGCTGCACTGAAAAAAGATAGGAAGGAGCAATGTATAAGTTAAATGAGATTGAGGATATCAACCAAATGCTGTGTTTGGACTTTGCATCCTGATTAAAATAAAATTTTAAAAGCCAAACAAAACAACATAAGCATTGCATAAAGCAATCAGATATTTAGGGACATTAATGCTGACTAGACATTTGATGTTAATAAGGAATTAATGCTAATTTTTAAAGTTATAATAATGGTGTTATAGTTATATGTTTTTTTTCCTAGAAAGTCCTTATTTCTTCAGACATACATACTATTTATTGAAAAAGAAGTCTGTGGGTCAAGCCACTGGATTTAGTGAACATTATGGTGTTTCCCCAACACATTCCCCCTTCTCCTAATGTCTACCCAAATTTTCATCTGAGTGTTCCTACCTACCCTGCATAGTCCATATAGTGGGGTGTGTAGCTCAGGCTCAATTTAGCTTAATCTCAAGTCCTAGCTATACTTTCTAGTTTGAAGTGGGACCAATTAGGCAGGAAGAAGTTTTCTGGGAAAGAAGTTTGTTCTTCTGAGCACTCCAAGAAGCAAATCAAACTTGCTTTTCCAGGACACTGCTGTGGTATCCAGTCCCTCAGAGGTATCCATGGCCGTGTGTAGTCTCCTCTCACACTGAATTGTGGCTGACCTGTGGAAACAACAGAATACTGTGGAGGTAATGGTATGTGACTTTTGAGACTGAAGAGTCTGCAGTTTCCTTCCTGCTCTCTTTGATTTCTTGCTCTGAGGAAATCCATCCGTTATGTCATGAAGACCCTTGAAATCCCATGGAGAAACCCACACAGAGAGGAACCAACTTGTCAGCTGCTCTCAGTCTATCAGCCATGGGAGCAAACCACCGGGGAAGGGGACCATCCAGCTCCAGACAGGTCTCCAGTGTCTGCAACTTCAGCTTACGTCTGACTTCACCAGAGACACCTAACCAGGATCCCAACAAATAACTTCCAAATTCTGTATCTATGTTAACTTTGGGAGATAAGTGATTAGTGTTGTTTTAAAGAACCAGCCTTGATGTAATTTATTGCACAGAAATAAGTAATGAATATACTAGGTGAAAAAACTGCATTCCAGAGAGTCATAAGTAGGCATCTTATGACCATGGGAGAGAGCCAACTTGAGGTGAAGCTTATATTTTGGAAGGCGAGACAGAAGAACCAGAAAGAAATTGATTCTTCATTGAAGCTCATCTCGCTCTGTATTGTGCAGGTCAGGAACAACAAGTATTTTGTTGTTAAAGCCAATTCGGATTCCTATTTCTTCTAACTGCCTGACTGGGGTAGGAAGTATGAGAATTTTGGTGGTAGGAGGGAGTACGAGTATAGACACAAGGAGTAGTAAGCGTGTGGAAAGACTCTTGAATTGGTTTCCCAGGGCTCCCATCACAAACTGCCACAAACTGGGTGACTTAAAATAACAGCAATTTATACTTTCACAGTCTGGAAGCTAGAAGTCCAAAATCGAGATGTCAGCCATGTTGGTCCCTTTTGGAAAGTCTGAGAGAGAAGCTGTTCCATGTCTCACACCTAGCTGCTGGTGGTTGCCAGCAAGCCTTGGTGTTCCTTAGCTCGTCGACGCAGCCTTCCAGCCTCTCCCTCTGTCATCATATGGCCTTCTTACAAGGTCACCTGCCAGTCATTGGATTTAGGAAGGTCACATTCTGAGGGTCGAGACAGACATGAATTTTAGGAGGACACTGTTCAATATGGCACCACCTTGCTTTATGGTGTTTATTCATTTGACAGATACTCATTGACTGCCTACTATGTGCTGGGCCTGTGTTAGTTATTAGGGCTGAAGTAATGAATAGGATGGATATGGCACATGTCCTATGGGAACCTTCAGCCCTTACAATCTAGGATAGAGGACAAACATGAAACAAATGGCTGCAAGTATAATAAAAATTACAAAATGAAAAATATTGTGTGCAATGATATCGCACAAGAAGGCATCTAAACCATATGAAACAGGGTGGGGATGATTAAAAAGGCCTCCCTGTGGCAGGGACATCTAAGCCAAACCCAAACAGCAAATAGGTATTACCCGGGTAAGCGGTCTAAAGGCTAGGTTACTACAAGGTGTGGGGGGTAACAGTTCACACTTATAATTAGCACTTTTGTGATGCTTATGTATGATGCACTTTGAGAACCCCTGCTCTGGGGACTCAGCTAACCCAAAATGTATATTCCCCGACCTGTGGGGAAGACTCTCACTGCTTTCCCACTCAGCCCTGCACTGGGAAAGGCTGAGGAGCCCCCTTGTCACTGAGCCTCCCTACCCATCTGGACACGTGAGCCCCCTTTCCACTCCTGTGCAAAAGCCAACTAAATAAAACGTGATTTTTATCTCATTTAGATTGTTTTTCTCCTTCAGTGAGCATTCTCCAACTTTTCCCTTCCTCCAACCCTGCTCTATTTTCTGCCACATAGCAAGTCTATTGCTTTGCATTTTTGTTGATAACTTGTTTGCCATTGAATTGTAGAAGGCCACTTTTGAAAACATCTGAAGTGTATGTTGTGCTCATTCAGTATTTTATAGGAAGAAAAGGCATTTACATCTTTTTATTTCTCATCTTCATCACACAAGAAGCTTTTTTTTTTTTTTTTTTTAAATATGATCTTCCCTTCAGAAAAAGAGAGAGGGCCCACAATAACATTTCCCAAATATCACGACTGAAACAAAACCAAAATTGTAACAAGGTTTGGGGCTGTTTCTCAGGAAAACTCTAGTAGATCCTTACACTGTGGCTGCTTTGCTGGGTGGAGGAGACTGACATTTAAAATGATATGATCATACAATTTGGTATATGTGCTGCCGAAGCGAGCACTGATCATACAATTTGGAACATGAGAGGGTGTGGGGGTCATCAAAAGTCTGCAAGAGCCTCATGCTCTTTATTTTATAGATGAGGAAAATGAATGTGGAGGTGAGGTGACTTACACTGTCACTCTCAGCCAGATAATTCAAAACTCCTCATATTCCTCAGAAATTGTTATTTTATTACTATTTTTAGTGACCTTGGTTCTCCACCTTACTTTGCGTGTGTGGCTGCGCTCTTCATGTCTGGTGGCATCTTTTTGGGTTTCTCCTATTTGTTGCCCCTTAACTCCTAAGAAAGCTAGCACCCTCCTCACTCAGTGGTCTGAGTCTCAAAAAATGAGGGGTCACCTCGTATCAGCACTTGGGAACTTGCCGCCACACTGGAGCTTGGGCTTCTGGGTCTTTTTTAAAAGGTTATACATGTCTGAAACATACAGAAAAGAAAAAAAAAATATTTTAAAGCCGTTTTCATTCGTTGTCTTCAGTCTAAAAATAGGGTGACAGAGGGATCGTGGGATAAGCAGCCGGAGCAGAGAAGAGTCGGTTGCCACAGTAACCAATGAGCCATTTCGCTGCATTTGCCTTGACTGTGTGATTGCTGGGAGGTTTTTTTTCCCCCTTCCTTCTCCTGTGCGTGGGGGTGGGGGTAGGTGGTGGGGGCATTTTTAGATTATATAATAGGATCCAGATTCCTGACTTCCGGAGTCAACCAGTCTTCAAGAAAGTGCTATTCCCTTCTGCTTTTCCCCTCACTGCAAATAGCCGCCCGTCCATTGGCTTCGTGGGGACCAAGAGAAAAGCTTATGACCACACCCATCCCAGGTTCAGCAGTGCCTTTCTTGGAACACTTCCCCAGTTTTTGACAACCTGACTCCATAGAAATATTACCCCCCCCACCCCCGCCATCTCCCATCCCGAATCCTATCCAGTCCTCAAATGCCCCAGGTTCCAGCAATCCACTAGGAGACTGCTGGGGCTCACTTCTGTTCTGCAGCAGGGAGAGGCTGCCCTGGGTGCGGGTTGAGTCAGTGAAGTCACTACAGAGCTGACCTGCTTGCGCTGCCCTGAATGCTAAGCTCTGCCTTCTCCCAATGAGCAGATCCTGGAATCCGGATATAGACCCACATTAGAGTAGAGAGTGTGCTGGCTTTGGTAGCCAACAGATCTGTGTTGGAATCCTACACCCACCACCTTGGACCCATAACTGTTTGACATTTTTGAGCCTTTCGAAGTTATAAGAGGTAATACACGTTGAGCAGCCCGCTCACTGCCTAGCATGTACTTGGCACTGAATAAATGTTTATCTCTTGTACTCCTTCCCCAGTTTCCCTGTCCATCCGTGCCTCCTTCTCCCCTTCCGCTCTTGTAGGGCCCCGACTGACCACTGCAGGTTCCCTCCTGTATAGTATTCGGGGAGAGTTAACATATATTTGAAGGGGCACCTTCTGTGACTCTCTTTTTTTTTTTAAGATTTTATTTATTTATTTGACAGAGAGAAATCACAAGTAGATGGAGAGGCAGGCAGAGAGAGAGGGAAGCAGGCTCCCCGCTGAGCAGAGAGCCCGATGAGGGACTCGATTCCAGGACCCTGAGATCATGACCCTGAGTGGAAGGCAGCGGCTTAACCCACTGAGCCACCCAGGCGCCCCTTCTGTGTCTCTTTTAAAGGACCCTTTTCTACTCAACTTTCCACAGTCCTCGTTCTCCTCCCTGGCTACCCCTATCCTTACATGACATCCTTTAACGCTTCAGACCTTTCCTGACGCCTTTTCATTAAAACACATCTGTTCTCTACCCCATTCATGAAGAGCTCAGTAGGTACCTGGATAGCTAATCAAGGTTTAAAGCAACGTGTAGAACTGTGTTCAGTGTATCCAAATGTGATAAAATGGTATATGAAAAGCTCCAATCTTTACTGCTTATTAGGGTAATCAGGAATGAATGATAAGCTGAATGGGAGTGTAGTAGTTAGAATTTTTTTTTTTTTTTTTTTTTGGTTGCAATGCCGGAAATCCCAGCCTGAATTCACCTAAGCATAAAGAATATGTTAGCTGAAGTAAGGTGCAGGGGTTCCAGGATGGGAGTCATCCACGGGCATTGCCAGAGAAAAAGACTAGCTTCAGAAATCTCTGTGTTCCCCAATTCTGCTTGTCTCTGAGTTGTTTTATCCTCTGCTTACCGCAGACAGGCTTTCTCAAAATTAGTAACGTGGCCTCAGATTTATATCTTCCCACCTTCTGTGACCTAAGAGGCAAGACTCCTTTCTCAATTGGAAATTGGATGATTACAGGGAAAGGCTTTGGGTCTTTTTTTTTTTTTTTTTTTTTTTTTAAATGTAGGATCCATACCCACTGTGGAGCCCAACGCTGGGCTTAAACTCATGACCCTGAGATCAAGAGTCAGCTGCTTAACCAATTGAGCCACCCCAATGCCCCTAGCTTGGTTTGGGTCTTATGCACCCTCTGAACCAATCAGTTTGGCTGGGAGGATGGGGTACTGTCATTGACCATGTTGGTTCTCATGTCAGGAAGGTGACTGTCTATAATGGGTAGTCACCAGAATGACATGATTCAAATGTAGCAGGGATGATCAGTTCCCCAAAGGCGGGCAGAATGCTGGTGGAAGGCAGAAACAGAAAGAAGTTCTTCAACAGAGAAGAATAATTTCAATACCTGAGTTACAGGTATTTCCTGTAACTCAGAAGAGTACCTGGGGGCCAGGGGGTGGGGTGGGCAGAGGTAGGTACAAAGCAAATGCTCCATTGACTTTGAAGAAGAAAATGTTCTTGCCCTCAGAGAGCCCTGAGGCTCCACCTACACATTTGCCGTGTAGGAAAAATGACTAAGAACACATGGAGAAAGACAGGTAGGGCTGCAGGGATTGGCCAAAATGCCCAGACCCAGCCAGAGAGGAATGCAAATGAAAACTCAAAATTGCACCCTATGTTAAAGGAACTGATTGCTTGTAAATAACATTATCTGTCACACTGGGCTCTGTGGACCCCCAATATTCAGTAGGTGCTGCTAGGTGCAGCTAAGAGAAAAGAAAAGAGAGGAAAGAAAAAGAATGGGAATGAAAAAGAAAGGAGGAGGAAAAGGACTCTGTGTCCCTGTTTAAAAATTATGGCTCAGAGTTAATTAAGCTTTGAAATTTTTTTGCTTTCCTTATTATGTTAATGATCATTCCACACTTACATGATCATAGAACCAATCTCTGTAAGCATAGACCACTTATTAGCATCCATAAAATTTCTGTAGTTTTATGTTTTACACTTTAGTTTGTGATCCATTTGAGTTAAGTTTTGTATAAGGACAGAGACTGAGGTTGAGTTTTATTATTGTGATGTTTTGCCTATGAATGTCCAGTTGTTCCAGCACCATTTGTTGAGAAGGTGTCTTTCTTCATTGCGTTGCTTTTGCACTTTTGTCAAAAATTGGTTGAGAATTTTTATGTGGCTCTGTATCTGGGTTCTCTATTCTGTCCCACTGATCTATGTGTCTACCAATACCACATGGTCTTGATTACTGTCACCATGTGATAAATACTGAAACCAAGTAAATTGATTTCTCCCAGTATTTGGGACTGAATGCTTTTGTCCCCCACTCCCTAAATTTATATGTTGAAGCTCTAATCCCCAGTGTGTCTGTATTTGCAGATAGGGCCTTTAAGGAGGTAACTCAAGTTAAATGAGGTTATTAGGGTGGGGCTCTGACCCAATAGGATTTGTGTCCATGTAAGAGGAGACACTAGATTTTGTCTCCCCACACCCCTGCCACATGTACACTCAGAGGGCCATGTGAGGTGAAGGTACTGAGAGAAGCTGGCTATCTGCAAGCCAGGAAGAGAGTTCTCACAGGAAACTGAACCCTGTCAGAATCCTTTTCCCCCCCAAATTTTAGTTAGTTAATTTACAGTATAATTTAGGTTTCAGGAGTAGAATTTAATGGGCACCTGGGTGGGTCAGTAGATTAAAGGCCTGCCTTTGGCTCAGGTCATGGTCCTGGGGTCCTGAGATCGAGTCCTGGGGCCCTGGGATCGAGTCCTGCATCGGTCTCCCTACTCAGCGGGGAATCTTCTTCTCCCTCTACCGCTCCCCACTGCTTGTGATCTCTTTCTCTGTCTAATAAACAAACAAACAAATGAATAAATAAATATTTTTTTAAAAAGGCATATAATTTAGTGATTCATCAGTTATACATGCTCATCATAACCCATTATCCATCAGTCCATCCCCTACCTACCTTCCACCATCAATCCTGCCAGAATCTTGATCTTGGACTTTTAGGCCTCTAGAATGGTGGGAACATATATTTCTGTTGTTTAAGCCACCCAGTCTGCACTGTTTTGTTATGGGGAGCTTAGTAGTCTCATATATCCACTTTAATCTTCCTTTTCTTTCTTCCTTTTTTTCTTTTTTTTAAAAGATCCTCCCTTTTCTTTTCTTTTTTTAAAGATTTTACTTATTTATTTGAGAGAGATAGAGATCACAAATGGTGGGGAGGGGTAGAGGGAGAAGCAGACTCCCCACTAAGCAGAGAGCCTGATGTGGGACTCGATCCCAAGACTCCAGGATCATGACCTGAGCTGAAGGCAGAATCTTAACCGACTGAACCACACAGGTGCCCTAATCTTTTTTTTTCCCCCCAAATTTTAACTATTCTAGTTCTTTTGCTTTTCCATATACATCTTAAGATAATCTTGAATATACTTAATAAAATATTGCTGAGATTTTGATAAGAATTTTGTTAAACTTTTATATTAATTTGGGGAAGAATTGAAATCTTTACTTTGATGAGTCTTTCCATCCAGGAAAACAATATGTTTCTCCATTTATTTAGGTCTTCTTTGATTTCTTTCATCAGTGTTTTTTAGTTTCAGCATACAAACCTGTACATGTTTTGTTAGATCTATATCTAAGTATTTTTTAAGCAATTATAAATGATACTGAATTTTAATTTTGATATCTGTGTCCATTGTTAGTATATATACATATACAGTTGAATTTTGTATGTTTACTTTATCACATGACCTTGCTGTAGTCACTTATTAGTTCTAGGTGGATGTTTTGTAAATTCCTTGGGATTTTCTATGTACACAATCATGTCATCTGAAAATAGAACAGTAATTTTTGTGGCTTTTATTTCTTCTTGTCTTATCATACTGACTAGAACTTCAGACACTGTGTTGAATAAGAGCAGTGAGAGTGGGCATCCTTGCCTAAATCCCAATCTTTGTGTAAAACATTCAGTCTTTCACCATGTAATTTTGAAGCTTATTTTTGAGATGTTCTTTATTCAGTTGAGAAAGGTCCCCTACATTCCATATTTCTGAGAGTTTTTATCATGAATGGGTGTTGGATTTTGTCAGATGCTTTTAATGCATTCATTGATACATCATGTAAGTTTTCTTCTCTAGCTAAATATATTGAATTACATATTGATTTTCAAATATTGAGCCAGTCTTATACCTCTGGAATAAACCCCACTTGATTATGATGTATAATTCTTTTTATATATTGCTGGATTCCATTTGGTAATATTCTGTTAAGGATTTTTTGGTCTGTATTCATGAGGGATATTAATTGTATTTTTTTCTTATTTATTTACCTTATTTTCTTATTTATTTACTTATTTAATTGAAATAAAATTAGTTTCAGATGTACAACATATCGATCCAACAATACTGTACATTACTCTGTGCTTACCATAATAAGCGTAGTCACCATCTGCCAATGAACAATATTATAACAGTATTAATGACTATATTCCCTATTTGTATTTTTCTTCTCCATAACTTACTTATTTTACAGTTGGAAGTTTACACATCTTAATCCCCTTTATCTATTTCACCCATCCCCCTACCAACTTCCCTGCTGGCAACCATCAGTTTCTTCTCTATTTAAGAGTCTGTTCTTTAGTTTGTTTCTTGATTCCACATACAAGTGAAATCGTATGGTATTTGTCTTTCTCTGTTTGACTTATTTCACTTAACATAATACCCTCTTTATCCATTCATGTTGTTGCAGTGACAAAATCTCATTCTTTTTATGACTGAGTAATGTTGCATTGTGTATATATACCACATCATTTTTATCCATTCATCTATCAGTGGACACTTAGGTTGTTTCCATATCTTGGCTATCGTAAAGAATGCCGCAATAAGCACAGGCACATATGTCTTTTTGAATTAGTATTTCTATTTTCTTTGGATAAATACCCAGTATTGGAATTATTGGATCATATGGTATTTCTTTTTTTTTAAAATTTTTTATTTTTTATAAACATATATTTTTCCCCCAGGGGTACAGGTCTGTGAATCGCCAGGTTTACACACTCACATGGTATTTCTATTTTTAGTTTTTTTAGGAACCTCCGTATTATTTTCCATAGTGGCTATGCCAATTTACATTCACACCAACAGTGCATGGGGGTTCCCTTTTCTCCACATCCTTGTCAATGCTTGTTAATGAATTGGGAAGTGTTTCCTTCTCTTGTATTTTCTGGAAAACATTGTGTGAAATTGGTGTTAATTGTCCTTTAAATGTTCAATAGAATTCTCAACTGAAACCATTGGGTCTGGAGATTCATATATTGGAAATTTTTCAAATTATGATCTTAAACTTCTCAATGTTTGTAGAACTATTCAAATTATTTATTTACTTTGCATGAGTTATGATGGTTTTCAGCTTTTATTTTTTTAAAGGAATTCATCCATTTCATCCAAGTTGTCAAATTTATGCATCTAGAGTTGTTTGTAGTATTCCTTGATTATCCTTTTGTCTATAGCATGTAGTAATGTCTCCAGTTTCATTCCTAATTCTGGTAATTTATGTCTTTTTTTTTTCCTTTGTCAGTCTTGTTAGAGGTTTGTCAGTTTTATTGATTTTTGAACGAAAAAAATTCTTTTTTTCATTGATTTTCTCTATTGTCTTTTTGTTTTCAATGTCATTGATTTCTGTTTTTATTTTATGGTCTCCATCTACTTGCTTTGAATTTATTTTTCTCTTCATTTTCCAAGTTCTTAAGGCAAGAGCTTGGGTTATTGATTTGAGACTTCCCTCTTTTCTAACATATGCATTTAATGCTATAAATTTCTCTCCTGGCCCTGCTTTAGCTGTGTCCTACAAATGTTGGTATGTTCTATTTTCATTTTCTTACAGTCCAGTGTATTTTTAAATAAATTTTCCTTCAGATTTTTTTCTTTCATCCATATATTATTTAGAATTGTGTTGTTTGTGTTCTAAGTGTTTGGAAATTTTTTTTTTTTTAAATCTTTCTGATACTGATTTCTAGTTTAATTCCATTGTGGTCGAAGAACACTCTGATTTCAGTTCTTTTAAATTTGTTGAAGTTTGTTTTATGCCCCAGGGTTTGTTCTATTTTTGTATTTCTTCCATGAGCACTTGAAAGGAATATATATTCTGCTTTTTTTGGGTGGAGTGTTCTATAAATGTTTATTGATCCTGTTAGATGATGGCATTACTGAGTTCTTCTGCATTCTTGCTGTGTTTCTATGTAATTGAGAGAGGAGTGTTGAAGTCTCCAGTGATTACTGTGGATTGTCCATTTTACTTTTTCAGTTCTATTAGTTTTTGCTTCACACATTTTTCAGTTCTGTTTTTCTGTGCATTTATATTTAGGATTGCTATATCTTCTTAGTAGATTGACCTTTCTGTCATTAAACAGTATCATTCTCTGTCCCTTTTAATTTTCTTTGTTTTAAAGTCTACATTACCTGATTTTCATAGAGGTGCTCCAGCTTTCCTTTGATTAGTGTTTGTATGATACATCTTTTTCCATCCTTTTACTTTCTACCTGCCTGTATAACTTCATTTGAAATTAGTTTCTTTTAGACAGCATAGAGTTAAGTCACTTTTTAAATCTACTCTGCTCATCTCTGTCTTTTATTTTGTGTATCTAGACTACTTAAATTTAAATTAATTGCTGATAATTGCTGATAAATTGGGGCATAAGTTTGCTATTTAATTTTTTTAAAATTTTATTTTCTGTTGGTTTCCTTTGTTGTTTTTGGTTTCTCTGTTTACTTTTTTCTGCTTTCCCATGGATTAATTGGAGATCATTTACAATTTAAGCTTGTTTTATTCATAATGTTTTTGAGTGATCTCTCCACATAGCTTTTTAAGTGGTTGCTCCAAGTATTACATTGTACATTGTACATACTTATCACTATCTATTGCTATCATCATATCAGTTTGAGTGAAGTGTGGAAGCCTAATCTCTCATTTTATCTTTTCCCATTTATAATATTTTCTTAAATAATTCTTATATATATTCAGAAATACATTAGGCCACGTTTTATTTTTTGCTTTGGCCATCAAGCATAATTTACAAAACTCAAAAGGATAAAGTTTATTGCATTTACCCATTTTTTCTTTCTGTGCTTTTTTTTTTCATTCTTCCTGATGTTCCCTGGTTTATATTTTTAATAATTTCCATTTGGTTTAAATAATTCCTTCAGGAGAGGCAGTCCCTAATCCCAGGCCCTTCAGACAGACCCCTGCCCTGTCCATGTGAAATGCTAGTGCCCTCCCCACCCTGGGATGACCCCCCACTTCCTGGCCTTATAAGTGAGATTACACATTAGCTACTCTAAGGAGAGGAGCTCCGTGGGAAATGTGAACCATGAGAATGTCACTGACACTGATGAGGAGAAAAACCAAACACCTTTGTGACAATGATTGACTAACTAACTTCATTCAGGATAGCTTTGCTTGCAACAAATTCTCTTAGTTTTCCTTCATCTGGGACCATCTACACTTCACCTTACTCTTGAAAGATGTTTTTGCTGGATATAGGATTCTAGATTTACAAATTTTTCATTTAGCATTTTGAAATGTTGTGTCATTTTCTTCTGGACTCTGTGGTTTCAGTGAGAAATCTGGTGTCTATCAAATTGTTTTCCCCTATAGATAAGGTGTTATTTTTCTTTAGCTACCTTCAAGATTTTTTCTTTTCGTTTTCACAAGTTTGACCATAACATATCTTGGTGTGGGTTTCTTTGGGTTACACTGTTTGAGGATAGATGAATGCTGCTTTGCCTTCTTCCCTACAATGTCTGGTCTCTTTTTCCTACCTTACCCAGTACCAGCCCACAGAGGTATATTCTTGTCCATCCTAGTTTAACAGGATGTAAAAATGGGACTCTTTTAATGCCCATGTTACCTAAGGCCTGAAAAAGTAGTTTGATAATAAGCCTGAAGTATCTCTACATTCTAATATGAAGTGTTCAACCACCCAAGGGGTTTAAGAAGTTAGCAGGCCACCCAGCTGGCCAGCGGGGAGGAGCGAGGGTGCTCCCTCTTCATTCAGTCCTTTTTAGGGAACTTCAGTGGAAACACTATAGACACGAACTGCCTCCCGTTTGGGAAACATAAAGGGGAAGGGTATGGCTGGAGTTGCTTGCTGGGATGGTAGAACAGGGAGCGGTGGTTCCTGAGGGGCTGGCTGGAAGAAGAGGGAAGCAGAGTTTGTCAGAGTAACAGGATGAGAGAGTGTTTTCTGTGGATCCTATGTGTACCAAAAATGGGACTTGCTTAGAGAGAAGGCTTGCTGAGGTATTTCGTTCATACCACTTGAGAGGGCTGCCTGCAAGCGTCAGGAAACCACAGCAGAAAGTGTAACATCAGGTGTCCAAATGCCAAAGGAGGAAACATTAGTGGCTTATCTGAAGAGATGCTTTGCTTTGCTTTGCTTCTCTTCTTTTCTCTTCCTTCCTTTCTTTCTTTCTTAAAGATTTTATTTATTTGAGAGAGAGAGAGAGAAAGCATGAGTTGCGGGGAGGGAGAGGGACAAGCAGACTCCTCACTGAGCAGGGAGCCCAATGTGGGACTCGATCCCAGGACCCCAGGATCACAACCTGAGCTGAAGGCAGATGCTTAAACCACTGAACAACCCAGGTACCCCAAGAAGTTCTTTTGTTGTTTCAAGGGAACTGCAGATAGGCCATTTCCAGTGGTGTGAGGCAGCATCTCTGAAGTGCTCATGAAAATGCGTGCCAGTCCCAGAGAGCGTCACCACTGGCTTACAGCTCCTGCCAGTGAGATCACACCTTCCCTGTCTGTCTGTGGTGCAGCTTGGCTGCCCTGGCAACAGGTTTATCCCTAAACCTCAATAACTTAATACAGTAGTGGTTTATTTGGGAACATAGGGATAGAGGGAGTCACATAGTCACTTAATTGCCTTGGTCCAGGAGTGGTGTCACTTCCATGGATAGTTCACTGGTCAGAGTAAGTCACATGACCCAACTGTAACTGTCAGGGAGGCTGGAAATGAAGGAAGGGAGAACATGGAATGTTTGATGAGCACAGCTTCTGCTCCACTGTCCTCCTCCCCTTTTCTCCTACTCCTCACCCTTTAATCTAAATATAGAGCCAATTACTCAGCTGAAATGCACCAGTGTAGCCATATTGGTTTTTAAAATTGTTTTTATTTATTTGACAGACAGAGATCACAAGTAGACAGAGAGGCAGGCAGAGAGAGGAGGAGGAAGCAGGCTCCCCGCTTAGCAGAGAGCCCAATGCGGGGCTCAATCCCAGGACCCTGGGATCATGACCTGAGCCGAAGGCAGAGACTTTAACCCAATGAGCCAACCCAGGCCCCCCATATTGGTTTTTAAATTCTTTAAAATCTAGGTGATGGTTATAAAGTGGTCATTATATTATTTTTTCTACTTTTATATATGCTTGAAACATGGAATTTTTAAATTGAACTTTATTTATTTATTTTTTAAATTTATTTAAATCCAGAGGCACCTGGGTGGCTGAGTCGTTAAACGTCTGCCTTCAGCTCAGGTCATGATCCCGGGGTCCTGGGATAGAGCCCCACATCGGGCTCCCTGCTCGGCAGGAAGCCTGCTTCTCTCTCTCCTACTCCCTCTACTTGTGTTCCCTCTCTAGCCATGTCTCTCTCTAATAAATAAATAAAATCTTTTAAAAAAATTTATTTAAATCCAGTTAACATATAATATTAGTTTCAGAGGTTGAGTTCAGTGATTCTTCAGTCCTGTGTAACACCAGTGCTCATTATATCACGTGCCCTCCTTAATGTCCATCACCCAGTTACCCCTTCCCCCCCATCTCCCCTCCAGCAACCCTCAGTTTGCTTCCTGTGATTAAGAGTCTCTTAGCGGGATGCCTGGGTGGCTCAGTTGGTTAAGCAGCTGCCTTCAGCTCAGGTCATGATCCCAGGGTCCTGGGATCGAGTCCCACATCGGGCTCCTTGCTTGGCAGGGAGCCTGCTTCTCCCTCTGCCTCTGCCTGCCTCTTTGTCTGCCTGTGCTTGCTCTCTCTCCCTCTGTCTCTGGCAAATAAATAAATAAAATCTTAAAAAAAAAAAAAAAAAAGAGTCTCTTAGGGAGGCAAGTTGGCAGAAGAGTAGGGGACCTCATTTCATCTGGTCCCTTGAATTTGGCTAGATATCTGTCAAATCATTCTGAATGACTAGGAATTCAACCTAAGCTATAAGAAAAGAATTCCTGGAATTTTACAAGTATAAAAGCAACCACACTTTGCAAGGCAGCAACTGTGGAGACCTGAATCTGACGGCATATATCGGAAGATAAACAGTATGGGGAGAGAGCCTTCGTAAGCTGGCCAATGGAAAGTAATATAACCCCCAGCACAAAATTGGGACTTTTAGAAGTCTGCTCCAGTGAGAACTGTCCCTGCCTGAAAGTTGCTCAGGCAGGGAAGCTGAGCGGAATCCTAAGTAAGAGAGTGTGGTCTCAGGATCCCCCGGGGTCACAGAAATACCTGGGGTGTCTGAGCTTCCCAACCACTGGAGTTTCCAACCACTGGAGCAGGCTATGGTCAGTGAGCCCAGGAGCGGGCTCTCAGCCCAGTTTGCCAGAAACCAGGAACCGCAGCAGGATCTGGCAACCACTCTCTGTGCAGGAACCCTGCAAAGGGCAGAAACACAGTGACCCTTCTCCTTCACTCACGAGGATTGGCGCGGCTGTGGACCACAAGAGCCTGCAGAGTTTGGCGCAGCAAAAGTGAAGATCACGTATCCCTAAGGTTTCCTGAAGAGAAGGGACTCCAGGGCTGGAGATTGGGAGGCCGCCATTTTAACTTTCATCCTCTAGAGTGGTGCAGAAAGCCTTCAGGGAACAAAAGCCCATACAGCAACCTGAAGCAGCTTATACTGAGCCTGGACCCTGGCAAGTGTGGTGTCACTCCACCCAGGCAAAGACGCCTGAAAATCAGTACAACAGGCCCCTCCCCCAGAAGACCAGCTGGAACATCAGGAGAACACCAAGTTTACAGAGCACACAGAACCGCAAAACTCCAGCACTAGGGGGAAAATAGTGTATAGAATTTGAGGTTTTTTTCTCATGATTCTTTTATCTTTCAGTTTAAAAATTTCCTTCTCTCTTTTTTTTCCCTTTCCAACTAGTTTCTTATTTTATCAACTCTTTGTTTTTAAGTCTTTTTAAAACTTTCATTTTTACATTTACATTTTATAGATATATTCTGCATTTTTGGCTTCCTCTCACTTTATTCAATTTTATTTTTGTGTGTGTGTTTTGCTTTCTTTATAATTTTGGGATTTAGTGTCTTCTAACAAACAGACCAAAATACACCCAGGACTGAGATGATCACTCTTTTTTGTCAACCTGGGAGATTATATTCTCCCCCCGCTTTTCTTTTTCTTTTCTTTTGTGGTTTCTGACCTCTTTGGGTTTGTCTAATGTGTATTTTGCTTGGGTCAGGGTTGATATTTCTGATCTTGTTTTCTCATTCATCCATTCCTCTCTGGGCAAGATGATCAGAAGGAGGAATTCACAACAAAAGAAAGAACCAGAGGTACACAGATCTCATTGATATGGATGTAAGTAAAATGTCAGAGTTGGAATTCATAATGATTGTAAAATTACTAGCTGAGCTTGAAAAAAGAATGAACCAATACTAGAGAATCTTAAGGTGCAGAAATAAAATCTGATCAGGTCGAAATTAAAAAATGCTTTAACTGAGATGCAGTCTGAAATGGTTGCTCTAACAGTTAGGGTAAATGAGGCAGAAGAGTCAGTGACGTAGAAGACAAGATGGTAGAAAGGGAGGAAGCTGAGGTAAAAAGAAAAAATGAATGAACCATTAGGGGAGGTTTCAAGAAATTAGTAACACCATAAAGCAAAATATTAGATTTATTGAAGTCCCCAAAGAAGAAGAAAGTGAGAGAGAGGAAAAGAATGTATCAATGAAACAGAAACCAAAAGAACAGTAGAACAGATCAATGAAGCCAAAAGCTGGTTCTTTGAAATAATTAATAATTTTGATAAACCCCTGGCCAGACTTATCAAAAAGAAAAGTGAAAAGACCCAAATTAATAAACTCATGAGTGAAAGCAGAGAGATCACGACCAACACCAAGGAAATGCAAACAGTCCTAAGAATATATTACGAGTAACTATATGGCAACATATTAGGCAATCTGGAAGAAATAGATACATTCCTAGAAACTTATAAACTACCAAAACTACCAATAGAAGCCTAAACAGACCCATAACCCCCAAAGAAATTGAAGCTGTAATAAAAATTCTCCCAACAAACAAAGTCCAGGGCTAGATGGCTCCCCAAGGGAATTCTACCAAACATTTAAAGAACTAATACATTTTCTTCTAAAGCTATTTCAAAAATATAGAAAGGGAAGGAAGATTTCCAGACTCATTCTATGAAGCCAGCATTATCTTGATCCAAGAACCAGTCAAAGGCCCACCAAAAAGTAGAATTACAGACCAATAATCCTGATGAACATGGATGTCAAAATTCTTATCAAGACACTAGCCAATAGGATCCAGCAGTACACTAGAAGGATTATTCACAATACCAAGTGAGTTTTATTCCAGAGCTGCAAGGGTGGTTCAACCTTTGGAACTCAATCAACATCACATTAATACAAGAAAGGACAAGAACCATATGATCCTCTCAACAGATGGAGAAAAAAGGTTTGACAAAGTACAGCATTCTTTCTTGATTAAAACTCTTCACAGTATATGGATAGAAGGAAAATACCTTATTATTCTAAAAACCATCTATGAAAACCCACAGTGAATATCATTCTCAATGAGGAAAACCCGAGAGGTTTTCCCTGAAGGTCAGAAACAAGACAGAGATGCCCACTCTCACCACTGTTGTTCAGTATAGTACTAGAACTCCTAGCTTCAGCAATCAGACAATGAAAAGAAATAAAAGACAGTCAAACTGGCCAAAAAGAAGCCAAACTCTCACCCTTCGCAGATGATGTGATACTTTATGTAGAAAACCCAAAAGACTCCACCCCCAAATTGCTAGAACTCATACAGGAATTCAGGAATGTGGCAGGATATAAAATCTATGCACAGAAATCAGTTGCATTTCTATACACTAATAATGAGACAGAAGAAAGGGAATTAAGAAATTAGCCCCAGTTACAATTTCACCAAAAACTATACAATACCTAGGAATAAACCTAACCAAAGAGGTAAAGGATCTATGTTATAAAAACTATAGAACACTTGTGAAAGAAATTGGGGGAAGACACAAAGAAATGGGAAAACATTCCAGAATGCTCATGGATTGAAAGAATATATTTTTTTAAAGTTTTATTTATTTATTTATTTATTTGACAGACAGAGATCACAAGTAGGCAGAGAGGCAGGCAGAGAGAGAAGGGGAAGTAGGCTCCCTGCTGAGCAGAGAGCCTGATGTGGGGCTCGATCCCAGGACCTTGAGAGAGTGGGTTAAAGAGGCTTTAACCCACTGAGCCACCCAGGCACCTCGAATAAATATTGTTAAGAGGTCTATGCTACCCAGAGCAATTTACACATTTAGTGCAATCCCTATCAAAATATCATCAACTTTTTTCACAGAACTGGGACAATCCTAAAATTTGTATGGAACCAGAAGAGACCCTGAATAGCCTGAGGAATGTTGAAAAAGGAAACCAAAGCTGGTGGCATCACAATTCTGGACCTGAAGCTCTATTACAAAGCTGTAATCAACAAGGCAGTATGGTACTGGCATAAACATAGACACATAGATCAATGGAACTGAATAGAGAACCCAGAAATGGACCCTAAACCCTATGGTCAACTAATCTTTGATGAAGCAGGAAGGACTATCCAGTGGAAGAATAGCCTCTTTAATAAATGATGGGAAAATTGGACAGTCACATGTAGAAGAATGAAACTGGACCATTTTCTTACACCAGAGAAAAAGATAAACTCAAAATGGATGAAAGACTTCAGTGTGAGACAGGAATTCATCAAAATCCTAGAGGAGAACACAGCACAGGAACATCTTGCTAGACACGTCTCCAAAAGCAAGGGAAACAAAAGCAAAACGGAACTGTTGGGACTTCATCAAAAGCTTCTGCACAGCAAAGCAAACAGTCAACAAAACTAAAAGGCAAACTATGGAATAGGAGAAGATATTTGCAAATGACATATCAGATAAAGGGCTAGTATCCAAGATCTATAAAAGAACTTATCAAACTCAACACCCAAAAAACAAGTAATACAGTCAAGAAATGGACAGAAGATAGGAGCAGACATTTTTCCAAAGAAGACATACAAATGGCTAACAGACATATGAAAAAATGTTCAACATCACTAGCTATCAGGGAAATACAAACTGATACCACGATGAGACACCACCTTATACCAGTCAGAATGGCCAAAATTAGTAAGACAGGAAACAACAAATGTTGCAAGGAGGCAGAAAAAGGGAACCTTCTTACACTCTTGGTGGGAATGCAAGCTGATGTAGCCACTCTGGAAAACAGGATGGCGGTTCCTCAAGAAGTTAAAAATAGAGCTACCCTATGACCCAGCAATTGCACTACTGGGTATTTACCTCAAAGATACAGATGTATTGACCCAAAGGGGCACCTGCACCCCAATGTTTATAGAAGCAATGTTCACAATAGCCAAAGTGTGGAAAGAGCTGAGATATCATCAACTTAAGGAATGGATAAAGAAGATGTGGTATCCATATATATGCATGCAATGGAATATTCAGACATCAAAAATAAAAAAAAAGAAAAGAAATCTTGCCACTTGCAGTGATATGGATGGAACTAGAGGGTATTATGCTCAGTGAAATAAGTCAATCAGAGGTGGTGCTGGTGCCCCTTCAGATTGCTACATTAGCCATTCTGACTGGTGAGAAGTGGTTTTGATTTACATTTCTGTGATGCCAAGTGAGAGACAGAATTTTGATGATCACACAGGACTAGTTTTTTACAAATTGTTTTCTGAGCACTTTCTGTGTTACATGGCTTTTTCCAAATATTTTCTTTTTTAAATCTTAACAAGCTTGTGAAGCGTAGACACTATTAGTATCCCCATTTTCCAGATGAGGACAAATAAAGCACAGAGAGATGAAATCACTTAGCCAAGTATGTGGCTCTGTAAGTATTTCACATTAATTGCAATTGCCTGTTAGTTGTTTGTTGACCAGAATAGAATCTTTTCGGATGAAGGGATCATTCCTTATTCATTTTAGTACGTCTAGCATCCTTCCTAGGGCTTGGCACAAAATAAGTATGTAATAAATGGTAGCAATAGTAATTTAAATTACTGAGATGGGTGTATAATATAACTTGAAATAATTTAAGAGATTGAAGAAATTTTAATTATTTGGGAGAGATTGAAAAAGTAATGGGGATAGGTCCTAAACTTCCCCAAGGGGCAGGAAGAACCAGGGTCTACTAATTTGAGCAGAGTGGGAACTTACTTGGTAATATACCCTTTAGTCTCCTATGGTCACCATACAGGTGACACTGATTTGGGAGATAATTTTGTAAGACTCATTAAAATATCACCTCACTAGGGCCTTTCTTGGACAGTGGGTTAAAGCAAATCCCCACTTTTAGCCTCAGATCTAGTCCTTTACTAGGATCCTTTATAGCTCTTACCATGACTTGCAATTTTTTATTTACTTAAAAAGAAGTCTCTAGTAGAATGCAAGCTCTGTAAAGCAAGAACCATGTCAATAGAACTATTTTATCTATTTTAACTCTGAACTATTTTATCCCCAACCATGGGAATGAATCACGCATAGAATGTGCTCAGGAACATGTGTTCAGTGCATAAATGAACAAACAGGATACCTAACTCTCATGAAAGCTCCTTGTCCTGTATCCCCAGACCTGCTAAGGGTGGTTTGGATTTAGCAGAGTCTTGTTTTGGGGGAAACTTGGGATGGAAAAGTGACTAGGGAGGCATCTGATCCAAATGCTAGCAGAGAAAGATACTGGTACGCAAGTGAGTAGTATTCATAGTACCATTGTCTATGGTCTAATACAAGGCTAGCTCCAATACAAGGCTATGCTACAGCTATATTAAAGGATTTTTGTGGGTTTGAAGGACTCCAACTTAGAAGCTTATTATTAATTATAGTTGTGCTTCTGTGAGAAAATGCATTCTGAGTTTAAAACCATAAACTCTACATAGTACCTTTAAATCAGCTAATTATAAGTTAGGGCCTGTTGATATGTTATAAATCTCTCATTAGAAGCTCAAGAATTGTTCATGTGTGAGACATTTTTGGTAATTGGGAAATACAGAATAAAAGACACATTTCCTCCCTTAAGGAATATTCGATCTAGGTGGAGAGAATGCTTAGATTGGTCATCCTTCTCCTGAAAAATTAAAAAGAATTCTCCCCTTACTCACATCTTTTAGTAAATTCATTGTGGGGGAGATTTGGACATGAAAATAATAGTATTTTTGAATTACGCTTAATGTTTTCTGTCTTTTGTAAAAATCTGGATATACATATGCAATGAAGAATCAGGTGTCATTGAATAAAAATTTAATTTTTATATAAAAAATTTAAAAGCTCTTCTACTTCCAATATCTGTATACATTTGCTTTGATGTTCTGTATCTTCTACAGCTTGAAACCTGATAAAATATTTGATTTTGTACTACCGTTGGCGGTTTTCATGTCTGTCTTTTCCCATAGACTGTACTTTTCTGTGCTTTAGAATAATAGCTAATCATTGTGTCCCTTCATTCCACCTTCTGTCTTCCTCATGCTTGACCCATGGCAGCCTTCCACTCACCATTAATTAAAACATGTGGACTGTGTTTTCTTTTCCTCAAGACACCTTTTGAACACTTTGTGATTCTTGTCATTATTATTATGAAAGAAGAAAAGTATGTTCTGTGTGCACTCTGGCTGTTATCAAAAGTAGTGGTTGTCACCAAAATAGATAATGCTCCCACGTCTTTTCTTTGCGAGGCTACTGATAACTCCATATATAACTATGGTAAAACAATTACATAAAATTTTGTGCAAGGGATAATTGCTTTTTGGTGTTTTAAAATGGGGTGGGAATCTAAATCTAGGGGTCAGTTTTGGTGGTAAGAACAGAGACTGGTCCTTATACCTTCCTTGTTAATTAAGAGAGTGTTAGGCAGTGGGGAAGTGATATAATTATAGGTATTTTTCATGTATTTCTTATTGTTCTAATTTGCTTCAAGTTTAGAGGTTGACATTTTCTGATTGTCTCCAAATGTGGTTGGAGATTCATTTTGTGTTCTGAAGTCCTTTGAATACTAATTAACTGGACCCTTCCCCCAGAGTTAGTGTTTGTTTCTTCTCTGTATGAGAGTCTTTCTATATTAGTTAACTATTGCCCCAGTAACAAACTACCCGCAAACTCATGGTTTTAAAAAAAAACCAAACCACACAAACGGTCATTCAATTTAACTCATGAGCCTACAGGTCAGAGACTACATGTCTGGACATTTCTGATTTCAGCTGTTTCCCCTCCCTGTTGAGCCATCAGCTGACTGGGGACTACTGGAGCCCCTGGAGCACTAGACTGTCAGGCTAGGCCAGCCTTGGCACATTCTTGTGGCCACGGCAGAAGCACTTTTGCACATCTCTGGGTATGTCACATCTGCTAACATCCCATTAGCCAAAGCAAGTCACATGACTAAACCTTGAGAAATGCAGCCCCTCGGAAGAGTGGCAGAGATACAGGGTAGGTAAAGCATGGGGACCACGGATGCAATTAATCTACTGAACCTCTCAGTCACTATCATATCCCTCACGTTGTATGAAAAAAAAGTGGATCAGAACCTTGGCTGGGTTCTACTGTAGAGGAATGGAAATGATTCTCTTTGGTCCTCTTAGGGATCCTATGCCATGGGGAAGGAAGATCATGGAACTGAAACCAGAAGATTGGGTTGAAATCCAGACTCTCCCACGTGTTTGCGATTTTGCCCAACTGGCTTTACCTCCATAAAGCCCATCAGTAAAAGGTGGTTAACGTTGCCTGTCCCACAGCATTGTGAAGATCAAATTTGGTGAATAGATTATATATTTTATATATTTGTGTTTGGTGTAGTGTCAGCGCAAAGGTATGCCAAAGATTGACTATTCTCTCACGTATACACATAGTAGAACTTCTCTTTTGTTTTTGCATTTTATTAGTAAGAGGAAAATACTCCCTGTTTTTTTTTTTTTTGTTGTTTGTTTGTTTTAAAGATTTTATTTATTATTTGACAGAGAGAGATACAGTGAGCGAGAGAGGGAACATAAGCAGGGGGAGTGGGAGAGGAAGAAGCAGGCTTCCCGCTGAGCAGGGAGCCTGATTCGGGGCTTGATCCTAGGACCCTGGGATCATGACCTGAGCTGAAGGCAGAGGCTTAACAAGTGAGCCTCCCAGGTGCCCCAGTACTCCCTGTTTTAATCAGATGGGTGGCACAGTCATTGCAATATGGGTGTATATGCCATATTTACAACATGGGTAAAGGATAACTCAGGAACAGTAGGTTTCATATCATAGAGCATCTAATATTATAGTTATTTCAGCTCCTTGCAAAAACACAGTATTTATGAGTTAAGCTTTTTTTCCCAAACTAATAGATTTATAATTCATTTCTTTATTTATACTATTATGGTATAGTTCACTCCAACTGAGTTGAGGCGTGAACATCCTTATTCATTAGTTAGGGTACCCATGAAGAACACAGATGTTAAAATCCTTTTACTTCATGGTTATAGGCAGGGCTCAAAACTAATAATTGGAGAAATTTAAACTCTGTTAATTGCCCAAATATGTAAGAAGCTACATTAAGAACAAATGTGTCATATAATTAGTAAATACATTTTCCCTAACACTTTGCTGGAAATCCACTTAGGAAAAATAATAGGGTATAGTTTTTTTTTTTTTTTAGATTTTATTTTAATGTTTGCAAAAGTATAGAGGGACCATTAAAACTATTTGATTATAGAGCTTAATGACAGACATATTTTATCAGCTTCTTATAACAGGTTCTTTAATGTAGGCTTATCCAGGTAATTTTGAAGCTGAAAGCACTGTCTCAATTTAAGTTGGTTTTTACTAGCATTGCAAACTACATCCATAAGGAGTCTCAGTGGCTGGCTTTTCTGTTCCTTTACTGATATACTGTTGTGGACAATCAATCAGATGGTGTAAAGGGTTATGTATTATTACTGTAAGTCATATTTTTAAAGATTTTATTTATTTGACACAGAGAGAGATCACAAGCAGGCAGAAAGGCAGGCAGAGAGGTGGGAGAAGCAGACTCCCCGCTGAGCAGAGATTCCCGATGTGGGCTCGATTCCAGGACCCTGGGATCATGACCCAAGCTGAAGGCAGAGACTTCAACCCACTGAGCCACCCAGGCACCCCTGTAATTCATAGTTCTAAGTGATACATGTTTAGTGTTATAGAGCAATTCAGTTTATAATCAAGTGTTTCATGTTAAATATTCTAAAAAATAAAGGATCGGTTCTTTCCATTGTCCCTGTAATCCCATTTAAAAATTTCTCGAATCCTAACCCCCATCCCCACCCTCCTCCCACCAACTCCTATATTTCTCTCAGATGTTAAATAGAAATTGTGGTATTGTCTCATCTTTATTTTAAATTTTGATTTTTTAAAATTATGGATTGTTTTCATGTTGATTTTTTAAAAAGGTTTATTTATTTAAAAGGTTATTTAAAAGGTTATTTATCTTGATCACTGAACTTGAGGCATCCCATCAAATTTTGCACCCCTGGCAGATGTCTCACTTACCTCCCCCTAGTCTGGTCCAAGGCAGTTTTACAAGTCAGAATGATATGATGTTGAAATTTGTACCCACTCTCAATGTAACTTTTCAGAGAGACTCTAGATTTAGGAAGTGGTGCTGAGAAAAGGAATTGTAGTGGTTAGGTATGGTTCTAATACAAATCACTGCAAAACTTATTAGTGACGAACACCCTATTTATTTATTTTTTATGTGGTATGGGGTCAAGATCAGATTTAATTGTTTTCTGTATAGATATTCAGTTATTCTACTGCAATTTTTGAAAACTGTCCTGTTCTCATTGCTCAGTAGTACTACCTTTGTCTTAAAACAAGTGTCCATATAGGTATGGATCCATTTCTGATTTTTGCATTTTTTTCTATTGGTCTTTTTTTTTTTTCCTTCCTGTCCCTGCCCTAATATTTACACTACTAATTATAGTAGATTTGTAAAGTCTTGTCATCTAGCAGAGCAAGTTCTAGAACCTGATTCTTCTTGAAGAACATCTTGGTGATTCTTAGCAATTTGCATTTCCATAAAAGTCTTAAAATTGGTTTGCCAACCTTCCCTCCCCAACTGACACACAAACACACACACAATACCAGGGATTTTATTGGTATTTCCTTTCTTTCTTTTTTTCTTTCTTTTTTTTTTTTTTTTTTTTTTTTTTACAGTTTATGGCCCTGCAGAAGCACTCACAGAACGCAGTTTATTTATTTATTTTTTTTAAGATTTTATTTATTTATTTGACAGAGAGAAATCACAAGTAGATGGAGAGGCAGGCAGAGAGAGAGAGGGAGGGAAGCAGGCTCCCTGCCGAGCAGAGAGCCCGATGTGGGACTCGATCCCAGGACCCTGAGATCATGACCTGAGCCGAAGGCAGCGGCTTAACCCACTGAGCCACCCAGGCGCCCCATCTTTTTTTTTTTTTTTTTTAAGATTTAGTTATTTATTTGAGAGAGAGAGAGTGGGGAGAGGGTCCGAGGGATCAGGAGAGGGAGAGAAGCAGACTCCTTGCTGAGTACAGAGCCTGACCTGGGACTTGATCTCATGAACCCAGGATCATCACCTGAGCTGAAACCAAAACCAAAAGTTGGCTGTTTAACCAACTAAGCTGCCCAGGTGCCCTGTTGGGATTTCTTTGAATCTGTAAATCAGTTTGGGGAGAGCTGATTATCTTTATAATTTTGTATCTTTAAGGCTATGAATATGGAATATTTTTCCATTTATATAGACTTTTAAAAATATCTTTTAGAAATGATTTTATTTTTTCTATTTTTATTGAGATATAACTGACATATAACATTGTGTAAGTTTAGTGTGTACAGTGTATTTATTTGATACACTTACATGTTGAAAAATGATTACTAGTATAGCTTTGGTTAAACCTCCCTAATATCACATAATTACAATTGTGTTTTTGTGGTGAGAACATTTAGGATCTATTCTCATAACAAATTACAAGTCTGCAATATAGTGCAGTTGACTCTTGAACAATGAAGGATCAGAGCTTTGGCCCCTTGTGCAATAGAAAATCCACATAAAACTTTTGGCTCCCCCCGGATTTAACTACTAATAGCCTATTGTTGACCAGAAACCTAATCAATTACATAGTTGATTAACACAATTTTCTATGCTATATATATTATATCCTATAGTCTCATGATAAAGTAAGCTAGAGAAAAGAAAGTTTATTAAGAAAATTATAAGGAAAATACATTTACAATACTGTACTGTACTTAAAAAAAAATCCACATATAAGTGGATCCATGCAGTTCAAACCCATGTTGTTCATGTTCAATACAGTTCAACAACTGTATTATTAACTGTAATCATCATGCTATACATTAGCTCCCCATAACTTATTCATCTTAAAACTAGAAGCTATAAGAGCAGAAAGCCCCATTTGGGACTTGATCCCTTGTCCCTGAGATCATGATCTGAGCCAAAGTCAGATGCTTAACCAACTGAGCCACCTAAATGCCCCTCCTCTGCTCATTTTTAAAATTGGATTTGGAGGTTTTTTGCTTGAGTTGTATGAGTTATTTATATATTTTGGATATTTAGTTCTTCTCAGATTTATGATTTGCATATTTTCTGTTATTCCATAGGTTGCCTTTTTATTTTCTTAGTTGTTTATTTTGCTTTACAGAAGCTTTTTAGTTTGATGTAGCTTTGGTTATTTAATTTTGCCTTTGTTGCTTGTGCTTTTGGTGTCATATCTAGAAAGTCACTGCCAAGACCTGTGCCAAGGAGATTTTCTCCTGTGTTTTTTTCTAGGAGTATTCTGATTTCAGTCTTGTGTTTAAGCATTTAATCCATTTTGAGTTAACTTTTTATACCAGTACCATATGGTTTTGAATATTACGGCTTTGTAATACAGTTTGAAATCAAGAAGTATCATGTGTTCAGCTTTATTCTTTCTTTGAATTGCTTTGGCTTTTCAGAATCTTTGATAATTCCATACAAATTTTGGGTTATTTTTCTAGTTCTGTGAATTTTGGTAAGCAATGCATTGCATCTGTAAATGGCTTTGGGTAGAATGCTTATTTTAACAATATTAATTCTTCTGATCCATGAACATGGGATATATTTCTATTTGTTTGTGTCTTCTTCAATTTCTTTAATGAAAGTTTTATAGTTTTCAGTGTACAGATATTTTAATTACCTCCTTGGTCAAATTCTTCCTTAAGTATTTTATTGTTTGTTTTTTTTTTTTTTTTAAGATTTTATTTATTTGAGAGAGAGAGAAAGAAAGAGAAAGAAAGAGAGATTGAGAGTGAGCACATGAGTGGGGAGAGGGGCAGAAGGCAAGGGAGAAGCAGACTCCTTGCTGAACAGAGAGCCTGACATGGGGCTTGATCCCAGGACTTTGTGATCATGACTTGAGCCAAAGGCAGACACTTAACCAGCTGGGACACCCAGGCACCCCAATATTTTATTCTTTTGATGCTACTGTGAATGGGGTTGTTTTATTTTATTTTTTTTCAGATGCTGTTTGTTTATAGAAACACAGTTCATTTTGTATCCTGCAACCATGCTGAATTAATTTATTCTAACAAGTTTTTGGTTGAGTCATTAGGATTTTTTTATATGTAAGATAATGTCAACTGCAAACAAAGACAGTTTTATTTCTTTCTTTATAATATGGGTTGACTTTTATTTATTTTTCTTACATATTTCTCTGGCTAGGACTTCTAGTACTATGTGAAATGGGAATGGTGAGAGTGGGCACCCTTGTCTTTTTCCTGATCTTAGAAGAAAAGCTTTCAATCATTTGTTATTCTCTATGATATGGGCTTGTCATATATAGCCTTTTACTTTCTTTTATACCCAGTTTGTTGGGCATTTTTTATCATGAATGTTTTTTGTCAAATGCCTTTTTGCATCTAAGATAACTGTATAATTATATCTTTCATTTAATAAATATGGTTTATCAGATTAATTGATTGCCATATGTTCAACCATCCTTGCATCCCAGGGATAAATTCCATTTGATCATTGTGTATGTTTCTATTAATGTGTTGTTAATTTGGTTTGCTAATATTTTGCTGATAATTTTTGCATCTATATTTATAAGGGATATTGGTCTGTAGTTTTCTTTTCTCATAGTGTCATTATCTGGCTTTGATATCAGGATAATGCCAGCCTTGTAAAATGAATTTGGGAGTGTTCCCTCCTTTTCAATTTTTTGGAAGAGTTTGAGGTTTGGCATTAATTATTCTTCAAATGTTTGGTGGAATTCACTAGAGAAACCATCTGGTATTGGACATTTTTGCATTGGGAGGTTTTTGATTACTAATTTAATCTGCTTACTCATTATATGTCTATTTGGATTTTCTATTTCTTTATAATTCAGTCTTGGTAGTTTGTATATTTGTAGAAATTTGTTGATTTTCTTCTAGATTATCCAATTTTTTGTGATGTAATTATTCTTAGTGGTCTTCTGTAATCCTTTGCATTCCCTGTGTTAGCAGAAGTAATGTCTTTTCTTTAACTTTGGACTTTGTTTATTTGATTCTTTCCCTCTCTCTTTAACTAGTTAGCATTCTTTTGTTTCATTGTTTCAGCTTGAGGAACTCCTTTCAGCATTTTTTATAAGGCAGGTTTAGTGGTGATGAATTTCTTCAGTTTTTGTTTGTTAGAGAAAGTCTTTATCTTGCCTTCATTCCTGAGGGACAGCTTTTCTGGGTAAAGCATTCTTAGTTGGCATTTTTTTCCTTTCAGCATTCTGAATTCATCAGAGGGCTCCCTTGTGTGTGAGAAATTTTCTCTTGCTGCTTAAAAATTTCTTTGTTTTTTGAATTTTAGACATAAATTATCTTAGAGAAGATTTTTTTTTTTTTTGGATTGAAATTTAGGGGTTATTAGCTTCATGAACTTGAATATCTAAATCTCTCCTTAGAATTGGAAAGTTTTCAGTCATTATTTCTTTAAATAAGCTTTCTGTCTCTTTCTCCCTTTATTTTCCTTCTGAGAATCCAATGATACATACATTATTTTTATTGATGGAATTGCATAAATCTTGGAGGCTTTCTTATTTCCTCCCTCTCCCTCCCTTCTCTGGTAAGATAATTTCAGTTCTTCTGTCTTTTAGCTCACTGATTCTTTCTTCTGCTTAGGGAATCTTCAGTTGATGTTCCATATTAAATTCTTCATTTCAATAGAAAAAAAATTCATTTCATCTTATCATTTACATTGATTTGGATGGAACTGGAGGGTATTACAGTGAGTCTAATAAGTCAGTCACGGAAAGACAATTATCATATGGTTTCACTAATATGAGGAATATAAGAAACAGCACAGAGGATCATAATGGAAAGGAGGAAAAGATAGACAGAATGGGAGGGGTGCCTGGCTGGCTCAGTGGGTTAAAGCCTCTGCCTTTGGCTGAGTCATGATCCCAGGCTCCTGGGATGGAGCCCTGCATTGGACTCTCTGCTTAGCAGGGAACCTGCTTCCTCTTCTCTCTCTGCCTGTCTCTGTGCATACTTGTGATCTCTGTCTGTCAAATAAAGAAACGAAATCTTAAAAAAAAAAAAAAAGAATGGGAAGAAATCAGAGAGAGAGATAAATCATGAAAGACTCTTAACTATGGGAAAGAAACAAGGTTGCTGGAGAGGAGGTAGGTGGGGGGATGGGGTAACTGGGTGATGGGCATTAAGGAGGGCACATGATGTGATGAGCACTGGCTGTTACTTGCGACCCATGAATCACTAAACTTTACATCTGAAACTAATGGTGTTCTATATGGTAGTTAATTGAATTTAAATTTAAGAAAAGATTCACACACAAAAATAAATTCTTCATTTTAGTCCTTGTATCCTTCAGCTCCAAAATTTCTATTTTGTTCTTTTCTATGTATTCTGTCTCTTGTTTAATTTCTTATTTTGTTCTTTTATTGTTCTCTTGATTTCATTAAATTATCTCTGTTATCCTGTAGCTCTGAGATTTTCAGAGCAATTATTTTTAATTATCTGTTGGGCAATTCCTGGATCTCAGTTTCTTTGGGACTAGTTACTGGTGGTTTACTGCATTCCTATGGGGCAGTCATGTTTCCCTGATTCTTTGTGATTTTGTAGCTTTGTGTAGGCGCATTTGAAACAATAGTCTTTATAGACTGGTTTTGGCAAGGGAAGACTTTCACCTGCGAGTGGAGGCACCTGGGAGTGTGTTGTGATCCTGGGTTTAGCTGCGCAGGGCAACAAGTGTGGGGCATTTGGTAGCACTGTCATTGGGGGGCATGATGTCTCTTTGACTCTGGGGGTCCACAATGTCATGTGTGGTTCTTGGCAAGCACTGTGGGAGGTCTTCAGTGACTGTAAGGGCTATTGGGGTCCTCAGCAATCCCTCCAGGTAGCTAGGGACCAGTGCAAGCAGTGGCGGTGACTGGAGCTGGTGATGTACACACATGTAAATGTGGGGGCAAGCTGTGGGTCTCTAATTGGTGACAGCCAAACATCATGGTCAGGTTCAGTAGCAAGGGCCAGGGCCACCTACCAGCTCTGGTTTCTGCAGGGGCCCTGGCTATAGGTGTGCTCTCTTATTTCCTATTTGTGCACACTGCAGTGGAGGCTGGTGATGGGAGTTAGGCTACCAGCATGCAGACATAGGACGGGAGGGGCTTGCTGGAGGTAAGCATGATAGGCAGGCAAGTGACAAAGGAGACAAGGCTTGTTTCGGGCTCCCAAGCCGCTGTGGCTGTTGGCATGCTTTCCCCAGTTCCCTCCCAGGCATGCACACTGCAGTGAAGGCTTGTGATGGGTGGTGGGCTTGCAGCATGCCATTGCACAGCTGGAGGTGTTAGCCCTGGGTGTGCATGGTGGTGAGGATCAGCCACAAGGCTGTGGCCTGGCACTGTGCACTCATATAGACAGAGAGGCCTGAGCTGGTTGCCAGTGTTGTTCCTGGGCTCCCCTGGCGGCAGGGGTGTAGGGAGTGGGAGGGACCCATGGGAACGTGAATACTTGTGGGGCAGAAGCTGGTGAAATCTACAGTGGGGAAATAGGTGGCTGCTATGCTGGTCATTGGGCCATTGGTTCCTTCTTCAGTGGTGAGAGCTGTTAGGCTTGTCTGTAAAGCAGATTGCTGTGAACCACAATGGCTCCCATGCATGGTTGCTATTGATAGTTCCTGCTTTTCTTTATTTCTAGCTGTCTCTCAACATCTCCACTTTGCTGGTCTGGATGGGGTAAAAAAGTGGGAGGTTTGTGTGGTACTCTGAAAGTTTGGAGAAGCTGCTCACTCACCCACACTCTCTTTCCTGGCAAAGGTATGTCTCTCTAACTGGGAAGTTCCCTCTTGGCACTGAGCAATGCCTGCTGGGGTGGTGGGGGGGGATGGGATGATTCAGACAAAATGAAGCTGTGTTCCTTCTCTTTTTTTGCAGTGAATCTCAGGTTTTTTGTTCCACTATGTTGTTAGAACTTCTAAAATGGACTCTAGAACTCCCCCAGAGCTATTTTTGTCTGATTGCTGATCTTTGTTGGGAGATGGAAGATAGGGTCTTCTACCTTGCCATTTTGGTGATGTCACCTCAGAAATGTTAATTTTTTTTTTTTTTTTAAGAAAAGCTAATTCTTAAAA
This sequence comes from Mustela lutreola, assembly GCF_030435805.1. Lineage (NCBI taxonomy): Eukaryota > Metazoa > Chordata > Mammalia > Carnivora > Mustelidae > Mustela > Mustela lutreola. The sequence continues at coordinate 93,886,582 of NC_081297.1, forward strand.
TGTTTAATTGATTGTATTTTTCCTTTTTAAATATACATTTAAAACTATGACTATCTCTTAAAACATGGTTTAACTGCATCTTACAAGTTTTGAAGTGAAATATTTTGTTATTTAGTTTAAATATTTTCTATCATGGTATTTTTAAAAATGCATATCTTATTTATAGTGTGTTTCTTAATTTCCAAAGATATGATCTTTAGTTATCTTTCTCTTGTTAATTTTTAGCTTAATTGACTTTGATATTGGACATATTTTATACCTTATCATTCTTTTTTTTTTAAATTTAAATTCAATTATCCAACACATAGTACATCATTAGTTTCAGATGTAGTGTTCAATGATTCATCAGTTGCATACAACACCCAGTGCTCATCACATCACATACTCTCTCCTTAATGCCCATCACCCAGTTACTCCATTCCCCTACCTACCTCCCCTTCCGCAACCCTCAGTTTGTTTCCCAGAGTCAAGAGTCTCTCATGGTTTATCTCCCTCTCTGATTTCTTCCCATTCTGTTTTTTCCTCCCTTCCCCTATGATCATCTGTGCTAATTCTTATATTCCACATATGAGTGAAACCATATGATAATTGCCTCTCTCTGTATCTTATCATTCTTCTGGATTTTGTTATTTCTTTTCTGGCCCAGTTTATAATCTATCTTTTTTTGCAAATGTTTTATGCACAGTTAAAAGGTATATGTATTCCATAGTTGTTGAGTGCAGTGTTTTTTATATATATATAAATATTTTATATATATATATATATATATATATATATATAATTATGGACAGAAGATCTGAACAACAAAACTAACAAATATATATATATTTGTTAGTTTTGTTGTTCAGATCTTCTGTCCATAATGATTTCTTTCTTCAACTTAGTCTACCAGTAAATTAAAGAGATTGTTAAAATTGCCCAATGTGATTGTGGATTTGTCTATTCCCCCTTAGAGTTTTATCACTTTTTTAAGCTTTATGTATTTTGAGGATTTGCTATCAGGTATATACATTTTTTTTAAAGATTTTATTTATTTATTTGACAGAGAGAGATAACAAGTAGGCAGAGGGGCAGGCAGAGAGAGAGGAGGAGGAGGAAGGAGGCTCCCTGCCAAGCAGAGAGCACAATGCAGGACTCGATCCCAGGACCCTGAGATAATGACGCGAGCCGAAGGCAGAGGCTTAACCCACTGAGCCACCCAGGCTCCCCAAGTATATACATATTTTTAATTTTTATCTTCCTAGTGAATTAAATCTTTTATCATTGTGAAATTTGCTTCAATCTATAATAATGTTGTTTATATTTTGTCTACTTCGTTAATAATATTGCTACAACAATTTTCTTTTAGTGTTTGTCTAGTATATTTATTTTTCATCCCTTTATTTTAACCCTTTTAATCCTATTTCAGTTATCTATCAATGCATGACAGAACATTCCAAAATGTAGTGGCTGAAGGTAACAATATGTCATTATCTCTCATGGTTCTGTGGGTTGGTTTGGCATAGCTCAGCAGCTCTCATTTGGGAAAGGGTTCCATCATGCAGTTGCAATCATATGGTACCTGAAATTTGCAAGGGCTTGATTTGGCTGGATGTGACTGGCTTCCCCCAGGGTGCATCTTTGAGGAGACTAAGACAAAAGTCACAGGCTTCTAGCGATATGGTTATGGAGGTCATATAACACCACTTTGCCATATTCTGTTAGTCCAGAATGAATTAGAGGGCTGGCTCAGATTCAAGGACAAAAGGGCTACACAGGAGTATAAATACTAGAGGTATGATTTACTAGAAAGCTATTTTTGAAGACCTAGTTACTACAGTTTGCTCCCTGGCCTACAATGATTCCTATTCCTCCCACATGTACTCCTCCACCAGGGCCCCCAAAGTTTCATTCTATTGTGGCATTAAGCTCTGTCTTAAAATCCAGGATCTCATTATCTAAATTATGTCCAGGTATAAATTAAGTTTTTTGGGTACATTACTTGGGTACAGTTCCTCTCAATCTGTATTTCTGAAAGCATGGTGATTTTTTTGAAGTTTTTAATTTTAATTCCAGTATAATTCCAGTAACACATACAGTGTTACATTAATTTCAGCTGTAATATATAGTGATTCAGTAGTTTCACATATTACTCAGTGTTTGTCATGATAAGTGTACTCTTAATTCCCTTCACCTGTTTGACCCATTCCCCTCCTCTCTACCTCCCCTCTGGTAACCATCAGTGTGTTCTCTATAGTTTATTTTTAAATTTTTATTATTATTATTTTTTTATAGTTTAAAGTCTGTTTCTTGGTTTGTCTCTCTTGCTCTTTCTCTCTTTTTTTCTTTTGCCCTATGAAAGCATGGCAATTTTAGAGTATTTGTACCTCCTACATGGTGACTATCTTTCCTCAGAGCACATTTTCCAAGAAATTAAGGTGAGTATTATAGGCTTCTTTTGACCTACACTTGAAAGTCACAAAGCATCATTTACATTACATTTTCTTGGTCCAAAGCAAGCCAAAAATCTACCCTAGATTTGAGGGCATGAATACCAGGAATTAGGAATCATTTGAGGGAGAGATATTTTTTGTGGCTGGCTAAAACGTGACCTTGTATTTTACATTATAAGTAGTATACAGTTATAGGTAGTATAATTATAAGTAGTAGAGAGTTGCTGTTTTTAAAATCCTAAGAAATGTGCTTTTGGAAAAATGTAAACATTTAAGCCATTTATATTTAATTTAATAATGCATATATGTTATGTTTTAATATTCCATTTTACTACTTCTTTTCTATTTATTTCACCTATCCTATATTCCTTTTCCTTTCCTTTCTTGACTTATTTTTATAGAACACTTTTTACTATTCTGCCTCCTTCCCTCTATTAGCTTGGTATTTTGGAGTCATTATTAATGAGTTTATTGCATCTAAATTTTTGATAATTTTCCTGGCTGTATCATTTTTGGATATTATTTCTTTTAACACTTTGAAGATGTTGTTTATTTCTTTCAACACTTTGAAGATGTAACTCCATTGTATTCTGGCTCTTAGTATCTCTGTTGGGATATAATGCAGAAGTCAAATTGTTACTCCTTTGAAGGTAGTCTTATTTCTTTGGCTGTTTTCAAGATTTTTCTTTCTTTCTTTTTTTTTTTTTTGTTTGGTCTTGCTTTTATCAATTTTGTTATACCTCTGGGTGTGGTTTTCTTTTTATTTATTCCGCTTGGTATTCACAAGACTTAATTTGTGGTTTAATGTCTTTAATCTATTTTGGAAAATTACCACTAATGTTTTTTCAACTATTTCCTCTGCCTCATTGTTTCAGTTATAAAAACCAAGACTTATGTCTTGGACAGACTTCTTCTAGGATTAAAAGTATCTACATGGTTGTTGATATATTTCTTTATTAATATACAGAGAATTTTCCTATTATTTTTAATGACTATACAGTATTCACTTGCATAAACATTACTACAGTTTACTTAAATAGATCTCAATTGATGAAAATTTATAAATAATATCATACCTCTATTTCTTTGAATATATTCTCCTTTGCCTTTCTCTCTCTTTTTTTTTGAACTTTCTGACAACTCATGACCATTCTTTATGATTATGCTTAAATACAAAGCCCTAACAAAATCTCAAAAAGATTTACTCTTTCCCTTGTTGCTTTTGTACACTCCTATTTCAGCAGTTATTACAATTGGTTGTGATATTTTGCTTGAATGTCTATATTTTTCTTCACAATGTGAACATCTAATGTTCAAAGGTCATGCTTGAGTCATTTTTGTCTGCCAGTTGCCTAGTGAGATTTTTTGGAACCATAAACATTCAATAAAGGCTGAATAAATAAATGAGTTTTCCCTTTCGAGATCATTGTGCCTTCCTACCCCCTTGCTCTGTTCATTAATCACTTCATGAGTTTCAATACTGATTGCTGAAAAGGCTCACAGGACTCAAATCATCTATACTCAAGGAGCAGTTTTATTATAGGCAAAGAATTCAGTACAATATAAAAAAGAAGATATATACCTATAGTGTCTGGAGATTTGATGTCCAGGTTTCTTTGTTTACCCATTACTGGGTGGAATAAGGCATTCTTTGTCTCTAGGTCTCAAACCACCACCAGGTGTGAGCAAAGTGTGTTATTGCCAGGAAGCCCAGAGACTGCTCTTGATCTGGGTCTCTTGTAGTGAGCTAATCACATAGGAACATAACATTTATGTGATCAGACTTAACTGTCAAATCTACCTGGCTCCACTAAAACCAAGTATGAATAATAAATCCAATTATAATTGGTAAAAAATGCTGATAGGCTTGTGAATCCTGCCCTGAAATAACTCATAGACCCATGGCTACAGAACATAATTTCTCTTTAGTGAGTGTATTAAGAAATATGGGCCAAAGAGTACTATTAGGCATTGGGAGGCTCTGAAAATAAGCATCCCAAAACAACTGAAAGTACTGTTCAGTAACTGTTGAGAAGGATGTCAGGACACTTCTCAGTTTTCAGAGCACCAAAGATTCTTTTCAACCCTAAACATGGGTAACATTGGTCTTTAAGCTTCCCTGCTAATAAACCCAGCCAAACTTTGAAATGCATTTTGGGGAAAATAACTACCTATTCTTGAAATCCACTGTCCATTCTCAAAGCTAGCCATTGTCCATTCTCAAACTAACAAGACATTAAATGGTTCAGAAGAGATTAAGTCAGACAAAGACTGAACAAACTTCAGGTATTGTTTAGTTATGACCTCCTTGCAACCCTTACCACCCTTCAGATCGCATTTCAGTCCTACTTAATTATACAATCTCAAGAATACAGGAGGCCTTAATTTATCTGAAGCTTAACTTTCTCTTACTTGTGCTATTTGTGCTCATTTTAGTACAAATACTAAAAGGGAGGTCTATCTCATTTCCACTGGAAAAAAATTCTTTGACTCTTCCAGTATCCTTGAAGCTTCCATATTTTAGTATACCTCTATACTCTGATACACCACCCCCCACCACACATAGTTTTTTATTCTTTTGCACATTGAGTCTGGCATATAGTTGATGTTCAATAAATGTTTGCTAAATGAATTAAGGACTATGCAAGTAATTGTCATGTCACATCAAAACCAGATCTCTCCCCCTGTTGAATTTTCAACTTTTTCCTCCAGACTGTTAAATATAGCTAGAAGACATCCAGCTGGGCTGATATGCCCCTTTCCAATCCGTGCTATTAAATCCGGCTGGGTTCTCATTGCTGTTGAACAATCTTTTTAGGCATGTCTTGTTGCCTTCCTAAAACATTCACTGTAGTAATTCCAAGCACTTTAACTCCTCAAAACTCTAGCCCCACCCTGAACGTTTTTTACTCTCTGCAGCAAACCTTTTGAAAAAAACAGTCACTAGCGGCATTACCAACTTTCTACCTTCTTAGTGGTTATGTATGATTGCATGCGGTTGGGTGGTTATGTACATATCTTATTTTGCCTCCTGATTATAAATTTCTTGAGGCCAGCATTTATCTTTTACTACCAGCTCCCTCAACCTGCATCATAGCCCTTTAAACACATGACAGGGTTTTCCACTAATTGGAGGTCATCTCTTCTCATCATTGTGGCATAACAATACAACACAAAGTTTGTAACACAACAACCACCTCATTACCTGTGAGTCAGGAATTTGGCCACAGTCACAATCAGTGTGATTTATCACTGCTCCATGACAGCTGGGGGCCTTATCTGAGAAGACTCAGAGGGTGGAGACTGGGGTCATGGAAGACTCATTTACTAACATGTTTGAGGTACGGTGTAGGAGGATCAAACAAAAATACTGCCAACTGGTGCACTTAGTGGCTTCTCCATTTAGCTTGGCTCTCTCTTGGCATGGTGGACTCAAAGTTGTCAGGCTTCTGTAAGAAAGGTGATTTGAAGCTTGGAGTGTGAGTATTCCAGTGAGTAAGATGGACACTGCATGTCCACTTATCTTAACGTCTACTGTAGCATTCATATATGTTACATTCTATTAGTTGAAATAACCATAAACCACCCCCATACTCAAAGGGAAAAGGACCGTAGACCCCACGTTTCAATGAGAGAAAGAGAGAACATTTACATCACTCCAAAAAGTCCCTCCTTTTGCCCATTTGTAGTTAAACCCTCTCCCCACCTTGTAACTATCCCTATAATTTTGCCTTTTCCAGACTGTCTTATAAATGTCTATTGTCCTTTATCATAAACCTCATCCTGCCCCAAATTCTTTTCCTGATGCCATTTTCTCTTTACTTAGTTTCCTGTCATTTTCTTTCTCATTCCAAACATATTCCTGTGTCTTACTTACATATTGTTCAATCATCTTTAACTTTTTGCATTCTGGCTTCTTTCCCCTGAAATTTTGCCAGAGGCAATAAATGTATCCTAATTACCAAACCCCACACAGTCTTTCCAAAGTTCTGTGCCCTGTAACATTTCTGCATCATTTTATACTAATACCATATGTATACCTATGTAATTTATCTAATTAACTAGGAATATTCTGAACAAGCTTTATTTTTTTTCCGCCCCTGCTCTTATACTGAAAAGCTTCTTTATATCAAAAAGAGAAGATCTTTATCAAAAAGATTTTCCATTATCTTCACCTTTGAAAATTTTTTTTTATCCTTTAAGGAGTGACCTCAAATGCCTCTTCCTCCATAGAGGCTTTCACAAACACCCAGTCTCATTCCCCTTTCTGACTTTCTTTAGAATCATTTTTTTGTCATCTATTGAAAATTGTCTTAGGCATATATTAGAATCCTTTTGATTCTGTCTCTGTATGACCTTGGACAAGACGTTTATCTGAGCCTCAGTTTCTCTCATTACACAAATGTTAATTTAAGCAACGTTACAAATTTGTACAAGTTTGTTGTAACAAATACCATTTAAAAATTTACTCTGTGTAAGTAAAATTTCCTACTCCTTCCCAATTCTACTTAAGAGTTTATTTGAGAACCTTAAAGATACTTCTGTATCCATTTTTATTAAAAATAGAAAAAACATTTCTATATTCATGTAGTACATACATGCAGACACATATGATACACATGCATACACATTCATACATTGTCCCTAGAATAATGAATTCTTACTATATAAAACTTTTGTTAACTTTTTATAAGTAATATATATTTCATACATCTTCCCTCATTTTAAATAGTTTCTATTGCTTTGCATTTTAAATAATTCATGCTCTTAATTTTTTGGTGTATGGTTCTATGAGTCTTAAGCACATATATTGATTTGTATAACCAACATCATATTTAGAAGAGAGAGCATTTACATCACTCCAGAAATTTCCTCCCTTTGCTCATTTGTAGTTAAACCCTCTCCCCACCTAGGAACTATCCCCATAATTTTGCATTTTCCAGACTGTCTTGTAAGTAGAGTCATGCAGGCATTTTGAGACTAGATTCTTTTACTCAGCATGATTGAGTCTACAAAGAAAATTTTAAGGAATCTACTAAACGGCTTCTAGAACTAACATGTGAATTTAGCAAAATTACAGGATACAAGTTCAATATAAAAATTATATTTTATATACTAGCAATGAACAATTAGAAAGTGAAATAAAATACTTTATAATTATTTTATTAAAAATGAAGTACTTAGGTATAAGTCTAAGATCCTTGCCAACACTTTAAAATTGAGTTGTTTGTTTATTGTCTATTGTCTTTTTCCTTGCAAATTGTTGAGGTTTTACTCAGTTCTTCACATGTCAGGTAATTTGGATCGCCTCACTGCTGTTGCATCATTTGAGTGTTATGTTATGAGAAACTATATCTTCTTTGAATGCTATGGAGAATGTAGCATTTTTGCTTTTTTTGTTTGTTTGTTTTTACAGAGGTGGGGAGAGGCAGAGGGAGAGAGAGAGAGAGAATCTCAAGGAGCCTGATGTGGGCCTTGATCTCATGACCCTGACTGAACCACCCAGGCGCCCCCTTGCTTGTTCGTTTTGGGAGGCATATTATATACTGCTACATAACAAATTACCCCAAACCCAGTCGTTTAAAACAGGAAACCATGTATTATTACACAATTTCTGGGTGTCAGAAATCTGGGAATGACTTAGTTGAGTGGATCTGGTTTAGGGGCTGTCATGTTGTGGCTAACAAAGTGTTAGCCTGGTCTATAGTCATTGGAGGCTTGATTGGGTCTTGGGGATCCACTTCCAAGATCATTTATGTAGGTATGGACAGGAAATTTCAGTTTCTTGCCACTCCATAGAGCTTTTCATGACATAGCTTCCCTCAAGATAGAGGGATCCCAAGACAGAGTGAACCCAAGATTAAAGCCACAGTACTTATAACCTCAAAAGAGACAAATAATCACTCCTGCTATATTCTGTTGGTTACACAGACCAATTTTGGTACAGTGTGGGAGGGAACAACACGAGGGTGTGAATACCAGGATGTGGGGTCATGGGGTCATCTTGGAAACTGGGTACCACATGAGGCATTCAGCCCAGTTAAATTTAGGCTATAGGTTCCTACTTGTTTTCTGTGGACTGTGTTTCTAACTCAGCTCAATTTTCGAAGCCTTTGCAATGCTTTACAAATCTGTCCTATATGTGCACCACTCAGTGGGCAAACTGGATCCTGGGTGGTAGTCTACCTGATAGTTCAGTCCTTAAGCTTTTGTGTACTGGTTTACATCATTTCATACATCAAGGGTGGACCCAGGATTTCATCATCTATGTGGGATCCTTTTTTGAGCCTCCTCTTCTCAATCTCCCAACACTCTCTGGCACCCAAAGGTACCTCTTTCTGGTCCTTTGGCTAGAAAGCAAAGTATTTGATCTCTCCACCAAGTGACACACTTCCTATAGTTTGGTCCATCCTTCTATCTAAGCAGTAGGAAGAGATAAATAGAGGAAAAACCAGTGGGATTTCCCCTACATGCTACAGATTGTAGTTCCTCTTGTAAGAGAGAAAGAATTCTTCTCAGAGTTTTAGGTGCCTACCTGGCCACTGCTGCATCTCTGTCTAGCCACCACCCAGCTGGTTTGAGGCTGGATTTCTTGAGATCTTAAACTGGACAAGAAAGGAGGGAGGAAGAAAGGAAGGGAGGGAGAAAAGGAAGAAGGAAGGAGGAAGAAAGGAAGGGAAGGAAGGAGGGGGGGATGGAAAGAAGGAAGGAAGGAAACCAGAGGGTCGATTTCAATCTTTCTGTACTACTAAGGGCCCCATTCCTCCTTAGACCAGAAAGAGAGAGCTTCTCTTGGAGCTCTTGCTGTCTGTGCTGGATCCACCGCTCTGGGATTTGGGTTGCTTTTCAATTTAGGCTGGGAGGTGAGGAAGAAAACAAAGGAACCCAGAAATTCACCACCAGATTGTTCATAATTCAAGTTCTTGTTCCTCAATCTTTCTGCTACCATTAACTTTTCAGAGTCTTCAGATAACTTCTCTATGCATTTTGTCCAGATTTTTAGTTGCCTTCAGTCTAGGCTTACCACACAAAACACAAGACATTCTGCATCTTTTTAGTATAACTTTATCAAATATTACACTAAAAAAATTGTGTATCTGAAAATCAAATATAAATGAATATTCTATATTTTGATTTGTTGGATCTGGCAATCCTAACCCAGCAGGAGATAGGGTGGAGTGTGCTTACTCCATTCTACCCAGGAAAGGACTTCATTCACCTCCTTATTTTTTAACAGCTGCCTCCCATTCCCTTGTATGGAAGATCATGTGTTCAGCTACTCCACTGTTGATGGATATTTAGGCAGTTTTTCCCCCCTAAGATTTTATTTATTTATTTGAGAGAAAGAGAGTGAAAGAACACAAGCAGGGGGAGCAGTAGAGGGAGATGGAGAAGCAGGCTCCCCACCAAGCAGAGAGCTAGATGCGGGACTTGATCACAGGACCTGGGGATCATGACGCAAGCTGAAGGCAGACACTCAACCATCTGAGACACCTAGGCCCCCTATTTAGGCAGTTTTTAGTTTTCTTTTCTTTTAAATAATGCCCCAGTGACATTCATTGATATTTATTTTTACACACTTTGAGTCTCAGTTTCTTTATCTGTGCCAAATAGGGAAGTGTAACTGCCTATCTCAAAGGGCTGTTGTGAGAATCAAATGATATAATGAGTGTGAATATGCTTAGTAAGCTGTTAAAGATTATGGAAATAATTTCTCAGCACTTAGCTTGTACTGAGTTGCAATTAGATGCTGTAAGCATACATGTTTAGCTTCCCTATATGATTAAAAAAAATGCCTTTAGTGGATAGATTTTGTCTTATAGAGCTTTGTGTTCACCTCTATTAAGTTCTAGTACAGTTTCTTGTTCTTAAATGACTCTAAAGAAATAACACTTGGAGAAGAGAATTAAATTTGCCTGTATCTTCTAACATTCTTTCCCTCATCTTTTAGAGGGAAATTATGTTTATCTTAGTTCTTTTTCTCAATTCACCGAATTTTAAAAAGTAATTTCTTAAAATCATTGGTCAAGTTTTTTTTTTTTTTAAAGGTTTTATTTATTTATTTGACAGACAGAGATGACAAGTAGGCAGAGGGGCAGGCAGAGAGAGAGGGAGAAGCAGGCTGCCCGCTGGGCAGAGAGCCTGATTCGGGACTCAATCCCAGGACCCTGGGGTCATGACCCGAGCTGAAGGCAGAGGCTTTAACCCATGAGCCACCCAGGCACCCCGGTCATCAAGTTTTTACATGTATTTTTGCCAAGTTTCCTGATGACTTAGATGATCAGTAGGCCCAGCAACCCCAGTATAATACACTGTCCCAATCATGGAGGCATTGACATTTTTTTGCCCTCTCCCCCTTTTTTTTTTTAAACCACAGACTGGGAGGTCATCTGACTTTGCCTCAGTCAGGATACAGAATTCACTCCTGGATTCTTGTGGTTGCAAGTGACAGAAAACTCAAATTACCTTAAGCTGTGAAAGTGGGTACACATGGCTGCGAAATCTGGAGGTAACACTCCCTTGATCTGATGGCTCAAATGATGTCACATTCCTCTGCCTTTCTAGATACAAGCTTCATGCCCTGGGGACCTCTGACACTTTTCCTTCCAGATTCCAGATTGCAAAATGGCTGCAGAAGTTCTAGATCTTTAATCTTCAAACTATATATTCTAGGAGAAAAAAGTCTCTTCAAGTGGCTCTTGAAGAGAGAGGAATTTTCTTCATCCCAAAGTTCCAGCAACATCTTATTGGCTCTGATTCCTAATCAGATCAATATTGCCAGGGGCATGAGACATGCTGATTGGCTTAAGTCTGATTGGCTTTTAGTCACATCAGCCCTTGGTTTGAGAGGATCTAATTTTTTTTTTTTTTTTGAAGATTTTATTTATTTGACAGAGAGAGATCACAAGTAGGCAGAGAGGCAGGCAGAGGGAGAGGAGGAAGCAGGCGCCCTGCTGAGCAGAGAGCCTGATGCGGGGCTCGATCCCAGGACCCTGAGATCATGACCTGAGCTGAAGGCAGAGGCTTAACCCACTGAGCCACCCAGGCACTCCAATGCCAGATATTTTCTATAGGAATCTTCTGTGTATGTTTCAGTTCCATTTCATATATCTCCTGAAAGCACCTTATTTTTTTCTTATCTCAATTAATTTATTTCTCTGCATCAGTACCAGAAGCCTACTCAATGGTAGTTCTATTTAATGAAAATGTTTTTCTAAGAGTCAAGTAATTTCCTTTCAGAGACAGGTGAGTTGTAATTAATCATTTTAAAAAAGAAGCGGATCTCTTTAACCATCTCCATTGAAAATCTACCATTACACACTTTTGCTTTAATACAAAGTGAAAATACTAACTTCCTTATCCAAAGGCAGGTCTAACATATGGTTACAGGTGGGTTCTCACTTTTAAATAGAATTTAATTATAATGATTTGCCTGGGCAATAATTATCTTAAACTGAATAGGAAGAGGATAACACTTATCATTAAAATGCAGAATCAGTTGGGCAACTGAAAGAAGCTGCCATGGATAGGGGCAGACTGAAAAAAAAAAAAGAAACAATATCTAGACTTGGGAAAGGCCAATAGCCAGGACCACTCCTTGGTTTTCTTGCCAAGGTCTTTAAAAAGTAATTAAAAGCAAACAAACAAATAGCGGCAACAACATGGATTTACAGACCAGAGAGAGCACAAACTATTCCACTTTCTAAGCAGTTTCCCCCTTCCTGAGAAGAGGAAGAGTGAGCTGCTGATAGGAAAACTGATACAAATTAAGGGCATGGGCGTTTTATTTTATTTTTTTTTTTAATTTAATTTTATTTTTTTTTAAAGTTTTTTTTTTTTAATATTTTATTTATTTATTTGACAGACAGAGATCACAAGTAGGCAGAGAGGCAGGCAGAGAGAGAGGAGGAAACAGGCTTCCCGCTGAGCAGAGAGCCCGATGCGGGGCTCGATCTCAGGACCCTGGGATCACGACCCGAGCCGAAAGCAGAGGCTTTAACCCACCGAGCCATCCAGGCGCCCCGGCATGGGCGTTTTAATGCCAATCTCATTTTCTCTCCCTCACCCTATTTTTTTTTTTTTAAAGATTTTATTTATTTATTTGACAGAGATCACAAGTAGGCAGAGAGACAGGCAGAGAGAGAGAGAGAGGAGGAAGCAGGCTCCCTGCTGAGCAGAGAGCCCGATGCGGGACTCGATCCCAGGACCCTGAGATCATGACCTGAGCCGAAGGCAGCGGCTTAACCCACTGAGCCACCCAGGCACCCTCCCTCACCCTATTTTTGTTGTTCACTGGATCATCTAAGGTGACAGCCCAACTCCCTCTATTTATAAGGAGAAAATCTTTTGGTCTGGCAAAGAACAGGGTACGTCATGTAAAGTATGGATAAGTCAGCCCATTTTAGAGTATGTTTGCAGAACTGTGCAGGACAGTGGCTCTTTTTTCCCATAGAATGTAGGCTAAATGCTTCCAGATTATTGTTCTGTGGTTACTGAGCAACCATGTAGTTTTTGCCAGTCCTCTCCCCAACAATTTAATTGCTCTGCATAATATCCAGTGATCTAGCCATCTGGTCCCCCTGCTCCTCTCTCTTTGTTGTGTCTTCTTAGTGCCTCCCTCTCCTCTGCAGTCAGGTTCTCTCAGTGCTCACCTCTCATGCATGGTCTCACTCCCCATCTTCTTGTTCTGTCACTTCAGTTCAACCTTCTATCATCCCTCTAGAACGTTCTCTGTCCCTCACTGCTCCTCTTCTTGCCATCGTAATCATCTGAACTTTGGCAAAGGGAACAAATGCTCTGAAAAACATCAATGATTCTGATAGAAATAGCTGGTTCCTCTGAGCTGGGAATTAAATGAGGGGAGTTGTGAATGGGATTTGTTATGAAAGAAGCACCTAGAAGGCAAGAATTCAAAAAGGATTGTCTTCTGTTTTTCCTGGACTGCTCTCATTCCTTTCACCTCTCTCGTTCACCAAAAATGTAGCTGAGGCATGTGCTAAAACTCCCTCTGAAGTGGAAAATTTTCATTGAGTATTGATATCAATCTTGTAGTTTCCATATCTAATGTGGGAGTTTTAAAGGATCTATTGAAATGAAAAAGTAAATTAACGCAAACATCAAATTGGTTGGCACCATTTGTAGTATTGTTATCAGATAATTAGTTCTACTTCTTCATCTGTAGTCCCTGGTCACCCTTTCTATTTCTCTTCGCTCCCCTCGCCATCAAAATTTTATAGACTGTCTCAATCAGGGTCCCAGTAGAAAATAGATGACACCCTCAAATTTGGAATGCTGTGGAGAGTTTAGTAAAAGGAAGGAATGGAGGAACCACATGGAGGTACAGGAGCTGTGGCCTCTCTTACCAGCCCCAGACCTGTGGGAAATTTGAGGGAGAGAGTCATGAAGAGAGGACACCTTTGATAGGAATTGTGACCTTTGTGACCTTTGGTTGAGAGACACAGCTTGCCTCCCACTCTCCTTTTCTCTCCTGATCTCCCACCCGGTCTCTCCACTGGTGGAACCCAACCAGAATATGGAGGATAGAGGAGCCTGTGAATGCAATTCACAGAGGTTAGTTTCTCAGGGCAGATATGAGGTTGGAGAAGCGTAGAGGGGATCTGGAGGGGCACACGGAAGAGATATGACACACAGGCATATTCTTTGTGAGAGGAAGGCAAACCGGAAATAAGGAATATGAGCACCAAAAGTTTACATAAATTTATCAGGATAACACTTCATGAGTTAAGAGCTAATCTGAGATAAAAATATAAGGTTCTTTGGTCTTGATCATTGATTTAAATTTTTAACTTTATATCTGTGTGGCTAAAAAAAATTTTTTTTAGATCTGTGTGATTTTTGCAAACGTATTCATGCCAGCAGGTACCCAAAGTATGTGGCAATATTTTAGGTTTGTCTAAGAATGCAACATTAGCGGGAAAAGCTTATGCATACTCATAGATATTTTATATCTTGGCACTGAATAATTTTTTTTTTTTTTGTAGTTAGTACAACTAGTATTTATTTTTTTTTATTTTTTTTTTTAATTTTTTTATTTTTTATAAACATATATTTTTATCCCCAGGGGTACAGGTCTGTGAATCACCAGGTTTACACACTTCACAGCACTCACCAAATCACATGCCCTCCCCAATGTCCATAATCCCAACCCCTTCTCCCAAACCCCCTCCCCCCGGCAACCCTCAGTTTGTTTTGTGAGATTAAGAGTCACTGAATAATTTTAATAAGTGAATACAAGTCTTTCTGTTTTATGAAGAGATGCATTAGAGGATGTCTGTTGGTTTTAGGCCTCCTTTCCCCCTTCGTTTGGAAATAATTCCTTGAACTTTCAGTGACGACTCGCTCTTCCTCTCAGCCTTTGTGGAGGGGTGGACACGTGATTTGGTCTTTGCCAAAGAGTTCACTCAGTCCTCCTGACCACAGGGATGTGATCTAGGATGAGCGCCTGAAGCAAGGTAAGCCAGTCAGGGTAGAATGAAGAGTGCTTTTTCTTCAAACTCCCCTTGAACCCTGGAGAGTGAAGGACAGGAGTGGCTGACAATCATTTTGCTGCCAGGTGGACAGTGACCATGAGAGCAACATGAAAGAGAGCTGAACTCAGGTGTGGAGAGAGAGCAGACTCTGCTGACAGAGTTTGAGCCCCTGGATTAGTCTGTGCCAGAAGCCAGATCTATGCCTGTTACATAAGCTAATATGTTCCCTTTGTACTTAAGCTGGTTTGAGTTAGATCCTCTGTCACTTGGAACTGAGAAGCTCTTAAAAGGATACAAATGTATTCCAGTCTAATTATCTGCGTAAGACTTTTCCTTAAAGGCAAAACTATAGTCCCACTAACTTCCATTACAAAGTTAGGAAGTTCTTTCTAAAAAAAAGTGTTTCCACAGGCTGTTGGAAATGAGATCAGCAACACCGTATCATAGGACCTCCTTGTCGGTCCTTGCTAGCATGGCGTGTTTTCCCCTTAGTTCTGTGCTTGCAGTTTGCTTTGATCCTCATCTTTTTTTTTTTTTAGTCTGAAAACTTAACAATGATTAACAGTGGAGCTCTCTTCACAGATCGTGCCATGCACATGGGCACTGAGTACTTTATCGCCCAGAGCGACACATAACGTAGAGCAAATTTGTTCCTCGCCTCATTGATCCTGTATGCTCAGCCTTCAGTGTGGTTTATACGAATGAAAGTTGTTTGTTTTCATACACACATCTTGTGAGTCGGAGCTTGGCTACTTTGTATCTCAAAAGCAGAAAAAAGAAGGAGAGGACAGCTGTGAGAGTAACTCTCAGAGCTGTTTGGCATCCATCCTAGGACAATGGCAAGAGTACTGGTTAAATGCTGGACCTGAGTGTCTGCTTCTCAGTATTCTGATCTGGGAAGAGGGATGAGATGCGAGGCTCAGCAGAGTTTCCGGGCCGGGATTCAGCACGGGAGAGGGTCCTCAGCAATATGGTTCCACGGGAGAAGGTACGGGAGATGTGTTTGGAAGGCTGGAGCCACTGTTTCTGTTCCGTTTGGTTTTCTGCCTCACTAGGGAAGCTCTGCTCCCATCAGCAACCCTAGGGCCCTTTTCTTGGTGATGGATGTGTAGGTAGTCAGTGCAGTTACTAACAATTCCTTTTTTCATCCAAGTACAGAAAGTAGAAGTGTGAGTTATGTCCTGTCTTCATCTACAACAGCACAACAGTTTGGCTCTAGAGTCGGGGAGACAGGGTTCAAATTCTAGCTCCCTCTTTATAAGCTATGTGGCTTCTATAAGATGAAAACAGTAACACAACCTACTTCACAGACTGATGTGATAATTAACCAAGAAAATTCAATACCTTACCTGGCACATTGTACATCTTCAGTATATTGTACATCTAGCTTCAGAGGGAGAGTGGGGTATGCTACATTTTTTTTCATGGGGAGTCCATGGGAAGAGGGGACTTAAATGTGGCTTATATGTGGAAGGTTTTTTTAAATATATATATATGTGATTTTTTTAAAATAAAAAAATCTTTCCATAATCAACTTCCCTTAACTTCCCTTTGCCCACAATCTTCCCAGCAGCTACTCAGATGGCTCCAAGTTTCCTTGTCCCACAGCTGAAAAATGATTGTAGATCATCACATTGCATTTTGAATAATCTAAGAATGGTGCAGCGAGCTCAGGGTCTGAAATTAACTTTGCCTTTATATTGTTCATGCTAGTTGCTCTTCAAGTACAATTATAATCAGAGAGTTAGCACTAAAAATAGTACCAATTCTCATTTTTTTCTCTCGGTGTTATCTGCTGCCACAGTGTTTCCCGGGCATGTTTATTTACTTGATTCACCACAGTGAATCTTCCTCCTTAGTAGCCTGACAGCAATAGCTGGATTCCACAGCAACGCGCAGTACAGCTGGTGAAAATCTTTATTACCGGTGAGGCACGCAAGGCCCACGTCACCGCTTCCCCTTGAGAAGCTCAGGGCCAAGTGTGTCTCCGAACAGGAGTTGTGTGAGCAATTTTGCTGGGGAAAACAAAGAGAGGCCCAGGGTAGGACCTCACCTTTGACAATTTCAGAGTTCTTCTGTCTCTGAGTAGAATGACAGTATAGCCCTTTCTGTGCTCCTCTGTGCCTTGTGTGCCCGTGGGATCTCAGTGCAGGGCGGGGAGGGCAGGCTGACAGCCCCCCCCAGCACACCTGGCCCCCTCTGATAACTCATAACTCGGCAGTAAATGAGAGGACTGACTTGAGAACTCTGCTTGTCATCTGTCTGATGATTGCACGTCAAGATATTGACCAGTCAGGTATATGAAGATAACGGTAACACTGGAAGAATTTCACCCTGGGGCATTTACTATTCCGGAAATGTCCCTAATTTGTCCATAACAAACCTGAAGAGTTAAAATGAGGTGGCTCCCGGTCGCACTAAGGAGGATACGAGGTGAGCACCAATTGCTGTTAATTCTGCAGTTACTCAGTTCTTAACACCATTCCTCCACTTAATAATAGTCATAGTAGTAGTAATAGTAGTAGTAGCAATAATAATAATAATAATAATAATAATAATAATATAATAGTAATAATAATTCATTTAACCCTGAGAAGAAGCAACAGGCAGGCTGAGGACACAGCTGTATAACCTGTGATCTCCACATCCTGCTGTGGTGCAAGGCGGTTTGCAGCCACCCAGCCAGCAAAGCAGCATTGGAGACACACTGAGGGAGAGTGTGGGATGGGGAGGGACAGGGAATATAAGAAGGTGGAAGGAAGGGATAGAAAATGAATGCATTCAAAACAGGAATGGAAGCAAAGAAAGAAAGAAAGAAAAAGAAAGAAAAAAGAAAAGCCAACCAAGTCAAACCAAGCCATTTTCTATTCCAGTTCCTTCACTCTTGGGAAAGAAGCGTGTGCCGGAGGGGCCCTGGTTGTGGAGGAGGCACAAGAGGCAGCCAGGCTCTCTCCCCAGTCCTGCCAGTCACTCACTGTGGGGTTTCTCGCCAGCCTGGGGCTCTTCTCACCACATGTACAAAGCAGAGGATACTTAGTGCTGCCCAAGCCCTCCGCTAGGGTCGATGAGAGGCCGCAGTCATACGGACATCTATAAAACCACTTTAAAAATGGAAAAGGCTACTAGCAAATGGAACATATGATCAGTTCCTTTTCAGAGTGTGTATCCAAAGGCCTCGAGCTTCTCTGTTTCTTTCATTCCTCAGAAAACATAATGCTTACTTTAAGGCGTCTGAGGCGGTGCTCAGAGCCTTTCATTGTTAAGCCACATGCCATTTTACTCTTAGCAGAGGAGTGATGAAAGCACAGACCCTGGTCCGCCTCCAGTTTGCAAAGATGAAAAGGGTATAGGCACTTGGTCACCTCTTGCCTCCAGCTGGGCTTCTCCGCCAGAGATCACTCTCCAATTGGCAGTCTCTCTAGGTGTGACGTGTAAGGTGGTCATCACGTCCTGCCATGTATCGGGTGGGGGTGGGGTCAGTGATAGAAGAACACAGCCAACGTGCTGTGGAGCTCTGTGGCCCCTAGAGGCCTCTGCGTGGTTTAGGTTGGAGCATTAATTAAAACGGGCTCTTGCAGTTTTGGGAGGAGGTGGGAATTCTCAGCGTCCATTCCACCCAGTTTTAGCCTATACTGCGGCCAGATGTTTGTTTGGGAAGCCCACCATTTTCACCCTGGGGCTCAAGTTCCACATAGCTCTTGTTTGAACTGAGGATCTGAGCAAGGATTTTCATGATGTTCCTTGGTCTGATTACTTATAAAGATTTTGAAACCCCTGTAACTATCTGGGGGTGTCTGTTCTTTGTGGCATGCTGGACAGAGAAATGGAGTACTTTCGACAAGATCTTTCTTCATGCATCCTGATAAGAGAATGGTATGTGTGTCATAATCATTCAGAAGTTAGTGATGGTGCTCGCTTCGGCAGCACATATACAGAAGTTAGTGACGGACTTCCCTCATTGTCTTATTTTTTTAAAAAGGTTTTTATTTATTTATTTGAGAGGGAGATCGAGAGAATGAGTGGGAGGAGAAATAGAGGGAGAAGCAGACTCCCTGCAGAGCAGGGAGCCTGATGCGGGGCTCGATCCCAGGACCTTGGGATCATGACTAAGCTGAAGGCAGAGGCTTAACTGACTAAGCCACCCAGGTGCCGTCCCTCATTGTTTTAATGTCTAAACTCTTCATTTACTCACACAACATTAATTTATTGAGTGTCTAATTAAATGCATCATACCACAAAACCAACAATATTTATTAAGTATTTTGATGGCTGCATGTTCTCAAGGTATTTTCAGTGCTGTGCCTGAGACATATGAGATATTTTTCTAAAAATATGGTACAGGACATCTCGCAGTGCCAAATGAGTGGTAGGAAAGAGAAGCACTATTGGAGCTCAGAGGATGAGGAGGTCCATGCATACTACCACGGTCTAGGAAGAGTCCATGGGAAGAGGGGACTTAAATGTGGCTTATACGTGGAAGGCATGGACAAAGTGAAGGACATATCACGTGGGAGACCCAGTGGGAGTGAAGGTACAGAGGTACACTTGCACAGGGCCGAGACTCATGCAAGAGCAGAATGGTAGTCAAGGTCAGTGGGTAAGAGCGTGGGCTCCAAAGTCATTCTGGCACTTTCTGTCTGTGTGACCTTGGGAAAATTAGTGATTACCTCTTCACATCGTTTTTCTCTTTTGTAAAATGAAGATAATAGTTCTTGTCTTGAAAGGTTGGCACGAGGAATAAATGAGATAATGCATGTAATGTCTTTAGCATAGTGGCTAGCACCTAGTAAGCCCCAAAGAAATGGTAGCAATTATTGGTATTCCCAATGATAACAACTGAGTTGTGGAATTTATCTTTTTTTTTTTTTTTTTTTTTTCTGCAGAAAATGGGAAGCTACTGAAAGTATTTGCAGAGGGATATGACACGACCAGAGCCATCTTTTTAGAAAGTGATGAGAGAACGGTATTGTGGAAGGAGAAGAGGTTAGAGGTAGTGATTCCAATGAGAAAGCAACTTTCATCACTCAGCCACCAAGTAATGACTTTATTTGTGGCAGAGACAAAGAACAGATGGAAAGAAAAAGCATTACATAATTTTCATGACTGCATGTAGGGGATAAAAGAATGAAAGATTTCCGCGATCAGAGTGTAAGCTTCTGGAGGACAGGAGCTGTGTTCTAATTCTGTCCATCCCCAGCGCTTAGCACATTGCTTGGTATACTGCAGGCTTCAGTAATGTATTTGAATGAATGCGTGCTTGAAGGTGTGAGCGCAAAGGAGTGAATGAATGAATGAAAAATGACTTCTAGGTCATGAATGTAAGTTGTTGAAAGAACAATAGTAACCAGCAACCTAATCCCCTCCTTTCTTAGGATATTTTTGGTGCCTGTGTACTCTTTGTCCATGATACTTACACATTGGTATTCATAAACGATCCACATCAGGGTCTGAGATCAGTATGCAATTGCTTCCTTTCAAGGAAATGGTTCTAATTTTAATGAGTGTGGCTAAAGGGAGAGTTTTAGTTTAGGGATTTTAGTTTGATTTTGCTTTTTAACTTGAATAGAGATTTTACATCTATAATGTGTTCTCTTTAGGATCTGTTTGTTTGTTTATTATTTTACGTATAAAGGAAGCTGCTGTGAAGTGTGTAAACCTGGTGATTCACAGACCTGTACCCCTGGGGATAAAAATATATGTTTATAAAAAATAAAAAATTATAAAAAAAAAAAAAGGAGCCTAACATGGGGCCTAAACTCACAACCCTGAGATTGAGACCTCCACTGAGACCAAGAGTCGAACACTTAGCCAACTGAGCCACCCAGGCTCCCCTTGGCTTGGATTACTAAAACTAAAACCCGTGTAAGTTTTTATTCAGTTTCAAGAAATTTCTTATAAGCTTTGAGTATGGAATGAGATTAAGAGGCCATTTCCATTTTTACATTTTTTATAATTCTGCCCCTCTTCTCCTTTTTCTGTTTCACAAGAAATTGGAATAAACTGCTTTGTTTCTTTAGACTAGTAACTTTTGTGGAAAACTCACTCCTTTGGTTCCTGAAAATGGAGAAAGAGATTCTAGTATAAGCCAAACCAGGGGTTTTGCTCTTATTCAAAGGTACATATTCACTATCAATCCATAGGATACCATGTGAAATTGTTTACTAAAAGACACCAACTTTCTTAGATTTAATCTCGCTCAAATACCTTGTTCATATTTTTTACAGAACCAAGAATCAATGCAGGTACTATGACATGCGTCAGTGGGGACACTATCCTTTTATCTTTGATTCATCCTTTGCAAAAATTATCATGACACTTAGAGAGTTCTAGAACCCTCACTGATGGACATTTACTAAGATCGTTTTCCCTTTTCAGTAACAAAACAGAATCAAGTTCCAGACTTATCCTGAATGAAATAGGTAGAATTTAGCCGTGTGACTGTGTGAGCTCTTACTGAAAACAAGATGCCCTCAGGAGCTGTTCAGCACATTCACCTTTCCCTGTACAAATATAATAGAAAATGATGTTGTTACCTGCAGTCTTTTTTTTGGGGGTGGTAATTATGTAAGCTTCCAGCTCTTCTAAGAAACTTTAACGTGAAATTAGGATATTATAGTAATTTGTAGAGGAATATAGATTTCTGGTATCACAGGGAACAAGGATAAATAATGGCCAAAGATGTCCTGGCAGGCAGTGGGCATAAGACCTTTTACTTGGTGCCACCAACCACCAAATACCCAGTTTCCTGAGTAATCAGTTATGATAGGTATCCTCACTTTCTTCCTCCTCTCTTCACCACCAAGGCTGGTCCTGGCAGTATGGAGTTGGTGTCCATGTGATAAGAGCATAGGGCAGTAGGAACAGGGAGCGCTTTCATTAGTGAAATTATTATCAACATAGACCTGCTTATATCTGATGTTAGCACTGATTTGTGTAGTAGATGCAACTGTGAAGAAAGTTAAGAGACCAGCTTTCCTGATCCCACTGTAAAATAAGATTATGTTTCTGGACAGCAGCTTCTTTCTGGCCCCCAAACTGTAAAAGAGCATAAAGGGGCCAGTAACCCTCCAAAGAACCCATAGGAGCCAGCCTTGGACTTCTCTGCCACCAGAGATGGGAATGGGACCAGCATTAACTGAGATTTCTATAGCATTGAGGAATCAAAATCAACTAAAGTGGTTTATGTGGAAAGAGGACTTATTGTATGAGTACTAGAACATGTCACAGATTCTAATGAAGAGTTGAACAGCCACTTTTCAGGAAGGATGGGGACCAGTGCAGTTCTGGGGACCTCTGAGTAGTGACAGCCTTTCTTCCAGAGATCTACTGTTATACAGACTGAGTTCTCAAAGATTTCCAGTCTCTGGGTCTCTATTCCATACTTCATATTCACCGTGGAGAGACTAATTCCCTAACCTGTGCTAGTATCCATCGTTGACCAATTATGGCCACTGGGACAGAATCAAGTAACAAAAAGATGGCTGTGAGAAGTTAATATAATAAGCTTATGCTATGTATCTATTGACATCACTACTTGTAACAAACCTGGGGAGTCAAGATAGCATTCCTTAAAAATGGAAGAAACTCATCATTTTCTGAGGCATTAAAGTTGGCTTCAGATCTTTAGGCAATCTCCACTATTTCCACAAGATAATGGGCCATCAAATCCCTTACTGCCAGTGTATCAGGTATGTATCGCTGCATAACAGATCATGCCGAAACTTAGTGGCTTAAAACAACATCTCTTTGTATTTGCTTATCATTTTTGTGAGTCAGTAATTTGGGAGGAGCCTAAGTGAGTGGTTCTTCTACTGGCATCATCTAGAGTCACTCATGTGGCTTAGTTGTCTAGAGGTTCGAATGGGGCTGGATAGCCCAAGTGGCTTCACTCATTTATCTGCCATTTGGTGGTGGCTTTCAGCCAAACCATGGAAGGAGGCAAGATGCCCTTTGACAAATGAATAAATAAGTGGTTCATATATACAATGGAATATTACTTAGCCATCAGAAAGGATGGAAAGCCACCATTTGCTTCTACATGGATGGGACTGGTGAGGGGGATTATGCTAAGTGAACATAAGGAGAAGGAAGGGATAAATGAGCGGGGAGGAAATCGGAGGGGGAGATGAACCATGAGAGACTATGGATTCTGGGAGACAAAATGAGGGTTTTAGACGGGTGAGGGATGGGTTAGTCAAGCGATGGGTATTAAGGAGGGGACATATTGCATGGAGCACTGGGTGTTATACACAAATAATGAATCGTGGAACACTACATCAAAAACTAATGAAGTACTGTATGGTGACTAATACAACATAAAATATTTTTTTTAAAAAAAGCATACCGGATTGAGATAAAGGGAGATTAGATTGTAGATCCAGGCTTGTTACCAACTTTCTCTGTGAATTTTATAAAACTCTTAGCCCCCAAGCCTCAGTTTCTGCATAGTTCACATAAGGAAATGTATAAACCACACAAATATCATGAAGAAGAGCTCTGTGAGCTGTAAAAATGCTATATAAATGAAAAGTCATTAAAAAATCAAATCGTGAAATCTTGTCTTTCTCCTCTCCTCTAGTTATGTGGCTTAAAACAAGGAATGATCTCAGGCTTATGTTGCTACAAAAGATATGTTTTTACAAAAATTTTCTTTCATTTAAATGCTTTTTGATGATTTGCCAATGAATGTAGTGCAATCTATGGTCTTTCTAAGTGCACAAAAATGTGTGAAATTAAAACACCCAAGAAGAGAATAATTGGATGTAGCCATTTGGGGAAAAAAGGAAATTGTGTGGTAAAGAAAATGAGCTTAAAAGCATAAGAGAGACAGTGTCTTTTAGACTGTGTAAGAATAATTAGGTGAGATTCCTCTGTGTGGACAGTTTTAAGAGAAAATGATTTGAAATGGTAGGGTGTGTGCCAAGTTAGGTATGAGAGCTGAACACACAGTTGACTTTGAAGAAGTAAAAGAAAAAACTTCTCTACAATGCAACAACGAATTTCCTTAGGGAATGGGTCCTGATGAATATAAAAACACCAGGTTTTAGTGTTTCTAGGGGAAAGGTTGGTATGAGCAAGATCAGTGAGCACTTGGAAGAGTCTTGAAAGGTCATTTCATTAAGTATGGGAGAAGGTACATATATCTTGAGTGTTTTATAACCTCCATTTGTCCCTTATTGCATTTGTGATGGACTTCTCTACATCCGCCTTTTCCACTTTACTCCAGCACACTTTCATGTTTCCTTGGCAGCCAGTGTTCTGCATAAAACACACTGGCCATCCATTTGTGCTCTTTTCTCTCGGTGTCTGCACACCCAGAAATCGGGGGTGCCTATCATTCTCTAGAGCAATCTTCAATCGTTGGGCATCAGAATTGGTGGAAAATGAATGCTTTAGCCTGCCTGTATTCTAGTGCAACATTGACAAACTTTGGCCAAATCCAGCTCATCTGTTTTTATAAATAAGGCTTTATTGGAATACAGCCATGCCCATTCTTTTACATATTATCTATGGCTACTTTTATGCTGAGGTAGCAGAAATGAGTAGTTACGATGGGTACTGCATGTCCTACAAAGAGAAAAATGATTAATATCTGACCCTTTATAGAAAATACTAGCTGACCTCTGCTCTCATGGGACAATGCTGAGGCACATTCTACATGGGTTCTTGGTGTGTCCCCAGCAAGCTGGAGACCCAGTCATCCATAGCAGTAACCAGCACTAATGCACACTTAATTGGCTTTGTGCCCTTTCTTATCTCTCTTTCCATACCTCTTCACTTCTGTTTTCTAGGATCACTTTCCAAGTAAACTCTTTGCATGTGAGCCCTTATCCCTTTGTAAATATAAATGAAGACAGAACTCAGTCCTCTTTGGTAATTCTTTCCCATGTTATACTTAGGAGACTTTGCTCAAATATTTTATTTTGTGACTCATCACGCATAACATACATGTAACTGAAACACACACATGGACTTCCCATTCCATGCTACTCTCTTATATTTCATTTTAAAAATATTCTGGTTGTGACCATTTAAATAGATTTCAACCACCTAGTAGTCCATTTACCAATTTTTAAACCAATAGCTCAGCGAGTGGTCACAGGTCAAACTTGTGTTGACACGGGGTCCACAAGGCTTCAATTCAGATTGTCCAGCTAAAGAAATGCAGATCAGGTATCTGGGAGAAATCTGGGAAATTTCTACCAATAAAGGCAGAAATGCTTTGGCTCCATCCTGAGAAAAACAAGGGGAAAGGGTCGAGGGGATGAAGTAGTGAGGAACAGGAAAATGCCCTAAGCATGTTGGAGGAAGCCTGAGGAAGAGACAAAACCCAATGGAAATGTAAAGCTGCCAGGAAATACAAATCATCCTTTCATTTTCACGTTGCATGAAACTGTACCCATGCATAAAAGCAACAAATAATAACACTTGAGTGAACATAAGTAATCAATTGAATCCTTCCTATATTTAAAAACTGATGTTTTTCATTAGTTACAATTTATGTCATCTTGATGGCTTTACCCATGATTTTAGATGACCTCCTCCTGGTTAATACCATACTGTGTGGATTCTTCCTACCTTGGATTACTCCTTCTTGATCTCTTTTGTTGGATTCTCTTCTAGTGTTTGCTCTTAACTGCTGATGTTTTCCGGGGTTCCTTTCTTAACTTTCTGGTTTGGGTTTTTGTTTTTTTTTCATGCTGCATACTTTCCTTCATCAAATTCACCTACTCTCATGGTTTAATGACCATTTCTGTGCTCCTGGTCTACAAAATAAATACCTTTGGCCTAAATTTCCTCACCCCCAGATTTATTTACCCAACTGCCTACTTAGTGTCTACACCAAATTGAATACATTCCAAAATAAACTCTAATTTGTAATGTCTACCATGTCTTCTTCCCGTCTTTGTAATGATGTACCATGTCTTGTAATCTGACTTTTCCACCGTTGGTACAATTATCTAGATAAGAAGTCTAGAACCTGCCCTAACTCCTTTTATTTTTCTCCTCTATCCGAATGGTCATATGTCCTAAATATTTTTAAAGTTATTGTCCTCTATTTCTCTTGATATTTTCCTAGTTTTGAGCATTATCTCTCCTTTGTATTATTGAAATAATCCATCTCTTGATATTCCTGCCCTTAGTCTCTCCCCGTTCAATTCTTTCTTCACAAAGCCCCAAGCGTCATCTTCTAAAATGCCCCAGCCAGGGTTTAGATCAGGGAAGCAGAAACCACATGAAGTATTTTGAGCAGGGATAGATTTAATACTGCTAAATGATACTTATAAAATATTGAAAAAAGTTGTAGGACTGTAGGTCAGAGAAGGTTATCAGTGGCTTTGAAGCTTGCCTGCAGGCCTACAATGTGTTAGCAAACTTTCTGGGGAAGAGGAAGCAGCTATTGTTGCTCTGTTAAGAACCTTAGAAGTCTGCTAATGTTCATAGCTGTCTGTAACTCCACAGTGGGTGTTTCACACACAGTCAAATACTGGTAACAACCTAACATTTCTTGAAGTCACACTTTTGCCTACCACCATTAGAGGAGTCATGGTGGCCTTTGATTTCCTTCTACTTTGTGAAAACCTGTCAGGATACTGAATCAGTGGCCTTTAAACTGATATACTGCTGACAAGAGATCTGGGAAATGTTTTCCCAGACTTCCAACTCCTGTGATACAGGAGAAAGCATAGAAGGTGTCAGAATGGCTCTGAGGACCACAGGTAATCCAGTATACTCTTCTTCGCCGGTAGGATAAAATCTGAACTGCTCAACCATGGCAGACCACATCCTTAACGAGCTGGTGTCTTTCTACTTCTCCCGTCATCTCTCTCCACTCCTGTCTCTTCCTTGGTGCTGTCCCTGTTGAATTACTGACTTGTAGTTCCATGACTGAACTTCACAGTTTCATACCTTAGTACCTTTGCATATGCTGTTTTCCAGGTCTGGAAGTGGTCATCCCACAGCGGTCTTCTTGACAGACTTCTATTTATTCTTAAGACCCCCATACGAAGATTTCCTCCTCTGTGAAGTTTTTTTTTATTATCCTCAGTAGAGCTGACCGTCTCGCACCAGCACTGTGCTTTGAACTCACTTCTTCGTTTAGTAGCTTCAATATTCATCTGTGTGTCTGTCTTCTCTGCTACATTTTGAACACCTTAATTCTTTTTCCTTTTATCCCCCCAGTGCTCTGCCTAGTGTTTGGCTTATAATAGGTACTCAGCTCCCATGGAACAACAGGGTAGATGAAAGCTTCTATAAGGCACTGTGCCTGAAGGCCATAATATTTGTGAAATTGCTTACAAGAGATATGAGGAGCCAGACCCCTTGTAACAGACATACCATGTGCTAAATTCTACCCTATGGAAAATGGTTAAATAGGTAGATTCCAGCTGTGTTCCAATTCACAGCCTGTATTCCTTGTCATATCTAAGTGATTATTTGGCAGCGGCCTGTATTTCTACATCCCAAATATATTTTCAAATGGATTCTGAATTTGGAAATGGTGTTGGACCTTGGCTGGATAGAACTCAGCTTAAAAAATACATGTGCTCATCTAGAATGCCTTCTCGCTTTGTTAGACTCTGAGCTTTTGAAGAAGGAAATGATTATGGGGTTGGGGATGGGAAAAGGGAAAGCTGGCCATCTTTCTGAACAGAGAATGAGGAGGAGTGAATTGGTTTCCTAGGAGATAAGGCTTTTCTTTATTTGAAGTTTTTCTACAGAACGGTTGCTGTACTGGTGTCTTCTCCTTAGTCACAAGGAGTTCACCATCAGAGATACAGCTCAGAATTACTTTCAGTCAGCAGCTGCCAAAGGTGAGCTTAACCTTCTTGGTCCTTACTTTCTCTACAGGAGACTAATAAAGGCAACTAAGAATACTAATTGCAATGGACACTTGAGTTACTTAATCACTAGGACAGGAACTTTTAACATTAAATCTGCTGGTAGATCACAAGCTCATTCTCCCTCCATATAATTTCTAGAACAGTTGCTCCACATACCGCCTTCTGAGCCACATTTTCCCACCAGGTTTTCTCATAGTCTCTGAAAGGAAGGATACAAAATAAACTGTTAGCTCAAGGACTTTAATAACAGTAGCATCTCCCAAGGAATCTCTTGGCTTCAGAGGAATTGAAAGGAACCATCGTTTTTTTTTTTTTTTTTTTTTTTTAAAGGAGCCATTTAATAAAAAGAGATTGTGACTCTACTTTCGGGTATACCTGTGATCAGACAGAGCCAAATTCCTTTGTACACTCCTTTTGTCTTAGATGGAGGTAACTGAGTCTTAGGTAAAGCCATGCAAATGCTAGAATCTCCCCTAGCCCCTATTTTAGCATTTTCCCCACCTTCAGTGATAACTACTCTTCTGCAAGGTCAAAGAAAGACTATACAGACTCCAGTAAAGGACTGCACTGCAGTCAACATGTTTCTAAGTTCTTGTTTAGGTCACATTTCTCTTCTCTGAGGACTGTCACTCTCTTTCTCCCTCTGGTGGGGCCCCACCACTCACGCGTGTTCTGAAAGTACCCGAGCTCCTGGTATCTCTTGATTCAGTCAAGGTAGATGTCCAACTTAAGCTGAGCTAGGTAATTCTCCCTCCCCGTGAGTCTGAGACCAAGAAATGCTAGTTTCTAGCTGTGCTGGCTCTGTGATTGGAGAAGATGTCAAATCAAGCATTGTATAGCAGCCATGCAGGAGGTTGGGGGAGACAGAGACAGACAGACTGACAGAGAAAGAGAGAGGCTGAAGAGTGGTGAGAACATTCAGTGCAGCTTCTACAGATCCCTCAGTAAGTGTAGTTTGTTGTTACGGTCACTGGGGTTTTGTTTCAGAGTCACACTGAGACTGTGAAGACAGGTTACTTGAAGTGGAAAGGATTGTGGTCGGTACAAGCATTGCCCAACTCTTCCTCTTCGTTCATTATTTGGGTCTTGGAAGAAGAAAGCAGAACTTGGCAGTTTCCACTTTAGAAAAAGCACAGCTTGAGCAGGAGAGCTGGATGGTGTCTGGAGCTCTTGGGTAGAAAATTTTGTGAGAAAGCTCCCCATTTAGTTACTCTCTGAGCCTTGACTTCCTTAACCCAGCCATCATGTAATCTGCCTGTGGGGTCTGCTCAGGTTCATGTGGAGGTATTTCTAGAGCAACACTTGCCCTGGAAATGACTATTTCCTGCAAATATGGCTGATTTCTGCAGTTTCCCCAGCCGAGAGTTAAGATGAACTTTCTTCCTGTGCTTTCCAAGCCTCCCCTTCGCCCTGTCCTCTCTGCTTACTTCAAGTACTTACTGCCCCCTCCGCTTCCTCTGGGTCCCCAGGAGATCAAGATGGCAAGGTTAGTTATTTTTGTTCTTCACCACAGAATCTGTGTCCAATCTGGAGCCACCAGAAGCATATTATCAAGGACTACTCAGCAAAGCATGTGTGCCCAGAGTCCGCCTTCCCATATGTGCCTGGAGGCTCCTGTCAGGCGAGACCCCGGACCAGGATCCTATGGCTCAAGCGTGCAGGCCTTCTCTTCTGACTGCTGCACTGTTTTTCCTCCATGATGGTTCTCTCTGCCTCCAGGCTGCCATCCTGAGTCCATAGTCAGTATTCCCTTTGGTTGCCTTTGCCTAGCATCCAGCTTCCTTCCTGGCCTTCTTACCTTCCCCTCTCTTCTCTTTTTCCCTTTTCCTGGATGCATGATAATCAGGGAGAGCTGTCTGTCCACAATTTGCATCCTCCAGAGCAGGAGCCTCATGAGGGGAGCAGTATACTCGATGCCCTGCTCAGTACATCTCGGGGTACAACAGACGGTAGCAGAACTTGGCAGTATGACCAGCAGCACCAAAGACCTCAACTATGGGTTGTATTAGGTACGGAAAGAATACTGAGACAGAAGAACATGTAGCAATAGCTTTGGAGCCACGATTCTGGTCATTTAATGATGCTGGGGATGGGCATTGACAAAGAATTCAGATAAGCTAAGAATGTTGGTGTAATTTGTTAATTCCAGAGAACAAACAGGGTAAAAGTTATGCTAATTTTAGTAATTTATGAGAATGACTTAATCTTTATAACTAATTACTGCATTACTGTAACTCTTATAACTATTATGCACATCATTAATAGATGTCAGATTAATTTTGTTTTATTTGATCACAGAGCATAATCCCTCACACGCATGCTCAGTCTTTGTGCATGACATTGGCTTTTGCTCAAAACTTTCAGTAATCAGGAGAAGCAGTATTAGAGATTGAATTAGGACAGATCATGTGGATATGGCAAAACCTCTATTTATTTATTTAACAATGTTGCTGTATTTCAAAATGATATGGGTATGATTACTATATACTCTGCTAGATTTCATTGAAAAGATTGGGCTTGACCCCATTCCATTCCATTCCTCTAGGGCTACACTGTCCACTAGCCACACGTGGCTACTGAAATTAAATTAATTAAATCAATTCCTTTGGTATACACCTTTCGAGAGGTCAGTAGCCATATGTGGCTGGTGGCAAGTTACTAAACAGTAAACATACAGAACATTTCCATCAGTGTAGAAAGTTCTCTTGGGCATATGGCCAGAATCTTGGTGGTGGTGAGAGTTAGTCCATCTAACTTTGGTGGCTTATCTCTCATGGAATGACTAGGTCAACTGGCTCTGAATTTTCTGCACAGAGGCAGGAATTGGGGAACCTCAGGGCTTCTGCTATAGGGGGAAGGTGGTGAGTGTAGCTGTGACTGAGAGGAATAGATTGCCCCTTGTGAAAGCTGTAGTAGAAGGTTAGGGAGCTCATGCAGGAAGTGGGGAGGAGATATCGCAGGCCATGTGGTGCCCATCACTGCTCCTGGGGGCACATTGCTCTATTCTGTTCGTGGGATACAGAGAGGCACAACCAAATTAGCTCAATTTCTTGGTTTTACAGTGGTTGGAGTATTGTTCAGTAAAAATTTTGCAGAGTGAATGAATGACATAACAGACAGCAGGTTTTTATAATTTTAACAACTTTCATGTGTACAGAGATTTACAGTTTATATACCTCATTAATGCATTCTTTCATTTGATCCTTATAGCCATTTAAAGTTAGTTAAGAAAACCATTATCCTTCTTTTGATGATGAGAAAGAGTCAAGGCTCAGAGAAGTTTTTTTGTTTGTTTGTTTCTTAGGTAGGCTCCATGCCCAGAAGAGAGCCCAACATGGGGCTTGAACTTATGATCCTGAGATTGGGACCTGAACTGAGATCAAGAGCCAGATGCTTAATCGACTGAGCCATCCAAGCACCCCTGGGCTGAGAGAGTTTAAGACATTGACTCAGAATCACCCTGCTAGCAAGTGGCAGAATTGTGAGTCAGATTCAAGGTTTATGACTCTAAATGACATTCCATGCCATTGCATGGCCTAGTGCCTTCTTAATAAGTGTATTTGCAGCAGCAGACTGCTGATGTGGTAGGGTTCAAGGATGCTTTTGGCACTGAGGGCTTCCCAGGGACCAGTTGATTGAACTTTGATAGGTTTTTTAGGTTGTTGGCATGATGCATGGTTTTTATTGTTCACATTTGCCTGAATCCGTGCTTTCAGGCTTTCATAGACAGACTTCCTGGCTTTCACACCATGTCCCCCCAGTTCCAATAGTTTCACAGAGGGGCTGCAGAGGCTGCCATGGGGGTGGGGCTCAGTGGGGAGGCCTTGGGTTTGGGCTCTAGGCTGTTCGGGGTTGATATGCTTTCAACTATTTTTATATATTTGACATTCCACAAAAAAATTTCACTTGAAAAAGGTTCCTTTTGCTAACGATTAGAAAAAGAATCACTGTTCTAAAGGATTTTTGTGCCAGCTTGCTTCCTGTGACAAGAAAGTGGGGCAAGCTGAACTCTCTGCCCAGGCATCATCCAGGAACAGGATTCATCTGTAGACCAACACTTTCTTTCTAGCTACAAACAACCCCTAGAAGTTCAGAGTCGCCTACACCCTATGGAGCCAGATGTCAGGCAGGACAGGGGACAGAGGGCCACTGCGTTGGGACCAGAGAGCCTATCATTTGACAGAGCTGCCCTATTGTCTTCTTCTGCCACTTGGCTCTCATTGTCTTCTCAGGCAGGACTCCTCCTCACCGCCTAGGGTCACAGCACCTGCCATACCCTCCCTCTGTCCCTTGACGCTCAATCTAAGAGCTTGTTGACCTGAGCCAGAATTAGCTGCCAGACTGCTTCACCTAAGACACCACGAGTCTGGGCCTCATCATGCCTGCTGGATTCCTATGCTGCTCATCTATTTGGAAAGCCAAGAACTTTCTCTAAGGTCAGGTCAGAGAATTCCCTGACAGCAACTTTTGGATTCCTTGTCCCTGCCTTGAATGTGAATACTCTAAAATGGATTGACTAAGCCTGGATTTTTACATTATAATTCTGTCCCCGCCTAAGGTTTACGCTATAATTAATCTGAAAGCTCTTAATTTTTTCACTGATAGATCTGAATAAGCATGATGCTGTTGTCAGCACAAAAAAGGGAAAATGAGGTGGGTCCTGTGGGAACTGCAAAATAAGGTTAACTTGTGACAGTAAAAGTAGAAAAAAAAATCCAATAGAGTGGATGAGATCAGTCATTTTTGAAATTGATACACCTTGAGGAATAATCAAGAAATCGGGGCTTATAGGGCCATACGAGTGTGGTAACACTGTGGTATAGAGAGCAAGATGACGAAGGTAAAGTTTTAGCAAGATGAGATGATACCACAACCTTTCTTCTAGTTTTATGGAGAAATAATTGATGTGTCAAACTGTATAACTTTAAGGCACACAGCATGAAAGTTGGATATGCATATATTATGAAATGGTTACCACAGTATGATTCAGCTAACATCCATCTTCTCATATAGATAAAACAAGAAAAAGGAAAAGGAAGAAAAAAAGGAAAAAAAAAATCTCCTTGTGATGCAAACTCTTAGAATTTGCTCTCTTCACAACCTTTTCTGTGTACCATACAGCAGTGTTAGCTATAGTCCTCATGCCGTACTCATTTCCAGTACTTTCTAAATCTTTTTTTTTTTTTTAAAGATTTTATTTATTTATTTGACAGAGAGAAATCACAAGTAGATGGAGAGGCAGGCAGAGAGAGAGAGAGGGAAGCAGGCTCCCTGCTGAGCAGAAGGCCCGATGCGGGACTCGATCCCAGGACCCCGAGATCATGACCTGAGCCGAAGGCAGCGGCTTAACCCACTGAGCCACACAGGCGCCCCTTTCTAAATCTTATAAGTGGACATTTGTGCCTTTGGAGCACCTGCCTCCATTCCCCCTCCCCCACCTTATGCCTCTGGTAACCACAAGTCTGACCACTCTTTTTTTTTTTTTTAAAAAAAAGATTTTATTTATTTATTTGACAGACAGAGATCACGAGTAGGCAGAGAGGCAGGCAGAGAGAGGGAAGGAAGCAGGCTGCCCACTGAACAGAGAGCACAATGTGGGGCTCGATCCCAGGACCCCAGGATCATGACCTGAGCTGAAGGCAGCAGCTTTAACCCACTGAGCCACCCAGGTGCCCCAAGTCTGACCACTCTTTCTGTGTTTTTTTTTTTCGTCTTTTTTTTTTTTTATTTCACATATGAATGAGCTTATGCTGTATTTGTATGTCTCTGTCTGACTTATTTCACTCAGCATAATGTCCTCAAGGTCCATCCATGTTGTTATAAATGATAGAATTTTCTTATTTTTTAATAGGTGAATAATATTTCATTGTATGTATATACAGATTAGAACTTTAAAAAAAAAATTTATTTATTTATTTGCCAGCGAGGAGAGAGAGAGAGTGAGTGCGCACAGGTAGACAGAGTGGCAGGCAGAGGCAGAGAGAGAAGCAGGCTCCCTGCCAAGCAAGTAGCCTGATGCGGGACTCAATCCCAGGACCCTGGGATCATGACCTGAGCCAAAGGCAGAGGCTTAACTGACTGAGCCACCCAGTCGTCCCCAGACTAGAATTTCTTTATCCACTTACCCATCAATGAACATTTAGATTATATCCATGTCCTGGCTATTGAAAGTAATGTTACTATGAGCATGGGGGATGCGGGTAGCTTTTCAAGTTAATGTTTTCAATTGCTTGGCATCTATTCCCTGGAGTGGGATTGCTGTGTAATATGGTATTTTTGTTTTTAGTTTTTTGAGGTTCCTCCATACTGTCTTCCATGGTGGCTGTATCACTTTACGTTCTCACGAACAGTGCACACCCATGCCAGCATTTGTCAACTCTTGTCTATTCGATGATGGCCATTCCAACAGGCAAGTGAGGATATCTCATTATGGTTTTAATTTGCATTTCCCTGATGACTGGTGATGTTGATCATATTTTCATGTACCTGTTGATCTTTTTGTATATCTACTTTGGAGAAATGTCTATTCAGGTCTTGGACCATTTTTAACTGGGTTGCTTTTTTGTTCTTGAGTTATATGAGTTCTTTACACATTTTGGGTATCAACCTCTTATCAGATTTAGGATTTGCAAATATTTTTTCCCATTCTGTAGGTTATCTTTTCACTCTTGATGCCTTCTTTTGCCGTGTAGAAACTTTTTAGTTTGGCATAGTCCCACTTGTTTATTTTTTCTCCTGTTGCTTGTGCTTTAGGTAGTCATAGCCAAAAGATCATTACCATGGCCCATGTCACGGAGCTTTGTTTCTCTGTTTTCTTCTATGAGTTTTATGGTTTCAGATCTTATATTTAAGCTTTTAATCTATTTTGAGTTAATTTTTGTGAGTGGTAGAAAATATGGGTCCAGTTGCATTCTTTCACATGTGAACACTCAAACATCCCAGCTCTATTTATTGAAAAGACTGTTCTTTCTTCGTTGAATATTCCTGGTTCTCCTGTCAAATATTAGTTGACTGTTTATGCTTGGGTTTATTTCTGATTTTTTGCTTCTGTTCCATTGCTCTATTTGTAAGTTTTTATTTGTCAGTACTATACTGTTTTGATGACTATGGTTTTATAATAAAGTTTGAAATCTGGAAGTGTGATGCCTCCTGCTTTGTTCTTTTTCAGAATTTCTTTGGCTATTTGGGGTCTTTTATGGTTCCGTATAAATTTTAGAAAGTTTTGTTCTATTTTTGTAAAAAGAAAATGCCATTGGAATTTTTTTAAAAGAGATTTGATTAAATCTATAAATGGCTCTTGGTATTATTGATATTTTTACAATATTTATTTTTCCAGTCCACAAATATAGGATACCTTTCCATTTATTTGTGTCTTTTTTTGATTTTTTTTTTTAAACCAACATTTTACCATTTTCAGAGTAGAGATCTAAAAATTGGTTTATTTAGGTGGCCTGGGTGGCTCAGTGGGTTAAACTGCTGCCTTCGGCTCAGGTCATGATCTCAGGGTCCTGGGATTGAGTCCTGCATTGGGCTCTCTGCTCCGCAGGGAGCCTGCTTCCCCCTCTTTCTCTACCTGCCTCTCTGCCTACTTGTGATCTGTCTCTCTGTCAAATAAATAAATAAAATCTTTTAAAAAATAAAAATTTGTTTATTTAGTTTTTTATTTCTTCCCGGTTTAGTCTTGGTGGTACCACAATTTTAAAAAATGCAACCCAAATCATTCCAGGAGACAGATGAACAACTGAATTATATTTTACAGTAATGACAAGGTCAGAGTTCTAAGCTGACCAATGGCTGCCCTGGTTGGGTATATATTTTGTACGTTGGGAGGGGGATAAAAACCCACAGAAGTATTTTAAGTCTCTGACACTGTCCAAAGAATTTGGAATCTGGACACTGGATCTCTAGGACATAGAAACATGTTAGTCATTGGGAGAGGTGGACCTTCTGGATGGGTAGTAAAAGTTTATCTGGCTTTCTGAGAGCTTAGGTGAATGTGTTTGACTTTTTGGCTACAAGGTAAAGAGGAAACAATCATGG
This sequence comes from Mustela lutreola, assembly GCF_030435805.1. Taxonomy (NCBI): domain Eukaryota; kingdom Metazoa; phylum Chordata; class Mammalia; order Carnivora; family Mustelidae; genus Mustela; species Mustela lutreola. The sequence continues at coordinate 93,922,390 of NC_081297.1, forward strand.
TTTGCTTCAACCAGTGGGGTTTGTCATAAGATTTTGGGAGAACTGGTAGGTGGTTTATACTCAGGACTTCAAAATAACTCTCAATGGCTGAAGGCCTCTCACTTCATTAGTTTTCCAGGTGTAATAGCTTGGTGCTTCTGGCTTTGTTTCTTTTTTCTACCTGCACATGTTATATACTTGCAAATTAACAAAATCTCCAATTTTTTCTATATCCTTGGTTCTGGCAAAACATTGTTTCTTATGTCCTAAGACTTTTCCTTATTTTTTCTCTCTCTCCGTATGTGTTATGTTTAAAATCTCAAAGAAAAATTATCTTAGTTGCCATCTAATACAGGGCCATCTCCTACACTTCCAGATGATGGTCCATCCCTGTAGCCTCAAGTGGAATAAAGAACAGAAATATATTGATAGGGAAATTTCAAAAGGCAAGACTTAGAGCCCTTTTCGGTGGGTAGTGAAATTGGCAGGCACTAGTAGAATCTGGTCAGTACAGTGATTATTCCATTCAACTGTCTTACTGCCTTTGTTCTGATTCACTTTCATCAAGTAGCTTAAGGCTTATTTAATCTACTAGATTCTCTGTTATTAAGGTTTTCTAGCTAGTGGACAGACATACTTTAATTGCTGAAAAGAAGTGTCCCAAATTTTATTTATTTATTTATTTGAGAGAGAGAGAGAATGAATGAGCAAGTGAGCATGGGATGGGGGAAGGGCAGAAAGAGAGGGAAAGAGAGAGTCTTAAGCAGATACTACACCCAGAATGGAGTCTTATATGGGGCTTGATCTCATGACCTTGAGATCATGACCTGAGCTGAAATCAGGAGTTGAATACTTAATCCACTGAGCCATCCAGGTGTCCTGGAAGGGTCCCAAATTTAAATTAATGCATTAACTTTTGGTGTATGTGATAATTTTATGTGTCAATCTGGGTGGGCCTTGGTGCTCAGATATTTGGTCAAATATTGTTCTGGATGTTTCTGCAGTGGTGTTTTGGATAAGATGTACATTTAAATTGGTGGACTTCGAGTGAAGTGGATTGCCCTTATAATGTGGGTGGGCCTCCTTTAATTAGATGAAGTCCTGACTAGAATAAAAGACTGACCTTTTCCCAAGGAAGGAGTTCTTGAAACACGTAGCCTTTGGACTTGAAGTGCAATATTGGCTCTTCCCTGGGTCTCCAGACTGACAACACACTCTGCAGATTGCACCGTAATCACATAAGCCAATTCCTTAAAATAACTCTCTTTTTAGATACACATCCTCTGGGTTCTGTTTCTCTGGAGAACTCTTATTAATATAGTTTATGTCAAGTCTCTTGTGAGTTTATTTAGCATGGGTCAGTTCTCCTAAGTTCATTACTTAATTTCTCAAGTAATTGTCATCTTTAGTTAATAGTTTTCATCTTTTTGCTCTCTAACTAAATTCATCTTTTTCTGAGGCATTCAATGATTTATTTAATGCTTATTGAAATTTCTTGAGAGTCTTTAAGTCTTAAGTTTCCATAACATTGTAAAGGGAGATTCACACAAATCCCCAAATAGATTTTAAGGGACTGATGGACATCCTGGCTCTGGGTTAGTCAAGTTTGAACCCAGAAGGTTATTATGTGTTGGAAATGGGTGGCAAAAGACCAGGTGGGCAGGGGACCGATGTCTCTAAAATTTTGGTTATTCTCTTCCTTTCCTGTTGTTGCTTTAACAAATGACCACAGAGTTAGTGGCTTAGAAAAACACAAATTTATTATCTTACAGTTCTGAAGGTCAGAAGCCTGAAATGGGTCTCATGGGTCTATAATCAAATGGGTCTCATGTCCGCAGAGCTTCATTCCTTCTAGAGCCTTTAGAGGAGAATCCCTTGCCTTGTCTTTTCTAGCTTAGCAATTGGATCACTAAGACCCATGCTTGCGTTGTCACATTTCCTTCTCTGATTCTGACTCTGCAGCCTCCCTCTTACAGTCCCTCTTACAGTCACCTCTTACAGGTGACTCTTACATCACCTGTAAGGACCTTGGTCATTACACTGACCTATCCAGAATAATCTCTCCATCTCAAGATCCTTAACTTCATCACATTTGCAAGGTTCCTTTTGTATATAACATAATGTATTAGCAGGTTCTTGAGATTAAAATGTAGACTTTTAGGTTCAGGCATTATTCTGTCTACCAGTTACATCATTTTCTGGTTACATATTTTTAATAAGCATATAGTGTGGCTGGACTCTAAAAAATGAAAATAAAGAAAATAGAGTCATTTCAAGTTACATATAAAATCAATACATAACTTATGATATAGGTATGTAAAATCATCTGAAATGGATGGGGTTACTTGTAGGCAAGCAAGCCTTCACTGTCATCTCTTTAATATGAGAATTAAATGTAGAATTAAATCAAATTAAAGAAACAGGAAAATAACTTAGGTACATATTAGTAGTGCTAACTAAACAAACAAAAGGAAAAAGAGACTCGGATATTGCATTTTGATTGTTGCAGTTCTGTGGTAAGTCCCTAAAGGGAGAATGAAACAGGACTTCAGTTTTTATATTTCAAGTGCACAAGGCCCTTGGCAAGTCCATCCCTATGGTAAGATTGTATATCAGGGTAAGGACTTTGGTCAGTGAGTCCTAAATTGTATCTGTAGGAAATATGGTTTCATGAGATACTGATAATTATTCTATAAAAACAAAAGTCAAATTATTCTAGAAAGGTTGCCTATACACCCTTGCAGATTCATAATTGACATCCTCCAACCATAGGAAATGTGAAGCTATGAAAGCCGCTCTACTTGGTTTAATCTAGAGTTTCTCAACTTCACTTGATTACTGAAACATCTGTTGTTGAAAGATCTCTTAAAGTGTCTCGCAGCACATAACACATTTTGGGAAAAGATGCATTAAAGATCTGATTAATCTACTTCCTGTCATTTTGAGTCCATGCTTACAAAACCACCTTTGATTTCTGTGTGGTTGGACCACTAGAGAAAAAAACAAAAATGTTTGATCAGGCCAGTGTGATATTTATTGTGCATGTGGTGTTGTCGTTCTCACTGTAAATCAACACACCAGCATTTGATGTTTATTTCTGTCTCATGTGCCTTTTAGTTGGTTAGTGTAAGTTGATGGTTTTTACATCGAAACTTCCATTTACTTTGAAATGGCTGTCTACACACCAATATCTACAAGATGAAGGGTAACCAGAACTATGTCTACTACTAGAGTGAAGGGTGGGAAATAATAATGAGCTCTGGACTCCACATATACTTGTCCTGGTGGCCTGACATCATGGGAATTGCCTGGACTGCTTTGGGAGATGAGTGGAATATGAAAATGAAGGCTTAAGATTACCACATATTTCTGACTTTAGGCAATCAGTTTATTTTTTTCCTTCCTATTAACTAATAGGATGATAGCATTAATCTATTATACATGGTTACTATAGAGTATATTCATACTACTGATCATAAAAGGATCCTCCAAATCTTGAAGAATACAAGGTTATGGAGGGCCAAAAGTAGATCAGAAGTAACAGGTAGTTTTATTTTAAAACTCAGCCTATGACACAAAGATTTTTGTAAGAGCAGGTTAATGTTAGGATCATTAGGTTTTTCCTGTTAATGACTCTGCTATAGCTAGACTCTAATGATATTGTGATTTATACTAAAATCCTCAACAACTCAGAAAAGAAGAAAGCTTTGAGAAAGTTCATATAAGGGTAATCAAGTATTAGACTACAAGAGTCTTGGAGAAAGATGAAAAATCCATAGTCATTTAGCCCTTTTTAGAAAATAAGATAATTAGTGTCATAGAAATAAATAATATATATCCATAATTCATTAAAAATTAAGACATTTAAGATCTTGTTTTGGATGCCCAACCGACTGAGCCACACAGGAGCCCCCAAAACTAAGACATTTAAATGAATTAAGTTCATGATAAATAAAACCTTGGAATAGCCTTACAGTCTTCATTCTTGCCATCATTCCTCCTTTGAGTTCTGAATTTACTCAAGCAGAGAGTTTCCCTTTCCACAGTACTGTGAGTCCAGATTCTGACTTCCCAAGCCTCTCCATCTTCCCATGGGTCTTAGTTACCACCTCATGAGAGTAAGTTCATGGATTTGTTCTTCATCTGCTTCTTAAGACTTGATATTTGAGAATTTTCTTTCTTACCAGTCTGTACCGCCATAGGTTTACATTTTCTTTTTGTCTAATTCTTAGCTAAATTTTGTCCTAGGTCTCATCTAATGAGAAGGAAGAGAGTTCCTACCTCCTGTATTTTTGGTGAAAGAGGAGGTTGAGCAGAGTATCCCGTAGGGCACAGTTCTCAGTAAGACCAGGACTTGTAGGAAAGAGATGGAATGATATAAGATCTGAATTAGATCAGTGAGAAGGTATACTTCCCTAAGAAGCATTTTGTTAACATTTCTTGTCTTTTGTGCATAAGAAGCTTTAATTTTAAAATTGCATTATTTTTATTTTAGGAAAAGTGCAATTAAACAAAAGAATTCTAATGTGATTTTAATAGTCCCAATTATAATGTAAGTATTAAATATTAATATCAAGTTTTCACAAATTTCAAAATTATACAGTCAAATGATTCTAAATCAATACACATTTAGTATGAAACATGCTGTACTTTAAAATATTTTTTATTAGATTTATTTAGGAGAGTATTTTTTACTGTGATCTAGACATAGATTAAGATTTAATCGTTGAAAATTCTGTTATTTTAGAGGTACAGCTTTGAAAATTGAACTTCTCTTATTAATTTCAGAAATGACTATAGAAATGGTTTTAGTGCTTACAGGTCTCCTTCCTCCTCTCCAAATTAGAAGAGGACTGTGGCATAAAGGCTACACTTAATTTCTTTTTAAAAAAGTTATTTTATTTTTTGATTGAGTACAGTTGACACACAATGTTACATTAGCTTCAGTGTGCAATGTAGTGATGCAATATCTCTATACATTAGGCTATGGTTACCAGAAGGCTATACTTAATTTCTGAGCGATCAGTAAAGATTTTACGGAGCTTTTGGAGAAACTCAGGAAATACATATGACTTGATATCTGCATTTCTTCTAGTAGACCTGAATATGGGATTGAAATAGCATGGCTACATTTGCCTTCATTTCAGTTTTTCAATAAAGCTTCATTTATTGGCAGCTATACTTTCCAATATGGTAGTCATCAGACAAATGTGTCTATTAATCTATTAATGTGATCTAGAGCCATCGTGCAATAAAATATTTTGCATGTTTATATTTTCCAACTATATTTAAACATTAAAATGTTCACTGTATCAGTAATTTTTGTGAAAGTCTTCCTAAATATACTACTGCATCTTTTTAATCAGAGAAGTAATTTAATATAACATTTTCTTGATAAGTTAATGTCTTAACATTTTCTAATATTGTGTTTTATAGATGGCCTCATGAGTGAGTTAGGAAGTAAAGCTTATAGGGCTATTGCTGTTATATATAAAATGACTGCTGGTTGATGTGTGATTATAGTTGGGAACTCGGCTGTGTTTTTCCTAATGCTTGTAATTGCTTCTTAGGCATACCTTTTTGCCCTTTCCAGTGCAACCTGCATGTCCCTGATCATTTAAGAAAACCTAACAGTTTTCTAGAGAAAGTTGACAAGTAGCTTATAATGTCTGTAGCTTTGACAGAATTGCAGGTCTTAGGCCCAAGATAGGTTCTGCTTCTTCTATAGATAAAGTTCATAGGTTTTATTATGCCTGGTTTTCTTGTAAGGCAGAGATCTTTTCGGCTTCTGGATTAGTGATTATGAATGAGATATTTGCTGTTACTGGAAATCTTCCTACTAAAATGTTACCTACAGTGTGGTCTTTTCAAATGACATCAGAGTTTATGTATATAATTTTTGGAAAGAATATGTAAAATATATAAGGGGTTGGTAGGGAGTAACTAGAATTAATCTGAGGACTTCCGTTTTTTTTCAGAGTGCCAGGGGTCCAAGCCACAGTTGCTGTGTTCAAGTGGGGCTGCACAGGCTAATGGAGAATGAGCTATGCACATGTGAGATTTGAACCTGGGTTAGCAGTTGTATCCTATTGTTGGCTAGCTATTCACCTGAAGGCTTTCTTCACATTCCTTAGAGTTGTAGCTCGGGCTGTTTTGTGTACTGCTGCTATTTCCCAGCAGTCCACAGCTCTGCTGCATTGCTTGATGCTGTGCTTTGATATGTTCTTAGAGCATTTATCCTGCTCTCCTTGCTTGTGATTTTCCCGACATCAGCTCTCTTATACAATAGCTCTCGGAGTGTCCTGCTGTCTTCTATTCTCTGCAGACACACATTCCAGGGGTACATCGATATGAGGACTACTTCAGTGCCAGGACTGACAATATTCTTTATGATGCCAGTGAGAGATCTGATTTTTAAGTTAACATTCTTCGATGGGGGAAGTGGCATTGTTCCCTAACACACAGACGCCTGTTACAACCTGTATCACATTACGTTATGACATCTGTTTGTTGGTGAGCTCTATCATTCATGTGAGGGACAGCAGGATGCCTTGTGCTGGCCCTGTAATGCTGTAGGTATTCTGTTGTAGATATCAGGGAATTCATCCGAACTGATAAATCTGCTCAAGAAGCTCCATGTGCTGTGTGCAAAAGATACCTTTCAGCAAAACGGAAGTTTAGAAGGCATTCTTGCATTCTATGGCTCCTCAGTCTGTAATGCAGAGTAAGAGAGTAATGCTGAATCAGCTCTAAACTTGGTCTGTCAGGCTCATAAAAAGCAGTGACGGGGCACCTGGGTGGCTCAGTGGTTTAAGCCTCTGCCTTCGGCTCAGGTCATGATCCCAGGGTCCTGGGATTGAGCCCCGCATCGGGCTCTCTGCTCAGTGGGGAGCCTGCTTCTCTTCCTCTCTCTCTCCCTGCCTCTCTGCCTACTTGTGATCTCTGTCTGTCAAATTAATAAATAAAATCTTAAAAAAAAAAAAAGCACAGTGACGTTTTTCATGTACTTCTCTACTTCTTTGTCAATAACTCTTAGAGCAAATGGCTCTTCCAGGCTTACACCCGGCCCATTGCACTCTCTTGACTCTGTAGAGAATTTCATGATAAACCCATGCCACTTGTTTCATTATCTCTCCATGGCATTTGATGATGCTTGTGACCTAGACATTACCCTTCAGCCTGGATCTGTCTAAGAGGATGTGCAAAGCAGAGTAAAGAAAGACTACTTTCTTTACTGTTGATGTGGAACAGGTTAGATAAGATACCTCCATTATCAGGTGACTACAGAAATCAACACTGCTGCATAACAAACAATGCCAAAAATCTCAGTTGCCTATACTAATAAATATTTATTCTCTCATTTATGCATTTGAAGGTGAGCAGGGTTTAAGCTGGGGTTTGGCTGAACCTGACTGAGCTCAGCTGGACTTGGCTTAAGGCTCAAGATTGGACGTAGATCTACTTCATGATTCTTTAGTTTAGGACCAGTGACTATCCGAGGTATGCTTTGCTGATTATGGATACCAGGAGGGCAAGAACCAAGTGAAGTCATGAGCATTCCTTTAAAGCCCTTGCCAATATGTCCCTGGATAAAGTAAGACACATGGCCAACCCCACCATTGATGGGGCAAAGAAATCTACTTTTGCTACTCGCGAGATACTACAGAGCCACACAATACAGATATTTCCAGCTATTGTTGTGTAAAGAGGCTAATGAAACCTCTCTGCAAAACAAAATCAAATATAAGATTCTATAAAAATTTCAGTAACAATCATTTCAGTATTATGGATATTGAAAAAAGGCAGATAATAGTTGGGAAGTATTGATTGCAAAAAATACTAAAGAATTTTGTGTGAGAAACTGTGGGAATATGCAGCTTTTTTGGGGGTTGGAACTGCTTCTATGCCTCCCCTCGCCCAGGCTGGTCTGTGAAAACTATAGTTTAATGAGGGTCCTGGTGGCCATGAACGTCAGCAGTTTTGTTCCTGAGTGGGAGGACTCAATTTGGGACTGGAGACAAAAACCCATGGCCTTGTCATTTAAAAGTGCCAAGCTCTGTAGGAAACAAATGGGAAAGTCTATAGCTTTGTTGGCCTGAGGCTCTGATTCTATTTGGGGCAAGTAGCAGACCAGCTAGTAATTTAATGTAGAGATTTGGGAGTGAGAGAGCCATAAAAAGGCTTAGTACACTTTCCACACATTCTTGGAATATTTGGGATGGTGAACTATGCACATGGCCAGAGGAGACCAAAAAGAGCCTAGTGGTGAGTAAAAGCCTGGGCATACTTAAGAACTATCTAAGTATGAATGTGTTCCCCGATCTACATGCAAAATGACTGGCAGACATTGGAAGTGCTTTTGGACTTGGAGTGTTTAAGCCGACTTCAACAAAAATCATTAACTGAGGGGCGCCTGGGTGGCTCAGTGGGTTAAAGCCTCTGCCTTTGGCTCGAGTGGTGATCTCAGGGTCCTGGGATCGAGCCCCACATCGGGCTCTCTGTTCAGCGAGGAGCCTGCTTCCCCCTCTCCCTCTGTCTGCCTCTGCCTACTCTCTGTCAAATGAATAAATAAAATCTTTAAAAAAAATCATTAACTGAAGCTATTAGTAATGCAGGGGTGAGTCCTAACAAGGTAAGCTGAAAATAATTATAAAAACACAATTTCAAAACCTAAGTAGAAACAGTAGGAACCATATACAAGGTGGGAGACAGATTCTGCAGGTTATGTTCATTAACATTACTTTAAAAAATCCTTCAGAAAAAAATCACTCAATAGGTAAAGCAATTTTAAAATTGCTCCATTATCTTATCTAAAATGTCCAGTTTTCAACAAAAAAAAATATGAGCAATGCAAGGAAACAGGAAAGTGAAATTCATACACAGGACAACAAGGAGGCCATACAAACTGAATTTGAGTGGGCCAAAAGTTTGAAATTAACAGATAAAAACATCTCAAAGCAGCTATTGTAAGTATGCTTGAAGAATTAAAAGAAACCAGGTACAAAGAAGTAAAGGAAAATAGGGTGAAAATGACTAAAAAATAGGAAATCTGAATAGAGCTATAATCTATAAAAAATAGATATTCCATATTTGAAAAATATGGTAACTGAAATGGCAGGTTTACTCGATGGGTCAACAGAAGGTTTGAGAAGCTAGGAGAAACAACTAGTGTACTTGAAGATAGAGCAATAGAAGTTATCCAGTCTAAAGGACAAAAAGAAAATAAGATTGAAGAACAGTGAACAGAGACTCAAAGACCTGTAGGTCAATGTCAAGCCTATCAATCTACTTGTTAATGGTAGTCCAGGAGGATTGGAAAGAGGGAAAGGGGAACTGCTGTTGGTTTTTGAAAAAATAATAACCATAAACTGCTAAGTTTGATGAAAAATCTTAATTTATAGACCAAGAAGCTCAGTGAACAGGAAGTAGAATAAACATGAAGAGATTCACATCTAGACGCATGATCACAAAAACTACAAAAAACCAAGGCAAAGAGAAAGTCTTAAAGCTGCAAGAGAAAAATGATTTGCTGTGTCTGGAGAATAACAATACAACTAATGGCTAACTTTTCATAAAAATGGCGGATTTAGAAAACAGTGCAAGAATATATCCAAATTATTAATAGGGAAAATAAAGTCTCATTAACCAAGAATTTTTCTATCCAAGAAAACCATTTTTCAAAAATGAAGGCAAAATAAAGACCTCCCCAGATAAACAAAAACAGTCCTGCCCTATAAGAAATTCTAATGACTGTCTTTCAGGCTGAAAGGACCAGGTAGTAGATGGTGACTCAGCTCCAGAGGAAAGAATGAGGGCTTCTAAAAATGTTACATGTGTGAGTTAATATAGAAGACTATTTATTGTTTTATTTTTTTCCCTCTAAGCAAGGACCATTGGGAGCCACAATTATGATGCTGTATTGGGGGGCTACATGCACAGATGTAATATGTATGACAATACTAGTACTAAAATGAGAGGAAAGTTGCTATTATTATTATTATTATCATCCTGAAGCAGAATGTGATAAATTGAAAATATATATTGTAACCCTTAGATGGACTATTAAGAAAATAATTTTAAAAATATAGCTATCAGAGGAAAGAGCAAGGTCCAGCTGTAAGCTATCTATACAAGGCATACTTTTTATTCAGAGACACAAGTAGTTGTGAAGTAAAAGGCTGGAAAAGCAAATAGTAACCATGGAAGAACTGGAATGGCTTTATTAATATGCAAAAATAGGGGTGCCTCGGTGGCTCAGTCGATAGGCATCCGCCTTCAGCTCAGCTCATGATCCTAGGGTCCCAGGAGCAAGCCCTGGATCAGGCTCCCTACTCAGCGGGAAGCCTGCTTCTCCCTCTCCCACCACCTCTGCTGTGTTTCCTCTCTTGCTGTGTCTCTGTCAAATAAATACTTTAAAAAAATTAATATACAAAAATAGACTTTAAGAAAAGAAAAAATTCTAGAGACAAAAAAACACATTTCATAATGATAAAATATTTGATAAATCAGGAAGAAATAGCAATTACAAACGTAGAAATATCTAACACCAGAATCCCACAGTACATCTAGCAAAGACTGAGAGAATTAAAGGAAAATAGGTAGTTCAATATTGTAGTGCTTGAAAATGTCAATATTCCTCACTTTGTAATTGATAAAAGAATGAGCTAGAATATCAATACGGATATTCAAGACTTGAACAATAGTACAACCAACTTGACATAAATAACATAGCTGACTCCATCTAGCAACCGCAGAATACACATCCTTTTCAAGTACACATAGAACTCTCATAATGAACCATATAACAGGACATAAAATGAGACTTATGTTTTCTGACTCCCTCAACATTAAATAAGAAATCAACAACAGGAAGCAATTTTGGAGTTCCCAAATATTTTGAATTTCACAGTATACTTTAAGAAAAACAATGAGTGAGAGGTGAAATCACAAGGTAAATTAGAAAATACACTGAATTGGATGAAAATGAAAACTAACATATAAAAATTTATGAGATATAGCTAACAGAGTGCAGAGAGGTATACTTAAAACTCTATGTTATTATGTTAGAAAAGAAAGAGATCGCCTATCAACAAGTTAAGCTGCCATTGCAAGAATCTAGATAAAAAGGAGCATATCAAACCTTAAGTAAAAGGAAGGAAAGAAATAATAAAGACCAGAGAAAAAATAAGCGAAGTAAAAACTAGAAAAACAGTAGAGAAAAATCTGTGAAAATGAAAGTTGGTTCATATAAATGATCAACAAAATTAATAAAACTTCAGCTAGAATAAAGAAGAGAAAAAAATAAGAAAAGACAAATTAGTAAAATTAGGAATGAAAGTGAGAGCATCACCACAAACTTTACAGAAATTAAAAGTATTAAAAGGGAATATTATAGGGGTACCTGGGTGGCTTAAATGGTTAAGCATCTGCCTTCAGCTCAGGTCATGATCTCTGGTCCCGGGATCGAGCCCCACATCAGGCTCCCAGCTCAGTGGGGAGCTTCTCCCTCTGCCTCTCCCTCTGCTTGTGTTCTCTCTCTTTCTCTCTCATATGAATAAATAAAATCTTTTAAAAAAAAAAGGGAATATTATGAACCACGTTATATAAAGAAATTAGACAATATAAGATGAGATAGTTAATATCTTGGAAAGATACATATTATCAAAACCATCTCAAGAAAAAATGAAATCTGAATATACCTGAAATGCATCGACTTCGAATTACTAAGAATCATCCCACACCAGGTGACGTCACCACTGAATTTTATTAAGTATTTAGGGAAGACACAGTATCAATCTTTAACAAATGTTTTTAGGAAAAAAACAAGGAGGGAAAACCTCCCAGTTTGTCCTTGAAGGCCAGTATTAGTGTAAAATCAAAGCCAGATAAAGATAGCACAAGAAAACTATAAAGCTTCAAACCCCTCAGATTGTTTTTCAGATTGTTTTTCTCATGGTTCACCTCCCCTTCCAATTTACCCCAACCCCTTTCTCTCTAACTCCCCATGTCCTCCATGCTTTTTGTTATGCTCCACAAATAAGTGAAACCATATGATAATTGACTCTCTCTGCTTGACTTATTTCACTCAGCATAATCTCTTCCAGTCCCGTCCATGTTGCTACAAAAGTTGGGTATTCATCCTTTCTGATGGAGGCATAATACTCCATAGTGTATATGGACCACATCTTCCTTATCCTTCATCCGTTGAAGGGCATCTTGGTTCTTTCCACAGTTTGTTTGAAGTGGCAGGGGGGTGGGAGGTCGGGGTACCAGCTGGTGGGTATTATAGAGGGCACGGATTGCATGGAGCCACTGGGTGTGGTGAAAAAATAATGATACTGTTATGCTGAAAATAAATAAATGAAAAAAGAGAAAACTATAAAGCAATTATTTCTAATGAACATAAATGCAGAAATCCTTAACAAAATATTAGTAAATTGAAATCGGAAACATATGTTAAGTTTATATATCACAGTCAAGTAAGATTCATCTCTGGAATGCAAGAATGATTTTATATCTGAAAACCAATGACTATAATATATCACATTAATAGAATGAATGACAAAAGTTGCATAATTTTTTAAATAGTCACAGATAAAGCTTCTGATAAAGTCAGTATCTATTTATGATAAAAATTCTTAATAAATTATTAATAGAAAGGAGCTTCCTGTACCTGATAAAGGGCATGTATGACTCTTAACTGTAGTCTTTTGACTATAATTGTGAGTAACTACAGTCTTTCCCACTGAGATTGGGAATAGGGCAAGAATATCCATTTTCACAACTCTATTCAGTGTTTTACTGAACATTTAAGCCAGTGTGATAAAGGAAGGAAAATAAAGGTCTTATGCTTTTGTATGAACAAAAGCCTAAAATTATATATATGTATATGTTAGAACCAATAAATGAATTTAACAAGGCTGCAAGATACAAAAGCAGTATATAAAAACCAATTTTTTTTTGGTGTGCATGGGTGGCTCGGTCAGTTAAACATGTGCCTTTGGCTCAGGTCACAATCCCAGGGTCTTGGGATTGAGCCCTGTCACAGGATTCCTGTTCAGCAGGGGATCTGCTTCTTGTCCGGCTTGTGCTCTCTCACTTGCACTCTCTCTCTCTCTCAAGTAAATAAAATCTTTAAAGAAATAAATAAAAATCAATTTTATCTGTTTCTATTAGCAATGAACAACCTAAGAATACATTTAAGAAAGGAATTCCAGTCAAAAATTTCAAAAAGAAAAAAATTCAAAAGAATAAATATAACAAAAGAACTGCAGGAGCTATATACTAAAATAGTATGAAACATTGCTGAGTGAAATTACAGAAGATCTAAATTCATGGAGCGATACATTGTGTTCATGGATTGTAAGACTTCTTAAGATGGCAGTTCTCCCCCAAATTATCTATAGATTTAATATAATCCCTATCAAAATTCCAGCAGACTTTTTTCTTGCAGAGTTTATATATATAAACTGATCCTACAATTCATTTTTATTTTTTTATTATTATTATTAAAAAAAAAATTTTTTTTAAATTTAACAGACAGAGATCACAAGTAGGCGGAGAGGCAGGCAGAGAGAGAGGGGGAAGCAGGCTCCCTGCTCAGCAGAGAGACCGATGCGGGGCTCCATCCCAGGACCCTGGGACCATGACCTGAGCCGAAGGCAGAGGCTTAACCCACTGAGCCACCCAGGCACCCCATGATCCTACAATTTATATAGAAATGCAAAGAACTTGATTAGCAAAACAATTTCGAAAAATAAAAGTTGGAGGGTTTACACTGTCTGATTTCAAACTTACTGAGGCTATATAGTCATCAGTGTGGTATTAGAATAAACATATAGGTCAATGGAACAGAATATTTTATAAATAATTTCTAAGATTTATGCTGAATTGATTTTCAAAAAAGATGCAAGCACACTTCAATCAGGGAAATAATACTCTACTAACAAATTGTGCTGAGACAATTAGATATCCATAGGCAAAAAATTTTGAAATGAACTTAGATCCTTACTTTATACTGCATACAAAAAAAAATTATTTCAAAATGGATCAAAGACCTAAAAGTTAGAGTGAGAACTGTAATATTTCTGGAAGAAAATCAGACAACATTTTTGTGACCTTATGTTAGGCAACACCTTTATATTTTATGTATTTTTTAAGATTTTTATATATTTGAGAAAGAGAGAGTGGCGATGCACAAGCAGGGGAAGGGGCAGAGAGAGCTGGAGAAGCAGGCTCCCTGCTGGCAGGGATTCAGATGTGGGGCTCCATCCCTGGACCCTGGGATCATGACCTGAGCCGACACTTACTAGATGGAGCCACCCAGGTGACCTAGGCAACTCTTTTTTAGATCTGATGTGAAAAGAATCTGTAAATGACGAAATGGATAAATTGGACTTTATCAAAATGAAAATATTTTACTCTTCAAAAGATGCCATCAAGGAAATGAAAAGATAAACCACAGACTTGGAGAAAATATTTGAAAATCATGTATCTGATAAAAGACACATACTCAGAATGTATAGCTCTTATAACTCAATTATAAAAAGACAACCCAATTTAAAAAAGGACAGAAGAACTGAGCACAACAAGTCAATCAGAGAAAGACAGTTATCATATGAGCTCACTAATAGGTGGAATTTAAGAAACAAAACAGAGGATCCTAGGGGAAAAGAGGAAAAAATAAAACAAGAGGAAACCAGAGAGGGAGACAAACCATAAGAGACTCTTAATCATAGGAAACAAACTGAGGGTTGCTGGAGGGGAGAGGGTGGGGGATGGGGCAACTGGGTGATGGACATCAAGGAGAACACATGATGTAATGAGCACTGGGTGTTATCTAAGACTGATGAATCACTGACCTCTACCTCTGAAACCAATAATACATTACATGTTAATTAATTGAATTAAATGAAAAATACTTAGAAAAATAGACAGATGATTTGATGACATACAGATGGCTAATAAGCACATGAAAATATAAAAATACTTGGGAAAGGTAAATTAAAACTAAAATGAAATATCACTACAGACTGGCAGACCAACTATTATCAAAAAATCCAATAATAGTGACTCATGTCAAGGCTGTGGACAAATGGAATTCCTTATATAACGCTTGTGAGGATGTAAAATGTTGCATCCACTTTGGAAAAGTTTGGCAATTTCTTGACAAATTAGACAGATGCTTAATGTGATGCCCAGCATTTCCACTTCTCTGTCTTTGCTCAAGAGAAAGGAAGTCACAAAAGTACTTGGATGTGAGCATTCATACCAGTATTATTTTTAATAGCCCAAATTTGGAAATGATCCGAATGTTAATCAACTCAGGAAAGGAGAAGCAAATGTGGTACATCCATACAATAGAATACTATTTAGCAACAAAATGGAATGAAGTTTGATACAGGCGACAATATGAATGACTTTCAAAACCATTATATTAAGTGAAAGAAACCAGACACAAAAGACAGTATGTGGTGTTTCTGAAAAAGGGAAAACAGTATAGGAGATGATAGCCTGGGATTGGGAACAGGAGATGGGATCGATTCCATATAGCATGAAGGTGAGATAAATGCCCTAAAATTGCACTGTAGTGATGGCTTCATTACTGTATCGATTTACCAAAAATTGAACTATGAGCTTACAGTGGGTGAATGTTATGGCATATAACTTAGACTTCAGTAAATCCGATAAGAAGTCACATGGTAACAAGTATATAATGTATAAATATATAATAAGAAGGAAGAGAAAAAACTGGAACAATAATTCAACCTGTCACAGTAACCAAATATACTTTTTTTCAAATCCATAAAATATGTTGGCGAATATTCTGGGGTGGTCCAACTTGAACTGGTAGCTTCTCCAGCCCATACCTAACATTGACTTCGATTAGCCTAGACATCCACATGTCTGTGGTTCACCTCTACATCCCTAGCAGTTAGCATGGGGCATATAGTAGGTGCTTTATAAATATTTTTTGAATAACATCAAGATATCCTGAAACTATAGTTTTTGGTATCTACTATGCAGCAAAAAACCACTCTCCATTTTCCAGTAACATCTAAAATTGCATTATAATTTTAAAAATATTCTCTTACGATTTCATTTCAGTTTGATGTTTTGAGTATTCTTGCCAGGAGAAATACATATGTAACTCAGAGTAGCCCAGTTATGGACCACTACTTGTGCAACTGTTTAGAGTCTTATGAAGCCCTGAAGCCTCTCTCACTCCCTTTCAAGTCCCAGCAGCCCAGGGTACGTTTCCTGTGTGCTCAAACGCAGTTTGACCCCCTGACATTCTCGCTGTACTTCTGGAAAGAGTAATTTCCGAGCTTGTCGCTGTTCTCACTCTTCCAGATCTGGGATACGGTGCTGCTTGCCTGCTGGTCTCTGCCACACTGTGAGCAAGCACCATAAAGACCAGCCAACAACTGGGCTAGGCACGAGGCAGCAACGAGGTGCTTTGTGTTTGTGCTTCTCCACCATTGGTGTTGGCCATATCAGGGGTACACTGGTGGCTGCCCTAAGTGCTCAGCATGATGAAGCTTTGGGGTGCCCTACTGTGGAACTGGAGAATATGCCTTCCTACCTTTAGGGTCATATCATGATAGAAGTGCCTTAAAGCAGTGATGCTTGGGCCCCAAAGTGTTTGACTTTTAGTTTTACTTATAGCCTCCTTTCTCCTTAGGCTTCAGACCTGTACCAGGGGAGTCATGTTAGGACCAGATTTGTGTCGTTTCAACAATACTATTCTTAGAATCCCTATTCTCCTCTGACTTGAGAGGTCAGTCTTGCCATATTTGTATTCTTCCCTGCCACTGAGTTCTTTAGGATCCCCCAAAATAGACTTCTATCAAGGCTACACCCGCAAGTTGAC
Organism: Mustela lutreola; assembly: GCF_030435805.1. Taxonomy (NCBI): domain Eukaryota; kingdom Metazoa; phylum Chordata; class Mammalia; order Carnivora; family Mustelidae; genus Mustela; species Mustela lutreola. The sequence continues at coordinate 93,939,242 of NC_081297.1, forward strand.
AGACACATTCAGATATGCTGAAAACATAGCAATGAATGATGGTTCAGTATGATTATTACTGACTACATTTGGAATCTCAACCATCATTATTAAGAAGGCCCTGGTTCAACACCCGGGACAATGGACTTCTTCTTTTTTTAAAACTGGACTGACCATTTCTTTCTACCTTATGAAGGTTATCTTTATTTAAAAACCAGAAATTTAAAATATAAAATTAATTTGTAATGTATTGTTTACAGTTTTGATAATGGAAGGGTTTCTTCTCTTTTTCTGGATTGTGGCAGCTGAAGCAAGACGATGAATAGAACAGAAGTGGTAAGTGTCACAGTGAGAGGTACGTCTTGCATGATCATTAAGTCTGAGTTTCAGAACTTGACCTATTGCATATGCTGAAACCCTGTCGTATCACAGGCTAGTAACTGCTTCTACAAGTGGATTATCCTCTTACTCCTCAGTAACCAAATCCTTGCAGTGGACCCAACTGCAAGCTTTACTTCCTAGCCTCCCGTGCACATCGATGTGGCTAATGGGATATAAATAGAGGAAGACTTCTAGAAACGCTCCTTAGGAATAAGGGGATGAGCATTCTTTCTTCTTTCGCTTCTTCAGGGGGATCTGATAGCTAGAATTTATCAGCCAGATTGTGAGTAAGTCTTGAGGATGGAAGCTATGTGATGGGAGGGTTGAGAAGAAAGATACAGTCAACCTGGGCCTCTAAAGGCTTTGAAAAGTCATCGTGGTGGCTCTGCTCTGTCTACATCCACCTTCTTTTAACCCTCTGAGCCACCCAGGCGCCCCTCCCTTTTTAAAAGATTTAATTTATTTATTTGACAGACAGAAATCACAAGTAGACAGAGAGGCAGGCATAGAGAGAGGGGGAGGCAGGCTCCCTACCGAGCAGAGAGCCCGATGTGGGGCTCCATCCCAGGACCCTGGGATCATGACCTGAGCCGAAGGCAGAGGCTTTAACCCGCTGATACATCCACCTTCTTTTAGATCTAAGGGAGAAACAATTTAGTTCTGTGTTGTTAAGATTCTTCTTTTTTTTTTTTCTGGAATATACAGTGGAGTGTGATTCCTAAATTATCCCATCTGCTAGGCACAAGAGAAAGATGAAATGTCCCTGGTATCAGAAGAATAAAGCCCCCGATTCAGGAGTGGTTGTTATTACAAAACAACATCGCAATGGAGCAGCTGTTACAGTGTCCAGTTTATCCTATGCATTTTAAATATTAGTTAAAAACAAATGCTTATGTTTATGAATCACAAAGTCGTAAATGTCTCTGAAGCAAAGCTGGTCTAAATGCTAAACTTCTGAAATTGAAGTCAAGAGAGGATAATTCTTTTTCCCATGCTGTGTCTCCTGGGGATTTTGTTTAAAACAATGCTAAATAAATCCCCATTCTGAGCCAGAGGATGGATCCCACAATGCCCTATGTCAAGTGTCTCGGTTCTTTTGGCTCTAAGGGAGGACTATTTATTAAAAAGTAATGCATCCATGTAATAAGAAATTGAAACAGTACAATACAATAGAAGGTGTCTTTTAACCTCCTAAAACCTCCCATCTATTCTGTTCTATAGATCTTAACTAAGAACTTTTCTCCACTTTATTGAGGTATAAGTGACAAAGTTGTAAAATAAAGTAAACAATGGTGACTTGATACATGTGTCTATTGTGAAAGGACTCCTCCCGTTGAGTTAACACATTCATCACCTAGTCACCATGTTATGCATTAGATCCTCAGATCTTGTTCAAAGAATTTTTTTGTGCTTACCACAGTGCTTAGTATATTTTAGTCTACTTATTGATTGAAAATTACTAAGGTGGTAATAATTTTCATAATCATAATATGTCAAAGATAAAATACAATTAAAATGAAAAACCCTCATAATCATTTCGTAGGACATTTTGGCCTCCAGATGTTGTAATGGGTTGAGTAATATCCATTTATCTAGAATTGGGTACCCCGTCATCTGAAAATGGTACCTTCTACCCAATAGCTCTCTTTTATATTTGCAAATTTACGATGTGAAGGATTCTCTTCAGAGAAAATCAGCTGGTCCCCTGACTGCTTCGTTTTCCATCTAAGGTCCCAATAAATAAAATCTGCCTGTTGTATGGGGGTGCCTTTAGCTGAAGCTGGTGGTGGGACAAGACAATGGGAAATTTGGGAATACAGTTTCCATAATGCAGAGGTAAGCCTGTGGCAGAGAATTGGGCTCAGTCTCTAGACACAAGTTATTAGAGGGGAGTGATGGTTCTGGGAGCGTGGACTGGCAACAGAATTCACCCTTGTCAGTGTATTTATTTCCGGGGGCTCCTGTAACAAAATAACACAAACTTTGTACCTTAAAACAATAGAAATTTATTCTCATGCAACATTGGAGGCCAAGATTCTAAACAGTGTATTGCAGGAACATCCTCCGTCTGAAGGCCCAAGGAAAAATTCCTCTCTTGCCCCACTCTCCCAGCTTCTGGTGGCTCCTGGAATTCCATGGCCCGTGGTGGTACCACTCCAGTCTATGCCTCTGTTTTCATATCTCTGTGTCCATGTCTCTTTCTTTTCCCTTGTAAGAACTAGTCATTGAAATTAAGGCCCATTTTAATCCAGGGTGATTGTCTCAAGATCTTGACTTAAGTACTCCACAAAGACCGTTTTCTAAATAAGTTCACATGTATAGGTTCTGGGTGGTCATATCTTTTGAGGGGCCACTCCTCAACCCGCTGGGGTCCACGCTCTGGCTCTCCAAAAATTTTATTTATTTATTTATTTTAAGTTTTAAAACATTTTTAAAATTTTTCATTAACATATAATGTATTATTAGCCCCAAGCTACAGGTCTGTGAATTGCCAAGTTTATACACTTGACAGCACTCACCATAGCACATACCTTCCCCAGTGTCCATAACCCAACCACTCTTTCCCTATCCCTTTCCCCCCGGCAACCCTCAGTTTGTTTTGTGAGATTAAGAGTCTCTTATGGTTTGTCTCCCTCCTGATACCATCTTGTTTCAATTTTTCCTTCCCTAACCCCCAAGCCCCCCACGTTGCCTCTCAAATTCTTCATATCAGGGAGATCATATGATAATTGTCTTTCTCTGATTGATTTATTTTTCTCAGCATGATACCTTCTAGTTCCATCCACGTTGTTGAAAATGGCAAGATTTCATTTCTTTTGATGGTTGCTTAGTATTCCATTGTATATATATACCACATCTTCTTTTATTTTTTTTTAGGATTTTATTTATTTACTTGACAGAGACAAATAGAGATCACAAATAGGCAGAGAAGCAGGCAGAGAGATAAGAGGAAGCAGGCTCCCCACCGAACAGAGAGCCTGATGCGGGGCTCGATCTCAGGACCCTGGGATCATGACCTGTGCCGAAGGCACAGGCCTTAACCCACTGAGCCACCTAGGTGCCCCATTATACCACATCTTCTTTATCCATTCATCTGTTGATGGAAATCTAGGTTCTTTCCACAGTTAAACATTCAGGTGCATGTGCCCCTTTGGATCACTACATTTGTATCTTTAGGGCAAATACCAATAGTGCAATTGCTGGGTCATAGGGTAGCTCTATTTTCAACTTTTTGAGGAACCTCCATACTGTTTTCCAGAGTGGTTGCACCAGCTTGCATTCTCACCAACAGTGTAGGAGGGTTCCCCTTTCTCCGCATCCTTGCCAGCATCTGTCATTTCCTGACTTGTTCATTTTAGTCATTCTGACAGGTGTGAGGTGGTATCTGATTGTGGTTTTGATTTGTATTTCCTTGATGCCGAGTGATGTGGTGGCTCTCCAAAATTTATGTCCATTGCATATGCAAAATATATTCACCCCAATACAACATTGCCCCAAGTCTCAAGCCATAACAGCATCAGCCCTTGGACTAAAATCTCATGTTATTATCATCAGCTCAGAGACCCCCAAGTCTGATAATCTAAATCAGGTATGGGTGAAACTATGGGTATCATCTATCTTGGGACAGAATTCCCCACCATCTGTGAGCCTGTGGACATAGATAGCAGGTTATTTGCATCCAAAATACAATAGTGGGACAGGTGTAGCATAGGCATCTACATTATAAAAGGGAGAAGTTAAAAGAAATGAAGGGGTCACTGGTACCAAGCAAGTTTGGAATCTGACAGGGCGGCTTTCATTAGGTTTCAAGACTTGAGAGTAATCCTCTGTGGCTTGGGGTTCCTTTCTTTGTGCCTGTATGGCTCCATCATCCCCTGCATCCTCAGTGAAAGCTTCATTGACCTTGAACTCAGGGTCCATGACAGTCTCACCTTGAGACAGTCTATCTAACTTTTTCTTGAAGAGTACCATCTGTTTGCTTCTGGGTATCTTTATAAATCAATTTCCTGCCTATAGAATTCTAGAAGTAGACAACCTTCTTTCATGTTGTCCAGTCTCTGTCCCTTCAATCCAAACTGGCAATGTTTGTGCTGGTATAATATTATCAAATCCTTATGGGCCTCCTGTGTATCCCAAGGGGGTCCACATCACTAGACAAGAGGGTTCTCCACAGATTCTTCCTGGATGACCTCATCTCTATTCTTGGCTTCTGTTGAGATGCTTCATTGGAAAATGAGTCACACACCAAACCTCTTTAGCAAAAGGTTGTCCAGCTACACTCTTGGCTTTTTCTACAGAGCAGGTTTTCTCAACCGTGAATTTCCCAATTTAGCATTCTTTGCAATATGGATAGACTGAGAACCTCTCAAATCATGAAGTGCTGGTTCCTTTTTGCTTAGCAGTACTTCCTTAATTTATCTCCTTCCTTTTGCATTTTACTATAAGCAGCAAGGAAAAATCAAGCAGCACCTTCAACACTTTGGGAATGTCCCCAGCTAAATATTCAAGTTCATCTCTTCCAAGTTCTGCTTTTCCAAAGTAGAACACAGTTTAGCCAAGTTCTGTGGCTTTTAAACAAGATTTGTCTTTCCTCCAGTGTCCGATAACACATTCCTCATTTCCTTCTGAGATCTCACCAGAAGTACCTCTAACATCCATATTTCCACCAGTCATCTCTGCAGAGTAATCTAGGATTTTTCTGTCAACCACCTCAGAATGATTTCAGCCTCTACCTATATAACCCAATTCCAAAACCACTGCCACATTTTTAGTTTTTTTTTTTTTACAGCAGCACCCCATTTCTGAATGTCAAAATCTATATCAATCAGTGTTCTACTAGAGAAACAGAAATGAAGGAAATATAGAAATCTCATTCTTTCTATCTAGTTATCTCTCTGTCTCAACGAATTGGCTTATGCGATTGTACTGGCCGGCTAGTCCAAAATCTGTAGGACATGTCAGCAGGCTGGAAACTCTCTGACAGGAGCTGGAGCTGCTGTTGCCAGGCAGATTTACTTCTTTCTCAGGGAACTACCAGTTTTGCTCTTTTGAAAGAAACAGAATTTATTGAGATAAAATTCACTCAAAGTATACAATTCAATGGTTTTTAGAATATTCAGAGATATGTACAAATATCACCATGGTCAATTTTAGAATATTTTTATTACCTCAGAAAGAAATTCTGTATCCTTTACCATTCCTCCCACCCCAACAGCCCTAAAGAACTACTAATCTGTTTTCTATCTCTGTAGATCTATCTGTTTTGGACTTCTATATAAATGGAATCATATAGTATGTGGTCTTGTAGCTGAGGTCTTTCACTTACCGTAATATATTTTTTTAAGAGTTTATTTATTTATTTGACAGACAGAGATCACAAGTAGGCAGAGAGGCAGGCAGAGAGAGAAGGGGGGAAGCAGGCTCCCTGCTGAGCAGAGAGCCTGATGCGCGGGGCTTGATCCCAGGATCCTGAGATTATGACACAAACTGAAGGCAAAGGCCTTAACCCACTGAGCCACTCAGACACCCCAACTTATTTTTAAGGTTCATCTTTGTTATAGCAAGTATAACTACTTCACTCCTTTTCATAGCTGAGTAATATTCCACTGAATGGATTATAGGATGTACTATTCAGTCCTCCATTGATGGATATTTGAATTATTTCCACGTTTTGGCTAATACGAATCATATTGCTATAAGCATTTGTATATAATTTTCTGTGTGGATATATGTTTTTATTTCTCTTGGGTATACATCTAGGAGCAGAATTGTTGAATCATATAATAACTTGTGTTCAATCATTTGAAGAACTGCAAGACTGTATTCCAAAATGGGTGGATCATTTTACATTCTCACCAGAATTTTTGAGGGTTCCAGTTTCTCCATATTCTCAGCATTTGTTGATTATCTGACTTGTTTTTTTTTAGCCATTTTAGTGGGTGTGAAATGGTGTCTCATTATTATTTGAATTTAGTAATGATGTTGTGTATCTTTCCTTGTGCTCAACAACTGCAATATATCTTCTTTGGAGAAATAATTATTTGGATACTTTTCTCATTTGTTATTTGTCTTATTATTGAGTGGTAAGAGCTCTTTATATTATATAAGATATCTTATCAGATATATAACTTGCAAATATTTCTCCCATTATGTAGGCTATCTTTTCTTTTTTGATAGTGTTCTTTGAAACATAAAAATTTTTTATTTGGATGAAGTCTAATTTATTTTTTCTTTTGTTGTCTGTGCTTTTGGTGTCATATCTAGGAATTATTTGATAAATGCAAGGTCATGAAAATTTTCCCCTATATTTTCTTCTAAGAAAATATTTTTGCCCTTTTATTTAGGTCTTTGATACATTTTGAATTTTTGTAAATTGTGTGAGATGAGATACTAGCTTAGTTCTTTGCATGTGACGATCAGTTAATCTATCACCAGTTGTTGAGAAAACTATCCTTTCCTATTGAATGGTTTTGGTATCCTTGTTAAAAATCAGTTGATCATAGATATATGAGTTTATTGCTAAACTCTCACTTCTATTCCATCTCCCTTCCATTTATCTGTATGTTTATTTTTGCCCATATAATCTGCTATACCACTGGTTTGTAAATATGTTTTGAAATTGGGATATGTGAGTCCTCCTTTATTCTTTTTTTTTTTTAAGATTGTTTTTTCTAATTAGAATCCCTTGCAGTTACATATCAATTTTAGAATCAGCTGGGATTTTGATAAAGATTGCATTGACTCTGTATTTCAGTATGGGGAGTACTCTCATTTTAACAATGTTAGATCTTCCAATCCACAAACGTGGGATGTTTTTCCATTTATTTAATCTTTAATTTCTCTTCACAATGTGTTGTAGTTTTCAGATGTTTTCCAATTATTTTGTTAAGTTGATTTGTAGTATTCTTTTTGATGCTATCATGAGTGGAACTATTTTCTTAATTTTAAGTTATATTGCTTATTGCAAGTGTACAGAAATAAAATTTATTTTTGTGTATTGACCTTGAATCCTACAACCTTGCTGAACTCATTTATTAGTTCTGATAGTTTTTTTAGTGGATTCTTTAGGATTTTTCTATATATAAGACATGTCACCTGCAGATAGACATAGTTGTATTTCTTCCTTTCCAATTTGGATAACATTTATTTCTTTTTCTTGCCTAATTGCGATAGCTAGAATTTGAACTAATACATTGGCTATGCACAAGGAGATCAGACATCCTGTCTTGTTGTTGATATTAAGGGGAAGCATCTTGTCTTCAACCATAAAGTATGGTGTTAGTTGTGGGTTTAGCTTTGCTTTCAAGGTCTTTCAGCTGATTGAATAACTGCCCCTACCCCGCCCCCAGATTACTGGGAATAATCTCCTTTACTTAAAGTCAACTAATTGTAGATGTTAACTACATGTATAAAATAACTTGACAGCAATACCTAGATTAGTGTTTAATTGAATAACTGGGGAGTATAGCCTAGCCAGGTTGACATATTAACTGTGATATCCAGGTTCTTTAAAAGGTGGGTGTACTCTGAGAACAAATGGCTATCTGTGTGGTATAAAAGAGGTATAATAGTGAAGTCTGTAATGCATTAGAGCCCTCTGGTATTGAGCCCTTTGAGGATTAAAAAAGAGAAGCACTCCTTTTTTCACAAGAGGGTTGTCAGGGACTTTAGCTCTGAAGTGCAGCATCACTGTTTTGGTTTCACTAACATCAGATTTTCTAGGCAGTTTCCTAAAATCTACTTTTTCCTTGAGCTTCAACTTGATGAGCATCCCACAAACACCTCAAATCTAAAATATCAAAATAGAACTAATTTCTCCTTCCCATGCTTTCTTTATCTCCTCTATTTTTGCTTCTGTTCTAGTCCCCGCCTCAATGTGTGGTATCATTAAATACATGATCTCTTAATTCAGAACCCTCAGAGTCATCCTAGTTTCCACTCTCTCACTTAACTTCTCATTCAATTAACACTAAATCCTACAAATTCTTTCCTCTCAGTTTCTTTCAGACTACCTCCTTTTCTAGTCCCTCCATTACTACCATAGGTCGGTCCCCAAATGGTCCTTGCTGCCTGTGGTCATGTTTATTCTTCACTGAATCCTCCACACCATTACAAGAATGGTTTTTCTAAAACCTAAATCTGATGACCAAATGCTCTTCTTAAAACTGTTACTGAGAGAAAAAACCTCTAAACCTCAGAGTGTGGTTAGTAGGGCCTCCATAGCCTGTTTATCTGTAGCCTTGTTTGTTATTCAGTAGCATGTCTTCAGCTTTACTATCTGACTCCCACCAAACAAGCATCAGAACAACAGCCATAACCCAAGTATTTGCATTTTCTTAAATATGTTATGCTGCTTTGTACTTGTTTTTTTTTTTAATTTAAATTCAATTTAGTTAACAAATAATGTATTATTAATTTCAGGGTAGAATTTCATGATTTACCAGTTACATATAACACGCAGTATTCACTATATCAAATGTCCCTGTTAATGCCTAGCACCCAATAACCTCATCTCCCCTCCAGAAACACCCTCTCCTTCCCTCCAGCAACCCTCAGTTTGTTCCCTACAGTTAAGAGTCTTTTATTCTTTGTCTCCCTCTCTCTTTTTATCTTATTGTATTTTCCTCTATGTTTATCTGTTTTGTTTCTTAAATTCCACATGAATGAAATAATAGTGGTATTTGTCTTTTCTCTGACTATTTCATTTAGCATAATACCCTCTAATTCCATCCACGTCATTGCAAACAGCAAGTTCATTCTTTTTGATGACTAATATTCCATTATATATATACCACATCTTTTTTATCCATTCATCTCTTGATGGGCATCTGAGCTCTTTCCATATTTGGGCTATTGTCAACATTGCTGCTATAAACATTGGGTGCATGTGCCCCTTTGAATCACTAGTTTTGTATCCTTTGGATAAATGTCTAGTAGTGCATTTGCTGGATCATAGGGTAGTTCTGTTTGTAACTTTTTGAGGAACCCCCATACTGTTTTCTAGAATGACTGAACAAGTTTGCATTCCCACCGACAGTGTAAGTGGGCTTCCCTTTCTCCACATCCTTGCCAACATCTGTTTTTTCCTGAGTTGTTAATTTTAGCCATTCTGACCAGTGTAATCTGGTATCTCATTCTGGTTTTGATTTGTATTTCCCTGATGCTGAGTGATGGTGAACACTTTTTCAAGTAACCATTTGTATGTCTTCTTTGGAGAAATGTGTGTTCATGTCTTCTGTCCATTTCTTGACTGGATTTTTTGATTTTGGGGTGCTGAGTTTAATAAGTTCTTTATGCATTTTGGATACTAGCCCTTTATTTGATATGCCATTTGAAAATATCTTTTCCATTGCCTTTTAATTTTGTTGATTGTTTCCTGTGCTATGCAAAAGCTTTTTATTCTGGTGAAGTCCCAATAGTTTTTTTTCCCCCAATAGTTCATTTTTGCTTCTGTTCCCCTTGCCCTTAGAGATGTGTCCTGTAAGAAGTTGCTTTGATCAAGACCATAGAGGTTGTTGACTGTGTTCTCCTCTAGGATTTTGATGGATTCCTATCTTACTTTTAGTTCTTTCATCCATTTTGAATTTATTTTTGTATATTGTGTAAGAAAGTGGTCCAGTTTCATTCTGTATGTGGCCATCCAGTTTTTCCAAAACCATTTATTGAAAAGACTGTCTTTTTTCCATTGGATACTCTTGCCTGCTTTGTCCAAGATTAACTGATCACAGAGTTGAGGGTCTCTTTCTGGGTTTTCTGTTCTGTTCCATTGATTTTTGTGTCTATTTTGTGTCAGTACCATACTGTCTTGATAACAGCTTTGTAATAGAGCTTAAAGCCTGGAATTGTGATGTTTCCAGCTTTGGTTTTTCTTTTTCACCATTACTTTGGCTATTTGGTTTTTTTTCTGGTTCCATAAATTTTAGGATTGTTTGTTCCAGCTCTCTGAAAAATGTTGATGGTATTTTGATAGGGATTGCATTGAATGTGTAGATTGCTCTGGGTAGCATGGACATTTTAACAATACTTGTTCTTCCAATCCATGAGCATGGAATGTTTTTCCATTTCTTTGTGTCTTCCTCAATTTCTTTTGTAAGTGTTCTATAGTTTTCAGAATACAGATCCTTTACCTCTTTGGTTAGGTTTATTCCTAGATATCTTATGGTTATTGGTGCAACTGTAAACAGGATCTGTTCCTTGATTTCTCTTTCCGTTGCTTCATTGTTTGTGTACAGAAACCAGCAGACTTCTGTGCATGATTTTATGTCCTGCAACTTTGCTGAATTCCTTCATCAGTTCTAGCAATTTTTTGGTGGAGTTTTCCTATCCATTTACTTTTTATTCTGGTTCTTCCATCTTTTCCTAATGCTTTTTCTGCCTATGGAGCTTTTGCACCTTCACACATTCAGGATGGCACCTACTTATCTTTAAGACTCAATATCTAAAGGACATGGTGGGAAGGTTACTTCCTCTTCAGAGATGGTTGAGGAAGAATTATATATGAGAAGATACACAAGAAGGTACTTTGCCAGGAATAGTTTTAGGAAATAACGTAGTTACTCAAAAAAGATTGAAACTATAAAACATCCAAACAAAATATTTACTTGGGACTCTAAGAAGTTGACAGACTTTTACTTTTTTTTATATTCAACCTTTCTAAGAGAATTTTTTTTAAAGATTTTATTTATTAATTTGACAGAGAGATCACAAGTAGGCAGAGTCAGGCAGAAAGAGAGGAGGGAGCAGGCTCCCTGGTGACATGACCTGAGCTGAAGGCAGAGGCTTTAACCCTCTGAGCCACCCAGGTGCCCCGGGAATTTTTTTAATACACAAAGTTACTTCACAATGTTTTCTTGTAGCTTTTTAAAAGTCTAATAGCTTGCATTGTAGGTATGACAGAAGCAATGTATATGTATCCTATAAAGTCAAAACACATCTTCCTCTAAAGAGTGATGTGGACTTTAATTCTATAGCCAACGTTATCCATTATCTTCTTGTTTATGGCAGCCATTTTTGTTATGTGTCATAGGACCTGCCATGAGTATATATTGTAATACCTACATGGTTGTCCTGAAATTTAATAAACTCACTTCTGGACTTCTGCACAGGACATTTATATCATACCCCCAAAGTAAGTTATCAGACTTTACGATGTCCAGGGGAAAGAAAAGAGAGTACACAAGGGCTTTATGAAGACTCTGCTGTATTTATGTGTGTGTATGTGGATGTCCAACATTTTTGTGTACATGTAAATATTTATGCATATGCAACAGATATTTCTGGTGTAGTTTTAAGTCTGTTTCCTCCCACCTTGTCCTGAGTGGAATGAAGTTAAGCTTGTCCTCATCTTTCTCAAACATTTTTACCCTTGACCGCTGTTACTAAGCCATCTCTTAGCTTATTCACTGTTCAAAAATTATCTAGTTCTTCTCATTTGTCTTCTTTCTATTTCCCAATTGTGAACTATTTCCATTTAGAAGACATTCATGGTAGGCTTTAGGGGTACAAAAATGGGGGTCCCTATTTCAAGAAATAACACTGAAAGTTTCAGTAGGGTAGGAGACTGATTCTTCCCGAGGGTTTTCTAGGAGATACTTTTATTTATCCAAATATTTAAATGATTGCAGCAGTCATAACACCATTTCGTGTGTCAGGTATCATTCGAAGAATTTAAAAACACTTAGCAATTTTTTGAACAGAACAAGGGGATCTCGTTGATTTGCACTTCAGAAAACTGCAAACCTAAAAGTTCTTAAAATCTTGGCATTTTTTTTCTGAAGTGGAAAGTGGCCCCTGGCTTCCACAGTGTTACAGGCTGTGGCATTCACTGATAAGCGAGCCAGAGTGAAGCACTTATTATCCTGTAAGATTACATTCCAGTTATTGCATAAGTACGTTTTTCATTATACAAATGTACTTCAGTGATTTTAAATCTTTGACTAGTTGTAATACTAAGAATACTTTACTCTCCACAAAGATTTTAGTTACAGTAGTATTTACTCTAAAATGCCAAATGATAAGGTCCCCTCAAATCTGTGTTGAAATGAGCAGGCTACAACTTCAGCTCTGCACGGTTACTGGATACCAGAAAGTGGGAAGAAGGATTCGCTATACTGGTGGGAATTGCCAAGAATTAGTCTGTGGCTTATACATATGATTTTTTCTCTGTGCATATGTAATAAGGGCAGAGTGACCTGAAGAGAAATACCTTAATATCACATTGGCCACATAGCCTGCATCCCAGGTCCCAGCTGGGGAGGAGGGGAAGGCATCATCGCCCTTCCTTTCCTTATGCCTGCCAGAAGACTGAGATGTCTCTGCAGGCCCTGGGAGCAGAGGAGGAGCAAGAGAGGGAGGAACAATTGTGGGTATTCATACTTCTGGATCAACCACAGTAAGCTGTCCTCACACCGCCTGTATGGAGACCTTGCTAAAAAGAAGGGATGTGTATCTAAGAGGTGATGTAAGGACATGTGTTTAGCAAACAGCTGTAAGAACACCCATGCATCCACCCATCTCCCTAGAAAGAGGATGAGAAGAAGCTGCTATATACATTAGGTAAGGGGATCTCCATGTCCAAATCTGCTTCCTGTGACCCCCGAATACCTTATTCTCAAACTCCTTTCGATGAAAATAGTCTTAGCCGTCCCATCTCATTTGAATATTCTTCAAGCTTTTTCTTGGCCCAGGGAGATCATTAAAACATATTTGGTACCATAAAGCTATTGAAGCTTCCCTTTTACTCTTATGAAATGATATTAGAATGAAAATGACCTCTCTGCTGCCCCCATTTTCCTACTGCCCACTCTTAACTAGTAGCTTGCTGTGATTGCTGCCATTGCTGATGGGGTTCCTGTCCGTGAGCATCTATTTAATGACTCAGGAGTAACTTACACGTACTGGGGCATGATAACAGCCCATTGAACACCCCCATTTCTTAAATCATAACATTTTTAAGGCTATGTTACTGAGCAAGAGTGGTGCTTTTTCAGCTAAAAGAAAAAGATCCAATGAATATTTTTGTGAAATGCATATTTATAGGTCAGAATTTCATTTATATTCGATTGTAATAAATAGGTGGGTTTTTATCTTTTTGGAGGGGGAGTGGGTACCCACTTTTTTTAAAGTGGGTAAACCAATTATTTAAAGGAATTTCCCTGATTCACCCTATTTTATGTTTCCTTTGTCTTCCCAAACCTAATGTGACAAGTCTGATACAAGTAAGACAGAAATAAATCAGAGAGAAACAAAATCTAGCCCTCCTTACAGCTTTCAGGATTAAATATAATAAAAGTAATGAATCCTGTTATGCTGAAAATAAATAAATTTTTAAAAAAGTAAAAAAAAATAATAAAAAATCTTTATTTCTTCTGTTAAAGGGAGATACAAGGTATTAGGAAAGACTATTTTAGATGAGCTCATACTGAGCTTTATGTGTTTTTAACCTAAGAGTTCTTCTGAAAATCGTTATTAATTCCACTTCTCTAAGGAATAGAGAGGAAGCAAACCAGAGGCATGTTTTCTAGGTAGGATGAATGCCTGGGAGAGTTTGCTTGAAGCGCGAGAACTGGGGAGCCAGGAGCACCTGGGTGGCTGGGTTGATAAGAGTCTATCCTCAGCTCAGGCCATGATCCCAGGGTCCTTGGATCGAGTCCCGAATCAGGCTCCTTGCTCAGCATGGAGCCTGTTTCTCCCTCTCCTTCTTCTGCTCCCCCTGTTTGTGCTCTCTTGCTTTCTTTCTGTCAAACAAATAAATAAAATCTTAAAAAAAAATTAGGAAGCCATTCATTTAGCTGACAGCAACACATCCCCCCCCCCTTTTTTTTTTTAAAGATTTATTTATTTGACAGAGAGAGAGATCACAAGTAGGCAGAGAGGCAGGCAGAGAGAGAGGGGAACAGGCTCCCTGCTGAGCAGAGAGCCCGATGTGGGGCTTGATCCCAGGACCCTGAGACCATGACTTGAGCTGAAGGCAGAGGCTTAACCCACTGAGTCACCCGGGTGAAATCAGTTGCCCCAGCAACTGATTTCTTATCTGGAACGGATGGAGCCGATTCAGTCTACTTGGGTCTCCAGTTAGGAATGCCAACAATAGGCTAGTGAGTCACATCTAGCCATTGGGAGGGAATTTGAAACTCCCAAATCTGCCTTGGAACTGTTTGATAACTGTTTTCATACTTCTCTCAGCAGAGCAAGAAACACAACAAGTACCTAGTGTTTCTAGTGAGCCAGATAAAACAACAAACACAAACATGGGTTTGTTGACTCCTTTCTTTCAGGTGTCTCTCTTGGTCATTGTATGGTATCCTCACATCTGGAACTCTTTTGAAGGTGGAAGGAAAAGAGAAAAGTGTATGAGAGGACTGAGAAGCGTGAATGAAAATGAAGTTAGTTCAGGAGGGAGGAAGACCTTCAAGCTGATGTAAAGAAAAAATCACTTTTTTGTCTGCTTTTCCTTCTCTGGACTTTGAATAATTTGGGGGCTCAGAAGATAGCAACAAAAAAGTAAGAGAAAGAATTCTGCTGACACCCCACTTTTCTGGAATGAAGAAGATCCAGTGGCTCTAATTTTTCTTTTGAAAACATCCTATAAGTAAAAGTAGGCCAAAAGGCTTTGCCCAAACCATTAACTAAGATAGTGCCAGAACCAGATTTTCTATCAACTGGTTCAGAAAAATTGCATTTTCCGTGATTAAAAATGATTTTCTGTTTTTTAAACACAGCCTTAGTAATGGAAGATAAGTAATGCTCCTAAATTGTCAAAACCTTGTAATTTCGTTTACAAGCCCAGAGCTATCTTTTTTGCTGTTTTATTTTTGTCACTTTCGTTTTTTCATCTTTTAAACTTTAATAGCAGATCAACATTTACTTATTAAACATAGAAATTAAAAAGGGGAAATGTTATGAAGAGTAGATCTATAAAATTTACTGTGTAAATTAATATTTCTGTTGGGCTTGGCTATGTTGAAGTTCCCATTGGCTTTCAAAATTTGTGGGATGGCACCAAAGCATGTGGGTTCCATTCTCCCTATACATTTTCACTCAGAAATTATTGACGCTGAAATGATTGTCTATAGAATGTACAATGCCCCGAAGAGACTTCATAACATCCTTTATTGGTTATTCCTCACATCGCATGTATGTAGTAAGTAAGAATTACCAGGAAGGTGATAAAGATCATATCCTCAGACCTGAGACAAAAACTCCGAAAACTCTCTCAATAACAGAGAGTAATGTTCAGGATCAAGGGATAGTTCTAACACTCTACGTGCGTATTTACATCCTTCTTAATGAAAATAGGACCTCGAGTCTCAAAGATAGCTTCTGCACTGGATACAAGGAAAAACTAAATCTTTACAAAAAATTGAGCTTCAAGCCACCAATTGGAGAATAAAAGAAGAGTTGAAATTTAGAGAAAATACTGTGGATAGATTTTGCTGCAAAGGCCTAGACTTTCAGGACACAGGACTCCACAAAGAGGGAGAGCAGGCCTCTGCAGTGGAATGACGAGGGCTCCTTCTTCAACGTAGGCAGGGAAACCATCCTCAAATACAAGCAGGGACAGGAGAATCCAGAAGGTGAGTGAGCAAAGGAATCATCACTGGCAGGATCATTGAGCTTTTCCTGAATTTTTATCTCTTTCAGATCCTTCCTGTATGCCACCTGCCTTGTTAAAGTAAGCCCAAGAAAGAAAGGCAAAGTGGCAAGAATAAAGAAAACCCTGGAAAATATAGAATAGGCCTCCATTACATGTCTTTCTGTGGTGTATGCAGAGACAAATCATCTGAAAGATGCCTCTGGTTATCCAAAATATGAATTTTTATTTTAGGCCCAAGGGGAACTTTATCATATTCTGCTCTTTGAATGGGATAGCTCTTCGCATATGTTTTATTTAAGAAAATAAATATGGAGATGGAAAATTATTTAAGTGGGGCAGAGTTAAGCCTTGGAAATGATCTTAGAATAAAATCTGATGAGGGTAAAGGCAGCTTCGCTTTTCAGAAGTTAATCACTTAAAAGAAAAATTGTGCATGTGTAACTGGCAATACATTTTGGAGAACTGATTAAGTTCAGAGGAGTTGACAAAACACTCAGCCAAATTTTTCAAAAAAATTTTTTAATTTAAATTCAGTTAGTCAACACGTTAGTTTTTGATTTAATGTTCAATGATTCATTAGTTGTGTATAACACCCAGTGCTCATCACAACATGTGCCCTCCTTAATGCTGTCACCCAGTTATCCCATACCCCCACCCACGTCCCTTTCCACAACCCTGTTTGTTTCCCAGAGTGAGGAGTCTCTCATGGTTTGTCTCCCTCTCTGATTTCTTCCCACTCAGTTTTGTGTCCTTCCCCTACTGTCCTCGGCACCATTCCTTATATTCCACATATGAGTGAAACTTGATGATAATTGTCTTTCTCTGATTGACTTATTTCACTTAGCATAATACCCTCCAGTTCCATCCATGTGATGCAAAAGGTAGGTACCAATTTTTTTTTTTAAAGATTTTATTTATTTATTTGACAGAGAGAGATCACAAGTAGGCATAGAGGCAGGCAGAGAGAGAGAGAGGAGGAAGCAGGCTCCCTACTGAGCAGAGAGCCCGAAGAGGGACTCGATCCCAGGACCCTGAGATCATGACCTGAGCCGAAGGCAGCGGCTTAACCCACTGAGCCACCCAGGCGCCCTAGGTACCAATTTTTAAAGACTTTTTTCTTATTCTTTGTAGGCTTAAACTGTCATCTAAAGACCCGCTGATTTTGCCTTGTCATTGCGGTTAGTGGAATTTTTGTGCTGTGTGATTTGGATATAATCCATATATCACCATGGCATAGTTGGTACATTTATTAGTATCTATAACACATTATTAAGTGGCCATAACATTTAAGTTCAGTGTGTTGATGAATACATCCACTATTGAGTTAATAAAGATCATTATAATATATGTAATATTTTATAAGCTTCCACTCCAAAACATAAAGAGATTGTTAGAGATAACTATTCCTAAGGTGAGACCACAAAGACACTTGCGATGCAGTTCTCAACTTCATTCCTATTTCCACCTAGCTGTGTAACATGTGTTATTAATACAGGGCTGGGAATATGTGAGGATGTGAGTGGTAGAGTATATTTCATCATTATTGTAGAATCAGCTATACAAATCTTTATCTGCCCTCTGGTAGGACTTTGCAAGTAACAAACATCCTACAAAGTTGATGCCGTGCTAAGTGGTTTAGACTTTGTCCTGTAAGGAATGAGAGATATTAAATAATTTTGAAGTGGGAGGTCCCTTGACCAGGGCAGATTATTTAAAGAGCTGTCTGGTATAGTGTGCTAGAGGGATGAGAGGGAACTGAGTCTGGAAGTTGGATGAACTCTCAAGAGTTTAGTGCAAAAGCTACAGAAAGCTTGGAGTGCAATAATGAGGGTAAGGAAGCAAGGGGTGAGATGGGTTCAAGAGGCAATTACAAGGAAGACTGAATTACTCTAAGAGGTGTGAGAGACGTGTCAGGTTCTTCCTCAAAAATTTGGCTTGGACAACTGGGTAAATGTTGATGTTACCCACCCTATCGGGAATATGGTAGAAGAAGCAGGTTTGGCAAGAGAAGAAAGAATATGGCCAAGTGTGGGACAGGTTGAGTGTCCAGTGCCTGAGGGGCGTAAGTACCACAGAGCAGCAGTCTCTAGCACATTTGGAAATCTGGATCTCAAGTCCAAAAAAATGGTTTGGTCTGGCATATAGATTTGGAAATTGCACGGTTGGTGTTTGGATTCTTGGAGTTGATGAGCTCAGTAAGAAATAAATCAGTGCAAAGGAGTTGGTATTGCTTCAGTGAACTTCCTGATGCAGTGTTCTTTCCATAATAAAAATGAAGCTTCAGAAAGCACAGGGAGTTTCTCAATATGAGGCTCTTGGCCCTCTAGCTTTGGAGAGGTAGCTCTCTACTGTTCCCAGTAATGATAGTTAGCATTGTTGCAAAAAAGGAACAGGTGGCCCTTTCCTCATCAGGGCTCATTTACTATGAATGTTTGTTTATCTCAATTTCTGCTGAGATCTTGGCCTCCATGCTCCTGGAATAGCTTCTAAAAGTATTGCCCACTAATGTATTCTTGGAATAATAGTGTGGATTTAGACTCCTGTGTGATACTGTAAATCATAAGATCTGCTGTCTGAACAGCTACTGGAGACATGCCTTTCTACATTATATTTGCCAACTTCACAGAAGCATGAAACCAGCTGTGTATCAGGCCTAACCATACTCAACATCTATAATACCAGTCTGCTTGGGAAATTCACAAAGTCAAGATGCTAACGCCATATTGGAAGGAAAGTTGGGATTAGTCAAAATTTAGGCACTGAATCAAGATTAACTTAGGCCAGTATGAATCAGTTTCTCGGGAGTTTAGAGTGTGGTAGTTAGGAATTTCTGTAAGTGCTTCTGTGATAAATATTTTAAAATAACTTTATCAGACAAATCTTCAAAATTAAGATTTGCGCTGGGGAAATGTACAAAATAAGTGTGATGAATATAATGTGAGTATCCAAATGTAAAGGGGAAAATTGTAGATGAATAAAACTAATATTTCTTTTCCACAGAATAATTGGCCAAAGAGGAAGAACAAACCATTTGCATACAAGAAAGAATGAACAATAAATCAATAAGCTTGATCATAGCTACATATAAATACATGAAAGACCATAGGAGATTATCCTTCTTATATATGACATAAACAAAGATAAATAAAATAATAAAAACTAAGTATTCGGGGCAGTAGAGAAAGAAGTACAAGTAAGATTTTACAAACTTATAAAACCATCCTAGAAAAAATTGGAAATGAAAACAATAAATATGATAGTACTGAGTGATCAATAATTCCACTTTTGGGGATGCAGCCTACGTAAATATTTCTAAGAGAAAAAATGTATCTGTTTTCCAGATGCTCATGGCAAATTATTCATCATATTAAAAAATTAGAAGCAAGCTTTAAGGGTTGGATTAGCAAATTACAACCTTTATCTTGATAAATGTGTGACCTATGTGGATACTTGGGAAATTACATAAAAAGTAGATTTAAATAAATGAAACACACAAGTAACATCACATACTTACAACTACATAAAATTTAAAAATAGATGTATGCACCTATAAAAGATTGGAAAAGATGACACAAATAGATAGTGTTTTAAAATTAAGGTACAGGCCAAAGAGTTCTTTAAATATAAATTAATTAAAAATGCTAATGCAGAAGAAAAGATTTTTAAATCTTTATTAGTTGTCTTAAGTTTAAGTTCCTCTCAAATTAAATGGGATGTTTAATCATTTTCAGGGGGCAGAGGACAAGATAAGACATAAAAATAAATGTTATATTTAACAAAATTCTGAGAGTGTTAGTGTCAGGGATAAATGTACACTCTTAAAAAAATTCAGAAAATCTCTAGTGGGTAGCATGCGTCTTTGGAAGGTCTTAATTAAGCCAACCTATTGTTCCTTATGCAATCATGTTAGTTAATTGTTCTTCCCTGTTCTTTCTTTAGATGTTGACATCACTGGATTGTTGTTAAGGTTTTGGTTCTAACATTTGTCGTGCCATCACAATGATTTCAAGTTAGAGGAAAACCTTAATAGTTTTGACCTTACTAAGTTGAAATTTGTAATAATTTAGGCAAGATGTATTTTAGTTCTCTGTGCATCAGCATCATACTGACTGGTCTTACTAGATCAGGCAAACTCTCCTGTGGCAAGATTTCTCAGGGACTACAGAGAGATTCTGGGAACAACTCTTCTCCAATCTTCTTTGTCTCTTGTCTGTCCCCATGAACTGTCTCTGTCTGAAATTTACCTGTTTTACTTAAGGATTTGCTATCAGCCAACACAAAAGTCCCTGGGGGAAGCACTCTAAACCAGAGGTCACAGTCTAGATCCTGCCAAGAAGTTGGGTCTTGTTCAATCCACAATGGTGTTTGTGTTTCTCCTCAGAATGTGAAGGCCTTTTGATAGGACATACACTTTTCCCTTCACTGGGATGCTCCTGTCGTCCTTACACCTGGCGACTTCATGCCTTTGCATTCACCACTTTAGCTGTGAAAAGACTCTCAGAAAACCATTTCAAAACATTCCACATTTCTTTCCTTGCTGTTCTCTAGTATAGTGTTTCCTATCAGAAGTGCTCACTGCCGCACGTATTTTCTGCTGCTTTGCTTTATGTTTATTAACATTTTATGGACACAGCCTGGGTTCTTCATTTAGTTGTATCTGCTTGAGGGCAGGGATAAGTATTAAATAGTTTTGTATCTGTCACCATGCCTAGTAGAAGGCCTTTTAGTCTAGGTGCTCCGTGACTACTGAATGAGAGAGATAATTGAGGATAAATAAAGAGCCTAACAGCAGATAGCATTCTATTCGTGTTGTCCTTTAAAGCTTGCAAACCATATGGATTATGTCCTTTGATCTTTCCCATCTCCTTTGACAGGAATGGGAGTGGTGACAGGGAATAGGGCATGAACACCCTAGATTCTGAGAAGGGAGTTGGAAGTTGGGATCTATACAAATGCTTATCCAAATACATTTCAAAATAGTGCTTTCACCCTGAATTTGAGTTTTAAGACCCAAATGTCTAATTACTGCTGTGTTACAAGAAATGTACAGTTGAGGAAATAGATACTGCTGCTATGCCTCAGTGTTTATGGCCCCACTCTTCTCTAGATAGAATTGCAGTAGGTGGAGTTGTCCCTGCCTCATGTAGTTGGAGTTGGCCATGGGACTAGTTCTGACGGGTGGGTTGCAGGCAGAAATGTATATAAATACATCTCTTTTCTTAGGACAAAACATTGGAGTGCCAGTTCAAAAAATGCAATCCTCTTCTTCCATATGGCTGCTGTCTTGATAGCACATGTTGCTTTGGATGTGACCTAAGACTGAGGCAATCGAGAATGTTCTATTGACACAGGGAGAACTATGCCTTGGTAATTGGCTAGAATTTGCAGGATTTGGAGAGTGTGAGAAGTGATCTTTCCTTGTATTAAGCATCTGTTGTTTTGGGGCTCTTCACTGCAGTATAGCCTTGACTGTCCTGATGAACAGTTCTTGGGACTGGGGTCAAGCACGTTGGAGGAACCGTTACTGACTGATTCCAGAGTGTGGTTGTCAAGAGTGTGGCCCCAGAGCCCAGTTGCCTGTGTTTCTATCCAAGAATCATTGCCAGTTCTTGAACTTCTCAGTTCCTCAGGTTTCTTAGCAATCATTTGGGATAATAATAGCACCTAGTTCATAGGGTTGTGGTATGGATGAATGAATTGCTTAAGGCAAAACACTATGAACCGTGCTCAGCAAGAGTTATTATTAATATTATCACTAGTCAGAAAGCTGCCCAAGATGATAACTCTAGTGTCTGGTTTCTTACCACTGAATCTGCTTTTTCTCTGTCTCCTATCATAGTGGCGTCATGGTTAGTCATGCTAAAAAATGTGGTACCTTCTTATCATGCTCTGTCACCAGCCATATTCAACCAGTTGCTGGCAGTTTTATTTTGACAATATAAATAAATAAATACTACTATATAATCTCTTAAAAATACATCCTCTCTTCTCTTTTCACATGGCCACATCATAATTCATTAGCACTGCCTAGATTATAGCAATAGCCTCCTAATTTGTCCGCCTGCATCCAATATTTGGGAAGCAGAATGATTATAGTACAGAGAGGATACAATTTGACCTTCTTGTCATACGACCTGACATTGAAGCCTGGCTCTATCTCTTGCCAGCTATGGGATTTGGGGAAAGTTACTTAATGTCTTTTTCTTCACCTATATAAAGGGGTACCAATATTTTCTTCACAGAATTGTTGAGAGATTATATGAAATAATTAAGGTAAAGCATTCAGTATATAGTAGGGGATCAATCATTCTTAATCTGATTCTTTTTCCTCCCTTGCATTTAGCCCAAATTGTTGCCAATATTATTTTCCAGAAGTCTAGGCCAAATCAAATTCCTTCCTTCCTTAGAACCATAGAGTGTAAAATAAAATGCAGATTCCTTAATATGGGATTCAAGAACCTCCAGAACCTGCTTCCATACTTTTATTTTTTTTTATAAATTAATTTATTTATTTTCAGAAAAACAGTATTCATTGTTTTTTCACCACACCCAGTGCTCCATGCAATCTGTGCCCTCCATAATACCCACCACCCGGTACCCCAACCTCCCACCCACCGCCACTTCAAACCATTACATTCCTCTTTGGCTTTGCATTCCATGGCTTGCTAGTCCTTGAACATGACTCTGAGATTCCGCCTGTGCTTTCCTTTCAGCATAGGATGATCTAGTTCCTTGGTGGTTATAGTTAATAATACGGTGTTGTATCCTTGAAAAGTTGCTAAGACAGTAGATCTTCAAAGTTCTCATCACTAGAAAAAGATCATAACTATGTGTGTGGTTGGGAGTCAACTAAACTTACTGTGGTGACCATTTTGCAATATATGCAAATATCAAGTCCAGTTATACGTTTGAAATTCATATAATGATACATGTCAATTACACCTTAAAACAGCCACTTCTTCTAAGTTCAGAACTAATGCCATATCCTCTGAGGTGCAAGACTTCCTTCATCCCTCTGTGTATCAGTAAGCTATTGCCATAAAATTGCTATGCTGTATGCCACACTGAAACTCAGTGGCTTAAAACATCAAGCACTCATTCCCATAGATCTCAGGGCTGGCTGAAGATGGAAGTAGGCTGGGCTCAGTTAGAGTGTCTAGTTTTGTTCTGCCTGTCTCTTCTTTTCTATTAGGACAAGCATGTTAGTTAGCCTAGACGTGTTCTTCTCATGGTAATGGTAGAGGTTTGAGAGCTCAAGCAAAAATATGTAGGCTTCTTGAGTCCTGTCTATGGAGCGGACACTCCATGAATTTTGCCTCATTCTGTTAGTTAAAGGAAGTCACATAGCCAAACCCAAAGACAAGGTGCCTCTCCCACAATGTATGGGCACTTCAGGGTTACCTGACAAAGGGTGTGGTCATAGAAGAGATGAGAAATTGGAGCCACTAATGCAATCTTCCACACTCTATTGGAATGAATGGGTCTTGTTTCTGGGATCCTAGCATCTTTACTTCTATCTCTATTATAGGGGTTAAATAGTTCTGCATTGATTGTTTCTTTGCTTACGTACTTTTTTTTTTTTTAAGATTTTATTTATTTGACACAGAGAAATCACAAGTAGGCAGAGAGGCAGGCAGAGAGAGAGAGAGAGAGAGAGAGAGAAGCAGGCTCCCTGCTGAGCAGAGAGCCTGATGCAGACCTCAATCCCAGGACCCTGAGATCATGACCTGAGCCAAAGACAGAGGGTTAACCCACTAAGCCACCCAGGCGCCCCTGTTTTACTTTCTTTAAACTTTACTTTCTTTAAACTCCCAGAAGGGAGGCAGAGATGTGTTTGACTTATTCTTTTTTTTCCAACAGTACTTAGCATCCTGCTTTTACATAATCAGTGTTTGGGTAATGTTTTTCAAATTACTATTTTATCTATCTATCTATCTATTTAAAGATTTTACTTACTTATTTGAGAGAAAGGGAGAGAGAGAGAGTATAAGCAGGGGAGAGGGCAGGGGAAGAGGGAAGAAGCAGGCCCCTCTACTAAGCAGGGAGCCTGATGGGGGGTTCGATCCCAGGACCCTGCAATCATGACCTGAACCGAAGGTGGACACTTAACCAACTGAGCCACCCAGGTGCCCCTCAAATTAGTATTTTAAAATTTAAACTGAACTAGCTAACTAAGAGATGTGCTTTAGCATTTTGTAAAGAGAAATTTATGAAGGGTTTTTGTTCAGAAAGGAAGAAATTCAGATATTGTTCCTAAATAGAGGCAAAAGAATTTTTCTCTACAGAGTCACTAAATTATATATGAATTGGTGCTCATAGCAATCTACCAATGGGTAAAAGAAAAAAATTTGCAAAGAAGGAAATTTGGAAGGGTTTATGAAATGTATTAGTAAACATGGATGCAGAGGAAGAGGTGTTTGTAAGATGTGAGAGAACATACATTTTGAAGTTTTTAAAAATGGGCATAATAATTTTTTTTTTTTTAGACTTTAATTTTTTAATAAACATATATTTTTATCCCCAGGGGTACAGGTCTGTGAATCACCAGGTTTACACACTTCAAGAAGATGTGGTATATATACACAATGGAATACTATGCAGCCATCAAAAGAAATGAAATCTTGCCATTTGCAACAATATGGATGGAACTAGAGCGTATCATGCTTAGCGAAGTAAGTCGGGCATAATAATTTTTAAGAAGGTTAAGAATAAGCACATTGTATACTGTGGCTTGCCAAAAATCATCATCAAAAACGCATTTATTAGTGTTCACTGATGATCCGTTGTTACATTGGAGATGGTAAAATGGTGAACCTCTAATTCTATTATTCCTTACGCATTTATTGACCAGAATGTTTGTAAAGAAGAGCTTTTCTTCCCTCTCCCCACCACCATTTCCTTCAAATGTCCCTGTGGACTAATGGAGTCTTCTTTATTCAATATCTCATAATCAATATGGTCATTATTCTTTCTCAAGCTAAAAGAGCCCCAAATTTGGCCAGTGGGAGATCCTTTCATCTGGATCGTATGTTCTTTTGATACGTCCCCATTAGTTTTAGAGCACTTCCTTGCCTTCAGGCCAAACAAGATATTCTGGGATCACCTTGTATTTTCCCTGACTCCACCAAAAATTAGCCATTTCTCCAAAGATTCCTGGTTCCTTTTCCTGGAGAATGGTGCTTAGAAACCAGGATCTGGCTCTGAGTGTGTTCACTGTTACTGTGAAGTCATTGCTTGTAGGTCCTTTTAGTGGACTTATATCTAAAATTTTTTATTTCTGTCCATAATTGCTGCACTAATACCATTATCAACAACAAATAACCTATTCAGAGTTTAAGATTTCTTTTTAATACTCTTTGTCCAATTATTAGGAAACAGGAATGTGAGAGCACAATCTCAAATTATCCCAGCAGATTACTTAGTAATTACAAAGAGATAATATACCTTTATAATTGAGAGATCTGGTAGATACCCCGAAATCAATGATCACATTTGCTATTATCAATAATGGGACACACTGACATTTTGTACCTCCTGATAATTTAATGCATTGGAGAAGTTCACAAAATTACCTTGCCAGAAATGTTTATCCTTAATTTATTCATGAGAAAAGAATCAAACAATTCTTGATTGTGAAGTATTCTGTAAGGTAATTTTGGCCCAGTCTTTCCAAAAATGTCAGTGTCTTGAAAGGCAAAATAAGATGGAGGAACTATTCTAGATTAAAGGAGACTTAAGAGAAAGGATAATTAAATCCAATAAGGGACATTCATGGGACAATTGTAGATGCTGAATACTGATTTAAGTGTAATTATAATCTATGCATATTAGAGATTATGAAGGAAGGAAATGTGCATTTATGTGGTACATTTGTTTTTGTTTTTATTTGTGAAAGAGAAACAAATTCTTATGTTCCATAGTAGGATGTCAATGGACAATGGAGAGGAGTAATGTAAGTGTGTCATTTTGAGCTGTGAGGGTTAGTGTCATCAGTTTGAATCACTGAGGGGCACCTGGGTTGCTCAGTAGTTAAAGGTCAGACCCTTGATCTCAGCTCAGGTCATGGCACTATGTTAGGCTCCATGCTGGGCAAGAAGCCCACTTTTTTAAATTTTATTTTTAAAGCTGAAAGTGGTAGCCTTTAGGGAGGGGGAAAAGGTGGTGGGAGGTCAGAGGACTGGTGTTGAACAACTTGAATATTTTAAACTTTGCTCATACAACTTTGACAAAACGAAAATCTCAATTTAAAAAGAAAATCAGTTTCAATTTAAAAACAGAATGAAAGGGACATTTGGGTGGCTCAGTTGGTTAAGCTGCTGCCTTTGGCTCTAGTCATGATCCCAGAGTCCTGGGATCGAGTTCCACATAGGGCTCCTTGCTCAGTGGGGAGTCTGCTTCTCTCTCTGCTTCTGCCTGCCACTCTGCCTGCTGTGCTCTCTCTCTCTGACAAATAAATAAATAAAGTCTTTGGAAAAAAAAAACCAGAACGAAAAAATGAGTGTAGGTGATGAAGAGCTACAGGGGAGAGGGATGTTGGGGCCAGACTGTGAAGGAACCAGCGTCTGTAAAGGGGAGTTTAAACCAAACTCCACTAGCGGGTAGCCTCTTGAGTGTTCAAGCAGGGTCATGGTGCTTCTGCTCCAATAAGGATGGAGAAGCTTTTTTAGGGTCTGCTTAGAAGTTACTCATTCATTTATTCATTCAGACACCGAGCTGGGTGTCTGCAGGGTTGTAGTGAACAAAATGTTCCAGCCTGTCGCCCTGGCGGAGCTCACTTTATGTACGGCTCAGGCTGATGTATAGAGTTGGGGCTTGTGAGGAATAATCATGCCTTGCCTCAGATTGGCACCTCAGAATTCTTTGAAAATGCTACTATATGTGTGTGTGTGTGTGTGTGTGTGTGTGTGCTCACGTGCACATGCTTTCCAATGGAATCCAGCACAAGTGATCTTCAAACACCTTTGTGACTCTGCGTGACTCTCAACAGCCTGTCCAAATCTCCCAGTTGGCTCTTCTTTCTGGTACTTAAGGCCGGAAATCCCAATTCTTTGTCCCTATTTCCTTGAACCCTGGTTCTACGCAGGATCCTTTGGCTGTGAATGGGAAGGGTGCCAGGTGATGGGAGCCCAGAGACCATCGAAAGTGGGCAGAGGTCACATCAATAAAAGCTACTCTGGAAGCTAAAAGGATGCTGATGGGGGTATGAAGATGAGGGGCTGCCTCCCCAGAGGAGGAGGCCAGTGCCTGCTCCAGGAATAAAGGCCTGCACAGAAGGAGGAAGATTCTAAAATGGAAAACCAATATTGGGGGAATGGATACCTGGATCACAAGGAAAACCCTTAGAAAACTTCAGACATGAAGTGATGAGAGAGAAGGGAACCTGTGAGAGGAGAGATACAGAATTTATCTCTCTTGTTTTACATTTGCATCATTATCAGACTGCCTCTGGTAATAAGATGTTTGAAAATGCCTTCAGATAGAGATGGGATCTTTCATCCATATCTGTAGTAAAAGAAATTAGGGCACATTTCTCAAGAAGCTTGATCAGTCATAATGAAACACCAGGAGTGCATCTTCTCTGCATCATAATGGTGAGACTAGAGGCCATTTTTTCCCCTTAAAGTATTTTGATGGGGTTGGGGGAGGGAAGAAAAGAAAAGAAAAGAAAACATATTCAGGTAGATAAAATCAATATTCTAAAGGATTTCTTAAAAAACAAACAAGAAACAAAAAAACAACAGCTAGTTTGGAAAAAGGGTTGTCATATCTTTGCTATATTGGAGGAGGAGGAAAAACCCAGTGAGGCAGTGCCAACTCTAACTGTGTTTAATTGGGGGTTATTTCCACTCAGGGTGTGTTCTTGCAGGAGTTGAGTGATGCTGGAAATAACACCATGCAAATTCTTCTCTTTATCCCAGAGAACTTACTATCACATCACAACTTCCATCCACTTTCTAGGTTCACTTATTCTTTTCTCTGCAAGTCTTGTATATTCCCCTCTTCTTTCCTCCCCTCCGTCCCTAGTGTATATTTTGGAAAAGAAAAGAGACTATGTCGGGAAGGGTTAAAGAAATGTTTCTCTGCATATACAATGCGAATGTGTTGTAGTGTATTGTTACAATGTACACAACAGGCTCAAGAAAATGCAGTGGATAATGAAGACTTCTGTAATTCTTGGAGGTCCGGCAGGGCTTCAGGCCAGAGGGGAGGGGGTGAAAGTTGTTTATCCCTTTGACAAAAGACTGCCTGGGTTGAATAATTAATATCATTATGATAAGAACAAAATAGATTCTTTTAAAAGAGTAATGATGGTGGAATCAGGATCTTAGTATGCTTGTGAGAGTTATTAAAATTGGATGCTCTGTGTTTCCTGTACACTTCAGGAATTGCAAGCAAAAGAAGATGGATTGGATTCAGTAGAATGCATTAATATGCATGTTGTCAACTGAGCCTTTAACGAATTATTTTTTCAAAGATAAAATTCGAATATTTTCTCTAGAAACTAGGAAGCCTGTTTTACATTAGGTAACGAGCAGAGGCAGACTGACTTTGAAGCTAATGCAGCTTCAGATTCCCAACCCTTCACTTGGGGCCCTTTCTTCTAAGGCTGTGGGAGAGGCCCTAATAATGTGTCCAAATGTTTTAGTAAAATTTGCAAAAGTAGCATATTTTAATTGCAACCATTTAAGCTTGCTGTCTCTTTCCACTCTAACTTTCTCTGTCTGATTTCCTCTCACACTGGGTGTCATTGGAGTGGCAGTGAGCATTTCTGAGATGAAGCTAAGTGGAGGTTGAGTTGGGAATAATTTAATTTGGGTTCAGTGAGATATATTTGTGCGGCTTGCCATCAGTTTCCTATAGAGTTAAGCTGTTGCCAGCTTTTTCAATGAAGGAACTCTGCAGCACTGTGACATGGAAGTCTCAGAGACCATGTGCTCAGTGCAACATCTCCTTATTCAAGCTGGGGCAAATGCTGTCTCCAGCTTACCTGAAGTTGCAGACTGCTTTTGTATTCCGTAATGCTTTTTTTTTTTTTCCCCTTTCCAATTTGTCTCACAAATAGAATATTTGACAACTTAGAATTTTTTTAAAGAATCAAAGTGTAGGATGTGAGGGCGATCTGGCTGTGACATCTGTCACCCCATTGATTGCCAGGGTTGATTCGGCTGATCTGGCTGGCTAGGCGGGTGTCCCCTTCCTCCCTCACTGCTCCATGTGCGTCCCTCCCGAAGCTGCGCGCTCGGTTGGAGAGGACCGTTCTTCGGTCAAGGGTATAGGAGTAGCTGCGCTCCCCTGCTAGAACCTCCAAACAAGCTCTCAAGAATCAAAGTGTAATGCTTCCCATTGGAAAGCCGTTGAAGTTTTGTACCATGAGTACATCAACATGAAGCTTCGAGAATTTTCCATAGGCTGGAAGGGAAACCCAAACATAGATTTTTTAAAGTTCCTTTAAGAGTTGATAAAGCTTGAGTTTACCACTTTATCTGCAGTTTGGAAAGGATTTTTGGACATTTTAAATGAAACAAGTGAGAAATTACAGATTGCTGTTTGAGCCATAGTTGAAGAGTTCTTTATTATATACATTTATTTGTTGAAGAACCAAGAGAAAATTCATATAATAATTTACACATATGAAATAAAAAATGACAAAAAGATTAGCACGACATCAATAGAAATCAACCTGACATCAAGAGGCAAATTGTAACATTTTTTTTTCAGATTATACCAAAACTGTAATTCTTTAAGAAAAAGGAGAAACTTTTAGGAATGAATAGGCTCCTGGATTATTTGATAATCCAGTAATAGAAGAGGAGTGAAACAAATGAACATTTTGGAAAAAGATTTAAATTTCTGGCTGGTTTGAGACAAAATACTAACATTGATGAAGATAATGCAAAACTTAAAATACATTGCAAACTGTCATCAGTTCAAGGGGTATTTAATATTAACCACTGTACACAGAAACTTGAAATCCTTGAAACCTTATGACTTATATATAAAAGAGATTTGAGGGGCACCTGGGTGGCTCAGAGGGTTAAGACTCTGTCTTTGGCTCAGGTCATGATCTCAGGGTCCTAGGATTGAGGCCTGCATCAGGCTCTCTGCTCAGCAGGGAGCCTGCTTCTCCCTCTCTCTGCCTACTTGTGATCTCTGTCAAACAAATAAATAAAATCTGTTAAAAAAAAAAAAGAAATTTGAGGTTTTCCCTAATTTGACAGCAATTAAAAAAAATTGCACTACTACCAATAAGAAATTTTTCTAAATGATTAATAATGAAAAAAAATTTTTTGAGCAACCATGGTAAAGGATAGATTTGATACTTTCTGTTACTTTCATATAAGTGATATTATAAATCATAATGTGAAGAATATAAAGTAAAAAATATAGAAAAGTGAACATTACAGAACATTTAGGCAAGAAGTAATAAAATTATAATAACAAATTTTTGTGGCATTAATATCAAAAAAATTTTTTTTAAGATTTTATTTATTTGACACAGAGAGAGATCACAAGTAAGTAGAGCAGCAGGCAGAGAGAGAGAGAGAGGAAAGCAGGCTCCCTGCTGAGCAGGGATCCTAATGTGGGGCTCGATCCCAGGATCCTGAGATCATGACCTGAGCTGAAGGCAGAGTCTTAACCCACTGAGCCACCCAGGTGCCCCAATATCTAAGAATTTTTTATTTCTTTTGATTTATTTCCTCATTTTAAGTAAATATTTACTTTCACATAAAAATTTCTACTCTTGGGGCACCTGTCTGCCTTCGGCTCAGGTCATGATCCCAGGGTCTTGGGATTGAGCCCCGCATTGGGCTCCTAGGTGGGCGGGAAGTCTGCTTCTCCCTCTCCCACTCCTCTTGCTTGTGTTCCTTCTCTCACTGACCCTCTCTCTGTCAAATAAATAAAATCTTTAAAAAATTTCAACTCTTTTCCTTGAAGAGGAACCCCAAATCATAAACTTCAGGCCTTACCCTGTGGTATCAGTGCTTGATATGAAAGATGTTGTGAGATAAATATACTCCCCCACACCTCCTGCTTCTATTGATTGACTGATTGATTGCTGGGCAATTCATGGGCTTTGCATGTGTTGACTGGGCCATGGACAAGAGTGTTCGCATCTCTTGGGATCCTCTCTTTTGGTCAAGAGAGCTGGCAGAATACCTCCACCAGTGTCATTAGCAGCCTCAGGTGAGAGTTTTTCCCTTGCTAAATGATACTGTGAAATATAATCCAACATCTTGTCTTTTTAGAGCTTTGCTTTTTGTGCTTCCTGACTAGGAGTTAGGAAATGCATATTTGCAATGTTATGAAATAATGTTCCAAATTTCATGAATCTGGATGATCCTTGAAAATGGTTTTATTGAAAAGCTTGTGGTCCCTGGAGGCAAAGGTCATTCATGAGACGTGCCAGGGAGTGTCAGGGAATCTGAGGAATAAGGAGAGAGATCTTCTCCCATTGAATGGACAATGGGCAATGAATACCATGGAGAAGAGATGCCACCTTCCACTTACAAGCTGCATGGTCTCTAGGATTAGCTTTTCCGAGCCAGAGTCAGCAAGATTGGTTTCTAATAGTCATTTAAAAAAAAACAAAAAACAAAAAACAAAAAACAAAAAACACAACCAGACAAACCCCAAACTTCATAATGTATCAAGGCACCATTGCATGCCTGGAATCGTGCCACTGTTAGAGGAGGTCATTGAGAGGAGGTGACAGTCAGTTGAGTCACAAGCTGGTTCTGGTTAATTGGAAGGTCCTTACCCCCTGCCCTGTCCTTGGAATGCCTGTTCTACCCATAGTTCTCACCTTAGGAGCCATGTCAAGGATACAGCTATGAGATCAGCTGGACTGCACACATGACTGAGCCCCATGAAGACCTCTATATAAAATCTTATGATTCTGGTGGGGAGGTGCTGAGATCCATTTATCTTGCAGCTGCCCAAGACAGGCCTTGTAGGCAAATGGTCTTGCCTATTAAAACTGCCACCCAGCAATCCGGAGTGGTCTCTCTTTTTCTTCAGTCCTTCCTCATTCTCCGTGTACAGGGACCAATTAAAAATTTCACCAGGGGAACTCCTGAGATTGCTAACCAACCATCAGGTGCTGGGAATAGATGGATAGTGTAGATGCTTGTCTAGCTCCTTAAGTAGTTAGATAAGTAATTGGAAAGACTGGAGAAATAAGTATACAATTTTAAGTTTAGCCTTATGAAATTGCCTTTTTATTATAGGGCAATGATGGTTATTTCCGGTGATTGGCAATTTCATATGATTGAATACCAACAGTTTCAATATGGTTGAACCAGTATGGTTGAACGTAAATAGCTTGTGGCAGTATTCTTTTCCTTTTGGGCCAGTTCTTCCTAATGCAAGGCCAAATGACCAACTTGGTGTGTGTCATATCTCTGGCACCCACATCATGCATGTCAGTACTATCCCCTAGTCATCTGATAACTGACCATACAAATTCCCCTACACATTTCCATGTGCAAACGGTGGGAGGCAGGGGCATGGTGGTGAGGGCACATACCTCATTGAAAAACTTGTAGTTGTTACAGAAATCAGTTTAGGCCTGGTGGACTGAAAATATCCTCAGATGAGGTGGGACTTGATCTAGAAATTGAAGGGAAGGGTGGACGTAATTAAGGAGTTGGAGAATTCATTTTTTCTTCCACACTTGCAAAAGTGAATGGGCTGGAATGGAATTACTGGGTTCAGAAAGGGATGAAAAGAAAATAGAGACGAACCACCCAATTTTGGTGAAGGGGATTCGAATAGGAAAGGGAAGGTGGGCTCTGTGTGGTTTTTTTGTTTTGTTTTTTGTTTTGTTTGTGTTTTTGTTGTTGTTGCTTTTTCAAGTAGGTTAAAGGTCAACGCTTGAGTGAGTTTGGGTCTTATTCTGAAGGTAATGGTATTCCCTGGAAAACTCAAGGAAGTGTTTCTGGAAAGCCCCATGGGGTCCTTGCTCTGCAACTTAACACCCCTCCTGGAATCCATGTTCTAACAACAGGAAATCTGCACATAAAGGGGTTTGGGTTGGCTGCTGTGTATCAAGGGGCACAGCAACTCTGGAGTGGGTCTCTGGAGTAGTCCTCCAAAGAGGTAGAAGATCAGCCCTACCCTGTCTTAGAAAAATAGCAATTGCCTACTTGTGATCTCTCTCTCTCTGTCAAGTAAATAAAATAAAAAAATTAAAAAAAAAAAAAAAAGGAAAACCGCAATACCATTACTGAGAAAGAGTAATTTCAGTATTTGTGTTTCCATAATGCTTTTGTATTTGTGTGTGCCTTTAGAAATTTTAGATGTGACCATTAAACCTAACAAAAACTAGAAAACATGAAAGAATTAGGTTCAGATTATTATGACTACGGTTTGGTCTATAGGACCAAATATACTTCTGATCTAATCTACATAGATCAAAGCTCCAAATGACTAGGTGTAACTGCTTCACACAGGAGTATTACCTGTGTGTTTATATGGCTGCTTCTCGGCAACGTTGGTGAGAAGTTCATGATATAGCCAATATGAAAATGCTCCACCACTATAATATTCGAGATCTTCGAAGAGACAACAGATCAGAATAAAAATGGTGCATACATGATGATATTAATATTACAAATAATAATACAGGTGGTGGTAAGTGCTATTAAAACAGAAAACAGGTTAAGAGGGAGAGAAAAGAAGGGCTGTTTGCTTTTTGCAAGAGTGTGGGTTCGCAAATGCCATGAAATGTAGTTTCATATAAGGATTATTCACCTGTCTCAACATTTTCTCTCCTCAAGGTCTTTCAATAACAGGATCCACTTTAATAAGAAATGTCCAACTCCTCGAACCTTCACTAGTTGTCAGTAAAGCACATATGTTATCTTACTACACCGTTTAGCCCTTAATTCCATTTGTTTGCCTTCCTTTGTTTCCCATTGTTTTCCCGGCAGCCTCGTGTACTCAGAATAGACCTTAAGCTTCTTGAAGGCAAGAACCCGGCTTTAAACTGCGCCCAGCGCTCGCGCCGCCCGTGGGAAGCAGAGGCTGGTGTGTGGGAAAGAGAGCAAGAGGTCTTACATTTCAAACTGCGGCTCCGCCTTTGAGATGCTTTCCGCAGCCGGGTGCGGCCGCCCACCGGGGGCACTGTCTCGCTCCCCACACCCCTTCGCGGCCCTTCCTCTTTGCTGTGCCCCACTGCGGCCAGCAGGAGGCGCCACGGACTCGGGTTAAGGCTTTTCCCCCCTTCTTACCCCCCCCCCGGCACGTGACATGGGGAGCTGCCTCTGCCGGAGTCTTAGCAATAGGAGTGAGGGGGTGACGGGGTTTGGGGGTGGGGTGGGGTGGGGGGTGTGGAGAAAGAGGACGCCCACGCACACACACAACACCCTAGGAGCAGAAACATCTTCCCCAGCTTCGTGGGTTTCTCCTCCCACCCGAGCCAGTGTGTGAGAGGTAGGTGTGTGTGCGGGGGGGGGGGGGGGGCACGTTTTTGGGTGTGAGACCCAAATGCAGACCGGGCAACTTGTGATCTCCCGCCCAACCCCCGTCCCCGGTGATTAATACCCATTTTTCTTACTCTCCCCCTCCTCCCCCTGCTCGTCTTCCTCTCCCGCTGCCGCGCGGTTGACTTGCACAACGTGCCCCCGCCCGCTTCCCCTCCCCCGGCTCCGATCATCACCAACTGGAATCTGGGCTTCTGCCTCTCCACCCCCCCCTTTTTTTTTTTTGGAGAAAGGAAGGTCCCCCCCCCCCCCCCCTTTTCAAAAACCACTTCCTTCGGCTTCTTCACCTCTAGGAAATCTCGGGGCTTTGCTCTTATCGAAAGTGCTCGTCAGGGTGATTTTTGATGACCACAGTCCAGAAGTGCTGGCGTCCGAATGCATTTTCTTTGGCTTCGCCACGAAGAGTCGTGAACTTCAAAACCCCGACCCGGATTATCAATCCTGCTTTGCAGGAAAGGAAAACCCTCCATCCCCGGCCACCCGCCACCCGTCTCCGGAGATTCTGCAATCGCCCAGGCGCTCGGAGTCGGTACGTAAATACTCGCTTCGGAGTCTCCTGTCTCAGTGTTGGGGCTTGGGGGTGTCAGGGAGATAAAGGATCCAAGCGGTGGAACCGTTAACTAACCTGGTGTTGGGTGAAGCTCTTGAATCCAGCAGAACCCGGCACTTGCTAATTTGGACGTGGCTTAAAATATATATACATATATATATATTTTAGGGTGAAAGGGGACGGCTCTCTCTGGTCTCTTTTTGGGAGGGGTGTTAATCCCCTTACCGAACGGAGAGGTTGGGCGTCCGTGCCCCGGGCCGGAGCCACGCGCCGCGACCATCCGTCCAATCGACACGTTGCAGGTGAAGCCCCGTGCGCTGCACATCAGCGCGGCGGCGGCGTGAGTGTGCGCGGGGGTGAGTGTGCGCGGGGGGTGAGTGTGAGTGCGCGCGCGGGGGCGCGTGCGCGTCGGGGGCGTGTGTGTGTGTGCGCGCGTGTCAGTGTGCCCCTTCCAAGAAATGCCCAGTGTGCACCCAGTGCACAATCAGAACCCATTGAGCACAAGCCTGGGGTGGGAGGAGGCGCTGCCGCTGGAGGGATGGGGAGAGCGAGACAGACATGTCAGCAGCAATGCAGATGGGGCTGGGGGCCGCACTTGCTGGCGAGTTAAGTGGGGATTGTGTTTCTGCGTGTGTGTGAGTGTGTGTTGCTCCCTGGTGCCGCTTCTCCCTCCCTTCCTCCTTCCTTACTGCTTCCCTCCTTCGCTCGCTCTCTCCCTCTCTCCTCTTCCATTCAGGTTGGCATTCCCACCTCTCATCCATGCCTGTCCCAGGAATGGTATAGCCAGACCTTTTCTGAATTATTTATAGACCGGTGCCAGCTGTTTTCAATTCCTCTCGTGTGCACTCTGTGGGAAATGCGGGGTTTCCTCCCCCTTTTCCTTAAAACGAATTGATATCTTTTTCGGAATGCATTTTTCTCACCCTCCGGGGACACTCAGATCGAACCCTGACCGCCTCTTTTTCCCCCTTAGGAAGGGGACGCTTTGGGAATGACCATGCTCCACGGAGGGACAGAGCCGGCCCCCAGCTTCTCTACACAGAGCCTCCTCCTCTAAAGCTCCAAAAAGCAAAAACCATAATTGCCAGAAGAATCATTTAAAAAATAGCCCAGCCACTAACCTCACATGCAAATGGAATAATTACTCTGGATTCTGCATTGTGAGCTGCTCTCCATATCCTGAATTACCTTTGAATTCAGTCTTTTTTTTTTTTTTTCCTTTGAATTTGCATCTCTTCAAGACACAAGATTAAAACAAAATTCACGCTAAATTGGATTTTCAGTTACCTTCCTTTCATTTATCCTTCGTCTTTCTTATGTGGATATGCCAGCGAGAAGAGGAAACTGGACATTCCCAACATGCTCACTCCCTTAATCTGTCCGTCTAGAGGTTTGGCTTCTACAAACCAAGGTAGGGCAAATTCTGTTTTATTTTTGTCTCACCTGGGGTAGGGATTCCTTGTTTATCTCTCTCTTCTAATCCCTCAAGTGGAATTTTTGGAAGAAAAGGCGATAAGATAATAAAATTTTGTTTGGGGGAAAAAAGGCTTTTTACAAAGGGGGAAATCTCCCATGTATGGCTTTGCTTTTCTCATCTAACAGGTTTTGGGTTTTGGGGAGGCAGTGGGGGTGGATGTATGGAGGGACGGAAGATGCTGGGTGACATAAGGGTCTGTGTATGTAGACATGCATGGGAGACCTGTGTGATTTTTGAGTTAAATAGCATTTTCTTCACCCAGGGCTACAGCTCTGATTTTTATGGGAATCTAGAAAAAAAATTTTTTTTCAGGCTAGCTTTTTCCCCTTGCCACTTCCATGCCCGTCTCCTGTCTCTACCTTCCTAGCCTTTTTTTTTTTTTTAATGCCCTTTTAAAAAAAATGAAAATAGTGATTATTGTGGTTGTTGCCCTGAAGTCCACTTGCTGTCTAAAGCATTGACACGGGGCCCAGAGATCCCGGGAGGCCTACTGCAGAGGGAAAGGTCTAGGTGGGGAATCTGGCTGGTCTAGCAACACCTGGAATTGAAGGATGCTGCAGTTTAAAAGGACTTCAGTCTTAAGCTTGCAAAGAAGGAATTCTGTCAATATTCTTTTAATTGATATTTTTTTCCCGGTGCTATTATTTTTGAGCTGTAAATTTCTCCTTCTGTCTACACATCTATTTATACCCACACATCCTCCAAGCAAACTGTTACTTCCACACTCTTGCAAAATGGCTATCTTGCAGAGTTCTAAAATGCTGTGCATGAGGAAGGGGTGCAGAATTCGACACGTGAGTCTTTGTGTTAGACAAAGAGATGTGCCGTTTGCATGTGTTTGTCTCTTACCTTAAAATGAGAATGAAGACTTTAACCCTCCCCCCCATTAATTTTTACAGTATGTGAAATGTGGCTAGGCAGTATGTTTTTTATGTACTTGGAATAGCAGGAGAAACGGAAAGGACTTAGCTAATGACTCTTCAGCTAGGCACTCATGCAAGGCAAGACAACTCCTGAGGCCGTCAGACCATCCACAGGCTGGAGGGCAGTGATGGTGAGCTGGTGTGCTCTTTTCCTTGGTCCCCTGACCGTCCACCCCCAAACTCTGAGGGTGCCCAGATGCAGAAATCAGGTTGAGATAATGATCTTCAAAATCCTGTAGCAGAATCATGGACATCAGTAGTCTTTCTGAAAGTATTCTCCCCTCGAATCTTTTTTCTCTGGCATTTTAATGACTATACTTAGAAACAATCCAAAATACTAAAGGGATTGGGGGAAGGAGAAGATCCTTGTCCTTCAGCATCAGACCAGAAGATAGTTCTTCATTGTCCAGAAGGGATGGATATCATCCACATTCACTACTCCCCTCTCCCCAGGCAGGTTTCCTTCTTTTGAGTGTTTAACTGGTAATCTGTGCCCATCTGTACTGTCAGCAGAATGGGAGGGTGGGATCCCGCTTTGAACCATGTTCTCACCATGTCTACAAATAGCTGAGGTTATCTGGTGTGTGCTCACCTTACAGACACCTGAGCTGGTTCTCCATCTGCTTCTACTCCTTCAAGTGGGAGGATGTATTCTTAATTTTCCTTCAAAATAGAACAGAGGTATGGGTGAGAACAGCAACTCCATGTGCGGTGGTTTCCTACGTACAGATGAGCAAGGTGAGGTGGGTGTCCCTAGGGCGTAGGCCCCTTTTCTCTCTCCTGGTGTCTGCAACGGTGTGCTACAGGCACTAGACCCTTCCTCGTGTTGGTTGGCATCCAGGTTGACAGCAGGCCTTTGGACAGAGTCTCAGCCACAGTCTCCTAGAATGCTAATGGGATTAAGCCAGGTTCTAGACCATCCTTACTTGGCCCTAAAGCTAGACAAAGGGGAAGAGGTTAAAAGGGGAGGGTGCTGAGGAAGAAGACGACTGGGTGGTAGGAAAGGTACAAAGAGAGGGGGAGCCATTCCAACTGTTGTTGGCTTATTAGGATTCAAGGTGGAATCACCACAGGTGGTCTGTACCTTTACCACAACCAAAGCCATTTTGGAGCCCTGAGGAGACAGGTATGTTGCGTGCCTGTGAGCAATCTTGGCAAGGCTGTCTCTGGGCCACTGTTCTCTCTCTCTTTATTTTTCCCCTCATGGCACAAAGAGCTGACTGGATTCTATTTTGTCTTCTCTCCTTCTGCCATCCCCCGTACAGTGTGGGTTACCTGAGGAAGAAATGTGCCTATTGGGGGGAGGAAGAACAAATTTAATTTCAGCCGAGGAGCCTCTGTGATGCACAATTAAGAAAAAACAAAACAACCAAAACTAATGGGAAATAAAGACTTCTCAGGCAAGCCTGGCTAAGGAGTTTAGATTGGTGATTTGAAAGGAAGCAGAACAACATGGTTGCCTTCTGTCCCTGTGTGTTTCAAGTGTAGCAAAGCATGACGGGTCTGGGATCACAGAGCCATGTGGCCAGAGATACCTGTTCACATGCAAGGAGAGGAGCAGGGTGTGCCCCTCCGTTGTCTCACTTCTTCTCAGCATTGGTTCCATTCCTAGGAAGGATATCTGTCTCAAGAGTCTTGCTTTGCTACTCCCTGTGTGTTGTTTCTGGCAGGAATAGATGCAGAGAAAGCAAAGAAGTAACGAGGCAAAATTAAGGGAAAGGAGGAGGACCAACACATTCTCTAGTCACTACTTTCCACACCAAGTGCCTTTCTTGTAGGCTGAATGCGAAGAAGAGCGCCTCCTTCTGGTGAAGGGGTTAACGGCAGGTAGCTGGATTTTGTATTGCTCTTCATCTCCGGAAGAATGGCTTCAGAACCTGGATCCTCTTCTTTGACCTTCAAGCACATGTACTAGCCTGTGCAAGGAGGGGCAGTGGGGCACCTGGGCGGCGAAAACACGGACTGAACTTGGTTGAGGGGATGAGTGGCGCTGGACAGGGAGAAACGGGACTGAGCTGAGTCAGCCCTTGACCACACCACCATTGCCTTGTAAAACATTCTCCCATCTCCTCCATGAAATGAGGTGAATCCAGGATGCAGGGCTTTGCTCCCCTATTTTCTTGTTCAACAGTACGAAGATGAAGGTGACATGTCCACTATGCTAACAAGTTAAAGCAAAAATGTCATGAATATTTATGGAATAGGATATAATGGGCAGGGGAAAGGACAGGTTGTATGTGAAAAAGTCGTAGCAAAATAAATAAATAAATAAATAAAAATCAGCCTATAGAAGCCAGGGGCAGGAGGGAAGTCAGGGTGGAGCTCACCATTCTAAAGGTTGGCAAACTGTTGTTCTGAGCGATAGCCTTTTCTCCATAATAAGGAGGGAGGGAGCTGACAAAGTCTCTCATCTCATGTAACTTGTTGGGGTCAGGAGCGATTATACTGGCAAGAGAGGTTCCTTTTCCTCACTGCCATTCTCCAGCCTCCTTAGAAATTCTAGAAATTTCTTCCTTTCAGTAAATTACATTTTCAGTTTCTGCTAGTGTGCATGCAATCAGATACGCGTGTCGTCTCTATAAATAAATATAGATCAAAAAGAGTTGCTGGTCTAATGAATTGTTCACATTTATTAAAGTGCATCCCCTCTTTGAAACCACAGAAGCAGTCTCCAGGGAGAGTAGATTAGTGGTTGAATTGATATGATCTTTCAGAAGGATGCCGAAGCTAGAAGAACCCAAGGCAGTCGGGATGAGGGAGGGGGCATAGCTCTGAGGAGGTGGGCTTTTGGGGGTGTGCCTATGGCTGTTAATGGTCTGTCTGTGGCCCTTACACCAGATCCATTGTGTGGATGTGCTTGTGGAGTTTTGTGAACTCGGAGAGGTGTGTTCGGGAACCTTTGGTTGGTTCGTTGATGTTCTCCATCTACCTTGTTTCTGTCTTTGCACTTCCAGTGTTTGCAGCTGAGGTTGGCAGAGAAGGTTGGCACGGTGCATATGTTGGCCCTCTGCTAAAGTCCTGTGTGACTGCCCTGAGCAGAATGGCTGCTTTGCCTTCTGGGTCTCACAGGGCTGGTTCATGATCATTACCATACTTTGATCCTAATTTTGTTTTTATGCTCTGTTAGCCTAAGAAGTTTGTGAGCTCGAGGACAGAGAGAGATATTTATCCATCCTGAAATCATTTGTTCTGAACACAGTGCCTGGCACATGACAGACACTTGAGAAAGATATTAGGTGAGAGGAGAGAGGAAGGGAAATATTAATTAGCAAATAAGGCTCTCTGTTGTTGGTTCGGGTGGGCGTGGGAAGGGTTTGAAGTTACCGTGTCCGGTGAGATCAAGAAGGTCAGAGCTTCATGATGGTTCAGAACGCGTTTACTCTGACCTTCTCATTTGATAGGTGAAGGAACTGAAATCCAGGGACGTGAGGTGATTGGCTTAGGTCGTGCCGCTCCTCGGTGGTCATGCTTCATGTCCCGCACCGCCAAACAGACACCAAGGTTATCTGTGGATGTCAGATGGCTACCTCAGCATTCGTCAAACTTTCTCGTCTATGGGAATCACCTGGGGATCTTGTTAAACATTGACACTCTGATTCACTCTGGGGTGGGGCCTATGATTCTGCATTCCACACACTCTCCAGGGATGCCACTGCTGTGGGCCTGGGTCTACAATATTCCTGAACCGAATTTTCTGTTATGGTTCACGTGGGCAGCTCCGCAGATGTATTCTACTTTTGTAACTTTCAGAATTGCTGCTTTTTTTTTTTTCCCCCAAACAGAAAAGATCCAAGAGGAGCCTGTGTGTTTCATTTCACCCACGTCCCCTCTTCTGAGTGTCTCCCACCATGTGTGTCTTTTTGCCTCTTCTTTTATCCTCTGTGTGTTCTTATTCTGGCCCTTTTTGTCCTCGATTCTTCTCTTTCTCTTTATATTCTTCTTCCCTAGATCGAGTTTATGTATTTATTAGTGTCTCTTAGTCTCTTCTCTTTCACGCTGTCTTCTTTTAACTTCATTTTTGTGTCTTTTGCTCCACGTCATTCAACAAACGTTTGTTAGGAACTTGTATTATCGAACATGGTGTCACAACAAAGAAGTAGCTCTGGTTTGTACCTTCCAGTAGCTCATACTTGAATGGGGGAGACATGCGTAAAGAGATTATTATCTGCTTAGGTAAGCTCTATGAGGAGGGACGCCTGGAAGAATGAGGTGGGCTTCACGGAGGGGTTGACAGTTAAATTCTGTCTTTAAGAATAATTAGGATTGTAGAAGGGGAGAATTGTCAGTTTAGGAGGATGGAGAGCAGATGGAGAGGCAAATTGGTATAAAAGGGCAAGTCTTCTGCTTTTCCTCATGTCCCTTAACCTGAGGAAGAGAGAAAACAGAAATGTGCTGGTTCTTGGATTAGGAATTTTGGGTTCCAAATGAGGAGGCCCGAGAATAAAGTCAGGGTCTTCTGAAAAAGATAAGGCAGAGGCTCTCATTTCTGCTTTAGTGATTCTACAGTTAATGAATCCCACTCCTGTTTATTAGGCTCGCCTTTGGAATGAGCAAATGATACAATTTTACTCTTAGACCACTGGATTGCAACTAACTTTGTTGATGGCCATTATAAAGAAAGGGACAGCTGTTTGTTGGTTTGTGGCCAAGGAGAGAGCTGGATCCTAGCCCAGGCCAGGCTACTCGAAATGAAGGACCAGCCTAGCCCCATGTATTTCCAACTAGTGAGCCTGAAAGTTGCCATGCTATTCATACCCCCGCCGCTGTCTTCAATGGCAGAAGGAAGCGATGGAAGATAAGGGGCTCAGTTATTCCCAGGGAATTCACAGAATGCTTTTTGGTAGCCTTTTTAGCTGACCTGGTGTTTTGGAAGCCTTCTTCCAAATGTCTTAGTGTAGAGGGGATGGAAAGACACCTCTAGCATTTGATTGAACCATAGGATGGGTGCCTCAGGGAGGATGGGTTTGACACGTGTGGTCCTCTGAATTTTATTTGCACCTTTTTCTGCTGCCCACCCCTCTACCCTTTCACCCCACCCAAGGTGCACCCGTTTTCTGTGTACTGGGGTTTGTATTCCTTCATTAGCGAAAGGATCCTAGGCTCCCCCTGTAGACTTTTTAAGGAGAGTATTCTGAGTCTGAAGGTATCTGGATGAGCCAGACTCAGCCCTGGCTGATTTGAGGGACATTTGTTCCCAGGTACCCTGAGGGGCGGGGCCGTGGAGGCGCAGTGACAAGGCTGCGCGAGGAGAGGGACCGGGAGAGGGGACAGGCCGCCCCGAGGGATCGGCAGGCGTGGAAGGAAACAGAAGTACAGGCTTTGACCCTGCTTGAAGTCCAGCTCTACAGGGAGGGGAGCATTTGGAGAAGAGAGCTTCCTAGATTAGGATAATTTAAGGTTTGGACTAATTAACTCACTCGACTCCTAAAAACCAGGCTGTGCTTCACACACGCCCTCCTCCATGTCTTTGTTCCCAGCCTCGAGAAGACGGTGAAGTTCCTTCTTGAGAAAGAAATGTCAAGTTTCCATTTCTCATTAATCTTTATATAGAGCCTATCAGGGTTTCAGCTGGTTTGAATTTCTGAGG
This sequence comes from Mustela lutreola, assembly GCF_030435805.1. Classification (NCBI taxonomy): domain Eukaryota; kingdom Metazoa; phylum Chordata; class Mammalia; order Carnivora; family Mustelidae; genus Mustela; species Mustela lutreola. The sequence continues at coordinate 93,982,219 of NC_081297.1, forward strand.
AAATCAGATCTCATTTCTTTGTGAGAGGTGGGACTTCAGAACAACGGTGGGATAAAGCGTGGCATTGTTCGGATGGGGGGAAGAGAGGCGTCGAAGAGACTGGAAGCTGAGGTGATGGCTTTTATCCTCTACTCCAAGCTAATTGGACTCCATGAAAATGTGTAGACATTGCGAAGCAATCCCCCCACTTTCTAGGGACCTCACTGTGTTTACTCAGCTGCCATGGTGGCTGGTGTCTTTGGGTTAGAAGCCACTGTGTTCCATGTGTGTCCCAACGTGCACACACCCCATGTACCCATACACGCTAGGCTTGCACGTGTGTTGGTATATTTGCATAGTGTCTTACCCACTGAATAGCAACAGTAAAAAATAATCTGAAATGCATTAAATGTGTCTGCGGAGCTTAGGTACAGTCATATGTGTGTGTGTGTGCGTCTAACATGCGATAATAAGAGTATTAATGCTCTGAGGTACCTTGAAGATGATCTGTCCTCCACAACCCCCATTTTAAAGCTGTGCAAATAGCTCCAAGGTGTAAAGAAGACACACACCTGGGGCAGAGCCGTATCCCCTGACTTCCTTTCCAGTGCTTTCCCATTCACCGCCCTGCCCCTCAAGTCCCTTCGGAATGCATGTCTCTTCTGTTAGCTGGCGGTGGGCATTGCTCATCCATGTATCTTCAGAGCCCAGGGTTCTCCTTGGGGTGTCTTCAACAGTGTTAGGGATTTCCAGGGTGTCTGGGGGCTGCCTGAATGATAACGGACGTAGTGGTGGCCTTGAGGGTCAGAAGCTTCTTTCTTTTTCCATGTATGATATTTCACAGTGTGCGAGCCATTGCCTCGGGGCCTCGATTTTCTCATTTCTGAATCAGTGGGACAGGCTATGCAGGCCTCCCGAATCCCAGCTCAATAACAGAATCACCTGGAGAGCTGGCACAGACATAAACAGAAGCAGCTCAACAACAACAACACAAGCAAAACAGTGATGTCCATGCCCAGGCCAGACCCCACACTGTGAAATTAACACCTCTCAACAGGGGATCCAGGCAGGGGTCATTTAAAAATATTCCCCAGGGGATTCTCCCGTGTGGTCATGGCTGAGAACCACCTGGCAAGTTGATTGACGAGGCACCTGTTCTCTCTAAACATCACGCCATCCTAGTGCTTTAACCTCCAGAGGGAGACCCCATCGCCGTCAAGCAGATGCATGCCTGGTGGAGGGTCGCCGAGCTGGAGGGAGAAGAAGGGGCTGGTCCACGAGGGGGCTTAGCGTGCAGAGTACACACAAGGGGTGCGGCCTGGCGTGGAATTAAGTAAGACCAGGGCTGTATTTATTCCTGAGCTCTCTCACCCTCCACGGAGGCCTGGTTGCAAAGTTAGGAAAGTTAGGGAGCTGCTTTCCCCGACACCCTTGAAACAGGTGTGGCTGTGAACTGGGGCGAATGGCCCTGGGTTCTGCAAACCTCCTTCGTTCCTCTTAGTCCTTATTGAGGACGCCCCGTTTCTTGTTTCAGGGAGAAAGCCTCATTGCACTCCTTTCTGACACTGCCAGTGTGGGAAAACTATTAATAAATGGGGCTGGGTAAGCAGACCCTGATTGACTGGTGAGGGGTGTGAATGGTACAATTATCTTAGTGCTGGTTGGAATTCGCTAGCCACGTCACCCTCCCTCTCAGTGCCTGAAGTAGAATATTAAAGGCACAAAGAGGAGGAAGAGGGTAGGAGGCATTGAGCTTCGTTCTTCTCTGACTGTAACTTTAATCACTGCTTATTAGGCTTAGCTGGGTTAATAGTTTTCTCGCATCCTTCCTTTTGGGCTCCCTCCCTGCCCGTTTTAAAATAAATGTGAGCCTAAATGTAGAGGTAAGAAAAGAACAGATTTACGGATCTGTGTTCCTTTAAAAGAGACAGACCCGAGGAGAGTGAAAACACTAGTTCTTTTTTGGACATCTGTAAATAGTGGTTGGAAATGCAAGAGAAAGGTCATGAGTGTGGTTTGGACTCTCATTGGTGTTTGGTGGGATATGCAGAGGTGGGAGGCATTAAATATTTAGGAGAAACCCAAGAAGTATACTCACTGATCTGAATTTTTAGATAAATATTAGTTAACCCTGTGGACGGAAAACATCCCAATCACTGAGATACTGCAGCCGGTCCCCTTTTGTGTTTCTTATGCAGATCAGCGTTATCAGTGAGTTTTGGGGTGCAGGGGACCAGAGTTGATATCTTCAGCATGCATGGCTCTCCTTTTTATCACCTCGTCAGAAATTCCAGAATTGTTTCCGGGCTTAAAGGGGGAAAGGGAAGAATTTCAGTCTGTATCTGGTTCTTTTTTATGTCTGTTTCCTGGTTTTTCCTGCAGCTCCCATAGGAAGGACTACAGAAGAAATCCTACCCTGGCCAACTATCCAAATATGGGTGCTCAGATACGGAAGGTCTTTCTTGGGTCAGAGAATGTTGGTCCCTTGGATATTTGAAGAAAAAGTACTGAATGGGTTTTCTTAGAGCCTGCATACGGAAGAGAAATCACTTTTGTTTGTTGATGAATTTGTCATTTTTCTATGAGAACAAGATTCATGCTTTATGTCACTTTATGTCCTCAGTGCTTAGCAGAATGCTCTCCGCACTTGGGCAGTGCTCAGAAAATGCTGGTTGTCGATAAAGATGATGATGAAAATGAATGTGCATTGAGGATGAAGTTGACATATTTATACCTTTTATGTTTCCATTTCCTTGCCATCCAAGCACGTCTCGATGCTTTGGGTGAATTCTACTGAAGTTGAATGGATGAGAGTATCTTTTATGCTAGCTGTAGGCTAGGCTGACAGAATGAAAATATACCCATTTCTTAGTGTCTCCCCTCTTTGGTCTTTATTTTACATTGTGTTCAAAGAGGGTGTTTCTTCAAAAAGCTCTGACTCGTCACTAGTTATATTTTCCCCCTTTCCTTCCAATTCCGTGTCAATAACTGTCCATTCCTCCAGTCTGTCCCAAAGGCTCTCTCACCCATGAGGTCTTGCTTCATCTTCCCAACTTGAAATAAGCTCTCCCAAGTTGTTGGCTCACATCCTATTTTTATTTTCCCTTTGCTTGTAGCCGTTTTCTTATGCTGGCTTTTGGGGCAGATCCCTTGAGGGCCTTTTCATCTCTATCCCCCAAACACCTTCACTGCACTGGGCTTTCTGGAACGAATAGGATCATGGTTGTTCACCTTCTCCACCTCTCCTTTCTATTCTGCACTATTTGCAAAGATGCTTTGATTTCAACATAAAATTCAAGGTTGTCTCTGAAGTGTATGAATGATCTTTCAGTTGCTGTGGCGAGGAACCTAGTTTATTGATAAATCTACATTCGTGCAACTGAGACAGAGGTGGGGGAAAGGTGTGAGAAGGTCCTGGGATGAGATAGTCAGAATCCGTAGACCATTTTAGAGATAAACAGTGGAATGAAAATGTTAAGAGTTATTGTCGTCGGTCCAAACATAATAGTAATCCAAAAGGCGTTGTCTTGCCTTTGCTTAAGACAATATTCTGTTGAACTTGGGCCTGGAATTGGCAATAGATGTTTGTGGTGTGCCCATGATAGCCTGGGTTATGTTAACATACGTTATCACATTTTTTTTTTTTTAAGATTTTATTTATTTATTTGACAGACAGAGATTACAAGTAGGCAGAGAGACAGTCAGAGAGAGGAGGAAGCCTGCTCCCCGCTGAGCAGAGAGCCCGATGTGGGGCTCGATCCCAGGACCCTGGGATCATGAAACGAGCTGAAGGCAGAGGCTTTATCCCACTGAGCCACCCAGGTGCCCTTATTATCACATTTAATCCTTACCACAAGGCTGACGTTATTTTGTTTCTTGGGTGAACAGAGTGAGAATTAAAGAATTCAAGGTCACACAGCTGTGAGCCGCAAACCAGGCTTCCAACTACGTCCTTGATTGTAACTTTCTTCTCTTTATTTTGTTTATTTTTTTTTAAGATTTTTATTCATTTATTTGAGAGAGACACACAAGTTGGGGGTGGGGGGCAGAGGGGGAGAGGGAGAAGCAGTCTCCCTCCTCAGCAAGGAGCCCAATGCGGGTCTTGATCCCAGGACCCCGGGATCATGACCTGAGCTGAAGGCAGACGCGTAACCAACTGAGACACCCCACCCCTTGATCTTTAAATTATAAGGAGCCGCCTCTATTCAAAAGAACGTTGAGGGTTTATGTTGTATGTAGAGGAACCTGTAAGTAGCATGTACGTTGAAGCCTCAGCTGAGGTGACTTCTTGATCACGTCTCTTTGCATCTTGCTTTTGGTAAAAAGCAAAGTTGTTTTCAAATGAAAAATATGGAACCCTACAAAATAGCCAGGCTCTATACCTTACTTTAATTCAGTGAGGGCCAAGGTGAGGGATTCGTGGCAGTAGCAATCAGCATCTCTTCCATTTCACATGACGATTAAGGCTGGGACACCATCTTCTGAGCCCAGGTCTACCCATCTTTACATACACACCACCACCAAACTCGAACTCTTCTCCCTTTAAGAGGAAATAGTCCTTTCCTACTCATTTGGTTGTGGACCTTACGAAGAATGCTCATTTTCTGGTGCCCATTTCTTTCTCAGGCACTTGACTTCTACTTTGGGTGGAAACAAATGGCTAGAGTAAGAGAATGGCAGTCAAGAATATGGCTTTGTGGGGTGCCTGGGTGGCTCAGTGGGTTAAGCCGCTGCCTTCGGCTTGGGTCATGATCTCAGTGTCCTGGGATAGAGCCCCGCATCGTGCTCTCTGCTCAGCAGGGAGCCTGCTTCCTCCTCTCTCTCTGCCTGCCTCTCTGCCTACTTGTGATCTCTCTCAGTCAAATAAATGAATAAAATCTTTAAAAAAAAAAAAAGAATATGGCTTTGCTGTTACGGTTTGGTTATTAACAGGAATCATTATTGCTCTGTGGGTAAGACTCCCCCTTATTCCAAAACAAATATGAGGGAGTTAGTTTTGTTTCAAATATTTGGATTAACTTTTGACTCAGAGGGCAGTTTATATATAAACATATAATACGAAGGTTAAATTCTGTGTCTTTATTTTTCTAGCCAAGGCAGGACAGCCTCTCTTGGCACCACAAAGAGTTCTCGTACCTTAGCCCTACCACATGCATGTTTTTACACTGCTTTCCAGTGACTCCAAGTACAGTGGTATTGAGGAAGGAATAGTGTGGCCCTTGGGCCAGGAAACCAGGCCCGTTCTCACCCTTGGCTCCGTTCTGTGTGATTTGGGCAGACTCATAACCCTGCTGAGTTTACTTCCTCATCTGCAAAATGACGTCTTCATGAGGGACAGTTAATCTATGCACCTACAATGTTGTTACTCCTATCCATCCTGCCCGCAATAACAGCCTACAGCGGCCTTTTGTGCAGTGCACCTGCTCCCGGTGAGCAAGGGAAGAGGAAATATTTGTTGGAGAAGATAGGCAAGTGGGGGTCAAGTCACCAGTATTCCCAGTGCAGAGCAGTTCCAAGGTGTGTTGTGACCTGTGGTTGTTAGTCTTTTCGGTCCATGTCTCCACAGGTTCTCTGCCACCGTATTTGTCTAGAAAACGAGAGAAAAACTTGTCAAAAAGGGGAGCAAGAGGACTCTTTCTAGCTTTAATGTATAGAACTTTTTTTTTTTTCCGGGCATATCTTTTATCTTTACATGACCGAAGAAGAGTAGCTAGCGATGGAGATGGTGACACAAGCTAAGGAAAGCTTAGCCACGAAAGGCCCTTGTACCCTCAGGCCTTTGCTCCTGCCTCTCACTGTGTCGGCAGTGCCCTCCGCAGCATCTGTCCCTGGCTTCAGTCCTGTTCCGCCTTCAAGAGGCAGCTCGGGGATCCTCTGCTCCAGGTCTTTCTGGCCCCCCCAGGCCGGGGGCACTGTCTTCGTGCACCCATAGATCCCCAGTTTGAGATGATGCCCTCTGCATGTCTGTCCCACCCCCCCTTTGCCTCCTCTGGTGTGAATTTCTAAAGGGCAGAAACAGCCTCCCCTCCCTGCCCTATGTGTGCCTAGCAGAGTGTTGGCCCCTGGTGGACGTGTAATAACCAGCTGCTTACATGGCACGAGGGCCTACAGGCTCTGTGCTCTGTGCCTTCCGTGCATTTGTGAATTTAGCAGTTACAACTACCCTCGAAGGTAGGCATAATTATTACTTACATTTTATGCATGAGGATTCTAAGGCATGGAGAAGTTAAGACTTGCTTAGCTCGAGTGGCAGAGCCAGGATTTGAACCCAGCTGGCTGGCTTGACCTCACATTCTTCAGCTTTATGCTCTATAGCTTTATAGTAAGTTTTTATGGTTGCTCTGAATGATCAGAGACTTAGAGGAAACATATTGTGTGTCTGGTTTTACATAATAACGACAGTAGAAAGAGCAGACAGGGCACAGTGGGACTTGAAGAGTGGTTAGGACTTGGATCTGTAGGAATATTTGTGGACCTCATTCTCCTGATGGGCTAATTAATAAAATACTATAAAATATTAATATATATATTAAAAAATAACCAGGTCTTCCAGAAACCCATGGGAATCTGGTTAGTATAGTTATTGTTGAGTTTTGAATGAAGCAGGCTGTGTTTATAGAACTTGTGCTTCTGACCTGCTTGCTGTTTCCTTTTGGTTTCTTCCATTTTCCTGGCTGCTTGTTCCTCCAGGAGCATGTTAAGGGTGCTGGGTTCTGTGTACTCCTCCACCCATTCTTACTGCAGCCCAGTATGGTGATGGGTGTAGGAAAACAGTGACCAAGACCAAGAACTCACGAGTCAGACAGTCAGGGTTTCTGTTGTTGCCACTGTTAGTTTTGTGGGCGAATGTCTTCAGTTCTCTCTATGCCCAGATTCTTTATCATAAGATGAGGTGTTAATCATTCTGGCTTTTCAGTTACTGGGAGAGTTAAGCGAGTTGTTTCATTTTGAACAGTACTTGTTACAGAGTAAGGATTCTGTAAGTGTTAACTACTTGGATGGTCCATGGTCCCAACCTAGTCAGAGCCAGTTCAGGTGACAAGGGTGTAATGTAGGTGGCGGTTGTGTCTGAATTAGAGGCTTCCAGGTCAAGACTGGCATTGACTTCTTTGAGTATCTCATCAAATCATAACAGGCAAGAGAAGAATATATAGGGCCATGAGCTGACATGTTTCTAGAATGTTGAGAGGACATGACTTCTTAGTGCAAAAAAATGCAGAAGGTACCCATGGATGGGAACCAATTAATCAAGGATTTGAGGATTGAAATGAGCTCTGGGCAAAGTGACCATGAACTGATCAAACGTTGGACAAAAGGAAAAGCTATAAGGAAGTATGCAAACAAATGTAAATTTTGAGAAAGAAAGGAATGGTTTCAATGAAAGAAGGTAACAGAGGCAAAGACAAACCAGTGTGGATGTAATAATGAGAATCATTTGCATTTCTAGAGTGCTTTACGGTTTTCTAAGGGCTTTCCCATATGTCTTTCTTCACGACACATGTCTTTCTTCACGACACGTTTTTCTGGTCTTCCCAAGAAGCCACTGGGAAGAATCCTGGGCAGAAAGTCTCATCTCCATTTTACAGATGAAGAAATGGAGGTGTGAAGTACTCTAGCAATTGTCCAAAATTGCACTGTAGGGAAGAAAAAGAGGTGGAACTCAGCTTCAGCTTTTCTGAATCCCAAATCCCTTCAATCTCTGCCTCCACCTTGAGAGAGCTGGAGGGAGCAGCTTGTTATCGTGGTTGAGAAGCTTGAAGGAAGTCTAATTGGATAAACAAAGAATTTATTCTAAGAAGAAAAAAAAAATGACTTTCATGGGCAGGTGAAAATGTTTAGAAATTGTAAAAGTTGTGAAACCTATTATACATACTATACAAAATGTATATACAAAAGATAAAAGGGTTTGGAACATGAGAATTATTATTTCACTTCTTTATATTTTTCTTTATGTTCCAGGATTTCTACAATACAGCACATTATTTTCATATTCAGAAAAGATGAGTTAGGAAACAAAGGCAAGAACTTTAATTATATCAGGAATTAGATAGAAGGAAGTAGGGAAAAGTCATCTGCATACCAGCAGGGGTTGCATTCTTACATTCTTAGAATAGGGAACTGGTTACTAATACAGTCACACACGTGTGTGTGTGTGTGTGTGTATAATCTGGATTCTGTCATGGGTTAGGGAATCTAAAACCCAGTGAAAATTGGAGAGGATTTTATTTCTTAATTTTTAATTTTTATTTATTTTATTTATTATTTTTTTGAGAAGGAGAGTGCATGTACACACACAAGCAGGGGACAGGGGCAGACAGAGAGAGAGAGAATCTTAAGCTGTCTCCACCCACCGTGGGCAGCCCATCGTGGGCTTGATCTCACAACCTTGAGATTATGACCTGACCTGAAATCAAGAGTGGGACACTTAACTGACTGAACCACTCAGGTGCTCCTTTATTATATACTGTAATTTAAATTCAAGTTAGTTAACATATAGTGTAGTACTGCTTTCAGGAGTAGAATTTAGTGATTCACTACTTACATATAACACCCAGTGCTCATCACAACAAGTGCCCTCCATAATGTCCATCACCCATTTCGTCCATCCCCCACCCCATCCACTCAGCATTTTGTTCTCTGTAGTTAAGATTCTCTTATGCTTTACCTCCCTCTCTCTCTCTTTTTTAACCTTATTTTATTTTTCCTTCCCTTCCCCTGTGTTCATCTGTTTCTTCAATTTCATATGAGTGAAATCATGTGGTATTTGTCTTTCCCTGACTGACTTATTTCACTTAGTACAATACCCTCTAATTTTATCCACGTTGTTGCAAATGGCAAGATTACATTCTTTTTGATGGCTCTGTAATATTCCATTGTATATGTACACCACATCTTCTTTATCCATTCATCTGTTGATGGATATCTGGGCTCTTTCCATAGTTTGGCTATTGTGGACATTGCTGCTATGAACATTGGGGTGCACATGCCCCTTTGAATCAGCTTTTTTTTTTTTTTTTTTTTGCATCTTTTGGATAAATACCTAGTAGTGCAATTGCTGAATCATAGGGTAGTTATTTTTAACTTTTTGAGGAACCTCCATATTGTTTTCTGGAGTAGCTGCATTAGCTTGCATTCCTACCAACAGGGCAAGAGGGTTCCCACTTCTCCGCATCCTTGCCAACAGCTATTGTTTCCTGAGTTGTTAATTTTAGCCATTCTGACCTGTGTGAGGTAGTATCTCATTGTGGTATTGATTGGGATTTCCCTGATGCTGAGTAATGTTGAGCATTTTTTCATGTGTTTGTTGGCCATTTGTAGGTCTCCTTTGTAAAAGGCCATTTGTATGTCTTCTTCTTTCAAAACACCAGTTAAGAGTGTAATAAATAACCTCAGGTCTTGATGGCACATTCTAAAATGCCTCCAACCCAAGGCCACTGGAGGGCCAGAGGCTGACCTTTGAGAAAAATCACAGAGGCCTGGAAAGATACCTGAGGGCCAGTTTATAACATTAAAAAAAGAAGAGATGATGTCTGGAAATTATAAGTGTTAGATTGGAAAAAATATCAAACATAATAGTTAGTAATCAAAACCTTGAGGAGACCAGGGCACAGTAACTATCCAAATTGTTTTTGAAAGAACAAATCCTTTGGGGTCTGTGGTTTTATGAGGAGGACAGGCTTGGAAGGCTGTAAGAAACTGACTTAGGTAATTAAGAGAAAGAAATAGCAATGAAAGTTTTAGATCCGACTTCCCCTGAGAGTCTGTCTTTTAAACAGGAAATACTGGGTAGGCTAAGTAGTAGGTGCTCAAAGTGGAGCCCCATGGAGAATGGCTGCCCACACAGGTGACGCCATAGCCCCGTGGCTTGTTCACAGCTGGGGGGCCCTTGGGTTGAGGTGGGGAGCGTGAAGTGCCGTGCCTGCCTTCCACATCCGAACGGAAGAGGGGCTATGCTCCTGGCTGAGGGGCGAGTTGGTGTTGTGTCAGGGTTGGCTTCCCAGCTGTCAGAACAACCCTCTTTAGGGCCCCCAGGCGCCATGCTACCGGGCCCATTCGCTGCTGTGTCTCTGCCTCCCCTCCCGCGGCCCATTGGCATGCTGCGTGTGATCAGCAATGCCCAAAATGTCCACTCCGGATCCTCTTTTCAGAAAAACCCACCTTGATGGAAACAGTCCCAGTATTCCACACAAAGTGTGAGGGCGTTGAGGACCCCTGAGGCCCATCCATGGGTGCCAGCTTCAGAACCCTTGCTCTAGATTGCGTGTCCTGGGCCCGCCCTGGCAGCTGTTCCTCTAGTTATTTGTCTCTGGAAGGTGGGGACCTCGGGGAAGAATTTTCCTTGGGAGCCCCACTCCTTTGTTCTGCCAGGATTAACCAGCCTCGTGAAGTTATTTCCAGAATGTTTATGAGGCCTTGGGCTAAGTGCAGGGCTCCGGGCTCTTTTCTTTTTTTTCCCTGTGGAATCAGGCATAATGCCTGGCTTCTAAGAGCTGACAGACCAGAAACTGAGATTTGGGCAGAGCTAGCTGGAGAAGGAGGCAGAACTGAAGTGTCTTTAACATGGTCTATACCAAGTGAGGTAGGAGCGCTGGCCATCTGGCCATCTGGCTTAGACTTGAGTGAGCCAGTGTGGGCACTTGGGAGCTGGGCTGAAGTGCTCTGGAAGGAATGTAATTCAGATGAGACAGACGTAAAGCAACAGTAACTTCATGACTCTACCTACTGCAACAGCCTTCTCCTCATCTACCCCAACCACCTCCTGACTCTTGTCGAAGGCCCTGAGAACAGATTCTAGCCAGAGACGAATTCTCCTTTGGGACCCCAGAGTGACGACGACTTGATTTCTTCTAGAATCCCCCTCACCTCCCAATGGAGTTGAGATTCAGTGGAGATAACATTTTTAGATTTCCTTCTTGCCTTCTCACGATTGGAGCCTTGTTTCTTGTTTTCTCCCTTTTCAGGACACCTCAGGTAACAGTGTCCTCAGCATCTCTAAGCTGGTACTGCTATGACTTTTCAGCCAAGGCAGACCTAGGTTTTGAATAATGTAAGTCTAGAGGTAGACTGAAGCACCGTGACCACTGCTCAGAGAAGCAGCCCACGGGACTCCAGAGCCAGATCTTTGATGTTAAAGCGACTTCAGTTCAGAATCTCAAATTTGCCACTTGCCACCAGGTGATCTTGGATGAGGCACTTTGTATTTTGGCCCTCAGCTTCCCTCTCCTGTAAAATCCAAGTTATATGAAGGTTGGGTGCGGCAAGGTGTATATAAATGAATATTTTTTTAAGATTTTTTATTTATTTAATTGACAGAGATCGTAAGTCGGCAGAGAGGCAGGCAGAGAGACAGAGAGGAGGAAGCAGGCTCCTTGCCGAGCAGAGAGCCCAATGTGGGACTCGATCCCAGGACCCTGAGATCATGATCCGAGCCAAAGGCAGAGACTTAAGCCACTGAGCCGCCCAGATGCCCTGTGGCAAGGTGTATAATGTGTCCGGAACTTAGCTCTCTCACCTCTCCCAGCTCCCAAGTGAGCGGGGCTGGGTGTTCGCAGGAGGGCGGGAGAAAGAAAGAATAATGGTCCTTGCTGGCCTTTCCCATCTTCTGTTTCTCTCACACAAATATCTATCCCAGTTTCTCAGCAGTCCTCCGCTATGGCTCTAGTGTAAAGAGAAGAAATACAGAAGCCAAATGTGTTCCTTTCTGCTTACAAGGGGGACAGAGTGAAGCATATGGAATCCAGTGGCCCAGGCAATGGGGAGTGTTTTGAAATAGGTCTTGAAAATTAAGTTATGTTTAGTGGGTACAATCTGGGGAGACCTGAGGGCTGAGATCCTTGAGTTATTAGAGACAATGGTAGTTGCGAGGAGAGAGGGAGAGAGAGAAAAAAAGAGAGGTCGACCAAAGGAAAGAGAGGAAAGCCTCACATCCAAGACCTGAACTTCCTTGGCTTTTCCTCCACTTTGTGTGTGGAGGAGGAAAAAGACCGGGAGGGGAGAAATCGAAGAGGAAAGGTGGAAAGCAAGGGGGTGTAGAGGAAGACGGGCCCAGGCGGGGGTTTCCACTTCCCTGCCAGCGGGGACGGGTCTAGTGTAGAGTGCTTGTCTCCCTGTGGTCCCCAGAGAGAAGTGGTCCCCACTGCCCTGGCCACCTTCCCGCCCTGGCCACCTTCCCACCCTGGCCAATGAGGGAGTCGGCAGCAGCTTTGGCACGCTTCCGGAGGAGAGTCAGAGAGCGACAGCTGCTCTGCCACCCTGGGAAGTTCTGTCTGGACTCCGGGGAGTGTTCATGACCTCTTCGTGGAGGTCAGCCAGCCCGTCTGCCCGCCAGCCCCTCCGCAGGCTCTGCTGGGCGTTCCAGGCTCTGGGATGATCCAGCAGGCTGCAGAGCAGATCTGTGCCCTGGGTAACTCACTCCGCATACATTTCTTTGTCTTACTCCTGCCTCTGAATGGTGGCAGACAGACATTTTGGGAAGGAATTAAGCCTCACTGAGTTTACAGAATGCCAAGCGTTCAAACGGCAAATAGACACCAATTTTGAATTTTTCTTAGTTTGAGGTGATTTGTGTCGTGGTGCCTCCCAGGAGCATCGGCAGTTCAGGGAGACTCACCCACAAAATGAACGCGGTTTGCGGAAACCAGAGTTTCGTAACCGCAGGCTGGTGGGCTATTACTGGTTTCGGCGAAACCCTTTTGTTTCCAGGAGGAAGAGGGACGGTGTCTGTTCAAAGCTCTGGGTCCTGGTCTCCCCTTGGTATCGATCAGAATTGGGTGGGAACGAGGTGGGGTGTGCAGGCGAGAAGAGCCTCCCTTTGCTCCTGCCTCGTTCCTCGGTGCAGTTGGGCTCTAGCCCAGATGCAGCTGGAGGACGGAGCTGCTGCCAAGTAAAGCTGTGCTCCCTGCTGCTTGCTGTGTGCAAGAGCCAGCTTAGTGCACGTGTGTGCGTGTGCATGCGTGCATGTGTGTGTCTGTGTGCATGTGTGTAAGAGAGGGACCCCCAGAGAACATGAGAATATGAATGAGCTGTGATTCCTTCACAGGGTACGAGAAACTTTAGAGAGCATTCGCAAGGGCACTGATCCTGATTTGCTACCCGGGCACCAGTATATTTGAAATGATGCCCAGGCGCTTGTAATGTACAGCCAGGCTTGAGAATTGCCCTTGCAGACCTTCTGCCCCAGTTCGCCCACACCTGCTCCTTTGTCTCGTGTGTGTATGGTTAGGCTTCACCTCCAACAGTGAAGTGCGCGCAGCGTCCACTCTAAGGGAGCAAGCTGGTCCCGATTTCCTGAAATTCCTGGCTGTTCTTGTCTGCCAGTCCAATGGACCCGTGTTTCTAGAAGACATGGTAGATTGACTAAGTAAGTGTTCTTAACCTTGTAATTTTATGCACACAGCTCCTCATGCTGTGGAAATCACTGTTCTTAGATTTTTCATTGTAAGTGGGTTGTTGAGATTGCCCAGAGGGAAAGAACTTTCTCTAATTTTCATAAAACAAGTGTTTATTTAGCTACTCAGTTAAAATAGTCAACACTTTCGCTCTTTATTCCATTTTCTGCTCTATTTCAAAATAGGCACTAAAGAGTGTGTATGTTGGATTCGTGCGTTCTTGCCCTTTTCCGCTGAACCTCGGCCACTTACCGGCTCCGAGGATCCACCGTGTCATCTCCGCAGTACCTCCATTCGGATCTCAGGAACATTCCTTCCCTAACTTGCAGTGTGTCTTTCCTACCCAGTCCCCTGAGCACCTGGGTTCATCCTCCTTGTGACCTTCAGGCTTTGCTTCCTCTATTTCACCTGAATCACGGACCCTTGACTGTCCATGTGGAAGTGCTTGTCGCTTTCTTCCCTCCCCGTTCCGCCACTTTGTGTCTCATCACACTTTAATTTCTCCACTCCAGAGCCGTTCACCTGTGTCATACCTGCTTTTGCTGTCATGCTATTGAGGATGGTTGGAGACAGTCCCTGAGGTGAGGTCACCTGGCCTGCTTCAGAGTCCTTCCTTCTAGAGCTCCACTGTTACCAAAAGATGGGGTGCCTAGCCTTTGCTTACGAGCCCCAGAATGACGCGCTCACCCAGTTCTTCGACATCACCTTCCTGAGCATCTTCTCCGCGCTCCTGCTTAGTGGATCGCCGCATCTCACGTGGCTGAGAAAAACCACATTCCCTGTTATCGATGTCCATAATCATTCTCTTTTTGATGTAAGAGTTTACGCTTATCTTTTGTGTGCTGGAAACTCAGGAGGTGCCCTTCGCTGCATCTTTGGCAACTTGGATGTCCTTTGTTTCTGACGTGGTTCATGTGGTGTCATTTGGAGGTCTCTCGTCATGCTCGGGTCATGAAACTCTGTCTTCCCACTGATCCTTTATTGCTGCTTCCGGTGTGGCTGCCTTAACAACCTTTATCTGTTCAAAATAAAATTCCTTTTTTTTCCCCAACCTAACTTATCTTTCTAGGTCCCTGTTTCTTGGCTGAGAGCTAGAGTTCTCCCAGAGCCTCAGTCCTGGTCCTGCAGGGATCTTGTATCTCTCCCTCAGACCCTCTCCCCAGCCCCTGACGGATGCTGTGGAATCTGCTTTGCATGGGACTCCTTTCCACAGAAAGGCAGTAGAGCCTTGTGGTAAGAATCACGGACCTTGGAGCCAAACTGCCTGATGTCGGTTCCTAGTGGTAGAACCTTTGAAAAATCACATACCTTTCTGACTCTTGGTTTCCTCATTTATATAATGGAGATAATAATTGCACAGCTGTTTCACAATGTTGTTTTGAGGTTTAAATAAATTAATTGCTATGAAACACTTAGAATAGTGTCTGGCACATTGTGAGTGTTCAGCAAACAAATGTTGGACGTTATGATTGCCTCAACATATGAGGGGTTCTCTGGGGATCATTTGCCTCTCAGGGGACATTTGGCAATGTCTGGAGACCTCTTTGAATTTCATGACCAGGGTACCTGGAGGCTGTTGTCATTTAGTGGGTAGAGGTCAGTGATGCCACTAAGCGCCCTATAGTGCCCAGGACAGCCCCTGCTCACAGTTGTCCAGCCCAAATCTCAGGAGTGTTGAGGCTGAGAAGCAGTGCTCTGCATCTTGGCCCCAGAAGCTGCCACCATCTTCTCAAGGTGTAATCTAGTGCCCATTTCTGTTTTTTGTTTTTTTTTTCCCTTTGTCCTCAACTCTTTGGAAGGCTCACTTTATGACATGGTTTCAGTTACAAACTGATTTCCATGGTTCTGAAATCTACATTTCCAGTATCCTGATTATGTCCCCAGGGGTTTTCTAGAATAATCTCCCAATCACCTACTCTCCATATTGCAAGATGTTAAAGGTGGAAAAAAGACCCCGTGTTCCTCTCCCTTCTCCATTCAAATATTTCCACCGTTGCCAATGGCACACAGTCCTGGCATTGGTTCTCACTGGCTGCGTCTCCGAAAGCCCCCGCTTCGTCTACACCAATTTCTGCCAGTTCTTTCTCTGCATTGTTTCCTCTGACCCTCATTTCCATTTCCATGGCTACTGCATAGTGCAGGACTCTGGCTGGCTTCCCTGCCTCCCCTCCTTGCTGCCATCCTCCACACAGCTGCTGGAATTGTCTTCATTAAACACTGTTTTCCTCTGCTCAAGAATCCACAGTGGCTCTCCATTACCACTTATTAGCAAAAGGAAATTCCCCACGAAGCCCTTTATGGCCTGACCTCCCTCTCGGCTCGGGGGGGCCCCCCAGCGCTCACCCAAGCAAACCACAGCCTTTGTGTTACTCCCTCCAACTCACTGGATGCTCACCTGTCCGAGCCCCTCTTGTCCCGGTCTGTGTGCCTTGATGTATTAGAATTTCCCTTCCTGCAATGCCTTCTTCTCTCTTTTTTGCCAAACTACGTCTGTCACCTCTTTCAAAAGCTGGCTCAATTTGGAACTCCCCTAGGAAACCTTCCCGAATAACCCACCAGATTCTCCTTGTCCTATTACTCAATATTTCATTTTGGTCTTAAGTACTTATTAAACTCAGCCTACGTTAATTTGCACCTGCTGGTGTGTATAAAGAATCCCGAAGTATTTTTAAAGCTTTTCCAAATGTGTATGTTTCATTCCCCCTCCCCTTTTTTGCTAGTACTTTTTTTTTTTTTAAGTGAATTCCCACAGCCCAAATAAAGTGTATTGGATATAGCAGGACTTCAATAAATGATGTCTCTATAACTGTCATTTTTTTTTTCTTCAAAGCTCAGGAGGAACTCCAAGGGCATATTTTATGGGTGACTTTAAAATAATCAGCTCTTCCCTTGCTGCTTGTGTTGGGTGGGTGGAAGGAGGGCGAGGGGAGGAAAATCTGGATTTAACCAGCACACACCATGAAATGGCTGCTTAGGGGCCTGCCAGCGGGAGCAAGGATGCTGTGCGAGAAAAACACGCAGGGGCCACACCCTCCATACTTGCTAATGGAGGGCCTTCCTAGGGATAAAGGAGACAAGTAGGAATCTTCAAACACCGAGCGCTCTGGTTGCCATCACTTATGAGGTAACACCTAGCTGTGTAGCATTTTCCAGCCAACAGGCCAATCTTAAATATATTCTCCCCTTGGATTTATGAGGGAGACAATGATATTCCACTCTGCAGCTGAGGAAACTAAGGGCAGGAAAGATTAGGTGACTTGCCCCAGGGATTCGTGACTCTTAGAAATTCTGGGTTCTTCCTCTTGTACCCCACTCCCTTCCCTGTGAGGGTAAGGCTTTAGGGTCACCGTCCAGTTCTGCTTCCTGGTCTTACAGATTGGGCTGCTAAAAGGGATTCCCTGATGGCACCAGAACTCTGGACAGGTAAAGCCGGACCTTGGATTAACTCCTCATTAGTGCTCTTTTCACTTTATGGCCAACACTACATTTCATTCTTGATCCGTGGTACAGATAGATCTCTTTATGACAACCTCGAGGCCGACATTGTCCCACAGAACTTTCTGCTGTGATGGAAGTGTTCTGTATCTTTTTTAAAAAAATATTTTTATTTATTTGACAGACAGAGATCACAAGTAGGCAGAGAGGCGGGCAGAGAGAGAAGGAGGGGAAGCAGGCTCCCTGCTGAGCAAAGCCGGATGCAGGGCTAGATCCCAGGACCCTGGGATCATGGCCTGAGCCGAAGGCAGAGGCTTTAACCCACTGAGCCACTCAGGCACCCTGAGTGTTCTGTATCTTTGTGTTCCCATGTGATGGCCTCTAGCCACGTGTGGCTGGGGAGACTGGAGAACTGACAGCAGACACCACGGGCTGTTGCTTTCCACTTTGGACAACCATAGTGCTGGACTCATTGTTTTCTTATATTTGTCAGAATTAGTGGTTTACCTAATCTGGGTTTTCACCTACTCTCCCTTCCCCTTTCACCTGCTGGGAGGTCACCGTAAAGCATGAGGAACCAGGATGTGGGAGTCTGGAAGATCAGCAAGAGAGAGGAGAGAGTTTCTTGTCTAGGAAGGCCGACTGCTGTCCTTGGGTAGGAAGTGTTTGTGGACGAGATTCGTCCATCTCCAGATACTGCGAGCTCAGGACTCATACCTGGGGAGCCTTGGTTGGACCTCTTGGGGGAGAAGGCTGAGGAAGGCAGCTGAACTGTTTCTCAGATGCTGGTGGAGGGGGTTGGGAGAGGGTGCAGGGGCAGCTAGCCAGCCTTCTCTGGGTGGTCCAGCGAGAGGTTACTAAGGAGATAGATGTAGGGGCGCCTGAGTGGCTCAGTCGGTTAAATGGCTGCCTTCCGCTCAGGTCATGATCTCAGGGTCCTAGGATGGAGCCCTGCATCAGGCTCCCTGCAGGGCTCCATCTCTCTCCCTCTGCCTGCCATTCCCCCTGCTGTGCTCTCTATCAAATAAATAAATAAAATCTATAAAACAATAAAAAAATTAGATAGATTAAATGAATTCATTTGGTGCTTCTGTCTTTCATTTCCACTGAGAAACAGCTGAGAAGTACCTAGTGGCTGAAGCCTCTCTTCACAGCCCCCCTTCTCTGTCTGTTGTGTGTTTGTGTGTGTCAGTGTGTATACCCACATCTTTCTTCCCATATCTTGTGTTGCTGAAGAGGTACTAGTTACTGTATTTACTGAGGCTGGGACCCCTGCCCCCAACCAGAAGAGGCTCTTAGTAGCATGCTGAGTCCAGTGGAAGCACCCAAAAAAGAGAAACCCAAGAGAATAGTTAATGGAAACTAAAGGCCTATAATATGGCATGGGAGGGCCTGACCTTCTCCCCATTCCCCGATTTTTTCCCCATTCTTGCTCTTATATTCTGTGCAACTTTGATTTTAATCTAGTTCATTATTTATACCTACAAGAAAAAAAAAAGACTAAACTCTTTTTTAACCCAGGAGACATAAGTATTGGAGTTTCACCCTAGGTAAATTGAGTCCGTTGACACATGGAGATGAAAGATAGAGGAAGAAAGAACTTTCCTTAGAAATTCAGCCTTTAGGGTCACTTGGGTGGCTTAGTGGGCTAAGGTTCTGCCTTCTGCTCAGTTGTGACTCCTGGGTCCTGGGATTGAGGCCTTCGTTGGGTTCTCTGCTCAGCGGGGAGTCTGCTTCTCTCTTTGCCCCTCCCCTGGCTCATGCTTGCTCTGTCTCTCTCTCTCTCTCTGAAATAAATAAAATCTTAAAAAAAAAAAAAAAGTCAGCCTTTAATTACAATACTAGAGGGAGGGTTTTGACGAGTCCAGAGAAATGTGGAATAACATGACCTTGACATTAACTGTGTAAGGGACATAGCTGCTACTTATCCACGTAAAACTTTATCCTTTGCTCTTCATTGCCATGTATGTTTATAGGAAAGTAGAAGTGGGACGCTCTGCAGATCATGGGCCTACTGGTGAGCCCTTAGGGGATACTTGGGTTTTGCTTGTGATGTCACAGCTCATCACTGGGCAGACAGATGTGACACCACACAGGACATCCAGAGTCCATATGGAATGAACATTTGGGGACAGTGACTTGTCCCATGTCCCAGGAGAACAGCTGCTTGTTTTCAGACTGAGGCTTTTAAAAAAGAGTTAGGGTATGAGCATTCAGAGGAGTGGTGACAGAGAGAAAGAGCTATGGCCCTAATAAGAGAGTTTTGCAGAAATTTTCTCTGAGGAATATAGATTTCAAAAGCATAACTCAAATTGTCATGAGTTGCCTTTTAAATCAGAGATCTGATCTCATCTGCCTTCCCTGAAACCTTTAATGGCTCGTTATTGCATGCAGAATGAAGTCTTTGCTGTCCCTCACCAGCGTTCACAGGCACGTGCATGATGTCTGACTCTTACAGGCCTGCGGGCCTCCTGCCCGCTGCACGGCTTCTCCTCTCTCCTCCGCTCTTGTCATCTCGTGCCCTTGACAGACAGACAGCTTTGCTCAAGCTATCCCTCGTCCCTTCAGTGAGGTCCAGCAACCCTGCCTCCCACCAGAACCTTTTCAGAATTCTATCTGTTCCTCAAGGTCCTACTGGAATCCCACTTCCTCTGAGAAGCCTTTCCATATCCTTCAGTCAGGCGGACGTTTCTCCCTCCCACATTTTGATGTATCACTCTCTATTCTCAATGGCGCTTGTCACCACCGTGTCTGATTTTGGTTATTAATATCTGTGTCTGACTCTACTGCCTGATGGTAGGCCCCTGGAGGGCCAGGCTGCGTCTTGTTCATCTTCACGTTCGGCACGGAGTCTAGAAAAGTACACTGCATACAGTAGGCCCGTTACACGGAAGTGTTCTCTGTTGCTCAACTGAAACTCCTGGCTGCTTAAGCTTTCTCTGTTCATTTGCTTTTTATATGCCTGGTTCATCATTTGTAAGTATTGGGCAGTAAGTTTGGGTCCACTCCTGAAATCGAGCTAAGGAAGAAACTTGCGCCCTCTTGCCCAGCCCCCGCCAGTACATGACCTACATGATGAATTCTCCTCAGTTCATCTCAAAGTCATTTGGATGCAGAACGGGTTTTAGTGAAGGAGGATAAATGCAGTTTGCTTCAGTTAGAACTGGTTCAGCTTGTTTCTCACTCTTTCAGATCATCAAAGTAAGGCTGCGGATTTGAATGCCTCCCAGGTTCTGTTCGTTTGGACAGAACCAGGGTAGCAATTTAGGCCAGACTGGAAGCCCACCATAGACGTGTGGCGACACTTTGGATTTTGTTGTTAGCCTACCCGAGTCTTGAACGTTCCTTCAGGGCATTGGTTTTAAATGTGTGTTTTCTCAAATGGTATTTACATGTATTTACAGGTCAAATCCTGCTACAGGAAGTAGCTTGAAAATGAAAATCTCTCTGTACCAAAGAATGCCAGGTTTAAAACACATGGTTGGTTTGTTTCATGTAACATTCAATTGAATAGGATTTTTGGATTTAAAACTTACGGTCAAATTATTTCTAGTTTATTGCAGTATTTCATTTCCTTCAAATATCTTGAAGATGTTTTGTTAACTCTATAATCAATTTTGTTAAATTCTCTTCTCCCAGGATGGAAAAGAGATCAGGAGAGGTGAGCTGAGAAGAATTATTTATATATGTACCCTAAGAGGAAAAAAAGGAGACCAGCCTGAATTTGTCCCTGTATCAGCCTATCATGGAGGCATTTTATCTAAAGTGGACACTTTCTTCCATGGTAGGGTAATTGGTGGGCTCGGTTTTTCTTCACTTTTGAAACAAGTTGTGCTTTCTTTATGTCCTAAGATTTTCTTTTTCCCCCTTCACAGAAGAACAAGTAATTTTTTTCATGTGGTTTTTGAACGTCCCCAAATAGTTCCACTGAACTGGGCTCAGTCTATATACACGTAGACTTCTTTCTTCACCGCTCTTCGTCTTCGAAAAAAACTCAACAAATACCTTTTGGAGTTCTTTTTTTTAATTGTCCTACATACACAGATTACTGTTAACTTAGAGTGTGCTTGTATGAAAAACCCACACAAATAACATATCTGTTCTATTAAGAGTATTGAGGAGTATTTAGAAAAATAGGTTTCTTTTTCCTCTCTTTAATGATGTACTCCCAGTGAGAATCTTCTTACTCTCAATTCCCTTATGGAAATCGTGCATGTCAACCAGCTGCTTTGTGTGGCGGCCAGCCACTGTTAAGGTTGTGGGCATCATGGATAAAGTAGACTCTGTGCTGGCCCTGGAGGAGCTCACAGTCTGGAGGGAGAGACAGACAGATGAGTGGATAATCGTATTTTGTCTGATGAGTGCTGTGATGGAAGTAGGTACAGTGTGTGCGGGAGCAGGTGGGTTGGACACTTGGTTTCCATGAGGTCTTCCTAGAGTCTTGACAAATGGGGCAATTGTACAGCTCTACCAACCACGAACTGCATGTGCTTGGCTTTTGGAATCAGTGTGCTCTCTACAAACAGACCGGATTATTTGACTTGAATATCCTATTAACGAGACAAGCAAATTTGCCCAAGGGGACCTCTTCACCCCTTACATTTAGGCCGAATGCTTTTCACGTTGGGGTTTCTTATTCTGGGTTCCTGTCTACTGCTGGAATACATTTTCTCTAGTCTGTCTACCAAGTAGAGAGACCGTTGGGGGATTACTCTGGTTTTTCAATATTTCTGCCTCATTTCTGGCCTTGGAACTCCATATATGGGAGGTTCTTTGACCATGTCTAGAGTTGGCAGATTTAGCAAACGAAAACATAGGACACTCAGTTGACTTGGAATTTCAGATGAACAACAATAATTTTTTAGCAAAATACATTCCAGGTATTGCCATATTTGCATACTTACATTAAATATATATATATTTATTTATTTATTTATTACTGAAATTCAAATTTAACTGGGTACCCTGTGTATTATCTGGAAAGCCCTATTACCACTGTCCCTGGCTTCAATCTTCTTGGAAAGTTCCCAAGGGAGTGGGAAGTGTTTGCAACTTTTATCTCTAGAAGCACCACTCTGCGGGGGTAGATTTTGTCTTTTGTTTTCCTCTTTCCTGGTCAAGCTTAGCTTTTCTTTTTCTTTTTTTTTTTATGTTGTATGTGACTAGGCCTGTCAGTCAGAGCAACTGTGCTGAGCTTACTTCCGATATGGACTCTGGTGATATTAAAAATCTGGCCTGTCATTGAACTGCTTCTACCAAAGTGATATTGTACCTAAAACTTATTTTGCTCCATAAACTTGGAGTGGAAAACTCTTTGTAAGGAATGGTGTCCAAAGCATGAGTCAGAGGCACGAGTGTAGGCTCAGGGAGTGAAGGGCATCACTCACTGTCGGGCAGGGATCTGAGACATCTAATGACAGATCTGAAACCCTTTTTGTTTATTTCTTCATTGTTGACTGTGATCTGGTAAACTAAAACTCTGGGCAAGTAACTTCTAGATAGACCAGGAGTCAAACAAAGGCAATGGCAGTAATTGAATGAGCATGCTTTTGTTCACGCCAGACACCATGCTAAATGCTTACCATGCATGTTGACATTGAAACTTGATGACAACTAAATGGACCTTAGTACTCTTACACCCTCATCTTCCAAGAGAGGAACCAGGCTTAAAGAGGTTAAATAACTTGCCCAATGTCCCATAGTCAGTGACCACGCTGGGATTTGAACTCAGGTTGGTTTGATGATAGAGCTCCCACTTTGAACTATAACCTTACAGTGCGTGGGGTTAGGCTGGGCTTGGGTGGGGTGGAGGGGTGTCTCAGTAAACACTTGCAGGTTGATCTGTCTATTCTGTTTTAATGATTTCTAACAAGAAGGGGTCCCTTACAACCTCTTCAATAAGTTCCACCTCTGTGCGATGCCCCATTTTGACAGGTTGTTTTTCTATATATGAATATAATGTTCTTCCTTTGCAGTAAAAACCACTCCTTAGCCTCAGTGGAAATAGCAAACTCATCAGTATCTTCTGTATAAAGTGATAACTTTTCTTTTTCCTTCAGCCATCTCTAGACGGTCTTTTAGTTTCTGTAATTAACATCACCATCAAAGATCATTCAAGTGCCTATTTCCTAAAGTTTTGTACTCTTTGTGGCTCTCTCTTTTGAATTTCTTCTCAATTACATGTAGTAAGTGCATAGTAAATACAAATTTGATTGGCTTGGATCTTGCAGCCTTCTCAGCTGCAAATATGGCACCGCCGGGTGCCTATCAATAGGTGTGGAGTGCTTTGTGGGTTTCCTTTGAGCTGTACCCCTCTCGTTTCCTTGTTCACCAGTGTGCTACATTCTTCTTGATATGGTGGTTGGTGATCTGATTCAACAATTCCTGAACATGCACACAAATAAAAGGGTTTGTTAAGAATCCTGGGTCCACTAGGGGATGTGTGACATACTGGTGTGGAGGCCGAGAACTGTAGAGATCTCACACATGGTGTGATCATGAAACCATAGAGCTTCTCACAGCTGGAGGGATCCCCACGTCAGTGGCTCTGAGTGGATTGCAGAGTTCCCCTGCAGCTTTTATGTTTCAGTCCTTAGAAGACTACAGGAAGTCCTGTTGTCCGTCGGGCTGAGTGTTCAGTTTGAGGTTCTTGGGAACCTCTGGCAGCCCTGAGAAAAAGATTCAAAAAAAGGGTGAGGACATTTCCTGCCATTGATCTCAGAGGCCCTGTAGGATATGGGAGAACTTTGGAGTTAGAACCATTAGGAACTCTCTTTTTGGGATTTGTCTATAGCAGTGAAGAACTTTTGAGATGTCTGATAATTCTTTGACCCAGCTGAGGTTTGTGAGCTATACAGGCTGAAAATGTAGGCCCACATCTACCTTCCCACTGATTTCTGAGTTCTGGGTTCTTCAACCAGTAGACTCAACCCTGATCTGTAGCCCCAAGTGCTCTAGGGATTGAAGCAAGGATTCCCCAATGTCCAGCAGCCACACATATTTCTGCTGTCACCTGCTGCAAGGACTCACGGCCTTCGCTCTTGGGGACCGGAGATATGGGGAAAGCAGGAGGACCTCTGGGAGCACCAGTTAAATGCTGATTTAGCCAAACTCCTTTTTTGCAAACACTTAGTTCTTTCCAAAGAAAAAGGAGTTGGATGGTGAGTTTGTGGTTCCTGGGTTTCTTGAGTAGCTGCCCATCAGTTTAGAAGACTCAAAGTGCTGGTGACTCCAGATGGTCCACATGTCCACGGACTTCCCAGTGTTCACTGATTGCCTTCCTGACATTCAGTCTGCCTCTCTGAGGAACACAAGTCCTGATCCACCCTGTGGAGCAAGATGCGCCATCTCTGGTCTGCGGAGGGGACTGACAGAACTGACATTCAGAGGGATTTCGACTTTTATGGCTAGAGGTACAGTGGCTTCTTGCAGAATCCAGGTCCCTTAAGTCTGAGCTCCTCTTTGCTTCAGAGACATGGCTTTTGAATGAGCAGGCTTGTTAAGTCACCAGTGCTGGCTGTGCTGCCAGCAGCTGTGTTACAGGCTTCGGCATCAGAGCAGAGCCGGATGACTCTGGCAAAAATGATTTTGAGATGAGGTGTGTATGTATATATATATAACCTAAGACCCAAATAGGTAGGGCTGTGCTTTGTCTGTGAACAAAGAAAAAAATAGGCCTTCTTTGCTATTTACAGTGCTGTCTCAGCAAGGCACACATTTCCGCAACTTTAGTGCCCCCAGAGGACTGACAAAGGTTGCTGTTCTTTCATCGTGGTCCATTTTTGAATTTAGTGTTGAAGCATATGGGGCAGGGTTGGATTGATCCTTATGAGAAGAAAGCGTTTACCTGAAGGAGCCCCCCTGGCAGGGACTTTCTTTAGGCTCTTGCTATGAGGCAATGTGGCTATATTTGCCCCAGAACCTTCTTTTTTGTCCCCGTTCAAGCGTACTTGGCGTTTTGTATTGCATTTGCCTGTGCACTAGTTCTGGGTATCATCTCCTTCCTCCCAGCCTGGTCTACATGGCACTGAAAGATCATTGGCTTTTTCGAAAGCACAGATGCTGTACTTTCAGGGTCTGGGTGGCCCTGTGGGAACTTTTATCACAGTTTTCTTGCAGAGGTGTCCTAAGGAGAGTGAAAAAAAAAAAAAAAACACCACTTCAGTTTAAAATGGGATGCCCCAAAGACCGCAATGCTAAGAGTAAATATTCCAGTGTGGTGGGATTATAGTTAACCTTTTTCTTTTGTCTTTCCTAAAGGCTTAATATGCGTTTAATTTTACTTTTTAATGAAAACAGCTGTTATTAAAAACCATCACTGAATATAAAAAAAAAAAAAATATGCCACTTCCTTGGTTCCTAGAGAGGCCAGTAAACCTAGAGGGTGATAAATGACATGAGTTTAACATTTTGGAAGTGATTTGGAGAAGAATTCATGCTTCATCCTCGGCTTTGCACTGTATGTCAGTGATCGTTGCCATGGTGATGCTTTTGGTGTCATCAGCAGAGGCTTTGGGCTGCATCTGGGAAATGAGCCACAGCCACAGGTGGAGTCCTGTAGGATCACTTTTTATGTTAGGGTTTCAAGTTGAAAAGGAGAGGATAAACGGGTTATTGAAAAATATGAAATAAAGGATGGAGACTCCCTGTGGAGATCCTCTGTTACAGGAAGGGGGCTAGGATTGCTGTTGGGTGCGCGGGGAAGACCTGTGTAGGGTTGTGGCTGTTGCTGCTCCTGTCACAGACCATAGCGAGGGGGAGGCATGGTTTCTGATCTGTGTTACAACTGCCCTGGCCAGAGTTGGTTCACAAGCTTAGCAGCTTCTTGGGCCAAGCTGTTGACTCTCCCCTGCGGGGAGATAAGGAAGAGAAGAAAGCAAAAAGCAGCCAGGGTTGGCATAATCCTAGGACATGCATGTAGTGAGCCTCAGTCTTTGCCTACACCGTGGGGATACAGATAGAGGGGGTACGTGCCCCCAAGTTCATGATTTTTTAGTTACACTGACCAGACCACAGTCGACGGGAAAAGCAGAGGACCTGCAGTATTCCGGAAGTTCTCCAACTCTGCAGCCTTCACACTGGAGAGCAGATACTTTCCTGAGTACGTAAAAACTTTCAGGGAATATGAAAGCATGGAGAATTTCAAGGGATTTAGTTTCCACATCTTCAGTTTTCTACTGTATTCTTTCCTAAAACCAATCAGCTTAAGAAAATGCCATCCCCCAACCCTTCATGATCATTCTTTCTTCACTTTGCAAAAGAAAACCCTATCTCTCATTTTCCCAGAATTTTACTACATTGCCCTAAGGTGAAAGAATTTCTAGTGGGGCTGCATAAAGGGGTAATTTGAAATAGTCATGTAAGGGGGAACTTCTTTTATTGAATGTACCATAAACTACCCTTATAACCAGCTTATTGAGAGAGAGATTTCTAGTAAGAGCTTTTATATTTATTTTAAAAACTGTGGTAAAATACACATAAAGTAAAATTTAGTAAGATTTTACTGTTTAATGCTCCTCTAACAAAATTTATAACATGTATATGTTATTTTCACCAAAGGCTTACAATTAATACTTGTCATAACATCTCAGTCCAGAAAAGAACAGGTAAACACATAGAGCTTGTGATTACAGGTAATACAAAATAATCATAAACTTCACTTTATGTACATATTTTGGTTGCAAAGTGGTATGATAGAGAGTTGTCCTTAAAGTACTTTGAAACTTTCAAACATTACTACAAAATCTTGAGGGGGAGATAAGAGAGAGAAATACAGTGTTAGGGGAAAAAAAAAAAAAAAGGAATGATGTGAAATTTATGACACCTCAAGAAGAGCTTCATCTTGTATTTTATTAGTTTTTTAAGATTTTATTTATTTATTTGACAGACAGAGATCACAAGTAGGCAGAGAAGCAGGCAGAGATGGGGGGGCAGCAGGCTCCCCGCTGAGCAGAAAGCCCAGTGTGGGGCTCAATCCCAGGACCCTGAGCCGAAGGCAGAGGCTCAACCCACTGAGCCACCCAGGTGCCCCTTAATCTTGTATTTTAAAAGTGGATAGTGGTAGATAACAAGATATTATGGTATTTATATTCCATTAAATACATTAAAATCAGTGATGTCATGGTTTATTTAAAAGTGTTAGTATTTACTATATGCCAGAAATTCCATCCTTTGCAGCCATTTAGATGACCAAGAGAAAAATTTTATTGTCCATTTAAAAATGGGCACAGGGGTACATAATTTTAAGAATCCTTTTAGTGAGTAACTGAACAAAAAAGTTTGAAGATACTATTCATATTCCTCCAGCTGGAGTTTTTATATATTTCTATTAAGTTAAATTTGTGCTTTTATATATTTTATATGTTCTATTCAGTTTATACTAATTTTTTATATATTATACTAACTTCAAAACCTGATCTTCCTTGTTTCCTGCTTTGACCCACCAATCTCTTAGCTCAGTATCTCTATGAAGAGGTCTGAATCATCATCTGGAATGTTCCACAGAGCTGCCCAGCTCCGTTCCCCAATTAGGCTTGTTTGTCCACTGCTTTGCAATCATGCATTCTTATAATATGGGCAGTATTTTGGAGTCCAGGGTTACCCTGTTGGGCCTCGCTGTGCACAGTCATTCCTTGGAATTAAGTCTTTAATAGATGGTTTACCTCGAACTTTGAAGGCTTCCTACTCTGCTTCTGAAATCAAAGTTAGGTGAAGCACCAGTTGCTCGTGTGACGTGATCTTATAGACTTCAGCTGCGGTGGGACAGACCTGTTTTCCTGCCACGGTTATGTTGTTGATTCCATTCTTTTGGCAGGATGGGGTCTGGCGGCACTCCTGGGATCTGAGCCCTTACCCTCCTGACTCCTGGACATCCTGCCCCTCTGTGGCACTGCCACGCCTCTAGGCACCTGTAGGTGCTGGTTGTACCCATAGGTACTGGTGCTGTCTACTGTGCTCAGTGCAAAGGCAAGCTCTGTAGAGGGAGAAGCAGAGGGGGTGTATGTAGCTGCTGTCACTGGATTCCCAGGAACTTAACATTGTTCTAACAGGTAAGATCGAAGCTCAGGTGTTTGCAGTAGTAGTCAGTTCCTGCAGGAGCTTTCTCCACCGTCACACAGGCAGAGCCAGATGGAAGCCAGTAACACCCAGAAAAGCATCAAGACTCTAGGGATGCAGAAAACACAGTCTTAGGAAGGAAGGGCAGGTTAGTTACAAACTTGTAACACCTCCTAAAAATGCTTACTTTGCCCCTTCTCACTCTTTCTAATGTCATGACGATGATGCATTCAGTGGATTATGTGGTGGAAACCATTTGTTTGGTGGGCTTGTAGATTTTTTTTTTTTTTTTTTTTTTGCCCTGCCCCAATTTGCTTCAGGCCTTAGACCTCCAAACCCCTCATTATTTAGGAATTTTATTGAATCTCTCTATTCTAGAAAAGTACATAAGACTGGAAATGCAGATTATTTTTCTAGCCATAGCCCTCTGAGAAGTGAAGTGCTATATCATAAACAGCTCCCGTGTTAGAAGAACCGCACAAATTACCCCACTCCACAGTCCAGAGCTTGGAAAAATGAAAGCTCCGGGCTTACAAGAAAATAGGTAAGTGAAGCCCTGTTCTGTTCTGTGAAGTGACACATAGCCTCTCTCTCTGTCCGAGACACATAGCATCTGCATGAAAATTTCTCAAACCATGGGGTAAAAGTCTTCATAGTTATCTCTGAGTGACTGTGAAATACCCAGTAGGGGCTGCGCAGTTACACCAGGTCCCTCAGAGACATGGTCGTACTGCAAAACTCCCCCCGCCCCCCCACCCCGGGCCGCTGCAATGCAGAGGGGGCCCTGCCAGAACCTGGCCTGCAGAGGGCACAGTGGCACACCCAGCTATCAGAAGGGAACTCTGCTGGGCTCAGCCCTACAGCTGTTGGGAAGCCATATTGGGCCCAGGGACAAGCTTTGTACCTGTGGTATGGTGGGTGGTGTGAGCAGGAGAGTGGCCTTGCCGTTGTCACCTCTTCTGGGCAGCATGTGGTTAGAGAAGGGTTTTAGGAGATGACTGAAGGCATTTATGGGAAAGGGGTGTGTGGAAGTTCAGAGGATGTTTGAAACTTTCAAAGAAAGAGAGGAGAGAAAGAATGTATAAAATCAGCTGAGGTGGGTCATGAACAGGCGTCGCTGCATAAATGGGGGTTGTCCTTCCTAGAGTGGTTTTACAGATGAAAATTCAAGCAGGCACATCTGCATATATTGATAAAGGACTTTATGTTCGTTCACTGATTCATTAATTTGGTGGATGTTTATCGAGCGTCTCCTATGTGCCCTCAGCTGTTAAAGTGCCAGCAGCCGCACAGTGAGCAGGCGAGGCTAGATCCCTGCCCTGGCGAGGCCTTTGCTGCAGTGACAGAGATAATACACAGACGTGAATATAATGCCACAAAGTGATGAGTGCTGTCGATAAAACTGAAGACACATGAGGAGACAAGGCTCTATTTTAGATAGATCTGTCAGGACAAGACTTTTGGGTAAGGTGACATGGAGTGGAGTCAGGAGCCAAATGAGGGGGGTCATGTAGCTATCCGGGCTGAGAGTGTCTCAAGCCGAGGGAGCACACATGCAAAGACCCTGAGGCGGGAATATACATTTTCATTTAAGAGGAAGCAAGGAAGATGGGGGGACAGTGAGTGGGGCAGAAACGGGAGGCAGGTCACGGGAGAGTCAAGGGCCAGCTCATGTAGGACTTTGCACGCCGTGGCAAGAACTTGGGATTTTACTCCAGATTCAGTAGGGAACTGGTTGAGAATCTTGGGTAGGGATATAACGTCATCCGACTCAAGGATCCTTATGTAAGCAAATTATCATTCAGAAATCAGTCTTATAAATTGCCATTGGATTTGTACATCGAGCCTGATGGGTTCCTTGCATTTTGGATATAAAGAAAGTAGGGTAATCTCACAGTTACTGGCTTTGGACTATAGGCTCAGACAGACTCACAGATGAATCTTGACCCTGCGTCTTAAGATTTTATGACTTTGGAAAAAATGCTTAAATGTAGTACATTTCTCTGTTCTCATCCTTAAAATGTTGGAGTAATAATAAGAGCTACCAACAGGGCTGTTTTGAGGATGGGATGAAATAATAGCTCTGAAATGATGGCAAAGGGCCAGGCACAGCATGGAGCAGTGTCCCATGCATGGGGGGAGGGCTTGCCCTTGTCCTCTGAGAGGAAGAGTCAGGCCCCCTCATCTCCTGGGGTATTCCTGGCTACACCCCCACCCCATACTGCCTGCCGCTGGGGAGGCAGCTTTTCCCATGAATGGAGATGGGAAGGGCCTCTGCAGGGACCTGAGGGGTCAGGGACATGATCAAAGTGCCAGCCAAGCAAGGTGACTACGACAGCAGCTCTCAGGATTCTCTGTGATTTGTCCTCACGCGGAGACATGGTAATGAGATTGCGTTCTATCCCCAAGTATAGCGCTGTGTGCGCAGCAGGCCCTGGATAAATATTTGTTGGAGATGAGAATCCTTTAAAGTGATTATCGTCTCTGTTGAAGGATACTGTATTGTAAATTCTCATTAATTTGGATTCCTTTATGGTATGTGAATTCAGACCTGATCTTTATACTTCGTATGAAATGAAGAGTTGGGTATAAGTGACTTACTCGAGACTTTACAAAAAATAGATGATTACCTAATTTAGGTTTATCAGGACTTTCTTAATTAATTTGCCTTATTTTATTTTACTTATTATTCAGATGTATCTTCATTTAAAATACTACTTGGACAGTCATTAAAAGTCACAAAATAATCATTTCCAAAGGATGAGTTTTCATTAATTTTGATAAGATATTCTAACCCTTAAAAATTGCAGGTGATTTAGATTTAATTACATTATTCAGGGGTACGAGTTTAGGCTCAAAACAGTCAGTGCTCCGGCATATGGCTGATGAGCTGACAGGGTATGTAGGGGGTGGTAGGGATTGGAAGAAGAATTTTTCTCAGGCCCTTGAAAGCAATTTCCAAGGCACTAAACAGTGATAGGGGTTGCTGCTTATTAAGTGGATCAGTAGGATGTTCTGAATTTCAGGGCTGCCCTCCCCACCCCCAGTCCCATCCCTGTTCCAGTGGACAATTCCAATCCCCTCCCCACATCCACCTATAACCCACTAATGGAGTCTGTGGTCTCAGAATCCTTTGGCTCCACTGGAAAGGTAAAATGGTGGCAGCTGGGGAGACAGATTTGGATTTGCAGGTGGAAGATGGTCAAAGGCAGTCCCTCTTTCAAAGGTTTATAGGCTGGAGGATTCAAGATTGACTGCCTTGGGCCACACAGACTTGAACCAGTTGTGACTTACACATGTGTACCGTCTTTGACCTTTTGCCCAGGAGAGGGCAGTAACATGCTAACATTGAAGCTTTTCCAGTTGTCCTTACTAGACACTGTGAGAGCCTGTACAGAATTAGTCACAGCTGAGCCTCATTTTCGTTCTTCCCTCATCAACATTCAGTTTTACATTGAGTTGTTTCAACCTTTGGCTCCCATGATCTGCGCACATACAGACCCGGAAATGGCATTTTGCACCTGTTCATAGGATAGGAACAGGCTGGAAATCTGCAGTGATGTTTTCCTATATTTAATGCTGTTGAGTGCGGCAAGCCTGAGTTACCACTTCTTGGTGGTTCAACTTTAAGGGCATATTTTACCACTCTATCTCAGCTGTTGAGGTAGCGGTCATATCCCTGATTTTTCTAGACTAGCAAATCATGCTGTCCAGAGTTTACATCCTCCATCCTGCTACAGAGCTCTAGACCTTAAAAACACAAAGTCACACCCTGTCCTGTGCCTTACAGAGGGTTTGAAATGAGAGCAGTATTTTTCTTTTGTTTTCCCCTTCCTCTATCTTCCCAGCAGGAAGAGTTGGTGGTCTGCCTCAGCCTTGTCATGCATACAGCTAGGATTATTGGCTTTTCTCTTGGAGAACTTTTTGACCTCAAGGTCTATGGGGGAAGTTGTGTGCTAGTTGTGGGCATTTTTAGCTTTTGATCAGGCTTAATATAGGTGCATAACAGAGTCTCAGAATACTAAAAACAGGAGAAGGCATTGGAATATAAAATCATCCTCAATAGCGAGCAAAGATCTTCTGATCATTCTGGGCATTTGGCTTAGCTTTATTTGAAAGCCACAGAAAAGTGTGACTCGGCCCCTACCTCAACTCTCTCTCACCCACCTACTTGTGGGTGCAGGTGCCTTCTCTGGGGCCAGGGCCTCCCACAGGGGACACCAGCATAAATACAGTGGTTAATGAAAACAGCGGTAAGGAGCCCAGGGACCCTGTAAGAGAGGATGGACGGGATGAGTGCTGGGAGGTGAGGAGACGAAGGATGAGTGTGGACTTGAACCTTGCAGACAGCATAAGGTCCATAGTCACTGTGTTGCAGGTACAATGTTGGAAGGTGTGTAGAGTATGGATGTTTGTAAGATGCACTTGTGTGAGAGAGAGGGAGAATGAGAGAGAGGGAAGATGAAGATAGAAATGGAACGTTCACTAATCACAGAATGAGTGACTTAGCAGAGCAGTTCTCAGATGTTAGTGAAATGCGAATTTCACCTCTGCTCCCTCCTGTCCACCTTGCCAGGCCACAACCCATTATTCCCATTCTTGAGTGTTTGATGATTTCCAGCCATGGGGCTTCCGTGCTTCTGTGGCTTCTCCTGGGAGCTCGCTTCACACTCTGGTGAGTTTCAAATGTTTCTTGATACTCAGCCTACACTTCCCTTTGCTCAATTTCACCCCATTATCTCCTAGTTATACCCCTCGCACCATCCTCATAAATCAATCTCTTTTGCCACTTCATCATTTTGGTAGTTTGGAGAATCACCTGTTCCTGTGTGTGTGTGTGTGTGTGTGTGTGTGTCTGTGTGTCTGTGTGTTGTGGGAGAGAGAGGTGGACAGGAGAGCCAATAAGAAGATGAGAAAAACATAAAACCACTGGGGGACAATGCCTTCGGGCAGTGCCACATGGAGTTCTTTCAAGGTGAGGAGGTTTCCTTGTTCTGCTCTTCCATAAATCATAAGGCAGTCTGAGGTAAACCTCGTCACAGTGGGCCTGAGTGACTGTGTCACTCTCCCAGCCGATGTGGTGGGTGTGAAGGGCACGGGGCGCTGAGAGGTGAGCAGAGTGGAAGGGCTCACAAAGGCAGGCCCTACTGCAAATGATTTAAATCTTGGTGTCATTTCTAACCGCGAAACTGTAAATATCTCAGGGGACTGGTGAAATTTAGTGATAGGATCTGTGGGTTTTAACTTCTTTCTCTGCAGAGCTTTGTAAGCTTGCAGTGCATATTTGGCGGGTGGGTCAGGAGCCTGGGTTCCTGGGTGCTTGGGTCACTGTGGCTGCTTCCCAGCTCTGCCTCGAGCTCTGCTACCTCGAGGCTGCTGCTAACCCAGAAACACCCACCTCTCATTTTATATTCTGTGGGGTGGAACTATTTCTGGGATTAAGAACACATTTTGTGGTTTTGAACTTGCCCTGGATCCACCAGAAAATTTTAGAAACAAGATTTTAGGCCTCTACTTTGTTACAGATCAATAAAGTCGATCAGTAATGATCATATTAATAGATGACATTTCAAAGGCTATGCGTGGAATCGGGGCGCATGGCTGGCTCAGTCGGAAAAGCCAGACTCTTGATCTCGGGGTCGTGAGTTTTAAGCCCCACATTAGGTGTTGTAGAGATTACTTAAATAAACTTAACAACAACAAAAAAAAAATCCCACAAAGACTACATGCAGAATAGGCAGGGGGTAAGGAATAGTCCCAATTGTTTTGAGATGTTTTTTATTTTATTCTAATTCTCTACTTGGAAATTTCTTCTCTCTTTCCTGAATGGATGTTAGTCAGTCATGTTTGGTGTTAATGGCCAAAAAAAAAAAAAAAGAAAAGAAAAGAAAAGAAAAGAAATGAAACATTTAATTACCTTTTTAAAAAAGAAAATGTAAATCAACTTTGTTGAATTACAATTTACATAAAATTTACATAAAATAAAATTAACTTATTTAAAATGTACAGGTCAGTGACATTTGACAGATATACACAACCACATTACCACTACTCTAAAGAAAGAACATTTCAGTCTTCTTAGAAAGTTCCCTCTTAACCCCATTTTACTCCACAACTCCCTGCCCAAGTCCACCATCAGTATAATCTGTGATCCCTACAGATTAGTTCTTCCTGTTCTAGAATTTCACTTAAATGGAATTAGACATTATGACATCTTGTGAATCCAGCTTCGTTTGCTCAGCAAAATGTCTGTAATATTTGTCCATGATATTGCTCATCTGAATAGTTCCTTCCTTTTTATTGTATTTTAATTATGAGTAGACCATAATTTGTTTATTCACATGTTTATGGATGTATGGATTTGTTTCCCATTTGGGTTATCATGAATAAATCTGTGAAGAATATTTGATGTCCAAATCTTTTTGTGGACATATGTCTAGGAATAGAAATGCTGGGTCATATTGTTGCATGATAGAATTTTTTTGTTTGTTTGTTCTTTTACTTTCAACCTGAATATGCCTTTATGTTTAAAATGTGTTCCTTATAAATAGTCTAGTTGGATGTTGCTTTTCTATCTAGCATGAAAATCTCTGCCCTTTAATTGCCCTTTAATGTATATATTTATATTTAATGTATATATTTATATTTAATGTAATTATTGATGTGATTGGGTTTGTGTACTGTCATATAACTTGGATTTCATTTGTCTCTTCTGCTTTCTGTTGTTTCTTTGCTGCCTTATTTAAGGTTAATAAAATATTGTTTAGTGTTTTCTATTTTATTTTTTCTATTGAGTTTTTATTTATTCCTCTGCTTACTATATTATTTAGTAGTTTCTCTAGGGCTAACAGAATGCATTCTTAATTATGGTAGTTTCTTTAGAATCAATATTGTATCTCTTCATACTTCACAGATGACATTGCATATTTCCTCTTTCCCTCTTTCACTTCCTACCTCACACCAGTGACTTCCCCAGATCCCACTTCCCATTTTCTGATTTCTGCTTCCCACTTCACAGATGTCATCTTACAGCAGCGAAATTTCATTTAACTGTTCACTTTGTTCCTTGTAAGACTCTTATCTTAATTTTTACTTCTACACATATTGTAAACCTTGTTGTACAGCAATCATTTTTGCTTTAATAAACAATTTTTATGTAAATGATGAGAAGAATGACCACCCAGTCGTTTATATTTACTCATTTATTTTCTACTTTCAGTGCTCTTCACTTCTTCCCATAGATCTAAGTTTTTAAAATCTGGTATTAATTCCCTTCTATCCTTTCCCTTAGCTTTTATTTATCAAAAATGTCTTTATCTTACCGTTATTCTTGAGGGATATTTTTTCTAGTAATAGACTTCCGAGTTGACAGTTTTTCCCTCTTCTTTTTAGCTCTTTAGAAATATTGTTCTATTGTCTCTGGTTAGCAGTCATTTTCTTTAGCTTTGAAAGTTTAATTATGATGTACCTACATGGGATTCTGCTTCTGGTTTATATGAATCCTGTTTGGGGTTTGCTGAGCTTCTTGGAATGATAAGTCAGTGTTTTTCATTTTAGTTGGGAAGATTTTGATTGTCTTTTCTTGAGATAATTTTTTCCTGCTTCAATTGCATGCTTTTATCTTTTGTGACTCCAATTATATGTGTGCTGGATCATTTGATATTGTGCCAAATATCAATACGCATTTTTATTCAGTTCCCCACCCCCCATTCTTTATTTTTGTGCTGTGCTTGGACTCTAGTTCTCCTTACTGCAATCAGGAAATTGTCTGTAGGCAGAGAGCCAGGGTGAAAAAAGGAAAGAATAAATCAATGATATTATTAATCTGTCATCAAGTTCACCAACTCTCTGCTACCTCCAGTCTTCTGTTAGGTTCATGCAGTGATTTTTGTTCTTATTTCAGTTATTGTACTTTTTAATTTTTCATTTTAACTTTTATTTTTGTCTTTTTGTGGTTTCTGTTTTTCTCCTGAGATTTTCTATTTGTTCTCTCATTAAGATCACATTTTCCTTTAATTATTTTAACATAGTTTCCCTTGTTTTAAAACATTTATAATAGCTGCTAGTAGCGGCTTTATAAGATTTTGCTTGCCAAGTCTGTAATCTGGATCACATTTTCCATTTTCTTTATTTGTGTATATAATTTTATTAATGAATGCTGGACATTGTGGATAATTTGTTACAGAGACTCTGGATTCTGTTATTTTCCTTGGGAAAGTATTAATTCTTATCTTGCAGTTTGAATGCTGGCTGATCACCTTGAACATGTGCAAGCTTGGTTTTATGTTTGGTTATTGCATACCTATAGAAACCCTATGGTATTTCCCAAATTCCTCTAACTTGGGGGAACTCAGTCTGAATTCTGCTTTTTTTTTTTTTTTTTGTGAATCTTGTTGGGGTTTGGATTTAGCCTTTATTAGGGTAAGATTAGAGGAAGTCTTATTTTAGGGTGTGGTTCCTGTCCTTAAGAGTGGCATTTCTGGAATCTACTCTGACAGGGCTGGAACTCCACAAAGTGCAGCAATACCCTTTCCTGCCAGTGCTCAACCTCTAGTATCTATCTGTGTTTTAATTTCAACCCTGTAGTAGCTGCTATCTAGAAAAATCGTGGGTGTCTTGACCTGAGATGTATTTCTAGCCCTCAGCCATGGACTCATAGGGGATCTCATCTTGAGCTTATGGGGACCCTCCCTGTACATTTCTCTCTGCTAGTCCACTCTGCAGATTCCCGCGTTAGCTGCTCACAGCTCTCACTTCTGCCTCCGTAGCATAGTGTGACCACTGTGCTGTGCTGGGAGCTTAGCTCTCTGTACTCCAGTCAGAAAATTGTTTCTAGGCAAAAAGCCAGGGTGATCGCAGGCTGATCTCATGAATCCCTCTTTGCAGGAATTGAAATCCTGTGCTGCTTTCTGTCCATTGCCTGGAAACAGTTGCCTCGTATACTTTGTCCAGTTTCATACTCGTTTCCAGGAGGAGGGCTGGTCTGATACCAGGTATTCCATCATTGTGAGAAGCAGAAGCCCTCTACTTACTTTGATCTTTAACAATGGCTAGCATTTATTGACTAATAAATGCCTTGTGCTGGATACTCATCTATTTATTTTATGTGTGTTACTGCTTTTAATTCTCACTGTAGTGCCATGACATTGTGACTATTGTTACCATGGTTTTATAACTGAGGAAGCTGATGTGCAGAGGGTTAAGGAACTTGTGGCAAGACATCCAGCTAGCAAGTGTCCAAGAGTCTGGATTCAAACTGGCAATCTGACTTGAGAGTTCATGCTTTTAAACCATCTACTCCCTCTGGGAATATCACGCAGTGTCTGTTTTTATCACATAAAATATATTTTCCCTCCTCTAATGATGAGGTGAAGTACTTCATAAATGCAAGTATGATCCTTCACATGGGAACCCTCAAGAGAAGGTGTGGCCATGTTATATTTTAGGTTTGGTGTACAGGTGGTTTTGTAAGTCCTATTAGTATAACAATTACCAACTGTTGCTTATATTCAGGATTCATATGATACAGAGGGCTTCTAATTTCTTACTGGTCGCACATACTAGTCTTTTGAATAGCTGAGGCAGAGCCAAACTCACTCAGCCATGGCCCTGGAAAACCCCAAACTTTATCTTTTGTTTTCATATGCTTTTCTCATCTTTGGACCAACTGTTCCTCCTGTCATCTTTGTCTTAAAGTCCCAGGCCTTCTTGGCTGTCCATTCGTAGATACTTTGGGTTTTCTTTAGAAGGTAAATGGGAATAAGCATTTCATCTATTCAGGTGAGGCAGGAACATGAGAAATAAGATGTCAAGCTGTTGCCTTATGGTTGGGGCTTTTATCTGGAGACTAAAGAGAAAACCGAAGCAGACACTGTTTTCTGACTGCTGTTCACAGCTGCCTTGATGGATGACCAGGGGATAAGGATGTGTGAGCACATTGGACTTTGGTTATATCAGAATCAAAAGCCATGCTTTCCCTATAAAATGCTATTACTCTCAAGTGTATGCAGCAGCAAGGGGAAGCCAACATTTAGCACTCAGCTATGTGTATTGGGGTCTTGGCTCCTCACCAGTGATAGAGCTATGAATTTTGGTTAGTTGCCCCCATATGTCTCCCCATCATGTTATAATCATTTAATAGCCTCTGGAGGACAGAGGGTTGACCTAGGGGAAGAGATGTGCTAACAGAGAAGCTGAGCAGGGTGGCAGATAACAGATCTGGGTTCTAATCTGATTTTAAAATCATTTACAAGTACCATAATCTTGGGTAAATTACTTAACTGTTCTGAGCCTTGGTTTCACTGATTCTGAAATGGGAATCACAATACCTGTTTTATCCAACCTTAAGGACTATTGTGAGAGGATGAAATAATGTGTATAAAAACTCTATTATCTAACCTAGTGTCTAAATGATTTTCTGAGAGTAAAAGAGTCAATGGTATGCAACTTCTGGCAATTTGGTTATTGCACGTGTTCTGATTTTTGGAGAAAATATAAGTGGAACCGTTTGGCTGGGAGATTTGGACAATCACAGAGAAGGAGCACAGACAGGCTTGGGTTTTCTAGGAGTATTAGGGTCTGAGTCTTTGAGAATAACCGAAATGGGTTGCTGAGATGAGGTGGTGAGTTAGTGGACATTTTCTAAAGTCCTGGTGCTCAGCGCTGTGCCAGATGCTGTGGAGAACATAAGCAGGACCGGGGGATGGAGTTCTATCCCTTTTGGGCATGTAGTCTCCTCACAAGGTAAAACAGGGTGATGGTAACAGATGCTTCAGGAAACTCAGCAATTTGAGTCGAAACTCGGCAAGTTGAGGTTGGTGACCAGGAGATACTGAGGGGTAGGGGGAAGTTTTGAGGAGGAGGTAAATATCCACTGCTACTTTGACCAGTCCTCTTCACCTTCAGGCAGGATGAACCTCATTCTGTCAGCTTTCATCAGTTCCTCTCCCAAGTGGGGCTTTTCCAGGGCAGGTACTTCTAAACCCTTCAGCTGATAGGATCTGGCACAGATGAGGCGGATCCAGGCTCAGGGTCTGACAGACTGAGTAGACTCAGGCCCGCACACCTATAGCCTTTCCTTCAGCACTTACTGTCCCCTTTCACCATGGGGCTTCTGCTTTGCTTTCTTGGCTTCACTTCTAGTTCCTCGGGAGGGCAGGAGCCCCGCTGTGAGCCTTAGCTATCTGGGGAGGGTGATGCCCTCTCTGCAGATGTACGAGCAATACCTGAGCTATGCCATGGATATGGTTGCCTCGGGGGAGCCAGGGCTGGTAGATGGTGAAATTTTAGGCTAGAATTATAAATGAGAGGATATTTGGGTGGGGCCGTATCAGGTAGATGCCTGGGGAAATCGTGATTCAGTGGGTAATTAGCAAAACAAAAACAGATTGGTGTTCAATTAATCTGCTAGTCTTGGAGTTCAAGTAGTGACCAATAAAAGAGATAAATGGCTGTCACATGAAATTGGCAGGATGGAAGGTGCTGCTGCTGCAGGGAAGGGAGCCATCTTCTGGCCTTCATGTCTCAGTTAGGGTCCTGGCAGGAGGACGGTGGCAAGTTCAGAAGGTTTGGTTGAGGAGAGTTTGATAAAGGGGCTATTTAAGGAGATACGGGAAGAAGTAAGGACTCAGGCTGCATGGATGAGTAACAATCCAGGGACCAGAAGCTGTTATGACCAATGGCTGAAGGAAGAAGGGGAGGGAGAACGGTAGAAGAACTGTAGTTGTGGGAGAAGAGATTCTCAGGAGGAGCTGTTGTCACACACAGACACATGCGCACACACACACACACACACACACACAGCTCCCTCGAGTTCAAACACCACTTTACTATCATCTTGGAGTGCCAGCACACACATCACCAGTTTTAAATGCAATCTTTATACTCACTTTAACCAGGATCAGGATAGCACAGAAATTAGACTTTCATAATCTAAGGCCAGACTATTTTCTATTAGATCCTGTTTTGACCGCTAAGTCTAACACCAAAGGTCCCCCCAATCCTTTTGTTCTTGACTCAGCATTTCTCAGAATTTTTCTCAGCTCTGGAAATTGCTCTTAGCTCGTCTTACTCTTTTTGGTAGGAGGTTAGGATAGGCATTCAAGAAAGACTTTCCTGCCTACCCTGTGTTAGGACTTCTCTTCCATCATACTGTCTGGTTTTTGAATGCATGATACCTCTGAAAGAGGGCTTTGCGTGAAAACAAATACACCTGAATGAATGAATGAATAAATGAATAAATGAATGAAATAAAAATGAAACCTTTGCAGAGATTCAAGACTGGGGCTTTCTCTTTCCTTCTCAGTTCAACACATCTCTTCTCTGAGAGGAGCCTGAGAGTCCAGGCTCCTCTGGGCTAATCCGTTGTGGCAGGGACTTCTGGGCCCATGTTCCATCCTTTTACCTTTAGACTGTCTCTTTCTACCAGCTTCTTTTCAAAATTTCTTTAAATTTCTAATCAATTTAGCTAACATATAGTATATGATTAGTTTCAGGGGTAGAATTTAGTGATTCATCAGTTGCATGTAACACCCAGTGCTCATTATATCAAGTAGCTTCCTTAATGC
The DNA here is from genome assembly GCF_030435805.1 of Mustela lutreola. Classification (NCBI taxonomy): domain Eukaryota; kingdom Metazoa; phylum Chordata; class Mammalia; order Carnivora; family Mustelidae; genus Mustela; species Mustela lutreola. The sequence goes on from NC_081297.1 coordinate 94,022,642, forward strand.
TCATCACCCAGTTACCCCATCCCCTCACTCCCCTCCCCTCCAGCAACTCACGGTTTGTTCTCTATAGCTAAGAGTCTCTTATAGTTTGCTTCCTTGTCCATTTTTATCTTATTCTATTTTTCCTTCCCTTCTCCTTTGTTTATATGTTTTGTCTCTTACATTCCACATGAGTGAAATCATATGGTATTTATCTTTTTCTGACTGACTTATTTCACTTAGCATGTTACCCTCTAGTTCCATCCATGTCATTGCAAATAGCAAGAGTTCATTATTTTTGATGGCTGAAAAATAGTCCATTATATATGTGTGTGTGTTCATACATGTATATGTATGTATGGATGGATATACATACATATTATACATACACACACACATGCACATACCACCTCTTCTTTATCATTCACCTGTTGATGGACATCTGAACTTTTTCCATAGTTTGGCTATTGTGGACATTGCTGCTGTGAACATTGCGGTGCATGTGCCCCTTTGAATCACTATGTTTGTATCCTTTGGATAGATACGTGGTAGTGCAATTGCTGGGTCATAGGGTAGCTCTATTTTTAACTTTCTGAAGAATCTCTGTACTGTTTTTCAGAGTGTCTGCACCAGTTTGCCTTCCCACCAACAGTGTGGGAGTGTTCCCCTTTCTTCACATCTCTACCAGCATCTGTTGTTTCCTGTGTTGTTAATTTTAACCATTCTGACTGGTGTGAGGTGATATATCATTGTGGTTTCAATCTGTATTTCCCTGAGGTCCACTGATGTTGAGCATTTTTTCAAGTCCACCATTTGTGTGTCTTTGGAGAAATGTCTGTTCACGTCTTCTGCCCATTTCTTGACTGGACTTTTTGATTTTGGGGTGTTGAGTTTGATAAGTTCCTTATGGATTTTGGATACTAGCCCTTTATCTGATAGGTCATTTGCAAATATTTTCTCCCTTGCCTTTTAGTTTTGTTGATTGTTTCCTGTCCTGTGCAAAAGCTTTTTATTCTGATGAAGTCCCAATAGTTCATTTTTGCTTTTGTTTCCCTTGCCCTTGGAGACATATCCAGCAAGAAGCTGCTGCAGCTAAGGTCGGAGAGGTTGCTGCCTGTGTTCTCCTCTAGGATTTTGATGGATTTCTGTCTCACATTGAGGTCTTTCATCCATTTTGAATTTATTTTTGTGTATGGTGTAAGAGAGTGGCCCAGTTTCATTCTTCTGCCTATGGCTGTCCAATTTTCCCAACAGCATTTGTTGAAGAGACGGTCTTTTTTCCATTGGATACTCTTGCCTGCTTTGTTGAAGATTAGTTGACCATAGAATTGAGGGTCCATTTCTGGATTCTCTGTTCTGTTCCATTGATCTATGTGTCTGTTTTTGTGCCAGTACCATACTGTCTTGATGATTACAGCTTTGTAATACAGCTTAAAGTCTGGAATTGTGATGCCTCTAGCTTTGGTTTCTTTTTTCACCATTACTTTGGCAATTTGGGGTCTTTTCTGGGTCCATAAATTTTAAGATTGTTTGTTCCAGCTATGTGAATCATGATTGTGGAATTTTGTTAGGGATTGCATTGAATGTGTAAATTGCTTTGCATAGCATAGACATTTTAACAATATTTGTTCTTTCAATCCACGAGCATGGAATTTTTCCCATTTCTTTTTGTTTCCCTCTATTTCTTTCATCATAAGTGTTCTATCGTTCAGAGTACTGATCTTTAGGTTTTTGCTTGGGTTTTTCCTAGCTATCTTATAGATTTTTTTGTTTGTTTATTTGTTTGTTTTTACTAGTTTCTTCTATCCTGCTGTTTCTGAGCATATTTTAATTTCCTTTTAAAAACCTCCCTGAGGGGCACCTAGGTGGCTCAGTCATTAAGCGTCTGCCTTTGGCTCAGGTCATAATCCCAGGACGGTCCTGGGATCGAGCCCCATGTCAGGCTCCCTTGCTCAGCGGGAAGCCTACTTCTCCTCTCCCACATCCCTGCTTGTGTTCCCTCTCTTGCTGTATCTCTCTCTGTCAAATAAATAAATAAAATCTTAAAAAAAAATAAATAAATAAAAATAAAAACTTCTCTGAAACCTGACCTTGCCTTTTGAGCCATCATCATCTCCACTTACATTAACAACCATCATTTGTTTCAGATTATTAGCTTAGTATCTTCTCATGCTTTAATTACTCACAGCCCAGGTATTGTTGCTATCATTTTACTGAAACTGAACTCTCTTATTGTTTTTCTTGTCTCCAGATCTAATTGGCACTTCATTAGTTCTTCTCTTTGCTCTTTCTCCATCCTGCAGAGAATTAAGCAGTGGTCAACTTGGTTATTAGACATTATCTACTCTCTTTTCTCCTGATGCAGGAGCTGTTTGTATACACCTCTCATGGATAGCCATTTGGCCTCTATTTGAAGGCTTCTAAGGATGACCACTGCTTGATGAGGTAATAGTAACTGTTTGAACATTCCTTTTTTTTTTTTTTTTTTTTTTGAGAGAGAGAGCTTGTGCCTAAGTTGGGGGGAGGGGCAGAGGGAAAGGGAGAGAGAGAATCCTAAGCAGGCTCCACACTCAGCATGGAGCCTGATGCTGGCCTTGATCTCACAACTCTGACATCATGACCTGAGCTGAAATCAAGAGTTGAATGCTTAACTGACTGAACCCCTGAACATTCTTATATGAAGCACAAAGGCACCTCCTTCCAATTTCTCTATTCCTTAATTCTCTTTATTCCCTCTCTCTTTGAGAATTATTATTATTATTAATTGAATTATTCAGTTCAATTCAGTTCACTTTAACAAACATTATCTGAATGCCTATTCTGTACAGTGTGCTATGTACTTGGTAAGCATGAACAGTAAGATTCCAAACGGACTTTCTCAATTTTTCCAAAACTCTGAACTCTTGGTTCAGAGTTTGGGTAAGATGATAAAAAGTTAGTAGATGAGTGAATTTGGGTCTTGAGTTTATGAGCTAGTCTGATTTCCCTTTTATAGGTCAATCATTCATTAAGCAGACATTAACTACTGCTGGCTATGTGGTAGGTATTGTTCTAGGTACTAGAGATACAGTGATAAAGAAAACAGACAAAAGCTCTGCCCTGTATAAATATTAATAATGTAAAAGCATTATATAATTTTAGGGGCACCTGGGTGGCTCAGTTGGTTTAACATCCAACTCTTGATTTTGGCTCAGGTCATGATCTCAGGATTATGAGATTGAGCTCCACATCTGGCTCTGAGCTCAGCATGGAGTCTGCTTTTTCTTCTCCCTCCTGTCCTCCCCTTGCTTTTGTGGGCTCTCTCATTCTCTCAAATAAATAAATACTTTTAAAAAATGTATGATAAGCATGTTATAATTTTAGATAGTGTTATACTCCTTAACTAAAATAAAGGAGCTTCAGGGCTCTTCTAGATAATATAGTCATAGAACACCTTGGAGGAGGTGGCATTGGTGTAGATACCTGTTGAATCAAAGGGGATAGCCCATGGGGGAGCCAACAGCAAGGGCAAATGCCTGAAGACAGGAACAAGTGGCAAGAAGGTCAGTGGAATTGGCATATCTGGGTAGTAACATGTCTGGGTAATAGGAAGGTCAATGCAATTGCAGTGTAGTGAACATAAGAATATTAAAATATGAGATTGTAGGGGCCCCTGGGTGGCTCAGTGGATTAAAGCCTTTGCCTTTGGCTCAGGTCATGATCCCAGGGTCCTGGGATCAAGCCCCACATCTGGTTTTCTGCTCCATGGGGAGCCTACTTCCTCCCCTCTCTCTCTGCCCGCCTCTCTGCCTACTTGTGATCTCTGTCAAATAAATAAATAAATAAATAAATAAATAAATAAAATCTTTAAAAAAAAAAAAAAAAAAGATGAGATTGGAGAGGTAGATAGAGACCTAATCACTGGAGCCTTTTAGTTTATCGTTAAGAGGCTTGGATTTTTATTTTTTTGTTAGAAAGTTGTTGGAAGACATGCTTTGATTTATATTTTAGTCTAGCAGCAGTGTGAACAGTGTGGAAGGGGCAAGAGACATTCAAGTGGCTGTTTATAGTTTGGGTGGGAAATGATGGGGATTAAGGCTGGTGGAGGTGGTGGGCAGTGTTGGATTCTAGATACATGTTTATTATAGTGTAGTACTGACTTAACTTGCAGATGGATTGCAAAAGGAAGGGATTGGAGGAAAGAGGAATCCTGGGTGACTACACAGTTGGGTAAATGGTGTTGCTATCAACTGATATATGGAAGACTTGAGGGGTAGTAATTTTGGTGCAGAAAAAAAATTCAGTATTTTTTTTGTGTGTGTGAATTATTTTGAAGTATTTCTGATATTATCTACTTGAGCCTTCAGGTTGGAAGAGGTCAGGACTGGAGATACAAATTTGGGAGCCACTGGCATAGAGATGGTATTAAGAGCTATGAATTTAGATATGATGGCCTAGGTAGCTGAGGGGAAAGAAAGGTCAGAGAGTCCTATGGCATTCTAGTTTTAGAATTTATGAAAAGAGAGGGAGGCAGGAAGGAGACAACAAAGATGACCACCAAAGTGGGAGAGAACCAGGATACTGCAGGGTTATTAAAGCCACCAGTGAAAGTATTTTACAAGTAAGGGGATAGTCAACATTGTTGATTGTAGATGCAAGAGAAAGATAAGATGGTAAATTGGCTATTGGATTTGGTGGTATGGGGGAGGGGTCATGAGTGACCTTTATATAAGCAGTTTCAGGAGAGGGTTAAAAGGACAATGGAACATGAGTGAATAGTGTTCTGCAGGTATTAGGAAATGAATATCATGGTCTTTGTCTTCTTTTGTACACATTATACATACTGGTTTTTTCCACTGTTTCTAACATGATCTACTTTTTAGATTTTTTGATTTTTTTCAGTCATTCGTCAGACTGCTGCTAAATGAGCCCAAATGTTTCTAACCATGTCCAATCCAGAACTGAATATAGTAATCCATGTGTGATCTGTCCCATGTAGAATATATCAGGAAAATGATTTCCTTCGTTCTAAGTATTCTACGTCTATTATTGCAGCTAAAGATAGATGGCATTTCTTTTTCTTTTTGACAACCCCATTGAACTTTTGATTGATATCAACTTATCTAAGAGCTCTAAATCTTTAACACATACTCTTTCAAAGCGACTCCTTCCTGTTATTTTATAGACTTTTTATTTTTTTTTTAATCCAAGTGCTAGACCTAATGGTTGTCACTGTTGTACTTCATCTTGTTTGATTTGGCTTGCCAAGGTCTGTTTGGGGTCCAAATTCTGTCACTCAGGGATTAAGCTCATCTTTTTATAGGCAGGTTCCTATGCCTTCAAGTCATTAATAAACATGTTACTTGCCTTCACATATTTTGTCGAAGTCGGCAGATATAAATTATAAGTTATTGATACATAAATATAGCTGTAGACAGGCCAAAGGCTTTTTGAAAGCACAATTCAGCCATGAGGGAGGCCACATCAAGTCAGAGGGTCTGGTTCTTACTTGCCCCAGATCAGAGCAAATTGGGTAGCTGCTGTTGTCACCTGCATGTGTCTAGACCCGTTCTCTAAATCTCTTTCCAAGCTGGGTTGGTCCACTCGTCTCATCCAGTTGGGACCCTTGCTGACTGCAGCATTATTCTGTCCACTACCGTCTATCATGGCCTCAAAGATCTCATGGGAAACTCGGACAGGTATCACACTGAAATCAAGATTCCATATATTTACATTTCGCTGTGTCACCAGTCTGGCAGTCTGATCAATGAAATTTATTATAAGCTTTTATTTAGAAATAAGGTTAATAATAACTTGTAATAATTAACATTTATCTACTGTACTGTGGTGTTCAGAGTGCTTTAATCTATGTTTTCTCACTTAACCATCACAATAATCTGTGTTACCTAGGGTGCTCCATTTTGTAGGTGAAGAAGCTGGTCATTGAAGAAGTTAAGTAGCTTACGATAGGTTTCATGACTGCTTCTAAATGGCAGAACCCGGATTCAAACCGTTCACATGGGAGCCTGGAAATGGGTGTCTGGGCAGGTTACTGAAGCAGTCTGGTATTTCCAGGAGATAGGAGACAGAGGATGGCTGAAGCTTAATGCTTCTGTGGACACTCAGGACTTTGCTCAGGTATGTGACAGAAGACGGTTTTCAGATATCCATCACTTGTGGGGAAGCTCTTCTTCGGCATATCATGGGGCCTGGCTTTCCCAGATGCAGGAGTAGAGATGGGCAGAGACTATGTTGTTAAGACTCTCTGATTCCTGGCAGATGGCTAGGGCAGATATGGACCAATGGTGAACTTGTGCTGATTCCTGGTGGTCACATTTCTTTCTTTCTTTCTTTCTTTCTAGCAACCACTTGTTTAACAGCTCTGTTTTATAGCTGTTAAAAAGCAAAATTCAAATGAATAAATTTGAAGATTTATTGGTTTTACTAAGCAATTCATGAATCAGTCAGTATCTCATCTAGCAAGTAGAGAGCTCCAAGAAGTTGGACAATATGGAAGGTCTTTATAGGAGGGAGATGGTACAAGGAAGTTATTAGCCAAAGAGAAGAAAGGAGTGTTTCAGGCAAGGTCTGCTTCTCATAGTGGGTAAGACAGAGGGTCTTACTGGGTGGATTGTCTTATCTTCCTTTGAGGGTTGGAGAAGGGCCCATGTGACTAATATCTTATTGGTGCTTACCAGAAAATTCCTGACCGGTTAAGATGATATTTCTGGAGGAAGTTTAAGCTGCAGTTAGGTTAGCTATTAAGCCCTGGTTTGCTCACTTGGCCTAGGATAAGCGACTCCATTTTGGGCCTGTGGTTTTCTTTAAACAGAGCTTTAAAAAGAATCTGTGCAAGTTAGAGCTGGTCATATATATATATATATATATATACCACACTCTACTTTAGAGGTCCAGTTACTAACTGAAAACTTGGACAAGTTTTTAACCTCTTATATATTCATTCATAAAATGGGAAAAAAATGATAGTACATACTACATATAGGATTGTCTTGGGGATTAAATTAGTTAATATGTATGAAGTCTGATGATTCCTAAGAAGTCAGTAAACACTAGCTAGTGTTGCTTTGCTGTTATTCTGGTTAGTACCAGATGTATTGCTTTTTCACTGTTTCTTTTTCCCACATAGGTTTTCAGTTTTATCTTACCCATATTTGCCCTATCCTTTTAAGTTTGCAGATCATTCTCCTTGGTAGAATAGATGAAAAGCAAGATAAAAGTTGAGCACCTCTGCCTTCCCTCTGTCATCTTTTAACTTCCTGCCACCATACAAAGCTGTTTCTCTCACTTCCTGGATCATTTTCTTTTGAACACAGCTTTAACTAGGTTTGTGGGTTTTTTTTTTTAACCATTTTTTCTAAGCTTTAGCCACTTTTCTTACAAGTTTAATCCTTATGTTTTTATAACTGCCCTGTTTTTATATATTATGAATATATCCTGTTATGCATTTTGTTATATATTCTGATTTAATCTCAGAACTTTGTGGGTATCCATATTGTCTCTCTTAAGTATCTTTTGCATTGGGATTATTAGCTGTTATACTACTGGAATAAAATCATTTATTTATTTATTTATTAAGATTTTTATGTGTTTATTTGACAGAGAGAGACAGACAGCGAGAAAGGGAACAAGCGGGGGAGTGGGAGAGGGAGAAGCAGGCTTCCTGCTGAGCAGGGAGCCCAATGCTGAGCTTGAGCCCAGGACCCTGGTATCATGACCTGAGCTGAAGGCAGATACTTAATGAATGATCCACCCAGTCTCCGCAGAATAAAATCATGTAAACATTGCATATCTTTTAAATTACCTTCACTTCTTAGAAATGGTCATAAGTTCAAATTCATTATTTCCAAATTCTAATTTTCCTTCAGAAATCATCTTTCTAGACTACACATCTTACTAAATTACATATTTTCCACATTATCCCTTTCTTAGTTAGCACAAATTCCAGTAGGATGGAATTATCACTCACAGGAGTATTATTAGTTCTACATAACCATCTGGGGTAAGGATAGATAAACTACTACCTAGAGGCCACATTTGGTCTGTTATTTGTCTTTGCAAATAAAGTTTTATTAGAACACAGCCACACCGATTTGTTTACACGTCATCTATGGTACTTTTGCACTCCAAGGGCAAAATTGAATAGCTCTGACAGAGACCACATGGCCCACAAAGTGTAAAATATTTACTGCTACTTTATAGAAAAACATTGGCTGTCTCCTTCCTAGGGCTTTCTTGAGGAGGACGATTAAACCCCCTGTAGCAGCTGCCCTCAAAAGATTTCTTAACCTTCTGAGAAACACTGCTGTCAGAAGGAAAAATCAGATGCCCTGTTTAAAAAGAATTAAGCTTCTAGCATGTCTAAACAATTGAAGTCTCATATCGCTAACAGATCTTGCCTGTCTGCCAGTTTTGTGATCTCTTTCAGGAAATATTTTCAATATCCTCTGTCAGGCTAAGATGCCTGGTGGTCTACTCTTAACTGTGATATTATTTTCTGTCTTATTTTATCTCTCATCCAAATACTCTCAGTTATGTATCCTGCTTTGTGGATTTTCATACAAGTCTCTTACTCTTTAAATGCTTTCTATATAAGTTTGTCTTTTTTTCCCCCCTTAAAGATTGTATTTATTTGAGAGAGAGAGAACGTGCGCGTGTGTGTGCACAAGCAGAGGGAGGTGCAGAGGGAGAAGCAGACTCCCCACTGAGCAGGGAGCCTGATGTGGGGATTGATCCCAGGATTCCTGGATCATGACCCAAGCTGAAGGCAGACACTTAACCGACTGAGCCACCCAGGCACCCCAAGTTTGTCTTTTTTAAAAATATAGGCAGAGCCAGATAGGAGATAAAATCCTTGACTTTGTTCATCTGCTGCAGACTTGCTCTGTTCCTTATGGTTCAATTGTTGGACACCCTTTCCTGCTCTCATCCAGGTTCCACCTACCAACCAACAGGACCAGGATGGTACTAGGCAAGAGGGGGGGCAAGAGGGTCATGGTCCAGGGTGGTCTCTGAGTGTGTGCTATCAACTACAGGAAAACTACCCAGAAGAGCAGCTTCCTGGGAAGAAAGGATGCATACACTGCTTAGGTGTGGATGGTGGTTTGAGATTACCTGGGGCTCCGTAACCTAGGCATTAAGCAAGGTCCAGAACAAGAGAGATGAACTGAAGTTATGCTTACAAACCGGGGTTGGATGTTGCTTTTCGTAGTTCAGTGTGTGAAGGGACAGTTCCTTAAAAATGCTGGATTCTAGACATTCCCTGACCCCATCATCTCACCTCCATTACCTTCAAAGGTTCTGTCTTCTGAATTTGCCATTCTCCCCTGCCCTCTCCCCTGGTCTGGGTGTGCCCCTGCTGGATTTATTTCCTCTCTAAATTACGGCTTCATGCAAACAGGAATTCAGAATCTTGCTCCTTCTTGCCTCTTTTTTCTTTGCCTCTTCTGGTTCTCAGTTATGAAGTCTACTCTTTGTGTACCTCAGGTTTTTCTTTTTTTTTTCCCCCCGATGACCCCTTCAAATTAAAAGGAAGAAAATATTTTAGTAGGGAAAGAATTATGAGAAAAGAAGAGTTAATAGATTAATGGAAAAGCTGGGCTCTCTGTATTCTAACAATAGGTCATTCACAGTACTTATTGCAAGAACCATTAAAATCATCAACAGGTCATTAATGCTGACTTTGAACTAGCTCATCAAAATCTCTCTATTAATAGCCTTAATAGCTTTGGAAACTGTTTCAGAAAGCTTGAATTTTAACAGTCAGGAATTAAAGGTGGAGCAAAATGACTGTTGGGCTCCTTCAGTTTTAAGGACCCAAGGGAAATGCAGGACATTTGCGGTCCTTTCCAAAATGTGAGATTGTTGTGGAGGGCAGGGAATTGAGTTCTCTTATAAAACATCTTCTAGAGTGAATCGAGATAGAGTGGACGACATACTGGTCTGACCTGCCAAGATAGGCACACCTTCCTTTTCAAAATGGTGGAAAGGAAGCCATACTTTGAGGATGCTATCAGCAGCCATCTCAAAAATGACAGCTGTCCTACTTTCTTTTGCAGTCCTTTCTTGACATAACAGATCTCATCTTGTTTGAGTCTTTTCTAACACGGTACTCCTGAATTACTCCTTAATTTCTTCCTGTTATTCCTGCTTATCATGGGCTGTGTAAGAGGATTTTGCAGAAACTGGGGTCCTAGATGGATCAAGTCACAGAGGAGGCCTTGAACTGAGTCTACCATCAGGGCCTGGGAGGTGCTGAGAGCTCTTCCCAAGGTGGAATGTGGCAGACAAGGTGGGCAGTGTGACACAAAGTCAAGGCTGTTTCAGCCACTTCCTGTCCCTCTTAGTGTAGGGGTGGTTTTTGCTTCAGACATCCGTATGTGATACGTGGATTCTGCCTTTTATATGTTGTTAAAGCAAAGATTTTTTTTTTTTTTTCCTCTGAGCTATTAGGGGTAAGTTAGCATTTTTATCATTATCTTAATTTTTCCTTTATGACTGTGGTCTTCGGGAAGGTTTTGTCCACATCTATGTCTGGGTATATATGGGGGAGAAGAAGAAAATACCACCTTTGCACACTAATCTCTAATTTTATAACTGAGGAAATTAAAGAAACTGTAGATTAGCACTTTTAGAGTGCAAGATCTTACACAGAAATAGAAGAGTTAGCATATGAGGATCGTGTACTTTGAGGAGTATGTGCAAATCATTATGACATGAGAAGGTATAGATAGAGATGTCAGTGTGGATACACATTCCAGATCTTTCTATCCTTTCACTCTGCTTTAACCACTGTGAGGCTGAACCTGGTTTGTGTAATGACTGTTCCCCCATCCCCCACTGATCAGATTAGGATTGGCCAATGGGATGCAAGGGGAGAGAGAGCATCAGAACAATGAGGCTTGAGGTCCATTCCCCCAGTTTCAACCCTATTACTGTGTCTGTACCATGTTGTGGGGGTGGTAATGGCTGCCTTCTTCTCCCAAAGGCCACAGATGCCCTAGGGTGACCCCTCTCCCAGGGCCAGCTCCGCAAGGTTCTATTATTAGCTGCCTTACCTTGCTTCTGTAGGCATCCAGGGGTTGTAACAGATCCCACTGTTGCTAGACCCAGGGTGTTTCAGCCAACCACCTTTTTGTTTTCCCTTGACTCTGCTCACACATTTATAGATAGTCTCTTTGTTAAATTTGCCTCAGTCTCCCTATTTGGGATTGCCATCTGTTTCCTTTGTGATCCTGCTCGTGCAATACTAGATCTCTTATAGCTACATATTATACCTACTACCATGTTCTCCTTTTATATGCTGTATGCAGTGTGTACCTTAGGTCTTTCTCAGCACCAGCCAGGACGTTGTGCTGGTTAGCTCCCTCAGAAGCATTGCTTATTGATACTGAGGGGAGCAACAGGGGTAGGAATCCCTGTTCCTTGTAGACTAAAACAAGGAGTCTTGGTCTTGGTTTTTTCCAGTAATGAGAAGAAAATGCCTCTTTCCTTCCAAATTCTCCTTGCAAGTAAGTAGACTTTTTAGTTGTTGATGGGACAGCTTCGTCTCCTGGCCCAAAAACAGTGTAGGTGAATTGTTGTGGAGACAGTGTGGGGTTTGTTGGGTGACAGCGAATATCCAGTTGGGCTGAAGTTAGGCTGACCTCAGCCTTGGTCTTCATCTTCCCTTGGTCTTCATCTCCCCTGTGGAGCCTGGGAGGCTGAATGCTTTTGGTAATCAGCAAGTAGGGCGCTTAGTATTACATGGAGCAGTTCTTAGCCTCAAGCAAAGATGGTGGCCTCCTTATATACTCTCCACCCAGGAGTGCATGGCTCCTGGAAAAGAAGGTCAGTATTATCTTAGCATTCATCCCTCTACCCTGGATAGCCTGTTTCATTTTTATTACACTTCTCTAAACTCCACTGGGTTTATTCTGTCCCTATTCTTTCTCTTTAAAAGAAGGCATGTACCTAATAATTCAGACAATGTACCATAGAGGTCACTTACCATGGTTGTACTTTGCTAATGTCTGATGTTTTATTCTGTGTGCAATATAGAACTTTAATGGCATTTTAAAGTGCCTCATCTCAATATAGTCTCCTGTCTGATTCTCTGCTTTCACCTTAGTTCTAAGGTTAGGCGATTTGTTCTGTTGCGTGAATATTAGAATCATTTCTTTCTCCCAGAAAAAAATGTCAATGTGAATTTTTTTTCAAGTTCAATTAAAACATGGTAATTTTTAAATCATTTGCTTTGTCTGTAGTGGTATTTCTTACACTAGTGCCTCAAAAGGATCTTGAGAATTGCTGAAGGGCCACATAAATAGAATGTGTACTATCTACACTTAGTAGTGGCTGCGTCTCTAGTCACTGGGCTTTTTGGTTCTTGTCCACAGAAAATGATATTGGCTAATATAAGGTGGGGGAAACATACATTAGACTTGAAGGGAAAAGAAAAGGGAAAAAAGCCATAGAGTCCAAGGATCAAGATGGCAGGAATGAATACATTTCTTTTCTCCAGAGATGTATTGTTGGAACAAATGATTCTTGGTGGTTCTATGGTGTCTGAAGTTTTTGTGATACTCTCCTTAAAATTCAAAGTCCAGGGAGAGGGCATTTTTTGGCCCAGCATGGGCCATCTCATTTGACAATCCCATGGAGATTTTACTCACTGGGGGAGGGGATTTCTCAACATACCACTTGAGTGTTATCATCAGCAGGAGAGCGGGTACCAGGCAGGCAAAGCCAGCAGATGTCCACTTCAGCATCTCTCTTCAGTCTTTTGTTTATCTCTCTTCCAGATCATTAACTAAGACGTTAAATAAAACTAGACTTACCACGGGTGCCACAGGCTCCCCACCAGGCATTCCTCTGACTATGTGCATTATCACTGATAATTGTTTATTTGCCTTTAGTCAGGTTTTAGCCTCTGTGATGAGCTTCACACAACTGCCAGCTCGAATTTCATGTAAGGAATAAACTTTCACGAGCTGCTTTTAGAGTCAAAATGTATTACTTCATGGACTGCGTGCTCCTCGCTACTCATTTTGTAATCCTACCCCAAATAACAGTTCAATCTGGAAGACTGCCATGTAGCCAAAACATCAGCCTTTCCTAGCCAAGCTTTGGTTATGTGAGTGAAGGCCTGGGCTGGGATGACCAGGGGTACCCCGTGATCTGCCATTCTGGCTAATGAACTGGAGACACAATTTCGATTTCAAACAACCTGCTGAAGCACTTTAGTGCTCTCTGAACTATTGAGGAAAGATTGAATTAGACTCAGTATAGGTGTATAATCTAAGCTTATTTTAGAGTATTCAAATCCTGGGAAAATAGGTAATGATCACTGCTAATGTGTATGGGGGACATTACTCCATGCCAGACACCTTATGCTTTGCCTGTATCATCTCTCTCTTGAACCTTCACCCCGATCCTAACAACCCTGTGAAATAGGCACAATTATTATCCTCATTTTCCTGATGCAGAACCTGGTGGCGAAATAACTTGTATAAGGTTACACATTGAATAATACATATTTTACAGACTTTCACCTCTGGGGCATGTTGCTGCTTGTACTGGCTAAGAATTTAGTTCCCTGTCCGTCTATTCACTGATTGCTCAGTGCAGTGAGTGAGATCTGCACTGACTGCTTACTATGGGCCAGGCCCTGTTGGAGGCACACAGTACAGAAAGCATAGCTTAAACATGGTGCTTTTCCTGCCACGAGGGATCTTGCATTATGGTAGGTAAGCTAAGATATATATAGAAACTCAATTAATTGAGTGCTGCATGCTCTGATTGTGCAGTTCACGGGGAGTGTATAGACTCAACCTGCCTGATGCTGCTGTACCATCTAGAATCTTTCTGGAATAGAACTCAGGAGCAGCTCAGACAGGTGGGTATGTAGGTAGGAAGGCTGGAATAGATGTTCATTGTGTCTCTTAAGTCTTGCACCAAGATACTCATCATTGTAAAGGGTGGAAGTACGTCCTTCAGGTACTGAGAGTACAAAGTAGCCTTCTGTAAGAGTTATTTTCTCTTAAGCTCTGTATTTTATCCTGAAATTTTACTTTCAAGTGCCCTTTAATTTTATTATAAAGTGTCTTCATAGTATTTCTGTGATTATTTTAACACAAAAATCGGTTCCTAAAAGTAGATGCAATGGAAATAAGATACAAGAACATGTGCCACATTTCCCCAGGCTTTTACATATATCTGGTGCCATTAGGGTTGGTATGGGTACTCCAGTTCATGAAGCATGGAATAGACCAGTGTATCAGTCAGGATTCACAGAAGCCACCATGTGTATTTTGAATAGGAAGTAGTTCAACACCAGGAATTCAAGGCTCCCGAAACCATTGGAAGGTTGGGGGAGGAGGGGCCAGGGAAACCCCCTTCAGGAAAAATGTAAGTGTAAGGACTATAGTGGACAAGGGGGTGATTCTCAGGAGATGCCTGATGTCACAGGGATGTGCCAATGCCCAGCTACTTGCCTCCACTTGTCCCTGGCGTATAGTGGCTTCTGCCCTTCTGCCTTCCCCATCTTACTCTAGTATCTCTTCCTGGTGGAGTCCAATCAGAAACTTGGCAGCAAGGGCATTTAGAAAAGGTAGTTTCTGGACTTTAGAGACCTGGCTTGTAAGAGGGAGCTTAGAGATGAGAGTGATGCTGGGGACCAACAAACAAATCCTATGCAATTAAAATATGGCATTTTGGCCTAGGATAAAGCAATATCATCTCCTTCCTTGTTTTCCCTGCTGCAGCCCTACCCCTTGAAACTTTCTCCTTCAGAAGCTACTGAATCAAGGAATGATGTTTGAATTACAGGCATGACAGAGTTGGGGAAATTTCGTTTTGTGGACTCTCCTCCTTTATTACACTTTCCTGCTCTTTACCTTCTTGGTTCTCCCACTCCCTTCTTTAAAGGAGGAGAAGGGCTGTTAGACTCAGGATTGTGCTTGAATTCCTCTGGGGGCTTTTTTTTTTTTTTTTTTTTTGTCAGCCTAGGCCTCTCCAGAGATAAGCTCTTTAGGGGAGACACAGGGTGAAAAGCTGAATTGATTGAAAGGATTTGTAGTGTATTCCTCTGTGGGAATGTGATCTTTCTCCTTTGGTGAAGGGAGTTAAATGCTCCAGCCAGTTCATCTGCAACATCACTGATCTCATTTTCAAGATGCTTCTGATATGGACCCAGAGAAGAAGATTTGTTTTTCTTAGTCAGTGAGCTCCCATTGGCGCTCTGAATTGGGGGAAAGGGAGCTTTCCATTCCTTTTCAAGAAGACTTCTCTTTTTCACCTCTCACCTTTCAAGCAAGATCTTGATCAGAAGTTTTCTTTGGCTCATTTTGATGTTTCCCTACATTTTTGCAAATGGATATCACCGTTTTTTTTTTTTTTATTCAAATTAATTAGTTTAAGGCAATAGACCATCTTAAAAGATGGTATTATGTATTTTGTTGTTGTTATTGTTGTTGCTGTTATTTTGTCATTAAACCTCTAAGAAAAAAATGCCATATGGCCTCTACCTGGCATCTTTCATGTCAGACAAGGATACTATTTCCAGAATGTTGGGACCATTCCATAAGTGTGTATTAGGGATTGTTAGTTTAGAAAGGAGTTTGAATTTTAGAAAAGTTGTGAGAGAAACAAATGATTTAATTTATATGCATATTTTATTGAAATAATTGGAATAAAATCTGTGAAGAATGGGAGTTTGTAATCTTAAATGTGGTTTAGTCTGCTTTGAGTATCAGTTGCATATTGGGACTCCTAGATCTCTAAACTGTTAGGTACATTCAGAAGGTCACCAAGTACCAAAGTTAGACACTGTGACTCATAAGATTGGACTTAAGGATGGCCAGGTCTGCATGCCTATTTATGGGAAGGTTTGGTTATGTGCATGTTAATGCATTGAAACTAAGCAGGTAAATATAGAGATTTTGGGTTCTGTCTGTGGAAGAAAAGGAGCTTTGCTCATTGTGGGAATTCCCCAGAAAGGGAATTTGGAAGCAGGTGCATCTCTGTTATTAGGTGGAATTAGAAGTCTTTATTCTCTTTGAGAACAAGTGAGGTAGTAAATAAGGAAAATAAATAAAAATAGTTTGGTTGGATTCCTAGTAGTTTTGAGTGGGTGGAAAGATTGAGAAGGATTCTGGAGAAAGGAAGCTGACTTTCAAGTCAGTGTTTCCAAAAGACATCACAGTTGGGAGGGACTAAGGAATCCTTTTCCAGCTTTATTTTGAAAAAGTCATTCATCTTGGAACTACAGATCCTATAGGAGAAGATCCCAACTTCATAGTGGGTGGTCTGTGAATTAATTATCCAGACGCTTTTAGGGGAGAGAACAAGTAATAATATGCTTTCTTTTAATATGCTTTCTTTTCCCTTAATCAGTGTCTTCTTGCAGAATGTGAAATGAATAGAAAATGAAAAGGAACTGGGTTGGTCAACTCTGTTTGTGACTGATAATTAGGTGAGGGGTAAGACGCCAGGAGTTTTGTGGACATTTCACTCAACATGCTTAGATTTCACACCCTCAGACTCCTATTAATGGATAAATGAATGGCATTTCTTAGATTCAACTGAACTAAGACTTACTAACTTCTCTTTTTCATATACTTTATCTTATATCATTGTATTTAATCTTCCCAGCAATCTCATGAAGTTAATTACTATTCCCCTTTTACAGATTAGAAAAGTAAGGTCCAGAGGGGTTAAGAGACATGTCTGTTTAAATACACACTAGGAGAAAAGGGGAGACCTGGTCTCAAAAGCTACATCTTATAGATATCTCATGGCCAGTCCTATGGCCTACTTGGTTCTAGTTTCTCGGGACCTGAATTCTATCCTTGATATTGCCAGCTGACCACTGTGATGTCTTTATTTGGGAAAATCCACCCAGCAGGTCCAAAAAGCCTGGTGAGGTGACCTAATTTATAAGAGATACAAAAAACCCTGCAAAAAAAAAAAAATTGGATGTTTTCTAGCATATAGAATAATAAGCAGAAAGAAGCATTTTTTGTATATTCTGGAATGTCACTTAAAATGAGATATTCTTACAGAATGGAACATATGTTTTTCATCCAACTGTTATAGACAAGTTTTGAATCTATATTCAGTTATATTACTAGATAGTTTCCTGAGAATATCTAGCTTCCCTCTGAACTTGGGGGTGAATTTACCTTCTTATAACTTGGCCTCCTAAATGTGGCTTAGAAGATCAATTTTAAGACTCTAATGGCATGTCAGAAAAATTTCCAACATGCCCACATTTACTTTGGTCATTGTTGTCTCCTTCCTTTCACTCTGCATCACTCTATTGTACTGTACTTTATAGCCACTTTTAGCCTTCTGACATTCCTCTCGTTAAATTCACTGTCATGTAGCATCTCTTCTCTTTTTAAAGTACTGCAACACTTCCCAACATAATCAGTCCACTCTGATGATCACCAGCCCTCTTTAAAATCACTGGATCATCATCCTGTGGTGAGCTGGCTACCTGCAGTAGTGGTTTAGGGGTGTCTCTTCCAAGAAACAGCAAACACTGTTCACATATATGGTGGATGGTGGATTGCTGGGGCTTTGTAAAAGCAGCAGAAGCCTTGATTATGTTGGGGAGGAGACATTTTTTCTCTACCCTTCAAGATTCTTCCAGCTGGTCTAAGAATTAAATTGACATGAGACAATGAGATCAATAGGAGAAAATCAAATTTAATACTGTACATATGGGGAATTCACACAGACGTGAGACTTCAAAGACAGTCAGGCAAAATGAGATAGGTTTGTCATGCTGAACTAAGGAGAAGAGGGTAGGCGTTTGGGACTTTGAAGGGAAGGGAAGCAATTCACAGGAAGATGAAAAAGAGTGACTGTCTGATAAACAAATGTTTGCGGGGCCTCAGAAAGAATGGGATGTACAAAGGAATTTTAACAAGCTGACTTTGTTAAATTTCTTCCTGTCTGTCACCCCTAGTTCATACTATGTTGTAGTTACTTATGGTGAGAGCCCTCTTCCTGGAGCAGGTTCTCTTATCTAAATTCCTTTTAAGCAGTTAGGTAGAATACTTCCTGAGCCTTTTGGGCTTTGATTTTAGCGCAAAATAATCTGCATGGAAAAACAGCACATTTTGGGGTCATCTGCCCTTTGCCCCTACAATTAGTAGGATCATGGGATTTTGTTTGCAGGCCCCAAATAGGCAAGAGCCTTTTTATAATGTGGTGTGACCCAAAGGAACATGATGTTCTTGGACTGGCCACATGGATTTGGAAGAAGGCTAAGGGAGCTGGGAAAGACTGGGAAGACTGAGAGTCTCCAAAATGAAATGGGGCCAGTTTGGGGGCTTGCCCCCGGTTTAGAAGGCTCATTTCATCCTTGGTGTTTTTGACTGTCTCTCACATCCACTTCCTTAAACGTAGCTGCCCCATTCCCAACCTTACCTGGCATATTTCTATCCATTCTTCAGTCCCAGCTCAAAAGCTACCTCTTGGTAAAGCCTGCCTTGACTTTCCTGTGGCACGTGCTGCTCTATTCCCTGTGTTCCCAAACAGCTTGTGTGGACAATGTACCTTGTGTGTTGTAAATACTTGTAGATTTGTCTGTGACTGAGCTTGGAGCTCCATTGTCATTTGTGACTTTCTGGCATGTAGTAAAGGCTAGATAGATATTTATCAAGTGAGCAGATGGGCTTTTCCTCCTGTGCCCACTCCTCTTACTCAGCCCAGGGTTGTTCTTTGGTTTTGTTTTATTTTATTTTATTATTTTTTTGTCTAGGGCAAGTAGCTGAGAACAACCCAGAGAACACATTTAGCACCTTGGAATGAAGGTCATGAAACAGTGCAAGGCTCACGCATTCCAAGCAAGAGGATGTCTTCTCTCTCAGTCCCTTAGGGCCAGTCTCAGTTTGGCAAAGATGATAATTTGCGGATGATTTCAAACCTAACAAACTTTCCGATTGAAAGTAAAAGCTAACTTAATATTCTTTATTGCTTCTTGGAATCTGATCTTGGCAAGATTAATGTAAAAAATACTGTGAAGTAATTCTTGTGGAATTTTGACTCCATGGAATGGAAATGCCAGGGATCTCATTTTCAAAAAGGTCCCCGGAGTTTTGCCCCTCATCTTCATGGGTTTTTCCTTGCCGGCCTGAAAGCTCTGCCCTTTGGTGAGACACCCCACAGAGTAATCCCCTGGTGGCAGGGGAAACTCTTAGGGACTGTTAAAAGGAGACTTGCAACTTACATACATTTCCCCCAAAGGCAGTGAATCGGGGGAAATGTTGGTTTTAACCTGCATTCTAAAAACAAGCCTTCTAGTTGCCTTGTGATGGAAGGGCGCTGGAAATAGCCCTGGAGTGACCTCATTCTCCTGTTCTACCAAACTGCCCTTGATGGAGGTAGCAGTGGCCAAATAGAGACACCAGCCAGGTGGTTGGAAGGTTCAGATGTCTTGTTCCCCGGAAGAGTGGCTGGAGTTAGCACTTTGGCGACAATGGCAGTGGCTCTAAGGCGCTGTTTTCCAGTGCAGAATATAGTAGCTGCTGGTCCTATGTGGCTACTTACATTTGAATTCATTAAAATGAAATGAAATAAAAATTCAGTTTCTCTGTCACTGAGCTGCATCTCAAGGGCTCATTGACCACAGGTGGCTGCTGTGTTGGACACTGCAGATATAAATTGTCGTCACTGCAGAAAGTGCTACTGGGCAGCGCTGCTCCAAGAAGCTGGAAGCCTGTAATGGTTATATCTGCAAGATGCCTGACTTTTCCAGAATGGCCAGGAGCAGTCCGGAGAGGTGCAGCTTAAAATAGAGAGGGAGGTCAGTGAATACTGTTCTTTCACCTGTGGCCAGGGGTTGGGTGATGCCTTTGGGAGCAGCTAGCAGGTCTGAAACACAGCTAGTGGAGAGTGAGGAGGTGGAGTGGTTGAGACTCAGGCCACCGTCTAAGTTACCATGTGGCTGACGCATGCCGGAAGTTACACTGGTTGCTTTCACTTCTGTTACGTTACTTCAGCCCCTGCGTACTGGCTACCTGCCTACTTTTTACAGATGAGGAAGCCGAGATCCAGAGGATCCAGTCAGGTGTCAAAGGCCGCACGATAGTGGGGTCTGAGTTGGAACCGACTGCTTCTAAGTCAAGTTCAGTGTTTTTCTGGCTTTAGGGGTGGGTGGAGCAGATGGGCAAAGGACCATTAGTGAAAAGGGGAGACATTAATTTGAAGAAATCAAACTGTTTGCTCCATCCGGTTGTAACCCTTGGAGCCTGGCTAGTGCTCAGCCTCATGCTCAGGGTCTGTTGTCAAAGGTTGTTGCTATCGTGGATTTTTCTTCCATGGGAAGCTTGAAGAATGGGATGGTCTCCTGCATCAAGAGTCAAAGAAAGAAACAATATTTGTTAGGTACCAGTACTGTTCGGTGTGTGCCAGATACGGTTCTGAAGGGTTTTGCAGAAGTAACTCATTTAACTCAGTAACTCATTTCCGTAGAACTACCCTATGAGGTCGATGCTCTCATGATCCTGATTTTGTGGATGAAGAAACTGAGGCTTGGAGAGGGAGGGTGTACCGTCCAAGGTCACACACATCCTGACCCTGTACCCTCAAGCACGAAGCACGGGGTGGGAGGCTCACATGAGCTTGTTCTTGCAGACCTGATAATGCTCCCTGACACTTTAAAGGTGGCTTCCTGCCAATCATATTAAATATCTCACTTCCTCAGGAGTATGAATTTCTCACAGTGTCGTTCACATCTCGTTTCCTTTAATCTCTAAACCTATGAAAAGTCATTCGCTCTCACCTCTTTCTTAATGTTTCCCTCCTCTCCTTCCTTCTCTAACCCGATGGTCTCCCTTCTCTCTTGCTTTTCCTTCTCCTATTTCTCTGTGAGTGCCAAGAGACCCCAGGTGGTTATTATGCACTGCGTACAGTTGCTGAACTGCACACCGCGTGGATGTCAGCCAGTGATGGAAGGGCTGCGACATCAGCTCCATCTTAATGACCACCCCTCTTGCCGAGTGGCCAACTGCGGCCAGTCCCCTCCCTGTGTCAGGTGCAGCCCCCGAAGGGAGAGGTGGGGGGTGGGTCACATGGGGCCTGGTAAGTCCCTGCCCCCTTGTTTCCACCCCCCATTGCCTGCACCTCACCCTGGCCATGCCTGTCTGGCACCCATTTCCTCTCTGTCTGTAGCCCTGCACTACGTGGCAGAGCTTCGCGGTCCTGACAGCATGGGCAGTCAAGCCTGCCTTTTCCCAGCTAAAACCTTTCTTTGTGAGGAGGCGGAAAAAAACCCAAGAAGGAGGAGAATGAAAGAGCCCAAAGGAACAGGAACTAGAATGCGTTCTTCTGGACAGACTTTCACAGCTCCTCCACTTCTGGCAAGGCAGAGACACTGTCTGTGAACCCCCCAGTGGCTTGTGCAAATCTTTGCCCTTATCCCATCATTGTGGAGGGTGCCTGTGTGTGCCCTGGGGTGGGGGGAAGCCTCAGGCCTAGATTAGGAGTCAGGACAAAGGGAGAGAGATGAGATCATCCTCCCTCCCAGCCATGGAAGGGAAGGGACCTTCCAGCAAGGCAGAAGATAGGCTTTTGATTTATTGCCTGAGGTGAACACGTAGCCAAGAAGAATTGTGTAAAGTGTAATAAATATTGACACAAACCGTACAAAGTTTGTGAGTTGGTTCCTGGTTCCCAGGCTATGAGGTCAGAGCAGATTTCTGAGACTAATTCACTTTTGCGGATAGCCGGATGGCTCCCTTTCAGCTCACTTCTGGGGCTTCTCCCCTCCCCCACTGGCACCTCCAGCTTCTACCAATATTGGTGTTGAGGTTGAGAGTCCAATCCTATCCCTAGAGGCTGAACCTGTGATCACTCATTCATTCCTTTATTTGAAAATATCATTTTATTCTGCTTTAGGCTCATTATCTCTCACATTTTTTTCCCTTATAAATTCTGTGCCAACTGCTAGAAATATAAAAATATATGGGGTCCAGTTGTTTTCTAGAAGAATTCCTGGTCTCCTTGAGGAGACAGATAAGACTCAGCCTAGTGTCCCAGTTAGAGGTACTGTACGATCTCATGTGAGGGCAGATCAGGGCTCGGAGGAGGAGGTCCAGCCCACAGACATGCAGGTGGGGAGGGGTTGGAAATGCCTTCTAAGTGAAGGTGATGCTTGGGCTGGCTAGGTACGGAGGGAAAGACAGGCTGCCCCAGGCCCCCTTCAGCAGAAGTTAAGGCATGGAAATGCGAGAATGCACGATAGATTTGGAAATCTTCAAGTAAAGGGCAGTAGGTTTGGAGTAGATGGGTTCCTGAGGAGTCATGCCATTAGAGGAGAATGAAAATTTATGGAAATGCAAACTGCAAAGATTATTTTATGTCACGGTAAGGGATTACTTTGAACTCTATCCTGAGAGCTGTGGGAATCCACTGAAGAATCTTTAAACAGAGGAGTGACCCAGTGAAATTTACATTTTATTAAAAAAAATTCCTTGGGAAGTGGTGTGCTGGGTGGCTCAGAGTGGGGTGATTGGGCGCAGAGCTCGTGGAGAGGCTCCCGGTGACCCTGGGCCAGAGTGGTGGCAGGAAATGAGGTGGAGGGTGGAGTGGGGTAAAGGGATTAGCTGCCGGAGGGGCTGCACCGTCCCTGGGCTGGAGAGAGGAGGCCTGCCTGTCGCTGGCATGATCGTATCCGTCAGCAAACAAGTTCAGTTCATTTTTCATCCTTGCACCTAACACCAAACAAAGCGTGATGAAGGCATCGGCTCTTGAACATGCTCTTTGGAAGAAATTTGGGAGTGTTTATTTGCATGTCCTATCAGTGTTGTGAGACTCTAAGCTCCTCAAGGGAGGGCACACCGTGTATTTATCCCGTCCATTATGTGTGGCATTTAGCACACCAGGATACTTAGTAAGTCTTTAATAATAATAAGATCTGAGCCCCAGGAGTGTTATTGTATTTGTCAGTGAAGGAAGAAGTAGGTTTGGAAGCAGTTTGGCTAAGTTTAGTTTTATAAGAAAAACCTCACTTATTTGAACGGTGGAACCTCTTGAAACATAATCTGAACAGCTTCTGCTCTTGGTTTTCTTAGGTAAGTATTTTTCATTGGCTTAATTGGGTGATTGTTTCCTAAAATACAGGAGGGGTTATTTCTTTGTTGTTCAGTAATCTCGGACGATCAATCAACCTGTCTTTAAAAACAGAGTTTTGTTTTTTGTTTTGTTACCAAGTTGGTTGATAGTTTCTAATTCAGGTCCCTATTCTAATCTCTGATCTTTATATAAATCCGAAGAGCTCCCGTTATTTGTCTTGTTTGCAACACTCATTTTTTTCTCTCATGTTCACTTCCTTGTCGTGGTTATCTTTATTACTCTGGGATGTTACTACTTTAAGACCCTCTCTGCCTTTTCTCTTTCTTCCTGAGTCTTTTCTAGTCTTTGTAGCAACTTAATGGCCAGGAGGCCATCAGCCACCAGGCCTCTGCATATGTTGTATTTTCACAGTGCATCAGTGCTGGGCGCCAGATCGCACTGTGCCCCTGTCCGTTATGATACGTCCTGTTTATATTTTTCCCTGAGACTTCCATAAGCCTGATCAGAAAGTTTTGGTGGATTTAAGGACAAAAGTCACTATTTCTGGCACTCCTCCTACATTTGGGCTCCAGATCCCAGGAGATGCAGCACATACCCAATGGCCCCATCCTGAGGGTACCATTATCACTAACTCTTACAATAGGAAACTTAGACTTTTGAGCTCCTTGTGTGAACCCAGGTAGTCCTTATTAAAGAGGAGCTCTCATGAGGGGGTGGTGCTCTATCTACTTGGGCTGTTTCACAGCCGGCCTTGGGTTTTTATGGAGACTTCTACACATAGAAAGAATAGTAAGTCAACTTTCATGAAGATGTGTGTAACATGGCTTGCCTGTGACGTGGACTCCGGAGCTCCAAAACTGGCCCTTTGAGCCGCCGAAGGATCAATGAATTTGACCTAGCTTAAGGAAGTTAGAAGGAGAGAAGGAAGTATTCTTAGGCTGCTTTCCTAGAACCTGCCCACATTACAGAGTATGAGCCACTGCCCGTTTCTGCTCTGCACAGCGTGTGCACATAATCCTGGGCTCCTTCTCCTGATCACTTCCTCCGTTTACTGAGCATTCTAGAGTCCGTTAAGGTGGTCCTTTTCTTGGAGCAGTCCAGCAGTGTGCTTTGTGTCATGCTCTTCTCAGACCAGTTTGAAGGGCCTTTCTGCAGTTCCAGGCAATCAGTGACTGCACTGGGGGTCCATTTTGTGAGATGTCTCAAGCAAAGGGGACATGACTTGAAATAAGTCATATAAAAACAGTAGAAATAAGAGGTGTTTTTAACCTGTAGGAGAGAAGGACAGGGCAGGGTGTGAGTTTTCTTTAAGTATGTGAAATGTTGTCATCTGGCAGGGGATTAAACTTGCCCTGTGTCTTCCCAGGGAGCAGAACTCGGTGCAAGGCAAAGGGAGATGTTAAGTTCATCATAGGGGAGGGCTTTAGAGGGTGATATTTAAGAATTTTCGGGGGTGGAATCAAGCTTTTTGAGTTTAAATCCACCATCTGCCTGTATTTAGCCATATAAAATTGGGTTAATTTTTAAACCCTTCTAATCTTTAGTTTCCTCATCCATAGAATGGGGATAATATTAGCATCCGTCTTATGAATTGCTATGTTATCTGCTGACATGATGTCAGTTAAGTGCTCTTTATCATAATTCACGGTGAGTCCTGGGTATTGCTGGGCCCTCTTACAATAGTACCGGGGCCTAACAGCCGTTTCCAGCATTTCCTACAACTGAGCATCGTCACTTTTTTTTTCTTTCAAATTTAGAATTCTTCTGCATATTTATGTGTGGTGTTCTTATGTTTTTCTCGGCTGAGGGAAATTGATAGAGAACTACCTACCTTCCAGCGTAATTTAAATGACATAGATAGTCCTGTGAACTTTAGGAAGAGTAAAGTATACAGTGTCGTGAATTCAAAAGAACTGGAGAATAGGGTAGAATGGTCGAGGATGCCATTTTGAATTTGGCGAAAGTTGGATTAAGATTTTCTCTTTTGGGGGATGACTGAGTGGCTCAGCCAGTTAAGTATATGCCTTGGGCTCAAGTCTTGATACCAAAGTGCTGAGATCTAGTCCCACATTGGGCTCCTTCCTCAGTGGAGAGCCTGCTTCTCCCTTTGCCTGTCATTCCCCCGCTTGTGCTCTCTCTCTCTTTCCCTGACAAATAAATAAATGAAATCTTAAAAAAACAGATTTTTTTAAAATAAAGAAATGAAATTTTAAGATTTTAAATCTATTGTACACATGTCCAAGTAAGGCATTCATGGGCAGTAATAAGTAAAATGACATTTACTTAAAAAAAAAAGATGAATTACTTTATCCTGAATTTAAGAAACATTGGGTTGAGATGATAAAATATCATTTTAAATTTCTTGACTTCTTGCTTATGCACTTAAAAAATCGAGAGATAACATACACACAGTAAAATGAACTGTATCAAGTGTACAGTTGGGTGAGTTTTTACATATGTATTTATCTGTGCAGCTACCCCACAGATGAAGATAGAATCATTTCCAACAAGCCAGAGAGTTCCCTCCTGCCCTTTCCAAGTCTGCTTAGACTTCTGTCAACCTTAGATAAGTTTTGCTTGTTCTTGAACTTGGTGTGAACACAGTCCAGGAGTATGTACTCTTGTGTCTGGTGACTTAGGCTTCATATCTTTTTAAAAATTATATTATTCACCATATAATACATCATTATTTTCTTTCACATCTTATGGGTGAGATTCTATCCTATTGTTGCACATAACTCGTTAATGCAAAAAGCTTATTTCTAAATGGCTTTCCATATTACAAATAAATCTTTGGAAGAAATGTGAGGCTGGAAGGAGTCTTATGCAACTTCATGTCCATGTCCTTTGATTTACAAATGAAGCCTCTGAATTAATGATATTAAGTAATTTGCATAAATAACTAATGGCCAAGTAATAGGGTATGCTGTATCTTTGCAGAGATAGATCTATTGCAAACATTATTCTCAGTGAGAGTCATGCACACAGTGTCTAAATTATACATAGAAAATGTGAATTATTTAAAATTACAAATTATTATGTTACAAATTAATCCTGTTCACCATGGGACGGGCTTTTGGGTTGTATACACATTGTGACAATGACATTTTTAGGACAGTTTATTGTGATTATCCAGACAAGGAAGTCATTGTCATTGTGCCCATTCACACAAGTCATAAAGCCCTATAGACGAGAAACTGGAATTGCTTCTGCTAGAATAAATTCTAAATACACACATTTCCATTTCTCTGTCTCCTGTGTCGGCATGCACATGTGCAATCACAAACGCACACACTCACAAGCACACATACACCACCTACAACAGACCATGTAAAAAGACGTTACATTTTCCAGAATATAATCACTCACCTCTCTATCATCAAATGGGTGATTGTCTCTCTACAGCCTCAAAATGAAACTCAAAATGTTGTTCTTGAGATTGACTCAATGTAGCAAAGCTGTATAATAAACTGGGAGTAGATGGGAGGGTGTAAAGCCTTGCCCTTCAGTCAGCTTGCTCTTTAAATTTTGATTCGGAAAGACAAGAGGTAAGACCTGGAGTGCCTGTGGATTTGTTGGAGTTAGGAGGCCAGACACAAGCTAGAATGAATAGAGGATAAAAAGATGCCATTTCTTCTCCAGGAATATGGCAATCAGGCTAATCAGCCTGACCCTCTGGCTAAAAACAAATTAAGATCCTGGGTTTAAAGGATCTCTTAAAAGCATCGAATTGCTAAAAGAGAGTAAGGAATTGGGAGGCTGAAATCCCAAGGCCAGGAAAAGCACTGGGAGTTCTGTTTGCCCCCTAGAATTTGCTGATCCTCAAAACTGAGCAGCAGTTTTGATGGCCTGGTAAGAGAGGGCAGAAAACAAAACTTAGAATGCAGTCCAGTTGGGAAAGGGAAGACCTCCCCTGTTATGCTGGAATCTCTAAGCTATGAATGCCCACATCCCATCCCCAAGCAAGTGCACACAGAGAGTTGTCTCCGGACTGAGCAGAAGGGAAGGTGGGGAAGCGAAAGAAAACCTGTCTCTGAGAAGTGGTTAAGGACAGCAGGCATCAGAGTACTTACAACCCCTATTTGCATAAATGGATGGTCCAGAACCAATCTGGCAGGGAACTTAGTTTGAGGTGGTTCTGGGTTCCTGGTAGTCTTAGTTACCTGGCAGAAGCAAATGCAAACTTCTTTGGAGGAAGATACCTTTGTCCTAGACTCCTGGGACCTACCTCTCCCATCCATTTTCAAGGGCAGTGAGCAGTACCCTCAGAGGTAACTAGCACACAACAAAACCAACAAGAACCAGAAGAAACACCAGAGTGCAGAGACAGATCGGCAAACCCTCCAGACTTTGGAAATATCAGACCTATATTATAAATAATATTCTTATGGTATTTAAAGAAGTAAAAGACAAGCTTAAAAATATATCCAGGAACTAGAAAAGTAAGGAATATATTCTAAAATATTTGTAAACAAACAAACAAAAACCAAAAAATCCAACTAAGAATTTAGGGATTGCTCCTGGGAGGCTGGAGGAGAGCAGGTGGGCGTCCCCCCCTCAAATGGCGGGAGACAGGTTGCATGAGTGATGCACATCTCCCACATTGCCCCTGAGCCAAGGAGGCTGACACTCAGCCTCTGTAGGAGGCAGAGCTGGATCCACAGGAACCCTGCCTTACCTACTACTCAGCGGCTTATGCCATAGCAGGAGTCACTGTTGTCGCCGAATTTTCAGTGGGTTTTCATGCACGTCTTTCTCCTCCACCTTCTTCTCTTTAGGGATCAGCTCTGCTCCAGGTCCAGTGCCTGGTACCTGCAAATTAAGCCAATACAAGACAGATTAAGGGGAGAAGAGGAAGAAAAACTAAAGTATAACTCAATGCCTTGCCTGGAGTCAAATGTACTTAGGTGACACGTACCAGCTTTGCGAATTGATGGGCCATGACCCTTTTCAGGGAAAAAATTACTCAAAAATGGCAGAAGTGTTTATGGAATGTGAAGAAGAGCTGGAAGCACAGCAGAAGGAATTCAGAAGTTGAGGAGGAGGGGGAGGATGAGCACTTGCCGATCTCTGTTGCAGAGATCCCAAGTTCAGAAGCAGCAGGGGCAAACATTTTGAACAGGGTAGACCTCAGCTCATCTTCAAGGGGACTGAAGAATGACACACTCAGGTATTACTGCTGCATGTCAGCTCACAGGTCAGTCCTTGTGAACCCAACATCAGATCCAGCGGCTGCCTCACCAGTGAATTTTCCTCCTGAATCTAGATCTTTGGATAGTTCTGTTATTCAGGCTTTGCCTAGACCTGTGTTTCTGAAAGTACACAGTCATCCCAGGGATACATTGCATATTACTTATCAATATCAGTGATTTCTGGACTGTCAGGGGTAGTCTTCCAATATGATTGGTTCAGAAAGCATAAGTGACATTAGACAGTGTCATCACTTTTATGATACCTCAGCCGGGAACTAAGAGCCTAACCTGTTCAGAAGTCAGGCAATATACTTAAATTAAATAGGTACAGTATTGAAAACTGTGCTATCAAAATATGAATGAAAGTATAATCAGGAATGAAAATTGCATAATAACAAGCTACTTAAGATTGTAAACTGGGCCAAGTAGTCTTAGTTCTTAATTTAGAAAATTGTCAAGAGGCTATTGTAGCATTTTATTCTGAAGACATACCTTCATAGTTTCATTAGTTTAAAAAACTCAAAGTAATTGTTAATGGTAACAGTTTTTATTGAGCTATTAATATTTGTAAGGCTTTGTGCTACATGCTATACATAAATTAATCTCTTCTAATGTCTATGAAACAGGCCCTCTTGTTCTTGTTTTCTTTTCTTTTTTAAAATTTATTTTTTATTTATTTTCAGCATAACAGTATTCATTATTTTTGCACCCAGTGCTCCATGCAATCCGTGCCCTCTATAATACTCACCACCTGGTACCCCAACCTCCCACCCCCCCGCCACTTCAAACCCCTCAGATTGTTTTTCAGAGTCCATAGTCTCTCATGGTTCACCTCCCCTTCCAATTCCCCCAACTCCCTTCTCCTCTCTAACTCCCCATGTCCTCCATGCTATTTGTTATGCTCCACAAATAAGTGAAACCATATGATAATTGACTCTCTCTGCTTGACTGATTTCACTCAGTGTAATCTCTTCGAGTCCTGTCCATGTTGCTACAAAAGTTGGGTATTCGTCCTTTCTGTTGGAGGCATAATACTCCATAGTGTATATGGACCACATCTTCCTTATCCATTCGTCCGTTGAAGGGCATCTTGGTTCTTTCCACAGTTTGGCAACCATGGCCATTGCTGCTATAAACATTGGGGTACAGATGGCCCTTCTTTTATTTTCTTCTTAAAAATTTTAAAAGATTTATTTATTTGAGAGAGAGCACGCGCGCACGTGCTTGCATGCAGGTGAATGAGGGGAGGGGCAGAGGGAAAGGGAGAGAGAGAATCTCAAACAGGCTCCATGCCGAGAGTGGAGCCCCATGTGGGGTTTGATTGCGTGACCGTGAGATCATGACCTGAGCCGAAACCAACAGTTGGATGCTCAGTTGACTGAGCCACCCACATACTCCATTATTCTTATTTTATAGTCAAGGAAACTGAGGCTCACAAAGCTTCAGTAATTCACTGAAGGTCACACAGCTAGCAAATGGTAGACCTGGAATATCAGTACAGACTCATACACAGTTTGTGTGTATGCTACATAAGTATGTAAATGTTCTGTTGCAATGTGTATTTTTTTTTTTTTTAAATGGAAGCATTACCTTAGGGCAACAGTTTTCACAGTGTAGTCTTTGATCTTCCTGAGGATCCCCCGAGACTCTCTCATGGGTTTGGGAGACTGTCATAATAATACAAAGATATTGTTTGCCTTTTTCACTGTGTTGATACTTGCACTGAGGATGCGAAAGCAGTGGTGGGGAAAGTGCTGGTGCCTCAGTCTGAATCAACTCAAGTTGATTCAAGACAGTGGTACCAGCCATACTAGCAGTTTTCCATTAGTCACTACTTTGTACTCACAGTAAAAAAAATACTATAGTCATACTTTGTTTCCTTAATGAAGTATGAAAATGTTATTGATGTTAGCTCTCTACCCTTGAGTATGTGTGTTTTTATACTGTTTTCTGTGATGCAATGGGTCATATTCATAAAGCTGTCGGAAGCATCATGTTTATCTTGCAGAAAAGCACTGTGTGATTGACTTGTGAGCTCAACCACTTTTTTTTTTGTTTGTTTTAAAGGTTTTATTTATTTGACAGAGCAAGCAAGTGCACAAGCAGGGCATTCAGCAGAGGCAGAAGGAGAAGAAGGCTCCCCACTGAGTAGGAAGCCCAGTGCAGGCTCCATCCCAGGACCCTGGGATCACGACCTGAGCTGAAGGCAGACGCTTAATCGACTGTGCCACCCAGGCGCCCCTCAACTACTTACTTTTTAAAAGTAGAGACCATTTTTACTTGGGGTGGATAAAACACCAACTAGAACTTCTAGGAGCAAAAAATAATTGGAAGTAAGAACCATATGATTATTTCACAACAGATTTATATACAACTGAAGAGAGAATTAGTGGAATAGAAGATAAATCAGAAGAATCATCTAGAAGGCAGCAGGGAGAGACTGTTCCCAGTGTCCTCCTTGACAAAAGAAAATGTAGAAGCAAGGTTAAAATGCATGGAGAGTAGACTGAGAAGTGAAGGCAAAGAGCTTCTCTGCATATGATCAGAGTTCTAGGAGTAGTGAGAGAAAATAGGGTAGAAGCAGTATATTTGAAGAAATAATGTCCTAGATCATAGATCACACACGCAGATCCCATGATCACATCATAAGGGTAAAATTTTTATTTTTATTTTTATTTTTTTAAAAGATTTTATTTATTTATTTGACAGAGATCACAAGTAGGCAGAGAGACAGGCAGAGAGAGAGGAAGGGAAGCAGGCTCCCTGCTGAGCAGAGAGCCCTACGCGGGGCTTGATCCCAGGACCCTGAGATCATGACCAGAGCTGAAGACAGAGGCTTTAACCCACTGAGCCACCCAGGCGCCCCAAGGGTAAAATTTTTAATTTACTAGAATTATGTAACAGTTTTAAATTTGTATATACCTGAAATATGATAACGTAGCTGTATTTATCTAAATGTATATTTACGTACATTATGAATTAGATTTAGAAGAAAAGATCAAATGTACAGATTCAAGAGTTATAATGAATACTAAGAAACACAAATAAATGTATTTTTAATTTTGATTTTCAGATGATTTCTGCCTTAAAATATACATAATATTACAGCAGAAAATCAACTACATAAAGAATATTTTAAAAGAAGTCATAAAAATGAAGATTAGTATAAAGAAATGATCAAGAGCAACAGCAGAATCCAGAAGATAGTAGAAACTTTATGTGCTGAAAGAAAATAACTAGTACTTTAGAATTTCATAACAGTAAAAATATCTTTTTAAGAATGAGGTAAAAGTTAAAAAAATAAAAGAAAATGAAAGCTTGAATTTTAGCCATCAGTACTGAAGGACATTCTGAAGGTTATATTTTAAGCAGAAAGAACATGAGCTTAAGATAAAAGTTCTGAGATGCGCGATGAAGAATAAATATTGAATCTAATTGAGTATTAACCATTTATAACAAAAATAAGAATGAATAATACCAATAGAATTAAAAACAGGGAAAGTACATAACAAAAATGCATAAATTAAGTGTGGAGGTTAATGGGACTAACCTCTCTTAAGACAGTTTTTCTATTTTCTGAGAGAAGGGCAAAAATTTTAACTTTAAAATTTGATAAATTAAATAGATATGTTTTAGTTTCAACTATAAAGTAGAAACCAAGTATAACTTACAATTAGTAGATGGGAAATAGAAGTGACAAAAATATCCAGTCATCCAAAAGAAGGAAAAGAAAGAGAGAATGGAAAGAAACACATGACAGGCAGTATGAATAGAAAACACAAGATAATCACTTTAAGTCCATTAATTGCAGAAACTATAAAAATTCTCTACTTAAGTAAATAATTCTCAGACTGGGTTTAAAAAATCTAATGATACACTGTTAATGATATGTTACAAGTGACATATCTAAAATGTAAGGACACTGAAAAACTGAGTATAAAAGGTTGGAAAAATATGAGCCATGCAGTATTAACCAAAAGAATGTTGATTTGGCTGTATTAATATCAGATGTTAATAGACAGATGGCTCACTTCAGTGGTGAAAATTTTAGTGTACTGGGAAGATCTAAAACTTTTGTATTATCTGAACTTAGTAACATGACCTCAAAATACATGATATAATTAACAATTAAGTTGCTGAAGGAAAAATAAAAACATTCACAATTATGATAAGAGATTTAACAAAATCAGTCACAGATAAAACAAGCTAACAATAATTAATATAGATATACAAGATTTGAGGAATATGATCAATAAATTTGACCTAACCGATATATGCAGAACACTGCCGTAAAATGGGGCAGAATACAAACATTTTCAAGTGTACATGAAACATTTAAGAAATTGATCATTTACTAGAATTTAAGTCATATCTCATTGAATTTCAAACGAGTGAAATCAAGGTCAGGAGACCTTATTCTTTCTAATCACTGTGTAATAATTAAGCCAGAAATCAGTAGCAAAAGGATAACCAGAAAATCTGATATATTTGGGATGAATCACTTATGTGTTAAGGGAGAAATCATCATAGAAGTTCAGGAACCATTTTGATTTGAACAATAACAAATTAGCAGATGCAGATGAAGCAGACTTTAGAAAAAGATTTGTGGTCTTTATTACTTATATTTTTTAAAAAAGGCTGAAAGTCAATAGATATTTGTCTCATGAAGTTAGGTAAAGGCAAATAAGATAATCTAGAAGACCAAGGACAGAAGGAAGGACTCAAGATAACAGTATAAATGAAAAAAAAGGGATAATAAACATATTCATAAAATCTGAAGTTTTTTTTGAAAAAAAGAATCTTTTGCGCTTAAAATGTCTGGCAGGACTGGTCATGAAAGAATGATAAAAGGCACATATAATCACTCTGTGGAATGAAAAAGAGGGTAACCTTAGAAATGCCACATAAAATAAAAAGATAAACTGTTAGAAAAACCGTATGCTGGTGGCTTTGAAAATGTGGTTGAATAGAAAAATTCTTAGAAAATAGAACTCACCCAAACTGATTCACAAGTGAGTAGACAACCTAAGAATTATGATAATCTTTAAAACATTTAATCGGGGGCACCTGGTTTGCTCCGTTGGTTGAGCCACTGCCTTCGGCTCAGGTCATGATCCCAGAGTCCCGGGATTGTGTCCCGCATCATTGGGCCCCCAACTCTGCAGGGAGTCTGCTTCTGTCTCTGACCTTCTCCCCTCTATGCTCTTTCTCACTCACTCTCTCTCTCAAATAAATAAATAAATAAAATCTTAAAAAACAAAACAAAACAAAACTAAAGCATTTAATTGGTAGTAAAAGAAATCTTCCTAAAAGGAAAATGCCAGGCTCAGAGGACTTCACTGGCAAGTTTTGTCAACCATTAAAGGAAGAAAACTTTTACATAAATTCTTCCAGAGAATGTAAAAAGAGATGACAGTCCCTAGTTTTTGTTTTTTTTTCCTTGTTTGTTTTGGTGTTTTGATTATGTTTTTAAAATGAAGCTTACATAGTCTCAGTACCAAAACTCAGCATGGCAGATTGGTGGAGAAAAGAGACTTTTTAACTTTTAATAAATACTGGATACATTGGACATCTGTATAAAAAAATGTAAAAGGTTCCTCACTTCTTAGAGCATACAAAAACCAATTCTATATGGATTTGAGATGTAAATATAGGAGATAAAACTATGAATAACAGCTAGAATAGTATCTCCTAAACTTGGAGTAGGAAATTTTTTTAATATAAAACAAAATATTCCTAATAATAAAAAGCAAGTTTGATATGTTCAACTACATTACATTTATGATTTTTGTATCATTATACCATAAAGATAATGAAAAGACAGAGAGTGGGTAGATGTATTTGTAAGATATAGCTGACAAAAGACTCATATTCAGGATTGATTGCACTGTTCAGTATGGTAGCCAGTAGCCACATGTGGTTATAAAATTAAATTAGATTAGATTAAATTTACCAAGCCGTTCTTTATCTTTCTTAGCCACATTTCAAGTGCTCAATAGCCATATGTGCCTACTGGCTACCATACTGTATAGCCCTGGTTTAGATTTCTTTTTTAATTTAAATTCAAGCAGCCACCATATAGTACACAAGTGTAGTTTCAGGTATCGTGTTCAGTGACTTGTCCGTTGCATATAATACCCAGTACTCATCACATCACATGCCTTTCTGATTTAGATTTTTTAATGAAATATATATCCAGGGTGCCTGGTGTACAGTTAGTTAAGCGTCTGACTCTTGGTTTCAGTCAGGTCCCATCTCAGGGTCCAGGGATCGTTCCCCTCATCAGGCTCTGTGCTCAGTGTGAAGTCTGCTTGAGATTATCTCTCCCTCTCCTCTGCCCCTCCTGCTCGTGCGTGTGTTCTCTCTCTTAATAAATAATTTTTTTAAAATAGAAATATATATCTAGAATATACAAAATATAGTATCTCTATGTCTATATAAAGTGTTCATAATTTATAAAGAAATGAATATTCTTGTATAAATTAATAAGAATAAAGTAGAGAACTCTGTAATAAAATGTGTTAGTAAAAAGGCTTCAAAAGGCCTTTCCCAGAAGAGGATATCTAAATGGGCAATAAACATATGAAAAGATGTCAACCTCATTAGGAAGCAAAGGAATACAAATTGAAACCATTACATGTTACCACAATATGTTCAACTGATTGGCTGAAATATTTGTACAAATTAACAATACCAAGTGTTTGTGAGAACATAGATTAAGAGGAAGTCTACTGCTTGTGGGAGTGAAATTGGCCCAATTTGGAAAAGTAGCTTGACTTTGTGTATTAAGTTCGAAATACATAGAGGATAAGTTTGAAATTCGAAGGCAGGATCTATATTTGTATATGTATATATACCTACATATATCTCCTGCGAATACTACATAGAGGTTAAAAATCTTACAGAATGTCATGCATTATTGTTCTAGGTCTTGGATAAGAGTTGACATGGGAGACTAGCTCCAAACTGAAATTGATCCAAAAGTCTTATCTATATTCCAGTGTAGACAAAGAAATTGAAGTACACTTGTAGAATGGAACAGTGTATAGCAATTGAGGGAAATAAATCACAGCTCTACCCAACACCATGGCTATTATCTCACAAGTGTGATATACAGTAAAGGAAGCAAAATGTGAAATAGTACATATGGTATGATTCTATTTATGTACTGTTATAAAACTCTACCATACTACTTACGTATATGTCACTAGGTGAAAATTATAAAGCAAAGGAAGAAAATGATTATTATAATACTCAGTAGGGCTGGTGGTTTCTTCCGCTGGTAAGGGAGAGGGTTGTAACAAAGGAAGGGCACATGGGTCTTTTGGGATATTCTAATAGGTTATTTTTTATTCTGGGTGGTAGTTATATAGGAGTGTTTGCTCTAGAATTATTTGGAAGAATGAATATTTGGAAGAGTGAATACATGAATATTTTATGAACTTCTTATATGAATATTCCACAATAATAATAAAAAAAAGGAAGCCCTGAGCTGCATATATTTTTTGAGTATATTTGAAAAGGAATTATCAAGGAGGGATTTTTAAGAGTTATATGAATGCATTCAACAAATAAAACCAGGGAGAGATCATTCTAGGATGGGAACATTGTGAAAACAGTATGGAATGGAAGACAAGCAAAATGCTTGTCAATATTACCTGTATCCTTTGGGGAGAGGTGGGAAATAGATGGGAAATAAGGCTGTTGCAGGTTACGTATATCAGAGTTTCCTAGA
This sequence comes from Mustela lutreola, assembly GCF_030435805.1. Lineage (NCBI taxonomy): Eukaryota > Metazoa > Chordata > Mammalia > Carnivora > Mustelidae > Mustela > Mustela lutreola. The sequence continues at coordinate 94,058,606 of NC_081297.1, forward strand.
CTTTAACTTTCCTCATCTGTAAAATGAGGAATTTTTTTTGAAATTATTCTTCAATTAAAAAAGAAAAAACTCTTCATAGATACATCACTTTCCACAAGGCACATCTGCAGATTTCTTGAAAGAGAGCATAACCCTACTTAAGTCCCCATGAGCATCAAATTGAGTAAGAAAAATCTTCAACATATCAACATGCTATTCTTTGTTTATGTCACCTAACAGAATGTGGATAATGGCAGTTTCCCCATTTGATTTATTTAATTACAGATGAATCATTTGGTTTAACTCACTATTTTGATGTAGAAAATAATCATATCTAATATTTATAGATTTTTAAAATATATATTTGGCACTTTTAACAACTATGCTATGTTGCTTAGAAGAGCTTCTTGGGGCAAAAGGAGACACCTGTTTGAACGTTCCCGTCTGTTTTCATTTTCATTTGGATTGAACATTGGCTTATGTAAGTCACCTCTTCAATTGCCCTGAGAGGGCAATTGAACTTGGCACAGACCCACTCACTTTTGAGTCATATCATAGTGTCTTGTCTTATTTCTACAGAACATTATGCACTTTTTTTTTTTTTTTTAACTTTGAAAGAGTTAGGGGCCATGCACAAGTTAGTGTCACGTGTCTAATATGGTCTTGATCTAGCATCTAAATCTTTAATAACATTTTGCGTTGAGTCAGACGGTGCTGGACTCTAAATTTGTCTTCACCTTCTAAGCTAACGTGATCTGAGGCAAATGATTGGCTTCTCTGAACTTTAACATTCCTCATCTGTAAAATGAGGAATATAATTCTTACAGAAGCCTAGAACGGTATCTAACAAAACCCAATTCTCAGTAAGTAGTGGTATAGTAAAGAGTATTGATAGTAGTAGTTCTTATTTGCAGAAGGGGATATGCCAGGAAATGCAATAGGTGGGTAAGGAAGGGCATTTGTGGGATATCTACATTTGTGCTCTGCCTTTTGAATTCTACCCACGCCCAGAAAGCCGGGGGGCTCTAGGCACATAGTGGCCATGTAGTGGCAACAAAGAGTTCTTTCCCCTGTGGTTAAAAGCACCAGCCTGGAGATCAGGCAGGCCTGGGTGCAAATCCTTGTTCTACCATTTATTATTGTGTGACTTCTGGCTAGCAACTTAATCTATCTCTAAATATTTCTTAAAATATTGAATATTAAATATAATTACATGTATAAATGGCACAGCAGAGTGGCTGATGCAGAATTATTCAATAAATCAATATTTATTACTATTGTTTCCCTAGGTATAGTTCTAGTAATCAAGACTATAAGGAGCTGGGAATGACGAACAGGGAAAATTCCTTTATCTCAGGATGGGACCCTGTTGGGTCCCATTTGCAGCCTGCAAATTTGGTTAGCTGGGAAAGGAGAGACAGAGTATTTCCTATTATTGTTTCTTTTTCATCTCTCTTCTCCTCATTAAAAACGAACCTTATTGGCTGAGCTGGTGGCTGTTTAAGATAGCTCTTTTTTTATTATGAAGACGATGGCAGTGGGAGGTAGGAAGATGAATAAAGACCATATATTTACTGATTTTTATTGTGGTAAAAAGCACATAACATAAAATTTATCCTCTTAATTATTTTTAAGTATGCAGTACAATAGTTTTAACTGTATCCACATAGTTGTGCAAAAGATCTCTAGGACTTTTTCCTCCCGTGGAATCGAAACTCTAGACTCATTGAATGACAGCTCTCCTTTCTTCACTGCCCCCAACAACTACCATTCTAAGAGTTTGACTCCTTTAAATATCTCTTATAAGTGGAATCATAAAAATCATTTTCTTTTTGAAACTGTGTGACTTCTGGCTTATTTTGTGTTGCATAATGTCCTCAAGTTGTGTCCATATTGTAGTATATAATAAGATTTCCTTTGTTTGGTAAGTCTATTTGCAGGTTTTTTTGTTTTTTTTTTTTTTTTTTAAGGAACTACTGTACTGTTTTCCATAGAGCTGCACCATTTTGCATTCTCACCAAGAGTGCAAAATAGCAGACGTGGGTACCAATTTCTCCATATCCTTGCCAGCACTACTTACTATTGTTACTTTATAATGGTGATCATAATGGGTATAAGGTGATCCCTCACTGTGGTTTTGATTTGTATTTACCTGATGATTAGCGATGTTGAATGTCTTCATATCTTTGTAGGTCATTTGTGTATCTTTGAGAAACATCTACTCAAGTCCTTTGTCCATTTTTTAATGGGGTTATTTTTGTTGTTATTGTTGAGTTCCAGAGGTTCTTTATATATTGTGGGTATTATTCCCTCTAGCAGGTATATATTTGTAAATATGTTCTCCTATTCCATAGGTTGCCTTTAACTCTGTTGATTGTTTGCTGTGCAGAAGTTTTTCAGTTTGATGTAGTCTCATTTGTCTATTTTTGCTTTTGTTGTCTGTGCTTTTGGTGTCCTATCCAAGGAATCATTTCTAAATCTAATGTCATGAAGCATTTCCCCAATTTTTTTTTCTAGGTCTTTTGTGGTTTCAGGTCTAGCGTTTAGGTCTTTAATCTATTTTGAGTTAACTTTTGTATATGGTGTAAGGTAAAAGTCCATCTTCTTTATTTTGAATGTGGATATCCAGTTTTTCTAACACCATTTGTTGAAGAGAGTATCCTTCCCTCTTTTTGGAGCCTTGACACCCTTATCAAAGATCATTCGGCCCTACACGTGAGGATTTACCTCTAGGCTCTCTGTTCTGTTCCATATACCTGTCTTTATGCCAGTACCATACTGTTTTGGTTACTGTAGCTTTGTAATGTATTTGAAATACATTTGTAATATATTTAAAAATCAGGAAGTATGAGGCCCCTGGCTTTGTTTTTTCTTTCTCAAGATTATTTGGCTCTTTGGAATCTTTTGAGATTCCATGCCAAATTTTAGGATGATTTTTTTATTTCTGCAAAAAAATGCCACGGAGATTTTTTTTTTAAAAGATTTTATTTATTTATTTGACAGAGAGAGAGATCACAAATAGGCAGAGAGACAGAGAGAGAGAGAGATGAGGAGAAGCAGGCTCCCTGCTGAGCAGAGAGCCCCATGCGGGACTCGATCCCAGGCCCCTGGGATCATGACCTGAGCCGAAGGCAGAGGCTTAACCCACTGAGCCACCCAGGTGCCCCATCCACGGAGATTTTGATGGAGATTGCATTGAGTCTACAGATCAGTTTGTTTAGTATGGATATCATAACAATATTAAGTCTTCCAAACCATGAACATGATATCGCTTTTTATTTATTTGTGTTTTCTTTAAATTCCTTCAGGAATATTTTGTAGTTTTCAGTGTAAAGGTCTTTTACCACCTGATTAAGTTTATTCCTAAGTATTTTATTATTTTTGATGCTACTGTAAATGGGATTTTTAAAAAATTTTAATTTTCTTTTCAGATTACTCATTGTTGGTGTATGGAAACACAGATGACTTTTGTGGATTGATTTTATATCCTGCAACTTGCTGAATTCATTTATTAGTTGTAACAGTTTTTTCAATGGAGTCTTTAGGGTTTTCCATGTGTAAAATCATGCTGTCTGTGAACACAGATATTTTTACTTCTTTCCCAATTTGGATGCCTTTTATGTATTTTTCTTGCCTAATTACTCTGGCTATAAATTCTATATTGAATAGAAGTGGTGAGAGTAGGCATTGTTGCCTTGTTTTTGATCTTAGGGGAAAAAAGTTTTGTTTTTCTTAAGATTTATTTATTTTATATGTAAAGAGAGAGTTTGTGTGTGTGCCTGGGTGGGGGGAGGGGCAGAGGGGGAGAAAGGTAGAGAATCCCAAAGCAGACTCTGTGCTGAGCATAGAGTCTGACATGAGGCTTGATCTCATGACCCAAGATCATGACCTGAGCCAAAACCAAAAGTCAGACCCTTAACTGACTGAGCCAGCTAGGCACCCCCAAAACTCAGTTTTTTACTCTTGAGTATGCTGTTAGCTGTGGGTTTGGTATTTATGTGGAGGTAGTTTTTTTCCTTTTTTTCTTTCTACCTCCAGTTTTCTGTTTTTATCATGAAATAGTGTTGAATTTTGATAAGTGTTTTTTGCATTAATTGAGATGAACATGTGGTTTATGTGATTTTTGCCTTTCATTCTATTAATGTGGTTTATTATAGGGATTGATTTTCATATGTTGAACCATTTTTGCATTAAGTAATTAATCCCACTTGGTCATGGCATATTATTCTGTTAACATGCTAGTTTGGTATGTTAGTATAATTAAGGATTTTTACATCAATACTTACTAGGAATATTGGCTTGTAGCTTTCTTGGAGTTTTTATCTGGTCTTGGTAACAAGATAATGCTGGCCTTCCCAAATGAGTTTGGAATTACTTCCTCTTCGGTATTTTTAAAAGAGTTCAAGAAGGATTCATGTTAATTCTTCTTTAAATGTTTGGTAGAATTCCCCAGTGAAGCTATGTGGCTTTTCTTTGTTTAGAGGTTTTTTTTTTTGTTGTTTGTTTGTTTTGTTTTGTTTTGTTTTAACAGAGAGTGAGAGATCACAAGTAGGCAGAGAGGCAAGCAGAAAGAGAGGGGGAAGCAGGCTCTTTGCTGAGCAGAGAGCCTAATGTGGGGCTCGATCCCAGGACCCTGAGATCGTGACCTGAGCTGAATGCATTGGTTTAACCCTCTGAGCCACTGAGGTGCCCCTGTTTAGAGGTTTGTGACTATTGATTTGGTCTCCTTACTAGTTACAGTACTGTTCAGATATTTTATGTCTTCATGATAAAGTCTTGACGGATTGTATCTTTCTAAGAATTTATCCATTTCTCTTAGATTTCCCAATTTGTTAGTGTTAATTATTCAGAGTAGTCTCTAATGATAATTTTAATTTCTGTGACGTCAGTTAAAATGTCTCCTCTTTTATTTCTAATTTTTGTTATTGGAGTTAGGTAGTCTACCAGAGGGTTTTTAATTTCATTGATCTTTTAAAAAAAAATAACTCATAATTTCATTGACTTTTTTTTCTATTTTTATTTACTCTATTTTGTTTGTTTCTGCTTTAATCTTTATTATATCCTTTCATCTGCTAAATTTGGGTTTACCTTACTCTTTTTTCCCTAGTTCCTTGAAGTGTAAAGTTAGGTTATTGATTTGAGATCTTTTCTTCCTTTTTAACATAAGTGTGTAGCACAATAAACTTCCATTTTCATACTGTTTTAAGGCATCTCGTAAGTTTTGGCATGTTGTGATTTATTTTAAGTAAGAACACAGTTATTAAAATAATGTGGGCTCAGGACATAATTTTTCAGTAGAACTAAATGATTAAGCCATACTTAAATATTGTTATTTTCCCAATAAAAATTGTGCTCTTTATGTATCTATCATTTATCAATCATTTCTCTAATATCTGTCTATCAGTCTGTCTGTTTTTGGACTGGACCTTCAAGATTACCTAATGCCACATCCTTATTTCCCAAAAGGAAGACACAGGCCCAGAGAGATAAGTATCTTGCCTGAGAGCTAGCCACTTACTTCCAAGGGTCCAAGGGCTCCTGACTCAGTGGGAAAGCCTATTCTTGCTATGGACTGAAAACAGTTAAAAGTCAGCAGGCTTCAGGAGACCATTCTTGGGAAATGATAAGTAAGGAGGTTAATATTTTAATTTGTTCTCTTGTCAAATGTTAAAGATTTGGAAGTCTCTTAGCTGGTCATGTTTCTGTACTCTTCATTCCACAGTGGTGTTTCTCTCCTCTGTGCCTATTTGTAACTTTGGGCTTTCTCAGTGCATTGAGGAAGTGGGAATAAGAAATCTTTTTTTTTTTTTTTTTTTAAATAGGCTCCATGTCCAGCATGGAGCCCAACCTGGCACTTAAATTCACACCCTAAGATCTAGACCTCTGCCGAGATGAGATCAAGAGTTGGATGCTTAACCAGCTGAGCCACCCAGGCTCCCTGAGGAGATCATTTATTTAGAGTACGCTAACAGAAGGTGGTGGAGTGATTTGGAGAGTCTCTGCAGCGAGGCTCTGGCTGGTCTGGGGCTCTGATTTCCTCTCATGAAAAGGCATGAGTGAGGCTGACTAACCTGAGAAGCTCCTAGGAAATATGTTCTATCAATAAGAAGCTTCTCTGATACATCGGGCTTTCCCCTAGTTCCTGTCCGTTTCTCAGGGAGTTGCCAGGGAGGTGGGAGGCCAAGGGAGGTTACTTCTTTTTAGGGCAATCGAAAAGAGCAAGGGGTGGAGAAATTTAAATGTTCACAATAGTTTAAATAAGCAGCACCCTACTCATTGTAATCATTATCACAAATAGCATCTCTTATGGGGGTAAAGAGGCCGGGCATTTCTCTTGGTACTTTACATACATTATCTCATTTAATTTTCACAAGAGTTCTTCTGCAAGGTAGGTTGTTATCTCCACTTTACAGAGGAGAGACCTGTGGATAAGAAAGTTAAAACGTTTATTCAAGGTCACTCGGCAAGTATATGTCCAAGCCAGGTGTGCTCTGTCTAGTCCTTGCTAGATAGTGTAATTTGTAGTCTATCTCCTACTTGGCCCATAAAGTGATAATCATCTTTATGTATGGCGTCCTGAAGGCCCCCTCAGACACATTTTGTATTCTGGACTTTTCTTTTCAAGGACTTGACTTGTCCCCAGAGCCATGAGATCACTGAGGGAGGGTAACTGAAGAAATGGAGTGGACTTCTTAAATACGACTTAGGGAAATTATTGCCACGTAGTTGTAACTTATGTTCATTTTGAAGATATATTTCAGATGTTACAAACACCACCGTGGCATTAGTGATAGTTTGCTTAAATGATTTCTAGTCTTGTCACTTTATTGGATTCTTTGCGTGCCCTTGCTGGCCAGTGGTGATGCCACAGGCCTTCTGAGGGACTAACCTATTGCTTTGCTCTTCTCATCGGACACCCTATCCACTGCTTGGTCCTTTTCCAAACGTCTGCCTTGATCTTTAATTACAATCCTCCGGTGGACTTGTCACAGCCAAGCTTATCCTGCACCTTAGCTTTGTCAGCTCTGCACTCCTGTCCCGATCTTCTTCACTATTACTCATTTCCCTTGGCACGATCCTGCTGTTCTCAGCTCTGAGTTCATTGCCAGTTAAAGGAGACTCGGCAGTAGTAGAGCCCTCTGTTACACTCCATCTCTCCTCCGAAATCACACTGTAATCCCATTTGCATACATTATTTTCTACTTTATTATCACCCATTAAGTTTTTGTATGTAGAAAATATTTGATTATGGAATTGCCTAAATAGTATTGGTGAAATATAAAACATATATATTCTAATAGATACATATAGATTTGGCAGAATAAAAGGGAGTTAAGGTGTTCTGCCCAAGTGGTTTAAGTCTTGATTTCATCAATCTGTGCTACATATAATATTGCTCTATTTAATAGGCACAAGGATCTTAAGCCAAAAGATACCTCTAAAGATCCTAAAGTTAGAGGAACTGACATAGCATGAAAAGGATCTGAAGATCTACATTTAAAAACTTTTTCTGAAGCCCTCAGATAATAAGCTTAATAAGTCATCTTGAAATACTTTACACAGGCTAATCACAGCCACCAAGAAATCACAAAGCCGGGATACCTAGCCTAATGTTGTACAAGAACTGTAAAATATTTATAGTCTGCAGAGTTCAGTTTACATTATTAATTCACTTTTCTATCATTTCTCAAGAACTTCTGAGATTCTTGGCCTTTCAAATTTTGGAAAAAGCTGTTTTGATCATAGCACACCAACAAAACAAATACTGTTTTAGCCTCTACTTTCCGTTTATTCTGCTAATTGAGCCATTAGCGACCACCCAGGACAGTCATTCACAGATCAAAGAGCTCAGCCACCCACTCCCAACAGCTTTTGAAGTCCCTTCCTTATACAGAATGGTTCATGTGCAAGTGTTCATTTCCTGGGTAGGGGAAGAGCTAGGAGTTACTGCAGCTTTATTTCAGCTTTTCGGTTTCTTACACTCCCAGCACTGGGATGTGAACTTGGCCATATAAATTAGTTTGTAAATTAATAAATTAAAAACTGGTAGTCCAACCATACTGGCTTTGTTATGGGCTGGCCATGAGACTCTGAGAAAATTTCTTAGCCTCATAATTTCTTTGGGCCTCAGTTTCTTCCTCTGGCAAGAGAGAGGGTTGATCTAAACCAACCCATACAACACTTAGTTGCTTTTATATTCTTTATTATGTGTCTACACGATGCACACACAGTCACAAAATTTACACAATGTACACGGGCCTTTATATACACACCAAAGAGGTACAGTCCTTTAAACTTGATAACTCAGAATTAGATCGCTTACTTTATAGAAATGGTTCTTTCCGGAATGATTCATTATGTGATTCCTTTAAGTCAGAAGTAGGAACTATCTGACCCTAGACATATTTATGCACTTAACTTATCTTTATTCAGCTAAAGGGGTAAGTATTTCATATGCTTGTAATTGCTAAATCCCACCATGGCTTTAAAAAAATTCAGTGGCAGTACCTGAAAGGGGACAGGAAGAGGCCGGTACTCCACTGATTTGTTTTTCTACCTCATTTCAGTTTTATTCTTCTTTCCTTCTTTGTCTTTTCTTATTAAATGACTGGTACAAATACTTGAAATGTATGTAAAATAGAACTTTAATAACATTTTTTTCTGATTGAAAGTAACATATGCTCATTGTGTAATATTTGGAAAAAATGGAAACATTGGTAGAAAGAAGAAAAAAAAACACTTAAATTCTAACAAAGATAATTGTTGTTGACATTTTGGTGTATTTCCTACCAGCATCTTTCTACTCACTTTTGTATAGATTGTATCATGCCATTTTTTGTGCTACTTTTTAATGTAATACCACAACATAAGGGTTTTTATGGTATTAAAAACTCTTAGTAAACATAATTTTTAAGGTTATTTAGCATTCTGTCTTATATATCTATAGCATAATTTACTTAATCACCTTCTTACTCCCAGCCATTTAATTACTTTCCATTTTTCACTATTGTAAATGAAGCTGCAGTGAGCATTTTGGTATATAGAGCTTTTCTGTCTATATTTTACATTATTTCCTTAGGATAGATTCCCAGAAATTTGAATTTACAGGGTCAAAGGTAGGACCACTTTTAAGGCTTTTGGTCCATAATACCAAATGGTTTTTCCAGAATTTTTTTAATCAATTTATACTCTTTATAGTAATATGTGAGAGTGCCTTTTCCCACCATATCCTGTTGACTTCCCTCTAAAAACTAAATAAATAATATTTATGATTTGGTAGGTAAAAATTATACTCTACTGCTAAGTTAATTTTGATTTGTATAATTAGCAGTGATATTGAACAAGTTTCTGTTTGTTAATCATTTGTAGTTTCTCTTTTGCGAATTTTCTGCTTATACCTGCAGTATATTTTACATTCCTGATTATATATGAATGTAATTTTGTGTCATCAGTATATAAATCAAATGAGTGCAAACTTGCCTCTTCCTTTAAAAATGTGTTAAGTTGCTTGTTTGGTTGTTATTGGTTGATTTTTTTTCCCCCTCTCGGCCATTAGTTTCTCAAAATCATAGTTTTAAATAGCAAGTTGTCATGCTGTACCTCTGGGTAGATGGCTTTCAGATATCTGAGTTTTATGTATAGATTTTCAGGCACACATCTGTTAAGTAAAGTGAGATATGCTCATGTATGTCTTCATAGATTTCCGGATAGTTGATTGTACAGTCTGTAGCCTTCTTATGTTCTTTGCAGTTTGGCATTAGTTAGTAATGATTAAACAAAGAACTTAATGAGTTTTTTTTTAATCAACTGTTTCAGTATATTTCTTCCTTTATTTCTGTGGATTTCAGAATCAAAAGTCAAAACTTTTTCACATTGCTCCTTTCATTTGACATCACAGCTTAAGGACTATCCTGTTACTAAAACTCCTTTAAAAATAGAATTTTAATGGTTCCTGCTACCCATACCTCATTTCCAGCATCTGTCTTCTATGTTATACTCTTCACCAGTACAAGGAAAACAGGGACACACACTTCTTCAGTCATTGGCCATATGATTAGAAATCAATGTGTGTACAGGGCCCGTGAATATTTTATTGATAATGGCGATGAAATAGAGTGCGTTAGCTATTTTAAAATATGGCTGCTCAGATATTCAAAAGTTGTTTGAAACAATTCAATCAAATATATTTGTTCAAAAGCACTTTGATAGGCACCAAGTGCTAGTCATTGGTCAATGCCGATCAAGTTGTTTGAATATGGAACAAACCCAGAGCCATCTGGTTCATTCTCAGAGAATATTTTTGGTCATGTCACAACTCAACTCTGACTGTAGGTTCTCATCCCTGATGACTGTTGCTCTGAGTTTTGCTTACTCTAGTTTCATAAAAGAGAATGTACTTTCAAGATGTCCAGTGAATCAGCAAGCTAGAGAATTCCCTTCTAAAACCTCAGTAACATTTTGTCTTCCTTGGGGACTCATTTGATAACCTCCATTCCCTTAAAGTCTTCAAGAGAACCGTATGGTTAAGAGGGAGGACACAGCTAGCACTTGCGGCTCTCGCTTGAAGTCTTGGTGCTTCGCCATTTTTTCATATACCACCAGGTTTTTGAGAGTGTTTTGAGAGTGTTTTGTATTTACAGATTGAAGTGTTTTTATACAAGGTAACATTCCTTGCCTCTAGCCCTTCTGTACAACCAAATGGGATAAGCAAGTTGTGGAAGAATAGGGAAAATGGGAGTAGAGTAGAGAATACAGCTGAGTATTGTATACAGTAGAGTAGAGAATACAGTGGCCTCTGTACTCTCTTGGCTTATAGTACCTGGGAATCTTGGGGCCTCATAGGCCCTCGGGTCACTTAGGGGATCTCATTTATTCCATTGCCAGCATAGGAGGGATAAATCTAGCCTGTGTGACATTTCATTATGAGAATTTGAAATAGTTTTTAAAAAATAATATTCTTTATAAAAGGACTAGGACTAGAGAACCATGGGGACATTTTATTGAATTTGACAGATAAGCATAAAATACAAATTAGAACTGGGCCATTGGGAGATGGAGCTTCTGATTTCTTTCTTCCTTTATGTTATTATAGCCCTGAATGAAAACCTTTTCTGAGAGTTAATTTAAGAATCTCACTTTGGTTCTTTGGGACAGTTGTGTTTAGCCTGTGAAATTTCATTTCAGTTCCTTTCAGTGATTATTTGTATGTGAATCACAAGGATAACTTCTTTGGGTTGAAATCTGGTCTCTGTCATTTTTTAACTGGGCAACTGTGGTTGTCATGAGGAACCAATGATGCACCTGAGCATGGTGCCTGGTGAAAAGAAGTATAAGTGAATATTAGTTATTATCATTTTATTTATTAGATTTTACAATCCTAAAGTACAAGGCTTATTTTATCTTTATATTTTTGACAACTTAATAGAGTGCCTTGTAGGTTGTGGGCAAGTAACTGTTGAATTTGTCTTAAGTAGCTTCTCTTGGATCTGAGCGCATCGTTCTCTTCTGGTAGCTTTGGTGGTGGTGGTGGTGGAAATGAGGATAGTGGTGGTTGTGGCAGCATGTGTAAGATACATGTAATTTACTATTCTGAGGCTAAATAGAGGACTCAACTTTGCAGGTGCCAGTCTGACACCTTTTACCAGCACCATTGTAAATTTCACTTTAAAAAGCTTTGTAAACTGCATTCCTTTTTTTTTTTTTTAAAGAAAGGTTGTGTGGCTGCATCTGTACAGTAGGTGAGAACATTTAAATTTAGAATTACTAAGGAGACTGTCAGATTTCATGAAGTTAAGAATAAAATTCCAGTTTGGCAGTGAAGTACTATGACCCTCATTGCATTTGTAGCACACCTGTCGAAAGGCACTAAATAATGTCTTGGAATGACCATTATAGGTTTAAATGTAATTCAGTGGAGCCTGTAATTTTCTCAGGGCTTAGTGAAGTTACAAGCTGGTCAGGACCTTGAAGGGAGGAGGGGCAGAGCACTGATGCAGGGGGATGCAAGGAAGATGCTCTTCCTTCTTGAATAGGAATCACAGTCTCATTAAAAGAAAAATGCCAGAGTCTTGGCAGAAAACATAGATTTGCATATTATTCACTTGCATTTGCATATTGAGTTCAAGAGGCTCTATCTTCAAGTATGTAAAATAAATAGTGTAATCTGGTGCAATTGTGTTCCAATCCAGTATCCAGGGCATTGCACAAATGAAATACATAACACATTTAAAAATCACATTCCAGAAGATAAAAAATGACAGTCAACTAACATATCAGTGATTTCGACAGGGAGCAGAGGTAGTGGGGCATGGCCAGAGTACAGGATTGAAGGAGGCACTGTCCTCAGGTGTCCTCACCTGCAGAGGAAATGTGCTTGGATGGGTGCTGGACCCCCTGGAGTTTGCAGCTTTCCAGACCATGGTGCCCAGGGTTGTGCTTCTCTCCCAGAGTGGGAAGTCTGCATGGCACCCGAAGGGTAGGGTTTCCCTTTAAATCCACCCTGGTCTGGGCAGAAGTCATAATGGGTCCGGGGTATTGGTGAGCAGGACTCTGGACTTGACAGCCACCATCCAGTCTGTTTCACTGACTCTTCCAGTTTGGTTTTAGAAACCTAAATACTTGAGCTGATTTGGGAGACAGCAATGACTTAAAAAGTGGTGTGGGGGAAGCACAATTCCATAATATTGACAGCCTTCCTGTGGTACTTGCTCGTCTCAACAAATAGATACACCCAGTAAAAATAGTGCTGGCTGTGTAAATGCTGCTTTATGATAGTCCCTTAGCTGCTTTTTCCAACTGGATTGCTGCCCCTAAGCTTCTCCTAAATAGACCGTCTAGTGCTGCCACTGTGCCCATGGAATGGTGGTGGGACCCACCCACCCTGTTACTTGCTGACAGTCAGATATCAACATCCAGGTTGTTAGGCTCTGCTGTTTACAAATCTCCAGTGTGGCTTTCAGAAGCTGTAGAATGGTTCATAGGAGAGTCTAAGGACAGCCGTCCTGAAATAGTTTGCTTTCCAGGGGTGATAGCTAGATGGGCAGACCTCACAGGATGTTAAAACCAAGAAGATCTGGGAGAACAGACAGTTGGGGCAAAAGGAAATTCCTAGAGGCGGTTAGTAATAACACAGATAATAAGAAGTGGCAGAATATCCAGGAAGGACTGAGAAGACACCCATTCCTCATCAGTGTTGAAATAATATCCCTAATGTTTAAAGCCCACAGTCCTGAAAGATTTGACTTTAGAATGTCATGGAATCTTAGCAGTCCTCACTGGGGAAAGCAGGGGAGAAGACAGCAGGTGACATCAGGGAAAGTAGGACTGACGCAGCAGTTGAGTTAGCTTCAAAGAGAGATGGCTGGAGGATACACCAAGTGGTGGTGTCCAAACAGACACAAGGAACTCAGGGCCTTCTTGGGAATCTGGAGAGCTTTGTGTTCACCTAGAAGGCATAAATGCAAGAGTCAAGCAGAAGTTCAGGGCTCTTGTTGGCGAGCTAGAGTTCAAGGCAAGCCTCCAGCTGTAGCAGGGGATTGTAGATCAATCGAGGAAGCTAGCTATGGACTCAGGGTTGGCATGGCAGGGGCTGCTGGTGGGCAGCAGGGTCTCGATTCCTCCTAGGCATGGTGAGGACAGAGTTAAGGTAGACCAAGTCAGTCCCCACTGGTCCCAGAGACCAAGACTATTGCCTTGATCAGACTTCGCTTAGAAGCCTACAAAACATAAATTCTGCTGATCAGCAAGGCTGAAGAATGACTGACTGATGGGAGCTTTGTTCGCCTGATTACACATCATTGTACCTGTTATCACGGTGTATTTTAGTTTTCTGGGCTCATATCTACTTGTGGGAAATGCACTTCTCTTTGCCACTTGAATGACAGTCAGGTGCATGCCCGTTTTACCAGCGCAAAAATCCACCCTTGGTGCCATTCTGTAAGCCCTAGGAGCTTGAGAACACAAGCAGTTTGGAAAAATATGGGTTTGGCATGGTCTTGGGGAACAGAAATACGTTGCTGCTGTTCACACTCTGATTTCACATGCCAGCCACTCTCTTTAGTTTTAGGTAAGTCACTTAACCTCTTGCTCTTGGTTTGTCTATTTACAAACTGGGTGTTTAATGCATGCCTACCTCACAGAGGTTTTGTGAAAATTAATTAAGTAAAGGTTAGAAAGTAGTTAGAAAATGGAGCTCTAAATGTTATTAAGTTAGGTAATTATACTGTGCTTACCCAAAATTCCTTTAGCAGACTCAGATACGAAAGCTTCTTTATGCCCTACGCCAAGCCTAGTAGGTGGCAAAATTGTTTTCTTTGCCTAGAGGTATTATATAGATTGATTTGGGGGTTAAACTTAAGTGTCTGTCTCCCCCTTTCTTTTCTTCCTTTTTAAGAGAGAGTGTGAGCGTGAGTGGGAAGGGGCAGAGGGAGAGAGAGAGAGAGAGAGAGAGAGAAAGAATCTTAAGCAGGCTCCATGCCCAACACAGAGCCTGACCCAGTGCTTGGTCTCATGACCCTGAGATCATGACCTGAACCAAAATCAAGACTCAGATGCACAATGGACTGATCCACCCAGGTGCCCTTGTCTCTGTCTCCTTTCATACTCATTTCACTTGTTCCCTCTTCCTTTTTCATTTCTTCGCCTTCTCTTTCTAATGCCAGTTCAGCTATTTCATTGTTTGCCCAACTGACTTGGAACTGGGACAAAGGAGCCAACAGGCTTGTCGAGGCGGGTGAAGGTGGATGGGGACTTCACCAGCCCTGGGGCCAAGTCCACAGCCACTCACACAGAGCCAAAGTCACTGTACATTGGAGGAAGTGACATGGTATCCTTTCTCTTTGAGAGGGAAGGTGCTAGTAAATGTAATCCCTGGCCACAGACATCAGAAGTAAATACCTGGGGGCTTATTGGCACAGAGAAGCATTTATTGATACTCTCACCTCTTCACTACCGTTCCAAAGAAATAAAATACATGAGATTCACAAACCCTTAGTCTTCATTACTCACTTTGCATAATTATTACTTATCCTAGATGAGTGGGTAAGTGTAAGTAAGACTGCAGTAAATCCCCAAAGTGTTCTGGAAGCAGGTTGCTTTGACTAAGAATTGAATTAGTCTTTTAGGAGTTTTGATTTCGTTTTCTTTTATTTTTTTTCTGCTTCCATTCATGCTATCTCTAGCTGATCTTTTTGTAAGCGTTCAACTGAATTCTGTTTCTTATCGCCCCACCTTATGTATAATTTTATGTATTACTTTTTATATTAGTTTTTTTTTTTAGTTTCAGGGATAGAGCAAGGACTCCTTTTCTCCCTCATGACTATTTCTCTATACATACTTAATGAGAGCATTTCAAAACATCAGTGATGGTTTATTTTATATTCATAGAGCTGCATATACACTTATAGTGTATGTTTTTGTCTGTGTAATTGGTACCTATTAAAAAATATTTAAGAAGTCACTTTTGTTACTAAATTCTTATAATCTGTTTTCATCTTTATCCATATTTTTGTTTCATCTGTATCATCGAATGTTTCTTCAGAAGCATTTCAGCTTTTTTTCGTAATGATTTTCCAGCTTGGAATGTTTTTATGCCCTGGCATTTTGAAGGGATGTATAGGGTAGCGATTAAGTGCATGGACACTAGAAATACATGCCTAACTTCATATCCCAGCTTCTCCATTCAGAAGCAGTGTAACCTGCGGTTACTTAACTTGAAAATGTATTACCAGTGGTAGAACTAAAAAAGCGTAGCTTAAAATTTATGCTTAAGTTTTGTATCCCTCAGTTTATTCATCTGTTAAATGGGCTAAAAATTGCATCTGCCTCATAGGGTTGTATGAGAATGAAGTGATTTACTGGATTGAATTACTAGAGGATCACATAGAAAACATTTGGAGTATGGTTATGATACAGGAAGTAAGCGTTTAGGAGTGAGGGTTGATTCTGTGCACTTCTATATTATGGTATCAGCATTCCCGAAATTATTTTGTTGAGAAGCCCTGAAGCCCCTGGAACTAGCTTGGGTTAGGGAGTTTGGGGAAGGGTGAGTATTGGACTCCCTGCTGGAACCAAGACAGCTGCTCATGGGCATGTCTCCATCCGTCACTGGCTGATGTCTTGTCTCTGTTTCTCTGTCTGTGCCAATCTCCTTGCCACCTGGCCCTTCCTGAATGCTCGTCAGTGCTCCTCAGCTCACTCACTTCAACTCAGACCTCACCCAGCCCACCAGGCTGTTCAGCCTCACACGTCCATTGCCTTCAGATAACATTAGCTTTTCTGAATTCAGATTGCAGTTTTCCTAAAAACTTCCTCAGGGCCCAGCCCTGGAGCAAGCAAGTTCCCATGATGCTGTGTGGGAACAGATGATAAAATGCATGCTTCTCCAGAGGCAGCATCTGACCTGAAGGTCTCCATGGCTTTTCAAAGGAGAGTTCATCATGGGGTGAGCTGTTGTAAGAGTTCTGTATAAGGTGAACCGATCCGTTCTGGTCAGTTCTACGAAATAATGTCGATTGTGGCCACAGTTCGAGAAGCACTGGTCCGAGGCTTCTGTGTACTGGTGGATTGGATTGGGGAGCCTCTGGTTTTGATGCCCTCCTCGGTTCAGCACATCTGTACCTGTGGTGCCCCACAGTATCCCTTGTGGCACTTGTGAAAGGTGTGGGTCCTTAGAGTTCTGTCTCCAGAGATTCCACATCACTTTTTCTGGGGTTAGGACTGCGGATCTGCAAGGTGCCCACGTGTTTCTGAGGTGAGATGCCTGCAGATCATGTCTGGAGGACCCCTATATTCTGGATGAGTTCTGTAATCAACTGTCTACTTTGCCTCCACTTTTTTCCCCTCTGGGCATGAAGACTGTCTTATGAACAAATTGTATTTCAAAAATCCATTTATGAGACTCTTGCTTAAACTTGAGGAAGTTTGGTGGATTCCCGAGACCACCTAAAGTCTAGTTAAGCCTTCCTTTGGATTTTGTTGCCAGCACTTCCCAGACTCCTTAGGTGGCCGCCATGCTGATGTGAATGATGTGGGGATCTGGATGTGGTTCACAGGCAGGGGGCAGTGGTGGGACCTCGATCAAGGCAATAGACAGTGAAGTAGACAGGAAGGAAGAAAGAGTGAAAATTCTCACATGAGTGGGGAGAAAGAGTTTCTAACCACATCTGGGTAGTCAGAAGGGTCTTCTCTTTTATGTGTTTTCAATTTATTTAATTTTATTTTTTTAAGATTTTATTTATTTATTCATGAGAGACACACAGAGAGAGAGAAAGGCAAAGGGAGAAGCAGGCTCCCCACTGAGCAGGGAACCCCATGCGAGACTCCATCACAGGACCCTGGGATCATGACCTGAGGCAAAGGGAGACGCCTAACCATCTGAGCCACCCAGGAGCTCTGTGTTTTCAATATAGAGAGAGATTTCATCTTCCTGTAGTTGACACTTAACTCAGTTTTGTTTTGTTTGGCCCTGATTGCCCTTTTTCTGTGGTTTAGTGTTTATCTTCCATTGTCTACCAGATTTTCTACAACTCTGTAGTGCAGACCCTTGGAAATTGGTATAAAACACATAGAATTTACTTCCAAAATTGTCTCCCATCACTGACTACGCCACAGATGTCGGTGTAGAGGACAATTTTAATACAATTTTAGACTCCCACCTTCTCTGCATCTTACGGCATTTTACTTTTCACCAATTTCAGATCTATTATCTCCTCTCCAGCAATTTTTTTTATGGCCTGATTCTCTCCTACGTGAATAGCTGTAATCTCCTTGGTGCCTGCTTACTTTCTTTTAGTCAGTCTCACAGACTCTAACTAAAGTCACCCATCACAGGTGCTAATTTAAACGCACTGCTCCCTTCTCTCAAGTCTCTATGAGCAGCCAAGCTCATAGAAGGACTCTTGAAGCAAAGATGGAAAAAATATTTTCAGTGAAGGAAACCAGTAACAACAACAACAAAAATATAAACCCTGATTATATATACATATGCACAATTAAACGATTTTGTTACACTAGAAATAGAAAGGAACTTCCTTAACCTAAGACATCCACAAAAGCCCTACAAGTAATATCCTACTTCATATTGAAAGACTGAATGCTTTACCTCTACGATTAGAAACAAAACAGGATGTTCCTTGTACCTTTCCTGTGAAAAATTGTATTGGAGGTCTTAGTTTAGTAAAACTAGAAAAAGAAGTAAAAGGAAAAAAAATAAAACTGCTTATTTGTGATCATTTGGGTAGAAGGTGGCAAAGAATATACCAAAAAACCCACTACTAAAAAATAAGGAAGTTTAGTGACATCACAGGGTACAATGTCAATATATAAAAATTAATTGTACTTATATATTCTATCAATAAATAATTAGGAATTACAATATAAAAATAAATTATGACATCAAAAACATTCATATACAAATACTGAATCACTATACCTCAAAAAAAAAAAAAAAAAAAAAAGGAAGGGGCGTCTGGATGGCTCAGTGGGTTGAGGCCTCTGCCTTCGGCTCAGGTCATCCCTGGGGTCCTGGGATCAAGCCCCACATCGGCCTCTCTGCTTAGCAGGGAGCTTGCTTTTACCTCTCTCTCTCTATGCCTGCCTCTCTGCCTACTTGTGATCTCTGTCTGTCAAATAAATAAATAAAAATTTTTAAATAAAAAAAAAAAGGGAAAAGAAATCCCTAATTTCTTTGGGTTGCTCCTCCTACAATAAGCCTATTTCAATCCAAAAAAAAAAAAAAAAAAAAGAGAGAGATTTTTAGGGGTAAATTTTATAAAATATTTGACTTAGTATTGAGATATTAGCTCTCAAATTTTTGTATAGACCCAGCATAAGCACAATAAAAATCCCAGCAAGATATTTTTTGTAGAAATTGACAGCTGATTCTAATATTTATCCTGAAAAGCAAAAGAAGTCAGAACAATTTGAATAAAAGGGTAACATTGGAGGACAGATATTGTCTGATTTTAAGACTTACTACAAAGCAACAGTAATCAGGATAATGTGGTATTGTCATAAGAATAGACATAAAGATCAGTCAGGCTGAAGAGAGCTCATAGGTAGACCCACACATATATAGTCAATTTATTTTGACAAAAAAAGAGAGAATTGTATGCTATGTGAAAAATTAACTTAGAATGTGTCATAGAACTATCACTAGAAAATACAAAACTGGGGCGCCTGGGTGGCTCAGTCGGTTAATCATCTGCCTGCTCAGGTCATGACCCCAGGATCCCGGGATTGAGTACCGCTCAGCAGGTATTCTCCTTACTCCTCTACCTCTGCCCGCCCCCCCACTTGTGCTCTCTCACTCTCTCAAATAAATAAATAAATAAATAAAGTCTTTAAAAATATTTATGTCTTTGGGAGAAAAAATTTTGTGTCTTTGGTTTAGGGAAGGATTAACTAGATAACAAAGAGCATGACCATAAAAGAAAAAATTAATAAATTGAGCTCATTAATAATAAAAACTTCTGTTCTTTGAAAGGCATTGTTGAGGAAATGATAAGATAAGCCACAGAGCAGGAGAAAATATGTACAAAATGCATACATAAAGATGTTGTTTCTAGAATATATTAAGAAACCTCACAACTCAACAGTAAGACAAACAACCCAATTAAAAAATGGGCAAAAGACATTTAGCCAGGACAGAGACAATAGTAAACAAGCACTTGAAAACATCCTCATCATTATTAGCTGGCAGTAAATTCATATCAAAATCACAATGAGATATACTAACCATCCTGTAGGATGGATAATGTTTGAAAAAAAAAAAAAAAAGAGAAGGAAGGAAGAAAGGGAAAGGGAAAAGGAAAGGAAGGGAAAGAAGGAAGGAGAGGAAGGAAGCTATAAGACCAAGTGTTGGCAAAAATATGGAAGAACTATCAGTGGGAATACAAAATGGTGTAGCCACTTTGGAAAAATCTGTTTAAAAGTTAAAATTATTCTTACCATGTAGCCCAGCATTCCCAACCCTAGGTATTCTCTTAAGAGAAATGAAAACTTGTTTACAGTGAGAACTACATGTGAATGCTGTAGCAGCTTTATCCGTAATCACCAGGAGTGGAAACACCCTAAATGTCCATCTACAGTGAATGGATCGACTTATTGTGGCACATCCGTACAAAGGAATATCACTTGCTAATTAAAAAGGAGAAAGTGCTGATCCTTACAACAGCATTGAGGATGCTCAAAAGCCATTATTTCAAGTGAAGGAAATCTGATTAAAAAGGCTGCATAGGGTATGGTGGTTCCATGTACAGTATATTTTGGAAGAGACAAAATTATGGGGACAGCAGTCAGATCAGTGGTTGCCAGGGGGTGAAAAAGTGCAGAAGGTATTAATTACAAGGGGGCACAGGGAACGTTTTGGGTTCCCTGATGATGATTTATGGTGATGGTAATATGGTAATATTAATTACCATAATAGCATACAATTCTCTCACCACTATTAAGATGGTGATGGTAATATTCTATGTCTCGATTATGGTGGTGCTTACATACTGCATAGTTTGTCAAAACTTATAGAACTATATACCTGAAAGGGCAAAGTTTGTTTTCTTTTTCTTTTTCTAATTGCTTTATTTGAGTTGCCTGGGGAGCTCACTTAGTTGAACATCTGACTCTTGGTTTCAGCTCAGGTTATGATGTCAAGATTGTGCGATTGATTGATCCCAGACTTGGCTCCTTGCTGGGTGGGGAGTTTGCTTTTCCCTCTCCCTCCCCTTCTCTCCTTTTCCCTCTGCCATGCACACATACTCACTTGCTCATGCTCTCCTCTCTCTCTCCAATAAATAAATAAATAAATACTAAAAATCAAAAGAAACTTCTTTATTTTGGGAGAGAGAGAATCTCAAGCAGACTCCTTGCTGAGCTTGGAGCCCCATGCGGGGCTTGATCTCACAACCCTGAGATCATTACCTGAGGCAAAAACAGGAGTCAGATGCTTAACTGACTGAGCCACCAGGTTCCTTCTTGACCCGGCAAATTTTAATGTGTGCAACTTAGACCTCGGTATAATTGACCAAAAAAATTTTTATTATTAGTTAAAATTTACATGCTGGTATAGGTATGAGTGAATAATTTGTTAGTACCATTTAATAATAACAAACCTATATACTCACGTAGTGCCTTTCAATTTGTAAGCTACATCCATACCCATTTTCTCATGTAAGTCTCACAACCCTCAGAAATAGGCATTGTTGTTCATGTTTTGGAGATGAGCTACTTCTCTGAGGTTCAGTGAGACCAAGTGATGAGCTTAAGGTCACATAGTAAGTCTTATTTCAAATCCAGGACTTTTCCCACTATTTCTCGATGCCTCTTTAAGAAAAAAAAAATCATATTTGCCAAATTTGAAAAAAAATTGTCATTATGACTGACTTGGCTGTTCTTTCTTCTCCTGGATTAGCTAGGATTTCCTGCTTTGATGCCTTATACTTATTCTCTGGTCTACACCAATCCCAGGGAGCTTCCTGATGTTTAGCTCACCTGCCTCCCTGCTCTCACACATCCCGGACCAGAGCTCTTCTGCTTCCTCTGAAGTACAGGTCTCCTGGGAAAATGCTCTCGATAAGCCCAGAGTCACCCTGTGGCACCCACTCTGTCCCCTTCCTCTTGGCAAATGTGACACGTACTCTTTGTGTCATATATAACTAGTTGATCCCTGTATTATTTCTTTGTCTGTCTCCTAGAGAAATTTGTGTAAGAAAGAGCCATGTTGACTCTTGGTGAGGAGACAGATGGAAATTTGGAGAATTGGTGTGGGAATGAATAATCACATGACTTGTGGAAGAATGACTGAATTTCAAGGCATGAATGATTAATTAGATGCGAGGGTAAAGACTTAGCAGCTCCTTTCATTAAACTCTGTGGAGCCCAGGCCGGATCAGTTATGTCCCATCGGCCCATATCCCTGTATCTCCAAGTAGATTCTGAAGGGAAAAGGAGAATAGGAAAGAAGATGGCAGAGTTTAAAGATAGACAAACATAGTTTTGTCAACAGAGGAAGGTGATTCCAGTGGGGATATTTTGATGTGGAGTGTGAGAAGAAGTCAGAGGAAAAGATGGTTGTATGAAACCATTAGGACATTGCATCAGGTGATGAAGGAAGATTTTGGTGCTAAAACTGAGGGTTTGTCTTAGACCTGAACATGAATTAGGCAAGGGGAAAGGACAAGGGCACCTGAGGAGCTGTGGAGACATTTCAGATGTGTTAACTTTGAAGTGAGGGCAGTTAACCAAAGAGATGGATACAGGTGTAAAACTAGGCCTCTCTTTATAGCTTAGGAATGAGGAGGATTTGAGTCACAGGCTGGGTTGGGGAACGGGAAAGTGGAGGGTTGTGGTTAAATGCTGGGTGGAAACAAAGCCCTCTGGAGAGGCAGGGTGAGGAAAGAAAGAATGGTCCAGAGAAAGTTAGAGAGCAGAGCAAAAGGCTGCCAGGTGTGGGCTGACTTAGGAGATGCAGAAAGGGCAGGTGGCGGGAGGGATGGGGCAACGGGGAAGAAGCAAATGATATATCTTGTCAACACATCCAGGGACAACTATAACAGCAGAAAAAAAGGAGGCAGCTAGAATTGTTCCCACACGTGTGACTTGTGACTTGTGTCCAGGTAGTTCTAATCAAATGGCGTGGATAAAAGAGTGAAAGCACTCAGAAAGAACTCCAGAAAAGGAAATGTGAAGAAAAAGAGAAGATATGTGAGAAGCAAGGTGAGGCATGAGATGAAGGGGATGGAGTAGGAAAGACAGAATGAGTGAAGATGAGACATTCTTTCTCTCTTTTACACACACATGTGCACACACATCAGCCAGAGTGAGGCCAGAGAGGAGCTGAAAAGTATACAAAGGTGGCCTGAGGATGAAGGGTTTCATCCCTTCGTGAGGTGAGGCTGTGGGGTTTCCGTGAGAGCTTCAACGAGGCTGAAGAGGCTGGTGACAGGAACACACAGAAGAGCTGGGGGAGCAGACTCAGGATGGAGGTGAGGGGAAAGAGGAGTCTGGAGTTCCCGGACAGGTGCAGGCAGTAGCCCAGGGTCGCCATATTTAGCTTCTTGTCACCACAGGGAAACATTCGCGTGGAGAAGAGGACTGTTTCCATGAATACTCTTTCCATCAGGAACTTCCCTGAATGACATTTCATAAGTGCTTCGGTTTCTTAATCCTTATGAAATTGGGGTCTTAACTTCTAACCATGGCACTGTTACCAGGAGGCAGACGTGGACTTTGGGTGCTGTAGTAAGTCAGCCCCGCTGATGTCCCAAACAGCTCTTCAAGGCAGCTGCCGTTTCCTTCGCCTTGGAAGTTGAGAATGAACTGGGTGTAGTGATGGAGGTCTGTCCCTTCCCTTCCTTCCTGTTCTTGTTATCTCCTTTTTTTTTTTTTTTTTTTTTTAAACAAAAAGACTTCCTTTGAGAGAGAAAGAGAGAGCACAAGCAGCAAGCAAGGGCAGGGGCAGAGGGAGAAGCAGACAGCCTGCTGAGCAGGGAGTCCAACATGGGACTCGATCCCAGGACCCTGGCATCATGACCTGAGCTGAAGGCAGACAGATGCTCAACCATCTGAGCCACCCATGCGTGCTTGTATCTCCTTTTGTTGCCACTTTGGCAGTGAGTCTCTAAGCACCTTCGCCGAGCACCCACATTCCTGTGCATATCTTTTCAGCCTTCTCCCCAGACTGCCCTTTCCATGGACTCTAGCTGCTGGCCAGGTCATGCTGTTGCCCATCCCTGACAAGCTTTGTGCCTCCCTCCTTTTCTGCCTTAGTGTCGCCTCACTTGGGTGCCTTCACTCGGGCCCATGTCCTCCTCACCTTATATTCCCTCAGAGCTGCTTCCGGATGAAGTCGTCCTCAGGACTCAAGCCCAGAGCAGTGTTTCCCTGCTTACCTTTCTGCCATGCGTCATTCCAGGGTTGGGGGAACCGGGTGTGTCTTGTCTCAGTGCCCGGGTGCGTGTCCTTGTGGGCAGACGCCAGGCCCAGCCTCCTTGGAACACCTCACTGTGATTCACACCATGGGCCTCAATAAGGATTTGTCGACTCATTGGATTTTTGAGGTGAAAGGGATTGGGGCTCTGGTGTGGGGTTGTAAGTCAGGATCCTGCTCTCAAATTCTAATTTTCTCCCATTTACAGAGATGTAATGGGAGATAGCAGAACGTCTTGACTTACATATACTGTGAAATGATCACCACAGAAGCATCTGTCTTATATATGAAAATCTAAGTTAAAATTGGAAAGTCAGAGATACCCTGAGTACACTCCTGGTATGTGGATGTCCAGACCTCTGCCCATGGATTCCGGCATGGCTCGTAATGGAGTTAGGTTAGGCAGGAGCTTCGTTTGGCCTTCGTGGGGCATGGGAAGGAGTGCAGACCGTGCCTGTTGTCCCTGCCATTTCTGTGATGATGGCGGACATGGTAGTTCAGGCCAGATATACATGCTGTTCCAGCAGTATAAAAGTTCCAGATTCAGAGACAGTGGCTATGTGTGTTCTTTAAAACAATATAAAATTTGAAGGGTGACCAACTTGTGACTCCATTATTAGGGTTACAGCAAGGATTCAGACATTTTTTCATTCTTCTTCTGTTTTAACTTCTGCATATTAAGGGAAAAATGCCAAGTGAACTGTCACATATTGACTTGAAGTATCGCCTTTGTGTTTTCTTGTGTTACTGTATTTCTTGGTTTATGCTTTGGCTTATAATTTGTCAGGGGAAATTGATTCTAAAATCCATTTTTTTTTTCCCTTGCAGCGGATTCCAACCAAATCAAAGAGAAAATTAAAAAAAAAAAAAAAAAAAAGATGTTAGGGTTTCATTAACCAGTCTGTTTCTTCAGCAGTGTGAAGTCCCATTTAATGACCACATTTTCGGGTGCCTGGGTGGCTCATTTGGTTAAGCAGCTGCCTTCGGCTCAGGTCATGATCCCAGCGTCCTGGGATCATGTCCCACATCGGGCTCCTTGCTTGGAGGGGAGCCTGCTTCTCCCTCTGCCTCTGCTGTGCGTGTGCTCTCTGTCTCTCTCTCTGGCAAATAAATAAATAAAATCTTGAAAAAAAAAAAAAGAAAAAAGAAAAAAAAATGACCACATTTTCCTTCATGAAAATGTTCTGCCTTTCTCTGGACTGTGCTTTGTAGTCATTCTGATAATTGCTTGGTGTGTTTTTCTGATTCCCGATTTTTTTTTTTTTTTAACATTCCTCACTCTCAAAATGTTCTCTTCTAAAGGCTGTTCTCTTAGAATATTCTACAGATGTTTATCCACCCTTTGCAGAGGGCTGGGCACTTGGAGAGCATTGCTGCTTATGATGCTGCTAACCAGGGCTTGAGCATAAGCAGAAAGCTTTATCAAGAGAGGCTATACTTTATTCTAGTGGGGGGGGGGGTCGAATCAGATTCTGTTTCTGCTGTTTTGAAGCTAAGAGAGGTACCTAAGCATCTCATGGAATGTGGGAGGAATCTGTATTATTTATGATTAGAGCAGGAAACAGATGACACCCTGAATTGGTTTAGTTTGAATTGAGTTAAAAAAATGACTGTTTACCAAGATGTGGACAGTGCATAGAAACTACGAGAAGTAATGCAGTGTCCCAGAGCTAGAAGCAACTTGGTATAGTTCTTACCATCTGCAGTCTCCGAGGAGGAAAGTGGGAGTAATTTCTGGAATCTGGAGAGGGTGCTGTGTGGAGAGAGCCATGTGGAGAGAGTCATTTTAGGGAAACTGTGATCTTTAGTCACGTGATACAACCAACCCGTAGCAGACCTGTGGGGAAGGAAGAATGAATGGTAAATGCCCTAGACTGGTCTTTTTGTTCCCCCGAGCTCTAGCTGGTGCACTCCATTGGTCAAACCCAACTAGAAGCCAGACAATGAGGAAGCTTGTTGATGGGCTTCAGACAGGTTTGCCTCCCAAGGCTCAGAGTCAAGAAAAGTAGAGCACTGAGCTTGAGGGGAAAATGGAAGATGGAGGGATTTACAGATTTTTTAAAGCTAGAAGAGACTCAGAGAGCAACCAGCCGTTCTTCCTTGATAAGGAAATAGAGCCACAGAGCGGTTGAGTAATTCTTTCTAAGTCACGTGGCTGGTTGGTGGCAGAATTGTTATTGGGCTTGAGATTCCTGATCTTCAGTTCTGTGTCCCTCTGCTACAGCATTGTTATAGAGTAATCTGAGAGGAAGGGGAAGAGAGGAAGAAGAGGAAGGAAAATTAGAGTCATGTTTCAATTTATGATTAATTCTCTGAGGAGATGCTCAATTCCACACGTGTTGTTAGAGGGATTTAAACAAGGTCAGAGTTCAGTTATGATTGATTGTGTGGTCAACAAATATGTCTATGGATGGTAGTAATAAAACTTGCATTTTATATTAAGGAATATATGAGTATGTCTAGAGTTGGCCTAATACACAGCCAGCTTGAATAGTGTAGCTTTTGTTCCCTATTGATTCCGGCCCTGCTCTTGTGCTTTCTGTGAAGTCTTTTATGGCCTCAGCATCTTGTTTTAAATGTAGGCTCCAAGTGAAGGTGGGATCACATATGGCTGCTGTGTTTCATCAGCAGAATCATCTTAGAGCTCAGAGGCCAAGAGTAAGAGGGCTGATTATGTACATATGCATAAGTCATTCATACAGGCATTGATTCACATAAGTATGTACACATGCAAATAAACACTCAGGTACCTAAGCAATTATCAGCTAACAACTTTGACCTAGGAATGATTCCTATATGGTTTCAAGAAATTGGAAATGGTGTTGGGGTTGGTAGTATTTTCCTTCATGTTATAAGCCTTGGGGAGTGAAAGACCTAAAACAGTGCCTTCATTTCTATGTCAGTATTGCTGGAGACAGGCAATTCATTGTGGTATTCTTAGGTACTCATTCATTGGTTCATTCATGAGCTGTCATCAGTAAATGTTTATTGAGCACCTGCCCTATGCCAGGCACTCTCCTAGGAATGGGAGATAGACAAGGAACATGGACGTGATCTTTGCCTTAACTTCATTAAGGTTTGCTGGAAAGACATCTTACTAGCCAGAGTAGTGAGACTTGGGTTCTCCAGGCAGGGAGAATCATTGTTAGTGAGTGATGATGTGAGTGTTTTGATGTCGCTGAAGTTGTTATATTACTTTGCACAAAATTTGATGGTTGTTTGGTGGCTGGTGGGGAGAAGGAGGAAGTAGGTGCTGCCCGGTGGGAGGACTTAAATATTATTTATATTGGATATCAGTTTATTACTTATAGACTAGTTTTCTAGTTTTTTAGAGAACAATTTTAGTAATATCACTTGACTTTCTAAATTAATACACAGTAAAATTGACTTTAAAAAAATATACAGGCTTGTGATTTTTAAAACACTGGTTTAGATTTATCGGCACAGTTAGGGTATCAGAACTCCCTATTGCTGCCATTTTATAGCCACACCCTCCCCAAACCCTAATATGTTTTGACATGTGACAACCATTGGTATGTTTTCCATTGGTGTCATTTTTAATCTTCCTGAGAATGTTTATATACATGGTATTATGCCATATACAACATTTTAAATCTGACTCTATTCAGTCACTATTTTGCCTTTGAGATTCACCCATGTTGTTGTGTGCCTCAGTAGCTCTCTTTATCATTGGGTAGTGCCTGGCTATTTGTACCATAGTTTATGTACTAATCCACTGAAAGATATATAGATGGTTTTCAGTTTTTGGCAACTCTGAAAAGGTATTGTTTAAACAGTTGCATGCAGTGTTTCGCAGAATAAAAGTTTTCACATTGGTTAGGTAAATACCTTGGAGAGCCAGTCTACACGGTAAACTTGTTCAACATTATTTGAATTCTAAAAACAGTCTTCCAGAGTGTGTACACCATTCATAACCACAGTGATGTATGAGAGTCTCACATGCATTCTATAACCTTGCTAGCCCTTGATATTGATGCTTGAGATATCTATCTACCTGTCTATCCATCCATCCATCCATCCATCCATCCATCCATCCATCTATCCATCCATCCATCTATGCAACTGTGCATCTATCCATCTATCTGTCCATCCCTCCCTTCTTCCCTCCCTCCATCTATCTATCTGACATTCTCATAAGTGTGAGGCTAGGCTAACTTTCTAAAATAACCCATTTCTAAGGTCAATGGATATTGTGGAAGCAAAAGAGGATGGTGTGAGAGAGAGACTCCTTTCTAAGTAATTTGAGGCAAAAGAAAGTCCTTCTCTCCCTCTGAACAGAGTATATTCACATTCAATGAATAAATGTCAGGTACCTACTATTTGCTGGATGCTTTCAAGTAAATTGTTTAATATTCACAACAACTCTGTGAGGTGAGGATAAACACCCCCATTTTTTAATGAAGAAAACGAGGTCTGGATAATTTAAGTTATTGGCTCCCCTCCCCACAAAGTGTCAAATCCAGATTTCAGTTCGAGATCTCTTTGACTTCTAGATCTTTTTTCCTGCGCTTGTGTCAGTATCATTTTATTAGCAGGTATTATACCAAAGTTCACATTCACAGGATCCAAGGGACTGTCTTAGAAAATTCTAAGGCATGTGTAATTAGATTTTAACAGGAAGATAGTACATACTCTTATTATAGCACAGCCCTTAAAAAGTCAAAAATAATACTGAGAATTTAGTGCAGTTCTCTGAAACACTAGAAATGAACTCTGTATGCATAGTATCACTTAAAGCAAAGTTCCATGGGATTCTAACACACTTCTGTGGATGTAAATTTCCATGGCAAACATCAGTGGCTTGCTTTCTTCACTGTGTCATAATACCCTTCTAACTAATATTTTGTTATATATATATATTTTGAAGGATTTATTTATTTATTTATTTACTTATTTATTTGAATGAGGGGGTTGGAGAGAGAGGCAGGGAAGGGCAGAGGGAGAGGGAGAGAGAATCTCCAGCAGACTCCCCTAACCCCACCCCCGAAGTGCAGAGACTGACTCAGGTGAAGCTGGATCTCATGACTTTGAGATCAAGACCTGAGCTGAAATCAAGAGCTGGACACTTAACCAACCATGCCATACAAGCGTCCCATATATTTTGTTATTTTTGTAATTTCGGTGTATTGTTTCTTCCTGATATCCCAGGCAGAATTAGGTGGACTTCTGTGGTGCCCTGGGCATGCTCTATTATAGCTTTTGTCACATCGTACTGTAATTTCCTGCCTTTTTTCTGTCTTGGCCATGATACTGAAGGCTTCTTGTAGATTGTATCACATTCAGTGTTGGATTCACCTTGTAGCATGTTATCTGGCACATAGAAAACATTCAATAAACACTTGTCAAATCAGCCAGTCTTCACCAGAATCCTGTGAAAGCAGCGACGAGTCTCACGTTTTACAGATGAGTGGGCGGAGGGTCAGAGAGGCCAAGAAAACCGACCCAAGATTGCACAGCAAGCTAGCAGTAAGTGTAAAGCATGTGTTTTTAACTCCACAGCTTTCTTCTGCCCAGCACAACATAGCAAGATTCTTGTTGCTTGGTGGCACTGTGGTTTACAGTAGAGGTTTTGTTGATGGTTATAGTGGCTGGAATATACTGAAGCAGTGGAGCAGGTCACCTTGGGGGACTTGGACATGGCCATTTTCAACACCCATTACTTAGGTCTTTTTTTTTTTAACACAGGTTATTTATTTGTACCTGAGAACACCAGTGTTTCTTGGTAAGTGTCTATAGGTCTAGAGCCCAGCCCCTTCCCTGGCTCACAGTTGCCCTCCTGATATCTTCCTTTGACCTCCTTCCCAGTTGAGATTTTCCTGCTGCTCTGTCCTGTGCTTCTCTTTTTGTCATCCATCACCCATTTGCACTGCTCATCCCCCTCCTCCTTAATAGTCAGTGACAAGCCAATAATTTTTATTAACACTTGGAAATGCTATTTTGCTGTTAAACCAATATATGCAATTGCCCTAATCAGCTGCCAAATGGTAGTCATCAGAATCAGGTTTCAAAAGGTTTGGATTTCAGCAGGGCTGCCCACACTGTCCTTTGAGGCATATGAATTAATTATAATTAAGAACCATGTGCAGATGTTAGAAGAGAAACTTTGAACAATTTTGGTGTCTGCTCTTGCAGAATATTAAAGGGGGAAAAAAACCCCATGAATGAACTGTTGCTGGTGAGAGTACAGATAATCATCTACGTTTGTATTACACATTTCTATTAAAATGCACACACAGAAAGTGATCTATAATCCTTTGTTAGTTATCTGTGCAACCCTTGTGTTAAGAACTTGGGTGACAGTAGAAGCAATCCTTCTGCTTTGTACATAAAGCAGGAAGGAACAGCTCAGATCAAAAAGCCCAGATTTAGCCACTGGAAGTGTTGTAGGACAAGGAAAGTGCTCAGATGGTAGGTCGGCTTGGACCAAATAAGAACAAGAAGGCTCTTATTCAGCAGAAGTCCTAAGAAAGAAAATTTATCTGCCAAGGAATTCAGTGCGACATTAGTCCTTTGCAGTGATGAGGGTGTCTTCACACAGGGGTTAAAAGGACTGGCGGTCTTTGGAAAGGGCATTCTTGCCTGCGTTGTTTAAGAGGATTTAATGGTTCATCTGCTGGGTCACGGGTTTACCTCTATGTTTTCCCTCTCTCATCTGTCTTGCTCTTCTCTGATAAAACACTTTCCCAGTAGCAAGTTAACTAAGTCCCTGTTTCCTTTGATTTTCTATAATCATTGTGGCTATGGTATGTTGAAATGCATTTGGGGTTGGTTCTGCACAGGAGTGTCTTTAGATAAGTACATACCCTAACAGGACTGTTTATTGGCATGCTGGTCACTACATTAAAAATGGATTCAGTATGCTCATGGGATATTTAGGTAGACTTTTCTTTCATCACCAGATTCATGAGTACAGAGTCTTAGCACCTGCCCCCACTGCCCAAACTACCAGGATTTCTTACTGGGTTCCTTTCTGAAGAAAGGGCAGGGTCTATAGAGTTCAGAAGCTCTAAGAGCATAGTGATTGATGGTAATAGTGTGAGATTGAAGGAAACAACAATGCAGAGGGAATAATAATGCAGAGAGAAATTTTAGGTTTAAGCCAACTGAAATCAAAGATTCATGCCTTTTATATGTTATTTCTACAGATTTAGATGATGTTTAGATGATAGTTAGCAGACCCTAAATGCATTTGGAGGATTGAAATTGGGTTTCCAAATGACCTGAATATATAGACAGCATTGTAATTCATTTGCTAGAAGTATATATTGGTTTTGTATTTCAGAATAGCATTAGATAGTACATGTTTGACATCTGTGATATTCACACTTTCTGTATCAGATGGTTGGTGAACACATTTATTTCCTGAGCTAAGCATTCTGAGTCAAAAGTACCTTTTTGGTTCAGCATTTTCTCTGCTCCTCTAAATTTGAATTTAGAAAATACGACTCAAAATTGACTTGGAACTTAAATTTAATTTATGTTAATTAAAAAATTTGATTTTGGATCTGTTCTGCAGAGTAGAGTTAATCATACTTCTTTGTTCATAGCACACTTTTATTACTGGCTCAGATAAGGACATCTTATATAATTAATTAGTTATTTCCATACCTTTATCTTCCATATACATTTTAGAATAAGTTAAAAAAAATCCTTTAAAAATCTTGCTTTTAAATTTTGATAGGATTGACTTGAAGTTATAGATTAATTAGGGAGAAAACAGAACTCTGTAATAGTGTAATCACATCAGTGAATGAGGTATATGATTACATTGTTCAAGCCTTTTTTTCATACCCCTGAAAATGTTCTCTCCAGAGTTCCTATGTATTCTTTGTTAATTCCTAAATAGTTTAGATTTTCTTTTGCTGTTATGACTATCATGTTTTCTAGTTGGTTAAAAGAGAGCTGTTGATGTTTTCTAAGAGTATTGTTTATCCAGCAATCATACCCTACCCTTATTAAAAATAATAGTTTTTAAATTCTATTGGACTATCTAGTAAAGAATCATCATATCTTTATATAATGCTAGTTTATTTTTCTTTCCTTCTTATTCTTCAAAACTTTTGTTTTCTGGGTGCCTGGGTGGCTCAGTTGTTTTCAGCTGGTGTCATGATCTTGAAGCCATGAAATTGAGCCCTGGGTCAGGCTTCACAAACAATGGAGAATCTGCTTGAGATTCTCTCTCCCTCTCCTTCTGCCCCTCCCCTCACTCACACACACACACTCTCTCTCTCTTTAAAATAAATAAATCTTAAAAACAACAACAACAACAAAAAACCCTTTTGTTTTCTTGACTTCTTTTATTACCAAAATTTCTAGTAGTAGTGATAGCACTAACCTTGTTTTTTCCTGAATGCCAAAACAAATATGATCAAGTCTTTAGTATATTTTTGTACCAGGTAAAGATTGATGATCTTCTCCATTTCCTAGTATCAAAGAATTTTTTAAAAACATACACTAACATTTATATTATAAATAGATTTTTCCCTTAATCAAGTGTGTTTCCATCATTTTTTTTTTTTGAGATAGTCATGTAAATATCTCCCTTAATCCATTAAGGTGGTAAATTATTTTGGTTTATATTTTGAAGTTAAGCCATCCTTACATTCCTGGTATAAACCACACTTGATTATGATTATGATCATTTTTATTTTTTTATTTTAATTTTTTTAAAAGATTTTATTTATTTGAGAGAGAGAGAGAGAGAGAGTAAGCACAAGCATGGAGAGGGGCAGAAGGAAAAGCAGACACCCCACTGAATGGGGAGCCCTATGTGGGACTTGATTCCAGGACCCAGGGATCATGACCTGAGTCAAAGGCAGACACTTAACCAATGAGCCACCCAGCCACCCTGATTATTATTATTATTAAAATATACTATTTTTTTTGTTTAGCTAATATTTTCTTTGGAATTTTTTTTTTTTTACCTTTATGTTTATAAGTGAAAGATGATAATCTTTTCTTGTACTTTATCTGGATTTAGAACTAAACTTCCTTTGTTTTTCTATTTTGTTCAACTTATAAGAACAAGGCTCTCCACTTCTTACTTAAAAGTTTGGTAGGCCTCTGGGCATCTGGGTGGCTCATCAGTTAAACTTCCAACTTTTGATTGTGGCTCAGGTCATGATCTCAGAGTCATGAGATCATGCCCCGTGTAAGGCCCCATGCTCAGCATGTGGTGTGTTTGGGATTCTCTCTCTCCCTCTCTCCTGGCTCCTCTCCCTCTTTGTTCACTCTCTCTCTAAAATACATAAATATAATTATTTAAAAAAAAAGCTTGGTAGTCCTCATCTATAAAACCATGCATACCTGTTCTTATTTTGGCAAAGGCTGAGTGCGTGGATGGTAGACTGGTTTTGGAAAATTATAACTGGGAGACTTTAATAACCATTTTATTTTCTTTAATGATTATTAGTGTATTCAAATTTTCTATATCTTCTTGAACCTTCTTTTGCTTTTTTTTATTAGGTATTTATACATTAAGTTTAAAAGCAATTCATTTTCATAATATACTTTTATTATTTTAAATGTTCCATCATACACACACACACATTGTCCCCTTTTCATTGTCAATTTAATTTACATTTTCTCTCTATTTTCTGTGATTTGTCTTGTTCAGAACTTTGTCTATGATAGTCTTTTAAGCAATTAGTTTTTGGTTTTGTTTTTTCTTACATTTACCTTGTGTTTCATTAATTTATGCTTTTATCTTTATTATTTAATTTCTCCCTAAGGTTGATTCAAGTAATTGTTAATTATTTTTCATTTTATGTTTTATTTTAAATATTTAAAGGCATAGACTTCTTTGTCAATTGTTTTAATTGTGCTCTAGAAATTTTGATATTTAATGTTTCCATTGTTACTCTGTTCAAAGAACTTTTTAGTTTCTTGTAATTTCTTCTGTCACTTTAGAGTTACTTGGTTCTAAGTTTTAAAAAGGTTTTTGGATATGTGATTTTTTTTTTAGCTACCTTTATTTTTAAATTTTTTAAAATTTTTATTTATTTTTAAAATTTCTTTTCAGTGTTCCAGAATTCATTGTTTATGCACCTCATTGGGTGCTTCATGCAATACGTGCCCTCCTTAATACCCACCACCAGGCTCATCCCACCTCCCAACCCCTCCGCTCCAAAACCTTCAGTTAGTTCCTCAGAGTCCATAGTAATTTAGTCATGTTATAGAAAAATGTCAGTTGTTTCATATTGATTCTTTAGAATTTATTGAGTCATTTTTGTAAACTTAATATTTTCCATGTACTTCAAAAGAATATATATTCTGTATTGTACATGCTTATCTGGATTTCTGAACTAGTACAAGCTTATGACTCAGGCTTTATTTTGTTGTTGTTGTTGTTTTCTTTGTTTGTTTGTTTGTTTGTTTTTGTTTTTGAGGCAAACAGCGAGAGGTGGGGCAGGAGGAGAGGGAGAGGGAGAGAGAATCTGAAAGCAGGCTCCATGCCCGGCTGGGAGCCTGGTTTGGAGTTTGATCTCACAACCCCAAGATCATGACCTGAGCCAGAGTCAAGAGTCTGATACTTAACTCACTGAGCCATCCAGGCGCCCCTCAGGCTTTGTGTTTTTGATCATTTATGCCATTGCTTATAGTTTGTCTGTTGGATTTATCTGTTTCTCCCCAGGTATTTTAGCTCCTACCTCACACATGTTAAGCCTAGATGTTAAGATTCTGGTATGATTATGATTATTGTAACATTTTGGTACCTGTATGTGACATCTCTCATTGTCCCTTCTAATATTTTCACATTTGGACTGTATCTTGGTATTAAAATTTTGATAGCTATTCCCACCTCCAGGAAGGTTATACTCATTTATGCTTCACTTGACTTACACTGTGTGAGACTCCTTGTTTCCCCACACTCCCTAATATTATGAATTCTAAGGCCTGTTTTTATTGGTAGCTTGGGAAACTGGACCTGATGCCTAGTTCTGGCACTTACAATCTTCATTTCTCTCACTGCAAGTCATATTCTAATCACAGTCTCCTTAATTGGTTCACTCCAAACAGCATGGTCCTGACTGCATTACGGGATGGTGCTTGGAAATTTGAGTTAATCATCTATTAAATCACATTTTATCCTTCCTGTTGGTGTTGCCCCAGGACTCAGTTTTCTCTGGGGACAGGATTGGCCCAGATCCTCTCTCAGACGTATTTTCCCTTGGAGTTGCTGTGGGCCAAGTGTGGATTGGTTCCTGCTGTAGTTACTGTGTCCCAGCTGGAGGCACAAACCACAGCTGCTGTGGTCTTCTGTTTGTCAGACATCTGGTGACCCCTCGCCTTGTGCCTCAGGGAGCAGAGGGACCGGAACTGGGTAGTCATGTCTCCAGTCCTGCCCCTTTGCTGTTGGTTCTGCCTGTGCACCCCAGTGCCTGATTTCTAGCTATCATGGTCTGGGGGTGACGAGCTCCCCATTACTGACCTTGGCCTGAATGACTCTGAAATTTTGCTTCACTTGACTGATAAGCCAAGTGCAGCCAAGTAATCGAGCTGAGCTTGCTGCTACCCTGACGCCATTATAGGGCATGTTGTTCCGGGAGTTATATCTGTCCAGGAGCTAATATGTCTTGCCCCCTGTGACATTCTTCTTAACATTCCTCTCAGCCTCAGCCTGCCTTTCTCTTACCCCGCCTCCCACATGCTGACTTTCTGCTTTTACAAACAGCTAGTCTCCTTGAACAACTTCTGTAGGAATTTAAAGGTAATATCCTTTGCATCTGTAGAGTACTTTCTATTCTTCAAAGCACTCCCATATACATTCTGCCATTTGATCCTCACAAGACCTCTTCCAGGTATTTAGGTTAGGGATATATCCTGACTTCCCTGCCGAGGACATGGTGACAGGATTGGGCGACTGGTTCATCCTCAGAGGCTTAGTTCATGCGGACCTGATGCCACAGTGCAGTTGGGTGTTGGTTGGTGATTTTGTTCATTCATTCATTCCTGTTTTCTTTTATTCATACACTCTTATTATATTGAGAGGCAGCAGAAAGGGAAGAGCAAGGGTTTGGGGACAGACACGTTTTAATACCACCCCTTTTCAGTGGTGTGGACTTTGTCGGGTACTTAACCTCTCAGAAGATCAGGTTCCTCCTTTATAATATAGGGGAAAAGTGTGACTTATGGTGTTTATATGTGATTTATTAATACATGAAAGTTAGCTGGCAGTAATAGAGTCTGGCATATGGTAAGTTACAGGTCAAATGTTACTATAAATACATCATATATAAAGTAGGTTATTACTATAGATAAAAATGGTCAAATGTGGACAGTTTTATAATGGTAGAAATTCAGTGGCTTATGTTTGTTGAGTCCTTCCCTATGGTCTGTGAAGCCCTGCTAGACTCCAGGCATGCCAACAGAAATGAGAAGGGGTGTTTGTGTGTATCTTCTCTTAGACTGTGGAGGGTAGAGCCTGGGCCTCTTCCATCCCCCACACCAAGAGCAATGTCTGCCAGGTGGTCAGGGCTCCATAAATGCTGACTAAGCCTAATAGCCCCTACTTGCAAGGAGAATACCAGCTAGTTAAGATAGGCAGTTACGTGCAGTCACATAATTATATAATTACAATAAGCAGGTATTTAAAAACATGCAGGCTATCGTGAGAGCCCGGAGACGACAGCACTCAGTTCTTCCAAGGGAGAGGGAAGTCTGGTGGAGGGTTGGGGGCAAAGCAGCATCGAGCAGCTCCATCAAGACTCACTGTGGTCTGTCTCAGGAAAGGAGAAGAAGCACTTTGCTTACCTTGGACAGAAATGGACAGCATGCTTTCTCTCAACTGACCCCTCCTAAGGTGCGAAATTGAGTTTGTATTCAAAGCAGCTTCTCTGTTTGTCTCACTGCCCCTGTGTTGCTGGTATCTGCTTTAATGTATTGCTTTGTAAAGTGCTCTGCTCTGTCCTGAGTATAAAAGCAATGCACTGTAAAACCAGGTTCTATTCTTTGGGCATCACATCTAGCCATTGCATAACCAAGTCTGATATATTGTGTGAGAAGAAATAGAAGAAACCAAGAGATATTTCAAAAAGAGCAAATAAAACACCAAAATGGGAGTGGAGAGAGTGTAGAGTGCATTCAAGTTAATAAACTGTCATGGCAGAGTAGACCATTTTCAATGTGAGGGAATCTGATTTAGGGACTTGTCACTGTAGGGCAGAATATTATTGGAATGAAGTTAGCTGCTGGTTTTGCCAAATTCAGGATCTTTTGGTTGTCCTTGAGAGACAGTCTCTGGAATCGAACAGATTATTCTTATAATTATTATTTTGCGAATAGCTCTTTGAGGTGCTCAGCCTCTCTCTCTTCCCCAAATGTTTAGTGCCGCTCACCCCCGTACAGCATTGCTTTGCTTTAAACTCCAGGATGAAGATTGTGTGCCCTGGACCTCTTGCTAGGTTGGATACAGTTCATCAGCCTGGGTTTCCAGGGCTCACAGAGCCTGGAGAACTGTCAGGAGTGAGCTGTGCTCAGGTGAGAACCACTGAACTACTTGTCTTGTTGAGAAGCGATAGACGATCAATACAGCTCTCCTTCTTGGCAGTGTGGAAGGATGAGCACCACAGCAAGAGTTCCAAAATCTTTTCTGCCAAGAACTAGATTGGATTTTGTGCTTTTTGAGCCACAAAATGTCCCCAGCCTCTCACGCCTGAATCCTTAATGCCCTTTGCAGTCAGTCTGCTCAGACCGATGCTTCTTTATCTTTCTTTTCAATATCCTCATTGTTTTCTTTCTGTTGGTTGAACTCTCAAACTCTCAAAGTTTTTAGATCTCTGGTATCTTACCTTTTCTGTCAAGCAAGTAGGACGTATTAAGCCACACTTTCATCCTTGAGCTTTGTAGAAGAATGAGAATCCTGACTTCTGATTTTGGGTACAGTTTGTAGAATATTTCCTTGGAGAACAAAAATGCTATATTTACGTATTGGCATGCTGGTGTTATAATATTACTGACCTTGGGAAAATTACATAACTGTTTTGAGCTTCAGTTTCGCCATTTGAGAAATGGGGATAAAGGTGACTAATTTATAGGATTTCTATGAGGAACGAAGAGATTGCTTATAAGGAAATGCCTAACACAGGGCACAGACTATAACAGATGTGCCATAATGATTACTTAAAACAAGTCAAAACAATGTAAGTGGGGTGAGTTCTATTTAAATAAGAAGAGCCCTTGGGGGATGGCAAGAAATGTAAAGAGAAATGACCAAGCTCTGTAGGGAGCCGTGTCCTCAGTCTGGTGTACGGTGTAAGATTTAGGGGTATACGGGGAAGCAAAAGGCAGGAGTATGTTGTGGGTAAACAGTGGTGAATTTGTGCAAACATGGAGTCAGTCATCTTAAGGAAGTTGCTGCTATAGGACGCCGTGGAAAATTCTTGTAACATGGCTGTAACATTACTAGATATCAGTAGTATTTGTCCACATCACTGTAGTTTGATATAACAATTCACAATAAAACTATTCCTTATAGGGGTCCCTGGGCATCTGACTCTTGTTCTCAGCTCAGGTCTTGATCTCACAGTCATGAATTTAAGCCTACTTAAAAATAAAAAACAAAAAGCAAAAATCCTATTCCTTGTGATAATAGACTATAATAGACCCAAAAAAATGACAATGGAGAGGCAGTGTGGCATAATGCAATGGAATGCAAATTGGCTGAAAAGCCAGAAGATCTGGATTCATGTCTGTTTCACTTAATTGGTACACAGCATTGGACTTTATAGCTTCTTTGAGCCTTAACTTTAACATCTGTGAAAGGGGAATGATAATATCTTTTTTTTTTCCCCTTGTTGGTAATTGTTAGGCTCCATTGAGATGTTTTTTAAAGTACTGTCTATGTATTGGTTTTATGTGTTTCTTATTTTTTTGTTTGTTTGTTTTGTTTTGTTTTAGTAGTTGTAAAAGTCAGTTACTTAGAGTTGTTGAAGAATCTTCAGGCTCTTGTCCTCTTTGAGGTGAGCATAGAGTAAAGGGGCTTATGTTTCTGTAGCTCCCCATTGCTGGCTTATCCAGACCATGTTTTGTTCCTAGCCTCTGCTGAGTCCATTTTGCTGCTCATTTGCCTGGTCTCTGCCATGCCCTTGGCCCAAGAGCAATTCAAGGATGGGTTGTGGTAGAAGTGCCAGGGATCCCATAGCACTAGCGAGACCCCTTCTTGGAGATTCCTGCATTTGTGCCCTTGGCATGATTGCCTGGACCCCTTGTGTCCTCTTTCCCTCTTTTGCCTCTGTTTGCTGCTGATGCCCATAGCAGTAGCTTTCATGGTTTTGCTTAAAGATTCCTGATGCTTTAGAAAGCTTCGTTTTCTTTCTTCCATTTTGCCTAGCTGACAGGAGAGATCGGACACTAGGCTTGAAGACAGACATGGGGTATGATGATCAGAGAAAGGAGATCAGGCCCTTGACTTGCAGTATCCAGTCCCTAACAAGATAGGTCATGGAGTGGGGTCATAATGTAACCATTCTCTCTTTGCGTTTTCAGGGAGTCGACGAGTTGAAGATGAAGCTCAGAGCAGAGTGCTGTTCTCCCAAGTTCTGGTTGGTGTTGGCTGTCCTGGCCGTGTCAGGCAGCAGGGCTCGTTCTCAGAAGAGCCCCCCCAGCATTGGCATCGCTGTCATCCTCGTGGGCACTTCCGACGAGGTGGCCATCAAGGATGCCCACGAGAAAGATGACTTCCACCATCTTTCCGTGGTCCCCCGTGTGGAGCTGGTAGCCATGAATGAGACAGACCCAAAGAGCATCATCACTCGCATCTGTGATCTCATGTCTGACCGGAAGATCCAGGGCGTGGTGTTTGCGGACGACACAGATCAGGAGGCCATCGCCCAGATCCTTGACTTCATTTCAGCTCAGACTCTCACCCCCATCCTGGGCATCCACGGAGGCTCCTCTATGATAATGGCAGATAAGGTAAGAGAGAGTGATGGGGGTGGGGCAGGGGGAGGGTTTTGTCAAGAACTGAACTGCGCCTCTGTTTGAATGCAAAACTTCTAAGAGATGGAATGGAACTAGAATGCGCTGAATCAGTAGGTAGATCAGGAATTAGTCCCTTCCTTCAGAGATGAAAGTGAGAAGGGACAGGTATTCAGAACTCCTGTAGTCTTGAACAGGGTCCATGTGCTCTTAAATGGACTCCCTGAAATGACGACGAGAGGTTGAAGC
Organism: Mustela lutreola; assembly: GCF_030435805.1. NCBI lineage: Eukaryota > Metazoa > Chordata > Mammalia > Carnivora > Mustelidae > Mustela > Mustela lutreola. The sequence goes on from NC_081297.1 coordinate 94,098,696, forward strand.
TCATAGTTGTGTGGTACATTTTCTTCAAATATGTGCATGCGTAGCTCCTTTAAACCTTTAAAGTAAGGCGTGCTCTATTCTTTCCTGGAAACACATATTACTCCCCCACCCTCCCCTGCCCCCTGCGGCTCCAAGCCTATTAAAAGAAAAATTCCTTGAGGCAGGTTATTTGTTTCCTTGAAGATACAGATGTCATAGAGAAGTACTCCTCACTAAGTTGTCTGTGCATGTCACACGTCGATCTACACCCCAGAGTGGATTTTATTCCATGGAACCAGTAGCAGCTGCATTTTCTCCATGCTTAGAATTGAAGGCAGTGGTCCTTACCCTTGGTGACCCATTGGGTCCCTTGAGGAGCTTTCAACACTGGGGACGCCTGGGGCGCACGCACACCCAGAGATTCTGAGTGCAGCCCGGATGGCCAGCTCCTTGAAAGCTTCTTGCATGATTCCAGTATGTGGTTAAGGTTGAGCCCCGCAGCTTCGTGGCCTCAAAGAAATTGTATAGTCTTCTGTGTGAATGTTAGGCTAACTGTTCTCTGACAAGCTCATGAGCGTCTGACCGTGATGCTTATTCTCTAATTGCAGAAGGTGTTTTGTTTGTGGTTTTATTTTGTTCTTCCTTTAAAAAAAAAAAAAATTATTCAGAGATTTCCTTCATTGATTGTTGCTCACTGCTTAGGTGCAGTGCTCCTCCCATAGACCTTGTCCTTTGCAGTTATCATGTCTTAGAATGATTCATTTCACTCCAATTGTGGGATTTATTGCTTCTCATCACTTGGTCTCTATCTTTGCATTGTCCTCTTCTACTTCTTATCGTCACTTCCAGAACTGTAGTTTTGTACTTAAAGGACATGCAGTGGGGTCACTGATGTTTGTAAGCACCGCAAAAGCTAGGGCAGACAGGGCAAAGAGTGCTCCTTGGCCAGTTGAGAACCACTACAGTGCGGGGTTTAGCAGGCTCCAGCAACTGCGTGCGATCACTACCGCCATCTGTCGGCCGCGGGCAGAGATGACGCGCTTCTGTTAGGGAGCTGCCTTTATTCAATCTAGGAAAGGTCAAGTGGAAGTCTTCAAAGGAGGGGCCACCGTTGCACAGGAGAAAGGTATGCTTCCATTCACCTGGGCAAAGGTAAATGTGTTAGAAAAGAAATTCTGGTACTAGAAGTCCATGCTGGGGGACATGGTATAAACTAAACCAGAATGGAAAATAGAGACCAACAGTGACAAACCCATTGAGCTTTTGCTTCGGATAGATTTTTTTTTTTTCTTCTTAACATCATTGTCCTCAGCTGATGATGTTATATTTTCGCAGTGGTATTTTGAGGGCACGATGTTGCACTGAAAGAAGGCCAAGGTGGATGAGCCAAATTTTTTGAATCATAAAGAAGTGCATGCTTATGTTGAGAGCACGACAGGTGAAAATGATTTTTTTTTTTCTTTTTTTTTGGTTATGCGGGCTATGGTGCAACTTCCATTATTTTAGCACTCCCGCCTTCCTGCCCCCATAGGAAAGGTTACTGGCTACACTGGTTAGTTGTTTCTCTGTTGTGCCTCTTACGAATATGTAATGAAAATATCATCATATGGGGTAAGCTGCAGACCATGTGGAGGGGCTGAGCTCTTTTTGTTCATTGATTCGTTCTAGGTGCTTTCGTGTTTACTGTGTGCTCAAGTACATAGCACTTTGCGTGTATAGTCTTATTTTTTTAAAAAAGATTTTATTTATTTATTTGACAGACAGAAATCACAAGCAGGCAGAGAGGCAGGCAGAGAGAGAGAGGGGGAAGCAGGCTCCCGGCTGAGCGGAGACCCCCATGAGGGGCTCAATCCCAGGACCCTGGGCTCATGACCTGAGCAGAAGGCAGAGGCTTTATTTATATATTTTTAAGATTTTATTTATTTATTTGACAGATCACAAGTTGGCAGAGAAGCAGGCAGAGAGACAGAGAGGCAGCTCTCTGCCTAGCAGAGAGCCTGATGCAGGGCCCGATCCCAGGACCGTGGGCTCATGACCTGAGCTGAAGGCAGAGGCTTTAATCCACCGAGCCACCAGGCGCCCAGTGTGTATTGTCTTATTTAATACTCTTATAACTCAGCAATCTAAGTGATATTATTTAACTCCTTTTGACAGATGGGGAAATTGAAGTTCAGAGTGATGAAAAAACCATAGACAAAGTGAGGTAGCTAGTAACTGGCAGCCAAGACGTCAACACTGATTGCTGGCTCCAAAGGCACATGCTCTCTTGCCTCTCCAGAAAAAGGCAAGGCTCGTCAGGGTCTCATGTATTTTTCTATTCTCTACTTTGTCCTTCCCTATATAGCGCCGTGGTAGATATTACCTGACTAAAATTCATCTATCACTTGATTCATAATGGCAGAACTGGGATCTGAGGAGAGAAGTAATGAAGAGATGAGACGGCGTAGTGCTTGGATGCAGCCTGAGTCCACAGTGGACCTTTTGGTTCCTACTTCTGGGGGTAAAAGGGAGGACTGAAAGCAGTGAAGTGATGGTAAGGAGATCCCTCTCTGGTCTCTTAAACCTCCCACCATGGCAGCCACACCCAAATATTCCATCTTCTCTTTTTCTCTTTAGTGGTTTTTAGGCAATTTCCTAAAATAGTCTAAAAAATATGTAACTGACTTCTAACCTGAAAAGATTTCTAAAATGTGGGTAGAAAGAAGAAAAGGAAGAAAGAAGGAGGTCCTGAATACCACAGAAACTGGAGAGTGGATGGAAGGCTCATCCCTGAGGGGTCAGACACCTGAATGGGCTGGAAACTGCTGAGGAGGGTGAGCAGGGGACCGCCCCCCCTCCGGCTGAGCGGGCAGCAGCGCCAAGATGCCTGGGATGCCCTCCCCCCAGAGGGACATCTGCAGGGTTAAGGGATTTGCATGAAGGCAAATAAAAAGAGTCCCCCAGATCTCAGAGAAATAAGCTTTTGGGGCAAGTTTCAAAAATAAAACATCTCAAGTTCTAAGGCCAGTTTTGTTTTATTTTTTTTTTTAAATAGAAGTTTATTTTTAAGTACCATGAACATATTTTACAAACCTAGAACGAGGACACGGAATTGGACAACTATGAATCAACTGTGCGGCCACAGGACAAAACATTTTAAAAAGGAACTGATGCAAAAAATCCAAGAAATGCAGCTTTGCCACGGCCTAGTCTTTGAGGTACAGGTACCATCTGAAGGATGATAAAAAAGCCTTTCCTTTTGCTTCCCCCTTCTGGAAGATAGGTAATTGCCATGCCATTTTACCTCAGTTTTGTTGTTAGTTCGTCCAAGTAAAGCCCATTTACTAAGTGTTCTTGTGGATGGTTATATTGTAGGAATAAAGCCCCAATGGAAGGAGTTCATAATGGAAGAAAACATGGATATGTAGATTTTTGACCGGGGTGCGTGGGTGGCTCAGTGGGTTAAAGCCTCTGTCTTTGGTTCAGGTCATGATCTCAGGGTCCTGGGATCGAGCCCTGCATCGGGCTCTCTGCTCGGCGGGGAGCCTGCTTCCCTCTCTCTCTCTCTGCCTGCCTCTCTGCCTCCTTGTGATCTCTGTCTGTTAAATAAATAAATAAAATCTTAACAACAACAACAAAAAGACTTTGACCAAAGTAGAGAGAAACACAAATTCAGCATGTGGTCAGATAGCCTTGTACTCAGTTGTTTTTTTGTTTTGTTTTTTGCATATGCTAATTAATGAGTACAAACATTAATGAGTGTCTACTTTCCTAATGAGGAAATGTATTCTATACCATGGTGGAAAAAAAGCATGGGAGCTAGAAGAGTAGAGCTGTTAGAAGTTCTGAATTTGCAATCAGAGCTTGTGTTAGCCATCACCTCTAGATGTGGGAATCTGGACTACTCACCAGCCACTCACTCTAAATATTGATCTCCTTGCCTGTATAGAGGGGACCATAATACATATTATAGGGTGGTTGAAGAGAGAAAATACATAGCAAATGCTTCACTATGTGTCCAGCACAGCATTCTCCTGGCTAAGCTGAAGGTCATATGGAACAATTTGAAGAAAGGGAAGTTCGATGATACATGAAAAGAGTGGGAATTGAATAGAGTCCTGGCCAATTGTCGAGATACTTCTGAACTGGAGGCCGACCAAGAAGAAAGGTCAGGTAAAAATCAGGGGAAGGGCTCTGATATGTGAGGTAGGACCCTTGGTCATTCCCCACCATGAAGCCAAAGCTCATTGATGGTATAGCTGTGCCATAGCCAAAAAAGGCACATTCAGCTATGGAAATGCTCTCAATAGGAGAGTACACTTAGGTACCTATAATACAAACTGTTGAGAATAGTAACAGAGACCATTTAAAAAGTGTATGAGGATTGGGAGGGAGACAAACCACAAGATATTCTTAATCTCATAAAACAAACTGAGGGTTGCTGGGGAGGTGGGTGGGAAGGTTGGGGTGACTGAGTGATGGACACTGGGGAGGGTATGTGCTATGGTGAGTGCTGTGAAATGTGTAAGACTGATGATTCATAGACCTGGACCCCTGGGGCAAATAATACATTATATGTTAATAAAAATAATTAATAAGAATTTTTTAAAAAGTATATGAGGTGATTTTTTGGCAGTTTTCCCTACCTGTGTTTAAAGAGTCTCTTTTATTTTGTCTTGTTATAAATGCTTTTATTCTCCCTGAGATCCTGGGTGTAGGATGCCCATCTCAGTCTAAATAATGAACTAAAGCTAGATGACCTTATGTTTCTTTTTAGGAGGTTTCTCTCCTGCTTTGCTGAAATCTTTCTTGGGTTTTCAGATTTTAGTTCAGAGAGGTTAAATAACCCATCCAGGATACCACAGCTTGTGAATAATGGGAATGGGATCCAAATCCCAAAAGTAGCTCTCTTGAAGCTCATGCTTCCTGTTGATACAATTCTGCCTCACAGAACCCTAAAGTAAGAATTCTAAGTCCTGAGTTTTAGTCTGCATTCTCATGAGCTTTGAAAATTTGAATGAACAAATAACGTAAATTATCTGATACTCAGCTTATAGTTTAAGAGATTTTAATTTTGTTTTCTGCCCTACCCACTTCACAACACTTTGAAGATACAGTGAAATAAAATATGCAGAAAACTCTGAAAAAGTACTGTACAAACAGTTGCTTTAGGTGAGAGAATAAAGAGCAGTGTGATAGGGAATGACAGATTTACTGACTTCGGCATTAGGACCAGGGAAAATGGTTTGGGTAGGAGGTAGCAGGGAAAACAGGAAGTGGAAGTTACAGTAGGATCAGGCAAGAGGACACAAGATCTGCTCTTTAATGCTGCAAGAATGGAAAAGGGCATGCCAAGGAGACGGTCAGGGTCTGAAAGTAGTTGTGCTGACCAGAGTGCAGTAGGTAGCTAAAACAGGTGCCATATTCTGTATCTCATTCCTAATACAAGGGCATGTGAAAATATTCTCACTCTGGTGTGTGTTGTTATGATTATTTCCTTTCTAAATTGTTTGGTTGAGGGATGATGCTTTGAATAGCACTGTAATTTTTTTGCACAAAGTGCTGCATTTTGAATCTAAGTGGGGCTAGGAACATGGCCTCCACTCTTCATTGGCCCTATCTTTTCTTGCTCTCTTCCTTACTGGCTGTGTCTCTCCCAACACACATCTCATGGCCATGTGTTTGGAGAGAGTGGTTAAGCCAGCAGTGACGTGTGACACTGTAAATAGACTCTTGCCCTCCAGTTGCTCGTGTGGGTCTCTATATCCAGCATAATCTGGAAACCAAGATGGCTATGCTACTCACATTTTACTCTGTGCTTCGTCCTGAATTTTGATGTCTTTCAGTTGTTTACCTTGCTTGTGGTTGTCTGACCTGTGGTCTTCCTGGGGACTGAATACTTCAAGAGCATACTGTGGTGTTACCATACGGATGAGGAGAGTTAAGACATAGTAAATAGGACAGGAAAGCAAAAAATCTTGATAGAGCATGCCAACTTTGTGCCAGGTGCGATGTTAATGAGCATTTTAATTCTAATGTGATCCTGTGAGATAAACAGTAGTAGTATTAGGTTTTAGTTGATGTGGAACCTAGATTCAAGTGCATACCAAGGCCAAAGTGACACGGCTGGAAGAACAGTGGGACTGCGATCCAGATCCAAGTATGTTTGACTTTAAAAGTTTTTTTTTGGCTGATTTTGAAACTCGCGGTCCACACGCTGTGGAGTCAGAAAAAGGCTGGGATAGTATTCCCTGCCTAGAGGTCTGTTACTCCTCTCCCATCTTACCTCCTGCCTTGTACTATACTTGGGGGAAAGATGGGTGGCCCTTTCTCTCTAAGACCCCGTACACATGGCAGTGGTGTGGCCCTCACATCTGTGTGGATTCCAGGCCTTTCCACCTGTGTCGGTGGGGTGGGTGTCTTGTTGGCCAACATACCCTCCCTTTTAAAACTGGAGCTAGGATTTGCTTTCAAGAGACTGGCCAGTTGAAGTCCAGGTGCAGATTTAATGCTTGGAGAAACTTGGAGAAGCGGGAATTACTTTAGGCATTTATAGACCTGGAAGCACCTGGTGCTAGAAAGTAACGCATGAGCCATCCTGTGTTTCTCCTCCATCCTCCAGGAAGGTGATGACATATCTATAGGAAGGCGGGGGTGGGACACGGAGAGAAGGCAGGCTTTGGCGCTGTTAGTCTGGAGCGCTGTGCCTTCACCAGCTACGTGAGCTTAGTGATGCTTTTGAAGCTCTCTGAGCCTCGACATTTCCTTTTGCAAGATGGGGACAAAATAACACCTAGTTCTCAGTGGGTAGTGAGCTTTACGAAGCACGGTAGCTTGATAAACCGGAGGTCCTTTCTTGTATCTTCATGTACGAGACCATTTAACGCTTTGAAGGCTGTGGGATCCTCATGTTTTCCTGTTAACTGAAAGAGAAACACTTGGGTTGTTCATATCTTTCATTTTAGGCCTGGTGGATAAGCAGTGGTTTGGTGGGCTCTGCCTCTGCGGTAATGCATTTATTGATTGTGACACGGGACACGATCAGGACTTATCAAGATGTTAAAAGCTGGAACATATAGTGATTTCAGTAAACTGATACACACAGGGCATAAGCAATGAAGATAAGTCAGGAACATTAAGAAAGAAAGCCTAGCAGAATAAAATAGTGTTTGAGCTTAGGGTCGCTCATAGATTTGGAAGTGTTGATTTATAAGGAAGAGGGAGTTCTTAGATGAGGGACATATTAAAGGGGCTCGGTAGGAAGTAGTGACTTGTTATATATACAGGGGCAGGGGTCCAGTTAATTCACTGTCACCAGCCAGCTTTTAATTGATCATACCGATACACCTAGAAATTGGATTATGGTTTCTACATGAAGATTATGATTTCTATATGAAGTATATATTTTTATTCCCCTTTCTGAGTCTTCTTTAATTCTTTTTGCCTTATTCTTAGACAATAGATCTATGTTTTATTCAAAATTATATTTCTGTGGTCTGAGTGTCCAGCATGCATGAGAATCATCTTAAAGGCCAGTTTGATTCCATTTTTTTGAGGACAAAAAATTGTGGCTACAATTCTCTTTTACAGTGACCAAGAACACCCAAATTACTGTGTGTTGTTAGCCGGTTGCAATGAGCAAAGAACTAACATTGATTGGTCATTGACTTTTGTCAAGCTCTGGGCTAGTCACCTTATGTGAGCTTAAAAATGTTATTCTATTTAATTCTTTCACTGCATTTATGAGGCAAGTATGATGTCCTTTTTCACAGATAAGGAAATTGTAGATCAGAGAGATTAACTGTTTTGCCCAAGACCTTTAGGTGGTGATTTGCTCATATTGGCTCGAACTAATAGGTGCTTACTGGGGTCTCAGAACAAGACACCTGGAGATGGGGACTGCTGGGGGTGATTCAAGTGATACAGTGAAGTCAGGGCTGACTTCTGGGATTCCCTTGGTATTTTTGTCATGGTTATGAGGATGCTGTCCTAGCTGTAGGCATCATGCCCATACTCAAAGAAGGAAAAGGCGGGGTGTGGATATTAGATCAGGAGGAATCTCCTCCACGTCCCTAACCTCATGAGCTCAAACGAGGTCATGTGGCCAACTCTGTGGGCATGGTGAGGCTTTCTGGTGGAGGTGGCAAAGGGGCAAAGGTTGGGAATGACTTTTGGGATTAGTCAGAAGCATCTCTCCGAGGAAGTAACTGTTAGTCTGGGACTTCAACCAATGTCTGTGTGGTTTGAAAGCTTGAACATCTCTCATGTCATTCTCTTGGTTCACATTAAATGCTGCTTTTGTGCCCTTTGTCTCATCTCCTCATATTTCCTCCAGAACTGGGACCTTGGCTCGTCCGTTATTTCCTTTTTTCCCTTACGTATCAATTTATTCCTTTCTGCTGGCATTTTTTTTTCTAGCTTAGTGTTCCTCAGGAGATACTTGGAAATGTTTGGCAGTGGGGATGGGGGGAGGGAGGTTTGAGATTTCATAATGACTACCTTTGTAAAGTGTGTGTGTGCGTGTGTGTGTGTGTGTGTGTGTGTGTGTGTGCATGTGTCTGTGTGCTTTTGGTTCTTAGAACCTGGAAATGGGGCATGTTGAGTGTCCTGCAGTATGTGTGATCGTACCCAACAGTAAAGAATAGGTCTACCCAAAATCCAGTTCTTTCCCCCCTTAACCATATTCAGATCACTCTCATATTAATAAACATAAAGTCCTTCCTTAACCCTAGTTCTCCCTTCCTCTTTCTTTTCTTTTGACAGTTAGGCTCCTTAAAAAGTAGTTGGATTGCTGTTTTCACTTCCTTGTCTCTCACTTTCTACAAAACGCCAAATCCAATGAACTTTCTGTCATTCTTGACCTTCTGCAGCATTGAACACTGTTGACCCTTTTAGTGCTACTCCAAAAATTATGATGACAAGAGTAATTAGGTTTGTCATACATTTGGTGACAGTGGGAAGGAGAATGACTAGAATTTAGAACATGGGTAGGTCATATAAGTGGAAATGTTCTAGTAAGCCACTGGATTTGGACTTGGAAGTAGAGGGAGTGACTTGGGCTGGAAATATAGATATGAATCTCATTAGTGAGCAGAGGGTCATGGAAACCAGAAAGTGAATGAGATGGCTTAGAACTAACAAGTGGACTTAGGAGAGAGGTGAGTCAAGGACAGAACCACCTTGGGGTGCACCATGGTTTGAGGGACAGCCAGAGGGGGTGGGGATGATAAAGGAGCTGAGATATTTATATTGGAGGTAAGATGAAAACAAGAAAAATGAGGAAAGAGAGGCATTATAGAGACCAAGAAAGAGTTCTAAGCAGGGTAGTTACCCGGTCTAGAAATCAACCCAGGACACTCCCTTCCCCCTCAGGATGGTTGTGCAAACAGTGAGGAAACCCTGTGATGGTCCTCTTCCCTCTGGGCTCTGCAATGACTGATGATGTCAGTGCTGGCCTTCCTCCACCCTTGTCTACACTGCCACGTGGCAGGGTCCCTCTGTGATCTTTCAGAAACTCAAATCTGATTGTTAAACACTTTTGCTTAAAACTCTGCCCTGGTTCTCCACAGCTTGGAACAAGACATCCTCTTTGATCTGGTCCCAGGCTACCTCTCCAGGATTTTCTCTTAACCTCCCTGCCCTTGAAGAGTAATGTCAAGCCACACTAAATTATTTATCACTCCCTGACTGGTCCTTGCTATTTCGCATCTCTGTGCCTTTGTTTGTGTTGCCTCCTTTCCTTAGAATCTCCTCTGCCCTGTCCATCCAGAAACACCTACTCACTTTCCAAGAGAAGTTGTGGTACTTCTGTGAACTCTCTTCTGACTCTTATCTTCAGAGAATTTACTCCCCCCACCCACCCACTCCACGTGTGCCCTATTTATGCTTTTATCATATCCTGTCTTATTTACCCATCTGTCTTACTCGTTCTACGATGAGTTCATTGTAGATCAGGGCTATACTTTACTAATTTTTGTATTCCAACACATGCCATCGTGTCTGATGCAATAGTAGTAGCTAACTTTGATGAAACAGTTAACAATGATTAAACTCTGTGCTCTATATACACTGTAATGGGTTGAATCATGGCCCCCCCAAAAAGATGTATCTGTGTCCTAACTTCGGTAACCAGGAAATATGACCTGATTTGGAAAAAGAGCCTTTGCAGATATCATTAAATTAAGGATCTCTGGGATCTCACTGCCAAGGTTGTTTCCCAGCTTTGGCATTTACTGTGTGATCTCTGGCAAAGTACTTAACTTCTCTGAGCCTTCGATTCCTTCCTATAAAATGGTCATATAAATAGATCCTATTTCTTAAGGGTATTAAGTATGGTTATTGAAAGTGCTTCAAAAAGACAGTGAGTGTGGGTCTATGAGAGGTTTTCGGTTAAGTCCCCATTGAGTAAATGAGTGAGTGAGGAGGATGATGTAAATAGAAACCCAAGCCGTCTTAGTGATCTGAACTCGCCTCGTTCTGTGCTGCTTGGGCACAAACTTTGGGAGCTCTGTCCAAAGTGCTCTGACATTCTAGAACCCCCCACCCCCACCCCAGGGCCTGGGCCAATGCTGAAAGTGTGAGGTGTCAGCATTCTGGGCAGCTGCTTCACTACTGGGGCCTTCGGTGGAACTTTGGGGCAGTGAGGGCTGTCATTTAACCCTGGGACTTCCCTTTACACACTCCTCTCCTGGTTTTTGTTCTCGCTTCTTTGTTTTGGGTGCATGTGCATGCGTGTGCTTGCATGTGTGCGAGTGCATGTTTGTATGTTTGCAAATGTGGTTGCTGCTCTCTCTCTTTTTTTTTTTTTAAGATTTTGTTTATTTTTATGATAGAGAGAGATCACAAGTAGGCAGAGAGGCAGGCAGAGAGAGAGGGAAGCAGGCTCCCCGCTGAGCAGAGAGCCCGATGCGGGGCTCGATCCCAGGACCCTGAGATCATGACCTGAGCCGAAGGCAGAGGCTTAACCCACTGAACCACACAGGCGCGCCGGTTGCTGCTCTCTTAATCCTTTCCAGTGCACAGGATGTTGCATCTCATCCAGGGCTGCATTCCCAATCCTAAGTCCTCCTGCTTTTAGATTTTTCTTCTTCTGTACCCAGGTCAAAATTCGTGCCACTTTTCTTTTTATTCTCTTTCATTCTGTAATTTCTGTAGCCCTTATCATGGCTATAATTAATCATACTAGTTTTTTTTTTTTTAATTACCTGCCTGTCCTGCTAGACTACAAGCTTCATAAGGGGAGGAACTATGGCTTTTTCATTTTTATATCCCCAGAACCTCATATGTAGCTTGGCACATAGTAAGCCTTTAATACATTTATTAAACGTATGGATGAATTAATTATTGCAGTGCAGCAGATGTCAGTTGCAATTAAGAGAAAAGTATTTTAAACCCAGATGAAAATGGATGAAAGAATTAATCTCTGGTTGCTGGAAAATACATTTCTGTCTCTCTCTAGGCTGGTATGGCCATCCCCCCTCTCCTACTCACATCTGTCAGATGCTGGCAGTCATCAACTCGCCACTCACTTTGAGAGTTTTAACACCTATGTCCATGTTATTTCTAGCTCCCAGACATGGCAAAAGGGCCGCCTCAAGTTAGGGGTGCATTCGGAGGTAGCAGAGTGAAACTTCCATGACAAACATTTGGGGGACAGGGATAATCTTGACTTTATTAGCCTACTTTCAAAGGAGGAAGCAAAAAGACATAAGCATTTTTTTTTAAGTTCTGGAAGATAAACATGTGCGATTCACATGACATACTAATCAGCAAAATATCACCAACTAAATTTAATCAGTGCAATTAAGTTTCCAAAGGTAGTAGCAAGAGATTTTGAAACTTTTAGCAAACAGCATCCTTTCTCTTTTATTTATTCATTCATTCAAAAAATATTTATTAGGGGGTGCCTGGGTGGCTCAGTCAGTTAAGCCTGACTAATGCATTTGACTCAGGTCATGATCCCAGGGTCCTGGGATGGAGCCCCTCATCAGGCTCCCTGCTCAGCAAGGGGTCTGCTTCTCCCTCTCCTCCTGCCTGCCCTCTCTTTTCCTCTCTCTCAGATAAATAAATAAAGACATAAATCTTTAAAAAAAATTTATTAGGCATCTACTGGATGTCAGGAACTGTCCAAGGTCCTGGAGCTATGGCCTGCAAGAGAGACACATCCTCATGGTGCACTGACTGACAATAAACAAAGATATAAATTAAACAATATTATTCTGGAGGTAAATTTTTTAAATGAAAATAGCAGGAAGGGGTATCATGTAGGGCTATTTTAGGGTTGTCAGGGTAGGTCTCAGGGAAGGTAACCCTTGAGATATGTATGAGGAGAAGGATCAAGATGCATGAAAATGTCAGGAGCAGCATTTTGGCAGAGAGAAGAGGAGGTGTGAAGGCCTTGAAAAGGCATGTTTTTGTTGTTTGTTTGTTTTTTAATGAGTATCAGATGGTCAGGAAAATTAATTGAAGGGTGGTAGGCAGTGGGAGACAATGGTAGAAAATGAGGCCGAAAGGTACCATGGGGCCAGATCATGTAGGGCACGAGAGTCTTAGAGTGGAGTTGGTTATTTTTCAGTTCAGTCCAGAAGGTGTAAGAAGGGAGTGATGTAACTTGACTTAGCCTCTTTTCTGGTTGGAGATGAATAGTATAGCGGATTGAATATATATACCTGGGAGCCATTTTAAGGCATGTCTCCACATTTCAGAAGTTCGGTGACCTTTTGCTATGTTGTGTGACTTCTGTGATCTTGGGTTTTATTGTTTTTTTTTTTTTTTTCCCCATTGCTATGATGGTGGGAGTATTCATCAGCTTCAGAGTTATTATGAGATGAAATGAAATAACCTTTAAAGGACTCATTACTTTGCCAGGTACATACCTGGTTTTTAATAAATGGCTGGTAATGTCATTTTTAGTAGCACTGAAATACAAATTCCTCGTGAATCAGGAATGATTTTCTTTTGATGTATCTATAGACTACACAGCCTTCTGTTTTTTTTTTTTTTAAGATTTTTATTTATTTGACAGATCAGAAGTAGTCAGAGAGGCAGGCAGAGAGAGAGAGAGGAGAAAACAGGCTCCCCGCTGAGCAGAGAGCCCGATGCGGCACTCGATCCGAGGACCCTGAGACCATGACCTGAGCCGAAGGCAGAGGCTTTAACCCACTGAGCCACCCAGGCGCCCCCAGGCTTCTGTTTTGTTTCATTGTTTTTACAAAGTTTGCTTCCAGACCTGTAAACAAATTAATAGAGTATCATAGGCAGTCAGAAGCACTAGCTGCCTGTTGCTTCCAGTTGTTGGAGTTCCCAGACACCACTGTCCTGTGGCCAGTTCCTGGGCTTGTGTCTACATAGTTGCAGTCTGATATAATTTCCCCTTTTCCCAAATGGAGGTGATAGCACTGAGAAGAGTGACATTGGGAATGGTGCATTTGGGGTAAGATGTTGGGCTAAGAGGTGTGGCCATTGAGAATGGGAGTTAGTGTGATGGCTCAGCCATTCAGTGCAGCTTGCCTTGACCTGAGGACTTCTGGCACCATCCCTCCACCCCCAAGTCCTCCTGGCCTGCCACCCTGTGTTTTGGATATATTCTGTTACCTTGACAACATGTTGTCTAGAGTTGTAAGGCACAGCAGCCTTCAATGTCAGAGCGTCATCATGTTGCTAGGACAACAGACTTCATGGAAAGCCAGGTTCCACTGGAGTTCCTACATGCTTCTGCCACCCACCCCTCCCTCCTCCTCCTTCTGCCTGCCCGTATGTCCACTGCCTTCCGTCTGTACTCTCACTTCTTCTGCCTTCACAGATCAACTGTCTGCATGGTCCTTCCAGCTCCCTCCAGCCCCTCAGCCTTTATTCACTTGCCATTCAATGTAGTGTTCCTACTACTTATATAAAAACAAATATTGTCAATTCTCAAACAATAAAGCTGCATGACTTAAGAAGCTGAGGGGATAGTGGGAACAAAGGAGTTAAAAAAACATCCAGAAACAGGAGAAAGGAACTTGATAGAATTTCTTTAATCCAATTGTACAATGTGTTCTTACATTGACCGGACCTGAGAATTAACAGAGGGTTTTATTTTATTATTATTATATTATTATTTTTTTTAATATGAATTTTCTGGTTCCATACCCAAGTATTCTTTTGGGGTAAATCCCACTAATTGCTGTTCTTACAAATATCCATTAAGGGATTCTGTGATACTGCCAGGTTTGGGGACCACTGGTGAGTAGAACACGGCATATTGTTCTGATGATAAAGTTTTCTGAATATCAGTATCTACCTGTTGAGCTTTTCTGTTTATGGTCCCCAGTGCAATGCAATCATGTGGCTGTTTAATAATTATTAAAAAGCAGGAAGAGGAGTTGGAGAAAGATGAGAAGAAACTAATGAGGAAGAGGAGAAGGAAAGGGAGTAGCAATTAGAAATTATAAGGAGGGGCCATGGAATTGGGAATGGGGGAAAATCAACCATTAGGTTGATTTTGGTGTTTGAAGTGTTTTGGTCTTGGCTCACTTCACATGCTCTTTGGGGTATGTTGGGACTCCTGGATTTTCCCTCATTAGTAAGAGACCTAGGTGGGGCATAGATCTGGGGTTTCAGAAGAAATCAGCTTCCTCCTGTTCCCTCCTTTAAAAAAACTAAGTTCCTACTAAATGTTAGTGCCACACTTTATAGCAGACAGGGTTTTACCTACATTGAGCAGATTTAACCCTCAGAGGAGCCCTAGGATTTTGATAGGAGGATTATTCTCCTTCTTTTACAGATTGAAGAAACTGAGGGTAGGAAAGGAAGGTTAAGTGGCCCGTGGTGACACTGGTCATGGCAGTGTGGAAACGGGTCCCCTTGCCTGAGTGACAGTAAAGCCCATGGAATCAGCAGTGTGTTGCACTTCCTCTTGAACACTTTCCATTGCTAGGTCTTCCTGGGACATCTAGCTTAACCCAGGAAGGGAATAGCCCAGCTGTCCAGACAGTGGTTGACTGGACTTAGCAAAGGTGGTTCCCTCCTCTCCCAGTCCTTCTCAATTAGAATACAAACATTCAGAACGAGAGGTCAGCTCTGAAGGCGGGAGGAGAGTAGGATGAGAGATAAGGAGCAGAAAGGGAAGGAATGTTGGATGGGAAAAGGACTTGGGGCTGAGGTCAGGCCCAGTCTGATGGGGCCTGGGACGGAAGCAGCATGGGGGCCCTGGTTCTTTCCAAACTCTGGACTCTCAGGAGTGGACCTAGATCCTGAAGCCCAGGACTCTGTGAAGGGTTTGCTCCAGAATTTGACTCCGGGGTCAGGTCAGACTCTTCACGATGTTTCTGGGGTTATGGGGGTGGATTTTTTCCCCTAGCTTTTGCTGTGTGTCAGGAGAAAGTGAAATCAGATGTATGTCAGTCTAAGACTCATCTCAGCAGTTGTGGAATCTGAGGAATCTGACAAAGAGTAAGAGTATCTCTGTCTCATGGTCCCGGATGGCTGTGGGTCTCGGAGCAAACTAGATGCTCCTACTTCCTGAATGACCTTAGAGAATCCACTGTAACTACTGTTACCTTGGACCAAAATCCTTGCCAGTTCCTAAAGGGGGTACCCAAAGGCTGCTTCAACGGACGCCTCATCATCCCCTTCCTCTGAGACCCACCTTTTCCCTGGGCCTTCTGCATGCACTCTCCCTTTTAGTTTCCCCAATGATCAAAGGCCTATTTCTGTGCCAGAGTGATAGTCAGGTGTCTGAATGGTATCTGGTGTCACAGTGGAGGGACAGATATCTAGGTGGGCTCAGGCAACACGTGTGAGAGGCAGATTTATCTCTCAGTATGGCAGCCCATGCCAAAGGGGGAGGGTCCATTTGTCTCCTTCTCTTCTGATTGGGACAACACACAGCACACAGAGCGTACTCGGTACGTATTTGTGGGTAATGATAGATCCTTTGAAATCAGATGGGAACAGGCCATATGCTCTTGGAAAAGGGCCTACATTGCAAGGTGGGATGGATGAGTGAAATGTGTTTTTGCAAGTTCTTTTCATCTCTAACATCTGTGATTCTGTGAATAATTCTCTTCCCCTTGGCCCCTGCTGGCTGCTTACCTGGGATCTCTGCCAGAGCCCTCCCCAGCAGCCCCCTGGCATAAAGATCACAGAGGGTCTCCCACTCCGGGTGGATGGTTCTGGAAGCCGAAGTTGCTACTGGAAGTAGGAAAGAAGGTATGTATCCCAGGGTCAGAGCCAGGGAGAGAGGAGTTTGGGCAGAAGTGTGAGTGCCCATTTCTTAGAATCAGGCAGGAGAGGAGTGGGGGAACTTCAGCTGAACTTGTCAGCAGCAGCAACAGTAGCAGCTCTGGCTACACACATGTTGCCCGTGGGAGCTTTTCTCAGTCTGAGCAGCAGGACCCAAGACAGGGCTCGGTAGGGTAGAGAGCAAGGATGGCGACCAGAGTCCCAGTTCTCATACCATCCTCCTGCCAAAACATTTCCCCAAGGGCAGCTAGTGTCTGTATGAGGAGAAGCTCAAAGATAGGAATACTACTTGTACTACTTGTCTTTTTTTTTTAATAGATTTATTTATTTATTTATTTGAAAAAGAGAAAGAGAGCTTGTGTTTTTGGGGGGTGCATGCATAGGAGGGAATGAGAGGAACAAGCAGACTCTGGGCTGAGTGTGGAGCTGGACATGGGCTAGATCCCACAACCCTGAGATCATGACTCCAGCCAAAACCAAGAGTCAGATGCTCAACCTACTGAGCCACCCAGGTGCCCCAAGAGATAGGAATACTGTTGTGAATGCCCTGGTCTCTGATCGCTGTTGTTCTGAGATGAGATTGGTGATGAAGAAATGAAGAAATTCACCATTTCCTTGGTGATGAATTTCACCAAGGAAAGCAGTGTGGCCTTTGGGTTCTGGAATTTGTTTCTTTGGGCCCTTCAGTTTCTGTGCCCAAGGGGAAGTAGAGTTGCAGTAGACAGAGAGAGCGAAGCAGGCTCCCCTCTGAGCAAGGAGCCCGATGCGGAACTCAGTCCTGGGACCCTGGGATCATGACCTGAACTGAAGGCTGGTGCTTAACTGGCTGAGCCACTCAGGTGCCCCCAAGCCGTTTCAATTTTGCACACCACACGGAGAGGGCTCAAATCTGACTTTGCACTAAGAATTCTTCGCTGCCTTTTACTGCCCCCTGAGAGTCACCTTCTAACCCTGGGTCCTTCTTTGTTTGTCGCTCTCTTAGATTCTTTGATTTCTTCTCTCTGTTCTCCTTTCCCTCCCCTCCCTGCTCCCTGCCCCCCGCATTATCTCATTTCTGGTTCGTGTTTCTCTGTCCTTCTCTCCCGTTGTCCTCTCCCCTATCTCCTGTGACCCACTCTTGCACGTGACTTAGACTTTATGCGGTGCATGAAAGCCATCTTCATGCTTCATCCTGTCAGCGTGGAGGTCCCTCAATGGCCTACCTTAAGACCTGGCATAGTTAGAAATTCCCAGGTGGTCTGGTCTTGACTTTTGGAGCTGACAAGTGTTAGTTTTACAGTCTGTGGCAAGTTGGTCCAGTTGCTCAGAGCTTGGCACGTAATGAGGCCAAGCAAAGATGTGTGCCCTGTCTCTGTAGAACCCTGCGAGCTCTCTCCCTCCTGGCAAAGATGACCTCCAGCCACGAGCTTTCATTTTCATGCCCTTGGTCCCAGAGGGGGTGTGGCTAAGGAGCTGCAGCTGGATCAGTGCCTCATTTATTGGTAACAGACATCGGTGATAACATTACACATTTTTATTTAATGCTTATTTTGAGGTAATTGTACATTTACCTTAAAAGGCCTACAGGTATGTACACAGATTAGCTCTAGGACTCAGGCCCAGGCAGACCTGGACTCAGAGTCTGGCTCTCTTCCTCATTAATTCTGTGACCGTAGCCTGGATACTTAACTTTTCTCTGCCTCACTTTCCTTCACTGTGAAATAATGATAAAAAAGAACTGTCCTCTTTCAGTCTCCCTCTGCCTGCACTTCTTCCTCGTCCTCTTTTGTTACTAAATCTATTCTGGTACACTGTTCTGGTACACTGTTTTTCTTCTTTCTTGTTCTTTCCTTTCACCAGTGTCTCTAGAACACTTCCTCCCTGCCATTCTTCTTTCATCCCTGTTTTGTGCATCTCTTTCCATTTTGCCGACTCCTGGCCCATCGCTCCGCCTCCATTTTTGCTTCCTCCATCATCACCCCTCATTGAATTTCCTTCCCAAGGCACGTTTCTCGATCCATTTCCTCTGTCATTCACTGTTTCTGGGCCCTTTGTGGCTTCTGGGAGAATGTGCAACCCTTAATTATTTATAAGCATGAGAGGATAATTACAGAAATGATTTAATTACTTTTTCACATAGATCCTAATAGCGGCTGCTGGGCTAGGTGATGGTGGAATTGGAGCATATCAGCAGGCACACTTGATAGGAGGAAAGCATTGGTTTAAGTGGGTTTGAGGTGCAGTAACGTGAGTAACGTGTCTGTAGAAGATTTAATATCCTATGTCAAAGAACTGATAAAAGAATCCCACAATATAGGCAGTTATGCACAGCTAGGATTATGTAAAATGGGAGGTACATGTCACTTAATTGAGGGGAGAGGGACTGGGGCTATTTTAAAAATTCGCCTTGGATCAGGTAGGTAGTATGGTGGATGGGATACTATTGCTCATTTCGGGTCGGGGGAGGAACTCCTTCTGGCTTTTCTGTGGGGCTGAGTGGGATGTTCATTTAGTGGCATTGGGGCTACAGTGGAAAGAGCCTAGACGGAGCTCAGTCTGGAAGCCTGGTTCTCATCCTTGCTCATAACCAGCAATAGCTGTTTGACCCATCAAGTCCCTTAATCTCTCATAGTCTTAGGTATTTCTTCTATCAAATGAAGGAATTGAGATTTATAACATGGAGAATGCTTCACTAAAGGAGAAAATGGCACAGAAGTTTGATGAGGAAGACTGATTTTGATAAACTAAGATCTGGAGGCCGTTATGAGAAGTATGCAGCAGTCAGCTATAAAAGCCTGGCAGAAAATCCTTTCTAGAAGTATCTGATATGATGTTTAAGAGAAAAAAATGTTGAATGGAGGAGAGGGGAGCAGCTGAATAGGGGGAAGACTGAAAAAAGGAGTCGACATGAGTAGATTAAAGATAAACAGAGGAAATGAGGAACAGTGACAAAATGCGAACCTATATTGTCACGTTATGTTTTCAGACTGTGTCCTTTCTGACAGTTGCCGAGGTTTGGCATACGGAGAGCTGTAAAGAGAAGGCTACAGTTCTTTGAACGCAGGGAGGAAGGGAGAGGGGCTTCCCGAGGAAGAGTGCGGTGTCCTCGTCCTCACACCACCCTGGTCCTTATCCCTTCACAGAAGTCCGGATGAATGTACCATCGTGCTACGGTTCTTTCCTGGAGTTGGCCTAATTTTCTAGATTACCAGGTTGGCCTATGGTAGTACTTTGACCTCAGCAAAGTGCCAGTCCTATCTCATAGTACACAGTCTAGCAGCTATTGTGACATAATGAATTGCTGTCCCTCCACTTGGACTCGAGGTGAGGGATAAAAGCAAACAAATTAGGGTGGGGAGGGAGAGAATGACTTTTTTTTTTTTTTTTTTTTTTTTTTTTTTAACCTGGTTCTCTTGTGTCTGCACAGGAGATGTGGTCTAAGATGATTGATTAAAAGTGTATTAATGAACTGTCAGATAGTAATAAAACTGAATATCATTGAATTAATTTTTGGTCTCTCTATGATGAAAGAACTGTATGTTGGAGACTGCATGAATTTATGATAACCATAGCAAGCATATTTGGATGAAGTCAACTCTGTCTGGTTGGGACTCTTCCGTGATCAAAGTAACTACCTACAGGCTATAGACAGACCTTCCCTTTCATCCAAAAATGGAGCCCCGAGATGACCCCTTTACTTCTCATCTTGAAGCATCCCTCTAACATCCTTAGGAAAGAGGGACTCAAGAGTGCATGGAAATTTGTGTGCAACTGGGGGATTCATACTGGAAGGGCAAGGAAGCTTCCAGGAAGAAAGAAGAGGGAAAACCAGAGAGAGATCAGAAAAAAAACTTCACAGTGTGTGTGGCTGGAGATTTAAAAGTATACCTTAATCTTACGTTTTATGTTTTACAGTTTTCACAATGAATTTATGTGCTCTGTCTTAATTCGATACGATAGTTGTGTAAGATGGGAAATAGAGCATTAGACTGTTTCTCTGTGAAATGATAGCCACTATCACCACCCCCATTCTCCAGAGAAGAAAACTAAGACTCTAACAAGGTAAATGATACATCAAAGACTGAGAAATTTTAAGTGGCAGGTCTGGAACTAGAATCTAAGCCTTCTGGCCCCAATTTAATGGCTCCAGGAGAAGAGAACCATGTAAATCACACTGAAGTGTGTTCAGTGGCTGTGAGCAAGCTGGTGTCTGATCAGGACAGGGGAGGGAAGACAGGATGAAGAGGGTCTGGCCTGGGAAGTCTTTGCGGACCTTGGCTGAGGAGATGAAAGTTGAATAGAGTTCAGATGGACTGGAAAAGATCACAAAGTTCTTTATAGGGAAGAAAAAGAAGCTATGGCTGTAGTAAGTCTACATGCTGAAGAACCTAGACTATTAGAAATGTTGGGCAGCTATCTAGGATGGAGATTCGTGGGTGAAGGCCCATGCACAGGAATTTAAAGATAAAGGCAAGGATTAAACTTTAGCAATCATGAACAAAAGACAACCGCATTCCAACAAAAGATGGCAAACCCAAGTGTACAACTTCTCACCTTCTCTATCCTCTCTTGGTGGGGGGTGTGGCGGGGAGAGC
This sequence comes from Mustela lutreola, assembly GCF_030435805.1. Lineage (NCBI taxonomy): Eukaryota > Metazoa > Chordata > Mammalia > Carnivora > Mustelidae > Mustela > Mustela lutreola. Next base: position 94,119,452 of record NC_081297.1, read on the forward strand.
CACAATTAAAGCTTTTCACCAAGATACACTTAAACCTGTTCGGAACAAAACCCAGAATGGGCTGGGACATTTTCCCTTCATTAACACTTCATTAAGCTTTGTCAGATATAAGCCTCCTAGCCAGATCCTGGCAAGGGACTCTTACCGAGGTGATAATGAGGAGAAAATGTACTAGGTTCTTGGCCTACTCTGGAGTTGTTGAATGTAGACTGAATTGTATTTTGATAACATTGGCTTTAAGATGGATATTAAACACCATTTTACACTGGGCAGTGTAAATAGAATCCATAGGCACAAACAGAAAGAGAGATGCATGCCAACATAACATGACACATTTCGGTGATTTGGTGATTTGTTACAAGCAAATGATCAAAACCTGAGTCATTTGGATTTAGCAATGATAGGATCTTGATAGATTTACAAATGGTATCTATTATGGTTTTGGAAATGTGTCTTCCAAAAATAGACATAATAATCTTGTGTGACTCTTGAAATGTTGGTGCTTCTAGCCCTAATTGATGTCTTTGGCTATTTAATATTTATTAATTACTGGGTTTTTTAGAATTAAGTAGTGCTTGCCTTCTAGTAGCTTTTCTGGTGTTTCTAAAAATCCCCTCTCACTGATTTAATATACTGCAAAAGTCTGAAGGTGCAGACATTTTAAGAGAAAGAAAAGTATTTGTAATCTTTGAAGAAGCTTTTGATTTGATCATCCACGAAAAATTGGAAAAAAATTTAAAAGTGGATTAAACGTGAATGGCCCCAGAAATAGTCAATGTGGACACAGTTGACTGGAAGATTATACTCAGAATAATCAGCAACCTGATGTCAAACAAAATTGGGGAGGTATGTGTGTGCATACATACATGTCTGTATATTCCAGAGAACATGACAAATGGTATAATGTGTTTTCAAGGTGTTTTTCCTTGGTCCAGCGTTGATACTGTAGTTTGTTTGTTTGTTTTTTAAGCAGTGTTGTGACAAAATAAAGCAGATTTCCTTAAAAACAGCAAAGTAAACCACTCCAATATTCCAAAGGGCAACTAATTGGAAATGAGTTTGGGAGGGGAGAAGGTTGACATTTATGGAATACTGGCTCTGTGTAACAGCTTTATGTGTCTTATCTCATTGTAATTCACTTAATTATTTTGCTGGTGAAAAGCCATCTCTTCTCCAGACCTAACTTTCACCTGATTCCCTTAATGAACTATAGATGTTAGCTTTCTTTTAATGGACGTTTTCACAAAAAATGTCAACATTAAAAAACATCATTGAATTATTGGATGATTAGCTCCTTGAAAAGTGGTCTTCGATTTGTTTAGTCACTCAGTGAATGCGAGTGAGCACCCAGCACATGTTGACATGGAGCAAATCACTGAGGCTTCGCAGTGAAGTTGGAGAAACAGACGGACAGAAGTAGGATTTTGATCCATGCTAACATGCAGAATGCATCAGTAAAGGAGTAGAAGGGCACGGAGGCCAGATGAGAAAGACCAGATTTAAGAAACTAAGATCGGGGAGGCTGTCGCAGAAAGTTTGCAGCAGTCATCTACAAAAAACGGTGAGGTCACCTTTAACCTTTTAGAGACCTGCCATAGGGCTTCGTGAACTGATGCACGTGAAACCCTCAGATACAGATACTGACGCTTGGCAGGCACTTAGGAAGAACACTCATGAGTGTTCATTGAGTGTGGAAAATAGAAACAAATAAATTGAAACAAAAGTCCTGCCTATAACACAGTGAGAACCCCGTGTGACTGAGCGCAGAAGATGTGGAGTGGTGAGTGTGGCGTTGGAGAGTGTGGTTCTAGAATGCTCCCGGAAGTCCCCTGACCTTACTGTTGACAGCGCCTTCCCCAAGCCCCCACTTCTCACTTCTGCTGGGAGTGCTCCAGTCTCAGGGGAGAATTTAGTGCTTCTGGCTCACAGCCTCTGCTGCCCATTCCTTAGAGGAGACGTTTCCTGGTTTCTTGATTCTAATTACTTGGTAATGAAGAAGGCCGTGGTGGAATGATCTAGGAGGATGTCTTTATTTTCCCCATTAAAGGTATTTTATTTTAAAAACTTTCTATCACATTAAAAAAAAAAAGTGGGGGGGAGGGAATGGGTATTAAAAATAAAACTAAGAGGTACATAATCTCAGTGTAAAGGATAGTCCTTTTAAATTGAATACCTTCAGTTGTATCAACACTGCATTGTTCTTATTTTTCTTATTTCTCTGCGGCCCAGTGATAACTTTGTCATGGATTGTCATTGATCCATGGACCGGTGTTCAGGAAGCACTGGTGTAGATATTATTGCTAGAGGCAACGTTGGCAAGGAAATTACTTCTACGAGCTATGGTTCCAGATGTGTCCCCTGAATGGTTGCTCTGAAGCCTGACAGGCTGGGGGCCCTGCTCATATCCTGCATCTCTGACAGAAATTGCAGCGCAGCCAAGAATGTGGCACTGAGCTTCTTGGGCATGTCATCACGCTCAGTGGCTGACTGATGAGGCTCAGGGGTTGAGGGGGAGTGAGCGATGTACTCTGTCTTCACTTTAGCAAGCCTTTATTTCTGTCCTGCAGGACATCTTCATCTGTAACCTGAGAAAATAAAATACAGATCCAACTTTCTGGTTGGAAGGTTATTTCAAAATTGTGGTGTGGAGGAGAAAGGACAGCCTGGGTGAGAGTTCTGCCTCGGTCATGGCTGGTTGTGTGATGCTGGACAAGGCGGGCCATTCATTGGGTCTCCGTTTCTTTGTCTAGAGGAGGAGGATCATGTCCCCAGGGACTCACCAAGATACCTTCAGTTTTCCAAAAACCCAGAAGTAACTTCATGTTTACCTCCAACGAGGCTGCTTAGGCTAAGATGAGTGTACGTTTCTTGGCTTTGAGTTAACACTTTTTTTTTTTTTTTTTTTTGGTGTGCGGTTATGCTACTCCAATACCATGGGCACTTAATAAACAGATGGGATATTATGTCCTGCCCATAGTGAGGACTGATTTTCCTTTACTACTTCTTGCTTCTGCCTCCAGGAGAATCATAGGTTTATTTTTTAGAAATGTATAAAAAAAAAATGATAGGACAAACGACTCAAAGCTCAGAATGGAAGGAATAAAGAAGATTTGTATATCAAATATAAAAATCAGCCATGTAATGTTATTTCTAAATTAAATCAACAAAGAAATACCCATTGATTTTTGGACATACAAAAGGTAGAAAATGATTTAACTCAAGCTGAATAGTACTTTGCTGAGTGCTTTATGTTTTATTATATCTGGTTATTGCATTTAACTGTATTATCTTAATGATATTATTCTGACGTTACTATAACCCGATGAGGTAGATGTTATTAGTCCCATTTTATATAGGAGAAGACTGGGGCAACGAGGACCTAAGTGGTTGTCAAGATTGCACAGCAGGTGAGAGTTATAACCAGGATTTAAACCGGGCATCTTTGGCTCTAAATCATGCGATTCCCCCTGCACCGATACATTCATTCATTGTCACTTCCTAATGCAGAGTAAGGCTCCAAGGTGCTCTTCTCAGCCCTGGAATCTTGTTTCCTATCTTATTCTGTTGTGTTTCCTTTTTTTCTTTCCAATGAGATGACCCTAAATTCCTTTCCAGCCTTATGTTTCTAGAATGCCTGGAATTCTTACCAAACGAACAGGTTGTGGAGGAAGTAGAGCTGGCCCCAGCGGTATGGAGGGGCGCCATGGTGCAAAATGGAGGCTCCAGAACGAACCAGAGCAGTGCTTCACAGGCCATGGTAATATGCCTCATGTCCTCTTAGAGAAGTGAAACATACTTCACCATTTGAATTACAGGTGTTTGGGCCTTCATTCCAGGATATACTTCTTCCTTTGGCTAGGTGGGGAGAAACATTCCATTGTATTCTGAAGGATTCAAGTGTAAAAACATTCCATGATTTCCATATAATGTAAACATACACTTGTGTGCAGATTTTCCACTGTGGAGATGTTTGACATGCTTTGAATGAGCTGTTTTGGTCTATTTCATCAAGTCAGAGCTTTTGACCTGGTTCTGGCTCACACTACAGCTGAATTTTCAATAGCCAGTTAATAATGCTGTCGGGTGGCTTTTCTTATGCACATTATTCTTGGTTCTGGGATTTTCTTGTGCCTGTCCTTGTGTCTCTGAGGAGTGTGGACCACAGTGGCATAAATCTGAGGCATGCAGTCACAAGTCTGACACGTGGTTCTTCCAGTTGGCTCTGCTTCTTGGAGGCTGCATGACCTTGGGCAGATGGCTGAACCTCTCTGAGCTAAAGTTTCTTTGTCCATGAAACGCTAACGGATGATGTAATGATTAAAATGAGATAATAGCCGTGAGAGTGCTTTGTTAAGCTGTAAGCACCATGCATGCATTAGGTGTTGTTACTACTCAGGTTAGAGGAATTGAAAAGAACCCAGGGATTTTCACCCCGATGACTGGATCTGGGGTTACATTTCATCGGGTTGAATCACTTTCAGATTGCCGTCATCTGGAAAAGGTTCTGGCCCAAACCTTCCTTCTGTGTAAATAAATCATGGTAAAGCTGCTCCTGGGCTTCATCACTCTCATTCAGTGACTTCATAGACGTTACCCAACCTGTCTCCCTTGTTTTGTGGACGTCTGTGCTCATTATGCCATGTAATTAATTTTAAGTGATGGAAAATCAGCCTGCCAGGCTGCTGTCAAAACCACCAGATTCTTTGCTGTTTCTCTTGTAGATTCATTCACCTTTCCGCACATGCATGCTTCACATGCCTGAGCTGACTTCACCCCAGAGTGTGAACAGTTGATGTTATAAACAGAGTCCTTGATGGCACCTTTTCTGCCACATGTTGGCAGAGCGAGCAGGTGAAAGGGCTGGCCGAGAGTGGTGCAGGCACTGGGGGCCCCACTAAGTGAATGCAGATCCCGTGACCTCCCCAAAGGAATGCCGCTGAGCAAGTCAGCCTGCCAATGAAGGTGAGCGTGTGAGTGCCACAGTGCCTGGAATGACATCGAAGGGGAGAGAGATGGGCTTTATGCCACCTTGCCTAAGCAGGACACCAGGAATAAGCTAATAGTTCCCTCTCTGCGAAGCCCCCGAAATACACTGGCCTCCTGAGCAAAATGTCTGGCTTCTCCCTCCCTATGTCTTGGCAGCTAGGTTAGAGATCCCCTGTGTCATGTCTGATCATGTGACAACTGGTTCAATGAAGGTTTTGACCCTATTAATCCTTCAGGAGGGGTCAGGAGAGGGAACAGGTGGGGTCGGGGGAGGGAAGAAGACCCTGACCTTGTGGGAAGTGGAGGCCCAGTGGGTGGGCACTGCAATCACAGGAGCCCATTTCAGTAATGTGACAGAACAAGCATGTACTGTTCAGACATGTTAGAGTGCACATTATTTCAACTGGTGGATGGGGAGTGAACTAAGAGGGTAAGATGAGAGGGATGAGAGTCTGGCAAGAAAAACAGTGCCAGAGTCTGGGAATTTCAGTGGCTTCAGGGTGGGAAATGGATCACATGGGTGCTTTGGGCCATGACTGGCCAGTTTTGTTCCAGGCCTGGTCATAAGAAGGGTTTTAAGAAGTGAGTTTATTAAAAAAAAAAAAAAAAAAAAAGAAGTGAGTTTATTAAACACTTGATTTTCCTCTCCTTTTCTCCATTTGGCTCATTTTTTTCCATTCTCACCCCTCTGACACACAGCCTTTTGGCTCATTTATTTTTTGTAACAATGATTGGTTTCAGTTTTCCACTTGTATCTCCCTTCTAAATTTTTTTTAAAAGATCTTATTTATTAATTTATTTGAAAGAGAGAGAGAGTGCGCGCTTGAGTGTGAGGGGCAGAGGGAGAGGAAGAGAGAGAGAGAATCTCAAGCAGACTGTGAGCTGACTATGGAGCCTGATGTGGGGCTTGACCCCAGGACCCTGAGACCATGACCCGAGCTGAAACCGAGAGTCACATGCTTAACTGACTGTGCCACCCAGGTGTCCCATCTCCCTCCTACATTTTTAAGTTCTTTGGTATTTATAGAGATCCCTCTGGGAGAAAAGGAGAATTGCAACCAAGGAACAATATAATGTTTTCTATTAAACAGATATTTATTCTTACTTGTAGGAAAGGCAGTGCATTCATGGCAGCACCAGGGGAGGCTAGGGGAGGTGGTCTTTAGCCCCTTCACAGATTTTAATCAGCCCCTCCCAATACACATCCCTCCCACCATGTGACTTACCCAAATAAGCATACATAATGAATGCTGACATGGTTTGCTATGAAGGGCACCCTCAGCACAACTCCTCAATCAGACTGCCAAGCCCAGACCCCTCTGTGTGGAAATCCTGAGCTACCAGGAAGAATAAGGTGGTGGTGAAGAGCAGTGACTATGAAAGTCAAGTTGGGTTCTGCCCACTCCCAGCTGCTTGAATTTAGGCAATCACTTAACCATTTAGAATGTCAGGCTCTTCCTCTTAAATCAGGGTGATAATACCAAGCTTGTGGGGAGGCCTTACAGTGCTTTGGGAACCCTCTCTGTTTAGAGGATGGGATTGGGAACCCTCTTTGTTTGGAGGCTGCCCGTGGGCCAGGCACTACGCCTTCTCCTCCCCAGATGCCTCCTTCAGGCCTCCCAACCATCCCATGTGAGGTGAAGGTAATTGTACACGTGAGGAAATTGAGGGCTTTGGGGATTATGATTTGATCCAGGCCACGTGTGTGTGGCGTGATGCAGAAGGAGATATCCCCAGGAGAGAGATGTGCTAGGTTGGAGGGGATGTCACAGGGGCAGGGGACGGGGGGTGCGGAAGGTGTTCATGGTGGCAGAGGTGTGGTTTCCTAGAGTCTGGGACCTAGTGAGGCCTCTGCCATGAGGCATGGCCCTTCTGGACCAGAAAAGGCCCATTCTGGGCTAGAATGTGTATGGACCAGGAAACTTGCTGGTGGAGCACAGCAGAGCAAGTGGAAATTTCAGCTTCCTATATACTAAGACTAAATCTATGCAGAGAATGATTTGCTATAACCCAATGAACATAAAAGGGGGAGAAGGAAGCGTGGGATAACAATATACACCTGTTTTCATTACTGCTGTTGTCAGACTAAGAGGAGAACGCTTTCTCCTCCAAGGTTACTGTGAGGCACACTTTCTACCCATGGGCATCTGGGTGGGCCGTGGGGTATGGGCCTTTTTTCCTTGGTTTCTGGCTTGACCCTCACCTGCTGGAACCGCTGTGTTCACTGTGCTCTGTCTTGAGAAAAGCCTGGGGCCCTAATAGGAGAAAATTGAGAAAGGCACGTCAGGACGGAAGGCCAGGCCAGAAAGGATTTTTTGTAGAAGGGAAGGTTGCAAATGAATGCGGAAGGCAATATGGTTGAGAATTAGTTGCAAGGTAAAATAAATGCCGATCCTAAAGAGCATGGTTTGAGTAATTAATGTTCCAGATGGGAGAACAGTTTTATATTCTTATTCATATTTTCTAAAGGTTCAAAGCCACCCAGTAAACTGTTTCCTGAATTCCTGTCGTCTCTGGCTTGATCCCAAAGTTCCACACATGGCAGGACTACATTTCGGCATGGCTTCCAGGTGGCTTTTTAATTTTTTCATCCATGAAATCTCTTTTTTTGTGCATCCCGAGGCCATAATTCACCATGACCCCCACCGTGGTGCCATGAATGGGTACCACGTGTGGCCAGAGTTTTCCTCTGCTCAGCCCTGTGGCTGCTGAATCACCTTTCCCTGTGGCACAAGACCACAGTCCCCTCAGGGTCCTGGGAAGCGGCCTGGGCATAGCCCAGAAGGATTGATGCTGGGGCGACAGTTCTCCAGAGGAAGGTTGAAAAGTCCTGGGTTAGCATCTACATACATGCCTTTGGGAGAATCTTCCTTAAGATCAGGTTAACTCTATGCAAATACAGTCCCCAGCCAGCCCAAATCTGAGAGGAAGGCTCCAATCCCCAACGTGTCTGAAATCTCCCTTGAAGAAGCTCCCTTGTGCTTAGGAAACGTATCCTTCTGGCCCCTGGCAGGCTTGGGGCCGCTGATTTCTCTTCCAAACCCCCTATACTCTTCCCTTTCTTCTTCTTCATAGTTGAACTATTTAACACCATGTTTAAAGGCATGCCTGGCTGCCTTGTGGAGATTCAGAGTTGCCATGGCAATGTGGCCTGTTTTTCCAAATTAGGACATATTCCTGTTGTCTTTCTTCTCCTCCTCCTCCTTCTTCTTCTTCTTCTTCTTCTTTTAATGTGGTATGTTTGCTCTCTCACACAACTCTTTGCTACATTAAGTCCTTCCCTCTCCTTCTCCCCCAGAATGCTAATTTAAGTACCTGTCCTCAGGACTGGATAGGTCCTCAGCCTAAGGGGGTGCCTCCCTGAGGTTCTCCCACCTCCCCTCATCCCACTCCACGTGTGGCTGTGTTGGTGGAGATGCCATTTCAGTGACCTTCAGAAAATCCTTCCTGGACTTTTGCTCCTGACTCCTGTTTACTCCAGGCTGGGCTGATAGCGAAGGCATTTCTGTTTTCTATAAAAACCAGTTGTGAATGTAAAGAGGTAAGGAAAAGACAGCGGCAGCTTGAATGTTAAATACTATTCCACAGAAGTGTCTTCCTAATAAGCACATGATTGTTTAGGAGACTGTTTCCTGTGAGAAATGGGGCTTTGGATAAATGAGGGTGCATACACCTTGACTTTTCCCTTATAAGTCATTGTGGGATCCCATGGCAATAGGGACTTCAAATTAGGCATGCTCTGTAATCTGAGAGCAAGGACGGAAATTGGTCAATGCTTTAAATGGGGGGTGGGGAGCAATGAATATAAGTGTTCTATTCCTTGGGAATTATTTCTGCTTCGTAGATGGTAGATAATTCTTTGAGCCACTTGAGTTATTGTCTGTGGTGAAAATGGGGGAAGAAAACCAAAAAGAAAAGTGAGACAGATTTAACTCTCTTTCTTCTCACTTTCCTTCCTGGTGCTCCATCCTTGTCCTTGGCACTAAAGGTCAGTTTGAAAAGGTTCCTTTGGTCCCTAGAGCAGGGGTGCACAAAGTCAGCTGCACTTTGGAATCATCTGGGGAGTTAAAAAATATACAGATGTCTGGGTCCCTTCCACAGGGAGTCTGATGTAATTGTTCTGGGTTGCACCCAAAGGTAATTTTAAAGAGGAGTGCTCTAGGTGATTCTAATGTATAACAGAATTTGAGATCTACTGGCTGAGATGGTGATTGTCTTTGGAACATAGATATCATGGTTTCCAAAAACTGCAAGTAGCTGTCTCTGAAATCCTCGGGAGAAAAAGGCACATCATTCTCAACCCCCTCCCTTCCCCCTACATATCACTTTGAGAAAATGTGAGGTCCTCATGGAACATGACCATTCTCTGACCTATTAAAGGGGTTCAGGGAGAACACCAGGGCAATTAGCTGGGTAAGCAGGCGGGAGCGGTCCCAGGGCCAAGGGTTCCCAGCAGATGGGGAGGGGGGCAAGAAGGGAACCCAGGCAATGTCAGGGCTTACTAATCTGAGGGCAAGGAGAGGGACATAATGTGCTGTTGTGGTCACTCATGGGTCAAAAGATGGTGCCCTTAGTGATAAGCCCTAGACAAACGTGACTTGGCATTTTGATTTACTTCTGGAGCTTGACTGAAAGCTGCTGAGGGAGCTTCCTGTGGAGGGAATAGTCCAGTTCTGGATGTTCTCAGATAGAAAAGCTGTGCTTTCACCTTTTTCTTGCCTCTGCCTGTGGGCAATGGGCATTAAGTAGAGCAAAAGGTAGTGAGCCTTCAAAGGACAGAATTTTGATCACAGTCAGGAAACATCACTAGAATAACCATCAGTTTTGTTTTGTTGTTTCCTCTGTGATATTCATTAGGGAGGGATCCTGGGGTTGTAGGAAGGGCCTGATACCTGCTTTGTCAATAGCAAGCTGCAGTCCTGTGGAGAAGTCCTTTATCCTCTGGGGAGCTTGTTTCCTCCTCTAGGACATGGAGTGGGAATGAGAGTGAGGGGGACTGCCAGGGTCTCTTCAGTTGTAAGGATGTTGTTCCCATCAGTCTCCTGTGGGCACCTGCCATTTGTTAAAACTTACCTGTTTGGTGGCAACATGGTGACAGCCCCATTTTAGACCAGTGTCACAGATAAGGCAGATGAGAGGAATTACAAATTTTGAGTAACTTGGGCTCAGAGATCACTCAGGAAAATCAATGAGGAAACAACTGAATTTATAACAGAACATGTCTTTAGTTACTTAAAGAACTGGACTTAGGAGTCAGGGAAAAGCTATGGAGTAAAATTAGAAGAAGGCCAAGGTTCTGGGGAGGCAGACAGAAAGAAGGTGCTGATGTCCATCATGACTATCCCAAGGCAGGTTCTGTCGTCTTCACAATTCTTTTATTTGAGTGGCTGCAAGTCTCTGGATGGATTAATTCAAACTGTGCGATGTCCTAGCAGTCAGCCATCTTGCAAATTCAAGGCAGATTCACTTCAGCTATCTACTTCCAATTCAAGAGATAGTTGTTTTTTATACCATACCCCATGGCAAGTATTGTTCTAGAAGCTTTGCAAGAAGCTTTGCGACCACAGCAACAACTGAAACTTTAACAGTGACCATTTGTCTACTGTATGGAATACAAGTCATGTTCATATGACCTCCTTTGTTCCTCAAGCCACTTCCTCATTCATTTGTTTATTCAGTAATTATCTACTGAGCACCTACTGTGTACATTTTAGGCACTGGGGATACAAACATGAACATGGTCACTTTCATCATGTAGTTCACAGCTGAGCGGGTCATGAAAGAATCCTAAGTGAACCTAAAATCCCAACTGTAATAAGTATTAGGAATGTGACCTATGGGGTGGTGTAATCAGGACTTCGCTTAGTCACTGCAGTCAGGAATGCCAGCTGGGAAAGAGGAGGTACAGTGATCATGTCAGGAGAGGGTGTGTGGTCAGATAGGAGAGTCAGAAGGAGGCTCGTGGGGCTACAGCCGGGAAATCAGGGAGACAATTAAGGAAAACACAAGATGGGAGACCATCACTACACATAGTTTGCTTTCAGAGTTTCGTGGTGGAGAGACCACATTGGATAGGGAACAGCAAAGAACCTCTTCACGAATGCTACTCAGAGGAATGTGAGTGTTGTTTGTCAAGAGGGGCCTTGAGAGATGGGCTGGCTCCCTAGAGGTGGATATGGAGTGGTGGGAAATGAGGCAGAAGGAGAACGAGGGTCTACGAAACCTGGCGTGCCTGGGAGGGACCGCAAATACCTGTTTTGGCTTTTCTAAAATGAAGACATCTGGGGAGTAACAGAAAATAAGGATGATAAGGAGGAAAACTGACTTTATTCTTTAGGAAGCAGCACATTTTTGAACCGTGGCAGAAGAATACAGAAAACTCCATTTCACTGACATCAAAAAATTCAAATTCAGGCAATAATGAAAAACTGTATTTTATTCATCAGGGTGACAATTTTTTTTTTAATTAAAATGCTTTGTATTGGTGACAATGTGGGAAAATAGACACTCTCATAAATTCAAGATAAGAATGTAAATTGAAATGACCTTTGTAGAAGACAGTTTGGCAATAAATGCCTCAGAAATATGTATACCCATTATGGTTGTTCAACTCCTAGAAACTGATCCTATGACAAAAGTCCTTTTTGTCATAAATATTTATTTGAAAAATGGTCATTAACATTATTTATCACTGTGAGGAATTTGAAACATTTTACATGTTCTGTGATGGACCACTTAAATTAACTCATAGTATGAAGGATAAACAGTCATTAAAAATCACATTACAGGAGAAAAGAATATTTAATGAAATGGGAAAACATCGCATTCTACAAACACATGAATAAAAGAGGTTGTACCAGTCAGCAAATACTTACTGAGTTCTGTCTAGGTTCAGGACACTGTATTAGATCCTGGGGATGGGGGTGTAAAACTCCAGAAGCTCATAGCCATTGGGATGGAGGACTTGTACGCTCTGAAGTTTTTACCTAGTAGTAGAGTGGCAAGGCGTATACTGGAGTACACTGGGGAACAGTGGAAGACTATCTCCTGTGTGGTGTGTGTTTTTCTGTGGGTGGAGAATGAGCACAGGAGGAGCCCATGTATGTGAAAATGAATATACTGTGAACATATGGGCATTTATAAAAGGTTGATCTACAGACACCAGAGGAATAAGTTCTTATCTCTGAATGGAGGTAGTGTAGATGATGTAATGTTCTGTGTGTTCTTTGCAATTCCCCAGTTTCCCACAAGTACTAGATATTCTAATATTCTTACAGTAAGGATAAATATTTATAAACAAGTAATGTTTATAAAAAGAGAGGTCTTAGGAAACGTGCTAAATTTTCATGGATTCCATTTTCACTTGCTAACACTACCTTTCTTTTGTGTTGTATAGTAGTATCAGCCAGTGCCAATAAATATAAAACATGTTCCCTCACCAGGGGGAAAAACCCACCTCTACCTGTAGAAGCATGTATGTATTTGGCAGCAGAGGCATGAAAGGCTTCTGTTATATAAGCAGATGGCCCCGAACACCTTATAGGAAACCAATGAAAAGCAGAGTGCTGCTTATTGAATTTATTCCGGGCCAGCCGACTTGTTTCTCTTAAAAGCAAGTCAGATTACTTTTTGTTTCTAAGTAAGTCAGCACAGGCTTTACAAGGTGGAGTAAGAAAAGAGACTAAAAATATATAACCAAGGAAGGCAGCCTGACCTGGCCTGACCTGGCGCAGAGATGGGGCCTCTAGTCTGCTGACTGGGTCTGAAGGATAAAATTATGGAGCAGTCACTGAGTTCCCCCACATGAGGCTTTTGTTTCTCCTTTCTCCTGTCCTTGCCCAGTTTGTTGCCATTCTCCTGGTCAGTTTCAGTCCCTGTCAGTCCATCACATTTACGGAGTGTTGCTGACCAGCGGTGGACATTATGTTAGTCTCACTCTCTCTGTCCTTGGCTTTACTCACCAGTCCTGTGCCTTCCTGCCTCTTAGGGACAGAGCTGGCATTTCTAGGGGCCAGAAAAGCTGGTAACTTCCCATCTAAAAGAGAAGATCACCGGCAATTAGTAAACACACAGACTTCTCTTACTGCTGACACTGTCATTGGGGGGCAATTTGGAATTTACCTGCACTGGTTTGATAGGGAACCAGAAAGTCAACTTACCTGTGCTTTTCACTACACAGCTGTTATGAGGTATCCTATAGATAAGCTAACGCTTATGTTGGCTCTAGAGATTATAGCATTCGTTTTTTTTCTCCAATTATATTCTCTGTAGTTTCTCGACAACTCTCATTTTCATTAAGAAATGAAAGAAATGTTATCTCTGCATGTTTGTTATAGCATCATAAAGCTAGAAGTCATATGTCAAAACAAAACAGAACAACAAACGTATTCCTTAAGGTAGAAACATGAATAAGTTGACCTTATTTGTTTCATTTTTTGCAACAGTGATGGTTTTCTTATCTGAAAGAGCCTATATGTTAATGAGTTAAATGTGTCTAGGTGTGAATAAGTCAGGAAAATAATGCAATTCAGTCATAACACAAGGTATAAAAATGAATTTACTGACTTTGTTCTGCTTTGGTTTTGGATCTCTCTCTGAGTTAAAATCCCCTACCTTAGATGCTTCCCTCTATAAGAGCCCTTGCTTTTGTGGAGTATGTTTTATGTGGGAGTTTAAAAGGACTCTGGCTTGTTGACAGACCTCAAACATTTTCTTTTCCATTTTTTTTTTTTAAAGATTTCATCTATTTATTTGAGAGAGAGGGTTGGGGGGGGGAAGGGAGAGAGAAAGCATGAACAGGGGGAGCAGCAGGCTGAGGGAGAAGCAGGCTCAGTGCTCAGGGAGCCTATGCGGGGCTCGATCCCAGGATTCTGGGATCATGACCTGAGCTGAAGGAAGATGCTTAACTAACTGAGCCACCAAGGCACCCTGGCAGACCTGAAACATTTTCTGATGACACAGTGACAGATTAACCATCTCTGACTGCTAGATAGTGGGTCTCAGGTTCTTTGCAGAGTAGATTAGAACTGCCACACATATTCTTGTCTCATATTGGGAAGAGGGAGGAGAGGATGTTTTCTTCAAGGTGGCTCCTTTTTTTAAGACAGGGCTCTGTCACAGAGGTTCCATAGTATAAGGACGGAACAACTGCTTCTGTAAAGAGAATCCTCCTATTCTTGCCTCTGAATTCAGGGATATCCTCACCTGAGAAACAAAGAGGGAAGTTTTCTGAAATCTGGACAGGTTCACCTACCAGGGCTGCTGTTCCTTTACCGCCCACATATCTCCCTCTTAGAGATTTCCATCACCTATGATTCCAAATTCAATTTCAGCAAAGATAAATCTCAAATACTCAACCAAGTCTCAGCAAAATCCACATTACCATTAGGTCTTCTCAAATTCATCTTTTAAGCCAGGACTGCAGATAATGAACCAGGGGTGGGAGTGTTGAAAAAACAATTGGAAAGAAAGGGTGTCCGCATCCTTCAGAGCTTAGTTACCTTGCTGCCTTTGCTCTTCATTCTAGATCACAGTCTTCTCTCCATGTGTTCAGAATCTTATTAAAAATGAACAGTTTTATTTAATTCAACAAATATTTACTGAGCGCCTAGTATATGTGGGTACTCTCCTATGTGGTGGCTCTTCAGGGATGAGTAGACATGGCTCAGGTCTAGTGGAATTTGCATCCTCTGCTCTTAGGGATGTCTAGATAATAAAGACAGTAATTTCACATAGTGGTTAAGCTATGAGAATAAAATAAAAGGGAATCTTAGTGCAGAGTGACTGGGAGAGTAACTAGTTTAGATTGTGTATTCAGGGAAGATATACTAAGGAGGTAAAATTTTAACTGACATTAAATTATAAGAGGCACCTATGTGAAGATATATGGTAGACAGAATCTAGGAGGTTAACAGCGAGGGTAAGGATTCTGAAGTGGAATCATGGAGAAGAAAGCAAGCAAATGTGGGTGGAATATAGTGAGCAAAGGATGATTAGTAGGACTTGAGTTGAAAAAGGGGGGGGTAGGCAGCAGATCATCTATAGTCATATAGACCATGATAAAGACTTTGAATTTAATTCTACATGTAATGTGAAGCCATTGGGGGTTTCTAAGTGCAGACAATATGATCTGATAATATTAAAAAAATGTATGAGACTTTCACTTCCAGCCATGAAGGAGTAAAGCAATCTGGAATTACCCTTCCACCATAAATAAGAAAAGTAGAGGGGAAGACAAAGAAACAGCTGATTTTTGACATTGGGAAAAAGTGTTATAGGAATATTATTCCTGAGAAAAGGGAAACAAGGTTATCCAAGGTTGTTTACCTGGAGATAATTTGAGGACCAGGCACAGGACTGATAGCCCAAGCAGAGTTCAGCAATCTCACCGAGCTGATGAAACCAAGATTAGACTTGGGAGGCTGGGCAATATTTTTGTGAAACACAACACCCCAAATGAGAAAGAGGTCCAGAAATATGTATAGAGTTCCTCTTGAGTCTTTGTCCAAATATCAATCTGTGCATATTTTTGGTGAAATTCTATCAAATTGGACAAGGGCAATTTCTGAGGAAATAACGATTATCAAAGAGCCATAAGAAGAATAATTCCAAGAGCTCCCATGGGGCCAGTTTCCTAAAGCTGGCTTTTAGTTCCCTAAAATCAGAGAAGAAAGACTCCACTGAA
This sequence comes from Mustela lutreola, assembly GCF_030435805.1. NCBI lineage: Eukaryota > Metazoa > Chordata > Mammalia > Carnivora > Mustelidae > Mustela > Mustela lutreola. The sequence goes on from NC_081297.1 coordinate 94,135,122, forward strand.
TATGTGGGCAATCAGTAGAGATCTCAGAAGGGCCTAGCCTTAGAGATCAGGCTAAATTTGTTCTGAAATAAAAGCTATTCAAGAATGCTATAGAAAGGAACAAACTAACCTAGAAGTAACTCTGGCAGAAAATTAGTAGTAATTTAAAAAATTACTACATACACACTTACCATTTACATACATATACAAAGCAGGAAATATAACCTGTAAACAGGAAAAAGAACCCCAGCAAAACATAGAAACAGATGCAGAAATAAGATGTTAAAATATAAGTAAAAGACGCTAAAAGAGCTATTATAAATATGTTCAAGGATGCAAAGGAGGACATGAACATGATGGGGAGGAAAAAATGGAATATATATTTTTAAAGCACTCAATGGAATTTAAACAAAGGGAAAATAAAACACTCAATATTTGAATTTAAAAAGTAAACTGGATGGTATTAACAGATTAGGCATTGTAGTACAATAAAAAGGAGCTAGAAGACATAGCAATAGAAACTATTCAAAATGAAGCACAAAGAGAAAAAATATAATAAAATAGGAACAGTTTCAGTGACTAGTAGGATAATATCCCTCAGTCTAACTTATATATGATTGGAGGCCTAGATGGGAGAGCCAAAGAAAAAAACTACTGAATTAATGCCTAAAATAGAATTCCACATTTGGTGAAAACTATGAAATTATTTAATAAATATAATTTTATAAACGTTATAAATCTACAGATTCAAGAATTTAAGCAAATCCCAAGCATTAAAAAAAAATGGAGAAAATTATAATTAAGGCACATGATAATGAAATTGCTGAAGACTACTGATAAAGAGAAAAATCTTGAAAATAGCCAGAGGAAAAAAGCACATTACATTTAGAGGAAAGATAAGAATAGTAGCATACTTCTCATCAGAAAGTATGCAAGTCAGGAGAAATAGACCAATGTCTTTAAAATACTGAAAGAAAAGACTTCAACCAATCATTCTCTACCCAGCTAAAAGATCTTAAATATGAAGTTAAAATAATGACTTTCATGGGAACAAAATGAATTAATCAGTGATACATTTGTACTTAAGAGATATTAAAGTTTTTAGCACAAGAAGTATGGTACCAGATAGAAATTTGGATCTAAACAAAGGAATGAAGATCTTCCTAAATAGTAAATATGTGGGAATTTACAAACATTTTAAAATGTTTTTGAAAGATAATAGATTGTCTAAAGCAAGATAATAAAAATGTATTGTGGATTTTAGATTATATATTAAAGTAAAATGTATGATAATAATAGTCCTAATAATGGAGGGGTGAAATTTGCTGTTGTAAGTCTCTTATACTGCCTGTGTAGAGGCGTAGCATTATTTGAGGAAAGAGTGTAATAATTTAAAGATCTATATTGCAAATCCTAAAGAAATCATCAAAACAATGACAAAGGATATACAGCTAGTAAGCCAGTAGTGGAAATAACAAAGTATTATAAAAACTGGTCAATCTAAAACAAGGCAAAAACAAAACCAAAACAAAACAAAACAAAAAAACAGAAAAAAAAGATACAAAGGATAGATGTGAAAATAGAAAACAAATGAGCAGCAAAATGGTAGATTTAGAGCTAGACATATTAATAATTATACTAATGTAAATGTCCTAAATGCTCCACTGAAAGGCATAGATTGTCAGATTTTATGAAAACCAAGAAATTGATATTAAATATAGACATAGATAAGTTAAAGGTTAAGAGATAAAACAAGACACATTATACAAGTGCTAATCAAAAGAAATTTGAATAGGTTATATTAATAATCAGATAAAAATAGACTTTTGGACAGAGAATATTGACAGTTATGAAAAAGAACATTTTATAATGAAAAACAGGGTCCCTTTTTTCCCCAGAAGATGTAATAATATTAAATATGTGTACAGCCACCCACTACAAAATACGTGGAGCAAACATTGATGCGTCACTGTTGGAAAAGAAAAATAAACAAAACTACATTTGTAGTTTGAGCTTTCAACATTTTTTTCAGCTATTTACAAAACAAGTAAGCCAAAATATATTAAGGCTATAGATGACTTGAAGAACATTATCTACCATCTTGACCTAGTTGAGTTTTGTAGAATACTTCATTCAACAACAGGAGAATATATGTTCTTTTCTAGTACATACATAATATTTATCAAGAGTAGGCAACATTCTAGGCCATAGCATGAGTCTCAATAATCTTAAACTGATTGAAAGCTTATGAAATGTGTTCTGTGACTACATCAGAATTAACAGAACTGTACCTGGACATACTAAAAATTTGGAAATTAAACAATATACTTCTAAATAATACATGAATCAAAAAGAAATGACAAAGATAATTAGGAACTATTTTAAAGTGGATTACAATAAAAACAATATTTGTGCAGCAATAACTAATGCAGTGCTTAAAGAGAAATTTATAGAATTAAATGCTTAAATTAGAAAAGAAGCAGGTCTGCAATTAGAAAAGTTCTGCAATCAATGATCTAAGATTCTGTATTAAGAATCTAGGAAAAGAAAAACCATGTTAATCCATAATAAATAGAAGAAAAGACATTATAAAAAGAGGAATCAATGAAATGGAAAATGGACAAATGAAAAAATAAGCAATGAAACCCAAAACTAGATCTTTGAAAAGATCAATAATATTGATAAACCTCTAGCAAGACTGACTACATATTAAAGAGATTAAACATAAATTGCCAATTTCAGGCATGAAAGAGGGACTTCATTATGGATCCTACAGAAATGAAAAGACAAAAAAGTAGTATTATAACTAACTTTATGCCAGTAAATATGACAACTTAGGTAAGTGGACGAATTCCCTGAAAGACACAAAACTATCAAAGCTTATTTAAGAAGAAAAGATAACCTGAATAACTTTATATATTTTAAAGAAATGGAATTCCTACGTAAAATCTTTCTTACAAAGATAACTAAGTCCAGGTGACTTCACTGTTGAATTCCACCAAATATTTAAGGAAAGAATAATATAAATTCTATACAAGTTCCTCTAGGAAAAAGAAGAAGGAACATTTTAAAACTCATACCAAATGAGACAACATATGGTACCAAAATGAGACAACATATTATATGGATACTGTAAACTAATATTCCTCATGAACACAGAAGCAAACATTTTCAACAAAATGTGAACAAATATAAATCTGGCAAGGTATAAAAAGATAATACATCATGTTCAAAAAGTATTCCAGGAATGCTATATTGGGTCAACATTTGAAAATCAGTCAATGTAATTCACCATACTGGCAGGAAAAATAAAAGAGAGAGAAGGAGAGAAACCATATGATCATCTCAGTAGATGCAGGAAATCATTTTGACAAAACTCAACAGTCATTCATGATAAAAATTGTCAACAGACTGAGAATAGAAGGAAACTTCCTCAACCCGATGAACTTATCTATGAAAAACCTGCAGTTAACATCACAGGAGATGGTGGAGATAAAGCAAGGATATTTGCTCTTAACTGTTTCTACTTAGCATTATACTGAGGGTTGTAGCATACTCAGTAAGTCATGCAAAAGGAAAGGAAGAAGTAAAAGTAGTATTCTTCACACATGACATGATTCTTTTTATTTGTTTAGACAATTGTAGGGAAGATATATAAAATCATTAGAACAAACAAATGAATTTAGCCAGACCACAGGATTTAAAATTGATATAGCACAATAAGTTGTAATTTTGTGTACTGCCAGAGAACAATTGGAAATTTAAGAAATGTAAGTGAAATGCTATTTACAATGGATTAGAAATGTAAAATATAGAAAATGTAACTGAGAAGCATTGCTCAGAATGATTGAAGACCAAGTAAATGGAAGCATGTATTGTGTGCATGGATCAAAAGTTTCAATATTTTAAGGTTCAGTTCTTTTTACTATAGTCTTTAGAATCACCTAACTCTCAATCAAAATGTAATTGGGAATTTTTTATATAAATTGACAATTTATTATAGAAAGTTTATGAGAGGGGCACCTGGGTGGCTCAGTGGCTTAAGCCTCAGCCTTTGGCTCAGGTCATGATCTCAGGGTCCTGGGATCAAACCCCGCATCAGGCTCTCTGTCCAGCAGGGAGCCTGCTCCCCCCACACCCCCCGTGACTGCCTTCCTGCCTACTTGTGGTCTCTGTCTGTCAAATAAATAAAATCTTAAGAAAAAAAAAGTTTATGAGAATACAAAGGACCTAGACTAGCCAGTAAAATTTAGAAAAAGAATGCAGATGGAGGACTTAGACTATTTGATTTCAAAACTTACTATAAAGCTACAGGAATAAAGATAGTGTGCTGTTAGCATAGGGATGATATATAGATCAGTGGAACAGCATGGGGTTTATAAATGGACCAATACTTCATATAGGTTGATTCTCATTAAAGATGCTAGGGTAATTTGGGGGAGAAAAAGACCTCAGAAAAAGGTTGGAACAATTGTATATTCATTTGGAAAAAGAAATGATCATTCTTTTCAGGTATTTCTATGGAACTGCAACTTGAAATCATAGATTATGTACTTTGGATGTCTTTTATGTAAGAAAGATTGGAGCTATAGTCATCAAATCAACAAAGAAAAGGCTCTTTTTCTATATCAAAAGATTAGCAAATGGATGCACATTTCTATATTTTAGATTAAAGTAAAATATATAAGGAATAAATATTGTTTGCTTTAACCACAGTTTTGTATCTGATCCTGATCTTATCAGACAAGAGGACTTCTATCATAGTGACCTTGTGTAGTTCTCATGAGATTTAATTGGCATGGAAGGTTTTAAAAATTACCACATAGTTTTACTTCTTAGCTATTTATCTCATCAACCTTTGTCTCATTCTGTTATGTTTTAGTTACTTTTCCTCATGAACATGCTTTATTAGACCAAATAGGTTGCAAGTGCATGAACTGTGTACTTCTTTGTAGTATAGTATGACCATCCTCTAGGGCCTGATGCATTTAGGTCTTCAGCTACTGCTTGACCAATGGACAGCGTGGAACTACACTACAAATGCCTTTCAGAATCTGTTAGATTGTTTGGTTCCTTTTGACCAAATTATGAGGAGGGTGGTACCATTATTTTTAACTAAGTATGTTTCAAGTATGTTTCCGTAATTTTTTCATGGAATTCTCTCTTTTTGCACATCAAGATTCCATTTTGAAGCTCCTTTGTTACCAATTCATAAGGCTTCAGGCCCAGCTTTTTAAGAAACAACAGTACAGAAAGAAGAATGAAGAGATGCAGCAAAGTAAATTGCTTTGAATCTCATTCTCTGGTTTTCATTTAGTTTGTTATATATGTTAGAGTTAGGACATATTCCATGGTTAGGATTTAGAATATTTATGGACCATCCCTTATTGCTTCATTACCTCCCATATTTATTCTTATAATGGAGAAAGTTAGTAATGTTTAAAAGCCTTAGAAACTCCAAGGAACGTATTCCCTTCATTTTCAGTTTGGTTGGTAGAAAGAAATCTGGCTCTGGATAGGATAGCGGGCTTGCAGTTCTTATGAATTCAATGGTTCACTTGATTATAAGCTGCTTGAAGATAATGGTCATATCTTACTTAATCCTATATGGCTCCAAAGTAACTTTTCACAGTAGGTGGTATTTTTTTCTAGAAGATGAAATGATCAAGAGTCTCTGGTTACTACCTGGGCCAGGATTGATCCTAGGCAAATGGTAAATGGTACTCCTTCCCACCTATTTTTTTTTTTTTAATTTTTAAAACTTATTTTCAGCATAACAGTATTCATTGTTTTTGCACCACACCCAGTGCTCCGTGCATTTCGTGCCCTCTCCCAATACCCACCACCTGGTTACCCCAACCTCCCAACCCCGTCCCTTCAAAACCCTCAGATTGTTTTTCAGAGTCCATAGTCTCTCATGGTTCACCTCCCCTTCCAATTTCCCTCAACTCCTTTCTCCTCTCTAACTCCCCATGTCCTCCATTCTATTTGTTATGCTCCACAAATAAGTGAAACCATATGATAATTGACTCTCTCTGCTTGACTTATTTCACTCAGCATAATCTTTTCCAGTCCCGTCCATGTTGCTACAAAAGTTGGGTATTCATCCTTTCTGATGGAGGCATAATACTCCATAGTGTATATGGACCACATCTTCCTTATCCATTCATCCGTTGAAGGGCATCTTGGTTCTTTTCAGTTTTGCGACCATGGCCATTGCTGCTATAAACATTGGGGTACAGATGGCCCTTCTTTTCATTACATCTGTATCTTTGGAGTAAATACCCACTAGTGCAATGGCAGGGTCATAGGGAAGCTCTATTTTTAATTTCTTGAGGAATCTCCATACTGTTCTCCAAAGTGGCTGCACCAGCTTGCATTCCCACCAACAGTGTAAGAGGGTTCCCCTTTCTCCACATCCCCTCCAACACATGTTGTTTCCTGTCTTGTTAATTTTGGCCATTCTACCTGGTGTAAAGTGGTATCTCAATGTGGTTTTAATTTGAATCTCCCTGATGGCTAGTGATGATGAACATTTTTTCATGTGTCTGATAGCCATTTGTATGTCTTCATTGGAGAAGTGTCTGATCATATCTTCTGCCCATTTTTTTAATATTACTGTCTGTTTTGTGTGTGTTGAGTTTGAGGAGTTCTTCATAGATCCTGGATATCAACCTTTGTCTGTACTGTCATTTGCAAATATCTTCTCCCATTCCGTGGGTTGCCCCACCTGTTTTTATATAGCTCCTTTCTTCACTTCGCTTCTCTTTTTTTCTCTTCTCTTCTCCTCTCTTCTCTTCCCTTTTTTCCTTTTATTTCTTTCCTTTCCTTTTCCTTTTCTTCTTCTTTTTTTTTTAACCTTCTTTTTTTTAACCTTTCTCACTTCTGCCTTTTTCCCTGACACCAGTCCCTGTCTATTACTCAATTGGCCATTAACTAATCCCTGGTCACAACGAACTGGTCATTAGATTAGCCTTAGCATTTTTTGTATGGGTAATCTGGTCACTCCCTTTCGGAATCTTTTTTTTCCAAAGGTTTCTTTTTTATTATGTTCCATTAGCCAACATATAGTACATCATTAGTTTTTTATATACTGTGGGCCTGGTATCCAAAATCTGTAAAGAACTTTTCAAACTCAATACCAAAAAACAAATGATCCAGTCAATAAATGGGCAGAAGACATGATCAGACACTTCTCCAAAGAAGACAAACACATGGCTAACAGACATATGAAAAAATGTTCAGCATCACTAGCCATCAGGGAAATACAGATCGAAACCACAATAGATACCACCTTACATCAGATAGAATGGCAAAAATCAACAAGACCGGAAACAAGTGTTGGCGAGGACATGGAGAAAAGGGAACCCTCTTACACTCTTGCTGGGAATGCAATTTGGTGCAGCCACTCTGGAAAACAGTATGGAGTTTCTTCAAGAAGTTAAAGATAGAGCCACCCTATGACTCAGCCATCGCACTACTGGGTATTTACCCCAAAGATAACAGACGTAGTAAAAAGAAGGGCACATGCATCCCAATGTTCATAACAGCAATAGTCACAATAGCTGCAACATTTTATTACATCTTCTTAAAGGCAGAGGGATGCATCTCACAGTCTAAGTTTAGGCTCAGGAATGACCTCTGCCGAGGTCATGGTATGTGTAAGGATAAACAGAGCCCTCCGTCCTGGGACCCTTCTTTACTATATTGCTTGGTTTCAGAGGAAGAGAATGACTTTGCCTGAGGAGCTTGAGAAGCTCCATGTAAGAAATGATATTTGAGCTGGACCGTGAACAATGAGCAGTGAATTTTTTTTTTTTTTCCAATGGGGAGGTGATTTGGGGTAAGGGACGGAGGTGGGAAAGAGGAGCAGTCATAAAACATTACAGAAAAGTGGAACAACTGCCTGGGCAGAGGTAGAGATGAAAGAGTGGGGTATATTTTAGGAGCATGGAGTAGTCCTGGGTAAATGGGGCAAATGTTGCATGGTAGGAAGTGGAAGGAGACTGGAAAAACAAAAAAGCAAAGAAAGCAAAACAAAATACCAGACTGGGCTGGATTGTAAAGGACCATGTATATGATTCAAAGGAGTTTGACCTGTGGGCAGTGGAATGATTAAATTTCTATTTCAGAAAAATGGAAAAAGGGAATGATCAAATTTCTATTTTAGCAAGCCCTCCTGGTAGTGAGACCAGTTATAAGGTCGTTGCAGTAATCACTCAAGACATGGTAAAGGGGCAGCAGTGGGGAAGAAGAGAAAGAAGGATTGCCTTTTAGATAATTAGAAGATAGAATTGATAGCATTTAGTGACCAAATTCTCCCTTATCCCAGTTCATTTATTCATTAATTCCATCAACATTCATCTGGCCCCCTAATGTAGGCCAGACACTGTGCAAAATACTTGAGAAGCAAATAGGACATGGCTTCTTCCCCTAATAAGCTCAAAGTTCGGTAAGTAAGGTTGACATTTAACAATTAAAATGCAGTGCAGTGAATACTGTAGAAGAGGTAAGCAATGTGTGCTGTAGAAGACAGAGCAGAAGCCCAGGAGTGTAAATTCAGTGTTTTACTCACTGTTGCATCCTTACCACTTGGTTTGAGTTGGGGAACCTACTAGGTGCTTAATATATTGAATAAATATTTGAGCTTGGATGAGGACGTATATGGGCAAAAGAATGACAACTCCTTTTCCTCTGTATTGTAGGCTAGAGAAGACAACTTTCTCTTGGTTTTGAAAAGGGAAAATGTATCAGACTGTGCCCCTTAGTGGTGGGCCTTAGGATGGCATTAGATACTGGGTTCTAAACCTCGTCTCCTCTTTTCTCTTAGGACTCATGTAGATTATTTTGGGGCCTAAAGCCTCTGAGAGTTGGCTAGCCAGAGAGTAGGGTCAGAATAGCTGTTTGTCGACCCTTTGTTATTATCCTTTGGGATTTAGTAAGCTCTTTTAGAAAGTGCTAGATTACTCCATCAGAGATAAGGGAAACTAAAGGAGAGACTGTGCAAACTCAGGACAGAGATTAAAGGAGAGACCTAACCACAGAACCAGAGAAGGAGAATCCTTTGAGGAAGGTGAAACCCCAGCACAGGAAGCTTACATTGATTGTTCATTGCTCCTGTTCACCAGGAGAATCTTCATTTAATTCTCAACTCTGCAAATTCTGTATTTCATTTTATTACGGAAGATGGATTGAGTCAATGGTATTTTAATGGCAACTAAGAAATCCAATAAATTCTGCAAAATAAAGCATTTCTGTAATTCATTTATTGTTAAAAACTGACCCAATGTGAATTCATTTGGCAGCAAAATATGACCTGAAGTGTTGTGAAGCTATTTATGGTTTAATTGAATCTTAAAAGTGTCTATGTTTTTATGTTTTGGGGGAGAAACATTTATGTATTTGATTACAGGGTCTTGCCCTCAATTTCTGTAGGGTGATGTTGGTTGATATTCAGTAAATGGGCTACTATATTACTTTTTAAAATCTGAAAATTTAAAAATATCAAGCCTCCTCCTGCTCCTGGTGTTTTAGATAAAGGATTGTGGATTTATATTTCCTTCCAGAGATTAGTAAAGGCTTTTGGACTGTATGAATGGGAGTTGAGAGTGTTTTTAATTGAAGAATAATTAACATATTTTTCTTCATCATAACAATATTGTGTTTCAGGTGTACAAGGTAATGATTCGGTATTTATATACATGATGAAGTGGTCACCACAATAAGTCTAGTTACCCTCCCTCTAATTACCGAGTTGTTACGATATTATTCACTATATTTCCTATACTGTACATTATATCTCCATGTCCTTATTTTATAACTAGAAGATTGTACCTCTTAATCCCGTTCACCTGTCTGTCCATCCCAGAGCTGAATTTTGAAGATGCACAGAAACCTTGTTTTGCTTCTCAGCTGAAGGTAGTATTATACCCGTTATGAGTTTGCTAGGGCTGCTATGACAAATGCCACAGACTGGGTGGCTTAAACAACAGAAACGTATTTTATCCACGTTCTGGAGGCTAGAGGTCCCCAAGATCAAAGTGTCAGCAGGTTTTGTCTCTACTGAGGCCTCTCTCCTTGCCTTGCGGATGGCCTCCTTCTTCCTTTGTCCTCCCACAGTCTTTCCTCTGTATGTGCCAGTCCCTCATGTCTCTGTGTGTCATATCCTCTCCTTATGAAGACCCCAGTCAGATTAGATTAGGGCCCGCTCTGATGGCCTTGCTTTAATTTTATTGCCTCTTTAAAGAACTTATTTCCAAATACATTATGTTTTGAAGGGCCGAGGACTAGGGGTTCGGTGTATAAATTTTAGAGGGACTAGAGTTCAGCTTCTCATACTCCCATAGGATGCTTGAAAATGCATGAATGTATTTTTTTGGATATTACAATGACGGTTGAGTGTTAGTCTCACATAATGGAGACGGGCCATGACAGCTGAACAGCTTGTGGTGTAAGAGAGAGCCCCATGTGCTGAAGTGTCTGTCCAAAAGGCCAGCAACCCCTCGAGTGTGAAATACTCAGGGAGGATTGAAAGAAAGGTGTGGATCCATCCCTGGGATGTTGTCCGTCAGACGGTTCTGTCTTTAATGGGAAGTTGAGGCCTGGCGATCTTAAAGGAACGAATGTCCTCATCTTGAAACTGATTTCCACCGTCCCCTCTTTACTTACTTTTTACTTGATTCCATTAAGCGTCAATCTGGACTTTGTGAAGGAGAAATAAAGCACAAATGGATTCCACTCTATGAAGTTGAGATCAGAGTTGGCCCCTCAGTCTCTAGGAATAATGAGGATTTTACACTTTTTATGTTTCCTCAACTTACTCGTGACTCTTAGACTAAAATAACAGCCCTTTTAAAAAATAAATCCTACCTTGCCTCCAGGCTTATAGTGCTATAATATAAAATTGCATGCAGTGCTTAGCACAAGTGTTCAGATGGCCAGGGCACAAATTAGGACACAGAAATGTGCCTCTGGCAGGTGTGGGCTCCGACATCCTCCTAGAATGGCCTTTGTTTCTGGTGTGTCCCTTTTCTTTCCCACTGGATCCCTTGCTCCTGCCTGCCCTTTGGTCCCTTGCACGTTTGGAACCCTGCAGTGCTTTACAAATATTGTCACGTTCATTAGAGCCATTATACGCCGTTAATTAAACTATCAACCAGTGCATCATAACGAATGTTAGAATGGCAGCGAAGGGAATCTATTTCTTGGGCCTGTGCTGCCCAGACTGCACTTCATTTGTGTTTTCTTGAGTCATGCTGAATTATTCAGTCCTCTCTTTACAATTTCAACATCCAGGAGAAACAAAAAACTGTAACAATTGCCGCTACAATACATAAATAAAAATGAATAATTCAGAACTCCTGTCTTCTTTTACTCCCCCTTGTCTAACTCTGACTGATGCCGGCTTTGCTTTCCATTTTGTGGTACTCGGCACGGCAGGGGGAGGAGAATTTTCAGGTTTGGAGATAAAGACATAGAGCATTTCAATTGTATTCCCCAGAAGAACCATTCCTGAGCTGCTGGCAAGTCATGGCCCCACTTTAATCCTCTCGGTTCCTATGTGTGGGCTCCCCCTACCTACCCTCTACCCATCATCAGGTTATCCGAAAGAGGTTAAAACATCACCACCTTTTCTTGGTCAGCAATGTTTGAAGCCCTTTTGTATTCCTTCTCAACAATTTTACCAGCCGCTGGCACCGCAGGTTCTTCTCAGACGGGAAGCTTTTGTGCATTTGTCCATTACATGCGTGGTTGGGTCAGTGGCCCAAGTGCCTTGCAGGAGAAGGAACTGAAAATGGAAATGGGAGGCCGAGAGTCCTTGCTGCAGCACCCTGGCTGGGCCAGGAGCTTGTCTGTGGCCTGTCAGGTTCCCAAGCATCTGCTGGCTAACAGGCTTCCCGACCTTTTGCTTGCCCCCCATCCCAGTCAATGGTCTCCAGCTTGGCGAAGGTACACATCACAGAGCCAGGATCCAGACCATCACACTGCTGGCTGGCTGTCACCCCCTTGAAGGGACAGGAGAAAGAGGCACAAAGGTTACACACCTTGCTAAATAATCCATGCTTCCTTCTGTTGGAATTTTCTACCTGCTTCTAGAAGACCATTTTTAAACTTTCGCTCTACTTTCAAAGTCATGACCAAGGGATGGAAACAGAAAAGAAAGAAAACCCTACCAAACCTCCATTTGACCACCACTGAAAAAGAATAGGGGAGAGCCTCTTTGTACATTCTAATAGTTAATTAAATCTTTCATGTTTGTGTGCTGGCCTCCCAGGCAGACAAAAGAGGATAGAATCACCCGATGCATGGGCTTAGTGGGCCCATCTCTTTAATATACTACTTGGTAAGGTTTTTATTTTTGCAATGTTAGCTTTCAGGGTTTTGGCCTTTAGGTTTTTATTTTTCTCTCTTCATCTATTACCTCCCTCCCACCCTCAATAAAAGAGAAAGAAAGGATCATCAGATTTTTTTTTTCCTTTTCTTTCAGGGACAGTAACATGTATTAATATAACTAGGTGAAAGCCTGGTTGGGGCCCCACTTTCTCAACCTACCCTTTATTCATTTGTGAGGGGTTGGGGGCATGTGATATGGAGGTGGGTGTTGGAGCAAAAAAGGGAGAGATGCTTCAGTTTCAGAGGGCCTGGAGGCAGAGTCCCAGAGAGCGGTTTCCATGGCAGTGCTATGGAAACCAGTTTCTGCCGCTCACTCCTTCCCAGAGTAGAATTTCCATGCTTCGTATAGCTTGGGCTCTGAAAAACCCTGCTGGCATCTCATCCCAACTGTGACTTTATCACTGTGACCTCATTGTAACCTATGTTCTGACTTCTTTAAATAGGGATAAATCGGAGGGAAAAAAAAAAAAAAAGAACCTGGTCCAAATCACTGTTATGAACTCTAAACCTTAAATCTTCTGTGCATTTTCCAGTAGGATGGAGAGAAAAATTAGTTTTACTGTGTATCGGTTGTCATTTCCATACACATCCACTCTTCTGGATTCCATTTTCTGGCATTGTCAAATCCCACAGTATTACAGATGTCAACTCCTTATGCCTTTTTAAAAAAAATAATTTGTTGAACTAAGTGTATGGGATGTGTTTCTTTAGAGATCTGTCATCTCCTGTACATGTGTGCTGATTTTCACACATGGGGATCAGATGAAGGACTGTGGAGGATTGCTCTTCACTTTGTAAATGTCTCTCGAGGGTATGCACTGCTGGCAGAGAGTTTGTGGTATCATTTCATATTTGGAGAACAGCGTGTGTGTGTGTGTGTGTGTGTCCTGAGATAGGGTCTTGATTTATATTTGCAATGATCACCTACTTGTGGTCTTTTTTTTTTTTAAGATTTTATTTATTTATTTGACAGATAGAGATCACAAGTAGGCAGAGAAGCAGGCAGAGAGAGAGGAGGAAGCAGGCTCCCCGCTGAGCAGAGAGCCCGATGTGGGGCTCGATCCCAGGACCCTGGGCTCATGACCTGAGCCGAAGGCAGAGGCTTTAACCCACTGAGCCACCCAGGCGCCCCACCTACTTGTCGTCTTTTAATGAGAAAATTATTATGTAGGGAATGACGTCAGAGCAAGCCCATGAAAACAGTTCTAGAAGAAAAAAAGGCAAAAGTCTATAGCACATTGTTAGAAGGGAGATAGAAAATACTTAAGTAGTTTAGCCACCTTTCCACTTCATAGTGGGCTTGAATAAATACCACCAGGCAGTATTGTTTGCAGTAAGTGCTTATTTTTTTAGACTTTAAAAACGGTCAGACTTTTTTTTCTTCTTCTCTTTCTTTCTTTCTTTCTTTTTTTTTTTTTTTTTTAACTTTTCTGGTTCTCATATTACACAGAAACATTCCCCTAAGCCCATTGTTAGACTGTGAATACATCTTTCCTACAGTCTCTTCAAATGTCGTTACACATGTCCCCAGATCTCCCTTCTCCAGTGACTCCATTTCCCTCCTCAATAAACAACCCACCCTTAATTATTTTTAATCATTTTCTGCTCAAAGAATTTGTGAATCCCTGGATACTCAGTGATTGCTTTATTCTGATGGTGTCAGAAGCTCCTGTAGATATATTTTCTACTGTCTGTTCTCTGTTCTCAGGGGTGCCTGATACTAAATGGAAGTCCTGAAACATAGTCCTGTCATGTGTTTTTTTTATTTGAGAGGTTCTCGTGATTTAACCTCAGTACCGATGTATTTGCACTGGTCTGAGAAAAGGTACCTTAAGTAATGCTTGCATATCTGCTTCTCACCTCACTTTTTCATTCATTGATTCAACCAGTATTCGTTTGTTCATGCATTCACCCTTCCATTCATTCAACCATGGATGGGTCCCAGATGTGTAGCAATGTGCTGTGTATCCGCCATGCCAAAGAAACCCAAGATACCCAGTTGAACCCTATGGGATTGTTGACACTCCACTGCTTTTGACCTAAGAAGGGAAATTTTATATGCTTTAACCTAAGATAAAGGTACAGAATAAAAAGACCTAGAAAAACAAGATTGACAGAGGAAGATAGCATTTTAAAAACCAAAGAGATGAAAGTTCAAGAAGGAACTGTGACAGGAGGAACTAGAAAATGAGAATCCAAGCCCTCTCCGCACGCAGGTTTCTGTGGTGACCATACCGTCGTCACTAGCCACATGTGGCCACTTCGGTTTCCATTTAAATTAGTTAAGATTCGGTAAAATTAAAAAATCCCTTTGTCAGTAGTTTGAGCCCCAGTTCAGGTGCTCAGTAGTCACACGGGGTGGGTGGTATTTGGATGGGACAGCACAGATGAAGACATTTCTGTTTCCACAGCAAGTTCTGCCATAGAAAAGCCCCATCCCTGAAGAGCTGAATAAGGCAAGAGAACTGAAACTTCCTTGTGAATATCTGTAATGACAGAGAAGAGGTTTGGTGACTTGGAGGAGCCTCTGGTTATTCCCCTGAACTTTATTAGTTCTCTTCTTAAGTCTGGTAGCTGTTTCCGAACAGTGGCCCCAGTGAATTTGGTCACAAATCCTAACAGATAACATCAGCATCATATTATGAAGACACCCCCGACATGACTACACTCTCAGCCCACCCTCATGGCTGAGGGTCACATCTGAAGTCTGACCTGGCCCTTCTTTCTCTTCACCATCCCTCTGGCCGAGACTTAAGTGTACGCGGAGGAATACGCAGAAGCGGGAAGCTGTCATTTGCCTACCTTCCCCTCTTTTGAAAGAGTTTTATACTTGAGGCCCTAAGTTCCTAAATCCCAACACTTTCCAGGTTACCTGGTAACTCGGATGTTTGATCCCAACTGTAACTCTCTACTGTCTGAAATAGATTGGGATGACTTTTTAATCTATGGCAGCTTTCTTGTTTTATCCAAAAGGATCCATTTGGGGAACTCCTGGAGGGGTGACACATTTCATCATTTTTGCCTCTGAGTCATTGCCCACGGTGATCGGAAGACGCCACCGGTGGCGCCTGAGAGCACACGTACTCAGAAACATAAACACTGTCAGCCTTGTGCTTTTCAAATTGCCCCAAAGGTGAAGCTGCACAGCTTAATTAAACCAAGGCTGAGAGAAAACGGAAGACCTCTGAGAAGGGTAATTTTGTTGCCTGCATTGTTAGATTGGAAGTACCTTTCCTGGTTTGGATGTACTCACTTCTAAAAGGGAACGCATCCTAAATTTGTCACTACTTTTACTCTACACCTTAGTGAATGAATTAGCACTTTGGCGTGAGGCAGGCCTGGGTCTAAGTCCATATACATGACCTCTGGCAGGTGCCGTAATCCTCCTGACCTCCGGTTCCCTTGTTTGTGTAGAGTGCTCATTAGGATGAAATGAGAATGTGTTTACAGCACCGGTGCATAGTAGGTGCTTGTGAATTTTGGCTGTTCTGGTTACTCTTACTTTGCAGTCGCTGCTGTTACTGCTGCCAGCAAAATTTTTAATCCTCATCCTGTTTCCAACTCCCGGTACCCAGAGTCCCAGAGTGGAGTAATGTTTGGAATCTACGGCATTCTCACATGCTTGCTTTGCCATCTGGTTCTCATTTTTGCCCACTCTTATTCTTTCCTTATATCATAATTCTGATATTCAGTATTCAAATGGATGACTCTTTAAATAGCTTTATTGCTTGGTCTTTACTTTGCTTGATTTACAGTTTTCCATAAAATTTCCCCAAACTTCTCAATTGATTACCGCATTAGAGTCGGGATCCCAGTTTACCATGCTTCACGAAATGCCTTTGCTGATCCCCACAGCGGTCACTTTGAGGGCAGGGCCATTAGCTTTCCATTCCCAATGCAAATGACTTCATGGTTTTAAATATCATGTCTCTGTGATGGACAGCTTGAACAGCGTATCTGTCTTACTATTAATTTTCTCTTCCACTTCCATTACTTTCTGTTGTGATTTAATCTCTTGCAGATACTTCAGATTTAATAGAGTAAAACACTGAATTCTTTATTTCATTTGCACTTTTTATTTGTCGGATTTCATACTCTTCTTCGTCTGTTGAATGCCAAGCACTGGAACGGAATCTTGCTAATAGACAATGTTCAAAGTTGAAATAGGTTTAGTAGCGGAGGACAAGAGGAAAACCGGGGGGGGGGGGGGTGTTATGTACAGATGAAAATAGAGGGCGGGAGAGAGCTTAAATAGTGGGAAATGCAAATAGAAGAGGGGAATCAAATTCTGTCCAAATGCCTCATCCCCAAAGTGGTTTCAGCCAGCATTTTGCTAAGGCTGTTATTCCCATGTGGAAGAAAAGAATGCTTGCATTTTCTTGTGGTTTCTTCGTCAGGGTACACCACCAGAAGTGGTGTTATTGTCTTGAGCGTAGATAGGGGCTTGGCAAATATTTGCTGAATTGATTTTTTTATGGTCAGGTAGACTGATTAACTGAGAAATTTAACACTGCCTATGAACACCACTGTATTTTAAGAGCATAGGATGTACTTCCTTTTTTTCTTTAGCGACTTCTGTAAAACAGTGGCCATGGGTCATGGAGCCTTTGAAGGATCTGGAGAAAGCTAGAGACCCCTTTTCCAAAAAGATAGCCACGTACCAAATTCTGCATATGGTTTCAGGGGATTTGTAGATTCCCTGAGGCTATTCATGGAGCCCAGGCTTAGATCCCTGCTCCATATTCATAGAATTCCCGTGACATCTTCCTCATTCCTTATCTCCATTAAAAGATGACCCCGTGCTCTGTTCCAAACCAGAAGTCTTAGTGAGTGTCATCCTCTACTTTCTGCCCTCTAGTCAGGCTACTTGTATTAGTGCCAGATCTTGTAGCTTCATATATTAAGTAAATGATTCTTTTTAATGAAGGAAAATGCCTTTTGTAGTGCTCACATAAGTCATCACGTCCTGAATGTCATTGTGCAGGCATTGGGAGGGTGCCTCTTTCTGACAAAAATGACCATACTTCTTACAATGCTGGGTCATCTGTTAATAGGGCCTGTACCCTACAGAGTGGGAATGGGCCAGCATGGAGAGTTCAGTTTTCATCCTGACAGCTCAGTTTTATTTTGCATCTCCCTCATTATCTCCTTCCACAGTTACACACGTTCAATGCCCATTTATGGCAATTAGGCCCCTGGTCTTGGCCGGTTACCATAGGTGTCAACGGTTAATGATGAGACAAATGATTCTTGCTGCTGGATTCAATAAATTCATCCTACTCAATGTGACAAGGAGCTAATGTTTTATTGCCCACTGGTACCTTAATCCAATTCATACAGTTGGACTTCCCTACACGATGGCAAACCATTGTTTGTGGAGGTAATTTATGAGTATTGGAAAGGAGGAGAAGACAGGCTTTCCGCAACCCTCTTTTTTTTTTTTTTTTTTAAAGATTTTATTTATTATTTATTTGACAGAGAGAGAGAAATCACAAGTAGGCAGAGAGTCAGGCAGAGAGAGAGAGAAGCAGGCTCCCGCTGAGCAAAGAGCCCGATGCGGGGCTCGATCCCAGGACACTGAGATCATGACCTGAGCCGAAGGCAGTGGCTTAATCCACTGAGCCACCCAGGCGCCCCTCTTGTTGTAGAGTGTGGGTAACTGGCCCAGGGTTTGGATATATGGATCGAAGCAGAGAAGGGATATTACTTCTTGTTCTCTGATTCACTTGACAGTTAGGAGCAATCAACATTTTTGAATACCTACTGTGTGCCAAGCCCCAT
Source organism: Mustela lutreola (assembly GCF_030435805.1). Classification (NCBI taxonomy): domain Eukaryota; kingdom Metazoa; phylum Chordata; class Mammalia; order Carnivora; family Mustelidae; genus Mustela; species Mustela lutreola. Next base: position 94,153,275 of record NC_081297.1, read on the forward strand.
ACTGAGCATTAGAACGCAAAAAGTGTTAAGAAGAACACAAAATCTGCCTTCATGGTAGCTGTAGTCCAGAATGAGATATAGACATACAAATTGTTCATTCGGTAATAACTGGAATTGTTCTCCTTTTCTGGGGCCTGCAGTAAGGGAGGCAGGATGCTGACAAAGTATACAGGCTCACTCACTATAAGAAAATCTTTTAGAATGATGAGGTGTTTATTCAACTACATTTATTCAACAAACATGTACTGAGTGCCCATTGTAGTCTAGACCTTGGGAATACCGTATGGACAAAGATAGTCCCTGCTTTGATGAAACGTACATTTTCATGAGGGAAACAGAAACTAGATAACACAAAAATATAATATGAGACAGAACTAAGTACTATGAAGAAAGTAAAGCAAGGTTAGGGGATAAAGAAAAATGGAGAATGGGGAGGGGGTTCTTATAGAGAAAATGCCATCTCTGAAGAGGTGGCATTTAAGCAAAGACATGAGGGTGGGAAGGAATGAGGAGCTTTCCAGGTTAAGAGAGCAGCAAGCAGAGAAGCTCTGAAGCAGGAATGAGTTTGGCAGTTGGAGAAAGATGGAGAAGCCCTCCTGGCTGGAGCAGAGCAGACAGGGGAGGAGCAGGAGATGAGGTCAGGGAGACAGGTGGGTCCCACAGACCAAGCCAAGATGTCTGAACCTCGTTCTGCACGTGCAGAGAAGGAGTCAGAGGGTTGTGTGTTTCCAGAGGACTACTGAGTGTTGGATGAAGATTAGGTGGTGGGGTGAGGGCACACCAGTGGAATGGGGGCCAATTTAGAGAGATCGACTGATTCATTTAGTATTTTCCGTAGTTCTACTTCATCCTAACTTATTCCTGCCTTTGGGGAGCCCATCTTGTAGTGCACCTTGCTGATTTCTCTCTTCTTTTCCCTTGGTGAACTTTTTTGAAACGAACCCTCAAGATGACCAGTGGGAGTGGCCGATACTCCACTTTATGCGTTCTCTCTTTCTCTCTCTTTGGCATGCGGTTCCTTGCCTTAGATCAGGATTTTCAGATTTTGAGTAATACTAATTGCCATTGTTTTTTATTTCCAACATTAAAGATGCCAAGCATATATTATCATCTCTTTTAATCCTCGCAAATACTCTGCAATGAAGTTGTTGTTATTCTCTTTCAACAAAGGAGGACATGAAAGCTTAGAGAGATGATGTCATGGCCACATGCTAGTACCTGATAGCGAGGACTTGATCACAGGCCTCTTGGCGCCCAAACACTTGACTTTTCTACCACACCACCCTGTCTCGGAGTTGAAGAGCAGGGTAAGCTTATTTGGAAAGTTAGGAAATTGGCTTTTCCGAGAACTGGTATACTAGAGCCGGTGGTTCTCATTGAAAGGTGACTTTGTCCCCAGGAGAGATTTGGCAGTATCTGGTGGTATTTTTGGTTGTCACAGGTTGGGGTAGAGAGTACTACTGGTATCTTGTGGGTAGAGGCCAAGGATATTGCTAAACATCCTACAGGATGCAAAATGACCCATTTATCAAATAATTATCTTGCCCAAAATGTCTGTATTGCCAAGGTTCAGAAATCCTGTTTCAGAGTTATTTTTCTGCATTTCTGATCTGTTCATAACTTTAATTAGCAAATATCATCAGTTATCACCCTGTTTATATTTCTTTGCTCTTGTTCTAGGAGAAGTTAAGGTTTAGCTAGAGAAGGGAGACTATTGCCAAGCTGTATTTGGTTTTGTTTTGTTTTTGTCAATGAGTGGTTGTCTCCTAGCACCATTTTCTCTATCATTGATGATATCCTGGGCTCTGATTCTAGGGCTCAGGAGTCCCTCAGGCATTCTGAGTCATTCTGGTACTCGAAGTCATAAGGTTTCTGCCCTGAACTTTCCCATTGCTTCATGCTGGTCTTCCTCTGGGGTGGCTTAGGTCAGGCTGTCAGCACTGGAAATAGCCCTTCTACAAGGAAATTGTGTGAATTGGGAGCAGGTCAACGCTAACTCCCTCCCATTACCAATCTCAAAGTGATCCTAGAAGCTGTGAGATTTGGAACACAGTCTAGTAAGCAAATTGCCCTCTACCCGATAGCACCCCTTCAAGCTTTAAAATGCTGATGCACACTGATGGGAGAGACAGAATGACCCCTGCCTCCCTGCAAAAAAAAAAAAAAAAAAAAAAGTGTACAATACAATCTTTATGGCTTTCTTAATCTAGGCATTACCATAATTCAGAGCTGCTAGTGCAGAGGGCCTTATAAAGGTAGCAAGTTCTCTGTACATTTGTATTTAATTTTATAGCATAAAAGGTCATCTGTGGTCATCATTTGTTTCTCGAGGTCAGGAGGTTCATCCCATTACTTAAAAGGATAAAAGATAATGTGTTATGTTTTCGCTTTTTAAATGTCCCATCAGGGATGCCTGGGTGGCTCAGTGGATTAAAGCCTCTGCCTTCGGCTCAGGTCATGGTCCCAGGGTCCCGGGATCGAGCCCCACATCAGGCTCTCTGCTCGACGGGGAGCCTGCTTCCTCCTCTCTCTCTGCCTGCCTCCTCTGCCCTACTTGTAATCTCTGTCTGTCAAATAAATAAATAAAAATTAAAAATAAATAAAAAATAAAAAAAATAAATGTCCCATCAGAGGACTTGTCCATAGCTGGGTGCCTTGGGTGAGGCCCCAATTCCATGACAGCCTCTCTCTGCAGGAGCGTGGATATGGAAGCAGGCAGAGGGTCCTTGATGTGGTGCCCTGCTTTAAGGAGCCTGTTGACACCTTTACTTTCCCTCCGACTTGCTGATGGCACAAAAAAAAAAAAAAAAAAAAAAAGAAAGAAAAAGAAAAAGAAAAAAAAAGCAACCTTCTGCTTAATAAACGTCTGCTTGTAATATTCTGAAACAAGGAGGCTAATCAAAGGCCCTGTTCTGCAGAACAGGGACGCTAAATGACAAGATTAATTTCCGTAATCAAGCAGCTTAATTTGGACATTTTCCCCCTCTCTGTTGCTGATTGAAATTGAGGCAAATTTCGCAGTGGTGAGATTCTGTCCTGGCCTAGTAAAGCTTACTTACTGGGACTGGAAGAGGGGGGAGGCAAGGTGACGTGGTCAGGGAATATAAGGGGAGGGAAGTGTGAGGGGAAGGGCGTCACATGAAATGAAATGTGAACGAATGCAAGAAAGTGACTGGGATTTTTCTAGGACCTCTTGTTAGAAGTGGTATGAGTCTTTCATGCGGTTGTCCCCACGGTTGACCACTCACCGACCTGGAATGTTTCCATCAGAAATAACATCACAGTTGTCATGGAGATTCATACGGCCATAGCGTGCTTGGGCAGAAGAATCCCAGAGAGATCTTCTCATCCACCTGCTTCTTTTCATAAAGCAGCCCCACAAATGTTAAGGAACTCGTGTCCTGTTCATTAACACCAGGCATAATTTTAGGCCAAAAAGTCAAGATGCTTGAGCAATCCCATGGGATTTGCAGGAAAAGAAACAGTAACATGGTGATCTTGTGTTTATATAAAGTATTATAATTTACAAGGCACTTTCGGCATATTTAAATGGCAAGGCATGCTGCTCAAATTAGAGTTTGAACTGAATATTTTTGGATCTTTAATAATACAAATGATAACAACCTACATGCTTATTGTGTCTTACAAAAGCAAACACCTCGCAGTGGGGGTGCAGGCATCTTCCTTTCTCTTGTGCTGTTCTCAGCATCAAAGAGTATTACTTTCAAGAGAACACCAAGTCCTACCAACCTTGTAGTTTAGCATTAACTCTTTGGAATTTTGAGTTTCAGGTTTTCTTTGGTCCAACCTTGTTGAGTTTATGAGGTTATTTTATGCTGTGAGCCCTGGTGGGAAATGTGGTGGGGTGGGTGCATTTGTGGGCAAGAAGCCAAATAGCTATAGGGTTTAACACTGACATTGTCTTTGATTCTCCATGAGTCATGGGACATTTCTGGGCTTCAGTTTCTTAATTGTAAAATAGGCATGCTAATTCTGATCTGCCTCATGGAAGAATAACTAATAAATTATTTCAACGCTCTTCCTAAATGTAGAGTAACCAAATAAATACCAAAAGATGAAATAGAGCACCTGGGTGACTCCGTTGGTTAAGCATCTGTCTCCGGTTGAGGTCATGATCTTGGATTCCTGGGATGGAACCCGTCATCGGGGCTTCTCCCTCTTCCTCTACCCTTCCCCTTGCTCCTGCTCTCTCTCACTCAGTCTTTCTCAAATAATAATGATTTAAAAATGGTGAAATAAATGGCCTCCCAAATAAAATGTGTTTAGGGAAAATTCAATCAAGACCAAACTGGACTGAAATTAGTAGCTGAGCAGCCAGGCTGTGTGTTATGTTGGGTATGAGAGAGGGGGAAAGTTAATCCTCCATAAATCCATGTGAACTCTAGGTTAGCACAGAGAGGTCTGTGTGGACTGACCACTGTGCCCATTAGCCCTAGCCTTCATGGCCGGGATCTTAGAGAAGTAGGGCTGGGCCAATCTGTTTATTCATTTAAAAGGTATTTAGTGACTACCCATTATGGGCAAGGTGCTATTGCTTCAAGACACTCTTCCAGACCTCATGGAGTTTAGAATTTATTGGAGGAGATAAAACATAATCAAGGGTATATAATATAAATCTCCATGAGAAACACTGTAGGAACTGTAAAACTAAGTGTTATATATGAATGCAGAGGGGAGTTTTAATTCGTGTGATCAGAAAAAGCGCCTTTCAGGAAGATTTGAATTCCAAGGATTGCCATGGGTAAGGACAAGGGCAAAGAGGAGAGCATCTAGGTGGGGTCGAGGACCAGCATGGCCAAATGTGAAAATGTATTCATTTTCAAGAATGAGGAGTTTAGATATCTTGCTCTTGTATTTCCATTGAAAATTTAGGACTAAATCCTAGGTAGGGAGAGATTATGGAGAGCCCTAACGGACTGTGGAGAGCCTGAAAGGCCTAAGAATGTATGAAAGTACAAATTGTAGGAATAGCAACGTAAAACATGGACAGAGCACACTGAACTTACTGGGATGCAATAGGAATAGAGAGTGAAAATCAATTTCATAAAACCCAAGTAATGCACAGTGTAGGGTGGACAAGCCATAGAGGATTAAAGTAGCATTCAAAAGATTTCTCATCTAAATATAATAGCTCACTAACAAAAAGAATCTGCAGAAACCACAAGACACAGTGATACCAGGAAGAAGAGGCAAAGAAGTTTGACAGGTGCATACTTGACTAACTTGGAATGCACATTCCAGTGCAAAGATGTAATTTGGCAGGTTCAGGGAAAGAGGAAAATGGGTAAATAATGAATAAAGCACTTGGTGAGGTGACAGCTTGCATTGAGCGCAATGTAGTGTACTTTACCTAGACCAGAGGGACATAAAATGACTGATTGGAACAAACATAGCTTCAGGTTCACAGGCAGAAATGCAAATGCCCATTTGGAGCTGATTCTCCATCAGCTGAGACTTGGCTGTGTGTAATCTTGTGTGAACTGCTGTTCTGCAGGAGTGTGTCTTCCTTTCTGGCTCCCGGGAGAGCTAGGAGTCTGGTCCTACCCTTTCCCCACTCACTGTAGGCTTTAGGGTGCTTTGCCTAAGATAGAAAGTGAAAGAAGTTTTTTAATTTTTTTTTTTTTTCCATACAGAGGGAGAGCAGCTAAGGGAGAGGGAAAGAATCCCAAGCAGACTCCCTGCTGAATGCAGAGTCCCACAAAGGGCTCAATCTCATGACCCTGAGATCATGACCTGAGCTGAAATCAAGAGTGGGAAGCTTAAGGGACGAAGCCTTAAGAAAGAAGGCTTTTAGAAAGGTGCCCCAAAAGAAATCTTTTAAAAGAATTTTTGTGCTTGTTCACAGTCCCTAGCATTTATTTTTGTTTTTGCATTTTTTAAAGATTTTATTTGAGAGAGAGAGTGAGCAAGCATGACTGATCACAAGTGGGAGGGGAGGGGCAGAGGCATGAGCAGACTCTGTGTTGAGCAGGGAGCCCCATATGGGGCTCAATCCCAGGACCCTGAGATCATGACCTGAGCTGAAGTCAGATGCTTAACTGAATGAACCATCCAGGTGCCCCTGTTTTTGCATAAAAAAAAAATGTTTTGGTTCAGTTTATATGGAAAACTCTTTAAAAACATCATAGTAATATCAATGAAAAATAATCTAATTCCAGGGAACAGGTATTGAGGAATGTCCATTTAGGAGTAAAAGGGGGGATAGTTTGAAACATGATGTCTAATCTCAGCTCTGATAGTTACTAGTTGTCTGAACTAGACAAGTGACTGGATAGCGGCCATCCTCTGCGAAGCCATGAGAATGTGTGATGGAACGTGCATACCAGCCCACTGCCCGGCACAGGACATGAGCTTTACTTTCTTTTAAAATTAAGAGTAACTTTATTATTTTTCTAATTACAAAAGCAGTACATGCACATTGGGGAAAAGTTGGAAGAGAAGGGAAAAATTAAAGCAGACATCATCTCACCAGATAGTAGTTAGCAATCTAAACATCTCTCGGTGTGTGTTATATAAAATCAAAATGAGGTCATACTATGCATATTGTTTTGTATCCAGCCTTTTTCTATTTATCAATATATAACGGTCATTCTTTCCTGTCAGAAACCTTCTGCGTCATTTTTAATGAATGCATAAAACTATGCAATTTAACCAAATTTCCAAATGGAGGGGGTTTACAAATAATACAATGATGGGACATCCTTGCAGAGAAATTCTTTTTTTTTTTTTTTTTTTGGTATAGCCTTAATTATTTTCTTCACTATAAATTTGCAGAAGTGGATATGCCTGGTCAAATACTATCAACATTGAGGCTTTGGATATATCTTATCAAACTGATCTCCAGAAATTTTAAACTAGTTTGCATGCTTATCAGTAGTATATGAGAGTATCTATTTCCCCACCTTTGTCATAAGGAAAGAATGTCTTGCATATTTAGGAAGGTTAAATGTTCTTGTTTGAATTTCTATTTTAGTTAATTACAGGGAACTTTTAAAATATACTCACTAGCCACTTGATTTTTCTTTTGCCTTTGTTCCGTTTTGTGATTCTGGAAGGTACTTTAAAATGGCAGCTCCTCTTTCCCCCTGTGTTTGTCTTCATGATTTGACTTAGTAAATTATTAATTTTTGCTTACATATTTGTTACTTTGGCATGACTTTCCCCTTCAGGGAAGCATCATTTTAGTCGTTCTCTGTATCCTGAGCAGCCAGGATAAGTAAGGATGCAGTAAGCATCTGGTAGGTGTGTGAATGGATAGGTGTCAGTGTGTGAAGTTAAGCTGGGGTGACACCCCTTTTCTGCTCACCCAGAGTCCACGCTGTCAGTGACTGGGGGTAGCAGGGCTCTTCTAAGCCATGCTTATGAGCTGAGCTCAGAGCTGTTCTCAGGGACCAGGCAAGAAGAAGTCTTAGTTTGACAAAAAGGGGAGGACTGTAAGACAGTGCGCAAAGAGGCCAGGAACTGTGGTACTGAGCCTGGTGGTCAGTACAGGACCAGGCGGAGGCCAAATGGGGGACAGCTCTGTGACAGGGCTGCATTTCTTTTGTTTCATCAAGTTTTTTTCCCTGTCTGACACCTTGGAATTATTCTATCTGATTTCCTCATTGATCATCTCACCCAGAAGGAGCTCTTTGGAGTATAAAGGATTCTTGCTATATTTATTTTTTTTTTGAGAAGGTTATTTTCACTCAGCAAAGACCAGTTGTTTTCATGTTGGACAGTGGGGCCATTTCTGTAGGCTGACTGGGATGTTGTCACAGGTTGTCTGTCCCCTCAGTCATTTGGAAGTTGGAGCTGGTGTGTGGCCTATCCTGGTGGTATTCTCTTGCCTTCTTGCTCTTTCTCTCTGGAAGTCCTATCTTATGAACTCCTCATATTTATAGGGTAAGATACAGAAATGAAAAAAAAAAAAAAAAAAGGAAGGACATTGATACTAGATAATAAGTTATTTATAGATTCTTAGAAGGTTTTGTTATCTGGGAGTCATAGATTGTGATCTAAACATGTCATGATAGAGCACAGAGTGTCTTACACAGTCTAGTCATGTTGGTAATATTTGCACAGTATATTTCATATAATGCACTTAATGAATATTTACTACTTATATTGACTCAGTTCTAAATCTGTGTCCACTGTCATTAAGTACATATTGGTATGGCAAATCTTGTTTTATAACAAATTGTGAATTGGTTATAAAATCACGAAATATATTGTTTGTTGATTGCTATTTTAGTAGGGACAGTTGTTTAATAAATCTCCCACTTATTAGGCTTTCAACCATAAATAAAAAAGAAAAAGAAGATAAAGCTCCTTGAGGAATATATTTTTAATTTGTATAAACTGTTAATATTTGTTGATTTATTAGAATATTCTCTTTGAAATAAATAACATATCTAGGCCTTGCGTCTTACATCATTTGCTTATATATTTAAATCAGAATATTACATGACATTTAAGATATGCATATGCAGTAGAAAATGAATTTTTGACATTTACTTGGTTTATTGGATCATTGTGGATTTCCAAGCCTTGTAACTTAAGTTCATGATAAATGGTTTTTGAACACGTGACATCCAGTTTGGCCCTTCATAGAAGTAAAGTGAATCAGTTTATAACTTTTTTTTTTTTTTTAGTTTCAAGAATCTTCTGCCCAGGAATGCATGTTGGTTTCCTCTTGTAATTTCTGTGGTTCTGAGACTAGAGATGTTGATGCTCCTTGGAAGCCTGAGAGGTGGGCAAAGAATGATAGTTTAGACAACTAGTGGAGATTTAAGTAAATTTGTACATGAAGAAAAACCAAGAAAATATTAATAACTTTGAAGAAACTTTAGCCAAGAGTGATACAAAAACAACGGTCAGGAGTTTGGATAATGGGAGTCCAACTAAGGATGACAAGTACCGTCAATGAAGGGAGGGCAGGAGAGGAGGTCATACGATGGTGCTCCACAGATCAGGGAACACTGCAAATAGTCCACTGTACCACAAGCCTTTGTTGGGAGAAGGCAAGTAGAGGCTAAAAAAAAAATTAAAAAAAAAAAAAAAGATTTATGCCCAAATGTAGCAAAGGCAGCAAGAAGTGGGGTGGGCTTCAAGGTTGACATTGAGCGCAGCTGTAGGTAAGTCATTCGGTTCTAAGTGTGGTGCAGTAGGAGACGTTCTTTAAGGGAACATGAGTTGGACCTCCCACTGGTGCCGTATTGGATGCCGATCAAGGAGCAGAAAGGCATGCTTTAGTTGGATTTGAGGGAGCTGCTTTGTATTCCCGTTACCAGAGCTCTTTATATTCTGGGGCTGATCTTTCGTCAACACCAAACGGATGGCTCATGTTGTTCAGGAAGGTCCCCTGGGAGAAATAGAGTATTCTGGAGCTCTGACATCTTCCAGGAAGGCTGCAAGTTTCAGGTCTGGCAGATTTTCATAGTAGGATCCTAAGTGCCCTCCGTCTCCCTGCTTAGCACACTCTCCTGAAGCATGCGTTCTGTCACCCTCTCTCTCACCACGGGGGGAGCATTTTTAACTTGCCTGCACCCCCTGCCATCTCTGGCAGTCAGTTTCTCACAGAAACAATCTGTGATGCTCCTGACCACCTCCCCTCCTCCTTCCCTTTTCCTCCCTTTCCTCCCTCCCTCCTGCTGATTTGTTATTATGTACTGCAGCTGCCCGGAGGATTTTAAATAGACCCATAATGGCACAGCAGCGCCTCTTGGAAGTTTAAATATAACCTTCTTGTTAATCTTGTCTGTGGCGGCAGCAGGAACAGCACCTGGAGAAGAAGGCGATGGGCAGGAGAGGCCCTTGGGGTTCTACCCCTAGATCATGGTTTAGCAGTCTCTCAGGTGTCCCAGGATCCGACAGCATTTGGACCCAACCTCATGGTCGTGGCTCTGCCTCAGTTGAAGTGCATTTGGTGTTAGATTGATAGTCCCTAGAAATGTAAGCACGATGGAGAAGAGACCCCCGGACAAGGGGGAAAGCTCTACCTTCTGCCGAAGTGTCACTCACCCCTCTCCCCGCCTTAGCATCCCCCTTCCCCCGCCCCAGAGGCAGAATGTGTTTGGTCTTATTGAGCCTTTGGCCCTGTATGGCGGCCTGGAGTGGGAAAGGTAGGTTGGTGTCAGTTGCAGGAGTGGCCCGGATTCTTACGGAAGAGGTGCATACATCATAAGCACTTTCAGTGCACGGTCTAAGGGCCTCAGATGGCTTCCGGACTGCCCTGACCCAGGGCCATGAAGTTGTTCAGGAAGAGAAGAAAGACTGCAGATTCTGGCCCCAACCTGTCAATGTTTTCTTAGACTTAACAGATGTCAACCCCTAATATTAATTCAGTTGTTCAGTGACTATTTATTGGGTACTGGTGATGATGGGAACTGTTCTGAGATCGGTGAAAGAGAGCGGCTACAGGGAAATGAAGTACCTTGTTAAATTCAAGGAAGATCTTGATGTTGGAATAATAAACTGCTCAGAACAGAGATTTTTTGGAGGATGTGTCCTAATATCCATCTGGTTCTGTTGCTTCATGTAGAAATGTTCTAGGATGTGCTGCTTATCCAAGGATAGGAATAAAAGAGAGAAGAAATTTCATGGGGGAAAAAAGAGTTTTAGTTCGATAAAGTATAAAGAACTATGCTAAACTCTTAGTTTTGGTGGAAGAGATAGGGGAGTATTTCTCATCTTAAGGCAGTTTCCGACATAAGAGGAGAGGCTGAACATATCATGATAAGCCCATCAAACTTTGTTATGGTATATTTTTGAGTATGTGCAGAATTTATATATATATATATATATATATATATATATATATATATAGCTCTATTTTATACTGTGAGGTGAACATCGTTGTTTTCACTTTGCATAGGAAGAAAAAATGAATACAAACAGATTAGTTTCCCCAAGGTCAGCCAGCTAGAAAGCTGTGGGACCAAGGCATCTGTCTCCATCTAAGATTGTGTGCTGTTCATCTTTTTGTCCCTATAGGGGCTAGTACGATGTATATAAAATTACAAAATTCACACTCTTTTTTTAACTGAGTGATTGAATGACGACCCCATGTGATCTTCTTTAAAACACTACAATCATATATTCATTTCACAATAAGCCCATAAAAACCATTTTAAACATTTCAGTAAAATGGTTATGAGGAAAGGGGATGGGTCAGGAATAACCTGGGTTATTAGGCCATAACAGGTTATAGTCATACCTGTGGGCTATTAAGGAGACATCCCAGGTCACCGTAGACACACCTTGGTAATTAGAGGGACATTCCATGTCACAGTAGTCACACCTGGGGAATTAGGGAGACATCTCTGGTCAAGGTAGACCCTCTTGGAGTTTTAGGGTGACATTCAGGTCAGGGTGGACCCACCTGAGGAATCAGGGAGCTATCCCAGGACAAGGCTGGGTGTGATTGATTGCAGAATGCATTCTGGAGTTTTGCTATTGGAAATATAGCCTGAGGACCAGAGGCATCGGTATTTTCCGGGACCTTGTGAGAAATACAGAGTCTTTTCGCTTCAGACCTTCTAAATCAAAGCTGTGACTTAAAAGATGGGCTTGGGGGCTGCCTGGGTGGCTCAGTGGGTTAAGCTTCTGCCTTCGGCTCGGGTCATGATCTCAGGGTCCTGGGATCGAGTCCCGCATCGGGCTCTCTGCTAGCCAGGGAGCCTGCTTCCTCCTCTCTCTCTCTCTCTCTACTTGTGATCTCTCTCTGTCAAATAAATAAAAATCTTAAAAAAAAAAAAAAAAAAAAAAGATGGGCTTCGCTGAGACTGAGTAGGGAGAGAGGCTTTTTACAAAGTGGCACCTGGAAATTATTGGAGGTAGGAGACAAAATGCTGGTGAGGTATTAAGCACTGCTAGAGCATCACTGAAGTGAACCAGCAGGAAGGGCAGAAAGGATCACAGGAGGGTAGCTAGCCGGCTTGTATCTTCCTGTGGGAGAACAGCTGGACCCTTCAAGTTGACCAGCGCTGTTTTATAAGATTTCTAAGAATAAAGATAATACCAAGCCATTTTTTTTGGATTTATATCCACTCAATAAGGACATTAATAACTTTTAATTCTCTATTGATATTGAAACCAGTTGTCACTTTACTCAAAATATATAGTTTTCTATCCAATTGCGTGAAGCTGGACTTATTTGACAGGTCCTGCTGTCTACTCATATTTTGAGAAGAACGTTAGGGATTTTTCCAGATTATTAGCACAGTCATGTCTGAAGTGAGTGAAACAGAATGAACCAGTCCCTGGCCCAGATGGGAACTGATTTCTCTACTTTCGCTGTTGCGGTTGTAAAGGTACAATTGATGCGTATTTTTAATCTTCTGTTTATGGCAGTGAGTGAGAAATACAAAGGCTGAATGCTTTGTCTGCCTTTAAGGAGCTTGCTGTCTAAATACAGAGAAGTGGAGGTGTCATATTTCTTGTCATAATAAAATCTTTGAGGTGAGAATGAGCAAGGCAGGTATGACAGGTAATTAGGAAAACTAGTGTCTTGTACTGTTTTGCCACTAAGTTTGTGTTCTTGGAAAACACCTTAATTCCCTTCAGGTTTCACTTCTTCTCTCTGTTAAAATGGGAAGTTGGGGCTGGGTGGACTCTAAGGTCTTTTTCTGATCAGGCTCCTAAGCCCGCAGGAAAAGGGCAACTCAAGGGGCAGAATCATGGATGAAGTTTGCCTGGCCAGAAGGAAGGGACTAGATGTGCTATAGAAAGCCTGTTTATCTCACAAAGGTTTTTTAAATGAGTTGATCTTTTTCTTTTTTCTTATAAGGTGACTTACTACTTGCATTACTAATTACCTGCTTTCAAGGTTAATGGACATTTCCATTTCAAATGTTTCTAAAAGCTTTTCGGAATTGAGGAAGGGCTTTTCTGGTCATTTGCAAGCCCAGCTGCTGTTGATCCTTGCCTGTGCCCTATAGTCACAGTTAGGCTCCCCTTTGGTCCTCTTTCCTCCACTAATCAAGTGAGATTAAAGGGAAGGATGATCGATGAGGAGTCTGGCTCAAAGTCTGAGTGCCTAGGCCTTCATTTTATGGGTCTGTACTTGGTCAAGTTTTCAGGCAAGGACATATTTTACAATATTTAAGATACATGTTGTTCCCTGAGATCATTCTATATTTTCATTCATCTTTCTCTGGCAATATCAGAAACAGGTGTTCCATTAATAGCTCACATTTGTTGGACTCTTACTCCTTGTCATGTACTGTAAAGTACTTTATATATATTACCTCATTGAATTTGTACAACATAGTGAATTGTATGTTGTTATTATGTCCCATTTTACAGGTGAGAAAACCGAGGCTTGGAGAGTTTGTGCTAGGTAGCAGAGTAAAGTGCATGGCAAGGTCAAATCTAATTCCTCCAAATGTGAAACCTACTTTTAAAAAGAATAATAATAAAAATAATAATTATTATAAAAATTATTATTATTATTATTTGACCCTGCACTAACCTGATGTTTTCTTCTAGAGAAGGCCTAACCCATATTTTAAGGGTGATAATCCCCTTCTGGTGTTACCTTGTACTCTTAACTTTAGATACCCTAATAACACTTTTTTTTTATCTTGTTAGGTGACCAAACTCAGTTAGCTTATTGTCTGCTAAATATTTCTAGATTTTTGCCCCCCTCTACTCAGTTAGAGTAGGTTCTCTGCATGAAGCAGCACTTGTTCCGGTTAATTTTACATGCTGGGTTCTGCTCCTGTCTCAGTGATGGCCTCCAGTCATTTGGAATTCTGCTCGATGAGCTGAGCAGCATTCTGGTGGCTCCTCTAAGTCCTGAAACATCAGAGTGGCCCAAGAAATCCTACAGCTCTGTGGCCTTCCATAGCCATCCCAGGAGCCGGCTCTAAGCATGGGGCAGCGCCTCTCTTGGCCAGGCTACCTGGTAGTGGAGAAACGGGGCTGAATTTCAGCACATACCTGCAGTGCAGTCTGGCTTCTGTGCCCAGGAAGACGAGGTGGCCTGGGTGTCCATCTGGACTCCGTGATCACCTTCTGGGAGGCCAAAAGCTGAATTAGATTGTCATGGCTGAACAGAAAAGGGCATTTGTGTATTCTGAGGCTTGGCGAGGAGAGAAACAGTTGCCAGTATTTGGTGGAGTTTTATCTTTCCGCTCTGTGGCTAACATTGTTTATTTGGAGCCTCATTTCTTCTGGTGACTGAACTGTCTAGAGCAACTTTGTGATATCTCTGTCAGACTATTGGAGAGGAATTTCTTGCTGGAGATGTACTGGCGTGAAAATATTTTATTTTCTTGGATGTCTCTGTGACCTCTTGGGTGGGGGAGGGGTGGTGTCATGGTAATGGAGTTAGCTGAGGTGTGGTAGTTTATCCTGGTGATTACTCATCATCCTAGTGGAGTGTTTAATTTAGTGAAAGGTGTCTTTGCAGTTGCAGTGAAATGGACCTGGTCCTAGAAAAGCATCTAAGGGGTTATTGCCATAGAAACAAGGTGGGGGGGGGGGGTTCCTTACTCAGGAACATGGAAGTATGTAAGCTAGGTTCCTTTCCTTTGCTTTAACTTTTTTCCACTTTCATGAAGGTGTGGAAGAAATAGACTTCCGAGGAATCAAAAACCTACCCTCCTCCATTTTTAGTTCCTAAAAAGTCTGATGGAAGAAGGACATTACTGATTATGTCCAGTGCTGAGGAAGATTTTGAAGAGCACTGTTGGAACCCACCGTTCACACAATTCAAACACACGGGCCAAACCGTGGAGAAAGCCAGGCCCGGCGAGGGCTTCTCCAACATGTACTTGTCAGTGAGGCGCTGCACGGCGACTCTGGTTTTGGAGCTCTTTGGGAATCAGCAGGAAGTGGATTCAAACAAGGCAACGTAGGCCAAAGAAGGGTGGGAACCACATTTGCAAACCACATTTGGCAAGGTCCTTAGTGCTCAGTTCATTCTGTTTGCAAAGGAGGGAAGGTTCTGAACACGTTTGGCCAGAGGGTAAGTGTGGCCTGAAATTTTGGGGGGACCAAAGATTGGTGAGTTTTGTAATTTGATCCAAAATATTCAGGTCCACTTTGGGATGACTTTGAATTTTAGACACCACAAATGCTGTCAGGAATATTGCATGTAACACCAGTTTCCCCAGGCCTCACCGTGTTCTACCTGCATAATATTGGTTAACAGTCCAAATCACATTGGTTCTAGCTTCCTCCTCCTCATTCGAGACCAGGGTCCCGCACAAAGCCAACATCTGCAGGTGCTTTGGGGAGTGCTCAGGAAGGTATGGCACATGTTTCCCAAACACTTCTAGTGTTCTCTTTATTGGGAATGGGCATTTTCTGTGGGTTTCCTTCTCCCCCTGCCTTGTGTTACTCCTGCCATTTCCTCTTGTTTTATTCGCATGGCTTCTCCTTCTGTTGAGTTCACCTCTGCCTGGCACCCCGACCTCTCTCCCAGACCCTGCTGTTTTCTCCCATTGAGACCACAGCCTCCTTGCAGATAGTACGGTTTTCCCACTAAGCGCCTGCCTCACGTGCACTGGGGCCTTCGTCATGCCAAAGCTTCCACGCTCTGTGATGAAGTATGTTACATACCGTTACCAACGCTGGATGCTTGTGACGTATTTCTTCTAAAGGTTTTAATGAAACAGCTTTCAAGTTTTTACTTACACCACCTCCTTCCTTGTCCCCTGAGGACACACACAGCTTGGGCTGGATGATAGGGTCAAGTGATAGCTATCAAGGTGGCTTCTGAGCCATTCATCCCATCCTGTGACTACTGCATTGTTAACAGACCAAACACTTTTTTTTTAAAGATTTTATTTATTTATTTGACAGACAGAGATGACAAGTAGGCAGAGAGGCAGACAGAGAGAGAGGGGGTGGGGTAGCAGCCTCCCTGGTGAGCAGAGAGCCTGATGCGGGGCTTGATCCCAGGACCCTGAGATCATGACCTCAGCCGAAGGCAGAGGCTTAACCCACTGAGCCACCCAGGTACCCCCAGACTGAACATCTTTTGATTCTTTCTTGTCTTAGTCTTCCCTAGGCTGCTTCTTCATTTCTCCTGAAAATAGACCAATGCAGAGCCCACTCCTCCAGTTTCCAAGGCATAACTGAACACTGAAAATGACGGTGCTGGCTCAGCTGGGACATGACCTTCTTTACTGGTCCTGGGCCAGTGGCTGCCCTCTAGGAAGTGAGAGGCCCTGCTTTGAGTTGTGGTAGGCACCCAAGGCTAATTGACAAGAGCACTGGACATTGAGTCAGAATGCATGTTATAATCATGGCTCTGGCAACCACCAGCTCTATAACCTTGGGCAAGTCCTTAGTATCTCTGACCTTCAGCTTTCTTGTCTGTACATTTGAGTTAAAAATTCCTAGCTCACCAGGCTGCTGAGAAAATGGCAGAGCTAATAGAATGGTATTCTTATGGTTAACTCAGAAATTGTAATACACACACACACACGCACCCTAATACGAACTAGAGTGTAGTATATTATCTACGGTACCATCATTTGATTCTTTTTGTCACTTTAAGTTTTGTGACTCTTTTCCACAAAAGGTAGAATGTTAGCTCTGTTGTCATGAACAGATTCTGGTTAAGTCCTTTCAGTTCTGTCTGTGCCGCCATTTATTTATTTATTTTATTCTGTAGCTATTATATGGTGACCTGTGCTAAAATAAGGAAGTACCATGCAGAGGGCTCCCCGAGCCATCTTCTCCTTTCCCTGATGGGGGACCCCAGCTCGAAGCCCCATGTCTCTTTGGACAACCTGCCGTATGTCTGGGGCAGAGCCCCAACCTTGTCACTGCTGCACCAACGCCAGCCCCTGGCCTTGCTCTGCCTTTCACTCCTGGTCCCACTCACTGGCGTCTTATTTTAGCCCTAGTCTTGCCCAAACCAAACTGCTCACCTTGGGTCCTGCTTTCAGCACTGGATTTGGTCCTAAGAATGGTCCTAATTTCACAGTAACAGCTTCAACTA
Organism: Mustela lutreola; assembly: GCF_030435805.1. Taxonomy (NCBI): domain Eukaryota; kingdom Metazoa; phylum Chordata; class Mammalia; order Carnivora; family Mustelidae; genus Mustela; species Mustela lutreola. Next base: position 94,170,235 of record NC_081297.1, read on the forward strand.
CAGGAACGGGTATCTTAGCTATGTTTGAGGTTCCTATTACATATTTTATAAAATCACTGCCCATTGGTGTTTCCCACTGCCCAGTGTATCACCACCACACCTCCAAACTCCCCTGCACCTCCTCCCCCACCACCAAAATAGAAAAGAGACAATTTTCCACAGAGGGTTCATGGGAGATGACTATCATGAGATGTAATTACCCCACAAGTTATGGTAAACATAATGGGAGGCTTCTGGGGGCTTCTTGCTTTTGTCTTTAACTATTTGGATCCCTCAAAAGGAGAAATAAAGACATTTCATCTGGGTCAGGTGGACTTACGATTTAGGGAACAGTAGAAAAAAATTAAGGTCTTTTTTGTTTTTGCTTTTAGAAGTGAATCTATGTATCTAAGGAAAACAGAGATAGTGAGCTCAGAGAATGATGATTCAGATCAGAAGGAGTTGGGGATGAGGGGGTGGGAGGTCTGAGGGGCAGGACAAGAGGAGGCAGGAAGGCACGGGAGGGGCAAAGGTTGGTACAGAAACATGGGGCTGAGGAGTCAGGTCCCTGCGGGGTTATTGTGCAAGGGCCCAAAGACCCTGCAGGCTGAAGATCAGAGAGATTGACTCAGAGGGACCATGTCTGTGACGGACAGGCAGGTTGAGGCCAGGAAAGCTGAGGATAGATTTGTACCTGGACTAGAGAGGCCATGCATCCCCTAGTTCTATAGGAGCTCTGAAGTTTGAAAGCTGGACAGACATCCCAGGAGAGGGGCTGTCCCCAGCTGATAACCTCAAGTATCAGGTATTTCAGGGGCTGCAGGCAGATAGCGATGAGGATGTGTCCTGCCTGAAGTTCATGCCAAGCTTTGTTAATAAGAAACTCTCCTTCCGATTTGCTTCACCTTTGTGATCATGTATAACCTGGTGCCCTTCCACATTTTGGTAAAAACTAGTCATGCCCATAAATTATTGCATCAGAAGCTCTATGGCCTGAAGACATTGTGCGTGTGGGTGTGGAGGGAGAAGGGAAAGTTGCTTCTAGTGCCTACCGCTTCTAGTGCCTACCGCTTCTCCAGCCTCCACCTCAATCCCTAGTGCCTACTGCTTCTCCAGCCTCCACCTCAATCCCTAGTGCCTACTGCTTCTCTAGCCTCCACCCCAATCTTTTCCCCTGGTTTCTCTCCAGGTGGATTTCAGCTGATACGAGTGGTAACAGGAAATGCTGAAAGACGTCCTATTTAATCAGATAAAGCAATAGCTAACATTTATGGGACATTTATTTGTTGTACTCATTGCCTTGCCAAATTCTAAGGCATGGAATCAAGGAATCATTGAATCCTTCCAACGCTCTTTGTACTTGGGTCCTGTTATTAGAGCCCATCTACCATCAAGGTCAATTTCTCTGAATATTCAGAGTCACTAGGAAGCCAATCTGGAGCTGACACTCAGGTGTAACACCAAGGTATTTACCGCCCAGATATTCTTCATTTTGGGGTCTCTTGAGGTGTGAGAAGGACTGGCCCAGGGGACGTAGACCAGCCCCCCCCCCCCCCCACCGAGCTGTAGTACCCTTTATTCCCATTCCCTGAGTGTAAACTTAAGCTATCTTCCAAAATCTTCTTGCTGGAATATGGAGGGCATGCACATTTAGTTTAATAGCAACATCCCTTTGCGGTTATTGCCACTTAAGATCTCAATTGGTGACAGGATATCATTAGTGCACTATTGTCCATGGTTTATCATTCGGCTACCCTGGCGTGGGTCCTATAGAAGCGTGGTTGTATCTGTGAGTTTATAACCTCCGGCATGCAAGGGCTATGGATAAAACACTCCTTGGCTGTTTTAAAAACATTCTCTCTTGTTTAATGAGGTTTTTAAGTGTATGTAGGCAAAGAAGACCAAGACTCCTTAAGAGGCCTTTGGCAAGAAGCTCCAGAGGTTTATCTGGGGCCGACTTGAAATGTGGAGATGAGCTATTAATCAGATGGTCAGCAAATTAAGTGAGTTCAACATTTGTAGGAGGTTTATTGCTCCATCGCTGGTTTTGTCTTCCATTTGCTTGGAGGCAGCTCAGGCGGGAGGCTGATGGGCAGAGCCGAAGATGGCCTTCATTGGAGAAAACAGAGATGGTTTCTCCTGGCAACAAAGGTGGTTCCAACAGAGTCCTCCGAGTTCAAAGGGAGATGCCTGGGCTGCAGCTATTAATACCTTCCCTCAGATAAACAGCCTTCCTGGCTGGGAGCAGGGTTTAACTCCCATGGGAAGCATCAATACAGAGAAATTAAAGGCTCCCCAAAGAAGGGGAACCAAAGTTTATATAAGAGGCATATGACATAGTCTTCTCAGTGGACACCAGGAGATTTCTGTGTCTAAGTAACTGGAGTACCTTTTGGAAATCACTCAATTTTTCCATCCCTTGGTGACCTCATTTTTAAAATGAAGGCATTGGGGTAGATGACCTCCAAGGCTCCGTTAAGTGCAAAAATTTTACGATTCTAGCAAAGTCTTGGCAAGAATTGAGTGTATTGATAAGGTCTTTATATTGAGATTTTTAAAGAAGATCTTATTTGTTTATTTGACAGAGCGAGAGAGAGAGAGCACAAGTAGAGGGAGAGGCAGAGGGAGAGGGAGAAGCAGGCTTCCTGTTGAGCAGGGAGCCTGATGTGGGGTTAGATCCCAGGACCCCAAGATTATGACCTGAGCCGAATGCAGATGCTTACCCGGCCACCCAGGTGCCCTTTGTATGAGATTTTTAAATGATACCTTTCTATAATTAGTATATAATGGTTATGATCTGTAGAAATAACAGAAATGTTATGATTTTAATAGTTACATTTGCTGAAAATAGTATATTTGCAGTTAACATTCTATTGAATTCTGTGGTGGCCTCTCTGATATACTAAGAGCTCAGCTCTGTCCTCAAATCTCAGCATCTCTTCTTAGGATCAAAGTGGAAAACTTCGTCACACAACGTCTCCCTTTCTCTGATGTTCCCTGCCTTTGGGAGTGATCTTACACCTTTCCACCTCTCCCACCTGAGTCTCTCTCCAGCTGCCACACACATAGTTATGGCCCAGATGGAAACTGGTCTTTTTCCTTTCCTTCTACCTACCTCCCTTAGCTCTTAGACGTCAGGATATTAGTCCCAAAGGGACTTAAGATTCCAGGGGACTTCATGGGCATCCACGATGCGAATTGTGACGCAATTGTAGATTGGGTGCTGACCAGTCTAGTTGGTGAGATAAAGCTGAGACCTTTATTCTTAGACGTGTGGGTTCCATGTTTACACCAACTATCTACCTTTCCCTTTTCTCTTCCGTATTGAGTGACTAGGAGCAGGTCTGGCAGCTTATTTACAGAAGTTGCTCTCATCCGCCTAAATTGTATCTTCAACCATGTTGATGAGTCTGTTATATGAGCTAGTAGTCTTAGTTTACCAGCCTTTGGAGAGTACTAGGATATATGGAATCTTTAGATAATTTGCAAACCTTATGAAAGCTCGTATTTTTCACTGTCTTCCTCATGAGACCGTTTTCTAGCTGAATTGGCTATTGCTTGTGTTTCATTTCCCCCCATTCTGCCGCCCTTTGGCAGTGGTGCTTATCCTAAGCTCTACCCATCCCGCAGCGGGAGGGGGCTGGGGAAGAAGCAGAGGCTCTGTTATGTCAGCCTTCAAGGAGAGAATATTCGAAATCGAGCCGATGTTCGTGACAGGCAGATACACAGCACTAGAATTTGAAGACTTCTATCTATGTAAGGGCATTCTTGAAAGCAAAGACCCATCTTACCTGCCATTATCTCCCTCAGTCCTCGATTGTCTAAAATAGAATCTTCGCCTTTTCTGATGATACATGTGAGCAAGGGGATCAGTGGCTGAAGAGAGGAGGAGGAGCACCACTGTAGTCTATCTTCTTTCCTAGGGGGGCTGCTGGGGAACTTACGAAAGTTCTCCATGTAACAATCCAGGGATACTTTGGCGGGCCTCAGTGAGCCTGACTGTTCTATGCAGTCACTTGTTACGCCTGTTCTTATGGGTCTTAAGCAACACACAGACACACACACACCCCTCCTAGTCGGATCGGAATTTGGGGAGGTAGAGGATGGACATATGAAATAGCAGAGAAGAACTGTCCATCGACGTTTCCTCGGAGGAGGCTGCTGACTGGCAGATTTTTTTTCTTTCTTCTTTGAAATCTGCATTTGTTGCCTCGCTTTTGTGGAAAGTCTCAAAAAGGGGGCACTAAGTGCTCTTGAATAGGTCCTTTCTCCACTCCCTCCGCAGCCCCTGCTGCTCTCAGTGGCAGCCCCAGCCCACTGTGCCGCTGCATTGATGAAGAAAGGGACTGGACAACAGGCACAGCTGCAAAAACAAGCCAGGCCACTTTCCCTTTCTTCCCTTTGGCGTTACTGAAAGAGCTATTTCCAAGCTTACACGGTTCACCTGGGCTTGCATTCAATCAGGGCTACACCCGTGCCCCCCCCCCAACCCTGATACTTTGGGAGCAAAATCAGGCCCATTCCTGGTTCCTCAGGCCTTTCGTTGGCCGCCAGCCTCTGGACACTAAGACACATAGAGCAGCCGCAAGCCCGCTGTCCTCACTGTGTACGTGTGGGCACCAGCGCTGCGAAGTAGCTGGGTTGACCACTGATGTAATTAAAAGGGAGTGCGATTTTGAAAAGCAAGTGAGCTCAGCTATGGCCACTCTTTGGGAGGCCAGGATATCAAGTAGGAAAGAGGGAGATGGCCATGCTGTGGACATCCATGCTATGTCTGTGGCTCCCACGGAGCTGCGTGCTGTTGGGAATATGGGAACTTCTGTTCGGTTGTACATTAGCAGGGTTACCGGTGCACTTCTCCTGCCACTTGAATCAGAGAAGCCAGAAATTTTCTTAATTTGGTTTTATATTTAATTTCTTCCTCTAGCTTGGGAATCCTGGCTGAAGAACGATGAATGGTGACAGTAGCAGGAGAAAGTGAAGTCCGCCTGCTGGGTTTCCATCAGGCACTTGAACTGAAAAAAGTGGGCAAAAGGCAAAAACTCTCAGGCTCTGCTGGGGAGGCCAGTCAGCAATTATATTTTCCTGGGTGGTGGAAAATGAGCATAAAATTGGGGACTCGAAATATCTGATGCTCTAACGCTGCCGATGACTCCGTGGCTTTGGGCGTGTCATTTAATTACTTCGTGCTTTGGCTTCATTTATTACAATAAATATGGGAGGTTGAAATGGAAACGTGGTGTGGCATAGAGTATCTACTCCCGGAGTCCTAGATTCACACTGTAGCTCTGTTGCTTAGTAATATTTGACCCTGGACTGGTCAGGGTAACCCTCTGAATCTCAGTCTGCTCAGCTAGAACACGTGAATAGTAGTAACGATAGCTATGCCATTCCAGGATGGCCGTGATGATTAAGAGAATGCCTAGAGAATGCCTAATGCGGTGCCAGCGCACGCCGCATACTTGATAAATATTATTATTAGTGGTGCTGTTCCTATTATTATAACGTTTTTATTACATAAAGGTATCGTGGAGGATTAGGATCACTTTTCAGAGTGGGTGGCTTTGAGTGGGATTTTGATTAGTGGGAAATTGCAAGAGTATGAAACAAGTTGGCCAGAAATGTGAAGGTGGGAGCATAGAAGACATGTCCGTGAATGGTGGAGGCAGACCAGTGAGGCTGGGACAGAAGGCGTGCGGGCGTTTTATTGTGAGACCAAACCGGAAAGTGGTGTTGGGGTGAAAGTGGGAGGAATGTGATTGGCCATTCGGGTAGCTCACACTGTATTCTGTTCTGTACGTGATGTGACCGGTTGAAATGTTGTGAGAAGGGGAGTGACATGATCATACCTATGTTTTATTACATGTGTACTATGTTTATTATGTACATACTACATTTGTTACTGTACATATTATTCAGATGGGCTTGGAATAAGGATGGATGTTAGGGGGCCAGCTAGAGATTGATTTTAATAGAGAAATTGAGAGATAAATGAGAGCTTAAAGAAGGTTGTGGGAAAAGAGGAAGGACACAAACATAAGTTATTACTGAATTAGAATCTTTTCACTTTTTCTTTTGAATTAAATTATTAGAAACTGAAATAGAACACAAATATTTAAAAATAGCATCAGTCAGAAAGAACATAAAAACAGCATTTAGTGAGATGGGTTAGTCTGCCATTATTTTATGTGTAATACACCATCCAAAACTTTAGTGGCTTAAAGCAGCAAATCCTTTACTATTTCTCAAGAGCCTAGGAGTCAGCTGGACAGCTGTGTGTGGGCTTTGGGTTGGGCTGAGTTCTCTCATGTCTGAGTGTTAGCTGGAAACGGGCTGGTCTGAGATGACCCCAGCAGGGATGGATGGCGCTCTTCCACATTTAGCTTCTCATTCTCCATTGGGCTTGTCCAGGCTGAGTCTCAAATCACAGTGGGCTTCTAAGAAAGAAAGCCAAATGTGCCAAGCCTCTTGAGGTCGAAGCTGACAACTACCACAGTGACATTTCTTCCACTTCATACTGACCAACCTGAGTCATGAGGCAAGTTCACTTGGGGAAGGAAATAGATTCTATCTCTTGATGGGAAGAACTGGACAGTCCTGTAAAGGAGCGACTATCCAGGGAGGCCATCAATCAAAGCCATTAGTACATTCTTTCTTTCACATGGGGACAGTTCAGATAGAACTGTGTGTGTTCACATCACAAATGTTTGTTGAGCATTTATTATATTCTGGTCACTACTCCAGACTTTCCTGTCTTCAGGAAGCTTCCTTTTAAGAAGGGAGAGAGACATCTATCTTCCTAGTTAGGACACAAAGAGATATGTATGTCCTCTGTTAGTTATACATTCAGTCCTGCCTTCCCCTTCCTTACCTGCTAAGAGGCAAATTCTGAAGATACTGAACTCTCAGGCTCAGACTCTCCAAGTTCTTGAGCTAATCTATATCAGGTCTGACCAGCAGTTCTAGAGTTTTGTTGCCTGAAGGGGGCTGCTTTGTTTATTTATAGTAATTTTATTTCATTTTATCCCCCATGATCATTTGCTTCATTACAGTAAAACATACTTTGTTTCATGGAAGAGCCCCAAGACCTTCGCCAGTCTCTCCAGACATTCACAAACCTCAGTCAGCCACCTTGGTCCATGTGCCCCAGAGCTGTGTGCCTAGATCATGGTGTCTTAATTACCATGATGTTTTAGCTTCTGAAATATTTCTCTGTTAACACCTACTTCACTCCGCCTGTTGCTTGGAACAAAGGGCTGCATTTCACCCTTCTGTCTCTCTGTGGTTCTCTAAAAATCCGTTCATGTTGATGTTCCTCTTGTCCTATATTTTAGAGATCAATAGAATGTCTGCAACTCATTACATGGGGAATCCTGTTGCCTATCAGCAGAAAGTAGGCATTATACATGGAATCACTAACTTATTCTCCTCTTTAACTCTGGTGCCTGAGTCCTTCCATTTTTTTGCATCCTGCCCTTTGATTACTAGAGTGGGAGAAGGATGAGCTACCCTGGGGGATTGGAATGAATTTTCAGTAAAGACATTGAGTAAGGTGAAGCTCTTCCTAATTTTTGGTGGCATATTATAAACTTTGATTTCTTTATTATTTAAGTTAGACATCAATTAGACAAACAATAGTTTCTTATGTTAATCATATTTTTAAACTTTCTCACCTGGTCCTTGGGAAAGTTTGGTTTCTTTTGGGAACTACAGTGTCCTTGGGTGAAGTCGTTGGTATTCTCTGAATGTGGGAGAGCTCTGAGTGTTCACACAGAGAAAAATGGACTGGATAGGTCCATTTTCTCCATCTCCGTAGACTAGAGGCTGGACACCTTCAGAGTTTCTGGCTTGCTGGTGAGCTGTAGTTTGACCTTTAGTGGGGAGATATGATGAGGCTAGATGTGTAATGGGGGAATAAAAATACGTGGCTGACTCAAGTCTAGAGCAAAGGGCCTCTGAGGTTGGATTCACCAAAGTGAAAGATAGTTCAAGAATGGTGTCCAAAGTGGAACAACAAAGTAGTGAGGGTATTTTTTCCTCGAATGTGTAAGAAATGAGTCTCATTACATTATTGTCAGGAAGGTAGCCACATTGAATCACCTATTTTAAAACTGGAGAAGCTGAGAGATAATCTAGAATTCTTTTTGTATTTTAGTGTAGCCTCAACCCAAAGACAAAAATGATATCTTACAGTCTGACAAATTTATCCCCTGAGAAGAGGAAAAGCATAATTCTGTTCATAACCTCAATGGCAAAGATCATCTGAATATAGAAGAGGGACATTTTCTTGCAAACTACTTAGAAATGTTGACAGTTGCGGAAGCCTAGTGCGGAAGCCTAGTGCCTGGTTGCTACCAGGAGAGTGAGTGAGAGTGAGTGTGGTGTGTGTGTGTGTGTGTGTGTGTGTGTGTGTGTACCTCAAGAGCCCCCTTCCTTCCTTTCCTCTGTGTCACCTACATAAGTAGGAAAAATAAAAATGATTCATTTTTCTCTGTAGCCTGTTTCTTTCCCTCAACAGACCTGCTGACTGGCCTATGCTTTCTAATTATGGAAAAGTGAAGCCTATTTCATCAACTAAAATAAATTCTGACCCTGTTTTAGGTTTAGCCTCACTAGCTCGAAGTCCAGCACATAACTCTGTTGACATAATTGATCCACAGACACTGAAGAGCTAAGGTGTGACTCTAGTAATAACACATACTCTGTGATGGGGGTATATATGTGTAATTACCTCACATTTATATTATAGTGTTAGACAGAACTGACACAGTTTGTTCACATTTTACTACATAGATACCATATTAATAGACTCTCTGAAGGAAACTTAAATGTCATGTAGTTCAACATCTCACTTAATGCAGGACCCTGACAGGTGGCCCTGAGCTCTTTTTGTTTGGAAAACATTGGAACATTTTTGGTGGCAGGGAACTTGCCTGGATGACCAAGAGGATCCATTTCATTCATATGTGAAAATTTTTCTTTATATTGAGACAAAATTTCCTGCATTGTAACAGCCATTTTGAGGGTCGTATTCTCCCCTCTGGAGTTCCTTTCCACCATTTTGTCCATCTGGCTGCCTTTAGGTACATTATGATAACTCTCAGGCAGTCCCTGAGGTTTTTTTTTTTTTTTTTTTTTTTTAACTAAAAAGCCCAATTTCTTCACCTGTTTCTCAAATTCAATGGTTGTCATATGTTTCATGCTGGACATTGGATCCAAGTACAGTGATCAGTTCCTTGTGTTCTGTTTACTGTTAAATCCAATGGAATGATCATCTCCCTTGTTTGGTGCACTATTCTTCTGTTAAAAAAGCTTAAGATGGTATTAGTTGCTTTAACAGCCTGATTTCCCAAGTTCACAATTAGCTGAGATTCAAAGTAAGCCAAGACTTCCCATGCTTTCTTTGTGCAGTTGCTTTTAAATTTAACCCAGTTCAGTACCATTTGCTGAGTTGATCTCATCTTTTTAGCCTGCCATATATTTTTGAAGTTTGATTCTCCTCTGATACCTCCGTCTTGTTGTCATGTGCATATTTTATAAATTTGTTGAAGCAGTCTTCTCCCAGCATACTAACTAACACGAGACTCACTAAGGATCCCTTAGTTATCCATTAGAGATACCCCTTTAAGCTACTTCTCCATTTTTCCACCAAGATTTCATAAGGGTCTTTGTTGAGTGTCATGTGGAAATATTCAGCCACATCTGTGATCAGGACACATTTCTTCTTGAGAAAAATAAAATATAAATGCATACCATGTGTACAAAATGGCTTTCGTGGTTTTTCCTCCTTGTGCAAGTTTCATAAACCATACCACTTACCCTTGCAAAACATCTTTTATATTTCTTGGCAGAGTTGTTCTTACAACACTTTTTCTGAGCCTTAAAAAGATATCCATTTTTCTCTACAAATAATAACATATAACCGAGATCTGCAAATATTCTTGCTCTTAGATTGTTTCTGACTCTTGGATTTTGACTTTCTCCTCTATAAATTTTTCTGCCCTGTAATTTTATAGACTCCTGCTCTCTGTTTACAATTTTACCCTTAATAAAAGTGAGTTCTTTAGCTTCCCTTCCCTCCATTCTGTGTAAATCCCTTAAATCCCAACTTTCCAGTCATTAATATTCCCATTTCTCCTGGCATCTACAGGATTTTTTTTTTCTTTTTTTAAAGAGTTTTGGGAAACCTGGTGTTTCTGCCATTTATTGTTGAAATGAAGCCATGACTAGGGATGGATACAACACCTGCTCAAAGGCCACATAAATAACATTCCATAATATTTGGGAGGGTAAATCATGGTAAATGCTTTTCTTTGGCTAAACCACCATGAATACTGGCTGGAATTCAGGTATAGAGATAGAAGCTGCTTACATAGGTGAGGAGACTCATGTAAAGCATAGCTCTGTGGTGAATAAGGATTCAGACACCAGATAAATAAAAATTGTACCTTTCCCTGTTTCTGTGCTTGGGCTGAACTGGCTAAATTCACTTTTGTGTTACCTTTGGTATGTCTAGGCCAGGGGAGGCATCATTTAATCTGTTAAAGATAGGGGACTGTTCTAAGTCATTATCCTCCAACCGGAAAAAGGCAGTGGCTGGGCAACAAGTTCTTAGAGAAGCTTCTTGATGTGGTGACGCCAGTTCTCTTGGATATTGAATACAAAATTGGGATGCAGATAGTAATATTGGGAGACGCAATAGCAAAGCTATGCTGGTGATCACAATAGCTAACATTTATGGATGTCTTGCTATGTGCCAGGAATTGTCCCTTCCCACTGAATTCTTGTAACAATCTTAGGAGGTATGTACTATTATTATCGCCTTTTGACAGGTGAAAAACTCAGACACAGAGATGTTATTTTCCCAAGATGAAGCAGCAAAGAAGTGGTGGCACTCTCAGTAGCCAAGTCAGGCATTCTGGCTCTGTAGAGTTGCACTGTCCCATAGTAGCCCACTAGCTTCCTGGGTCAACTGACCACTTCAAATGTGGGTGGTCTGAATGGAGATGTGTTGTAGGTGCAAAAGGTACACTGGGAACTGAAGGCTGTATATGAACAAAAGGTTGTGAATTACCCCAATAATAATTTTGATATTGATTACACATTAAAATATTACTTTGAGTATATTAAATTAAATTAAATATGGAACTGAAATTTACCTGCTTCTGGTTACTTATTTTATTGTGTTTATTCAGCAATTTAAAACTATGTATGTGGCTCAAGTTGTACTTCTGTTGGACAGTGCCGTTATAGAGCTTAACTCTCAAGGACTGCTATTTAGCAACAAACAGATAAGCAAACCTGAATATTGTAATATCCATGAAGTTAACAAGGAATGAAGAAAATGAGAGCAGAAGAGTTTGTAAGTTGTATGGGGTCCTGTAAGGATGGGAGGATATATTATACCTAGAAACTGAAAAGGACACAGAGTCAATCTGGGGTAACTGGGAAGGGTGTTATTTCTTCCTGAAATTAAAAGAAACTATTTGGTCAGGAATGAATTGGTTTCCTAGGAGCCAGAAAATCTCAGAACATTGGTCTTGGATTAAAGTATATGAAACCAAAGTAAACAAGTAAGTCAAGGGCAGGACCACCTAAAACAGTGGGTTTGAGATGATTTTATTACAAGGAAGACAGGGAAGAGATAGAGCAACATTTTCAGTTAAATAAAATGGAATCAAGTAAGATGATTCTTAATGAGCTGCTCAACTAAGTTTTAACTAGTGAGCCACAGTGTGGTTGAATAGTAATTAAACTATGGACCTACTTTTATACTACTTTGTAACAGATGATACATGAAAATAGTATGGTTGCTCTGAAGCCTGTGAGTATACCGTCCTCCTTCTAGGGTTTCCCACAGTCTGCATAAAGGGCTAATGCCTGACAGACCTGGGGCCCACAGCCCTGCTCTGTCCCTAAGGCCACCTTTAGTTCTGGTTGGCCGGTGAAGGTACCGATTGTTAAATCTTTTGAATATTATCCATGCTTAAGGAAAACTGTGACCTGTAACTTCTCTAATTTCATGTAGTTTGCACCATCCTGTAATATACTCAGAGGAAGTTTGTATTCTCCAGAACATTTTTCAGAGAGAATAATATATTCTCCACAAGAAACAATTTGGAAATTCCACCTGGAGTGGAATTTGAGTTTCAGGGATTTCAGAGTGAAAGAAAGGGTTCTCCTTGATATAGTGAGAGATTCATGAACAAGGATACAAAAGCTCCAAGGATAGGAAGATGGTAGAGGGAGAGGCTGGAGAGCATGAGTGTGGAAGTCCACTCTGGTAATCAGTATGGCCTGTCCTTAGCTCTGTCCAAATCTTACATGAGAGTGCTAGGCTCACAGGATGGATGAAAGAGGTAGATTCTTTCCCCCTTTATTTAGAAACCAGTTAAGTCTGGACTTGCTATTTCAACTCACTGGGTAGGCCAGAAGCAGACAAGCAGGAGAGAAATGGCAACCTGGAGAGAGACAGAGAAAGTAAGGCAGTGGAGTTGGAAGTAAGAAGTTATGAGAGATTTTTTTTTTACTGTTCTGGCTTAAGAATTGATATTTGGACCAAAGTCAGTAAGACCGCCCAAGAATAGGAGGCACCACCTGACATGTGGGCTACAAGCACATACTTAGCTCCTCAAATATCCATTGCATATAGTCTGTCTTCTGAATATCAGTGTTCCTTGAGGAAGGGGGGACAAAGGAGAAAGGCAAGCAAGACTCAGGAGGAGAAATTTCCCCCAGGTCTCCATGATGAAAAGGCACCAGATGATATGGCCCCTTCCCCTGTTTAATTTTCAAGTACTCCCCATTGCCTACCTCCAAGTCTAAACGCTGTAAGCAGAATTCCCAGTTTCCTGCTTATAAAATGGGAATACCACTTATGGGAAGAAAAATACATGTGGCTGATAGATGTGAAAAATGTTTAGCCTCACTCTAATGAAAAATACAGAAATTAAAACAACAATGACAGATCACTTTTCACTGACCAAATTGGCAAAAATTTTAAAGACGGTATGAACTCTGGCGTATAGTGAGATCAGCACTTTTCAGACGATGCTTACAAGAGTGTGAAACAATATGATATTTTTGGAAAATAATGTCTAAAGATGTATTAATGGCTTTTAAACAGTTAATATCCCTGATTCTTGCCTAATTCTGTGAGACTGTCTTCGTGACATCAGATGTGCAGACAGAAAAGCAGAAGCAAATATATCCCTCTCAATACTGTTTACTAAGCATTTACTGTGTCCACCACTACACTAAGTACTTCATGGTATCATCTGGTTTGCCCTGTGAATCAGGTGCATTGCTGACCCATTTTACAGGCCAGGAAGCCATGGCAAGAATGGCTAAGTAACTTATATAAGTCAGCAACTAGCCTGTCAGCGGTAGAGTTCTGTTCCAACCTAGACAATGCACCGCAGAGCTCCTGCTCTTAACCCTGAGGCTATAATGCAGTCGAGTGCTTACCTATTATATTATTTTACATATACTTTTTGTTCTTCTAGAGCTCCTCTAGAGCTTCTCTAGAAGCTTCTATCTCCGTCTCCAGCCTTTAAACTAGTGTCTGGTGCTTATGAGGTCCTTGATAATTAATCTGCTGGAGGAACAACCTAACAGAACCTTTATTGTCCTTAGAGCCAACTCCTCACTCATGCTTAAACTGTTCCCACTTCAAGAATTGGCTTCTTGCCCTGTGAATAACTAGGAATCATCACCACCACCACCATCGTCATCTTACCTGTCCTCCATGAAAATGTTCCTGCTTCCTGCTTATGTGTGATCCTTTTATTTTCTAAGCCCTGTGACACTTATGTTCATTCACTTCCTGATAATGACGTTACACTTTGCATTATTGTTTAATGTTCCAGGTGTCAGAACTGCAAACTCTTTTCCATAAAGGATAGCTTCCCATGCATCTTGCATCCTCCTTAGTGCTTAGGAAAGGGTATTCCAAGTAGTGTTTGTTCAGGAATAATTAAATTCATGTTATGGTTATGAAGGAAGTATATAAGGTGAGACTAATCATAAAACACATTCCCCAACCAGAGCTCTTGATAAAAAGACTTAAGCAAAACATTGTGTTTTGGCACCATTGTATAAATTTATAATTTCTCAATTATATGAGAAATTACTTTGTACAAGTGACCTTGCAAGATTAATAACCCAGTGGGTGTTAATCCCTTCTGCTAGGCCCTTGTCCCCCAATTAAGGCCTGTAAGATCAGACTAAATGCCTGTTCTAGACTCAACAGTTTCATTATTCCCATCCATATTACTCCTAATTTCTATCCCAGGGATGAGTATTCACTGATCAAGTTGTCTTGAACCCACATTGAGCTAATGAGCCATAATTAACCCACCTGCATGTTTACCTTTCATCTCATTACACTTCTGTTTTTTCACTTTTTGATAAAAACTCACTTGCAAAATTAACTAAATTGGGCCCAAAGTGGTTCTATCTTTATCTAATGTGTGTAACTGGTTTGGTACTCATTTGTACCAGTCATCAACTTGGGTGAAAAGAAGGGTCACATCTTTTGGTGTTTGATTTGCTGTTAAAACTGTCTCCTAAATTAATAGGAAAAGCAAATTTCACCCTTTGAAGATCTTCCTAATATCCATGCCAGATTTCTCAAGAACACCAAGAGTTTACTAACGCTACAGTTCAGCCTGATTCTAAACTTCAGATGGAAAGAGAACTGCAGTAGAGCAATCCTTGACCTTCCCCCCCACCGCCACCGTTTGTCTTTGGCTTGCAATATTTTAAGTGTATTCATTTTCTCCTTCACTGATCCCAAGATAGGTCCAATCTTCTGGGATGTTTATGTCTGGAAGGACTTCCAGAATCAGCACTATCAGTGTTAAAACTGGTCTTCCTTTGTGAACTTCCAATTCTTTACATAGAGCTGGGTTCATATTGAAGATTCTCCATTATCTCATGGAGGATTCCCTCATTTTCTTTTTCTGTCAGTGGTCTCAGTCTGGACTATAACAATGTACAGAAGAGTTTCCAGTAATTTCAAAGAAGTTGGAAGGTTGGAAGTCTCTTTTCTCCCAATAGGATCTTTGACCCCTTATTACTTCCCCCACCTCTTCTCCAGAGATCAGTGTTGTCCATACCAAGAATGATAGTTTTGTTATGCTTCAAAGTCTTTCACTTCTCCCCAAGGAGAGAATGTGTTTGTTGGTCTGTGAGTGCTTCTGGGAAGATTTAGACTTCTTTTCCAAAGCGATTCTCTGTGCTCGCATGATGAAGAATCAGCCAACAACTTTTACTAATGTTACGGTCTATCTCACCATGACCTGCTTCATGTATTTAACATATGTGTATTCTCTATGTATAGATCTTTCTGTGTTGACTCCCTTCTGCCTTTTTGGCATGTGTACACATCGTGCAGGTGTATGCGTGCACGAACTCACAACTGAGAACATTGGCGCTTTTAGATAACATAAAATTGAATTTGAGGGAAAAAAAACAAAACAAGGAAAATTCAGGCCTCTGAATAGAGAAAATTTTGACTCTTTAATAGAGCCTTGTGGTTTCAATATGGCTTAGATGGGAAGGAATTTGTGAAGTTTGTGCCTGAGAATCTGTGCCCGAGGTTTGGGTATACAGGAACAATGGTCAGTTCAACAGATCTGACCATCCAATTCCAACCCAACACCCCCACTGGAGTCCAGCTGTTCAAGGGTTCCTACCATTCTCGTCTTTGAGTGTGAGATTTCCTCACAACTATAATCAATGACATCACTGAGTTCTTCCAGAGAATGAGCCTCAGATCATTTATTTTACCATTGAGGGTTGGTAAGAATAGAGGTTGAGATTTTGCTAAATGAGAATACATTAGGTACAGAGCTGGGGGTGGTTTTGATGAGGAGGAATAGTGTTGGTGAGTGTGATTATTTTTGTAGACCTGTGAAGATATTTAGAAATGAGTTGATTTATAAAAGAAAAAACAAATCTGTTGCAAGGCTGCTATGTTGCCGGTGATAGAAATGTACTGTCTTAAGGGATCTGGATATTTAGAATTTAAACTTATTATTTCTGCCTGTCTCCTCTTACTCTTAGTTCAAGTATTCTGGGTTTTAAGCGTCCTCACATATTTAGAAAGTGACAGCTTAGGAGCCCATGCTGTTCTGAGTTGTACCAAAGGTCTGGTCAAGCTCAGAAGCTGTATTTAATTGAATAGAATGGATGTTTACTCCATGAGGACCCTGAAAACGATGAAGAATTTGTCAACCAGTTTGTGAATACGCACAAAATAAAACTTTTCCTTGCTTATATATTTTGGCCATCATATGTGGGGAGCACAGTCACACTTTATTTGTCTGAAAACTGACTGTGTGTCAGGCACTGTGCTAGGCAGCTTCCTGTGTGTTGTCTCATTTGATCTTCTTTACAACTCTATAGAGGAAGAATTAGCACTTCTATTTTATAGGAAGAGATAATGCTTGGGCAAATGAAATAACAGCCTAAGAACACACACCTATAAAAAGTTTCCAGATTTGAATATGAATTTTTAAATTCCAAATCCAATTCTCTTTCCATAGCCGAGTTATGCTTCTTCTCACTGGTTTGTTTGTTTGTTTGTTTGTTTTTTGACCTTGGCTTCTTAGTAAATCTTTTTATTTATTTATTTTTTAGAGGATTTTATTTATTTGAATAAGAGAGAGAGAAAGAGAACACAAGCTGGGGTGGCAGGGGTGGGTGCAGAAGACTCCCCACTGAGCAGGAAACCCAATGTGGGAAATCAATCCTAGGACCCCAGGATCATAACCTGAGCCCAAGGTAGACGTTTAACTGACTGAGCCACCCAGGTGCCCTAGTAAGTCTTCTTTTTAAATCCATGCAAGTTTATGCCTGAGAAAGAGATGAGTATTTATTTGTATCTATTGCATAGCTTGTTAAAGGAAAGCATTCATTTTTTTTTTAAAGATTTTATTTATTTATTTGACAGAGAGAAATCACAAGTAGATGGAGAGGCAGGCAGAGAGAGAGGGAAGCAAGCTCCCCGCTGAGCAGAGAGCCCGATGCGGGACTCGATCCCAGGATCCTGAGATCATGACCTGAGCCGAAGGCAGCGGCTTAACCCACTGAGCCACCCAGGCGTCCCGGAAAGCATTCATTTTTAATCTCCGAGTAGACTCTAAACCATCAAGTACTTTATTTGACTTTCTTTCCAAGTGATTTGTACCGACTTGCTATGCCACATTCTATGTTAGCCATGTGTTACATACTAAACAAACACCAGTGGCTGGATAAAGGAAAGATAGATAGGAGAATGCTGTCAGTGTATGCTGTTGCCCTTTCAGGGATGTGCCTGAAAACTTGGGAGCTGTGCAGAAAGCTCTGGTTGCAAGCTTTGTGTTGAAATACTAATCCTAAGGGCTCAATTAAAGTTATTTCACCTTTAATCTCCAGGCTAAAAAAACAATGTAACCTTCTTCTACACATTAAATACTTCAGAAGTAAGTCTTTCTGACAATTACTTAATCACCATTGTACATTTCCTGATACCCTCAGAATGAGCCAAATTTGGTCAAAGCCAATGAACATTCAGTCCTTTTGTAGTGATCATGGATAGACAGGTCCATATGAGATCTTGCCTGGGAGTTCAGAAGACTGAACTCTAAGTTTGATGGCTAAAGCCAGGTCTTCCATCCTAAACTCAAAAGGAAGTGGGAAATTAATTGATTTGAACTGAGTGCAGAGCAATTGTAGGTACAGTGAGGAAAAAGTCAAAGATTGGGGTGAATTTAATTTTGTTCAGGGTATGGTACTAGAGAAAGAAGGGCAAGGTGGGGGAAAAGATTGGGGTGAATTTAGTTTTGTTCAGGTATGGTACTAGAGAAAGAAGGGCAAGGTGGGGGAAATTTCATTTCTTGCAACTGTGGAGAATAAGATATAATTAATATTGTTGGAGTTATTAAAGTATCATAAAGATAATTTAATAAATTTTTATTTAACAATAATAATAATATAATTACTACTTAACATTAATAATTAATGATTTAATACAATATTGTTAATAAAATATTATAGCTAGTAAAGTGGGAGCCATATGCAGATTAGCAGAAATCCAAACAAAATAGAAGATCAGGTAAAAATAAATAGCTCCTTTTCTGAAATGTTATGAGTTGGCCTCAAGTTGCAGCAACAGCCTTCCCCAAAGCCCCGTAGAGCTGTGTGTGGGTCCTGGTGGCCTTGGAACCAGCTGTCGCATCACTTAGGTGTCTTTGCTCTTTTCAGTGTACATGTACAGTCTGCCTGTAATCTTTGGTACGTGACATCATTCGCCAGACTTTTTTCTTTATTTTGCGGGCACATTTACAAGCAACTTCTTAACCCTATCAATGTGTGTCAAAGGGATATTGTTTTGCTAAGCATCTTAAGTAGTATTTATCTCCAAGGATACTCTAAACTATCAAGTACATCATTTGACTTTATCTCCAAGTGAGTTGTACCAACTTGCTGGCCCAGTTCTATTAGCCATGGGTTATGTACTGAACAAACACCAATAAGCAGGGCCTTGGGGGGCAGGGTCTTACGTGAATGACCTTGGATTACTAGAGGGGACTCTGTCTAGCCACCCTTTCTACTCCAGCAGTCTCAGGCTCAGCAGTGATCCTCACCAAGGTGAAGGTCATCTAGGAAGATATTTTCCCCATGAAAGTGGAAAACTGTAGAATAGATTTCAAGCAAGAATGATATAAAACAAGAACATAGTAACTCTTGGTAGCCTTTTTATTTTTAGTTAGGCTCTTTTGATTGGCAGAAGCAAAGACCAGCTAAGTTATTTCAGAAAAAAGAAAAAAAACACAAAAACAAACCAAGCAAAAACAAAAACAAAACCAAGATACTGGGTAATTTATCGTGAGCTGTACCTGGAAAGAGCTAGAAAGCCGTGAGGAACTAAGACCATACCAGGCTGGCGACCTGCTGGGTCTCTCAACATTTTGGTCTGTATTTTGAAGTCTTTCTGATTCTCACATGGATCTGAAGACCTCTACTTCAGTCCTGTTCTGCCATTCCATAGCTTCTGTTTTTTCATTGTTTCACAGTGCGCATGACCTTGCTTTGTCATGGGCCCTAATCTAGTTCATGTTATAGATAAAAGACCCACCCATTTTTCTCTGGGTTTTGGCTCTGATTCCTAAGAGAGACAGACAGTCTGATGAGTTGGGGCTCTTCTTTTCAGATCAGGCCCAGAATGCTTAAGGACAGGCTGCATCAGCCATGCATCCACTTCTGGTGAGTAGTACTTGTGCTGTGCGAAGAGAAGCTGAGCCTGTGGTCAAGGGAGGTTAATCTGAAGGAAAAATTAGGTGTGATTGATATACTCCTTGACATATCAAAGGAGGAGGCTTAACTGATTGTGCCTCTAGAAGTGACTCACTGAGCAACATGAAAACCCTCTTCTAGAATATACTTAATAAATAAAGCCAATTAGGTATCTGAAATGTTTTGTTGTGACCAGTGCAAGAGATCTTTGTCTTTATGTGAAGGAAAAGATAGGGGAACCTGGAAATTATTCTCAGGGTTAAGAAGTTGAAAGAATTAAGGAGAAATGAGTTTACCCTTCATCACCAAAGTTCCTTACTGAACTTTTGCGCTAACTGAGCTCCTGAGGACATTGTGTCCCACCCTGTTTACACCTGGAATCACCTCTGTTTCAGCTTGTGTCTTTTTTTTTTTTTTTGAGAAATGGTGAGAACTGTGTTACTATGTTATTACTAAGGGATGCTATTGTTACTATAGAGCCATTCAATTTGATGAGGCCCAAAATAAAAGATCTTAGAATATATACTTGCTTTGCTAGTAAGAAAGTTAAAAAAAAAATAATATCATGCTTTCTTAATAGACTTGGAGGCAGTTTTGAGAACTGATAGCATTTAGTAGTCATCTGTGTATTTTTTAAGTGACTAGGGCTCAGGGACTTTCAAACTAAACTCGAGAAAATTTGGTATCAGGATGCTTTTGTGAGTTGCTTAGATTTAAATTTGCAATCCTACGTCATCTCAATGGAAGGAATGCTTAAATGATTGACCTCTTGACCAAGGTGCAGAATTACTGAAAGATATTAGAGAGCCAAAGGGTCAAGAACACAAATACACTTAGAGAAGGGAAAGATAAGAATTAACATTCCCCTAGCTTTTCTGAAGGAACACTGAACAGAAATCTTAACAAAATTAGTTTGCAGTTATTGGGAGAGAAGAAAGTTTTTAAACTGGATAGCTTGACTTCATAAAGGACGAGTCCTGTCATCCTAATCCAGTCTTCTGAGATGAAAATGAAAGACTGGATAGATCAAGTAGACAGATTTATATGTAATTCATTTAGACTAGAGTGCTATGGATATGATACTGTATGGTATGTCCGTCAACCCCTACATTGCACCTGAGATAGTGGACACCGGACACCCGTAATCCACCTGAGGACAAATCAAAGGCTGAGTTCAAGGCCAGTGTTACTTTTGCTTCTATCCACAGTCATATTTGGATTGAAATGCATGGGTGCTTAATTTTCTGACTGCACAGAGCTAGTGGGAGGATTGGCAAGGAGAGAGGTAAGTATAAAGAAGCTTAGGAAATGTAACAGTCCAACCATACTGCCCTCTGTTCTCATCATTCCTATGACATATTCTAAAACTCATGTTATCACTTAACTTAAGAAAGTCATCAATTATTTGGTATATTTTGATCTTACCTTCCAATTAGCTCACCCTAAGGATGAGGATGATGACTTACACTTCATCTCGACCTCCTGCAGCACCTCATATGTATTTAATAAATGTTTGATTAACAAACAATAAGGTCATAAAGGACAGGTTGTATGATGTCTGGTAGAAGAATACTGCAGGGCAATAACATGCGCCAAATCTATTACTCATTAGTAGTACCTATGTGCTAGAGAATGGGTGTATAGGAGTAAGGCTTAAGGAACTCACGAAAATAATCTGTATTACTAGCGATGAGGTAGAATTTAACTAGATGACTGTGATCATTCATTCTGTGGGTTCACAAAATAGGAGGTATAGATGGTTCAGATGGAGCTACAGAGATGGTTAAAGAAAGCTTGAAGATGTATGGGGCACTAGTTGAATGTGTGCATTCTGAAGTCATACCTAGCCAGATTCTCAAACCAACGGTGTCTTCAGGTGAATTACTTAATGTCTCTAAAGCTCATTTTCTGTTGGTGAAATGGAGGGTCATAGGGTTTACTTCACAGGTATGTGAGAATTAATAGACATAATACATGTATAGCATGTAGTACTCTATAAAGCAATTCAGTAAATATTGTAATGGGAACTATATGTATCCTTCTTAAAGCAAGCCATCATCTATCTTGAAATCAGTTTGATTTAGTTCCATAAGAATTTTGAAGGCCTGTTACATGCCTTTCATCAAGGAAAGCATGAAAGCCAAAGGGCTGACTCTGCAGCATGATGGAATCAAGATAGACGTAGGGAAGAATTTCTGAAAGTCAAGATTACCACTGGCCTAAGTAAAGGAGGAAAATTAAGGCATTTTCTTTGAAGATTTGGTAAATCATCTAGTTCTATCTCATATTCTCCCAAAGTGATTTAATCATAGACCTTTTCTAAGTAGGACTAGTGTCCTCTCAAGCCACTGTAGTTAATATCTGTTCTTTGAGATTTGGGGCTGGCATTATTTAACAGAGTTAAATAAGCCATGCTTATAAAAGATTGACATATTGGCACCTTTTAGCAATACTGAATTAATATAAAAATGTTGTTGCTGAGCCATAAGGAGGCTCCATTTTGTTTTGTTAACATGGATCACGATTCAACAGCCAGCTAATGTAAACCTGATAGCTTCAGGTGAATTTCTCTCCTGCCACTTCTAAAGATAATGAGACTGTGTATGTAAGACTCAGACTTGTCTGAGATGATTCATCCACAGGCAGAAGCCCAACTGTGAAAGATCCAGATTAGAGATTAATAAATGCTGCATCTGATTGTAACAATGACTCTTCTCCAGAGAGTTCTGAACTTCTTTCTGTTTGGAATGCCAATCGGCATTTTCTTTTAAAGAACTTTTTTTTCTCCCGTGCTTGCATGCTCCCCCATCAGAGGAAAGGTATTCAGGTGAAATGCTATGCACTATAGAAATGTTGAAGACTATTAAATGTGGTTTAAAAACAAATAAACAAACTTCAAAATAAGAATGAGTAAGTGGGCCATTTGTTTACTTCCCAAGTTCTTATTTACAGGAAGGATCTCGCCAGTTTTGATCTGTCTCTTGAATGAAGGCTACTGCTTGTCCCCATTTGGCTCATCTTCTAGAGTCAAGTTGAGATATTGACAGCATTTCACCTCCCCAAGACCCTAGAGAGAAGAATGGAAATACTGGTTGGGCTCAAGGTATAGACCACTGGGGACATTCCAATGGAGTTTTTATCCATTTAACTATAGGACTGTGGGGAAAGAAGGCAAAAAAGGAAAGATCCTCAAATGGGACTGCGGTGTAGCAGTGACAAGGTGGTTTCTGGAAATGTTGGCAGAGTTGGTACAACTGAGTCAGAGGGCACAGCCTGGGCCAGAGGAAGTGACCCTTGAGTGAGTTAGAAGCTAGATCTGCCCTATTCTGCCTTCTAAACCAAGTATTCCTTCTTTGTATGGGTAAAAAAAAAAAAAAAAAAAAAAAGAAGCATAGGTTGTTTTCAAGGAATCGTGGACAAGCTCATGTGGTTGGAAAGAATAGTTTTGGTGTGCTTCTCTCTGTAGCAGTTGAAGAGCTGGGTATTGGTTCTAATAGATGGTGTCATACTCTCAGTGAGACTTATATCCCCATGCCATCCGGAGCATGAGGACAAGAAAACGAAGAGTATGCGGTTAGGAATTCTGAACCCTTAAGGATCCACTTTTAGTGTTAATAACCAGCAGACATAAATGAGGCATAGCAAAAGTAAGAGTTGAATAATTCTGGAAAAGGAGAGCAGTTTTCCTGCTTCATATGAAATGAAAAAAGTCTCAAGTCATCTTGGATGCAGCCAGTCAAATACGGGGTACCAGTTTCACTCTGTTGATGCCATGCATACCAGAATCTGAATGGTAAGTCTAGGGAAGGTCAGAGAGCTGGGAAGCCTGGACCAAATCCTGCCAGGGGGCTGCCTGCCACAGCGTGGGGGCCAGCAAGCTCTGAGAAACCTGGTACAATTCAGATTGGCATGGCTGCACAGGGAGTTGAGATAATAATGTACAAAGCAGCAGACTGTTGGCACTCCTCACGTGCTAATCATCTCCCTGTTAAAGTCAGGCAAGGGGTGTCAGACTTAGGCTGGCGATCTGCAGAAATAGGGAACAGAGGCCAACATCAGGGCTGTTGGCAGTTTGTCAGGGACTGTGTACAATAGTTGGAACTTCTGAGTGGGCAGCCTCATCCAAAAGTGATGGAAGAAAACTCAAGACCATGAGAAAGACACTTAGTCCTTTGGATTGGACCCATGGTGAGGCTGTTAGGAAGGAAGGCTTCTTCTGGTTGGACAGGTCTGTACTCAGCCAGGCTCACATCAGGTGCACCAAATTCTGGGCCTAGAGGAACCCCATCAGCTCTAGAATATGTGGGTAAGGAGAGTTCTTGGCCAGTCCCAGTTGAAAGATTGGAAGACATGCCTGGTGATTCAAGTTCTAAGTCCTACAATTAAGAGAGGCCAAGATAGGCAGGTGCTGACGAGCTGTTGAAGACATGTATATATATTTTTAAAATGCCTGTGTGCAATTTTATTTTCATTTCTGGAGCCCTTCGAAATGCGTTGCCTCTTTTAGACGGAGGACCAAATTGGTTTGGGAGATGCGAATAAATTCAAAGCCGTGTTGATTGTGAACAGCCGTGCTTTGCTGATGTGAGGAAGCAGTGATCAGTTTTCCAATCCAGGGACATAGGAATACCGATCACCGGATGTTTAGTGAAAAAAAAAAAAAAAAAAAAAAGGAAGAAAGAAAAGAAAAAACAACAACAAAAAACCAAAACCAAAACCAAATACAAAAAACCCAAAAACTTCTCAGAAAACTTTTTTCTACCATTGGAGATACTGGCTTGTTAACCTGTGCCAAATGAGTATGACTGGTCCAAATTCTAAATTCAGGAATACTTTGTCTTTCTGTATGGAGAAGGAACAGAAGCACGAGAACTCCCTGTTTTCCAGAGATCTCTTAAAAGACCCATGTGTATGGACATAATCACTATGCCTAGAACCAGTGCTTTTGTTATTTTCAGCAACAAATGAGGTGCTGACACTCATCGCTTGATCAAATACAAAAGCCTCCTCTATCCTTCCCCTCCTGTGAGCACCTTCCCTCTTCTGTACTCCCATTGGTATGTGAATGTGATGTTCTGATCAAATATGTATGAAGAGATGGGAATGTTAATTTATTTGAGACAAATGTCAACATCTTTATTCTGAAAAACGCTGCTAGTCAGTCAAATACCATCCCCAGCATGTATTTAACCCTGTCCTTTCATTAATAACCACAGTTCTTCTATAAACTCTACCCCCTTGGCTCACATTAAGTGGAAAGACTTCAAAAGCATAGGCAGTTTGAAAGGTAGTATTTCATGCCTAATATTTCTTTTGTTTTCCCTTTCGGTTTTATTGTTTAGTTTTATGTTGCCTTTCTTTTTATCCTGTGAAATGCCCAGATCGATAATAGTGTTGGCCACACTATTTTTTTTTTTTTTTTAAGTAGGCTCCACACCCAGTCTGGGGCTTAAACTCACAACCCTGAGATCAAGAGTCACATGTGCTACTGACTGAGCCAGCCAGGTGCCCCCACAATCGATCTTTAAATTTACCTAAAAAATGTAGTCTGATAATGATAATTCTACTGTCTAATGAATACTGCTTGTTTAATATTTATACTATTTTTTCTCTTTCCATTTCACTTTCTTTTCCTACTTCTCCTTTCCCCCCACCTTCTTCCCTTGCATTTATTTAAAAGTACTTTTCTTCAACCATCGAACTTGATTGTTGTTGAACTTGTCAGCTTGCTCTTTTATAG
The DNA here is from genome assembly GCF_030435805.1 of Mustela lutreola. Taxonomy (NCBI): domain Eukaryota; kingdom Metazoa; phylum Chordata; class Mammalia; order Carnivora; family Mustelidae; genus Mustela; species Mustela lutreola. The sequence continues at coordinate 94,195,235 of NC_081297.1, forward strand.
AAAAGAACCTCTTAATAAAAATACAAGCCAATCCATCTGAGAGTTGTTTTGATGTGCATAATGGAGTAGGCCCTAGAGACGAATTTTAATTTAAGATGAAATGAAATAGGCTTGTTAAGATTTTGGCAGTCCTGATACCTTACGAGGGAGCACAAGCACATTCTAGAAGTTCTCTTAGTATTAGCCAAGCCCTTTTCTCCCTTAGTTAATTCTGTAATTCATTTGGGTATGCTAGTGAGAGGAACTCTGCCTTTTTATTCTTCTCTTATTGCCCCCTCTGCCTGTCTTATAATAAGCTTTCTTCTTGCTATTATTTTGTCTCTGAGTTCTGCAATAGGAAGAACCTTGTAGACATTCTCAAAGTGAATACCTTTAGTTTGCTTCTCAACTGTGCCTTACGCTTAGCAATTGAAGCACATCCAAGAAGGAGACTCAGTCAGTGAGCAAAATGGGGCAAAATTCAAGGAGAAAGCCATATTATCTTCTGAAAAAGCAAATAAGAAAAAGAATGCTGGCTTTTGCAAGAGTTGTTTAGTTATCCAGAATGGCTCTTAAACTAGACTGATCTGCTTGAAGTTTTGTTCCTGGGCTTTTGAAAACCCAGAGTGTTCTTGGTGTGCAGAGGTTTAAAAAAGAATGGATCTGGCATTTAGGAGGCAGGAAAGATCCTGATTCTCCACCAGTGAGCTTCCATCTTGTGTTTCATTTATGATATTTCTGACTAATGGCAAGGCTGGAGAACATCAGGCATTTTCTCTGTCTTGCAAGGCATTGCTCACAAAACTCTGATACTACTCAAAGGCACCCAAAGTAGCTAACACCTGCAGCCTTAGTCACCTGAAAAACTAATAGTGTAGAATCAGAATTTCTAGTCTCCAAAGGAAGGGGTTTCTTAGAGTTAGATGGGGAAAGAAAAATCCTTTCTTTATTTTGGGAGAGAAAAGATTTTATCTTCCATATTCTGATTCTACTCTGCTTGGTGTGAAAGAAAGAAAGAAGAAATAGCTAGGAGTAGGTGGACAATGGGCAACCTTGACCTCTCACCCCATCTTGGGGTAGATGGACAGCCTTCCATACTTGTTTCCTAAATCTGGTGGTAGTACAGAAACTTTTCAGATCGTCTAGCAGTTCTAGCCTTTTATCAAACACAGGTCCTCCTAAAGAACTGAATTTCAGGGGTGCCGCGCGCCTGGGTGGCTCAGTGGGTTAAAGCCTCTGCCTTCGGCTCAGGTCATGATCCCAGGGTCCTGGGATTGAGTCCCACATTGGGCTCTCTGCTCAGCGGGGAGCCTGCTTCCTCCTCTCTCTCTGCCTGTCTCTCTGCCTACTTGTGATCTCTATTTGTCAAATAAATAAATAAAATCTTTAAAAAAAAAAAAGAACTGAATTTAGAAGTACAGGATTTTCTTTACTCATATACTAGAAGGAGGGACTGGAAGGAAAATCAGATTTATTTAATCTGATTCTATATTAATGTTCTAGCAGGATCCTAATCCCTATGATGTTATGAAGTGCTCAGATTATAATAATGTGAAAGACTTTGTGATACTAGAAAAACATAATCTCAGTGGGAAAGCCAAAAAAGATAAAGTAGATTTGAGGATTATCTGGTTGCAACATCAGTTACTACATTTTTAAATTCAACAGACATCTACTATGGCCCCATTTCAGGTACTGAGTTGTGGCAGCAAACAGTGATCCTTGTCCTGGTGTTTATACTCTAGTTGGGAAGAGGCAGTAAGTTCATAATAAACATATCAAACTACTCATATAGTCTGTCAGATGGTGATAAATGTTAGGGCAAAAAGAAAAAGTGGAGTAGGATAAGGGGGTCAAGCAGGTGTTGGTATTCCCCTGTAGGGTCAGGATTGGGCTTTATTGAGAACTTGAGGTTTTAGCAAAGACTTGAAACAGGTGTGTGTGAATACCTGGAGAGATGGAAGAAGAGGGTTCCAGGCAGAGAAAATAGCTAGAGGTCTGGAGCAGGACTGTGTATGTTCAAGAGAGGTCCCAGTGCCTAGACGGAGTGAGAGAACCATTGGCAGGGTGGGACCCGTGGGACAGTGGCAGTCCAAATCGAGGGTGTTGGCTTTTTCTTTTTAGTGCATTGGGAAGCCATTGAGGGTTTGAGGCAGAGAATACCATCTTATGATTGAAGTTTTAAAAGGATTGTCCTGCTTCTTTGTTGAGCACAGTCTGTAGGAGGCTGGAGGGCAAAGGCCAGGAGACAAGTTGGCAGGTCCTTACAGTGACTGGCTGAAGGATGATGGTGGCTCTGATGGAGCTGGTGAAAATCGGTGGTGTTCTAGATACATTTTGAAGGTCAGCAGTCATGGTTGGTTGATTGGATATAGGATTCCAGAGAAAGAGAGGAGTTGGAACTGGAGGGATTGACTTGCTTTAACAGAAATGGGAAAGGCGGAGTCCAATCTTGGAAATGCTGGCCATATTTCTAAGATACCCAAGTGGACATGCAGGATAGGTAGTCTGATATGTAAGTTGAAGTTTTGGAGAAAGAAGTGTTAGAGGAATTTGCATATAAATAGGGTTTCAATCAGGAGATTGGATGAGATCTCTGAGGAGGTAAATGTTGATAGAAACAACCTGAGGCCCAAGGATTAATCCTGGGGGACTCAGCTTTAAAAGATCAGGAAGTAGAGGAGGAACCAGCAAAGGAGACAGAGGACTAGCAGCCAGTAGCTAGGAGGAAAGCCAAGAGACCATGAAGCCCTGGAAACCAAGGAAAGAAAGCCTAGCTAGGAGCCAAGTGATCAGCCATGTCAAATGCTCGTCATAGGTAAGGATGAGTGCAGGAGTGCTGGCAACACTGACTCCATCTTTGGCCCCATGCCTTGTGCCCAGGTGGTACAACTTGAGGTAACTAGTAGAGGCTCCCTTCTGGTGCACAGGTGTTGCCACTTGAGATAACTGGTAGAGATCCTGTGGTGCACAGATGAGAGCCGCACTTTAGATAATTACCCTATGACCTCAGCTCCATGCTCCTCACTCCACAAAAGCTGGAGATTGAGGTCTGGAGAGGGATGGAAAAGAGCTGTGGAGTGCTGGAGATCATCCATCTGCCCATTCCTCGGTAAATTGCTCTGATCAAAATTCTGGGTAAAGGGCATGGAATGGTTTGCTTTGTTTTTTGGCATTAATGTGTCTTCTCAGTCTGGAGGGTACCTTAGTGACCCTAACAGTGATTGCACGTGGACATTGGAGTTGGCAGTATCAAGGTCACCTCTCCTTCATTCGACAGGAGGAGTTTTAGTGAAGTTGAAAGTCTGGTTGGAGTTAGCGGAATAGAGAATGAGAGAGGAGGAATTGGAGGAAGTGAGTATAGATGATGTTTCCAAGAAATTTGTGGTGGAGGAGTAAGGAAGCGGCCACTAGTATTTTCTGCCTGTCTGCCTGGCTCCACGGGGGAGCCCCTCACATCTTATAAAAGCATGGTTTATATATATGTAACTATTCATAGCTGATTTCTGTGAGGTCAGTATGTGTCATCAGCACAGAAATTTGGAAGCAGATGAGACCATCAGTTATTTCGGTAATCTTCACCCAATAAAGGAATCTTCTTTTTAAATATTAATTCAAAACCACTTTTTTTTTCATATGCCACCTAGGAATCCAGAGATGAATAAGGCACAGCCCCTGCTCTTGAGAAACATGTTTTCATGTTTCATATAGGATGGACTATATGCCTCCTATGTGATAAATATTAGGATAGAGGCACATGCAAACAATTGTGAAAGTACAAGGCAAAGAACTAACTTACCTGGGGGAAGTTCAGAAAGAGGATACAAATGAAAAGCTGACACTTGAACTAGACCTTAAAGGCGAGCATGACATTTTCCAGGCAGAGTGCTGAGGAGCATCTCTTTATCAAATAATAATCCAACTCCTGTTTAAATGCTTATAGCAATAGAGAGCTCACTACTTAGAGTTTCATTCTATTCTAAATTAACTATAATTTTTGCACACCTGTTTCTTCTGTTGAACCGAATAGTGATGTTTAATATTCCTACTCATTAGTTCCAGTTTTCTCTGTTGGAACTAATGGGTAGAGACTTGTCTTTCTAACATAGAGGTCATTTCTGTGTTTGAAAATAGATGTTTTTTTTTTTTTTTTTGGTTTAAGGCCACTTCTTTTCTGTTTTGAATAAAGGGAACTGAATAGTCTCATGTTGGGTTCCCAAGGAAGCGGACCCTGAGACCAAGGTGAGCACACAGGAGATTATTAGGGAGTGCTCTTGAGATCATCACTGTGAAAAGGGAAGATCGGGTAGGAGGAGGTAGAGGGAGAAGTAAAGATGTGATGTGGTTTTAATGGAGGCTCCCACCAGCCCTGTTGGGAAGTTTTGAGAATGGACTGATCCTTCAGAGGTGTCTAGAGTCCGGGCAAGAGGACAAGGTCTTTATACTCCCTGACCAGCAGTCATTCAGGGCAATTTATCCTGGAAAGGGGTGGGGGGAGCGTGTGACTTTGGGCAAGGTGGTTCTCTCCAGCTGATGCTATTCCCAAAGTGGTCTGACAGCTACAATGTATCGCCAGGGGCATTAGCAGCAGCTGTGGTGGTTTATCCCTTATTTCCAAGTGGGTCTGTAGGGGATCTGGGGGATGGAGAAGATAAATCTCACATGCTACTAACTCTGTTTTGGAGACTGAGAGCAGAATGAAAAAGGGCTTTTTGTTTCTTATTAGCAAATAAATACCATGAACATCTAAGCGATGAGGATTCAATCTAATGGTTCTAGACTGATGGGGTCTACTGTGCAATTGTGTCTTCCCTGTATTAATTATTTCTGTTTTGGTGGCCCTTTTTACATGAATGCTTTATGGATGCTTGTGAGGCAAGGTGAAGAAGTACATGCAAGCAGTAGAGGTGCCTGGGAATCATTAGGAGATAAAAATGTAAGTGGGGGGAACATAGTGAGCTGCCAACTGAATTATCTCCCTGTCCTTCATCCTGGAAGATGACAGTTCTTGTGATCGCAATGCAGGTTGGGTGCCTGCAAAGACCGGTGTGTGACCACCAGTCCTTTCCACTCTGTGCACACGTGAAGATTGTTCTTTGATTTGTGGCTTCAGCTGTAGTTTGCAGAGCCTGTCACTGCCTGCGACTTAGAGTTCGCCCAAAGCTTTGTTGAAAAAGAGCTGTCCCATTCCCGGCTGCTGTATACCAGATTGATGTGTCAACTAAATTAATAACACTGGCTGGTCATTATACCGCAGAACACTTGCCCAAGCTGTAACTCTGTCTCTTGATTTCTGTTTGGCTTCATTAGCCTCTTCTTGGTGCCACAGACAAAATGGGCATGTAAGGTATCCTTTATTTAATGAAGGATTGGCGAGATAAAAAGTTGAAGGGGACATTGGTGGGAGAGAGGAGTCAGAAAGGATGATGGCGGAGGATGATAGAATTAGGTGGGAGGAGGTTATGGTGGCGATGAGCTGGAGCCATATTAGTTTTTCTCTTCTTACTTTCACCTTATTTTATTGGATTTCTTCACATAGTAGCTGGCTATTTCTTTAGGAGCTTTAAAATTGCAAGAGAGTTTTAAGACTGAGAGAAGAGGGTAAGTTTGGTTTATACTAGATTAGTTTTTTGTTTTCATTAGCATGGGCTCATTTACTATGGACCCTCATGGATTATCTCTCAGGGCTGTCTCTCCCTGTGTATTTGAACCAGCTGTCGTCTTCCAACAAATGGAGAATTGAGGGTATTCAAGAACCTCTTTGTGATAAGATATTTCCCTTATCGTAGAATGGGTTGAATTCCTTTGTTTACAGTTGGAATGCTGTCAGCCTTAGCCTGTACATTTTAAGGTATATTTGGAAGCTTTTGTCCTTTTGTTATATCCACTAGGTTTTGCGAAAACCCAAGTGGAAAAAGGGAATCCTCAAGTGAAACATTGTTCGGAAGTAACAGGAAAACAAATAGCTTTTTCTCTAAAGCTTTTCTGGGTGGGTGGTTCTGTCACAGACCTTCCTTTCCTTCTGTGGTTCTCTGTAGACCCATGACAAGTCTTGGAATAATTAAACTTTGTTGTCCTGGAATCCCACTATAATCCTAAAACCTAAGGACAAAGTCACCATTACCTGAAGAATAGTACTTGTGTTGTGGTAGGAGACCAGGGCAGTTGTGTCGGAGGCAGGGGCTGGTCACAGTTTGGAGTAAGTTCACACAAAGTCCATATTTTATTCTGAATGGATTCCCACTCCTCCCACCATTCTTTCTCCCATATCTGCTCTACTTATCTGAATTCTCCCTGACCAGGGAGTTTAAGCCAGAGGAGGGAGCTAGGATAAGCACCATTTTACCCCTAGCAGAAAGAACTGCCCTCAAACAACTAAGCATCTCCTGTTTCCTTCTGAATTGCCTGTGGAAAATGTGAAAAGTTCAAGCCACATGAAGCAATCATAGCTCGGCAGAGCCAAAGGGCTGGCAGCTTTCATTGCCGAATCAGGGTCTGTGGGTAGCAGCTGGATATTTCCCAAACTGTATTTTTTTCAATAGTGGGTGCCCCCCAAACACTCAACAATCTCCGTTGTACAAGAATATGTTCTGGAACGAAGAAATCACTGTATAATTTTGTTTAAAAGCCTGGTCTCTTGTGACTGTACTGTGAAGCTCTAGTCTGGGGGGATCGAAAAGAACTGCCCCTTTTAGACACCAATTTTGTCCTCCTGGATTGTTATAAAATGGGGGTGAACAATCGGATAAAAGATAGGGGCACTGACAAGAAAAGAGATGCCATTACCCAGGAGGAAGTCGGGGGAAATGGATTGAGAAAGAAGGCCAAGGCCAAGAGGGTCTTCATCTGTGGTTGCAGATTCTTCTAGCTGGAAGGCAGAGCTAAAATGCAGGGCTTGACATCTCAGAACAGCAGGTGAAATACGGCTTAAAGTGGGAGAAATTTAAAATGGCTTCTCCCTCAAAAGGAGGGAGAAAACCTACACATACTCAGAGTTGACAGAAGGCTATGTGTATGATACACAGGTCAGACCGAGACCCGTGGTGTTAGACAGGTAGGAGGAAGAATAATCTCTATGTGCGGCTCTAAACTCTTATCATACATGAGCTTGAATCCAAGTCCTTTTAACCTGTAGCTTAGGTACACAGTCTGCTCCTTCCTCTAACTTGTGTTATCTCCTTATCACGGTGGAAGACGAAAAACTCAATGTGCTATTAATCCAACAGTTATTTCTTTATAGAAAATACACTGGCCAAACCTTCTTCTCCCTGATATCCATACCAGAGTACCTCCCACCTACCAGGCCAGTGTGCTTACACCACCTCCGTCTGTAGGTTTCCGGGTAGATGGATGGCCTTTCCATTTATTCACTCTGAGTGATACACTTCCATGGTTGTGATCAGTTCAGAAGGTTCCAAAAATGAAAAGCGTGTGTAACCCTAGAGCTCATTTGACAGCGAAACCTGACCTGAGCTGATATGAGGCCATTTAGAGTCTTTATCCCCCTTAATGCGACTCTTTACATGTCTTGCAATAGAAATATTAACATGTTTGATTGTAGGAAGCTCTTTTGTGCCCCAGGGATTTCAGACAACACGGATGTAGACCTGTGTTGATTCTCCCCCTAGAGTATAGAAGGTGGTTTTAGGAAGGAAGGTATTAGAAATGTTTGCAATTCCAATTCAAATATCGCATTTTAAAAGGTGTGTGAAAAAGTAAAAAATGAACATAAACCTTTGTGCCCAGTTGATTCAGACTCTCCCTTACCATCTTTGTTTTTTTTTGTTTTTTTTTTTTTGTTTGTTTGTTTGTTTTTTACCTTTTTACTATTCTAGGATGAATCCTCCATGTTTTTCCAGTTTGGCCCATCAATTGAACAGCAAGCTTCTGTAATGCTCAACATCATGGAAGAATATGACTGGTACATCTTTTCTATCGTCACCACCTACTTCCCCGGCTACCAGGACTTTGTAAACAAGATTCGCAGCACCATCGAGAACAGCTTCGTGGGCTGGGAGTTAGAGGAGGTCCTCCTGCTGGACATGTCCCTGGATGATGGAGATTCCAAGATCCAGAACCAGCTCAAGAAACTTCAAAGCCCCATCATTCTTCTTTATTGCACTAAGGAAGAAGCCACCTACATCTTTGAAGTTGCTAACTCCGTAGGGCTGACTGGCTATGGCTACACATGGATTGTGCCTAGTCTGGTGGCAGGGGACACGGACACAGTGCCCTCGGAGTTCCCCACCGGGCTCATCTCTGTGTCCTATGATGAATGGGACTATGGCCTCCCTGCCAGAGTGAGGGATGGAATTGCCATAATCACTACCGCTGCTTCCGACATGCTGTCTGAACACAGCTTCATCCCCGAGCCCAAGAGCAGTTGTTACAACACCCATGAGAAGAGAATCTACCAGTCCAACATGCTGAATAGGTGAGTGAGGGACCCAAGGCGTCCTGATGGCAGAGGGTCGGGGGAGGGCCTTCAGGACTGGGGGTGGAGGTTCGGAAGCGCTGGGAAGAGCAGTTCAAGACGTCAGAGGGTGAAGCCGGCCACTGAGATGGCAGTTCTTAGTGATGGTGGGAGTGCTTCAGGTCCAAAGCTTGCTGTGCTGGGTTCCTGTTCTGAGAAATATTCAACAGCTCCCGCTTATTGATCATTTCCTCCACACTAGGTGTTACTCAAGGGTTTTGCAGGTTTGACCTCATTTAACCCTCAAAGCAACATTCTTTTAGGGGTTTAAGAGTTGTTTCCACTTTATGATCCAAGAGAATAAGGGTCGTGGGTGTGAACGGTCCATAGTCGGTCTCCAAGGAAGAGGCTCAGTCTCTCATACTTGACTGCCACGGAAGACACAATGGGCATTGACATGAGGGAGGACCTACTGGTCCCTTTACTTAGGACCGCTGCTATACTCGGAGGGAATGGACAATAGGTTACGTGGGTCTGGAGGCACATGAAGAGGATCCTTCCCTCAGTTTTTGTCTCCTTCGCTTCCTTCTGCCTTTTAAGTGTAAGTGTGGGAGTGCCGCTGTGGAAGCAGCTTCTATGGTTGCTCTGAGTCTGATTTCTCAGTAGGAAGGGGACATGGGTGGAGTTCCGCTCCCTTATCTCCCCTCCAAATCCAGCCATGATTCCCAGGTATCCTCTTGTGGGTGTTATGTGACTGTGTAGGACAGAAGATTCTCTGTGAGGCTTCTGTGATTCTGTGATTTGTAGAAAACCACCATACACAAACACTGTAAAAACTCAGATAATGCAGAAGACTACAAAGGAGGAGGAGAAGAGAAAAATGGCCTTAAAGCCAGCGAACCAGAGATAGTCATTGTGGAAGTAATTAGAGAACATCTTTCCAGCTATTCTCTAATGCGTGTGTACCTATATGCATATAAATCTATAATTTTACATTAATGGAAACGTGACTATAATAACTTGACTTTCTCTGACTCTACAATATGTTTTGGGCCTCCATTTTACATTCTTTCTGAATTATATCTGACAAATAGAAAACTATGCAGAAAGCACATTACTCTGGTACCATCCAGCTTAAATAAAATATCAAAGCGTCCTCTGGGGAGGTTGAAACACAATTAGTGGAGGCTGAAGGTGTACCTGCTTATACTTGTTTAACCTCTGGGAGGGAGTTGGACTAAAGCCGCTCAGCAACTCTTAAATCAGAGTAGCAACTAAAGCTGACTTTTTTTTTTTTTTTTTAAAGGTTTGTTTTAGAGAGAATGAGTGAGCTTGAGTGAGTGGGGGAGGGGCAGAGGGAGAGGGAGACTCTTTAAACAGACTCCCCACTCAGCGTAGAGCCAGACAAGGGCCTTGATCCCAGGACCCTGAGATCCTGACCTGTGTCAAAACCAAGAGTGCGCCCCTCACCCCAGAGCTCCTGTGATCCAATCCTAATATTATCCCATTTTGAACTTTGCTTTTTGCCATGCCAGTTATTACTACGTTCTTGGTTTCTTCCTCCCTCTCTAGTCATTCTGTCTCAAAGTCCTTGGCATGCTTTTCTTCCTTTTAGACATCTCTTAAATATTGGCATAAAACTCAGGGTTTTGTCCTAGACCCCCTCTTTGTCCTAGATCCTTCCATTGCCAGGACTATAACTGATGTTTGTGAATTGACTTCTGGCTGAAACCTCTCCCTTGAGCCCCAGTCTGTATCACCAACTATGAGAAGATAGGCTCTTCTGGCTGCCACAGGGCCTTAGAACACACCATATCCGAAGCTGAACTGCTTTCTCTTCCATTCCCCTCCCTCTTCCAGGCGGATCTATAGTACATGTAAAGGCTGCATCCTATTACCCAGGGGCCTCAAGTAAAAATTGCCCAGGTGTCCTTGCTTTCACTGCCCTCCCCTCTCCCAGTCTTCTAGGAGACCATCTCCTGCTGCCGTTTCCTGTGGATCCCCTCTGGAGTGCTCTCACCCGCTACATTCCAGGCCGTGCTCCTGGTTGGCTCTTCTTACCTGTATTACTGCAGGGCCTCGTAAATATCTTATGGCTCCCGGTCCTGCATCCTTCCAGTCTACATCGCGGCCAGAGTGATCAAAAATGAAAATGTGATTTCATCACTCTCCTGCTTAATGCCTTTCAGTGGCTTTTCGTTGGTTCTGTAATGAAGTCCCATCTCCTTAATGTGGTTTATAAAGTCTTCCACTGCATAGGCCAGCCTGTCTTTCCAAAACTGTGTCCTGCTGCAATCTCCCTTGGACACTGTATCCTTACAATACTGAACCTGCTTTAGTTCTTTGAAAATACCATGTTCTTTCTCACTTCTAGCTCTTTTCCCTGCCTTAAATATATTCCCCAGGAACCCCTTCCCACCAGTAGGTAAATGCTGATGCTCCTTCACCTGCCTCCTTTCCATTCTTCAGGCTTCAGTCCCAGCCTCACTTCCACTGAGGAAGCTGTTCCAGACCCTGGACTAACAGGACTCTGTTATGTGCTTTTGCCACATCTTCTGCTTTCCTAGTAAAGCCACTTTTGAGATGGCTGTCATTCTGTGCTGTGTTATGGTTTGTCCCTGCAAGTTCTGGGGAAGCAGTGACCTCTCTGTCCTACTTATTTCCATGCCCCCCACCCAGTGCCCCATGTGACAAAAGAAAGAAAGAAAGACACCTGGAGTGAATGAGTGACCTCCTCCAAGATGCTGAGCTGCCCAGCGCATTTACCTCCCCTGGAGGGTTTTTCTTGTTCTGCTGCTTTTTGCAAGATAGTAGAGATTTCCTTGGAAAAGCTTACTGTTTATTTGATTCTGTACCTTCAGGTTTTCTCCCATGGTCTTTAGTGTTAAGTTAAAATCCGATGCCGATTACTCTGCCAAATAGTAGTTCATTAAAACCAATACTAACAACGAAGACTCTCTAGACCAAAATGTCTGCCACACGATGCGAGGAAATGAAATGAGTGTTAACTTCAAGTCCATCAGTTTTCGTCCAGGAATACCTGCTTTCATCCTAAAACTTTGTCCAGGTAAACTGTCAACCTATAGATATTCTTATTTGCCATTTGGCTTACTTTCTGTTAGAATGCAAGTGTTCCCTCTGAAGCCTGGTCTCTGACCACTCTACCTTTAAAATCGCAGTTGGTTCTAACTTTTGTGACCCTGTCTCGTGGTCACTCAGAAAGGGAGACCTCCTCAGACGTTGTCATCAAGACGGCCACAAGTACCCACCGCCATCTTTGCCAGCGCAGCAGTCCTAAAAAGAACAGGGATTACTCAGTCCAGATGATTCATAAATTCCTTGAGTAGCAGGGTAGAGCCGAGAGTCCACCTTGATTTCCCACGTGGACTGCATAAGACGTGTCTTCAGATGCATCAAAACACTTTCCCATGAAGGGCTTTCCTCTGTGAACTTTCCCTTCTGTCCCAGTTCCCTGATATTATTTTGTTGAGGGGGTGGTTTCCTGTGTCTGTCCCGAGATTTCTCCTCTTGGCCCTCTCTGCTGTCTCCATAACTTATCCCTCACGCACCCCCATCTGTTCCTTCCCTCCTCTCAATTGCGGCTCCTTAGGGCACTTGAATCCAATCTCTAGCCTCTCTTGAGAATATTTTAATATCCTTTTCTATCAAGGCCCAGAAAGGATTGGGGTTGACTAACAGGGACTGTAAGGAGCTAGCCTCAAAGTCTGAGCTATTACCGTGTGGCACAGCACGCAGAATCATCAGTGGAATTCAATTAGGCGCACTCAGTCCCAGCTCCTCTTACTTCTCCTGGTCTGAAAGCAGCCTCCTCCCCCACTGTCCTCCCCCTTCAAGAGCTCTGGTCTCACTAGGGTCACTCTTTTAAATAACAAACCAAGCAGCCGCACCATTTAGCCACAGCAGGAGATCTTTGCAAATAAAATTGTTGCAAATGGTTGGTTGTTTTATGAGGATGATTTTTCTTTGGCTTGCTGCTTTTTGCCACAGCAGTAGGAAGAAACCTCCTTAGGGGGGGTATCTGGAACTGACCAGCCCTGGGTCACACCAGAAATCCAGAGTCAGGAAGGGGTTTCTCCTCTTCCCTTCTGAAAAACCAGGAATGTTACCTGGCCCTGTCCTCTCTGGAAGCTTTGTAAGGGGGAGGTAAAGCTCCCATTTCTACCTGGCCAAATGATGCCTTTCTTTCTGGGTAAGGAAGGTTCCTAAATCTAGACTTAGGGAACAGGGATTGGTGACTCCCTGTTATTGCTGAATCCCAAAGAGAGACACACATTTGAAGTGATTCACCTGTTAGTTACCAAAGGAAGGGTGTTTGTTTGTTTCTTTTAATGACACACAGGCATTCTCAAAGAGGATCCTTGAAATAAACATTATATATCAAGGTATCAGTCCACATTCCCCACTGATAACTTCTTAGCTCCTTGAAGCTTGGCTGGCCAGATATGGTTTTCGTGACTGTTTCCAGATAGGTTCTAGGTTGCTGGACAAGTCTAGCAAGGTTTCAAGAAAAATATAGAAATCCAGTTAAATTGCAATTTTAGGTCAACAATAGCTAATTCTGTTAGCACAAATCTGTCCCCAGTATTGCATGGGGACATACTGATACTAAAAGATAACTTGTTTATCTGAAATTCAGATTTAACAGAGCTCCCATTTTGTTTTGTTTTTGTTAAATGTGACAACCCTGTTTTGTACACTAATAAGGATTAATTTTCTGTTGGAACTTTGTAGCATTCATTTATGCCTTATTAGTAAATGTGATCCCATGCCCCATACTGTTGCCCAAGACATGCTGAGATAGAGTTGTTTTCCAACTGGGAACTTTATTTGATTGAAGGAGTTGAATAATTTCTTCTGTCGTTTGTTCTCTAAGTGAAGGATCTTCTTAGTTCCTGAGAAAAATCCTAATGTTTTGATACCAGACGATCTGAAAGTGTTTAGAAAGTGATTAGGCCCATCATCTAAGCCTGTCTTTATTCCCCTGAGCTAGAGAACAACTGTTAGCTATTAGTAGGCACGCGTCTATATTTTTCCTTTATCGCTTCCTCGGGGGAGTAGGTAATGGTTATTTTCCTTTTCTATGTGCTCTCCAGTACGCTGCTGGTCTATTTCTGTTGCTCAGGTGGTGGCACACTAGCCCTTGACCTCCAGGCTCGCTGTATGCCCTGAGGACCCGCCCAGTGCTCCCAACTTTTAGAAAAAAGCAGGTGCTCTTTGAGATGGCTGGATCTCAACAGCGCAAACCTCTTAACAAATCTTGCCGTATTATTCCCCCTGATGTGCTCCAGTGTTCCTGCTCAACATTTGTTTTGTAGCCATAAAGGAGCTATCTAAAAGGCCAGAATCCTCCTCCTGGTCCAGTGTTTGAGAGCTGAGGACCGCTGGTATGAAGAGCTGTTAAGCTCTTCCTAGAACTGTGATGAACTCCATGCTCCTCTAACCTTGAGGCAGGCTCCCTAACCTCAGACCCATTGTAGTAGCTGCATTGTTCCCAAGGGATGCCCACTTGACTCTCTTGGCCTGAAAAGTGCTGAGAGGTTAAGAAATAAATGAGGATTTGAGTCCATTCATTTTCAGACCCCACGGGCAAGATCTGCTTGGTCATTACCCATCTTTTCATTAGTAAATGTTCACAGAGGGCCATGCACAGACAGATCTCTGGGAAGGCAAATACGTATTGTAGGTTCACTTCATGTAATCTACCTGTGATTAGCCAAAAGATTCCGTGAAGGCATAGTTATCAATGGATTATTGAGCACGGTGGCCCTTCACCTGATTAAAGAAATCCTCTGGAGTCTAAGGAAAGCTACATTTTCATATGAAATCCCTAGTACAGCAGGACACACCTGTGTGTGTAGAGAGAGATGTTATCTGCTCAGTGGTGTAGGAGATACAAATTGAGGGAACAGTAAACTCAGGAATTTCATAACCGTCCTGAAAGATCTGTTCAGTGCTTTCATTATCCTTGGAAAAATGACTCCATTATTGAGGTTTACTCAGATTCTTGTATTTTCTTCTCATCTTCTACATTCTCCTACTGGATGTGTGGTCATTTCAGCAAGTGGTCTTAGCTTCCTTCCCTTCAATTCAAATCTGGGAAGAGCATTCATGAATGTTTAGCACTGAGACCCTTCCATGATTCTTTCCACAATAACTACCTCATTCTTTGGCTGACTTGTACAATTTAAAATGCACCCGTGACATCGTTGGTGTTTCTTTCCTGTTTCTTCTTTTCCATTTTCCTCCTCCTCCTCTTCCTCCCTGCTCTTCTACTTCTTCTTCCTCCTTAAAAAACAAACACAGAGCTATTATCAGTTGGAGGAAAGGGCAGGAGATAAAAAAGGAGTGAACGGGAAAAGACTTCCCTCTCATGGGGGGACAAGTTTGTGGTGGGAGGCGTTGCGCACATTGTGCTGGGAGCGAAGACACAGGTGGTCCGTTGTCCGTGGGAAGGAACAGAACAGTCTCGAAGAGGATGGAAGCAAGAGCCGAGCATGGTTGTGGCTGCCAGTGGAGAACAGCAGATTCTGCCTCAGGAAGGACACGGGCCTTGGTGGCAATGGTGAGGGTTAAGAAGAGAGTCATAACGTCTGTGCTGAGAAGCAGCCAGCCTGCGGAGGTTGGGAAGTCCATTGTTGGTTGTCTTTCTGACTCCATATGGCACCGCAGGCATCATGCAGTCACCGAAGATGATCCTTGCAAAAATCCTGACCCATGCACAGATCTCTGGGAGACGTTCTTGATCACAGGACAACTTGGATGCCCCTCCCTCCCAAGAACTCACAACTTGGATGCCCCCCCCCCCAAGAACTTATTACCCTCATCTCTTGCTTCATTGCTCTTGGTAGCCCTCACCTGACCTCCCATGTACATTTTATTCTTAAGTACTTTTGTTGTCTTCCTCAGACTTCACGAGAACAGGCTTTTTTTTTTTTTTTTTTTTTTTTCTTAACCTCTGTGTTCCCAGCACAGTGCCTGATGGCACTTGATAAATATTTGGCAGATAAAAGCATGAATGAAGTTGGGAATCACTGCCCCATTTTGTTTTTAAGAGGTTTGAGGACAGGGCTGCCCAGCTTAGGCGGTGCCTCAAGCCTCGGGTTTCAGCCCCTCACTCTGCTGTGCATTAGCCAAACTTAAAGGATACCCCCATCCCTGAAAATCAAAAATCAGAAGAGTCCTTGGCTGAGGGTCTAATCCAACCCTTGCAATACATGTATTCTCAGGGAATAGACAGTGGGAGGACGAGTGATGGTACAAATGTGGGGTCGGAGTCTCAGGGTGGTTCCTGAGCTGTTAGAGGTGGGTGCGGGGTTGGAGGCATCACCCAGGTGTCCTAATGGCAGGAGTGGCCCTCTTCAGAGAGCGTGCACCCTGCTTGACCGTGTCCTCAGCAGGGCTGGCCGGTAGCCTGGCCTGTCCTGTTAACCTTTGCCCCATGATTCTTGTTCCCTTGGTTCTTACCCAGATAAGGGTGCAAATTCACAGTTAATGGGAATTGAAGCTGGCCTTATTTAGGGATTGAGTGGGAGTCCTGCCTCCATCTGCTTTCTCTTCCCACCAGAGAATAAAGGCTGGCTGGGTGGAGGTAAGGTTGGAGGCGAGTTGCCAGAAAGCTCGAGCGCTGTCATTTATGGTTACAGACATGGGCTGGAAGCCTGAGTGAAGGCTGGACTGCAGCCGGCCGAGGTCCGCCTCCTATGAGCATCTGGAGAGCAGAGAGAGTTCCATGGCTTTTGCCTCTATCTATGACCTCACCCATCTCAAACACATAACGGGTTGAGGCTTTCTCTCACCTCTCTCCAGTGGAGCTGTTAGGAATACATAGGTGGCCCTCTCCTGGAAAGAGTTTTCCGGGGCCCGATGTGGCTGGTGAGGATTTGGGAGGAGCGGGCCGGTCAGCGTGACTGCCGGTCAGCAGACGGCGGGGGGCTGAGCCTGCCCTGCAGACAGGGCCCGGGGGGAGAAGCCCGGAGCCGGCTAGCCGTGGGCGCTGGGTGCAGAAGAACCTTCCCTGTACTCTCTCAGGGTTTTATTGGTGGCTCCTTCTCTTCCGGGAGGGCCTGGCGGGGTTAGCCTGCCCAGACTGGCACCAGTCCCCAAGCTGGGCCGGCTGGTCACACATGAAGGAGCTGCTGCTGACAGATTAGAGCTCCCCGCTGCTGAAATCTGTTCCCCCTTGTCCGGCTTCCAGCAGCAGCAGCCGGCCGGGGGCTGCCTGCTGCCTCCCTCACTGCCCGGGCTTTTCTCTCTTCCTCATTCATCACTGCTTCACTCCACCCCACCACCTTTCTTTCCTCATTTCCATCTCTTTCTGGCTGGGGTTGTTCTGTTCATTGATCTTTAGCTGTCCTCACTTCTCACCTGCTTTCATTTAAAAGCCTTCATGTCTTTCCTGCCTTTTTCCTTCTGGTGTTCCCAGAGGACCGTATGTAGAATTTTTGCGTGCACGTGTATATATCCACGCGGGTATGTGTTTCACATTCACAGAGCACATATTTACATGTGTCCGTTTGTGTCTGTCCGGTAGAGTCTTGTGTTAAAAGAGCTAGATAGAAACACTTTTGCATATTAAATTCTCCCATTCTTCTTTTCCACAGAGACTGTTTAGGTGATCACCTGAGAAGGCTTGTCTGTGGGCCAGACGTTGGGAGGGATCCTGTCACACGGCTTGCCTGGAGTTTGTTCTGTGAATATTGACTAGCTCTTTCCTTCCAGTCTTAATTCCATTTTCAATGTCACAATGAGTGTAAGAATGATTGCTGAGTATTTCTGCCACATTCACTGTTTGGACAAAGGAGGTAGACTCAGGAGTCGAGTGGTTCTACATACTTCTAAGAAACCCAGAAAGGTCGTCTTTTTCAAAGGACAGATTTTCTCCTGACAACACAACAGAAAAAGCCATGGAAGCCACACTGTGACACTATTATAGTCATGCAAAACAGTCCTTTTCACAGTTCCCTGGGAGAGATCACAGAAGGAGTCCAGACGAGGATTATGTGTCAGAATACATTCAGTGTTTGACATCAGGGCTGATGATCACAGACTTCAAGCTCACAATCCTGCTAATAATGAGGATGATAAAAATGACTATTTTCAGACAGAGCATCTTCATATATGTAATCTCACTGAATCATCACTACGAACCCATGAGGGCTTCTTGGATCTGCTGTGTAGATTACCTGGGGATATCAACAGAGAAAACTCAGATACTCACTCTTCATTTTCCCAGCGGCATGTCCATATACTCTCACCCGCTTTTCCCCGCTCTCCTTGAACCACAGTTATCAGGGACTTTAGGCCAAAAAAAAAAAAAAAAAAAAAAGCACAGTAGAATGTCATTATAATGTAGTTTATCATTACATAGATTTTAATGTGTCAGATTCATCTCATTATTGACTAGAGAAAAAGCCACACATGTGTGTGTGTATGTGTGTGTGTGTGTGTGTGATAGACTGACTTAAAGTAGTGATCCCACAGGCTGCCCAGGGTCATTATTCTCCTAGTTCTGTTAGCACACTGCACGTATGTTCATACAGACTTACCCCCTGTTACCTGGGAAAGCACAGGTGATCTATGTAACAACCTGATCTATCTAGGGCATAACCCAGAACCATGAAGAAAGCAGCAAAGGGTTTTAGACTCTAAATCACTGGTACAAAGTCTTGTCCTAAAGGAAATGTGGTTTATTTTAACTTAAAGTTCATTTACTCTAATTTTATATGTACCCTTAAGAAGCTTGTGGGGCAGTTGTGTTACTTAGGGCCTGTAGGGTGAGTATCCCAGTTTAAACAGGATATGTAAACATATATATGCAACTAATGAATCATTGAACGCTACATCAAAATCTAATGTTGTACTATATGTTGGCTAACTCAACATTAAAAAAAAAAAAAGGGTACATCAACATAATCAGGTGGTCTGTCCAGAGCTGATATGGTAGCTGCATGATTGTCAGGACCCAGATTCCTTCTAGCTTTCTGTTTTCCCCTCTATAGGATCTGGTCTTCATCCCCATGCCTGTACCGCCCCCAAGCTCCAGTTTCCAGCAGCAGGTGAAAGTTAGGAAAGAGGACGATCTCATCTAAGGCGGTTACCCAGAAGTCCCATACTTTGCTTAGAGCTAATGGTCAGAAATCAGTTAGTGGCAGCGGACAAGTTCAGGTTTTAACCTGGGCAGTAAGAGACCCAGTTAAAAATCAGATGGTCAGGGACCCATCTTTGGTAGGTGACCTGTTGTATTGGAGATACTTGCTTATCTGATTTCCCAGATCTTACAGCTTAGAAGCAATGAACATGATGGGAATCAGGCAGGGTAACTGACAGCATTAAGAAAGAACTCACAGAATGGTGAAGTGCTTAAAATATTAGAAAAACCCCTGTCTAAGACCATCTGGGGCGGACTGCACGATACTCCCCAGGAAGAATATGCCCCCTTTAAAACATTCCTGTGGAAAGAATAGCCTAGTCATTGTTAGGTCATTATTAAGAGCTTAAATTATATTGATTATCTTTGGTTTAAGAAGTCAGAGAACTCTATAATATCTTTCTAAAATTTTCCATTTAAAAGGCTTCCTATAATCAAGAAAAAGCTTGGTACTTAGAAATACTAAGCTTCAGCAATTTAGAAAATTTACTTAAAAAAAAGGTTATTGAGTGAGTACTATGTGCCAAGTGCTGTATAAGGCCTCATTTAATCTTAAAAGTACTGTACGGAGGCATTATTACTTCCATTTTTCAGAGAAAGAAACTGAGATCCCGAAAGGTTAAGTCACTTGCCTACTTTACTTGGGTTTCAGACCCAAGTCTTTATGGATTTCAGGTGTACTTTGCCCCATATTGTCCATCTGAGGGTCCATTCCGAGGGCCATCTCACTGCTGAGCAGAGTCAGTTAGGACTGGGACACACATGAACGCATTGTTAACCTGAAGCACAGGGTGGTTTTGTACTAACACATTTCCTTTCTTGACCTCTGTGGAATTCCCATCCTAACGTCAGAATAAATCCAGAATCAGTCCAAAAACAGCAGCTAGAGTCCGCACACTAGGGATGTCCCGGTCTGAGCCCTGTTTCCCTCCCTGTCCCAAAGCGTGTCACGGTTCTGTTTACCGGCCTTGCTATGATCTTGCTCCTGTCTTCCTTTTCTGATTGGAAAGGATGATATATATATATATATATATATATATATATATATATATATAAAATTTTTTTTTTTCTTCTTCCTGTATATTCCAAATTCCTTTATGCTCTTTCTGGGACAACAAGAACTTGTAGTCTTTGTGGACCTGAGAGTCCTTGGAATGGAAGCGGGAACAGGCTTTCTGTTCTAAAATCTGCAGAAACTCCTGGAGGTGACAGACCCATTGGAAATCCTGTCAAGGACGTGTAATAAAACAAAACAAGACCTTGGCCTCTGTCATGATTTACAAATGTCCTCCAGGGCCACTATTCATTTTTGACAGGTGGGATAAGTTCACATTTGTTTAAAGCGGAAACTTGGCCGGCGATTGGAGAAAAGTACAAATGATCCTATCAGGAGTGAAAGAAACGTGATGCCTGGGGGCCACTCCTCTGTGCCTCACACTGTTACGTTTGCTGATGACTGACTTAGTGATACGTTTGCTATGAATGTGCTGAACCCTTTGTGAGATGGTGGGTATACAGACAATACGCAGCCTCCATTTCATTGGCCCCGTAAGGAAGGGGGCATCCAGAGAAAGTTCTTTTAATTAGCTGACCGGGGCCTATTTTTCTTATAACATAACATGACTTGCCCAAGAAGCTAACAGAACAAGCCTAAGAAATGAAGATCAGAATTTCCGAATACTGTAGTTAAAAGTATCAGGATTTTCCCAGTACCTCTGGACACCAGGCCATCAAGGATCCCTTCTGATAGAGAACAAGATAATGGAGTTAAGGAGGAGAAAAGAACCATTTTAATACAGCAGATTCGAGTGTAATTCTTTGATCTTATAGTCACAAATGATTAGCCACCTGCAAGCTCAAAACCTGCAAAGGAGAGTCTTTTGAAATATATACCAGAGTCCCCGTCCCCACAGGTACCCAAATGCACTTTGAGTGCTGGCTCACCTACAAGTTTAAAAATAGGAGCCCCCGTGTTGCCATGACTCCCAGTGGATGTGCTTGAACTTCAGAATACCTGTTAGCCAGGGTCTGGCTCAGAGCGGCCTCTAGCGGCTCCATCCTCAGGGACGTGCTTCCTTCCTGGGTCACGCAGTCCAGGTCCCGAATTAACCCACACGAGACAAGTTGAACTCTTCTGTGCTCTGAAACATCCTCCCTGTGGTCAGCTCTTTGCAGAAATTTTCTCATCGGCGACAAGTGACAAACCAGTTGGCACCCCCCATGTGCTCAGAACTGTGGGGTGCGGTCCAGGCGTTCAGTGTCTTGTAGGGGAACCAAGATCTGCATCCCACACATGCTCAGCAGCAGCAGGGAAGCTGGTGGGAGAGGTAGTGATGACAAATGAGGTAATTCAAATAAAGTATGTTTGCTCTGATCATCAGGAGTTAACATTTTCCTTTTTCAGCTGAAGGAGCCTTCTGAGATGTCGGATCCAACAAGCTCAGGGATGTGTTAATGTGCTGACCTGCTCCCGTGTTGTCCTCCGTTCCCTGTGTTTTGAGTTCCTTGTGTCCATGCATCTCAGTCCTCACCCTGTGGGGTTAGAATTTCCTGGGGAGTTTGAAGAAACTGTACAGATCTCAAGGGCCTACCCTGGAAAATTCCGATTTAGTTGGATGGGAAGGGAGTAGAGGCCCTGGGAATGACCATCTCTTAAGAGCTCCAAAGTTGATGCTAAAGGGCAGCCAGGGTTGCGAATGGCTGTTCTCAACTTCATCGTCCTTTTTGTGGCCCCAGTGACAGGAATGGGGTGAAAGGCAGTGATAGTTTTGCATAAATTTGAACTTGGCACTAATAAAAGCATCCTTTCTTTCATTCTTTCCCGATGACCAGTCTAAAAATTGGGATTCCCTATTAGTGCTGTGAAATTCAAGTTCTGGGAAGGGTAGAGGATTTGGACATCTCATCGGCGATGATCCCCTTGCAGGTGGCCCATGATTTCCTGATATGGTTTTTGGTCCTTTGGCTTATGCCCCATGTGTCTATTTTATGCAGAGAGGCAAGTTACCGCCAGTAAAGCTAGCAGCATGAGTGTCAACCAAATCTGACTTTAAATGGTGTTCCAGTTCTTCTGTACATAGTTTGATTACAAACCCCAAAGAAACAGAACTTTAAAGCTTCAAAAAAAAACTTTAAAGCTTCAAGAAAATGATGTCTGCTGGTCTTGAGAAATTTATGCTTTGCTAAATTTTGGAGTGTACAAGTGGTTTTCAAATGAAAGTTATTAGCACTAGGAAATGATGTTATTTGTATTACTACGCTGTTATTCCATTTAATGGAATTGCTCCCTAAAGTGCCACAGAATGAAATCAAAGGGAAAACAATTTAGAATGAGGAAGACACAGGATGAGGGCCAAGGTGAGAAAGGAAATGGTAGGCCACCCCAATCTCTCCACCCTTCCCTGGAGATGAGGACAGCCTTCCTTCATGGAGACCGATTGAATTGGCCTTGATAATGGTCTGGCAGGGGGTTGCAGGTGGTCTCATAATGTGTGGCATTGTTGGGATTTTGGCTGCTGTGAACAAACAAGAGAGGGAGACCACAGTATAGCTTTGGAATTGTATTAAGGAAAGACGTAATTTTGTATAACAGAGCAATGCCATCTGTCCGACTAAAGACTTTGCATGGCATAGGAGACTTTATGTTTGTCCAAAAAAAGAAGAGAAATATCCCCTATTCTTGTTAAAGCCCTTTGTGATTTCTAAGAAAACCATGACTGTCTCTAGACACAGTCACCAAGTAGGTGATGGTTAGGTGACTGCTCTCATTGCCTTTAACCTCTGGCTTCTACCCACCTAGCCATCTCTCCCGCATTTATCACAAAGGTGTCTGGCTGAACAGACGGCGTTTTGCATCCTGTCCTTAAGGCCATCAGACTTGGATTTCCTTGAACAAGCAGGAGGGAATGAGTCCCAAACACTTGTTCTTCCCTGAGCTCCAGATTCCAGATCTGAGCTGTTCTGTGGAGTTTTCTGTCATCTTTTCACCAATAGCATAGCATGAGGGAGGAATGAAAGACTTATTAGAAACATTTATTAATTGCTCCAAAGTGCATTTTCCCTCTTTGGGTCTCAACCAGGAACGTCTACTCAAGGTTAAATTGAAAATGTCTCATGCAGGCAGTTAAATCTTTATTTTGTATATGCCCAATGACTGGTACCATAAGTAGGATTATGTGTGTAGTTGGTTGTTTCCAAGCATATAGAGGTTTTTCCAGATTTCCTAGCAGGGACACACCAGACCATACTGGGTTTTGCATCGGAGGTGAAGGGTGGATGGAAGGAGTTAGCACTATTACACTGCAGTCCTCAGAAAGTTCTGGAGCTGTGAATCTTAGTGCCTGTGTGCCACGGACATTCTTAGCTCCCTTCTCTTTACAGGGATTTATTTTCCCTTCCTGGCATTGTTTCCATCTTGCCTCAAGTGACATCAACTTCATTTCATCCCGGCTGTTTGGTGTAGTCTTAAGAACTCGGCAGCGTGGAGAAGTGGAGAAGGGTCATGGTGTTTAATCTCCCCAGAGGACCTCACTGTGCTGCCCACCATGCTTCTGTGTTAAGTCAGAGGGGTGATCTGGAAAATCCATGTATCTCCTGGAGGAGCCAAGGGGACAGCCCAGAGTTGCCTGGTGGGGGTTCCCCCCACTTTTCTGTGGGAGATGATAGTTCATATCTCAGTGTTGTCAGGAAGACTGAGATAGTATTTCTTTTTCCATTGCAAAGGTAAAATTGTAAAGTGGGGAAAGAGAAAGCAAGTGCATCATTTTATTCAGCCTTTGAAATCTTTTGGGTCCTGTGTAAAGGACACACATGCTAAGTCCATCAGCCCTGGCAGTGACACGTGCTTCACATTGTGAGCTTACCCCCCCCCCCCCAAATGCCTGTCTCTTCCATTCCTTCTGAGCCCTGGGAAAGGATCCTACTTCTCCACACTTGGTTGTACCAGCTGTCGAATCAGTCATTCTGGTTATTAGTAAGCAATTGACAGGAGATAGAAAAAAGGAACAGGACCTATCTGAGGGGAAGGAGACACTTCAGAAATGAATAAGAGCAGGGCGTGATCCTAGAATGCCTAGGTGCCGGGGACCCTGGTCAGAGCCCCAGAACATGTGGGGAAGGGAGGGTCCACCCTGACAGAGGGAAGATGCTATGGAAGGAGGAGCAGTGTTACAGGAGGAGAGCGGTCTGCCTAACATAGCATTGTGCTTTGATAAGAAAATGAAAACCCTGCTTTTGTGAATTTTATTCAGGGCTAAGGAGGGGTGTGTGCTCAAAATTTCTCCAGCTAGGAGAAATTTGGGCTTTCCTTTACCAAGGGGGAAGAACAAGGGCCTGATCAGACTTCAATTCCAAAAGTATGACAAAAACCCCACTAAGTGTCCTCCAAGAAGAGGATGGCTGGCAGTTGCATTGGATGATGAAAAGCCCATCACCTGGACATCTGTGTTTTTTGTTTTGTTTTGTTTTGTTCGATGGAGACATTGTCATTGAAGACCTGAAAGTGCCTAGTATAGACTTTCTTAAATCAAGATGGGGATGAGGAAGAAGTCATAGCCCATGACTTACTGAATTACGTAGCTTTTAGTATGCTGTAAATAATGAAGAATTGGATATCTAGAGCAGAAGGCTCACTTTTCCATAAATCTCTGATGGTTCCTTTTTATACATTGGATGGACTGTATAGTCCCTAGCGAGCCATAAGACTCTTGAATATCTGGGTCCAACATTCATGTTTGGGCTTATCCACATCTCTCTTCCATCTCTCTACTGTGCCTCAACGTACACTGCTTGGCATCCGGCAACTTTCAATGACTGGACAACATGATTGCCTGTTCTCTAAATGTGACCAGTTTTTTTACTACTTCCTATATCTGCATGATTTGTTCTCATTAACCCGTGTTCTCACTAACATTCCTCTTTGAGTTCCCCTGGTGAATACATGAATGTCCTTTAAGATCTGACTCAAGTGTCGTCTTCTCATCCTGATGCCTTCTTTAACAATTCTAGGCAGAATTAGTCATTCCTTTCTTTGCACTCCAAAAGCCCAGTGTCCATACCTCTATTATAACACGTAGAGGTGCAAAGCAGTTCAAATTAAAAGTATGTCTGGGAATGTCTAAGGTTGGGAATGTCTTTTGTAGCTACACCAGGACTCCTTGTACAGAAGACTCATACATATTTTATTGAATGAAAATGTGAATGAATCAATAAAGATGGAAGGCGGGGCTTATGCATGGGGAGTGAAAGAGTGATTATTCGTTTTAAAAATTAAGTATGCTATCCTTCATGTGTGAAGGGGAGTTTTCTGATTCATTGGCAGAAAAACATGGGCTCTGAACTAGTTTTCAACCTCTGCTTTATGTGCAGAGAGGGCTCATGTGGTCTTTTGCCCTATAATCAGTGACACCTTTGGACATGATTCCTCCCTGCCCTTTGCTCCTTTTCTATATGCCATCAGTCAAACTCCAGTAACTCCTGCATGGCCTCTAAGTTATGTCAGTCTTTTCTCTGCTTCCATAGTCACTGTCCTCATTGACTTGTGCCTGGATTCTTAGAACAAGCTGCTCCATGTCCGTTTAACATCACACAAATTATTTTATCCACTATCAGATTTATAATTTTCAAATATCATTTGGATCATTTTGCTCATGTGATTAAGAACCTGTGGGGACTTCTCTTAGCCAAATAGAAATTTAGCATGGCAGTCGTCCTCCCTGGATAACAAATTACTGATTTCAAAACCTGATCTCATATTAACTTTCCAAAAGGCATGACTTTTCTAGGCAAAACTTTCTCTTTCCCATCCAGACAACGTGGGCCATATAGTGGAGGAGATAATCTGCAGGGAGGCAGGAGAACATGGTTCTGATCCCAGCTTTGTTACTAATTAGCTGTGTTAAAAGTCATTTTGCCTTTACAGACTATGGTTCTCTCATCTGTAAAATAAGGTCTTAGGAGAGGTGCTTGCTTGGTAAGAATTTGGAAGAGTTGAGCCCTAGGTATGTTCTCTGTGATTCTCCCATCATTTGATTCTTTGATTTTATGAGGTATTAAACTTCTGTGTTTCCTTCCAACCTTATGATCAACGAAGTAGCTTGAATAGGTTTTGAATCCAGAACCTTGGCTTCATCCCTGGCACACTGTTCTCCATCAGCTAACTGCACTAAGATGGGAATGGAGGGTAAGGGCCTCTGTTTTAGCCTGCCTTTTGCATAGATCCACAAAATACTGGGAGCAGTCCTTTTTCGGATTAGTTTTAGTTTTTTATTCAGCCAAGCTTTTGATTCACTTGATAAAGAAAAATAAATGGGCCAGATTTGATTTTCTTTGATTGAAAAGATTTATTTTCTCTTCTTCCTGCCTCAGCAGACACTAGCCTGCATGTATTCACAGTCTAGTTACCCAATTCTGGGCTGTCTGAGTTCCTTGAATCTGCCTCTTCCTCTTCTCAGGCCTAATTTTTGGTAGAGCATTTATGTTTTAGGAAACCCGCCTAAGGATGAATGAGGTCAAGGTCAGGATATGGGCCTCAAACCACTTCTTGTCAGCTTTTCTTATTTGATAGGGTTCTACTAATGGAATTGTTCCCGTGCTGAATTTTTGTGGTATAACCACATCAACTCTGCCCTCCACCACTTTGCTCCATCTCAGGGGAATGACATGTGCATCCTTCCAGTTGCATGTGTTAGAAATTTGCAAGTCATCTTTACTTATTTCCTCTCCCTCACCCCTTAATCTAACCAATTTTCTAATCTTACTTTTTCTATGGTAAAATATATTTCAGATTTCCCCCATTTCCCCTAAAGCCCTAGTTAAATCAATCTTTCTCTCTCTCTCTCTCCACACACACACACACACACACACACACACACACACGATTTTTTAATGTTTGTGTCTTCCTCAGACTAGACTATTAGCTCCATGTTGGCAGCAATGCATTGGTCTCCCACACCACTGCATTTTAATGCTTGGCACTTTAATTGGCTCAGAGCAGATACTCATTAAATATTCGTTGAATGAGCAAATTCACTTAAGCTAATTTTAAAATTAGGGTTTGTATTAAAAGACTTTATTAAAGACTTTAAGTTCTATTAAAGACTTTATTTCAAGTTCTATTCTTAGATTCCTTATATTTTCAACAAACAGTGCAGCACCTACTCTGTGCACAGAGGTGTACTCATTGTGAAGGACAACACAACAGAAAATACATGTTCTGATTCTTTTCAGATTTTAAATTTAGTTGAAGCAAAGCCTGCACATACAAAAAGGTTGAGTGAAAGTGCAAGACAGAATATGACAAAATGCCTCAAGTATATAGTACAATTAGTATACTATAGTCAAGGAATGTTGTCTAAGTAGGCTGAAGTTGCAGCCTTGAAACATTGTGGAGGATTTGGAGGCAGTGGAACTTGACTTAGCCTTTGAGAAATGTGGAATGTAGAGGTTCAAGCAAGGTGACATTTCTCTAGTTGGGAATGATAGCATGAACAGAGTTCATGAGTGTTCATGTGAAGGTTATATTGGGATCAACTGAACCTGCATGGAATTATAGGCCAGTAATAGGGAACAAGTGTGGGGGTAGCAGTGGGACAGGGTTGGTTTTTTGAAAGACAGTGTGCTATAGTAGGAAAAAGTACCATATTGGGAGTTGGCATCTTGTATGTGACCTTAATCAAGTCATTTACTCTGTTTGCATCTCCTCCAAAATAAAAAAACAAAGTATGATAAAGAGCATGCATCAGCAAAAGGTAGGATTACATCAACTTTTAGTTATTCTGTATTATATTTTTGTAAAGGATTTGAATTAGATACTGCTGGCATATCTGTCTGCTTTATAGTCTTCTATGAAACAACCTATTTAGTTCTCTAATCCTTGGCTTGGGCTGAATGAGGGTCACTACTAACTGGTAAGTCATGGAAAACCCTGAAAGTTAGATTAATGTCATTTAACCTTATACTGGGAGGTAACCATAGGAAAAACTTGATTGTGTGGTTATTTTAAGATTAATCTTGTATGATTATATGAGGGAATGGGAAAAGTGACCCAAAGGTGAGGAGACAAGTCAGACCTACTCCAAATGCAAGGTGAAAGGGCCAGAATTTTGTTGAATCTGGAGGAGGATCTGGTGGTATCCCATATAGAGATAATACAGGAGATGTGATATCAGAGTTAGCTTTTCAGTTTTGAGATTGAAAGGATGGTGATGAATCAATGGAAATTGATCAGTTGAAGTAGGAACCTGTTTTTCACAGAAGCTGTATTAAATTCTGAGCTGAGGGCTGGGCATGTTAGTGGGGATATCTTGAAGTGCCTACAGTTATACATTCTGGAATGTGAAGTTATAGCTTTGAAATTCATCAGCATAGTGTTGATACAATCGTCAATGGCCAGCTGAGAAAAGATCAATTCTCTCGGGAGAGGAGTATATAGAGAAAGTAAACTGAGATTCCTACTAAGCCACCCAGAACAGTTGGAGGGAAGGAGGAGGCGGAACATTCAGCAAAGGTCACAGGCCTGGTGGAGGTAGAGGGAGGATTGTGGTCAGCTCTGTAAGGGGCAGGTTACTGAAGTCCAAAGAAATGACTTTTAAGAAAAGAAAAGGGGTCAGTGGTGTCAAATGTGCAGAGAGGGCAGACATTTGTGGACTATACATATCTTTTATTTCCTCTTTGATACCATTAATGACCACTAATTGGAGATTGATTTTTTTTTTTTTTAAATTCAGGCCCATTGCCTAATTTCTTTTATCACTTTATTATTTTTTAAACAATGTAGGGAAAGAATTAAAGGGAAGGGAAGGATTTAAGTATTCTCCCCTATTACCAGGTATAAGAAAATGTTGGTGGGGAAGTCGCTTAATACTCACTGCTGGTAAAATGAAATTGGGGCCCTTTGCACAATACCAGAAGCCAGATGGGTTTCTTGCTATCCTGGCCCCTAGACCTGTTTGCTTAGTGGCTTTGGCCAAGTTGCTTAAACCCTCTGAGCCTCTTCAGCTGTATGAACAGAGGTAACACTAAAGGCTACCTGTTATTTTTACTCTGGTCAAATGAGAATGAATGCAAAGTTTTTAGCAAAGGCCTGATACAAAGAAGGTGCTCATTGTTATGTTTGTTTGTTTGTTTGGTTGTTTTTTTTTTTTTCTGGATTATCCCTGCTCATATTGACATTAACAATAGAGAATTAAATAGAAAACTATGTTTATTAAGTGTACACATTGAAGATTGTATTTTCCTTTGTCATTTTTTTCCCCAACAGGGACAGATTTCTTCCACTCACATTTCCTAAGACCAAAATCTGTATGAAATCTGGGCAGCTATGTGCTCCTGAATCTTCCCTGCCATGGGCTCCCAGCATTGATTAGTCTAAAGCATGGAGATAGCACATTTGTGAGGAATGCTGAGGAACAGGCCTGGAAATGCTACTTGATAGGAGAAATGAAGTGATCTTAATCTCTCAGTGTGTTCTACTGATGTCGGAACAGGGAATCATCTTGAAAGGGGAAAAAAAAAAGTGTATATTTCTGAGAGCAAGGATGCATGTGCTGACAATTTAGATTTTTGCCCAGAGATGCTGGCATTTTCTTTCTGGGGGCGGTTCTTATGTTTCCAACAGTGTTCCCACTGCATACCATGTTCTCTCCTCCTCCCACCCCCCTACCCATATGTCTTCCTCTTTGTCTCGCCCACCCTACTCCTGGTTTCTTTCTATCTCTCTCTTCTCATAGGTTATTTCCCTTCAGTAGCAAAATGAATCCTGTCACAGAAGATAGGGTTACTTTCCCCAAACCCATTCTCCCCATCTTCAGCTATTTCTTTTCTGAAAGTTCTGGAATCGGCAAGAGATCTGGAAGAAAGAGTCCTTTCTCCATATTCTGTTTTACTTCTCCCATGTTTCTTTCTCCTCTGATGATTCACTTGGCATCGTTCTCTCTCCCTGTCTTCCCTAAGTTGTCTTCCCTGATAGCTCTTCCTTTCCTCCTCCTCTGAGCCTGTCTCCCTATGAATTGGCTAGTCCCAGCCCAAGAATGATCTGGTCTTGGGAATCATCATCATTCAAAAGTGAAGACAGACAGAGAACCACACAGAAATGGGAGGGACAGAAGGAAGGAAGGTTCCTGAGAATGAGTTTGGACATAGGTAAAAGTGACCTGAGCAACTTGATACCGCTGGAGGGATGACAGTGAATTATTTGGGACAAAGAGTTATGATAGATGGCATGACTCCCTGGGAATAGTTTACATTACCCCTCACTCCCATGCAGGGGAGAATGTTAGGTTATTGTTAGCATGTTTTGGTTTCTTGTTTGAAGCACAGGGTAGCTAGTGCCAAATAAATGGCAGAAAAAAACCAGAACATCAGTCTTAGACTTAGGTAATTGCTGACATTACCTCTTACCCAGATGGAGACACAGTACCCCAATGAAAATACCATTGCATTATGTTGTTTGATTTATGTTGAAATGTGCCCCTATTTATGCATATAGGGGTTTTACTGTTGGACAGTGAGGGAGACAGGTTTCTTTTTGTTTCTGAATACTTGAATAAAGAACTGAAAATAGATACCAGTGCTATGCAAATAAAAATCCAGAAAAAGAATTGATGGGTAAGAAAATGCTAGGTTATTTGGATATACTGACAAGAGTTATGCTAGTTTCCAGGTGACTGTTGGTAATGGTAGCAGTAGAGAATTATATTCTGTCCATGTATCCATTCATGCATTCAATTTTTACTGAGCACTGGCCATGTGCTTAGCCAGTTCTAGGTGCTGTGGGAGATCTACCACGTTTACACTTGATAACTATGATTAAAGAATTCTCCATATTCTCAATATTGAAGCACCCACATAAAGAATGTATGAATTGGCATCCTCTCTGTCTGGGCCTTTTCTCCACATTTCCTTTCTTAAAATTATCTCTGAACCCAAAAAATATAGTTCTGTCTCCTTAGGGATTGAAGTGCCAACAAGACAAAATGTTGGCTTGAGATTTTTTTTTTTTTAATTTGATGTTTTTATTTTTTAATGTGTATAGGAAACATTCTGATGCATGGGGAGTTACAGGCACTCTTTAGTGGCTGGTTGATGAAATATTGGAGAACTACCAGTCAGTGGTTCTCAAAAATTGGGTCTAAAAAAAGTTTCCAGCCCTCTCTATATGCCTTCCCACTCTTCTGAAAAGTGCACTGACTCTCTTGCTCCAGTATTACCCTACCCAACGTACAGCCCTGGGGTGGGGTGGTGGAAAGGGGTGGGGGGCACTACTTAGTATATTGCTCTTTGAGAACAACCTGAATCCTGGGCTGTTGAATGGAAGCAAACTGATTGCATTTAAATCAGATCGAGAAGTCATTCATTCATTCATTCTTCAGCCACTGTTTACTGAGGGCCAACGTCACTCCTTGCTCTGCAGGTAGAGATAAAGGGCTCACAATCTCCAGTGACAGGAGTGGCTAAGAAAACAGCTGAACTGCCAAATGCAATCAGTTTTACAGGAGGTTTGCCTGCAATGTGACAGCGAGGGCTGACACATAGAATAGGTGAAGCTATGCCACCGCCCTGCCCAGAGGAAGGGGGACATGCAAAGGTATGTTTCTGTGGACCCCCGGTTTTTCCCTTACGAACAGCTTTACATATTGCCCCCCAACACTGTTACTCAGAGCTGTTAATAGGAACATGGTTTGCCTTTCCTAGCCTTTACCCGCAACTCTCCCTGTTCCCCGAAGAAATCTCAGCACCGGACCCTCCCTCCTTGACAAATAATGACCATCTACGTCTGTATCCTTTTCATCATTTCATACACTGTAGAATAATGGATAAAACATTATGCTTTTAGCAGGACTAATCACCATTATTATCACAATAACAGCAGCTATTTGCTTCTTACAGTTTTTAGCATTCCGTCCCATTTACCAGCTAGACTCCAGAAAGGTGAAGGAACATGCTGTGGTCTCACAATTAACAAGGACACTCTAGAACATGGATCGCCCGATTCTAAAGCCCCAAAGGACTAGGTGCAAATACTCACAATTCCAAATGGTTTTCTACGCACCCTTGGTGACATGAAGCTCCAGCGCCATGTTTTAAACCTACAGATCAGTTGAAGAACCTCCAGTGAAACATAGGCTAGCGGTGACTACTGCTGGACCCTCGGCCATGGGATATAGCACACAAAAGCGCTGATCTGGAAGTCAGAAGACCTACATGCCAGATCATATTCTGCCTTCTCCCGGCGGAATACACTTAGCTGCTTCGTGTCTCAGTTTCTCCTCTTCTGTAAAATGAAGAGAATGAGTTAAATGATCCCAAGGTTAAGAGCCCAGACTTTGGAGCCAGGTTGCCTGGTTCAAATCCTGGCTCTGCCACTTTCTAGTTGTGTGACCTGAAGCAAGTTATTGCATGGTTTTCGAGCCTCCATTTTCTCTTCCCAGAAAATGGGGATATTAACTGTACTTATAGAATATCTGACTTACAGAATTGTTAGGAATATTAAAGAAGTTTATAATTTTTTTTATATAATTTTTTATTTTTTATAAACATATATTTTTATCCCCAGGGGTACAGGTCTTAATCTCACAGAAGTTTATAATTTTTTAAAAGACTTTGTCTATTTATTTGACAGAGCACGCACAAGCAGGGGGAGCAGCAGGCAGAGGGGTTGGGAGAAGCAGGCTCCCACTGAGTAAGGAGCCTGATGTGGGGCTCGGTCCCAGGACTCTGAGATCATGACCTAAGCTGAAAACAGATGCTTTTAACTGACTGAGCCACCCAAGTGCCCCAAGAAGTTCATAATTTTAACTGGTTAAACAGTGTGTGGCTTAGGGTAAATGCTATATAATTGTTTCTTGAATTAAAAAATTGGTCCCTTCAGTTCCAAGGTATTATAGGTCTTTGAAGCTTAGTTATACTGGGAGTAGAGAAAGTACAGGTTACAAAGGACTCGTTTAGAAGGGGAATGCTGAGATGGCAGAGTGTTACGATGACTTCAGCAGGAAACTCAAGAAAGGAATGGAGTGTAATAAGAAAGTTTGCTATTTCATTGGCCTAGGTGGATATTCATGCCAAAGATCTTAGGGAAGCAGAGGGAGGTGGTATCGTGCTTTGTGACTTCCAGACACAAAGCTGAACAATTGAAGATCTGCAAGGAACTTAGGCCTGGTCCTGTGGTCTGGGGTGTCATTAAGTTCATTTCTTAGTTAATACAACTGGCTTGCTTATCTACCCACTCCCATTCTTGAAGGCTACCCTGGTTTAGGGGTCCCTTCCTCCTGGCGCTGTGAGAACTCAGGGTCCGGTGAAGTCGGAGTGTCTCCTCCAGCCTTTGGGTCCTCTTCCCTGGACATTGTTTCACACACAAATCCTTAGCACCATTACTTGTTAAATAGAGGGAAAATGAAAATATTCTAATTGCCTGCATTCCAGTTCTATGATGTTTCCCAGTAGACTGGTCTATCGAAATAAATCCCAGCAAGAAGAAGGCAGAAGCCTGCAGGCATCTGTGTATCCAATCTGATCGGTTTCCGTCATTCTTGATCAAGTCCTGTCTCTTGCTTATGCTGGGGCCCAACTTGTAGCTCCTAGCTGTCCTTCAGCTCCTAGCTGTTAAGAAACGGTTGTTTCAAACAGGGACCCTGAGCCTTGGCCTCCTCATCTGTGTGACAGGAGAACACTTGCAAATGTAGTGTGATGATGAAATAAAATGCAAAGTCAGAACTCGTCAACCAGAGCACTGCCCCCTTCTCCCTCCCTCCTTGTCTTCACTGTCATCTGCCCACCCTCTACTCCCCTCCCCTGCCAGCTCCTTTCCTCTCCTTCTTCCTTTCTTCCTTGTATTTAAAGTGACACAGTTTGGTGACTAATTCCTGATCTGCTCTTTGATTTCCCCCAGAAAGGGATCCAATCCCTCCAGGGGACACTGTTGTCCTGGGGCTAGGCAGTGACAATGGAGGAGAACAGTGCCCTGGGAAATGGAAATGAGAAGCAGAGTCACACCCAGGGAAGAGTGTCCTCAGAGGGGCTACTGGTAGGCCCAGAGCCAGAGGGATGGCAGTGGCTGAATTTGTGTTAGTGTTCTGTCTCAAGGAGTTGTTTGCCCTTAACTGTCGTCTTCATTTACTGAAGGTTATGGGAGAAGATGAAAGGAGAAGATTCCTATCTCTTGAGAACCCACTTAGACACTATAATAGAATGCATTAGTTTGGGCAGTGATTTCTGGAGTCCCTGGTAGGGCCAGGATCAGTCTCAGGATTCTTCATAGCTTGCTTATAATTTCTGTTCCTCAGAAATAGCTTGTCTTAGCCTCAGCGCAAGAAATTTCTGTGGGACACAACAGAAAATAGGAACAAGGAGACTGAGGTGGGGAAAAGGGAGGCCAAGGCAAGGTGCTTCGTTGAGCTGGGAGCCGTGCTGGTGGTTGGTGCTTGAGCCCAGGCCTTTCTTGGAGGGCAGACCAGTCAGGTAACCAGTTCTCAGCCTCATGTAGTCCTTCTGGTCCAACATTGCTACCTCCCTAATCTTGGGGCCCCATTCACAATATTTAGCCAAAGTTGTTCCCTCGTCCACTGTGTCATTCACTAGGCCACCAAACCATTAGCACATCAAGAGTGCCTCTAGGAGTCCTTGCCAGACCTTGATCCTTAATTCACAAGAAAGTGCTCCCCTGCCAGTAAATTCTATATCCCGCTTTCACTGCCTCAAAATCCCCTTCCACACATGCTCCCTGCTTTCTGCAAGCTCTATATAGGCCAGGTCTTTCCCGTACAATTCCTTTGGTATGTAAGCTATTTCTTCCTTGCTATTTGCCTCTTGCTAGGAGCTGTGTTTTCTCGCTGTACTTGTGCATGACCAGACTCTGGTGATTGGCCTGGAGGGAATGAAGGGAGACAGGGCGTATTTCCCAAAGGGCAGGAGTCCTGTGGAAATGCACTTGCTTTAGATAAGGTCTTTGCCCCCTCTCTAAGGTCAAGTTTGTTTCCTCTGACAATGCAAGAGGAGCTTCTCTTGAGACCTTAGAAGTTTTAGGAAAAATCTTCTCTCACTGGGTACCTACACGTCCCCCTGTGGGGCTCAGGGTCCCATTCTTTTCCCATTAGGATTTTCATGTAGGAGAGACCTTCAAGGGTTGTGCCTTGAGTCCCTTTTATGGTATTGTCACTTTTGCAGTTCATTCCTGGGTGTGGTTTTCCTCAGTCTGCCCTGAGGCCACAGGTGAGGCAGGTCTCCTTAAACAGGGGCCTGAGAATCTTTCTGGATGTCACAAAATACCTTGGCTTGATAGCTGGTTGCCCTGACCCTTCCAGGTCCTTCTTTCTAGACTCGCAGCTATTTGACAGAGCCACCACCCAACCTGATCCATCCCCCTCTGCCTCCTTGTCACCCCACGCCACCACAGGGGACACTCTCAGACTTTGTGGTGCTGGTCCATGCCAGGAGCTACTGCCATTCCGCTCACCCCCAGCAGCGGGGTCTTTGTTAAACGTCACAACCCCAACCGTAGCCACTCCTGTAGTGCATGATCTTACCCTGAGTCCTCTTGAAGGCAGAGCCTCGGGTAAAGACTTCTAGATAGGTAGGTTTTCTTTTTGTTTTGGTTTGGTTTTTCTGAAAATGATTTGGAAGGAAACAGGAGCTGGGGACCAGAAGAGTGTGACACGGCAGGAGGGAAAATTGATACAAGGTTATGTTACTGGGTTGAGCATTGCTGAGGGCAAGCGATCCTTCATCCTGCCAGAATCCTCCAAGGAGTCTTTAAAAATGTGTCTGAGAGCTGTGTCCTGAAAGACGACAGGGGGAAGCGTTGGTTTTTCTGCTCCTATTTACTCCCCCACACTTCTAGGTGGCATCTAGTTTGGATGTAGCATGGCCTCATGGCAGCAGGGAAGCCCCAGGGCAAGAAGCCAGCACTGGACAGGCTGTGCCTGAGAGGAGGTACCACACCAAGCTGGCTGTAGCCTGTGCAAACACCGTCCCCTGGTCCATGACTGGCAGAGTTGGGGAGGGGGAGGGACCGAAGGGGGACACCCTGTGGTGCTGATGCTCATCTTCTGTGAGACTAGCCTCCTCCTTCATGTCTGCCTCCAAGCGGTCCAGCAACTCGGTTTTCTCCCCAGCCCCTGGGAGCACAGCTGTGAGGACAAAGCCGTGCATCTCCTGTTGGTCCCGCCTAGCTCCTGCTACATTTCCTACTATGTTCACTGTCTCCCACTCCAAAATGACTTCACACTCTCTCTTCTCACTTCAGACCTAAGGCTCTTCCTCTTCTCTAACTAGCACTCTCCTCTGGTAAATCTGCCTTCTAATCCATTGAGAAAATGGAATTATTTTTTTTCCAGGAACGTCTTCATTTTTATACTACCAAATCAACCAGCCTGCCTGCCATCGTAGCCTTCACATAATGACCAGAAAGGCCGGCGTGGCTTTGGCTTTGTCAGAAGCCCTGAACTTGGTAGTGCGTTGGTTTCCTATTCAAGTGCCACAGCCTCCCTTTTCTTTTCCTATTGTTTTATTTTTTTCATCATGATGAATGTACCTTTTAATCCCCATTCCCTATTTCCCCCACATGTCTTCCCTCTGATAGCCATGAAGTTGTTCTCTGTAGTTAAGTGTCTGTTTCTTGGTGCGTCTCTTTTTTCTTCTTTGCTCACTTGTTTTGTCTCCTACATATGAGTGTCACTCTACATATGAGTGAGATCAGATGATATTTCTCTTATTCTGTGTTGCTTCATATAGTAATGAGTGTTACTGTCACTTGGTTGTTACAAAGGTTTTCTCTGCCGAAGTGCCAAATGAAAACAAATATTTTAAAAATTTATTGGAGAATTTAGGTACTTTTCCTGAAAAGGAGCTATGTCCAAGCTTTGGGATTTTCAACAAATTACCAAGGTGATTTATTGACGTTTGTCTTTTTTTTTTTTTTTTTTAAGATTTTATTTATATGAGAGAGAGAGATAGTGACAGAGATAGTGAGAGAGGGAACACAAGCAGAGGGAGAGGGAGAAGCAGGCTCCCTGCTGAGCAGTGATCCTGATGTGGGCCTCAATCCCAGGACCCTCGGATTGAGGCAGACACTTAACTCACTGAGCCACCCTGGGGCCCCTTGATGCTAGTTTGATTAGCATGGACAAGTGAACTAAGGAATGGGTCTACACCTGAGTCTTCATTCAAATGGGGAAAAGCAAACATGAATACCATGTGGGAGTGACAGGATGCCCTG
Organism: Mustela lutreola; assembly: GCF_030435805.1. Lineage (NCBI taxonomy): Eukaryota > Metazoa > Chordata > Mammalia > Carnivora > Mustelidae > Mustela > Mustela lutreola. Next base: position 94,232,003 of record NC_081297.1, read on the forward strand.
TGCACACTACTTCTACAGGGCATTGCTTCCGGATGCAAGAGGATCAGTATGCGGAGGAGGGCTAGGAGTGATGGGTTCTACACAGGAGTGACAATCTCCTCTGTTGGATGACGGGGGTAGGTCAGCTTCTGGCTCTGGAAATGGAAGAAGATAAGTGATGATGGGTGAGAGTGCATCTGGAAGTGATTTCGGTGTGTGAGAGACTCGTTGGGGAGGATTCGCACATGAGAGGAGGCGTGTGGGTGGATGGTGGCCTCTATCTCCGTGAGTAGTTGAGCCTGGGCACACGTCTGAGCCAAGGAGCCAGGGCAGGACTCTCGTATATTTTAGAGTGGGAGGCTTGGTAGATAAGGGCTGCTTTAGTCATTTTGCATGAGTCTGGGTTGGAGAGAGGTGGAGATGCATGGAAGCCTATTTTCTCCTCTGTTGCCATTTACGGCATGAAGGGAACCAGTGAGTGTACCCCTTTTAAAATTAAATACACCAAAGCCACGTAGTCAGTGATAGCCCTGTGTTGCATTAACTTTCTCCTCTCTACCACACTTAAGCTCATGTGACAGAGTGTGACTACCTGGGGTGTCATGTGGTTGACTAAAGGGGCTTCCGGATCTTCGTGCAAGGCAGCATTGTAGTTTTTCTTCTTCCTATTTTTTACCATCTCTAGTCTCACAGGAGATTCCTAGAGAAGCTTCCCAACACCATACAATGCTGTAGGGCAAAGCAAGCAATTTACACTTGGGTATAAGCCAGCAACAGCTCCTGCTTCTTCCCCTCACCTCACCCATTCATCTGTGAAACTGCCTTGGTCCAGGTGTTTACCCTTTTTCCTGGGGACTTCCTGCTTGGCACTTGAAGGCTTGTGTGGACTTTCACAGCTGTGGTTCTCTCCTTAAAATACTCTTCGTTGAGAGACACCTGGGTAGCTAAGTCAGTTAAGTGTCTGCCTGTGGCTCAGGTCCTGATCCCAGAGTCCTGGGATCGAGCCCCCCACATCGGGCTTATTGCTCAGTGGGGAGCCTGCTTCTCCCTCTGCCTACTGCTCCCCCTACTTGTGCTTGTGCTCTCTCTATCTCTGACAAATTAAAAAATAAATAAAACTCTTCTTTGAGTTTTTTGAATGATCAGTCTGAGAGGCTTTGTTTCCTCACCTTAAGAGTAAAAATGAGGAGGAAGAGCAGCCTATATGACCTGTAGATGTTGTTGTGGGAACTGAAGTCCCACTCCCCACCCCCAACTCTTCTACAGAGAAGTACACAGGAACAGCCACAGCTGAATCCCCACTGGAGGGAGTAGAAGAGAGAGTTGGGTGTGTGTGTGTGTGTGTGTGTGTGTGTGTGTGTAGACCCTGTCAAGCATAAAGAGAAAATGGTTGCTCATGAGAGCGAAGACTTCCTTCCATAAGAGAAGCATGAAATCATCATTGTAGATTCAAGAGACAAAGCAGGTGATGGAGGAGAGAGAAGAGGAAAGATGTGACAGAAAACATAGGAAGGAATGGCCCCAAAGAGTGCCTCAGTGTCTGCCCCTGTGCTCCATCTGGGATTTGCCAACCTGGTTTTTACTCTGAGTGGAAACTGTGGCCATCGGGGAAGCTACCTCCAGACACAATGAGATTGTGATTCGTAGAAAAAGCACAAGTTTGTTTTCCATTTTTGACCCCCCACCCACTGCTGGGCTGTGCTTTCAGCTTACCTCGTGTTTTCTGTATTTTTTACTTTTGATTTAGGACAGCGAAGGCATAGGTAGAGTGGTTTCAGAGAGATCGGAAATCCTGAAGAAGAAGTTGACCATCTGTCATAGTTTTGAAAAAAAAAGGAGTGGTTCTTGTGGGTTTTCTCACTTCCACTTCATTATCATCCAACACATATTTATGGAATGCCTGCTGGGTTCAGACGACGTGCCAGGAGCACTACTGTACCAGCTACAGTCTCGGGCACATTTATAAAGACACCAGATTTATTTTGTGGTGCTATGTTGTCCGGCAGTTTTTCTACCATTTTCCGGACGAGAAAACTGAGGCTTCCTCTCTAACTTGCCCAAGGGCTTGGTGATGGCAATAACATCCCAAGCAGGGCTCTCTGAGTTTAATTCAAGTGATCTTTTCTGCTATTCTTTTATTTTAAATCAGAATTTTATTTTAAATCAGAATTGCCACGCTCTGCCTGTTTCCTAAGCCGCAGTGTATGTTAGAGTCAGCCAGACTTTGTTACAAATCCCAGATATAACTACTATCTATTTAACTTATATAAAATTCTCTGTGCTTCAGATTTAGCAGATGTTAAAAAAGAGATATTAGTTCCTTATTTTAAGGATGTCTATGATTGAATTATTATGCACATATACACATATGTACAGATATACCTATTACCGTTATGCATAAATGTATTCTGTATAGCCTCACATAATCCATAATACGGTTCTTAGATTAAGAAATGCTAGTCCTGTTTCCCTCATTCCCTCTTCTGATGAGAATTCACTCTCCTTTTCTGTGCTTGCACAAAATTTAGTCGTTTTCTATTCTCATGATCAAAGAACCAAGCCCTTGCATATTTAGTCCCGTTAGGGTAGGATGTTACTCCAAGGACTGTCTCAGTCATAAAAGCCAAAGATGGAAAAACTAACACCACTGCGTGTAGACAGAACAGGAGTAGAATGATAGGGAGGCTCGACAGCTCTCAACCCTGCCTCTATTTTGTGTTGTCTTGAAGAATATGATACAGCATTCATTCCCACAGGATGGATTAATCCTTCACCCGAAACTGGGAGAACAGAGAGTTTCTTTCATTGAAAACATTTCATTCTTTCTACCTGCTCATTCCATCCCCCTCATTCCATCCCCCTTGTCTTTCATCCTTGAGATTTCCACATTGATCTCTTACGCGGTGTTGTTTCTCACTGCATTGTCTTCCAAAGCATGTCCTGTTTCATCGGCCTTCATCCGCTGTGACAATAAAGCATGTGGCCTGTTCAGCCGCGGTCCCTCTGAAAGAGTAAGATATCGAACGTTAGAAAAACCTTGGGTAAGATGCTGCTGTGTGATTGCTGCGGACCCTGAGAGCTTAGGACATGTTCATATTAGGCATTTACATTACTTTTGGCTCATAGCATGACCATTTCTTTCAACATATTATTAATTTTTTAATCCCAGTGTAGTTATACTGTGTAGTGATTCAACAATTCCATCCATCAGTACGCATCAAGATAATTGTGTTTATAATCCCCATCACTCATATTACCCTTTGTTCTACCCCCCTCTCCTTTCTGGTGACCATCAGTTTGTTCTCTATAGTTAAGAGTCTTTTTTTTTTTTTTTTTGGTTTGTCTCCTTTGTTCCCCCTTTGTTCATTTGTTTTATTTCTTAAATTCCACATATGAGTGAAATCATATTTTTAATTTTTTTAAATTTTATTAACATGTAACGTATTGTTTGCCTCAGGGGTACAGGTCTGGGAATCATCAGTTTTACACAATTTGCAGCACTTACCCTCCCCACTGTCCATATTATCTAAGTCCTGTGTCCTCCACGAAGTCTTCTTTGACTTCACCTCCCCACACTGTGCTCTCTTGTCTCTAAATTTATGCAGCATTTATTGCCTGTTGCATCATCCTAGTCCATGTCCTCATTTAATCAAGGGCTGTTTATTAAGATGTTTTTCTATTCAAAACTTTATCTTAGGTTTGCTGTGGATACAGCGGTAAACTAAATATTCGTGTTCCTGGGAGTTTTCAGCCTGGCAATGGCTTAGGTTACCTGCTGTCCATTGATAGTTTAGTTGTCTTTTTTGTGTTTTTCAGCCCTACAGAAAGGATTTTGGGGCTGTTAGCTACATCAGCTACAGGTTAATGATCTGGGAATTGATGTTGTAGGGGAAGTAAGTGAACACTGGAAGAACACTGCTTTGCATAGGGATCAAATTCCTCTACTTCCACAAATCTTCTGGTTACAATAGACATTAAAAATTATAATGTCCTAAAAAAAAACTTGTACTTGTATCATTATGGCCAATTTGTTATTGCTTTGTCATCAAGAGGTCATTTTTGCAATATGCTTCTGGAGCACAGATAATCTTGTATTGCTGACTTGAAAGATCAGTGTTCAGTTTTCCCTGAGACCATTCTTTTAGAACATAAACACTAGACTTCTTAAAATGCGACTTTACCTGTATAATAAGTATTCTAATAAGCAGAGAAACACAGTTCAAGGAGCCATTCATTCATTTGCTCACTTATGCATATAGTCATTCATTTTACAATCATGCATGCATTCGTTCAAAACCTTTACTAAGTGTTGATTGCATGTTTCTTGTCTTAGAGGATGAGGAACAAAGACAATTCTTTAACCTTCCATGCACGACTATTTCTGAACAGTCTGATAATATTAATAGCTTTGGTAGTCGTTTTGTTAATTCTAACCAGAAAGAAAAATATTTGTCAGTGAAATAATTGCAGTAAGTTTAACTTGAATACTGTTAGCTAGAATTTGGGGAGTTCACTTTCTGCCACATCTGTATTATTCTAGAAGTGAGTGTTACCTGATGATAGCTGAGAGGCTTCAGAAAAGTGAATGAATGAATACATACATAGTAATTATTCTCAGAATAACTCTCAGTTCACTCTGTCTGGTCACTTAAAATTTTGTTTGACTTAGTCTTTGTAGTGAGCACGAATGTGTTCATTACTTTTACCCTTATAAGCTCCATCACTATCCGGAATTGAGTACCGTAAGACCCGCAGGATACCAGCAATGCTCCAGGAACTATGAATGAGAATATTTACCAAAATGATTATGCCACCATCTTCAGGAGCTTGGCACCTAATTTAACCTTAATAATGTGGCTATAGTGCATAGAGACATATTTCTTAGAATTTTGAAAGCTCTTGGAGAAAACTCCTTAATTTGGTTCTCTAAAGACTTAGGTGCTTTATGTCATAAAATCTATTCCCAGAACATTTGATCTTCTAGGCTTTCTTATCCATTTGGGGGTAGATGGAAAGCTGGACACCTTCCCAGAGTTTCCTGTTAGGCTTGAGAATAAGGGGGGGGGGGGCAATCAGTACTTTTCATCAAAGTTCAAAACCCACACAATGCTTAGGGCTCAGCAGGACTCTGTGGAGTGGGGACATTTTATGGAGAAGAAATGACCTCCTTTTCAAAGAGCTTCAAGTCTAGGTGACCTTAAATCATAAGCATAGAAACATAATATTTCTTAGAATTCGCAGGTCCCTAGAGAAACTGTTTCTCTCCAGTGAGTCTAAAGAAAGAATTGTTCTTTGTTCAAAAATCTTCTCCATATCAAGCCTCTGTCATGGACTACTTTTTTTCTCCACCGTATCAGAGGAAGCATCTTACTGAATAGATCTGCTTTCCTCCTGTTTGCTGGGAGTTATTAAAAGAGCTGACTACAAACAGATTTTTACTGCCCGAGTGTGGACTTACATCAGGTAGCACCCAATAAGACTTGACAAGCTGACATCTCTTATCCATCAGCGGTGATGGGTGGGGGAGGGATGACAGGAAAGAGAGAATCTTACTCCCACCTACTTTCTGAGAGACGGACTTTGGTTGACTGATATAGGGCCCATTTTTAGAAATCTATTTAATTTCTGAGTTGGGAGTTTTAGAGATTTTGTTTATAAACTATAGGGCTAGAAACAATACCCATCTTGTCAGTGCTGAACAGAATCTGAAAATTACATACCCTTCAGGTCACAAAGGAGCAATAAGATGAGTCCTATTGGAGGAAGGAAAAAATCCTTACAAAACTCCAGTGACAGAGCATCTTAAATGCTGCATTGTTCTCTAGCCAGGCAGCCTAACAGTTCTGTGTGGTTGGTAATGATGTCAAGCTTTTGTTCAGAAGGAAGAAAGGTCTTATAAACCCAGATTTCCAAATATGTAAGCTTTATAGCGCCAACTTTTGTCCCATCCTCTGCATATTTTTCTTTCTTAAACATTGGTGACACTGAATTTTTTTTTAAAGGAAAAAGTAGCAGAAATTACAGCCAGATGCTGAGTTGTTCACTTACAGAATTTTCGTTTTACACGTGGAATGAGAGATGGATACATGTGACTTCTTGTTCTATTAAGGGTATGTTACAAACACTGATGGCTCATTCCTAGGAAAGAAGTAATTCTTGGCTGCCTTTTCATTGGAAGAATATGAATATTGAATTCTGCTTAGATAATTTTCAGGATAATTAGATTCTTTGATTCTTTTGGAAAGAATCTAGTGCCACTTTAGTGGGGGAGATCATACTGGTTGTCTTGTGTAAGCTGGGGATCTCTTAAATATGTGCAGTCTAAACCATTAAGGTCAATGTTCTTTGAAGATCACTTGCTAAAATTATTAGAGCTAATATGAACGGAGATTTGGTGGAATGAAATCATCAATGTCTGCTAATTATGTTTGCTACAAGCATAAAAGTAACACATCAAATGGATTGGGAGTAGGAGTGAAAAATCATGTTATAAATGTAGAATGCCTTTCGACCAAGGATGTTAAAAGAAGTACCTAACATTTCTCAAATTTATTGTGAATGTTTTCTATCTTGTTGATTCCCTGTTAAACTTTTTTTTAATTTTTAAAATTTTATTTTTCCTTATTCTTCTTTCTTTTTCTTTAATTTTTTATTTCTTTTGAGCGTAATAGTATTCATTGTTTTTGCACCACACCCAGTGCTCCATGCAATCTGTGCCCTCTCTAATACCCACCACCTGGTTCCCCCAACCACCCATCCCCCTACCCCTTCAAAACCCTCAGATTGTTTTTCAGAATCCATAGTCTCTCATGGTTCACAGGGGTGCCTGGGTGGCTCAGTGGGTTAAAGCCTCTGCCTTCAGCTTGGGTCATGATCCCAGGGTCCTGGGATCCAGCCCCACATCAGGCTCTCTGCTCAGCAGGGAGCCTGCTTCCCCCTCTCTCTCTGCCTGCCTCTCTGCTTACTTGTGATCTCTGTCTGTCAAATAAATAAAATCTTTAAAAAATTAAAAACAAACAAATAAATAAATAAATACATTAAAAAAAATTATATTCTACCTTACTCTAGGGGGCCAGCATCTTGAAGAGAAGACTATATGCTATTTTGGATTTCTCACATTCTTTAAAACCTTACCTTGCACACAGATATGGTCACGAAATACTTACTGAAGTGAAATAAATTGGAATGAAGAAATATTTATATTATAACATATCCTGAATAGAAATTAAGCACCAAGAGAAGTTATGTCCAGGAATAGTTTGAAGATGTAAGGTGGCTAGAACCTTGGGAGATAATGATCATATTAACATAACATAAAATTTTGAAAATGAATCATGGAACACTATATCAAAAACCAGTGCTTTTCAGAGTCCATAGTGTATATGGACCACATTTTCCTTATCCATTCGTCTATTGAAGGGCATCCTGGTTCTTTTCATAGTTTGGCAACTGTGGCCATTGCTGCTATAAACATTGGGGTACAGATGGTCCTTCTTTTCACGACATCTGTATCTTTGGGGTAAATACCCAGGAGTGCAATTGCAGGGTCATAGGGAAGTTCTATCTGAGGGGTTTGAAGTGGCGGGGGTGAGGGGTGAGAGGTTGGGGTACTAGGTGGTGGGTATTATAGAGGGCATGGATTGCATGGAGCACTGGGTGTGGTGAAAAAATAATGAATACTGTTATGCTGAAAAAAAAAAAAAAGAAAAAGAAAAAACCAGTGCTGGGTAATTGAATTTAAATAAAAAATTTTTTTGAAGTTAAAAAACACATGCCCTATACTTTATGGAAGATAATTTCAAAAGCCGATAGAAAGGACTGGCTTTACTTGATGTTCAGAGACTAAAATATCACCTAAAGATAAGATTCTAATGAAAACAAAGCTCACTAGATATTTCATCATATATTTTAGATGTATATTCAGTGACTTTAGACAAATGCTTTCATAGGTGGGACCCATACCTCTATCAAAATACAGAGTATTTTTGTTTCAGACAGACCTCATGCCCCTTCCTAGTTAATTTCCTACCTACCACTACCACCCTCAACTGCAACACACAAAAGCTAACATTATTTGATTTATTGCACTATAAATTAATTTAGCCTGTCTCAGAGCTTCATATAAATGCAATCATGCAATACAGGCTATTTTGTGTCTGGCATCCTTTCAACATAATGTTTTGAGATTCAACCTTGATGTTGCATTTATCAGTAGCTCTGATTTTTTTAGGCTAATATTCCATTGCATAAGTATATTAGAGTATGTTGTTTCCCATTCATGAACATTTGAGTTGCTTCTAGTTTTGGCACTCAAGAATAAAAATGCTGTCAAAATTTTTGTTCAGATCCTTATGTGGACATATGTTTTCATTTTTCTTGGGTAAATACCCAGGGGTAGAATTTTTGGGTCATAGGATAGGTATATGTCTAACTTTGTAAGATACAGCCAAGCCATTTTTCAAGGTGGTTATGTAATTTTAAATTCCCACCATAAATGTAAAGTGTTTCAGTCAACAGAGGGAATATTATACAGGAAACTGGAGGGCTGAAGGAACAAAAAGAGAATAGTGGGAAGTAATACCTTTAAGAATAGCTCTTGTTCCTGGAGCTAGGGTTGTGGTTATCAGAACTTAGAAGTTTATAGGTTATGTACACAGTCATGGTCTCATCTAAATCTCATATGGTACTTAGACCTCCAAGGAGAAGGTACGGCCCAACTGTTCTTGTTACCTTTAAGTCACTGACTCTTTTTTCTTCTGCCAGTGACATTCTGTCACTGCTTCCATTTGGAGGGGATGTTTTATTTTGGCTTCTAAAATTTCCCTTGACTTCTCTTTTAACTTTTGTTTCAAGAGTGTTTGTGATTGCCTGTTTGAGAATTTTTATAACAGCTGCTCTGAAATCTTTCAACATCTGTGTCATCATCACATTGTTGGTGCCTGTTGTCTTTTCCCTTACAAGTTGAGCTCTTCATGGTTTTGTGTATTTTGAGTAACTTTAGATTGTATTTTAGGTATTTGGAATATCATAAGATTCTGAGCCTTGCTTAAAGCCATCAAGTTTGGTGTTACTTTGAATTCTGGTGTTCTCTTCCCAATATACATGTTGATATCTTGAAACCTCCAGTAGCTGTGTCATGCCTTCTGTCTAGGTTTTGTAGTTGTGTTTAATGGGAGGAAAAGTTGGCATTTGCTACGTTTTACCTGGAACCAGAAACAGTAAGCTTGATTTTCAAAAATATACATTCGTAAGATTAAAGAAAACCCACTTATTCATTGTATCTGGGTTTATTATTTATTGTCTGGTTACCACCATTAGAATTTAAGCTTCATAAGAACGAGGATTTTTATGTTACCAGTGTATGTCAAATACTCAGAACAGTGTCTGGAACTAAATACCCATCAAAGGCACTCAATAAATATTTTGGAATGAATGAAAAATAAGCTGATAAACAAGGAATAATAGCAGTTTTGCAAGAAGATAATTTGAATGACCAACACTTGTGACATTATATAAGTTGATTAACCTTTCTGCTGTGTATCAGTGTCTTCTTTTAAAAAATGGGAAAATAATATTTATTTTATAGGGGAAAATGTAGAAAGTGTTTATCACATTGTAGGTGCTCAAAAACATAGATTCAGTATTTTCTCTCCCCTCCTCTTCAGATGCAGAGACAATAAAGGTAACTTAAGCTTTGAAGAAAAAAGAACAACCAAAAGAAGGGATCATTTCACAGGGCTGTTGATTTTGTGTAAGTGGATGACAAATGAAAGCAGAAATATTCCATTCCTATTTTTCTTCCATCTTTCCTATTAAGGAAAATGATCTTCAAATGGGAAAGAATAATATCATAGACTTGGAAGTGAGTTGGGTTTCACAAGTGCCTGCCTCTTCTTAACCTCCCTCAGGTTAAGCCCAGTTCTCTCTGTAAAGTGGGAGTAATACAACTCCCACAGATTTGTTTTAAGTGTGGCAGAATAAAAATCATGGGGGGTTGGGATAATGGGAGGGCATAGATTCTCCTCATTCCCCAGCCTGTCAAAATGAATCTTATAATTGCTAGCTCAGTTCCAAAACAAGCTCTGATGGGCAGTGGTAAATTGGCAACCTTATTAGTTTAGTTGCTGTTGACCTTTTGGTCTGGTATGGCTGGGCTAAGTTTGGCACAACTCTCTGTCTGCTGAATCTCCACCTACTCTTGACTTACTCCTACCTCCTTGATGCCTACAGATGGAAACACCACATCCATTGGTCTTCCAGCTTTGTCTGGGGACTCAGCTTGGATCCACATCAGAGAAACTCTCTACCAGAGCTCTGTAAGAGCTCTAGAAGCCTGTTTCTCTCACCCAGTAACCTTGATCAGTACTTGTTACTGGTTCTCAGGGCATCATTTCTCAGCCAAAGAGTTTTACTGTTTTCATTCCTTTTTTTTCTTTCAGGTATTTGATAGAAATACCACCCCCACCAAATTTCCAAAAACCTAAATAAAATTTCTTCACTCTGCTGTCCACCAAGCATTCATATTTTATTATTTTCACATTTTCCACCTAGCCCATGCCCTGCACCAAACAGCTCCAAATAGGTGATAAGTAAAAATTTCAGACTTTAAGACTGCCACACGCTCATGCAAGAGATCTGTTAAGTGTTCAAAAAAAAAAAAAAAAAAAGCCTTGATTTAATTATTCACTGATAAGACACTATTTATCTTTTCTTTAGATAACGGCAACATTCTAAACACTGTGGGAAGATGCTATTAATGTCTTGGAAACTCTATAAATATATTGCTAACGGACATCTCGGAGTATTCAGTTCTGTTTATGATTCTTTGGTGTCATAGCTGTTGAATTCAGGGAGATATAGGGATTGAATATGGAAAGGGGGTCAGAAGCTTCTCCAGAGTCACAGACATAATTTAAAATATGTCCTTCACAAAGTGTGAGGAGCCCTGCTTAACTGGCTATTGTCCATTCTGGAGATTTTTCCAAGATGCCACCTGATGCTAGGGTAGATCTGCTGTTCTCCTTTGAATAAATCTCTAGGATGTAAAAGGAACTGTAAGACCTTCATTAATAGGGTGAGAGGTGACCAGCTTGATAATTGGTACTTTCTTCAAGAATGAAAGCAAAACGAGACTTCCGTTTACCATCTCAGGAGAGAACAAGCCAAGAAGCTAAACCAAAATCATAGGGATGTCTTCATTTTTATCATAATCTGTGTTCTAAAAATTCATTCCCACTTATCTACAAGTGCATTGTGATTAAGGAAAATATTTTTGAACAGAAAGGGACTTATGTACGTCTTTATGGGCAGCAAGAAGCAAAGGGTGGGAGAGGCTGATTTCCATTCCATAGCCAGGCTCAACAAGAGGCTTGGCAAGGCATAATGAATGTGGTGCAAGTTCTTGAGTGGAGGGAAAAGGAGACCGTGTCCAGAAAGCCTGTGTCAAAGGGAAGGAGACAGCCATGTGAGCTACTGTCTGGGTCTGGGATGAGGCAGGTCAACATTTCTCCCACTATAGTTGACTGCCTATTGTCTACGTCTATAGCTATGCCAAGCCAAGGCAACCAGGGATTGTAGGGGTCTGATGGGTGCAGTGACAAGGTCCAAACACAGTGATACAGTGAAGGAGATGTGTACTCCAGCTTGGGGATTTTGGTAAATATCTTTACAGAGAAGATGGCATCTGTGTTGGGATTTTAAAGGCTGTTAGGACTTTGGTTAGACGTGGCTGAAGGAAGGAGGGATGAATTTATAAGCGCAGGCTACAGGAGGAAACATGTGAGACTCACTTGGGGTATATTGTTGTCCATTGAGTGGTACAGCATAAAGCTGGACTTTAGATCTGTAGGAGGCATGTTGGTGTACTGGAAAATATGGTTAAATAATGAGTCTGCCTTGGCTTTTTTATGCTCTCTACTGATTGAGTTCTGCTTAGGTCACTGGAAGAAACTTTATTTCATTTCTGACCATGTAGTCTCCCACTGAGAAAATATGGGCTTATGCATTTTTCTTTTGATCTTGACAGGGCTCAAATATGATCGTATTGGAGGATGGCACTTCTGATGTCTAATCAGAACTTAATTCTATCACTAATCCCCGCTTTTCCTCAGCCTTATTGATCCTCAGCCTTTTACCAGTTCCAATATATTTCTGTGATTAGTAAACACTGAGAGTCAACAAATCAAATAATTGGAAAGGACCTCTAGATGTCATTGTGCCTATAGGTAGATGATTTCCAAAGCCTCCCAAGATGGAGATTTTTAATTCTCTCCTTGGAGCCTTCTGGAGACAGAGACTGACAGTCTCCATCAAGTGGTTCATTCTAGTAATTAATCAGCTGGAAGGTTCTTCTTTATGTCTAATTGAAATCGTTCCTGATGTAACTTAATTTATTGTCTCCCGTTTTGTCCACTCTGGGCATGGATAACCAATGATTACTACAGTGCTAATAGTAACCCTTCATGAACTTGAAGACAAAATCTCATCACCTTTCTACCCTTATTCTCTATATTGAACAACTCCAGTTTCTTACACTGGTCACCAAAGGGTTTATTTCCATGTCTTTAGCTATCTTTATTGAAGTTCTCTGAACTGTTGAGTTTCTCTACATTATTTGAAAATAATTCCTGTAATGAGCAGGAATTTAAGTTGAGCACAAAATAACTATTTGGGAGATTTCATCGGTGACTTTCCATGTGAAGTTCATAGGCCATTTTCAATGGAAGTAAAAATGACTGGACCAGGTTTTAGGTAGGGACATTGGGAACACCGTGCATTTTTTTAAAATTTATTATTTTTTTTACAGACTTAATCTCATAACATAATATAAGTTATAAGTGGTGTAACTATGTTTTTTGGAATCCTTGTAGACATGGTCATGTGCCTTGCTGTTATGAAATGACTTACAGAATTACAGACCTAGAGAAGACAAGGCACTATGCCTTATATTGTCCACTCCCTTTTTGTCTGATCAGTTTGGGAGTGTTTCCTCTAGTGTATTTTAGAGCACTTTGTCCAAAGAATCTGAAAAAATAGACATAATGATTACTGCAAATAATTGTAAGAATATATGATATTTATTTGCTCGTGAAATGGCTTTGTGATTTATGGAGAGGTTAAGGAGATAGTGGGTAATGGGGATTAGCCAATGTGGAAGAGCAGGGGATAAAATTCAACATTCATTAGATACTTCTTATGTGTAAAGCACTGTGTGAGGTACTGTGGATATGCAAAAATGGGTAGAGATGGCATATTACCATCAGAGGAAAAGGGAAAAAAAAAATAGGTAAGATGGTCCAGTCAGGGTATGCCGGTGTGATGACACATCAGCATCAGAGAAGGAGAATCTAAGGAATTATCAGTCATGGGAATGTTCCACTGATATCATCCATTTGACACTGATTTGTCAGATAAGAGGAAACTGGCTCCTTAAAATTTGGATCTAAGTAAAAGATGAGGAATGTCAAGTGTCAGTGACATGCGTTTTATTTATACACAAGGAAACAATCATAAAAATAATTAAATTCTTTGAGCTTTTATAAGACCCCAGACAAAGTTCTCTATTTTTCTACATGTATAGTTCATTTAACCCTCACAGCAGAGCTAATGATGTGCACACTGTTTTATCTGCATTTGATAGAGAAAGACATGGCAATGAATAGGGAGAAGTCTCATGGGAATGACTGGAGTTGGGGGGTCTGAGTGTGATGCAAAAAGTTTATTTGGAGATGGTGTTAATAGGATTTAGGGATGAGGGGCCCCACATTAGGTGGGTATCTGGGTCCTTCTCCAGTTGGCGTGGCACCGAGGGATGGTGGGGTGACCAAGAAGGACTGTAACGCTGCAGGCTTACTTCAGCATATTTCTGAACACAGGTGAAAGCAGAATAAGAGGTTGTCTGTAGGTTGTGTCAGGATTTGGTTCGAGTCCTCAAGCAATGCTGGGTAACTGCACGTGTAGGGATTGACCGGTTGAACACTATGTTCCATAGGGATGGCATCCTGGTTCTCTTTATCAGCCCTTCTCCATTCTTTCTCTTTTCTCACCTGTGGTTCTGTTCTCCTCTGAGATCCCTCAGGGGCCATTTTCCCCTGGCCCTGCATAGCTGCCGAGTGGTTACCTATCTGGTGAGGTCTTCCTCACTCCATTGTGCCCTTGGAGCATAGACCTCACTGCTGGCCTCCCAGTGTCTGCCATCACACCTTTCCTAGCTGGGACCCACTATGTTGTCTTCTCTTCACATAATTGGAGATGCCACCAGCGTGACCCCATTATTTCACATGTCCCTGATAAATCCCTGCCTGACTTCATTTCTCCCACACCTTCAGAACTCCTGTCCCACCTATCTCCATTCTTGCTCACCCCTAGTCCCACCACAGCCTGTCTCTCACTTTGGATTGCAGAGGCAAGTAAATGCCTGAATCTGTACTCTGGGTGGGCTTCTGTGTGAGTTTAAGTCTGAATCTGAATGTGATTGCGAATAGGAGTGACTGTATAGAGGTGGGTACCCAATTAAGGGGGTAGTCGGGACCCTTCATAAATGCGTGTATGTGTTCTTTGGGTGAGAAGAGGCAGTTGGGAGTAAACTGATGGAGGTTGTGGTCAGCCTTACTTAAAATAAAGAAAAGGTTAATTGCACAAAAAGGCATGCCGAGGAGGGTGATTACCTAGTTTTTATAAATTGAAAACATGTTAAATTTCCATTATGACCTTGATCAAATTTTGGTTAATCATTCAATGAAATATTATGAGTTTTTAAAAATATTACATATTCTTACATGTGTGTATGTGTGTGTGCATGTGTGTGTGTGTGTGTGTGTGTGTGTGTGTGTAGGGAAGAGATGAAAGTATTAAGTGAAAACACAAGGTTAGAGCAGTTGTGTATAATATAATCTATATTTCTATTGCATTTATATATTCTTGGAAAATGTCTGAGAAAATTGCCAACATAATTATGTGGTTACCTCTGGAAGGTGACATTATTTCTCTTAACTGCATATTCTGATTTGTTACAGTGAAAAATAAAAAATTACAAGGTTGCAAGACAACAGCAATGTTTTAGGAGCAACAGAAACACGAAGAGTGGGAGCACAGGAAAAAGTCCTCTGTTCCAGCCAAATAAGGCCCATTAGCCTTTCTTCCCCTCCTCCAGCTCACCTGATAAGAGGGGAATCACTTAAAGGAAGCCCACCCACTGCACAAAATCTCTTCCCAAAGCTTCTGCCCAATTAGAAATTTGTTTGAGTACATCAATACTCCTGGGAGGGCAAGCATTTATCAGGGATTTGCAGAACTGTTTAGCCCACAAGTCACATTGGTGCAAATTAGAAAAAAGTATTCATTCCTCAAAACCCTTTCCTGCCATGCACTGGAAAACCATGATGATGAAAACACGAATTGACCACGCTTGTATCCTGGTGACCCTCCCGCGTCTGTGCAGGGACCTGGCTGCACACTCGTAAGCAACAGTCCTTCCCCGTGGTGTGAATGTAATGTGTAGTCTGCTTTCCTCCGGGTCTGGCTGACACCTTAGCTCTAAGGCATGGGAGTTGAACACATCATGTGAAGGGAAAGGAGGAACAAGCAGGAAATGTAGAACATCTTGCCCAAGATGCCTGAGAGAGCTCTGGAAACTTTGGACAGCCCGAGACAACTCGGGGCATCAAACTAAGGAAGAAGAGGGACCTGGGAGGCCAGGGTCTAAGAGAATAGAGGAAGAAGATGGGAATCCAACACTGTACTTCCAGTTCTCAGCGCTGGTCTGTGCTCTCCCGTGTCTTCCTTTGCTCTCCCTTGGAAGTGAGCTGAAGCCCCAGTTTATAATCAGAATTGCCTCCCAGCAATGGAGAGACTTGAGCTATTGTGGTGTGGAGGGCAGATTAGTGGGCTCTATGCCTGTGGAAGGCAAATTAATGGGGTCTATGCCTGTGGAGGGCAGATTAATGGAGTCTATGGCTGTGTTGAAATCCTGATGCTCATTTAACAGCTGTGCTGCTTGGTTTCAGCACATAGCCTCTTAAGACAATTTTCATTCTAGCTGTTTCCATCTATCCCTGATCCACCAAAGTCGGGAGCCCAAGAGCAGACCAGGAAACCCATAGATCTCTGAGCAAACAGATGCCATGTGCGTGCTCTGGCTGTGTTGTCATATGATGAAGTGCTCCTTGGGTCGAAGCAGTTTTGATTGATTGGTACATAAAGTAATCAACTAAAAAGTAAATACTTGAGATTCCCTCTTTAAGGGAAAGATCCTGGGAAGTGTATTTTTGAACTGGTCAAATCAGACATTTTTGTGTTATTTATTTATTTATTTATAGGTTTTTAGAAATCTATTAGCATGAGAGAGAGCGTAAGCACATGCAGGGGGAGCAGTGGGCAGAATAAGGAGGGGAAGCAGGCTCCCTGCTGAGCAGAGAGCCTTATGTGGGGCTCGATCCCAGGACTCTGGGATCATGACCTGAGCCAAAGGTAGATGCTTAACCACTGAGCACCCAGGTGCCCCTAAATTAGACATTTCTAACAGTTCTAATTCTTTTACTACGGGAATGATCGTAGAAGCTGCAGAGGATTTATCTAAGGCCCCATGGAAAACAGTTCCTGGGAATGATAATGAAAGAACTGTGAGGTACAGGAAAGAGATCCATGAGTCATAAGACATTCATTATACAAATCTTAATTAAAGTGATTATTAGTTGGCAAATTGCTAAGGTTCTGTATTGCTGAAATTATTCAAATTAAAACAAAACAAAACATAAAACCTTCTCAGAGTTTGAATTGACCAATATTGATTTGTATAGCAAAGACACTACCCTTCTTTGGTAAAGGAGTTGCATACAGATTTTTCAAGAGGCCTTCCAGGACTCTTCTCTTGGCAAATCTAAACCTCTACCTTACTTTACATTTGTCTTTTCTCCAGAGAACTCTGAACTGAGGTTGTGTTCAGGAGGGTGGGTACCATTCTCCCCTGGATCTTTGATTGTTAGTCTGGAGAAGAAGCAATAGGAACTTGAAACAGCTGTTCAACATGCAGATTTCAGTGGATCCATTCTGGGCTTCCTGTGGTCTAAGCCTGCCTTCACCAGCAGAGCAGACCCTCCACTGGGATCTGGCCTGGATTGTGCAGTGGTAGTGAATTCACTTAGAGCAGATACTGCTGTTGCAGTTGGTGAGATGAACTTTGTCGTCTTCTAGAACAAGAACCCTGAGAAGGCAGGGACCATGTCTGTCTTGTTTGCTACTGAATCCCCAGAGCCTAACATGTAATAGTTGTTTGAAATTAGTTAAGTGAATATAGTTAAAACAATAATAAATGAATAAATAAGTATTGTAGAGGAAGGTTAGTGGGGTCCCTGAGCAGAAACTAAACAGAAGTTTTTACTTCGATAAAATTATATTGACTGGATTTCTAGTCCCCCAATCTGGATTTTACTCTCTGAGTCAGTAAGTGTCAGGGCAATAATCTGTCCTTACCAAAACATAACAGACTGAGGTATTAAACAGGTGCCTGTTAGTAATAGTTTCCATTATCAATTCTTCATAACAAGTCACCTTCAAACTTACTAGTTTCCAATAACAACAATCATTTGGCTAATGGTTTGGCAGAATGGGAAGGACTAACAGGGAGCGCTTATTTTAGCTCCAGGTGGCATCAGTTAGAATGACCAGAGCTGGAGGATCTAATTTCAAGATGGCGCATGCCGATAGCAAACCAGGGATGGCTCTTACATTAGACTCAATTTTCCTCCACGTAGACCTCTACGTTTGCTACTTGGGCTTCCTCAAGGCTTGGTGGCTCGTTCCACCTGGCACAGTGTTACTTCTGTCTTGTCTTGGTCAAAGCAGGCTCCACCCAGTTTGGGGGAGGATGGGAGAAATAGACTACCTCTTGAAAGAGGAAGTGATAAAGAATTTGTAGCTATTTTTAATGAACTTCCAATATTCACTAAAAATATCTATTAGGAAGATTTTTCTACTGGTTGATTGCTCATTAGACTCTTCCTCGTAGGGAAGTTCCACAGTTAACTAGATCACATAGGTCAAGAGGAGGGGGTTAGTACTTGGCTTTCTTAAAATTCCTGCCAATTGCCCCTTCTGAGCTGTGGCAAATAAATCCACTGTTTTACTTAGGTTGTATGTCAAAAATGTCCCTGCAAGTGGCATTTTTAAGAGCTCCAGTGTGCTAACATCTCCCACCCCATCCTCCCCCAAAAACAGACTACATGTTGCTGCTCTTCAAAGAACTCCTCTTCTATTGAAATGCTGGAGTTGCCATGCTGAGTTTTAAGTTTTAAGAAGATTCCCTGGTAGACCAGATTCCCTGGTCTAGACCACAGGAAAAGAAGCAAATTACCAGGTCTGAGAGGCTGGTGTCACTAAAGTTATGATGTACCTATCTCAGTCCCCATCTTACCTGCAAAGGTATTTGGATAAGAAAAAAACATTTTTCCAGGTGTAGTCCTCTACAGTGCTAGAAAAGTCATTGGTGTTGGTTCTTCTTTTATAAATTTCAAATGGCAAGTTTCCTTTGTCAGTTCAATCTTTCTTCAGAGATTCCTGTTAAACAAATTACATATGTTAATTCCTTTGATTCTTTTGCAGTTTTCTTATACCTTTAGAATGACTTGGAAAAAGATCCAGGCTCTGCTTAGTCTACTTTGACTTAGGAGACCCAAGTAGCAATCATTTATTAATTACCTATTAGTGTTAGGCAGTATAGTTAGTCTCCCCACCAACACCCCCCCCCCCCATAAACATCAGTACATCTTGGGTATTTGGGGAAAGGAAGCCTTCAAGAGGCCAGCTCACCCAGGCCCGCATCACAGTGCCATCACAGGTGGGACGTGAGCTCAGGTCTTTCTAATTCCCCAACCTTTGTGATGTTGTATGTAAACCCCTATCAGCCACAATGGGTTGAATTTTACTAGTTTAATCTCAGAGCCAACTTGTCTCCATTTCTTGAGGGATTTGGTCCCAACCCATAATAAACTGACTTAACAAGCTATGGTAGTGATTGCATATTTTTTTATTCTTTATTTAAATTCAGCTGAGTAAACATGTACTTTATTGTTAGTTGCAGGAGTAGAATTCAGTGAATCACCAGTTGTGTATAATACCAAGTGCTCGTTACGTGCCCTCCTTAATGCCCATTGCCCAGTTACCCGTCCTCCCACCCAACTCCCCTCTAGCAACCCGCAGTTTGTTTTCCAGAGCCTCTCTTATGGTTTGCCTCCCAATTTTCATCTTATTTTATTTTTCAATCCCTTCCCTTATGTTCATCTGTTTTGTTTCTTAAATTCCACATACAAGTAAAATCGTACAATATTTGTCTTTCTCTAATTAACTTATGTCGCTTAGCTTAATACCCTCTGGTTCCATTCACACTGTTGCAAATGGCAAGATTTCATTCTTTTTGATGGCTGAGTACTATTCCATTGTATAATCCACATCTTCTTTATCCAGTCATCTGTTGATGGACAATGATTACATTATTTTTAAGATGATGCATAGATTGAAAGATTGATAGAAGCAATACGGAAATTGGAGGCAAGAGAAAATTCACCTAAAATCCCACCACTGTAACATAAGTATTTTAATTTTATTCTAGCCTTTGACATGAATATCTATTTGATACATTTGCCATCATAATGTACATCCTGTTTTTCACTATGCTTTTCAGATGATGTTGTGATGGATGAATTTTTCCCCAAGCTTCTACATATTACAGTAATAGTTTTCATTTACTATGTAATATGCTGTGCAGATGACCAAAGTAGATCCTTTTTTTGGTTTGTAAAATACAATTTATACGCACATACACTCACACTTGAAATTTCACATAAGTATGAGAAGAATGCAAAGATTTTTTTATTGCACACATAGCTAATACTGTTTTATTTTCTTCCAGGCTTTAAAAGGTTTAAAAATTTTTTGGAAATGTTACAATTTTTTTTTTTATCCAGACACACACACGTCATTTTTTTATGTACAAAAGTGGTATTAGCAACTGCAGTTCGTGTTTTCACGCCTCCACAAAAGGCATTTGTTTTCCTGATGCTTTGTTCTTGTATAGGGACCCTCCTTGGGAGGATTGTGTTGTTTTCACCAGGCCGGGATTTGTTGGGAATTGGATACATCCCTAAATGTGAAATCACGTCTTGCACATCAGGCAGCGTCAGTATCAGACAGCGCACACATGCCTCCATTAGCGGTGTGTGTTATGCATTCATTGCCTCATAAACCATGGAGCAAGGCTGATAATGATGTGGAGAGGTGACCTCTGGCTAAAAGCGGAAGCTGGGAGACACCGTCCTATTCTGGGCAACGTTGGTTACATCTGAATAAGGTCCCAGGCTATGGCCATACCACCCCGAACGCACCCGATCTCTTCTGAATAAGGTTCCAGCCTCTCAGTTAGGAACACTACCTACCTGATTGGGAATGGTCTATTTATCATTCTACATGTGAGATGGGAAAGTGAACCTTATCTGTTACTTTGGTGCGTATTTCAGAGGCGCCTGTTGAATTGGGTACAGAAGACTCATTTCCAGCAGGAGTAAATACCATGTAACAGCAAAATGTTACAGGATCAACGTTCTCTGCTTTAATTAACTGTGGAACAATAGAACGGGCATAGGTTTGCTGTCTATGTTCCATACAGTGAAACATTTTTAAAATGGGAATTTCCTGAAATGCACAAAGAAGTACAGAAAATCCTATCTCAGATACCGTGTTTTCACCGCACAGACATCATGTTCACGTGGGCCACATTTGCTTCAGATCTCTTTAAAAGGCGATGCTTCATTGGTGGTTATTTCCTCCCTAAGCACAATCTTGGGAGAATGGAAAACAAAACAAAACAAAACAAAAAAACACCTTCAGGGATGAGGAGCGTGGAGGCGGGGCCAACATTCCAGCCTTTCCATTCTAGGCCCTGCTCTCAGAATGTCACTGCCGAAGGAAATGAAGTTCCCCACCCCCAGTGCCAGTGTCTACAGCACCCACAGAAGAGAAAACAAGGGCTAGAACAAAAGGGAAGATGAAATCAGGTGTTGCTCAAAGCTAGTACAGTGACAAGGGGGAAAGGGGTAGGCTAGGAGTACAGGCAGAGCTAGATGTTAATTGCACCATCTGTGAGTGTGTCAGAAGCCCTGATAGACTCAATAGACTTTTTTTTCGTCACATCCAGAGACAAGCTGCTTCCTGAATTGGATGAATTTTAAGGTTATGGTTACACATTTAAAAAGTGAAAATTGAGGCTTTTCCCATTCTTTGCCTCTCTCCTGAGTTGTGGGAGTAATTCACGGCAACTCAGAATTTACATCTTGGAGCAGACTTGCTTGATGGTTTGTCTTCATTGCATGTAGGGGGAAAAAAAAATAAGCCTCATCAACCAGGGCCTGATTTTCTAAGAGCCCATCATTTAGGCACTTATTATCCTCTTTGTGAAGTTTCTAGGTCTTTTGCTTTTCACCCTTATCCCTCCTGCTGGGATTTGGTCATTTGGCTGCTTGTTAGGACATCCACCAGCAGGTGTGAAGGAGCAAAGAGAACAGTGAAAGCACCATTAAGTTTGCTTCATGATAGCTCTGTAAAAGGCTTGGTGCGAGAGAATTTTGAACCCTTTGCCTATGATAAGGGCTGGAGTTATCTATTGATTTGGGTTACGTATGCCCTCCCTGTCCTCCATTTAGTGCCAATAATGAAGAGTTGACTTGCAGAAAGACAGAATGGAAGGGGACTGCAAAATACAGCCAGAATCGCAGTGAGCCATGACTTAAACATGGTCCTGTAATACAATGCTGTGATGAGAGGGAGCCAGAGTCCATATGAGTTCACTGAAGTATCAAATTGGTGTGCAGTTTTTCTTCTCACTCAGCATAGGTCAGCCACACATTAAAGTAGAAGTTTTCAGTTGGGGGTGAGGCTGTAGGGTGGAGACAGATTCTAGAATCACCTGGGGCAACTTTTGCAAATTATTTGTGCTGGCGTCTCTGCATGCTAACATTTGAGGGGAGGTCAGGGTATAGACTTTGGAAAAATTGCTGAGGTAATCATGCAGTCTTGTCTCTCACTATGTAAAAGAGATGCCCGTGATTTTGAGAGGGCCTGAGCAAGAAGAATGAAAATAGTTAAAGAGCCTCCAAAAAGGTGAAAGAAAGCAGAATTTCCAAATCTGAAGAAAGGAGGGCTTCTGAAGTAGTTTAATTACTTTTATCAGACATGCCAAAGATGGGGCACATGACTAGCTCCTGCCTTGTGAAGCCATAATCTCCTTCCCCACACAGCTTCTGGTCCTTCAGATCATTCTCCATGCTTCTGCCAGCATGCACTTTCAACCTGAAAATGCTTGTGTTGCCTCCTTTCTAGGTCTTTGTTTAATACCCCAAGCTCTGTTTCCTCCTTGACTCTCCCAGCCTTCCTTCTCTTTCCTCTTGCAATTTGAGTAAGAACCAGTCAGCTCATTGCTCACTTTGAAGTCCTAAAGAGGGGAGAGTTACAATAAGAAAGGCCATACATGCAAGGTGTCATACCTTGAGAGTGGCCGGCAGAGCTCAGAGCCGTGCTGCTTCTCCCTGTAATGAGCAGGAACAATGGATGCAATGAAATCCATTACACTTCACATTCCACATCCATCTACTGGGTTCACAATAGTCTCTTAGATTGTCTTTAGGCATTTCATCACCGTTGCCACTACTGTGTTTGAAATTCACATTGTTTCTCTTATCTTGACTCTGAGCCCCTTAACTTTTCTTCATGCCAAGCATATCTTTCTTAACAAAAAAAAATTAATTAGAAAAACTAATTGGATCCACTTATCTGCCTTGTTTGAAAACTCTTTTTGGTTACTTATTTATCCAGATAGAGCATCATGTGTAAGACCTTCATAAATGACCTCAGTCTCTCTTTTAGGCTTAAACCTTGCCACTGCTTTTCCTGACTATAGTGACCTTATTCCCTTTCCTCCATCCTAGCCTGAAGCCAAAGTATCATCATTTCTGCAGACATTTGCCTTTGCACATGTTTTTCCACATGCTTCTCTCTTTTCTTCCAGGTGAACTCATTCTTTAAGACCGAGCTAAACTGGGGCACCTGGGTGGCTCAGTGGGTTAAGCCACTGCCTTCGGCTCGGGTCATGATCTCAGGTTCCTGGGATCGAGTCCTGCATGGGGCTCCCTGCTCAGCAGGGAGCCTGCTTCCCTCTCTCTCTCTCTCTGCCTGCCTCTCTGTCTGCTATGATCTCTGTCAGATAAATAAATAAAATCTTTAAAAAAAAAAAAAAAAGACCCAGCTAAACTAGCTCCTGCCTTGTGAAGCCATAATCTCCTTCCTCACACAGCTTCTGTGTCCTCTCCTATGCTCTCACTTCCTGGTGTTACTGTACTTAGCATGTTGTACTTGTGGGGTCACTTCTTTCTTTCTTTTTTTAAAATTCATGTGTTTTAATTTTTATTTATTGTTTAAAATTTTTTTAAATTTATTTTCAGCATAACAGTATTCATTGTTAATTTTTATTTATTAAAAAAGTTTTTTTTTATTATGTTCAATTAGGCAGCATATAGGACATTATTAGTTTTATATGTAGTGTTCAGTGATTCCTTAGTTGTGTATAACACCCAGAGGTCACTTATTTCTACGCTCTGTTTGTATAAGAGGGGGCAGTGGCAGGCCAGTATTTAGAAGATGAGGAGGAGGGAAAGGACAGGTGAGTGGAAGTGATGATGCACATTTCATGCAATAGTTTTCCATTCTGAAATACATATATATAAAGCTTTTGGGACATACCCAAAATACAGGTTATTTTATTTCTTTGATAAATGCTTCTTCTTGTCTGTTTTCTCTTTGGAGAATTGACTGGGGCATCCCTTAGGAATCTCATTGCAACTTTTCATAAAACACCAAGCTCCTTGTTCTTTGTCTTTGACATCCCATCAAATCCTCATTATTCTTCCGAGTCCATCACCTCTCAAGTAGAAGGAATACAAAGCCTCAAGCTTGAACAAAGGGGAAAATGAAGATAGGCAAAGAGAGATATACATACATATATATGTATATACATATATATGTATAATTTTTTACTGCACTCATGGAAGGGCTATCTTCCCTTTCCCTAGCCCTGGACTAAGGGATAAAAGTTTAGCTCTTCTCAGAAGAAGGCATTCTTTTTTTTTTTTTTTTTAAGATGTATTTATTTATTCATTTGAGAGCGAGGGCATGAGAGTGTGCATGTGTGCATGTGTGCATGTGCGTGTGGAGGGGGAGGGGGAGTTGCAGAGGGAGAGAGTCTCTAAGAGACCCCCCACTGAGTGCAGAGCCTGACTCAGGGCTTGATCCCATGACCCTGAGATAGTGACCTGAGTCAAAAGGAAGAGTCAGAGGCTTAATTGAGCCACTCAGGTGCTCAGAAAAAGGCATTCTTTTTTTTTCTCCCATGATAAGTTCATGCATCCTTGGTACCACTTAGGGGGTTGAAATAGAGGGGAAAAGTGGACGTGTGGCCAGCAATATTAATTTTCATATATGCATTTCTGTTTGTACCCCAATGGTAGGAAACAGCTAGTGCAGTAAGTTAAAAAAGTATAATTTGGGGATCAGAGAAATGTCAATTTTAATTCCCTTCTGTCATTAAATAGCTATATGACTTTGACAAAATGAGTCACCTTTCTGAGCTTTAGTTTCCTCATCTGTGATGTGGGATTACATGGGTAACACATGCAAAATATCTGTAACAGAGTAAGTGCTTGGGAGATGCAATTAACGTCTTTTACTTTTTTCTGTATTCATAGTATCTGATGTATTTTTAGGGCCCAGCGATCATTTGTTGCATAAACTTGACGTTGCTCTTGTCAGTTGCCTCACCCTGTAAATTTCTATTTTGTTGGCATTAGCTTGGGAAGAGATTCCTCAAATGTTGGGTTGTATAAATATGAATCAGAAGGATGATGTTATTAAGAGGTACAAGAACTAAGTTTTGAGATAAGGGATATCAAGGGATCTTTTGAATTCTTTGGGATTTTTATAGCAAGGCCATATGATGCAGGGAAGTACCTCTGTGGATGGATAGAGAATAAAGAGTGCTTTTATTTCTCATTCAAAATTTAGCTGTTTATTTTCCTTTAGGACCTAACTATTCTTGCTTTCTGTCTAAGCCCTTTGGTGTAAACTATGTTCTCTTCTCCCTAGTTCACCCCTTCCCCATCTCCCACCAACATTTATACAAGAGTGATTCCAAGAGTAGTTGGAGATCTGGTGCTGGTCTCAGGTTCATTTTTTAATGCCAAATGGTGTTTTTCTATCCTGGTGAATTCATGAGGGCAATTCAGCTAGGTTCAATGAATCTACCACTCCCAGGGGTGAGGAAAGGCTTGCTTCCCTACTCTTTACCAAGAGTAGGGGAATTCCCAAGGGAGTAGGAGGGGAAGGAAGTGTGCTTCATTGGATGATTTCCATACCTATCTATACAAGAGAACCACCAGGGAGCTTTAAAGTGCATGTTCTCGGGCTCTATTCCAGGTATATTGAATCCCTGTCCCTGGGGTTGCCCTCCAAATTCATATATATAACAGACTTCTCAGGTGAGCATCAGAGACCCAGCATGGCCTCTGAGTATAAAGCTGTGTGGAGGAGCGCCATGCTATCTTGGGGCTCTCGATGAATGCTATGGGAAAGCACAAAAACCCTGGAAGTCTTGATGGTTCTTTTATGTGATACCCTAAAGTTTTTGCTGGATAATTGTAAGTGTCTCAAGAAAAAGATCTTTCCAAGCACCTAGTTTCCACTAGTTGTCTTGACTATATTTTTTCAGTGGGCTTCCCCATATGTTACAGGGATAGATTTCACCAACAGGCAAGCAGCCTAGACCGTTGATGTAGGAAATTTGCACCTGTCTTTACATGTCCAGTAATATTTTCATTAATTTTATTTCCCTTCCTTAAGCCACCTGAAAAATGAAAAAAATCTATTCAAATCTATTCAAATGCAAATGACTGCAGGCAAAAGAAAGGAGTGAAAGAAAGCTAATGGCTATAGGGAAATGATTTACCTCACTTTTGGCTTTATTGAGGACTCTTAAGCCTCTTCTCTACCATCCTGAGACCTTCCTGGATGAAATTTTGATTGGGAAGCAGCCACATTTCTTTGCCTTCTCACTTAAACTGGGGCTTTGGGGATGGTTAGAAAAAGAAATGGGAAGAAGAGTTCAACTTACAAAGATCATTTATCTTCTCTGGTGGTTTTTGTCCATTGCTGAGTTCTAATCTCCTCTTTCCACCAACACCTACTTACTTGGATCTTGACTTATTTTGGCAGTTCTCTGTGGATGTGATGTGGTTGCCATGGAAATGTTATCCAGCATGCTGCACGCTGCTTCGTCTTCTCTCCCTCTCTTCATTCCTCTCCAGCGTGTGCTTGCGCCCTCACATTATCTCCCTCTTGTACACCCACCCCAACCCCCTTTGTAATTGAACACATCAAACACTGCGTTTCTTCAGGCTATTTTGCTCCTCTCCCTCAATCACATTGAATGTGTTTTAATTTTATATAATCCAAGTGACCTCATAATGATTGGAAGAGATGGAAGGAAATTGACTCAAAATGCTAAATTCCTCTAGGTTATGCTAGGATGCCCAAATATGAGGGAATTCAGGCGAGTGTTAATCAAATTAACTTCCCTCTGCTTTCACAGGGATTAAACCTTTGCTGAGGTTCAGAGAGACTTATTAATAATAACTTTCTGATTTCCACCTGGACTACTACTTCATGTCCTGGTGTTATCTACAAAGGAGAAAGTCTGAACTATCCTCAGCTCTTAATTTCCCATCTGTGAAACATTCGCTTTGTGTATTTTCTGCATTGACCCATAAATATCTCTGCAGATACTGACATCCTGGATATCAATCAAGACTTGAGCCAAATATAGAGAAGATCTTAGTGTGAATATTTGAAAATTCACCCTCACTTTCTCTTCTACTTTTTAAAAGAGATTTTATTTATTTATTTTAGATAGAGAGAGAGAGAAACAGGGGGAGAGGGAGATAGTCTCCAGCAGACTCCACACTGAGCATAGAGCCTGGCATGGGACTTGATCCCACAACCCTGAGATCATGACCTGAGCCAAAACCAAGAGTCAGAAGCTTAACCAACTGACCCACTCAGGTGCCTGAGTATTATTTTTTCTCTGTCCCTAAACTAATGAAATGAATGTACATTGGTAAAGAACTTGCAAATATTATTTTATACATATGTTTCAGGTTTCCCCAATGGTTTTAGTTTCCAGATTAAAAGAAACCATTGCCAGAAGCCACAATAACAAAAAAATTAGTATTTCTTTTTCTTTCTTATGGAATAAGATTTGGGTGGGTTATATGATTCTCATGGGTGGAGAGATGTTCTCATGGACAGTATAATGGGGAGAACATTCAAAGAGGGGAAATTTTTAAAGGGCCCATGCAAGAATGAAGTCAGCTCTGCTTTTTGTCTTATTGTTTTCAGAAAATAAAGGTTATAGGTATACCCTCTTTAGAACTTCAAAAAAATCAATATTTAGAGAGTCCCTTTCTTCCACATGAATTTGTACTAAATGGGGTGTGTGTGTGTGTGTGTGTGTGTGTGTGTATGACATAGAAGGGGTGGATGTTGGGGGGCTAGAAAGTGAGAACATAGCAGGGGAAACTTCCAAGACTAGTCTTTTGGAAGTTCAAAACAAATCAATAAGTACTTATTGAATACTTAACACAAGCAAGACACTAATTTGGATTCTGCAAAGGATAATAAAAGGACAAGATTTGATTCTTACTTCGACTAGTGTATTGTCTATTATGGGAAAGAAGATACACATAAAAAGTTAAGTAACAAAAAGCAACAAAACAGGTCAGGTTGGTAATGAATGAAATACTGAAATGTAAACTGGCAGCTTGAAAGGGCAAGGAAGAGAGAAGAGGAAAGAGGCACCTTGAATGTCACGAATGTGTAGACAGGGGGTAAGATTTGACCTGAGTCCATAAACATGAGCAAGATTTGGATTACTCAATTGAGTAAAAACAGAAGAGAGGTAGGAAAATTCATGGGACAGTGAAGTTGCTGCTTGACTTCAGCAAGGATTCATATAGAGGATGAGAAAGCTCCAAACTGATAAATGGGGCCAGGCTGTAGAGAGTCTTGACTGAAGGTGGATTTTGCTCTTGGTAATGGGGAGCCATTGGAGAGTTTCGAGTAGATAGTGACATAGCACTAAAAAGTCTAACAGGATTAAGTTCAAGTGGTATGTGGCGGGGTAGGGGATTGATACAAGGTAGAGAGCCCAGGAGGGGTCTGGGTATGATATGAGATATGACAAAGCCCTGGTTTAGGATAAAAATTGTGGGGTAGAAAGGAGGGGACAAGTGCAAGAATTATATTTGTAAAAACAGGAATGTGTTGAGGGACTCATTGGGCATGGGAAACTAAGAAAAAAGGAAGTTATCAAAAACACCTGAGAGGTTTCAAGACTAAAGGAATATTTATATATTAATAGTTAATATTTACTGAGTGCCTACTATGTGTCAGGCACCATTCCAAGTGCTTGGTAAATACCAATGAGAGAAGGGAATTAGAACATCAAGTGTTTTTAGAGGAAAGGGAAAACAACTACATCTCTAGCACTAAGAATTCGTAACATCAAGCATGAAGTGGAAATAGCCAGCGAGAGATAGAAATGAGGGACGTGAAAGAGGTCAGGGCCACAGGCATAGAATCGGGACTTACCGTACACTTAGAGGAACGTTCATGTCCTGAGAATGGCTGAAATGAACAGAGACCCTTACTGAATTTCCCAGAAATCCTCCAAGAAGGAAAAAGAGAAGCAAAAACATACTGGAAAGAAGGTAAAGAGCAAGTGAACCAAGTGCTGAGAATACTCTGTGTATTTGATTGTTCAGATCATAACTATCGTTCTGCCTCCCCTACTGAAGATAACTGATAGTCGATTATAACTCAAAAAAAGTATTTTAATATTGTATTTTAAGTCCAGAGAGAGGTTGGATATTCTGTGCCAAACCAGAATCAACTTTTTCCAATCTTAACCGAGCCAAATAAAAATTCTAGCTCTTGTCGTCTGTCTCTAACAAGAACTCCAAAAATATGGTCCTGAACTTTCATAACTGACTTCTTCCCAGAGTGTGATCTGAGGACTAATTCCTCCGTAAGTCCAGGCAAGCTCACTGCTTTGTGGTTTGTCTCCTGTTTTCCTATAAGGCAAATTAATTCCATTTCTTCACTTTTTTTAGTTAGTGCTGGTGAAATATGACAGATGGACAGCCGCTGGAGTCTGGAGTTTGCTTGTTATTCTGTGAATGTATGTCCTCCACTCTTTCTTACGGCTATGGAGAGGCAGTGTGCTGCATCCTCTTCTCTGTAGAACCTCCCTTACGAGGCTGGCACGAGGGAGAGTTAAAGGCAACTGATGCTTTATGTGGTGATGTAAATAATGATGAAGAGCCCAGGCTGTGGAGCCATTAATATCTGGGTTTAGATTTTAGTTCTAGCACGTTAGAAGTTTAGGACTTTGTTGATTCTCTTTCTCTCGGCCATTGCTTCTCTTGACAACATTTTTCTTAGTATGAGGCAGTGGAAGGAATATGGGTTTTAGAATCACTCAGAATTAAGTGGGATCAAATGCCAGTGCCACCAACCTTGGACCTCCATTATAATGTGATCTATTATTTTATAGCATTGCTGTGAGAATTTAAAATAATGCAAAGCCTCCAGAACGGAGCTTGGCATGTGCTCAATAAATAGTAGCATTGTTAGAGGTTGGTTTTTTTTTTTTTAATTGAATTTAATTGAATGACCAGAACAGAAAATACAACTTCCAAGCAATTTCACTTATAGGCTAGACAGCCATCAGATTCATTTACCTTGGGGAGAAAAAAGTCTGAGAAAGGGACAGTCTCAATCAGTCTATTTTGCATATAATGGTGAACTACAGCTGACATTTTAACTGATCTGACTGGTTCTGATAATGCAGCTAATATGAGTGGTCAGCACAGTCTTTTCTTCATTCATGTTGTAAAGATGAAATTCTTTACTTTCTGTGCCGGAATTTGAACACTATGAGGACTAGTGGTCTCATTGCTAAAAGACAGAGGAACTTAGCTTGGACTTGGCTGTGTTAAGTTTGACCTGATATCAGAACATTAAGTTAGAATGGTCCAGTCAACTGAAGGTCGGGAAGGAGATGGGACCTCTGATGGAGATTTTGGATGCCTTGATATAGAGGGGATTTGCTGATGTGATGGCTATGAATGAGTTTCAGAGGGAGAGAGCAGGGGTGAAAAACAGTCTTGGGGTGCACCCAAGTTCAGGAGTTTCAAGTGA
Organism: Mustela lutreola; assembly: GCF_030435805.1. NCBI lineage: Eukaryota > Metazoa > Chordata > Mammalia > Carnivora > Mustelidae > Mustela > Mustela lutreola. The sequence continues at coordinate 94,262,330 of NC_081297.1, forward strand.
AAATGGACAGAAAAGGAGAGAGAACTAGCCTAAGAAGTATAAGGAGAGTCAAGAACTTATTTTGTTTTAAACAACAAATAAACAAGGAAAAGGAGAGTTGCTGAAAATTTGGGAGTGTCAACCATTAAAACCTGTATAGTGTCAAGAATGATGTGAAGCAAAGCCCACTGATTTTATTTTTGTTGACCTTGCTTGGATTATTGATGACCTTGCAAGAATGGATCCAGTAGAATGATAGAGGCAAAAGCCAAGATAGCAGGGGTTAGGGAGTGAGGTCTGGTGGGAAAAAAGGGACAGCAGGTTTCAATTACTTTTTTAAAAACAGTTGGAAGTAAAAAGAGGTAGAAAATGGAATTACTTTTCAGAGGTTTGAAAATAAATCACTTTGTGACCTGCCCTGGTCATCAAAGAGTTAATGGTATAAATGCACAGTAATTTCAGAAGCGTTAAAGAGCATGTTTCCATGGAAACATCAACCTACAGAGGGAGAGAAAGAGCTAGGATCCCCTGACAAAGAAGGAACAGCAGAGTTCTAGCCCCCACACAGTACAGCAGGGAGAAATGATTACATGTTTCTTTTAGCTTCCCTGTGAAGGATGCATTTGGGGTTCATGGTGCTGTCCTTTTGAGGACAAGAAACAGGGAAACAGAGTTCATTTTAAATAAACTCTTGCCCTTACCTTGCTTCAAATTCTGACTCAAGGGTCAAGTTCGTTTTAGAATATTGGAAAAGATCAATGGGTGTCTTTAAGTAACTAGCTAAAACTAAATAAACAAGTAATTCTGATCTTCCCCTGACCTCTCTGTCCTTACCTGATCTAGAAACAGTGCCAAAAAGTATTGTGATTTAGAACAACACTTGAAAACACTCTAGAAACATAGGCTGTGTTTTTGGCCAGTAGCCTTGGACCAGCACCTTTGCGTTGGGGTTTCCATCTTGGTATATTCTCCTTAATTATATATGCATTTCATCTCACAGTTTTTAAGTCTATGAAACCCTTTTCATTACTGCCCGGTATACATTTCCTGCATCTTTGAATTCAACCGTACTTTCAGGGATGAGTCTTCCCACTCAGCTGTAGTCCCAGAAAGCCATTCTTCCAGACAGTGCTACAGGAGCAACATAAACAAAGTTGCTAACCAACTTTCCTGATGGTTCACTTTCTCCACCCCCATTTTAGATTGAACTTTGCATCTCTTTTGTCCCCCTGGTCTTTCCCTGGACCCTAGACTCAAAAACTCACTTTATTTTCTATGGGAAAGGGGTAGATGCGGCTCCCAATTCGGTTTTCTGAAAATAGAAATAAGTTTTTGAATGTGTCAGCAGCCTCCACTACTGTTTCCATATCACATCTGTAACATGATGTGATTATGAAGTGCCTGTCTCCCCTAAAGACATAATCATCACCCAGGCATCTTGACTACTTTGTCTATTTGAAACTGTTGCCTGACCCTGGAATATCCTCACTCTTTTGACCCTCTTTCTCTCCCATTCAATACAGTTGATTCTAGAAATCTCCATTTTAAGACATATGCCAATCATTATAGGGAGACTAAATTACAACTCCTTTGTCCATGGGTGACAGCTCCTCATAACTTCCACTCCCAATTCTCGTAACTGAAGCCATCTCGCTAATTCATTTGTTCAACATTTTGCTACCCTTCAGTAGAGCTGCTGGAGAGAGTTGTGAAATTAAGCCTATGGTAGCTACAGAGGGAGTAGGAACTGTGTATATGGCGGTACATATATATATATATGTAAACCTCAGTGTTGTGATTGGGTATATCTGTATACCCAATGTGTAGATTTTGTTGACCACCTCAAATGTAAGAGAGAATAGAGAAGGACCCCAGAACAGAGAAGAACAAATGGAGGAAATAGAGAAAGATCAAAAAGGAGGAGAAAAATCCCCCTTGTTCTTTTCCCTTGATATCATTCCCAGGTCACTCTGGATTCTTGACCAAGAGTTTCTTGGGTGTGTATGCCCAAGTTTTCTTACAATAAGTCTTGAAAGTTCACAAGAAGGAAAAACTCCCAGTCAAAATTGAATGTCCTAGAGAAATCTTTGCCAGTCATTGTTTGACTGGTCTTGGCATAGCCCCTGAGTAGCGATGCCAGCTCATGAGCTAAAATGGATGTCAGAAAGGCAAGCCTTCACCTTAAAATTATTAGTAAACATAAAGAAGAACATCAGTGTACTCAGGGATCAGCCAGCCTTTGACCTTTCTTGGTGTTTTCTCTGGGAAGGTCCCACCACTTAGCTTTGATAGCCTGTAGGTCTATATTCCAACAGATTGAGCACCTAATCTGTGGAAGAGGAAAGGGATTTTTTGTTCAGTGTTTTTTTTTTTTTTTTTAAATGAAAGTGAGTTTAATCGATGTGTATCATGGCAGTATGAATTCAAAAGGAAAAAAATTCCAGTGGCAATAACATCATCCGTAAGTTCTTAACTCCTTCCCACTGGGGAGTTTTACTTTTCCTACCATCTCTAGTAACTCTGGATTTTCTGTAGCAGTGTAGCACATCTCACCCCCAACAGAGGTGACTAAAGGCTGTGGGCATGAGGACAAGAAAGAATTCCCTCTCCATTATTATTGAGTTTTATCCACAGTTCCCTAAATGAGAAACAGCTTTACTGTTCAGCACACTTCACTGACATCACAAGGGTGATTCACTGTATTGTACACTTGAAACTAATAGTATACTGTGTATATTAGCTATACTGTAATTTAAATAAAAACTTAAAAAATATAATGTAAACCTCAGTGTTGTGATTGGGTATATCTGTATTCCCTATTAGGTATCCAATCTAAGCATTAAATGAAGTAGAGTAGCAATAAAAGTTTTTATTGTTTTTTGTTTTTAAAAGGTGACCTCATTAGTTCCCTAAGGAATACACAAGCAAGAGTGGGCCTCTTACAAGGGAATGTTAAAAAGTATTACACAGCATTCAAAGCAGGGCTCTGGGAGGTCAGGATGGGGGTCATTTTGAGGTGTCATTTATTCTAGCCTAAAACTATGAGGATATGAACTCACCTTTTGCCTTTCTCAGGAAGTGAACTTTATATTGAAGTATGATTAAGTAATTCCCCACTACACAAAACCTCACAGGGGTTACCAATCCTAGTTCAAAGACAAACATTCCCGAGCCTTCAGGGTTTGGGATATTGTGGGAATGAGAGGAAGTATCCTGGATTGGTAGTATAATAGAAAAGCAGTGATCCAGGAATTGGGAGACTCAGACTCTAGATTTAATGTGCCAAAGAGAAGCAGCATTTCCCCACGCTTCAGGGTATTTGGTTCTAACTAGGAAAAGTTAGACTGATCCAAAAGTCTCTGCAAAATAGCATTCTCAGAAGCCAAGCAACCTTAAAAAAAAAAAAAAAAAAAAAAAGATAATCATCACAGAAGAAGCTAACACATAAGGTTCACTAGGTGATAGGTGCAGGTCTAAGTCTTATATGTGTATTGAATTACTTAATCCTCACAGCTATCCTATGAGGTAGGTACTATTTCTATGCACATTTTTTATGGTGAAGAAATGGGGAGAGAAATTAAATGATTTGTGAGATCATACAACTTCAGAACTGGCAGGCCAGGAACTTGTGCAGAGCTCATCTGACTCCAGTGTCCTTGCTCTTACACACCACATTGCAAGCTCTGGTGGTGGTGGTGGTGGTGGTGGTGGGGTGTGTGTGTGTTTATTACATATTACATTCCTTTCCTCTTTGCTTAACCTCTTCTGTTCTCTTATTTGCTTTCTATTCCTCACTACTAAGCATTGTCATTCATTTAGGTGTAGTCTATTTTATGAATGAGGACCAGTTCCTGGGTTTGATCCAGAGGGACCCATCAGTCAGTCCAGAGGAGAACTGTCCCCTGGCTACGGCCTGTCACATTGACCCCACTCAGCGAAAGGGTGCTGCAGGTGGGCAGGAGTGAGGTCATTCCAGCTCATGGCCAAGCCATCTCCCAATGCCCACTGATTGAACATCTTTCTAGAGGAAAGTTAATGTTCTCTGGCCTCTTACGCTCAAGCTGGGATTGTTGCGCAACTTCCAACAGTGCTCTTCTATTTTCTTTCAGTTCACATAAAAATAATTCGTGATATTCAGTCATGAAGCAGAATTTATTTTTTTCTCTCTTAGACCTAAGGGCCTGAGAAGCCTTTTCATTTGCAGTAGATGGTGAGTTGATGCTTCACCATTTATCCCTTGCACAAATGCAGCTCAACCCAGACTGCTCAGGGCCCAAAGCATAGTCCTCATCACCAGCAGGCAAGAGGAAGTATATTAAATTTATATCAGTCAGTCCTCAAGATACTTTACTATCTCATTAATTTAACACCAATGGATTTAGAATTTAAATAACTAAATAAGGACTAGCCTAAACTTGAAACTTTTATGAGTTGTGAAGAATGGTTTGCAAAATAAATTAATGATATAAACACCATTTCAGAGCAAACGTTTAATTTACTGGAAGACAAACTACTTTTAATCTTTTTTTGGAGTAATTATAAATTAATATTACAATGTGCTCTTTAAATTAGTTTTCCCTGAGGTTCTCTATTAAGTATCATTATACAGAAATAAGGGAAAAGAACTGCATTCAACAGCTTAGGAAACTGGTATTTCTAAGTCTTTTGTTTAACAGCATGGTTTAATATTTTTGTATATGACATTATAGGTTGAAGGAAACCTTTAAAACTTCTTGAAATCCTTTTTCCTTGAAAAGAAAACCATGGTTGGCACGAATAAAATAATTCATTTTCAATATTCTTGAAAATATTGCCACGCAGTATAAGAACCAGGGGGTCTAAGATTTGAACAGAGGTTGTGACTGCAACATCCTTGCTCTAAAATACCACATTACGCAGCTTGGGTGATGGTGATGGAGGGTGTGGGGCAGGGTACACAGTGCAGTCCTTTCCTCTTCAGTTATTTTTTTGTTTCCCCTTATGTCTTTTCTACCAGCATTTTGGGGCATTGCCCAGATCATCATTTGCATGTAGGATGTCTTACCAATGAGTTACCTCTTCTGGGTTTAATCCCACAGGAGCCCACTGGGCAGTGGACACTCATCCCTAGCCATGGGCTGCCATGTTGACAGCATTCTATTGGATGGTTCATTGTAGATTCCCTTTGATAAGCATGAATTTCTAACTTGGGCAAGTCAGAAATTTCTACTTTGTTTATCAAACTGTAACACCAGCTGTCTAATTGTTACACATCTCTGCCTCTTTCCCCCAATACTGGTGTCTAAGTAGGTAAGCTTTTAAGTGTTTTCAAGTCCATGGTTTCTAATCCTGTGAGGAATTGTTTCTGCTATTTCGAGAAAAAAAATGTGTATATGAAGTAGTGCTAAGTGACATAGTAAAATGGTTAAGAGAGATAAGAGAAAGACTGAAAGATGTGTGGTTTTGTTATCCGGCTAATGGAATGTCATAATGTAACAACCACAGAGGAACTAGAGAGCACATCAGAGGAACATCCCTGTGCTCCCCTCATCAGGTGTGTCTGGTGGTACGAACCAGCCCATTTTATGGATGAGGGACTTGAAGGCCTTAGCAGGTGAGTTACACACCAAAGACTCAGTTATTTACAGAGTTATGAAATTTTGGAGTTAGAAATTGCAAACAAGGGGTCAAGGATTCTGGTCTCCTGTCTGGAATTGTTTTTCCTTTATTCCTTTGCTCTTAACATCTAGAGGATAGAAACTGAGAGTAGGAAAAAAAAGCCACTGTTTCTGAGATGTGGCAGTGTGAGCGGGATGTGTGCTGGACCCAGGGTGGGGATACCTGCATCCCATTTCCAGCCCTGTCATCTGATCTTGGTAAAAGCCATGAATCCTCTGGACTTCATCTGCTTCATCTAGCAATGAAAGGATTGGATGAAGTGAGAGACTTATCTTTCTTATTACCGTGTTAACAGATACTAATTAAGAAATCCAGTGCCTTGTAAAAATCTGGGGGGCAGAATGAGTATTGCAGTGCCGAGGCTGTTGGTTCTCTGGGAAGATTCTGGCAGAGCTCTTTGGGATGCCTCCCCCACAGGACATACTGCTAAATCATTGCTTTAGGTACCACTGTGGTGCAGTGGATGAGCTCTGAGTGGCATGGTCAAAGTCAAAGAGGCGCAAGGGCTTTCTTACCTCAGCTTGACCTCATTAAACCCACTGGACTATGACTTTGGCCATGTAAAGCAAATGTATTGGCTCAGAGCCCATCGGGGTTCTGAGGCTCTTTCTGAACGAGGAGTCAAGCAAGAAATGAGATGCATTTTATCTTACGCAGTCTGTACTGGGGATCTGCGGGGTCCAGGGCATGACACATGACATGAGAATGATAAAATGCACATCTGGGGCTTGCAAAACTGCTTTCACTTCCCTTGGTGGTAATCATGAAAAGAAGGCCAAACTGGAAACCAGAAGACTTAAACTCTAGGCCTGAATAGGCAGGTCACCTTGGAAAAGAGGGTAGCATCTTGGAGCCTGTTGGCCCCTTTCTAAACTGCGAGTTCTCGATGGATAGCTTCTAAATTTTCTTCTGATTCTAACAATTTGGGATTCTGTGTAATATTAGAACTTGATGAAACACAGTAAGGTTTCTTATGGGTCTATCTACATCCTAGAGACTAATTAAACGATATATGTATATTTATATACCAAGCCTTGCTGGGGCTTCCAGGAGTCTCGAGTCTTCTAGGAAAAGCTTCTGAATTTGGCTGCCACTTGAGCTAGGCTTTCTGACTGTACACTTGAGGACGGCATGTTTAGAGAAAAACAGAAGAACTGTGGCATCTCCTAATTATAGTTTAATCTTTTATACATGGAAGCTTTGAGGTTTTAATTAATGTTCAGAATTGGCAAAGTGCAGCCAGATCCAGGGGTAGTTGGATATTTTCAGGCCTGTGGAAAGTTAAATTGGCTACTACGACCATTTGACCTAGTTTATCCCCCTACGTGGAATGCAGTCTCCACTCCTCCAGTGTATTCCATTGGTAATTGGGTCTTGTTAAAATGTAGTTATCATACTTTTACTCGGTGAGGTCCAAAATGAGGCAGGTTTCTTACTTTAGATATTCAAATCATGCTAATATATTCTTTTTCTGAATTTTTCCTCTTATATAATCTTTTATTTGTATCCTATTTTCTGTGGTCTTCTATCAATTATTGCATTTCATGAGCACTTCAAGCTTACCTGAGAAGCTGGAGGGTAGAGTGGTGTTTCCATTTTAAAGAGGAAAAACCGAGGTTCAAGCACTGAAGTCCCACACCTAGAAGTGACCACAGTCCCAGTTATCTTTTTTCACAGTTCTGTTAGTAGTGAATGGATTGCCTTGTTCTGCTATTCAAAGGGCATCCTTGTTCAGGGCAGGTGAATATTTGCAAGGTCCTCACTGCTAACTAAATGTTGGCTCATCAGAGAGAATTACTCAAAAAAAAAAAAAAAAACAAAAAAAAAAAACACCACAATGTGAATGAGTAATCTATATTCTGCTGAAGGATATGAGTGGTTAAAGTGTACTTTGGAAAAGAATATTTTGTTTGTTGTCATAAAATTTATCAATATTTGGTAAGTGTAAACTGTGTGAGAAGGTCCTAGATAGAATAAAATGATCCTGTTGAGTTGGAAGAGAAAGGATATCCCAGAAAGAGTTTAAAAGAAAAATCAGAAAGGAGTAACTAGAAAAATTTAACTATAGAGCAACTACCTTGCCCATAAGTATGGTTTATTTTCTGAAAGTTTGAATTTTAAAACTTGTACACCCGATTCGATGCTGTCCTCTTCAGAGAAGTCATTGTGAGATGCCATTCTTGCCACTTATTACTTAAATTATATTTGGAACTTCTCTTATAATTGCTTTTGAAATAGACACTTAAAAAATCACATATCTTAATTCAGGTAAAGTCAGAATTATTCTGAACCATGTCCAGTAAAAAGGAAGGTACTTAAGCCAGGTGACTTATTTCTCTCTCTTTCCCTTCCTCTCTTCCCTTTCCTTCCTTTCTCCTCTTCCCCTTCCTAAAAAAAAAAAAAAAGAAGAAGAGAGAGAGAGAGAAAACTAAAATTTGTTTGCGTGTCTCATTAACCTTCTCTGTGAAGAGTTCCAGAAATTATTCGAAGCAATGCAGTATTATTGTAATAAGAACATACTTTCCAAATTAATTACATTGGGTGCTTAAATTCTGGTTTGTTAATTTAAAATATTTTGTTTTGTGTCTTTGTAATTCTTTCTTGGAACAAATTATATATGGCTTTGCCTGGAGTGTTGAGACTGTAAACTACAGGAGACCTGAGTATAATTTTCCAGCTGGTGATGGGCTTGAGCAAGCGGCGTGGAGCTAAGAGATGAGGGGCAATGCAGTGAATGGGGAAGATGCCACATGGAACATTGAGTTGAATTAGGAGTGCTACCCTTTTACCAATGGGAGGTGTCCAGAAAGAGCAGCCAGGGGATAAGAGGAGGGGACTTGAAGTCATGGCATGTGATAACTACACTAAGGAACAGGAAACATTAAACCTGACGTGGCATATGACTGTTGGGGTGGGGTGGTGAAGAGATCATGGGACTGGGAATGTGGCTTAACATGTTATCTCTGTTCCCAGTTAGCTGTGGGACATTGGGAAAATTTAATTTGACTTCTCTGTGCTTTGGTTTACCTATCAAAGCAAAATTCTAGAACTAAATGAGCTTAAGTTTTCTTCAAAGATTAAAATTTATACGTTAGCCATGATAAATGTCTTTGAATACTTGAAGAGCTTTCCTGTGGAAGAAGGATTAGACTAAGACTGTATAATATCTAAGGAGAGGGCCAGGATCTAGGGGTTCCAGGGGAGCAAATTTCAACTTGAAGTAAAAACAAAACCAAAAACCTTTGCCCATCAGTGAGATAGCTACATTGAGGTGGAAGGTGCCGTGATAGCAAGAAGAACTAAGAGAGCCAATCTTACGCTGTAGAGGGAAAGCATAAACTGTAACAAGTGGTGAACTAGTTGATCATGAAAGTCTCTTTTAGTTCTGAGTATCTCTCTTCTTTTGTGGTCCTCGGTGCTCTTGATTGCATTTGTGAAGACCGTAAGACCAGAGAATGACAGGCTGAAGCCCAGGTGGCTCTAGAAGTAAGAAGGTGTTCCATGAGGGTTTGGCTCATGCTCTCTAGTCATCTTTAAAATTGCCTGAAGGATATGCATCTTAGTATCCTTGTTGCTTAACCAAAGGTTACCTGGATGAATGAAGAATCTCACAATTTCACTGAATAAGAAGACTTAGAAGGAGAACATTTCGGCTGCCTTCTGATGCATTCTTCTTCCCTTCAGTGTGTTAGGAACTGTTGTCATGAAAAATCTGAAGCCCCTTGGAAACCTTGCAGAGACATGTCGCATAGCGGCATCAGGCCCAAGGCTCTAGAGTAGCATGTCATGTGAAAACTGGGCTAATCATTATTGACTCCTTGGGCCCTTATGGTAAAGGGACATTAATTACCATCCCCACAGTTGCACTAATGTGGTTGTAATGAGCACGCCTGTGGGAATCCCTAGCGAGGGAACCCTTCCTCAGGTCAGAGCAGTCAACAGGGGAATGGTGTGAGCTGTAGGTGCAGGTGTGAGGAGGAAGACCGTTTCATTGGTCTGACTCTAGTTACTTCCGGAGTTCCTGGTCATTTATGTGCCTGTGCCTGGAATACTTTCTAAAATACCTCCCCTCCTTCCCCACAAACCCCTGGGATTTTCTGTTCACTCTACACAAATGCAATAGCTCTGGCTTCCCGATACATCTTGTGCAACCAGTGCAACCCTGACTGCTGCACTTATCACACAGCTCTTAGAAATATGGGCTGGGCTGCATCTTAATAAGCGTTCAAAAGTGTGTGCATATTTCTGGGAGGCAGAGAGACCTAGTGCTCAATATGCCACCTTTCTTAGCAGAACATTGTCTTGGTACATTCCCACTTTCTTTTCTTCTACAACCTTCACCCTTTAATGGAGTCCTTCTAGAAGTGAATAATTGTTAATGCTTAAGGAGGGTTGACTATGGACCAGGCCTTGTGGTAAGTTATCTCATTCAAGCCTTACAGACCTAATCAAGTAGGTTTCTTTTTATCTTTTCCTATTATTCCTATTATTTGAAAGTTTGGAATTCTGTGCAAACCAAATGGGAGCTGGAGGGATACCAGTTTTCTTGGTAATATTTGTATATCGATGTGTCTGTCTCCATTTACCTTTCTCTCTCTCTTCCTAACTATCTTGTTGTTGGCTTACCTTCTTCATACCAGTAACCTTTTCTTTTATTCTGTCTTTACAGGTATCTGATCAATGTCACCTTTGAGGGAAGAAATCTGTCCTTCAGTGAAGACGGCTACCAGATGCACCCGAAACTGGTGATAATCCTTCTGAACAAGGAGAGGAAGTGGGAGAGGGTAGGACATATCTTTTGGCAATTCTCGAGCAAAGTAGATGGGATAGGGCTATAAGATTTTGCAACACATTCAGGGAAAACCAAACCAAACCTTGATTTTGGTTTCTGAGCTGGGAAGTAAGAGGGCAGTATTTTGAAGAACATAGGAGAAGCTGTTTCTCAAACTTGCATCTTTATTTTCTTGCTCCTTTGGTTAATCAAGAGACTATTTTCTTTATGCATTACCATTTTTATTGGTTATGGTACTGTCTGAATCATGACTTTGTCCTAATGGAAGAGAGTATACGTGTATAATATAACATAATTTGGTGAAGAAGTCAAATCAGTGATACGATTCAGAAATTGTATCCTACATAGTATCCTGGGGAAGTTGATGAAACCTAATTTGTAAGCACGCAGGTTTGAATTTACTGTGATTGCAGGTTTGCCGTGCTAGGCTTTTTTCAGGACCTCTCTCACTGCCAGCTGATCCCAGTGTCTGAAACTCTACCAATTGGAAATTAATTTCTGTGGGTGCTGGACTACTGGTGCTGGACTACTTAGGCTCAATTTCTAGCTCCTCTACTCACAAACTTGTCTACTTAAGACCTTGGACAAATCTCTTAACTACTCTGCCTCAAGTTTCCTCATCTATAAAATGGGATTAAAGAACAATAGTACCAGGATGCCTGGTTGGCTCAGTTGGTTAAGTGGCTGCCTTCGGCTCAGGTCAGGATCCCAGGGTGCTGGGATCGAGTCCCACGTCCGGCTTCTTGCTCAGCGGGGAGCCTGCTTCTCTCTCTGCCTCTGCATGCTGCTCTGCCTGCTTGTGTGCTCTCTCTTTCTCTCTCTTCCAAATAAATAAATAAAAATAAAAAATCTTAAAAAAAACCCAATAGTACCAAGATCACAGCATTGTTATGAAGATTAAATATATTAATATACATAAACGACTTAGGTGGCTGGCACATAGTATGTACTTAATAGGTATTTGCTTTTATTGTTATCCCTGATTCCTACTTAAATATAGAAGTTCCTGAGAGTAACGTCAGCCTTGGTGTTTCTTTTGTATGTTCTTCAGGTCATTTGTTCTTTGAGGTGCTCTGCTGAGAAATGGTTCTATGGATAAATAAGGTTGGGGATGACACCCTCTGCTTTCTCATTCTGGGAGCTTCCTAGAACATGTCAACTTTAGAAAGTTCAGAGGAGTCCTATCAATAGCAAAGAACCATCTTTAATTTTACTTAAATCTGGTATTTCCCGAATTTGTTTTACTCTGAGACACTTTTGTTCATGAAATTCCTGTTCTGTAAAACATGCTGTGATACACTGATTTAAGACAATTTCTATAGACTCTGTGGATCAGTTGGCTGAAACAAACGTCAGGATGTCAGCATGGTTCTGACTGGAATGGGGACCAGACTATATATTTCTAGAAGGAATAGCCAGGAAAAGAGACCAGGGATAAATTTCTTGAAATTCACCATCTCGAGAGAGCCCTGGACAGGTAGTTGTGTGAATGCTCACCTGGGAAACAGCACGTGTGGCTCACGTAGTGGAAACCCGGGGCCTTATTCTTCAAGTTGAAAGAACTCTATCTATCCTGTAGTTCCTTACCTCAGGGCACAGCTACAAGGCAGAGAACATCTCTTGCATTCTTGATTAATGTTGCACTCCCTCTGCTGAGTTATCATTTGTTCAGAAGTGCTTTCCCCTGGGCTCCTGCTCTTCACCCAATCAAGCCGCTTTCACTGCTGCTATAGAGACATAATAATTTAAGAAGTATTCTGGGACCTCATGTAAAACACGTACTTCTGTGTGTCTCCAGGAGAAGGGTTATTACTAACTGAGGCTTCATACGTGGATCAGAGATGTCCAGCTGGGGTAGCTTTGATGCAGTAGACTCATGATGCCTGCCTCAAGTATGGGGCATCTCACACCTGTCTTTCCTTAAAGAGACACCACTTCCTGTCACTCATGCTGACTCCTCTAGGCTAGAATCTGAGGCCTGTGACCAGCCCCCACTTTCCAAAACTAGACACACCTCCCTGGGATATGGATCCCTTCCCTTCTTAACAATTCTACCTTTACAGTAGCTCTTGAATTTATTCCTCCTTATATGAGCCAGGAGCCATGAGATAATTTTTTAAATGGGCCACCCTGTCCGTGATGCCTACCTTTATCCATTCAGATAAGTCCCAGACATGGCTACTAGAATGAGTTTCCTAAGGCACAACTCTGATTACATTCTTTCTCTGCCCAAAACTTGCTTGGAGTTTCTGTGGTTTACGCATCAGGCCCAGGCTTTCTCCTTGCATTTAGGACTCTGATCTACCTTTCAAGGTCTATCTTCTCTCCCTTGCTATTTCTTGTCTCACCATCAAGCTACACTGGGCTCTCTCTGTACATCTTGCTTCCTACAGTGTGGCATGACGTTTCCTTTTTCTGGAATGGGTGGTCCAATTATATAAATCATAACCATCCTTTGAAACCCAATTAAAATATTATTGTCTTCTCTGATCTTTGACCGAGATACAATCTCTCACATTCTCTTGTCCCCTGTAGCTTTTGTTTCTACCTCTGTTGTAGCACTGTCAGATCTGTTGGTGTGAGAGTTGCATGTATGTGTGCTTCCAAATGGCAGAGGCTGTGTCTTTATATCGCTTTGTCCTCCCAGCAACTAGACAAGCGTATTGCATAGAGCAATTCAGTAAGTATGTGTCAGATGAATGAGAACCATTGCATAATACAAGAGTCTAAAATCTATCATTAAGAATCCAAGTTTATGCTATTGCCCTTGATGCAATACCTCTTTTTTGAGACAGAGGAGAGATAAAATCTTTATGTATATTGAGTTTTCATAGATCATACTTTGAATGTACTAGGGGAGCTTGTTATTTAAAGAAAGTCTGTGGTTAATCTTTTTACAAGGCTTTTTGGGAGGCAGTGCGATCAGAGAAAATTTTCATGCTGACTTGGTTAAATTAGGAAACATTGTTAAAGAGAGGGGGGTCTTTACTGTTTATTGAGTTCACAGAGCCAGGAGGCTCCCCAGTGTGGAACCCCTTGTTAGGGCTCACTTGTGGGCAGGAAGGGTGGCAGGAACCAGGCACAGACCTAGAACATGTCTGAGATATGCTGAAATTGTGCCCTGGGAAGTATACATGGGAAGTATTTTTTCCCCATTATCCTGGCCCCCAGGATGCTCTGTATTCTCAGGATTTCTGATGCCATTCTAGAAGGTTCCATGTGGTCAGGGAAGATTTAGTGGCTGTGGACTCCATAGAGGTAGACACAGGGCAAAGAGTCTTCAGTGAGGAGATGGACCCTGGGAAGATAAATGGAGAAGGAATCTAGATTTGTGGAGGAAATGAGGGCTAAAAGACAGGACCCACAGCTTCTGGTCATGCCCCTAACTAGCTAGGTGACCTGCTCTTTTCACCTTTCTGGATCTTTCTTTTCTCACATCTAAACCCATGGCATGAGATTAAGAAGACTTCTAGAGTCCTCTCTGGCTCTAGCTTCTGGGATTGCAAATTCCACATTGCAAATAAGTAAGGGCTTGGAATGGAGTTGGGGTGTGAGCTGAAGCATATGAAAGGAACCTGAGTTTGTTTCTAAGAACAGTAGCTCCCAGGAATATTTGTCATTCTTGTCATAAATACCATCTCCTAAGAAGGCCTTCCTTGATGACTCGAGCTAATGTTGCCACCTAGTCAGAACAGCTGATTTTAATTTTCTTCAGTGTATTTTCTACCTAATGTTTTGCCTGTTTGCCTGATTGCTTATTGCCCATCTCTTCACACCAGGACAGATGCTTCCTGGAAGCAAGGACCTTGTTCACCTCTGTAATCCTAACACTTATGAAGAGCGCCTGGCCCACAGTGACCACTCAAAGGATAACTGTTAAATAAGTGAAGAACCCATATGCTTAGGGGTGTTAGTTCACTTCCGCCTGAAAGTCTCCCAGGTAGACAGACTGGTTTACTGAAGAGCATGGGAGAGCAGGGGCAGGCCCCTCGGTGGGTGTGAGCAGCGCAGCTTTGGGGTATAGGGTGGGGGGCCATTTTAGCGAGGCCCAACTTCCCAGGGGTGGCAAGCCTCAGCAGCTTTCAACAAGAAGCCTCGGGCTGAGGAAGACGCCCTCAGATGCTGGTGTAAACCATGTGATGGGCCATCGCTATATTCTTTCAGGCTTTAAAAAGGAGTCTCGTGACCGTTGTCTTATATATCTGGCTCCTTCTGAAAGACTTGAAGTCCAGGCAACATAATCTGGGACTGAGCATGGTTCTGGAAATCAGAAAGAGCCAAGATGAAACTAAAGAGGTACTACACATTGGCTAATGGAATTTAAATGATTAAAAAAAAAAAAGCTGAGTTGAATGTCCCCTGTTGCCATTTATCAGCTGCATAATAAACCAGGCGACCAAACCACCTGACTCTACTTCCCTTTTGTAAAATAGGGTTTTACACTGTTATAAAGATCAAAGGAGATTTTATAGTAAAACACCAGTTAATAGTGACTGCAACATTGGCAGTATTCAACAGATGTCGGTCGGTGCCCTCCTTCTTCACTGAGGTAACATTGCGCTCAGTTCTAAATCAGATGGTACAGAAGGGGATCCAGTAAAAAGAACATCCTCTTACCTGCGATTCTCGGTTCCCCCATGTCCCTCCCCTGAGAAATCATTGTTTCCAGGGTCTTATGTATTTTCTCTGAAAACACTTAAAGCATATAAAAATTTTATGTATTTACTCAACCTCCTTAAAAAAACAAACAAACAAACAAACAAAACAAACAGCTCCTGCTCTTGTGAACTCTTAAGGATATCCTATGTAAGTAGCTACTAGGGAGGCATGGGGCGGGGGCTAGCCTAGCGGAGAGCTCTTTGGATCAGAATCACACTCACAGAAAGCTGAATAATCTCTTCGGTCTGTAGGGACACGGAAAAGACCGTTTCACAGGGAGTGCACACATACATGTGTGCAGGGGCAGCATGGGGGAGTTGGAAAGGGCAGGGGATGGTTGACAAATGTGTGCAGAGTGGCTTTATTTGTAAGTCTTGTCTCTAAGTGTGGGACAGCTGCATTGACTTGCATTAAAAATAGTCTGGCTGGGAGAAGCACTTCCAACGAGCATTCAGGCTTCTGTCTTTATCAGAGCCTCTCATGATGTGCTTCATTGCTACCGCTCTCTGCTTCCATTTAATCGTTCCTAAAATGGGGATAATAAAAATGAAATGCAGTGGGGGTGTGTTCTGAGTAATGACTTCAAGAAATGATGATGGTGCATTTTCAGGCTGTAAGAGGTAAACAGTCTTTGGAGGGACTGTCCGGGTCTGAATCGCAGGAGAGTATGTATGGGTTACCTCTCTGCTTGCCTTTCCCCAAGGATAGGAGGCGGATTTTATAAGCCCACTTCCTCTTCTCTGCCTCAACCTATCGGGAAATGCCCTTCTTTATGTAGATTAAAACAGTCTCAGTTCATCTGGTCATATTTTGGCTCCCCAGATCCCAGTTATCATCCAAGGCTTGCACTGCTGAAATATTACAGCTCCCTCTACCCCTGACAGAAGGGCTAGGAATAGAAGTACTTAGCACACACTGCTGGGCCTGTAACAGTATTTATGAATTAATGGATCAATCGTGGGGAGAGAAGAAGGGTACTAAACCGGTAGAAGGAAAGTCCCCAAGAGTGGCAACAGCAACAACATAATAAGACCAAATGCTCTACCAGCATCTGGAGCCTGGGATGGAGGAGGCAGGTTATGAGATGCTATATGCCTCCAACAGCCTCATAGCCAGGAGACAGCGGCAAGTCCAGGCTGGGGTTGCTCTGCAATGCAAGCACCTGAGGGTGAGGGGGATCGTATTCCAGAATGATCCGTTTGGTGATGATACGACAGAGGTTGATTGCTACTGCGGCAGGTGCTGCTTGAAAGTTGTTAACTGACAAAATAAACAGCCACTCCATCTCCTCCCAGGCATGCGTGCACGTGTGCACACACATGCACACTCACATAAACAAATGCACACACATACACGCAGACACACCACACCCAGACACACACAGATACACACAGAGACACACAGAGACACAAACATATACACACATATACACAGACACAGACACATACACATACACACACACAGAGACACACACATACTCAGTCACTCACGTCCAAACTGACAGACTGCTCATGAGCAGGAACCCGTCTGTTTGGTTATCTGCGGTGTGTCTGTGCACAGCCCAATGTGAGACATTACTGAGTAAATACTCTGTGACAGCCCGAACACACCTGTGCAGTGTTCCACCTCCCACCCTTGAAGGAGGGGCCAGGGAATAATCCGAGCTCTCTTCAGACTCCACAGAGGTTGTCCAAGGAGGTGAAACAGAAGCTTCTCATGTTGGGGGTGTTTGTTCTGGGTCTCCTGATACTGCCATTTGACAACATGCTATTTTTAGCAACTTGAAACTGAGAACTAATGTGCATCATTGGATTAAGGGATTAGAAAACAGGATCCGTGGAGGAAGGCTATGGGAATTGGGTTTGTTAAGGGGAAGAAGAAAAGGCATCGAAGTGATGACTTACTCTCTTTAAATGTATGAAGACTTAGTGTACCAAGTGTTGAGATCAGCTGTTCACTTTCTCCTCTGAGACAGAACCAGATAAGTGGGCTTAAGATCAAGCAGAGAGGATTTATATTAGCTATAGGGAGGACTTCTTAATAGAGAGAAGTTTTGAGTAGTGGAAATGTTAACACCACCAGGGGATGACTTCGGAAGTCCTAAAAATGGGATATGTCCTCCTCGCTCTGCAGTATACAGCCCAGCCCAAACAACCGTGCATGAAGTATGTGGCTTTAATTTTTCCTTCCATTCTCCCTCCCTCCTTCCCTCCCTCTCTCTCTCTCCCCCCTTCTTCCTTGTGCTTTCCTGCCCTTCCTTTCCACAAAGAATTTATTGAGCACCGACCATGAACCAAACATTGCCCCCACCAAATTAGTGTTGTAGCTTTCCTAGTGGCTGGGAAGGAAAAGGAGAAACAACATTTATGATTTTCTTATAAAGATAATTTATTAAAAGACTCACTATAGACATTTTGCTTACTAAAAACACTTGTGGGGGATAAGATAAAATTTACCATTATATATACCTACAAAAGTATTTCAAAGAGAGGGGAGCCTGGGTGGCTCAGTTGGTGAAGCGTCTGCCTTCAGCTCAGGTCATGATCCCAGGGTCCTGGGATGGAGGCCTGCATCAGGCTCCCTGCTCAGCAGGGAAGCTTGCTTCTCCCTCTCCCTCTCCCTCTCCCCCTTCATGCTCTCTCTATCTCTCAAATAAGTAAAATCTTAAAAAAAAAAAAAAGGTATTGCAAGGGCAAAGGTGCTTACTATGACACTTAAAATGTCTATAACTTAAGGTGGTGTTTCAATCTTACTCTTTGACATGGTCCAATAGTTGTGTGGATGTTTCATCTTTCTTGGTTAGTAGAGACTCTGCTCCTATTCATGACCGTGGCTTACAAACGGAATGCCTGAATGACATGTTTTGGCTGCCTTTCTGAGTTGTGGTTATCACAGCCTCTCCTATCCAAGTGTTCCCCTCTTGTTCCCTGAGCTCCCAGAGCCATGAAACACCCTGTTCATTAACCCCTTTCCTGGGGTTCCAGAAAGATTCCACTGGGTGGAACACTGGTCTCAACACTGCTCTTATTACACTTGGTCCACAGCATCGAATCTAAAAAAAATTTGAAGAGAAGAACAGGATGTATTGAGGGAAGAGACTTCAAAAATGTCATTTCAGAAAGGCTAGTCATCTTCATGTTGGTCGTCAGCCGCTGAACAAAGGGATGAAAGAACAAGATAACCTTGGTTGACTTTACTTTTGAAACCTATACATGCTGATGGAAGAGGAAAAACAGGCTTGAATGTGGAGAGTGAAGCTCTGGCATAACAAAACACAGTAAAGAGGAAAGCACCCCCCAAAGTAAAAGGTGGCTGTCATCCATCTTGTTTAAGTTTTATGGAGATTCTCATTTCATGATAATTATCAGTGGTTGGCTCTTGAATCCTCTGAACTCTCTTTCTAATTTCCAGGTTATAATACTTCTTCCACTAGTGGTATTGAAGAAGAGATAGTGGTATACAGGTTAGAAGTCTCTTGTGTTTATATGCAGGTCAAAACATGTAGGATTTTCTTATCGTAAAGTCTGTAAATACTAAATATTAAATCTTTGTATTACATTTCTTCCACTTCTCACTGATGCTTTTTTCTGTGTATGTTGTGTGTGTGTAACACAGGGAAATACAGTAGAATTGAGAGTACAAATTTTTTTCTTTAAGATTTTATTTATTTTTTTTGACAGAAAGAGACGTCACAAGTAGGCAGAGGGATAGACAGAGAGAGAAGGGAAAGGAGGCTCCCTGCTGAGTAGAGAGCCCATTGTGGGGCTCAATCCTAGGACCCTGAGATCATGACCTGAACCGAAGGCAGAGGCTTAACCCACTGAGCCACCCAGGTGCCCCGAGAATACAACTTATGAACAGCTTATAATCTACTTTCGTCTCTTACTATAATAGTGTGGATGTTTTCCCATTTCGTTATTATCCAAATCATGAAACTTGATGAATGTCTAATATCCCATCATGAGAATATATCCTATTTATGTAGACTGGTCCTTCTTGACCAGATGTTTGTGTATTAAATAAAGACTGATACTCATGAAAGTAATTACAGAGTTTTTGATGGTCCAACTTTGATGCCATAAGACTATTTTTCAGAGTAACAAGTTTGACCACTTTTCCTGTTATCTAATGTCCCTAGATGCTAAAAATGAGAGTCCTTAAGCTGAGAATTGCTTGGGTAATATTAATTCACTAACAGCCAATGGACATAGATGTAATTGGAATGGAAGGTTCTCCTTTGTGATTCCTGGTCTGCAGGGTCTTCTGGAGGTTTTTTTTTTTTTTTTTTTTCCCTTTTGATCTTCTGGTTGAGTGTGTTACCCTCTAACTTTGCTGATAAGAATATTTCTTATGTTTAATAGTTGTAACAAACAGAGAATGGGGTTGGCCATGTGGTTATCTGTCTGCAGTTTTCATCATTGGGATCATTGTCTCGAGAGTTAGAGGCTTGGAAAATTCAGACCCATTTTCCCAAGGAACTCGTAGGCCTCATGCTTGGTGTGTCAACCCTTCTTGAGGTATTTTGTTCTCCATGGCACAAGAGGCAAGGAGGAAGAGCGCTCAATCCCCTTCTTGCACCAGTGGGGGCAGCCCTTGTCTAACTCATGTGATCTATAGGCTGGTGAGCCCTCCACATTGTCCAGGCCTCTCTAACAGGGTGCTATTCTTTTTATACTTTTACGTATACTTTCTACATACATTCATGGCATGTCGACTTGCGCTGAGATCTGAAGTTTGACATTAAAACTATAATATCTGGATGTCCTATACACACAAGCTCTATTGACTTAGCATGACAAGATCATCTGCTTTGGGTTTTTCCTGCAGTGATGATGGATTTGTACTAGTCCGTACACAACCTCGCTCTCTGCAATACTTATATATGAGAGCTGGCCTGGAGCAGGATAAACAGAATCCATGTACACAAGGAGAAAAGCTCTGACCTTGGCATGTTAACTCTGCTAATCGGCCTGCAATACAAAGCTTTGAAAGGAAGTATTGGCCAATGAAGAAAATAAATGGTCTTCAAGAATGAAAGCTATTAACAAAAAGCCTGGATACAAATCTCTTACAATAGCCACTGAACTCCAATCCTTTGGACTGATTTTATTATTTTCTCTATTAGAATTATCTCTATTCATAATTTGGCAAACACTTGGTTCATTGATGGGGAACATTTGGTTATATGTACATGTATGCATGTCTCTCTATCTGTATGTATGCATAGATCTATTCTATATTTACATAGAGACAGAGAGCTGGGAGGAGAGAGGGAGGGTTTGAGATGGCTTGGAAGTTCTCATCTGGTATAATCCAGGTGTTCTCCGCTGTCATAATGGCTGCCCACTGCTGGTTTAACAGGTATTCTAGGACTTGGCTCTGTCAGTTAAATGTTCTGAAGGTTTAAACTTAAAGCAAATCTGTGCTAGGGGAAAGGCGAGAAGAAAAGTGTGATCTTGGGGAGGCAAATAAAGAGACTGATGGGCATCTAGTAGAGGAAAACCATTCCCCTTTGCTATATTTTCCAGGGGACACGACATTCTGTGTTTATGCCAAACTGCTCTAGATAGCCTTTCGCATTTTTCTATTTCAAGTGTTTGGTGTAGGATATCTTCTAAAATCATTGTCTTTGGCTATTCCTGTATTATGTACCATTTTTCTTCATTCATCCTCTAGGGAAAGGAACTTGCTGGCAAAGGAACAGAATAGTACCTCGCAAGTAGAATTTCTGGTGGGTAGTTAAGCCACCTCAGCATTCTCTTTATAGAATAGTAAAACAAACAAGACCTTTATTTTCCCTCTAGGAGAAGGGAAAGATGTGCAGTTCTAGAACAGGCTAGCCTAGAACTGAGCTTTGGCCATTGAGGCAACTGACATTGATAGAACACTTTATTAACAAGGTGGTTTACCAGGAACTTTAGTGTATATGATCTCATTTTGATTCCTATTAAACCTTGGCATATGCTTGTACAGATAAGTAAACTGAGACTCAGGTCACATGATTTGCCCAAAGGCACACAGATGAGGGGCAGAGCTGGGTGTAGACATTTATATCCAGCTCCACTGACGTCCCGTATACATTGTGCCTTAACAGGTGAAAGCTAGAAGAATACAACTAGACTGATAGGACCAAAGTGTAGCAACATTAGTGGGAACAGTTGTGTAGACCAGAGGACAAATCACACCATGGAAACGCTTGAGACAGGGAAGTAGTAGCTGTTAGCCCAGATCGTGACTGGCTATTTCAGAGTAACATTTTCCTGAGATCAACAAAAAGGAAGAAGGGAGAGAGGGGGGAGGACAGGGGCAAGAAAGAAAAGAACAATAACACACAAAAAAAGCTTTTCTGTATTTCTGTATCCCTGTACCTCCTCACTGCCTATTATTACACACACACACACACACACACACACACCCTCTTTTCAGTGGAGAGCAAGAACCTATCTCCTCAAAACTATGAGGACAAACACATGTCTTTCACTAATAAAGGCATAGCCACCTACAGAAACAGCTGTCCAGGTCCTGATCTCGTCGAGGGGATTTTCTAGGAAACTGTTATCTTCTGCATACCAGGCTCTTCTAAAAGGCAGCCGCCATGCTGGCGGTGCTGGGGCCACGCAGCCCCCTTGATCAGACAGCAGCTGGAAGTGTGGAGAAATGGTGAAACACCAAGGGGAATTTAAAATAGCTGACCTACAAAACAGCCCTTAAATCTTAGGAGACTGACATGAAATTTTAACTTAGCTTTACATAAAACACAATCAACCAAATATTTTATGAACTCAACTCACTAAAAGAGAGGAGTTTGGGGACCTCATGTAAAACAAGAGGAAGGTTCATTAAGATTACATATATCTTACATTAAATATATATATCTTTCATATATATAGTTGAAAGAGCCAAATTCAATGAATAAGAACACTCATATCCTGTGATTCATCACAGCCGATTAAATGTGTCCCCAAATGCAGTTGTGGGTCTCACTGCAGTACATGTTAATTTAAGAGGGAGGAGTATTTTTTTATTTAAATTATCATCTATTTATGTTTATAGTTCTCTGTCTTTGGCGAGTGACACTTGTCTCACATTTACAGTAATGGGAAATTTTTAAGTGCATTTCTAAAAGGAAGACTATTGCGTATATTAAATTAAAAATAGCCTAGGTGATACGCAGATATGGACAAAATTGCTTCAGTGGTGACTGAATGAGGGAAATTTGGGAAATGGTTCCACAGGACAAAGTGTACTCCCTACCCCAGCCCACGGGTCACAGCATTCAAGACTGACCCACCTTCCCATTTCCTTCGTCCTTCATCTCCCTGCATTTAGCCCCCACGCCAACGTAATTGCCACTAGAGCTTCTCCAACACTTCTTGTACTTTTATGCCTATGTGCCTTTGCTTATGCTCTCCCTTTAACCCTGGATCATTAAACGTGTCCTTTCAGGCATAGTTTAAAGGCCAAGAGGCATCATAGCTCACCTCTGCACAGCACAGTGATTTGTCTACAGAAGCATAAATGAATGTTGTTCCACCTTTCTTTTCCTCAATTTCATCTATAAAATGGGAAGAATAGCCATGAGGATCAAGTAAGTTTTAATTCATGTCAGATTCTTAGTACAGTATCTGGTTTGTAGCAAGTGCTTTGCAAATGTTCAGTTGCTTTACTGAACGTATTGTAAACCAGTGATAACACAATCGAAATTGGGTTCTAGACAACAAGAAAGGGAAGAGAAATGACAATGGCATACACAGAATGAAGTTGAATTTTGGGCTTAGTCACAGAAAGAAAGGCACTGGGAAATAGCAGACTTCTTGACATGCTCAGTGATAAATCCGTAATGAGCCACCTTTCCTCCTTTGTTGTTAAACTTTTTGCACAAGGATTTTTTTTTAAAGATTTTATTTTTGGAGGGGAGAGAGAGAGCACAAACAAGTTGTGGGGGGAGGGACAGAGGGAGAAGCAGACTCCCCACTGAGCCAGGAACCTGACATGGGACTTGATCTAAAGACCCTGGGATCATGACCCAAGCCAAAGGCAGATGCTTAACCAACTGAGCCACCCTGGCACCCTACACAAGGATTTTTAAAATATTGAATCTTAAAATAGTGGCAAAGTCCATGACTTGGTATGGCAGCCCATGCTGGCCCATCAACCAGGCATCAGGGAACTAAAAACCTCCTTTATTAGATTTGTCATATTTGTGGGCTGTGGGTAACCTTTGAATAACAACCAAAACACATTAAACAATAATGACAGTTTCTGAAACCTTGTAGTGTGTCCTTGTGCCATTTGATCTCCTTGAGTTTTGTTTCATTGTAATAAACCGCCACTTTGTGGTTGGTGATAAAGAACCGCCAGGCTCCCCTTCATGGCCTCCCTGCTGTGTGGTGAGGAGATTGGCCCACAACCATTAAAGGAATTCCTTCCATAAAGAAAAGTGGTTTATGTCAAAAGACAGTCCTAGTCAGGGCCAAGTATAAAGGGGATGATAGTTAGCAATCGATGTCTGAATAGTGTTCCACAGTTTGCCCCACCGGTGTCCTCAGTGTGGTGTCCGGACCAGTAGCTTTGGCAAGCCTAGTACCTTATCTGAAATGCACAACCTCTGGCTGTACCCCAGAAGCTCCAAAAGCGAGGCCCAACGATCTGAATTTTGACCTAGAAAACGGGATAGTTTATCACAGACGTTTCCTTTTCACAAGGACAAGAGAAGTATTTGTTTAATGGATATTTAAGATGGCCACTCTGTCATTGTCCTCCGTTCTCATTTTATTTTCCAGCCATTAACTGTGAAATAAAACTGAGTCTCTGTCCTTCCATAAAGTGGAGGACAAACCCAGAAGCCTGGCAAGAAGGAGTTAAGGCCTGTCCCACTCACTCCAAGAGATTCGGAATTACCCATCCCTGGGGTATGGGGTATTCAGAAACTCCCCGCTACTAGGCTGGTAGTCTGGGTTTATTCATTCAGCAGATTTCTCCAGAATCACTACCAAATGCCAGGCACGCTTCTGGGTGCAGGGTAAACAGTAAGAAGACCAACAGGTTCCCTGCCCTCAGGGAGTTTATGTCTTGTTAAGGAAGGTCAGACGATGAACACATCAAGAAGTAAATAAATGGGATTTCAGAGGGCACCAAGGTGCTATTAGGGTGGTGAGAGATAGCGTGCCTTGGCTCTTGGCCACATGACATCATCCCCCAGAGGGAATTTTGGAAAATGGCTTTATTATTTTAAGTAAGTTGCCAGTTTCATTCCTAAGGAATATGTCCAGTGGCTGTTGTTTGAAATTAACAGTAAAAACTTTTCACAGTGTATTTATAAGACCTTTGCTTAAACTTTATATTGATCCTGTTTTATATTGAGACCCCACCTCTGAGCTGCGGGGGAAATGTGGATAGTATTTGATCTTCCATTTTTCCCCTAGGTTTCCGAGAATTTGGAACTTGACACATTAGGCTATAAACATCCCAGTATTGACTGATTTTTCCAAAGAATCAAGATGCATTAGGCCCAACTGTTTAGTAAGTTGCCTGCTTTAACCAGAAGCAGGTGAGCAGGACACTGTTTTTGCAGCTGTTGGGGTAATGACTTTCTCCATTGTCTCCATGTGACCCTGGAGGTCATGATGTGACACTACAGGAGGCCTTAGTGAGGATGTTTAGGAAAGGCAATAAACTGCAGTCCACAGACTGCTTTGGGATCATAGACATGTTCTGTGTGGCTCAAGAGAGGTGTATTTAAGATTAAATTGGTTTTTGGCATTTAAGAATTTAGAGATTTCCCCTTAGAACTTCAGATCTCTGGATTTCCTGAAGAAATTGGGGGAGTGGCAACACCGGGCTCACATTCTGCTGGACCCAAGGGATGTAGCCTTCTTTGGATGGAATGCACCCTCTCCAGTTCAATCCAGTCACTCCCCTCTCCCACTCCTAACCGCCCCCCACCCCCCCCCCCCCGCCACCCCCAGCCAATGTCTTCTTCCTTTTATTAATGATCTCCCTAGTTCTTATAGAAGTTTGAAACTCACAGAACTGAAGTAAATTCAGAAAAGATTCAGTCCCTCCTTAAGATCTAGAATGTCTTCTTTGAGAATGGGTACATTCAGGTTTAAGGAACCTGGTATTTATGGAACAGACAGGGTCTTTTGATAGCTTACTGCAGTTCACCTTGGAGTCTCTAGGGGGCAGCTGAGAATTCCGAGTACAGTCTTTAAAAGGACATCTGTGTCCAGGGCAAATACAGTTCTATATTGCACTGATTTTCCAAATTATTGTAGAAGGAAAAAGACATTACCTATCTAAAGGGATTTCTGGTGATCAATGAAATACAGAAATACAAACTGTTGATACCTTCAAAAGTTTTAGGTATATAAAGTTTGTGAATCTGGCTTTTTTTTTTTTTTTTTTTTTTTTTTTTTTTTTTTGGCAAAGTAACAGGTAATCCTAACTGGACAGACATCCTGGAAAGGCTTCATAGGGGTGAGCTTTCAAGAGGAATTTGAACGACCCAAGGGCATATCCTGGCGAAGAGGTGAAGGGTTCAGGCAGAGGAAAGACTCAGCCAGGAGACTAGGAAAATGAAGGAACGGGGTCAACAAATAAAAGAAATGTGGGATAGGAAAAACTGAAATTAGAAATGAAGGAGGGGACAAATGTGCATCTTAACATAGGAACAGAAAACTGATATAGATGAAAGACAGAGTGATGGAGTCTGAATGTAGTGAGAGAACAAGGGGACTTTGGAGATGCTCTTCTGAAGAACGGAAGTAGGGAAACAGAAAGGAAAAACAAAAAAAAAGCAGAATCAAGAAATCAAGAAAAGAGGTTGAAATGGTCCCAGCAGAGGGTCCCCACTCAGACGAGATTTTGAGCATTCAGAATAGAAGGCAAAGAGCGTTAATCATAGAAGTAGTAACACATGTATCTTTATGTGTGCCCGCTGACTATGGATATAAGGGGAATGCTTGGTCTCTTTCTATCTTGGAGACTCTGCAGACTTCCCTACCCCAGCCCCAAAGTTAGAGACACTCTGTCTCCAGATGGAACTTTCTAGTATCCAAAGAACTACAGTGAGTGTATAGCATTTTCTCCTACTCTGCAAAGTTCAGATAAACTGTTCCTCTTTGATCTCCATTGGCATTTCTGCTTTCCTTGTGAGATCAGAAGCTCAAAGTCCCTGGAAGAAGATTGCTTTTCCTTCCTGTATTTAGAATCCTCACTTCTTTTTTCAGGAAGATTCAGTTCAATTCAACAAACATACTGAAGGGCTTCTCTATGAAGGACCCTGTGCCAGATGCTAAAAGGAGAGAAAGGTAAACAAGATGCCCTGTTCTCCTGAAATGTACCCTCTTAAGAATGCTACGTGGGTATAATACAGGGAAGAATAGGATTGTAGTAGGCAGTCATGAAGATAACCCCCAAAGATCCCCATCTGTATTTTTTTTAATTTTTTAATTTTTTTAACATATAATGTATTATTAGCCCCAGGGGTACAGGTCTGTAAATTGCCAGGTTTACACACTTCACAGCACTCACCATAGCACATACCCTCCCCAATGTCCATAACCCCACCCCCTCTCCCTACCCCCTTCCCTCACCATTCATATTTTTATTCTCCACATGAATCATTGGCCACTTAAAGATTAAAGGAGGAAAATGCCCAAAACTGAATATAAACCTGTTGTACTCAAAGCTACAATTTCTTTTTCAGAATGGGAAGAATCCTGTTCCATCTTGAGTGATAACCTCTCTTTTAGGCAACAGTGTTTATTTGTGTCTTATTCCAAAAGTATGATAATTGTTCATTAAGGAAAACCTAATAAAAATAGAGAAAAACATGGAAAAGGAAAGTTCACCTCGAATTCTATCATCCAAAGATAATTTCTGATTACTTTTTGGTTTCCATTAGCCTGGTCTTTTTCTTCTATGTTCTTATATATTATAAATGTGCTTTAGAACTATAAGTGCATATGGGGCACCTGGGTGACTCAGTCAGTTAAGTGTCCAACTCTGGATTTTGGCTCAAGTCATGACCTCAGGGTCATGAGATCGAGCTCTGCATCAGACTCTGCACTGGGAGTGGAACCTGCTTAAGATTCCTACTCACCCTTTCCCACTGCCCCTTCCTCCCTTTAAAAAACCAAAAGAAATATAAGTGCATATTTTTATAAAATTGGGATAATAATATATATCCTGTTTTGTAATCTATCTTGTTAAAGATGTTTTGTGAATAGTGTGTCAAATATATATTATTAAAAATCTAAAAATATGATATAAACTATGTCATTAAGTATTTATCCATTTATCTATTATCTATTTATGTTCATCTGTTTATCATGTAATTTTTAGTGCTGTGTATTATTCCATTCTTTAGAAACGCTGTACACATGTGACAAAATCCCTGCACCTCTTTGTGCCCCCCCCACACACACACAGAACAAAATCTTGGCCATGGCTCATTGGTCCGAGTGTGTTGGCAGTAGCAAGATCACTTCTTTGTTGGTGTTTGCCTCAAATCACTCACTTCCTGGTAAACTGCTGGAGGAGAGAACACCAACAGGTGTTTCGGAGAATGCCAGGACACCTGCCTGTGTTGGCCCTTCCCTTATTGCTAAACATGAACCCTGCTCCTTCTCTAAGCAAGCACAGCCCTCCTGGGACTGACGTTGGGAGTTGCAAATCTGTCTCTTGGTGCTTTTCCCTAAATGCCTTTTTAAACATGCTCAATAATAGATGAGCACCTGGGCCCTTCTTCACAAAGGAGAGCTCGGGCAGTTTTTAGAACATGAAAAAGCTATTTGGCCCTTTCGAGCAGATTCTTGGAACATCCCCAATTCCCCAGGATACCATTTAATAACTACTCGCTCCAGGACAGCAAGTGGTTTGCCTGGTGGGTTTTGTTGCTCTATTTGTTCTTTGAATTAGTTTTTTAATCCTGGACTCAACTTTCACTGCATCTTTGTAACCAGTCGTTTGGCATGGATGTTCCCAATCTCCATCCCCAATTTCTTCCTCTACTCTTTCTCTCCCTACTGCTACATAACTCAAGCCAGCGTCTACTGCTTGACTCGGCCCTAGTATCCCAGAAACAGGTGGCATCCATTTCCTTCGGCCTATGAAGTCTCGGCTCTGCCACCAATTAGTGGGTTACTTTGGGCAAGTCACTTAATGTTTCTGGCTTCTCTTCCCACATCTGTGAAACAAGAGGGTCGTGTTAAATCTCTCAGGTCCCTTTTAGTTCAGACAATCTGGTTTTAAGCTCGTATTTAGATTTCCTACGGTTCTCTATGACATATGTTCAGTGACAACTATTTGTGCATCGATTATAAGAAATTGTTTATTTTTAAACTTCATTTCCTACTTTGGGCAGCCAGTCCTTCAGTATCATGAGCTTTATTAACATCTACCTTCTGGGAAGGGGACTAAGAAGGGAGGCTGAATTTTTCCGTCATCCTGCTTCTCTTGCCTTTGTAGTAATCTGCAGTAGTTATAAGCTAGAGCAGCCTTCTTTGGAATTTTGCTGGCAGGCAATCAGGGAATAGCCTTTGACCATCTTTGCCTTATACAGAACCGTCTGTGTCTCCTTCATGAAAGAGACAATGGTGCTAAGAGTCAAGCAGAGCCACCTATGTGTCCTGTGTCCCAGCCCCACTGGAAAGCAGGCTCTACCTCTTCTTCTTTACTTTCTTTGTTTTTTTTTTTTAAATTCTGTGTTTCTTGATATTGTTTTATAAGTAATGACTTCTCTCTCTCTCTCTCATCTCTCTGTGATCCTTTTCTTCAAAATTTGAAATAATTTATAGGGCAGGGTAGTACTTTCTTTTTTCCTTGTGATATTTTAAAGTCATCATTCTATTCTGGGACCAAATTTCATGTTCATGCTTTAGGTTACTGTTCATTCAACAGACTTTTAATCCATGCCAGCAATGTGATGAATGCTGTCCTCCAAGAAAAGAGTGTGAGGAAGATGAGAAGATTGACATGTAGGTGGAAAAAGCCAGAGATCGTGAGGAAAAAGGAAGGCATTGCAAGAGAAGCTAGAAAACGAGGAACAGTGTAGACTCCAGCCAGGGCAGGAAGCCAGGGAAATGAAGGGAAAGGAGTCAAAAGATTGAGCAAGTCAAAATTCTAATGGGTGCCATCCCTTCTAAAGAAGATTCTCTCAAGGGACAGGCACCCTGACTGATAGGCAGTAAACTATTAGTAATAGCTACCCTTCTGTATTACATCAATATTTATAAACTAGGCATTGTGCTAAGCATGTTACTTATTAATTCATTAATCCTCACATCATCCCTATGGAATCAGTATTTATGATTAAAAAAACACCAAAATAATCATGAGGGCCCAGAGACATTTAGCGGCTTTCTGGAGGTCACACAGCTAGTGGGTGGAGGCCCTAGGATTTGGAACATGCAGTTAGACTCCAGAGGCTATACCAAATACCACGTACCACTGAATGTAGCATAGGAAAATATATGGTCCCATTCACATTCTGTTGGGGGTCCAGTATGAGTCAATGCACACTAACTTCTAAGTGTCCTGATGCCTATGTCTTTTCCCCATCAATTCTTGCTGCTCTAAAATTCAAGCCTCTTGCTCTGTGGTTGCCGATGGTATCCAGCATTTGTGCTTTTTAGCCTCAGGCATGGCTTGAGTATGATTAGCACTGGTTGTGGTCTGGCAGCATGGTTCTATTCTGGGCAGAGCCAGGTTAGCAGAACAAGCCTGGGAAAAGACATGACGTTTTGGCCCACAAGATTCCTGGTACACAGAGTCATGCAAGTTACGTGGCTTTTCACTACCCTGAATGTCTCGCGCTTGATGGTTTTTCTTGTCTGAATGGTGATTCCCCCAAGATGATATGCAACTAACACCTCACTAATTTCTAGCCTCTCCAGTTTTCTCAAAAGCTTAGTACAACTATGCAAGTAAAACAACTGCCCCAGCTTAGGTAATTGCTGGCTTTTTTTGTCCTACTCAGAAGGAGAAAGCTGTGGAAGCCTGGCATATTCTGTTCTGTTTCATCCCATTGAAATGTTGTTTCTTGTTGTTCCTCTCCTCTTGGATAGCTGGGAGCCTCTGTTTCTCTTGTTTGTAGACCTTTGGAGTGGAGGAGTAGCCAAAAGTTGGAACAGAATGTCATCCTCAACCTAAGAGCTATTTTTTAAAAGATTTTATTTATTTATTTGATAAAGAGCACAAGAAGGGGCAGTGAGAGAGGGAGAAGCAGGCTCCCTGGGAGCCTGATGCAGGGCTCAGTCCCAGGACCCTGGGACCATGACCTGAGCCGAAGGCAGATGCTTAATCCACTGCGCCACCTCGGCACCTGCTAGGAGCTGTTCTAAGGCCTCAGACTGTGCTCTGTAGACCTGGAGGGCAGTCTAGCTTTATTGCATTGTCAGTGCTATTATAATAGGTGGGCAGGGATGCCTGGGTCTTCACAATCTGGCCAGTATCAGGCCAGAAGAGCAACACTCACCAGCAAAAAAATGGCCAGAACTGGACCCCAGAGCTCTCAGCACTTCCAGTTACAAGAGAGAATAGAGTCAGCACTCAGGCACCGCACCTTGCCAAAAATGAGTGTCTGCAACAGAGCCAGGGAACTCCTGGGTAACGAGCAGTTGGGAGAGCTAGTGCCGAGGAGAGCTGGTGCCGAGGACACCTGGTGCACCTCTGTGCTGTGTTGCCCTGCAGGGCTCTTACCTGACGGTTTATGCAGACACTGCAAGATACAGCCCATCAGCTGCAGGTGTCTTGAGATGGGCTTCCCATCCAGATTCTCGCTTTGGTCTTTCATACACAAACATGAAAATGGGAGGAGTTCCCTGCAGATGAGAGCTCCCGTTCTCCAGCGTCCTACTTCTCAACTTGCCCACATCTTCAGATCTTTCCCTGTGGCTTCTTCTTCTTCACAAGAACACTAGGGAAGCTTTTCTTTTCCCTTGCCACCTCTTCTCTTTTTCTTTCTAGCGAGCCCTGCAGTAGGCTTCTCATTACATCTCTTGTCATGGTGATACCAGAAATAACCTCTACCTCTCCTGTCATGCCTTTTAACCCAGGGTTCCCGTGAGCCACTCTCAGCCCTCATTGGCTGTGCCATCCCTCTGCTTTTGGGTCACAGAGGGAAAGTACTGGAAGCATGGGTACAGCTCTTTTTTTTTATTTTTGAAAGTTAGGGGAAGTACAGGAAGTTGAGAACAGAGTTTTTGTGATGGTTCCTGACAAAAATCATACATTCTGCTCAGCATCTGGCTTAACATATGGTTCCACATGGTGTAGCCATATAGGAACCATAGGTCTCTACTGCAGGAGAGAGGAAAGAGGAACCATTAATGTGACCAATCAATGATTACAGGCAAAATATGCCTACTGAAAGTGGATGGTGACATACTTATTTGGAACTGTGGACTATTACTCAGTGTTAAAAAAAAAAAAAAAAAGGAAGGAAATTCTGCAGTATTTGAGGATATGGATGAACCTTGAAGCTATATGGTAAGTAAAATGAGCCAATCACAGAAAGACAGACATTGCAGATTCCTTTTATATGAGGTATATAAAATAGTCAAATTCATAGAATCATAGAGTAGAGTAGGGGTAGGAGGAAATGGGAGTTGCTAATCAGTGAGCATAAAATTTCCATTATGCTGGATCATAAGCCCTAGAGGTCTGCTGTTCAACATTCTGCTTGTAGTCAACAGTACTATACTGTGCACATAAAAAATTATTAAAAGGGTAGATCTCATGGTACGTGTTCTTACATGAAATAAAATTGTTAGAAGTTTAAAAATAAAATTAAAACAAATTTGAGGCAAACTTATTTCACGTGGTTCATATAAAGTCACAGTGTTCTTGAGTTCCCCCTGTGTATACTTGATGAACAGAATGGAAGTTGTCTATCGGGCTAACACCGTACTATGTGCTTCTATTATAATTGTCCTTCCTAACACCACTGAAACTTCCTAGCTTTCAGTCCAGTAAATGGACCTACTACCTTCCTGACCTGTCTTTGGTAATTGACACTGCCGACTACCACCTCCCCTTCGTTCCCTTCTTATGGTTTCCTCTCTGGTTTGTCTCCTTCCCTCACAGGTTTTCCTTCTGCGCCTTTCATCCTCACTGTTCCCTTGCCTACCCTTGTTTGTTGGTATCCCCCAGGGCTCCACTTTTGATCCTTTCTTCTTCTCACAGACCTCTCTCAACCCATCCCTAAAAGCGATGACTTCCAAATCCCTACACCCATATTTTTCTCCTGAGCCTTCAACCACATTCTTAAAACTTTTACTTTTATGTTCCACAGAGACCCTAGGTTCACCAAACACAAAACTAAATTCCGCAACTTGTTCCTCTCTTTCCAGTGTATTTTTTTTCTAATATTTACCTTGGTGCCACAATCTCCCCAATTATCCAAGGTAGAAACCTGGGAGCCCTAGGTGATTCCTCTTTCTTATCTATCTGTCCCATATTTACCTGCTTCTCTTTATTTCTTCCCTTATTGCCTTTGTCATTTATTGCGTGCATGACTACAATTGCCTCTTTCCCTGACTCTGATCTGGTCCTATTTTAATGTATCCTTCACACAGTGCTAGAAGGATCCTTCTAAAACATAAAATTATTCATGTGGGTTCTCTGACTAAAACTCAGCAATAGCTCTCTGGTGACATCAAGATAAAAACTCAAAAGCCATGCTGGGGAGCTTTAACTTTCACTTTCTGGCTCCAGACTCCTGCAGACTACTTCATTCTCATTTTCCGCGATTCCTCAACTTAAACCCTAAGTTCTATCCATAAGAAACTGATGGCAGTTCTTTGAATCCACCATACTCTCATCTCCCCGCATATGCTTTTCCCTTTATCCAGGAAGGTGGGCTTTTCCTCTTCTGCCTCCGACCTTTTCCACTTGGCTAACTCGTAATGACTCTTTAAAGCTCAGTTCAGTTGCTCAGTTCAGTTGTTGCCTCCGTTGGCAAGCTTTTCCTGACCTCCCTGCAGGCATGATTGGAAAGCCGAACATGAGCGTTCTATTGATTGATTGATTGATTGATTGATTTGACAGACAGAGATCACAAGTAGACAGAGAGGTGGGCAGAGAGAGAGGGGTAAGCAGGCTCCCTGCTGAACTGAGAGCGGGATGTGGGGCTCAATCTCAGGACCCTGACATCATGACCTGAGCCGAAGGCAGAGGCTTAACCCACTGAGCCACCCAGGTGCCCCACATGTGCTTTCTTGAATGAACCGATGCAGACTTCATCCCTACACTTCCCGCACTTTATTGTACTTGCTCATTTATAAATATCTCCCCTCTCCAGACTGCAAGTTTCTGAAGAGCAGAAATGGAGTCTTTGATCTCTATGTCCTTAGTGCATAATGTAGCTTAGAACATAGTAAAGGCTCAGTACATGGTAACTGAAAGAATAGATAAAGTCCTAAATGCTTATTTAATCTCACAACTTCCTTCCAGCTAAATATTATCCCAGTCTTACAGACAAGAAAACCAAGATCTGCAGGAAGTTGGTCACTTTTTCAGTATCCCACAAATACCAAGACATAGAGCAGAGTGAGTCTGTCCAGACCTTATAGATATTTTGCATAGGCCAATGGACTGGTTTCTATCTACCAGGACTCCGAAACAGCTTTCAGTGCAGAATGTTTTTAAGCTTGATTAGGAGAGGTGGAAGGGGAAGAGTACATACTAAGGATCTAATGTCAGAGTTAGGCTGAGTGAGAAAAATCATCAGTAAGTCCTGAAGCCCAGTGAAACAGATAAACTTTATACTGGCATCTAATTTAGTCCCAGAATTTCTCATAAGGCCAGTAAAATCAATACCAGCTCACACCAATCAGCTGATATTCACTGAGCTACCATTATATGCATGGCTCCTAATGGAAAGATCTGGGAGACAAAAGAGTAGAGCATAAGAGGCCATGTTAAGCCTGTTGCATTAAATGACATTTCCTACAGTCATTTATTCATTAACCATATGTGTGTGTGTGTGTGTGTGTGTGTGTGTAGAGAGAGAGAGAGAAAGAGCACACATCTTCTGTGTACCAGGCACTTATCTAGTATTCTAGCACTAAGATTCAGTTAAAAAAAAAAAAAGACAAAAATCTCTGCTTTTACACAGTATTCATTCTAACTGGAGAAACAGAAAACATTGAAACTAAGTAAATTATACAGTATGACTGGTAGAGATAAATGCCCAAAGAGATAAAGCAAGGAAGGAAGTATGAAATATAGCAGAGACGGTGTTACAATTTTGGGTAAATAGCTGAAGAAGACCTCATTGAGAAAGGGAAGCACACCTGAGGCACAGAGGGGATGGATTGGAAGTTACTGAACTGAATGAAGTGGGACTTTTTTTCTCTTTGCCAACTGATGGCAATGGGATGTATTTCCTTGTTCGGAACTCCGGAGGAAAGAATGGAATCTCCAACCCTTAAGATTTTGTTGGGAAGACAAGTCAACATGCATGTAAAGGGAATCTTCTGTCATCTTCATAAGAGTGCACACATTAAGTTCTGTTGAATTTTAAGTGTGTGTGAGAGAGAGAGAGTCCCTCCTCTGGGGTCAAGGGAGACTTATTATGATCTGACTTGCCTCCAAAAGGAAGAACAGAATTTATGTTGACAGAGGAGGAAGAATGGATTTGCAGGTAAGGTAACACTGTGAAAGAAGGAGAAAAAGCACAGGGACAGTGTAATGGGAAGACAAGCAGAGTGACGGAATAGGAGGGGACCTTCCACACAAAACAGTGGGAAGGAGTGAGCTCATGAGGTTGGTGTGGGATTCCTGAGAGATGAAGACTACAAATAGCTAGACTCTGGAGGGCCTTGAATGCCAGGCCAAAGTGATTTCTTTTCATTTCCACTTTGTTCATAAGGAGAGTCCTTGCATTAACATTCCGTTGAGAGAACCAAAGAGTTCAGAGCTTCTCTCACAGAGCATGGCATGTGGTGGTGGGTGCTCCATGAAGGCTTCATTGAAGTGAATTGCTGGTCATCTAAGAAGGGCATTGTAAATAATGGGTATAATTTTTGAAGGCCTAATCATGTAGTTCACATCCACATGGAAATATTTGACTGTTAGAGCTAAAAGAGGACTTTAAGATATGCTTCTCCAGCCCCTCATTTTTCAAATGAGAAAAGAGAGAGCTAGAGCTTTGAATGATTAGTTCAGCTTGGTTGATGGGGAAGATGGGGTTGTTCAGGATTACTTTTCCAACTACTTCTTTTGGGGACTTTTCCCCACCAGACAGTTCTATCGCTTCCCCATACAGGCATTGTGCTCTCTTGATCTAAGTCAGTATTTCTGATGGGTAGTCCATGGAACCCTAGCCTCACATGATCCACTATGAAAAACTTACCTATTGAGTTCACTTGGGAGAGCTTGTCCACTACATATCATCATCTTGAAAAATTAAAATGCACATGGGAAAAATATAGGCTTTAAAGTTCCTGTAATAAAGAAAATTGTTTAATTTTGCTGTAGCATTTCTCCAAACATATTTTACCATGCCTTTTTGTCACTAAGTACCTATAATCCTGTGGAACTCTCCAAGGAATCATGAGCAATCAGTCCTCAGCACCAGCTGGCCTCTTGCTAAAAGAGCCTCTATAGTGAAAGAGGAAGGTAGATAAATCCCAGAAGGGGAAAGCCTTAAAATAATCAAGGAAAATTAGCCAATTGAGAAAAAGCCAGTGCTCCTCCTTCTGTTTTCTGTCTTCTCTGCCTGTCTGCCTGCCTTAATTCCTTCCCTCAAAAGAAATAATAATAATAACTTTTGAGTGTCCACTCTCTGTGAACTATCATGCTACCAAGCTATGCATATATTATCTTGCCTGTTCCTAATAACCCTCTGGCAAAGTTAGTAACAGGCTCTCCAAATGAGGAAAGCAAGCTCAAAGATAGTAGGTAATATGTCCATCCTCATGCAATTTAAATTAGTGGCAGAGCCCAAGTTCAAACCAGTATTTAATTAAAGCTAGTATTTTTGTCTGTTGTGCTCGTCTTCTCATCCCTCTCTCTGTTTCTACTGTCCCTTCTGATGTCAACCACACAATGCAAAAATGGTAAAACCAATCCCCTAACAAGCGAAAGAAGATACTGGACTCTCAAGGAGATTCAACAATGAGGCTTCTATATCTGTTATGCCTCTTAGGTATTCAATTTAGCATGTAATTTAGTTTTCCTTAACTAGATCACAAGATCCCCCAGGGCAGGGTTTTGTTAGGCATATTCTAAAGTCCTCATTTCACATTGCCTGTGCATGTCTTTTACTTGGAAGGTGAAGATGATAAAGTCCAGAAATATTCATTGATGTCATACCCCTTTTCGACTAGACCCTCCCTTTTACCATAGGAGGTAACTGCAGTAAGTTCTTTCATCAAAGAACAAGTTGTTTTCTTTGTGACAGTGGGAGGGAATTTGAAATTCTAGAAATTCTTATAGCAAATGACAGTCTGTCCCCTTAGGTCTTTCACACCTGCCACCTGGTCTTTCATGACTTAATGTCATCTAATTGACTGCATTAAATCTGGGGCAGGCTGTGCCTTTCACCATTGCTTGCTCTAAAGATGGCAAATTCCAAGTGTCTAGAAGGTTGTTTAGTTATTGATGTGCATGCTCCTCTGTCTTACCAGATTATAGACTCTGGGAGAGTGAGAACTGTTTCTGTCTCACCCCTTCTTTCCTCATAGCACTTGGCCCTGGGCCTGGCATGGTATACGCTCTCAACTGTTTGTTGAGCCCTTTCTGATGCTGTGCTTTAGAAATTGAGCATTATGATGGACTAGATAGAGCTAAGGTTTATCCTACTCCCTATATGCTCCTGTGTAATTTGGTATGTCAAAATTTTGATACACCTATTTTACTACTGTTCCAGTAATTTAACCGAGGCACATATAAAGTACAGTCCAAGTCTGCCCAACAGCAGACAGGCCCAGCCAAGCCTCACCAATGAAATTTCAGCCTTTATGATGTACATCAAACAAATAGCCCTTAAGATATCTGAACCAGTGCTCCTTGACTTGTCAAGCTCAGTCAGCCCTCTGCTAGCTTTCTTTCATCCAACCCAAACCAATTGTATTGAAGCAAAGCTGCAGGTTTCATTGTTACCCAGCATTAACCCAAAGTATGGAACCTTATTCATAGCTCTAGGCTCCTGCCTCTGGAGTATTCCTGGTGGGAGGCTCATTACTGTGACCCTCAGAGCTTTATTCTAGTTGGAACAGTTCTTTTTTGGAAGACATTCCTTTAATTCCACCTTTGAGTGGATGAGAACCTCTCTCCAATGCTAATAAGGCAGCCTCCTCCATCCTACTCTACCTCTTTTGTCTCTTCTTCTCCTCTCTCTCAGAAGTGAGGAGTGGGAAACATTCCTAAACATGATGGCCAGGGAGGGGTGCATGGGGAAAGGAATAAATATTAAAGTTATTTAATTTATAACTTCAAGA
Source organism: Mustela lutreola (assembly GCF_030435805.1). Classification (NCBI taxonomy): domain Eukaryota; kingdom Metazoa; phylum Chordata; class Mammalia; order Carnivora; family Mustelidae; genus Mustela; species Mustela lutreola. The sequence goes on from NC_081297.1 coordinate 94,299,869, forward strand.
CCATGTGCATTATTGATTTATAACTGCCAGAAGTCACATTATAATCCTGTATGTGTTAATATCTCATCAGTTGTAATGCCATTCAATGAGAAGAAAAGCAATGAAAGGCAGCATGATGTATTGAGAAGCATTTGACCCCTGAGCTTTAGGGAAACTTAAGTTTAAATACGAGTTCTGTTGCTTACTGGTTGTGTAACCTTGAACAAAGTTACTGACGTTCTCAAAAGCTCACAGGCCTAAGTTCTCCAAAATTGTTTTCCTATTGCATGAAATAGAGATAACAATTATATTGGTTTCCTGTTGCTGTTCCCACAAACCTGGTGGCTTTAACAGCACACTTATTATCTCAGTTTTGGGAGGTTAGGAGGCCAGGCACGTCTTTAGGTTTTCTCCTCAGGGTCTTCGAACACTGCAGTCAAAGGCCTGCCATGCTGTGTTCTCATCTGGAGGCTCGAGTGAGGATCACTCTGCTTCCAAGCTTATTCTGCTTTGTTGGCAGAGTTCACTTGCTTGTGGCTCTTCAACTGAAGTTCTTACTGAGTATTGGCTAGAGGCTGCATTCAGCTTTTAGAAGCCACATGTGCTCCTGGCCATGTGGCTCTTCTCTGTAGGCAGTTGACAGCATGACTGTTTGCTTCTTCAAGGCCAGGGGCAGAACCCTCCAGGCTGACTTTTTAAAAATTATTATTGTTTTCCAGACTTAGGGCCAAATATATTTAGAAAATAGCCTTATATTGTTCTTAGAGAGAATTATTTACATATCCCTAGTATAAGAAAATTTACTTTTGTCTCCAGGAGCTGAGTTGATTATCATTCATCTTTGAAAAACAGATGCCCTTGCATAGTGCATTGAGGAATTTTAGTTGATTGCTGATGTAATTGATAATATTTCTTTTATAGTATATACTATACTGAATGAACACTAAGTCAAGAGACCAGGGGAGCATGACATATAGAAAAGGTATAGAACTCCATGGCCAGGAACCTAAGTTCAAGCCCTACAAACCCACAAGCAAGCTCTGTGACTCCACACAATCTGAAACTTCAGTTTCCCCCCTTTTCAAGTGAGAAATCTGAAATAAAATATTGGTTGTTAGAATATTCACAAGGAAATTGACAAGCATCAGAACATCTCACACATAGCTAGCATTCAAGTATTTGGAACTATATGTAAAGAAGGAATATAACAAATAAATATGGATTTTAGCAAATCCTAGACTATTCACAGCATTAGTATAACCCTTCTTAAATGTGTTCAGAGTTATCATATTATATATGAATGTCATGGGAAAGCAAAGAATGTGTAGTATTCTACACATTTATTATGCCACTGAGAATAATTATGCCCTTAATCAAGAGAGAGCCCTAGCCTCTCAGATCTGGAACACACATTTGTGGTCATCTGATTGGAGCCCTTCATTTACCAATGAGGATAAGGTCCAGGCTGCAAGGTTGGGTGGTCCACCTAAGGTCATCTGCCAAATGGCAAAGATGGAATGAAAAGCCAAGGCCTTGCTCTCCCTGCCCAGCTCCCCCCTCAGAAGCCAGAGTGTACATATGAGTGATTCCCAGGGAAGAATGGCAAAAATAGGTAGTGACTTTTATGTTCAAAACAATGAGGTGTTTTTTTTTTTTTGTTTTTTTTGTTTGTTTGTTTTTTTAAGAAAGAAAGTTACATTTTGAGCGGTGACTTTGGTTAATTTCATTTCACTGGCATGGAGCTCCAGCCTTGAATTGCCAGAAATGTCACAAATTCTACCTGAGTGATCCCAGATTCTGAAGAGAGAGGCTTCTGTTTTCTAAACTGAACTTGTTAAAGCCCATGCACATACATTTCTTTTGACAAGTAAACACGTAAATGTGGTGTCGCACAGGGCTCAGTCCTGGATCCACTTCTAGTTAAGATTGTCATCAGTGACTTGGATGCGGCAACAGCACACTCATTAAGTTCACAGATGAGACTGAATTTAAAGTGGAGGCTAAAGCCTTGGGGGATGCGATTAGAATTGGAAATGACCTCAACAAATTGGACAAGTAATCAGAAACTAACAGGATGCAGCTCAGTAAAGACAAGGGCAAAAGGAAGCTGGGAATTCAAAATAAAGGCAAAAAAAGCCTGAGACATGGAAATGGCCAGGTCAGGCTAAGAACTCCCGAAAGATATGAGGGTAACGTGGCAGGGTGACCAGGATGCCCATCAAGTGTATGTGTTTGCGGTCCCCCATTTTATGGAATGGAGAACTATGGTTTTGAAATTTTGGTGGAAGGTTTACCACCTAAGTGCTGCCTCTTATGATAGAATTATGTCCATTGGAAAGTAACCTGGTATAAGAACTCATGGTTAATATTGGTCCCAAATCTTAAAAAGTCCAGTGAAAAAAACAACTCTGTTATCTTCTGGCTCTCAGATAGGTAATGAGTATGGTTGTTACCTATTCAACCTACTGAGTGCGTAAGCTCCTTCCCTCAGTCATACATTTCATTCCTGGAGGTACGGGGCACCCTGGCTATTCCTTGGCTCTGAGCTCCTTATTCTTTTTATTATTTATTTATTTATTTATTTATCTATTTATTTATTATTTTTTCAGTGTTCCAAGATTCATTATATATGTATCTCACCTAGTGCTCCATGCAGTATGTGCCCTCCTTAATACCCACCACTATGTGTACCCATTCCCCGACCCCCCCCCCTCCAAAACCCTCAATTTGTTTCTCTGAGTCCACAGTCTCTCATGGTTCATCTCCCCCTCCAACTTCCCCCCTTCATTTTTCCCTTCCTTCTCCTAGTACCCTCCATGCTATTCCTTATGTTCCACAAGTAAGTGAAACTGTATGATAATTGACTTTCTCTGCTTGATTTATTTTACTCAGCATAATCTCCCATAGTCCCATTCTTGCTGATGCAAAAGTTGGGTATTCATCTTTTCTGATGGCTGATCTGATGGGTGAATAATATTCCATTGTATATTATGGACCACATCTTCTTTATCCATTCGTCTGTTGAAGAGCATGTTGGCTCTTTCCATGGTTTGGCTATTGTGGACATTGATGTTACGAACATTGGGGTGCATATGGCCCTTCTTTTCACTACATCTTATCTTTGGAGTAAATACTCAGTAGTGCAATTGCAAGGTCATAGGGTAGCTGTTTTTTTTTTTTTTTTATTTTGGGGGGAATCTCCACACTATTATCCAAAGTGGCTGCACCAACTGCATTCCCACTAGCAGTGTAAGAGTGTTCCCCTTTCTCCACATCCTCTCCAACACTTATTGTTTCCTGTCCTGTTAATCTTGGCCATTAATAATAATGGTTCAGGAGAGTTTAATATTTTTGTTACTATCATTCCTTAAAAGCAGCATGTCACTGAGATGCCTGAACGTTTTGTCTACATGCAGCATTCTATAGTGTCTAATTATGTTCACTTGATGTGGACTCAGACTAGAGGAACATAGACCATCAGGAGAAGTCAGCCAAAGAGAACCCATCACATAGTGAAGGGGAAGGAGCTGGAGTGATGAGCAATAACCATGGGCAACAGCTATGGGAAGGAACAGAGGGAAGGTGGGATTGTGGGAGAGAAGGTTGGATTAACAACAGTGGGACAGGAGACAGGACAGAAATAGGGGTTTTGCCTATGATTTTTAAATGTCCTACTCGCATTCAGAGGCCTGAACTGCATTTACACACAGTTTGTCATTTACGATACATGCATTTGATATCCGCATGTTACAGGTAGGAAGACAGAAGGAAGGGGCAGTGTGGTTACTCATCCAAGGGCATGCTAAGTAGAAGAAGTAGCCTTTGACTCAGGTTTGTGTGACTCCAGCGTCTGTTGTTTTTGGTTTTTTGGTTTTCAATTTAACTGAACTGACTATAAAAATGGAGGAAGAGAGGGTGAAGGATAAGAGATGAGGAATGTGAAGGAAAAGAACATGGGAGAGTCAAGCAGTGAAAGGGAGAACAAAAATGAAGAGAGAAGGACTAGACAAAGGAGAAGAGGAAAAGAAAGAAGGCACAGTGATAGGGAGAAAAAGACAAGAGCCAGGAAGTGAATGTGAAGTGAAGTGAAGTGAAGTGAAGTGTGAAACCCCAGCAGAGGACAGTAGCCTTCTGATAAGAGCGTTCTGAGAGTTGATGGAGACATTCTTCTCCCAAGACACACCAGTGCTTTTCCAGTCTTCCTGGAGGACTGCGTCCTGTTGAAAACTGCAGAATTTATAGGAGTTAAAAGGGAACTTGGTGAGTCTGTTGGAAAACAGGAGGATGATTAAAAGGGCAGTAAGTGGAACACGTGTGGAACTTTAGAGGAAATGGGACGTTGAAGTGACCCATTAACAGTCTTCAGGTATGAAAAAGCTATCAACATTGTGACTGCTAAGAACTGCAGAATTTATCTGGTCTTAGAGCAGACCTCAGTGTCTGTGAACACTGTGACAGCTTTTACTACATTTACCCCTGCAGAATCTTTTTATTTTTATGATCTCTCTGAGGCACGTCTGAAACTAGGGTCTGCTCTGACTGGTTGCCACAGTATGTGACTCCGGTAGCACTGTTCCTGAAATTTTACTGGGGTCTTTAGTAGGATGGGAATGCTCAGAACTAGACCTCTGGAAAAAATGTGGCTTTGTGGGAGACAACTGGGTTTACATCCTTGGCACTGAAATGTATTGGCTGGTGACTTTGGACAAGTTACTCAATTTGCCTGAATATCAGTTCCCTTCTCAATAAAAGGGAGAAAATATAACTTAACCTCACTGTGTGTGTGTGTGTGTGTGCGCCCCACACATATATACACCTACCTTCCTCAGGGCTTGGGTGATGGGAGGTATTCCATAAATATCATCTTTTATTTCCTTTCCTTTTCCCATGGAGTACAACAAAGATGAAGAGAGGGGCTTATCTTCATCCTGGACTGTCCTATATAGGGGAGCCAGAAATAGGGTAATTGGAGTAAGAGGATGGGTTATGTCCTATGTCTAGAAAATTCAGGTCCATTCCATTACCGTAGAGAGGGGCAGGATGGGGCTTGCTTTACCGAAGTCACCATGAGTACACATTCTCTGGGTAAGATTACTTACTAGACGCTCCCTCCACCCCCATTTGCCAAGTGGTTCTTCACTGTTAAAGGCTGACATCTGTGCTCTGGTTCTTGCATTTTTAAGACCGAACCATTTTGAAATGAGCTCAAGTGCCCTCCCATAAGTGGAGAGGGACTCCTACACCTCAGGAGGTAAGTTTAACTCGCAAGTTCAAAAGACTCTTTCTCGTGCTTTTGATGGGGATGTGAGGTGTAGCAGGCTGAGAACCACAAACCCCAGCTCTGACTCTGTTTAGAAAGCATGGCCTTTCCCAGATATTATTTTCAGTGATCAGTGCCCTGTGATTGCCTCTGCCGATATCTTCCTTTTGCCGGTGAACGCATGTCCCTACCCATTCATTCAGCATGTAGTACTTTCTTTTGCATATAGACATACCTTGGCCTTGGTTTACTACTTGCAAAAACAAACAAACAAAACAAAGCAAAACAAAAAACCCCAACAAGTTCCAAGTCCTTTAAATGTGTTATTGCCATTTCTAGGAATTGTGGGACACCTTGGACTAGTCTCTTAAGAGACTTTTTTAAGTTACCTTGTAAACCGCCGTGTAGAAAACAGGGTCAGGGAAGGTGTCCTTGTCATATCTTGTGTACTTAAAGTCATCGCAGATGGGCTCTTGCTCAGTTTCTTTGAGCAGGTCTTGCTTGTCTGTTTTCTCTTATATCGGCTTTGGCTTAGGTCAAGGAGTCCATAACTTTCACCATCTGGGACAGCAGAAAGATGACAGCAGGTCTTTCTGAAGAGTAGAAACCTTTCTTTCCACTTCAGTGGGAAATCTAATCTCATGTCTTTTAAATCCCCTTTGCCAGACAGACCTGCACACTTATTTACAGCCCGGTGACATCATTTTGGCCTAGACTCCTAACAGAACTCGGTTGGAGTTAGTGAAACAATTTACTGGTGCAGAAGGAATTTTGCTTATTTGGTACATAAGGTGGAAGGGAAAGGGAAAAGAGTGTGCAAATGTTTGGTGGACTATTTGTGAAGGCTTCTTTGTACATACAGCTTCTATGTAGGTATTAAGGGCCTAATGTCCTGAACGGGGAAGAAAACTAGTAAACCTTTTCATCCGGGTCCTGTTTACACATAGGTCATAAAGGATAATGATTTGTTAGCTTAGGTAAAGCCCTGTGTCGTGATTATTGTTCTCATTTTGAGAAAATGCTGACTAAGCCATGGACTATTTCTTGCAACAAATACAAAATGTATGGAAATTCTGACATTTCCATTCTCTGGTAGAGGCCAACACTTTGCTAAAAAATGAACATCTCAGTTAAGAAGACCAGTTGATGTTTTTCTTAGGGAAATGTGTATAGGTACACAGCTGATTTTCTCATGGTCCTTTTCTGTACTTTTGGTTTTTTAGCTTCTTGGTATAGACCATGAGCGTTATGACTAAAAATATAGAAAGAGAGCAGTGAGCCTAATTATGAATGGAAGTTCTACCACTGGGTTTAACACCAACCTCACCTGCTCAGGGAAATCTTGCCTGTCCCCCAAGTTTAAGTTAGCTCCTCCTCTTGTACATTACTCTACCACCCTCCTTTTTCTGTTAGCTTCCAGAATATAATCATTGCTTCTCTATCACTGGTGTTTCCTAGATGAAGGCAAGATTATACTCTCCAGTCCCTTGACCTGCAAAGTCTTCTGCATGTGAATGTCTTTCAAATGTATCTCCAGTCTGGAACTCTCACCTGGATGCAGACTCTTGTGCTTACCCTACTGACATTTCTGCTGGGACCTCTGACCAGTGACTCAGATGCCCCTGTCCCAAATCAAACTCTTGATATTCTCTGCATATCTACTTCCTGCCCTCCATCTTCACTTTAGCCAGTATTTACTGAGAGCTTTTTCAATCCCAGACCCTGTTCTGAGTGCCTTACAGGCATTAACTTATTTCATCTACATAACAACCCTACAAGGTGGATATTATTAACATCCCCATTTTACAGAAGATGAAACTGATGTACAGAAACAACTTGCCTGAAGTCCTAGGGCTTGTAAGCAGTAGATCCATGTCATTCTCAGGCTGTGTGGCATCCGTGTCCATCCTGGCCTCAGCCTAATCACTGTTCCTCGTAGGGTCCCTGTAGACCATATCACCCATTGTTGGGACCCAAAACCTCAGAGTCATTTGGGATTCCTCTCTTTATCTCTACCAATTCCCAATTCACCAGCAATCTGGTTGTTTCCACCTTCTAAACATAACTTGAAACTAACCAATTCATACTTCCTCTGTTGCCACCACCACAGTCAGAGTCACCCTCATTTCCTTACTTGCCTTCTGCATCTACTCTTACTCCCCATAGTCAGTTCTCTAGGTCACAGACAAAAGGGTCCTTTTAGAACATAACCGTTCATATCAGTTACTTGTTCAAAACCCTGCAATGGGTTTCCATCAAACACTGATGATCCAAAGCCTCCCTATGTGGACTGTCTCCTCCCAACCCTGCCAGACTCCTTTCTACCACCCTTAATTTGGGTCCCCATCTCCAGCTGAACTGGCTGACTTGCTATTTCCAACATACTCCAAGGAACATCCCATCGCAAGATCTTTGCCCTCATGGAGTTTTCTGCCTGAAACCTTCCTCCTTCAGATAGTCACGTGACTCTCGCTTTGTTCAAGTCTCTGCCTGTCACCTCTGTGTAGAAGACTTCCCTGACCACATTGCCTGAATCACATCACACACCATTCTCTTTTCTGTGCTTTATTTTCTTACTAGCAGTTCTCTCTAGCTGCCATTTTATTATAGATCTGCTTATTGTCTTTCTCCCTGCCTATAATGTAAACTTCTGGAGGGCAGGAACTGGAATGTTCACCTCAATTCCTGGCACCTAGATGATTGCCTCTTTCCTGATAGGTGTGTAATAATATTTGTTGAATTCATGAATTAATGAATTAAAGAACAAAAATGTATATTTGCATTTTAAGTATCAGTACATGAAAGTTCTTCTTGGGCTCATGATTCCATCATAAAATGCCAGAGGTGTAAAACGTGCAGTTTAATGTCAGGAACTCAAACACAGACACATTTCCTCACAGCTGCTAATTGCCTAAATGAAGCATACTGTCTTGCTTAAAGCAAATAAATGGCTAGATTCAGGGCACTGAGAGCATATTTGCTCTCAGGGTAAATATTCAGGGCTTATTTGCTAAATCTTCTGTGCTCACACTTAACCTTTTGATTCCTACTTCTGTCTGCTGTTGTGTCTGTTGATTCCAATTAGAAAATTATCTTTGTAGAAAATAGTGAGACCAAGGAGGGGAAATGTAAGCCCAGATATATGCTGCTTTTGCATCCTCCAGTGCTCCTCTCAGGGCTCTGAACTAAAGGTTCTCTGGGAGAGTGCTATCAGGGTAGTGAGGGAGGGAAATAGATAGGTAATCTTCTTCACCCAGAACGTAGCTCTTAAAGAGGGCCTATTGATTTCCCTTCTTTATAGAAATCAGGGGAATAAGGCAAATACTTGTCTCCCCTTGTCCAATCCTTGTTTAGTATCCTGACTGTTTCACCATCCCATTCTCATTGTGAAGAGATTTTCCCCATACTCCTCTACATTCTATGTTTTAAGACTCCCTTTTAGCATTGGCATCCCATCAGGCCCCAGAACAAACATTCTTGCTGAGTAAAACAGTTGGTGTCCTGCCCTATTGGATCCTCTCTTGGCCCAGGGACCTGAATGCAATCCATCACTTGCTTGAAGTGCCAACACTGAGGTGGTTTTCATGCATTGGCAGTAAGCAGAGAGTTGTTGGCTAAAAGGAGGTACAGAAAGGTCAAGGTAACATCATTTGAAAGTTGCTACCCCTCTTTTGCTGAATTTTGTCATAGCTTCCCAGTAACACTCCTTCCTAGAGTGGACTGTTGTGTACAGTATTCCATTGAGCTCTAGGAAAAATCAAGGGGAGTGTCACGAGTATGGAATCTTCAGAAATTACAAAAGTAACACATGATAGTGGGAAACAATGAAACAAGGCCCCCCACCCCCAGCTCACAACCCTCCCCAAGCATGCCTAACATGGTGGAGGCTGTAGGTATTTACCAAATAAATTTTGTTTGCTCTTCTTTATGGCTGTACAGCTGGATTCTATGTCCCAGCTTCTTTTAGTTAGGCATGGCCATGTGACTGATGCCTAGCCAGTGCAACACAAGCAGAAGTGATGGGTTGCCCCATTCCAGACTTGCCCCCTTCCAGGCTTGCCCCATAAGATCCTCCCACATAAGCTCAATTCTGCTCCTTTTCTCTCTGGCTAGCTGGGATGGAGACCACCCCATGAGGGCCTGAAAGCTTCATGTTAAAGATGCCAGAGTCTCTGCTGGCTTGGGTCCCCAAATAATTGCATGCAGGAGGCTGCCTTGTGCCAACCTCAGTACACTGACATGAACTAGTTATAATCCATTATAATGTGTTATAATCCTTTTTATAAGCTATTTGGTATACCAGTTAGCTGATCATAGCTGCTACATGGGACATTATAAGTTGTTTTTTAATATGTACATTTCTTTGTTCCCCTATTTGATTAGAAGCTCCTTGAAAACAGAATCTGTGTCATTATCTTCCGTACACCTCTGCAGTTTCTCACATAGAGCCTGGCATAGGACACGTGATCAGTAACTAGTTATTGGTGTATAAGTACTGCGCGCTAACCGATTGCGCCACTGGAGCTCCAATAACTAGTTATTGGTCAGAGAGTTTATTTTGACCTGTTACTCTAGGGTGAATTAAAACACGAGTCAGAACATGGCCAGATCATATGGGTTTTTCATTTTGCTTTGGAATCTGTCTTGGGTTTGAAGGATCTCTTATGTATGTAGAGCAGCTCAGAACTGACATGATCAGCCAAGTGTGACACACATTTTTTATTATCCATAAGTGGATTATCTGCTGTGACCTAGCTCTTCCATCATTTTGGCACATTCCTCATATCAACAGCTGTGTGGTAGGTGCTGAGAAGGGCCCTGAGCCTGAGCCAAGAAAGAACGAGAAACGGGATAGGGTTGGTTTGGGAGTGGGTGCTCCTGCCACTGACGGGGTATGAGCTGTGAATAGATTCTTCCAGCAGATAAAACATTGATTATCTTTTTACTATTAAATTTATCTCTCTTATTCTCTATTGTGAGACATAATCAGGAGTTGAAAATAGGAATATTGCAGTTGAAATGAGGCAGGGTATTGAATAAACCCCTTTCGTAGGCAAAAACGGAAATTTTTCAAATCAGTTTGGCATCAGATCTCTTCGAGGGAACAAAAGACATTTTATTTTCACCAGCTAGCTGTAGTCAGGCAGGTGACACAGGGTAAATATTAAAATCCTTGCCGTATATGGTGATACATTTTATTTGCAGCCCTTGATTAATCCAGAGAAAACCCTGCCAGCCTTCCACCTCAGTTGCAGGGCCCAGGGTCCTCATGAACTTCCTGCCATCATGACCTCCACTCTGCACCCTGCCTCTCAAGAGCCCTTGGAAAATGAGAGTCCTAACCAGAGGTTCGCAAACTTCAGCATGCATCGGGCTGCTTAAAACCCAGATTCTTGGGTTCCATGCTCACAACTGCTTCTTCAGTCGGTCTGGAGGGAAGCCTAAGAATTTGCCTTCCTGACATGTTCCAGATGCTGATGCTACTGGTCTGGGGACCACACTTTGAACACCGCTAGTCTCACCCCCTTCAGCCTCACACACACATGCCCAAGTATGACACCCTGACGAGGGGAAGGAGCCCAGCAGGGACAGCTCCCTTTCCCATAAAGGGAGATTAAAGCTGTAAATGAAGCTGTGAGCAACTCCTGGCACTGTCACCTAACACCATTGACCCACACCATCTCTTTTGCCTCTCCAGATGTGTTCCCTCACTTCTCCCATTATAAAGTGAAGGGGTCATCAGAGAGGAGCGGCTCTCAATCCTGTGGCCCATTAGAATCACCTGGGGAGTTTTAAAATAAGGCTATTGTCTCCTTTATTTAAATTTACTATTTCATCCTGCTTAGAGATTCTAGTAGAACTGGCCTGGGGACAGGGTTCAGGAGTTGGCATTTATTTACGAGAGAGCAAGAGGGCACATGTGCAAATGTGGGACGGGACAGAGGGAGAGCATCTTTAAGTCGACTCCACACTGAGCACAGAGCCTGACATGGGCACAGCCCTGAGATCGTGACCTGAGCTGAAACCAAGAGTCTGAGGCTTAGCCCACTGAGCCACACTGGAGCCCCCAGGAATCTGCACTTTAATAGTTTTACAGGTGACTCTAATATAGAGCCTGGTTGAAACCTATCAATTCTCTCTAGATCACCTCCAGATCCAAGAGTCTGCATTTATGCCCCCCTCCTGTGGAATCCCATCATGGTTTTCTGTCCCCCCACCCTCTGTCCAGGCCCCCAAACCTCAAGCCTCACCTGACTCTTTGCCCCGACCTGTCACTTACTTCTCTTTATGTGCATGATGTTCTGTATACTGTGGGGCACAAAGTCACTTCATACCTCATTAACTTCCTCTGCTTAATTAGGCAGAGGACAAGTCCCAAACAACTGAAGAATACATGGAAATTCACTGATGAAAATATAAACAACAAATGAGAAGCCCTTTTAGAACTCCAGGAAATGTGAACTGTAGAAGCAGAGAAGGGAAGGGACCCATTCCTAAAAAGTGACTTTGATTTGTAAAGTCACACAGAGTTTAGTATGCCTTTCATTGAATGTTATCTCCCCATTGTTTATTCTCCCGGGCTGACCCAACCCCATTTTGTTGTGATTTCTACAGATTTCACGCCTAGTTTCTATTTACAACAAGTCACTTGGATGAAAGGAGTTCTTTTTCCCAAGTTATCTTTTACCCTTTCCATAAGCAAAATGACATAGAACTTGGAGGCAGTGTCCTGGTACTTCAGCTTTTCCCAGACACACTTGTTTGGCAGCCACCAAGATGGTGGACATGAAGGTAGTGGCTTTGCCTGGCAGGAGTTCAAGGGCTACAGGTTTATTTTCCATTTTATTTAGGTACAGATGTGGAATTTCCAAGTGCCAGTGGGATGTGACTTTACTTCACTTTCATTTTATTCTGACCCTTTGTGACATGAACTGGAAACACTAGAGACGACTTTCTTTTCTGGACCTCACCTGTAGCTTTAGTTGGTGGCCCCTTTCCAGTTTGGTTGTCATTCTCAATGAGGTGCTTTGTTTTGTTTTCTTTGTGGTGGTTGCTGTTGGCTTTTGTTCATTCCCGATCAAATGGCTTTAGTTAAGTTGAGGGACAGTTTAGTTGAAGTGAGGGACACTGAGGCAATTTAGTCATTTAAATCCACCATGTGCTCTAGACAGGAGTCCAAGCCTGGTGCCTTTCTGCTAATTAATTCCCCATGTCAAGCATCTGGAAACCCGCCTCTTCTGCCTCATCTGAGTTGACTAATTAATTAAGCTGTGTTTGTAAACAGGCATTTTCTCCCCCAGCACTTTTTTCATCATCTGTTTCTTTAGCCACAAGCTGGTGACCCCATTTAATGGTAAACTACCTGGCCAATAATTTTGCTCTCCTGCAGACTGAGAAGGTTCCATTTGGAGGCTGCCCAGCACCATGGAAGAATCCCAGGCTTTGGAGGGAAGCAGATAAGGATTTCTATCCAATTCAGCCATTTTTTCTTCTTCTTTTTTTTTTTTTAAATTCAGGTATCTTTTATTCCAGATATTTATATTTGGTATTCAGCATACATACACTTTCATACATTTTATTTATTTTTATTTTCTTTATTGTATTATGTTAGTCACCATACAGTCTATCATTAGTTTTTGATGTAATGTTCTGTGATTCATTGTTTACATGTAACACCGTGCTCCATGCAGTCCATGCCCTCCTTAATACTCATCACTGGGCCAACCCATCCCCCCAGCCCTTTCCCCTCTGAAACCCTCAGTTTGTTTCCTGGAGTCCATAGTGTCTCATGGTTCCTCTCCCACTCCGATTTCTCTGTCTTCATTTTTCCCTTCCTTCTCCTAATATCCTCCATGCTATTCCTTGTGTTCCACAAATAGGTGAAACCATATGGTAATTGACCTTTTCTGCTTGACTTATTTCACTCAGCATATCTCCTCCAGTCCCGTACACATTTATATAAAAGTTGGGCGTTCATCATTTCTCATATTTAACAGAGAATCAAACTCAGCAGGGTTAAGAGACAAGGTCCCATGGCTCATGGGAGGCAGAGTCTGACCCAAGTCCTCACACTCCTGGCCAGTGGGTTTGCTTTGAGATCAGGTATTCTCCTGACCTTTAAGAGAGGGTGTGACACTGGATTTTAAACTCTGGGGGGAGAAAAGTATTACACAAGGTATCTCAAGAGCACCATATACGGAAAATGATGAGATAGCACCAATACTAAAGGTGTTGAAATACCTACTAGAGAAACATCATTCAGTACATGGAAAGATATGGACAGTTTATCTGCTGAATTTCCCATTCCTTATCATCTTCCTCTGTCCCACCAGCTTTTGCTGGTTTGTGGAGGAGTTGTTAGTAATTGTTGTGATCCAAAGTTATTAACTAACTCCAATAGCATTAATACCTCCATTTGGGCAGTTTGATGGACATTTGATTCTCTCACCAGCCCTGTGAAATTAATAGAATATACATAAGGTACTTATCTCCCCATTTTGCCGACAAAGAAACTCAGATTCCCAGAGGCTTGGTGATGTGTCATGTTCACAGGACTTCTCAGCAATAGTAGGGCTGGGCCTGAAACTCACCTTTGTTCAGCACTCTTTCAACAGCATTAAAATTAAGAAGTACTTTTACATCAGTAAGGTACTTATTTATATTAAAGAACTCTAAAGAACTTGGTGCCATTTTGTCTTTTAATTTTACATCTGTCATCATCTTGTTTCTAACTTCAATTTTGCCTGATATGTGTAGTCTTTTCCAAGGTGGATGTATTTCAGTTAACCTCTGCTGTGGAAGAACCACCCCAAAACTTAGTGGCTTGAAACAACTACCATTGTATTACTCACTATTCTTTGGGGCAGCAGTTTGAGTTGGGGATGAGCTGAGTGGTTCTTGGTTTCATCTCACACGGCACCACTCATATAATTTAAAATTATATGTTATATTCTCCTTTTAAAATTATATTCTGCATGTTTGCCCATCCTCAAGGAGGCTGGCTCAAGTTTCTTCAGAGTTATCAGCAACATTCCAAGAAGGTAAGGCCCATTGTACTGTCACTCATCGAGTCTCTGTATGTATCATATATTTTACAATTCTGTGGGTCAAAGCAAGTCACAAGGCCAAATCTAGAGCCAATGAGAGAGGGGACTATGCAAGTATGGATATTGGAATATAGGACTCATTGTGGGTACCACTAATAAAATGACCTAATGTGAATGGCTATAAAAATAATTTCTACCTTATGAGACTACCCTGAGAGTTAAATCAATAATGCACGTGTCTTGCTTTTAGCATAGTCCCTGATACATAGTGAATGCTCAGTAAATATTAGCTAGTATTATTAGCAGAACCACCATCATTTATTATTATTAGCTACCAAGAACAGGTTCTCCTTTTAAAATCCCACTCACTCATTTGTTCAGCTAACATTCACTCAGTGCACACTGTGGTACAGTTCCTCATGCTAGGCATTGCAGATATAATAATAATAATAATAATAATAATAATAATGTTAATTTCCTACCATTGAGGAAACTATAGTCTACTAAAGGAGACCAGACACATAAGCCACCAAATATGTGTGTTATATAGCAAGTTCGGTGATTTAGATATATACAGGGTATTTGGAGAGAACAAAACAAGGCTGCCTAACCCCTCAACCCAGCCTTTGGGGCATGGTAAGGAAAGGCTTCTTGGAGTAGATACCACTTATGTTGAATCCTAAATGTTGAGTGGTGTCATTCAGAGTAAGATTAAAATAGAGAATTCCAGGAAGGGTGAAGCCATTCTGATAGGAAACACAGCATAGTGTGTTATTATCAGATCAAGGTTAAGGCTAGGAACCTTGAAGAGATTAACTTAAAAAGAAAGCAGAAAGGCCAGAAAGAAGAGAGAAAGGAAGAGAGGAAGGGAGGGAAAGAAAGGGAAGGGGAGAGAGGAGGGGAAAGCATGGAAAATAACGATGTACTCATCCAGGGAGGGTGGAAATCATTCTGTAGATGAAGGAGGAGGCACTGACAGTCTTTGAAAAGGGTAAGGGTGGGGTCAGATCTGAAGGATCAACAGGTCATGCTGGGGGCCTGGTAGAGGATGGACTGGAGGTGGTAAGACTGAGGTTAGGGAAACCAGGCAAGAAGTGGAATGCGAATGGAAGGTAGTGTGAGATCCTTTCCTGCCATTTCTGGCTTCCAAAGCTGGAGAAAGCCATTTCATGGAGAAAAGGAGTGACTTTGGGATAGCATAGTCCAGAATATTCCAGAAAGACTGTTTTGCACATACTTGGCAGGTAGGCGTGTCCACAAAGTTGGATGATTCTTCCTCAGGAGGGTGGTGGAGCTGGGATAATCTTAGAAGGAGTGGTATCACTAGGGAGTTAGTCCTCTAGTCCTGGCCTCAGTGAGGTGTGAGGAAGCCATTCTATGAATTCCACGGGGCAGGGCATCTCCTTAGAAGCCTATCTTTCATGATTTTTTTTTCTTTTCTCTGTCATCTAGTCTTTTTAAATTATAATGTATTTTCAATGACTTTGACCTCTCCTATTTGTGCTCCTTCATCGCCTCGGTGATTTTTATATGTCTTTTCAATGTTCATGCCTTGTTTCTTTTCATATATATTCACAGCCTTATGTCGTGGATTTCCTGGATGATCACACTCTCAACTATGCTGCTTCATTGTCCCTGAAAACACATTCATAATTATCAGAGTTTACATTCAGATTTGTGGTCTGGAAAACATTGTCATTATACTTACACAATATGTTCCTTTTTCCACAATCCCTCCTGTTAACTTTCTTTTCAGCCCTTGCACACGAACACCCTGCCACACTAAAAACAGCTCACTACAGTCTCACCTGATGAGGTCCTGGTCCAGTTCTGGCCACCTTTTCTAGCTCTGGATATTTTGCACGAGAACCCAATTTTCTTTGGGGTCGCTTTACTGAATGTGAAACTACTTGCATCATTTTCCTTAGCATCCTGAGATATACTTTGGAGGTGCACTGGCCCACGGTGTCCAAGATCAATGATCGATTCCTGTGTGTTTTCAAATAACCTTTTCTTTAAACATCTTAAATACATTTGAAATTCAGAGAAGGATCATGAGGAGGGAATGTGATGAAACTTATTACCAGGAGGCAAAGGGTCGAACAAGCTGGGATCCAACCAGTAAGCAGTGTTTGAAGAGCAGTAGTATAACCATCGCTGGCTCCCAGGGGTCTCCCATGAGAATTCAGTGCCTTCTGGGTGGTGGCACTGCTTTGCATTCCGTGCATTTTATCCTTCAGCCGCTCTGCATTCCTAGGGCCTCTAATGCTGTGGCAGGCCCGAGGCATGCCTATGGAGAGCAGGACGGATGAACTATTCTGAGTCAGTACCATTTGCTGAGCATCATTATTACTCCATGCCTGATCCTGTTCTTATGCCTCTTATAGAATACTGGAGGCAATACAGAGTAGTGGGGAAAAGCCAAGGTTCTGACATCAGATCGCCTGGGTTCACATCTTACTTCTACCACTTGCTTTGTCAGGGAGAGCCCCAAGACAGGGATCTTACAGAAACCTTCTGCTTAGGTTTCTAATGCTGAAGAGGGTTTGTGGAAGGGGTGCATGGAGAATAAAAAGGGAGATAGAAGGCATGGGAGGTTTGGCCACGAGGTTTGGCATGTGGGCCAGTTGGAAGAAGATGCTAAATTGGTGGACACTGAGACCCCATGACTGTCCAAGTCATCCCCTCGAGGCCTCGGGGTCAGGGGGCCAGGTGGGAAATGCAGTCACAAGCCACTGTCAGACTTGACAACAGAAACGTTAGCTCATTGGCCCTGCTTAAATCCAGAGCTCTGAGCTTGACTGTGGGGCCTCCTGCTTCTTCTTCCCTTGGCCCTAGGCAGGGGAGCAGTTGCTCAGGAATGGCGAACTGGTGAGCCAGCCCACTTCGTGGCTTCTGAGATGTTCACAAAAAGCTGATGCTAGATACTACCATGAGCACCACAACTGCTGGCATTTCCTCGGGGCTCACTGTGTTCCAGGCATTCCACAAAGCAGTGTATGTACATTATTTTATTTGACTTTTATCAAAATCCCATGGAGATAGTTTGAGTTATTCTCTATGGCCTTTTATAGGTGAGATAAACAATGTGTGATGAGGACTTGCTTTGATTATAAAGAATAGACACCCAACTTGAACTAGCTTAAGCAAAAGGCAAATTTATTACAAGTATAACAGGCTCTCTCATCAGAACCCACAAAAGAACTATGGTGGGACCTCTAGAGTAGCTACAAGCCAGGACTCCGATGCTCTCCGATACTTGTCTCTGGCTGCTGGCTTCATTCTTCTCTCTCTGCATAAAAAACAGGTTTTTTCTTATGCTTGCCCACTGCATCTGAAATTTTTGTATTCTGGCTTATGCTACTGGGGTGACACTGACTTGGCACTCCTTTTGGTCCTGAGGTTACAAATCCCAGGGATTTCACCCAGCAGTCCGGTCCCCTGGCCCTGAGGCCAGGGGATGGACTGAGAAGTGCAGTCACATGACAGCTTCCACAGGACCATGCAGTTGCGAGAAACAGTGCACAAAGGAGGAGAAACTGAACTAAGGAAAGAGGTCGGGGGAGAGAGTGAGCATAAAGAGTCAGGTGGAAGGTGGCAGGTAGATAGAGCAGCAGGCATCCAGAACAGAGAGTTTAAATGGTTAGGTCAAACCATATGATAATTGACTTTCTCTGCTTGACTTATTTCACTCAGCATAATCTCCTCCAGTCCCATCCATGCTGGGTATTCATCCTTTCTGATGGCTGCATAATACTCCATTGTGTATATGGACCACATCTTCTGTATCCATTCATCTGTTGAAAGGCATCTCGGCTCTTGGGAGAAGGAAAGGAAAAATGAAGGAGGTGAAATCGAAGGGGGAGATTAATCATGAGAGACTGTGGACTCTACAAAACAAACTGAGGGGTTTGGCGGGGAGGGGGGTGGGGGAGGAGTTCGCCCAGTGATGGGTATTCAGGCATGGATTTCAAGGAGCACTGGGTGTTGTTATACATAAACAATGAATCTTGGGACACTACATCAAAAACTAATGATGGATTGTACGGTGACTAACATAACATAATAAAAAAATAATAATGATTTTAAAAAATAAATAAATAAAAAGTGAACGGTTAGGTAACTTGTCCAGAGTCACACACAAACCAAGTCAGGACTCAAATTAGGCCTTTCGGACTTCAAAGCTTCTGTGCTCAACTAATAGGGCAAAACAGAATGAGGTAGTGGACTGATTGAATGAATGAATGGACTAATCAATACATTAGTACATTCACGCATGCATGCGTTGTGTCTATTACGTATATACACAAATACTTGTGAAGCCAGTGCTCAAATCCAGGAAGTCACATTTAGACACTACGCACCTCCCGTTTCCCCTGACAGCTTCTCATTTGAGGATCAAGGAGGAGAGTAAGAAGCCAACCTCCATGACTGGAGCCTGTGTCCTGGGCCCCAAAAGCAGATGCTAGCAGCACCCCTGGCGTCCACCCACATCCAGAAGTCAGCAGCCTGGCTGAGCTGTGTTCTGGGGCGAGCCCATGTTCTGAGCGTGTTGCACACACATCCAGAGCCCGGCGATGTAGGAGGAAGTGTACTCGGGGAAAGCAGGACGAGCCTGGGTACTGTTGAAATTCGACCTGCACGTCCCTACCTGCCTCCCTTGTGTCCCAGAGGGATGGCGCTGGGCTCCGTTTGGAAGCTTCAGAGGAGGGCCTTTTTTGGGAACAGGGAGCTTACGGGAGATGGTGGAGTTCAACTCCCAGTGACTAAGCCCTCGTAAGTCCCCAGATGGGGCTCTGAGGTTCATGTCCGAGGACAGGGGAGCAGCGGCTTGGGAGATTTCAAACACTTCAGGACAATGTGCTGAACCTTTCAGTCTATTTGAGCCTCTGTGGCAAGCTATGAACAAAATGCTCTGATCTAGAAGAATGAATGCCCTTTCTAAAATCTTCATCTCATCCCAGGGTAGGGTTTATGAAGAGGGAACACCTGGCTCTTTGGGGCTTTTTGGATTCAAGGCCTTTGCTAAATCTAGAGGGGTCACAGCATTTTTAATCCTTGTGGTTTCTGTTTTTATTTGTATGAAAATAGCACACAAAACCAAAAGAATTGCACGGAGTTTACCCTGACACATTGTAATGAATTGAGTTCAAGTTTGAGAAGTTGGAGTTTGTTCAGTATTTCCCCCTTGCCACTTGCAAGGAAAACAAACAAACAAAAACAAACAAACAAACAACAACAACAACAAAAAACCCAAAACAAAACAAAAAACCTGTGTTTCTGGGAGTAAGTTAAGCATGTTAAAGAGTTGTACCCATGTTTCAGTCGTAGGCATAATAGTGATAATGAAGAGGGGAGAAGGAAGAGGAAAACGGCAAATACTTGCACAAAGCTGAGATGTACCAGGCCCAGAGAGATGAAGTAATTCACCAGAGGTCACACAGCCTGTCAGTGCTGGGCCTCCCACTGCCACCTGCTACCGTCCTGTCAGGCCTACACTGCAGACTTGCCACAGAGCCTGTAGACACAACTATCGTTAACAGTTTCTGGAAGGCTGGGGTGGGGGTAGGAGGCTACGGGGTTGAAGCCGCCTCCTCTCTCTCAGATCACAGTAAGGTGAGGAATAAAGAGGTCTGGAATATTCTCTTGACAACAGGGCAGACTGAAAGAAACATGGACTTCTAGAGTCAAAGAGGTCCGGGATAAGACCCTGGACCCTCAGTGAGTCTGTGTTTTGTCTGTATTATGGGCATCACAACATTCCCCCTTCTGGGGAATTAGTGACCAAGGAATGCCACGACTCCCTGTGAGGTTCCTGGCCCAAGGTCTGGCCCTGAAGAGCTGCAGTGATTCCAGTATTATCGCCGACTTCATTCTCAATCGCAGGGCCTCATCCTTCTTTCTCTCTCTCTAGGCCAGGTTTCTCATCACATCTGTTCATGGAGTTATCTGAAATGCCCATAACTGCCCTCTGCTCCCCAGGAACTCAGAGGCTTCCAGCCATAGCACCCCTTTCTACCCTAGCTCGCCATTTCTCCCTTCCTCTGCTCTCCAGAGCAGGAGACACGGCGAAAAGAACGAGTCGAGGACAAAGATCTGTCCAAGGGCCTTGCATGGCGGCACGGTGTGGGAGGAATTCACAGTCCCCGGGAGTCCCGGGCGTCAGGGAGAACAGCCGAGACCTGGGGTGACAACCACTGGCTCCATCTCCCTGGGAGACCTACACCAGGGCCAGGCAAGAGTGGCTGGCTGGACCTCCCTGTGGCCCGTGTGTCCCCAGGCTGCCGGTCCCCAGCTTCCTGAGCCCCAGAGGAGCCATAATAGGCCCAGGCGGTCATGGATCAAATTTGAATATGGAAATTACTTGCTAATGTATTTTTCAGATGGTGGTGTTCTAAACCTAGATATCACTAGGTATGCAGATGATTGGGAGAAGGGGCTTCACGCTGTCCTGGGGGCCCTATTAGGTTCTCAGCGCACCAGATTTCACCATTATACTTACAGCAGTGCGCACAGGAACTGAGTCAGTCCTGGGCAGCTCTATAATCAGGATGCTGGAGAGAGACAGAATGGAGAGAAGCAGTGTGTGTGGCAGCCTTTGCCTCCAAAGGCCTTTTTGGGGAAGAACACCAGAATTCAACCTGGTGCAGCCTATGGAGGCTACTGTGTATTTTTTTTCCCCTGGTGACAACACTCAGTGATTTAGAACACACTTGCTCAAGCCAGGACAAGGGACAACAAGAAATAAAATAGTGCGGTCTCTGCCCTAAAGGGCTTAAAGACCTATTCAGACACAGGGATTTGTATATCAAACTCCAGCTAGCATTTTAATATCACAGCAAGAGGGGGTGGTTGACTGGCAAAAGTATTCCGGAAGATCAAACAGAGCTTTTTCTTGGAGCAAGGTGAGCAAGCTCAGCATCTTGGAAGTGAGGAGGCCTGAGAAGGGCTGAGAAGGATGCAGAGCACTTGAGAGGGATAGGAGGACGGACAGAGGGAAGACTGAACAACACGGAGGCAAGGCTACATGTCCATCAGACAGTAGAGGACAAGCTCCGTGCAAAAGGGAGGAGCGAGGAACGCATGAGCGGGGGTAGATCTTTTGTTTTTAAAGTGGGAAAACCAAATGTTCCATGTATAGAGACATGAGCCTATGAAAGTAAAAAAGGTAAAGGTAAAATTCTGTGCATTAAAAAATATATATATAGCAAAAACAGAAGACAAAGCTCAGAGGGAGGACCATATTTCAAGCATGTCTGACAGATAGAGGGTAACTCTCCTGCTGCACCAGGAGCTCCCTACAAATAGATAAGAAAGACAAACAGCTCAATGGAAAATGCGTGAAGGATAAGACTAGAGGATAAAAGGGGAAAACCTAAATGCTAATGTGCAGAGGTGCTCTCACTCACTGCGAGCCAAGGAGATGAAAATTCAAGCAATTAGATGCCGTTTTTCTTTCCTTTGATTGGAAGATGTTAATAGTGTTAAAAATCTAGTGCTGGAGAGAATGTGTGCAATGGGCACTTGTGTTCTTTGCTTATAGGAAGTTCAGTCCCTACATACCTTTGGGAAGGTATTCCCAAAGAACATTTAAAAGCATAAATATCCTTTTATTTTGCTTATTCAGATTAATGAACATGAATGTGTTGGAAATATCAACATATGTATTATGTATTTTGGTTACATTTATTTTTAGGAAATATCCTAACTATTTACTAATAGGGGCACACCTAAATGCATTGAGACATGTCCATTACTAAAAATACCTTGTAGCTGTTTAAGGGAGTTAGTGCTAACTGGGGGTAAGCCCATAATGTATAATGAAGTGGAAAAAGCAAGTTGCAGAGACAAGTGTATATTATGATATGATTTTGGAAAACACACACATGCACCCACACACATGTCCCCCTTTTCATATATTTGTGTATGTATTTTGTATAATATAGTGGGTGGCCATACATCAAAATGTCCTTTTGGTTCCCAGTGATGGGGAAGAGGGGCAGATATGGAGGAATAAATATTGAGCAAAATGGGATACTAGCAGACACTCAACCTTTAAACTTTTAAAGGTTGTGCTAAAATGAGTGGCTTTAGGGAAGAGAAATGGGAGTGCCTTCCTAACCTCAGACTTCTGCTCTGTTAGGAGTCTCAGACCTGGCGCGGCTTTGGGACAGAGTGGGATGTGTGTGCAGGCTGCCTGGCAGGTGCTGTGCCTGTTCTTTTAGCATGGTCAAGGAAATCACATGTAGTTTTAAGTTTTGTATTTTTAGGACACCTGGGTGGCTCAGTTGGTTAAGCATCTGCCTTCTGCTCAGGTCATGATCTTGGGGACCTGGGATCGAGCCCCGCATTGGGCTCCCTGTTTGGCCGGAGTTTGCTTCTCCCTCTCCCTCTGCTCCTCCCCCTGCTTGTGCTCTCTCGCTCTCTCTGTCAATTAAACAAATAAAATCTTTTAAAAAATATGTAAAAATTTTTGAGATTTTGCATTTTTAAAGTCAGCAGAATGCATACAATAAGCAAGTGTTGAGTGTTAGAGCCAGATGCCATCTCAAACAAGAAACAAAAACACTTTGATTTTTGAAAAATAACCTTTGACACCTAAAGAGGCTCTCATAAGTGCTTTTGTTCTAGGATCTTAAAAAATTACTTTCTGTGCCGATGAGAGAGGCAGTCCGGGGAGACTGATGTCCTTTGCTATCTGTGCAAGGACTACGGCAGCCTTCACAGCAGCTGTGTTCTGCCCAGGCCCCGCTCCCTTCTCCATGATGACACACTCACCAAAGGGACAAACTCAGGGACTTTCAGCAGGAACACGGTCCCTGTGGCTGCCTTTTTTACGTGTGGCCTTCTCAGGGTTTCAGTTTCACTAGTGGTAATGGAGGAAATCCTTTAGCAAAAAGGAAGACTTTGAAGTCTAAAATCACCACAGATCAGTTCTCTGGAATTTTCCTGAGCGGAGGCTATGGAATAATATGTGGCAGGTTTGTAAGGTAGACTTCCTTTTGAGGAGAAGTCCCCAGCTGAACAGGTGTTCAGCTTGTACCAAGTGTACCAAACCAGAATCCCTAAAAATGACTCCATGTTTTTCTGAGGAAACTCACCAGAGATTTTTTTTTGGGGGGAGGGAGGGGTCTCTTGAGAAAGATGATTTCAGTCCTCAAGAGCTCTTTTTAAATGTTAGTATGGAGAACAGCCTTTTTTATAGACAGATGTTGTTGGTAAATGTGTGCCTGGTAATGATGTTTGTTTAGTGCTTATCTCTGAGGAATTCAGAGCACTTTATAGGCGTTTTCTTCATTATTTCCTCAAGGTTTTTCTTTTTCTGATCATATTTTAACTTCAGCTACAAATTCTTCATTCAGCTTTTCTCACTGTATTTTCTCTGAAATATCTGCATTTCCGGTATTACAAACTCACACCAGCCCGGATATTCTAGGAAAGCATTTAGAAGTTTCCCTTTTAGTGTCTCAGGCTTCTCTTTGTCCTCTTGCCGTTCTTCGTCACTCTGAACAAACCCTCCCATCTATAATCTCTCCACCATACTTCCTCCCTTTTAAACAAGTTGTTGAGACATACTTATTTTTCCACACAAAAAGTTCCTATTATACTTAGCTGTTCACTTGTTTCTAAATGCTTGCTCCTTGCCTTGAGGTAGCTCATTTGAGGTGATTAAACATGGCCTTTCGCATGAGCACTGTGTATTGGCATTGAATCTGATATTTATGGCGGAGGGCTCTTTTTCTTTTCCTTTTTTCCTCCCAAAACTGTTTCTCCTTTCAGTCCTGGGGAATTTGTGAACTTCTCGTCTTCACGGCAGTCATCCTTGAAGAAACAATAAAAAAGAATCATTACTTGAAGACGAGCTAATCTTTTTGTGTGAACAAACCCGACACTTCCCTCCCTTGAGGAAATAATCACGTAAAATGCTTTACACTGGATTCTAATCAGGTGGAAGTGTGGTAGGGAACCTCCGTCCTAAAAAGATTCTGGGATCCTGAGATTTTATGCAAGGCACCTTAGAAATCATTCCCTTATTCTACCAATTTGGGCACTGAGACTCAGAGTTTTAAACAATTGTCCATGGTCACAAAAATACTTAGGGTTACATTAAGAATTTAGGGTAGGAGACAAGACACCTGAAAAATTAAAGTCACTAACTGCCGTAGTGAGTGGCATGAGATAACGAATGATTTGGTAACCCTGGGCCATGTGTGGGCTGGCAAATGTTTAATAACTGGAGGATGGGCGAGGGAAGCCCTGAATTTCGGTGTTTGCCAATTTCAAATTAGCCCCAGTTAATTTCAACCTACCGGTGTGACATACCAAGTGGTTGGGAAGGGATGAGTGCTGTCCATCTGGCTTTCTAGAAAATGAAGATTGTCCAACTAGAATGAACAGATCTTTAAGGAGGAGGAGAAGTGAGCTAGGCCGATTCTCCCCAACATCATACCTTTCAGCTGTGAAGGGCTGTCCTTGGTCTCTCCTTGAGCAACTGTAGGACTTTGATCCTTTGCTCTTGCTACTGCCTGGGTGGATAGACTACTCTTTGCCTCATGCTCTACCACATTTCAGGGCCTAGCTCAAAGATAAGGATCTTCACCAGGCTTTTCCCCAATCCTTTCAGAAATAATCACTTCTATTCTGAATCCCAGAGTACTTTAGTTATACCTTTTGTTAGGTAATTACCAAAGCCTAATTTAATCTTCTTATCAAGAGATAGTGTCTTTCCCCCTAGACTGTCCTCAGAGGACAGGGATTTTGCTTTATTCCTTCAAGGTCAGAGCAGCAGTGTGGGTAGTGGGTACAGCCCAAGGTTGGGAGCCAGAGCGTTCTGCTTCAAATCCTGCTATTACACTCACTCACCATGACGATGTGGGTAAGTCATCAAACCCCTCTGTTCTCAGCTGTGAAATGAGACATTAAATAATAGTCCTCATCTCACAAGCTGGCTGCGATGATTAATGAGATTTTTAGAATGTTCAGTGCCTACTGTATCCTAATCCCTTGCTAAATGCTACCTGGTATTGTTATGTGTAACATAGCCCAGTGCCTGGGACAGAATTGGCATGCAGCTGCTCTAGGTTGAATTGAACTAAAGTGAAGCAAGCAATGACAGGGCTCGCTCACTGGGAAGCTGAGAAAAGGTGGGGCCTCCGTATGCCCGTTATTGCTGGATGAAGGAGAATGATCTAGTAAATAACAATCATTTGATCGTAGAATTATAGGATCAACAGCTAGTTTCCAAGCTGTGGTGTGATGGATGAGCAGCAGAATGGGATCATCTGTGCCCTTCCCTCACCTCACGTGCTAGATACTGTACGGCCATAAACATACCGTTTGTTATTGCAATAGCTCTTATAAGACGCTGTTAGTTGACGTGTCTCCTTTTAAATACTGTGCATTTGCTTTTCAGAAAAAATCTAAGTGCTCAACGTCATGTATAAATATTACTAAATTTCATTCCATTTGGTTTAGCCCATTCCAATTAATTCCTATCACTCCCAACCTTGAGTCTGCAGTGCCGCAGTTCGTCCATCCCATTTAGCCTTGTGCTCTGTGCGGTTTTGTAAGCGTTGCTTCTGTTTGGTTTTAGCAAACTCAATGCAAGCCACTTGTAAGGACAGAGTCTCTGGACCTGTCAGTTAAAGACCTCTTTCCCAGCTGGCACTGATTCATTAAACAATCTTTTTTTTTTTTTTCTTTTTGGGGTAAATATTTTAAACTCTTTTCAAATCTATCAAAGTATACAATAATCGATACTATGTTGTTGTACCATGTTGTTCACAAGGGTGTCGTGAGAAGCTTGGCCAGAATGCTATCTCTGCAGCATTTTGTCTTACAGAGAGAGTCAATCCATTAGAAAAGGAAATACTGCTGGCTTGTTGAAACCTGTTCCTGATTAACCTATATTAGCTCTCAATGTCAATAATCTCCTTTTCCACTATGAACAAAAGGTTCATATTTCAAAATAGTGATGTTAACACTGTCAAGGTAGATTAAGCTGCATGCATACCCCTCGACCATCTAGGTGAGAAATTTGGACACATCCCGAGGGCAGTGAGAGGCTGTCGGAATTCTTAAATAGCGATTATATAACCAAGTGATGTTTTAGGAAGAGCCATCTGGCAGCAGTGTCCACAGTGCACTCCGGGGGGTGGGGACGCTGTGTGAAGTTCAAAGTTGCCTGCAGTCATCACACAGTGGGCTGCTGCACCCCTGGACTACACCAACAGCAGTAAAGCTAGAAGAGAACAGATTTGGATGTAAAAGAAAAGACCCACAAGGGACTATTGAGAAAAGATAGTAAGACTGAAAAATAAATAAAAATAGGTACATGAGGGATTCCCAACCTTTCCCCATCCTTGAACATACAGAAAATGATACCAATTTGGCCACTGGGATAAATAGGGCGAGTTGGAGGTGACCCAACATCACGGGTCCCCAGGATGGGGGACTCCCTTCCCCCAAGTCCTGCCTCCCTTCTAACCGCTAGCTGAAGACATGAATATCCCCATATGGCTGGGAAGCTATTTGGATAATTCTGCTTGGGAAATAAGTACTCTTAGCAATATGAAGAAAAACAGACTTGCACCAAAATAGGACCTTCGGTTCGGAGAAGATGATACACAAAAAGGAAAGCAAACATTTGGTTCAGTGCCTAATTCTGAACACAAAAGTAAAATATGGCTTATACACTTGGAAGAAAACTAGCACCAAGGTTAATGACCAACAAGTCGGTCCAGGACACCAAGCCACTGTCCATGGTACAGTGATACAGTAAAACAAGGGCTGTGGCTGTACAGACCTACTAGGTGTCTACTAGGCAGGTGGGAGGGAGGACAAATGACACCTAAGAAGTTACTCGGGAGAGACCCAACTAGACAAAAGCAGACATGAAGGAGTTTGGGTTTTGTAGGAATGTGGAAATCTAAGCCAATTTGCTTGAAAACTTATGAAGTGCTGCCCATCTGCTACTCCTTATTGATTTATGTACTTAATAATTAAGTAGTTTTGTAGTCCTGGGGCCTCACTTTGACTGCTAATTTGCTTTGTTGCGTGGAGGAAATTATAGATTGGAAAAATGCAGGAGCTTACAGTCCATAATTCCTGGGGTAATTGAAGATGTTTGGTTATAGAAAATGAAAAGGTATAAACTCCAGGCAGAGTGAGAACAAGAACCCACCAACAAAGTCCTGCAGATTCTATTACAACAACAGGAATGAATGGCTCTTCGAAAAGATAATGGAAGCCACACATTTCTCCTGGTGATTGGCCGCAGGACCACCACGTGAATGATTCCAGGGGGCACCCACTTCTCACACTGGAGCATGTTTGAATGGCACTCCCTGAAGTACACAGCCTGTGTACACAGAAAGACCTATGTGATTCATCCTGGAGCTCCCACCCAAGCCAGCAGATGCATTTCTGCACTGACCCATGGCATTCACCACCACCCAAGCATGCTTCCTTCCCTGGCTAAGTGGCATCAGCCTCCTTTAACCCTGACTTCTCATTTTCTTCCAATTCAGATCTACCCAGTTCTCCACAATGGCTTCCCACTGGACCTCTGTTACAAGCCAAAACACATCCTTCTGGCTCATTTGCTCCAGTCATTCTGTTGACCTTTCCAGAGCTATTTGCTGCTCTCACTATCACGCTCCTTGTTACAGTTAAGTGGGAAAAAACCGGCAGTCACACAAGGCAGGAAAGTTTGGCACCCTCCCAGCACTTGTACGGGCTTTCGTGTTAGCACTTACCATCTATTGCTGTAAACATTTGTTTACATTTCTGACTCCTTGACTCAATGTGAGCTTGACGGAAGGACGGAAGGATGCCTCACTGAGCCCTGAGGTTTTGCAGGGTGCCCAGCACGTGGTAGATCCTCTTACCAATGTTTGGTATGTGAGTGAGCAAATGAATGTATTACCTTTCTTACATACGGACATGGTAGACTCCTTTTGAGCATACAGGTTTAAAAAGAATTTCCTCTCTATTACATATGATGCCTGTGTCTGTTTACCTGGGTGATGCCAGGAGGGGCTGCTAAGGTCTCTTGCCAGTGGTTTCTGAGTCTCTTGTTTACCCCTGTGCAGGTGGGCAAGTGGAAAGACAAGTCCCTGCAGATGAAGTACTACGTGTGGCCCCGAATGTGTCCTGAGACAGAAGAACAGGAGGATGACCATCTGAGCATTGTAACCCTAGAGGAAGCCCCCTTTGTCATTGTGGAGAGCGTGGACCCTCTGAGTGGAACCTGCATGAGGAACACAGTCCCCTGCCAAAAACGCATAGTCTCTGAGTATGCCCCCTTCCCCAGTGCTCTGGGTGGCGTGGGATAGGCAGATCTAATAACAGCTGTCGGCACCTGCCTGGGTAGGGACCTGAGGCATTGAATGAATTGGGCACCAAGTTGAATTTTCAGTTACTACTGGGCAGTGAATTGCTGAGCAGCCCCGTGGTTCTGTCCAAATCATGACCTGAGAGACTTGCTGTGAACTATGCTCACATAGCTCTGTCCTTGCCTGGTCTCAACAACTGGAATGTCCAATTTAGAGCCATTTAAATTTGCACTGGCATTGAACCATATTTCCTTGAGCCATTGTGCCCTGAAATTTTGAGATTTAGAAACATTTTTGGAAATAGGTAAAAATAACCTGCGATCCCATTAGAAGTCAGATAATGGTTCTCTTTGGTGAGGGTGGGAAATGCCTGGAAGAGAAAAAGAAAAGGGGAATTTTTCTGTCTCTCGATTTGGCGCTGGTTAAATGGGCGCATTCAGAGTGTACAGATTTATCCAGTTGTACCCTGAGGGTATGTGCACATTCCTGAGGTACATTATACTTCAAAGGAGCACTAAAAATTGTGAGAAAACACAGTTCAGTGTGGTGAGCTAATGAAAGAACTGCGGTTCTGTGGTCTCATTTATTTCCTCACTCAGGGCTGGTACACATTGTGCTCAGTGGTGAAGGGGAAGACCTGCTTTTGGGTTGGAGTTTTAATGGTAAAGGGTAATATCGGCCTTGTTTTGTTTTTTTTGTGTCTTGCGTTGGTTAGGAATAAAACAGATGAGGAGCCAGGTTACATCAAGAAGTGTTGCAAGGGATTCTGTATTGACATCCTTAAGAAAATTTCTAAATCTGTGAAGTTCACCTATGATCTCTACCTGGTTACCAATGGCAAGCACGGGAAGAAGATCAATGGAACCTGGAATGGTATGATTGGAGAGGTAAGTGTCCAGAGTGTCAGGGCCATTTCTGCTTTTCATTTATTATGTTTCACGTCAATACAAAAAAAAAAAAAATGCTCCTTTATAAATTTGAGGAAAGAGAAAATAGTAAATAGACTTCCTGTTCCTGCTCTACTAAGGAAACCCCTGCGGGGCTCGGTCTCCCTTGTGGTGGCCCCTTGCCTTCCTAATTAGAGCATTGTGCCTTTGTCCCAGGTGGTCATGAAGAGGGCCTACATGGCGGTGGGATCGCTCACCATCAATGAGGAGCGATCCGAGGTGGTCGACTTCTCTGTGCCCTTCATAGAGACCGGCATCAGTGTCATGGTGTCACGCAGCAATGGGACTGTCTCACCTTCTGCCTTCTTAGGTAAGTGATACACTGGCCGGCGTGAAGCAGGCCGACATTCAGGGGAGGAACACGTGACCAGGCTCTTTCAGCCAGGAGGTGGTTTTCTAGGGGAGGTGAATTTGGGGGACTTTCAAAATCAGTTATTCTCCCACGTGAAGACTGAAGACACCCAAAACCAGAGGGACAGTGTAAGAAAACAGTGCTGGGCTGGCCGTCAGGGCTCCCCCTCTAGTCCCACTCCTGCTGCTCACTCATCACTTGACCCTGAACCGATGTGCTCCATCCTGGGCCTCAGTTTCCCTCATCCATATAAGAAGCCATTTCAACCAGCTAATCTCTGAGGCTACTTTCTGCTTTAACAATTTCTAATTCTTGTTATCATCGAAATACCTTTTTAATGATCTTCAAGAATTGAGTTCCACGCTCCCAGAAGAGGTTTTCTGGTTTTACCTAGTTTTTCTGAGCTTTGCCAGATTCAACAGATTCTACATTTGCTTTCACTCAACCCCGTCCTTCCTCGTGTGGTACTGTACTTCTCTACTCTCCAGCATCAATTTTGTGTCGAAAGCTTTAGATGTGATATAAGACCCGGTGAAATAAGGCCAAGATTTCAATTAGATGAGCTCCTCTGTGAGCTCATACCCCCATATTTTTTGCAGGGGCCATGAGAGCACGAGGTTGGAAAATAAAATGTCACCTTGAGTACAGGACATTGGGCTAGGAGATAGGAGGTCTGGCTTGGCCATAAACAAGCCGTAAGCCCTTGGACAAGTCACAGACTCCCTGAAGGACAGGAACTTTTTTTTTTTTTCATGAGGATATTGAAATAGACCTTGACTGATGTTTCTTGAAGCTCTATCCAGCGGGCAGGGGGCAGGGGGAAGTTTTTAATTAAGGTACTATAAAGTGGAGTTATAGGTCCCATAGAATGTTCCCATAAATTGCTCCAGTTTCTCAGCTCGCCTTCTCACAGTGAGGCGATTCTGGCCCTGCCAATTTTATGTGACATGTTATTAGACAGCGCACACACTATGTGCAATCCTCATAGCAGTTTTATGTATTTCATTTGCTTTTTTCCTTTGCAAGGGTAATTGGAACATTAAGAGATACAGACGAAACTACATTCTAATTCTAACCTACCAGTACAGCACTCACCTCAGCTTCTGAACTGGAAGAGCCAGGGATATATCAGCATAGCCCTACAGTGACATAGAAGAGTGTGTGTGTGTGTGTGTTTAGAGGAGAAGCAGTTTTTGCAGGGGTCAAAGAAGCCAACATTTATTGAACATCTGAACACCTGTTAGGTGGTGTTCCAGGCATCACTGTACGTCCTTTTTTTACATTATCTCATTGATACTCACTGGTTATTTTTATACCCATTGTATGGCTCAGGAAACAGAATCTTAAACCCATTAAGCAATTTCCCAACGACCTGATTAAGGCCCAGATGTAACTTCCAGATTAAGGCCCAGATGTAACTTCCAGTTCTCACGGGGGCATTTCGGAGGGCAGCTCCCAAATCAGGCACTGGTGTGATGGGCAGAGACGAGGAAGGGATAGAACACAATGAGGAAGTACAAACTTTGCCCCAGAAGACCTCAGATTATAAACTGGCCCTGCCACTTTCTGAGTATGAACTTGAAAAGGACCTTGACTCCAGGAAAAGAGATATGGTAATACCATAATGAAAGGGCCATTCAAAGGATTCTATCAAACATGCGGTCAAAGTACTTTCTTAAATCTTAAGAACCAATACAAATGTTTTTGTATTCTGTGGGCAGAAAGTTGCCCTGGGCTCCATGGGGAGAAAAAGGAAGCCTGGAGAGGATGCTTTTACTCCTTGTTCCCTAATCTTAGACAACAGTGAAGTCAGGGTAGGATGGCAATCAGTGAGAACCGAGGGGGCGGGGGCTTCCCTGCTCCACCGGATAGAGGCTTTGAGTTAAACGAGCTGCCACTGAAAGCTTTTGCATTTCACGGTGGGTTATGGGCCTTATCAGGGTCCTTTTTAAAATGTTAAGTGACCAGGTTTTTATCATTCCCTTCAAAGTGCAAAAGTAAAGTAGGTTTCATGTAAAGAAAACAGATTCTAATTTCCAGCCAACTTCTCCCCTTTCTCAAATTCATCTTTATTAATGATTTGGGAAATGGAAAAAACAATATGTTAATTCACATGGTTAGGAGTTTACAATGTGATGTGACAGCTCAAAAGGCCAGAACTATTTTGAGACACAATTGAGGGAACATCGTACCATGGGAAAGAATAGCAATTGTCCCTTTTTGTAGGCCTTGGGAGAGGTGGCTCTTGGAAGGCACTGTTCAATTTCTAGACACCTCCAAGCCAGAGAGATTGAGATCCGTGGAAGAGATTCAGCAGGGATGATTCAAGAAATTAAAGAAACACATGCAGAACATTCTTGCTGTCTTGCCTTCCCATCAACCCTTTCTCTTGGTGTGAGGGAACAGCTCCTAGTTGTTTTGTTAATTACAGCCAAGCCATGTTATCCGGTCATGGGCCACTTACCCACTGTTACAGATACTGACTGTCAAGGTGGATGGATTTTTTTTTTTTTTTTTACATTGACTTCTATTCTCTTGCTCTAATGATACCCCATATACACCACATTCAAGTGGATTGAAAGGTAAATGTAGGCTAGAAAGTTTAGGAGAGGTGAGGCAGGGGGCAAACGGTTACTCATTGGGTGTGGTGATTACTGAATCTAGTCAAGCCTGAAATGGCGACTCCGTCTGTGGAGAATGAATTGGCACGCCAGGTTTGGAAGCATTGGTGAAAGCTTCTCCAGGCCTCCATCCTCTGGTGTGGCCATCTAGGGGACAGCATCAACCAAGACCCAGTCCCCTCTGATTCAGGTACCCCACTCCAATGCTTCTTGCAGATACACATTTCCCAGCAATAGCAGAAACTGTGTCAAAAATTTCATAGGCAAGAAGCTCTCCTCCTCGTGTGTTTGAAAGAAAATAGACCTTGACCTGCCCATCAGGGCAATGGAGACACTCAGAGACCGCCCATCACTCCTCCCCCACCCAGGCCCTGACTCTCGGGAGAGACGCAACACACCTGTGGTTTGTTTCCCCCTCACGAAATACATGTTGCCTGAGCAAATGAGTATGCAGATTAATCAGAATCTGCTTGTTCCCTGTGTTAATTCTGAGCACTGATTTTTTTTTTTCCCTTCCCCAGAGCCATTCAGTGCTGACGTATGGGTGATGATGTTCGTCATGCTGCTCATCGTCTCAGCCGTGGCTGTCTTTGTCTTCGAGTACTTCAGCCCTGTGGGTTATAACAGGTGCCTCGCTGATGGCAGAGGTAAGGTCGCCTACGACTGTCGCATTTCTGCGCAGGTGTCTCTCGTTCTTCATTCCGAGTCTCTCTACTCCTCATTTGGTGTCTGCCTGCTTCCTGACTTCCCCATTTCTGGAAGTGAACCCACAGCCTTCTATGTCAACAGCTTGACAGCTCATTAGAGGTCCCCCCAATTAAGAGATTAGTCTGGATCTGTATGTCCCTTGCTGGCAGAAGCCTCACCCGGTGAGCCCAGTTCTACCCCTGGGGTAAATGAGAGGAAAGCTGGCCGTGTATTCGTGTAGCATAAATGTGTCAGAGGAAACTATTTTGATAACCTTAGGCTGTGAGCAGCCTGTCTGAACAGATGGACTAACTAGGCAGATAAAGCCATATATTAAGACTAAAGAAAATTGGGCTCCCCGAGATAGATGCTAGGTAGCTGTGGCAAAGGAGTTCTCCACCTCTGAGATGCAAGTTCTCCAAACTTGTGACCCTGGCTCATCTACCTCTGCCAGGAAGCATACACATTGTGGGCCGGGGAGGGGGGGTGTGGAAATTAAATGGCCAGCAGATAGCACTTATCGCCTATCCCTACCATTGGGGGCAGTCCAGTTTTCTGGCTCAGTGGGTCCAGAGATACAAGGGCTGCCCCTGTGTTCAAGCCATTTACGAGACTTCACAAAACATTTACTAGATTCCTGAAGGGGGGACTTGGGATCCCCGTAAACAACTCATCCAAAACTTTTTGAGAATCCCACAATTAGGAACTACTACACTTTTTTTTCCTGAATCTTCTCCCATCCAGAATGAGCTTTCTTCTGCAATCAGGCCTCTGGGAGGAAAGTCCTTTTTAAGTCCAGCTACACAAAGAATGATCTGTGGGGCACTTAGAAGACAAAGATGCTTGTACTCCATTTTCTAACATTCTGACTCACTAATTCCGGGTCGGTCTTGGACCACTGCTCTGTGTCAGAGTAGTGGTTTTCTACCTTGGTCGCAGTTAGAGTAACCCCCCATCACAGTTTAATAAGAATCTCCGAGGTTGCGGGGCTAGGCAGCAGTGTTGTGTCAGAACTCCCCTAGTCCTTCTCACAGTCCAGGCTCTGAATCCCTGCCACACGGGGACATTTCCAGGTGCGGACCTACCTTCTTCGGCTCACGCATTCTGGCCTGGAAGTTTCAATGTCTTCACTATATGGTGCAGTCAGGGGATTTGTGCCTGTGCTAGAGAGTCTTCCAGAAGCCATGAGCTCCCCCCATCCTGAGGGGTATGATTAGTTACAAGCGAAACATCTGAGAAACCCCTAAGTACATACATACGTTGACAGCATCAAGAATGGAAGTGAGGATGTGCTGTCCCTTCACCTTGAAAAAAGGCAAAAGATCATCTAGCCACAAAATCCAAAGCCAGGGCTTTCAGTTACTTACTTACCAAGGGGCACCTGTCTTCACAAAGGATTTCAGCATGGGACCGCTTTAAATATCAAGTCTCTGGGGCATTTTACAGTGGAAAGAACTTTGATTTATGAACAACTTTGGAGTTACACATCTGCTCCATGAAGTCAGGTCCCCATGCACAGATGTGTGTGCACAGTTAGATATGAGGCTTGACGTGTGTAGTCACTGATTTACTTGTCAGAGCAGATGCTCTCAAGATCACAGATCGCATTGTAAGACCTGCGCTAATGTGCAGTGAAACTGTGCGCGCAGATGTTTATTTCCGCTGTGGAGGGGCATATAGGCAGACCCAGACATCAGGCGAGATTTTGCCATTGCCAGACATGGAAAGCAGCAAGGCCACAACAAGTCTGGGCAGAAGCCTTGGCACTATGGATGTCAAGGTTGGGTGGAGGAAGGTCAGAGACAGTCTGCCTTTCTGCCCTCCGATGCCATGGCCAAGCCAGGGGTCTATGACTTCCTCTCTGGATGTCCTGATATTCTCATACACAGGAACTGTCATGATCGGAAACCCAGCTGGGATTCATTGGCCTTGGAGTGGGGTCAAGGTTGTCCTGGAAACATTTGGTTCTAAGTGCTAGAAGCTAAAGAAAAATTAAGGATAAAGGACATTCCAAGCCATTTGGCATCCGTGTGAATAAAGTTGTAGCAGGTCCGTGATGAAGGTAGAATATTCCACACAATCCTTGTTGACCTTTTTTGAAGTTGATGTCCTTTCTTGGTCGATACAAATAGAAATTTTAGGAACAGCAGAAGTGAGGATGCGAGTGTGGCAGTAGTGGGGTTGCTGCCTTTGTCATTCAGTTTTTGTGTGGTCGTGAGGGTCTCGTCTACATTGGGGTAGGAAGCTACCTCCTCCAGGGAGGGGGGTACTCCCAGAAGAGAGGCACAGACTCTCAACTAAAAAATGCCTGTGTCTTAGTCGGAGGGTTTCCTGCTCTGAGCGGGAACTTACCAGCTGCATTTGTCTATGCAGAGCTGGTATCTCTGTTTAATGAGAGCCTGTGACTCTGTCGTAACTTCCTATCCTTGTCTTTTCACCATGACAGAGCCAGGTGGCCCATCTTTTACCATCGGCAAAGCTATTTGGTTACTCTGGGGTCTGGTGTTTAACAACTCCGTACCCGTGCAGAACCCAAAGGGGACCACCTCCAAGATCATGGTGTCGGTGTGGGCCTTCTTTGCTGTCATCTTCCTGGCCAGCTACACTGCCAACTTAGCTGCCTTCATGATCCAAGAGGAGTATGTGGACCAGGTTTCTGGCCTGAGTGACAAAAAGGTAAGAGGACCGTTTGAAACCTCCCATCGTTCCCTCAGTCCCATTCTGAGCCATACTCGAAGTTCTCATATACCTGTTAATTTTCTCCATCTTTAGAACTGGCCGTTCTTTCTTGTGTCTCCTTAAATTGGGACCTGGGAGCAAACATCAGTTTCCCTACTGAAATAATAGTGCTTCGCATTTGCTTTCTGATTTGTGAAAGGTTGGCCCCAGTATGCCCCGGGCTGCAAATAAGGGGCTTGGCGTGCTAGCAGTTTCCTGAGAATGGGGTACCTCCTGCTGAATGTGCTTGGGTGGCCTGTCAGCACAGGGCTGCCCATTTGGGGTGTTGTTAGGGGACCGCCCTCTGCACCCACACTGAGGGCTCTGGTCCATTGTGGCCTTCATTTTCCTCCCAGTGGTATTTGACTGTGGGCTCTCTGTTTGTTCATCGGCATGCTTGTGTGTTCCTAGGGCTGAGAAGGAGAGTAGTTCACAGTGTTCCCAAAGAAAACTGACTGCTATTTAACTTGATGATTTCCCCGTGTGGTGCTGATGAATAGGTAACCCCCATATCAACTGCAGACCTCCCTGGTGAGCTGTGCAGTTGTGAGACGAAGGAAAGTGTCCACTGGTTTGCATATTTCTGGACAAGAATGTGCCAAACCTGTCCTAAATACCATACTCTCTGGGTCTGCTGGAAGCATCACGGTTCTGTGGGCGATCTGTCTCCTGAAACTGTGATGGTCCAAGAGGAGTGAGAGGAACTACCTCCATGGGGTGTCCAGTCGAACTCATGGATGCCCCACATCATTCTGGAAACTTCAACTCAACAAATTTCCTACCCTTTGTTTCCTTCAGATTTAGAAAATGTGATTTCCCATCCCTGTCCTCAGGTTGAAGCTATGAGGCATGGACAGGTGTGGCTTTAGAACACATAGGTCAGATAATTAATGATTTCTAAGGAGGAGTAGGTCTCCCCCCAAATAAATCTTTAAACCCTTAACAAATGGTTTGAGAAGAGTAAGAAGGAAGAGCTAATCTTTTTGAGGGCCCACGTTCTGATTTCTCCATGTAGTCATCTCTACTCGCCAGGAACACTCAACAGCATGTGAAGAAGGTAAACAAGCCTCTAAGGGAATGGAAAAAAAACCCAAAACTATGTGTACATATTTGGATCATTCGCTGTGTTTACCCTTTCGTGTTACCGCTCTCTTCAGTTCATCTTCCTTTATTTTCTTCTTCTTTTTTTCTTTTAAATAATACCTCCCTTTTTATTTCCTTCTCCCTTATTTTTAGGTTTTTATTTACTTCTCTCTTCTAACGCATGATTTATTATTCATGTATTCATATATTCCTGCATTTATTACTTAATTCATTTTAAACATTTCTCTTTGTTCCTTCGTCAACATCTTTTATCATTATGATGCTGGCTCAGAAAAGTTGAATGAGATACCTCCCTTCACCTCCTGTTAACACCAATTTTTGTGCCTGTTTGTCTAGCCTGGGCAGTAGTGGGGTTAAGAACAATTACCTCCTCAGGGCTCTACACTTGAATGTGGCATTGGTGAGATGGACTGTGACTGTCCTAAAACAGGGATGTGGCAGTAGACGATGTCCTCACACGTGGATTTGTCAGAGGTATGGGAGACCATATCCTGATGTCAGGCTCTGCAGAAGTGTGGTGGATTGCATCCCCAGATGCAATATGGCAGGACTATATTGCCATGCCATCCATAATATGGCAGATGTACCGTGGAACACGGTCCTTCTTGGAGCTCTGACTACTAAGTGAGGGATCCACCATATTTATTATTTTGTTTTCTTCAGATATCTCTGAGGGTTACTTAGGACACTGTATTTATCTCCCCTATACATTCATGAGCCACCGGTTGACAACTCTACAATCTTCTATTTGAGATAAGCCTAAGTAAGATGCAAGGAGATTGTTGTCCCAATTGTGGTTTAAAAAGGATATATCGTTCGAGGTAGCTTACATAGAGAGGTTGTGCACCTGTCTGTCCTTCACACCACGTTGGTTATGTTCTGAAAAGTTAGATCCCACCCATTCTTTGCTTAGAGAACTTCAGCGGCTCCATTGCATAGAGAATAAATACGTTTTTCCTGATGTGCCTCTGAGGGCCTTCACGTGTGATTCCCACTGAGTGTGGTCGGCCAGGGCTTATACTTTTGCTGCCTACATCCCAGGCTTCTTGACTTCTTGTCCTTCCGAGCCATGCCTCTTTGTCTGTGATCTGCCTGGGATATTCTTCTCCTGACTTCTTCACTCACCAAACTCCTGTGGAACTCTCAAGGCTCAGAGTACAGGTCACTTCATTTGTGGAGCCTTCCTTGGCTCATCTAGACAGCGAGTCATTTCTCCTGTGACCCGGCAGTCTTTCATCCCTTCATTAATAACACCTGTCTTCCACATTATTCTGTCATAATCTGGACACCTGGACCTGACTGGATCTCCCCTGTCTGACCATGAGCTCCACTGGACCATGATCATAATCTGGTTATCCTGTTTGTTTTTTTTAAAGTCTGGGGGGAGGGGGCACCTGGGTGGCTCAGGTGGTTAATCTTCAGCTTAGGTCCTGATCCCAGTGTCCTGGGATCAAGCCCCATATCGGGCTCCCAGCTCAGCAGGGAGCCTGCTTCTCCCTCTGCCTCTGCCTCTCTCCCCTGCTCAGGCTCTCTTTCTGTCTATCTCCCTCTCAAATGAATAAATAAAATATTTTTTTTAAAAAGAGCCTGTGGGGTGAGGGCTAGGCATTAGAGCCTATAGCCTATTATAGGCAAAGAAAGCAACAGGAGAGCAAGAACCCTTTAACAGCTGCCTAATTTGAAAATACTTGAAAATGGTTATCAGATACATTTTAGAACTTTACAGATGACAAAATCGTAAAGCGTAAGCATCCTACGAGACAGTGTCAACATAATTTACATAATTATAGCAAACATTTAAGTAACTAATGACATATAACGCACATCAGTGTCAGGAATGCTAATACAAATCAGAAAGAGGGTTTTCTGAAAGTGCACTTAAAATGTCAAAATCGATACTAGTTTCCCTTCGCAACACCTTAAGAAAACAAAGTCTTGGGCTGACTCTGCATGACAGCAAGTGTATTCTGTGAATTTAGAAAAAGAAAAGGTAAAGAATGAAGTCGTCAAGACAGGAACATTGAGAATAGAAATGAGGTGATTTTGAAGACTCTTTTTTTCAATGGAATTATATTTTCATCAAGGAAAGTAACATTTAAAATGGAAAAGAGTTCTTAAACTTGTTTTCACTATCACGGATGGCTTATCTTCCATACAACTGAGATCGAGTGGTAGATATCTTGGAGTGATGATGGGAAGGTATTTATAGCCATTAAATTTATATATCTTTAGGGATTTGTCTTCAACTTGATGGCAGATAAGTGTTTTCCAGATCTCATTTGTGAAGGTACAGAATCAGAACATTCAGAGTTAAATTTCCGTGAAAACCTATTTTGGGGCTCCCTTTTACTGGACGGCTTCCATCTTGCAGTAGCACATTACATCAGTGAGTTGGGAATTATTCCACTACATGCTGTAACTAAATATGGGTGCATGTTCTAACATTTAGCAGCCCTACTGTACAGTCCATCAGTTCCCCCAGTGGGAACAGAGTGTAAGGAGGCCTGTGACATCTTTCTGCTC
This sequence comes from Mustela lutreola, assembly GCF_030435805.1. NCBI lineage: Eukaryota > Metazoa > Chordata > Mammalia > Carnivora > Mustelidae > Mustela > Mustela lutreola. Next base: position 94,339,443 of record NC_081297.1, read on the forward strand.
CTAACAGAGAGTGCCCCATGCTCATGTCCCTGTGTCTCCCCTACCCAGATGGGTTTCTCAGTTTGTAGTCTGCCAACCATAGAAAGGAGGGGAAAGAGCTTGGCCACCAGGTGAAGGAAGGTCCAGCCATATTTGCTGGGCCCTACTATGTACGTCATGCACATTACATCTATTTTATATGTGTCCTCTGCTTATAGGTATGACTATTCCCATTTTACAAATGAAGACCCCGAGAGTCTGGGAAGTTTCCGGACTTCCCTAAAGTCCCACAGTCTCAAGTGACAGAGCTAAAGGTTTGTGTCCCTGTGTGTTTGGCTCTTAGACCACTTCATCAGGACATCTCCCTTGTAACTCATCCCAGACAAAGTTATGATGTCAGGAAGGATTGGTATCGACGCCCCTGCTCCCACTTTTCAGGGAGTTATTGAATCTCTCATTTAATGATTTCTCTGTCAGTTTCACTTAACCCTGAGGTCGCCATACACTACCCCTACCAGGACTACCATTGCTACAGATAAAGATAATAACAATCCTGACTATTATTAATATAACTTCAACAATGACAGCTCTGCTCACGTTTTTTCAGTTTGTACAAGCCGGGCATAAGGCCAGCTGAATTACACAGACAATCTTATGTAATGGTGCTATGAATGTTTCATTTGTTGATGAGGAAACTGAACCTGGGAAGGGTTAAGTCATTTTCCTTCTGATGTGCTTGCTGCCTCCAGCCCCTAAGCCCTGTGCCATCCTGTTCAGATCACAGGGCTTGGTTTCCATTCATCTTCTTTCTTCCTATCCTACCATCTTCCTTGTCAAAGCATAGCAAGTTAGATCCTTTTCCTCTCCCAAAAAGCAGGTATCTGATGAACTGATAGTATTTTAACATTTTCTTTTTCTTTAAAAAAAAAAATTATTTATTTGAGAGAGAGCATGAGCGGGGTAAAGGGGCAGAGGAAGAAGCAGACTCCCTGCTGAGCAAGGACAACACCCCCCCACCCCCACCCCTGATGCAGGGCTTGATCTTGGGACTCTGGGATCAGGACCTGAGCAGAAGGCAGATGCCTAACCGACTGAGTCACCCAGGTGTCCCTCATTTGCACTTTCTTTAAGAAGTTTTTCAGAGGCATTCCTTTAAAAAGAGAAGGGCGGTGATTTCTAGTACTTATACAGGCTGATGGTCCACACATTGACTTTAACCTGAGCCTGTTGTGACCCTGAGCTTTAAGCCACTGTTGGATGATGGTGGGAGAGGGGCGGCAGCAGGGGAGAGAAAGAGAGGTTCTGGAGTCATGGGGTAAAGGAAGCAGAGGCTGATGTCTGACCGTTGGGTTCCCCAGGTGTTTGGCATCCTCTTGCTTCACACATCCCTATCCCTGTGTCCTACACACCCACAGTGCATTTTGTGGTTCTTTTCCTCAAGGAACTGTAGGAATTTTTATTAACTTTAAAATGTCTGAACAGTACCTGTCTAATTAATGAGGGCAACCCCCTTTGCCTATACATTGAAGGTACTATCAGGACAGCCTTCTAACAGCTAAATGAGGACTCATGGTTTTTCTAGATATTGATTATTCTATGTGAAGTCCCATAGCATCTTGAAGTCCCCTTATATGCATCCTTCTGGAATAGAGACCTTGTAGAACTTTTAAATCAACATGCGAACAAGTCCGTATGCATTCTGGAAGAGAACCAGCCTGGTGAGAAGCCTATACACACCATAGTACACTGATATGTAATGAATGGATGGCATTTGAGCACGGGAGGAAATGGGTCCTGTTCTTTCCCTCGTACAGAGGTGTCTTCCTTGCCCTATTCATTTTAGGCAGAAAGCCAGTGAGAGACAGCTGACCTCAAACTTGATCTGCCACGCCTTGGTCCTGGCGCAGACCTTCTTGGTCAGATCATGGAATACGGAGCCAAAAATAGCTTACTAGGGAAAGTGGCAGGCATGACTAATGAGCCAGGGAGCTAGAAATGGGCGCCTGGACTGGACCTTCAGGTAGTTGAGCAAACTAGGGTGTGATTTCTTACGTGGGAGTCCTGTGGAGCTGTCAAGCAACCAGTCTTCTTGTAGCAGCTGGTCGAGAGCAATTCTGGAGGATGTGATAAGAAAAGAAAACTCCCCCAAGCCTGGGAGGACGCAGGGCACAGGGCACACGTGCGGAGGGGAAGGGACACCTGCACCTTATGTCTGTCAATTACCAGAACCAATCTGACATTGCACGTGGGACACTACCTCAAGCACGGAGTCCTCCCTCATTCCTTGCAGGCTGGCCTACATCCAGGGGCCCCCAGAGCAATGACTAGAGCTTGCCCAGCCCCAGTGGCATTGCTCAGGGTCGACTCTCACCACTTTGTTAGTATTATTTGAGAATGGGACTACTTTTGCCCACTTCTGATTCCTGAGTTCATTTTTGACTAGCCTGGACACCTTGACCGAGGCATCTAGTGGGGCTTTGCAGTGGTCACCCTCCCAGTCCCAGGATGCAGATATCTTGGCACTGGCTAGTGGGCTCCCAAGGGGGGGCCCAGAGTCTCCTTTCTCTCCTTTCTGTGTACCCATGCACAGCATCAGGCTTCATTGTGTCGCTCTCTCCTTGAGTGACCCTTCCTGACATTCCATGGCTCCCTACACAGGATTCCTCACCCCTGACCTCTTCTGTACTGTTGGGGTTTATCATAAGTTGAATGGACCACCCCCCCCCCAAAAAAAAGATACGTTCATGTCCTAACCCCTGGATCCTGTGAGTGTTACTTTTATTTGGAAAAAAAGGTCTTTGCAGATGTGATTAAGTTAAGGATCTCAAGATAAGGTCATCCTGGACTACCCAGGTTGATGCTATATCCAATGACAAGTGTCCTTATAAGAGAAAGGCAGAGATTTGACTCAGAAAAGATCAGGAGAAGGCAGAAGCAAAGATTAGAATTGTTGCAGCCACAAGAACCATCTGGAAGCTGGAAGAGGCAAGGAACAGACTGTCTCCTAGAGCCTCTGGAGGGAACACAGCACTGGCACTTGGATTTCGGACCTCTGGCCTCCAGAACTGTGTGAAAATAACTTAGGGTTGTTTGAAGCCACCATGTCCTTGGTAGTTGGCTATGGCAGCCCCCAGAAACAGATATGGGCCTTTGCGACTCTCCTCTGACCTGCTCTCTGAGTTCCCCGCAGATGTTAGACTTCAGGGTTTCTCCTACTCATCTCACCCCATCCTTCCAAAGTGGCTGTTTCTTACAGCAGGATCCAGTCCAGCCCCTCTTCTCACGAATCTCCTTCACTTCAAAGAATTGATCGCCATTACACTGAAGATTTGCAGATGTATTTTCCACACCACAGAAGTCTTCTGCACGCTGCTGAATTTTTAGGGAAATAGTCAAAAACCCAAGTGTCCTTGAGGGCTCCCGTTCGTGCTGCGCTTGGGGCCGACACGTGTGCACTTCCCATGCAACCTTCTCCTAGACCTTTTCGTAGTAATGTCATTGTCAAAGGGGATTAGAGACAGGTTTTTGTGCGCTCCATCATTTCCACAACTCTTTTCTGTGGACAGTATTATTAAGGCACCCCTCTCATATTCCGGATTGTGTTGCATTGTTCAAATCCCAGACCTGGAAGGGACTTTATGTGCTCCTAAGGCACTGGGGACATCTTTCTCAATAAAGGTGAACAGATGTCCTCTCTGTGTGGATGAACCCATCTTCCTTGTTAGATTATTTGTGACACAGGAGTGCACGCTCATATATATATATGTGTGTTCATATGTGTTTATGTATATATACATGTATGTGCACACCTATGTGTGCGTGCTCATGCATGTACATGTGTGTATACATACACATACGTGCACACATGTGTATACATACACATAAGTACACACACAGTTGTCCTTTAAATAGCGTGGGGGTAGGGGTGCCAGTCCCCTGCACAGCAAAAAAATCTAAGTTTTGACTCCCCAGAAACTGAACTGCTAATAACCTACTGTTGACTGGAAGCCTTACTGATTACATAAATAGTCAATTAATACATATTTTGTATATTTATAGGTATTATTAACTGCATTCTTATAATAAAGCTAGAGGAAAAAATTAAGAAAATCATAAGGAAGGTGGGAGCACCTGGGTGGCTCAGTGGGCTGAACTTCTGGCCCTTGACTTTGGCTTAGGTCATGACCTCAGGGTCCTGGGATCAAGCTTCACATCAGACTCCAAGCTCAGCGGGAAGTGTGCTTGAGAATTTCTCTTCCTCCCCCTGTGCCCCTACCCCCTCCACTCAAGTTCGCTCACTCTTTCTCAATCTCTCTCTCTCAAAAAAAAAAAAAAAAAAAAAAGGGAAAAGAAAAAAAATCACAAGGAAGAGAAAATGCATTTATAATATGGATCAAAAAAATACTGGATCAAAAAAATCCTCATTTAAGTGGACCTGGGCAGTTCAAACCTGTATTGTTCAAAGGTCAACTGTATATCCATCCTCTAAGAATACATACAAACAACAAGATAACGATCTGGATAGCTAGGAACTTGACACAGAGCTACGTTAGGAACACAGTTTCACCTGTGCACAGAACATAAGCTTTACAATATGGATCTGAGGAAGGTTGTCCTTCTTATACAGAAAAAGAAGAAAGTTTCATCTCATTCTGTTGATATTAGAACCATCATTCTATGAAATGAATCAAAACAAGAGAAAATGAAATGAAGGCAGGGAGGAAGGAAGAAGGAAAGAAATAGAAATAAAGGCAGAAGGGAAGGAAGAAAAGAAAAGAAAAAAATCAGAACTAATCTTTGGCTCTGTATAACTCTTCTTAGAAAGGTGTCCCTAGGTAACATATAAGAGGAAGAAAAGCCTTCCTGGAGCCATAACATTTTTTAAAAAGGCAATTAAACACAATAGCATGAGTATGAATTCATAATTTCCCCACCTCCATTGAACAGAAGTGAGCCCCACCCAAAAGCCAGCAATAGGCAATAAATGATTTCAGTTAAGAGAAATCAGAGCATACAGTGTGGCATGCATCCTTAAGTTTTATGTGCTCTGGGAGTGGGAGAAGCTTGAGCATGTCTTTGAGCTGTTCAGATCATACATTTATCTGCCTGGCTTCCGTCTCAGGCCTCTCTCCGTCAGGCTGTCTCGGGCTGGGGAGAGCTAGAGGCTCTGGGACCCCCAGGGATGTTGGCCTCTACTTCCAGCTGAGTCTCTGGTCCTAAGAAAAGACAACTATTCCCTTTAGCTGGCTATGGAAGGCAGGTCCCTCATTCTGAAATTGACTTACATCAAAGGAAAACAAGAGAGGTCCTCAACATCTTTTTTTTCTCTCATTAAAAACAAAAACTAGAAATAAGTATTTGAGTGTAAGGGGGCTAAACTTTTTATGCTCGTTAAATCTTAGCTTGTGGGTTGAGGATTTATTAAGAATTAGTGTTTCGTGCTGGGCAACTAAGTTCAAGTCCTTGGAGACAAATTAACATAGCTGTGAAAAGTTAGATGTGGCCAAAGGCATCAGGCCTAAAATGAATTCGGTTTGAGAGATGCCACAGTTGTATCTACGGTAAACACTGTGGCCTGTGCAGGCTCTGGGCTCTATGGATGTTTTAACCTTTTGCCTTTCCAGTGCCTGCCTCCTTGTCCTAATGACGGCAAGAGTGGACGAGGGGCCCAGTGGACTGTGTGAGGCCTGTTCTGTTTTTGGAAGCTTTCTGCACAGCAGGGTACATGCTCAAGCCAGCGGGGGCCTGAGGGCGCCGGAGGCTGGGGAAGTCCAACCATGTTGTTCACAGTTCGACGCTGGGTTTTCCTCTCCAGCATGGCTCTCGGGGAGCCATGGGGAGACCACCCACGGCCTATGTCTCCTCTGGTATTTCACCCAGTCTTGTCTGGGGGGCTTTGATTCAGAGTATCAAGGGTGTTACCTCCGCCAATATGATCCTGAGAGCTGCCCTAGTGGAGAGAAGAAAATAAGGCGGCAGGAAGCTCCCTCAGGGTGCACACAGCTTGGACTTTGGGGGAGAGAGTCGGGGGGGGAAGAGCGGAGTCTCGGGTCCTCACTTTAACAATGAGATGGTCAGTCCGTTCGACTGGATCTTTCTACTGTGGAGATGCAGGAGAAGTGGCTGCCTGGGAAGAGGTGGCAGAAAGCAGAGTATGAATATCAGAGTCACTTGGGGGAACCTTTTCAGATAAATGGGCCTCTCAACATGCAGGTGGAAGTTAAAGTACAGGTTTGTAAGCACCCACCTAACAGGATCTGCCAGGAGGCGGCCGGGAAAACACGAGTACGAGAAGGGTCATGAGAGCAAACTGCTTTGGGGGAAGTTATTAGGGCTCTGGCATCCCCCTTTTCTCCCACTCCCCTCAAACCTCCTGGAGGTGCTCTGCAGAGGTTGTTCGGAGAGCTTGGCGTTCACCCTCTGCAGTTAGCATGGAGAAGGGCTGACGCTGGCCTGAGAGGACAGGGTGACAGGTCTAGGTTCCAGCCAGTCACTGGTGTGTGGGCCTTGGTTCCTCTAGTCAGATCAGGCCAGGAAGGCAGGAGGGAGTTAGGCTGGGCCAGGACTACAGGCGGGTATTTTTAGAAATCCCCTGCTCAGGATGAAGCAGCCGAAACAGAAATACGCAGGAAGGGCATCATTTGACAGAGAAGCCGGAAGGACCCATGTAAGCAACCAGGTGCCCTCTGGGAGTGGCAGACCAGTGTTCTCCCTTTGAGAGAATCTCTGAAGTACCCATGAACTTGTCTGATATGGGGAAGAGTCTTCTTTGAATGCTGGCTGAGCGTAGAGACCGTCCATGCTAGATCACCATAAGCCCCTCAGGTGAGGACTCTCCTGCTCCAGGGGCCTTTCCTGTCTCCACTGCCTTTCTTCTCAGCCCAGAATGGGGGGTAAACAGCTCGAATACAAGATCTGTAATGGCTGCCTTCGCTTGGGCTTTTGTCTTGGCCAGCTCGTAGTCACTGGGATTCCTGGGGCCAAATCTGCCCGATCCTCTCTGCCCTTCTTACTGAACATGTGATGAACTATGTAATGGGCAGGTGCTAGAGGTCTGCTGTTAGACTTCCCATCTGTGGCTACTCTTAGTCCTCATAGCCACCCTTGAAGGTAAAGATTAGTGACACCATTTTCCAGATGAGGAGGAGAGTTCTATAAGGGTCAAGCAGATTCCCCGAAGTCACATAACTAGCAAGTGAGGGTGTCAGGGTTTGATCTGGGGAGAGCTGCCCCGGAACCTGCAGCTGCCCCATTTTACCACCCCGACGGAGCCGTGTGTCCTCTCCGTGCGCTCCTAGAGGTGTTGGCCTGAGGCGTCAGAATCCAGTCAAGCCCCCTCTCTTGGGGATCTGCCTGGCCTGCCTCCTCAGCTTCTCCAGGTGGGGGAGTGATGGTGGACCCCCACGGAGAGTGGATAGACCACTCTCTCCCCAGCCGTTAGTGCGCAGGAACTTAGAAGAGACTCTCTTCGCTCGAATCTGGGCTCTGTTGTCTTTGTTTCTGAATTCATAGTCCTTTGCACGTCTAAAAGCTGCTGACTTAATGAGGGTTGACGCAGAATGTCACTGGGGGCTGAGTTTTCTCTCTCCTGGGAAGGAACCCGTGTACTTACTTAATCCAGCTAGAAAGGAAAAGATCCCACTCTCAGGAACCTTCCTCTGAGAGGAAAGGGCAAGAAGGCAGGGAAGAAAGAATTGGAGAGGAGGGAAACGTACGCCATGGCATCCCTTCATCTTCATCACTGTATTGGCTGTTTCTGAAGTCCCCATCGCAAGGAGACCATGAGTAGCTCAAGTCTGTAAACCACCTTGGTATTAAAACTGTTAAATGCTTAGTTCCTGAAAGCTTGCTCCCACGCCTCTCAGCTTATCGCTAGCACCGCAGTCTGATCCGAGCGAGGTGCACGCCTGTTCCGTTGCTTGCAAGAACTGATTGCCAACAGACCCTGAGACAGCTGGGACTCAGCCTTTTTTGGACTGAGTACAAAAGAGATGTGGAGCTGGGTGTCATCCTGGTACTAAAGAAAGAATGCTGGGATGTCTAATGATGTCTCCTAGTGGCCTCAACGACAGATTGAACAAGATGGCTAACAGCATTGCGTTATGAAGGATGCTGCAGCCGCGGCCCCTCCCGAGCATGGGAACCTTGAGGGGAAGGAGCCTTTTTTTTTGCTTCGAGAAAAAAAAAAAGTGCATTTGAACACAGGACTTTACCACTCACAGGCCTGTATGTGACACACCCACCCATTGCTGCAAACACACGCACGCACACACTCCCACAGAGGGCGCAGATGCAGCTCTGACTTGGAGCACTGAGCAATTTTCTGCTTTTTCCTTTTCTCCTTATAAAAGCGCGTCAAATTAATTGCAGCCAATTATGTACAAATCCCTCTTTCTCTCTGCCAATCAGGGCTGCCTGAACGGGCAAGAGGCGCTCTCACCTGCTTCATTATGCAAATTGATATTCAAACGTGGAAGAACAATGCAGCCTTCAGCACAGCAGTGGTTCCAGGTTGCTAATGAGAAGAGGCTGCCGTCAGAGGAGTTGTTCTCATCCTCTGATGCTGACTGGAGAAGGCTGGGAAAGCTTCTGGTGGAGATGGGGCCGAGTCAAAGTCAGCCCCAGTTTCCAGAGCGCCCACTCCCCCGCTGCAGCTCAGGCCCCCACGGGGAGGGTCACTGCCTGGTCTGACACGGTTCGGGGTGGTTTGGAGTCCACGTAGTGTAGACAGGGCACCTTAATTCCTTCATCATCTGACAACCATAAATACATTTCCCAGGACACAGCGGGCATCTGGAAGCATGAGGTCAGGTGTGGCCCTCAATGTCCCAGTGCTCAGAATGCCTGTGGTCAAGGTCAAGTGTGATCCACCACACCAATATGCAAAAACTGTCCACACCCACACACACAGGAAGAAATCAACACACTGAGATCTCACATGATGAGATTAATTTACTGGGAAAAGGACTAGCTGTTCGTTCATTCCAGAGCTACTGAGTGCAGCGAAAGAGATCTTTGATTCCCTGCTAACGGGGCACCTTCTATAATAGCTGCCTCACCTGGTTGCCTTGCCTCTGCACTTCAGAATCTCTTGAATTGGAATGACAGTCTCGCCCCTCAACCCCAAGTCGTGGAAGAGAGACTTTTAACAAAATTATGTCATTGTCACTCTGGTCCTCTCTGCCAGGGCTGGGAGAGCCAAACACCACGTGCAGCAGGGCGGGGCACTCTACTTGGCTGCTGTGGTCTCAGTGACGTGGACTGGGGCTAGGAGGAGGTTGGTGCTGGGAAGCTGGGCAGCTTTCCAGCTCCCAGGAGGAGTCTTCCTAGGGCGACTTCAGTTTCCGGTTCCAAGTGCTGTGAAACCACACATTGTTCAGTACACCCGTGTTCTAGGATGAGGCCCTCCAGGTTCCCAATGACCCAGACAAGTGGCCATTCTGCCACCAGTCCTCCCTCCTTTGGCAGTCCCAGCACTGCAGGTGAGCTGCTGTGTACACAGAAACCCAACACGACATCCTTATGGCATCTAAGGACGTGTGATTCAGTAAAGGAGTCGGAATCCCTGAAAGAAAGATAGCTCCCAAGGCCGTCCACGAGCTGGGCCAGTTGGTCTGTGCAACCACTACTTTTTTCAAAATGGTTTCATGTGCTAATATTCCTAGTTTCCACATTTACAGCAAAAACAAAAGGGTTTTAAACTCTTTGCCTCTTAAAATGCAGATACCTTTGGGACATTGAGTGATGGTTTAATCACAGATCCCGGAGACTCTTTTTTAGATCGTCTTCCCCTTAACACCTAGATGTGATCTGTTTGGGCTGCAAAAAGCAAGGGTTTTAATTCTGTGGACATGGGTCAGGTAGGAGGATAGGGACCGTCAGGTTTTGGATGGCCTGGAGGAGAGCTGAGGAAAGTGCCAGCATGAGTTGGGTTTGGGTTTGAGCATACAAAGTGGAGTGCAAGGGCCAGCCCTGAGCCCCAAGCAAGGGAAGTAACTTCTCCTTTCTTCAAATGCTTCATCACCCATCTCCTGCCCCCACAGCATGTCCAGATTGGGTAGGCTAGACTCCTTCCTCCTACTATAGCCGGTGGCCATGTCTGTTACCGTCCACTGAAATAAGTGATCCACTCTAGGCTCCTTGAAGCAACAGACACTACTTCCCATATCTCTCTTCAGCTCCTGGGACGGTGCCTGCTACATCTTAGAAGTGTGTTAAGTGAATGAATGTTCCCAGAACACAAGCTAGTAGCATGAACACTAAAAGTCTGTCCTCCTATGGATTAAATGGCCATTCATGAGTTAACCATCTACAGTATTGTTTCTCTGGGGAAATCTATTTCTGTTTCTGAACAGCTGATTTATAAATGAACGGTGGGGACAACATGTTCACAGGTTGGAGCCAGCCTATTAAAAATTGCATTTCCGAAGCCAAAAACAAATTGACCTTTGCATGATGTTTTCCTTTGCAGTGTTAGCAGCCATGGCCCTTGTCTGTGGTAGTCACTGTGTAAAGCCACGTCTGTAGCTCCAGCCTCAGAGAATGGACCAGTCCTTAATGACCATGAGTAGCATTCCCCGGGCTAGAAGCTTTACATGCTCTGTCTTGTTTCCTTATCCTCCCAAACCTTATAGGCGGATGCTGCCTCTGCTTTAGAGAAGAGAAAAGTAAGATTCAGCCTCTACAAAATGTGGGCTATGACTGGGCTCCCAGACCCCTTCAGTGCTTCAGGTTCCCACTTATAAAATAGGGATAAAAATGTTGCCTATGTTAGAACTATTATTCTAGTAACAACTTAGAACACCTGGAGAGTGCTCAGAACAGAATCCCTCAATCAATGTTAGGACTCAAATCCTATGGCAGACCCTGGGTTCGGGCCTAAACCATCTCATGTAGCTCATGCTATTTCCAGTAGATGATTTAATATATGGCCTTGACAGTCACAGACAGTCTGCTGCTGATCCACTCTAGAGCCCACTGTGTGGCCCCCTTGACCCTCCTGGCTCCCTGCACTTGCCTATTTCAGCAAGACTTAGAGTGGGGGTGTCAGTGAGGGGCTGATAATGTCAGGGCTGGACAGGCTGAAATACATGTTTCTTCCTTGGACAGGCAGGGCAGGTCACTTCTCTGGGCTTAGATTCCCAGAAAACAGCTCTGGATCCAAGGCTGCCTGGAAAAGGGCATGGGCCAGAGGGGCCTTGTACCTCTTTCAACCAGCCTTCTAAGTCTTTCTTAGCCTCCTTCTAGCTGCAGAGTAAGAACTCAGTGCATGTTTCTGAACTCTGTCTGTCACCCATCACTAGGATAGAAAACAGTTACTTCCAGAAGAATCTCCTTTGACTACTGGGCCCCACCCCTAACTGTTTCTTACAGGAGTGGACAGATTATAAAATTGGGTTTCTCTTAAAGCCTTTTCTGCTCATGTGGTCTGTCTTGGCAGAGAATCGTCTGTCCTTTCTGACTCTCAGGAGAAGCACACCCAACTGCTCCCACCTCAGGCTCTCTTGGAGACTTAGGAAAGAGCCTCAGTATCTTTGGCAATTATTGGTGAAACCACAGGATCACAGGATTTGTAACATTCTTGACTTTATCATCATTACCCATGTTGATTAGATTATTTGGTAATGGAAATTATGTTCTTATTGCTATAAATATCACTATGCTATCATAATTTGTCCACTAATGGAGGAAATTCTGATGCTCCCTGATGACCCTTTTGCCATTTGGAAAATTCCCAGAATTATAGATTCCGTGTGGGTTTGGGGGAGCCGAGGCCCAACGGTCTCAGTCCCTAAAGCTCCTCTTCTAGGTTCCCAACCCTTTCGTCCCCCAAACTCCTTTGGGTCTCTACCAGCCAATTCACACTTAACATGTGCTGTCTTGGTGCCCCTGACCCTGCATACGTGTACAACACAACCAGAACGCCAGTGTTCTCTAATCAGTCTCTTTGCTTTCCAGTTTCACCGCCTGACCTTTATTTATTCAAGAGATAGACCCTACATGTCTTACTGGAACAGGGTAAATAAAGGCAGGTCTGAACAGCTCTGTGCAGGCCTGCTCCCGCTAACCTTTTTGTCAGCCCTGAGCTCAGAGTCCAATCACACAGTCGATCTCGGGAGTCCTAGAAGTTGCTCAGGACTAATGCCTAGAGGCCCTGGAAAAAGAAAGACCAATAGTTGTGCTTCTGCATCTCAGACAGTCTCTCCAAAATCCCTCTGCCCCTTGGTAAGCCCCTTGTTCAACCAGGATTCTGCCTCCTACCAGAATCCTGATACTTTCCACAGTTCTTTGGATTGACAAAGGCCTGTTTGTACCATCTGGCTTTTTTTTTTTTTTTTTTCAGTTTTTCCATTCCCTGCACTTAGCATAATACCTAGTACATGATAGCAATTAATTCAGCAAGTATTTATGGGAATGGCCATCAATGACGCTATGGGTAGGATTGCCGGATTTAGCAAATAAAAATGTAGGGCACCCAGTTAACTTTGAATCTCTGATAAAAGTGGCAAGTGTGGTTTTAGTATAAGTATGTCCCAAAATTTTGTGAAAACTCTACATGTGAGGTATTAGAAACGTGTTGAGACTGCCCATGTGTCATAGTCCAGTGAGCAAAGCAGACACTGAAATAGTTCTTAAAACAGAAGATGGTAAGTATAGAGGAATTTCCTTGGGTGCTCATTTTCAAGGTTAAATAAACCCAATCTTTTAGGCTTTTACCTTAAAATTTGTTCTCTTGTCCTTCACTCACTTTCTTAACCTTCTGAAATTTCTTTGTGAGTTACAGAAAAGAGCACACAATGACCGTAGAGCCCTCCCAGTGGTGTATCAGGGACCTGACTTTTCCTTCCCACCTGCCACAATTCCTATTACTGGCTCCCTATTTAAATAGCACCGAATTGTTGATTCATGCAGCTTGTGGTCCACTAGGGCTCCGCAATCTTTTTTCACCATGCTTTTGACAAAGCCAGTTCCTGTCACTTCGCACTTGAGGGCACTCTGGTTTTACATTCTGTGAGAGTTACTTTGTATGTTTCCTAATTGAACTTTATCCTTTTAATATCCTCTTTCATCATGCCGGACTTACTATTTTGAGGTTTAATTCTGTTTCCCAAATGGCCAGCCATCCAATCCAATTGAGTGTCATAGCAGATTTAAAGAGCAAGTTTTCCATCCCATCACTGAACTTAACTAAGGAAAATGAGACCTTTCCTATTGAGTAAGTTACCCCACACTCCCAACTCAAGCTGATCACATCTCCCCTTTTACCAAGTATCCCACCCACCTAGTCCCAGGGTTCTCTTTTTTGATAAAGAAAAACCTATTTCTTTATAGCTACTTTGGCATTGGCTAGAGACTTTCTCCCGTTCTGTTAATTGACTCCTGATTTGGAATTTATAGAATAATTTTAAAGTAGGCTAGCTTCTCTATAAACCATTGACCAAAGGAACACGACACATGTCCTTGGAACCATTCAAAGGACTCAGTGGCCTGGTGTCTTAAATGAATCATCGTGGAGCTCAGTAAGGGAACACTGGAATAGATCCTACTGGGTAGCTGAGACAGTGTCTCCGTTAGTGCATATTTCCTTTGACGAGGTCCATTCAGGATTTAAAAAAATCTAAGTGTGGAATAGATTCATCTAGATTAGTTTCCCAAATAAGGTGTTGCAGTTCATAGGCAGGCTGTCCTGCTGGTAATCCTGTCTCTTCAACCCATTTGTTCATTCTACCAAAAGTCTCTTCACCAAGCCTGGAATGAAATTCACCTTGGGTTTTATTTTAAGTGGAAAAGTATATTTTAACATGTTTATCTGATGCCAGCTTGAAGTGTTCCTCTGAAGATGCACATGGACCAAGCTGGGGAGACTAGTTTCAAAGAGGAAGGCACTTACAGGTGGTTTATTGTTGGAAGCAAGAGTTCTCAGGGAACAGTGACAATGTGTCCCTAAAAGGCAGTCTAAGCTCACAATATCCTGTAGGTGGGCCATCAAATACGCATCTTATCTAAAATCTGGAAGAGGCTCTAAAACAAGATTATTTCTCTCTCAGGCTTTCTATCTTTTTTTTTTTTTTTACATTCGTAGAATTATATGTTATATGGTGTGTAACATACTAATAACATTTATCATATTTGTCATATTTGTCTCTCCCTGCTATACTATATCCTCCATGAGGACAACAATTTTTGTCTCTGTTCACCAATATATCCACCATAACTATGCAGAACCTTGCAAATAGAGGTGCTCAACTATTTGTTGAACAGATTAATACTTTAGCCAATCAGTGCCTAAGATAGTTATCTAATTCATTGGGTGTTCGTGGTATAAGCCAATACTTTTCTTCCTTTCTTAGTCATTTGGATTTGAGAAGCAGTGGAAGGTAGCTTCATACCTAATGGTTTGGGGGTAGATAATGTAGATCAGAAATATTTGACATTTATAGTAGCAGATAGAATTTGCTCATCTTGTGGTTTCTACTGTTAAATCATCCCAATTGAGGAAGCAGTATTGGAGAAGAGTAGTGAATGAAGGGTGTCTCCCACCCAACTGCTATTGTGGTTTGTCAGATCTTAAATTACAAAGTGATTTCAGGACTTACTTGGCTAGATACTTGATGTCTTCGAAGCCCTGATTACTCCCTTCCTCCTGCATGAGAGGACCACAGTGGCCCGTCTGTGTTCGTGCCAGTTGTACACAGTTCTTCGACTTCGCCTTCTCAACCGCCAGCTGTCCCCTGGTTGTTTCTGCTCTCCCGTGATGCCTCTAACAAGAAGTGGCCAACCCTGCTGTACTGCAGCGGAACCACTCTCCGCTTTCATAGGGGAAGAGAGATAAATGATAACAAAACAAGCTTATATAAATAGGAATTATTAAAAGGAGAAACGGTGTCTAAGATTTTCCTGGAAGCAATACATGTTAAACGTAACCTCTTAAGCCATCTATGATCTTCTGTGTCTAAATCCCTTCTACGCTATAGACGTGTAGCTTCTATATCCCGGTACCGTGACATGGAGCTGATGGCTATGAGCTCACAGAATATGCCTGCATGGAGAATAACCCCAAAGAGGAATGTGAATTAATGTCGTTCGGAATGATTTTCACCAAAAGGGTTGGAAGTAAAAGGACTGTTTGGCTTAACCCTCAGTCAGTTGGCAAAATTAAATTTCATTCCTCTACCTATATGGCTATTGATCTTTTACTTTTGTAGCCATCGTCTTAGAATAACTGTGTTACCGTTGTAATTGGAGGACCATTAAGGATGACTTAGGCACGTTGAACTCCCATTACCCCTTACAGGCTGGGGCCTGCCTTGGCTGTGGTGCAGGACAGGTACCAGTGGGCTCTCAGTTCATGTGTGGTAAGGTGGTGGGAGCCGTGGAGAGGGGACAGAAGCTGGGAATGGCTATTTGGTCTTGGGTAGTTCATAAAAAGCTATAAATACTCAAACTCTGTTGAGGCATTTTACTAACTTCATCCCCTTTTTGGCTTGTAAGACACTTTAGAATTTACTAACAGAGTTTACTGTTATTTAGAAATTTGCAAGGGCTTCTTTGCTGCAAATGCCACCAGCAGATTATAATTTTATCAATAATATTGTCATCTCTTTTTAGTGCCACCAGACTTAGACCTGCATCATTCATGGTATAAACTTTACGCTTGCAAGATAACTACCATCTCTCTCTTCAAATGAGATCAGGTTAACAAAGGATAAGTATGTACAGTGAGGAAATCACTCAGTAGGCATTTCCCAAACCGTGTTTCACAGCTTACTGAGTGTTCTAGGAAACACACTGGGTCTTCTTTAAAAAAAAAAAAAAAAAAAAAATCCATGGCAAAATTGGTTTGGGAAAATTCTGTATCAGGGTTAAATAAGCTTCTTTACCAAATAACTTGTCAGAACCCTCCTCTGAGAGGGTCCGCTGTGAAGCCCCATAAGGCATGATGCAGTAGGCACTGTGGTGTCACTAAACCTCCCTCCCAGCCCTGACATTCTATAAGCCGGAGTGGCCCCAGCCCAGGGCTGACTTTATTGACTAAGGCAAGAAGTTCTGCTGTGCTGTAAATGGGTCACAGTGTAACCGTGTGTGCTCCTGCTGGCATTTCCATTTCTCGGTGTGGAATTGACTGATCTGATTGATTTGCCAGGAAAGCAGAAGTGTGCCTGTTCCCCGTGACGTGCCTCTTCCTGGATCCTCACTTGCCCTAGGCCCCACCTGGCACGGTCCATTGGCAGTCCTATCCCCAACCCCGGCTTCATGTTAGGAACCTTGGGTTATCATGCTAACAACGGGAGCGCTCCAGAATTCATCAGGGTATCTTGCATGTGGAAATCCTGATGGTAACTTTCAATATTCTCCCCCAAACTTTGTAGGAGCTGTTAGGACTGCTCATGAGGCTCCCGAATCCCAGTTTCCATGGTGAATCCATCTGTACCCTTTCCTTAAAATCTTTAAAGGCTACTTCTCTTTGCTAGCACCCACAGCTTTTATAAAATATCTGCAGCATTCCATGTACTCTCCCAGGCTGGTCTGAGAGGTGGATTGGATGGCCAGAACACCCCTTTGTTAAGTGTCCACTATGGGTAGGTCGAGGGAGCACAGCCGAGGCCACCTGTCACACACAGGCTGACTTAGGAACCAAAATCAAATGCCATAGTCCTCACACCTCTGTTCCACTTCGTCTGCGTGTTACCATAATCATCTCCAATTCTGTCACATTTTTGGTGCCAAAGAAATACTCATATGCATTGTCAAGTCCTAAATTTGACAAGCTCTTGTGGGATCTCAGATCTGACATATTTTTTGAAGGGAAGATGGAGAAGGTGCCAGGAAAGATGTCCTCAGCTAGCACGAGGACGAATTAACTCCTTAGTCACCAGATAGGTGAGGAGAGCACCAGCTCTCAGAAATCCCGATGTTCAACTTCAAGTTGGACGGGGATGCGTTCGCTAGGAAGGAGTATACTTTGAATGATTTTTTTTCATCTATAACAAGTGGTTCCACAGATCATTCATTCCTTTAGTCATTCATTCATTCATTCACATCAAGAGATTCTAAATACCAGGGATGGTTCGAGGCACTAGTGATACAGCAACAATCACCACAGACAAAATCCTCTCCCTCACATTGCTTGCATTCTGAAAGGAGGGAGAAGAAAATAAATATAAAGAACAGTTATTGACAATATCAGGTGTTTACCTGCTAACGCAGAGCAGAGAAGGGAGATAGTGAGTGCCGGCAGGGGAGTTGAAATTCTAGATGGAGCGGCTGGAAAAGGGCTCGGTGAGAAGACCATCAAGTCTGATCTGAAGTCAGCGAAGGGGAGTGATGGATATCTGGGGCTTTCTGAGCGAAGAGAAGAGCATGTGAAGGCAGGAGCTTGCCTGGCACGTTCCTGGAAGTGCAAGGAGGCCAGTGTGGCTACTGAGGGACAGGGGAAGGAGGGAGGTGACAGATGAGGGGTGAGGTGATGCTGACCCTACCGCTTTCCCTCCTTCGTCCTCCTGAGTATACAGACGTGCATCCTGTCAGAGCTGCCATCTGATGGCTTTGTCATGTGTTCCTCCCATTATATTGCCCCCGAAAATCATCCAGACCCTTAGTCATTTTCCAGTAAATATCCCTGCCCCAGGATCTGTGCTCTTCAAGCTGTGTTGCTGTGACTCCATAATGTCACCTCTGCACCATGGTAAACACCTGGCGTCCTTCCGAGCCTGACCCTTCAGGGTGCTCTGTGGTGTAGCTTCTGGCTGTGTGCCAGCTCAGTGTTCCAACATTCCCATGTACAGACATCCTTTCCAACTTCAAGGAAGTCATAGCGCTTGGGTCCCTCCACACCTTGGCTCACACCATGCCTCTTGCCCCAAGTGCCCTCCCCACTCAGTAGAAGCCTTGGCCAGTCTGGAAGAGCTCCATCTCTCCCTCCTGTCATTGGCCTCCTAACCCACCCACACATGATGATCTCTTCTCCCTCCAAACTCGCAGAGCCGTGACTTGCCTCACATCTCATTTGGAACTTGGCACACTCACTTCATTGTTGGATTCCTCTACCCTGCACACATTAGCTGAACATCTGTTTTCTGTGCATAGAACTCTGGGAGGTGTTTTATGGTTCTTTGAGGACCCTGGGTTTGAATCCTTGCTCCGCTCATTTCTAGCTGTGTAGCCTTATTCAAATTACTTACCTCTCTGGGCATCAGTTTCCTTGTCTGTTAAATGGGGATAACAATATACCTTGTAGGGTCGATGGAGAGATGAGTGAATGACTGTATGTCAGTTGTGCATACGTTGTTGTAGAAGGGTTAGCTGCTTCTCTCATTACACTACCATTTTAATTTCCAAATGTACAGAAACGAAGGGATTGTATCTGTGGCCTCATTACATTTCGGATATTCATTTCAGAGCCCAGTGACTTATGCATGGGTTATAGTCATTAAATGTGTGTTGATGATATTTTATGGTCAGACACTAGACTTTGCCAAACACGTAAGACTTCAGAGTACAGGCATGACGTGGCAAAGCTAATATTGAAGTAAATTCATCTGCTCAGATCTCCTAGCTCCGGGCCAGACCTCAGATAGCTCACACAAACTCTAACGCTGTCATCTGATTTTATGATGTATTTTAGGAAATACTTATTAAGGTTCATATATCCAAATTTTGTAAAATGCCAAAGAGGTACAAACTAATAACCAGATTCCAGGAATCTGAAGAGCTGGTATGTTTTACGTTCTAGATGCAATTCTGGGGACACTGCAGGAAGGCAGTGACTGCAGAAGCATTCTGTTTCCTCCCTTCCCCCGCCCTTCCTCCCACCTCAGCACCACACTGAGCCCAGAGAGGTGAGGGTCTCCTTCCCCAGCAGCACAGCATCCAAAGTTAGGAAGACAGATTTACCAGGCTTCTCCCATCCAACAGTGAATTTCTTCATCTGCAAACTTCCGTGTGTTTGCTGCTATGGACAAGCAGTTCTAATATTAACAGAGCTAATATTAGTGATAAGAGGAAAAAGAACAGAAATGACTCAGGTCTTCAGTGCTCACTATATGCTAACTCCTTTTCTGGCAGTCGCAGAATGGTATCGGGTTCTCTAGGGGCCCAGGAAGAGAAGTGAATTACTTTCAGCCCTTCTATTATATTCCTGTGTCTTCTATGTTCTATAATGTTATCATTAATTGCAATTCAGTCACTTAGTCTGAGTGAATTTGAACACTGTTCTCTCCAATGAATAATTTATGATGAAATGTAGAATAATTGTTTTTCCCTCCCACCTCCATCCCAGATTATAACTTTCATGAAAGTGTGGAATCTAGAATGTTCTAATCCATCACTGTATCCGCAACAAGCTTGTTCCACAGGGAGGGTCCTGACCCCCGAGTTTTGAAATAGAGGCTTTGTAATGGGATGTTATGCCTTATTTCACTGCTTAGAATATAGTTGAAATTCAGTTTCAAAATTAATGGCTTGTTTATTAAGTTGTTTATTAACTCAGTTAATAAGTGATGGAGCTCAGATTTGAACTTCAGTCTTTGGAGATTAAGATTCTCCCTCTTCCTCTGCCCTTCCCCACTCCTCTCCCTCTCTAAAAAAATAAATGAAATAATTTTTTTAATTAAAAAAAAATAACAGAAGAGAGAAAAGACACAAAAAGTGTTGCCCTTTGAGCAGGGGATGCACATGTGACCCAGCACTCCTGGGTGTTTACCTTAGAGAAATGAAAATTTATGTTTACCCAGAAACCTGCACATGAATGTTACAGCTGCTCTTTTTGTAATTACCCCAAACGGAGAGTAACCTAAATGTCCTTACATGGGTAAGTGGATAAACAAGCTGACACATCCATACAATGCAGCTCCACTCAGCAATAAAAAGGAATGACCTACAGATACACGCAACCGCATGGTTGCATCTCAAAGGCATTATTAGAAGGACAAAAACCCATCTCAGAAGGTTACGTCCTGTATGATTCCATTTAGATGACATCCTGGAAAAAACGCCATTTATGGAAATAGACAACAGATCGGTGGTCACCAGAGGTTAAAGCAGGGGAGGAGAGAGTAAAGGAGCAGCAGGAGGGAATTTTGGCGGGCGCGGGGGTGGGGGGGTGGTGATGGAATTGTTCTGTGTCTTGATTGTGCTTGTGGTTGCAAGATTCTGTATGTGGTTACAATTCGTAGGACTAACGAGGGTGTAGTGTTTCAAAGGTATGTGGCTCCAGTTGGGGGAGACAAACACCCTGGAGATGGGTTGGGGTAACAGTTGCCCAAAAGTATGAATGTGCTTCATGCCACCATCCTGGGCACTTACAGATACAATGAAAAGGGGCGCCTAGGGGGCTCAGTCGTTAGGTCATTTTGGCTAGGATTTTGGCTCAAGTCATGACCTCATGGATAGTAAGATGGAGCCCTGTGTCGGGCTCCACGAGCAGCACTGAGTCTGCCTGAGATTCCCTCCCTCTCCCTCTGCCACTCCCTCTGCTCACACTCTCTGTCCCTCTCTAAAAGAGATCAAATCTTTATTTTTTTTTTAAGATTTTATTTATTTGTCAGAGAGAGGGAGAGAGAGCGAGCACAGGCAGACAGAATGGCAGGCAGAGGCAGAGGGAGAAGCAGGCTCCCTGCTGAGCAAGGAGCCCAATGTGGGACTCGATCCCAGGACGCCGGGATCATAACCTGAGCCGAAGGCAGCTGCTTAACCCACTGAGCCACCCAGGCGTCCCAAGAGATCAAATCTTTAACAAAAGAAAATGAGACAAAATTTTGCACTAAATTTAATGTTATTAATACTTTTACCACAATTTTAAAATGAATGAATGAATAGAATAAGAAATTTCACAAAAATAGTAAAAGTTAGTACTAAGAGAAGTGGTGAAACAGGGTAGGCATGGTAATGAGAATGATAATGGGGAGTGCTGGGTAGGTAAAAAAAAAAAAAAAAGTGGGCCCTTCAGGATTCTGATGTTCTACTGCAGCCTCATAATTAGTAATATGGGCCAAACGCCACCCTTGTATCTGATGTCTTCCTACCTTTTCCCGCGGGTGCCTTGGAAGGCTGAGTGGCATTTGGGCATTGATCCTTTTTGTGATTCAAATGAAAAAGCGGGCAGAATGGGATGAATATTTATGTGCAGGATTGTCAGGCTTTGAAGACAAAAGCCCCCAGATTCCATGTCCCATGTGGATGGACCCTGCAAACAGGGCATACGGTGTCTGTTCCCCGCAAGGTCAAGTTCCCGGTTTGCCCTAATCCGCGTATGCTGACCAGACTCCCACTGAATGACAAGGACCATTTTTCAGGGCAGCCAACTACCCCAGAAGGCATTTTCTTGCCACCTTCTCCACTTTAGTAGAGCTGCCATCATTCATAACATCTAATTCTAATTAACCTCGCTGGGCTTTGTCTGGTGCTCAGCACGACAGCCTGCGCACAGTCAACATTTAGGAGGGTTTTTGTTTTGTTTGCAGAACCTGCTCTTTCTCCTGGCATCACGTCCTCAAAGACGTCTCTAAAATGTTTCCTCACTCACCACGGAATCTAAGCTGTGTTGGGGGAGGGGTCTGAAAGCAGAGGGATTTTTGCAATGTAAACCAAAGTTAACTTCCCATCTCCACCCTTCCAAATCCAGCCCATCCTCCCTGCTGGCTTAAATCCAGCCTCCTCCATGAAACCCTCCAGGCTGGTTGCAGCCTTTCTCTTTCGGAATTCTGGTGGTGCCGGTCCATGCCTGTGTGGTCTTGTGTTTTATCTCGTTGTGCACCTGCCATTTTTCATATTCTTGGGTGGGAGGGTCATTGTCTAGAGATGCTTCTGTTTCTCCTTGCTTCCCCAGGTGTGTAGACCATCTGGGGGGCTCAAGTCCTGCTCTGCCCCTCTCAATCTCTGTCCTCCAACTTTTCCTTCATGCTTAGACCTCTGGGCTCTTTCTAACACAAAAACCTACTCTTAACACACTGCTGGAGTCCTTCAGTTGCTTCTGACAACAATGGAAGCCAACAATAATGATAGCAGTAACAGTATGGTGTCTTGATCACGTGCCAGGCACCATGCAACATTGTGCCCAGACTAACTGCTTGACTATTGAGAAGCCTGATTGAGGTAGGCTCTGTTATTAGCCCCACCGTACAAATGTGGAAACTGGGGCACAGAGAAGTTAAGCAAGATTCTCGAGGTCACACAGTGCTCCAGCAGCAGAGCCAGGATTTGAATGCAGACAGTTTGGCTCCGGAGGCTCTGCTCTTTCTTATCCCCTAGAGCATGAACTGGAAACTACTTTGCAAAGAATTCAAAATTCAATTCCCTTTGTGATTCCAGGTTCTGTCACTGTCCTCAGCCGTGTTGGGCTCTGACAGTGACAAGGCACGCGGGATCTTCAGTCATGCCCAGACCCTTTCACCGCCCTATGTCTTGGCACACCTGTCACTATCTAGAAACTCCTTTGCCCCTCTCGTTGAAGGGGAAGGCTCTCTCTTCCAGCCTTGACCCCCATGCTGCAGCTTCCGGACTGCTGGGTAGGCACGCCTGTGCCCCAGCATGACTCACATGCTTCACTGCCCCCCTCCCCACACCGAGCTCATCCCTGGTCAGGCTTTTGTGTCTGCTGTTCCCTGGCACCGCTCCACACTCCCCCTCAGTCCTTGGATGCCTGCTTCCTTCACATCATGTGGGTCTTCACTCAGATGCCACCTGCTCTGAAGGGCCTGGGCAGGACAGCCGGTCAGAACTTGTTCTTCTGCCTGTCACTCTTTCCTATCTGACAGCTGTTTCAGCTCCTTCCTAGCCCTTCGTTTGCACTCCATGACATCGTCTGTGTTCCAGTTATCTGTTGCTACACAGCGAGCTACCCCAGCACCCAGGGGCTTGAAGCAAGAACCATTCCATGGTGTTTGAACATTTGGTTGGGGGTGAGGGAGAGTCGGGGTCATATATTTGGGCAGGGCTCGACTGGCTGATTCTTCCACCTCATGTGGCATCAAGTGAGGTGACTGCGGTAGTCATTGGGCAGCAGGGCTGGGCTGCAGGGTCCATGATGGCTTTCGTCTCCTACCTGGTACCCTGACTGGAGTCACTGGAAGCTGGGGCTAGGCTGGGATCTTGCATGGGACTGTGATGGCTCCAGTATGGTGGCCTCAGTGCTCTTGGACTTTCTGCACAGTGGACTGCTTCCCCGGAAGTGAGGTTCCAGGAGGCCCAGGTGGGAATTGCAAAGCTTCTTATGACCTAGCCTCAGAAGTCCCAGAATGTTACTTCTGCACCTTCTGCTGGCCAAGCAAGTTGCCGAGGCCTGGCCAGAATGAAGGGCAGGGAACATAGACCTCATCCCTCAGTGGGAGGAGGAACAAGGAATTGGTGGTTGTCTAGGAGTCCACTACATTTAAAGAGGGGGCTCTATTATTTGCCTCCCTCCTTTACGATGTGCACTCTATAAAAGCAGCATCTTCTTCTTCTTCATACTGTGTCCCCAGCACCCGGAAGAGCAGGTGCACGTGGCAGATGCCGGCAAATCCTTGCTGAGTATCTGCATGAATGAAAGAATAAAGGGGTGAATAAAGGAATGAATGAAAAAAAATGAATGAATGTTTACATCTCTGACTCTCTAATAGTTAAATCTTTCGAAAACAGAGCTGGATTTTCTTTTTTCATCTGTGTATCCATAGTTCTTAATACAGTCCTCTCCACTAACAGATGCTTGGCAAATATTTACCAAATGAATTGATGCATTTTAATTATTACAGTTAAAGGAGATAATGTGAGTTATTACCAGCAAATACATAGGTGTTGGATACAGGTAAGACTGTGAGTGAATTAATAATGCCTTATACACATGAAAATAAGTTTGTATATTTCTTTAATAAGTAAAATGAAATGGAGCAGATCCCTGCATACCTTTCCCCTTCTCTCTGCAGAAGGCTCTATGAGAAGGTCTCTGTTGGGAAGGCGGCAGCCATGGCAGCCCCAGGACCCTCCAGTCCCTTTGTCTTTGGGAGAGGGCAGGGGCCTTTGCTCCTGGCCTTCTAGCACCTTTGTCTTGGCACGGCTGCCAAGACTAATTCACTTGGAGGTTACTAAGATGGGGGCTGAGACGATGGTCTGAACAGCTAAGGGGGCTGAACTCTGCTTCCCTGCCTCTGTCCAGGAGAATCAGGTAGGATGACAGTTCTCAGCACATTCAGCCTGGTTTTGCCCTTGTGCAAGTGCAGGCCCACAGTGATTGCTGGAAGCCATGTGTTGATTCCACGGGGTGAGTGTGAGTCAGCACTTGATGTGCCGAAAAGGGAAGGATACCCTCCCCTGGGGCCCCACTTCGAGCGAGCCGTCTTCCATCCCAGCACACAGGCGTAGGGCTCGTCAGCCAGCCTCGGAGTTGGCAGTGGGAAGGCTCGGCTCCCAGAGGTCAAGCCTCAGCTTGTCCTCCTGCTTCCCCATGTGGCCTTGGACAACTTACTTGGTCTCTTCTGGGCTTCAGTTTCCTCACCTGTGAAGTGCGGCTGATCCTTAAGGTTCCTTTCTGCATTTTTATTTCTCTGTCTAAATCTGTTGTTATAATTCTAATCGGCAGATCTCTGGAAAAAGTTTCTATGTTCAAGGTCGGCCATTACATGTTACATTACTCATTATATTTCATGAGGAATACTGTGTTAAAGGTCACTACCATAAAATCAGACAGAATGTTTTAGTCCAGTACCACTCTCCTTAGTGTATTTGGGCTTTAAAAATTTTTTTTTAATTGTTTCTTGGGGTCCTCCCTGTTCTGTGGATTTTAAGATGCTTAGTTCTTGACAGGCCAAAATACTACTCCCTTCCCAAGCCCCAGAGAGCACTGATTACTATTCAGGTTAAACAAGTGCTCTGTAATGCCTCACAGCTTGGGGTATGGTTTATTACGGGACATTTAGTGGAAGCATCAAGGTATTTGGAAGATCATTGTTTCCTTCTTCCCCTACAGGCCTCGCTGAACATGCAGTTCTCAGTGGTCATGAATTTTAGTCAAGTTCAAGTTCCCATGACAGTTTTAAAAAATTATTTAAAAAAAAAAAAAAAAAAAACTGAGTTTTATTTAAACCTCACAAGCTGGGACAAGAAGTTTCAAAGAAAAAGCCAAGCTCACTCCTGCTTCTGCATTGGTTAATTCTAGGGCAGCAAACTCACATTCCTGGTCACCAGAGCTGGCCTAGTTTAAGGAACAAATTGGAGAACAAGAGTTTCAGGAAACACTGGCTAACATAAGATAATTTTAGATATTAAAGTTTCGCCCTCACAGAAGCAGTTAATAATTTTTAGAATCCGCCATGTGCCAGATATTGGGTAAAGTGGTTTCCTATCTATTATCTTATTATTGATCAAAAATAATGCTTCCAGAAAAACGGGGCTCTGTAAATACAAGTAACTTGCCCATGTTCACAGCTGGTCAGAGAAAGAGTTAGAAGCCAAACACAAATTATCTGCCTCCAAGACCAGTCCTTTCCAAGACTATACTTTCCCATTCTTTCAATGCTGGCTGGTTCCTCTGATTCTTAACTTCTGGAAGATGCTTTCAATCAGAGCCCTGCTCTGTTTTCATTTACTTCCTTTAGATTTTTAATAGCTTTAATTGATTTTCAAATATTTTCTCTCTACTGGTGGCTTATCTCTTCATGATCTTAACTGTCTTTCAAAGAGTTCTTAATTTTGATGAAGTCTAATTTTTTTTTTCCTTTCTTTTGGTGGATTGTGCTTTTGGTGTCATATGTAGAAATCTTTGTGTAACTCGGGCTACAAAGACTTTTTCCGGTATTTTCTTCTAGAAATATTATAGTTCATATTTAGGTGTCCGATTCACTTTGTGTTAATTTCTCTGTATCTCATCAGGTGTGAAATGAAGTTTTTTGGTGGTTTTTTTTTTTTTTTTTTTTTTTTTGCATATGGATATCTAATTGTTCCAGCACCATTTGTTGAAGACACTCCCATCTCCACTTTATCTGCCTTTGCACCATATTTGTTGGTGTATGGATGGACACTCTACTGTCTTCTGATTAATCTCCTTATTCTCTCTATGCTAATGTCACACCTTCACAATCACTATCATTTTATGACAAGTCTAAAAGTCAGATCTTATAAGACCTTCAACTTTTTGCCTTTTTTGGTGAAATTATCTTGTTGGCTATTTTAGATCCTTGATCATTTCTTTAGTTTTTATTTATTCAAGGACATAGTTATAAAACGGCATCTGGAAATCTGAAGATGACTTAAAATTTAAAGTTATGAAATAGGAGTCCTGAAACTTTCCATAATCTAGCTTCATCAGGAAGTGAGGCACTCAGGGCATCCGATCCCATTTGGTTAATCAAAATTATTGTGTATACCTTACGTGGATTGCCAATTTTTAAAAAAAGTAGAAATATAATAATTTATACTGGAATAGAACTGGACATGATTTCAACTGTCACTGATGTTTCAGAAAATACTCTGGGCCCTAGAATATCTTGATCATTGTGAGCATCGGTTGTCACTGTCCTAGCAAAGTGGGGAATCACTGATTAAAGGGAGTCCATTTATTCGTACTGCTGCCCACCAGAGTACGTACTCTGCTTTTGATTTGGGTGCCTTTTTTCAAACAAGTGAAGGGTTATAATTGACAGTGATAGGCATAGCATTCTGTCCCTTCCAATAAACATATTCCTGTTTACTTAAACTTGCTATCTGCTGTGCATAGTGAGGAATACTATTAATTAAGCCAATTGATCCCAGAGAATGTTAGCCATTACTACCACTGCATGACATTGAGCAAATTACTTGTCCTCTTTGCCTCAGTCTTCGTCTGTGAAATGAGAGGCTTGGACTAGTTAACCTTGAGTGACTTATCCAAATCTAAAATTCTTAGTGACTCTTTTATTCACTTAAAAATCACAGCCCTTTCAAGACCAATTAAGCAAAAACTCTTAATGGCAAAAAGCACCGTGGTAAATCAGACTGGGAGCCTTTGAGTCAGGAAAGTAGTAGTCTTTTGATGCATCACAGATCACCTAATACTACTGCATGACTCTGCTCTTGACTATGGCCAGCTCTGAGCCCTGAAGATGACATTTGTGGCTCCTGGTGCTGTGATATTTTGTGGTTTATGAAATCCCCATATTCTGAAAAGCTCCTGAGCTTTCCAGGTCAAGGAAAAGTGAAAGGAGAATGTCTTTAATCCCACACAAGTCCAGAGGACCAGAGACCTCTTAAGTTTGCAGGTTAGAGTTTAAAATACATCTCCAAAGTCAATGGTATAGTATTGAAACCAAGAGGACTTAACATGTCTCCATTGTCTTTCGTATGCCAAGGTACGGCAGCGTTACTCTGATCTGTCTGATCACAGGTGTACTAACAGAATGGGAGGGTTGGAAAGGGAAGCTTACTGGGGAATGCACAATACAGACATGAGTTAAAAATAATAGGAAGAATCTGTATTGTGGACTCACTGCATGCAAGGTGCTATGGCAGGCACTTCTTAGACATTATATCCTTTAATCTACATAACAGCCTTGAAAAATAGACATTATTGTCTTCCTCTTGCAAATGAGGAAATGATGCACAGAGAGTTCATGTTATTTGCCCAGGGTCGCACAGTAGTAAGTGATGGAGCTGATCTTCAACTTACATCTTTCTCAATCTAAGCTCAACCTCTTAATGACTGTATCAAAGGCTAGCTCTCAGAATCTAGCCAGCTCATTTAGTGCGTACTTGCATTTGTAGTGTAATAGAAACTAAGAACATAAGTAGTCCTTTTGGGTAGACTTGATGGAAGAAAGAACTCAGAAGGTGTCCTGAAGAAACTGCTTTGAGTTACTTTTTGAGATGAAGGACATGAATTGGCCTCAAGAGAAAAGCGAGTTCATGCTGAGGGAACAGACTATTTGAGGCCATGAAGATACAAATGAATAAATTATTTGTTCAGGAAGCAATGTACAGACTTACTCATTGCAGGGCAATACCAGAAATAAAGCTTGATGTCATAGGGGTGAAAAATCTAAGAGATTTCACTTTGTTATGCTGGGCACTGGAGATCCACTCCCAGTTCTTAAGCAAGGGAAGAAACATAATTAAAATTGTATTTTATTTTGCAATTTATTCTATAACTTTTGTAGAATACATAATGGGCTTTTAATGTATCAAGGGAGGTCAAGAGAAAATTTCTTAGCAAAATATATTTGATACCCAACAAATTATTTTCGGGAGTACATTGTAGCTCATCCCACTGAAGTCCTATAGCTTCCAATGGTGCAATGACAGTGTATTCAGGCCCTTAAGTTAAGAGGGCTGGAAACATGTTTTACACAATTTTCAGGTATAAGGGTGACTAACCCACTGCAGTTAAGCTCCATACTCCCATCATCACTGATATTGAGCAGTATGCATAAATGGAACACACAAAGGTTATATATTAAATCCAGGGTTGGGCTGCTAGAAAGCCCTCAATGATATATATTAAGTCAAGTTGAAGTCCTCTTTCAATTAGCATCCACTGTTCCTGAGTGAGGGCTGATGTATTTGGTGAACTGTAGCCGGGTGCCTTCCCTATAAATCCACGAATGCTAACTTAATATCTCTTCACATTTTCTGAAGCATTTTCTTCCTTTCTCTCTCTCTCTCTCCCTCTCCCTCTCACTCTCTTTCTCTCTCTCCAGTTCCAGAGACCTAATGACTTCTCACCCCCTTTTCGCTTTGGGACTGTGCCCAATGGCAGCACAGAGAGGAATATTCGCAATAACTACGCAGAAATGCATGCCTACATGGGAAAGTTCAACCAGAGGGGTGTAGATGATGCATTGCTCTCCCTGAAAACAGGGTAAGAACTGCTTCCAAGCTCAGAGTCTTTAATGTCTTTCTCACATTTATTAAATGTACACTGAATCAGGTATATTGTGCTTGGGTGCCAAAGTTAAACCAAAGAAGACTGCATTTGCTTTCCGTGGATTTCCAAGTTGAATTTGACAATATAATTCAGGCCAGTAAACAAAGATTCCTATGCTATCAGATACCTCTATGTATTTTTGTTTTACAAATTATATTCTACTTCCATTAATGTAACCATGAAACAGGAATGAAGTGGCCATAAAAGTAGAAGGGACGAGTCAAGGCTAAGGTTCATGTATTACACATGAAATGCACAGCTGTTGACCAGAAGGTGAAAATGAATGATTCTGGGGTCTTGTGGATAAGGGAGAAGTGAAAGAAGAAAAGGGTGAAGGTTTTTAGATAACAAGCAGTGAGAATGTGTTGACTGATCTCCAGGTACAGTTTTTGTTGGTGTTCTTTGATCCAGCTTTATACTCTAGAAAGTATTTGTTAAAAGGAGCTCACAAACTGCAGATATGTGGGCTTGCATAATCCCAGCCACATTGGTCCCTTTATCCATTTGGCCTCTCGAAGCCACAGCTGTGGAATAAGACAGATAATTGAGCATCATAGATATTGGGACTTAGGGGTAAAGGGGTCTTATAACTGATTTCCTGTGTTGTATGATGACTAGTCACACTTGGACCTCCCAGTGGCTCCAGTTCTGGAAAAGCCACCCAGATGCCTGTTTACTTAAATACTGTTAGACTCTGTCTTATCACCATAAAATCACAGGAGGTATCAGGTAACGGGATTTGAGCTTGGGCATGGGACCACCGTGGTAGGTTGTCTGGCCCCTGGTATATACACAGTTGACAAGCATATTGGAGTTTGGGGGGTTTTTTGGTGTACCACTTTTCTATCGGGTACTTATGGGCTTTTTGGAAAATGTTTCATATCTTATCGTACCATAAAGGGCTTATTTTTCCTCAAGGAAGGATAAAGCTAACTTACCTTGTAAATGTGAAAGGGAGGACGCATGCTTTTCTTTCTTGCAGACCTCTCTATATTACCTACCTATATGGCTGTATCTGAATTTCTTTCTCTACTTTTGATATGTTTAAATGTTGGTTTGAAATATTGGTCCAGGCCTTCTTGCCATTACCCCTAGTTGTACTCCCTTCCCTGCATATTCCTTCCTTGGAAAGTGCACTATATAAAATGAGATTCCTAGATGTTTCGGAACTTGTGAGGTCTGGATGTGTCTATACGTTGGGTTCTCCTGTAGTTGCACACATTTGCTCTTAATAAGCCTGTGCTGCTACCACCCAGAATGCTCCTTTCTTTCCTTGTGCTGCAAAACAGAATATTGAAACCTTTCTGACCACAAAAATAGCATTGCACAGCTATTGAAACACATACACCTACACTTATCCCCACTCTGGACTGTAATGAACTGAGAAATGAAAAATGTTATATAAATCTAACCCATGCTATTTGTTGTTATCATCGTGATGGTTACTTTTCATTATTTCGGTTATTATTTCTATTGATTCCTTTTTACTCCTTCTCCTTTCAGACACAGCTTATGAGTTGGCTTCAGGCCCAACTTACATTCTCATCGTTCCCAGTGGGAGGGAAAGAACTCCTCCTTTCAACCTGAAATCACATAAAGAACAGCCTGGGATTTAGGCTTTAGATTCTGGCTGAGTTCCAACTCGAGCCTCACTTTGAATGGGTTCTCCCCATCGCTTGCTGGAACCCTACTGCTTCATATTAATGGCCCCATAGGTAGTTTTGTACTAAAATTCCTCCACCGGGTGGTTTGTTTGCTTCTGTTTTGCACAGGAAACTGGATGCCTTCATCTACGATGCAGCAGTGCTGAACTACATGGCCGGCAGAGATGAAGGCTGCAAGCTGGTGACCATTGGTAGCGGAAAGGTCTTTGCTTCCACTGGTTACGGCATTGCCATCCAAAAAGATTCTGGCTGGAAGCGCCAGGTGGACCTTGCTATTCTGCAGCTGTTCGGAGATGGTGAGTCAAAGATGGCGGCTCTTCTGATAGCCAGTCCAAAACACCGACCCTTCTTTCTTCTCCACACCTGTAACCCCAGCCTTTCCAGAAAAGTAACTTTGGGGATAGGTATGAGTATGCTAAGACTGCCTAACAAAGTACCATAGCTGAGTGACTTCAGTGATAGAAATTTGGCTCACCGTTCCAGAGGCAGAAGTCTAAGCGTCAGCATTGGTTCCTTCTGAGGGCCTCAAGGGAGAATCTGTTCCATGCCTCTCCCCCAGCTTGGGGTGGTTTGTTGGCAACTGTGAGCATTCCTGCACTCGTAGACACATCACCCATCTCTGCCTTCATGTCTGCATAGCATTTTCCCTATGTGCCTGCTGCCTGTCTACCTGTGTGTGCCTGATTGATGCCATTTTTAAGGATGCCAATTATATTGGATTAGGGGCCCACCCTACTCCAGGATGACCTCCTCTTAACTAATTCTGTCTGCAATTACCTCATTTCCAAATAAAGTCACATTTCAAGGGATTGGTGATGAGGACTTCCAACAGAGGACTATGGCATGAGGAGGGGAGGTGTTGGACAGGGACACAATTCAACCCACAACTGGGTGAAATTTAGGAGAAAGGATTAGAGTAGTTGGTCAGGGAGGTATGTGTCAGGATCACGAGGTATGATTAAATTTAAAGGATAAAGTAAGAGAAGCTAGTATAGATACATGTGGCCAGAGCAGTGGATAGGCCTTCAAAAAGGTCTCCAAAGAATGGATCCAGAGAAATGGTACAGAAATATACTTGTGGCCTTCTATCCATCTATCCATCCAACCCTCTCTCCCATCTTGCTCTTTCAGCTAGAAGAGGGAGGAATTGGGGACAGGGTCCTCTGAGGCCGACATTCATAAGGTACTCCCCAGTGTCATCCTGGGAGGAGACCAAGCAGCCAGCTTGCTTTGGGAAAAAAATCTCATCTCCACTTTCTTTTATTTTTTTTTAATTTTTTTTTTAATTACTTTTCAGTGTACTAGGAAAGTACATTGTTTATGCACCACACCCAGTGCTCCATGCAATACCCACAATACCCATGACCAGGCTGGCCCAACTTCCCACCCCCCGCCCCTTCAGAACCCTCAGATTGTTTTTCAGAGTCCATAGTCTCTCATGGTTCACCTCCCCTTCCAATTTCCCCCACCTCCCTTCTCCTCTCCATCTCCCCATGTCCTCCATGTTATTGGTTTTGCTCCACAAATAAGTGAAACCATATGATAAATGACTCTCTCTGCTTGACTTATTTCACTCAGCATAATCTCTTCCAGTCCCATCCATGTTGCTACAAAAGTTGGGTATTCATCCTTTCTGATGGAGGCATAATACTCCATAGTGTATATGGACCACATCTTCCTTATCTATTCGTCTGTTGAAGGGCATCTTGGTTCTTTCCACAGTTTGGCGACTGTGGCCATTGCTGCTATGAACACTGGGATACAGATGGACCTTCTTTTCACTACATCTGTATCTTTGGGGCAAATACCCAATAGTGCAATTGCAGGGTCATAGGGTAGCTCTATTTTTAATTTCTTAAGGAATCTCCACACTGTTTTCCAAAGTGGCTGTACCGATTTGCATTCCTACCAACAGTGTCAGAGGGTTCCCCTTTCTCCACATCCTCGCCAACACACATTGTTTCTTGTCTTGTTAATTTTGGCCATTCTGACTGGTGTTAGGTGGTACTTTCGTTATACTTGTGTCTTCTGCGACCCTCTTCACTTTGTTGCCTGGAGTACCTACTCTTCCTGTAGTCTCCCAGAAGCATATCCAGTTATGCAGGAACAGCCTGACTCTGCTTCGCCACACAGGCCATCAGCCGGGAGGTTCTCTAAATTATATCTATAGAACCTTCACAGTTAGGGATGAGATGAGAGGCAGAAGAACACAGCTGGATTATAAGATCCAGGTGAAGTTGGTTGTTCCACTAGTTAGGAAAATCATAGTTTGATCAAAGCAATGAGTGAAAAGTGATTTGGTTAACACTGAAAAGATAAGGAATTTCTAGCTGGAGTGCTAACAGGCTATGTTAGTACGAGGGCTTCTGGAATTCTCATGTAGCTCTCACTCAAAGGCAATTAACAGAGCCTCTGTCAGTAAGGAAGGGCGGCAGTAGGGATGACTGGGAGAAGTTGCCAAAGCTCCAGTCAGTTTACGCAAAGTTCAAATTTTTAGCCAAATTGGAGTTATTAAAACAGGCAGTTTAGTTCATGAGATTTTCAGAATTTTGTTTGCCTAGAATCGGATGCACTCTAGGGCATGTGGATTCCTTCATTTTCCTTTTGTCTAAGGTTTCTGCCTTGCTAATTCCTTGTATCCAGTGAAGTAGATAAAGGTTATTGTCCCCGGCATGAATCGAATTAATCAAAGCTTCTCTAAGTGGTGTTACAAGGAGGCAGGTCTGAATTCGGTGGTCTTGTTTGATTCAAGCTTCTCCTCTTCAGTCTTAACATTTCTCTTTCCCTCTGCAACAAGAGATCAGTAAGTGTGAGGGTCCGTGGGGAGACAGTCTCCCTGCTTATCTCTTTCTGTCCCTCCTGCCCCAGCCCCATCTGGTTTGCATATTTTCAAGAACAATGTTCTGAATCTCGTGTTTAATTAATGTTATTTCTTACTATCTTAAAAATAAAATACAAATGCTTACTTAGTCTGATACTCAAGCTCTCAGCAATCTTGCCTCAACCTTTTTTGTTCAGCTTCCTTTGCCTCCTTGCACTCTGGCTGAGCTGTTCTGCATGTCTTTCCCAAACAAACCTTGTGTTTTCCCATTGATCGTGCCATTTCTGCCACCTGGAGCGCCTTTTCATGCAAGTTAAATTAAAATGTACCCATTCATTCTGTCCCTCTGAAGTCCTACCTTCCTCGTGAAAACCCACTGGCCACCCCATCCACAAAATTAGTCTCCTGAATTTGAACCCCTGTTACCTGCATATTGCTAGTCCTATTAATTATTTCTATACCAATGGCGACTGGATAGATAATGGAGAGCAGGGGTAATGCCTCATATCTTTATGTCACTGCAGTCCCCACACTGAGCTGTCACTGAATACTTTTTGAATACA
Source organism: Mustela lutreola (assembly GCF_030435805.1). Taxonomy (NCBI): domain Eukaryota; kingdom Metazoa; phylum Chordata; class Mammalia; order Carnivora; family Mustelidae; genus Mustela; species Mustela lutreola. The sequence continues at coordinate 94,373,337 of NC_081297.1, forward strand.
TGGGTGAGTTAATATATATATATAGTGATATTAATAAAATTACTGAGAACTTTATTTTCTTTCTCCATGTCTCCTTCTCTCTCATGTTCTTCTCTTTCTTCCCTAATACCCCTTCTTGTCCCCTTTCTCTGCTCTTCTGTCTTCTCTCTCGTTTTCCTTTCTGCCATGTGTCCAGGAGAGATGGAGGAGCTGGAAGCTCTCTGGCTCACTGGCATTTGCCACAACGAAAAGAATGAGGTCATGAGCAGCCAGCTGGACATTGACAACATGGCAGGCGTCTTCTACATGTTGGGGGCAGCCATGGCTCTCAGTCTCATCACCTTCATCTGCGAACACCTATTCTATTGGCAGTTCCGGCACTGCTTTATGGGTGTCTGTTCTGGCAAGCCTGGCATGGTCTTCTCCATTAGCAGAGTAAGTGGTTTGATGGAGGTGCTGGGAGCTTGGGAAGGACGGCTTAGTCTGGCACTGCGCGACGCAGGGAGACCCAGGCGGGCACTGACTCCAGCCTTGTGCAGCTAAAGCCAGAAACTACATCATGTACGTTTCCCCAAGGGGTCGGGTGATAAAATTTCAGGTGGCTCAAAAACAAAACAAAACAAAAAAACAGGTGATATTATTTTTCCTTCAAGGAGCAGCTTTGTGTGTGCGGTTTGGCATTTGGTTCCCAATAAGAACTGACAGATCAATCAAAATGAAAAATTTGGCCTTCTACCAAATGCCTTCCATCACCACTAGTTAATTCTGTATGGGATGTATTAATCATTTAATCTTTTTTTTAAAATCACATCTCTATTCAAATAGTGAAATGTAATATATCTCTCTTATTCTGACATACAAAGATATATTATTGGTAGTTCCACTGTTCATGCTGTTTTAACCATGTGTGAGTTGTGGGGAGTTAAAGAGCTTTACAGAACCTTCAGAAGTAAGTACTGATCTATGAGAAATTTACATTCCAGAAACTTCCTTAATTGAAACACGAGTATAACTCTTAAGGTGTTCTTTACTTCGGTCTTTTTTAAGTTTCAAGTCCAAAGTGAGGATCCGGAATTCAGTTTTAAATATGAACAGAGGATCACAGGGGGACGGTGGGGGGAAACAGGCCTCTTTTAATTTCATCAGTAAGGTTATGGGATTCATTCATGAGACGTGACCTCAGATATCCTTTTAGAATAGAGGTCTAGATTTCAAATATAACTAACTTCGGCTCTAATGGAGTTATGTAAGAGAATGGATTTCTCATTAAGTTGTTCTATCTTTTCATAATTTCCTATAGTATTTTAGTGATAGAGAACAGTTTCCTCTCTGGCTGTGAGCTGATTCAAGCCATTCAGTAAGTAAGCAGGAAGAAGGAACGTGTGGTCCCTGAGCCACATTGCTCCATGGTGCAGTCCTTTCTAAGGTCCCGGATAGGGTGCTGGCAGAAGCAGTGGGAGTTGATGGCCTGTAATAGAAATCCCATTCATAGGCCTACAGCACAATTAAGGCCTTTGTAGAGGAAAAACTCTCAGCACTTTCCCTTAGCTGTAATCAAAAAGGGTTAGAAAGCAAGGAGAGTAACTGTACCTTGAAGGTCTCGAGTCTCACTACTGCCCTCTGGGACGGCGAGGCTCACCTCACCTAACCCTCTCTTCTTTCCCACTTAGCTGCAGTTCTCCATTCTGATCTTCTCTGCTCTCCTCCCCATCTACCAGGGCAACTTCCCTTCCAGATCACTCCCCTTTGTTTCAAAGACCCAATTCAAATGACCTCCCCGTCACATATTTCCTTGCCAGGGAGAAAAGTTCCAAGGGTGTCCGCTTATCAGGGCAGAGAGCAAGACATTAGCAGCCTAGCTTGACTTGGGACTTGACCCCAACCCATTACCTCTCCTGGACGGTGTTCCTCAAGGCCTGGTACACAGAGCTGCACCAGGGAGTTCTCAATCAATACTAATTTGTCACAATATTAATTATGTATGATAAGATTAAGGGAGTGAGAAAGTATTAGAAGGAAACCAGGAGCTAAGGAGAACAAGGGAATTATTTATTCCTATTCAGTACTTGCTATCTGTCCCAGGTCTGCCCTCCCACGGTGTAGGGCACAGCGGGAGAAAAATCCTTCTTTGACCCCAGGGCTCTCTGACTCTCTGTGAATTTGGTGCATGCTTGGCTCAAGAAGAGAACCCCTCAGCCATTCTTTGGTGACCAAAACCCTAAGAGGCACTCAAAATGTGTCAGCGCTAGAAAAGAGTGGCTCTTGTGAGCGCTGAGCTCCCCTGTGCTGTACAGGCAGCCGGGGTGGCTGGCCAGGACAGAACAGCCCTGATGCCCATGGCACATGGCTGTCGATTTCCAGGCAGCCGATGGTAATTTTTGCCGTCTGTTGCTATCACGACCTCATTTTTAAGGTGCGGAAACTTAGGCTTAGGAAGGAAAATCAATGCAAGTCAATGGTGGAGTGGCAGTGTAGAATGTCATGTCTTCTGATTCCAGTCTATTTGCTCAAGTCACCTGGAGTGGCCGTGTCCCCTCTTGGAGAGCCAGGCCATGAAGCTCAGCTCATGATAGGAAACTCGCCCAACTCAGATGACAACTCGGGCGAGCTTCTAGCCCTGTCAGCCTATCAGTATACTAAGACTGGTTCATGCTCTCCCTGACTTTTCTTCTCCAGCGAGACAGATGGTAGTGGGGTGGGGGGACGAGCGTTGTCCGTGGAGACCTGACCCATGTCCTCCTCTTCCCGCTCCAGGGTATCTACAGCTGCATCCATGGAGTGGCGATTGAGGAGCGCCAGTCCGTGATGAACTCCCCCACCGCGACCATGAACAACACACATTCCAACATCCTGCGCCTGCTCCGCACAGCCAAGAACATGGCCAACCTGTCCGGCGTGAACGGCTCCCCCCAGAGCGCCCTGGACTTCATCCGACGCGAGTCATCCGTCTACGACATCTCCGAGCACCGCCGCAGCTTCACGCACTCCGACTGCAAGTCCTACAACAACCCGCCGTGCGAGGAGAACCTCTTCAGCGACTACATCAGCGAGGTGGAGAGAACTTTCGGTAACCTGCAGCTGAAGGACAGCAATGTGTACCAAGACCACTATCACCACCACCACCGGCCCCACAGCATCGGCAGCGCCAGCTCCATCGACGGGCTCTACGACTGTGACAACCCGCCCTTCACCACGCAGCCGCGGTCCATCAGCAAGAAGCCCCTGGACATTGGCCTCCCCTCCTCCAAACACAGCCAGCTGAGCGACCTGTACGGCAAATTCTCGTTCAAGAGCGACCGCTACAGTGGCCACGATGACCTGATCCGCTCAGACGTGTCCGACATCTCCACCCACACGGTCACCTACGGAAACATCGAGGGCAACGCCGCCAAGAGGCGTAAGCAGCAATACAAGGACAGCCTGAAGAAGCGGCCAGCCTCGGCCAAGTCCCGCCGGGAGTTTGACGAGATCGAGCTGGCCTACCGCCGCCGGCCCCCCCGCTCCCCTGACCACAAGCGCTACTTCAGGGACAAGGAAGGGCTCCGGGACTTCTACCTGGACCAGTTCCGCACCAAGGAGAACTCCCCGCACTGGGAGCACGTGGACCTGACGGATATCTACAAGGAGCAGAGCGACGACTTCAAGCGTGACTCGGTCAGCGGAGGCGGGCCCTGCACCAACAGGTCTCACCTCAAGCACGGGGCGGGCGACAAACACGGCGTGGTCGGCGGGGTCCCGGCTCCCTGGGAGAAGAACCTGACCAACGTGGACTGGGAGGACCGCTCCGGGGGCAACTTCTGCCGCAGCTGCCCCTCCAAGCTGCACAACTACCCCACGACCGTGAGCGGGCAGAACTCGGGCCGGCAGGCGTGCATCCGGTGCGAGGCTTGCAAGAAAGCAGGGAATCTGTACGACATCAGCGAGGACAACTCCCTGCAGGAGCTGGACCAGCCGGCCGCCCCCGTGGCGGTGCCGTCCAACGCCCCCAGCGCCAAGTACCCCCAGAGCCCGACCAACTCCAAGGCCCAGAAGAAGACCCGGAACAAGCTGCGCCGGCAGCACTCGTACGACACGTTCGTAGACCTGCAGAAGGAAGAAGCCGCCTTGGCCCCGCGCAGCGTGAGCCTGAAAGACAAGGGCCGCTTCCTGGACGGCAGTCCCTACGCCCACATGTTTGAGATGCCAGCCGGCGAGAGCACCTTTGCCAACAACAAGTCCTCAGTGCCCGCTGCCGGACACCACCACCACAACAACCCCGGCGGTGGCTACATGCTCAGCAAGTCGCTCTACCCCGACCGGGTCACGCAGAACCCTTTCATCCCCACTTTCGGGGACGACCAGTGCTTGCTCCACGGCAGCAAATCCTACTTCTTCAGGCAGCCCACGGGGGCGGGGGCGCCGAAAGCCAGGCCAGACTTCCGCGCCCTTGTCACCAACAAGCCGGTGGTCTCGGCCCTTCACGGGGCTGTGCCAGGCCGTTTCCAGAAAGACATCTGTATAGGGAACCAGTCCAACCCCTGTGTGCCTAACAACAAAAACCCCAGGGCTTTCAACGGCTCCAGCAATGGGCATGTTTATGAGAAACTTTCTAGTATTGAGTCTGATGTCTGAGTGAGGGAAGAGAGAGGGTTGAAGGTGGGTACGGGAGGGTGGGGCTGTGGGCGTGTGGTGCGCATGTCACGGCGGGTGACGGGGGTAAACTTGGTTCCCATTTGCTCCTTTCTTGTTTTCCTTTATTTACGGAATCCTGGAGTTCTGATTCCTTCTGAGGGCAACCCCGGTGACCAGCACCGTCTCTCCTCCCTTTCCGGCTCTCTCCTCCTTCCCCACCTGTCAGTCGCTTCTGGTCGTGGGAAAGAGTGCGGTGGGCTCGCTCAGCACAGCACCGGGAAGGCAGAGTGGAGAGAAGAAGGGGCTGCGCGCAGGCTTCCTCCCAGCACGGAAGGACTGTTTGCCACCCGCGCGGAGCAAAGCGGGAGAAACAAAAGGAGGCCGCGTGAGCACAGGATAGCTCTTCCCAAACGGATCTTTAGGTGTAGGTGAGAAAGCAAAAGCGTCCCAATGGGACCATTTAGCCTACTGCCTGTGAAGGCAAAGAGGCTTTTGCTAAATTCTTGCCACTTCGGTGACATCTCTTTGGGGCCCGTGTGCCATGCAGAGGGCAGGAGGCCATGTGTGTTTATATATAAGCCAAAAAAAAAAAAAAAAGTTTGTTTCAATTCCTTGAGACCCATTGGTGGTGAACTGGGACAGAAAGGTCACGGGTGGATGACGGAGAGAACATCAGAGCCGTGCTGTGTGGTGCATTTGAGGCAAGAGAGGACAGACTGCATGTGCACGAGTGTCCCTGTACACTTGTATGTGCCTGTCGTCTACACAGCCACGCAGTCAGGGGCCTGTACCTGTAGACAAGGTGACCTTGACTCATGACGCTGTTTCTTCCAACGTCCCCAAACAGTTGCTCGGTTTGGCTTATATACAAACAGAGATGGTCGCGTGTTACCCGAGTGTTGGCTGTCTCTCCCCTTCACCCTTCCTGAACAAGGAGGATGGAAGTTCTTGACCGAGAAGATGATGCGGTCCAGACAAAAAGGGGATGAACCATCCTACAAGAGCAAGGTGCAAGAGTAACTGCTCTGTGGTTCAACCTGCTTTGACCGAGAATCTTCCAGGAAGGCGACCGGGAAATAGAAGCAGCCCTGATTCTTTGGCCCACGCTCGAGAGCAAAAGATCCTCTAAAGCTTTCCTGAGCTTTTTACACCTTCAGCTGGCCCAGGTTTGGGGAGGAGCTAGGTCAGGCTGGAAGAATAGGGGAGCTATGTGTGGTAGGGTAAGTGAGAGAGGGGGATGTTTTCAATGCTTTGATCCCTTCTTACTTAACCTGGAGGGAGGAGAGCTTGTGCCACAGAACTGGTCACAACTGATAGGGAACAGACAGATGGCTAAGGGGAATGAGCTTGCTCCGTGAGTACAGCTCAGGAGACGCGGAGGGAAGGGGAGAGGTTTGGAAGTGGAGAGGGTGTGGGGGAAGGGACTCCCTCACTACCCCCACTGGGTCTGGCTCCCTGAGAATGTGACCTTGAACCCCATGTGGACACTCTCAGTAGAAGCCCTTCCACCTTCCTGCTGCACCTTCTTTCCCTCCCAGGTGTACCATTTCGAGAATAAAAATATATATATAAATATGTGTATTTATATATATATATATCTCTCTAGAGAGAAAACTCCAGGGATGAGGGTACTGGCGGATGCAATGCCCCCTTCACTAAGTCGGACACTTGCGAAGGGAAATGAATATCTGTCACTGCTGGTCCTGAAACTTGGGGAGGGGGTGTTCTGCGGGTCAGCTCCACTGTCCTGCCTTCCTCCCCTTACCCAGGGTGGCAGCCCAAGAGCCCCGGGTCTGTTTGGAAGCTTGACTGCAGGATCTCCATGTTGCACACAGGACACATAAACCAGAAAGGTGCTCAACCTCCTCTGGAAGGAAGCTGCCATGTCTCTTCAAGTCACCCCCTCCAGGGCTGCTCTTTGCCTTCCTGTTTGCCCTGACTCACTACCCTTCCTCATTCCCCGCCCTTGACTGCTGTCCCCTGCCCTCCTCCTTGATTTTTACCTCAGTATCTTTCATTTTAAAGCCAACTGAAGGCCTTGTAAAGCTATGTTTCCTTTCTAAAACGAACCTGGGGGCAAGGGGCTGAACCTCTCACAGATTTGGAGAGAGGAGCGTGGAGTGCTTTACCTTAGATTCAAGGAAAAGACTTTGAGAGAGAGGACAGAGGGTGTGAGGCGTCTCCAGGAGGAAGAAGGAGAAGGGCCATATAAACATTGCTTCACCCTGACTCTGTCCGGGTCAGGGGCTCCTCCCCTCACTCTTCCTCTTACCTCACCCCTTTCAAATAAAAAAAACCAAACCAACTAAACCTAGCGAACAGCAATCTAGAACAAAGGGGGCTCTGTCGGTCTCCACTGGTGACAGAAATCAAGATGGTGTTTATTTCATATGTAAATATTTTGTTTTCTAATTAATTTTGTATAGATACAGTGTTCTCTTGTGAGTATTCAGGGTGGTGGGCTGGAGGGAGTGGGGTGGGATGGGAACGAAGAAGGGGAAACGTGTTTTGCTAAGGGTTTTCATTTTCCATTGGGGGAATTGTTTTGTATGGCTTTTGCTTCAGGGTGTCTGAGGACAAGTGTATGTGAATGGAGGCCACTGTGGTGAAAAAGCCAGGGAAAAATAATTTGTTGTCCATGCCTCCCTGCCTCACCAATCTTCTTGGTCCATGAGAAGTGTTCATGCCTGTCCACCTGGGCTTGGCACTGCGTCCGGTTTGACTCTAAGCGAAACCCAGGTCCCACTCCTATCTTCTAGGTAGACCCCAGCTTACCACATTCCATGCAAAGCCAAGCTGGGGGCACCATATTTTCCATGTCAGCACAGGGAAAATGGATAGGAAAGATTCCCAAAAGGGCTTAAATCAGAATTGAGGTCAAATTAACCCTCAGCCTTGATGTGGCTGAGAGGTTTCAGGAAGCTCAGTCCTGAGAAATCTCCCAAACACCCCCTTGTGATGTCAAACAACCATCTCAAACCCGCTCTTTCTTCCTAGTCCCTGAGTACTGGCCCCCTCCCGACTCCCTCCCTCACTCCTTAGGGATCAGCACTGCAAACACACCCAGAAAATTCCCACTAAGTCTACTCTTGGAAGCATGTGATATCTGATTACAGGGAGGTCGCCCTGGATATATGTCTTACACATGTGCATGCCTTTCTAGAAAGATAACCAGATCTGCTCAAAACTCAGTGGCCAGATGATTCTCTTGGGAAGGTTGCAGAAGTTGGTTTTAGAGGTAGAAGGGTGGGTATGTGAGGGACCGTGCCAGTAGTGACTTTATTTTGCCCTGTCCTCATTTCTGCACTCAGGAAGGTGCTATTTGCCTCGAGCCAGGGACCCATACCTGATCTTGGATTGACCAGACGAGCAGAGTTTCTTTCACTGGATCATTTGTTTTGTGAAGGGTGGCCGCCTCCCTCAATCAACCATGGGGTGAAATGCCCAAATCCATTGACACAAGATGTTACATCCTATTTTGTCCTTTCCTCCCATCGTCAAAAGCTGTCAGCTGGATAATTTCATTTTTCTCAACCTTTTCCTTGGCCCCCTTGGTCATTTCTCTTCAGCTGGATTTTTGAATTGGGACCAAATAAGGTACTTGTGGCCTGCTCAAGAAAACTTACAGAAAGGACGGCCAAGTCTTGTCAAGTTGTAGATGTTACTTCATTCCAAAATAACAAGCCAGTAAAATGCATGAGGATGAATTCAGCAGTAAGCCTCTTCTACTCCCGATTGGTCTGCACAAAGACCCAATCAATCCAAAACTCTGAGATTCCACAGACACCCTTGAGAGCACCAGTTCCAATTTTCTTTAGAATCCATGCTTTCTATCTTTGGTGTCCCCTATCATTCCCTTCCACCAGGAAGTGGGTTGGTGGGTGTGATCCTGTATCCCTACAGTGGCGATGCTTAAATCTCAGCATTTCCACCAACCTCAGATGATGTTCCCCTTGAATTTGCCTGAGTCAAGAATGTGCACACCCTTCAGAGTGATGCATGTGCAGTGGATCTTGTGATTTCAAAGTATGTCGCTGTGTATCTTCAGCCAGAACGTGGGAAACATTCTCGATGTCAATTCCCCCGTACTGGCCACAGCCATGTTGTGATTGGGGGGTGAAAAATCCCAAATGATTTCATTAAGTGTTGGTGGTGTCAGTAGTGCCCAAACGCATGTGTAATGTGATAAAATAGGAGTCTTCTATACAATTAAGTGACTGTCATCTGCCCAGTCTTCTGTGGCCATGGGGAGTTGCCCAAGGTGAAATTCTCCACACGGGAGGTGAAAAACTACTACCAAAACTGCAGCGTGCTGGTCACCTGCACATCTCACTTAAGAACTAGGATTTCTTTGTTTTTGCTTTTTGTTTGGCTTTTAGTTACTCGGAGATTTAGGGATAGAATAACCAGATTGTTTGGGCAATAGCCTTTGGAAAAATGCTATTCCAGAACTCACTTTATTCTTTTAATCCCCATCTTTGTACGAAAGCCCTGTTGTTGCTTGTGTCTGTCTGGTATGTTAGGAAGTGTTCACGTGTGTGCGTATGTGATGCAGCTGCAGTGCTATCGATGAATGCATTGGGCATTTCCAGCTCTTGTGGCCATAACTCCTATGCTTTCTGAGCCCAAAGCCATATAAGAAATGTGTGCTCAGTAGACTGCCAGACACTTTGGTAGGGCATTTACATTCTTCACCTGAGTGTCATAGACTCTTCTTTCTGTCTAAGGAACTGATCATGGATGATGAGCAGCTAAAGGTGGACAGTTACACTGGAATGGGTCTGGCCTTACAAATAGTGTACGATCCATGGTGTGACTTCAGAGGTCCTAAGAGGACCTTTTCCTTTTCATTTCCTGCCTCACTTCAACTACTGGCTTCCTACATGCATTTTTTCCTCTAGCACTGAGCTGCTCATCTGTCATCTAGATGAAAATAATCCCAGGAAAGGTGACATATTAAGCCATATTAGGGATTTATACATTTAAACACCTAGTTTACATTAAGATTCTTATTTCTTTTCCTGGGAAGAATAATACAGGAGAAGATAGTCATGATACGGAAGAGGGAGAGAGCAAAGAACAGAGTGGAACAGAGAAGGGAGTGAAAAATGCAGGCCCCAGAGTATAAAGACATTTAGACCATGTCACCCTCTACGTGCTTTTATTTAAGGCTCATGGGATGCAGGGATAGGGCTTCTAGGTAGGGATTATTTTTAACAAGCAGTCACATGAGTGTGTAGTTTGTGAGTTTCTAAATTCAATGCCTTAGAGGACAGGTAAAGAATTAGGACTCTTTCTTTCTGTAGGAAATAGAAGACTGGAACTTGTTCTCCCTTATAGGTAACTGAGTAGGCAGCTGGAAAGATCATAGTGAATCAATGTTATGATAATAAAAAGGTACTGTACTTCTCTGTTCTCTATCCCAGTTCACTTAATCTTCCAATTTAGGCATTGCTCTATGTTCTGTGTGTTCCCACCTCTGGAGGGGGTGCCCAGTGATCTCAACATACACTAACTGTTAAGGAGCTCCCATACTAGCAGGTGCTACTTAACCAGTGGGCAGTTCTTTCTTACACCTACCAGATATTTGGGACACGACTAAGATGTAGATTCAGCAGTCTGAAAGCTTCTAATGCTGACCTAGATCTAGGATTCCAGTCTAGTTTGAGGGTTCCAACATTACATAAAATCATGGGCTCTCTGAACACATCCCACCTCCATCCCATTCCAAAGACATTTACTCAGCTGTGCGGGAGCCCTGTGGATTCTATCACTTTAAGTATCTAGGGCTATCTATTCTCAATACAAAGAACTCTTACCCCATTAAAAAAACAAAACAAAACAAAACAAAAAAACCTTAAAGGGAAGTCAATGCTATTTCCATGCCTCAGAGACATTAGTGAAGTTTGGAGACTCTAATTTATGATAATGAAGCAAGGAAAAATAATTTTATCCAAAGAGTGATGGGTTAGGACAGCAGTACTGGGATTCAGTGGGAAAAGTTAGAAGTCATCCCTATTTCTCTGCCAGAATGTCCATTTGCATCCATTTCAGAGCTCATCACAATGAGCTGCTGGCACTATTTTGTGTTTTAAAACATAATTGCTGGTGTGATTGCAAGGGTGAGGACTCCTGATGAGAACTGAAGGTGGCAAGTGGAGTGAATGAGTAGAATTCCCCATAGCCTTGGGACTCTGGTGTGTAGAATCTGTATCTTTGCAAAGGAAACAAATAGAATTCAGCACCAGGATTAAGGGTAAAAGCACAACACTAAGCCCAATTTAAAAATGTTATTTTTCAAGATTTGGTTTCCACACTTCAAACCTGAACTCTCTTTGTTTTTAATTATTTTAATAGCATTATGATCTAGGGGGTGAAGCGGATACCAGTACTATGCAGGAGTCAAAAATAAAAGCTCTAATTAAGTACGTTGGTTCAATTAAGCCAGTGTCTGTTGAGCACATACTATGCCTCTGGACTGGTACTGTGAAGAATATAAAAGATTTTCAAATGGAGTATATTATACTCCCATGCAATATATGAGTGCAAAAGGCTCAAATATTTAAATGTATGTATTATGTTTGTAGTAATAGGTATGCACAAATTAATATATTTATACATGCAAGTTTTAATTTTTTCTGGTTTCAGGGTGTGAATAAAAGGTATTACCTATTGTTTGTTTTAAAAAACACTGGAGAGATTCAGCTCTCCCCATCACAGCCAGGCCTGGACCTCTCTCCTTTTTGGGGGGTGGGGGTGGGGAATCATGCCACCTCCTGGGTCTGAAGCTCTGAAATTCCCTCTCTGGCCACAACCTTGCACTTTCTGATCTTATCTCCCTTCCTCTATGCTCTATCTGCTGTTCTGGTCCATCTGTTTGGTCTGTTCTCTCTTCACCCGCATCAGCAATATGCTCAGCAGCACTCACTTTTCCTCTTGCCTTCTCAACACAACTAATTGCCTTTTTTGTTTTGTTTTGTTTTAAGATATTTATTTATTTGAGAGAGAGAGACAGAGCACATGCATGAGCTAGGGTAGGAGCAGAAGGAGAGGGACAAGCAGACTCGACGTATAGCATGGAGCCTGACATAGGGCTTGATCTCACAATCTGGAGATCATGACCTGAGCCAAAACCAAGTAAGATGCTTAACCAACTGAGCCCCCTCAGCCCCCTGCCAGTTGCTTTTCTAACTCTGCATCCCATCCTGCAATCATTTGTTCCACCTCCAAGAGCAGAGAGTCTTCTACCTATGCTAAGAGCACAGATTCAATCCATTTAGTCTTACCTGAACCCTATCCAGCTTAGACATCTTTTTATTTCTCCAGTGTTACATCCACTTCATGTTTTCGAGTGGCTGTTAAACTTGCTTTCCATGTTCCTTTCACTTTCACTGCCTCTTTCAATAGGCAGTCTTTCCTACTGTCTTGCTAAGAGCAGGTTTTTGGGGTTCTCCTATAACCTCTCTACCTCTAAATCCCTGCTGTCCTTCATTCATCTTTTCCGCCCTCTCTCCCAGCTCAGTGTCCCTCATCTCTGTGCTCTGCTGCCTATTCTCTGACCTGTTCTAGGTCCACTCCAGCCAGCAGTACTTCCTTGGTACGTCCTTCCTCTCTTTCACACATCTGCCTACCGCCACTTCTGACAGCACATCTCCCATCACTAAGAACAAATCCTACACAGTCTCTAAAAACAAATCTCTCAGTCCAATTAGACTGTTAAATTCCTGTCCTCTGTTTATCTTTTCACTTCCGACATTTCCCCAAATGGTAGCCTATCTTCACTTTGTCACCTAATGCCCATGGCTTAACTTTTAAACGTGGGCTGAGCCTTGGTCACTCTACTGAAATCACTCTGTGGCAGCTTTCCAATGAGCTTCTTGTTACAAAATCCAATAGCCCTTTCTCCTCCCTCCTCTTTGGCTTCATGAAGGCGAACCTAAATTTACCACTGGGAAGCAGCACGTTCTGGTTCTCATCCTAGCCCTCTGGTTCTCTCTCTGTGTTCTCTTGCTGGTTCTGTGCTTCCTCCTATCCCCTCAGCATTGACTTACCATAGTGTTCTGAGCTTGACCCTCTTGTCCTTATCTCCATGCTTCTGTAGCAATATTTTTGTCTTCCACCACTTGACAACTCTCTGGGGATAAATTTCAAATCTTTACACCTAGCCTCTCCTTTTCACTTCAGCTTAATGCACCTCCTGGACCAATCACCTCCTGGACGATTTCATTTTGAGTCAAATACTGAGACAATCCCTGCAAACCATGATCACCAAATTCCCCCTTCTGGTTAAGGGTACCACCCTTCCTTCTCTCACCAAACTAAAGCTTTGCAATGACTTTGCCACCTCTGTCTCCCTCATCCTGTGCCTCTAATCCTCTGGAAAGCCTGTAAATTCTTACCCGTAAGATTTCCCAGTCTCCCCATTTCATTCAAGCCCTTCCTTCTAGGCTGAGTGATTTCAGTATCTTTTAGCATGGTTCCAAGATTTTTCTCCTCCTGTCAGTATTCACTTCCTAAATATAAATTAAATGTCATTCCCCAACTTAAAAAAAAAAAAAATCCAGTGGGCTATACTTGCCACAGTTCAGCAACAAGAATACCTTCTTGTTATTTGCCTGTGGAAGCCCATGAAGCAGGACAAGCTGAATCATACATTTGTGTCTTACCTTTCCTTACCAACTTGTTTTCCCATGTGTCTTTCCTTCAACTGCTTCCTTAGCCCAGATTTCTCTCCTCCATCTCTCCCGTCTCCATTCTTCTATAATATCCATCTCCCTCTATACAGGTCTTCAAGAACAGAACAAATGGACCACCATATCCACCTTCCTTCATCCTAAGGAAAAAAAAAAAAAAAACTATAAATATGCCTTTTGTGAGTGTCCATAGCACTTTAATTAGATCTCTCTAGTGATAGCTATCACAGACCCCTCTTATTTTATGATTATTTATATATCACATCTCACCTACCAGATTATAAACTCTCTGTGGTGGTCAGGGGCCGTACATGTATTCATCTTTTTTATCTCTTGTAGCACTTATCAGTGCATCTCGTATATGGAAGGCACTTGTACATATTTGATATTATAAATTAAAATGGAAAAGAAGTCACTTTATTCTGCCCAGAGGATACTTGAATCTGCAGTAAAACCCAAGGTTGAGTCCCTCCGCTTCTATCTCTCTATTTCTGCACCTACCCATATCACAGCAATATGCTGAACGTATATATTTTCATGGTAATTATTATTTCCAGTGGGAATTTGGATTCTTTGAAGCTTTGTTCTGTCAAGTTACTCTGTGACTGTTTTATGGTTAGTAGTACTTGGAATACTACACATACAGGAATCAAGTATGTATCAGAGGGAGATATCATGGAGGATATTGATCAAATGTTAGGTTTCCACACTTTTCAGATGCTTTCAGTAGAGCTTGTCTCCAGACACTTCACTCCTGGACTGAGTTTAACAACCTGACCTACGCTGGGATTGATCTGGCTTTGATGCAGTCTGTAGCCTTTTATCCCCCTTTGTTTTGGGGGGCGTGAGGCGGGGGGCGGTGCTGGCAGCAATGACTTGCAGCACCAGAAGGACCTTGTCACAGTTCAGGCTCACTAATCCCATATTCAAATGAGCCCTGAATGGTGGTTCAGTAGGACTGGTATATCGTGCTGTACACTTGGTACTTTCTGCACCTGTATCTATGCTCGGTCAGATTCAAGAAACTCTCTGTGCTGCTCACAACCTTGTCTTGATGCTATCTCCTCTTTTCTGGGCTCTCTGGATTCTCACTGTAGCTGAGGCTTTGTCCACGGGACTCCTTCCCCCTCAAGGGAAGTCAGAAGTTGAAATAATCAAGCACTCCATTTCTGATCTGTATTGCAAATGAAAGTAGATTAGGATTTGGATGAGCTGACTCAGAATTCTAGTCTCTTTAGCACTCCTTTTTCTCTAAATGTGAAGGGATTCATTACCTTAGACTTGACAACATCACCTCTGACTTTATGGCTCTCCTATCCCTTTATTCCTAGAACCCTGCTCAGCTCCTTGTGCCTCCATGTTATTCCACTAAGCAGTCTGCCCTGTTCCTTCTAGTCAGTGTCAGTCCCTGTTTGTCCTCCTGATGAAACTCTTGGAGCTGCTACTGTCCTTTTACTTAAGCCGCTCTGGTACCTGATAATGTTCCCTTCTCCTGGCCAGCTTCATCTATAAATCTCATTATGTCATTGATCATGAATTATTCTCCTTTGGGAGGCCATCTTCTGCCACTGTGTGCTAATTTAAAGCGTACTATACAGAACTGAGCTCAAATAAGTTACAGGCCGTGACAAGTCTCTTCTTCAAAAAAGCGAATAAAGTCCATTCTTCATTGAGACAGGAGGGAGGTAGAGGAAATGTGATTGGCAAGATGGGACAGAATGTGACAACTTGGGAGGCACCCTAACAAAAATTAAAATGTAAGTCTAGAAGGAGAATTTTTCTTCTTCAAAGTCCTATCAGGTATAGACAGTCCTGCTCCTGGGAATGGGGCAGTTAATATTTTAGAGCAAAATCCAGCTCATTGTGTGTGTGCGTGTGTATAACTTTTTTAGATGATGAAGCACACACACACACCAATGAATCAGAGTCTGATAATAGCTAGTGGGAGGGTAGGAAGTCACCATCCTTATAAAGGACATTCATAATTCATTTTTGGACCAATGGAATGAAAATAAATCTAGGAAGTCGTAATATATCCATAAGGTTTTTTTTTTTTTCATGAGGTGTTCATCAATTTTTTTTCCCTATAAATACCTGAAACATTAAGGCAGAATAAGAGGAAGAAAAAAGTTAGGAAGTCTACAGTGGAGTTTCGCTTCATGTCATAAAGCCAGGAGCCAGCACTTGAGTCTCTTGGATCCTGAGACTTGGGTTACTGGTTTTGATGATAGCTTCAGAAAAAGGGCAAGACCCAATGCTGATGACCTTCCAGATGTCTGTCTGCTCCTTTAGTTCCTTGGAGTGAAAGCTCACTCAAACTTAGCTTATTCCCAGGGGATAATTGGACTGAGGATAGAAGTACACCTACCTGATTTCTATTTTCACCTGTAATCTGAGATGTAGCAGAAAAGGAAATAATTTTAAGAAAATTAAAAAACACTTTCTGAGGACCACCTTTGTGCTCAGGTATAGACTGGAGGTTGTTTGTTCCAATGCCAAAAATAGCAGGGAAGGGGACAACTGTCCAGAGCACCACTAGGAAAGCAAGAAACATATCACACCTGCCTTCGGCCATAACTGTGCCTAACCGTGATGAGTGAGGGTCTAGAACCAAACACATCCACGAGGTCCTGCCTGTCCACAGGGGGTCAGGCCATGCATCAGCCCCGAGCCAGTGTCCCTCAGACTATGGAGCCCACAGGCTCCTGGGCAGAGAGGAAGGGTTCCCATCACACTACCCTGCCCCACAGACTTTAAGCCACCAGGCCATCTTCGGTCTGTCCTGCTTGCATTAAGAGATTCATGTCTGAGATCTGACAGGAGTTCAGCTTCTCCTGTGGATGTGGCCACAGGAAGGTGAAATGTGCTGAGCTGCCTTTTCTCCTTGGCTAAGGATATTACTTATTTTCAGAGGGGACATTAAAACACACACACACACACACACACACTAAAACATGCCTGCCTGAAACCTCAGTCATTCAAAAGAATCCTCCGTGTAGTTAACTCCCAATGTCACTGTCACATTTTAATTATAATTGATCATTTTCTTTTGAAATTAAGGGCTATTTAATATTCCCTCTGGCTGCAATAAGAACCATCTGGAAACCACAGTCTGGGCCATAATGTTGCCTCTGCCTGAGTTGTGCTCCCACATATTCACCCAGACAGCACAACTGGACCTGATTTGATCTCTTTGCCATGAGCTCCTCTACACTCGTACACATCCCCAATACATACAGTCTTAATGGACTCAAAATTGTCAATTTTAGTCACCTTATGGAGAAACAGGGATACATTCCTGGTAGAAGAAAGTGCTCATTTAGAGCAGGATGGACATATTCTACCTTATCAAGCTAGTGTTTTCTCTTTTGTTCTACCTAGCCTGTGGATCACTGACTACTCAAGATTTGACAGAGTGTCTAGGCTTTACGTGAAAGGAGCATTTTATTTGAGGTGGAATAACCTAGTTGTCCTGTTTCCTGTTCTTATCTTAGCCTGTGGAATTTGCGTGGAACTCTGATGTCCTGTTGTTGGATCCCATTGATGCTAGAAAGATGGAGAGACAGAAGCCATCCCTGCACCCACCCCAGCAAGGACAGACAGTCCTATCACTCAGATACATACTTATACATATGTGCCAACATCTATTCTTGACAACACCATGAGCAGGAGTGGAGAAGTCTATCTTCACGGGGGACAGGAATGGTAATACTGGTCTTGAAAGATTCAAGAATCTTTCCTCTTCCAGGGTCAGGAGCAGGGAAAAGATCAAGACTTCATGACAGTAGGAAGCAAGGACCCCAGAGTAGCCTCCAGGTAGATTTCTTACTGAGAAAATTAAAATAGTAAAAATACCCTTTCTTTGATGCAAATGTAATTGGAAGACAACTCGGGCACTTAGAGCTTTGTTTCCCCTCATCCACGTATCATCTCTTGCCTTCTCATATTGCTCTTTCTCAGTCTGGGGATCTGGAGGTAGTCTATGTCCTGAATCACACACACTGCACACTGTACAGATGAGAAGTCAAGAGTGCACAGAGCTTGAACATGTGCATAGTATTTAATGAACCCAAGCCAGAGTCCAATAAGCCTAGCAGCATCAGCCCCTCTGTATTTCAGTGACTGAGGACAGAACCTGCTGTGCATGCTGGGGACCTTGGATCCCAGAGCAGAGACGACATGGTTACGAGACTGCTCCTGAGTTTTGTAGGCACTTCCACAGATAAGGGCAATTACCTTGGTTATTTCTTGGTCGTAGGCACAAGACATGGAGCATATAGAAATTTGAGGAGTTGTTCCTTGAGCATTCTTCACTTAATTCTTTTGTAGAAAGGCCCTGAGCTATGGCACTTTACAGCCTGCTACCCCTCCTTGGAGGATAGCATTTCTAGGGTTACCAGCAGTCCCTTTAGGCTATCACCACATTTAGCCTGTGTAAATCCAAGTCCTCAGTATGTGAGTATGGGATAATCTACCACAACCATTTCTCCAGATGGCCTTTTTAGGCATGGAAATATGATCACCTTTTAATTTTACAGATGAAAAAGTTGAAGCACAGCAAAATTTGATGACTAGCCAAAACTAAGGTTATTTAGGAAATTCTTGGCAGGACCAAAGCTTGTCTGAATTTCCAACCCTCATCTTAGCTCACTCAGTAATGCTACCTGAATTGTCCATCCCCACCTCTTGTTAATAACACATCATTTTTCTCTAGTGGGCAAAAATCACTAAGGCCAGGCAGCTGATTTATCCAAACCTGTCCCATGGAATTTTGTCTTCTTTGTAGACCCATAACACACACACACACACACACACACACACACACTGCACAGAGTCCTCATGACTCTACAGAGACAAGTCAGAAGAGTTAAGAATAAGGCAGGAACTTTGAAAATCAGAGAGTGGTAGAAAAGTTTCTGTATTGAATCGTTGAAGGCCAAATGACGTAAACATTTTTGAATTCTGTGGGGTAAGACTATGAATAATTTTTTATTAAAATTTTTTTATGTAGCATGTAACCCACATAAATAAAAAACTTAAGGAAAACTGAGGCAGAGGCTTTCTTGCAGTGTTAATATGGGGAAGGGAATTTTCAGGAATGCATTCAAGGAAATCGAGATGCTCTGAAGGCATCAGAAGCTTTGGTCAGCCCACAGTGAGCAGAGAACCTCAGGGGAGAGTCTCCCAGACTCTTCTGGGTACGCCTATAATTTAGTTAAGTTTAAACACAGCAAGCCTGATTCCAATATTAAGGCATGCATTTGTTCTGGAAACAAAAGTAGAAGTTTAAGGAAGTTCACATATACAATGCATCCAGAAGGAAGGCTTTATAGCCCCTGGATCCATAATCATTATTGCCTGCCTAAAACATGAGGAGGGGAGACTTGAGCATTATAAAAACTAATAAAGTTCTCTTCAGAATTTTATGAAACTTTGATCTTGCCCCCAAGATTATAATGGTGAATTATTTAAGCATCCAGAGCCCGGGGATCCTGCAACCACCTTCTCCTGAAATCCACCTGTTCACAGATGAATGGCATCGAGCTCAGGAAGTAATCAATCTTTCCAAAGAGGATAGTGTCTTTAGTTTAATCCTGCCACAGAACAGATTTTAGTTCATGTATGGAGGGCATTCTGTTTATACCAATAGCAATAAAAGAGCTCTAAGTGTCTTAGCTTAATGTAGAAAAAGAAATTTTTTTTAAATTTCATCAGATCATCATGTCCCTAGAGGGAAGACAGGACAGGAAATAGGAAGGTGGTAAAGTCCTTAAATGAGTGAGTGGGGAATCTTCTGTATCATTGATTGCACAGTGTAGTCATTCCCAGGAACCTAGTTTCAGGAAAGAACATGGGCATAGAGGAGGTAAGCTTTAATGTAGTCAGATGATGCAGAAGAGGGTATTAGAACTCCCCTTAAGCTCAAAGTTTAGAATGAAACCAATTATAAATGTCTTCTCTACTTTTTGCTTCCCAATGAGCCACATGACATTGTGATGGTATCATAGTAAACCAAGAGGTTCCATGGTGACTTCAGCCTTCACATGAGTGCCATTAGGGATATGTGGATCATGATGTTTTTCATGGATAAGCAACGGGGCCTGGAGCCATGAACATTTGGAGCTTCCTCATCCCTTGAGGTGACTTTTCCCTGTTATACTACAGCTATATCCTTTTGTGGAAGGGGGAGAGAGAAAAGGATTCATGGGTACCTAAAAGCATATAAAATAACAGAATTATTCAACTGAGCATCTTGTGCTTAGTATTAAGATTAAATAGAAAGGAGGAAGACAACCTCAAGCATGACCTTGAAAGGATAGCTCAGTTAACATTATGAAGGAAAAGTTTGACAAAATTCATGTCTGCACAAGACTGAAGCTGCTAAGATGACAGTCTACATAAAATGAGAGTACTTTCCCAGTTGGGGTAGATTTTAGTGATCCAGGATGCTCAGTGTTTTATGGAAAGGCAGACCAAGGTAAAGTCAATTTCAGAGCCGAGGAATCCCTGCGGAGCAGTGAACTCCACAGGAGACTCTATTTCTTAAACTCTTTCTCCCTGAGACAAGGAGCAGGATTTAATTCCTCTGATATGGTGGCTTTGATTCCTTCCCAAATCAGGCTTGTCCATTTGGTCATTGGCACCTGGACAGCTCACACCTCTCCTTGGTCTCTTGCTTTCTCTGTCTGAGATGAAAGAATAATCTGTATAACCTTATTTGGATAAGGGCTGGTAGAGAGATAAATGAGACCAAGAACAAAACTGCTATCTTCTGGGGCAGTTACCATTGTTTTCTGATATCCTTTGTTTCCTTTTCATTTTCTTTGTCGTATCAGAGGGAAATCTACTTGGTCATCGTCAATTACACAACCTCTTGGCAAAGTTTGCTATGGAAGTTCATGAAGAACAAATAGAATCAGCATATTTCATTTAATCCTGACCATTTTGCGGGGGGGGGGGGGGTTCTGTTCTCTCCCCCAAAGCAACCTCTTCTTTGAGGTACTTTATCTCCTCTTTCCTTTCCTGGCAGCCATGATCCAAAACAAATTTTAGTGGTTGGCACTGAACAAAGAGAATAATAGCTGTAATAGGAAATAGACTGAAATACCTATGTTTTTAGCAATTGCAAAGTAGGTTTTAGCATTGAACCTTCCAGGTTCCTTACTGGAAACTCTTCCTTGCCTCTCAGTCTTCTTGGCAGCTCTCTTGATTCCTTGTCATGATTTTAGTTTCCCTCCTCTCCTCCACTCCATGAAGGAGGGATGTGTTCCTTAAGCTGCATTGTTATCTAAATTATTAGATTGTTAAAGAAAATCTTGGTAATTTCTCATGGTTTTCTCATTATTTTTTAACTTAAGGAGATGGAGAAGGTAAAAAGAAAAAAAAAAAAAAAGGACAATGATAAGCAAATAAGAAAGGCCTTATTACCAGGTGCTTCAATTCAAGGTCAAGTGCTGGGAAAGTATGTGCCCTCCAGTGACAGCCTTCAGTTCTAATAGTGGAGAAGGGTGTGCTCTGGAATATTAAGCAATCTTTGTGAGAATGTACACCAGGGCTTTGACTGAGGTGCCTGTCGTGTGCACAGAGACATTTGTGGTTGTTACTTCTCCTCTCTTTCTTATTGTCTCAAAGCACAAGCCCCATATGATGGAGGATGCTTGGGTTTCAGTCTGAGTGTGCTGGTGATATAACACTACCCTGAGACCACAGAGTTTCTAAGTATCTTGCCCAGTGAGTTGTTGTACATTATTTTTTTAAGCATTAATACCGTGTCTCCTTTGGAATGAAAGAGAAAAGGTGAAACAGGAAACAGATTCAGTGACAAGTAGACAAAAAGCTTTATTCTGGAAAGTGCCCCTCACTGAGCTGAGAAAAGTTTAAAGGCAATGAAGGGAGAAATTAGGGTAGAATGATTTGAGGGTGAAAAGATGACGACACCAACATCCAGGTGCTCTGGTCTATTCCATAAATGATTTGTTTGCTGTTCCCTATGAGCTGTGGCAGAAGGAGAAGCTTTGCTGCTGTTGGTTGTTCAGAAAAATGGTGACAGAATGAGTTTAGAAAGAGGCATAGGCTTCTTTCCAGGAAGACATTGATAAGCATTGTACCTTAACTCTTCAAAAATTCATCTACAGACCTTTAGGGTCTCTTCTCAAGCGATTTCCACTCTCCGGTCAAGAATATTCTGAGTTGAAAAGCCTTAGACCCATTATGATTATATTTACTTAAATTGGGAAGCCAAAGGGCACTGTGAAGAACAAAATATATCAGGGGAATAGAGTTAGCTGAACCTTTTCTTCAATTTTGGAATGATTTTGGATCACAATGTTAGGTCACCTCTGAGAGAGAAAATCTTTTAAATAAAATTATTTCTTCTCTTCCCCAGTGAAAACACCAGGTTTCTAATCTGATTACTGTTTACTTCAGGAAGGAAATTGGTAGATTAGATTACAAATAGGCATTTTATAGATTGATTTAATCCTGAGTCTTACACATATTAACATGGAATTTACTGACTCAGACATGATCTTTTAAGCTATCAAATAATACTAAAGGGCAGTAGATCATACGCTCTGTGCAAACCAGAAATGCTAAAATGTTAGATAATCTTCCCAAATACTCAGAATCTCAATAAATTCTACTGTACCTACACTGGATTTAGGAATTAGGCAACAGAAGGAGAGAGGCAGAGAGCCATTGATTGAGACTCAGGGTCATTTCTTTTTTCGTTATTAAAGAAAAGGAAAAAATCCAAGGACAGTTCTCAAATCAGAATGTAAACTCTACACTTTCATTTAGGAATTTGATTAAAGTTTAAAGTAAATATTCAGATTTTTTTTTTAACTAAAACCCCTTTTATTGGGAGATTTGGCCTGCAGTGTAGGAGCATGTTTTTAGAAAGATGGCTTATTCACACACTGCTATTTATTGAATGAGAAGCCCATACCCTGGATACGAAATAGAACAATATGAAGTTTATGCCCTTGTGAATCTTACGTATTTATGAGAGGAAATAGACAATAAATAAATTTCAGATACTTCAAAGTGCCAAGGAGAAAAACAAGGCAGAATGGGCGGGGGGGCGCGGTAGGGGACAATATGAAAGGTATGGGCTGCTATATGTTTTCTAGGGTGGACAAGAAAGTTTCTATGAATAGGTAACATTTAAGCAATGGCTCAAATGGGAGTGAGCCTTAGGGCTTTCTGTATGAGGGTTTTTTCAGACAAAGGAAAAGCAATTGCAGAGATCCTGAGGTCAAACCACATGCTTAACATTCTTGAGGGAGAGCCAGGATGCCCCTGAATAAGGAGAATGTAAGAGATGAGGTCAGAGAGGTGGCATTGGCCCACAGGCCTTGTAGGCCAATGTTAAGGGTTTTTGCCAGGAGCAAGAAGAGAAGTCACTAGAAGGTTCTGAGTAGAGAGTGATATGACCTGACTTCCATTTTAAAAGAAGCATTGTGACTGCTGTGTTGAGAATATACAAGGAGAGTGTAAGCAATAGGAGAAACAGCAAGGCAAGTTAAGAAGCTATTGCATTAATCCACGTAAAAAATGACAGTGGCTTGGGCCATCGTGTTAGCAGAGGTGGTAAAAAATGGTTGGGTTCTGGAAATGTTTTGAAGGGTTTGCTGATGTATTAGATATTAGAGTGACCCTAGAAGTTTTGGTCTCAGCTACTGGAAGTTTGGAGTCGCCATCAATAAAATTGAAATCCTATAGATAAAGCAGATTGGGGAAGAGAGCCTTATAGTAAGTTTAAGATGTCTGAGAGACACCAGAGCAGATTAGGCTGGTTAGTCTATTGGATATATGAGTCTTGGGTTTAGGGAAGAAGTAGAGCCTGAAGATAGAAATTTGGAATTCATGGGCATTTAAATGGTATTTGAAGCCATGAAACTGAATCCAGGGAATGAGTAGACAGAAGAGAGTCCCTGGGCCAGAGCCCCCAGAGATGAGGAGGGAGCAGCACTGGAAGGACCAGCAAGGGGTAAATCAATGAATAAAATAATATTGTTTATCCATTGATAAACTGAGAAAGAGATGTTCTCAGTGGACTGGTGGGAACACAGGCATGAGGGCAGTGCACTCATGAAAGAGTGGGAGGAAAGGAAGTAGTGACAAGATGAATTAACATCTCTTTTAGGAGTAAAGGGAACACAGAAATAGCAGTAGGTGTTAAAGGGTGTGAGGTCCAAGGAAGGATTTTTTTTTTAATTTTTTTTTTAAGATGTGAGAAATAACAGCCTGTTTTATGCTGATCAGAATGACCCTGTAGAAGGGGAAAATTGCTGCTTAAGGGGAAAAGCTCATTGCTGGAGGGATGTCTTTGATAGTGTGAGAGGGGACGGGATCCAGGGCACAAGTGGAGGGAATAGCTTGAGGAACCTAACCGGGCAGTTACAGTAATAGGAGGGCAAGACTAAATTTGGGCCCAAATGGAAGCGGGTTGGTAAATGTGATGGTGGGAATATGTCTTTTCTGATTGGTAACTTTTTAGTGAAATACAAAGGAGGTTCATCAGCTAAGAGTCAGAATCAGGAGCAAGTATTGGAGATTTTGGAAGAGGGGGAGGCATGAAGGACTTATATAGCCCATCTAGCAGATGAAAAGCAGCAAAGAAAATGTAGGAGACTTGCTAGGTGGCACAAAGAACTCCCTTGAGGTTTTTAAAATCATGAGGTTAGAAGCAACTTAAGATATTTTCTTCGGCTACATCCAGCTTAGATAGGGTAGAGAGTTGGATTTAAGTGGGGCTGGGGTTTAACCAGCTGAGTACAATGAAGGGAGCAAGAGACACAGTTAAGGGCAACTGTGAAGCAGTGATTATGACTGGCCATGGAAGCTAAGCTAGGTGAGGAGAAAAGTGAGGGGTTTTAGGGAATCAGGAATAAGGACATATAGTCAGGGACGAGGACCGAGATGCGGCCTGGAGTCACCAAATGACTGAATCATGTTCCAGAAAGACTAATCTGGAAATTAGGAGCTGAGTCAGAGTGGGTGCCTGAGGCTTCCACTACACAGAAGTCGTGGTTATTGGTAGAGACACAGTCTGGGTCTGGCGTGGGGTTGTGAGCTGATGGTAGGTGGAGACAAAGGTTATTGAAGGAGCAGAGGCGGAGGAACGGAGAGGCCAGGATGTGGGAATAATGGTTTACGTGGCTATGGAAGGCAACACAGATTATGACTGGAATGGTACTACAGATAGTGACTGGAATGCGGTGATCCAAGAATATTTAAACAGCTGCTTCAAGTAAGGGAAGCAGCTAGTGTAGTCTTGTGTGTCTCAAAGCTTGTTTGTTGTTTTGTTTTCTTTTTATTTTAAGGAAGGGTGAGGGATGGTGGTCCAGATATGGCAATGAGAAGTAAGGAAGGTGCCCCTTCCACCTCTAGGCCCAGTGGCATGAGGAATGTGGGAGAAGAAATGCCTGCCCCCTGAGAAGGATACAAGGTCTTCAAGGAAAGCCAAGTTTCTGTGGGAACAAGGAGAAAGCAGTTGTCAGGGTTGTGGCCAATGATGAACCACTGACTCATGGATGGATTTGGAGACCTCATCAAGGATGGGAAATGAGCTCAGATGGGAGATGCCTGGTCATCTGGGAATGAAAGTCTAAGGGGTGAGAGCTATTCTGACTTCTCATGGAGACTATACCAAGCAAGACTTAAAGGCATCTTGGATCAGTCCTGATGGTCTCTTTGTCAGACTGAGATGGTAAGGTTTAAGTGCTGGAGGTAGAGTCTTGCCAGCAGAATGGAGTTCCGGTGCCTCTTGTTCAAATCCTGATATTTGGGTGTTTTTTTTTTTTTAAACTTCGACTAAAATCTCTATTGCCCTCTTTGGTGGGCCATAGCTTATTTTTATAGATGTCAGCAAATGGGATCGTGAGTTGAAGCCACATTTTGACTATTTGCCCTGGAAATTCCAGAGCACATTTTCACAGTAAATCATGTCCTTCCTATTTTCAAGTCTCCCAACTAAGTTAGTTTCCTTAAGGGAATCAGAATTCTTTGTTCATCTTTCTCCTCATTTATCCTTAAAAAAAAAAAAAAAAAAAAAAAAAAAAAAAAAAAAAAAAAATCAAAGTAAAAGGATTGGAAAGCAGCTTTCCTCAGTTTTGCTAAATGAAGGTGTTCTCTGGCTGATCATTTTCATTTAGTATTTTCTTTTGTTAGAGAGGAACAGGGGCACAGTAGCATAGGAGATGATCAAAAGTCTTTAAAAGATTTGGGAGAAAAGTTTGGAAGAGCAAGAGAGAATTAGATTTGAGTGGGGCTGCATGAAGAGGACAAGGCTTATAGGGAGGGCCTGAAGAAATCCGAAATTTCATGAAATAAAATTTTTTCAGGAATAAAAATCCACTGTGTTGGGTTTTGGATATTGAGCAAGAGCAACCTAGAGTCTACGCCCAGGAACATTCCACATACTTCTGACACAGATGGTGTGCTGATTCTGTTTCATTTCCTGTGCCCTTTGAGGGGGTTGGGGGATACCTCTCACAATTTGAAAAGATACTGAAACTGTCCAACAATCTCTGACCATCAGGAAAGGGACCACTCAGTGTACTTAGTCATCTTCCTGCCTGGCATTTTCCCAAAAATACTAAATTGTGTTCATCCTGGCTTGTGAAATGCCATGTCTTGGTTCTTGTGTTGGAAGGCTATTGCAACCAGTTCAAGGGGTTATCCTGTGCTTCATGCACTGAAGACTAAAAGGAAGTAAGTCAAGCTAGCCAGGCATCATCTTGCCATGCCTTCTCTTTGCTTTCAGACCTCTGGGCCTGCAGCCTTTCAAAGGTAAGCAGAAAACAGCATGGCTTCCATTACCTCTGCCTCAGATTTCCCCTAGTTCAGGTGGCCTGCCACACGTGGTTAATGGGGTACGCCTGTTTGTTAAGGGAATTTGCAGGAAGTGAGGGGCAAATCTTCATAGGAGCTTTGTTACCCAATGACCATCCCAGCGTAATACTTCAGAGTAGACTTGATGCTTGTGGAAACATTTCAGGGAGCTAGGCAGCATGTTCTGGTGGAAATCAGAGAAGGGACAGGATAGGGCAATGAGCTCTTGCCCCTGAGGGCAAATCTCTTTTCTTCCACTTGACAGGAGCCAGTGTTCGATCGGTGTCATAATTACTCTTAGCCACAATGACTGGCGTGTGTGTGCCCATGAGTGTGTGCGTACACAAATGTATTTGAGTGTGAGGGGGTGATGATGATGGAAACCACAAAATACAAATCCACTGTAGGGTTGGGTTGCAAACTCAGAGCCGCTCCCCCTCCCGAGGTCACATGGCAGAGGGGAAACGTTCATAATTTTCCCAGTGTAGTAGGCTCCCCAGGGAAAACACAGAAGACTCAGGCTTGCCTTGACTCTGTGAGGCTCAGATCCCCCCCACCCACCCTGGGGCCGGCTCTCCTTCCTCTTGACTCTCAGATCCCCAGCCCACCCACCTCCAAGTTCTTTTTTTGTTTGTTTGTTTTGTTTTGTTTTCTGTAAATATATATTTCTTATTTTGGACGTGCAGGGATCAATTGAGATTCTGGAGTGGGGGGAGGGGGTGGATGACTGGGTCTTTTTATTTTTTCCTTTCTCTCTTGGATTTTGGTGTTTGAACTTGAAAAAAAAATAATTACAAGTATATATATAAGCAAATGACTTACCTTAAAAAAAAAAAAAGAAATAAGTTGATTTCATTCTTTTGATTTATCTTGTTTCTCATTGGGGTTGGGTGGGGGTGGGGGGTCTTTTGGGTGGAGGGCTTTTTTGTGAGCTGTATAGATTTCCAGTTTGGACTTGTTCAAATGATGCAGGAACAAAAATTAAAATGAATTTAGAAAAAGACACAACATAAAAACAAGAAAAACTTTGTGATGTATAAAAGCTGTAAATAGTCAAAGATTCTTTCTCTTTTCTAATGGCAAATTATTTCTGTCACTTTATATTCAAAAAATAAAGAAACCTACCACAAATTATCAGGGTAAAAAAAATCCAGAATCAGAGTTTTGTTTTGTTTTGTTTTTGTTTTTGTTTTTTTTTGGAGGGGGGGTGGTCTTTATGCCTTCTTTACTATGGCTTAGATAAGTGTATTATAATAAGATGTTGCTTGGGAAAAATCTCTTTCTCAGTCAGTTTCTGGATGTCAGTGGTAGTCTGGAATCATGACTCTGGTTGAGTTAGGAATCGGTTTCTGCTAGCTGATAATTTGGTCTCATGGTAAGGGGCTGGGGGAGATTAAATGATTATGATCTTAAAGCCATTTTTTTCATTTCTGTAAGATTCTTTACTCCATTATAACTGTCATCTACTTTTCTTTGTCTTTTCAGCATGGAAAATTTTAAACATATTCAAAACTAGACAGAATGGTATAATGAACTCCCTGGGTCCATTGCCCAGCTTCAATAATACCAAGTTATATCAATCTTCTTACAATCATATCCTATCCCTTTCCCCATCTAAATTATTTTGAAGTAAGTTCCATAATTGTATTAACTTAATATGTGAATATTTCACTATGTATCCCTAAAAATTAAGGACTCTAGATTAACCTAAATATCATTATGACATCAAATTTCAGCAACAATTCCTTGATAGCAAATAATTAGTTACTGTCCAAATTTCTAATTTTCTCAAATTTAATACTGTTTTATAGCTGTTTTTATTTTCATCATAAGCTAAATAAGGTCCAAAGAATTGGTTGCTATTCCTCAAACTTATTTTAAATCTATAGGTTCACCCTTCAACTCTCTTTTTTCACTTTGAAATGTATTTGTTAAACAAATGGAGTCTTATACTATAGAGGTTCCCACAGCTGGTTTTGCTGGTGGCATCCCCATGGTAATGATTAACATGTTCCTCCATCCTCTGTATTTCCTATACATTGGTAATTGTCTTACTCTTTAATGCATTCTTCTTCCATTGCTTAGAAGTATCAAGAAAGCAAATTGGACCTCATTTTAACCAATGTGCAGTGCATTTAAAAGAACTCTCTAGTCACATACATCTTCCAGATGGACAGAGCAATATGGATCTATTCACAAGATGACTCAGCTCTTCCCACAGCCAAGACAAAAAACAAAGACTTATTCTGGCTTTCTGACCTGTCCTTTTGGCTAATACATTTACCTGAATTGCCTTCTTTTCTTCTCTAGTCCCAAATCTGTTACTAACTATATATATATGGGTATTGGATGATTTCTCTTACTATACCTTGATTTCTAAATTATTCTAGTTAAATGATATTTCTGATAATAAAAGACAATAGCATAGATACATGTAACATTTCAAATGGAACCGATAAAGCACATTCCAACATCACTTTAAGAAGAGTCATGGGCTCCTCCTGTAATTCTAGGACTGGGAAGGACTTTACAGAGAACCCATTGCTAAGGAGCCACAATGAACTATATGTGTGGCAAAGTCCTAGCTGGAAGCCAGAACTTCTAGTCCCTAGTTCAGGGCATATTCCAAGAGGATGTATTATCTTTTTGGAGTTATTTTCTCAGACGGATTCTCTGAGAGGATTCCTCCTGTATTTTCCTCTCTCCTGGAAAAAAAAAAAAAAAAAAAGTTCCCTTTTTTTCTGAGCATACCTGAAAGTAGACAAACATTAACTTAAAGCCCAAATTCTCAGACATAGTAATTCTCTTCGGTTATGAAAATATTTATTTAAATCCCACATTGTCCTTGAGCCATAGAATTGCTTTAATAAAAATCTGGAATTTGCACAGTAGGTTCAATGTAAAAACCTGAGACCTGTTCTTTTGAAAAGTTGGGAGAAACAGGACTTCTACCCGAATCTTGGCTCTAGTTTTAAATAAGGGAAACTTAAGAGTAGGTATCTGAATTCTGGTGGGAACCCCCAGTAAAAACTTTGATCATGACAACAGCATCTCAACAAAACAAAAAAGATAGACTCAATTGACCAGGTCACCCTGTAGGCATACTCAAGACTATAGCAGGTGTCCGTTCTTTATACTACCTGCCTCACCCAACACCTGGGCTTTCAGATTAGTTAGCTCAGAGCACCTGTGTTCTTCCCATCCCTATGCCACCCTGAGTTCCATTACAGTGGAACTGTATCAGCAAGCAGAGTCTAACGATAGGCTGAGGGGGCACCAAGTCTTGTCCCCCTCAGCCAACTAACTGTCCCTGAAAGATGAGCTTCCCAGGCTGCTCCAGGATTGCCAGTTCTCTGCATTTGTCACTCAAATATATACCCTGACCATTTGATTTAAATATTTCTATTCTCATCCTTTTATAAACCCCAAATGGTCATTTCAAAAATATAAGTTATTCTCAGGAAGCAACTTCTTGCAGGATTCTAGAATGACCAAGAGAACGGGAAAGACCACCAGAAAGGTGGTTCTGATACAGAGTCTTGGAGCCTGTCAAAGATCATATGCCAAAGTGTTCATCTGTGGTCTTTAACAAATTTTTCAACTTCGATAGACTTAAGATTTTTTTTAACTTTAAACCCAGATGTCAACCTGCCTGCCTTTCCCCTGACAAAGTTTGCCTACAACCGTAGTTCTTGGTTTCAGTTGTATATTGGAGTAATCTGGATGCTTTTAAGAGTTGATGCCTGGGTCTCATCCTCCCAAGATTCTAATCAATTATTCTGGGGTACAACTTGGGCACTGGGCATTTTAAAACCATCCCTCGGGTGATTTTAATATGCAGCCACAAGAAGAACCACCGCCATTGCCAGTGTATTTTTGAGAAAGGAGGTTTCATATTTACTTCTCATTCAACTCAGTGCTGCAGCTGCGGTCTGTGGTCATTTTCGACCTCATTGAAGACCACCACTGCACAGATGTTCACCCTCTGGAACTCCTGGCTTTCCTGACTTGCAGATGAATATAGGAAATGTTCCATTTACTGCCACAATCCATTTCTTTAATGTTGCATACCATCACAATACTTGGCTAAATATAGCTATACTATAAAGTTAGTCTATCTAGAGGAAATTCTACAAATTTTAAATGAACATTAAATATGACTATTCTCGTGATCATAGAAGGAAAAACAAAAATGTACACCTCTCATAAGAGATGATGAATATTCCCTAACTCCTGGATTTACTCCACAATTATAATGATCTATGACCTTCTTGGAACACACCTCTTTTCTCAGCCTTTCGTAACTTGAGTTCTGACTCTCCATTTCTCTCAGGGAAAGTTATCCTAACTGATGTTCTTTGCCAAGGGATTAACCTCCTCCCATCTGCCAGGCAATTCCTAGGGTATTGTAATCCCCCCAAGAACATTTCCATAATCTGAGTAATTCAACCTGTCTGACATCCCAGGGGGCTTGATCAGGACAACCAAAGGTGGGCTTCAGTCTTCCAAATCCAAGCTTCTTTAATGTGCCACCCAGCAGAGTAGGTGGCAAGTATCATCCCACAGATAACTGAGTCTAAAATAAAGGTCAAACCTGGGAATCCTGCAAGTTGATTCCAGCAGGAAATGATTATTTTTATTGGCACAGATTTTTGAATATCGAAATTTGAATGTCTCTAGATAGTATTATCTCTTGAGTTTAGCATAATTCCTATTATTTCTC
Organism: Mustela lutreola; assembly: GCF_030435805.1. Classification (NCBI taxonomy): domain Eukaryota; kingdom Metazoa; phylum Chordata; class Mammalia; order Carnivora; family Mustelidae; genus Mustela; species Mustela lutreola. The sequence goes on from NC_081297.1 coordinate 94,404,180, forward strand.
TTTACTTGTCATACCTTAAAAGCTAGCTCAGTCTGCAGCATTCTCCCCCTTCCCCACCACCTCTCCTTGACACACATTCAATTATGAGTCCTTCTCTTAATTGCTACAGCATACTCAACAAAATTGTGTTTCTATCATGGAAATAGCATGTCTTGTTTGAGAGCAAAACAGTGACACTGTTTCATATTTCCTCCTGCTTTCCCTCTATGTACCAAGGTCCCACCAATGACTAATAAAATGGTCCACTACTTATGTAGGCCATTTAAGACCATATATCATTTAAGAACACATACCCACAAAAGCTTTGAATGTCAAGTTTTTCTCTCTCGCTCTCTCTTTTGCTTTTTTTTTTTTTTTGCTTTTTTTGGAGATTAAATTTAATATTTGGGTAGATCTTTTCCTAATCCCAAAGCACAAGGCATTATAAGTTTTCTCCTATCCAAGAAACTCTTCAGACATCAGAGGAAGGGGGGATTTTTCCTTCAAGTTACACCTAAAGCAAACTACCATTTGATGTGCACGTATTATCTTCCAGGCCTATTCATTCATGAGCTCATGTAAGCATTTCACAAATATTATTGAGAAATTCATCAACTTGCCCGAAACCACACAGCTATCATTTAAAATGATTAAAGAAGACAATGTAAGTGATACAAACTTCACTTGACACTTCATGCAGTGGGCAATCTCTGGTCCCAAGTGTCCAGAGACCTGGAAAACGGGCAGAAGATAGGAGTCTTAGGACAAAGAATAAAGAATAATGGGTAAGTATTGAGTCCAGGGTTGGCTTGATGTCTGGGGATTGATTGATTGGATATGCTGTGTTCCTGGTCAAGCAGAGCATTTATGGGGACGCAAAGTTTTATGGGTTTTAGATTTCAGATGTGGCATCCCACGCAGGAGTGGCTCCCTCCTGGGCCTAGAAACTTCTATCAACACTATTAAGTAAAAGATCAGCAGTTCAATACCAGCAAAGCTGATCCCAGACACCCCACTCTAACCATGAAGTCAAAGAGCTTGTAGCTTGCAGAGCTACTGAAAGGAGCAAACAATAAATGAAAAGCGATTCTGGAAACTACAGAGTACTCTGGATGAAGGGAACACCATCTTATTGTGTCTAGTTATGGCTTGGTATTCACTTGCCTGTTTCTGATACTCAACAGTTAGTTAGTCATACTTTCTTAGGCATCAATCTTGGCAAATCTTGTCCCTTTGGACCCTGTAACACTGTGTTTTGTCCAAAGTGTCACATTTGGCAGCTGTCAGAGAAAGTCATAGACAATGATCTTTGCAAGTGAAAATACCCATCACCTCTGCCACTATAGATATTGTCTATTGAATACTTAATAATTACCAGCCCTGTGCTAAATATTTCTCATATATCATTTCATTTGTTCTTTGTGGCAACGCTGGGGACAAATCATATTTCCCTCTCCATCTCTCATTTTACCGAGAAAGAAATTGGGGGTTAGTGAGGTCATTTAACTCACCTGGAGTTGCACAGGTGAATAGATACCTCTTACCCCAGAAAGTTTCCACTGTAGGCCTTTAAAGGCCCACACTGCCCTTAAGGCATGTTATTTTTGTGGGAGCCTGCCTTCTGGCCATGCCTAATCTAGAGGTTTTCAACTTTGGCTGCATTTTAGAGTTACCTGAGGAGACTTCCAAGATGTATTTGCTAAATTCTCGATATTTTGTAAAAGCTCATTGGATGATGCTAATATGGAGCCAAGGTCAGGAACAAGTGATTTCATATAACGCCATAAAATAAAATCAGGACCACCAGATAAGGGAGAGGCTGGAACAAAACTTCTGAGGCCCAGAAAGCAAAAAGGACTCGTGGCCAGAATATACAAAATCTAGAAATGGTTTTTTGCCCCATCTGTCCTTTGGGGATGTGTCAGTTATTAAGTCAGACCAAAATGTTTAATGTTTGCATTCCCCAAACACCCTTGCTTGCCCTGCTTTGTATTACTAGAGTTCATCTCTGCAAGCTTCCTTTCTCCTTTGCCAGCCACTTGATGCTAGGCTCTGCCAATAGAGGGCGCCAGAGGGGCACGGGGAAGCTGGTGAGTCAGCCTCTGCTTGGGCAGCTGGCCCCTTAATTTGTCCCACACCGGTGGCCAGTTCCCAGGATTCTAGAACTCCCTCCAGCTAGTTTCTTCCCAGTCAGCCAGCTTGGGCTCCTGCAGCAGCCATGTTCTCACCACAGCAGCTGACTCTCAACCTTGCAAAGTTCTCATGTATGAAGTCCCTTCCTTGGGTACTCTTGACAAGTGGAAGACCTTTTCTGCAGAGTTGTCTTTCACCTTTCCAGTAAACAATTCCTCCACAAACAATGCTTCCAGTTAAATTTTCTATATTCGGTTTATTGTTGTGGTTTCCGTTTCTTTACTGAACCCTGATGACCACATTGGGTTGCCCGAAAAACTTGTTTGCAGCACCAATCCCTCTTGTCATAGCCCAGCTGACAGATCACCAAGTGGGGATGGAAAAAAGCTTTGCACAAGCTCCCTTGTGAAGTCTGGATAAGCATGTCTGCATTATACAAAAACAGATGTCATGTTCAGGAAACAGATCTCATGAGTGTGGTAGGAATATGGAGATCCATCTCAACCGATGATTTTAGTTAAGAAAAGATCCCCTGAGCTAGACTTATTTGTTCTGACGGTTAATAATGCTGGACTTCTGCTTTGTTTCCATTCTATATCACAATGGTAGGAGCATTCAAGTTAATTAATTTGCAAACTGCATATAATTAGGAGACGTACTTCTTGACATCCTTAGAGAGATTATTATATTTACATAAGATTAATTACATAACATATAATTTATAGTGAATTTTCCATGTAACTTATTTAGTAATAATATAATTTATGTAAGTAGATGCTTATACCTTTTTATGTGTTATATTTGTTCTGGTGATCATGGTGGTGCAGGGAGAGATGAGGAAGGCTTAATTATTTTGTCTGAGTCTCTCTCTCTTTTTTTTTTTTTTAAGATTTTATTTATTTATTTGACAGATCACAAGTAGGCAGAGAGGCAGACAGAGAGAGAGAGGGAAGCAGGCTCCCTGCTGAGCAGAGAGCCCGACTCGGGCTCGATCCCAGGACCCTGAGATCACGACCTGAGCCAAAAGCAGAGGCTTTAACCCACTGAGCCACCAGGCAACCCTGAGTCTCTTTTATTTTAGGGTAAACTTACTGGCAAATTTTGGTAAAGCTGGTCTGCTCCAAGTTAACGCTGATTACAGAAATGGGGGAGGAACTATGATGAAGATTCCTGGGCAAAATCCTATGTGAAGTGCTAGGGGAGGAGCAGAGCTCCCGCTACTTCTACTTATTTTTGTTCATTCATCCAAATATTTACTCAGTGTCTACTCTGTGGCCGACATTGTTCTGCGAGTTAAAGATACAAGAGCTCACAAAACAGAAAAAAAAAGTCCTGGCCTCAAGGAACTCCTGTGTTAGCACTTAATTGTGTGGAGTCTTGAAAAGTCATCCATGGCCCCAGTGAACGTGGGGATTGACTTCCAGGCAGGAGGCTGCTCGTGCCCCTGCATTTGACCCCACATAGACAAGCCTCTGTGTCCACAATGAATGCATTCATTTCAGAGAAGGGGTTCTCTCCCAGACAACTCATTTTGAAGAATCCCTCCACAACAGAGTATGAATACCATACCTGGAGTGAGAAATAGATAGACTCCTGTATAAGACTATAGAGAACTCTGGAACTGGGGGATTGAGAGGAGTGGAGAGGAGGACAGAAAGAGGTAAGTGATTCGGGCAGAGAAAGTACTTCCATGCAGCGGTCGTTTCGAGGCTTGCACCGCTCTCCTGTTATACAGGAGAGCACTGGGGTACGTGACTTGTCCAAGGTCACTAAATGAGTAAAGACCAGGATCCCAGGTTGTCCAAGCCCCACACTCTCTCCGCGGCACCGTGCTACCTTCGCGATGATTGGCATGGATCATCACAGAAATTTATGTTAAGAAAAACATAATATAAGGCAACGAGACTATTGTGACAGAAGGGAAGGTAAAATGGAACCAAATACAGAGACAGATGCACAGCCTTCCTTATGATTCTGATTTAGTCACTATAACAAAAACCTCACGTGAAGGAAACAACTTGGCAGGTCCTTTCTAAACATTTACCACCGACAATTGACTCGTATGAGCCCACAGCATGTGCTTTGGCTCCTCTTACACCATGGCATCAGGATGTTGCTATCATTGCACAGGTGCACCTGAGGAACTTCCAAAGTGAGGGCTGCATTTTAGCCCCATTTCTGCCAGTGTGCAATCTGATTCCCCACCTGCTGAGCCGGCTCTGGAGCCCCTGGTTGTCATGTCACTCCCTCGCCATCCTGTTCAGTCAACGAGTACAGATGTCTTCCTTACACGCAGGAAGACATGCCGGGTGCTTGTGGAGGCACTGCCTTGCTATACCTCTGGTACTTCAGGCTCTACAATCTTTCCGCCCATCCTGGAGATTTTGTAAGGTGGGGATCCCCCCTTTCCCTGATCATTCCATGCAGCTGTCCCTATCTAGCAGGAAAGACAGATGAGAGAAATTCTAGGTTGCCATAGAGCCGCTGGAGGAATTCCTCTCACCCTCCCCAAACCCAGCCTTGGCCATTGAGATGCTCTCGTGCCACACTGTCAAGGGCGCCAAGTTCTCGGCACCTAATTATCTGAAGATGAACGTCCTTGTGTCTCCCAGCACCATCACTCTTGTGGGTTCAGAGCCACCATGCCTTTCTCCTTTCAGGGTGAACATCAGAGAAGCAAGAATCCAAGGACTTATTGTAAAAAACAGCTGAGGGATGGAGAAAGGCAAAAGCAACAACCCACTTGGGAAGAGACTCTCTCAAGAAGAGTTTGGAAAGGGTAGTGAATGCTTCACTACACAATTTTGTGAGGACTGGCGGAAGGAAGGGTAGCATGAAACCAAATACAGACCCAGATTTCCTGTGGTTAATTTGCCCTTCCCAGTGACAAAACAAAACAAAAACATGGAAAGTCTGATCTTCCTCTTCTTCTCCACGTGAGGGTGAATGTCAGACATGGGTAGGGTTTCTATTTTTAAATTCAAACCTTTCTCTCCCCTCCTAGTTTTCTCCTGAGTGGCAGGATCAGTCAGGCACCGTGACCTTAAGAGAATACTTTCCAAGTTAGTGCACGCTGTCTTGTCCCTACGAGCCTTCCAGGAAGCCAACCCAGCTCTCCCCACCAACTTCTTGCTCTGGGACTGTTGGCTTATAAAAACAGAGGGCCATATCCTGGGCCTGGATACATCTCAACCATGTGGATGTTTCTGGGAAGACCACGGGCACCTCTAACACTCGCATCTCCCCCTGCAGTCTGGATGCATGCTCCCTTCAATCTATGGGAACTTCCTCGGCCACTCTGCCAGTTAAATCAGAGGTCTGGTTTTCAGGCTACTGTTTATGAGATGTTTTTAGAATTTTGCCATCTCCACGGCAGAGAGCAAAAAGCTCTAATCTGCATCACATGGGAAGATAACAGGCACCGTCCCATGAGCCTCCATAGAAGGCCTCTTATCATGTGGATCTGGGTCCCGGCGAGTGGCATTCAACCCATAATAGTCCCTGTTCTTTCCCCAGTTACCCAAAGCCAATGGGTACAGTGCAGACGCTAAGTTAGCCTTCACAATTTAGATGCCATAGGTAGCTTCATATTTGGATGGTTAAGAAAGGAAAAATAATAACTTAGCCTTACTCGGGCACCCGCAGAGTCCCGGTGTCCCAGAGCTTTACCGCCTGCATCTCACAGACCCATTTCCTGCCCTTTCTGTCCTCTCACAGATGCAAGCCTTCCCTGGCGGAGCCTGGCGGCAGTGAGCCATCTGCACAGGAGCAGAGCAGAGCCACTGAGGGCCAACGGCAAAGGGGAGCTGTGCGCAAAGGAAACAGCAGGGCCACCAGGGCACCGTCCATGGGGAGAGTGGGATTCCATTGGCTGGAATTTAGCCTTATTCTGAGATATCCCCCCAACCCGCCCCCACCGGCCCCCACCCGCCCCACCGCCCTGCCTCACCTTATGAATAGCACGGCAGACTATTACTAAGACTTTTAACATAACAAACTTTTGCGTGGACAGAGCAGCTGTTTCTACCACGGTCCCTTTCAGGCCAGGGATTCAATGCACATAACAAACATTTTTGTCTTCAGGTGTTGATCCTACACAGTGGGCAGATGAAAAGCAGCCTTATCCAAGTCCCAAAGAAAGGAGAAACTGAGGCATTCAGTGATTTGAGGACTTGCCCAAGGCGACCCAATTCAGGAGCAGTGATGAGGTCTTTTGACTTGGAATGATCTGCTGCCCAGCACCTTACTGCATAGCCCAGTCTGTGTAGCTGTACATACCAGGTATTCAGCAAGATCCCAGAGAGAATGGGCAAACTGGGAGGAGTTACATCCGGGAAACTGACTGGAGCTTGCAAACAGGCTCCCTAACAACAATGTACCCCCTCTGCGCCGTGAGGTCTCACTCTTTAGATTGCCTTTCCATTCTCTCGTACACCTGGGCTCAAAGCCTGCGTCGTCTTTGACTCTCCTTGGGTCTCTACCCAACATGAATCAACTGCCAAGTCCTGTCAAATCTGCTTGTGAAAAACATTTAAATGCCCCCGCCCCACATCTATCTGGTCAGGCCCTCTGATGTCACCAGGACACTGGCAATGGTGTCCTGAAGGATCCTCTCCCCTCAGGCCTCCTCACCCTAACCCTCCTTCAAATCTGCTCAGTTGACCTCACAAAAGTCACAAAACCCTGGCCATTTCCTACTATAAGTCATCCATGGCTCCCTACTGCCTACGCATGAAATGTGACATTATGGTCTGGCCTCTTTCCTAACCTTCTTGTCTAGTGTTTCCTTACACAGTCAGAGCTGAAGCCCACTTGATTTATCTACTGTTCCTTGGTCACACTTTCAGTCAGAGTCCTATTCATACTCCCCATTTAGGAAAAACACTCCTATATTTCTCCTCTACTACAACCCTGAACACTTCTTCTTTCTTTCTTTTTTTTAAGATTTTATTTACTTATTTGATCAAGAAGGAGAGAGAGAACATAAGCAGGGGAAGAGGGAAAGGGAGAAGCACGGGGAGTCCAACTCAGGGCTCCATTCCGGGACCCTGGGATCATGATCTGAACCGGAGGCAGACACTTAACTGACTGAGCCACTCAGCTTAACTGACAGAGCCACCGAGGTGTCCCTGAACACTTCTGTGACAAGATGCGTGGGTCTTCCTTTGCCAAATGATTTTGCAGCACCAGCTGTGTGTTCTAGAATTCAGCTGAGTTCTGACACTATGTACCTGGATAGAGCATCAGATCCCACAGGCTAGGTTCTCAGTCCCACAAGAGTGCCCCTGCCATGCCAATAACAAGTCCAGGTGGTTGCCTGTGCTTCTAACTGGCCGGCTCTGAACCGGCGGATCCTAGGACATTTCTTTGAGTTTGATTACTTTGCAAGAACGGCTCACAGACCTCGACATTTTATCTACTTTATTACCAGTTTATTATGAAGCTCGAAACAGCCTAATGGAAGAGATGCATAGGGTAAGCTGTGGGAAGGGGTGCGGAGATCCTGTATCCTCTTCACAAGTTCCACTTGCCCAGCGCTACCTCGAGGTGTCCACCAACCCAGAAGATCCCACCAGAGCTTCCAGCTTTCATGGAGGCTTCATTGTAGAGGCATAACTGATTAAATAAATTAAATTATTAAATTATTATTAAATTATGGGTTAAGTCCATCTCTGACCCCTCTCCTCTTCCCAGAGATGGGGGGGGGGGCGGTGGGTAACATGGATCTGAAGGGTGCAACCCTCCAGTCACAGGGTTGCTCCTTCTGGCAGCCGGCCCACACTCTATGGTTATCCTGGGTCTTAGGTGTAGTTGAAAGGAGCTTTTTGTGAATAACAAAACACACCTTTCCGTCTCTTATTCCTTAGGAAATTCCAAGAGCTTCTAAAGCTCTGTGCCAGGTATGGGGACAAAGACCAAATACATGTTTCTTCTTATAAATCACAATATCTTACCTCCTCCACCCCATAAAATGCTCCCTCAGACATCACTTCCTCCTTGAAGCCTTTTCCAGTCACCCCAACAAATGTGACCTCTTCTTTCCTTGATGATGACCCCTTCTTTCCTTGGCATGATGCCATGTCACTCGCATGCCTATTTTTTCTACCTTGTCTCAACATCACACTGGATCAGCAGGTTCCAATGAAAGAGACCACCATGGCTACGCTTCTTTACCCTCAGAGGTGTGAGCAGGGGCTTAGTGCAGAGGCCAAGTTGAAACAATGCTAGTTAAAGGAAATGGAGGAATTGGGGCAGGAGACGCAACTTTGCCTTTCTTTACATTTTTAGTTTCCCTTTCATCTGCTCCTTTTCTCAACAAATATTTGAGCATCCACTCAATGCCAGGTAAATGCTTGTTACTGAACATATAGCAATGATCAGACCTGACAAAAATCCCTTTGAGGTGATCCGCAAACAGGTGAGAGCGCTAGGACACAGGATGGGGATTCGTGCTGTGAGGAAAAGTGAAACAGAGAAAGGGGGAGAGAGTCTGGGGGCAGGGGCCAGGGAGGCCTCCCTGAGAAAGTTCCATGTGAGCGCAGTGGGAGCTAGCCCTAAAGCATCCCCAAAGATTCCAGGGTCATTCCCCGAAGAATGCAGGGAAGAGCATTCTCTGCAGTAGAAATGGCCAGTGCAAAGGCTCAGTGTATGGAGTAAGTGTGGTGTGTTGGGGAAACAGCTGGGTGACAGGGGTAGAAAGAAGGAACAGTATATGCACTACCATCTCTTTTTCTCTTCTACCTTCACTGACTTCTAAGCGAGGCTTACCATCATGGCAGACCGAAGCAATATTAGCAGTGCCCAGGGCTTAGAGGGATCAAACACTGGGTCCCTTTCCCTGGGTCTCACTCAGTGGAAGGCATACCAGCTCTGGCTAAATAATATAATAAGAGACCCATTTTCTCTGAAAAAAGTCCTCATTTGCCAGTTAATTGTATTGCTAACATAGCATTTGGATAGCTGCCTAGCTTTCTGTGGCTGTGGCATTTCAGCATCCTGTCCCTGTGACTGATTCCCAGGTGCAGGGGAGGCAAACAGAAATCAGATAGGAACAGAAAACCCAAAGGGAGTGGCAGAAAGCTGGGCAGCCCAGCTTGGAGCAGTGAGCACACCCATTCACTCAAGAGAGCCTGGAGCAGCTGAGTCCAATAGAGGAGGCACCCCCGCCCCCCACCCCGAGCAACCCCGGGCTGTTGCGACACGTGCTGCAGGACATTGTGTCGACATCTGCCAGGCACTAACTCTTGTGTTCCCTCTTTACAGTATGAGCGAAGGTCTCCCAAGTGGCCTGCCCTGCCTATGTTTCTTTAACCTTCGACTTGTCTGGATGTGTCTTTATTCCCACTCTCCTTCATGCTAATGGTTTTGCTGCAGAGCCATACATCGCTGCCTCAGAAGTTCTGGGAGCACCAAGCTGAGGATCGCTCGTGTCTTGGGGTCAGTGTGTGTAGGGTCTCTAAATCAGCCTTCTCAGAAACGCTGGCTGGTCTGCCGACAGCCCTGCTTCCTACTGAAGTAGCGTGCTGTTCCTTAGATTTAACTTTCTTATCCAGCCTCCAACAGAGAATGCACCTCGGTTTCCCACCTCACTGCTTCAACTGCCTCAATACTGAGGTTTCTTAGCAGCCCTGGGCATTTTCCTGTTTGCCTTCATAGTAGTAATAACTGGACGAAGCAGGAAGGTGTGCCGCCACCTACTTGTGTCAGCTGGTCCTCGCCATGCTGAGGTCAGGGTGTAGCTACGATGATTGTCCTATAGGGAAGAAACTGTTAAGCGAACGACCATGTTATCTACTTCCGGTCTTTGTATTGATCATTTTTATTGTTATGACGTGAATGTACATTTCAGGGCTAACTGAGAAGAAAAAACCAAGTATGTTGTGAGCACTTTCTGAGAGGTCTGCCTGACCCCTGTGTGACCCCAGGCAGCGGGTCAGGTATTTTCCATTTTTAGGCTGAATCAGGCAGGAACACTGTGCGGTAGGTATTATTGGTCTCGTGCCTTCCATGGAAGGAACAAAAGTTGGGTGAGGGTAAGGAACCCTGTTTTCCATAGCTACACAGCTTTGGTGACAGCTGTGAGGTCCATCTGACTCCACAGCTCGTGGGCTCCTACAACCCCCACTGCTCCTGAATCTGGAGAGGGAAGAAACCTTGCAATGTACCAAGCTCTGAAATTCCAAGTTGATATGAAAAACAGCATGCTGGAACTCTGGGTGAATGGTCGCCCTGGTAACGGGGCCGCTTCCTGTGGAGTGTGCCAATAGCACACTGGGGGCTGATTCCAGGTGTGGGCAAAGCAGCTCGGAGTCCAGAAACAGTGCAAGACCATGAGAAATAAAGGACCCCAGGAGTTCACGGGCAAGGTCATTCACTTGAAAGTCTGGGTCATTTTATTTCCCTTCACTGAACCTCTGGGTGGTGTGCCAAATCGGGCGTGGATGGCAGCACATGGCCTTGTACTCTCCTCCAGATTCTCAGGCCACAAATTATCTTTCTTCACAACTCAGCTCACTCTTTTCCCGGGTACATAAATAATCCAGGCCTCTCTTGTACTAAGAAATGTCCTTCTCCATTTCTGGGTCCACTTATAGCTATAATCTCATTTAATTCCCATCAGAGACAAGTCTCTGGAAAAAGCAACCATACCCTATTTATTGAGAGATAACTAGAAGAAAGAGAGAAAGAACTAGATGCCATTCACTGGACCGGGTGGCTCATGTAATTCTTCTCAAGACTACCCAGTCCTATCATCATACCCATTCTACGGACTGGTAAAAAAAAGGTGACATAACCTACTAAGGCCACATAAGCAAGGAGTGTCAGAATGAGGGTTCAAACTCATGTCATCTGAGAATATAAGTTTTATGAAAAAGGATTTTCATCTTTTTCTCGTTGACTGATATATCCCCAGGATTAGACGAATGCCCCAGAGTGGATGTTCAATCGATATTAGCTGAGTAGATGAATCTATCATTGGAGCGTCCCCCTTAATCACCGTGTTATGCCCTGCCTGCTTCCTTTCCTACTGTTGCAATGCTAGGCTGCCCTTTCTTGCCACCTGATTTCCTCCTCACCTCCCTACCCCCTCACCCCTGAACTTGCTCTGAATAAGCCAATGAAACACCTTCCTGGCTTCCTCTGTATTATGTGACCATGGAGAACTACTTGTTCAAAGTCCCTTTCCTTGGTAGTGTTAAGTAATGGCCATCCCTTGAAACGGTCCTCCCACCTCCCTGGCAGGTTTCAGGGATTTTTTTTTTTTTAAACTATGTTTCTTCTCTACAGCCCATCTCTTAAATATTGGGAGGCCTGGCCTTTAGCCCCCTGATTTTTACTACACACACACACACACTCACTTACACCTAAATCCTTATATTGCCAACCCCAACCCACAGTTTCCAAATCTATGGCTGTGAGCAAACCAACGTCCAAGTGCCAGGATAATATTTCTGCCTGTCTGTTACATGCTATACCCGGAGGTCTCTTGGTGGCTTCAACTAGTCCCTCCTCCATACCTCTTCCTTCTCCTGCAACCCCTCCCTACCTTAGCAGATGGCACTACTATCTGCTGGTGGTCCAAAGCACATCCAGGTACAACTGCCCTCACTGAATAGTCAACCACTTCTGTCCACTTGACTGGCTCGGGACCCTCAAGCCTGATCCTCGTCTTCACCGTTCTTCCGGTGTAGCCCTGGAAGCTACCAGTTATGAGTGGGAAGCTTCCGGTTTCCCCACCACGCCCACACTGCATCCCTGTCATCTCTTTCAAATGCTGCACTATATCGTTCAAGAGCCGAAAATTCATTAATTTGAGCTCCCTGTCACCTACAAGATGGAGTCTAAACTCCTTGCATCCCATGGACACTTCTTCATCAAACCCTGCCCACTTTCTGGTCTCGTGTCCTGTCAACTTCCGGCAAACACCGGCCACTCCACCGAGGTGCATTTTATTAAAGATGCCGTGATCTTTCCTTCAGCATGTCTTCTACTCCTTGGTACATTCTCCCCTTTCTCTCCACCTCACCCCCATCTTCCCCCGCTCCTCCCACATCACATCCTTATTACTCAGCAAGACTCCGGCCCAGGGTCCCCACACCATCTCCTCTGTTGAGATCTTCCCTGATGTCTTTCACTTCAGGCACAATTATCCTCCCACAGTGGCTGCAACACTTCTCCTTTCTGGCACTGTGACACCGAATTTTAAAACGAAGTCCGGGACCAGACATCTTTGCGTTAACAGGGCCCATCATGAAAACTCAGCACGCTGCTTAGTTTTTCACTTAATGAATCTTTTCCAGATAAATGAGTTGGTAAGTCAGTAACTAAGAGAAGGAATGACTGAGAAAAACTGGATTCAGGGCTCTGGTTACCCAGAAGTTGCTTAGTTAGTGTAATAAGAATGAGTAAAGATCCTTAGATAGGAGAACGATTTGGCTCAGAGACAGTTGACTTCTCTGAACTTAATTATATTTCTTTTTCAATTAGAATTGTCTTAACTAAACCTCCAGCAATGCCGTAGCTGGGTTACTTGTAAACCTCAGAAGGGAATATGTCATTTAACTTATGCTCAGCGCTGTGTAATTAAACACCAGCTTCAGCGCATGTCATTTCCCGTGTATGCCTGTTACCATACTTTCATTTGTAAAGAAATGAACGTTGGGCTGGTGGCCGTGGAGAACTGAAGGATTGAGTCATTCATCTATTCCAGTCAAGGAACATCAGCGAAACACATCGGTTTAGAGCACTGTTCCTCAGCCTGGGTCTCAACCCAGTAGTAAATTGTGAAATCAGTTTAAGGAGTTATGTCTAGCCTTTTTAATGAACTCAAGCGGAACAAAATCAAACAGAAAAGACCAAAGAACATTCTTCACAGTGGAATGAAAGATCAGTATTAGTATGTGAAACTTTTGTTTAAGGTGCGTGTGTGTGTGTGCATGTGAGTGGGTGCACACATGTGTGTGCACGTGTGTGTGTGTGTGTGTGGTAGGTCCTACTGTAATATTTCTTCCTGTGGGTCACCACCAGATAGTTAGAAAATACTGGTTAAGAGGGTGAACTTTCCTGAATATTACTGGTAATGAGCTTTGTTGCCAGCCCCCTGGGAGACACTGGACAATTGCTTAACCACTCTAAATGTTGGTTTTCTCTTCTATAGAATGAGACTAATAACCTGCACTTCTTAACATTATTATGAGTATTAAGTGTGTTTAAAACATGTGAAACAAATACTTGGAATAGTGCTTATCACAGAGTGAGAAGTAAATGGATTTTAATGGTATTATCATTATTATGATCTACGATGAAGAACTATACTAGATTTGAACTATTAATCTCATACAGAAGAGAGAAAGGATTTGCAGAACACTGGCTCATAGATACATAGGAGCACAAATTCAATATGAGAAATAGAAAATGATGTTCCTAATGTGTTGAGTCATTAATTCAATTGAACAGACATTTATTGAGCATCTACTACACAGTTCCTATACTTCAGAGATTAGATTCTATATTCATACTACTTCTACTCAAAAGAAGTCACAAGGCCAACTGTGGACAAGAATACCAAATTGTGGAGTTCTGGTCCTTGAGCACTTAAAACATAGTGTAGAAGCAAAGGTGTGAGAACAAATGCCTCACTGAAAGGGAATATATACTAGATACTATATTGATGGTCTAAATAGTGCCACAAGAGAATGAAGAAAATTCTGGCTAAAGACATCAGGGTAGAGGAAGAGGGGAGTAATAAGAAAGGTTCTTTTTGAAAATGAATATTATTTAAATGAGAGAAATAGAAAGAAAAATATCCCAGGCCAGGAAAAGGACATGAGCAAAGGTATGGAGAAGGGAGGTTGAAATGCGAATTTACAGAAGGAGTCTGGAGTCAACAGGAGGACTATAGGAGAGAAGAATGGAAACAGAGGAAGAATAGGATTTGCTGCCTTTGACCTTGTGGTCACCAATATGTGCATCTTCCTCAGGATTTCTTTTTTCCAGCATCCAAGCACCTTGTCCCATGCTCCCAGCTGAATTTCTCTTCCACTGCCATTGCAGCAAGGCTTTGACCTAGAGTGGTCTTCCCATCCACTGAACCTGCCACTTCTCCCACTCTCTCTGACTCTCACACATCTCTGTCCTACATATGTCTGAGCCTCACCTTCACCTTCATTCCCCCACAGACACCATTAACTCCTTTGGCCTCTTCCCTTTCCTGGCAACTTGCCAGGCAAAGCCTGAGCCTCGTTAAACCAAACTGTTGCCTACTCTGTGCCTGCTCCCTAACTGGTGATCTCTTTAAAACAAACAAACAAACAAACAAATAGCATATTGTGCTGTTTCACCTTAATTCATGATCACACATTTCAATTGGCATCAACACTGATAATGAGTAATCCTATATTCTTCCATAGTATTGCTACTTCTACATTCCCCCAAATGACTGTTTTATACTTGTCTGTAGAACTAGTGCATACGATTGTTTTGTCACTTACTGTGTTAATCTCAGTGTGCCTCCGTTTCCTCATCTATACAATGAGGATAATAATGAAGCCACCGTATAGGATTTTTAAGAGAATTAAATGAACTAATGAGTAAAGCATCTGTGTGCTGCCTGATACGTACAAGTTCAATGGAAATAATTACTATAATTATGGTTCTCCTCTCTTCTTAAAGACCATATATCCTTAGCTCTCTTCCTATTCATTTCTTAATTAATGACCTTCCCTCATACTTTATTTGGACAAAAAAGCAATTGGACAGCAATTCTATCTCGCTTTCCCCAGTTGTACCACCTTTCTGGTATCAGTACCATTGCCCTTTAAAGACCCTCCCTTCCTGCTCTTCTCTGGAACCACCACTTCTCTTGTGCTCTGGACCTATCTCCTCTCACTTCCAAGGACTTCAGCCCTGCAACACTTTCCACTCTCTCCTGCTTTCATTAATATTTCCTCTCCACTGAATCAGACTGTTTTGTACACAGACCTGCTCCGGTATCACTTAACTTTGAGAGAAAGCACAATTTTCCTCTCAAGCACTACACCTCATCAACTACTCTCATTGCACTTCTCATCTACAGAGCAAAACTTCTTGAAAGATGTTCTTAAGGTCGCTTTCTCCATTTCCTGTCCTCATAGTCTTTCTTCAGTGCTCCTATCAGGCTTCCAGTCCTACTACTCCGCTGAGACTACATTTGACCTAAGTTGCTGTGACTCCCATGTTGCTTCTGTTTCTGTATTTCTCTCCTTAGCATTCCACACAGTTGATCATCTTCTCCATTTGGAAACATGTTCTTATTTGGCTTCCATGATACCTTTCTCTCTTAGTATTCCTTTCCTTCTTCACTAGTCACTTCCTTACAGACAGCTATGCCGACTCTTCCTCTCGTGTTCAATTCAAAATATCCTTATGTCCAAGCTCTTGGCCCCAGGCCCCCTTCTCTGTTCTATATGCACACTCTTCCTAGGTGGCTTCACCCCATCTCATGGCATTACCTATGCTGCATATCCACTTTATCTTGAACTTTACTGCTATCTTGAATTTTTCCCCCAACTTAGCTGCCTATATGAAATATTTATATTTATTTATTTGGCTACTTCATTTGAAAGTTTAATAATTATCTTAACCCTAGCATGATGGACAGAGAACTTCAGATTACCTACCCCATCACTTGCCACTGCTTGAAACTTGCTGACCTCAATAAATAGCATGTAGTTGCTCATGCCAAAAAAATCTGTCAAGTATTTTTGGTTTCTCTCTACCCTTCACCACTACATCTAAATCATCCAATCCTGTCCTTTCCATCATTAGGCTATATTGCAAATCAACCCATCCCCTCCATCTCTACTGCTCCTGCCCTAATATAAGCCAAGGTAATCCTTGGCATTTTCACCCTATCTACAGTTTATTCTCTACAGAACATGATTTTTAAATACACAAATCAGATCATGTAACCTCCCTTATTTTTTTTAAAGATTTTATTTATTTATTTGACAGAGAGAGATCACAAGTAGGCGGAGAGGCAGGCAGAGAGAGAGGAAGGGAAGCAGGCTCCCTGCTGAGCAGAGAGTGTGGGGCTCGATCATGATCTGAGCGGAAGGCAGAGGCTTTAACCCACAGAGCCACCCAGGCGCCCCTGTTACCTCCCGTTTAAAAACTCCTCCAATTGTTCCCTGTATCACCACACTTGAACTAGCAAACCAACTAACTCAGTAGACTGACCAACTGATCCCTCACTGAACTAGCCTCTGCCTTTCCCTCCAACCTCATCTGAGAACACTTGTCCCCCAGCTCTTACACTCTTCTTGTGCCAGCTCTTTTTGTTTTTTTTTTTTTTTTTTCAGATTTTTCAAGATCTTGACGACCTTTCTACTTGCTGTTGTCTCTGCCTGAGATGCTTTTCCAGCAATTCTCACAGGGCTGGCTCCTTCCTATCCTTAAGTTCCCAGGCTAAATGCCACATCCTTAGGCCATCAAGTTACTCCACCATTCCACTTTATTCCAGTCCTCTTTATGGCACTTAATACCAATGTATTTATTTTTTTGATGTCTGCCTCCTCTCTGCTCCCCATTAGAGAGCAAGCTCTATGCAAGTTCTTCTGTCTATTCACTGCTCATCATACCAACAGTGCCTACAACTAGCACATTCTTGGGATTAAGTAATTTTCTTGCTGCATAAGGGAGAAGCAATGGCTTTTGAGCTTTGGAATTTAGGTTCCACGGGGGCCATAGCCTATTGAAAGGAGTACTATTCTCCCACCCTTCAAGCCCCAGCCTCATCAGCCACAGACCAAACCCACAGAAACCATCCTTGCATCCTATTGCCTAGTCGTCCTTCTGCCTCAATACTTCTCACCTAGATGACTTTGATTACCTTCTAATGATAATCTCTGCCCACATTCATTCTACATGATACCACCCCTGATCCAATCTATTCTACATACCACCATCCATCCTTTTAAAATTCCACTGTCAGGGAGGAGCAAGATGGTGATGGAGTATGAGACTAAATACCATTGGGTCCCAGGAGTTCAACTAGATAGTTATCAACCATTCTGAACACCTACAAACTCAACAGGCAATCAAAGAGAAGAAGAGCAGCAACTGTAGGGACAGGAGAGTGAACACCTTCTGAAAGGTAGGACGTGCAGAGAAGTGAGTCCCAGGTGATATACAGGAAGAGAAACAGCAGGGGGAGGCAAGCTCTACTGGCAAGCGGTAGAGCAGCAGAGCACAAAATCAGAACTATTAAAAGTCTTCTCCACTGAGGGGTGTCACTCCAGAGGCTAACCTGGGGTGGGGGGCGGTGGAGTCCTCTTAGGGACAATGTGGCCTCAGGACCCCAAGGGTCACAGAAAGACCGGGGGTACCTGAGTGCAACAGAGCTCCCAGGTATCAAAGCAGGGAAGCCACTGCAGAGACAGAGCCAAGGAGGAGTTCTCAGCTTGTGGGTTACCTTAAACCATGATTTGGACACAGTTGGGTCACTACTCTTCGAGCAGGGTCCCCACAAATGGCAGAACCAGGGAGACTCACCTTTCTTCATTTGGAGGAGTGGCACAGGAGCGGTGCAGGAATCTGCTGGGTTTGGAGACTCCAAACAGGGCTGTGCTCAGAGACAGAAACACTCGGTCACAGACTGGGTGAGCTCGGAGTGTGGCCAGAGACCAGGGAGATGGGAGTGATTGAGCACTTTTCCCCTGAGGGCACACTGAGGAATGGGCCCCAAGCACTCAGCTCCTCCAGGCTGGAGACTGGGAAGCCACCATATTCATTCCCTTCCTCCAGTGCTCTATGGAAAGCGCTCAGGGAACAAAAGTTCCAGAGGGTGACCTGAACAGATTCCTTAGCTTGCCCCCTGGCAAGGGTGGTGCAATTCCGCCTTGGGCAAGGACAATTGAGAATCATGGCAACAGGCTCCTCCCCCAGAAGATCAGCAAGAGCATCCAGCCACGACTGAGCTCACTGATCAGTGAGAACTGTAGAACTCCAGAGTTAAGGGAAAGCAACACATAGAATTCACGGCTTTTCCCCATGATTCTGTTTTTTAAAAATTTTTTTTAAATTTCTTTTCACTGTCCTATGCAATATGTGCCCTCCATAATACCCACCACCAGGCTCACCCAACCTCCCACCCCTCTCCCCTCCAAAACCCTCAGTTTGTTTCTCAGAGTTCACAGTCTCTCGTGGTTTGTCTCCCTTTCCAATTTCCCACAGCTCACTTCTCCCCTCCATCTCCTGATGTCCTCCATGTTATTCCTTATGCTCCACAAGTAAGTGAAACCATATGATAATTGACTCTCTCTGCTTGACTTGTTTCACTCAGCAAAATCTCTTCCACTCCCGTCCATGTTGATACAAAAGTTAGGTATTCATCCTTTCTGATGGAGGCATAATACTTCATAGTATATATGAATCATATCTTCTTTATCCATTCATCCTTTGAAGGATATCTTGGTTCTTTCCACAGTTTGGTGACTGTGGCCATTGCTGCTATGAACATTGGGGTACAGATGGCCCTTCTTTTACCTACTTCTATATCTTTGAGGTAAATACCCAGTAGTGCAATTGCAGGGTCATAGGCTAGCTCTATGTTTAATTTCTCAAGGAATCGCCACACTATTTTCCATAGTGGTCTTTCAAAGTTAAGTTTTTAAAATTTTATTTTCTTCTTATTCTATTTCTTTAAATTTTTCCTCTTTCCCATTTTTACCATTTTTAACTCTTTTATCTTATCAATACCTTTTTAAAAAATCCTTTTAAATTTTCATTGTCATAGTCATAATTTTGTCTATCCCTTCATTGTATTTAACCCTATTTTTTGTATACATATGGGTTTTTCTTTCTTTAAAATTTTGGAATACAGTTTCTTCTAACAGATCAAAATATATCCTAAATCTAGAGCATGGCTTTGTTCTAATCTCCAGCCTGATCACATTCTTTCCTCTTTTTTTTTTTTCCTTTTTTCAACCAACTTCTTACCTTGTCAATTCCTTTTTTAGAATCTTTTTGGATTTTCATCTTTACAGTCATATTCCATCCCTTCATCATGTTTATCCTTATTTTTTGTATATATATGTTTTTCATTCTATAAAATTTTGGAAGGCAGTTTCTTCTAACAGACCAAAATACACCCAAAATCAAATGTATGGCTGTGTGTGTATTTTTTTTCTCCTTTCTTCTCTTCCTGGTTTTGGGTCTCTTCTGATTTGGTTAGTGTATTTTTTTCTGGGGTCATTGCTACCCTTTTAGTATTTTGTTCTCTTATTCATCTATTCTTATCTGGATAAAATAACAAGACAGAAAAATTCACCTCAAAAAAAAAAAAAAAAAGAAAAAGAATAAGAGGCCATACCACTGGTTAGGGACCTAATCAATACAGACATTAGTAAGATGTCAGAACTAGAGTTCAGAATGATGATCAACAAGATGCTAGCTGAGCTCAAAAGAAAAGCATGGAAGATATTAGAGAATCCCTTTCAGGGGAAATAAAAGAACTAAAATCTAATCAAGTTGAAATAAAAAATGCTATTAATGAGGTTCAATAAAAAAATGGAGGCTTTTGGGACGCCTGGGTGGCTCAGTTGGTTAAGCAGCTGTCTTCGGCTCAGGTCATGATCCCAGCATCCTGGGATCGAGTCCCATGTCGGGCTTCTTGCTCAGCAGGGAGCCTGCTTCTTCCTCTGCCTCTGCCTGCCATTCTGTCTGCCTGTGCTCACTCTCTCCCTCTCTCTCTGATAAATAAAATCTTTAAAAAAAAAATGGAGGCTCTTACTGCTAGGATAAATGAGGCAGAAGAGAGAATTAGTGATATAGAAGACCAAATGATGGAGAATATAGAGCTGAGAAAAAGAGAGATAAACAACTACTGGACCATGAGGGGAGAATCTGAGTGATAAGTGATACCATAAGATAAAAGAAAATTAGAATAATTGAGATCCCAGAAGAAGAAGAAAGAAAGAAGGGGGCAGAAGGTATATTGGAGCAAATTATAGCAAGAATTTCCATAATTCGGTGAAGGGAACAAGCATCAAAATCCAAGAGGCACAGAGACTCCCCCCCTCAAAAATCAATAAAAATAGGTCAACACCCAACTAATAGCAAAACTTACAAGTCTCAGTGATAAAGAGAAAATCCTGAAAGCATCTCAGGACAAGAGGTCTGTAACACACAATGGTAGAAATATTAGGTTGGCAGCAGACCAATCCATAGACACCTGGCAGGCCAGAAAGGACTGCCATGATATATTCAGAGCACTAAATGACAAAAATATGTAGTCAAGAATATTATATCCAGCTAGGCTGTCATTGAAAATAAAAAGAGAGATAAAAAGCTTCCAGGACAAACAGAAACTAAAAGAATTTGCAAACACCAAACAAGCCCTACAGGAAATACTGAAAGGGGTCCTCTAAGCAAAGAGAGAACCTGAGAGTAACAGACCAGAAAGGAACAGAGACAATATGCAATAACAATCACCTTACAGGCAATACAATGGCATTAAATTCATATCTTTCAATAGTTACCCTGAATGTAAATGTACTCAATGTCCCAGTAAAAAGACATAGGGTATCAGAATGGATTAAAAAAAAAAAAAAACCATCAACATTATGCCTTCAAGAAACTCATTTTAGACCAAAGACACTTCCAGATTTAAAGTGAGGGAGTGGAAAACAATTTACCATGCTAATGGACATCAAAAGAAAGCTGGGATGGCAATCCTTATATCAGATAAATTAGATTTTAAGCCAAAAACTATAATAAGAGATGAGGAAGGATAATATATCATATTTAAGTGTCTGTCCAACAACTAACAATTTTAAATATCTATGTCTCTAACATAGGAGCAGCCAATTATATAAACCAATTAATAACAAAATCAAAGAAACACATTGACAATAATACAATAATTGTAGGGGACTTTAACACATCCCTCTTTGAAATGGACAGATCATCCAAGCAAAAGATCAACAAGGAAATAAAGACTTCAAATGACACACTGGATCAGATGGAGATTACAAATATATTCAGAACATTCCATCCCAAAGCAACACAATACACATTCTTCTCCAGTGCACATGGAATATTCTCCAGAATAGATCACATCCTGGGTCACAAATCAGGTCTCAACCAGTACCAAGAGATTAGGATCATTCCCTGCATATTTTCAGACCACAATGCTTTGAAACTAGAACTCAACCACAAGAGGAAAGTTGGAAAGCACTCAAAAACATGGAGGCCAAAGAGCATACTACTAAAGAATGAATGGGTCAATCAGGAAATTAAAGAAGAATTGAAAAAAAAATTCATGGAAACAAATGAAAATGAAAACACACCTGTTCAAAATCTTTGGGACACAGCAAAGGCTGTCCTGAGAAGAAAGTATATAGCACATGCAAGCCTTTCTCAAGAAACAAGAAAGATCTCAATTACACAACCTAACCCTACACCTAAAGGAGCTGGAGAAAGAACATCAAAGAAAGCCTAAACCCAGAAGGAGAAGAGAAATAATAAAGATCAGAGCAGAAATCAATCAAATAAAAACCAAAAGAACAGTAGAACAAATAGATGAAACAAAAAGCTGGTTTTTTGAAAGAATAAGATTGATAAATCCCTGGCCAGACTTATCAAAAAGAAAAGAGAAAGTACTCAAATAAATAAAATCATGAATGAAAGAGGAGAGATCACAACCAATACCAAAGAAATACAAACAATTATATGACCATATTATGAGCAACTATAAACCAGCAAATTTGACAGTCTGGAAGAAATGGATGCATTCCTAGAGACATATAAACTACAAACACTGAACCAGGAAAAAATAAGAAACCTGAACAGAACTCTCAACAAACAAGAGCCCAAGGCCAAATAGCTTCCCAGGGGAATTCTACCAAACATTTAAAAAAGAATTAATACCTATTCTCCTAAAACTGTTCCAAAAAATATGAATGGAAGGAAAAGTTCCAAACTCATTTTATGAGGCCAACATTACCTTGGTCCCCAAACCAGACAAAGACCTCATCAAGAAGGAGAATTACAGACCAATATCCTTGATGAACATGGATGCAAAAATCCTCACCAAAGTACTAGCCAATAGGATCCAACAGTACATGAAAAGGATTATTCACCACGACCAAGTGGGATTTATGCCTGGGCTGCAAGTTTGGTTCAACATTTGCAAATCAATCAATGTGATACAATGTATTAATAAAAGAAAGAACAAGAACCATATGATACTCTCAATAGATGCAGAAAAAGCATTTGACAAAACACAGCATCCTCTCTTGATCAAAATTCTTCACAGTGTAGGCATAGAGGGTACATATCTCAATATCATAAAAGCCATCTATGAAAAACCCACAGCAAATATCATTCTTAATGGCAAAAACCTGAGAACTTTCCCCCTAACATCAGGATCATGGCAGCACGGCTCATCATCACCACTGCTATTCAACATACTACTAGAAGTCCTAGCTTTAGCATTCAGACAATGAAAAGAAATAAAAGCCATCTGAATCAACAAAGAAGAAGTCAAACTCTCTTTGCCAATATTATGATACTTTATGTGGAAAACCTGAAAGACTCCACTCCAAAACTGCTAGAACTCATACAGGAATTAAGTAAAGTGTCAGGATATAAAATCAATGCATAAGAATCAGTTGCATTTCTGTACACCAAAAGCAAGACAGAAGAAAGAGAAATTAAGAAGTTGATCCCATTTACAATAGTGCCCAAAACCATATGATACCTAGGAATAAACCTAACCAAAGAGGCAAAGAACCTGCACTCAGAAAACTATAAAGTACTCATGAAAGAAATTGAGGAAGACACAAAGAAATGGAAAAATGTTCCATGCTCATAGATTGGAAGAACAAATATTGTGAAAATGTCTATGCTACCTAAAGCAATCTACATATGCAATCCCTATAAAAATACCATCAATTTTTTTCAAGGGTATGGAACCAATAATCCTAAAAGTTATATGGAGCCAGAAAAGACTCTGAATAGCCAGAGAAATGTTGAAAAAGAAAACCAAAGTTGGCAGCATCACAATTCCAGACTTCTAGCTCTATTACAAAGCTGTAATCAACAAGACAGTATGACAGGGGCACAAATACAGACACATAGATCAGTAGAACATAATAGAGAGCCAGAAATGGGTTCTCAACTCTATGGTCAACTAATCTTCAACAAAGTGGGAAAGAATGTCCAATGGAAAAAAGATAGTCTCTTCAACAAATGGTGTTGAGAAAATTGAACAGCCACACGCAGAATGAAACTGGACCATTTCCTTACACCATACATAAAAATAGACTCAAAATGGATGAAAGACCACAGTGAGACAGGAATCCATCAAAATCCTTGAGGAGAACACAGGCAGCAACCTCTTTGACCTCAGCTGCAACAAATTCTTCCTAGAGACATTGCCAAAGGCAAAGGAAGCAGGGGGGGAAATGAACTATTGGGACTTCCTCAAGATCAAAAGCTTTTGCACAGCAAAGGAAACAGTCAACAAAACCAAAAGACAACTGACAGAATGGGAGATGATATTTGCAAATGACATATCAGATAAAGAGCTAGTATCCAAACTCCATAAAGAACTTGGGTGGCTCAGTGGGTTAAAGCCTCTGCCTTTGGCTCAGGTCATAATCCCAGGGTCCTGGGATCCAGTCCCACATTGGGCTCTCTGCTCAGCAGGGAGCCTGCTTCCCTTCCTCTCTCTCTGCCTGCCTCTCTGCCTACTTGTGATTTCTGTCTGTCAAATAAATAAATAAAATCTTAAAAAAAAAAAGAACTTATCAAACTCAACATCCAAAGAACAAATAATCCAATCAAGAAATGGGCAGAACACATGAACAGAGATTTCTGCAAAGAAGACAGCCAAATGGCCAATAGACACATGAAAAAGTGCTCAACATCACTTGGCATCAGGGAAATACAAATCAAAACCATAGTGAGATACCACCTCACACCAGTCCGAATGGCTAAAATTAACAAGTGAGGAAATGACAGATGTTGATGAGGATGCAAAAAAAGCAGAACCCTCCTACACTGTTGGTGGGAATGCAAGCTTGTGCAGCCACTCTGCAAAATAGTATGGAGGTTTCTCAAAAAGTTGAAAATAGAGCTACCCTATGACTCAGCAATTACACTACTGGGTATTTACCCTAAAGATACAAATGTAGTGATCTGAAGGGGCACGTGCACCTGAATGCTTATAACAGCAACGTCCACAGTAGCCAAACTATGGAAAGAACCTAGATGTCCATCAACAGATGAATGGATAAAGACGATGTGGTATATATATACAATGAAATACTTGTAACTATCAAAAAAAAAAAAAAAACAAAAACAAAAACACCAAAATCTTGCCATTTGCGATGACATGGATGGAACTAGAGAGTATTATACTAAGTGAAATAAGTCAATCAGAGAAAGACAATTATTATATGATCTCTGATATGAGGAAGTTGAGAGGCAGGGTGTGTGGTTGTGGGGGGAAGTGTGGGAAAAAATGAAACAAGATGGGACCCTGGAGGGAGACAAACCATAAAAGACTTAATTTCAGGAAACAAGCTGAGGGTTGTTGAGGGATATGGGGAGGTATGGGGTGGCTGGATTATGGACATTGAGGAGGGTGTTTGCTATGGTGAGTGCTGTGAATTGTGTAAGACTGATGATTCACAGACCTGTAACCCTGAAGAAAATAATACACTGTATGTTAATAAAAAAAATCTTTATCAATCACTTATTACAAAAAATAAAAAATAAAATAAAATAAAATTCCACTGTCACCATATTGTTCTCTTGTCCCAAATCTTACAGCTTTCTGATTTTACAGAATGAACTTCAAAATCCTTAGCCTGTGCCAAAGAACCTTTTGCAATGACTGTGAAAGCTGCCTCTGGATACAGAAAGAAATAGTAAGTGTCTATAGTTCAGCAGCTGGAACACTTCTGAAATGAGTTATGCTCCCTTTCCTTTGCAGCTTGAGCAATTATTAAAAATGTGCAGCTGAAAATTCAATGCCAAATGTCCCAAGAGTAGTATCTGCTGCTCACCGTACCAGAGCTCCTGAGCAAGGCCCACAGCAAGCAGCACCCAGGTACCTGAGCTGAAGCCAAGAGCACTTGGAGATGATTTAAGCGTTCCACAAACACAGAGTTCTTCCAAAAACAATCTGGAGTATTTACCAAGGTTCTACAATTGCTTCCTTTGAAAAAGACTTTGGTGGGTTCAGTGAGTGATCTAGTGTGTCATGACCTCTCCTTCTTTCATTCTTTTGATTCAAATCAGTCTGGACAATCCTAACAGCCCATTCGAATAAGACTGGGAACTTTAAAAAACAAAACAAAACAAAACCGTTGACCAGATCCTATTGCATTTGAATTGAATCAGAGTCTGGGGGGAGGGGGGGAGGGGGAACCAAGTATTAGGGTTGCACAATCCTGAGTCTAAGTCCCCCTGACACCCTAATTGAGAAATGAAAGAGAATGGGATGAGCTTGTAGGAAGGAAGTCTTCAGGGAGTCATGCTACTTCCTAGAACAGTGAATACCAGAGTTTTAAAAACTACATGAGTGTGGGGTAGAGAGAACAGAGAAAGGTAGTGGGCATAGCACTAAGGCATTGTGAGGATTAAGGTAAGTAGAATACTGGCTGATATTTGACAGTTAAAATATGTAATATTGGACAGCTCTGCTCAAAGTATACTTACTTACCTCTACTGCAATCTTGTGAAGAAAGTATTATCATGCCCATATTACAGATAAAGAATCAGAAAATTAATGGCCAGCGAAGTTGATATGGGACCCGAACCCAGAATCCAGAACCCAGTCTCATCTCCCACCCCTAGTAACAGCAGCCCCAACAAACAAGCACTTACATAGAGGGCTGACTGTGTACAAGGTGCAGCTCTAAGCATTTCACATGTCTCATCATTCTGATCACATTATCTCCAGTCTGGAGGGGAGGTGCCTGAGGTACTAGCTGGTAAAGGACTCCACCAAGACCCCAGCAACCTCCTCCAGGAGCAGGAAATCAGAACATCTTCGGCTGTCTTCTCGGAGACCGATGCTTCTGCTGATCTCCCCCTGGAGACAAGGAATGTGTGCTCATTGGCTTGCCCATTTTCAAGAAAATGCCTGACAGCTTCTTGGCAGTACCACATTTATTATTTAAATGTTAGCCTAGAAATATGTCCCGGAATGCAATGGGGAGCCCACAGCAGACAGGCAGCTAAGAGTATGCATGGAGGCAGAGTCCCTTCAGCCTTCCCAGACGTGTTGCTGCAGTAGGACATTCCCAACTCAATCTCTCTATGAGGGGAGCAGGGCTCTATAGATGTCACTGAAAGATGTCGTGGGCTGTAGTGAGGCCCCTCCTGCTGCTTCCTGGTCCATCTGCCTTCTGGGTGAAGAGTCCAAGTATGTTTAGAGAAGTGGGTGGTTCATAGTGTTCATCAAGGCTCCTTGACCCTGAAGAGCACACCGTGCTGGAGACCACAACTTTTTCCTTCCTCCCCCTCCCATGACTACATACCATCTGAAACTTCTATCACATGAAATGCCTAAATGCATGAAGAAAGCTTAATTTGAAAGGGCCCATCCGGTGTCTCACCAGGAGCCTTCTTTCTGTTCATCTGTTAAATGCACCCACTGTTGAATTTTTATCTGGGACTAAGGAGCAGACATGCTGTCTTTCCCAGGAGTTAGAACACTTCCCTGATGACACACTGTCAGACTGGCTTTCAGAGGAAAAATTGGCATTAGTGATGGGAATTTCAGGTAACTTGGCAGAGTTGAAAAATCTGTGTTCACTTGTATAGGTAAGAAGGGGCCTTCGCGGGTGTTTGAGCAGAAGACTAACATGGGACCTACTTTTGAAAATCAATCTGGCAGAGATGTGTAGAATAAATTAGAGCAGGGAAAGGAACAGTTGGTTGGAACATGGTGTTACAAAGCCAAGGTCTTGGAAATGTTGGCACAGAACATGTGGATTCATCAGCACAAACCATTCTCACTGCTAAAAAGCCGGTCAGAGAGCACAGCTAACTGATGATGGATTTATATTAGGAGGACAGCACTTAAAATATGTGTCTACCCTGAGCTGCTTTTATCTTCAGATACCATATTAAGGAAAAGCTTCCATACATCTGTCATTACTGAGTTAGTGGCCTCCTTGGTACATTAAAGCTTCTATTTTCAGACATGAATGTCCTAGGCAAGTAACTCTATTTCAAAGGTATGAGGATGCTATTTCATCTCTCTTTATGTTACGCAGGGTTAGATGCGGGCAGAACTTTCTTCTTTTACCACTCCCCGCCATGAACTGGCTCTTCTCTCTCTTTGGGGGATTTATCCCAGTCTGGGGCACTCCACAGATCAGGAGAACCACCCTTCCTCTCGCTGCCCATCAACCTCCATCATGGCCGCCATCCTCCCCAGGTCAACCCAAGCACTCACTAAGGGGGCACAAACTGGCTCCAAACTGAGCTCCAAACTGGCACAATGACAGACAACTTCAGGGGCAAATTGCTTGTCCTGTCAGAGGGGTCTTTCTGATCCCTTGGCTAAGTCTTGCCATGACCTACAAGTGCTATCATCTCTGCTGTCTGCATATAGTATGAAGCACGTTCAGAGCAAAAGAGAGATCCAGACCCAGGTTCTCATGAACCTGGGCACCGTGTTTCTGCATATTCTTCCATCTCTTCAGCGAAATAAGCATAGGGAGATCCTCACTCAAATCCTGCCATTGTGGTTCCTGTGCCTTGGTACAGAAAGCTGGATATGTTACAATTGACAGTTTGGGGAAATAGGTTTTTTAATGATTCGGAAAAAAATTGCTAACTCACCATGCAGGCTGCATTCTCCCTTCCCCTGCTCTCCTAGGAGCAACAAATCAGCTTTCAAAATTTTCCTTCTGCCAACTGCGAACCTCAGGCAGGGATCTAACTCACCTCTATTCCCCTTCCTTCTCTACCTCTCTTCCTCTCAAACTCTTTCTGTATTTCCTTGGCTCGTATCACACCACTTCTTTTCCTTTTTCCCAACCTCCTGCCTTCTCCTCACCCCCAAATCAAGCACAACCCTCTCTATTCATGTTAGAGTATCTCCTCCCCCAACAAATGGCAACTCCATTGACCCGGGAATCTGATGCAAAATCCTAGAGATTATTCTAGATGGGCGGTTGTCAAACTCGAACTGTATCAGAATCCCCTGCAGGGTTTGGTTAATATTCAGGTTGCCTGGTTCCAGCCTCAGTGTTTGTGATGCAGTTGTTGATTCAGGAGACCTGAGATGGTTGAAGGCCCCCAAAGGTGTGTTTCTAATGAGTTCTAGGGGATGCTGATGCTGCTGGTCCAGCGATTACAGTTTGAGAACCCCTGTTCCAGAAACTTCTTCTTCCTTGCTTTTCCCTTTCCTCCCATCTAGCAAATAACTGATTGATTATCCATTGGTCTTTGTCTCCAAATTAGCTTGTCCCTCCACGGCCACCCACCAACACAGTTCTAGTTTGGGCTTTTGCCATTCTTTCTCGAACATTAAAATCACCCGCAAGCTGGACTCTCAACCCGGCTGGACAAGTTCAGACCCCATTGCCCCCCTGACCAAAACCTGCAGTGGCTCCCACACTACCAACAGAACATTGATTAGCTTCTTCATCATGGCATATAACCGGGCCCCCTCTACCTCTCCATTCTCCAACACTCCCCATAGTAATGAAGCGCCAGAAATTCCAAGCACAGGCCCTGTGATTTCCATTTCTCTCAGATGCCATCACTTTTTCTAAACCACTCTTCCCAGCTATACATCTTGATTCTCAGCTAAGGCTTATCTGTTCCTAAACCCTTCTTTAGAACTCTATGATGTCTTCAGTGGCCCCTCCTGATTTCCCCAGCAAACCTTACACTATTCCTTAGCACATTCTATTAAGACGTTCTGTTTGCACATCCTCTTGTGGCAGGAAATTCATGGAGATTGGTCTTTAGCAGTTAGGTCAGTGAATGCTTGCTGAACTGGATTTCCTCTCTCCGATTTTTCTCTCCTCCTGCTGATCAGCCCTGTCCTAATCTCCTGCCTCTACTTCCCTTGATCTGCTCAGAAGAGATCAAAGATCTTCAAAGGGCCAGTAATGACTGAATTTTGACCCACCACCAATGGCTGTGCTCAGTCCCTCTGTGAAGCTGAGTTTTATTTTCTCGTGTATCTTTAATAAAACAACAGCTCTACTTTGCACAGAATCAGCCTTCCTCTTCAAAGAGTCTGGGTTGCTTTACAGCTCTGACTCTGATACTCTCAGTGGAACCCTATCAGGAGAGAGGCCCCAAAAGAGATTAATGTGGCACATTTAAAGGCCAAAACCCAAATCAAATACATTCTTTTTGCTGTGTTCATGAGTCACCATGGCTGAAAGAACCTTCAGTTCTGCAG
Organism: Mustela lutreola; assembly: GCF_030435805.1. Taxonomy (NCBI): domain Eukaryota; kingdom Metazoa; phylum Chordata; class Mammalia; order Carnivora; family Mustelidae; genus Mustela; species Mustela lutreola. The sequence goes on from NC_081297.1 coordinate 94,433,716, forward strand.
GATTCAGTATTTCTAGGGTTTCATTTTTAAATTTGAATAAAGTCAGACTTGTGCGTGCTCGTTCATGTGCCTCTGACCTCAGAGAAAGTGGGTAGAGATAACAGAAACCAGGTACAATCCTCAGTGTCAAATGTTTTGTTTACTCTTGTCCCTTGGGTTCTTTCTGCTTTAGCTTTTTGGTTGAGAAATTACATGCTCAGACGAAGATGCCCACAACTTCTTAGCCATCTGTGTGGTATTCATGAATAACACGCATGACACTAAGAATGTAAATGGGTGAAATTGATGAGATTAGTAGAGGTTAATGTAATATCTGCGATTAAATTTTTAACAGAGGCAAAGTGAATAAATTTTGGAAATTAAACAACTGACAGTGTTTCATTGGATCATTTTATGTACTCAGTATATGCTGCACACATTCTCCTATAAGCATATGCAAATGTATCTACCTCGCATATTAAATAGCAGAGGAGGGGATGAGAAACGCTTTAGGTGCACAAAATATTACATTTTCATTATTATTATCACTGCGAACTTGAAACGCTTTTTATTGGAATCATTATTTGCTTGGAGAAATTTGCTGAGTTTGGCAATTTTCCACGATCATGAATTTCTCTGTCAGGCAGCAGGCCCTCCGGAAAGGAAAAGGGTAAGTAATGCAGACAACCGGTTGGAAACGAATCCTGTTTATTATCAGAGCTTCTCTGGCCTGACTGCCGCGTCCTCTGGCCATTAATAGTCTGAGCCACCTGTCCCACGCCTGCCATTTCTGAGAAAGAGTCACAGTTTTCTGCACTAGGTTGTTAGATGTTGGGAGACTAACAAGTGAAGAGACTCAAGGATTCTTGCCAGCAGCAACTGCCTTGATCTAGAAGCATCAGACATAAGGAAACTCTGCGTTCTTTATCCTAACAACTTGCTAAGGGATGTTCGTGACAGCTGCCCTGAAATGTTGACGGAAGCTCAGCTTGAGGTGTGACATGGCGGCCCACCCTACCTGTAGAGCGTAGCCTCCCTCAAGCATTCTCAAGAGAACCATTCGTTGCATCCTGGGGAATGCTCTCTACTAACAGGAGGAAGAGTAAATGAATGGTTTTTGACCATTTCTTTTTTTTTTTTTTTTGCCCTTTTAGAATTAACCTTTACTTCATTTTCTAATGCTAAGCCTGGAGTTTTGTGACTCTTTTTATTGTGATTGTCTCACTTTATAATTCTAGATTCGCAAATATGAATGAGGAAATGTCCAACCAAGTATTTAGGGCTGTCTGGCTTATGAGCCATTGATCCAAATAACGAGGGTCTCCAGGGTTGTAAATGTCAAAGAGCTTAAACCGGCAGCATCCAATCCACTTGGCGAGGGTTTCCAAACAGTGGGGTGTAGGTATTTTTACTAATGAATACATTGTAAATAAAAAGCGTTTCGGCTGACCTAGTTGAAATTTGGCAAATGTGACTGACTCAAACTCAGGAAAGGGATATTAAAAAATAATGAATTTAATAAAGAAGTTTTATTTTAATTCAAAATTTTTTATTAACTTCATTGGTTTTTAATTTGTTTCGTTTTACAGTTGAATCTATTGAGCCAAAAGGCTCAAATTAAGGATTTGTGTGTATTGGGGCAGATCACCCGCACTGAATTATAAACACACAGGTCAGGCTACAATTGCGCAGATCCTGGTTGGCCTAAAAAATGCACATGAATCAATGTTATTGTGTTCATGAGAAGAAGGAGCACAGGAAGATAAGAATATTTGCTTGGAGTAACAGTGACTTCGAAAAGTCCAAGGCTGCACAGAACACAGTAGAACATTCAGCAAAGTATCTTTGATGTTTTATTGTTTTCTCCTCTATAATCCCTTCTACTTCCTTTCTGATTCCTTAGACAGAACACGTCTCAACAGTGATCACAATAACTACAATTTACAGAGCACTTAGGGTTGTGCTCTCCATGAAAGCTATATAATAATCTTATGGATTTTAGCCCATTTTATATATAATAAAACTAAGGCACAGAGAAGCTGAGTAACTTGCCCAGGATCACGCAGCTAGTAAGTGAAGGAGGCAGGACTTGAATGTAGACAGTCTGATCAAAGAGAAATGAACAAAGCACCACAGATTTCCTAGTCCTATTGCAATTATCGTCTATAGCAGACAAGAAAATGGAGAAATTTGATCCGCCATGTGGGACCAAATGATGGAATTGGTCAAGTTCCCAGACTCTGGAGGCCATAAGTAATCTGTCTCGCTCTCCAGGCTCAGAAAACATAGGAAATATTTTGTTGTAGATGTGGTAGGCAGCCTTTGAGATGGCCCCCAAAGATCCTTAACTCTTTGCATTTACGCTCTTGTGTGGTCTTTCCCATTTTATGCCAGGTTTGGTCTGTGTGACCAATGGCACATGGGCGATGTTCTAGCTCGTCATTGCCAAGATAGCTTCTACAGGAGTGTGGCTTCTGTCTTGGTTGCCCTCCTGTATGTACTCTCAGATCGTGGGTGCTGGGGAAGCCAGTTGCCATGTGATAAGGACATTCAGGAGACTGGAATTGCCATCGTGGTGAGGAACTGATTTCTGCCAGTAACCACAGGAGTGAGCTCTGGAGCAGATTCTCTAGCCCCTGTCAAGTGGGTTAGTCAGCACAACCTGACAGCACCACCATCTAAGGGCCAGATTTCTGACCCTTAGAAATTGTGTGAAGTAATAAATGTTTATTGTTTTCAGCTGCTAAATTCTGGGATCATTTGTTATGCAGCAATAGGTAGCTCTAAGAGCCTCCGTGACTTATCCATGGTTTCGCTTTCCATGGTTGTAGTCACCTGTACTCACCGATCCTGCTAACTGCCCTCATAAGGTCATCAGTAGCCTAATACTACATCCCAATGTCTGCATCTTTCCCCCCACCCCATCTCGTCACGTGGGCTTTGCATCACTCATCATCAGGAGAAGAGTGAGTACCATACAATAAGATACTATGAGAGAGAGAGGAGAGAGACCGCATTCACAGAACTCTAATTGCAGTACACTGTCACAATTATTCTCTTTTATTATTAGTTGTTGTTAACTTCTTACTGTGGCCAGTTTATAAATTAAACTCTATCATACGGAGGTATGTCTAGATAAAAACAAAGTCTATATGGAATTCAGTACTGTCTGCATTTTCAGACCCTCCCTGGGGCTCTTGGAAAGTACCCCTGTGGAAAAGGAGGGGGGCAGCTGTACTATAAGTTGTGAGGGAGAAGACAACATTAGCAGGTGTGTGCCAGAAGCTGGGGTAGGAGACGGGTGTAGGCAGACCCCAAGGTAAAAAGAGATGATCTCCATGATCTGAGCGAGGAAAGAAGCATTTGATTGCAGAAGGGCAGCTTTGAAGTTCCAACATTTTTTATTTGTGTGAGTCTGCAATCACGAATGAAGGTGGGCAGGGGTGCTTCATGCAAATCAGCATTGATGAGAAAGCGTGAGGTAACGTGTGCCCCAGGGGAATGGGGTGGAGGTTTCCATGAGGAAAGTGCTAAGGCTAAGACACATGATGAGTTTTGCAGGTGCCTCTCCAGCTTCCCTGCTTTGCAAAATGCTCCGTGTTGAGGCATAGAGCTCTGCAGGCCACAGGAATAAGACGAGATTTGACTGGGGAGGCCTCTCTGTGGCAGCAGGAGAAAGCACCACAGACTCGCCAGCCTTCCACAGTCCCACAGTTAGAACTGAGGCTCTAGAACATCAGGGAGCAGCTGAAGGGTTGCTGGGCCATAATCAGAGAAATGAGTTTCATGTCAAGATCACCCACACCTTGGGCTACACCCTTGCCACCTTGCAGAGGGCCCTGATCCCAGGCGTATTGGCTTTCTAGGGCTGTCGTAACAAAGTACTATACACTAGGTGGGTTAAAACAACCAAAAAATCTATTCTCTCCCAATTCCGGAGGACAGAAGTCCAAAATCAAGATGTCAGCATGGCCATGCTCCCCCCAGAGGCCCTAGGGAAGGCTCCTCCTCTAGCTTCTGCTGGTTACTAGCAGTCCTTGGCACTGTTTGCCTCGCAGACAATCCCCCAATCTCTGCTTCTGTCTCCCTGTGTCTGCATCTCTGTGTTCAAAGTCTCTGTTCTTATAAGGAGACCAGTCATGAAGGACTTAGGACCCACTCTGTCTTTAATGACATCTGCAAAGGCCCTCTTGCCAAAGAAGATCCCATTCCCAGGTTTTACATGGACATGAATTTGGGGGGACACTATTCAATCCAGTAGGCCAGGGGTAATCTGGTTCTCAAATCAGTCTCCTCCTTGTCACCTATTCCAGGCAAGTCTGGTCCGCAAGTGTGGCAGTCCTGCCTGACCCTTCCACAGACTCAGCTTCCATTTCTTTGACCTCTGCTTAAATGCTCCCCTGAACTCCATCTGCCCCATCTCTTCTGCCAGCCAGAGCAGCAGAGCAGCCAGCTGACATAGCTCTGGTCTGGGAATGAGGAGACTAGGGCTCTGGCTTTGAGCCCAGTTGCTACAATGGGGTTTTAACTTTCCAGATTATCTTTCTTCCCCATCTATAAGATAGCCAGGCATCGGGTGCCTACACTCTAAGAAAGCCGTGTTTGGGTACACATATTTCCTTGGGCTCTAATGCCACAGGTATGATTGAAGAAATCGGCAACGTATCATTAGGTATTTGCCTCCTCTTTTCCTTCAACAGATTAATATTATCAACAGTGTATCTTGACTTTCCAGATGCCTCTATCTTAGACCTTCCCGTGTCCCTTCCTATTTGGCCAGATCCTAGAAAGTGCACCCAAGGTTCCTGGCAGAAATATGAGCCCCTCAGCACTACAACCTTCCATATCGGTGACACCAAAGCCTCTGGTACCAGCATGCCTCCCTCACGCAGAGAGGCCATGCCTTCCAGGTCAAGGGAACATGCAACCAGTAACTGTCCCCTTGTTCTCCTAAATCTTGGCTTATTAGCCTCCCCTTTCCCTTCTGAAAGGCACTGAGCTGCAGGCTCCCTCTGCCTCTTTTAATGTGCCCTGTTGTGTTCCACACCCCACTGCCATCCTTCCCGCAAGGTATTCATTGTGTGTCTAAGCAGAGTGTTGTTGAAGCTGTGTGGGCTTGAAGAAAGTTCATCACGCACAGCCCAGCCCCTGAGTGGGGAGCTTGCTGGGGACGCAGGTGGCTGTGGGCTGCACTGCTGAGATTTCCTCCGCCTGCGGGCCTCTCCCAGCATGCTTCCCTCCAAGAGGGGTGGGGTCTGACCCCTGAGCACACAGTTCCAGCCTGGATGCCTCAGGGTACCTGGGAGTGTAGCCTGTTCCCTTGGGAGGCCAGTACCCTCAGTTTCCAGTGTTATTTTTGGTCTCTGGTGATGCCAGGCTAATCTAAGACAGGAAGACAGCATGCCAGGCAAAACTTTGGTTTCCTGTACCTCCTCCCCTCTCATGTTTCTGAAACCCCAGGTTCGTGGCCCAGGGCTTGCAGGGAAAACCCCACCTCTTCCTTTGATGAAATGGAAGTTCCAGAAAGGTTGAAACTCAACTCTAAGTCCCTTCTATTAATTTGAAAAATACTTTGAGACCCAATTTTAAAAATCCACCCAAAGAACTTGGATCTTCTTAGAGGACTAGGAATGACAGCTCCTGTTCTGGGCCCAGCACAGGGTTTGGGAAGCTGGCATTCCTCACTGTCCACATCAAAGCAGCTTCTCCACGTAGCACAGGCCTGAGGGGCTGAGGCCCGAGGGCAAGAAGCATGGGTGAGGCAGTGAGGGACACGCCCAGACCGACTTCCCTCTTGCTCAGTCTCACGGCCTTCAAGTTAGTCCAAGCTGGAAACTTCACGCTTTTCTATAGCAACACGAGGAGAGGATTTTATGCATCTTTGAAGGAAAAAAAAGAAGAGAAACATCTGAGAAGAGAAATGATGATTGTGTGGAGACCGAGTTGTTTGGCAGAGGAAGAAGTAAAGCTCGGCAGGAGGCAGCCAAGACACAGAAATTCGTCCTCGGGCTGTGGTGGAACTTGGGAAGCCTGTCTTCACTGCATGAGCTGCAGGGCTCACCCCTGGAGCCTGGAACCACTTGGAAGCTTTGGTGAGGCAGCCAGAAAAGACACTGGTGGCTCACCATAGCTCTGGGGCCAGTGGGCTCTGGCAGACAGACAGACAAACAAAAAAAGGACTTAGTCGGTTCATGTGGCTGCTGTTGAGAGACTTGACATCCTTCCAGCACAGGGTCTAGGAAGTAGGGCAGTGTCCAAACCTGCCCTTCGTGGTGTCAGGGCTCATGGAGAAGATTGACTGTCGACCTGTATGAACTAGGAGCTTGCCTGGGGACAGCCACCATGGGGCTGATAGGCTGCCAGGGACAAACCAGTGTGATCACCTTCCGGGGCGATGGGCTGAAAGGAATCTGTAGTTACCACACATTCCTCTCAGCTTTGCTTCCCTCTGTAGTCCTTACTGCCCACTCTGCATCTACATTAGAGTATATACTTGACTTGTCTGCTTGACATCTGCCTCCCATACCATTACTGGAAAATCCATAAGAGCAGGCTTTGGGGGCATTTTGTGCCAGTGCCTGGCACACACGAGTACTTAATTCATACAGTTGAGATATATGATGAAATAAATGAATAAAAGATACTCATAACTGTGAGACACTAGATCTCACCTTTTTAAACAAAACATAGTAAGTATTGCATACTCTTTGATCGCTTTACTAACTCCCTAGTGTCTGGTGAGAAGAATAAGAGCCATTTAAATACGGGGGGGGGGGGGGAGCCAGAAAGCCAAATAATAACTTAGTTTGCCAGGGCTCAAGGTAAGTAGCTGAATTCACCTTTTCCCTTGAAAGTTGAAGAGTCCTTTTGCTTCACAGAGCACTACTTCTAGGAACACAAGCAGTAGATAGCCCTGTGTGAGCTTCCGAGGATTCCTAGCTGGGGAGTTTTCTTTCTAAGTCAAACAATGTGTAGATAAACTTGATCATCAGCCCTGGAATCCAAACATCTCAGACTTACAATATTGGAAACACCATTGCAGCTCACCAAACTAGTACCCTTCAGACTCCGGGTGGGGAGGAGGATGGGGAGGTGGGTAGGGACCCATGGCCATGGCGGGTAACAGTGCCTATGACCTTATGACTCTCCCATCAGGCCGAGTCCCTGTTAGCTATGTGCCTCGTTGCTACTTCATTGATAACTATTACTCTTTGTGCACCAAGAGCATACTGTGATTTGGCTTTGAAACAAAAAGTTATTGTGCATACACAGAAAGGGACAGAGACAAAACAGGGCAAAGATTTGATAATAGTAAAGCACATGTTTGATATTGGCAGAATGAACACAATTCTTGATTTCTTTGCAAAGCGACACCATGCGCTTTACAAGACAAAAGGAAGGAAGGTGCCTATAGTAGATGAAGTTTTGTTACATTAGTTCACTGATGTGTGCCCCCAAATTGACATATACCAAACAGCAGGTGCCATTTTCAAAATGTGCTGAAGAGTTTCAGCAGCTCAGAAGAAAATCTTTTAAGAAATTCTGCATTCCACTTATTCTGATGATGCAGAAGCTGTCATTGTGTGGAAAAACATAGATGTTGATAACTCTGATTTGAAAACAGTTTTAAAAAGTTAAATTCTCAATATGGAACAGTTTTAGGGATTCCCTAACCAAATTATTTGGCTTACATTTTGATGTATGCACATCAGTAATACAAAAAAAATTCAATTATGTTTAAATAGGCTTAAGAGCTCTTTTAAAAAATATTAAATAAAAATAAAAAGCACTAATACATTGTGTTGGCATTTTTTTCTAGTATGTACAGTCAAGTTAACTCTTAAATTTTATGATATGCTACATCTGATGTAATATGACATCTTATTTTGGACTCTCATCACTCCCATTTTGTCACACTTAATTATTCAATAATATTTTAAGATTTTTTTTTTTTTTTTTTTTTTTTTTAAAGAGAGAACACATGCAACAGGGTTTGGGAGCAGAGGGCAAAGGGGACAGAATCCCAAGCAGGGTCTATGCTGACCAAGCCCCAATACCGGGCTTGATCTCACAGTCCTGAGATCACTACCTGAGCTGCAATCGAGTTGGTCGCTTAACCCACTGAGCCATCCAGGTGCCCCCACATTTTTAGATTCTTAAACAATATCCACAGTCATTTTGTTCATGAATTTAAATTTCACAAATACAATAGCTTAGCAAAATTATCACAGAACTGTGGTGAGATGCTTCAGTACTAATTTACAGGATTTCTATGCTGACCTCTTGTGAAACTGGCTTATAGGTGAAGTTCATGGTGAAATCCTAGGAGTTTAACTCTCGAGTGACTGAAACATAATATATTAATGGGAAAAAAGAATCCTAGCCACAAGAGTATTACCACACATTTCAAACATCAAAGAGATGGCCTCTAGGATAAACGTTGTCTACAGTATGTAAGCATTGAATTCTTAGCTACTTAGAAAAAAACTACCAAATTTCTTTCTCAGAAAACCAGCATTTCATTACTGGGAGGCAAGCTCGGTGTCGGCTAGTATAATTCAATTCCTCAGTATGTCCTTTACTGGCATGGTGCCTGGCACTTAAAAGACAGTCCATAAATATTTTTGAATGAGTGAATAAAAATCACCCCTGCTCAGGCTACAGGGGATTACACACCAAATCCTCAGTTCTTAGAGATACAGTGTAAGATAGTAAGAAGCACGGATTTGGAAAAAGATGGATTTGCCTTCTGGCCACTTGTTAAGAGTAATAGAGCATACTTATTGGGTTCTTGGGGAGATACATTGATGTAGTACCAGTAGAACACTTAGGGTGAGTAAAAGATAAATAGAATATACTAACAAATGATAATAATAATAATAACTATTATTATATTCTATATTATATACTATTATTATAGAATGTGATAAGTACTTTTAGAAATACAATGTAGGTAAAATGAGCATATTTTAGTAGATTAATTATAGTAGACCTACCAGTGAAGATGGAGTTCTTTATCTATCATTAAGGCTTAAAGACTGGGAAGGGGAAGCTTGCAAGGTGCAAAGACAGGGAACCAGAAAACAATAATCATATACCCGTATACAGGTAAAAGTATAGGCAATGCCTAAGACTTGCACTGTCCAATGTGGTAGCCAGAGCAATATATGGGTACTGAAACTGAAGTTTTAGTTAACTAAAATTAAATAAAACTCAAAATTCAAATGTGCTAGTGACTACATGAGGTTAGTTGCCAACATGTTAGACGATGCAGCTGTAGAACATTCCATCCTTGCAGAAATTTCTACTGGGCCACATTGCTTTAGACTGTAGTCTCTGAAAGTCTTATTACCCATGAAAATTGTTACCAATCATAAAAATGCTTATGGAATTTCTTGGTCCCTACCATCTTTAGAGAAGTAGTTCTGCTGTCTAAGAAGTACTGTCTGTAGGAGACAATATGATGAGGTGGAAAGAGCACTATTTGAGATAGAAGATCTGGGTATTAGGTCTAACTTGAACAACAACCAAGCAACTTGCTTGAGCAAGTCATTCTACTTCCTTCTTCCTTAGCCTTTCGTCTTTAAATGAATGAGTTGATCTGGATATCCAAGTCATTGATAGCTCTTGGGCTTGGGAACTCCAGTGAACAGCTGTTAGCTTCATACCATCTGCTGTTTTGCAGCTCTGCACAGCTCCAGTGGGGTAAAAGAGAACAGCCATGGTAAACAGTAGTGTTAGGAACTAAACATTTGTGCTCCGCCCACACTCCCTCAAATTCACATAAGATCCTAACCCTCAATGTGGTGGATTGGGATGTGGGCCTTTGAGAGGCAATTAGCCAGGAAAATAGAGCCCTATCATATGAGATTACTGTCCTTACAGAAGAGACCCCAGATAGCTGCCTCCCTACCTTCCACCACATGAAGACACAGCAAAAGATAGCAGTATATGAACCAGGAAGTAAGCTCTTCCCTGACACCAAAACTGCCAGTGCCTTAATCCTGGGCTTACCAGCCTCCAGACCTGTGAGAAATAAATACTTGTTATTTAAGCCATCCATCTATGGCTAATTTAATACAGCACCTTGAATATACTGGGACAACTATGAACAACAAACTGTGATTTTGCTCTATCATGATGTACTCTAGCAAACTTCAAAATCTCTCTGTCAGCCTCCCTCTCTTATGATGGCCCCATGTATTTTGTGCATATCTTCCCTTGTTACACTGTCATTACCACTCCCTGTAGATTATGAGTTTCTAAGGTGGGCTCCTGGTTTATTCATCATTATTTCTTGAGCACCTAGTGTAGAGGGAGAACTCAAATTTGTTAGTGGATGTCTGAATAAAGATGGATCCATTTCTGACCTTCTTTTATATCCTCATAATTCAAGTACCCGTTAATGGATAGCAGATTAAGCCACTTTTTCAAGACAAGCAGAGGATATGGAATCCCGGACCAGGTTAAACTGACTCTGAGGCCTGTCCTCTTCTCTCCTACCACACTGCTTTTCCATAGACCCTGTGTTTTTGTGATTTGAATTTCTGTTCCCTTTCTGGCTGTTAACTCTAAAGACTTCAGTCCTGGTGGGTTTTTCTGGTCTGGTCTTTTAGCCTCTTGAATTCATTAGACTCAGTCTGTCTTCTTCTATATTCATATACCCAATGTATTTTAAGCTCTAATTCCAGCCTCACCCCCAACATAACCACTGAGGGAAAAACATGTAAAATCTCAGTGATTTGAGTAAGAATATAATAGCTATTCTCATGTCCCTTGAGAGGTATCTTCTTTTTTCCTTCTTCCTGCCACTTCAAAAATTTATTGACAAGACCAAAGAAAGGTGAAAATTTCTTGGGTGCTCAGAGATGACTCAATGTGTCGTTTCAACATCTCTTAATATCCTATTTATAAGAAAACAAAAAACAAACAAACAAACAAACAAATGAAAAACCTGTTTTTCCCCTGAGAAATGAGAAAGTAAACAGGTCTAAGAAATGAAAATGAAGTGGAGGGAAGTAGTTCACAGGATGAGGGATCTGACCCACTGCTACCCCCATTTTCTACAGCTTCCCCATTTCTAGGCATTTGAGCTTGTGTAATAAGTTTACCTCTACCTCATTGAAATCTAAGTATCTCCCACACTCCACTGCCTGCTCACCTGTCATGGTATGTGTATGGGAGAAGGGGAACTGGAGAATCCACCTCTTTCCTAAATTCAGGAAGAACAGGGTCTAGCTACTTGAAGAAAAATCTTTCTGAGGTAAACAAAATTGTAATCAGAAAACAGTATTTTGTAAATCAATGTAAACTGGTAATTTCTATAACTGTGTCATACCTTTTGTTTCAACTAAGGTCTGAAAACAGATAACTTGGTTGGCATAGCTGTGGGATCCTTGATTCTGTGATATTCATTTGGGCCAGATGGTAAACATAATCGGATGGATGGTGGATTCAGACTGACCACAGCATCCAGACCAGGTGAACCTCTCTGGTTCCTCTGTCTGTCTGTACCATCTCAAGAATATGCTCCTCTTAGATCTTTAGCTGGTGGCTGATTTTCCTGTAGGGGAAGGCCCTGCCCAATTCAAGCTGTAACTGTAAGATTCCATCCCCATGGCACCAAAGTTACAAACACTCTCTCATAGGTATCACCTTTCCCCATCTGCAGTTTTCCAGACTGGTGTCTGTTTTGTATCCCACCGTCTTGTGTCGTCAGACTGAAGATTCCCCCCAGATGGCCATTCAAGCTGCCCTCGATTAGTGTCAAGCTGCACTCAATTAGCTGTTACAAGCCGGCCTTTTCTACTTTGTCTCACCCTTTTTCCTTCGTCTTCACCCCATAAAGTGGCTCTTCAGTGGCAGTGCTGTCTTCCCTCGAGAAACTTTCTTTGATCAGCATGTCCCTCTGAACCCAGGAACGCCAATTCTTTTTTTTTTTTTTTAAATACACTCTTTATTTATTTAAATATGTTTTTCTTTTCTTGCCTTAGGATTTCCTCAAGTTTTTAATTATTTGAAGGGTTGAGATACCTAGCCTATGTGGGCCTGATGTCTAATCGGTCTTCCCTGGGAACCAGGCTCTCTCTGATACCTCACCCAGAGGTAGCCTTGCACAATCTCCCACCGAAGAAGGAGACTCACCAGGAAAATGCAAAGGTGCTCTACAGGTGGCATTTCCAGTCACTTTCTGAATTATGGTCATTTGGGATTTAAATAGAACTCCAGGGTCCTCCCCTGAAGATCAGTATTTAATTCATGAATTATTGATTCAGCAACTCCACAGCTTGGCATTGCAGAGAATTGTAAGAATAAATGATACTTTTATCTTCCTTAATGTGGCATATAGTTTAATGGGGATGTGAGATGTAATACACAGATGACCGCATTATGCAATAGAAAGTGATAGACACCGCATATTGGATACAATTTGCTGAGAGATCCCAGAAGAGAAAGAAAACGTACCCACTTTTCAGAATTAGGTAAGTCTTACTGTTTGCACCTGTGCTTAAAGGACGATAAAATTTCAAGAAAATGCAATCAGAACAAAAGCACCCTGGAAAGGTAACATGCCCAGTCAAGACATGAGTGTTTGAAAGTGACATGAAGTCCTCCCATTAGGCTGGAACATGGCTGCGGTGGAGAAGTTGGAAAAGGAGATTGATTGAAAACGAAGCTCAGAGTTTCTTGAAAGCCAGAAATGTAGGCTTTATATCTGTGGAAAATGGTAAACTGCTGATAGCTTCTGATCAGGGAACAATCTGGCCTGTGATTTGAGAAGATTACCCTGCCAAGGGTGTACGAAGAGAATCAGAAGAGGAAGGGGCTGGATGCAGTTACTCAGCTTAAGCTGACTAACAGAACAAACAGAACTTGCATCTCAGTGGCTTACACAAAGGTAGCTGATTTCTCATCTCTGCACACATTCACACCACACTGGCAGGGATTCTGCTCCACCAAATCCTTATCAGGGTGCCCAGTTGCACAGGCTTCACTCTGGAATGATAGAATTCTCTACTGTAGGCAGGAGAGCAGGAAGCACTGTTTACACCTGCTCATATTTCTGCCCCTGTTTCACTGACCGGGGCAAGTTATGGGTTCACACCTTACTTCAAGGAGGTCTTGAGTACAGGGGAACATCATACAGTAATGGAAAGGTGACATAAGACAGGAGACTGACACTACCATCCAGGATGGGAGTGATGAGGACCTGGGCTAGAATGGCAGCAGAAGACATGAAAAGGAAGGAAAGAATTTATGAAAGAATAGAGACAGTAAACAAGATCTAGATATGAGTAGACAAGGAGGAAATGTCCTGGAAGCTGGTATGAAGCTTTTGAATGTGTTAGTTGTGGAGTTCGGGACAAAGAACAGGAATATGTGAAAACTGCCCCGGGATCCTCTGTATTTCTCCACAGCACCTAGAGAATGGGGAGTTGCCCCATTGAAAACATATTTATTTTATGTATCCCTAAAGCCAATGGATCCTTCAGTGATTTCACCTGGAGGCTGAACAATATAATTTGGAGATGCTGAAGGTCATAATAAGAAATAGGTGTACCAAGAGGAAAAAAAAAAAAAAGAATAACTTTCCCAGAAATAATCACACAGCTTCAGTTCTTTGTTATATTTAACAGAGGGATGTGATAGCTGCAATATGAATGTGATATTCTTAAACTTATATTTCAATTAATAAATGACATTTGATACTTTGAAGACTAGATAACCACACTTTCTACCCATAATAAAGACAATTGTTTTCTCTACCTTTATTTCTTTTACCTTTATTTTTACATGTATTTATTTATTTTGCCAACTCAAGAAATGCTGAAAAGTTTATTGATACCTTTATTTTTGGTTTTACATCTCATGTCAGAGATTATGCTAGCCCTACAACTAATGCTTGGCATTAGTACAGGATAAATGATTCATACGTTTTGATGTGTTGGGAGTTTTTAAATACCTTTTCTAAATTAAATGTGAGATTTGAGTGGTGCTCAAGGCTTTCTTACTTGAGTCTGGGAAACAAAAACAACCATAAAAAGAGGTCAAAGCCTATTCTGGTGATAAGCCGTTCAAGCCATATTTCCCATGATAACCCCTATCCAACTCTCAGCAAGCAGTCAAAGGAATGACCCCCTCTTCCTTTTGTTTCCCTGGGATTTCTGAGCTAAATCTGAATTTCTGGGCTACACGAAAGCAATGAAGTCAGTGATGTCATTTGCTGAGAAAACATCACTGAATGTATTACTAGTTGTCTTCTGTGGAACACTCTTTGACTCATATGATTTCAGGCATGACCTTTAATTCCAAGATGGTCCTGTCAGGGAGGAAGTGGAACCAAAGAGACAAACTGTATTCTGAGGGAAATGGGTGCCACCACTCTTGCCACCCACCTTTCCAGACTTAGCAAGTAGGACGTTTGCCTCATTGTGTAGGTAAATGGCCTATATCCTCCTCCCTCAGCTTGTGCCATGAGGGAGTCTCCCTTCAAAGCCCCTATTCCAACTGGAAGCACTGGTGGGAAGTGCTCAGTTGCACAATCGTGTTGTGCGTGGGCTGTAAGCCGTGGGCAGTGACCTTTTCTATGACTTCACCTGCATACAACAACTGCCAGTAAAAGTCAGAGACAAAGGCTACCTTTAATTGTCCTTTCTCAGAGACTGCTTTTTCCCTAGAGACAGACTTTGCTGGGGCGTTTTTGAGCTGAGTCCAGCAGACCCAGAAAATACGGCGAATGAGAGAGCCAGGTTTTCTGGCAGGAGAAAGGAAACCAGCTTTCTTGCTCAATGAGGGGCCTATGACAAATGAAGTCCAAGTGCATCGTGCCACAGTTGAGAAAATGCTTAGCTAGCTGGAACCCATGGTTAACTTTCTATAGAGATCAGTAACGATCAATAGAGATAGAAGTATGTCATAGTGCCCTCAGCCTTTGTCATCAGGGCACAGAAACCCTTCAGCTCAGGTTATAGATGCTGGTGGGGACTCAAGGAAGCAGCAGTTAAGGAACAAGGACACATTAAAGAGGAGAAAGGCTTCTATACATGCCATCAGTTTATAAATGCACCTGTCATCACCCATGCAAAGCAGGTAGAACTTTTCCTGCTCCCAACCACTTCCTGCTTCATCTGCCATGTTGTCCCTTCAGAGCCCTCTTCCGGCCTGTCCTGAATGAAAAACTGGGGCTTAGGGATGAACATTCAGGTTGATGTGTCCAGGGTCCTGCACCATTCTGGGAAGAGCCTTAGTTGCTGATCTACAAGCCTACCAGTTGGTGACATGGAAGAAATGAACCCAGTTTCTGACCAGCCAGCTCCAAGCCATTTTACCTTTGTGGCAATATTTGTCTATAAGTCCAGTCACTTTTAGTTGCTGATGTGTCTCTGTTTTGACTTACCGTGGCTCCATGGTGGCCCCAGCTCATCAACTGGGCATTAGTTTCATACTCCATGAATGAACACGGGGTTGGCAAATGTGAGAAGTAAGCTAAACCTATTCTCTATGTTGAGGCCACATGCATATGAGCTGTAGAGGCCCACAGCAGTCCCCAGAAGATCCCTTTCTTAAAATACCTCCCTCACATCTCAACCCTGTTAGGGATACACGCCCCCCCTTTAAAGTTCAAAATTATTAAAGTCCAAAGTTATCAATAACTTGCAACCCTTTCTGAATAATTTTAATCCAGTTATTTTCCTACTTGCTAGGATATTAGTGATTTTTATTGGGTTGGCAGGTTTTGCCTGGTAGGGCAGGCATACGAGACTTGCACTCCTTGGGGCTTATCAGTGTTCAGAGAGCAGCAAGATAGCCCTGGTGTGGGAGTTGAGTTGGGGAGGGGAGAAAAGAGACTTGTCAAAGACAGACTGCCTACTTTTCAGTTTCATGTAAGTTCTGATGTTTATCCTGAATTGTACGCCCCTTGTTTTGTTTGCTTGTTTGTTTTATAACCCCTACCGGTATCATTTGGTCGACTGGGAAGCAGCGGCTGTTACTTCCTACAAGCTTCCTAAAGGGCACTTTGTCATCTGAGATATTCATGCCCTGGTGGCTATAGCATATCTCAGCAAAAAAAGCATAACTTTGCAATTAATTATGATCAAAAGACTGTAAATCTGGCTGAAAAGTCCCAAATATTCCAAGTATTTTTCGGGAATGTTTCATCTGCTGCCTGTCAAAACTTTCCCATGAAATGCCAGGCATGCTGAGCCATTTGTACTACACTGTTGGAACTCGTGGTGTCTCAGAACCTTGGGTGGAAGAGAGTGTTTCTGAGGTTCTTGGCATGGACATCCTTTATTCCATTACTGGGCTGTTTTTCAGCGAAGTGTTAACTCGGTGGACACTCCTTTCTTTTCCACATTTTAGGTAAGGAAATGGAGGGGCAAGGAAGTCAAATAATTTGGCCAAGTTCATATAGCTAGAAAATTGCCAAGCCTGAATTTGAATTTGGACCAATTAACTCCTAAAACCATTTTCTTAATTACTCTTCAACCCTGCCTCCTAGAATACCAGATTTCACGTTGTTGGTGTCAAAGTCCATTGTTTCAGGTTATCCAAAGATCTGAAATGTCTCTGAAAGCTCGGTTGGAATTATTCTGTTTACTTTTTCTCAGCCAGAGGCCAAAATACCTTCGTTTGTTATAGAGTCCTGATCTATTAAGATTATTTTATCTGGTTTCCTAAAATTGAGATCTTCTACTCACCAACAGGAACAGAAATGCACACTCTTTCCTCAATATTTATGCAAACAAGCCACAAGCAGTGTATTTTTTAAAGAAGATCTTGAGAGATACCATCGAATCTGTTTCGATAGAGCTCCATTCTGACAGGCCTGACACCTGTCTCCATGACATTCTGGAACTGATAAAAAATCAGATAATATCTGCAAAATTATTTTTGAAAAGCTGAAAGGGACATATCAGTAAATACGGTCTTGTTATTTATACTGCTGCTGTTACAAAACACTTTTTTATTTGGTAAAATTTTAAATAAGTAATTTCCAAATGATCTTTTTTGTTTCAAAAATGGTAACCCATGCTATATACAGTAACTCAGAGTATTGGATTAGCATAACAAATTTAGCTGGTGATACTAAGTAATAGTTTTAAATAGTTTGATATTTTTTTTATAACTGATGACTACCCAGATTAACAGTATTCAGAATACAATTTTATAAAATTATATTTCTTTCTAATTTCTAACAAATTCATGTATATTTCTAGGAATATATATATTATCTATTATATAATTCATATACAATATATAAATATATGTCATGTGTAATTATTATATTTAATTATTAATTATATATTAAATGCAATGTATTATATATAGTTAATAATTGGTTATTATATGTGAATTGTATAATATATATTACATATAGCATATATTAAATATAATCCTAGAAATATACATGAATTTGTATATATCTATATACCTCATGTCACCTATATCTATATACCTCATGTCACCTAAATTTCAGCACAGGGTCAGGGCCTCCAGTACTGGCCAGAGAGTGAGCATGAAAGAGAAATTGAAAGCCAAGCTTTGGGGTCAGCCAGCTGATTCTACTCCAGTTCCTCCACTCACTGTTTGGCACTGGCATAGTATTAACCACTCTGAGCCAATTTCCTCATCTCCAATACAGTGCCCATCCCATAAAGTGTTTGTAGAGTCAAATGAAACTAAAGCACTTAGTACAATGACTAGCACATATGTAATCCCCCAGGGTGAAATGTTACTATTTTAGGAATATTAAGAAGGAATATTTTCCTTTTGGCCACACATCAGTGTTTGATTGCTTTGCTAGCATATTCCATTTAGTATACCAGAGAATGCAAATTGTTTTGAAAAGGCATGTCCTCATGTTTCCATAGCCTCGCAAGCAAATTTCCCCCAACTTTTTATTTTGAAAAATCCCAAACCCACAAAATAATGGAAAGTCTGACAATGAAGATTCATTTATGTTTCACTCAGATTCACCAGTTGTTAGTATTTTACCACATGTGTTCACTTCGCCCACATCTCCATTCATCTTCTTTGTCCCCCACCAAACTTTGAAAATAAGTTACAGGTATCATGACTAAAATTTATCCCCAAATACTTTAACAAGTATCTCCTAAAGACAACCATGATAATGCTCAAGAAAATTCATATGGGGGCACCTGGCTGGTGCAGTGGGTAGAGAGTCCAACTCTTGATCTCAAGATCATGAGTTTAAACCCCATGTTGTGCATAGAGCCTACTTTAAAAAAAAAAAAAAAGAAAGAAAAAACTCATACTAATACAAGAATATCTTCTAATCTAGAGCTCAAATTAGTTCTCTTAGTCTCCCATGTCTTACACAACCTTCCTTCTTCATTTGATCCAGAATCTAATCAAAGTTCATATGTTGTATTTATTTGATACATCTCTATAGCCTCTTTTTTTTTGTTTGTTTTATTTATTCATTTAACAGAGAGGGAGAGTACAAGCAGGGAGAGCAGCAGGCAGAGTGAGAGGGAGAAGCGGGCTCTCTGCTGAGCTGGAGCTGGATGTGGAACTCAATCCCAGGACCTTGGGATCACGACCTGAGCCAAAAGCAGCTGCTTAACAAACTGAGCCACCCGGGCATCCTTCTATAATATCTTTTAATTAAGAGTAGTCCTCTACTTTTTTAAGAAAATCTTTCATCACATGGGCATTTTAAAAAGTTCAGGTTAGTCATTTTATAGATTTTTCAAAATTTGGATTTATATGATGATTTTCTCATGAGTAGATTAAGCATTTTTGCCAAGAATACTACAAAGGTGATGTTGTGACCTCTTAGTGCATCAAATCAGGAGACAGAACATCAGCTTGTCCCATTATTGATAATGCTGAATAGGTTCAGTTGGTTGAGAAGGTGCCTTCTGGGTTTCCCCATTGCAAGATGTCATATGTTTTCATTTGTAATTAACATATACTCTATAGAGCAATACTTTGAGATTGTGTGAATATCTTACTCCAGTAACCACCCAGTGGCTTTATTACCCATCGATGGTATTTATCTAACTTACTTGGGTGATTATAAAATGGTTTCCTCATAATTCTATCATTCCTTCTATATCTATAGTTGGCATTCTTCTTTAGGAAAGCCCACCTCCCTTTTTTTGTAGCAATATTTTAGACTCAGCAATATTTTACACGTATCAAGGATTCTTCATATTATTAAGTATATTATTATAATCTCTCACTATTATTATTCTTTTTGATGCTTGAAACTTTGGCCATTGTGATCCCCTTCAAACTGCCTCCTTCTTCCTCCCTCCCTCCCTTTCTTCCTTCCTGTTAAGTAGGTTCCATGACCAGCGTAGAGCTCAACACAGGGCTTGAACTCATGACCCTGAGCCAAGATCAAGAATCAGATGTTTAACTGACTGAGCCGCACAGGCGCCCCTCCTCCTCTGTACTTTTAACATAATGCCATCCATTTTTAAACAATTCCTTGCTTTCTGGTACAAGATAATCCAGAACTTAAACTTTCCATGCCCCATAATTAGAATGAACTGATCATGACTCCATCATGTCCTGGCTCCTTTTAATGGTGAGGAGATAGTCTTACAGGTAGTCAAGACTAACGAGTAAAAATTTAAACACACATATATGCCACTAGTTAATCTAATGCCACCTTTAATCTAACAAAAAGAAGGTCTCTTTGAAGCAGCCACATTATGGGAAATTAAACTTCTCACTGGAGGTCCTTCTGCTGTTTGTTTGGAGTGGGGGGGCATTTTATGCTTAGTAGAGTTTATCTGAGGGGATGTGGAGCAAAGCCTAGGACAGGATCTTTTTGGCTGATCAGATACAATAATTTGTCCCATTACCTGGTAAGTTTTGTCTCAATGCTAGTTAGAGCCATAAACTGAGCCACAGATTGCTATATATATGCTGTGTGCATGTATGAATATATGGATGAACTATACACATTCTAAAATCACATATTTTATCCACTGAATATGGAGACTGAGAATCCTTCCAGGAACTCACAGTTTTGTTTTGTTTTGTTTTTTTAATTCCAATCAATGTTCAAGTCTTGGGGCTAAGAGAAGGAGGTAGGGGGTCTTTCTGCCTTGGCATATTCAGGCTTTAGCTGAGAGCTACTTTCAGAGTTCAAGTATATTCATATACTCTGCTCTCAACTCACCTAAATATCTTTCTTTCAGTCACCTCCCAGATATTCGTTTTGGGCATCTTCTTTTGAGTTCTTAATGCTCACTTGATTTCCCTGCAGTAGGCAACTGGCATCCAGCCCATGCTTAATCTTAGAGGACAGTTGGGGGTAAATGTTCTCCTATTTGGTCCAGTAGTGAAGCTTCTCTCTCCTCTCTCCTTGAGGCTTGCAGCACATCTCCATTTCATGCCTCTTGTAGGACCCTCATCACTGTTTGTCAATATTATTCTCAGCTAACATTTTTCTCTGCATGTATAACTAAAAATTTTTATCTTTGGGGGTTATTTGGTTAAGATTATTTAGGAAGTTTAAATTAGAATTACCAGCTCTTGAGTCTCTAGGAGTGTTTAAGCTGATTATAAAATTTATACACAGCTCTAGACTCCAGCAGCCTGAACCACCTTGGTCATTTGCAAAGAATTTTTCCACTCATCTATTCTTTGAATTTGTATGGCCTTTTATTTAGGGTGATGGTAGATTATATTAAATTTGAACAATTCCTTTTTTCTTTTTAAAGATTTTATTTATTTATTTGACAGAGAGAAAGATCACAAGCAGGCAGAGAGGCAGGCAGAGAGAGGGGAAGCAGGTTCCCTGCTGAGCAGAGAGCCCCATGTGGGGCTCAATCCCAGGACCCCATGACCATGATCTGAGCCAAAGCCAGAGGCCTAACCCACTGAGCCACCCAGATGTCCCTAGATTATATTAAATTCAAAAGTCAATGTCTTCTAGCTTCATCTATCTATAGCCTACCCATTCTTGCTTTTATTTGGAATCTCACCAAGTGAATTTGTAGAGACTCAAAATACTTACCACCCAGACCCCAACAGTCCACTGAGCCCTTTTGAGTCTGTCCTAAGAGTGAAGGCTGCCTGTAACATGTGTTAGACCTCTTCTCAGAAATCTGGGGAGTGTTCACTCTGCTTCCATGAGTGCACACAGCCCTATCCCCACATTCCTCGTTGTATGGACCATTGAGTCATCTCAGGATTCTTTGTTTCAGAAAAAAGCCAAGATAGTTTAGGAAAACCCCAAGCACCTCACCTGCCCCAGCTGCCTCCTGAGGCTTGACAATTAAAGTCCTCGGGGGTGTTAATAGACATTACATTGTTGTGATCTTTGAATTGCAGCCTGTGGACTCTTTTACCCTGCAAACACAGACGTGTTGTCGGGAATAGAGCATGCTCCTGCAAGGTACCAATTTAACAACGTGCAGGACCCATGGCCTTTGTACTTCTCCCCCAAAGCAAGGTCTCAACTAGACTGGGCATGAATTACAAGGGAGTTCCACTGTGGACAGCCTGCCTACAGTGCCAAGAAAGGCAGGAACACACATTATGAACACACACTCTTAGTAAAAGGAGCTGTGCCCAAATCTGGTTACTACACAAACAAGCCAGAAACCATGTATTGAGGGGCCCTTGGCTAGCTCTTAGCACCATGCTAATAAGAGTCAGTGTGATGTATCAGGAAGAGCAGAGCTGGTGAGTGAGAGTACCTCTTCTCGACTTCTATGGGCCCACAGTCCAGAATGATCATCGCCAGGGGGACCAAGTCTGAAAGGAGAGGTCCCCAGGTTCAGGCTTGTTCAGAGATTGCCCTTATGGTCAGTGCTGGGTGGCCTGGGAGGTTGACCTCTGGTGGAGTGATCCTAGGCATGATGGCACAACATGGGAAAGGAACTCATTCAACGTCTATGGGAGAAACAAGAGTTGATGGAGTGGCTCAGATGACCATCAAAGCAAGCGCTGAGACTCATGAGGGATCAGCTTAGCTCAGTGATGCTGCTGAGCCAGCCTAAGGGGTGAGGGGGTGACTGCACTCTGCCAAAGCCACTTCTCCTCCTCCACCACCGGGACGGAGTCTGGGACACATGGCTTGTTGAGACAAAAGAACTCCCACTTATCTTCATATCGAAAAAAAGCCACAGAATTGCTTTCTACTGAAAAGATGATTACGTTTTATTAATTAGAACATAAGAACTTTACATGTCTTATAAATAAAATGGAACCGGATACGTTAGTGGGTGAGTGTGAATCCCACACACGCACGGTGTGATTTGGTTCTTTTGATGAAATTCCTCCCTGATAATTGGGCTCTCTTCAGTTCCTGAGAAGATGAATTAGGCTGCAGTGTTGGCAGCAGGCTCCCTTGTGGCTGTGAGAGCCTTGTCGGGGAAAGGCGCTCTGCAGCCCCGGGTCTGCGGTGTGCCTGTCCCCTCCTGGGCGCTGTGGGCTGTGTTTCCTCACAGGGAACGTGTCGCAGCGTGCCTGGCTCTTCCTGCTGTTGCTTCAGTGACAAATTTCCATGATCACTTACATAACATTTACAATGAAATATACACTGATAAAACCCCCTTTGGCTGACGACAGTAAGGAGCAAGTACACAATAATTATGACATAAAGTGAGATTATGAACATTTCCTACTGTTGGCCGGAATCCATTTGCAGAGAGGACTCACCCATGTCTCCTCAACTATCTCAGAGTAAGTTTTCACGTTCCACGCTGCGCCCTGAGAAGATCAAGCCTGTTCACCTTGAACAACATGCCAGGGGAGGGGTTCAGTCGGTCCCCAGCAGGTCCCCTTGTCAGTTGTGGTCTCAGAGGACTAGGAACCAAAGCCCAGGTTGGCTCTTGCCTTGCTGAGCGGTCAGCTCACCCACCAACTGGAAGTTCAGTTTTGTGTGCCCATACCCCAGGCTGTACACTCCAAGAGGGCAAAGGCCACACCTGCCTTGTTTATATCAGTCATTTGCTGCAACGCCAACACACAGAAGCTTCTCCATAATTATTTACGAATGCAAAGAAATGAAATGACTGATCTGGAAAGCCATAGTTAGGGTCCACCCTGAGTGTATGATAGGATGCAAATCTGCACAGTATTGCCTTCCATTCACACATGCTGTCCCCTCTCCTCGCCTCCCGGGGCCTTGTCTATGTCCAGGAATCTTGGGCTTACAAGGTTGACATGCAGGAGGTCTCCTTGATGTTTTAGTTGATGACAGGACAAGAAGCCTTCCAGGGGATTCTTGAAAGTTCATAGAAGTGGATATATCTTTGGTGCTGGGATGTCTGACGCTGTGACGACAATGTGAGGCTGACCTTCAGGTTGCACCCGTATGGGCAGCCACCATTCTGCCTTCTAATGCTAAGCTGAACCTCTGACCTCCTTGACCTTCAGTTTCTCTATTGTTTCTTTTCCCTAAATGGGGGGATTATGCTGCTGTGAGGACTTCCCTCCACAGTTCTTTATTTTTTAGGTAGACTTTTTATTGACTTACAACATATTTGCAGAAACATATACACATCATGAGTCAAGGTCAATGGATTTTCCCAAAGAGGGTCCATCTGAATAACCAGCACCAGGATCAATAGAGCTTCCCAACACCACAGAAGCCCCACTCGAACCCTATTGGGTAACCCACGATCCTGACTTCTAACAGCATAGGTTAAATTTGCCTATTTTTACTTTATATAAATGGAACGATATAATGTATATTCTTTTGTGCCTGGCTTCTTTTGCGAAATAATTACGTTTGAGATGCATTCATCTGTTGTGAATAACAAACGTTTGAATAATATTCCATTGCATCAACATAACAACATAACTATATTTATCCATTCTACTGTTATGGACATTTGTTTCTAGTTTGGGAATGCTACGACCTTTCTTATACATGTCTCTTGATGCCCGTAGGGTTGTATTTTGTTGGGGATATTCCTAGAAGTGAATTGCTGGGCTATAAAGTATATCATGTTTAACTTTAGTAGATAGTAGTGAAGAGTTTTATAAATGGTCATATAAACATACACGGCCACATGCAGTGTTTGAAAGTGTGATGGCTCCACATAGTCACAATACTTAATGGTTCGAGGTTTTTAATTTCAGCCTTTCTGGTGGTATATGGTAGAATTTCACTGTGGTTTCCCCTGATGACTATTGAGGCTACGCTCCTTTTTAAATGATTATGGGCCAATTGGACATCCTCAAAAACACTATTCATGTCTTTTACCTGACTTTTTTTTTCTGGATAAATAGTTGTCTGTCTTTCTTATTATTGATTTTTTGGGATCTTTTGTATATCTTGGATATAGAAAAGATATAAAAATATAAATATGTTCTCACACTGTGCTTTGCATTTTCTTTCTCTTAGTATTTTTGATATTGATAAACAGGTCTCAGTTTTTATGAATTCCAATTTATGATACTTCCCCTTCATGATTTGTGCTTTTTATTTTCTAGCTAATAAATTGTTCCCTGTGCCATGCTTATATTGATATGTTCCTATGTTTTCTTCTAGATGTTTTGTAGTTTTACTTTCATGTTTAAATCTGTAGTCCACCTGGAATTGATTTTGGGGTATGGGGTGAGATAAAATTCATTTTTCCTATTTTTTAAAAAATATTATTTATTTATTTTAGAGAGAGAGCGTGAGTGGGGAGGGTAGAGAGAGAAGAAGAGAAGCAGAGAAGAAGACTCCTTGCTGAGCTGGGGAGCCTGCCATGGGCTCGATCCCAGGATCTCTGGGATCATGACCTGAGCAGGAATCAAGAATCAGAAGTTTAACCAACTGAGCCACCCAGGTGCCCCCATTTTTCCCCTTCAGATTTCCAATCAAGCTAGCACCATTTTCTGCAAGGAACACCTTTTCCCCCTGTCATAATCCATGTGACCTCATACTGATGGTCCACTTCTGGGCTCTATTTTGTTCTATTTGTGTATTTATCTTAGTGTCAATACCACATTGTCTGAATTACAATTACTTTATAATAAGCTTTGGGCAGTAGTATGAGGGCTCTAGCTTTGTTCTTCGAGAATGTCTTGCTTTCCTCATCCTGTCACATAGCAATATAAGCTTTAGGATCAGCTTTCAAGTTTACGCACACACACACAGCTGCTAGAATTTTTATTATGATTATGCTGCATTTATAGATCAATTTTGAGAAAATTTAAACCTTTACAGTTTATCAGTACATTAACATGGCATATATTCTTTCATTTGTTGGGTCTCTTAGTTTGTCTCAGTAATGTTTTATGGTCTGCAGTGTGGTGGAATTACACAACTTTCTATGATTTATTTATAGGTGTTTATGTGTTTGATGCTTTTAAACTGTAACTGTTAAATATATTTCCGTTTAAAAATGTGTTGCACATTTATAAAATACAAATAATTTCGTATTGATTTTAAGTCCAGCCTTCTTGGTAGTTTGAGTTGTTAATTCGGATAGTTCATCTGTAGATTTTTTTTGGATTTTCTACATAAGTTATTATGCCATCTGTAATTAGTGATAACTTTATTTCTTACTTTTCAACATTTACACTTTATTTCCTTGTCTTACTGCCCTGACTAGGACCTGTGATACAGTGTTGACTCTAGCTGGAAAGACTGCAGTCATTGTTTAATGCCCAAGATCAGAGAGCCTGACAGAGTTTTTAGTCACCTGAGTTAAAGAAAGGCCTCCCTTCTTACCAAGTCAAGAAATCTGAGCCTTTGATACGCTATGAAACTGAGCAAGGGAGTTGGGTGA
This sequence comes from Mustela lutreola, assembly GCF_030435805.1. Classification (NCBI taxonomy): domain Eukaryota; kingdom Metazoa; phylum Chordata; class Mammalia; order Carnivora; family Mustelidae; genus Mustela; species Mustela lutreola. Next base: position 94,459,416 of record NC_081297.1, read on the forward strand.
GAGGTGGTACAGAAGAAGGGAATCTGCCCTAACAGAAATGGAACATGGCAGACCTGTCACACCTAGGCTTTGCCCACCCATGGCAAAGTGAGAGCGTGCCATGTTTTAAGAGGAGATGGAATGTCATCAGTGGGAAATAAGGATGTGCTGGTCTTCATGAGGCCCTATCATCCCTCCAACACAGGAGGACCTGGCTGACTCAGCAGAATCACCAAATCTTGGACTTGGAGAGCATGTCATTCAATCTTCTACCCAAGGCAAGAGTTGCCGAGAGTATCTTAAAGAATTTGGAGTTGGAGGATGACTGTGGTCATCCCCACATCCAATAGTGTCACCGGTAACATCCCACCAGCCCTTCCACAACCTCTGTTTCTTTCTACAGCTTCAGAGTTACCTGTCTACACTCCTTACTAAGCCAGAGATGGTTCTTATATTGTACCTTGGCAGCCACTTCTATGGGCTAAATTTGAATCTGCTACTTACAGAGCACTGAGTGAGTGTGCCCCAGGCGAGCTGCCTCTCATGAATACCGCCTGACCCCAGGGCAGCCTCCCACTGCTGCGTCCTGCTGAGGAAGCCCCTTCTCTTCTGTGCCCTTTTCCCTTGCCCTCATGTTTAGATGATGCACAGCCCTAGGCACTCTGACCCTGGCTTTCAGTGAAGCCTGGTGTGACCCTCATCTGGCCACAGTGGATGGTGAAGACCTTATCTAAAGCAGGATGAAACGCTAGATACTGACAGGGCAATTTTCATCAGGTTCCTACTCCTCTGCCCCTCCCTCAACTCCCTCCACAGATCAATCACAAGGTATCCAACCCTGCTCTTTTGCAAATCCTTTTCCATTTTCCTGGTCCAATCTGGTGACTAGTTTACAGGGTAAGCACCCCCAACCCCACGGTCTCCCCTTTCCTGTCCTTGTCTCTCTGGTTTTTCACTGTACTTACTCCCCAGGAGGCTTGTCCATGTTAGAATCCTGTTCCTGGTCCACAGCGCCTTTGGACTCCTGCTCTGGACACGAGGAAAGGCCGGGTCCCAGGACCTGGTCAGTAGCGGGATCTGTCACATGGATATTATGGGGCACTGGTTTCGGCTCACTCATCTCTCCCCATGGCTCACTGTGGGAGCCCGAGCTAGAGCCTGCACAGCCCCTGTGGCAGGAAGCATAAGGCACACGCTGCCAGCAGAATTCTTAGAGTCCCTGTCACTGAGAATTTCTCCTCGTAAAAGAGAAAGAGGTTGAATGGGAATGACAGATCACAGGTTCTCTCTCTCCTTTTGTGTTTGTCTCTCTTTCACCTCTCCCAGCCCTGTATGCGGCTGCTTTCAATTTCTCAACCCTGAAGGGGGAAAAAATCCCAGGGACCCACAATGCTGCAGAGAAGAAGCAGTTACTCCAAGGGAAGGAAGGAAGTGGGGGGGGGCGGTTCACATGAGATGCGGTGGGAAGAGGCAGAGCCAGGGGAGTGTGGGGAGCTGTCCTCCAGTGCCTCTGCAAGTCCTCCCCTGGTGCCTTCATATGCATTCCCCACATCACCACCAGGACTGGAACACGAGCTGCGAATAATTAATTTGTATTGAAAGAGGGTTGTGGGGTTGTTGTGGGGTTTTTTGGGTTTGGTTTTTTTTTTTTTTTTTTTCTGTCTGCAGACATTGTGTTCTGCTTTTGCCATGACTATAAAGTCCCCAGCACAATTTTGGATTTAATTATAGCCCTATTTCGAGGGAATTAAAAAAAAAAAAAAAAAAAACCTATGTCAGAGGCTCAGATAATTGGTGATGCCAGGTGGAACTGAGGCATGGGTTCTGGGGACCAGAGCCATAGCTTCCGGCTGAGTCAGATCTCATGGACCATTCAGCTGGGTTTTGATGGGGTGCAGGCCTCCGACAGCCTTGCCCTAGCTCCAGAATTAACTTTAACCTGGTGCCAGGAGGGATAGTCATGGAAGGAGGTGACTTTGCATAGTGCTGCAAACCAGCTCCTAACTTTGTCCCCAACCCCCATGCCACACAGAGCCCCCCCAGTGTCCTGGTGACCTCAAACCAGGTCAGGATTCTTCACAGTGGCATTAACATTAGATTCCTTAGGCCAGTGCTGAGCCCCAGAATCTAAGTTTCAGACATTCCCTCTGAGTCTCGTGAAGAGACCTGTTTGGAAACCGGGCATGAGGCTTTGGTCCGATGGGTGAGGCTGATGTTTCTGACTAAGAGTCAGCGGGAGACGAGAGGCATCAGCAGGAGTTGACCACATTGCAAGATGGGCTTCGGTTAACTGGTCCAGGAACTTGATATCTCATGGACACTGAGAGAGAGGGCAATGGCAGAAAGATAGGCAGGGAAGAGGGGAGAGAGGGGGAGGCCATGTAATCCTTGTCAGCAAGAGGAGCACACAGGACCCAGGGTGACGAAGGGGACAGTCTAGGGAGAAGGTGCACAGTCAGGGCCAGACATTTAAATGTTTCCCTGACCATCCTAGGTGGCCCGGGAAGGGATTTAGAGAGGTGAATCAGGGTTGGAAGTGTCCAAGAGAAATTCTCATAGATAGAGGAGTTAGGTATTTATGTGTACTCTTGATAGAAATTTTTACACAAAATTTCACAACGTATTTCCTTTTGCAGTAAGGCCTGAAATTATTAGCCAATATTTGAAAACTATACAGAGAGGGAAAGAATGAAGGCTAAAGGCAGCAGAAGCAGAGGGAGAGACACACTAGGCCGAGGGTACCAGAGATAGGTGATCACTGAAGAATCAGGGAGAGGAGAGACCCCTCAAGGGACTAAGTCAAGAAAGAAATACATAAAGAAACTGGAGCAGCCAGAGGAAGAAAGTTTACTGAGACTCCAAGAGAGGAAGAGACATACATACATACATACATACAGAGAGAGAGAGGAGAAGAAGAGCTCTAGTTGATAAGAATGTGTTCCCCGAAGCAATTACATTGGCTTCCTCGCTGTGGTCACACTCGTCATTTTCCTGTCTCAGCCTCACAACCACCATGTTAGCTGTTCCCAGGCATCAGTCCCAGGTGTTCATCGTGGGTGTTCTGCCTCCATCCCTCCTGTTTCCCCACCACCCATACCCATGAGCGCCTGTGCTCCTGATGGTCTCACAGAGCAGCCCATTTGTTCCATTTCTCACAGGGAACCAGGTGCCTCCGAGGCAGCCCTGACAGAGGAAGGGTCCCAGACCAGCTATGCCAAGATGGCTTCCTGGCTAACAGCAGCTACACAGACTGCTGGTCCATGTGCACGCCGCCTGTGGGAAGCACCATATTCACATGTATGGGCATCCAGAGCCTGGGTGACAAGAGGTAAAAGTAGTTCTATGCAGTAGGACTTAATGAACAATGTTAGGCATTTTTTTTTAATTTTATTAGATTTTTAAAAAATTTTTTATAAACATATAATGTATTTTTATCCCCAGGGGTATAGGTCTCTGAATCACCAGGTTTACACACTTTACAGCACTCACCATAGCACATACCCTCCTCAATGTCCATAACCCCACCCCCCTCTCCCAAATCCCCTCCCCCCAGCAACCCTCAGTTTGTTCTGTGAGATTAAGAGTCACTTATGGTTTGTCTCACTCCCAATCCCATCTTGTTTCATTCATTCTTCTCCTACCCCCTTAACCCTCCATGTTGCATCTCCACTTCCTCATATCAGGGAGATCATATAATAGTTGTCTTTCTCTGATTGACTTATTTTGGTAAGCATGATACCCTCTAGTTCCATCCACATCATCGCAAATGGCAAGATTTCATTTCTTTTGATGGATTCATAGTATTCCATTGTGTATATATACCACATCTTCTTTATCCATTCATCTGTTGATGGACATCTAAGTTCTTTCCATAGTTTGGCTATTGTAGACATTGCTGCTATAAACATTTGGGTGCACATGCCCCTTCGGATCACTACGTTTGTATCTTTAGGGTAAATACCCAGTAGTGCAATTGCTGGGTTGTAGGGTAGTTCTATTTTCAACATTTTGAGGAACCTCCAAGCTATTTTCCAGAGTGGTTGCACCAGCTTGCATTCCCACCAACAGTGTAGAAGGGTTCCCCTTTCTCCACATCCTCACCAGCATCTGTCATTTACTGACTTGTTCATTTTAGCCATTCTGACTGGCATGAGGTGATATCTCATTGTGGTTTTGATTTGTATTTCCCTGATGCCGAGTGATGTGGAGCACTTTTTCATGTGTCTGTTGGTCATCTGGATGTCTTCTTTGCAGAAATGTCTGTTAACGTCTCCTGCCCATTTCTTAATTGGACTGTTTGTTCTTTGGGTGTTGAGTTTGCTAAGTTCTTTATAGATTTTGGACACTAGCCCTTTATCTGATATGTCATTTGCAAATGTCTTCTCCCATTCTGTCAGTTATATTTTGGTTTTGTTAACTGTTTCCTTTGCTGTGCAAAAGCTTTTGATCTTGATGAAATCCCAATAGTTCATTTTTTCCCTTGCCTTTGGCGTTGTTCCTAGGAAGATGTTGCTGTGGCTGAGGTCGAAGAGGTTGCTGCCTGTGTTTTCTTCAAGGATTTTGATGGATTCCTTTCTCACATTGAGGTCCTTCATCCATTTTGAGTCTATTTTCGTGTGTGGTATACGGAAATGGTCCAATTTCATTTTTCTGCATGTGGCTGTCCAATTTTCCCAACACCATTTATTGAAGAGGCTGTCTTTTTTCCATTGGACATTCTTTCCTGCTTTGTCGAAGATTAGTTGACCATAGAGTTGAGGGTCTATTTCTGAGCTCTCTATTCTGTTCCATTGATCTATTTGTCCGTTTTTGTGCCAATACCATGCTGTCTTGATTATGACAGCTTTGTAATAGAGCTTGAAGTCCAGAATTGTGAGGCCACCAACTTTGGCTTTCTTTTTCAATATTCCTTTGGCTATTCGAGGTCTTTTCTCGTTCCATATAAATTTTAGGGTTATTTGTTCCATTTCTTTGAAAAAAATGGATGGTGTTTTGATAGGAATCGCATTAAATATGTAGATTGCTATAGGTAACATAGACATTTTCACAATATTTGTTCTTCCAACCCAGGAGCATGGAATATTTTTCCATTTCTTTGTGTCTTCCTCAATTTCTTTCATAAATACTTCATAGTTTTCTGAGTATAGATTCTGTGCCTCTTTGGTTAGGTTTATTCCTAGGTATCTTATGGTTTGGGGTGCAATTGTAAATGGGATTGACTCCTTAATTTCTCTTTCTTCTGTCTTGTTGTTGGTGTAGAGAAATGCAACTGATTTCTGTGCATTGATTTTATATCCTGACACTTTACTGAATTCCTGTACAAGTTCTAGCAGTTTTGGAGTGGAGTCTTTTGGGTTTTCCACATATAGTATCACATCATCTGCGAAGAGTGATAGTTTGACTTCTTCTTTGCCAATTTAGATGCCTTTAATTTCCTTTTCTTTTTGTCTTATTGCTGAGGCTAGGACTTCTAGTATTATGTTGAATAGCAGTGGTGATAATGGACATCCCTGCCATGTTCCTGACTTTAGTGGAAAAGCTTTCAGTTTTTCTCCATTGAGAATGATATTTGCATGGTTTTTTTTTTAATTTTTTTAAAGATTTTATTTATTTACCCGACAGACAGAGATTACAAGCAGGCAGAGAGGCAGGCAGAGAGAGAGGAGGAAGCAGGCTCCCTGCTGAGCAGAGAGCTCAATGTGGGGCTCGATCCCAAGACTCTGAGATCATGACCTGAGCCAAAGGCAGAGGCTTTAACCCACTGAGCCACCCAGGCACCCCTGCGTGGGTTTTTCATAGATGGCTTTGATAATATTGAGGTATGTGCCCTCTATCCCTACACTTTGAAGAGTTTTGATCAGGAAGGGATGCTGTACTTTGTCAAATGCCTTTTCAGCATCTATTTAGAGTATCATATGGTTCTTGTTCTTTCTTTTATTAATGTGTTGTATCACATTGATTGATTTGCAGATGTTGAACCAACCTTGCAGCCGTGGAATAAATCCCACTTGGTCGTGGTGAATAATCCTTTTAATGTACTGTTGAATCCTATTGGCTAGTATTTTGGTGAGAATTTTTGCATCTGTGTTCATCAAGGATATTGGTCTGTCCTTTTTTTTGATGGGATCCTTATCTGGTTTTGGGATTAAGGTGATGCTGGCCTCATAAAATGAGTTTGGAAGTTTTCCTTCCATTTATGTTTTTTGGAACAGTTTCAGGAGAATCGTAATTAGTTCTTCTTTAAGTGTTTGGTAGAATTCCCCTGGGAAGCCATCTGGCCCTGAACTCTTTGTTGGGGGATTTTTGATGACTGCTTCAATCTCCTTACTGGTTATGGGTCGGTTCAGATTTTCTATTTCTTCCTGGTTCAGTTGTGGTAGTTAATATGTCTCTAGAAATGCATCCATTTCTTCCAGATTGTCAAATTTGTTGGCATAGAGTTACTCATAATATGTTCTTATAATTGTTTGTATTTCTTTGGTGTTAGTTGTGATATCTCCTCTTTCATTCATGATTTTGCTTATTTGGGTCCTTTCTCTTTTCTTTTTGATGAGTCTGGCCAGGGGTTTATCAATCTCATTAATTCTTTCAAAGAACCAGCTCCTAGTTTCATTGGTTTGTTCTATTGTTTTTTTGGTTTCTATTTCATTGATTTCTTCTCTGATCTTTATGATTTCTCTTCTCCTGCTGGGTTTAGGGTTTCTTTCTTGTTCTTTCTCCAGCTCCTTGAGGTGTAGGGTTGGGTTGTATACTTGAGACCTTTCTTGTTTCTTGAGAGAGGCTTGTACTGCTATATATTTTCCTCTCAGGACTGCCTTTGCTGTGTCCCACAGATTTTGAACCATTGTGTTTCATTATCATTTGTTTCCATGAATTTTTTCAATTCTTCTTTAATTTCCTGGTTGACCCATTCATTCTTTAGAAGGATGCTATTTAGTCTCCATGTATTTGGGTTCTTTCCAAATTTCCTCTTGTGATTGAGTTCTAGCTTCAGAGCATTGTGGTCTGAAAATATGCAGGGAATGATCCCAATCTTTTGATACCAGTTGAGACCTGATTTAGGACCCAGGATGTGATCCATTCTGAAGAATGTTCCATGTGCACCAGACAAGAAAGTGTATTCTGTTGCTTTGGGATGAAATGTTCTGAATATATCTGTGATGTCTATCTGGTCCAGTGTGTCATTTAAGGCCTTTATCTCCTTGTTGATCTTTTGCTTGGATTATCTGTCCATTTCAGTGAGGGGAGTGTTAAAGTCCCCTACTATTATTGTATTATTGTTGATGTGTTTCTTTGATTTTGTTACTAATGGTTTATATAGTTGGCTGCTCCTACGTTGGGGGCATAGATATTTAAAATTGTTAGATATTCTTGTTGGACAGATTTTTTGAGTATGATATAATGTCCTTCCTCATCTCTTATTATAGTCTTTGGCTTAAAATCTAATTGATCTGATACAAGGATTGCCACCCCTGTTTTCTTCTGATGTCCATTAGCATGGTAAATTGTTTTCCACCCCCTCACTTTAAATCTGGAGGTGTCTTCGGATCTGAAATGAGTTTCTTGTAGGCAACATATAGATGGGTTTTGGTTTTTTATCCATTCTGATACCCTGTGTCTTTTTATTGGGGCATTGAACCCATTAACATTCAGGGTAACTATTGAGAGAGATGAATTTAGTGCCACTGTATTGCCTGTAAGTTGACTGTTACTGTATCTTGTCTCTATTCATTTCTGATCTACTACTTTTAGGCTCTCTCTTTGCTTAGAGGTCCCCTTTCAAAATTTCCTGGAGAGCTGGTTTGGTGTTTGCAAATTCTTTCAGCTTTTGTTTGTCCTGGAAGCTTTTTATCTCTCCTTCTATTTTCAATGATAGCTTAGCTGGATATAGTATTCTTGGCTGCATGTTTTTCTTGTTTAGTGCTCTGAATATATCATGCCAGTTCTTTTTGGCCTTCCAGGTCTCTGTGGATAAGTCTGCTGCCAATCTAATATTTTTACCATTGTATGTTACAAACTTCTTTTCCTGGGCTGCTTTCAGGATTTTCTCTTTGTCACTAAGACTTGTAAATTTTACTATCAGGTGACAAGGTGTGAACCTATTCTTGTTGATTTTGACGGGGGGCAATACATAAGACATATTACCAATGTCTGTATTGATTAGGTCCCTAGCCTTCGGTACTGCCTCTTGTTCTTTTTTTTGTGGTGAATTTTTCCGCTTTGTCATTTTGTTTAGATAAGAGTATATGAAGGAGCAAGTAAAACACTAAAAGGGTGGCAAAGACCCCAGGAAAATACACTTTAACCAAATCAGAAGAGACCCCAAATCATGGGGGGGGGGGGAGAAAGGGGATGAAAAGAGGAGGTTCAGGAAAAAAAAAAAGAAACAATTAAAAAAAGAAAATGAATAAAGAAAAACCATAAAAAATAAATAAATAAATATATATATATATATATATATATATATATATATTAGATAAACTAATTAAAAAAGAAAAGGGTAAAAGTTTAAAAAAATTAGCAACAGAATAAAAATAATTTAAAAAAAACAAATTAAATTAACTGCAAGACTAATGAATCATGGGGAGAAAGCCATGAGTTCAGTGCTTTGCTTTCTCCTCCTCTGGAATTCTGCTGCTCTCCTTGGTATTGAACCTTCCATCCTTGGTAGGTGAACTTGGTCCTGGCTGGATTTCTTGTTGATCTTCTGGGGGAGGGGCCTGTTGTAGTGATTTACAGTGTGCCCTCAGAGAATAGCGCCCAATAACTCCCGTCTCCCTGGCCTCCAGCCACACTCCAAGCTCACCCAGGCTGCGACCGGTTCAAGGTAACCCCGAGCTGAGAGCTCACTCCTCCACTCTGTCTCTCTAGCCAGCTTCCCTGTGCTAATACCTGCAAGCTCTGTGACCTCATACACCCCCAATCCTTCTGTGACCCTGCGGGACCTGGGGCCATGCTGACCCCCTGTGAGCTTCACCCTGGTTTAGCCTCTGAAGCGAAGTCCCTCAGCAGAACAGACTTTTAAAAGTCCTGATTTTGTGCTCCCTTGCTCCGCCGCTTGCTGGGAGCCAGCCCCTCCCACTGTGGTCTATCTTCCCATTGCTTTGGATTCACTTCTCCGCCAGTCCTATCTTTCAGAAAGTGGTTGATTTTCTGTTTCTAGAATTGCTACTCTTCTTCTCTTCGATCTCCCATTGGATTTGTAGGTGTTTGCAATGTTTAGATAAGCTATCTAGCTGATCTTCTGCTATCTGAGGTAACCTCAGCCTGCTACTTCTCCGCCATCTTGACTCCTTCCTATTAGGCATTTTTAAGTGTTTCATGTGTATGTTGTGTTCTCAGTGAATTCTTAAGCTAATCAAGGGTTGGGCTCTAGCTCTCAAGGTCTCTTCAGCTGTGGTATTTTATCTGTGGGGCTACGAAAGCTTGAGTTCAGAAAGTGTATCAAAAGAACAATTATTTCAATGGCAAAAACAGCTTAAAGACTAGAGAAATTCAGCCTTTTAATAAAATGGTTATTTTCCGGCAGGAATTTCAAAAGCCAACTTTTTTTCATAGCCCTGAGTTGGGAGCTATAAAACTCGAACATTGCCAAGTAAATCCAACTTTGGATATAGTGCTTTTGGTAAAGGGACGTGCCTGACTTTTCCTTCATCCAGCCACATTATCCTTAACACAGTCTTGTGACCATGATCACCTATGCCTCCCCCTGGCCCCTTGCAGAACCAGCCTTTGGGTAGTCACCACAGGTCTCCATCTGTGCGGTATCATTTCTAGGATCCTGGAAATGTATCTTTTGCCCCTTACAATAAGCCTTCCCCACCTGCACCCAGTCTTAGGGAGAGCTTTAAATTCCTTCTGGACACGTGCTCTGTTCCTTACTTTGAGATAGAGCTTAAAAAACAAAAATACAGGGGCACCTGGGTGGCTTAGTTGGTTAAGCCTCTGCCTTTGGCTCAGGTTATGATCCCAGGGTCCTGGGATGGAGCCCCACATCGGGCTTTCTGCTCATCGGGGAGCCTGCTTCTCCCTCTCTCTGCCTGCCTCTCTGCCTACTTGTGATCTCTGCCCAATAAATAAATAAGATAAAATAAAAATACCTGGCATGGACACAGATGGAGACTCAAGAGCAAATAACTAATTATGTCCTCAGAGCAGGAGGGGGTAGGTGAAATTATAACCAAGCCACCCAGTCTGCACCTGTGTGGGGAGATACCCCTGGGCTCCTTAGTCTTCTTCTAGGGTAAAGCCTCCCCTCCCCCCACCAGCCCCTCACCTGGGTCACCTGGTGAGTAATACTCAGCTGTTTATTCAAGCATCCCTCTTTCCTGGTAGAGCTTAGTCCCTCCTCCTGCCCCCATCGCCCCCAGGGCATACAGCCGCCACCACTTTTGCCTCAGTCCACACTGAACGAATTCTGCGGGGTACGGCTCCTCCAGCATAAGGGGAGCTGCGCAGAGGCGTGAACTGAGCATTCCTCATCTGTGTTCTCTGGCTCTGCGCCTAGGGCCCAGTACACAGTGGGTGCTTAAGAAATACTTCTTTTGAGCTGAATTCAGCAGGGGTAGAGGAGAGGGAATGTGGACTGGAGAACCAGATACGGCTTTGACCGAACGCCTCAGAATGGCTAGCTTGGTGACTTTGGGCAAATGGTGTAACTCCAAGCCTCGTCAGCAAAAATGGGCATCGGCATCGTCAAACCAACCTTAGTGACTAAGAGGATTTCGGGACATGATGAAGACACCCATCAGCACAGGTGTTCCGCGGCTGTCCGTCCAGGGAAACCTGTGATGAAAGCTCGCCATGAATCAGCGGCCGGGCAAGTAGGTGTGCGCTTCACACAGCCCCTTGGAGAATAGCTCTCCACTTCCCCTTGGGAGAGGGGTAGAAGGGACTGAGAAACGGAGTGTTGGTCAAAATCAGGAAAGAGAATCAGATGTAGGCAGTTGGAGGGAAGTCTCAACCCTGCCGGATATAAACTGCCTCCCAACCTCCTTTTTCTTTCCTTCAGTAACATTGTGGGTTGGGCTTCATCATTCTCAGGTTTAAAAAAAAATCACTGGTGCTTTCAACTTGGAGCTCAAACTTGATTTAAATCTCATATCCTTTACTCTCCCCTGGAGCTTCAGGGTGAGGTGAGGTAATGGAGGCCACACACGGAGTAGCTGTGTGCTTCCCCCACCCCAATTCAGTTGTTAAATCCTAACCCCTAAAGTGGTGGTCTTTGGTGGTGGGGCCTTTGGGAGGTGATTGGGTCACAAGGGGGAGCCCTCATGAGTGGGATTGGGCCCTCATAAAGGAGACCCCAGAGGGCTCGCTTGTTCCCCTCGGACAGGTGAGGACACAGCAGAATGATGGGAAGATTGAGAGAGACCACCCAGGTCCCTGGCACTTTTCATCAGCAGTTCTGGAGTGGAGAGAGGCACAGTCTAAACTGGGAACATGGCTGTTCCAGCACTGTCTTTGAAGTCTAGCTCCCCACCCCCCGCGCCGCCCCAGGCTGTGGTGGCCCAGGGTCTCAGAAGGGAAGTAGTGGTGTCAAGCATGGTGTCTTAACCGACAAGCTGCTGAGAGCAGTGGCGTGGCGCTAGCATGAATTCCATGTGCTGAAGGTCTGAGTGTGACTTCCCAGACAGCACGGGTTTGGGCGGGGGCGGGGGAGGAACACCAGATCAGAAATAGCATGTGCAAAGGCACAGAGGCACAAGAAACACTGCTCTGCTTGGAGGCAGACAAGCACTTAGGAATCACCAAAGAGTACTAATATGAAGGGCTGGTAAAGCAGGCCAAGGTCAGGTCAAGGAAAGGCCCTCTCCGGTCAGGCAAAAGAAGCTGGCTTTTATCCAGTGGTGATGGAAACTCTGAAGGACATTTAAGCAGAATTATGTCATGTTGGAAAAATCTCCCAGGTAGCTCTCAGAGGGTGGATCACGGGGACAAGATGGGAGGGCAGGAGAGTGGTCATGGGGCTCAGCCAGTGGGCACAGCTCTGGTGCTCAGCTACGCCCTGCCTCCTCTTGCTGCTTTCCACCAGACTCCTTCAAGCAAAGGTACCATCTACTTGTTCCTGGTCACTTCCGCCACCCTCGCTCCCTGGGCCTCCTTTCCAGAGCTGCCCAAATGCAGGTGGGCTGGGGAAATTGTCAGACTCAGTGCTCCAGGCAGCACTTCCCCTGCCAGCAGGGGAAGGGAGACCTTCCTTTTATGGAAGGCCTGGGATCCTTCCTTGACAACAGCTCCTAGGTCCTTGCTTAGTAACGGAAGATTCCCCCTCCCACTTTTCAAGTTCTCCCAACAGCGGCGCCCACGCAGGCCCCACCACACTCAGCCTGCCAATGGCACCCCCTGCTGAGGCTGCAAGAAGGGACTCAGCCAGGGCCCTTTGTGCACACCCTGACACACACACAGAGGAAGAATGACCCTGCCAATGGAGAGAAACACCAGGGTCTGTGCTGGAACCCATGTGATGAAAAGTGGTGTCCTGGTGGTCTGAGCCACACAGAACTAGGGAACTCTAGATTGGACCAATTATTTAGAGCCTCAGTTTCCCTAACTGTAAAATAGGAACAATCCCTTCCTTTTGGGGTTATTTTAAGAATTAGAGATAGTGTCTGTAACATGCCTTACTCACGTAGAGTTATGGCACCTGCGAGTAACTATTCCTGTTATTATCATCCCTTTCCATAGCAGCCCTTGAAAGCCTCCCAAGAAGGCTCCCTACCTCACTTCCCACCCTAGAATATCACCTGTCGAAACCCTGCTAAATTCAGGGCCCCGTCACAAATAGTATAGGAGATAAAATATATAAGACAATAACCCCTTCCTTGGATTGTTTACAAGAGATGTCAGAATGGAATATTTTGCTTAGAGCTAGATTTTAATAGAAGGTTTCATGTATGCTTCCCTTAATAGATCTTCTCAGACTCAGGTTTCAGGGCCTATGTTCCCTTAAGGGGAAAGGAAAGGAAAAGAATGTATTGTTCAGCTTAACCCTGAGCCAGAAATTCTTAATATGAAATGCTTTGATGCATGTGCATGTGCAGCTGAATGTATTATATCTATGAGAGCCAAAGAAAGGTTGAAGCTTTTGTCAAGGACCATCAGGAGATGTAGTAGGAAGACACCCCCCCCCCCAAACTCCCTTAGAGAACAATGACCAAAGACAGGATCTTGGGCAAGTCGTCTGACTTCTCTGCCAATGGCAACCATAATCTGCTCTCAAATCACAGAAGAGTCATTGAATCTGATAAAATAATAGTCATAAATATTCCATAAATGAAAACATTAAATCTTTAGTAAAAGATGATTGAGAAGTGGGACATAAGTCAAGCTTTATATGGGTGGATGTTGGAGGGCTGATCTGTGAGACGGGAGAAGGTATTTCAGACTACAGAACTTGGCAAGTGGTCTCTTTTCCTAAACCCCCCAAGGTCTCTCTTCCTCACCCTCAAGATGACACCCAAGGCCCGTAAAGAGAGAAGGAAGACAGAAGACATGGATTCTTTCCTCTCAAATAAAGAGGCCGAGCCACTAATACTCACTGACTGCCTCTGCCTGCTTCCCTCCCCACCAGCGCCCGCACTGTCCTTCCCTATCATCAACGTCCTCCGTCCTCCGTAAGACTATCTGTAGATGACTTGGCAGGCTGCTGGCTGGCATCATCTTCTCCATCATCAGCCTGACTGGGAAGATCCTTCCAGAGGGGTGGTCACTGCATTTGAGGTTCACATTGAAAGCCCTTAGCTTGGAATCTTAACTCCTCCAACCCATTAGGATATTATGACACTAATTAAAAAAAAAAAAAAAAACCCCTGAGTATCTACCTCTTATTACCTCACTCAATGTCCACAGCAGTCCCATGAAGTGGAGTTCTATTATTATCCTCATGTTACTGATGAGGAAATGGAGGTATTGAGATTGAGTAACCTACATGAAGTCACACAGTCATCAGAATACCTGACACCCAAAGCTCTGCTCTTCACCACCCTCTTGTGACTGTGAACTTAGAATCAAGTATGGATGCCCTGTTACCTGAAGGACATCTTGAGGTTGTGAGGGGATTCCAATAGTTCCCTGGAAAGATGAAGTCAGAGGAGAAAGGACACCAAGACTTCTCATTTCATAGATTAGTGAGAAAACTGGAATTGATAAAAGAGCAAGGGCTGAGTGGCCATCCTGGTAGACAGGGCACTGGAATAAACTAGCAAACGTTCTTCTGTCCCAGCTGGCATGGAGGCCTTGGGCAGGACAAGTGCACTGGGCCTCAGTCTCATCCTCTGAAACATGAAGATCTTAGGAATGGTGCTGTCTGATTCCCATTTGGATTCTGCTGGAAAATGATGTGATCTGGGTTTCTCGCCATTCTCCAGAATGCCATGGAGGCCCCTCCTTCTGGAGGAAGATCTTAATAATTTCCTCTTCACATCTTTGGAGTTTGTCTCCAAAACAGAGTTGACAGTTGTCATTAACCATAAGAAGACGGATGGAGAGAATGAAGAAAAGGAGAAAAACACATCTAGAAGACCCCCCCTTTACTGGTGCCTTTTTTTTTTTTTCTTTAACTTCTTCTGGCAGCCAAATAACACATCTTGTCTCAGAGAGGCTTTCGTGGTATATAATTTAAGACCTATAAATAGATAACTGTTATTAACAAACACATACACACACATTTTTCTCTCTATTCAGACATCAGCAGAAATATTGCAGCTAGAGGACATAAGCTGTTTAAAATGGGAGGCACCTTCTTCTCCCCTCCACCAGCTGGATGGCTGCACCTGTCTCTTTCTCTGCCTTTTGCTCCCAACTCATTTTATTCTTCTACATTTTATTGCATCTCTGTCCCCCTTAAACTGCTAAGCCCCACCCTCTGTGTTCTTACTGTGACCTTTCTGTAATGCTTGACTCTCTCTTCTAATCACTATGCCTTTGTCTTTTCCTCATTAATTATCAGTCCCCTCACCCCTTTCTGAAGGCAGTTTAAAACCTTATTAGTCCATCCTAAAATCCAGTCTGATGCAGACAAACAGGCATGGATACAACTACATGAGCAGAAGGAACTAATACATAAGGGTTTATGGAGATTCACATCAAAAAGAAGCAACCTCAAGAAACAAAAAAGACAATAAAATCTGCTACTGCTTTTTACAGAAAATTAAAATCATGGTCAGATCTGGCAGGATAATATAAGATGATAGATTCATTGATGGTTAATATATTAAAATACACATGTATGTGGCACAATATAGATTCCAAAGAGCTTTTAAATACATGATCTCACTGGAACCTCAAACCAATGAGCTAGAGGGCAGAGGGGACATGGAGACTGAATGAATTTATTCTCCTCCCTAAGATACCATAGCCAGAGATGGAGAATCCAGGGCCAACATCCAGTTTTGTGTGACCCCCAGGAGGTAGTCAGATAATGACCATCTTAGTCTTCATCACAGTGATTTTTAACTGCCTCTTTACTTGTCTTTCTTCTCCACTCCTCAGCAAATTCTTTGGTGGTATTCCCAGTGCTAGGAAAATGCTCAACACAGCAGGTGGAGTAATAAACGTTTTGTCAATGGATGAATATGTGAATAAAGAAAAAGATAGAGGCATTCTTGCATCTTCTCCCAAAAGTCAATGCTAAACTAAGGGGTAACTAGTGTGAGTTATTACTTGGGACATCTCCTCGAATCACCTCACACCATCCTGTTTGCTCAGGATCCACATTTCCCATTCAACCACCAGGACCCCGGCCTCTTAGTCAATGCTATCATGTCCATCCAGACAGTCTCCACTCATTCATATCCCATCTCTACACTAGCGGTGTTCTGCCTTGCATTAGTATCTGCCACGGACCCATCTCCCCTCCTATCCCATGCTTTAAGCTCCTTAAGTAACCATGCCTTATTTAACTTTCTCACTCATTAACTAAAGGAGAAATAATATGAATTACAATCTGCCATATGCCTGACATTATCAAAGCCCTAAGAGATTTATACTTTAATCTTTATCTTATGGATGAGGAAACAGACCTCAACATGCATAGGTAACCTATCGGAACACATAATAAAAGGCTAATACATATTTTTCTAATGAAGGAAGGAAAGGTGGTGCAGGCAGTGGGTGATTGATCTGGGATTCGAAGCCACTCCTTTCGGATTCTGTAGCCCCACACCATGAGTGACTTATAAAATCAATTAATTGAAAAATCAACCCCCCAGTCCCCAGTCATATGTAATCATCATCATAATTTCGCAAACCTATTTTAATCTTTTCTTCCAGCAAGCATAAGGGCTAATATGCACAGTGCTTATCCCCAGTGCAGTTTTGTTTACATACAGGGGGACCTGTTATTAGTTCCGTTTTTCAGACTAGGGCATGAAGCTATTTCCTACGTGGTTACCAAATGAGTGAGGATGGCTCTGGGGTAAGAGGCTAGTTCCCCAACAGGATGCATACCCTGTCCTTTCACTAGTCCAACAAATAAAGCTTCTTTTACTTGCTTTTTAAAATATCCTAGTTTTCATGTCTCCAAAAGGAGACTCGGGGACCGAAATGTAGGCTGTCAGCACTCTCCTCTCTCGGAGGCCCACCCATCAGCCGCACACTCTACTTGTCAATACTCCTGGACATTGCGCATTGTGATCTAGAAGGATCCTGGAGTTCTCGAAAGTCCTAACGAGCCTTCTGAGCAGGCAGAGTCAGTTCTTTTCTCTCTTGTTTTGGTATTAACTATGCTCTTGCTCTCCCTCCCCTATTCTTCTTATTCTCCTTCAAAGCCAGATAAATCCTGCTGGTGTTTCAAAGCCCAGGGGAAACCTTGCCTCCTCTAGAAAACCATCTCTGACCCCAACGATCTCTGCATTGCTGTTTTTCCTAAATCCCAGTTTCCCTGATAATCAAGACTCTTTAATTGTTTCCTGTTTCTTAGATTGTCATCAACTAGATTTTCAATCTCTTTAAGATAGGAACCTAAACACTAGAAACACAGTAAATGAATGGTAAATAAATGTCAATCCCTTGAAACCCGGAAATACACAAATGCTCAATATGATAATGTCCAAGAACAGATTAAGCTGAGCCCCCGTTAATCTAAATTAACCGGAGAGAACTCTCCATTACTCAAACTTCCCAGACAACAGACTTTTGGGCTTCTGCCAACTGGGCCAGTGTTTCCCTGAGAGCATGCATTAGTCACAGAGGTCAGGCCTAAGGAAGGCCTTGATCTGACATGAGGAGCCAGTGAGCCCTGGTGAGACACTTAACGTCCATGTCTGCTACTGAAAGCCATGAGGAAGCAGGGCGTGAGGCTGACGCAGAGCTGCACCTCTATTCACTGCCCTGCACAGCATGCTCTCTGAATCCTCTCACAGCAAACTGACGCCTGCGCCAAATGAGGCAAGAAACTCGCCATCCTGCCTCTCCCAACAGCCAGCCGCTGTTGACATCTGGGCCACGGCCCCTCTTCAGGGAGGAAATGACATATCCCTTGGACAGTGGGTTCCCACAGATGAGGTTATGAAGTCTGGTGAGCACCATGCAAGGTGGTGTGTTTGGAGGCTGGCACTCCGGCCCCCTTCTCTCAAGGCGGGGGCACATTTTGTGTGCAGGCACTTCCCCTCTTTCCCTCTTGCTCAGAGTCTGTTGGACACCAGTGGCCGATCACATCACACAGTTACAAGTCTAAGCTGCTCTCTTGGGTTTTGGAATTTTAATGTAGGAAATTGTGTATTCCCTAAAAATAACATTTTAATCACATGTCCTCTAGATCCGAACGGCAGGAGGGCTGTAATATTACCAAAGAAAAGACAGGGACGTCAAGATCCAGAATTCAAGGTCAGTTAGAATATCCCAGGTTCCGTTTCTCAAAGTTGTAGGGGGCACTTGTCACTATGTATCTTATAACAAGACTGACTATCAGATTAAACAGAAACTTCTTCCGAACCACTGTTGAAGGTAACAAAAGCTTTCCTTGGCAACTGTCATTTAAATGCCTGGCTTTCATATGGGGGTGAAATTACAAATGTAAAATTAACTACCAAGGCCCGGCACAGATCAACAAATTTATAGATAATTCATATTTCTATTCATATTTCTATTTCTTTTTTTTTCTGCCTGTATATGTGCATAATTCAGTAGGTAACTGCTGAGCCTAGAAGAGTGAGCAATTGTGCCTCTATTTCCTCTTCTGTTTTTTTTCATAGCTAATGTTTAAAAATACTCTTTTGAAATGCTAAGAGACTCTGAAATATTTAAGTAAACAGAATATTAGGTTGAGAACCTAAGTGTCAAACAACAAAGAAACAATGTAGCAATTTGCTATTTGGTAGACAGAATATAGAGCCACCTTGCAGGAAACAAAAAAATAAAAAATAAACACTGCCTGACAATAGACCTACCAAGCAGATCCTACAAAAGGGCAAAGCAACAGCAATAATAAGTCCCTTGTCTGGGACAAACTGGTTTTTCATTGGAAACCCCTTTCAGACGTTAATCTCATTTCATGCCAAATCGCAGAGATGGGCAGGGTTATTGCCCCTATCTTACAGGTGAGAAAACTGAAGCTCAGAGAGGTTCAATTACTTGCCTAAAGATACACAGCTATGTGGTGATTGAACCAATGCTCAAACCACATATTTTTACTCCAAACTCGGTGCTATTTTCAGGATGCCACGCTGCAAGTTGGAGGCATTACATACCTCTGATCATCCCTTGTTTCTGGATAAACCTAGTAGAATATCTGTTGTTGTTGTTGTTGTTGTTTTGAACAACTTTATTTAAATGTAATTAACATACCATTCAATTCATGCAGTTAAAGTGCACAATTTAATGGTTTTAAGTATATTCACAGTTGTGCAACATCACCAAACCAACTTTAAGATTTTCATCACCCCACAAAGAAATCCTGTATCCACAGATGGCCACCTCCCCACATCTTCCCCACCTGCTTCCCATACCCACTCTACCCACCAGCCCCAGGAGATTCCTAGTCTCCTTGATATTTCTATGGATCTGTGTCTATTCTGGACATTTTGTAGAAATGGAATAATACAGTTTGTGTCTTTTTATGTCTGGCTTACTTCACTTAGGATAATGTTTTCAAAGTTTATCTCTACTGTAGCATGTACTTTGTTCCCTTTTACTGTTGAATAATATTCCTTTTTAAGGATTTGCCACAATTTATTCATTCATCACTTGATGAACACGTGGATTGTTTCCACTTTTTGGCTGTTATGAATAACATTGTTATGAACTTCAGTGTACAAGCTTTTGTGTGGCTTTGGATATATGGCTAGGAGTAGAAATGCTGGGTCATAAGGAAACACTGTGTTTAACATTTTAAGGATGTTCCAGACTATTTTCCAAAGTGGTTCCACCATTTTCCAATCCCACCAGCAATATATGCGGGTTCTAATTTCCCCACAACAATCCTCAGCAACACTTTTGTATTATCTCTGCTTTTTAATGTGGCCATTCTAGGGGGTATAATGGGGTAACAGACATTTGTTTTTTGTTTGTTTTGTGATTATTGTTTTTATTGAAGTGTAATTGACACACAATTCCTATTAGTTTCAGGTGTCTATCATAGTGGTCTGGTATTTTTATACATTAGAAAATGATCTCCATAAGTCTAGTTACCATCTGTCACTCTACAGAGTTATTACTATATTGTTGGCTATATTCCCCATGCTATACTTTTCATCCCCGTGACTTGTTTATTTTCTAACTGGAAATTTGTGCCTCTTAATCTCCATCACCTATTTTACTCATCCCCCCAACACTTTCCAATCCTGGTAACCAACAATTTATTTCCCCTATCTATGAATTTGTTTCTGTTTGGTTTTGTTTGTTCATTTGTTTTATTATTTAGATTCCACATATAAGTGAAATCATATGGCATTTTTCTCTGTCTGACTTATTTCAGTCAGCATAATACCCTCTAGGTCTATCTACGTGGTCATAAATGGCAAGACCTTATTCTTTTTTGTGGCTGAGTAATAGTTCATTGCATATATCACCATTTCTTCTTAGTACATTCATCCAGCCATGGACATTTAAGTTGTCCCCATATCTCAACTATTATAAATAATGCTGTAAGGAACACAAGGGTACATATCCTTTCAGATTAGCCTTTTCTTTTCTTCTTCTTCTTCATCTTTTTTTTTTTTTTTAAGATAAACATCCAGAAATTGAATTGCCGGATTGTATGGTATTTTTATTTTTTATTTTTTTCTGTGAAACCCCCATGCTGTTTTCCATAGTGGCTGCACCAGTTTGCATTTCTACCAACGGTGCACGAGGGTTCCCTTTTCCCCATATCCTCATCAACACTTGTCATTCCTTGTCTTTTTGATAACAGCCACTCTGGCAGGTGCAAGGTGATATCTCATTATGGCTTTGATTTGCATTTCCCTGATGATGAGTGAAGTTAAACATCTTTTCATGTACTTGTTGGCCATCTGTATGTCTTCTTTGAAGAAATGTCTGTTCAAGTCCTCTGCCCATTTTTTAATTGGGTTGTTTGTGGGGTTTTTTAAAATATTAAGTGGTGTAAATTCTTTATATATTTTGGATGTTAACCCCTTATCAGATGTATCATACAACCTGGAGAAACATCTTGGATAGAACTTTTTTTCTGGCTGCCTCTGGATTACACGCATAGGATTATCGTTGTTATCAGTGCTTTATAGGTAACAACTCTATTGAACTGGCCCTTATTAAAACAAAGAAACAAAGAAACAAACAAACCAAAAACTTACAGCTAAGGACTTCAAAGCAATTCTATCCAAATGAAAATCCAAACCCTGAAGGGCTAAACCACTATATTCTGGAGCATGTGGAGAGCAGAGTGTCTCACCTTCATTCATCCTCTAATAAATCCCGGAAGAGGGGTTAGCAGCCCATGACCAGAGAAGCCCTGTAGGACATGGTGTCATTCATAGGCAAAACCCCTTGTCAGAGCTCCTCTCACTACCCCAAACCAAATGAGATATTTGTGAAAAAATTTTCAAATGGCCAAATGTTACATAAACATCAAGCATTATTGTCACTTTCATATTCGTGAGCTTCCTAGGAATACTCTTTGTCTTACTCCCCTAACCCTGCCTTCCATATTTGCCAGTCCAGCACCTATTTTGCATATAGTAGGCTCTTAGTAAAAATGTATTGATGTTACTATTGATTTTTAGACCTTAGGATATCCCTTCTAGGAATACTTTCTTAAAGCTGAAAAGATTTATTTAACTCGTAATTTCAGCAGGTTAGGAAAGGATGGGGTTCATGTAATGGTTAACCTCCTTTTAAGTTCGACCTTACATAAGCACTCAAGAGCATTCTGGATAGTCAGAGCCATTTGCTGTTTCTAGAATGCAGCTGCTGTTTCTTACTTACCAACATACTGCTCCCCTCTCCTGAACTATCCTTCACTACTCCACATTTGCCTGGAAATTATCCTTGAAACAGAGCTCAGGTGTCATCTCTTCTGGGAAGGTTGTCCTATCGAAGACCTATCTAACTCCTTACTTCATCTCCACTTTTAGACAAGCCAGCAGCCTGCTGTGATCAGTGACCTCGTTCCTCTCCTCTAAGGGTGGTAAACTCCTTGAAGTTCATGACTTAGTAAGTTTCATATCTACAGTACCTAACACAGTGCCTGGCCCATTCGTGGTGCTCAGTTTACGTTAAATGCCTGTCTGGTGCCAAGAGCTGTCGCAAGAGAAGCTGGAATGAAGAATGGAAATGCCTATACAAGTTGCTCTGTCAGAAGGCCTGACTCAGACTCTGGGTGTCCTCAGCTCCCAGGTGGATAATCCAGGAGTACTTCCATGCAGTACTTACCGGAAGTTTAGCCTGGCCATTTGCCAGCTTTGGTGGGTCAAGTATCTTCCATGTCTATCAACAAAGGGAAACCACCATCCAGTAGGGATATCATCTCTCCCAAACCCATGCAATTTTTAAAAAGTCATGCAGTATGGGTACACATACAGAAAAGCATGTAAGCCACATACATATGTTTAACAAAAGAAAAAAAGAAGAAGAAGAAAAATCAAAAGGACACCCACATATCCACCAGCCAGGACAAGAAAAGGAACACTGCCAGCCTCACAGAAGATTCCATGGGCTTCTTCCTGATGACAGCTTTGCTCTTTGTTCCTGGAGGTGACCACCATGCCGGCTCTTGTGATCATATTTCCTTGACTTTGTCTATGGTTTTAGCACTTGTGTATGCAACTCTAAACAATAAATTTTGCTTCCCATATTTGAGGTTTATATGAGTGGAATTATTCTATCTGTATTCTTTCATTAGGCATCGGGTTTGTGGGATTCACCCATATACCTGCATGTGTTAGAGCATTGCCATTGCTGAATAGTATTGCGTTCTGTGAATAATGTACAGTGTAATTCATCTGTTCTTTTGTTGATGGATATTTGGGTTTATCAAAATGATAGTTATCACAAACATTGCTACTATGAATATTCTTGTGCTACTTGGTATATATGACCAAAATTTAGTAGAGTATATGCCTAGGGGTTATATTTCTGGGTATTTACATTTCTGGGTAATAGGTTAAATAATGCATAACTTATTTCCAGATGGGTGCACCAATCAACACTCTTGGTCAAGAAAAATTCCCAATGTTCTGTCGTCTCTTCATTGATGAACTTTTGTCCATCTAACGGGTATTTGTGGAAGGAATCCCATTGTGATCATATTTGATTTCACTGATTCTTTTTTTTTTTTTTTCAAAAATTTTTTTTTTTATTTGTTTATTTGACAGACAGAGATTACAAGTAGACAGAGAGGCAGGCAGAGAGAGAGAGAGAGAGAGGGAAGCAGGCTCCCTGCTGAGCAGAGAGCCCGATGCGGGACTCGATCCCAGGACTCTGGGATCATGACCTGAGCCGAAGGCAGCGGCTTAACCCACTGAGCCACCCAGGCGCCCTGATTTCACTGATTCTTAATCATATATCTAGTGGTAATCATATTTCCTTTTGTGGAAGTGTCTAAGACTTTTACCCATTCTTCCAATGGGTTCTCTGCCTTTTCTTCAAGATTTGGGGAGATTCTTTAAATATTTTGAATACCAGTCTGTTGTTTGTTATATGTGTTGTGTTGTGGTTTATACTTGTATCTTTTTTAATGTTGCCATTTGTTGAAGAGAATGTCTTGATATCAATGTAGAAAAAACTTACAAATGTTTTCCTTTGTACTTAGTAGGGTTTCTTAGATCATAACAATATCTTTCCTTACAGATTTTCCTTCCAGCTATCATCTCAACCCACTGAAATCAACTTTTATAGTAAAATATGAGGTAAAAATCCAACTTTTTTCCACGTGTATACCTAATTGTCCCAACAATTTGCTGAAAAAATCCTTGCTTCCCCCACTGATCTTGGTATCTAGGAGAGCCAGTGGATTCCCTGTTCTTCAAGAGTGTCTTGGATATTCTTATCAACTCTTTGTATATCCATCTGAATTTTATTTTATTTTTTTAAAGATTTTATTTATTTATTTGAGAGACAGAGATCACAAGTAGGCAGAGAGAAAGGAAGAGGCAGGCTCCCCGCTGAGCAGAGAGCCCTATTCAGAGCTCAATCCCACGACCCTGAGATCATGACCTGAGTCAAAGGCAGAGGCTTTAACCCACTGAGCCACCCAGGTGCCCCTATCCATCTAAATTTTAAAATCAGCCTGCCAAGTTAAAAAAAAAAAAAAGACACAAATTCATGAAGCTTTGTAGGTTTGCATCACATTATAACAATTTGAGAACAAGTGATATCTTTCAAAAAACTGACTATTCTGATTCATAAATTTCATGTATCTCTCTACTTATCTCACTTTCTTTTTTAATGTCTCTCAATAATACTTTGTAATTTTCTTGTAGACATTTGGACAAAAATATTTTCTTAGCCTTATTCCCAAGGATATCATCTTGTTTTATGTGATTATAATGGTAGCTCTTTTATTTCATTTGTAATTTGTCACTCGATTATATGAATTAGATTTATTGTTTAAGTATTGAATGTGAATACTATAACCATGTCAAACCCTCACAATAATTATAATAATCTCTTCGTGGGTTCCTTTGGATTTTCTATGCATAATCATATCATCTGTGAATAGTGACAGTTATTTTCCCCCACTTTTCAATTCTTATAGCTTTTATTTCTTTTTATTATATTAATGAGCTGGTAAGCAACTCCAGGACAAAGGTTAAATAGAAGTGTAAGCGGGAATTCTTTTTTTGTTCCAAATTTCCAAATGAGAACTCTTAAAGTTTCAACATTTAGGGTGATGTTTGCCATAAAATTGTATAGATACCCTTTGTAAAATTAAGGACATTTCATTCTATTCTTGTTTTGATAAGAGTTTCATTATAAATGGATGTTGACTTTTACCAAATACTTTTTCTGCATCTCTGCTAGTCACACCATTTTTCTCATTTTTTTTCTTTTAATGTGATGAATTACATGAATTGCTTTTCCAAAGTTACACTAATCTTGCATTCCATAGATAAGCCCAAATTAGTCATGGTGTATTTTTTATGCATATTGCTGGATCTAGTTTACTAATTGCAGTTTATGTTTTACATTTACATTCATGAGTGAGATTGGGCTTTAATCTTCCTTTCTCATTTTGCCTTAGTAGAGTGTTAGAATCAAGATTAGGGGTAGTGTCATAAAGCATAATGAAAGATTTGTCCTTTTGTTCTATTGTCTAAAGGAATGTGTATAAGTTGGAAATACTTCTCTCTCGAAAATTTATAGAACTTTCTGGTAAAAACCATCTGGACCTAGAGAGTTCTGGATAAGAAGGTTTTGTTTTACTAGCTAAAGAAAAATTCAAGATTGTTATTTCTTCATGAGAAGGTTATTGTGTGTTATATTTTTCCAAGAAGGTATACATTTAATATTTATTTTAATACATTGGCATATATCCTATTATTATCTTCTCAATGTGTGCAGTGTCAGTAGTAATGTCTACTTTTTCACTCCAGGTATTATTTGTCAATTTCTTATTTTTTTATCAATCTCACCAGAAGTTTTTCAATTTCATTCATAGTTTTGAAGAACCAACATTTGGTTTTGTTTGTTTTTTTCAATATATTTCTATTTTGCATAATATTTTTCTATTTCTTAATTGTTTTTCTTTCTTCTACTTTCTTTGTTTTTATATTGCTTTGTATTTTCTAGTTCCCAAAATTGAATTTCTAGCCTATGTTTTTTTCTAATTCATACTTTTGAGGCTATAAATTTCCCTCAATATAATGTTTTAACTGCATCTCTTGCTGTTCTGGTAACTAATGTGATAAAGAAATAAAGCAAGCAAGCAAGAAAGCAAAAGAGAAAGAAAGAAAGACGGAAAGGAAGGAAAGGAGGAAGGGAGGGAGAGAGAGACAAGGAAAAGAATGGAAAGGAAAGGAAAGGAGGAAAGGAAAAAAGAAAAAAGATAAAGTCCTAATTTGTAGCATGTCAATTCCATATATCTGTGTTGAAAGTACCCAACCATGACTGATTTCAAGCTGCTAGTGGGTTAACAATCAGCTGGAAAATTTCCTGAATATTTAACTGTTGGCTCTTATAAGCTCTTTCAAGCCAACTCCAGCATGCTACTGGCTGTATGTCCTGAATTTTAAATAGCATTCTCACAGTTGTTTAGTTCAAAATATGTTCTGATTAACACTAAACGTTCTTTTTGGCTATACTTCTTTGATTATTTAGAAGTGTGTGTGTCTAAATTTCCAATCATATGAAAATATTCTTGTTAACTTTTTTTTTAAAATTTCTAGCTTAATTGCATTTTTTCAGCTATTGCACCTTTTTTTTTTATTATGCTATGTTATTTACCATACACTACAACATTAGTTTTTGAAATAATGTTCCATGATTCATTGTTTGCATATAATACCCAGTGCTCCATGCAATCCATGCCCTCCTTAATACCCATCACCAGGCTCACCCATCCCCCATCATGCATCCCTCTAAAACCCTCAGTTTGTTTCCTCGAGTCCATAGTCTCTCATGGTTTATCTCCCCCTCCGATTTTTTCATTTTCCCCTTCATTTTCCCCTTCATTTTCCTAATCTCCTTCATGTTATTCCCTATGTTCCACAAATAAGTGAAACCATATGATAATTGACTTTGTCTGCTTGACTTATTTCACTTATCATAATCTCTAGTCCCATCCATGTTGTTGCAAAAGTTGGGTATTCATCCTTTCTGATGGCTGAGTAGTATTTCATTGTATATATGGACCACACTTTCTTTATCCATTTATCTGTTGAAGGGCATCTTGGCTCTTTCCACAGTTTAGCGATTGTGGACATTGCTGCTAGGAACACTGAGATGCATATGGCCCTCATTTCACTACATCTGTAACTTTGGAGTAAATACCCAGTAGTGCAATTGCTGGGTCATAGGGTAGCTCTATTTTTAATTTTTTGAGGAACTTCCACACTGTTTTCCAAAGTGGCTGCACCAACTTGTATTCCCACCAACAGTGTAAGAGAGTTCTCTTTTCTCCACAACCTCTCCAACACTTGTTCCTTGCCTTTTCAATTTTTGCCATTCTAACTGGTATAAGGTAATATCTCAATGTGGTTTTGATTTGAATTTCCCTGATGGCTAGTGATGATAAACATTATTTCAAGTGTCTGTTATCAATTTGTATGTCTTCTTTTGAGAAGTGTCTGTTCACTGCATTTTTTTAAATTTATTTTTTATTTATTTTCAGCATAACAGTATTCATTATTTTTGCACCACACCCAGTGCTCCATGCAATCTGTGCCCTCTCTAATAACCACCACCTGGTTCCCCCAACTTCCCACCCCCTGCCACTTCAAACCCCTCAGATTGTTTTTCAGAGTCCATAGTCTCTCATGGTTCACCTCCCCTTCCAATTTCTCCCAACTCCCTTCTCCTCTCTAACTCTCTATGTCCTCCATGCTATTTGCTATGCTCCACAAATAAGTGAAATCATTTGATAATTGACTCTTTCTGCTTGACTTATTTCACTCAGCATAATCTCTTCCAGTCCCATCCATGTTGCTACAAAAGTTGGGTGTTCATCCTTTCTGATGGAGGCATAATACTCCATAGTGTATATGGACCACATCTTCCTTATCCATTCGTCTGCTGAAGGGCATCTTGGTTCTTTCCATAGTTTGGTGACCGTGGCCATTGCTGCTATAAACATTGGGGTACAGATGGCCCTTCTTTTCACTACATCTGTATCTTTGGAGTAAATACCTAGGAGTGCAATTGCAGGGTCCTAGGGAAGTTCTATTTTTAATTTCTTGAGGACTCTCCACACTGTTCTCCAAAGAGGCTGCACCAACTTGCATTCCCACCAACAGTGTCAGAGGGTTCCCCTTTCTCCACTCCCGTCCAACACATGTTGTTTCCTGTCTCGCTAATTTTGGCCATTCTAACTGGTGTAAGGTGATATCTCAATGTGGTTTTAATTTGAATCTCCCTGATGGCTAGTGATGATGAACATTTTTTCATGTGCTGATAGCTATTTGTATTTCTTTATTGGAAAAGTGTCTGTTCATATCTTCTGCCCATTTTTTGATATGATTATCTGTTTTGTGTGGGTTGAGTTCGAGGAGAACATAGGCAGTAATCTCTTCGATATCAGCCACAGCAACTTCTTTCAAGATATGTCTCCAAAGACAAAGGAAACAAAAGCAAAAATAAACTTTTGGGACTTCATCAAAGTCAAAAGCTTCTGCACAGCAAAGGAAACAGTCAAGAAAACAAAGAGGCACCCCATGGGATGGGAGAAGATATTTGCAAATGACAGTACAAACAAAAGATTGATATCCTGGATCTATAAAGAACTCCTCAAACTCAACAGATAATCATATCAAAAAATGTTCACTGCATTTTTATTAGAGATCATGTCAAAATGATTTCAGTTCAATAAAATTTCTTGAGATGAGTCAAAGTCCAGAAGTAGTTGATAAAGATATATGTGCCTATAAGGAATACATTTTCTGCAATAGTCTGATGCAATGTCCTGTATCCATTAGGCCAACTTTTTATCTGGTTTAAATTTATTGTAAGTTTTTCTGTAAGATGTATCCATGACTGAGAGAAGTACATTAAAATCTCCCATCCTGATTATAATTTTTTTCCTCTTGTGCTTCCATCAGTTTTTAGCATACACATTCTGAAGCTTTCTTCTTTTTTAGGCTTTTTACCTATTTTAAATTGTAATAGTTTTTGTTAATTAAAGCATGTCATTGTGAAATTATATCTTTATCTCTAAAGATGTTTGTCAATTTTGCTTCATAACTAATTAATCCTTCTAAGATATCTGTTGATTAGTATTTATCTGCTATATTTTTTTCATCTTTTTATCTTTCACCAGTTTGTATCCTTTTTTAAAAAATATTTTATTTATTTATTTGACAGAGAGAGACACAAGGAGAAAGGGAACACAATAAGCAGGGGTAGTGGGAGAGGGAGAAGCAGGCTTCCCACCAAGCAGGGAGCCTAATGTGGGGCTCGATCCCAGGACCCTGGGATCATGACCTGAGCCAAAGGCAGATGTTGAACAACTGAGCCACCCAGGTGCCCCCACTGTTTTGTATCCTTCTGTTTTAGACATGTCTTCCAAAATACTATATACAGGAATATGTATCATATATAATCTAGGCAGAAAATCTTTGAGCTTTGATGTTGTTGTTGTTGTTTACTGGAGACTTTAATTCACTGAAATTTGCGTAGGATCTAATATTTTGGAGCTAAAAGTCTGCCATCTTATTTTGTGCTTATATTTGCTCTATTAATATGTTTCTTTTTCTTTCTATTATTGCCTTATTTGGATTTTTTTAAAGATTTTATTTATTTATTTGAGAGAGAGACAGTGAGAGAGAGCATGAGCTAGGAGAAGGTCAGAGGGAGAAGCAGACTCCCTGTGGGGCTGGGAGCTTGATGCAGGACTCAATCCTGGGACTCTGGGATCATGACCTGAGCCGAAGGCAGTCGTCCAACCAACTGAGCCACCCAGGTATCCCATGGATTTATTTATTTTTATTACTTATATTTTCCTTTTATTAGTTAGGGAGTTGTATACTCTTTCTATTCTTCTAGGATTTATACTAAAAAATATAACATACATAATTTATACAATTTTTTAAATTAATGATTAATCATGTTTATTACAGATAGTGTAAAGACCTTAGAACACTTAACTTTATTTTCTCTCACCACCTTATATGTTAATTTGGTGGATGTTTTCATTCTTTTTTTCTTTTTTTTAATTTGATATGGCATAAATAAATTATTATTGTTTCAACAATCGAGTACACTTATAATGGAATACATATTTATAATCTGGTCCTTCTCTTCTTCTGTTGAGAAGAAAATCTACCTAAGGACAGATATGTGTCATAAAGACTGGAAACCCAGAACAGATGGTGAGAAAAGACTCATAGTTGCTTGGCCTGACTGATAGAGCCAGATTCAAGGGGACATCTATGAGCCAATGGTCAAGGTAGAGCTCTGGTCAGAGTTAGGTGAAAAGACAGAAGCCAATAAATCCAACTAATAAGATGAGCAAAATTCTAGGTGAGCAGTTGGGAACAGATGACTGGGGCAAGGAAGGGACAGGTAGGACCTAGCAAGTTGTTCTGACCATAAATATAAGACATCACAATCAGAAAACCTACAAATTGAAATGTCTCCCAGCACAATCTGGGAGTGTCTTACCATTTGCTGAATGGGGCATGAGCCCACGGATGTTGGTAAATAAGGTCAGAGAGCTGGAGACTGAAGAGAAATAGAGGTCAGCAATAAGAGCAGATCTTATCCCATCTGTTAACACTTCCTATTCGAAGTACTGATTTCCAGATCATAGCATATTGCCCAGCACTTAACAGGCATTCAATAAATTTCTGTTGACTTATTTACTAATGCTTATTAAATAAACGGGACCATGCCAGTCTTTAGAATGATAAAAACATGAATTGTACCTGTTTTCTAATCTCAGGGTACTTATATTTAGGTGTTGAAGTCAACATTTAACTAAAATGTAAAGCAGGATGACATCATGCTCAGCAGAACTTTAAATGCCAGTGTGGAGCCATGAGCTCTACATGAAATTATCAGCAAAGGTTTTAGACAGGAGGTGGCAGGCTTGTTTGGAAGGATCAACAAGGGGGCATCTTTATGACAATGACAGTCCCAGGGGCCTCACTAATATTCTGAACCTGTGCTTCCTGAGTTATTAGCCCTGAAGGTCAGGGCAGGACTTGCTCTGAGCCCTGAGGGTTAAGTCTGGCAAACAAGGAAGAGAGACTCCTCCTCCAACCCTCCCCTCTCTTCCCCCACCAGTTGACTTGGAGAACTGTTGTCTCTGCTTCTTATGAGTTTCCTTCCCATCTTGTGATGCTTGTCACATTCTACCTCGTGTCCCAGAGGTACACATCCTGGAGCATTCTGAGGTTCTGAGACTAGGAAATGGACCAAGGCAGATTCTTGAGGCTGTGCAAAGCCCGTGATGAAAAGCATCCCATCTATTCAGCACTAGATGGAGAGCCAGTGGTGGACTATACCTTCTTCCACTCCAAGCCCCAGATCCTAATGGAGTTTTCAGGACAGCAGAGAAAGCAAGTGAAAGCACTCTGTGTAGCTTCCACACCCTTTATGCAAGAAGGTCCCAGGTCTTCTCTAACACTCAGCTTTCTCATAACCTCATGTTAGCACCAGAGGAGTCTCTGGAAGGAGAAGCAACACATAGAGGCTGCCTGGACTCTCTCACCTATGTCTTCCTGCCTATCAACAGCATCCCAGGATCCCAGACTGAACACCTGCTCTGACCCCTAAGGTCCCTTAAACCCAGCAGCACAGTCAGGAGCCATCAGATTACTAGTGGTGTCCCCCAGCTCTCGAGCAGTAGGAGAAAACCTTTACCTGTGTCACTTCACAAACTCCCTCCTTCTCCATGCGACCTTTCCTGTGATAGCTCCTTTCTTTTCACTTTTTTAAAAAAATCTTGTTTCACACTTTTCTGTTCTGCCTTCTAGTTACCTAGACTTTATGTGTTGTCCCACACAAAAACTAGAAGTCTCTCGAGGGTGAAGTCATGTTACATTTGTAACATCACAGAGTCTAGCATAGTACCATTTATCGAGTACTAGTCAAACAGTAGGTAAGTTAACAAGTAGTTATGGTTGAGTGTTAAATGCCAGGACTGTGCTACACTCAGAGATGGTCTGTGGGAAGTAGTTTGGGCCTAAGATTTGGCTAACGAACTAGGTGCCTATAGCCACCATAGCAAAGCAAATTATGATAAACTGGGCAACTTAAAAGAGAAATGTGTTATCTCATTGTTCTGGAGGGTGGAAGTCCAAATCAAGGTGTTGGCAGTGTTGGTTCTTTCGGAGGTTGTGTGGCAGAATCTGTCCCACATCTCTGTGCTAGCTTCTAGTAGTCCCAGACATTCCTTGGTTTAGAGATGGCTTTCCATTTATGTTTTCATCTGGCTTCATGATTAAGTTAATGTAATGAATAGAAATGCTGTGTACATGAAATTTATTTATATATAAATTCCCAGTGTAGACCCTGGCTCGTTTTATTTCTCTGGTTCTGCATTTGCCATCTTGTGTGTGTTTTTAGTGGTTATAGTTGTCATGAAAATGCTGCCTTCATGTGTTCAGGATCTCCTCTAGTTTTATAGAGGTGAGGTGCTGCCTGATGTGATAGGGTTCCCTTTGCCACAGGTTGGTGCGGCCTTGATCAAGAAGAAAGAAGTCAGCACAGACGGGCTCCCAGAAAGAGAGATTGAAACCTTGGCCATCAACTCCTCCTAAAACATTACACAAATCATGCTCATTTTCCATTCTGAAAGCATGATCTGTAACCATTCTCCTAGGATTGACAGCTCCTGGGAGACCAGCATCTATAGTCTGCTCAAGGCTAAGAAGAGGGTTTGTCACATATCACCTTCACTCAGGCCCCACATCATCCCTCAGCGTGCCCTGGCTATGACCCAGCTGCCACTTTTGAGAAGTGCCACAAACACTGGATGTTCCATAAATGTTTTTGGCATCAGTGGTGGTGGTGGTGGTGATGATGGCCAGGGTGATGGTGGAGGTCCTAGTGATGCCGGTAAACTATGGTGGGGATGGTCACAGTGCTGGTGACAGTGATGGTGGGAAAGGTAGTACTTTAATTTATTGCTTTAGTGACCCTCATGACCCTGAAGTCTGGTAAGAAGTGGAATCAGGCTGTAGAAATTTTTATATTCCTTCTAATTCCTGTCCCAGTGCCTTTCCTACTGTAGATGCTAAGTCAATATCTGATAACAGGATAAATAATCGATATGATCATTTCCTATTGAGGTCTCAGTTCCATGCTTAGGAAGCGAATCCTCACTGCAACTTAATAGCTCTGTGACCCTGCAGCATTTACAGGGACAAATTTTGACAAAACTCTATCTGAACAGAGTAAGCTGCCAATGTATGAGCTCCATACATAGTATTATTATCTTAATTTGGAATTTATTTTTTAAAAATAACGAAGTCTCTGTTGGCTAGTCACGGACCCTGAGAACCTCTTTGCACACTTTAAACTCCAGCATGCAATGGGTGAACTGTGAGGGCACTGACATTCTGCTGTCCACACCCATCTGTTTCTGCCCCTACACAATGCTAACTCTGGGGCTGCAATGAAGATGGAAAGTTTATAAATGACCGACATGCCAATAAGTGATGACTCAGCAATTTAAAAAAAAAAAAAAAAAAGGACTGGAATTGTTGGTATTGATTCATTAAATCAAACCTCATTAGCAGTGACTAATGTTTCTAAGCCCTCTGCCTTCAGGAAGGAAGCACTAAGCACCTGGCCTTAGACACCACCTTCCCCTCCCTATTGTAGTACTTTTCAGAGAGGGAGGACACAAAGGTAAAGAGACAGGACAGTGCCTCATCTACAAATGAGATTCTCTATTAGCTTGGATTGCCTTTCCACTGTTTCTTGTCAATTTCTTTTTCTTTTTCACTGATTGTTCCTCTGTATTTTCTCCCCAGTCCTTCAGTAAGGTGTTAGACTACCTCATCTCATTTATTCCTAAATGAGAAGAGGAACCATATTCAGGAAATAACCAAGGTCCATTTACAATTCCTTCTAAAGGCATTTTGTATATTTCAAGAGAGTGGTAAATCACTAGCTCAGCGGAGAAACACTGCCCAGCCTTGGTGTTAAGTCATAAATTACTCATCAAGATTGAAAATCCTCTACCTCTACCTCTGTCTCTGTCTCTGTCTCTGTCTCTGTCTCTCTCTCTCACACACACACAGCCTTCAGATTAAACGAGCCTTTTTGAAGGGGCTCCTGAGGGTGAGGTGACAGTTGAGGAGAAGAGACAAGTGCCCAAGATAGAGCTGTGCCCTAGGCAGGGTGATCGTGCCCTGCTGGAGGTACAACGGTTTGCTGTGAGAACCCGAATGAGGCCAGCTGGGATGCTTGGAAAAGTCAGCTGCAGCCCATTTTAATCAGGGCTTTGTTTTTCCCAGCTTTGTTAGTAGCTGATTGTCTCAATTTTGTTGGGATCCGAATCAGCTGTTAGCATTGTGGAACTAACCAGACCCGCGATGCTCTACGTTCTTCTTAATAATAGCTCACATTTATTTTGTTCAGCTTTCCCACACAGCCTCTACATACATTATTTCATTTTACCCTCCCACTATCTCTGTGAACTCACTTTGGCAGAAAGCACGGGTGGCCCAGGGCTAAGCTCAATGCTGCCACCCAATAGAAATTCACTCACTGGGTTTTGTTGAATGGGGTTGACTGACCAGCTGGATGAAGGAAATTACCTATTTAGGTTGATTGACTTTCCCAAAATGTCATAGCTCTTTAACAATGTCCCTGTCCACTCTGTCACCATGTACTACATAATTAGGGACCAGCCAGTCCCCAGGTGGCACTAGTCCTCTGCCCTGAGATTCTTGACTTTACTAGAGTTAGCGTATTTTCCATAGGGCCCTCAAGATTTTTTGCAGTTCCATACTGATTTTCAGGTTTCAAGATAACAGTCAAAGATTATCAGTGTTATCTCCATAATTATCAAAATTCATTTGGTAAGAGTATAAATTATATAGGTATAGGCCTTGGCATTAATCAAAAATCACCTTTCTGCATTTCCATTCTTTTGCCAGATGGACTTAAGCACTATTAATGACCTAAACTTCAAGTGAAATGGTTTATATATTTTTAATATTAATTATATTTATGCCTAATTTTTATTCAAAAATAATATAGCCACAACCTTAAAGACACAGAAAAAAATCACTTAAACTCCTACAACATTAATACCAGCTTCATCTTTGCATATCAGCTCCCCAGGGGTGTTATAGGACACAGTGATAGTGACAATTATAGTTTCAGATGATTTTTTTCCTCTTCTTTCATCAATTACCAGTCTATCATATTTTTCATAGCATTCCACTGACATTGTAACTACCATTTTAATAACGCATAACATCCCACCACAGTGATACACCATCATTTACTGAATCTTGAACCTCGTTGTTAGGCATTAAGTTATTTCCAGTTATTTTTTATAATAGATAAAATTACAGTGAAGGTATTTTAATTACAGACCATAGCATTTCGCTTTGATGCCCATGACTCATGAGGACGCCCAGATCAGAAGCTGGATTTGTAAAATTCAACAATGATCATTGTATAGAGACTTACATTTTATATTGTGCTATGGATACTAGAATATTGTAAGACACAACTCTCTCAGAAATTCACAGATTTGCTGGAAATGGGATAAATGCCCAATGAGGTCATGGAAGCTATAGAAGGTACAGCAAAATATCCTCACACTTCCCAGACACTGCCCAAGAGCTCTGAGCACTCTGAAAATGTGCAAGTCAAGGGAGGTGATCGGAAGGTAGACAGAGAGGATGGGGGGCAGCGTACTTGCCTCCTCCGGGGCCTGGGTGCCTGCCCTCACCCTGTCTCAGAGCAAGGCTATGCTTCACTTACCTGCCAAATACGTAGCCAGTCCAAAGACATTAGTGATGGGAAATAGGTGAGCCCCAAATGTCAGGGTGAGGGATGAACTAGAAGAGCCAGGGGAGAGCGACAACTCACAGAATTGGGTCACAGACCTAGAACTGCACTAAAGAGAACAGAAAACGCCCTCAGGGCCAAGACATGGGCGAGATTCTCCAGGGGAAACAGGCGTTGGTATTTGCCTCCCCATTCTACAAGGTAGAAAACGTGCCTGGAAGCACATTAATGCTATTGACCAATGTGATAATGTTTCGCTTGAATATCCATTTAACAAACCTTTCTTGGGTATCCACAGGGCTTCTGTGTTCTGGAGCTACACTGGACTTTTGGGTGCATATCCGAATAAAATGTAGCTATCTTGAAGAATTTCATAAAGCATTTAAGGAGACAGAGTTAGCAACAACTATCTATCTACAAGACAGAACACAAGAAAATAAGTGGTAAAACTGGAGTGTTGCCTTTGAGTGGGGTGGTTGAGTGAAGGGGCTGAGCAGATGTGGCATTTGGGTAAGGCCTTGGAGGCAGAGGATTTGAACAGACCAAGAATGGAGCAGATGGTGGGTAGCGGGACATCAGGTTGAGGCAAAGACCCTGGGGCACGAACAAGCAGGCTATGCTTGAGTAGCTAAGAGCAGTCTGTTGTGAGGGGACTAGAAGCTGTTCCCAGAGATGCTGTGGAGGCTAAATTAAGAAAAGTAGGTGGGGCCGGATTGGGGAGGATCAATCAATGCCAAGGGGTGTGAACTGACCCTTCCATCCATGGAAGGCTACTGAAGGGGCCAATGAAGTCTCCCACCCCTTGGGAGCCCTGGATGTAGAGGAAACTCACTTCCAGCATCTCACCCATTACCCACGAATTTGCCCCCAGGCTGTGATTCTTACTGGGATCACCCCACCTAGGATCTGGAATGTCCTGGAGTGGCTGCAGCCTCTGGCTCTGGCCACACAGCCATTGCCCTCTTACCTCCTGCACAAGGCTGAAGAAGCTGTCCAAGCTCTCTTGTGCACCCAAGATTCTGGCTCTAAGCCAGACTTGCCTTTGCCACCCAGGAGTGGTACACAGACCCCCCAGATGACTGAGTCTACCCTGTCTCCAGAAAGGGGAGGAGTAAACTCTGAATAATCTAGGGCACCAAGGAATGGAGCTTCCCTGTGGCTCTGAAACAGCACAGCCCCAGAAATGCAGTCAGGAGGCCTCTTGAGGAATCCAGCAGGCCCTCTGCATTGACTCTCCAATCCACGTGGCATTGGGCATTATGCCCAGGACAAAAAGAGCATGGGGAGTGAAAAAGCTGGAGTCTTTTTGACAATTAGGAGCAAAGAACAGAAAAGGGCTATTTTCTAGTTCTTAAATCTAAGACTTAGAGAGGCCCCATCCCATTTACATGGTGCATCTCTGAGATACCGGTTTACTCAACTAAATTTAACTGAGTAATTAATATTTGCACAAAGTTGTATTGAATGTTCCTTTGGATGCAGAGGTGAAACTGACACAGATCCTTCTCTCAAAAACATATAGTTTTTATTAGAAAATGAGACATAGCCTTCAGAGAATGCAGGTGATATTCTATAACCTTTGAGAGGAGGAATTGACTTCTTCCAGCCTGGAGAGTGAGACATGGGACAGAAGGAGGCCTCAGGAAGAAGGTGATATTTGAATCAGGGGAAAGGGGAGGCATTGAGGCATGGGCAGAATCTGGGCAGTGGTAGATGGGGACTGGGGGGGGGGGTATTCCAGGTGATGGAGACAGAAATGTTAACAGCCTAGAGGTGGAAAGGGGCCGAACTTGTAAGCTGCTTGAGATCAGAAATGTTGCCCTTCGTTTCTGTATCCTCAGTGCCTTGTTCAGTAGCTCAATAAAAAGCTATTAAATAAATGAATGAGTGAGTGAATAAAGAGAAAGTCGTTTGACTTAGTTGAAGCATAGGGAGCATAAAAGGAGTAATGAGAAATCATGTTGCAAGGGCACACCTTGAGTGAATGTAGACTTCATTCTGCCTGGAATAGAGCAATGACCGACCATTTTTAGCAGGGCTGGAATGTGATGAAAGCTCTGTTTCAGGCAGATTAACCTGATATGTGAGACTGATCTGAGTGAGGCAGAGAGACCATTCAGGGGTTATCACTGTAGTCCAGGCAAGAGGTAACAAGCCTTTGAATTAGGGCAGCAGCAATGGGAACAGAGGCAGGCACAGGTGTGAGAGGTAACAGGAAGCAGAATTGACAACAGACAGGCTGTTGGGGGACTGGGGAGGGAGAGAGAGAAGGAAAGATAACAGGGAGGTTTTGAGCCTGGGTGGTGGAAGGACAGTGATGCATTAGCGAAAATAAGCAACACAAGGGGAAGTGCGGGTTGAGAGGGCAGAATACGAGCTCTGTTCTTCACACACTGAGATGTGGAGATGCTTTCTGTTCTACCTGCAACATGAATCAACTCTTTACTGGGAAAATACATGAGAGTGGTGAATGGGCTCCCCAGGCAAGCAGCCGCATCGTGCCATATTTATGGACTGGGTCAGGACCCAAGTCACTTCCTGAATGTTGATTTCACAGGCAGAATCTAATGGTGCTTTACACGGAGAAGTTTTTGGAAAAAAAAATATTCTGTTTTAATAATGATTTGAGATAAAAAGCCTGCCAGCATTCTTCCTTTCCTTCATTACTAATGAATTAGGAGATACTCA
Organism: Mustela lutreola; assembly: GCF_030435805.1. Classification (NCBI taxonomy): domain Eukaryota; kingdom Metazoa; phylum Chordata; class Mammalia; order Carnivora; family Mustelidae; genus Mustela; species Mustela lutreola. The sequence continues at coordinate 94,497,108 of NC_081297.1, forward strand.
GACCTAATAAAAAAGCACATAAAAGGCTCGTAAGCTTCCTTCCCATCTTCTTCACTAGTCAGTCACTTTCATTTTATAAAGCTAGAATTTCCAGTTTTTAAATATTGCATAAGAGCAGTATTTGACTGTGGTTTTAACACTCTATTTCAACAACAAAAGAAGTATTGAATAAGCACTCACTATCGACTGGTACCATATCAGAATCTCTAAAGATAGGTTGGAAAGAAGAAAAGAAAAGGCTCCCACCATCACAGGAGCCATGGTCTAGCGGAAGAGATAAACAAGTAAAAACAATGAGTACATACAGCATAGTATGTTCCAGGCTAGAAAGAAATTTGGCAAGAAATTTGAGAGTTATTTATTCTATCTTCAGAGAAGGAATTAGGGAAGACTTCATAGAGAAAGTGACACTTGACAACGGATATGGAAGACTATTGTGGAACAGTGATAGGTAGTCATTCTATATAAAGATAGAAAATGAAGAATGAAGACAACTGTTTGTAGGTTGAGTTGGAAGAAGGAGATAAGCACAAGAATTAAGGACCAGACCGAAAATGGACATATGTCCATTACATATGTCAAATGGTGAGGGACATAGACCTTTTTGATCAGGTGGTTAGATCAGCACTCAAGATGGGTCACTGTGGAAACACCATGGAGAACATCTTTAAGGGATGTGAGATGGGGAAAGGACAGAAGTTGGGAGGTCTTGTCACCATTAAGGTGATAGATGATAAAAGTCAAAGGACTTGCTTACAGAGGCAAGATTAAAACACAGTGGATGGTTTTAGGAAAGAAAATCAAAAGTTTCTGCACAGCAAAGGAAACAGTCAAGAAAACAAAGAGGCAACCCATGGAATGGGAGAAGATATTTGCAAATGACAGTACAGACAAACGGTTGATATCCAGGATCTATAAAGAACTCCTCAAACTTAACACACACAAAACAGATAATCATATCAAAAAATGGGCAGAAGATATGAACAGACACTTCTCCAATCAAGACATACAAATGGCTATCAGACACATGAAAAAATGTTCATCATCACTAGCCATCAGGGAGATTCAAATTAAAACCACATTGAGATATCACCTTACACCAGTTAGAATGGCCGAAATTAGCGAGACAGGAAACAACATGTGTTGGACGGGAGTGGAGAAAGGGGAACCCTCTGACACTGTTGGTGGGAATGCAAGTTGGTGCAGCCTCTTTGGAGAACAGTGTGGAGAGTCCTCAAGAAATTAAAAATAGAACTTCCCTAGGACCCTGCAATTGCACTCCTAGGTATTTACTCCAAAGATACAGATGTAGTGAAAAGAAGGGCCATCTGTACCCCAATGTTTATAGCAGCAATGGCCACGGTCGCCCAGCTGTGGAAAGAACCAAGATACCCTTCAACGGACGAATGGATAAGGAAGATGTGGTCCATATACACTATGGAGTATTATGCCTCCATCAGAAAGGATGAATACCTAACTTTTATAGCAACATGGATGGGACTGGAAGAGATTATGCTGAGTGAAATAAGTCAAGCAGAGAGAGTCAATTATCAAATGGTTTCACTTATCTGTGGAGCATAACAAATAAATAACATGGAGGACATGGGGAGATGAAGAGGAGAAGGGAGTTGAGGGAAATTGGAAGGGGAGGTGAACCATGAGACACTATGGACTCTGAAAAACAACCTGAGGCTTTTGAAGGGACAGGGGGTGGGAGGTTGGGGGAACCAGGTGGTGGGTATTAGAGAGGGCATGGATTGCATGGAGCACTGGGTGTGGTGCAAAAATAATGAATACTGTTATACTGAAAATAAATAAAAAGTAAATAAAAAATAATTTAATCGTATACTTGAAATAAATATTTTGAGATTGTAAAAAAAAATCAATTGTATTTGTTGATTAAAGAAAGAGAGAAGACTTAGGATATATCTTAGATTGCCAGATGATGATCTGACCTATTAAAAGAAAAATACATGAGCAGAAACATTTTGGGGCAAAAAGATTTTGACTTCAGATTTGGGTATATTGAATTAAATATCTTTGGAGCCATCCAGGTACAGCTAGATATACTATGTGTGACACATGGGGACAAGTTGAGAGCTAAACATTAAACATGGAATTAAAGCCATGGAATTCATAAAATTATTCGGCAAAAGATGGAGAGTGAGAAGAGAAAATCTTCAAGGACAGAATCTGGGAATAGTCAACCTACAGAGAATGCAGTGACGTTTTCCTATCCTAAATTTCCTAAACAATTTATTCCCTAAATTGTTAGGATAGGAAGGGAAGGAAAGACAGCTGCAGAGATAAAGGTGGGATTCTTCATTTACTACAGGTACTACAGCATGGCTAGTGCTCTCTCAACCCTGAAAAATCCACTACAATTTACTCAATGGTATGTATTCCCTCCTTTTGAGTCCTTCCAATATAGTGCACCTCTCCTAAAACATGTACCACATGCATTTATTCTTTACTTCCTGCTATATATCAGAGACTATTGGGGAAAGTATAATAAATAAGATACAGCCTTTATCCTGACAAAACAGCAGACTAGTGGAGGAAAGATTATAAACGAACAATTGTAATGAAATGGGATAAATTATATATATATATATATATATATATATATATATAATATATACTCATATAATAATATATATTACATATGAATATATAATGCATATATGTAAATTTATGTGAATACATATAATATATATATGAATTCGTGAATTACATATGTGAATATATATGCTATATATTCATGTGTGTGTGTGTATGTGTATGTATGTGTGTGTGTGTGTAATGTAAGTAGTGACTTGGAGCTGGCTCATACCAGGTCATTCCCTACTCTGCATCCAATGACATTAAGTTCGTGGCTTTAAATCAGCAATGGTGGAAGTATTTACATAATGGAAATTAGCAAAAGCAAATCATTATTTCTCTCTCCTACAGAGATGGTTGTTAAACATTTATCATCAAATCACTGGACATATCAAAAGTATGCAAAATGGCAGAACAATACAGGGGGAACCCACTTCCTGGGGGAAGGGAAGGGTCTTGATAAGTGGGTAGGAACTCAAAGGCAAGGAGAGAGGGGAAGATTTGTAACTGGAAGAAACAGCTGGTGCAAATATAGAGGTGGAGAAAGCCTCAGCTCTAGAAAAGACATAAAATAGTGAAGTGTGAAGGGATAAGGGAAGTCCTGAGCCTGAAAAAAATGGGTTTTGCCCAGATCATGTTGGGACTTACATGCCCAGCTAAAGATTTTGAGGTAGGAAGCCATTGAAGCATTTTGGGTAGAGTAGTTACATAGTCATTAAATATTTTAGAATGCTCTTTCTGGAGGTATGGGCCAAAGGTGGTGTAGCAAACTACTAGTTATCCACCAAACTCTGGTCTTCTCTTCTTCAAAGTAATAAGCTTTACTTTCATCACACAACCATCTATCTAGTACATTTCACTTTCAGTGATGTAGGGTTTTGCAGCTTAGTTAGGCCAATGAGATGGATGTGAACAAAAGTTCTTGTAGGTCATTCCCAGGTTCAAAGACAAGGAGTTTATCTGGTACTCAGATGAGACTGTATCCATCTTCAATCATGCAAATGGAAATAACATCCTAGAGAAAGCAAAGCAGCAGGGTAGAAGGAACTTTGGCTCCCGAAGTGACCCCATGGAGCACAGCCACCCTGTCAACCTGTACTTCTTACCTCCAGGTATTATGATACAGAGAATTACTTTTTTTAAGCCACTGAACTTAATTTCCATTCTTGACAGTGTAAATCTTCCTAGACTTTCTCTTCCATCGTAAAAAGCCATGAAACTGGAAAATACATAAAGTTACTTTTTTTATTAGGCCTTGAAAAATAGGAAGTATGAGACTGTGACTGTTGAGAAAAGGGAAATAAAAACACACAGGGCAGAGCATGGTATCTTATGATCTAGCATTAGAAGGCAAATTGTGTCTTTTGGCTTTTCCGTCACACAGGTCTGTCCAGGTTCAAGTAGGGAAGCCATAGGCTCTAACTCTAAACCCAGAAGAGGGAAGAGCATGGGGGACCAAAAACACCCTTGTGGCCACATTTGAGAAAAGCAGTGTGTCACACCTACCCTGTGATCCAGCAATCCCACTCCAAGATATTTATTTACCCATGAGAAATAAAAATACATGTCCATGAAAATACTTGTACCTGAATATTCATAGCAGCATGTTCATAGTATTTGCATTCAATCCAAATGTCCCTCAGCAGGAAAATGGATAAACAAATTAAGGTATATGCATATAATGGAATACAGCACAGCAAGAAAAAGGAATGGATTAATGACAAATGATCATCTGAATGAGTTTCATAGACATTATTCTAAGCAAAAAAATGAAAGAGTGTATCTGTATTATTCCATTTATATTAAGTTCTAGAACAGGCAAAACTAATCTTTTATGAAAAAACAAATAAGAAAAAATGATGGTCTATGGGAGATGACAGTACTGACTAAGAAAGAGTGTGAGGGAATTCTGAAATAATGGCTCTATATCTTGATGAGTATAGGATATTTATAGATATAGATATATTCATTTGCCAACACTTAATGAATTGTACACTTAAGACCTGCATATTTGGGCGCCTGGGTGGCTCAGTTGGTTAGGCCATTGCCTTCCACTCAGGTCATGATCCTGGAGTCCTGGGATTGAGTCCCGCATTGGGCTCCCCGCTCTTCTGGGAGTCTGCTTCTCCCTCTGACCTTCACCTCTCTCATCCTCTCTCTCAAATAAATAAATAAAATCTTTTTAAAAAAATCTGCACATTTACACTGTTTACATATTTTACATAAAAAATCAAATGTTGAGGGACGCCTGGGTGGCTCAGTTGGTTAAGCAGCTGCCTTCGGCTCAGGTCATGATCCCAGCATCCCGGGATCGAGTCCCACATCGGGCTCCTTGCTCGGCAGGGAGCCTGCTTCTCCCTCTGCCTCTGCCTGCCATTCTGTCTGCCTGTGCTCGCTCTCTCCCCCTCTCTCTCTCTGATAAATAAATAAAATCTTTAAAAAAATATATTAAAAAAAAATCAAATGTTGAACTCTAGTTAGTAAGTTTAGTTTTAATAGTTGCACAGATTAGGAATTCTAGAACTATTTTTTGTTTATTCTAGACTTGAAAAAAATGAGTAAATATAATTGAAGATCATGAGAGTCAGTCTCTTACTACTGGAGAAAAGAATCATGCATACAGGGTGCCTGGGTGGCACAGAGGGTTAAGCCTCTGCCCTGGGCTCAGGTCATGATCTCAGGGTCCTGGGATTGAGCCCCACATTGGGCTCTCTGCCCATTAGGGATCCTGCTCACCCCTCTCTCTCTGCCTGCCTCCCTGCCTACTTGTGACCTCTCTCTGTGTCAAATAAACAAATAAAATCTTTTTTAAAAAAAGAATCATACATACAAAAAGAGGAGAAGAAATGTGTCCTATAGCACACATGATTTTACTATGTATGTATATATTAATCCTATCTTTCTATTATATACATGCATATATTCTAGTTCTGTCTCTTGAGAAAGCCTGGAAACAATGATGGGACCACTAAGTGTATGTAGAACCCAGATCCTGGTTTGTAAATACTATTCTCCATTAAAAGGAATAAGCGTTTGTTGGAGAAAAGACTCATTCGTGGCAGGGAAAAGAGGAGATGAACCTGAAATATCTTTTTGCATATGAATGTAAGAAATGTCAAAGAATGGTGGGAAGATATCAAAAGGACACAAGAGTCAGCTGAAAGGGGCTCCCACAGGCCAAATCAGGGAAATCTGAACATCAAAATAAATAATGACTGTAGTTGATTATAACACATTGAATAAAATAGGAATCCATAAGTTTTTACAGATATAAATAAATATTTATTAAAGAGCCCCAGTGAGTAAACACAGAGAGAATGAAGTGTTTAGAAAACCATCAGTGGATATTAAAACCACTGTGTGAAAATTTGATGAAAGACAGGATAGAGACTTTGGGAACTATCCTCAAACTATTTCCCCATAAATTACTTATTATTTGCAACAGAAGAAGCAATGACTTAATGGAAACAAAAACTGGCAAATACCACCTTAACCAAATAAAGTTAATATCACCAGGATTGGGACAAACTGATATCACAGACCTGCCAAAATGATATTCCAGCCCGAACTGCCAAGCCTGAATTTACTCACAAAGAAATATCAGACAAACTCAGACTGTGTTCATTCTACAAAATAACTAGACCGTACTCTGAAAAAATGACAAGGTCAAGCAAGACAAAGGAAAGCAGAGAAACTGTTTCAGATTAAAAGAAGCTAAAGAGGCATGACAACTGAATGAGATTTGTAATCTTGGGCTACACTTTGGACCATGGGAAACAAATCTTATGAAGAAAGTTATTGATCTTGATGAAGTCCCCAAAGTTCATTTTCGCGTTTGTTTCCTTTGCCTTGGGAGAGAGATTTTGAAAGAAGTTGCTGTGGCTGATATCGAAGAGGTTAATGCCTATTTTCTCCTCTAGGATTCTGATGGATTCCTGTCTCACGTTGAGGTCTTTTATCCATTTTGAGTTTATCTTTGTGTACGGTTTAAGAGAATGGTCAAGTTTCATTCTTCTGCATATAGCTGCCCAGTTTTCCCAGCACCATTTATTGAAGAGACTGTCTTTTTTCCTGTATATTTTTTCCTGTTTTGTCAAAGATTATTTGACCATAGAGTTGAGGGTCCATATCTGGGTTCTCTACTCTGTTCCACTGGTCTATGTGTCTGTTTTTGTGCCAGTACCATGCTGTTTTGGTGATCACAGCTTTGTAGTAAAGCTTGAAATCAGGTAACATGATGCCTCCAGTTTTATTTTTGTTTTTCAACATTTCCTTAGCAATTCAGGGTCTCTTCTGATATGGACTCTGAAAAACAATCTGAGGGTTTTGAAGGGGCGGGGTGTGGGAGGTTGGGGGAGCCAGGTGGTGGGTAGTATGGAGGGCACGTATTGCATGGAGCACTGGGTGTGGTGCATAAACAATGAATTCTGTTACACTGAAAAGAAACTTAAAAAAATAAATTAATTTAAAAAAGAAAGTTATTGGGAGGATTAATAAAACTTGAATATGGACTATAGATTAAATATAATCTATCATACTAATGTTAAATTTTGAAAGTTTGAATATTCTACTGTAGTTATATAAGAAAATATTCTTTTTCTAAGGAAATATGGAAATACATAATGAAGCATTTAGTTGTAGAAGGTCATGATTCCTCAACTTACTCTGAAATGGTTTACAGATGGAAAACACACACACATTAGGCATGAGAGAGATAGAGGCAAAATATAAATAGCTAGCTTGTGTATAGGCCATATGGGAATTATACAATTGTTACAAATTTTCTGGAAAGTTTGAAATTATATGTAAATAAAATAAGTCAAAACAAGCCTGGGAAGGAAAAAAGTGACAAATTCTAGAGAGGTGTAATGGGTTGATGGAACAGACTATGGAAAATACTTGAAATGATGGGGTCACTTGTAGGTTTCTGATGGAGAAATTAGGTGAATAGTGATGTTATAAAGGAAAGAGTCCACCCATGGGAGATGGGAAGGGTGAGGGTGGGGAATGAGATTCTTTGGGGCAGTGTTGAGTTTGGTTGCAAGTAAAACATCTGGGTTGAACTATGTAGCAGGCGGATGGCTAGACTAGCACCTTCATGCAATGAGGCTATGTGGCTCAAAAATCCCTCAAGGTGGGAAGAAAGAAGAAACTCAAAATCACATGGTCAATTTATTCTATTTGCTGCAGCTTGACTTGGTCATTCCAGGGTACAAACCTAGACTATAGGTCCAGTGATCACCTTTTGAAATCAGGAGGTGTTTGAGTAAGACAAGGACTTGATGACGCAACAAGAGCGGGTGCTTGTTGGTACAGCAGATACAGCATGGAGCACATTTCCCCAAGATGGACTAATATGGGCTCTCCCAACACAGCTACTCCTGGGAGACCTCCCCTCTCTAACTTCTCTCATGACTCATCCTCTCATCCAACCCCCTTCCCAACCTCAAGTCAGGGGGAAAAACTTGACCTAAGAGCCCAAGGTCCTTCAGATAGACAAATAGATTCTGAACAGTATAATAAAACATTTGCTTGGATCACATGAACTTCTTTAAAAAAATCTCACAGAATTCAACTCAACTGGTTTAATAAAGACTTCAATTCTTACTGTCTATGCCCAGTTCCATCATGGTGAATCCTTCTTAGTTATGGAATTCATCTCAGCAGGGTCAAGGTGACAAGAATTGATTCCAGTTCAACACTTTTCTGGTTTTTACTGCATGTCAAACACACAACCTACTTTCTAGTCAGGTCCAGAACTCTACAATACTACCCAGCTCCAAATTCATTCTAGCTGCTTTTAAAAATATTAGGAATTATTTCAGATGCACAAAAATTATACAAAAAATGTTATGAAGTATTTCAGATGCATAAAAAATAGACAAAATCATGTTAGTTTCATGTTACTGCCTGATAAACTTAGCAGTTAAAGATGACACTCATTTGTGAGCTCACAGTTTTATGGGACAACAGGCATATCACAGCTGGGTTCTCTGCTCAGGATCTCACACTGAAATCGAGGCTTTGGTGCACTACTTATTATTCATCTCATGTGCGGCTCAGGGTCCTTCTCCAAGCTCATTCAGATTGGTAACAGAGTTCAGTTCCTTGCAGTGGTAGGACAGAGATCCCATTCCTTGATGGCTGTCAGCTGGGAATACCCTCAGCAAACAGAGGCCATTCTCAGCTTGTTGGCACATGGTCCTCCTCCATCTTCAATCCAACAGCAAAGACTTTCCCTCATATCAAATCCCTAAAGCAGAAGGAAAACTTCCAGACTCTTTTTATGAAGCCAACATTACCCTGATCCCCAAGCCAGGCAAAGACCCCACCAAAAAGGAGAATTTCAGACCAGTATCCCAGATGAATATGGATGTTAAGAGTCTCAACAAGATCCTAGGTGAGAGGATCCAACAGTACATTAAAAAGATTATCCACCATGACCAGGTGGGATTTATCCCTGGTTTGTAAGGGTGGTTCAACATTCGCAAATCAATCAGTGTGATAGAACAAATCAATAAGGGAAGAACCACATGGTCCTCTCAATTGATGCAGAAAAAGCATTTGACGAAATCCAGCATCCATTTCTGATGAAAATGCTTCAAAATACAGGGATAGAGGGAACATTCCTCAACTTCATAAAATCTATCTATGAAAAACCCACAGCAAATATCACCCTCAATGAAAAAAATGTAACAGCCTTCCCGCTGAGATCAGGAACATGACAAGGATGCCCACTCTCACCTCTGGTTTAACATAGTATTAGAAGTCCTAGCAACAGCAATCAGACAAAAAGAGAAATAAAAGGTATTCAAATTGGCAGTGAAGAAGTTAAACTCTCCCTCTTTGCAGATGACATGACTTTATATGGAAAACCCAAAAGACTCCATCCCCCCAAACTACTAGAACTCATATAGCAATTCAGTAATGTGGCAAGATACAAAATTAATGTACAGAAATCAGCTGCTTTCTTATACACTAAAAATGAAGATACAGAAAGGGAAATGAGAGAACTGATTCCATTTACCATAAGAACCGTAGGATACCTGGGAATAAACCTAACCAAAGAGGTAAAGGATCTGTACCCTCCTGTCCTTCAATCTTTCTTGCCAGGATGAGTTCAGCTGATTACCTCAGGCCCATTTTAGAATAATCTTATTTTAAGGCTATCTTAAAGTCAACTGACTTGGGACCTTAATTATATTTGCAAAATCCCTTCACAGGAGAACCTCAATTAGGGTTTGATAACTGGGAAAAGGTGTTTGTATACCAGTTGGTGAGAACCTTCTTAGGATTCTGCCTACCACATCATGAATCCACCATTCAGTTCAAGAAAAAAAATATTCCAATGAACTGATGACCCTATGAACTCTTCCTTCCCCCCATACTAAATACAGTGTTTTCCATCCCTCTGTGCCTCTTTTTACATGTATGTGTATCTCTAGACAATGTAGAGTCATTTTTTGGATTTTTTAAACTCAAAATATTCTCCCATGATTCTTTGTTCTACTGTTTCCCCCTCAGCATTACATTCATGAAATGTATCCATATTGATTTGCAGAACATTAGCTCATTTATTTTCACTGATGTATAGTATTTCGTTGTATGACTATATCATGACTTACTCATTCTTCTACTGACAAATATGTAGACTGTTTTCAAATCTTTGTGATTATAGATGCTGCTGCTGTGAGCATTGTTATGTGTGTATGCAAACATACACCTAGGAGAACAGTTGCTGGGTCATTGGGGAGGTACATCTTTGACTTAACTAAACATCACCAAATTATTCTCCAAAGTAGTTGGAACAATTCGCACACTCCTTATAGCTTTTAGTTATTAGTAATACAAACGGCCAATTTACTGTGCATTTTTATGCAGCAAGTAATAATCTCTGTACAGATACTATTATATTTGATTATCACAAACTTATGAAATAGGTATCATTATTATACCTACTTTATTGATGAGAAAACTGAAGCTCAGAGAGGATAAGTATCTTTCCTAAAGTCACATAGTGACAGGACCAGGATTCAAATCCATCAGCCTGAATCCAAAAAATTTGCTCTTAATCACTACACAACACTCTCTCCCTTTTCCCCAGTGAAAACGAGGTAGAATGCTGAAGGGGACAGAGAGACAGAGTAAGAATGAAACTCAGATGTGTGCCCCCAGACCTCATCATTGCCACTACTTCTTTTCTCGTCCAGACATCCTTGGATCTCCATATACTGGAATATGAGGCACAAAATCTTATCATGTAGGAAAAGTTCAAAGGTGAGATCATTGTTTTTAATAGGACTAAAGACTCACATCCTGCCCTGAGAAGAGTACTGTTCTAGGGTAAAGCCAATCTTCATTTCAGTCATATCCATCACCAGCCAAGTGATTTCTGAGCAAGTCCATTAACTTTTCAAATCCTGTTTGTTCATCTATAAAATGGAATAATAATATAATATTACATATAATATTATATTACATGTAATATGATATTATATATATAATAATATAAAATGGAATAATGATAATAACTACCAAACAATCTGCAAGGTAAGATAAATGAAAACATCTTGCACTGAGCCTGGCATAGGAGAGGCAGTACCTACATGACAAATTGAATCCCTGGGATGGGGAGGTTTCAAAGCCTCAGAAGTTCTCTTTGGTCTTTGAGATCTGGAGAAGCTAGGCCTCAAGGGTGCAGTGATCCATTCACAGTGGACATGGTCCCAGCACTGTCAGCAGGTCTGGTGGGGGTGGGGGTGTGTGATGTGTCACATGGCACACATGACCACGGGAACTCTGAGCAAGGAAGAAGAATACTGCCTGCTGTAAGCCCCTATCTATGGTCTCATCACTGCAGCCTGCAGAGATCCGATCCTCACATACACAGAGGAAGGCAATGTGTGTGGTTGTGCCTGATCTTAGGGGGAGAGACTGAAGGATAGTAAGGGCCCAAAGATAAGAGCACCGACATTTACTTCAGCTTAGGATGGAGATATGCTAACCATGTCCATAGGGCATGTCCATAGAGCAGTCAGAGTTCACTTTCCTTAGGTGACTGCTCAGAGATGCGATTCACAAATACACACAGACAAGTTTGTTTAGTCTACAAACTACCTCTCCTTAAAAGGGGGCCTGGAGAGAGGCTGAATTAGGCTAACTTCTGGGCAGCCATCTCTGTGCTCAGTGCCACATCAAAAAGCAAGGTAAGCAAGACCTGACCCTGGCTCCCAGGGAGGCTAGTTCTTGCTGTGTCCAATGCCACCCATGGTGCCATCCCTCAATGGTGTCCCCCAGCTTTCCATTCCTTTAGGGCTCCTCTCCCTCCTGGAAGAGATTCATCTCAGGAATGAAGCCCTCTGAGCCAGTGAGATAAATGACTCATTACCTGGCTGGAAGATGTCTCCTCAGTGAGGAATGCCGCTGACCCTGAGAACTTCGGGTGAGCGAGGGAGGTGAGGTGAGGTGATCTCCTGGCACAACTCTAGCATGTAGTCGAGCCCCAGCCATGACCAAGCTAGAGAGTAAGCAGGGGATATTACATCACGGTTTTGAAGGAGAAAGAAGCTGTGGAGGCACAAAGGTGTCTGAGAAGGCCCAGCATGAAGCAGCATAGCCAGCCTAATCTCACAATGGCTTTTAGCTGAAGGTAGCCTCACCTGGAAAAATCTTCTCATCTAAGAGGAGTCAAAACTAGAAAGAAGGCTCCAAAGACCTCGGCCTCAATGAGGGGTTGATACCGAGAAGATGGGTCAGTGCCTGAAAAACAATCTGAGGGGTTTGAAGGGGCAGGGGGGTGGGAGGTTGGGGGAACCAGGTGGTGGGTATTAGAGAGGGCACGGATTGCATGGAGCTCTGGGTGTGGTGCAAAAACAATGAATATTGTTATGCTGAAAATTAATTAATTAATTAATTAAAAAAAAAAAAAGAAAAGATGGGTCAGTGCCAAAGCCAGAAGTCCAACAGTGAGGAAGTACTGGGTCAGTCAGATGCCTATGTGGTTGGGAAGAATGGAAAAGGCAGACATCTTACTCCACAATGGGGTGCTCTAGAAAACCTGAGCCATTAAAGATACTGAAGAAAGAACTAGGAAGAGAAGCAAGGGAAACTAAGGGGGAGGGGAGAAGGAGGGGAGAAGGAGGGGAGGAGGAAGGAGGGGAGGAAGGAGGGGATCCTGCGTCTCACACATAAGCCCCAAGATCGGAATCTTTGAAGGAGGAGATATTACCTGTTCATATGACCACTTCTGGATGAGAGTGGAGAAATACGGTTGGTTGTGTCCAGACTTCAGGTACTAGAACTTTCCCCACTGGGGCTGCGCTGGAAGAACATGGTAGCAGGACCATCGAGGCACAGTACAGTGCCCCCAGTACCAGTCTGGGGGAAAAGAGTTCCAAGTGATAATAAGCTACCTTGGGGATTAGATCCCTAACTGAAGGGGCGGATGGCCCTATTTCTTTGTGGCTGTATCACAGTCTGGTTGTGGGTGAGTCATTTTCCAGAGTATTTTGGTTTCCCCTCTGCAAAATGCACTGGTTGTCTTAAATCTGGGCAAGGGGAGAGGAGGGAGCAGGAAGAGTCTAGAAGGAGTAAAAGTAACTTCAGATTCAGGTTGGCTTCGAGAAGAAGCAAGTAAGACACTGCTTCTTTTGTTTGGTTGGGAAGTAGGCTTGCTTCTGTTAGGTGACCGATTCTGCCCCAGCTCCATCTAAGCTTAATTTTTCTCCAGGGCTGAGCTCTATAAAAGGTCTGGCCTTTGGAAGGGTAGCAGAGTTTAGAAATACATTCCCTCACATTAGCCTCCCAGAGCATGATTCGAATATATGTCTCAGCAAAATAAAAAATTACCATCTGTTAATACCCTTTGGGGTCTCTGACAAAGAATCAAAACTGTAAAAATATTGGTAATGTTTATTAAATCTTTTTTCTGATTATAAAAGTGATATGTGCACATTTCAAAAAAAATTAAATGTTCGAAACCCACAAAGAAGGTGATAAAAATTACCCATAAACAATGGTCAATATTTTGGTTTCAATCTCTCTATATGTAAATAAGATAATAGGATAGCATTATGTGAATCCAATTTTATATCTTACTTTTTATATTTTATACTGTGAGCATTTTCCAGGGTCATTAAATATGCTTCAGAAACATGATTTGTAATAGTTTCATAAAATTCCTTCCTATGAGTACAATATAATTTATTTAACCTTCACCCATATGGGGACATTTATGCATGCTGTTTCCTATTTTTCTCTCTTATAAATAATGCTATACTTAAGTATTTTATATGAATTTATGATTATTTCATTAGAATAGATTCCTAGAAGTGAAATTACTGAGTCAAAGTTAGCAGGATTTCAGTGGCAAATAACAGAAAACAAAACTCAAACTGACTTAAAAACAGAGCAATTTTGTTGTCACATGTGGATTAGAATTCCAGAAGCAGTTGACTGATCTGGTGATTCAGTAATGTAATCAGAGATGCATTCTCTTTCTCTGTCATCTGTCAACCACAGAGTCAACTCTATCCTTGGCAGAATCCCCTCATGGTTGTAGGATGGCTACCAGCCACAGTCAAGGCTAAGGGTGTTCTCACTTACACCTAAAGGGACAAAATACCTTTCTGTCCCTGCATCTCAAGCCAGAGTTTTGAGACTCATCCTGGTTGGAATATAGGTCCTAAGCCTGTCCACAAACCAATGACTATGGACCAAGTGTTTGGATGCTCTGATTGGCTTGAGTAGATCAGAGCCTCTCCATGATGGTAGGGAGGTGGTCAATTTCCCCAAGACACATGGTCCCTTGGAGTAAAATGAATAACCAAATAAAAAACTGGACAGTGTTAGGAAGAAGAGAAAGGCAAAAATGAGGGCTGAATTAGCAGCAGCAGATACTTTTTTAAAGGGGCTTGACATGAATTTTCAAATAATTTTCCATAAGGGTAGTACCAATGTAAAATTAGCAGTGCATTAGACAGTCTAACCGTACTTCACCAGGATGGATTCTTTTATTTTAAAACATTTTAAAGCTAGTTAATTCCAATTTGATGGACCCAAAAAACTATTACATCCCTAGGTAAATTTATGTTTCATTGTTTACTATCTGCCTGTGGTCATTTAAAATTTCAAAACCTTGAAAGTTAAAATTTTGTTTATAAATATTCTAAGGAACTCCAAGCTTCAGGCTGACCTACCACATCCCTAACCAGAGAGTCATGAAGACTGCTAATATCTGGGTGCTGATTCTACCACGGAGTGGTGTCTAGATTTAGTCTCTAGTCTCTAATGTTCCTTTAATGAGTTCTAGGTGCCCATATCATCTGCTATGCTTCTAGGAAGACAATTCTCCACGGAGTGGTGTCTAGATTTAGTCTCTAGTCTCTAATGTTCCTTTAATGAGTTCTAGGTGCCCATATCATCTACTATGCTTCTAGGAAGACAATTCTCCCCTTTCCAGTCCCAGTTCCTAGCTTGACCTCTACGGTCCCATTGGGATTCGAACTCTGATCTTTGCCATAGGAAGGGTGGATTCACCATATTTCAGTCACATGCTTTATTCTGTTGAAACAGGGAAGAGTCGCTCTTCTCCCAAGGTCCTGGACTGCCGTGCCCTGAGAACAGCTACTGCAGCCTCTCCTTATACACCTGGCCTCTTAAAATGCTATTTCCACATTTCAGACTGGACCAACGTTTATGACATAATTCAACTGCTTGCGAGGCCAGTTCTACAGCCAAGTCAGTCTCTCTAGAATTGCCCTCATGACCCTTGTTTACTTCCATCCTCCTCCAGCCCACCATTGCACTGCACCCTGCAGCTTTGCTGCAGCTGACCTGATGTGATACCTCCAACCCATGGGTGTCCCTACCTTCACCAAGCATGGCTTCTTTTGAAATCTTCCACTACTTAGCTTCCTCCTTCCAGGAGGATGACAGGAAAAAACAGGAGAAGATATGTATCACTAAACAGTAGAAAAGGGCTCTAGACTGTACTCTCCAGGTAAGGCTCTAGGAAGAGTCAACAGGAAGGGAGGCCCCATCAAATAGGTTGTGGTATTCACTATAGCAATATAGGTCATGCTGAGCTCAGACCTAGGCTGCCCAGGCTTTCAAAAGAGGGAAAGGGAGTTCATAGTGATTCTAGAAAAGTCCCCCAGGATACTGGTTCAATGTGCTGAAAATATTGGACTGGTTCCCTAATGCATGGACTGTTGTAGCTAGCAGAGACATTAGAGATCATCTTCATTCATCCCGCTTTTCAGCAAAAATTGTCAACCTTGGGCTGCTTGCTGGGAATATAAACATGAATCAGATCTGGCCTCTATCCCCAAGAGTGGGAAAGGTCAGGAAAAACAAATGCATACAAAAAAGTAGTATTGGTGCTGTGATAGACATTTATTCATCTGAGACACAGACCTGCATGGAAGATGTACCCTTGAACTGAGTCTTGAAAAGTACACCACATTTTTCCCGGTGGACAAAATGAGACAGGATGTGCTAAATATGGAGGGAAGATGAGGAAAAGCTGCAAGGCATGAAATATCCTAGCATAATCTGAAGAACTCTGAGTAATTCAGTGTTGCTAGGGCATAGGTCATGAGGAGGGATGGGGAAGAAATGGAGCTGCAGAAATTGATCAAACAAGCAAAAAGAATTTGAGTTTGTACTGTGGACCAGAAAGGAAAAGAAATAGGTATTTATCTCAAACGTCTCTGTGGAGATTGCATAAGACACCATACTGTAGGCAAATAGGACATTATAGCCACAGTCCAGGTATAAGATAGAAAAGCGGAAACATATGATAGATGGTGAAAATGAGAATGCCCCAGGTTTAGTTACCAGTTAGATGAGAAACTGGGGGATAAGGAGTAGTATAGGAAAGCTACCAAATCATTCTTTCTTGCACTCATACATTCATTCAAGCATTTATTTATCTACTCAATAAATATTTAAGTGCTTGTTAATTGTTACTTAGGCTTGAGGGACACAAACTTGTCATGATCTCTGTCTTTATGAAACTTACCAGTAATTGAACACTAAGAATGACTAATGTCATGAAAAGGGAAGTATAGGGAGATTAGGCATGATTTATTAATTTTTTAAAGAATTTATTTATTTATTTGACAGAGAGAGAAAGCTAGCATGCAAGCAGGGGCAAGGCAGGCAGAGCGAGAGGGGAAAGCAGGCTCCCTGCTGAACAAGGAGCCTGATTCAGGACTTGATCCCAGGACCCCGGGATCATGACCCGAACTGAAGGCAGACATTTAACCAACTGAGCCACTCAGGCGGCCCTAGGCATGATTAATCTTATCCAGGAGACAGAAAAAACCTATCTGAGAAACTAATGTTTATACTGATCCTTGAAGGTGGAGTTTAAGTTGGCCAGGTTGGGACAAGGGTGAAGGAAAAGTGTTCTGCACAGAGAAAAATAATTAGTTAAGACCCAGAAGAGAAAAACTTGGTAACATCTAGTAATTGAAAGAAGAGAAATATGACTGGAGTATAAAAAGAGAGGGCGAGGGACAGGATATGCTGCCAAAAACAAGGCTGGATCCAGAAAGTAAATTCTTGGTAAACAATTGCAGTGTTCAGACCAGATTCTAAAGGGCTGGTAAACAATTTTGCAGAGTGCAGAATATACTGTAAAGTCTGTAAATGCAGCAACGTGGCTTGTCAGGTGTGTAACATCATCAGATATGCATTTGGAAAAGATGATTCTATCTACATGGTAGAGAATGATTTTGAAAGCAGGACTTGGGGCAGGAACACCAGATAGGAGGTGGATGCAACATTCTGATGAGATCAGAGCCAAGTAAAAGGGAGCCAGCTTGATAGTGCCTGGGGTGTCAATCTGTGAGGGGAAATGAATACCTCACTATGTTTCTAAAACATCAATGGAAATGTATCAAGATAGATACAATTGTATGTTTTAGATGACCTGACAAGTAGAAACACTGTATGTAAGGAAGGCTTAGATAAGTGCTCTCATTGCTGAAGACACCCATTGTGGTTGTGCTGCCTCAACCATCCCCTCCCAATACTACCAGGGGTGATGGTAGACATACGGCCGATGATTTCTGAATCATATTGTCAGGAGGTACCCAAGTGTGGGGTCACAGCTGAATCATTGAAAACAATAAAACAGAGGTCAGTAAATATTTTATGTAAAGAACCAGAGAGTAAATATGTAGGCTTTGCTGGCCAGTTTGTCTCAACTTCCAAATTCTGCTGTTGTTCATGAAAGCAGCTAGAAACAAGGCAGAAATGAAGGTCATGGCGGTGTTCCAGTAAAACTTTATAAAATCGGTAGCCAGCCTACTAGCTTTAGTTTGCCAACCCTTCCCATAGAAGGTAATTTCAGTGCTCCTTCCACGGGTCTTCCTTCTCTGTACTTTCCCTCTAAATAAACAGCGAATTTACATTTAAACAATGTTGTTTTGAAGGTATGCCAAAACAAGCCTGCGAGAGAATTCACACATCTTGCATGCATCCTTGAAGGACAGATGGCAGTGATCTGGATTGTGGCGGTGCAGGAGAGAAGGGGGTGGAGCCAAGGTCTATGTAGATGGAGGCATTATTAGGACTTGGTGATTGGCTGGCTGTGCAATGAGGCAGAAGATGGAGTTAGGAAAGACTTCAGAATTTCCGGTTTTGCCAACAAATGGACTGTGGGGCCATAGAAGAGAGGAAGCTGTTTGGAGAGTGGAAATGAACAGAGTACTTCAGATGTTTTCTATCTGAAGTGTCTGAATGTCGTACAGATCAAGATAAGTCTCTAGAAAGAAGTGAGATTGCTGAGCCAGGAGCCCGGAAAACTGCCTGGGCTGGAAATATAGGTTTGAAAGTCATCCGTGAAATAATGAACTCATGATGAGAGGAGTGAAATAACTTGGAAAGAAAGACTGGCAGAGGGCTAAGAGTGAGCTTGGAGAAACAGCAGTGCCTAAGGGACTGGTAGAGGAAGAGGCACCAGAGAAGGAAATGGAAAAGAACCGGCCCGAAAGAGGAAAATGAAGCCAGACAAGTGTGGAATCCCAGAGGTCAAGAAACATGGATTTTAGGAAAGGGAAATGGGTCAGCAAAGCCTTATTTATAAAGAGAAACAGGATTTTCTTAACAATGCTAGAGACAGAAGTACCTACTAATACCCCCTGCTCCTCACAACGTGTTTTACAGAAAGGAAATAGATCTCTTTCATCCTGGCTTCCATTTTTCCTTTTCTCTCTCCCCAGCAGAGGCAACTATAAGGAGCAGGAATAAATGTCCTGGGATCAACATCCAGGGCCCAACTGCAACAGGGAGAAGGATTAGTTATTAAGAGGAAGAAATCTGGTTTCCCACCAAGAGTACCTAGGAGGCTAGGAGATAAATATTAGAAGAAATCGGGCTTCTAAGTAGCAGAGTTCCCTTTTCCCTGCTCAGACCCCTCAGAGTGTCCTCTCTTTTCTGGGCACCACAGCACCCTGATAGGCCCAGACCGACATCTTCCCCTGCCTTCCCTAGTCATCCCTCTATCCCTTATCGGCTCCTTCAACACCTCCTCTTCTAAGATTGCCACCACCTCCGAAAACAAATGTCATGCCCAGGCATACCAACAAGGGCCATCTAGTTTATCAAGGAAGTTAGAAAATAACTAATTAATTCCATCTCCTCTAAAGCACAGAAAATGAAAGTTTATAGCAAGGAAGGCATAGCTGAGTTGCCCTTGCTGTCCTGAAAGAGAGGAAGTGCTAATTCCAGCAATAAGCCCCCACTGAGGTCCGGTGGGAAGAACATAACTGACTCCCCAGCCTGCCAAAAATGCTTTCCTGCCTGCTTTCAGTCTCCAGGAGGGAGCAGGGAAGAAATCCTGCATGGTCATCCACCCCAGAAACACAGCTAGCAGCCCACACCTTCTTGGGGCTGTGCGTTAACTTAATGGGGCAGCTCGGTGGGATGTACTGGGGAGGGGGACAAAGCCCATTATCCAGGAAGAGCTTGATGAAGACCTCCGGGAATTAGACTATGATACAGATTCTCTTGGGTGTGGAGCTTCTTTGTCCTAATCTAAAGGCAAAGGCAAGATATGAAAGGGAGTCTTTCCTCTAAGAAACAGTTCTTACATTGAGGAAGTTCCATTATTGGAATTCAGAATTCAGTCCCAAGGGTTCATCATTAAACATTAGATTTAATCACAAAGCATTAGTGATTAGAGCATTTAGATGTACCACTGGTTCTAGTCTATAAGCTGGAGAAGTTATATGATTGTTTCTTACCTACATTGTCATGGCAACAAGCATGCAGCCTGAGAATAATTCTGGCAAAGTTCCCAAGCATCTGGTGGGCAGAGAATGTTCGAATCTGTGTGTAACTGGTTTATTGAGTCGTCAGAACTCTGTGGGGTGTATACATAAAATAATTGTATTTTTTCCACTCACTGCTTCCATCTTGCTCTGTAGAACCTCCTTTTCCTAATACATAGCACACCCTTTAATAAGATCTTAGGCAGGTTCCATAATTTTCCCATCATTTTTGGCTCTTAAAATGCAGCCCAGTTTCAAGTTTCAGTGGACTTAAATCATATCTCCTTCCCTCCCTTCACCACAGCACTGAGCCGCATATTAGTTTCCTAGGGCTGTTGTAACAAAGTGTCACATACTGGGTGGCTTAGAATAATAGCAATGTATCGTCTCACAGTTCTGGAGGCTAGAAGTCCAAACTCAAGGTGCTGGCAGGGGCGTGCTCTGCCTGAAAGTGCTCGGGGAGGACTTTTTGGATCTTCCAGCTGCTGGTGGCCCCAGATGTTCATGGACTTGGGTACCATGACTCCAGTCTTCACATGGCATTCTTCTGTGTCTCTTCAGATCACCCTAATTCTGTGTATGCCTATGTCTAAATTTCCCCTTTTCTTATCATTAGATCCACTGTAATGACCTCATTTCCAAAGAAGAGCATGTGCTGAGGTGCTGGGGGCTAGGGGATACATATTTTGGGGGGACACAATTTAACCCAGAATAAGTTGGGACTCGGGGCTGTGATATGACTCTGAGACCTTCTATGCCCTAACCCGGAAAATCCTGACCCTTCTAATAATGTTGGGGTGGAGAGAAAATAGACAGAGGAAGGCAGATGTCTGTTTACACAGCGGGTCACCGTTGTGGTCCTTTCCCCACTGCTCATGGCTGTTTCTCTAACTCACCCAGATTGGCCATGGAAGCTCTCCATGCAGTGGGCGCCCAGTGGTGGGCTGTCTCTCCTCAGACATATGTGTGAATTCTTCAGAGGGCCATTGGAGCCTACCCACAGCACAACCTTCCGATAAAGACTCAGCTCAGGCCTGACCTCCTCCACCCCTTGGTGTTCCAGCTCTCAGACCTGTGAGCTGCCCCAACCTCCCCAGTCCCCCGCTGCAGAGATCCTGACACAACAGGAAACATTTCACTCATCATCCTGTTAAGTATGCTCTGCACATACACACACACACACACACACACACACGTGTGTGTATATCACAACTAAGATAGAACTGAGATAAATCAATAGCAGATTAATGCCTTGGGTAATACAGAAAACATAATAAATTGTTATCAATCTAGAATTATTAGAATTGTCTAAGGGACAAATTGTCCTTGTCTTTGCTCCTTTCTTCTAAGGCTAATGATTGGTTTTGAACATAATTTTCATGAACTGAGAACTTGTCCCAGAGATAGCTGAAGAAATAATAGTCATAAATTGCTGATTACAGGAGACAATAGTAAAAGGAACAACACATAATGATAGCTACTACTTATTGATTGCTTGCTATCTTCTAGGCATTGTTCTGAATGTTTTTATAAGCATTCTCTAGTTTCTTCCCTAAGCCTTTTAAGAAAGGAACTGTTACTACCCCATTTCAAAGGACACAGCTCAGATCAGTAAGGATCATGCTTGAGATCAAGCAGCTGGCGAGATGTGCAGCCGGACGTTGAACACAGAGAGCCTGCTTGCAAGTTTACATTCTTTCCTTCATAACTCCCTATGGTCCTTGGAATCCACACCATATGCATACACCATTGAGTCCCGCTGACCTAGGGAACCCCCCTGGATCAGATCCCAAGATCCTCCCTTTCTCCCACTTGACACAACTAAGCCCCAAGTGCACAGAGCATTCAAATCAGTGCTTAATGACATTTTTTTCTCTGAATCTCTCCTCCTCTGGCCTCTAGGGAGTCCTATGAATTTATACCCACCTGTACTGAACTGAACAGTAGTTTCTGCTAATGAGTACTCAGTAAGGAGTGGAAGTCATCAATATGTTAGATTTAAGTAAGGGTGCAGGGGACAGAGAATAAAAATAGACACACACGGGGAAGGGAAAAAAAATGTATTCCCCTAAACAGAAAGCAAAGAGAAAGAAGAGAAGGTTGGGAAAAATAATCACATGCTCATTCTTTTTACCTCTCATAGGTCAATTTGAAATGTTCAGGCTAGAAGAACATCTATGTCCTATAACAAAATCCATGTGCAATTATAATCAGCTCTGGCAGCCTTTGCGTTCTGTTCAAAGCATCTTTGAATATGAACTTGGCAGAGGCAACAGTGTGGAAAAGGGAGCAGAAAGCTGACAGGGGAGAAGAGAGAGTATCCAGATTGAGGCAAAGTGGCAGAGGACAAAAATTTGTGTTCACATTTCTCTGACCCTTTCCCCAGCTGAAGGCCACCTGTCAGGGGAAGACAACATTGTAAAAGACTCCAGCAATGCCTGTAGTGAATGCTGGGTCACGGTGCAAGACAATATATCAAAGGATGAAGGTAAACAGAGGGTAAGGCAGGAAAGAGCTGGGGAAAGTGAAGTATCACGGACTCACGTCCATGATTTCCAGTCCTGATGTATTTGGCTGAAAAAATAAAACTTTTAGTTCACAACAAGTAGTGATGCTGGATCTTCCTCTGAGGAAGAGAGAGCGAGCACATTAGCTCTCCGAATGGAAGAAGGGCTGAACCAGTCACATAGAACACACACACCATCTCGTCTCACACTCACTGCTCATTGCCAGTGGCACCTTACTCTGTGACATTCACAGCCTAGTGTTCAATGCAGATGCACTAAGTCATTTTCATTTTCTAGGAAATAGAATAGACTGAGTTAGGTCCCTGAGAATGGTCCAGAGGTGGTTACTATCAAAACTCTCATAAATAGAAAATTCACTCCAAGGCATGTTTCAAGGAGAGAAATCAGAGATGGAGGCCAGGATGGTTATATCATTGAGGGGAAAGAAAGAGAGCTAAAACCTCAGGCACAGATTGCTTTCATTTTTCAAACACTTTGAGAGGTCTACAATTCACATTATTTTTGATAATCTCAATTTAGTACCTATCAGCCTTTATTGCCAGGAAGGGCTTTCTTATACCCAACCTAAGTCACTCTGATCCAAGCACAGATGTATGTCCTAATGCGAAGCATGACCATTCACAGATAGGAAGCTCTTACAAAAGCTACCCCCTTTTATTTTACTTCCATTTTCCAATCTCTAATCATCTTCCTGGCCAAAGACTAAAAAATTCTTTCGGCTCCATTGAAACTGTACTGCACTCCTGATGGCCTCCATGACTTCATTCCTATACAAAATGAGCAAGAGCTTACCAGTATGTCAGATCTGGCAGGGGTACAAAACATGTTCCCCATCCTTTGGAAGCTTGCAACCAATGACCTTAAACTGGCAAGTCACTGTGTGATAGAAATACGGAGTTCCAAGAGAACCTATAGTTTGTCTAACCCACTCTGCATTTTTCAACCATACACACCAGTGCCATTGATATTTGTATGAACCACTAATGTTGGCGGGCCTGCCATAGGCTGAGAGTTATGCCCAATTCCCAGGTCAGTTACCTTTCTTTCCCACCCAAGAAACTGTATCTAAATGCAAGTCAGTGAATACAAAATTATTATTTGGATAAATTAAGGTGCTTTGGTTTATTATTATAAAAAAGCAAATCATTTATAAACTTGGACGCTTTACTACCATTAGTAACGACACTCTTGAAAAGCCATGATTAAAAAAAGCATTAATGTAACCCAGTTTTCCCACTAAGTTAGTTAGGTAAGGAACTCTCTGGTCCTAAACGTTCTGACCAAATGTTCCTTTCCATAACCTTTCCTTAATCCCCCCATCTTGACCTCTGCAGTGCAGCCCCCCACTGTTGTTAAACATCTCTACTTCAAGTGATATGCACTGCTCAGCTCTGTTCTGATTGTACTTATCCCATCATAGTTGATATCTAAATTGTCCATTCTAAATATAACTGTAATCTAAGATTAAGACTCTGGCTTCCATCTCCTCTCATTCAATACTTTTTCTTTTGGAGACAGCTACTCTAAATAAAGCCCTCCCAGATCTACATTTCTCTCCCCATCTTTGCACTGAGCTTTAAGCCTACATTTGCCTTTGCCTCTGGACACTTCCCTCTCTTACTTGGAGTTCTATGCATCTAACATGACGTTCTACATCCCTTTCCATATGAATGAAATCTAAAAGTTCCTCCTCCTGGTTCCTACACTTCTCTATATAACAATGCCTATGAGTGTTTCTGGAAGATATGGGGCACCCTGAAATTGCCTGTAGGCTATTGGCATCTCACTTTAAGCTGTAAGAAATTTGAAGTCAGGGTCCTGCCTGACTCATCTTGGTATTTTTAACATCTACGCCTGACATCTGGCAAATAGCTCACACTTGTAAATAAATGTGCGTGTGTGTAGGTGAGTGGGTGTTACCTATTTCCTCCTGAAATCCAGGTATGAAACATTCAAGACCCACATGTGGCCCAACTGCCTCTTCAACTCCATTTTCATCCAACCATGAAAACTTGTTGATTTTTCTTCCACAGTTTCTCTTTCTTAGGTCTACCCACTTCCCACAGTGAATGGCAACCACTGGCCTTGCCAGGTCCTTCCATATGTTTTTTTTTTTTTTTTTAAGATTTTATTTATTTATTTGACAAACAGAGATCACAAGTAGAGAGGGGGAAGCAGGCTCACTGCTGAGCAGACAGCCCGATGCAGAAGCTCAATTCCAGGACCCTGGGATCATAACCTGAGCCGAAGGCAGAGGTTTTAACCCACTAAGCCACCCAGACACCCCAGTCCTTCCATTTTTTACACTGCCAGACAATCATTCAGAAATGCCATGCCCTTGTGCAAACTCTTTAGTGCCTCTTCATTGTGGGGAAGGTGATCTGTAAACAAAAGACTATAGTTTCCATTGCCTTCATGATCTGGTCTTCAACTCTCTCCCCTTTTTACTTCTAAGTGCTACTCTGTGCCACAATTTTTCATCTGCTGTAGCCAATCTAGTTTATTCAGTTTTCCTCTGACATCTGGTTTTCCTTCCCTGCCTCTATATTTTCGCTGATGTCATTCTCTACTCTTCCTCCATGAAGATGTCTTTCCTCATTTCCCATCATCTTAGCCAGTCATGCCCATCCTTCCAGCATAAATATAAGTCCTGTGTCTTAAAAAGCCTTCCTAGCCCATCTTCTTTGAGCTCCTAGAGCTTTGAATACCTACATCCTGCCTTGAGTAATTTTTTTCAAGATTTTATTTATTTTTTGAGAGAGAGAAAGAGAGAGCAGGGGGAGATGCAGAGGGAGAGGAAGAAGCCGGCTCCCCATTGAGCAGGGAGCCTGAAGCAGGACTTAATCCCAGGACCCCGAGATCATGACTGAGCTAAAGGCAGACGCGTAACCAACTGAGCCACCCAGGAGCCCCGTTCCTTGAGTAATTAATCCCACAATGCCTTTTGACATCTCCTGTGCTGCTGTTGTCTTAAGCTGCTATTTATCTCTCATGATGTTATTTAACTTTTCACTAATTTATGTCTGATCTCTACAACTAGATCAAAAACTTGCCAAGAGCAGAAACCCTGTCTTATAACTCTTCGTAGCGGCCTTAGGACTTAGTACAGTATCTATGCACAGTAGGCACTCAATAAATATTTTGATTTATACTCCCCCATCCTTCAAAGTCCAGTTAAATGCCACCTCATTCATAAACCTTTCCCTTAAGACTCCAGCACACATTTGTTTTACTCCTTCTGAATTCCATTGTACTTACTGTCAGTCCTGCTAAATGCACCCGTTATGGAGTATAATCCTATTTGTAGGCATCTTGTGTATTAAGTGTACTCATCCTACTAAATAGTATGTTTCTTGAGAACAGGGTTATTATCTTAAAGCTCTTCTAGATTCTTCTCAGGGGGAGGCACTAGATGAGTTCTCAGTGAATATGTATTCAGTGATCTATTAAAATAGTTTCAAATTCCAATTAGGTATAGCCTAACAAGACAGACATTAGACAAGACACCCCCCAAATGCTTGAATTGGACATGAATTTAAGTGTTATTATAGTTTGATATCACTTAATTTATAAGTAGGGACCAACAAAGTTATATATATACATATGCAATAGGACATATATTTTCTGGGTCTTGGGTTTCCACCATGATGAAGATATCAAGTCACTTGCCTGGGATCTACTTGGCAAATTAGAAACAGACCCAAGCAAACATAAACAATAATAGCATATGTTGTGAAGTCTCCTTGGATAACCTGTGGTTAGCTTATAAGGCCTTTTACCCACTGGTAATTGCTTCTTCAGATGTTATGTGTTCAAAATGTGGCTGTGATGGCCAATATGAAATAATGTGTAATAATCCCTACACCCTCTGCATTTTATTGGATAACAGATTTATTCACTGTCTCATTCATCACAGATACTGTTGCCGCTGGTTGCACTAAGGTGAGAAAAGTAGAAGTGGCCCTTGCTCTACAGGAGGAGAAGGACTTAACAAATAGCAGGAATCGAGAGTGACAAATATGATGAAGAAAAATATGAAGAGAAAAAACTGAAACTTATTTGATGTGGTAATAAGAGACAAATTCTCAAAAAAGCACCCTGGAGCTGAAACTTGAAGGATGAAAAAGGAGACAATGGAGAAGCTGGACAAATAGCATTCTATGGAACTGTATGTGCAAAGGTCCTGAGGTAGATTTGAAGAGCTGAAAAAGGAGCAGTAAAGCCGAAACATAGTGAAAGAAGCAGATAATGGAGACATTAAGGGCATTATAGTCTTTAATCCTTGCTGAAGGCCAGACTTGGAGTACCCCCTCGCTTTGTCCGAGGAGCTGTGACCTTCAGGGCAGAGCGCTATGGGTTGTGCTGGATAATTGAGGCAGCTGAAGGCAGAGGAAAGACAATAAACTTTGTGACAGATCTGAGGTACCTTCCTAATTCTATCTCCAAGTAGCTGTGTGACCTTGGCTATTTCATTTCACCTCTCTGAGCCCATATATTATCTGACAAAGTCATTCATTCATTCATTCATTCACTCATTCAGCAACTATATATAAGTAGTTATGTGCCAGGGTGTATTCTAGATACAGAATACATAGAAGGGGATATATATCAATATAGAGGATACCTAGTGAGGAACAGAAAGAACAAATCCTTGCACTCCTAGAGCTTACATTCTAGTGGGAACAGGCAACTATAAATATACAACTTTCTCCCTCCCTCTCTCTCTCTCTCTCTCACACACACACACACACACAATATTAGAAGTCAAAAAAAGTGGGAAGAGGTCAGGTGGCACTGGAGCCTAGTGGGGAAAGTCTCTTGAAGAAGACATCTGAGTCAAGACTTGAAAGAGGTAAGTGTGGAGGCCAAGGGGCTATCTGGGGAAATTGTTCCAGAAAGGAGGCTGGTGTGGCTAAAGCAGAGTGAGGAAGAAAATAATAAGTCTAATCATAACCAACCTAAAAATTATCTTTCCCTATGGAATTTAGTGGTTCTTTGATAATGTGCAAAGGAGATTCTCCACAGAAGAGTAATTGAAATTGACATATTGGGGCAAAATCCATGACAATGTGAGAGTTATAGGCTTTCTTGGTTGGAGGGAACTCTCGGTCTAATCCAGGAATGCGTGGTAACAGACAACAGAATGAGATGAGGCCGTGTGGAACACAGGTCATCAGCAAGCAAGAGGCTCTAGAGGGAGAATGTGAGATGCTGAGGGTGAGGGCGAGGACCCAGGGCAGGTGGGTTTAGAAGATGCCAATCACAGACCAAATGTATTGCATTCCAGGGCCAACCACATTCAAGGCCCAGTGAATTACATCTCCTTGCAAACAATGAGGATAGTTAACTTCAGCCATGCGGTTCAGTGGAATAAGTTTAGAGACTTTCTGAGTATCTTTTAAAAATGAAACAGAAATGAAGAGAAGCAAAGGAATTCCCAGCAAAAAGAATTCTTGCCAAGAAAATGAATCAATGAGAAGACTAAAGGTAGGTCTAACCAAGGTGCCCTCCTTAAAAAGCTCCTGATACCAAGACACTCAGGCTGGGTGGTTTTATAGGTGTTATTTCACTTAGACACTAGCACAGCCCCATCAATAGGCATGATTTCCCCCTCTGACAGATTAGAAGTGCGCTGGCTCTTCTTGCCTTCTGTCTGCAAAGGCCAGGCTCCCTGCTCTGTATGCAGTGGGCATGCCTTGACTGAGTTAGTGACTTACCACACCGTTGGCCGCTGGGAAGGCTGAAGGCCCTCGCAGTAGCCCTCGCCGCAAGGACCTCTTCCATTGAGCACTGTTCACGTGTGACATGAAAAAGGCTGAAGTCATTCAAAGGCCCTATAAAAGGGAAGGAAGGATATACTTAATAGAAAGAGTGTCAAACCTCTGAACTGCTTGGTTTGCCAAGGGAAGGACCTAGTAAGGGTGAGAGATGTCCTCATTTTCTGACCACCAGATGGTAGGCATTTGGAGGCACAGAGAAAGTGAACCGTGGTTCTAGAGACCTGCAGGACTAGGGAGGGACAGGGATATGGGGAGACCAAGATAGCTCAGCCGGTGATTCTGGGCACCGTGTGAAGCCGAGAAGAGCGGTGCTATCCATCGGCATGGAATTGGACAGACTTGGGGGAGAAGACCTGCCATGGAGGCTTATAGGGCTTTACTGTGGAAGTGGGGGTATCTATCCTTCCTCCACTTCTACACACAAATCTGCAGTAACCAGAAGCCGGCTCCCTAAGCGGGGGTGGGGAGGCATCCACTGGAAGGGAGAAGAACGCACCGCATCCTCTAGGCTAGGATGAGAAGATGTCAGGCCCCACACCACAGAAGTGGATCAAGGACATCTGCCTATGGGCAGAGAGGGAAACTGAGGCTGAGAGAGTGTCTACTTCCTTCCTGGAGTCACAGAGGAGGCAGCTGCCGAGATCTTGCTGCCTCCAAAGCTCAAGTTTTCCCCCTCCATTGTGCAATGTTCTTGGACCGCTTTGGTTGGTGACTTGGCGCTTACTCCAAAAATCCTGGCCTTGAAGTGTTTTGTGTTTCTCTCCACCAGCTTGACTGCTAGATAAAAGCAACATCTGCACATCCTTTTTTTCTTTTTTTTCTGTTGGAACACAAAATAAGTTGAAAACAGGAGATAAACGACAACAACAAAACCTGACGAGGCTATAATCAGAGCTCAGTAGGGCAAATGCAGGTGAAAACCACAGAGAAATGAAAAGACAGGGCTCTCGGTTTCCCGACAAGTCAAGAAGAGGGACACAAACAAATTATTAGTCGTCTTATTAAATCTTAAAATTGTCTTTCCTAAAACAATGCCTGAAGGCTGGGCAGTGAGAGAGATGAATCGGAGCCTAGAGCTTGAATGCTTCTCCACGAGCTCCTGTCCTCCAGCTTCTGTTTCTGCATCATTTGAGCAGCAAACATCTTACCTGAGGGAGCAGTTTTTGCAGCTGCTGGCTGATAGATATATTTTTTTTCCTTCTGCACTGCTTGCACAGAGGTGAATTAAGTATCAGAACCAGTAAGAAGGGCCTGCACCTACCTCAATGTGTCTTAGCCCTTTTTGCTGGACTTAAATGTTTTGGGGGATTGGAAAAAAGTAAAAGACTTTCCTTATATAGTGGCACGGAGACACGTATGTGGAAGTTTTGCATGTAAGTTGTCGGGGAATGGGCTGGAGGGATGGGCTGGCAGACCCTAGAATTCCTGAGACAACCCTAGGCAAGGTTACTCATGGAGAGGTCCCCAGACCACACGCATTAGACACCTGGAATGCTAAGGAAGACTCCAGGCAGGCTCCCTGTCCCATCCCACACCTGCTGGAGGAGAATCTGTAAGGCTTAGATCCCATTGTCTTTGATCCCCTTCTCCAGGTGAGTTCTTGTGTGCTAAAGGTTGAGAACCTTGCTGTAGCATGTCTGTGAACCTCAGGTTTAAAATTCCTGATTTAGAACCACCAGGTGTGCTGGTTCAAAATACAGATTCATACTCAGAAACTTCAGTTTCTAAGATAAGATGTAGGAATCTGCTACATGATCACCTCCATGATCCTGGTGCAGGGACTCCAGCAGCATCTTTTGAGAAGATGTTCTAGAAGAACAGCCCCGGAGAGCTTTCCACCCAGTTCTGGTGTCCTCCACACATTCCTAGTGCTGGAGCTGACTCAGATATCCAGGCTGCCTCCATGACAGTTTCTCATTTAAATAAATCATCCAAGAAAAGTACCCATTCTCTAATAACCTAGGCCAACTGAGAAGGGTAATGATTCATAGATGTTAATGTACTGTTGTGCCAGGCAATATAATTTTGAATATATTTATATTTGTCAGGACCCTCTAATATCTCAAGCCCTAGTAGGGACTGACAGTTTTGGGGAAAGAGGCGAGAGACAGATAATCTGGTTACTCTTTACCACCTCCAGACATGGAACCATCTGAGGGTGTAGGCTGTAGGTAGCTTCTTTAGCCTTGTACAGGTGTCCCTGGCACAATTCTCAAAACATAATCCATGCTCAATAATTGTGATTTGATCCTCAGATTCCTTAAGCATGGGTGGGTGGGCACCCGCCTGTGTCATTGGCCTCCTTTGGCTAGATCCTTAGCTAGATTCTGCACCCGGGTATGTCTGGAAGGCAGGACTGGTTGATCAAGGTCTTACCCAGAATGACAGATGTGCTCCCCCTTTCAACCCCATCCAGCAATGATTCAGTGTCTGGTAATAACAGGAGGGACTAGTGCCAGTGAATTAGTTCTCTTTCCACCTCCTTTCCTCAAGACAGGGAAGGTTGTTGGAAGTAAAAAGAGTTGAATGCTACCACTCTCAACAATTCTTAAGCCCAATAAATGGTGTGGCAGGTTTTTGTGTTCCAAACTGAGCAGCTGGAAGACAGTAGATGCGTTCAGAAAGACAATTGGTCTCAAGAAAGTTTCCTCAGAAACTTAGCTTAAAATTGGCTTGGATAAGAACCCAGCCTCATTGATTAAGCTCTGGCTGAAAGACGATAGGGTAATGATAAATTGCCAAGGAGCCCATGTGGGGCTAAGTGTCTAATTGGTGCCACAGGGTTTGGGGTAAGAACCTGTCTTCATTCACAGCTTTATTAATGATCTGGAAGTAGCTTGGAATGAAATGTTCATGCTCAACTGGGAGCTTGTACAAGCAAGAGAACAGTAGAATAATGATACAAATAGACTAAACAAAGTAGAAAATAGCCCCATGACATTCAGCTTAGAAAAATAAGCTTTAAGATTTTTTTTTTTTTTTAAATCAGGGGATAAAGGAAAGCAGGGTTGGTTGAAAGGAAAATACTTAACAGATATAACAAAACTAGAAATACTCAGGTAGAATAAGAAATGTGCAGCTCTTTGAAGTGTCAACCAGCCAGAGGTCAAAGGAATCCACAAAGTGTGGGTGGGAATAGATCAAAGTCAGCCCACTCCCCAAAACACCAATGCTAGCCCTACCAGTCTCACATACTTCCCCTGGGAGTCCTGAATCCCCCCCACCCACAGGAAAGAAAATCTGGAAGGATATTGATCCTTCAATGTGCTAGCTCTGTAGCTGGCATTTGGGTTCCTGACACCCCCAACTTAAGGGAAGGGTCCTTGGAAAAAAGGTTAAGAATTAAGAGGTCAACCCCTGGTTGTAATCAAGGAAGACACTCTGGATGGAGCCAAAGTGTCTCAGACCTAGTGAGGAAACAGAACTAGATGGGCAGCCAGGCATGGTTGAAGGAAGTTTCATTCTGAAGTAAAACAGTTCTCCACAGAGAGAACCAAAGGGCACACCGGTGTCAGAGGGAAAGCACAAGAGGACTTTAAATGAAATTCAGTGGTCATAGTTGGATAAAATCATAAAACCAACACAGAATGCTGTCGACTGAATATTCATGTCCCTTGCAAATTCGTATGTTGAAACCTCATGCCCACTGTGAGGGTTTTAAGAGATGGAGCTTTTGGGGAGGTGATTAGATCACAAGGGTGGAGCCCTCATGAAAGGGATTAGCACCCTTATAAAAGAGACCCCAGAGAGCTCCCTCATCTCTTCTGCTTTGTGAGGTTATAGTAAGAAGACAACTATCTATGAACCAGAAAGTGGTTCTCCACCAAACATGGAGTCAGCCTCTAGCCTCCAGAACTGTGAGAAATAAATTTCTGTTTAGAGGTCACTCAGTCTGTGGTATTCTGTTAGAGCAACTGAAAAAGACTAAGATACAGAGTTAAAATCATCATGGGTGGGGTACCCAATGATACCCAGAAGAAAGGGACTTATCAGTGTCCTCATTGATTCTAATGACCTTACATGTCTATGCTTCCATGCATGGACTCAGGCCAAAGAACAAGTGGTCTTAAAATTTGTCACAAAGAAATACCGTGTTGGGATGCCTGGGTGGCTCAGTTGGTTGGACAACTGACTTTGGCTCAGGTCATGATACCGGAGTTCCGGGATCAAGTCCCGCATCAGGCTCCCAGCTCCACGGGGAATCTGCTTCTTCCTTTGACCTTCTCCTTGCTCATGCTCTCTCTCACTGTCTCTCTCTCAAATAAATAAATAAAATCTTAAAAAAAAAGAAAGAAATACTGTGTCATAGGAATAACTAAAGCTCAACTGGTATGCAACAGTTAAGTGACAAGAATACTGGAATGAGAATCAAAAGAAAAGGGTCTTTGAAGCCGATGCCTCTGCCGCTAATATACACGTGACATTGGACTGGACCCCTACACCTATAGCAAACAACCCCCCAAATTTAATAAAATCCAGGTTTGTTTCTTGCTTGTATAAAATCCAAAATGGCACTCCTTACTGCAGGTCACCCTCTTAGGAAGTGACATAGAAATCCAGCTCCTTTCTATTCCTGGCTCTGCCACTGTTAACACCCAGCTTTCAAGACTACTCTGCCCATTTGACTCAAGCCAGCAGACAAGGAAAGAGCTTTCAGGATCCTGGATGGGAGGTGGTCAGGGTCCAGTCTTGGAATGGAGCACGTGATTTCCCTTTGGATTCAATTGATTAGAACCGGGTCTCAAGGCCACACCTGACTAGAACACAGGCTGAGAAACAAAGCCAAGTTTTGTGTGCAGGAAGATGAGGGATCAGTTTACTGAAGCACCAACCACTCTTGGCCCTAGCCCTCTTTAGCAAAAAGTTTTCAACCCCCACAATAGGAAAATCAGTGTGAGAACATTTTACTCTACAGAAAGAGCTTAAGGCCATTAGCAAAGAGAGTGGAGTCAGGAAGAAAAAGAAGAAATTGATGGGCATTTAGATGGGCTCACTGCACACAGAACTTGGAAACCAGAGGTGGAAATGGCAAGGGGAATATATGAGGTTTACTCGTGTCCTCCCAAAATTCATGTCCACCTAGAACCTCAGAATATCACCTTGTTTGGAAATAGGGTCTTTGCAGATATCATCAGTTAAGATAAGTCATACTAAATCGCAGTAGGCCCTAATTCAGTGACTTCTATCCTTACAAGAAAACAAAAACTCAAACACACAGAGAGAGGGCCTTGTGGAGATAAGACACAGAATTTGGAGTGATGTGTCTACATGTCTAGCAATGCCAAGGATTGCTGGCATCCCCCAGAAACTAGGGAGAGACAAGACAGTGTTCTCCCTGGAGCCTTCAGAGAGAGCATGAGTCTGGCCACATCTTAATTTTAGACTTCTAGCCTCCAAAACTGCTTGAGGGTAAATTTCTGTTGTTTTGAGCCTCTCAATTTGTGGTTCCTTGTTATGATAACCCTAGGAAACTAATACAGGGAGTGATACTTCTGTCCATATTAAATACTGTTTAGACAAAAGACAGCAAAGAACCTTCCATCTTGGCATGTCAGCAGGTCATGGGAAGAGGACCCAAACTGGAAACTGGGGCTTGTGGCTGAGAACACTGAATGGGAGACCAGGAGAATCACTAGGGATGAGGGAAACTCTTATGCTAAGACACTGATCATTGGAGGCAGACTAGGAGTCATAGTATTTTATTAAACCATAAATCAATAAACCTCCAATTGTAAAGATAGGGTCTGACACCAATTTTTTTTAAATTTGGAAATTATTTGAATGAAAAATTCTTCAGAGATAGCAAAAACAATTTATATCATTTTCATTAAATATATATGTAATCCCCTTTGTCAGACAATAGTTATATTAACATTTAGTGGGCCAAGAAAATCCAGGGAGGCTCCAGCTGTCAGAGACCAATCTTTCTGTAGTCCAACACACTAGGCCAGCCTGTCAAGTACATACTCGGGGTCAGTACACTGATAGCAGCTAGAATATAATGGTTAAAGCCATCGATGGGAAAGGATAACCATCTTTCTTAATTTTAATACTCCCCTAAAAATTTTTTTTTCTCTCCGAAAATTTGCCCATTAGTTAAACCTTGGGTAGAGTTTTGTCTCCTAGACATTCCCCAGTAAAACATACACTTCCAAAAGGGAGCACTATCAAGCGTTGAAACCTTAGTAGGGATTGGCTTATCAGATCATTCCCCATCTTGAGAACAAGTGATGAAGGCATGAAATGAGGGTGGGGGGTAGGATGGGAATGGGGTAGGCAGAGGGGTGAGTGGGGCAGGTGGGCTGCCAAGAAAGGCTCTGTGGCAGAGGCTCCAAGTATCTGGACCCCAAATGAAAACACCAAACATCAGAGCAAGGCAACACGGGATGAGAGGAGAAGCCGGGGGGTGGGGGGGGGTTGAGGATGTCCAAGCAAATTCTGCCGACTTCACTGTTCTGCCATCTGGAGTTCTGAAACTTCAGGTACATGCAATTCAGAGAATCACGGCAAAGCTAGTTTTAGTGCTGGGACCATAATGTCTGCCTTGCTTTGGTTTACTTACTAAGCTATTTGTCTCAGAACAACAGGAGGCAGCGAACACCACAAGTTATTTATATAATGTGTTTTTTTTTTTAATTGCTTTCCCCCTTCTACCTACAGTATGTTATTCTCTCATCTTTGTTGTAAGAAAGAAAAGAGGAAAATAAACTTCTCTTTCCCCACAACAAGTGCACCCCCAATCCTGCCTTCTACCAGCCCAGAGTTGGGCGATCGGTTTGCGGATGAACTTGAACTGTCCGGCGGTTGGTATTCTGAACAGGCCTCTTGCTTGGGATCCCAGTTTCAGAAGCCACACTGGCTGGCCTCCAGCAACTGATGCCCAGAGATGCAGCTCAGTTCTCAAGGTACAAAGATTGCTAGAACGGAGAGGTGCACAGCAGCCCAGCATAGACCTTCGTCACAAGTGAAAGGTCAGCGATACACTATCAACAGTGTAAATGAGGATGTTTATTTATAACATAATTCTGGAGTTTCACCCTTGACCTGTACATTAGAATCTCAAAGGGAGAGACCTGTGAATCTGTTCCACCAACCATCCCAAGGGAGTCTTACCATCAAGGAACGCGACCGCGGGCAACAGGAAGCCAGGGAGGATATAAGGAAGCTGTATGAGCTGATCAGTGACGTGATTTCCAGGCATCAGTCTGGAAGGTGGGAGGAGGTGGGTTTGAAGGCGAAGGTGATGAGACCACAGGTGGGGGACCATTTAAGGGGCTGTTTCAGTAATGCAGAAGAAGAAAAGATTAGAGTCTGAACCACAGCCAGGAAAAACAGTGGGAGGCGGGGGAGCATAAAGGCGTTAGAATCGACAGGTCTTAGTAAATGAGCAGGCAGCTCTCAGAGGTCCACCAGCTCACGCTGAGCGCCCCTCAAGGAAAAGTCTTGATCTACTGGGTTCATTAAAATAAGAACCTGTAGGAAGCAAGAGACTTCACGGTACTCTGCCACAAGTCTAAATGTGCTGAAACCATGTTCTTTAACTTTCTGACCTATTTCCTGTTAGCTGGTTGGAACAAGTTCCCCACCATAGTAACCCCAGTCTAACCACGTTTCTGCTCTCCCAGACCAGCTGGAGGGTAAGTGCTGTCATTCTACCTTGCAGACCAATGTTCCCGCTCTTCCATGGGCCTTCCCTCAACTTCAAGGTCAAGTCTCTGGGGGGACCATGGTCAAGAGGTCATGAGGTGCCTGGGGCTTCGTGGAGGGAAGGCTGTACAGGTGCTGTTCCTCCCCTGCTCCCAGCCTCCAGTCAGGGGGTACATGTCTCCTGACTCTGCCCCCATGGGACAGCCTCTCTTCCTGGGCCCTGGGCCTTGTCAACTCCCGCACTGTCCAACCTTCTCCCAGGAGATTCTTCTCCCAGGAGGCCGTGCCCACGCCTCCTCATTCCTGGTTGCTTCTTTTATTGACTCTGTGACTGAATGCTTTAATTAAATCACCATAAAACCCTTTGTGGGATTGTTTTCCTTAAATTTCCCACTTACTGGCCACCATCTGTGTTGTTAACCCGCTCAGCTCTCCATCTGCCTCCCATGGTGGTGGGACAGAGGGAACCTGGGCAGCCTGTGGCTTTGCTCCACCGGGAGCCTGCCCCGCAGGGTGAGCTTGGGCTCAGGCCTAGCATTCGCCCAGAGGGGAGAAGGAAACTGCAAGGGGACTTAAGTCTCAGATCACAGAGGTGGTGGCACGTAGAGGGTGGGAGATGCTTGTCCACTGCCTCTTGTTTGTCAGCAGCTTTTCTCATTTTTTCCTGTTTTTGCTGTTGTACTTCCTTTTTGCTGTTGTGGTTTCTACTTAATCCTGACCTGAACAGCTGTGTGGAGAATGGATTGGGGGAATAGTTCAACATTGAGATGGCATGCTCCGAAAAGAACAAGGCAGGGTGGCAGGGGACGGGGACACACTGTAGGAAGGCAGGGCAGAGAAGGGAGACACGGAGAGGCGATCTTTCAACTCACTGTGGCAGATTTGGGCAAGGCAGCTGGCCGTGAGTGCCACGGCAGCAAACCTGCCCCAGGACGTGCACTGGGACGGCTTTGCACCTGTTGTTGCCTCCCCTCGCCATGGTGGGTGGCTTTCCTATACCCCTCCAGACTCGGAGAACCGTCCCAGCCGTGTGCCAGGTTCCACTCAGCACACTCAGGCATCAGCTTGCAATGGATACGATTTGGCAGTGACCCTTTGCTATAAAGGCAGAAAAAAAAAAAAAAACACATTTACAAAAATGAGAGATAAGGGCTTTTTCTTTCTGTCGTCTTCCCTCTCATTTTTCTTCTGTGTCTTAGATAAAGGAGGCAGCGTTGTTTTTAATTATGTTTTCAGTGTGACAATACCAACTCTTCCCTTTGTGCAAGGCTCAGAGCTCCCTTTGGGGCCGCTGAGCTTTTTTTAATGGGTCTGTTTTCTTGGGGGAAAAAAGCAGCAGCTTCACCGTTGCTAGGAATGAGGCATCCAAGCCTCATTTGGGAGGTTGGCGGCCAAGCCTCGGGGAAAGCTAGTGGTTAGTGCTCCGTGTGGTTTCTGAAAGAAGATTCTCAATTGCATGTGGACATACTGGTTTTCTAAAACTTGAACCTGAGCTCATCATCCAGATGAGTATCAATGAGCTGAGGCTCTATCCTGGAGTGGCTCATTGGTTTGGTTGTCTTGCCGGGGCGGCTAATATTAATCAGTACATTCTATTTTTACAACCTTATCTGTAAAGCATCTCCACACCAATGGTCTCTGGTGAACCTCCTTGGAAATGTGAGATGGGAAGGCAGGCACAGTCATCCCCATTTTACACATTAAAAACAAAAACAAAAACAAAACCTGAGACTCAAAAAGACAGTAATCTTGTGCACACACGGGTGCACACGCATACACAGACCCCCCACGGTTCGGAGTAATCAGAATCAGAATCACAGCCTTCCAAATCCCACCTGCCTCAGCTCCTACTTTTTCTGAGGACTAAATACCAGCCCCTTTAGCTTGAAATCATTATTTTCTCCTCCTTTTCTGCTTCCCCCTCCTGCCAGCCAGTCCCAGCCAGGTCCTGCTTGATGCTTCCTTTACAGGACCTCGCTCCCTCACCTACTCCTCATGTCTGGTGCCCCCCAGCGTAGACCCTCAGGACCTCAGCATGTGGGAGAATGACCCAAGTGCTTCATCTACATCCGGGATCCCTGGTTTTGATTCCATGAACAGCACACCTACAAGGACTCATTCTCCTAGAATACCATTTGTTTACCTTCTATGGCTCGCTCTCCCCTAAAGAATGAAATCCTGCTGTTCGAGGCCATCACTGTCTGGTCCCTGCTGGCTTCCCAGCCTGAGCCCCAGCTACTCCCTCATACCAGCCTCCCGCTTCTCCTAACCTGCCTGCCCTTCTTGATTTTCTTCCAACGTGTGTTCCTCCCTGCCTGTGAAGAGGTAACCATCATGGTTAAAAGTACAAAAGCATGGGTTTGCATACCTGCTTGGCCTCTTAATTTTTGGGCGGGTTGGTTTGCTAAACCTCAGTTACTACACCTGCCCTGGTACTTCCTCCTAGTGTCATAAAGATATGGGCTTATCACAGTGCTGATCCACGGGAAGTGGTTGGTAAATATTCATGATTTTTATTATCTCTCTGACTTTCCTTTCTTGAAACCCATTTTTTTCTTTTTACTTTGTATCCTGCAGGTTTTTTTTTTTTTTATTAGTATGTTCTGTTAGTCACTTTTTAAGCCACTCTTTAAGTTCCCTGGAGTCCGGTGATGACAATACCAGTAACGATGATGGTAGCCGACACTCTCCTGGCCTTTCTTGCATACCGAGCGCGGTTCTGTCTCCTCTACAGATCCTAATGTGTTTGTTCTTCTCGTCATCCTCAACAATATTATTGTATCCATTCTAATGAGAGCAGGTGGAGTGCAAAGACATTAAATACCTTTTTCCAAGGTTACCCAGCTAGGAAGTGAACTCCAGAAACTTCCTCTCCAGACCCTCACTGAGCGCCTCCCTCATGTCCTTGCCTCCCAGGCTCCTGCTGGGCGAGGACCAGGCCCCAGTGCCTCACCTTTCACCTGGTAGATGCTTAGCAATGAATGTTTCTGCTGGCATTGAGGATGGGACTGCAAGCCCCTCTCTCCTCTCCTTGATGTAGGCAGGGCCTAGATTAGCTTCCAACCCCTTGTGTAACAAATTACCACAAATCTGGTGAGGTAAAGCAATACAGAGTGACTATCTTACAGTTCTGTAGATTTGAAGTCCAATAGGTCTCCGTGTTACAGGGCTCTTTTCCTTTCTGGGCACTCAGGGAGAATCCATTTCCTGGCCTCTTCCAGCTTCTGGAGGCTGCTCACCCTCCTTGGCCCATGACTCCCTCCCCCATCTTTAAGGCAGCAACAGCAGCTGGTGTCCTTCCCACACCACCTCACTCCGGTG
This sequence comes from Mustela lutreola, assembly GCF_030435805.1. Lineage (NCBI taxonomy): Eukaryota > Metazoa > Chordata > Mammalia > Carnivora > Mustelidae > Mustela > Mustela lutreola. The sequence goes on from NC_081297.1 coordinate 94,536,267, forward strand.
GTGTGTTCTGCTCCCTCTTTGACTTTTAACAGCCCTTATCATTACATTGGGCCCACCTCGATAATCCAGGGTAATCTCCCTATTTTAAAATCAACATTTAACAACCCAATTTATTTGCAACCTAATTTATTTGGTTTTACCATATCACACAACATATTCAAAGCTTCCAAGATTAGGAATCTAGATCTCTGGGGGATCCCCTTGTCTGCCTACTAAAGTCTTATTATATGAATTAAAAGTAAAAGCAATACCTCATCATAAAATAAATATAAAGAAATCTAACAAGAGGCTAGTCATTCCCATAATTACTACCTTGGTGACTTTGAAAGACATGAAATATAATTTTTTTTTTTTCAAAATCACGTCCCTGGATGCCTCTGTTTTACAACGCCCCCTCTGGCTGCTGGACAGTCCAGCCCTGACTGAGGTCCTCTTGAGGGGACAGCTAAGGGGAGGCGGGACGCCTGCATGCCATCTCTCCCCACACCCACAGCTGCCCCACCTGTTCTCCTGGCCCTAGATGGGAAGAGGGACCTGGAGAAGATATGAAAAGTAGAAATCAGGAGAAGTTAGTGCAAGGGCCATCCAGAAAGGAATGCGCAGATTTACGCCTGGAAATGTGCTGAGTGGACATTCCAAATCCTTGCCCCCTGTGGTGGCCAGCCATGGTGACCATGCAGCCAAGGCTTATGGAAACCCTCAAAGCCAGGGAACAAAGCTCTAACAGGCCAGTAACAGGAGGGAGAGAGTGATTAGTGGGATGAACACATGGAGAAGATAAAGCCATGGTCCTATTCACATTAAATGCTTTTCAGTTTTTATCGTAATTAAATGTTTTTTAAATGTTAATAGAATAAATTGAACTTGACTTCCCCATTTTCTCCAGATCCTGCAATTATGCTCAAGCCCTGTCTTGAAAGGATGCCAGAGGGTGATGGATTAACTCTAAAATAAATCAAATTTCCGTTGTTACAGAGTTAGGGAAATACAATAAGCATTCTCTCCTGCCTCTGGTGATGGAGGAGTTGCCTCGCCTGTTCCCTGGCCATTCGGGCTAGGAACAGCCTGAAAAATAAGCTTGCTAATGTTGTATCATAAAGCAAACTCCACCAGGGCAATAAACCTCTGTTGCCACAGCAGAGTGGGTGAATGGGCCTGGGCAACATTTCTGCTGAACTGCCTCTCGCCAAGGCTCCCTCCCAGTAAATAGCTAGCTAGCGAGCTCTCAGAAATGAGCTGGGTGTGATGCCAGCCAGACTTCCAGCTTGCCAGGATGGGTGGTGCGGAGGGCCAGGCACCTGCTCCCTCTGCTGTCACTGGCGTGGGGCTTCATGCAGGGTTTTGCTGACTGGGGGGAATCTTTGGGTAGGACCCAGGAGATGCAGCACTCGGTCTGTGCCCAGCTCTGAGTCAGCAGCAGAAACTCCCACCTGTGCCTGGAAACACTGAAGCCGGGACCTGGGCTGGGAGCGAGGCCGGATGGAGCCCTGGGCCCTTTCCTGGGGTTGGTGAATGTGGGATCATCTCAGTTCATTAGCGGTAGGACTCTTCCGCACCCCCTTCCAGGATTTGGTGCATGCAAATAGAAATGAATACAGGTTTCCTATGCTTAAAATCTCCCAATTTACCCTCTCCCTCTGTCTTCCTTTTACCCTCTCCACCTTAAAACTTTTCACTTCTCTTTTTCTTTTACATTTATATATAATTTACTGATAGAACTTTCATGGGTGTTTGCATAGAACAGGAATCAAAGCCTTAAGCTATAGGGACAGGGTGCTCATGGCAGAGTTTCAAGCAATGGGCAGAAAGATGATGTTTCTGACCCTTAAGGGCTTTAGGGCATTTCTAAAACCAGGCTGAGTATCCAGTTTCCTATTCCCACTCTACATGAGGGACTTTCAGTAGCTACGTGTTGTCTTGACTCATCTGTTGCATTGTGTGTTGGGATTAACCCAGCATTCCGTCTCTGGGGAGCTTTCCTTATATAGACTGTAACCTGGTCCTCCAGAGCTTTCGAAATCACATATGCACATTGAGGGCATCACAGAAGTCTAGGTAGACTTCACACAGTAAATCTCTCTCTCTTCCGACTTCTGAAATTTCTCATCTACATTTCTTGTAACCTTCCTTGATTGTTTCAGGACATTTTACTTAACTTAGATTCTCTCTTCATTCCAGCTTCTTAGCATGACGTCCAGAATTGGAGGCAAAATTCTTAGGATGTTTGACCAGGACATTGCAGAATGGAAGATCATGTCCTCAATTTCAGACTCTCTGATTCTTTTTTTTTTTTTTTTAAGATGTATTTATTCATTTGAGAGAGAGAGAGAGAGAGAAAGAGCACAAGCAGGATGGGCAAGGGGAGAGGGAGAGAGAACCTCAAGCAGATTCCATGCTGAGCGCAAAGCCCAATGGGGCACTTGATTTCATTACCCACCCCTGAGATCATGACCTGAGCCAAAACCAAGAGTTACCTGCTTAGCTAAGGTACCACACAGGCAGCTGCCCTCTACTTTAAGGATCCAAGCAGCATTACAGGCGACGTCACACCACAACTGCAGATTCTTTTTTATTTTTTTTTAAAGATATTCTTTATTTATTTGACAGAGAGAGAGAGAGGTCACAAGTAGGCAGAGAGACAGGCAGAGAGAGAGGAGGAAGCAGGCTCCCTGCCAAGCAGAGAGCCCAACATGGGGCTCTGAACTCTGGGATCATGACCTGAGCCGAAGGCAGAGGCTTTAACCCACTGAGCCACCCAGGCACCCCCACAACTGCAGGTTCTATTGGCACAAACTGCCAAACCTTTTCCCACGAGCCACTGCTAAGCCATGTCCTCTCTTATGCTCTTAGGTGCTTTTGGTAAATATCATCTTGCCTGATTCCACTGTAGAATCCAGATACATAGTATCTATGTATCTATCAGCTGAGGTAGAGATTTTCTCAGCTTCCTGTCCTCTGAAGATCTGTATTTCCATCTAAGTCACAGCTAATAAAGTCAAATGCAATACAGGGAAGGGGGGTTCTCAATCAGACACCTGCATTCATTAAACAGTGCCTTTGGTGCCCAGATGTTCAGCTAGGTACCAGTGTGCCCATGTATACGTAGATACAATCATGTGGTTCTCTCCTGTCCACAACCAGACCATGACAGTCTGGTCAAGAAAGTCCGCATGGTCTTTCTTGACCAGCCCAACAGGACCCTGTCAAAGAAAGATGTTATTAACCTGCTCCAGTTTGTCCTCAGCAGACCAGAGCTGGATCCAAGTGACCCTAGCATCTTTTCCTAGATGCTTTGGAACAAGCGCCTCAGTAACCTGGTAGAATTTTGGCTGTGTTTTAACATTGAGCTCATAGGTCTATAGTTCATAGAAACTATCTTTTGGGAGCTTGGGAAATAAGAGTCCTGTCCTAATGGACATAATTAAAAAGCCTGGTATGTGTTACAGCTCTGAAAACTGCAGCCTGCCCTGTGGTTAATCAGCCACCGTGGCAGACATATGGCAAACAGAGCATCATTTGTCTTGACTTCTCTTCACTTTTAGGCCTGCTGCGTTTTCTGACCTAGTCGTATGCTAGCCTTCAGCTTCTTATATGGACCCCAACAGACAGCAGGGAGGCATGCAGTAAGGAACTAAGGAGCATGTGATGCTATGTCTCCGAGTCGTCCTGGTGAGTCCTGGGGCTGACCACTGGATTTTGGTTTCCCTGGTGCAATGGATGAGTATAGGGCCACGTGAAATCCCAGAAGAAGCCCAGAGTCTAGCAGTTGCCATTCCTTATCAGATGCTGTGCCCTCTTTCCTGTCTTGAGCCAAGGCTAACTCAGTCCATCCCCTGAGGCCTTGAGTCAAGGTCTTCAGCGAGACCCTTGCTTATCCAGGTCACGTGCTGGGAATGTGAGTCCTTAAAGAAGAACTGAGATGGGGCAAAGCCCATGAAATTAAGGGGAAAAGGATGAAGGGAACCACACACCCCAAAGGAAAACAGCATTTGAAATTTACATCAGGACTTGGAGATAGTTCGTAAAGACGCCTGTTCCGCCTGCCTCCAAAGGAAAGGAGGCACTGTTTGTGCACTAAAAAGTGAGCGTTATTAGTGGATCAGTGGGGAGTGGCCAAAAGAGAGGGAGAATGGGGGAAGATCGCTGTTAGAAATTTCAAGCCATGGGACAATTATCTTATTGTTTTGGGGAAACCGCTTGGAGAGAAAGGGGCAGAAGACAGAAGAGTTTGCCAGCTACTTCTGAGAAAAACAAAAAAGAAAATAAAAAATCAAAATAGGGCCGCCTGGCGGTAGGAAAATTTGTCACTCTTCTTCCCCTCCCCAACTTCCTTCACAGGACCACCTGCAGAATATCTACCCTTTCCTGGTCAGAGGAGTCCTTTGGGGCCTGCGTTATAAACAGAGTTGTGAGGGGCGTTTCTGGACTTCGGCTACACATTAGCCATTGCATTATAATAAGCTGGGCAATGCTGCCCTGTTGAGACCTTTTGTCCTTTGAAAGCAGTCCCTAACACTCCTACTTTAAACCGTGCTTCATTTGTCAGGAATTAGAGGTGGGCAGAGAGGAGTGCCTCACTCAGCACGCTGGGACGGCCGGCGAAGACTGTGGTGCAGGGCAGACCTCGGGAACTCTGGACGGTAATTACTCGGGAGCCTGACAAATTGACAAATGAAGCAATTTCCATTTCCAACAGAAAATCCAGATGAGATCAGAGGCATTTCCAGGCAACGGGACAAGGCAGCAAGCAGCACAGTTAGAGCCATTTCAGGTCTCACCCAGAGGTTGCCCCTAACTATTGCAGGCTGGGGGGAAAGTATGAGTGAAGGCTCAAGACCCACAGCCTGCACCATCTCTTTTCCTACCACAGGCCCCAACCTTCACCGTGCAGGGCCCCATGTACCTGCCTGTGGGCACCCCAGCCCCCAGAATGGAATTTCATCCATAGCCCTAAACAGTCATGCCTCAGGCCCAGGTGCACACCCATCAGCATGGTTCACCCTTGGTAGGACAGGCCCCCTCTCCCCTGCTGGGAGGCTCACAAGAGCTCTTGATTGGGTCTGAGACCCTTTGGGCAGGGAATTCTGGGCTTCTGGTCTATGACATGACAGAGCACGATGGTCTAGAACATGGCAGTGGATGTAGGGTCTGAATGGGTACATCTTTTGGCCCAGCTGACTCATGGCTCCATAGGGAAAGACAGAACTTGTAGAGAGGACCTTCAGAATCCCAGGGCTCAGGACAGGGGCCCCTTGCCCAGGTCTCAGGGTAGCACCGCCCATGCACACAAAAAAGGGAATTCTTTGTGCCCAATGACTCAATCTATTCTCCCAGAGTGGGCAAAACCTCCAGCACATATTCCACCTTCTTCCTGGTAGACCTCATTCTCTGCGGAAGGTCCGTGTGAGACCCACTTCCTCATCATCCTCTCCCTGCCCATTCGTACACCTCTACTTCTTCTGAGACAATCAAATTTTCTCACTCTAAATGGGTTTTCCTCCTCTAATTCTTTTGACAATATCTTCTGGAAGCTTCCATACCCCTCCTGTGTCCCTGATCCAGACTACGGTCATGCCTCACGACCCACAATTTCAGTAATATTCCCGTTGCCTCCAATCTAACTGCATCTTTCCTTTTTAAGTTGCCTTCAAGAATTGCAGGGCCTCCTTTGAATATCCTAGCCCTGGCCAGTCTTTGTCCACTGTTCATGGATTTCGTGTTTTGAAGAAGGCCTCGATTTCCTTTGGAGTTAAGCTGCTAAATGAGGTAGGCTCTGAGTGATCCAATCAAGAATTCAAAAAATGAGAAGTGAGCTCTAGGAATTTATCCCACGAAAATAATCCTGGATGTGTGAAAAGTTGAAGTGAAGTGGATTTCCGGACTAGTAAAGGAAACATGAAAAAAAAAAAAAAAGAAAGAAAGAAAGAAAAGGAAAAGGATGCATCCCACAAAAATGTGTAACTATCAATGATTGCATTGTTATTGTCAATTCATGTAAAGGAACAGTTGTCGCCCTCAAATTGTGAAAGATCCCATGAGGCCATGGAGGTCGTGGAGGGGAGCAGGGGGGAGGATGGAGGGTGTGGTTGTAGAAGGAAGCGTACGGAAGGGCTCACCATCTGACCGTGGTGGCGGCTGTGAGCCCACTCCTGACAACATCGTATTGAACTAAATAGACACAAATGCGTACAAGGAAAACTATGACGATCTGAACAAAATCGATGGATTGCGTTAACGTCCATGTTCCGGCTGTGGTATTGTGCTGTAGCTCTGAAAGGTGTTACCATTGAGGGAAGCTGGATCCAGACAATAAGGTCCCCTACATTACACATTATAAAACTGTGTATATGTCTATAGTTAGCTTGATAAAAATTTTGCTTAAAATACACATTTGGGGGCACCTGGGTGGCTCAGTGGGTTAAAGCCTCTGCCTTCAGCTCAGGTCATGATCCCAGGGTCCTGGGATCGACCCCATATCGAGCTCTTTCCTCAGCGGGGAGCCTGCTTCCTCTTCTTACTCTGCCTGCCTCTCTGCCTACTGTGATCTCTGTCAAATAAATAAATAAAATCTTTAGAAAAAAAAATACACATTTGGTTTAAATATCATTGTATGGATGTCATTCCTTCAGTTCAGGAAGGAATTGGATAAACTCACCCGCAGGGAGGTAAAAACAAAGGATTTAGCATCTTACGTTTTCTTGGGAAGGTTTGCATTTCTACAGGCAATTAGATTCCTGTTTGTCTGCGGCTGACAGAAAGGATTCCCTTGGAGCAAGGCCCACAGTTAGGTGAGCCAGTAAGGTGAGCAAGGCACCTGTGGGCCCTGAGAGTGAACGCCTCCAGTGCGCCTTGTCCCTCTCTGCCTCTCTTGCGGCATCATAGTCCTGTCTGTTCTGAAATTTCCCTTTTGGGTGAAGAGATGGCTCAGGGAAGTGGGCCCCCTATAGGGCCTGTGGGCTCTGCTCTGGGTTTTCTTACTGCCTTTGTGGAGCTGAGAGAGGAGAAACAGAGCTGAGTCTACGCGAATCAGCGTGGTTTCAGGTGTTCTTGGTGTAGGCTTACTCAGAGAGAAAAATGGCTATGACCTTTCAAACGCCATTGAGATATTATTTCTACCATTTGTGGTATTTTTTGTAAAATTTTTTTAGGCTTCTATTTATTTATTTGACAGAGAGAGACACAGTGAGAGAGGGAACACAAGCAGGGGTCAGTGGGAGAGGGAGAAGTGGGCTTCCCGCTGAGCAGAGAGCCCAATGCGGGGCTCAATCCAAGGACCCTGTGATCATGACCTGAGCCAAAGCAGATGCTTAACAGACTGAGCCACCCAGCCATCCCTGTAAACATTTATAAAGTGCCTGCTAGGAGGCAGGCATTTTTCTAGATTCAGAAGACTGCTCTGAGCACCCGTCTCTTCCCTCTTGGAGCTTAGATTTCCTCATTTTGAGACCCTATAATCCAATTTGAGAAGTCCCCACTCAAAGCAAATTCTAAGCTGAAAGAAGGCAACTGACTTGGGGCAACTGTTTAATCTCTGTGTTGTTATCTCGTTTTGTCCTATTTGACAGGTTTTGATGTGCTGACTATCAACGGCATTGCAAAGTGTTAACAGATGGAGGGAGAGGAAGGAGGCAGAAAGAGCCTCCCTTGCAGGCTGAGTGATTGATTTATATTAAACCCCACACGGCTGTAGGGGCCGTAGTCACCGTGGGTGGGAGCCTGGAGCCTTGGCAGTGGGCAACTTTGGTGTGAGCCCTGGCTCTGCTTCTTCCTCATTTCCATGGGATTCACAAGGCTACACACCATCCGAGACGGCTGTGAGCGTTGAGTACAGTGGATGGGTGAATCATAGACCACAGCCTTCAGTATAGTGCTGGCCACGTGGTAGGCAGCGAAAGAACCAGACCTGCTTTCAAGAGACACTGACACCCTTCAAGGTTGCAAAACACCTTTTGCACAAATGATATCCTGACGCAATTTGGGGACAGAGACTGTGTAATCTGCCAGTGATTATGCACAGACAGTCTGTTAGTGTCATAATTGGAAAGGCTTTGAAAGCAAATACGACTCTCAAGTCTTTGATATTTCTCTCAAGCACCTCCTTCTAGGGCCTAAAGAGAACAAGAGGCTCAATAAACACTTGCAGATTTTAATTCATGTCAATAAATATTCATGGATCCCAAGGCTGAGAACTGAGCTGTTGGGGTAGAGGGTGGCTACCCCTGGTGACTAAGGCATTTCTCTTTGTGCTCGAAAGAATTAAACTGTGAACAACGAAGAGCCCCACATAGAATATAAATAAAATGCATGACAATATAAATCCATGAAATGAACTGTGGAAAACGTTAACAACTTTTTAATTCATTCATTAAGCACACACTATTGTAGTCTGTGACTTACCAGATACTATGTACTGAACCTTAGGCTTCCAGAAATAAATATTGGGGGCACCTGGGTGGCTCAGTAGGTTAAGCGTCTTCCTTCTGCTCAGGTCATGATCCCAGGGTCCTGGGATCAAGTCCCACATCAGGCTCTGAGCTCAGCAGGGAGCCTGCTTCTCCCGCTCCTCCCTGCTCCTGCTCTCCCTCTTGCTGTTTCTGTCTCTCTCAACTAAATAAATAAAAATCTTTTTTTTTTAAAGATTTTATTTATTTGACAGACAGAGATCACAAGTAGGCAGAGAGGCAGGCAGAGAGAGAGGAGAAAAAACAGGCTCCTTGCTGAGCAGAGAGCCCAATGCCGGGCTCCATCCCAGGACCCTGGGATCATGACCTGAGCCGAAGGCAGAGGCTTTAACCCACTGAGCCACCCAGGTGCCCCTAAATAAAATCTTTTAAAAAGAAAAGAAATAAATATCGGAACTGATGCACTTGTCTCATAGTCCATCAGGGGAGACAAGGAAACTTGTAATTGGTAATTGGTAATTTTAGCATAAGTAGGCACTAGGAAAAAGAAATGCACAGGGATCTCAAGCAAGAGGGTGTGAGTGAGTGAGGATGACTTCATATGTGAGGCTTAAAAGTCAGTTACAAGTTCCTCAGGTTGCCTAGAGGCCAAGATGCCGGGTAGATATATCTCCACATGCAAAGTAAGGGGATGATGCCGAAGTTTTGGCACTTTGGGGCAAGGGCAGGCAGTTCACTATGGCTCCAGCTAGACTGGAAAAGCAGAGAATGGTGGCACATGAGGTGAAGACATGGGGAACACCAAGCTCTTGGAGCTCCTAACATGTCCTGCCGGGAAAATATGCTTTATTTTATAAGCAATAATGATCCATGAGGGGTCTTAAGGAGTGACCATCAAATTTACCTTTTAGAATGAGATTGATTTGGACACAGGAGAGGAGATGAACTAGAGGTGGAAAGACCCATTTCTTTACTGGTCTGGGACCATTTCCAAGGGGAGGATAAGCTTTTGAACTAATGAAATAATAGATGTGAAGAAAGGAAGGGATGAAGACAGAACATACTTAAAAGTTGAAATTTCAAGGATTTGGTGACTGATAAGATGTGGATAATGGGAAACTTGGAGACCGTTTTGGCCAAAGGTATTAGAGAAGACCACAGATAAGATGGCGGAAGATTTACAGGGGGCAAATGAGTGGAGATGGAGAAAACAGCTGGCCTGGAATGCTCTTTCTGTCTTCAGATGTAGGGGCTACCCCAGGACCTAGATTGTGCAGCCCCATGAGAGCAGATCCCCCGTAAGAGCTTCTCTTGGGTATAGACAGCCCATAGCCACACAACGGGCACGTGGCTCTCCTCTCTCATTCTGTCACATTTTCTAAGGACTCTCACAAGAGCCCCTAGTTGGCGAGCCACATTCAGAAGTCAAACTTGGTAATTGATGCTGTAATCCCCTGGATTCCCTCATTAGCAGTTGCTAATGGCTGGTGTGTTAACGATTCAATTAGGACTCTAATAGGCCAATTGTAACCGCATCCCTTCAAAGAGAAGAGAGGAGCCATGAGAGATGACTGCAGCCAGCAGCAAAGGTCCCTGACAGCATGGGAGCCCTACTGCACTGTCCCTGATTGGGGCTCTTGGTGGGGATCAGGATTAGGGCTCTCCAGAAGGCCCATCTGCTTCTAGGACACTGTATTGCAGAGGGAGGGAAGCGAACCTACCAGGGCTTCCCGCCAGGAATCTGGAGACTTTCTCTGCTACAAAAAGAGGGTCCTTCCAAGTCTAAAGATCCATCTCTGAACTTTGGATGTGGCTTGCCCTCTTCCAAGGCAGTAACTACGAATTATGTCTTTACCCAACCCCACCCTGCAGCCCCAACTCAAAGGCATATTCACAGAACCTGGGAGGATTGGAAGATTACGATCCCCTCTGGAGTCCTGCTCCTGGTCCAGCTCCATTTCTCTGCCATTTTTTTCCTTCAAGACTTTTGTTCCGGACAAGACACAGTTTGAGATTTGAAATATGCAGAAATGTTTGGTGGGGGTAAGGATGTTGCCAACCCTGGGGCCTCACACAGTTCAAGAGGCCCAGAGGAAAGCCTGGGTGTGAATTCCTTATGACCTGACGTATTAGGGCCAAATGTCTCAGCAACAAACCTTGAATATCACTGGTAGCAGTTGTCCCTTACTAGAGGTGGTTTGGTGTGTATATTTTACATGGGTGATTGGAAGAGAAGTAGTCCCCGACTTTTTGCATCAGCCCTTTGGTTGGCAATGCAGGCAGATGCAATTTTCTCAAAAAAAACTGGTTCAGGCTCAGACTTCAAGATCACCACCTCTAACTGTTTGATTTTTCACTTCATTTCCTCTTTCATTCCTTTAACACTCAATTCTGGGAAAAAAAAAAAAAAAAAAAGAATCAGGTAACATATATGTAGATGTTTCCTAAAGCATGAACTATCCTAACTCATACCCACCAGACTTTTCAGTTCCTACACCCAGCCCTCTCCTCCCCCCAGGAGTCTTGGACTTCTAGGCTTATCTCCAGTCCTTGGGCTGGCCCTCAGGGTTCACAGCACAAATCTATTATTGCAGAAAAATTAGAAACCAGAGGGCTTCACTGAGCTGTGTACTCTTCTTGGCATCTTTTTCCCTAGCCCTGCCTGTCTTTTTCATCTCAGTTTTCTTCTACAGCTGGTGGGAGACAGCTTCTCTGGCACGCTCTGTCAGAGTCCACCACCATGATGCTCAGAATAAGCAGTTTCCAGGGTGTCTGGGTGGCTCAGTCCGTTAAGCGTCTGCCTTCAACTCAGGTCATGATCCCAGTGTGCTGGGATCGAGCCCCTCAACAGGCTCCATGATGAGAGGGGAGCCTGCTTCTCCCCTGCCTGCCGTGCCTCTGCTTGCGTTTACTCTCTCTCTCTCTGTCAAATAAATAAGTAAAAATCTTAAAAAAAAAAAATAGACAATTTCCCATGCTTCTTTTTTAAAAATTTTTTAATTTTTTTTTTTATTTTCAGCATAACAGTATTCCTTGTTTTTGCACCACACCCAGCATTCCATGAAATCCATGCTCTCTCTAATACCCACCACCTGGTACCCCAACCTCCCATGCCCCACCGCTTCAAACCCCTTAGGTTGTTTTTCAGAGTCTATAGTCTCTCATGGTTCACGTCCCCTTCCAATTTCCCCCAACTCCCTTCTCCTCTCTAACACCCCTTGTCCTCCATGATATTTGTTATGCTCCACTACTAAGTGAAACCATATGATAATTGACTCTCTCTGCTTGACTTATTTCACTCAGCATAATCTCTTCCAGTCCCGTCCATGTTGCTACAAAAGTTGGGTATTCATCCTTTCTGATGGAGGCATAATACCCCATAGTGTATATGGACCACATCTTCCTTATCCATTCGTCCGTTGAAGGGCATCTTGGTTCTTTCCACAGTTTGGAGACCGTGGCCTCACTAGTGCAATCCTTCCTGCTGGACCACAGGGCAGGAAATACACTGATCATACCATGGAAGGCTTTTCTGAGATCACTACTAGGCCAGGCCAGAGAACCAGCAGAGACAACAACTAACCCTAGTATTGACCTAGAGTAGCAGAAACATTGCACTAGGGGCTCTAACTCATCCTGTAAGCTTTGGTTAAGCCCATCTCCCCTGTGGAGTCATTTATAAAAGGAGGGGATTGTTGTGCTCATCATCCTATGGCATTCTATGTAGGGAAAGTTCAGGCCCAGGCTCACCTGTCCGAGCTGCCTGTGCTGGGAACACACTCTGCAGATCTGAACACCTGTCCTGACCCTACATACCATGTTAAGGAAAGACTGGTGTTTATCATCTCTGTAGGAAGCTGGCAGAGAGGATTTGGCAAAAAATTGCCAGGAGGTAACGGGAATGAACTGTTACCATTGTTCCCAGATGTCCCAAGAGAGGGCAATGTGATCTACGGGGTTAAGCAGAGTTCTAAGTTGGCCCCATGACCTTCACCCCCTGGTGTCCCCCTCAAGATTAGGCTACATTACATGACAAAAGGGATTGCAGATGTAATCAAGGTTACTGATTCGTTGACTATGAAATCTGGAGGTTACCCAAGTTAATGAAACCTAGTAACATAGCCTCTGGGAAAGCAGAAAGTTGGAGATAGGAAGTGCGAGGAGTCCACAGAGAATGCTGAGGAGCGTCTTCTCTAGAAGCTGAGTGGCCAATAGCAGGCACGAAGACAGACATTTAAGTCCCACAATGGCAAGGAAGTGAATTTCACCAACAACCTAACTGAGCTTTAAAGTGGATTCTTCTCCAGAGCTTCTAGGCATCAGCCAACACCTCGATTTCAGCCCTGTGAGACCCTAGCAGAGAACCCAGGTGAGCCCACGGGAACCACAGAGCCCTGAAATGATAAAGGGTGTTATTTAAACCGTGAGGTTTGTGGTCATTTGTTACACGAAAATAAAACAACCTCAATAATTAACTCTGACCCTATGTCCTTCCATCCTTGCTGAATAAAGAGACTGGGCATCTTGGGTCTGGGGCTGTTTTGAGAGCTCCTATCTCAAAGAAGAGCACTGCAATGGAAAGCTCTCCAAATTTGAAAGTCGGGAGCCTGGGTTGCTGTCCCTGTGATGCTTGTGACCCTGAAGAAGACACATGGTGCTCCACTATTTCCTTACCTGTGAAACGATGGGCTGTCCCCATCAGTGCTCACAGCCCTCAGGGGCTCTGCCAGCCAGGCCCCAGACTCCACAACAAAGAGACAAGCTCTGCTTTGAACTATTCCATGCACAGGTCTTCCAAGTCAGATTTCATTAGAAGAAGGGTATCTCTTGCCAAGGTGAAATTTGAAAACCACTGAGCTGGGTGATGACTAGGACCTCTTCCAGCATTCATGTTCTTGAAAATAAAGTTCGGGGGGCAGTCCCAGCTGGAGCTGTGGGAAGGTGGTGTGAACTTGGGCTTAAGCTAGAGGACAAACTAGCTGAATCAGATGTTCCCTTTCCTAGAAACACCTGCTTCCACTTCTTTTTCTCTGGAGGCCTGGGACCTAGAGGCTTAACCCAGACAGATTTCAGTTCAAATCCTGACATTGGGTAAATACATTTCTGAAATTCTCAGAACTGCAAATTCCTTAACTATAAAGTGGGTGACATCACCATCTTCGCTTGGGTATTGTTCAGAGTAATCAGTGTTATAGATGGAATGTTTGTGTAACCCCTAAAACTCACGGTGAAATCTTACCCCCCAAGGTGATGGCATTAAGATGTGAGGCTTTAGATGGTGCTCAGGTCAATAGGGATTAGTGTTCCTAAGAAGGCACCACGTAGCTCCCTAGCCCTTTCTGCTGTGTGAAAACACAAGAACATGGCCATCTTTGGATCAGGAAGAGGGCTCTCACCAGACACTGAGTCATCTGGCACCTTGACCTTGGACTTCCCAGCCTCCAGAGCTATGAGAAGTTAAGATTCTGTTGTTTCCAAACCATCCCACATATAGTATTTTGGTATAGCAGCCCAAATGGATTAGAGAGTATGGTCTAAATTGCTACAGTGGCTAGGCCCCAAAATGCAAAGTTTCAAGAATAATAGTTTTTTGTTTTGTTTTCATGTTAATAATCTAGAGCAGGCCAGTTGGTGGGCTGTCTGTTCTAAGCATTCTTTCAGGATCCAGAAATCCAGGCAGATGGTGACTCTATTATCCTCAACTCATGGCTCCCAGGAGTACTCAGGATTGTCATTCCAGCCATTTGGGGTGGGGAGGAGTGGGTTGTGATCCATGCAGGAGTTCACGGACAAGGTTTCATGGTCAGATCTGGAAGTAGGTCACATCACTTCCACCAGCCTTCTGTCGGTGAGAACTTAGTCGTGTGGACATACCTAGTTCCAAAAGGAGCCAGAAATTAGTCTTTGGCTGGATAATTATTGCCTCTCTGCTTAAATTCTATTATCGTTGGTTTGCTGGAAAATTAGCCATGATTTCCATTATATTATACACAGAAAAGTACCTAATATCTAGGGGGCTAGTGCTCAGCATCTCCCCACGGGCCCACCTCTTCCAATTAAGTCAGTTTCTATGTGGGGTATATGGAGGTGAGCAGTATCATTCCATATGCTCATATTAGAATTTTCCATAGCTGCTTTCAGTCTATTTCCCCTAAATAATTCTCTTTTCTACATCTCCCTTTTCCTTGATTGGATATAGCAGTCAGCTGATGCCCCCCTCTAAGGCTTCAGTCTCCCTTGGTTTGAGGACTTGCCCTCACTGGACTGTCTACAATCTGGCCATTTGAATCTCATCAGCCCTGTTCTCCAACACCAAAGGACTTCAGCGGGAGTGTACCAAGCAGGTTGTCAGTTAAAGGCAAGCTTTCTGGAAAAGAAGTGCCAACTGCAGCAACAGAAAATGCAGCTCCCTTGAATATCTTTGTTAATATTTGAAAATTAGTTCCTTTGCTCCTTATCATGCTACTGGGGATTCAAATACAAGAGCAACGACAGGGACATGGGCCAATGAAAATGATGTTCTTCTCACACACTCACAGATAAGGAAAGGCAGACCCTATTACCTATCCTCTTGAGCTTTTAGAGGCTCCCACTTTCATTAGATCAGAGCTGCCCTCGGGATCATTAAAGAAAATTTTCTGGGATTTTTTTCCTCTTTGAATCAAGCAAGTACTTGTAGCACACACTTACATTAATATTCTTTGAATCCCAAGCCCAAAAAACAGCGCTGTGAGCTGAGTTCTGCTACTCTGGGTTCAGATTTTACTCATGGAGCACTGGATGTGACCAATTCTGGGATAACAACAGGCTTACAGTTTCCACATGGGTGCAACAGAGCCTTAGCACTGGGTGCAGGGGCGTGTCACAGTGTAAGCCCCCAGACCACTAGGCAAACAGCCAACAAACACCAGCTTTGAACTAAAATATGAAAGGATGTTTCCCTTCCTTGGCCCATCTCTCCCTAACCGTCTCAAACCTGCTATCAGGAAAGATTCATATTTTTAAAGTGTCAGTGGCTGATTGTTCTCAAGGTTTCTGATATTTTAACAAATTATTTTGAAGAGGAAAGAATGAAAAGCTAATGGCAAAATTTTAGTGTTGGTGGAACATTTGGGGGAAGGAAACTGTTTCAGTGTCTCCCAACACACACACCCTGCAAGCCCATAGTTGAGGTGGTCATCTACTTTATCTAATCTCAGGACTCCTTCCATGGGACGGGCAGGTTGGAATAAATCATCTTAGGGTGGCAGGGAGTGTTGAGGAGACAAAGTGACAAAGACAAAAAGTAACCAGTGAAAACATACAAGTCAAGGGGTGGAAGGGAAGTGTTTGGGTTTGGAGAAGCTCTTCGCTCCCAGTGGGAATGGAGTTGAAATGCTCCCATCTCATTCCAGATGAGGAAACAGAGAAGCTAAGATGTTGAAAGCCCCCTCACTGGGGAGCTCATCCAGTCAGCAGAGACTACGCATTACCTCTGCCACCTGGGATCCTCTTCTCCTCTGAGAGGGGCCACCTCCAAATATCTGAGTTCCTTCAGTCGTCTTGGTAGCAACTAAAACAAGAAGACAACGTGAAAAGCCTCTGCCTCCTAGTGCCATTCTCGTATTGATTGTGCGTCTTTCTCCACGGAATGGAAGGGCAGCATTTTCTCTGTGCTCTCCCCTCTTGCCTGACGCAGATATAATGTGCAGCTGCTGCCCTCGGCTTTCCCCTGCATCTTCAAGTAATGTTCAGACCTCGGGGAAGTACCACTTCCTGGTTATCACTGGCAGTCGGCACGAAAATGAAGAGTCTTCCCTGAGACGGTGTACGTGATCTCAGAGGCATTCCAGTTCATATCATAAGCTCCTCACCCATAAAATCCACCAAGGCTAGAAGGGAGAAACACTAGAAGGGCACAAGGGTCTGCGACAGCAGAGAAGGCTGTAAATGGTGGGGGGGGGGGGGGGTGCAGAAACTAAGGGAAGTTAGTGTCAGCAGGTGACCTGTGACTGGTGTTCCTTACATGGATCACACGACACTTCTGTCATTTATATAAATCAAAAAGAATTTCCACAAAGCTCCTTCGTAATTTAGCATCAGCCAGCTTTAAAACACAGACTTTCTTGACCTCTTAATACACTCTTACCTATCTAGCTTCCATTCTCAGAATGGGAAAATCAGGAGAGGATTCTCAACCCTGTTGTGTAGTTGAAGAGCTCTGCTAGGAGGGGTCGATGCCTGCAGAAGTCTTCAGAGGCAGAGGGCGGTTGTCTGAATTCTAGAACCTACTTTTGCACATGCTGTGCTCGCATCACCTACCTGTTCCGATTTTTCCAAGATGATGACAAATTAGGGGTGTGCCAACTCCTCGGGTTCATTTACAATCTCCATGGACAGCACAGGCTGCCAGCCTCCTGGGAGTGTGAAGAAAGGCCAAAAGGCTCTCCCTTCAGCTGTCATGTTTGATAAAGCCCAAGGAAAGCAGAATACATGGGATTTCCACGGCCTTTGCCCTGTGGGTCTCCTAAGAGCTTTGGAATGGCAAAAGCATGGGACCCTTCCCCATTTTTCTGTACAACAGTCAGGATGCTAGGAATATAGGAGCAGCCTGGGAGGAGAAAAGAATTTTAAAAGCCATAAACAGTCCATCCAAAGTGCAGTCTGGAGGCCACACCAAGAGAAGGATGCTGCTGAAGGCAGACAGCCCTGCTCTCTTTGCCTTCTTGCTGGGGAAGGGAATTTAAGCCAAAAGAATAAATGGATACATTGGAGATTCCTTAAAGTTCTTACTGTAATTATATAGCCTTGGGAGATGAGGAATTATAAAGTAGATGTTGGCCTAAACATTGGACATTTTCCCAAAAAGATAATTGTTTTGTTTCTTTCTCCCCTCAGAAAAAAAGAAACAGAAATCATATTAATACTGTAGTCAGGACTAAGAAAATGAGCCTGTTTTAACTTAAAATATACCAAAAATAAGAGACAATATTGTAGGGGTCAGCAAAACCTAGCCAGAGAAGTATTTTTATTTCTGCTATTAGTTAAACATTGACTTCTAAAATAAGATAAATAGCTTGGCCAATAATAATGATTAGACTCTGACCTGGTTTTAAGAAGAAAGTAGACTTAGAGTATTCCCCCATTCTGATGATGCCCTCTCCTGATTGGTTGGGGGTAGGGAGGGCAGAAGGGGAAAAGGGCACCGTGGGAGAGGAAGTGACCGTGAAATCATGGCACTCCCATCATGGACTTAGGATGTCATGGAATATATCTTCATTTAGTTGCTGTTTTAACACTCAACTCAATTCTGATAATTTTCTCTACAACACAAAGAATGGAAACTACATCTCCTTAGAACACCTGAAAGATCAGTGTGCTCCAATATCAGAACCAGTGGTAGGAGTTTAGGAGCAAGGTGGGTGATTATTGCTGTTTCTTCCTGCCTTTTCCAACACCCAAATAATTAGGCTGATTCTCTTCCTTTGGTCTGGAGTTTAAAACATGCAATGCAATGAAACATTGGCAGGCTAGAAAAGATTTAAGGAAACTGGTCCTTAAAAGGAAAATGGCTAATCCTGAAGCCACTTGTAACCAAATGAAGACAGACCCCTTATCTCCTCCCTCCCCTCCTACAGACTGACCTTGGAATTCCTCAGCAGGAGGTACAATGGAAGAGCAATTTTAGGTCCCCAGTCAGGGTCTCTGAAGACCATTCTTTAGGCATGAAAAATGCTTAGACATTGTTAAAAACCAGCATAACCCAAAGCCTTAGTTTGGATCCAGATGAAACAAAGCTCAGACTCCAGATTCAAACATTGTTTAGTTTCAGACTATAGGTTCCTGTCACTGTGAAAGTTTTTTTTTTCTTTTATTTATTTTCAGCATAACAGTATTCATTATTTATGCACCACACCCAGTGCTCCATGCAATCTGTGCCCACCACTAATACCCATCACTTGGTTCCCCCAACTTCCCACCTCCCGCCACTTCAAACCCCTCAGATTGTTTTTCAGAGCCCATAGTCTCCCATGGTTCACCTCCCCTTCCATTTTCCCCTAACTCCCTTCTCCTCTCTAACTCCCCATGTCCTCCATGCTATTTGTTATGCTCCACAAATAAGTGAAACCATATGATAATTGACTCTCTCTGCTTGACTTATTTCACTCAGCATAATCTCTTCCAGTCCCGACCATGTTGCTACAAAAGTTGGGTGTTCATCCTTTCTGATGGAGGCATAATACTCCATAGTGTATATGGACCACATCTTCCTTATCCATTCGTCTGCTGAAGGGCATCTTGGTTCTTTCCATAGTTTGGCAACCGTGGCCATTGCTGCTATAAACCTTGGGGTACAGATGGCCCTTCTTTTCATGACATCTGTATCTTTGGGGTAAATACCCAGTAGTGCAATGGCAGGGTCATAGGGAAGCTCTATTTTTAATTTCTTGAGGAATCTCCACACTGTTCTCCTAAGTGTATTGCATTCCCACCAACAGTGTAAGAGGGTTCCCCTTTCTCCACATCCTCTCCAACACATGTTGTTTCCTGTCTTGCTAATTTTGGCCATTGTAACTGGTGTAAGGTGATATCTCAATGTGGTTTTAATTTTAATCTCCCTGATGGCTAGTGATGATGAAAGACCCACAGCAAATATCATCCTCAATGGGAAAAAGCTTGCAGCCTTCCTGTTGAGATCAGGAACACAACAAGGATGCCCACTCTCACCACTCTTGTTCAACATAGTATTAGAAGTCCTAGCAACAGCAATCAAACAACAAAGAGAAATAAAAGGTATCCAAATTGAAAATGAAGAAGTCAAGCTCTCTCTCTTCGTAGATGACATGATTCTTTATATGGAAAACCCAAAAGACTCAACCTCCAAACTACTAGAACTCATACAGCAATTCAGTAACGTGGCAGGATACAAAGTCAATGTGCAGAAATCAGTGGTTTTCTTATACACTAACAATGAAAATACAGAAAGGGAAATTAGAGAATCGATTCCATTTACTATGGCACCAAGAACCATAAGATACCTGGGAATAAACACTGCAAAAGTTTTTGACGTCCCTCCTGGTGATCTTCAATGTCAAGGACATACCTCCGCCATCTCCTTCTCCTAATGCTCTCCCTTCACCACACCACCCCTTAGAATGAGCTGTCCTATAGAATTTACTCTTAGTCTGGCTTCTGGGACAATAAACCTACTTTCTAAGAAGATGTGAGGATCATCAGAGCAGGAAGAGTACCCAAGTTTCCAGTTACAGAGCAGGCATGAGCTCTGTCCAGCCCAAAAGATAATTCCCTGGTTCCCTCAGCTCTAGAGCCCTTTCCGAGCCCCTGGACCCATCTACTCTCATTCCAGCTTGTGCTTTCCTGGTTAATGAGAGATATTTATTCTTCCCTGGGTCAGTGACTATCTCATACTCTGTAAGGCATAAACACCAAGCTGGGAATCTAGAATCCTGAGTTTTACTCCCAGATCTGCCATGAATGTGCCAAGACCTTGGATAAGTCATGTGACCTCTCTGGGCCTGCGTTTTCTCACTTACAAAATAAGGAAACGAAGGTAGAATACCATGACAGTCTCTCCAGCTTTAATTTTATCAGAAATAAGTTGCTTCCTCCTCTGAGCTCCCATGGCACATTGTTCATTCTTCTCTGTAGACATGTTATTAGAATTTGTCTCTTTACAAACATTTCCCCACTGGACTGTGAGCCCCTCAAGAACAAGGACTATCTCCTCACTATTTTGTTTCCTCTGCGCTGGGGAAAAACAGAGGAAAGAAGAGGAGGAAAGGGATGGGGGTACCACCAACATTTGTTGAGCTTTGTTAAGTACAGCCTCGTGCCATACATCTACATAAAGTATTGCTTTTAAGTACAATCTCTTTTTAAAAAAAAAATACAATCATTATAATCCCAAATCTGCCAGCAATGCAACTGAGAAATTAATGTCCCCAGCTCACAGAGTTAGACCAGAAGTGAAATCCAGGTTTCCCTTCTTTGTCTACTGTCCCAGGAACTAGCACGGAGCAGCAAGGCTCTGCTCAAATTTCCCTAATATCTAGAAGATGCTCAATAAAGACTCATTTAATGGATGTGAAATAAACCTGCCCGTTTGGCTTTTGGTCATCCTTGGATGTGCCTTTGATCCTTATCTTTACTGAGGTGAGAAGGGGACGGAGTTGAGATGTGGGATAGGCAATGAGAGCACAGGGAGCAATTTTATTACCAGGGTGTAGGAATTCTTTAATTAAGAAGAGGGCAGGGCAGAACTCTTACCGGGTATGAAGAAATAATGATGAATATTCTCAAGGTAACTCAAGGTCTCACGTACCTCACCCTGAAGAATAAGCTGAAGTCCTAATTTGCATCATTACTCAACCTACACATTCACAGAGGACACAATTGTTTTTCCAGCGTCGGAAGGTCACATTATTCTTTCTTGCTCTAGTGCCCCTCACAATTATGTACAGGGGAGCAGACAAAGAAATCCATACTGAAGCCTCAAAGCATGAGGGGCTTCCGGCTCCAGAAGCCAACAAGGTGCTTGGGCTGAGGACGGCAGACACTGTGGGCTCCCATCATGGGGCCCAACCGGCAGAGATCTAGGAATTGAAATGGATTACTGTCTTCAGGGCACACGAGCCTTGTACCAATACCTAAGGAAGGCTCTTTGGTTCTAGTTAATTTATCTTAAGCACAAATAAATTGTTGGGGCCAGCTGAGTTAACATTCGCCTCCGGGGAGAAAGGAAAAAGAAAAGAGATCATCTGTTCCTGAGGGTGCCTTAGGATTGTGCCTGAAGCTCTTAACCCATTCAAGATCCACATAAATCTCTCAAGGGAGTATTTGATATTGTTTTAGCAAGGAGTGGAGGGGAGCAGTGAGAAGGACGTTCATTTCTGTCTAGTAGTGAGTTAATGCCTGTCTGCAGGCAAAGCACCCAAAAAATAGCACATTACATTTACTTCTTTCTAAATAGAGTACTGCTTTAATAGCTGGTTGGAAGATAAAGCTGTTTGATATCCATTTATGAAACAAACAACAGATCCTAACACTTGAGAGAGGTAGGTTGTGTGAGAAGGTGCCCAGTATTCCTAAAACACCATGTAAGGGCCTTAAACTTTGATTGGCTTTTTCTGCTTAACTCTGCAGTAGATTTTGTGTATCCATTTCTTCAATAAATCCTTAATGAGTGCCTGTCACGAGAGGTAAAACATCAGAATAATTAAAACCCGGACCCTGGAACCATATTGCCTGGTCTGAATCCTGGTTTAGCCACTTATTACATGTGTTTATTGTGGCAAATTGCTTAAGTTCTCTGTGCCTCAGTTACCTTATCTGTAAAATGGGGGTGATAATAGTGCCAATTTCGGAAGGTTGCACGCGGATTAAATTAGTGAATACATAAAGCACTTGAAACATCTCTGTGACACATGGAAGGTTTAGTATTGCATACCATGTGCAGGAGCCAAAGCTTTCACTCAAGCTATTAAGACCTATGGGATGAAGAGACACTGAATGGATTGGATTTCTCATTTGGATAGAAAGGACAAGGGACACATATATCAGAGGTTTAGGAAAGCTCTGTAGTGTAAAACAGTGTTCATCCCAGTTGTACCCCAATTGGTAAGCCAGAGGGTTGTGTGCAGTATAAGGAAAAAGAATTTTCTTACAATTTTAATGTATATGTAAAGTCATGTATTAAGAAAAATGTAACTAACACATTACATTTTTTATTTTATGCATATTATTGCTTAGGAATAAATAAAAAAGAAATACTTAGCTTGATCTAAACAGAGGACTTCTAGGTTCCCATAGAATAATAGCAGCTACTTAAATTTAAACTTCTTACATATCCTCCAAAAAAAAAAAAAAAACAAATAGAGCAAATATAGTTGAACTTGTGCCTCTGGTAACATCGTTAGGAGACAGCACCGGGAATACAGTAGATTAGGTGACTTAGTTACTGTTCAGAAAATATTTACTCTCTATTTCCCACCTAAGAATCACTACCACCATCCCCTGACATTGAGCTTGGTGGCAGGATCTGCTTTGACCAATTACATGGCAGGGACATGTGTAGGCAGAGAGCTGATACGTGTTACATGGTGGGGTTTGGTCTTTTGCATGCCTGTCTTTTGCCATGAAAAGACTATGCCTTATATAACAGCTAGTCCAAGAAAGATGACAGACACTTAAAGGAGACCTGGCTACAGCGTGTAGCTTGTAACAGAGCTTGGCTGAATCCAGCCTAGATCAGCTGAATCCATCACCTTACAAAAACGTAAGTGAAAAATGAATGTTTGTTGTTTTATGCTCTTGAGATTTAGGGCTGTTTGTTTTGCAGCAATATGAGACAGACAGAAATTAGTACCGAAATTAGGCAGAAATTAGAAGTAAAATACTGCTTTAACAAACATTTGAAATATTTGGTATTGATTTGGGGACTAAGAAGTAGGCAAGGAAGAAAGTCACAGGAAGATGGAAAATAGTGATCTGTATTTTACAGTGGCAAATTATTTGGTAAAATATCAGTTGTTGTATCTTAAAGGGCAGAAAATGTGTGAGCTGATTACTACTAGTTGCATTTGATAAGGTACTCCATGAATGTGATTAGGCCAGAAAAATACTAACCAGCGAGCAAACAGTATTTAGAGGAAAATTGCAGTGTTTATTAGTAAACCACAGGCATTGCCATTATGACGGAACCTCAGAGGAAAGGCCAAACCAAAGGTTTTTCAGTAAAACATGACCTCAGGATAAAAATCAAATCAAGGGTGTGGCTACAATGCTTGTTTATATCACTGAAGAGGTGAAGGTAGTCTAGTAGACTTCAGTTTAGTTTGAAACAACTAAACAAAAGATAACTAGGAAGCCTGATAACATGATCCCAAAGAAGCATGTTGTGTTCAAACCTTTACTGCAATTTAAGCCCAGAAAGAGAGAGAGATGTGTATCAGAAAGAAAAAAAGGAAAAAAAAAAAGTGTGTGACTCCAGGAACTTGTGTTAATAGACATCAAATAATAAAACAAGAAGGAACTCTCAAAAGTTGGAGCCAACAGTAAAGAGGAAGCCTGGACAGAGAACTACTCCTACAGGGGATCTCTAGAGCCTATTGGAAGAATATTTTTATCCCCACTGTAGTAGAATCTGACATTTGCCCTGCAGGATTTAGCATTTCTGTGGACATGTGATTATGTGCTCTGTGACTACTATTCTTGCCAGTTTAATGTTAGAATATTTAGAATGAAGTTAATTAATTAGGTGGACCTGTTTCTGGTCCATCAGAATCTCTTCTGGTCCACAACTGTCTGTTGGATATGTGAGGAACAGTGGTGTATAACAGTGTCATAGGGTCTCTGGATCAAGAGAAACCACAGCAGCTTTGACACAGATCATGAAATCCTGGTCTGCACCCCTTAGGCCACAATTTGACAAAAGTTTGGGGCCCTTGGCATAAGACTGAGTGTATTTTGAGTATAGGAAGGATATAGATATTTATTTATGGGAAGGCTTATGGTAAATTAGATTATTGTTCAACAAGTATTCACTTCCCATTTCTCTTAGCTTTTTGGAGAAAACAAATTTTTTGGCCCCATTGATTTTGGATTCATTCAAGTGCCTTCATTGGTCAATGGGATACATTGCAAATAGAGAACTGAAATGTATTCTCATAGAGGACCTTGGTTTCTTGCACGCCTGCCTTTTGTCATGAAGATAGCATAACGTGCATAGCTACTAGTTCAAGGAGAATACAAACCATGTAGAATAGACCAGAACCCAATCTGCAGTTGCAACTAAGCCCAGCCAAACCCAGCCTCGATCAGCCCTATCTCAACAGACCCAAAGATGGAGAAACAACAACATAAAAGCTTGTGGTTATATACCATTTAAGTGATTCCTGATACAGTAATAGCTTACTGATATTAAAAGAAAGCTACAAATTTTATTTTACAAAGAAATATAAAACTAAACATCTGGAACCAGAAGAAAACTACAAAGTTTACAAACTACAAACTACAAACAAAAGGGAAATAAACATCCAAAACTAGCAGAGCCACAGAATTATACAGATACATACAGAGATTCAGGGGGAGACTATAAAGAAAAGAAAAGTGCAAGGCAATTTGCAAAATATATATGTATATACATGTATATGTGTGTGTGTGTAAATATATATATATATATATATATATATATATATATATATATATATTCACCTCCAGAAAGAGAGAATCCCATCCTAAGGTGACAAATACCGAGAAAAGCCCTGAAATGGTAGATAAGAATATTGGCATATTGGCAACTGGCAATTAAAAGGGGTTTGAAAAGGTATGGTTTCTGATGTGGCAATATGGGGAAAGTGAAGCTCTGGGAGAGAGGACAACTTGGAAAAGAAGGTCTCTGTGCCAGTTTTCAATTTATTGTCTCTCAGCTCCTTGCCCTGCTTCGTAACACTGAAGCCAAGCCCTGTAAACACGTTTCCTTTGCCAGCTGGCACAACGTAAAGCTTTATCAACAGCGAGTGCTGGAGTAACACTTCAAGGTGAGAGCCACATGAAGATACTTCTCTCCTAGATTCTAATTCACCATCTTTTAAATTCAGCATTTACAGCCTTAGTGGCCTTCTTGGACCCATTCTGGATATGCCCTTTGGCCACTCTGTCTCTGTCTAGCAACCACCTCTCACCCACTCCAGGGAGCTACTTCCTTGGTCACTCCCATTGCATCCCTAAGCCATGCTCTCCGCACCCAGCGGCTAACCCTGGGGGCTTCCAGGGGACCATGTCCGCAACAGCTTCAGCTACACTATCAGGCAATTGTACTTCCACTGGACCCATGTCATCTGGCAATTTCGTCATTAGAGTCAGGCTGTCCGTCCCCCTTTAAACAAATCTGAATCTCATATTCATGGGTATGATGTGTTCTTCTAAGTTCTTGGTTTCGTTATTGCCATTCTCTTTCAGCCTAGAAGTAGCAGTTGGTTTCTTTAACTTGCCCTTCCAGAACACTTAGGGTCCTCTTTTTTATCTCTTTTAGTAGTCAATTACCTATTACTAGTTAACATTTCTTTACATTAAGCTAACGTTTTCAACTTCCAGTTATTGATGCTTTTTTATCTCCTGCCTGGACCCGGACTGATACAGTGTTCCTTGGCTTGGCTTGGTGGTAAAGGGAAAGGAGGAACCAAGCAGTTGAAATCAGAGCTCCGCGGAAATAATGGAAGAAACGCCTCAGAAAACCAGAGCAATTTTCTCCCCGAATAGACACCATTAGTTAAAGAGAGTGGACTTCACTATACAAAAGAAATGTAAAGGGACTTAGCAAGCCAAGCAACTCTTCTCACTTCTCCATACAAACATCCTCCATATTTTTAATCTGGAAATTTTCGACATATTTTAAAGTAAATATCAGAAAGCATCAAGCAAAGCTACTCTAAGAAGAAAATGGAAACTGTGAATCAACTCTTCGACTGACGAAAAATTCCCTCCCTGCCCCCAGTTAATCATGAAGTAGAGGAAAACTGTAACACAGTAGTCCAACAGGAATTAATTTAAAGAGCATTTGCTAAAGAAAGATTTATTTCAACCAGGGATTAAAACTCATTACAGAAATGGGGGGGGGGGGGGACGAAAAGGACATAAAATGAGAATTGGCTAAACTCAGAAAAAAAAACTGAGGAAAAAGACAATCTCAGAAGGGAACACTAGATTATGAAGTACTTGGGTGAAAATAGATTTGATTGAAAATATATTAAATAAAATTGATAGGAGAAAGGAAAACAGCCCAGAGAAGGAAAAGAAAGAAAGAAGTATGTAAAAAGTACTAGAGACAAAGTGATATATAGAAAACAAGCAAGGGATATCCAACATATATAACTGGAGATCCCAAAACAAAAAGAGTAAGACAGAAGGACAAAATAAAGATTTCTGAATAATGCAAGAAAACTTTTTAAAAATAAAAAAGAACTGAATCTACATATCAGAAGAGTCTACAGTATACTTCAAAAAACTTGATTCTAAATGGTTAACACCAGAATATGGTCTAGTAAAATTATTCAAATAATGAACGTTTTTAAAGATTTTACCTATTTATTTGATAGCGAGAGAGACAGTGAGAGAGGGAACACAAACAGGGGGAATGGGAGAGGGAAAAGCAGGCTTCTTGTTGAGCAGGGAGCCAGATGCGGGGCTTGATCCCAGGACCCCAGGATCATGACCTGAACCAAAGGCAGATGCTTAACGACTGAGTCACCCAGGTGCCCCCCAAATAATAAATTTAATGAAAAAACGTTTCTAGGACTCTGGACATAAAGACCAAGTCATTTGCAATGAATGCATACATACCATGCCAGGCTCCAGCTTCTCAAAAAAAATATACAAAGCAACTCAACAGTGAAACAACATTTCCAAGAACTCAAGAAACATAAAATGGTGAATTTTTACTTGTAAGTTGCACCTCAATAAATCTAATTTTTTTAAAAAACAGAACTCAAAATAAAAAAGTTAGTAGAAGATCCTGGTAAAATCAGAAGGCTACAAGAACCCAGTGTTTTAGTCTTCTTGAATATTCACACTAAAACAAAGAATGTAACTAGAGAGCAAAACCAAAAGCTCATAGACAACATAAGGAGAAGCCCAAAATAAGTAACAGGTGTTGACTGGAAAGCTTGGAAGGCCAATTTGACAAATGTAGCTGGAACAGGATATTTTGCCCTTCATTGTGGGTGAGTACAAGTGAGCTGCAGCACAGTTCAAAAAGAATGGAGAAATCAGCCTTCTGTAAACTCTGAAAACTGACTAGTTAACGATCTCCTCCAGGAAAGTGCTGGAAACGGATGGAATGGAATAAAAATTGAACAGGATAAGGAAAATAAGATAAAGAATTTTAAAAATAGATGAAATTAGGGAAGAATAACATGGCCAGGAGACCTCAGGCAACAAATTGTTTTTTGGTTGGTTTTTTTTTTTTTTAACACTACACAAAACCACAGAAGAAAGAGTGCTGTAAAGTTAGAAAGTCTATCTTGACCTGAACACAGATTTTTTTTCTAAAATTTCAGGAAAACAATTTTATGTAAATAAGAGCATGAGAAAAACATTGAGGTTAAATCCCAAACAAAATAACTGTAATTTTTAGAAACTAGAATAAGTTAGAATAAGGAATGTATATAGGAAATCTGAACAAGACAGATGAACAAGCAAAGAAACAAAAAGCAGAAACAGA
This sequence comes from Mustela lutreola, assembly GCF_030435805.1. Taxonomy (NCBI): domain Eukaryota; kingdom Metazoa; phylum Chordata; class Mammalia; order Carnivora; family Mustelidae; genus Mustela; species Mustela lutreola. The sequence continues at coordinate 94,563,888 of NC_081297.1, forward strand.
CCCATGGTGGGGGAGTGATGGGCAAAATGGGTGAAGGGGAGTGGAAGATAAAGGCTTCCGGTTATGGGATGAGTAAGTCCCAGGGATGGAACATACAACATACAGAATATAGTCAATGTATGGTGGCTACACTTGGGGTGATCGCAGCATGATGTAAGTTACAAGTCATCAAATTATTCTGTTGTACACCTGAAACTAATGTAACATTGTGTATCAACTGTATTTCACTAAAAAAAGAGAAAAGTTTAATGTAGGGGGGGAAAAAGGATGTGGAGCAGAATAACATCCCTTCCAAGAAAAAATAATTGCCCTCAGAGAGATCAAAACTGTAACCTACGATTTCAAAACTAAAAAGACACTTTTAGGGCGCTTGGGTGGCTCAGTGGGTTAAAGCCTCTACCTTCGACTAGGGTCATGATCCCAGGGTTCTGGGATCAAGCCCCGCATCGGGCTCTCTGCTCAGCAGGGAGCCTGCTTCTCCCCTCTCTCTCTCTGCCTGCCTCTCTGCCTACTTGTGATCTCTGTCTGTCAAATAAATAAAATAAATAAAAATCTTTAAATAAATTTTTTAAAGACACTTTTTTATTAAATTGATTTATTTCAGAAAAATAGTATTCATTATTTTTGCACCACACCCAGTGCTCCATGCAATCCATGCCCTCTATAATACCCACCACCTGGTACCCCAACCTCCCACCCCCCGCCACTTCAAACCCCTCAGATTGTTTTTCAGAGTCCATAGTCTCTCATGATTCACTTCCCCTTCCAATTTACCCCAACTCCCTTCTCCTCTCTAACACCCCATGACCTCCATGATATTTGTTATGCTCCACAAAGAAGTGATACCATATGATAATTGACTCTCTCTGCTTGACTTATTTCACTCAGCATAATCTCTTCCAATCCCATCCATGTTGCTACAAAAGTTGGGTATTCATCCTTTCTGATGAAGGCATAATACTCCATAGTGTATATGGACCACATCTTCCTTATCCATTCGTCCACTGAAGGGCATCTTGGTTCTTTCCATAGTTTGGCAACCGTGGCCATTGCTGCTATAAACATTGGGGTACAGATGGCCCTTCTTTTCATGACATCCGTATCTTTGGGGTAAATACCCAGGAGTGCAATTGCAGGGTCATAGGGAAGACACTTTTAAAAAGAGATTAAAGGGTGCCTGGGTGGCTCAGTTGGCTAAGTGTCTCCCTTCAGTTCAGGTCATGATCTCAGGGTCCTGGGATGGAGTCTCACCTCAGGTTCCCTGCTCAGAGGGGAGTCTGCTTCTCCCTGTTGTGAAGTATAAATGAGATAATCCATCTCAAGCACTCAGCAAAGTGCAGATCACATAGTAATCACTCAAAAATGCTATTTGCTGTTGTTATTGCTGTGGTCATTGTTTTGGGGAATGACAGAAGCTTTTAACTCGACATCTTTTTTATGGACTACTAGGGACTTCTGTGAGTCCTCTTTCCATATGCACTGCAGCTATCAGAGTTCTTTTTCTTCTCTGCTGTTCCAATTATAGTCCGGAGAAAATTCTGACTTCATTTCTTTCAGCACTAAATGCTTTGGGATGCATAGGAAAATGAAGTGTTATAGATTTCCGAACTATATTAAACCAATATAACTTGCTGCCCAACTGCCAGAGGGACCAGCATGGCAGTAACTGCTAGAATGATGGTGACCAGAGAATTTGGGAGGGAACTCATTTAGCCTATGGCAAGCATGCCTTCTACCTCCTCAGGGATCAGGAGACAATACACTTAGGAGACTAACACTTCTGGATTGGGTCAGTATTTGGAGATGTAGCCTCTAAAACAATTACCCTTCTCAGTATACTTTCCACTGATATATTTGTCAGTACACACACACACACGTACACACACACACGTGTGTGTGTGTATATAATTAATATACAATATTATAAATATTATATATATATAAAACACATGGCCTCTTTGTATTCATCAGCCAACTGCTCCAATGAGTGTCGATTTCCTACTGACCCATCATGCATCACTGCCTTTTACCCAATTCTCACAGCAGGTAAGGAGATGCCTTCTGGGACAGAATGCTTGCAATTAGTTTTAGTCTGCTTTAGCCTAAGGTACACGTTCAACAGGGAGTAGAAATTGCAAGCATCTCCCCTCCCTATACGCCACCATTTAGGGCTTTCACATTCTACTCTCCTTTCCCCTACCTGAATTTTCACAGCCAACTCAGTTCAGCTCAGTATCTCAATTTCAGATATTTAAATCTACTTGTTAAAATCTACATAGTGCTTTCCTCCTCATCATTTCAACCATATACCAGGCAAGTATTAACGTCTTTTATTTTTTACAAGGAATCTGTTCTGGTGTTTACATGACTTAGCCACAGTTCCACATGGCAAATCTGGGACAGCAGACATCTCCTTTTTATACATGTCATGTCTATGACTTCCTTCCACTATGTCCCGCAGACACTGCATTCTCTTATGAGATAATTTGAGATGTTTTATTTACGTATTTACTGATTTATGAATGTATTTATTTGTCGATGTGTTGGTTGATTTTATATAAATTATTATACTATTTGTTATATGACTATCTGATAGAAATGGAATAATATACAATTAAATAGAGCAGTCTACAATAATTACTAGACATCTTTAACAAGTAATGAAACTAAATTTTCAAAGAAACATCATCATTAAAAATGCAGGTTTACTTCTAAAAGCTCTATCAAAATGCCATCTTTTATCATCTCCTCTTGGGACTGCTTTGTTCTATTTTCAATTCATTTCCAATGATTTTTTTAAAATATTTTAACTATTCAGAGAAGTATGAAGGCTAATATAATGAACATTTTCATACCCACTACCCAAATGTTAACATTTTCACCATATTTACTTCAAATTTTTCCTCTTTTTTTGGAAATAAAATATTTCAGAAGAGGCTAACGTTTCCACATTCTCTTCTTCCAGTCTTATTGCTCCCCTTCCCACCCCAAAACAAACCACTGGCGTGAAGGTAGTATGTATCTTTTCCATTCATGTTTTTAAATATTTACTCCGCAAGCATTCATCTATTCATTTAAAAATATAAACTTTACGCAAATAGTACCACCCTCCTTTATATATCATTATACAGCTTGGTTTTTCGACCTAATATTGTGCTTTTGAGGTCCATCATAAGTAAGGAAAATCCTTTTCATTTTTTTATCTACTAATATATTTTTTAAACTTATTTCAACCTTATTTTGTGTTTTCTTTTCTATGTTTTTTTCTTTCATTGCCTCTCTTTGCCTGCCTCGTGTTAAATTAATAAAGTTGTCTATAGTACTGCTTCCCCTCATTTGTGAGGTGGAAACTGTAGATTATTCTTATGTTGCACAGAGATGTTTGTGTTTGAATATACTTTTGACTTTGAAATAGTCTCCCTTAAAAAAAAATTCCATATGTAGAAAGTCATTGAAAAACTTCAGGGGCGCCTGGGTGGCTCAGTGGGTTAAAGCCTCTACCTTCGACTAGGGTCATGATCCCAGGGTTCTGGGATCGAGCCCCGCATCGGGCTCTCTGCTCAGCAGGGAGCCTGCTTCCTCCTCTCTCTCTCTGCCTGCCTCTCTGCCTACTCGTGATCTGTCTGTCAAATAAATAAATAAAATCTTAAAAAAAAAAAAAAAAAACTTCAAAGAGTGGCCTTCCCATGACATCTTACCCAGAAATTTCTTGAACTCTTTTATAGCCTAAACCTACCTATCAACTTTGCCTTGGATCTTATTGTCCAAAATAAAATATAATTAGTCTTTCAGTGTATGTTAAACCCTCCCATTTATTTCTTTCTGAATACCTGGATATTTTTCCACTCTTCTGAATTCTGTGGGCCCAGGGGAACAGCTAACATTTCCCACTATTCCTTCCAGACCAGGAAGATTCTAGCCTCTCCTCACTTTACAGTAGTCCTACACATGAAATAAGTCGTTCCACTTGTGAAACCATTGCTCTTTAGATATTCCTTTCCCATCCTAATTCCCAGCTCTACCATGGCATAGTCATGCCCTCCTACATCACTACAGCATCTGAGATATTTTTCTTCTCTAATCTGTTCTACATTCCTGATGGCCTGAAAATTCATGTTGAGGCTCTTTTAGAATCTTGACTTTAAGGTTCTCCTTCTCGATAACATCACAGAAAAAGCTCTGTTTCATCCTTGACTCTCTGTTTCATCCCCACCTGATGGTTCACAACTTCAGGAGCTTCCTAGGTAAAATTTCAAAGTAGCCTCCATACTTGCAAGGCAGAGAGAGACTGAAGAAAGAGTCAGACCACTCCATATCGGCAGCTGACAGATTTAATAAGCAGGGGAACTTACATATCAATCTTGTCTTTGGTGACTGCAAGACGGGTACATCCCCATTCCCACCACGAGAGTCTTAAAAGTAGATATAGGGGTCTTACCTGGATCCATACACCACATCATTAGCTCAAGACTATGTCCTTGGGGCAGCTTCTGGAATCCGGGAAGACCAGCAGAATGCACATTCTAAAGATGAAAGGGAACAGGAAACCTCTGATTGCCAGGGTCAAGCGTGGCAACAAACAGTCACATCCTTTCCATGACCTGCTCCAACACCACCTTAGGTAGACTTCATGGTTCTTTTCCCGTGGAGTGGAGAATCCTTTTCCAGCATTCTGAATGTCCTCCTTTCCTCTTCACCTATCCCATTCCTGTATCATCCTCAAAATTTATGTTCTCTGTTTGTGTATTTTCATTGGTTCAATAGTTTATTCACTTAAAAACCATTGAGATTTTGCTATGTTCTATGTTTGCACTAGGCTCTAGTATGAAAATAAAGCAACGGTTCAAATGCTAATGATATTCTGTAGAAATTTACAGTCTAAAATAATAGATTATGCATATATAGAAACAATTATACCCCGGGAATGCAGAGGAGGCAGAAGTGCCATAGAGAAAGCATCATGTGAGCAGGGGAACGGGGTCTTGAAGGATGAGAAGAATGTAGGCATCAGATTAAGGGAAAAGAATCCAGGTAAAGGGAAGAATATATAATTATCATTCGTCTTCAACTACAGTTTCCACTTCTTAGAGACAGGAACCATATGTTTTATTTTTATATCTCTCACAATGTTTTACAAAGATCTATGTTAAAAGGAGCTCAATGGATAAAGAATAATGTTATTAAATATGATGTGAAATGTTTTCCCATCATTTGATCTCTGTCTTCTTGTTCAGGGAATGAGTTAGCTATTTATTAATTCATTCTAGCAACATTTATCAGTGCCTGGTATGTGTTAGCTCCATTATATGTCATGATAGAGAAATAAGCAAGCCAAGCATTCCCAGCAAACATCTCAGTCTTCGGGAGTACCTCTGGCCAGGAGGCTGGAGGTGTGCTAGGAGTTCAGTGTTCAGTGTTCAGACCCTTCCATGTGTGGCAAGTGCATCAAGCAATTCCATGTGTATGAATTCACATCCCTCGTGGCCCTGGTACTTCCCACTGACACTGAAAAGACTTTGTTACAGATCTAAGGGATTTTCCAGTAGGAAAACAGCCCGGAGGCGCAGTGGACCTCATCCAGAAAACTGATGGTTAAACTCCCCCAGGTTGAAAAGTCTGAGGGGCAGCCGTGGAAGCAGAGGCTTTGCCTCCAAACCGTACAACTGGCTGTGCTTCTCCATGACTGTTGCTTTTCTTGTGCTTGTTCTCTGTCCTCAAGGCCATCTTATTCCCAAGCAGCCAAAGCAAACAATACAGGAAGCCAAATTGGTTATTCAGTTACAAAGGAGTGTGTGTGTGTGTGTGTGTGTTTTCTCTCATCTAAATCCTAAAAAAGATCTGTATATATGTGCCATCTACATATTTCCCCCAATTTTTTTTTTACCTAAATCTACCTTCTGCTAAAATAAAATAAAATGGAGACTTATCTTGAAAATTCTCCAAGCAGAGAAACCAGTTAAGCAATACAAGCAAAACAATCTAGCTTACTTCATGAACATAAGCAAAATTAAGCAAAACTTAACAGGTTATTCTTGTAAATGCCTCTGATAATCATAAAAACTTAAGTCATCTTCCTAAAATGATGTAAGATAATCACTTTTAACCAACCCCCTACCATCTGGAAACCCCCACTGGGATAGCCAATCATTATAAAGGTTAAACAACTTTCTCATTTCACTTTATAAGCCATCCTGTTACACCATACCTCGGAGCTTCATACCAGGTTCAAGTTTGAAGTCTCCCTGTTCACAAACCATTTGTTCCTTGCTCAATAAAATATTCATAGTAAGTAAGGCTCTCTGAATTTTCTTTTGACACTGCATAGAGTCGCATGTTCTTAGCTTAAAAGTATTTTGTCCATTGGTTGCACAATATTTTAATTCTAAACATCCCTACCAAAAATAAGATTGCATTAAACCTTCTGCCAACTTTAAACTAATAAACAATCCTAGGGTCAAGAATGGTTTTTATAGAAAATCACAACTAGGATGGGGTGCCTGGCTAAGTCAGTCAGTTAAGCATCTGCCTTTGGCTCATGTCATGATCTCAGGGTCCTGGGATCGAGCCCGGAACTGGGCTTCTTGCTCAGTGGGAAGCCAGCTTCTCCCTCTGCCTGCTGTTCCCCCTCTTTGTGTTCTCTCTCAGTCTGAAGAATAAATCTTATTTTTTAAAAAGCACCTTTATAAATCAGACAATATTCATTTGAATTCTGACCATGAAACCTTTAGCAATATATATGGCTGTGGACTTACAACAATGATGCGCATGGACTGGTTTTGCTTCCAAAAAATGGGAACAATGATACCACAACACTAACTGGATTGTTGTGAGGGTTAAGCACATGCCTGGCAAACCTTCACTAACTAGTGACAATTTTATTTTTATTATTATAATTACTACAACCGTCCAACACCTGGGCTCAGTGGCTGCTTGAACTGTTTGTTCACTCCCTCTCTCCATCTGCTGCCGGAAGCAGGAAGGGGAGCTTCCAGAAAGGCAGCCTGCAGGCTCTGGCTTCTGAGTAGGGCATGGTAAGGGTGCAGCTCGGCCCCGTCTGCCCCTGATGATGCATAGTCTCCACCAGCGCAAAGGCACGAGCAGGGCACAAATCCATCCTGCAGAATCGGCCTCACCAGACCAGATCCCTTCACTGCTATAGAGCAGTTTTAATCATCCAAGCTGCTGCGGTAAAAGTCTTCAGTTTTCGCATTCTAGAAAAGCTGTCCCTAGGTCTATAAACTAAGGTGGCAATGGTGACTCATTCAGATGCTCACAATCCCCAGTTCTCAGACAATTGAGCGGTGTTTGGAGGCGCCATGAAACACACCACCATTCCATGACATGGAGGTAGAGTATGCTCACCAGGAAGTGGGAGGGGGGCCCCAGGGAGGGAACAGTGGCTTTCTGTCATCAGCCCTTTCCTGGCCAGACCTATCACAGATGGGGTGCATATTCTGTCTGCCACAGCCTGGACACCATGTTCTCAAAAGCCCAACGTTAATTAACAGCAGACGTGGCTTACGTGACTTAACTTTTGAAAATGTCTGCTTATTCATTGCTCTAACCATCTCTCCCCAACCCCAGTCCTTCCTCCACCTCAGGCATCTTCACAGACTGCCTGATTAGAGTGAAGAAAATCCACAGAAGTGGCCTAGTGAACATCTGGAAAGCATCTGTCTACCATCATGGAACTGATTGCAGGTGGTGCTGGGGGGAGAGAGTTAATACTAATGAATAAGGCTAATTGATTATTAAGCACTATTAGCCTGGCAATAATACCCACATTGGAATTCTGCCAATCACTTTGAGTTAGTTACAGGGAATAATCCTTACTTTGCTGGGGATCAGGAAATGCAGGACAAATCAGAATGTCTGAACTAGGACGCTGCAGGGGACTCTGGATACCAATAGTGATAAATGTGAATATTAGAAGTATTTAAAATGCATACACCAATGGCATTCCTAAGGATTCCCAAGCAGCTGAGCTGACTGAAATTTATTATAAAGTTCTCTGCCGCCTCTTAAATTTGCAGTAATAATCACCATCTATTATTCCTAAGAGAGGGGTGAGAAGTTGGGTGACAGGATAGGAGTGGTAGTTTAGACCTAATACAAACTTCTTCCTTCTCTCTCCCCCAGAAAAGCAGAAATTCAGAAAACAAATTTAAAAAAAAAACATTCTGACTAAGGAGTATATACTATATGTTTGGGTGGGGGTATTCGTAAACAACAGTTGTGTTTGGTAATGTTTTGAGAAAAAAAAAAGTGTTGTTATGTCTTAAATTCTTTGAACAAAAGATTTTTGAGGGCCTATCATAATCCAGGCACTGTGCTAGGTGCTGTATATAAGCATATTTTCTTTTCTAAGAAAGCTCATAGTCCAATAGAGGGAGACAAATATGTGTTTTAAAACCCTTCTCCTTTGGGCAATGGAAGGACTCTTTAATTACCAAACAACTAGATCCCAGATACAACACACTTTGTAATTCCTTATTGGACTCACAAGAAATCTCCATGAATTATTCACACCAACCCTCCCTATTGCCCCCCCAAAAATGAGCTGATGGGAGGGAAAAGCTATAAGCAAATGGGAAAGATAGAATCGCCTTAAGGGAAAATGCCAATAGCAGTACTATCAGGATATTAGCACTGGGCCAGCAGTCAAATGGGGAAATTAAACCTACAATACTTGCAGGTTTTTGAAGGGAGCTCACATAGTCACACATCAGTAGAAGATGCCACCTGTTAGCAAAAGTATGCAGATCCTTTCTGGAGGAAAATAGCCCTGATTTTAGGCCCTCTGTATTCCCACAGATTAAAAGCAAGCAAAAATGAGCTCACAACCAAAAGCCACCACAACAAACGGACCCTTATGGAATAAGGGTCCAGCATACCCTTTTGCTGATATCCATGCAGGCAGAAACTATCAGCAGAAGATCAGTAAGCAAATGAGTCCTCCAGACTCTCAACATTCCAGAGGGAGATGTGCTTGTGCAAGGGCAAAGCTGGATTCACTGTGGGGCTGGACAATGCTGGACTTGCTACCCTCTTTTCTTTTGTAGATGAGGAGTACTTAGAAAACAAAACAAACAAAAAACCGCACTTCATCAGAATTTTGGATTTAACTGCCAAAGGGCCTATGTAAGGGGCCATCTGTTTAAGGCAGTGCATGGAAATGCCAGCAGCTATCTGGTACTGCAAATCCTGGGGCCCGCCATTCTATAGAAGTTGGGTTCCACTGAACCATCTTTATTTTGGGTAAGGAATAAAATAACGCCTGATTCCCTGGGCTTCTATCGCCCTTCTGGCTATGAGAATATGAGTCATTGGTCCCTTGTACACCATAGGACATTGTTAGAGAGCTCAGAAAATGCAGGATTATCCAAAGGCACTCCTGTTTGTCATTTACTTTTAGCTGAAATGACAGATAATAAATTTAGACCTTAAGGGCTTCTGATATAAAATTGTCAGTAACTGAGTGTAGAATAGCTAGGTATGAAATGTTTGTAGAAATAAAGGATGGAATCACAAAGTTGAGTGTGCTATAAGAAACTATCGAGAAAGAAGAATCAAATAGAACCTTAGTTATACAGCAACTGATACACATCTAAACACAGAATCAGTAAACCGTAAACTAAAGTTAAAAAAAATAGCCATAAAATACATGGATAGATGAGGAGATGGAAACTATGAGAGGTTCAGTGATATGGAAGAGAAAAGAGAACATTTAATCTATGCTTACTCAGAGTTCAAAGGGAAAGAATGTAGAGAACGAAAGAGAACAATATTTGATGAGCTAATTTCTGAGGATTTTCCTTAGAAAAGGCATGAATCTACAGATTCATAAAGTACAATGTACCCTAAACATGATAAATAAAAATAAATACACACTCTACATTAATCATAATAAAACTGCAGAACACCAAAGATAAAGGAAAAGATCTTAGATATTATTATAAAAGTTTCCATTATAGTGAATCCTTGTTTTAGTTTCTTCTGGACCTTAGAGGCAAAGTCAATACCTATTATTATCATTGTCCTCACAAGGCCTCTCCAGTTATTGATCAATTCATTTATTCACTTATTTATCTTTTATATCTCTGTACCACACTCTCATTTTCCTCCCTGCCTCACCAACAACCTTTTCAAAGTATATCCTTTTTCTTTGTATATGTTCTTGTAAAATGCATATTGTTACTCTGTGTGCATGTATTGCTAATTCAAATAAATGGTGCTGAATCACACCTCACCATCTATTTCTAACTTCTTTTTGGCCAAGCGCTGTGTTCTGAAGATCTATCTATGTTATACAGCAGTATTTTTCAAAGTGTGGGCAGTGACCCATTAGTGAGTCACAGAGCCAATTCCAGTGGGACCTAGATGTGTTTGGTTAAATGAAATAGGAAGAATAGAAAATTTAAAAATTTATCACAAGTTTTGGGGGAAATTGGAAGGGGAGGTGAACCATGAGAGACTATGGACTCTGAAAAACAATCTGAGGGTTTTGAAGGGGTAGGGGGTGGGAAGTCAGGGTACCAGGTGGTGGGTATTATAGAGGGCATGGATTGCATGGGCATGGTGTGGTGCAAAAATAATGAATACTGTTATGCTGAAAATAAAAAATAAATTTAAAAAAAATTTATCACAAGTTTTAAAGGCAAATACTGTTTCCTAAGAGTCTTGTTTCACTTTAATGTGTGTGTGTGTATACACACATATGTATGTACATACACACACTCATATATATGTGCATTACCTATCTGTATAGGTATGTGTGTTCCACATTGTGATATCAAATATATTTCTTAGAGAGGTACAACCAAAAAAATGTAAAAGCTTCAATTCTATAAGGTGTAGTGGATGTATAAAGCAAACAGTTGCTAGTTTTACCTGGGTAGTTTTGGGAGTCCAAACTTTATAGTGAAGGTAAAATGTGTGTTGATTACTGAAAGATAGTTAGGACTTCTCTAGGCCAATGACAGAAAGAGTATACTAGATTTTGGGGAAGGAGGACCATAAAAATGGACATGTCATGCAAATGGGTTTTTTTTTTTTTTAAGTAACCTTAGGTTATTGAGAATTCGATGCAGAGCAGGATGTTAAGAGGAAGGCATAGCTAAAGATTACAAGGTTTGCAGGAGCCATATTGTGAAGTTCTTCATCACCACCCTGAGGAGCTGGGACTTTATCCCATGAGCAATGAATGGACACACACTGAGGGATTTTAGACAGAGATGTGATATGATTCATGTTATGAACTGAAGCAATAAATCTGACAGCGACATGGAGAGTGTATGTCAGTACCACTCACCCAAATTTGAATGAAGGAAGACATAGCTAGGATAAGAAAGAGGAGGAGTTATTCAGAAGATAGTTTAAGCTTCCAACATGTGATAGATTGTATTACCGGCCAACCAAATTATTTGTTGGCCATTACCCAGGATGCCCATCAGTCTTGGTCATGTGACTTTGTTTTGGCTGATGAAATGTGAGCGAGTGTGATGGATGTTTTGAGAACCACCTTTTCTTTGATCTCGTTTTCCTCTGTCATAAGATTTGTGTTCCACTTAGAGTCTGCTCTGCTGCCCTGGCCCCTAGAGTCTCCATTTTATGGAGCAGAGAGAGTGATCAACAAGTTGTGGGCAAGTAGAATGAGTGAGAAAGAAACCTTTACTATTGTGCTTACTTAGATTTGAAGAGTGTTCATTAACATAGCATAATCTAGCTCATCTTGACTGGTTCAAGATGCCTGAGGGGGCGTTGTATTTACATGAGGTTTAATTAGAGGCCATTTGAAAAGACTAACCATCTTTTTCTAGCCCTATTTGGAAGCTTCTAGGATCACTAATTATTAGGCTATGTCTTAAGCTCACTTTAGTGTCATCAGTTCATGCTGTGGGCCTCCCTAAGAGGACCAGGCTGTACAATTTATCCTGTTATCAGTGTGGGATCTTTGCAGCATGGTGACTATGGCAAAAAAAAAAAAAAAAAAAAAAAGCCCCATGGAAAAGCACTGTGTCAATGAGTGGTGTGTATAGTTAACTTTCAATAAATTGGGAGTGACAGCACAGTTAGAAGTATCAGTAAATGTGAATTTTATCACTGTATGGGTGTTGCAGAAGGAGAGGAGTTATTGACCCAAGAGAATAGGGAAAAAAAAAAAACAAGGACAGGGCTTGAAACAGTTCTGAAGTGGAGGAGGACTAGGAACCACCAGCAGTTGAGGAGAAGTCTGTAGGAATGTAGAAAGGGTCTCAGACAAACATCTCAGGAGCTGGAGGTGCCACGTTAGGTGACTGGGCATAGTTATGTGCTGTCATGCTTGGGTACCTACGAATTTCCCCACCTGGGGAGACACATGCATTTCTGTGTGTAGCATGTTTGCCTTCTCCAAGCCTTTGGAGAAATAGAAATTAGTGTTATTCAGTTATATAAGTGTAGGTTGACTCTGCTCCATCATTCTTTGTTGTGAGTACACTATCATGTATGAATATGAATATGAATATGAATATCATGTATGATAATGAGAATATTCAGTCTCATGAAATAGGAAGGGAAAGAACATCAGGAGGTGCTTCTCTTTTTCCCAGAAAGGCTGACAGTTCACTTTGTCTGGAGAAGAATGAGAAATCTGCCCAGCAGTGAATGTTGCAAAGAAATGACAATGATGACAGAAAGAGATGAAAAGGAAGGGGAAATCAGGGGAATCTAGTAAAAAGCCTTCTAGAGAATATAAGTGAGAGTTCTAGTGGGGAAGACAGAAGAACATTTCAAGGAAAGGGGAGAATTTCAGAGGACTCAGAATAATATCCAAACACCATTTCTCAGGATACTCATGCAGCCAATACTATAACATTCTGTCCCTTTTTCTCACTCACTCATTCATTCACAAGCATTACTGAGGGACACGTACATGCCAATCATGTGCTAATCACCAGGGACATAAAGATGAATTAAGTTCCTACTCTTGACCCCACAATGCTCACTGTCTATTGTGCATTCCAAACTTATCCAGTGTCCCTTTCACAAAAATATTAGCTCTTTAAAGGCTAGGACCATGCTTTCTCAATATCTAGCACATAGGAGGTCCTCAGCAAGTATTAACTGAATGAACAAGTCAAGGAAGGGATATCAAATGGGGGACATAAACAAATAAACAATGCCCCTTCAGCAGGGTAAGTGCTCTGGTAACACAAGGTGTTGTGGGAGGTTGACAAAAGGGCATTCTTAGCAAAGCTCAAGCAGATTGACCTAAAGGGAGGCTTGAAGAATGAATAGAAGTTTCCAGGACACAGCAGGACACAGTGAACCAAGAACAGAACTCTAAGGACTCAAAGAAGCTTGATCTGTTTGGGGAATTTTGAGAATTCCATATGTTTAGGGTGGGATTAGTGTGGAGATGGTCTACACATGAGAAGTTAGGATTATACGCTGTAGGCAAAAAAGGACCATTAAATGTTCCTTCTTCACCCTCTCCCTCCTCCTCCTCCTCTTCCTTCTTGTAAAAAGTATGTGTTGGGTGATGCACTGTTACTTCCTGGGAAAATGCATCTTGTTTTCATATTTAAGCCCATGTTCTCTTGTAGATTAATTGCAGAGATCAGCTAATCAGTATCTTGCTCCTCTGTATAACTGAGGGTCACATCAATATCAGGCTTTTTTTTTTTTTTTTACTCTCTTAACTCTTATTAACTCTGCCCTTTTAAAAAGTGATAACAACTTCTATTTTTGCACCTTTATTTACTTTTATTATTCTTACATCTCACTTTTAAAATTTGGTAAATGAAACTACCCCACAAATTGTCAGTTATATAACATACACTGACCCTTTTTTGTCATAGTCTCTTTTTGCTATTTCTCAATACTATGTTATTTTTTTAAAAATTATTGAGATATCATTGACATGCAATATTATATTAGTTTCAGGGATATGGCATAATTATTAATGCTTATGTATTATATATATTAAATGCTTTGCAAAAGAGGAGTAAGATTAGATTTGCAGTTTTTAGAAACAGTATCTAAAAGCAATGAGGACAATGGGTTTCAGCAGAGAAAATGCTGGCACAGGAGCAGTGGGAGGCTTTGAGGGCAGTGTCACTGGGGAAGATGGAAGGACATGGAGAGGAGGTTTTGAAGCCAGAATCAGGGATGACCCATTGGTGTAATCTAGAGTAGTTATGGAAGCACTCAAAAATCTGGTTTGAGTAGGTAGTACTAGATCGGTGACTTTTCTAGAGGGAGGGGGTTTAGACTGACAGGAGGAAACTGTCTTCTGAGAGCCATCCTGAATACTGAAGAGATGAGAGAAAAATCAAGCGGCCACTCAGTGGCCAACAGGCAATGGTTCAAATGATCTAAGCTTGTGACATCTGCGTTTATTACTGAAACTCAGCTGAGCCAAGAGTGAGAAAGAAAATTAAGAGCTTGCCTCTGACAGCTGGAGCTGCATGGTAGCAGCCGGGGGAGAATGTGCGTCACCCCAAGGCCCACTTACAGGGGAAAGGGGGTGGCCAGTGCATTTGCAATGAGAGAGAAGCATCGGCTCTGGAAGGGTGAAGGTCATATTCATCTTTGTCTGTGCAGTAGCAGGGTCTTACACATGGTTGGCGATAACTGGTTCAATATTTAGAGGGACATCAAAGTGTGATTCAGATTGGGGTAGAAATATATGGACAGAGCTTTATTTTCCACTTCAAAGCCTCTATTCTTTTATTCTTTTGGAGTTTTATTTTACTTATTTTATTTTTTTGAGGTATCATTAACATGCAGTGTTTTATTAGCTTCAGGTGTACAATATAAGCACTCAATAATTCCACACATTACTCAGAGCTAATCATAAGTATACTCTCTTCTTCATAACGGAGGTAAGGGGAGAACTTTAAGCTTACCAACTGACAGTAATTCAGTGTCCTCTGGCTTGAAAGTCTTTCTCAGGTTGAGCTTGATCACTTTTTTTTTTAAAGATTTTAATTTATTTATTTGACAGACAGAGATCACAAGTAGACAGAGGGGCAGGCAGAGAAAGAGAGATAGGAAGCAGGCTCCCTGCTGAGCAGAGAGCCCGATGCAGGACTCGATCCTAGGACCCTGAGATCATGACCTGAGCAGAAGGCAGTGGCTTAACCCACTGAGCCACCCAGGCGCCTGATCACTTTTTTTTTTTTTTTTTTTAAGATTTTATTTATTTGACAGAGAGAGAGATCACAAGTAGGCAGAGAGGCAGCAGAGAGAGAGGGAGAAGAAGACTCCCCGCTGAGCAGAGAGCCCGATGCAGGGCTCGATCCCAGGACCCTGAGATCATGACCTGAGCTGAAGGCAGAGGCTTAACCCACTGAGCCACCCAGGCGCCCCAAGCTTGATCACTTTAAAGTGAGGGTCATCTGACAGTCACTATTTCCTCCCTCTTCTCTTCTCCTTCTTTTTACCCAAGGAGGGATCTAAGGCCCCAGGTGTTAAGAAGCTTTGTGGTGCCAGTGGTCAGGGAAAAGCGGACACATCCACCCCTACACCTCCTTCCATCTCTTGCTGGTTGCAGTGCTAGAGTTCACTGTGATATGCTCATGTCCTCGTCTCTTAGCTCAGCGGAAGCTGCTGCAATCTGTTTGCTGGCTGGTCATTCTCTTTGGCTCCTGCTGAACATGCAGATATTTTGAGACCCAGCTGTGTCCCTTGCTTGAGTAACAACAGTTAAGAAACTCTTTGCACCTGACTACCATCACATTCTGTTACCTGTTGAACTGTGTTTCCCCAAAGATATGCTGAAGTCCTTACCCCCAGAACCTGTGAATGTGACCACATTTGGAAATAAGGTTTTAGCAGAAGTAATCAGGTTAAGATGAGATCATTAGGATGAACACTAACCCAATATGCCTGGTGTCCTTGTAAGAAGAGGAAACCAGCATATAAAGATGGAGACACACAGGGAGAATGCCACATGACCACAGAGGCAGAGACTAGAGTGATATAGCCATAAGCCAAGGAGCATCAAGGATCTAGTGCCACCACCAGAAGCTGGGGCAAGGTAAGGAAGGGAGAGCATGGCCTGGCTGGCACCTTGATTTTGAACCTACATCCTCCAGAACTGTGAGAAAATAAACTTCTTTTGTTTAAAGCCACCCAGTTTTTAGTACTTCATGACAACCTCCCTAGGAAACTAATACATACCTCCCTCAAGCTCTTCACCTAGTTCCAAGACTTTCTATCTCCCAGTTGGGGATCCTAAGAACTCCTGGGTCCCCTATATGTCACACACAAGTCATATGAACCAAAGGAGTACCTGGCCAGGCCCATACAGGCCACCGGTGTTCTCCATTCCTCCTGCTGTGCATGGCTTACTATGGGGCTTCTCTGGCCAACCTTCAGCCTCAGTAGGCTACTTCTGGGGAAGTTCCATCCACAAAAGTCTCAGATTTTCCCAATCCTATCTCTGTGTTTTTACCACATACTTAATCCAAGATTCAGCAGAGGGGTGGCAGGGACAGAAAATTGTGATTGACTTATTTTCCTAGCTCTTCCTATTTAAACCACAGAGATTAGCAATATTTACTCTTGTCAAGAAAGTATCTCAACCTACCGGTCTTGCATTTCATTCCCTTTTAATTTACTTCTTAATCTATGAAACCACCAGAGAAATGAATCCCAGTTGCCCTACCCCTCAGGCTATTTATCTTTTAACTGGACACCCTTGACGTGTGAACCTTGAGCTATAAGAACATTTCACTGGTACGATTTATTAGATTGATGGAGAAGTACTTTTGATTCCCAGGTCCTCTCAAATCTTGACCTATGTACATGTGCGACTGATCCAGTCAAGAACCACAAACTTAGAGTTGTGGTCCAGCTCAAGTTTGTCCTTGGTGAGTACCATCACGTCTTGTGTGAGACTAGATTTTTTTTTTTCCATTTATACTCTAGAACATGAATCAGGAACCTTAGGCCTGTGGGCTAAATCTAGACCAAGGCCAATTTCTGTATGGTCCTTGAGCTAGGAATGGTTCTCAGGTTTTTTAAGGAGAGGAGGAGGAGGGAGAGGAGAAAAAGGTAAGGGGAGGGGAAGAGGAACACAGAGACCATATGTGGCCAGCAAAGTCTAAAATATTTACTATTTAACCCTTTTCAGAAAATGTAAGCAAGAAACTCTTATACCAAGATCATAAGATAATTTGGAATGAGAGTCTCTATTATCTCGAAAGGCTCGCTCAGATCAGGTCAGTTTCACCAGATTATCCTTCTCCAGATGAAGTTGAGACTCACCTTGTTTTCTAAGACTCTGATGGATCATAAAGTTAAGGAGGTACTCTTGCCTTTGTAGCATCAGGTAGAGTTTTGTAGGTAACCCCACAGTCACAGTGATGTTCTTCAGTAATCCAGT
Source organism: Mustela lutreola (assembly GCF_030435805.1). Lineage (NCBI taxonomy): Eukaryota > Metazoa > Chordata > Mammalia > Carnivora > Mustelidae > Mustela > Mustela lutreola. The sequence continues at coordinate 94,581,262 of NC_081297.1, forward strand.
GTCAAATTCATGCCTTCACCCCCTGAGAGCCAGGCAGAGGGAAGGCCAGCCATCCAGACATCTGTCCAGGCAACTCCAGCCAAGCTTATTGGAAGAAGGATGGGAGAAGATGTCTCACCAGCTTCAGGTTACAGAGAATCACAGCACCCTTGCTTCCAGCTTAAGAAGAATGGTTGGAAGAAACAGAAAAAGTCCAGTCATTACATACATCTGGGTGGACCACCTTAATCCTCTTTCCACTTCAATGTAATTCCAGAACACTTCAGATACACATGCACAATTGGTCAGCCCCTCAGGAGGGCACAACAGGTCTGTGTTCAAACACGGAAGCTCGGCAAGGTGAGTACCAGGGCAGTCTACACTGGGGAAGCTTGAAGATCTTGAGACCAGTAAAAGATGACCATAAACTATGCCACCCTTCAGGGACTGGAATGGCACCAAATTCCTCTTCAAGAAAAGGTCTGCTTTGTTTGTCCTCGCTACCCAGTTTCACAGCCCCAAGGGAAGACATTCCACTGGGGCTTTGGGGCCTTGTTTTCAGGTTCATACTCTGCATACAGCACTGGGCCAATGCGGTTCTTTATCCCAAGCCTCTTGTCAGTTCCATCGCATACACGAGCATGGTCGTGCTTTTTGTTTATAGCAACGCCAACAAAGACAGAGATCACTGCCTGAGCTTCAACACTGTGGTACGTGAAAGGGAGTGATGGATGAGGAGTGTATCAGATTATGGCCTGACTGTTACCCATCCTTGTCTGTCGACTTCTGTGGCCTCCATACACAGGCTCTAGCCATCATCCAGCACCTTAACTGTCTTCTGAATGTAGCCACGTTATTTGGTTTTGTGGCCTTTACTCCAATCCCAGAAACTTGGCACTGGCATTGTTACTTTGGAAAACAGAGAATCTGTCCTGGGAGCCTTGCTAAGCGTGTCTATTCAAGAAGATCCAGAGCTCTGGTCTCAGCAGACTGTTACCACCTTCATTGTTTAGGGAAGATAATCCACATCCTTTGCTGTTCCCCAAGGGCCATGCTTTGATCATCATTTCTCACATTTGGAAGTTGCTTGGTTGCTTGCCCACCTTTCTCCTAAACATCTCCTTTAGACTTGCATACAAGAGACTGCTGTGGCTGTAATTCCCTAATGTCATCAGTGAGGCTCAAAATACAGTTACCCAAGCTTGGTCCTCCTGGCAGGGCTGCATAGGCCCTCAAGGTGTCCTTCTAGATGTGTTAGAAGAGCACAAACAAGGATGAAACTCAGTCCCTGAAGCTTAATTTTAAAATATGAAAAGTGATATAGATTTTCCTGGCCACCGGTGGGAAGGATTTTTCTTTTAGGAAAGAGACTTTTTCTATTCACTCATTAATCATTCAGCAAGTATCTATTGAGAGCCTATCCCATGCCCTGGCATTGTGTTAGGTCCTTGGAATACAGAGACTAACAGGGTTTAGGAGCTCACAGGCTGATGGGGAATTCTGAAAGGTTAGGACTCTGCTGCAGGCTCTTAAAACACTGCTAGTTTTAGGGATACTCAGAAATATTCCAGTTCTCTTCACTTTCCCAAAATAAGGGAGTGTTGCATTTCCTTGCTTCCTGAGAAGTTAGACATGACCATATGAACTTGCTTTGGTCAATGATCTGTAAGCAGAAGTGCAATATATCATTTACAGGTGAAAGTTTTTAAGAGACAACTTATGTTTCTATATCCTATTTTCCCTACTTTGGGAATGTGGAAAAATATGTAAAGATGGAGTATTTACCAGTCCCAATTTTTTTTTCAAGATTTTATTTATTTATTTGACAGAGATCACAAGTAGGCAGAGAGGCAGACAGAGAGAAAGGAAGGGAAGCAGGCTCCCCGCTGAGCAGAGAGCCCGATGTGGGGTTCAATGCCAGGACTCTGGGATCATGACCTGAGCCAAAGACAGAGGCTTTAACCCACTGAACCACCCAGGCACCCCTACCAGTCCCAATTTTTGAGTGACTAGTGAGCATAGCTTCCGGCGAACACACAAAAAGATAAACTTCTGTTGTGTTAGACTACTGAGATTTGAGGGTTATTTAATACTATAGCATAATCTAGCCTATCTTGACTGATACATACCAGCCCTGGAGAATGGAATTTTTCCAGTCTTCTGTGAACTAAGAACCTTTTTCAAGATACGACCAATCTATTAATTGAGAAACACCTGGAAAACCTCTTGAGCTAGATCAGATGATATCCCTTATAATAGTGATGGGTCACAAAAGGAGATTTGCATCTCTCCTCTTTTGCGCTCACCGCTTATGGGTTTCCCCAGCAAAGTTGTCTTTGAGCAGTTAACTTTCCATCTTAAGGCATCCCCTAAGGGAGATGTCCAGAAATCTAGTGCTTCCAGCGGCCTGTGCCTCCTTCTATCATAGTCATTGTTACATAGTTTGTCTAGACTATGTAAGCCCAGACTATGTAAGCCCAGGTATAGGCCTGCCATGATATCCAAATTGTAATAGGTAGCCAATCTCTACCTTTTCAATGAATACATTTTGAATGAATGAATGAATGAATGAATGAAGTCCTCTCCTCCCACCCTTGCACACTATGTCTTTTATATGGATTACAGTGAGTCCTTGAGTAAGGCATGAGGAGATAGAGAACACAGGCAGTGTGTCTTTGGATTACCTTTCCTTCTCTGTAGGTTATTGGTGCCATGAGAAGAGTTCTGTCATCAGAAACCCTTGGCTGTTGCATCTGCTCTGCCACTCGATCTCTCATCTCTTAACTGTGTGATCCTGAGCAAGTCTTTTAACTTCTAAGTAAAATTGTCCGAGATTTAAATGAGATAATCAGCAGAGCTCATGGAATTTCACAGATACCTTCCAGCTTATTGTTCTCTGACTCAGCAAGCTAATGACAGAACTGGAAACAAAATCTAGTCTCCTAAAGCCCAGTCTGGAGTTCCAGTGCTGTTAGTAAAAGGAATCTGAGAATCAATGATGTCATGGGTATGAAAATAAGTGCATTAAAGAAATAGTACTTTGATGCATTGCTCTGTATTTTCGTGGTGTTTGATTTTCTTGTTCTTGTTAGAACTACGGATTGGTGGGGGGTGGGGAGTGCTGCTTTTTAACTCACCCACCAAACAGGTTTCTGCCTTACTCTCCAATGAAGTACTGGTGAAGGTTGAAGCCTGGCTACAATCCCATCAGGCAACGAACCCCTGGGGCTTTATTTCCAAGGATATATAACTCACACTTTTCCCAGGCTAAGTAGATTGGCCCGGCATCCTCAGGACGAACCCCTTCCCTGTAGCATTTTAGCATTACGGCATAAATAACTCCATGCTGAAGTAGAAGAGTTGATTGTGATTTAAATAACATTTACATAAAATAGACACACTCTTCCTTGAGTACTAATTAATGAACAATCCAAAGCTCCTGTTTATCGATGAGGAAAATTATCAATATCTACATAGGGCTGAGTGGCCTAGATGCACTGTTAGCAGGAAAATGAGCATTTGCATACAAAAGATCACACATATTTGTATACAGAATATACACAATCATTTTAGATGGGCCATATGGTACATTGTAAGGCACCATGGTATGGTAATATGTTGTGTAAATTCATAACGTAATTAGATGTCAGGTGATATTCGTTGCATAGGCATGTAACTCAGATGTACACGTTTTCAACCCTTCATGGGTTCCCTTCTTATCTTTGCATAACAACAGCCTGAGTATCTATTCTGAAAAGCACAATCTTGAACACCTCAGAAATTCATTCTATAATGCAGGGCCACTATCCGGTAGTAGACAGATGAATTAAACCCTACAGGAATATCCAGATTTCTCCCTACCTTGAAATCCTGGACCCCAGTTGCCCTTAAACTCACAGTGAGAAAATTGCCTTTTTCCTGGTCCAAAGCCCTGCTCCAGTTTGACCTCTTGCCCTGCTTCAGGATGACCAAGAGTAGGAATATTTATTATTTTTAGGGAAAAATCCCCCAATTTTATCCATACAGTATAATCTGGCCTTAGTGATTCAGACAAGGCATTCATGATGTTCTTTATACATTTCCCTAGAGTTCAGCTATCCAATCTTTTATTATATCATTTGGGGTATAGCAAGGACCTCCAGTCCACATAACCCTAGGCCAAGCCCATTCCAGAACCAGTTCACAGTTCTTTTTTAAACACAAGTTCAGAGAAACTCAAATCAGCATTCTTCATGGGATTCCAAGGCTCCTGTGAGCAAGTACTTGAGGATTTTCCCCCAAAATATAGAAATTTTCATAAACAGACCACTTTAAGTCCACATTTAAAAAACTAATCTTGGGACACCCAGGTGGCTCAGTTGGTCAAGCATCTGCTTTTGGCTCAGGTTGTGGTCTCAGGGTCCTGGGATCCAGCCCCGCATCGGGCTCTCTGCTCCACCGGGAGCCTGCTTCCTCCTCTCTCTCTCTGCCAGACTCTCTGCCTAATTGTGATCTCTGTCTGTCAAAAAAATAAAATAAAATAAAATATTTTTTAAAAATAAAAAATAAAAAAATAAATATTAGCCCGGATTGCATGGAGCACTGAGTGTGCTACATAAACAATGAATCTTGGATCTCTGAAAAAATAAAATAAATTTTTAAAAAATAAAAAATAAGATAAAAATTGAATTAATGTTATTTAAAAATAAATTAAATAAATAAATATTAGTTCTTTATACAGAGGTGTCATATCAGGTTAAACCATATGAAATGGCTGACATTTGATTTTTACTAACCTACAAAAATAGCAATTTTATATGACCCAAAATAATAGTGAGAAAAGACTTGGCACCAAGAGGTTTGGTTCTGAACACTGACCCTCCTGCTCTGTAACTTCTAGGCTTTAGCAAGTCATGGAATGTCTCTCTGAGCTCAGGTTTTCAGATGGGACAAGCTATATCTGCTGTATGGGGTCACAGTGGAGATTAAAGGACCAGTGGAAACATTCAGTCAATACACAGCCTGTGTTAATGGTGAAAACAATAGCTCATTTATTACTTTATTTGATCTTCACAGTAGTCCTATGAGACAGACGTGGAAGCCATGTCTATTATTGAATTTTAGAAGGAAGGAAATTGGTGTTCGCAGACTATATAGTTTACACAGGATTACCCAACTAGCAGGTAACAGAGCAAGAATCAGAACCTAGATGTCTTGATTCTTGGTCTAGTTAGTAAATACATAGTCCTCTCATACACTGTGCTTCTTTCTGGTCAATAGAACATTAAAAAAGAAAAAGAGAGAGAGAGAGAGAGAAACCTGTAGAAGTAAACTGAGCTCCAAGAATCCTAATACAAGGAAACATGGCACCAAAATGGAACATTCTTGAATCTTTCTGTTGATAATGTAGGGGCCCATCATGTACCCAGTGTTCTGTCTACATTTCTACACATTTAATCCACACAATAATCCTTTGAATGGAGTGATGGGTCTCCATTTTCCAAAGAAAACTGGGGTTTGGAGTGGCTTATTAAATTTCTCAAGGTCACGTCTTCACCCATCTTTACCTACACTCACAATAATCATTTCCAAGAATCAGTTCCCTCCTCGTGGAAGATGGAACAGAATTTGCTCTTCCCTTTGGATGGGAACATAAAAGCCTGACTTCGAATTAGTGTGATCCCTGAAGGCCACGTGAATATGATTTAATAGACAGGAATCCAAGCTTTAACATTACAGAATCTATAATATAGCAGATTCCATGACGTAACAAACTACACTTGGTTGTCCACCTGGATATTAGTCTGGAACGGGCGGGGGCTGCTCTGGAAGGGCATGCAGACCTGGCTCCCATTGCCACCTATTGTTGTCAAAACACATAACAAGTTGTGGGAAGAAACACAATTAGCACTGGCCAGTGTCAAAAGCCAAAACAGAGAGCTTGGAGAGGATTCTAAGTGAACTCTGGGTTCCCACAGCCTCTGAAGAAAGATCATACAAAAGTCTAAGAAAGAGAATCCCTACTAGCTATCCCGATAAGCTTAACACTCCAGACGGGGTCCATTTCCAAACAACTGGGTGTCCCTGTGCTGGGAAAATCATCTATCTAGGGAATCATCTCCAGAGATCACCCCTTCAACTTCCTGTCACCAACTCTCAGTGAGCCCCTGCTCCCAATTCAAAATCAGAAGACCTCAGAATGGGTTTCACTGGAGTGAGAGAGCATGTCAGCACAGCTTGGGCTTGAATAGCAAGTTCCCCTAGCATCTGGTTTCTTTCCTCGATGCCGGGACCATAGAGCTGATTTCTGGAGAGGACACTCCAGAATGCTGCAGGGTGCTCCATACTGATGACCCATCTTTCTTTGTTCCTTCAAATTCTGTCGATTTCAGAGACGACTATTTGCCTGGGCTGGTCTCCTATTTTTTTTCCTGAAATCTACGTCTCTTTGATTGATTTCTATTAGCTTATTTAGCAGTAATCCCATTGCTACGCTGATCATATCCTTTCATGAGCTCCTGCTTTCCCTTTCCTTTCTCACATCCCTTGACCTGAGCCCTGCTCCCGGCATGACCTGACATCAAGAATAGTGCCCTCTGACCCATGCTTGGTGACCACCCTGTTTTCTGTTTTTATCTGCAAGTGGCATCATGGACAGTAACTGTGCCCATTCTGAAATTAACTGCCATCCCCTGCAGCCCTTGGAGCAGGAAACGCCATGAATTTTCAATTCCCAGTTTTGTCTCTGGTAATCGTGAAGGAATCTGCCTAGCTTCTGCCTACTGCTTGGTACTGTCTCTTGGTATGGCTATCCTTCCTAAAGTCATTGTTCTCAGGGAGTGAGTGTGGGTGAGCAATATCAACACTGAGATTCAGATCACATTCTGACATGACTAATTAGATTTTCTCAGACAGAATCACTCCATGTCTAGATACTTAATTTTCTCCTAATTCCCTGTGCCATTTACCACGTCTTATGTGAGGTCCATGAACACTTACATTTTTCCTTTAAGTTCTGTCAGTCCCCTGGTTGCCAAATGCACCTGCTTCCAGTTTTGTTCAGAAATCCAAACCAGAAAATTCAAATACCCAGACTTATTTGCAGCCTCTCTAATGATGGTTGATGTTAATCATAATAAATCAAAAGAACTGTGAGATCCTGAGGTGTTCTATGAATCATCTAAGAAAGATAAAAGCACTTTCTGACCCATTTTAGTGATGAAATTATGGTCCTGATGGCTCATTCATTTAATGAATGCCTACTGTGTACAGGGCATGTGGTAGCATCTTGGGGGGTGACAGAGATGTGTCTGTCATGGATAATATATTCAAGAAACTTGTGATTAATTTTTAAGATTAAGTAGATGTATATGACAATGATTGAAAGGAGAAAGGCATTTCCCAAGAGAGGCAGAGATCAAGGGTACACAATTTCAGAAGAGAAAAATATGTAAGTAAAAAAAAGGAGGTGGAGAAGGAAGACTTTCCTAAGAAGAGGGAATTGACCTGAGTCTTTTAAGAATGGGCAGGATGTGAATATGCAGAAACAGGCTAGAAGGGCATCCTCTATGGAGGGAACATCAAGAATGGGGAAAAGTCAAAGTGTTTATGAAGAAGAATGTGAACGGCACAGAGGGCAGAGAAACAGGGGTGAAAATAGCTATGTGGGAATGACCATGAACAACCTTGAATGACAGCTTTATCCCATCGGTTATGAGAGTCACTGAAGGTTTTGAACTGGGGAGAAACGAGTTACTCTTCATGAGAACTTAAAGAGAGACTAGAAGGAACAGAAGGATTAAAAAAAAAAAAAAAAAAGGCTGAGCCCATCATCCACAGAAGACAAATTTTCATTCCATGATGATTGGATTATATGGCAATGCCCAGTTAATCAGAATCCTGGAAATGGAATCCACCCATCTCAGCAACTCTGGCCAAAGGGAAATCTGCTGAAATTGGTGAAATGTGGAGTGACGAAAGGTCACATGTCCGGCAGTATGACATCCTTTAGTTAGCTTGAGATAGGAGTCTAAGTATCACAGTGAATTAAACTCCAAGTTATAAAAACCTCCACCTTTCACATTCTGACTCACTTTAAACAATTATTTGGTCACCAGCTCTGAAAAGATGACATTTCATTAGGCAGGAGAGACTTAAAATGCAAAGCAAGGTAGATGAGCCCAGGAAAGAGCCTTATGACAGTTACAATTCAGAGATGTGTTTAGCGATTGTTGCTGTCATCAAGCATAGAACCCACTCAACACCGACAGAGACAGGAGGAACTCAGCTGTAGCCTTGGCCAACTTAATTCTGGGCTTTCTCTATCTGGCCCAGGTGCTGAAACAGCTTGAGAAATGGAAGCATTTTTAATAAATCTAATATATGACTGAATAGATAAGGATATCATAACAAAACTGTTGTGATTTAAAATAGTTTAGCACTTTATATTCATTATATTTTGATTACCATTTCTAATAATTACTTTTTTTCTTTTCTTTTCTTTTTTTCCACATTCCCTATCCCATTCCTCCTCTGCTCAGCATGTTGCTGTCTGTACCAGAGCAATTTTCAAGATTAGGCCCTGAGGTGTCAATTCCTTTCTGCTAGTAGATTCCCCAACTAACTAGTTAATCTCCTGCTCTCTCATTACTTTCTCCCTTAATGACGATAGGTAGTAACATTCCCCGGAGACGATCCTACCAGCATTTATATTTCTTCCAAATTAGAAGAGTAGGCATCTCTCCAGATCATAAAGAATACATTTATTTTAAGGTACAGTGGAGAGAACACACACAAATTAAAGTTTGCTTAATGAAAGCCTGGGTCGTTTGCAGAAATTGTAGCTCAGGCAGCTTCTTGCCATCTTCAGTCTTTCAAGCCTAGTGCTCTAGTGCTCTGGTCCTATAGGCATCAGGTTACAAAACGACCTGGAAGCTCAAGACCAGAAAAAATTCAAGACGCATTTGATCTCTGGCTATAAGTTTCGGTACCTCTGTCCCGTGCTCTGCCTTGAGCGTGCTTTCTCTTGACCCATCCACCTCCCTCTCTGTTGTTTTAATCCCTGCAGCACTGTCGCTTGGCCCTCCTCCTGTCTTTAAGTTCCTGAGTGTTTTTCTGTGTCCTTCGGTCAGAAGCTTTGAGATCAGTGACTCGTCAAGTGCCCACATTTCCAAGGATTATGAAGCCCCTAGTTTGGATTCATTATGGACATTGCTAAATGCACTCCCCCAGGCACCAAGTGTTTGGCCCTTCTATTCCAATAGGGGACAGTGGAGACTCATTCCCTTATGTGTCAGGTGCCATGTGACTCCTTACATAAGTGAGTTCAATCCTTTTTCTTATCAATCCTGTGAAGTCCGTGTCATGGAAAAGGAAAATCATTGTGCCCTGAGAGAGTAAGAGACTTACTAGTTTCAGAATTAGAATTCACCTTCCAAAATGTGCTGCCTTTCTTAGTCTGATCCATATGCTTATCTGTGGATGTTTATAAACCTTCTGTTGGAGCCTCCAAGGGTTAAATGGCTCATTCAGGCATTTGAGAGAGAAGCCAGGGATTATTAGATTTACCATTCAATTGAGGAGACATCAGTCTATTTCGAGTATAGGGAGTATTGATTACTAGAAAAGCTAGAGCTTTAAAAGGTCCAGTCGGGGGAGTCAATGGTTTGGCAGTGGAGTAGAACATCTATTAGTTGTGTTAGGGTCCTTTGACTTCAAGCAAGAGAAACAGATTCCTCCTGCCTCAAGTTAAAAAAGAAAAGGTTCTGGAAGAATGGGTGGTAGCTCTCAAAATTGAAGAAATGCATAATGAGGCCAAACAGAATCAAGAAGGGTAGGGGCCAGGGCAGCCCTGGGAATCCAGGTAAGAGGAGCCAACTGATGGTCTTGTCAGGATAATTTAGCTCCAACTGTTTTTTCCATCTACCGATGATTCCAAGTTTCAGGAGAGAGACCAGTTGAAGTATCATGACTGATAGTCCCACCAACAAACGTAATGCAGAAGCACTTGGAGAATATCCAACCAGCTATCCCCTTATCCTTCCAGGTAATTAAACTCCAGTAGTTTTCCATTTTATGCAGCCCTAGGGCCACAGTCCACTGTAGAAGATTCCTTCTATACTACCACCCAGAAAAGCCTCTTTTCTACCTCTGTTAACCCATGAAGTTTTTCCTTCCATCCACTCCTCTACCTTCCAAACTGGATGAGGCCCAGTTTCTAACCAAGTATTGGCCACAACAATTTTAAAAAATATATGAATCGATACATCAGAGGAAGTGACCAAGGGAGGAAGTAAGTTTAGCAAGTATATGCTGAGCACCCAGGATATGGGAGCCTCTATTCTCATTGGACTAAGGTATTTCCCCCTTGACCCTCCTCCCTAACCTCCTCACTCTCACCTTTCATCCCAGGTAGGATCTTAGCACGTTAGTCCCTGTAGACAAACACTGGTCTGACCTAGTCTTCTGATCACTCTGATTCCTCTGCAAAGAAATATGGCCTGAGTCTAATTACCTCACACTCATAGAAAAAAAAAAAAAGATAATTAATCTTTTTTAAAAGTCATATTTACACTAAATACACTACTGCGTGACACATGGCCTTCTTTCCTTCGATTCTTTTTCTCTCATGGCTTCTTCATTCCTACAGGAGTATTTTCTTCGATGTCCTTCTTTCATGTGGTCTCCGTCTCTTTTGTATCCTCTCTCCTTCTTTCTTTCCTTCTTTATTCTTTTGGAGTCTCTGCCTTTTTCTCCTTCTCTATTCAGAGAAAAACTAAACTACAGAAAGCCACTGTCTGAAGCTAGTGAGATCAGCTCTCCCACAAAGGATCAGATTTTCCTCCTTCACTTGACTCCACACTCTTTCAAGGCTCCATTGGACCGGCCATCTGTAGATTTCCACCCTTATGGCTGGCCTCTTCACTGAACCAATTTCTTCATATGTCACCAGGGAAATAAAACTTACAGTGAAAATGATAGTATTGGTTTTCTGTTTTACTTCACTGGTAATAAGATCACAGACCTTCTTCTCACAGAAAGAGCCCTGGCATGCTCGGGCCACAAACAACATTGGAGAAAGGAAAGCCATACCCTTCCCTGGAACAACAGAAACCACAGACCAGTTTGAACCTGAGCTCATTCTAGATATTCCTAGGCTCAGAATAATTTGTATTGGGTGAGGTAGAGGCAGAAAGGAAAATAAAAGTCTGCTGAACGTGTTCTTCAAAACCCAGGAGACCCCCTGAAGTGGTCTTCGACAGGAGAAACTCCCAAGTGGGAGGAGAGGAACTGTTTAGACCCCTTAAACAATGTATTAAGATGGGAGTCAACTTAATCTCAGGAAACAAACTGAGGGTTGCCGGAGGGGAGAGGGTGGGAGGGATGGGCTGGCTGGGTGATGGACATTGGGGAGGATTTGTGTTATGGTGAATGCTGTGAATTATGTAAGACTGAAGAATCACAGACCTGTACCCCTGAAACACATAATACATTTTATGTTAATTGAAAAAAAAAATAAGGTAAAGGAAAAAAAAAGATGGGAATCAGTCTGGAACATAAGTGAAATTGATACATGCAGATGGAAAAGGAATGTTTGGAAATCGGTTCACACTACTAACTTGTTAACGTGATCTGGACCTTGTTACTTAACACTGCTGGACCTCATTTTCACTATTTATAAAAATAAAGAAGAAAATGTTGAGATTGCTGATTTCTAACACTTATAGATCCAAAATTGACCATTCTAATCAAGACTGGAAGATTGTGGCTAAAGCTAAAGCTATTTAGAGAGGTTTTCCCTATAACCCACTTGAGGAGTGATAGGTAATTATCAAAATGAAACCTCAGCGATTGTCTTGCTCCTTCTCAGAATTTTCTGGCTTCTCTATGATTCAAGGAGTTAATGCACTTGGGCTTGTAGGTGACCTGTTCATTCTGGCTTTCCCCTTTCCTACCTTGGAATCCAATCAAGACACTGAAGAAAGAGCTAGCTAGACAATTGTAGGCATCAAAGAGAACAGGTAGAATAGCACGTATCAGTGGTCCCAGGTGGAGACTCCCAGGAGCACTCTTTGCACAGGACACAGTGGGCCTGCTGGAAAAAGAGAATAACAAAGAATGTGTTGCATAAACAATAAATTCTGGAACACTGAAAGGAATTTTTTTTTATCCCCAAAATAAATAAATAATAAACAAACACTGACACAATATCCAGCATCAGAAACAAGAGGAAAGTTAGAGCCAACCTTCCCCTAATAGTGGGAACACTTTCTAAGAATCAGTTGAGCTCCTAGGGTGGTTATTTGCCTATTTAGCTCTCAGATCCATCCCCTGACTTTCTCCAGTGAAATGGATTTCCCAGGCTCCCTTGCCACGTGTCTTCTCACCAGGCTCAGCTCATGGAAGACACCAAGAGGAGAGTGGAGAATAGGAGGAAGAAAGAAGACAGGGGATTTCTCCCCTGTCTACTTCTGGGTTGGGGTGCAGCCTCATCAAGGACTGGGACTGTTCAGTGATCCACGCTCCCATGACGGGTCTGACTCTTGGACTTTACCAGTGCTACTTACTCCCCTAGAAATGGTTGCAGGTTGCTAATGTTGCTAACCTCTTGAGCTGTCTCACTCTTTCCACATTGACTTTCAGTTCTTCTAGCACTTTTGATAGGTGCTCCCCCATATTACAGTTCTTCTGTTGGATTGATTGACCTGGCTTTCTCATCCTCACCCTAGTGCAGATACTTGATTCTGACCGTGTGCACTGGTGTACTGCCCGTGTGTAGGGATACTTTGGGTACAACTCTAATACTGCAGTTCCAAGGACATTGTCTCAAAAAGCTCTCCCCACCTTAGTAAGAGCAAGATGGTCCGTTCAAGTGGCTCAGTGGTGATAAAGTCAACACTGACAGTGACAAGGACATGTGGGCCAATGTTGGTGCCTTCCATAAGTGACACATCAAGCCCACCTGGTGGAACAGAGAAATCTCATTAATGACTTTGTTGCAAGAGAACTTTAAAGTCTGCCTCTCGCTGCATGTAACCTGGACAAATCTAGCTGGGAAACGGAAGGAATTTGAGAGGCTCTGTCAGTCCAGAAACAAATATTATTATTACCACTGCAATTATTACCCAAATCCCTGGTTGTTCTCACTCACAGTTCTGTTTCCTAGGGGAAGAAGGATGTAAACAATAATTTGCACAGTGCTTTTAAGCTTTGATATCATTTAATACATCTTAGTTGAAGAATTTTGATATTCTAAAAACTACAAGCTTATAATACTACTGATGTGCTTATGTTACAATATTTATTAGTAACATAGATTAAGCCAAAATCCAAGTTTTCTGACCCCAATTGCTGGGCATTAGGAAAAGCATATGGCCAGTGGCTATGAGAGCTGCCTATTGATAGGTTGCCAAGAACATACACAGAGAAGGTGGGGCTACTGGGAGCAAAGCTCCATCCATACATGTGTGTGTACTGTAACAACTACCGTACTAAATGTGTACTTAGATATTTATATCTCTATCTAGACTATGATCTAAGAAACGGGACCAAGTAAGATAAGAGTCCACTTTAACTCCCATGTCTACTAGACCTTAAGGTCTAGTAAGTGCCCCAAAACCATTTGTTGGTTGAACAGGTGAATGAAGACAGAACAAGCCACTAACCAGGCCACAACAAATATTGATGGAATTGGAAATCAGGAGCTGATAATAGTGTCAATCACATAAGAGGATTATGTAGAAATACGTGACTTCCGACGTATCTTAAGATGTAGAAAGTATCTTAGGATCCCACTTAATATTTTCCCATAGAACTAAAATTCAACCCTATGAGATCCATTCCTTTGGTCTTTGAGAGTCTATATGGCAAAGTAAATTATCCCGGAGACTGTAGAATAATGATAAACTTGATTTTTTAAAAAATTAAAAAAGAAAAGAGAGTGGATCTCTGAGCAATTCTACTTCTGGGTATTTGCCCTGTAGATACACGTGCTCTCATGTGAAATGATATATGTACATGGCTTGTGCAACAATTTTTTTAACAGCAAAGAGTTGGAAGCACTCCAAGTGTCCATCTATCGGGAGTTGTTAGCCAACTGCAAGGATTTCTATGCATTTATAAAACAAGAGATTTAAAGCAAGATTCTTAAAGCAAAAATCAAGAAGCTCTTTATTTTTTGAAATAGAATCATCTCTGGGGTAATTGTGAAGGGAGAAAAGCAAGATGGACACTGTATATAATGTAATTTTGTGGAAGAAAAGGAAGTAAGAAAAATGAATATTCTTATCCACTTTGTTTACATAAAACAGCCCTAGAAGAATACTAAAGAAACCAATATGAAAGCTTACTGACAGGAAACAGAAATGGAGGGAATGATCTAAATGGGACCTGGTGAAAACAAAATTTCTGGGACATCATGGGAGCAAGACTTCTTAATGTACATCTACTGAAATTGTTCTGGTTTTTGAAAATTGGAATGTATTAACTAATCAAAATTTTAATCTAATGTAATTTAATTTAAAGAGAAGACTCTAGAAAGGAAATAGGAAGACACCAAGGACACCACAAATGGAAGACACCAAGGATTTTAGACACCAAGACACCAAGCACTCTCAGACTTCTTCCTTCCGCAGTCCTCCAAAAATATTTGATAACCACTAAGCCTTACAGGCATTCCACCCTTGCCCAACCATAGCATTAGTTAAATCTGCCTGGTGCTAGAATTACTGCACCCACTTCAATTACTACTGGGTCTTCCTCAGTCACTAGATTGTTAATCCCTAGAGAGCAGAGTCCATGACCAACTCCTTTTTTTTCAACTTTGTGGTTTCAGGCATATAAAAGTTCTTTTAAAATAAATAAATCTCTGTTAAATGGAATTGAATTTTTCCTACTGCCAGATCTAATTCTGCCTTCAAAATCCTGAGCATGAGCCAGAGATTTCTCCTTCCTTCTCCTCAAAAAGCATTTTTAGAATTCATTTAGTAAGGGCACACTTGCTGGTTTCAGAAATGGCTTTCACAGTCCCCAAAAGTGAAAGGAGGGCTCTTTCCACTCACTTTCAAGCAGTGGTGGTAAGGGGCTGGGGCAGCCATCTTGGATAAAAGGGTGAGTGAATCATAGATCTTTGCAAGGCACGTACTTGCTCTTGACTCTGGAAGTGGGAGTGTTGAATTAGCTGTAAACAGCCCCATGAGTGCAGATGGAAAGCCCAAGACTCACAAAGTCCAAAAGGATGATGTAATTCAGGTTTTGCCCAGAGAGCTGTCCTATCCCTCCTGTGAGTGGGCATAGGAAGCCAGGGAGTGTGTTTGTTTTTTCACACACGTGTTCATTGACTATCTAGCACATTCCAGGTAGGATGTCAGGCATTGCGGTTTTAGCAATGAATACTACAAATTATACCTAAACTCAGGTAGGCAGTTGTAGCAGCATTACCAACAATTAATCTATTCATATTCCCAAACAGTACCTGAATCCACAGAAACCAAAACCCAGACACCCCCTTAGGATATGAGTTAGTTAGTAGGAGCTGGGTAGTGCATTGAGGCCCCAGAAAAATGGTCCAATAATCAGGACAGGGTTCCAAACAGAAACCCCATCATTGGAACTGACCCCTGCAGCGGCCAAAAGGAGATATGGACTTGATGGGGATATGGGTGCCCATAGCACATACCAGACAGTTGCTCCATGACAGAAAACCCTAAATAACATCATGTGGAGGTTTGATCCCCTGGTCAGGAATGGTTCAAGTACTGACCAGGACTAAGCCTCCATATGAGAGGGCTTGAGAGAGATAGGGTTGGCAAGGAAATCTCTAGTGCATTAATACACATGTTCTCATTTTATATATGATTTGGGCAAAGCCCCCCTCCCCTTAAACACATTTCTTTGACATTTCATATTACCTTGTTGTGCTCATCCCACTCCATTAAAACCACCCTGGTTTTGTCCTCATAAATTTGGTGATGGGGCTATAGGGAGAGAAATCAAAACTGATCACCTGGCCCTACGACTTTGCCAAAGCACACTTTTATTTAAGTTTACTTTTTAACCGTACTGATATATTTTCAAATCTAGAAAAAATAAAGTCAATACTGGGTATCAGAAGGGGTTACTTTAATATTTCAGTATTCACAATCTATACAGCACAGAAGGCTGGAGATTTTGACTTGGTCACTAGTTAGCCAAGTCACCTTAAAGATGTCAATGAAGTTTTCTGGACCTCATTTGTCCTGTGTCAAATGGGGCTATTTTGATGTAAAGTGCGGGTCAGGGGGAGGAGAATACATGTGATCTGAAACTGCTCCAAAAAAGGAAAAGTGCTATACAAATATGTGAGATTTTAAAATCATTATAGTCCTATATTATATAAAAGTAAAGCTATTTAGGACCAATCTGACTGTAACATTCTCATTGTAGGAGCAAGGTGGGTGCCTAGAGAGACAGGTTAGGGAACATTGTTTGGGTGTTTTCAGAAGCTGCCTTGTTCATTATCTGTGACAATAATAGATTGCTTTAGGACTAGAATATCTTCCTGTGTTAAAGATTTTTGTTTTGATACCAGATGCAAGGATAAGACACAGAAGCAGTCAGTGTGCAAGGTTGAAGCAATGCTGACTGCTGAGCTACATCTGAATATTTTTAGCTCAGCTCTTCCATTTTCAAAGTATCTGCAGACAAGAGGTACAGATACATTACAGACTCAGAGAATGTCTTCAGAAATAATCAAAGCATCACATGCAGTATTGAGAACAATTTAGAGATGCTCTCGCAGGGGTGCAGTGTTTTATGAGCAAATAAAAAAAAAACACACAAATGCCAAAAATATTGGTGTTGTGTCAAAAAGAGATTTTCCCGGAATAAATGACTGTTACAGAGTAACACCACATAATTCAGGGACAAAGCCCTCTCTTCTAACACAGTCTGAGACCCTTTTGGTAATGGTTTCTCATCATTCATTCAGCAATATTTATTGAAAGGCTTTGAGGCTCCAAGCACTGTTCCAGGTATTGAGAATTCCTCAGTGCACAAGACAGTCTACCCTCATGAAGCTTATAACGCTATAGGAGAGACAAAAGAAACATGCAAACATATGTTTGCTATAACGTTATATAGAGATAAATGCCATTTTAAAATATAGCAGAGCAAGGAAGTAGAATAAGGAGTGTTATCTCTGAAAGAGTTGTCTGGAAGAGTCACTCTGAAAAGGTTATATTTGAACAAAAGAAGTGACAGTGAGCCATGTGTTGGGGTTGTATCTGACAAACAGAAACATTGAATCTCAACATGAAACAGAGATAATGAACACATCACACACATAAAAACTGACCATCAATATGCTATCATTACCAAAGTCAGCTAGAAATGTCTTCGAAATGTTTTGGAGATTGGTCTCATCTGATACCCCTGCATCACTATGAGAAGAACTTTCTGCGCCTCCTACATGGGTCCCTGAATGAAATCCATGGAGGCCACCTGAGTCTTACCTGCAAGGTAAGGTGGAAGCCAGACTGGACCATGAAGGCAAACTCAGCCTGGACCACCTAAATCTCAGCCAATGCACAGATGTGCTAGTAGGAAAAATAAATGATTCTTGTCACTGGGTTTTGGGGGTGGGAAAGGTTTGCTACTCAGTACTAGCCAACTCTTAACAGTATGCCAGACACTGGCATGGTGGTGATGAGTCCTAAGACATAAAGCAAAAGAAAGAACCATAGCAGAAAGTATTCAGTGGGGACACAATTTATCGAGGACCATCAGAATTGGTCTCATTGGGAAGGTAAGATGGGAGTAAGATCTGAAGGAAATGAAGAAATGAGCCACTCAGATTTCCCTAGGAGAACACTTGAAGCAGGAGTGTGCCCCGCAAGTTCATAAGAAGCAAGAAAGGCAGAGTAGCCAGGAGGAGTAAGTGTAAGGCACAGAAGTAGGAGTTAAAGTTAAGGAGAAGTGTGACCCTATAGGTCACATAGGTAGATTTGAAGCAAAGGAGTGGCAATGTCTGACTTAATTTGGAAAGGATCATTCCATGTCCTGTGCTGTGAACAGGGTGTTAGGGAGTCAGATGGAAGCTGGGAATTGGTTGGGAACTATTACAACAACCCAAGGAGGAAATTGCAGTGGTTAGAATGAGAACAGGAGAAATGGAGGCAGTGGCAAGTGATCAGGTTTGGGATATGGTGTGAATGCAAATCCAGTGAGATTACAGTTGTAAATAATATGGAAAGTGAGAGACAGATTCCGGGGGTGACTCCAAGGTATGAGTCCTCAGCAAACAGAAGGCTGGAGTTAGCATTTACTAAGAGGGGAAGACTGTCAAAGAAGAAAGTTTGGAAGAAGGATCTCAGCACCTTGGGTTGGTCACATTAAATGTGAAGTATCCATTAGTCAGCCGATGCGATGTCATGAAGACAAGTGGATATCTGTATGGAGATATTAAGTTTTTTTTCTCATGTCAATAAAGACCTAAGAGATCTTTTATAAGGAAGAAGAGACCAAAATGGAAAACTGAATCTTTGAGAGCTAAATCACTCCTATTTCTGCAGACTCTTCTCCAGGCCACATGGTAAACAGTTAAAATGATGCTCAGCTTTGCTCCCTCTTCCCCTGGCTCCGCACTGATGTGGGTGCCTCTCCTCTGCTATACCTTGATGAGTTTCCACCTGGTCAGCTGGGCAAAACCCAACGCTCTGAGTGCTCTGTGTGCTGGTGAGACACATGCACTATTCTGACTTCCCCAGCCTTATTAGTTAGGGCTGATACACTGGGAGTGTGGAATTATATTGAGAAAAAGGAAAACACTGCCTCAGCATGTCTAGAGCTGGGGAGGATAGTGGGTTCTATGACTGTGTAGCCCACCCTGAACACGTGTTGCCTCCTCAGTGTCCGGGTGCAGCAGGCTCTAACTTCACCTGTTAAAATCCTATAATGGAACAGAGTGCAGAAAACCGATACATAAAGCAACACTGTCCTGTCTCAAGGAGTGACATCCTGTGCTGAGCTGAGGCACAAAACTTAGAGGAAAAATTGACAGAGAAAAGAGAAGTGGCCAACCTATGGCATCAAATGATAAGTTCAAAATAAATGCCCACAGGATTGTAAAATCACTACAAATACAATTGCTCAATACTTTAAAGCAAGTTTTAAAACCTGACTCCCTTTTGCTTCCACTACATAGCCAAGAAACTTCAGCCTCATAAATTTAAAAATGTCTGATTTCGTTTTAAAGAACCTTTGTGACCTAGTAAACTAACAAGGTCTGCTGGGAGCAAAAACTCAAATTTAGATGATCTAAAGCAAGCTTGAAGCTTGGGCTCAGAAGGAAGACGAAGGACCTAAAGTCCACTAACGTGATATAAGCCACCAAGGGGACTGACTCAGAAAAGAAAGGTCTGTGTCACATTGAAGGGTCGGGAGAGAAAGATGCTCAAGCCAAACTGGGAATCACAGCTGAGTATCCTCTTCACAAACCTTACTGCTGTTATACACTAGAAGGTGTGTCCACTTCCCTTTCAGTTTGGGACAAATAGCCTTAAAATTTCATAGCTGGGCTCATAGGCTGTGGCATTTTACCACCCCTAAATGATGACAGAATCCTTAAAGGTGCAGCGCAGCAAAGAGTGAAACTAAGGCATCTGGGTGGCTTAGTATTTCTGGTATTACCGAGAGAGTTAAGGGCTGTCTAGGTAGATACATGGTAGCTGGCCTGCAGGGCTACAGGTCCAGGGTGCACTGGCCACAGCACGGGAAGCCCAATCAGTCTTTGTATCTTTGCCTCCACAAAATTAAACCAGGTATAGGAGATTCACAAAGATAGACAAGCAAACCCAAAACTTTCCTTCTCTGAAGCATCTCATGGGGGTTCCTTCTCTTCCCTGGCCAACAATGCAAGAGAACTATGGGATGGGAAAGGCAAATAAAGACCATCATTGAAATGGCTCCTACAGGATGAAGGGGATTTTGAAAGGAAGAGAAGAAGACTGAACAAGGGCCAGCCAGCAAAGACACGGGGACACATAAATCAGTTCAAGAAGGGGAGAATTACTGGAAAAGGATTACCTCAAAAAGTAGAGAGCAAAATTACTGAGGGTGTGATCTTTCCTTTATTTTTATTTTTAGACAAAAATGTACTGAATATACCCACCATGTGCTAGTTCACTGTGCTGCATCTACATGGCTATTGTCCCCACTGGACATACAAAGCCCTTGAAAGTTTATCCATTCTTATTGCCTTGTCCTGAGCTCATGCTTCAGAACTCTCTCTTGGAAGGGAGAACAGAAGAAGGGAGGAATAAATTATAGACAGGATTTCTGACTGGTAAGATGATTGGATTAACTGAAGTGCTGTTCATTTAAATCATATTGACCAAGGAGATATGGAATCCACTCTTTAAAAAAGAAAAAAACCACAATAATTTTCAAATGTCAAGGGAGGGTGGCACACTCTTCCTGTTCCACATGCTTTGGTTATACAGAGTTCCACTTTTGCCTACCCAAATAGCAGGGAAGAGTGCTGGCTGTTGACTTCTACTTGAAAAAGTTAGGCAGAGGAAGATTTTGGTTTCTGTCAGTTTATCAGAATGCCACCAAAATCCCCCAAGAAACCAGTCAGGTTTCATCATGCCTGTTTTCCTCTTCCAACTATAGACCTCACCCACAGCCATGATGTCCCTCCCACTTCCTCCACAAGTGATGGGGACAGACCCCTGTGAGGTCGGTCATCCACAGGATTGGACAGAAGCATCATATCCGCCATGTAAGCATTAGAAGGGACAAGCCCTGAAGGTCTTCTGTTCCCAGCTCCATATTTTAAAGGACGTGGGACTGAGACCCTGAATGGAATACCATCCCTTGTGCCACAGCAACACCCTCTTTCCACACAACATGGGCAAAAATACATGGACAACTCTGCTTCTTGTCAGCATTTCCCTTTTTAGACCTCTCTCCATTTCCCTCTTGGGATTATTCCCACTAGCACCTCAACCTGTGCCACCAAGAACCGTTGCTTGCAGAATTACCTGTTAGTAAGTACTGCCAGGCAGTGATGAGGTGATGTTGAAGTGAGGATACACTCTTGACCTCACCACCATTAGCAGCCCCGGAAAGCATAAGAAGTGGCCAAAATAAATAAATATATATATATATATATATATATATATATATCCTGGCTAATTGGCTGGAATTGCTGTCACCAGGAAGCCATGATAGGGCTGAGCATGGTTACTATGACTCTGGCTTATTTCTTCATATCCTGTCCATGAGGAATCCCCCACCTCACACCAAAGGAGTTTCCTCTGGGCCCCGAGTTTCCCCAGGATGTACCTGACTAACTAACCCATTCCTGGACTCTTTCAACTTACTGCTGGCAATCATTTTTATTTAAAATCACCCCTGCTTTCTCACCTGGTTATTAGCTTTCACCGCTGAGAATAGGCTGCCTGCTAAATTAGTTGGTACTCACTGTTCCTATAGTCCTTATGTTTCTCCTCCTGTCACAGAGGGCTCATAAAAGGGAATGCATACAGTGACAAGCAAAGTACTTATAAATTTGAGACTGTAGATCCGTACTTTACTTATTGTCCATGGCTGGATGAGCTGGGGTGTGGGCATGAAGATGTTTTTCTGTACCATTGGTAATTTAAAAAGTCATTAGCAACCTCCAATATTAGGCAACTTTTCTCTGCCTTTTTAGAGCTGTCCAAATAATGTTCTCAAAAGCAGAATATGTCAGAATGAACTGATTTATACAATCTGCTTCTTGTAGGTGAGAAATTTGCCCTGACAATAGATATTTCAAGGAGTTTAACCATTCAGAGTTTTTTAAATTTCTATTCCCATTCCCTACACCCAGCTTAGACATGACTAATCTGGGAAACAGAGCAGAAGAGTCTCAGATTCTCTTTGGCGTGCTGCCCATTCTAAAGAGAGGGAAAAGGGTGCACATCCAGTATGAAATAAGCTATCCCAGGCCAGATAGGGTAGAGAGGCACAGATGAAATTTCTCTCCCTCTCTTTGGAAAGCAGGAGTTTTGCATTCTCTTTACAAAAGTGATGTCCACTCACTGTGATCTTCCCAAAGACCAGATCTGATTAACTCTTTCCAGCCAAAAACTCAGTGGCCCGATCCTACACTTCTGTTAACTTCTGAAGCCTTTAGTCTTCACAGTCTAGGCTTACCCGGTTCCCCATCTCACTTCCTAGCTTTTGTTTACAAAACAAACTATTCCTACTGTTCTTTAATTAACGCCCAAACTCTCCCACCTTTAAGCTTTGCTCAAGCTGCCTGTCATGTTGTTCCTCACCTCTCGGTCTGTCATGACAGGTCCATAACCACTGTCCTTCATGGGTAGCAAGAAACAGAAATTGACACTAAAGCAATTAAGTGGAAAGATAGAAGTATATCTCATGAAAACCAAAAGTACCAGTACAACTGGACCTTATAAGGCATTAGAATAAATTGGAAAACCATAGGGAGCAATGACTCTTTCCTCTCTTTCTTTCTTCTGACCACACTTCTGGCCACACTTCCTCACTAGTTAAATATGCTCTATCTCTACTTCCTCCCTCTGAGTCTGATCTGGTGCTTTCACATTCTGTTTTCTTACCTTCCCATATATACTGACCAAACATAGGCACCTCAGGCTTTTACATGTTTTCTCAACTCTAAGCCCACTAACCAAATGACTAGCATCCTGTAGGGTATACCAATTCCCAATGTATGGGGAAGGAGCTTTCATTGGATCAACTTACCCACTGGACTGACACTCAGCTATTCAACCCATTCTGCTCAGCCATGGCCAAGGAATGAAAGTCATCAGTTATGACTTGGTTGTGCCTCTATGGGGGTAGATCTGTATTGGGAGGGGCATTCTCATAGAAGCAGGGCGTGACTTAGGCAGACTCACTAATAGTTGACCTACATCAAAAATCCTACATCAATCCTAAATCCTACATCAAAAATGCAAATTCCAGGCTTTTCTCAAGATTTTCTCTGATTCCACCATCTAAACATAACCTCTCCTCTGAGTATCTATATATCCCTTATAAGTGATGCCTTGGTACCCTTTCTGCTGAGCATCTTTTCTTCCTCTGAGGATGCCTCCTTAACCCCTAAGCCCTTGATCCAGGGTAAGCCAAGCACAGCACCTCCCCCACCTCACCTGGAAATAGGAAGATGAAAGTGACAGCTCCCTAAAATATCCGCTAGTCTGCGCTGATGAGGGATGGATGGCAATATGAGCCACTTCCTTCTGGGCTTCGATGCGACAGTGTCCAGCTACTTCTGACAGCCTCTGATTGGACGCTGTACGAGACAATGCAAGAGACTGCCACAAGCTGGCCTGAGTGGAACAGAAAAGGAGTAACAGGAAGAAATGTAGGTGGAGCCTAGAGTAGTTTCCTAAAAACTGAGTCCACGTCTGGGATTCCCAGGAGTTGTCCTCATTTCTCCTTCTGAAGCTTAGTTTATGAATTATCTCAGGATCTTAAGAAATCTTTTTGCTTAGGGTGGTCCTAGTTTGCTTGTAACCCATAAGAAGTGGCATGCACAAGCCTTTATTTAGACCTTTGTTATGAGGCTAATTACCTCTTAAATTGAATTACCCTTTTTTGTCTACCCTTTCTCTTATGATTCTATGAGATTCCTAAAGAGAGAGATCATGAATTAGTGTTTTCTGGATTCTCCCAAAGCCCCAATCATGGAAGATAATAAGTTCTTACAATATGTTCATTAAACGAATGGATGAATAGAAAATATCCATTGTACAATTCCCATGATCAGGCACTTCACGAATTTGGGGAATACCTGTGAATAAAAGGAAGTAACTGCTGCCTAAGTCAGTGTTTTAGAGCATGATGGTACAGTTTTCTATCCGGTACCTGAGTTCTCCCTGACTGTTCCCTTCTATATGCCTGTGCCAAGCTGGAGTACAGAGATATAGACAGATGTAGCTTTTGTCAAATAAACAGTATTTGACACTCTCCTGATGAGATGACCCTTTAGTACATAGGAGGGAGAAAAACAGCCTTTCTATTTCCCCAAAGCATGAGCTTTGCTTCTTACAGAATCCAACCTGTTGCATGCTGATGACATGGATTTGGTTTTAATACAGCTCAGGGAACTTCCAGAACATAATCAATTCCTGGCCAAAGACCACAGATGCGGTACTTTCACAGCAGTTCCCACTGCCGTCTTCATTTGCGACTGGAAAATTTCAAGGTCCCGGAAAAGGTGCCCTGGGAATGTGTATTGGAACCAAAGTACAAGTCCTGATGTCTAACTGACATCTTCCTACTGACTTCCGTGTCTCCTCCTACCAAGTCCGCTCATAAGCCCTTTGGAGGATTCAAATGTGTCCTTGCTTGAGAAGCTTCTCCCTCCAAACCCCACAAGGGGCTGCAGATCTTCCACGCCCAAACTCATCTGTCAGGCTCCCTCATCATCCCCAGAGCCCAGACTGGCAGGGCTGGGCCCTGAATTTTAAACGCAGCTTCACTTCACCCCTTCCCTAATGACAAGCCCTTGCCCCCGGCTTGCTCTGAAACAGGCACTAAAACCATGTTGGGGGCACCGACGTTGCCAACCCCTAGCCTACTATCCCTTAGTCACCCCCTCCCCAGACCCCAGTGGGCCTTATCTTTCTCACACGCTTGGCATTTGACAAAGCTGTCACCCTTGGGGCCATTCAGCTGTGACATTTTCCCAGCATATCTTCTCCTTGTCAACATGATACAGGACGGGCGGTCTTTCAAAGTGAGAGACGCTACAGCAGGCAGGAGCATGCGCACTTGGCCATGCACGCACACGCATGCGCACAGAGAGGGAGCGAGGAGGACTTGGTGGAAGGGCAGCACTGAATTTTTTTTAAAATTAATTTATTTTTTTCAGCGTAACAGTATTCATTGCTTTTGCACCACGTCCAGTGCTCCATGCAATCCGTGCCCTCTCTAATACCCACCGCCTGGTTCCCCCAACCTCCCACCCCCCCCCCCTTCAAAACCCTCAGATTATTTTTCAGAGTCCATAGTCTTTCATGGTTCACCTCCCCTTCCAATTTTTTTTTTTTTTTTTTTTTTTTTTTGCTGAATTTAATTCAGATGTAAACCTGCCTCAAAGTAGCAAAAGTAGCAACAGCTCAGCAGTACACTTTTTGTTTTGGTAAGAAGGCGTCAGAAGGTTGAGCCTCTTCACGCACACTTCCCAAAAGCCCTTAACAGACTCTTTGGACAGGACTCCATTCTGGTGTGGCAGAAATGTAACCAGCCCTAGAGGCAAAAGCCTCTACTAGTTTTAAGGTTGCCTACCAAAGATACTGTCTCCCACCTGCCCCTTTAATGCCCTCTCCCTGCCTTATTTGCATGGAGCCAGCAGTGCAAAAAAGGTCTGGGCTGCGCTGGTAACCTACTTTGGATTTCCACTGAACACACTCTTATGTCACCTTACCTCTCTGCCTTCGTCAACCTGCTCTCTTTGCCTGGAAGGCATCCTTGCACTTCCTCTCTTCACCTGCCAGAGAACTTCCCCTCTTCCAGAGTTAGCTCAGTCGGCTCCCCATCTGGTACTCCAGACACCATTAGAGGCCCCCACTGAAACTTGTGCAGGTCCATTTCGCAAACCTCACACTGTCTTGTATTTGTCTTTTGAGGTTTCTATTCCACTAAAAGATTATGTGGGCCTGAAGGCACAGAAAATGGCTTTTTTATGTCTGTATCCTAAGCACCTAGCACAGCTCTTGTCATATAGAATTTTATAAAAAGCAGAAAGGCTAGGGAAACCCCTTGACACCGAAAGATTCTTCCTTTTCTTGCCACTTTAATTTAACAGAAATATGTGCTGGTGAATGTTTGAAAAGACTGCCTCACTTTCCTACTGGAGAACCAGCTACCTACCCTGTGTGCCAAGTGTGCTGTCATTCCTGGTGACCCAGCTCTCCTCCCCTGTCATAGGGTAAACATGTGACTCAGCCTGACTATTGGGAGTATTCCAACTCCCTGACCACAGCAGTATGTTGAGGAGTGGGCACATGACACAAGTAAGTCCAGTCAGGGCCTTCCCTAAGGTAGAATGTAGGTAGAATAAATTCCAGGGAAAGGGTCTCTCTTCCTGGTTTATAAATTATAAAAAATATAGACTTAAAGCTATTCATGGCCATCTTTTCTTCCTCTTGATTATGAAGCAAAAATTCATAGAGAAGGAGATGTAAGGGTATATATAGAGAGAGATAAGGTAGAACCCTAATATGTTGTTTTAGTGCCTGGATCCAGCTGTGCCTGAAGTCAGCCCCATCTTGTTCTTCTTGGCTATTAGGACGTAGGGCCAGTTAAATCCCTTCTCTTTCCTTCCTATCTTCCTTTTTATCTTTTTTTTTAACTACTTGTACTTGAATTCCTGTCATTTGCAATCAGAACAGGCCTGAAATATACCACTTTTGCTGAGATATAAAGTGAGAGCTTCTTCTTTACCAATAGAACTCCTGCTTAATTATTTTATTTAGAACAATAAAAATTGTTTGGGGAAACCCATTAGCCTTATGATGATCTTAATCATTCCTTATATTTGGCGCTTTCAGAGGTTATCTGACATAAATCTGACATGGTCTATTTAAAAGAGAGGACTAAATATTTTAACACAGATTTAGCAGCTCTTCTCAGGGGAATTGCAACTGTCTATTGTCATAATTGAAACACTTAAAGGTCGTTTTAAAAAAGCAATACCCTGGTTAAATGATAAAGTCTTTAGAAGGAAAGATAGGGGAATATTTTCTTGACCTTGGAGTAGGCGAAGAGTTCCTAAATAGGATACAAACAGCTCTAATGATAGAGGGAAGAAAAATCAATAAATTGGACTACATTAAAATTGAGAACTTTTGTTCAAAGATATTATAAGAGGAGTGAAAACACAAGCCACAGAGTAGAAGAAGGCATTTGCAATAGGCATCAATAAAGGACTTGTATCCAGAATACATAAAGAACTCCTACAAATCAATAAGAAAAGGGCAGACAACTGAATAGGGGGGGAAAAAAGGACCAAAGGGAATACCAAATGGTCAATATGATGTGAAAAGGTGTCCAGCCTCACTAATTATCAGAGAATTCAAATTAAAACCACAGTGAGATACCATTACAAATCCTCCAGAAAGGGTACAATGAAGCCTGCAGGACCCGATTGTGGGGGATGTGGAGCAGCTAGAAATCTCACGCCTTGCTGGTAGGAATACAAATGGGCATCCACTGTAGAAAATTGCTTCAAATATTTATGGACACTGAATCTTTTCATATAGGATGCTGTAATATTCTGCATATTGGTGGGAGCCGGGTACACACATGGGTATGTTGTCTCTGTCAGTTCTTAGAGCTGTATGCTTATGAGAATGTACTTTTCTGAATACATGTTTTAACATGTAACTTCATTGCTGTCAGGACCACCACAGCAGCAAAGCAAGTCATGTGAGCAGTGTCTTCATAGCCAGGCTTGGCCAGACAGGGGCTCTGTTCTCATTCCTGGTTCTCTCCCTTCCCCTTCAGGAGGAGGAACTGGCTCAGATGATTATGTGACAGCCAACATCCTTTATGGCAGCCAGAATCAGTTTCTACTCCTTGGAATGCAGAACACTGCCTAGCACAACCCTACCTAATTTTTACATAAATAATTAATTTATGTTTATATATAAGTTTGCATATTCAAAGTGGTCAAACTATCTCTTTTGTCATTTTTCTGATTGAGAAATACATCACATTTTTGGATTGACCATATATTTGGAGTGTCTTTACACAGTTCAAATGTCTACGAAAAGGCAGCTGGTAGAGTGTCTCTTATGCTAAACAGCCTGGGAGACATTCGCAGCCCCTTGCTGATTGTGTGACCTTGGAAAAGGTCCTCAACTTCTCTGGCTCAGTTTCCTCCCTTGTAAAATACAGATAATGCCAACTTTCATGAGCTTGTTATGAGTAAATTCAGGTAAATCATGTGTAAGTATCAGCTATTGTTATAATTGTTAACGTGAAAGCCGCACCTGCTCTATGGTCATCTAAGCAGTATCCTGTGCCAGGTCTGGGGCAGCTATAAACAGAGCAAGGAGGAGCTTCTGGAAGCAAATGAGAGTCCATTCATTTGGACTACACCCATGTTTTAAGAAGAGGCGGTAAGACCCTGAAGTTATGCTCCTCTAAAAACCTCCACCACCAGCTCTCCCAGATCCCTCCTCCTAATCACGAATACTGCAGCTGCCTCTGGCACTGTTCCCTCTGGCTGATGAGAATGGCCTCCTAAAATCCCTTTCTGGACTCTGCCTTGGCCCCTGACTCCCTGTCCTCGGTGAAGTACCTCCAAGATGCTGTTTTCATGATAACTGACTGCCAGACTCTGGGACCGCAACAATAGCTGCATTGACAGGAGTTGGAGCTTTGGACAATTGGTTCAAAGAGTCCTCTCATCTCTGCCCAATCTCCATCAGACATCCTGCCCATCTGAGCAGCCTCAACTACTCCACCTCCCACAAACTTTACCTTATGTGCCCCTCCATTGACATACCCATTTCCAGAGGCTACGCCGAACCTGGGCCTTGACCTTGTCCTAGCTCTGTGGTTCTCAGAGGTTTCCCACCTCTCTGTAGCACATTCATCTGCTTAATCTGGCCATTTACATACTTCTCTTCCTGATTTCTCTTTGAGCTCTCATCTTTCTGTAAAAGGTATCTTTGAATAGTAAACTAATGTCACAAGTAGAAAATTAAGAACAAATGAGCCACATTATATTTCACACCAACACATACATACACACACACACACACACACACACACACACACACACACAGAGATGGCGCCAGAGAAAGTTCATCTCAAGAAGAGAAAAGCCTTTTGTTAGGGAAACACCTTGATATGCATACTAAAGTACAGAAGATGGACCCCAAGAGCTTGGTCAATGAGAAAGGACATAATCTGTGACATAATTAAAATTTTTTTGCACAAAAATATAATAGTACTTGGGGTAAGATAAGAGAGAAAGGAGGAAGAGGGGCCTGTGTAATGTGGCTTGAAGTGGACCCTTACTGAGAACAGTAGTCAAGAGGAATGCCCAAGAATGTTTGAGAACAGTGTGTCTATGGTCCAGTGAAGTTTTTTGTGATGTTGCAAGGTAAACTCCCTCCATGGCCCCGAACCTTCATCTGAGTCTGCTACACATAAGCGTCCATCGGCTTGGTGATGGTGTCACCTGGGAGAGGTGACGAGTCATGCCCAGCAAGGGGTAACTTAGAGAGGAAAAGGCAAATCATGCAGAGTTTGCCCATGTGATCTGTAAATTTAGTTAATTCAGCTGACGCAGAACCCAGAGCTGGAGGTGACCAGCAGAAGAGTAGGTTTCTGGAAGTATCTCTGGAAAGATTGGAGAAAAGGTGGATCTCCATTACCCATGGAAGGAGGGTCTCAAACTAGTATTATTTGCATTTCCAAAGAAAGGAGACCCCATCTAGCACCAGGGTTATATGGGTTGATTATGTGTATCTGCATTCAGGTGTGTACACAAGTCATTACAGTGGACGGGGGAAATGATGAGAGGAAAAGAGCCCTGAGTTAGAGGTCTAAAGAGATAAATCTGAGGTCTGGCTTGGTCACTAACCTTGGGTGAACCAGTGAGCTTATGTGGTCCTCAGCTGCCTCACCCATAAAAGATAGATCTGGATAGATAAATTCTACGGTCCCTCCCAGCTCCAAGTTTTCAGGGGGCTCATTCTGCCTTTCCACTTTGCCATGACCATTTGAGTTTACCCTCCCTTAATTAGCTGACTTCTCCTTGCCTTTTTTTTTTTTTTTTAGATTTTATTTATTTATTTGACAGAGAGACAGAAAGCACAAGTAAGCAGAGCAGCAAGCAGAGGGAGAGGGAGAAGCAGACTTCCTGACAAGTAGGGAGCCCGATGCGGGGCTTGATCCCAGGACCTTGGAATCATGACCTGAGCCGAAGGCAGACGCTTAATGACTGAGCCACCCAGACTCCCCTTCTCCTTGCTTTTTTTTACAAAGTTGGGGAGCAATTTTAACATTTCTTAATGGGGACTCACAGGAAGACATTCCTTCCCTGCTAAGCTGAGATGGAAAGTCCCTTCTGCTCCTGGCCCAGAGAGCAGCAGTGCTGAGGCACAGAACAAACTTGGAGGTGAAGCAGGGGAAATTAAGCACCCGCACAGAGTCTTCTCACAAACCAGTCCAAGACTCAGGCCTGCTCTTAGAGGTTTCTCCCACCCCCACTCCCAATGCCAAGCCACTAGTTCTCTTCCTTCCATCACTGAGTATTTATTCAATAGTTGCTGGGACTTAGGAATAAGGGCGATGCCTTTTTGAGAGATAAAGTAATGTAGTATGAAGTGTTTCGCCTCTGAAATTGCAGTAGAGTTGGAAACTCTCTACCTCACAATCTCTTCAGTAATATCTTCCATAGCAATTGGTAGGACTTTACTAGAAAGCTATTAATTCAATAAATTCTTAAGTGCCAACTCTATTCTGTCACTGTGTTATACTCTGAGGATAAAGTGGTGAATAAAATAAGTTCCTTGTGGAGTTCATAGTCTAAAAAAAGGAAGACAGACCTTAAGGTCGTAATCACATCACTACAGATAATTAATTACTTAATTACAATTGTGATATGCTGTTATGCATAACAGGGGGACTTTGGCGGTTCGTGTGTCAACTTGATTAGGTCACGGGGTACCCAGATATTTGGTTAAATATTATTTCTGCGTGTGTCTGTAAAAGTGATTCTGGATGAGATTAATATTTGAGATTAGACTGAGTAAAGTAGATTGTCCTCTCCAACATGGATAGACATCATCCAATCCCTTGAGAGCCTAAAGAGAACAAAACAGAGAAGGAAGGGAGTGTTCACTCTCTGTCTGACTGCTGAGTTGGGACATTGGTCTTCTACCCCTGGGTGGGGACTTAGACCATTAAAGCTCCTGGCTCTCAGGCCTGCAAACTCAGAGTGGAACTCCACCACCAGCTTTCCTGAGCCTGCAGCTTGCAGACAGCAGAGTGTGGGATTCCTCAGCCTCCATAATCATGTGAGCCAATTCCTTAAAATAAATACCTTGATTTGTATATATATATCCTACTGATTGGGTTTCTCTAAAGAACACTGACTGATACTTGCCTAAGGTATCAGGAAAGCCTTCCATGAATAAGCAAATTTAAGCAGAGATCTAAAATTAAGTGAGTTAGCTAGGTGACAAAGTAGCGAAAGGAATGGGAAATTGTCAAGGGAGGGGAAGAAAGGTAAGCAAGAACCATACCATGCAGAGCACTGTGAGCCTTTGTTAAGGATTTAGGACTTTTCCAAAGAGCAGTGGGAGGTCATTCAAGATTCCTAACCAGGTTTCCATGGGTTAAAAGGATCTACCATGTATTTTTATTATTATTATTATTATTTCATCACAGAATCTAGGCCAGTGTTAGTTTGAAATATTGCCAGATGTGCTGTCTTCTGAAAAGCTCCCTTGGGCTTCTAGAAGACATTTTTTACTTTCTCCCTCACAGTCTGTCTTTCTGCCACTGAACCCAGGTACCATGTGACAGATTGCAAGTGGCAGGAGGAAAGCCATGAGGCCCAGTGGAGGGAAGTCAGCAAGTCAATAGGTGTGCCCTTCTTCTGACCTTTCTGGACTCTGGTTCAGGGATTGTGGTGAAGTCCAAGATCCTGTATCTCCTTTGTTGTACTCCACACTTGAGTCTGCCTCACCTCTCTGGGATGCTGGAAAAATAATTACAGAAATGAAGTATGATGTTCTTAGGTACTGAACATAACACCTGACACATGGAAATAGAAGATAATGCCACAGAAAAGCACCCAGCAGGGCCGCAGCAGAGCCCAGAGGGGCTGCCTACCAGCCAGGGCCTCATCTACACTGATACAGCCTCAGCCACACCTGCAGGGAGGAGTGGGAAGGTGGCGCAGCTCTCTGGCTGAGTTCCTCTGGTTGAGGTTACAGTCAACAATCTATTCGGTACGTAGAACTATATACTGGGCTCATGAAGATGAGTAAGACAGGATTTCTTCCCTGAGGTGGAGTGTATTATAATAGTGACTATTAGGTGGAGTGACTATTATATTAATCAGAATTCTGGCCCTCCAAAGATGTCTGCATCCCAATCCCTGCAGCCTGTGAATACCTCATCTTAATGGGAAAAGGGGCTTTGCAGATGGGATTAAGTTTATGGACCTTGAGATGGAGAGACTATCCTGGACCATGCAGGTGGGCCCAATTTAGTCATGAGTACTTAAAAGCAGAGAACCTTTCCAGCCTCAGGATGGAGAGAGGACAAAAAAAGAAGCAGGAGAAATTTGAATCATAAAATATACTTAACCTGCTGTTGCTGGCTTTGAAGATGGAAGGAGAGCTCCAAGAGCCAAGGAGTATGTGTGGCTTCTAGAAACCAAAAACAGATAGGAAATAGATTCTTCCTAGAGTCTCCAAAAAAGAATACAGCCCTGTTAATGCCCTGACTTTAGCTCAGTGACACCTGTATCAGACTTAGGACCTATAAAACTATAACATAATAAATTTGTTTTAAGACCCTAAATCTGTGGTTATTTGTTAGTGTAGTAATATATATATTCTATTTATCTGTCAATAAGGGGTTTTTTGTGGTGAATAATTTGATCCACTCTAGCTAGTTATAACATAAAATAAATGCATTACAAGATATTAGGTGGGTCATAGACTCCATAGGAGAGCTGCAGAGGTTGAGTCTGAAAATTTGCAGCCAGAAACAAGCCCAGTGGTATCACGAAGACCTCCCTTGCTTGTTCTGTTGCCTTTACTGCTGAGAACCTGCTTCCTGAAGCTCAGCACGGCCATCCACAGAACCAGATGCCCTCATCACCAGGCTAGCCAGATCAGTGCCCTGGTATCACCTGGCCCCTCGCACTGCTCACTTCCAGACCCATGTTTCATGCAGTTGCTCCTGTTGGTGGAACCAAGGTCTCATACCTGCACCCCTCACGGAAGAAGAGTTTGGGGTTTTTGGCAAGACTCATGATTTATGGAAATTATGGAAATATAGGAAAACTCAAATTTGGTAAGGGAAAAAGACGATTGCAGGAAAAGTGTCCACTCAAGAGGCCTTGGTCAGTCCTTGTACTCTCCATGTTGCCGCAGTATCAGTTGTACGTACTCGGTCCTATCAACCATCAGTGTTATATCTCTGGATCCTAAGTGGGCCATGTCTGCTAACCACTAGAAAACAATTCTAGTATTTTAATGGAAGAATGGATAAAGAACTTTGGGAGTGGGAAGGAGGAAGCAGTTGCCTTAAGACAAGTGGACCAAAGGATTTGAGTTATGAGATTTTGAGCTGACCCTTATGAATCAGTAGAGCAATAATATTCCAGGCAGAGAGCCATTATAAAGACACATGAAGTTGCAGAAGAACTTGGCACATGTGGCGATAATGGGTAGCTGGTATGACTGAGAACTGGAAACGGATGGGGAACAGAAGGGTGTAAGGAGGGATAGGCAGTTAGGAGCAGACTGTCAAGGGTGTAATAAACTAAGCTAGGGAGTTCAGAATCTGTCCTATAGGCAATGAGGAGCTATTGAAGTTTTTTAATTAGGTAATTGACATTAGGTCATTTTTAGAAAGAGAATTCTGATCGCAGTGTGGCAGAAAGATTAGAAGAGGAAAAAATGGGTCAGACCTGCTAGTGAGGAGGTTATTATACAA
Source organism: Mustela lutreola (assembly GCF_030435805.1). NCBI lineage: Eukaryota > Metazoa > Chordata > Mammalia > Carnivora > Mustelidae > Mustela > Mustela lutreola. The sequence goes on from NC_081297.1 coordinate 94,614,934, forward strand.
ATCTAATGAAATGGAAGGGATGTGCACAAAAGCAGCAGCAATAGGTATTATGACAAAGGGGTGATGCTGAATGAGTATAACTGGTAGAGAAGATTGAAAACTGTTAGAACTTTTCAGACTTGGACAAGTGAGGAAAAGCTCCGATAGTCAGTAAATGGGAAATTTAGGTCATTGGGGATTATCAGTTTTGACTTACACTTGTGAACTTCAGATACAGATAAGTTGCCCAAGAGGAAACTGGACACGAGGGTCTGGGACTTGGAGAGGAGCTGAGTGGGAGACATAGATTTGAAGTCCTCATAAGGATGGCTGAAGCCCCAGGCTCAGAAGTTTTCTCAGGGAGAGTCTGAGGAAGAGAAGAGCGTGAAGACCCATTCCTGGGCCAGTGCAATAAATAAGAATAATGGAAGGCAAGATGGGCCTCTGGGGTCCTGTGCCTCACTACTAAACTGAACTCCAAGTCAAAATTCTTGATTTTACATGACATCAAAACAAAGATGGAGGGAGATCAAGATCTACGTGAATGTGTGACTGTGCCTAGGACTGAAGTCTCCTCTTCTGTGGACCCTGTTTCTTGCCCTTGACACAAGTGGACCGAAGGAGGCTACTGCCAAATGCTTGACGGCCAATAGCCCAAATCTAAGTGATATTGTTCTGCTCAGGTGGCCAAGACTTGTAACACTTGACTGTTTCCCAACTGCGGAACACTGCTTAGAACAAGGGCTGTAATATGTGGTCTGGCCTTCAGCTACGGCCCTTGAAGCTTTGCATTAAAGAAAGTTGTTACATAGGGAATTTGGAATAGGCAACGCTAAAAGACAGGGCATTTGGTGTTTGGACCCAGGAAGAGCACAATGGCCAGGTGCAAACTAGAGTTGTCAATCCCCAAGCATACAGAGAAACTGGTTAGTAAAGAAAATGGAGCAGATCTCAGAAAAAAGAAGAGGGGCCATAAGGAAGAAATATATTGGTGTAGGAGAGAAGAAAGAGCCTTGGGTCTGACAGCACTTAGTCACAGTCTTCATGCAATGCTGCTATATCCACTCTGCACCCATTTTGTCTGGCAACAACTCAAATACAGACTGGCAGAACATCACTGAGAGGGCTCCATTTGCTTAAATGATGCTTATGTGTGTTAAATGTAGCCCCAATGTAACTTTCCATATTGACCATTCCTGGAGCAGAATCTACAGATTAATACAAAGGACAGCCCTCTCTAAAGGAATCCAAAATCCAAATTAATGAGATTTTACAAACATATCACAGACACTGGGCTAACCCTTGTAAATAGCAATTGGCAATTTCATTAATTGGGGTCAAGGTCTAGTCTATCCTTCTCATGTCAAATGCAATCAGTTATGTGAAATAAGATCTTCATTTATCATGAGCCTGTACTGCTTGTAAGTCAGAAGCAGTGTGCTCGAGCTTACCAAGAATGTTTGAAATGCAAAGTCTTACTCCTACTGGGAAGACCCAGTCTCAGTGACCTTTTCCTGGAATGACAGTTCCCACCAAGGCACAGGACCTTTCTCAGACTGGTGAGTTATTATCTTTAATAAGAGGATATGTAAACAGCTCTCTAAGAAATAGGTTTGCAATAGTTAGTGCCAATTTATGGATAGTAATCCAAAAATCAAAGACTAAAGCACAGAAGAATTTCTTCTAAAATGTTGGGAATGGGAGCAGAGCATTAACACCTCCCTAGGAAGCTAACTATTAAATCAGACTTTGGCAATATGTCCCTATTGTATTCAGAAGGGACAGAAGATGACCTATGGTATATCTGACTCTATAAGTATAAATTTGACAAATGTGTGTCAACTCGCCTGGGTATGTTCAGAGACAAGCTTCAAGTTCACCTCCCTCCTGGACATATAAATATATAATCATGATATCCCTGGCATACCCTTGCTTATGGACAGATCTTTAAAGCAATCCTTGCTAGTATAAAAATAGGCAGACACAGACAGGCAAGACTATTTAAAAGTATCCATGAGTTGATGAATCTGTTTAGAATCTTGATCGTGGTGATGGTATGCCAAGTGTATGCATATGTCCACACTCATCAACATGTATACACTAAATGTGTACAACTTTTTGTATCTCAATCACACTTCAATAAAAGTATACACATATATAAACGCTGAGCAAACAAAGGAAAGTTGCAGAATGGTAAGTACGGCATACATGAGGCTAAGACATGTGACAAGGACATGAGAGCCAATTCTATATATTATTTATGACCATATATATAGTAGAAAGTTTTTTAAATGTGTGGGAAGGACAAAAACCTAATCCAGGCTGTTGGCTAATTCTAAGAAAGGAAAGAGAGAAACGAGATTGAGGAGGAGTATCTAGTGGGTTTTAACTGTATCTGTAACATTTACTTTAAAATAAATCCTACTGCAGATTGGGGGAGGGGGGTGTCTGTATGTCTGAGTCTGTATATTTCACACACAGAATGGCCCAGAGATATTCGCCAATGATGAAGACATATCATGTCAGAACTGAAACCTTCAAATGTGTATGCAGGAAGAAACAGAATACATACTTTGTATCTACCTCTCGCCTTACACTTTTCAAAGCATTCTCATAGTCTTAGATATTTTAAAAGCATAAGGAAAGTTATGTGTTCTGCAGATGTCATTATTCAATTAGATGAAATACAAAGATGTAGAACTGAATTTTCCTGGCTCGCAGCAGTATTTACTTCATTGCCAATAATCATAAACCTCCTTCTTCCCACGCAGTCTTCAACATCCATGTGCCTGCAGAGCACCTAGAGTGAAAAAACAGGCCCATCTCATTCCAAACACCAGTAAAAGAATTTCCCTGGTGGTAGTAATACTTGGGGGTAAACCTCTGACTGGAAGCTGCAGTTGGATCTTTTCTAGTATGACTTCAAGAACAGAAGTATTTTGCAAGTTAAGTGGCCCCTGAAAATACAAGCATGTGCTGTGACAAGACATTAACAGATGGAGATCAGGTGAACTGGATCTAAGTGGAATGAGACTGAGGTTTTTGTGTCTACATTTGGAAAACTTGTATTTATGGAGCACCCACTGTGTACCCTACAGCACTGGACTACCTATTATAATGAGGGAGTATAGGGGGACATTCAAAGTCAACGTCAAAGAAGCCATGGGCCTTGCCCTTGGGGGATATTCCAACTGAAAGAAGGAGTCTATATATAACTAGGAAACTAACAATTTCCAGAAGGAGGTAATGCGGGTCCTCTAGGTGCACTTCCTTCCAGAAGGAACGTGGCAAGGTCTGCCTTGGTGCACAAGACAAAAGTAAAGGGTGGGACCAGCTGGGCAGAAGGGCTAGGGCAAGACCTCAGAGCGGAGCCAAGAGACATGTGGGGCAATTACAAGAGTGAATGAAGTTCAGGTCATTTCCTCAGTCAGAGTCAGGGTCTTCTGAAAATAAGAGTTCTGCTACCAAGAGTGACCCAAGCCACACAGAAATGCTCTTTAAAGAGGACTAAAGTTGTACCTCAGCCTTTGCCAGCCACAGTGGGGAGAGCACTCTGCGTCTCCTGAGCTAAGTTGACCCAGCTAAGTGAAAAGACACTTTAAATCTCCTTTTGTGGCTAACTTCCAAATTTTCTCCCACTGTAGAGTCCACAGCTGCTGAGTTGCCGTTGAAGAAAGAGTGGAGGAATTGGGACACAGAGAACAAAGGATGTGTGCTTTGCTGGGTTAAATCAAAGCTGGGTAGAAAATGTGAAGAAAGAGGACTCTAAACAGAAACAGCATTAGCATCCACTGGGGAATTGTTAGAAATGCAAATCCTCTGGCCCCTCCTCAGGCTGACTCAGTCAAATATTCTAGGGGTAAATCCAGTAATCTACATTTTAAGAAGCCCTCCAAGTGATTCCGATCCACTAAAAGTTTGAGAACTTTTGCCCAAACCATCACACACTGAAGGATGGTCAGGTCCTGGGACTGGGACTGCGGAAGAATTGGCGTGGGCTAGCGCAGGGAAGAATCGGTGCTCTGTGACCCTCATGCAAACCAGCAGAAGATGGTGGTCACAAGGCATAGGCACTCCTCCCCACCCACACACACCCTGTACCCAGAATAATCCAAGGGCACTTCAGGAACAAATGGGCTATTCACGAGAAGATGTTTGGTTTCAGGCTTCGCATGGTTTTGAGGAAGCCTCCTTAAGACATCTTTCTGGGATCAACTCCAGAGGTTCTGAGGACCACTAGAAAAACAAAATCTGTTTGCTGGATCCTCCTCCATATTACTCTACCAAGTCGTAATCCTGGATAAATCTAACCACTGAGTTTTGCGGCCTCTTTACACCAGCTGATTCTGTCTTGCTCATGAAAATCATAAACCAAGAAGACTTGAGTACCTTCTTCCTCATCCCAGCTGTCTTCCGTGTTATTCATGTACTCATCCATTCATTCAACAAACATATTTCAAGTGCTTAGAATGTTCCCAGCAATTACTTTTTTCGCATCTCTAATAGATTTATATGAAATTCACCACATCAACACAATTTATTTGTGTTCTTTGAAAGGGCTGATATTTTCATCCGTCCTTGACTCTGACCCAAGCCAGTGTTTGCCTGTGATTTTTAATTTATTTCACAAAAGGATGGCTTGACAAACGGAGAGTACTTCTGTACCCCTTCTTCTGAGTTGTCTTCGTCCATATAGGGTACCTCTTTCTTTAAAGATTTTTATTTATTTATTTATTTTATAGAGATCACAAGTAGGCAGAGAGACAGGCAGAGAAAGAGGAGGAAGCAGTCTCCCTGCTGAGCAGAGCCCAATGCGGGGCTTGATCCCGGACCCTGAGATCATGATCTGAGCCGAAGGCAGAGGCTTTAACCCACTGAGCCACCCAGGCGCCTCTGGGTACCTCTTTCTCACTCACAGCCTGAGCTAAGGAAAATTTGCTGACCTACTAAGGTTTATCAACCCATGGAGATAGCATTTAAGAAAGTGGGTCAGACAGACAAATCATTATTATAAAATATGACAGGTGCCATCAGAGAGGTATGTCTAGCATGTTATTAGAGACCACAAAAGAGAGGAACTGATGATTCTTATGAAGTGGTTTTGTTCTTGTGGGTTTTTTCTTATAGAAGAGGAGCATCTAAATTATTTTGAAGCTGTCTCAGTTCCCTTAAGCCCTCAATCATGCTGTTGACCTTTATTCTTAGAGACTCTACCAACTCCTTCACAGCAGTAAGCAGGGCCGGCAGAGGTGAACTTCCCCCTTCCCAATGACCCTCGGTGTCCCCATCACTTCACTCTTTCTCCACTTCTACTGTTCATGCCACACCTTCCCACATTCTCCACAATCATGCCCCATTAGTTTTCTGTCCTTGTTCTCACCAGTTGCATCATTCCCAGCTCCTTGAACCAATAAAGGTATTCATACTTCCTGTCAGGTACATGCCCCCATCCCTACTGATTTCCCATGAAATTACTACCATATTTCTCTCCTTTTCTTCACTGCTGAACTTCTTCTGGTATAATCTTCTTTCTTATTTTTCTCATTCTCTCATCAATCCCTGACAATAACCGCCAGTGCTTACGTATTATATATTAACTCATTTAACCCTTAAAATAACAATATTGCTCAATAAATACTATCATGTTTTAGTGAAGGAAACTGAGCACAGAGTATTTAAGCTGTGAGCCCAAGATCACAGGGCTGGTAAGTGGGACAGCTGATGGGAGCACTCTGGCTCTACGCACTCTCAGTCATTGGGACAGCTGCGGAAGACATTTAGGAAGCCTGCCCAACGCATGTTTTCTTTGCGATTGCTACCTGCCCACGCTAATTGGACCTGGAGTGGACAGGTCCCGTAATGTCTTGTGCTCAGATAATCCAATTCTCAACATGAAAAACGGAGGGAGCGGCTTTGGTTCCTGACTTTCCAGTTACAATTCTAGTGTTTCTTGGATAGCCACTAGACTGTGTGTGATATCATTAAAATTACCAGCTGCCCTTAGTCAAGTGGTTTCTGGGTCTGTAATCCAATAATGCCTGTTTAAATCACATCTTTACAACATCTCTGAAGCTGATCTTTTAACACTCCTGGTTATCTCCTCTTAAAAATTGACTCTGGTAAATCTTAAAAGTTCTCACCATAAGAAAAAAAAAATTATGGGGTGCCTGGGTGGCTCAGTGGGTTAAAGCGTCTGCCTTCAGCTCAGGTCATGATCCCAGGGTCCTGAGATCAAGCCCCGCATCAGGCTCTCTGCTCAGCAGGGAACCTGCTTCCTCCTCTTTCTCTCTCTGCCTACTTGTGATCCCTCTCTGTCAAATAAATAAATAAAATCTTTTTTAAAAATTGCAACTATGGGGGCGCCTGGGTGGCTCAGTGGGTTAAGCCGCTGCCTTCGGCTCAGGTCATGATCTCAGGGTCCTGGGATGGAGTCCCGCATCGGGCTCTCTGCTCAGCGGGGAGCCTGCTTCCTCCTCTCTCTCTCTCTCTCTGCCTGCCTTTCTGCCTACTTGTAATCTCTCTCTGTCAAATAAATAAAAATAAAATCTTTAAAAAAAAAATTGCAACTATGCTTAGATGAATGTTAACTAGACTTATTGTGATGGTCATTTTGTCCCATACATAAATATTAAATCATTGTGTCATACACCCAAAAAATTAACATGTTATATGTCAGTTTTATCTCAATTTAAAAAAAAATCAACTCCAGTGGCTTCTTTGTCCAGTGCCCCCAACCAACCATTCAGGTTGTCTTTTAGTTTAGCTGATTGTTTCCTTTGCTGTGCAGAAACTTTTTATTTTGATGTGGTCCTAACGCCTTGCAGCATTCAGTACAGGAGACCTATGCTACCCCTCTTGTGCTTCTCTCCTGTGTACCCATATGTGGTCTCACTATTGCCCAAGATTCCCTTCACTATGTCCTCCATTAGGCTGAATACCTCTCATCTTCTATGACCTGGCTCAAGAGTGCTCTTCCAGGAAAACTTCCATGATTCCTTACGCCTGAAAATGCCCCTTCTCTGTGCTCCCATAGGCCCCACTGCAAATATACATCATTGCACTTCTCACACAAAACAAGTATGATTGAATATGACATACTACTGAGCAAACATGGCAAGCTACCAAATAGATGAGTAGTGTAACCCTTTTTATATAAAATTCTGTATGCGTGTTTAGAAAACATAAGTAAGTCATATGGTAATTCTATTTTTAATTTTTTGAGGAAACTCCGTGCTGTTTTCCACAATGGCTGTACCAGTTTGCCTTCCTGCCAACAGTTCATGAATGCTTCTTTTTCTCCACATCCTCGCCAGGACTTTTTATTTCTTATGTTTTTTATTTTAGCCATTCTGACAGGTGTGAGGTGGTATCTCATTGTGGTTTTGATTTGCATTTCCCTGATGATATGTGATGTGGAGCATCTTTTCCATGTGTCTGTTGCCCATCTGTATGTCTTCTTTAAAGAAATGTCTATTCATGTCTTCTGCCCACTTTTAATTAGACTATTTGCATTTTTTGTGTTGAGTTGAATCATTTCTTTATATATTTTGTGTATTAACCCCTTATTGGATGTATCACTTGCAAATATCTTCTCACATTCAGTAGGTTGTCTTTTAGTTGTGTTGATTGCTTCCTTTGACGTGCAGAAGCTTTATATTTTGATGTAGTCTTAAAAGTTTATACCCAAAGAATATGAAAACTCTTATTCAAAAAGATATATGCATCCCTAAGTTTATTGCAGCATTATTTACAATAGCCAAAATATGGAAGCAACCCAAGTGTCCATTGACAGATAAATGGATAAAGCAGTTATATATATACATATATATATATAATATGTTATATTATATATAATAAAATATTATTCAGCCATAAAAAAAGAATGAAATCTTGCCATTTGCAACAACATGGGTGGATCTAGAGAGTATAATGCTAAATGAAATAAGTCAGTCAGAGAAAAACAAATACCATATGATTTTACTCATGTGTAGAATTTAAGAAAAAAGTAAATGAACCAAAAAGAGAGAGACAGACAAAAAAAAAAAAAACCAGACTCTTAAATATAGAGGACAGTCCGGTGGTTACCAGAGGGAAGGTGGATGGGGAGGTGATGGGGATTAAACAACTCACTTAACATAATGAAGACTGAATAATGTATAGAGTTTTGAATCACTACATTGTATACCTAACACTAATATAACACCTATATGTTAGTTATCCCAGAATTTTAAAATGAATAAATAAGTAAAAGAAAAAAAAACCACTAGAGGGTCATGCTACTCACTTATCTAAATCTTCTGGTGAATTTCCATTCATACTTGGCTACAAAACACAAAGCCTTGTGGAATGCCACCTCACCCGCCTCTATGTCTTTTCTGAAAACGCCCCAGGTTGTTCCCACCTTACAAATCATGTGTGCCCCTGGTTGGCTTTGTCTGGAATGTTCTTCCTTGTCACTGAAGATTCAGCTCCAGACCCCAACCACCCAGTCCGCACAGACCCACACCCTGTCACTCTTTTACACATCACCATATTTTATTCTCTTCAGACACTTGTCACTATCTGAAGGTAACTCTTCCATGTATTGGGTTTTTTTTATAATGGTTTGTGTGTCTAGTACCTGAAGCTCACCAAACTGCAGGGTTTAGGATATAGTCTTCCACGTGCCAGGTCTGCCCAAGATTCCTGATGCCAACTGCAACTTCAGGGGCTTCCCCAAACCACTCAGAACTCACAGAAAATTATTACACTCACAGCCACATTTATTATAGGGAAAGGATACAAATTAGAACGAGCAAAGTGTGACATTACACAGAGAGAATTGCCAACCAAGAAGACTTTCATGGGCCTCAATGTCCAGAGCTGTGTTGGGTCTTCATTATTCAATTACTGCCTGCATAACCGAACTCAGTCTGCACCTCACCACCTCCCCAGGGGTGGTGTTGATATCACGTAGCCCAAGGGGCCCACCATGACCCACCTTGTTAGCCTACAGTAGCCTAGAGTATCAGGTGGGGTCTGAGGGCCACTCCTCAGACACTCCCATCGCTCAGGAAATTCCAAGGGTTTAGAGGTCAGCCTACTTTCCAGGAGCAAAGCCCAGACCTCTTTTGTGCAAGGCCAAATTGCTTAGTATGCGTGTCTCATTTCTCTACTCTCCTACTAAAACATAAACTACAGGGCTGCGGAAAGTAGACTATCTGTCTTGTGAAGTCTTGGCGCAGAGAAGTGCCGTGTGTGCGTGTGTGTGTGTGTGTGTGTGGTTTGACTTGATCCATTTGAGATTACTACCAAGTTCGTTTCATTTAAAAGCCAAATAAATGGCTTTCAACTCTCATTCCATCAATCGTGACCAATTCACCCTTTCTCCCCAAATGACACCTTTCAAAAGTCCCAGAGGTAAGTGAAGGGGTTTCTGATGGAGGCCAAAATAATCTGTTACTAGTGTCCCGCCTGAGAAAGAAACAAATGAAAATGGAAAGTATGGTCAATGTGCCAAAGGCTCATCTAGCTTCTGTCACCAGCCCTGAACACTTGTGCCGCAGGAGGAGGCCCATGAATCCTTTGTTGGGTCTTGCACACTGCAGGGAACACCGTATTTTCAGGTCCCTGCTCCCCACAGGGAGCGCTGTGTAACCCAGACTTAACAGCGACTCTCGGGTTGCTTGTAGCTGCTCACCGTTAGAGGGGAGATGATGAGTCTCTCCCCAGAGTTCAGCTCAGCTGTGTGCACATCAGACATCACAGGAAGCAGGCTTGAGTTCTGATGTTAGAGCTCTTTGGGGTCACAATATTTTCAGTGTTTACCCATCCAGGGCCTTTCCCTAACATGTGATCATAAACCAGGGAGTAGGAACAGTGGGTGGCTCCAGGCTTCCCTGAGTGTCTTCTGTGGGTAAGAAGATGTCTCCCTTCCTTCTGTTTTTCCTGCCACCTGGGCTTCCACTAACGTATCAGATGTGAACTAATAACCTCAATGGAAGAAATGTCCTTCTTCAGGAAGGTTCTTTGACTTCTTTGTAAGTCAGTGAATGCAGAAGGTTATTGGGGAAGTTCACTACCTAATTTAGTGAATTTACCACCACCCTGGTAAAACCAAAGCATCTTCTATTATACTTTCTTCCTGGGACAATAGGCAGACAGGTACTTCCCCTTTCACTGTCTACATGGAGATATGCAAGTGGGTCTTCCCAAAAGAGGATATGTTCCTCGGTGATTTGAATTAGAAGCTGCTAGCAATTTTTAAATAATGAAAGGCACCCAAAACAGGCACACTTGTATATTATGTGTACATAGTTACAAAATATTAGCATAAGTTATATTTGGGCAATGGGATACCAAGGGATGCTTCTTTTCTTAATTATACTCTCTCCACAATCTAAAGACTTTACAACAAATATTTAGCACTTTATAATAAGGAAAAGGTGCTTCAGTGTTAAAGCAAAAACAAAAACAAAAACCCTGCAAGAATCTAGGGGGTGGACAGATAGTTAAATGATCAAAAGGCCGGGGCACCTGGGTGGCTCAGTGGGTTAAGCCTCTGCCTTCGGCTCAGGTCATGATCCCAGGGTCCTGAGATTGAGCCCTGCATCAGGCTCTCTGCTCTGCGGGGACCCTGTTCCTCCCTCTCTCTCTGCCTGCCTCTCTGCCTACTTGTGACCTCTGTCACAAATAAATAAATAAAATCTTAAAAAAATAAAAACAAAAAAATAAATGATCAGAAGGCTCCACTCACAGAATTCTAACACCCTTGCATGGTTGAGACCCTCTTCTGTTTTTCTTAGATATTGGTTCTTTTTTCATCTTCTTCCACACTTCTGCTCTCCCCCCATGAGAAACTGCTCTAATATATTCGACATGTATCCTTACATCTGGGTAGACACTTACAAAGTACATAGTGCGATTCTGTGTCAATATATAATTATTTATTTGCATAAATGTTGTTACATATCCTATTTCCCCTAACAGACTCTAACCCCCACACAAGCAATGAGAGTTTATTTATATGTGTAGTCCTAAAGCAAAATATGGAAAGGAACAGCATAATAAATATTTTTTGGATTGAACTGAAATTTCACTATCTTTTTTTTTTTTTCAAATCTCACTTTTTCTATCCCTCAGTAATACTTCCTTCTGGTTTCCCTCCTGCCTCTCAGTCTCCTTCCTAGACTCCTTCCTATTCTCATCCCTAATTACAGGCACCACCTGAGGCCTAAAGTTTGGTGCCTGTCTCTATCCTGCTGTCCTTCTCCCTGACCCCACACAATCAGTCTCATCCATGTCCGTGACTTTCACCATCATTTGGGCATAGATATCTTCCAAACCTGTAACTCTAGTCTTCATTTCCTCACCAAGTTGTGGACCTATGTGCACCTCTGACGGATAAAAGTCCTGCAAACCTCTCACACTCAACACGAAATCATACATGTACTCACCCTCACCCCCACCGAAGCCCCTACTGTCTCCTTTGGCCCTGTCACAGCAACAGAGGTCTGCAGTCTTCCAGTAACCCCTTCTCATCTTTAATGGAATTCCCCATTCTCCTTTGCTCTGTAAATGGGATAACCAGATTCATTTCTACCTTATGGACAACACTACAAATTCACAGCCGGAGGCATTGCTCGGTGCTGAGAATATAAGCATGCACTAGAAGGATGAGTTTCTGAGTCTGAGGGGACAGAGGACAGACAAATAAATAAGCATTGTGTTGCAAAGTGTGATCAAGACTATGAAGGAAATGAGTAGGGTGATGTGGATAACTGTGAGTCTGGAAGGCATCTCTATAGGATGAGAATGAGCCAAGAGGGTCTTCTCAAGACCCAAGAGAAGAGCAAACATTCCAGGTTCAAGGCTCAGCAGATACCAAGGCTATCAGGAGAGAAAGAGTTTCACATGTCCAAATACTAGCAACAAGAACTTTGTATCGACCTTACTGAGGAGGAGTGACCATAACTGGATTAGAGTGAGGGGTGGCCAGAGGCCAGATCATGAAGGGCCTTGGAGACCATTCAAGCCACTTTGACTTTATTCTAAGTGTGATGGTAAATCAAATGTTAGTATTGAAGCAGAGCAGGGATCTGGTCTGACTTATGCTTTTAAAATCTCACTGATGCAAGAAGAATGAATTATGAAGAGGAAGGGGCAAGAGGTAGAGCAGGAAGACAAGCTCAAAGCTTCTGCGCTAGACCAGGTAAGAGGCAGTAACAGCTCCAACTACAGAAAGACGGTGAGTGTGGTGAGAAATGGACCAATATGAGACATATGCTGGGGAGGAAGCCCGGTAGAACTTGCTGATGGCTGGGATATGGAGATGAGGGAAAAGGAGGAATTAAGAATGACTCAGGGTTTCTGGTGTAAGCAACTAGGTGGTTGATGATGCCATTTCGTGATTGGGGACATAAAAGGAGGAACAGGGCCAGCTGGCAGTGGGTACAGCGGGGAATTAAGCGTTTTGTTTTAGACATGCTAAATTTAAGATGCCAATGAGACATCTTGGTAGAGATGTCAAGTTGACAGATATAACAACCCGGGGCCCCATGGGGGGAACTCTGGATTGGAGATCCATTCAAAAGGCATCCTTGTAGAGATGGTACTTATGCCTTGGGAGAACACAGATGAAGGGAAGACAATCAACAAGATAGGAAGAGAGAGAAAGCAAGGGAAGGGAGGAGAAGAGACGCCATAATCAGGTCCTTCGTCTCTTGCAAGTCCTGTCTGCAAGGATGAGCCAGCAAAATTGCATGAGAAACAGAGACCAGCGATACAGCAAAAAAAAAAATACAAAACCAGAAGAGGGGGTGCCTGGGTGGCTCAGTGGGTTAAGCTCAGGTCATGATCTCAGGGTCCTGGGATTGAGTCCCACATCAGGCTCTCTGCTCCGCGGGGAGCCTGCTTCCTCCTCTCTCTCTCTCTGCTTGCCTCTCTGTCCACTTGTGATCTCTCTCTGTCAAATAAATAAAATCTTTAAAAAAAAAAAAAAACCCAAAAGAGTATGGATGTTACAAAACTAACAAAGTATGGTGTTTTGTGAAGAAGTGAAGGGGTCAAACATGTCAGATATATATTGCTAAAGTCCCAGGATAAGACAGAAACCCACCCATAGGGTTTAGGATAACAAAGATTAAAGAGTAACTTTGGCAAAGCAACACTGTGGGCCGGATTGGAGCAAACCGAATAGTAATCTGTAGGTGTAGGTGAAGGATTGGAAGCAGTAGGTGTAGACAATACTTTGGAGAAGGTTCACAGTAAGTGAGTCTATAGGTGGGGAGAAATGTAGCATATATTGAAGCTTTGGAGACGATGGGTAATTATAGCACATCCGTGTGCTGGTGGGAATGAATATGAAAAACATGAGGAGGGATGGTACAGGAAAGAGAAGGAGTAATGAGGGAGAAAAAAAATCTTTAAAGAGCAGAGGGGAAGTACTGGCCTTTGATAAGGGGGACATTTTGCATCCGCTGAGGAGGAAGGATGAACACAAAAATACAGACACAGGGGCATGTGTAGACGTGGTGGTGGATAGGAGAGGGAGTACTGCTCCAGTAGTTTCCATTTTTCAGTGAAGAGTGATAGGAGATGACGAGCCATGACGGAGAGTGGGAGAGGCGGAAAACATGGGGAATGGGCATTGAGACACAAGCATGAAACCCCTCTTTTTGGTTTCTACCTTCCTTCCACTCCCGGCACAGCAGCCCTAGTTCAGATCCTTAGTCTGCTCCTCTACCACCACAATGGCCTCCAAACAGATCTCCCTTGTCCAACACCCTAGACAACCCCAGCGCTTTACCTCCCCACCCTTCAGAGGGAGCTCCCTGGACCACAAATCTGCCACAGGAAGCTTCGGGAGGGGGCCTCACGGTGTCTTATACAATGCTTATTTGGGTACGTGGAAGTCTCCATCTCCTGACCCAGCCTACTCGCCGTGCTGGCTCCCAAGGCATCCCTTCCCTCCACCTTGGCAGAATCACGGTAGCTCCTCCCTACTCTCCTCAAATGTCATGAATCCTCTCACTTTCAGGTCTTTGTTCAAGCTCTTCTTTCCACCTGGCCTGCCTTCCTCCCTCTTGTAGAATCCCATCTCTCAAGATCCAACTCAAATCCCACTTCTGTCAAGAAACTTACCAGATCCTTCCATTAACATTAATTTCTCATCCCAGAGCTCCTTATTCCTTTAAAGATCAAAGTCTGTCTTGTATTATAAGCATGTATTTACACATGCGTATCTGTCTATCTGTGTGCTGGCTCCTGTCTTCAAGGAAGGAACAAAGGGAAGGAAAGAACAGGAGGGGCAGGAAGGAGAAGAGAGAAAGGAAAGTGGACTTTGTGGGGAAAGAGGAAAGTGCCTCTGGGACCCCTGTTGGTTCATTTCACCGGCTTGAATAAAACCGCTCAACAATGCTCCCCAAGCGTTGTGAGAACCTCAGCAAGCCCCTCCCGCTTCTGTTCATTGACATGACTGCAGGCATCAGGGCTGGCACACCCTTCCCCCTCCCCTTGGGTTCCTCTCCCCCTGCCTTTAACTTCCCCCACCACCATGTCTCCATCTTAGATGCCCAGTAATTGCACCAAATCTTAAGAAGCAGCTCCAGCTCTGAAAAGAGCAGTGGGAGGAATTGAGAGAAATAGGGCAGAGGAATGAAAATGTAATGTTGAAAAATTCATGCTAAAGGAAGCACGTGCTCCCCTCCCCTCCTCTGCATGCCATCTGATAAAATTCTGGCAGAGGCCTTGCTTTCCAGGCACATGCAGAGACCATGAGAGGCTGGGCCAAGTCTCTCGGAGGTGCGGGAGAAATCACTGGTGAGCGGCAAGCGTCCACGTGCGTGCTGGAGGAGGGCGGCAGCCGGCTTCTGGGGGCCTGGGCTGTTGACAGGGGTGGGGGCAGCGGGCGGACAGGGGTGGGAAGCATGTCCTCTCCCCACCCCCGACATCGAGAGCTGCAGCTGTTAACACCAGCTCTCTGCTCTCCTGCAGAAGGAATCCTGAAAGACCTGCAGGACCCCGGGCCAGGGCGGGTGGGTGAGCCCCGCCGCACTTGATCGAGCACTGTTTGCTCTGAGCCTGAGACAGCAGAGTTGAAGCGGCCGGGCTCCAGTTGCCTGAAAAAGCCCAATCTCGTTCCCAGCCCTGGTCTCTCACTCCCCTCCAAAACCACTGCAGAGCTGCGGCCTGATTAATGCGGTGCGCTGATAGGGACAGGAGATGGGCTCGCGATTCCCGGCAAGCGGCCCCTGCGCCCCTGCGGAGAGGCGGCTCCGGCTGCTCGACTGCGACCCCTGGCGGCCAGCGGAGAAACTCTCCGCAGAGCTTCCCAAGCAAAGGGGCCGCTGGACAGAAAGCAAAGGGAGAGAGGATTTTAAAAGAAACTGGGGTAAGAAATATGCACCCCCAGATGGTGCAGGGCCAGGGGGTGGAGAATGGAAGGGAAGCCAATTCTACTTACTTATAGTCTAAACAAGAAGGAAGGGAACAATCTGTCGGGGACGTGGTGGGGGCTGTTGGAGGGGAATGGGAAGGGAGAAGGTGACATGTGAAAATCTGTTTATAGTTGGAATGGAATCTGTTTAATGTGATGCTTACACAAAATAAGGCTTATAAGTTTTTCCCTGCTTTGAACTCTGCTTCCTTCGTCTTCATTTTAACCAGCAGTGGGCTCTGATCTGCTTTCCTCTTTCATCCTCCCAAACCGGCTGCATTTTAGAGGAGGCACCTATCTATTCAGGGAAATGAAACATACCTGGGCTTCCTCCAGGGCCTCCAGTGAGCCTGAGTCACAGGAGCCAACATAAAATGGGAGGTAAGAGCCTGAACACTTGAGGCACAGTATAAATCCAGTGTATGCCACTCACCAGCTGTGTGACCTTGAGCACTTAACTCAGCCTCTCTGAACCTCTGTTTTCTCTTGTCTAGGAAACAGAGTGTATGCAAAATGCATCTCCAGGACTGTGGTGATGAAGATGCAGTCGTGTCCGAGGGGCTCTTGCCTTCCGCTCAGTCTCTAGGACAGAGAAGCTGTCCGATGCTATTTGCATTCCCTTCCCTCGCAAGACTCCTTTGGGACATGACTGTGATACATACGGTTCAAGAATAGGCCAAGTGCCTGTGAGTAACACGGGGATGAATCCTCCCTCACTCTCCCTGACTCCTTCCTTTTCCTTCCTATCAGTTCCCACAGCCTCTGCCTGAACATGCAGGCGGACGAGGCAGCACCCACAAAATGGTGTGTGTGGGCATAATTGGCTTTGGTGTACAAGGAGCTTCTTGGCATGGAGCTGATACTAGCTTGGGATGGAGCCTGATGCTTTCAGTCAGTTCTTAAAGGCTGTGGATCAGTGTCCTTCTCCATGGTGTTAGCACAGCAAACATTCAGTGGTTTGGTATGCAATGTTCTCTGCTAAGGTTTGGCAGGACAAACAGGTTCTCTGAGGGATCCCTGCCCCTAAGGAGCACCGTGTGGTTGGAAAGGTGTGATGCACCCATAGGAAAACTGAAAAATAAATAATGATTATCAATGGCATGTGTGAAGGGTCAAATGAGGAGCCCACTAACCCCCCAGGAAACCAAAGAATCAAAGCTGAGGACTCGTACACTACAGAAAGTGTCCTGGTACTTTGATGAGTTGGGCAAGCTCTTCTCTCGAATTCAGGATGTATCACTAGAAAGGTGCATCCTAGCGTATGCCATCCACAGTGAGGAAGAACATGGGCGGGAAATCCAATTTCTCCAATACTCCTGCAGATGCTGGCCATCTCTGGCTTCAGGACACTGGGGGCTTATCTCAGGCATGACTCTCTTCCAGAGACTCCACCTCTGAAAGTGTGCCTGCTCCATGCCATCTTCCGGAGGACAAAACTGAGTTGCAAATAAATTCCTAGCATGAGCAAGAGGAAGGAGGGTAGGTACAGAGTTACACGTGATCCCTTATCTGTTCATTCATCAGCTCAGTTACATAACGTCCATCCTTCCATAGAATACTTAGTGTGTCCATTCAGCCTTTTATGCACACATTAAGTATTCTATTTAGCGATTGTTGTATGCCCAGCCCTGGGTCCTGTGCTGTGAGTAGAGAATAATGCTGCATTTCCTTTCCTTCTATCCTCATCAAGATCCTATATCGCGTGACTCATTTTTTTAAAAGATTTTATTTATTTATTTGACAGAGAGAAATCACAAGTAGACTGAGAGGCAGGCAGAGAGAGAGAGAGAGAGAGAAGCAGGCTCCCCGCTGAGCAGAGAGCCCAACGCGGGTCTCGATCCAAAGACCCTGAGATCATGACCTGAGCCAAAGGCAGCGGCTTAACCCACTGAACCACCCAGGCGCCCCATCGTGTGACTCATTTTTAAAGAATCTCCTCCTTTGTCCCACCGCATCTGAGGGACCAGATCAAGACCACTGCAATAACAGGGCCCTAACAAACACAGATCCCACCACTCTGGTCAGCAAACCGCCGTATTGAATCGAACGGTTTAGATTTTACACATCCGCCCACCCACTTCCAGAGGGGACTAGGAAGACCCGGACTCGGTGCGGGATCCTCTCAGGATCAGAGAGAAACACATCAAGCCTGTGCCTCACACCAGATCTCCGAGGACTGACGGCGCGAGCTGGCTCTAGCCTGTCCCTCACAAGTGCCCGCCTCCCTGGGCTGTTCACCTAAAATCATTCCCGGAGCCTTTTCTCCTTGCTGGCTGCCTCTCCCTCCCACCCTCTGCCTTCATGGGATTTGTGACAATCCGTGCTCTTTAAAAAATTTGCTGGAGTGTATTTGTGTGTCTTTAGTGGTGGCAGAATGCTGTATAATTATCTCCCAATTCATCAGGCTCCTTAACAGGCAAATGCCTTTTTTTCCAATAAGTTTTTCTGGCTAAGGCACCGATAGGCCTTGTTGCTACGGAAACCAGAACGTTTCTTCCTCTATTTTAATGGTGTGTTGAAAGCTCTGAGTGTATGTGCACGCACACATATGGTAGCTGCTTGCTTTTACCGCTCTTTTCTCCTTTCCTGCCTCTGCAGACCTGTCTGGCATTTTCCCTGCACGGCATGTTTCAGAACCTTGCCCCCTCATCCACAGCCCCTGCTTGTCCCCTTCCTGCCTTTCGCTGGGCCCCCACCTCCCCCTACCCTTCCATCTGGTGTTCTCAGCTGTCTAAAAAGAAATACCAGTTGGCTTGCCTGAAACCTAAGAGGGAGAGGGAAATAAAGGATAATTGTGGAAACAAAGCTTTGCAAAAGGCTTTGACCAACCAGGTGTTTCTTGCTCCAAGACTCATGGCCTCACTTGGCCATCTTCCTAGAACGTGGGGCTTCTTCAGAGAAGGAGGGCAGGGGATGGAGGGAGCACAGCTCAGTGCAGGAGTGCGTGGAGACCACAGCCCAGCAGCACCATCTGCTGTCGCTGCTCCTGGGCACCGACAGACATGCCTCCACCCAAGTCACTGGGTTTGATTCAAGGACTGTTGGATGAGAGGAGGACTCCATTGAAATGCATTTCTTTATTCATTAAGTGAACAAGCATTTACTCAATACTTAGCATATGCCTGGCACTGTTCTAGGCATGGGGGATAGACTGATGGACCCTGTCCTCAAGAAGCAAGATGTGCTCACAGATAATTGTTAAGACAACACAGTAAGTGATGTGAGGTGATGTCACTAGGGTCTGGACTCTGGAATCAAACTCAAATCTGAGCCCCAGGCCAGCATTTTCTCACTGTAACCTTCGGTAAGTGACTCACTTCTTTAAAGGCTCAGTTTCCTTATCTCTCAAAGTAACATCATAACAAAGTTGGTTCTGATGATTAAATAAAATAACAAGTATTTATTAGAATATTGCCCAGACCACAGTCCATACTCAATAAATATTCACTGCCATTTTTGTCGTTATTATGCTTGTCCGGGTTATAAGAGCATCATGATAACAAGCAAGTGACCCCCAAAGGAGGCAAGGTGTCACCGAAGAGGTGCTGGAGTGCACATTTTCTAGGTGAGAAAGATGGGAGAACATTCTAGTCAGAGGGACGAGTGCTTGCAGAGGCATAAGGTGTGCACAGGGAGGGCCAGATATGCGTCTGGGGACAAGGACACCATGCAACCGGCCTAGGCTGTGAGGACAGATCGTTACCCCGAGAGGATTAAACCTCCGATCAATCCCCTTAATGGAGTGAGCAGGAAGTTCTTAAGTCTTAAGAGAGGCACACGCAGATAAACTGTTTAGAGAAGAGAGTTTTTCCTGGTGATACACAAAATCCCCAAATTAAAGAACTCTTGAACCTTCCCTTGCTTTAAGAGTAATTGATACCGGCTGACTCCAGCCAGTTAGACACATCAGCTGACTCCCTGCTCCGTCTTGACCCATGCTTCCAGCTGCCCATACTTGGGCATCAGGATATAAAACGTCACACGGCCAGCTGGGCAACCTTGAACTAGGCATTGAAACAATGCAGGATGGGTGAGGAGATGACCCCTGAGGTCTCTTCTAGCTCTTGACAGCATGACTCTGAATTGGAAGACGTGGCTGGTTGGCGCTAGAGGTAGAGTGGTTGGCAAGGAAGGAAGAGGTTTTGTGTGTAGAGGGGAGGGTGCCAGCTGGAGAGGCAGCAGAAATGAAGAGGCAGAATGTGCACTGTAGAGAGGCCACCATGGTTTAGTGATTGAGAAGGGGCTGCAAAGGAGGAAGAAGGGCCAGAGATAACTCAGAAGCCACTTGTGTTGTTCTTGGAGGTTGGGAGAAGCAGCAAGTCAAGAGTAGGACTGGCTGCAGAGGGTTTGGCCTTCTTATAAAGGAAATAGAACTATGGGATCTGTTTGGAGTCACATGGTATATCCACCCTCTACTCTCAATGCTGAAGCAAGCACTGTGGAACTCTGCCATCTAAAAATTATGCCAAATTGTCCTTTACCTTTGGTTTAAAATGATCTGCTTCTGAAAATAAGTGTCAGCCTAGATTTCTAGAATCAAAAGCTGACCAAAGGTAATAAGGCAGTGAACAAAACTCACGTGACACAGTGTCCCAGGTCCCGTCCACTCCACAACTACTTGCCCATAACAGAAGTCTGTAAAGGTTATGGTGAATTTTTATATTTTGGGATTTTTTTTTTCTCTCTAGAACTCATAAGGAAGTGTTTTTTTTTTTTCCCTTGATCAATTTGTATTCTGCATTCCTTCAAACCCATTAGAGTGGATTTCTTCTGTACTTAGAAAAAAAGACAAGTATACACACATTTTCAATAGTTTGATGAAGCTTCAAGATATATAATATATTTTTTAATGTAAGAAAAGTTTAGAAGGAAATGGGGAGAAACATGGGACCTACTATGTGCAAGGCACTAGGTGAAGCTTTCCGTTTGTATTATTCTGTTTGGACCTCACAACATTGAGATAAATATTGAGATATATAGATAAATAGGTAAACTATTGAGATAAATACTCTTACACTCTTTTACACACTAAGAAATTGAAGTCAGTTGGAAAACTCATCAAAAGTTACATATCTAATCAGTGGTGAAATGAATAGTCAGTCACACCATGTTTGCTTGACTTCAAAGCCTCCACCAGGCCCACCACTTAGACTAATAATAGAAGAAGAGTAAGAGAGTTGTTGATCAATAACAAGGTTGACCTTTGACACAAATTCACAAAAGTTAACACTTTTATGTCCTGGGTCCCAACTCCTCAGAATTTGGTCAGTCACTGAGCTACTTTATCATGCCCCCTCCTCTTCCAAATTTTCCCAGACTCCAAAATTACTTTTCTCTCTTCATCTGACTCATCTGAACTCCAGTTTCCCATTCACTTAGAGCTTTGAACCCCAGTTCTTAAAAAGTAAGTAACCTGATTTAACTGATATAAGAGCATGAAAATCTGTTGGCTTTATTCTTACTTTCCTAGCCCTATACGTATCATAAAATCTGATGGAACCAAATGAATGGCTCACAGATGAAGTGAAAGACAGTAACAAAAAACAAAATGGTGAATTTCAGTTTGAGGAAAAGGAGATATCTGGGGCCCCGTGAGGTTTTTTTAAACAGCTTTATTGACCTATTATTGACACACATTAAACCACTTCTACTTAAGGTACACAATTTGATAGGCTTGGGCATATGTAGAAACTTGTGAACCATCACCATACTCAAGATAATAAACTTATTTGTCACACCCAGAAGGTTCCTCCTGTGGGGCAAGTGAGCTTTTGATTCCTTTAAATTTGATCAGCTCCTACACAAGGTAGCTTTATAGGAAAAAATGCCTCTCATAACCGTAACAGAGCTCAATGACATTTTTGTGAACTAAATGTAGCATTACAACCAAGTGCTTATTAAGCCTGTTCACAATTCTGGAAATAATTCAGGGGTTGGGGGAAGGCTGTGGACCTATTTGCAAATATAAATCATGTGAAGACGATAATGCCCTGAAAACCCACAATGCACCCAATTGCATATTCAAGACAAGTCCTGGTTAGGAAAATACATTTGTCCTCAACATGGGTTAATTGCACACTGGAAAATTCTAGCAGAAGTGAGTCCACTGTCCAGGCGCTATGGGCCACACCACAGATATCAAGCTCATATCCAGTGGGGCCAGAAGGTCAGAGCTGTGGAGCCTTCTATTCCAGAAAACTGTAATGACAGTTCAAATTTGGGATTTTGGGGTGGAAAATTAAAGTCAAGCCTAGGAAAGGACCTACTGCCAGACTGTCAGTTCTTTAAGTACAGGAAACATGCTCATTTATTTTTGGTATTTTTGATAACCTATATCTCATAGCACAGGCCTGGAAGTGTTCGTTGGAAAGAGAGGCTGAACCATTAATTGGGATACCTATTCAAAATGAAATGGTTTCTGGTTTCACAAACAAGTGTGTCAATGTGCCTAGTCACAGAAATTCCACCCCTCCGGGGGTGAGGGGACAAAGAAACTGCTTGAGAGAAAGGCTCTTACTGGGATCTCTTGGTGTTCTGTGGGCTTCATATACTGAACTCCTAGGGCAAGGTTATGCATCAATGCGGGAGAGAGCCAGGCGCACAAGCAAGGTGGCAGGGTCTACAGAAGAGGGAAACACATAGCACAACAGGCAGGTGGAGCATCTAACCTGTCTTAGGGACTCAAGGAGCACCCCTAGCCCACCCCAAGTCTCTGGCCTCCAAGCCTCATCCCAATTACCTGAAAGAGCGTTCTTTCCCACCTGGTTGTTACATAATCTTGCATAATACCAAGCTCTACCATTTAGTTTCCTCATCTAAAATAATAGAATCATTTCAGAAATGAATAACTGATTTTGGAAAGAACAATCTTATTCTGGAGTAAAGTCACACATTAAATATATGCCCGGTGAATAACAACATGAGACATGGGCCTGTGAGCCTAGAGATGGAGGAGATTGTAAGAGTTTCTCAGTAAAATATTTCTGTGTCAAGTTCTGGTGCTTATCAGAGCACTAACATCTGTCTTAAAATATGTTCAGAAAATGTTTTGTGGAGAAGAAAAAAAGACAACAGGAAGAAGAAAATAGGATGGTAATGAAGGAGAGAGAATAAAGAATAAAAATGGTGGGTAAAAATTAAAAATTAAAAAAAAAAATGGTGGGTAGAGCCCAGATGAGAAGGAAACCTTGAGAGAGAAGAAAGTAGGTTGGAGGATAAGGATGAGAGGAAGAGGCCAGGAAAAGGCTGAAAACTGGAGCATAAAAAAGCCAGTGGAGAAGGAAAGAGACAATGACTGTAAAAGGAAGGAACTACATTGCTGAACATACACTGGGAAAAAAACAAGACAAAGAACAAAGGAGGTGCAGGTGCGATCATGCAAATGATGGGGAAATGGGTGCCCAAGCAGCCTGGCCCTCTGCATTGCCCAGGGAGCCATATATTGCCACTAAATGGAAGCATAGAGCTTGGAAGACAAAAGAGGTTTGGGGTAACATCAGTGCCATCCAGAGCCAGTGTCTCCCTCCCCTTTGAATATCTCTGGGGGTGAACTGGAGGCAACCATTTGTGTCCCAAAAGCCTCCGCGAGCCATGTTTCTAAGAGCACCCTTCTCCATCCTTTACCAATTCCCAGCTGGTATTTAAGACCAGATGGCCAAGATAGGACAGGGACTTCCAGAAGTCTTCGGGGCCTGGCCCCTTGACACTGCAATGAGATCTCTGTCCTGGCAGATTTTGTTCCATACATTCAAGCCTTTCTCTGGAACAAGTGCCTAACGAGGACTTTTCAAGAGTCCCTATGATAGGAGGACTGCCTAACTTTATCATAAAATATTTTCTAGCTCCTCAAATCTTAAAATAGTGAATATGGGGCACCTGGGTGGCTCAGTGGGTTAAAGTCTCTGCCTTTGGCTCAGTTCATGAGCCCTGAGTCCTGAGATCGAGCCCCACATCAGACTCTGCTCAGCAGGGAGCCTGCTTTCTCCTGCCTGCCTCTGTGCCTGTCTCTCTGCCTGCTGACTTGTGATCTCTGTCAAATAAATAAATAAAATGTTAAAAAAAAAAATAGTGAATGTTCCCCTTAGGAGTCTGTTTATTTTTTTTTTTCATTTACTATCCCCTATTTTCTGTTAGAAGACATGGAAAGCATTCCCTGAATTATGCTGGGGTTAGTTTGAGAATGCTTGAGCTGATGCAGGCATCAGGCTCGCCACAGCGGAGTTCCTATCCCTAAGTCATCAGTACAGACAAGAAGCTAAAAGCAAGAAGTGAACGATACGCCTGTGTTTGAGCAGGGAACTAATATGACCATCGCAATTAAGTGGAGCACACTAATAGAATTAACCAAATTTACCAGCTATTATGAGGTCATTGTTGATCAAATCCAAGAGTCTCATGGGAGAACTCAAGGGCTCCAGTCCCTCTCCCTCCACCTCTGGGGAGGATGATAAACATCAAAGATAATATTACATTCTTGAGATCACATCATGTTGATCAGCCCATCAGGAGATGGAGCTCTTCTGAGAGCAAAGGGGATACCATTTCACCCCAATTCATCCATTTTGTTCTATCTCTTCCTCAGGGTAACTAAGGTAATACCCAGATCTCCCTTCTCTCTGGAATTATCTAGCCTTGAAAGACCAGATGATATATAGGGGACCTCAGACACACAGAGAAACCTCAACTGAAGAAAGACCAGAATGGCCTGGGTAGGCAGAGATAGGAGAGGTGAGAGCCAGGCTGATCTCCCCCATAAGCCCTTAACAGGGTGCTGTTCTTTCTGGTGCCTTAAGAGTCTCTTGGGGGATATTTTCTTCGGGGAAGGATGATGGTAACTCTTGGAGTCATGGTAACTCGGGCTTCACCTGTTGGATTAACTTCTTTTGTAATAATCCTGAGTGCATGAGAGGCCAGGATCAAGCAGACCAGGATACAGACTTCCAAGTTCCTTTCAACTATAAGAATCTGTGAATGGGGAGGATGGACACTTAAATTCTTCCCTGGCTATGAGGAAACAGCAGCAAAGAGCATTAACTCGGAAAAAAACAAGGCACAAGTTAAAGCCTGAATCTATCATAATTCCATGGCTAAAGTTCATTGAATGCCTTCTAGGCCTTTTTAAATAGTTTATTGAGTGTCTAAGAACTTTATTTATTTTTTTAAATATTTTATTTATTTATTTATTTATTTGAGAGATAGAGAATACAAGCAGGGAGAGTGGGAGTGGAAGAAACAGGGCTTCCGCAGAGCAGGGAGCCTGATTAGGGGTTCAATCCCTAGACCCTGGGATCATGACCTGAGCCAAAGGCAGACGCTTAATGACTGAGCCACCCAGACTCCCCGCCCCATATATAGATAATATATATATAGATAGATAGATAGATAGATACTATATATATATATATATATATATAGTATCATTTAGTATATATATATATATATATAGTATCATTTAGTATTTACCAAAACTCTGTAATGAAGATATTATACTCAATTTACAGGTGAAGAAACTGAGGCACAGGGAATTTAAAGAGACTATCCAAGGTCTTATAACCAGTAGGCAGTTGAGCTGGGTTGGCTTGACTTCTGAGCCCATCACTACCACACTGCCTCTCTTGGAGACTCTCCATATAATATGATTGAGCCTATCACTTAAGTCCCAGAGCATCTCTCCTACCACCATGGACAACTGCACACACTTCTGACTCTCACTGGGGGAATTTCTCCCAGTCAGGTGCATGCTGGCTGGCCAAATGAGAAATGATTGGGAATAATTGTGACATGATATGGTCTGGAATGAAGAGCAGATGGGGCTTGAGCACATGGAAGCCCTCTGGGGTCTGATTTCATGGGAAGGAGACATGGCCATCTTAATGATTTCCAGCATGTTTTGGCAAGAGGAGTTAGACAGGAAGGGTGACAGCCATGGCTGATATAGTCAGCAACAGCTAAAACCAAAAATTATCTCCTGCTTATAATTTTAAGTCATCATTCTCAACACGGCTAGAATGGAACCTAGAGGGGTTATATGGGAGGGGCAGAAAGGCAAGGCCACAGGGGCCATCTCTTTGGAAGAGTTCCAAGTGGGACTGAGACAGGCTCACAGTATTTCAGACCTTGCAGCAGTGGGCAGACTGAAGGGAAGAGGGACAATGGTGTGATGAAATAGCTTCTGGAGGGGGTGGTCTTCAGACAGCCTGACCCCAATTTCAGTTCTACCCCTAACTATGGCTCTAGACCATGGAGAAATCACTGACTCTCTTTGAATCTTGAGTGGCAGTTAAGCCTCTCACAATTCCAAAATATTCTCATTTTACCCCCAGCCCATTAAATAATCCATGTAGAGGTATCTTCTCAATGGCAATTAAAAAAAAAAGACAGGCATAGACTAGTGTCAAGTTTGCCATCCTGAGGGCATAAAGGAATGGATTTCTTTCTTTCTTTCTTCTTTCTTTCTTTCTTTCTTTCCTTCTTTCTTTCTTTCTTTCTTTCTTTCTTTCTTTCTTTCTTTCTTTCTTTCTCCTGCATGTCAGTCGGCATGACCTTGGATGCAAGTAAGAAAATACCAATTCAACTGACTTAAACAATATGGAAATGTATTTTGTAAAAAGTCCAGAAGTAGTCCAGCTCCAGAGTTAGTTCATCCTCAAAAATCCAGCTTCTTTCCATCTCTCCCCTCTGCCATCCTCTGAGGACAGCTTTATTCTCAGAAAGAGGTTTTCCACAAGGTTACAAAAGAAGGCCACTATATTTCCAGGTGTCATTGTCAGACATGACAATGTCTAGTAGAAGAAAGAGTCAGTCTTTTCCCACACATCACTTTTTTAAGAGGGGGAAAAAAATTTTTCCAGAAGTCCTCTTATACCTCATCATCCGGAATTAGTTCTTCTGCTTAATCACAACCCATCACAGGCAAGGGGAATGGTACCACCATTGACTGACTCTGACCATTCAGGATTAACAGAGAGACTTAGGGAGAGGCAGAAACTGGAACAAAATCAGAGCTCCAAGAGCAGGAAAGAGTTGGAAGTAACTATGAAGTTGGTAATTGTGGCAGAGACAACTATTTGATTTCCAGTACTTATTTTCCCCTTCTTCCTTAATAGCATAAGCCCTGCTATTTAATTGGGTCATTTGCCATCCAGAATAAAGACTGCATTCGTCAGCTTTCTGTTTTCACCACTATGTGTGGACATGTCATTAAATTCTGGTCACTGAGCTATAAACAGAGGGGCTATGTGGAACTTTGGAAATGTTACTTCAGTGGAGCTAACTCAGCTTGGAGACCTGCCAACTGTATTCTGCTTTCCTCCTTCAAGCCTGCAACTCAGATGTTATGGCTGGATCTCTGTCAGCCATCTTGGATCCTAGGTCCACCTAGAGGATAGAAACAACATCCCAGAGTATAGGAAGCAGAATGACAGAAGGAGCTAAGATGATTGGTGATCCCAGAGCCATCATATCTGCCTCAGACAACCTATTGCCACACTATGTGAAAGAATAAATGCGTGAATGCATAAGCCTTTATCTTATCCGCTGCTTACCACCAGTACAATTCTTAACTGACACTACACCTCAGGAGTTAAATTATGTAGGTTAACTGAACTTATTCTCTCGGTCTGGAATGCATGAAAGACATAGGCAGTGAGAAATTCTGGAACAAAACGGATATGGGTACAAATTCTGGCTTTATCTCTTACAACCTGTGTGACCATTGGTGAGTAACTTCACTTCTCTGAGCTTACTTCCACCATCAGTAAAATAATGCTGCCTCTTCTTACTGGTCATGATAGTTGAATAAGAAAACATTTGTAAAGCCCTTTGTGTGGCAATAGCATATAACAGATGCACAGTAAGTGGTCTTAAATGTTTTGGAAAACAGTCACACACTTTGAAGGACTTAGAAACCACATAGCCCAAACCTCTCATTTTTATAGAAGAAAGTGAGCACCATAGAGGTGAAATCAGATTGCCAAAAGGTCTCTGAAGTCCCCCGTTGGAAGGCCCAGTTGTCATGCCTATTCACAAAGGATACTTTCATCATTCTATGACCCTTTGCTCATGGCCTTGGCTCTCCAGGACTTCCCTTGTGGACACACTGCCCAGCCCCTGATGAAGGACAGAGGCTCAGCCCTAAGCATCAGCACCAAGATGGTGTTCTTTTCCTGCACTGATATCATCAGTCACATCATGTGGTACTACTTTAATTGCTGTCCTATTTTTGGAAAAATAGATGGCTAAACATAAGCCATTTTTTTCTTAGCATTTTTTTGGTTACTGAAGCAAAGTACTCAGTAAATAAGGACTGATTTGCATGGCATTTTGCATGAATAGCGATGTTGAATGAACAAGGTAACAGACTTTGAACTTTTGTAGACATTCTATTCAATTTTAAAATGATTTTTTGTTGTTGTTGTTAATTCCCAGTAGATTTCCACTGACATTAAAATCGCCCACAATTGGGAGGCCTCTGGTGGCTACAATGGGAAAATACAAAAGCAATTATAAGCCTGTGTGTATTTGTTTAGCTAGGTGAGGTATGCCTTTATTTATGCACATTGGGCTCTGCAGATTTTCCAGGCGTGGGGACCCTGGCTCTACTCTAAACCCCAGGTAGGTTTTGCATTTTAGACATCATCAGGGTCTTGCTGTGAGCCAAGGAGGACTCAGGCTGTGCTTTCCCAGGTCAGAACTGGTCAAAACAAAGCCCACAGAAATTCAAAGACAAGAAAACACTGGAAAGGAGATATAACCACCAATCTCATATTATACAGGTAGTAATGTATTCCAATCTTGGCTTGTATATTAAATAGATAGCAAGTTCCACACTCAAATAACTCAGTAAAAGACTTTGGGTGTCCTTTCCACCCAGCACAAGGAGAATGGCCCATCGCTCAAGAAACTTGCCTAGTGCGACTGTTTGTTCACATAACTCACCCCAGAGCATAATTGTAGAGCGCGGCAGTGATGAATGACTAGGAGAGAACAAATAGAATATAATAATAATCCTACTCTGAATTTAAATAATGCTTTTCCTCCCCAGAGGTTTGAGGGTTTTCCTATAGATTAAAAGGTAAGGGTGGGTATTTTAATCCCCATTTGTGGATAAGGAAATAGAGATGTAAGCTGTTTGTCCAGAGACTTACAATAAAAGCCTATTCGAGGCAAATAATAACCTTCGACATTATCTCTGCCATCCCCTCATTTCTCAAATGAAGGAACTGAAGTCAGGCTGGCGACGTGATTTTTTCCAGGACTGTGTCATTAATGGCCAAATAACACACCTAACCCTTCACAGAGCCAGAAGCAAGCATTAAGTCCCCAGACAATCCAGTAAATACCTGTTCCATTTTCAAGCCCAGCTTTTCCAGGAACATAGCACCAAAACAGACTTCCCACCTAGCACATCAAGGGCCGAGTCTCCCTGGGGTCTGAAAGGCCATGGTCAGTGGTAATGCCTGCTCTCAGAATCCCAGGGCACAGGAATAAACTCTTCCAACATTTATATACAGAAATCCCCTCTCCATATTATAAGAGCGCTCAAATTTCCTACCTAACTCTGTCTTTCCACCATTATCGTAGTCACTCACGTCCCATAAGAAGATGGGAGGCGGCTGAGTGTGGGAAGAACCTCAATAGATATCTGCCCTCAAAGATTCTCTTCTCTGCAGGTATCAGCCCTTCCCTGGGCTTCAATGCACCATGATATGCGGCCCAGACCCCCAAGCCATGCATAGCCCCATCGGGATCTGGATTCGCCTGAGGATGAAGATCCAGGGGTGAGTCTGGCATGGCAAGAAGCTGCAATGGTTGGGCATGGCTCTGGGGCTACAAGAGGCCGGGGTAGCAGCTGTCAGGGGTGAGACGCCAGAGGCCACGGAAGAATGGACAGTATGCTACAAGAGAGAAAGGCACTGTCACGGCGCTTGCTCTCTGAGACACTTGATCAGAACAGTAGACAAGGATCCAAGCAGAGGCTGCAACCACATAGAGCCCACGCTTTCCCTGCCTCTCCTCCGCCTGCCAGATGACCTCACCATCTTCCTCCACATCCCTTGGCTGCCCGAGATTCTTCCTGCCCCAGGGCCTCTACCTGTGGCCTGTGGTAAGCTCTGTATGCTCCTACTGTCAAGAAAGGTGGAAAACACTTGACCTCCTTCTCTCCAGCCCCATCACCCCCCACTGACAACCTCCTTATGGGACCAAAGCCCATCTTCCTTGCTTACAAGAGAAAGGAGGGTTGCTCTTCAGATGACACACCAGGCCCTTTTCTCTTGGCTAATGTTCTTCCCAAGGTCCTGCATTTCACATCAGGAATAGATTCTACTTAGCAGAAATGGCGATGATAAAAAGTTCCAATTCTAAATCACAGTATGTTCTAAGATACAAGGGCACACATGACATCACCAATAATTCAGATATTGCATAAATATTTACCACACAAAGTCATTATCCAGAGGAACAGAAGAGGGATGATGAGGTACACAGAGTTCCTGACTGAACGCCTTTCCCCTGCAAACTGGTAATTTTGTGGGATACCCTTGACCTCTGAACTTCAGTGACAGACACAGCCTTTGTGCCCCAGATTTTTGCCCACCCATCTCACCATTTGGCTCCCACCAGCAGCCAACCACAGCAGCACAGGCACAAACGTCCCAGTGCTCAGTTCTAGATGCCTCAGGAGCTTCACACGTTAATGGACAGCTCTCCAGACCTCTGCTCCTTCTCCCTCCCGCTGTCCACATTTGGGCCATTTCACTGCTGATTAGCACTTCAGATGGAGGACGTGGAGGAGTAAATGTGAAAATCTGATTACTCAGTGTTGCTGGTTTCTGGAAGCAGTGGCGAAACATGGGCTGCAAAAGAAGGCAAAGCCATTAGCTACTGAAATCTGTGGATTTCCAGAACCATATTTCCTCACGGATAATTGAGAATTGACAGTAAAGCTATTTTTTCTTCAACTTTCTTCAGGAAGAAAAAAAAAATTTTTTTATGCCAACCTCATGGGGCTAGCTAGACCAGGGCCTACAAATAATCCATGGCTTCTGGTAAGCACCAAAAACTCAAAGTTTGGGGAGTGAGGCCACAGACAGAAGAGAATTCGAAGGTCTCTGGGATCATACGGAAGTGGAGCTCAGCTCACCACGTGTCCCTTCTGTGCCCACATGTGCAACATAGATGGCAACCTGCCCCTCCAGCTCACTCTTCCTGCACAGCCTTCACCCCTACCCCTGTACCCACTCAAACTGGCCTTTCACTGTCCCTTTCACATCTCACCCTCTCCTGCCTTCACCCCTGCCTGAAAGTCCTTTCCCAAATCCAGGTCTTCATGGCCTGGTTCAAGTCTAGGAGTACCACAAAGATCTCAGGACAATGCCGGGCTGTTGAATCCTCCACCCCAACACTATCTGGTCCTCCAGGCAGGTACTGTGGGCAAGTCCTTCAGCCTGCCTAAAGCTCAGATGGGCTCCAAGGGTCAGGGGGCAGCAGCCATGTGCTTGGGCAAGGCCCAGCCTGCCCAAGATCCAGGCCCTGTGGTCTCCTCATGTCAAGTCCATCTCTGTGTCCTCTTCTATAAAACGAGCCCAGAAATAGAATCTACCTTCTAGATTTGTTTTGAAACCTAAGTGAGAGAAGACTTTGAAGCACTTGGCAAGGGGCCAGGCAGAAAGTAAGCTCTGGGTGCATGGCAATTATGAGCATTTTAGCCATGTCCCCACCACCGCAGAGACAGCACTTGGGACCTGCTCTGGGCCTGAGCCACCACTGGTGTTACCATCTGTCAGGAGAGTCCCAAGGTTGTGTGGCTTGTACCGCAGTGCCTAGGACTTTTCATCAACCATCTCTTGGATGTTTCCTTAGATTCCTTTCTCCCCAAAGATGCAGACTCAGGAGCCAGGCTGACTTAACAATTCGTACTTAAGAGATCCAGGACCACACTGTTAACTGGTCAAGCTCAGAACCCCTGCTCCTTCTTCCTTAAAACTGACTTCCTCTCAGGAGGAGCCTTGATTCTCATGCAAGTAGGTTACCAGGAGACCTCGGGATTTTAGATATCCTCCAGGCCTGTCAATGCGTTTAGACTTCAGGCCGGCATCTCCTCCCACTTCAGTTTACAATTAGAATTAAATTACACGCCCTTCAAAACTGACAGTTCACAGCTCTGGAACCAGTAGAAAAACGACCACCTGCCACCGCTCAGTGTTTCCTCCACACCTCCTAGTTACCTCCTCTCCCTTCTTTCCCACCCCCAACCCCGTGCAGCTGCCCTGACCATCCCAGGAGGGGCCACCACCCTTCCCTCCCAGGTGGGCTATACAAGCAGTGCCACCTTCTGGACACAGACTGGCCTTACCTTCCCCCTCTGGGAATGGGGGAAGGGAGATGGGAGTAGGGAGAGGAGTGGGAGGGGTGGGGCTACTGGGTCCTTCCCTCTTGCTAACACTGCACTTACTAGACAGCTTGGCTGCAGTTCTGCAATGGTTAACATTTTCCTTTTAAAAAGTGAGGAGACACATGTTGTAAGAGAAGAATGAAGGGCCAAAATGTAAACAAGACCTATAAATTAGGAAAAATAGATTCCATTTTAGACAGACTTTTACCTTAAAATTGTGAAGTGTAAACAGTGATGACTGCACATTTACATTTTTTTTCATTTTTTTTTTTTTTTAAGCAACCTCTCATGGGAAAGTGTCAGCTTTATAATTCAATATAATGGTATATCTCTTTGCCTTGGTGTAAACATAATTACTGGTCTAGAGACCCTTCCTAAGTAAGAGACAAAAGGACAGTACACCCTCTTAGTGATGTCTAGAAATAGGTTTGGGCTCCTCCTCTCCTAATAGAAGACCATGTTATGATAGAAAAAACATCTTATGGACATTGGATCCCACTTCTCACTGGGTCTCAGGGAAAAATTGCAGGATGGTATCCAAATACCCTATTAGCCTACAACTCCTATATAAGAGTAAGTCGCCTTAAAGGAAGGGAAGTTCTATCTTTCAGAAGAGGGGATTTCTAATCACAGTGTCCCTCTTTGCGATATTGAATTTCTTATTTGTAATAAGTCATGTTCTGTATATAAGTAATTATATTATTGTATATATTGGTGTTTTCAAGCATCAAAATAAATAATTATAACTAACAGTTTACCAAGCACTTACTAAAACATATTATTCTAAAACCCATATATATCTTAGCTTATTTAATTCTTGCAACAATTGAACATGGTAGTACTATCATTAGCCCTGCTTTAGAAACTGCGAGACAGACAGAACTAATTGCCCAAAGTCACACACAACCAGGATTTGAACCCAGCAGTTTAACTCCAGGGGCCATGAGTTTAACCGTTACTGCACTCTGCCTTATAGTAGATCAGCAACTCCAAGGTGACCACCAGGGAACTTTCCAGGGGAGGGGGGGGGCAGGGGTAGGGGAAGCAGTCCTTCTAACTCCATAGCTCTTTCTTACCCTCTACTTTTTTTATTTAAGCATCCATTTATCCATCCACAATCCTTATCCTAATCCTAAACATATTAGTTAAGTAGATAAAGATACAGATAAAAAGACAAACAGAGACACAGAGGTAGAGACAAGATAGAGAGACAGAGAGAGAGGGAATGTGAGGCAACGAACAGAAGATAGACAGCACATGAGGAGATTTTAACCCAAGGTTCTTTTTCTTTAAGATTTATTTATTTTAGAGGTGGGAGGTGGAGGGGCAGGGGGGAAGAGGGGGAGAGAGAGAGAGAGAGAGAATATCAAGAAAATTCCCTGCTAATCACAGAGCCCAAGCAGGCCTCTATCACCTGAGCAGGGCTCCACAACCCTGAGTCCAAGATCATGAGACTACAACCTGAGCCAAAATCAAGAGGCAGACTCTTACCCGAGTGAACCATCCAGACGCCCCTGACCCAGGGTTCTTAGCCTGGAGTCTCTGGGATCCATGAGCTCCATGGATCCATGAGATTATATGCATAGTATCCTGTGTATGTGCATTGTTCTGGGGAAAGAGTCCTTAGCTTTCTGAAGATTCTCAGAAGTGTCTGTTTGCCCAAAAACATTAGGAATTAACAATAGCAATAACAAAATTGTACACACACCAACCAACTCTGGTTTTTTTTTTCATATGGGACCATCTCTTACACAATTTATGTTCTCCCTTTTGGTCAACAAGTGAAAGAAGATAGAAAGGAAGCCTAGAACATCAAGAGACATCCAGACTATCTTTAGAACTCATTAACATGTTCTTAATTACTTTCAACAATTAGTGCACTATGTACTAGATATTGCATCAAACCTAAATAAAGAAGAGGGAAAGAGAATCAATGTTTACTAAGTACCTACTATATATACTGGGCACTTAATTTTTCTAACTTGTATTGTAGGTATTGTTATTGTTGTTCTCAAATGATTGATTTTTTTCTAAAAGTACAAGTTTTTGAGACTATACAAATCGTACCCAAGTTCAGACAATCAGCAAAGGGCTCTCCACATGCATTAAAGTCAAATTTATCTACAGCTACAAACCTGGTTTTTCCCTATGCTTCATCTTGCCCTGAGAAAAGCAGGAAGGGCTAATTATTGTATGCATCACTAACGACCTTGACAAATCTTCCCAGGGTCTGTCAAAATAAATATGGGTATGTGTGTACATGTGTTCTTGGGACAAGGTGGCCAAGCTCTATTGCATCTCAGAGGCAACAAATATTCAGAAAATAAGCCCATTGTTTAAAGATTAAATAACTCAATACTGTTATTATTTCTAACTTCTGAATCTTTCCATTAATTCATCACCTTATTCCACCAATTGCACCGAGGAACTCTATGCTAGGCATTGGGTAGGGCCTAGCATATCATCTGGTAATATCATCTCCAATAGACCCTGCATGCAGTCCCTGCCCTCTAACAGAGACCACAGGCCTGTGATCAGATTATTATAATACTGTGGAAAATAGTTTAGAATATAAGAATGTGCTGAGTCCAGTGGCAGAACGTAGAAGGAGCAAGATATTTAGGCTGAACCTTAAAAAATTAGGAGAACTTCCCAGGCAAACAATGTGTGTGGTTAATTTCCTGTGTCCATTGTCTGGGTCTTGATGCTCAGATATCGGGTCAAACATTATTCTGCATATTTCTTTGAGGATATATTAAATAAGATGAACATTTAAATTGGTGGACTTTGAGTAAAGCAGATTGCCCTCCATAATGTGGGTGGTCCTCATCCAGTGAAGTGAAGGCCTGAGTAGAACAAAAGATAGACCTTCCCCCAGCAAGAGAGGATTCAGCCAGTAGATGGCCTTCAGACATGAACGGCAGCAGCCACTCTTCACCCTGAACATTTGGACTTGGACTTCCCCATCTCCTCCCACCACTGTATGAGCCAATTTCCTAACATAAATTGTTCTCTCTATATATTTTTTTTATTTTGAAATATATATATTCATATTTTGGGATATCAAATATATAAATATACATTTCTACTAAAGTATATGTTTATATTTCAATCCCATATATGTATTTTTTTGTGTTGGTTCTGTTTCTCTGGGGAATCCTGACTGATGCACACTATGAGCGAGAATAATCTAGGCGGAGGGAACAAATTCATGCCACAGAGGCATGAAGATGCATGGCAACTTGGGAAACTGCAAGTTGTTCAGTCATTTTATTCAGCCCTGTTCTGGAGCCCCGTCTTACTGACTGACCTGATCACCTATGCTTTGCTCCTATAAACCAAAGTTCCGGTATCTGCCACCTTGACAGAAGCACATACAACTATCACTGTCAAGAAACAAGATGTGCTTGGGACATCCTATTCTTTCTGCCATGATTTTAACATCAGTACCCTTGGGGAAAATCCACATCAGTGAAGATTTTCCAGAAAAGAAAACCAACAGCATGTGTGCAGTTGAAGTCCGAAGGCAGTCTGCCGGCAGAATTCCTTCTTGCCCACCATCAAGACTCTTAGAGACAGCTGAGATGAGTCATGATCTGCTCTTGTCAACTTCCCTGAGCCATACTGTCTCTTTAAAGCTATCTGAAGGCTGTACTTGTGCCATGAATGAGATTCAAGAATTTCACGAAACCCTTGAAAATGTTTGTAAAATTGTGAATGCACATACAGATATCTGGGGGAAAGGTCTAGAGCTTTCAGCACTTCTTTTTTTTTTTTTTTTTTTTTTAAGATTTATTTATTTATTTATTTATTTGACAGACAGAGATCACAAGTAGGGAGAGAGGCAGGCAGAGAGAGGGAATCAGCCTCCCCACTGAGCAGAGAGCCTGATGCAGAGCTCCATCCCAGGACCCTGGGATCATGACCTGAGCCAAAGGCAGAGGCTTAACCCACTGAGCCACCCAGGCGCCCCCATCATCACTTCTTTAAGACCACAACTTACTCCATCCAAAAAGAAAAATAATTTAAAAACATGTACTTTATTGGGTAAGAGATCATTTGAATATAAAAGGATAGGTTAGGCCTACAACTCCATGTCCCAGATAACTTGACTGATGTGGTTCAATGACCTTCCAGAAATGGGAACTGTGAAAATGGATTCCTACGTTGCTATGGCTTCCTTCATCTTCATTAGATTGTGTCTCTTCTTGATGCATTTGGTCAAATGAACTTAGTTTCTTTCTCCCTGCTAAGGCAGCACCAAGGTCAAAGACTAGGCATTAGGAGACTTGACCTCAACCTGGTCTTGGCTCTGACGTTCACCTGTTGTGTGACTTTGATGACTCATTCCACTGTCCTGAGCCTCATGATATCTCAAGGTTTGGGTTGAATGATCTCTATGGTCCTGCCTGACTCTCACGGTGTTGTCATCAGTCACTCTGAATTACTGTCATCTGCCTGTTGGTGACATTGCTTCAGGCTGCTCTTCAATGCTCTGGACAGGTGATGTTGCCTTAGACCTTCTTCTACCTGCCCCTCTAATGGAGCTAAACAGCCATGCAGATTAGCAAAGGCCATTGGCTGGGAAAGAAACTGACTCTGTGAACGGAAGAATTTTCATATAATTTAAAATTATGAACCACAGAACTTAACCCATGATTCTTCAGGCTGTGAGTACCCCCTGCTATTGAAGGGGGCACCTCTGAGTGCTTAGGAATAGAGAAAGACCAGTGGCAATTTTGCAGGATAGTTTGAAAAGTGTTCTGATTATTATTTTTATCTCATATGATTCATTAAGGCTGTTCAAAATAGCCTTCCACAAGAGGTGAACTGTAAGCATTTTTATTAGCTGTGCCACATCTCATACACTAGCTATATTTCACACATCAGGAAATCAGTTCTTACGATGAAGGAGACAGTTTGATGCAATGAAAAAAATATTAGATTGGGAGTTCTAAGACCTGAGTCATGATCCCAGTTCATCCATTAACTCACCACATATACAACTCCAGGTACAATTATCAGTGTGAAATCACCAGTTTTCTGTCCTACTTAACCAGTATTTCCTCTGGGATTTTTTTTTTTTTTCCATAAAAAGTTTATGGGGTGTGACGCTTTAGATGGTGAAGAGGCCTTATCTTACTTCATCTCTGGTTGTCTCTCAATACCCATTCCAACCCCTCCCCCACTACTACTGTGCAACACCCAACGTTTGGGGTTAAATAGACCCCACTCCTTGGGGTGTGCCTTGCTTGATTGGAACCATTCATAGGGAATGATTCAATACTGGGCAACAAATTGAGGCATGAAGTCAATCAGCACCTGTCAATCCCTTGGCCATGGGGGTGGGCACAGGACCCAAAGTGGATAAAAAAAAAAAAAATTAACTAAAAAATAAAAACAGGGGCGCCTGGGTGGCTCAGTGGTTTGGGCTGCTGCCTTCGGCTCGGGTCATGATCTCAGGGTCCTGGGATCGAGCCCCGCATCGGGCTCTCTGCTCCGCAGGAAGCCTGCTTCCCTCTCTCTCTCTCTCTGCCTGCCTCTCTGCCTACTTGTGATCTCTGTCTGTCAAATAAATAAATAAAATCTTTAAAATAAAAAATTAAATAAATAAATAAATAAATAAATAAAATAAAAAATAAAAACAGAAAAAGAGTTTGTCGGTACCTCCTTTTCTTTAGCCCTGGAGGAGGCCTTAGTCCCTATTGCTGCTGGGAGTCAGGACTTTATTCATTCTTCCCTCCAGCCTGATTTTAGTCATGGCCTATGCTCTAAGCACAGCACAGTTCTAAGTGCTAGGGATACCAAGTCTTCATAAAAAGCATAGAAATACATTGTTTATTGTCAAGGGACAAGGTCTAAGAAGAAAAACATAAAGCAAAATAAGAAAACAGAAAGTTATGGTGTGTGATACTTTCGATGGCGAAGCAAATTAAGGGAGGTGTAACCAAAGAAACAGAGTTGCTTAGAGGAGCGTGATATGGGGCCCAGGTAAGGAAACCTGGGAAGACTTCCCAATGGAGGTGACATTTGGATAAGTCAGAGAGCAAATAGAAAAACGAGACTTAATACGCAAGTCACTTTGAAAACAAACCCCTCTCTCTCTCTTTCTCTTTTCTAAGATATTATTTATTTATCTGAAAGAGAGAGACAGAGAGCATGAGCTAGGGGAGGGGCAGAGGCGGAGGGAGAAGCAGGTTCCCCACTAAACAGGGAAACAGGGGCTGGATCCCAGGACCCCAGGATTATGACCTAAGTGGAAGGCAGACTCTTAACAGACCAAGCCACCCTGGTTCCCCAAAATAAGGTCATTTCTTAATGACTGATTAGGTTTGGGAGTTTAAAGAGAAAGATGAATCAAAGACTATTTAAAAGCAGTATTTTATAAATAAATAAATAAATAAATAAATAGAAGCTGTATTTTCTGCTCCACGCGCAGTGCTCCATGCAGGAGCTTGATCTCACCACCCTGAGATCAAAACCAGAGCCAAGGCCAAGATCCCACATTTAACTGACTGAACCACTCAGGTGACCCTAAAAGCGGTACTGTTAAAACTGCAATTTATATCTCCATAATGGATCATGAACCCAATTTAATGGGTCACAATCAGGTGTTCTTAGTGGGATGGAATTAATCAGAATAAAACAGAGGACATCACACGTGGTGAGGTAAGTACCATTTTGTGAAACTTCTAGTTACGTGTGTTTGTGTGTCTATATCTGTATACTTAGCAGTCAAGATGGAAAAAGTAGCTCCTACCACGGATCATGGTTAAAAAAAAAAAAAATTGAAAACATTGACTCAGAGATTCTAAATCTACATCAATAGAAGACGGTAGAACCATTAGTTTAAAAAGAGACAGAGAGAGATTAACAAATGCCAATAGTTTTGACGATGAAGATTTTGAGTTTGAGTTTAAGGTTACAGCAGAATATCTAACACGAAGGCAGTTTAAAAAGGAAGTGTAGACGGGGAAATGTCAATGCTAAAGACAGGAATCTGGGACTCATCTGCAGAGAAATTACCGTTGAAACTACGGCAATGAATAAGGTTACTAGAGGGGAAAGTTTAAGAAACCGGGGGGAAATGTCAAGGAGAAAGCCTTAGGTTCTAACCTTTGAGGAAAGGAGTGGGAAGAAAAGACGACAAAACTGTGAGAGACAGAAGCAGAGGCCCAGGGCAAATCAGGAGATGAAGGACCAGGAGGTCCAATAGAGAAGAGAATTTCAATCATGTCAAATGCTCTCAAGAGTTGAGGCGGAAAACCTAGATTAAGAAAAGCCATCGGATGCAGCAACGTGGAGCACAGAAACGGTTTTCAAGAAAACTATTCGGCAGAGGAAATAGAGGTCAAGGTGATTACAGCATAAAACCGGTGTGTTTTGCAGTGAGGAGAAGCGTGGGGAATGAACATGTGATCTTTGCTTTCCCTTTCCAGCTTCATCGCGTTATTTCCAAGGGATGGTTCTCAGAGTCATTGCTGCCAACTTAAACTCTTCACTCATCCTGTTTCCCTACCACGTCTTGAAGTATCTTGGATTTTTCCTCCAGCTGACGATGATCGGCAGCACTGAACATGCTTCAAGGGCTCGAAACAAGCTTGTCTTAGTCAAAGGATCATATTTAACATTTTCAATGCCGATGGGTGAATCCTGAGCCACGGGATGGGCTCCTACTTCTCCCAGGCCTGTCTCCATCCCGGCAATGCCAGGAGAATTCATCTTCAGTAAGAGATTGTTGTTGTTTTTGGGGGGGGGGGGGGGGGCGAGAGGATGCGGGGAATTCTTGAATGGGATTTGTAACTATTGCACATGCGAGGCTCCATGTCCAATCCCAGAAGGGATTAAGCCTTTGACGACCTAAGAGTTTCAAATAATGTAAGTGAAAGTGTTGTCCAGCAAGAGTGCAGACACTGTTGTGCTGTTTACTGATCTGGGGCTTCCTCAGGACTCAGAGATTAGGGACTCTGGTCTGGGACTGGAGGGGTGGGGGAGATGAGGGAGGAATGCGAGCTGGAAGAGACTGACTCCAGCAGGAGAGCAGCAGCACAGGCTGAGGGCAGGGAGGAAAGCCCCCCATCAGAGGCTCTGAGACAGTGTCTCCAGTAGCAGCAATAACTCGTGGCCAGTTTCACACCGTTTTCCCCAACTTGTAATTTTTCTTATAATCTGAAGTCTTTGGTAAAATTTCTAAACTGCTACAACCTTTCACTAGTCCTAACGAACACCGAGGGCTCACCGTGTCCCTGGTGAACTTCTGGGCACCTCACCTAGCCTTAATTCATTGAGTCTCAGAGCTACTCTGAGAAGGAATTATTATGATCAGCCTCATTTCACAGATGGAGAAACTGAGGTACAGGCAGGTTATGTAACTTGCTTGAGGTCATGCAACCCGTCAGGGTCTGAACCTGAACTTGGCCTCATGAAGTCTGACCACAGAGCTCATAATCTTAACCACCGCTCATCTCTCTATCTTCATGTATGTTGGTGTCAGCTTGGGAAATAAAGGAGGGCTCTGGGATGACAGCTTGGTGTGGACCGGAGATGCTGGTGCACCACAGAGGTGAGAGTGAGCCCAGCAGAGGAAATCTGGGAGAATTCTGTAGCAAGGGCTTGGCAGTAACATTTGCAGAATATAAGCAATTCCTGGGAATGCTAGCAGCCTTCAGGAAGGACCCTGGAATTCCTGCAGAACCACAGGGCAGGGACTGTCACTAGAGAAACGGGCACATGGAAAGGGCGAGTTCCACCTCTGGGAAACATGACGATGCGTGGACAGTGCCTTTCCTAATGCTTGGACACTCAGCAACCCATTCCTGCATATGTTAAGCCTTGCCGTCAGTTTCTAACGCTCCTGCTGACATCCCTGGAAAGGCCATCCAGATTCTCATTCTATTACCAGGATGCGGCTCATACTCACTGTCTGTTATTTGCGGGTCAGGAGGCAGACTCTGTGGCATGACTTCCCCCCTTTTCCCTCCATGTGACTTCTAAGGCGTATCTGCAGCCTCCTAAGTTGCATTCCGTCTTGAAAAATAATTATACTTATCCACAGATAAATAGACCAGAATGAAATCAATTTTCCCCATTAATAAAAGAGATTTGTGTGAATATTATTCTTGATCAACTGAAAGCCAATGGGGGAATACAAAGTTTATATGAGCAGTTAGTAGTCAATTCACCCGAGATGAAAGTATATTAGACTAAAATAAACATTTGTTAGAACAATACGTGGTAATTTTGTTTCTTTGGAGGAGGAATGCCAATGAGAAACTTAGGTGTGGAAAGACAAGATAACCGCCTTCCCCCTAACCCAAAAAGAAAATAAGCTGCTTATCAGGCCTGGCGAGTCCATGGTATATGGTCAGCCTTATTAGCATATCTTAATTGGGAATTAGACTGTCATCGGCAGAACACATTATAAGTGAAAAACTGGGGAGACAAAAATAATTCATT
The DNA here is from genome assembly GCF_030435805.1 of Mustela lutreola. Classification (NCBI taxonomy): domain Eukaryota; kingdom Metazoa; phylum Chordata; class Mammalia; order Carnivora; family Mustelidae; genus Mustela; species Mustela lutreola. The sequence continues at coordinate 94,656,177 of NC_081297.1, forward strand.
TAAATTCCAAATACACATCCTGTTTCCTACCTCTTTCTTGAAGTGGTTTACCTTTGCCTTTTCCTTTGGTTTTCCTGTTACTCATCTCATCTGTCTTTTTTTCTGCCCACAGCCGCACTCTGAACTTTCAGTGAGCTGTCCTAATCCCGTGTCTCCCCAGTTCTATCTGTGACGTATCTCCGCAATCACCAGAAGTTAGTAGTTCCTTTATACGGCCCTTTGTTTTATACTGCTTTTCTTTCATCTCTACCTGCCATTACTGGTTCTCATTCATCTTTCGCTTTGTCTTTCCCACTTTTCTCTCTCTCCCGCCCCCCTCCTCTCTTCTCTACCTCTCTCTAACTCATTCACACAAGCTCCATCTCACATAGACATTAACTTATAATAAAAAAAAATGTCTTTGCCAGTTACAAATTCTGTTCACGTGGCTGCCGCCCAGGGATTTAGGATTGTATTAAGATTGGGTGTATCTCACAGCCTGTGCTCTAAGCTGCAAATGCTTTCTTGACCCTCTCCCACTTCACACAACTGGTGGAATAACATTATCTGTTATCTCTTTCAAACAGGGTTGAGAGACACACACTGCTGAATATACATTCAGCCTAGACTGCCTCTATATTATGGAAGACATTGTTTGCTTTCAGGATGGAGGATACTAAGTGCCCACATTCCCAGCCTCAACTGTTAAAATTTGTTTCTTTGCTTAACTCGCGGCAGCAAGTACCCTGGTGGGCAACCTCTTCCCTGAACGTGGGGGGAGTCATGAAAGCTATTGAATTTGGTTCATAGATAGCTTAGGTGTGAGTACTCCCCAGTTACTCTAGGACCTGTAGTAGTATTGGTGGGTAGTGTGTTTGATAAACACCTTCAAATAAAACAAAGAACATAAAATATGCAACTGACTGTTTATCTCACGGACTTGACCTGGCTGTGAGAAGACTGTAGTGAGAAATGAACTCTTTTCCAGGGAACACACACAATGCTGTTGATGCAGAATTTGGCTTTTTTCTTACGGGTGGTAGTCTACAATGCAGAACCGTACAGAGGGGTGTATGTTTGCAAGAACATGTTATTTATTTTATTTATTTACTGTCTTCTGAGTTGTGGCTGGGACAGTTGGATTAATTCTACAAGTTGACATAAACATGAAAGATTTGATCCATGGTGGGCTTTCAGGAACAATTTCTTCTCATGGTGGGCCTTAGAACACCAAGTTCTAGCTAGTGTCCTTAAGAAATCTCTGAACCGGATAATAGGGAAAGGGAGAGAAAAACGAAACAAGATGAAATCAGAGAGGGAGACAAACCATAACGGACTCTTAATCTCAGGAAACAAATGGAGTCCTACTGGAGGGGAGGAGGGTGGGAGGGAGAGGATGGTGGGTGATGGACATTGGGGAGGGTGTGTGCTATGGTGAGTGCTGTGAACTGTGTAAGACTGATGATTCACAGACCTGTACCCCTGAAGCACATAATACATTATATGTTAATTAAAAAACAATAAGAGAAAGAAAGAAACAAAGGAAGGAAGGAAGAAAGAAATCTCTGAACCTTGGCCCCAGGATGACTTTGACAAATCAGTGCCCAATGAAAGGTTGTTCTGAACAGTCAAGAACAAGCTCCATTTAACTGGTCTTTAGAGTACTTAAGATCCAAGACTGGCCTAGGATTATTCAAAAAACGCTGGGGACACGGACACCTGCTTCAGACCCACCAGACTCCAATTACTCTAAAACTCATACTCAGGCATTTAATTTACATTGTTATAAGTCATAGAGTTAAATACTTATAGTATATTTTATTAAACCACATCATGTAAGTGGTAATATACAGCATAGTTGGTGCCTTTACAATATATATATATATATATATATATATTTTTTTTTTTTTTTCTTCCATCCAGAAATGGAAACTGGCTCACTTGCTCCCACAAGTCTCTTTAGCTGGTTTTGCTTTCCTGTTGAGGTTGGGTTGTTGGGACTTGGCCTGATGTGGCCCCTGACACATCATAGAACCTGACAGTAGATATTCCAAAGTTAGCTACCTACTGCTCTCTTCTGAACAAAAAGGGGATCTAGTGTGTAAAAATTAGGTATCTAATCAATCAAAGAATATATGAAGGTTATTCTCTGCACCAGGCACAAAACCTTCCCAGCAACCAAGAAGAACAGCAAAAGACAATGCACTCTAGAATGCTGGGCTCAGGGTATCGGTCTTTGAGCAAAAGGACAGGTCCCAAGTATGTAACTTCAAATTTAGCTTTTTCTAAGGCAATGGGCATTTTTCTGGAAAATATTCAATGTCATGGGTATGATTCAATTAGTGTTTATTAGACACCTAACTTCTTGGTAATATTAGAAATCAGATATTTCCGGGGCCCCTGGGTGGCTCAGTGGGTTAAGCCGCTGCCTTCGGCTCAGATCATGATCTCAGGATCCTGGGATCGAGTCCCGCATCGGGCTCTCTGCTTGGCAGGGAGCCTGCTTCCCTCTCTCTCTCTCTCTCTCTCTCTGCCTGCCTCTCCATCTACTTGTGATTTCTCTCTGTCAAATAAATAAATAAAATCTTTTAAAAAAAAATGAAATCAGATATTTCCAAATTTCAGATGAGAAAACTGAGACAAAAGATCATTAACACACACAATGAAGTGACTCAGAAGAAAGATAAATTTATGTATCTAGTGACTGAATCTCTAGAACTGTGTTGTGTCCATTAGGTTTTACTAAGTCCTTTATCTCAAAATTAGCTAAGAGATTATATCATAGCATCAGCCTTGCTCATCCCAACTACTTATAAAATATAGTTACCTACTATAACTTACTATAGTTATAGTAACTGTTTACTATAAAATATGGTTACCTACTTATAAAATATAATTACCAAGGAAAATTAAAACTCAGTTAAATTTTGGGAAAGATATAGTGTTGCAGGAATTCAGTTTCCTATATATACAGGATTAATATTCTAATATTAAGTTTTACACTTTGCCTTTTACGTTGACACATCAGAGTAAAGGAGACATTATCCCAAGATCCTCACCCTCATCTTCTCAATATAAAGAAAGAGATTCAGGAATGACCATGTGTATCATTCGCCTAAGGAAGCTCAGCTCACGGAACTGCCATGGACACCCTCCTCCCAGGTTAGAGTAACTCCGCATCCAAGATTTCCCAAGGCAGTCCCAATTTCAAAGATTCTGCCCCAGCATCATCATATGTGGTCTTTTACTTCTTGGACCAGTTTGACTAGACTCCAGAAAACATAGACTGCAGCCAGAGCCTTCATATTCATTTACCCATTCAGCAACTCTTATGGACCTACCCCATATGTGACACTGTTAAAGCAGATGAAACACCCTCCTTGCCCTACAGAAACTTACAACCCTGGTAAGGGCAAGCCTGTAAAAAATCAAACCAATGATAAGACCTGCATAATTGTCATGGCAGAAACATGAGCCATGGCTTGTGGGAACAGTGGATCTCAAGAGGGATATGAGAGTAGGAGGCAGTTCATGGAAGTCAGATCCTTGAGCTGGCTTTCAGAAACATGAGAGTAAACTGACAGGGGAAAGTGAGAGGACAACATTTCCGATGGGGGTAACAGCATGAAAGTCAACATGACATTGGTGAAGTAGAAGCATATTTCTAAGAAGTAGTCAAGATGCATAAACAAGAGCAGGTGGAGGGGAAGGAGACAGGGCAAGAGTGGAGAAATGGCACTTCAAAGCTGAGTTGAACGTAGGTGTTGAAATGTCTGGGATGCAGGCTGAGGATATGGGATTTTATTCTTCAAATAATCGAGAGCCATTGAATGTTAATGAGCAGAGTAAAATGATCTGAGAAAATTTGAACTTGAGGAAAAAGATGGTCCACTTGAAAAAGGAGACTGGGTAGAAGGGGAGTCAGAGGCTGATTTCTCACCTGAAAGGAGGTAATGATCCAGATAAGATTCTAAATCTTGAACTGAGGCAGGCAGTGAGATCACAGAGGTGGATGTGAATTTTACAGTGAATATATGTGGAGACCGTAGTTTCTATGGCCCTGACTTTCATTTGAACCAGGGTTGCTTTTTTTTTTACAATCCAGTTTTATTTTTTATTTTTTATTTATTTTCAGCATAACAGTATTCATTATTTTTTCACCATACCCAGTGCTCCATGCAATCCATGCCCTCTATAATACCCACCACCTGGTACCCCAACCTCCCACCCCCCCGCCACTTCAAACCCCTCAGATTGTTTTTCAGAGTCCATAGTCTCTCATGGTTCACCTCCCCTTCCAATTTCCCCCAACTCCCTTCTCCTCTCTAACTCCCCGTGTCCTCCATGCTATTTGTTTTGCTCCACAAATAAGTGAAACCATATGATAATTGACTCTCTCTGTTTGACTTATTTCACTCCGCATAATCTCTTCCAGTCCCGTCCATGTTGCTACAAAAGTTGGGTATTCATCCATGAACCAGGGGTTCTTGAAACTGCTTGAGAATGACTCATGTATGGGTGTCTCCATGAGCGCCCTCCTGTTCTCCACAATGTGCTGCATCTGATGTGGCCACCAGGGGACACACTTACACTAACAACTGTTGAGACCAGAAAAGCAGCAGGCCAGATATGGGGGTTGACGCCAGAAATTAGAGCAGAATAGGAACGGGAAGAGGTGGAGTATAGTAGAGTGTTCCAGAGGGGGAACAGGAGTAGAGGCATGGAATGCTCATCGTTTTAGCAAACTTAAGATGAATTTGCAGTATGGGCAAGAGAGAATGGGAAAAACATTTCCTGGATTCCTAATACATACCAGGAATGTAGGCTGGGTCCTTGTCTATTATTTCAAATCTGGACCTAATTTGTACGTGGTAACTGTGCATAGTCTCATTTATAGCCAACAAAACAAAGTCTGAGAAGTTCATGCACTAAGATATTTCTTGAGCAACTACTATGCCAAGTACTCTTCATAGCAGTTGGGATACAACAAGTGAGCAAGACAATCCTGCTCTCATGAAACATATGTAACATGCAGGGTGGGTGGGATGTCAAAAAACATGTGAACAAAGAAATGAGTGAGACAATTCAGATAGTGATAAATGCCATTAAGATAACAGCATGCAGGTATCATCAAGTACAACAGGGAAGGTGGGTGGGAAGATTTTCATTTAAACTGTTTGATAAATGAAAGCCTCTTCAAGTAGTTGCCATTGAGTTGAAATCTCAATGGTGAGACTGAACCAATCATGCGAAGATCTGTGGAAAGAAGATTCCAGGCGAGAGAACAGCAGATGCAAGAACCCCAAGAGGGGACTAGCCCTGACGTTCTCTCAGGATAGAAAGGCCTGATTGCGCTGGTTGCAGGGAAGAAGGAAGGACTGGTAAAGATGAACTGGAGACATTGGTGGAGCCAGATCCCCAGGCTACTACAGGAATTTCTATTTTATTTTAACTCACAAGGAATTACTCAAACCTGGGTCCAGACCTACACCTCACATTTACAAGGCCCAGGGCAAGAGTTTAAAGGGAAGCCTCAAGCCACATTTCTCTTCCCACTCTGCTCCATCCTGCCCCACAAAGAACTTCATATTCATGTGTGTGGACAACCTAGCCCTTAGGTCCAAGCTCTGTCAGCCCTCCCCGCCCCTACCTTCCTTAACCCAAACAACCGTCCCTTGCTCACTCTTCAAGCCAAGGAACCTAAGTGGTCCACCATTGGGGAGAATCTTAGAAGGATGTTTTATAACTTTGGGCAGGAAATTCTAGGTCCCTAAGACCCAAAGTGTGGTCTAGGTGGAGTCAGGGCACCAGGCAAGAATGGCCTCTTGGCCCCTTGGACTCTCCTAAGAGCAGAACCCTCTTGAATTTCTGGGCCCAGGACAGAGGCCCTGATTGTTCAGGTCTAAAGGGCTACTGTCCAGGTCTGTCTGACTTCAAATTCCTGCCTCTTTCCACCAAACACATCTGTTCCAGTTAGTGGTATCTCTTCAGGGACTTGGTTTCACCAAATCTAGCATGTCTGGATACTCCATAAGCACAGGGAGTTGAATTGTGATAGGCTGGGTATTCTGGGCCAACACTTAGGTCATTATAAGCTCCAGGCTTAAACTGAAAGCTGGCCAAAGAAAATTTATGTAGGAACACAGATACCCTCCCCCAAAGTGCTGAAAGCTTTCAATTTTATAGGCTTTTCAAACTTCCAGGCAAGTCCCTTTTATATCCCACATTGTACACCTACAGTCATCCATACAACTTAATACTTTCAGGAATCATCTTCCTAATGTGACCTACCCAGTAGGGGTTTCCTCCAAACTATCAGCTCTACCACTTCTACCTCTAGAACTTCACCCTAAGACAGATACTCACCATGCTGTTAAGGATTTTGTCATCTATATCCACTCTTACAGTCCTGCTATCCCCATAAAGAGACACAAGAAAGCTCAAAAGCTCACACCCACTAATGCCTAGTGGGCAATTGAATACCAGTGAAGACTGGCTGACCACATGAGAATACCAAGAACCCTCCAGCTATCAGCAGGGAGGAGACACTGGTTGTTGACAGGAGAAAAAAAAAGTGAAATGAACTATAGATGGGTTCTTAGGGCAAACTCCATCTACTAAATTAATGTCTGAAGCAAAATGTTCTGTGAGAAATGGAGACAAGAAAAGGGTCTCACTTGACATACTGGAGAAAGAATAGGTGAGGGAAAGTATATTAGTTGCCCATGGCCACCTTACAGACTATCCCAAACCTAGTGGTCTAGAATAGCAATAAACTCTATCTCACAAGTTCTGTGGCTCAGGAATCTGGAAGGGGCTCAACTGGGAGGTTCTGGCTCAGGGAATTTTGGAGGTTGTAAGCGAGATCTTGGTCAGGACTGCTATTCCCTGAAGCCTCGACTGGGGCTGAGAGTCTGCTTCTGAAATGGCTCCCTCACACAGCCTGGCAAGCAGAAGCTGTTGGCCGGAGGCTTTCTGGCACCATATGGAGTTTTCCACTGGGGCTGCCTGAGGGGTCTCGGATGTGATAGCTGGCTCTCCCCAGACTGGCTGATCAAGGAGGAAGCCGGGCAGAAGCTGCTATGTCCTTTATGACCTGGCTTCAGAAATCACTCTGACATTTCTGCAATGTCCTACTGGTTAAATAGGTCAGGACTCTGTGAAGAGGAAACCCACTGGGCATTATCATCAGGCCAGAATCTGTGGGGGTGACTGGAGCTGGCTTTCCCGTAGGAAGCCAGATCATGTATTGAATCTATGTAATCTTACCATGATATTTCCTTTTATTCTCCCAACAACTGTAGGAAATGGTTACCATTATTCCCTATAAGAAAGGTTAGGCTCAAAGAAGTTAAAAATTGTCCCAAACTCACATTTATTAAGTAGCAGAGATAAGAGTCACACACAAGTATGACTGACCCAAAATCATAATCTGTTAAACTCTACTGTGCTCTTTCTGGGTAGAAGAGGAAAAGCACAGGTTGTGAGGCAGGAGTTCAGGTTGGGTAGGAGAAAAGATAAGTGAGACAGGCCCTGTGGGATTCTGGCCCTATCTGTCAATATTTGGGCAAGCCAGTTAACCTCTTTGTGCCTCAGTTTTCTTATCTGTAACATGGGACTAATACTGGTATCTATTTAGTAGGGTTATTTTAAGGATGAAATGGCTTGATTAGTCACAAAATTTTTAGAACAATGCCTAGCATACAGTATGCACCATCTGAGTGATTTTTTAAAATAAATAAATCAATGAATCAGTCAATAAATCAAGAATTAATGGTACTGACAGCCTTCCATATTTTAAGCCTGAGTAATCCTCTAAGTTCCACAGGGAAATTGTTTTTATTATTTGTCCACATCAACTTCTGTCTTAAAGTTCCAGAAGCCCCAGCCTCTTGGATGGCCCCAGCCTGTCAAAGTTGCTGACCATGACAACTAGAGATCATTGTAAGTAATGTCACGGGTGTTAGAATGACTGGTTGGCATTTTTGTCTCCTGTCTCAATCATGAGCCTTCAGAGAAGTTCTGTCTCTTCCTTTTCATGTTCCCTGTGCCTTCCACAACACCCAGCTCACAAATAAATAAAGGGCACACCCATGCAATATTAATAATGCTATTTTTGATGATGACATAATGGCTTCTAGAATCACCAAGAGAAAGCCTGGAATATCTTCCACAGGCGGGGCTGCTACTCCATGTCTGAGTGAACCCTCCTTCACTGTAAGAGTGCTATTTTTAACCTTGGGAGGGTAGATGACTAGTTATTTCCAAAAGATGGTTGAGAACACGATGGCCGTGACCCTTCGGAATTGAGGGGTGGGGGGAAGGGGGAATGTGCATGATGAGGAAAACCACATATCCTTTTCTGGCCTTGTCCTTAACCACTGTCCTGCCCGATTCCAGCTTGTTCACATTGCCTTCTTTCAGGTCAAACCAAACCAAACCAAACAGAGAAAAGGAAAAATTTTTGAATGCACCATCCCTTAGTTAATGAAAAAGCACACTTTTTTTTTTTTTTTTTTTAATGGCATCAGAAAGCCTGCTAAGGGGCTAAAAGCCTTGGGAATCTGGCAATATAACTAAAATAATAACTCTAATAAAACTGCATTTTTACTTAATATCATTTAAAACAAAATGCCATTTTACAAAATGAAAGGAACCACCGCAGAATATTGGAATGATCTTATGAGACTTTCATGCAATTTCTAATTGTTTTGGCTATTTCCTAACTCACTAATAAAAAGGATTATAAGAACATGACCATGTTATATCTCTTTTATTTCCAAGTAAAATGGAATATGTTTTATCATAAAATTGGAAGAGTAAATCGGTGGTTCTCATTTCCCCACCCCCCATCAAAAATCTATTTCTAAGAAGTGACCTTGATCTAACCTTTCTGTACATGGAATTTAATAGCATCAAAAATACATCTAACAGGGCATGAGTGTGGTAGTGATGTTTTGGCATAAGAACACTGATGTCCCCAGTGGCTTACAGTGGGAAATCTGCCAATTTTCAATACCTGATTTCTCTCACGAGGCAGCCTTTTCTTTCTGTTAAAGCAGTGGGAGACCCACAAATTAGAAGGCTAAGTCTTTCTCTGACATCTAGTGTCAAAGCGTGAAATAACAGAATGGAAACCAGCCACTCATTAGGACAAGGATGTCAATCTTATTTGTTAACTGGGTTGACAAGCAGCACCCCTCAAGGGGTGGTTCTTGACCTCAAAGCCCTAAAGTTTCCATCAGTAAACAGTGGGCAGGTTTTGCCAACTCACAGGTAGCTCCAAGATAGAAGGAGCAAAGAAGTACCCAGAAGACGGAAATGCATTGTTTTTCTTACTGTAAAATGTCTTTCTGATCCAACACTGACAAAGCATCTTCTGGGCTTATTTATTGTCTTGTTGGAAAAAATCAGAAATTGTTGCTTATATCTTGATAAACCATCTTCTTATTCCGGATCCTTTTGTTCTGGGCCCTCTCCAACCCACACTCTACTTTCACACAACCTTTTTACTCTTGAATTTCTCTGGCATATGGAATTTACACAGAATGCACAATATAGGTCAACAGATGCCAATGCAAAAATAAATAAATAAATAAATAAATAATAAAAGGTGGAAGTAGCTTCTGACTTCTGTTTTTCAACACTTGCTAGCTAACACTAGGACATAATGTTATACTTTGTTTTTTAGCAGAGAGGTCATTGGGCCATCTCACATTTTATGCCTTCATGTACCTCAGTAGATAGCACCATTAATTGTTGGAGAACGTATTATCTTCGCTCTGAAAATGCATTTGCCGATATCATAGTCTCAAAAATGCCTCAAAAGGAGTGGTTTCTGTACTTCAGTGACTGTAAAGAAATTAAAACTATGTAAGCAAATAGAAGTATCCAAGAAAATAGACACAGCCTGTTGAGGGAGCAGAGAAAGAGGTACCTTCCTAAGGGCAAGAACCATCAAAGTCAAGGGAAGCATGAGAGCCTGTGAAGTTAATCCATGCCCTCCTCCAAACAACCCACTGAACTCATCCCAGAATTGTTGAAATTCTATTGTGATCATGCATGTCCTTTGATTATATGAAACTTCCTCCATAACCAATGACAGACTTCAACAATATTCCTTGCCAAGAAATTCCCCTGCGGAGATTCTCTATATCCCTGATGCTTTAATGGAAGTCCATTTCTCCCTCATTTTAAGTTAAGATCTTTTTTAAATCCTCTTCTTTGACTTGTTGACCGCATGTTTCCTCAATGTCTACTATGAACCAGGCAGTATGTTGGGTCTGGAAAAATAATGGAGGAAAAATTCCTGGAACAAGCCCTCAAGGTACTTACGGTCAAAGGTGATACACTTGGTGTTAATTAGATCATGTCTCGGCAGTATTTATGATCTGGCCTTAGGTCAGAACCCCTCAAACCATTGTTTCGTTTCTCTGCCTTACAACACTAAGGTCTGTAAGGCTCTCTTGATTGCTTGCTCTTTCTCTCCCACGCTCTCTCTCTTTTTCAAAATAATCATTATTGAGTCTGGCAGGAGGCTTCACTTCCTTCTGAGCTCTGGTCTAAGGTTAGTCAGGTAAGCCTGCAGTCCATAGGCCCACAGGACATGGGGGCAAAAAAGAGTCAACCCCTCCCTCTGTAGGTGCAGTGTTCCTGGGTGAAAGGGGGCGCTGTGGTGGTTATATTCTATCTGTAATCTCGACTCTGGAGACCACACCTACACTTGTCCTGGAAAGCACCTGGTAGCTACCTCAGGTGAACAGCAGTAAAAACACCCACCCTATAGCCGAGTGACAGGCTGCAAGACATCTCCTCCAATGAGGTCACATACATTTCTTCGGCCTATCAGCCTCATCGGTGACTATAAAATAGTGAATTTCCTGACAGCAGCTTTATAAGCCCAGATTTCAAGAAGCTACTCTTCTTAAAAAGGGGGGGAGGGGGTTATAAATAAAGAAAAGATAGGAAAATCAATAAACGCTAAAGGTCAACAACTGTCACAGGGGAAAAAAGCAGCAAAAACATCTTTGAAGACTGATTTTTTTTTTCTTTATTATGATTCAACGATGAAATTTCAAGTTGGTATATGTAAATGTGTGACTTGGAGGAACGCGGTGAATTTGTCTAAAATATGGTAAAAATTGTTGCTGACCTCATTGGAAGAAATGGCTCTTTTTAAATCTCTTTTATTTTTGTATTTCAAATTTAGTGACTCCAGAATGTGTGTTTCTGAGCCAAATGGCACCAAGAAAGATGCTGCCCTTGAAACTTAGCATTAGGAAATACTTAAGGGTTTGGTTTTTTTAAAGCAAAATTAGTTCTTTTTTATTTTCATTCATTTTTTGTGATCCAAAAGCTTTCTTAACAAAGCAACTCTGCTAGGCATCATCCAAAAAGTTGGAGAAATTTTAGATGGTAGAGAATAAAATTCAAATATTAACAGGTTGAGTTACCTGCCACCTTTTTAATTGACCTGCTAAAGTTCACCATATGTTTAGGGTTTATATGGCAAAGATAGAAATTTAGACCCACAGGGAAAGAAGAAATTTATAAACAACTGAAGTTCAAACAGTGTAATTTGAAAACAACATCTGTCCCTCTCATCCAAAGCTTCTCATAATTTACTACCTAGAAAGAGTGAGTATTGATTTCTGCCCTTCAGCTTCCTGATCTGCCATTTATCACTGTTTACCTCCCAGAGACTCGCTGTCAGAATACCACTGTTGATCAGGTTTGTTTTTTTTTTTTCATACTAACACATAAAGAACTACAGAAAAAGCAGAGATTTCAATTAGCTTCATTAGTGCACCATAACGCCTTCTTCAGCCAATCAGCATTGCGGGTCAACCTAGAGCCCAGTTTTTCTCCACTGGGTCAAATAGTACATTGTCTTTAATGTACTCAAATAGTACCTTATCTTTAAAATGTACTATTTGACCCAGTGGAGAAAAACTGGGCTCTAGGTTGACCCGCAATGCTGATTGGCTGAAGAAGGCATTATGGTGCATCCACATATATTTCTTTTTGTTCAAGCTTATCAGCATTATGAGATCTTAAAGGATGTCTGTGAAGATCTTGCTTAAGAAGACAACTAAACTATCTGTTAAATTAGTAGCAAAATTCCCCACTCCTCCATTAAAAGCATTCCAGAGAATGTCCCAGTTTGCTCAAAGGGTCAAGATCTATTATTGTTTATAAATTAAGTCTACTTCTCATGAAACTCATGAAGCAAACTATGTTGGCCATGATTCTGCAAAAATCTTTGAGAAACCAGCTGGTAAAACCTCTAGTACTCAGAAAGTGAAATACCTACAGCTAGAGTGGCAGATGGATTTCTTCATCTGTGAAAGTTTCAAAGGATTGGTAGAGGCCGCTTGGAATTCTGGGTTGAAGATTTGTGAGGGTTGACCTACACTGCAGAAAAATGTTGTGATTAATTATTAATGTCTGTCAAGGGTACAGGAAAGGGTAAAAGGTTGACTCTGGCCTAAATTAAGAGAGTGAATTTTTTTTCTTCTCTTAGATTTGTTCACAAGCTTTCTTTATCATACGTTCTAGTGTCCTATCTCTCCATTAAACATCCCCTTATAAAACACCTTTCAGAATCATGTCCCACCTTTGTCTTCCATTCCCAAGACATCAAAAACCTTTTCATCTTTCATCCTGAAACGTATTTTCTAACCTTTAATCATCTTTGTTGCTTGTTTCTACAGTCACTACAATTTCTTCACATCCCTTTGAACAGTGGTGACCAATGCTGAGTAGTTCTCTAATTCAGACTATAATCTGACTAATTCGGAATATGAAGAAATTATTGCCCCTCATTTTTTTTATTTCTTCATACATCCTGGTATCACATGGGCTTTGTCATAATCATCTGACTGATGTCCATGCCAGGTCACTGTTACCTGTATCCAGATATCATTCCAGATCTCATTGGGCAGAGTGATGTTCACAGGCTTAGCATCAAAATAATTTGCCCAGAAGAAGACTCTATCTGGGGGATAAGAAAGTTTGGGTAAAAGTAAAAGATGCCTTTAAAAACAAAGAAAGACAACCATTTTTAAAACAAAAGCAGATGTTAAAAACGTTCAAAAGGATAATTCAGTAAAAGGCAACATTTTTGAAAATCAAATTTAAGCAAATAGGGCTTTAACAAGAAGTTTCATGGAATACCAAATTAAAAATCCAAGTGTGACCTAAATCCATGTCCTCTCCTTTTGTCATCTCTCCATGCCCACCCGGCCCCAAACCTTGTTCTCCACAGGCCTATAGGATCTGCACTGAAACTAACATAAAGAGAAAATAGAATGCTAATTTGAGGAAGCTAACCTTGGCAATAAAACAATTTAAAAGCAAAATTTTAAATGGGAAGAGAGCTGAATTAAAACAAATATAAAAAGGGTCAGTCCCAAGCAAGCTGATGCAGGATGATGGGTGTGCCCAGAAAAGTTTAACTCTCTAGAGTTTAAACATAAGAAATATGCAGCCTCCTAAGGACTTCTGTTTGGGGGTGCTTTGGGGACCTCCAGGAGCACTCTGGAACAAAACCCTCAAGATTATCCTAGAACCTTTTAGACTTGGAGGAGAGAGCTACCTCCGTGTCCAGCTGACTCTTTACACTTAGCATATCCAGATCTGAGCTCCTCCTCTTCCGCCTCAAATTAATTCTTCCTCCAGCTTCCCGATTTCATTAACAGCATGACCAGTTTCCCATCATCCAGTCCTATAAATTGGAATACTCTCTGAGGTCTTCTCCTCAAATTCTTGCTGAATCACATGGCATGTAAGTCTAGTCTTTTGTATTCCTCTCTTCCGTTCCCATCCCAACCACTTTGTGCAGTTACTTCCATTTTGTTGCTTTCCTCAAGGACTGAAACAGCTTCCCAGACCTCTCCCCACCTTCCTTTTCCTCCCCTAGAGTCCACTCTATAATCTGCCAAATTATATGATGCCCACCTCAAAAAAACATGGGCATGACTCCCTCATGACTCCCTCATGGTCCCACCAAGTCAGTTTAAAACTCCTGACTCAGAGGGTCAGAGCCTTCTTTCTGCAGATCCTAATCTACTTCTCCAAATATATCACTGGACCCAGCTAGCTTTCTCCAGCCCTAAATGTTGAGGGTTTTTTGGTTGTTTTTTTGTTGGGGTTTTGTTTTGTTTTGTTTTTTGGCTCATCCATCTGAACTAATTTCTCTCTTCCTCCCATGTGTAAAACTTCCAAAATTGTATTCACCCTGCAAGTTCATCTCAAATGTTCCTGAATACATGTGCCCATGGAACACAGCTGTATAAGGGTCAGAGCAGGTTGCTTGCTATAAGGCAGAGGCTACTCTTGCCCAGACATAAGGGGTGTACCACTTAGGAAATCCAAGGATGGCTCCAGGGGAATTTGTGTGTATACTAAATTTATGAAAAAAAAAATATATATATATACATATGTATTATATAATGTATACATATACATTTTTGCAGAGATAGCTTTTATCAAATTTAATGACCCTAAGTGCCTTAGGGACACCCACCTAGAGGTATCCTGCCTCCCTCCTTCTCAGCATCAGCAGCACTCCACCTGCAGCCCCTTGTTTAATTACCTTCTAATCAGTAAGCACCTTGGGGATGGGCTCTGTGACCCATTGTGATAACCCCACAACCTTCCCTGGAACTTTTCACACAATTATATTGAATATTTGTTAATTGCCAGGCATAGTGTTAAATGCTGAAAGAATATGAAAGATGAATTCCCTGCTCCAGTGGAGTTCAGTCTAGTGATGGTACCATTCAGTTAAAGCCACAATTAAAATATCTTGTGAAAAATACTCTGATGGAACATGCACATAGTGTTATGTAAGCATTGATAGAAGGCATCCCAGTAGGGCCTTGGGTGGTCATATAGTACCTTTTCTGAGATGAGGAATGGGCTGAGTCTTGAGGAATCAGAAGGGGGTAGCCAGATACCAGAGGAAGGAAAGATTTTCAGGGAAAAGAAAAAGTGTGTACAAAACACTTCCAAAAATATGATGTAAGTAGTATATTTCCACTCAAGGATAGAATGGCATGGGGAGAAAAGTCTGTAATAGACAGGTTTAGGACTCTGAATTTTATCATTAACAACATAATAGGGCCAATGAAAGATTAAAAGGAGGGGACGGGCATGATCATATTTGCATTTTAGGACAATAATTTTTATAACAGAGTGGGAAATGAGTTATAGCAGTGAATTTTTAAGAGACTATTCAGCTATTTTTTTTAAATGCTATTAAAGGTCTGAACTGGTATCACAGCAAAGGAGATGGAAAGGTAGGGGGAAAGTCTAGAAATATTTAGGCGTTAGATCAACAAGATACAGTTACTAATTAGATGTGAAGAATGAAGTAGGAGGAATCTGAATGACACCGGGTTTCTGGCCTGTGCATCTAAGTGATAGGTGGTTATTTTCTGAGACTGGGAATATAAAAGAAAGGGGCAGGCCCTAATGGGTTCAGTTGAATTTGTAGTTTTTATGGGCCTGAATCCAGAAAATTGGTCTGAGTCAAGATGCAAATTTTAGATTCGTTACAAGATAAATGGTGATTAATTATACAAGTTTTAATTAAGTCATCGTGTAGAATACAGTGATAAAATGAGTAGAGGATCAAGAAAAGAAGAAGCAGGAGGAGGAGAGGAAGAAGAAAATACAGATTAAGGGTATTTACTGTGCTGTGGAATCTAAAGATACTATAGAAGAGCAGCAAACTGGTGAGGTTAGTTTGGCTTGAATCGGCCATGAAAGAAGGAGGGAGAAGTGAAATGACAGACCAGTGGCCTTACAGACCAGGTGAGGGGGTCTTCACTAGGCCTGTGCCTTCAAGGCTCAGCTCTAACCTTCCTCCCATTACAACCTCCCATCAACTAAAAACCCTTGGGCTTAGGGCCAAGGAACATACCTACTAGAGCCCATACTCTCCTTCAAGATTCTATTCTGGTTATCCAGGACCCCAAATTCCCTGGAAAGTCCCCATGACCACTTTTAGGCCTCCTTTGTCTGGGCCTAGTCAAATCTATTTAGAGATCAAAACATACCACAGGTGTACACACTCCTAGGGTGAAGTGGCTGAGGGGTAGCCATTTGCAGGATGAGGAAGGAATGAGGACTGGTCTTAGGTATGTGGGCTGGGGTCTCCATATCTATGCACTTTGGGCCCCTCATTATGAGGGATGGAGGCAGAAGTGACTAATAAGAAAAGCAGGCTATAGGGCGCCTGGGTGGCTCAGTGTGTTAAGCTGCTGCCTTCGGCTCAGGTCATGATCTCAGGGTCCTGGGATCGAGTCCCACCTCGGGCTCTCTGCTCAGTAGGGAGCCTGCTTCCTCCTCTCTCTCTCTGCCTGCCTCTCTACCTACTTGTGATCTCTCTGTGTCAAATAAATAAATAAAATCTTAAAAAAAAAAAAAAAAAAAAGAAAAGCAGGCTATAAGTGGGAGGCCCAGTACTAACTCTCCCCTATGAAACCAAGCTCTACCCCAGAAATCCAAGAACTCTGAGAATTCTAAGTTTGGTCTTAACCTTCTACATATATTCATCAAAGTAGAAAAATAGGATACATTTACTTAACAACTCATTAACTTGATATCAAAGTTTTAAATATTTAGACATCCAGTTTGCTGCCCTCCATTTGTACTCTTGCCTGAGACCCCACAAATCTCAAGTTGGGACCCAGTGGAGACATAGACAATAAACAACACTTTCAATAAGCACACCTGTGAAGAGACAGCAAGCGGTAAACTATTAGGATAGGAAGAAGTGTTTTGTTTGGTTGTGTTTTGTTTTATTACAATGAGACAAATTTATGCTTATTTTACCCACAAGAGAAAATTTCCAGTAGAGAGAGAAGTTGGAGATACAAGGAGAAAAGAGGTATCTATAAAGCATCCCTGAGGAAATAAAAGAATATGAAATTCACAAAATGGTGGTGGTAGACATTAGCCACAAAAATGAGAGTTCCTTTCTCTAAATCAGGAAGAACAACTCTTGGAATGGGGATGTGCAGGGGAAGGTCATATGAACCTGAAATGAAATGAACTTAAATTGAACATTTTAGAGTTGTCTGCATTTACCTTTTATCTGTCCTTCCAGGAGCTCTGAGAAATATTAAATACAATGAGCGGTAAAGAATGTGAAGTACTCTGGAGAAAAAAATTAGCAGTCAGTGCAAGGATGCCATATTGAAGTGAAGCTGGTAATTTGGTTTATGGAAAGAAATCTGGATTTAAATTTTACTGCCAGAAAGATTCTAACTTTTTAAAAAACAGGATGACTAAATGTCAAATTAATTAGTATAATCTACTTCCCTCATAAATCCAGTACTATAACTCTCAAACTTGATTTTGCAATGCCTAGTTACCTCAAGAGCAATTGCAAAATTGTATTCAAATACTCAAAACAGGTTGGATCTTGATTCACCTTAAAACTTATAAATATATATGCCCTATGTCAACATTTTGTAAGAGGGAGGAGAAGTCATAAAATCAAACTAAAATAATAAGATGTCATAATGCCCAAGAGCATGTCGACTACTATACTAAGGCGTTAGAATCATTCTAAAGTTCCTGGATAGACTGGATTAAAGCCATTGATATGATAACATAAGTTAGAAAATTAAGATTGATTTTGAGCCCTGAGACCAAAAGAGTGGAGCAAGCCATTCCAGATTAACATCCAATTTAAAAAACTATATACTGTGTATGTTTACAGCCAGACAGAGTCATGCTAAACACCATGTTCTCCTATACTCAATGACAAACTCTGAACATGCCATACCCCACTCAGGTTAAGTGATTCTCTGGCCCACTGGTTGCCTTGCTTCTGAATATGGACCCATATCTACTCTCCATCCCACTCTCCATCAGATACACTCCTCTTACCATAAAAGGTTTAGAAGGGTAACAGAGGAGGGAGGAGCAAGATTGAAGAGGAATAGGAGATCTAATATCATTGTGTCCCAGGATTTCAGCTAGATAGTTATCAAACCATTCTGAACACTTACAAACTCAACAGGAGATGGAAGAGAAGACGAGCAACAATTCTAGGAACAGAAAATCAAGCAACCTCTTTCTGGAAGGTAGGACATGTGAAGTGAATCTGAGGTGATATATGGGAAGATAGACCATGGGGGGAGGGGTCAATTCTTGGCAAACAGTAAAGCAGAGGAGCACAAAATCAGAAGTCTGCTCCACTGAGGGACACTGTTCCAGAGGCTAAGCGGGGGGTGTAGCCCTCATGGGGACAGTATAGTCTTAGGACCTGCAGGGTCACAAAAAGAGGGGTGTCTGAGGGTGGCAGAGCCCCCAGGTATCAAAGCAGGGAAGCCAGCTACAGAGATGGAGCCGAGGAGTGAGCTTTCAGCTCACGATTACCCTAAACTGTGATCCGAGGCACAGTTGGGTCACTGCTCTTTGAGCAGGGACTCCACAAGTGGCAGACCCGGGCAGACTCACCTTTCTCTTCTGGTGCAGGAATTGGCCAGGTCTGGAGACTCTAAATGAGGCTGTGCACCAGAGACAGAAACGCTACATCACACGTCAGGCAAGCACGGAGTGCGGCCAGAGATGACGGAAATGGGAGGGATTGACTGCTTTTCCCTGAGGACTCACTGAGGAGCAGGGCTCTGAGCTTTCAGCTCCTCTGGGCTGGAGATTGGGAGGCAGCCATCTTCATTCCCGTTCTCCAAAGCAGTACAGAAAGCGTTCAGGGAACAAAAGCTCCCAAGAGTGAATCTGAGCAGATTGCTTAACTTGGCCCCTGGCAAGGGCAGTACAATTCTGCCATGGGCAAAGACTTTTGAGAATCACTGCAACAGACCCCTTCCCCAGAAGATTAGCAAGAACATCCAGCTGAGACCAAGTTCACCAATCAATGAGAACTGCAGAGCTAGTGGGAATGCAACATATAGAACTGATGGTTTTTCCCATGATTCTTTAGTCTTTCAAAGTTACATTTTTAAAATTTTGTTTTCTCTTATATTTTTAAATGTTTCCTCTTTCCTATTTTAATGCTTTTTAACTATTGTATCTTATCAATACAATTTTTAAAAATCTTTTTAAATTCTTATTCTTGTAGTCATATTCTATCCCTTCATTGTATTTAGCCTTATTTTTTGTGTACATATAGGTTTTTCTTTCTTTAAAATTTTGGACTACACTTTCTTCTAACAGATCAAAATATACCCTAAATCTAGCGCAGCCTTTATTCTAGTCTCCAGCCTGATCACATTCTTTCCTTTTTTTTTCCCCCTTTTTTGACCAACTTCTTTTCAATTCATTTTTTAGAATCTTTTTAAATTTTATCTTAATATAGTCATATTCCATCTCTTCATCGTGTTTACCCTTATTATATATATATATATATATATATATATATATATATATTCTTTCTTTAAAATTTTGGGAGCCAGCTTCTTCTAACAGACCAAAATAGATCCAAATTCAAGTTTGTGGCTCTGTTCTATTCACTAATCATATATATATATATATATATATATATATATATATATATATATATATAAAATTTTTTCTCCTTTCTTCCCCCCCCCCCCCAGTTTTGGGTCTCTTCAAATTTTGTTAGTGTATATTTTTCTGGAGTCATAGTTACCCTTTTAGTATTTTGTTCTCTCATTTATCTATTCTTATCTGGATAAAATGACAAGGCGGCAAAACTCACCTCAAAAAAAAAAAAAAAAAAAAAGAACAAGAGGCAGTACTGATGGCTAGGGACCTAATCAATATGGACATTAGTAAGATGTCAGATCTAGAGTTCAGAATGATGATTATCAAGGTGATATCTGGGCTCAAAAATAGCATGGAAGATACTAGAGAATCCCTTTCTGGAGAAACAAAAGAACTAAAATCTAACCAAGTTGAAGTCAAAACCGCTATTAATGAGGTGCAATAAAAAATGGAGGCTCTTACTGCTAGGATAAATGAGGCAGAAGAGAGAATTAGTGATATAGAAGACCAAATGATGGATAACAAAGAAGCAGAGAAAAAGAGAGATGTGCAAATATTGGACCATGAGGGGAGAATTGGAGAGATAAGTGATACCATAGGACAAAAGAAAATTAGAATAACTGAGATCCTAGAAGAAGAAGAAAGAGAGAGAGGGCTAGAAGTATACTAGAGCAAATTATAGCAAGAATTTCCATAATTTGGTGAAGGGAACAAGCATCAAAATCCAGGAGGCACAGAGAACTCCCCTCAAAATCAATAAAAATAGGTCAACACCCCATTGTCTAATAGTAAAACTTACAAGTCTCAGTGACAAAGAGAAATCCTGAAAGTGGCTCAGGACAAGAGGTCTGTAACACACAATGGTAGAAATATTAGGTTGGCAGCAGACCTATCCACAGACACCTGGCAGGCCAGAAAGGACTGGAATGATAAATTCAGAGCACTAAATGAGAAAAATATGCAACCAAGAATACTATATCCAGCTAGGCTGTCATTGAAAATAGGAGAGATAAAAGCTTCCAGGACAGAAACTAAAAGAATTTGCAAACACCAAATAAGCCCTACAGGAAATATTGGAAGGGGTCATCTAAGTAAAGAGAGAGCCTAAAAATAACAGACCAGAAAGGAACAGAGACAATATAAAGTAAAAGTCACCTTACAGGCAATTCAATGGCCCTAAATTCATATCTTTCAATAGTTACCCTGAATGTAAATGGACTCAAAGTCCCAGTCAAAAGACACAGGGTATCAGAATGGATAAGAAAACAAAACCCACAGATATGCTGCCTTCAAGAAACTCACTTTAGACCCCAGGACACCTCCAGATTTAAAGTGACAGGGTGCAAAACAATTTACCATGCTAATGGACAACCAAAGAAAGGTGAAGTGGCAATCCTTATATCAGACAAATTAGATTTTAAGCCAACGACTACAAGAGATGAGGAAGGACACTATATCATACTTAAAGGGTCTGTACAACAAGAAAATCTAACAATTTTAAATATCTATGCCTCTAACATGGGAACAGCCAATTATATAAACCAATTAATAACAAAATCAAAGAAACACATTGACACTAATACAATAATTGTAGGGATATTTAACACTTCCCTCTCTGAAATGGACAGATCATCTAAGCAAAAAATCAGCAAGGAAATAGGGGCTTTAAATGATACACTGGATCAGATGGACATCACAGATATATTCAGAATGTTCCATCCCAAAGCAACAGAATACACATTCTTCTTTAGTGCACATAGAACATTCTTCAGAATAGATCACATCCTGGGTCATAAATCAGTTTTCAACTAGTACCAAAAGATTGGGATCATTTCCCACATATTTTCAGACCACAATGCTTTGAAACTAGAACTCAACCACAAGAGGAAAGTTGGAAAGCACTCAAATACATGGAGGCTAAAGAGCATACTACTAAAGAATGAATGGGTCAACCAGGAAATTAGAGAAGAACTTAAAAAATTCCTGAAAACAAATGAAAATGAAAACACACCTGTTCAAAAACTTTGGGACACAGCAAAGGCTGTCCTGAGAGGAAAGTATATAGCAATACAAGACTTTGTCAAGAAACAAGAAAGGTCTCAAGTACACAACAGAACCCTACACCTAAAGGAACTGGAGGAAGAACTGCAAAGAAAGCCTAAACCCAGAAAGAGAAGAGAAATAATAAATATCAGAGCAGAAATTAATGCAAAGGAAACCAATAACACAGTAGAACAAATCAAAGAAATGAGGAACTGGTTCTTGGAAAGAATTAATAACACTGATAAACCCCTGGCCAGACTTATCAAAAAGAAAAGAGAAAGGACCCAAATTAATAAAGTCATGAATGAAAGAGGAGAGATCACAACCAATACCAAAGAAATATAAACAATTATAAGAACATATTATAAGCAAATATACACCAGCATATTTGACAATCTGGAAGAAATGGATGCATTCCTAGATACATATCCCAGATACATATAAATTATCAAAATTGAACCAGGAAGAAATAGAAAATCTGAACAGACCCATAACGAGAAAGGAGATAGAAGCAGTCATCAAAAATTTCCCAACAAGTGCCCAGATGGCTTCCCGGGGAAATGCTATCAAAAATTTAAAAAAGAATTAGTACCTATTCTCCTGAAACTGTTCCAAAAAATATAAGTGGAAGGAAAACTTCCAAACTCATTTTATGAGGCCAGCATTCCTTTGATCCCAACACCAGACAAAGACCCATGAAAAACAAAAATTACAAACCAATATCCTTGATGAACATGGATGCAAAAATTCCCACCAAAATACTAGCCAATAGGATCCAACTGTACATGAAAAGGATTATTCACCACCACCAAGTGGGATTTATTCCTGGGCTGCAAGGTTGGTTTGACATCCTCAAAATCAATAAAAGAAAGAAGAACCATATGATACTCTCAATAGATGCTGGAAAAGTATTTGACACAGTACAACATCCTTTTTTTTTTTTTAAGATTTTATTTATTTATTTGACAGACAGAGATCACAAGTACTCAGAGAGGCAGGCGGGGGAGTGGGAGCAGGCTCCCCGCTGAGCAAGTAGCCCGACATGGAGCTCGGTCCCAAGACCCTGAGATCATGACCTGAGTCAAAGGGAGAGGCTTAATCCACTGAGCCACCCAGGTGCCCCACAACATCCTTTCTTAATTAAAACTCTTCACAGGGCACCTGGGTGGCTCAGTGGGTTAAGCCGCTGCCTTCGGCTCAGGTCATGATCTCAGGGTCCTGGGATCGAGTCCCACATCGGGCTCTCTGCTCAGCGGGGAGCCTGCTTCCTCCTCTCTCTCTCTCTCTGCCTGCTTGTGATCTCTCTCTCTGTCGAATAAATAAATAAAATCTTTAAAAAAAAAAAAAAAAAAAAAAAAAAAAAAAAAAAACTCTTCACAGTGTTGGGATAGAGGGTACATACCTAAACATCATAAAAGGCATCTATGAAAAGCCCGCAGCAAATATTATCCTCAATGGGGAAAAACTGAGAGCTTTTCCTCTAAGAGCAGGAACACCACAGAGCTGTCCACTATCTCCACTGCTATTCAACATAGTACCAGAAGTCCTAGCTTCAGCAATCAGACAACAAAAAGAAATAAAAGGCATCTGAATCAGCAAAGAAGTCAAACTCTCACTCTTTGCAGATGATATGACACTTTATGTGAAAAACCCAAAAGACTCCACTCCAAAACTGTTAGAACTCATACAGGAATTCAGCAAAGTGTCAGGATATAAAATCAATGCACAAAAATCAGTTGCATTTCTATATACCAAAAGCAAGACAGAAGAAAGAGAAATTAAGGAGTTGATCCCACTTACAATTGCACCCAAAACCATAAGATACCTAGGAATAAACCTAACCAAAGAGGCAAAGAATCTGTACTCAGAAAACTATAAAGTACTCATGAAAGAAATTGAGAAAGACACAAAGAAATGGAAAAACATTCCATGTTCATGGATTGGAAGAACAAATATTGTGAAAATGTCTATGCTACCTAAAGCAATCTACACATTTAAAGCAATCCCTATCAAAATGCCATCGTTTTGTTGTTGTTGTTGTTGTTGTTTTTTCAAAGAAATGGAACCAATAATCCTAAAAGTTATATGGAACCAGAAGAGACTATTGGCAGCCCCACAATTCCAGACTTCAAGCTGTCTTACAAAGCTGTAATCATAAGACAGTATGATACTGGCACAAAAACAGACGCATACATCAATGGAACAGAATAGAAAGCCCAGAAATGGGCCCTCAACCCCATGGCCAATTAATCTTTGACAAAACAGGAAAGAATGTCCAATGGAAAAAAGACAGTCTCTTCAACAAATGGTATTTGGAAAATTGGACGGCCACATGCAGAAGAATGAAACTGGACCATTTCCTTATACCACATACCAAAATAGACTCAAAATGGATGAAAGACCTCAATGTGAGACAGGAATCCGTCAAAATCTTTGAGGAGAACACAGGCAGCAACCTCTTTGACCTCAGTCACAGCAACTTCTTCCTAGAAACATCACCAAACGCAAGGGAAGCAAGGGCAAAAATGAACTATTGGGACTTCATCAAGATCAAAAGCTTTTGCACAGCAAAGGAAATAGTCAAAAAAAAAAAAAAAAAAAGACAACCAACAGAATGGGAGACGATATTTGCAAATGACATATCAGGTAAAGGGCTAGAACCCAAAATCTATAAAGAATTTATAAAACTCAACACCCAAGAACAAATAATCCAATAAAGAAATGGGCAGAAGACATGAACAGACATTTCTGCAAAGAAGACAGCCAAATGGCCAACAGACACATGTAAAACTGCTTAACATCACTCAGCATCAGAGAAATACAAATCGAAACCACAATGAAATACCACTTCACACCAGTCAAATAGGTAAAATTAAAAAGTCAGGAAACAACAGATGTTGACGAGAATGCAGAGAAAGGGGAACCCTCCTACACTGTTGGTGGGGATGCAACCTGGGGCAGCCACACTGGGAAACAGTATGGAGAGTCTTCAAAAAGTTGAAAATAGAGCTACCGTATGACCCAGCAATTGCACTACTGGGTATTTACCCTAAAGATACAAATGTAGTGATCCAAAGGGGCCCATGCACCCGAATGTTTATAGCAGCAATGTCCACAATAGCCAAACTATGGAAAGAACCTAGATGCCCATCAACAGATGAATGGATAAAGAAGATGCAGCATATATACACAATGGAATACTACGCAGCCATCAGAAAAAAACGAAATCTTGCCATTTGCAACAATGTGGGTAGAAGTAGAGGGGTATTATGCTAAGCAAAAGAAGTCAATCAGAGAAAGACAATTATAATATTATCTCTCTGATATGAGGAATTTGAGAGACAGGGTAAGGGGTTGCAGGGGACAGGGAGGGAAAAAATGAAATAAGATGGGACCTGGGAATGAGACAAACCATAAAAGACACTTAATCTCAGGAAACAAACTGAAAGTTGCTGGAGGGGGAAGGGAGGGAAGGGATAGGGTTGCTGTGTTATAAACATTGGGGAGGGTATGTGCTATGGTGAGTGCTGTGAATTGTGTAAGACTGATGAGTCACTGACCTGTACCCCTGAAGCAAACAATACATTATATGTTAATTTAAATTTTTTATTTAAATAAAATATAGTTAATTAATTTTTTAAAAGGTAACAGAAGGTTCTATGTTCCAGAATTTAAACTAACTCATTCCCATTGAAAGTAATAATAGTTCAATAATTATTGAACTTATTTCCAGGCTAGATTACAAAAGTCTTTACCCATATCATAAGCAAAATGATTCTGAATCGCATCTATGGAAAAATATACTCTGAGTTTAACCAATAACCAGCTCGGGAAAATGGCTTTTGGAACCTGATATTGGGAAGGGCTCAATAGTTTGTTCTTTCCCTACCCCCCACCCCTTGTTCAGTTTATCTCTTAATATAATAAAGTCCTTCATTTGCCATATGAAGACAGTCATTCTTGATTTGGGACTCATTCTTTAGCCCTTGTTGATCGTCATCAGTTAACTGAAGACTAAGGATGAACCTCCCATAAACACTGGCATCCTACATGGGAATTCTGACCCTCCACGCCCTGGATTGGCTCCCTGTGATGGAGAAGCATCCATCAATACCCATCCTGACATTAGAGCACAATAATTATAAGCAAATGAAACATGTCCTGCATTTCAAGATCGGCTGTTGTCGCTCCGGGAATAGCTCTAGTCATTTTTCTGACGCTGCCGTGGAAGCATCTTGCCTGTTCCTCCAAAAGATGGGCTGCCACGAAGAACAGTTTAGTCTGAGGGGCTGTGGAAACTGCACAAGGATGACAGCCCTGATCATCCCCTTTTGTCCAATGTCCTCTGGATCATCTCTATCTGGAGCTCATAGTGGATGTTTCCTCCCCTTGGCAAGATGGAAGCGATGCTAGAGGAAAAGTTTCTCTGGTTCCTAAGCATCAGCAAATTCAAGAGGTTGGAGAGAGTAGGTGAAGACATGGAGGACATTGGGATGTTTCTTTCCTGCAGTTATGGAAGGCAAAGAGAGCCTGGAACAAAGCAATGGGCTTTGGGGCAGGGAGATTTGGGTAGGTAAGAGAAGCAGCAGAGGTAAAATCCATAAGGGTTGTCAGCTAATTACTCATGGAGTGGGATAAGGACCATGAAGAAAGGATGAAGACCTGAAAATCTTCTATCCTCCCCCATGTGTCAGTCCTCCCATCTCCTCTGTGCTCCCATAGGGTCTTCTTCCATTTTCTCTAGGTATGAGTCTTACCCCCAGGCTAGATTATAAATTAGATGAAGACAGGAAACATGTCTGCTTGATCTTTCATTCCCTAGCCTCTAGGTGCAGTACCTAGCAGCCAGTAGTTCATCATTACAAGTTTTAATGTACCACTCTCCTACCTCACGAGGAAGCCCCATGTGTCTCCCTTTCAGAAACAAGACTAGGGAGAACTCCAAAACACTCCTTTCTTTGGGCTCCTCCTAATCAGTGTACCTCCTTCTCTACCAGCTGTGTGGTCAAGAGCTGCTTGCTTTCCTGGACCGCAAGTACCTCTCTAAAATGAATCAATCCTCTTCAGAATCTACTCCAAAATTTCCAGCAAGTTTTCTTCTTTTCATCCTGCCTCTTACCACTCTACCTCATTCCTCTCTAATCCCTAAAATCTAGTCTTTTTTTAAAACTCATGTACACATTTTTGCTAGGGAATTTTATCTGTATTCTGGTATATTCTGACGATTAAGTAAACATGGGAGAGAGCATCTCTTTTTTAGGGTGGAATCCTGCACAATACCTTCTTAGTTTTCACATGCCTTCCTTCAAGGCCCTGCTGAAATACTCTTCTGTGCCTCAAAGCCAGTGGGGTTTGAGACTATAGGGTCAGAGACTATAATGGCTGAGTCCAACACAGAGGGGTGTAGCTACCTGTTAACCATTTGGCACCTCATGTTAATCACTTTGATGAATAAATAAGTTTCATTTGCCTGCAAATCCTATTCTTAAGTGGTAATGGAAAGCTATGTAGCTCATCTGTCCTATCTTCATAAATTTGGACCGGTTTCACTGAAGAGTATTTTCTTAAACACCTTAATTCAACTTAACCCTACCTAAGAAGCTCCCCTATAAGAGACTCTGACAACTTCCTGTCTTTTCATAGGATATTCAAGATCATCTTTCAGGTTAACACCCATGTCTTAACTATTTCACTATTTGAGCTGAGTATCAACTGCAAACATAAAGATTTCCACTGTTTAAGCTTCTTTTAAATTATTTCTGGAAATGTTTGGTAAGTCAGTGCCTTATTCGTAATTGGAATGTTTCCCCCATGACAACTAATTTCATTTGTCATGTTGGCTGGGCTATGGTGCCCATACATGTGGCCAAACATTATTCTGGATGTTTCTGTGAGGGTGTTTTGGATGAGATTAACATTTAGATCAGTGGACTTGGAGTAAAGCAGATTGTCCTCTATGTGTGTGGGCTTCATTCAATCAGTTAAATAAAACAAGAGTGACCACCTCCTCCCCGTAAACAAGGGGCAATTCTGCCAGCAGACATTCTTTGGACTTGAACAGCAGCAATGGCTCTTCCCTGGGACCCAGCCTGCCAGCCCTATCCTTCCAGAAGATTTTGAACTTGCCTGCCTCCATAATTATGTGAGCCAATTTTAAAAAAGTAAATGTCTTTCTGTATATAATTTACACCTCCTAATGGTTGTGTTTCTGTGGAGAATCCTAAGTAATACACCCTCGTTCACTATCCAGGTCTTTGAGATAGAAGATTTCATCCGGGCAGAGGAGAGTTGTTGGGAGAGTCTGATTAAAGATCTATAAAAGGAAAGAAAGAAAGGATCCTCTGGAGGTCTAATCCACTACCAGGCAAATGACATGGGAGAATGAATCCCAGGAAGAACTAAAGGAGAGAAGTAGCTTCTTGTGATAGTATGCCAGAAGCGATCTCAGAAATTACATAGGTCTCTGAGAGGGTATCAATAATCAATACAATTTGATTAATTGACATTAAAATATGTTAAAGTTTTATTCTCATGTTCCATTGTGTATTTTTTGTGTATTACTCTGTGCAGTTATTTCATCCAAAACCACAGGGGTCTAACATAGCACCAAACTACATTAAAACCATTTGTATGATATTAGTGTTGACATAGTGCTAGGGTATACAGGTCTACTCTGCTTTTCTATTGTTAATTCCAGTCCTTATTGCTCACGGAAAGCAGTAAAGCTTTCCTTTTCTCATCTGTCCCATAGAGATATGCCTAGTTTATGCAATGAATGGGTTTTTGCAAAGGTATGTATGTGATGCATACCTTTGTAAATTGCTTTATATTTTGAAGACACATTAGAGGAATTGGCTATTTCACTTGATCTTAGCCAAAGAAACTTTTCAAGTATCTCATTTCTTAATGTCATAAGTCATGCTGATTCAAGACCATGACATCTCCCTGATGTAACTTAAGAAGTTCTATTTTTTGCTTTAGAGGTTTAATTAATGTTAAAATAAAACTATACCTAATAACATTCATTTGCCTGAAAGAGTTTTTGTAGAATGCCTAAACTACCAGAAAGTAGTTTAATGTCGCAAATAAATGCCAAGTTGTTCAAATCGCACTGATCGACAACTTCGTTAGGTATAAATGTCACTATTATCCCTACTGTCCTGCATTTTTTTAGGAAGAAAACATTCACACGGTGAAGGGAATCAGAATCTACTTTTATGTCCCTAGAGTTATAAACATTTGTATCAAAATATTTACATTTATAGTATATGAAATATCAATCTATTAAAGGAGAAGCCAAATACAGTACTAGAACAACCCACCAATGTAATGCAAATTACATGAGACATAAATGTCACAGAAATAAAGTAAAAGACAAGGGAATACATGGTTCACTCCAGTCATAGTTTGACTTTTCAACATAATGCGAGTATCTCTTTTGAGTATATCTGATATGTAAGTATGCTTCTGCACATAAGACAGCCTTCTATAATCATGTGATAATTAAATCATATTTAAAAGTTCATCATTCCACAGTTCCTGCTTGCCATCTCTCTACTCCCAGCCCATGTAATCTGGTGGCCTCAATATTCCCTTAACCAGAATGAACATAGAGCAATATATTTAGTCATAGTCCTTTTACATAAATACCAGCAATCATGGCATGACAACTCCCCAGAAAGGAAAAGTGTGTAAGAAATGGGGTAAGGAGAGAGGTGGGAGAAGGAAAAGTAGGCAAGATGTCTCACATTCCCCCTGGGGTAGATCTTCTCTGGTAATAAAGGAAGTGTCTTCCCAAAATGACCCCTTTAGACAGAATCTGAGATGGTTTGAAATAGCTGCTCCAGGCCAGAGCAATGCCTGCTTCCCCAGGAATAATATACATCCTCTAAGTCCTATATAGAAATGCTCCTACGGCAACAGACAGCCCAATTGCCAACTGACTGGGAACCACAGGAGTTTTTGCTTTTTATTTTTTCTCTTAAAGAAAATATGTGTCTATCACCTATGTTTTTCTTTGTCTCATGGGAATTTTCTAATTTTCCTGGGAATGCAGGCACTCTGTTCTAATCATGACTGGAATCTAATATGCTTAATACTTTACAATTATATAGCACCTTTCTCCCAAGGATCTATTTGGTTTTGGTTTGTGTGTGTTTTACTAAGCTTCCAGAATTGCCTTGCCTCACTTGTAGGACAGACAGGGCCTCTGAAAGGCAATGGCTCCAGCCCATGTCAGAGAGAGAGCTACCACTGAGCCTAGGAGTTCTGATCCCCAATGCGGATAATTTTTTGTTTTTAGGAAAAACGTTCTCCAAAGTTATAATTTAGAGGAAGAGTAATAAATCATGTTACAAGGAACCATGTCCATCTCTCTCCCAATATATGCTTAAAAGAAACACTGATCGCATGAACAGGGGATCCTAAAAACAACCCTACTATAGCACTGTCACAAGACTGCCCCTTGGTCTCATTATTTGCATGGTGCTTTCACCACAGAACTGGTCATGAGTGGCTACAGAAATGCCAAAAGAGCTGCTTTGGCTTTAAGCAAGAGGCCTAGCAAAGTCCACAACAAGAGTTCTCTGTGAGGGACAGCTGCGTGAGGTCCAGTCTGGGTTCTGACCAGCCTCCAGGCCTTCCCCTGGGAAAAGTCCTCTTTCTTGGTTTAACTCACCCACCAATTTGGCCTTAGGACTCTATGTCTTTCTCCCATTTCATCACAAATACCACTGAGTTCCACAGAGTTAAATATCTGTTCTAAGGAGGGCTAATGGCTCACAGGCCAAAGCCCCCTCCTACCGGCCCTTCAGACTGGAATGTGATGTTCTGCTTTGGGCCAGAAAGGCGGGATGGCTTCCAGGCTTGGCACAGTCAACACAAAAACAAGATCTTTGCTTGCTGGAACTTGTACCGCTATTTTAACTTGATGCAATAGGTCTGAGGACCACAGTGCGAGACCCAGAGTTCAGCCTCAGGAGTGGAGCCAGAGGTGCGACAGCTGGTGGGTCCCCAGGCAGTGTGTGTAACTAAGAACAGCTGGAGGCCAAGTCTGGTGGCTGGAGAGAGGCTCTCCAGCTGAGAGAGTAGCAGAGAGTAGCCAATTACTCCCTCCCTCGGGCAGGGGATCCATGGTAGAGAACCTTCCCAGGAATAGTTTGGAT
This sequence comes from Mustela lutreola, assembly GCF_030435805.1. NCBI lineage: Eukaryota > Metazoa > Chordata > Mammalia > Carnivora > Mustelidae > Mustela > Mustela lutreola. The sequence goes on from NC_081297.1 coordinate 94,686,848, forward strand.
TTCCAGCCTCTCCTACCCTCCTTCCCCTCCCCACCCCCCCTTGGGTTTTCCTGCGTGGTATCTTCCACTTCCCTCCCAGATTCAATGGCTTCCTTCTCCCCACCCCCTGCCCCAGGATCCCCATGAACTCCTTTGGCCTTATTTCTTTCTCAGGACTAGGTAGAGCACACCAATGATAAAACTAAAGCAGAAGCAGATCCAGGTCAGGATGAAGGAGTAGCCATGGTGACTTTTGAAGTAGCTGGTCCCATAACCACCGGCGTAATGATGAGTATAGATGGACACTCCGACCATAATACACAACCCTACAAGAGGGGGGAAAAAAAGGCCTCATTTTTTGTTTTTGTTTTTTTTTCTATTAAAACCAAGAAAAAAGTTGTGTAACTTTTAAAAGATTCAATTTCCCTCATAGTAAAAGGAAATTTCACTGGGAAAATAAAATCTGACTGTTTAGCCCCATAGGATAGTTCTATTGATTGGTCTTGAACCAACCTTGATGGTTGTGTTGATAAAACTAGAGGTGTTTGGGCTCCCATAGCCACACCGGTTTGTGTAGCTACAAGTGCGAAGTAAAACAGAGAACTTCACATCCACCACCCAGCTTTTCCTTCTAGACCCCAGCCTATGTAGGCGGGCTGCCCAGGCTGTGAAACGACACAGCCTTTCACCCAGTTGTGGGTCTTAGGGAAGACCACAGAAGGATGAGAACTTGAACTGCAGCCCGCACTATGGCAGTGGCTTTGTCTAAGGACACCCACCTCCCTGCCCTCAAGAGTCTCCTATACAAGGGCATGCAATGCATGTGGCCCGGCCACTTGGTCGCCCCATCCCCACCCCCCAGGAGCACTAGGTTTAAATAGGGCAGCATGTTTAAAGCACAGGACAGTACTCATTCCAAGCTCCAGCAGGGGTTCTCAAAAAGAGAACAAACAAGCAGAGGAGAAAATTGTCCAATGCAGCCTCACTGAGCTGGGTGCTCCTCTGTCCAAAGTGCCAGGAATGCCCATGGTAAGGCCGCCATACACAGGAGCCCGCCCCCAGGATACTCACAGCACACCAGCATGGTGGCCCCAGAAAGGAAGAAGCGGTTTCCCTTCTCCATGGTGAAGAGCTGGAACACAAAGACCACGAGGGAGATGACAGAGAAGATGATGGAGAGGATCATGAAGGCCTGCACCGCCTTGAGGGCATCTGTGGACACAGGAAGAGAAGAAGAAGGGTATTAGGCAAAGCGGTCCCGGGCAGGGTGCACGTTTCCCTGGCCACCCGAATGTCAGTACTGAACACAGTCCCCTAAGACATACCTTCACTGGCATATGATAGCACGTTATCACAGCCACTAATGGTACAGTTTTTCCAAAGACCGACTGATCCATGTCTATCATCGGAAACCACCCAGACCTGAAACCAAAAAAACAAGCAATGGTTGAAAAGCTGACCCTTTGCTTTGAAAGGAAAAGAAAAAGCAACTCAGATTTGGGTCAGGATCGAATCTTCAGCAACACCCCACACTGAGCCTCAAATAAGGCTAAGCACCCCACCTTTTTGTGGAAATGAGGTCTGACTAAAACAGAAGCCACAGAGGTCCCAAGAGAAAAGGTGGAAGATTGTGTGACTGAAGAAAAATCACACAGTTTCTCTGGGCTTCACATTCCTCCTTACTTAAGAACAACAAAAAGGAAGTGATTAAATCATAGTGGTTTAAAATTCTGAGGTTCTAAAAAGCAGAAACAGAATGAGCAATTGTTGTTAAGTATGTACCATCCATTCGCTCTCTCAAGACCGTTTTAGGGGCGCCTGGGTGGCCCAGTTGGTTAAGCGTCGGCCTTCTACTCAGGTCATGATCTAGGGGTCCTGGGATCCAGCCCCACAGGGGGCTCTCTGCTCAGCGGGGAGTCTGCTCCTCTCTCTCCTTCTGCCCCTCCCCCCTGCTCATGCTTACTCTGTCTCTCTGTCTCTCAAATAAATAAATAAAATCTTTTTAAAAAGACCGTTTCATGTAACAGCCTAAGGGGGTTAGAAAAAAAGAAGAAGGAAAAAACCGCTCAACTGAAGGCAATTAGGAAACGCGGACAACGAAGGAAACAGCAATGAGTCTTGGTGTCAAGAAGCCATTTCCATCTCGGGGTGCCTGGGTGGCTGAGTGGGTTAAAGCCTCTGCCTTCCGCTCAGGTCATGATCCCAGGGTCCTGGGATGGAGCCCTACATCAGGCTCGTTGCTCAGCAGGGAGCCTGCTTCCCCCTCACTCTCTGCCTGCCTGTCTGCCTACTTGTGATCTCTGTCTGTCAAATAAATAAAGTATTAAAAAAAGAAGAAGCCACTTCCATCTAAACGGAAGGACGTGGGGGCCCCTGAACGTAGAAGAGTGACCAACATGTATTCCCCAAGACTTGCTGTGGTGCCAATGTGCCTTCCCACCCTGCCCAACAAAAATACTTACTCTTCCGGAAGACAAGCACCCAGAACACCCGTTAGAATGAGCACTGCTGGAAGGACAGGGCCCAGGATGTGTGAACACCTGCTCTTGATTCAATAAACAACGGTATGCCAAGCCCAGTACTAGGGGCTGATAATTCAGATACTCAGCCCTCTGGGAACCACTGATGCAGTGTGAAGTCACTGACCAGGCTTGTTACCCTGAGAGCCCAGGGGGTTGGGGCCCCGAATGGCTGACCTGCAGTCTGGAGGAGGGCTCACGGGCACCCTTGCTCGTGCCGACCACACCCACCAACTGCAGCAAAACTCTTTTATTTGAACTTCAAAATCCATTTGTCCTGTAACTGAAACAGGGACCCAAACAGATTCTGGAGCCACCGTTTGCCGCCCTATGATGGGTGGCCTTGATTTTTGCGGGCCAGGATTGGTCTTGTCTCTTTCCGAGAAAAGCACAATAAAAGCTACTCTGATGCTACAAACGGCCGCTAGAGGTCAGAGTAGCCCAAGCTTCAGAGATAAACATTTTTGCATTGTTTTGCTAGAGTGAGTGAATTCCGTGCAACCAGGTTAATCTGGCACAGTTCCACCTTCACACGCTCCTGTCGGCTCAGAATTCGAGCGTGTCCATCTGGCAACCAAAGCTTCTCCTCGTCCCTCTCCCCTCCATCCTTCTAATCAGGGTTCCCAGAAGGAAAGGAAGCTCTGCTCTCGCCCGGGGGGAGGGTGGTGGGGTGGTGCCGACGACCGTTCGGCTAGAACAAAGCCTCTCCCTCTCACCGAGGCATCCTGGCTAGCACCCCTGCTTGGAATGCACCCCTCTGCTCCTTCCGCGATTTATCCTCCGCCAAGAAACCCGCCCATCTACCCATCCCCCTCAGCTCCACCTCGGAGAAGGTTCTGCCAGAGACTGAAGAAGCCTCATTGTCTTCTCCAGCCCCTTGCCACCTCCAGCCCTGGCGGGATCCCTTTGGTAGACACCGGCTTTTCTCCTCCTGCTACTTCATTGTTTGAAGTGCCAGTGGGTGTTGGGGTTCTTTTTTTGGTTTTTTGGTTTTTGGGGTGTTTTTCCCCCCACGACTAGACTAAACTGCATATTCCCGAGGGGCAGGGATTGTGGCTCAAACTTCTTTTGTAGTAACTTATGTAAATATTCAGATAACTTCTGGGTGAATGAATGAACAAAAGAACGTATTACTCACGTTGGCAATGGTGCTGACAAATAACATGATGCAAGTGGCGATGTGGACCACAAAGATACTAGCCAGTAATACCAACATCTTGGCTTCTTGATGCCTCGAAGAGCAACCAGAGTTCTGAAAAGAAAAAAGATGGGGGGGGATGGGGGGCGAGGTTACTGTTAGATTCAATCACAACATTCAGCGTTCCCACATGTGTGGACTCTCTGCTAAAATCAGGAGGAGCTGCAATAAAAACCATCACAATTTCATTATAAATTCCCGAAAACATGTTGTTAACCTAGTTTCCTAAATGCCTATTCATCGATTTACATATACCTAAATATAAACATAATTCTGCTTCTCAAATATCTATATACTCACCTCTCTAATAAAGCCCGTTTGGGGGGGGGGGGGACTTTATCACCGTCAATGTTTTATTTTGTTTGTGTTTTAAGAACCAAAATAAGACTTTAATTTTTTTTTAAAGGCCTTTTCACAGCTATCATTTCCAAGTCTCTGTGCAACAATGTCATATAAATTCCCGTTTTCCACTAGGGAAGTGTCCATGGCTCTGTCAAACTGTTCACCCAGAGATATTAATAGAAGTGGATCCCTTCTGCCCAACAGCAGCTTTTACTCGATGCCCATAGACTGAATAGGCTACTAATTTGCTCCCGGGTGAGATACAAAATGTAAAAGCCATAACTTCTGTTATTATAATGCTGCTTGGCAGTCAATAATTATAACAACCTAATTACAGTGTAATGGTCTGATCACCTACTGACTGAATATTTCAGGTTTTTATTGTTGTACCTGAGCCTTTGGGCTGTGTCTGCCTCATAGTATGGACTCTGCTATTATTGGTCTAGGGCATAATGCCGTATTTCCTTTGATGCAGTATGTTGGTTCTGGGGCTTTAGAAGTATGCAGACGGAAACATCACTAAATGAGCCTTCTATTTGTGCATGACATTGACACACCATTCAACCCTGCAGGACGCGGTGGAGAAGATAGGCAAATGCACAAATCACATGGTGGGAGGATTGGGAACGAATACAGATTAAAAATGGGCTTAGGTAAACCACACTGTTCAGCTATCATCTCAGCAGAGAAGAAGGGAGCCCACTGATCATAAAAGAAATCATAAAAAAGAGAGTTCACGGATCATAAAGAAAGTGTGAAGGATGCACATGGAAGTGGGTATTCTGATTTATGTAGCTGCAGAGGGAGGACTCCATTCTCGTGCTCAAGATGCAATGCAGTCTCAAAGGACTTCAAAAGGAAAGAGCTGGAGGTTATTCACACCAGGGTGGATGTGTGGATGTCCCCCCACCTAGGGAGGAGATGGCTGGGCACATCCTGCAATTGTCCCCCTTTTCTCTCACACTCAACCTAATTTAATTGAAGCTTTGAGCCTGCTCGAGCTACTTTCCTATTGTCCTGGGTACTTAGTGGCCAGCACTGATGCAATGGTCTCAACACTTCAAGTGCCTTTTATCTCCTCTTACTTTCCACATCAGGTACTCAAAATCTAGAATGTTCATTAAAAAAAAAAAAAAAAATCTAGTGGCACCTGGGTGGCTCAAAGGGTTAAGCCTCTGCCTTCGGCTCAGGTCATGATCTCGGGGGTCCTCAGATCAAGCACCGCATCAGGCTCTCTGCTCAGCGGAGAGACTGTTTTCCCCTCCCCTTCTGCTGCCTCTCTGCCTGCTTGTGATCTGTTAAATAAATAAATAAAATCTTCAAAAAAATATCTAGAATGTTCTAACGTACACAAAGGGGCCTTGCTCTTTACAGGTCAGGAATGACGGGCACACTGCGGCTTCCACCGTGCATTCCAACCCCTGCCTCCTTTCCCAGTCCCAGCGTTTCCCTCCAACCCAGGCTGCTTTGTAGGGATTTGTCCAACTTCACTGTGAATGACAAAAATCATGGAGTTTATCCTGCCGCCTCAGAGAGAGCTTGGAGATTTCATGCCTGCTGTGAATAATCTCCCCACACATTCAAATTCATTTTTGTTTTCCGAGGGTTCACGCATACCTCCACGATTTTCTGCTTGACTTTAATGCACTGGGAAAAAGAGGTTTATGAATTGAACAGGTTGAGTTAGAATCACCTAGTCATGTCCTTCTGTTCTCCGTGTCCTCCTATATAAAATGGGGGCCATAATGCCCATCACATAGGAAAATAAGAGGGTTATGAACCCTGTTTATGAAACTAGCAATGTCCACCACATGGCAGATACTAATGGGGCTGCTTTGGCTGCTGCTTTATCAGCATTACTATTAGTAACCCGTGAAACTGAGAGTAGCTGTTACCAACATAGCACGTCAGTTAGTCACCGGGCTACCCCATGTTAAGTACAAGTAATGGGATATCTGCTGTGTTCTTCACCGGGCAGTGTATATAAACCATTTTGCCGTTATGCCTAATCCTTGCCCTGTGACTGGGGAGACTTCTAAGAACACACCCTCGGGAATGAGAAGGAGAAAGCTCACTCTTTTCATCCCTGTCCTGGCTGTCTTCCCGACACCCCCAACATTTATACCATCACTAGATCCTGATCAGGGAGTTACAAATATTGCATAACAAGTCATATGTTTAATCCAACTTGGGCTCTATAAATGTCGTTTTTATTCCTTTGGCTTCTAACTGACAAACATCCTCCTAACAGAGGGAAGTGATTGAGGGGCCCAGAATAGAATACAATACGCAAAGTGAGGCCTTTTAAATGAGGTGGGGAAAATGCTGTGAGTTCCCTCCCTTACCTGCTGCTGGGAATTCAGCAGCACTTTCTGTCTCCTTGGGTTGCTATGTAACCCTGCAGAGGAAGTCTCACATTGCTTTGGTCTCTGCTCATCCTCTCCGTTTCGATGACTGGATCATTATTGCCTTCCACACACCATCTTCCTACTGGACCTCACTTTGGGCCATCCACGGCACCCCCCGCCTCTGGATCTCACTCCTGACCTAAAGGGTAATGGCCTTAGGAATGAGAGGTTCTATAGTGCCCTGCTGTGTAGTGTCCCCTGTTTGTCAGGGCCTGGCGCTTCCCCATGTGTATTGCGTGTGCTCTGCTATTACGTCCTGGCCACTTATCCTTCCGACCGGTTGTCTGCAGAGGTTCTCTTTGCCTGACATGAGCAGTGTTTGGTCCCTGGCCTGAACATGGTGCATTTTAACTAGGTGTGCTCTGGTCTGCTTATGAAATGAGACCCACTGCCACTGCCGCAGGAACCAAGGCGAGATCTCACTCCTGATCTAAGCCAAAGCCCCACTGGATCATTATTCCCCTGTCTGGGGCAGGCTGGAGGAATGGGTGAGGTTATAAAGCAAAGAAGTGACTCTCTTTCATCTCAGATTCCTGTGATTGGGACACGTCTGTCCACCAAGGAAAGGAGCAGAATGTCTTAGATTAGCTGGCGCTCTTAGTGTACAGAACGCGTAATTCCCTCTGCCTTTGGCCGAAGCATCCCACTAGAAGTAGGGGCTGTTTAACTGGAGTTAGCTCATAATGCATCTACTTTCTCCATCTTTTCACTGCCCTTCATTTGCCAGGTTCCATTAGTGTCACCTATTGTCAGCTTAGACGGGCTTTTATTGTTTTCAGTGGGCCCCCAACACATCTGAAAACAGAACAAACTATTCTCTTCCATTTCTGACCTGGATTATCCCCCATTACCCAGTCCCTATGCTAGAGAGCCCCCCAGCAGAGAAACCCTCAGCCAAATGTAGGGTAGAAGGGCAGATCTTGATATCCTTATAGACAACCATGAGAGCTACCCAGTGCGTGAATGTCTGGAGATCTACCCAATAGCAGAGCATAATGGGAATAATAACAGAAGGTCTCGGGCTCTTGAAACTTCCACCCACCCACTACTTGCAGTGTAGCTTGCAGGGGGACTGATTCCTTATCCTGGTGTGTATCTTGTGTCATAAAAAAGCACTGAAAAGAGACCATTTCTGAATATCCATATCATTGGAGGTATTGGCTGCTACAACTTTCTTTCTTGGCAATTTGTTTCACTAAAACAGTAAGTGGCTTCTTCCTCACATCTCTCTAAAATGTTCTGGAGAGCACCCTCCGTGGAAAGCAAATCCTTAGTCCCAGCTGGGCAGCTCACACCAGAGAGTACAAAATAACAGCATTGCAATCTTGGACAATTAGGTGCCATGCCTGCCCCTCAGAGCATTTGGTGCACTGGGCGGTCCCAAAGTTTGTTAGCTGGTTGCTGGGAACTTGGGAACTCCCATAACATTACATATGGTACCTTAACTCTCAGACCCAAGCCCACAGAGCTAGGCCAATCACAGTGTTCTCGAAGGATAGGACATCCACTGACTGTTCTATGTGAGGTGCCGGGAACACATTTCTCCACCCATCACTGTAAGCAGAGTAGGACATCTGGGGATTGGGGTACTCAGCGCTATCAAGGCATTGAGTGCAAAGCTGAGAAAAGTATGGGAAGCATGAATGTTGACTCTAGAGAGAAGTTGAGTGTTAAGAGAAAAGGAAGTAAGAGATTTAGAGCCACACATCAGCTCTCTAATATCCCTTTTCTGTTGTTCTTTCTTCCAAATGGGCAGGCCAGCCAGCTTCCTTCCACCACCACCATCTTTTTCTGTTGACCATCCTTCCCCTTTTCTTCTCCACTGCCCAGCCCACAGAGGAGCTGCAGTCTCTTTAAGCTCCTAGTCCCGATGCAAACCTCACAACCACTAACTATTCTAGATTTGGATTAAGCTCTTTGCTAAAAGAAAATTATTACAGTTAGTGGAAATGACCTTGAGAATTACAAGTGCTGATGATTGGAGGAATAAATGACTAATTAATGTGGGGTGGGGGTCGGAGAGATTACTGTCCTCTCTAGTTGTCTCCATTTACTTAAATCTTTCTTGGTTTCTTGCCTTCCTCTTACGCCTTCCTTCTCCCCTAAAATATGAAAGAATCAAAGGAACATAGCTCTGAGACTACTTTGCATTGCCTCTTTGCCTTTGCTTTTAGGGTGCTCTAGCCACAAGAAATCAATCAGGCCCCTGTGAACACCTTTTCTTTTCTGATGAGTACCTAATACTGCAGAGACTTTGAGGATAATTGACTTCTGAAGATGCAGTAGGGGAGTTTAGATATTCGTAATTTGGATCCATGGTTATTAAGCTAGGGTCAGATAACTTCCTCCTGCTATGGAGTATGCGTATTTATTCAACCCCTGGCCTCAGAGTCTGGGGGAAACAGTTCTTTAAGGGTGGTCTAAGTCACAGTAATTGGGAACAATACAACAGAACAGAACAATCAAAAACCCCTCTTCTCCAGCAAAGGAAATGGTGGAAATCCTGGGCTTGACTCACTGAAGAACTAGCCTGAACCTGGGCGTGTAACATAATCAGAAACGGGGGTGGAGGGTGGGGAGGGCAGGGGCTGCCTGAGCAGAGGGGAGTCTCGCAGAGCTCAAATGTCCATGAATCATTTGCGAGTGGGTGAGAGTCTCCCAGACAAAGGCACAGTGGAGGCATCTTCTACCAGATGGTGCAAGAACGCTTTCTGAGAGCATGTGAATCGGCTGGCTAGCTAGAAGATGGTTTAGTCATTTTCCTGACCGCCTTGGATAACCCCGTCTTCTCTTGGGAGAAGACAGTACTAATGGTCAGCTGCCAAACCCCCCATCTCTCCTTCCTCTCATCCCAGTTTTATTGCCCAAAGCAAGTCAGGTCATGAGATCTTCCTCCAGTATCTACCCCGCATCTATTCCTTACTTCCTGCTCATGTTGTCCTTGCCCGGTTCAGATCCTAGCCTGGACCACAGCGTCAGGCCCTGGCATGATCCTCCTTCCGAGCTCCTCCCTCTCCGACATATCCCCCGCACCACTGCATTATACGACCTTATTACTCCTCTGCTCAAAATCCTCCAAACACCTCACCACCCCTCCCACTCATCACTGAGAAAGAGGCTCCAAACACCTTACTCTGGCCCTGGAAATCCTGAGAATATGGTCTCCAAAGAAAAAGCCCTGTTTTTAAAATGCCCTTCTTCCGGGAACTACCTATCGAACGTTTTTCAAAAAAGCTCAAATCCTGCCTCCTCTAGGAAGCCTTCCTAACCTACACAGTTCAGAAGTACTCATTTTCCCCACCACGCTCTAGTCCTTACATAGCCTTTTATTAAAATCCCTAGTGGCAGCCTGTCTGGTAACAGAATTACTTACAGAATTATTTGGCTCCCCATCTCCTAAAGCTCTACTTTTCTGAAGGAAGAGTCTTATCTCTGACAGGTACCAAGTAAACTTCCATTCAGTGAGCAAATAAATGTTACTAGGAAGGCAATTTTTTTTTCTTACATACATGAACTTTAGTCCTTTCTAATTTTTAGAAGTTACTTATACACTACTATAGCTATGTATTGAGCATCTTATCACATGCAAACTCTGTGTTACATATTGCTATATAAATATCTTTGTAAACATATGAATATTTCCTGAGTAACTCTGACATTTGAATATGCAAGGGTATATATGTGTTTGCTGCCTTTTATTTAAGAGGAAATAAGTAGATACAAAGAAAATATCTTACATTTCTAAACACTAACTTGTCCACAGGTTTAACTTTTCTCTTTAAGTTATAAATCTCTGGACTGAGAAGAGGGGCCTTAAAATTCCTCCCTAATATATGAACCTCAACTACAAACCTACATCACAGAACTATCTGAGCCATGCTTAAACTCCTCCTGTGACAGGGAGCTCACTACTTGCCAAGACGCTCCCATTAGGAAGTCCTTCTGACAACACATTAGAATCTGCTCTTGGCAACTACGACCCCTGATCTTAGTTCTACCCTTAATCTAAAGCGGCCTCTTCAGACCTCTTCTAGAACGGCTACCTTTGCAGCAGAGCTCTCAGGCTACCAGAGAACTAGCCAAAGGACACCATCTAAGATCCCCAAAACTCAATCACGTCATAACACAGTCTTCATTTTATTCAACTGTAAACACGATTCTGTCTTTTCATTGATTTATGTTTTCCCAGTTAGGAAATCTCCATCTCTATCTGGAAACTGCAAACCTTGAAGAAAGCTGCCTCATGCCATCTGACGAACGACAGACGTGGTGTTTCCTGCAAGGCACAGAGAAGATGAAAGACAAAGCTGCCCCTGGTCAGATGATCTCCGGGAGTCAGCCCCCACCTCTGTGTCATCTCCCCATCCGGATGCCCAGTGGCTGCCACTTCTCCTTTCTACCCTCTATGCACCAGTATCATTCTGCTTTGGTCGGTTTGTTTTGATGTGTTTGTGTCCCATGGAGGATGATTTGGGTTGGCAAAGTGGACGTCCATTTAACACAAAAGCAGAAAAGGAAACACTCTCTTTTGGGAGCAGTCAGAGAGGATGTATCCGGAGGAGGAAAAGGCTGGGATGAAAAGCAGGTTGAGTGGATGAGACCTTGGATGAGCTCTTCTGGCCATTGTTATTGTTGTTTTATGTCAGGCGTACTTTCCATTCTAAATATTGTTTTTACGTAGGGGTGGGAGAGGGGAATGTTAATTTCTCCGTGGGAACCATGGGGAGAGAAAGGATCCCAAAGGACCGTTTCCTCTGCCTCTGGATATCTGATGTTTGGTGTGGAAGGAAAGAATTTCAGGTTGTCCCTCAATATACCCACGTTATTCTGAGGCCTGATGTTTTCATGTGCAAGGCAGGTTGTATGACCAGGAGAAACATCAGGAATCGATCCACAAAAGTAACTACATGCTCCAGAGAAAACAACTATGTTTTCATGGTCTTGGGGGGAAAGGGAGTTCCATTTCCCAAATGTGGTCTGGCCATAATAAGTGAGGGTTCTTCTAGAAAGAGTAGGGTGTGTCTGACACTGGTGTAAAGGGGCACAGACTCTTGCATAGTTAGGGATGAAGAACCGGGGGATCGGGTGGGGTAGCAAGCACGCTATTAAAAAAATAAAAAAAAAATTTTTAAAAAGGGAAGGAAGGAAGGGAGGATAGTAGGAGGGAGGGAGGAAGGGGGGAGAAAGAATAGAAAAGAGAAGAGAAGAGAAGAAAAGAAAAAAGAGAAGAGGGAGGAAGGGAGGGACAGGAGCACCTATTAGACAAAATCTCAAACAAACTTTGCCTCTGAGGAACTGCTGACCCTGGGAAAACCCCTCTCCCTCCAGCTGGTGGCTTCTACAGAGATAGGTATACAGTGGTAGAGCATGGGTTCCGGGTTCAAATCCTGATGACACAACTTTTTTTTTTTTTTTTTTTTAAGTTTCAGTGTCGTTGAGGTATACTGGACATATTAAAATTGCCAGATACTTAACGTGTACACGGAGGTGATTTGTTGATTGACTACGACACTTCTTAATTGGGATCTATAGACCTCAGAGGGCTCGTGTGAGGACTCGTGCCTGATGCAAAGGCTATATAGAGTTGTCGGTTTTCTTTGTGGTACTTGATGTCCAATGAGGCTCGGACGGCAGAGTGGGGCTGTAAGCTTCTCTGGCCGAATCTGAGGACCAGCGACTGCCGAGGGCAAAGAGGAGCATGAATCTTGTTTTCGCAAACGCTCCTAAAGAGAGTAACCCTTCTTTTTTCTTTCTCTCTCTCTCTCTCTCTCTCTCTCTCTCTCTCTCTCTCTCTCTCATTTCCCCTTGTCCTCCTTCCCGTCCAAGGAGGGGGTGGATCTGGCAACATTTGCAAAGGCTCGGGCCAGCCCGGGGCGCGTTGCCGGGGCGGGCCCACGCCCCCAGACCGCAGCTGGCCGGGCCCCTGGGCGATGTCCCCCGGTGCGGACAGAAGCTGCAGCTGTCTCTGCTTCTGACAAAAGAGGAGTGTTTTGGCAACCAGAACGTCTTCAAGGGCGGGGTTGCCCGGACGGTAACTCGGTAACTCGGGTTTGGGACGAAAATCAAGGTGTGGCCCGGCCCCGCGGCGCTGGGGCGGGTCGCCAGTAGGTGGCGGCAACACGCCGTCCCCGGCCCAGCCCGCCGAGCCCGCCGAGCCGCGAGCGACGCCGCCTGCCCCGGAGGCCGGCCAGGGCGCGGGGTGGGCCGCCGGGGGTCTCAGTCTTTTTTTGGTTGGGGGTGGGGGGCCGCTGGGTTCTTTAGGGGTCGAGACGCATCGAGGTGCTTTACCCCGATCCCTGAACAAAGGCAGAAATGCACTTTCCCCAGAGCTCCCAGATTCTGGCTCTGGTTCCCCAGAGCCAGAATCCGAACAGAAGCCCACCCTCTCCCCTTCCAGCATCTTCTCTCTCCCGGATTCGTCGCAGGGTTCGGCAGACGTTCTAGAACTTCTCCCAGAGCTCCTCTTCGCTCTGTTCCTTCCCCCCACCCTCCCAACCCTCCACCCCCGCTCCTAGTTAATCAGAGGGTCAGCCGGGCCCCTCCAAACGGTGCGGACGGGGGCTCCTGTTTCCTGTCCTACCGAGGAGGCGGCCCACCAGCAGAGTCAGCTCTGCGAGGCCCCCCGGAACGCCCACACCAGAACCCCGCGCTGCGAGCCCTGAGACAGGCTTCCAACATTCCATCCTGGTCCCCGCCCCGCGGCGCCCCGGGTCCCTTCCCCACCAAAGCCACATCCGGCAAAGGGAAGCGGGAACACACCCACCAGCCCAACTCACGGTTTCTGGGGTTGAAAAACCTCTCCAGTGTCCCAGCCCCAGCCCCCTAGGGAAGGGTCTTTGATTATTTGAATGAAGCCAAAGGACCAAGGACCTCATTTTGCTCTTCTATCTGATCTGACCCTTCTGAAAAGAGGGAAAACGTCAGGGGTGATCACTGCCCTGTTGGTATAAAATACTCAGTGGAAATTCAAATGACACCAAGCCTGTATTGAGCCATATTTGTTGCTTGACAGCACCCCCCCCCCACCTTTGAGGGGATAAATAACAGAATATTTGGCCCTAAGGACTGTTCTGAAACAGTTGGGGTGGGTGGTCCCCAGACAAGAAGGGAAGGAAATAAGGGGCACCTAGGTGGTTAAGTTTCCGCCTCTTGATCTCAGCTCAGGTCTTGATCTCAGGGTCCTGAGTTCAAGCCCCATGCCGGGCTCCACCCTGGGCATGAAAGAAAAGGAGGAAGCAAATAGGAATGGAATCCTCCTCACACTTCTCCCTTGCTCTTTGGCCTTTTCCCTGTCTTTCTCTTTCCACTTCACTCTTTCTCCCTCTTTCTAAAAGCTTTCCTGTGGCGCCTTTCCTCTCCCTCAAAACAGAGGCCTAAGGAAATGCGGGTCTTGCACTTGCTCCCTCCTCACCTCGCCTCCCATGCTTACCTCCACACCTTCACAGCCGCACCCTCCCGCTGAGCTGCAGGATCCCAGATCAGAGGGTGGAGGTCCCTCTCCCAAGACCAGCTCTGTTTCTCCCTGAACCTGGTTTGGTTACCGGTTAATCTCTTGCTCTGGTCAGTGTCTTAACAGGGTTACAGAGATGTTTCATTACTCAAACCTCTTCCCTGTCTTCCCAAGCTGGGTGAATGCTCATTGCTATCTGATGATAAGGCCTAAGGATTCTCAGAGTGGGTAAGCAGATGAGGCTGCCCAGACCCTCAATCTTCCCTAAAATGCCCTTCAATGCAACACGATGCCTCGTTTAACTTTTCTACCAGTTTTTATGGATTACACCATTAGCACGAGCCTAGGGATTTCCAAAACAGGACTATAACATCTTAGAACGCTAGAATTTCAGAGCCACAAGGGGCCTTGGAGACCACCAAGTTCACTTCCCTCAGTCAAGAAGACAGGTAACTTGCCCATAGTTCTAGGGCAGAGTTGGTCTGAGACCACAACCCTCTAGCTCCCTGTTCAGTTACTCCACATCAGCCCTAAGATTCTTGCCCCCACTTTCAACCACTGTGCCTGCGTTTTCAATTTTAAGGACCACATTTGAACCTCATTTGAAGGACCTCATTTGAACCTCAGAGAATTCATAAACAGACTCCAGAACTACAAAAGCTGCCATATCCCTATAAAACCAAAGGCACCAAGAGCAGAGGAGTCCATTTTAGTTCCAAGGAAATGCCCATATCCAAAACAGGGAAGAAAACGCTGACCCAGAGATTTTTAAAAAGGAAGAGAGAGAACAGCAAACTTCACAAGGGCTTGTACTTTTATCTTTGTGCTTCTGTGTCAGTGGATCTCCCAGTTAAATTAAGAGAAATTATTTTTACCCAGTCAGGGCACCTGGGACTGAAGTGTTATAAGAGTGGTCGCACGACATTTGTGTTTGGGAGGTGGGGTATGGTGAATTCAAGAAAACTAATTGGAACCCTACTTGGGCTCCCTTGATTACTAAATAGCAATTCGGGATCATCTAAGCAGAACCAGAAAGAGTATTGGAAAGGAGAATTTTATTTTTTAAGATTTTATTTATTTATTTGTGAGAGAGTGAGAGAGCGAAAGAGTGAGCACAGGCAGGCGGAATGGCAGGCAGAGGCAGAGGGAGAAGCAGGCTTCCCCGCCAAGCAAGGAGCCCAATATGGGACTCGATCCCAAGATGCTGGAATCATGACCCAAGCCGAAGGCAGCAGCTTAACCAACTGAGCCACCCAGGTGTCCCGGAAAGGAGAAATTTATGGTCAGAAAGTTTCAGATCTACACCGGCTGAAGCTGATGAGCTTTTCCCGAGGGCTGTCATCCATCTTGCAAGCCAGCAATTAGCCCGGGGTTACAATGGATTGGCAACTTGTTCCTGTAGTTCTCGTGACAGGTGGTAGCAATGTGAAGGTGTGAGCTACAAGAACTATAAACCGAGTTATGGGATCACCGGAACAGGGCTGGGTTAGATGCCTGTGCTTCTGGTTTTGGACTCATTTAACCATGACCTCGTGGGTAGCAACTGGGTGTGTCCTTCTGAGAATGGACATCCAAGAGTCCCAAATATCTCCAAGCTTTTGTGTCAGGCATCCGGTAAGTTAAAGAAGAAACCATATTCATGTGTTTAGAAAATGAAATACCTTAGAATCCCATCATGTGGGTATAGCTGTCTAGATATATAATTTGAAAGCTTTAAAAATGCTTCCTGTTCTTTTTGAGTCTTAGGTCATAATAACTGTGCCCATCCATCAAGTTTTACCCATGAAATATTAATTAAGGGTTCAATGTTTAGAAGATAAGGGGAACTGGGAAGAGCAACAACGAAAACGGAATAGAGAATTTCTGTGTACCGAGGACTGCAGACCTAAAAACAAAGTATAAAAGTTACAGAGAAGCCAGCTGGGCTGGATTTAAGATTTTCTAATAATTAGAGCTGTCCAGCAACATGGGGCGGCAGGGGGGGGGGGCACGGCATGGAGGTGGGGAGCATGGAGACGCACTCTGAGGTAGGAAGCCCCCCTACTCTGGATATTTTAAGGACATGCAAAATGGCCATCTGTCCAAGGTGGTGTTAAAATAGGATTTCTGCATATGGTGGGAGAATGAATGAATTGATCTTTCAAACTGAGAATCCCTCCCAAACTGAGAATTTGGTGTACAAAATTAAAGATAGAACATATCTTTATACGAAAACATAGAACATATCTAAATATGCCTTGTGCCCTTTTCTGTGACCATTTTTCAGATCTGCTCCCCAGTCAGGCTCTGAGGAGTCTACAGAGTAGCATTTTGTTTCGTCTGAAAGCCTTCTAGGGCTCTGACTGCGCTCTCTCCATTGACCCCAGATCATCTGGCCTAAATGAAAGGACCCAGAGCCCGCCCCCGCCCCCCGACCAAGCCAAGGGGCTCTGCAACCCCAGGTGGTCTTTATAGAGCCCACTCCCACGGGCACCCCCAGGTCTGGATAGCCGCCTGGAACTGGATGGGAATGGGCCTAAGGGGGTTGCTGGAGGGGAAGCAGGAAGAGTTGGGAAAGTCACAGTCTTCCTGGTCAGTGGAAGGGATGTGCCCTCCGCTCCCTCAGAGATGTGCCCTATCCTCCTGGGAGGTAGCCAGCCCCCATTCTGGGATGTAGCTTGCTCTGGGCTGGCCCTTGATGGCCTTCTGCCAACTCCCAGGACAATTTAGTGCCCTCAAACAATGTAAAATCTGGGGGGTCCTCTGACCAGGATGCCAGACCGGATGGCCTGCCGCCCTCCAGACAGCACTCCACCCCCCGCCCCATTCTTCAGTCTGTGGCAGAATCCAGTGGGCCTCTGAGGGTGGGAGGGGAAAAATAGCCCTCACATTTCAGGATTTTCAAAGACTTGCAGCTGAAATTCAGAAAAACTCCTGCCTCTAAGGAGCTCCCTCACTCTTTCTTTCTTTCTTTTTTTTTTTTTTTTTTAAGTTTTTATTTATTTACTTGACAGAGATCACAAGTAGGCAGAGAGGCAGGCAGAGAGAGAGAGAAGAGAGCAGGCTCCCCTCTGAGCAGAGAGCCCGATGCGGGACTCGATCCCAGGACCCTGGGATCATGACCTGAGCTGAGGGCAGAGGCTTAACCCACTGAGCCACCCAGGTGCCCCTCCCTCACTCTTTCTTTTTGGAGGCAGCGGGGAAAGCGGGAATTAGAACGGCATTTTCAAAATTGTCCTCAAGCTCCAGGAAATACCATTTATCATAGTGTCTTTTCTCACTTCTAGAACTACAGTGTAATGGGAAATGCTGCACAAAAAATGCAATTCGGATGGTCTACACCCGCAGATTTCTCAGCGTTTTCTTTCTGCTGACCGCTGAAGTATTGCCTATAGTTTAAAATTGAACAAGAAGTACAAGATTTGTACTAGATTCATGGAACACCATTACTACCGACTCTAATAATGGTTTCCCTTAATCCACAGCCATGTAATCTGGAAATAATAAACATTTTAAGCAAATGTGGGAGTTCCCTGCATCTTGAAAAGTTTCCCTTGCACTTAGTTAATCATCCCCTCGAGGGCGGTTTTACGAGGCGTCTTGTCTGTGCAATGTACACGGGCTGATTACATTTAAATCTTCTCTTCCAACCAACGGCATTTCTGAAGGAAAAACCTAATTTCATCAGACAAGCTGAATCCTGTCATTTTCCTTGGCTTGTTTATGTAGGGAGAAAATAAAACCAGTCTCTATGTCGAAATGGGCCACACCTCAACCAAAACGTTAACCCAAAACAAAACAAAACAAAAAGCAAATAGAAATCACCCATCCTCCTTTCTCTAGATTGACTTTATGATTAGCATGAGTGTTTGCATTTGCACAACCGCATTTTGGAAGAGTGAGAAGATAAATGGTCCAAGACAATCACTGACTTCCATCAGGAAAAATCTCACCCAAAAAATCAGTTTATTATTGCTAAGATGGCATCTTTTCACTCAGCTCTAAAATTCCTAGGGTGGAAGCACAAAGCCATTCAACTTTTTTTTTTTTTTTTTTTTTTTAAGCAGGAACAGATGAAGTTCCCCAACCCCACCCTCTCCTCCCTGTTTCCCTCCTGCCTCTTCCCATGCTCTACATCTGGGAAGGAGAGAAGGAGCTCTGGTCTGGATTCCCCATCAGGCTGACTTGCACCAAATGAAACTCTCCCACATTTTATTTGAAACACCAGTTGAAACCCCCCTCCCCCGCCTCTGTTTTCTTTAAAAAGCCCCACCCCCTCCTCCCACCTTGAAGGGAGAAGTAAAACTGATATTTAAACAAAAGTGAATGAAAAAGCTGAAAGACCCCTTTGTCTAAGCAACAGCAAGAGTGCACTAAAAAGCACCTATTGATCCATCATCCAAAAAAGATCAGCAAACGATGGACAAGAGAGACAACTTAAACCCTGAATGCATCTGAATCAAAACAGCCAACCTGGAAAACATCTGGCAAGTCCTTTCAAAGGTATGCAGTGTTTCCTCCGTGAAGAATCCCTTATCCTGGTGTGTTCCAAAGTCCTTGCTCCCTGCTCCCAAGCCAGAAACCAGTAACTGCAAAACGTAATCACGGCCCAGGCCCGCCGATTTCCCCGGGGCTCCCAACTCCCCCTGTCAAAAGGCATTTTCCCGAAACTCACAGAAAAAGTGATCTGGGTATCCACTTGTAGCCAGAAGTTTCAAGAATTCAATCCAGAGGATTACAGGAAGAAAAAAGCACAAGAAAAAAATAAAAAAGCAAGACTTAGATGACAAGGTCAGGAGAAGGAGAACAGAGAAGGAAAGAGAAAGTTCGCTGAGCTTCCCAGCGGCGCTGGAAGGTATCCTACCTGAGGATTCCGGAGACAGAAGCGCCCTGAGTAGCAGGAGCTGGTGGCTGCCCGGTCCGCTCTTCTGGAGGTATGTGACCGCAGTGAGGGGAGGGACCTGCTTCCCGGGGTTATAAGTTTCCAGCGCTGGTGTGCTGGGGTGTGTGATGGGCGGTTTCTTTTCACTCTGTTTTAAAGGAGTTTCTATGAATCAGTCTGACTTAAAAAAAAAAAAAAAAAAAAAGATTTGTTGGTAAGTTACGCCCTGCTAGGTTGGCAGCTGGTCAAGAGAGGCTGGGAGTGAGCCATCAATTCAAAGAAGCCTGTTTAGGCTCTCTCTGACTCACACATACAGACCACAGTGGAAAAAGGAGTGACATTGCTTCAAATGAGTAATAGAAGTCACACAAATAGATCTGTTTACCGAAGCCCATTCCTCCTCATCGAAAAAGAGACTTGGTTACCATGGGCAAAGCCAAAACACAAGTTCTCTGTCAGAAGGTTCATCTGGGGAAGGGGACACAAAGGGACACGGCCCTGCCCCCTGAAATCCTAGCTAATCATCCAAGGAGATCCCCATCTGTCCTCCCCCACCTAAGGCATCCGTGGCTGCCCACTGTCATGAACAAGCAGATTGATTTTTTCTTTGCTTTCCTGCCTTACCCCTGTGCAGCCGTGACTTGAGACCTGGGAAACAGGAGAGCACACACAGAGAGCTCTTGTAACCCAGCCTCTGACTGATGGAGCACAGGCTAAAGCGCAGGCTGGCCTTTAATTATACTCTGATTGAATGCCCCTGTGGACTCCTCACATTCGGGAGCTAGTCCCCTGCTGAAGGACTTTGCTCTCTGATCTCCATATAATAATCATCTGGACCTTGCTCCATAGTTGAGCTTCACCAGAAGGGGCCCTGGAAGTCACCTAACCCCACAGCCCCGGCAGCAGTCCCTGAAAATGAGAGCTCAGATGCTGGAGGTCAAGCCCGCTCTCCATTTACTTGGCTATGTGGCTGTGGACAAACGGACCTCCCTAGGCCAGTCGCCTTGTGCATCCAATGGGGGCAGAAGGTACCCATCTTATAGAGCTGTGGTTAGAAATACACAAAGAGAGGGGGTCCTGGGTGGCTCAGTCGGTTAAACATCTTTGGCTCAGGTCCTGATCCCGGGGTCCTGGGATAGAGTCCTGCATGGGGCTCCCTGCTCAGCTGGGAGTGAGGCATCATCAATTAGCAGAGGCAGCTTGGATCCCAGTCTGCCACATTCATTCAACTGTTTCTGTTCTCTGCTGCATAGAGACGACCTATTTTAATTCAAATTATTCTTCTGCAGTTATGCATTTATTCAACCAATACACCTGCACGTTGTATGAGGCCCAGTTCAGAGCACTGGGTCACAGATGTGAGCAAGATCCCTGTCCTCTTGGAACTTCTTCTCCATAACTGAGCGTGTGCTGTGGCTATTCACCAACATTTTGATAAAATTGGATGGTAAAATTGCAGGTCAATTTCAGTCTCCTCTGGGTCACATTTCTACATTTTCCAAATCTTCTGCAATGAACCTACATTATTTTGGTATTTAGGAAAAATATTTTAAAGTGGAAAGGAGAGAATATGAAGTGGATGCTGGGAAAACATCACACACACATGTACACACACGTCACCCACACACCCCGATTTGATACCACATCTTCCCAAGTTCTGGAGAACTGAAGTCTGTCCCTGGAAGGCTGAGACAGTGTAGGTTTTTCATTAAAAACTTAAAAAAAAAAAAAAATGATGTGACACAAGATTGCATCAGTTTCTCATATCTTTCCTCACCTCCTCCTCCCCCATCACTCATTTGATAATAAAAGTGCCTGTTTGAGAAAAGCCACTCCCAGGAGTGGGTTAGGAGGCCCTGTGATCTCTGAGCGGCCTAACCCCCAGGGAGGGGAGGACGCTGAGGCGCAGGAACCCTTGCTGGCTTTCGAGGCAGAACAACAGAAGGACAGAATGACAAGCATATCCTCTCCCAGCTGCAGCCTCCAGTCTTCCCCTCCAAGGCCTTCTGCCAGCTTCAAACTCCCTCTCCCCCCCCACCGCACCCCTGCAGCATGTGAAGGAGACTGCGCTCTGAGGGGGTAAAGTCCTGGGATGCTGAGAAGTATGTGGTCTGGTTGCATTTTTTTATTAAGAAATCTGATGCAGGGATCCTGGGTGGCTCAGTGGGTTAAAGCCTCTGCCTTCTGCTCAGGTTGTAATCCCAGGGTCTTGGGATCTAGCCCTGCGTCAGATCAGGCTCTCTGCTCAGCGGAAAGCCTGCTTCCTCCTCTCTCTCTGCCTGCCTCTCTGCCTACATGTGATCTCAGTCTGTCAAATAAATAAATAAAATCAAAAAAAAAAAAAAGAAAAGAAAAGAAATCTGGAGCCAGGAAACACTGGAGGGGAAGCGCTTTCTTGCTTCTTGCTCCCCTCTCAAGCTAACAAAGGAGAAAGGCAGAAACTTCTCTTCAAGTACTAAAACAGAGGAGACATTTGGTCCTATTGGATTCCTGCACTGGGTTTGAAAGGAAGAGGCAGTGCATGGGGGCCAGGGAGGGAGGCAGGGGATCATCCATTTTTCTTCTCCCTCTGCCTGGCAGTGGGCTGGCAAACAAGCTGGTCTCCTGCATTTCCACTTCAAAGTGAGTCCATGTCCTCTCCTTCCAAATGGACCTAATAAAGTCTCACCTGCCTGGGCCCTTTGCTGATGCTAAGGGTTTGGAGAGAAAATCTCAAATGCTTTGAGCTCTTAAAACACACACACATACACACAGTGGTGTCATATAAAACTAAGTATTTTTAAAAGACAAAGGCCAGTCCAGGAGCTCTAAGGCTCATGATTAACCCTTGAAATGTCACTGAATTTATATTATACAACAAAGTCATCCAGTCTGAGGAGGAAATCAGGTCTGTTCTGGCTGCAGCTCCAGCTTGCCGTGCCTCTGGTTGTGATTCGAATGTGAAGTCCGATTCTTTCCATGGCCACGAGCTTCAGACTGTGGATAGGAAAGAATTCAGGGGTCTAACACCACATGGGGCTGGAGAACGAAACTCTCTCTGACATCTGCATGGGTCTTTGCTAACTCTACGGGGTCATCTGCCTTTCTGCTCTGTGCTCCCCTGCCCCTCATCAGGAGGGTAGGTTAGACACGTTCATTTTCCACATGGATAAAGAACCAGGCAAAGTTTCATGTGACCCCAGTCAAGTCACATATTCTCAGGAAGGAACGTCCCCTCTTGCCCAGTGCCACAGTGTTACCCTCAAGTACAAGAATATTTTTCCCTCCTTCTGAAGCAATGAGCATCGGCAGCTGGCACAATGCCATGTGGGGCCGATTTTCAAGTTTGAGCTGGCGTACACACTTTTAATGAATGTACGAATCAAGGGCTTCTCATGACGAGATACCAGGAGATATCTGCAAAGGTAGGTCTGAGCCCTGATGGCTCCCAGAAGAAAGAACTAATAATAGCTTCAACTTGTTTTTGCACAACTCGGTTAGCCAACAGGAATCTCAGACATGTTCCCCAAAGCCATTATATGTGCAGAGGATGTCAATGCTAATATTAGCAAACACTGCTTGAGAGGTAGCTAAGTTGAAAGGAAGTTACATAGCATCTTCCAAAACCAAATGAGTGTTCCTTGCCACTCCTATTTGAAACTTGAGAATTTACCAGAAATTTCATATTCTCCCCTCTTTTCCCTCCTGCCGTGCTCCTGTCCTTATTTCTCCCTCAGACTGTTTTCTTCCTGCCTGCATCGTTTCCTTTCTCTAGATCCCTTTCAGTGACACATCCTCTGAATATAATTCCACAAAATGGGAAGGCTCTCAAGCCCTCTCAGTCTCCCCCTTTCTTGTCTCGGCGAGCTTGTCCCGAAACTGCTTTTGAAAGATAAAATTCATGAAACTCTGAGAGCGTTCCAAGAATGCGGGCCCTCGGCCTGGCACTTGCCGCCGAGGGGAAAGTCTCGCCAACCCAGCGGTGTGATGGCGTAGAAGGGGAAGGACTGTCGAAGGCATCTGAACTTGGCAGGGGAAAGGAGCCAACCTTGCCACCTTGGACAGTTACCAGATTGATAACTAATGACCATCTTTAAGTTCTTAGGCAGCTGGGATGTGTATGGATGCTGGAAATGGCTGAAGGAACGGAACGCCCGAGCCGTGTCCACAAGGTGACAGCTTTAAAGCCAGAGAAGCCAGAAAACAAATAAGTGATGATCAAAATAAAAAGTGAAAAGCTCCTTCTGCAGCTAATGGCAATGGCAATACTGGGGAGGCAGGGGCGGGGAGGTATTAAAGGTATATCGCCTTCTTCGCGATGCCTCTCATGTTACTGAATGCATTATTCCTCCTGCTTCACTGACCATTTCAGGGAAAGCACTGAATATTTATAATTAAAGAATGACTCTCCCTCCCTTTCCCTACCGTAGTGGGCAGCAGGTTCAGTAAGTAGATGCTGGGTACAGAGCAATTACTCATTTAAAACCTAGTACATTTAATTAACAAAGTGTCCAATCCCCAGATAAAAGAATCTCATTCCTCCTTCAAGATTTTCCCGTCCAACTCAGAGGCTGAGCAGAGCACCCCTATCGCTAGGCTTCCACAGATGTGAGAAAGCGGTGAGCACATAGGTTGACATTTCCCCGGGGGAAATTGCCAGGAAAGAGGGCACAAAGCTAGGCAGCCCATCCCGGGACTCCACTGGGACCGTGTGGTCAGCAGAGCATACGAGACACAGTGACACTCTAGAGATGATCTTGATACCAAGTTAACACTTTCAAGGACATGAATAGTTTCCTGGTGGAAACAAACAAGCAAACACTAGAAAAGTGCCTCCATTATTCAGCCTCATTGGAAAATGGAGTATTCTTCCCAGTTAGATTTTAGGTTAATTGATTGAATATTTTCTAAGTCTTGCAGGACTAAATAGATGTCTTTCAAATCCCTAAGATTCGCACACGTGTGTGCGCGCACACAAGATGGCCTTTGCCATTCCAAACACGGATGCCAGGTCCACTCCACTCTTTGTGGGTGGTATATAGGAAGTTCTCTCAAGGCTCTGGAACTTGGCAGAGACTGTGGCCACAGGATTCCCGACCGTTCTTCCCTAGCAGGGCTGGGTAAATGCCAACGAATACGCAAAGGGTATTTTATATAAAATACATAGAAAAAGAGGGTCGTTTTTCAGACCCTCTACTGGTTTTTCCTTCTTGGTTAGCACTCTGTGGCTTCAGCCAAATGACATCTCTATCCAATGTCACTAATTCAGCTTCCTCTTGCTTGTTATATTTTTGCTTTAGTTATCCTTACCTGTGGCTACACTCAAACACCTTAATTAGAGTTGGGGCTCCCTAACCACGACCACCCATTTGTTCAAGACAGTCACATCCACAGAGGCTCATAATCAACCACTCTGTTCTTCCTAATTCTTCCTCTTGAACAAAGACTTCTACTTGATGTTTGGCAGCTATCTTAATCTACCGTTGTCCTAACAACTTCTATTTGAAGATCCAAGACATCACGTGCTCCAGAATGCTCTTCCTTCTAGATCGTGGGCTGGGCAACACTTGCCAGTCAGTGAAGGGAAAGCCACTATGAATGAACCAGATGTAAGGAAATTCACTCCCACAGCACACAGATATCCATGACCAAAAGTACGATGTCCTTTTACCGTTTGAGTTCAGATCATTAAAAAAATGATACGTGATTTTTTTTTTTTTTTTTTTTTTTTTTTTTTTAAAGATTTTATTTATTTATTTGTCAGAGATAGAGCGCGAGCGAAAGCGAGCACAGGCAGACAGAGTGGAAGGCAGAGTCAGAGGGAGAAGCAGGCTCCCCGTGGAGCAAGGAGCCCGATGTGGGACTCGATCCCAGGACGCCGGGATCATGACCCGAGCCGAAGGCAGCTGCTTAACCAACTGAGCCACCCAGGCGTCCCTGATACGTGATCTTTGAACGAAACTCCAACAGTGCATGAAAATGTGAGTAAGAACATTAAAATAACCCAAAACCTCACCTCTGGGATCATTACTGTAAACATTCTTTCGTATATATACATACATATATGTATGTATGTATATATATATATATACACACACACGATACATATATATATATATATATTTATACATATATAAAATTTTACCCCCGATGGCTCAGCATTGATGTGTGCTATTATCACAGAAAAGAAAGTCTCCAGGGTCCCTGTAGCTCCATCCCATAGCTTCCCATGTCAATAATGAAGATACTCTATTACTTGTAATGGCTACAAACTATCCCATCATGTACATCTACCATAATGGATATTTCTGTTGCTTTGACTTTTTTATCACCATAAATAATACTACGGTGTAACTCTTGATATATAACACATATGTACACATAATACCATATTTGCCATCTTTTTAAATATTGTCACCCTCATTTACCACACTGGCACGTAGTACTGATTTCATCTCTCAATCGTGTACAGTCTTGGAAAGCTTACTTAAGCACTCTGGATCCTATTCCTCATGATCTTGAGGGTCCCATCTAGTAATAATATATTTTTGGTCACTTCCTCAGTTCTAAAAACTCATGCAAAGCATGTATACATGGATGCCAACCAGCCGTCTCTGATCTCTTCCTTCTCTTTTTATCTCAGTAATTGACAATTCATATTGTTGTCTTTCTGATCTTTCATCTGAGAACATGGAGCCAACTCGGACGGCCCAACCCTACAGATATAGGGCTGGGTGATTGCCAGGAATTTGAGATTCAAAAGATTCTTTAGTTCTGGCTAAATCTCCATGGACTGCCCCATTAGTGTTCTCAACTCGAACACACCCATTTCCCAAAATTCCAGGCCCATGGCATCATTTCACCCTCATTTTATGCCTTCATCTCATGGGTCAGGATGTGACCCTCATCAGCTGCACAAGCTAGAGTCACAAAGAACTTAGAGGGGCAGTAGGAGGTGTGCCTGTGACCGTCCCTAATGAGCTCCTGGTCCCATGGGGTGCCCCCAGCAAACTCGGTACAGTGAAACAAACAAGCCTGTGGTGATTCCTTTGCCCAGGAATTTCCAATCTTAGCTCAGAAGCAATAAAATGCAGGGTCCGTACTAGCTGGCGGAAAGTAACAGCTGCACAAATTCCTCAGTCCAGTGCTGGCTGCCTGATAGATGGGGCAGGGGCTGGCTCATTAGGACTGGCTGTTGGATGACTCTTGGGATGTCTCCTTCTTGAGAGGAAGAGCTCTTGGCACAATTCCGAGGATTAAGATCCATCGTAGTATGGACTCCAGAAGGGAGGTTTGCTAAAAATAATAACAAAGGCCCACTTGGGTGGGTCAGTTGGTGAAGTGTCCAACTCTTGATTTTTAGCTCAGGTCATGATCTCAGGGTCGTGAGATAGAACCCTGAATAGGACTCCATGCTTGGGATGGAATCTACTTGAGATTACCTCCCTCTCCCTCTGCTTGCACCACCCCCACCAACCCGTGCATGCTTGCTCTCTCTCTCTCTCTCTCTAAGATAAATAAAATCTTAAAATAATAATAATAAAAAATACTAACAACAGCAAAGCTTCCGATTTGCATGCCACCTTATGGGCATACATTCCTTGTGTTTTAACCTCTTTTTTTTCTTTTTTTACATTATTGGAAGGGTAAAATTGAGGCTCAGAGATGCCTAATTGGTCAGGGCCACAGAGCTATTAAGGAACAACACCTAGTTTTCTTAGCTTTGGGTTTGTTTTTTGTTGTTGTTGTTGTGTTGTTTGTTTTTTTTTTTTAACTATTTGTTTTCTGTAGGTTTTTGCTTTCCTCTATGTTCCTTACCTTTCCTTAGCTCATGGAAACTACAAGGGTCTGCTGAAGATCCAGGATGGTCCAAAAAGATCGAGGATTTCCAGCTATGTGAGGTGTTTTGAACAACTCTAATTGTGTGCTATCCAAATTGGAACTTCCTAGTCCTTCATGGAACAGCCTTGTGACCTCAAGAGATCTCTTCATCCATGTTCTCTGAGTGGAGAGACCTCTAGGCAACTCATCCCAGAGTAATCTTACATCTCCTGAGATCTGGTGAGAACCAGCCACCCTGGGGAAGCTTATCTAAGGATCTTGCCCCCACAAAATTCAGCGAACCATCACAAGCTTGGGCTCCAGGCACCCTTTGATCATATACAGAGACTTTCCCCCAGAAAGGACCGTAGTTGAGGTCAAAGTACTAAAAGTTATAAGGACTTTATGACAGAAGGTATATATCTGACGAATAGATCATTGGGAGGATTTAAGGACACAGTTAAATTACCTTCTAAAAAGAGGACATAAATTGTTTTCAGAGTATAGAGAGGAGCTTCCATCTATGAGATTTAAAAAGAAGTTATGGTCAGAGAAAAGTCCATTTAGAACTTGGGCAAAGTACTTAAGTTTGTAGTTGGGACAGTGGCGCTCCAGCTGCCAGGGAAAGTTGCTGAGCACAGCAGCTCCTCCCCCTGGGAATTGGAGCGCCACTGACCCAACTACTGGTCAATCCAGACTACTGGTTGGTCCAACTACTGGTGGTCCCAACTACTGGTGGTCCCAACTACTGGTCAATCCAGACTAGGGGGATGAAGAGGCTCACGTGATGGAGAACACGGCCCACTTGAGAGAAGGCTGTAGGGAACATATTCCTGGCTGGACGGAAGCCACCCAACTGGGACTATCCCAAAAGAGTAACACAGAAGTCAGTTAAGTGCTAAACCATTGAGGCTACAGGAAGGTAAGGCTGCCTGAGAGTAGGAGTCCTTTATTATTCACAAATGCCATCCCAAGCAGCTAGAACAGTTCCTGGTTGGTTAAATAACTTTTTGTTGAGGGGTACCTGGGTGGTTCAGTCATTAAGCGTCTGCCTTCAGCTTGGGTCATGGTCCCAGGGTCCTGGGATGGAGCCCTGCATCGTGCTCCCTGTTCAGCGGGAAACCTGCTTTTCCCTCTCCCTCTGTCCCTGCTTCTGAACCCTCTCTCACTGTGTCTCTGTCAAATAAATAAATAAAATCTTTAAAAAATAATAATAACGTTTAGTTGAATGAATGAAGCAAAACCTTGCCTAGGCTTGAAAAAGAAAATATGGGCTACTCTCAGGAAGAAGGAAGAGTGATTAACGATATGTAGTGTTGCCCTCTTAATTAACCCACCAGACCATAATAATAAAATAATAGTACCTGAAAGAAAGCAAATCATTCACCACAATAGCAATGAGTAAGCTAAAAACAACACACACACACACACACACACACACACACAAGCCCACGTTAATTTCACAAACATTGCAAGCCCTCAGGTGAGCAGCTAATGGGAGGGGAACTGAGGAAGACACCCAACCATGTACCTGGTTGTACTGACTATTTTAATAGAGGACAAAGGGAAAACATGACTGCAAGAAAGGAATTTGACATATGAGTGAGCAAGCCATCTGGACTTTAAACTGTCACAGAATGAAAAGCATCACAGAGGATATCCGTTCACCAAAATAGCTGGGTTGAAGATAAAGGCTCAGCCCAACAAATTGAAAATCAGATCCACGATCTTCTCTCTCACACATGTTCTCCTCCTGTATTCCTTATCAGCAGAGCCTTCCCTAACCCTCTGCTTCATAAGATTAGGAGAGGTGCCACTCTGTACCCCTAAACTTCTCTGGGCTTACCCTCCAACGGATCTCCTAAGTTCTGAGTTCCTTCACACCAAGGCACTGCATCTTCTTCCTTGCTGTATCTCAGCACCTAACACAATATCTTGCATATGTAGAAAGTAACCAATAAGTAGCTGAACAGAAATTAAATGAATTAATGGTTCTATCATCTACCCTCTCAACCTAGACTTCTCCCTCTCTTACCCTCCATGTCCAAAGTCACCAAGTCCCAGTCAACCCACTTAAAATGTGTGTCAGGCCTGACCCTTCCTCTTTGGTCAGGTCTTCTTTTGTCTAGACTCTCACAGAGTCCTCCTGACATCAGTCTACTGTCCACTGAGCGCTCCCCATCCCAAGCCATCCTCTGTGGTTTTGTTGGCAAACTAGCCGCCCACACACATAATTTATTTAGCCCTGAAAATGTTATCAAGATAACATGAATTGGTTTCCTACCTTTTAAAATCAGGACATTATCACACAATTTTGGTTTTCCAAAGTTTCTTTAAAAGTCAGAGGGACTGGAAACAAGGCACTTGATTCCCACACAGCCACAAAGAGCTGAAAGGAGCTGGAGGCATGGAGCCTGTCACCTTCAGCAGGGACATGCTCTCCTTCCCTCTTGGCCTGCTTCCCTTGGCCTGCAGGCATGGATGTAGGCCTGGGAGCTTGTGGTGCCCCCTCTGTCCTATCACCAGAGTTATCTATGAAACACAGATCTCATCAGATCAGATGACACGACTGCAACCTAACATTGCTGGCAAAATAAAATCACGGTATGCCTTCCACACACGTCACCCACGGACTCTGCCCACCTTTCAAGCCCACGCCTTCCTTTTTCTCAGCCTACACCTTGAACGTGCTGGGCATTTTCCCACCTCTGAGACTTTGCTCAAGCTCTCTTCTCTAGACTGAGTGCCTGGCCCTGTGCTATTGTGGTCGAGAGAACAAGCTGGAATCAGACTGCTTAGGTGCAAATCCTCTCTTAAGCCTTCCTCGTCTGTAAAATGGGGTTCATACTGGCTGATACTTCATGGGGTTATAGGGAGGAGCAAATAATTAATATTAGTAAAATTCTTAATACAGGGCCTGGCACATAGCAAGGGCTTAACAGGTGATCCCCATCTTGTTGTTGCTGTCGTCCTGCCCTTTTGTCCCTGAAGCAATGCTGTTCCACCTCCATAGCCAGTTCAAATGTCACCTTCTCGGTGAAGCCTTCCTCATCCTCCAACCCCGCCCTAAACACAATGAGTAATGAGGATTTTGCACAGACCTCTAGGATGGCGCTGACCACATCCGCTCACCTTTAGCTCTACTGTGTCCATCCCCTACGTGTAGTACTCACTCCCTAAGCGCTGAGTTGGACTTTTTCTAGTACCCCGTGCCCGACCCTAGGTGCTCAGTGTTTCTTGAATGAACTGGGGTGTATGTGATGATAGAAATAGCCAGAGGGCTGGGGAGCCTGGGTGACTCCGCTGGTTAAGCATCTGCCTTCGGGTCGGGTCATGATCCCAGGGTCCTAGGATGGAGCCCCAATCAGGCTTCTTGCTCAGTGGGGATTCTGCTTCTCCTTCTCCCTCTGAACACCACGCCCCACATTTGTGTTCTCTCTCACTCTTTCTGCTCTCTCCCTCCCTCCCTCACTCTCAAATAAATAAATAGATAAATAAAATTTAAAAAAAAAAAAAGAAAACTGCTAATATACCCTTGTCATAACTTCAGGTAGGGTGTAGTTACCCTTTAAGAAGGTCTGCAGACAGGGACGCCTGGGTGCTTCAGTCTGTTGAGCATCTGCCTTCAGCTCAGGCCATGGTCCCAAGGTCCTGGGATCAAGTCCCACATCGGTCTCCTTGCTCAGTGGGGAGCCTGTTTCTTCCTCTTCCCTCTCTTGCTATCTCTCTCTCTCTCTCTCAAATGAATAAATATGAGTACCCCAGAGGGTACTCATCTGTCACCAGAAAGAAGTTGATGAAGGATGATAAAAAGGAAAGGGATAAATTCAGAACACTAAAGGCAAGCTACAACACTTAATTGTGCCACTTTGCTTCTCTGACCCTTGGTTTTCTTATTTGTATGGTGGAGATAATACTGCCTTTCCTACCTCACTGGAATATACAAGGACCTAACATAGGTGCAAACGTTTTACACACTACCAAATATTCATTCCAGTGCCTGGTACAACCCACAACCCTTATTTAATTACAAGAGTTGGAGGGTACAAAAATGAACTTTCTAAAAGACCTGGATTACCAACACA
Organism: Mustela lutreola; assembly: GCF_030435805.1. Lineage (NCBI taxonomy): Eukaryota > Metazoa > Chordata > Mammalia > Carnivora > Mustelidae > Mustela > Mustela lutreola. Next base: position 94,717,490 of record NC_081297.1, read on the forward strand.
CAGTTATGAAGGGTGCATGTGGGTAGGAAAAGGAAGAATTACACACACACACACACACACACACACACACACCCTGCAAAAAACACCAAAAATCCATGATGGGGCTTCACCAAGAACACTGGGCTTATTTTGCAAACCAGCTTTTCACTTTGAAGGACTCTGGGCAAGTTCCTAACTTTTTTGAGCCTCAACATCTTCACTCTATAACAAAAAGAATAAAATCCATCCCAGAAGGTTGAGAAGAAGGAGGAACGACATGACGCCTGTAGAAACTTTGAACAGTACCTGCCACAGAGGCTCTCAGTAATGTCCATAGACTGTTAGTGGTCATCATCAGCATTAGATATAAGAGAGTTAGAAATACCCATTTGAATTTTAGTATGGTGCTAGTAACATTAGAATGAAAGCACAACATGTATTTTCTAATTTCGGATAGGGGCAACCGAGTGTTTAAAATCCTCTGCTCAGATCCTTACAGCCTTGTTCCTTGATCACTCACTTGGATCACTGCAGCCACTTCCTATCTGTCCCCCAACTCCAGGCTCCATGTTCTGATTCTTCTTCCCTCTTCTCAGAGCACCTTTCCCAAACTACCATGTCTCCCTACTATGGCAAACTAGTCAACAGCAACCAACTGTTGTTGGGACATGGAGTCCTCTACTTGATGATCATACAGTCTGCTTGTACCTCTCCCCCAAGTCCCTCCTGTCACCAACCCATCAACCACCCCTCATGCCTCATCCCAGCCACACAGTTCTAGATATGTCCAAGCCTTCAATATCCTGCCTTAATGAGATACCTTTCCCTTCTGACCTGTCCTCCAGGACTCAGTGTGGGCATCAACTTCTCCAGGAAGACATTGTCTGCCCCAGTGTGGAGTCGGTGCCCAACCTGGGAGCTCCCATAGGCTCTGAGTGCACCTGTCTTTGACATTCATCGCAAGGAAACACAATATTCATTTACTTCTCTGGCTCTCCCTTTCTGTTAGATGGCAAGATCCCAGAAGGCAAGAATGGTCTTTGGGGTTTGAATCCTCACCAATTACCAACCATATCTAAGCATAGTTGGTGCTCTGTTATTTTTATTGAACAAAACATATTTGTGAGGGAACAGAAGATTGTAAAAATGTCTTGGTTGTAACATTAATGTCATCCAAGTACCTTAGTCTCTTGACTCCTCCCGCCAAAATCACGCATCTCCTTTAAAAAAAAAAAAAAAAAAAAAAAGATTTAGTTTATTTATCTGAGAGAGAGTATGTGTGTTTACAAGTTGGGGGGAAGGGCAGAGAGAGGGAGAGAATCCCAAGCAAACTCTGTGCTGAGCACAGAACCCAACTCAGGACTCAGACTCACAACCCTGAAATCCTGTTCCTACCTGAAGTCAGACACTCAACTGACTGAGCTGCACCCCCCACCCCGGGTCCCTCACCTCCTACCTTTAGGAACTTACTTTTACAGACATAAAGAAGTCGGAACCTAAGTGATGGTGGATTTGAGGCCTCTAGCATTGTGTTCATGTGCACAGACAGTGGTGTTAGACAGTGGCCAAGTTTCAGCTGTGGCCATATTACTTATTGTGAGGCCTAGGCACACCGTGCAACCTATCTTACACTCTGTTTCCTTCCCTACAAAACAAATATAATTAGAATACATGCTTCGTAAAGTTTTTATGGCAATAAGACAAGATGATGCAGGTAAAACAGAGTGCCTAGCTTATAATAAGTGTTCAATAAATGTTAAAAATAAATTAAGGCTTAAGAATTTCTAGTAACTGCCTTTTGATCAATGAATCAGCAACAATTTGAATGCCTACCTATTGGACCCTGGGAAGCAAAGAGAGGCCCTGGTCACCCGTGATAGAGACTCTGGGCGGTATGTGGGAGGACGTATAGAAAGTCACAGAAAAGCTTGCCCTCTATGCTGAGAAGTGGGCCTGAGCTCAGGGGTGAGTATGCCCACTTGCAAAGTAACTTAAACACTCCAGAAGCTGAATGTGGTGTTTGCAGCAGGTCCTGCTCTTCTATCCCCCAGACAGCCAGCCTCCAGCACCCACCATGGACTTTTCATTTGCTCTGAAACACTCAGCTCCCTTGGCCCCATGCTTTTTTCCCCAACCATCCAAGTGCCTTCTGGCCTTCTTGACTCAATTTTTAACTCCCTCAGGTCTTATCCAAGCCAGGTTTTTTTTTTTTTTTTTTTGAAGATTTTATTTATTTGACAGAGAGAGAGATCACAAGCAGGCAGAGAGAGAGAGGGAAGCAGGCTCCCTGCAGAGCAGAGAGCCCAATGCGGGGCTTGATCCCAGGACCCTGAGATCATGACCTGAGCTGAAGGCAGAGGCCCAACCCACTGAGCCACCCAGGTGCCCCACCAAGCCAATTTTAAATGCCTGAAACTCTCATAGGGTCATAGTCAGCTTTATGAGGTTTTTATCATGAGGTTTTGAGCACTCACAGGGGTGAGCAGTCAAGATCAACAAAAGAAAAGGAAGAGGTAGTGCCCGGGGAGAGCAGAAGTCCCAGAGCTGACTCTCTGAACGTCCTGTTCTGAATGACACTCCCAGGGAAGGACAGGGAGGCAGTCCACAGCTTCACGAGGCCAGAGAGCAGGTCCTTTCTGTAGGGCGGCTTACAAGAGGCCTCTTGGCTGATGTCTGCTTTGGTCCTGCTCCCGGGTCACCCCCGTTCACATCCTCCCTGCCTCTTCCCATCTCCCTTGTCCCAGCAGCAGCCCCCACGCCCGCGACATGCTCTGGCAGCCCCGGGTCCGAGGACGTGACCCAACCACACCCCCAACCTCTGGTGACAGGGTATGTCACTTAACCTCTCTGTGTCCCCCGTTTAGTCATCTATAGTGGGTGGAGAGCTCCACAGTGAAACCCGGGCTTCACTGCTATTAGTACCTCTCAGACCCATAACAGGGTGCCGATCATTTTATTTCGCAGCATTATGTGATATCCTGATAATGATAATAATAGATGTGACCTGCTGAATGCTTTATATGTACCTTCTGAACCTTCCAACAGCCCTGTTTAAAAAAAAAAAAAAAAAAAAAAAAAGTAGCATCCCCAATTTGGAGATGAGGAAACTGAGGCTAAGAGAATGAAGTAGCATACCCAGTCACACAGTCACATGATTAGGACGTAGCCAAGCAGGACTTGAACGCCAGCCCTCCCTGCTCCTCCACCCATGCCACCTCCCCCTGCCAACACTTGCTAGAGCGAGGGACACTCCCACACCCGTGCCTCCTCCAAGTTCCAGACGCACTGATGGGGACGCGTGGACATTCTGGTAAATTTCTGGATGTTGATGTATCTGCCTAAAGGGGATATTTAAGCAATATGCTTGTTTTTCTTTATAGTGTGTCACATACAGGACACAGATAAGAGAAAACGTTCATTGCGATGTACCAAATCTCAGTATATTGATACCAGTCTGGTCCCTTTCCTTCTTTCTTCTGATTAGATAAAGCTTTTTCAGCTCTCCCAAGTTTCGACTTGACCTCACCTCCTTGAGTGAATTTCCTCTGGCTACTTACTCACTGGCTTTTCCCTCTACTAAGTACTTAACTCAGCTGGGACCATGCAATTCCGTATTTGTGTCTTTCACGTTTTGACTCAAATGTCACCTTCTTAGTAAAGAATCCTCTGGTCGCCTGCTCTAAAATTGCAAGCTCTCCCCAACACTTCCTACCTCACTTTGCTGTTTTCCTAAGTGATCTCCTTATTATCCCACATACTTCATATCCTACTCATTTCTCCATCAGGACATAAGCCCCCCGAGAGCAGGCATTTGTTCATGCTTTTCTTTATGGCTGTTTTCCCCGAGCAGGGTCTGGTAGGTGTTCAGGGCTTAGTGGCACGTTTTGGAGCATTTTGTTTCCAGTTACTTCGGCTGGATTAGTTCATTCTCCTTCCTTAACTATCAAGTCTTCAAAGATGCTCCATAGATCCTGTATATCTCCTGTAACCCCAAACACTTTGGGAAGTTCCAGGAGCATGGAAGTTCTTTGAAAATCCACTTGCCTGAAGGGGTGGCAAATTTATGCAGACCTGAGAGCTGTAAGCCCAGCACTGAGGGACATGGATCTTTTTAGTCATTGTGTATTTACCTCTGTTCGGAGATGTTTAATCTACACGGCAGGGTTGGAGGTGGAGTACTTCATGGTAAGATTTGATTTCTCCTTTATGACTCAGGATTAAGTGCTGGCAACCCTTTGCACCTTCCCCAACAAGTTTCCTCTTCTCCTAGCCCTGGAAGACAACTGGGTTCTCTCTGTACCTGTCACTCTGACAGCTCGCTGTGCTGGGAATGGAATTCAGCATGTTGTACAAATTCTTTGTGCCTGCCGGTCTACAGGCACATTCCCCAGACCCCCGCAGGAGTGACTGGCTCAGAGCGTGGACAGGTTTGTCACAAACCAGGATGGGCATACGCGGCCTGCCCCGTGCCCAGGTTGTGCCCAGGGGAGGGGGGAGATCACGGACTTCCATGGCCGTCTCACTCGCAGTGTGTACGCGTGTGCACGTGCCTTGGCATGTGTGTGCCCAGCCAGCTCTGCCTGATTCTCTGCCCTCCAGAGATGGGCGCCTCCTCGGGGAGCACCGGGGTGTTGAAATCCTCCCATAGGAGGGACCAGCTTTGCCCCTGAGAGAATTTTCAAGGTGTCCAGTCAGAGGATTGGCTCCATCAGCCACCACCCAAATCAGGCCACAAGTTGCAGTGGTTAGACAATGAAATCATCTTTTCTTCTGGTTTTGGTGGTTACTATTTTTAGAACTGCGTTGAATGGCCAGGAAGAACCTGAGGGGAAGGTAGCCAGAGCAGCAAAGACCAGTTTCCTGGCTTAGGAGTCCCACAGCCCAGGGATAGTTTCCTGTTTGCTGGAGGAGAGCTGTGTGTGTGTGTGTGTGTGTGTGTGTGTGTGTGTGGCAGCAGGGAAGGGGGGAGGATTGTTCCCTTGCAGTTTTTAAAATTTTGCAACATTTTAAGGAAGATAAATAAGAAATCTTTGCCTCTGCCCAGGCTGAGCCTTCATAGCAATTATTTTTTTCTGCTGGGGAAGGAGGGTGTTGAGGAGCAGGAGAGAGCGAAAGAAAAGAGGGAGAGCAGAATGGGGAAAAAGTCAGCTTTGGTGGAACAGGATGTACTTAAAATTCTCCCTGTCTGTTATCCATCCACAAACTGGCCTCTCCGTGGGTGTGGGAGGCCACTGCGACTTCATACATATTTATAGTATTTGACAGATTTGTGGAGCCCAGCTCTAACGATGGATTTTAAATGAAGCTGGATGAAACGTATCTCTAGTCCCTGGGAAAGTTCTTAAAATTCTTTTTGTTTGTTTTTTTGGATGTGGTATAGTGTGGCGAGATGGTGCTGGCCGAAGTGTCACGGGTAATCACAGTGTGCGAAGCTGACAAGAGTCTGAGTGGGAGCCGGGTGACCCAGACCGGGACGGTCCACCCCGGAAGAGCGCCAGTCACTCCCAGACCCTGGAGCCCCAGAAGCAGGGTGTCGCTGCCAAATCCCACCAGGCCTCTGCCTCGCCTGCTTTCCAAACCATATTCTCTCCACCCATATTAGCCCCAAGGCAAAGTAAGTCTCTGTCCCCCCAAGGTCTCTGAGGACCCGGGCTTCCCAGGGGTCAAGTTTTCTGGAATCAGAATGCAGATGTCATGAACCCAAACTTCAATATCCCGGTTCCTCTGGGCTCCCAACTATATTACAGGAGTTTCCAGGTCAGAACCTTGGCATATATTTATATTATTTTCTAAATTATGTCCGGGCCTAATGGAACTTCACAGGTTCACAGTTTTCTCTGCATGAACAACTTCTTTACGGACCCGAGTAGGCCTTTGGCTTCATTTGCAAAGTAAGAATATTGAACTCAGGGCTCTGCCAACTCAAAATTTTCAAGATCCAGTGGAAGGGAAGGCAAAATAAAATAAGATGAAAACAGAGAGGGAACCAAACCATAAGAGACTCTTAACTCTAGAAAACAAACTGAGGGTTGCTCGAGAGGAAGGGGTTGGGGAATGTGGTAGTTGGGTGATGGGCATTAAGGAGGGCACTTTCTGGAAGGAGTACTGGGTGCTGAATCACTAAATTCTATCCCTGAAACTAATCACACACTATATGTTACCTAAATTGAATTTAGATGAAAAGTTAAAAAATAAATACATTCAATAGCACTCTTCCAATCCCAAAGCCTTTTTTTTTTCTTTTTTTTGCTGAGTCCTGCTAATGATTCCTCTGCCTTACTTCCTGTTTTGTGGGGTTTTTTCCTCCATTCCAAAGGTATCAACACTAGTTCATCTTTTAAGCTTCTCAGGGCTAGACTGTTAGGTCTGTCTTCCTAGGGATTGCTTTGGTTTCTGTGGTTTTTTATGTTAATTGATACCACCTAATTACCAGCTTCAAAGACCATTTCATATTCAATTCGAGACCTGTAGATGGCTCCTTACCTCCCCACCCCTGCGCCCGCCTCGGCCCCCTCACCCTTGCTACTGTACAACGTGGACCTTTGGCTCTAGAGTACTTCGTAGCTTATCCAGTCCCCCATTCACCGACAAGAGTCTCACTCTTTGCCTTCACAATAACATTCCCATACGGTTTCCCCTTCTCTCTGAACCAGTCTGTGTCCCTCCTTCCTTCAACTCTTGGCCTGGCTCCCCCGCTGGAGACAGATGCTCATTCCTTGGATGCGTCCTTCATGCTCCTTTCTTTGCCCTTTTGATCAAATACGCCAGTTGTGCTCTAATGGCTTCATTCTAGTGGCTTCAGCGACACCCTCTCTAAGGACAGGGACAAGACGTGCCTGCCTTTTCTTCTGTGCCAGTGAAATGTTGTCATGTCACAGTCCCCGCTTCCTCTCCTTGGTGTCCAATGCAGTATGTGACCCATAGATATACAATATTGTTGTTGGAGGATTGGCAGTAATTAAGGAACCTAACTGAGCTTGAATTTGCAGCTGACTCAACAGCAGCTGGGCTGAATCCAGCCCACTAACTACATATGCCTACTGCAGGAAGGCTACATGTCTGGGGCTGGGAGTACAGAGGAGACCCACAGGCTGGACGCAGGGTCTGGTTACACGGCCAGCTTGAAGAAGGCTGGGCTCCCAACGTGTTTTGCTTGTTCTGCAACTAGTGGCCTCTCTTGGTTTTTATACTCATCTCTGCAAATGAGGGGTGAGATGACTAAGCCAAGAAATCCTATGATGAAAGACTCTCCACAGGGGTATTATTGTATTTCTGTAAATATGATAGCCTCTGTAGAATCAACCCATAAGGCAGTTTATACAGAAGGATAAGGATTCCAGGATGTTTGCTCATATTTCCTGGGCAAACATCACATATAACCAAAGGAACAGAACCTCTGGTCTCCTTCCCCTAATACCACCTGCACTATTGGCAAAAATGACCAAGAGGGGATCCCGGGAAGGGTTTGGCCTTCTTTCCTGTATTTGCACACAATAAACAGATGAAAAAACACTGTCCTAAAAGTTTGAGTGCTCAGAAATGACACCCTTTCTTTTGTAGTCTTTCTGCATTTAATAGTCTCCTTGATGCCATAGGAAAAGTCTTCTGTGCATCTTCCAGAAATACCATCTCTCATGAGAAGACTGCAGAGTTCTACTGTGCCCTTCAGATCTAGGGCTTCCGTTGGAGGACTTGTTCGATCTCCTCAGGACTATCTTCAGGGTTCCAGAAGCAGGGCAAAAACATGGAGTGTCATCGGGGGGGAAAATGATACTGTTAGGACCTCACGTCCTACCTCAAAGACTCCATAAAAGGAGTCACAATGAGGGGAGAAGTCTACACTTGAGAACACTCCTACTCTGTGCTGACATAGACTTATCCTCTGGTGGCCAAGAGAGGTTGTTCTTAAAGGTGTCAGAGCATAAACTTGAGGAAAATGGTTTATATTTTCTTTTAATAAGAACCCTATCTTGTTACAAGTTCTAGAATGAAAGCCTGCACTGTACACTGTTTGATGATAAACAGAGCCTTCCATCCTGCTGTATCGCCTTCAGATACCTTGGGCACTGTGCTCCATCACCAGGACCTCCCAGTTCAAGTTCTGCTTTTCCACAACCAGAGTCATGAACTTAGAAGGAATCTCCTCAAGCAGGTTCAGCTACAGAATTAAATCCATCCACTGAACAAAACAAGTGGTGACAGGTTCACGCACCTTTGGCAAAAGTCATCCTGAGGGAAACTTATTGGTAACCCAAAATCTTCCTTTCCGGGATGAGGGACTGGTTTCCATTCTTTCAGTCTACAGCTCTGTTTTCTCCTTTTCACTTCATTACACTGCCTCTGAGACATGCCAGCATTGTTGTTTTTAAATAAAGTGAATGAAAATAGATTTGATTGGGGAATTTTAGAGTCTCTTGAAATCAAAGAGGGCCTCCTGGGGTAACCTGAACCAGACTGGGTGTCCACAAAGAAGAGACTCTGGTGTCAGAAGAACCAGACTTATCTGATTTCCAGCTGCAGGGCCTTGGATGAGGCATTCAGCCTCCCTGAAGCCTCAGTCTCCTCATCTGTAAAATAGGGTTAATGCTACCTAGCTGACTGAGGGGTTAGTAACAATTAATGTGATAAATATAGTTCCTTGGAACACAGGCATACAATAAATGGTAGATTTAATCTAAAATACGAACATTAGAGGACTAAGTGTCACATCCTAGGAAAACCCTCATAGAGAAAAGTTTATTGCTGAGACATTTTCTCTAGCTTAGGTCACCAAAGGATTAAATTAACACATGCAAGAGGGTAGAGCTCAGCATAACAGACAGGTGAAAAGAAAGGTGGAGAACAAGTCAATAGAGAGGAACATTCCACACGAAATTACACGTTTGGAATCCAAAGACAAGGGCTGGGTTTTCGAGCTTCAGTCACTGCTGAGGAGCAGTGAGCTGGAGAGTACATGGTGGGGTCCTCTTGAGCAAGGACCCAAGCTGTGACAGGAGAAAGGCCACTTCCCTCTTCTCTGGACGGGCCTGCTGAGCACCAGGGAAGGAAGTGAACCCAAACACTGGGTCTCCTGCCGCAGATGTGTGACTCTGGGCTGGAGGCATGGGAAAAGCCTATCACAAGGTGGACAGTTTCTAGAATCCTGGAGCCTGAGCAGAAGGCAATGCTTGAAGTCTTCTTGTGCAGCACTTTGGAGCTAACTGTGACACCAGGATCCTTGGAATCTTCTCAAAATCACAAGGAAGACAACCAGCTTACAAGGACAAAATGATACACCTTTGCCACCACAAATGTCAGACAGAAATCTGTATGATTCAGAGGGGTGAAACACACCAAGTTCATTGGTAAAAGTCAGAATGAAGTATATACATTTCCCAAAACATGTGATTGAACTAAACCGAAGTCATCCCCCCGCCCCAGGTCTTAAATCAGTTCTAAGTGAGTTTAAGTACAAAAAATGTAAAGATGTGTATCTGTCCTAGTGAGTCAGGACAGAATCAGTTTCATGAAACTGAATGAGGTACTTGTGAAGATATCAAAATATGCCTAAAATCAAACTGAAACAGGAGCTTGAGAAGTCAAACCTGATTAGATTAAAACAAACAGAAATAAAGAACTCACGATTCTCCAAGAGTGATGATGTTGATTATGCTGTTCATGAAACTACTGTACTTCCTGACACTCGAATCTCAGAGTAATAACAGCTCCCTATGTATCCAGGGTGTGCCGATCCTGGGTTCAATCTCCAACGATCTCAGAACCTTCCAATTAGATCATTTATTTACCTTCAATTGGTGTGGCCTTTAAGAAATGTGTTGGGCTACAGATCACAGGACATTAGGTCCCACAGAGGAAACACAGAAGATGGCTAATTAACTTGTCAACTTAGAAATTATTAATGGTATTGTTAACCTATTGGCCAGAAATTATACCAGTGTGAGTGTCTGTGTGATCAGTATGTAGTCATTGTTGCATATGCACATGTTTTAATAATATAAATAATTAGCAACTTAAATTTACTCATTCTGTTGGAATGTATTCTTTAGATCTTGAGAACCCCTAGAGGGAAATAAAACTGTGGACTTCCCCCCCCCCCCCACCTTCCAGAGAGACCAGCACAGAGTGAGTTGTTTGTGTTGTGGAAAACATACTTCCAGAATGGCATGGAAATGGAGGCTCAGGACACTCTTTATATACATAGAAGAAGAAAAAGGTAGGGACAAGTAGGAAGCTGGGAGTCATACCCCTGGAGCTCAGTTTGGCAGGTCTGCCTGGAGGAGGTGAAGATGCCAACAGAGGGAAAGAAAGGGGTTTTATGCCCTGCGGCCAGGAGTCTGAATATGGCTCGGATTCTCAGAGATGTGACAAACCCTGATGACTTGGCCACGAGGCCTCTGTTTTCTGCGGTTTCAGATTTATTCATCTGAGAAACCTGGGACCTCCTCACCATTGCGGAGGAACAAAGTGGGAGATGCCCAGAAGAATGAGCGGCTGATTCAGAAGCTGGAGCAAGGAAAAGCCCCGAGAGCTCCTGGCTTCTCCTCCTTCCGCATTCTGGCCTCACTTCTGTGCTCCCCGCGGGACTCTGAGCCGGTCCTGCCAGCCTGGCAGCCTTGGCCCCGGGGAAACCTCGAAGGGGCCCAATCGGATTCGCTCAGGTCCAAGGAGCCTGAGTTCCTGCAGGCAAAACACCTTCAGAGGTTTCTCTCCAGGCGCACAGTTTGGGGTGTGACCTCCTTGCGCCGAATTTAAAGGTCAGCCCACGTGGGAATGATTCCTTCGAGTTCATCTGGCCCCACGCTGACGAGCTGAACTTGGATGCCACCTCTCCCATTTCATCTCTCTTCCCCTTGTCGTACTTTCCCCTGTGGCTGAGAGCAGTTTTTCCATTCCATTTTGCAGACATGTGAGGCATCTCGCCCCCCACAACCCCAGACTTCCACCCATCTGGAAGAGCCATACGCACATCTGGAGGCCATTCGCATCTGGAAGATTTTTTTTTTTTTTAAACATTCTTTTCTTTGAAACTCAATCCATGTAACCTCTTGTTCAAAAGGGCCTCTGAACTACTGGAATCGTTTGCAGAGCCTCAAGAAAAAGTCCTTAGTTTTATCCCTACATGGTGGAATTTATGACGCAGACCAAACCCTGCATTATGTTGCTGATTGTTTTCCTTTTTTCTATAGTAATTACTTTTCTGAGCTTCACTTTGAAAAGGACTGGAAGTTCCAGCCTCCATCACATAGAAAAAGAAGGTGGAAAGCGAGATGTTCAGCAGTCACCAGTCTAAGTCTAGCTCCTAGCTCTGTGACTCTGAACAAGAGAGTCATTTCCTCATCAAGAAAATGAGGGTTTATTGTCTAAAATGAGATCAGTGAACGTGCTTTGTTATTCCATAAGATTGTTTGAGGATGAGGTGAGATAACATAGTGAACACGTCTAACCTTGCACCCTGGGTAACGTAAGGACTGATAGAGAGAAAGAAAGATCACCTAGGCTACCGCTCTATGATGCGCCACTGAGCATAGAAAGGCAGAAGTCTCTGGAACACGAATCCCGCCGTCCGCCACACCTGTCATCCCAACCAAGTTGACAGTAGAGTATTTGACCAAGGGTTCTCAGAGTGCATACAAATTACCTGGCCCTTCTGACAAAATGCAGATTCCGGGTCAGCAGGTCCAGGGTGGGACAGAGGTTTGCATTTCTAACAATCGCAGATGATGCCTACGCTGTCCCGTGGACCCACTGGGTATTAAGAAAGTAGATTCCCAGCCCCAAAATTCAACCTCTGGTAACAAGTGACTCTGCCATTTCTGCTGTGCCCCGTCTAAATCACAAGGGCAGTCAGTGGGAAGAGAGGTGTAGAAAGAAATGAAATTCACATTCCTGAAATGCACAAAGACCTATTCAGCTTAACTTTGACCCTCTCCTGCTGGGAGGCAGGATGCACGTAGCCTTTGGGCATGAAGGGAAAGCTAACTACTTCACCCCATCCCTGCCTTCGAGTATTTCCCCTCATGAGTCAGGTTCACGCTAAGTGGAGAATGCCACAGTTACGGATGGCTGCCTTTGACCTTCAGCAAGTTGCTCAACTCCTAGCTGGGCTGTTACAGGAGGGAGAAAGACCAAAGGTGTTTCTCGGGTGGGACAGTGGCAACCAGCCTCTCTTGCCCCTGAAATGCATTGCCTGGCAACCGGAGGGCAGGAGGACCGGAGGAATGGGAGTCAGTAACCTGGCCAGAAGGAAGTAATGGAACAGGAGAAGCAGGGCTGAAGCCATGTGAGAGCTGCGGTCACACAGACAGCACACCCAACAGCGTGGAATGTTGTTATAAGCCTCCGATGGAGGGGTCCAGTGGGTGTGAACCTAGAAAGCAAGAGGCCAGAAGTTTACAAACATTCATTTTTTCCATTTTATTATTTTAAAAATACTAATAATAAAAGGAGGAGGGGAGAAAAGAAAAACCCTATTTCTTAGATGAGTTGGCAAGGCAGGAGGAAAAATCTGAAAAACGGCTTATAAAAACCAAGGGAATCATTAAAGGGTATGGAGGGGAGTGAGAAGAAAGTTGGTAAAAATCCTGTACTGAAAACTAAAACCTGTCTTGGAAAGTGGCCAAAAAATGGTTTATAGTAAGGTTTGAAAAGCTAGAATAAGCCATGGCCCAGGGGTTGCTCCTAGTGGCTCCCGAAAGAGGAGAGTAAGAGTGATGGCACTGGACATACCCACTGCCACCCAGGGCGGAGGTGGAGAGGGTGGGGGGGAGAGGGGTGCAGGGGCCACCCTAGCCCACCGCAGAGCCAGGTCTGGAGGGTGGCAGTCCTGGGAGGCAGCCACAGTAGCAGGAAGATTTTTCCCTTGCAGTCACAGGTCTGGAGCTTCTCTTGCCTCACAGGTCGAAAGCCTTACTTCAGGTCCCCAAGAGTCTCTTAAGATTGTTGTGACAGCCCCTGCCTCCTGCCGTCCCCACATTTCAAATTCTACCATAAGGATGTCACCATAAGGATGAGCCTTCGAAAACACAGATGGGATCACACTGCTCAAAACTTCTCATGGTTCCTGGTTGCCAACAAAGGAAATTCCAAACTTCTTAGCATGGTATTCAATGCTTTCCACAGCCTTGCCCTAGTCTACTTTTCCAGAGCCATCTCCAGCTTCTCCTAGCAAGCCCAGCCCCCCTGCAGTGCTGGCACTCTATAAAGCAAACCAGTCTCCCCCAAGCCTTGAACTCCTGGCTCTTCTGTGCCTCCGTACACTGCCCTAACTCCTCACCTGGCCTCTCTCCCAAACGAGCCCTATTCACCCTTTTTAAAAATACAAAGAAATAAAAATGTAAACTTTTAAAATAATACGTGTGCAGGATTTAATAATTGTTAAAGGAGCAGAAGATTTCAAATGCAGTGAAACAATCTGTCACCTTCTTTCTCCCTTTCCCCAGACCCTCTTCCTTATCCAAACCTTTCACTTTTTAACTTTCTTTCCCGGTGGTTCCCTTCATTTCTCCAAAAACTATTTCTGGAGATAACTATTTGTTATTTCATCAATTTTATATAGGCTTTTTTTTCCCCTCTGACTCAAATAAATCAGTGTTTGGCACACATAGAGCATATCTCTAGTTTTATTTGCCCAGTGGAAACTTTGGAGCATTTTAAGATTATGGACAAAAAGAAGCAAAGTATGATAAAGGAGTAAGGGTTCAGGCTAGGAAGTCATTCTGGCCGAGTCCAGATTGTTAACGAACTACTTATCATTGGGGTGATCTTGGCCAATTGACTAACCTTTCTGTGCTTATAACATCTTTGTGAGTAGCAAAGGATACAAATTAGGGTTTCCTTCACTGTGAAATCAGGGTTTCCTTCACTGTGAAATCTGTACTGATCTCTCCCTAGACCTTCAGCAAAATTGTCATCTGCAAAAATGGCTGCTCAAGGGTTCAGGAGCTGCTTCCAAAACCCAAGTTCCCCTTGGTCTGGCTTTACTCCCTCATCTTGCAAAAGTACATTCTCCAGTGACTTCCTTAGAGAGATATGTAGCCTTAAGACTTTCTACACCTCCTCTGTCTGAAAATGTTTTCTCTTCTGCCTTCAAAATTCACAGTGATTTTTCTGGATATAGACTTCTAGTTGAAAGTTATTTTCTTCATAATTTGAAGCACTGCTTTATTATATTCTAACACCTCGTGTTGTTCTTACAAGTCTCCAATGCCCACTTACTCGGGGGTTGTCTCTCATTTTTTTCTTCATTTCTCTCTCTCTGAAGACATTTAAATTTTTTCTTTCATTATTAGTGTTCCGCATTTTTATGTTGCCTCATGATGGGTATTAAGTAAAAACTTCTTTCTCAACTTTTGTATCTTTCAACTCTGGGAGATTCTCTTATAATGTTTCTTTAATACTTCCTTCCCACATATTTGTCTTTTTAGTTTTCCTTTCCGGTGGTTATTGAGCTCCTGGATTATTCTAAATGCTATTTTTTTGTTGGTGATCGTCATTTTATACTCTTTTTCTTTTTCTTTTCCTTATTCTTTATTTTCTCCTCCACCTTTTTAGTTGGCATGTCATAGCATCTTGCTTAACTGGTGTGGTATCTTCATGAATATCTCTGAGGATATAAATTTGTCTCTTTCAAGCTCCTTATTTACCTTGAGTTATCTCTTGCTTTCTTACAGGGTCATTCCTCTATTTCACAATGTTTCCTTTTCATGTACCGCAATTCCCTCAAATACCTAGTCATTGACGGGATGAGCAAAGCTTACTGTGAACTCACCATACACCAGCAGGCATTGGTTGACTATTGACTTCCATTTCAGGGTGAGTAGAAATGGACAGAAGTGTCATTAGCTCCAGCACTAACAACAGGCTGTTCAGTTTTGTTAGAGAGGAACGATTCTTCCCCCCCATGACCTCAGGGTGGAGAAGGCAAGGGTTTCTCTCAGCCCAAATCTCCCTCCTGCCCACCATCAAATCAAGAGATTTTGAGCCATCCCAGGAATTTGCAAGAACAATTTCCCTTGACAGTGGTCTGCATCATGTATATTCTTCACTGCATCTTCCTCTGTCCGCCTCACTTCATCAGCCCCCAGTCCTTCTCCTACTTTCCACAGTCGATGTATCACACAATTGCTTATCCTCTGAAGACCTCTCCACATTCTCTTCATTGCTGGTAATTTGTACCAGTTCTTATTTCTTTGCCATCATATCATGAAAGCTCTGAAGTTTAAAAATAATAATAAATGTGTGCGTCAAGAAACCAAAAATAAAAATGACAATTCTAGAAGTTTCCAGAGAGAAGGTGTAGGTTTCCTGGAAAGGAACAAGAATTCTCAATATCAACAATAAATGCTGGCCAAAAGAATAATTTTTCCACTGTTGAAAGACGAGCTGTCAACCTAGAATTTTAATACCAATTAGACTATTTTTAAAATTTTGGGCAAGCTAATGGTATCTCAGGCATATGTAAAATATTCTCTTGGAAGAAATACTCTAGTAAGAAAAGAAATAAATGCAGGAAAATACTATGAGACTTACATTAATTAACAATAAACTAGCATAATAAACATCATTTTTCCCTAAAAAAAAACAATAAAATGTTAAGATACAGCGAGAGAAGTAGAATTGAAAAGACCCACAGAGTGTCATATGACATAGAGAATAAATAAGACCATCCACACCTAGACACATTACAGTGAATTTATAAAGTACCAAAACTGGCAAGGAATAAATTAAAAGCTTATGTAGATAAATGGCCATTATAGAAATTAAATTATCAATCACTTTGTGAGGTTAATAAATAAAATCTTGATTCCAAAAGAGGATAAGAACATCAAAAAAAGCTATAGTTTCTATATATACATGGATAATTATATGTCTAGCTTATATAAGAAACTCAGGAATCTTCATGAAAAAGATTGGAGACCACCCCCAAATGAGCAAAACATATAACAATACACAATTTAGAGAAAAGATACCAAGTATGGGATGAGACCTGTATTTCTAGGAAGACTTGGAAATCAGAGAACTACAAATTTTAAAACAGCAATATACTATTTCACACAAATCCAAGATACAACGATTAGAAATCTGGGTAATACCAAGTGATGGGCAGACTCAGGGAAGTAGATGTGTTCATGTATTTCCGGACCAAGATTAAACCAGAACAGCCATTCTGGAAAGCAACCAGGCAGTACTTAGTGAAATTAAGTGAGCATGTACTTTATGCCCAGCATTCCCCCCATGCTGGGTATGTGCCCAGAGAAACTCTTGAAAGAGCCAAGGGAGCGTGTATACATGCCTACTTGTCCTATCATTAGAGAAAGTGTTGCCTGGATCAGGGATTGGTTGTTGAGGGGAGGGGGAATGAGGGAAGAGGCAGAAGAGAACTTGGGATGAAGATCAGGGATGAACAGGAAAAACAAATAATGAAACAAAACCAGAATGCAAGACAAACTAAAGAATGTGTTTAACTCCATTCTGAGGCTCCACAAAACAAAACCCATGAGGCACCAGCATCTATCTACCACCTGGTACCCTAGCCTGGGTCAAGGTACTTCTGGTAGGAAAACAAATCAACGAGCAGGAGCTGCCAGATGGCATCACTTGCTTTGACCTAAGAGATAGGTTGTGGAGTGGAGGACCTGACCTCTCCTGTCCTGGACCTTCCAAGAATCTCCCTGGCCTCCTCCATTCATCTGGCCTCTTGGAAAGAAAGAGAAGGCCTCGCCTTCTGTAAACAAATCCCTCCCTGGCCCTCACTGATCTCCAGGCTTATTGTCTCCCACCCAAATCTCATTTCCTTCAGCAGCACCATTTAGAGTGGGTTGCTCAATCCCGCAGCAATCCCACCTGCTTCACCCGGGGTCACATTGGAGCAGTGTCAACATTTGTCCCTGTACTCACGGGGGGCGGCCCTGTAGCCATTGCACGGGTCTCCCACCCTTGTGCAGAGAAGAACTAAGGAAGCCGATGAAGGCAAGATCCGTGCTTTCTGGGGGAAGTGATTCCTCGGCTTCCTTCTGCACCCTCCTAGGTAGTAAATTACACACCTGGATAAAGAAACCCCACCTCCCCCAGATAAGGAGCCGAAAGGACTTACAGAAATGACACAGTAATACAGACAAGGCAGTACAAAGGTGAACTTGAAGAGCCGGTGAATTTACAAGAGGCAGATTTTCTTTTCAGTGGGCACATGACTGGCCCCTTTTTTCTCCCACATATGCCTGCACTCGACTTCCCTTCTAGGACCAAATCCTCAGGTTTTCCATTTGCCCTGGATTCCTAGTCCAAGCGTCTTGCCTCACCTCGTTCCCCAGCACCGTCTTCCCCATCTCCTTCCACCCACCTGGAGTGGAGAGCCTCCATCTTGGACTTCTCCAGACTTCACCAGACCTCAGAATGGCCCCAAATGCTTTCCAGCTTGCTTGTCCTCAACTGCTAAAGAGATCAGGGAACAGTGCTCAGGAAGCTTACCCTAGGGGCAAAGTAGAACACTGAGGCCTTATAGAGAAAAACTACAGAAGTACGAGTTAGAGATAGGCCCTGCCCTTACAGAAGATGACTTAGGGTCTGTGGGTCACCTGTTAAGTGAAAGCCATTTTCCCTCATTTTCTCTGTTTTCCAGATGAGTTAACTGAGTCTCTCAGAGGTTGAGCCTCTCGAGTAGCTGCTGGCAAGGGGTGACTCCGGGACTTCAAACGCCAAGCCCGGGCGTTTTTCACAACATCACAATTGCATTAAGGAGAATCAACCCTACTTGGGAATACAGAGCACTGTGCCCTGAAATCGACTCAAAGTATTTTCAAAATAGCCTGTTAGCAAGAACTAAGCGGTGATCAAAAAAACTCTGAGCTTGAGGGCTCCGGTCTTGTCTGCGGAAAGGAAGGGTTCAACAGAGAAAGATTCCTGACAGGGGTGGAGGGCCCTTTGAAATCAAGTGTGAAAGGACAGAGGGCTCTAGATTGGCAGGGAAGAGAAAATAAAGCAGGCGTAAGCATCTTCCCTTACGGTTGCTTAGACATTCCTCCTGTCCCGGAATGAATTTTCCACTCTGTCTTCCAGAATAAGAGGACACACGCTGAAACGTGGCAGGGTGGATTCAAGTTAAATAGCCCCCAAAAGTATCTCTGGTGATGAGGTGGTTAAATACCAAACTCTTTCCCTAAAGGAAGTGGTGAAATGTAGATTTTTTTTTCCCCCTCAGATGATTCTGGCTGGCTGCTGCTGGAGACATGGTTCTAGAAGCTTCCTCTGGAAACAGCAGTCCTGCTGCCCCACGATGACTTTATTATGCTCACATTAAGCAGGTTCGGGGCAACCTGTGGAACAGTAGTTACTCAACCCCAGACCCTCCCTGAGAGCTACGACTGCAAAAGCTTATTCTCACCTTTCCTCCCTGGTTCCCATACTCCGACAAGCATGAACCAGAAAGGGCCTGAGTCACCGGGACACGTGACAGAAAGTGCACACAGGGCCTCTCCACACTTGGCACGGCCTCATGAAACCAAAATCACTGGTGCCCTGTGAGCTGAGGAGCACCAGGCAGGTATGGGGTTGCCGTCAGGAAACAACCCAAAGCAGCCACCTCAAACATTGGAGAAAACCCCTACTTGGAAATGAGGGAGTCCAAGCCCAGTGGCCTGACTGAAGGGCCAGTCTAGGGGGCTTAACTTAAAGCCTGTTGCCCACGTTTGGGGTCTGTGAGAGGCTGCAGGACTAGGCCTGCTGAAGGGAGGCCTCAGCACCACACACTGTTTTCCACAGCAGGGAATCCTCGTTGTGGCTCCTTCCTGGCTCTCTGGCTGCTGCTAAGGTATGTGTTAGTCAGTCAGTCAGTCAGTCAGTTGATTAGTTAGTTAATTGCTTGGTTAATTAGTTCGTTAGTTCTACAAATAGCACAAAGGCACAGCCCACCACCTAGAAAATGATGTTTCACAGGCTCATTAATGATTTCACTGCCCTTGAGGGAAATCCGAAAACAGCCTTGAACAGGAAGACTGTGTGAAGAAACTTTTTTCCTCCTGCTGTCGTGATTTCCATCTTCCTAAGAACCATAGACTTCAAGTTAGTCAAGTTAGTCAGATCTTAGGTATCGTCTAGTGTAAGCCCATTGTTTTCCAGGAAAGGAAGCCCAAGCCCAGAGAGATGAAGTGACTTGCCTGGAGTCACACATCCTGTCAGTGTCCTTTGCCTGAGATGGACCAGCATACATCCAAGGTGAAGGAGGAGGAAGCAGGCCATTTCTCCCTTGTGCTTCAGGTAATGAGGTTTGCCTAATGTTGACAAGTATAGTTTTAGAGGTTTCTGCCTCCTGTCCATGTCCCAACCACCACCATGGTCACCAAATACACACACACAAAAATGCCCTGCTCTACTGCTTCTAAGAACTCACTAAACTTTTTATTTCCGTGAGAAGATCTTAAATTTAGAGGTGCCATGTATTCCCTCCAGGAGAAATAAGAATGGCTTCCTGGCCCCCAGAAGGAGTTGGCTATCTCTGGCAAGTTCCCGCTGAGTGATAAATGCAGGGGTTTTGCCATCCAGAGTTGCCACTTTTTTTTTCTCTCTCTTTTCTTTTTTTTCCATTCTTGCCTCCCAATTTCTAGAACCCACCTTGTCACCACTAAAGTGGATCAGTCAGGTAGACGTGTGGATGGTTATAAGAGCCAGGGTTTTCAAATCAAAAGCACTCCATACATGTCAGCCACATGACCTTACTCAAGACATTTAATGATTGGCATCTTCAGATTAAGGACAATGATGCCATGGCACCATGAGCATGAAATGAGTGAGATCGCATTTTGGGAAAACCCTTTTGAAATTGTTGAGAGGAAACATAAGAGATTTTCATTATTGACTATGAGCTGCCCTATGCCTGATCATGCATTAGAGTTCATGGCCAAAAGGAAGGGTGTTGGCTGCTGGGTTGGACTGGAGACACAGCCGGAGATTGAAGTATGGTCTCCTCCACCTGTGTGCACAGGAAGTTGTCCCTTCCCTCAATCCTCAGAGGGGGCTCATCGGAGGCAGGTCGTGTCTGGAGCAAGATGTTGAGCACAGTCCCAGAATGTACTGTGTCTGCTGCATGTCAGCCTCAGCCCCTCTGCGTGCTTCTTTTTTCTTCTCTCTTTTTTTTCTTTTCCTTTTTTTCTTTTTTCTTCTTCTTTTTTTTCTTCCCCTGAGTTGGGTTCTCATGGCTTCTGGAGCATTTTAAAGAGGCTGTGTCACTACTGGCCTGGACAACAGACAGCTTGCTCTAAGGCAATATCCCATTTTTTCCCACAGTCTGAGCTTGTGCAAATGGAGAATACTGGGGATGTGGACACCTGTTCCCTACTGCCCATGTCCTTCAAGCACTCAGTCCACCCTCTGACTCCAATATCGTCAATAGTCTTGACAAGAAATGATAATCTTCTACCCAACTGAGGGTGATATCCTCTACCTTAAGACTTTGCTCCTTCCAGAAAGAGTGTCCTCTATACTCAAGTTAACCATACCACCTATTTAGTCACTTCTTCCTGATCCCTCCTCTCTCCCTCAGTGAGCATGGCTGACCCCATTAGCAGCCCCTTCAGTTTCTCTCCACAGACCTCTTGGCCTCTGCTCGTGAGCACATTCAGACTCCTAATGATTCGAGAAATGTTCCTTGATGTTTCTTATAATATTTACAATCTTATTTTTACTTTCTTTCCATTGCTACACTTCTTAAATCACTGATCTATATGACCGATCCCTTCTTTTCCTAAAATCAGTATCTTGCCTTTCCTCATGCTCTATGAAAACTTGGCTCCCAAAGGTCACCAGGGTGTCATCTAAAGATTAGTGGCTAATTTTCAGTCCTCATTCTTCCTCAGGAGTGTGGATGTTCCACTCAGTGGGATTTACTCCTCCTGTGACTTCCATGGCATCACCAACCTCATGTCCCCATCTCTCTGCCTGTTCCCATGTCAACTTTGTCAAGTCCTTTTCCTTTTACTGGCTCCTTAAAATAGACATTTGTCAGGATCTAGCTCCCAGGCCCCCTGCTACTCTGTTTATTTTTTGGTTTATTTCTTCCACTCACGTAGAGGAGTGTTTGTTTCATTCTGAAAACATGTCCAAAATCTTAATTTCCATATACCTGAAATTGCCCATTGGATATTGTCTTCCTCAGAATCTGCATAGTGATTTAATATATCTAAAATTAATTTCATCCTCTTTCTGGCTTCCATGTTTCTATTAATAGCACAACTTCTCTCTTGATTACTCACTAAAGGGTTAAACTTAGGAACTATTCCTAATTTCTCGACCTCTCTCACCCCCATATTTAGTCAATTACCAAGTCAAGTCAGTTCTTTTTCTAAAAAATTTTGCCAGCTCCTCTTCCTCTTATCCATTTTGTTCCTACTGACTTCACCTTCCTTAATTCAGAAAATTCATTTTTTAAATTTATACATTTAACACATATGCATTAAGGGCCCATTCTGTGCCAGGCTCTGTTCAGGGAACTAGGCAAAGAGAAACAGACACAGACTATCCCTGCTTCAGCAATGGAATTTACAGTCTGGTAAGAGAGACAGATGTTGCTCAAGAAAACACTAATGAATATATGACTGTAAATTGAGATGAGTGCTCTGAAAGAGAAGAACGCAATTAAGAATTGAGACATGAAGCATGAGTAGAAGTTGATGAGAAAAATGAATGTGCCATGCTGAGAGAAGGGAGAGCTACTCAGTGATGGCATAATTTATTCAAACCATTTGATCAAAAGGAACATAGCAGGTCCACGAAACTGAAAGAGGCCAGTGAGGCTGGAGCCGAGACAGCGAGGCGGGAAATGAAGCGGAGAAGGAGGGGAAAGACCACGTCAGCCCTGGTCAATCAGGGTGAGTTAATTGTTTGGACTCCATCTTAAAATTAATGAGGAACAAATAAAGAGTCTTCACTATTACTCACTTTGACTACAGGAAAGGCCTTCTGCTTGAGAGTCTGGCTTTCCTACTCCAGTCTATGCTGCAAGTCATTACAAGAGTTTTCATATGCTAAAACTCCAACCTTTCTAGATTTATATCCAAGACTATATCTTTTTTTCCCATATCTTTGAATATACCAAAAACCATTAAATAGTATACTTTCAGTGGATAAATGGTATGGTATGTGAATTACATCGCCACAAAGGTATTAAAAAGTCAAGCGATGTCTATAAATAATAAACGATTAGGAAATTTAACACAAGAGGGGGCACCTGGGTGGCTCAGTAGGTTGGGCCACTGCCTTCAGCTCTGGTTGTGATCTCAGGGTCCTGGAATCGAGTCCCACATCGGGCTCTCTACTTGGCGGAAGAGGGAAGCCTGCTTCCCTCTCTCTCTCTCTTCCTGCTTATGATCTCTCTCTGTCAGATAAATAAATAAAATCTTAAAAAAAAAAAAAAAGAAAATTTAACGCAAGAAATTTCATTCACAAAATCCATGAAATCTGTAAGTTGCCTAGAAAGCTAACGCATACTGTGTAAAATTTTTATTGAGAAAATTGCAATATTAAAATGCTTAAGAAAAGACCCTAATAAATGGAGAAATAAAGCATGTCCATGAATGGACTATTCAATATTGCAAAAACATCAAGTCTCCCTAAATAAATCCATAAAAGAAATAGGATTCCACTCAGATGTTTATTTGATCCTTATAGTCACACAGAAGAGAAAGGTGCTGAAAACAGTCAAGACATTGCTGAAGAAGACAAAGTGAGAAACAAGGCTTGCCCTACCAGAGATCAAGACTTCCTATAGAGTAGAATTATGGACAGATTGTATTGGGAAGGGAAGAGCAAATAAACCGATGGAACCAAATAGAGAGCTCAGAAACAGACTTTCATATCAATTAAAACTTCGTGAATGAGACAAGTGACCTTAAAAAAAAAAAATCAATGGAGATTTTTTTTTAAAGATGGGATATTTAATAAATAATCCTAATACAACAGATTATCTACAAAATTTTATCTCCCCCATCCCACCAACCACAGAAATCAATTCCAAATGACTTAAATACAAATTGGAAAAGAAAATTTCACAATTTTTAGAAGAAAATTGGGAGAGTATCTTCGTGATCTCAGGGCAAAGATTTTCTTAAGCAAAAAAGCATTAACATTTTATGAAAAAAATGGATTGATTTGATTAAATGGGTTTTTCTAAATTTCTGCAGTGTTACAAATATAAAAACAAAGTGCAAAGATAAGCGATAGCCTGAGAGACTATATTTTCAATGCATACAATCAACAAAAGAGTAATGTCCAAAAAATATGAAATGCTTCTTTATTTCAATAAGAAAGAATAACCCAATAGAAAATGGTCAAAAGATACAAACAGATAATATATAGGAGACCCAAGTGGCCCATATACTTTTGAAATGAAGTTCAACCTGCCTAGAATCAGGAAAATGGAAACCTTTTTTTTTTTTTTACTTAAAGCTTGTCATGGGGCTCCTGGGTTGCTCAGTGGGTTGGGGCCTCTGCCTTCGGCTCAGGTCGTGATCCCCGGGGTCCTGGGATTGAGCCCCGTGTCGGACTCTCTGCTTGGCGGGGAGCCTGCTTCCTCCTCTCTCTCTGCTTGCCTCTCTGCCAAATTGTGATTTCTCTCTGTCAAATAAATAAAATATTTAAAAATAAATAAATTAAATTAAATTAAAGCTTGTCAGTACCAAATATTCTAAAAATACAGAAAAAATGAGCTCTTATAATCTGCTAATAAGAATGTAAATTGGTACAGCCCACTATGGATTAAAATTAAGAGTAAAACTAAGGATATGCATTCTTAGGACAGACAGAAATTCTCCTTCTAGATATATACACTTTAGAAAAACTGTAGCACAGATTTCACTGGAAAGCTTGTTCCTAAATTTTTTGCACTAACTGCCATAGCTAAAGAAAAAACTTAAACAGAAGAATGAATAGTTTTGATTTAATATCAATAGCAATTAAAATGGACTACCATGGATTAATCCAAAAAATTACCTTGGCTCACAAGAAAAGAAGAAACTACCTCTTAAATAACATACAGTATGATAGACACCATTTATACACATTTTTAAAACATGAAAAACAATATTTTGTGTAATATATTGTCACATAAATGTGTAGCGAATATTAAAAACATACATAGAAATGACAATGACAGGAGCCTGTGTGGCTCAGTGGGTTAAACCTCTGACTCTTGGTTTGGCTCAGGCCAGGATCTCTTGGGTTGTGAGATCCAGCCCTGAGGCGGGCTCCATGGCCAGCAGGGAGTCTGCTTTAAGATTCATGCTCTCTTGTGCATATGCACTCTCTCGCTCTCTCTCAAATAAATAAGTAAATCTTCAAAAAGAAAAGGGAAATAACAATCAGAAGCAGAAAAAATGACTCTTGGGGTGAGGGTGGGGGTTGAGGATAACTGAGGGAAGTGACCAGGGGTGGAGTTCCACAAGGGATTGGATTATTTCTGTACTCCTCCCCAAATATGACAAAATTTAACATTTTAAAACTGGTGGTGAGCATAAAGAATTCTTACAAATATTATCCATTTCTATATGTCGAAATATTTAATAATAATAAATAAAAAGAAGTAAAAACCTAGATTGTTACAAATACACTAAACAAGGAGTTACTATCTTTAATATAAAAAAATCTCTTGCAAATAAAGGAGGTCAAAACATCCATGATAGGGGTATCTAGGTGGCTCAGTTGTTAAGTGTCTGCCTTCAGCTCAGCTCATGATCCCAGTGTCCTGGAATCGCGCCCTGCAGGAAGCCTGCTTCTCCCTCTCCCTCTCCTACTCCCCCTGCTGTGTTCCCTCTCTCCCTGTCTGTCAAATAAATAAATAAAATATTAAAAAAAT
The DNA here is from genome assembly GCF_030435805.1 of Mustela lutreola. Classification (NCBI taxonomy): domain Eukaryota; kingdom Metazoa; phylum Chordata; class Mammalia; order Carnivora; family Mustelidae; genus Mustela; species Mustela lutreola. Next base: position 94,742,307 of record NC_081297.1, read on the forward strand.
ATCCATGATAGATGATTGAGAAAATAACATGAACCGAGAATTTTAGAGAAAATAAAGTATTGTTAATAAACATTTTTATCAAATAAGTTGCTATTATTTTCACATACTGGCACAACAAAAATATTTTTCTTAGAATTCTCAATGTTGGCAAAGGTGATTCCATGGACACTGATATGCCACTAGTAAGACTATAAGTTACTATCAATAGTCAAAAAACTATTTGGCAATTTGCATAAAACTCTCCATATATTTTTTTTAATCTCACAATTATACCTCCAGTTATCTACCAGAAACAAAACTAGGAATGTAATGAAGATTTGTGTTCAGAGATGTTATTTATTGCATTGTTTATAATAATAGCCCAAAAAGGGGAGATAAACACATAAATATCCAAACTAAGGAAATGATTTAATAACTTACAGATTATGGTTGACCCATAAAATAGACTATTATGTAGCATTTTATCTCTGATGATGCTTATCAAGCATTCGCAGAGATACTGGGGAATAACTGTGATGCAGTTTTCAGTGACAGGTAGGGCTTAGATCTGCATCACAATGCTGCCCCAGCAACATAAATATGCACAGGGGTCTCATTATCTACATACTCCTTATCCAAGCAAGATTTAGTTGCAAGATTTAGTAAAATAAGGAAAGGACATTTGGATAGCCACACAAATCACTAACAAATGAGGATCTCTAGAATTTGATCAATTAAAAAAAAAAAAAAACAAAGAGAAAATTAACAAGAATGATGACAAGAGGGACCAAGCAAAAGAGAATACTCTATTAAAGTATTATGAGAGGCAAGTCGGGAAATTGATGAACTCTTCAAATATTTTTGCACAATTGGTTCTCTTTATAATTGTGCTACAAAATAATCAAACATAGAATGAAAGATGTAGTATTTTTTTTTAAGATTCTATTTATTTATTTGACAGACAAAGATCACAAGTAGGCAGAGAGGCAGGCAGAGAGAAAGAAAGGGGAGGAAGCAGGCTCCCCGCTGAGCAGAAAGCCCAATGTGGGGCTTGATACCAGGATCCCGGGATCATGACCTAAGCTGAAGGCAGAGGTTTTAACCCACTGAGCCACCCAGGCACCCTGAAAGATGTGGTATTAAGGTATCTTTCATTTTCTTGGGAAAAATCCTCCCACAATCCCTTCCCCCATCATTTTGTTTATTAACATTTTCTTCTGAGATTTAGTGTACAATTGCAAGTAGAACCTAACCTTTATTTTAAAGGTTTATAATAAAATTATCTGTATATTTTTTATTATATTCTCATGATAAAAATCATACTCTAACTACTTGTGAAATTTTGATTCTCATTTTAATTGATTAACTTCAGATGATTCTAAGTCTAGGTCTTGACAAAGATCTAATAATTGTTATATATAGAAAATAAAGAATAGGGGCGCCTGGGTGGCTCAGTGGGTTAAGCCTCAGCCTTTGGCTCGGGTCATGATCCCAGGGTCCTGGGATAGAGTCCCGCATTGGGCTCTCTGCTCAGCAGGGAACCTGCTTCCCCCTCTCTCTCTGCCTGCCTTTCTGCCTGCTTGTGATTTCTCTCTCTGTGTCAAATGAATCAATAAAATATTTAAAAAAAGAAAAATAAAGAAAATAAAGAATAGAACAGCACCATCCAATAGAAATGTAATGCGACCCACTGTGTAATTAGGTAAAAGTCATTCTAATGGTATATTGTACTTACAATTATCCAAAATATAGCAATTTCAACATGTAATCAATATTAAAATTATTAACGAGATTTTTTTTTACTAAATCTCCAAAATCCAGTGTGTATTTGACATGGTACATCTCAATTTGAACTGCCACATTTCAAGTATCACATAGCTCAGGCATAGAAGAAAATGTACCAGTGTTTTTCAAAAATGCATATAAAATTGGTTGTGCATGGGGATTAAGACTTGAGCTACTAGTTTCATAATTTTAAAATTTTAAAACTTTGGCACTTCAGTATTTTTAGCTGTTTTCATTTATGAAAGGTAAACTTTTTCTATATCTCTCACTTATGGCTTGAATACTTAAATAATTTTTTTCCTGTTTCTCTTTATATCTTTTGCTAGTTGCATTTCATTTCCTGCTTTAGCTCTTCTGGTTTTCTCAGAAAATTATTTCAATTTTTGACCATCCTTTTCACTGGTTGCCTGGCAAACTTCCACTTCTGAGATCATTTTAAAGCAACCCTTGACCCTGCCAAATTAATTTCTTTCTACCCTTCCCTGTTTTCTCATGGATCAAGATCTTTTTTCTTATGTTATTAAAACCATATTGTTTTCCTATGAAACAAGCCGTTCTCTTAGACCTCTTTGTCTTTAAAAATACCCTCCCCCAGGGGACCCTTTAAGCTAGTGGACTCCGGTGTTGATTATCATTCCTTTTTCTCCTACTGGTTTCCTTCCTTCAGTCCTTCAGAATCATACATTTACAATGTATAAATATACAGTCACTTTCAACCAGATTGATAAATTTAAATTTTCAAATACTTATGCCTGTACATAAGTATCACATCAAGAGTTGCATTTTCAACCCAGTGATTTGATTTCTCCCTCACCTGCCATAAAGGCCTATTTGTCCTACATGCACTTGAGAATTCCCATTATGTCACCTTCATGCTGTCCCCTTTCAAAGAAGGGCTACTATTGCATTGTGTATCATAAACTTTGGGTAAATGGTTCAAAGAAAACTGTGGAGCTTGCTCAAAAGATAATGTATCATTTTCTTAAAAACTAATTGCTCAATTTCACTTTTTTGATGTCCCTCAAATCCCTGAATTGGGACTTTAAGAGAGAAGAGAAGGGAGAAAAGAATTATCACTACATGTATGATCTAAATAATTTTGAAATTTTCCCTGAATAGTAGACAGCTGGTACTCATTATTATAAGAAATGACATAGTCAGAAACTGGCAGTTTGTTTAAACAATAGAACTGAACTGGGAGGTGCGGGGGGAGGAGGAAGTAACTGAGGTGGAGGAGGGACGTACCCAGGTAGCAACTTATGGAATATAACAGCTTACCAAAGTGATCCGGTCGGATTCACAGATGTTGGAATCCAACTCCCTGAACATCTGCTCAAGAACCCTCACAGGCCACCCACAGAAAACAAGAGGATTTTTTTTTCTCCCTCCAGAGGTGGGAGTGAAGGACTGTGGATAATAGCTTCTTAGTACAGGAAGTAGAAAAATAAAATAGAGCAAACACTAGGATTTGGGGTGGAATGAATTAATGATAATTATATTTGATATGCATTATGGGTAAAAGTGGTGAACCGTACAAATCAAATGAGATTATTTTGGGGAGCTCATTATCTGTTTATATTCTGTCCTTCTATCTGTAGGGCTTGAGGAGACTTGGAAGACCCTCTGAAAATGTTAACATTCTACATAAGTGCACGTAGAGAACAAGGTAAGAAAGAAAAGAAGAAAGAGGTGGAGGAAAAGGAAGGGAGGGACAGAGGGAGGAATTTCAGTTAAGTGTATTTCATGTGTAAAAGAGGTTTCCTGGAGGGGGGGAAAAAGACAAAATATTGGTTAATTAATTAATTAATTAACTTAATTAAGTTATTAATTAAATAGCTTAATGTGATTAAGTTAAAAATATATTTATTGAGTATCTGCTGGGTACAAACTGGTGCTTGGTGCTAAGGAGTATCACCAGATGAGCAGGGTCATTAGAGCTCTGCAGAAGACATAACCAAACCCTCCTTCCCACCACCACATGCCCGCAGAAGATGGTCCAGTTTTTACCCCATCACAAGGCAGGAATCCACACCCTACACCAGTGCAGGACTCCTTCTGAGGCCAATCTGAAGGAGCCTCTGAAGGTAAGGATTCCAGAATTTATCCAGGGTTTTCAGGCTTGACCTTAATCTTGAGTAGTTGTAAAATCATCAATGAGTTTCAAAAACACTATAAAAAAAGTGAAAGGACAACACAGAGTGGAAAAAAATTTGCAAATCATGTACCTAGAATCTAGATATCTAGATCTAGAGTATCTAAAACCTCTTATCTAGATGTTTATCTTGATCTATAATATCTAGACAATATAAAGACCCCTTACAACTCAATCTTACAAAAACAAATAGCCCAATTAAAATATTGGCAGAGTCCTTGAACAGACATTTCTCCAAAGATGTACAAATGGCTGCTAAGCACATGAGAAGATGCTTGACAACATTAGTCATCAAGAAAATGGGAATCAAAACCACAGTGAGATGTTATTTCAATCCACCAGGATAGCTCAATTCTGCAGCCCAGCTTGTTAATTCTGCATTTGTCTCCTCATGGCTATTTATTATGTGGCTAAAAGATACAATGAAGTAAATTGCAAAATTAACAAAGAGAAGGGGAAAAGAAACCCAGGACTGGGACCCAAAAAGAAACACAGCCTCTGGCCCTTCCCCAGGACTCACTCTGTCTTCACTACCCTCAAATGGGCTAGATAGGAGCTCCAGCGAATGATGCAAATCAGAACTGGATGTTTAGGGAGAATGTACAAAGCACTATTTTTGTCTCGGTGAATTTCTTATATCAGTCACTCTCTTCCCCCAAGAAAGTAGGGTTACGGGAAACCCTACTGTCTGGGGCTGAAGAAAGGAACCATATGGTCAGAAGGAAGACCAGAGAACCCAGGAATGGGCACCAGTTGCTGGCTGTCAGCTACTCAATGAATTGCTCAAGCTTTCATGTCTTCGTTTTCCAGTTTTCAAATGATGGTAACATTACCTATGTCACACTGTCACCTTGATGATTAAATGAGATAAGATACCCAAACATTCTGGAAACTTTTAACACAAAGGTTAATTAATATTTATAAAATTAAGAGAGAGGTACCTGGACAGGTGAGAGGATAGATTTCTAAGCAATTAGGGGAGTGAACCAGAGAGACAAAACCTCAAAGGAAGCCTCTGGAGCTAGAGAAAGAACAACACTCAGAAAGCCGGAAAGACCCATCCAAGCCAATGATGGCAACTACCCAAATAACTAGATTCTGCTCTTAACTTGTGAACTTGGGGTTATATTTTTATAATCTTATTGGGCCTACATGCTGCCGGTGATAGAAAGAAAACCAAAGAACACCAGAGGACAGCCTGAACTCCACAGCTGTCAAGGGTTTTAGAGACAAGGAGTGTTGTGTTCCGGAAGCCGTAACTATGGGAGGAACAGAGCTGGCCGCTTACAGCCATCTGGCTACAGTTCTACCACACCCTCATCTCCATCCTGTCTGAAACCGCACCCCTGGGGCCTGCCTGAAGCTGGACCAGAGTCCATATAAATTCGGGGGTAGATCACCTTTTCATAGAGAATCCCCCAGGGAGGCTGTGTTTCTTTTTGGGTCCCAGTCCTGGGTTTCTTTTCCCCTTCTCTTTGTTAATTTTGCAATTTACTTCATTGTATCTTTTAGCCACATAATAAATAGCCATGAGGAGACAAATGCAGAATTAACAAGCTGGGCTGCAGAATTGAGCTATCCTGGTGGATTGAAATAACATCTCACTGTGGTTTTGATTCCCATTTTCTTGATGACTAATGTTGTCAAGCATCTTCTCATGTGCTTAGCAGCCATTTGTACATCTTTGGAGAAATGTCTGTTCAAGGACTCTGCCAATATTTTAATTGGGCTATTTGTTTTTGTAAGATTGAGTTGTAAGGGGTCTTTATATTGTCTAGATATTATAGATCAAGATAAACATCTAGATAAGAGGTTTTAGATACTCTAGATCTAGATATCTAGATTCTAGGTACATGATTTGCAAATTTTTTTCCACTCTGTGTTGTCCTTTCACTTTTTTTATAGTGTTTTTGAAGCACTATTGAAGCTTTTGAAGCACAAAATATTTGAATTTTGACAGAGACTCATTTATCTTTTACTTCTTTCGTGGCTCATGCTTTTGTTGTCAATAAATAAGATTCTGTTGCCAAATTCAAAATCAGGAAGACTTACTCCTGTGTTTTCTTCTAAGAGTTTTATAGTCTTACCTCTTACACTTACGTCTTTGATCTCTTTTGAGTCGATTTTTGTACATGGTGTGATATAGGAGTCCAGCTACATTCTTTTGCCTGTGGATATCTGGTTGTCTCACTACCATTTTTCAGAAAGACTGTTCTTTTCCCTAGTGAAGGGTCATGGCACTCTTGTCAAAAATTGGTTAACACATGGATTTATTTCTGGACTTTAAGTTCTATCCCACTGATTTACATGTCTACGACTATGCCACACTGTCTTGATTGCTGTTGCTTTATAATAAGTTTTAAAATCAAGAACCATGAGTCCCCCAACTTTGTTTGTTTTGTTTTGCTTTGTTTTCAGGACTGTTTATTTATTCTGGTTGTATGAATTTTAGAATCAGCTTGTCTAAGAAGCAAGCGGGAATTCTGATGAGAATTACATTGAATCTGGAGAGTACTACCATCTTAACAATAACAGGTTTTCTGATCCTTGGGGCCAGCTGAGCCACAGTGAGTTAAGCATCTGTCTTGGCCTCAGGTCATAATCCCCAGGGTCATGGGACTGAGCCCTGTGTAGGACTCCCTGCCCAATGGGGAGTCTGCTTAACCCTCTCACTCTGCCCCTCCCCTCGATTCATGTGCTCTCTCTCTCTCTCTCTCTCAGTAGGTTAAATAAAATCTTTTTTTTTTTTTTTTAGTTTTCTAATCTGTAAACATGGAATGATTCTATTTATTTAGAGCTTAATTAATTTATTTCAACAACACTTTGTAGTTTTCAGAGTATAAATTTTGCACTTCTTTTGTTGAATTTATTTCTAAGTCTTTCATTCTTTTTGATACTATTATAAATAGAATTGCTTTCTTAATTTTGTTTTCAGAGTGTTCATTGCAGGTATATTCTGCAACTAGCTGAACTTATTTTTAATCGTTTTTGTGAATTCCTTGGGATTATTTATATATAAGATCATGTCATCTAAAAGTACTTTTATTTCTTCCTTTCCAATCTGCATGACTTTTTATTTCTTTTTGTTGCCAAACTGCTCTGGCTAGATCCTCTAATAAGATGTTGAATAGAAGTGGTGAGGGCAACTTCTTTGTCTTGTTGCTGATGTTTGCTGATGTTTTGTATCTATTCTTCTTACATTAAGGATGATGTTAGCTTTAAGTTTTTCATAGATGCTCTCTACCAAGTTGAGGCAGTTCCGTTCCATTCCTAATTTGTTAGTGTTTTTATCATGAAAGGGTGTTAGATTTGCTGAATGCTTTTTCTACATCTATAAAAATGCTCATGGGGTTTTGGTTTCTTTTTATTCTGGTGTATTACATTATACCAGTAGACCTACCGAAATCTTAAGCTCACAAGAGACCATGAGCACAAATCAACTCATCGCCTCCTGAATTCCTGAGCCCCAGAAACCGTGCAAGATAATAAATTCTTATTCTTTCTTAAGCCACAAAATTTTAGAATAATTCATTATGCAGGAATAGATAATTAATACAGCATTTTTATCACTGTTTTATAAATAAAGAAACAGGTTTGAAGTATTTATCTGCTTCTTAAACCCACCCTGGCTTAAAGACTTGGAAGTGGAAGTGATTTGAACGAGGCCTTCGGCTTCAAATAGATTTTCCTCCATAAAGATCTATTCTGATGATTCAGTCCCCCGTTACTGCAAATTGTCGTCTCTGGTTGGCAAGCCCATCTCATGTGGCTGGGCAAGTAGTTCACTGCATAGGGGCAACTGACTGAAGGGGCAGAGGAGGACTGGTATTCAGCCTGAGTTTTTCCTACCAAGTTTTGTGCCCTGGCTCAGGGCTGAGTCTACCCAGATGAAATGACCCTTTTTCAAATGTGCCCAGAAGCACAGTCTGATGGTGAAGCCATATGCCCAGAGGGTTGAGAGCCCCATAGAAGTACTTTTCTAATTTGTGCAAAGGCACTATGGGCACAATTGGGTTGTTCCAAAAAATTATATAACTGGAAAAAAGTTCAGATTTCCCTGTTTACTAGTTTAACATGCCAATTAGGCAACATTGGTCGATGGGACTAGTCCTGGACAAATTTTTAAATCTCTGACCCAATTTGTTCTTACCACCCTCTTACCTCCCACCCTCTAATACCTCTTCCCTAGAACCTTGCTTTCAGGAAGATGAGCAAGAAAAAGACCTCACAGTATTTGAGTGTCTCCTTTATGCCAGTACATGACCGCTCACCTTCCATACTCATTGCCATTTAATGTCAATAATTCCGAGAGGAAGATATTATTATCCCCATTTTACAGATAAGGAAACCCACTGAGAGAAGTAAAATAATTTGTCCGAGTCCCACAGATAGTAAATGGTGAGACTGAAGTCAAAACTCAAGCTCATCTGATTCCAGAAACCATGTTCCAGCCACCACCCCTTTCTTACATATCTAAAGGCGCTCTCTTGCCGGGAACATCAGCATTCTCACAGAGAACAAATAACATTCAGAGCAATCACATTCAAGACCCTAAGACATGAGATTACGGTAGGCGTTAGGAAGTACCAGCACTCTCCAACATATGACATAGGTCACCCCATTGACTGAAAGGGAGCCCTACTGACCAGTCTCCACAGCTTAATCAGACAATCCCCTGAAGTCCACATCCTGGATCTCAGAGGCTGGTGTACTCCTTAACTCTGAAGCTGGAAAGATCTACTGATATGGGAAGTCAGATGTTCATTCTTTCCTTCAACTGATACTTATGGAGTGTTTACTACGTACCACAGTTACAGCAGTAACCAAGGTAGATACGTTCCCTGACCTCATGGAGCTTAGAAGATAATGGGACTTCTTCCTCTTTATCTGCCCCTTCCCATTTTCACACACACACACAGCAGAGTAGGAGAGACACTATACACTTAGCTCTCCTCATAACCACTACAGTGGAAGGCTCCACTGACTGAGACAGAGATGGTCGTTTAAAAATAAAGTATAGCTGAGAAAGCTGAGGTGATGCTTCCAAGAAACCTTCCTTTTATCTTCTCAAGGGAACAATAACAGCACACACACACACACACACACACACACACAGATGCCTCTAAGCAGCCATTCATGGCGCCACAGGAAGAGGCCCAGACTATACTCCCTCTGATCTGAGGGCGAAGAGAGCTGCGTGACCCGGAACGAACACTGAGGAGAAACGACCTTCAGGGAAAGCTGGTTTCAGAGTCAGGAGTGTTAGCTTGTTATTGCTGAGATTCAACCAGAGAATTCAGAAGGTGGCAGAGTTTGGGTTCACTTCAGAACATGTAGAAAGAATTGACTGGCCACCCAAAACCTTATCTGAACCTAAAATGTCTGCAAAATTGGACAACAACATTCAAAGAAACAACCTTTTTCTTGCAGGCCAAGACTCCTTCTGGATCAGTTGTAACTGAGTAAATATAGAAGCCAAGAAAATTAAACGGAATTTTTGGAACTTGATCCTGGGTGTGCTGCAAGCTGAAGACAGAGATATTTGGGTTTATGAAAGTGGGGTGTAGGCTTGTTTGTCTTAGGGTCCGTCCCATCCTCCAGAACCCTGGCCAAGGTCCTAGAGTCAGGCTGGCTTCCAGGCTCCGTGCAAAGATCAAAGTTCAAGCTGATCAGTCCCAAAACTTCTCCATTGACAATCTATTTTATGGAGAGTATTTGCTGACAATACCCTTGTAAGAAGGAATAGGTTCAAACACTCCAAACACCAGAAAAACTGGTTCAAAAAATGGAATTTGACACCATGTCAAGGAAAAAGATGCATGAGCACTGATAAGATAGCAATATGGTCCATCTCAAGGGGCCCCGTGCAAAGCAAGGAAAAGGCTAGTATGCAGGGATCCAGAACCTGCCTCTCCCATCAGCCAGACCAGCTCAGTTTTCCCTCATCCTAAACTGGGGCTCTGGAAAAGATTTAGTTTGGATGAATAGAGTACAAGTAGAGAAGACAGACAGATGGATGGATCAAATATATAAAACATGAAAACCCCAGTGATGTAGAATGAATGCTGCATTCGGAGTTAGGAGATTGCCCTAGCCCAGAGCGATGCTGGGTCCCTGTGTAGTCTTAGGCAAGATCATAACTTGTAAACCTTGGGGTTGTATCAACTGGTTAGTGCCCAGTGTGGGCTAAAAGTTCTCTAGGGACCGTTATCCCCAACAAAAATTGACTCTCCAGTTGCAAGGATTTGCTAGACAAAGCTTCCAGCTGCCTTAATGACAAGAGCATGAACCCTACCTTGGTCTCTTTCTCTTGAGAAGATGGTGTTTCACATGGAGATAAATCTGAGAAATGGTAAGTCATCTCTATTCTTAGAAGACCCTTGTAACTGAGCACAGAACACAATTTAGAGATGAAATGAACACTATATGCCATGCCCTGGGCCATAATAATAACCCGGCACTCATAGTAATAAAAGCATGCTGTTACTGAGGACTCCCAGGGGTCAGACCTGGGGCCCAGCATTTTATAAACATTAACTCTTTTAATCCCCACCACTTAGAACTATTATGGTTCCTGGGGTGCCTGGAGGGCTCGGTCAGTTAAGCGTCCAACTCTTAATTTCAGCTCAGGTCACAGGGGTTGTGGGATCAACTCCTGTGTCCAGCTCCACACTTTTCAGGGAATCTGCTTGAGGTTCTTTCCTTCTCCCTCTCCCTCCGCCTCTCCCCACTGTGCACACTCTCTTCCTCTCTCTCTAAAATAAATAAATATTTTTTTAAAAAAACTATTATCATTCCTATTTTAAGATGAGGAAACTAAGTCTCAACAAGGGAAAGAGATTCCTCCCACATCACATTGTTGCTCAAATAGCAGAAACAGACGTCAGTGCCAGGCAGTCTAGGGTCACCGCTCCTGATCACTCTGCTGTTCGAAGTGGAGACCAAGATGGTGGCCCCATGGAGCTTTGGAGACTCATCGAGGGAGGGAAGAGAAGTTGTAAAAGCCATGAAATACATTGCCTAGCAGATACGTGGGTATTCCATACAATTCTGGGGGGTGTCTCACAGATACTTTAGAGTAGGCTGGCCAACAAAGCAGTAAGAGAGAGAGCCTGAACAGTGGTTCTCAAAAAAAAAAAAAAAGAAGAAGAAGAAGAAGAAGAAAGAAAAGATGAAATCAGGTCAGTGACCATTGGCAGCATGAAGAAAAGATAAATGGGGAGGTCCCTACAAACAGGGTGAGGGAAGCGTTTTGGTGAAGGAAGACTGCCAGAAATTCATGCCGAGTGTCCAAGAGCCCGGCTCCATTGCTGAATGGTTCTGGGACTGTTCGAATGGGTCTTGTACACCACTGCCTTCCTGGTTTAGGACTGAAAAAGGGTCCTTCAGGGTCAAGTGTGCTGAGAGGGCTCTGCCTCCAGCCACCAACATAGATTTTGTCCGTATTTGTGCTGATTTCTTCAGGAAGGGGTGAAAATGAAGGGACATGAGCTATCATTTAATACATGCCCCCCATGACATTGAACTAAATCTCCCAGCTGTTCCCCTTTCCCATTGCCCCACAGCCTTTGCCTTCTAGCCCAGGATCTCCAGAATCCCAGTCTTTCCCTCCACTCCCCAGTCTACACCTGGGCTTACAAGCTCCACACAGCTTACTTCTTTGGAAAAACGTTCACATCACCATTCTTTCTATCCCAAGCAACAATGAAGCTTCACTGTCCCTCAGAAAGGGTCCAGAAAGGCTAGTCTGCAGGACAGAGACAAAGGGGCCATTGTGATGGAGAGGCACCCCAGGACTGAAACCAACTAGGAGCAGATGGCACACGATTCCTGCCACACACGGACTCAAGTAATACTTGTTGGAAGGAAGGGAGGGAGGCAAGGAAGAAGGGAGAGAAGAAGGAAAAGAAACTTGGATTGATAGTTGCAAGTTTTGTGAAGATTTAGAAACCTCCAGACCCTACTCAGGACCTGCCAGCAGCCAGTGAATTTTATTTTATAAAATGAATCCATGGGGTGCCTGGATGGCTCAGTGGGTTAAGCCTCTGCCTTCAGCTCAGATCATGATCTCAGGGTCCTGGGATCGAGCCCCGCATCGGGCTCTCTGCTCAGCAGGAGCCTGCTTCCCCCCACCCCCCATCCCTGCCTGCCTCTCTGCCTGCTTGTGATCTCTGTCTGTCAAATAAATAAAATCTTTTTTTAAAAAATAAAAAAATAAAATGAATTCAATAATGCACTTCTGTTCATGACCTTGATGGCCGCTCTGTGCATAAATCATGTCCATATCAGTCTGCCTCCCGTACTAAAATATAAGCTACTAAAGACTAATGTGCTGAAACATGTTCTGTTTCCATTTGCCTCTCCTCTCTCCACCCTGCCCTTGGGAGTCTGAGCTCTACCCAGGCTCCCTTGCATTTTGACTTCCAGCGAACTGGCTTGTAAGCCCAGGTGTAGACTGGGGAGTGGAGGGAAAGACTGGGATTCTGGAGATCCTGTACCTCGTCTGGGAGGTACAGACGAAAAACTAGAGGACAGGAAGAGAGAATGGTCCGGGAATTTATTGCTACCTGCTAAGCTGTGTTTGAGCAGTGGCTGTGTTGTTCTACCAAACACCACAACTCCTGGGAAACGGCCCTTCTCCAAAAGCCACAGCCCTCTCCAGGGCTAACAGCCTATCTTTGCCATCACACTTTCAGACTGAGAGGTGGTGTGGGTCTTTCACCATGTCCATGTCCAACCTCCACATTGCATCATTCCTTCCTGCTTCTCTACACCATACCCCACAGCTGTGTAAATTGTCCTTTCATTAAACTCCCATTCACATTTTTATTCATTACGGCTCAGTCCCTTAGTATGGAGCTGATGCTGTGCTGGGCACACCCATCATCGTGGTGCTGGAAGTGAGCCCTGTTCCACCTCTCTCTCTCCTTCCTGCTGGTGCCTTGGAACCCCAGCCCCTGCCCTACAGGGGCAATGTCTGCCTGATTCTTTTTCCTTTATTAAAATTCTATTGGAGGGGATTACTAGATCTCTGGGTTTGGGCTTAGAAATCGCTCTCTCAAGGTAAATATATCTTCTGGGAGGAGCACATGCTTATCTTGATCGTTAAGGAAGTGAATAAGCTTATCGGAATTACTGGGGAAAGTGGATAAATATAACATATTTCGAGACTCTGATTTATTAGCCAGTATTTAAGGGTTATCACTTACGTGACTCCCTAAAGACACAGAATAGCAGATGTTGCTTTCCATGGGGACAAAGGAAGGGAGAGTTTGGTCATGGCATGCTAAGGAGGATGCTGAGGGTGGGTGACTAGAGGGGTGCGAGGCCGTGGAGAACAAGGGAAGGGGATCGTGTCCAAAGATAGGGAAGGACCCTGAAAAGAAACTGCGTTCATTCACATATTTGTACAGGGCTGGGCTGGCCCCACCTATATCCTTCCTCCTTCTCTCCACCCATGACTGCTCTCCTTGAACTGCTACTTCCTCCTCCTCCTCCTCCTCCTCCTCTTTCCCTCCTGTGTCCTTGGGCTCCACTCATACATTGCCTAGTTATAGAGCAAATTCATGTTCATGATTGCCAAAAAGATCCCAGGTACCCCTCATGTACCATCTCAACAGCTGAGGGACTGAGGAAAGTAGGGAATCTGAGCAAGTGTTTCCGTAAGGGCCCCGACATTCATGGCTCTGCCTGGAATGAGTGAGTGTTACATTGATAAAACATCAATAGGCAGGATTCATCCATCCAACAGGCCAAGAACATCCAGTCATCCATGCTGGTGTTCTCAAGATACCCGGGGGCTAGCGTGTTGGCAAACAGGGAGACCTCTCCCTTCCTCAGCATTTAAGTAATGCCAGAGCTAATCTTACCACACAGGGATGGGCGTTACCGACCCTCTGGATGGGACCTTACAGCTGTGTGATTCTCTGAGACACAGGCCTCTTGGTTATCAAGGAGAGGAGAAGGGCAAAGACATGTTACCTCTCTGATCACATGTACAGTCCTGGGCTTTTGCCCATGGGATTTGTAGCAGAGGCTATAGTATCTACTGCAGTATCTTTTTTACCTTGTCAACTGAAGAAATGACAACATTTCCCAGCCTCCACTAAGTTCTGGTCAATGTGTTATTAGCAGAGGCGATGTGTGGCAACTTCCAAAAAATCTCTTTATGAGTTGTCAGGTGCTTCTTTCCCTCTTTCTTAATTGCCCTTCCTTTCCTTCTGTTATTTAGAGTGTGGATGTGATGGCCAGGGCTTGTGAAACCACTCAAGACCCTGAGATGGGAGACAGAGGCAGAGGATAACAGAATATCAAGACCGAAGTCAGAGTTCTTGACTGCACATGACTGTACCAACCCTGGACTGCTTACCTCTAGACTTCTTAAATTTAAAGGAAAATAAATTTATATTTTGTTTAAAACACTCTAATTTTGGTTTCTTTGTTATATATCACCTTATCTGATTCTAATTGATAAAGCATCTCTCCGGGCTTTAGGTATAACACCAAAGCTATCTTGAATAAATTCCAGTCCAGAAATTCCGTTGTTACCTCCTTAATTTCTCTAGAGGTGACCAAATATGGAACTCACTTTCGCTTTCTTTCTAGGGAAATAAAGAAGACAATATTCCCATGGTCCCTGAAGATATCCATCTCTTGGTCTGAATGACAAAGCAGAAAATGGAATAGCATCTAGCTTCCCATCCAGACCAAATTCTGGTTCCCAGGTTTGCCAAGAACAGCTATCCCACAGTCTAATCTATGAAACAGACACATGAAACCCATCCACATTTTGGGTCACAATTGAGATCTGTAATGATTCCATGTCTCCAGATGACTTAGTGATCCTTAGATAAAAAGAGGCTTAGGAAATAAAAATGCATCCTTGTCCTCAGCTGGAAAACAACACTCCATGAGTCAGATCTGACAGCAGGACTGAGGGGCAGAAGGGTGCATCAGGCCATTTCAGGAAGTAGTTAACAGTAGGGGGAAGTGGTGAGCAATGAGAAAGAAGGGTGGGGAATGGTGGGCTGCCAGGGAGCAGACACAGAGTTCCCCATCACTCTTTCCTCCAGTTGTGCCAACCATGCAGTGTGTTTTGGTCCCTTCGTGATCTTGCCTTGATGAAGCTCTTTTCTCCTCACTCTTCACCTTCTCCACTACCATCATGCCTGCCCTAAACATAAACTCTAAATCATTCCCTGAAGAAACTGTGCTTTCCCACTACTACAGGCATCTGTTCATGCTACTCTGGGTGTTTAGAAAGCTTTTAACCCTCTACCAGTTGGAATGACACCTCCTCGGTAAAGCCTTCTTAGATTTCCTCAGGCCAAGTTAGAACATTTTTGCCCTGTGCTTTCAGAACACTTTTATAGAGTCATATGAACTTCTAGTTTAGGGATAAACAAAGGGCTGTATCATATGTACATTTAACTTGCATGGATATAACTGCACATGTTCAGTAAACAAAAAAAGGGAGAAGGAGGAAAAAACAAAGAGAAAGAGAAAGACATATTTTTATTCCTGACATCTTACAAAATATAGCTTCATAATTTTTTTTTAATTAAAAAAAAAAGGAACCTCTTGCTAAAATGCAAAGAAAAAATGAAGGAAGTTTCTGGGGTTTGATTTTAGGGATTTTTGAGGGGTGATTTTCTTGACTATTTGTCATTTCACTTTATATGCTGACTTTGGACTAAATCTCTGAATGGGGGGCTCCTGGGTTGCTCAGTGGGTTAAGCCTCTTCCTTCGGCTCAGGTCATGATCTCAGGGTCCTGTGATAGAGCCCCACATTGGATTCTCTGCTCAGCAGGGAGCCTGCTTCCCCCCACACCCTGCCTGCCTCTCTGCCTTATGATCTCTGTCAAATAAACAAAATCTTAAAAAAATAATAATAATAAAATAAAATAAATAAAATAATGGGACCTGAATGGGACCTGACTCTTCCACATAGCATCACATGGTGACTTCTTTAATTGTCCTAGACAGACTGTTCCAGGCAGGCTATACGCTTCTGAGAGACAGCAACCTGTGCCATTCATTTTGGGGTTTTCTGGGCCTAGCACAGTGTCTAGCAGACAGCTAGTGCTCAATAAACATTGGTTGAAAGAAAAGTCGAATGGTTCCAGCATTTCCCATTGGCTACAACCCAATTAGAATCTGAGGGAAACTGTCTCATCCCACTCACCTCTACAACACCCTCTTCAAACTGTCATCCGATCCCCTCTTTGAAGAGATCTATACATAAGCTAGTCACTTTGCAAAGCAGCAAACTTATGTCTAACAAAGTCCAATCATTAAGAAAGTAGGACTGCGGCACCATGAGCGACAAGGGGAGTTTAATTATGAATTCTACATTGCCACCACCAATAAACTTAGCCATAGGAGGACTCAGAAACCTTTCATTATGGAACTAACCAACACTGACTTTCTGCTATTAGAGTTAGAAACTGAAGGTCCATTTCACTCTTGACAATGATCCTGAGAACTGTCTTTAATATCTCAGTTATCCAGAGACCAGCGTTCCGGGTTGTTCAAAATAGCAGGGAACCTGGAATTAACAGTGGAGTGAAACAATGAGAAAAAAAGTTTCAGTGGAGAAATCAACTTTTGATCGCCCATCATAATAGACCAGAGAGATGGGGACCTGAAAGTGACAGCTGATTTGGCTGAACCAAAAAGAAAATGAGCTCCCATTGTTGCTGGTGCAGAAGACACATGTACATTGTTGGTAAGGAGAGGAATAAGCCTGTCATAAAGTATTGGTTGGTTGGTTGTTTCAACTTCTTTCTCCTAGTTTCTCCCCCCTCTCCTTGATTTTACAGAAAGCCAAAAATCCTTGTTTTATATTCATCCATTAATTCAAGAACTTTTTTTAAATATCTGCTCTGTGTCAGACACTCTGCAGTCTTACAGGTACAGAAGTAATAGGAGATTGTACAATACGTTGGGGTAAAAGCTAGATTAGCATACTAAATAGCATATATGAGAAGCACCTGATCCCAAACTGCAAGAGAAAATAACAATGTCAATAACAATGAAAGAAACTAAAGCATAGTGAGCGTTTACTGTGTATTACATGCTATTCTATGTACTTAATGGATATCAAGTTATTTGATCCCCATAATAACTTGAAGAGGTAGGTAAGCTTATTGTCATTCCCATTTTCACGTGAATTAAAGTGGCAGTGAGGGGAAAGGAAGTAGATATTAAGGCGTATGATGACAGGACTCAGTGACAGATGTGAATGGGTGAGTGAGAGGGAGTCATCTAAGGGAACATCTGAATTTCTGGCTTAAGTGATAGATGGATGGTGGGGCCATCACTGACAAGCATG
Source organism: Mustela lutreola (assembly GCF_030435805.1). Classification (NCBI taxonomy): domain Eukaryota; kingdom Metazoa; phylum Chordata; class Mammalia; order Carnivora; family Mustelidae; genus Mustela; species Mustela lutreola. The sequence goes on from NC_081297.1 coordinate 94,759,557, forward strand.
TTCCATCCAGAGCAGCCCACCATTGGGAGGAGAAGGGGAGAAGTCAGAGCCTCCTTAACCTTTCCCAATCCAATTCTCTGTCATGGTCAAGTGCATGAAGCCATTCTATTGATGTCTGCAAACCAGCCTTTCTGGGAGATTCCTATAAGACCTGAAAGAGTCCAGAAGGCAGAGTGGGCACCTCCAAGAAGATAAGGTGGATATTGTAACAGTAGAGGAAAGACCCACTTAGAGACAGAAGACCTTGTCTAGAGCCTGACTGACCGTGAACCACACAAACCCTCTGAATCCTCACCACTGCTTATTCTGAGACTGCCTTTGCCTGATTACAAGAACTCATGGGGCCCAGGGTGGATCTGCACTATCTTTAGCCTAGTAAGTCTGTAGACTATGCATCAGATACCAGGTAGTAACTAGATAGATACCTTTGAGTCCAAGGTTTAAAGAAGCCAGCCTCTATAGGCCCAGTAGGGGAGGTTGATTCCTAGAAAAAAAACCTGTGGTCCACTGTATCAATTGTGAGAGTATAAAGCAAAGACTCAATGTCAAAGAACCTGAATGGACCAATAAATATAGAGACAAGGAGGGTGGTTAGGTAATTTTCATGCAGAGAAAACATTGGTGCTTTCTGATGGCAATGCAGAAGAGAGGATCAAGAGATCAGGGGAGCAATTTAAGAAATGTTAGAGGTGAGCTCAGGTGAAAACTAGATAGAAAGGTATAAGAATAAGTAGTAGTAAAAAGCACAGCATGGAAACTTACTTCTGGAGATAAGGGTCTTTTGGGGGGCAAATGCAGAAGATCTTTAAGAACTAGGGCCTAGAGAAGTAAGAGGTAGAATATCTAAATAGCATAGGACTCCAGAGAAAAGATATGGACGCCTAAATAGCAACCAAGATGACCTAAAAAAAAAAAAAAAACCTGACCTTGACCATTTTGTGACCACAAGTAGGAGAAAGAGCATTTACCTTGGAAGATATTAATAGAGACACTGTTGGCCGGAGAAAGTGAAAGCAGGGGTGACTGGCCAAAAACTAGGTTAACCAGAACAGAAAACTAGAAGAAGCAAGGTTAAGTAGTAGCGCAGAAGAAGATCGAGAAGGAGATGGGGCAAAGGGAATGTGGGCTTTTACTAAATGAAGTAGTTAAAAGGTTGGCCATGATGGTAAAGCCATTGGTGAGTCTGGGAGAAAATGCAATGTGGTCAAGGGGTAGATGCTTACTCTCACAAAATCATCCATGGAGAGCAACTACAACCCTCCCCGTGACACTTGTGCTGGCAGGCTCACTCACAACAGATGGACGGACCTTGGGACCCTACCTGACATGGCGCTTCCTAGGTTGTCCAGTCCAGTGGTACTCAAGAGAAGAAACCTGCACTAGACTATAATCATGAACAGCTTCCTTCTTCTAGAACTGAGGTTGGCAAATTACAGCCCCTCCCCCCACCCCCAAGCCACATCTACCCAACTGGGCATTTCCTACCTGTGCCAGTCTTTATCAAAAGACAGAGAAAGGGGTGGGGGAGGGAGGGGGGATGGAAAGGGGGTAAGGGTCCAGAGGAGTTGTGTGGTCCTAGACACCATATTGAAAAAATAGGGATATTCACAGACCTCAGAACAGAGGCCCTGCCTACAGGTTATTCTGGTGAGAGAAACACTTATATGTATTTATCCTTGTTTGTCTTCCTTATAATTAGACTGCTAACTCCTCAGGGTAGAACTTGCCTAGCCATAAACTTCTGAGTGTACACTTCATTGCTAAGGGTAAACCACTAAACTCTTTACTAAGACAACAGTAAATATTTATTTTTACTCTCTGGAAACTTTTGTGAAGTAATGGGCAATAGGAATGTGGGCATAATTTGCCCAATTTCTCCCCATTTTAGAATCTGATTAATTTCCTTGGACCTGACTGTATGAGAAATTCTAAGCTGGGTAGGGAACTGTCTCCTTGGTTTCCTTGTGTGTGTGTGTGTGTGTGTGTGTGTGTGTACATGTGTTTTAAATCAGGGATGGCAAGTAGTTTCAGAAAGAGTTTATTAAAATGGTAAGAAGGTTTCCTAAGTTTATTCACTCATCCAAGATTGCAGGAGCTTCAGGCCAGGAGTTGATCTAGGTACTAAGGGTACAATGATGAAAAATACTGACTCTAGAGGTGGAAGTCAAAGTTGGGTGAGGAAAAGCCTCATTCATGGATTGACACCGGCTCTGGTTCTAAATCCGATTCCATACGAGCTGTTTAATTCAATCATCTTTGGCCTGCTGGGCCCACACAGTCCTCTGACACAGAGATGACCCTGCCTGAACATGGTCACATTCTGACTGGGTCCCTCTGCTGGGTCAGACTCATCTCACTGCCCTCACACCCCTGGTAGTACACTTGACTCACTACTTCAACCAGGCTAAGGGGATGGTAGATGCCCTGAGGAGCTCTCTCACAGCCACGCCTCCTCCAACCTTTCCAGAAAGGCCCTCAAGGATTTCTGCAACCGGTCCTTCCAGTTGGGCAGAAATTTCCTGCCTTGGCAATCCAGACGACTTGGCAGTCAAGAAGCATTTTGTTTTGTTTTATTTTAAATGCACAGTACATCCCCAAGCAGCCCCACCCTCTGTTCTAATTCCATTAAATCTATTCCTTTTGGACCTTTTTCTCCACTAGAAAGTGGGACTGGGTGAGAGGTAGGGAGAGAGGCTGGCAAAATGAGAGTGTTCTATAAACATGAAAACGGAGGGTCGCACCTCTGCTTTGCCTCCTTACTTTCTCCTTTCTCGAATCTGTCACTTCCACTCACCAAAACACTCAAGCTTGTGCCCAGTCTCCTCACCCCAAGGAGTAGTAGGCTGGCTTAATTGAGCTGAAATGTATAATGTCACAGGAGCCAGCAATAATTAAAGGGTAAAGCAGACAGCTGTGTCTTCAGAGCAGATGCATACTGCTCTTAATATAAAACTAATAACAATGTCACACTAATATAATTAATGCCTCATTTACTCGGTCCAGTGGGGAATGAACTGTTCTACATAATTGATCTTCCCAGATTCCTGGAGCCAAAAATTTGGGGAATCAAATAGTTTAAACATATTTCATTGTTATGGAAATCTTTCTAAATATGTTGTGTTATTCTCTAGTTTCCTAGATAAAACTCACCCAACATGTTTCATTACCCTCCGTAAGGACAGAACCAGCTCCAACATTACATACCCAGTACCTGGTGGAGTGCTCGGACTCCTAATATATATTGGTAGGACAAATAAATCATCTCCAATATTGGCTTCAAGACCCAAAATAAATGAACTCTTAGGCTTTGGACAGAGAGCTTTTTGGCCTCATCTAAGATTGTGTCTTGCATTCTTATATGTTTTTATAATTCCCCTGTCCCCTGCTTCACCATAAAGTTGCCAGTTTCTTGCTTCTGTTTCTAAATGGAAATGATGCAGTAATGCACGGACTATAATCTGCTCTAAATCAGCAGATTATTAAATTTATTAGGTCATGCCTGAAATAAAAGTAAATGAAAGAGGCCAAGTAGTTCTATGGATTTTTGATGCCCACCCTTGCCACCCAAAGGCTTTTTTGGCTTCCTTCTGGCTTCTCCTCTGTGCTTCAGATGGCTGCTCCTGCTAGATGAGTAACTCCCGAATAAGTCAAGCATTCCCATGAGAACTACAATAGAAACTCATAATAAATGAGTCTTACTTGGGTTAGAACCTCTCACCATATGTCATCCAGGAAAAGATTGCTACTGATCATAGGATCTCACATCTAAATTAACTGGTTCCTCCACACTTGTGAGACAAAGCCAACAGAGCTCACATTCCAGAAAAGGGTGGGGAATGGGGAGCCCCTGATAAGCTATAATATTTTTCAAAATTCACGAGTAAATCTCTCCCAGGATGTGTCAAATAGATCTTCCATTTGCTGGTGCTTTAGGTCTAACAGGCTTTCCCTTTCTGGGTCCCAAAGACTCCAGATCGATCACAGAAGGAACCCGACAGGATTCAGAGTTTCCCAGAGTTTCCCTGGAGTGGAAAGAATCTCTACTTTGTGCTTGACAGCTCTCTGAAAACACAAAGCAAGTGGTTGAAAATCCTGATTGCAAGTTTACCAAGAAATCATTTAGCCTTCAATAATAGATTCTGTCATTCACAAAGTGCAATGAAGACAGCAATGAACTGGTTCAGAATAGTTAGGGAGGATGTGAGGAAATGAGATTAGCATCGGACCATTGGATCCCACCCTCAGTGTGCCTCTGCTACCATCTTGGCTCCAAAGCGAACTGGTTAAGGTTTAAGTTTTCTTCCCCCTCCAGAGGCTGGTCTAGGGCTAGAGAGTTCTTTGTTGGAGTCAATAAGGGAACCAGGAGGCAGAACTCAAGCCTCACCCCTGAGTCAACAGCGGCCACACCAGGTACCTCGGGCAAGTTGTCTGAACCCTTTTTGGATTCTAACTCTTGGTCTGTAAAAGGAGTGATGTGTGCACCCCCTCTGCTCCCTGCATGCTGGGAGACTTGGTTAATTGGTGTTTGGAAAAGCTTGTATCTTTGAATGAAAGCATTTACAAGTTTTGAGCTCTGTTCTTAAGCTGAGTCTTTGTTCACGTGGGTTTTCTTGACTATGCCAAGAGAGCTTCTATAATTTCCCGCTGGAGAACTAATTCCTTAACCCAAAGAGTATGGTGGTGAATAGATGCTTTTATAAACCTCTTCTGTTTCCCTCTGACTCATTTTTCATCTCGTACGTGATCAACACAGACTTTTCAACTCTAAGAGAACTTTTTTGAAAAGTTTTAACTTAAAAAATATATGGTGTCAGCTGGATTTTTCCACATCAAATTGTGGTTTAAAAGCAGTAGTAAACGTTGCTTGCTTTAAAATTTTAAGTTTCAATTTTTAGAAAAGATTATGTTTTGCAAAATTAATAGGTCACCTTCTGATAGTATCTTTTCTTTTAACAGCTGTACTGAGGTATAATGACATACAATAAAATACACTTAAATACACTTAAATAAAATACACTTTAAATTGTATGATTTGAAACGTTTTCACATATACATACATCCATGAAACCATCACCATAATCAAGGTAATTAATCTACCCCCACAATATTTGCCTGGATTCTTTCTCTCAGTAAAATTATTTTGAGATTTACTCCATACTGTTGGGTGTACCAGAGTTCATTCCTTTTTATTGCTAATAAGTATTCCATTGTAAGGATATGCCACATTTGTTTATCTTTTCACTTGTTGATGGATGTTTGGTTGCTTTAACTCGGGATATTACAAATAAAGTTGCTACGGATATTCGTGTACAAGTGTTTGCAGTGGTATATCCTTTCAATTCTCTGGGGTAAATGCCAAGAAGTGGAATGGCTAGGTCTATCTCCTGAGTAGTTCCAGAACAAAAAGATACTGTGTTTGAAGAAAAGAATGATACATATGAACCCCTACATACAGTTCTTTCGATGTCTACAATTTTGATGTCTACAATTATTTATCATGGAACCAAAAAAAAAAATGTACTCTGTTCTTCTTTCCCTATGTTACAATAATAACAGAAAGAATTTGCTTTGGTGTTACACAATGCAGTTTACAAAATACCTTTGCACATATTATGGCCATCTCTCTTCACAAGCAATTTCTTCTCTCTCTGATTCTCTCTGGCTGTCACCCTACATAACAGTAATGAATACTGAATGAAGTATTCTAGATATGTTCTTAAAAGAACTACATATCCAGATTGCTTTTGCTCCCTTGATTCTCAAATGGCAACACTTACCCAAATCATGCTCCCTTGCCAAAGGCTCCCTTGTCCCTACTGCAAAAGTGAATGAGCAAGGTGCAGACCAGCTCCTCCACATGCCTGCTCTTGACCTCTGCCTTCTTCCTCTCCCATTCCACATGACTACAGACTCAGCAGTCACTAACGCTGCGGTTCAGAGCTTATACACTTCTTATCTTGACTCCAACTCTTTCTCAGATGCCTTGGCTAAGAAGATCCAGAAAGTGCTTTTTAATTCCCAAACGCTGAATCACCTTACCATATTATGTTGGTTAGAAAATAATATTATTGGGGAGATACTGTTGAGAGCCAAACTTAACACTTTCACTGTTTTATATCAGAAATTACTTCATTCAATGGTTGTGGGAAATTGCAGCGAACCTTTCAAAACTTCACTCCAAAAAATCTCATCCTGTCTTTCTCCGCCCCGCTCTCTCCTGCCTGCTGCTAAATTTCAGCGCCTTTTTTCGCTTTGCTCTCCCAGTCTCTTCCAAGGTTTGGAGAAAACAAAGACTGTAAGAGATAATTCTAATACGAGTGTTTAGCTTTGAGACAATTGGTTTTCTGAATGCAAAAGTGAAGTTATAGGCCTCCCCCCACAAAAATACAATTTAATATAGATTTACAAATTAAAAATAGACCTACTGAAGCACTGAAAAAAATACAGAACTTTTGAACTAATATTAGGTGGGAGAAATCTTCCTAAGCAAGACATAAAACCTAGAATGTAGGACACTTGGGTGGTTCAGCTCAGGACAGGATCCCAGGCTCCTGGGATCAAGTCTTGTATTGGGCTCCTCACTCAGCAGAGAGTCTGCTTCTTCCTCTGCCTGCAGTTCCCCCTCCTTATGCTCTTTCTCTCTCTCTCTCTGACAAATAAAATAAAATAAACCTAGAACTTACTGACAGATTGGCTATGTAAATTTTTCATTTTCATATGTGAAAACTATCATAACAAGCTTGAAAATAAGAGGCTGACTGGGAGAAAATACTTACAATATATACATATATATATATATATATATAGAGAGAGAGAGAGATGACTATTCTTAATGTATTAAAATCTCCTTATGTTGAGGGGCACCTGGGTAGCTCAGTGGATTAAGCATCTGCCTTGGGCTCAGGTCATGATCCCAGGGTTCTAGGGTTGAGCCCTGCATCAGGCTCCTTGCTCAGCGGGGGATTTCCCTCTTCCTTACCCTCGCTGCTCCTCCCTGCTCCAGCACACTCTCTGTGTCTCTCTCTTCTCCCTCTCTCTGTTAAATAAATTAAAAAAAAAAAAAAAAAAAAGGAAAGCTCTCTACATTAATCATACCCTTAAGATGTGTGCACTTTGCTGTATATAAATTTTACATAGAAAAAAAACGAACTATAAACAAATGTTAAATCCTGTTGTTGATAGGCAACTGAAATATTTAGCCTACTGATACCTGCAGCTTCATTCAAAACATACAAAAATAAGGTGAATGGACAAATGAATAAAGGAATAGATAGATGAAAAGATATATGATAAAGTAAATATAGCAAAATGTTAATTATCAGTCTAGATAATAGGTATGTGGATGCTTAAACTACACAATTCTTTTTTAAAATTAATTTATTTATTTGAGAGAGAAAGCAGGGGGGAGGAGGAGGGAGAGGCTGGAGGATCTCCAGCAGACTGCAGTGAGTGCAGAGCCCAACAGTGAGGCAGAGCCCAACTACAGTGTTTGACCTCAGGACCCTGAGATCACAGCCTGAGCCAAAACCAAGAGTCAGATGCTCAACCAATTGTGCCACCCAGACAACCCCTAAACTATACAAATTCTTTCAACTTTTCTGTGTGCTTGAAAATGTTCATAATAAAATGTTGGGGGGGAGACCCCCTAAAATGAATAAGAAAATACACAAAATCCCTAAGAACAGTAAACAAAGAAAATTAGCAGACAATTTGCAATTTTAAAAAATGGGTACAAAAGGATTTTTAATTTTACTTGGAATAAGAAAAAAATGTATAAACCTTGATTACATCCAACACAAAGACACGCACAGGAAAAAAATAAATGTGTGTAAGGATATTTATTGCTTTTTTGTTTAAAAAAGAAAATAGAAAAAGAAAAGAAAGGAATGGAGAAAAAAAAAAAAAGCGAGAAAAACAACCAAAACTGTGTTCCCTGGGGAGATGGTGAAGTAAATGACAGGGTGTCTTGGTACAGAGCCCGATCCACAATGACACAGTGTGAGACAAAGACGTCTATAGGGACATGAAAGGTCTCCAAGGTCTATGGTTCACTGAAAAAAAATGGACATTACAGAATACATTGTATAAAATGACCATTTACATAAAAAATGATAATATAACTATGTATGTGTGCAAGTGAACAGAAAAAGTGCCCCAAAACATACATATTCAACCCATGACTCATCTTAGAAAAGAGTGAAATTGGAGCGAAGGCGAGAAGACATAGAAGGACATTAAACTTCTAGTCTGTAGACTTCTACACAACGAGCCTGCAATACTTTGGTAACTTTTTAAATTCCCTCAATTGACCCAAAATGCTAATAGTGACTAAAATCCAAATATCCCCCAAACGCCATGTGAAAATTGCAATATTCAGTCAAGAATTCACATGTTTTTTTCCGCCTAGCATCAAAAGCCTGAAGTCTTATAGACAAAACATCTGCTGATCCTTTACAGGATTTTTCTCTGCTTTTCATCTGAATGTCTCAGCATTCGTGTCTATGAAACAAAACAGTCACAAGCCTATAAATCATGTGAAAGTTCTTTCTTCTCCCAGTGCACTCCCTCAGGGCTTCACCCAGCTCTGGGTGCTGTCTGCTCCCAATAGAAGCCCCATTGACAGAAAAGTGTTCTTAAACATAATGGAACACATTCTGAGCTAAATACCAAAGACTAGATGGGTCAGACAGGGGAGAGTTTTACAAAAACATTGCCAGCCAAAGGCAAGAGAAGCAAATTTGAGAAGTGAGAAAAAGCAGAAGGAAGATGGGGGTGGGGTGGGGGGGAGAGAGTAAGGAAAGAGTTTCGATGGTCATATTTACAGCATCCTGACCCGTGAAAGAATTCAGAAGGAATTTGCCACCTAGGCACACACCTGTTCATGCGTGCAGCACTCTATTCAGGAAGCCAGTAGAGATTTTCTGAAGGCAGACAGAATGGTAAATTGTTCCTTCTGAGTAAGAGTTCTAGCTTTGCAGATACGCAAACATGGAAAGAAAAACTACAAGTGTTGAGTCGGGATACATTCTGCAAGATTGCATGCCTGTGAGGACCAGGTTCCCAGCCCACGGAGGGCCTCAGAGCATTTTATAAACATTCTTGTGAGTGGGAAGGGCATTCAGCTCCATGACCAACAGCAGCTTCTCTGGCGGATACTGGATGGCTTGCATCTGGAATCTGGCAAAAATACCTGTGCTCAGGTGGAGATAGAAGGTCACCTAGACCAAAATGCCATTCACAGAGCATGTTTCTCTGCACTGCTTCTAAAAAAATGCCCCACTCCCCGCCCATGCTTCTGAGGGAGGCAGGGGTGCCCTGGGCATGTATGTCTTCATCTGCCAGCTCTGTTTAGGCAACAAACATCTATGGGGTACTTGATTCATGCCAGATACTGTGCTTTACTCTGGAAATGCAAAAATGAGTCACATGACCCTCTCCCCAAGAATCCCACAGTCTGATGGGCAAGTATTTACAATAGGATTGATGTTCATAAAGGGCACAGTGAGGGCACAAAGTTAATCCAGACCACCTGCTGGGAAGGGGAAGAGAGAGGCCCAGTGTCACAGAAGGTGAGCTCTGAGCTGGGCTTTAAAAATGAGTGGGAGCTCAAGAAAATGAGAAGATAAATCAAAGACTGGGGGAAAATATTTTGCAAAAGACATCAATAAAAGATTCTTATCCAAAATATACAAAGAACTCTTAAAACTCAATAGTAAGAAAACCAACAACCCAACATTAAAAAATGGGCCAAAGACCTATCAGACACCTCACCAAAGAAGATAAACAGCAAATAAGCCTATGAAAAGGGGTTCAACATCATATACCATTAGGTAATTGAACACTAAAATAACAGTGAAATACCACTACACACCAATTAGAATGACCCAAATCCAGAACACTGACATCACCAAATGCTGAGAAGGCTGTGGAGCACCAGGAACGCTCACTCACTGCTGGTGGGAATGCAAAATGGTACAGCTACTTTGGCTAACAGTTTGGCAGTTCCTTATAAAACTAAACATACTCTTACCAAATAACCCATTGATCACATTCCTTGGCATTTATCCAAGGAAGATGGAAATGGATGTCCATGCAGAAAGCTTCACATACAGGTTTATAGCAGCTTTATTCATAATTATCAAAACCCAGAAGCAATCAAGATGCCCTTCAGTAGGTGAGTGAATAAACAAACTTTGGTTCATCAAGACAATGGAATATTATTCAGTGTTTAAAGGAAATTAGCTGGGGTGCCTGTGGCCCAGTGGATTAAGTTTCTGCCTTCAGCTCAGGTCATGATCCCAGGGTCCTGGGATCGAGCCCCGCATCAGGCTCTCTGCTCAGTAGGGAGACTGCTTCCCTCCTTCTCTGCCCACCTCTCTGCCTACTTGTGATCTCTCTCTCTGTCAAATAAATAAACAAATAAAATCTGAAAAGGAATGAGCTATCAAGCCATGAAAAGACATGGGGAATTTTAAATGTGTATTGCTATGTGAAAAAAATATCCAAACTGAAAATGCTACACGTTGTCCAATTCCAACTATGACATTCAAAAAAAGGTAAAACTATAGAGATAGTAAAAAGATCAATGGTTTCCAGGGGTGGGTGGGAGGAAAGGATGAGTGGGCAGAGCACAGAGGGTTTTTAAGGCAATAGAACTATTCTGTATGACTCTACAAAAGCAGGTTCATGTCATTATACATTTTTCAAAACTCATAGAATGTTCAACACCAAGAATGAACCCTAATGTGACCATGGACTCTGAGAGACAATGTATCAATGTTGGTTCATCAGTTGTAATAAATGGACCATTCTGGTGCAGGACGCTGATAGTAGGAGAGGCGGTAAGGGAGAGGTAGGAAGTAAATAGGAACTCGCTGTGCTTTCCACTCAATTTTACTGTGGACCTTAAAGTGCTCTAAAAAATAACATCAATTTAAAAGAGGGGAAAAAAATGAATAAGAGGCATAGCACTAGCTACCACACACACCAGTGTGGGTTCCCCCGTAGATAAGAGACACAGGCAAAGTCAAGCTTTCTGGATTGCAAGTGAAACACTCATGTGAGTATATTTTTTTTAATTTTTTAAATTATAATTGTTCTTGATAAGTCCACCAAGTGACCAAAGTTGGGGGAAAGCAGATTATAAACGTAAAGCACTAAACACTGAGAATGATACATTGTAAGTTCCCAATACATGCGGGCTGTTCTTATCATCCTCCTTCGCTGTGTTATCACCATTATTAACAGCATTCCGGGAAAGGGGAGCAACACGTTTAAGGCACAGAGATTAAAAATTAAAAACAAAACAACAACCATGAAACTCTTGAGTTTACAGAAAGTATCTCTGGAACACAGATGTCAAGGCAGAAGCAGTGAGGAGACAAGCCAGGTCTTGCAGGACCATAATTACCTCCAAAGAAGTTTGGGCTTTATTCTGTAGATAAACAGAGATAGTCTTAAGCAAGAGACGACAAGAGATCAGATTGGTAATGGGAGCCAGCCTGGGGGCCGCTGCCATTGTCCCAGAGAGGAATTGCATGCTGTTCTGGAACAAGTAGCAGGAATAAGGGGTGGAGATGGAGAGCTGGTGGAATTGATAGACCACTGAGATGTTAGAGGGAGAAGAAACAGAAGTCTAGGTTGGCATTTGGGTTCCTGGTTTTAGTAATGGGACTGGTGGAGACACTAAGAGGAGGCACAGGTTGAGACAGGGTGGTGAGGTAAGGAGAAAAGAGCAAAGGGTGTATGAGTTCTCCATCCAGAAGTACGTCCCAGATGGCCATGGGTGTCTTGGCACCACCTGTGACTGACACAGGTGCACGAAGCATTAAATACGGCCCCACCACTCGGCTGAGGCTTCTGCCCACAATATCCCATGTGATCCTTCCAGCCACCTTATCAACAGATAATGCTGTTATCCTTTTTTTTTTTTTTTTTAAGATTTTATTTATTTAGTTGAAGAGAGAGAGCATAAGTGTGGGAGGGGACAGAAGGAGAAGCAGGCTCCCTGCTGAGCAAAGAGCACGATGCGGGACTCGATTCCAGGACTCCAGGATCATGACCTGAGCCAAAGGCAGATGCTTAACCGACTGAGCCACCGAGTCTCCCTTCCTTGTCCTGATTTACAGATGAGGAAACCAAGGCTTACAGTCTTGCCCAGAGGCACACAGTAAGTACCCGAGCAAAGATGGACACGCATGTCTCTCTCACGGCAAAGCTCACATCCTGGAAACCAAGATATTCTATGATCTCATTGACTTGCCACCACCTCCAGCCTTTCTCCTCGTGACCTGGGGCATGTGGCTTTGTCCTCCCAGCGAGCCAGTCCCTATCTGGATGCCCAGCATGGTGAGAGAGCCCACTGCTCTCAGCTGGGGACCCTTGGCAGGGCACAGCCCACACAGCTGTACACAGGGGCCCTAGGCCCCATTTCCTAAGCCTGCTTCCCTGTTCTCATCCGGAGGCAGGGCTGGGACAATCTGGAGACACCATAAATCTATGAAGGGATTTCAGCTACTCTAGGGGGCCATGTTCCACTTTGGCTAAATGACACTTCCCAAAGAAATGACCTTTTTCTGCATGTGCCACTATCTCTCTTGTGTGCATGGCCCTGGAACTAAATAAGTCATTGTGATGGGGTGGGGGTGGGGGGAGGTTCATTAAAAAAAAAAAAAAGTACAACTAGGGATAAAAATTGTACTAAGAGGAAATAAAAGATGGATGTGCATTTGGTACAGTTGTCATGAAAACCTTCGGGACTCTGAAATCTGCTTTCCTCAGCACTGTGTAGCAAAGGCACTTGCTACAGTTAATTAATGAGTCTGACTTCTAGCAGAGCAGTTTCCAAATGCTAGTCCTCAGGCCAAGTAAGTCCATAATGAAGTGTCACTACACGAGAAAATGAGAAAAATAAGGACACTGCAAAAAGCTTGTGTGTGTGCAGGTATAGTACCTAAATATGCACATATCACTATAATTTTTCTAATTGCCTTGCTTTGGAAGACTTCTCCTTTATGCTGAGACCATTAGCATCCCATTTTTAGAGCATGTTTTACATTCTAAGCAGCAACTCCAAAATTCTGGAACAGCAATTGCAGTTAGCAAGCCTTACTGAATCATTTAGCCTCCACTTTCTGTTGGGCTCTGGGGATGTCCTGGAGAACAAGTGCCACCACCTGCTGCTCTTAAAGGGATCCCTAGCAGGAAAGATGGGTATCAATGATATAATCAGAGTACAAGAAACCCCATGAAACAGCAGCACAGGACATAAGTGGAGCACGTGACAGGCAGCCTCTACTCACTGGGGAGATCTGGGAAGACTTCCATGAGAAAATGGCACTTACACAGACTAGGAATAAATAGAATGGGTAAGAATGAGCTGACTTAAGGGGCCCAAGGTAGCCCCAAATAGTGAGGCAGTTTTGAGGAACAGAAGAAAGGTGGTGAGTTTCAAGAGCTGGGAAGCTGGCCATGGGACAGGAGCACATTACTGTTTACATCTAGATAGTCTATGTCTAGAAAGGAATGCTCTCCCTGCATAGGGTAAGCCTGAATTAAACCCCTAGCCTCTGTCTCCCAAAGATGCTCCTGACTGCTTGCAGCAAAGTCACCAAATAATAAATGTCTAACTGCACACTATCAAGTACTGCTTAATAAATAATTGTTCAATGGGTAAGATTCTACGGACAAGGCTGGGCAAACAGGTCACTTTGCTGACGACTCTGTGCTTCTTTTTTTTTTTTTTTCTCCTGTCTAAAATAAGCAGGTTAGATCAAGATCGAAGGTCTATTCCAGGGCAAACATTCCGTAATGATAAATGTATAATAGCTACCATTTATTGAGCCTTTAAAAATTGAAGTCACAGTGTTAAATGTTGTTTCTGTATTATCAACAACCCTCATCACAGCCCCATGAGGTGTTATTCACACGATTTCATACATGAGGAACTCTGAGACACAGACCAAACGTTCCAAGGTCATGTTCTAGTATGTAGCAGATTCAGGATTCAAACCCAGTTCCATCCGATTCCAAAACCCATGCTCTCACTATGAGCTTATGGACACTCGCATAAAGCCTTGTGATATTCTATAATTCAATTAGTAGTTCTACTGATATTCTTCAGCCTGGCATTCAGAGTCTCTTCTGGGCCAATCTTCCCCCAGTTCTAACCACAGTGGCCTTGGGTCAAGTATACTCATCGCCCGGCAGCACTCAGTTTATGATGTTCCTCCTTGATCTCCCCGTCACCAACTGCTTCTCTTTCTGGAATGAAATCAAGTAAGCAAGTAGACAATGACCCAGAAACAAAACACAATAAATGGGGTCATACACAGGTGTAGATGTTATAGGAGAAGTTATCTGAAGTCCAACTGGACCTAGGGAGCAAATCCTAAGGAGGGAGTGACAGGATAAATATCTTGGTGGGCAGATCAGCATCAAGAAGCTCCTGCAAGTGTGACAACTGGACCACATACAGTGAGATAGAAGACACAGAGATCCAGGCATGATGCTGGCCAAGAGTGGGCCAGGATACAGCAATGAAATCCCTGGAACTGTGGAACTAGGTGGAAGGCCAAGGCAGGCACTTCAGCCCTGAGGAGTAAGACAAGAAACACCATTAGAATGGAGCCCAAGACTGAGGGACTCCTCAGTCCCATGGGACTTGGCCCATGGGACAAGAACAAACCCCATCACTTATAATGGATGCTTCATATAGGCAAATTCTCCCAAACAGGATGAGGGCTGGTCCCAGGTGTTGGGACAAATTTGAGTCTGAGGTCGTGAACAGGGAACCGGTGAGATCATTCCATTCACCTTGGCTAGTTTGGTTCGTTTTAACCCTAGCCCTGATGCTAACCAGTTGGGCAAACTTGAGCAAGGAGGAAGACAGCTCTCCAGGCATCTCTTGTAAGTTCACATGTCTTATGAGAGGCACTGACTATTCTTTGCTCCAGAATTATCTTTGCAAGGACATTTGTATGATAAATAGATTTGAAAGATAGGGTCTCCCTTTGGAAGAAAATTCAGGAAGACTTACTGCCCATTATAAAAGATTTGGGTTCCCAAGCTCAAAATTCCTTTTCTCTAGTGAAACCCACTTCATATATCATTTGGTACCATTTGGTCCACTTTGCATATCTACTCAACAAATTTTATTCTTTCCACCACCTCTTTCAGAGAGATGGTACAGGGATCATAAAAAGACCTCACTGTAAATGCTAATGTGTCCCATTATTAATAATTGTTATTAACAATATAAACTCTACAACTTCTTCAAGTCCCAGCTCATTTGTCTCCATGTTGACCTTCTCAAATAGTTATCAGGAGGTCAGAGGTTAGTCACATAATTTATACATCCTGCCAGAAATGTCTCCACTTACTTCCTGAGTGTTATTTTTAGCTCCCTGACTTGATTATTAGTGTTTGAGGACTGGGATCATATCTCTCACCTCTTCTGGACCCAGCATCTATGCTTAGCTATATGGTAAAGAGGCTCAGTAAACACAAACTGACTGAGTCTCATATGTCACTGTTCTCCATAAAGTCAAGAGGAAAGAATGTTAATTGCTTTTAATCAGCTTTACTGTCTCTGTGATACAGGCTTCGTAGCCTGGAGGGAGGACAGGCTGATAAAACCGTTCGTGGGATGACAAGCCCATTGAACTTACCTGAATAGCTGATGTAGCAGTTAATATTTTTATAGGATATTTGCATCAAGTGTATTATTAAACACACACTTCAGTATTTATATATGCAAAACAAATTGCAATAATCCATCTAAGTTTTTTCTAGCAACTCATCGTGTGGTACAAACCATCTGTCCATCCCCAAGAAACAGTGAAGGTCAAACCTCTGAAGCCACATCTTTGGCCTATTCCTGGGATCTCTGGGCCACAAAGCACATCATCTATTTCAAAAAGATGTAAATGAAATTAAGTTCTGAGCTATTAAGGCCAGCAAGCAATAACTCTCATGAACAAAAGCAAAACTAAAGCAATATGAACCCAAATCAAGCTGATCCTACAAATGGCTATTATACTATTGGTATCATCATACACATTTGGAGTATCAAGGCAGGTTATTTTCTCCAAGTTAGTTCTTGTACACAGTAGTAGGGGTACCTTGGTCATGGCCTCCTGGTCCAATGGCTATATATCTCAGACGCGTGTTAATAAACACTTGGGAATGCCCGCTCAATTAGTTATGCTTCATATACTAAGTTGTTTCTACGGAGTCACCAGTACAAATCCGAATCGCTACTGTCATTGGGTATGATAGTCTACAAAGTAATAGGAATCCATCAGTTCACAAACCTGCAAATGAAGATTGGCACTCTCAGAAAGGGGCCACACGTGGAAGTCTATTCGTGTTAGAATCTGGCGTGTCAATGTTTTCATCTCCTATGAGTAGAGAGAACAGCAGAGGCCCTACAAAGAGAATCTTCTGTCCCTTTTTATTCTGGTCTAAAGTACACATGGCCCACCATGTTCCTTCACTTGTGTGGCCAAACAAACAAACAAAAGAGAAAAAAAAAAAAAAACAAGGGTCTCAAGTAACATTACAAGCTGGTAAACTAAGTGAAATCATAGAGGCGATGTTTTTGATTCAACATAAGCATTCACTGACTGTTCATTCATTTCCCCTTCCCTTCTCCCTAGAGGAACTGGAAATGAAAGCTAAGAATGTGCCACCAAACCCGACAAGTCAGAGACAGTGAGAGACCACAGCCCACTTCATCTGGTGCCACCTCCATCCTGGCCAGCCATGCGTGGGGCAGGGGGCAGGGCAAGAGGAAAAGCCAGCATCTGCTGCCACTAGAGATGGACGGGCTTGTCTTTAAAAGCTCTCACTGTGGGGCGCCTGGGTGGCTCAGTGTGTTAAGCTGCTGCCTTCAGCTCAGGTCATGATCTCAGGGTCCTGGGATTGAGTCCCACAACTGGGCTCACTGCTCAGCAGGGAACCTGCTTCCCTTCCTCTCTCTCTGCCTACGTGTGATCTCTTTCTGTCAAATAAATAAATCTTTAAAAAAAAAAAAAAAAAAAAAAAAAGCTCGCACTGTGATAAGATCTACCCAGATAGCGTCAGGTTATTTCCAGGCTGATAACACCTCTGACTGAGCATGCTCATGTGGGCGATCAGAAAGAGAACTTTGCCATCACTTTGTCTCCCCAGAACACCGGATTTGTAATGCAACTGAGCTAGACTTAGAGCCAGCCTCATGTCCCTCAAGGCGGGCATGTGACAAGCCCGGCCTCCCCTCCCATCGGGGTCACTATCGTGCAGGCAGCCAGACCAACAGTGCTGCCCAGAACTAGCATTAGAGCAGACCTCAAGCACATCCTTGATCCATGAACACCACGGCGCTAATCGCAAAAATTGGGAACAGTGAGATGGGTCTCCCAACCCAACAGAATCTTGTTGTTTATTTCCGCCTAAGAGGTGAAATTCTAACCCAGGGCCAGTCAAAATACTCTCTCTATAAATTAAGTGCGATTATGCCTGGAGGCAGATATCAGCTCAGCGGAGTATGAATAGTTTGCAGATCCTAAGATGAAAGGTCCAGGTCTCTTTGGGCTTTGTGATGCTATTTACAAGAATCCCTTTGCCATCTTTTCCCTCTTTTGCCCTGTGCCTTCCACTTGCCCTTGATGAGGACACAGAGCTGGAGAGGGTGCTCAGAGCCCTGTCTCTGTGGGGAAAGCAAGATCGGGGAACTCAGGATGAAGTTCTGAATTGAATCTCTAAAATTCAGAGATTACTTGGAACAAACTCACCTCTTAAAACCAACACTTCAGATAAGGAGCAATTTGAGGGAGGGCCGTATCCCAACGACTTGTTGTACCTGCCACACACACGTTAATGTTTTAATGAGTGTTTTTGCTTCCTTTATTCAAGGGCCTTAGAATCCTTTAGGATGAAAGGTCCCGGGAGCCTGAAAGGGCTTAATGATGGGCTTCTGGTGCTATTATCCTCCCACAGAGACACCTACACTCTAGAGAGCAGAAGGTGAGTTTTTCAGCCCGAAGCACTCAGGTGGGTTGCAGATTTTGCTGCCTTAGAAAACCTCCCCAGGAGTGACCAACAGCACCGAGAGGGGGAGGGCAGGAGGGCAGGAGAGCAGTAACCCTCATAAAAATAACAGCCTGGGTGCAACTTAACCACGTGGCAAAACGCTGTTCTCAGTACCTTCCATTTAACCCTGATGCCCACAGTGTGATTACATTTTCCAGATGAGGAAGCTGGGGGCAACAGAGAGCTTCAGTAACTTGCTCAAATTTGAAGATCTTGTAAGTGGCACAGCAAACCGAATTCTGGAGACGAAGCTCTTGACAGAAAGAGAGACAAGGCGGGACAAGAGACCCCGTCCTCCTGTCCTTTTCCTCCTTCTGTATTTCCAGTCTCAGAATCGGTGAACACCCAGCCTAGCCTATCCAGTGTGCCCAAGAGTGTGTCTGAAAGAAAGCTCCAGGGAATAAGGGGGTATCTGCTGAGCGTTTGCTCCTCCAGTCTGCCTAAGGAGCTGCCTTTTGCAGACAGATTGAGACATCTAATGGCTGGAGGCTAAAAGGGGACCACACCAAGCTCTGGGCAGACATTTGCAAACACAGACCATGTGGAACTCATTCAGCAGCCAGGATGGTGAAAGAACAGGAGACTATACCAAATAAGGAATTGCTCAAGGAACTGGACGTATTTAGACTGGAGAAGAACGGACTCGGAAGACAGAAGAGCTATATCCTCAAATACCTCATCTGTTCTCCTGGGAAGAGAGATGAGACCTGGCCTGACAAACCCAAGGGAAGAATTGATACAAAGGCAACGAAGTTAATTTTAGCGCGTGCTCAGAGACACCCACAGACAAATGCACAGCCTTTCTTAGCAAAAGTGTTTAATTACAAGCAGAAGAAGACCACTGGCATCCTTGTTAGTAACACATCCTTTCACTTTCAAAAGAGTCCTCATTTGGGTCTAAATTACGGGTCACCAGAAAGAAGGAACAGAGAGCCCCTTCCCTCCTGGATGACTTGTCTAGGTTTCAAATCATTTCCAAGCATGTAGTTTTTAAATTTGCATCTACGAGATGTTTTTGAGATAGGAATCCTATTAATGATTTGTCACTACGAGGCTTATACCTTGTATCTATTTTTCCATCATTTCTGTTGTGGTCATTGAGCCTATTCCTTCAAGGACTGCTCCATTTTCCTGTCTGTGAGCTCCCACCAGCCCAGGAAACAAGCCAAGGAATGTTGTGCTGAATGGAAAAGGCAGAAAAGTTCTGTTTGACTTGGAATCCTACAGCCTGTGGCAGCAAGGGTGGAGAAGGGACTGAGTCCTTGCACAGGGTGTTCTTTGGGGCCCAGAAAACTTGGTGAAAGAATCCAAGTTCAAAATAAATAGGGCGGGAGTGCAGGGGGTGGGGGTGGCGGGTGGGGGTTGGGGGTGGACACAGAAGGACGGGAGGGACAGGCAGGGACCAGGCCCTGTGTCTGTAGGTGCCAGGGGGGAAACTGGTCATCTGGGGATGCCCTTGTTCTCTGCTGTCCCCCGGTCTGCTTTGTTTCGCTTTGTGCTTTTTCTTTTTTAAGGAAAATATGTCCTGGGGCTAGGAGCTAAAAGTGTCATTTGAATGACAATTTCTAGGAAGGGAGGGATCAAGATTAAAAAGAGAGATAGGGGGAGGGCAAGAGACCGCAGGAAAGAAAGTTCTTTAGGAAAAAGAAGTAAAGAGGTCCTCGCAAAGCCGGGGTGCCGGACAGATGCTCCCTCATCAGAGGACTAAAACCAGAGTTCTTTCAAGATCCTTCTAGTTTATGATGCGCTGATCATTGCAAAGAGGACCTTCCGTCCCGTGCGGTGTGGGAGAACAGAAAGTACTGGGCCAGAGTCCCCTCTTCCCCTGTTAGGCTCTGGGGCCTTTAACAAAAATCACCTCACCTCTTGGGGCCTCAGCGTCCACGAGTGTTCACGTGAAACGTTGAGGGTCCCTTCCTCTTACTGCCCTGGGCACGTTCTCCAGGTAAAGCAATGAGATGGAGGGAGAGGCAGGAAGGGAATTGGTCCATGACGGTCTTGATGGGCAGGCAAAAAGGAATCGAGCTGATGAGAAACGTAAGCAGGGAAGCCCCCAGACTTTTCCTCTGTCCTACTTACTCCATGTCTTGCGAAGGCCCTGGGGGAGTGACACCGTGTCGGCACCTGCGCAGACCACGGATCAGGCTCTACAGTGTGCGTAGCTTTCATGTGTGCTATCTCATCAGAGGCCACAGCCCCTCGTGAAGTAAATAGAACTGATAGCATCACCCCCATGTTAAGAGTAAGAAACTAAAGCTCAAAGGGACCTAATGACATAGTCCAGCTCCCGCGGCTGGGGAGTGTCAGAGCATACACGGGCTCTGGTCCACATTAATGAAAGGCAGTACTTCAAAAGAGAAAGGAAGGACATATAACCCAGCCTCTGCTCTCCTTTGGAATTCACTTTTATCCGTGCTCGTGCTTTCCCGCCTAAGAGGCTCCCAGTACCTGGCAAATCATTAGCCTTTCCCTGAGTACTCCTCCCCACCCCTACACACACACACACACACACACACACACACACACACACACAATCCGCAATTTCCCAGAATCACACAGGGAGGAAAAGTTCATGACAGTCCCTGCCACACTCAGGCACCAATTAGTACCTTATGCATTGAACACCCACGCAGTCCTCACCTAGCCCTGCGGGGCTTTATGGCCACAGAGAAAATGCTGTCTTTATTCTCAAGGAATTTATAGTCTTAAGAGGAAGTAGGGGAAGGTGCCTATCAAGTCACACACAGGGTATGAAATACTTCACAAGATGCCAGGATGAATGGGGGCACGTGAAATGTACACGCAGGTGGGCAGCGCCTGGGGCGCGGGAACATTGGTACCACATGGTCATACCGCGAGGTCTCCGGCTCGACTTGAACAAGCGCAGTCGCCTTGCTCACCACCATTAGTAAATAAAAACATGCTTGCATGTCTTCAAAGGTACGTTTAGATTTCACAGACTGGCGCTGACTCCTACTTTAGCTAATAGAGGGCACACTTCTCTTTACCCTTTTAAGTTCCTTTGATGTCGGTTAGGACTATTAATAATAATAGCTTCCATTCATTAGATGTTTGCCCTGTGCTGGGCACTGTTAAATGCTTTGTATTCGTTTTCTCATTAAAACCCCTCTAAGACCCTAGGAGGTAGTTGTTGTCAGCTTCCTCTTCAGACCTAGAAACTGAGGGCTAGAGAGATTTTGAACCAACCTGCTCCAAGTCATATAGCGTGTAAGGAAAATGGAGATTTGAACCCAGATCTGTCTAAATCCAAAACTCATAGACTTTTATTTTTCCATTTTAGCTTGATGACAGCCTTATGGAATACGTAGGAGAGGTTCTCCTAACCCGTATTTTAAAGATGAAGAAACAGATTTATCCAGAGCTTTGATGATTTACCTAGGAGTTTTAGCACTAACCTGCAACTCCACTCCACTTAACAATCTACCCATCGTCTTTCCACAGCACCAGCAACTACTTAGACCAAGAGGGAAAGCCAGAATATTAACAGTCTTGAGACTGAAGTATAAGCAGGAGGGCGATCCGTGCAGTTTTTAATTTTTTTGCTATGCGAGCAGCTTCCTATCTAAATGTTCAACATCCTACCCTTCACCCAGTAGAGAATGCGGATGGCTTGGACTCTTCAAAGCCAAGCTGGGAATGACCTACATTTGAGAAAACTCCTGTCCTGGACGCTCTCGAAGCTACGCAGTGCCAGAGATGGTTGTAACCTTGACTTACATGAGCACTCAACACTCGAAACCAGCAGTTCTGTTGGGATCGCTGGTGACTCAGACCCCAAACTCCCCTGGAATCCCTCCCTGTGAGCCCTATCCGCTGTCAGTTTGCCTCCATGGAGAGTCACCTTCTCTGAACTGCTGCCATGTGTGTTAGTCATTCTAGTAAGTTGGGCGAGGTGTGGGTCCAGGCCATCGTACTTCTGCTTGCTCAGAAACCCCTGAGAACCACAGTCCTGCTGTAACTTACCTGAACTAGCCACAGGCTGGCGATCTGCAGAGTCATATCCTCAGGTTCCTCGTGGGTAAAATAATGTTAATAAGCCCACCTGACTACATTATGGGGACTGAATGAGACAATGAAGAGAAAAACCCCATGGCACAGAACATTGTCAGTAGTCAATAAATACCAGCCAGACAACATTCTAGTGTCTTCCATCACATTATACTGTACTATATTGTGTTATTAATAGTCATGTGATAGTATTCTATTATTATTACTACTGATGAGGTGGTGGAGCATATTGAAATTAATTAAGGAGAGTATGACTAATTGGTATATGCAATTAGATTTTTTTTTCTTTAAAAACTCTGAGTTGGGTCCTTTCTCAGTCAAACAGTGATTTAAGAAAGAAAAAGACAAGAGGCAGAATTATTCCTATATTCGGTTCAGAGCCTGTTGTGCCTGTGCTGTCTGAATGGCTCAGGGGAAGAAGGCAAGTCCGAGAATACCTACCTTTATGCATCGGAGGGAAGAGAAGATTGCATGAAGAGGTGGGATTTGGGGACCTTTGCTCCTTCCCTCACAGACTCCCTTCCTAGTCAGTGTTTCTCTCATAAATTAAAAGCAACACGGCTCAGAGAGGACATGCCTTCCCACGGGCCTTGTGTATGAGCTGGGGCAAGGATGAAAGTTGAAGTAATTTCCTTTTCCATGGCTGCACTC
Source organism: Mustela lutreola (assembly GCF_030435805.1). Lineage (NCBI taxonomy): Eukaryota > Metazoa > Chordata > Mammalia > Carnivora > Mustelidae > Mustela > Mustela lutreola. Next base: position 94,782,309 of record NC_081297.1, read on the forward strand.
GTTTCCTGTGGCTGCCCTAACAATTACCACAAATGTGATGGCTTCAAACAGCAGAAATTGACTAGCTCAGATTTCTGGGCACTCGGAGTCTGAAACCTGTTGCACCAAGCCAAAAGGAAGGTGTCAGGAGGGCAGCACTCCCGGGGGTGGTGGTGGGGGGGGGGCTCAGGAAAGCCAGTTCCTGGCGGCTGCTGGATTCCTTGGTTTGTGGCCACATTACTCCAGTCTCAGCCTCCATGGCCACACTGCCTTGTCCTCTTCTGCCTGTGTCCAGTCTCCCTCTTATAAGGACACATGTGGCCACATTCAGGGTCCACCTTGATATCCGGGATCATCTCCCCATGTCCAGGTCCCTGACTTCATCATATCTGCAAAGCCCCCCCACCTTTTTTGGCATGTAAATTAACGTTCACAGGCTACAGAGATTAGGAACGAGGATGGAAGTATTGGGAGGGGTTCAAGAGGTACGGGGTGGAGGCGTGCATGTTGAGCCTAGCACAACCACTTTTTCTGTTAAACTCTGCAGCCAGCTCTGTTTATACCCCTTTCACCAGATCCAAAAGGGAAGATTTCATAGATATTGTTGCCTAGATTGCTCTCCTTGACTCTTAAGAGGTTTTTCTCCATGGGACATCTGGCTGGCTCAGTTGGATAAGCCGTTGCCTTTGGCTCGGATCGTGATCCCAGGGTCCTAGGATCAAGTCCCACATTAGCTCCTTGCTCAGCCGGAGCCGGCTTCCCCTTTCCCCTCTGCCTGCCTCTCTGCCTACTTGTGATCTCTCTCTGTCAAATAAATAAATAAAATCTTAAAAAAAAAAAAAGAGGTTTTTCTCCAGATCTCCCCCCAAAAGCTTCAGATATTCAAGCAATCTGGTCTTATTCATCCATTTCAAGTCAGCAAATGAGAACTGAGCAGGCACCTGTGTTTCGGGCACTGTGGGGGTTTCAGAGATGAGTAAGGGATATTCTCTGCCCCCCAGGAATGAACCAGGTGGAACTTGAAGGACAGTAGTTCCACTTTCCTTCGTGAACAATAACAGAATAAACAAAACATCGATCGAAATGAAGTCTCAGAGCCTCATCAGGACCAAAGCCCTGGTCTCAAGAGGATGTAACGCCAGTAATGGATATATTCACATCTACTTCCAAAATGTAGTTGAGAACTGTTTAGGGGATCTGTAGACACTTCCAGTACTTGTTTGTGGAGAGAGCAGAAATAATTTAAATTTATGGAAAAACTGCACAAATAAGCCATACTTAAATTAATACAAAGAACAGTCCTCTACCTTTTTCCCAAATTTACCTGTTGTTACAATTTTACCTCATTTGTTCTATCATTTGCTTCTTTCTCCTTCACTCTGTCTCTCATACTTAAATAAATTTTTCTAAACACCCTGATCACAAATTCCTTATATCACAATCTTTTGCTCCTTACTGTGTATTTTGTAAGAATGGGGGTATTTTCTCACACAAGTGGAATGCGGTTATCTACTTTAGCAAATGTGGCATTGATATAATATTTTAATCAACCATGGGATTTCCAATTATGTCAATTGACTCAATAAAATCCTTTAAGTTTTTCCTCCTCCAGGACGGAATCCAGTCCAGGATCGGTATTGACTTTAGTTGTCATGCCTCTTTAATTTCCTTTATATGGACTATTTCCCTAGCTTTTCTTTGCCCTTTGTGACATTGACATTTTTGAAGCGCACAGTCCGACTTTTTTTTTTTTTTTTAAGATTTATTTATTTGACAGAGAGAAATCACAAGTAGACAGAGAGAGAGAGAGAGAGAGGGAAGCAGGCTCCCTGCTGAGCAGAGAGCCCGATGCAGGACTCGATCCCAGAACCCTGAGATCATGACCTGAGCCGAAGGCAGCGGCTTAATCCACTGAGCCACCCAGGCGCCCACAGTCCGACTTTTTAAATAGAGTGTTACTCATTTGGGATTTGCTCAATGTTTTCTCATGCTTAGACTCACCTCACACAGTCTCCACCCAAATCTTACACAAACGATGCTGTATTCTTCTCAGGGTTTCACATCTGGAGACACAATGCTATCCATCTGCCCCTTTTTGGTCAGGTCACTTGAAATCACCTGCTCAAAGAGTTATCTTATTTCTCTGCTGTGCAGTTACTTTTTCCCTTGCAATTAATGAGCAGTCTGTGGGGAGCCACTTTGAGGCCATCAAAATAGCCTGTTTCCCATCACTTTCCTCTATATTTAGCATGCATTGATAAGTGGATTTAAACCTGTCTTTACTATAATAGTTGCAAAATGATGATTTTTCAATTCCAGCCTGCTCTCCACATTTATTGTTCAGGAAGCAAGAGCCTCCCCTTGTCCCTTGTTTATTTGTTATTTATCTGCCAATTTATGCATCAGTAAAGACTCATTAATTCCTGCTTTTTCCAATCATTTGTCACCCAGTGCTGTACTTAATTACTCTGGTGCTCAAATTACCAGATTTAACCAGTAGAAATCCCTTCAAGGTGGCTTCCATGCCCTTGTGAAATGCCCCTCATCATTTTTTTTTCCAAGCATTACTTTACTTTCTGGCATAATGTTCAAAGTTCATCTCATAATTAGCTTGTCCCATCTCTGGGATTGGTCATTTCTTTGAGAAGCTTTTGATATTAGAGGCCAAGATTGGAGTGCTACGTGCTCATTGCTGCTGGGGATTCCTTACTTCTAGGCCCTTTCAGTAGACAAAGCTAGAAAAAATATACATGTGTTTGGGGCACCTGGGTGGCTCAGTGGGTTAAGCCTCTGCCTTCGGCTCAGGTCGTGATCCCGGGTCCTGGGATCGAGCCCCGCATTGGGCTCTCTGCTCAGCAGGGAGCCTGCTTCCCTCTCTCTCTCTCTCTGCCTGCCTCTTTGCCTACTTGGGATCTATCTCTCTGTCAAATAAATAAATAAAAATCTTAAAAAAATATATATATATATATACATGTGTTTACACATATACATACAAATATAATACACGTGTACATATTATATATATACACACATGCAAATATGTACATGTCTATATATTTATATGTATATATATAGATGTGTGTGTGTGTGTATTTAATCACACTGATGCCTCCAACCCCAATCTACCCAACAAGTTTCCTTCTTGCCTCCCCCCATTCCATATTTTGATGTCACTTTCCCATACAGGAATTGTAGCTCCCAATAGCAGTCACACATTTCCATTTGCCCAGTGTCACAATATATTGAAATATTTCAAAATTGCTTGACACGCCCACCACAAGATGAGTGCAGTATATTGACTAAAAGGAGTTCTGGAGTTGGTCACAATTCTCCCCAACCCGGCCTCACCCAACACAGAAGGTAGAAGGTCAAACACTGTGTTCATGAGTATCTTGGATTTGTTCTTTCTATTAACTTCTCCCCACTTCAGTGTGGTTGTAGTGTTTATGGGAAATACAATTGCCTTTGTTTGTTTCCATTTGTTTTCAGTTGTAGATTTTCATTTCCCTTCCCATCTTGCTTTAATTTTCTTTTTGAATATGTAAAACATTAACATGCCTCCCAAAGTCAAAACTATACAAAAAACATTGTGCTCAGAAAAATCTCTCCCCTCGTGAATCACTTCTATCCCCTCCCTCCACTAAGTAATCAACTTCATTGTTTTTTTGGTTTATCTTTCCTGTGTTCTTTGGTAACAATAAGCCGATATTTGTACGTTTTATTTGCCCTTCTTTCTTACACAAATGTGCAACTCTCTTGCACTTTCCAGCTTTTCAGTTAATATTTCCTGGAAAGCATTCTATATCAGTTCATGAAAATCTCCCTCATTTGGTGCTTTTTATTTTTATGTAGTGGCACAGTACCCCATTGTTTGTATGTGCCATATTTAATTCAACTGAGCTATACTGGGAGATTCAGGTAGTTTCCAGTATTTCACGATCACAAATAGCACTCTGCAATGAGTAACTTTGTACATATAGATGTCCATATAGTTGGCAGTACATCTTCAGGGTAAATTCCTAGAAGTAGGATATTTGTGGCCAAGGGATAAATGCACATGTGGTTTCGTTAAATGTTGCCAATTCGACTCCCCACTGAGCTCAATCCCAGAACCTGGGATCATGACCTGAGTCAAAGACGGCTGCTTATCTGAGCCACCCAGGCACCCCCTCATTGCTGTTTTAATGTGCATTACTCTGACTATAAATGAAGTTGAATGCCTTTTCATATATTTAGGGCCACTTACATGTCTCTTTTTATGAATTACCTGTTCCTTAATCTTGATCTCTTCTATAGGAATTTTGATCTCTTTTCTCCCTTAATGTTTAGAAGTTCCTTATATATTAGAGACAGTCTTTAAGCTGTCATATGCATGGCTCATATTTTCTCCCAGTTTATGATTTGTTTATTTATTTTGTTTATGGTGATTTTTGCCATGGAGAAGGTTTTTGTCTGTTTGTTTTTTAATGTAGTCAAATTTATCCATTTTTTCTTATTTAGTATCTGGATTGTTAGCCATCATCAGAAAGCCTCTATTTCCAAGCCTTTACTCCAAATGATTTTAGAGTCGTTTGCCCTGCTTTCTTCTAGCACTTGTAAAATCTTGTTTTCTACTTTCATATCTCCAGTCCATTTGGAGTTTATCCTTGAATATCATATAAAAAGTGGGTATAATTTATATTTTTCTAAATAGCTGTCCAGTTTTTCCCAATGCCATTTGTTCAAAAGACCATCTTGGACCCAGCAATTATAGATACCACCTTTGCCACATACTAGATGTCTCTATGTAGATGTGTTTATTTCTATTCCGTTGGTCTGCTGGCCTAGTCATGCTCCAGCACCCCCACTGTCTTCCCTGTAGAGGCCTGTAGACTGCTTTAGTATGTTAGGGCTGGTCCTCCCTTAAAGCTCCTTCTTCCCAGTATTTCCTTGCTGGTCTTGTGCATGTGTTTTCTGAAAGGAACTTGAATGTCAGCCTGTTCTGCTCTTTAAAAATATTCATTGTATTAGGGTTACATTAAATTTGCAAATTAGAGAGAGCTGACATCTGATCAAGTTGAAACATGCCAAGAACAAGGCATGTTAATTCCCCCTGTTCAAGATAGCGATGGATCATTTTAGATCTGGTGGCCTCTCTTAGACGTTTACGTAGGTATCTTAGCTAATAAGAAGCTCCCCGTTAGAGAGCGAGACCATATGCACTATACAAGCTCAAAGGGAAGAGAAAAAGAGAGAAGATACCTAAAATCACAAGGGTAGACTGTGGGCTGAACTGATCCTGGAATCAGGCATCCTGAAGGGCAAATAGGATTTAGGTCGGGTGGCAAAGAGGTGGATGGAATCCCAGTGAGGAGCACCCAGAATAAACTCAGGGGTACACTCAAGGTGACACGTCTTACAGGACAGAAAGCCCCCAGCCAGACTCTTACCTGGAAGACTAGGGAAGACACCACCTTTGTCTTTAAGCCTCAGAGTTACATCTCAGTGTTAATAGTTCCCAAATCCTCACTATGTGCTATTAAAATTAGGTTTATGAACATCAGCTAGATTTCCAGATACTAGTCCTATAGAATGGTCATTTCTGTACATTGTTGCCTTTTCTGGGAATGCTCTAGGGCTGGGTTACCCAATTCAGTAGCTTCAGTTTTAACACTACTTAAGATATTGTTGTACTGTGACATGTGTGTCCATTTTAGTTTTTGAAACGTGGCTACTAGAAAACTTGAAATCGCATGCATGGCCTGTATTGTACTTCTCTTCAGCCGCACTGGTCTAGAGCCTCACCACTCAATGTGGTCTGGGCAGCACCATGTAGGAGCGATCTCAACCCCTCAGAATCTGCTTGCTTACAAGGGTCCCCAGGTGCTTCTTACACACAGTAAGAGACGCTCTGGCTTGGATGACTCAGAAGACATCCAGGCCTCTGCTAGGTACCCCAGAGCAGCTCCCCATCCTTCTGGGGGTGGCCCGAGGAGGCAGGGGTGGGGACCAGCAGAGAGATGGCCCTGTGTGATGTCATTGTGATGTCATAGAGAAAAACCTCTTGCATCAGCCAGCCCCGCCCAAACTGGCGTCCTGGCTCCAGGATATCTTTTCCATCTTCTCCAGTCCACCTCATACCACCTCACCCCTCTGCTGGCAAGAGGGGGCCTGATTCATCTTCCCGCCAGGTACGTGTTCCACGCAACCAATCAGGGCCGACCAGAAGAAGACCTGAGACACCTTTGCCTCAGAGCTTCGAAAAGTGAATGAGCAATCCTTCTCAACTGACTCAAAATGTTTGTCTCACCCAGAAGGTAAGTACCCCACTTTATTCCCCCTAGGTTTTTATTGAAATTCCAGTGAACATACAGTGTAATACTAGCTTCAGGCATACAATGTTGGGTTTGTAATACAAGTTATACAAATTTACACTTTATTTCACATGTGCAGGGTAAGAACTGGAGAACACACTGCAGGATTACCCAAAAGGGAACAGAAATCTGTTCCTCAAGCCCGTTTTCATTGATAAACCTGGTGATGTCCATACCTTGACCTTCTGTTTTCATCTTCTTCCACTAACCTTTTGTTACCACCTCCTCTGCCTCTTCATGACTTTTCCTCACTGCTCCCAGGACGGCTTGGGGCCCTCCCACTCTTCTTTCTCCCCTGGTATCTGTATGATTCCTGTTTCCAAAATCTGGTTCCTGGTAAAAGGCCCGGTGGCGGGGGCAACCCCAGAGCTGTGTAAGACTCTAATGAACGGAAGAAGCAGATAGTAAATGCTCTGCCAGAGAAGGGCGAGGCACCCCTCCAGTCCTGCTGGTGGCCAGCTCTGACCAGGCATCTACTGGAACTGAGGAGAATGCAACCTTAGCTGTGCTAGTTTCTCTTTCCAGTCTCAGAGAATCTGGGAGAATGTGCAGGGAGCCTTCCAGATCCAGAAAGATCCTCTGTCAGCCAAAGATGTCTTGGCTCCTTTGGGAGAACCCACATCTGGAAATGACTTGCCTCCCATCTGAGACAGCTGGGAACAGCCAACTTTTAGCTCAAAGGGTTACTAAAAAAGCAAATGTTCATTTCTCACACCTCTGGCCTTTCTCAGAAGAATGAAGCTTCCCATTAGGCAGGGAAATAAAACACACACGCACACACTCACGCACACAGAGCACGGTGGCTTGTGCTGTTCATTGGTGGTTGGGGATCACAGGTGGTGGGACTGCAGCCCAAGTGAAGAGATCATAAATAGGAGAACCCACAGAAATGGGTAAGAAGGTGATGAAAAAGCCAAGCGTGGTAAATTTTATCTTTTTTTATTATGGATTTAGGAGGACAGAGGGAACATGAGTTTATCAATCTGTATCTTAAGTATAAAACATAATCCATTTCGTCACTCCGTGAGTTTCCCGTGCCTTTTGCTAAGTGGCGTGCATCTTCCCTTTCCCGACTGGCAGCCTGGGGTTGAATCCAGAGGTTTTGAACACTGACCACCATTTACTAGCCTTGTGGCCTTGAGATAGTCCAACGCTCCCTGTAGAGAACGGAGTGGCCGCCTCTCCCTCAGGCTGATTGTAAGGATTACCTAAAGAGTCTAGCAAGGTGTCTGGAACTCGGCAGATTCCTTCCCCTTCCTTTCCACTTTCCCTGCTGCCCCTTGGTCTTCACAGCAGCACTGGGAAGGACGGCTCTGTCGCCTGGCTTGCTTCTGAATCGCTCAGGTGGGGTATGCACCTTGGCCAGACTCATGAGTCCAGTCGTGGGTGCGGCTGGGACTAGAGCCCAGATCAGACAAGCAGTCGCGGACTCCAGGATTCCCTCTCAGAGCCGCCAAATGAGGCAAAGACTTAACCAGCCGCCAGGGATCTGTACCTTTAGGGAAAGGGCGGGGGCTGGGAAATACCTGACTCTGGGGTTCCCCTGCCACCCGCACCTCCCGACCCTCAGGCCCAGAGGCTGGGCGTGAGGCGCTGATCAGAGGGCCGACTCTTCCCCGCCCTCCCTCTGCCGAGCCTCGCCAAGGCAGCCAGCCATCAGGCCAGGCCCGGGGCTCGGCCTCCCTCCGGCCGGAGCTCGCCGGCTCCTCCTCTCGCGGGGGCCCCCGGGTCGCGGCTCAGAGCCGACGCCGGGGCCGGGAGAGGAAGCCAGGGCCCCAGGCCGGGCCCCACCCGCTCGCAGAGTCCCAGGCGCGGGGCCGCTAGGGCGGAGCCTCCCAAACAATTCAAAACACGCTCCGCGCGCGTCGCCGTGGCAACGCGCGCCCGCTGCTAGGCGACCGGGGCGCCGTAGTAAACCCGGGGCGGACGTGTTACTCACGGAGGGAGGTGGGGGCGAGCGGAGCCGGCGGGGCCTCGGCTGGGCCCGGGCGCCGCGACTGCCGGAGAGGGGGAGGGGGAGAAAGCAGGAAAACAAGGGACGGGGTCGGGGGCACGCGGAGTGGAAACGGGGCGACCCAGCTGCGCGCCCCGAGCGACCCTGGAGAGGCGGATCCCTGCCCCGCCCCGCGGTCCCCAAGATCTCCCAGCCCCCGCAGGCCCCGAGGGCTCGGTCACCCGCGCGTGAGCGATTGCCCCACAGGATGTGCAGATGTGGCTGCCCCTCTGATTCACTCCAGCTGCTTGGGGCATGGAAGAAAGGCGGCTTCCTCTCCTGGAAATGACTGCATTAGCAAAAGCCCTCTAACAATTCCACTAACAACGGAAAGGGAAAGGCGACGGAGAGGAGAGGCCCTAAAGTGCTTTTCTTAGGTCCTTGCCCTTGAACAGGGTCCATGCTCCTGACCCATGTTAGAAAGAAGGGAGTTGTTCTTATTCCCTATGCCCCTCTTTGGGGGCCCTGGGGACATGAAACACTGTTGCAGTGGAGGTTAACCTGAAAGCCCAGAAACCCCAGAGCTAAGTGTCCTATACTGGTGGTAATATTTCGGGCACTCAGCATGGGGGTTTTGGTGCCATTACTCTACCCTTCAAGGCTGGGAGGAACATCAAAATGTGTGAGGACCTTCCTTATCTTCATCAGTGAATGAGTGAATGCACTGAAGCAAAAATTGTGGAGCTGGGAAATTTCGGATGGTTGGGCATAATGTCATCCAAAAGGGTTCTAATCGGTAGGGAATCCCGGAGCTTGGGAAAGAACATGGCTTTTTCCAATCCGTCACTGGCGTTTAAGCAATCTGTTTGTACCCTGGTCCATGTGAACTAAAGATAATACTCGTTCATGAGATCATTGCTGTTTTCTGGGCTTTGCTGGTCAAAAAGCAGGACTGTTTCCACAGGTGGGAGGAAATGTATTGGCAGAGGATCTGTTGGCTATGCACGCTTCTGTGTAGAAAGCCACAGGGTGCGTCTGTGGACCTGCAGACCTTCTTCCACCTTCTACCTTCTTGCAGCTCCTATGTATGTGTATCAGGAGGATTGGTGTGTCCTTTAACAATAGAAGACCAGACGCTTTGCTCTGTTCACAACTTCTGCTCGCTCCTAGGCTTCTCAATTGCATTCTGAGCCTGGTTTCCATTACAGACTTCATTCACTCATTCCCTCATAGTAGAAATTGCTAGGCTCTAAGGATCAACCATGAGCAAAACACAGCTGCTCCTCTATCTAGCATCTTCAAGTCAAGCCTGCATGTTCTGAGCTGCAGGAGAAAGGCACACAGTGGAATAGGCAGGAACAAAGAACAGGAGCCTGGAGATCAGAGCCAGTGACAGCAGAAACATTCATGTCCTGTTCCAGCTTTTTGACTGCTGAGTAACAGAAAGGAATTAGTTGGTGAGGCATGGGTCAGAAATCTGACTCCAGGGCAAAGGACAAAGATACTACTACTGGTTGGGGGCAGATGGTGGCAAAGGAGGGTGGTGGGGGGGTGGTAATGGCAGCTGCAAATGAACCTATCTTGAGAGAAGATGCCACTACTGATAATGGGAAAAAGACAAAAAACAAACAAAAAACACCCAAATACCTTAGCCCTAGGCTGTGCCATCAGGCAAGTTGTATGCATACAGTCTGCTCTGGTGGGGCATTCTTACCATTGTTTTAATCGCATCTGATCCACTGTGTATTCACAAAACAATAAATTGGATTCCTGTTTACGAACTGAACTGCGTGTGGGTGTCCCAAGACCATTGTTTCTCTTTGTGTATACTAGTATGGTTTGGTACAGTGCGGGGAAGAGTCACTGAGGACCTTAGCAAGCACAGATGAGTCCCAAGCCTTGGCTTTGTGATGTCATAAATGCTGAGTCACATATCGGTCCCTGGGGAGGGGGAGGTCATCCTGACATGGTAGCAGTCCAACATACCAAAGTCAAATACTGTTTTGAGATACGGAATCTCTGTGTGTCTCCTGAGTCATGAGCTTCTGAGCCCAACATAATCACAGTCATGTTGCAGTGACTGGCAATTACTTTTTCTGTTCTAAGGGAAGAAAGAGAAGAAAAAATATTAGCATGCCTAAATTATAATGAAAGGAAGTGAGTGGGATGCCAGGCAGAGAAGCTCATGTTTCATCAAAAAAAGGAAATTAAACATTGTGGCATGGGGTCCATGGGGCTAGGGGGTGTCAAGATGGATCAAGGCTAGTAGCCAGCCAGCCAGCCCAGCCATGCAAAGTACACGGCCTAGATTCAGGCTTTGGGGAGGCCTAAAATAATATAACTTCAGAGGCTCTCTCTAGAAAAAATAATGCAAAGTGACAAGTATGTCGGGGTCTTGGAAGGGGTCCGAGTTAGTGAAAGCCCCCAAAACTGGAGTGTCACGAGCTTGCTTCGCTTCCAGTCTCCCTCCAGGCCTCCTCACATAACCTCAAGACTGCAGCTCCCATCCTTTTCCCCGGAGAAGGCAAATTTCAGCCTCTGAAGGCACAGGGGGTGCGGTTTCTGAGCAGAGGCCATAAAAACCAAAGACGACAGACTGTGCCAAACAGTGACTCAAGCGGGATGTGAGAAGCGTCTGCAAGCATTTAAGGGGCGTTAAGTGCAGAGAAGGGAAAAGAATTGTTCACTGCTCTAGGGTGGAGAGGGAGTGAGGATACGATTCAATAAAGAAAAATGTGCACAAAACTCCTCAGGAAGCATTGGCTAACTGGATTTTCTGACACCGTGGAGTCTGTATTTCCCAGGGGAAGTATCTGAGGCTCTGTGAGTCACTGAAAACTGGAACAGCCCGTGAAAAATGTGCTACAGGAAATAATCCTACAAGATGTCCTCGGGGGAGCGGCTGGAGGCTCCCAGGGTTCATTCCGACCCCTGAATTCCCCAGGGCAGACACAACGCAAGCTATACATGTGTGAGTGGGAAGAAGGCCCGGGGAAGGAGAAAAAGCCCTCCCTGGGGGAGGAGCCGCCACCTGCACCCGCACGTGGGGGGGGGGGGGATGGTGGGGGCAGCACGTGACGGAAGGGGGAAATGTAAGGAGATAGCGCCACCCAGCGTCGGGACAAAAGCCGTGGCCGGGAAACCGACAGCCAATTCAAAGGTGAAGTGACCACAAAATTCCAGCTCTGGAGAGGGAGCTCTGTCACCATGAATAAAGGGTCGTGTGGGTGCTGTGGGACTCACGCCTGGGCACAGGCACATGTGTGTCAAATGTGCAGACACGTCAGTCCTAGAAGAGTAGGAAGCAAGAGCCAGAGAGACTCCTCCAGTTGGAATGTGGATTAATTCCCTCTGGGGGCTGGGGATGGCCTTTCATTCCCCCAGCTAAGTGCACACACACAGAATGGGAAAACCATGACTTGGTTGGTGGCAAATCTGGAAGATTCCAGGTGGGGGAGGGCCGGGGCAGAACAGGAGGGTTTCATTAAATGTAAGCCCCCCCAGGAGTCAGACAGGTCATACTTAGGCGCATTAACTCCCTAGCTCCATATCTTCCAGGTTGTTCAGCTTCTTTCTTGTTGTTAAGCCAAAGTGGAGACTTCCAAGCTCTTTCCATACGGAACCGGAAACCAGAAGTCCATCCCTATGTACAAAGAGCTTTCTAGAATTACAGATTCCTGGGCCTCACCCCTGTGGTGGAATCTCAGGCCAGGCCCAGGAATCTGAATATTTTCCACAGTTTCAAAGACTGTTCTGATATTCATTCAGAACTGAGGACGGCTGCTCCAGCAGAGGAGGAGCCTCTGAGGACTTCACCGTCCAGACAGCTATCATGAAGTATAGAAAGTATTACAGAGGGGTACAGTATGGAAGGACAGAGGGAAGGGAGCTGTTCTCGCTCATGCAAAGGATGAGCGACTTTTAGACTAGTCTTGATGGGAGGTAGACCAGATGAGGACACTGAAGACATTCCACGCAGAAGGAAGCGAATCTACAAAGGCGCGGAGGACCTTCTCAGTATTCCACTGGAGGGACTGGGAGGTGGAGACCACCCATGACACACGGAAGCTCTTTCAAACCCATGGCTCTATGGGGCCCCGACATTGCAGATAATTGCTTACTAAAAGGTTGAAGGGGCGCCTGGGTGGCTCAGTCGGTTAAACATCTGCCTTCCGCTCAGGTCATGATCCCAGGTTCCTGGGATGGGCCCCACATCAGGCTCCCTGCTCATTGGAGAGTCTATTCCCTCTCCTTCTGCTCCTCCTGCTAGCTTGTGCTCTCTCACTCACTCACTCAAATGAATAAATTAAAAAATCTTTTTTTTTTTTTTAAGATTTTATGTATTTATTTGACAGAGAGATTACAAGTAGGCAGAGAGGCAGGCAGAGAGAGGAGGGGAAACAGGTTCCCTGCTGAGCAGAGAGCCAGATGCAGGGCTCCATCCCAGGACCCTGGGACCCTGGGATCATGACCTGAGCCGAAGGCAGAGGTTTTAACCCACTGAGCCACCCAGGTGCCCCCAATTTAAAAATCTTTTAAAAAAAAAAAAAAAAAATAAGGTAGAAAACCTTACACAAAGGAATGGGAACTCTTGTAGTAATGGTAACCCTGCAATATTTTCTGTGTCCGCCATAAAATCAAGCCCAAGCCATTCTTACCAGCTTCCTAGGGAATGGCAGTTAGGTGGAAACTGAATCTTCACATAACTTTTTAAAGAAACTTCCCTCTGTGAAAGCAGGTCCTTGCTTCTTTGTGCTTAATCCCAGATCCCTATTGGCAAGCTCTCCTGTGTGATCTTCCAGAACAGCTGGGCCATGATTGCACTGTCAATTATTAAATGCCCAAGTTCCCTGCAAGGCAGCATTTAATCATGAGGCACTCCAAAAAAATAGGAGATAGAAGAGGGATGGGAAGGGAGGCAGGAGGGGAGGAAGGCGGTTTCATTCTGTCGACATTAAACCAAGGGGATTTGGGGCACAGATGGCATCCTGTGGTCCAGACAGCTGCAAGACACTGACCATGGCCAAGGTAACCAGCTTCCCCCTCTTACTGCTTGAAACATAACTTTGCATAGCTATTTTGAATCTGATTTTAAGAGTTGTGCCTGTCTCATCAATTTGTTGTCTATGTTAACTCTGAGTATTTCTGTTCATCTGTGTTGATGGAAGAGTGACATTTTGGCACTTTTGCACTTCCTGTTGATCTGAGCCGGAGTATCTGGGAAGCCACACTCTCTCCCTTTTCTAGAGAGTAAAGAGTCACCTTGACATGGGGCTTGTCAGCATATGCTGACAAGATGAAACTTTTCTTAAGGTCGCTACTTCTTTGTGATTTTGTTAAAGAGATCATGGCAAAATTAGACCGGTTCTTGCAATTGAGAAGGTTATCTGGATCCTGGAGAGAAAGGCATGTGTAGGAAGAAATAAAACACATGATGAAGGGCGCAGCACCGTAGTTGTTGAAGATAATTCTTGAAAAGTCTCTTGAATGAATTCCCATTCGATTGTCAAGATGATTCTTGAGCGAGGCTCCTTGTGTCTGTCCTTGGTTGGATACTCCTTTGGAAGCAGTCTCTTTGAGCTTCATTCTAAGCTCTTTTTCATCCTTTCTTTCTCAAATCATTTCTTCCTTAAATTGTCTATCGCCTTGGTGCCAGGTTCCTTATTCTTATCTGTGATTAATATGCAGAATAACTTACAAATATGTGTAACTTGGAACGAATTGAGGCTAGAATAAAAAGATGATGTGATAGTGGACAAATTTCCAAGTCATATTCGATTGAAAATGAAGTTGAAAATGTAGAATTGCCTAAATCATTAGTTCAGTCTTCAGACAGAAAGATTAATGAAGATGTTTTACCTAGAAGTCTCATTTCCTGTTCACCCAATGTATATGAAAATAATTAGAAAGAATAAATTACAGTAATGGAACAATGGCTAAAACCAATAGGGTTTGCACAGCTAAAAACAAGGTGGGAGCATTCTTTGGGGGGACGGGGCGGTGTGTGCCTTCTATACGGGTAATAGAAGATCTTTCTTCACTTCAGATGCTGTGGTTTTTAGTCTTTACCAAGGTCACCCAGCATCCTGCACAGACTGACAATTCTTGGTGAATTTAATTTGTTGAGTGCTTTTTTAAAAATCATATTAGCAGATTGCTTTCCAGAGGTTGTTTCATCATATGTCTTATATATTGATTTTTATATGCATATGAACCTTGCATATTTCTTATGCCCATAAATAATCACTTTGTGATATGCACTGTGTTAGTCCCTGGAAATTCTGAAGAACAAACTGTTACATTTCTAAGATAAAGTTCCCTGTAATGTAGAAAATGTTAAGCTGGAGATTATGAGGCAGATTTATGGGCCTGTGCATTTAGCTATGGTTTTATTTACGTTTCTTTAGCTAAGCAGATTTAGGTCTGATTAATTCTGATATGAGAGGTCCCCTGGAAAGCTCAAGATGGTTTACTTTAAGAAGCATCTGTCAGCAACTAAATATGGGCTTCTTTTCCCTTCAGTATGTATTAATATAACAGCATAAACCACTCTATAACATAAAGTGCAAGACCCATCAGATTTCTTTATTTTTCTAAAGCTCAGTCTGGCTCTGAGCCATCGCTTAACCAAGGTTGAAACATCTAATATTGGTCATTCTTCAGGGGGCTCTCCTCTTCTCGTCGGCTAAAAATGACGGGGAGTTCGGGGGCTCCAGCCAGAGCCACACTGTCCCCCCAGGAGTCAGGCACCACAGCTGCATCGAGCAGTGGCAATGCCTGTCCAGGTTCCTCGCTCCGTGACCATGACACTTGGTGCCCAGTCTCCATGGGCACCACACAGCCACCTCCCATTGGAGATTCTGTCCTCTCTGTGGCCGTGTCTGAAAGCTAGGCCCAGATCACCTCTCTCAGAACCTACAGCCTCCTGTCCTCTCCAGGGGTTTCAACAACCCCGTATCCCAGTAGGTCCACTGCCTTCTTTAATGCTGAAAGTCCTAATCCTTGCTGCTCCCTGCCCTGGGGTGATCCAGTTTAATACTGACTGAGAAGAGCCATATCGTCCTTTACTCTCCTCTCAGAGGAATCCGTCATACCGAGAAGAGGACACCAAAAAACGTGTGTAGTTACAAGAAATACCTCAGCAAGTGGGTGCTCCTACCTTTCACTGAAGACAAAACCAAAAGTAATAATCACTGAGCGCCTTAGAGTGGCCCCAATTCTTGTCCTCAGTTGACAGACCCCAGCTCTGCGGCTTAACCACATTCCCACAGAGACTATTATGGGATACTTAGCTCAGATCATCCTCAATAAGCACTTGAGTAGAATGAGGTCCAGCTTCAATAAACATCACCACCCTGGTGCCCACTCCAGGCCATTCCTGAAGCTAAACCCTCTCATTCGTGGCTCCTTGCAGAAAGCTCCCCGGGGACCAGAGGGGCCCCATTATCGTGGAGGACTAGTGTGGCTTGAGCCCAGGCAGTCACCGGGAAGGGTACCCAGATCTCCTGGGAGGTTCTGAAGTCAGGCTCTCCCCTTGTGCTTGTCTATTCCAGATGGAACTCCCGAAGGGCTGCTCTGCCCAGCGGACACTCCTATCTGCCATCCTCAACATGCTATCACTCAGCCTCTCCACAGCATCCCTGCTCAGCAACTGCTGGTTTGTGGGCACACAGAAGGTGCCCAAGCCCGTGTGCGGAAAAGGTCTGGCCGTCGAATGCTTTGATGTGCCGGTGCCCTTGGATGGGAGCGGCGCCAACTCATCATCCCCGGAGGTGGTGCAATACAGCTGGGAGGCTGGGGATGACCGCTTCTCCTTCCATACCTTCTGGAGTGGCATGTGGCTATCCTGTGAGGAAACTGTGGAAGAACCAGGTGGGTTTGTCGTCAGCCCAGCTGCCTCATATCCTCCCCTCTCCCCGCCCCGGGGAACTTCACACGGGGCGAAGGGCCAGTGGGAAGTATACAGCACTCCCCACACCCCTCCGGGTCTCAGCATCTCCCCACTCTGCATCTCGTCCCTTTTCCCTAGAACTCCCTTTCGATGGGACCCGAAAGTCCATCTAGCTTTTCCCCTCCTGACTGTCTCGTAGACATGCTGGTTTAAAACCTCAAAGGGTTCCATTTAGACTTGTAACATCATGAGAAGCCCCACACTAGCGAGTTAGTGTTGCTGTTTGAAGACCAAATGAAAGAGGATTCTTGGGGAAAAGCCCCCCCCCCGCCCCGCTCTGTCCAGCTGTGACCCCAGATGAGCAGCTTCCTCTCCACAGACTTTAACTTTCTCACCAGTGAGATGAAAGGATCTGAGGAGATCCCTTGTCAAGCCTCTTCCTCCCCAACCCCACCAAAAGGGTTTTCTTGTTCGGAGTATTACCGTTACGATTTACAAGGTGGTGAGGCTGAAGCCTCAGGAGGGTAACTAGGTGGAGTGAGGCTACCCTTGACCTCCCAGGTCTCCGGTAGCTCAGTCTGGTGTCACTGTGCATACCTTAACCTGTGCTCCTCAGCTTGGGAGCAGCTGACCTAAGGACAGTCCTCCTTCCTGCTCAAAGCATTCGGACATCACCTGGTAGTGACGTTGTCCTAAAGCCCAGAATCCAGTACAGTTAACCTGTTTCTCCCGATTTGGGACATGGGAAAAAGGAGGGGGACGAGGAATATAAACGTGTGTGTGTGTTTATATGTGTTATTGACATGCCATTTAGCTCAGCTCCAACCCCAGGGTCCCAGAAACAGTTTCAAGCCATGCAGACCAGGGTACGGAGGCAGGGAAAGGTGCTGGTTAACATCAGGCTTCTTAACCCTCCCGGACCTGAGAAATGGGAACATTTCCCTGTGGAAGCCCTCTCAGGCTCACATCCTCTTTTTCACGGTCAGGAGCTGGGGACAGAGAAATGAATTCTGAGGGATTCTTGCCTTGGTCATGCAACCATCCGTCCATAATGCATTCTTTCCCACTTTCAGAGAGAAATTTCTAGTGCCCACCTACCGTGTGCTGGGCAGGCACAGGTCCCAACCAGTGGAGCGGCGCCAGCTGCGGGACGTACCCCTGAAGTTGTACCTTGTCTGTGTTTCAGGGGAGAGGTGCCGAACTTTCAATGAACTCACACCACCAACCGAGAGAGGTGAGAAAGGACTACTGGAGTTTGCCACGTTGCAAGGCCCACGTCACCCCACTCTCCGATTTGGAGGGAAGCGGTTGATGGAGAAGGCTTTCCTCCCCCACCCTCCCTTGGGGCTTGTGGCAAGTATGTGGGTTTGATCACCAATTTAGTCGCCATTGAGTTGGACCTCTCTGGACCAACTGTGCTCTCTACACTGTACTGTGGTCTCCTTTTCTCTTTTTCTGAGCCCCGCGGGGTGACCCACATTCCTTCCAGAGCAGACTCTCATTCATATGCAGGAATGCAAAAAAGGAACAGCAGGAACAAATAAAGTTCACAAATAGAAAACCACCAACAGTTCTAACCTCCTCCTGTTGCCAAGTAACCATGTTGAAAAGCTCAAGAGGTTTTTTCCTTCCAATATGTATATATATTTTTAAGTTTAAAAAATATATATTTTTAATAGGAGGGAGTGAAAAAGGAGAGGGAGGGAGAAAAAAACAGAACTGACTGCTCCAAAATTCAGTAAGGAAAACGAGAACAAAAATGACCCACAGCAAAGTCATGCCTCTGCCAGATTTTGTGACGATTAGCTGATCTTTTCTTGAATCTCCCTAATGGTACTTCCAGTCAATCTAGTTTACTGGAGTCTTTATCAGGTCCTGAGCTGAGAGCAGCAAGCGCAAGGGTAACAGCAAAAGACCCCAAGGAGGGAACGCTAGCCAGCTGCTGCCAGCCCTGTCCCCTTTTCCCCTTCTCTGACTCTGGGAGGCTTTCCCTTCTGCGGGGCTCCGCGTACGCGTTTCAGCGCTCGGTCATGTAACTGTCAGGGTGAAGGCTCTTCTTGTGATTTCTTTTGTCTTGTTGTTTAATACTTGGATTGTATTTTCTTCCCTGGATTCTGACAGAGATCCTATGGTTATCACTTGGAGCCCAGTTCTTGTCCATCGGACTTGAATTCGTCAGCTTCCTCCTGCTACTGATGGACCTGCTGTTCACCCGGAACCCGGGCTGCGGACTCAAGCTGAGCGCCTTCGCCGCCATTTCCTCCGTCCTGTCAGGTGCAGCCTCCCAGGCTGGGGTGGGCAGGGGCCTGGCCACCTTCCAGGCCCCTCTGATGGGCTCCTGTGTCCATCCAAAGGGCAGGAACGAGGAGGCGGGGTCCAGAATGGAGGGATGAGAGATGGAAATTTTGTATTGGATCATCATGTGCTTGGCAAAATGATTTCTCTCTGGGTTCTTCTTATTTGCCAGCTTTATCAGTATGTGAAATACAGTTTGGTTCACTTCTCAGTTGCCCATGCACACAGCTTTTCCGGACTCCGCTGGATCAAGTAGGAGTAAGAGACGCAGATATAAAGATAGATCAAGAATAAAGCTCGCGTTGAGGGCATGGGTGGGAAGAAGTAAAATGCCCCAAGTGCAGCATTGACTCAGAAACTTTTTCTGTAGTTCTCCACCTAAAGCCTGGGGGGGGGGGGGGACTTATTGCAAAGCCCCCATCGCAGATTAGCGTCCCGGAAGTGTGGGGGCCGATGGGTGATGGGGACATCTCCACATAGGCTGTAACAGATACAAAATGAGGAGGTTGCTCCAAACTCCTACTCCCTATAAATGGCAAAGCCAGCCTGGGTCTAAGGCCGCCGCCTTTCTGTTCCCTCTGTAGGCCTTCTGGGCATGGTGGCCCATATGATGTATTCACAAGTCTTCCAGGCAACTGCCAACTTGGGTCCAGAAGACTGGAGGCCACATGCTTGGAATTATGGCTGGGCCTTCTAGTAAGTGCTTGCCATCTCCTGAACCTTCTAGCTCCTCCCCGGCCAACCTGTGTTGGACGTGCTGCCCTCAACTAGATGTTTGCTCCGTGTCCTTTCATCTTCTCTTCAACCCTCGTGCCAGGAGTCCGTTGACCAGAGAGTGGGACCATCAGGCCACCGCGGCTCTCTCCCCACCTGCTGGGAGGCACAGGGATGATTCTTCCGGCTTGTTCTGTCGGGTCTTTCTAATGATAAAGCTGTCGCAGTTGCTCCCTCGCCTGATGGCATGTGTTCCCTTGGGAAATAAGACTGGTTTTGTATGGCTTATGCCGATGATGCTCCCTTTATTATACATTTTATGATTCAAGATATTGGAGGACAGAGAAAGGAAGAGATCAGCCTTGAGGTGCGGTTCGCATTCTACCCCCTGTGCATGGCTGACTCTTCTCCTGTAACGAAGAGCCACTTCCTCCTACTTCTGCTCTTATTCCACTCAACTGTCTAAGAAACAAATCTCCTCTACCAGCCATTCTCTGACCCTCAAAGAACTAAGGGGTCAGTTATTTTCGATTTCTCTTGAGAGTAGCAGCAGCCATGACATACATAGTTGAAGCAAATACACCGTCTGTTTTAAGAGTCCTTCACTTCCTCCCCTGAGGAACACACTCTCTCTGTTGACTGTGCAGGTGCCCACTTGGGCCTGCATTACAGTCTGCAGTCGGTGCTAAGCCCTTTACCAGTGCTGAAGAGACAGGGCACTGGGCTCGGTTTCCATGCTAGCGGAGGCAGTCCTGAAGGTCATCCTATCCTCTTTCCTAGTGATATAACGTGCTGTTGGATTCGGGCGTCTTTGGGCTATTCCAAAACCGGCCCCTGGAGCTTGCTTTCCAGACACATCGTTTTGCACCTTCTGTCTGTCTTTAAGCCGTTGTTGGCATGACTCTGTCAGCAGAAGCTGCCCAGCCTCAGTCGGCAGAGTCCGTCAGAGGCAGGCAGATGGGAACACGCTGTGCCAGTGTGTGGCCTGGCTTGACCCATCACCTGACCTCATGCAATTCCTCACTAACCTCACACAACTTCCTCCTTCCTGGGCTTCCCAGAATCATGGGGGAAATTTAAGGGTTGACTTCCCAAGTGTTTAGGAACGCGTTTGATCTAGTTCCCTGGTGGGGTTTTTTTGGTTGTTTTTTTGGTTTTTTGATTCGTCAAATCCATCCAGCTTCTCTTAAATCTCCAGCTTCGTTCCATCCATTATAAACTCCTTGAGGCCAAGAACCACATTTGTTTTCTTGAGGCAAATTCCACTGGTACAACGTATAGCAGCTCCAGGTTTGCAGCGAATGTTGCCTGAACGACACTGAGAGGCTCAACTCTGTGCTCCCAAAGACCACTAAACGCGGAACAGAAGGAGATGAAGGGGGTTGATGGCTCCCACCATCTGTTCGGAGTGAGGGAAAATCCTGGGTGGGATGTGTGTGTGTGCTTGTGGGGGGTGGGGCGAGGAGGAGGCTTATAGCACTGGGCTATGTCCCCTCCATACACCTGAGCTACCAGTCTGTGAATCAGAACTGAGGTGGGGAAGCCCTAGTCCAGAAAACTACGTGTGGGTGGGTGTGTGATATGTACACAAAAGATACACACCGGGAATAAAGGAGCACCGCGCTGACTGCTAATCGACCCAGTGAAAACGAACCTGTTGAACTCCTAGTCCAACTTGCAACACTACCAGGGTCATTCTCTTTGACTACAAAACATTCAGAACATACCTAATGAGACCCAATTCAGGCCTCTGGCCCACAGTGCTCTCCCCGAAGCACGGTGAAAGGGAGCCCACCCCGGTCCCTGAGCCCCTAAGGGGCAGCAGCCTACTTACTAATGGGAAGAGATCATGGTATTTTCCTCTCAAACCTGTGCGTATCTCAGATTCTGACCGTCTGGTTTTTTTGGTTCCTCCCTAGCACAGCCTGGCTTTCCTTCACCTGCTGCATGGTGTCGGCGGTCACCACCTTCAACGCATACACCAAGCTGGTGCTGGAGTTCAAGTGTAAGCACAGTAAGAGCTTCAAAGGAAAGCTGAGCTGCCCGCCGCACCATCCCCAGTGCTTCCTGGAGCAGCTGTCCTGTGCAGCCCCCATGGGGCATCCTCTGACCAGCTACCACCAGTACCACCCTCAGCCCGTCCGCTCTGTCTCGGAAGGAGTTGACTTCTACTCCGGGCTACACCACAAGGGATTTCAAGGACCCAGCCAGAGGCTGAAGGAAGAGGCGGCTGGGTCATCCATAGAGGAAGAACCGTGTTAGAAGTAGTAGGGTTTAGAGGGCAGGCTGAACCCAACCTTACATGTTTGTTTGCTTATCAACATGTACTGAAGCCAGAGTCTGTGTGTCGAGCATGGTTCTCACAGGTTTGCGACAAGCGTGTCTGAAAGGGCAGGAGCTAAGGGGTGCGTGTGCGGATGCTGCTGCCCCCCTCTTCCTTCCCAGCTTTTCCCTTTCCTTGTCTCATTTCAGCATCTCCCTATCTCCCATGCTTGGAATCACCCCCTCTCCTTCACTGATTGCTTGCTATGTGCCAGGTTTGGGGCTCAGCAGACAGAAGTAAAATCCAGTTCCTGCCCCTAAGGGGCTTATCCATCTGCCCCCTCTCTGGGATTTGGAGGTGCAGGTAGGCTACTCAAACAGTCGTTTACTGGGCTCAGCCTTCCCGGAAGGCACAGAATGGAAGATAAAGGCCCTCCTGGGAGCTTAGACACGTAGGACAGATGCCCTCGACACTGCCTATTACAGTATTACAGGGTCCTGCACTCACATAGTAGGGACCCAATGAAAGTTTAAATATTATCGTAGAAGCCACCAGGAAGCTAGAATACATGAGAAGTGTATGCAGGGACATGTAGGGACAGCATGCAGGGACAGGTCCACTTCCAGAAATGGTCCACTGGAGTTATTCCTGGGGTATTTATGGAAAGGGACACTTCCCCAATGAACATACACTCCTCTCCGGATCCCCAACTCACTCACTCACACCTCCTTCCTCTTTTCCATCAAGGGAAAACCAACAACCCGATGGCTAAAAAGAACGAGAATGACACACAAGTATGTTTCCTATATAGTATTTATTTGTTCTGCAACAATTCACATTTTAAATAGTGCTTCCTGACAATATACCAGCTGGCTTGTCTGTAGTATGGGCAATAAAAGCAGCAATTCACATTCAAGGGGGTTGGTGTCAGCATACCCGACAGGGAGGGGGAGTGGAGAGCATCTGGGGGAGGGGAGGATGCTGTCTAGGGTGGAAGGAGCTACCCGGATAGCAAGGAGGAGAGCTTGGGAGAAGGAAGGTCCTTATACCCGCACAAATCACGGCTATCCCTAAGAGGCAGTCACAGGGGCCTTGCTGGAGTGGGAGAAGGGAGGAGCGCTTCCTATCTTAGAGGTCCGGTAGGGTGGGTGCCTCCAAGGAGAAGGGAGTGTCAGGACACACCTGACCAGCTAACACCCATGCTGGTCACGTGAAGCTTCTGCAATCCTCTGCCACCACTCCAACCTGCCCTGGCTGTAGAGCCTGTCCTGTGTCTAGCAAAAATGGATTCAAACTTATCATAGTTAAGACAACAGTTTGTAAACACACCATGAAGAATTTAGGGACTGATGCTCTTCTAGCTTCCTCTTATTTCTGGGACTCACCCCGCATAAACACCATCTTCTACCCAAAAGGATACCCTCAAATCAGGCCCTCAGTAAGCGACTTGGCATTTTGCTCCTCTACCCAAAATGGCTTTCCCAGAAAGCCTCAACATGGTGAAGAACAAGGTAAGAAATAGATGGCTCAGCCCAGGCCACAGAACCACAAGTCAAGTTTTAGCTATTCAGTCAACTATAAATTAGTCCTCAGAATCCTCTAGTAGGCTAAACAAGATCCTAGAATCTTCTACCCAGATTCAAACTCTAGAAGTCAATCTAGAATCATCCCTATCCTCTTGGATATCCTCTCATTGTTCCCCCAAGTTCACAAAGCTTCCCAAAGTGTTGAAATTAAATTTCCTTTCAGGGCCCTAAGTCAAGGGGGTGCCCAGAAACCTGGCAGGCCAACCTGATATTGGTACTAACCTTCTGTTATGTCATAATGCCTACCACTGGGCAAATAATACACATCCCTTCAAGTCCGAGATCCCTAAATTTCTGTCATCTCTATAAATTTGTCTCGACTCCCTTTATTAATACAAGCTAAAAAGATACAGGCTCAAGTAAGACAGAACCTGAGTTGCACTCGGGTATGACCTATCAAAATTATTCAAAAAGAAAAGTAGTTCTCCACCAGCTAATGTGGGACTTTCTGCTATATAAACAATGACCTAGAAGTTTAGAAAAGAACTTAAGTAATATTTATGGAAGAAGGGAGAAGTAAGCACTGGTGATAATTCTAAAGAACTTAACCAATTATAAAAGAGTATTTACACAAGTTTTCTCAAAATACAGTGTTTCAAAGGCTCTACAAGGAAGGAGATGTGCAGGCAAAATGGTTGCATGTGGGAGTCAAGGATAAAAACCCAGGAACAGCTTTGCTCTCATGCAAGCAAAGCAAAACTATCTCTGAATAAGCGGGCAAATGAGAGGCAGTACAGAGGATGGCCCCTAGGAGATGCTAAGAGAACAGAATGGAGTTATGGCAGGGATTAGGCTGCCTGCTGAGTCGTTCCTGACTTCACAGACCTAGGACAGCGCGCATACACACGTACATACACACACACACACACACACACACACACACACACACACACCCAGCACTTCGGAAGTTAGCAGGGAAAAGGTCAGGACCAGCAGGCCAATCCAGACCACATGATACCACACAGACTCCATCAGAGGCCGCTCATGAACTACGCACTGCTCTTGCTCCCCTTCCGACAGGAATGTGGTGGTAGCTATGGTCACCAAGTGTGCAGAAATGGAAAGTTTGTGAGGTGGAAGGCTACTGAAGATAAAAGCTGCAAATGCGAGGACAGCTCCCTCAGCCTCCCACTGTCTTGTCTCCCTGCCGCTAGGGTGGGAAGAAGCCCAGGTACAGGCGATGAGAGAACATGGAAGGCAAGGACCAGTGATCCTGATCAGAGGCAGGACACTGGAAATCTCAAGACAACCAAACAAACCAGGTGTACTTCAGAAGGACAAGGAACTCGGTCCCTGGAGCTTAGAACAGATCGAGAAACTAATTCATCATCACACCAATGCATACACACATGTGGCATAACGCAAAACAAAATGTTCCAGGGAAGAACTTCACTGGGATTTCCCAGCAGGAGTTTATAAATTAGACACACAAAAAATAAACCATAAGATTCACATTTCCAAACTATCCCTGGAGTGCCTAGAGGAGGGGGTTAATGCAGGGACTGAAAAGTTAGAGGTCAGATAACCCCAGCCCAATGGATCGTGCCGTCATCAGAGAACTCCAACGTGCCCTCCAAAGTGCTTTGTGACAATCGCACAGAGGTGGTAAAATGAGGTGAAGTCTTCCTTCTCTCCAAAGAACTGACTTGACACTGCTGGGAGAGAGATGGTACCACTCTGTTCACTTCTTCTGAAACGGAAGATTCCATGAGACTACATCTAGGGGAAAAAGTGCAGGTGTCAGCGACTTTCATTCCTTTCATGACAGAGCAATGGAGGAAACCCAAGCTATTTCTCTACTCTTCTGTCCTTCTGTTTAACCCGGAAAGTTCATAAGTCCTTCCAGAAAGATCCAGAAACCTTGTTTTTTTCCATGATAAACTCTTGAACATTGAACTAGACCATAGTATTTGAGGGCTGTGAGGGTAGCAGCCAGATAATTCTTTGGATACATAACTGCTCCAAGTGTGGCATGCTGTTAGCCTCGCCAGCCTCTACCCAGAAAATACTGGTCGTGCCCACCCCCTCAGTCACTGAGACAATAGACACCATGACCCCACATTTCCAAGTGTCCCCTAAGGGGATAGTACCATTGCCAGCTAAAAACAACTGAGTACCATTTCTGAATGGTCATAATGCACCTTAAGAAAACAGAGCTGCTCTCGAACAGCTGGTTCTTGACACCCGGCTAATCAAGAGGGCTCCTACTCCCATCTACTTTCTCGAGAACAAAGTTGGATTTCGTAGCATTTGCCCCAAACCCTTACTGGTAATCAAATAAACCAGAAGAGATTCACCTGGTGGGGAGGATCAACAAACTTTATTCTAGAGAGGAATCTTCGCAGCTCCCCACGGCCAATTTTGGGGGTGGTGTCCTCAAGTTGGACCACCTGGCCTTCCATCAGCGCCCACCGTAGACTAAGCTTGCTGACCACCAGGGGTGCCAGATGGCCTTCGGAGCTTGGCCCTGTTGTCCTGGTAACATAAAAGGCATCTTTCCAGAGGTCGTTAATTCCAACTGAGGAGGACAAAAACAAGAGCGATTAACGAGGACAGAATACTTCTGCAGCAGGGGAGTGGCTTGATTCTGCAACTAGATTCATTCATTCATTTACCCCTTCATTAATTTGTCCACAAAGTTTACTGAACACTTATTAAATGCCAGCACTGGGCTAGACAGTGGGTGCACAGTGGGGGACGACAGGATGCCAGCAATGCAGCACATTCATTCCTCTTGGTCTTTAGACCCTTCCTTTTCTGAAGCTGCTTCTAAGAAAGCCCCAAATCAGGAAACGAGGATATGCCAACTGTGGTGACAATTTGATAGCAAAGTGAGAACAGCAAACTAGAACTCTGGAGAATTCCTGGACTGTCAGTACACGGTCGCAGATGCTATCTGCTTCACCAGCTCTTATTTTGCCTTATCCTTAAAACAGCTGTTGTACTAAAAAGGGTCTCGATTCCTAATTACTACTATTTAATGTTCACTGAATAATGTTTTTCACTAATACTGAAAAACAACTCAGGGGCACCTGCCTTCAGCTCATGATTTTAGGGCCCTGGATTCAAGCCCCACATCAAGCTCCCTGCCCAGCGGGAAGCCTGCTTCTCCCTCTCCCACTACCCCTGCTTGTATTCCCTCTCTCGCTGTGTCTTTCTCTGTCAAACAAATAAATCTTAAAATCAACAACAACAACAACCCATCAACTCATTTAGATCCCACCACAGGATTCTGTAGAATGCCACCTCCCTGACCCTGCTCCCCACCACACACAAAGCCAGGGGGCAGGGGTTCTTGCAAATTCCTTGTGAAGTATTCTTCCTAATGTATCCCAACAAACTGAGAGTCACAGCACATTTTAACTTCCAGGCAAATGAGTTTGTACATGGAGAGCAAGCCTCTGAATGGCAAGAAAATACGGAAAGACAAAGGAGAAGTGGCCCATCTGGTTTACCTCACCCCATACCCTCCACCCTCCCCTCCCCCGCCACAACAAGAACTGCACACTCCCTCAGTTCAGAGTGAGGAAAAGGATCTCTGAGGAAGAGCCCATCAGACACTTCAAGACCAGGAGGTCGCAGTGGCTGAGTTTCCAGGGTTCTGACTGCCTGAATTACTGGTCTCTAATGATATTTGATCCAGATTTTGCTATATGGTATTATTTATATACATACATAAAATTGAAGACTACTTCCAAAATGTTAACAGGGTAACAAGTGGTCAGATTCTGTGCGATTTTTCTTTTTCCCTTAATTTTTCTCTTGGCAGCCACTTCTATGCAAGGGGCATGTTTACCTGCGCTAGTCAGAAGAAAGTCTCCACTGATCCTACACCAATGTCCTAGACACAACATGCTACCCCCACCATTTTCCTCACAGGTAATTCTTTTTTTTTTTTTTTTAAAGATTTTATTTATTTATTTGTCAGAGAGAGAGCGCGAGCGAAAGCGAGCACAGGCAGAGTGGAAGGCAGAGTCAGAGGGAGAAGCAGGCTCCCTGCGGAGCAAGGAGCCCGATGCGGGACTCGATCCCAGGACACTGGGATCATGACCTGAGCCGAAGGCAGCTGCTTAACCAACTGAGCCACCCAGGCGCCCCCCTCACAGGTAATTCTAAATCCTCAGCTCCTAGAGGGTCAAGAGTCTAGTCTTACTTGTACTCCCAGCACCAGCACCATGCCCGACACACAGATGATGCTCAGCGAGCGTCTGCTGAATGACGCTGCGTGAACCACATCCACCTGAGGACCTCTGAGATGGGCCACACTTGCCCTCAGCTTTCAGCCTATTCGGAGGGCTGGGTCCTTAGCCTGAGAGCCTGCTGCTCCTCCCAGAGGGGCACTCCGGCCACAGCCCTGAGGAAGCCTGGGAGCGGCTCAACTCCCCCACCCCCTGCTGCTGTTTGACGACACGTGTCCCTCCCTCACTGAGACAGCAGGATCTTCACACACTCAGCCAGTACACTGTCTCCCCTCATCTGTGCACACAGCCCCCACTGTCACATCACATTACCCTCTGAAGCCGTCACTGTGCCTGTGGCATTGGCCAGATCCAGAAGAATAGAGGGGAATGCTGGATGCAGGAGGTATAGGTGGTGAAGGCTGGGTGGCCCAGTTCCGGGGATGACATCCTGACAGTGAGAAGCAAAAGGGAAGAACGTAGTTAACTCTCATTCCCACATGTGACAGCCCTCCAATGAAAAGGGGTTTTGTGGAAACAAAATGTATACATGAAAAGACACCTCTTCTCATTGGATATTGAAGCCAATTACAAATACCAAGCTAAAATCACAAAAATCTCAGTTTCTAAAATAAGCAGAGCATTGCCCAGACAGAAGAAAATCATTAATTATAAAACAAAAATTCCAATTCCAAGTGGCAGCCCCCCAAGTCCCCACAGCAGAAGAAATGCACACAAGAACTGCCCTTGCCAGCCTGACCTCTGTGCAGGGGTGACGTTCGGCTCACACGCATGCGTGTGAAAGACCACGTACAGGTCAGTAAATGATTGCTCTACTGAGCTCCTTGTGTGCCTCCCCCACCCCGGGACTACCCTTGGCCGCACTAGTGGAGGAAACAGGAATCCTGTATTCTTAGCATAAGAAGCACATGAACGGAGGAGGAGCACAGGCAGGACGGCTGCAGCTGCACTGCCCCGACGTGCTGCGCAGCAAAAGAGGGCATTTCCCGGACCCTCAGAGTCCCACACCTGACAGGACAGACTTCTGACTCCGTCCACATGACAAGCAAAGAGCCAAACTCCCTTCTCAACGTCAAGGGAATGGAACCCAAATTCCTCAGCCTGAAAGCCAAGGTCTTACACCACTTAACCCAAATCTGCCTTTTCCAGCCTCTTCCTACCGTTATTCACCTGGCCAGCCAAGCTTCAGGAATGTCTGACTGGCATCTTTGCTCCATCTAACCCTACGTCCCCCTTAGGCGTCTAACAATCCTCTGGAGCCCATTTCCACGACTGAAAACAATCCTCATCCTTAGATCACATCTGAAGGCCACCTCTTTTAGAGAAAGCTCCCCAGCTGCCCTCCCTTTGTGCTTCTAGCTAAATCTCTTATTTGTGCTTCTATTACAGCATCTGTACCACACGTTTGTTTTGGGGTTATTTACAGACACTTACATTGGAGAGTCACCTGTTCTAATCCCCTCGCTTTATTAAATGAGGAAACCAGGAAGTTAAAATGTCAGGTAAACTGTCGTGGGCACATGTTAGGGCAGGGCAGAGTTACAACCATAATCTAGATTTTGAGTAAATCTGATCCTCAAAATGAGGGACTATATTAGCATCTTCATTGATGGATAAAGAGCATGAGGCTCAGAAAAGTTAGATGGCTTGTCCAAGAGTGCATAGTCGATGAATTCAGGATTCTTCGTCCTTCTGGGTCCCCCCCAGCATCTGTGGACCTTCTCTGAGAGAGCAGCACCACGGTTTCTAGTCTATCCTTAGGTCCCTATGGAGAACATGGTGCCTGGCACAGAGCAGGTGCTGGTCAAGATAGGCTTTATTGAGGGGCGCCTGAGCGGCTCAGTGGGCTAACCATAGGCCTTCAGCTCAGGTCATGATCCCAGGGTGCTGGGATGGAGCCCTGCATAAGGCTCCCTGCTCAGCAGGGAGCCTGCTTCTCTTTCTGTCTGCCACTGCCCCTGCTTGTGCTCTCTCTGACAAATAAATAAAGACTTTGGAAAATCTGCCTTCTGGGCTTCGGACCTTCTCCCCTGTAATTCCCCCAGACAAACCCTCAATCTCAGCTTCAACGATATTTTCTCCAACTTCCTGGCCCATGCCATTTTTGCAGACTCAGTTTATTCACCTCGAAGCCTAGCCTCACCCACATGAACCCTCCTCTGCCCCCTCCAGACCAGTCACCGTTACTTCTCTTTGACTACAGAACATGTGAATCATCTGGAATTTTGGACCTAGCATCTTGAGAGGACCTATGCCTTATCTAGCCTCCCACTGTTGGCAGCCAGCAGCCAGGGGCTGCTATCAGCTTTCCCTTGACTGCAGCTGAAAGGCAAGGCCAGGACAAGCAGAGCTCAGGAGGGAGCAGGTTCTAGCCCTGCCCATCGGGTGCTGCTATGTTTTACCCACACCCACCTAGAAGCGTGGCTGCTCCACTAAACCTTCCAGACCCAGTCAGCCCCGCAGAGCAGCTGTCATCTCACTGAGTGACGAAAGGCCCCCCATCCCACACCCCCCAGGCTCACTCACAGAACTGGGAGATGCAGCTGACGTCCCTTCAGCCCAAAAGAGGAAGACAGACTTCTGGTCTGCAGTCACTGCTGAGGTGGTTGGTGTCTCTTTCAGGTGACAGGGAGCACTGTAACTCCAGGGAATGGAGCCTGAGTCCCCATCCACCACCACCATCTGCAAAAGAGGAGACAGTGAGGACAGCCCACCTTCAGAAAGGAAGCAGGCTGCGGCGCCCGGGGGGCTCAGTCAGTTCCGTGACCAGCTCCTGATCTCGGCTCAGGTCGTGATCTGAGATGGAGCCCCACATCAGGCTCTGCAGCAGGCGTGGAGCCTCCTCAAGATTCTCTCTCTTCTCCTGCCCCCCCCTACTCCCCCAAAAAAGGCAGCAGGCCGAGGAAACACACAAGAGAATGAAAACTCATGTATATTAACAGGTTGAGCTTAGTCCACATGAACAAGCTAGGCATTCGGAAAGCATTAAACAGTGACTCGGGACCAGACCTAGTTTTCCACAGCCCTTGTCCCCACTTAGCAGAGTTTAAAGGTCTGCTGAATTCTCAAGCGGGAAGGGGACATTAGAAATCACCCAATCAGCCTGTCATTCTGCAAGTGAGAGAAGGCAGCTCGGGGACAGGAGGGAGCTCAAGAGTGCTCAGTGTCTGTGACGGTCCTCATCCAGAAACAGCAGCCCTTTAGAGGGGAGGTGCTGTCACCAGACGCCCACAGCAGCACCTCCTGCCGGCTCCTTCCCTCCCACCACCGCAGCGCCCACGGAGGAGACAGTGACCAAGTGGATGCCCGTGCTACGCGCTGTGCTCCAAGCTTTACAGGTTTGACTCCTGGGCGTCACGCATACAGAGCTCAGCCCTAGGTTGGTCTTAAAGTTAAGACAGCACATCGAGACAGGCAAATCAACTAGGAGAAAATACATTCCTCAGCTGCATCTCTCACAGGATAATGAAGGGGTCTGAGCTCCTAATCCCTGGCTGCACATATATCTCCTTCTCACCCCAAATACCTCATACCTCACAGTTTTAGAGCCTCTCCTTGGTCCAAATCCATAAGAAACTCCCCACCCAGCCCCAGCCCCGGTCCTCAGTGTCTGTTCTTCGGTGAGTGGAAGGACTGCACCCCCATCAACAATCACTTTCCTACTCTTCAGCCCCTCAGGCCCACCCTTCTGCATCCCTGCCCGGACTCTGCCGCACTGCCTGGGGAAACAGCTAACCCCCACCCCCGCCCCGAGCCAACACTTCCAGATTCCCTCTGGTAGTCTCGGGACAAAAGTGTTGAGACACCACACTAAAAAACTGGATCCAGTCACATGCATTATTTTCCTGTCATGATAACACTATGAAGCCAGGTGCTATCACAACCCCCACTTTATAGACGTAGAATCTGCAGTTAGGTGAGGTTATGTAACTTGCCCGAGGCCACTGGAAAGTAGTGGAGCCAAGATTAAATTCCAGGTCTAAAGCCCCAGCAGCTCAGCTCTTAATCAAGCTATGTATACCCTTCTCCCTTAATCCTGCCAGGAATGCCAATGAAAATTCCAATCTCTACCTGAAATTATTTTGAAACACAGTTGGACATTGTTTCTTTCCTACACAGCACTGCTGGAAGACTCTCCCTGAAGTGATGCCTTTATCATCAGCTCTGTCCTCCACTCAGGATCAAATGACCCCAGTGCCCCCAGTACTTTCACCTAAACGCTGCCGCCCTGCTTTCCAGGGCCTTCCATCAGCTGAGCTCACTCAGAGCTCTGTGGTGGAAATGCCCCTTGGCTCCTCCTTACATATCAATCCAGTGAACCACTTCTCTGCTTTCAGGATGTGAACATCTAGCCCGCAACCAACACAGAGCACCTCTTGACTCCCTTCCTTCTGTCTGCTCCCTGCGCCTCCATGGCATTGTGCGGACCTCCACCTAGCACGCGCCGTGGCGTGGCAGAGCCATGTGCATACGCACACCCCAGAGACTAGGAGCTGCATAGGACCAGGGTCTTGTGTTCATTAACTCTGTATCTCCAGAGACATTATCTGTGCATCTGGAGCAGAACTTGGTGGACCTTAGAGGCGATGATTAACTGTTGAGTTGGCTCCCAGGGAACAGTGTGCAATATATAAATATATATTTTAGAGTGAAGGAAAACACAAAAGCTAGGTTAATTATAAAAAAAAAATTTCAAAACCTTAATTCTCCCTATAATAAGAATGAAAACTGAGGGCGCCTGGATGACTCAGTCATTTAAGCATCCAACTCTTGATTTCAGTGCAGGTCATGATCTCAGGGTCGTGAGATCGAGCCCTGCGTCCACTCCGTGCTGGGCATGTAGTTTGCTTGAGATTCTCCCACCCCCTCTCCTTCTGCCCTTCCCCCTGCTCATGCATGTGTACACACACTCTCTCCTTCTAAAATAAATAAATCCTTAAAAAAGAGAGAGAGAATGAAAACTGCCTATCCAATCATTGTATCTTCACAATATACAACCTCATGTAAAATCAGAAAGACCTCCTCAGTGTCCCTGGAACGTGCCATACCATTCTGTCTCTGGGCCTCAGGCATTGGTGGTCCTGACCCGACAGGCCTTCCCATCCACCCCTCCTCATATAAATATAATTCAACTTTCGAGGTCCTGCTCATCTTTCCCTCCCTTAATAAGTCCTCCATAATAACCCAGCTACCCCAGATATCCCGCCTTCTCTGAGAGCTTAGGAAACTAGGTACCGAAGTACTAAGTTTATTTATGCCTGCCTTTCCCCACCGAGAGACTTCAGAAGGTTCTTACTGCCTAACTGTAAGAATTCAGAAGAGGAAATTCACATACTGGAAGGGGGTTAACTGGAAAAGCTTCCAATGCTAGAGATCTCAGCACTAGCTTGTGAGTTTTCAGCTACTCTTTGAGTTCTCTGAAGGAAGGGACCATATGTTAGGTTCCTATTTCTCACAGTACCTAGCATACGGCTGGACACAACAAATAGACTTTCTAGATGTTTTCATTGATCTGAGTCCCAAAGTTTTACCTTTTTCATCCCAACTCCATCCTGTATCTGGAGAAGGAAGTCCAAGGTCTGATCATCGGTGAAATACCCAGGAGTAGGCTGGCTGCAAATGAGAACAAAGTTAAGCGCTCAGTAGTAAAGCAGAAGGAGAGGAAAACAAGGACTTCTTTCTCCCTCTTCCGTACCACCCCAGGTATCCAGCAATTGTTCTGGGCAACTTTTAAACACGGGAAAGCAGATCAAAACTACATTAGGAGGAGCATACGGCAAACCTGTGCAGGCCTTGCAGGCTCAGTGTCCAGGAAGGTGTAAGATTTTGCCCCCGCAGCAGGATGAGGCCTTGTCTGGTTGTAATCAGGAGGTTGCTGCAGTTGGAATCAGGTGCCTTCACCATCTGCAGTAGCTCAACACCATCACTGAATTAAACAAGACCCAATGGTTAGTCTCTGGCTTGGATGAGATTCTGGAGCCACAAGTTGGGGCTCTTTCTCTCGGGGTACGTGTTTCTCTATACTCTTGTATTCACCTCCCACCATTATCTTACGAGGGAGGCACTGTGTCGTTCCAGTCGAATCTCATTTTAGAAAGCAAGAATCCCTGGAAAATTCATGCCAGTTCAAAAGGAACTCCTAGGAGAAGGGCCACAAGGCCAGATCTCTCACGTTGGATACTCTGGGGGAGGTTAACAGAGCCAAAGATAATGACACAGAAAGCAGATGGAGACCCGGACAGGAGGCCTGAGATTGTCACTGAACTTGGACAGGAACCCATGGTCTACACTGCATTGAATTATTTCTTTTTCTGAACAACTGGGACCATTCCATTTAATACCTGCCCAATTCTTACTGAAACAATGTGCTAGTGCCTGAGAAAATGCTAGAAGATGATCTGAAACTTCTGACAGAAGAGAATGAAGACAATCACTACCCCGGCCTGGGGTTAAATGGGTAAAATCCACCACATGTGACAAAGGACATGCTTTTGATTAAGAAATAAACAAGAATAAAAAATAAGATTTCATGGATGCTAGTCTTGCTCCTGTCAAAACGATTCTTCAACTAAGAGAAAAACAGAAAAGGAGTAGGGCAGATACTTCTGCCCAGTTTACAAGCAGGTTTTTTTTTACATAAATCTCTCTCCCTGCCTAGCGGTCTCCCCATCTCAGCCTGCCCTGCTCTGACTCAGAACGCTAAACAGATCTCCTTCTTTTCAGTCTGTGTGTAGAGTGATCACAAATCATGATCACCAACACCTTATGTTCCCAAGAAAAGAACGTATCTACCTCACCAGATAGGAAGATGGTATATGAAGGCTAGCGCTCTTTCCCCCACAGACCTCTCTGGCCCCTTATTCACGCCCAATTCAAACGCGGAGACTCCATGGCTCGTAAGATCTCAGGAGATTGAACTGCGACAAGGTCAGATATCTGCCCTACCTGTAAATGTCAATGAGCTCAGACAGGTTGATGGATCTTCGCTTCTCCCATTCCGGCTCTTCTATCTGCAGAGAAGGTGGTAAGCTGTCTCGATTTTGGGCCTGAACAAAAATGTCCCGCAGGGCGACAGCTTGGATATTTCCTAGCACCACAGGAAGAACCAACACTGAGAAGCTGAATTTACTAGAACTCTCCCAGGGTGAGGATCTGAGCGAGAGACACAGAGCCTGATCAGATGGGTCTCACAGGGGCCCCTGGGTGGCTCAGTCAGTTAAGCGTCTGCCTTCAGCTGGGGTCATGATCCCAGATTTCTCGGATCGAGCCCCACACTGGGCTCCCTGCTCAGCAGGAAGCTTGCTTTTCCGTTTCCCTCTGCTGCTCCCCCTGCTTGTGCACTCTCTGTCAAATTAATAGATAAAATCTTTAAAAAAAAAAAGAAGATGGGTCTCACAGATCCCACCCAGAATGGTTCAACATGGAATGGGGAAAGGAATGAAGCAGATTCTGGGCAAGAAGTCTTCTCTTTGGAGAAGGCAACTGGGGAAAGCTGAGTTAATAACCGGCCACGGGTGGCAGAGAATGAGAGGCCCCTGGGATAGGAGGTGGCAAAAGGGCTGACTGATGTCAGCAATTCCCAAACTTTCACTCTGTCTCAGAAGGGAGGCCTACCACACACACAGATGGGGAACGGCAAAAAAACTAGCTTTGCTTCTTACCAAAACCAAACAGGATGTAGACAGCCCCATTTGTGGTGACATAAACCTGAGGACCAATCAGATTCCCCACTCCCACGATGCTGTACTTCACGGGTCGGCCCACTGGACTCCCTGTCCGGCCAGACACCAGCAGAAAGCACAGATCTGGCTGAAGAAGTGGAAAAAGACAGAGTCAGTAGATGCCATATTGTTTCCTTAACCAAGTAGTTTCTCCAGACATTACTGATTCCTGATTAGCTAAGGGTTCAGAAACACTTCCCAAAGTTGGAAAGCATAAAGCCAAACCTGCTTCACGTTCTTCCCCTGGAAGCAAGAAAATGAAGCCAACGTTCCCATTCCTTTGGTAGATATGTGCAAAAACCATCTGTACGGTAGCTCAGGCAATTTCTCTGAAACACGGTTGTTTCTAGATGAAATCTTCTGAGGCACAGATTTCTAGCCCAGAGCTAACTACAGGACTGCTGACTCCCGGTCTCTACTCTCACACCCAGAAATCGCCAGTAATATTTGGTCCCAACTAAAATCAATACAGGCAGCCTCTCCCATCGTAACATTACATGTCTAGCCTGCCTGGCTACTATCAACCTTACTCTCAAGCAGAGACCAGCAAAACTGCCCTGTGAAGAGTCAAATGGCATTGTAGGTTTTGCAAGCCAGATGGTTTCTGAAGCAACTAGTTGACTGCCATAGCGTGAAAGCAGCCATGGATAATAATAAGAAAATAGGCATTGGCTATGCTCCAATAAAACTGTATTTACAAAAACAAGCAGTGGGCCAAATCTGGTCTACAGGTCACACAGTCTACCATCCTCTGCTCTAGAGGGTTTTCTTTCAGCAATAGAATCACCAATTGGGAAATATGAGAATTGTACTGATAAGCTGACTTCCGTAAAGCTTCTGACAAAGTTTAGCATCATTAATTCTTTTGGACAAGACAGAAAGATACAGTTTTCAGTGTACCCAGAGTGAGTCAATGCCAGCCTACAAGGGAGGTTTCTGTGGAATGTCACACCACCCTGCTACTGTCCCATTCCTACTAATCACTCTTCTCAAAGACTTGAATGAATGAATAGCTTATCACAAGCTCATCACAAAGCTGAAAGGGATAGCTAATATGCTCTATGACAAACTAGAAATTCAAAGAAGTCTTAGGTTTGAAAGATGAGTCAAAATCTGAAAGAAGAAATGGGGCCATTAATTAATTGATTAATTAAAAGGGGTGGTACTTTAATAGATTATAAATAAATGCAAAATCTTAGGAAGGCCACCACAATCTTCAGCTATGTTATTAGAAATACAAGGCCTGTATCAAAAGAAGTATTTCCTTACACTGATATAACTGGTTATATCACAAACAGAATACGGTTTCCAGACACAGGTATGACATTTTAAGAAATATGGATAAAACGGAATGCAAAGGGAAAGAAAGCAAGAAAGAGAGGACTCTAGACTTCATGATGCATGGGGGACAACAGAAGAAACTGGGGGCAGTTAGCCTTGCAAGTAGCAGGCTTAGTGCGATGTGGCTAAGGTGAATGGGCTTTTATGTAGAAAGAGGAATATATTCATTCAAAGTTGCTGATGCTGGAACAGTGAGTAGAAGCTATGAGAAAGTAGAATTCTTACCAATATGACAGAATTTTCTAGACCTTACCAAAAATGAAAAGAACAGTGTTACAAATCAGTGATATTCCCATTGGCCTGAGGACTTGAGGAGAGTAGGGGCCAATGTGTCTGGAATACTGTATCAGTGATTCTAACATGGTGTGAGAGGATCAACCACATGGCTTTGAGGTCCCTTCCCACTAACGTTCTAGGCCAGATAAGTTCCACTAACCCCAAGCCAACAGTTCCTCTGTCCCAAGCCCACCTCACTCTAAACCCAGATCTAAGAATGCATCACTCTAAGTCATAGACCTAATACGTTCCATTCCTTAAGAAGAGAGAACATTCCATACTGTAGCTTAGAATAAACCAGAGCTTGGGTTCCCCAGGTTCCTTGTTGCTGGCATTAGAGGTCAAAAGAGGTCAGTATAAAGGTGAGGCTGCTCTAAACCCATCATTTTTCTGCGATTTTTCTAGTACTATCACTTTTCAGACAGAATGGACACTATTCATATCTCTACACTATGTGTAAATAAGTAAATTCTGTGAGGCAAGTTGGACAGTACACTTTTTTTGCTGTTTGGTTAAGACAAAAAAAGAAAAAGAAAGAAAAAAAATTACAGAGTAGGAGTAGGCAAGAAGCCAGTTCCTCCAACAGAGGCTGCCTCACTGTGGAGGGTCCCTAAAAGCCTCAACCTCTAGCCTGTCAGCCACCACTGGCAATGAATAGGGTATGAAGGCCAAGATTGTTAAACTCGCTCAGGACATATAAACTTGCTATGCCTCCACTAACCATACCTCATTAAACCGTTAAGAAGAAACTCCCCATACTTTCCACTTCGGGAACTTCAGAAAATCACTCCCTGATGGATGTAGTTACTGAAATTCACAATGATTGGGATTAAAAAAGATTATGTAAATATTTGTTGAGTTTGGGGTTCAATCTACTTTGAGACCAACTTGCTAGTGGAAGGAAAACTAATAAAGTACCCTCCAAACTCACTAGTCTTCAGAAATTTACCTTACTTCTTTGTTCTCATCTCACAAAGTATTGCCAGATGTCCTAGAACAGTGCTCCCCAAACAGTGCTCAGTGACTGGAGAAGCACTTTCAGTTTACTTATGGTGCTCCTGGCAGAAAACCATAAAATACTAATGGATTTCATTCTATTCTAAATCATTTTACTTGCAGATTTCATAACTCTACACCATGTATATGCACTACAAAAATCACAACAGCAAACACAAGGTCTCTTAAAATTAAAATAAATCAAATAAAGCAAAATGATCTATATCCACATTTTCCCACAAATATTAGTTGCCAATTGTTCAATTCTTTCGTCCACCAGCATTTCCTGGCAAACCCACGTAGGAAGTCTGAGAAGACGTCTTAAAGGAACTTTTGGCACAAGCTCAAAAAAAAGTGTTAGGAGTAAAAATGGAGATATACGGAGTAAAATGGAGATATAGGAGTAAAAATGGAGATACATGTGCTCGTCAATGTACTCTTTCCTGTGATTTAGGAAGGAAAACTACTATTATTTTATCTGTACACAGAGTACTAGCCCTAGTCCACTGGAGCTCCTGCAAAGCATAATCAAGGAGCATAATTTAAGGACAAATGTCCTGGACTCCAGGTCTATTGTCATAGCCTGTATACAACGTCCTTTCTTAGGTCATTGCTGTTATTACTTACTCAATATATGATGTGTTCCATATCTATTCTATGAGCTGTCTTGTGGTTTTACATAAAGGTTAAGTATGTCTAATACAACTAACAATACACCCACACGGTAAAAAATAGGCACTACTTTACGCAGTTCAAATATGGTAGCTCCGGCTTTCACAACAGCCCCTGTTCTAGATAGAACATTTCTGTGTTACATCTTGGAGAGATTCCATGGCTTGCCCAAGGCCACAGGGCTACAGTGGAGCAGGAATTTAAACACAAACCTCTCCGGTGCCCAAGTTCCACCCTGCCACAGTCAATGGGAACATAATGAGACTGCTGGGAAAATAAGTTCATGATGGCAATTTATTCATTAAATCTCCGAGAGAGAATTTTCTTAAGCCTAAGCCCTTGTTAAAAGGTTCAAGCAGCATTTATGATACCCGTACTAGAACTGACTGAAGTTGAAGCACTTCCTATGAGAAACAGAGACAATCGGACGTAGAGCATACCTGCAATTCCCCAATGGCCAGAACGACAAGGTCTCTAACGCCATCTTCATCCAAGTCCGGCAGCACCACCCCTGGGGCAGCCAGGGTACCATTGGATAAGTAGTTTGGGTTTAAAGTCCAAATGGCTTTCCCTAGGGGTGACAAATAAGCTGATCACAATGATAGCTTCAGCCTCTGGAAAGGGCAGATGCAGAGCTTCCAGGTAAGAGAGAAACTCAATGGGCAAATGACAGCCAGCAACTCCTTACCTTTTCTTTTAGTTTTAATCTTACTGGGGATGAAGGGCACAGGAGTGTGATCTGAAATCCTTAAGCGTCTGACTAAGAAACCCATGTGATAACTTCACACCTAGGTTTTTTAGATAAAATGGAGGTGCTGAAGTCTCTCCAAGAAAGAGGAGCCCACTTGTCTGGGGCAGAGGAACTGATCTGTTAGAGATTATTACAATTTCTGAGGAACCATCCAGGGGCAGCCAACCAGACCAACTCTCTCTGTCCCACCATGTGCTCACATGAGCAGGGGAGTCACAGGAGGTTTTCAAAAGGACTTTAATTCTGCAGTTAACTTAAAGTTTTTTTTCACTCAGAATTACCCCACTACCAAACTTCAACCTCTGAAACTGGAAGGTTGCTACGTGTCCAGCTTTGGTCAAGTCTAAAGCATTCACAAGCAGGACACTTACGGTTTTACATGGGGCTTTCATTATATTTGATTCTCTCTCGTTCCTCATGTCATGGGTGTCTAAATATAGAAAGTAGTCAAAAGCCCAATTCAACAAGCATCAACAAACCTTACTTTCTTCCCTGATCTTTTTTTTTTTTTTTTGAATTTTTAAAACTTTAATTCCCTGACCATTTTTTTAAGTGGTAAATGGGTAAGTTTACACAAGGACCCCATCTATATCAAATATGAAGGGACAAAGCCCAGCTGTCTTGTACAAAGTAGGACTACTTAGAAACCAAAAGCCTCAGGGTAGTTTCTGTTTGGGTAACTCAGTTTAGCTCCATCCTATCACCAAACAGGTTTAACCATGACCTATTACTCAACCTAGTCAAACCCTTTCTCTGTTTACCTTAAATTCACCTTCCAAAGGAGCTCAAACAGACTTTCCACTGTGTGAAAGTGGAAAGGTCCCTTCCATATAAGACCGTTCTGATCCCCAAACAGAGACTTCCGTGGAATGACCTTTACCTGATGTCGCATTGAATGCACTGAACATTCTGTGTGTCCCTGTCACAAGGCAGATGGTTTCAGCCACGCTTCCTGGCATCAGATTCAAACATGTAATATCCCGGGCCTCCTCGGGGAGGGGACTGGACCAGAGTGTGCTGCCATTCATTCCCGAGAGGCACACGAGAATAGCGGCTGCCTTTGAGACACCTAAAAGCACACAAGAGACACAGGAATGGAAAGAAGGCAGAGAAGGTAAACAGCCCAGGTGAGCAGGAGGCCAGAACCACAAGTAAATGGTGCTAAGGCAGCTCACACCTGTGCATTCCACGGCCTCCTGTACTTCTGGTACTAAGTCTGACAACAGAGTACCTAGTATAGAAGCTCAACACATTCCTCATGTCAGGACATGCTGTGGACCTCCTCCAGGCACCCTGTGTGCATCCTGCACCCCTCCCAGCATGCCTGCTTCCATGTCTGTCACTTCAGCCCCCACCAAATTGTCATATCCTGAAGGATAAAGACCATCCCATTCATTTCTGGAGTTTCAGAGCCTCACACAGCACCTACACATACAGCAACCAATCAATCATCTGCTGAATAAAAGGAGCAAAAATCCAGAATATAGGAAAGTCATTGTTAAGAACAACAGCAGCAACAAAAACAAACAAACAAAAAAAAAAAAAAATCAAGGAAAGGCATGCTCAGAAAAGTGAGACTGATCTAAAATATGTACAGAGCAAAGGAATATGTGAATTCTAATTGTTGCTAGCAAGTGCTCCCTGAAAGCAGAAAAAGTAAATATTTGAAAAATAAACCTGAAGATTACAACTCAGCAATGATCAGTAGATCTTCCTGGTCGAGAGTCCCATGGAATCAGCTGATAAAGCCCCTGCAGTTTCCCAAGAATAATTGGGAAAACTTAGGGGCCAAGCACATGAACTCCAGAGACAGTCTCTCAGCTACACCGTTTGGATACCAGCTCTCTTATTTACCCGGTGTGGAATCTGAACCAGTTCCTTAACCTCCCCTTGTCTCGGTTTCCCTATCTGCAAATAGGGGGTAAGAATATTAGTCTACCCTGTTGGGTTATGTGGAGGGATACATTCACTCACAACATATGTTATGCACTTACACTTGGCTCTATTGTTTTTATAATCTGCAACCAAATCAGGCTGGCCCGTATTATGTCCAAACCCATAGCCTTACCATACGAGTCCTGATAAATAGCAAACTGTGTAAAATACCAAATGATTAAAACAGATCTCCAAATCTAAAAGTGGTTGGGGAAAATTTTTACTTCAAAGGCTAATGAGTCATAGGCAGAAAAAAAAAAATGTAAATTAAAATCAATTAAAGCCAAAAGTCAACCTTCTAGGCTGAAGGTCCTCTCTGTAAACACACCTATTCCTAAGTTGCTTCTACGTATTACATAAAACTCAGAAAGGTTCTTCTAATAATCCCAGAGAGGCAGGCAGCCTGGAATTCTCTAAAACATACCTAGATGTTATCCCAGCTCCCAGATCATTAAAGGGTAGCTACCAGGGCACCCCAGCTGCACACCAGACTTACTGTCTCAGTTCAGACTGTGGGTTGCTGTCACTTTAATGGGTGTCACAGGACAAACCAGGAGCCCCTGTG
Source organism: Mustela lutreola (assembly GCF_030435805.1). NCBI lineage: Eukaryota > Metazoa > Chordata > Mammalia > Carnivora > Mustelidae > Mustela > Mustela lutreola. The sequence continues at coordinate 94,823,779 of NC_081297.1, forward strand.
TACCCACGCTGAAAATACAACCTCTTTTTTCTTTTTTTTAGCTGATGTGTATCAGCACACTCAATTAAGTTGTGTAAGGTTTAATAAAGAGATTATTTACAAAGATGTGGTCAGGGTACAGGGAAACCATGAGAGATAGCACAGTCCCTCAGAACGTAATCATTCATAGGCCGAAAAAGACAGGAGAGAAAGTGATTCCTGGAATCCAGAAAAAGAAAGTCCTATAAGAAGACCACCATTAGAGAGGATGTGACCTAGGATCAAGGAAGTAGCTGGCCTGAGGTCATCCTGAAGGGGAGGAAGCCAAGAGAATAAATGCCCTCTCTCCCCACTCATTTCCTCTCCTCCAGTTTCTTGCCTAGACTCCCCATTGGCCAAACCCAACAGGAAACTGGCAGGCAAGGGAGCCTGTTGACATAACGTGTACTGGTCAGCCTTCCAAAGCAGACAGCAGGATGGAGAGCAGAGAGAAAGGAGGAAACAGAATCAGTAAAAAGAAAGCACACGGCCATGATAATGTGGGTAAAAATATTTTAGAAGATGAACAAGAAGCTTTTCTACTGTGGTTGGTAAGGTAGGGTTGTGTCAGCATTTACTATAATCTAAGAAGCAATGGAAAATTGGCTGGGAGAAAACTCAAGAACCTTAAGGACTAATGCTGTTCATTGCCATTTCAAGTGTGTGCATAAGTCACTTCTCTGGATCCTCCCTTCTTCATGGGACTGGGTGACTACTAAAATTCCTTCCAGCTGCAGATCTCCATGATTTCTTTAAATAAGCTTTACTGATACGCAGGAGCTTACTGACAATGTCTGTCATGTATGATAGACCCATGATGACTTTCTGTTCACTCCTGACCCTTTTCTACAGTGCCCTTCAGGACACAACCCTGGAGCTTTCTCTTAGCTCACAGCCCCTGCAATCACTGAGCTTCTCCTGTAGTAGCCTCTAAAACACATGCATGTCTCTTACCAATTGCACTCCCGTTCCGTGAAGTTACAAAGGAGAGAAGGACATCACGCAGGCCGTCTCCATTCACATCAGCCAATTCCAATGGAGACAGGTCCCCACCTGATAAGCACATAAAAAACAAAAAAAGTCCTGAGTTAAGTCACCACAAAACAGTTCTCTACTCCAGGTTAGAAAGGGAACAGACACATGGCACTGCCAGCACCTTCATAAAAACCAGGCAGACTCCTGGTTCCTAAATAAGATAGAGTACACACAATTCTGCCTATTCCTCTAAGTATACCTAAACTCCCTGCACATTACAGAGAACACAAATGTAAGAAGACTCTAAGGTGGGGAGAAGGTAGGTTGGCTAGGGGCCGAGAAGCCCAAGGAACGACAGGTGATGACCCTCCACCCCGGGTTTTCTTCTGGCCTCCCATGTCCCAGACAAGGTGCTGCAGAAGCCGGCAACCCAGAAATGCCAACAGGTACAGACAAAAAAGGCCCAAGAAAAGCTGACTCCTCTAGCTGAAGGTCCAAGAAAGAACAGCATAGCAAGAAAGAAAAAGTTTTAGATCATAAATGTTCTACTCCAACCAAATGCCACACAGAGAGAACTGCAGCCCTATCCCCACAACAAAGCCTAAACGGGAGCCTAGATTTCCACCTTTGCCCAGCTACAGGAAGGCACCCCTTCATCTCCCAACCAAGGTCATGTCAGAGAAGGCCAGGTGGGGAGCCAGGACTTTCCTCCCCACCAAGGGTCTTCCACACACCAGGGAAGCCTACAGTTCTACCCGACCCGGCATTAATGAGGCAGATGCCCACCCCTGCCAGAGCGGTGTCAGCAGAGGCCTGGCAGGGAGCCTGGGCTTCCAGCCTGGGCAGCGACAAGGCAGACAGTGCTGTCCTGCCCCTCGACAGTGTACAGTCAGAGGATGTCTGCCAGATATGGAGAGAACCCAATGCATGGCTGGTGGAAGTGCAAACTGGTAAAAACACCATGGAAAACAATTTAACATAAACTACTAGGCTGGCACATGCACACACCGTATGACCTAGCAATATCAGTCATAAGTTAATGGCCGAGAGAAATTCTTACATATTGTATCAGGAAAAATGCACAGGAATTTTCCTAGTGGCAATAATGATTTTTTAAAAAACAGAAGCCACCAAAACGCTTATCAACAGTAAAATAGACCAATAAACCATGGGCTCTCCACACCATAGGAAATGAGACAGTGGAAAACATGAATAAGCTCTAGTTACACAGCATCAATACTGATGTCTATAAAATGCTTTTATGAACATGCTAAAAACAAGTCACAGAAGACTGCTTAATTACATTTATACAAAATTCAAAATAGGCAAAATTATTTTACCATGTGGTGAAATTTTAACGGAAAGTATAATGACTCGGGGCGCCTGGGTGGCTCAGTGGGTTAAAGCCTCTGCCTTCGGCTCGGGTCACGATCTTAGGGTCCTGGGATCCAGCCCTGCATCGGGCTCTCCGCGCAGCAGGGAGCCCATTTCCCTTCCTCTCTCTCTCTGCCTGCCTCTCTGCCAGCTTGTGATCTCTGTCAGATAAATAAAATCTTAAAAAAAAGAAAAAAAGTATAATGACTCAAAACTCAGGATGGTAGAACTCTTTGGCAGGAAGAGGTAGCTTTGGTAAGGAGAGACACATGGGGGTTTCAATGGTCTTTATAATATCCTATTTCTTTCTTTCTTTTTTTTTTTTTTAAAGATTTATTTATTTTAGAGACTGACAGGGGGAGAGAGAGCAGGAGTGGTAGGGGCAGGGGTAGAAGGCGAGGGAGGGAGAGAATTCTCAAGCAGACTCTCTGCTAAGCATGGAGCCCAACACAGGGCTTGATCCCAGGACCTTGAGATTATGACTGAGCTGAAATCAAGAGCCTGATGCTTAACCGACTGAGCCACCCAGGCACCTCAATGTCCGATTTCCTAAAGTCGGTGGGTATACCAACAACCTGTTCCTAGTCTTTACACCATATACAAATATTATAAGAGCTCACTTAGAACCATCAAAAAAGGGGGACATGTGGGTAGTTCAGTCAGCTAAGTATCTGCCTTTGGCTCAGGTCATGATCCCAGGGTCCTGGGATTGAGTCCCACATTGAGCCCCTTGTTAGGCTCCCTGCCCAGTGGGAGCCTGCTTCTCCCTCTCTTCCCCACTCATGCTCTCTCTTCCTATCTCTGCTCCCTCTCACAAATAAACAAATAAAATCTTCAAAAAAAAAGAACCATCAAAAAACGAAGTGAGAGATCTCTTATGTGGTGGGAACACACCGTAAGTCACATCTACTCAGTTTTGCCTTGAGAGAGACAATAATAGTGAGATCACAGAACAACTGATCCGAAGCTGAATCAGCTGGGATCAGTGACTCGCCAAAGGTAAATATATCTAGATCAAGATGATGTAGGGATCTGGGAGTATTGAAGGGGAGGAAAAACTTCTCCTCTACCCTCTTAGGGTTTCTAGCTGGGACTGAGTAACAGGAGAGATAATGAGATAACTGATTAATAAGAGAGATTAAGAAAAGGAAAGGACTCAAATTTATTTAATAAGATTCCCCATGTCCATGGGAGCCCTCACAGGAACATAAAGGCCTGCAGCAGAGGTGGGGAGGCCTCAGGGCTTCTGTACTCATCGAATATAGAGCCCTGAACAGCCCTGGAAGGGGAACGAACATGGATCCAGAGACTACAGGAAGATAAGAGTTATTTTAACAAGGTCTGTTTGTACACACTCCCTTCGGCCTCAACTCCCCGTCTCTGTTGATGAGTTTCTTTCCTCCTGGTACTGGGAGGGCATCTTGTACATGGGCGTTTCATCTCCTGCCTTCCAGGACAAATTAGAGGTCAAGGTCAGAGTGCCCTTCTTGCATCTGTTGTTATTCATGTGCCTTCGGTTCAAAATAAACAATATGCCAAAGCAACATATTTTGGGGTAGTGTGTTCTGAACCCCTTCACCCCCATGAAGTTGACAAAACACAAGACTGCTCAGCACTCACAGTTGAGATGTAAACCCCTTGCTGACCCAGAGCAAGCCGTTTCAAAGAAACCTGCTCCAGAATGAGACACAATAGCTAGAGTCACTCAGGTGGTTCCTCCCCAACCATTAGGAGCAAGAAAGAAAACTTACTGCAAGAAAGCAAGTTGATTTCACTTGAAATTATTTTAAAATTCAAACCAGGTCAGGCTCCTATAATCACCAAATGCCTGAGGGTCCTACAAAAGCCCCGGCCTCTGGTCTGGCCAGGCCCTGAGACTTACTCTTCTTGGTCAACAGCCTGACCTACAGCTTTGTTTTCTCCTCATACTGTGTTGGCTGCACTGCAGGGACCCAGGAAACCAAAACTCTGTCCTCTCTGCATCTAATTAAGGCCAACGCCAACAGAAACACAACAGGGCAGTGATCTTCTTAAGCGGTATCAATCTATCTTTTTGTTTTATTTCCAATCTTAACTTCCTAACCACCTCCACACATGGGGAGAGAGATGCTATAGGATACACATTTATTTGTAGTAGGACCTGGAGGGAATTTTCAATGTAACCAGAAGTTTTACAGAATTACAGGTAATCATGAAATTTTACAGAATTGGGGCGAGAAATCCTACAACTCACCTCCCTGGGGGCCCAGGTGGCGGCTCCAAGTGCTGTGCAGATCTCTGGGAGGACACGGGATCAGGAAAGCACATACGAGCACCAGGATCATGGAGATGACCAAAGTTAGCAGAAAGACAGAGGTGCGCACATAAGACACGATGGAAGAGGTTGCCTTCTGCTCCAGGCCCCCAAGGGGCTCTGAGGGGTATCCCTCTGTGGCGACCTCTGAAAGATGTGGCTTTGCAGCCCCCACAGCTTCAGCATCTGAGTCAGGCTCTGGCACTTCTCCCAGAGGGCTCTTCCCATTTTTGACCCCTCCATTCTTCTGCTGCAAGTTGAGAACAAGATCATCCTCGCTCTCGTCACTATCCGCCTGTGTGAGGGGGTCATACTCCCCTAGGTCTGGGCTCTTCTTCCCTGAAACACAGAAAGACAGAGCGTCAGGGCAAACTAGGAAGGAGAAACCCTTACCAAATGCATGGTAACTGTGAACACCTAAAAGAAAACACAGAAAACAAAGCCAGTTACGTTTACAGTTTAGAACTTGATGGCTATATGTAAGGAGAAGAATGGGAGGGAAATGAAATCAGTGTTCCAGAATTACTGCTTTCATGAGCTTAAGAAAATTGGAAAGGAAACAGAGAAAGTGGTAAATTTCAAATACCTTTTTTATTATTATTTTAAAAGACTTTATTTATTTATTTGAGAAAGACAGCACAAAAAGGGGAGAGGCAGAGAAGAGAGAGACGCAGTCTTCCCAAGAAGCAGGGAGCCAGATGCCAGGCTTGATCCCAGGACCCTGAGATCGTGACCTGAGCTGAAGGCAGATATAACTGACTGAGCCACCCAGGCACCCCTCAAATACCTTTTTAGTTTGGGGAAAAAACCCAAAAACCAGAAACACTCTCTTAATTTCTCTGAATCAGAAGACATGGCTCTTGTATCAACCCCCATATGCCTAATTTGCATATTCCCATTGATTTTCTTAAATCTGTGGTGTTTCCATCTTTCCTGGAACTTGCCTAAACTTTAGAACAGTTCTCTGTACACTGCTTCTCACAGTCAGATATTTGCGGCTTCCCACTTGTCTCCATGGAAAACAACTTGGGAAGTTGAACACTAAATGTCACCTGGAGACGTCTTAATAAAAACTCACTTCTGAGCTTCCTATGATTAATTCCAATGCCCTGTCAGCACATGTTTCAGTAAACAGTGTTTACACTTAAAAATGCTATTCTGAGCAAGTGTTCTAGGAGGGGAGGGACCAAACAGGAATGCAGAGGTACAGGACCTGACCCAAAACTGGCTTACACAACAAGCACCCTGTTTTTACTTAGACACTACATTTATTTGGGGTAGGGGAAAGGGGAAAATTACAGGAGAGCTTAAGCACACATCCTCCCAGGTCACTCCTTGGCCCCGGCCGCCAAACACTGAACAGTTTTATGCCTGTTGTTCATGCTATAACCAAGCAAAAACCAAGAAAAAATTTCTCATTTTGGAAATTACATGGTAAGCTATACTAATATAAACTATATGGTTAAATCTTTTATTAAGAAGAGATATAAAAAAGAAGATGCAGCCCAGCTAATTAAAAAGGAAGCAAGAAGAATTCTTGATGTAAATCTCTGCCTCTGGTCACTGTTATCTTGCTGATATCACTTCATGTTTTATGTCTTGTTTACTCAAGACATAAAATGAAGCAATAAAACACTATATGGAAACTAATATGGGAAGTACAATCTTTAGTGTAAAGCTTGGTGCCTGGTACATAGAAAGTCAATAAATATCTGATTAAAAATAAACATTACACAGAAATATTTTATAACATTAAATATTTTACAAAGAAAACCCACAGAAGATACTGAGCAAACTGGCATTCTACTAACTAGAAACTTCTATGTATTTTCACTTTCAAAGCTTTTCATTTTATCCAACAAATACTGAATTTGATTTTTAAAGGCACAAATTATAAAAATTATTAAGAACTGAATTCAAAATAGTATACTCTTCCAGTAATTAGGATACACCATTCCCTAACTGTCCCATTTAACTTTAGTTACAATAATTTTCAAACACAACCATAGGCTACTGCAACAATATTAATTCTAAAACTTTTTAAAGTTTTTTTTTAAAAGAATATACCTGATGGGCTTAAAAATGTGTTATATACATCCAGTGGAATATGACCAAGCCTTAAAAAGTAAAGAAATTTAACACATGCCACAAGACATTATGCTAAGTGAAATAAGCCAATAACAAAAGGACAAATACTGCATGACTCCTATATGAGTTATCTATCCAAATCTAGTCAAATTCACAGAAAAAGGACAATGTGGTCTCTGGGGCCTGGGAGTGAGGGTAAATGGGGAGTTGCTAATATTTGATGGGCACAGGTATCGCTCACTATCCCAAAGTAGAGGGTTCCTATCGAACTCCTTGTAAGCTAAAATAGCATAAAGCAAAGAAGCAAATACCATTAATTTACAAGGGAAAACTTTTGAGCTTTCCCAGACCCAAGCAATAACCTCTCCTAGGCTTTTCTGAAAACTCAGGATACATCTTGCTAAAAGAGGCACAAAATAAGTGCAGATCAAGCAGAGATGCTCACAGACACAATTCAAGGCTCTGGAGGCTTGAGGCTGAGATGCTGAGTGTGGCCCCTGGGGGAAGGAGCTGGGTAGGGCCTCCTCACTGCTGAGGGTGGGGCTGAGCACCGCTGCTACAATGACTTGCTGCAGAACAAATGCTGAATACTGTTTTCACTTTGTTGTTGTTGCTGTTTTTTATTTTATTTTATTTTATTTGCTGTTTTTGCCTTTTGCCTTTTTTCATAAAAAAAGGAATCCTCTTTGGATTTCTTTAGGTTAGCAAAAACAGGTAGGTCTTTCATAAAAGCAAAATGACATGACGCAAAGTATCAAAAAATGGGTCTCAGCTTTGCAAGATGAGAAAGTTCTGGAGATTGGCTGCACAACACTGTGAATATACTTAACAATACTAAAATTATTTAAAAATAATTAAGATCATAAATTTTATGTGTTTTACCACAATTTAAAAATGTTTAAATTAAAAAAAAAAAAAAAAAAGAGTATCTGACAAAGAGGAAAACATAGATGGCAGCCCCAAATCTCAGCGTAGGAGGAGACTTTAAAGATCACATAATCAAACACCAAGCAGTCACTTAGCATGAGGGAATTCACGGCTCTCCAATCCAGAAAGCAGTTCCAAACACTGATTCAAAAATTTATTTCTGGGCATTTGCCAATCATCAGTCCTGGTTCTAATATCTGGGACCCCTCTTCCACATGCAAATCCTTCAAAACTTGAAAATACCAATCATGAGAAACATAAGCTATGGTATTTAAGAATTTAAATACCATACAAGCTGACAAAAACAGACAAATCTTGACTCTATCCCTTATTAGCCATGTGACCTTGATTAAATTTCTTAGCTTTACTAAGCCTTATTCTTCCCATTTCTAAAATGGGAATTATTTTTCCTACCTCATATGACTGTTTTTAAGAATTAAATAAGACAACATATGCAAGGCCTTTAGTGTCTGGCTTACTGTGGCATTTGATAAATGTCAGCTTCTAGGCGCACCTGGGTGGCCCATCAGCTGAGCGACTGACTCTTGACTTTAGCTCAGGTCATGATCTCAGGGTCCTAACATCCAGACCCGTGTCCAGCTGAGCATGGAGCAGTGCTTGGGATTTGATCTCTCCCTTTCCTTCTGCCCCTCCCATCCTCCTGCTCGTGCTTTCTCTCTCAAATTAAACAAACAAACAAACAAACTTCGGCTTCTATTATTATTGTCGGCATTATTCCTCCCTACCGCCCACCCCATCTTCTCTTCCCCAGGTTAAATGTCTCCACTTCTTTCAACTCATTACTCGAGGAAGCACTGTTTCACATTCCACAATATCCTGTTCACTCTTTTCTAGACACAATGTGATATGTCAGTGCTTCTTAAAGTATGGTTCTCAGAACTGGATACGATCCCCAGGGTGCAGCCTGACCAGAGCAGCTTGCGCTCCCTAGTCCAGAGGGTACACTACAATTCAATTACTGTAACCTAAGACCTTGCCAGCTTTCTTGGCAGTCACATCACACAACTGATTCAACTGAAAATCCCAAGTATCTTCTACACACGCTCAAGCTGTCTTATATAATACAACTGGATCTTTAGCATCAAGTGAAAAATTCACCATTGATATTTAAATTTAATCTTGCTAGTCAGCTGTCACCTTGCAACAAACATACCAGCCTAAAATAATCAAAGTAAAATCATTACTAAAATACTGGCCAACAAAATAGTTTAAAGGAAATGCATTTTTATGATATCACACACCATCATAGGTAGAGAACTTGGCTGCATGTGCTATAGAAACTAGTGAAATCTTTACTAAATCTAATTTTTAGTAAAATCTTTACTAAAAATAATTTGCAGGGCACCTGGGTGTCTCAGTCAGCCAAGTGCCTAATTCTTGATTTCATCTCAGGTCATGATCTCAGGGGTCTTGTGATTCAGCCCCACATTGGGCTCCGTGCTCAGGAGGCAGTCTTCTTGAAATTCTCTCCCTTTCCCTCTGCCATTTCAACTCTAAAATAAATGAATCTTTAAAAAATAAAAGATTATACTCTTCCAGTAGATAATGGCAAAGGAATACATTTCTGTCAGTTTCCTTCCTAAAAACTGGGGAGGGGAGGTAATAAAAATACGAAAAAAAAAAAAAAAAAAGAGCCACCCCCCCCAAACTACAATTTATGAAAAATTCCCAAATGCAACAAAATTTGTACCCAATCAAAGAAGCACAGTAAGAGTGGGCACATGGTCTCAGGTCTCCAACAAGGAGCACAGTTCACAGAGTTAATGATGACAACGATGACGACAGCGATGATGGTAACAGGAAAGTACTCAGGACCTACTATTCTGGGCACCAGGCTAAGCACTTACATGTTAATTCATTTAATCCTCATGACAACCATGTAACTCCACTGTATCAAAAAGAAAATGAAAACATAGAGAGGTGAGTTGCATAAGATCACAAAACTAGGAAGAAAAAGAGCCAGGATTCAAACCCAGGCAATTTGATTAGAGTCCATGGTCCTAACCAATAAATTATACTGCCTCTCTTGTACCACGGTTATACAGCCAAAGTACTTATCTCTTTCTCAGAAGGACGAAGTCTGGCGTCCCAAAGACATCAATGACTCCCCCTCAACACCACAGAGACAAAGGGGAGATAAGATGAAATGAGAAATGCTTTACAAAAAACAGGCTGTCGGTTTGACGGGTAAGGAAACAGCTGTGATCAGTCAGTCGTGAAGAGAGGGATTTTTCTCTTATTTATTTACTTATTTTTTAACAGGCTGGGTCCCATTAGATTCAATTCTAGCTTCTCATTGCCCCTGCTCACTGGCCAGGCCCCAGCCTCTGCCTGCCTGTCAGCCAAAAGCTAGCCATAAAACAACTGACCATTAAATATGATTTATAATCAGAAAGAAGCCATCCATGAGTACACGTTCTATAAGCTACTACAAAGTTGTGCAGATAGCCAAGAAAGAAGTTACAAAAGAACATAGCAAACAAAATCTGCCAAGGAACCAACGCTGGGCGAATGATGCCACAACATGGAAGGAATAAGGAACAGACGCTTCACTATGGAATCCAAGGAAGGAAAGGAAACAGTCTTCTCTGAAATAAGGGCTCACAGAAAGAAACAGAATATTTCTAAGAAGAAATGACAACTCAATAGGGAAGATGAGAAGTAAACAAGCAGGGCTCAGAAAAACAATGGAAGAAAATAATAAAACAATTTTAGAAAAGATACCCTTAGAGGGATGAGCAAAGAGAGCAGACGTGCCTGCAAAGAGTCGGAAACAGAAAGGGCAGGCTGGTGAAAAACCGAGAAAAATAAAATGGAAACAATAGCTGGCAGTTCCAAGCCCCTCTTCTCTGTGCACTCTTCCAAACCCTTTTACTGTCTTATCTCCAGAATTCTGCATAACAACTCTTGGAGATAGACATACTATTATCTCCATTTTCAGGATGAGGTTTCAAGTTCAAGTAACCGGCCCAGAGTTAAACAGCAAATAAGCGGCAGGGCAAGGATTCAAATCCAGACATTATGGCTTTGAAGGAAGTGCCCGGACTATCTGTGTGTCTCCCACTGAAAAGATTAAGGCTTTAAAAAAAAAAAAAAAAAAAAAGACTAGAAAAGCAAGGACAGAGAGAGCAAAGGTGATGCAATATATGGGGAACTAAAGAGAACAGAAAAGGAAATGGCACCAAAAACAGTAACTTTAGAAGACATACCAAAAAAGCTCCCGTAACAGAGCAAGACCTGAGATACACGGAGTCCTAAGAAAAACTGCTACAGAATAATCAATATTGAAACATAGCACAGGAGAAATGCTGAACTTCAAGACCAAAAAAGAATCCTACGAATCATAGGAGCAGCCAGGTGGGGGAAGAATCAAGTCCTTAAGGATGGAAACAACAATCAGGCTAACCTCTCTGTGGTAACATGTATTATTAAAAGATAGTATATTTTTGACATTACAGAGACAAACCTCAGCTTAATTACTGCAGACTGTGAGCTTTGATCAGACAACTCCCAGGTAAATAGTTTTGCTACCTATTCACCGAAAGAGAAGGGATTCTGTGCCCAAAGTTACGACTGTGCTAAGGAGCTGGACATCGAATCCAGGCTCCAGAGCACAGAGCACTTAGCACTCTTTTCTCTGCTTATTTCAGCCACCACTCACATTTTTAACCAATGCAAGGTTTTCAAAGAATAAAGGAGAGGATGCTGATTTCATAATACATGAATATAAATGAGTTTTCCACAACTCACTTTTCCTCCTAGGAAGACTAAATGCCAGTCAAATGGCATTCCCACCATGGTACAAAAGAAAACAGGGAGAAGATGCAACTGTATCATCCCCGGACACCTTCAGGAAAACATACTATAATATACACTATTCTGTGATAGATACTATAATTTACATAGACTATACCATGCATTCTACAGCTACTAAAGATACATAATCCACCTTAGGGATTAGATTATCCAGGGGCATATAATGATTCCAAATTACACATACTAAAACAAATCATTACAGTAACATTGTGCTCTGATAGTTCCTTCAGTGTTTGACCTTCAAACTTTAAAATGGACTAAAAATATATATATACTTAAGATAAGTTGTTTGCCAGGCTGTTTTATGAATGTCATATGTCCTTCTGTTACTAATTAACCTCACTGTATGTATAGGAGCCAAATATCGTTCCCTCTTGAGCTTAGTGGAAGGGGATGGGACTCTGAAACAGACTCCAAGAAACAGCTCTTTCTTCACAAGGCTGATGACATCTGTCCTTAGCTTATGATTGCATCAGGCCTTCCTTCAGGTGTCACATTTGTAAATGGGCATGGTGCTAATGAAGATGATAATAAGAGTAATAAGAGCTAAAGCTGAATAATTAACATGTGTCAAAGGTAAACCTCTTCAGTACATCCATTTCTTCTACTGAACCAAATAACCCCATAAGGTAGATATGTAGCAGCGTGTGTGGCTTATAGTGAATGTTCCATAATAACGGTACTGTTACACGTGAAGAAACTAACACTTAACGAGGTTAAGTAACTAATCTGGTGAAGACCAGATTGGAGCCCAAGGCTGTCTTGTGTTCTTAGTCACCATTCTCGTCACATAGAAATAGTGAGGATGTCATGGTGGTGATCATTTTGCAATATATACAAATATCATTATATGGTACACCTAAAATTAATAGGCTGTATCAATTAGACTTCAATTTAAAAAGAGAGAGAGAGGACGTTCACTAAAGTAACATAACATGGTAGCCTACACAGGACAGCAGCCGCACAGTCCCGAGGACAGGGTATCCCAAAAAGAGCTCTAGGAAAGCAACTTCTACCTAATACAAAAGCTAAAAATTGTTATTTAGGCCAGTGGGGAGAAAGGGCAAAAGGGAGGAAAGCAAAAGGATAAAAAACAAACAACAACAACAACAAAAAACCATAACCTGCATCACAGAGAATACATCGCCATTGTTTCTGGGCCCTAAAAAGTATCAGACATACCTGTCCAAACACAGGCCCAAGGACCAGACTGTACTTTCCCTATCCTGCCAGCTGACCAAGTTTCTGCAACTGGATACTCCAGGGAGTAATAATGACAGGGTAGGATGTGAGAATGCAAAAGAGCTCAAGAGTTTCGAAAGTGATTTCGTGATTTTCTCCTTAGAGAAGTACAATTATCTAAGCGATTTCGTGATTTTCTCCTTAGAGAAGTACAATTATCTATGCTGGGGTGGTATGGGGAAGAAAAGCAATCTAAGAGAAAAGAAACAAAGCTAAGTATGTCTGCACCTCATTACCCCCAGGGGGGAAATCATCCTACACAAAGGACAAAGGATAATCCTGCAGGTACAGGGATACATTCCCCACTTCATTTCATTGTTACATACACATTTCAAGATAGATTATTATCAATGTTTCTTCCAATGTTCTCAGGAGCCTATGCGGGGGTGGGGGAGTGGTGGGGGCGGAAACACATCTCTGAAGTCATTAAGTCTGGGAACAGAAATGCAAATTCATACCCAACCCAGTGTCATCCCTGGCACAGTGCAGCAGACTGGAAACTCCTTGAGAATAAGGTCCCTGTGGTCCCCTTGCAGCACGTTGATGGATATCCACCAGACACCCAACTAGCCCTTTCTAATGATGCTAGTGAAAGCAGCTATTTTTCCTACCAACACCTGCTTTTCCCACTATCACCTTAAATTATCAGCAAATAAATGTTTATAGCTTAAGGTTTAAAACTTGTTTAGGTAGAACCATAAAATTCTTAGAAGCCCTAACGTTTAAGATTTCTTTGGGCAGAGTAAATATACTTTTATTAAAATAGCAAGTTTGTAGCAGCACCGTCTCATTCTGGAGGTTTAAGAGAAAATTTAAAAAAAAAAAAAAAAAAAAAAAAAAAGCTTGGAGCTGCTGCCCAAAGTACTGAATTAGCTCAAGTTGTCATCACCACAAGAGCTTCCCTAAATATTCCACAATTTACGTGCAATTTGCAAGTGCCGAATCATTTCCCTCCTAAATGCTTAGCCTGGACAGCCAAAGGCTGAACAAGCGGAATCAAAAGCCCAAGATTCTAAAGACCCCGACGCTGTAGTCCAGGTTTTTCCCATACTGTCCGCGCGGCCTTGGACAAGCCAATGAGCCAAGTTAAGTCTCGTTTTCCTCTTCTGTAAACTAGAAGGGGTACGCACCTGTCCCACCTACCTCACGGCTGCGTCAGTGTCGTTAAGTGGAGGGGCTGCTCCAGAGGGTGGCTCGCTTCCTGCCGCCCCTATCCCCCCTGTCCCCCCTCGTCCCCAGGGCCAGCTCAAGATAGCAGGAGCCCGGATCCGGCCGTACGTGGTCCGCGGCTCCTCAGCAAAGGATGCTCCCCTCACCAGCCCTCCCCTTGGGATGGCGGCGACGCGCGCTCTGACAGTCACCCCCGCAGCGGCGCCCGCCCGCTCCCGGCCACGAGCCCCGCGTGCCCCCCGGCGGTCCTTCCCTGGATTCTCCCAGGCTCTCCCCGCGCCCGCGACCCCCGACCGGCCGTGCGCCCCTCTCGCCCCCTGGTGGCGACAGACCCCAGCCCGCCCGGGGCTGCACCGGCTCGCCTCGGGGCTCCTGCAGCTACGCCGCCAGGCCTCGGCCCGCTTCGCCCCCAGAGCCTCGCCTCCGAGTCTCCCCAGGCCCCGCGGAGGCGGCGGTGGTCGCAGGGCTGCGACTCCTTACCGGGGAGCTTGAGCGCCCTGGACAGCACAGTCGCCATGGCGGAGGCCCCGGTGCGCGTGCGCGCGCCCGCGTCCTGCCGGGAAGAGTAGTTCACAGCGGGCGGCGCGCGGGGCCGGGACCTGCGAAGGTGGGAGCGGCGCGGCGGAGAGGGGCGGGGGAGAGGCGGGAGCTGCGGCCCGCGCGCCCGCGTGCACACCGCTGCTGGCTCTGCCCCCGGCCGCTCCGAGCCGGACCCCTCACCTGGCAAGTCCCTTCCCCGCTCGAGTCTCACTTTCTTGCTCCGCGAAACGGGGAAATGGAAACTGCCCCCGAGGCTTGCAGTGGTAACGAAGGGAGAGAGCAGGTGTTACGGGAAGCGCCGGCTGTGAAATGAGCATGGGCTTTGCAGGCGGACGGACGGGATTTGAACCCTGCCTGCATCCCTCACTCGCTGGGCCATCTTGGGCAAGTCCCTTGGTGTGACTAAGCTTCAGCCTCATTTTTAAAATGGAGACACTACTTCATTCACGGGCTTACTGTGACAATTAAATAAACTGTTTTCGACACCCTGCACGCAGCAGGTACCTAGTAAGTGTGTTTCTCTGTGTTTCTTAGTAAAGGGAGAGGTTTCCTAGGGCTCTAACCCTCGTCTTGGGTTTCCAGTTCTTTCCAGCTATCTCCTGACACTCTACCCTGCAGCTTCTAGCTCTAGGAACAGGAACTGACCTGCTTCTTACCCACAGGCACCAAGAGATCAGCATTTTAGTGCAGGAATGCTAAAGATGTTATCTATATTAGAGTTGGGACGGGTCTTAGAGGCCATGTAGTCCACCCGTCCTGTCACGGAAGAGAAAACCCAGGTTCAGAAGGATGATGTGACTTCTTTCTGTCATACAAAAACTCTAAGATACCTCTTTCTTGGACCCCGCCTCATTACCCTGAGAAATCGTCAGCAAGACTACCCTGAGGCTGTAATCCAAGAGACTCCTAACAGCCATCCCATCACCCTCTTCCCCATGAAAACAATGTCCCTGGACTCTGACAGGGCACAGAGCCTGGAGACAGGCCACTGAGCTCAAATCTGACTCCACCATATCCTAGCTGTCAGATCTAAGGCGACTTGCTTAATCTCTCTCTGCCTCAATTTTCATCTACAGAATGGGTTGAAATAGTTCCTATTCCACAGCCTTGTCCTGGGAATTAAATGGACACATGGAAAGCACTTAGAAGGTGCCTGGCACTTAGTATGGGTTTTATAAGTGTTAGCTCTTCTTTTTATTAGTAATTTATTCATTTTGACAATTTAATAATTTAATAACAAATAATACATTTCATAATAATGGATTTGTAATTTATTCATTTATCCCTTTAACGTTCTACAATACCCAGAATTTTTACTGTTTGCCACCTCTCTGGAGGTATGATTAAAAACCATATTTTACATTTATGTAGGTCATCTCCAAGGAGCAGCACTACAAGTCACAGTAAGTCAGTAGTGGCTTGCCTGATATCAGATTAGCTAATTGGAACACATTCTTGAAATAATGAAGACTAAGGAAAACAACTTTAAAGTGAGCAGTATGTAGGATAAGTCCGTTTTAGCTGCAAAAGAACAGGAATATATGTTCCTGGGAGAGAGCAGTGGGGCTGGAATAGCTGTGTTGCACAGAAGAGGAAGTAAAGAGGAAATCAGTTCACTCTTCATAGTGAAACGGAATATTTTCCTTAATGTGATGGAAATAAAATTGTACAGTTTAAAGTTCAGTTAAGGGCACCTGGATGGCTCAGTGGGTTAAAGCCTCTGCCTTGGATTCAGGTCATGATCTCAGGGTCCTGGGATCGAGCCCCGCATCAGGTTCTCTGCTCAGCAGGGAGCCTGCTTCCTCCTCTCTCTCTGCCTGCCGCTCCGCCTACTTGTGATCTCTGTCTATCAAATAGATAAATAAAATCTTAAAAAAAAAAAAGTTTGGTTAAAATTTTCCTTCACATGGTATAGTCACCAAAAGCACCGATAGGCATACACAATTATGTGTGAATGTACACATATTGCATACGAGCCCCTCAGCTTTCCATGCTCCTAATCTTTGTGGCATTTCCACTCACCCTGTAATCACTCAGCTTTGCCCTAATGATTTTCAGGGGGAAGCGGATGCTGAGGACTCCCTCCATCCCAGCTCCCTGAGGGGTCTTCCTCTTTGTTTCCTTTGGCCTTTCTGGAAATCTCCTCCACCCTCCACATCTTTTTGCATCTTAACACAGGACCTCGGACTTAAACTGTGCTTCTCTACCTGAATGTGCTTTTCTTCCAAGTAAGGAAAAAAACACTCAAAGTGGCCACTAAGTAAATTAAGATCCTTGCCTTTTACATCGAGAAAACCTTTGAGTTCCTGAGAGCATGTGAGAGTGCCTTCACTGTCCCAACACCCACTGAGGTCTCTGTGGTAAATGCAGACACTCTGGGCTTCCTGACTTCCCAACTTGGCTTACCTCCCCGAGAGGTAAACCAAGAGAAACAAAAAAACTGGGGAGGGATGCCCACAGGCGGCCTAAGCTGTCTAACTGTTGTACCTGCTATGAGAAGCAAAAATTCCATTTCTTAAAATCAGAACAGAAGCCAGAAGAGCCCCTTCTCTTCTTCCTCCATTGGTGGGAATATTCTTTACCAAGCTTCCAAGGTTCGAATGCTTGGTAGAGGGACCCCATATTGGCTGGCTCTTATCATCTTTGTGATATCCCGAACATTGCTCAAAATCTCTGCACATCCTACATGGATTTGTGATCCAACCTGGTCATTTAATCCTTAACATTCTATGACCAATGTTTCCACTTCTGCTGTTTCCGACACTCCGAACTAGCTTTCCCCACTTCCTCTTGGAACCAGTACCGCTGTGTCCACCAGCACCTCCCACCCCTTCCTCCTGGTACCACTGGGATTTCCAGGCCTCCTGGCTATTTCTACTTCCTTTTAAGACTGCTCCTGCTTCCTCTGTCTCCCCATCCAGTCCATGCCACTTCGTATTTTAGTGCTGTTAAAATGGCAAAGCTGTTCAGGGCAGGGAAGATTGCCTCTCTTCTATTTTTATGTTACTATTAATTAGAAAAAATACAAATGCTATGCTGCCTCTTCTTCAAGGTCAGAGACAGTGTTTTCATTAAACAGAGCTTTCCATTTTTAATAAGTCAACCAGGGCAGGGTTTCTGCTCTTAACGAACAACCTCACAGTTTCAGTGGTTTTAGAGACTAAGTGTTCATTTGGGCTCACCTCACAATCAAAGTGAGAGGGGACTAGGCAGTGATAGGGGTTCTAGTCCTCCCAGATTTTCAGGGTTTCTTTCGGGCTTCTTTCTTCATCCTTAGGCCTTGGATTCCTCCATTAGATTATTTGCATCCCCAACCAGGCAGGAAGTTTTCTGTGCCATGGCTTATGTGACTTCTGCCCACATTTATTTGGCCAGAACTCAGAAACAGAACATGTATGCCAGGAAGGTATGAGCCCAGGAAGAAAAGGGAATAGTTTAGTGAGTATCTATTCAGCTGTGATGTAGGAGACACCCTACATCTTTATGGGGTACAGACTTGAGTTCTTGGTAGTGGGGAGAGGGTTTGGCACTGCTCTACTTAGAATCGTCCCTCTCCTCTAGAGACTAAAGCTTTGTTCCTGAGCTGAGCTCCTTGTCCTGAGTTAAGACTTTCCACTGCGTGTAAGGTAAGGCTCTCCCAAGAGGCCCCTCGGTCTCTCTAGGCGCCATTCTTACAATGGTCAGCAGGGCATGGACAAGTTCAAACCAACTGGCAGGCCCATCTCCGGCTCAGAGTACTACCCTCTGCCACACTGGTACCAAAGACATAGAATCAGGAAGCAATAATAAGATTTTAAAAACAAAAAGAAAAGCAAATAGCACTGAGACCCGGGAGACTGAAAAGAGCAAAAGAGGTGCTCAGCAAAGATGATTATGGGGCTAAATGTCCATGTCAAGGGTCCTATGAAATCAGCCTTGCTTTTGGATCAGGACATTCTAAAAGGGCACGCACACATGGTGTATTCACTTGTCATCACAGACAACTGGACTCTGGGACCAGGAGTTGCATGGCTTATGGTGAAGACAAACAGGTTTATGTTCTCAGAGCGTCCCTTAATCAAACATAAGGCCCATCCGGTGTGGATTCATACAGACACCCAGTCTATAGAACTTTTTAGAGTCTCGACTATAAAATGCCTTCTGGGCCCTGAGATTAAAACAAAGGTTCTCCTTAAGTCTTTGGCTGGAACATATGTTTAAGAATAACACTATAATTAAGGACAGATCTGCCCAGGACAGCTTGGTTCCCATTCCTCTTGGCCTTCATCCTAGCTTGTTCCAATGTCTACCAAAGCACTTGTGGTTGTAATGGGTGTGCCAATAGCTACTATGTACTGAGTACTGATCTCCTACAGGAGAGGACGTTGTTGAGGACCCTTGCCAACCTTGACCCAAAACCAAAACTTGGCCCTTCACTAGCTTTCAAAAAAAAAAAAAAAAAATCCAGTGAACCAAGTATATTTTGATTTATGTAGTTTTCCTGAAGATTTAAGGGGGCTAGGGATGGAGTCACAGGGGACATATAGCATTTCACCAAAAATATCTGTTCAACACAGGTGTTCTCCGGACCCTTGCTACTAGCTTCATCACTGTGTCTTCCTCCGCTGGGACCCTCTTGTGTCTGCCACACTTTTAAGCTCTTTCTTCTTCTCCCTTTTCTGCCTTCTGCTGCCATTAGCCTTGACAGGAGGCTGGAATCTAATGTCCATCCTGCAGCAGGCATGGAAGTCATCTACCTCACACAGTGGGCATTCTGACACAATGTGTGCCATGTTGTCCCTTAGGTCTTATCACCCCAATCTTACCACAACGATGTATAAGCTGGATGGATAAAGCCACTGGCCCAAAGTAGCACCACTCCTAGACGCAGGAAGGAGGATTCAAATGCAGGTGTTTGTTTGTTTGTTTGTTTGTTTAAGAATTTATTTATTTATTTGACAGAGAGAAAGAAAGGGCACAAGTAGGCAGAGAGGCAGGCAGAGAGAGAGGGCGAAGCAGGCTCCCCACTGAGCAGAGAGCCCGATGCGGGCCTCGATCCCAGGACCCTGAGATCATGACCTGAGCTGAAGACAGAGGCTTTATCCCACTGAGCCACCCAGACGCCCTCAAATGCAGGTTTGTCTGGTTTTTAATCACAGGCAGGGATACCAAATACATGGCACGTGGACTACAGTTTGTCCTTTCTTCATCCCTGGCAAACATCCGTCACCACCATATTCTTTCCCAGTGAGCCTGCACACAGCTTCCGCATCTTTAACTCAGCTTTCCGGGGAGCCAGGACCTGTCAATTCTATTTGGCCTCAAAACTAAAAACTGTTTGTAACCCCTTCCTCATTCAGAGCATAGTAACCACACCAAAAGCCCCTTTAAAGATGGTCCCTGATTCATGTATTCAGTGTTAAGTGTAACTGATGTTTGGCCAATAATTGCTCTGAGTGGTCGGGACTCCTAGCTGCTGAGCCAGACACGCTCTGGTTGGTCAGGACCTAGGCAGTATTGATATGTTAACGTTTAGACTCTACCCCTGGTTGAGTCTTTTTAGGTCTACACTTCTAGCTCACTGGATAAGTTCTAAGTGATGCTCTTAAAGTCAGTACATGAAGGTACCACAGGTTGTCTAACTGGCTTCTTTTTTCTGCCTTTCTTAGACTATTTGTCATAGACAGCTGTGTTTTGTAATGATTTGAATATGTTTCTACCATATTAAAGCTCCCATGCTAAATGTTGAGTTCCTGAAGAACAGAAGTGAGATTCTTGTATCTTTTTAAGCCCTACACAATGCAGAGCACACTGCCCTCAGATGGCTCATTGGATAAATGTGAATTCACAAATGACTCACGTGAGAGTAGAATGAAATCAACTCAGAAAAAAGTTCTTAAAAAATGAGAGAAGAACCCCAATATTTGTAGCAGCAATGTCCATAATGGCCAAACTATGGAAAGAGCCCAGATGTCCATCAACAGATGAATGGTTAAAGAAGATGTGGTATAGGTATATACAATGGAATATTACACAGCCATCCAAAGAGTGAAATGTGTTTGTGGGAGCAGTGGAGTCAGGAAGGGAAGACAGTAGATAAATAAATAAAATATATGCTGCAGCAGATGGTGATATATGTTAGGAGAAAAACAGAATAGGGAGGAGAAAATGAAGTATGGAAGCTATAGGCAGTGAGGGGGTCAGGGGGCCCAATTTTAAATGGAGGGTTAAAGAGGGTAATATTTGAACAAAAGTTTAGGGAGGCAGGATGAGGAGCAAGTGAAAAGTCTCAGAGGCAGAAGCCTGGCCTGCTTGAGGACTAGCAAAAATGTGGCTGGAAAGGTGGTTCAAGGGTAAGTTTCATAAGAGATGAGATCAGATATGGCCAGAGCAGAAACAGGGTATGCAGAGTTTGTAGGAGGCCCAAGTAAAGACTTTTTGGCATTTAGTCTGTGTTAAATAGGAAGCCTTTGAAAGTTTGGGGGCACAGAAGTATTGATTTGACTTAAATTTCAAAAGGATTCTTTTGGATCACTTTGTTGTTCAAAAACAGGCTGTAGGGGTGGTAGGGGTGGTGAATGCTTTTGGCTACTGCAATAATCCCGGTAAAAATTGATGGTGGGGGCACCTGGGGGGCTTGGTCGGTTAAGCGTCCAGCTCTTGCTTTGGGCTCAGGTCATGATCTGATGGGTCATGGGATCAAGCCTCACTAAGGGCTCAGTAGGGAGTCTGCTTGAAGATTCTGCCCCCCTAACCCATATACCTCCATCAAATAAATAAATAAATCTTAAAAAAAAAAAAAAGCCTTTTTTCCTCACTAAAACTCAATAGCGAGAAATATGAGTGCTCGAGTAAGATCAAAATCTAGAGGAAAGGGAGATGGAAAAACATCTTCTAAGCTGGATGAACCTGGAGTTGCTAAGCAACCAGGTAAAAAAAAAAAAACACCTCAAAAAAAGGAACCACCTACTGAGGATCCAGATATTGAGCCTGGACAAGAGAGAGAAGAAGGAGCATGTGGGGTTCAGGAACCTGAATTGGAAGCTGAAAGCCAGGAAAAGGAAAAGGGTCTGGAAAAGACTGGGGGTGAGCGTGGAGATGGCCCTGATGTGAAAGGGAAGACTACACCTGATCTAGCATTTGCTGAAGTTCAAGAAGCCGGTGATGGACAGTCATAAGTGAAAAAGAAGAGAAGCTGAAGCCACACATACAGTTTGTTATATTGATAATATGGCTTAAATTCTCTCAATAAAGATTTAAAGTTTACTCTGGAAAAAAAAAATTGATGGTGGTTTAGACCAAAATGGTGGCAGAAGAATTAAGGAGAAGTGGTAAGACTTAATAGATCTTGAAGGTAGAGCCTACAGGATTTACTGATGAATTAAATGTGAGCTGTGAAAGAAAGAGAAATTAAGGAGACTTTGAGGCTTTTGGCCTGAACAACTGGAAAAACCATGAAGGGAAGACAGAGATGACCAGGATGAAAGGGGAGATGAAGGTTTCTTTTGGGGTGTGCCAATTTGGACATCCAGCTGGACACACAAATGAACATGGTGATAAGGCAGTGGAGTTGAGGGAGAAGTCCTAGGTGGAGGTGTAAATTTGGGAGTTGTTAAGCATAGAGCCTGTATTCAAAGATGTCCGCTCAAACAGTGAGTAGAAGAGAGGGGAGAAGGGGAGGGAGGGGAGAATGAGCCCAGAGGCATTTCTACACTGGAGGTTCTTGGAGAAGGGGAAGAACCAGCAGAGGAAACCACCAGGAGTAACCAGTGAGATCAGAAAATAATGAGGAGAATTTGGTATCCCAGAAGCCAAGAGAAAAATGTATTTGGGGGTAGGTGTGTAATCGAAAGCTTGTAATGCTGCAGAGAGACCAAGTGAGAATAGACCGGGAGTGATCTGCCCACTTTCAGAGCATTCACTGTGGTCTACTCTCTGCAGTTGTCCTGCCGGATAAGTCTCTCTAACCCAAGGAAAGAATTTGTAAGCCCTTTTGACCACAGATCTAAGCCATGTCATTCGGTCTAGCTTTCTTTTAATAGTGAAGCTGCTATTTTTATCTTCATCTTCCTATCCCTTTGATCTATCCTTAGTTCAGTCAAAGCTGTGCAGGGAAGATGGGTATTAATTTATTGTCCCCCAAACCTTCAATGGTCATAAATATTCTTTTCTTTCTCTCTTTCTTTTTTTTTTTTTTTGTATCTCTGCTTGATATGTATGAATGTCTATTCTCTTATACCATGTTTCCCAAATGATATTATTTCCTCTTCTTGCTCTTAGAAAGATTCTCTCCCAGGTGACTTTCTTCTTCTTTAGCTCAGCTTTTAACACCTATCATAGTAGTTGTAGATACCTTGACAAGGACCCAGATCCTAATCCAGCCATGTAGTGATTCCTCCTTCTAATGGAGAGCAGATGCGATCAACAGACCATTCTTAATTATTGTTCATACACAAGGTACTGCAAGGTTCATAAACCTCTTCCCAGAAGCCAGGCTGTACATCAGACACAAAGGAGGAGAAGATGGATTTTTTTTTTTTTTAAAGATTTCATTCATTTATTGGACAGAGACAGATCACAAGTAAGCAGGGAGGCAGGCAGAGAGAGAGGGGGAAGCAGGCTCCCCGCTGAGCAGAAAGCCCGACGCGGGGCTGGATTCCAGGACCCTGAGATCATGACCCAAGCCGAAGGCAGCGGCCCAACCCACTGAGCCACCAGGCGCCCCTGGATTTTTTTTTTTTTTTAACAACTTTGCCATTAAAAACCCCTCTTTATGGAGAAACCAAGCTTGTATCTTTTCCTGTATCTAAGAGGACAGGAATACTATGCCCTTTGGTGACCCAAACAAAGAAGAGGAAATGATGGAATATCTCCAATGAGCCCACAGTGTCTGCTCTGAGCAAAGCAATACATGAAGTGAAAAACGGTCCTACTGTTTGAAAGTCAGCACGTCATACCTGCAGACACTCAAATGCCCTTTCTCTTCCATGTCCTCATAGGATAAGACAACAGAATCTGGACCAAGGACCCCCCGAAGCTTTAAGAAAGACCTCCTCCCACAAACAATAGGAGCCACAAAGGTCATAAGGGTGCTAGGCAATTCTCTGGGGGCCTCTGGCCCTTGGTATCTGAAATTTCTCTCTCAAGGTCAAAAGCATCAAGGTGCAGTCTAGCTGAGAGAGGACACTGGCCCCAATTTTGAAAGAGCCCAAAATAAACCAATTGGGATTTATTAGAGATATAATGGTGCTTGGGACTACTCTTGCATGAACTTAAAACCGTTTTTTTCTTCATTCTTTCTTTTACCTTAGAGTTTAAGACCTTGGATTTTTTTTTGCTATTGTTGTTTGCCTTATCAACTGCTTTACAAACTGTTAAATAGGATTCTTAGATATACCTGAAGCTATTTCCTTATTATCATCAACTATACTTCATTTTCATTCTAACCCCTCACCCAAGTGGTAAGATTTTATTCTTTTATTCAGGAGATTATACATGAAACTACTTTCTCATGCCTGTGAGAAACTTATTTTTACTTATTGACATAAAACTTTCTCCTTTAAGACAAGTAGATTTCTGATAGTGGACATAGCGCATAACGTCAACCCATTCTTTAAGAGTAAAAAATTCTTTTTCTTTTTTTCCTCCCAGCCTTAAATACCTATGATTGAGTTCCCTTATTGAGAAAATGTGTGTGCATCTTCTCTCTTTCACCTTGAAACTGGGCTAGAAATATTAGACACTGGAGAATGTATTACCCTGTGGCTTTATGTTACATAATTCTTTCCAAGTGGAATAACAATTTAATTTTCAATCTGTCTTCTATTACATCATTATGCAGGTTTTAAAATATTAATCTCATTGATAATATATCCTCTCCTCCAGTTCCTGGTACATAGTTAATTACATGTTCTCAAGTTTTCATTTGAATGATGGAGTAGAGGAGAAAATTTGGCAAAAAATCTAGTTTAAGAGGGAATAAATTTTAAAAACTTCCTTAACCTTAATCACACTCCACGTACTTGCCTCCAACATCATTCATCCACCAACTTTAATGGCATGCCTTCTAAGTAAATCCAGAATGACAACTTTAGACGAAAGGACAGTAAGTATAGCCCTCACACCAGGGCAGAGAAGACTCCTGTTTATACTAGTGAAGCCGTGCTAGAAATATTTCCCCAGGTCACCCCCCACACCCACTAATAATTTCTCTACCACACAGAGCCACCCCACCTCACTTCCACCCCCACGTCCAGTGTCAGCCCTGCTGAAAGGGATCTAAGCGGGGGAGGGTTGTTTCTTTTAATAATAGGATCTCAGTGTTGGAAGGGATTTCAGAGGTCTGCAAATCTAACCCCCACTGTGTAAGAATTGCTTCTGTACTCCCTAGTCATTTCAGTCCTGCTCCATGTGACCCCCAGCCAGCAACAGTAATACTCCCTTCTGAAGCCATAGGGAACAAGGCCTAATCCCTGTGCCATATGGCAATCCTTAACAGGTCTGAAATATGAGGCAGTGTTCCCAAGAAATTTCACTTGAAGTTACTTGCTCTTTTCTATCAAAATTATTTTTTTCTCCTTCCTACCTTTTGCCGTAGGTATATAAGGTCTTGTCTACTAGTGCGAGATATTTCCTT
This sequence comes from Mustela lutreola, assembly GCF_030435805.1. Taxonomy (NCBI): domain Eukaryota; kingdom Metazoa; phylum Chordata; class Mammalia; order Carnivora; family Mustelidae; genus Mustela; species Mustela lutreola. The sequence goes on from NC_081297.1 coordinate 94,848,858, forward strand.
TGACATTAATTCTTCGGCAATCAAGCCTCACATTTCTTGGAGAGTAAGTTTTTTTATGGGGTTAATTCCTCCTTCCTCTCAAAAAGGTTTTTCTCTCAGTTCATGGCTTTAAATCTTTACAGACCTTAGGTATGTATTCTAAAAGCTGAAAATGTCCATTTTCATTGTAGAGGCTTGATGATCAAGGAGGGTTCTTTTTATTTTTATTTAAGATTTTATTTATTTATTTGAGAGGCAGGGAAAGAGAGACCACAAGCAGGGAGAGTAGTAGAGGGAGAGGGAGAAACAGGCTCCCCGTGGAGCAGAGAGCCAGATGTGAGGCTCCATTCCAGGACTCCGAGATCATGATATGAGCCAAAACCAGCCGCTTAACTGACTGAGCCACCTAGGCACCCCAAGAATGGCTTTTTTTTTTTTTTTTTAAGAGAAGAGAATGTACCTAGAGCTACTTGGACCTATCCTATTCTATCACAGAACTCTCTATTTCCCTTTCTGTGTTAACTTTAAAGAACCAAGTTTTTGTTCTCATTCCTAAGAATGAAACTCCTTTCTTCTTTAGTAGGTCAACCCTAAATAAGAGAAAGCACTTTAGAGAAAGGATTTTTGCATGTTTTTCTGCCCATTTCATATAATTCTTTACAAATTCTTTTTCTAGCCTTAATTTTAGTCCAGCAATTCAGTTCTCTCATCTGAGAAATCATTGGTTACATTTCCTCCACTCTCCCATCTTTTTTTTTTTTTTACTTACTTATTTGTCAGGTAGGGGAGAGACAGTGAGCGAGAACACAAGCATGGCTGCCCGCTGAGCAGGGAGCCCGATGTGGGGCTCCATCCCAGGACCCTGGGATCATGACCTGAGCCAAAGGTAGGCACTTAACTGACTGAGCCACCCAGGCACCCACTTTCCCTGATTAAAGATCAGGGGTGCAAGAGTCCATTGGCTTCTGTTACAAATGTATTGCTTTTTACACCTTAGCCTTATAGATCTGTGGATTTGTTCTCTCTTTTAGTGAATGAGTCAAAAATACAAACTGGCAATTTAGAGAATAGATACAACTGGGACCAATTACCAGGTACTACTTATTCAGATTATATGTATAATGTTTTCATTTTAAAAAAATAAAAGAATGGTATGGTTCATTTGATTTTATCTTTTTGTGTATCATTTCAATGAAATAAAAATGTAATTCATTACATTTGTGGGAAGGATGGGCAAAATAGGGGAAGCGGATTAAAAGGTATAGACTTCCAGTTATAAAATAAGTAAGACACAGCTATACAATGTATACATAGGGAATATAGTTAATAGTATTAACAACTTTGTGGTGACAGATGGAGGTTAGATTTATCATGGTGAGCACTTCATAAGAGGAATAAATGTTGAATCTCTGTGTTGAATACTTGCAACTAAGTAAGTTGCAGTATGTCAACTACACATCAAAACAAAAGTTTTGATACAAAGGAATACATGATATAAAATATATGTTACAAATGTAATGATTTAGTGGTCATGCTTGAACTTGATATCCAACCCAAGAACTAAAACATTCCCGTCAGTTTATACCCATATATTTATTTTCTATTCTTTTCTATAACTTTCTGTTCTATGCTTTCCACAAGTGATAACAATATACTGAAGACTGCCTTTCAGTTTCCTTACTTTATGAAAATGTTCTAATACAAATGGTCATATACCTAAACAATAGCTATTTAATTTTGCCTGTTTCTGATTTTATGAAAATAGTATCATACATATATCATCTTCTGGATTTGCTTTTTCCTTCAACAAAATGTTTCAAAGATTCATCCATGTAGCTATATTTCACCACTTTTTCTTTGTACAATATTCCATTGGGTGAATGTATCATAGCTGGCATAGCTATTCTCCTGTTAATGTATGTTGGTTGTTTTCATATTTTTTCCATATATGCGAGCACTGTTGTAAGTATTCTTGTATTTGTGGATAAGTTTACCTGGGATAGGGATCGAATTGCTGTGTTGAAGGAAATGTAAATGTACAGCTGCACAAAAAATTAACATTTAAATATCAAAATTTGAAAATTTAGGGGTACCTGGGTGGCTCAGTCAGTTAGGTGTCCAACTGAGTGTTCTGTTAAGTGTCCAACTAAAAAAATAAAAATTTAAAAAGAGCAGCTTGCGGGACATTGGGTGGCTCAGTTGGTTAAGCAGCTGCCTTCAACTCAAGTCATGATCTCAGTGTCCTGGGATTGAGTCTCTCATCAGGCTCCTTGCTCAGTGGGGAGACTGCTTCTTCCTCTGCCTGCTGCTCCCCCCACTTGTGCACTCTTTCTCTCTGACAAATAAATAAGTAAAATCTTTTAAAAATAACAATAATAGTGGCGCCTGGGTGGCTCAGTGGGTTAAGCCACTGCCTTCGGCTCAGGTCATGATCTCAGGGTCCTGGGATCGAGTCCCGCATCGGGCTCTCTGCTCGGCAGGGAGCCTGCTTCCCTCTCTCTCTCTCTCTCTGACTGCCTCTCCATCTACTTGTGATTTTTCTCTGTCAAATAAATAAATAAAATCTTTAAAAAAATAACAATAATAAATAAAAATAACAACTTGCTTTTGAAAGTAGTACTAATATCATTAATAGTTGTATTAATGTCATTCACACTAGCAATGTATAAGAGTCTTTTGATGTACATACATCCTTGCCAACACATGGTATTGCCAAGACTTCTTTTTGCTAATCAGAAGGGTATATGCATGGACGCTTTGGTGGCTTAGTCGGTTAATGTCTGCCTTCAACTCAGATTATGGTCCTGGGGTCCTAGGATTGACCCGGCAGAGGGCTCCTTTCTCCCTCTCCCTCTGCCACTCCCCAGCTTGTGCAGGCTCTCTCTCTGACTCTCTCTCAAATAAAGAAATAAAATATTTAAAATAAAGGGGGGGGGGTGTATGCAGTATGTAATTCCCTGATTACTAATGAGGTCAAGAATATTTTCATATGAAAAAAAAAGAATGTTTTCATATGTTCCTTCTCCTATATGCCTCTTTTCCTGAAAATTGTCAATTATATCTTTTGCCCATCATTCTACTGAGTTGTTCAAATTTAAAAAATAGATTTCAAAAAATGTAATTTATTAATATATGTAGAAAATGAATTTCAGTGATTTAAAATAATGACAGATCTAAATGTACCAATGTGGAAATATCTATCATTCCATAAGAATTTTCAGAAACACATACATACATATATATATAATCCAGTGTGTATGTGAGTACATGTAAAAATGTTTAGCATATATAAAAAGGTGCAATGGACTGAATGTTTGTGTCCTCCCAAAATTCATGGGAATGTGGTAGTATTTGGAGATAACCCCCAGTGTGATGGTATTTGGAGATGAAAGCTTTGGGAGGTGATTATATAAAGAGGGCAGAACCCTCATGAATGGAATTCGTGCTCTAATAAAAGAGACCCCAGAAAGCTCCCTCACCACTTTGCCATATGAAGACACAGCAATTAGCCATCTATGAACCAGGAAACCCAAATATGACACCAAAGTGATGGCACCTTGATCTTGGACTTGTCAGTCTCCAGAACTGTGAGAAATAAGTTTTTGTTCTTTATAAGCCACCCAACATATGGCATTTTGGTTATGGTAGCCCAGACGGACTAAGAGAGGAAAGATAAGTCTACAACTGTCAAAAGTGGTTATCTCTGGGAGGCATGTTGTGCTGCATCCATGAAGGAGAGTACTGTTACAGAACAACTTTCATTTTTGACTCTATATTCATTTGTTAATATAAGATAACAAGCGCATATTCCCTGTAAAAATATTTTTCAAGTTGCCACCAGAACAGAAATAGAAAAAAGAAGATGTACTAAAATGATAGGGTCAATCAAAAGGAATTCTAGAAAATGTAGACATTGTTTTCTATCAGAATACTTTTCTAATGTCTATTTAAATGATGTCGCGTCATTTAATTTTATAGTCTAGTGGTGATTGTGTTTAAAATCAATTGCAATTTTCCTATAAAATAGTCTGTGATAGAACTTTGATATCTTTCACCTTGCATACGGAAGACTAGGGAAATATCTCTTAAGGAGGCATTATACGTGTTTGCCCACAGTAGAATTTCAGAGTTTTTATATTATAAGAATTCTTCACAAGGAATACTTTCCTTTTCCTAGCAGTAGTCAATATTTTATTTTCTCACCCAGCATGCAGTTCCCACCTTTGTTGAATGCCTGTTTTCCTCGACTTGACTCTAATCAGGTTCAATCTTTGTGGGATGTTTTCATAGAGTATTTGAAAGAGATGATAAACCAGAGTTTCCCCATATTCTCTCTCTCTTTAAAAAAAATAAATATCCCTTTCTCTTGTTAATTTTAGAAATCAAATAGAATTTCTGCTTCCTGCAAAGACGGAAACCTGGCCCAGGGTGCTGGCTCCCTTTCCCAGAATCAAGTGAGGAAAGGCTTACGGGGGATATGAATTCCAGGAACTAATGACATGGACCGTCAGAAGGGCTGGGGCGATGGTGGTGGTTCCCCTGCAGCGGGTGGGGGCACAGGTTGGCCACAATCTGGGGCAGACGACTGGCAGGGAGAAATGGATTAGTGAAAACAAGTTTACATTTCCTCTTGCCTCTTCTTACTCCGCTTTGAGGCAAAGATTGTCTTCCTGTTCACCAGGGAAATCAGTCAGATAGGGGCCCAGGGGATAAAATCAAGCAACTCGAATCTTAGCTAGAGTTAGGAGTTAATGAAGACAGGGGAGAACTGGGCGCCAGACCGAAGCATTTACACTTCCAATGCTTCGCCATCTGGCTGTTAACTTCCACGTTATATGCCCAGCCTGGACCTTGCCCTTAAACTCCAGAGTCCAATAGACAAGTGCTTACTCTAACTCTCCCGAAATGTGAATAGACACCTCCAACAAAATATGTCTTCAACTAGACTCCCAATATTCTCCTTAAACCGGTTCTTTTCGCAGTCTTCCCCATTGCAGTAAGTAATGTAATCCTTCAAGATACTGATTTCAAATCTATTGGTGCTGTCTTCAGTTTGTATGTGGATAAATGCACACAGTGGAGAACCATGCAACTGTAGAAAGGAGTAAAAATTCTGGGGCACCTGGATGGCTCAGTTGGTTAAGCATCTGCCTTCAGCTCCCCGAATCCTGGGATGGAGCCCCTCATCGGCTCCCTGCTCAATGGGGAGCCTGCTTCTCCCTCTGCCCCTCTTCCTTCTCTTGCAGTGATACTCTTTTTCTGTCTCTCTCAAATAAATAAATAAAATCTTAAAAAAAAAAAAAAAGATTTCTGTATACTGCTATGGCACTAATTCCACGATGTTTATATTTAGTTCAGTTAGAAAAGCAAGGTACAATATAAAATGTATACTCTTCTACATTTTTTCATCTTACAAGTGAGGAAATAAAAAAAAATGCATACATTTTCAAAAGTGGAAGAATAAGTTAAAATGTGATGGAAAATGGTTACTGTTAAGAGGAAAAAGGAAGCAGGTTAAAGAGAACAGGGTTAGAAGCTAAACTTCTCTGAATATACTTTGTGGTATAGCTTCTTACTTAGAAACCAAGTAAATGGTTTATATAATTACTAAACAAAATTAAATCAAGATGGGAAAATATCAATCCTGGAAAATTAAAAGCCAAAATATTGAATATATCAAGTTGATACCTTAGCTATATAGAAAATATTTATTTTTTTATTTTTTTAAAGATTTTATTTATTTACTTGACAGACAGAGATTACAAGTAGGCAGAGAGGCAGGCAGAGAGAGAGGGAGGAAGCAGGCTCCCTGCCAAGCAGAGAGCCTGATGTGGGAATCGATCCCAGGACCCCAGGATCACAACCTGAGCCGAAGGCAGAGGCTTTAACCCACTAGCCACCCAGGTGCCCCAGAGAATATTTAATCCAGTAATTTCAAAATACAGCAATTTGACTGTATTTTCTCAGTGGGATGTATTCTAAAGGAAAATAAAGTTGCAAAGAAATCTTAAATTGTATTCAGGGGTCATACTGCTAATAACAATAGTATGAAACTATTATGCTCATGTTTATAATAGTAGAAAGCTAATATGTAATTTGCTAATGATGTTTGAAACTATTATACATACATATGGAATAAGCTAAAGTAAATTAAGTAATCATGTTAATGAGTAAGAGTAAAGAGGTACAAATATAAAATAAAATAAGTAAAAAAAACTCTAATGTTTTATTCGAATTGGAAGTATGAATATTAACTGATGAGGTATTTTTCTCTTTGATACAAGAGTACGTTTCTAGTTCTGTCCAAGGAAAAGACGTGGAAGTGATGGCCAACCCAAGGAGGACCCCTAGTGCCCAGACTGAAAGCAAACAGGCTCCTGGGAAAAACAGTTGAGTTTCTATTGGGAGCAGGAATGAGCCTGGAATACCTAGTCTTGCTAGAAAACAAAGAACCTGTTAAAGTCCATTCCACTTATGTAAAGGTCACAGAAATCAATCTGAAGGACCTTCCAATGGTCAAAACTGAAACAATCTGAAGGACTCCCAGTAGCCAAAAATGGAACGTTACCGTTAAGAATTATGATTGTAATAGAGTGAAGCATAAAAAATATGTTGAAATCCATAAGTTTATAAGGACATTCTTTAAAAAATCCTTTATTGATCACTTTCAGAAAATACAAAAGGATGAAATAATTTTTCTAGAAATGCAAGAGAAGTTAATAACTCCTGGGGCAATCCTCATAGAAGGAGTCAGTGATCAATATTTCCTTTCTTCATGTTCAAACAGATGATTCTTACACACACTCTTCCCTAACAGGATTAACCTCTAATTCCTCACAGTGAATCAACTCAGTGAGGAGCTCTTAGGTTATCTGTTCCTCCTTTCCTGTTTTGTTCTTCCTTCTTCTGTTCCTTGAAGGATCCTTTTCCAAAATAATGACCATGATGCAAGTCCTTGTCTCGGGCTCTGCATTTTTTTAAAAATATTTTTATTTTTATTTATTTGACAGACAGAGATCACAAGTAGGCAGACAGGCAGGCAGAGAGAGGGGCGGGGGAGAAGCAGACTCCCTGCTGAGCAGAGAGCCTGATGTGGGGCTCGACCCTGGGATCATGACCTGAGCCAAAGGCAGAGGCTTTAACCCACTGAGCCAACCAGGCGCCCCTCAGGCTCTGCATTTTTGAAGAACACAAGCTAAAACAATTGGTAGAAGAAGTAGCTGGAAAGCAGACTCTCAGAATGAGATTCTGGAATGGGGCTACTTACAGGTCAGCCCCTGGTAAGGACTCTGTTACTGATGATAAGTAAGAAGGAAATAATTATAAAGACTGTGGAGTTGCCTGGCTTTTGTTCATGGCCCAAGAAGTCTTGAAGAAAAAAAAAAAAAAAAAAGAAATGAAAATGAAATCCGGGGACGAGTGGGTGTCTCAGTTAAGCATCTGCCTTCAGCTCAGGTCATGATTCCAGGGTCCCACATCTGGCTCCTTGCTCAGCAGGGATCCTGCTTCTCCCTTTGCCTGCCACTCCTGCCCCCCCCCCGACAAATAAATAAATTTTTAAATTAAATTAAATTTAAATTTTAAAAAAGATGGTTTCAGGTTAACCAGACAACTCAAGATATCCTGTGAAAATGAGAATCCATGGCAGTGTTTAAAGTGGTGCTTACACTTTGTTGCCACAGGGGGCAGACTCTGCAGACAATCAAATCCAGAATGTCATTACAAGGCTAGCAGAGCTCCAAGGATTCTGAACAATAGCCTAAACAGGTCTCATAGGAAGGTCAAGGAGCTGATATGAGGAAGTGAGAATCAGAGGCCTAAGATGGGGGTATCTGGGTGCATGAGCCTAACAACCTTGAGCCCTGCTAGCTCTTAATCCTCCCGGTTGTATGAGCTCCCTCCACCTTGCTAAAAGACGACAGCCTCCATTCACTTGGAAGCTCCCAAAAGACCCCAGATGAGAGAGGTACTTCACAAAATGGGGCTTATCCCTCTCAGGAGCTGGCTCCATCTTTTCTAACTTCCTTCCAACCAATGACTAGGGGAAGTCACAGCACAGCCCAAAGGGGTAATTCCCCTCTGGAAACATGTTGTATACACACCCAGTGAATTTGAACTCCTGGCTAACATACTCTGACAGAACTGGGGCATGTATGGGAGTGGAGCTCAAAGATGTGAGATGGAGAGGGAAGAATTTAAGGCAGGATAAGAAGCAATTACAAGGGAGCACTCTTTTATGAACTGGGGCTTCTGCTCTGATAAGGACTCCTGAAGTCAGTCCTCAAATGCTGTTGGGATGACTCCTTGAAGCTTAGACACAATGTTGGCCTGACATGAGATAGAAATGCTGAAATTGTGCTGATGGAGTATTGAGGCAAGTGTTAGGAAGCTCAGGAAAGTATAGATATTGGAATGATTGGTATATGAATCTGAGAACCTGCTGCCTAATTAGGTTCCCCAGAAAAGCCCAGAGGGCACTGCCATTGCAAGAGCAGTAAGAGAGAACACTTGTGATGGGGCACTAGGATCTTTGAGAAGTTCAGCAGTAACCGTCCTCTGTACATCTCAGTTGACTACAGGAGATTCTACCATGCAACTGGGCTCTCCATTATCAACTAGGGTGAGAGGATTCCAGAATAGCAAGGGCCAGATGGCGGCACCCAATCTTAAGACTCAAGGTGAAGATAATTATTGTCATACAGACCAAGGCTGGAATGATAGTCGAGGTCCCTTGATATGCCAGGACCTGCAGCAATGGTTAATAGACCATGATGTGACCAAGAACAATACAGATTAGCAATGGATCAGAATATTATTTGGTTTACAGAACCACACAGAAGTTGAAAGCTTGTGAGTAGAGCAGATATTACTCACCACAATGGGTCTTTGCAATCTCATTTTCCAGATCTAGGGCAATTCTGAGACCCAGAGCCTACTAATGAAGAGGAACCTAAGCAACCTGCAGCCATTCTCTAGAAATAGTAGGAAGAGGGGAATACCCAGATATTTTGAAGGCTACAAGACACACAGTCTGGCCTGATACTGATGCTAAGGCACCTGAAATGCCACCATAATGTCTAGGGCACAGGAGAAGCTTATGAAAGCCAGGAGACAATGGGGTCCCAGTCCAAGTCCATCTCACAGTGGTTACAATGGGTGCATGAACCTACCAGTGGCTGTCCGACCCCTAAGTACATCCTTGGCATGACTATACTTAAAAACTGGATATATCCTCAATTTTTTTCCTTAACCTGTTGAGTAAAAGTCGTTATGGTAGAAATAGCCAAGGGCGCCTGGGAGGCTCAGTGGGTTAAAGCCTCTGCCTTCAGCTCGGGTCATGATCCCAAGGTCCTGGGATCGAGCCCCGCATCGGGCTCTCTGCTTAGCAGGGAGCCTGCTTCCTCCTCTCTCTCTCTTTGTCTGCCTCTCTGCCTACTTGTGATCTCTGTCCATCAAATAAATAAAATTTTAAAATCTTAAAAAAAAAGGAAAAAGAAATGGCCAAGAAGAAGCCTCTGAAATCACACGCCTCCTCTGTCAGCCATGACAGTATGTCATAAGAAGTACCACACACTATGAAGGATTACAGAAATCAGTACCACCCTCAAAGAATTAAAAGAGGCAGTGATAGTGGTCCCTATCCTATCCCAGTTTAATTTACCTTTCTAAAACTGAAAAAAAAAGAAAGCAGTTATAAACACAGTTGATATTCATCTAAATATATTCATAAATACACCAGTTAAAAGACAGAGACTGTCAGAGTAGATAAAAAAACAAAACCCAACCATGTACTATTTACAAGACAAGAAACTCACTTTAGTTATAAAGACACAGTTAGATTAAAAGTAAAGTGATGGAGAAAGATTGATATAGATAATGCCAACATTAAGGAAAAGAATGTTTGAGGAGCCATATTAATTTTAGAGAAACAGACTTCAGAACAAGGAAAATTTTTAGGAAGAAAGAGGAGCACTATATGATGACCATGGGGCTGATTCTCTAGGAAGATATACTAATGCTAACCATGTTCACATCCAAGCTGAATGGAGAAACAAACAAATCCACTGTTACTGTTGGACACGTCAACACTTTCCTTTTAGTAATCGATAGATCAAGCAGGCAGGAGATACTTAAGGAGACAGTTGACTTGCGTAGCACTATCACTTGATCTAATTAGCATGTATAGATTATTTTATCCAACAGTAGCAGAATACATATTCTTCTCAAGCCCAAAGAACACTCATCAAAAAAGACCACATTCGGGGCCATAAGACCCACCTTAACAAATTTGAAAGAATAGAAATCATACAAACAAATTTCTCATACCACAGTGGAATTACACTAAAAATCAACAACAGAACAATATCTGGACAATCCCCCAAATATTTGGAAATTAAATAATAGACTTCTAAATTACACATGGGCCAAAGAAGAAGTTTTAAGAGAAGTTTTTAAATATTTTCAACTAAACAAAAATGAAAATGCAACGTAACAAAATTTGGGATATGCAACAAAAACAGTATTTACAGAGAAATTTAATCCTATGTTGGAAAAGCAGAAAAATCTAAAGTTAATAACCTAAGCTTCTGCTTTAGGAAACTAGGGGAAAAAAAGTGATCTTAAAACAAGAAGAACAAAAGAATAATAAAAATTAGAACAGAAACTGATGACCTACAATAGAGCAAATTAACAAAACCAAAGACTGGTTCGTTGGAAAGATTAATAAAGTTAATAATCCTCTAGCCCAGCTAAGGAAACAAAGAAAGAAGATATAAATCACCAACATAAACTTAAAATGTCTATATCCTTTGGCCCAGGAATTTTTCTTTAGATATAATTGCACACGTGGGAAATGATATGTGTAGGGGGTTATTCAATGCAGTATTGTTTTCATTATCAAAAGGTGGAAAAAATGTAAATACCTATTGATTGGCTACTTTTTAAGTATGGCAAAATGGGGATGTTCCTGATATACCAAAATAGAGTAATTTCTAAGATACATTGGCACATAAAAGAAAACAGTGTACAGAAACCAGGAGTCTAGTATACTGCCATTTGTGTAATAAAGGAGGAGAAGCAGAATATATGCATGTACTTGTGTATGTACAAAAAGAAATCTGGAAAATATATCTGAAAATAATATAACAATATATACTTCTGAGAAGGGGAAGTGGGTAGCTGAGAAACAGGAGCTAGAAGGAAACCCTTGACTACATATCCTCCAGTATGTTTTGGGATTTTTTTTTCTTTAAGTAGGCTCCATGCCCAGTGTGGAGCCCAATTCAGGGCTTGAACTCACGGTCCTGAAATCAAGACTTGACCTGAGCTAAGAGTCAAATGTTTAACTGACTAAGCTGCCCAGGAGCCCCACATTTTGGATTTTTTATGTATACTTTAATCAAAAAAAAAAAAAAAGAAAGAAAGAAATTTTTAAAAAGTGGACTATTTTCCATTTGTCCCCTCCCAGAGATTCTGATTTTTAGCCAAGAAATCTGCATTGATGCAGGAAATATAGATGAGGCAAAGAACACACTGTGAACAACTGAGATCCACATCAGAGGTCCACATATCAAAGTATTTGAAGAAAAGTGTCACCAGGAAGTGAAGCTAAAGAGAGCCAAAGGTGACATCCAAGTGTTGATACCATAGAATGCAGAAATGATAACACTGATCTAAACAGGGTAAGATGGAAGGGGAATTTTCCAAAATAAAGGACAAACCATTCCATGCTGATGTAACTAGGAACTAGATCCCTTTACTGTTCTAGCTGCAATCTTAGTATAGACTCTGCCATCGAAGAGAAATTGCTGACATTACAATTGAGTTATGGAAATGTCAATAGAGTTCCTTTCTTTTGATTCCTCTTTTTCTCCAAAATTGCTGATTATGATCAGCCTCTAAGTTTCAAACAAGCAAGTTTTATATAACTTTTTCCTTCTCCCTTCTAAAAAAATGTACTTGGTATAGGATGGAACATTAGACAGTAACACACGAGCACACACACAAGGTCTCTCCAATAATCGCATTCATACTGCCAGCTTTCCTCCTAGAATCCTGTCCCTCTCACGCTACCCTACTCCATCCCACCATCATTTATTAAAAAAAACATACATTGAGAACTTATGTTTCTGACACTACGTACTAGAGACAGAGTCCTACTTAAGGTTCCTCCACTCATGATGTGTACATACTAGCGGAAAGAGGTAGAAAAAAGAAGGAAAAGCAGAGAAATCAACTAGTTAAATATTTTTACATAATGACAAGTGCTCTGGGGAAGAGGGAACGCTTAGGTTGAGTAGTCAAGTCAAGGAAAGTTTCTCTGAAGAGGTTATCTGAGACCTGAATGATGAAAAGAAGCCAGTCAAGTGAATTTCTGGAGCAAGGACATTCCAGGCAGGGGAATAGTGAGGGCAAAGGCCCTGATGCTTGAGGAATACAAAGACCAGTATGGCTGGGGCACAGTAAACTGGGAAGAAGGCACCAATGTATTGGGTGAACGCAGTAGGCTATGTGGGTGAGTGTGCATCCTACTATAATTTATCTCCATACCTTTTGATGATAGGCTGGAAATACAATGCCACTAGCCCCCTTAATACTTCAGGGTGTTTTTCCTAAGAACAAGGATATTCTCCTGCATAACCACAATACAGTTATCAATTCCAGAAACTTTAACATTATTAAATTTATCTAATCCGCAGTCCTTTTTCCAATTTATACAATTTTTTCCATGAATGTTCTTTATAGCCTTTCTAAGTACAGAGTCTTTACACCATTTCTTAGTACAGAGTCTGGTCCACAATCACAGACAGCATATAGCCGTCGTGTCTCCCTAGTTCCTTTAATCTGGATTAACTTTTTCGCCTTTTCTTGTCTTTTAAGGATTTGACATTCTAAAAGAACACAGGCCAGTAATGTTACAGAATTTTCTTCCATTTGGGTTTTTCTGATAGCTTTACCATGAGATTCAGGTTACAGCTCTTTGGCTAGAGTTTCACATGGTGATTTTTCTGTCCTCAGAGTATCAATCCGGAAGTATGTCATGTCTTGTTGACAATATTAATTTTGATCATTTGGGGAAGGGATTTTCCAGGTTCTTCACTGTGTTGTTACGCTTTGTGGAGAGATATACATGAATTCATACCCAATACAATGGACAGTGACTCCTGGGTTCAATTTTCTGGATTATTTAGAAAAATTTTTCTCACCTTCAGTTCATTTAAATTAGGGTCCAAAGAAGGACCATGCAACGCATTTGATTGCTGTATCTCTTATGCCTCTTTCGATCTCTGACCAGGGATCATAATTCCTGGGCCTGGGCTGAGACTGCTCGTGACACAGAAGCCTTCGTGAGTCACCTCAGGAGACCAAGGCGCATGATGGGAGAAGATAAGCCGCCTTCGTCATTACCTCAGGACTGACCTGGCAGGACCATGTGCTCCTTGCTATCCCAGCTAGCTGGTGAGCAGAAGAACTGAACTCCTGGCTGAAAATGGGCCATAAGATATTTAGACACCATTATTGGGAATGGTAGAAGCTGAAAAAACTCCCTTCAAATACTGCAAACTTGTTGGGAGGGCAGGCTACAGGACTCTGTGTGTGTGTGTGTGTGTGTGTGTGTGTTACAACAAAGGCTCGATTGCCCTCCTTGGTGCAGGCTATAACATTGGGGAAAACCGCTCAAACACCACATAGTTTAGTGAATGGGAAGCTAAGTTCCTGGGGAGAAATGGCAAGATTTGGGAAACTGAAGCTCCCAGGAACCAAAGAACTGGGAATACTGGCAGAATGGGTTGTCAGTGGCGTGAGCTGAGGTGGTCGGTGCACACCGCCTCCTTCAGGGAACAAAAACAATGTCCATTTTTAAGTATGAACTCTGGGCTATAGCAGAAAACTAGTGGTTGTTTGGGGGAGGATCTGTTTGTCCTTATTTGAGCAATTACAACCGAGAAACAAAGAAGTAGGCAGGACAGACTAAGTTTGACCCTCCTCGGCAGCTTCACTCCTGAGAAAGGGCCATAAAGCTAGTAACTGCTGCTGTCCTACATTTTTTCCCCTTTTTTAAGTAGGCTCCATGCCCAGCAGAAAGCCCAACGCAAGGCTTGAGCCCATGACCCTGAGATCAAGTCCTGAGCTGACATCAAGAGTCGGACACTTAACCAACCTAGCCACCAAGGTGCTCCCTACATAACTGTATTTTTAACATTCCTCATTTTCCCAGTTGCTGGGGCCAAACACCTTCAAGTCATCCTCAATGCCTGGCACCCCATCACACCAGCAGAATCCTATTAGCTGTCCCTTCAAGTTCACCTAGAACCCAACCCTATCTCACCATCCCCGAAGCCCCAACTCCTGTCTGAGCCATCAAGACCTGTGCCCACGTTAATTACATCAAGGGCCTGCTAGCTGGCCTCCCTGTTTCCGCCCCTGCCCCTACCTCCACTGGCTTCCCATCCTCCTCAGAATAAACCTGACGTCCTTACAATGAACATGAGTGGCCTGTAAAGTCCTGTATGATCTGCTCAGCACCTCATCTATATCAGGCAGGGTTCTTATATAAATTTATGTCCTTATTTAAATATATCTAATATTTATTTAAATTTATATTTAGATATAATCTTAGCATATCTAATTTTATATATTGCATATATAGAGATTTATTATAAGGAATTGGCTCACATGGTTATGGAGGCTGAGAAGTCCCACGTTCTGCTGTCTGCAAGCTGGAGACCCAGGAGAGCCAGCGGTGTAAGCTCCAATCTCAGTGGAAAAGACCAGTGTTCCAGCTCAAAATCAGGCAAGATCTCAAATTCTCCCTTACCCCTCATTTTGTTCTATTCAGGTCTCTACTAGATTGGATGAGGCCCACCCACATAGGGGAGGGCAATCTGGTTTACTGGGCTACCGATTCAAATCTTGATCTCCTCCAGGAACACCCTTACAGACACACACACAGAATAATGTTGAGGCAAACATCTGCGTAATCCCTTGACTCCATCAGGTTACCACATGAAATTAACCATCATGTCATCTCAAGTCATTTTTCTTCTTTCTTGGTTTAAGATTCATTATAGAGCACTTACTATCCATTAGGCACTGTTCTAAGGGCTTTCTAATTATTTATCCTTGTAACAAGCCTATAAGGTTGGTGTTACCATTATCATCATTTTACAGATGAAAATCTTGAGGCACAGAAAGGACAAATAACTTGCCTGAGGTCACCTAACTTGCATGTGGTAAAACTGGGGCTTGAACTGGTCAGCTTGGCTCTAGAAGACATTCTTGCAACTACTACCTCTTCCCCTTCTCAGTCACCTCCAGCCACACTGCCTTCCTAGCTTGCTTCAGCATACCATCTACTTTCCTACCACAGGACCTTTGCATGTGTTCTTCTCAATGGCTTAAAAACTTCTCCCTAGCTATCTTCTCAATTATGCCCTCATTTCTTCGGGTCTCTGTTCAGATGTCACCACCTTATCCATATCTGCTTCAACATACACCCCCTGCCCTATTATATATTTATTGATGCATTTATTTACTGCCTGTCTCCCACATTGAAATGTCAACTCCAAAAAAGCAAGGGTTTTTGTCTGTCTTGCTCAGTGCTCCACTATAGAGCCTACCTGAGACCATAATAGGCATTAAATAAGCATGTGCCAAATGAATATAAGACTATACAAACTGGACCTTAAGAAGTGTTGAAAATCAGAGGAAATGACCTTTTGTTTTGTAATCTGGAAGCGATACTGCAAGGACACAATTCCCTGGTGAATAAATCCATGTGATACTGATTTTATGCTGTGTTCTAAGAGGAGGCAGAGGAAAAACTATCCAAAGAGGCATCCCCCCACACCTTGAGGTTGGAACATGTGCACAAACACCTGGTCGGTTGTCCTGCATGAGAAAGGCTGACTGGGGACGCAATCTACGCGCAGATGGGGGACGAAAGTAACGAGGAGGGAACTCCCTCCTCTCCGAGCCTCGGCTCTTGGGCTTGCCCTCAGAAGCATCTCAGTCACTCCAGATGACACTCTCCGCTAATGTGAGGCAGGAGCACTGATTATTTGGCCATCTTGGGTAAAAATCTCAGTGGGATAGATCCCCATTACCGGCTCCATACATGCTAGCCTTCTTAGTAGTGATACAACTGTGTTCTGATGCCCTATTACCAACTGTTGTTTGACTTGCCGAAGCCTTGCCTACAGGGAAAGAACAGTGCCTGCTCTGTCCCGTACCTGTGCCATCATCATCCTTCTAACCTACTCACAGAGAAAAGAAACGCTTCCTGACATGAGGTCCCACAACTTCCTGCCTGCAACCCGACATATGCAATAGATACCTCCACTCATCTTTTCCTCCTTCCCTGTGTGTATGATGGAGGATACGTCCAGCCTCCCCAGAATGGCCTGATTCACATCTGTTTTTAACTTCTCAAAAATAGGCAGTCAACCACCTCAGTCCTGAATCATCTTTAACATCTTCCTTCTTGCTAGCTCCTTCTTTTCAAAATTAAGACTTGCTTCAGACCCTCCCATGTATAAAAAAAAAAAAAATGGATCCAGACCTTCTCTCCTCATTCAGCTGCTGTGTATTTCCTTCCTCTCTTTAATAACCAAACTGCGGCGTCCACTTCTTTACCACTCACACCCTCCTTGGATCACTCAGTCTGATTTCTGCAACTCTCAGCCTACATCTTAACTCTTCCTGCCAAGATCAGAGGCATTCTTTTTTTTCCCCCCAAGACTGATTGATTGATTGATCTATTTGAGAGAGAGAGAGCAAGCAGGGGAAGAGAAGGGGGGGAGGGACAGGCAGACTCCTCACTGAGTGTGAAGCCTGTGACTCTGAGATCATGACCTGAACTGAAATCACAAGTCCAAGACTTAACCGACTGCGCCACCTAGGCACCAAGATCAGAGGCATTCTTGTTGCTACACCCAACGGATGCTTCCCAGTCCCTTTTATACTTGGTTCACTTCTTAGCAGCATCTGACACTATCCATTACTCCTTCTTGAGACATACACTTCTCTTGGCTTCTTGGCTCAGTGGCTCCATGGATTTCCCCTCTTTATGTCACGACTTGTTCTCACTCTCCTTAGTGCAGTTGTCCCCCGACTCTTGTCCCCTTGATTGTTGGCATTCCTCAGTGTCCTGTCTAGGCTCTCTTTTCTTATTCTACCTGTGCTACCTGGGCCATTTCATCACTTCCAAGGTGCCCATGAGCAGTGCAAGACGCTGATGACTTTCGTATCTATCTCTCCAACCTACATCTCTCCCCAAGACACCAGAGTGCTAAGCCTAATTCTCAAGCTCAGCTTTTAAGGCTCAAAGCCTTGTTTACCTCCTTTTCAGAGAGGCTTTCTCTCAGAGGAAACAAAGTTGTAATTGCCATATAGTAAAGGTAACAAAGATGCTCAGAGTTGTCTTGACTGATTGCACTGATATTATTAGTGGTATCGTTAGCATAGCAATCATGGACATTTAAGTAAAATTTTTTACTAATTTTTTAATGTGGAAGAAATTCTTAAAACAATAAATTAAAGCCCATGCTGAAAGGGGTGGGGGGGGGGGGCAAAAGCAAAAGGAATATTGTGCCTGATTGCAATAATGTGCAACAATGGAACGAGTTTCCATTATACTGTCCAGTTTAGGGGGAAAGTTTGTATATTGCACAGCTTCAGTGTAGAGCATGCTTTTGGGCTTCAATTCAGAGGAAGAATAAAAATAAAACTCAAGGGCAATCAAATGCCATTCAAAGTCACTGAACCTCATCTCTTTTTAATTAAGGCCAGGCTCAACTTTTGACTTCCCATGTGACCCACTGACCTGGGAAAGTAGGTTGGCTTAATGAGCATTTCCTGCAAAGACAGAAGAGGCAATTATCATATGTATCAGGAAAAAACCCAAACAACATACCATTTCAAGTGGCTTTCCTCCAAATCTTCCTCTTTCCTGAAGAACTGAATTCTCTCTCCTTACCACGCTCCTTCCCCAGTCTCTCTTCCCAAAGCTCTTGGTCTTGCTTTCTTCTCCTTGTAAATGGTGAGTAGGCGCTTTAACATGCATACAACTTTGGTCAGCAGAGCTCTGCTTTGTCCTGTCTTACATGTAAATATTACTACTCACATTACTTCACTCTCGGCCTCAGTAAACTCTGTTTCTGAGTGTGCCTCCCATCAAGCTCCATATTTTGAGTGGGTTCTTCTGCAGTAGATCTCAGCCTCCACATCCACCCCCAATCTCTTGAACTCATCTGTCTTCCTGGGTTTCATTTCCAGGGAAACAACAAGCAGCTGCAGCCATTGCCTTGATTAAGGGTTAAGTCCCCCAGTGCCTTCTTCCCTGCCCTCTTCAGCACTTGATGATTTGGAAGTTGGGGGTCAAATTTCCTGCTTGACTGCCCTTGATGCTTAGAGAAGCTTTTTTTTTTTTTAAGATCTTATTTATTTATTTATTTATTTATTTATTTAACAGAGAAAGAGACAATGAGAGAGGGAACACAAGCAAGGGGAGTGGGAGAGGGAGAAGCAGGCTTCCTGCAGAGCAGAGAGCCCAATGTAGGACTCTATCCCAGGACTCTGGGATCATGACCTGAGCTGAAGGCAGACTCTTAATGACTGAGCCACCTAGGCACCCTTAGAGAAACTTTAAGAACACCATGGCTCTGGCCCTTCAGTACCTGTTTGACCTCTACTCTCATTGTTACTAGCTGCCTTCCCTTAGGTAGATTACCTAGCCTGTCTGTGCCCCAATTCCTAATCTACACCAGTGGAGAAGTACTAGCACCTTCCTCCCAGGGTTACAATCAAGATTAAATGAGATGAACCAAACAGAGCACTCATGATGCTTACTGGTCGTATCCAGCCCTCGAGGAGTGTAAGTTATCATTATCCCTTTCCTACCAAATTCTACTTTGTCATAATATTTTTGCCCTCAAAACCACTGCACAAATAATACATACAATATCTTTTGTCTGCAGTACACACAGAGACAACATTATTCAACTTCATATGTAATAAATTGCAAAGGGGAGTATCTTGCAACATATCGAAGTCCCAGATAAAGGAAAACTCCTAATAATCTGTGCTTTAAAATGATGCATCCATAGATGTTCTTGAAGTAGCTGGGTTCATTCTTGGTAATAGAAACAACTTGACCTGGGGGATGGGCGAGTCCCAACCTTAACAGTACACATAGTAGTTTTAAGTGCCTGAGCAATTTCGATCCTGCCAACAGCACTCTGAGGGGGCAACTACTGCCCCAACATTGCAGATGTAAGAACTGAGGCCTGCAAAAGTTCAGGAATTTGCAGAGAAGACACTAATCACACTAGTAGGACAGAGTCAAACTGGAATCCAGATCATCTGTCGCTATGTCTTCTGATTCCCAAATGCTTCTGCTACTTGACCATGTTGAGTAATAGGCCCCACTTCACTGTAACTACTTCATTTTTTAAAAAAGACTTTATTTATTTATTTGACAGCAAGAGACAGAGAGAGAGGAAACACAAGCAGAGAGAGTGGGACAGGGAGAAGCAGGCTCCCCATTGAGCAGAGAGCCCGATGTGGGGCTCAATCCCAGGACCCAGGGATCATGACCTGACCTGAGGGCAGAAGCTTAAAGACTGAGCCACCCAGGCACCCCTCACTGTAACTACTTTAGTAACTAAAATAGATGATTTTATCTAATATTGAGAATAGTTTTGGGGCAACTGGTGGCTCAGTTGGTTGAGCGTCCTACTCTGAGTTTCAGCACCCGTCCGTCATGATCTCAAAGTCTTGAGATGGAGCCCCATGTCAGGTTCTGAGCTCAGTGCAAGTCTGCTTGAGATTCTCTTCCCTCTCCCTCTCACCCCTCCCTGCTTCCATGCTCACTCTCTAAAATAAATAAGTAAAGTCTTTTTAAAAAAGAATAGTTTTGTTAATCATTGTACAGTTATTGAGTAACCCTCGGGCAGGGGTAAAGCTAAAGAAAAATAGATCTTTGCCCTTTAATAGATTATTTTGTAATAAAGGGGACATAGCTGTGAGGAAGAAAGACTCAGGAACTTTTACAAAGTAACATGCAATCTCTTATGAATCGTAAGCTGCAGGCTATTTCACATTTTAATGTTTCTGGATGACTTCAAATCAATTAGATGTCATAGCTTACTAGGTAGCATTTATTTTCTTGGTGGCACGTAAAATAACAGTGATGCATAATCGTCATCTGAGAGCCAAGAAGATATAAAATCATTAGATAGCCATTTATTTTATAGCAATCAACAAACATTAGTTAAAAGTAAATCTTTTTTATTCATAGTTAATAAAGTTAATATCTGTTACCACAAAACTGAAGTCATCAGTATCACCATTATTGATTCCAACTATCTGGCTCAGGTTCAAGTTTGCCTCTGTCAAGAAGCAGGCACAGCAGAAGTCCCTCAGGGTTGGTTAAGATTGGAAGGCTGCACAAAGGAAGCTATCAATTAGGCTAAACATTCTCCAGTGAAACATGCATATAAAATCCTCATGCAAGCAGAAACATTTGAATAAACAAAATAGTAGGTGAGTTCAGACGGAAGGGTTAGAGTTTCCGGAGACACAACTTTCAGAGAAGTCAAATACCAAGGCTTGCCACAGAGGGGGACGTCCTAGGGGAGATGTCTTTGTGGCACAGGCACAGGAACAAAAAGAGGGTATGTGGCAAGTCATGCCACACGTAGGACATCTGTAGATCTCTAAGAGGTCAGGTGACAGGGAGTGATAAAAGTGTTATGGATACTATTTTTAAGATTTACTTATTTATTAGAGAGAGAAAGAGCACAGGTACAAGTTGGGGAGGAGCAGAGGGAGAGAATCTTCAAGAGGACTCCGCGCTGAGCTGGGAGCCTTCCTGCAGGGCTCAATCTCACCAGCAATGAGATCAGGACCTGAGCTGAAATTGAGTGCACGCTCAACAGAAGGAGCCACCCAGGAGCTCCATAAAGTATGGGTACGGATATGGACATGGACACCACCTTCAGCATTCAAATCCTGGCTAAGCCGCATATTGGTTTTTGATCCTAGGAAAGTCACTTATATCAGTCACTCACTTTTATTCTGAGTATCATCAGTTTCCTCCTTTGTAAAAAGGCTATAAAATATGTAATGTTCAGTGGTGTGAGGAGTAGAGATGATATTTGCAAAATACTTATCGGGAAACAGGCACTCAACAAACGCTAATGAAATTGGTTAGAAGGTTTTGATTGGAAGGACACAATGAGCCAAGCCATGCTGTGGGAAATTAACGTGGAATTTGTGATTAAAACCAATTAGAGGAAAGGAAGTGGTAAGGAGAAAACTAGTTAAGATGGCTTTTCAGTCGTCTTGATGAGAGGTAATGGGGTGGAGTGGGAGACAACCCAGGAAATGTCGCTGG
Source organism: Mustela lutreola (assembly GCF_030435805.1). NCBI lineage: Eukaryota > Metazoa > Chordata > Mammalia > Carnivora > Mustelidae > Mustela > Mustela lutreola. The sequence goes on from NC_081297.1 coordinate 94,870,234, forward strand.
AGATGCAGCAATCAGGTGTCTCTAGGACGGGGCCCACAGATCCTATGAACCTTGTCTATGCAGTACGCGGGATGTAGAGCCTTAGGGTGGAGGGCAGAAAAAGCTCCAGAGGAATCCAGAGGCTTGGAAGTTTGGTGCCCAGGTACCTGAGAGCTGAAGCCGGGGTGGATGCGGGTGGGGGAAAGTCGGGGCTGGGAAGTAGAAAGTTCTCCATCACTACTGCCTAAATCCCATAGGCAGAATCTGTGTCCAAGCCCCAGCCTGCAGACGCCGTAGAGGAGGCGGGGCCTGAGGGGGCGGGGCCTCTCCGCCGCCCCGCCCCGTCCCGCCGCGTCGGCCTCCTAGCGCCTCTCCGCGGGGCGGAGTCCGAGTTGCCGCCAGCCCACCAGGCCCGCTTGCCCCAGCCGGCCTTGGAGCCCTGAGTCCGCAGCTGCCCCCGGAGCGCCGCAGCCACACCATGCTGGGCATGATCAAGAACTCGCTGTTCGGGAGCGTAGAGACGTGGCCTTGGCAGGTCCTGAGCAAAGGGGCTAAGGTAGGCCCGCTGGGCTGCCGAGCACCTGAAGCGGGGCTGCGCCCGCCCACCGCACCCTAACCGGGGCTGGAGTGGGTTCTGACGGGCAGGTGGGGCAAGCTGTCTGCCCCAGAATGTGCGTTTTGGCTTCTGCCGGGGGAGGGGCACTGCCTTCCAGTGCCCAGCACGCGAACTGGGAAGGAGGAAGTGAAAGGGAAGTACAGAGCAGCAGGCTGAGGGCTCTACTGGGAGGAGGGGTGACAAAGAGGAGAGATCGCTTTAAGAGAGGAGTCTAGGCGCGGCGACGGAACAGCGCCTGTTGAATGCATTAATTCATGTAAACACCCTAAGCATTCTGTTCGTTTGTTTGCTGAGAGGCCTGCGGGTGCAAAAAGATCGAAAACGTGCTTGTCCTCAAGAAATTCCCAACTCCTGGAGACATGAGTATAAAGGAGCAGGATCTGTCCTCCACCGAAGTAAACTTGCACGGGAGGGAGCACAGGGGAAGGACCCGATCCATTCTGCCAGGGGCTGATGAGGGGGACTTCCCGGAGGAAGGGTCTTCACCTGGGTTTCTGGTATGTTAGGAGAGCGCAGAAAAGCAGAGACAGAGAGCATGCGCAAAGGCCCAGAGCGGTAACAAGGTATGCTGGCCCATGGAACTCCCAGAGTTGGGTCCTTGGATACAGGATGGGTGAAAAGGGCTTGACTGCAGTCTCCCCCACAAATTGACAGCAGTGTAACACAAGCAAATTGGATTGCCCCCTGAAAACGAAGAGTCCGCAGCTAGATTACAGTCTCCTTGCAAACAGGTACTTTGTGCCTTGTGTGTATACTCAGCTCCCCGCTCAGCACCTCCTATGTTAAAGGACTGTGTTGTCTGAGGACCCAGTTCTGGTACTGAGCGCGTTGATGGTCACACAAAAGCCCTCAACCAGATTATAGTCTGAGTTCTTCACGCAGGTATAACCAGAGCCCTGTCACTTCATCTGTCTGTCTGTGAGTTCCCTCAGCTGCACTTAGAATGATCAAGTTGAACCCAGATCAGGGGTGACATTCAGATGCCTACAAGCATCCAGTCAGGCTATGGAAATGAGTGAAGCTGCCTGTGTTAGACTCAAAGGCAAGGTGGGGACTGAGGCAAATCCAAGAAAGAATTCAGGGTCCCCTCTACAAAGAGCAGCCATGTTGCTATGCAGGGATATAAACCAGAATTGCCAGATTTTTAAGGAAAACCAGAAATCCAGATTCTTCGTGTGAACTCTTCTAAGTTACAATTAATGTATTCAATAAGTAACTAAAATTTGTTGAATACCATCTAAGTACATCGTCTTTACAGGCAGTGGGGATAAAGCAATGAATAAAACCAACAAGACCCCCATCCTCGTGGGTAATGCACAAGTAAACAGGTCAAAAGGTCGTTATCAGCTGCCGATCAAGGCTATGAAGAAAAACAAGTAGGGAAGGGAGGAAGGAATAGGGAATTTGAGGAATGAGTCTGTGGTTTCGAGTGGGGAAATAATGTCAGTTTTACCTGTTTGCCTACCCATGTTCATAAACTGCAGGCCACAGAAACTGACTGTGGTGAGACCCTGCCTGTGTGAGGTTGTGTGTGCTCATCTGTGGACTCAGCCCAGGAATGTCTAAGATGCTTTTTGTCCCTAACGCTTAAAGAATCCCCATGTTACCAACAGCTCCCAGAGAGTTCTCCCTTCTGTAGTGGAATCCAGCTCTCTTGGTCTTTTTGGGGTAACAGACAATTGCCAGTACAGGGTCTGGGCTGCTGTACCCCTGTCTGTCCTCAGATGCCTCCCCTGCCCATTCCCTGGGTCTCAGTCCGGAGTCTGGAATGGGGGTCGTGTCTCAGTCTGGAGTGAGGGCTGATTCCAGTTGCCTACTTCCCAGGCTCCAGTGTCAGATAACTCGCCGTGAGGGTCACCCAGGGGGAGGCACTGGTGGGAGATATAAGGGTGGAAGGAAAGAAAGAAGGTGTTTCTCCCTTTCTTTCTCTGAACTATCAGGTCTCTGGGCACCAAGAGTTTCTCCGCAGCTCCAGCTCTTTCTAGACAGGCCACCGTGGTTCTAGCTTCTTCCAAGTAACCCAGGCCTCTGAGCTCAGGCAACAGTTCTCTGATAAGCATCTTCCCTCAACCTTTGATGGGAACATGGTGCCGTATGGGATATTGCTACCAGGCTGATGCAGATCACTTAACCTGAATATTCTTAGTTTCTGCAGGTGTAGAATGGGTATAAAAATACCTCTTCCATCTACTCCCAGACCAACTATAAATATTACATTTTTTTAAAAAACATGAAAATGCTTTGTAAACTCATACACCCTACAAATGTGATAATACCATTCAGTCAGACAGAACTCAGCTCTGCTCTTCCTAGCTGTGTGGTCAAAGGCAACTTGCTTAACTTCTCTGAAACCGATCACAAGAGGAAATAACAATTTGTATCTTATAAGAATGTTTGGGAATTTCAATGAGATAACCAGCTATAAGTTGTTCAGCAAAATACCTAGTACTTGGTAGGGTATGGTAACCATTGGCTTCCGCTTAGTTTCACAGGTAATTTCGGGTAAGTTACTTAACCTCCTAAGCACTGTGAACCCTGAAATCTCTCAGCTATGAGAATGACAGTGCCTTTGTGACAATTATGTAACTATTCAAAGATACTCATAAATATATGTATATAAATATACAAAGATACTCAAAAATATACAAATTCAGAGGATTAATACTTTGAAGACAGACTCTCCCTGGAATTATCTCTCTTGCCCCGGGTAGTGTCTAGGTCAGGAATTGTTGCCCATTTTCTTGGGCCAATAGATGGCAGACAGTGGACCCTGCGTAGCTCAGGTTCGGGCTCACCATATGTTCAGGACTGATTGTGATGGAGAGATCCGGGCTGCTGCGGAGCTTATCAGGTGCCTTCCACATTGCTTCAGGAAGGAGGTGGGCACACTGCTCACACTGTATTGAATTAGGTGGGTCTTGTGGATCCGCAGCGCAGGACTGATATTAATAACTGACATCTTAATTTTCCCAGCCTGTGCACATTGGTTAGGACCCGACCACCCAGGGGTTTGAATCCTGGCTCTACCACTTGCCCACTGTAACTCAGTCATGTTACTTAACCCCTCGTGCTCCAGTTTCACCTGAAAATAAAGATAAAAACACTCACTTCTTTACAGGGATTGCAGGAACAAATTCATGCAAAGTATTTAAAACAATACCTGACCCATAGAAAGTCCCGAGTTAGGTGGACTATATTATTTTTTCTTATGATGAGAAATTACTGTTTTATGATGAGAAAGCTGGCTTCCAGAATCAACATGTTATACCCACCCCAGCAGGTGGCTAGAAAAAAAATTGACCTCGCAGAGGACCTGGCAAATTCCATAGCAAGAGGCATTGTTTCAAGATCTCAGTCTGGGATTTGAATTTGACCAGGGTTCCTGGGGAGTGTTGAAACTGGTGTTTGCGGCCTTGGGCCAAATCCATGTCTGATTGGGAGCATAAGTTAGCAGAATCTGGGACAGAGGTGGGCTGTTATTATGTTCCATGTGACAAGGACACACACTAAACACACTAAATTGGAAGAATCGAATGTGTTAGTTGTGTTAACTTAGGTGCTTTATTTTCTGCAGAAATAGAACTCTATTTAAATTCTCCCTGGAGAACTGGGTAGTTTTGCAATGTCCCTCTCTCCAACCTAAATCTTCACAGTGATCCAGTGGTTCAAATGAGTTTATGGACATAGATGCTATCCAATCGGGTGGGACCTTCTGTAGTACCACCTTAAGACATTGTGAGTTTGCTTTTCTCCCGCATAGGTATAATTAGACTAATTGCTCATCTGTCTACCCAGCTATGTCTATTCTATTCCTTATCCTTCGAGTAAAACCAGGTTTTATGCCACAGCCTCCTTTCCCACAAATACTCCTATTACCTACTATATGCAAGACATGGTACTAGACGCTAAGACATACAGTGGTAAACACAGATAGCCCCTGACCACATGGGGCTTATGGTTACAGATGGAGGTTAAACGCATTATTATTCAGTTATAATTACAATAACTCTAGTGTTGTGAAAGTCCAGGGGTCTATAAAAAATATCATGGGAACTTGTTTTAAATGAGGATCCTCTTTGAGGAAGTGACTTTGAGGTTGGGACTTTGGGGATAAGTAGGGGTCCATCAGGCAGGAAAGAGGATAGGAAAGAGGTACTCCAGGCAGAAGGGGCAGGTGCAGAGGTTCTGAGGCAGGCATGACCATGGCATTGAAGGAAATAGCAGAAGGCCAGTGAGGAAGTGCTCTGGGTGTGGCTGGCAAGGTAGGTAGAAGCTAGCTGGTACCTGGACCATATAGGAGAGGCTAAAAACTTGGTGAATGAGGGCTTTTAGGTAGGGCATTCATTAACATGATTAAGTGATGCAGAATGCTCTGTGTGTATTCCCCAGCAATTTCAATTTCATTCACAGCTTCAGTTTCCCCTTTTGCTGATGACTTCCAAATTTATCCCCCATGTCAGTCTCCTACTGAGCTCCACACCCACATGTCCAGCTGTGCAATGGAGAGTTTGTCTATCTGTCCTGGGAGGCAAATGAACTGATAGATATGAAAGGGCCCTTCTAGCCCTAGTGTTCTCAGCCTTTGGAGTTCATAAGAAGGACGGATCACTCAGGAAGAGATGGTGGAGGTGAGCCTTAAAGATTGGTAGATTTACGGGGTGCCTGGGTGACTCAGTTAAGTGTCTGCCTTCAGCTCAGGTCATGGTCCCAGGGTCCCGGGATCAAGCCCCTTGCTCAGGAGGAAATCCGCTTCTCCCTCTTTTTCTGTCCCAACCCCCAGCTCAGGCTTTCTGTCGTTCTCCCTCTTGCTTGCTTTCTCTCTAATAAATCAATAAAATCTTAAAAAAAAAAAAAAAAAAAAGGACTGGTAGAATTATCATGGGGGCCTTGGCTCTCCGAATCAAACTGGATTCTTTCCTTGGCAGCCTTTCTTTTCTTGCCATGGACCTTCTGCCTGGAGAAGAGTCTGAGAGCACAGATCACCTATAGGATCCCCAGAATTCCTTTCTGTGCAAGGACCCCTCCCACTCAAAATCCCACATTTGGATCACAAAGTCAATTGAACGAATTTGGGGTAGATGAAACTGACTTGTACTCAGCTCACCGTCACTGGAACGAAGCTCACAGAATCCTCCCTATGGCAGCCTAGGAGTCCTCCAGGGGTCTGGCCCAGCCAAAATCTGCAACCCCCTCTCTCACTGTGTCCTGCTTGACAGCATTTGCTCCAGCCCCAGCAAACCAGCTGTGTTCTTCCCCTTTGCTCTTTTCTACCTGTGGTGCCTGATACCTGAAATTTCCCTCCCCAAACTTTCAGAACATTTGCTACATCGTATGATAATTTCATAATTATCTAGACTGCCCATATCGTCTTAATCTCCAAATCCATAGCACCTGGCAGAGGTCTTCAATAATATTTCTCAATATTTTTATCTTTAAGAACCTCAAAGTTCGTAGGTCAGCCTGGACCTAGCCGAGCACATCAATACACACCTTGCCCCCCAGAATAACCAAAGTAGTCCTGTTCTGTGTTCCCACGCTGCCCTGCCTCTCCTCTTAAATATATCATTGGATTATAACCTGGTTTTTCTATTAGACCAGACCACCCCCCTCCCAATGTCAGAAACTGTATCATTTATCACTGCTGTATCTTAGCACAGGGCACAGGGCACAGTGCTCAGCACATAGGAGAAGCTCCACTGTCGTTGGTTGAATTAATGAGAGAAGGAAAGAAAGAATGAAGGAAAGAGCCAGCCAGGTCTTTTCTCCAGTGAGAGCTTGTCATCAGTTTGTGAGAGAAGAAGCTGCATCCAATGACTTTAGCTGCCCCTGTTCGGAGCTGGACACAGACATCCAAATGTCCAACAGGAAGAACTAACTCAGTAGCTAAAGGAAAATGCTTAAAAGCATTCCCATCATCCCCCATACAGTACCGAGCCCGGCAGTTAACATTAGACTAGGGTTTGGAGATTGGAACTCTGGTGCCAGTGTCACCACTTAGTAGCTGTGTGTTCCTGGGGAACTCAGTCCCTCTGGTGCTTCGTTTCTTCTTTGGGAAATTAGTTTGATTGGACGAACTTTAAAACGGCTTTCAGGCTGCAATTCTGTGATTCACAGAGTAGCGTTTCTGGAATTTTAAACACGAGTGGCAAGACTCAAAAGGACCTCAAATGAAGGCTGAGTCTAGTCTCTGCTGTGACAGAGCCAGAAAGAGCAAAATACCCCAGGTTTATACAGCACGGCTTGCTACTGAAGGCCCTTTGGAAATGCAACACTTTCCAAGGGGAGGACCTCATAGCCATCCCCTGAATGACACAGTAGATTTGATTTGGAGCCTCTTGATTCTTAGTCTGGTGCAATTTCCCCTACCCCATGTGAAGGGAAGTTGATGAAACTGGCATTCAGAAACCTTTCAGATTTCCTGGGTCCCTTTCTCACTATTCTTCTTTAATTTTGCATCACAAAGAAATTTTTTTTTTTCCATTCTAAACATAAAATTAGAATGTAAGTGTACTTTTTCAGACAATACAGACCTCTTAGCCCCACAGTCCTACCCACCTCCAAAGAGTCATTCTGTCCGCTTGGGAGTTGAAGACTTTCAGTCTAGGATGTCCCAGGAAGGCCCCTTTGCCCAGCCGGGGCAGCCACGTCTTCTGCTTATTTTTCACAATCATGAGTAAGAGAGGCAGCTCCTTAATCCATGACCAAACACCCGTTGAGCATCTAATTTACGATGCTCTATGGCATCGTTCTGGTCCACATAGTCCACATAGTTCTTGTCCACAAAGACTTTAGAGCACATTTTTCAAACTGCACAGTGTTCCATTACCAGACAGCAAAATCAATATAGAGTATGTCTTTCTTCTTTTGGTGGAATAGAATAAAATTCACTTGAGTAGGGCGCCTGGGTGGCTCAGTTGGTTGGACGACTGCCTTCGGCTCAGGTCATGATCCTGGAGTCCCGGGATCGAGTCCCACATCAGGCTCCCAGCTCCATGGGGAGTCTGCTTCTCCCTCTGACCTTCTTCTCGCTCATGTTCTCTCTCACTGTCTCTCTCTCAAATAAATAAATAAAATCTTTAAAAAAAAAAAATTCACTTGAGTAGAGTAAAAGTCAACAGGAAAGAAAGAAAAGGCTGGTATATTCACCCTCCTCCATAAGGGTGAAGTATCATTTTGTGAAACCCTGTTTCAATTACGTGTGTGTTCTTGATAAGGGCATGGGGTAAAAATACATTTCTTGTTTTGAATCGTGATTCTTTTCCAAGTTTGAAAAACACTGTCTTATAGCGTATGTTCAAGGAATACGAAATTACATCATATGAGATATCAAAGGACAAGGAAGAGGAGAGGGGACGGAGGCGGGCCACCAGCGCCCATAAGGCAAAGGGTAATGACCTTAGCACAGAGACTCATGTGGAGAGTAGTCATGAGGAGCGGGGGTCCTCCCTGGCTTTGGGGGGATTGGCAGTGAAGCTGAGCATTCAGGGGCGTATGATTTAGTGAGATGAGTTGGAATGAGGAGTCGTATCTGGGAATAGTACAAGTGAAGAGAATGACTCTGATTCTTCTTTTTTTTTTTTTTAATTTGGTGAAAATTGCCGTGGAAGCTTTTATTTTTATTTTTTAACTAAATGAATTAATTTATTAACATATACTATATTATTTTATATACACATAGTATATTATTTTATATAATTAACATATAGTATATTATTGGTTTCAGAGGTGGAGTTTAGTGATTCCTCAGTTGTGTATAACACCCAGTGCTCATTACATCACGTGCCCTCCTTAATGCCCATCCCCCAGTTACCCCATCTGCCCACCAACCTCCCCTCCAGGAACCCGAGTTCATTTCCTTGAGTAAGAGTCTCTTAATGGTTTGTCTCCCTCTCTGAGCGACTCTGATTCTTCTTGACCTGCAGCCCTGCTTCTAGAATGAGGCGGATCCTGGGGCCTTCGAGTTTGTGACATTGTTGCTGGATCTCTGTCACGGACAGGGCGACGAATCGACCAGGAAAACCATGAGGGCTAAGAGGATGGTGAAAAGATATTAAGAGACAAAGAGATGGGGGCGAGAGGGACACTGAAGATGATGTCCAACAGTGCCAATTTTATTCCACATCTTACAATCATTTATAAAGCAGACCAGAATAAAAGGAGCATTACATCAGTACATAGTCAGATGACCACAAGTTTCTATAACAAGTTTACATTTACTACAAGCAAACCTCGTGAGGCCAGGTAGTTTCAGCTAAAGCCATTAGCAAGACAATCAACCTGGGAGTGGGTTATGGGAGGTACAGAACAAGGACTAACTAAGAACTCAGGACCCTGGCCACATTGTTCCCTACTGTAGGGAGAGTGTGTGGGATGTCACGTAGGCAAGTGCACGACACATAGCACAGACCCTTTTCTCAGTGCACTCAACTTTCCCATCCTTAACCTTGTCGAGGTGTCCGGACTTTGAAGGAGACACAAGTCAGGGCCTGGTTTGATCCTCGACTCCAACTGTGCGGTGGCCTCCCACAGATCTTTCTTCTTTTCCAATTTTCATCTCTTTTTCCTGACGGTCCTGTCATTCAGATGTTGGATCTCCTGGCTTGATTCTCTGATTTCCAATTCTCTTCTGTTTTCTATGTCTTTGCCTCTTTACTTGACATTCTGAAAGATTTCCTTCAGCTTTATCTTCTGACTTCTCCCCTGAATTTTTCATTTCTGTTACATTTTTAATTTCTAAGAGCTCTGTGATCTCTGAACATCCTATTTTTATAGCATTCTGGTGATGTTCTGAGTGGCTTTGGATGCAATATCTTCTCTTATCTCTCTGAGAGTATTGATAATTTGAAGTTTTTTCTGCTGACTCTACATTTGTAAGAAATCCCAGAATCTTCTCATGGCCCTTCATATTCCTAACTGTCTCTTCTACCCTGTCACCATGCCCAGGTTCATTATGAAAAGTTCTTTAGCCGTTCTTATAACTGGACCATCACCGCTTCTAGAGTAATCACCGGCTGCCATTTTAATTCTTTTAAGTATGTAAATTCTATCTCTAGGAAGACGTCTCCTATGAGGAAAGGACCTGTGAAGGGGGGCGGTTTGCCACAGTGGAAGTGACAGACAAGCCTGTGGATGAGGGTCTCCGGGAAGCAATGCCCAAAGTCATGAAGTACGTGGGAGGCACCAATGACAAGGGTGAGTATCCCTGAACGATGTGGTTCTGGGCTCAGAGGGAAGCTTGCTAGGTCTCATGTCATCAGGGGAAAATACAGGGAGGGGCCACAGGGCACCTGTCACCACCTGCTTCAGTAGCACATGAACTTGGGCTCTGTGCACAAGAATGCTCTAAGGGGACCACACTGACCCCATCCGGCCTACCCCTCGGTGTGTGGTCTCCCTGCTCCATATCACCTGGCATGCTTCTCTCCCAGGCATGAACATGCACTTGGGGTATCAACCCTGCAGTGCTTGTAGTATCTTTGGACTGGTTCACTGAGTGAGGAAAGCCAAGTCACAGAGCCAGGCCAGCCTCAGACTTGAGAGGCTGTGTCGCTCAGCCTGTGTCCTGAGAGTCCCTGTGTCGCTCAGAATCCACGGGGCTCTGAGGCTCAGTGAGTGGTGAGTATGCCAGGTCCTCAGCTCTGTTCTGGCAAATGAAGGGGCTGGGAGTTTTTAGGCTGTCCCAGTCTTAGACATGTCAGTCTGTGCTGGCCGTGCCCCTATTTTTAAAACAATGGGCCCGAAGTTTCAGTGTACCTGTCAGTGTGGAATCCATATTTAAATATGAGCTTAACTCTAAAGCTCTCTCATTTGGACTGCTCTTTAGAATCAGTGCGAACCCCAAATGGGTCAAAAGCAAGGCAAAAGAAGAAAGAAAGGTGATGTTTAATTTTTAGGATATTTCTCAGGCTGATAATTTAGAAAGTCAGAAACTGGTATTAACCTCAGTAGCATTTAGTAACACCAAAGTAATCAGGCTTTGGACAATAAGTCAACCAGTAGGAGGTCAAGAAGAAATCTTTTCCTTCTTAATGTTGTTGTAATGTTTTTTAGAAGAATATTTGTATAAAAATGATAAAATTTGGGGCGCCTGGGTGGCTCAGTTGGTTGAGCATCCAACCCTTGGCTTCAGCTCAGTTCATGATCTCAGGGTGGTGAGATCAAGTCCCATGTTGGGCTCCATGTGCAACACAGAATCTGCTTGGGATTCTCTCTCCCTCTCCCTCCCTCTCTCTCTCTCTCCTTCTGCCCCTCCCCTCCCAAATAAATAAAATCTTTAAAAAATATTTTATGTGATTAAACATTAAAGAATATCTTGAAAATAACAAAACAGTACCCCAATCCATCTTTTTTATTGCAATCATTGTTGCCTTCTGATTGTATTTCTTTAGGGCTTTTTAATAAGCCTTTAAAATGTAATCATAGTGTTTGTGCAATTGTGTATCCTTCCGGTATTTATAGTTATAGCTATTTTCCACTAGTGTTAAGCAATCTTCTTAAGTGTGGTTGTTGACAGCTATATTATATTGCATTGTGTACCTGTAATTTAGACATATTCCTGTTTTGAACATTCACATGGCTCCCAGTCTCTGACAATTATAAATTCTGTGGTAATGAATATCCTATTACCTACAGCCTTTAAGATATTTTGGATTACTTCCTTAAAATTCACATTTAAACAGAAGGCAATTAGATACTGATAAATTGACAGTCTTGATATGTATTACCAAATAATTTTTTCCAAACGAGTTGAATCACTACATTCCTATTTCCAGTATATACAAATAAGAGCTGTTTTGTATATATCTTACTATATAGTTTTAACACCTGGAAGGTTTGTTATTAATTTCAAGAACCAAATATACTGTCTTGGAGGAAGAATGAGATTAGCTGATCTTCCATGGTCCTGAGCAAGTTCTGTCTGTAGCAACCCCCTCACTCTGTGGGGTTTTATGTTTTCAGGAATCGGAATGGGGATGACAGTTCCTATTTCCTTTGCTGTGTTTCCTGGTGATGATGGCTCCCTCCAGAAGAAATTAAAAGTCTGGTTCCGGATTCCAAACCAGTTTCAGAGCAACCCGCCAGTTCCCACCGATGACAGCATTAAGATCGAGGAGAGGGAAAGCATCACCGTCTATTCCCTGTAAGGAAATGATTCTCTAGTCATCCGAGGGTAACATCTGATCTCCATAACCACTCCTTGATCATCTGCAATGAGCATTTGCATTACATTTATATTTTATTCCAGTTTTATTGAGATATAATTAGCCTATAACATTGTATTGACTTCAGGTGTCCAACATATAATGCTTCGATATACAGAAATATTATGAAATGTTCACTACCATAAGTTTATTTAACATCCATCATAATTTCTTTTTCTTGAGATGAGAACTTCACACATCTGCTTTCTTTTTTTTTTTTTTTTAAAGATTTTATTTATTTATTTATCATAGAGAGAGAAGCGAGAGCAAGCACAGGCAGACAGAGTGGCAGGCAGAGGCAGAGGGAGAAGCAGGCTCCCTGCCAAGCAAGGAGCCCGATGTGGGACTCGATCCCAGGACGCTGGGATCATGACCTGAGCCGAAGGCAGCCGCTTAACCAACTTAGCCATCCAGGCATCCCCACACATCTGCTTTCTTAATAACTTTCAAATATACATGACAGGATTGTTAACTATCGTCACCTTGCTTTGTATCACATTCCCAGGACTAGTTTCTCTTATGGCTGGAAATCTGTACCTTTGGGCCACCTTCACCCTCTTCTCCCACTCCCCTCCCACATCCCGTCTCTGGCAACCAACAGTCTCTTCTCTGTCTCGATGAGCTCAGTTGTTGTTGTTATTTTTTTTTTAATTGTACATATAAGTGAGATCATACAGCATTTTTCTTTCTCTGTCCAAGTTATTATCACTTAGCATAATGTCCTTAAGGTCATCCACATTGTCACAAATGGCAGAGTTTCTTTCTTTCTTTATGGCTGAATAATACTGCTTTGTGTATAGACATACATTTTTATCCCTTCATTTCCTGATGGACCCTTAGCTTGTTTCCGTATCTTGGCTATTATAATAATGGGGCAGTGAACCTGGCAGTGCAGATAGCTCTTCAAGATAGGGATTTCAGGGGCGCCTGGGTGGCTCAGTGGGTTAAGCCGCTGCCTTCGGCTCAGGTCATGATCTCAGGGTCCTGGGATCGAGTCCCACATCGGGCTCTCTGCTCAGCAGGGAGCCTGCTTCCCTCTCTCTCTCTCTGCCAGCTTCTCTACCTACCTGTGATCTCTCTCTGTCAAATAAAATAAAAAATAAAAAAATCTTTAAAAAAAAAAAAAAAAAAGATAGGGATTTCATCTCTTTAAAAAAAAAAATTAAAAAAAGAAAAAAAAGACAGTGATTTCAATTCCTTTAGCTATCTATCCAGAAGTGGAATTGCTGAATCTGAGGATAGTTCTACTTTTAATTTTTTGAAGAACCTCCATATTGTCTTCCACAGTGGCGGCACCAATTCCCATGACAACAGTAATGACAGTTCCTTTTTCTCCATAGCCTTGCTAATACATTTTTCTTGTCTTTTTGATACCAGCCATTCTAATAGGTATGAAGTAATATCTCATTAGGGCTTCGATTTGTATTTCACTAATGGTGGGGGATGTTGAGCACCTTTCCGTGTACCTACTGGCCATGTGTATGTCTTCTTCAGAAAAATGTCTGTTCAGATCCCCTGCCCATTTTTTAATCAGAATGCATGGCTTTTGTGCTGTTGAGTTATAGGAGTTCTTTATCTATTTTGGCTTTTAACTCCTTGTCAGATATATGACTTGCAAATATTTTCTCTCATTGAGTAGGTTGCCTTTCCGTTATGTGGATAGCTTCCTTTGCTATACAGAAGCTTTTCAGTTTGATGTAGTTGCATTTGTTTATTTTTGCTTTTATTGCCAAATACCAAAAATTGTTGCTAAGACTGATGCCAAGGAGTTTACTCCTTATGTTTTCTTCAAGGAATGTTACAGTTTCAGGTCTTATGTTCAAGTCTTTCTTCTATTTTGCATTGTTTTTTTGTGTGTGATGTAGGATACAAGTCCAGTTTCAATTTTTTGCCTATTGCTATCCAATTTTCCAGACAATGTTTATTGAAGAAACTGTACTTGACTTCTTTGCTGTAAGTTGGTTGACCATAGATGAGTTTGTTTCTAAGCTCTCTATTCTGTTTCACTGATCTATATATCTTTTTATGCCAGTGCCATACTGTTTCGATTACAATAACTTTGTAATATAATTTGAAATCAGGAAATGTGCTTCAGCTTTATTCTTTTTTTTTTTTTCCTCCAGGTTGCATTGGCTATTTGGGGTCTTTTTTTTATTTTTTTCCCAAGATTATTTATTTATTTATTTATTTGACAGACAGATCACAAGTAGGCAGTGAGGCAGGTAGAGAGAGAGGAAGGGAAGCAGGCTCCCTGCTGAGCAGAGAGCCCGAGGAGGGGCTCAATCCCAGGACCCTGGGATCATGACCTGAGCCAAAGGCAGAGGCTTTAACCCACTGAGTCAACCAGGCACCCCTATTTGGGGTCTTTTGTAGTTCCATATAAATGTTAGGGTTAGTTTTCTATTTCTGTGAAAAATTCCCTTGGAATCTTGATGGAGATTGTATTGAATCCATAGGTTGCTTTCAGTAGTATGTGCATCTTAACAACATTAATTCTTCCAATCCATGAGCATGGAATCTCTTTTCATTTATTTGTGTCTTCTTCAATTTTCTTCATTAATGTCTTACAGTTTTCAGTATACATATCTTTTTATCTCCTTGGTTAAATTTATTCCTAGGTGTTTTATTCTTTTTGATTCAAATAGTATTGTTTTCTTAATTTCTTTATATTATTGATGAATTAAGTTAAATACGGAGTCCTGATAATTTCTCATTTCATTTTCTTCAGCTTATGGCACACAAACATTTGCATTATGTCTGACTAAATACTTTGCCATTTGCCAAATTGGCCTGGTTGGAGTATCCCCACAGTTTAGGCTAAACACCTACATTAGCCACAGTAAGGTTCTGGGAGACTCAGGGAATAGCTAAGTCAAGCTGTTGTTTGGGGTCACAAATACATAAATGTATCGGACTTGGGAGCTGTCCTTTTTACCCCTTGAATGCCAGAAAGGCAGGGAGTATTTGCTAGAACTGGATGGCCACCCCCTCCATTGTTCATTGTCCATGGTCCTTGGAGTGTTCTCGTCCTGTTTCCAGAGCCTCATTCGGGGTCATGTTCTTTTTGACTATAGAGCATAACAGGTGCAGGTGGTTGCATGTCTTTATTCTTTGGGCCCCAACCCCCCTTCAGAAACTGAGTCTCTTGTAGAGAATCAGTGGCCTCCGCCACTTGTTAAAATCCTCCTGTATGACAGGCACAGAACCGTGTGCAGTCACAGGCCAGGAGCTTTACCAGCATTAACTATAGGTGTGGATTTGCTTCTACTCTAGAACCACCGGAGGGAAAATAAATGCACAGATAATCTTGTCCTGGACAGGTTTTGTCCACTCCCCAGGGCTTCTGAACTTACTTATTGGGCTGCCTGGCTCCAACACTGCTACCTGAAGGCATAGCTTTCTCTGGAGCTAACACTGACGCTGGGAACTGGAGCTTGGCTGGTCTGGCAGTGGTAGGCCGTAGTCGTGCCCCCTAGAGGACAGTGCGTGTACTGCAGCCGGGCCTCTTCTCCAGTCATCATTCAGACCTTCCTGCCTTCGCCACAGAGGCAGCAGGAAAAGCAAACTTGGGGTAAGGAGTATCTTTCCCAAGGACAGAGACTAGAGTGGGGAAGTGAGGTGGCTGTGGTACACAACTTAAGGAGGCGCCCACTTTCACAGTGGTCTAAGTACAGGATTGGCCCTGAGAGTGAGGGTCTCCTTAAATCTTGGGTGCTGTGTCTCCAATGTCTCACCCTCATTCCTGCTCCCTCTTCTCTGTCTCTTCCCCACGTGTCTTGGGAGCAGGCTGGTGTACTCTAATGAACAAGTATATTTTAGTTTGAATCCCACTCAGCCTCTCTAAGACAGTTTCTCCATCTGTTAAGTGCCCATAACAACCTCCCTCAGAGGACCTCTACTAAAGAGTATCTTTCAGTACTCACTAAGATGCTCCTGTTTTTACAAATGACTTAATGTGTATGAGCTATGGTAGGTTTCAGTAGTTAATTATTTTTTCCCTTTGCCCTTTTGATTTCATAAGGAATGAGGTTGACGTGATTAAATCAGTTCCATAAACCTTCAAAGTGGCTGGTCCGATGGTTTTCTTTTGTCCTTAACTTTTTAGTATGGAAATTTCCAAACGTATGAAAAGATAGAGTAAGATAATGGACACCCAGGTGGCTCAATCGGTTAAGCATCTGCATTCAGTTCAGGTCATGATTCCAGGGTCCTGGGATCATGTCGGGCTCATATCAGGCTCCTTGCCCAGCAGGGAGCCTGCTTCTCCCTTCCCCCTCTGCCTGTTGCTCCCCCTGCTTGTGCTCTCTCTCTGTCTCTGGAAAATAAAAAAAAAATTAAAAAAAATAAACCAGAATAAGATGATGAAACCCATCATTCACCTTCAATGATAATTAACTCAAGGTCAGACCTGTGTCATGTGTACCCTCACAACTGTCACCCCTCTGATGGGTCTTTTTGAAGCAAATTCCAGACATTTTATTAATTTCACCCATAAATACTTCAGTGTGACTACTAAAGACTTTTTAAAAATACAATCATAATGTCTTATTACTCCTAAAATTTAAACAGCATGTCATTAGTGCCATGATAATAGAAAATGTCCAGCGTTCAGATTTCCCCCACTATCGGATCATTTGTTTTTAAAGTTTGTTTGAACCTGGATCCAAATAAAATCCTTCTCGGGGCTTGATCCCAGGACCCTGAGATCATGACTTGAGCCAAAGGCAGATGCTTCACTGACTGAGCCACCCAGGCATCCCTGGTCAGTACACCTTTTAAGCTTTTACTAATCTGTGGTTTTTCTCATTACTATACCTTTCCATTTTTCATGGCTGCTTATGGATCATGTGTCCTTTTGTTTCCCATAGTCTGAATTTTGCAGACTGCCTTTCCGTGGTATTTCAACATGTTCCTCTGCCTCCGGCATTGCCTGTGAGTTAGCAGTTAGAACCAGAGGCACGGACGGATTCAGGCCAGCACCTTTGGCGAGCATGTTTCATAGGTAGTGCTGTAGACGCCACCGGGGAGTTCATCACATTCACATACTTCTGTTTTTGCAACACCCGCGACTGCAGATCACCCTTACCTAGATGCCTGGCTTCGTTCAAGTTTATAGAATGACAGTGTCCTCTATTTTTCCTTCACTTTTTAGCTGGTGTCCTTTGATAAAAAGAAACCTCCTCTTTTCTGCTATTTGACTTCTCTGAGATGGAGGCACAGATAAAAAGGCAAGATACCTTCTCTTTAGCACGTTGCCTTCTCCTTGCCTGTTTTCAGAAGATTGATTTCATTCCTGAACATCCTCCATGGGCAAGGCGGCATTGGTCTCTGTTTTTTGAGGTTCAGTATAAACATACTAATTTAAACACAATTGATGTATTTTCGTTCCTGGCAGTTGTTCTTACTGATGCTCACATTGTCCCATATTTGGCCTGGTCCTTTTGACAAGACTCTAGTACTCTAGGGTAGCTTCCTTGCTTTCTGGTGTGACTAGATGTTTCAAACACATCTAGGCATTTCTTGCCCTAGAGCTGGAGTTTGACATTTCTCCAAGGAAACCTGGTTCCTTACGAAGGGACAGGGTATCTTTTTAAAAGGTATTATTAAAGTCCAGTCTGTGAAAGTTTCCTATTAATTCTCTGAAACCTAAGCAGCTGAATGTGATAAATAGGGTGTCTGGCATGGCTCTGTGAATTTTTTGTTTTGTTTTGTTTTTGTTTTTTTTAAAAAAACCTAACCCAGGGTCTTAAATCAGCATGTTATTCCTCAACTAGCCACTTGGTGTCACTGCACAGCCAAATGTGCTTTAAGAGTACCTTAACCTGGAAGGCAGAGTGAAGTGGCAGAAGGCAAAAGTACTATTTCAAATACACATAAGGGCATTAGATGGCAAAATTAATTCTAAAATGAAAGCCTTGCCCCCTTAATTCAGGCTTCCTTTCGTAGGACATCATGAAGGGATGTTCAAAAGGGATTATGCGTTTTTTAGCGGTATGTATTACCAGTCAATGGATAGAAGGCTAGGAAGGACTAACACTATCAGAATCTCCTTAGTGGTCACAAGAGGCAATACAGGTATCCTCACACTTGTATGAGTGGCCACATTCCAGCTCCCTCTGTGTTCACGGCCCTGAAGGCCACTTGGGTTACAACTCAGCCTCCTTTCCACAGTGCAGCGCTGGGTTCGACAGAGACCTGTGGCAGGAGAGGGTGATGGTTTTAGTGAAATGTCTGGGCATAAAGGAAAGAGCTGGAAACCAGGAGTCATTGTCGGGGTGACCTCTGATCTGATCCTAGTTCTCCTACTCGATGGCCATGGGACCTTTGGTGTGTCACTGAACAATCTCAATTTCCCCAAGTACAAGGTGGGAAAAGTGTACCTAATGCCCAGGGTTGTCATAAGGAGGAAACATGGTATCCGTAGATACCTCCAAGATGCTGGATGTTAGGTAGACCCTAGGTCAGTGTTAGCCCATTTTCCTGTTCTTGACTTCATTGCTCTCCAAGAATCAGATCAAGTTTTACTAGAATTAACAACAAAAAGTCAAGCAACTACAGATACACTTCAGTTCAAACCACAACTCTAATAATTATGAGTTTTACAGCTGGGCTGTCTGAGCTTCAGTTTTCTCATCTATAAAATAGAATGTATGACACACTGTTGTTAGGGTCCAACAAAGTGTGCGTGTGATACAACTTTGTCAGCCACAGGGCGCCCAGGGATGCTGCTGTTGTTTTCCTCGCTAAAGGACCAGGCCCTACTGAGGCCACTGGCCGCTTGGGAAGCTCAACCTGGAGAACGAGAACTTCGGAAAGAACTGCTAAGCCTCTAGGGTGTTCCATATTACCGCTCAGGAGAGCTGTAGACCAATGTTAGTCACGTTCCTAGATAATTCCAGCGCCTACCTGTAATCACAGGAGGCTCTGGCCATGGGAGACATAATACAGTTTTGCCTCCTTGTTCTACTCAATGCCTAAACTCTGTCATTTTGATTTCAAGCAGCCTCACCCAACCATTCCTTTTTTTTTTTTTTTTTAAGATTTTTATTTATGTATTTGACAGAGATCACAAGTAGGCAGAGATGAGGGAGGGGAGGGAGAAGGAAGCAGGCTCCCTGCTGAGCAGAGAGCACAATGCAGGGCTGGATCCCAGGACCCTGAGATCATGACCTGAGCCAAAGGCAGAGGCTTTAACCCACTGAGCCACCGAGGCGCCCCTCACCTGACCATTCTATCAAAAGTAGCACCCCTTCTTTTTCTGTCCTCTTACCCCACTTGGTTTTTCTTCTCTTCACTTATTCTCATCTGCATTATATACCTATTTGTTCATGCATTTATTGTCATCTCCCTCACTAGAATATTCTTGAGGGTAGGGCCTTAGGCTGTCCTCTAGTAAGTGCTCAGTTAAAAGCTGAGGAATAATAAGCAAGTGAAAGTCTTGGTCCTTGCCTTCCCTGTACTTTTCTTTTCCTTTCCTTTCTTTTCTTTTTTTCCCTCATCTCCCTAAAGATCTTGGTCCCTTCCCATATCTTCAACTGTCACCCTTCCATCAGTACATCTCCAACCTGACCATCTCTTCATCTCCCTCGAATGCCTTAACATTCATCAGACTCAACATGATGACCAAGATGAGGCCATTTACACATGTATTCATTCAGTCAAAAAACCATGTATTCATTATTCCCTTGTTCTGTGCCAAGAATTTTGTCAGTGCTCAAAATAAAGCAGGGAACAAATGACCTGTCCACTCTTTGAAGCAGGAAAAACTAGTTTTTCCTAGTGGGGAAAATAGATGAGAAACAAATGTCTCTGATATTTCAGGCCTGTGTTATTAATTTTTTAAAAGATTTTATTTATATATTTGTCAGAGAGCAAGTGAATGAGAACACAAGCAGAGGGAGCAGCAGGCAGAGGGAGAAGCAGGCTCCCCGTTGAGCAGGGAGCCCGATGTGGGACTCAGTCCCAGGACCCTCGGATCATGACTTGAGCTGAAGGCAGAGGCTTAACTGACGAGCTACCCAGGCATCCCAGGCCTAAGCTATTTCAGAGATGAGAAGTGGTCTTTGTGGGTGGAAATTATAAGGAAGCATATTTCTTACTGAAAAGCCTTCCGGCATAAAGTTTCTACCAGTAGGATGGACAGGACACAGGGCGAGGAAGTCTTGGCCGGAGGAATTAAAACATCATCTGCACAGATGTGCAGCAGTTACACTGAGTAATGCGTGTGCTCGGCGGCAAGTGTGTCCCATTTTGCACATGTCTGTCGAGTACCTCTGACACTGAAGCCACCTCACTTCTAAGAGCCCTGCCAGTGACAAGATTCTGAATCTAAAACCTAGTTAAATCACCATTTCCCCCTACAACGGGTCAGGTATCCCACCGGTCCTTTACAAACGAGTCCTTGGAAGTGGCTTCAGTCCCCATTTCTGGGGGGATGAGCCCGAGTCCCCACGGCTGCTGCTGCCATGCTTCCCAAGCACCGGCCTCCCTTCCACCCTCTGGAGGCATCTCCACCTAAACCTCCCCAAGGTCTCCCAAATCAATAAGTCAAAAATGAAGCTCAGATCTCCTCCCCAGACCTGATGCCCTGTGTTCCGTCTTACAAAAGGTCCCCGTCCATCCTCCTACTCATCCCAATCAAATGGCATCCTGACTCCTTCACCTGCCACATCAACTGTTGGCCAAGTCCTAATCACCTCCTAGCTGCGCCTTCCCTCCCTGCCTCGGTCTTTGGCATCTCCTGCCTCAACTATTGCTCTGTCCTCCTGATTTTTCCTAGTTCTTCCACCTCTGTCCCTTCTAAGGTGTCCTTTCATCACCGCCAGCCCTCAAGCATGGGACCATCCCACTACCTACCCCCACCTCTCACCTCTGCTCGGGCACTCGTTAGGGTTGGGACCAAAGCCCAAACTGGTAATTAAATGAGATGGGGGATGGGTAAACTTTGGGCTGGGTCCCCAGATGTCTAGCCAGGCAGTGAAGCCTAGTAAAAACGCTTTGTCATGGCATCTGATCCACAGCACACCCCCACTCCGTGTCCACCTGATCTCAGGCATGCCCCCCCGCAACACGTCCAGATGCAGTACCCACTTCCGCTCGCCCAGCTCCTCCTACAGCCCTTCTCCAGCTTCTGCTGAGTGGAAGCTGCTTGAGGCCAGGCATTTTTGTCATATTGTTCCTCGCTGACATCAAGAAGAGATGCTCAATAAACAACGGCTTATTATCAGGTCTTCCATAACACCTTCCCTTCATGTTCTAAGTCAGAACAAATCACTGCCTATTCCCCACCCCCCAGAGCATTCCATCTGTACCTTCTGCCTTCC
This sequence comes from Mustela lutreola, assembly GCF_030435805.1. Taxonomy (NCBI): domain Eukaryota; kingdom Metazoa; phylum Chordata; class Mammalia; order Carnivora; family Mustelidae; genus Mustela; species Mustela lutreola. Next base: position 94,891,353 of record NC_081297.1, read on the forward strand.
TTCTAGTGCTTCCTTCTGTCCCATATAATCTTTATGTGTGTCGCTGGCCTGCCCACTGCAGTTAGACCTCACAAGGGTAGAAAGACGTCTTCATCATCTTTATAGCTCTGTGGTATCCAACTTGTGTTTTGAGCCTCGTCTTGCTCGAGTCAGTAAGCATGGTTCAGTCCGACTGAATGAAATGCCTCATGGGGTGAAGCTTCTTACCCGTTGACGTGAGATTGTCAGCTCCTCGTCTTACGCTTCCTTTGCCTAGCACAGAGCTCCGTGCATAGACTCTCCCCAAATCTGTGTTGACTTGTTGATTGTTAAAGTCTCAGACCATCCATTTTTCCATCTACCCCAATGCATGCCTCAACCATTGTGATTTCTAGCCCCCCTGGGACCAAAGCCTCCATCTTTTCCCCTGCCTCATTGATGCCTGCCTCATCCCCACCCCACAAACCTCTTCCAGACCTTTGTAGTCAGCTCCTTTTGTGTTTCTGGAATGGGGTGGGGGGAGTGTCTTTCCTCGGTTCCCATGGTAACCAAAAATCTTTGTTCCAAATACTGAACTCTGACGTAGGGGGAGATAAAATACAGTGCCCTGGAGGAGAGCTTCTTTGAAGATGGAGACAGAGACTAGTTAATAGGCTTACAAAAATAATGTGTAGACTTCATGTTTATGTCCTTTGAGGAGCTCAAAGGGCTTTATGAGAATTCTTGAAGTCACACGCAAACACGTTTATGAACGCGGGGAGCTGTGGGCACTGTGCTCCCCTCCGTGTTGGGCTTAGAAGCTGAGGCAGGGAGGAGCGGGGTGGCTTCTCCCCGAACGAGCCGAAGAGCTAGCACTGGGCCTCTGTCGGGCCACGTACCTGGTGCAGTTTGGTTTTCTGGCTCGTTTGTGCATTCTTGTGCTTGGGTGAGGGAGTGTTGGTTAGACTGTGAGGAGGACACACGTGTGAGGAGGACACACGTGTCTGCTGTTTCCTGGCCCATTCACTCTGCTTGTTTTCTAGTAGAAGTTTCCATGATGAAGCAAGAGGGAAATTTTTTTTTTAAATATTGTATTTATTTATTTGACAGAGAGAGAGATCACAAGTAGGCAGAGAGGCAGGCAGAGAGAGAGGGGGAAGCAGGCTCCCCACTGAGCAGAGTGCCCAATGCGGGGCTCGATCCCAGGATCCTGAGATTGTGACCTGAGCCAAAGGCAGAGGCCTCGCCCACTGAGCCACCAGGCGCCCCAGAGGGAAATTTTTATCCTCATTATCGGCATTTCTGGAGGCCTGGGAATAAATATTTTCAAATTGCTTTTGTTTGGTTTGGGGAGCATTTTTAAGTGAATTTATGAATCCCCAGATGATGACATTCTCCATATCACTTGCTGGGTCTCTGTGTTTTTCTCAGACAGCTCCTTCTTCAGGGGCCCCTGCCAAGCCACTTCTTCCACCCACCACCTGGGGACCAGGATGCCCAAGAGCAGCCCGCTGACCCTCTATGTCTGCTCACCATCTAGGCCTTGTCTCCTTCCTTCCCGTGATGATAGGCAGTACCTACTCACTGAGGACTCCCAGCATCTGTCACCAGGTTCACCTCTTCCCAACTCAGAATCTCTGGCTCTAGTTCTTTGCCAGGTCTTCTGAGGAGATTTGCAGTGCCTGACACACACTTGGGTACACAACAGCTGTTGCATGAATGTATTTCACAGACATACCTTCATATCAACATGGTCCCCAAACCATATTATCAGTCACCCCTCCTTTTCTTCACCCTAGCATCCCTAGCAGCAGCTTCTATCCAGAGACTGCCCTGGAAACCCTGGAGAATCCTCAACTTCCTGCTCTCCCCGCCTCCCCTCACCTCTAGTCACCTGTCAAGTTTGCCTTTATTCAGAGGCCTTTGTCATCTCACACATGGTCATTCCTGGCCTCCAACAATTCCAGCTCTTTCCCTCCACTGCCGCCAGAGGGATTTCTCCAAAACAAACCTGATCATGTCAGCCCCTTACTTTCAAAGCCTTCATAAGCCCACCTTTTCAAAGTCGTCAGCACGGCATTCAAGGCCCTTGAATGGCTCCAGTCAATCCAGTTTCCCGTTTGAATTCCCACCCTTAGTGTGTGCTTCAGATTTCATTATATGAGTGAGTGAATGTGGAGGCAAACAGTCTTAAGTGCGATCATCTTGAGGTCTATCAACCTGAAGACCTGAAGACTTTTACTGTTTACCCCAGAATTGTTGACTTGGCCAAGGGATCAAACATGTGTCAGGCACAGAAAGTGATAAAGATCCCTGCCTTCATGGGGCCTATACTCTACCGGAAAACTCAGACCATAAACAATGGACACAGTATGTTAGATGGTCATAAGTGCTGAGGAAGAAAGGAAGGAAGGAAGGAAGGAAGAAGAGGGAGGAGGGGGAAGAGAGTGAGAAAGAAAAGAAAGAGAAAAAGGGAAAAGAATGGGAATAGGGAGTGGGGTTAAAGATTAGGGTTTTGAGAGAAGGCCCAGGGGAGAAGGTGAGATAGTTCATCGAGCCAGCTGGTCATTCCTAGACTCTTTTCCTGGGTTCCTGATACTACTTGAGATTCCCATCGTGTCCCTCCCCCTGGAGGCAGGGAACCGGATGGCTGTCCTGAGCAATTGCAAAGTGACAGTAAATAGCTCCTGTTTGTCATGGGCCTACTATGAGCCAGCACTGCGCACAGCAGCCTCCATCTTGTGTCCCTCCGTCTTCACAGCAACCTTTTAAGACGGATTGGTTAGCCCTATTTAGCACATGAAGGACCTGAAGGTTAGAGAAGTTAAAGCCTTGCTCAAGACCATGAACAAGAGAGGGGCCGAGGTAGGACTGAGGTAGCCCTTTTGTCACCAACTGATGAGTTGAGGACCCCTCTTCCTTCGGACATTTCTAAAACCCAGTAGCCTAAAGAGCCAACATGGCTCATTTTCAAGGAAAAGAACTGAGTGTCACAGCCTGAATGCGGGGTACAGGGGACACTCAACACCCGCTTCTACCTTCAGCATCTGATTCATCTCAGGCAAGTGGTTCTCAACCTATAGACATTCTTTCAAAGTAATCCCATAGTCTTGCAGACTTTTACTGCCAGAACAGTCTTCCCTTAATGTTCACCCTGGGTCTACTAATCCACTTTCCTCTCATTTGAGCCTCAGTGAAGCTGGAGTTCAGTTTTCCTCATCTGCCTTATGATCTCTCTTCTATATACTTGAACCAAGCCTCCTCTATTCCAAAGTGGTCTCGTCTCTGTCTGTGTACTGTTAGCGACTGTCTAGACGTTGGAAGAACCAATCCCTTAAAGATGAAATCCTGGGTGTTTTTACATCAATAACCCTATAATCAACATGCGGAATGCTTGTCAAGCATGACTAACCACTTATAAAAGAGCAAAGCATGACTCAGAGAACCCCACCAAAAATAATGCATTTGGCCTAATCTTGGCCTGGTGCAGATTCAGACTTTTGAGTCATAAAGCTCATTAGAAATGGGGACATATTTGACTCTAATAAAGATTTTAGTGCAACCCAGATTTAGACTGGTATATTTAGGGCAGGCCACAGGATGAATTTTGGAGCGTAGGCAGATGACGTAAGGAGGGAATAATCATCTCGAAAAGGCAGGCTTTATTCCTTCTCTGAACCCACCTTCTGCCATTAAGAGAGAAGCCTGATTTAGGAGTCTTTTTCCTTACTAGAAAAAGAAAGCTTTCATGATTTGAACAGGAAAAGGGATTTATTCGAAGTGATTTCTTTATTTGGGGCATGCTTCAAGCTTGCCACGGGGCCTCCCAAGACTTCCTTGGGGCCCTTTGGTCGCTCTGTTTTTTAAAAAAGCTGCTACTTGTCACCGCTGTGATGTGTTCACTCATCAGAAAGGATCTGCTGGGGGAGAAGCGTTAGCTACAGCTCTATCCTACCTAATGCTCCTGCATCTTCCTCCTTCCCCAGCTGGAAACAGAGGGGCCTGGAGGAGGGCTGCCAAGGCAAGAGGGAGCTAGAGAGAAAGGTGAAGCCATGGCCTAGGGGAAGGTCAGCCTACCATCCCTCAGGGACATTTCGGAAGGAAAGGCAAGCTCATGCTTAGTACTTCACTGCTGTGTTTCTGACTCTGTTCACATTCACTATTGTATTTAAAGCTCAAAACGACCCTGGAGGGAAAACACAGCCTATCCCAGGTGCGTAAGTGAGGTTCTGAGGCTTGGAGGGATCAAATCCACCATCACGGAGTGGCAGCCCCTGCTCTAGCATGCTTGTCATAGTGAGAGTGCCAAGTGACTTCTTTTTTTTTTTAAGATGCCCTGCTCTCAATAAAATTAAAAAAAAAAAAAAAAAAAAAAGTCACCCAGTTCGCTTAGTCAGTTAAGCGTCTGCTTTCGGCTCAGGTCATGATCCTGGGGTCCTAGGATTGAGCCCCATGTCAGGGTCCCCACTCAGTGAGGAGCCTGCTTCTCCCTCTCCCTCTGCCTGCACCATTTACAAATAAATAAATAAATAAATAAATAAATAAATAAATAAAATCTTTAGAAAATGATAAATAATAAAAAATAAGAAAGACTCCCCCCGCCCCCTTGGGGATCATGTCTTCTCCTAATCAGCCCCTCTTTCGCTTCTACCTTAGGCAGTTTGGTGGTTATGCGAAGGAGGCCGACTACGTAGCTCATGCCACCCAGCTGCGTACAGCCTTGGAGGGCACAGCCACCTGCCGCAGTGACGTCTACTTCTGCACTGGGTATGACCCTCCCATGAAGCCCTATGGACGTCGCAATGAGGTCTGGCTGGTGAAAGCATGAGGAGCTCGCCGCCTTACAACTTCCCAGCCGTGTGCTTCTGGGTCCACTTCCCGAGGGGGGAAGGAGGGGACACAGCTGCCAACTGTGTCTCCAGCTTCGCCGACGTCCCTTCAAAGCTGTGTACTGCCAATTTTATGAAATACGCCTATTCTGTCTATGCTCTTTCTCTCCTGGTAGGAACTAAGACAGCCAAAATAGGCAGCAACGTTTGAAAGTTCTGTGGTAGATCAGAAAAAAAAAAAAAAAAAAAATCCAGCAATGTTTTCCCAGCTATCTGGGTCACTCAAAACAGATCACAAAAAATTATTGAACCTGTCCTTTTGTGGTGGAGGAGAAAATGTGATTTGTGCACCATCTGTCATTTCTGATTCTTGCAAGACCTCTGTCTGAAAGAGGCCTGAAAATAAAGATCTTTGACTTAAACAGCTGAGACAAATCCAGAGTATAGTTATTTCCGAGACTGCACAGTCTTATAAATAATACGTTGTGAGTACTAATGATGATGTTTACTGGGACAGGAATCCCATATTTAGTTCCAAAATCCTTCATAATTACAAAGCCAAAGACCCCGGGCTGGGGAGATATGTCCCAGATGCTAGACCGTCCCAACATCATAGACGTTTACCACGACCATGTCATAGGGATTCTATGATTAGAAGTTGAGGATCCTCTTTGCAGCTGTGGCCCATGAAGGCTTCCAGGAGGGACAAAAGTAAACCAAGGGGGGAAAAAATCATCACATTCTGATACATATCCCTGGAGGCAAGAACTGCTTGGAGGATTTATCCGTGGGAATAAGTTGAGGTGAGAAGAAGCTAAGGTCCAGTTTGATGAACTGAAGAAGAAGGTGCAGTTTGGCTTGTAGGGAAGGGAATGGACACACACACCCCGCCCCCCCGAGGCTGTGAGGGGCAGGTGGGAAAGTTGCTGAGCTGGAACAGAATGTGTGGGTCAGCAAGAGGACAGAAAAAGCTGGGCAGGTCACAGGGCATACGTGGAGAGTATGCTGATCCTCCCAGGGTGTGCCAAAGCCTGACCCTGTCAACAGGCATCCTGCCACCCCCCCAGCCTCTGGGGACCGCTGGACAGGTTTTCTGGGAGAAAACCACCTTGGCACCCATCAGAAAGTTACGACACAAGCAGTGAGGAAAGAAACTAACATGAGCTTGAATCCTCACCAGGAAGGGTTCTCACTGGACATAAAACGGAATTTGCTAAGGAAAGGAGTGACAGCTATGCCATCACCTTTCCTGGCAACCGTTCAGAATAGCAGTCCCTTCTGAGGGCCAGGCTAGGCCCCTCTCTGAAGATCAGTGGGAGAGCGCACTGGCCCTGAGTCCTGGCCACCTGCCAGACCCCATGCTGGGTCCCTTGCGTCACCCCCACATGCCCCACGTACATCCCTGTGAAAAAGTTACCGTCGTGACCCTCGCACACGGCTGAGGGCCCACAGGCTCACGCACTGAACTAGGGATTGAGACAAAAGTGAGGCCACGGGGGGTGCCTGGGTGGCTCAGTGGGTTAAAGGGCATACGGGTCCTAGGATCGAGCCCCGCATTGGGCTTTCTGCTCAGCAGGGAGCCTGCTTCCTCCTCTCTCTCTGCCTGCTTCTCTGCCTGCTTGTGATCTCTGTCAAATAAATAAATAAAATCTTTAAAAAAAAAAAAAAAGTGAGGCCACAGGGGCCCTAGGTCAGGTCAAAGGTTTTGAATTTTATGAAAAGGAACTGAATGACTTTGAGCCAGAACATGATACCATCATGTTTTAAAGGGAAACGTCTGTCCTCGATATGGAAAATGGAAGGGAATGCAGTTGGTGGTAGGAAAACCACTCGGGAAACTCAATGAGGGAGACCTAGAAGCCAGGATGATGGCATGGGGTTGGGGAGAAGGGGACAGTTTGAGAGAAACAGGATCAGTGGGGCTTGGAGAAGAGATGGGTGAGACGAGGGAGAAGGAATCAGGACAATGCCCAGGAAGTTGGCTCAGGCTGGGTGGATGGGACCCGCCCCTCTCGGTGGGAGGGAGCACAGGCAAGAAACAGGTGATGGAGAGCACTATCCACAAGAGGGTTGGGCCCATGGAGCACCCAGGTGGGGCTGTTTCCTAGGCAGCTGGAAGGAGGGTCTGATGCTAAAGAAGAAATCTGAGCTGCGGGCTATGTGTGGAGGTCACGAAGATACTGATCGAGTGGATGAATTATAGCCGCTCCCAGGGAAAGGCTGTGGAGTGAGAAGAGAACGTAGGTAAGATCTCAGGGGAAACCCAATGTTCAGAGAAGAGCAGAGGAAAAGAACCTAACAGCGATCGAAAACACACAGCTTGTGGTACGGGAGGAAAGTGAGAAAATCGGCGAGGAGGAGGTGACCAGTGAGTGTTACTACATCAGTAAGTGCCATGGAGGCAAGTCTTTGTCCACTGGCCCATCTTAGGCCATGTCACCATCTCTCTTCCCTGGACGCCTGCAGAGACCCCCCAATTGGTCTTACCTCCCTTCAATCCTTTTCTATGCAACATCAAGAGGAATTGGCTTTAAAACTCTCACTTAACCCTTAGACAGAAATGTACGCTGTTTCACACCCTGCCAGGGCATGTGATTTGGCCCCTGACCACTCCTTCCCCTTCCTTTCTCTCAATCTCTGCCTTTGATCCTCCAGCACCGTGAACTTTCACCTCCGTGAACACTCTAAGCTCTTTATTGTGCTGGGGCCTTTGCATTAGCGGTTATGTCTGCCTGGAACCTTTTTTACTTTCTTTTTCAAGCTGCTGGCCCTTCTCATCCTGTAGGTCCTAACTTAACCCCCTCCTCAAAAAAGGTCTTCAGTAGCCCCTCTGTCTAAGCCAGGGCCCCCCACAGCTCTCTATCATAATGTTGTGTTTTACGTTTTCCTTCTTAATACAAACCACCATTTACAGTTTGGAGACTTATTTGTTTTCTCTCTCTCTTGATAATGAGGAGGAGAACCAGACCTGTTTTGTTCCCCCTTACCCCGGGACCTAGTCCAGGGCCACATTTAGGGATGAATTAAGCTGTAAGTAACAGACAACTGAGCCAACAGCAGCTTAAAAATAACACACTTTTATGTTCTCACGTAGCAAGATATCTAGCAGTAGGTGCAGCAGCTCCTTACTTACAACCACACTTGCCTTGCTCTTTCCCTCATGGCTGCAAGATGACTGCTGCTGCTCCGGCCATCATGTCCATGTTCAAGGCAGGAAAAAAGGGGGAGGAGGAAAGACTGTATCAGTAGTATCTGTCTAATTTTATGAGGAAACAAAAGCAGAAGCTCCCCCAGCAGATTTCCACTTCTCTCTACTGGGCCAGAACTGACAGATTCACCCACACCTGCAACAGAGATGGAGAAAGTGTGTGTTTGCCTTTCCAGTCTCTGTAGTGGGGAGCAGCAAAGGAGAATGATATTCAGAATGACTTTGGAATAGCAAATCTACAGGGGTTTCTGCAAGGGGTCAATGAGTAGGAGTGGATACCTGGAGCCAAGAATTTGGAAGACAAAAGAAATGGGAGACCTCTGGAGAGATGGGTTGAGGCCACATTGCAAAGGATCTTGAAGGTTTTAATTCTACCTCCTCACTTCTAAGCTCATGCAAATGGCTCAGGAGCACTTTGCCACCTCCCCTGGCAGTGTCTCCTGTTCCCCCACCTCTCTTCTCTCCCCCTTTGAAAGCCCAAAACAGTGGAGCATCAGTCAAGGTGAAGAAGGGGTTGGTTTTCAGTCTCCTACCCTGCAGGGAGGACATGGGGTGACTGGATGCTGGTGATATTGTGAATTCAGAGAAAAGAAGGACAGGAGCAATAAGGAATAAAATAAGGAATAAAATGTTTATCCTCAATCTGGATTTAATAATGAAAACCAGAACTACAGACCCCAGGGTTTCTAGTTTCTGATCTACGGACTAGTAAAACAATCTCCCTTCCTGACTCCCAAGTACTTTCTTGTCTGTGTCTTTCCTAAAACAGACCTTTATGAAAAGACCCTCTGGCCCCATCTCACTCCTCTCCCTAGGGTCTGGAGTAGAGCAGATGGCTAATATGTTAGGTTATTGTGTAATGAAGTTGGAAAAGCAGAAACAGTAAAGTACAGATATTAACAAATATCTAAAGTAGGCTCAGGGTTTAATGCACGGGATCACAGCCTGGAAATACACATATAAGGATACTCTGCTTTCATCCCAAAGCCATCTTCCTGGGGCATTAATATCCTTGCATGTTTGGTAAGCACCACCCAGTAAACTCTGTCCTACACGACACAGCCCAATACCACACTCTCCTGCTTACACAAGTGCTTAAGGGTCATTGGGTGATGGTGGGTGTAAATACAGTGGAATATTGGACTAAGCTCAGGGAATTGGTCATCACTTGTTTAAGGAAGACTTCCTTCATTTACATTTGGCTTCTCCACTCTTGAGTAATATCACTTTGATCTTGAGCACAGTAATTAAAGCTTCATAGCATGCCACACGGATGGCTATTTATTTGGTTGAATGCCATGGATCTTGCCTTTGAATTTATATTCTTGACTAGCTCTAGGTTTTCTCTTTGGAAATACGGTGTGTCTACAGCAGTGTTCATTTGGGGAGAGACCCAAGCAGTATGCACAAATGCAGACTCGAGAATCAACCCGTGTGAGGTGGAAATGCCAAAATGGACCGGAGGTGTGGCAGGAATCGGTATGGCTACGTGGGGCAATCTCATCATCAGACTTCAGGTAAAACTTGAATGAAGTTTTCCTTGGCAATGAACTCATCAGACCTTCATCGAAAAGTCTAGTGAGCTGTCTCAAACCCAGCTTCTCCTGTCATGACTCTCCTTCTCTCCTGGGCTCCTTATCCTGCAGGAGCATGAGCATAAATGTTAGTTCCCCCAAGAGGCCCCTCACTTCCCGGCTCCGTGCCTTTGCTCACACAGCTCCCGCACCTAGAACCTCCCCATGCCTTCCCGTCCCTCTTCTGCCTGTTTCTCAAATCTCAGCTGCAGAGACTTCAAATTCTTCCCTGATTGCTCCCCGGATCACCCCCAGTGCAAGAGGATACATGCACAATAGATGCTCGGTCTTCCTAATGTCAATTCTTTTGAATTTTTAAATGAGAGCCTTTGGTAACTAATGCTCATGGAACATCCAGCATGTCTTGGGCACTATGCAAACTCCTTACATGAATTACCTTCTTTACCCTATACAACGACCCATGAGGTTTCCACGGGTTCCGCCGTCTCATTTATAGACAAACTGGGGCAGCTCAGGAAGGCTCACTGACACGTACCAGGCTGTACAGATGGCACCTGACTAAGCCAGGACGGGAACTCAGGAAGTTGGACTCCAGGACCAAACACTCCTAAACACTCAGTTCACTGCCTGGTTTCCTCCTCTGGCAAGAAGGAAATGAGACTGGGAGGGGGTGTACGGGGCAAGGGGGGGGGGGTGCTCCCTCCTCCCTGTGTAATTTATTCTGAGGCTCAGCCAAAGTGGCAGTGATATCATCCCTATATCCCTAGGGTATATGTCGCTGCCTGAAATTTCAGTGAACAAACCCCAGGAACTTAGAACTGCAGAAACAGCACAGATACCCAGCAGCAATCTGTTTGCCACCTGTCCAACCAGCAGCCTCGTCTGTCTTGTCTCTTTCTACCTCTATAGATCAAAATCCAGTTAAGAGAAGGTGCCTGTGTGGCCCAGATGGTTAAGCATCTGCCTTCATTCTTGTTGTGATCCAACGGTCCTGGGATCAAGTCCTGTGTTGGGCTCCCAGCTCAGTGGGGAGCTTGCTTCTTCCTCTGTCTGTCTGTCTCTCTCTCTCTCTGGAATAAATAAATAAAATCTTCAAAAAAAATCCAGCTAAGAGAAGGTCTTGGGTCACCCATGCAAACACAGGACCATTGCCCTTTCATAAATGACATCTACAATATACTTTTGAATATATAATGTGTGTCCATAATTATGTTGACTCCACTCTGATTTTAGAGTCCTCTTATGGGCCACCAAATGGGGGCATTCTCACGGGATGTTTGCTGGGTAAGCAGAGTGTGCTTCATGAACAAAGAGGCTTACCCTAGGGGGAGAGCCCTGTCAAGCCTCGACCATTCTAGAAACTAAGAGGAACCTTCAGCACTTGGTTGTACCTGCAAAGGCCCCATGGAGGAAGTGGTCATGGGAGTCCATGTAATTCCTAGGAGAAGGGCTTGGGGGTCGCTGGAGAACACCGACCTTGATTCCTTCCCTCTCCTGGACGATGAGGGGTCCCAAAGTCCATCCAGGCTGGCTGGGGTTGGAATTCTGGTCCATCGGACTCCATCCTTGTGATTTCTATCCTTCCCTCTCCCCTGGCTCCCTCTTCTCAACATGGAATTATCTCACACCCTCCAGCTAAAGCAAAGAAACGTCCCTCAGTCCTCTCCTGTTTCCAGTACCATCTCAGTTCTCTCATTTCCTCCACAGATTGCCTTACAAATTACTTGACACACAGACTGTTCATTTCCTTTCCTTTTGTTCATTCTATTGATAGACATTTACTTTCTCTGACCTTCTCTGATCTTTATTTGCAAAGTTCAGCAGGTGCATTTTCGTCTTTGTCAGGGTAGATGGCTCCTGTACCATGTGACAGAGAAAGCCCCCCCCCTTCTCCCTGGCATTCCTCCTTTGGCACCTGTGATCTGTCATTCTCGGGTGCACCTACCTCCGATTACCCCCTACCACTTTCGTGGGTTTCTCTCTCCCTGCTCTGCCCTTAAGCCGCTGGTGTTTCCGAGGGTGGGGCGGGCATCTTCTACCCCACTCCTGCCGCATCATGCCACTCTGCATACCCTCCCTAGGTAAGCCCATCCACGATGCCACAGATCATGCCTGTGGCTTCTGCGACCAGCCAACTGATGGTCACTCCCGAGTATTCAATCCCAGCCCATACTCTGACTTAACTTCTTTATTTTTTTTTTAGATTTATTTATTTATTTACTTGACAGACAGGGATCACAAGTAGGCAGAGAAGCAGGCAGAGAGAGGAAGAAGCAGGCTCCCTGTTGAGCAGAGAGCCTGATGCGGGACTCCATCCTACGACCCTGGGATCATGACCTTAGCCGAAGGCAGAGCCTTTAACCCACTGAGCCACCCAGGCACCCCTGACTTAACTTCTGTATGCATCCCATCTCCTTCCAGAATGTGTCCCCGCAGGCATGTGGAAGTAAGAAATGGGTCCATTGCTGAGACAAACACTGAACAGCATTCCCTGCTCCGTGACACAAAGACATAACAAAACCTTTGAAATAATCACTCATGGGGATTAATATAGGTCATTAATAAGATGCTCCCTCATTGGGGGGGTCTTTTTTCTGGTAGGAAATAAAATGGATGTATTCATTTATTCTTCAAGTGACACACGCCACAGAAAGCATAAATCTCAATATTGTCAGCATATCTCACCAAGGAGATGTGATTTCTTGAGTGCCGATATTTAGTGTTATTCGTTCTTGTCCTCCGAGCTCCCAGAAGAACAGTAACTCTTAACGAAAGCACGCTGTCTGATTGTGTGATGAAGAAATGCAAGAATGTGCTTCCTAATTCATACAGTTGCTGAGAGACAGCTGGAAACTGAGGGTGGAGGGGCACCCTGGCCACCTGTCTCCCTGTCTGCCACCCAGCTTGGTGCCAACAGGAAGCTGGCACATAAAGAAAAGGACGAAAAAGCAAAAAGAAAGCTATAAGCTCCAGGTTGCATTTATCCAACAAACTACTTGACATTCACACATGCGATTCCCAGGTACCTCGGACTTGTCGTGTCCGAAACTGAACTCTTGGTCCCCCAACCTTTTCCTCCCTCCGTCCTCCTCATGTCTCTAAATAGCACAACATCTGCCTACTAGCTCGAGGCAAAGACCTGGAAATCACCCTGGGGAGAGACAAGTCTTCCCTGGTTGCTGGGCAGTCCTCAAGCAGCTGCTTCCTATCCCACATGGCTATCATCTGAGATCAGAATGCTCCTCTTGCCAACAAGGCCACTCTCCTTCTTAGAAAGACCCTGTTTTATTTATTTATTTTTTAAGATTTTATTTATTTATTTGACAGACAGAGATCGCAAGTAGGCAGAGAGGCAGGCAGAGAGAGAGGAGGAAGCAGGCTCCCTGCTGAGCAGAGAGCCCGATGTGGGGCTCGATCCCAGCACCCTGGGATCATGATCTGAGCCAAAGGCAGAGGCTTTAACCCCCTGAGCCACCCAGGCGCCCCTAAAGCCCCTGTTTTAACTTGATCGGTTACCCAGTTGTTTCCCAACTTCTCTTACAGAGAACGGAGGGCTGGGTGGGGAAGGATGGAGATCCTCTCCCGGAGCACAGACCCACAGTGCCTCCATCCAAGCCTGGCTAAGAGCAACGGTCTGGGGGACGGCATGTGTTTGGCTGACCCCCTGCATCTGAGTCTTCCCTGTGAACCATGGCTATGAACCATGAACCTGTAAACACAGGCTTTAGTCTGTGTTTATCGCATTAGGTTCTACTCTCCGGCGTAAGGCATTCCCCATCCTTCTCGCATTCATTCATTTCACAGATAGTTACCAAACCCCTAGTAGACGCCAAGCACCGTTGTGGGTGATGAGATTCATCGGTGACCCAAACAAAGATCCTTGTCCTTGGGGAGCTGGGGATATAGGGAGTACACAGTAGACATAATAAATCACTTACTACCTTATATTTTAGAAAGTAATAAATGCTATGGCAAAATTAGAAGGTAGAGCAGGATGAGAAAACAGGCATTGTCAGAGGACGGTGTGAGATTTTCACTAGTGTGGAAAGGCACCCCAGAGAACAAACACGAAAGACAGCGAGCGTGTTAGCCGTGTGGGTCTCTGGGGGGAGGCACCTTCTAGGCTAAGAGCCTGGAGGAAAGAGCCAGCACAAAGTCCTGAGACAAGGTGAGCCAGTGTGACTGAGGAACCTGGCCGGTGAGGGGGGCTGGAGCAGTGAAGGCGAGTGCACAGAAGGTGAGGTCAGAGAGGTGACTAGAAGGGCAGGTCATCTGAGGCCTTGAGGCCACTTGAAAGCCTTGGCTTTTCCTCTGTACAAAAGGGGGAAGCCCATCACAGGATTTTAAGCAGAGGAGAAACATAATCAAAGCCAGCCTTTGAAAGACGGGAGTCTGGCTGCTGGACTGACTATGTCCCGTGAGAGGCACAGGCCTGGGGGCAGGAAAGGGACGGCCAGCTAGGTGTCTTCTACAGCCTTGCAGGCAGCGATGATGGTGACTGCAGCCGGCCCGCGACACTGAAGTGGTGAGAAGTGATTAGAGTCCGTATATATTTTCATGGTAGAACTAACAGGATCTTCCATTAAACTGTGTGCGGCGCAGAAAAAGAGGCAAGGGGACGCCGAGCTGAGCGACTGGAAAGAGGACCGGCTGCAAATTGCGAGGTGGAAAGGGCTGGTGAAGCAGGTTCGGGGCTTCGGGGGTCCAGTCTTCCTTCATTCTCTGTCTCTCAACCACCAGCAAGACCGAGATCCCACTGCCAGTCTGTCCCTTGAATCTCACGGGCTCTCTCCCCCAGCCCCCCAGCCCCAGACCTAGGAAACTAAGAGCCGCCATCACATTCCCCTCGCCTCCTGCTTCCCACCCCGATCCTCTCCAGTTCACTCTCCCACGCCCCCAGTTCCTCGGCCAGTTACAGGGTCAACAGCCCAGCCGCATGGCATCCCGGGGTCCCAAGACGTGCACATCTGAGGCTCCCTTCCTGTTCCACTCTCATCCGTTGCTGCAGACATGGTGGCCTTCTTTCCAGTCCTCAGACACTCCACGTTTGGCATCTTCGGGCTTCTGCTCACTGTCCCCTCCCTCCTGGGATGGCTCTTCCTCCCGTTCTGCATGGCTGTGGCCGTGGCCAGCTCTTTCCTGTCCCCACCCAGGTCTGGGCTTCAGGGTTGTCTTCTCGGAGGACCTCTCCTAACCCGCCCTAACAGAGGCACCCCACTCCCTTACTTCCTCTTATGGCATCTTTCGTAGGTCTTGCCACAATCAGTAACTATAGATACTTTGTATTTGCCATTTTACTGTCTGCTCTCCCACCAAACTGTAAGCTTGACAAGATGAGAAACGTGTCTGTTTTCTTCACCGCTATACCCACAGCATTCGACACGGGAACCACTCACAGATGCTTTGTGATGATGTGTTGGGTAGAGGAATAAAGGAATTCTATTCAGTGTAATGCAACATAAAGCTTAAATGCAGTAAATAAAATTACCCTCAGAATAACATCTATACCCTTCAAAATACGAGACCCTGGGCCCCTCCTCCTCTCTCACCGGCTCATGCCCCGCACCCCCTCTGACCTACTTGCCATTTCTGACCTTGGCCACTGCTCGGGCAGGCTGTTTCCTCCATCTGGAGAGCTCGGACCCTCGTTTCACATAGCTTAGCTCGGCTTAGACATCTCCTCCTCTGACAGGTCTTCTCTGATCCTTCCCTCTGGCATACCCGCAGATTATTTACTGAGTACCCGATGTTTCCATTATCCATTCACTCTCCACCCACCCCCATCTGTAAGCAACCAGAGTATGGACAACGGGTCCTAGTTCTCATGAGCTGGGGCAGCTCGGGCACAGACACGGTAGTGGCACAAAACAGACACTCAAAAAGAGTCATTAGAAGAGCGAATACACGAATGAATGAATGAATGAATGAATGTCATAATACATTTCGAGAGAGAGGCTCTAGAAGTAAATAAATAGGCTACGTTATTCCATAGACCTAACATTTGAATTAAACATAGTAGTTTGCACGTTGATAATTCAGGTATGAAAGTCCTTGAAAAATATTATCTGTACTTCCACTACAGAAAAAAAAAAGCTCACCTGTCACTAAGACATCTTTATCAGTGGGTTTTACAGAGCCTTCTATTAAAATCCAACAGTTTGTTAAAGTGATATTTATCAGGTAGGCCTGATGTGCACAAATTTTCCACAAATATTGCTGTCCACAAATTTTCCAGAGATATTCATTACTTCTAATATTAACTAAGCCAATATTTGCTCTCCTGCTAAGTACCATGCACTCTTCCAGATGCTAATTTTTGGTCATTTGACCATTCAGTGGGTAAGAAAGTAGGTATTCACCTCTAGAAATGAAAAACAGGAGAACAGCACATTGGCAAGTCAGTTAAAAAGAAAAAAAAAAAAAAAAGACCAACCCAAATTTACTAGTGTAGATCTTTCTAGACTTTTGAAGTCATATTCCCTTCTGCAAATCCACTCAGTAGTGATTGCTAATGTCACCTCTGCCTTCAAAGTGGCTTTCCTCACCCACTATTGACTTGGCTCTTTTAGAACTCTGTAGAAATAAACACGAACTTGGAGAAAACTCATAGTAATGCGAATAATTCTTGCGTATAGACATGTGCATAAAATCTGTTCAGTGAACTTTCAGTTGAACACCTGGAACAGAGGATTTATTTCCCAAATGGCTTTTCCATTCCCATGTCTGGTTCTTTGGCGTGGATGGCGGGAAGACCAGACTCGACTGGTGCTGTTGACCAGCGAACCTACATGTGGTCTCTTACATGGCTTGGGAGCCTCAGAGCTTCACAGCTGTGTCTCAGGGAAATCATCAGGATACCAGGTATTCCAAGGGACCAAAGAAGAAGCTGCCAAGGTTCATTTTGACCCAGCCTCAGAATTCATACATCCTCACTTCCACCATATTTTATTAGTTACAAGAAAGTCAGCCAAGATTCAAGTGGAGGGGAGTTCCGTTCCATTTCTTGATGGGAGGAATGTCACATAATGACAGCCATCTTTTAAAACTGCTGTGTCTTTTGGAATCCTTGAATGCACTTGACATGTTAAAATATAGTTTTCTTCCAAAATTGTAGTGAAGAATGTTCCGAAATCAGCCAAATATGCACTTTTACTATCCAAGTATCAAGTCCCCTGGTATTTGCCAAATGAGATATTTTCCCAATTCAAGAAATCTAAATCTTGGGACACCTGGGTGCTCAGTCATCAGGCATCTGCCTTTGGCTCAGGTCATGATCCCAGGGTCCTGGGATCGAGTCCCGCATTGGGCTCCCTGCTCAGTGGAGAGCCTGCTTCTCCCTCTGCCTGTGCTCTCTCTCTTTTTCTCTCTCTGACAAATAAATAAATAAAATATTTTTTAAATGAATTCAAAAAAATTAAAAAATAAATTAAAAAATAAAATGAATTCACCTTCTTTTAAAAAAAAAAGTCTAAATCTTATTTCTGAGTTTATGTATCACGCTTTCCTAAATATTTTATCTTACAGCAACCAGGAATTCTATCATTTCTAATAAGTAGATATGGTCAGCTCCAACATCTGAACAAAATATTTAAGTTTTTTTTAAATGTCATCTCATTTGATTTCAATAAATCCATGAGGTTCAAGAGAAATTTCTCTAGGCGTCAAAGATTCATGATGAATGAACCATGGTTGTTAATGAGTTTTTAATAATTCTGACATAGTTCCTGGTCATATTTGTTGTCCAAGCCTATAATCCCTTTACAATTTCTCCAGTCTAAACAATACTGAATCAATGACATATTTTTTCAACTCAGACATTATAGCTTATCCAGTTGTAAGTAAAATTAAATCTATATAACACAAAAAAGTCCTCGACCAAAATTGTCTTGTCATTCAGACCTGATCTAACTGGAAGTGTTGACAACTTACATCAGTACTTTTATCAAATCAATTCACAGAATTTATCTGAGACTATAATTATGATAAAACATAGCTTCTCTATGTTCTGCAATAGTACAGATTTGATGAGACATTATAGTACAAAGATCTTCCTCAATTTACCATTGAGTCACATCCCAATAAACCCACCGCAAGCTGAACATCTGGTAAGTTGAAAATGCATTTACTACACCTAACCTGGGATGCCTGGCTCAGTGGGCTAAGCGTCTGCCTTTGACTGAGGTCATGATCACGCTCCCTGCCGGGTGGAGAGTCTACCTGTCCCTCTCTCTCTGCCCCTCTCTTTCGCTTGCTCGCTCACTCTGTCTCTCAAATAAATAAATAAAATTCAAAAAAAAAATACACCTAACCTACCCAGCATCCTAGCTTAGACTTGCTTATCTTAAATGTGCTCAGAACACTTACATTAGCATAAAGGGGGGTAAAAATCCTCTAACAATCTAACGCAAAGCCTATTTTATAATAAAGTGTTGAATATCTCAGTTAACTTACTGAACACTCTACTGTAAATGAAAAACAGAATGGCTGTATGGGTACAGGCTGGTTGTAAGTGTACAGGTTGTGGACCCTTGTGAGCATGTGACTGGCCGGGGGCTGGGGCTGCCACTGCCCAACATCATGAGAGATGTTCATTCAGCCCATCGTTAGCCTGGGAAAGGATCAAATTCAAATTCGAAGTTCGGTTGCTACTGAATGGGTGTCTCTTTCATGTCATCATAGTCAGTCAAAAATTAGAAGTTAAACCATGGTAAGTCAGGAGGCTGTTGTACTAAAGGGTATAATTTTTAATTTGTCAGCTGATTTATCATTTTATTTTCAAAAATTATAACTTTGTGGGCCTATTTTCTTTTTTGCCACCTAATATATTACTGAATAGATGACTAGAAGGCTCCTTCATGAATAATAGTTGACAACCTAGAAACTATTGATCAGTGTATGAATTTTTCTTTGGAAACATGTGAGGGTCTTATTGACAGGATGTCCTGCTGTGTTCCAGGTGTGTTTTTAATTTTGAGGATTGTAGGTTTTCATTTGTAAATATTTCATTATAAATGATATGTGGACGCCATCATTTTTGTTCACCTTTCCTGGTTAATTAAACCCCATTTAAATCATCTTCATATTTAAGGTCCTCCATCTACTTTTTCCTTTTTATAACGCAACTCAAATAAAATCAAAGTTTTTATTAGTCAGCATTGTTCTCAATCTTGGTGTGTTTACATTCTCATCCAGCAGTTAAACTTGACATGCCTCTATATTTCTCACATCATCTGCTTTCTTCTAATGCTGATAAAACATCCCAATATGAGAGCAATGTATACTAGTTCAATTAAAATGTTATAATAGTTACGAAGTGGAAAAAACTGTCAGATCATTTATTTTCCAAAACACACCCTGCGCATTCATAAATGACATTCAGTTGAGTCTTGACAATTTGCTCAGTCAGATAAAACATTGCATTTCTTCACAACTAACTATGCTTTCTATGCTTTCTATTACCCTGTTAACATCCCAATATAATGTTCATTAAATTAACCATCTTATACCAGAAAGTTTAATGAGATCCCCAAAGAAGCTACATAATTTGCAGGACCCAGTGCAGAATGAAAACATGGCACCTCCCTCAATGTAGGTGGGTCAATTCCCACTTTCCAAGAACTCACCACCTCAACCGTGAGGACAGGTGACCACACAGGTGGAGTGTGGCAGCAATCACGGGACAGGGGCAGAAATGGAGAAGCCAAGTGACCCAGGGCACCAAGGGGCAATAGGGAGAGGAAAGCAGGAAAGGAAAGGGAGGCAGAATCATTCCCGAGCCCCGGCTCCAAGTCCCCAGTGCATGCTCCATTGTCGCATCTGACTTCACGTTGAAAACACAAATTCACAAAGACAAAATTAGGAGTTCAAGATAGCGACCACAAAGCCTTAAGTTTCCAACATGGGCTCCTTCTGAGTGGGAGTTCCTGAACAACCCTACTGGTTGAACACCTATGAAGCCAGCCCAGGAGCTGACAGAGAGTAAAATGAGCAAATAACCCCTCCTTGGCCAGCAACTCCCGCCATCACACAGCCAGTCACGACCGCGATAGTGTTTCTCACAGGAGGCAGAACATCTGATGCTCTCTCATAGCCTAGGCTTTTTCATTCCTCCTGGTCTGACCCACATGTCATGTCTAAGTGCTTGTCTCTTTCAAGGCTTGTCCTCCTGAGATGGGAAGCGTCAGGAAGGCAGCCGAGGATGGCAGCAAGAACGTGCCAGCAGCCAGACAACCCTGGCTGGCCCCTCTCACATTCCCTACCTTGGGTACCTCGCTTCCTCCCTCTGGGCCTCTGCCTCTGTATTATGAAATTCCTCGTGCCATAATTTTGGTTTCCTTAGTGTTAATTATCAGTGGAAGGGTTAGACCAGGTTACCTTCCAGCTCTGCTTCTGGAAGAGAGAGACAACACAAATGGGTGTTTGGCAAAAGGAATTTGACCTCTTGACTGTTTTGTCTTAGTCTTTATTGGACTTGTTGTAATCAATATACTTGGATTCATCAAAGCCGTACCTGAGCTGTCTGGTGTGATGTTGTTGCGGCATAAAAGTCAAAAGAAAGGAAACGTGAGTGATGTGGATTTGTGTAGGCAAAGGGAGACCTCTTTTCCTGAAGGCCTAGCAGCATATGGGTTAATTCCGTGACCCCAGGTTTTAGAATAGCAGTAATTAGTACCTGAGAGGAGCTCTTTTATCTAAGGTGCTCAAAGGGCTTTGTGGTTATTAACCCATTAACTCACCAGCCTCAAGCCATCAGGTCAGGAAGAATCTCCTTAGAAGACAAGCAGGCCAGAAATGGAAACAGTCACCAGTGAGGAGTGGCCATGAGTAACTAGATGGAAGGAGGGGGAGGGGAAGGGGACACCAGCATAGTTCTCTATGCTAAAGAGAGTAGTTCAACCACTCACCAAGCTCTTTGAGTGAATTCTCATGGATGTTTCATCTCCTCATCTATCAGGAGAATCTCTTTACCCTAATGTAAACTTTAGATTTACTTTTACAGATTCTGACAGACAACAATTGTGCCTAAAATAAAGAAGAGGACTCTCCTCCATAAAATATTCTTCTCTCAAAGGGGGAAAAAATGGCTCTTTAAAGTTGAGGAGTCCCTAAAGATAGAATGCCACTTCAGAATGAATTTGTCTGGAGTTTGTTAAGGTCCTGACTTATTTGCAGGTGGTTTCCATTAAAAAGCTTCTGTTGACACAGACCTGTACCCCTGGGATAAAAATATATGTTTATAAAAAATAAAAAAAATTTAAAAATTTAAAAATTTAAAAAAAGCTTCTGTTGGAAAACCACACTGTTAAAACATACCTTCACAAGGCCTGGAATTCTGTCGTTAGACTCCGTCCTTCAGCTGAACAGTCTACCCATCACCTGGGAGGTATTCGCCTCGGGGCCAGGTGCTATGAGGGTGTAAAATGTGGAACTTGACCCCCCCAAGCAGCTATAAATCGAATCAAGGGGATGAGGCTAGTACAAATAAAATAAATTAATAAACTATTACCTACTATTACCTACTACTATTTTTAATTTATTGTTTTATTTATTAAAATTAATTGATGCAGATAAAATGGGCAGAAAATATGGTTTTCATAATCATGAACAGCACAGCCTCAACAGGCTGTGGAATTGGTGGTAGGAGGTAGGAGTTGCTGGTAGGAGGTAAGTGGTGAGGGCTCCAGAGATTAGGGAAGGCAGGAGAGTTCTCCGAGGAGATAAGAGCTATATCTTAGAGGTAGGGGAAGTACTTGTTTAGGAAACGGAATCGGTGGGAATAAAACAAAAGGCAACTCAGACCACAGACAACATCCAAGAGAAGGCAAGCAGATGGGAGCTTTGTTTCTTTATGATGCAGTGGGGAAACTGACCTGGGGAAAACATAGGGCCAGAAGACCTGAAAAAAATACGTTGGATGAGAAAGATAAGGTCAGATCACAGGGGTGACTTGAAACCAGACCAGCAGGTACTGATTTGGAGAATCTGGAAGTCTTCGGTCAAAATGCAAATATCCAAGGAAAAGAAACAAGGAGTCAGTTGCAGTGGGGAGTGTGGGGGTGCAGTCAGTATAGGCTGAACACTGCTATGTGCTCCACTGTATGTTGTAGCAGGAGGAACAGAATTTTTATACCAATAGCAGCTGGTAGATTCAACTGAGTTCTGTCCTAGGCCATGGGAGGGATGCCCCAATGGAATGAAACCCAGAACAAGTGTGTTCTGATGGGGATGAGGAGAGGAATGATAAAGGGAAATTATACCAAAGCCTTCAGTATTACCAGGAAGAGCTGATCCAGGTAGGGGCCCGCACTTGATGGACAGCCAAAGCCTGAGAAAAGACTTCCAATGGAGAGGAAAGGGGAGTAGGAGAGAATACAAATGTCCCCTAATTCACAATTTTGCCAACTACTGGCCCTTCTAATGCCCATGGCCCGCCCCTCTTTATGGCCCAGTAAAACTCGTATTCCTTTGTTGAACGGATGCTCTTTTGGCTCTCACAATCAAAACTCGAGTTGTAAGGAGGACTTCAGAAAGGGCTTTTTAGAGAGCAGGTAAGAAGACAAATGAAGTGTCCTGATGTACTGCCAACCGAGGGCCACTGGGGCTTCCTAAACACAGTGCAGTCTACGGAGAGGAAGAAGTCTTCCCTAAAGTCACCTCCAGCACCCCCTATGGCCAAGGTGCCTCTGGTTAGCAATAGAATAGAAAATAATTGTTCTCACCAAAGAAACTTCTGTAGAAAAGTTGCTGGGAAACTGGAATAGGCGTGTCTTTCTGACCTTCCGGTTCTTTTTATAGGCCGTGCAGGAACCTGAGTGAGGGCCTCTACTCCTTCCGCCCATTTGGGGAGAGATTAAAGAAGCTGAGATTGTCTCCTTCTTACTCATTGGCAGTTACAACCTTGCAGCCAGTAGAGCCTCAACTTCCAGCGTGGACACAGAGAAGGTAGGTTGGGATGAAGGGGCCATGCCCGTAGCTATAAACCCTGATGGCTGCAGCCGTCTGGCTTGGCAATAACTGAAGAGGAATTGAGAGCTAGAAGTATTCAATTGCAAGGTACTATTTTTCCTCATGAATAGGTGAATTTTTTTTTCCTAGGCAACTCCAGGAAAGACATAGATTTTGGTGCTCAACTGTTGAAAGAGCTATCTGATGGCAGGGACCATTCTGTGTAATTCTTTGATGAAGAAAGAACAGATTTTTAGCAGTAACATGTTGCGTTGGAATGGCTTAGATTAAAAGAAGGAACAGCCACTAGAACTACGAAGAAAAATGATCTGCCTGTCTCTTTCAGGCAGTGAAGCAGTATCTTGAATGATCCAGTGATCCACTGATGTTGACAACCTTTGTTCTGGAGCCTGATATAACTGTAATCTCGCCCATCAGGCAAACGTTGTCACACACCCTATTTTATGAAAAGGGTTCTGCCTCGAATTTCAAAAAGCCTTGGTACAGACTTCGACATGAAAATGGATGACGTATCTGGAACCTCCGAGTGAAGAGTATTCTGTTTTTCCCGGCAAGACAGAGCTAGGAGAGTTTTAAGGGTCTGATGGTTTGGGGCTCTTGCATATTTGGGAAGGAGAGACGTTACAGTGCCCAAACAGGACTAGCTGACAAGTGCTTCTGCGTGAGGATGTGGTCCTAAGTCTGCCCCTCTTTCTTTTGCAGGGAGACAGAAGTCCGTTCTCGTGAGGTCCACCCACAAGTCACCATGTATGAGGACTGCGTCAAGTCCACTGAGGACTATTATTTTGTCTGTGAAAACGAGGGCGCGTGGGGCATTGTGCTTGAGTCCTTGGCAATAATCGGCATAGTGGTCACAATTATACTACTCTTGGCGTTTCTCTTCCTCCTGCGAAGGGTTCAAGACTGCTGCCTGTGGAATACCCTCCCCACTCAGATCCTCTTCCTCCTGGGTGTGCTGGGACTCTTCAGCCTTGCCTTTGCCTTCATCGCTCAGTTCAATCAGCAAACTGCCCCTGTGCGCTACTTTCTTTTTGGGGTTCTCTTTGCTATCTGTTTCTCATGCCTCTTGGCTCATGCCTCCAACCTGGTGAAGCTGGTCCGAGGTAGAGTCTCCCTCTGTTGGACAACAATTCTGTGCATTGCTATTGGTGTCAGCTTGTTGCAGGTGATCATTGCCATTGAGTACGTGACTCTCATGATGACCAGGGGCATGATGTTCATGCATATGACCCCTTGTGAGCTCAACATGGACTTTGTGGTCCTCCTGGTCTATGTCCTCTTCCTGATGGCCCTCACCTTCTTCGTCTCCAAAGCCACTTTCTGTGGCCCATGTGAGAACTGGAAGCAGCACGGAAGGCTCATCTTTGTCACTGTGCTCATCTCTATCATTATCTGGGTGGTGTGGATCTCCATGCTCCTGAGAGGCAACCCACAGCTCCAGCGGCAGCCCCAGTGGGATGACCCCGTCATCTGTATTGCCCTGGTCACCAATGCATGGGTTTTCCTGCTGCTGTACATCATACCGGAGCTCTGCATTCTCTACAGATCCACCAAGCAGAACTGCCCTTTACCGGGCAACACCTGCCCTGCCCCAGCCTATCAATGCAGCTTCAGAGTGGAGAACCAGGAGCTCTCAAGAGGTACTTTCCCAGGGGATTTGGGGAGCAGGGAGGCTTTCCCGAGGGAGAAACAGGAGAGAAACTGAGAAACCGGGTGAACCAAGAGGGAACAATAAGGAAATGGCCACAATTTAGGTGGGTGACTTCAGAGTTCCTGCATGGAGATAGAAACACCCAGAATTGATGTTAAACTTTTATGAGAAATCGGTGCTTCCAAAATACCGAGATTTATGGGGAAGAGGCCAAGACAGAAATGAATCAAAGGCCCTAAATAAAGAGGGTGTGGCTCTAAGTGCTCACGCTGGGTAAAGAAAGGCACCCCCTATAAAGTGAGTTAACCAGCCCCAAATTAGGCTTGGACCAAGCAATTGCATGATGTATGATGCTAAGTCCAGATGTTTTGGCTATCAAGGGCACAAGTCAATCCCAGCAACAGGGATTGATTTTTTTTTTTTTTTAATTTAAGTCTTGAAGTTAGTTTGCCCAAACATCATAATAAACTGATTCATAGGACTCATCACCTCATTAATAGCACAAAGCCCAATAACTCCTGGATTTCTACTTTTCATACCAATCACTGCATGAGAGCCTTCAAGGTTTGCAAAAAGTGACAGGAAGAGCCACTGAATCAGAATTCTAATAAAGGCTCAGATGTGTCATCACTAATAGAAAAAAAGCAACTTGCTTATGTGACATTTTCATAAAAATTTCTGGTCAGATTTTTATCGTTCTCGAAGACCAAGCCACCTGACTATACTTTTTGCTAATGAATAAAGTAGATTAACTTTGACAACAAAAATGCTCAGACCCTAACAACCTGGGGGAAATAGTGGCTAATTCTGGTTATCTAGAAATATGTCAAAACACATTCGTTCCTTTCTGAAACATCTGGCCTATTATTCATAACCCAATATCATAGTTTTACATCAATTTTTATGTCTTAATAGGCATCTGATTCCTTACAATTTATTTCTAATGTGCAAAAATTACATTATTTTCTATATTGTAGAGCACACATAATGTTCACCAGGCTCAAAAAAATTAATAGAAGCCTTCCCTTTAAGTGCATACACGTTTTTAAAGCTATAATCTATGGCTAATTACACATTCAAATTAAATGCTGCTCAGATAGATGCATCCATTAATTCTTTTCAGTGCAGTTGACAGAGTCGGAAATTGACACTATACATCCTTCCTATAAGAGTTTTTCTTTCCTTGTTGATGGTGCATCATCAGATCACTAAGGTTTGTGGCAGAATTGCAGAGTCAATCCCCAAAACTACTTCTCAAAGTCCTCATCAGCAGATAGCATAAAACTTCTGTGTCTGTTTTATTGTTGTCGTATTTTTCCAGGAAACAAAAGTCAGAGAGAAAGAGAGAGGAGTTCTCAGAGTTTTATAATACCCCAAACATACCTGGATTTATAACAACCAATATTCTATACCCCAAAACACAGATGTTTCAAGTGTTCTCGGGATGTCTTGGTGGCAGAACAAGGGCGTGCAAAAAACACGTTTCCCGGTAATATCCTCATTACTCATGCATGGTTAGAAAATTCGTTTCTGAGCAGGAAATGGCGTGCCAGAGACAGTCATTATCAATGTAGTTTGATATCGTTGTTTTTTTTTTTAAATTTGACAGAGATCGCAAGTAGGCAGAGAGGCAGGCAGAGAGACAGAGAGAGAGGAAGGGAAGCAGGTTCCCTGCTGAACAGAGAGCCTGACTCGACTCGGGGCTTGATCCCAGGACCCTGGGATCATGACCTGAGCCGAAGGCAGAGGCTTTAACCTACTGAGCCACCCAGGCACCCCTTGATGTTTTTTTTTTTTTTTTAATTTTTTTAAAATGCATTTTTTTTTTAAGATTTTATTTATTTATTTGAGAGAGAGATAGTGAGAGAGAGCATGAGAGGCGAGAAGGTCAGAGAGAGAAGCAGACTCCCCATGGAGTTGGGAGCCTGATGCGGGACTCGATCCCAGGACTCTGGGACCGTGACCTGAGCCGAAGGCAGTTGCTTAACCAACTGAGCCACCCAGGCGCCCAATGTTTTATTTTTTTATAAAAAAAATTAATAATGTAGTAAAGAATATACAGATTGCTCTCAAAATTGGGCAGAATAACCAGAAACTTAAAGTTGGACAACAGAATCAGATTTTAGGTCAGCTGGGAAAAATACAAATATCAAAAATTAGAAGAATGATTAAAACTTAGTACAAAATACAGGATTACACCAAGCTGGGAAAAACATACAACACAAGATAGATAAGAACTAGACAAGTTGAGTCTGATAACAGGAACTTGAAAAACCCTAAGTGTGCCCTGTAGGTCACAACTGGTGAGAGGAAAGCAGCTTACCACTGTCTTTGTTTTCACTGGCTCAAAAAACAGTCACGGTACCGTATCAACAGACGTGTGGTCAGCCAGAACAATCAGGCTATTGTACTTGGCACTGGTCAGTCTCCAAGGAGAATACCCATACCAGTTCTGGGGTCCACCAATGAGAAATATGGGGGAACTTGGGAGGCTAAGGGAGAACCACAAAGATAATTAAAGGGTTATAACATGCGACCAAAGTGGAAAGGTTAAGACAATGAAACATGTTCCCAGTGTGCCTTCATCATAGACTATTCAAATTCTCTCTCTAAATTCTGTACCGAAACATGACGTTTTGTTCAAGTCCTTGAGACATGCCTTTGTCATGTGATTCTTCTGATGACTACTGCTTGTTGCTGTGACTCTGGTCACATAACTATTTTATTTACCACTGGGTTGTGGGACCAGAGTTATTTATCAGAAAGAAGAGGAAGACCAGAGGAGATAAGCGGGGAATTTCACAACTATGAAGATCTCTCTTGAAGAAGCTGCTGTCCTGCTGCTTTGTCTCCAACAAAAGACAAGGTGTAGAAATGAACTCAAACCAAACATGAAGGATTTAGATTAAAAGTGAAAATAAGAGTTGGTAAACACTGAAATAGATTGGTAAAGGGGATTAAGACTCCATTTACCTGAGAGAGTCTTTCAAAAGAAGATTAGGCTTTATGTTCCTGAAATGGTTATGGACTTAATTCCAAGATCGAAAAACATCTGGTTAGAGAACGAAAATGCATTCAGGAATGTTACTACAGACCCCCAAACAAATGGGCAGAAATATTTTTTGCCCTCTATTATAAATGCGTTCCTAGAAAGCTGTATATTGATTGCACTTTAAAAAAAAAAATCAGTTGCCCTTTTAACTGAGAATTTTAAATGCTGTATAATTTGTGGAGATCTTAAATATTGACTATCAGCCACGATTCTCTCTCTCTCTCTCTCTTTTGTTTTTGGAGGGAAAACTCCTGTTAAGATTATCACTACTTTATCTGCTTTAGCATACTTAAGATATTGTTATGTCAAGTTTGCTAGAAGCAAGACCCATGAATATTTTAAATGATCACATTGCTATGGGCATTTTTTTTTCTGTTCATTGCTTGAAGGTATACAGACAAACCCCAGTATGATTCTTTTTTAAGGTATTAAGACAAAAATAATGAGTCTATGCAGTGTAAAAGGGGGTCAATAACTATAAAATGATGTGAAACAAGAGAATGTTCTTGCAAACTTAAGTCCATCAGGTTGTTTTCCTTATAGCAAATACCAGCTTCATATACATATACATATATATATATATATATATATACACATATATGTATATACATATATATATATATACACATATATGTACATACATATACATATGAAGCTGGTATTTGCTATAAGGAAATTATACACACACACACATATATATAAAATCCTTAATATAAGGGATTTAAAAAATTTATTTATTTGAAAGAGAGATAGACCATGAGCAAGGGGAGGGACAGAGGGAGAAGCAGACTCCCCGCTGAGCAGGGAACCCAACAAGGAACTCAGTCCCAGAACCCTGAGATCATGACCCGAGCCAAGGGCAGATGCTTAACTGACTGAGCCTCCCAGGTGCCCTGCAAATATCAGCTTTCTCTGGACAACCCTTTTGGGCAATTTTCAGCGTTTTGTTTTGTTTTTTTCCTTCAAGACATCCCCCCACTCCTTCCTAGAACAAACCCAATTTCAACGGTCCCAAGCAGTGCAATTTTTGGTTTTTTGCAGGAACAAATCACAAAACTGTTTTCTCACCCTCAGGAGCTACAAGTGACAGAGAGACAAGTGGCATAAAGTAGGGAAGAAGACAGTGAGTCTGGGCAGGACTTGTTTGGTCTGAGGACAGATACGGCAAGCATTCGACATTCCTGAAGAGGCAGGGAGCGTGAGAAAATTGGGCAGTGTGGAGCAGGAGAAAGAATGCAGAATCTGGGTGCCCTGGCATTGAGGCTCAGCTCTGCTTCCTGCCAACTTTGAGGCAAAACCAAGCGCCTCAACCTCTAAGAGTTCAGGATCCTAGTCTTTAAATGATGGTTATAGTGTCCCCACCTCTTCCCCATGTAAACAGAAGGTCTTCCTTACTCAACTCAGATTTCATACCACGGAATGGTTGCAGGTTTAATAGAGAGAAACACTCAGCCTTTTGGTAAATTTATGAGCGACAACTAGCGCTGGAAACTTCGGGAGAAAGCAGCTTCTCCAATTAATGATCTAGTCTGATGAGAATGTTGGATGAATGTTGATCACCAAGGAGCTGAGTGTCAGAAAGTCTCAAGGAACTCAAGGAATTATGCCTCAAGGAGCAAAGTTAAACCAAGAATTCAGTTTACTCTGCCCCCAAGGAATGAAGGGCATTCCAAATTTCACAGGATCCAACCCTCTAAAAAATATCAGTAGGATGATGATGTCAGAGCACCAGTTATGACCACACCACTGGATACTAACTCTCAAAGCACAGCAGTATTGTGTTTTCTTTTTCTTTTCTTTTAAGATTTTATTGATTGATTGATAGACAGAGACCCAGAAAGAAAGGGGACACAAGCAGGGGGAGTGGGAGAGGGAGAGCAGGCTTCCCGCTGAGCAGGGAGCCCAATGTGGGGCTCAATCCCAGGATCCTGGGATCACGACCTGAGCCGAAAGCAGACACTCAAGGACTGAGCCACCCAGGTGTCCCAGCAGCATGTGTTTTCCATACGTCATGCCCTATTTGAAGGGCTTTATATGTATTGATGAGCTTAATTTTCAAGACAAGCCTGTGAAGTAGATTTACTGTTATGATCATCATTGTCCCCCTATTATTCCCATCAGGAAACAGAGGCAACCAAAGGTTAAAGAATGGGGCCCTAGGTTAGCCCACAGCTAGCGAGTGAGAGAGCTGACAAGCGTGAACATTCAGGGTGAGGCCACGCCTGTGACCGTCAAACAACGAGTATGTACGGAGCGAGGCCCTGGTGTTAGGGCAGACACGGCCCCTGTCCTCACAGAGCCTACAGTCTTGTCGAGGAGCCTGACATTAAACAAATAACCATGCGTGTGGTTATTCTATGACAGGAGAAAATGATCTCTAGGGATCTTGTTTTATTACATCTGGTTTTTTATAAAGCTGAACCAAAGCTTGCAGAGTATCAAGCCTGAAGGGACGTTAGAGATGATCTAGGTAAGGCCTTGTATTTTCCTGTGGAGGACAGTGAGGTACACAAGGTCACACAGGTAATACTACGGGAGCAAAGACCTTGACCCACCGCGAGCAGCGCTCTTTCTCTAGGTGATGATCAACGTTCGGTATCTTCAGTCACGAAACACAGATGAATACGCAGATACTACCCATAGCCAACCTTCCTCATAAGCTTTAAAAACACTCTTTTTAAAAATCATAGATTTAAAAAACAAACCAAAACCAAAACCAAAGACAACAAAAAACAGCCTCAACTGAGAATTCCTTCTCAAAGGGTCAAGAGCCTCTTCGCAAGCCGCCAGGTCTTCTCATAGTCCTCGTGTGCTGTTTCCAGGTGAATCTGACACTAACCTAGCCCTTCCCATCTTTGGCTTTCAGCCCGAGACAGTGATGGAGCTGAGGAGGATGTAGCATTAACTTCATATGGTACCCTCATTCAGCCGCAGGTAAATGTGCTCATCTACTGTCCCCGAGGGACAGAGCAAGGACTCCTTCCTTAGGAGAGTTGTCAGGCTTCATTTCCAATGTCTGTACCGACCTGAGAGAGGAGAGGTAGGGTAGGCTCGTCTCCACAAGCACGCGGAGCTTGAGCTATCCAGATAAAACCTGTCCTGGGGCAGGGCAATAAAGGCGAGGGAAGCCATCGCCTCTGCCCAAGCCCCTCCTGATCCCCACCGCCTCGCATCAACAAGGTACTAGGCTATAGGCGAATGCCGCTGGCAAGGAAAAGCAGCTCAAAAGGTTGGTGAGAGTGTGAGGAGGAAGAGGCTCACTGCTTCTCGCCTTGGGGACCGCAGGGAATTGTGAATATGTATGAGGTCAGATCTGTTTTTACTGTCTGTCGGTGGTCTAAATGGATCCCCTGTGCCCTGCTAGCCGACTCTCTGTGTCACTGTGTAGCTCCTACAGCCCAAGCTGCCCCCGAGAACTGGGTTAGTGCTGTCACCCTCCCTCATCACCAGATGGGCGTAACCCATTTTAATCCTTTCAGGCAAAAGCAGAAGGAGCATGCCTGAGTAGAACTGGAGGTGACTTGTGTTTGTGTCAGGTGACTTGTGTTTGTGTCAGATGACTTGAGGGCGTACAGAGGCAGGCAGCCAAAAATACCATGCTGTGACACAGTTCTTATATTCTGGTCCCCATAACTAAAATCTGAGGGTGGAAGTCATGCTCACAATGGTTGTTCGAGGAACTGTACGAGGCTGCTCTAACTAGCTAATGCCTCGGGTCTGTTACCTGAGGCTTGGCCTTTTCCTGGAAGAAGGGCACACAGACCAGGACACAGAGAGAGCATTTGCTGTAATTAACCCTCTAGAGGGCATTAATAGGATGAGAAAATATTTATCATCCTCTCCAAGAATTTCTTGGATTACTTCAATTTCCAGTGATCAGCTGTTCAAGAATCTTGCAGAAATATCTTTGTTACTGGTTAAAAGGGAAGAGGGTTTTTTAAAAAAAAGTTTTTATGTGCATAGCCTCCATGGCTGGTTTTTTTTTTTTTCCCCCCTTAACAAAGGATTAAGTGATGCTGAAATGATATTTCAAACATAGCTCTGGAAAGTATCACCCCTTGCATTGATTTGGAAAATTGACAATGGCCTTTCTTCTTTTCCAGACTGTTGATCCCACACAGGAGTGCTTCATCCCACCAACTAAACCAAGCCCCCAGCAAGATGCAGAAATATAAAGTCCACAGGAAACATGCATAGTGGAAACTCAGAAGACCATCCTAATGTAGCCCTGATGGGTCACTGGGGAGCCCAGAGTCATGTTCCAGCCAAGTACCGGCTCATCCTTCCTTCCCCGCTTCCCAGCCCTTTCCATCCATCCGGACCCTTCATCAGAAGACTACTATCTCAAGCATAATTACAATCTTGCTGACCACCCTACGTTGACTATGTGTCTCTTTCTTCTTTCCTGAAACTGAAGGACTTCTTTCCTTAGCAGTGCAAGAACAAATTGGCACCTCTTACTAATGGGGCCAAAGACCTTGGCCTGAAAAAATTAGGGTCATGTTACTTTGAAAAAATATAGAGGTTAGTAGCAACTTACTCCTGCATTACTTCTATAGTCATTTTTTATAAAGGGCCCCTTTATAAATATGATTGAACCAGAATTTGTGATAAAAGTTATAGCAAAATCCTCAGGATCCCCATGATTGGGCATTTTATTTTATTTTTTTAAAGATTTTATTTATTTATTTATTTATTTGAAAGAGAGGGAAAGAGCACACGCAGGGGGAGCAGCAGCAGCACCCCGCTGAGCAAAGAGCCTGATGCAGGACTCAATCCCAGGACCCTGAGATCATGACCAGAGCTGAAGGCAGACCCTTAATGGACTGAGCCCCCCAGGCACCCCTCAATTGGACGTTTTAAATAACACAGACTTCAAGGCTTGGATTCTGGCAGGGCTTCTCCCATGGTTTTAGCACCCCATGCCAGCAGACGTGGCAGAGGTCAGTAACCTGCTTTGATGAACCAACAACAGCAAAGAAAGAGCCACCCTAGTTGATGCTCATAAATGATTTTAGGTGGTGCATATAAAAAGCACTCTTCCTGTCTTGATGTTTCCAGTGAGCTGAGGCCTCTGCACTAATTACTCTGCCTTCGTTCCTCCTGCAGTCCCACATCCTTCCCAACGGACCCATCTGTTCTCACAACCCACGTGCTGTCCATAACAGGTGCAACAGGACCAGAGTTAGAAGTGTGCCACCAGAGGGCTTCTTAGGGTCTGATTTAACCCTCTCACCTTCCAGATAAGAAAACAGAACTCTAGAGCGATGAAATGACTTGCCGAGAGCCTCACACAGTATTAGTGGTAGCCCAGGTCTTCCAACTCATAGGCCACTCCTCTTCCCTTTCAATAAGGCTTCTCCATGCCTGTATTTCTGTATTGACAAGTACAGTGTGGATCCGCTGAGAACCAAATGTGATAGTTCAGAACAGTGAGTGTTGAGTGCCTCCTATGTGAAAGCAATCTGAAAAATAGCTGAGACTCCACACATGGGGGAAAAAAACAGCCTTTTTTTGTGAGAAATATACAGCCTGAATTGTTCAATGCCACCAAGCATTTCCTGAGCACCTGTGAGGTACCAGGAGCTGTTCTTGGTTTGAGCCCTAATCAGATAAGGCAGACAATGCTGCTCTGGTAGAGCCTGTGTTTTTCCTGGGGGAGATAACACAATGCAGAGAATTTCAGGAACCCAGCTCCCTCCTTTTCCAGATGAGGAAAGAGATTTGGCCCGAATAATATGGCTTGCTAGTGGCAGAATCAGCTAGAATCCAGATCTCGAGCTACTGTTCAAAGGCTCCCTCACCCTCTACACAATGTTCCCACACTTCATGTGACTTTCTGCTACCCTCAGATAGCAACTCCTTGTTAAAATCTGCGTCCTGAGCAATGTTCTCAGAACAAACCAGTATGTAGGTAAATGCGCAACGAGTTTGACTTTCTGCCCTTATTGGTAATACCAAATTGAGGGAGAAGGTTTAAACATTAAGACTCTGACCTGTCTATTAGGTGGCACACTATTTAACAAACCACATAAAGAACCCAACCTGAGAGGGAAAACAACCCATGGAAACTTAGATCAGCTCTGGACGAAAATCATCATCACTGATGCTCCTAGTTTTTAATCCTAAAAATGGTGACAATGACACCTTCAACATAATTCTGTTGTGGTGTGGAGTGGTATGGTGTGTTGCAGGCAGGAAATGTTTCTGTTGAGTTGGCTGTCACATTTTAATAAACCCATTAAAACCATAGATGATGGCCCATTTTGTTTCCCAAAATGTTTTTCTTAGTATTAGTAAAAGTAAAATTGAACCTTTGTGTGCCAAAATTTGGACTACGTATTAGTTAGATTTGGGGGGATTGTAAGGTGACAAGTGCCTCGGTCAGGCTGTTTCCAGAATGGAGTTGTGGCAGCGGGGAGACAAAACTCTTCTCTGCGAACCAGAACAGCCACTCAGCCAGCCTCATGGCCATGGAATACCGTCAAGTGTTGGTAGGAGCATGTTGTCCTCACCCCAGCCCTGCAATCCCCCTCAACCATTTTGACACTTTCCTCACTGTCTCAATTTCCTTTTGAGGTATTTTCACGTACCCACCCTCTACTGGCTGACTGGTTCTCTCCCCATGTGTCGTATTCAGATTCCTGAGAGGGAGCCTGAATGGTCCAGCTGACCATCATTGCTTCTGACTGGAAGCTCTCTGGAAGTGGCCCTCTTAATTTACAATCAGCCTGTGGACCAAGTGTCTGTGGTTCCCGTCCCCACCTTTGGTCCATTCAGCTATGCCTGGGTTGGTCATGCGGTACAGACTTGGTCACATATATCTGCTCCCTCAGTGGGAAGCTGTGGGCAGGAAATTATCCTCCACCCAGCATGGCATAGCATGCACCGTGAGTGGCCAACACAGGAGAGTTTGGTCCAGAAAAATGTGATTTTGTGAAGTTAAAGAATATTTTAATGAAAATTAAAATTTGAAGTTTATGCAGCAATTTCCATAAAGCTAAAAACCCCAATATCCTCTAAGTCAAGAGCCATGAAAAACCACTTAATAAATAGGTAAAACTATTTGTGATGGGCATGTTGTACTCAATTACTCAATTCAACGAGTATTATTTGAAGATTTAAACTCATTTACTGGGGCATCTGGGTGGCTCAGTCTGTTAAGCTGCTGCCTTCGGCTCAGGTCATGATCACAGGGTCCTGGGATCGAGTCCTGAATCAGGCTCCCTGCTCAGTGGAGAGCCTGCTTCTCCCTCTCCCTCTGCCTACTTGTGCTCTCTCTATATATATAAAATAAAGAAATAAAATCTTTAAAAAAAATAAAAACAAACTCATTTACTTATATGTCCTGGGTTGTATAATTGGAAAGTGTTAATTCTCTTAAGTATTTTAGATAATCCTCTCCTGATTTTTATTTATTTATTCAAAAGGAAGTATATCGGTGAAAACCGTTATTACAAAATCTCTTCCTTGTGGGGCACCTGGGTGGCTCAGTCGGCTGTCTGCCTTCAGCTCAGGTCACAATCTCAGGGTCCTGGGATCAGGACACAGGTCAAGCTCCCTGCTCAGCAGGGAATCTTATTCTCCCTCGGTTCCTCCTCCTGCTCATCCTCTCTTTCTTTCTTTCTCCCTCTCCCTCCCTACCCAATAAGGAAAAAAATCTTTAAAAAAAATGAAGTATCTCCCTGGT
This sequence comes from Mustela lutreola, assembly GCF_030435805.1. Lineage (NCBI taxonomy): Eukaryota > Metazoa > Chordata > Mammalia > Carnivora > Mustelidae > Mustela > Mustela lutreola. Next base: position 94,926,242 of record NC_081297.1, read on the forward strand.
GTAATGCAGCTGGTTAGCTCAGTTAGAGCATGATGCTAATGAAATACCTGTAAAGCTAACATATCCTTCATCTTGATGATTTTTTCCTGATCCTAAAGACCACCAAAGATTTGTTTCCCTCCACATTAAATTTCACGATCTCCCCATAAGCTTTAAAGGCCTTCCAGATATCATGCCTTATCTCAAGCTGTGGTCTGGTTAGGCTAAAATTTTCTCACTCTATTATTATGTCTTCTCTCTTCTTTTAAATAAAAGATCCCTTTTCCTAAGATTATGTCTACTTCAGACTGGCCAGATTCATGCCTTATTACCCTTCTTTTCCTCTTTCCACAATCAGTTCCAATTCTACCTTTTCCCAGAAAGCTTCTGGGAAAAGGTAGAGTTGATGACATAAGGACCCAGGATTGTCATACACCAAGCCCTTAAGTTATAGCAGAATGAGGTTCTCTTTTTTCCCCTCAAGCTCAGATGGTAAAGAGGATACTTCTATAGCCTTTTCCTCAGATTAAGCCTAATCATCTATTTTAAAATCACATTTAATTTATGAGGAATAAACTAGAAAATCTATTTGTGCTTCCTTTGATACAAAAGCCTCTGTATTTTTCATGTAAAGAAGGTGCTTCTCAATTAACATTCAACAGGGGCTATTGTGACTTCTGAGAAGACATGCTTGACGTCTCCATAAAGACTTCTCCTTGGAGTCACTGAAAATATCTTCATGGCTTAGGCCACTTCTAAGCTGTTGGTCTCTTGTGAGAGATCATATTTGCTGCTCTTCACAGATCAATGAGTTAGAATTAGGTTTACGTTTTTACATGTAGCAGAACTTACTTATTCAAAGGACTTCAATGTGGAAGACTCAGGAAGCACAAGGATGCATCCATCACTCACAACATTATTAGAACGCCTTCCCTGGAACTGCCTTCAAGAAATCCTCAAGAAAATCACTGGGATTGGATTACGGTGATGGTCTCTATCAGAACTGAGAGCTGAGTTGAATGCTGTATTTCTAATATTGATCTCACCCATCACTCAAAGAACAACCAAGTGCACTTTGGAAATGCCATTGGACATCTTTCTGGATTTTTCTAAAGATGGTGGAACTATTAGAGTTTAAACCACATTCAGTAAGTGGTTAAATCAAGTCTGGGTTTGGAAAAGTTACACCAGATCACCAACAAGTTGAATCCTCCAAGCAGACTTTTTTTTTTTAATGTAAAAAGTAAGAAGATTTTATTGACTTTTATATGTTCTTAGAGAAAACTATTCACATGTAAAAGTTTGTCATTTGACAGGAGATGTATTTACACTTTATTTTACACATAAATTCTTTCATTTGGGGTCAGACATAATGTTTCATTTCAACAGGACTCCCACATGATTATAGTCCCAAGCTCTTGAGATAATGGCATCATCACAGGGCAAGGTAAACTACACTGGTAGGGATTTCACTTGTATCTGTTGGGCTGGCAGAAAGAAAGGGATACTTAAGATGGTGAAAGTCCCTGCCACAAAACCTGAGCTCAGACAGGAGAACAAAGACCCAAGCAGGAATCTGAAAACCCTCTGACCCCAGGCTCCCGTGGACCAATGGGATCCTGACAAGCTGGAATCTGAGACCCCCGCCCCGGGCTCCAGTGGACCAATGGGACCCCTACGAGTGGGTGAAATATCCAAATAAGGGAAACTTGCCCAAAGACTCCTGAACTCCCCTCCAGGCCCCTTAAAAGCCCCCTTCTCCCTGCCTTGGGCGCGACTTCCGCCACTCTGCTTTCCAGAGTTGCAGAACCTCGCCCGAGGGTACCCACCTCCACCGGGCACAACTTTCCTGGCTCCCCTTCTCCTGAGCCCTGAAACTTCACCGGAGAGTGTTTTTAATAAATCTTGCCTTGCACCCACTTTGCCTGGTGTTGTGTTTATCTCGCTGGAAAAACTTTACAGTATCTGTTATTGTCCAATTACTGTAGCATAATGGAGTACATGCTGTAAGCAGATACAGAGGAAGCGATCCATAAAAAAGGTGTAAAACACAGGTAAAGAAAATATACAAATTGTGGTATTGCATATATATTTTAATCTATGGAACTGACATTTTTAACTCACTCACATATTCTTTTATGTGATATAAACACACCAAGGGAGCCTGCTTTTAAAATTCCTTTTTTTTTTTAAGATTTTATTTATTTATTTGACACAGAGAGAGAGAGAGAGATCACAAGTAGGCAGAGAGGCAGGCAGAGAGAGAGGGGGAAGCAGGCTCCCTGCTGAGCAGAGAGCCCGATGTGGGGCTTGATCCCAGGACTCTGGGATCATGACCTGAGCCGAAGGCAGAGGCTTTAACCCACTGAGCCACCCAGGTGCCCTAAAATTCCTTTTTAAGTTATTCTCTTAGTTATTCTCCTTTTTAGAGTCTACAAATGGGACATCTTTGTAAAACAGGACCCACTTGAATATACAAACAGAGCTGGATTTTTTTGAAATATATTCTACAAAGGGAGCGTTTTGTTGTAAATCCCACCCGGACTTTATTTGTATGTAGAAGAACCTTGGGGAGAAGTCATCTGCAATTCATTTTTAAATTCCTAAATATTGAATTCAATGTCATTATTCCCAGGGCAATTCTGTTTGGAAAAACTGAGCTTTTTTATTTTTGATTTGAATTTACATCTGATTCACATTTTTAAAAAATGTTTGCTATATCTCTGATATTATTAGAGATTTGTTTTAAAAGCAAATGAAAACCTAGGGGAAATAAACAAGGAAACGCCCATAGCAGGGTAAAATCTTAACATCTGGATATTTGGGATGACTGGTCCCTTAGGCTAATGGCAATTTACTTTTAAATACCACTTTATAGGTGACAGTTTACAATTTACAAATGGTTTTCACATCCACTATCTCATTTCATCTATTGGACGAATTAGGCAGTTTATTTCAATGTGTGTGTGTATGTATATATTTATAGTTTACATATTTATTTAATGTTTATGTATATTAATACAATAGTTACATATTTAATTTTATATATTTATACAGTATTATATATTACATATATGTATTTTTATATATACAGACACACATATATATATTTACACATATATATCATTCTAAGATACTAAGAACCTCATCTAAAATTGTGTTTGGGCCACAGCCACTCTGCTATTTTTTAACAGTATAATTTAAATTGCATCTGTAAAATGAAATAGTCACATATCCCATGAGAATCCTTATTTATGGGCAGAGATGTCACTGAAAGATTTCCAAAAAAGACTGTGCTTTTGGTTTTTAGCTACAGTTGTTACCACCATGTCCTGCTATTGATAACTCTTTTTTCTAAACACCAAAACAAGCAGCAGAATGTGTCTATTTAGGAAATAAAGTCAATTTTATATGAAGTGTTAACTCTGGTAGTCATAAGTGCTCTTTGCCAAATGTTTTCAAACTCTCCTGCCTCCAGGCACATGGCAGGATTGCACTTTTGAGGTTGGGTGGGACCATGACATTAATTCTGGTCAATACATTAAGCAAAAATGATGTCAGTTCCAAGGTCTATGCCAGGAAGAAGCAATTAATTGTCAGTCCAAGACCCTCAGGAAATTGAATTCTTTCTACCATGGTGGCAAGCAGTGGCTGCTCTATCCATCTGGATTCCAAGATGAAGATGTGGTAGGACATAAAAATAAGACTCTGTTATTAAATCACCTTGAGTCTGAGCGGTTACCATGGCCAGCCCAGCCCATTCTCACTAACTTGGCCATGAGCCGGTTGTTTGGTATCCTGAAGTAAAAGGAGGAGTTACTTGTCTGAATATTTTATTTTACCACTGATCATTCTCATGCTCTTCAAAGACATCCTTAGATTATAGGAGAACAACCCTGTTCTTGACTGATAGATGCCAGAATGATCTGCCAGTCATCGTTGTTCGATCCACCGTTGTTCCCACAATTACAAATTACTGCAATAGCTGCCATCCTAAAAGCATGTAGAAGAGTGAAGTGAAGTGGTAACTTAAAAACACAGATTCACTCTGGCTGAGCCACTGAGGGCAAGGAAGACTTACTTGCCAGTGAGAGGTCAAAAGCCTGAGCTCTGTCTTAAATGGTAGGAAGGAATTCTTAGGGCAGATGACGGAGGGAATGAAAGAGCAGCCACCAGCAGGGTCTTTGTGCAAACTATAAAAATGTGCCCCCTCTCCCCCAACCCCAGGGATGCAGACTTGTGCCAGGACACAGAGTTTGTTAAGTGAAGCAAGGCTGCTTTCCAGCTCCACTCACGATCTCAGCCAAGTGTTTCTGGGCGGTACAAAAACCAAAAACCAAAACACTGCCACCAAAAAAACTGCTCAGCTGACTGCAATGATCCAGATCTGCAAGGCAGGGAAAAAATGCCTGGGGAAAGGCATAGCTGCAAGCAAAATCAAGACCCGTCCAAAGACCTGTAAAGCGTGCGTTATTACTAGAGCACATGTGCACTGTAGTGGGCAGCAACAGCTGTGGAGCTGGGCTGGGTCAGCTCACAGGGAACTTAATATCCCAAAGACAGGAATGGAGCCAGGGTGTGAGTGAGGAGCTTGCATGGTGGGGAGCCCTGCTGGACTCCTAGGCAGAAGGCAAAAAGAGCACTCCTGTTTATACTTATCCAATTGGAAACTCTCCATTGAAACAAATCTAAGCCCATTGCCCAATCTGTTTACATGACTTTGTCAATCCTCATAAACCCAGGGAGGGACATGACAGCCACACAAGCCTGGGAATAGCAGCCCCATGGGAAACCATTGCCCCTGTTGTGAAATCAGGCAGGGCAAAGACAAACCACAGCAGCCTGTTTTTATAAAATGGTGATGTGTTGTTTATCATGGACTTTGGGGCACTGGATTTCGGTTTTTTGACATATTGTCACTGGTGGTTTGGGTGCTCCGTTGAATTTTGTGCCCCAGGTAAGTGCCTTACTCTCTCCCCACCAGCCCCAGCCCCGCTGATCAGATTTGCCTTGCATGGAAGGGTGGGACTGGGAACAGAGCTGGAACCTGGGCCGCACAACAGAATCAACTGGGACTTTTTAAAAGCTCTCCATGGCTTGACCTCACCACAAACCAATTAAATCTGAACTTCTGGGACCGGAGCCCAGGCATGGGTGCATTTTAAAATCTTTCCACATGGTTCTGTTTTGAAGCCAGGGTTGCAAACCACTGCCTTAAACAGATATGTGGGATTAGATGTAAGGAATGAGGAAGACGGAAAAGTCAGGACCCTGGCCTGGGTAAGCAAGTGGATGATGATTCTATTTTGTAGGGGAGCTAACTCAGAAGAAGGAGGGTTCCAGAGAGAACAGATCTGGGGGTGGAGAGGAGAGCAAATGAGCTCTACCTGTCTGGTACTAGCTGGTACTGAAGTGGAAATGCATAGATGACCATAGGGCTATGGACCTTCCAGTAGAGACAGAGACTCGGGAAGGAGCGTAGAGGCAAAGGTAGAAGTTGAGAGGAGGTGCGATTGTACCCAGAACACAAGGAGGGGGCCCGAGGTGGGGACCCCCTACTGAAAAAGACCATTCCATCCCTAAAGGGATTCTCTCCCGACGCCCAGTTCCATCTTAACCACGGCAGCAAGTGCACCAAGATCCCTCCAGAAAGGTGACCTGAGTACTGTTTGTAGAACCACATCATAGCACTGGAAAAACATACTGGGATTCTTCCTTTGGCTCAGAATTCAAATGCTAGGGAGGAAGTGACCAGGGCGTGCCTGCAAAATCCTTGGTTGATCCACCAAAGAAGAAACACAACTAATTATCCACTGTCTTTCCTCAAGCCTGCTGAATCAGAAGAATCAGCTAGGACACCTCTTCCAAATAGGAATGTTCATACTCAGACCCAGAGCTGCTCACTGAGAACCTCTAGGAGAGGGCCCTGGGACTCTGCATTTTTAACAGGTTCCCAGGTGACTCTTAAGAGAGTGTGAGTTTGGGGGTGCCTGGGTGGTTTAGTGGGTTAAAGCCTCTGCCTTCGACTCAGGTCATGATCCCAGGGTCCTGGGATTGAGCCCTGCATCAGGCTCTCTGCTCCGTGGGAGCCTGCTTCCTCCTCTCTCTCTGCCTTGCCTGACTACTTATGATCTCTGTCTGTCAAATAAACAAATAAAATCTTAAAAAAAAAAAAAAAAGAGAGAGAGAGAGAGTGAGTTTGGGAAGCGCTGCTCTGTGGACAAGAAAATTCTCCCTCTTTGCCCTGGTTTGTAGCAAAGATTGTCTGGGGCTTTTCTAGTTTGGCCCAGGATGGCAGAAAGTGATTGGCTCGATATGGCAGAATCAGTGGAAAGATTTTATGAGTTGGTCCTGTCACTGGAAACATTCGGTTTCCCATTTAGGGCTTCTTTTCCTCCCCTTGCCCAGTATGATGTTCAACCCTGGACACACTCACCCAGTTCTCCTAAGAGAAAACGTTACCAAAACCAGCTTGCTGCCTTGAAATTTAGGAAGATAAATCCTTTCCTGAACCTATCTGCTGGCATGTTCATCTATTTCCAGTTAGTTTTATACAGACTGAAATGTCCATGTTCATGCATTTGGTTCGAATCTGTTTAGAAAAATAGTGCCCTTGAAAGAAAGAAAAGATTGCAATTGATCTTTGGGGGGAATCAATCTAAAACACTTCTCCAAGTTTTGCTTTGGGGGATGTTTTCCTCTTTTATATTTGCAGCTTGTTCTTGTGCAGCTGTTCTCCTAGGAAACAGCACTTTTCCAAGCTTGACAAAGAAAAGCCTTGGGGAAATAAAACTTGGATGTGATGAAACGCACGCAGCCCAACAACTGGAGAAGCTCCTTTCTTGTCTCCAAGCCTCAGGCTTGTAAGTAGCTCTTCACACAGTGGATTTAAGTGTTTATATATGAAAAAAATTAACTCATGGTTAATCAGCAGATATTCATCAAAATTATTTCAGGAGAAGTGGCACTGAAGACCCCTGAACAGACAAGACGGAATCTGACCGTGGTGTTCTCTGAATGAGGTAATCAGCCTGTGATGAGCAAAGGAATACGTCTCCCCAAAATTAAATTCATTCATGCAACAAAGGCTCCTATGTGTGCAGACACTATGCTGGGCTCTGGGAATAGAAAACAAGTTGCTGTCTTCCTGAAGCATACAGAGAGATAAGAAAACACACACACACACACACACACACAGGTGAAACAGCACATAAATACAATATCAAATTGTAAGTGCTCAAAAGAAAACAGACTGATCCACTGAAGACCAGTTACTGGGAGACCCCAGCATTACCGTGATGGATGAGGGCTCACAAAGGAGGCCATATTGGACTGAGGTGTAAACACCGTGAAGAAGATTTTGGAGAACTTTAGGAAGAGCTGGAGTCAGACCCAAGTGGGAGGCATGTAGAATTGGCCCCTCAAAGGAGGGACTTAAGGGAAAATTTGTCTCTAAGGGAATGATTGAAACCATCCAGAACCCTAACTTGCAGATTCAGACCCAAGAAGGGCTGGCAAACCAGACAGTGAGTCCATTACAAGATGGCGGAACCTTGATTCCCAAGATGCGGGGGCAGCCAGGCAGGGTTTGAGGTGACCAGCGCCCCAGACTGGCTATGTCTGGCAATGAGTGGCAGCATCCATTCACCCCCCCCTCCCCATTCAACCCCATCCATTTAAAATATCTGTGTCACTTTCTAAGTGTCCCAATAGGTGAAAATGTTTGAGAGGCCCTGCTTCAGGGTTTAGGCCCACCCCAATAGCTTCGTAATTACCTACCTGGGACTAACCACAACTATGTGTATAGGGTACCTCCTCAAGTTTCTTCACTATCTATAGGAAGCTCTTTCACACTGGAACGCATGTCTGGCCGAAGACACATGCTGAGAAGAACAGGGATCTGGAAAGCTGTAGAATGTGAGGTAATGCTATTTGATTGTGACACCACCCTAAGGCTACATGGGGAAAGTTGTGGAAAGCTAGGTCACGGGGGCAGGTTGTGAGCCCTAGGGAAGGGGCAGCTGGTGGCATGCCTCCTTCTCTGCTTCACCACCAACAATCTTCTGTTTTGTTAACTGATGTGAATGGAAATTATTTTTTATTGGCACCGTAATCTGTATGCGTATATACCTACAGTTAGTCAGCTTAAGGATATGATCTCATCTCACTGTGGAAAGGGCTGTGTACCTGATGGTCAACATCTGATCTATGTAAACATGTATAGATGTGCTGGGGGGGGTGTGTGTGTGAGAACATTCAGGTGTGTTTACCAGCGGACACCCCACACATAGACTAGGGATCTCAGAGACTCTCACAGACTGCTGGAAAAAATATTTGGAGAGCCTAAAAACTTTTCCACTTTCCCTCTATGCAGAACTGATAAAGCATTATATTTCTTCTTCTCATTTCCTCTTAATTTGCAACACACATGTGCATGTGCACAAACACACACACACACACACACACACCAGCCACCTAAACAAAAAATTCAGGTTCCCATGTGGTATGTCCCAGCTACCAGGTGTGTCAGGAAAAGGAAGGGACAGAGGACCCAGCCAGTGCCTTTGAAAGGAGGTGGTGGGGGTGGGGATTGGTCAATGTCATTAAAAGAACCACCTGCACACGCCAGGGTCTGTGCCTTTTGGAGGCTGCTTCCCCTCACACCATCCCCTTCTTCCATCACAAATGACCTTCTGGGAACTCAGAGGCAAAAACAGCCTCTCTTACTAAGAGGTTCTGCGTTGAGGTTGCCTAATCGCACAGACAGTTTATGACACTCTGGGAATGGGAACTTCGTGTTTTCCTGAATTTCTGATTCTTAAGGCCTTAATTTCCGTTTCACCTCATGATGCTTGTCTCTTCATTATTTGGCCAGCCCCTGATTCTCGAACCCGCCCTCCCACCTACCCGCCCTCTCTCCCTCCGGCTTCAGCCCACCCCCACATTTTCTTCCCAACTCAGCCTGGTCCTCCTCCCTCTCTCACTGCTACTTCAATACAGCCATGCTTACTCTGACCCGCTGCCTGCTTCCCAAGTGTTCACAGGGCTCATGGGTTTATGACTCAGACTCTAAGCTCAGGTTATGCAAGCATAACCCACAGACCTTTTTGATTTTGCTGAGCAATACAAACCATGATTTATTTCTTATGCAATGAATCAGCCTCAAAGGACAACAGGGACCGGTTTTTTTGGTACTTAAAAAAAATGGTAGCTTTTGCGTAAAGAACTCAAGCGGGTGATATTTCAGGCACTAGCTGCATGGACCTCAGGCAGACATGGCACACCAGTTTCTGTTCAGTTCAAGTGCCTTTGCAGAGGAGTCTACATAATCACCATTTGCCAACAGAGTGTTGTTAACTATAGCACTCGAGGTCTTCACATGGCACCTTCCAGTCCTAAGCAAGGCTGTGAAGAATTGTTTTGTAAAATAAAACTACCAGCCGGGGGATAGATTGTGACAACCAACACTGACACACAAACAGGTAAGGGTGTGTCCCAACAATGAAGAGCATTTTCCTTCTCATCTGAAGGCTGGGGGTGCAGGGAGGGGGGCTGAGGGGGGTTGGGGTTGCAGGTGTGGGAGAAGAAAACTACAGTAACACTGATAACCCCTCCATGGTTTTTAGACTCCAATACCAGGAGCAACACAGCAATTGCAAAGTCCAGAACCCTGAGAGTTCCAGCACTCCCTGGAGCTTATCTACTCCGGCCGACTTCTAACACAGAACTCCCCCATCATCCTCAGTGGAGTGTCATCGAGATCGAACACCTCCAGCGGAAGATGACCCACCACTTGGCAGGAAGCTTTTCTGGGATCTGCCTTCCTGAAATTTCTTACCGTTGAACCACCTCTTAGGCTGTTCTCATTAAAGACACCTGAGCAGCAGCATGGGGTTATGTGTAAGAGATCCCGCTTTGGCCCTCCAGCCCTATCATTTGGTAGCTGTGCCACCTTTGCGCTTCCGTTTCTGCAGGTATGATGCAAAAGCAAGATCATAATCATAATAACTCATAAGGTTTCTATAAGTAGCAAATGATATTGCACAAACAGAGCCCTTCAAAAGGAAGCTGGCACAGAGAAGGAACATGGTAAGTATTCCTCGCCATGCGAACGTGCCCTGCAAAGTCTCGCCCTCTCGAGGTCAAACATCTCCATTCCATCAGCCCTGTTGTGTATCATGTCATTCTAGAAAGAGCTCCCATCTTAAAAGCTCCTCCATCACAGTGAGATGCACAGAAGTGGATTTAATATTCCGTTGTGGTAGACCGTGCCCCCTGATTAGATGGAAACAGCACCCGCCCTGACCCAGACTTCACAATTTCACCAATGCTTGCCTACGATGTCATTGGCTCTTCGCCCTTCTAAACCACATCACTGGGTGCTGTCAGTCTTGTAGACACCTAAAACTACCAGCCCTTTTTCATGAAAACTACTGTCAAAGCAAGCCTTTCCAAACAATGTTTATGTGATTTATTTTGGGTGTAAGAATACATTTACATCTATTAAAGTAAATTCTTGGTGTGGGATCTTGCTTCCAGTCCTTTGCAATACAGTTGCCTTCCGTTTTATTATTCAGTCTTTCCTAATGTTGTGCCATGTGCAAAACTGGATAAATATGTTTTATTTTTATTCGAGTGGTGGATTAAAGTATTACCCACACATAGCCAAAGAGAGAGCCCTGTGGAAAACCACTTGAGACCTCTATCTCTAAATGATCAGGTCTTCTGGAATGTTTGACTTAGGACTCCACCTAATTTTATTACCATTACCCTTGCCTTTTCCCATCTTGTTCATAAAGATAGCATGCCAAACGCAATATATGCTTTTTCTGTTTCAATTTCTTATGGGTAAAAAAAAAAAAGTTGATCTGGAATTATTCCTTCTTAGAGAGAGGTAATAGTTTTACGTAATCCCTGGGTACAGTGCTGGCCCCCACCACCATGCCCCAGAGCTCAGGGCGTAGCTACATGGGCTTGCCAGAGATTCTTTTTTTTTTTTTTTTTAATTGAGTTGATAAAAATCCAGCATGATTAATAGATCAGAATACGGAAGGGAGTCTAGAGAAGCAGCTGAGACCGGACGGTTTGGTGTTGTACCTGTGGTAACCAAATTCCATTCAAGGGTCACCTTCTTTTCTGTAGAAGATCCTGTTTGGATCTGGTGCTTGAGACCTGAGGCTCAGGTCATGACAATAGAAGGGTTACTCCCAAAGGTTTTCAAGGACTGCCTCGGAAATCTGCCCTCAGGAACTGCAGGGGGAGCGAGGACGCCCATCCCCCCTGGCTGTAGCAAAGCCCCCAGAGGGAAGCACTAGCTTCACACAGCAAAGGAGAGCAGGAGGGACCTGTATGGGTTTTGACTTAATATGGGTGTCAAGGAAGTTGAAGGATTTTCATGCTGGCAGCGAAAAGAAGAGCTCTGACTTTTTTTTTTTTTTTTTTTTTTGAGAGAGATAGAACACTCGAGCAAGGGAAGGGCAAAGGGAGAGGGAGAGAGGGAGAATCCCAAGCAAACTCTATGCCCAGTGTGGCGCCAAACTGGGCTTGAGTCCACAACCCCGAGATCATGACCTGAGCTGAAATCAAGAGTCAGATGCTTAACCTTAACTGGACTCCCCAGGTGCCCCTTTTAAAATTACTATTATTATTATTATACTTCTGCCTTGTCCTACAATTCCTCCTTTGCCAGTCTACTTTCCCAAGAGGGAAATGTTCATTTGGCTTGGGGCTCATGGGAGTGTGACGTGGGGTTAACCAGAATATGCCCATCTTTGCATGCAGCTTACATGCAGGAGGGAAAGGTGATGACTACAGAAGAGATCAGGGGAAGAAAAGGCAATGGAGGAGAGGGTTGATGCAAAGGCAAATAAGAAGAAAACTTAAAATAGAGAGTGACCATGGTCATTTTATTTGATTCCTTACTCAGACATCCACTTTGTGGGGAAAAGGCCTAAACTGACCACACAAGTGTTGGCAGTAGACAAAACCAGAAATTTGGTCCCAGTTGTCTTAACTCCATTAGGCCTGAGCTCTTTCCTCTGTACAATAAACGCCACAAGGCACCAGCAAAAGAAGTTCTGTGACCTTCTCAAACACCGACGTTTTAGGCACTGGCGTGTTCCATTCTGAAGGGTTAAGAATCTTCTAGCAATCTGGAGGTTACAGAAATGAGGGTCAGGCCCTAATTCACGGCCACACAGAGCCATCTGCATACCTGGATTGTCCTAAAGCCAAGGCAGGGGCAAAGCATTGTCAGCCCTGTGTGGAAGGGATTCCAGATGACCACAGGTTGAACCCCCAGAATGTGCAAAGGCCTCCCATCTACAACCTGGAGGCCGATGGCCCGGATCCCAGATCTCAGCAGTCCAGGACACTGGAGAAAGATTTCTCTGACGCCTCCACCTCCAGTTCTGAAACAATTTCACGTTTCAGAATGGGGCTGGGACGGAGGCAGCCCTGCAAACTCTGAGAGCTACAGAAGGAAGCAGGCCAGGAAGGAAAAGTTCAGTCTCAGCAGTAAGGACAAGTGTAGAAATGCAGGAAGGGAACCCAGAATGCAGGCTGGGGCTGGGGCTGGGGGCGGGAGAGGGGGTCCATTTCCAGAGCCAGGCAGTGCTCTTTGTTTGGGCACACTTTTCCTGTCAGAAAGCCGATGTTCTCACCACATAAATACTTGTCCACATTAATAACAGCATATGAGGCCGCTGTCTGCAAAGATGCCAGGTTGCATGCAAATGGACTCCAAATACCTTGGAGGGTTTCATAAAAATAAGACACGGGGCCCCGAAAGTCTGTCAGAGGAGAGGTGTCCTCTAACGATGGTGGGAGGGAACGCGTGAACAGCTCAGGCACAGGAGCCTTTTAAAATGGGACGCATTGGCCCAGAGCCCATTGAACGTCACCGGAAAGCTGCTGCAAGAGGTTTGCTTCGCGGAGGCTCGGCTCCCCGAAGGCCATCCCTGAGGTTTTACCGCCATCAAGTGGATACCTGGAGTATGGCGGCTGCGGAGCGGCCCCAGCCTGAAGTGAGAGGCCCAGAGGGGAGACAGTCTATTTCCCACCTATCGGTGAAAGCTGGGAGGAAGATTGTTGAGGTTCCTTTTATTACCTAGTTCAAAGGAGAGGCCATTTGGGTTCCCAACAGTCAATCAACGGGCATTACTCAGGGACCAGGCTGGGCTAAATCTGCACATACCATTTCAGCCCAGGGATGGTGGAGACCTAACAGGAAGTCTTTGAAACCCTCTTCTCCGGTATCACAGCAATCGCCAAGTGCCAACACTTTCAGTCCCTGCATTGTCCCTATTTTAACAGAAGAGTTTAATTATGTCCTGAACATGTAAGACCTGAAGACAGAGTAGCGGCCACAGGGATGACAAGGGCTGTTTGAATGGGGGGAGAGTTTATCTACCTCCTGGCAAGGAAAAGAATTCTGTGAGGGGATGGTCTACTTGTCCCAAGGCTGTATTTCTTAGAAGAGAGTACCATTCCCGTGTTTTCCCCCGTTTTTGAAGAGGTTGAAGAGTTAAAAGGTCTGGGAGATGCTCTTCCCTAACAAGAAAGCAGATCCAAGGTCCTCTGTGGCTTTACCTTTCACTCAGCCCCCTTTGCTTGGTTGATGGGCTAAAGTCCAGAGGAAGAAAGAAAAGAGGTGGGGGTCGGGGGATGTGTATTTCCTGAGTACTTACACTGTGACAGATAGACTTGGAATTCTATTGTGTTTCCCTCATAACAACCTCACCAGGTTATGGCCTCTTAAGAAAAGACTAAAATGGTCTAGAAGGATCCAAATCATGATTTGTAATTCCCCCTTTTCAGTGCAAAACTAGGCTAATGTTAGTGCAAAGCCTTGTGAGAAACAATCAACCAAATCTCTGTGGCATGTCCATATCCGTAATTCAGAGTGTCGTTGGTTCACCTCCAGCATCACCTCAACCCTCTTCCCACACCAGGTTTTCCTTTTGATGAAAAGCAGAGTGTCGGGCTCTTTAGGAGGTAACCCCCTAACTCAGCTACAAGGTTTTTAAATGTCATCCAATTTCAGTACTTGGGGATTTTTTTTTTTCTTCGTCAAAAACTGTTCCCTGTGGCTCTGCCCCATGCAGCTGTTTCTGGACTAAAGTAAATAAAAACTGTCAGGTGCTGTGTCTTTTCCAAAGGATATTATGAACCAATTTTGTCAAATAGAGATCTGAATATATGTCCTCCTACAATTAAACCTGGGGACCATGAAGCTGCCTTTGAAATCTTGTCCCTGTCTGACTTGGCCTGCCAAGCCCCATTCCAAGATCATGACTCCTCTGCCTTTCTGCAGCAAAACCTCAGGATCCGTGACCCTTCCTGGCTCCCCGTGTCACCCTTGCCCCTCACCTCAACAAATAGGGAAAACACACACATCTTTGACAAAAGGAGGAGAAGGAGAAATGTTTAGAGAAGGGTCAAGTGCACACCCAGTAGACTTGAACTTTAAACTTCAGCTCCAGGACCTCAGCTCCATCTGAAGATGAGTGCCCGCCGTCTCTCCTTCAGGTCCAGTGCACACCCCTCGTACTGTCCCTCTGCCACCATCAAGGACCTGTCACCATATCTTTATTGCATCTCCACGTGAGGAGCAGGGAATAACTTATTCTACAAGGAACACTCCCCATTGGTAGACAATGCCCACTTACGGAACACAGGTGGTGAACACAGTGTGAAGCTATTTACAGAAGCTGAGAGGCAAGGGGACGACAGAAGAATCTGTGCCAGGAATTTAGAGCAAGAACAGAGCATGAATTCTCCCGCCAAGGAGAAATTGGGGCTTGTCCCCTGCCCACAAGATACAGAAGAGAAAATTCTGGGAAAGCAGACAGGGGACAAATGTCCAGGGATGGACAGAAAATTTGGAAATGAAGACCAGTGAATTGGTGCTGGGGACCCACAGGACCCCGTGGTAGTGCCATAGAGATGGGTCCATTTGGGGTGACCCGTGGCCTCTCGTACCCAGGCAAGATGGGAGCGTGCCAGTCAGATGGCTTCCAGTGTAGATTTCAGCAGGGACAGAGAAGAGCCTTGGCTCTTCTTGCTCAGATTTGCAGTTCTGCTCTGGGCCGAGCAGTCCTCCCAAAACCAGCCTTGAGCGACCAGAGCAGGCTCCTGAAGCTCACTGAGCCAGGAAGCGTCAGATGACCGTGGCTTTAGTCACTGGTGAAATGACTGGGCTCAGTACGGGGCACACCCTGAGTTGCTGGAGGCTCCCTCCCACTTAAAAGTGCCTGGGACAAAGGAAAATACTAGAGTGCTAGGCCTTGGAGTCTTGTTAGCCACCCAGCAACTCCAGAAGCCAAGGCAAGGCAAGTTCTTCCCAAAAGGTTTTGTACAGTTTCCTCAGGTGGCTCGGGATTAAGCCCATAGCCCTTGGAACTCCCCATTGGTTGGCTGACTTGCTGTCTGTCCCACTCTTCAGACGGCTAACTGCCATCTTTCCTTCCTTCATAGTCATTGTAAGGGCTAGTCCGAGTCTGGGCCCGTGGGATGGAGAAATCCTTTTGGGAGGTCCGATTCTGAAAAGGAAGCAGCCATATTGTTAAGCCCACTCCAATTCCCTGATAATTTCAACAGAGCTCTGATCTGGGCAGGAACCTTAACTTTCTCCCCCTTCTCCCATCCCTCCCCCTGAAGTGCCCCTCCCTGGGAATACTCCAGAACACTAGAAATACTCCAGTCTCCAGTGCTAACCCCTGAGGCAGATCAGAGGAAAGGAGACACGTTGTCCTTCCAAGAGGCCATCTAGGAGCCCTCAGAATGGCTACAGCCTGTGTTCCTGAAGGACAAACATGCCCGAGAGCTAATGCCCCTGATGAAAAAAGAGAAACAATTTACCTGCAGCTGAAAATGGGTCGAATAAGGAGCGTAGAGTGTATCCCCTAGCTCTTCAAGACCTGGAAGAGAGGAAGGGGAGGGGTTAAAGCTCCGGGCCCAACCGGCTTCCTGCTCCGGCCTGTGCTCACCCCCATTCAGTCAGTCAGTCATGTCCTGCTATCTGCCTGTCTCCCCAGTAGAACGTTAAGATTCATGGAGGAAGAGACTGTCCCAGGCCCAGGGCAAGGCACAAAGCACGCACCACACTAATAAATGAATAGCTACCAACAGAGGATCACTAGGGAACTTTCCAGAAAGTTCCCTGCCAGGGCACCTCCTCCCAAGATCACCCCAAAAGCAATTTGAAACCAGTCTTTTCAGATACAGATCTGGCCAGAAGTGAATCTCACTGAGGATTTACCCACTTCCTTAACAGTCCACAAGAAAAAAAGAAAAAATTTTTTTTTCTTTTTACTTTCTTTGAGAGGGGGCAGAACTTTTGAGCAATTGTTTTCTGTGTCTCTAGGGAAAATTTAAACTCTGGAACAGAAGAGAAAACACATACAATCATCGTGAATACAATTAAAACAATCCGTTGACTTCCCCCCAAAATATACCTGTTCAGTACACTTCACACATACCTCAGATGCTTTCTCTATATAAGATCCTGTGGAAAATCTAAAGACCAGGGGCGCCTGGGTGGCTCAGTCAGTTACATGTCTGCCTTCGGCTCAGGTCATGATCCTGGGGTCCTGGGACCAAGCCCCACATTGGGCTCCCTGCTCAGTGGGGAGCCTGCATCTCCCTCTCCTCCTCGCTTGTGTTCTCTCTCTCTCTCTGTCATTCTCTCTCAGTCTCTCTCTCAGATAAATAAATAAAATATTTTTTTAAAAAAATCTAAAGATTAACCAGAATGACTCCTGGCCCGAGGCTAACGCTGGAAGACTATCTGACAGCCACGCAAATAGCTATGGAATGGGACACACTCTGATAAGAGCATTTCAAAGTTCTACAGCTTGTGGGCGGAGTGAATAATGAGACGGGGGAATGTGTGACTAGAAATGGACAAGGACAGGGAGAAGGACATGCCTGGAGCCTGGACGCACAGACAGGGAAAGGCGGTGACTAGAATAGTTTGGACCGAGCATGGCTTCCATGGGTCTTGGGTTCTGGCTGTGAAAAGCCTCCTCCCTGAGCAAATATGGTGGGTACTGGGGAGCCAGTGAGGTATGTGAGCAGGAAAATGTGGTAGTCCAAGAAGTATTTTAGGGAGAGGAGGGTGACAGTGGTCCATAAAATGAATGCAAAGAGGGATGGAAGGGAGGAATCGTAGTTAAGGTTTGATAACAGGGAGTTCAGGAGTGTGGTGATAGAACCAAGGCAGGAGAAAGGACAGGAGCTGATGGGAGCTAAAATATCCCCTCCAGCCATCCCCGCTTCCCTTCAGGCTTTCCAGTGCCCAGGAGAGGGACCGCAGCTGTTGTGAGAAGCACCAGGGAGCTTTGCACACGCACACACACACCCCCGCCCCCGCTGCAAGGGCAGAGGAAATAGTTAGCTGAAGCTAAGAATCTCGCTGGCTCCCATTCCTCTCTCCTGTCCCAAACCCATCCCCCTCCCTTGATTAGGCCCAGAAATCAATGTAAGCCCCAGAAACCAATGAATAGATTCCTTGGTTGTGTGTCCTTGGGGGCAAGGACAGTCACTAGCTATGAGTTTAGCCCCTTGTTTGTTGTGAGAACAATGTAACACCTGGTTTCTCACAACTTCAGGCAGGAGCCAAATCGCTAGACTCTTTCATGTCAGACAAAACTTCTTCCCTCCCACGGCCCCAGATGTGATTCTTCAGGATAAATCAGGATTCCCAGTAGCTTTATGGAGATCCCTGCTGGTTTATGAAAAAAGGGCTTTCTCCTGCCTCTGTGCTCTGTGACCATAGCAAGAAATCATGGCGCAGCTTTCTCTATTCAAATCCATAAAGGCTCCACATTTCTGGAAGGAATACCTATTTCTCTTTTATAAAGAACACAATCTCACCTGCCTGTCTCTAGAGATTTCTTCAGTGATTCCTTTGCTCCATCTTATTCTGACTCAGAGAAACCCACAGTGTATTGTGTAGGAAGTACGAGATTAAGACTCCAGAGGCCGGCTTCTAGTTCTATTAGAACTCTAACTAGCTGGATGTTTTTAAGCAGGATCTGAACCTTGGGGACCTTATCTATTCTGTCAGGGGTATGACCTGGACTGTCTTGAGCGTTCCTTACAGTTACAATATCCTACGGTTCTCCCCTCATCCTCTACAAGGGATCCTTGCCCAGCCATGCTCTGTACCTTGGGTGATTTCCTCTTGAGAGTAGGCTCTGTTCTCCACACCATAGCTCTGCTTCATGAGTTGAGGTTTACAAAACGTATCCTCAACTGGGTAATCCATGGGGTTCCGTTGCTTTGTAAGCAGCCGAAACTCGGGGGCAACGTAAGCCAACAGGAACACCCAGCCATTGGCCACCAAGGCCGAGCTGAGGATGGTATCATCCCACGTGGGGCCAAAGGTGGAAATCAGGAGCAGGGTGATCCACGCCACCCAGATGGCGATGGAGAGAAGCATGGTGAGGAAGATGTGGACCCCATGTCTCTTCCAACCGCTGAAGGCCCCACAGAAGATGAAGCAGGACATGAGGCAGGTCAGCGCCATCAGGAAGAGGACGTAGATGAGCAACATGACAAAGTCTTCATTGCGCCGAGAGGCTGAAAGCTCAGAGAAAATGGCGATGTTGGTCCTGTTCATGGTGAGGATGAGGTACTCCGCGGCAATGATGTCTTGCACGAGGCTGAGGCCCACGGCCAGGGCCAGCATCACCAGCAAGGACAGGGGCCTCCTCCCGTGCACCAGCTTCGTCAGGTTGAAAGCGTGAGCCAGGAGGCAGGAGAAGCAGAGGGAGAAGAGGACCCCGAAGAGGAAGAAACGGGTGGGCCCGGTGCTGCCGTCAAGCTGGATAATGAAGGCGAAGGTGAGGCCGAAGATCCCCAGAACGCCCAGGAGGAACAGGAACTGGGTCGGGAGCACTTTTCGCCTGTTGGAGTCTTGCACCTTGCAGACGAGAATCAGGAGAGCCAACATGAAGGCCACCGAGGTCACGGCCCCAACTGCAGCCACTGCTTCTAGGACAATTCCCCAGATTTCAGTCATATCACAAAGTCTGTGGTACCTGGCAGCCAGGCTGGAGCGGCAACCATGAGGGGATGCGGTGGCCATTCTGGTCCTGTGTGGAAGCAAAGTTGGGGGGAAGGAGAAGTGAATCTCCTAACACACTCAGGCACGGGGACCCAAAAAGATTGACCAGGGTGTTGCCCCTGAACTTGCCTCCTTAGATAAAGCAACGTGTCTCCAGCTTTCCTGGCAAATTCTAAAGACTGATGAAGGAAAACCTGAAATCTCCCCACACTTAAGCTATACTCATGGGTACCCTGACACCAGACGACTCGGTGCTTTGGTGAAGGGTTCTGAGGTCTCCTTTCAAAAAACTTGCCAGGGTTCCTGATATTGGGCTAGTGCTATGTCAGAATTCACGAACTCGGAAATCTCTAAGCTTAAACTTTAATCATCATTTATCGGTCTTGAGGGTTTTTTCCCTACCTTTGCCTGTGTCAGGCATTTGTAAGCATCCCATTCTTTTTTTTTTTTTTTTTTTTTTTAAGATTTCTATTTACTTATTTGAGAGAGAGAGAGAGATTGAGAGCATGCAAGCACGTGAGCGGGAAGAAGCAGAGGGAGAAGCAGACACCTCGCTGAGCTGGGAGCCCCATGTGGGACTCAATCCCAGGACCCCGGGATCATGACCTGAGCGGCAGGCAGATGCTCAACCAACTGAGCCACCCAGGTGCCCTGTATGCATCCCATTCTTTCATGGATACGAGGAGTTAATCTGAACTGTAGATTTCTCTGTGGAAGAACAAACATCCACTTCACCACTGCTGAAACCTCTTCATCAGCTCTGCCATCATATGTTAGAAGGGTTTTTTTTTTTCCCCTCCCTAAAGTTTGTAAAGCTGGCTCTAGTCTCATTCCAAAAAGTGATGTAAAGAGTCTTCTCTGTCCCAACGAGTTCTTTATTAACGATCTGTAAGGAAGGAAGTTCTGGAGGAGACACCAAAAACCAGTGGATAATCCAGTGAAAGATATTACCGATAGCTACTGCTCATTTTTACTCTGGATCAGAAACTCTTCCAATCACCTGTCATATTTATTAGCTAAATTTCACAGCACCCCCAGGAGGTAAAAAATATTAGTCATGTATTACAGATGAGAAAACTGAGGCAGAGACAAGGGATGTTACTTTCCCAACATCATACCATGAGGAAAATGGCAGAAGCAGGATTTGAACATAAGTTATCTGGCTCTAGGATCCCTGCTCTCAAATAAGTAATTAAACAAAGTCTTAAAAAAAAAAAAAAAACTGATTGGCTATACTTCCTTTATATTTCCCCTTATCTCCTACATCTGCTTCCTTCTCTGCTCCCACAAACTTCAAGTCAATTTTAAACCTAGCTGATGTCCCAAACGTCACGAAATCAAATTCCTAAGAATTCAGGGCATGGTAGGAAGATACATTGGGAAACTGGAAGAGAAAAGGAGTTTGTACATTTCCTTAAAATACATGGTACTCAAAGTCCAAAGTCAATGTCAGGGAAGATGTTGAAATTCGAAAGTTTATCATTTTTTTCTATATTATCTGGCTGTTTCTCTAGGACACAATTCCTTTTGTTTTATTAAATGCTATTTGCAACAGATTTGGGGCAGGGGAGGGGGCTGTAGATTTTCTTTTCCTTGATAGGATTGCTCACTCCACAGCAAAAAGTGAGTTGTGAACTGATGAAAAGTTAGTTGTGAACTGACTCGAGGAGAAATACAGTCAGGACGGGGAGTAGGGGACCAGACCAGGCTGGAGGAAGAGAAGGCTCACTGAGAACCCCTCCACAGAAAATAACCAGTGAAAGATGTTGGCCTCCTCTAAGACCTAAGAGGGACACACTGTGCAGAAAGGAATTGGAAGGAAGGGAAACCCCTGGACCAGGAAGCAGGGAAAGGTACAAAACATTCACTCCAGCTTGTCTCTTTACTGATAGCAGGTAAAACAGCCAGAATATCTTCACCACATGCCCATACATGCTTATAGACAAGATTTCTCTAGCCCTTCACAGCTCTGTGGGACGCTGTGATCACCCTAAGGAAAAAGAACACCTGTGTCTCTTTCTTCTATCTTACATCTTCAAGACCCAACCTCAAGCCAGGGAAACAGCACAGTGGGAAATGGAAGGAGCCATTGCTCACTAACTGCCCAGGACAAGCGAGCATCTTCGTCAATGCAGACAGAACTCAAACACCTGCTTCCCTTAAAGATATAAAATCCGGGGATGCCCAGGTGGCCCAGTCGGATAAGTATCTGACTTTTGGTTTCAGCTCAGGTCCTGATCTCAGGGTCGTGGGATCTAGAACCTCATATGTTGGCTGGGCTCTGTGCTCAGCTCAGAGTCTGCTTAAAAAATTCCCTCCTTCTGCTCCTTCCCACCCTCCAATAAATCAATAAATCTTAAAAAAAAAAAAAAAAAAAAAAAAGGGATGGGGCACCTGGGTGGCTCAGTGGGTTAAGCCTCTGTCTTCCGCTCAGGTCATGATGGAGCCCGACATCAGGCTTTCTGCTCAGCGGGGAGCCTGCTTCCCTCTCTCTCTGCCTACTTGTGATATCTCTCTCTGTCAAATAAATAAATAAAATCTTTTTTAAAAAGATCTAAAACCTGCATTTCAGTTAGGTGAGATAGTCATCACCCTAGTATTGTTTTATTCTCATGGCAATTAGGGGAAAAATTATATATGTATATATATGCAATTTAAAACACACGTACACATACATGATAATGCATCTGCTAGAATATTATAGGTGTGGTGTGTTAAAATAACTTAACTGAATTAAATAACAAATAATGTATAGCTTCAATCTATCTTCCTAACTTTTAAAAAAGATTTTATTTATTTATTTGACAGAGACACAACAAGAGAGGGAACACAGCAGGGGCAATGGGAGAGGGAAAAGCAGACTTCCCACCAAGCAGGGAGCACAATGCAGGGCTCCATCCCAGGACCCTGGGATCATGACCAAGCAGAGCAGAAGGCAGAGGCTTAACGACTGAGCCACCCAGGCATCCCTATCTTCCCAACTTTTTTATGAAATTCAACTTGCCACACTTAACTTGGTATTGTATCAGCCATTCACTCAACAAATGTTTCCTGAGCACCACCATGTGCCCGTCACTAGGCTAGAGAGTCAGTGGTTAAGGAGAAAACAGACAAGTGCCCTAGCAGAGCAGAAGGGACAGACAGACAGACAGACTGTGCCACTACTGCGACAGGCTTCCCATAGCCCTTTGTCACCAGGGTGTGTCACCTGCTCTCTACCGCAGGGTCACGCCCACCACACAGGGAGCACAGAGCAAGGAAATGAACAGGGTCCTGTTCTACCTCTTCAGGGCAGCGCAGGATGAGAAATGGGAGGAAGAGGGCAGGCACTCCTGAAACCCAAGTCCCCAGGGTCTGTTCTGCCTTGCCTAGGTGCACACCCACTGCAGGGGGGGTACCGGGAAGGGAGGAGTAGACCGGCCAGGCTGGGGGCCGTGCCAGGAGCATGGGAGAGGGAGAAGCCCCCAGCCCAGGGCTGGCTGTGAGCGCAGTGTACACTGGGGAAAGGAGAGACCCAGGCTGGGCGCATTTCCTCCACGCTCACCTTCACCTCTCCACCTCACCCCTTTTCAGATCTGTCATATGGCTGGGGCCTCGCTTCAAAGGTGGTTCCCCCTCTCGGTCAGCCCTGCCAGCTCATCCCTCCCCAGCTTTCAAGGTAGAAATGTCCCTTGAGGAGCAGTCATCAGCATGGCCCCCTAACCACAAAGGACTTTGGGCCTGAGGACTCTAAATCTTGACAGGGATAGATGAGGTGTTTGCCTGAAGGACGGTCGGTCATGGTGCTGGCCAGAGGAACAGTGAGGCCGAACCTCAGGCCCCCAGCTGAGACGGCCAACTGAGACCTCTGGGCCCCTCCCTTCTGGTGGCAGCTGCGCAGGACCTCTTGGCATCTGCAGACCGGGATCCAATGAAAGCAACGGGCCATGGGTGTGCAATTTCCCTGCATTTCACCTCCACCTCCCACCCCAATCATACATGGGGAGATGGGCAAACAGTCCCTGAAGTGCCTTTGGAACACTGTTCTTAGGGGCACCTGGGTGGCTCAGTTGAGCAGTGGCCTTTGGCTCTGGTCATGCATGACCTCAGGGTCCTGGGATCAAGCCTCGCATGGGGCTCCCTGTTCAGCGGGGATCTACTTCCTCTGCCTCTCCCCTCCCGTGCTTACTTGCTCTCTGGCTTTCTCTCTCCCTCTTAATAATTTTTTTTTAAAAACCCACTGTTTTTAAAGAAATGTTGACATTTTCAAGAAGACTCGAAGAGCCCACAGGCTCATCACTTGGTTTCAGAAATTACCAATAGATGGCTGATTCTGCTCGAACACCGTCACCACCCCCACTCACCAGATTATTTTTAAGCAAACCCCAGACATCCTATCATTTTATGCACAAACACTTCAGTGTGTATCTCGAAAAGATAAAACTCCTTTGTAACTTAACCACACTTCAAAAGTTAATAGCCCTGTAATATCAAATATCCAGTTAAGGTTCATATTTCCTAATTCTCTCACAAACCTCTTTTTAAAATTTTTCTTAGCAAACACATTTTATCTGAGTGACTAATTTTGTTGGAATTACCCTTACTTCACCTCTGTTAGCCCTCCTCCACCTCCTTCCCCAGCAATGACAGGCATTGTGCAATGGGTCTGAAATGTTCTAAGTACTTTGAATTTGGTCAGAGGAAAGAAAACCTCATCAGACTTATTAACAAGCCGTTCCGTACAGAGAAGACCTTGTGTCACCCAGGGAGTGGCCCAGATGAGTAAAAGAGACAGGAAAGGTGGCTCAGGGAAAGGACAGGGTTCTGAGAAGTTAAAAAGGACTTCTAGAAAGCGAGGTTTGTGGGAAAGAGGAAACAATCAGCACTTGAGAATAGGAACTGCCAGGAGCTAGCAAAACCACCTTGGAGCAGAACGTGAGGGCTGAAGCAAGAAAGAGAAAATGGAATGCAACCCGGAGTTCTTTGGGCATCCTCTGGAACCAAAGGCAAGGACAGAGAGATCCAGGTTCCAGCCAAGAAAGGACTAGCGTCTACAAAGACCACATGGGGGCTGAAAGAAGCAATGCACTATTGGACTGCTCTGAATGGGGACAGAAAGTCTCATCACAAACTCACTCTTAGCCCACACCACGCCTACTCTTTAGGGCTCTCCTCTCCTAACCATCACAAGCACCTCGTGCTGTAGCTCGAGCCATCAGGACCCCTGTCCTCCACCTGCAGCAACTGAGGCACACGTCAGCTGACTCAGCCCAGTCATGCAGAAAGGAAACGGCAGGGTGGGGGTTCAAACCGGAACTCTAACCCCAAAGTTACACTGAGGAGCTTGGTCTGGAAAGAACTTTAGAGCCAGGCAAGACCTGCCCTCGGAAAT
The DNA here is from genome assembly GCF_030435805.1 of Mustela lutreola. Taxonomy (NCBI): domain Eukaryota; kingdom Metazoa; phylum Chordata; class Mammalia; order Carnivora; family Mustelidae; genus Mustela; species Mustela lutreola. Next base: position 94,950,664 of record NC_081297.1, read on the forward strand.
GGGCATGACTACCTGGGACCTGCCCCAGCTGTTCCAACTATGCATAGTCTCGGATTCCTATATGGGAAAACAGTGACTGTCCCCCAGACTGGCTGCAGGAGGCAGGGCAAGAAAGGAGGTCTTGGGAGAGAAGGTGAGACCGGGCCAGGAGGTATATCACAGGGGTCTCCCCATTTGTGAACTGGGGCAGAGGCGGTAAATGCCAACTTCACATCTACCTCTGATTTGGGAAATGGCCTGAGAAATCCTTGTCCCACATTACCAGACCCAACACGCATGTCCTCTGGTTTCCCTCTCTCCAGGATCTCGTGAATATCCTACGTCTCCCCGCCCTAAGGCTGTCCATCTCTCCTGCACCACTTCAAAACACCCACCTGCTTCTCCGGCCTTGTTCCCTCTAAGCCACTCTTTGCAGGGAGGTGCGAGGGTGGGGGACCGGAGTTGAGGAAGAGCCATAATCCTGCCCTGTGCTTCCTATAGCACGCCCAGCCCTGCTATGCCTATTGCTAAGTCTGTATCTTCCTCTGGATTCAAAGGCTCTGAGTAGACAGAGACGTTCAATGTTTCTCCCTAGTCTCTGGACTAGCCCCCGCCACGTAGTAACCAGGATGGACGAGTGTGCACAGGGATAGGAGAGGAGTCTGGTGGGCGGGGTGGGGCTGCTCCTGAGATGGGGTGGGGTGGACCTGGTTCCCTCCCGAGCTCTTGTTTGCGGTCCTGAGTCCTAACCTCCCTTTCTCCTATCCCCTTCCCCCTGCAGGCTGTCTAGAACACACTTTGGGTCCGAGGCTAGGGGCTCTGGGCCAGGTCTGGAACCATGCTCCCGTGTAAATGCAACCGTGTAAATGACTCCAGGGGTCTCCCAGGAGAGCATGAATCCTGAGATTTCCCAGTAAGCGGAGAGCGGTTTACCAGTATCCGGTCCTCTGTTCCCACCCAACTCCCTGATGACTAAATGCTGCACTTTGGAGGAATGTGGTACAGTTTTAGTGCATGTAGCCTTTGACCTGGGACGTGAGGAAAGGACTTTCATTAGTCATAAGAGTGAGACCCCCTTCCCCTATTGCAGCCGCTCACTAAACTAACCACCCACCGTCCAGTAACTCACCAGCACCTACAAAGGAGGCCTTGAAGTCACCGGCACTGTCCTAAGTCCTTCTGGAATGAGTCAGGGCATGAAAAGTTATAAAGAAAAAGGAGAAGTAAAAGGCAGAAAGGAAGAAGCACAAGAGGAGGAGGGGAGAGGGGAGGGAGAAAGGGAGGGGGGGAAAGGGAGGGAGGAGGAGGAGGAGTCACGTGCTGGGCTCAACTCCAAGCCCGGTCTTGACCCCACCCCTTTAGAAAGAAGGGGTTTCAACTGCATCAGATGTGGACACAAATCTCCTGGAACGTCCCTCCTCTCCCCTGTAAAATGAGGGGGGGCTGCTGAACGAGAGGGTGAGAACCCACTCCAGTCTCACTGTTCACCCTTCTAGGAAGCTCCTTTTAGACGACTGCCAAATCTTTTCCCCTCCCCTTCATTCTTCTTCTTGCCCCACCGCCCGTCATGAAAAGTACACGTCCGGCCAACTCCGGATCAAACTCCCGAACAGGGCTGGAGGTGACTCAGGGTCTGAGTGCAGGCCAAGGAGAGGGCCACCAGGCAGAGGTGTACCTGTGGGACAAAGCCACCGGGTAGTGCAATGCTGACCCTAGACCTAGACTCAATCTTCACAGACACAGACCTATGGCACTGACTGCTAGGCAAGCACAGATGCCAGCACTGATGAGTCCTCCAGCTCCCCCCGAGGCTCCTCACTCCTCCCCAGGGGGGTGGGATGCTGAAGCCCACCTAGACCTGGAAGGGGGCTCAGGCTGGCAAGAGGCCCTGAGCCCCTCCCCTCGCCCCACCTCACCCCAGAGTATCTGAGCATGAATAACCTGGGGCCCAAGGCCTTGCCAAAGCCAATCTTATCTTCCTCCTATGAGACATATCTCATTCTGTCATCTGAAAATGCAGAGGACAATACCTACCTGTTAGCAATGCCTGGGGAATAAATACCAAATAAACTGTGATTGTTGAAACTGAGTCCTCACGTACCCCAGCCAGGCAAATATGTGAATTTTTAGCATTTTAGTTTTCTCCCTCCTCCTGAATTGTTCCATTTGATATATTGTAGTAGTCACTACATAATAATGAGTAAAAATAGTAAGGACTAGTGTCGCATACTGAGCTCCCCAGAGCCAGGCACAAATGCAGATTGCTCACGTGTTTATAAGTATTCTCTCATTTACATGTTTTTACATCTGTTATCTATCTCATTTACTATTTCTTCAACCCATTTTACAGGTGAGAAGCCTGACCCTTAGGAGTTACATGTCCAGGGGTGCCTGGGTGGTACAGTGGGTTGAGCATGGGACCCTTGGTTTTGGCTGGGGTTGTGACCTCAGGGTCATGGGATAGAGCCCAGCAATGCTCCCAGGGTTGTAGGATCAAGCCCAAGCCCCATATCGGGCTCTGAGTCTGCTTAGGACTCTCTGTCTCCCTCTGCCTCTCCCCCTCACTTGCGATTGCTCTCCTAAATAAATAAATAAATAAATAAGAATTTACATGTCCAGTGTCAAGTAGCTGCTAAGACTCTCCCTTCACAAGCAGTCTTAAGCATAATGTAATTTTTCATTTCATCTCGAAATCACTGTTAGGATCTCTGAAGCTTTTCTCCCTGACTCCAGCCTCTCTCCGCTTAAACGGACTCTGAGAAGTCTCCACAGTGAGCGAGCCTACACTCGATCAACAAACATTTAAGTGCCTATTTTGTGTCAGGTACTATGGTTAAATGTAGGAGTCACACGGATCCAAAGTGTGGCTGCTGCCCCTGGGAGGACTGGTAGGGTCCTACCGACATACAAACAAGGGGGCACAGGGTACGCAAGGAAGGCTGAGGGCACAGGGGAAACAGTGAGTTCTTCCACCTAATGGGTTTTTTTTTTTTTTGGTTTGTTTTTTGTTTTGTGTTTTAAGTTATAGAGACGAAGGAGGTGAGGCATGAAAGATGTCCAGCAAATAGTGGGAGATTTTTAGGAAGGCAAAAGTGACAGGGCTTGGGGAATGAAGGACCCCAGGTTCGTTCTCAGATTTCTGGCTTACGCAATTGAATGGGATAGAAACGCAGGCCAGGCCGGTGAGGACCGAGACCAAATGGAGCTGTGCAGAATATAAGATAAATATGGGACATGCAACAGGAGTCGGGGGAGGCGGGGGGGGGGGGGCATCCAGAAACGATGAGCACGAAGTCCTGAGAGCTTCCTCGGGGCTACACACTGTTTCATTCAATTCCCGCAACAACCCTTCTTCTTATGCCCCTTTTTCACAGCTGAGGCACAAAGAAATTAAACAACTTGCCTGAGATCTCACAGCACTTAGAAGCCAGGCTCCAGGACCCCAGGTTGTGCTGACCCCCGCCCCTGCCCTCGGACCTGCGTATCTGCGGCTTCCACCTTACACGTTGGTGGGTCTAGAGTTGGTATCTGAAGCTTTTAAAGGAGAACCAGATCACACAGGGAGCAAGTATGGAGAAGGGGGCCAAGGGCAGGACCAGGGGAATACCGCGTCGTCAATGCAGGAGTCCGCGAAAAGAGCTTAAAAATATGATCAGGGGTTGTCGATGATGATGATGATAAGTCAGAGTCGTTTCCCAGAAGCCAAGGAGCAATTTCAAAACATAAATAAATAAAAATAAAAGAGCAGTCGCTACAGTGAAATGCTGTAAGCAAGAGGAACAAAGAAAGGAAGGGATCTCTGGATGAACATATTAGCCCCTTTTTATCTGTTATATCAGACTCAGGCCCAGTTTGAGCTTCATGGCTTTTCTCCATGGGTCCTCCCACCCCTCTCCTCCTGCCTTCCTAACTCCCCCTTCTCCACCTCCACACAAGGCAAGCCACTCTTCCAAGAGCTATTTCTCTCCAGAAGGGAACGGGGGCTTGCCCAAGGCCTTGTGATAAAGTCGTGTTCTTTGCCCCCACATGTACATTTTTCTCCCAGCCAGAAAGACCCTTCCCCTCCTAGTCACAAGCCATGTGCCATACTACTTCAAAACTTAGCCCAAAACTTATCTCTACCTTGAGGTTTTTAAAAAATTATTAGGCCCGGGGCGCCTGGGTGGCTCAGTGGTTTAAGCCTCTGCCTTTGGCTAGGTTCATGATCTCAGGCTTCTGAGATTGAGCCCCACATCAGGCTCTCTGCTCGGCGGGGAGCCTGCTTCCCCCTCCCTCTCTGCCTGCCTCTCTACCTACTTGTGACCTCTGTCTCTCTGTCAAATAAACAAATAAAATCTTAAAAAAGTAATTATTAGGCCCATCTCATTCAGAATTTGTGGATCTCTTCATTATTTCTTAGCTCTCAAGTTTTTCCATATATATGCTTTATGTTAAACATTAAAATCAATGTTGACTCAACCATCAGCTAACAAGCTTCTTAAGATAACAGTGCCAATTTTCCATTTGTAGATATCGTCCTCAAGAGGCACCCTGCTCTACACCAGGGTTGCTGAGCCAATGTCTTGGACTAAGACTGACCACTGAATATTTACTCAAAGCAAGTTATTTATTATCAAGTGTGAGTAATGGAGAAGAAGGCCTGAAGATGAATACCTACCGATGCTTATCCTTGTATTTTTATCTAGGCTGAGTTCTAAAATGAGGGTGGAGTCCCACAGGAATTTCTCTGCCCTTGATGAAGGATTAGTTATAAATGGAAAGTGTCTGCAAGGAAATCTCCAGGATCCCCAGTTCCGAGGAGTCATCCTAATTCTGATGACATAAAAATGATTTTGGCAACAGCTTATGAATAACATCTGAATAACATCACTGAATTGAGTTTCTTCGTACTAACTGGGAGAAAAAAAAATTACCGAACCTCCTTGGGCAGATCTAAACAAGTATAACTACAGTGCTGATGGCCATCTTGTCACTTTCGGGTAGTTCCCTGGGATCATTACATACCATCTTCCTCCATTCTAAACAAATCACATGAAATTTAGATTATTGTAACATAAAATGCCGGAATATAAAATAAAATACTGGAAATCTTTTTATATATATTTTTTAAAGATTTTGTTTATTTATTTGACAGACAGAAATCACAAGTAGGCAGAGAGGCAGGGAGAGAGAGAGAGAGAGAGGAGGAAGCAGGCTCCCCACTGATCAGAGAGCCCGATGTGGGGCTCCATCCAAAGACCCTAGGGGATCACGACCTGAGCCGAAGGCAGAGGCTTTAACTCACTGAGCCAACCAGGCACCCCGGAAATCTTTTTAAAAACACAAAAGAAAATAAGATTTTGAGCGAAACTTCCAAAGCTATTAGGCCCAGGAGTTTAAGAAATAAAATATCCAGGAATAAGATAGATAAAGTCCTCTACTAGTATACCAGCTCACAATCCTCAAACATACCTTCTTCTAAATATTTGTTTTAAGATTTTATTTATTTGAGAGAGAGAGAGAGAGCACAAGCGGGGTCAGAGGCAGAAAGAGAACCAGACTCCCCGCCAAGCAGGGATTCTGATGTGGGGCTTGATCCCAGGACTCCAAGATCATGACCTGAGCCAAAGACAGATGCCTAACTGATCCAGACACCCCTTTAATATTTTAATATATAAAGGGAACATATTCATGTTCAATCCAACAAGTCCCAAGCTAAACTTACCATCCCTCCTTACAAGGCTGTGTTTCTAAGCCCTCAGAATAACACAACCAGCCACTGAAGCACCCAAGTAGATAGAGGCTACCTAATGTGGGAAAAGATGGAGAGAGCAGACCATGTGGCCAAAAATTATTTGGCAATAACAAGCAACACTTATTACAATAAATGTAAATGGTAATGTTTTCATCTGAAAAAAAGACTAGGAACGCCTGGGTGGCTCAGTCGGTTGAGTGTCTGCCTTTGGCTTAGATCATGATCCTGGGGTCCTGGGATCGAGTCCCACATAAGGCTTCCTGCTCTGTGAAGAGCCTGCTTCCTTCTCTGCCTCTCTGTCTCTCATGAATAAATAAATAAAATATTAAATGAAAAAATATATATCAAGTACAAATAGCTTGCTGAAGGTAAAGAAATGAAGAAATAAAAGTTAAGGTATTAATATCACACAAAGGTAGTTAAAGCAAAAAGATATTATATGGACCAAAAAACTTGATTTTTAATAATTAGGGTACTCCACATTTAAGATACAACTATTATAAACTTTCATGCACTGAATAACATAGCACCAAATACGTAAAACAAAAACTACCAGAAACACAAGGAGAAATGAAAAGAAATACTAGTTATAGGAGACCCTAATACTTCTAGAAGACTTCAATATTCTTTGTCAGTCTTCAGCAGATGAAAAAAAAACAAAGGAATAATAATATGGTAAATTTTTATAAATGTTCTATGGATTCCTTAGTTGAAATATTCTCTATGTTCATATGTTTTCTATGTTCACATCTATCGTTCATCTGTTCATATCCCCATTGTTAATCGTATAATTCAGATCCTCTATATCTGTGATCAGCAAACATTTTCTGTAGAGGGCCAACTAATAAGTAGGTTAGGCTGTGCGGGTCATATGTTTGTAGCTGAAAGCAGCCATAGATATGAGCATGGCTGTGTTCCAACAAAATTATTTACAAAAAGAGGCTGTGAGATGTGTTCGGCCATGGACCTAGTTTATCAACCTCTGCTCCATATGATCACTTCTACTGAAGTGGAACATTTACAAAAACAGTATGTTTTAGGGGTGCCTGGGTGGCTCAGTGGGTTAAAGCCTCTGCCTTCAGCTCAGGTCATGATCCCAGGGTCCTAGGATAGAGCTCTCTGCTCAGCCGGGAGCCTGCTTCTTCCTCTCTTTCTCTCCCTCTCTCTCTGCCTGCCTCTCCGCCTACTTGTGATCTCACTCTGTCAAGTAAATGAATGAAATCTTAAAAAAAAAAAAAAAGTTTGAAAAAAACGCAACAGTATGTTTTAGACCACATACACAAAAAAATCTGAAATCCTAAAATACAGACTGTGTATTCTGGCCACAAGGCAATAAATACAGAAATATAGAAACAAACCAAACTACTCAGAAAATCTGAGACCCCTTGAGTAAAAATACTACTGAACTCATTGTTTTTTAAGGTCCTAATATATCAACACATCACTTCCTGACCATTTTCTCTGCTCCATCTGGATTCTTAGAAGCAGACCTGAAGACAAACTTCCAAAATCAGCAGAATGAAATCACAGTTAGAGTCCATTTTCAGGAGTGCCTGGGTGGCTCAGTGGGTTAAGCAGCTGCCTTTGGCTCAGGTCATGATTCCAGGGTCCTGGAACTGAGCCCTGCATAGAGCTCCCTGCTCAGTGGGGAGCCTGCTTCTCCCTCTCCTTCTGTCTGCCACTCTGCCTACTTGCACTCTCTTGTGCGCGCGCTCTCTCTGTCAAGTAAATAAAATCTTTAAAAATAAATAAATAAATAAACTCCGTTTTCAGTTTTCACTAAGGAGTAGACTCCAAGGTGGACTCCCAAAGGGACATGTGCAGACACAGAGGTGCTAGAATTTCAGCCATGGGAAGGAGCTGGGGGCCTTCCTGAGACTCCTTAGGAGGAACACGAGGCCCAGGTCCTGGCTGCCTCATAGCTACACCACGAGGTAGAGCCTAGATGAGAAATCAGTCTTCCGGACTCAACACCGAGAGTACTTCACAGGAATGTTCTGATCCTTTCTATCTGCCCTAGGAGCCCACATCTCACCATACCTCAGAGGAGCCCCTCTGTTTCCCAGGTAATGCTTTTGCTGACTCTTCCCTTCTGCCTTTCGTTCCCTCTCTGAGTAGGAGCCAGCACACAGACCTGGAGGCTGGACTTCTGACCCCCATCCTCACCCCTTCCATGGGCCCCAGCCCATCCTATCTGAAGCAGTTCAGGTATTTCCCTTCAGGAATGAGCCCTAAGCAGTGGCTGATTCAACTGAACCCTTCAACAGGTGTGGCCTGAGGAGAAAATCAGCAATGGAAAGAAGTCAGGAACCAAAAATCCTCCAAAATTTCTAGATTCAGAGCAGACTTCCCCTATGACTAATGCTTCCTTCCCCATGGAGTTTAAGGGAGCACTTCAGACAGCCTTGAGGCCATACCTGGGTCCTATCTAGCTGTTGCCAGAAGGTAGGCTGTTACTGGATATTCAACTTCCATCTGCAACGAGGTTCCTGAGCAGCTCAAAGGACAGCCAGGGAGGGAATGTGGTGGAGCCCACAGCCTGACACATGAAGGAAAGCTGTGGCTTCCACGGTCTACCTCCCAAAACTCAGAAGGGTACGCTTGTTGTGGAAGGACAAAATCAATCAAAACTTTTCAGGCAAGAAGTAGTAATTGTCACCATCTCCCCTACTCTCAATCCCCAACCCTCTCCACTCCCAATCCCTTCCTCTAAAATCTTCACCGAGGCAGGGAAGCACGACCTAGGTGGCTCAGTCAGTTAAGATAAAGTGTCTGCCTTCCACTTGGGTCAAGATCCCAGGCCCTTGGGATGGAGCCCCCCTTGCTCAGTGGGGAGCCTGCTTCTCTCTCTCCCTCTGCCTGCTGCTCCCTTTGCTTGTGCTCTCTTTCTCTGTCAAATAAATAAATAAATTTTTTTTAATAAAATAAAAAATAAAATCTTCTTCCTTCTTTTTTCTTCCCCTAGTAGGATCCCAAAACTGCTCACCTGCCCAGCTAGGATTCCACCTGTTAAAAGTCTGTACAAGGTATCTGAGCACAAACTATTATCCAATCTTTTGGCTCTCCGCCTCTGTCTTAGCCTGGGAAGCTCAGCGGGGGGAAAAATGAGTTGAGTTAAACTAGAGAAATTCCTTTCTTGGGATTTTTTTTTTCCTCATAGACAGTTGTAGTCCATCACCAGGGAGCTAGCTCTCTTTTCTTGTACCCCACCCAGCGCTGCACCCCACCACCCCCCACACCCCAGATTTAAATCCGGAGGCCCAGTGCGCCCCGGCGGCGTGCACCTCACTTACCCTTAAGCCCTCGCTTTGGCGCGTGAACTTGAGCTGCTCGCTTCCCGCGCGTCGGAGGCGGCCCTGGAGCCCCGGGGTGCTGGGGAAGCCGGCAGGCGCTATCCCGCCCTCGCGGCGCCGAGCGGTTATAAAGGCAGCAGTCGCCGGAGGGAGGGAGCAAGCGAGGGGGTGAGCAGAGGGACAAGGGGCGGGAGAGGGTCAGGGGGAGAGGACACGCCTATTCCAGTTCCGCGGCACTGCTTGCTGTCATGAAAATAAACTCCCCGTGCCAAGGAATGAACCAAGAGCAGCCTGACGTCAGCGGCACAGTCACCCTAGAAATGGGAGGTGGGGGAGAGCAGGGGGAACCACCCCGGCCCCACCCAGCGCATCCGACGGCCGCGGGACGCGCGCACCGGCCGGTCCCAAGGACCGGAGGAAAGGCGACACAAGGGGACCGCTCCTTATCGGGCCGCCAGCTGTCACGTCCGGGGCGGGGGCTGCGGGGAGCGACACCCCCCCCCCCGCCCCGGGCACAACCCCCGCCGGGCACTCCCCTCCGCCAAGGGCAAGGGCTGGTCGGGGTGGTAGCGCCTGTGTTATCCCGAGTTCCCCAGCTCGCGCGCGCGAGTGCCTGTGCGCGTCTGTAGGAAGGAGAGCTGACCTTCAGGTGGACCTTCCTCCCCCGCTGCGGGAGCAGCCGGATTTTCTCACCTCTTCCCCTGGCTTAGCCTTTCTATCACTCTCACCCACCTGTGCGGGATGGGAAGCCTGGCGCGGGAAACAGGTGACCACACTCTGGCTTCCTAGGCGAAGCCAGGTGGAAACCAAGGAAATTCCTCCGCGGTCCAGAGTCCGCTCCGCAACTCCACTGGTCGGAACTGTCAGATGAGCACCATTAGCGCTGTCCCAGGGCGCAGACATCATTATCTCTGGGCTTTCCTAACTGCCTCTCTGAAAGCCTTGACAATGAACGTTGATGAGAATGCGGACGCCAGATAAAAATTATGAAATAAAGGAATTTGCCTTTGGCGTCTGGTTCCCCCTCCCTCGCGGCCCACTCCTCTTCCATTTATCATGCCAATCCTAGTGAAACTTGGCTTTGTTTACTTGTCAAACAATCCTTGAGTAGCTGCCCCTCCGTGTCAGGTCTCAGGAAAGGCTCCGCCCCAGCTGTCATGGGGTTGGGGGGTTGGGGGGTTCTGGGCTTTTAAGGTGCCAATTGTCACACCTGATAAACTAATCTGTGTTATTGTGCCTGTGAATTCATAGGGGGAGGCCTAGGTCTCCCCAGCTTTGTTCCCACACCCCAAGCTTCCAGAGTCTATTGGGTTTTTAAAATGTGATTTTATTCGGTTTTCTTTTCACTCCCAAGAAACCACAGCCAACATCGTGTGTCTTGGAACATTTTGCTTGAGGCCTCCAGCCCAGGGTTCTGTGGTCTGCCGGCTCCTCTCCCAGGCTCCCAGGCTCCCAGGCTCCCAGGGGTGGGGATGCGGGTGTGTGTGGGGTGTGTGTGTAGGGGCAACTGAGAGCCTGGTGAAAATGACAGTGTTTTTTAGTGTGTGCCATCTGCTAAGTGAGGTCTTTGGCCCCCGTTTTCTTGTTTCGTGTTTTCTCAAGGAGGAAGTTGGACAAGACCGGCCGAGTCCAACAGATCTACCATTCAAGCCACAAATGGGAGCCACATATGTAATGTTACATTTTCTAGCAGCCAGTGTGCAGAGAATGCCTCTCCAGGGAAACGGGGCATGGCCAGAAGCCCTTTGAATGGGGAACTGGGCACTAACCCATTCCTAGACCACCTGCTTCTGGGCAAGGCATCTGTAGGTAGCAGAGCAACTCCCTCACACGATCTACTGAAAGTTAGCCCCTCATACAAGGATTCGTGTAAAAAAAAAATTAATATATTTTATAAATGTTTAAATTAACAAGATGGGATCAGGAGAGAGACAAACCATAAGAGACTCTTTTTTTTTTTTTTAAGATTTTATTTATTTATTTGACAGAGAGAGATCACAAGTAGGCAGAGAGGCAGACAGAGAGAGAGGAGGAAGCAGGCTCCCTGCTGAGCAGAGAGCCCGATGCGGGACTCGATCCCAGGACTCGATCCCAGGACCCTGAGATCATGACCCGAGCCGAAGGCAGCAGCCTAACCCACTGAGCCACCCAGGCGCCCCAAGAGACTCTTAATCTCAGGAAGCAAACTGAGGTTTGGAGGGGTAGGGAGAGGGTGGTGTGGTTATGGACATTGGGGAAGGTATGTGCTATGGTGAGTGCTGTGAAGTGTGTAAACCTGATGATTCATAGATCTGAACCCCTGGGGCTAATAATATGTTATATGTTAATAAAAATTAAAAATTAAGAAATATTTAATTAAAAAATATTTTTCCAGCAGCCACTTAAAATAAGTTAATTTTACTATATTTTATTTAACCCATTAGAGCCCAAACATTATCATTTCAGTATAGTCACGCTTTTAAAAGATAATTAGTGAGGTATTTTACACTCTTTTTTTTCAAACTAGGGCTTCAGAACCTCCGTGTCTGTTTTACACCCGGCACTGGTCAGTTTGGAGGAGCCACACTGCAGGTGCTCTGAAACCCTGTGTGGCTAGTGTCTCCCAGGACTAGGAGACCCTAAGGGCTCTCCAGCTCAGGCATTTTAAGACTCTGATTCAGCAAGCCCAGGGCGAGGTCCCTGATGTCCAGAAAAGATGTCAAGTATCTGAGGATGGAGTGAAAACAAAGAGGACATGACTTTGGAAATTTCTTTCCAATTTTTGACTTCCCTGGGACAAGAAACTCAGGGAAACCTAATGAGAAAGGGATGACTGTGTTCTGTTCTCTCTTCCGCTTCTTTTTCTCTGGGTAACATCTGGGACATCTGAAACTGTATGTATGTGAGTTTTGTGGGAAAAGCTACCCTGACCACATGAACCCATTATTCTTGCCTTTTTTTTTTAAGTTTTTGTTTAAATTCCAGATATTGGGGGCCAATAGCTGGCTCAGTCTGTAGAGCCCGCAGCTCTTGATCTTGGGGTCATGAATTCGAGCCCCATGCTGGGTGTAGAAATTGCTTAAATAATCTTTTTAAAAATCTTTAAAAAATAAACTAAAATAAAATTCAGTTAACATACAGGGTAATATTCATTTCAGGTGTCCAATTTAGTGATTCAACATGTACGTACCTACAACAGCGGGTCCTCATCATGGCAAGTGCCCTCCTTAATCCCTATCACCTATTAACCCCTTCTACCCCCCACCTGGGTGAGACCATCAGTCTGTTCTCTATAGTTAGGAGTCTGTTTCTCAGTTTTCCTCTCTCTTTTTTTCCCCTAGGATCATCTGTTTTGTTTCTTAAATTCCACAGTATTGAGGTTCCTCAAATAGTTAAAAATAGATCCAGTAATTGCACTAGTAGATATCTACCTAAAGGAAACACCCATTATTCTTCACTTTGCCACGATTTCAGATTCCCCATCTTGTTTTCTCAGCACTCAATCTTCTACCCTCCTTTCAATTTCTTTTTCTCCTCCCATCCCTTTATTAACACCCCAGCCCAGCACCAAGCCAGGACACCCCAGAATACAAAATTTAAGGAGGTACTTATGCAGCCCTGAGAGTGAGTGCTTCTTTAAGCACTCACTTGTGAGCCTCGAGTACCTTGCCTGCCTCTACTAGTCCCTGCTCCGCCCCACAAAAGCCCTGTGGGGTCTGGTTGTGGGGTGGGGGGGGTGGCTGGGGTGGAGACCTGGGAGTATGGGAGAGCTGAGTCATTTTGAGTTACCCCTGATGGGGACAAGGAGGGGGCCACTAAATGAAATAATTTGTTTGCTAGGTCTCTTATTCGAGACTAAAATGGTCTGGAGAACAAGATTGAAGGCCCTTGGAAATCAGTGGAAGAAATGGTATAAAGGGAATCTGGAGACCCAGGTGTGACTCCAACTCTAGTGAACCAGCCTCCTTTGAGTGTTACCTGGCTTCCAGTGACAGGTAGCATTGTGAAGGAACACAGAAGAGAAGCTCACATGACTGGAAATGAGATGAGTAGAGAGAGCCTCACAATAAGGGTGCCTTGTTCCCCCAAAAAAGAGGCTGGTCTGATGCTGGAAAGAACCTTCATTCAGCTGTAAGGCCAGCAAGGGGTCACTTTCCATGGGGATGGGCTTGGGTCAGCCTCAGGCTGGGGGTCCCAGAACCCAGTCCCCGCTGACACCCCCTTACCCACCCCACCATCCAACATTGCCTAGATCCCCACTCTCTTCTTCTTTTTTTTTTTTTTTTTAAGTAGGTTCCATGCCCAGTGTGAAGCCCAACGCAAGGCTTGAAGTCATGGCCCTGAGATCAAGACCTGAGCTGAGATCAAGAGTCAGATACTTAATGGACTGAGCCACCCAGGCACCCCCTGATCCCCACTCTTTTTTTTTTTTAAAGATTTTATTTATTTTATTTGACAGGTAGAGATTGCAAGTAGGCAGAGAGGGAGGCAGAGAGAGAGAGGAGGAGGAAGCAGGCTCCCTGCTGAGCAGAAAGCCTGATGTGGGGCTCCATCCCAGAACCCTGGGATCATGACCTGAGCCAAAGGCAGAGGCTTTAACCCACTGAGCCACCCAGACGCCCCCCGATCCCCACTCTTGATTGCAGAAATAAACCAGGAACCAATGTTCTGGTTCTGCCCCCCCTTTTTTTTCTTTTTAAGATTTTATCCATTTATTTGACAGAGAGAGAGAAAACACAAGCAGGGGGAGTGTCAGAGGGAGAAGCAGGGTTCCCGCTGAGCAGGGAGTCTGATGCTGGGCTCTACCCCAGGACCATGACCTGAGCCTAAGGCAGACGCCCAACCGCTGAACCACCCAGGCGCCCCCTGCTTCTGGCCCCTTAAGCTGCACTACCTCAGAATTCAGGAACCTCAGGCCTAGGGCTCCCCCCATTTCTTTCCCTTCACTTCAGTCGCTTTTCCATTCAATGGCTAAACCACACAGGAAGCTTCGGAGAGCCAATTGCACACCAAGCATTGTAGGGAATATAATACAAGTATGGGAAATATGCTCCTAGGTCTCTATGCCCTGAAGGGAATGTCCATGCTTATTCAGCCATTGAACAGCTGTGGACCATCTTCTGTGTCACTGTGGGGGCTTGAAATGGTAGCTGCCTTTAAGGTGCTCAGTTTGGTGGGGAGGTGGGCGATAACGAAGGGAAAGCAATGCATTGTGTTGGGTGTTGCATGGGAGAAACACCCAAGGACCACAGCTGGGACAAAGGCCACAGTCAACACTCCCCACAGCACTCAGGGTGGCCCTCACGCAGGGGAGAGGCTTCAAGGATGCCTAAGAGCTTTTCACCTGGAGAGGGAAGAGGGCTGAGGAAGGCGGGGAACATTCCAGTCCGAGGGCAAAGTGTGGGCAGTGGGGGGCAAAGCTGGACAAGTGGACAGCGGCCAGATTGAGTGTGGAATCCCAGACTCCTCTGGCAAGCAGGGTTCCCGCAGAGCAGGGGCCGGATGCAGGGCTCATTCCTTGGAGCAGGAAGCAGGGGCCCAAGAGGAAGCCATGTTAAGATGGACAGCAACTCCAGGGGCCCGAAATCCAGTGACTTGTGTCCCTAGAAGAAGAGGATACAGAGAGACCCAGACACAGAGGAGATGGAGAAGAAAGCCATGGGACACAGGCAGAGACTGGAGTCACACTGCCACAAGCAACAGCAAGGTTAACAACCAGCAGCAGCTAGGAGGGAGGGGCAGGATAGATTCTCCCTCAGAGCTCCAGAAGGAACCAACCCTGCCAACACCTGGATTGCAGGCTTTTAGCCTCCAGAAATGAAAGAATAAACTGGGGTTGTTTTTAGCTACCTGGTTTGTGATACATTGTGACAGCAGCCCTAGGAAACTAATACACCTCTGAAATGTGGGCAATCTTTCATCACCCCCCCCCCCACCCTCCCTCCCACCACCAGCAGCTGGTGATGGGAAATGGTAAAGGGAGCCGACCTAGCACAGCGGGCATCTCAAGGGCTTCAGGTTGAAGTGGCCCAGGTTTGCCTTCCCACCTCCACCAGGTGGAAGGGAGAGAAGTGGAGTGTGCAAAGGGTAAACACGTGTGGCTCGGGAGAGATGACACTTGAAGCCCGGGAATGCAGGGTGCAGGGAGCCCGTGCCTGCGGTCAGCACGCTGGCTCTGGTGAGCGGGCTAGGAAGCAGGCCCTGGGCCAGCCCAGGCCTCCCCACCGGCTTTGGAACTGACTTTACGATTGCGCCTATACTCAGTGTCTGAATTCCAGAGGGAAGTTCTGCGCTGAGGCGACCATGCTGAATGAAACCAGAGAGCCATTGCCAGTAACCCTGAGCCTGGGTTAGAGGATCGCATCCCATGAAGTGCCCAGACTGGTTCCATGAGGGGAAACCCAATGCAGCTTCCCTGAATCTCCTCCCCCTCCCAGGAGCTCTCATTCAGAGGATCTGTCCTGACCTCTCTTCTCCTCTCCCATTTCATGCTTTCTTTTCCTCTCTCCCTCTTCTTCCCCTCCCCCTCTCTCCAGCTGGGCTGCACTTCCTCCAGGGACTTAAAATGAGCTTGAATGATTGAACTTCAGAGTGAGGAAGACCAGGCTGGAATCCCACTAATGGCTCCAGGGCTGTTTCCTCATCTGAAAGAAGGGAGTACCTGACATGTAATTCACAGTGTTGTCAAGCACATCGAATAGAATTACACCCAGCACCTAGCAAGTGTTCAGCAAGACTCATTTACTCACTCTTGGATTTCATGCACTGATGGCGGGAAGGCAGCTTCTAGAGTCTGTACACGAAAGACAAGCAAACTGGTGATGCTGGCAAAATTGCCTTTCAGCCTCTTGCCTTTGTCAGGCCTCCCTCCTCATTTCCAGTTACCCGAATGTTCTTATACTTTCCATATATTGCTCAACGAAAAAAGAAAGAAAGAAAGAAAGAAAGAAAGAAAGAAAGAAAGAAAGAAATTCATTTCAGACTAAAGTGTTAAGGGACTCCCACGATTGCCAACTGCCCACCCTGGGAGGGTTTTCTATTTAATAGAATGGTCTGCTAATTTCACCCGGCAGTAAAGAGGACGAACCACTGATATGGAAACTATCATGGATGAGTCTAAGAAACATTCTAAGGAGCAAGAAAATGAAGAGTACATACTGTATGCTTCCAGTTATACACAATTCTAGAACAGACAGAATTTATCTGTGATGACGGGAAGCAGATCCGTGCTTGTTCAGAGCCAGTGCTTAGGACTGAGGACCTCCTGCCGAGGGACATGAGGGACTATTTTGGGGGGTCATGGATATGTTCGATTGTCTCCACTGGGGTGGTTGTTAAACTGCTGTGTGTGTTCGTCAAAACCAACAAACCGGCCCTTAAAAATGATGCATTCTATTATATGTAAGTGCTCCGTCCATAAGGATAAGTACAAAAGGAAAAAAAAGGCCCACGAAAGAGGTTGATGCCTAACACTAAAAAATTTATCACTGAGAGGAGAATTCTAGGGAAATGGAGGATAACAGAGCCAGGTTTGTGGAAGGCATTTCAGAAGAACAAAAATCTTTGGTCTAGCAAAAACCTTTCCAGACATGAGAAGGTATTTTGGAAATGTGTTCGGACACATGAGTGTTTAGGGCTCTGTGATGACCCACACTCCTGCCTGTTTGTTCCGCACTCCCCAGTGTGAGTGATATTTCATCTTACAACAGATATATACTGAGTATCTCTACAGGCCAGGCACTCTTCCAGAAGGTAGGGAGTCCACAGCGAACAAGACAAAGTCTATCCTCACGGAACTTACATGTTAGTGGAGGGAAGAAAGCAGCAATGAGATAAATCACTTCTGATCAGCCGAGCTGGGCAGAGGAGGTGGAGGAACAGATGCTACCTAGGGGGCCAGGGAGATCCTGAGGGGGAGGCTGCATTTGGGCAAAGACCTGAGTAAAGGCGGAGTAATGGGGTGAGCCTTGCGGATATCCAGGAACAGTAGTGCAGGCCCTGAACTTGGCGTGTTCACAGAGCAGCAAGGAGGCCCCAGGGACTGGGGAGGAAGGTGCAAGGGAGAGAGAAGGAGGAAGACTGCAGAGAGCAGCTGGAGCAGTGGGGACAGTAGGAAGTAGCCAGATTCCAAATACATTCTGGTGATAAAGCCAACAGAACTTAATTAATTGAATGTGGGATAGGAAAGGAGAGAAGAGTCAAGGACTTGTCTAAGGTTTGAGGTTTTGCATATATAGCTGACGCTCGGTTGGGGGGCTGACTTCCTGCACAGTGGAAAATCCAAGTATAACTTTGGGCTCCCCCAAAACTCAACTGCTAAGAGCCAACTGTTGACCAGAAGCCTTAGTAACAATAGAAACAGTCGATTAACACATATTTCGCATGTTACCTGTGTTATGCACTGTATTCTTATAATAAAGCAAGCTGTTATCAAGACGATCAAAAGAAAGAGAAAATTCATTTACAGCACTGAAATAGACTTACTGAAAAAGCCACATTTAAGTAGACCCACACAGTTAAACCAGTGTTGTTCGAGAGTCAACTGCAATCGAAAAGAAAATCCTTTTGTTATATACGTGTTATGAAGAAACAACTTGAGGGGCACCTGGGTTGCTCAGTCAGTTAAGCATCTGCCTTCATCTTAGCTCGTGATCTCAGGGTCCTGGGATCGAGCCCCATATCAGGCTCTCTGCTTGATGCAGAGCCTACTTCTCCCTCTGCCTCAGCCTTCCCTCCCCACCTGTGCTTGCTCTCTCTCTCTTTCTCTCTCTGTCAAATAAGTGAATAAAATCTTTAAAAAGAAACAACTAGGGCTTTTGTTATAATTATTCTCTAAACTAAAAGACCATATTTTTAAAATTAAAAATGAAATTGCGTGGGCCACCAAACAGCGCTGTGTCGCACACAGGTGCAAGAGGCAGTTTCAAAAATATAAAGACTTAAATATTGAAATTTCTAAGACATTTTTAAAGGCCTATGGGACCAGCCATGGGATGAATATTTGAAACTGGGATGATCCCATAAAATGTTACAAACCAACTTTCCCCAACAGATTTATAGAAGCGATTTTTTCATTGATTCTCAAAAGCATCATGGTATTATGAATTATTTCTTGGTCAAGGCCCTTGTGCCGTCGTGGCTGAGCTGGGTGAATTAGAATAATTTTGTAGAGAAGTGATTTGGTGACACAATCAGATATTAAGATTTAGAAACTCACATGAAGTTTGTCAGTCCCCAGAGCGATTTAGAATAAGTCGGTCATCATTTAGTCAAAGGGGGAAAATATGACAGGAGCCAAAATGACAACTTTTTCTGTATTGTTTTTATCCTCTCTGGTGCCATCTTCCACGAGTTTAAAGTCAAAGGGTTTTCTTCTCAAGGGTTTACAAGCAATGATTCATTAGTCCCAGCATAGAACCACACATTCTTTCCTCTGCCTTATCACAGCATTTATCGCTCAGCAAATAAAGTAAGACGAAAGGGATGTAAACATTTCTACTCACAGAGGTTGGAGCGCTCCAGACTTTCAACTTAGGAAGACGCAGAAGACCTTTATTTCCAAAACTGTTTTCTAACGAACTTGTCAAATGACCCCAGTCTCCCTCTGTCCCTGATTTGGTAGGCCTGGCTAAGACCCACAGAAGAAAAAGGACTTGCTCAAAACTTAGTTAATGAGACACTGGCACTGAGAAAAATATTCGTACCAAGATAAGAAAGTCAGTAAATAAAGTCCATTCTCCTCTGAGTGCGGGGGAAATATTTGGCTTTCCAATACAGACCAGTCTGAAGTTTTGAAAAAAAAATATATATTTATATATATATATAAATATATATATATATAAAATACATACATATATATATATTTTTTTTAATACAGCCTCAATCATGATATCCTGAGTCATGGGAAGAATGAAAACCTGAGGGAAGAAAAGCTAAGAACCACATACTGATTGAAGGCCCACTTTGTGTCAGTTCCCCCTTTCTAGCACAAAAGCACTAAAGAGAAGGTTCCGTACATTCTCTCAGCAAACTTGTCCAATATGCCTACTGTGTGTCGGGTACGTATAGTTTTTCAGATGAAACTGAATCAATGAGTAAAAGAGCCTTATCCAAATCAATAAATCACCTTGGCATCAAAATGTCCTTAGTCTCCTCTCTTGGGCTGGAAAATCAGCAGATTATTACCTTGAGTTGCTTGTTCTTTCGTTGCTATTAGTTTATTCAGTGCATTGATGGGGGGACCCCAAGGAACATGGCCAAAAGGACTAGTGTCCCCTGGGGGTGGGATGAGAGGGGCCCCCGGTCTGCTTTCCAGCCCCAGGCCACATCTGGGTCTGATTCTGGTCTCATCCCAGAGATGGGCCAATGGCTCCAAGGAACCCAGGAGACTAATGAACTAACGAATTCCAAAGACAACACAGACCCAAACCAGAGTGAAACTTCTGTGGAAAGATTCTGGCCTGGCACTCAGGGAATACCCTGGGGCCCGCCAGCAGGGACAGGTGGCCATGGCAGCTCCCAACCCACCCTCAGCGGTGGAAGGTGCGGAGCCAGAACAAGGGTGCCATTGGGGCTGCCGCTTGCCCGCCAGCCATTTCCTTATTTCTCTTGTCCTACTCCAAACCACGACTGCTCGAAACACCTTCTCAAGAAACGGATGGGTGTGACCTGGGGAGGGAACAGTGTAAACAGGCACGGACAAAGGCGAGTATTGAGAAAAGGAGATGATTTTTAATGGAAAGCGGGAGAAGACGTAGCCACCTTCATCTTGTTCAAGGTGAAGGCCCCAGATATTTCTGGGTAAGACTTTTCAGGTTCCCCGAACCAAGGCTTGTCCTAGATCACCTGAGAAAGAACTTCCGAAAGGAGACCTAGGGAAAGCTTATTTTCCCATTGTAAAGAAATATGGCTCTCTTCCCACAAAAGAACAGCATGTGAGTGTGTGAGTGTGTGTGTGTGTTATACATCCATGCTTTGCAATGTTGAACTATTAGTTAATAATATTTGGGGGTGTGGGTAGCACTTGGCATCTAGGTCTTGTCCACGATGCACATCCATAAAAGCAGGTGTAGTGAGAACAAGCTTGACCAACGACAAGATTGAAGTTCAGAGACAAAGGGATGTGGAGCACGTCCCCTCTAGTTGCCTGGGGAGTTCTAGTCAGGGCTAGAACTCGGGCAGTTCTAGTCAGGGCTAGAACTCCCAGGCAGCCAGCTGTTTATCACCCTAATCCCACATCAAGTTTTATTTAAGGATAACAACTCAGACAGCACACTCTTTTACATTCTGCAATTTAAAAATCTGCGTTCTTGGGGCACCTGGGTGGCTCAGTGGGTTGAAGCCTCTGCTTTCAGCTCAGGTCATGATTCCAGTGTCCTGGGATGGAGCCCCGCATCGGGCTCTCTGCTCAGCGGGGAGCCTGCTTCCTCCTCTCTCTCTCTCTCTCTCTCTCTCTCTCTGCCTGCTTCTCTGCCTACTTGTGATCTCTGTCTGTCAAATAAATAAATAAATAAATCTTTAAAAAAAAAAAAATCTGCATTCTTACTCCTACCCACAAATCATGAAAGAAACTTCCTTGATATTCTCAAGGACTACCAGCGCTCCCTGCTTTCTCCAGAGCAGAGACTCAGAAACTGAGCTGGATCCATGGGCCACACCAGGGATCCAAAGGGGGATTCCAAGCTGAGAACCCCTCTCAAAGGTATCCATGGAGCAATCAAAGGCAGAACCACTATTAACCTATGTCCCCGGCACTGTACCTACCAGCACAGATCAGGTTTTTCCTGGCTCTCAGTTGTAAAGGGACATCCCTACAAGTGGCTTAAAAGGTACAGCAGTGATATACCAACAAATGTTTGGCTGAGAAACCCACGATCAGGGGATTAATATTTCCCTATTTTGACATTTTACTGGAAATGTATTTTATAAAAACCAAGGGTTTCTCTCTCTCTCTCTCTAAGGGACATCTGGGGGGCTAAGTCAGCTGGGCATCTGCCTTCGGCTCAGGTCATAATCTGAGGGTACTGGGATCAAGCCCCACTTCAGGCTCTCTGTTTAGTGAGGAGTCTGCTTGTTCCTCTTCCTGTACCCTTCCTCATGCTTGTGCTCGCTCACTTGCTCTCAAATAAATAAATAAAATCTTTAAAAAATAAATAAAATAAAATACATCAGGGAGGGGCACCAGTCAGTTAAGAATCTGACTTAAATTTCAGCTCAAGTTGTGATCTCAGGGTGGTAGTATTGAGCCCCATGCCAGGCTCTAAGCTCAGCACAGTTTGCTGTAGAGTCTCCCTCCCCCTTCTTTTACCCCTCCCCCGACTCAGGCCTGTGCTCTCTAAATAAATAAATAAAGGAATAAATAAAATCTTAAAAAAATAAAAACATAAAATACATTGGGGGGGATATTCATACGAAGGAATAATTTCTTTTTAACTGGTATTATGGATTGGATGTTTGTGTCTTCCACAGAGTTGACATGTGAAAATCCAAATTCTCACATGTGATAATATTTAGAGATGGGGCCTTTGGGAAGTAATTAGGATTAGATGAGGTCATAAGAGCAGGGTAGAGTCGCAGGGCTCATGATGGGATTAGTGCTCTTACAAGAAGAGACACCAGAGGGACGCCTGGGTGGCTCAGCCGTTAAGTGTCTGCCTTCGGCTCAGGTCATGGTCCCAGGGTCCTGGGATCCAGCCCCGCATGGAGCTCTCTGCTCAGCAGGAACCTGCTTCTCCCTCTCCCACTCCCCCTGCTTGTGTTCCCTCTCGCGGTGTCTCTGTGTCAAATAAATAAAATCTTAAAAAAGAGAGAGACCAGAGAATTTGCTTGCTGTATGTATGTCTACCCACCTCCCCCGCCCCCATGCATGAGCGAATGCACACACACACACACACACACACACACACACACACACACATCCCCCCCACACACACAGGTCATGTGAGCACACAGCAAGATGGCAGTCTCCTGCCAGCCAAGAGAAGAAGCCTCCAATGAAACGACCCTGCCAGCCCCTTGATCTCAGACTTGGAGGCCCCAGATCTGTGAGAAAATATACTCTGTTGCCCCAGCCACACACACCCCGCCCCCAAGTCTATATTTTGTTGCAGCAGCCTGGGCTGACCAATACAAGCCGTTCCGTTTCTTCTTCATGTTAGTACAACTGGCATCCAGAATTTTCAGTGTCCACACACTTGGGCTTTCTTTGTCTCATCCTGGACGTTTACAGAAACCGTTCAAAGCAAATGCTATTTTCTTCATTTTACAGATGAGAAACTGAGGCCAGGAGAGGTAAGCGGCCTTGACGTGGGTCAGCCTTCAGAGAACTAGCAAGGCCCACACAGCCCAGCCCCTCACCCTGCAGGCAGGCTGTCCTCCCAGTCCCTCTGCCCTTGGCCCCTTGGCCCAGAACATGACTGACTGCAGGGACGCTGAGGCTGTGTGCTTTCTGCCCTGTGCTCCCCAGCCAGCTCTGCCCTGGCCTCCCTGCCCGCCTCGCCCTGCTGAGCTCATTTGCAGCTGGTGTTCCCCAGCCGCCTTAAACACTTGGCTTTTTAGACATGTAGACAGTTAGGTTTGGCAGGGACTGCAGCTCCTCCCTTAGTTTCTCCTTCCCCAGTGAAAATAGCTGGGGAAATTGACCTCACTGGGGCCAGGCTGGCACCTCTTAGCAAATGTCTCCATTCGCAGCCTGTTTTCCATGATTCATATTTGCTGCTATTATTTTATCTCCGTGCATTCTAAGATGCACCACAGACCCGTGAGGTGGCTGTATCTTTATTTAGTATCAGTGAGGGACTTCACCTCATTCCTTGGTCTCCAGCTCACCTGTCATGTTAGGAGTTCCTGGCGGACAAGACCAGTCTAGTCTACACCAGGCTGGGAAGGGCATGGTCTAAGACCGGGGTCTCCTGCCCACCCCACTGCCCCACTCCTGCTAATTCCATATCCTTCCCCATATCTCCTCTGTTTTCTGAACACCTTCCCACTTCTAATCTGCTCTTTTGTCTTTTTCTGTTTTCAGCTAACGTCGGCTGAGCACCTTCTTCTTCCGGGCACTGCATTACTTGCTCTGTATCCATTATCACAATCATTTTCCATGCCAAGAAGCTGTTAAACACATTCATGGCAAGGGATATAGAACAGATAAGGTTTAATAAGTTACCCCTGGGGCGCGTTAGTGGAAACTGGATCTACACCAAAGCGTGAGGCTGTCTTTATAAATATGAAAGTATTAGTAAGCCAGGTGAGGAAGGAAACGGTTTGGTTTAGTTTGGGAGGCTGGGAACGCTTTCCTGTAAGACCTTGAATCATATTATCAGGTGTTCCTTCACCTGTTCCTCTTTTGCAAGACTTGGCAAATATCATTACTCAGTTTGATTCCGCCCAATGTACATACTAAGTACCTACTATGTGAGGGTATTGTGCTCATCCTGCAACACCAAAGTTCTCTACCCGAAGGAGGCTCCTGGACTCCCAACACCACCGAAAGTTCATAAATGTCTCTGTACAATTTTTAGGAGAGAACTTTCGTATCCTTTTGAGAGTTTCAAGGGTTTACAACACCCTAGCAGGTAAGGACGACTGCTATACAGAGGTAAGTTATAAGGTAAGCCCCCAGACGTTGAGATATTTTGTAGAAAGTAAGAACATAAAAACAGAACTAATACAGACACACATAGCTAAGTGAAGCCCCCTCTCTCTGTTACCATCTGTCATGGAGGCGTGTCGTGGCCCCAAGGAACAGAAGGACCCAGTCCCCACCTTCACTCCATCCTCTGCTCAGTCTGCATCAATCTGGACTAGAACAGAAGGATTGATTAGGTGACTTTACTTAAGGCACTTGGTTGAACTGGAAGGCTCGGGGTCTAACCCATCTCTTAGTTAGCCTTGTCCACTTGGTGTTCCTTTGCTATTACTGCTTATAAGTCAACTCTTTCGTTTCCTTGGCTAGATTTGCCTTAAATGAATTTTAAGGACACACAGATACACATTCATATTATAACTTAAGACAACAGGGTTAGCCATTGGCTTCATTCATGTGTGCATTCAATCAGTACTTACTATCCCACCTGGAACCAGGCTCTGGGATGAAGGACATAAGTAAGTCCTGTCTTTAAGGCCTCATAATCTAATAAGAGAAACAGACCTAAAAGCACAGGATCGCAATACAGAGAGCGCAATACAAAGAAGTGAATAAACCAGGAATTTAATAGAGAGAGCAATTTGTATTGGAGGGATAAAGAAAGCAGGAAAGATGCAATGAGCTGATCAGAGTAAGTTAAGATGAGACGTAACAAAGAAGACGCTTAAAACATGTGTCTCACTACGGGGTTGCTTTTCATTCCTGCAAGCATTCACTCAACAAACACCAATCCAGCACCAATGTGAGCTACCAGCTATGCTCTGACTTCCCAGCCTTCCCTTCCATGATGGCACTAATGCATAGTCAAAGCACCCAGAGTCAAAGCCCCCTGCCCCTTTCTCCAGACTGAAAAAGATAATTTGCATTGCAAACACCCTGGGTGGGGTGGAGGGTGCTTTATGAGCAGAGGTTTGTGAGTGAGTGGTTTATAAGACAAGTTCAAGTCTACTCCCCCACCTGGCTAAGGGAAAGCCAACCTTTGACATGAGCTCTATGGGGAAAGCCCATCTAACCCTCCAAATCTCTTGCCGGAACTCTGTCCTCCACACCAAGGTGGGCCATGAGCACTAATAAGTCTTATTTCAAAATGTAAATATGGCATGAAATGCTAGTATATTAATCTATTACGGTTCATACCTTGTATGTAAATATAATCCAGTTCTCCTCTCTGAACAGTTGCTAGACATCTTCTTGCTTCGGAGTCCACTTTGCCTGTATCCGTGAGAAGCCAGCGGCATCCAGGAACTGATGCCTGTCTGTGGCACTGAACCAAGGTCTGGCTGAGCCCTGATGGGTGCAGGTGTGGAGGCAGGGTGTGAAAGTTCCAAGTCCCTTGGCTCCAGTGTGGTCAGGTCTCCTTACCGAACTCCCCACCTTCCGGCAGGCCAGGCCGAGACTGCCCCCTGCAAGGCTTCACCCTACATGGCTTCTTCCTCTACCCTGTCCGGCTGTCCCACTGGTCTCCCCCCGGGGAGCACCTCCTCACAGAGCCTGACCGACAGATACCAACAGAG
Organism: Mustela lutreola; assembly: GCF_030435805.1. Taxonomy (NCBI): domain Eukaryota; kingdom Metazoa; phylum Chordata; class Mammalia; order Carnivora; family Mustelidae; genus Mustela; species Mustela lutreola. Next base: position 94,975,807 of record NC_081297.1, read on the forward strand.
GACGTGCTGCACCAGGAAGCCACAGATGGGAGATGGAAAGGCCTGGAAAATAAATTCCCAGTGTTTGACAGTGTTGCCTTGGGACGACCCTTTGAGGGTTTTCACAGTGCCTGGTGCTGTTAGTACTGCCACTCCGCCACGTTCCTCCCCAGGCCTGTGACTGGCAGACAGCCATGGCCGCCATCCACTGTGCCCTTTGACAAGGGCCACACACACATTTTCTTATTGAATCCTCACAACAACCCCATGAGGGAGGCAGTTCTTGTGTTCCACTCTGCAGGAAGAAAATTGAAGCTTCATAAGGTTAATAACTGACCCAAGGCCACAAACCTGGCTAGGGGAAGAGCCAGGACGAACCCCAAATCTCTCTGGCCGGAGACCGAGCTTCTCATCACCACGTCATCGTTGAAGCTGATGCACATCCATAAAAACTATCTCCAAGGGTTTGCCTGGATTGAGACTAATCCCTGCATCTGAAGGGAGGCCCAGCCCAGCAGGCCTCAGGCTCCCTGTACTCCCCAGAGGAGCTGCTTGTCCAGCACAGCACCAACCTCCTCCCACAGGCTTCCAAAAGAAATCAGAAAGCCACATTTCTCCTCACACATGTTTCTGATATCACCTTGAGGCGAGCAGAGGTTCCTATGAGATCCTACTCTCAAAGGCAGCACAGCAACCCTAGTCTTCTCAGGGAGACTGCACTGACTTGAACTGCAAATAAGCTTTATCACTGGCTCTTTATTCACTTAGCATTTCCTTAACAGTGACTTCTAGATCCTGAGCTAGGCATCAGGTTCTGTGCTAGGCCTGGGGTTACCAAGATTAAAATAAAAACAACAGCCTACCCCCTACCCTTAGAAAACGTAATGGTCTAATTTGCAGAGACAGGTAGGTAAACTGGGGCTGCAGTGTGGGGAGTGCTGAAAATGCGAAACAGTGAGGAGTGCGACCATCTGGGTTTTAGTTCTGGGTGGGTTTGGCCAGAGGCCAGAAGTGCTCTCAAGTTATTTAAAAACCATAAGCTTCAGTCTCCTCAGCAGCCTAATGTGGATAAAAGGCTTATCTCTTAGGGTTGCTAAAAAGATTAAACAACAAATACATGCAAAATGTGTTCCTGGTTAGCTTCTGAGTGAATGCCAACCTTCACAACATTGGCAGGTGACTTAACACCTTCCTCTTCAGCTTCCCAATCTGTAAGTCACGGCTAACACATCTTCCAAACCTCTGGATCTGTCAGTCAATAGAGGTTGCCTGAAAACTCTGACAGGGGTTCTGGGGACAAGAAGGAGAAAACCATCAACCCTCAGCCGGCTTCCTGTAAAGCTGGGAGAACAATATACCCAGCATATGAGAGTCAGCACTGAGTTGTAGGGTGCCTATTCTTCCAACAGGGACAGGGGTGGGTCTGGGAGTGACAGGAGGGCTGGAAGAGTGACAGGAGGCTCCCACAGATGTGGGACCAGAGCTATGCCTTGAAGACCATGTAGGACTCGACCAAGGAAGGTCCCACATGGACCCACGAACAAGAATGGAGCGTTGGTGGACAAGAGAAGAGATTAGAGTGAATCCCATCAGGGGTCATTTAGAATATCATCTAGACCTTCAGGGTCCCCTAAGTCAGTGGATGAACACACCAGGCTCATTCATTGCCCATGATCCCAGCAGCCACCCTTGCCTCAGATGTCTCTTCTCAGGAGCCCACTCCTCCAAGTAGCAGCCACTAGGGTTACTTATTCTCAGCTGTTCCCAGTCCCTCTAAGAACTATGGACTCCATGAGCAACCTGTGTCCACAGAGGGTGTTTGAGAAACACAGCTTGAAAGGGCAAGAGTGCCCCCACAGAGTAGCCAATCAGAACTTACTGGTGTTCCATGTGCCAAATAAACTACAAAAAGCAAATCAAAACTCCAATTCTGACTCAAAGGAGGACAAATGAGGCAGTTATGGGAAAATGGGGTGTGACCCTTCAAACAGAATTGGGAAAAAAGCTTTCTTTCAAAGAAAATCTCTCTCTTTGCTCAGTTTCCCTTGGATGCAGTGATTTGGGCGGTGGGGCAGCACATTTATTTATTATTAGCAGTTGTAAGCATAAGCAATGAAACTGGAAACCATTTGTCCCACCTGGACCATCCCTGCCCAGTTTTTTGTAGCTACGTATCTGGCTCCATCAAATAGCACATATTACACTTGTGCCTATGTAAACAAGTGGAAAAGGCTAATTTCCTGGTAGGAAATTCCTGTGTGATTAGTCGGCACCTCCAGTCCCTGCTCTGTCACAAGCCAGCACTGTGACCTTTAGTAGGTTCTCCTCTCTCCATCCCCATTGCCATAACCTTAGGCCAGGCCACTATGTCCCCCACAGCAGCTTCCAACTCATCTCTGTTACCCTCCAAGTATTTCCCACCCTGGAGACCTTTAGTGTAGATATCTACACTAAATCTGGTCAAATCTCCCCTCCCCCAAATCTGCAATGTCTCTTCATTTACTTTTGGATACAATGAAAACACCTCTGTACAACTTAAAGTCATGCTCAGGCCCCTGCTTATTATTCTAGACTCAAACCTCCCCCCGCCCCCATCCTCTGGAGTCCTTTGTTCCAGCCATATTTAACTTCCGTATTTCCCTGTATAATACTAACAATAACCAACACTTACTGAATGCTTTCCATGTGCCAGATACTATTCTAAAGAACCCCTCATGCACTACTGATTTAACCATTTCAGAGCTAATAGATAACAATTATGATTATCTCCATTTCACAAAGGAGGAAACCGAGATGTAGAAAAGTTAAATAATTATCCAAAGTCACTTGTCAAGTAAATGGAAGAATCTGAATGTCCCATGCTTATCAACCTCTCTTCTTAACTCCATGTCTTTATACATGGGTTCCCTCTGCCTGGAAGACCATTCACACTCTCCTTCTTTTTCTTCCCCATCCTTTCTTCAGTTGGCTAACTGGAAATCTTCGTCTGAGCGTTCCCACAGACGTATCTTTTCCTCTGAGTTTTCCCTCCTCGGATAGCCCTCCCTGCTCAGTGGAAGTTTCCAAAGATGGCGCTCAATGAATGATGCATTCCCATATGTGCCCTGATGTAGTTGCCTTTACATACTGAATCTCAGTTGACCCTGTGACTCACAACAGTATGGTAGATGTGATGCTGAGTAACTCCTAGGCCTCAGTCATAAAAAGCCAGCTTCCACCCAAATCTCTTGGAACACTCACTCTGGGGCAAATCTTATAGTTACTACATAAGAAGTGCCTCGTGCTGTGAGGAAGCCAAGGTAACCACACAGAAAACTATGTGGAGCTAGAAAGAGGCCCAGCCAGTCGTCAGCAATTTTAGCTGTCAAAGGCCATGCAATAGATATGTGATAAAGAAACAATCTGGAGGGCGCCTCGATCACACAGTTGGCTAAGCACCCAACTCTTGATTTTGACTCAGGTCATGATCTCATGGTTATGAGATGGAGCCCAACATTGGACTCTGCACTCGGCGTAGAGTCTGCTTGAGCTTCTCTCTCCCTCTTCCCCTCCCCCTATCCCACTAATGCTCCATTTCTCTCTCTCTCTCAAAATAAATAAGTACAGCCAGAAAGAAAGACAGGAAGACAGGAAGAAAGAAAGAAAGATGGCCAACTTGGTTGAACCTCAGATAACACCAGCCTGAACCACCACTTGACTGCAACTTTATGAGACACCCCAAGAAGAAACCTTGTAGCTAAGCTGCATCAATGCACTGAAATGTGATTTGTTATTTTGATCCACTAATCTTCAGTGTGGTTTTGTTAAGCAGGAAGAGATAACCAGAATGGGGATACAGTAGTGAACAGGAGATTGTGTCTACCCCCAAGGAATTCTTAGCCTAATGGCAAAGACAGTCAAGCAAACTGGCAAGTACAAGATGGTATAATGAATTTGGGTGGTGGAGAAGGAGTAAGGGAATGACAGTTAGTCCTTAGCACAACCAAGCTGAAAATTAACAAAAGAAAGCAATATTATATTTTTGATATAAACATGGGGCTTTTGAGTCAGATGAAGTTGTTAGAATCCTGCCCTATACTTGTATTCTGAGTGACTTATGGAAAATTTCTCAAACTTTCTGAGCCACACCTTCATCATTTATAAAATGGTGATAATAATGCTTAGTTTATAAGATAGTTTTAAGGGTTTAATTAAGTACTGTTCATGATGTTCATCACATAGCCTATTAAGTGGTAACATTCTGTATATAACATCTATAACACATGTGATTAAATAGAGTTAATTACTGAAAAAGAGTATGTTCTAACAATAGTCCGGGTTTATCAATGCTCACATCAAACTATTAGCAGAAAACTCCCTCAATGAATGGAACTTGTCTCCGTGTTGCACATTTTATAACTAAATCATGATTTATATTCCACTTACTTGAAAGTCCATATTTTGGGGAGAGGATGAAGAAGGGGATTATTGCTTATACCTTGGTGTATACTAAACAAGAGACTGGACTGGCCACTCTTGGAGAACAGGAAGTGAAATCGCATTCATCCTCATTCCCCATGCTAATAATAGCACCTGCACAATATGTAACTGCTTCCTAAATATGAGTTGAATGAATGAAAAAGAGTACTCACTATGTACACTATGTACACAACCTCTATATTTGGTTGAGGCACTATGTGTACATAGTGCCAATACTAAGCTTAGCATTTTACCTAGAATATCTCATTGACTTCTCATAACCATCCTAGGACTTAGGCAATATATTTTCTTCTGATTGAAACCACCCCAGCATTCAACACCTTCTTTTATATTACTTGTACCATAAACTTGAGGCTAATCTTTTTCAGAAAGCAGAAGTGTGGCTTGACTTAGTTGGCTACAGAGAAGACTTTCACTGCCACGCAGAGCTTCTCTTCTAATTATTCCGTAACTACATGAATAACCTTTGAAAGCTAAAATAAGCCGGTGAAGGCAATGTAGCTGACGTAACTGCCCAGTAAGGGGAGTAGGATGAGGGCCAGGCATGTAGATCCCTTCAATACCATAACTGAATTTGCAATTTATGCATGACAGGCATCCGGATCTGGGAAATCCAGCAAGATGTCAGGAGAAAAAGAACGTCTCTACAAAAAGAGAAGGCTTTGGGGGCGCCTGGGTGTCTCAGTGGGTTAAGCCTCTGCCTTCGGCTCAGGTCATGATCCCAAGGTCCTGAGATGGAGCCCCACATTGGGCTCTCTGCCCAGCGGGGAGCCTGCTTCCTCTCCACTCTCTGCCTGCCTCTCTGCCTACTTGTGATCGCGCTCTCTCTCTCTCTCTGTGAAATAAATAAATAAAATATTTAAAAAAAAAAAAAGAGAGAGAGAGAGAGAGAGAAGGTTGTGCATTTCAGCTCCCTGTCAAAGTGGGGATGTACTTAGGTCAGTCTGGGTCCAGTCAGGAGGCAGAAACCACATAGTAATTCTAATAGGGAAAGTTTAATGTAAGGATTATAAGACTGTGATAGGAGCATAATTGTCAGATGAAAGAGAACTGTAAAGGATGCTTTAGGGCTGAGGGAGAATATCCAAGGAGAGACAAGCCTGAAGCGGAGGCCGCATCCTGAGGCTGGGCTTCAAATTTCACTGGAGAAGATGTGTTTAGTGCTGCTGGTTGGAGAGGAAGTTCCTCTGTGTTGCCCAGGCCAGAGCTGGTTCACAATTGCTGGGCAGGCAGGAAGTAACTCCTCAGGATACATGCAAGCTGAGGCTTGTGGGAGGGTGGACAGAGGGAGTAAGGGCACCACTGCAGGCCAGGAGCACGCAGAGCCACATAGAAAGGGCCACAAGAAGGTGGTCACTGGGCCTGCATTGTCTCCAAGAGACTGCATGTTCTGAGCAAACAGCGAGGACGGAGCACCATTGTCCTAAAGTGCCACACCACTGACTACTTGTTCTGCAAGAGCAAGAAAGGAAAACCACAATGCACCAGAACTACGAAGAAAAGCCTACCAGTTCCTCTTCAAGTTCCCTCCTTTGCCCTCTACTGAGACAACTTAACATCATTCTCAGCATGTTCAAGAAATGCCTGGAGTCCAGCCTATCATCACAGAGCAGGTACTGAAGGGTGCATTTAAAGCTAAGAGGCCATAAAGTGATAACTGACATAGTACCTATGTATGAAAGGAAGGCAAACTAATAATACTTCATATGGGAAAGAGAATGAGCAGGTAGTCTTTCCCTCCTTCTACAAAAAACACCATAAGGCATTTTCTTGGTAAGTTCTCCATAGCAGGGCTCTGTCTCTGACAGTCACACACAGAAGTAAGCATGGATTTAGATGCCCAACTTACCCTGCCTGGTAGCAAGCAATCGTAGAGTCTAAAGACAGATCACAGAAAGTTCTGATTCACCTTGGTGATTTCATATGGCTTTGTCACCACTGTTCTATTTACATGCTTTATCAAGCTAGCTATAATTTCAGCCTAAACCACCCCCTAAACCCTTGAATATTTCTTATGCAATCAAGATGAAAGGTTGTCTATACATAGCAATGCTCCAGACAATAAATGTAGACTCCAATGTCAAGAGTATCTGTCATTTCTTGAGTTCTACTAAGCACTGAACTTAGCTTTTGCTTGCTCTGGTCTACCAAAACTTGGTAGACTCCGGGCTTCCTTATTTGTGTCCTAATTGTTTTTCTGAGCTTTGAGAACTGCTTTGGGTCCAGAGATAATTGGCTTAGTTTCCTAGGAGTGACATAAGAAAGTTCCACAAACTTGGATGGTTCAAAACAACAGAAATTTATTCTTTCCCAGTTCTGGAGGTTAGAAGTTCTAAATCAGGGTGTCAGCAGGGCTGTGTTCTCTCTGAAGGCTCTAAGGGATGTTTCTTCCTTGCCTCTTGTTACCTTCTGGGGGTTGCCTACAATCCTTGGTGTTCATTTTCTCCTAGATTCATACTCCAATATCACATGGCCCTTCCCTTGTGTGTCTTCTGTCTCTGTGCCCAAATTTCTCTCTTCTCACAGACACCAGTGATTGGATTAAGGCCTACCCTTATCCAGTGTGATCTCATCAATGATTACTGCTGCAAAGACCCTATTTTCAAATAAGGTCACATTCACATGTACAGGGGATTAGAATCAGAAACATCTTTTGTGGGGTGGGGCACCTGAGTGGCTCAGTCAGCTAAGCATCTGCCTTTCGCTCAGGTCATGATCTCAGGGTCCTGGGACCAAGCCCTGCATTAGGCTCCCTGCTCAACAGGCAGTCTGCTTCAAACTCTCATTCTCCCTCTGTGTGCTCCCCTCTCTCTCTCTCTCAAATAATAAATAAAATCTTTTTTAAAAAACACATCTTTTTGGGAGACATGATTCTACCCACTGAAGAACACTGCTTATCCTTCTGTTTCCTCTATACATAAATATGACATGTGCAGAAACTGCTTCACCATGCATGCAGCAATTGCCAAGACCGGCTGAGAAGTGGGAAAGATGAAGAACTAGAACATTCTGGTTTCTAAAACCAACCTCTATATTTGGTTGAGGTCCAGACATTTCAGAAGTGGCAGGGAGAGAAGAATGTGTGCAATCCTGAGTAAAGGCATAATTTAGTGAGTAGTTTTATATATATGGATATGCTTTTAGCAATAAATGTAACTCCAAAAATGTGGGAGAGGCTGACCAAGCCAATAGGCATTGACTTGGGTCTATGGACTGCCATTTTCAGGTCTTCTATGTTTTCAGCTCATTAATGCAAGATTACTTACTAGTTGTCCCACTAATTCCTCTACCTTAAATGTTTCCCCTTCACCTCTCCATCTCTTTTCTATTTTAGGCCCCTCCATGTCCTAGATCCTCTGTGGAACCTTCTTAACTTAGTCTTCAATCCATTCTACTAATATTGACTGAGTGCCATTATGTGCTAGGCACATTGTTTGGTGCTTAATGATGAATAAACATGGATTCAGCCTCATCTCTCATTGTGCTTAATAATATAGTGAGAGAGATAGATACCAAATAACCAGACAAATATAATACTATGACAAGGGTTACAAAATAGAGATGCAGCATGCAATCATAGTTTCCAGTAGGAAGACTTGGCCTAGTCAGTGATGTCAGGCAAGGCTTCCCTGAAGAAGGAAATGCTTGAGCTGAGATCTGAAGGATGGGTAGAAGTTACATAGGTGAAGTAGACAGAAGAGGAGAGCAGGCAGATGAAAATAGCATGTGCAAAGGGCCTGTGGCAGGCAGAAGCTTAGGGACTAAAAATGCCATGGGGGAGGGAAGACAAGTAAAAGAGTTGCTGGAGAGATTAGTGGAGACATGCCAAGCCTTGTTAAGTGGACTTTTCTTTATCCTTTCTCCAAAGAGCAATGGATAGACATGGAAGGTTGGGTGAGTTAGTTGTCAGTTAGTCTTTCTGAGGATTGACATGGTTGTTTCAGCTAGAGGGGAACTCTGAAAAAAGACCAGAATTAATGACAAACATCTACTTGGGCGGACATTGTCTGCCTCCTCTAAACTCATTTATTCTGTATTATTTGTATCCCCCTTATTTGGTTACCAGCTATGTAAAACCTTAAGCAGCTACTTGTCTGAGCTTTAGCTTCCTCTTCTGGGAAGGGACAAGATTAATAATAGCTATGTTAGAGAACTTCTGGGCAAATTAAATTAAATTAAATCATGTACATAAAGCACTTAAAGCATCTGATACATAGCATGGGCTCAGAAATATTAACTGCTGTTATTTTGTTATTACATCTTAAGAATTAATTTTCTATTGATTTATTCTTTAATTACTTATGCCATATAATCAGCACTCCGTTTAATTTTGAATCATCTTTTAATTGTGCACTTCTCAATTTTAACTCTTCAATTAAGACTGAAAGTTCCTTAAAGGCAAAAACTGATCCCTCTCTCATCATCTAATATGCTGCTCATCTAAATACTTGTTCATCAGTTAGATCTTCAGAGTTTGCCCTGCCTCTGCTTTCATTTATTTTGAATCACGGAAGCAGCACAGAAACGTGGAAGAATGATGTGGGCTGGTGGAAAACATGGGAGGAGGGATGTGGTTCTAATCATGAACATCGACCTCCAGGGTTGAGTGGTCCAAAGAGCAGATGCCAAGAAGGTGTGCTTAGAAACCTCTCAGGACCCAGAAACAGAAGTCATCATCATCATCAGGGTTAACATATACTGAGTGTCTTCTACTAGTACTGAATTAGTTCTTAATCCTCATGACAACTGTGTGAGGGTGATGTTATCACAATGACCCCCCTTTCACAGTAAGGAAAAGTACAGCAGAGTGTAGAGCTTAAGCACCCAGCGTGACACAGCCCTCACACACCTAGCAAAGGCACGTCACTGAAGTCAGATCTGCCCTGCCCTTGAGTTTGAGCAAGATATGCCTTAGCCTTCCCTATTCCTCCAAGTCTCCCCTGCGTTGAGCCTGCACCACAGGCAGCAAGCAGTCTGCTGCCCGGGTCAGACGAGACTGTGTCCTGTTCCACCTAGCTAGAGGCTTAAGGCAAATCATATGAATTCTTCACTTGCTGTTTCCTCATTCAAAAAAGGAAGGATGAAAAGAAGGGACTTTCATCAGAAATTTTCGCTTCCATGGTGCAGAAGTGAACTGCAGCTGTTCTCCCTATTAACCTCTTCTCCACTGTCAGGTGAGGTCAGACAAGCTTCTGTGTCATACATTTCCTGGGTTTCCCTGGCCTCCATGTTCCCACTGCATCGCTTCTAACTACGGACTTGGTTTATTGCTGTGCTTTGTACAGTACTTTATGCATTTTGTCATCTGATAAAGTTAAATTAGAAAACCTTCATGTGGCATCACTGCATTTATTTTGGCTTCTAACTTGCAGAAGAGATCCTCATTTTAGGTCTTAGTATTTTTCTAAAATCAGGGATGAAAAGGAAAGCAAGCAAGCCACTCTAAGTTGAATCTACAGTGAGCTCAAGGAGTACATAAATGAGTATTGTTAGTACTGACTTAGGTAACCATGAAGGGAAGTGTGATAGTCAAGCACCATTTAATGTGGTGGCGCTCCCAGGTTCAGGTTCAACACCAACCAAACCTGTCTTGGATTTACTAGGTGTGGCAAAAGAAAATGCTGCCTACAGGACAAACTGAGTTGAAAATAACAATGTGAGTTCATAATTTTTTTTCTCTTTAAAAAAAGAAGCAGAAGAAAGAGCAAAACAATAAGGACAGAAAGCAAATGGGCATGAGGAAAATTTGGGGATGAAGGAAGTATTCTAAAACTGGATTAGGTAATGGCTGCATAAATTTGTGGAAACTTATCAAACTGTACAATTAAAACAGGTTTTTTTTTGCTACATAAATGTTTCAATAAACCATTAAACATTTTTTAATTAAAAAAAAAAAAGCAACAACACTGGAGTGCCTAAGTGGCTCAGTTGGCTAAGTGTCCCACTCTTGATTTCGGCTCAGGTCACGATCTCAAGGTCATGAGATCAAGCACCAAGCTGGGCTGCACAGTGGACATGGAGTCTGCTTGAGATTCTCTCTCCCTCTGCCCCTCCCCCCCAACTCTCTTTCTAAAATAAATAAATCTTAAAAACAAATACATAACAAAACAAAATATAACAAACAAATAAAACCAACTCTGAATGATTCCCAGACCAGAAAGAGTAAGGGTGAGATAGGATGGGAGGCGAGGAGGATGTGGGGAGGGGTATCTGGAACAGGGCATGGGATTGGTTTTAAATCTCATTTTGGATGAGAAGGGTATGACTGACCCAAGATATTGGGTTTTAAAGCCCAAGCAGGATTAGAAGAATGTCCTTGCATGATAATTGCCCAAATAGCAAGTTGGAAACTGAAAGGTGAGGAAAATATTCATAGGAGGCCAGAGAGGGTAAAAGGCAAGATGGTCCATCATGAAGAATTGGAGCCTGAGGAGATGAACAGTGTCCCCACAGAGGGATGTCACAGTGTGATGTGTCTGAGCCAGAGTAGTATAAAGAGGGTATATGTGTGAAGAGGAACCAACATGAGATATGGGGCCCCAAGCAGATGAGGAGTATGTGTATGCTATGACATAGGCTGGCACAATGTATCAGAGTCTAAGCAGGGTGATGTCCTCACAGAGAGGTAGCCTGGAGTAGGATACTGGAACCTGAGCAAGGTAGGGAAGGCATCCACACCTGAAGGCAGTCGAGGTTGAGAAGTCCAAAACCAAGCAGGGTAGTAAATAAGATGTCCAAGCAGGGGGGCAATCTGGAACAGTGTTTGAGCATCCAAATGGAGTGATGAAGTCATCTACTCTGGAGTGGGGTTAGTAGCAGTTATGGGATATTGGTTATATACAGAAAGATTGATCAAAAAAGGAATTAATATGAAGGCCAATAAGTGTAATCACTATTAGAGAAGGAAATTAGAAAAAAGGAAAGGAAGAAAACTAGAATAAAACCTGTGCTGTTAGATTGGAATTGGAAATATTGGTATGAACTCACATTTTTCAATATAGATAGACATAGAAATAGAGATAAATGTACACAAACACATGTATTTTCTAACTCTGTCCACTGAGAGGGCCTAGGAGTGTGACATCCCAGTAGCACTGACCACACATAGAGCCCAGATGTTGGTTTCTAAATGCCATTATAGGGGCACCTGGGTGGCTCAGTGGGTTGAGCCTCTGCCTTTGGCTCAGGTCATAATCTCAGGGTCCTGGGACTGAGCCCCACATTGGGCTCTCTGCTCGGAGAGGAGCCTGCTTCCTCCTCTCTCTCTGCCTGCCTCTCTGCCTACTTGTGATCTCTCTCTCTGCATCAAATAAATAAATAAAATCTTAAAAAAAAAAAAAAACTTTAAAAAATGTCGTTATTTACTAAAAGGAACAAGGTTCTCTTGAAGAAATGATTCTTTCCAAACTGTGGAAGGAAAGCACAGAAACTTCCTGGAATGCCTTGTGGTGCCAGAAATAAAGACACGCTTAAAGAATTATGGGGGTATATCAAAAGGACACAAAAGCCAGCTGAAATGGGGGCTCTCCTCTGGCCAGGTCTGGGCTAATTTAAGCATCAACATAAACAATAAAACAGGAAGCCGTAAGTCCCTACTGATATAAAGAAATAAACTGAAAGCTTCATGAGGAGGGGGTATTTATATTCCTACAAACCACCTCTCCATAAAAGTTACTAATCACAAAAGAAAAAAAAAGTAACTGCATAGTAAAGAAGCCTCACAGATACCACCATAATCAAATTATCAACGTGACCATATCAGTAATGAGAAAATCAAAACCAGGAGCCATCTCATAAGCTGCCATGTAAAGAACACAACATCACTTCTATCATATTCAGTTAAAAGTGCATAGCCCAAATATCTCTTTCTTCTGTCTTGCTGTTGGTGTAGAGAAATGCAACTGATTTCTGTGCATTGATTTTATATCCTGACACTTTACTGAATTCCTGTATAAGTTCTAGCAGTTTTGGAGTGGAGTCTTTTGGGTTTTCCACATATAGTATCATATCATCTGCGAAGAGTGATAATTTGACTTCTTCTTTGCCGATTTGGATGCCTTTAATTTCCTTTTGTTGTCTGATTGCTGAGGCTAGGACCTCTAGTACGATGTTGAATAGCAGTGGTGATAATGGACATCCCTGCCGTGTTCCTGACCTTAGCGGAAAAGCTTTCAGTTTTTCTCCATTGAGAATGATATTTGCGGTGGGTTTTTCATAGATGGCTTTGATGATATTGAGGTATGTGCCCTCTATCCCTACACTTTGAAGAGTTTTGATCAGGAAGGGATGTTGTACTTTGTCAAATGCTTTTTCAGCATCTATTGAGAGTATCATATGGTTCTTGTTCTTACTTTTATTGATGTGTTGTATCACATTGACTGATTTGCGGATGTTGAACCAACCTTGCAGCCCTGGAATAAATCCCACTTGGTCGTGGTGAATAATCTTTTTAATGTACTGTTGAATCCGATTGGCTAGTATTTTGTTGAGTATTTTCGCATCTGTGTTCATCAAGGATATCGGTCTATAGCTCTCTTTTTTGGTGGGATCCTTGTCTGGTTTTGGGATCAAGGTGATGCTGGCCTCATAAAATGAGTTTGGAAGTTTTCCTTCCATTTCTATTTTTTGGAACAGTTTCAGGAGAATAGGAATTAGTTCTTCTTTAAATGTTTGGTAGAATTCCCCCGGGAAGCCGTCTGGCCCTGGGCTTTTGTTTGTTTGGAGATTTTTAATGACTGTTTCAATCTCCTTACTGGTTATGGGTCTGTTCAGGCTTTCTATTTCTTCATGGTTCAGTTGTGGTAGTTTATATGTTTCTAGGAATGCATCCATTTCTTCCAGATTGTCAAATTTATTGCCGTAGAGTTGCTCATAGTATGTTCTTATAATAGTTTGTATTTCCTTGGTGTTAGTTGTGATCTCTCCTCTTTCATTCATGATTTTATTTATTTGGGTCCTTTCTCTTTTCTTTTTGATAAGTCGGGCCAGGGGTTTATCAATTTTATTAATTCTTTCAAAGAACAAGCTCCTAGTTTCGTTGATTTGTTCTATTGTTTTTTTGGTTTCTATTTCATTGATTTCTGCTCTGATCTTTATGATTTCTCTTCTCCTGCTGGGCTTAGGGTTTCTTTCTTGTTCCTTCTCCAGCTCCTTTAGGTGTAGGGTTAGGTTGTGTACCTGAGACCTTTCTTGTTTCTTGAGAAAGGCTTGTACCGCTATATATTTTCCTCTCAGGACTGCCTTTGTTGTGTCCCACAGATTTTGAACCGTTGTATTTTCATTATCATTTGTTTCCATGATTTTTTTCAATTCTTCTTTAATTTCCCGGTTGACCCATTCATTCTTTAGAAGGATACTGTTTAGTCTCCATGTATTTGGGTTCTTTCCAAACTTCCTTTTGTGGTTGAGTTCTAGCTTTAGAGCATTGTGGTCTGAAAATATGCAGGGAATGATCCCAATCTTTTGATACCGGTTGAGTCCTGATTTAGGACCGAGGATGTGATCTATTCTGGAGAATGTTCCATGTGCACTAGAGAAGAATGTGTATTCTGTTGCTTTGGGATGAAATATTCTGAATATATCTGTGATGTCCATCTGGTCCAGTGTGTCATTTAAGGCCTTTATTTCCTTGCTGATCTTTTGCTTGGATGACCTGTCCATTTCAGTGAGGGGAATATTAAAGTCCCCTACTATTATTGTATTGTTGTTTATGTGTTTCTTTGATTTTGTTATTAATTGGTTTATATAGTTGGCTGCTCCCACGTTGGGGGCATAGATATTTAAAATTGTTAAATCTTCTTGTTGGACAGACCCTTTGAGTATGATATAGTGTCCTTCCTCATCTCTTATTACAGTCTTTGGCTTAAAATCTAATTGATCTGATATAAGGATTGCCACTCCTGCTTTCTTCTGATGTCCATTAGCATGGTAAATTCTTTTCCACCCCCTCACTTTAAATCTGGAGGTGTCTTCGGGCTTAAAATGTGTTTCTTGGAGGCAACATATAGATGGGTTTTGTTTTTTTATCCATTCTGATACCCTGTGTCTTTTGACAGGGGCATTTAGCCCATTCACATTCAGGGTAACTATTGAGAGATATGAATTTAGTGCCATTGTATTGCCTGTAAGGTGACTGTTACTGTATATGGTCTCTGTTCCTTTCTGATCTACCACTTGTAGGCTCTCTCTTTGCTTAGAGGACCCCTTTCAATATTTCCTGTAGAGCTGGTTTGGTATTTGCAAATTCTTTCAGTTGTTGTTTGTCCTGGAAGCTTTTAATCTCTCCTTCTATTTTCAATGATAGCCTAGCTGGATATAGTATTCTTGGCTGCATGTTTTTCTCGTTTAGTGCTCTGAAAATATCATGCCAGCTCTTTCTGGCCTGCCAGGTCTCTGTGGATAAGTCAGCTGCCAATCTAATATTTTTACCATTGTATGTTACAGACTTCTTTTCCCGGGCTGCTTTCAGGATTTTCTCTTTGTCATTGAGACTTGTAAATTTTACTATTATGTGACGGGGTGTGGGCCTATTCTTATTTATTTTGAGGGGCATTCTCTGAACCTCCTGAATTTTGATGCTTGTTCCCTTTGCCATATTGGGGAAATTCTCCCCAATAATTCTCTCCAGTATACCTTCTGCTCCCCTCTCACTTTCTTCTTCTTCTGGAATCCCAATTATTCTAATGTTGTTTCGTCTTATGGTGTCACTTATTTCTCGAATTCTCCCCTCGTGGTCCAGTAGCTGTTTGTCCCTCTTTTGATCAGCTTCTTTATTCTCTGTCATTTGGTCTTCTATATCACTAATTCTTTCTTCTGCCTCATTTATCCTAGCAGTGAGAGCCTCCATTTTTGATTGCACCTCATTAATAGCTTTTTTGATTTCAACTTGGTTAGATTTTAGTTCTTTTATTTCTCCAGAAAGGGCTTTTATATCTCTCGAGAGGGTTTCTCTAATATCTTCCATGCCTTTTTCGAGCCCGGCTAGAACCTTGAGAATTGTCATTCTGAACTCTAGATCTGACATATTACCGATGTCTGTATTGATTAGGTCCCTAGCCTTCGGTACTGCCTCTTGTTCTTTTTTTTGTGGTGAATTTTTACGTCTTGTCATTTTGTCCAGATAAGAGTAAATGAAGGGGCAAGTAAAATACTAAAAGGGTGGCAACAACCCCAGGAAAATATGCTTTAGCCAAATTAGAAGAGATCCAAAATCGTGAGTGGGGAGAAAGGGGATAAAAAGAGGTTCAAAAAGGAAGAAAGAAAAAAGAAAAAAAAAGAAAAAAAAAAAAAAAAAGAATTTTTTTTAAAAAAGAAAACACCTAAGAAAAATGTAAAAATATATATATATATATTAGATAAACTAGTAAAAAATCGTTAAAAAAGAAAAAGGTAACAGTTAAAAAAAAAAAAAATTTTACCCGAAGGCGAGAAAAAAAAAAAAAATGAAAAAGAAAAAATTAAATTAACTGCAAGACTAAAAAAAATCACAGGAAAAAAGCCATGAGTTCCGTGCTTGGCTTTCTCCTCCTCTGGAATTCTGCTGCTCTCCTTGGTATTGAAACCGCACTCCTTGGTAGGTGAACTTGGTCTCGGCTGGATTTCTTGTTGATCTTCTGGGGGAGGGGCCTGTTGTAGTGATTCTCAAGTGTCTTTGCCCCAGGCGGAATTACACCGCCCTTACCCGGGGCCGGGGTGAGTAATCCGCTCGGGTTTGCTTTCAGGAGCTTTTGTTCCCTGAGCGCTTTCCGTAGAGTTCCAGAGGACGGGAATACAAATGGCGGCCTCCTGGTCTCCGGCCCGGAGGAGCCGAGAGCCCAGGGCCCCACTCCTCAGTGCGCCCTCAGAGAACAGCGCCCAGTTACTCCCGTCTGCCTGACCTCCGGCCGCGCTCCGAGCTCACCGAGCCTGCGACCGGTTCAAGGTAACACGGAGCTGCGAGCTTACTGTCGGCTCTGTCTCTGTAGCCGGCTTTCCCGTTCCAATACCCGCAAGCTCTGCGACACTCAGACACCCCCGATCCTTCTGTGACCCTGCGGGACCTGAGGCCACGCTGACCCCGCGTGGGCTTCGCCCCGGTTTAGCCTCTGGAGCGATGTCCCTCCGCGGAACAGACTTTTAAAAGTCCTGATTTTGTGCGCGGTTGCTCCGCCGCTTGCCGGGAGCCGGCCCCTCCCCCCGGGGTCTATCTTCCCGTCGCTTTGGATTCACTTCTCCGCCGGTCCTACCTTTCAGAAAGTGGTTGTTTTTCTGTTTCCAGAATTGCTGTTCTTCTTCTCTTCGATCTGCCGATGGATTTTCAGGTGTTTGCAATCTTTAGATAAGCTATCTAGCTGATCTCCGGCTAGCTGAAGCAGTCTCAGCTTGCTACTTCTCCGCCATCTTGACTCCTCCCAGCGGAAGCAGAGTTTTTATATGTTATTGAAGTTAAAATGGAATAGTTTCAAATTAGAGTATTATAATTGTAAGATGTTAAATGCAATCCCCATGGTAAGCACAAAGAAAATAGCTACAGAATATGCATAAAAGGAAATGAGGGGTGCCTGGGTGGCTCAGTAGGTTGAGTGTCTGTCTTCAGCTCAGGTAATGATCCCAGAGTCCCACATTGGGCTCCCTGCTCATCGGGCAGCCTGCTTCTCCCTCTCCTTCTGCTGCTCCCCCCTGCTCATGTTAATTCTCTCTCTCTCTCTCTTTTGCATGTGTGCACATGCGTGCACAAAAATAAATAAATAAAAATATTTAAGAAAAAAAAAGGAAATGAGAAAGGAATGTAAATATTTCACTACCAAAAAAAAAAAAAAAAAAAACCAGCTAAACATAAAAATAAAAGACCACGTAATTACGGAAATGAGGGATTAAAAAAGCCACAAGACATACAGAAAAACAAATAGCACAATGACAGAAGAAGGTCCTTTCTTTCTTTCTTCTTCTTCTTCTTCTTTTTTTTTTTTTTTTGGAAAGATTTTATTTATTCATTTGACAGAGAGAGATCACAAGTAGGCTGAGCAGCAGGTGGTGGGGTGGGTGGGTGAAGCAGGCTTCCTGCTCAGCAGAGAGCCCAATGTGGGGCTAGATCCCAGGACCCTGAGATCATGACCTGAGCTGAAGGCAGATGCTTAGCCCTCTGAGCCACTCAGGCACCCCAAGAAGGTCTTTTCTTATCAGTAATTACTTTAAATGTAAATGGCTTAAACCCTCCAGTAAAAAAGACAGATTGGCAGAATGGATAAAAACACATGATGCTGTCAATGCAGAAAAAATATTTGACAAAATTCCACACCCTTTCATAATTAAAAACATTCGATAATCTAGGAATAGAAGGAAACTGTCTCAACCTAATAAAAGCCATATATGAAAAACCCAGAACAAACCTCATATTCAATGATGAAAGCCTGAAAACTTTTCCTCTAAGATCAGCCACAAGGATGCCCACTTTCACCACTTCTATTCAACATAGTACTACAAGAAAAAGAAGCAAGTAAAGAAAGCAAGAAAAAGAGGGGCGCCTGGGTGGCTCAGTGGGTTAAAGCCTCTGCCTTCAGCCCAGGTTATGATCTCAGGGTCCTGGGATCAAGCCCCACATCGGGCTCTCTGCTCAGCAGGGAGCCTGCTTTCCTTCCTCTCTCTGCCTGCCTCTCTGCCTACTTGTGATCTCTCTGTCAAATAAATAAATAAAATCTTAAAAAAAAAAAAAAAGAAAAAAGCAAGAAAAAGAAATAAAGAAAATAAAGAAAAAGAAATAAAAGGCATCCAAATAGGGAAAAAAGGAGTAAAATTATCTCTATTTCCAGATAATATGATCTTCTATGTTAAAAAAGAAAACCCTAAAGATTCCACCAAAAAAACTATTAGGGTACATGAATTCAGCAAAGTAGCAGGATACAAAGTCAACACACAAAAATCAGTTGCATTTCTATATGCTATCAATGAAATATCTGAAAAGGAAATTACAAAATAGTTCCATTTATAATAGCATCAAAAAGATTTTTTTAAATAAGAATAAAATTCTTAGGAAACAACCAAGAAGGTAAAGACATATACAATGAAAACTATAAAACATTACTGAAAGAAATTAAAGAAGACATATATAAATGGAAACACATCCCACGTTCCATGGATTAGAACACTTAAAAATTGCTAAAATGTCAAAACCACCCGAAGTCATCCATAGATTCAATGCAATCCCTTATCAAAATCCCAATTTTTTTAATGGAAAAACCTATCCTAAAATTCATACAGACTCTCAAAGGACCCTGAATAGCCAAAACAACCTTAAAAAAGAACAAAACTGGAAGATTTACACTTTCTGATTTCAAATCTTAGAACAAGCTACAGTAATCAATATAGGGTCATGGGGTGCTTGGATGGCTAAGATGGTTAAATGTCTGCCTTCGGCTCAGGTCATGGTCTTCAAGTCCTGGAATCGAGCCCCATGTTGGGCTCCCAGCTCAGCGGGATTCTGCTTCTCCTTTTCCTTCTGCCTCTCCCCTTGCTTGTGCTCTGTCTCTGTCTCTGTATCTTTCTCAAATGAATAATTAACAATAATAAAAATACAGTGTGGTATTGACATAAAGATATACATATAGACCAATGGAACAGAATAAAGAGCCCAGAAATAAATCCTCATATATATGGTCATATGGTCATATACCTTGTTTATGACAAGGGTGCCAAACCGTTCAGTGAGGAAAGGACAGTCTTTTCAACAAATATTACTGGGAAAATCAGATGTTCACATGTGAAAGAATGAAGTTGGACCCTTTACTTAACACATACAAAAATTAACTCAAAATGAATCAAGGACCTAAATGCAAGACCTAAAACAATAAAACTCTTAGAAGAAAACATTCCAAAAGCTTCATGACATTGGATTTGGAAATGATTTCTTGGGTATGACACCAAAAGCATAGGTAACAAAAGAAAAAAATAGACAAATTGGACTCCATGAAAATTGTAAAAATTTACATATCAAAAGACACTCAGCAGATGAAAAGGGCAACCCACAGAATGGGAGAAAATACTTGCAAATTATATATGTGATAAGGAATTAATATCCAGAATACACAGGGAACTCATAAAACTCAACCTTGAAAAATTAAATTAAATTTAATTTAAAAATAAAAGCAAAAAAAAAACCTCACAAAAACCCAATTCAGAAATGGGCAAAGGACTTAAACACACATTTTTCAAAAAAAGATACACAAAGATGCTCAACATCACTAATCATTAGGGAAATGCAAATCAAAACTACAGTGAGGTTCCACCTCACCCCATCAGGATGACCACGATTAAAACAAAAGAAACCACAGGTGTTGCCAAGGATGTAGAGAAATTGAATACCTATACATTGTCAGTGGGAATGTAAAATGGCACAGCCACTATGGAAAATAATGTGGTGCTTTCTCATAAAGTTGAAAACAGAACTATCCAGCAACTCCACTTCTGCATATATACCCAGAAGAACTGAAAGCAGGGTACTGAAGAGATATTAACACCCATGTTCACAAGAGCTAAAACATGGAAACAACCCAAGTGCCCACTGACAGAGGAATGGATGAGCTAAGTGTGGTCTACACATACAAGAGAAGACTATCCTGCTCTAAGTGGGAAGGAAATTCTGCAATAATCCAGAATATGTATATAACTTGAGGATATTATACCAAGTGTAATATGCCAGTCACAAATAGTACTGTATGATTCCACTAACGTAAGCTACTAAGAGTAGTCAAAATCATAAAGACAGAAAGTACAGTGGTCATTGCCAGCAACTGAGGATTGGTGAGAATGGGAATTTAATGGGTGGAGACTTTTAGTTTTACAAGATGGAAAGAGTTACAGGGAGGGACGGCGGTGGTGGTACAATGATATGAGTATATTGAATACCATATAACTCTATACTTTAAAATGGTTAAGATGGTAAAGGTTATGAGTATTCTATCACATTAAAAAAGATTGGCACCTGGGTGGCTCAGTTCGTTAAGTGACTGCCTTTGGCTCAGGTCATGATCCTGGAGTCCTGAGATCGAGTTCCACATTGGGTTCCCAGCTCCATGGGGAGTCTGCTTCTTCCTCTGACCTTCTCCCCTCTCATGCTCTCTCTAACTCTCAAATAAATAAATAAAATCTTTTTTTTAAGATTTTGTTTATTTATTTGACAGAGATCACAAGGAGGCAGAGAGGCAGGCAGAGAGAAAAGGGGAAGCAGGCTCTCCGCTGAGCAGAGAGCCTGATGTGGGGCTCAATCCCAGAACCCTGAGATCATGACCTGAGCCGAATGCAGAGGCTTAACCCACGGAGCCACCCAGGCGCTCCTAAATAAATAAAATCTTAAAAAAAAAAAAAAAAAAAAAAAAAGGATTGGGGGCAAAACCTGCACAAGGATGTTTATAGCAACTTTAAAGGCTAAAAAGAAAAGAGCTATCAAGCCTTGAGAAGGAATGAAGGAAACTGAAATGTATATTACTAAGTGAAATAACCTAGTCTGAAAAGGCTAACTACTATATGATTTCAACTATATGACATTCTGGAAAAGGCAAAACTATGGAGACGGTAAAAATATCAGTGGTTGCCAGGGTTTGGGGGTACAAGAAGGGATGAATAGGCAGAAAGCACAGGGTTTAACAGGGCAGTGAAAATATTCTGTATGATACGATAGTGGTAGATACATTTGTTCAATGCACAGAATGCACAACCCCAAGTATGAACCCTGGGGTAAACTACGGACTTTGAGTGACTGTGATGTGTCACCGTAAAGTCATGGATTGTAACCAATGTACTCTCTGCTGGGGGTGTAGATAACAACAGATTGTTATGTAGTACATAACAATGTACTCTCTGCTGTGCAGGTGTGTGAGAGGAGATATTTGGGAGATCTCTGTACCTTCCTCTCAATTTTGCTGTGGACCTAAAACTGCTTTAAAAAAGTTTAAAAAAAATACAACTATCTATCTATATATACGGATGTATCCGAGTTTTGTTTAAAAATTAATTTCAAGGGCACCTGGGTGGCTCAGTGGGTTAAACCTCTACCTTTGGCTCAGGTCATGATCTCAGGATCCCGGGACCGAGCCCCACACTGGGCTCTCTGTTCAGTGGGGAGCCTGCTTCCCTCTTTCTCTCTCTCTCTCTGCCTGCCTCTCTGCCTACTTGTGATCTCTTTCTCTATCAAATAAATAAATAAAATCTTTTTAAAAAATTAATTTCAGAATGAAACATGAAATATTTATTTTAAAGGACTGTTGTCAGAATAATTCCTTAGAGCTTTATTCTCAAATCTTGATAGTGTACCCCTATTTAACATTTTAACAAACTTCAATATTTGTATATATTTATAAATTATTCCCATACTTTATGTACATTCTAAGACACACAAAAATAGCAATCAAGAAAGGATGAGTTTAAAAGTCTAAATAAAAATTCAAGTTACTTCTTCCCACACCCCAAAAACCATCATGCACCCCCCCGGATGCATGTCCCCCCATGAAAACCAGTCCTCTAGGCCACGGGGAGAGAAGGGAGCCCAGCCACAGGTCACTGACCCACAAGAGAACCACCCAGGGAGTGTGGAGAGTGGAGGAGAAGGGGCAGGAAATGAGTGTATCACTAAGTACCATAAAACTCTGCGGTTTATGTACAGGTTATAAATCTCACATGACCTGCTTCTCTCGCTGCTTTCCTCTCTGTACCTGCACCCTACCCAGGGGATCAACAGAGAGGTATGTTGCTCTTCTCCATTCTCACATGAACTTCTCAGCCTGACCCTCATCCTCATGTCGACTTCGGCCTCCCCGTAGGCCTCCCTTGGTGATCACATGTAATTGGAGTTCACCTGGACAAAGATGCCCTTCAGGTGAGGCATGAAATGTGACTTACCCACACTCCTCCTGAGACAGCACCTAGAACCTGGTTAGGGACAATACTGGCATTTATTAGGAAAATGGGTTTGGCTGATCAGTATTTTCTAAAACACGTTTTTGTGCCCAGCATTTTTCCACCACTCTTCTCCAAAAGGAGACTCCAGTCTTCAGATGTTAGTCCTTAAAAGCAAGCATTTTATTTCCCCTTAGGCAACTATTATAAACAAAATTCCTCTAGAACTTTTGTGAAAAACAGGAGTCTATTTAGTGTCTAAGTAGCTATAACTTCAGGAGCACACATATAAAACATACCCAAACTTATAAACACACATATACTTTCTTTGACTCAAAGGAAAAATGAACAATCTGGTTGATCGCCAAGATCCTCTCAACCCTCAGGTTCTGATTTTGTGTGAGGACGCACACGGAAGTATTATGGCAGAGTCCAAATGTTACTCATTTTCTAGGGATTTGGTGAAAACACAAAATTACAGTGAAGAGGGTCATCTTTCTCACTTCCCCCTCACCCCCAGCTCTTTGACTCCCCCCCAAATCAATGAAACAGAAACAGAGGCCAGAGATTAAGTATGGTGTTACGGAACCTCCACTTCATTTTGTTTGCATAAGCCTTCCTTCCCTGCAAAAGCTCCAGAACACCCTTGGATGCACGTATGAAATACAGAGGATGCACAATGAGGAATGATCAGGTTGTGCTTTTAATATACCATAAACAAGCTTTTCTAGGTTTCCTCAAGAAGTGAGTCATTACTTCCAGTAAATGAAATAACATATGCCAAGCCCCTAGCAAGTGCCCCGCACACAGTGGGCTCTCCACAGCCTTATTATAAAGAATCACAAACAAACCATTATGAATGTACCAACAGAGTATGTCAAATGAGAAATCTTCTGGTGCTCCCCGCTCTCTTGACCCACCCAGAAAACACAACAAGCATGTTGGTCTTAAGTTGGCACTGGGTTGAATAGGGTGGGTTCAAGTTTCTAAGATGTCAGGTACTGAGCAGGAGTCACTAGCAGACTACTCCCTCAAAGGAATGCCTGGAGAAGAGCCAGCACAGACATCAGGGAGGGCAGTTAACCCAGTGTCTCTGACCACTATGCCTGAGTGTTCTACTGCTCTTATGGAACCAGAGGGACACATCCCCATCACTTCGAGCTGAAAGAGGACAGAACGGATGAATGAGTGGCTTGCCACTAACCAGCACCATGCTGGCTTGACAGAGGGAGGCCAACAAAGCTCTGCAGATGGATAGGCAGTAAGAGAGACGGAGATAACAAAAGGTATTAATGGCTCAGAGAATTTAGTTTCTAAACACAAACAACATGTACTGGGGTAGGCAGGGGGGAATAACAGTACCCATAGGTTACAGGCTTGTGGGGGGCGGGGCATAAAGAGAGGGCAAGGGACTTCATCAAAACCCTAGGAGGGAAGGGCAGTCTTGAAAAGAACAAAGCTGCTTTTAAGATGAAAAGGAGGGAATGTGGACTAAGGCTGTAGAGCACAGAGAAGAGCAGAAGACAACTTTTTCTTCCTACTACATCTGAACTTCTGTGTACTTGAGTCTCCCAGGGCCCATCCTGTGGGTCAGCCTAGATCTTCTCAAAAGTTGCCACCCTTCAAATACCTATGGTGAGTTCTCATACCCACACTGGTTCCCACCTCTTAGTCACTGTGGGCCAGACATGACACCAAGAGCCCTTGTAATCAGACCCTGTGTCTCATTATTAATCATTCTGTTCAGGATGAGAACTCTTGCCCCGTCACAAGTATTTTTTCTTCCTTCTGCCATCTACTGGTGGAAATGAAAATTTCATATTCTCCCACCAGGCTGTTCCCAATTTGCAAATAGGTTGTGGAGTCTGAAAGCTCATTTAGGTAGTACTGATCTGCTGGTAGAAGAAATTTTTCCAAAAGATTAAATACATAACATATTATGGTTCAATCATTCATTCAATAAGCACTTACTGAGTGAGAATATCAAGTTATAGACATACACACACAGTATATGTAATATCAAGGGTAGAGCCTCGAAACCAAATATTGCTTGACCCCCTGCCTGCTGTATGACCTGGGCACACTACTTAGCCATCTACAGTAATAGTAACATAATGGCTAATACACACTAATCATATGAGGAGCCAGTCTACCTCACTTACACCTCACAACCTTGTAAGGTAGGTATATTGCTATCTGCGTTTCTTCTGATAATACTGAAACAAAAAAAGGCTGAATAACTTGCCAAAGGTCCCAGAGCTAATAAGGAGCAGATTTGACCATCTGGCTCCACAGCTTATAATGAGAACAATAACATCTACCTTTCAGGATTGTTCAAGGAACTAGAGACAACACATATAAAGTTGCCAACATATAGTATGTTCCAGAAAATGACAGATATTGAACATTCACTGTGTACTGGGCACTACAAGATGTTAAAATTGCATCCATGAATAAGCCACAGTATCTGCCCTCCAGGCAAGCATAATCACAGTACAGTGCTAAGACTGCATTCACCGAAGGCCAAGTTCAGCAAAGGGAACACCTGACTTTTTTTCAGAATTGTCTTCCTGGTACCGGGCACAGTAGCTGGGACATAGCAGATACTGGAAAGGAAGGAGACCACAGAATTTAAAAAACATAAAACACAAAAACTAGGCCTAAGACTCTGGGAGACAGATGGGATAGATGCTCTTATTTCCATACTAGCAAATGAGAGAAATCAAGGTTCGGTAACTCCCACAAGGTCACACAGCAAGTCAACAGGTCTCTTGACTAACATTTTGCCCACACTCTGTTGCATTCCCCCATCCTTCCAGTTTCTACCAGCCCCTACATGGCATCTGCAGGTTAACGAAGGTATCAGGTGGAGGTAGGGCTGGGACCAGATTAAAATTTCGAAGAATAATTGGGGCCCCTAGGTGGTTCAGTCGGTAAGTGTCTGCCTTCGGCTCAGGCTCAGGGGTCCTGGGATGAAGCCCCACATCGGGCTCCCCACTCTGTGGGAAGCCTGTTTGTCCTTCTTTCTGCCACTCCCTCTGCTTGTGTTCCCTCTCTCACTGCATCTCTCTGTCAAATAAATAAAAATCTTTAAAACAAAAAAAACTTCCAAGAATAAAAACAGACATCAGGGCCCATGTCCTAGAGACTACGCAGTCCCACATGAGCCCATTTTCTTCCTGTCTCTGTTCCATTTGGCACAAACCAGCTTCTCACTTTAGGGTTAGACTGTTCAGGGCTCTTTCCCAGAGATTGAGTTTCTGTAGTTATTTTTAGCTGGAGTTTTAGTGCATACCTGGGACAGGTGAGGCATGAAAAGGAATGTGGGTGCGGATAACCCTTGAACCTCTAGTGCCAAGGTTTGGGTCTCTTGTCATTCCAACTGAAGAGAGATGACTCATACCCTGACTTATCTGCCCTGAGGCAAGATTTCACCTTAGGAACTATGTGAATTAGAACTTCTTGTATATTCTCTAATTTTGTGTTCAAGTTCTTGGAACATATTTTCTATTTTTTTTTTTTTAGGATTTTATTTATTTATTTGACAGACAGAGATCACAAGTAGGCAGAGAGGCAGGCAGAGAGAGAGAGAGGAGGAGGAAGCAGGCTCCCTGCAGAGCAGAGATCCCAACGTGGGGCTCGATCCCAGGACCCTGGGATCATGACCTGAGCTGAAGGCAGAGGCTTTAATTCACTGAGCCATCCAGGCGCCCCGGAACATACTTTCTTGACATTACTTTGTTACCTGCTTTTGATAACTTGGATGCCTTCATTTTCTGCCACCAATGCCAGAGCCTGTGGTTCTTTCTGGTCTCCTTTCCCAGGCTTTGAGGGAGCTGGGGTGGAGAGTCTCTGATTAAGATTTTTTTTTTTTTTAAGATTTTATTTATTTGACAGAAAGAGAGAATGAGAGTACAACCAAGGGGAGTGGCAGGCATATGGAGAGGGAGAAACAGGCTCCCTGTGAGCAGGGAGCTGGATGTGGAGCTTGATCCCAGGACTCTGGAATCATGATCTGAGCCAAAGGTGATGCTTAACTGACTGAGCCACCTAGACACCCCAATTTAGGTTTTTGATTATCTGTAGGTAGGAAGCTACCTGGAAAACAATTTGGCTGTAAGCCAGATATTTTTATAAAGCCAGCCAAGTTTTAGGATATTAAGGGACTAAGAAAGAATAATCAGGGTGCCTGGGTGGCTCAGTTGGCTAAATGTCTGCCTCCAACTCAGGTCATGATCTTGAGTCCTGGGATCAAACCCTGCATTAGGCTCCCTGCTCAGCGGGGAATCTGCTTCTCCCTCTCCTGTCCCCCTCCCTCTGTGCACTCTCAAGTAAATCAATAAAATATTCAAAAAAAATTAAAGAAGAAGAATCATCGTAAGCTAGGTTGAGTCTAGACCCCTCCTGGCAACTACTAGAGTCCCCTCAGAGTACCTTTAAGTTCCAGAGTGCGTAGAATTCTGGGCCTGCTTTAAGTCTGGAATAGCCAGCCCAACTAAAACCCTATCAATGGGATCCTTGGACCCCTTCAAAAAGCAGAGATAGTTTCCTCATCTCACTTCGGCTCTAGACAGAGAAAATAAAAAGCGACTAGCTAGTATTATGAAGCCATGATACAACAAATACTATATAAAGTGGCTTCATGATTCAGATGAGAAATAAAAGGGAAATCTGGGCCAGCATTACATGACTATTGTAAGTTACTTTCTTTATGAAGTCATACAAGTTAGGTGTAGGAATTATTTGCAACTGGAGGAGGGGGTGAGGGTGGTTGGGTGGTTGGTTATTTTGAAACCCTGTTTCTTTCTTTTTTTGAGAGAGAGAGAGAGATGAGGGGGTGATGGGAGGGCAGAGGGAGAGAGAGAGACTCTTAAGCAGGGTCCACACCCCAGCACGGAGCCCAACACAGGGCTCAATCTCATGAGAACTCATGAGATCATGACCCGAACCAAAATCAAGTCGGACACTCTACCAACTGAGCCACCCAGGTGCCCCCAAAGCTCTGTTTCTTAAATCAGGAAAGCAGAACTAAGGAATTACACCAAGAAGGAAACAGAAGAAATGCTAGAAACACCCTCCCTACTCCTGAAACTGGAACCTTTGGTACCTTGACTGCAAAGATAATTTATATTTCATTTAAGAGAGTATCATCTTAAACTTTTTTCTAAGATTTAATTTTTAAGTAATCTCTACACCCAACATGGGGTTTGAACTTACAACCCCCAGATCAGGAGTCACGTACTCTAACAACTGGGTCAGCCAGGTGCCCCTCATTTTAAACTTTTATGCTTCCACCCACCTTAACCATTTCTGAAGACCTACCTTCTGCCTTTTCTCCACTTTGTCATCAACTTCTATTCCACCATATAGTCTTAAACCCCAAACATAGCAGTCCAGAAAGATGGGTCCGTATTGGATTGAATACTCTCCCTCCAAATTTCACGTCCACCTGGATTAGGATGCACCCTGAGCTCAATGACTGGTATCCTCAGAGGAAGGTCACATGAAGACATGGACACATGAGGAAGGTTATGTAAAGATGAAGGCAGAGATTAGTTATGCAGCCACAAGCCAAGGAACATCAAGGATGCCTGGCAATGACCAGAAGCTGGGAAGGAGGCAAGGAAGGAGTCTTCTCTAGAGGTTCCAGATGGCACAAGGCCCTGCTGACCTCTTCATCTCAGACTTCTAAGAAGCTTCCAGAACCATGAGCCAATAAATTTGTTTTTAAGCCCCCCAGTGTGTAGTACCTTGTTATGGCAGCCCTAAGAAACTAACACACACCTTGATTAGGGTTTTAGCAGCAAGACCTCGTAACCTTGCCTCAGAGGATATGGGTAGAAGAACAGATCCAATTAATGGTATAAACCCACAGCTCTGTCCGTATTCACTAACAGATCACATTTATTTATTTCTATGCCTCCTGTCCTTTGCAGTAACATCTTTACTCACCTCGTATGGGACCCCGGCTTATGGTCTGGATCTCCTAATATGCCTAAAAACAAATCATTCACATTTCTTTCTTTTTTTTTTTTAATTTTAAAGATTTTTATTTATTTGACAGAGAGAGATCACAAGTAGATGGAGAGGCAGGCAGAGAGAGAGAGAGGGAAGCAGGCTCCCTGCTGAGCAGAGAGCCCGATGTGGGACTCGATCGCAGGACCCTGAGATCATGACCTGAGCCGAAGGCAGCGGCTTAACCCACTGAGCCACCCAGGCACCCCTCATTCACATTTCTTCACTGAGTGTCCTATTGTCCCATCCTAGCAAAGCATAACAGTTAGCTTTAGAGAAGTAGTTCTTAACCCTTTTGGTCTCCCCAGAAATATGCATACACTTCAGGCATCTACAGATCCTATATGAAAGACCCCTACCTACTTAGAAACTTCACACTCCTTTAGGATAATTCCAATCTCTCTTCCTTACCCACAACCCATCCCCCAATTCAATACCAGCTTGCTTCTGAAGTCCCCCAATGAACTGAAATGGCAACCATCCATTTACTCTTACCCAAAGGCTCACAGAGAGAGAGCTGTTATCATCCTAAGCCCCCCTGGAGAGTCCCATCAGGAAAATACATTCAGGAAGAGTCAGCCTCCAGTGGTACACACAACTCAGTCACAAGTATGGACCCACTCACCCTTTCTCCTATTCTTTTTCTGCTTTCCTTCTTTCTTATTGACTCCTAACTTCTCTAACTTAATCTTCGCTCAAATGCACCATAATGAGGAACAATGAAATGTGAAGCAAACTAAACAACAGAATAGCCATGTGTTTAGATTTCAAGTAATTATAAATGCCTTCTTATCCACAGGCATTCCTCTTGGATGCATTTGTGGCAGAATGTACCCCACCACCTGTGTTTATAAAGATCTTCCTGCAGGACGCCTGGGTGGCTCAGTGGGTTAAGCCGCTGCCTTCGGCTCAGGTCATGATCTCAGGGTCTTGGGATCGAGTCCCGCATCGGGCTCTCTGCTCAGCAGGGAGCCTGCTTCCTTCTCTCTCTCTCTCTGCCTGCCTCTCAGTGTACTTGTAATTTCTCTCTGTCAAATAAATAAATAAAATCTTTAAAAAAAAAAAAATAAAGATCTTCCTGCAATCAACGGTCCCACACCTGACTACCACAGAGAATTTTACTGACGTCTACTTTTCACTTCTCATGACTCTAAGAAATACAATCATTGGAACTTGTACTTTTCTTTTCTTTTTTTTTTAAAGAATTTATTTATTTATTTGACAGAGAGAGATCACAAGTAGGCAGAGTGGCAGGCGGGGGGGGGGGGGGGGGAAGCAGGCTCCCCGCCAAGCAGAGAGCCCGATGCAGGACTCGATCCCAGGACCCTGGGATCATGACCTGAGCCGAAGGCAGAGACTTAACCCACTGAGCCACCCAGGCACCTGGAACTTATACTTCTCATTAAGATACATAAGGAAAGTTTCTCTTCTGCGAAAACTCATTCTCAATCTTAAATCACTGGAAACTCTTCACCCTGGTTCTGCCACTCTAGACACATCCTCTTCTAATAAACTTGTTACATTTGACAAAAATGATTAGGCATCTTCTGAGTTAAAAGAGCAAAACACTGTTCATGACCATGAAGCCCATAGTTGTTTCTAAATTCCATCAACTCTCCCCTGTCCCACCCAGTCCCTACAGAGCCACAGTCTATTTTCTCTCTAGGAGCTGATGGTCCAGCTTTACTTCTCCTGAATTTCATCACCCAGCAGATGGAGACAAAAGAAAGGGTATTAGCCAGTGAGCCTCGATGACAAGGAGGTGAAATTGGGTTTTGGAATTACCCTGTATTTCTGATGCTTGATTTTACTCTAATTACCTGGGAATAAGAGTCTATTATATAAGAAACCAGTCTTCCTATCCAAGTGTTTAATCCAAGAAGTCAGGGAAGTGAATCTATTCAGTGATCTAACAGACTCTGCCGTCTTACTTATGAACTTTGGTTCATCACCAAGAAAAACACAATCAAGACTTTCCTTTCAAAGCCATCCATCATCTTGTTCATTTGTAGATTTCTTTTTAATCATAAATATTTATCTTAATTAAGGATGAGCAATGAATCTGCCACATAATTGCCACTGCCAGTTTCTTACTTATTAGTAAGAGCTTACTTAAATCTCTAAAGTTCCTCAGCTTATAAAAGACTTCAAGGAGTACTGAATCTTTTAAAAATAATATTTAAATTTATTATTCCACATTAGGTTTAATGAAGCACAAGCTGAGACTGCTAAAGGATCACCATTTTACAGACATAGGAGCGTCTTCCCTTTATAACAACAGGTCCAGCGCTTCATCAACCTAGTCCTTGACCTGTAGCTAAAAAAGCAAAAGGTCTGTGTGAAGTGACAGAAGAGCACAGCCTACTCAGGTCATGACCAAGGACCCAAAGCTGACCTCAGCACTGGAAAAGCCAGTCTGCAGTCATGGAGCTCTATAGAAGGGGAACGAGAACTGAGTTAGAGGAGGTTCTGGACATCATTCTGACAGATTCCGATCTAAGGAACTCTGACCAAGGAAGTTTCATTCTCTTCTACAATCCCCTTTTATGGAACAGAAGGCTGAAATTGAGTCTTCACAAGAGAATTAACGGCCTTTCCGTTTCTTCATTTTTCCTCCAGCCACCTTGTTCCTGACACCCATAGCACTTTCTGTGTCATCGTTGTCCCCAGCATCCTCCCGTGAGCGTTTCTTCTTCTCTCCGTGCTCCCTTAACTCCTGCAAGAAAAGAGAAAGGATGGGAGTGAAAGTTACTGTTACTGAGGGTAACACATCTTGTCTCCCCTCCCTAAAATCAAACACTAAGTAACTCCCTAACACCTCACATTCGCAAAGGCTAAGACCAAAATCCTAATACATAAAAATGTTCACATGAAAATTAAAACAATAAGCTATTATTTTCACATAGGAGGCCATCAAATATTTAAGAGGTAGTACCTCATACTGGTCAACATGTGGGAACATCCACATACTTTGTCTCTGACAGTTTAAACAGCTATAGCTTTTCAGGGGGAAGGGGCGGGAAATCTGGCATTCTCGATGAATGCCCAACAATTAATTCAGCCCAACAATTAATTCTACTTCTAGGAACTTTTTCAAAAGAAACAAGTATACAAAGCTATACATATTAGGATGTCCAACATCATACCACTTAAAATACAAAACATGTGAAAAAGCATAAACATATATGCACCAATACAAGTCATGTTATATATTCATAATGGAATTTTCTCTAGCCATGAAGAAGTGATCCCATGGCTCCCCATTTGTTAAAATAGAAAAATGTTAATCCTATACAATCAGATAAAAATCTAAGTATGGCTGGGGCGCCTGGGTGGCTCAGTGGCTTAAGCCGCTGCCTTCGGCTCAGGTCATGATCTCAGGGATCTGGGATCGAGCCCCGCATCGGGCTCTCTGCTCCGCAGGGAGCCTGCCTCCCCCTCTCTCTCTCTCTGCCTGCCTCTCTGCCTACTTGTGATCTCTGTCTGTCAAATAAATAAATAAATAATCTTTAAAAAAAAAAAAAAATCTAAGTATGGCTAAAAAAGGGAAAATAGTCAAATGTTCTCTATGCGGGGTAGCTTGTATGTTTCAATTTACTATTTTAATCTTTTCTGTATTTTCTGAAATTTTTTCAATGTATATATAATACTGTTATAAGCGAAAATACCAAAGAATTCCATGTGAGCAGAAAAACAAAAACAAGTCCACACATGGACTACTCAGAAAGCACCCCAGGGGCACAGCTGCCTCATCCCTCAAACGACAACTCTAGCGAGCAGACAGCACTTGCTAAAGTCTCCTTTAGAATCTTCCCATCGATCCCCACCCTTATTGCCACTACTTAGTTAGTTACTATGCAGGTCACGTTAGCTTATCTAGCACCAAAAAAGCCCTTGTACAGTATCAAGAAAATTATTATTGCCAGTTTTTTGGGCAAGGAACTGATTCTGAGAGGTTAGATGCACTATCCAAACCCACAATGTCCAATTCACAGCTGAGTCTTCTGACCGCATATCCAAAGGTTTTCTTGTCACATGTGAAACACAAAGAGAGGCTGAGCATGTGGTCACTGTGGTCAGACTGAGTCCAAACCCCAATTCAAATTACCTACCATCCCTGTATTTTAGTATGCTCATCTTAAATTTGGAATAAAATAATACTGAGTTCCTGTGATTTTGAGGATTCATACAACAGCACCTAGCACACAGCTCACAGTGTCAGCATTTAAGTTGGTGAGAAAATAAGTTGCATACCATGCGGGCAAATCTCTGGGCTTCATTCACACGTTCTGTCAGCATCATAACCTCATCATCCTGTGTTGGAAAGACAGGCAGTTTCTTCCCAATTAAGTGTTCTATACGCTGGAAGAGTTCCACATCATACCTAAGGAAAGAAAATGGGCATGGCTTTGGTTGGCTGACAATGCAAATGTCTGCCCATTCCAAAAGCATACATTATGTGATATGATGCACCAGGAGCCAGTTTTAAACACTACCGAATCCATTATTCCTCTTCAGAATACTAATTAGATGCCACCTTCTGTACACAGTCCACTAGAAAATGTCCAACGTATTCTTTACTCCTAGAAAAACCCTGGTTACATAAAAATTTGTTCCAAGACCAAAATAATTATTCTAATACTTTGAGTTGAAGGAAAGGTCACTGTGCTCCAGTTTCAGCAGCTGAAAGAAACAGCAGGGGTTTCTCTGCATGCTTCTGTATGCCAAACACCGCACCAGTTCTTTTATTTGTGTATCACCAACCTTCATTAAAACCCTGCTAGGTAGGTATTATTATTTCCATTTTATAAATGATGAAAACAGTATGAGGGAGGTTTAAGTGACAATTAGAGTAAATGGCAAAGTCAGGCGCCAGGTCAGTCTGCTGAAAAAGCTCTGCTCTTTTCTCTCCATTGTTCTCCCCCGGAAATCAATTCACTTACTGTGTGACAAAGGTAATAGCCTTTCCGGAACGCCCAGCTCGAGCAGTTCGACCTACTCGATGGATATAATCCTGAAACAAAAAGTGTAAATTTGAGTTACATAAAACATAAACAAAAAATAATGAACATAAGGTTTTACTGCAAACCTCTGAAAGAAAATACTCATGCTGAAACATGGAAAAATGGATTGGGCAATAGATTTAGATAAATCTACTACTTCTTTTTTTCTTTTTTAAAAAATATTTTATTTGTTTATTTGAGAGAGAATGATCGAGGGAGAAAGAGCAAGAGCAAGCCATGAGAAGGAGGAGGGAGAAGCAGGCTCCCCGCTGAGCAGGGAGCCAGACATGGGGCTTGACCCCACAACTCCAGGATCATAAA
This sequence comes from Mustela lutreola, assembly GCF_030435805.1. NCBI lineage: Eukaryota > Metazoa > Chordata > Mammalia > Carnivora > Mustelidae > Mustela > Mustela lutreola. The sequence goes on from NC_081297.1 coordinate 95,009,469, forward strand.
CCAACCCGAAGGCAGATACTTTACTGACTGAGCTACCCAGCACCCCTACTTCCTCTCTTTTTCTTCTCCTTGCAGCACTAAATTGACTCTTTTTTCTTTTGTTTTACAGAAAGACGAATCTAAAGTATATTTACATGGTCTAGAGGAAAACAGCACTGGATACAGAGGCAGACCTGGATCATGGTTCTGGTCTTACCACCTACCAGCTACACCACTGTCTGCAAGTCACAGAGTCTCCCTGAATTTGTTTCTCTCTATAAAACAGGATAGAATGCATGCCCAAGCTCAGAGCCATTTTCAAAATCAAATGAGACAGCAGTTACACACAAAGCCAAAAGATTACTTTGTGGGAGTTAATCTGGAGACAATTCTGTCCTCCCCAGGGAATATTTGGAAATGTCAGCAAACATATCTGGTTGTCACAATGTCACCTGTGTGTAGAACTGAAATGCAGCTAAGCATCCTACAATGCAAAGGACAGCCCCACAGCAAAGAATCTGCTGGCCTAAAACGTTAATGGTGCCAAAGATGAGAAACCCTGAGACACACAAAAAGACACACACAAGCTGACCATTTTGAAGAAATGGGACTGACAAAGATCAGCATATGTTGCACCTCCCCTGTGGGCTATGAGCACCCAGTACTTCTCTTTGGCTACCTTCTTTCACATTTATTAATATCACATCTTCAGGCACATGCAAGATAATGAGAATGAATAAATCAAGAGCCTTCCCTTTAACTGCGAACAAAATAAATTTTAAAAATGATGCTGTAACTAATGAGAAAACATCCCATTAAGAAATATTCTCTGCGGGACGCCTGGGTGGCTCAGTCGTTGGGCGTCTGCCTCTGGCTCAGGTCATGATCCCGGGGATGGAGTCCTGAGTCAGGCTCCCTGCCCAGTGGGGAGCCTGCTTCTCCCTCTCCCACTTCCCATGCTTGTGTTCCCTCTCTCACTGTCTTTCTCTGTCAAATAAATTAATAAAATTTAAAAAAAAAAATAGAAATACACTCTGGGGGATGCCTGGGTAGCTTAGTTAAGTGCCTGCCTTCAGCTCAGCTCATGATCCCAGGGCCCTGGGATAGAGCCTGGGGTCCAACTGCCAGCTCAGCGGGGAGCCTGCTTCTCCCTCTGCCTACCACTCCCCTGCTTATGTTCTCTCTCTCTCTTTGATAAATAAGTAAATAAATAAAATCTTTTTAAAAATTACACTTTGGGGGTGCCTGGATAGCCTAGTTGGTTAAGTATCTGCCTTCGGCTCAGGTCATAGTCCTGGAGTTCTAATATTGAGCCCTATGCCAGGCTCCCTGCTCAGTGGGGAGTCTGTCTCTCCCTCTCCCTCTGATCCTCCCCCCATTCAACTCAATCTCAAATAAATAAATAAAAACTCTTAAAAAAAAAAAAGAATGAAATACAATTTGGATACAATGGAATATTATTCAGCCATAAAAAAGAATTAAATCTTCCCATCTGCAACAACAGACATGGACTTTAAGGACATTATGCTAAGTGAAATAAGTCCAAGAAAGATAAATACCATATGAGCTAACTTATATGTGTAATCTAAAAATTAAAAAACAAAAACAAACTGAGCTCATGATACAGAGGACAGAATTCGTAGCTACCAAAGGTGGAAATAATGGGACTATGGATAAACTGGGTGAAGGGGGTCAAAATGCACAAACTTCCAGTTACAAAATAAGTCAGTCATGGGGCCGTAACGTTCAGCTTGGCAACTATAGCTAATAATACTATATCACACATCTGAATGCTGCTAGGAGAGTACAGTTGAAAAGTTCTCATCCCAAGGGGGGAAAGAAACTCATAACCATGTATGGTGACAGATGTTAATGAGATCTGTGGCAATCATCTCATGATATATGCAAATATCATATTATTAGGTTATACAACTGAAAGTAATATTATATGTCAATTACACCTCAATTTAAAAATGAAAGAAATACACTTTGGGACTAGGAAGTCAGGTCAGTGACAGGACTCACCTTGGAATGGGTAGGAATGTCAAAGTTAACAACTACATCCACATGCGGTATGTCCAAACCTCGGCTTGCAACATCAGTTGCTAGAAGAATAGAACGAGCCTTGGCCTTAAATTTATTAAGGGATCCTAGGCGTTTGCTCTGAGATGATGAAAAAAAAAAAATGAAAAAAAATTTAATTTTGGAACAATAGGAATCTTACAATCTAGAATAGACACACTAAATATAAGAACAGAAAGAGAAATTTTTAAAAGGCTGTTTCCCTCTAAGTCCAGACTGGGTTTCACAGGTCAAAAGGAAACATGGAAGCAACAAAAAAAATATTTAATACTAAGGCTAGAAAATACTAACATGAAACAAGGATGATTTAACATGACAGATAGTTGAAAAATAATTTACTAAAACTCTTTTGAGACCAAAGAACCACTTTTACCACTAGAGCTGAATAAATCAACTCAAGAGCTTCCACACCAGACAAATAATTGGAATCTTTGAGTCTGAGCCTCTCTCCTATCCTGGAAGGAGGCATCCAGAGCAACACTTTAAAGTCCATAAAATCTGATTAATTCTGAGAAGATGCATTAATGTTTCATGCTGTTTTTGTACAGATCTACTGCTATAAAGTTTACCTTTCTCATGCCACCAGTTCACCACTAATGACACCGAAGAGTCTTTACCTGACTCATCTGTCCATGGAGGGGGATGGCAGTGAATCCAAGGTTTCGGAGTAGCAAGGCTGTTCTCTGAGTATTGTTACAAGTGCTGCAGAATATCATAAAGGAGTTTCCAGCCAATTCATTTAGAATATAAACCAGGTAGGTATCCTAAGTTAAAAACCCAAAACAATGTAAGTAACTGAACCTGGGAGAAAAGACTAGAGTCCTGGGGATACAAATTATGTAAAACACTAAGCCTATATATAGTTGCTTCTCAATTTTCCAGATCACGGTTGCCAGTTCTGCATTCCTGAAGCAGCATTATCATGTCTGTGAACTCTGAATCTCACACGCAGCCTAAAGCCAAGCACAACTCCTTGTCATCAGCAACCAGGAAGAGTCCCGACATCAAAGCACAAAGCTAGGGTCCCTTGCCTATAAAAGCCACATAATCAGCAGACAAAAGAAAAGCTACTTCAAGAATGGGCTGGGAAAGGAATGACATCATTATTGTGATTTAGCGTGCTATGAATTCCCGGAATATCTGACTTTATCAGTGATAAATATAAGCACAGTAAGCACGCTAAAACAAACAGGAGCACAGCTCTTAGCTAATCAAAAGTGGACGAACTTTCAGCTGCTTCGGTGAGGAAGGAGAGGGAGAGGCAGGAATGATCAAAGTAAACACTTTACCTTGAATTTAGAGGGAATAAAAAGATAATATTGCTGTAATTTCTCAACTGTCTGGTATTTGGAAGAAACAGCACATTTCACAGGATTCTTCAGCGCTGCTCGCTGAAGTTTTTGCACCTAAAGAAAAAAAACTCAGAATAGTACACTGATACCCAAGTGCTCTATTTTTATGATTGCTATTGTTTTTATTTATCACTTAATAAAGAAGAAAATGTTAAGTCCTAGAAAATTTCACCTTCTTGGTCATGGTAGCAGAAAAGAGAAATGTTTTCCGATCTCGGGGAATCACTTTGAGGATCTTGTCAACCTAAGACACAAAGAGGAAAGGATACCAATATAACAGTCAGAATGGATACTTGCAAATGCTCTCTGTGAAGGGGACAGAGATTAAAAAACCAAAAGTATCACTGTGGGATCCGGCGACTCAAAAATTCAATTCAGCTAAAATTTAATGAATATTTACTTTTTGATACCATACCAGGGTCTATTTAAAAAGAAATAGAAAGAGAGAAAAGAAGTTTAAATTAGAGTTTAGTTAATCTATGAAGTTTAAATTAGAGTTGAGTTAATCTAAGAAAAAAGTCAAGAATAAGTGTTCATCAACTAATTAAGCTGTGATGAGTGGGTCAGCTATGATAACAGCTGACCTAAAATAGAGGTATCCCAAAGTCTATGAAAGAGGTAGAAATCAAACGAAATGGAAAGGAAATCTGGTTGAAATTTCTCACGTCTGAAATCAAAATCTAACTAGATTCTAGGGAGGATACTGAGGCACTGACAATAGAGAGGAGCACTAAGAATGAGAAAAGGCAGCAGGGATGTTTACATTAACTGATGATGATACAGGGCTCCACATAGAGCAGATGTGCAATGAATTAAATTTTGAAACAGGGCACCTGAGATGCCCTAAGAGGAGGAAAGAAATTGAATGCTCACTTCTGTCTCAAAATCCATATTCAATATTCGGTCTGCTTCGTCCATGACCAAGTACTTGAGAGCTCTTAAGTTGAAACCTTTTGTATTTTCCAAGTGGTCAATCAATCGACCAGGAGTTGCTATCAAGAAAGGTTGAGGAGAAAGACAACGTTTAAGAACTAGGACAAAAAGAAAGTTATCAACCACCCCAACCCCCAAATTTCAGAAATTAAAAAAATTAAAGTTACAAAAGTCCTTTCTTCAAAGTCTTTCCACACAAGTAAGTTACACTCAACATCTGTAGATTTTCTCCAATTCATTATCACTAGTGCCTTCTACCTCTGTTAGTTACTCACCTATTATTACGTGTGGTTTTTTCGCCAGAGCCAGAGACTGGGACATCGAATCAATTCCACCTACAATCACAGCTACAGAAATAAAAAGAATATAGAATAGAGACCCTTTATTTTTTCCACAGTTCACCGAACATCTTTTTGAAGCCAGTGCTAGATTTCTACCTAAATTTCTCTTCCTGTACAACTTTCCCCAAAGCTAAAATACCAAATTGGCTCTTAAGGTTAATGAACTCATGTTAATAATACTTTCTTCTATTCTCCTTTCACACTCATTCTCAACTTGTAATGAAACTCTGATTCCTTTCCTCTCAGACACTTACCACTTTGCACACCAATAGAAGACCCCAGGGCTTCAAACTGCTCCGAGATCTGAAAGGCCAACTCTCGAGTGGGCGTGAGAACCAAGGCAAACAAACGCTGGGGCGTCTCCAGCAGCGCATTCAGAATGGGCAAAGCAAAAGCCCCTGTTTTTCCAGAGCCAGTTTCTGCCAGCCCGATGATATCACGACCTAGAAAGAAAAAGGAAACATCTAAAAGCAAAAAAATGCTCTCTGCATTATTTCCCTGTTTTCTACAATGATGGCATGTGGGCACAAAGGAGACAATGAATAAACATTTGATGAACGGGAGGGAAAGGAAGACTGAATAGACAGACGACATGGCCTTGTCCTAGATAAGCTCAAAATCTGGGGGAAATACACAAAGATGGTATGTGATAAGGACTTTAGAACAGGCCCCTACAAAATATAGTGAGAACACAAAAGAAGGAGTAACTTACAGTCCATAGGAGTCAGGAAAGGCTAACAGGGGTGATGGGTAAATTCAAGTAAGCGAAGAAAAAAAGGAAGGACATCCCTATATGAGGACAGAGGGGACAGGCTTTAAAGAACACAGCATGTGCAGGGAAAGTGAGAAGTACAATGTGGCTGGAACAAAGAAGTGTAAAGGGAGAAGAATGAGACTAGAAAAGAAATTCGTAAGCCATGCTAGAAAGTTTTGATGTCTTCTTTTAAAAGGGAGGAACTGAAGGATTTTAAAAGCAGGGAATTTGATGACCAATGTTATTCCTTAGGAAGAGAAACCCTAGGCCTGATGGCATAAGGAGCCAAGGATCTCAACAGTACACGCCATTTCTATTGCTTCTTCTGAGGGAAGAATGCCATAAGTTATCCCTTAAGAGGAGGTCCCTGGAGGGGCGCCTGGGTGGCTCAGTAGGTTAAAGCCTCTGCCTTCAGCTTGGGTCATGATCCCAGGGTCCTGGGATAGAGCCCTGCATCAGGCTCTCTGCTCAGCGGGGAGCCTGCTTCCTCCTCTCCCTCTGCCTGCCTCTCTGCCTGCTTGTGATCTCTGTCAAATAAATAAATAAAATCTTAAAAAAAAAAAAAAAAAAAAGGTCCCTGAGATTTGTTCTCACCAATCAAAGCCATAACAGTAAGATCTGGAAATTAACTCCCAAAGCAAGACCACCATCTCTAGGCTGGCTGGCTACAGTTTATAAGGTCGCCGTGCACCAGAACAGCGGCCCCTGGGAATACTTCCTAGCAAAATGCCCTCCACCAGTTGATGCTCACACTGTTCCTTGACTGTACACAACTGGTGAGATTTCCTTACCTAGGGATTAACCCTACAATAAACTCCTTTTTCCTGAGGTTAGCTAACTCTCTTCTTCATGACCTAAAATGACCCAAACAAACAGAATGGGGAACACACAGGAAAATGAGAGCTCAATGAGGATACCAGGGGGGTTAGGAAGGTGATCTGAACTGAGGTTAGGCAGTGAGGACAGAAAGAAGTGAGATGTAGAAAGTCATTCAAAAAAATGTGGTTGATGGGACGCCTGGGTGGCTCAGTTGGTTAAGCAGCTGCCTTCGGCTCAGGTCATGATCCCAGCGTCCTGGGATGGAGTCCCACATCGTGCTCCTTGCTCCGCAGGGAGCCTGCTTCTCCCTCTGACTCTGCCTGCCACTCTGCCTGTGCTCGCTCTTGCTCTCTCTCTCTCTCTCTCTCTGACAAATAAATAAATAAAATCTTAAAAAAAAAAATGTGGTTGACACATGGGTTTCTAGCTTGGGAAACTCAAAGGCCATAAATTGAGACAAGGGCTTCTGGAAAATTAGTTCTTGATGAGGAAAACAGTGACTCTGGTTTGAACATAAGGAACTTAAGGTTTATGCCAGAGGCTCAGAGAGAAATATCTAACTTGTCTGGAGTTCAGTAGAGAAGTATAGGCTAGAAATACAGATGTGGGAGCCATGAGCATCCAAACAGTGGTGCTCCCACAAGGCACATTAGAATAATTTACGAGATTTATATATCTATATATGCGTAGAAATATATATATATAGAAATTATATATAGAGAAATATATATATAGAAATTATATATAGAGAGAAATATATATATATATATATATAGAAATTCTGATTCAGTGGGTTTAGAAATTTCTGTTGTTTTACAATTTCCACAGGTGAATCTGTTTTACAATTTCCACTGGCTGAAATTTACTGACGCAGACAGTGTTAAAGGTTCAGGACATGAGAAATCTTACTGGTGTTTTAGAGTGAGAAAAAAAGGATAAAGATAGATTTAACATTGCAAGGGAAAAAAAAAAAAAAAAACAGAAGAAACTGAGAAAGAACACCTAGAAAGACAGGAGAAAATACTGATTTGAAATTGAGGAGAAAGAGAGCTTCAAGAAAGGAGAGTGATTAATATCAAATAGAACAAACTTTTTGATATTCATCTCTTAGACATTAATCACTTAAACAAGAATTGGCCATCCAGACCAAACAACAGCACATTCTAGTGAATGCTAACCTTTACCCTTCTAACAGTAACATCAATGTTTTCCATATAAAAGTACAAGTGTGGATGTGAATTATAAGTCAGTCCAGACAATGGACTAATTTTATTAAGGTCACAAAAACAAATGGCAACAGAAGGATAAAATTTCACCCTCATTTACTAACTTTACTGTTCCTCTTGGCCATAGGGTAAGTGACAACAAACTGCAACAGCATCCCCCTAATTGTGAGCTAAGGGCTTCCAAAGCTTTTTTTCCTCCACTCTGTGGGAATTCTGCCCTCCCTGCCGGGGTCCAGCGTGCCTTCTGGAATAGGAAAAAACAAAAACAGTGGGATCTGTCCCTTTTTCTATCAAGGGAAATCTAAAAATTTCAGAAGAAAGGAGTATACAAGAAAGATTTAGGGAAGTAAAGGAGCTTGAGTCTCTTGCTTCATGTGGCTGTGAACGACGCCCACCACCCCCAGTGAAGGCCAGCACTGCCTGCGGTTCTCTTATGATCCCCTCAAAGCAATACTCGCTTTGTGAGACTGATTTGCCTCTATGATCTCCCTTCTTCCTCTCACAACCCCTAGGCCCCTCTGGTAGTGTCTGTAGTGTCTGTGTAGAATATATACCCCATAAGAGAAAAATAAATTCATTCACCTTGATCACACGGCTAGCACCTAAAACAACTGCTTTGGGATATGGCAGCCATTCAAAAAACTGTCTGAAATTTCCAGAGGACTTTGAATGATCTCTGAATTAGAAATAAACTTAATACACGAAACAGATGGGAAGAAAAGCATCCTCAAAAACCACCAAAAGCACCCAAAGAACAAATATTCCAATCAAGAAATGGGCAGAGGACATGAACAGACATTTCTGCAAAGAAGACATACAGATGGCCAACAGACACATGAAAAAGTGCTCCATATCACTCGGCATCAGGGAAATACAAATCAAAACCACAATGAGATATCACCTCACACCAGTCAGAATGGCTAAAATCAACAAATCAGGAAATGACAGATGCTGGCGAGGATGCAGAGAAAGGGGAACCCTCCTACACTGTTGGTGGGAATGCAAGCTGGTGCAACCACTCTGGAAAACAGCATGGAGGTTCCTCAAAATGTTGAAAATAGAACTGCCCTATGACCCAGCAATTGCACTACTGGGTATTTACCCTAAAGATACAAACGTAGTGATCCAAAGGGGCACGTGCACCCAAATGTTTATAGCAGCAATGTCTACAATAGCCAAACTATGGAAAGAACCTAGATGTCCATCAACAGATGAATGGATCAAGAAGATGTGGTGTATATACACAATGGAATACTATGCAGCCATCAAAAGAAATGAAATCTTGCCATTTGCAACAACATGGATAGAACTAGAGTGTATCATGCTTAGCGAATTAAGTCAAGCGGAGAAAGACAACTATCATATGATCTCCCTGATATAAGGAAGTGGTGATGCAACATGGGGGCTTAAGTGGGTAGGAGAAGAATCAATGAAACAAGATGGGATTGGGAGGGAGACAAACCATAAGTGACTCTTAATGTCACAAAACAAACTGAGGGCTGCTGGGGGGAGGGGGGTTGGGAGAAGGGGGGTGGGGTTATGGACATTGGGGAGGGTATGTGCTTTGGTGAGTGCTGTGAAGTATGTAAACCTGGCGATTCACAGACCTATACCCCTGGGGATAAAAATATGTTTATAAAAAATAAAATATTTAAAAAAAAAAATAAGATACAAACGTAGTGATCGAAAGGGGCACGTGCACTCAAATGTTTATAGCAGCAATGTCCACAATAGCCAAACTATAGAAAGAACTTAGATGTCCATCAACAGATGAATGGATAAAGAAGATGGGGTCTATATACACAATGGAATACTACACAGCCATCAAAAGAAATGAAATCTTGCCATTTGTGATGACGTGGATGGAACTAGAGCGTATCATGCTTAGCGAAATAAGTCAAGCGGAGAAAGACAACTATCATATGATCTCCCTGATATGAGGAAGTAGAGATGCAACATGGGGGGTTAAGGGGGTAGAAGAATCAATGAAACAAGATGGGATTGGGAGGGAGACAAACCATAAGTGACTCTTAATGTCACAAAACAAACTGAGGGCTGCTGGGGGGAGAGAGGTTGGGAGAAGGGGGGTGGGGTTATGGACACTGGGGAGGGTATGTGCTTTGGTGAGTGCTGTGAAGTGTGTAAACCTGGCGATTCACAGACCTGTACCCCTGGGGATAAAAATATATTATATGTTTATAAAAAATAAAAAATTTAAAAAAAACATCAAAAGGTTTTGATCTTTCTGTTGTAAAACCCTGTAATACAGGGCCAAGAACTTGGGCTTTTTAGCTAGAACATCCTATATTCAAATTCTAGCCCCCACAATAATTAGTTATGTGACTCTAATCCTCTGACCTTCAATTTCACGAATAAAATAATCAATCCTAACTTTCAGAATTGTTATAAGATTTAAGAATGATGGATGCACCCAGAACTCCTTAACTTTGTTGAAACTGAAACCATCATTAGTAATTAAACTAAAAATTTAAAGTTCATTTTATAGAAGAAAAATGCTGTTAGATTATTTAAATCTCTTGCTTAGGGCCAGCAACTACAGGTTTTTTTTTTTTTTAAATGAAGCATTTATAAATTGTTCATTAGAATGAGATAAGTTCAAGAATAAGAATAAAGACTTTTTCCATGATTACGATGTCCCTCACATTACTCAGTTCCTGGTATCCTTTCACAGACTCCTACATTCTCTGTATTCAATATAAACTTCTTACTGAAAAACATTATGAATAATTTCAGAATTATTACCACCACCTAATTTGGGTTCCTCCCTCCAACGACTGCTGTAGGTTAAGCAGGAAAATGCTGGAACACACCAAACTTTCTATTTGCTATTTGAAAGCAGCTCCACTAGTGCTGACTACTGAAATGTCTTCCCCACTCATGCAGTCCTTATCCAGTTTAGCTTCTCTAAACAAGTTCAAAGTCTTTGCTGTCCCTTCCCTGAAACACTCCCCCTCACCTACTTTGTATGAAATCATACTCTCACGATTTTCAACCCTCTACTGAGCCTCCACCATCTCTTCACCCTTATGTGGCATCCTCATCCATACCCACAGTTTCAGCTACACCTTCACTTTGGATATGGTGTCTGTATCCTGTTCTGGCCTCTTAAGCAAGCTCTAATCCCCAGATTCCAACTGTGTATTAGTTAATTCTATCTCTTTGATGCCTCAACTTCCCCAGAATTATTTTTCCTCCTATGCTCCTTTTTACACCAATAATATGTCCTAAATGCACAGGCAATAATCTTCGATTTCCCCACCCCTTGCTTTCCATTAACGAACTGATTATAAAATCACAATGATTCCTTTTCTATCATTTTCTCTTTCTCACTCTCACTACCACTAGCTTACGCTTTATTCATTGCCAAAATTACCACAATACTTTTAGTGCCCCAGTCTCTGGTCACTCATCTCTGAACTACCTTACAAAGCTATGAGATTAACAGCCCAAGAATACAACTCTGAGGATTTCATTCTCTGGCTAAAAAAATAATCTCCAGTGCCCGTGGAACAAAGACCAAATTCCTTGGCCCAGCATTTAAGTCTGGCATAATCTGGCCCCAATGATTTTATTAATCTTTCCCCCCATTCTCTGCTAAGTACTTGCAGGCCTCCGCACATGCCCGTGCTTTGCAGCCTCCTTTGCTTTTTTTTCATGCTATTTCCTATGCCTAGAAAGTCCTCCCCTCCCACCAGACATGAATGTCTAAATCCTATTCAGTCTTCAAGGTTCAGCTCGAATGTCTTTCCAATCTTCCCTGCCAAAAGATAAAGTTTTCTTTAACCCATTTCAATGAGTAATAATCTATTCTCCTCCCTCAGTGCACTTGGAACACTTGGAATGTAACTTTCTTATGCCCCTGTTCACCTTGTAATAGATTTTTAATTATCTCCTTAGTAGACTCGAAGTTTCTGGAGATGGCCAAATCTTAACTTATGGTGCCTTACACTTAGATACTTACTATTTATGGAAAGAACAAATGGAATTTCACAGAGTAAGATTAATTACTTTTCCACATGGCAGCTCTTCAAATCACTGAAGCCAATTATTATATCCCACCCAGCTTAACTCTTCTCCAGACCAAATGCACTCAGCTCTTTTAACTGTTTAGGACCTTTTTTTCTTTTTTTAAGATTTTATTTATTTATTTGAGAGAGAAAGAGATCACGCACACAGGGAGGGGCAGAGGGAGAAAGTACCTGAAGCAGACTGTACTGAGCATGGAGTCCTATACAGGGCTCAATCCCAGGACCACAGTATCATGACTTGAGCCAAGATCGAGAGTCCTACACTCAACCGAATAAGCCACCCAGGTGCCCCATTTAGCCATCCAGGCACTTGTACTCTTGATACTGTACCACATTCAATGCCACTCAGTTGGTCCCTCAAAACTGGTCCTCAGAACTAAGCATAATATTCTAGGTGTGTTCTAACCAATACAAGGCACTTTTTCCTCTTTAAGCTAGTTCAAGAGTTCTTAACCTGGGATATGGAGCCGAGGAATTGGGGGAAGGGGGTATAAATTCTATGTACAGATACACTGATACATTTTTTTCTGGGAAAAAAATCTTATTATAGCTAAGGTAACATTCATTTTTTCTAAGGATCTTAACGAATTTCAGTTAACATTGCTAAGTCCCTTTTACCATCAACCCTGATCCTGTGAAGTTGGGCTTTGGGAATCAATCGAAGAGCAGGACTTTGCCTCTACACCTATGAAAGTTCTTCCTGTTAGTATCAGTCCCACTAGTCATCAACCAAAATGTTAGCCATTCTTTTGCAAATCTGATAAATATGTCTCACAAAGCAAGAGCTCTCAACTCCTCTGGATACTAACAGATGTTCCAGGTACCCTATATGTAAATCCACACTTACCAACTCATAATTTCTAACAAGTTTCTTGTTAGTACACTTTAATCCAGTGTTTCCTTAAAGTCAGCATCAGTTGCAGAAAACAAATCCCTTTACAGAAAATAACCTCAGCAGAAGAAGAGAATTACTTTTTCAAAAGCCAATAAGCCACAAATTTTATAAAAAAGTGGCCACACTTTTATACTACTCGAAGTATGCAATAGCTCTCAAACATGGTATTTAATTGAGTATAACCTCACACCCAACCTGTATTGAGCCACATGTTTAATTTCAACCTACCTTGTAAGGCCAAAGGAATAGCTTCAATCTGGATCTTTGTGGGCTTTGTCCATCCCAACTGGTCACAGGCTTCACACAACACATCTGTCACACCCTTAGAATTCAGAAAAACAAACTTTAGCAAAGAACACACAGGGACGCCTGGGTGGCTCAGTTGGTTAAGCCTCTGCCTTCGGCTCAGGTCATGATCCCAGGGTCCTGGGATGGAGCCTCGCATCGCATGGGGCTCCTTGCTCAGTGGGGAGCCTGCTTCTCTCTCTGCCTCTGCCTGCCGCTCTGCCTGCTTGTGTTCTCCTGCACTCTCTCTCTCTCTCTCTCATTCTCTCTGACAAATAAATAAATAAAATCTTACACACACACACACACACACACACACACTTGCCTCCCTACTAATTAAATGAATGTCAGAGGCACCCTGCTGATGACAAGTGCATCCCTTAGCCTTTGATTCAAAACGTTTCGCGCGCCTACTCGGTCTGCTCTTGAACTGTAAGCACTGAGACACCACCCCAAGACTTAACACCTTCTACTCAGAGACAAAGTCAAGTTCTCCACATGTCTTATTTCATTTAATCCTCACAACTCTGTGAAGTACTTATTACTACCCCCAATCTACAGATGTGCAATGTGAGGCAGTGCGAGGTAACGACGTGCCCCTAGTTAGCAATTGGGTCAGACTCCAAACCCGTGTCATCTTACTGCGCAGCCCAAGATTTCGGCGGGGTGGGTGTGGGGGGACTGCCTCATGGACAGTCTCCTGGCGAATACAAAAGTGGGCACACCAAAATGGAGAAAAGCGCAAATGGCAACTCTCAAGGACCGGGAGCCCTCCCACCATTCAAACCCGGAGGTTTAGGGACAGCGTCGGAGCCCAAGCTTCGGAAATTCTGAGGTAATGCCAAGCTAGGCGCCAGATGCTTTTGTACACCGCCAACCAGGATGTGAGAGACCCGGACTCTGTCTGCGCCTGGTGCCAGCAGTACAAAGAAGAGCCGGCGTCATCCACGCTCACCAGATCTTTAAACGTCTTCGTTTCCTCCTCCTGCCCGGCCGGCTGAGGCGCTTCAGTCGCAGAATCACACTCGTCGGGCGCCGCCATGTCTTCCGCGCACTCCGGAAGTGGGTCGGCAGCGCGCGGGATGCCGGGAAATGTAGTTTTAGTTCTCACCGGGCATCACGTTCTGGGCGCCCCCTGCGAGCCTCCGGGGATTTGCCCGCCCTAGAGGTGTGGTCTAGCGGAAACTTGGTAAAAAAAAAAAAAGGCAGGGGATGGGCCTAAACGTTTGGCCTTACACACCGAACCAAGTGCAGAAGGGGCTGACGACGTAAGCCTCCTATCTTCTAGGAGCCTTTAAAGAAGTTTCCTAACGTCTCACACCTGTTATGGCCCTTGCTTTTCTAACCATAGAGCTTTGAACAGGTTGATATCACAATACTATTTATTTATCTTAATTGTTTCATTCATTTATTCAATAATACTTGTCTAGAGCCAACCATATGCTAGGGCTATGCTAGATGCCTCATGAACAGGACAACATCCCTTGCTGTCGTGGAGAAGACAGATAATAAGTAAGTGATCACTGATGAGGTCGAGTTGTGATAAATGCTAAGATGTAACAAATGGAAATAAAAATGTTGGAGAGTAACCTGGGGAGAGTGGGTTGGGGGGATAACTGAGCTTGGACAAGGCCTCTGGGAGGCGGTGATAGTTGAGCTGGGATCTCACTAATGAGAAGAAGAAAGTCCCTTCAAGGACCCAGGGGAGAACTATTTCAGATGAAAGGAATAGCAAGTGCAAAGAATAGTTAAAATGTGTTCACAGTGTGAGGCAATGTGCCTATAACAATATGGCTGGATCTCAAAGGCCTAGTGCAGAGTGAGAAAAGTATACCATATACCAAGTACATTTAAAATATATGCCCCCCTTGGGATGCTTGGGCAGCTCAGTCCTTAAGCGTCTGCCTTTGGCTCAGGTCCTGATCCCAGGATGCTGGGATCTAGCCCTGCATCTGGCTGCCTGCTCAGCAGGAAGCGTGCTTCTCCTTCTTCCACTCCCCCCGCTTGTGTTCCCTTTCACTGTGTGTCTCTCTCTCTCTCTGTCAAATAAATAAATAAAATCTAAATAATAATAATAACATAAAATAAAATATATGCCCTCCAAAAATAAATAAAATATATGTCCACAAAATATCACTTTCTGTTGGAGCACATACACACTGAAAGATACACTTTAGAGATAGGTCATCAATGGAGCGAGAGGAATTGGGATAAAATTGGGAATTGGGGAGCTGGGAATAAAAGAGAATACATATCCAAAGCAAAAAGAAGGAACTTCTGACGACAATGTGCCTTGTACTGAGAAGTGTCAGCTCAACTCAGTGTGCCTGAGATCCTCCCCAGCACCACCATCACGGCTGAGAAAAGGCCCTGATTTAGGAATCACATTGGTGTCCCCAACAACAAAAACAGGTAGGATGCAGTCAGAGAAGCGGTCTCAGGTCAGACCCTGTAGAGCTGTAGGGCCCTCCAGTAGGAAAGTTTGGGGGTGGGTGTTATCCTGAATACAAAAGGAAGGTGTTGGGAGCAGGGAAGAGAAGGATCTACGTATTTAAACTATCACTTTAACTCTTTACAGAGACAGATCGTAGTGAGGAAAGGATAGAAAGAGAACGTAGGAAGCAAGAGCTGATCTTCCTGCCCCAGCTCTAAGCATACTGCCTGACACAAAATGGATGCTCCGTCAGCACCGCCTGGATCAATGACAACTCAGCGAAGCATCGGAATCAAGTATGACGGCAGATCAAAAGGAACTTCACTGGTTATTTCCTCAGGGAGTGAAATCGTTTCTAGCTTTGTGATCACCTCCTACAGAATATACTAGCGCCTTCGGTCTTTTTATACCGTTTCTCCAAGTTAAAGGAAAGGAGAGCAGACACACACTGTATAAGACAACAGGTCACCCTGTTGAGATGGGTTCAATCAGCCCGTGCTTGTGCCAACACAGTCTGAATGAAGCATTCCAGTTCCTCATGCAACCCGCTACACCTCCACCGTCTCTGTTTTCCCAGGACTGGGAAATTAGGCCAGCCTGGGTGAGCTTCAAGTGGGTAATACTCTTTGGGATAAGGAGAAGTTGACTTATCCTGAAGAAAGTCTCTCATACTAACTCTAGCTCTTCCTCTTTCTGTGCTGTGTGTGGTAGACGTGCTGGAAATGCTGTGCTCTTTGTTGGACAAAGGAGAAAGAAACTCGAGACCAGGGGATAAAGAGACATGTCACACAGCAAGGTGACAGGAAACAAGGGTAGAACCCCGGCCTCCAGGGCCTGGCCGGAGCTTTTCCCCCCAGAGAACATCAGCTTCCGTGATCTCAGCGGAATCACACTCCAAATCCCACCGCCACACAGAGTTTTCTCTATCAACGACAGAGTGGCCAAAGTATTTCTACAGCTTCCCTTAGACTCGTTTTCCAGTTTCATTTAGGAGGGGAGTGGGCAATGAAAAGTGCTGAGGGAAGCCAGAAGCCCTGACAGTAAAGGAGGGAAGCTAGAGGCCTGGAAAGGAGACCCAGATGGAAGCAATTGGAAGGCCTATAAAACTGCATATCATATGGGGTCTAAAGTTCCCCAGAGTTTGTTAAAACGTGTGACAGGAAAGGGGAAAAAAAAAAAATCACAGGAGATTTTTGGTGCTGCTCTGAAGGGGGACGGATTTGCTGCTCTTATAATATAAACTGCCCTTTCCAGCCAAGCCCAAACCGTTTCTGTTTGTTCTTGGATAATTCAGACATCAGCTATTTTTAAGACTTCCTGTGGTGCCAGTGTCCCCGAGGCACAGAGGAACGCAGAGAAGACAGGGCTCAATGGCCCCAACAGCAGCCTGGTGGCGCCATTCTGGCACAAGGCCTGTGGGCAAGATTTGGGCCTCCCCCAGCACCCACGCCTGGGACAGGATTCATGTCAGACCGGCAGGGGGACCCCAGAGGTTTCCACAGAAGAGAGGTGGCACCAGCTGAGAGGACTATCTGCTTTTTACGATGTGGAGTCACTTGGATATTTATATTCTAGTCATGGATATTATAGAAGTTGTTCTAGTAACTGAGCAGTGTCATATCCTGTACTTTAGAACAATGAGGAAGGTTAAAGAGGAAATCCAAATAAACACTCAAAATCATGAGGGGGGAAAGCAGGGCTGAAACAATACACTGGCTCCAGAGGGAGAAGGCAAAGGGATGGACACCACCTTACTCTGAAAGGTTTTCACAGACCCTAGTACTCCTGCCTTCATAGGACCCTTTTCCCACAAAACAATTCCTAAAAATTATACTTTAAGGCTGCATTAGTATAAAGACAAATATATAAATATTACCATATTAAAATACTTCCTTTGGGGTGCCTGGGTGGCTCGGTGGGTTAGGACCTCTGCCTTTGGCTCAGGTCATGATCCCAGGGTCCTGGAATCGAGCCCTGCATCGGGCTCTTTGCTCAGTGGGGAGCCTGCTTCCTCCTCTCTCTGCCTGCCTCTCTGCCTGCTTGTGATCTCTGTCTGTCAAATAAATAAAGTCTTTAAAAAAAAAGAAAGTTTCTTTGATGTGAAAGTTCTTTTGTTTGCCCTTTCTTTTTTTTTTTTTTTTTTTTGTTAGATTTTATTTATTTATTTATTTGACAGACAGAGATCACAAGTAAGCAGAGAGGCTGGCAAAGGGAGAGATGGGGGGGGGGGGGAGTAGGTTCCCCGCTGAGCAGAAAGCACAATGCAGGGCTCCATCCCAGGACCCTGGGATCATGACCTGAGCTGAAGGCAGGGGCTTAACCCACGAGCCTCCCAGGCACCCCATGTCCTTTCGGTTTTAAAAAAAGTTGAAACCTTTTTTGTGGACCACTAAAAATATGGTGGGCTCCAGGCACTGTGGCTCCTGCCCTTGGCACATAAGGGAAGGACCATGATGAAGTCTTCAGTGGGTCAGTGACCCTGAGACATTTTGGGGCATGAGCAAGTCAGGACAGCAGTGGATCCTGGACCAAATGTGGAGTGAGTCCCCAAACTTATGGGCAAGACTTCTGTAGAAGATGCATAGTCCTTTGTTCATTACTTTCTGCCGAAGATCCTCCCAGAAGTTGCTTTTCCTGTAGCCAGTCGTGGAGAAAGCTCCCTTTTTGTCCTGAACGTGTTCTGTATTCGTCAAGAAGGAACCAGTGCCAAATGTAATCAGTCAGAAAATTCTCTTTAACTTATGAATTAAAATCTACTATGAATGTGTATGTTCAAGACAAGAGAGACACATGATTATTACAACAAGGGCAAAAACAGAACAGGCCAGAAGAAAGAGAGTTCACATGCAAATTATTTAGTTATGTAACAAATCCCTGTCTAGAGGAAGAAAGATCACTGGTCCCAGTTGACTGTTGGTGTCTTCTTTTTGCTTTTGATTTTAAAAACTTCTTAAAATACAGAGGAATCTGTATTTGTTTCTTCTTTGTTGTTGTTCAACAAATAGTCTCAAACATTATGTCAGACCCTGGGCCAGACATCAGGATCCAGAGCTAAGCATGCAACCTGTGCTCCAGTAGGGGAGAGAGCCTGTTTAAAAAAAATAAGAAGACATAGGGGCGCCTGGGTGACTCAGTCGGGTAACTGTCCATCTCCTGATTTCGGCTCAGGTCATGATCTCAGGGTCCTGGGATGGAGGCCCATGTCAGGCTCCCTGCTCAGTGGGGAGTCTACCAGAGGTTCTCCCTCTCCCTCTCCGTCTGCCCCTCCCCCTTTTTCTGTAATGTGTGCTCTCGCTTTCTCTCTCTCTCTAAAATAAATAAATATTTTCTAAAAAGAAGAAGAAAGAAGTTGCCTCTGTAGCTCAGTTGGTTAAGCCACTGCGTTTGGTTCAGGTCATGATCCCAGAGTCCCAGGATCAAGTCCTGCATCAGGGTCTCAGCTCCATGGGGAGTCTGCTTCTCCCTCTGACCTCCCCTCTCATGCTCTCTCTCACCGTCTCTCTCTCTCAAATAAATAAATAAAATCTTTGAAAAAAAAAAAAAAAAGAAAGAAAGAAGAAGAAGAGAGAAAGAAATATTCACAATCAAGAGGGACAGATAGACACAGAAAAGTAATCACAAGTGAGATGAATGGTACCAAGGAGAAAAGCAAGAGCATCACTTAACCTTTTTCTGTGAATCATGGACGTTTTCCCTGTGGAAGTGACTTTTAAGCTGAGACCTGGAATTGACCAGCTGCGTGGGGAATAGGGAATGGCTTAAAGACAGAATCTCCTAGGTTAGGCCCTGCAGTGGAAAAAATCAGACGAAGCTTATAGTGATTAGAAGATGGTGATTAAGAATGAAGCTGGCAATAGAGATAGGGATGTGAATATCTAAGACCCCCATATGCCATGTAAAGGATCTGGGATTTGAGACTTTATTCCAAGGGCAATAGGAAGCCTTTGAAGAGATTGAGGCAGAGATGTATTTGAAAAGATCACTCAGTCAGCTGCAGTGGAGAACAGACTGGGTTGGGGGAGGGATGCGGAAATACCAGTTACCAGGTGTTTAAGCCAAAGATGATGGTGTTTTGGACCAGAGAGGGGCAGTGGGGGTGGAGAGAAATGGACAAAATCAAAGCGTGTGGAGAGGCTAGATAAATCCTCATGAATGATTTAATGTGAAAAATGAAGGCCAGTCATCACGTTGATGATTCCCAGTGTCCGGCTTGAGCAAGAAGAAACGGACTGGAAACTTTACATAACTAGGAGACCCCAGAAGAGAGACAAATATGTGGACAGATAAAGGGAGTGAGGTCATGCTCAGAAGAGAATGGCTCTTGTAGGAACTGAGACTTGAACCCAAGCAGACTGGCTCCAGAGCTCCCACTCTCATCACCATGCTGTATCATGTGTGTGTGATCCTTAACACAGCTAAGGGAGATAGAAATATAAGTAATATGCCCTTAAATTTTTCAATTAGCTGAAGCCAAATTATTTGTCTCCTGGGTAGTCTACATACCCCAAAGGGCATCTCATCTGTGGATAATTAGTTTTGAATCTCAACTTGGCCTTATCTCCCAATGAACATTAAAACATTGATTGGGGCGCCTGAGTGGCTCAGTGGGTTAAGCTCAGGTCATGATCTCAGGGTCCTGGGATCGAGTTCCACATTGGGCTCTCTGCTTGGCAGAGAGCCTGCTTCCTCCTCTCTCTCTGCCTACTTGTGATCTCTCTCTGTCAAATAAATAAATAAAAATCCTTTAAAAAAACAAAAACAAACTAAACAAAACAAAAACCATTAGCATCTGGATGTCTCTTCCACACCATCATCCCTCTCTATCCTCCTTGTCTTAATTCTTCGTTTCCTCCGGGCTCCACATCAGCAAGTCCTACAGACTCCATACCAAAATTTGTCTTGAATTCCCCTGCTTCTCCCTTCCCAACCCTCCCACCATGGTCCACAAGGACTTTCTCCTTGTGTGATTTCCCAGCAGACAATGTGCACTAGAAGGGCAGCTCCCACACTGTGCTTTGCCCTGCTGCGATGCCCAGTGCCAGGGAGAGAATAAGCATTCAGCAGGTAGTTGCCCAATGAATAATTGAGACTGGTTTGTAGATTAGTCTCCTATGAGTGAGCTTAACATGAATAAATCCCCAAAGCCTACTTATTTACAAATTATATGGATCACGGGAGTTTCTGAATCCAATTTAATAAGACTTCAGGCAGCCGCTCTCGTGATGGACACCACCCCGTAAGCAGTGGCCGGGAGCAGCTTCGCTCAGTGTGGCAGTAAATCCAGCTACTCTGCCAACTCTGCATTTGGCCCCTTGAACATTAACCGGAACCCCTTGGTCTGATCTACTACCCTCCTCGGATCTTTCCCAAAAAAGATTGCTCTGTCAGGGACCAGAAGAAATCTGGTGCCTCAGACTGAGAATTACAGTGCAGAGGACAATATTCTAAGATGTAAATAAATGTATATAAAGGATGGAATTAACCCCAAGTCAACAACAAGCAGGAAATTCAAATGTTATGTTATAATGCTCAGGTAGAGAACCACAAAGGCTGACGTTTCAAGGTCCGTTCATTCAAACTGTGGGCTGGGTGATAAAGGAAAAGCAGCTAATGTCTCATTTCCTGGTCTCCTGCTTGTTTCCTATGCCTTTTACCTAAGTGTTTTATTTTTAATGCATGCCCAATTTTACAATTTTTTTTTTAAGTAGGCTCCCAACAGGGGGCTTGAACTCATAATCCTGAGATCAAGAGCCACATGCTCTACTGACTGAGCCAGCCAGGCGCCCCTGCATACACAATTTAAAAAAAAAAAAATGCTGGAAATGGAGGTGTTTTTATAATGCCTTGGCAATCCAGGTACCATTGCCACAATGAAATAATAACACACAGCAGCTTCCAGCTGCTCTTTCAAATAGAAGCATGTGAATTTAAGTATAATGAGTTCGATGTCTAAATGTTTGAAATAACTAAAGGTAAAGTAAAACATCAACCGCTATCTGGGATGTTTCTCATCCTCAGTGAGAGTCCAGCATCTTTTCAACAGCTGTCCAATGGCTCACAATGTTTTCCTGGCACAATTCCTTCTCCTTAAGTAGAAACCAGAACCTTACTTGCCCACCCTCCCTTACACTTAGGGCGGCACAAGTTTCTACCAAACAGAGACACCTGTGTCAGGGCTCAGTTCGGAACAGAGCTATGCAAGCAAGTGGATCCTGGCCATTGGCCGAGGTGTCCAGCTCTAGGGGCAGCAGTGGCAAAGGTTCTGGTGTCCAGAGGCTGCCATCTGTGGTGTCCTAGCTTAGTGACAGCAGCAGTGGAGTTTCTGCTCACCTGATGACGTCATGGGATTTGGGTGTTGTCCCAACTGCGTTACCCCAAGACTTACTTGCGCCTTCTTGGAGATTCTGTGAGCTTCCCAATAGGCTCTAATAAATTTCTTTTCTGCTAAATTAGCTGGAAGAGCTTCTGTTGTTTACATCTAGGAACTTTAAGTAGCAGAGCTGTTGAAGAGAAGAGACCACATAGACATAATTAAAACATGCTCCTCAGCAACCCCTGTAAGTGGCGCTGCTCACTGCCCAGGGAGCCCAGCACGCTTCCTGTGTCTGTCCGCTGTCTCTCCCACTGGCCTAAACATCCTTTCAACCATCCAGTGCCCCTTCCCATTGTCATTCTCACCCGGTGACCCTGTTTCCTATTTCGGGGGAAAATGAAGAGAACTTCCACAGGTTCTCACGCCAAACTTAACACTTGCCTATTCCACCTTCCCTCCTGTTCTGAGCGTGTGCGGTCAGTATCCCTGCAATTGAAGGGCGACCCCCAACCTCTTACTTTCTCAAAAACAATCTTCTAAAGCCTCTATTTCCTCTCCTGCACCATTCCCTTTTCCCCCTCTCTCCAGGATCATTCTCACAGCACGCACACAGGCCCTCTGATTTCTCTTCACCTTACAGAATATTTCTCATGGTCCCATATCCCCTTCCGCTAGTGCCCACTTGTCTGTTCCCCTTGACAGCAAAACCCTTCAAGAGAGATGTCTATACATGCTGATTGGAGACCCACTTCAGTAAGGCTTTTGGCCCCATTGTTTCCACAGATATTTCTCTTGTCAAGGTCATGGCCCCATTGTTTCCACAGATATTTCTCTTGTCAAGGTCATGCTGCTAAACCCAATGGCCAATTCTCATTCTTCATTTTACTCAGTTCTCCAGCAGCCTTTGGCTCCCTCCTCCTTGAGAAATCCTTTTCATTGGCTTCCAAGGCACGCAGACTCCTGGTTTCTTCCCTGCCCTGCTGGCCACTCCTTCTGTCTTCCTAGATAGCTCCCTCTCATCCCCACCCATTCCTCACTCTAAATGCTGGCAGACCCTTGGGGGCGCCTGGGTGGCTCAGTGGATTAAATGCTGGCAGACCCAGGGCTGAGCTCTTGGAGCTATTCCCTACATTGTCTGTGTCTACTCATTCCCAGAGTATCGTACCCATTCTCATGGCCCAAATATCACCCATTTGCTAAGAATCCTCGCATTCATAACTCTTCTCTAACTTCCTCAACGTCCAGACTCATTTCTTCAATGGTCTAGTCTTTCCTTTTAAATGTCTCCATGTGTCAAACTTCATGTATCTAAAAATGGAACATTCCCTATTCCACTTCACAACTCGTGCCACCCACATCTGTCCCCAGGGGAGGAATTGGCCACATCATCCATCTCAACCACTCAGGCCAGAAGTCCATTCTTCCATCCCCAAAACCAATCCGTCAGCAAGTCCTGTTGGTCTACCTTCATAACATATCTTGAATCTCACTCCTGTTCTTTCCTGCCAGCTGCAGCATCTCTCCCCTGCAGTATTGCAATTGCCTCCTAATCGGTCTTCACTCTACTCTCACCCCTTTGCAAGGAATTCTCCATGTAACAGCAAAGGGATCCTTTTAGAACACGAGTCTGATCAGATCTGACTTATGATCAGACTCTGCTTGACACCTTCCAAAGATTTCCATTTCACTCAGACTAAAAGGCAAAATCCTCACAACAGTCCAGAAAGTCCTACTCCCATGGGCCCCACTGCCCTCTGAGCTCATCTCCCACACTGCCCGTCCTCACCTGGACCACTAAGCCATGCTGAGCTTTCTCCATCCTGAAATCACATCCAGCAGGCTTGTCTCAGAGGCTCGGTCCTTTCTGGTCCCTTAGCCTGGCATGCTCTTTCTTCGGGTGCCCACATGGCTCTCTCCCACACACCACCTATAGGTCTTCACTCAAATGTCACCTTGTCATTGAGGCCTCACAGCCTCGTCCCCCTGCACTCTCTCCCTTGGATCTGCTTTGTTTTCCTCCATGGAACTTATCACCATAAGCAGAATAATAGCCCCCACAGATGTGCCCGTTCCTGTTCTCCAGAATCTATAAACACGTTCTGTTACTTGGCAAAGGGGAATCAAGTTGCGGACGGAATTTAGGTCACTAATCAGCTGACCTTAAAATAGGGAGATGATGTTGGATTGTCCAGGTGGGCCCAATGTAATCACAAGGGTCCAGAAAAGTGGAAGAAAAGGCAGAAGAGGTCAGAATGGTGTGATGGATGAAGGACTCAACTCTTCATTGCAGGTTTTGAAAAGGCAGCAGCCTCTAGAAGACAGAAAATGTGGGAACACAATTCTCCCTTAGAGCCTCCAGAAAGGATCATAGTCCTGCCAGCTACTTCATTTTATTTTACTTTATTTTTTGTTCACTTATTTGAGAGAGAGAGAGAGAGCAGAAAGAGAGCATGAGCAGGGTCAGGGCAGAGGGAGAGGGAGAAGCAGACTCCCCACCAAGCAGGGAGCCAGACATGGGGCTTGATCCCAGGACCCTGGAATCAGGACCCAAGTCAAAGGCAGGTGCCCAACCAACCAAGCTACCCAGGCACCCCCCCCCAACTTTATTTTAGCCCAGTGAGGCTAGTGTCAGACTTCTGATTATAAGAAAATAAATGTGTTTGGTTTTAAGTCACAAAGTTTGAAGTAATTTGTTACAGTATCAATAGTAAACAAATATACAGTATCTCATAAATAAGATATTTCCTTCTTCACTTATGCCTGCATTCCCATCCATCACTAGACTACATGTTCCACGATAGTAGAGTTAATTGGAGATTTCATCCACTACCCTGTTCTCATTGCCTAGAAAAATACACAGCATATAGTGGGCACTCCATAAATACTTTTTTGAATGAATGAATATCTACGTGTCTGTGGGTGTGTGATGTGCTTGGGAGGGAATGAGGAAGAGGAAAGACAAAGCAGCGATGGTCACGTAGAGAGGTTAGATGCTTATATGTAAAAGAAATAGTAAGCTAGACTGAGCTTCTGGAAACAGGTTATTACCCGGGGTCCAGGTTGGCCATCCCTGGCAAGGAGAGGAGAAGCCTAACAGCTTTCTATGTATAGCGCCAGAGTGTGAGGACAAGGTCCAACTTGACTGTGGTCCACAGGGGAAAACTGTCTTACCAGCTCCTGCGCACTGAAGAGACCATGTCTTCCCGTCCTGTCCTGGGAGGGAAATGGGGATCACCAACTACGTGAGAAATCTTACGGAGTGGGTCATGCAAGAGAGGTGGAAAATGATACCCCAGACCATTCCGAGGTCTTCCCCTCTTTAGAAAACACCCCGTAGAAAGGAGGCCACTCTGGAGAGGAAAGCGTTCAGAGATCAGGAAGTTCACTGTCAACACCACAGATTTATGACTCAATGCTGACATAGGGCTGAGCTTGGGTTTTTGAGGCCAGCCCAATATGTCCGAGAGCCCAGAGAGGTGGGGCGTCAGGTGCAGCACAGAACTGCCTTTCCTCTCTGCTACTGCTTCTCATCACTAAAGGTCTTGCAAACGTTTGTTCTTGAAAACATTCTCACAATGGTCCCATTCTTCTCTCCAGCTCATTCAAAACCACCAGGCTTGATAGACAAAGAAAATGTGGTGGATATATTCAACAGAATACTATTCGATCATAGAAAAGAAAGAAATCCGTCAATTTGTGACAACATGGGTGGATCTTGAGGACATATGCTAAGTGAAATATGTCAAACAGAGAAACACAAATACTGTGTGATCTTATATGTGAAATCTCAAAAAAAAAAATCAGATTTGTGACCACCAGACACAGGGCAGGAGAAGGGAGATTGGGTTAAAATAACCAAAAGGCACCAACTTCCAGTTATAAGATAAGTAAGCAGCCAGGATGTAATGGAAGACATGGTAACTAGAGCCAACACTGCTGTAGGGTATGTTAGAAAGTGGCTAAGAGAGCAGATAATAAAAGTTCTTATCACAAAAAAAAAATTTTTTTAAACCTTTCCTCTTTCTTTTTTGTTTTTTTTTTTTTTGTGTGTGTGTGTGTGTGTGTGTGTCTATATGAGATTTTTTAAAAGATTTTTTAGAGGTCTTTTTTTTTTAAGATTTTATTTATTTATTTGAGAGAGACAGAGATAGGGAGAGAGAGCACGAGCAGGAAGGAGAGGGAGAAGCAGACTCCCACCAAGCAGGGAGCCCGACGCAGAACTGGATCATCCAGGGGGGCCTGGTGGGCTCAGTCTGTGGAGCACATGGCTCTTGGTCTTGGGTTTGTGAGTTTGAGCCCCATGCTGGGTGTGGAGATACTTAAAGTCTTTTTTTCTTTTTTAAAGACTTTATTTATTTATTAGACAGAGAGAGAGATCAAAGTAGGCAGAGAGGCAGGCAGAGAGGGGGAAGCAGACTTCCCACTGAGCAGAGAGCCTAATGTAGGGCTCCATCCCAGGACCCTGAGATCATAACCTGAGTCTAAGGCAGAGGCTTAACCCACTGAGCCACCCAGGTGCCCCATGGAGATACTTAAAGTCTTGAAAACAACAATGAAGGGGCACCTAGGTGGCTCAGTTGGTTAAGCATCTGACTTCAGCTTGGGTCATGATCTCCAGGTCCTGGGATCAAGCCCTGTGTTGTGCTTCCCACTGAGTGGGGAGTCTGCTTGTCCCTCTCCTTCTGCCCCTCCTCCCACTCATGCTCCTGCTCATGCTTGAGCTCTCTTTCTCATAATAAAAGCTTTTTTAAAAATGACAGCAGGGGTACCTGGGTGGCTCTGTGGGTTAAGCCTCTGCTTTCAGCTCAGGTCATGATCTCGGGGTCCTGGGATCGAACCCCGCATCGGGCTCTCTGCTCAGCGGGGAGCCTGCTACCCTTCCTCTCTCTCTGCCTCTGCCTGACTCTCTGACTACTTGTGATCTCTGTCAAATAAATAAATAAAATCTTTGAAAAAAATAAAATAAAGTAAAAATAAAAAATGACAACAAATCAGGGCTCCTGGGTGGCTCAGTCACTGGGCCTCTGCCTTCAGCTCAGGTCATGATCCCAGGGTCCTGGGATCGAGCCCTGCATCAGGCTCCCTACTTCTCGGGAAACCTGCTTCTCCCTCTCCCACTCCTCCTGTTTGTTTTCCCTCTCTCACTGTGTGTGTGTGTGTGTGTGTGTGTCTCTCTCTCTCTGTCAAATAAATAAATAAATAAAATCTTTTTAAAAAATGACAACAAATCATCCACAAAACGTTATTATTTTAATAGTTTCATGATACCTAAGGTCTTATTCGTACTCACACCTAGCAGCTCTCCCACCAGCCCCCAACAGGATGAGGCCATACCACTGGAAGGGAACTGAGTACACACCCCTAATGGGAAGAAAGCCGACAAGGAGGGTCAGTGATGGTTTCAATGGAATGACCCTCCAGAAGTTTCATTTTCAGAGGTTTTTATATATATAAGATCTGGAAAGGCCTGTTGAACCAGTCACTTCTCAATGCATGTCTGTGTGGTGTCTGACGATGCCTTCCCAGCACATCAACGGTTAGCAGAAAGTTCTTATTAAGCATGTCCTTCCATTCTAGACATTTTGTTCACAAGAATCTGGCCATGATTGAGACATCTGGGACAGCTTTACAAATAACTGTGCCCAAGTGGTTATGATCTAAGCTAAAGTTTGATCATTTTCAAATCACACCCACATTGGTTTGGCTGTTGGTTTTGTTTGTTTGTTTGTTTTTGACAAATACATGTCTTTTGCAAAGCTGCATTTTAGCTTTTTATTGAATAACCTGCTGGCATAAGATAGTCCTGCCTAGTTTACTGGATTGTTAGCACTGTAAGATCTAGAACTCTGTCTACATTGCCCACAAATGACAGTAGCTAGTACAAGGTTAGTATTCAACATGTATTTTCTGGATGAATGAATGAATCATTCAGCTTATTGTTCATAATGTTGTCAATATCGTGAGCTATTATTTTTTATTACTAATATACGCTGTTCAACCTCTCACATCCTTACTTTCTCTAATAATATGGGGTAATCTTACTGTCCACCGCATAAGATTTTTGTAAGGTAAATGTGATAATAAACTGTACTTAGAACAAAGAAGTTTTCGATCGATATTAGTAATTATTATTATCATTAAATATCCACATCTTTTTAAAAATTTTTTTATTTATGGGGCGCCTGGGTGGCTCAGTGGGTTAAGCCGCTGCCTTCAGCTCAGGTCATGATCTCAGGGTCCTGGGATCGAGTCCCGCATCGGGCTCTCTGCTCAGCAGGGAGCCTGCTTCCCTCTCTCTCTCTCTCTCTCTGCCTGCCTCTCCATCTACTTGTGATTTCTCTCTGTCAAAGAAATAAATAAAATCTGTAAAAAAAAAAATAAATAAATAAAATTTTTTTTATTTTTTATAAACATATATTTTAACCCCCGGGGTACAGGTATGTGAATCGCCAGGTTTACACACTTCACAGCACTCACCATACCCTCCCCAATGTCCATAACCACACCCCCTTCTCCCAACCCCCCTCCCCCAGCAACCCTCAGTTTATTTTGTGAGATTAAGCGTCACTTATGGTTTGTCTCCCTCCCAATCCCATCTTGTTTCATTTATTCTTCTCCTACCCCCTTAACCCCCCCATGTTGTATCTCCACTTCCTCATATCAGGGAGATCATATGATAGTTGTTTTTCTCCACTTGACTTATTTTGCTAAGCATGATACCCTCTAGTTCCATCCACGTCGTCGCAAATGGCAAGATTTCATTTCTTTTGATGGCTGCATAGTATTCCATTATGTATATAAATATCCACATCTTTTATATTTATTATCTACATGTCATTTTATTTAAGCACCGAGAAAAGTATTTTCTTCAACGTTTCACGAGTATCATTTTAATAACAAGAGGAAGGCAGAATGAATGTCTGCGTTGCAACCAGGGAGCCTGGAAAAAAGACATTTTAACCTAAAAGAAAGATGTGAGACATCATCACCCCTCCCTGACTCCGTTTACAAAAATTTGGGTAAATTTGGCAACTGCATCCCCACAAATGCTGGAACAAGCCATACTGTGGCTATCCCTGTGTATTTGGGAGCCAGAGGACTTTGGCTGTGACTCATTGCTAAAGTTCTAGGGCAAATCAGGTCACAGGCTTGCCTGCACTTCCAGCCCTGGGCTTACACTGGAAATGCAAAATGGGATTAAACCTCATTCTTTGCAGATGTGGCTTGGTATAGCCGAATTTTACCTGTGCAGGCAAGAACACATTGGAAGACCTTCTCTTCATGACTTAATGCTACTGCCAGTCATGATTGGGGGTACGGAGGATCCCTAATGTTCCTTCTTTGCCCCTGCAGTGGTCTTGCTTCATCAGCATGATTTCCCCCCCTCTAAACATGTCTCTGGTTGCTACGGGATTATTTCCAGATCTTGGGGCTCCCTCTTTGTCCTATTCCAGACCACAGCAGGGTTTACCTTCTCGAATAGGGGTTTGGCAGGAGCAAAAGGCACCATCCCAACCTCCTGTCAACTCAACAAGGAGAGATTTATTGCAATTCACTAAAAGGACACTTGTCAAGACAGGAATGCCATATGCTTCAGCAAAGATAAGATCCCAGGGCTGGCCTTTGCAAACAGTCCCACCAATGCAGCAATTTTTTTTTCCCCCGCATGGTCATTAAAAGTGCGACATTCAGAGGACCCAGGGGAGTCTCCAAGGTGGAGTCTCAGAGGCTGGTGCTCAGTGAGATCACATCCAGGCCAGAAGTTCTCAAAAGACTACAGCGGCCACCACAGTCTTTGGATTGCCAGACCTCCCACTCAATGTCCACCCTCCTTTTTTTCCTTACAAACTGAATCCTAGGTATATTGGGAATAGTGAACTGTTAGCTAAAAATACTACAGTTTCCCACAGGTCTTGCAAGGTCAAGATCAGTTACTTGCAAGGCGAAGTCTCCTAGAAATTTCTGGGGGAGTTTTGCCTTCACTCCTCCTTTCTGCCTCTCTCTAGTGTTTGGGATTTGTGAAGGCTGGTTTGGCCGATTCTAGGTTTCCTTTCAATTGCTTCCTACATTGCAATTATATCCAAAGGTTTTGAAACTGCTGAGACTTCTAGATAATAAGAGAATTCCTGTAACAGGAGTTAATTACTTTTTAAAAGTTTATTTATAGGAGCGCCTGGGTGGCTCAGTGGGTTAAAGCCTCTGCCTTCAGCTCAGGTCACGATCCCAGAGTCCTGGGATCAAGCCCCACATCGGGCTCTCTGCTCGGCGGAGAGGCTGCTTCCTCCTCTCTCTCTCTGCCTGTCTGTCTGCCTACTTGTGATCTTTGTCTGTCAAATAAATAAATAAAATCTTTAAAAAAAAAGTTTAAAAGTTCATTTATACAGTTCAACACTGAATATTCTAAGTGAACATGATTACACATCAGCCCCTTTTCAAAGTTATTAATTCAGGCAGACATGAGATTCGGTAATTAATTACAGAAAGGTCAAAAAGTTTATGGAATGGGCCTTTTTTTTTTCAATGAAAGGAAAAAACTTATTTTGCTATAGTGGGAAAAAATGTGGAGTTCAGAAATTGCTGCATTTAACTATATCCCCACTTAATCTCTGCACAGTGTTTTATGGCGATGTCTCACTTCCCTTTACTTCCTTTTCACACTAAGATTTTGAATGAGAAATATATCAAGTTGACTGATTGTTTGCCTTATCTGATCTAGGCTGGTTTCTACACCACTCTTCCCTTTTTTTTTCCCAGTAACTACTTTCCACTGTGACAATTGCCATTTTGGAAATGACAGATGCCTGAGGGCAAAGGCATCAGAGCAATGAAGATCAGAATGTTTGCTAAGGATCATTTTTTTCATAGAACAGAATGTAGTTTTACTGAATCCTTGAAATGCAGAAACAAATGAACCTCCTTTTTGTGGGGAAAAAAAAAATCCAAACTATTATAAACCCAAGAAACTAACAGAAGCACTTATATCTTAGAACAAAATTTTTATTTTTCAAGCTTGGACATTTTTCTGAAGTACATTTGTAATCTAAATACTCCTCTCTCTTCTTCCTTTTGCAACATACCATTTCAATCTGTTTGTTTACAGAATGAAGACCTTAAGGAAAAGCCTTATTTGCATTCCCCCAAAAGAAATAAATAAGTATTTGTCTCTAGGATCCATTTAACTGGACTTGGCTAAATCCTGGTAGAGGCTCCACTTTTTATATCAGATCCAGAAAAGAATGGATAACATTTCATTACCAATAAATTCTAATACTATAGCTAAGCAGTTCATTAAATTATTTAAATGCATGTATTGAGCTCCTATAATGTGCAAAGTATTGTTCCAAAGTAGACACTCTTCCTTAGATGTAAAGGGGGCCACTGGAATGATAACTTTGGGAATTTATGACTTTGAGATCCCCAAAATACCCTAATGATACGAGAAGTTTGCTGCTGCTGTTGCTCCTGTTGCGTCCTGAAATGCCCAGTTAATTTCTAGGGAACAACACACCCATTGGAAGACTATGATGCAAACTTAAGCATTAATAAAAGATGGAGTCAGGGAGTAGTTGTGCCTTTGAGACACAACCCAGACAACGAGGTAAAGTACATTCTGGTGATCTAAAATGCTAGCATTCATACAAGGTGGTCTAAGAAATGATACAGTTTAAAAAGAAACCAGTGCCAGCTTCAAAAGAAACAAGGATCAATTGCGATTTATAGGAGAAATAAAAACACAGAACCACTAAGCCCTCTCCCCAGCGCTGAGATTACAGTTCCTCAGACACTCTGCCACCACTGGGAAACATGGGGGTAGACTGGGTAAATGTAAAGCATGTTAAACAATTAAATAACACAGCCAAGTGTTGGGTGTGTGGTTCCCAAAGGCTTTTCAACGTATTTTCAACATTATGGTTGTAGGAATGGAAATTGAAGAAATGATAACTATTTTCTTAGAGACAGCTTGCAGATTCCCTACAGCACCCAAAGTGAAAATATAACACATCACCACATAAGCTATTTGCCTATCACCCACAAGACATAACGTCACAAGACATAATGTCACAAGACATGAGGCTGCCCTGGTCTGAGTGCCTCCCTCTCATGCCTCTAATGGGTTCTTTTCCTCCCCGAACAAAATAGGTTCGCTTTCGGGTCAAGTGTTATTTGCTGGCGATGTACCTTCAGGATAAATATGCTTGCATCCTTTCTATAGCCCGCAAGTCTAACCTCCATTGGGAAGCCTAAATTCGTCCGTGGTCTCTCTATTCAGAACTTCCCACGTTTACCTAAAAGGATCGCTCAGATCACTAGGAAATAAAATTCCCCCTCTTCTGGAGAGAGACTTACTCAAGGAGAGCAATGTTATTTCCAACTCGTGCCCCACCTTAGGAAGGCAAAACTCAGCGTCATCTCCCAAAAAGAGCCTCCATAGCCTCCCAATCAGAAACATGCTATTCCTATTATTTTCTAAACGTGGCATGGTGATTAAATACAATTAAATGCAAATAATAAACAGCAATTAAATAACAAACTTAAAATAAATTAAAAAAAAAAATACAAGGCCCAGCAGCCTTCAGAGAAGGTAACAAAGGTCAATTTGCATTAAGTTCAAGGTCCTTTGTGTACCAGTTCCTACAATGAGTAGGCAACACTGCCCTCTAGAGGGGCATTTTGTTATATCCCTTACTTCCCAGGGTGGGAAATTGCCCCAGGACGCCCTGACAGATCCTGCACATACTCTTTCTTTCACTTTTGGGACCCTGTCTGTCCTTTACCTTCTGTGAATGACTCTGAAGACCATGGAGCCCCTGGAGAGGCCTTGAGACTTCATGAACGCCCACGAAGGGATCAGAAACCAACAACATCTGTTGCAGTGCTCTTCAAAACTTAGTGGATATCAGGATTCCCCTGTGGGCTTGTTTTAAACACAAGCTGCTGGGCCCCACCTCCAGAGTTTCTGATTCCTTAGGTCGACTGTTGAGTCCAAGAAGTTGCCTTTCTACCAAGTCCCCACGTGATGCTAATGTTGCCAGTCGGAGGGGGTGGGGGGGAGGGGGCACACACTTCCTGAGTCAGACACTGTGCTTGGCACTTCATCTCAATACCTTAAAACAGGGTGACTTTAGCATCTGTTTCACAGACCAGGAAGCCAAGTCTCAGAGAAATTAAGTGGCCAAGGTCTCACAGTAGTGACAGAGCCTATAATAAACCCAGGACTAACTCAAAGCCACTGCTCTCTTCTGTGCACTAGGATGCGGGTAAGGAAGGTTGTGCGTCACTTCATCATCCTTGGCCTCAGCAGCTTGTTGCAAGGGGGTGGGATTCAGATGACTGTTTACTTGGTTTCCCTCCCAGAATATCCAGAGGTCTGGCTATGAAGCCCTTCAGAAATACCCACCCTGCCCCAGGCTGGATTTGAGAGCAGGCACCCAGAGGGTGGAGGGAAGAGTGTGTGAATGGGAGAGGCCCCTCTTGGGTCCTGAACCCTGCTACACAGTTCAGAGGGACCTGATTTGCTCCAGACTCTGGAGTTGTTTTAAACTCAGAAACTCTGGAAGAGAAGTTTTAAAAGCTAGTGTCTCCTCCTCATTTTGAGGACGTCAGAGCCTAGTGGGTCTTAGAGGGGCCCCAGAGGGTGGCCTCACACACAGCCTCCCCAACCTCTGCTCAAACCACCGGGGCTGGGGCAAGGACCCTGAGTCAACTTTAATACAGGGGTGCCCACCAGTGTGGCAACTGAACGGTTTTGATAAAGGAAGAAGAGTTGTCAGTTCACATAGCCCATAGGATTAGGCAAGTAAAATGTCCCTAGCATACAACCCCAGGCAGGATGCCACGGTGATGGGAAAAGAAGGACTCTGAGCACTCCCTCCGTCCCCCCAGTTTCAAGAACAGTCTTTCTCATCCTTTGCATTCCGCTCCTCGTCCAACTTGGTGTTGTTTTCCTGAGGGAGCTACAAATCTGGAGCATCCCATGGGGATGGTTTCTGGCCTCGGTCATGAGGGGAAAGGATGTTCTCAGAAAAACAGCGCTGCGGACTGGTCAGCAGAGATCTTGAGGTCGCGGCCACGGCCGCCCTTCGTGCAGAGCTGGACTCTGGACTCCAGCTGCTCGCTGAGTTCGTCCAGGGCCCCAGTGCAGGACTCCAGGCTCTCCGCCAGTTTCTGAATCTTGGCCTTCAGCACGGCCTGGCTCACCCTGGTGGCCCCTTCCGCCCGCCTGGGGATGAGGAAGCCACGTGAGCCGAAGAAGACGACGCAGTAGACAGAGTTGTACAGGGCGATGGAGGCGTTCCGGCCGCACTGCAGCAGCTGGCGGTCCCCGCGGCCCTGGCAGCGGCAGAAGAACTCGAGGCAGCTCAGGATCTCGCGCATCTGGTCCTGGCAGGCAGCGGCGATCTCCTGCACCCTGCGCAGCTCCCGGGAATTGCAGAAGATCAGGGCGAGGTCGGACGTGATGGTGACGGCCCCTCCGGCGGTCGCCACCCCCAGCCCCACGGCCGACGCCACCAGCGACACGCCCAGGGTGACCGGGCTGAGCGAGAGCCCCACGATGGCGGCCGCGGCGCCCGCGGCGCTCAGCGAGCTGCCAGCCACGTTGGCCGCCAGGGAGCGCCGGCGGAGGCGCTCGAGGCGGCGGGCCACCTCGCGCAGGCGCAGCACTTGCCCGTGCAGCCGGCCGCGGCGGTCCAGCAGCAGCCCCTGGAAGCGGCGTAGCGCGTCGGCGCCCTGCAGCTCCCGGGCCGCCGGCCGCTCCATGCCCTGCGGGGACACAGAAGCGCGGTTAGAGCCCGGAGCCTCCGTGCCCGCCCGCGCCCCGCTCGCGCCTCCCGCACGCCCGGGTTAGACACGACAGCCCCGGCGGTGCCGGGGGGGGGGGGGGGGGGCGACAAACAGGCCCCCGCCCGGCGAGGCCTGCGTGTCGAGCTCGCAGAGACAGGTTCTGGAATCTGGAAGGAGGCACACAAGTTCTCGGGACCTTAAAACGCACATGCAAGCGGGAGGGAGGCTCTGGTCCGCTTCTCTCCGGGGGAGCGCTAAGGGTGCACTTGATTAACTGTTCCATAAGCTCAGGGAGGAGGGAGTGGTGGCTCTGGAAGTCTACTTCTACACAGAGGCCTCTGCTCTGCTGGAAGGATCGCACTTTGCAAGTGCTGGGTAGTACCAGCTCACAAAGCCCTTACATGAAGACCTGGATCCTAGGAGTTTGGCAAGACATTTTTTTTCCCCTCTGATGAGAGAAAAAGACAAGCCCCCCCAAAACTCAGAAATCATACCGTCTCTTGGATGTAAGAAACTAATCTTTCTAAGTTAGACGGTTCCCTGAAGCGACTCTCCTGCTTGTTATTTTTCTAGGCTCTGACTTTAGAATCAAGCCTAAGATGGCCTTTGGGCAATTTTTTCTATTCTCACTCTTTGGGGGGTGCACAATTAAAACTAAATTGCATTAAATTAATACCACTGTGTTTCTTTATGATGAAATCTTTCTTTAAAAATGGATAATGGCTGAATAAAATAAAGTGCCCAACATTTTTGTTTAACAACTCACCGAGGGCTACCTCGTATCAAGTTGAAGTCAACTGAAGATGACTAAGAAAGAGAACTGTGTTTCTGGGGTAAAGGTACCTCCTTCCTAGTTGCTAGAGAGTCCCACCTTCATATCCACTGTACTCCTCATTATTAGGAACTTCTTGAAAGTGGCAAATGAGCCATAGAAATAGAGCATTTCAATACTGTGAGGTATCAGAGCAGAATCATTATTCTCTGAAAGATGAGAAAATCGAAATACAGACATGTTCAAGATGCAGCTGATTCTTCACAAAACCGTCTAGAATCCTTGTCTCCTGACTCCTTGGTCTTAATTTTATTTGCATGCCCCGGTTATCCCACCCACCAGTGATACATTCCCAGGCAAAGACACCTCTTAGCAAAATGAGGAAACGTCACATAAAATATGTAGTGGACCAAGGATATAACCCCAGGATTACAATTCCAATGACTGTCTTTTAGACAGAATCCCTCTCGCCTCCCCCACTTACCATTCACTTCTGGCTATCTCCAGGAAAGAAAAATCTGAGGCTGTTTCTGGATGAGCATGTTTTATAGTCCCAGAGAACCAATGACTGCCCTGGGAAAGCCTTGTCTCATTCTGAGAATTTGCCATTTCCTGTCCTAGCCCCTGCTGCCTTCAACCAGAAGGATGTGACATGGTGGAAAATGACCTGCCAGCCACACAGCACATCCCGTATTTAGGAAACGAACATTGTGTGTTCGCTTTCCCCCAAACGCAGGAAAAGACCCACAGGCTCTTCCCCAACTTGAAACAAGTGTGGTCATTCTCCCAGGGGGCATACCCTGCCTTTCCTCTCCTGAGAATAGCTAATGACGTTATATGGGAGGATAAAAAACGCACCCTAGGCTGACCAATTATAGTGTTTCTTGAGAAGACATCATTACAAAATCATTTTTTAAAAGAAAAAGAAAGGCGGGAACCCTCCTATGTCTGATATAGCCACTCATAGTCCATGTTGTATTTTAAAAAGCATGATTAGGCAGCGTGGTTGAAAAGCAATCCACTCCGCGCTCAGCCTTAAGAATGTAAGGCCACATCCACAGGAAGTGCTCCGTGCAGTTTGGGGCATCTCCAGCTGTGGAGAAGATGCTGGAGGTCTCAGAAAGGGCACATGGCAGGCCAAATACGTCAGAGAAATCAGTGAGGTCAGGCTGCACAAGGAGCTAATTATACACTTTCAACAGCAGCTGCGATTTGGCTTCCTGGGTTTTCATTTGAAGTGGCAGTTGTGGCCCATGTAATAGTTAAGTGAGCGGATTTTAGTACCAGGTTAGTGGAACATAGGCTGAAAAGCAATTATCTGGGTAATTCAGGAGGGGAAAACGCGTATAGCTTCCGTGGCTGCTTTCTGGGGCCTTCAGATCAGTGGCTGGAGCTCAGCCGGGAAACCTCAAATACATCATCTTTCTCGTTCTTGCACCTTCCAATGAGGAAGGGCAAGTTGGTTTTTCACTTAATTATTGTTCCAACTCTCTGGTTCATCTAGAAGGTCTTAACAGCCTTTTCTTTCTGGAACACAATTAAATTCCCCACCTTTTTAACTATGCTTGGTATTTATCAACACAACACCATTTGCTACTACTTACAACCATAGTCCTTTTTTTTTTTTTAAAGATTTTATTTATTTATTTGAAGGAGAGAGAAAGCATGAACAGGAGGAGGGGCAGAGGGAAAGGGAGAATCAGACTCCCCACTGAGCAGGGAGCCCGATGTGGGGCTTGATCCCAAGACCCAGAGATCATGACCTGAGCCAAAGGCAAACCCTTAACCACCAGAGCAACCCAGGCGCCCCATAAACTATTCTTCAGTTCCCAGCTTTCCTTGCTATTTTGTTGTGTGTTGGGGGTTTAGATGACTATGATTAAATTTTTATCTCTTGGATGAGGAATTTTAATGGGATACAGAAGGATCATCTTCTTTGGGGCACGAGTAATCATAGTACAGACTTGTAATGAAGAAAGAGAAAGTATAGGAGAATGGTCAACATAATACTTTGAATTATTTATAAGAATGGACACTTGAGGGGTGCCTGGGTGGCTCAGTTGGTTAAGCATCTGCCTTTGGCTCAGGTCATGATCCCAGGACCCTGGGATTGAGCCCCGCGTCAAGCCCCGAATTGGGATCCTTGCTTAGCAGGGATCCTGCTTCTCCCTCTCCCTCTGTCTGCCGCTTCCCCTGCTTGTATACCCTCTCTCTGTGTCAAATAAATAAATAAAATCTTAAAAAAACTTTAATAAATAAAAATGAAACATTTCTCAAACAAGTTATAAAAAGTTGTGGGTTTTTTTTAATTGATATCTTGCAATATCAGTATTTTACTACTCACAAACTAAGCATAGGATTTATAAAATATTAATTCACAGTGCACTACAGGGGTAAAGTAACACAAGTTTAGAATTATATGATGATGAATTTTTCCTTTTAATCTTTATCAGTATATCTCAGTCACTATACATAGAACCTCTTTGGAGACTAGTCATGACTATGAGGTCTCTCAAACTTTCTTTTGTTAATAGGTCCTAATATGTACAGTCACTCAAATAAAAGTAAGTGAAAAGAATAACTCCTATCCATCTGAGGAATTTTGTCCTTGTGTTTCATAAATGTCTTGTGAATATAAGTGCTCTAGAACATAATGAGGCTCTCAGAATTGTTTGTTGAATTAAACTAAACAGGGGTGCCTGGGTGGCTCAGTCAGTTGAGCGTCTGCCTTCGGCTCAGGTCATGATCCCAGGGTATTGGAATTGAGCCCTGCATCAGGCTCCCTGCTCAGTGAGGAGTCTGCTTCTCCTTCTCCTTCTGCCTCTCCCCCTGCTCATGCTTCCTCTATCTCTCTATCTCTCTCTTAAAATCTTTAAAAAAAGAAAAGAAAAGAAAGAAAGAAACTAAAGTATTTTGTTCTCTCAAAGAAATGTCATTATTTTCATAATTTTTTGAGAATTTAGCATGAAATTCTCTCTTGGAATATGTAAGCTGGTAGGTTACTTAGATCACTATACACCAGAGGACTTTCAGAATATTATGTTGCAATGATATCTCAACTATTATTGTCATCAACTCATGGAATGCACAGGGGGAAAAAAAAAAACAACCAGTGAACTCCAGCCATCTTCATTTTTCCAATCTGGCCTCTGAAGTTTGTTAATGTACACACTTCTCTTTAACCACTATTGTTTAAACGCGTCTGTGTTCTTTTTCCCACTTAACGTTTCTGCAGATACACACTTCTCTATGTTGACACAGTCCTCACCTCTGTCATTTTTAATAGCTATGTAATAATCCTATTGTTTGCTTAGTCATTTCCCTATTAGACTCTTGGAGAGCTTCCAGTGTTTGGTGTGTTTTTTTTCCCCCCACAATTATAACTAGAGTTGCCTGAAACATCTGTGTACATTTTACCCATTTGGATTATTTCTTTGGGGAGTATTCACAAATAGGAAAATCCCAAGTGAAGGAAGGAGAACAATTTTGTAGTTTTTGTTACACGTGACTATACTGCTTTCCAGAAGAACCATTTTAAAATGCCCTTAGCTTTTAGGAATCCTAGCTGTAGGATTTAAGACAACCCAGTTTTCTTATATAATGATTCACTTGCTTGGTTTATTTCACTCTGTGAATGTGTATTGAAAACCTACTGTGTGCCAGGCATCATGCTAGATTTTGAGGATTAAAACCTGAATAAGACACCATTTCTGTCCCCCAGGAAATGGCAGTCTGTTAGACAAAGCTATAGAACAAATCATTTCAAGTTGATGTGGAGAGTGTCAGATGTGTGTGCATTGAGGAAACAGAGTGAAAGTGCATGCCTAGGAAGTTCCAGGGAGGGCTTTCTGGAAGCGTATCTACTTGAGAGTTGAACAGATGTTATTTGGACAGAATTAGGAGGGAGAGGACTGAAGAAGGGAACAGAATGGACAAAGGCATGGAGGAATGTTCAAGATGTTTTAGACAATTCCACTTGGCTAAGCATAAAGCTGGGACTATCCAGGAATGAGGCTGAGAGGGTATATACAGATAAATCCTGATGGCTCTCAAATGCCATATGGAGGACAGGGAGCCAGGGAAGGCTTTAATCTGTGACTTTACAGGGTTAGATTTGCCATCACTGACAGTTGTATGAAGGACGGTTTCCAGAGAAACACAGTTAAAAGGCCAGAAATGAGTTAGAAGGTTACTAAAGTAAATGAATGAGATTACTGTGGATTTGGCAAGTATTGCCAAGACGGAATGGAGTAGATAAAAGAAAAAATATGTATTTTGGGGTGCTTTTTTTTTTTTAAGGTTTTTTGTTTATTTATTTTTGCAAGAGAGAGAGAGAGAGCAAGCACACACTCAGAAGCCAGCAGAGGGCCAGAGGGAGAAGCAGACTCCCCACTAAACAAGGAATCTGATGTGGGACCGGATCCCACGGCCCTGGGATCATGACCTGAGCTGAAGACAGGTGCTTAACCAGCTGAGCCACCGAGGTACCCAAGAAAATATCTATTTTGAAACAAAATTGGCAACTCATCCTTAAAGTTTCTGCTCAGACATGGTACTTAGCATACCCACTTACATTCTATTGGTCAACCAAGTCACATGGCCAACAAAGATGGGATAAAGAAGTAACTCCTGCCACAGCAGGAGGCAAGAGGAAGAAATGCAAACCATCAGGCCGTCTACCAGAGTGCTTTTCTTGTGGAGGAGATACATATTCCAAGATGAACTACGATACCACAAGCCATTTCATATACTCTCTTTATCCTCAATTATTTCTCGGGAATTAGAGTCTCTCTGGGAATATAGAAATCATCTCACTCTGGCTAATATAATCAAACTATTGGAAACTATTGATATGTGTCTGCACGAGCGCACTTGAGAATGAACCAAGGAGCTCTGCCAAACCAAAGCTGGAAGGATAGCAGCTGTCCTACAGCTGGAATGGCCTGTTTGGTTGCCACTGACCAACCCCTGCTCTTTCTTGTACTGGCATCAGCTTACGCATCAAAATTCTAGGAGTGACCACTGGCTTGGCCGAGCTTAGGTCAAGTGCCCATCCCCTGTCTTCACTGGGTAGAGAGAGGGAGAGTGAATCATTCCAGCCTCCAAATGCAAGATAGTCACAGAACTTTACCCTCCCACTAACACTACCTATACTCAGGGAGAAGAAATTTTACAGTAGGAAATTATGGTGGGGTGTCAGAGGAGAGAGAAAACGATGCCTAAGGAATAAAAGAAATAAGAAAAAGAAAGCATCCACTTTTTTTCCACTTCTGGAAAAAAATATATAATCTTACTTTTTCTTCTGGACAAATCTGACACTGAGAGCTCTTTGGTTGGCCCAGTCTCCCTGAAGCCAGTTTGATTTTGTCCTCCTTCCCCCTCCACAGGTGTGCACACATGCACAGCACACCTGGGATCACGTGGGTGAAACATACATTACCTCATTAACATAGAAGCATTTGCCCCATAGGCTCCATTACAGCATATCTTCTTTACCACAAGCCTCTTCCGCTGGTGCCAGAAAGACTGCAGCTGAGTCCACACCCTGCCAATAGCCATAAAGATTCTCTTATCTCCCAGGACAGGACACCAGGAAACTATTACCTTTGTCTCTACCTTTCCCAAGCTTAGTCATTATCTCTCAAGTTCTCACACATATACAATAATCATTGCAACCTGGATTAGAACACCTGCTGGCTTTGTATGTACAGAGGCATAATAAATTTTAAGCTCTCCCCCAACTTTTAGACTCCTTGAAGGGTTTAATTTTTAGCGTGTCTCTTATAGGCAAGAGAATGTTGGATTTTGGTTTTCTTTTTTGACTTTGCTCAAAGCCTATTTTTTTATAGACGAACTTAGTCATTTCACATTAAACATTGTAGTGAAGCAAGGATGTATCTTCCAATACACTGAAAGTGGATTGTTACTGCTCTGGTTATTTGCTTTTTAAAAAGTGAATAAATGGTTTCTATAGTAGGATTTCAACTCTATCTGTTTTTGAATTATGTGAGAAAATAACTTTTAATCCACTTTTCCTAAAATTTAGCACTTTAAAAAAGTATTTCTGCCTTTACTTTCTATGCTAAAAAATTTTTAAATTACCTTTGAAAAAGAGGGAAAGCATATTCTATAAGAAGCTCTGCACCAGGCTTGACTCCTGGCTCCCTCAGAAAATTTTTTTTTTTACTTTTCAGCTATGGGACAATCTAAAAGTGATTTTTAACTCATCAATTTATAATGTTCTCTGCCTTATCTGGAACAGGTCGCTTAAGAACATAACCCCTACCCTTGGTCTAACAGTATCTCTTCATCTCCTTCCAGAAGATTCCAGGATCTGTGTTTGTACTACATTACATGATCCTGCTTCACCCGACTATAGCCAACTGGACCAGAGGTACCCAGCTGAACCAAACTTGGCCAATCCGATTCTTTCTCCTGGGAGTTTAGAAAATGAACCCAAAGAGAATTGAGTTCGTCTCAGTGGCCACAACTGAAGTATGGAAGTCCAGATCTGTGAGTCAGCTACATTTTGCCTATTATGTGCCCCCAAAGAACAGAGAAGGTGTGTTTGCCGGGAACAAGAGAGAGACAGGGACCTACCTGGAAGCAAACAGAAGAATCTCACTTTTTCTTTTTCTCCATCACTGTGTTCCATCAGCCATCTGTGTATCCTTAGTTTCCTTTTATTCCTTGAAAGACTTTGAGTTCTCATCTTTATAACAGAGAAACCTAATCAACACTACAGCATACAAAATCTACTCTTTAACATTAAAATAATTAACATGTAGGGCGCCTGGGTGGCTCAGTCGGTTGAACAGCTGACTCTTGGTTGTGATCTCAGAGTTGTGAGATTAAGCACCTCATCAGGCTTTATACTCATCATGGAGGCTGCTGGAGATTTTCTCTCTCCCTCTGCCCCACCCCCCTCCTCTCCCGCTAAAAATAAACTTAAAAACCTTTAAAAAATAATAATAATAGGGGCACCTGAGTGGGACAGTCACATAAGTGTCTGCCTTCCACTCAGGTCATGATCCTGGAGTCCCAGAATGGAGCCCTGCATGGGGCACCCTGCTCAGTGAAGAGTCTGCTTCTCCTTCTCCCTCTGCTCCTCTCCCTCGCAACTTGTGTTCTCTCTCTCTCTCTCTCTCTCAAGTAAATAAATAAAATCTTTAAAAAAATAATAATAATAATTAACATGGATTGGGGAGTGTTTCTCTCTGCAGCGCCCATGAAGGAGTTAACTATTAATCACTTAGGGGTTCTCCTACTTGGTCTTCACATTAACTATAAAAATACTCTGTTTTCATGGGAAATATAGTTATCTTGATTTCCCTAGCCACCAGAGAAGTACTTTTTGTAACATGTTTATGTAATATAAAAATGTAGAAATTTAGAAAGTTTTCCTTCTCCATCTGTTCTCACCCTCTAGAAGCAACACTGAGGTTCATAGTTTGCCACGTGTTCTTATCTAATGTTTATGCAAATATGTGTTGTGAGTTTCTTTTACGAAAGTAGCATACTGTTGTATATATTGCTATGCAACTTTTTTTTTTCACTTAAAAAATATAACATAAACATCCTGCTAGCCATTTTCTTATCCCCGAAGGTCATTTTTTGGACTTTCTCTCTGTCCTACTCCGTGTCCCAGCAGGCTGACCCTTATGGATGGTTTCACTCAGCCTCCTTCGCCAGATGTTTCTTACTGGGGCCAGCCAATGGGAGGGACTAGCAAGAGATCAGAGCATAGGAGGGAAGAAGTCAAAGTGTTCTTTGCCTGCTTTCACCAGTCGCAGCTCTGTCTCTTGCAGGAGATTCATCCCTTTTTGTCTAGAGTTCCATTGATGGCCCTGCCTCTATCGTTCCAAATGTCACTGGGCTCCTGTTCTGTCCTCTCCCCTGTACCCGAAGCCCTAGGGAGGGTAATGGCTTTCCACTATTACTAGTCTGTAGGAATTTCCCATCTCTTCTTTGTCGGCCTAACACTGCTCAGCCTCTGTCAGTAACCCCTTTCTTGAAATTTCTTCATTTGAGGGGCACTTGGGTGGCTCAGTTGGTTAAGTGTCTGCCTTCAGTTTAGAAGATCAAATCCCCAGGTCCCGGGATTGAGACCCACATTGAACTCCCTGCTCAGCGGGAAGTCTGCTGCCCCCTCTCCATCTGCCTCTCTCTCTCTCTTTCAAATAAATAAGTAAATGAAATCTTTTTTTAGAAAAATCTCTTCAGTGTCTGCCTTTGGCTCAGGTTATGATCCCAGAGTCCTGGGATTGAGCCCCACGTCAGGCTCCCTGTTCACTGGAAATCCTGCTTCTCCTTCACTCTCTGCCTACCGCTCTGCCTATTTGTGCTCTCTCTCTGTCAAATAAATAAACAAAAATTTTTTTAAAAGGTTTTTTTTTTTTTTTTTTTCATTTTAAAAGGGGTGCCTGAGTGGCTCAGAGGGTTAAGCTTCTGCCTTCAGCTCGAGTCATGATCTCAGGGTTCTGGGATCGAGCCCCTCATTGGGCTCTCTGCTCAGCAGGGAGCCTTCTTACCCCCCACCCCACCTTCCTCTCTGCCTACTTGTGAGCTCTCTTTTTCTCTGTCAAATAAATAAATAAATAAATAAATAAATAAATAAAATCTTATTTTAAAAATCTCTTTATTTGAACCACCTGGGAGTGAGTTCTTTTTCCTCCCCGGACCTTCTTTTTTTTTTTTTTTTTTTTTTTTTAAGATTTTATTTATTTATCTGACAGACAGAGATCACAAGTAGGCAGAGAGGCAGGCAGAGAGAGAGGGGGAAGCAGGCTCCCTGCTGAGCTGCGAGCCCGATGCAGGGCTCAATCCCAGGACCCTGGGATCATGACCTGAGTCAAAGGTAAAGGCTTTAACCTACTGAGCCACCCAGACGCCCAGGACCTTCTTATATACATATATTTTTGTCCAAGATGATATATGTAGCTGTCACTCAATTTATGGGCAGGTCATGATTTACTTACCCATTCCTTTACTGGTGGCCATTTATCATATCTTCAATTGAATTGTTTATTACAAATCATGGTACAGTGACTATTCTTGGGTGTAGTCATGTGTATGTTTGTATACAGGTGAGTATTTCTGTAGGAGAGATTCCTAAAAGTGA
Organism: Mustela lutreola; assembly: GCF_030435805.1. NCBI lineage: Eukaryota > Metazoa > Chordata > Mammalia > Carnivora > Mustelidae > Mustela > Mustela lutreola. Next base: position 95,053,607 of record NC_081297.1, read on the forward strand.
AATTGCTGGAAAAAAAGACATACATATTTTGAATTTGATAAATATTTTTTCTCCCTCCTGGGCAGAGAGTCAAAGTCAACAACTTCCTTTCCCTGGAACGTACGTACAATGAGCAACAAACAAGCTACAGCAACAATAAACAAGAAAGGAAGGCCCCAGTAAAACATGCCCGTTTAGACCATTAATCCAAGAGAAATCATGAATATTTTTAAACCTAAAAATAAAGTAAGTCTTTATAAAGGAGTTTCTGAATCCTACAGCTATTCAGACAATGTAATCCTTCAATCAGCTTTATTTCAAGGAAAGAGAACAATTTCTGACTGTTTGAACTAATCTGACCAGAAAAAGTTCCAGGAGTCCCTAAGTGTATTAGATTAAGCACATGATTAAGAATAAAATCCAAAGAGCATTCTGATGGTAAGTTGCAGAGGACATTCACATCCTGCACAACTTCTGTTTGGGGCCCAGACCCCAAGATGTCTGTTATCATGTTCTAGGTTTAAGCTTGCAAGTTTTAATATCTCAGAAGTAGAAATAAATTCAAGGAGGCAAGACAGATGTCCACTGTGCACTGAGTGTAGTAAATTAAAAATAATCTAAATTCCATCATCTAGGGAAATGGTTGAACTACGTATGATATGTCCACGCTTTGGAAACTTGTGCCCTAATTTTAAAATGCACCTTCTTGCTTATGAGTGAAACTGAGCACGTTTCATATGTTTGGGGTTTTTTCCCTTTTCTGTATCCTTTTATGTGAATTTTCTGCTCATATCCTTTGCCCACGTTTCTATTGGATTGCCTTTTCTCTTATCCACATGTAGAAGGTTCACAGTGATTTGGGTACTAATTCTTGATCTATATATGGGAAATGTTTACTTTCATCCAGTTGTTTGTCTTTTAATTATACTCATGGTGTTTGTTGTCCTGACATCAGGGGACCCAATTATCAATCTATCAATATGGCTTTTTGCTTTCTGTGTCTTCTAATAATAGATTAGATTATTAGATAATCTAATTATTCTAATAATAGATTAGATTAGAAGAAAAATAGATTATTATTCTTCTAATAATATGTATGTATGGTAAGAAGTAGAAAGTTAATATCAAAAGGAAGGCAAATTACCCCAACACCTAGCCTAGAAGACCCAGTGAATGTCTTCTTGCCTTTCGTGGACTCTGGTCAGACCCGTCTCTGGAACAGTCACTTAAACAATGTGATAGGATAGGCAGATTGGCTGAAGTCCATCAAGGCAGCAGCTAGAGCTGATGATGCTGTCAGTCCCTCTCAACGAACTTCAGTGAGGCGGAAGGAATGAGCAGTGATAGCCAAAATACACTTTGGGAGACTGTTCCTAGAGAAAAATGCAATAAATGTTGGGGGGAAAAAAAAAACAACAGATGTCTACTGCATGGCCTTATGACTTACTAAGTCTCCATATTTCTATTAATTTATTTGCTTGGTCCTACAACAATATCACATTATTTAAATTACCAAGGTTTCTGACATGCTTGATAGCAGCTCATCATATCAGATCGCAAGAAAGCTCTCAAAGGGACCCAGGAGGCAATTCTGGCCAAGATGAGATAATTTGGGCTTCACTAATAATTTGCAATAGATGAAACTCATCAACTATATTTAAAACTATGAGTATAAGGGCGCCTGGGTGGCTCAGTGGGTTGGAGCTTCTGCCTTCAGCTCGGGTCATGATCCCAGGGTCCTGGGATCGAGCCCCGCATCGGGCTCTCTGCTGAGGGGGGAGCTTGCTTCCTCTTCTCTCTCTCTCTGCCTGCTTCTCTGCCTACTTGTGATCTCTGTCTGTCAAATAAATAAATAAAATCTTAAAAAAAAAAAAAAAAAAAGAGCCCAAAACAGGGGCACCTGGCTGACTCAGTCAGTAAAGCCCACGACTCTTTTAAACTCAGGATCTTGAGTTCAAGCCCCACATTGAACATGGAGCCTACTTATAACAAACAAAAACCCAAACCAAAACAACAACAACAAAAAACTCAACTAACCAGTTCACTTCTTAAGTATGGAAGAAAAATAATTCAGTATCTTGAAAGCTGATAAATTAAGCTTTTTCTGCCTTTCCTATATGTGTTGAGTATAAGGAAGTTCTAGAAAAGTCAGGAGATGGTTGCATAACTCTGTGAATGTACTAAAAAACATTTAATCCCACGCTTCAAATACATGAACTGCATGGTACGTGAATTATATCTCAATAAAGTAATTCAAAAAACCAAAAGAAAGGTTACCTGTGGGGGAAGACAAGGGGTTGAGATGGGGCTGGGACACATAAAAGAATTTCTGCGGTGGCTAACAAGGTTCTATTTCTTGACTCAGGTGGTGGTTACAAAGATGTTCTCTTTATAGTGATTTGTTTTGTGTCATTTTCTAATCTGTTTTGTTTTTCAGTAAAAAGTTAAGCAAAACAGGGGCGCGTGGGTGGCTCAGTGGGTTAAAGCCTCTGCCTTCAGCTCAGGTCATGATCCCAGGGTTCTGGGATCAAGCCCCACATCGGGCTCTCTGCTCAGCAGGGAGCCTGCTTCCTCCTCTCTCTCTGCCTGCCTTTCTGCCTACTTGTGATCTCTGCCTATCAAATAAATAAATAAAATCTTAAAAAAAAAAAAGTTAAGCAAAACAAATCATTTATGTTTAAAGTGTGGATGAGAAGAGGGAGTGTAGAGTGAGTTCTTCAGTGTGCTTCTCTAAGCCCTGGGCCTGCTCCCTTGACTGATATCAATGCAGGATTGGCTCTAGCTGAAGATTGTGGGGTGTTCTGGGAAGAGGGGTGACGTTTGCTGTGGCTCGGTGGACCAACAACCACCACAAGATGGTCTGTAGTGAACGTGTGCACCACAAAGGGATCATGAATTGCCTCAGAACTGGGCTTCAGGCCTCCCCTGGAGAACCTTCTAGCTGTGGTCTTGTTGCCTGAAAACATGAGTCTAGGTTCTAGTCTCTGAGTTTTTTTTGGAGATGATGGTGTAGGCAACAATTTTTGGAAGATTTCATAGTTTTCTTGCCTGGGAGAAGTTTTTATTCAACTAAAAAGCAACTGTAGAAAGGACAAGTATGGCGGGCGTCTGGCTGGCTCAGCTGGAAGAGTGTGTGACTACTGCCCTCAAGATTGTGAGTTTAAGCCCCAGGTATAGTTTACTAAAAAAAAAAAAAAAAAAAATCTTTAAAAAGGGACAAATAGTGTATTATTCCACTTCTATAAGGTAGGTAGACTACACAAATTTACATAAAGAGAAAGTAGAAGAGTGGTTACCAGGGGTTGGGAAGAGAGGGAAAGAAGGAGTTTTTGCCTCACAGAGGCAGAGCTTCCACTGGGGATGATGTGAAAGTTCCGGAAATCAGTGGTGGTGATGGTTGCACAGCATTGTGAAAGTAGTTAATGCCACTGAACTGCACACCTAAAAATAATTCAAATGGTAAATTGTAGGTGTATTTTACAGGTAAAAACAAATACCAGAAAACAGAACAGAAAGCAATTGCAGAGGCAGGAGGGAAGCTCACTCAACAACTTAAACTAAATGGAGGAAAATGTAAAACTTTTGAAGAGATTAGCCATATTAAGAAATTCAGATGGTGTGGAGTTATCCTCACAAAATGCCCACCTTTATAAAGAGCCATGGGAAGCAGCAAATCTGGAAACTGCTTATGAAGAGCCACACGGGTCCAGTTCTGGATTCCGTGGTGAAACAAATTTGATGGAAAAGAACGGATAAAGAGAAATCTGAGAAATTGGCTGCTGGTATCACAGGGAGGATAAAAGCACCAAAACATAAACCAAACTCCCTGCAACCACTCAGACTTTTCCCTCTGGCAGAGTCATCTCCAATACAGTTCTGAACTACAGGGACAGTTTCATCTGAGAACAGATCTTTTCATGTCTCTCCAGTCAGTCTCTCATTTGTTCACAGACTTTGTTCTTCTGCCCTGTAGTAGGATTCTCCAGAGAAACAGAACCAATAAGATATACACAGAGAGAAAGATTTATTTGAAAGAACTGGCTCACACAATTGTGGGGCAGGCAAGTCTGAACTTCTTGCAGGCTGGCTGGCAAGAAATTCAGGGAAAAGTTGATGTTGCAATTTTGAGTGTGAAATCGACAGGCTGGAAAGTCAGGCTGGAGTAGACAGTACAATCTGGAAGCAGATTTGCCTCTGTGAAAAACTTCAGTCTTTGCTTTTGAGGCCTTCAACTGATTGGACCAGGCCCACCCACATGGTGGAGAGTAATCTGTTTCATTCAGAATCTATTGATATAAAGGTAAATCACCTCTGAGAAAATAACCTTCAGGGTACCTGGGTGGCTCAGTCAGTTAAGCATCTGTCTTCAGCTCAGGTCATGATTCCTGGACAAGCCCCACTTCTGGCTCCCTGCTCAGTGGGAGACTGCTTCTCCCTCTCCCTCTCCACTCTCCCTGCTTGTGCTCTCTCTCTCTCTTGCTCAAATAAATAAATAAAATTTATTTATTTTTTAAATATCTTAAATATTTTTAAATATATTTTTTAAAAATTAAAAAATAAAAAAACAACCTTCATAGCAACATCTAGACTGGTGGTTGACTAAACAACTGGGCACCACAGCCTAGCAAACTGACAACAGAATTAATTATCACATGCCTCATTCGCTAATTCACAGCCCTCCATTGCCAGTGTGTCCAGGGGACCTCTTCTCCCTCCTGTATATCCAGAAAGCCCGTATGGACCCCCTCAAAATCCTTTCTACCAATCCCTTTTTTCCTAGCCTACCACATCCTTCAGAAGCAATGAGAAATACCCATTCACCAAAACATTTGCCTGATTTTATTCTCTTGTGTACTATTTCACTCCACCACTTGATGTGGTGGGTTCTCCTCAGAGTTGATTCAGCTTTCAATCACACCTACTGCTGAACTTTTTATTTTTATTTCTTTTTTTTTTTTTTTAAGAGAGAAAGAGATAAAATGGGGGAGAGGCAGGGGGAGAGGGAGAGAGAATCTCAAGCAGGCTCATGCCCAACGTTGAGCCCAATGCAAGGCTCAGTCTCACAACCTTGAGATCATGACCTGAACCAAAATCAAGAGTCCGATGCTTAATTGACTGAGCCACCTAGGTGCCCCTGAACTAGAGACTTTAAAAAAAAAAGTCTCTGTTTAAAACTCATTTTGAATTTTTGCCCATTTTTAGTTTAGGAAATTACTATTACTTAAGTGATTACATTTTTATTCAAATGAAAGATTTACTGAATTCTGATTCTTATGATAGGGTTTCAGATAAAGTTGACTTAAACATTTTTTAAAGCTGCTGGTTTGCTGTTGTTTTCTCAGTTCCCAGTACAGTGCCTGGTAGGTAACCGGAGCTCATTAAACACTTAGTAAATGAATCTGTTGATGTGGTAAACTAGTTAACAATTTTAATTTAGATGATTCTTACATTGTATGGTAAATTTTAATTAGTCATGATGCATTATTCTTTCAGAACACATCTAAATTAGATTTGCTTGTTGAGTGAGTGATTGATTCTTCTGTGCTCCTATATGGGACTGAGTCTGTTTCTTCTGTTGTGTTGTCCTTGTCATCAGGATTATAAAATGAGTCACATAGCTTTCCATTTGATTCTGTGCTCTGAAAAGGCTTGGATAGGATGAGAATTATCTGTTCTTTGCCTGGGAGAATTCATTGTAAAACACAGACCACATTTAGACCATGGACCTCTTTAGTGGGTATTCCTTTGACAGTCATTTCAATTTCTTTTGTGGTTGTTGGTGTATTTTGGATTTTTTACTTATTGTGGATTCAATTTTTGACATTTAAGTTATCTGCAATAATTGTCCATCTCATTAAACATATTGGCACACAAATTACACATGGTATTCTCTAGTAACTCTGAAAAATCTCTATAATATGTCTCTTTCTATCCCAAAGTCAAGTTTATCTTTTCTTTTTTGATTAAACTTTCTAAAAGTTTATCTAATTGCTTGCTCCCCACCCCCCAAAAAACCTAACTTCATTTTCTGTTTTCATTAATTTTAGGGTTGCCAGAGTTAGCAAATAAAAATGTAAAAAAAAAAAAAGATGGAGGCTGCTGGCTGGCTCAGTTGTTGAAACATGTGACTTGAAGTCGGGGCTGTAAACTCGAGTCCCAGGCTGAGTGTAGGGATTACTTTAAAAAAAAAAAAAAAAAGTCAGATGTATATTCCCGAGTTTCCCATTTTATCTACAGTATTTCCTTTCTTTTACTCTCTTTGGGTTTGTTACTTTTCTAGCTCCTTGGGTTAATATTCTAGTCACTTATTTTCTTTCTTGTTTTCTAAAAAAGTACATTTAAAATTACAGATTTCCAGGGCACCTGGCTGGCTCAGTTTGGTGGTGGAGAATGTGACTCTTGATCTTGAGGTCATGAGTTTGAGACCCACACTGGGTAGAAAGACAACTTAAAATAAATAATTAAATTTTAAAAATTAATTAATTAAACTACAGATTTCCTTCTTTGGTTCCATTCCATGGGTCTTACTTAATATATAGTATTCTTTTTTGTTAAATTCTAAATAATGTTACTTCTATTTGGACTTTCCCTTTAATCCAAGAGTTATTGAAATGTCTCTTTGTAGTCTTAATTTTTAAGTGTATAGATTTGAGGATAGTTCTTTTTATTCTCAGTTTCTAATTTTATTACATTGTAGTCACTGCATGAGGCCTGAAATTTATTGAGCTTTTCTTTATAGTCAAGGATCTGCTTCCCAAATCTTTTGGTATCATGTTACATATAGAAAACGATATTTGCACATCTCCTGAGGGCAAAAGGAATTTAGAGCCCCAGATTAGGATGCTGGTAGGAGTCAGGCTATAATCCCCAAACCTCTGGCCCCTGGTATACAGGACCCACATACTATAGAGGTTGGAAAACAGTCCTACCACATGCTCAATTTTTGTACATGTTTTATGTGAATTAAAGAAAATGGTATTTCTCTACCTGTTGGATATATATACACAACATATATGGGATTTATATGTTTCAATATCTTTGATTAAGATTTTGGGACGCCTGGGTGGCTCAGTTGGTTAAGCAGCTGCCTTCAGCTCAGGTCATGATCCCAGGGTCCTGGGATCGAGTCCCACATCGGGCTCCTTGCTCGGCAGGGAGCCTGCATCTCCCTCTGTCTCTGCCTGCCTCTGTCTCTGTGCTCGCTCGCTCTCTCTCCCTCTGTCTCTGACAAATAAATAAAATCTTTTTTTTTTTTTTTTTTAAAGATTTTATTTATTGGGCGCCTGGGTGGCTCAGTGGGTTAAGCCGCTGCCTTCGGCTCAGGTCATGATCTCAGGGTCCTGGGATCTAGTCCCACATCGGGCTCTCTGCTCGGCAGGGAGCCTGTTTCCTCCTCCTCTCTCTCTCTGCCTGCCTTTCTACCTACTTGTGATCTCTCTCTGTCAAATAAATAAATAAAATCTTTAAAAAAAAAAAAAAAAAAAAAAAAAGATTTTATTTATTTATTAATTTGACAGAGAGAAATCACAAGTAGATGGAGAGGCAGCCAGAGAGAGAGAGAGGGAAGCAGGCTCTCTGCTGAGCAGAGAGCCCGATGCGGGACTCGATCCCAGGACCCTGAGATCATGACCTGAGCCGAAGGCAGCGGCTTAACCCACTGAGCCACCCAGGCGCCCTAAATAAAATCTTTAAAAAAAAAATTAAGGGGTGCCTGGGTGGCTCAGTGGTTTAAAGCCTCTGCTTTCAGCTCAGGTCATGATCCCAGAGTCCTGGGATCAAGTCCCGCATCGGGCTTTCTCCTTGGTGGGGAGCCTGCTTCACTTCCTCTCTCTCTGCCTGCCTCTGCCTACTTGTGATCTCTCTCTGTCAAATAAATAAAATCTTTAAAGCAGGAGATAAAATTCCTATGTGAAAAACATAAAAAAAAATTAAGATTTTAATTGTTTGATGCAAATGTTCTCTAGTTACTTCTTTTGATTTGTTGTTTCTTAGTGATAACATCCTCCTCTTTTTTCTGCAGTGGTAAACACTGTCCTGCATCTGGTGCTTATCATTCCATGCATTTCGTTAGGTTTTATCTACTTCATATGTATCCTGAATCAATACATAGTATTTTTTTGGTTGTTTCCAATTTTATATAAATTATATCTTACTGAATGTATTTTCTTTTGACAATTTGCTTTTTTCATTCAATATTACATTGGTGAAAGTCATCACCATGCTGAATGTGAAGCTCAAGCTTAATCATAATCTCATCAGATTGATTTGTAGTAATCTTTTCATAAACAGAATCCAAGTTAATTGACTTTCTCTGCTTGACTTATTTCACTCAGCATAATCTCCTCCAGTCCCATCCAAGTTGATGCAAAAGCTGGGCATTCATCCTTTCTGATGGCTGCATAATATTCCAGTGTGTATATGGACCACATCTTCTTTATTCATTTGCCTGTTGAAGGGCATCTTAGCTCTTTCCGCATTTTGGCTATTGTGGACATTGTTGCTATGAACATTGGGTTGCATATGGGCCTTCTTTTCACTTATTTGTGGAATGTAAAGAATAGCATGGAGGACGTTAGGAGAAGGAAGGGGGAAATGAACAGGGAGAAATCAGAGAGGGAGATGAACCATGAGAGACTATGGACACCCGGAAACAAACTGAGGGTTTCAGAGGGGAGGGGTGGGGGATGGGTGAGCCAGGTGGTGGGTATTAAGGAGGGTGGATTGCATGGAGAACTGGGTGTTATACACAAACAATGAATCACAGAACACTACATCAAAAACTAATGATGTATTCTATTGGGACTAACATAAAAAACAATTAAAAAGAGAGAAAGAGAAAGAAAAGAACCCAAGTTAACTACTCATTTTTCTAATACATTTTCTAATGCATGCTTCCAATTTTTCTATTTTAACAATAGAATTTTCTACTTTAACAATTGCTCTGAATATTTTCTTCTGAGTCTTGTTGACTTCCTGTAGCAAGACTTTCTCTAGAGTGAATGTCTCAGAGTGGAATCCTATGGCTACGTTATGTGCATTTGTAACTATTCCAGACATGACCAAATTGTTTTCTGAAGTGGACAAACCAGTTATCTTCCCTTAGTGGTACAGAGTAGGTCCTATGGCTTTATGCCCTCAACAATTGGTATCATACTTAAATTTATTTTTGCCGAGATGGCTTAAAAATTGCATCACATTATTGTTTTGTTTTTTTTTTCTTTTTTTTCACATTATTGTTTTTATTTGCATTTTATGAATCTTAATATTAGGTTCACCATCCTACTTGTCTTTTGATTTTCCTTTTTAATACAGTGCTGTTGATGAGAGATCTGATGTTGGTTTGAGTCTCCCTCCTTTACAGGCCTTCTATTTGTTTTGTCTGGAAGATTTTAAGCTTCTTTCCTTATCTCTTCTATTCATAAATTTCATACTATTTGTAGGCGCTTTCAATCAAGCCTTCTTTCCAGACTTACTTAAATGCTCTGCCTCTCTTCCCTACTCTATATTTTTTCTTTTTTTTTTTTTTAAGATTTATTTATTTATTTGAGAGAAGGGGAGAGAAAGAGAGATAACAGGAGGAAGGGGCAGAGGAAGAGAGAGTATTCCGAAGCAGACTCCCCAGTGAGCATTGAGCCTGATGCAGAGCTCTATCCCAGGACTCTGAGATCATGATCTGAGCTGAAATCAAAAGTCAGCCACTTAAAAAAAATAATAAATAAATAAATAAATAAAGTCAGCCACTTAACCGACTGAGCTACCCAGGTGCCCCTGGAACTCTTATTAGATAAAAATTAGAATTCTGGATCTTTCACTAATCTTAATTATAAAGGATTTCATAGCTCTGTTTTCCAGTTTGTTAATTTGTTTTTCAGCAAACTTGATTTAGCCGTTTTATTATTTCAACAAGTTCCATAATCTCCAGTTTATTCATACTTAAGTGTATGAAACCTTCACATTTCTTTCACAACACAAATCATAACCTATTGTAAAGTCCTAATCCTCTTGCTCTACTAACTCCATTTTCTCAGAAATTGTGACCATCTGTTGTTGCCTTTCTTCCATCTCTTTCACGGTGGCCTTTCAAGTTTGGCATTCTTCATTTTTTTTGCTCATCTCTATAGAAGACATCCCCTGTTAGGTCTACATTCTATTACTTATCTTAACCTTATCCTTATCTAACCTTATCCTTATCTAACCTTATCCTTTTGAGGAAGGATAGAAGGTATCACTGGTTATACCTTGGTAGAGAGTGTTCTGGTGCAGGTTGTCCTCATTCTTCCCAGATACCACTAGACCCTGAAGGTGGGGTCTTTCCTTACTTTCTTACTCTCACCCTCCTTGCCATTTTTCTTTCCATGGGCGAGAGATACTGCCATGACTATCATCTGGCTGAAGGGGTGGTGAGGAAGGATCAAACCATCTAGATATTCCTTCTCTGGTACCTGAATTGGTCAATTTATTTGAACTTTGAACATTTCCCTGCTGATAGCATCTATCCCTTTGGGGCAATGAGCATTCAGGGTGTCCTTCCTATATTTTACAGCAAAAAAAATCACTGTTCTAGTTTTAGCTATGGTAGACTTTCTTCACCTGGTCCTATGACATGCAGACATTTTTGTCATAATTGCTGGTCCCTGGAAAGTTTCCCCTCTTGTTTTCCATGCAGTTTGATTTTCTTCATCTACCTTTTCCATTCCTTACAGAATTTGGAGCTGGAAGAGAAGGTTGCATCATTTTTATTCAATCCATTATCTTTGAGTTCACCCTTTTACCATGCTTGAATTATACACGAGAGAAATAATTCAAGAAATTGTAAATAGGAACCAAAATATCACCTTTCCTGATAAAAAGCCACTGGAGAATGTAGTTTAGCACGAAAGGCAAATGAGCCTCCTAATACTGAACCACCCAATTGTACAGATATAACCAGCCAAACCCAACATCCCCAAGTGCACCTGTGTAGCCCTGCCCTGGAAAAGGCAGATGTTGTGTTTTCTTGGGCTGACTGGCTCCCAGAGAGGAAGAAAAATGAAACAAGCCAATCGTGTCCGATTTATTATTCCAGTTTCACCCATCAGATTACATCGCCTTCTCCAAAGACACAAAAGATCTACTAAGTCAGGTTCCCTCAAGTATGGAAAGTGTATTCATTTCCTGTGGCCACTGCAACAAATTACAATGTGGTTACTTAAAACAGCACAACTTTACTCTCTAGTAGTTCTGGAGGTTGGAAGTCCAAAATCCATTTTCAGGTAAAGTCAAGGTGCTGGCAGGGTTTGTTGTTGTTGTTGTTGTTGTTGTTGTTGGGCTTTTTTGTCATTTGTGACTGCCTGTGCTTCTTTGCTTGTGTCTCCTTCCTCCATTGCCAATGATCATCAGTTGCATCTCTGGTTGTCATCGCATCACCTTCCTCTCTGACTCTTACTTCTCTTGTGTCCCTCTTATAAGGACCTTTGTGATCACATCAGGCCAACCAGATAATCCAGGATAACCTCCCTACCTCAGGATCTTAACTTACTCACATCTGTAAAGTCTCTGATATACAGTAACATATTCACAGGTTCTGGGGTTTAGGACATGGACATGTTTGGGGAACCACTCAGCCTATGACAGAAGGTAATATCAAAAGTTGGGAGAATTATTCTCCCACTAATAGTCCCTTGATTTTTTGGTTCTCTTAAACCACTGGTGTAGACATTAAATCTCTGTCAACCAGAGGTGTATCTGACATCCTTAAGAGAGGGTCCTAGCATTAAGAGAGGGTCCCAGCAGCCTATCAGAACAGTCTTGCTCCATCTTCAAGAGGCCACCCTTCCCTCTTATCCCGCCAACTTGGTGCCCTCCCAGGAGCAGTGATGGGGAAGAGATTTCACTCACAAAAGGTTCCAAAATAGTTCCCTATAATGCATTAATTAAATAGTTCAATGCCATTTTGTATCCAAGGTTGAAATTTTCATTTTCCTATCACCTGTTTTTATCATGCTTGTCCGTGTTGTTGGCAGAGGAAATCAGAGGATCATATGACAAAACTACGTGATTCCAATATTAATATGCACAACAAAACCCCAATGACAAAATGCCAATAATGTTGAAGGGAAAAGATTTGTTAACATTAACTTCTTCTCTTCCTTTGATCAAATGGTTAGAGAGAAAATAAGGTCCAAGGAATGAAATCCAAATCATGAGACATGAAAGTTCAAAGAAAGTAAGGTTCAAAATAAAATTATCTTGTTTTTGTGGGTTAAAATTCAAAAAAATTAAGGTCCAAAATTCATCTTCCCCAATTTTTTATTCCGCTCTGTCTCAGTTGAAGGGGATTTCAATGTCAGGGTTGAGTCAAGGATCTTTAGTAACTACAGCTTAAGCCAGATCTCACTGGAATGGCAGCAGCTCCTACAAGACCCCTAAATTAGAAAACAACAGTTACACCAGCAAGTCTGTAATGTACTCTTTCCTAGAGTCTACAGATTTAGTAGAAGATGCAAATTGATCATATAGCACCAGCTCTACACATACCATAGCCAGAAAAGACAATTTTTTCACAAGTATCTCAAGCAAAATAGCCAGCATCAGCATTTTGGGTTGCCAAAGACTATCACAAAGATAGCAGCCTCACCAAGAAGCCAGTTGATTGAGACCAAGAATCCAGAACATGTGCACTGTGAATTAAAACCCAGTTAGGAGAAATCTACTAGCTACAGGTTAATTTCTGCACAATGGCACCTTGCACTTACCAGAACCAGGACGCCCCACCTCTGGGAAGGCACTTGGGGTGGGGGGGTGCCTTCTTGCAAAGGCAGAAATGTGCAGTAGAAACACCTTCAGTCATTCGACCTTATTGGTGGAGCTGTTCTTTCCCACCCAGCTGGTCAGAACCCTTTCATTTCCATGGCCATTTTGACCTTTAGGTGCCTGCGCCATAGCGTTGCAGTGAAGATGAATTCCGTCCAGTAACAGAGCTCCCACAATAACCAGGAAGCGTTTTTCTTCTTGTGCTTCAGGGGCTTTTTCCACCACCCCTTTCTAGTGGAATTGCTTAGGCCTAAGAAAATCATCACCTGGGGAGGATTTCTCCATCATATTTAAATAACTGGCATCTAGCAACTTGAGGACAAGTAGAGGGAGGGATTCTTGAGCCACATCAATGCAAACTTAGTCCATCCACTTTTGCTCTTGAAGATAGTTCAAAGCAACATAAAAAAGGAATTAAAATTGGGACTGTTTGTTCACATTACCCTCCCAGACCTAGTACTAGCACATTGAAAACTCGTCTCTCACCCATGCTCTCTGGTCCAAAGAGAACCCAGCTGCCCCCACTGTTTAAAAAGAGCAAATACTTTTCTACTCCTTTAATATCTAAAAGGGCAGTATATGAAAAGACTTTCTCTCTCCCTATAATTGAATCCTTGCCTCGGCTTGAACTGCTTATTAAGGTCTCTTCAGCTTGCTGGCCTCTGCTAAGTCCTTCTCTATGGCCTCTGTGCCCTTGCCAAGGCCCTCTTAGAGATTCAGAGTGGCTTTTCCAAGGCCTTTTTTCCCAGGCCCGCACTGTTCAGAGCCAAGTGCACCACCATGAAAACCCACCTGGCTCAATACAAGCCTATACACACTGCCAAGATCGAAATGTCCTGCATGCACACTAAGGAGCAAGACCGCAGGGCCAAGGCCAAACCCTTGCCACTCCAGAGGCCTCCGTCACTCCCCGGGTATTCACGGGGTTCTCCCTAATTGTGCACCTTATTTCTTACACGTCCACTTTCTGGCCAGCATACGACAGGCTGGAACACTGAAGCAGAACCCAATAAATAGCACCCTGTCTCCTTTTCTGAGTTTAAAACAAATGAAGAATTAAGATAAAGGAGTGGACGAAGGAGGCCCAAGTATTACTTAGTTCCTGATAAAGCTGGGTTGAGTCAGAAGAGCTTCCCGACACCCAGCTGGAGTGAGAGCCAGCAGGTCTCGTCCAAAGGGGACTTGCCTCCTTGTGGGTGGGGGCGTCAGGCTGCCCTGAGAGCAGACCTCATGCTCCCTCGATTCCAAGAAGGAGAATGGATGCAAATGAACTGGGCATGCCCGCTTTATTTTCCCCAAATCTGCCAATTAAATCATGCCCTTTTTCAGTTCAGCACTGAGTTTAAGAAAGGGCAGAGAAAAGTCTAAAACAACTACCTTCACTTGGAAGGGCAATTTCTACTTTTTTTTTTAAACTAATAAAAATACTATATGTATTATTGAGTAATTACACAACTTGTTTTTTTAAACCAAAATGGTCGAAGCTCCCACCAGGTAGGACTGTGTGCTAGGGTTATAATCTAGATTTTTTTTTTAAGATTTATTTATTTATTTTGGGGGGAAGGGCAGAGGGAGAGAGAAAAACCAAGCAGACTTCTTGCTTATCGGGGAGCCCAATGTTGGGCTCGATCCCACAATCCTGAGATCAGACCTGAGCTGAAACCAAGAGTTGGACACTTAACTGACTGGGCCACCCAGGCACCCCATAATCTGGAATTCTAAAGAAAAATTTCTGGGGTATTATCAATTAGCTTTAGGGAATGTTTCCCCAGTAGTTTTTCAAGTTTTTGTGAAAACACATCAGTTCATACATTTATTAGCTTTGCACTTAAAAACATGATTCATTGGGACATCTGGGTGACTCAGTTGGTTAAACGTTCAACTCTTGATTTCGGCTCAGGTCGTGATCTCAGGGTCACAAGATGGAACCCCAAGTCAGGCTCAGTACTAGGCATGGAGCCTGCTTATGATTCTCTCATTCTCTCTCTCCCTCTCTCTTAAAAAAAAAAAATATATATATATATATAACAAAAACAAAAGACGATACAATTTGGAGCAAGATATACATAAAAGCTTTTCTCAGTTTCAGGGACAAATGCTTCCAACCTTCTCAGATTCCCTCCACTTCCTCTTCCAGTCTTTCAGGCAGTCATGCAAGTCACCCCACTTCCAGACTGCAGTGAAACAGCCAAGCCGCAAGGTGTGAACTTGATTTTCTGAGGGGGGTCATAGAGTGGCCAGACCACACCCCCAGGGAGTTCAGGGGGTTTAGCTCCCTGTAGGGGGAAACCTTGGCCAAAGGAAATGGAGACAGGAGGGGGCAGGCAGGTAAATGCCCTCATGTCTCTCTTTCTTGGACTGCTCTGAGGCGTAGCTTCTTCCTGCAGGCTTTCTGAAGAATCCCCGAGGCCTGAGCAAATGCCACTGGGAGGCCTTCCCTTGCCTCACTCTTCCCACGTAAAACTATTTGGGCTGTTTGGGGTCATCCTGCCCTTGCCTTAAGGCCAACCTCAGCACTTATTGCCTCCAAGCTCCCACACAGCCAGCTTCTTAGGGAGGCAAAGACAACAATACCCGTACAGGTCATACAGGAAACCTTCCTTTTAAATACGCATCAAGTTCCTCTTTCCTCAAAAGCCCTCCAGCCTATAGCTCACCCATTTCTTCTGCCTCTTCAACCTTCTCGTGAACTTTTCTTTCAAGGTTCACCCTCAGCCTGGGGTGGGGAGAGCAATTTGGTCTTCTCTCAGCATTTTCATCCTCTTTCCTGCCGGGCACTCTGCTTAATTCAACAAGCCCTCTAGAGTGAGCCGAGCACACAAAGCATTCAGCCTTCCTGCAGACAAGAGGGGAGGCATGGTGGCTACATCATTATGATACATTTTTTCCCTCTGGCACACAGGCAGAAAACAAAATTCCAAGCAGGCAAGAAGGAGAGGGAAGAAGAACTTAGGTCAGGGTGAAGTGAATGTGGGGTCTAGGCAGGCACAAGTTTGTAGGGTTATCTGGCGGTGGAAAAGCAGATCAGGAGCATGGATTTCCAGGCGGGGACAGACACCACATGAAACTGGGTTTACAATGAGGTCAAGTCACCCGTGCGAGGGGAAGCTGGGAGCTAGGAACGTGTTTTCAAGAACACTGGCGTAAGCAAGAGGAGTGCAGTTTATTTTGATTTTTTAAGATTTTATTTACTGGAGCACCTGGGTAGCTCAGTCAATTAAGCACCTGCCTTCACCTGGGTCCTGGGATTGATCCCCACTGTCAGGCTCCCTGCTCGGTCAGGAGCCTGTTTCTCCCCCTGCTTGTGCTCTTTCTCCCACACTCTCTCTCTTTCAAATAAATAAAATATTTAAAAAGAGAGAGAGAGAGAGCGAGCATGAGCAGGGGGAAGGGCAGAGGGAAAGAGAGTAGCAGGCTCCCCGCTGAGCACAAAGCCCAGCTCAGACTTGATACATAAATATATATTATATATGTAATATATATGTTACTCATAAAAAAGAATGAAACCTTGCCATTTGAAACAACATGGGTGGATCTAGAGAGTATGACTCTAAGTGAAATAAGTCAGTCAAAGAGAGACAAATATTCGTATGTGGAGTTTAAGAAACAAATAATGAAAAAAAAAAAAGTCTAACCAAAAAACAGACTCTTAACTATAGAGAACTGGTGTTTACCACAGGGGAGGTGGATGGGGCAATGAGTGAAATACACGAAGGGAATTCAGGATACACTTATTGTGATGAGCACTGAGTTATGTGTAGAATTATTGAATCGCTGTATTTTACACTTGAAACTAAGTAACACTGTATGTTAACACTGAAATTAAAATAAAAATTTTTAAAGATAAAACACAATTTTAAAAATTATATCAAATAATAAATGACATAAAAATAACTTCGTAATAGTAAAAATTTAATGGCAAGACAGAAGAACCTTTTTTTTAACCAAATCCATGTTGACTACTTTTTTTAGACAGCTTAGCTAAAAAAATATAATAAGTATCAGAAAGGCAGAAAACCTATACATCCTATATTTTTACCTTGTAATGTGATACATAACAAAAGCAGCCTCTAAAATTGCTCAACTGCATGAAATTTTTAAAATTATCCCCCTTAATGTCTGTGTCATGCAGAAAATTTGGATTATACTAATAAAGTATTACTTAAAGGATATATATGGGGCACCTGTGTCATCCAAATGGTTAAGCGACTGACTCTTGGTTTCAGCTCAGCTCGTGATCTCCGGGCTGTGGGATCAAGCCCCATGTTGGGCTGTGCACTCAGCACAGTCTGCTTGTCCTCTCCCTCTGCCTCTGCCCCTCCCCCTGCTTGCTTGCTTTCTCTCTCTCTCAAATAATAAATATAATCATTTTTTTAAAAGATTTATTTATTTATTTGACAGACAGAGATCACAAGTAGGCAGAGAGGCAGGCAGAGAGAGAGGAGGAAGCAGGCTCCCCGCTGAGCAGAAAGCCCAATGCGGGGCTCAATCCCAGGACTCTGGGATCATGACCTGAGCCGAAAGCAGAGGCTTTAACCCACTGAGCCACCCAGGCACCCTAAATATAATCATTTTTAAAAGTGTATGTGTATATATATATATATGTATATATATATGTATATATACACACACACACAAACACACACATATATATAAATTCATATAGAGAATTTTAAAAGAATCTTTTGTCCATTTTTAACCGGGTGGTTTTCTCATTGATAAATCTTAAAAATTCTTACATGTTCTGTATACAAGTCACATACAAGATATGTGATTCAAAACTATTTCTCCTAGACTATGGTTTGTCTTTTCATTCTCTTAATGGTCATTTCACACAATAAAGGTTGTTAATTTTGATGAAGTCCAATTAACAATTTTTTTCTTTCATGAATCGTGCTTTCAGTGTCATATCTAAGAAATCTTTCCCTCATCCAAGTTCACAGACATCGTCTTCTACATTTTCTTCTAGAAGCTTTAGTTTTTTTTAAGATTTTATTTATTTATTTGACAGACAGAAATCACAAGTAGGCAGAGAAGCAGGCAGAGAGAGGAGGAAGCAGGCTCCCTGCTGAGCAGAGAGCCTGATGTGGGGCTCAGTCCCAGGACCCTGGGGATCATGACCCCAGCCGAAGGCAGAGGCTTTAACCCTCTGAGTCACCCAGGCGCCCCTTCTAGAAGCTTTATAGTTTTACATTCTACAGTTAGGTCTATGATCCATTACGAGGCTTTTGCATATCCATTTTTGCCTAAGGTGAAAAGTATAGGTCAAGATTCTTTATCTTTTTTTCTTTCCTCTTTTTTTTTCTTTTTTCTCTTCTCTTCTTGTCTGTGTGTGTGTGTGCGTGCATGTGTATAGTTGTTAACAAATGGTGTCAACACCATTTACTGAAAAATTTATCCTTCCTACAATGAATTGGTTTTGTGCTTTTATTAAAAATCGGTTGACAATAAATGGGTGTGTCTATTTCTGGACGCTGTATTCTGTTCCATTGATCTTGATGTCTATCCTTTCAATAAATATCACCACTCTCTTGACTACTGTAGCTTTCATGAATAGATAAATCTATTTTTTTTTTCCTTAAGGATTTTATTTACTTGGCAGAGAGGTAGAGAGAGCACAAGCCAGGAGGGGAGAGGCAGAAGGAGAAGCAGACTCCCCGCTGAGCAGGGACTCCAGGGACTCCAAGGCAGGGCTTCATCCCAGGACCCAGGATCACGACCTGAGCCAAAGAGAGACACTTAACCAATGAAGCCACCCAGGCGCCTCTCTTTTTTTTTTTTTTTTTTTTTTTTTTTTAGATTTTATATATGGAGGCATCTTGGTGGCTCAGTGGGTTAAAGCCTCTGCCTTTGGCTCAGATCATGATCTCAGAGTCCTGGGATCGAGCCCCGCATAGGGCTCTCTGCTCAGCTGGGAGCCTGCTTCCCATTCTCTCTCTGCCTGTCACTCTGCCTACTTGTGATCTCTATGTCAAATAAATAAAAAATAAAATCTTTAAAAAAAAAGAAAGATTTCATATATGTATTTGACAGAGAGAGATACAGCAAGAGAGAACACAAGCAGGGGTAGTAGGAAAGGGAGAAGCCAGCTTCCCACTGAGCAGAGAACCCGAAACAGGGCTCAATCTCAGGACTCCACAATCACGGTCCAAACCAAAGGCAGTTTAGTGACCGAGCCACCCAGGCGCACCCCCTCCCCAGCTACTTTTTTTTTTTTTTTTTTTTGGAATCTCTACACTCCATGTGAGTTGTGAACTCCCAGCTCCAAGATCAAGCGTCCCTTGATCTACCGACTGAGCCAGCCACGTCCCGGTACCTCTATTTTTTTAATCCAAAAAGTTCCATCACTCATATGTGTCATTTTGAGCAAGTTATATAACCTCTCTCAACTTCGATTTTCTCAGCTCTGAAAAGAGGATATTAGTAGGACCTGTGTGAGAGAGCGATTACAAGGACTAACAAGCCAAGGCACAGTAGCAGACGTTGCTTATCTTGGTTCCAGCACTCCTCCTCTCTTCCCAGATTAGCATCTCCTTCTTTGGGGGAAAAGCTCTTCTTCCTCACTTCAAGCACAGGGTCCTGTTAGAGTTTTCAATCATACTACCATGTCCCCACCCTGGCCTCAGGGACTGTTGGTCAAGGGATGGACACAGGAGCCAAGCACAGCTAATTAAGAGACTTTCTCCCCTCCGCACTACGAAAGACTGAATTACTGGCCCTAACCTTTGCTCCTCCGTCTATCCACACACTTCACCTGTAATTTACAGGTTTTATCACTCAGGAATAAGTCTGTTTCCTTGAATTTTAGCTTTGGAGTTGGCCACGTGACTTGCTTTGGCAACTAGAATGAGCAGAAGAGACAAGAGTATGGGTTTTATCTAGAATTTAAAAGGTCGTAAGCTCCTTCTTTTTTTCTTTTTTTTTTTTTCCCGGTGAAAAGAGGGTGTTTAATATTTCTGTGCTGGTCAAACAGAACACAGGTGTGGAGTACATGGGGAGGGGGCGGAGGGCCCCCTGCCTCTCAGGAGGGGTGGCTTGTGAAGGGGTGTATGTTGGGGGGGTTCTTGGGAAATAGTCCAAGGGGTCTTCTCAGCAAAGGGGCCTGGTCTGGGGTATCATAAGCATCCAACACACCCAGTCCTTGGCCCAAGTTGGGGTCCCCCATAGGGGGTCTGTGGAGTCTCACTTTTTTTTTTCCCAGCTCCTCTGCTGGAATCCACACTCCCAGCGTGATGGGGGACTTGGTCCTTGCGAGGGGTCTGGAGAGCCCCCAGGAAGAAGCCCAGGGTGGGCACTAGGGCTTGAGGTCCCCTGCCTGAGGACAGGGGAACCCCTTGGGGTGCTGAGGGCAGTGCACCTCCTTCCTTCCGCCCTCTTGCCTTCCTCCAGGCTGGCCAAGGGTAGAGTGGGGGTGAGCAGGGCCCCCAGCCTCTCCTGAGTCCCAGGGTCCTCGGGGTGGGATGGAGGAAGGGTGGAGAGAGGGTCTGGGCCACCAACAGACACTGTAAACTTTGGTTTAAAACAATAACTTAAGTGAAGGGAGGGCTTCCAGCCTGGGGCCAAGGTCGAGGAGCAAGGAGAAATAGGGGGTGCAGGAGGCGACAAAGGAAAAAGCCAACAAAAAGTTTTGGTTTTTGCTTCCGGCATAAGAAAGGTCTTTGAGGGGCGCCTGGGTGGCTCAGTGGGTTAAGCCGCTGCCTTCGGGTCAGGTCATGATCTCAGGGTCCTGGGATCGAGTCCCATGTTGGGCTCTCTGCTCAGCAAGGAGCCTGCTTCTCTCTCTCTCTGCCTGCCTCTCTGTCTACTTGTGATCTCTCTGTCAAATAAATAAATAAATCTTTAAAAAAAAAAGAAAAAGAAAAAAGAAAGGTCTTTGGTCATCGGTTTATCTGGGGGGGAGTGGGGGGGTTAGGGAGGGGTGTGGAGGGAGGGTGAGGAAGGACTACAATGGGGGACCTGTAGACTGGGGGTGACCCATCGGGGTCACAGCAGCCACCTGCCCCTCAAGCCTAGTTTCAGCCCGGCCTCTCCTAGGACAGAGGCAGGATGCTTCTGGTGGCTCTGGCAGCCCCTCTGAGCCCAACTCCAGCCTCAAGGGCCGCGTAGCTCCTTTTGGCAGCTCCCCCTCCGTTAGTATACCCAGCACAGACCCTGTCAGTAGGCCAGTGCTGGGCCTCTTCCTCTGTTGCGGGGGGATGGCGGAAGCTGAGGAGCACCCCCTGAAGGGGGTAGAGGCAAGGAAAAGGTTTTCACTTGAATGAAGATGGAGTTTTTTTTTTTTTTTTTTTAAGATTTTATTTATTTATTTGACAGAGAGAGATCACAAGTAGGCAGAGAGGCAGACAGAGAGAGAGAGGAGGAAGCAGGCTCCCTGCTGAGCAGAGAGCCCGATGCGGGGCTCGATCCCAGGACCCTGAGATCATGACCTGAGCCGAAGGCAGCGGCTTAACCCACTGAGCCACCCAGGCGCCCTGAAGATGGAGTTTTGATTAAACATCAAACTGGACAATTTCAGTTACTAAATTGCCACTCCAAGTGAGGATTTTTTATTCTACGAGCCTCAGCCAGAGACAAGTGAAGGTTCTGCCCACGAAACAGGCCTTACGGGGCCGGCGTGCCACCGCACGACAGTGCATTCTGATTTTACCCATCTTCGCGTCATGCTTGTTCGAATATTTTTAAATCATTTTATCTTCTTGTATCTCCTATCCTATCATCTCTATTTTGTCTAACCTTAATCCTTCTCAACAGCTTTCTCTTGACTTATTGACATGCTTTTTGTTCTTTCTTTTCTTTTGAAATGTTTCTTCTGATCCATTTTCCTACTGGCAAATCTCGGTAATGGGGAATATTAGAACTGAAAACAGCATTCCTTTGCCCTTTCTGGGCAGTATTGTGCTGGGTCCTCCGAGAGGCGGGCACCAAGATGGAATTAGACACGCAAGAAGTTTACTAAGGGGGACGCCTGGGTGGCTCAGTTAAGCTTCTGCCTTCAGCTCAGGTCCTGATCCCAGGGTCCTGGAATCAAGCCCCACGTTGCAGAGAGCCTGTTTCCCCCAAAAGGGAAGAAAAAAAAGAAATTTACTAGGGTAAACATCTGTAGAGGAAGTGAGGAGGAGCCAAGAGAAGTTGTGGAAGCTGTCAAACCATGATGTATCTCTGACTGTGAAGGAAGGGGAGCGGGAAGGAAGAAAGGCTGAGTGAAAGTGTGTTGGGTCACAGTGGGGTTCTCAAAACAGTTTAGCAAGGCCACATGGGAGTCCTCAAGCCAGTCACCTGAAACCCACGCCTGACTCTGTCCTGAGACCATGTTTTCCAAGGCTGCCTCCATCCAGTAACAGAACACAAAAGTGATACTGAAGAGCCCTGAGACTCCTCTGACTGTTCCTTCCACATGACTACATCCATCTCAGCTTCGCCTATCTTAGATCTGTCCCTTCTCACACTTCCCTTCTGTGCATCCTTTCAAACCCAGAGTAAAATGGACCAGGAGCTTCTTTACTTATGGGGAAGGCTCTGTTTTAGGCACTTACTAGGAAATAGATCAAAGCACAAGAGAAAAGAGACAGAGGAAACCACCTAAGTGTGATCCTGGTCTAGCTAAAAGGAGCTGGTGTGACTCTTCAAATCCAGCATTATTTACCAGAACAGGTAATTCAAATAACGTAAGGTAATTTTATTGTGGCGCCTACTCTCTAAATATTTTCCATTTAGTGGCAGAAGGCAACTGGTAGTCAACTCAGGGTTCAGTTTCACTCCTGTCCAAGTCCACACAGAGAACTGATTTTAATAAGAGTTCTACTGATCCCCCAGAATTCTATACCATGAAGTAAAAAGAAAGTAATCTTTGCCTACAAAAAGCAGATTGTAGCAGATGATTACCATACCCATGGGGCAATGTCAGGAATAGACCCACCGAATGTCTAATTCCATGAGCCATGCATCCATGCATTACTAACACAGACTCCAAATCATAATTCCCCGAGCTTAGCAAGACCAGACTAGACATCATATGTCCTCATCTTGTTCCTCCACGCCTCGGTGCCTTTGTAGAGTCTGTTCAGCCAAACGAATCACTCTTCTACTCTCGTTTGTTGGGTTTGGGCCCAGCAAATTCCTATTTATCCTTCAATAGTTAACATAACATCTGCTCCACAAAAGCCTTCCCAGAATTTCCCTCTCCCACGTGTACACTCACAGAAGGTTTTTCAAACCTACCTCATTGTTAATACATAATTCATTGTACTGTGATCACACACACACACACACCTTTTGAGTTTCTTAGGGGTTTAAGAGCAGGGATGATTTTTTTTATACCTAATGTTTAGCATACAGTAGGTGCTCAATACATTTTTATTGGAAAAAAGGAGGGAAGGAAAAAAGAAAATTGATATACAAAAAAAAAAAAAAAAAAGAAAGAAAGAAAGAAAGAAAGGAAAACTGATACAGAACTCCCTGTCAGATAGATATTTTCCTGAACTTTGTGCAAAGGAGCAGCGTCAAAGCTACATAGGTCACTCTCCCTCATTCCAGGTGCGAGAGCCACAATTCATACAGTTATGTTAGCTATCATGATGATTCAGTCAGCTAACCAGAGAAGAAATCGTGCCCAGCACTAATGCAGTTATATCATATCAACATGGCCTTGTTCTCATTTGAGTAATTAGGAAATATTGTGCTTAGAAATGAGACACTGGTCCTACAAAGCAGGTCTGAGATGCCAGGCCTGAGGAAAATATACCTATTATTCCAAGCATGGGCCATGTGACATCGGATTATCCAGTGTTCCAACATGCCCTTGGCTTTGAATTGTCCTCATGTTCCTGAAGTAAAGAATAATGTGTAGTCAATGTTCACTTCACACAGAACAGAACGACTAAGGAAACCGAATGCATGTTCCAACTGCTAAAACTGAATGGAAGAAAGCATTTATATGAAAAGACCATGCAAATTGGAGAGAGTGGGGAGTGATGGGAATGGATGCTAAGGAACATCACAGGTAGGGAGAGGATGTATTCTGAAAAAAAACTTTTCAAAAATACAAGTGTATTGAAAAATGCACTTTTCAAATACATGAGGCACTGACCCATGTTTGGATAAATCAGCTTTCTCCAAGTGGGCCTAATATTGAATTGCACTCTTATTAATAATAGCTGACATTTTGTAACACTTGCTTTAGCCACCATCTTCCCACATTATAATAATGTATTTATAAAGCACTTTCAAATATATTATTTCAGTGGCTCCTGACAACAGCCTTGTGGGGAGGTTATTAGTTTCCCTCATAAGCTAGGCGTCCTACACGAAGACATGACTTTACCTACAAGTCTGCCATGGCCTGGTTCACTGAGATATTGCCATGGCCCGCTGAGGAAGACTGCCTTAGATTTATATTTTTTCTTTTTTTTTTTTTTTTTTATTAACATATAATGTATTATGTGTTTCAGGGGTACAGGTTTGTGATTCATCAGTCTTACACAATTCACAGCACTCACCATAGCACACACCCTCCCCACTGTCCATCACCCAGCCACCCCGTGTCTCCCACCCCCCTCCCCTCTAGCAACCCTCAGTTGGTTTCCTGAGATTAAGAGTCTCTTGTGGTTTGTCTCCTTCTCTGGTTTCATCTTGTTTCATTTTCCCTTTTCTTTCCCTATAATCCTCTGTCTTGTTTCTCAAATTCCTCATATCAATGAGATCATATAATTGTCTTTCTCTGATTGACTTATTTCACTCAACATAATACCCTCTAGTTCCATCTACATTGTTGCAAACAGGACTGCCTTAGATTTCAAGTAACCCACTCTGTCTCTGCCCACCCACCCCACTGCTCCTCTAGCTGTGGGTGTAGTCCCACCCAAGAAGCAACTGGTGTCTCCAGGGCCTGCCAGGTTGAAAAGAAGACCTAAGCCTGAACTCGTCTCTCAAAATTACCTTCAAAATAGCACCTGAAACCCAGATAAATGAGAAAAATGTCCTGAGGAACTCTTCAGGCACACAAAAGAAATGACTTCTTTAGTGAGACCCCCTCACTAAATAAACAAATAAGCCGGGTAGGGGGATGGGTGAGCCAGGTGGTGGGTATTAAGGAGGGCACGTATTCAATGGAGCACTGGGTGTGGTGCATAAACAATGAATCTTGGAATGCTGAAAAAATAAAATTAAATTAAAAAAAAATTAGCAAACATCACTTGGCTCTTACCTTGCTACACCTCCCCAAAAGCAAGCCGGGTCCCCCCTTCCCAGGCCAATGAAGTAGGAGGTAGGAGAGCTAACATGAACAAGTTTGGCAAAGAGAGGACTGGGTTTTCTTCCCTAACCTACAAGGCGGCCTTGGAAACACCAGATTCTCTATGCAACTAAAAAGCAAAAGGAAGTTCTGAGACAAGCTCGTATTTTTAAAAAACTCCTTCCTTTAGGCTCTCCAAGCTTATGGGAACATAAAATGGTCTTCTCCCTTAAGAAGGGGTTTCCAGACCTTAAAGTGTCCCATGCTGGTTGTAGCCTGCCACAGAAAGTTATCTACTAATCATAGCTCAGTAGCATCCTCTGTTTGTCTTCTTCCTAAAGAAATTTTGCTAAGCGATACTCTTCTTTCCATCTTGCCCCTGGAGACACAGAGAGGAAGGTACAAGAAGTACTGAGATTTTCCTGCAGTCATTCCAAAGCTTAGCAGGCACATTGTTTTTGTTCTTAATGAAACAATTATTAAAGATTAGGGGGTATCATTTTTCCATAAATGGCAAGATATTGCTGGCCAGAAATATTTAATCACCAGACAGTCTTCCAATCTGGCAAAAACTAAAAGAGAATGATTTGGAATCGAGTGTCACCCTGAGCCAGTTGGCCCTGTTCTCGTTGAGATTATTTACAAGAATAACAGAACGCCCTCTAAACCCACGCGAAGAGTCAGCGAGACCTAAATTTGGGCCCTGGTTCAGCAGCTTAATGTGACTGAACAATAGCTCCAAGGTTCAGTTTCCTCGTCGAGACAGCTGTTGCTCAGAATTTTTCATCAGGATTAAAAGAAATAATGTAGATATGTGACTCGGCACACAGTGCTCCAGGAATGTTGGTTCATGTTATTATCTCTTTAACTGTAAGGAGAGAACATCTGCTTATCAGACTGCTGGGGAGTCAACCCAGGCACTTCAGGGAGGTGTAAATCAAAACCCAGTATTTGGAATCATTTTTTTCCTGTTTCTTCCCACTATAAACGAGGGACAGTCATATATGCTATTAAAATTGAGCTGATAAAAAAGTATGGAAGTTTGCAACAGGTAGTCCAGGTACACCTAATGTTCAGTTGCTTGCATTTTTTTGTTTTAAGAGGCTCCACACCCAGCATGGAGACTAGTGCAGGGCTAGAACTCATGACCCTGAGATCAAGACCAGAGCTGAGATCAAAAGTGGGACACTTAACCAACTGAGCCACCCAGGCACCCCCAATGGCTTGCAGTCAAACGTATTTTTTTTCCAAATGAGGTCAAGAGTGGGGAGACATAATTAATGAGCAAAAATTTTCAGGCAATACTGGGCACATCTGCCTTTCTATGCGCAAGGAGAGAAAGGCCGATGCCTTAAGGGACCTTGGTATTTGTAGTAGGCTTCCAATTACCTGTTTGAGCCAGGCTTGGAAGAACTTTGCAATTGTCAACAAATTTTTAAGGAAACAGAGAGACCGAGATATTAGGTTAGCACAGCTAGTTCACAGGAATATTATGCTAGATCACAGCTCCACTCTCATATGTTTTTAGCCTAGTTAAACCTATTTAAACAAGAATGAAATGTCTTCTAATCTAAGAGGTATGAAATTACCCGCCCAACCTCAAGAGGAAAAGTGCACTAGGAAGATGGGAAGCTGAAAGTAAGTTAATAAAGTAGATTTTTTTCCCCTTTTAGAAGTTTTTTAGCACATAAAATGTATCTTTACCCTGCAAGTTACTCCAAGATACATTTTTAAAATATTATTTACAGTTGCTCTCCAGGAGAGGATACATTTCAAATGTATCTTGATTAGATAGTCCCATGTAACAAAAGTTCCTTTCCTTGGAAATGCCTGCAGGAGTTCAGCAAACATAGTAACTTCATTTTTCTGTAACACTGATACGCTTTTCCTGTGCCAGCTTTTGCCTGCTCCTTTTTAAGACACAAAGAATGCCCATCTTCTCAATCTCCCTAGCTTTCAGGCCACCTGACAATAGCACAATGCAAATCACTCAGGAAGTACATATTTAAGTAGCCACTATATAACAGGAGTTTAGCAGAGGTGTCCTGGGGGAAAAGAACCAAAATCAATGACCCCCTGCAAGATGTGTGTATTCTCCTCATTCAAAGCCTCACCTCACTACCGTATCCACCTGCCAGGCCCACTTTATCTCTGTATGGCCCGGAACACCTCCCCACCCTGGCCCCCCAGCCAGGAATCTATCTCTTGCATAGCTACCAATCAGAATCAGTCCCTTGCTCAAAAATCCTCAAGAACTTCTCTCTATCAGTTAAGATTTGCATTTGGCAGCTAGTAACAGAGACCAGAAATAATAGTGGCTTAAACAAGATAAAAGTGTATTTTTCTTTTCTTTAAAGGAATTCTGGAGATAAGCAGTGCTGAGCTGTTAAGGCACCCCCTATAGTTCCTGGATCTTTGTGCTCTACAATGCACCTTCTATCCTCAGAAACAAAGGATGCCTCCTCAGGTTGCATCCACCTTATCCACCTTCCAGGCAGCCAGAAGGGGACAGACTGGCAGATGTCAAACTTTTTTTTCAAATGCCTTCAGGGGCCTAATGCAATGCATCATACTTTCAGGCACTCCTTCAATAACTGCCAGGTCCATGAATGAAGAAGTTCTGTGGTTGGATGATTTGGCATCTACAAAACTAGCAAATGTTAACAGGATACCCAGGGCACCATATTAGAAACTATATAGTATCATCTGAAAGTCAGAAAAGGACGCCCTGCTTTAAAACGGCTATATAATTGGCTTTCCACCATACTTGGCCTTCTCAGAGTTACAGAGATTTACTCTGCTGGGTTAAGGGACTGTGTTTCCAGACGAAGGCACTGTACTATGCTGAGGAATCAAAGAGGGTTAAAAGGGTTAAAATAAGGCAACTTCCGACATACACAAACTGAATGCATACATGAAAAACACTCAAGACGACCTAGCAGCCCAGGAATGCCAATATCAATAGGCATTTCAGAGAAGGGTACGAGGTCTGGGAGCCTTGCTCGGTAAAGGTGTGAGTCAAGGGATTTGTTACCGCACTAACCAGGTGCAAGCAGAAGAGGTAAGTGTGGGGAGGAAAGGAAAGCCACCCAGGGCTGGCTGGTGGATACAGTAATTGGCCCATGGTTGTCTGTGTGCAGTATGAAGGAGTGGAGGCCTTAAAAGAGGGGGTGATGGACAGGCAACCAGGGAGAAAGAGCAGAAAGTAAAAGTATGAACCATCTGTGCACAACGGACATCTGTGCAAGTTCAGCATGGGTGTCCTAAAGGAAGTGTCTCCTCCAGAATCCAGGGCCTCTGGGTTTCCATCCTGCCTCAGCAAGCCATGAGGTGGGTAACTTTAGGCTGCTGACAACCTCTCGGGGCTTCAGTTGTCTCAAAAGAGAGGCTTGGGTTAGATGATTTAAGGTCCTTTGCCAGCCATAAAGTGACCATCACTTGGTACTATTGGCTCCTGTGTTAGCAGATGCAGAAAAGGTTGGTGAAACCTAGGAGAATGAGTGAGAGCAGGCTAGACACAGGGAGACAGGACGTGGAACCATCGTGTGGAAACCAGAACCAGGAGGCCCCTCTGCAGCTCTTCACCACAGCCCCAAGGTGTTTTCTTGGATGGAGACAGCACAGAGCCCAGGGAAAGCCTCTTCTCATATGGGGGCTGGGTGCAGCTTAGTCCAGAGACCCCCCCCCCAAAAAAAAACCTAATAAAATAGCAAGCACACACGTAGCTATTATTTTTATGTAGGCTTTGTTCTAAATTGCTGACCTATTTTTAATTTTTTTTTTCTGGAGAAAGATGGTTTTAAGATTGTAGAGAAAGAGGCAAAGCAGGAAACAGAATTAAGTTATGTAAAGCACTTGGGCCATGGGCACTCCTCCTGGTCCTCATGGTCCTCACTGCAAACAAACCAAAGGGCTCAGGGAGACCCCTTCCCCCTCCTCCCACATAACCATCCTCTGTCTTCTCCAGAGGAGCAGTGGGTCTCCCACTGACGGAGTCCCTCGGGTGTGTAACCCCAATCCTGGGCCCCCGGCTGCCATATTCAGTGGAGGATAGAATACAGATAAGTGGTTAATTCCTCCCTCTCCCTTTCCATCAGCACCATCTCCCGATTTTGAGGGAAGATGTGTTTGATTTTGTTTCCCTGTCAGAGGGGAGGCGGGGAGGCGAAGGGCAGGAAAGAGAAAGAAAACAAAGAGAAGATGTGGGAGCTGTTTCAGGCCTGGGGTTTTCCTGGCGCTGCTGTTTAGAGCTTTGTTTTTGAGAAATATGAAGACTGACACTCTTCCTAGAGACTGGAACAGAAGTAATCGGGACCGAGCTGGGAAGTACAGGTCACTTAGATTTGCTCCCAAAGCCCCTGAACTGATGGCTGAGGAAATGAACAGAGAGCCGTTAAAGTGCCAACACCTGCTCCCACCGGAGGGACAGCTTCTCCTGGAGTCACCGACCAAGGGCAGGGCGTTATCTCAGTTTGGCCAGCAGAGGTCTCTCTTTTCCTATCTTAAGGGTTTGTTTTTTTAAAAACAAAAACAAAAACAAAAAAATAGAACTCTGTGGTTTGCTTGTTTTTCTCATCGCTCCTCTGAAGTCTCCTTCCAAAAGCAAATAAATGGTGAATCCTTTGGCCAAACTATTTGTAAACATTCCAGCCAGTCGCCCAGTAAAAATGGAAGGCAAAAAAAATGTTGAGCTATTTGAAGAAAAAATGATTCGGTATTCACCCCTAGGCTGAGGATTCACACCCACTGTTCTTGCAAAGGGCACACCAGGGGCACACCCCTAAAACGACAGGCCCCTGGCTCATCATGTCAGAGAAGAGAGAAGGCAAGCTGAACTGGCAGCTGCGGGAGCCCAAGTGGTGGGTAAGATGCACACCTTCAGCTTCTATCACTCAACAGAGGACACCAGGAGGTGGGATTTGCAGGGCGCAGCGGGGGTAGGGGAGTGAGGTGGGAGTGGGGGTGGGGAGTGTGTGTCCCCCCACCGAGCCAGCAATGTATCTGTTGGGACCAGTATCTGCCCTGATGGTCCAAAGACTTCACATCCCCTTCGTTTACTGAAACCAGAGTTTGAACATGTTTTCTGTTGTGTGTGTTGAACAGCATTGCAAAGAAACATAAAGGTGCCAGCCTCAGCCCACATCCAGTGGAAATGATCCTGATCAAGACTAAGAGCTTTGGGGCACCTGGGTGGCTCAGTGGGTTACGCCTCTGCCTTTGGCTCAGGTCATGATCTCAGGGTCCTGGGACTGAGCCCTGCATCTGGCTCTCTGCTCAGCAGGAGCCTGCTTCCCCCCTCTCTCTCTGCCTGCCTCTCTGCCTACTTGTGATCTCTGTCTGTCAAATAAATAAACAAAATCTTTATTTTAAAAAAAAAAAAGACTAAGGGCTTTGACTAGAATTAGATTAAAGGAGGATAATAATCAAGTTTAATTGAACCTGCACAAGTCAGTTGCTTAAAGTAATGTCTTAGAAAGAAATGGCTTTCCTGTTGCTCTTAAAGTCAGGTCCAGAATCCCATCATCTCTAGACCTCACCACAACTTCACCAGAGTTCGCATTCCTGCTGTCCTGGTTCACGGCATCCCAGCCATAAGCGCGCCTTCTTCCACTTCCTCAAAGTCCTTCCCCGGCTTGGGGCCTTGGACCTCTCTGCCTGGGTCACTCTCCCCTTCCTCCCATAGTCTCCAGGTCTCAGCTAAAAGTCATTTCCTTAGGAGAGATATCCTCACCACCATGGCTAGGTTAGGTACACCGTGTCAAACTCTTAGGGCATCCTACAGGGCAGCCATTAGGACACAGGGGACTTTCAGCAAACTACAGAAGGCCCCACGCAGAGAGCTGGATTTTTAATGGCTTGTTTCTCTTTGGTCAACACAGGCAGACTTGAGGAAAGAGTTATGATTTCAGCCCCTGCTTTGCTACCCCAGCTGAACACCTTTGTAGGGGGCCCAAACTGCTGGAGCATAAAACAGAGCTCTGAGATCCCTTCGGAACACTAGAGCAAATTCCATCTAATAAGTACGGCTGCGATTCCCTGTCCATCTCCTCCAACAGCCTGAAGAGGGCAATACTCCTGTTTGTCTCCCTGAAGACACAGAGCCTGGTCAGTAGAAGGGGCTGGACGAGTCTGCACGCAACAATGAAGCAGTGTTTAGCACCACTGAGCAACCACGAAGTTATCACGGGCTTTTTTCCAGTAAGATAATAAACGTTCACTGTTCCGTCTACACTATTGTATTATCATCTTCCTCTGACTCTTATGAATATGCGGTTTTCAGCCAAAAATCAAGAATCTGGCTTCCCTGGAAAATAACCTGATCCACGTGGATGGACTACGTGATTCTGAGTAGGAAACAGAAATCACGGAGTCATAAACCAGAAGGAACCTATAAATCATCTTAACTTCCCCACTTTACAGGAAGTCAAGGATTAGAATATTTTCATCTATAAAATGGACCCTGGATGCCATGATCTCCCACACCTGGTATTCGGAGACTCTAAGATTTGCCCCAAGTCAGTCCCATGGAGAGTCACAGCTCAAGACTGGTCTGCTAACAAGAAATTTAAAACAATCCCCCCAGCACTACGTCCTAAGTAATAAAACTAAGACAGGGAGCTAATCTGTTGAATTCTGGGCAGGAGCTCTGGGTGTGCCAAATGCCAAAGATCAAGGAATGTGAGGTTTGGGATAATGTTACCCATAGTATCCCTTGTGCCAAAAAGATGGAATAGGGCACACAAAATTTTTTCAGGGCTTGTTAAGATATTCCTGAGTTAATGGGAATGCTATTTACACCTCATTTACGTGCTCTGGAAGCATATACCTCAAAACGCACTCCTCATAATTCATATATAGATTTAATGATATCTGAAACTAAACAGACAGACAAATAGAAGGGAAATGAATTATAGAAATGCTTGTTCTCTGCCGATGTCTGAGAAAAGAGAACGAGAGACACGAAGAGAAACTTATTCTGCATTCCATAAGTCTAAGGATAAATATTTTTCAAATTTGAATTACCTTTGCAGTTGTTTCTTATTAAAAGTTTTTTATAAGGGGAGGCTGCCTGGGTGGCTCAGTCAGTTAAGTGTCTGCCTTCTGCTCTGGTCGGATCCCAGGATACTGGGATCGAGCCCCACAAGGGGCTTCTTGTTCAGCGGGGAGCCTGCTTCTCCCTCTCCTGCTTCTCTTGCTCGTTCTCTCTCTCCCTCTCTGTCAAATAAATAAATTAAATATTTTTTTAAAGTAAACAAATAAATAAATAAAATTTTTTGGACCAAAATGGAGTCATACCATAAACATTGTTCTGTGCCTATTTTAATATTATTGACTTTTCCTACGAATATATAAAGGAACCCAGAGTGTTTTAATGGCTGCAATCTGTGTCATTCTTGGATATACTACAGTTGATTTGAATAATCAATCCCATATTCCCACGTCTAAGGAGTTGTTATTTGTTTACTCCTTTGTTCCTTTTTATAATTATATACCTTCATAAAGATCAATATATGGTCAATATATCTTCAGTTATACATCTGATTATTTCCCAAAAGTAAATTTGTAGAAGAGGAATTATTAAAAAGGAAACCCACAGTCGACAAGGTAAAATGCAATGTGTGTCTGTTTTTTTAGGAGAGATTTCACATTTTCCCACGAGGCTGTCTATAATCCTGCCACCTAAAGACATTTATTCCATCATACAGTCTCTACTGATCTGATATTTTGTGCTTATCATATACTAAATTCCGCCTGAAGCTTTTAAGAGAATAGAGAACTTGAAGGAAGCCCCTGGCGAAGGCGGGGATTTGGGAGAGGCTCAGATTATCAGCCAACATCCAGGAATTAAAACTGGGAATGAATGAGATGTGTCAAGGAAAGGGGCCGGACTCACTTTAAGAGGCTGATTCAGAGGATTTCCGTGGGCAAAAAAAGGTGACCCTACGCGGAAGACTAGCCGGTTTGGATGACAGGAATCTGACACTGAATGTGAAAGGTGGTCATGGCTTCCACACATGCAAACTCTGCTTCTCTGGTCACCAGTGAAGCCCGGGGCAGGGACACGATCACTCAGCCTTGGATAGAAAGGAGGGAAGGAAAGGTTAAACTGCCAAGAAAGGATAACGGCAACTTTGTATCTGAGTGATGCTAATTGTGACCGTACTTGCCTTGACTTATGTGTTCTGTATACAATTTATATTCCCATAGTTTTAAACTACAGTTGACCCTGTTTTCATGTTTTAAGAGCCTTTGTATTTCCTTTTCTGGAAACTGCATTCATATCCTTTGCTTATTTTCCTGTTGGTTTGCTTTTTTTCATTGATTTATAGAAATTCTATAATTATCAGGGAAATTAGCCTTCCAGTATATGGGTTGTGGACAGTTTTCCCAGTTTGCCATTCTGTTTGTTTGGAGGGTGTGTGTTACTGATTTGGTACCACAAACAAATCTATACCAGATCCTTTCTGAGATAATTAGAAATGGCCCTAAACTCAACAAATGCTTTATTTAGGTTTTTAAATAAAATTGTGTTAAATAGGGCACCTGGGTGGCTCAGTGGGTTAAGCCTCTGCCTTTGGCTCAGGTCATGATCTCAGAGTCCTGGGATTTAGGCTGCATGGGGCTCTCTGCTCAGCAGGGAGCCTGCTCCCCCCAACCCTCGTACCCCCTCCCCCACCTCTCTGCCTATTAGTGATCTCTGTCAAATAAATAAATAAAACCTTTAAAAAAAATAGTGTTAAATAGGAGTGCCTGGGTGGCTCAGTCAGTTAACTGTACACCTTCGGCATAGGTCATGATCTCAGGGTCCTGGAATCGAGCCCCTTGTGGAGCGGGGAGCCAGCTTCTCCCTCTCCCTCTCCCTCTGCCACGCCCCCTGCGCGTGTACTCTCTCTCTCTCAAAAAAATAAATATTTTTAAAAAATCATTATTATTATTGTAATAATAAATAATAAATTGTAATAAAATCATTATTATTATTAAGTATAATTACTAATTATACTTAACATACAATTTACCATTTTAACCATTTTTTTGCACTATATTGTTTATTAAATACCCCCAAAATATTGTTCTTCTTAAGGGTAATAACAGCAATAATTAAAATCGAGAAACATATTTACAGGGTTAATATAGTGCTGATTGTGGTTATTTGAGAATCCAAAATATGAACGGGATGTTATATTGTTTATAAATATATATAATGATTAATATCTATTATATAACAGGTACTGTGCTAAGTACCACAATACAATATCCCACTGAATAGGTTAATAACCCAATGAGAGAGCTAAAGGCATCCTCACTATAAAGCCAAAGAAATAGGAGCTTTAAAAGGTGAAGTAACTTGCAAAAGCTCTTATAGGCAATGAATTAGGTGACCAGGAATCAAACACAAGTACTCTTGACTCAAGCCTGAAATGCAACCAGTGTCTCACAAAGGATGGGACCCACAACACTGTGTGTGAGATTCTTTCAGACAGAACATAGACAACTTTAAAATTTTTCCAGTAGTGTGTGTGTGTGTGTATGTATGTATGAATGTATGTAAGTATGCATGCATGTAGGTATCTATATTTTTATTATGGTTTAACACATAATTTACCACTTTAAACATTTTTTAAATGTACAACTTAGTGGTATGAGGTATATCACACTGTCGTGCAACTATCACCCCTAGGTCATTGCCTTTGACTTTGCTGATACCTTTCGCCATACGGAAACTTTTTCATTTTTATGTCATTGAATTTAACAATATTATATTCAATAGACTCTGCTTTGTTTCATATCTAGAAAGACCTTCCCAACTCTCAGATTAGGTTTTTTTTAAATCCTCTGAACTTTCTTCTGGTATGTCTATAATTTCATTTTTTTACACTTCACTCTAATCCTCCAGGAATTGATCCTGGTGTAAAGTATGCGATAAGGATCCCACTCCATTTTTTTAGATGCCTATAAGATTTCAGGGGCGCCTGGGTGGCTCAGTGGGTTAAAGTCTCTGCCTTCAGCTCAGGTCATGATCCCGGGATCCTGGGATAGAGTCCCACATCAGGCTCTCTGCTCATCGAGGAGCCTGCTTCCTCCTCTCTCTCTGCCTGCCTCTCTGCCTACTTGTGATATCTCTTTAAAAAAAAGAAGGAAGGAAGGAAGGAAGGAAGGAAGGAAATAAAGAAAGAAAGAAAGAAAGAAAGAAAGAAAGAAAGAAAGAAAGAGAGAGATTTCAAACTAGAGAAATTCATTTAAGTCCAAATGGGAAAACAGCCAAGCAAAAGCATCCAGGAAAATTCTGAAAAAACGAAAAGGACTGGTTGGGTATGGAGGATTAGTGCTACTAAACATTATGACATAATTCTAAATGTGCAGTAATTAAAAGAACATAGTCCTGAGTGCATAAACTGAGAGAACAATAGAATGGAATAGGATAATCAGAACTTACCAGAATTTAGTGTAAAAGTATAGATTTAATTGTCATCTTTATCACGTTGAATATTTCTATCCCAAGAATATGATGCACCTTTTCATTTGTTCAAGTCTTCCATTAGAGATATATCCACAGAGTGAGAACCCTGCTCCATCTGTCCCTGCCTTCCAGTCCACTGCAGAGTGGTAGTGAAAAGTTACCTGTAGACACTTTGTTTGGGGTCTAAATTGTTTTCCAGACTCATTCCTAACATATTGGACTCCTTAGTCTCTCTATTTACATAATGTGGAAAGCTGTTATCACGTCTGATTTCATCAGACAGATCTGTACCGTATTTCCAGTCTGGGCTCAAACCCAATACTAAGTGTTAAAGATGAAACAGTAGGTGTTAGGTGTTGGCAGAATTCTTTCTAAAGTTTCCGGAGGCTCAGTTTGGGCCTCACTTTCAGTTGGGAAATTCGGATAGCAGCTGGAAGTTACTTACTCATCAGTATTACTAGTCCCCACTCTCAAAGATAGTACTTCAGGTATCACAGGTGCCAGTCTAGAACAGCAATGTCCAATAGAAATAAAATGGGAGTCATATAAGGCAACTTATGTCATAAGGTAACTTAAAGTTGTCCATTTAACCATGTTAAAAAAAGTAAAAAGAAGCAGGTGAAATTTAATATTTTTTATTTCATACAATATATCAAAAACATGATAACTTTTTTAATATGTAATGAATATAAAACTTATTAATGAGATATTTAACACTCTTTTTCCTACTGATTCTTAAAACCTGGTGTGTCTTTCACAGTTGTAGCACATCTCAATTTGGACTAGCTACATTCAAGTGCTCAACAGCCACATATGGCTTCTGGCTACCATACTGGACAGTACAACTCAGAAGATGGTAATGACCAAGGAAAGTTGCTTAATTTACTGGAGAGCCATAAAGTTCAAGATTGGAAATACAGTATCTCAAGGGTCTAGAACAGACTTTGGAGGTAACTAGTCCTCACACTCCCTTGATATATGTGTCTTGTCTACAATGTCCCTATCAAGGGGTCCCTATTAGTAACTGATTCACACTTCAGGAATGATGAACTCACTGCTTCCTGAGGCTAGCCAGTCCATCTGTGGGCTTTCTTAACTCAAACAAATTCCTTTCTAAGGGCATAGATAGTTTGGTTTATGGTGGTCCAAGGAGCTCAGTTGGGTTGAGTAAGTAAAGCCTTAGCTGGGTTAGGAAGGACTGAAAGAGTTAAGAACTAAAAAAATGACTGGGGAAATTGAGAACTGTTGACTGAAGGCTGGACTGAAGGGTGAGCTGGACATCTGGTTAAAATCATTAGCTACAGTGCGAGAAGAATAAGAGACCCCCACAATGTATGCATATGTGCTAGCTTCACTAACCTGAAGATAGAGTGATTTGAATAATACTTTGAATTATTATAAACTTCTGAAATTTTCACAGCAAAGTGAAACATAATTGGACTATAATTAGTAAGGGCTATCATTTCTATTAGACCTGCAGTACAAATAACATTACCCTAAACCTTAAAGGACTTTATCAAAAGAATTAATTTCCAGACCCAGAAACCAAAGTCACTTTAAAAGTCATATTCCCTCTATCGTTTTTATCCTCAATTTTAACACTTGTCCTTACTCAAAAGCACTCTCGAAATCAGAGAGAAAACTTTTTTTTAAAATCCAATAAAAATGACAGCAACTGGCTGAATTATGATGCATGCTAGCTGAGCAGCGCTTGAGGTAATAGACCTGAGCTATATTTACACCTTCCCTGTTTTCTTTCTTCTCCCCCCACCCCACCCCTTTGTTTGTGAGCAGATATTCTTTACAGGGCCAACTTCACCCCCAACCCCAGCCCTCCCCAAGTCTACCTTTCCAAGGCAGGGGAAGGTGCATCCTCTCCCGGGCTCCTGTCAGCAACTCCCTAGCACCTCTGGCCAGCAGCCGGCGAAACGGTGCGCCCTGGACATCCATTAACGTTTTATACTACATCTCTGTCCCCGCCGAAGCTACTCAGTTTGTTTACCGCGGCCCCACGCTCCCCTACCCGCCTGCACAATGTCAACGGCACTTCGGGGCAAAATGTTGGCACAGATGCTCCGCCTCCGCCCCGGCCTTCCCCAAACCAGCTAAAACACCCCACCTCGGGCCGCCGTAGTGGGTTTCATAGTACGAGGTGGGGTACTGTATTTTTTTTACAAGAAAACAAGCATCCGAAAAAAAAAAAAAGAAAGAACGAAAAGAAAAAATTCAAACTGCACCGGCCGACCAATGGGGAAGGAGCGGGAGGTGGGCGGAGGAAGAGCTCGCCGGGCAGGGGGGGCGCGGGGGCTGGTACCGCAGGGGATTCGTGAAAACGCGCCGGGCGCACGGTTTGGGACCTTTTTTTTTTTCCCCCTTCCCCTTTCCTCCTTTTCCTCCCAAACCAGCTAAAGCTCGGGACTCCGCCTGAAGCCGCAGTCTTTCGGATCCACCTTAAATCTGCAGTGGACTCCGCGCAGGGGTCAGTGGGCGCAGCCAATGCCAATCAAGTTTACAACCACCAGCAAGGGAGGGGAAAAAAAAAAAAAGGAAAAAAAATAATCTTCGAGTTCTCTAATCCTACACACACTCAGACGGACGCACGCACTCACATACATGACACAAAAGGGAGGAGGGGGTGGGGGGATAGGCGCCCGAGTTAGTGTGTGTGTGTGTGGGGGGGGGGGGGGGTGTTTGCAAAACGCTCGTTTGGGGCTCAGTGCCCGCGGCCCGAGCGCTCGGGGAAGGCGCGCGGGAAGCGCGGCCCGACCCGAGCGCCATGATGGTCGCCGCGGTTCGGAGCCCATTTTCTGGAGGGGGAGCAGCAATGATGCAATCCCCCGGCCCCGCGTCCCGGCCGCGCGCCCTTCTCCTTGCCTTTTCTTCGCGTTCCTGTGAGGCGCGTCGACGTTTCGCGCCCAAAACGCACCGATTTCTTTTTGTATTTTCGCTTTCTAATAATTGCCTACTGTATGTCCCCACGCGAGACAGACCTGGGACGCGGGCGGCCGCACGGGGGACTTTGCCTCCGTGCAAATACTACACTTTGGCTTCTGCAGGGTCCGACTGAGGCTGACCCCACCCCACCCCACCCCCACGCGAGCCGAGATCCGGGAGGTTCCCCCCCACCCCGACCCCGGGTGGGCGGAGGGAATCTGGCAGGATAGTGCGCCCTCCTTCCCTGCCCACCCTCTCCAAGTTCGTCTGCAGGATTTTTACCTTAATGTTGGCGGGGAGGGAGGGGAGCGGGCTTTGGGTGTGGCTCAGGTGAAAGAGATAGCAAATTAATAAAAAGAAATCCACACTCTGAAAAGCAGATTGGAGATCCTAGACGTGCATTTAAAACACCTTTTCAATCAAAAAAAAACCCTTATGAAGAGCAAGTGTCTACGCTCACAATGATGAAGATGAAATGGCGAAGGCAGCGTTTCCCGGCCGCCAGGAAAAGTCCTTAGGCGCGGCCGGGGCGGTGGGCGCTCCGTGGCCTGAAAGACCGCGCGCCCCGCTCCAATCCTGCGGATTTCCACGGTCCCCTACATCCCGCAGTCATGCCCCTGGTCCCACATTTCCCCATTTCTTCCCTACCCCAGTCCTCCGCGCGGGACAGCTGGGGATGCGTGTTGAGAGGTTGGCGGGGGTGGACTTTGCAAAGCGGCTGCAAAGTTGGAAGCGACCCCGCAAGCGGCTGTGGCGCTCGGCCCCTCCTGCGCGCCGCTGCGGTCCTCCTTGGCCCCCCGCGAGCCGGGAAGCCTTTCGAAATGCGCGGGGCTGCGGATCATTGGAGCCCAGGGTGGGAGTGGGAGCAGGCTGCTGCCCCGAATGCTCCACTGACTCGGAAAGGTTCTCCCCGTCGCTCAGATCCCCCCACCGCTCTAGAATTGGCCAGGTGCTGGTGTGGAGGGTATGACTGTGGGAAGAAGTGGGGGGATTCCGCTTCTTTATTAGCCCGGAGGAGAGATGATGAGGGAGGAAAGTTGGTGAGAAACCGTCCCGCGCCACTGAGTGGGCCCGGGCGCAGCAGCCTTGCACGGCCTGCGGGCGCCCGGGGCGCGGGAACTGCGCGCAGTGACCCCGGCGGCGCGGGCGCTGCAAGTGGCAGACGAGCGGTGAGACTCGATGGGCTTTTCGTCCCGAGGCTCCAGCCGCCGGACCCCGCCGCTGCCGGGACGGGAGGGTGCGGGGCTTCGGGGCAGTTTGGAGAGAGGACGACGCACGGGCCTGGGCAGCAGGGTGGTGGGTAGCTGGCGCCCGCGGCCGCATCCCCTCATAGGGACGCCCGCGGCGAGCCCCGCCGTCAGGGGCCGGGGAGAGGACGCTTCGAATATCGGGGACGCACTTGGGAGAGTTGACACAGACGTGGAAAAGACTGACCCGGTGACTCGGGGGCTGCGTTCCTGTGAACGTGCCTGGCGCGGCAAGCATCCACTTCTTCCTGGCCCAGAACTCCTAAAACGCAGTCTCTAAAAATCCACATTAAAGATGCCTTTTGAGGAAAGGAAAATGGGGTACAGGCATCAATTAAGAGTCTTTTGTTAGAGACTTTTTGAAGTACGCTTTTTGGCTCAGAAAGTAATTTTATTTCATTATTTCCTGACTCTCCATTCCTTCCTCCCCATTTTGAATTGTTTTCTTGCTTTCTCAGTGTCTTCCTGAAAAAACACCCCATCTGCGTGTTTTGAATTGAATCATAAAAACACCTTTAGCCTATAATTAAAATAATACCTACTTGGAAGATGTAGCCCAGCCACCAAAGGACCTTCTTTCCCCTTCCCGGCAGCAGCAGAGAGACGACCTACCCCCACACACACGCCTTTTTTTTTTTTAAAGCAACTTCAGGTCAAAATAAGCTCAAACTATCTTGTTTAGAGTCCCTTTTGGGGTGCGAAAATGTAAACGCAAGTATTTGAGGGTAAGTTTAACCCAAATTCAGATTTTTGCAATTTAACCATCTGCAGATGCCTAGAAAAAATAACTTACTTTTACACCTTAGCTCCATTTTTAAGAGAACAGGAAATCAGTTTTTAGTAAATTTGACTTTAAAAGGCCTTGTTTAAATTTTTTATTTAAATAAAAAAAAATATCTATCTCTGCCATGTGGATATGGGCCCCAAACCTTCAGATGTGGTATTCAGATGAACCAGTTTTAGGTTGTGTGGATTATCACCAGGAAAGTTCAACTTTGAGGAGTTTTTCATGACCAGTTTAATTTGAAGAATAACTGTTTTAAATTAGTGTGGAATGCATGCCGATTTCTAGAAGACCTATATGTATCTTAATACTTTGGACAAGAGGTGTGTACTACATGGTCTAAGCAACTGCTCTTATTTCTCACAACATTCCATGTGTAAATACACAATTTAGAGAAGTCACCATGTTACTTTCATTTTCAGTCCTGCAAATGTGTGATCAGCCAGCCTACACTTACGTAAAAATTTTTGGTTCTGATACATATCCTCTAAGACCTAAATATTTGAACTAATGAGAGATTTGACAATCTTACTTATATGAAAATGTGGCTTTTCCACTTCACATGTCTAAAGCTTTGCTCACTCGTACAGAACGTAGTGGAAAATAGTGACTACCACATTCAGAGCCACATAAACATCATCACAGACATGGGCCTAAATTATCAAGATATTTGCCACTTCACATTATATTTGTGTAAGACTAGAATGCCAGGTCAAATACCTCAAGCTTAATAAAGCACATTACAGTTAAACTCAATGAATAGCTATGGAAGGTTTATTTATTGATTGCTTCATGTTTAACAATAATTGGCATCTTTTTCACACATTACAAAAAATTATACTTGGCTCAGTATGCAACCTTTTAAGCATAGCCATATTATTTAACATAAGAAGGGAAAAAACCTATTCTACTCAATACAGCATTTACAAATGCACAAAACATGCCACTTTGGCTTGTATATGGTCTAGATTAAAAAAAAAAAATCTCTTTTTAACATAAATAAGTTAGTATAATTTTTCAGTGTCTTTACAGAGTTATGTACACAGGTACACTTCAAATGATTTGTTTCATACACCTACACAGGCAATGTAAAAATACTGTTTAAAGATGTAGTATCCATTTCAGTAATTCCACGTGTGCTTTTCTCTCTACACACTTTTCTTTAAAAATACCATTTCCTTTGGACATTTTAACAAATAGAATGAGAAGTTTTAAATTAAAAATTATTTCATTATTTTTCTTATGTGAAGTTGCAGATCTTTAAAAAATATCCAAGGATTTGGAATTATTTTGACCATGTCTACATAGCCCAAAGTCCAAAAAAATTAAGAAAATTTCTCAACAAACCTGATAAAAATTAGACGGTCAATTCTGAGCATTCAGAACTCCCTCATATACCCCAGATTTTTGCCCAGAATTACCTGGAATGATTACCTAACTGCTGAATAATTAACTGGTAAATTCCAATTTTAAGAGGAACTGGGGGGAAGGGCAGGGATGACTGAGAATAGGTTTCATTTTGGGTTTTTTTTTTTCTGTTGTTTAAAAAAAAAAAAAAAAAAAAGCCATTTGCCAGTATATATGGAATCATCAGAGCTCCCAAATGAGAAAAAGCTTCATGTAAAAATAATTGGCCATTATTTGCAACCGGTGCTCAAATTCAGATGCTTTTTTTAAATGAAGTATCAATTTTCACTGAAAGAGACATTACATCTTTAAACAATTCAAACCCTTCCCAAAACTGCTTCTCTCCATGCAAGTCAAATATTTTACTCCTTGCTCTAAATGGAAGCAAGCTCTTCCTAAGGTCCCCCCATGCCAATTCCGCAGCCCCACCCCACCCTCCCTTCCCCCAAAGTTTATGTGCTACATAAAAGGTAAAAACTATATACACAGGTAGTACAATGAAGCAAATAAGGAAAAACCTAATTGCACAATGCTACATCCAATGCTTTTAGAGGCAGATCATTTAAGAGTGCCTAAAAATTTTAGTGTTATTGTGTTGTTGCTTTTCAGTGCTTATACAGGATGTCCATTCCATGGAGTCAGTGATATGTATTAAAAAATTTTAATTTATATCTTCCTTGCTTCATCAAGCAGTGATGTATCTGATAAACAAGGAAACGTGCTCTTAATTCTGCAAAAGAAAAAAAAAGAATTAGGAGAACAGCACTAGAACAGCATTACCAATGAAGTACAGGAATCATTTTGTCACTGTCTTAATTGTGAAATACCTAAGTGACAGAACAGAAAAGTGTGTACTAAAAGTTCATGACTATAGTCCTCTCCATCCAATGTTTCTTTCATTAGCTTTTTACTCTCCTCTGTGTCATGTATTCTTGTTTATAGAGCGGTGGGTCTCACTAGTGGGCATTTTTGCCCCCCAAGAGACATTTGGCAATGTTTGGAGGCATTTTTGGTTGTTAACACTGGGGGTGGGGAGGGTGCTACTGGCATCCGTTGGGAAAGGCCAGGGTTGCTGCCAAACATTCTACTAATGCACAGGACAGCGTCCCACAACAAAGAATTATTCAGCCCAAAATGCCAACAGTGCAGAGGTTGAGAAACCCTGGTCTAGAGAATTGGGGTCAAAGACGGTAAGGAGAGGAAAACTAAGAACTTGTAATACTTAACAGTATCAGATCTTCTAAATTTAAAAAACACCTGGGCCTATAACTTATAAATGCTTGCCAAAGAAAAATTCTAAACATTCTAGTTTCTTGGTCATATGCAAAATACACACATGAATGCTTTTGAACAAGTTCTTATTACTATTTCTAGTATTCTCTGAACTGGCAGTATTTACTAACAAAGGCCTCTCTGTATGTCAGAGGGGGGTCAGATCAAAATTCAGTAGGTGTGATTCACTGTGGCTCATCTGATGAGCTAGGCTACAGGTCACAAACCACAAGTCCCAAGCTGAAGGCTGCTTCAGGAAATTTTTTAATCCAATTTTCCCACTTCATATATAGCTATAAAATAGAGATTCTACAGGGATGTTTTGTATAAGCTTTGAAAAATGTCAGATAGGTGTG
Organism: Mustela lutreola; assembly: GCF_030435805.1. Taxonomy (NCBI): domain Eukaryota; kingdom Metazoa; phylum Chordata; class Mammalia; order Carnivora; family Mustelidae; genus Mustela; species Mustela lutreola. Next base: position 95,097,066 of record NC_081297.1, read on the forward strand.
AAGAAATCATATATATTATATTATGAGCTAAAAACACAACAAACTAGAATCTCACCTTAATCTCTATGTTCTTTATTCTTACCTTTTTATAAATGAGAATTTTAAAAATTAGTAACATCTACTGAAATTCTTTATGTGCGAAGCTATGACTGTGTTTGGGGTTGGGGAAGAGGTCATGGTCCTCAAAGGTATGAAGTTTTCAAACTATTAACATATACACTTTGATCATTATGGATAACCAATCTGTGGAAAGTTGAGGGCTCAAATATTCAAATTAACTATTCATATTGATCAGACTTTAGTAGATGGAAAAAAATCTCCACTTCTCTTGCCTAAGGTAGATCTACCCTTGCGGCCCTTGTTATCTATTACCCGTTTTCCCTACAAATATCCCAATCATCCTGTTTTAGCACAATGAGACAATTAGTATACATATTCTGACTTGTGCCTGGACTGCTTAATCCAACAAAGTTAACTTCTGCTTTGCAACTTCAATGTTATCAGAAAATTCTGTAGGGACCTAAGCATTTTTCCATTTTATTTTGTTCCCCCCGCCGCACCTCCCCCCCGCCTTTTTTTTTTTTTTTTAATACACAGGGCTCATTTCCTGTTCTCCAAATTTGTAAGCAAACAGAAAGTAGCAGTTTGTAAAAATGATAAAAGAATGTAATATACCTCTCTATTCACACTGTTAACGGAATTCACCAGGTATGAGCCATTTGTACCTAACTTTTCCCTCAAATTTTAAAATTTAATCACTTGCCATTTTCCCACATATACCTCAAAATCTGTTACTGAGTCAACTTGAACCTTTGGGAAATGAATTCTCATGAAGTGGGACTGAGGCATATCCCAGTTCTTGTTCAGATGGGGAAAAGAACCTATTGTTCCCAACAAGTTTTGGTGGGATTCAGAGGGACTGGACCTTCCTACTCATCGGTCTTTGGTCACAAGTAATTGGCTAGGACACCTGCTCTGGTTATTCAGTGTTTCAAGGAAAAATGATCTCGGGATGTAGAAACTGCAAAAATTAACAGTGTCCCCACCAGTGATTCCCAACCTTCCCCATTCCTACTTTTTGACTTCCCAAAATATAAACAATACAAAAACCCACAAGCTCTAGTGTGCCAGCAACCACTAAGATCGGGTATGTCAGGGTATGAAAACCCAATTCGGGGTGTCAGTTACAAGCTCCTAGTAAACAACCCACCGAACAGTTTACGTTTGACGTCTTCTGAGGCCCGGCTTCTTGGGCGTCTGCTCCACTGAACCCCCGTTCGGGGAACCGTCTGAGACATTTTCTTCTGTTCTGTTGGCTCTTTTGTTTTGAGGAGAGGAATCTAAGGGCAAGAGGGAGTTTTAAAAAAGAACACACACAACCTTTATTAGGAAAACAATGGCTGACAGAAGTTGGCACAATAGTTAGAGGATGAAAAACCCACACCTCCACCCACAATCCTGGATCCGTCATGCCCAGTGGCCTTTAAGGGCACAAAATGAGGTTGTTTTCACATAACAGAAAGTGTATTCTACGCCCCAAAGCTCTCTCTCCATTGCCAAGAGGGAGGCCGCTGATAAACATCCCTGCGTAGTCACAGACCTACCGCTGGCTAGCGGGGAGGCACTGCGATGTTTTCGGTTGGAGAAATGGTCAGATACTACCCCCCGGGGCTCCTGACTTAAAAACCATCACCAGACAAGCGGTCAGCCGGACAGCATTTAATAAAAACCTAAGATTAGGGCAGTTCGCTCCCCGAAAGCTAAATCGGAATGCTCTGGGGGAAAAAAAGCGGAGGTGAAGACCCTCAAGCAGGTCAAACTGATGCCCCGGCCGGACAGACAGACGGACATGTTCGGTTTGGGGAAGGGTCATTACCGTCTGTGGCCGGTCGCTTCCTTATCCCAGTGCACTGCTCCGCTAAGCCGGCCTGGTTGTCCGCCGTGTCAGTCTTTTGGTCTACCAAGTGTGTGTCCTCTGAGTTTGCCTGAGACCCCATTAAAGGTACCGCCTGGCGGGTCCCGCTGACGTCCTGGCTCTCCTGCGGCGCCGGCACCTTGCAGGCGCCTTTGGGTGGCCTCGGGGGTCTGTAGTAGAACTCGGGCAAGCTGCCCTTCTCCACCTCCTGCCACTCGTATTTGCCCTCCAGGGGCTTGTGATTCTGGAAATCAAAATTCCACTTGCGCTGGCTTGCCTCTTCCATGTCTCTGCGGTGCTTCTCCAAGTCCCGGGTCAGCTCTTCGTGGTTGACCGGGCCGAAGAGGTTTCTGCAGGCGGAGGGCTTGGGGTACTCCGCCTGTCTGGCGTCCATCCGCTCCAGGCTCGGGCTCCCGTTAGACACCCGCACGTTTGACATCTTCCTCCCGGGTCTTCACGACCGCCTCGCGCGCGCGCTCGCAGAACAAAACTGAACAAAACAAAACGCCCCGACCCAGCCCGCACCCCTCTTATAAGCCCTGCGACCGCGCTCGGAGCCAAGAGAAACAAACACGGACAAGTAACTGCCCGAGCGTCAGGGGCGCGCTGGCTCTGCGGGAGGGGGAGGGGAAGCCCCGGCCAGGCAGCCGAGAGCCGCCGCCGATCAAGTGTACCGGCGAGCTCGAGGGCGGGGAGGGGAGGAGAGTGGAGAGAGGAGGGGGTGGCAAAGCCCGTCCAAGCCCGGGCGGCGGCGAGCCCGCGGGTCCCGCCAACCGAGCGGCTCTCCAAACCTTGCCGGCGTCGGAGTCGCGGAGCGGCGAGGCAGTGGGGACAGGGGAGGGGGAGAAAAACACCCCGAAAAGACGAGCCCCCTTTTTTTAGTTGCCCAATATGGCGGTGGAAGGGAGGCTGACGAAGAAGAAAATGATTGACACCGCAAGTCTATTTAAACAGAGGAGGAGATCCATTGGTTGCGGCGCCGGGAGCCGCCCCGCCGAGGCTGGCGAGCGAGGCCTTAAGGTGGCCCCGCGCGGCCGCGCCGCCTCCCCGCCCGCCCGCGCGCGCAGCCGCCGACAGCGCCGCCCGGAGATTGGCTGGTCGCGTGACTGCCGGAGGTGTGCCGCTGCCAGCAAACCTGCTCCGGCTGGCCTCGGAGAAATTAAAAACGAGACAAACAAACTCGCCAAACGGCCGGGAAGCCGGGGAGGGGCAGGAGGGGCGGGGGCGGCGGGGCCTCGGGTTCAGGTCCCCGCGCGGCGCTGCCTGGCGCGCCCGCTGCTCGCCGGGGGGTGTGGGGGACGGAGGGGCAGGATCCCGTGATCTCCAAGGTGGTTGGCGGTCGGTTACGCCTTGGTGGCGATCCTGTTTTCCCCGCGGTCGCCGAGCCTGGGGGGTGCGGGCCGCTGACGGCCGAGGCAGGCTGTGGAAGCTCTGCCCCCCCCCCCCAGCTGGGCTCTCGCCCCTGGGCCCTAACTTCTGGCACTGCAAGGAGGCAGGGTAGCCTGCTCCGAGGGGCTAGAAGCCCCCCCGCCTGGGTGCCTCAGCTGGGGGTGAGCCCCGGTTAGCTCACTCTGAATCTAGAAGTCTCTGCTCTTCTAGGGAAACGGGGGGTTTTGGGAAGAAGCCGAGGCGAACCTGGACGCAGCACTTTCAATGTATTCTGAACCCAAGGTCTCCCTCAGTAAAAGTAAGCGTTTCAAGATCAAGAAGTCCGCTGGTCTCCCAAGTCCCTAATGAACTTGGTAGCGGTCTCAGATACACTTGGGTTTCAAAAGCGAGGTTACACCCCTGACACAGGTTCTGGCTTCCCGAGCACAGTTAAAGCCATTGACAGGAGCTGCGTGTGGGAACTCCGTCTCCTCTTCATTTTTCGATTCTTTCCTGGGGCTGTAGCAGTTTCCACTACCTGAGTCCGACGCCAAATACAACAGCCCCTTCCTTCCTCCACCTTTTTCTCCCACTAGATTGACTGCTCTTGCCCTCCCAGAACAGAATTTAGATGCAAGGGAATGCCTTTAGACCTACGGCTACAAATCGTTGAAGGGTGAAAGTAATCTGAAAGCCCAGATTATGAAATGATTCATAAAACCCACCACAACCATATCCTCACGTCTGATATTATTACTTGGGCGTTTCTCGGCTCCCCTTTGCAGCTAGAAATTACCTACCAGGATGATCCTGCGCAGGGTGGTGGGACTTAAAACGGTAGGCGGAGGGGCTGTCCTATCCGAGGCCGAGCTCAAAGACTCTTCTGCTGTCTCCCTCCACCCCACGGCATCCCCATACATACAATCTTGGTTTGGGACATAGTACATTTTACTGGAAACTAATCTCCCTCAGTTGTAATCGTACACAGCACCAATGTTTTCTTAATGCATCTATGCCACAGGTGAGTTTGATTTTTAACTTGTTTTCTTAACCACATATTGTTTGTGTGTTCCACTTGTGTGGGGCCCTGCCTCGCTCATCTCAGCACTCCAGAATGTCAGAGCAGGCAGCACTGGGGCTCAACCCTCTCTTTTATACCACTGAGGAAACTGACAGCAGGAGAGGTTTCCTGTCCAGGGATGCCTAGCCAGTTGATAGCAGACCGGGGGCCAGAGGCAGGTCTCCTCTCAGGCTGGTTCATTTTCTCTTTCTTTCCTCCCTAAAGGTTCAGGTTTTGTCTGCATTCGCCTGGGCTGTATGTAGCCTGCAGGTCCTCCTCTCTTACAAGTGATTCAAAATGGCTCTCGCTCATTCCCTGGGCTGCCTGCAGATGTTTCCTTGATGTGGCCTGTGGTCACTGATATTTATATGCAGCTGTCACTGGCTTTTCCCATCACTATGCACTAGTTCAACTAAAATGCAGATTCCAAAAGGACAAGGGTGATACCCAGAAAGCAGTGAGAGAAGAGAGGCAGTGTCCCAAACTTGTTTCAAAGTCAGGACTTCCTACCTGCTTAACAAAATATTTGTCTGATCCTGTGAGAGCCTGAGTGAGAGGTCTTGCCTCTATTTTTCCACGTCGAATGCACTACTTAATTTACTCGGCTGGAAAAGGGGGGAAAAGGATGAGAAAATTAGGATAGGCCTCCATACCATAATTTATACCCTATTCCTGAAAGTAGGTCATTGTTGACATTTTTACCTAATTGCTAGCCTACACAGGAATTCTATAATTTATATAACATAAATTCACATGTAGGAATAAAGTACCACATATATGTAAAAGGAGGTATTCCATTCCATTCCAACATACGGCAAGAGTTGGATTTTATTAATGGAATTAGTATCTTCCATAAGAGTAAAAAATCAGTCTTTCCACCCCCTACGCCCCCTGAATCTTTCTTCCAGTAATATGTAGAAGCACCATTTTGTTGCTTTGTTAATCCTGAAAAGTAAACGAGTCACAGTCACGCCACCTTAAGACAACGGGCCGCCTGCAGAAAGGCTGTGCTTACACAGACCGGGCTATGATCTAAAGTGTTTTGTTTACAGTCCAGGCACCGGAGATCGGTGCGGGTAAATAATGAGAAGGCAGGCGTCTGCTGTAGTAGCGACGAAGCGTGGAAAAAAAAAAAAAAATACTACAGAGTCCGCAGGGGAAGAGGGAATGTGCACATCCGAGCGCCATCCTCTTGCGGAAAGCGTTCGGCTGCGAATGAGTAAGCCACCGCGAAACGCTCAGAAAAACAGCACGAAGGCGGAGCTTGGGTAGAATGCAAAAAGTTCCACTCGCACTGCTCTAAAATGGGCTCTGCTTCCCCAGGACCTAGAATCTCGTCCTGAGCGGTGTTTTTGCAAGTCGTTTTCACTCCGGATAGTTTTCTCCTTAGAACGGAGCAGTGTCGTGTAAGCCAGCCCAGATTTCCGTGTCCTTCACACACCGAGAGAGGCAGACCCCAAAATAACTTCTGACACCTGTGTGGTGGTCAAGTGTCCAAATGCGGTGGTAGGGCGAGCCCGCCTCCCAGATGCGGTACTCTCAGTGAGAGGAAGGCCTGCAGCACCCCCCCCCCCCCCCCCCCGCCATCCCCGGTGTTTCTGAGAAGGTACTAGTTTCCTGGCCCAGCAGCCCCTCCCACCACAAGTAACCCAATTTTAATCCTTCCTCGAGGATGTTTATAATGAGGCAGCTTTTGCTCAATTTCGCTGTTCTCCGAAACCCACATACTTTCAGAGTTTGAGAAAATTTCACAGTCCACTGTTTCTGACATTTTCATTCAGTGGAACAAATATTTATTAGGCACCTTCTACTAATTTGCTTATCCTTTTTCTCTTTCGACAAATATTTACTGCCCGCCTTGGATATATCAGGCATTATCTTAGGCGCTGCGGATAGAGCAGTAAACAGATTTAGAGGAGGATGAAACTTACGTTCTAGGAGGAGGGGAGACCAAATAAACACAAAAATACAGGAGGGAAGGATAGACTATGTAAGGAAGTGATACGTGCTCTAGAGAAAGAATGAGCAGTGGCAAGGAAGAGAGGGCCGTGAGGACCTAAAGGGACCAGAGTGGCCGGGAAAGGCCTCACTGAGGAAGTGGCCCTGGGGAGAAACCCTGAGGACTTGAGAAATCAAGCTGTGTGGATAGCTGGGGAAAGGGGTCCCAATAAAGGGAACAGCAAATGCAAACCCTCTGAAGTGAGATCTTGTATGATGTGTTCCAGGAATAGCCAGAGGAGTGGTAGCAGGAACTCAGACCACACAAGACCATCTAGGCCTCTGTGGAGTTTTGTGTGTGTGTGTGTGTGTGGTTTTTGTTGTTGTTGTTGTTTGTTTTTGTATGGTTTTTGTTTTTTAATTTTTTTTTTATTTTTTTAAAGATTTTATTTGTTTAATTTACAGAGAGAGACACAGCGAGAGAGGGAGCACAAACAGGGGGAGTGGGAGAGGGAGAAGCAGGCTTCCCTCTGAGCAGGGAGCCTAATGTGGGGCTCGATCCCATAACCCTGGGATCATGACCTGAGCCAAAGGCATCCACTTAACAATGGAGCCACCCAGGTGTCCTTGTTTTTTATTTTTTTGACACGGGTGGGGGGGTACGGGTAAAAGCTGGGGGAACAGCAAGATGAGGGAGAAGCAGGCTTCCTGCTGAGCAGAGAGCGGGAGGTGGGGCTCTATCCCAGGACTCTGGGACCATGACCTGAGCGGAAGACAGAGGCTTAACCAACGGAGCCACCCAGGTGCCCTGCCTCTCTGGAGTTTTTATCGCAGATTGAGTGATATGAGAAGCCACTGGGACATTAGGAGGTTTTAAGCAGCTGAATGATGTGCTCTTCCCATATGTGAGGTATTCCCCCACAGAGCTGTTTTCAGCAGCATGGGGCTTAAAAGGATGACTTAAGTCACTATCCCTGCCTTTAGGAAGTATACATCGGGTGTGTGGGAGGCCACCATGTGCACAAAAAATTGCAGAGGTCGAAAGCGGCACCTGCAAGAACAGGTTACAAAGATGAACTCCAAAGGAGGGAGGAGGAAGAAGCCTTCAAGGAAGTGATATATGAGTATGTCTTCGATCTTGAAGAAGGAGAAAAATATCAAGATTCTCAGGATGTATTGGTAGGAGTGGTCATTGGGGGATGGGATCAGACAGTTGGCAGTCCATGGATTGTATACTAAAAAACGAACGAACAAACAAAAACCCCATCTTTACTCAGTAAGCAATGGGAACTCATGGAGCTTTTGGTGACGTGAATAACATGATCACTGTCCAGGTTTGCCTCTTGAACAAGGGGAAGCCTGGGCTTTGAGAGACAGTGTCCAGGGACAGAGCTAAGTGGAAAGCTAGGTAGACAGTCCCATCACGGTGTTAATCCAAAGGAAGCTGAGGGTTACGAGGCAAGAGGGTAGAAGCATGGGTCACGAGACCAGGATGAGAGGATTGGGAACAGAGGTTTGGAGGCCATCTGGCACGATCACCTGAGCGACAAAGGCATAGCTCAGATGCTTTGTATGTGGTGATTATGGCCTCACCATAGGAGAGGCTAACTGCTAAGCAGCCCAAACTGTCTTGGACAACCAGATCTTTGTGGTAGGAAGTGGCATCTGACAATAGATGGGTATGAGCCTGAAGAGGCTGACTCAGGGAGGCCATTCAGGTAACTTCAGAGGCTCAAGCAAGGGCTACAAGAGCATGAAGCAGTGCTGGGGAGGAGGGAATGAAAAGCTCAGAACAAACGTAGGATTGCTTAGGTAATTTGAAGAGCAAAGGGGATTGGGGAAAGACAGAGATATGAAGGCTGACTTGAAGGCCTCACACTTAGGTATTTCAGAGTCATGCATTAACGAAGAGCAGTCACACGGAGGGAGGAGTTAGCAGATTGCTAGCTGTCCCCCCAGATCCATTCTTGCTTTGTCCCTTTGTCTCAGAATTATACCTGGGCTTACAGTTGCCCAGCCACACTAAATTTCCCAGTGCGCAGATAGATATGGACTTATGATCGGGTATTTTCCACAGAATGTAAGGAAAAGTGGTATGTGGTCTCCCAAGTCCAGCGCATAAAACCTGTCACATCAGCTTCCTGCTTCTGCCTCTCTCTTTCCCCCTTCCCATGGGCTATAAGGGTGAATACTACTGCAACTTTGGAAGCCACATGTTTTTCATTTTGCTTTTGTTTTAAGTAAGCTTTATACCCAACATGGGGCTTGAACTCACAACCCCAAGACCAAGAGTCGCATGCTCTACTGATGGAGCCAGACAGGTGTCCTTGAAGCCACATGTTGAAGGTGATCAACCTGGGTCCCTGACTTGAAAGAAAACATAAAAACTTCTATTTCACTGAACCATTACATTTGGGGTCTATTTGCTCTAGCATCCTGAAGTCAATTCTAATTAGTATAGAGAGGGAAGTTGGGGGGATAAGGAATAGGGAAGATTAAGAATTTGATACAGTCAGCATATACATTGAAACTCGATCCTCAGGAAAAAAAAAAAGAGAGGCTATGTTTGTTAAGAGGGCTACAGAGATAATATTAGAAACATGAATCTGAAACATAATGTGAAAGGTTGTCTTGGTTGGTGGGGCTCTGTGAGACCTGTCCATATTTACAAATGTGCCATTAGTCATATGGCTACATCAGATACTTAGTAGATTAAAAGTTACAGAAGCATGGGAATGAGGATGTACTAGGTGTTCTCTATCTGTTTATGTTTGTAGCACACTGGAGGTATGCAACATTCATTGTTTCTTTACTGTCCCATGCTCTTTTCTCAGAGAGTCTGTTCCCTTAGCCTCTTCTGCTGAGGGCCAGCTGATTACAAGACACTGTTCCCAATTACGTTCCTGAACCTGACCAGATGAGGAAAAAGGAGGCATCTTATCTGACCTAAACGTGGCCAACCAAATACGCTCTCCTGAAAAGTCTCAGAAATTTCAGTTAATAAATTGTAAGTTAGGGATTATTAAAGTAATGAAGATTTGGAATGGCAAGAGCTGTTTTAAGGGCACCTGGGTGGCTCAGACCGTTAAGCGTCTGCCTTCGGCTCAGGTAATGATCCCAGGATCCTGGGATTGAGACCCTGCTCAGCGGAGAACCTGCTTCTCCCTCTCCCTCTGCCTCCTCCTGCTTGTGCTCTCTCTCTGTGTCAAATAAATAAATAAAATCTTTAAAATTTTGTTTTAAAAATGAAAGAGCTGTTTTAAGAAAGGTATCTTTGACCCATATATGATGGATATGCAGATGAAGATCACCTGTAGAGTGTCAGAAGAAAGAGACATGTAAAGAGGGGTAGAGAAGAGAGACCATGGGTTTTAGAAAGACAACCCCTAGCCACCAAAGACTCCCCAGTTTCTGGATCCTGAAGCTCATGAGGCCCCACTCCCTGGACTTAAGTTTTGTGGACAGCCCTGTATTTATAAAACAGTCCCCACCCACCTTTTTTTCCAAGCTAGTTTGTTAATGGGTTTCTATTAGCAGAACCTAAGATGTTCCTGATGAACACAACAGTTTACATATGTGAAAGCAGTTTTTTCTGGTGTCATCACATTTGGCCCTCATAAGAGCACAGTTATGAGACAAATGCTATTATGCTCCTCACAGATGAAGGCCTGAGACAGAAGGCTGAGTGTTCCAAAGCCACGCAAGAGAGCAAAAAAGGCACAAAGACTAGCATGCCTGCTTTTGTGAAGCAGTCCAGAGTCCAAGGTGATGACACTTGTAGAAGATGCAATGACATGGTGGGTTTGTAAATTTTATGACTGAGGAATCATTGCCTAAACTGATCTACAATGCACTATTCATAAAAAGAGTTTCGGTGAAGGGGGCACCTGGGTGGCTCAGTCAAACCAAGTCCACAACTTAGTTTCAGCTCAGGTCATGATCATGTGAGTCTTGGAATCCAGCCCCAGGCTGGTCCCTGTGTGTTCAGGGACTCAGCGAGGGATTGAGGGGGGCGGTCTGCTTGAAATGCTCTCCTTTTGCCCCTCCCTCACCACACGCATGCACTCATTCTCTCAAATAAATAAATCTTAAAAAAAAAAAAAGAAGTTTCTGGGGGAAATGACAGTTAAATTCCTGCAAAGAAAAGTAGCAACTTTGAAAGGAACTGGATTCAAATTGATAAGTGGGGTCATGCTTTAAAGAAAAGAAATAACTCAAGCATCTCAACTTAGAGGCAAATTGTCATTTCCAAGTAAAATATAGTAAGCAAATGCGGATTTGCTAGTATTGCTTGTTTCATAAGCATGGGAAATAAATAGAAAGAACTGGAATTGTGACTGCATACCTGATTTATGTGATTTATTTACCTAATTTATTCAGTTTCCAAGACTGAAATGTAAGTGGACAACTTCTGGACTAGAACATGGAATTTGAGATAATAAACATGTTCACTACCAATTCACTGTTTTCAGCCACATTCTGTTCTTTAAACTGAGAAAACATGAAGGAGAAAACCTCCCTTGATTATGATCTCAGTCTTCAGTTTATGCAGTTACACTCAAAAAGAGAGAGAGAGAGAAGAGAAAGTGCTCATTTTCTACTCCTGACCACTCTCTGAATAACTGTTCACATGAATATTTGTTCATTCCTTCATTCATTAAATTTTTAATGAGCCCTTACCAGATGCCAGGCTTTCTGGGGACACAGTAGAAAACAAAGATAGCCAAAGTCCTGCTTTCATGCAATGGAGCTTATACTCAAGTGTGGAAGGCAGACAATATACAAACAAACAAGCATAGTGTCTCATGTTGTTACAAGTGCTAGAAAGAAAAATAAACTACTCCAGGGTAAGAGAGTAATGACGGCAGATGCTATATTAAAAGGAAAGAATTCATTGATAAAGTGACATTTGAATAGAGACCTCAATGAAATGAAGGCATTGACTATGTAATTTTCTATGTTCTAGGCAGAGGAAATAGCAAATCCCAGCGCCCTGAGGTAGGAATGTGCCTTGAATGGCTGAAGAACAGTAAGGGAACTAGTAAGCCAGAAATAAAGTAGGGATGGGGAGGTAGGAAATGAAATCAGACAGTGGGTAGGGGCCCAGATGAGGTATACTTTATAAGCCATGCTAAAGACTTTGGGTTTTATTCCATTTAAGATAAGCCGTCTTTGAGCAGAGAGTTTTGATGGGACTTTGGCTAACTTTGATCACTTTGCTGAGTGGGAAATACTTCAAAGAAGCAAGAGAGAAGCAGAAAGACCAGGTAGCAGACCACTGCAATAATCCAAAAGGAGGTCATGTGGCCTCAGACCAGGATGGTAGCAGTGTAAGTAGAAAAAGGATAGAATTGATAGAAGTGTTTCTAAAGCCATAGCTTATGGATTACCTGAAGGTTTGGAAATGTGTGTATCAGGGAGAGGAGTCCACAATGACTCCAAAGCTTTTTGGCCTAAGCAGCTGAAGGAAAGTTTGGTCATTTGCTGAAATTAGGTTGGCTGAGAGAGGGACAAATTTCACTGTGAATGCGTTAAGCTTGAGATATCCATAAACATCCAAATTGAGATGGTGAGTAAAAGCAGATGTATATGTGAGTCTGCAATTCAGGGGAGAGAAGTTTGTGTTGGAGATACAGATTTGGAAATTTTCAGCATTTAGGTGATGGGACTAAAAAGCCATGGGACCAGATGAGGTCACCAAGGAGGTAAATTTAGATTGAGAAGAAAAGAGGCCTGAGCAGTATGCCTCACTGTATTACAACCTTTTGAGATCAAGAAGGTGAGAAGGATCTAGGCAAAGAAGACTGGAAAGGAGCCACAGACTGGAGTGGAAGAGAGCCTAGAGTGAGGTTACCCAGAGACCAAATTAAAGAATGTGTTTCAGGGAGAGAAAAATCAAATGGTTCATGTGCTGCTGATAAGAAATACGAAGACTGAAGACCCACCATTGGATTCTGCCATGGAGGTCACTGCTGATCTCCCCCCCGCAAGATTTTATTTATTTATTTGACAGACAGGGATCAAAAGTAGGCAGAGGGGTGGGCGGGGGGAGAAGCAGGCTCCCTGCTGAGCAGAGAGCCCAATTCTCGATCCCAGGACCTGAGCCTAAGGCAGAGGCTTTAACCCACTGAGCTACCCAGGTGCCCTGTCACTGGTGATCTTGATAAGAGTAGTTTTGGTAGACTGGAAGATGTGAAATCTTGACTGCTATATACCCACAAGAATAAAATATACACACATGTATACCTCATGTAGGCAGAGGGTAGCTAGGTTCTAATATTAGTTAACTAGTCTGGAAGCAGGCCAGGGGTGAGGTCTGAGCATTGGCAGATGGGGAGTAAACACATTATAAAGGTGTCTCCCATTGATTATCCTCTCTACTTGTTTCTTTGTATGGTTTCATGATGCTTCTTTCAATATCTTTTCTGAACCTTCCAAAAAGTTGTCATGTTGACAAACTTCCTTAAACCTCTTTGAAAGGAATCACTTTGGGAGAATGTGCTAAGAGAATTAGCACGGAATTAGCCTTGCTTGTGAGTCTCATATTTCAACTGGCTAATGTTCTGCTTAGAAATTCATTGTAGAACAGCATTTTCTGTTCCCACTATAATACACTATAATACACTGTCTTATTTACCAAAGAAACAGTGTAAGGGTCTTAGCGTATTAAAAGGACAATGAGTTGCATTTTTATTTATTCTTGACAAAAAGCCCTTCCTTACTCTGTCATAATGGTATTCTTCTATAAATCTCAAAAATCTGCTTAGTATTTTCCTATATCAGTGGACCAATTAGATCTCCATTGTCAAATGCAATCTATTGCCTTTTTCCTTAACCCGGGATTAGATTTTCTGGCGTAGAATGTTTCAGAGTAGTTTTCCATCTCTCCCTTTACTGAAGAAAACAGGAACATCCAGAACAGTTAGGCCCTCGGTGGCCACAGGAGGACAGAAGAGGGTAAGTAATAAGATAGAATTCCCCACCAAGAGCATTCATCAGGCAGGAATGCTGCTGACCTGCTGCACTGTTTAACAAGCACAGGAGGGCAGCACAAGGCCAGAGCCATCAGCCCTAATCCCGCGGCTATGGCAAAGGACAACCGACAACCGTATTTGTAAGCATACACAGTTTTAATCCCCACCAAATTTAACTGAACGCTGAATTTGCATAGATTCCTCCTGTTAAACATTTTCAGATTGTCTTATACATTAATGATACGTACCTTACTCATCTACTGATCTGAATTTAACATTTATTTGATCATAGCGTAGTGTTTTAGTAACTGTGTAGTCAGTCAAGGTAAGTATTATAACCCTTAACAAACGAGGAAGTAGAAATAAAGATAAAAGGTCACTTGTCTATGGTCACACACAATTAGGTGTAAGGTCGAGGTAACAACTTAAACCTGATCCTTCTCTACTAAACGTAGCTTTTTCAGAAAGGCAGCCCCTTAACATACACAAACACATATACCCTCCGTGACATATTTGCCTTGACTTCAGATATAAATCTATAAAATTTAATCTTTTTTGTATCTCCAACGAGGCCACTTCCAATCCTCTAAACGTAATAAATGCAAAGTATGTAGCACCTAATAGTGGCCAATAACACACGTTCTTTATAGCTCAAAGAGATAACTCCCATTGCAGTCTTTTTTTTTTTTTTTTAAGATTTTATTTATTTATTTATTTATTTGAGAGAGAAATAGTAAGAGAAAGCATGATCAGGGGGAGGGGCAGAGGGAGAAGCAGACTCCCTACCCCCTACCCAGCAAGGAGCCTGACATGGGTCTAGATCCCAGGACCATGACCTGAGCCAAAGGCAGATGCTTAACCACTTAACCAACTGAGCCACCCAGGCATCTCTCTCCCACTGTATTCTATTAGGGGGTCTTAGAAATGGCAGTCATAGAACTCATCAAGTCTATGGCCCCTCTCCAGAGAAAGTGCCCGACCTACAGTCTATGGCATGGGCTCCTGACCAGGAGCTGTGGTTTATGATGGGGCCTGATATGTGATGATAATTAGCAATTCAATCTTACACTCTGACTAAAGATTTAGAACTGGGAAGCATAGTAAGAATCAGAAGGTCATGGTAAAAAGAGACAGACACAGAGAGAAGACACGCAGGGACCCTGTAGTCACTATGTGTTGGAATGAGAAGCCATGGATTTCCATGGCAAAGCATCTAGAACTCTATTATGAACTTTTGATTCCTGCTTACCTGGGACCCTTTCAAGGCCCCATGGCTTGGCTTACTATTTTCTAAGGATTTGGCAGTATGTCTAAGATTCCTATCATACACATGAACACATGTGCACACCTACCCCACACATTACTCAAGGTAACAAATGAGACTGTTCCTTAGCAATCATCACCAGTATAAACACACACCAGTATAAACACACAAAACCAGTATAAACACACATTTAAACCCAACCAAGCTCACACAGAACCATATGCTTCTATGTTCAAAGCTGTAGTTCTTTTACTCAGTATTTATTAATTACTTATCATATGTCAAGCATTACATGGGTGCTGGGGTTACAGAGACAAATGAGCAACAGTGGTGAATAAGACAAGCTCTCTGTACTTGAGGGGCTCCCAGCTCAGCAGGAAAGGCATGAGGAACATTATACAAGAAAAAAATTGTACAAAATTTAGAAAAACTGTATACTGGTTGGCAAATGGTAGATTCTCTTTTGCTTGTAAGTCATTCTGATAGAGTTCTAGTCAACATGAGATTTGTGTCAACATACTATATAACCAAAGTGGAAAGATGAGAGCAGAATTAAATCATCATTCTTGAGTGCCTTGATCACTGGGAGGTAGAATGCTGTAATTAGATGGACAGGGTTAATAATTACTAATTTCTTTCTTTCTTTTTTTTTTTTTTTTAAGATTTCATTTGGGGCGCCTGGGTGGCTCAGTGGGTTAAGCCGCTGCCTTCGGCTCAGGTCATGATCTCAGGGTCCTGGGATCGAGTCCCGTATCGGGCTCTCTGCTCAGCAGGGAGCCTGCTTCCCTCTCTCTCTCTCTGCCTGCCTCTCCATCTACTTGTGATTTCTCTCTGTCAAATAAATAAATAAAATCTTTAAAAAAAAAAAAAAAAGATTTCATTTGACAGAGAGATCACAAGTAGGCAGAGAGGCAGGCAGAGAAAGAGGAGGAAGCAGGCTCCCCAATGAGCAGAGAGCCCCATGTGGGGCTCGATCCCAGGACCCCAAGATCATGACCTGAGCTGATGGCAGAGGCTTTAACCTACTGAGCCACCCAGTGCCCCAGTAATTACTCATTTCATCAGGACTATTATTTAATATGAATGCTGTCTTCTCAGAATTTTAAATGTGGTTATGGTATTTTAGATTTAAGAGTTAGACAACCCTTGCTGGTTTCTTATTTTGAGTGATTATCAAATTAGATAAGTAAAGAAAACACAGGGAGTTTAAACAGGAGGAAGGGGGAAAGGCACTGAGGAAAGAGAAGAAGGGAGATGAGAAAAGGAGAATCTTTTAAAACATGAGTCATCACTCTATGGATGCATCCAGATTTATCATAGGTCTATATTTACTTTGGTTTAGTCATACAATTATTTAAAATAATTTAAAAACCCATCAGTACATACTTCAACATGTTTAGTTGGATTTTCTAAAAAAAAAAAAAAAATGCTATTATCCCTATCTAAAATATATACCATTCTATACAGAGGGTTCTGTTGTACTTTTTCTTAGCACTAGAGATGTGAGTCAAATACCAATTCATACTTTAAGTTTTTAAAATATTCTATTATTTAAATAACCAGAGGATACGACATAATGAAATTCAACAAATACTTAAGTGTGCACAATTTGTATGAATCATAAGGCCAGTCACTAGAGGAATTTCAAAAAGTGAATAAAATACAATCACTGTCTTCAAGGGAGAGTTTTATTCTATATCTAAAAATTAAACAAAGAGACAATAATATTAATGCAAGGCCAAATATGTATGCTTTAAAAATATAGCACAAAGTGTTACGCAGTTTTTAGAGGGGAGATCAGGGAGGGCTTCAGAGGTTGTTTTTGAAATGGGTCTTAAGGGATGCCTGGGTGACTCCATGCGTTAAGCCACTGCTTTTGGCTCAGATTGTGATCCCAGGGTCCTGGGATGGAGTCCCACATCAGGCTCCTTGCTCATCATCAGGCTTACTGCTCAGCAGGGAGACTTCTTCTCCCTCTCCTTCTGCCTATTTGTGCTCTCTGTGTGTCAAATGAATAAATAAAAACTTTTTAAAAAATAAAATGGGCCTTGGGGTACCTAGGTGGCTCAGTGGGTTAAAGCTTCTGCCTTCAGCTCAGGTCATGATCTCAGGGTCCTGGGATCGAGCCTCACGTGGGGCTCTCTGCTCAGTGGGGAGCCTGCTTCCTCCTCCTTCTCTGCCTGCCTCTCTACTTGTGGTCTCTGTCTGTCCAATAAATAAATAAATAAAAATCTCTTAAACAAAATGAAATGGGCCTTAAAAACTCAATGGATTTTTACTGGTTGGGGGGGAGTGGTAATTGAGTTAATCGAATGGGACAAATAACTAAATGTTAACTTTGTAACCAGAAGAGTCATCTTGGGAGCACATGGGTGACTTAGTCGGTTAGGCGTCTGCCTTTGTCTTAGGTCATGATCTGATCTCTGGCTCTCAGGACTAAGCCAGGAGTAGGGCTCCCTGATCAGCAGAGAGTATGCTTCTCCCTCTGTCATTCCCCCTGCTTGTGCTTCCTCTGTCTGTTGGATAAATAAATAAAAACTTTAAAAAAAAGTCATTTATTCCCCTGTTATTATTGTTCACTGGCACTGTTCAAGATAGCCCATAATCAGGGCGCCTGGGTGGCTCAGTGGGTTAAAGCCTCTGCCTTTGGCTCAGGTCATGATCCCAGGGTCCTGGGATCTAGCCCCACATTGGGCTCTCTGCTCAGCAGGGAGCCTGCTTCCTCCTCTCTCTGACTGCCTTTCTGCCTAATGTGATATCTGTCTGTCAAATAAATAAATAAAATCTTAAAAAAAAATTAAAAAAAAAAGATAGCCCATAATCATATACCAATCCTTTAAAAATACAGGATTGAAATTCTCTCTCCCTTTGCCTACTGGCAGTTCTATTTCCCACCATAAAAGCTTTATGCCAGATATAGTCATTATTAGCACATATGCAATTGGTAAATGGGGGAAATAATGTCAACATAATGCAGAAATTACATTTGTTTGTTCATTATTTTTCCTGGCATACTTGCATTTTGAAGTGATCAGGGAACAAGCCTTTTCACGATTAAGTAAAAAACCTTAGCAATATAAAAACTTTAAGAAAAAAAGCAGACAATTCCTCAGGAACGCCTTTCTTCAGTGCAAGTAGAGGCTTGTTTGGATCTTTAAGAACTTTTAAGATTTTCACAATAGTTTATATGGTGAAGTTGCACAGTGTAAATGAGTTTCTCCTGTGTGTGTGTGTGGGGGGGGGGTGGCCACAGATAGAGAAGGCTAAATTTTGGATCATATTTTTAATTTTGATGAAACTGCTTCTAATTGGAAGCAAATGCCCTCCAGGACCTATGTGTGTAAGAAGGAAGCCTGTGTTCCAGGGTTAAATGTTCTATAGCAGTGCTATTCAATAGAAATATGAGACATGTAATACAATTTTAAGTTTTTGAGTAGTCACATTAAAAAAAAAAGATTTTATTTATTTATTTGAGGGAGAGAGTGAGAGCAGGAACACAAGCAGGGGAAGAGGGGGAGGGATAAGTAGGCTTCTGGAGGAGCAGGGAGCCTTATACAGGGCTCCATCTCAGGACTCTGGGATCACGACCTGAGCCAAAGGCAACCGGTTAAGGAGTGAAGTATCCAGGTGCCCCTAGTAGCCACATTTTTAAAGAGTAAAAAGAAACAAGTGAAATATTTCAACACGTAACCAATATAAAAACTATTAATGAGCTATTTTACATTCTTTTTTTCTTACTAAATCTTAGAAATCTGTTGTATATTTTACATTTATAGCACATCTCAATCAATTTGGATTAGCATATTTAAATGCCCAAGAGGCACACATGGCTAATGGATACCATATTGAGCGGCATAGATCTAAAGGATAACCGAGAAGTTGAACACAAATGCCAGTGGAGGTTTAATTGGTATTATTTTTTATTAGCATAGTAATTTTTATTGTCCTCAAGTAACAATGTTGCATAGGTTTTGAGTGTCTGCTCCTAAGCCTATACGTTTTCTGTAAGTCCTGTTATTTATAGTGCACAATTTTAAAGAATACTTGTTTTTTCCTGTACATGCATTCCTGGCCTTCCTCTCAGCCATGGGTAGTCATATGATATGGTTATGAGCAATGTAAAGGAAGTCTGTGAAGTCATATGGGAAAATTTTTCACCCTGATAAGAAGAGAAAGGCCACAAGGAGAGAGCTGAGCCACCACCCTCCCCCTACCACATCTCTTTCTTTCTGTTTGAAACATTTGATATGAGAACATGATGTTTAGGGGTGTGCGGGTGACGCAGTCAGTTAAGCATCTGTCTTCAGCTCAGGTCGTGATCTCAGGGTCCTGGGATCAAGTCCCACATCAGGCTCCCTGCTCCGTGAGGAGTCTGCTTTTCCCTCTCCCTGTGCTCCTCCCTGTCCCCACTCATGCTCGTTCTCTCTCTCATTCTCTCAAATGAATAATTAAAACATGAAAAAAAGAGAACATACTGTTTGAAGTTATGGCAGCCATCTTGTGACTAGGATAGAAGATTCATTAATATGTTGAGGATGGCAGAATAGAAAGGCATCTTTGCTGATCAGAGATGAAAATGCAATGAGGCAGCTAGCCATGCAAATATGGTGGTGGGAGGGAGGCTGAGGCAGAGTTCTCTAGCACAAGGAAGGGTGCTTCAGCAGAGAAGATGTCCTCAATGGGCTTTGCATAATATTCGCAAATGAGGTTCACCCTTTTCTCTCCCCTCCTCCTCCCCCTTGCTAACCGATGACAACATTCTTTAAGTATGACAGGAGTGCTGGAATTACTCCCAACACTTAAAAGACTGCAGAATTAGAAGCAGCAGCAAAATTTCCTTGAAGTCCCTTATCATTAAGGTTCCATGCACAAACATGCACATTGGCTGTTATATATGTATTTAATACTTGAAAAAATGTTTAAAGTTATCTATCCTGAAAAATATTTCCACGACTCAGTTAATAAGATTATATTGTGTTGATTCAACCAATTTTGAATAATTGGTAATGCATATTAGATTCATTGTTCAGCAATTTCTTGTCTAGAGGTCACAGTAATTCAAGAACCCAGATTCACATAAATATGTGGATAACAATGGCAGCAGTTTTTGCTTTTTTTTTTTTACTTCTTTTTAGTGTCAGGGTAATAACAGGACAGTGTGCCCAGAATGCTGCTAAAAAAAATGGTATGGGTCACATTTTCAGCTACTGATTGTGGAAATTTTGGTAAGTATATTTCCTGCTGAGTCATATGACAGACTAAATGGGTAACCAATCCATTTATGAATTTCTTTTATTCATCAAAGGATTTCTTTTCAGTGAACAAAGATGAAGTTTTATTTGACCACTTACCAGTCTTACACTAACATTTTTATCACATGTAAACAAACTAGGCGTCTCAAAGGATTCACAGTTCTTTATCAACTCTTCATCCGATTCCCATACTTAATTTTCATTAGAGTCATCTCTTCCAATGCAATAAAAGTATTCAGTTTGTTTTACAGTTGTTGATTGTGTTGACAAAGTAAGCCAGCCGTCTTTATGAGTCAGTCTTAATCATTAAGGTGAACAAAGAATCAATTCACCTTATCTACATTTCTTTTCCTTCATGAAGAAAATGTCAATGCAATCCTGGCTTAGAAAACTGGTTATCACCTTCCTCAACCAAATGACTGTACTTCTAGATAGCAGAGCAGGATTTTAAAGTTAATTCTGACTTTGGCACAACTATGTCTTAAAAGGTAAGTAAGTATCCAAACTATCAGATTTACTAAATTTTACTATCATATTGAACATAATAAAAAACATTCCAGCACCTAATTTATTTATTTGAGAGAGAGTCTGAGATCACACGCACCTATGTGAGCAGAAGGAGAAGGAGAGAGAGAATCCCAAGCAGACTCCAGTGCCCAGACCTACCCTGCCAGACCCCATGATCCCAAGATCACCACCCCAGTCAGGCTCAGCCAACTGAGCCATCCAGGTGTCCCTGGGGCTAATTTTTTAAGGTGAAGGCTCCATGTGAACCATACTGCAGATGTCCAAAGCCTTCAAAATTTGGCCCCACCTGCATACGTCCATACATTTTTTTCTACCGAATTTCATGCTACCTAAAAAAAAAAAAATCTCACCTTCTTCTGTAGAAATTTTCTTCTATCCCAAGTCCAAGTCTTCGCTTAAAACTTAACAAATAGAGTGCAATAAAATTGCCAAATTGCTAACCTCTATGCTTTTATCCAATTCTAAGATAAAGATTCAGGTTTGGCTGTATTTACCAGTTTCGTGTTTATTTCTGAGCACATTAAAGTACATCAATAGAAATGCCTCCATAAAGACACTTAAAAATCAACCTTCCTTTGTGTTTTCAGATTCATAAATCTACACCACTAAGTTCTACCAGATATTCTCATTTTCCAAGTATCATGGACTTCTAAACCATCAGAAACGGATTCGGAAAGCATCTTAAAACCATCTCTTAAAATTTGCTTGTGCTTTTAATGGCGATTGCTTCTAGAGTTACCTCCCTTTTTAGTTTCAAAATTTGCATGGCTGCCTTTTTGAGTTTGTTTCAAGAGTCAGTCTTAATCATGCAGGTACTGCTAGGGATTTGCTCGACCCAGATGGCTTTCCGGCTAGGCTTTTTTGCATCTTTTCCATAACAGGTATCTAAGTACTACCTGCGCTTTTAGGTTTACCGTCGCTGCTTGCCACTTCTTACTAATGGTTACAGTGATGCCCCCTCCTTCGTCACGTACATTATAAAGCCCTCCCATGGCAGGTCTGACAAGGCAAGGATTTCTGAATATTCAGGGTTTTCATTCCCGTTCGTATTTTCACTAGCTTCGGACTTAAGACTTCACACGTCCCGTTCTCAACTTCCAGAAAAGCACGACTTTCTCTGTGAATTAACATACACAGCAAGACGCTCGAGTAAGCGCCGGCGCCCGAGCAGCAGGACCAGCGGGCGCCCGAGCTGGTAAACAAACGCCGCGCAGGCGCAGTGGCAGCAGGAGGGTCAACCGCCGGCTTGGCAACCCCTGGAGCATTTTTCGTCAAGTTTAAAGTGAAAAAGCAAAACAAAACGCCGCTTAGGGTGACAAAGTGCTTGGCTTTTTCTATTTTTACTAATTTCTGCCCCCCACCCCCACCCACCGAGGAACAGGCGCGGTTTTCGGGGCCTTGCAGAGAAGTCTGCAGAATTCCTCGTCCCCGAACACTTGCCGCTAGCCTGGTGGCTGGTTGACCAGCCTCGCTTGCTCCTGCCGCCGAGTCTCATTCTCCTTTATTTGTTTACGGCACAAATCCACCCAGTTTGGGGGTGGGGGATGGGGGGAAGATGGGGAAAGGGCGCACCGCGCCACACAACACTTCCTAGTCTCGGGGCTTCCTCAAACCGCGCGAGACCTGCCCGAGCGCAGAGAGGCACGTCCGCGGGTACGTGTGCGCATGCCCCCTGAGTAATCCTTGGGAGCGCGAAAAAGTTTTGAAACTTTCCGCGACGTCAATAGTAAACTAAATCTGGCCCTCCAGAAAGGTGTGGCGGGGGTGGGAGGGGGCGGTGTTCAGGCGCGCGACACTACGTTCTTTTGAGACTTTGCCGTCACAACTCTGCACGACTGCATGGTCGTCCCTTCTTTTCGTTATTATATATTGGCCGTGAATTCTGTGTCAGAGCCAGTTTCAGCCAAGCCAGCAGTAAAGGAGTCGGGGTCGAGGAGCGGATCCCAGTCTTAAAATGAGGGTGATGACTTTGATGTGTTTGGAAAGATAACTCGGGGAGCCACTTAAAGGAATAAATCTGAGGGTGCCAAGATTTTTTTGTTCCCCCTTACTGGAGACTCAGGGAGACTGGGCTGAACTAAGGTAATGCAGTGGGAAGGAGATGATAAATGAAGGCAGTAGCTATACAGCACAAGGGAGAGGTGAGACTAGAAAGACCACTGTTGTCAGTAGAGAACGTTCCTTAAAGTCGTGTGAACCTATGCATGTTCGTAAACAGAAAGAAAGGATTAGGCCATGATTTTTAAGGTGAAAATTAGGAAGTCCCTGAGTGAGTAGAACAAGGGGATCTTAAAAGCCATAGTCCTGAACAAGGGCTGAGGTTAGGGTTAGAAAGAACAGTTTAAGGTCACAGGACCGGGGAATTTGGGAACTGCCTTGAGTTATCTGCCTGACTAATGTTACCTCTTTTGCAGGATACACGGGACACCTGCACACAAACGTTGGATTTTGTCCTGCATCGTCCGAAAGGTACCACCCAGATACCTGAAGTACTCTCTCCCAGTAACTCCCCTGGTTCCTACCACCTCCCACCCCCCCATACCTCAGCCAGAATGAAATGTGAATTTTGTGAAATGGTGGAATTTCGTCCCTTAGACATACCACTAGTGCATTACAAAAATACGTGCTTCTAGTTCCAGCTTTCCAATTCGCTAGGTATTGGAGTCCATTTTGATACTGGCAGCAATGTTAGGCAGCTTAGCCACTCTATGTTGATTTTTTGTGTCCTGTATGGTGTACAGGACAGAGTACCTAATTAGGGACAGAGTACCAAATTTTACTAGCCCACCAAAGCAGTGGTGTGTAGGTAGGTAGTATAACTTCATCTGTAATAGAGAAAGCTTCAGGATTTAAGTCAGCAATGATGGACAAAGGATCCAGGTATGAATTTTAAAATGGAAGTACTTCAATAAAGACTCAGTAACTACCCTACATGGTAGTTTCCTAAAAAGTTTTCCCTTGGAGCACTTCATTCCATTTTAGCAGCCTAAAGTACAGCCTGGTAGCAGGGCTCTATGTGTGCCATTCGTGGGGAAATGTTCCAGGAAAAAAATCATGGATGCAGTGGAATAGGATTTCTGGGATAAAGGTTAGGTGTCTTGTTTTAGGAAGCGGGATCATCTAGCTGTAGGAGGCATGACATTTCAGTATGGTGTCACAGAAAGTGTGTAAAATTGGAAATCAGATCTGGGGGTTGCCTTGGTTGATTATGCCAGTTACTCTGTGTGACTTGCCTGTGCCTCAGTTTTCTTCTTTGTAAAATAAGGATAACAGTGCCTACCTCATAGGATGATTGTAAAGATGAAATGAGGTACTATTTAGAAGGCTGCCTAAGTTACTACATAGAACTTGATATATAATTTATGATCAACAAATGAAAGTGTCTTCCCCTGAGCCTCCCACATTTATGCATGCTATCTGCCCCTCAAATATGGAAGCTCTGTGTAGCATAAAGCCATCTGTATTTAAGACAGGTTCTCTACCTTGCCTTCACCTTAGAATTACCTGGGGAGGTTTTAAAAAATGCCCAAGCTGCCCCCTCAATCAATTAAATAGAATCTCTGGTAGTGGAGTTTGGACATGAGTAATTTTTTAAAGCTCATTTGCTACTAAAGTTAGAGCCACTGCTTTAAGAGCTCCCTCTAGGGCGCCTGGATGGCTCAGTCGATTAAGTATCTGCCTTCTGTTCAAGTCATGTTCCTGGGGTCCTGGCAGCAACCTCTGCATGGGGCTCCCTGCTCAGTGGGGAGCTTGTTTCTCCCTCTCCCTCTCCCCACCCTCCACCCCAGCTTATGCTTGCTCTAGCTATCTTTCTCTCTCTTAAATAAATAACTAAAATCTTTAAAAAAAAAAAAAAAAAAGAGGAGTTCCATCTAGAAGAAGGCGAAGAAAATTAGACCTGTGGTTTAGGACCATCTATCTGTATGGCTATATATTTGAAAAATTTGTAGAGGAATAAAGGCTAGTGCTTAAGATGGGCAGATGACTAGGGCATAGTGGGCTATATTCAGGAAAAGAGGCCACTATGACAAGAATGTGGTAAACATCTGGATTTGGGAAAGGCAGGTGATGATGTCATTAATACAGACCTCAGGAGTACATGGGCCTTGCTGTAGAGATGGAGGACTTTGAGTCTCCCAAGTTGATCCTTTGAGCTAGCACAGGCAACACAGATGATGATGTCTTTATTGCTTTACCATGTGGTAAATGTTGGACTGATGTCCACAGTGGGTGAGGCGACCTCTTATAGCTGGATCTACCCTGTTGCAGGGGCATCATGACATCACTGCAGTGTGTATATGTGGGTGTTCTCTGGTGGAAAGGTGCTTGTCGGAAAGCACGTGCAGCCGGCCATTGACAATGAGACCTATCAGGGTTGTTGTGGCTGTTCTCACGACACAGTTTTGTTCGTACTAACAAATAAGAAAGGGGAAATGCAAGCCTGTTTTTGTAGCCTTTTTAGTGAATAAAGAATTTATTGAAACAGAAGGAATGGCATGTCTGGTTCAGGGATTTGAGCTTCTAAGAGACAGGTGACTTTCTAGTAGGACGACTTTAGTTTCTAGGGATATAAGTGGTTCAGCAGTTGAAACCAACATATTCCTTCAGTCTTTGGGTGCCTAGACCCAACTGTAGCAGTACTGGCCAGGAATTTCTTCTGCCACACAGGGTAGCCTGTCTTTAATTGGGTCCCTTTTTTTTGAGAAGTGCATTAGTTTGTCTAGACCCTAGTGAGAGCACTGGGGAAATGAGTAAACATTATTGTCTAGATAAGGAGACAAGGGATTCAGACTGCAGGGGTCAGTAGTGAAAGCTTATAAAGTGGCAGAATAGCAGAATATGCCGAAGTGAGGAGTGGAATGGAGTAGGAGGATAGGAGACTTGGCGTAAAGAGGGAAGCATGTTGAAAGTTAGAAATAGGAAAATCTCAAGCAGTGACAGTTTAGACCAGCTTTTGTAAAAATATGTTAAAATAGGAGTGCTGCCGAGGCTCTTTGACAAGAAATACCACAGACTGCTCTATAGGTCTTTTGTAATTTATAGGAGGGTGGGAACTGACGAGGCTATTCTTGAACTCTCACCCCTATCAAGGGCATAAAAAGTCAAGATGAAGACGGATAAAGGGGTTTCGAAGAGAATATTTGAATGGAGTTACTGGAGTGTTGTTAGACAAGTCAGGGAAAGAGAAGTGGCCACACTCTTTTCCTAAATGTAAGCTTCTCTCTGTAACAGGCACAAACTGGGAGGAGGGAGAAAACCTTGAAGTCAGGTGGCAAAGTTTGATTATTACACAGGACTGGATATATATAACTCTTTTAAAGATTTTGTTTGTTCATTTGACAGAGAACATAATCAGGGGGAGTGGCAGGCACAGGGAGAGGGAGAAGCAGACTCCCCGCTGAGCAGGGAGCCGGATGTAGGCTGATCCCAGGATCCTGGAATCATGACCTGAGCGGAAGGCAGATGCTTAACCAACTAAGCCACCCAGGCGCCCAGGACTGGATATTTTAGTTACTAACTTTTCTTAACTAAAAGTTACCAGAAAAAGGAATGGGACTGCCTAAGTTTTTATTCAGGGATGGGAGAAAAAACCAACCCTTACAGAGTATTTTCACAGGGTCAGTGGAAAATAAGAATTAAGTTGCTTTCAGTTAGTCCCCCAAATTAAGTTTGTTCAATGCGCTGGAACATTATTGTTGAGTACCTTCTTTGTTTTTTTAATTCTGGAGGTATTAGGATGAACCGGATGACATTCCTCCCTATAAGAATTTATGAACACAGTGCAATATAATATATACGACGACAGAAGTAATATGTGTGAGGATTAAAGAAGTACTATAGTAAAAAGGAAGATATGAGTAACTTATTTTGGAGGGAGTGGGGGTAAAGGGACATAGAACCACACCCAGGATGAAACCCAGCAGGATTTGAGAGAGGACTACATGTTCCCAAGGTGGACAGGGCAGAGGACACCATGTGTCAAGTCTCAGCTGTGGAAAGAGCATAGTGTGTGTGTGTGGGAGAGCTACAAGCAGAGTGAAGGGTGTGCATAGCCAGGTGAGTGATTACAATAGAGGGGAGCTGGAGGCCACAGGTGTTGTGAGTTCAGAGTTGGGCTGTTGGCAGGTTCACCCATGGAGAGTTAATGGGATTGTAAAAACACATACATGCATACTGAGATGCCAGTCATTTCCTCTGTCATTCATTTCCTCCCTGTCCTTGCCCTGCACTTTTATAAAATTTGCCAATTATGGAGTGCTGAGACGGTAGTATGAGAACTCCTCTCCATCCTGCTGCCTACAACTGATGGGATCTAGCTGTGTATCTGACTTAGGCTGAGTCCAACAGACTCTGCCTCCTAAGAATATAGATCAGAACATTGAGAGACTGGGTCATGTATTTATCCCAGCTTTACTGAAATTACTGAAATTTACTGACAAAAATTGTATATATTTAAGATGTACAGTGTGATGTTTTGATATGCATATATGTTGTGAGATTACCAGTCAAGCTAATTAGTTTATCTGTATCACATAGTTACTATTTGTATGTGTGTGGTAAGGAAATGTGAAGTCTATCTTAGCAAATTTCAAATATATGATACATTATTGTTAACTCTAGTCACCCTGCTGTATATTAGGTCTCCAGTTTATCTTATAACTTATAACAGTTTATCTTATAACTGAAAGTTTGTACCCTTTGACCAGAATCTCCCTATATTCCCCAGCTCCCAGTCCCAGTAACCACTGTTTTATTCACTGTTACTAGGAATTTGACTTCTTTGGATTTGACATATAAGTGAGATCATGCAGTATTTGTCTTTCTGTCTGGCTTACTTCACTTAGTATGATGTCCTCCAGGTTCATCCATGTTGTCACAAATGACAGGAGTTCCTTCTTTTTTTTTTTTTTTTTAAGATTCAATTTATTTATTTGACAGAGAGAGATCACAAGTAGGCAGAGAGGCAGACAGAGAGAGAGAGAGAGAGAGAGAAGCAGACTCCCTGCTGAGCAGAGAGCCTGATGCGGGGGGTCGATCCCAGGACCCTGATATCATGACCTGAGCCGAAGGCAACGGCCCAACCCACTGAGCCACCCAGGTGCCCCAGGAGTTCCTTCTTTTTAAAGGCTGAAAAATACTTCTCTGTGTGTATTGTATTTCCTTTATCCATTCCTCTTTTGACAGACACTTAGACTGTTTCTGTATCTTGGCTATTATAAATGATGCTTTGATGAATATGGGATGCAGATATCTCTTTAAGATACTGATCTTATGGGGGATGGGGTTATGGACATTGGGGAGGGTATGTGCTTTGGTGAGTGCTGTGAAGTGTGTAAACCTGGCGATTCACAGACCTGTACCCCTGGGGATAAAAATACATGTTTATTAAAAAAAATAAAAAATAAAAAAAAAATACTGATCTTATTTCCTTTTGAGATATTCCCAGAAATGGGATTGCTGGATCATATGGTAGTTCAGTTTTTAATTGAGATTGGGTTACTTTGATAGGAGCATTGAGCTTGTAAGGTCATGCATGTTTCAGAGACATCTTGGCCTGTTGGGACCAGCCTTTGGGGGCCAGTAATGCAGGGTGAGCTGATATCAAAAGAGAAACAGGTGAATGTAGCCAATGAAAAGGGAATAGGAGACAATAGGCATTGTAGCCTCATAGAGAAAGACGGAGAGTCAGTGGCTGTCTTGGCTCTGACAGCTTTCTGGTCCCTTATTTCAGTCCCATCTAAGGTCCATCTTCCTGTTCTAGAGTTCTGTACAGCTCTTCTGAATCTTTATAATCTTCTTTTTTCCTCCCAAATAACACTGTAAGTAGCTAATTGTGTTCTCCTTTTCCTAATGTCTTGGCATCATGAAACCACATACCTTCCATTTAAGGAACACATATATGTAGCAGGGATACTTATTTCACTTATTACTGCTCAGCTATGTCTAGAAAGAGTGGGTATCTTATTTTTTATTCCAGAGTTTTCACCTGTGTATTATTTATTACTGTTAAACAAAATAACCTCAAACTGGGGTGCCTGGGTGGCTCTGGGGTGCCTGGGTGGCTCAGTTTGTTGAGTGTCTGCCATCGGCTTGGGTCACGATCCCGGGGTCTTGGAATCGGGCACCACGGTGCGCTCTCTGCTCAGCAGGGAGCCTGCTTCTTCCTTTCCCTTTGCCCCACCCCTGCTCTTGCTCTCTCTCAGATAAATAAATAAAATCTATTTAAAAAACCCCTTAAATACCCTAAATCTTACTAGATTAAAACAATAATAAACATTATCTCCTAATTTTGTGGGTCAGGAATTTGGGAGCAGCTTAGCTGGGCAGTTCTGGCTTGGGGTCTGGCAACATAGCTGCAGTCCTGATGTTGACAAGGATCTGCTGCCATGGCGACTCACTCAGCTGGTTGCTCGTTGGTGCTGGTCGGTGAGAGGCCTGTTTTCCATATGTGGGCCCCTTCACAAGATGGTCGAATGTCCTGACATGGTGGCTGACTTCCCCCAGAATGAGTAATCTGAGCTGTTAGAGAGCCAGACAGAAACTATCCTTATTACAGTCTGGCTTCAGAAGTTACATAGAACCCCTTCTGCCACATTTTTTCCACTGGAAATAGGCTACTAAGGAAGGCCCACATTTGAGGAGAGTGGTATTAGATACCACTGTTTGAAGGGCGAAATATCAAAGAATTTGTGGAGATGTTTTAAAACCACACACACATACCCCCCCCACACACACACAATGATTAGGTTACAGGAGGAAAAAATCCTAATTAGTTTCGAATATAGTTCAATTTCATTATTTAAATAATTCCTTTAAGTAGTTTAAGTCTCCTTTGGATAAAAATGTTTCATGTTTCATAATGCCTCCCAAGGATGTCCTACATCTTCTCTAATGGTAACATCCATTTATACAGGGTGGTAGGGTGGAGAGCAGTAACATCACATCCTTGTGGAATTGGTGAGAGTGATGGTACTCGCTGGCTTCATTTTGGACCTAGAGTATGTACTGGCAGTTTTTGACAAGATACCCCGTGTTGGCCCGATTGCTGGGGAACTTGCTGGTCTGTGATGCTGAATGAAGCCTGCAGTTGGTGAATTCATGACCTGGTTTTGGCTTTAGGCAAATCTCCCAGGGAATACTGGCTACTTCCCCTTGTGGACTCAGCTTCCTCTTGGCCCCTGCTGTGGAGTCACCTCACCTAGTCATGGCAGACCCTCTGGCTGTTAGTTCAGACTCCATGCTTCAGTGGAACAGGACAGCTTAGGATAGTTGACTCCTCTCTCTCTCTCCTGGAGGCAGAGATCCTCTCAACACAGAGGTAACTCACTGGTATGCAGAATAAGAGCTTCGTAGTGATGTGCATGTCCCAATCCCTGGAACCCATGAATATATTACCTTACAAGATAAAAGGGACTTTGTAGATATGATTAAATTAAGGGCCTTAAGAGGGAAAATTATACTGGATTATCTGGGTGGGTCTAATCTAATCACATGGGTCCTTGAAAGAAACTTTCCAGTCTGAGACCAGAGTCAAAGGCAGATGTGATTATGGTGTAATGGTTAGAAAGGTACAAAGTTGTTGGTTTTAAAGACAGAGTAAGAGGGCTTTGAGCCAAGGAATGTGGGTGGCTGGAAAAGCAAGGAAATAGATTCTCTCTGTATCTTCCAGAAAGGAATGCAGCCCTGCCATAACCATGATTTTAGTCCAGTAAAACCCATGTTGGATTTCTAACCTACAGAACTGTAAGATGATACATTTGTATTGTTTTAAGCCACTAAGTTTGTGGTAATTTGTTATAGCTGCAGTAGAAAATGAATACACTCAAATCCAACTTTGGCCTAGAAAGAACTCAGGCCTGGTTTCCTGACAGCTTTATTTTCCTTGATCTCTCTTTCTTTCTCACTAAACCTGAGCTGGAAAGGGCCAGACTCTATGTGGCACATACTTGTTCTACCATAGGGCAGTGTTTATTTTTTCATTCAGCTGCCAAAGTTTAAAGATAAGTAGAGTAAACACCCATATGCTCTTCACCTAGATTCACCAATTGTTAATGTTTTGCTATATTTACTTTCCCCTTTTGTTTATGTATATACATATATTTTATTTCTGAATGATTTGAGGGTAACTTGTATTTGTCTTGATACTTTATTCTGAATATGTCAGCATTTCCTAAGAATCAGAAAATTCTCCCATAAACTACAATTTCTTTCTCCCACCTAATATAGAAAACAATTCCATGATATCACCTAATGTTCATTTCACAATGCAAATTTCCCAGATTATCCCCAAAATATTTTATAGCTACTTTATAACCACTCTCTCTCCATTCCCAGACTGCATTTCACCAAATCCTTTGTTGTGGTCTTTAGTCTCTGAATCTCTAACAGCACAACTTTTTAATTCTTATTTCATGACATTGACTTAATATTATTTTTTTTATTTTATTTTAAATATTTTATTTCTTTATTTGAAAGACAGAGATCACAAGTAGGCAGAGAGGCAGGCAGAGAGAGAGGGGGAAGGAGGACTCAATCCCAGGACCCTGAAATCATGACCTGAGCCCAAGGCTAAGGTGGCTTAACCCACTGAGCCACCCAGGTGCCCCTATTTTATTTTTTTTAAAGAGGGCATATGAGCGGTGGGGTAGGGGGACAGAGGGAGAAGGAAAGAGAATCTTAAGCAGGCTCCATGTTGACACAGGGCTCAATCTCACGACGCTGAGGTCATGACCTGAGCTAAAGTCAAGAGTCAGACACATAACTAACTGAGCCACCCAGGTGCCCCATGACATTGACTTTTTGATAAGTCCAGTCGAGTCCCCTTGTAGAATATTCTTTATTCTGTTTGGCTAATTATTTCCTCATAATGTTTTTTCTTCTTCTTCTTCTTTTTTTTTTTTTAAGATTATTTATTTATTTATTTGACAGACAGAGATCACAAGTAGGCAGAGAGGAGGAAGCAGGCTCCCCGCAGAGCAGAGAGCCCGACGTGGGGCTCGATCCCAGGACCCTGAGATCATGACCCGAGCCGAAGGTAGCGGCTTAACCCACTGAGCCACCCAGGTGCCCCTCCTCATAATGTTTTATAACTTGTTCTCTCAATCCTGGCCTTTAAAAAAAACTAGACATTGTGAACAGAGGTTTGATTAGACTCAGGTTAAACATTTTTTAGAAAGAATATTTGATTAGTAATGTTGGGTAGGTCATATTGCTTCATTGTTAGGCACATAATTTCATGTTGTCTCACTATTAGTGATACTAAAAATTTGGTCACCTGGTTAAAATGGTGACCTTCCAGTCTCAGCATGGAAAAAGATACATTTCCCTTTGCAGTTTGCAAATAATCTACAACCTGTTCTCAAAAACTTTTCATCTGATGGTTTCAATACCCATTTTAGTCCTTGCCTGAATAAATTATTTCACTGGGAGCTGCAAAAATGCTGCCCTAGCTATTATACTCTACATTCATTAGCTGGCATTCTTCTGTGAAAAGAACTTTCTTTTAAGAAAACTATTTTAATGAATCTCTCGGTGGCCGGTTGGATAGTGGTTTGTTTTCAGTTTTGTTGAAAGCCATTAGAAAACTCACGATTTTTAATAGGGTTTGTCACTCCGTTATTGGGGCTGGTCACTGGTATCTCAAGAGCATCCCCAGTATTTCCAGGTGTTCCTTTGATTCCCAGGAGCTTTTTAAATTCAGGCTGTGTACCACTGTAGGATAAAGGTGAGTGAGAGTTCACCTTCTATGGTAGAACAGAAGGAAAACTAGTAGGTGGGAACCAAGAATCAGTATGGCATCCTGACTGCACAGGTTTTCAGGAAAATCAGCTTTAGAAAACGTACTTGTGGGGTGCCTGGGTGGTTCGGTGTGTTAAGCCTCTGCCTTCGGCTCAGATCATGGTCTCGGGTCCTGGGATTGAGCCCACATCAGTCTCTGCTCAGCAGGAAGCCTGCTTCCCCCTCACTCTCTGCCTGTCTCTCTCCCTACTTGTGATCCCTCTCTCTCTCTGTCAAATTAAATTTAAAATGATCTTAAAAAAAAATACTTGTGGAAGTTGAGGATCTAGAAATTAGTTCCCATTAAACTGTGTGCTTTGGGACCTCTTGGAAAGTTTTTGTCTGCCCCAGTCTGAAGACCTCTCTAGAGTGCCGAACACTCTAAGCAAATTCTCTCATGTTTGGTTGATGACAAGTAAAGGCATAAATAAAGGAATTTCAAGAATGACTTTCAAAAGAACGGCCTGGATTTCAAGGCTTTTGTTTTTCTGCACACTCCTGTTTTGAATTTCAGAAGCTGAATATATTAATTCCTTCTTTCTTTCCATTCTTTTTGCAACTTGAAATAGTGCCACACTCCCTATTTCCAAGGCAAATTGATTCCCAGGCAAAGGAGAAAAAAAAATCACATAAATCATTTTCAAAATATTACCCCAATTACAGGTATTGTGGAGTTTTAGGAGTTTGGATGGAGGACACTGTCTTTTTATTTTCTTCCAAATGGCCAGGAATAAGATTGGTGATTACAAATTTAAGATTTTTAAAGCAGAGTTAGTATATTATACCACATGTTTTATAAAAATCCTTAATAATATTCTAGATTATGATTCTTTGAAAAATTATTATTATTTATCATTAAGCTGTGATGTACACATTCAGTCATCCTAAAAGGAATGAATAATTTGGTCTTTTTTTTTTGGTCTCAAGTAATTTGAACCCATCTTTTTGATTTCTCCTATCAGAAGCCCTTAGTAGTGAACCACATCACATTACACTGACAGGTTATTTTAGTCTAGTCCATTTAGTCTAGTCTAGTCCATTATTAGTCTAGTCCATTATTAACGATGCAGAATAGTATTGTATAGTGTGCCTGCTCTGCAGTCAGGTTAAATAGTTCCAAAGTCTTGTTCCACACTAACTAGCTGTGCAGTTCAGAGTATATTCCTTATCCTCTGAAAGCTTCAGTCTCATTTATAAAACAGGAGAGCTCCTTATAGTATCTGTCTCACAGTTTGGTAGGAGGACTGACTGACATGTGCTAAACACCTGGGACATGTTACATATTAGCTGTTTGTGTTGTTCTTGTCATTACTACTGGCAAAGAAAAGGGAGATGATATTGAAGTCACCATCCTGCTGGCTCTCTAAGAATTTCTTCAGACACCTCTCCATCTTTCCTGATAAATGAATTTTCTGAAAGCACCAAGCATCAGAATTAGCAGAGTTGAAATCTTCTATGAGTCTTATATAGAAAAACTGGAATTAACCTGACTTTTCTTCTAAAATAAAAGAAATAAATATGTCTTAAGATGTGAATGTTGAGCAAGGAAGGAACTTCGATCTTGAAATTATACTCCAGCTCCCTGTGAAATCTCTCTCTTTCTTTTTTTTTTTTTTTAACAGAATTTTCATTCCTGCATATTGAAAGTATTTTTGCCCGCCAAAAATAATATTTAGAATTGCCATGCTAAGGACTCTGAGTTAGAAACAATCGGTTTTATGCCAGCCTAATGAGACAAACGTAAAGCTAGCTTAAATTCCTGATTTGGGGGTAGTCCAAAATCTATCCAAAGGATTGACCTTGAACTAATCAAGTTTATTTTTATTCAAAATAATTCAGCAGCTCACATTAAAAAATATTTGTCGTTTCTCCCATAACATTGTAAAGCATTCGCAAATTGTTCCTTGTGTCAGCAGTCAGGTGTGATTCTAAAGCATCTCCCAATTAAGGCTATTGGGACTCCGGTAAATGGTGTCATAAAAGTCAGAAGCCCCAACGTGAGGGGAAATTGGTTCCTATGTCCTTTCCTCCTACTCTGGGATGGCACTCCACAGTCGTTCTGTGAAGCTGGCATTTTCATTCAGTTGCACCTAAATAGACCTTTAGGGGAAAGAAGCAGTGGAATATGGGGGAGTGACCATCACAGTGTCCATACTAATTTCCAGAATGCTTTTTTGAGATTTAGGGTCAGCAGCAATTCAGTAAGGTAAGGACTTACTGAATTTTAGGTAAATTTGGCTCTGAAAATGCTAATTGAAAGCCCTCCTCAGCAATTCAGTCTTTTTCCCACTCCCTTTCTTTAGTCAGCAGGGTCCCATGGTGACCGGTTCTGAAAGAAATCATCCCCTTCAGCAGTTACCTAGCACCATGGCAACAGGGACGTCAGCAAAGCAGGATAGACCCTGCACAAAACAGCTTCCACCAGACTCCCTCCCAGCCTCTCTAATTCAGCTCTGCCTGAGGCCTAGGAATGGGGCTAAGGACGTCTTGACATATATACTAAAAAAAAATCCTATGTGTTTCTGTGTTTTGTTTTGTACGTAAGCATAGATATATGGGCATATGGTAAACTGTGTTATGAGAATTTCTCCTTCCCCCAAAACATGGAGTGTATCTAAGGGGTGGGGATGGGTGGTAGAATGGGGACTGGGAGGTAGATAGGCATGGGATTTGGGGTTTAATGATATGTAAAAATTGTATTTATAAGGTAGCAATAAGTTGATAGTAGGGGCAGTCAGAGCCCTAATTATACAGCCTGATTTATAGTTGGACACAAGACCTCAGAGAAATATTTTAAAAATATCTTTATTTACCGGAGGATGAAATAGACAAATGGTTTTAATGAATGCTGAAAGGAGTGTAATGCTGTCCTTGGTGCTGAACACTCAGTTGTCTCAGACGTGCTAAGGGGGCTCCAGAAGGGAGTGAGGGAACACCTTGTCGTGTTAGGGTGTTGATGATAAGAAAGAAAGAAAGAGGCTGGGAGGAAAGTAACATTTCACTCCCTACCAAGCATCCCTGAATGTCCAGAATAAAATGTTCAGATGAAAAATAAAACAAAAAAGAAAGTGGAGAAGCCTTGAGGTTTGGTTGAATTTTCTCCTTTTCATATGGAGATTTTTGGTCAGAGCCAATCAGGTCAGAGATTTCTGCTGCTTTTGCTCCTGAAAGGAAAAGTGGGGGAAGGGAGATAGAAGATGGCCACATTCTCCCCTTGAGCCACATGATCCATTTCCCATGTGACACATTCCAGAGCCTTGGAAAGGAGAAGGGAGGGGCACCAAGAGAGTGGGGCTGGGGGCGGGAAGATGGTTTAACAGTCAACCCAGCACAGCGTCATCTTGTCTTCCTACCAGGAAGCAGGCTATGAGCCAAGGGGAAGGCAGAGGACAGAAATGAATGTGCTCCCAAGCTTTCCCGGTGGTGTATGGCATTCTCCAAACTCCTATGCGAGGGCTGTTCCTGACCGAGAAGACCCAAGGAGACCGTCTCTGAAATCAAGTCCAGATGAAGGTATGTGCCAGGGATCCCGTGGTATCGCGGCTGAAATTTGGCTTACAGGACATGACACCTTCTTTTTTCCAGGCAATTCGGAGATTTTTTTCCTGGCTTAGATTTGGTTAGGGGGCTTTAGATTTGTTACAGGTCTAGAAAAGATGCTTAGGTAGTTCTGTAAAATGAATTGATTCACCAGAGTAAGTGCCCCTGAAGAAAAATTGATGGAAATTATGTATAGTGATAATTAATAAAACAAAGCACTAATTGATGAAAATGATTTTTTTTCTTTGAGTCCTGGGAAGAGGAAACAAATAATATTACTGAAATCAACTAAATTTCTTTGTCCCTGCCATAAAATCTTGTTTTCTCCATTTTTAGTTGCTTATTCTGTGCCCGTGTTCCCAGAGGTGATTGGCAGTGGCTTAGGGAGCCTGAGTGGGCAGGCATGCTGTTTCTTTGTGCTGTGCAATTGTCTGCTTTCTGATGTTCCTGATACCAGAAGAGCTTATGATTTTTTCCGTCTCTGGTTTGGGATAGTAGAGTACCACTGACTTTCAAATCTTACAGAGTAGCTCTCAAGAAGGCTCCCAGGAAGTTCTCAAAGGAATCTTCCAAAGTTACAGGTTAAAATAATCTGTCATGTACTCAAATCTTGGTATCTTTGACCATTTCTACCTAGCACAATGAGGGAAGCTAGCAAATTTAAATTTTATTTCATCTTTGACAAATACTTAACAAAGTTCTTGCTGTGTGTGAGACGTCATTATAAGCACAAATAATCTGTCATTTAATCCTTATAGTAACCCTCTGGGGGAGGTATTAGTACTCACATTTTGGTAATGAAAAAACTAAGGCACAGAGAAGTTAGGGAATATTCCCAAGATCACACAGCTAGCAAATACTAGAAACAGTATTTGGACCCAAGAAACTTGACCTCAGAGTTCATGAGTTTAACTCCTAACCTAACCTATGCTTCTTCCCTGTTTGTGTTATTTCAAGTGATGTCAACAGTTGATTTGGCTACAAATTTTGTTCAGCTGACGCTACTAGAAGATCAAATCAGCTTGCCTGGCTGAGACAGATCTCCAGTGGAATCTATATTTATATATTAAATTATCCCAATAGTCATCTTCTGTACCCCCAAATACCCCAGTAAGTAATTGCCTGTTCTTCTCTTCCCTTTGAGCTGTATAGATATCTGGTAGTAAAATACTGTGTTACTATGGTGACCAGATGATGTCCAAAGGCAAAAAAGAAATCTAGAATTACATCATGGTTGATTTTTTTTTTAATTGAACTTAACATTCTTTTATCCGCTGAACCTAGTAACAATACCAGCCTAAACATACTATCTTTAAAAAGCACTTACTTGGTTTTCACAGTAAAATAAAAAAGATTAACAACTTCTAAAAATTATGAATACAAACTGTGGTATTGAATGGACTGGATTTGTTACTTTAAAATAATATTACCATTTTTCAAGGGAATAGATTTACTCTCTTTGCAAATTATTTTAGGTTTTAAGGGAAAAAGGAAGTCTTTTTTTCTTAACTTCTAGAAATTTCTGAAATATAGATATTTCTTCCATGGTCTGTATAGTTTCCCTTCTTGACAATAAATGATGACTGATCTCATTCTTATATGCTATAGGAAAACTAAGGGAAGTTACTAGGTTAAAGGTATAAGGAGGAAAAAAAAAGGGATAGAAATATAAAATTTGTGAAATTCTTTACTAAATGAGGTATTTCCCCTCAGGGTTTCATTGAAGAATACTTTGAAGAGTGGTTAGGTCCCCTACAATACTGAACTTTGGTCCTTTATATTAAACCCTGCATCCCTGCTGAAATCTGTTTCCCTGGGACAAGTACCACATTTACACTATTATAGTCTCCTGAAGTGAGCTTCTTGAGCAAAGGGACCATAGCTTCTCTCGTCAGGTTTCTAGCACTTAGCACTAGGCCTGGTTTATGGTAAGCTCTCAATACCCATTTGTGGAAGTTCTGTAAAGCATTCGGCCTGTATAGGGGCCCATGCCTGTTTTGTTCTGCATGTGCTCATAGGGAGGACAGTGGAGTAGGAGAGACCGGGGCAACAACCAGAATTATGTCTGAAATTTATATATGCTAGTCTGACTGACTCTGAAGCAGTAGCACACTAGAGTTCAAGAAGTATCCATAAATTCTTTCCTGGGGATTATGAATCCCCCTGACATTTTATTTATCTTTAGAATGAAGTTCTCCTGGTATTTGTATTTATATCTGGATATAGAGGCACCCTAACAATCTCATTTTCTTGTGGCGTTTGCCTGGCACCATCTCCCAACACTTGAAATAGTTCACCTTGGGTTGAGATTGAACATGTTGAAGTCAATTCTTGTCCCAGGCAGGCCTCTCCTAATCAGCTGTGGCTCCCAGTCCTCAGAATGCTGAACCAAGAGCTCACAGGACTTTAGACTCCTCCCCAGAGAATCCTAGGATCCTTAGTATTAGAGTAGATTGGAGCCAGGCTGCCTTTCCCAAACCATGGCAGCTAGGACTTAAGTGTTAAAGATTGTCTCAAGGTATCTGGAAATGTTGCTTAGGATTTGAATTCAAGTTAGCAGGCTAACTGGGGTTAGAATAGTCCTCTCTCTTGGAGCTCCTGTGTAACTCTTGATCTTGGGCTCATGAATCTGAGCCCCACACTGGGTGTAGAAATTATGTTAAAAAATATTTGAAAAAAAAAAAAGTCACTTCTCTTGATAATCACAAATATACCTGTTATATTATTCCTGTCTAATTAAGTCACTAAGGAGAGGAAGAATAGGGTTTGTAGATAAGGTATGGGTCCTTAAATTCTGTCCACTCATCCTCCTTACCTCCAGTGTTACCTGCTGAGTGAGTTATGCAGAAGAAACAGCTCTGCAGGCAACCCAGTAGGAGCACAAGCTGCATGACTACCACGCTCCTGCAGGGCTGCCCAAAGAAGCTGGCCTGGTGTCCTCTACAGGCTGAGGTCTGGAAGCCTTGCTGGGCTTCCTACTCTTCTCTCTCAAATCTCCCAGCTCTGCTCAACCAGCCGAACAGGAGAAGATCCAACAGAGAGAGAAAGTAGAGAGGTGTCCCTTTATGGAGAGGCCTTGCCAAATGTGCTTTCCACTTGGAGACTTGGAATGAAAGACGAGATAGAAAGGGTGCGGCAGTGAGCATGGGAAGTAGATATGAGAAAGTGAGGCCTGGGTCCTGCCTTTCAGGCACAGTCACTTGCCCACTGCCAGTAAACCCTGCCACCCGAGTCAGGCCTTGCCAGCCCACTGACTGGATCATTTCCTAGCATATGTGTACATAGGGAAGGAGGAGGGGATAGACAGAAGAACCAGAGTATGGATACAACTTCTCCTTTATGAACCAAGGCAAAAAAATGGCATGAGCTGAGAGGTGGTCTCTCCAAGAGGACAGTTTCAAAAGTAAAATAGGGGTACCATGATAAATATATTTTCCTGTTTATGGGGGCATATTCCCTCAGCTAAACTTTTGAAGCCATCATCTCATGGAGCCTCTCATTTGGCATACTTTCCTAGGCACTGGATGTCTGCATGTGAAATCCTGGTAGAGATTCTGCGATATAGGTTATTAGCCCCAACTTCTGATCAGAAAACTGAATCTCAGAGACATTTAACCAACCTGCCTGAAGTCCCACACAACATAGAGCCAGGATCTGAATTCTGTGCTCTTTCCGCTCTGTGACAAGTAAAGTTCTTTCCTCTGCATTCTTTAAAAATATATATGTTTTTGGATATTAGGTTAATATAAATACAGTTGTAGAAAATTTGGGAAATGAAGAGAAATGGAGAGGTGTAATGAAAATAGGGGCACCTGGGTGGCTCAGTCAGTTAAGTGTCAGGCGCCTGCTTTCAGCTCAGGTCATGATGTCATGGTTGTGGGATTGAGCTGCACGGGTTCTGTGCTCAGTGTGGAATCTGTTTCAGATTCTTTCTTCCTTCCTCTTCTGCCCTTCCCCATTCGAGTTCTGTCTCGCTCTCAAATAAATGAAAATCCTAAACACACACACACACAAGGACCCAGTCGGTTGTGCGACTGCTTCGGCTCAGGTCATGATCCCAGGGTCCTGGGATCGAGCCCCATGTTAGGCTCCTTACTCAGTGGGGAGTTTGCTTCTCACCTGCCTGCTGCTCCCCCTGCTTGTGCTCAGTCTCTCTCTCTCTTTGTGTCAAACAAACAAATAAAATATTAAAAAAAAAACAAAACAAAAACAAGAAGTGAAATAAAAATCAGTCATGATCTTGCCACCTAGAAACCACCACTGTTAAAATTTTTGTATATTTCTTTCTCAGTCTTTCTCAGTGCATTCAGTGATAAGGAAAGTAAACATTTGTTGAGCACTCCTTTTATTTCAGACATTGTTCTTAGCTTCTTTCTTGCATCATTTATTTTATTCTCACAACAAATCAATGAGGTGGGTACCATTATTATCCTAATTTCATTGGTAAAGACAATAAGGACAAAGATGTTAAGTAACTTGGTAGAGGTTACAAAGTATTAAGTGACCTGAAACCCAGGCAGGCTGCTTTACAGGAGGGTTTCTCAACATCAGCACTGTTAGTATTGGGGCCAGCTTACATCTGTGTTACGGGAGGCTATCTGACTTCACTCTAGAATGGTTAGCAGCGTCCCTGCCCTGTACCTACTGGATGTCAGTAACACACTCCTTCCCCAGGTGTGACATCGAGAATGTCTTCAGACATTGCCAGATGTCCCCTGGGAGGCAGAATGACCTGTGAACCACAGCTCTAAGAGCCCATACTCCTAATCACTGCATTATATAACCTCTTCATATTTAAGATCTGCAAAAATTGGGCTGCCTGGGTAGCTCAGTGGGTTCAACCTCTGCCTTCAGCTCAGGTCGTGATCTCAGGGTCCTGGAATCGAGTCCCACATCGGGCTCTCTGCTAGGTGGGGAGCCTGCTTCCTCCTCCCTCTCTCTCTCTCTCTTTCTCTGCTTGCCTCTCTGCCTACTTGTGATCTCTCTCTGTTAAATAAATAAAATCTTTAAAAAAAAATCTGCAAAAAGTTATTTTCTTCCACATCTAAAGAAGGAAGCATGCCTTCAAGTTTGGGTGCAGCCTATGAAACCTTCTGGAATATCAGTGGCTTTATAGATCATAGATAGGAGATTAGTTACTTCCAGAAAAATGCTTCTTAATAGACTTTTATAATAGGTTCATAGTATCCCATCATTGCCCAGTTTGAAAAATAACCATATTTCTGTCTCTTACAGTCTTTTTCCTCCATTCTCTGTGATAGGCACCCTTAGCCTTCAATAATTCAGATTTCAGGGACACTAGGGTGGTTCAGTCAGTTTAGTGTCTGACTCTTTATTTTGGCTCAAGTCATGATCTCAGGGTTCTGAGAGTGAGCCCTGCTTCAGCCTCCATACACAATGGGGAGTCTGCTTAAGATTCTCCCTCTCCTGTTGCCCCTCCCCTAGCTGTGCTCTCTCTCAAGTTCTTTCTCTCAAATAAATAAATAAATCTTTAAAAAAAAAGAATTCAGACTTCACGTGTACACTGTACACTTACGGTATAGTGGACTGTGCTTATCAACCATGGTGTCAAAATATGTCCCAAACAAAGGATGTCTGTTGCAAATAATTGCTTGCTAATAAATCAAATCCAATATTTGCTAGTGATTTTTTTTAATTAATTAGGACAAAATTAAGGATATTTACATAATAATATTCTTTTCCACATGCTTTCTTAGGTTGAGGATCTGGTGTTAGAGGTACAGGTCAAGCTCCTAGAGTTGCACATAATTCCTGGGTATTTCTGTAGGAGTGTGTTGCATGTATGAACACATTTGTCACATCTGTCTCTGAGGAAGAAAGGCTAAAAATGCCTGGTGTTGATGATTTGGGTCAACCATGACTGATGCGCAGAGGGGATTAAAGTAAGAAGCACTGAGAGAAGAGAGCAATATCATTTTAACTGAACAGATGTCTAAAAATATACAGTACTAAAATATATATTAACCATGTGAAACATGCAAATACACATTCAACATTTTTTAAAAAAGATTCTTATTTATTTATTTGAGAGAGAAAAAAAGAGTGAGAGAGAGCATGAGAAGGGAGAAGGTCAGAGGGAGAAGCAGACTTGCGGCAGAGCCGGGAGCCTGATGCGGGACTTGATCCCGGAACCCTGGAATCATGACCTGAGCCTAAGGCAATGGCTTAACCAACTGAGCCACCCAGGCACCCCACATTCAACATATTTTCAGTGACAACTGACTACATACAGTTGCATAATTTGTCCATGAAAAATGCACATGAAAGCAAATTCAAATCTAACTTCTGCTCTATGAACGTAAAGGTTTGCTTTCTCAGGACACCCTGACTGACGATAGTGGTGTGGATCAAAATTTACCCTGTGTGTTGCTGTGAATTTGCTGTGAGACAGAATATACTTCTGAAAATCAGAGTTCTTAGTAACTCTCTGTGTAGAGTTTGTACTCCGTGCTTAACAACAACTTCACCTTCTTTTCAAATTCCTGTAAATTGCATCTCTGTAGTTCTTTGCTTTGAGTGTGATGTGTCTGGTCTTTGCCTCCTTGCTTCTTTCTTATTTAAGTTGCGCAACTAGAGATGTTGATACTGAAATCTGAGCTTGAAAAATGAAACTAAATGCTTACCTCCAAAACAGCTGTTTTCCTCTACTTTAGACTCAGTGAGCACACAGCTACTATTTAAAAAAAAATGTCTGTGGTAATGAATTAAATTGAATTTGGGGAGGTGCATATGCCTTGGCCAAACTGTCTACTTCTGAATTCGAAAGACTCCATATTGGAAAGAGAGGTGTGGGAAATTGGTAGAGGATAGCCAGGGGTTCTAGTAAGTGTCTCTCCCCTCTGAGAAGCTTGGTAGTAGATAGAAAGGCAGACAGACACAGCTGGCAAGTCCTCTTTGACCAGACCACTTCTTGCAGGGAATCTTCAGTCAGAGATTGTTAGCACTTCCAGAATAATTACCGGAGTTGTTGGGGAGGGCTGCTTAGCTGGCCTCTAGGGAAAATTCATCCCTCCTTTGGAGACCCAAAGGATATCAGATCTTGGATATCAGAAGCTCACAGAAGCCCCAGCAGCCCTAACTAACTTCCCTCTCCTCCCACCGAAATGCACTCTTGGGGTGAGCTCTCTGCCAGGTGAAAGTAGTGAGTTATAAATTAAACAAATGTGTGTTGCTCATCACAATGTCTACCTATCAGTTTTAGTTCATAACGCTAAAAGGACTTCAGAAATCATCTCGACCAACTCACATATGTTATAGCCATGGAGATTCTGAGAGGTTGATTTACTTAAGGTCCTTACCGTGATATAGAAGTAAGACCTGTGTCTCTTGTCTTGCTGTTCAGTACTTATATTCAGAATTAGAGCCCAGGTTTCTTAGCCCCCAGTCCCATGTTTAAGGTAAGCCAGAAAGCACTATACTGTTTGAGCTTCTCAAGGTTTCTGATATTCGAGATGCTGGGGGGTAGTGGAAGGTAGTGGTAGGATGGCTGGTATGAATTTTAATGTTCACACTGAATTATCAAAGAAATGGCTATATTGAATTAGTTTTTATTACTGCAGAACAAAGTAGCACAAATTTAATGGCTTAAAATAACAGTTATTTCTTATATTGCAGTTCTGCAGGTCAGAAGTCTGGGTGGGTTGGCTGGTTTCTCTGCTTTGAGTCTCATAGGCTGAAATCAAGGTGTTCGCAGGACTGTGTTCCTTCTTAGAGGATGATGACTCCTGTAGGCTCTTTGCAGTGGTTGGCAAAATCCAGTGCCTTGTGGTTGTAGGACTAAGGTCGCATTTTCTGGATGGCTGTTAGTTGAGGCCATCTGTAACAACTAGTGGCCTCTCCCTGGTTATTGCATTGGAGCTCCTGGATCTCAGAGCCAGCATGTCTGCTCCTTCTCATGCTTGAAATCATTCTCTGACTTCTTTTGCCTCCTCTCTCTGCTTCTAACCAGAGAGGATCCTCTTTTTTAAGGGCTCGTTAGTTTGTGGCCACCTGGATAGTCCAGGATAATCTTCCCATTTTAAGTTTCATAACCTTAATTATATATGCAGAGTCCCTTTTGCTGTGTGGCATGGACATCTTTAGGAGGCCAGTCTGCCTACTACATACATTACTTCCTTTAAATAACAGCAGGGTTCTATCCTTTCAGGCTAATGGGAAAGTCAGTGACAAGCATTTCTGGGATTCTCTTCCTCTTCCTAGGTCCTGGGGCTTGCAAACCCAGCAAAATATATGGGTGGTCCCTCTAACCTTGGATCCCCTCTGATCATGGCAGAGGTATAATTATGGTCTGAGGTGGTGTGTATGCTTGAAAGCTGGGAGATCGAGGCTTTGGTACCCGCCTTGAGGCAGTGGACTCTACTTTCTGCCAGGAAGTCTTTGGATCCAGCCCCTCTGCTGCACTCCTCCATTACCACTTGTCACTTACCTGGAGTG
This sequence comes from Mustela lutreola, assembly GCF_030435805.1. Classification (NCBI taxonomy): domain Eukaryota; kingdom Metazoa; phylum Chordata; class Mammalia; order Carnivora; family Mustelidae; genus Mustela; species Mustela lutreola. Next base: position 95,141,137 of record NC_081297.1, read on the forward strand.
CAGTGGGGAAGTGAGGCAAGGGTCCCAGGCCTACTCTATTTGTATAGCATAACACCCACTCATAATAGAGTGCAAGGCAGTGATTTTTGTTATATTTACAGAGTTGCACAACCATAATCGAATTTCAGAACCTTTTCATCATCCCCAAAAAGATCTCTTGTGACCATCCAGGCCTGCCTTTTACATGACTCCAGGGGCCACAGCCACATCCTGGTTCCTACATCCTTGTTTCTTCCTCCTACACTCTGTAGAAATCCCCCTCAGAGAACTCAGCCTCCAGAAAATGAAAGCCAAGGACACGGTTGTCTTGGGCCCAGTGATACGACTCTCCTCCAAGACAAGGCAGCATTTAGGGTCCGGGTTCATTCTCAGAAGGGAATAGGAAAGAATCTCAACAAGAAGCACAGCACAGATCAATACCCCCAGTGACTTATCTTGCCTCTGTACAATGTGCGGGAGTCATCCAGTTGCAGTTATTATTGGACAGCCCTGACTCCATGGAGCAGTGACCTGCAGGGGAGTGAGTCAGACCTCCTCCTTCCCCCCCTCCGCCCGCTTCCTTCCTCCTCTAAGCAGAAACGAAGGCATTCTTTGCTTCCTGCTTAAATGACCCAATGATGATGCAGTGTGGAGTGGGATGGGAGAATAGAGGAACACATCTTGTACAAGAGTGCAAGGAAGTTTCCAGAGGCGCTTTGTCCCTCCAGGGCTCACTTGCCCCTTTTTTTCTCTTCCCCACCCCATCCCCCACCATGTGATAGGTTCTTTGGATTGCAGAGAAGTCTGAGTTGCCTCAAGGGAAGCAGCCTATAACAAGCCCTAAGGCCAGGCCTCAAGGAGTCTGAAACTTTGCTCAGGATCTGAAAACTGGCTGGGGATCCAAGGCAGCTTGGTGACTTGGTTTCCATGTCCTGTCATCTGTCTGCAGGAGGAGTCTTAGAGAGTCTACCATAGATGGCCCTGTTCTTCTCTGTTTTGGCTCCTACTGCTTCCATTGCTTCCTTGACCATCCAGCCCCAAAGCAGGCCCTCCTGCCATGCTCTGCTCTTTAGCTCTTTTCTGCTCATTACAACTTACTGTCTTTATTTATACTTATTTATTAATCTTCTCCACATCCCTCCACAATAGTAATAATTAGACTGTGATCTTCATGAAGGGAGGGGCACAGTTTTATTGGCCTTTGTATACATGGTTCTTAGCACAGTACATTCTGGCACAGGGTAGGATCTTAAAATGTTTTTATGGAATGATGAATGAATTAATGAAAATGAGCAAATAATCTGAATAGACATTTTTCCAAACTTTGGTATTCATCTGCCAACTGGATAGCTCTACTTGGGTATCTAATAAGAATGCAACTCACCCAAAATAGAATTATTGATTTCCAGCTCCCCAAACTTCCCCCCCATCTCAGAACCTCAAGCCCAGGGAGTCATCCCTGCCCCCAAACCCTGTCACACATCAGCAAATCTTGTTGGCTGTCCCCAAAATATTTTCAGTATTGATCTACTTTTCTCCACCTACATCACTACTAGGTCTAAGCCATCATTATCACTTACTTAGGTTATTGTAATAGCCTCTTAACTGATGCCCCCCACTTCTCTTAGCCACCTACACAGCAATTAAAGTTGTATTTTTAAAACATAAATCAGGTCATACTCCTATCACGCCTTTGCATAAAACCTGCAATGGATTTCACTGCAGTAGGAATACCTGTGCCCGACAATGCTGTGTGATCTGATTCCCTTCCCGCCTTGCTGATGATTATCAGGAACCATTTCCTTCCATATGCATCTGCTCCAGCTTATAGCTTATTCCTGCCCCAGGGTTTTCGCACACATTGCTCTGCACAGAATGCTCTTCCAATTTTCACATGGCTGACTTCTCATCACTGGGGTTTCAGCTCTAGTATCACTTCTTCAGAGAACCTTTCTCTGGCCACTCCATCTGAAATAAGACCCTGCATCAGTCTGGATGATTTTAGAGGCAAATAACAGAAAACTCAGAGGGGCTTAAAACCATAACATATTGCTTATTTAATGAGTCTAGTGATGGATGCACCACAGTGTCAAGACACTGGGTAGTATCTTTGTGAGTCCCAGGACTTCCTTGACCTTCTAAGATATGACCCAGTGCCCTGACATCATCACATGGCAAGATTACATAGGTGAGAAGCAAGGGGCAGCCAGGCCCACAAGAGAGAACACTCTGCATGCCTCTTTCCTCTTACCAAGAAAGAGACATTTTTCCAAGAGCTTCCCAACACCCTCCTAGAGATTTCCTCTTGTCTTGCCAGAAGCAGAGGATGTTGACGTGACCATCCCTAGCTGCAAGGGATGGTGGAAAGTAGTTATGTTGCCTTTTCAGCCACTTGACAGAGGAAGGTAAGGAAGAAGTTGGGAATGGCCATTAGGTGACCAACCAGTCACCTATCATTCCATTTCCCATGGACCCCTGGTACCTCATCCTGCTTTATTTTCCTCCATAGCACCAACTATTTCTTTACTATGCACTTATTTGTTTGTTTTGCTGTTATTCACCCCCCCCCCCCCGCTTCCCCAGAGATAAGCTCCATAAAAAGCAGGAACCTTGTCTATCTCGTTAACTTCTGTACTTCCAGTAGTTAGCATAATCCTGTTCATACTATGTATGAAAAGAATATTGGGGGGCACCTGGGTGGCTCAGTGGGTTAAAGCCTCTGCCTTCATCTCGGGTCATGATCCTCAGGGTCCTGGGATCGAGCCCCACAGCAGGCTCTCTGCTCGGTGGGGACCCTGCTTCTCCCTCTCTCTCTGCCTGCCTCTCTGCCTACTTGTGATCTCTGTCAAATAAACAAATAAAATCTTAAAAAAAAAAAAAGAATATTGGGTAAATGTGAAATAGAAGATGATTTTACATATACCATCGTAACAACATAGTCATTTCTTAGGGTGAAGTTTCTTAATGTTTATTTCTTTTTTCCCCACCTTATTTGACTTTACAGATTTTGTGGGAACAGTAGAGAGAGGGACAAGTTTAGTATTTTTAGGACTGGAGCTGCATCCCTCCTATGCACGACTCTACTAAGTGGCAATAGGGTAAGAAATACTGGCCACTGTCCTTTATACATACCCATGTTGGGTGCCAGTAGGACCTAACATTTTCTCCTGCAACACTGTTTGTAAAGAATTTGGAGAGGCCTGCAGCTGGCAGCCAGCAGAAACCTTGTGGAGTAAAGCTTGGACTCCCAAGCATTACATTTTACATAGGAATTATGTACATATTACATTTTAATTGGGACCTTGACCTTAAAAGAGTGATATTCTAATGGTAAGAGGAGTTGGGATAGAAGCCTTCCTTGTTTCCAGAAATCACTCCTGTGATGCTGACTTTTTATTTCTGATACTTTAAAATTCACGTGAAGGACAAAGAAAGGTAAATGTGGTAGAAGAGTAAATGTAGTTCCTTAGACAACCAGTCTCCAAACACAAAGATGGTGTACCCAGTCTGATCTCAGGAAACTGAGCTTAATCCCAGTTGGGAAACAGATTGAAAGGCACAGAGCTGGAAATACTATGGAGGAATATTTGTATATATTTCATAATCTATAATAGGAAAGGGGAAAAGGGCATTCAAGAAAATTCTAGGCTTATTAGCCTGTGATACTAAGAGTCTCAAATGGTGGAGGGGAAGTTCTTTTCATTGGAAATACGAGGTTTTTGGCAAGTATTCAAAATTACCTAATGGAAGTAATTTAGCAGAGTAGATTTTAGATGCTTTTGAGAAATATTCAACTCATTGTATTACATGTTTTGGTTTAGGGTATAGAAAAAAGTTTTATGGGCTAACATGTCACTAAAAGAAATCATGTCCAACTTGGGGAAAGGTTGTGTTGATTTATTTGGACCTTAGTGATTTTCCCCTTAAAACCAACAATGTGAATGATGATTAAGTACTAGGCTCCTCCCCCAAAGCCACTGGCTCTTAATATAGTTAAATTATGTGACTCGTGTTAGTATTATCACTATAGTACGTGATGTGTGATGTGGTTACTAAAATTTGCTTGTCATAGGGCTTTTAAGACTTTTATGGGCTAACAATAGTAAGAGGGCTAAGTTTAAAATATTTTTAATAAGTTTTAATTTAAATTCCAGTTAGTTAACATAGAGTATAATGTTAGTTTCAGAGGTACAGTGCAGTGATTCAGCACTTCCATATATCACCCCGTGCTCCTCACAAGTGCATGCCCTAATCCCCACCACACATTTCACCCATCCCCTACTCCCCTCCCCTCTGGTAGCCATTAGTTTGTTCTCTATAGTTAAGGGTCTCTTTCTTGGTTTGTCTCTCTCTTTTTTTCCTGTGCTTATATGTTTCTTAAATTTTACATATATGTAAAATCATATGGTATTTGTCTTTCTCTGACTGACTTATTTTGCTTAACATAATACTCTCTAGCTCCATCCATGTCATTGTAAATGGCAATATTCCCTTCTTTTTTATGGCTGCTGTTCCATTACACACACATGCACACACACACACCCATCTTTTTCTTTTTTTTTTTTTTAAGATTTTATTTATTAATTTGACAGAGAGAAATCACAAGTAGACGGAGAGGCAGCCAGAGAGAGAGAGAGGGAAGCAGGCTCTCTGCTGAGCAGAGAGCCCGATGCGGGACTCGATCCCAGGACTCTGAGATCATGACCTGAGCCGAAGGCAGTGGCTTAACCCACTGAGCCACCCAGGCGCCCCCCATCTTTTTTATCCATTCATCAGTCGATCGACTTGGGCTGTTTCCATAATTTAGCCATTGTTGATAATGCTGCTGTAAATATTGGGATGCATGTTTCCCTTTGAATCAGTATTTTTTTTTTTTTCAGTATTTTTTTATTCTTTGGGTAAATACCTAGAAGTGCAATTGCTGGATCATGAGGTAGTTCTATTTTTAACTTTCTGAGGACCCTCCATAAGAGTGCTAATTTTTTTTTAAAAAAGATTTTGCAAGCTAGAGAGTGCGTGTGTGCATGCGCGAGCACGAGCGGGGCCAGGGGTGGGAGGAGAGGGAGAAGCAGACTCCTTGCTGAGCAGGGACACCTATGTGGGACTGGATCCCAGGACCCTAAGATCATGGCCTGAACCAAAGTCAGACTTGTCTAACTAAGCCACCCAGGTGCCCCAAGAGTGCTAATTGTTTAAGCACGTGCTATGTGCTTATAAATTATCTAACACTGTGTTATCTAACACAATAAGTGTTATCCCTATACAGGGATATAATTATCTATAATTTATCTAACACTGTGTTAGGTAATTTATAGAACTGTACAGGGATAACACTTCTTGAGTATTTCCTTGTACCAGACAGACTGACTTGTGTTAACTCATTTAACTCCTGTGCATATATTATCTCATGTAAACTTCACAAAAATCAAGTGAGATAGGGACTAATCATCCTCGTTTGACAGATAAGAAAACTGTAGCTCAAGAGGGTTAGAAAATGTGTCCTGGGTGACACAAATAGTTAGTGTGTGACCCTAGTGTGTCACACTTCAGCTGTCTGACTTCAAAGCCTGTGTACATATCCACTTCACAATATCCCTGTGTTGTAAGATGAAGAATAGATGTTTTTTTTAGCACAGGATTACGTTCTGGGTATAAGTTTGCTAGATTTAGCTAATAAAAATAAAAGACACCAGTTGAATATTGTGCGGTCCATATCTATGCCAAGAAAATGTCATTGATCTGGAATTTGCCTTGAACCGGGCATCCTGTATTTCATCTGGCAGCTGTACCTGGGCGGCCCATTGTGAGAATGTGTCTTATCCTCCCTGGTTTTCCTGTGCCACCACCAAAGTCATGAAGCACTTGGCTCAATGTGCACCCTAGAGCCGCAGCTCAGGGCCAGAGAGCAAGAGAGCCACTCGGGAAGCTTCTGATGCCTTCTGTGGCCTCCTTTGATGTTTGTAAATTCAGGGCTCTGGGAGATGTCACCCTGTAAATCGTATCCTACTGGAAGTGGTAGGTTGGTAAATGTGGGATAGCTGGGTGCACAGGGGGCAAAAAACCCCATTGGTGGTACTTGTCCATTTCCATGGTGTGACTGTTCCAACCGTGGCTGATTTATGCCAACATCATGTCATTGGAGTTGGGAAGAAATGCACACAGCTGGTTCTGGGGAGCTCAGGCAAGCCAGTCACCCACCCCTGTTCTGGGCATTTCTTCTTTTCACATATACGCAGAGCCTCCATCGTCATGAAATGTTTAAGAGTAAATCTCTACCACTGTGGTATTCTCTAAGTTATAACAATTAAAATTTAAAGGAGGCAGTTTCTGACCTGGGCCAGTACCACTGATCAAACTTCTCCTACCTCCAGTTCACACTGGTTTAGAGTTCGGCTTTCATCCTGCGTTTAAAGGCTACAAGAGTTCATCTGTCATAATGAATTTCCTGTAGTCTCAGGGGCTATTCTGAAGAAAGGCTGTATTTCCAGACCAACATGTCTACTGCACTTTTGATGCCAAGCCTCTGTGCAGTATGTGGTGGGAGTGATTTTTTTCCCCAAATGTTCACTATGTCACATATTTCTGAGCTAGCATATTGAACAGATGTATCTGTGGGTAGGCAAAAGGCTGTGGCAGAATAATTTTACATTCCTCTGTTTGATTGAGGAGTCAAGAAAGACCTATCCCCATACAGCCGTTTGACCCTCTGAATTCAGATCCTGCCTTTTGTGGCCTCCTCATGCATGAAGCCCCAGGGGTGGTTAAGTGCATGGACTTTGGAGTGAGGCAGTCTGGGGTGACTCCTTTATAACTGCATGATCTTGGGGAGGAACTTAGTTTATTCCATCTGTGAAACAGAGCTAATAATATTACCTACCTTAAAGATACCTGACATAAGATAAGCACAAAATATCTATCAACTCTCCATAGTATTAATGTTAAACTGCTGTCCTTGTAATTAATCTTATTGGTCATTAGTAAACAGCCTTATAGTAGGTGTTGGCTTTGGTCCAGCAGATGCTTACTATTCTACAGAAAATGCTGCAGGTTTTCTTTTTTCCAACCAAATCATATAAAAATTCAACATTATAAAAATTCTAGTTTGACATTAAATTTTTGAACAAATGTCAGAAATAAAAATGGTCTTCCTATGTTGTGAGAATGTCTGTGAATCTTTATAATTTCATGAGGGAAAACACATTCGTTGTTAGGATTCTTGGACTCAAGAACAAGCCTAGGTGGCTCAGTTGGTTAAGCAGCTACCTTCGGCTCAGGTCATGATCCCAGCATCCTGGGATCGAGTCCCGCATCGGGCTCCTTGCTCCGCAGGGAGCCTGCTTCTCTCTCTATCACTCTGCCTGCCTGTGCTCACTCTCTCTCTCTGACAAATAAATAAATAAAATTAAAAAAAAAAAAAAAGAATAAGCCTAAATACCAGTTGATATGCTTTGCCAAGAATCACCTCAGGCAGAACTGTGATGTACACGGAGTCTGTCAGCTGAGCCCCTCTGTACCTCCTTGTGGTCCTTTCACGTGCGTCTCATCATTCATACATTCATCCACCTCTCAGGGTGATTTTCCGAAAGCTAGGGTCATACTGCTGGGGTGCTTGCATGGCTGAGCTGATTAAGTATCTGACTCTTGATTTCAGCTCCGTTCACAATTTCAGGGTCATAGAATCAACTCTGCAGTGGGCATGGAGTCTGCTTAAGATTCACTCTCTCTCCTTCTGTCCCCCCATAAGGGAATGAGTGAATGAATGAATAAATGAATGAATTAATGAATAATAAAATAATGGGTCTTATACAAATAGAGGATGAATGCATGCCAGAGATTTGTCAACTTACTCCTGAAGGAATCGGTGACATCAATTGGCTGGTTCTGAGAGCATTCAAATAAATAGGTATTTATAGGGTTTTGTTATTGTCTTTTTTTTATTATTGTTATTAAAGAAGGTGGACATAAGATTGCTAGGAAGACACAGAGCCAGTTAATGTCCTACAGAGCAATAAGTTCATAAATTTGGGGGTTATTTTTTCTGCTGGACAGAAATCTGCACGTTAACACGTACCTTCACATGTCTGGGCTCTCGTCATATAGTAAATAGCAAAGTCAAGCATGGATGCTTTCTCCCAGAGAATTAAATAATTCTTGGGGGAAGCCAATTTAACAATCTCTTAGCATGACATTAGGAAGATCTGCTATACTCTCTTTGCCTTATTTTCAAGTATTAGATACTTAAAAAAATTTTTTTTGAAAGAGAAAAAGTTGGGGAAGGGGTTGGGGGAAGGGAGAGAGAGAATCTTAGGCAGGTTCCACGCCTGTGCAGAGCCTGCTGTGGGGTTCAATCTCATGATACTAAGATCACGACCTGAGCCAAAACCAAGAGTTGGACACTTAACCAATTGAGCCACCCAGGTGCCCCTGTATAGAGATATATTTTAATAAAGGCCTTCAGTCAGTGGGGTGTGTCATGTGGCAGTCACAGAACTGGATAGGAAAACATAGGTTGAGCAGGAAACAAGTCTTTCCTGTTGCTGTTAAAATTCCTGCATATGGACGACTCAGACATAAAAATAAAAATCAGTTACGCAGCCCTTGTATTTCAGAAACACTGCTCTGAAGAGGGATTTATTTCCAAGTCAATGAAGCAGGGAAACCTTTCTGAAATTTTACTTTGGGACACTAGAACTTACTTATAATATGGCATACTGTTTTTTTCTGGAGTGGGGATTGCAGAAACCTGTCTGAGGACCCCCTCAGCTACCTTCACTCTCCTTCAATGGGAATTCTTCTGCAGGTAACAGTTGTCCAAGGGGACTTCAGTTTCGCCTGCCCTGCTCTGCTCAGGATTCGTTTTCCCTGTCTCCATGGTCATCAGTGTTTCAGCTCCAGAGAAGACGCAGTCACTCTATCTCTGGTTTAATTCTCCTAGCAGAGCCCCGTAGAGCAGGAGTCACACATGTCATGGATTTTTTTCAGTAAATACTTAATAAAAAATTATTAATGTAAAGAAAAAGAATAACATTCTTCCTCTGGGAGCCCCCAGCTTGGTGGGGGAATGACAGAAACATGGGAATGGTTCTAAAGCAGGAATTCCTTATCTTGGCTGCACGTGACGGTCACCTGGGGAACCCTAAAATTTCTTGCTGCCCAGGCTGCTCTCTGGACCAGTTCAGTTCACTCTCTGGGGGTAGGACTAGAGCAGGGGTTTTAAAGCTCTCTCAGGGCATCTGGGTGGCTCAGTGGGTTAAGCCTCTGTCTTCATTTAGCTCAGGTCATGATCCCAGGGTCCTGGGATCGAGCCCTGCATTGGACTCTCTGCTCATCAGGGAGCCTGCTTCCCTCTCTCTCTCTCTCTGCCTGCCTCTCTGCCTACTTGTGATCTCTGTCAAATAAATAAATAAAATCTTAAAAAAAAAAAAAGATAAAGGGTCAACTGCATTGCTGAGCTAGAGAACCATTGTTGTAAAGCAAAACACACTTGGAAAATACTGAAGTGCTGTGTGAACAAGGATACCACAACTGTTCTGGATATGTTAATATTCTCATCCACTGTCTGATCACATCGCAGCCCATGAATACAGAAAATATAACCTCTCATTGTAACCTTGGGGGAAAGTTAGGCCAGTCTGATTATCAGGCATTTAAAAACGATAAACTCTGGAAGGTATGATTGGCAGAAAAATGAGGTCTCTAAAGGGAAAAGGGCCCCAAAAAGATCAACCCAGAAAGATGACCCCCTCCAACACCCAGACCATTCCATGTTCGTTCTCTCTCCCGTGGAATGTTTTTTCATTCCCTTGTCTTCCTGAAGAAGACCTGGTCTCCTTGTCCCCAACTCGGACCTCACCTCCTTTGTGAAATCTTTCCTTCTCCTATCCCGTGCAAAATCGGGTCCTTGTTTTCCTCTGCCACTTAGCTCCTTGTCTGGTTGTGTCAGTCTTAATTATTTTAGGATGTAGTTATAATATGATCACACAGCTTGTGTATACATTTGCCTTCTTCTTGGCCTTACTTCCCTTTGTCTCCCTAGTACCTAGCATTGTGTCTTGATTTCTGGAATGAATAAACAGAGCTGCAGTGATTCTGCGTAGAGTCAGAACAGCTGTGCCATCATCAGGGGGAGACGTGGACTCAGGAGCTCCTCAAGGCTCCCTTGTCCAGTTTCTGAGGAGCGGGACCCTCTGCTCCCAGTGGTGGGGCTAGAAGAGTGGGCAGACACACTCACTGGTGACATGCAGCTGGAGGAAGTGATGGCAGATGGGAGGCCTCACGGTGCCCAAGTTGTGGTGGTAAACTGGAGTTTCATCTTCAAGGTTTTGCTATGGGAGGAAGAGAGAAACAAGTCAGTTCACAGGTTTCAAAATAATGGGTATTGAATACAGAAGAGTGCCTGTGGCACCAACTCCTGTTTTATTTAGGCCGCAGATATCCAAAATACTTACAACAGCCCTTTTTGCCTGGGAGACTTGTTTGTCTCCTTTAAACTTTAAATCTTTATTTTATTTTAAGATTTAATTTGTAAGTAATCTCTACACCCAATGTGGGGCTTGAACTCATAACCCTGAGATCAGGTTGCATTGAGCCAGCCATGTACCCCTAAATTTTAAATCTTTAAAAAAAATTGGGGGACATTTTGTAGGCTTTACACAAATGAAGGTGAAGAGATTACTTCAATTTTATAAGTACAAGGGTCATGCATTCCAGATTTTCTAGGACAGTGCTAATTTTAGATCTCCTGTTCTGTGTTCAGACTGCATATCCTGATTTTTTTAATAAGGGAAGTATGGTTGCTATTCTTACAACTGACTCTCAACCAGCCAGCCATGCTTAAAGGACTTCTAATAGTCAAATGTCTAATTATCTTACATTTCTTTTGAGAAATCAAGTGGGGCTGCCTCATGGACAATACAAACAAACAAAACCCTGAAGATAATATGGGACTGCCCTGAGCTCCAGATTTTTGTTGAATGTGGTTTCTTGGTGAGGACAGTATATATTAACACTCCTCTCCCTGCTACAAATAAGCGCAAAAGTCCTTCGAGGAAAAGCAGGCCAGTAAGAACTGTTCATTCATTAAGAACTGTCCTCAGAAGGAGGGCCATTGGCGCAATGGATAACGCGTCTGACTACGGATCCGAAGAACTGTCCTCAGGGTACCTGGCTGGTCAGTGGGTGGAGCATGCAACTCTTGATCTTGGCGTTGTGAGTTTGAGCCCCACATTGGGTGCAGAGATTACTTTAAAAAAAAAAAAGAAATCTTAAAAAAAAAAAAAAAACCCAAAACGTGTGCCTTAATCCCACCTCTAAAACTTCAGAAATGTTTCTTTGTGAGGCTAGTCACGGGAACCCACTGCGGGGGACCCTGGGCCCTGATGCTGGATGCTGTCCTCTTATCTACAGCCCCCATGGAATTGCTCTGGTTATTTTGGATTTAGGGGCTGTGCTTTCTCTTTTCTGCTTAAGAGATTCAGACCACGTTAGACCTTAATAATCCAACTGTGACCCAAGTCACCCCAATTTTAACTGAAAAGCTCACAAGTATATAATCATTTTACCTATGTAAAAGGATAATTTTTTCCCTCACCAAGTAGCTCCCCCCAAAATTAAAATAAAGGCTAGGCTTTATAATATTCTTCTATATCTAAGGATCATAAGCTTTTGAAAAGCTAACGGTTAATAGTTGGTTGCTTTTAGTCATCTAGAGACCATAAGCTTCCCAGTAACCTGGTTACATTCTTTAGAGGACACCTTGTATGTTCTCCTGTCAATATGTCCTCTTATGAAACAGTAACAAGCAGACAGGCCTCAAGGTATGTCATGGATAAGTGGCAAGGCTATTAGAACATGAAGCACATCCTCTTTGGGAAAAAAGTGAGCCATTTTCAGAGGTCATTAAATTAGGCGCTATTCTGGCTCCTGTAAGGGTTACATACGGTGGCTCTGTGTACTTGCCTCGTGCTTCTGTACTAGAAGCTCTGCAGAAGGAAGAATGGGGCCCCTTCCAGGAGCCAGCCAGTCTGTATGCACAGATTGCCGGAAGCCATTTCCAGAGCTGACATCTGTGTGTTTCCATCTCCTCATGTTTTCTGCTCACAGCCACATTGCTTCAGTATCACAACCTTTAAAAACTTCTCATCTACTGACCCCCCATTCCAGCAGCTCTTCCTTTGGGGGGTGGTGCCCTCGCCATGAGCCAGATCCAAGCACCTTCACCCTTCGTGGTCCCTGGTGAGTGAGGGCGACATGAGTATGTTCAGGGGTGGGGCTTGGCACGAGTTCTACCCCATTTGACGAAGGGTCAAAAGAGGGGGAGTCCAGAGAGAGCCTGAGCTGGGATCCGCTAAAACAGCTCCTGAAACGAAAGAGAGACGGAGCCCAAGCTGTTTCTGGATAGTAGTCCCTTTTTCCTGCCAAGGCACAAGTCCTCCTCCCTGGCGAATGACAACCCAGTGTCAGTAAGATCGGTAGGCTTGGGGGTTGCTCTGCATGACACCATTTTAACAAGAGGCCTCCTTCTTCTTTTCTTACCCAGAACTGAGAGGAAGCAAGTGAGTATGGTTTTTGCTCCCAGAATGGAGAACAACAGCAAGCCACCCTTGGTTATTCCCACACTGCTGGTGCCCCTGCAAAACCACAGCTGCACAGAGGTCGCCTCCTCCCTGCCACGCCGTGACCTGACGGAATTCCATGAGGTGCGTGGCTGGATGAGCAACAGAACAGACGTGGAGCCGGGGCTGAAACCTGGCGAGGTGGCCACGGCCAGCATTTTCTTTGGGGCCCTGTGGTTGTTTTCTGTCTTCGGCAATTCCCTGGTTTGTCTGGTCATCCACCGGAGCAGGAGGACTCAGTCCACCACCAACTACTTTGTGGTCTCCATGGCATGCGCAGACCTCCTCGTCAGCGTGGCCAGCACGCCTTTCGTCTTGCTGCAGTTTGCCACCGGCAGGTGGACGCTCGGCAGCGTCATGTGCAAGGTCGTGCGGTATTTCCAGTACCTCACCCCGGGCGTCCAGATCTATGTTCTCCTCTCCATCTGCATAGACCGGTTCTATACCATTGTCTACCCCCTGAGCTTCAAGGTGTCCAGAGAGAAGGCCAAGAAAATGATCGTGGCCTCGTGGGTCTTCGATGCTGCCTTTGTGACCCCCGTGTTCTTTTTCTTTGGCTCGAGCTGGGACAATCACTGCAACTATTTCTTCCCTTCCTCCTGGGAAGGAACTGCCTATAGCGTCATCCATTTCTTGGTGAGCTTTGTGATCCCGTCTGTCCTCATCATCTTGTTTTACCAGAAGGTTGTGAAGTACATTTGGAGAATAGGCACTGATGGCCGAACAGTGAGGAGGACCATGAACATTGTCCCAAGGACCAAAGTGAAAACGATCAAGATGTTCCTCATTTTAAATCTGTTGTTTTTGCTCTCCTGGTTGCCTTTCCATGTGGCTCAGCTGTGGCACCCCCACGAACGAGACTTGAAGAAAAGTTCCCTTGTTTTCACAGCTATCACGTGGATATCCTTTAGTTCTTCAGCCTCTAAACCTACGCTGTATTCCATCTATAATGCCAACTTTAGGAGAGGAATGAAAGAGACTTTTTGCATGTCTTCGATGAAATGTTACCGAAGCAATGCCTATACTATCACAACCAGTTCAAGGATGGCCAAAAAAAACTACGTTGGCATTTCAGAAATTCCTCCCACGGCCAAAACTATAACCAAAGACTCGATATATGATTCATTTGACAGAGAAGCCAAGGAAAAAAAGCTCGCTTGGCCCATTAATTCAAATCCGCCAAATACTTTTGTGTAATTTCGCAGAATTCTTTCAATTATTGTTATGTGCCAGAGATTAAAAAGCTTTAACTCTAAAAACAGGAGCTTTTTATATGTTTTTTTTTCCCCCAATCAGCTTTCTGAGGGAAATGTTTTATTTTGTAAACTGTGGTTTTATTTTGGCTGCTTTTTGTTTATGGTCAGTAGTCCCTTTACTGTATTAGTTACATTCATTAAAAAAAAAAGGTAATGCTTTCCTACTTTTTACTTACCCTTATTAGGTCCCCAAAGCATAAACCATACACACAGTCTTTGATTCATGACTCAACTTAGTTTTATTCTGTCTGCTTTTTCTCCTCCCTTCTGAAATTTTTTAACTGTGGGCTTCTGGTTCCGAATGCAATTTTCTGTGTCTCACATTTCAGAGACTTGCATTACTCTAAGTAACACTGAGGTAGTGTTAATATTGTATATGTTTTTACATTACCTTCTTCCGAGAAACCACTGTCCAGATCTCCTATAGAATGCACTCCATAGGATGAAATAGGTTGGAACTTGCTGGGAAGTTTGTGATTGAATTTCAGTCAGGATTCTTAGGGAAAGAAAATTGATAATCAAGTTGCCTAATTTCTCTCTTTCTTTCTCTCTCTCTCTTTTTTCCATTCCCCCTTAACCTAAGCAACTAATGATGCCCTGAAAATTCTGAAGTCATAATGTATTTTTCTCACATCTGTATCCCATCTAGGCTGTGTCTGGGATGTTTACTTCTCTTCTTTGAGTTAAACTCAAGCCAATGAGTAGGTGTCCTTGCTAGACAAGCCAGAAAATGCCAACAGGAGAAACAACAGGTGATACTTCTCTGGGCTCTGCAGTTCAGGCAGAGGTCTTTGAGTGCCCAGCTCTACCCTACACTAAAGACAGCAAGAACAAGGAGCACTTTCTTCACTGTCCTAGAGACTCAGACATGAGGCCATTTCCCCAGCCATCACCTCTTTCCCCACATCTCTCTCCAGGTTACATCATCACACCCTTGCCAAGCCCAGACTTTTCTTTGCCTGTGGTTATCTCGAGGTTTTCTTCTCTGCTTGTCGGGTTTTGGTTATTTCAAATGTAGGGCTAGCACATTATTAAAACGTTCTTATTTAAACAATAGGAGGCTTATAGACAAGACTCGTATGCATTTTCACATCCCAGTTAAGAGCTGCAAATAATAATTCCAGTTGTTCAATGATTTTACCAACACTATCTCATTTAATCCTCTCAGAAGAATTCTGTGACACACTTGGCATCTCTGCTTCACAGATGAGGAACCTGGGATGCCATGTTGTGTGAGTTGCCCGCATTAGAGTGTGACAGGGCTGGTTGTCACACACACACACTCGGGTCCTCTAACTGCCAGTATGTCACTCTTCCCATGACATTACAGAAGTCTCTCTAAGGAGCATGTGAATGACCAACCCCAGCCAGGCCTCACCAGGCCTCCTGGGTGCCACCTTGGTGGAAATATAAAGAAGGTCTAAGAAAATCTGGCCAGTTTAAAAGGAGAGTCTAGGCAAAATTTGACAAGCTGGTCCTCACCTTTTCTTTGGCCATGGATAAGTTGATAGGTTCTTGGACTTGTGTTGAGCGTCAGAGATACAATCACAGAGAAATGAGACAAGACTGGATTTGGTATTCAGGGCCAGGACCAACCTCCATGAAAGAGCTCATGTACAAAATGTCTGCAGAGCCGATGTTTTTAAGTGGAGGTGCTTCCTTCAGTCAACAGATTCAAGAGATAAAAAGAACATCTCAAATTTTTCTTCCTTCTCTTTTTCCTCCTCATCTTCTCACTTACCACATCAGCAGATGGCACTCTAAAATGACTGAGCTAGACAGTTATTTCATTGGCTCTTGGATTCTGAGGTTCAGACCTGTTAAAAAAGAAGACCCTTGTATTTTTGTCCATTTGGGGGTGCATACTTTTATTTTGGTCCCTTTAGATGGCATATTTTTTGAAGTTAGATTGTAAAAAGTTAAATATAATTCATCTCAATTTTATTTTGATATATATTTTTAGGTCTCAAGTTAAACTAAAAGATGAGTACTACGGTCCATTCTGTCTTGAATGTTCTGTGAGTTTACCCCAGTAGGTGGAAATTCAGTGACACAGTCTCATAAGACCTCTTATAGAAAGTAGGGTTTTTTTAATAGAATCCCCCAAATAATGACAAAAGTGTCAACCAAATCATATTCAGCTGTACTCTTTTAGCATTTTGGTAATTCGCTGTATTTTGGTTCAGGCTGGCTTAATATTCAGGATTCCTGTTGTCTCACTTGATTCTGAAATCAGAGGAACCTGAATATTGTATACAGATTGATGAAGATCTGCAGAAGTCCCAGCAGGACAGCACAACATTCACAATAACTCATACCTGCCTGGCAAGAAAGAGTTAAAGCCACAAGGAGGCAGGTTGTTGGAGAGAATGATAAAGGACCCAGTCTCCCAGCTTGATGGATGAATCTGGATTCGTGGGGCCTCCAAACAGCTGTAGAAAGGTAGTGGGGGGCGGGTGCAGAATAGAGCCAGTCCTCCTATCTGGCTCCCAGAGACTGTCAGAGGAGGGGACGGGGGTGAATCCTTTGAGGTGGAATGACTCTGAGCCGGACTCCGAGTCCAGCCAGCCTGCTGCTCTGAGTCTGTGAGCACATCCCGCTCAGAATGGCTTTCCCATTGACCTTATATCACAGGATTTTACCCAAGACTCCTGGAGCAGCTTCCCTGGGCCAGAATTCCTTGCTTAGGAAGGACAGGCTTACCCAGGGGGACTCCCATCAAACATGTGCAAGCAGAGTCATTTGCCAGAGAAGTTTGTGGTTTTGGCTTCTGGTGGTGGGCACGATCCTTCCCTTCCCGCCCCCGCCACCCCCGCCACCCTTGCTGCCACCTGCTCAAACTCACCGTGAAGCCACAGCACCAAGGTCTGTGGGAGCTCCCTGACCAGGATCAGCCACAAGGATAAGCTCTGGAACAACTGCATGTAAAAGCAGCAAAGAATTAGGGATTTGGGGATAGAAAGGACATTGAGAGACCTTGTCTATGCCCTTCCTTGTTTAGGGGAAGAAATTACAACCAAGAGAGGTCAGAGTAAGGATGAACTAAAATGCTGTCTACCAACCCATCCAACATTCTTTTAACTTCACCCTCCTGCTTGCTTGTGGCATCATTCATTTATGGAAGGAAAAAACCCCTCACTGTATGAGAAGAGGATGGAGAGAATACACCATTCCCTGAGGTTCAGCTAACCGGCTAATTTGTCTGGAACAGAGACAACCTGAGTGGTCTAATTAGAGAACAGGGGACACAAACCCACTCCGTCGAACCGTTTTGCAGAGTGACCACTTGATGGCACTGTGGCTCGTCGGCAGAACCCACCACCTCTTCACGATGCCTGTCACACAGGCCGGTTTGGAGCTGTCTTGATCTCCTAGCAACAAGACGGGGACAATTGCCAAGCACCAGGAGCAGCTGTAGATTAACTAATCAATCAGTGTGTTCCAAAGACGGAGCATCTAAACATTGGAGGTAGTCCCAAAATAATTAATACTCTTTACGGACATGCAATCACCAGTCAAAATAGTATTTGAAACCCTTTTTACAAATGGTGTCATTTTAGAAAATCAGGCCCCACCCCAAAGTGGTGATTGTGCTGCCCACACTTACCCAGGCCTTTCTCTCATTTCTGTTTCTTGTACCATTCTGCTCCAAGAATTCATGGCCCTTTTCATACAGTGCAATCCAGACTTGCCCTAAAAGTAAAGGTTCCTATGCTCCTGGTACGGAGGCAGTTAAATTGACGTTGGGTTAAATTTACTTGAGGCCTCTCTCATTTCCCTCGGACCGTCTCTAATTTCTTGGTTTCCTACAATCTGGACCATTCTGAACTTTTTTGTTTAGCTGAACACTTGTGTTCAAAAGTTCTATATTCTTTTGTAGAAGAAGTCTCTTTCAAAGATTGCTTTTAAAAACTGCCCATCAGGGGCACCTGGGTGGCTCAGTGAGTTAAACCACTGCCTTCGGCTCAGGTCATGATCTCGGGGTCCTGGGATCGAGCCCACATCGGGCTCTCTGCTCAGTGGGGAGCCTGCTTCCCTCTCTCTCTCTCTCTCTCTGCCTACTTGTGATCTCTACCTGTCAAATTAAAAAAAAAAAAAATCTTAAAAAAATAAAAACTGCCCATCAATCCTGAGTTAGGGGCTCTATGACTAGGAATCACCTATAATTTGAAGAATGTATGATTTTAGTTCTGCAGGAAAAGACTGCCAACAGTCTCTGGGCTCTGCAGGGATGGGTGTATCTGGCTTCAGGATTGGGAGAACATCATCTGGTTTTCAGCAGGCAGTCTATAGAGTAGCTCCGGCTATTTGCCCACAGCAGCTAGATATAGATTAAAACTCCTCTAAGGGAATTTTGAATGCATCCCCTCTAGGCTGCTTCCCTGTTGTGTCTTCCAAAGCAGGTCTCTTAAAAAATAAAGACTGGATTCTACTAGTGGGACTCTGAGGTTGCTAAGATGAGGACATGCCAAAGAGCGGGGCAGCGGAGTAGGTGTGAGGAGCTGTATGGGAGAGAGACGGGCTGTACCATAGCTGAGAAGAATAGTTGTATATTCTGTACATCTGTCTAGATTCATTTACACTGCTGGGCTCTCTGATTCTCCGGGCAGATGCATTCTCCTTGAGTAGCTCTTTAAACACGAGTGAAAATTATGGGGCGCCTGGGTGACTCAGTCAGTTAAGCACCCAACTCTTGATTTTGGCTCAGGTTGTGATCTCAGGGTCCTGGAATTGAGTCCCGTGTGGGTTCCACACTCAGCAGGGAGTCTGCTGGAGATTCTCTGTCCCTCTGTCTCTACCCCCTCCCCACTCCTGTTCTCTTTCTAAAATAAAGAGATAAAAGTCTTTAAAAAATAAACATTAGTGAAAATTAGGCACAACCTTCCAGTGTATATCCAGACAGCAAAGTTTTCCTTAGTCACAAATAATATGATGGTCACTTTCAAAGTTTCCGAAGTCAACTTCTGTGTTGAAGTTCAGGTTCTGCTTAACCCTGTTTAACCCAGCAAATTATTCTCAAACCACAGCTTCCCCATTTTTAAGATGGGGAACATGGCAGTGCCCACCTGTATGAGGGATCACTGGAACCCTAATAATGGGATGATGATAATATTTGGAGGAGGAGGTGGCTTAGGCCATTGAAGGGACTGACAAGCCTGAAATGTATAGGGCAGGCAGGCTGGAAACTCGGGTATTGGTGTTGTCGTTTATGAAATCTATAGGATGGGCCAGCAGGCAGGCTTTGAAGCTGTAGTCTTAAAGCAGAATTTCTTCTCTAGGAAGGTTCATTTTTTTGTTCTTAACACCTTTAACTGATTGGATGAGGCCCACCGATACTATCAAGGATACTCTTTATTTAAAATCAGTTGATCGTAGATGTTAATCACATCCACAAAGTACCTTCACAACAACATCTACATTAGTGTTTGAGAAATAACTAGTACAAAGTACCTTCACAACAACATCTACATTAGTGTTTGAGAAATAACTAGGTACTACAACTAGCTAGGTTGACACATAAGACTAACATGTCTAACATGTCTAATCCTAACATCTAGAATTGTTTGTAGTACTAAAATGAGCCCAAATTCATGTAAATCATTCAGTGGGTTTCTGAATACATGAGAAACCCTTAACAAAGGTTTTCTATGGTTATTTTACTTTAGCCATTGCTAACCCGATGGATTTTTCCATCTTTCAAGTTACTTGGCAGCTATTGCCATGTGTTAACAGTAGAAACAGGTTTTTAATCCTACTCTCAAATTGTGGCATTGTTTTCCTCCTTTAGATTTTTTTTAAATTCTGCTAAGATCTTACAGACTCAAGGGAGAAGGAACAATTGGAAGCAGAGACTTGAATGGAAGGGACATAGGTGGTAGAGGTACTTCTCTACTCACCCCAAAGGGAAATATTCGCCCTTCAAATATTTCTTAGGAAGGAATGGTCTAAAAACAGGAGACACGAAATACTTCAGAACGTAGACTTTTATCATCACTCTTCTGTTGGGGTTTCCACTTACCTGGAAAAGAAAACTGATGGTGGAAAACTCAGTTTGTTAATTTAAGTATTCATTCTAGCAGAATATGAAAAATCAATGAAATGGGACCTAAGTCATGTGGGCCATGATTAGTCAGAAGCAACTGTGTAGCTAAGCCATGTAACAACTGTCTGTTTTCAGTTAAACCATAAATGAACTATTACTATGACTACACATGAATCTCAGTGAAATCAAGTGAAACAGAAGTGAAGGTATTTAAAAAAAAAAAAACAGCTACTTGGTAATTGGAGTTGAAGGCGAAAGAAACATATGAAAAGCCAAAGACTCACACTTGGGAACACAAATAATATAAGGTACTTTTAAATTTATTTTGAAGAAAAATTTAACAGAATGGTTTGTGGCTTTTTAATTTTTTTTTTTTTTCAAAGAAAAGACAAATGAGTTTACTGTTTGGGATGTTTATGAGAGGATAAGCCAAGGGCAAAACCCAACCTACTGAGAATGGTAGAGCAGAAGGAAGGAAGCATTCTGTCTTCAATGACTTTAAATGTCTTTAATGACATTGTCAAGCCCCTTTAGCTTTCTCTCTCATGATTCTTTACACCAATTTTACTTGGGTATTTACTCTCACCTGAAAGGCTCCTAACATATTGCCTATTCTTATTCTATACAGATTACCCAGTGGTGTGAAGGTGGGTCATATGTGTTGTAAGAGCCAATTTTTAAATTTTCAAAAATGTTGGTTGCCTAAATTGACCACGGTGGGAGTTTTTCTACCCCAGAAATCGTTAAACAGTGCAAACAGAACTCCCCCAACTAGGAGTTGGTCGTTAAACATCTACCAGCACCATCTACCATCTACCTACCATCTGCCTACATCTACCATCTGCCTACTTCTTTTTGCTCAACAGAAATGTTCCTAAACAGCCACCTGACTCAAAATGCCATGGGTACCTAGTACACTTGTAGAGATACTTGATTTTCACTATATCTGGAACAAACTGATAAGCACACTTTAGCCTGATGTTGTTCTGTTACCCCCAGGTACAGAATGATGTGGTTAATGATCTATAAGACATTTTTTATAACATATAACGTATTATTTGCCCCAGGGGTACAGGTCTGGATCATCAGGCTTACACATTTCACAGCACTCTCCATAGCACATACCCTCCTCAGTGTCCACAACCCAGTCACCCCATCCCTCCCACCCATCCCCCAGCAACTCTCAGTCTGTTTTGTGAGATTAAGAGTCTCTTACAGTTTTTCTCCCTCCTGATCCTATCTTGTTTCATTTTTCCCCTCCCTTTCCCCCACAACTCCCTGCCCTGCCTCTCAAATTCCTCATATCAGGGAGATCGTATGATAATTGTCTTTCTCTGGTTGACTTATTTCGCTTAGCATTACCCTCTAGTTTCATCCACATCATTGCAAATGGCAAAATTTCATTTCTTTTGATGGCTGCATAGTATTCCATTGTATATATATATACCACCTCTTCTTTATCCATTCATCTGTTCTTTCCATAGTTTGGCAATTGCGGATTTTACTGTTATAAACATTCGGGTGCAAGTGCCCCTTCAGATCACTACATTTGTATCTTTAGGGTAAATATCCAGTAGTGCGATTGCTGGGTCATAGGGTAGCTCTATTTTCAACTTTCTGAGGAATCTCCATGCTGTTTTCCAGAGTGGCTGCACCAGCTTGCATTCCCACCAACAGTGTAGGAGGGTTCCCCTTTCTCCGCATCCTCGCCAGCATCTGTCATTTCCTGACTTGTTAATTTTAGCTATTCTGACTGGTGTGAGTGGTTTTTATTGTATTTCCCTGATGCCGAGTGATGTTGAGCACTTTTTCATCTGTCTATTGGCCATTTGGATGTCTTTTTTGCAGAAATATCTTCATGTCTAATATAAGACATTTTATTTCTCTAATGGAGGGATAATGGAAAGGACCTGTGTGATGAGCCCTTTGTAAAATTTGATAAAGGACTTTCTCCTATGTTATATTTGCAGTCTGTCTGGTTGGGCACTGAGTCAGCATCTCCTGAGCCCCATTGTGCTATGATTTGTCCTCAAGCCTCCCTTGCCTCACTGCTTCTGGCTCTCTCCACTCTGCTGGGTGCCAGGAAGAGCGCATAGTTCTGCTTTAAAGACACTGCACTTGCGCCTGCTGGATAGGCTTCTTCCTCTGCCCCCCTAAAAGGCTCAAGGGCATGTGGGTTTTCCCTTTTCTGTCTGGAGTGGTAAAAACGCAGGGCTCCTCTCACAAGGGAAGAGGCACTGCTGGCTTTCATTTTGTATTTTGACACCTACGTGAAGGCCTCCTTTGGGGAGAAGGCTTGGCCATCTTTTTTTTTTCCCCCTCTCTTTCTTCCTTCCTTTTCCAATGCTCTTCTCCTTATGTGACAGTTGCAGCCTAGGGCTGCCCTGGTTTGACATTTGAGGGGAATTTTGTATATTCATTCATTCATTCATTCATTTATTTTGCCATAAATCCTGTACTTTCTTTCCTTGTAGTGCTGGCAGGCATGGTCTTCATTCCATTGAGGTGGTGCGATCCAAAACTCTGTGTGGGCCTGGGATGGCCTTTTGGCCTGTTTGGTTCTGGACTATCCAAGTCTACTCGGTGTACGCCAAGTTGTCATTTTAGCCTGCTAACTTGGTTCCATGTTGGGTTTGGGGCTGTAAAGTGCTTAGCAGGTATTGCTTTCCTTCTCAGCACGGGGGAACTGAGGCATGGAATCAGTTCTGTTGAACCACAGGACATTTCTCCTGCTCAAATATGTGTTTTTCCTCAGAGTCAAAAATGGCCTGCAAGCCAAAGTTCACTGTCCAACTCCAGCCCAACCCCCAGCCCAGGGGTATTTGGGGGCCTTGTCCCAGCTCACTAGGGGAATAAGTCTGTCCACTTGCACCCCAGGGCTTACTTTAAGAAGTCAACTGATTTACCTCTTAGTCACTTCTAGAGTTGGACTGAGTATCTCTCCGCTGTCCTGAACAGTTTCTAAGTCACGACTATCGATACAGCTGACCCTTGAACAATGCAAGGGACAGGGGTGCCAATACCCCACGAAGATCCACATAGAACTTTTGACTCCCCCAGACCTTAACTACTAATAGCCTACAGTTGACTGGAAACCTTATCATTAACATAGTCAACACATTTTTTGTATGTCGTATGTATTATTTTCTCTATTCTTGTAATATAGTAAGCTAGAAAAAAGGAAATTGTTATTAAGAAAATTGTAAGAGGGGCGCCTGGGTGGCTCAGTGGGTTGGAGCCTCTGCCTTCGGCTCAGGTCATGATCCCAGGGTCGATCCCAGGGTCCTAGGATTGTGCCCCACGTTGGGCTCTCCACTCAGCAAGGAGCCTGTTTCCCTTCCTCTCTCTCTGCCTGCCTCTCTGCCTGCTTGTGCTCTCTGTCAAATAAATAAAATCTTTAAATTAAAAAAAAAATTGTAAGAAAAATACAGGGTCGAGGTGCCTGGGTGGCACAGTTGGTTGAGTACCTGACTCTTGGTTTCGGCTCAGGTCATGATCTCAGGGTTGTGGAATCCAATCCTGCGTCAGGCTCTGAGCTCAGTGTGGAGTCTGCTTGTAACTCTCTCCTTCTCCCTCAGCCCCTCCCCACAAACTCTAATAAGTTGTGGACTGTGTTATCCAAGAGTCAACTGCAATCTCATTTTGATACGGCCATCTCCAAGCTGCCTACACTTACCAAAAGAGCACTTCCAGCTCTATGGGTCTTCCAATCATACATTGTTGAGGCCTCTACTATGTGTGCTCTGGTCAGGGCCATTCTAGCCTACACTAGGTCTTTTTCAGTGGTGTGCTAGAAATTAGGTCTGGCAAGGCATGGTGGGGGGGAGGAATCCCTGATTTGTAGCATTTACTGACTTCTATGGTGTCAGTACTCCAAGCATTGCCAATTAGAAGTGACCAACTGGATGTCACTCAATGTGGAGTTGAGAAGAGATGCACACAATTAGCTTTCCTCCGGGGAGCCTGCCATAAGCCAGCTGCAGCAAAACACTGTTTCATGTTTTTAAAAAGGCACCCTCTGGGTGGAGGAGTTAAGAAAGGTACTCCGTTAGGGCATATTTTATTTTTTTTATTTATTTATTATTTTTTTAAAAGATTTTATTTATTTATTTGACAGAGAGAAATCACAAGTAGACGGAAAGGCAGGCAGAGAGAGAGGGAAGCAGGCTCCCCGCTGAGCAGAGAACCCGATGCGGGACTCGATCCCAGGACCCTGAGATCATGACCTGAGCCGAAGGCAGCGGCTTAACCCACTGAGCCACCCAGGCGCCCCTAGGGCATATTTTAAAAAGGCACCTCTCTGGACAGATTTGTGCCACAGGTGCCCTGTCCTCTCCACCGCACATGGCCTGTTGGAGGAAATGTGAGCCCAATTTTAGGTCCATTCACCTCCTCAACTGGGTGCCTTTGTGCAGTGCACAATTGGCACAACCTTACATGGCAGTCTTGGCTCTGATTCATGACTACTCTATAGTTAAGTAAAATGGATGGAATAAGGGAAAAGAGAACCAAGTTACCTAGCAGCCTGAAAACCTGCTTTATGCAGATTATAGGATTATTACCAGTTAGAACACTAATTATTCTTAAAATTAGCTTAATTAACAGAAGGCTATTATTGCTAAAAATGGCTTCCAACTCTAACAGTCCAGGGATAGACATAATGATGAAGCTAAAAAGACTTCAGAAATGTGATACCTACAACCCTCCATGTTTAAATTCCAGCTCATTAAATAAAATAATTACCTTCAGTGATTTAAATTCTAACAATAGACAAACTCAGGCATATGTGACTATTTTAAATTTAATATAGTTCTTTACTAATTAAGAAGAAGTTGCTCATAACTCCTATTTAGCCTGCAAATTACTCTGTGAAAGTTATCTTCCCCTTTCTTAAAGATGAGAAACAGACTAAGAGGTAAATGATTTCAAGGTGACTCAGAAAATGACCCAAGACCAGTTCTTCTGCTTAAATCTCACTCTTTTTACTACTCTGTGCTAACATGGACATTACTTCAATATTGTAAAACAGACCATTTGAGATGTCTCTGGTGAAGATATTTTATTTTTCATAAAAATATAATTGTACAATGCTCTTCAGAGAAAGAAAAATTCCCTCAACACCCCCAAATACCATGTGGATTAATAATCTTCCTCTCTTTTAAAACTAAATATGTAATTGATAATATGCAACTGATTTCGGTGAAATATAGTATTTATGTTTTTAAATTTTTTTTGCCTTTATTTTAACTAAAGCTAGCTCCAGTTTAAACCTATGCTTTTTGCAATGAGCCAAATCAAGTCTATCATAATTCAAAGATGATGAAGTAAAATGCTAAACGGTGATGCTGATAAATACTGTCAACTAGCTGGTACATGGTGATATGAATTTGCTGCAGTAAGACAGATTCTGATTTAGATGCAACAGACAGCTTTTAGATAAAATAGGAAAAAAAATTTTAAGAATGTCAGCTATATTCTAAAACTTGACCTGGTCAAACTTATTCCCTATTATGTTCAGTTGTTCTACTATGTGGCAGGTCTATGCTAAGTTAATGACAGAATATGACTGGTCTGAATACACAAATAGGTATTTTCCCCTTACCTTCCTTTCTTTGGGGGGGAAAAAAGAAAGAAAAAGAAAACATTACTCTCTTTACTCAGGGAGCACAGAGAATAGCACTGATGCCACAGGGACAGAGCTTACCGATTCTCTCACCCTCCTCTGTTCTCTCTCAGCCTGGGTGCTGTCATTACAGAGAGGGAGAGATGCTACGGTTTCAGTATGCTGCTTCTTAACTGGAATGGGAAAAGAAATGCTCCAGCTGTTTTAATCAGTGACATTTATTAACATGCTTCAAGTGGCCAAAGCGTGCAGCCAGCACAATACCCAAAGCAATCAAAACATTCCTTTTTAAGACCAAGGAACTTTCTCTTGGTATGATCTACTTTAAAATACCAAAAAGATCGGTTTAGGAATAAACTCAGTAAGCTGTAATTTACTGTCATCCCAAATTACACATCCTCTACCTGAGGACAAAGTCACTGCTCTTATAAAGATACTAGGGGTGAGGGGGGAGGGTAGCTCAAATGACCTTGTAATTTAACGTTACAACCAGAGAAGAAATACTTCAAGCACAATGGAGACATTCCATTGAAGAGCCACATTCATTTTGGAATGTTTGCTTTGAAAACAACTCTTCTGGGGAATTCAAAAGGTACTGAACAAAGCAACACAGAGTAAATCTTGGGCTGTTTTGCTAAATAAAAATATACACTTGAGTAGACAAGATGGCAAAAACATACCCATTACAATCTGAACACTATATTTAAAACATTTAAATTCTGAAGGTCTGAATATTAACAATCTTTAATCTATCTATATTTGTGATCCTAAAAAGACATTAAATACTCTTAAACCCCCAGTCCTCCGAAACACAGAGAGACCCAACAGGCTGGGCTAGTGGTATATCAGTAGTCACACAGGACTAGACTAGATCTGAGTTTGCAATCTACCCACAAGAGATCTTCAGGAACTCAGGCTAAAGGGAAGCACTTCATTCAAACGTGTGGCCTAAGAGAAGGGGGGAGAGTACCTTGTAATCTGACACTACGTGGTCCATCTTTTGTTCCACCCCACAGTCTAGACGATGATGCCTCCTCTTAGACTGCCATTTCATAACAAAACATACTGTTCAGAAGCCAGATATTTGCTTCATTAGAGCTAAGAACAATTATAATTTAGCAGCAACAGAGAACACAGTTCCTGATTTAACTATGGGAAAGAGAAGAGAGTGATAAAGTGTCTCAGTGAGGAAAATGAAAGATTCCTAGTCTACTTGCAAGTAGAATATGATGAGCTTGATTCCTCAACCATCACTCTGGTAGTCAGGAAGAAAGTAAATGGAGCTGTGACAGGAACTGCAAAGAACCATTCTGGCCTTGTGCCCCTCCTGCCTGGCCCACCAGCCGCCTGCTGTGCACAACTCCAGCTCACAGCTTCACTCCAGAGCGGAGGTGCCGTCAGGGCCAAACCAGATGCACACCCATAGTGTGTTTCTTCCTGGCTCAGAACATTTTCCTGCGGAAACTCATGTCAGGGAAGAAACTAAGTGTTCTGGTTATGCCTACAGCCATTAGATCTACTAACAATTTCTCCCTCGGTTTGTTCCAGATCTCTTGAGGCAGAAACTCGATCTCAGCAGCTAATTTCATCCTATTTTCTTTAGGAAAATACTCCGAGTTAGTTGACTACACAAGGCAATGTGTGTGAACATTCACTCCTACCCTCCCCACATACATATACAGACATACGATAGAAACACATACATATATACGTACATACATACATATTCTAGGTTGTCAAGAGGATGTCTGCTGCTGAAATGCCTAAAAGGTTACTTCTTGCTTAAAAATAAAATTTGACTAATTATTCTCCAAGTATGGACTAGGCCCTAGCAAACTTTTATAAATATAGTTTGAGAAGACAGCAACAAAAATTTTAAACAGACGCTGTCTTGGGGGCTTTCCTGATGGATTTTGTTAACATGTACATTATTTAAAACAGGCATATCATTATGGATTATAAAAATAGAAATGTATATATTTGTTAATACATATTCACAGCTTATGCTGGAATGGCTCACAGGAGAAATCATGGTTCATGCAGAAAATAAACATTACTCAAGTAAATAGAAACAAATAAGATTCGGTCCATAAAGGCTGAGAACTTGGTAATCAGCCCATTTGGTTTCTCTTTGTAGGGCAGTCAAAAACATAAAAGAAGATGACACACCTACACACACATACACATACAATGACATGAAATACATGGAAAGAATATAAATTAACCAATAAAGCAATGTAGAGTTAAGGTGCAAAAATACAATCTTCACCCACTTCTCTCTACTCCTGTGTTTTCAAGCATTGCAACATGTTCAATGCCATGGGTGGCAAAGGCAACCAGAACAGGTCTGAATGTTTATAAATTTTCTAAGTGTTGAAAGTTAAAGCAAAATCCTTTGGGATCTATGATCACACATTTTGGTAGAAATTGCAGATTTACAGAGATGACTACTGAGCAGTAGGTAGTAAATGGAGCCAAGAAGTACAATCTTGCCCATTCATCCTCCATAGGATAAAGTATTGGCTTCAATCAGTGACTTGTCATTTTATAAAATCTTCACCCTGAAAGATAAAGTTACCAATGTAAGAATGCTTGCAAGTCAACGAAGCTTGGTTAATCTGTTTTAAAATACATTTTGTTTGTTTAGTATCTATGGAGAAAGGCTTTTTAAAAATAGGTATTGAAAGGAAACTGAGCTGATCTGGGTTTTTTTTCATTAATTCAATTTAGATTAAGGCAAATGTTACCTCACCTAAGAAAGGCTAACAAAAAGCGAACCCTTCAATTTCATAAAAATATTTTAAAAGAGGGGTATCTGGGTGGCTTAGTTGGTTGGGTGGCCGACTCTTAGTTTGGCTCAAGTGGTGATCTCAGGGTCCTGAGACTGAGCCCTGCATCAGGCTCTGCAATGAATGCAGGGTATGTTTGTCCCTCTTCCTCCCTCCTACCCCTCCCCCCATTCTTTCTCTCTCTCAAAACAAACAAACAAACAAACAAAAAACTTTAAAAAAATTTTAAAAGATAAAAAGTTTATAACATACTTTTAAAACTGTTACAAGTGCTCCCAAAGCAGTCACAATGACAAAGAAACCAATCCATACATCTTCATTACTAAATCTTCCTGGTCTCATCAACAAATAGAGCTGGAACTACTGGATATTCACATGCAAAAGAATTCAACTAGACCTCTACCTCACACCATATAGAAAATAAATTCAAAATGGATCAATGAGCTAAAATATAAGAGCTAAAACCATAAAACTCTTAGAATAAAACATAGGGGTAAGTCTTCATGACCTTGGATTTAGCAATGGATTGTTACACATGACAAAGCATGAACAACAAAAGAAAAAAACAGATAAACTGGACTTCAACAAAATTTCAATGTTTCGTGCATTCTTAATAGGACACTATCAAGAATGTTAAAAGACAACCTATACAATGAGAGAAATATCTGCAAAATATTTCTGATAAAGGTCTAGAACCTAGAATATATAAAGAACTCTTACAACTCAACAACAAAATGAAAAACAACTCAATTAAAATGTGGGCAAGGGACTTACGACATTTCTTTAGAGAAGATATACAAATGGTCATGAAGCACAAGAAGAGATGCTCGGCACCATTAGTCTTCAGGGAAATGCAAATCAATACCACAATCAGATACTACTTCACATCTTAGGAAGGCTGTAGTTTTTAAAAATGGAAAACAAAAGGCACAGGCAAGATGTAGAGAAATGGAAAGCTTCCTATCTTACTGGTAGGAATGCAGCATATTTCAGCTACTGTGGAAAACAGTGGTTCCTCTAAAAGTTAAATGTGGAGTTACCATATGACCCAGCAATTCTCCTTCTAGGTGTATAACCCAAAGAATTGAAAACAAGTACTCAAACACATACTTGTCTGGTCGTGTTTCAAAGCATACTGTTCACAATAACCAAAAGGGAGAATCAAATGTCAATAGACCAATAGATAAATCAATTATTATATACATACACACTAGAATATTATATAGCCACAAAATGTAAAAAGGACGAGTATATGCTATAATGTGGATGAAGCTTGAAACCATCATGCTAGCTGAAAAGAGGCCAGATACAGAAAATCTCATGCTGTATGTTTCCATTTACATGAAATTTATCCAGAATAGGTAACTCCACAGAGACAGAAGGTAAATTCACAGTTGCCAAGGGCGGGAGGGATGGAATAACAAGTAACTGTTTAATGAATTTGGGATTTTCTTTAGGGGTGATAAAATGCTTTGTAACTACATAGAAGTGGTGATTGTACAATACTGTGAATGTACCAAATATTTCTGAATTATTACTTTAAAATGTTTGTTATGTAAATTTCACCATAATTAAAAATAATCGTACAGTGATGGGCTACTGTACTAGATAGAGTTTGGACTAGGTGAAGACAGGTTTTCCCATTAGAGCTGTGTGACCTTGGGTGCCTTATCCAACTCCTCTGCTTTTTTTTTTTTTTTTTTTTTTAAGATTTTATTTGAGAGAGAGAGAATGAGAGGGGGAAGGTCAGAGAAGAAGAAGACACCCTGCCAACCTGGGACTCCAGGATCATGACCTGAGCTGAAGGCAGTAGCTCAACCAACTGAGCCACCCAGGCGCCCTCCTCTGCTATTTCTTCATCTATAAAATAAAAAGTAATCTTAACACAAACATTGGAGGAAAAACAAGATAAATATAAGTGAAAGTGTTTTGTAAGCTGTAAATCAAAATACAAATAAAAGGCATTATTACCAACAATAACTGGAATGGTATACTCCCATTTATGGGCTAAGTCTACTTTAAAATTCTTCCATACATTTAGCAGTTGCTCTTCATAGATCCCATGTAAAATTCACTTCAGTATTTAGAATCTAACACTATCTCACTTGCTATTAGTGTATTACAAATGACATCAACATTTTATTTAATGATATACCAAGGAAAGAGGTCAATGGAAACCCTACCTGAAGATGCTCCTCTAAATATAAACGCTCCCCCTCATTGTACTCACAGGAATTGCTATTAGCATCTGTCTTCCCAGCTTTTGTGTGCCTGCTTGAGTTCTGCTGAGATTTGCTTTGCTCTTCTCCAGTGAGTAGGGCCTTGATTTCAGAAGGGATTTTTCCTTGGTCCATTGCCATGCACCACTGCTTGTACTGAAATATGTAAAATATATTTAAGTAAAATTTTACTAGTCAGAGTTCAGGAACCACTGGTGGAAATCCTAGAAGTAGTAATTTCCATAACTAGAGGTCAAACTGGCTGCTGGGAATCCTGCCCTCCACCATATTTCCTGTTTCCCACGGAGGACATGTATAAGGCCTGCCATCTTTCAGAAGAGGGTAGGCAACTGCTGATGATTCTTCTTGTGATACACTGGAGTAGCGTTCAGATTTAGAAGGTCCCTCTTGGGACGCCTGGGTGGCTCAGTTGGTTAAGCAGCTGCCTTCGGCTCAGGTCATGATCCCAGCGTCCTGGGATCGAGTCCCACGTCGGGCTCCTTGCTTGGCAGGGAGCCTGCTTCTCCCTCTGCCTCTGCCTGCTATTCTGTCTGCCTGTGCTCTCTCTCCAACCCCCCTCTCTGATAAATAAATAAAATCTTTAAAAAAAAAAAAAAGAAGGACCCTCTAGTGAAAAGAACATCTCCCCACAGTGTGCCACTAATTAGGATCCTTCTCTTTTTGCTATCACATTATCATTTCCATTCCTAAAATAAATAATTCTGTAATTTCCGTTCTCTTTCATAAACATTCACTGAATGTCTACTTTCTACTGAAATGTATACTACGGACTTTGGGGATATACAAAGATTAGTCAGTTCAAAGGCTATGCCCTCAAGTGGTTTACACTGCAGAGCGTGAGAAATAATTTATAGCATAAGTCAAATTCAATATACATATATTTTTTAAATCTATCTGGATTCTCTTCAGGACCCAACCTTATGTCTTGCCTTTTAAAATGCTGAGATAGTAGCCTGTCCCAGTTTTGTAATGGTCATAGTAGTACTCTCTCTTCTCCAACCTGTCACCTCCTCCCTTGAGGTCATAGTAATAAGATTTCCATTCTCTTTAACATTTCATCTTCTCTTTAACATTCATCACCCAAAGTCTTAATGAATGAATGAAACATGGTGAATAAATATGAAATACAAGTGGTATACAATGCATATTGTTAAATACTGCTATATTGCCTTTTCCACTTAGCCATATATTGTGAATGCCTTTCTATAGCAGTAAATATATGTGTGCATCGTGATTTTTTTTAATGGCTGCAAAGTAGTCCAATATCTGAATGTTGGCTACTTTGCAGCCATTAAAAAATCTCCTATTCTTGTACATTTGGGTTATTTTCCATTTTTTTCTTTCATGAACAGTCCCTCAGAGAAACAGTCTTGTACATTCTGCTTCCACCAGCACTGTGCGAAAACGCTTACTTGCCTACCTCCTGGCTAACAGATTTCTTTCCCAGATTTGTCAAGTGGATACATGAAAATTGGTATCTCCATAATTTAATTTGCTAAGCTTAGGTTGATTTTTTCATGTGTTTATTGGTAGACTTTCTTACCATTTCCAGTTCCTCTCTGAGGGCACATATGGCTCTTTCCCGACTGGATACCAACTCTTCCAAATACTGGTATCTTAATTTTTTCCTAGCTCGGCATTCTCTTGCACTCTGCCGGCTCCTCTCAAGTTTTGCCTTCAAGTCAATTTTGGCTGGCTTCCGACCACGTTTGCCGGGCTTCTTTACTTTCCCTCCAACCACCTTCAGCAAGAGAAAAAAGAAACCATTTTTTTCCTCTTAGTTCTGTTTCTAGGAAAGTGACTATGGCTGCATATTATTAGTAAGGAAAACATTTACAAGTAGTAAATGAAACCTATGAAACTTAGAAAGCATAATCCCATGAAATGCCTTAGGAGTCTTTGCTTCCTGTTTTTTGTTTGTTTGTTTGTTTTCTGATACTCTTGATATCATGAGTGTGAGAGAAGAAATACTCTAAGTTTTATTATTTCTTCAATAACAATCTTTAAGTAGTTTAACAGGAAACTTTATGAACCATATGTAGCTGGATACTAAAATCTAAAAGACTGCCACTAAATACTTTGTTTACATGGAATTTTTATTGACTTGAGAAAATAGTAAGTAAAAAAAAATCAATATTTAAAATTCTAAGTTCAGTGTGATCTCGACATTAAAAAACAACACATAGAAGAGACGATATTTGTTAAAATACCAATGGGTGGGGGACGTCTGTGTGGCTCAACTGTTAATCATCTGCACTTGGCTCAGGTCATGATCCTAGGGTCTTGGGGTGGAGCCCCCACACTGTGCTCCCTGCTTGGTGGGAAGCCTGCTACTCTGAGCAGAGAGTTAGATGTGGGATTTGACCCCAGGACCCTGAAATCATGACCTGAGCCTAAGGCAGAAACTTAACCAACTGAGCCACCCAAGTGCCCTATGTTATATATATATATATATATTTTCATTAACTTATTTATTTATAAATATGTATCCTTAGCAATTTGGCTATGACTTCCCTCTTCAAGTTTATAGAGTCCAAAGGAACACACGGGAAGTCCCTGACATCTTCAGGATAATTCTCTCCTGCCTTTAGAAGCGTATAATTATAACCCTAGACTGTCTCAGGAGATTTCTACCTGCTCCCACTAGTCATATGACATCTTTTCAATATCTCTGTTACTCATTTTCCTGCATAGGCACAATTTTTTGGTGACAGACAAAGTAATTTAATCTTCCTTGTTTAGTTTTGGAACCTCCCCAAGTTCTTATACAACACATAACTATGAGCTAAATGTGATGAATTTTTAAATACATCAACCTGAACTTGAACATCAAATAAATTTTCTTGAAAGCAATTACCTTGAAAGGGGTTACATTTATTACAATGAACAAGCTTTTCGGTAAAGTGCTTTTAGAACTAGTTTCTTAGAAGCTACAACACAGTCTGCCTCAGATTATCTACTTTATCTGATGAGGTTCTGAATGATGCCTAGTTCTTTCTGAAAATTACCCTCAGGGAATAAAAATGTCACAACTTCAGTATTCTGAAAGGAATATTGCTGAGGCTTTAAAAGGCAATTGTTAAAGAGAAGATACAAAACTCAAACACTGACAAATCATTGCAATAAAGTAGCAACTTTATCAGGTAACGAAACTCAAATTCAATATTCACGTGGCTATAAAAACTCTCATTAGTTTGTTTGAAAATCACTATTACTATCAGACACCAACAACATCCAGTACCCTATAAAGATCAGCTTATTACTAAGTATAATGGTTAGGTGGAAAACCAAACTGTACATATGAATCAGCCACATTTACCAGATGCTGGGTGGTAACATGTTGGACGGTTAACCACTACAGCACGCATTTTTACAGGGTGGTTCTGAAATGAGGCTGAATACTCCAGGGCTCTGGGGAAAAAACCTTGCTTTCCATCACTGTGGTAAAGCTAGTTGATTCAGTACTACTCCCAAATTAGTTCCAACTTTTCAAAAACAGGTCTTTTAGGGGGGCCTGGGTGGCTCAGTCGATTAAGTGTTCAATTCGATTTCAGCTCAGGTCATGATCTCAGGGTCCTGGGATTGAGCTCTGCATGGGCTCTGTGCTCAGCAAGGAGTTTGCTTCTCTCTCCCTCTCCCTTTGCCACTCCCTCTTGCCCCCCAACCCCCAAGCACTTTCTCTCTTTAAAAAAAAAAAAAAATACAGGTCTCTTAAAGCTTTTTATACTATGCATTATCATGTTTTTATTCCAATATAATAATATACGCTTCAGGAAACTGCAGTTTTAATGAAATATTTTGAAATCATCTTACATTGAAATAAAGTATATTTGCTATTAACTACAGTTTTTAAAAAGGAACATATTTACAGCATAAATTCAGGTCTATAGTAAAATAAATGGTAAACACATCTATTCTCTACATAGTGAACTCAATCAACAATAACACAACACTGTAATCTAATATCTCATATATTTGTTTTTAATTAATTCAGGAGAGGCTGCCTTTGAGAAACCAGAAAGAGGACACAGTGTACTTTAGAGACTTGACTGATTTTGTAAACCTCACACAGTCATAAAAACCCAAAAACAGTTATAACCCTTTGTTTAGTTTTCATGGTAGTAATATTATTTTATTCCTTTCTTTTTTAATTAGAAAGGCCTAGTGAATAAATCCAGGGTTCCTATATTTTATGTCCCGTCCTGTAAAATTACATTAAAACCACATAACCACCACTTCCTTAGTTTAATTTTCCTCAATGGTAGACTGAATTTTTGCTTTTGGATGCCAGCTAAAATCTGATTAGTGTACCAGTTTTCAAGACTCAGGTACATTAAAGGATTACTGGGAATCTTTTTTTTTTTTTTTTTCCCAAAGATTTTATTTATTCATTTGTCACAGAGAGATATTACAAGTAGGCAGAGAGGCAGGCAGAGAGAAAGGGGGAAGCAGGCTCCCTGCTGAGCAGAGAGCCTAATGCAGGGCTTGATCCCAGGATCCTGAGATCATGATCTGAGCTGAAGGCAGAGGCTTAACCCACTGAGCCACCCAGGCACCCTGGATTACTGGGAATCTTAAACATAAGAGCATTTTATAAAGAAAAAGGTATTATACAGGGGCACATGGGTGGCTCAGTTGGTTAAGTGCCCAACTTTTTTTTTTAAATTTATTTTTAATTTATTTTCAGCATAACAGTATTCATTATTTTTGCACCACACCCAGTGCTCCATGCAATCTGTGCCCTCTATAATACCCACCACCTAGTACCCCAACCTCCCACCTCCCGCCCCTTCAAAACCCTCAGATTTTCAGAGTCCAGAGTCTCTCATGGTTCACCTCCCCTTCCAATTTCCCCCAACTCCTTTCTCCTCTCTAACTCCCCATGTCCTCCATGCTATTTGTTATGCTCCACAAATAAGTGAAACCATATGATAATTGACTCTCTCTGCTTGACTGATTTCACTCAGCATCATCTCTTCCAGTCCCGTCCATGTTGCCTACAAAAGTTGGGTATTCATCCTTTCTGATGGAAGCATAATACTCCATAATGTATATGGACCACATCTTCCTTATCCAATCATCCTTTGAAGGGCATCTTGGTTCTTTCCACAGTTTGGCGACCATGGCCATTGCTGCTATAAACATTGGGGTACAGATGGCCCTTCTTTTCACTACATCTGTATCTTTGGGGTAAATACCCAGGAGTGCAATTGCAGGGTCCTAGGGAAGTTCTATTTTTAATTTCTTGAGGAATCTCCACACTGTTCTCCAAAGAGGCTGCACCAACTTGCATTCCCACCAACAGTGGAAGAGGGTTCCCCTTTCTCCACATCCCCTCCAACACATGTTGTTTCCTGTCTTGCTAATTTTGGCCATTCTAACTGGTGTAAGGTGATATCTCAATGTGGTTTTAATTTGAATCTCTCTGAGGGCTAGTGATGATGAACATTTTTTCATGTGTCTGATAGTCATTTGTATGTCTTCATTGGAGAAGTGTCTGTTCCTATCTTCTGCCCATTTTTTGATATGATTGTCTGTTTTGTGTGTGTTTAATTTGAGGAGTTCTTTATAGATCCTGGATATCAACCTTTTGTCTGTACTGTCATTTGCAAATATCTTCTCCCATTCCGTGAGTTGCCTCTTTGTTTTCTTGACTGTTTCCTTTGCTGTGCAGAAGCTTTTGATTCTGATGAAGTCCCAAAAGTTCATTTTCGCTTTTGTTTCCTTTGCCTTTTGAGACATATCTTGAAAGAAGTTGTTGTGGCTGATATCGAAGAGATTACTGCCTATGTTCTCCTCTAGGATTCTGACGGATTTCTGTCTCACGTTGAGGTCTTTTATTCATTTTGAGTTTATCTTTGTGTATGGTGTAAGAGAATGGTCGAGTTTCATTCTTCTACATATAGCTGTCCAGTTTTCCCATAAGTGCCCAACTCTTGATCTCAGCTCAGGTCATGATCTCAGAGTTGTGGGATCAAGCCCCACATCAGGCTCCATGCTCAGTACAGAGTTTGCTTGAGATTCTCTCTCTCTCTCTCTCTGCCCCTCCCCCCACTCATACACTCTCTTGCTCAAAATACATAAAATCTTTTTTTTTTTTTTTTTAAAGGAGGAGCACCTGGGTGGTTCGGTGGGTTAAAGCCTCTGCCTTCGGCTCGGGTCATGATCCCAGAGTCCTGGGATAGAGCCCCACATCGGGCTCTCTGCTCCGCAGGGAGCCTGCTTCCTCCTCTCGCTCTGCCTGCCTCTCTACCTACTTGTGATCTCTGTCTGTCAAATAAATAAATAAAATCTTAAGAAAAAAAAAAGGAAAAGAAAAAGGTATTATACAAATATGGATTGGTATACTAGTTGCTTTAGCAACTTAAATTTCATGTATTTCATAAGCCATAATAATTAGGGGACAGTTAGGAGAAATTAATAGAAGGAACCAGAAACTAAAACTGAAATCAACCTCACGAATTCCTCCCAAATGTCTCTGGGCCAAAAATCGTCCTTGCCAATGTTTCATAAAGTTTTCACAAACTCAGTGATTACCACATTGTCCCCTTGCTCTATCGTATTTCTTTTGTAAGGAAGTGTATTAATGTGGCTAAGTAAACATACTGATTTTTATGCTCCAACACAAATGCCAAAGAAAACTATGAAAGTAATATAAAATTTAGCTTTATCTACTACCCCTTTTACTTCTCCCCCACCCCCAAACACATTTGTGAGCCAGAAATAGAAAGTCCCAAGGGAAACACTCAGAAAGCTTGTATCCCTAGCCCTCCTCATGAACAAACTTATTAGCCATTGATTTTTTTCTTACTCTCCACAGAGAATTTATTACACAAAGGAGGATAGCAGAGATGTTAAATTTCAGTAGGGCTTTTGCAATACCAAGTTTGTCTTCATTATATGTTAAAAAGGTTCAAGTCTATTTATTATAAGCAAGTAAGAGTGAAGATCCTACTTTTCTGTTAACTACTTGGTTTTTGTTATTGTTTTAATATTTTCTCCATTCAGACAAGCTAAAACTAGATGTTATTTTTAGAAAGTAAGCACTAAGGACCGTCATATAATTCTATCTCAGTATACAGCAATTATTATTTAATAAATACAGCAGATAAAAAAACTAAAGATGTTCCTCAATAATGACTGGGTCAAAGAAGAGATCACAAGGGGCACCGGGGTGGCTCAGTGGGTTAAAGCCTCTGCCTTCGGCTCAGGTCATGATCCCAGAGTCCTGGGATACAGCCCCACATCAGGCTCTCTGCTCAGCAAGGAGCCTGCTTCCCCCCACCCTCTCTGCCTCCTTCTCTGCCTACTTGTGATCTGTCAAATAAATAAATAAAAATCTTAAAAAAAAAAAAAAAAAAGAAGAGATCACAAGGGAAAAGAGAAAACTACTTTGAAGTGAATGAAAAGGAAAACCCAATATACCAAAATGTGATGAGATCCACCTAACGCAGTGCTCAAAGGGAGCTCTAAATGCCTAAACTAAAAAAGAAGAATTGAAATCAATAACATAACTTTCCACCTTAAGAAACTAGAAAAAGAAGAGCAAGTTAACCCCAAAGCAAGCTGGTGGAAGGAAATAACAAATATCGGAACAGACATAAACAAAATAGAGGAGAGCAAAACAACAGAGAAAGTCAATGAAACCAAAAGTTGGTTCTTCAAAAAGATCAGCAAAATCAACAAAACTTGGGCTAAACTGTTCAAGAGAAAACATTTAAAATACTAAAATCAAGAGATGCTTGGGTGGCTCAGGCAGTTAAGTATCTGCCTTTGGCTTGGATCATGGTCCCAGGGTCCTGGGATTGGGCCCCGAATCTGGGTCCCTGCTCAGCAGGGACCCTTCTGATCCCCCTGCTTGTGCTCTCTCTCTCTCGAGTAAATAAATAAAAGTAAAAAAAAAAGAAAAGAAAAAAACAACCCAAAATATAAAATCAAGACAGATTTTAGTAGACATCATCCCTACCAATTTTACAGAAATAAAAATGATTACATGGGATAGCATGAAAAATTATAGGCCCAAATCTAGATAACCTAGAAGAAATGGACAAATTCCTAGAAAGATACAAAGTAACAAAACTGACTTGAGAGGAAAAAATAGAAAATCTGAAAAGTCCTATAACAAATAAAGAGATTGAATTAGTAATTGGAAAATCTCCCACAAAGAAAAGGTCAGGTCCAAGTGAGTTCACTGGTGAATTCTACCAAACATTTAAAGAACTAACACTAATTCTTTACAAACTCTTCCAAAAAACCAGAAAAGAACATTTGCCATTATTATTAGCCTGATACCTAAAGTGAGACTTATACACTGAAAACCACAAAACAGCATTATAAGAAACTAATGATCTAATAAAAAGAAAGACATCCCATGTTAATGGATTGGAAGACTTTATATTGTTAAGATGACAATACTCCCCTAATTGATCTACAGATTCAACATGATCCCTATCAAAACCCCAACTGGGGGCACATGGCTGGCTCATTTGGTACAGCATTTGACTCTTGATCTCGCAGTCCTGAGTTTGAGCCCCATGTGGGGTGTAGAGATTACTTTAAAAAAAATCCCAGCTGTCTTTTTGCAGAAATTGACAATATAATAAAAAAAATTCATATGAAAATGCAGGGACCCAAAACAGCCAATCTTTAAAAACAACAAAAGTGGAATGGCTTATGCTTTCTGATTTCAAAATTTATTAGAAAGCTACAGTAATCAAGATAGTGTGGCAATGGCACAGGGGTAAACATACATATCAATGAAAAAGAACTGAGAATCCAGAAATAACCCCTTACATTTATGATCGATTGATTTTCAGTAAGGTGCCACAGCAATAGAGAAATGCGAAAAGAATAGTCTTTTCAATAAATGGTGCTGGAACAACTGGGATCTACAAGCAAAAGAATTAAGCTGGACTCCTACAACATGACATATATAAAAATTAACTCAAAATAAAACAAAGCCCTAAATGTAACCTATAAAACTTGTAGAGGAAAACAAAAATAAATTTGTGCCCTTGGATTAGGCCATGAATTCTTAGATATGACATCACAAGTATATACAACAAAAGAAAAAATAAACTGGACTTCAAAATTAAAAATTTTATGCTTTAAAAAACACCATTAGAGGCAACTGGGTGGCTCAGTGGGACAAGCCTCTCTCTGCCTTTGGCTCAGGTCATGATCTCAGGGTCCTGGGATAGAGCCCTGTGTCAGGCTCTCTGCTCAGCAGGGAGCCTGCTCCCCCCCCCCCCCACCTGCCTCTCTGCCTACTTGTGATCTCTCTGTCAAATAAGTAAATAAAACCTTTAAAACAAACAAATAAACAAACAAAACACCATTAAGGTCAACCCATAGAATGGGAGAAAATTTAAAATTAATATACTTTGCTTTTTTTTATTTGACAGAGAGCACCAATAGGCAGAGAGGCAGGCAGCGAGAGATGGGGGGAAGCAGGCTCCCCGCCAAAGCAGAGAGCCTGAAGCGAGACTCGATCCTACGACCCTAGGATCAGGACCTGAGCCGAAGGCATCAGCTTAACCCACTGAGCCACCCAGGTGCTCTATACTTTGCTTTTTAGAGCTCTTTTAGGTTTACAAAAAATTAAGCAGAAAAGTACAGAGTTCCCATATATCCCCTTTTCCTCCACCCTTCCAGCGTCCCCTATTATTAACATCTTGCATTAGTGTAGTACATTCATTACAATTGATAAGCCAATGTTATTAATATCTCCAAAGTCTACATTAGGGTTCACTCCTTGTGTTATATAGTTCTATGGGTTTGAAAAATGCATATATCATGTATCCACCATTACAGAATCATACAGAATATTTTCACTGCCCTAAAAATCCTATGTTCCACCTATTCCTCCCTTGTTCCCAAAATGTTGGCAACCACTGACCTTTTTACTACCTTTTTACTACCTTTATAGGACCCTGGCATCATGACTGGAGCCAAAGACAGACACTAAACTGAGCCACTCAGGAACCCCAACAAGTTCAACTTTCATAGAAAGAGGAGTTATGTGCTCTTTAGGGCCTTCTTAAAATGAGGAAGGCTCCAGTGTCCAGATTAAATACTATTCCAGAAACTCTTGGGTCATTCTACTTCTAGCTTTTCAGGAGCTAACAACAAGCACTTAAATTCAAGGATAATGGATACCTGGGTGGCTCAGTCTGTTGAGCATCTGCCTTCGGCTCAGGTCATGATCCCACAGTCCTGGTATCGAGACCCACAGAGGGCTCCTTGCTCAATGGGGAGCCTGCTTCTCCCTCTGCCTGTCACTCCCCCAGCTTGTGTTCTCTCTCTGGCATACAAATAAAATCTTTAAAAACATATTTTTAAAAATTCAAGGCTAAATCAAGGTGTGTAGGGAGAGAGCACTCACTATGGGACAAGGTCTTGAGCTGGGCACTCTACATGTTATTTCACACCATTTCAGGTGAGGGAAACAGCACTATGCTCATCTTTTTCAGGTAAAGCGGGGAAAATTAATTCCTTTATTTGACAACCATTTATTAAACACCACCATACCCCAAACTGCGTGAAACTCCAGGAATATTAATGTAAGAAGATGGGCGTCCTAAATTGTAAGGAATATGGACTGATGAAACACAGCAGACATGAAATAAACAATAACATCATAAGGGGCAGGATATCAGTGTATACAGGAGTGGAGGGAGGCATGTATATACACACGAGAGATGCATAGTGGTCTTTTTATTTTATAGATGACAAAATTTTAGTCCAGAGAATTTCAGTATCAGAGCGGGATCTAGAACCTAAGACCCTTGATTTGCATCATAGCAACTTGTCACGAATTAACTCACTATCATCAAGTACGACTGTTTCCACCAAATTTCATGGTAGGACTTACTGCCTTGATCAAATCATGCCCTGAAAACGCTCTAAAACTGACAGGTGCTTTACATGCACTTCAGTATTAATGCTATCTAGTCATTCATTTATTCCAGCTCACTGTGACCTCAGGCACCTGATGGAGGATGGTGGTGAGGAGGTTAACTAACAAGCTTTTTCATTTTATGCTTCCTTGAAATTTCCCTCTACTATTGTGGCTCTCCATGCCCACCAACTGAAGTCATGCCAATCTATTCCTTAAAAAATTCTTATCTACCTTTCCTCTCTACTCTTACTACCCATATCAGTCTGAGCCCCACTCACAGGTTATTACAATAGTTTCTCAGTGGGTCTTCCTACCATCTCTCCTTTTCCATTCCCACTTTCCCAGCTAATCTATCCTGCAGAGGGGCCAAGTTAACCTTTCTTTTCAGCTTTTTAAAATAACTTTGCTGTATTTCCACTCATTGTAAAAAAGTGGTATCTAATCATTATACAAAGAATAAACTTTAATGGCCCTGTGGCCATGTTACTCTCCAGCACAAGAGAAGACCTCTGACTCAGCACTGATTCCAGGGTCACCATCTCCCGTGTATCAGTTTGCTATTGGCTGCTGTGACAATTACCACAAGCCTGGTGGTGATTAAAACAACACAAATGTATTCTTTCTGTTCTGGAGGCTGGAAGTTCAGCAGGGTTGCATTCCCTTCGGAAACCGTATGGGAGAGAATCCATCCTTTGCCTCTTCCAGTGTCTAGTAGCTATCAGCATGCCTTGATATTTGGCCCTATCAGTTGAACCTCTACCTCTGTGGTCTCACTGCCTCCATACCTGTCTGCCAAATCTCCTTTGGCTTCATTCTCATGAGGACACTTGTCATTGGATTGAGGGCCCACCCAGATAATCTAGGATAAATTCTTCCTCTCAAAATCATTAACTCAATCACTTTTTTTTTTTTTTTTTGGCCAAATAAGGTAAATTTTTACCATATAAGGTGATATTCACAGGTTGCAGGGATTAGGACATCAATGCATCTTTTTAGGGGCCACCATTCAGCCTACTACATCCGGGCTCCTGCTCACCAAGCCAGTCTTCTCTTTCTTACTTCTAACAGGGGCATTGTATGAAGTCATGCCTCCTCAGGACCTCACTCTGTCCCCTGCATTCCCACCTAATCTTCACCATTTCTCTAAATGTTCCCTCCATCTTCCCAACATCTGCAATAGCAAATGTTATGTTTTCTTTGGTTAGGGTCAGCTATAGCCCTCTTCCTCTGAAGCTCTCCCTGACAATCACCCCCTTCCCGTGTCATTTTTCTTCTCCTAATGCCTGGAACATACAGTGAACACAATGAATTTGTACATTACATTGCTTTTTTTCTAGTGGCCTCACAGATTTAAGTTCTTTCTCCTCCAAGTAACGTGAGCTCCTCATGTACCAAAGCCGTCCGTGTTTTCTACTTCCATAACCTCAACCATAACTGGGCCATATGCAGCCCGGAGCCAGGCATGTGGGAGGCATTTATTAAATGACTGATTGAATAAATAAATGCAAAGAAAAATTAGGAATATTCTGAAACAGACTTAAGTTGATATCACTACTATGACTGCCAACTTACATAAGTTGTTAAAAAAAAAAAAAAAAGCTCCCTCATAAGGGATATAAAATCTGAAAAACCAGTTAAGAACTCTTAACTATTTTACTACCCTTTTTGCACTTATTTACATCCTAATGCTCTAATTCTTAAAGCAACTCATAAAAGTTTCAAGCTGTTAAGTCTAACAGAATTATCGCATTTACACATTTACCCGAAAGGGTAGGGAGCAACAGCTCCAGCTAAAAACAAAATAGAGCAGGAGGGCTTGTTGTGCTCTTTTCAAAAACATGAAGTGAAAAGTTACCTCCAACTGTTTTAAGAAAAATAAGATAGATATGAATGTTCCCAGCTAGTGCTCTTTACCACTTTAAAGAA
Organism: Mustela lutreola; assembly: GCF_030435805.1. NCBI lineage: Eukaryota > Metazoa > Chordata > Mammalia > Carnivora > Mustelidae > Mustela > Mustela lutreola. The sequence goes on from NC_081297.1 coordinate 95,184,507, forward strand.
AAAACAAGTAGCTGCATTTTCATTTGGTGTTAAGACTCCCAAAACTTCCTTCACAGCTGTGGGTTAGGCCTTTTATTTACCAGATCTTCAGAAAGAAAATCTAATCACATCTTCCTGCTGCTAACCTTTCTGCCAGTTCTTCTAGTCCACGGAAGGAGAAAGCAGATAAAGTAGGCCTCTCTGAACTGAGAGTTAACTCCTGCCTCTCCTCTCCCAACACCTATGCCCGCTCCGGCCCCCAGCTATGTCTGGGAAGCCATCCAACATATACCTGAGCAATGCCTGAAACTGTTAAAAACCGACTAAGAGTGGTCTATACCTAACTGTCTTTGCTTCATTCCTGCCCACCTCTTTCTCAACCGCCACATTCTGGCTTCTACCCTATCTCTCCAGGGAAAATTCTCTTGCTAGGTTCATAAACAATCTCCTATTTTCCAAGTCCAGCAGATACTTTTTCACTGTTTACTTGACACTTTTTTTTTGTAGCGTCTCATATCATAGACTAAGCCCGTTCTTTAAAATTCTCTGCTCCCTTCGATAAATGGAATAGCCCTTTTTGTTCTCGTTCTCCTGTATCACTAACTTCTCCGTTCCCATTTATGTTGCTGAGTCCTGTTATTCAGCCCCTTCGGATCATTTTATTGTTTTCTAGGGTTTTGTCTCTTTAGCTCTCTTTTCTGTCCACACTCTTCACCTCAAAGGATTTTATGCATACTCCATCAACTACAACCACTGTAATAGTCTCAATATGGTCTTCAGCTCAGGCCTTTCTCATGAGCAATTAACCGAGCTGGTACAGGGTCAGAAAGCACTAGCATTTATTGAGAACCCATGATGTACTAAGTTCTTTTGATATGGGTTCACATACTACAGCTAACTCTTGAACAACACGAGGGTAATGGGTGCCAACCCCCAAGCAGTCAAAAAACCGTCTGTAACTTTTCACTTCCCCCAAAACTTGACTACTACTGGCCTATTGTTGAAGCTTTACCATTCACATAGTCAATTGTTGCATATTTTGTATATGTGTTATATATTGTAATCCTACAGTCAAGCTAGAGAAGAGAATCATAAGGATGAGAAAACATATTTACAGTATTGTACTATATTTATTTTTTAAGAAGTCATGTATAAGTGGGTCGGTGCACTTCAAACCTGCATTGCTCAATGGTCAACTGATTTTTTTTTTTTTTTTAAGTAAGTTCTATGCCCAACATGGGACCTGAATTCGTGACCTGAGATCAAGAGTCACATGCTCTACTGACTGAGCCAGCCAGATGCCCCAAGGATCAACTGTTACTACCTTTAGTTCTCACAATAACTCATTAGAGTTTTATTAACCCATCCAATGAAGAAATTCAGTTTAGAAGAGATAAAAGACAGCTTGGAAGTGGTAAAGGAGATCTGAACTTTGATTATATGTCAAAATCCATGTTCTTTACTAATTGAACCACCTGCTTCTAGTCTTATCCAAGTTCCTACATCTTTACCCTAATCCACTCTCCATATAGCCATTATCATTTTTTCCTTCAAAGACGCACATCGGATATTGTCATGTCTGCTTTAAAATCCTTCAGGGGCTCCCCAACGTGTATGGCCTTGGTTTTTAAACTTGGGTAAGCATATTCCCCACTCAGTTGGGGAGCCTAATTAAAATTCAAATTCCCAAGCCCCATTCCCAAGATTCTGGGTCAGCAGGTGTTTCCTCTATTCCACACTTGAAAAAATACAGACCATGGGGCACCTGGGTGGCTTACTGGGTTAAAGCCTCTGCCTTTGGCTCAGGTCATGATCCCAGGGTCCTGGGATCGAGCCCCCACATCAAGCCCCACATCGGGCTCTCTGCTCAGCAGGGAGCCTGCTTCCCCCTCTCTCTCCCTCTGCCTGCCTCTCTGCCTACTTGTGATCTCTCTCTGTCAAATACATAAATAAAATAAAAAAAAAAAGAAAAACGAAAAAAGAAAAATACAGACCAGAATTTGGGAGCTTAACTTGCCAGGCATATTGTGATCTGGTCCCGGCTTACTTTCCATCCTCATCTCTGCCATGCCTCTACTGGTACTTTAAGCTTTATAGCTCAGGGGTCAGCAACCTACAGCCCTGCTGGTCAAGCCTGTTGCCACTTTTGGTAAATAGAAGGTTTATTAGAAGACAGCCACACCCAGTCATTAAGTTTTGCCTATAGATACTTTGTGCTAAACTGGCAGGGTTGAGTAATAGCAACAGAGATAAAAATGGCCGGCAAATAATTACTACCTGGCTCTTTACTGAAAATTTGCCAATTCCTGATCTAACTTGTAGCATAATACTTGTTAATCAGTGCAGTACGCTTTAGTGCAAGATCTTCCTTCTCTTTCACTTTCTGGAGGACTCCTATTCTTCCTCACAGATTCACTCCTACTGTGTGAACCAGTGTCTGACATGCCTAGAGAGGCATCTGTTCTTACTGCTCCAAAAGCACTTTGCCTCTATCGCCCTTATTTTTTACCTCACTCTATTGTAATGACTATTCTATATGTCTGCCGAGCCCACTGAAATGTAAGCTCCCAAGAATAGTCATAAACTTTTCCACCTTTCTCTGTCTAGCATAATGCATGTACATATTAGGTGACCAACAAATATTTAAGGAATTAATGAATAAATACACTTTCCTGAAAACCTTAAAAGAACTAATCATTCTGAATAATATGTAAACTTAGATTTCAACTGGTTTCTGTATTATTGAAATTACTCCTTAGGGGTAAACTATCTTGTGAGGTGCCCTATGTAAAATATGCATGTAACCTAGACAGGAAGGGAAGGCATATTAAATCTGTCACAGATTTGTTTGGTAGAGGAGCTGGCTCTTCTGTTTTGGTCTTGTGGATAGCACTGATGAAGAGGAGGACAGGAAAAACATAAAATGTCTGGGATTTGTGGCACTGCTCAAGACAGGTAGGGGCCAAAGGACAGATCTGGGAGTGTCAAAGACATTTTTGGGCCAAGTTAAAAATTTTTGCAAGAACCAACACTACTCAGAAAAACAGAATGGAACAGAAGATCCTATCTTCTTACGTAAGAGGTAAGGAAGATGTGAGAAACCTTATTTTCAGATCATCGTGTGTAATACAGGTAGACAGGAAGTCTATGAAGGAGAAGAGCGTCCACATTACCATACTGTGGCCAGCGTCTGGGCCAATCTCCTATCAGTCACTCAACTGAAACTTGATGCCCTATAGTGCCAGGCAATACAGTATGGCAGTCTTTTACCAGCTTAGTCTGTGGCAGGAACACGTCTGGTCAAGGATATTTCAATTTATATCAGTCATTGATTCAATAAACAGAAAAGTCAAATATAAAATAAAAAAATAAAAACCTTCTGCCTATGATCAAAGCCTCTGAAAACAACACACTTTTATTTTCTTTGTAACTGAATGCAACAGGTGAGGAAGAAGCAGCTTTCATAAAAATAAGCACTTCTTCCTATGAGCCTACATGAGGTAGGCTCATGAGACTACCTATCTCACAATCTGATAGTTAAATACACAGCTTAAGCTGATTTCTTCTTTTTTTTAAAGATTTTATTTATTTATTTGACACAGAGAGAGAGAGCTCACAAGTAGGCAGAGAGGGAGGCAGAGAGAGAGAGAGAAGGAAACGGGTTCCCTGCTGAACAGAGAGCCTGATGCGGGGCTTAATCCCAAGACCCTGAGATCATGACCTGAGCCAAAGGCAGAGGCTTAACCCACTGAGCCACTCAGGTGCCCTTAAGTTAATTTCATGCTTCATCCCATTGCCCCGTCCCATCTGGGGACAAAGGAGCAAAGGGAAGTGTAAGCATAAACATGGCTGCAAATGTTAGGAATAACACACAATTAATAATTACTAAAATGAGCATCTCAGGTACCTAAGGACCAAAGAAGTCACTCTTAGTAACAATAGTTACTAGTAACTATAGTAACTAGTAACAATAATATTTTTTGTGTGTGTTTACTATGTGTTAGACTCCGTACTCAATGCTTTATAGTAATGCATTATCCCTAATCCTCAACAAAGCCTGTGAAAACGATATTAACCATTTAGAAGATAAAATGGAAACTCAGAAAGTTTAATGAACTCAGCCAAGATTTTTCTTTCCCAATTAGTAGAGATCTACTCAAAGTTTGAGCTCTGCTGCTTAGCACTTTCCCAAGCCCCCACTTTTAGGTGCCCATCTACCTCTTGCTTTATTTTTGCCATTTGCCATTGAATGTATATATTCTGCCTAGGTGGCTCAATGGAGCATAAAGCCCAGGCACATCAGGGCAATCTTCTTTTTTAAAAAAGCTTTTATTTATTTATTCATTTGACAGAGAGAGATCACAAGTAGGCAGAGAGGCAGGCAGAGAAAGAGGAGGAAGCAGGCTCCCCGCCAAGCAGAGAGCCTGATGCGGGACTCGATCCCAGGACCCCGAGATCATGGGTTAACACTGAGCCACCCAGGCACCCTCAGGGCAATCTTCTTAAGGCCACTCTGTTTCAACCCAATCACTATTAGTGAGTATTCGATGCTGTATCAGGCACATTGCTAGGGTAGAAAGGTAAAGGTGCACTCCCATTCAAATCTATCCTCTCTGACTCCAGAAAGGTAGGTGACAGAATGTGGAGAGCTCCTGGCAAACTCATTCATCACCACTGCTGAAAAGAACTCAGAAGAGGCGCCCAGTCAGTTAAGCATCTACCTTCAACTCAAGTCCTGATCTCCAGGCACTGGGATCAAGCCCCGCCCCTTGTGGGGCTCCCTACTCAGCAGGAAGTCTGCTTCTCCCTCCAACCCCCCCCCCTTGTGCTCTCTCCTCTGTGAAATAAACAATAAAATCTTTTAAAAAATTATTTTTAAAAACCCAACTCAGAATACAGAATCTTTATATAGGGAAGTCCTCACATCATCATCACCTGTTTCCCTGACCTGCTAATTCAAATACGGTCTCTCTACAACTGCTACTCCTGCCCTCTCCATCCTCTTCCTATTCCCCTGGCTTTGCCGTCAGCCAGTTTGTCAGCCTTTATGCTCTCTGATCATACTTTATGCACAACCACCATAATTCCAAGCCCCAACTCTCACCTCCCCTTATACAGGAGAAAATGGAACCTGAGGCTCTATCGCCGATACATAATGTGAGGAGAAAATGTGTTTTGTGTGTATGTATGTCTGTGCTAGGAGGACAACATAATTCTGTGGGACTGTAACAACTAGAGCACAGAGAAAGGCCAGGCTGGGAGCTGCCAAAGACTTCAGGGCTGTTTCATACTGTCTGGCTGCTGAAGAGCAGTCTGATCTTGCTGTACATGGCATTTAAATATTACTCATCCACAACTATAACGTGTATTCAAAGTGAAAGTAGTGTATTCGCAGAGGCACTATCCCTCCACAGACATGTGAAGTAAATTTTCTTTTCCATAATCATTAAAGATTTAAGAAACTGCTGGTTTCTAAAAACAATGAATTAAAAAGAATGAGAACTGAGTTCATTTTGCTTTCTACCCCCCAGATTTAACCTCACTCTTTTAGGGAAAACAATAAAATTTTATACCCTCCACTATAGGTTGCTAGTTTTAGAAACAGCTCCTATGTGATTTTATGGCTAAGTAAAATAACTCCAAATCCTATGTATTTTTTTTAGACTTGAGACTAGTGAAGACTTTGAGAAAGTTATTAAATGTTTCAAAAGTCTGAAAAGGAAACTAAAAATTTTTATAGAATATACTGTGAGAGCCTCAAATTAAGGAAATTAAAAAGCAATGTTATTTTAGCATCTTAAAGAGCCATAACATTATTCTGAAAAAGGTAATGGATACGGTATTCAGATTTTCTTTCAATATTAATACTGAGCAATCAAGCTAGCAAGACTTTCATGGAAAAATTATTTTCCGATGTTTCTGGAAAACTCTCAGAACTCCCCCTTTCTGTCTCGGAAAGACCACTTCCTGTTAGGGTTTGCTACTTCACAAGCAAACTGTTTCTCCAGGTGAGTCTCAATTCCAAAGTATTGCAATGGGCTTTCCCTTCTGCCTACCACTTTGCTCAGAGCCTTCTGTGAGAACAGGAAGAGGAGATAATGTAGAATAACCCAAGCAGCATGGAGAATCTAGAAATTTTTTCACTCTAAGGATGAGTGAAACAAAAAAGTGACAGCAGCAGAGTATTACTGGTTTGGTGGAGGGTGAAAGGGCACCCAAACGAAGGGAAAAGCTAGCATGAGCAGTATGCCAGAAATTGTGGAAAGTAAGACCTCTTAAAGGCATAGAGAAGGAATTATTTCTACTTCAAAACTGCCAAAGTCTATTAGCCTGACTCCTTAAAAAAAAAAAAGAGTCCAATTTCCTAAACATTCTAAAACATCAATAAGCTGACCATCCCTATCTTCATGAGCTAAAACTAGACAACATTAATGTGAATAGACATAAAGACAGAAATAGTTATACATAAACTCTATGAATTAGCCAACTATGAACAATGTCTGTTAGAATCATAGGGATAACTGATTTGGATGGCAAAAGGTGGTAGGAAATTAAGACAGATTAACAAGAAGGAATTCACTACTTCTCTTAGAGAAGGCTTTCTACAGGAGGTTAGATTCTGGACGAATAGCAACAGGAGCTTAGCAGAGTGCTCCAACCAACCACAGGAAAATATCTCAGAGGGGGAGTGAACTGATTATATGAATGGGGCATTGAGTAAGGGAGCCTGAGAGAAGAAAGGGGAACCTTCAAGGGGAATAGGGCTGGCTCAGGGTGCCCTAATTAAGGTCTCCAAACCAGAGAAAGTCTGGGAGGGGGGCAGGGGAAGGCAAAAAAATAAAAAGCACCGTGGTTTCTTCACTTACTTCGCTAGGCAAGTTAGGGACTAGGCTTTGCACTACCTGGAAAAGCTGACAAACAGGCTTGTCCTGGGAGTGAAAAATTCCCAGAGGAGAGAGCCCTTTCTGGAAAGACGCAGCCCCCTGTTCCCTGAATTCCTGGCTGGGCACCATGGGGTAATAACTGGAGGCGCAGGGGTGTCTATGGCAGGTGTTTCCTGGGTGTTGGCGTGGCTACCAGGCTGAGGTTCAGCGGCGGGTCTAGCACTTAGCGACAAGCAGGCGGCGGCGGCGGCAGCTGCGCGTGCAAACCACAGGACTTACCTTACTGTCATCCATCTCGGCGGACAGGCCGGCCTGGCCAGGCGCTCCCTCCCACTGCCCTCCCCCGGCTCAGCCGGCCTGGCCCGGCCCGGCCCCCGCCCCGGGGGAAGAAGGGGATATGGTTCTGACTGTCTCCTCCTTTCGCCTAATAGTTCGATTCCCTGATGCCACAGTCACGGGGACGAGGGACCAGTTCAGGAATGACAGAACGGACCCTGGAGGCGGCCCAAAACGCCTCCTTTCGCCGCCGCCGCCTCCTCCTCCCCCTCCATGACAGTCTCGGGGTGTGTTTACAGACGCCCTGGAGAGCGGCCCGGACGGGAGGGTGGGCGGGAGCACTGCACGCGGAATGGCCTCTTCGGTTGCCGTATTCGGGGCGCATTCTGGGGATTGTAGTTTTCCCCAACGCACTATCTGCAGGGCTGACTAAGAAGAAAACTACAATATCCACATACCCTCAGCAAGGCGTCTGTTTTCCTCCTGCCGGCGAGCGCTGCTGGGGAGGAGCCAGTCGGGAGGCCAGACTACGTTTCCAGCAGAACGCTATCTTGGACTTCCAGCGCTCTGGGCACTGGTGGGATGACTTTGGGGCCCCACAGATGCCCGCCCCAAGGAGGAGCCCTGGGAGCAGGCCCTCCTCCGGGACACTGAGGAAGCCCTGAAGATTCTTCATTGCACACACAAACCAAAGTGGGGGTGGGGGGGGGGGAGAAAAGAAAACTAAGAATGTACAATGCTGCAGCTGTTTTGACAATCAGTTGGGCAGTTCTCCCAATATTAGACGTAAAGTTACCATATCGCCAACAATTCCAAAGAAATGAAAACACACTTCCATGTGAAAACCTGTACAAGGATGTTCTATCCTAGAAGCATTATTCATAATAGTCAAAAAGTGGAAACCACCCAAATGTCCGTCAGTGGATGAATGGATAGGATAAATGTGGTATGTATGTGCAGAGGAATGTTACTGGGCCATAAAAAGGAATGAAGTACTGATAGATGCTACAGAGTGGCTGAGCCTTGACAACACACAAAATTAAGAGCCTCATTTTGTAGATTCCATTTATAATGGAAGGTCCAGAACAGATAATTGAAAGAAAAAAGTTAACTAGTGGTTGACAGGGGCTATGGTTGGGAACAGCGGGGAAGTGAGACAGGAATGGGGAGGGATTGTTAATGGGCCCTGGTTTTCTTTTTTTGAAGTGCTGAAAATGTTAAAAAAAAAAAAAAAATTAAGGGTGCCTGGCTGCCTAAGTGCGTAGAACATGGGACTCTTTTTTTTTTTTTTTAATTTATTTTTTATTTATTTTCAGCATAACAGTATTCATTATTTTTGCACCACACCCAGTGCTCCATGCAATCCGTGTCCTCTATAATACCCACCACCAGGTACCCCCAACCTCCCACCCCCCCACCCCTTCAAAACCCTCAGATTGTTTTTCAGAGTCCAGAGTCTCTCATGGTTCACCTCCCCTTCCAATTTCCCCCAACTCCTTTCTCCTCTCTAACTCCCCATGTCCTCCATGCTATTTGTTATGCTCCACAAATAAGTGAAACCATATGATAATTGACTCTCTCTGCTTGACTGATTTCACTCAGCATCATCTCTTCCAGTCCCGTCCATGTTGCCTACAAAAGTTGGGTATTCATCCTTTCTGATGGAGGCATAATACTCCATAGTGTATATGGACCACATCTTCCTTATCCAATCGTCCTTTGAAGGGCATCTTGGTTCTTTCCACAGTTTGGCGACAGTGGCCATTGCTGCTATAAACATTGGGGTACAGATGGCCCTTCTTTTCACTACATCTGTATCTTTGGGGTAAATACCCAGGAGTGCAATTGCAGGGTCCTAGGGAAGTTCTATTTTTAATTTCTTGAGGAATCTCCACACTGTTCTCCAAAGAGGCTGCACCAACTTGCATTCCCACCAACAGTGGAAGAGGGTTCCCCTTTCTTTCTTTTTTTTTTTTTTAAAGATTTTATTTATTTATTTGACAGAGCTCACAAGTAGACAGAGAGGCAGGCAGAGAGAGAGAGAGAGAGGGAAGCAGGCTCCCCGCTGAGCAGAGAGCCTAATGCAGGGCTTGATCCCAGGACCCTGGGATCATGACCTGAGCCGAAGGCAGCGGCTTAACCCACTGAGCCACCCAGGCGCCCCGAGGGTTCCCCTTTCTCCACATCCCCTCCAAAACATGTTGTTTCCTGGCTTGCTAATTTTGGCCATTCTAACTGGTGTAAGGTGATATCTCAATGTGGTTTTAATTTGAATCTCCCTGAGGGCTATTGATGATGAACATTTTTTCATGTGTCTGATAGCCATTTGTATGTCTTCATTGGAGAAGTGTCTGTTCCTATCTTCTGCCCATTTTTTGATATGATTGTCTGTTTTGTGTGTGTTGAGTTTGAGGAGTTCTTTATAGATCCTGGAGTCTGTACTGTCATTTGCAAATATCTTCTCGAACATGGGACTCTTGATCTGAATTTATGAGTTAAAGATATATTTGCAGCCAAATACAGTTAATACATTAACTAAAAATTTTAAAAGAAATAGTGAATCTCGGGGCACCTGGGTGGCTTGGTTGGTTAAGCATCTGCCTTCAGAGTGGGTCATGATCCCAGAATCCTGGGATCAAGTCCCACCTCGGACTCCCTACCTCTACAGGGAGTCTACTCTCTCTACGCTTCCCCACCTGCTCATGATCTCTCTTTCTCTCTCTCATAAATAAATTTTTAAAAATATTTTAAAAATGAAAAAAAAGAGTGAATTTTACAGTATGTGACTTATATCAATAAAATCATTAAAAATAAGATGTTCTTTGCATACTGTTGGTTTTTTGTTGTTTTAGCCTAAATTAAACCACTGAATATTTGATAAAGGTTCATTAATGTTCCTTAATGTTATTTTGGAGGACTCTTTGACCCAGTCCTCTTCAAAGACTACTAAAACCCTTCTGGAATTCACTGGAGGTAGAGTTGCCAGATTTAGCAGTAAATACACAGAACACTCACAATTGGTTTTAGGATAAACAAATAACTTGTTAGTAAAAGTGTGTCCTATACAATATTTAAGACACACTTTTACTATAAAAAAAGTATATGTTGTTTATCTGAAAATCAAATTTAACTGGGTGCCTTCTATTTTATCTTTTAACTCCAAATTGAGGAAGGGTAATAGGGGAAAACCTTGTTTTGCTGTTCTTCACTTTATTGTGCTTTTTACAAATGGAAGGTTTGTGGCAACCTGCCTTGAGCAAGTCTATTGATGCCATTTCCTAACAGCATTTTCTCACTTTGTGTCTCTGTGTCACATTTTAGTAATTCTCACAAGATATATATACATATATATTTATATTATATATAATATAAATATATAAATAATATAAATATATATATATATATATGATTTATTTATTTGAGAGAGAGAAAGGGAGCAGGGAGGAGGGGCAGAGAGAGAAGGAGAGGGAGAGAAGCAGACCCCCTCCACTGAGCATGGAGTCTGTGATGAGTCTCATGACCCTGAGATCATGACTTGAGCTGAAATCAAGAGTCAGTCCCTTAACCAACTGAGCCACTCGTGTGCCCCAATTCTCACCATATTTCAAACTTTTTCATCATTATTATGTTTGGTACAGTGGTCTGTGATTAGTGATTATGACTCGTTGAAAGCTCAGAAGATTATTAGCATTTTTTAGGCATAATGATTTTCTCATTAAGGATGTATACTTTTTAAAAAAGAAATAATGCTATTGCACACTTAATAGACTGTAATATGGTGTAAACATAACTTTTACATGCACTTGGAGACCAAAAAATTCATTTGACTTGTTTTATTGTAGTGGTCTGAGAACGGAACCCACAGTATCTCCGAGGTATGCCTGTAACAGGAAAAGTTGAATCATCTCCTACTGATCTGTATAATGCTTTAGAGGAACTAAAGCAGGTCACTTCCTTCAAGTAAAAGCCACGTAGCCAGGTCTTGTGGCTGGTAATGGGTCTGGTATGCTGGGGTTTCAGCAGTTAGGCCCACCCAGGGGCACACCTGTAATCCCAAAACTGCATTCACAGAGGTCTCAGGGACACCTAGCCACATCCTTTCTGATGATCAGAGGAGCAAAAGTGTGTGCTCATGGGAGCTCTCTTCCTCTGCCTCCCCTACTACCCTTTTTGTTCTACACCTACAGGGGCTGCTTTCCTCCCCCTTCTAGCTTCTTTCTACTGGTGTCCAGCCTGGCGTCAGTTCTGCTTCCCTAGCTGTGCCCTGGTCAGTAAGTCCTCTTCTCTGAGGTGGAACTTCTTTTCCCCTGGATTAATCCTCTACCACTCTCTCTTCCTGTATCCCAGCTGACAAAAACACATCTCTATAATGGCACTTATCCACTCCATCCTTCCACAGAGGCTGTGTGTGAGCAGTTTGCAGACTCAGTCACCAGCCCCCCAGGAAGGAGAACTAAGACCTTTTGAACCAAGCAGGAGAAATCTAAAAACATGCAGGAAAGAATGTACACAGTTTCAGGAGAGAGGTTTTCCTAAGGAAGGGAGGGAGGGGCTCAGGGTGAAGAGTGGTTAGGTGTATATTTAATTTTAATTTTAAATTTTTTTACATTTTTAAAAATTTATATTTAATTTTTAAAGAGATGAAGCAAATATGTCAACTTTGGAAATGGAGTTGTATTATTGTCTTTGTGTTTCTGTACATTTGAAATATTATATAACTAAAACAGAAATTCATTTTTTAATTTTTTTAAAAATTTATTTATTTATTTGAGAGAGAGTGCAGAACGAGAGAGAGAGGATGAGTAGGGAGAGGGGCAGATGGAGAAGCAGACTCCCCACTGGATCCCAGGATGCCAGGATCCTGACCTGAGCCAAAACAGACTGAGCCACCCAGGTACCCCTTAAAATAGAAATTTAAATTTAAGAATTATAAATATGCTCCCTTTAAGAAGTGTTGAACTACTTTTAAGTATTTTTTAGATTTCATTTGTAAAAATAAACCTTAATCACATCATAAAATAAGACTTTGTTAAGGACAGAGGATCTTATGAAGTATTGTGTAGTCATATGTTAAACACATGTTAAACATTTACTGAGAAGTACCCAGAATTGGTAAAGAGGTGAGGAAGAACAAGAGAGGGCATTAGTTTCTATAAGTATAAATCCTTGAGGACTTTATAATCCAAGAAGAAGAAATTCACATATACAGGAGACTATGGACAATCACCAAACAAGGCATCTGGTGAAAATGATACAGACCAAACTTAATACCCTTGTGCTAGATTGTTCAGAGTGGGTAGGGAGTGCCAGGCATCATACTGATCCCTGGAAAGGTAAAGCAAACACAGCAAACATACTTTTTTATTTTTAAGGAGTAGGCGGAAGTTTAGAAGAAGAATATTTTCTCAGGGTGCTGAGCCCGCTTTATATTCATCATCTTCAATCTTTTCCTCCTTCTCAAAAGGAAACTCCCAGGCATGCAATTCCTTCTAAAAATGCATATAATTTTCTCCTTTCTCCACTCTTTTCTCCTCCCTCCCCAACACACAGAAACGCGTTTCATATGCTCCCAGACACCCCACGTAGAGACACTGTTGGCCTACGAAGCATCGAGGCTCTGCTGCTGCCGTGGAGTTTCTTGTAGTGAATTCCTAAGCAGCATGGCACACACCTACTCCCACTAGGTCTGCATGCCTTCCATGCCCTCATGTCTCTCTCCTGTTCCCCTTACCACTAGGGCTGAAAGAGCACAGGTGTCTAAACAGAGCCAAGATGATCATGTTACTCCCCAGGCCACATGGGTCTGCTTGGCACATATCCCCTGGGGAACATCAGAGAGAAAGGAAGCTCATTAAAATAACTTGTTAGGCTCCAGCTGGCTTCCCACTAAGTTTGACACACGAGTCTAAGAATTTAAAAATTACCCAGCCCTTTCCAAACTTTCCTTGGAAATGAAAATCATTTCACTCAGTCCTGGCCCAGAGATTTTGGTTAGACCCATCTCCCATCTCGAACTAGCAATAATTAAAAACAAAGCCTACCAAGAAAGAAAACAAACGTGACCATGAAATCTACCATGGTAACTTCTGACCCACCCTAACGCACACCATACGTTTGGGGAGGAATGGACCCCCGGGTCAGCCCAGAAATGACCTATCGTGACTTCTCTGCTTCTGCCTTGAGTTTTCTGAGAGCTGATCATCTGTGGCCAAATGAGTGATAAGGAGTTTAAAGGTTTAAAGTGAATTTGTGGGTAGCTCAAATTATGACACACAGGCTGAGAGAGGTTGGGAGGATAGTTATTTGAAGGGAAAAACAAACCCCTGATTGAAGAGAGGTAGGGGGTGGCATGCGATTAAGTGAAGAAGGCAAGGGAACAAAAAATTAACCTTGTTACAGAAACCACAAACAAGGGGAACAGTACGACATTCTACATTCCGGAATGCCATGGCTACGTTGATATGTAAATCTGGAGCTGGAACAACAGAGTATTATTACGGCTGATATGGTAATCCGCAGAGGTACAGAGAGAAAGTGGGCGGGTCATGTGAAATTCATGAAATGCTTGAGGTGAACTCACTGCTCAAGTATTAGTCCTGTTTTGTGTGCGGATTTTTTTTTCTCCAACTTATTTTATAGATAAGTATTCCTCTGTACTGTTTGTTTCTGAAAAGTTGAGCTTCTTTTCATGAGGCTATCAGATATTCCATTGCAGAAGTTTCTTTCTGTTCTTCGGGCGTTTTGCAGAATGCCTCCCCTCCTTTTGCCTACACAGACAAATATGCCTGTATTTGCATACAGCACAGTACCTCTTGACTCTCTGCATTGGCCAGAGACCTTAGGGGCAAGAGCCTAAAGGAACATTTTAAGAGCGAGCACATAACATAACTCAGCCTCCAGCTTGTCAGCAGGAGCAAAATAAATAAATAAGGCCAGAGAAGGACTGAAACAAGTCTTTCAGAAAGGAAGGGGTTGGGGGGAGAAGCCCTAATCAGCATAAAAATAAGGAAGAGAAAATGAACCTCAGGGAACCAAAACCTTCCGTGTTCAAACTTTCCCATACTCCTTCCCCTTCAGCAACATAGAGAATGTCTCCAACTCAACAACAGCTTTTCTTAATGTTGTCCTAACCTCCATTTCTACTTAAATGCTGTGGCTATTCCTAAGCCAAGTGTATACCTCATCCAATAGGAAAGAACCAAGTGTACCCTTATTTGAGGAAATAATAGGATAAATATTTGGCCCGTAAGCAACTGTTTAAATCTGAACCACTCTTCATGAGAGGTGGCTTGCAAAGCATCACTCTTAGTTATTTACACTTTAGTATGAATGTGTTTCCTTCTTTTCTCTCTCCCATGCTTCTTAAAGGATAGTTTAACATGGGGTTGAGCAGTGGGAAAAAAGAGAAATACATGGTTTTGAAGGATAGGTGTTATAAGAGGGGGAGAGATCTGGGTAAAGTTTGAGCATTGAAAAAGCAACAAATGGCTAATGAGGGTTGGGGTGGGAGGAGATAGGAGAGCCATAAACAGTGAAGAACTGACCAGGTACCTTCTTTCACAGTTCTCCTGACGGCTTACTCAACAGACATACATAAGACAGGCACGTTGTATTCTATTGACTCAGACCTGCACAAGTTTGAATTTACTATGGCATATGTTATGGAGTAAGTTAAAAAAGAACTCAGCCTGCATTTAAAGCTTAGAACCCTTTTTTTTTTTAAAGCAGCTTTCTGCCATCAAAGTTTACTTTTGAGGTTCTTATTTCCAGTGTAAGCTTTAGTAAACTTAGAGTTGTTTGCTGAATGGACATTTAACAGGGCTCTTCTTGGGGATCTTGCATTTTTAAGGAACAAAAGGTGATTCCTGGGTTATCCAGGAGGAAGTGTGGTTTTGATACTTGGATATGTCAGGAGAGGAACAGGCAGAAATTACCTCTTGTTTCTTGTGTGTGTGTGTGTGTGTGTGTGTGTGTGTGTGTGTGTGTTTTAAGATTTTATTTATTTGAGAGTAAGGGAGAGCACGGACCAGGACAGGGAGAGAGGCAGAGTGAGAGAGAGAAGCAGACTCCCAGCTGAGCAGAGAGCCCCACATGGAGCTTGATCCTGTTAGGGTACGGAGTTGACCACCCCGTCAATTAGACAGAGAACACTCTTGATAATGCAAGTCACACAGCGAGGTTTATTTCCAGCTAGCTGGGGGTCCAAGTATCTGCCTGGCGCAGCGGGTTTCAACATGGACCCCGAGCACTCAAAGCTAAGGGTTTATATAGCATTTTTAAAAACATCCAACTCACAGTAACTTTCCATCACTTCAGAGACCATACATACTTTTGGCTTGCACCCCCCTGGTGGTTTAGTAAAATAAGCTCTCTTCAACATCTGGTCCCCGTGGCACATCCGCCTAGCCACCCTGGTGGTTTAAGCTGATTAGCTGCTGCCGGGGTTTTGCAGTGTGGGGTCCTTTCTTGGAACCAAAGCAGGGTTGGGGTCCCTGGAACTAAAGCAGAGTGGGGGGAAAGTTCAGTCCTTGACACTGAGATGGTGCCCAAGCTAAGATGGCTATACTTATGCTAACCCACTCTTACAATCCCAGGACCATGAGATCATGACCTGAGCCAAGGGAAAGACGGTTAAGCAACTGAGCCACTGAGCCACCCCACCTCTGCTTTTATGAATAGCCTTAACTGCTCCAAATTTTGCTTTAATCTTCTCCATTTGTAAGGGGAAAATAAACCCACAAACTAAAATCTGTTTTTGGGACACTATCAGACCTACTGATGACCCTAAAGATATTTTCAAAAAAGCACAAACAGTATTTATGAGTGTATAAGTGTTAGCAATATTTTGGGCAACTACTTAGGTGCTATCTATTGTTAATGTAAATATCTTTGACTCTTTCTTTCTATTATCTTTTAATATTATAGATATTCTGATTTTTGTTTAGTATCACATATCTTCAGTAATCTTTTGATTCATTTACAGATTTAGGTTAAGTTTTGTAAAGCATATTTTCCATCCCTTTGACTTGAAAGGCTTCTCTCATTTACATAAGAAGACTTCAATTCCAGGATATAACTTTAAACCTTTTTGTTTATACATAGAATTGTTTTCAAAGACATTTAAATCTAAAGGTGGTTAATGTCAGTCTTCTTGGGGGGTCAGTGTACACTGTTAGCTGATTGATATGGTACCTTATAGTTTGTGTGATGACATATAATACCAGTCGTAGTAATAGCCCTTGACAGTTTCCAAAAATGTCTGTGTGAATATTGTCTCATAGGAGTGAAAGTATTGCCACATGGAATCCAACCAGTCATGCCAACAGTATCTCTGTCATCAACAGCAGCCCTTTGGTGGAATGGCATGGTTGTTCTAGCTAAGGTTATCCTTAAAAGTTAGATAGCATTGTTCCACTGAGTAGCCATTTCTGTCCCTGTCATTCATACATGTGTCCAAATGATTTAAAGATTCTTTTTTGTGCTATGTGAAATATATATATATATATATATATTTTTAAATATATATTTCAAAATATATATTCTAGGGCGCCTGGGTGGCTCAGAGGGTTAAGCCTCTGCCTTCAGCTCAGGTCACAGTCCTGGGGTCCTGGGGTCCTGGGGTCAAGTCCCACATCGGGCTCTGTGCTCAATGGGAGCCTGCTTCTTCCTCTCCCTCTGCCTGCCATTTCCTCTGTTTGTGTTCTCTCTCTCTCTGTGTCAAATAAATAAATAAAATCTTTGAAAAAAAAAAAAATAAAATACGTAATCTAGGGACACCTGGGTGGCTCAGTTGATTAAGTGTCTGCCTTTGGCTCAGGTCATGATCCCCGGAGTCTGCTTCTTGCTCTATCCCTCCTCCCACTCAGTTCTCTCAATCTCTCTCTCTCAAATAAAATAAGTAAAAATCTTTAAAAAAAATAAAATAAAACATGTACTCTAGGGGCATTGGGCTGGCTAAGTTAGAGGAGTATGTGAATCTGGATCTCAGAGTCATGAGTCTGAGCCCCACATTGGACGTAGAGATGACTTAAACAAACAAACAAACTAGTTGATTTATTAACACATTTTAAAAGAGGTATTCTAAGTTTATCTAGCCAAGTTTCACAGGACACCTTTGATCCTCATATTGTAAACAAGTCTGTATTAACTCTACCCTCCTTGTAGATTCACACCATGCTTATTTCTCAGTCTTTACCTATCCAAGAGGAAAGTCTTCCTTTGCCTGACTTCTTTTTTTTTTTTTTTTTTTTTAAGATTTTATTTATTTATCAGAGAGAGAGAGAGAGAGCAAGCACAGGCAGACAGAATGGCAGGCAGAGGCAGAGGGAGAAGGAGGCTCTCTGCTGAGCAAGGAGCCGATGCGGGACTCAATCCCAGGACGCTGGGATCATGACCCGAGCCGAAGGCAGAGGCTTTAACCCACTGAGCCACCCAGGCGTCCCCCATGCCTGGCTTCTGAGCAGCTTCAGACACCATCACCTCTCCTTCCAGAGGCAAGACATCAGTAACATCCCATGTGTGAGGATGTATGTGTGTGGAGGAACCATAGTTTTGCTTGTTTGTTTGTTCATTCATGTTTTAATCTGAGTGAAATCATTATTCTGTTTTCATTTCTGTTCTGGACTTGGTACTGCCTGACGTGTTCTGGGACTTTCTACTAGAAGTTTTGGGGCACAGAACCATATAACCGCAGGGATCTATGGGAACTTTGCATAGGCATATATACATATTTTCTAGACAGATACGAAGCTCTTTGTTCCTTTTATTTTTTTCCCTTTACATTAGATTTTTTAAAAAGATTTTATTTATTTATTTGACAGATAGAGAGAATCATAAGCAAGCAGAGAGGCAAGCAGAGAGAGAAGGAAGCAGGCTCCCTCCTGAGCAGAAAGCCCGGTGTGGGGCTCCATTCCAGGACCCTGAGATCATGACCTGAGCTGAAGGCAGAGGTTTATCCCACTGAGCCACCCAGGCGCCCCTCCCTTTACATTAGACAGGGTAGTATTATCAGAACAGAGAGGTTATACAGTTAGCTATTCTCATTTTATCTTTCTCATTCCTCATTTTAGGAATGTAAACTTTTTTTTTTTAAGATTTTATTTATTTATTTGAGAGAGATACAGATAGTGAGAGGGAGCAGGAGCAGAGAGGAGAGAGAAGCAGACTCTCTCCGGGGCTGGAAGCTTGATACAGGGCTGGATCCCATGACCCTGATATCATGACCTGAGCTAAAAGGCAGATGCCTAACGACTGAGCCACCTAGGCTTCTCAGGAATATGAAAGTCTTAAGAGTTTGGTGCTCCAGCCTCTCCCAACACCCCTGGTGCCCTGACTCAGAACACGAACACCCTCCTTCCACTTTTAACCAGGAATATATCCATGTCTTTGCAAATTTTATAGATTTACTTTACATTTAAGCTCTGACCTCTAGGTGGTTTCCTAAACTAGAATAAAGAGTCATTGTGCCTTAAGTGATGCTGCCTCCCCAAATAAGCTTCTCGAGTTGCACTGCGGACAGTTCAAGATGGCCTTGCACTGACTGAGGTTCTGGGTGGGGCAAGACATGTTGATCTTTTGCTGTAGTGCGTTTGGACCTTTGTTGTCAACCTGGACTCTTACCCTCTCCTTGGCATTTCTCCCTTTCCCTTCCCCCCACCCCACATGGTTCTTGTGCTGTGTTGTTTTTGCCCTTCTATATTTGCACACAGCAGGTTCTGGAAGGGGATTATCCTTTCCCTAATCCTGTAAGATTTTCTCCAGTTTGTTCTGCTGGAGAACTTCGGGCTTTTTGTTTCCCTTAGATAACCTCCTTTCCCACTCAGCATGGACTTTGTTGATCTGCTCAGTTCTGGCTGCTGCAGGTGCGGCTGCTGCATGCTTGCTCCCTTCCTGCCTGCGCACACGCTTCCAGAGGGCAAGGTCTCACTTCCTGTGGGATGGCAACCCCTATCTTCCTGACCCCTTCCTCCATCAACACTGTATGTAGGATGCCCCAGGGGAAGGTAGGAGTACTGGGTACACTTGCCCAGTGTTCTGTCCTACAGTTGTGTTTCCTCCCCATTTCCAATGCCTTCTCTCATTCACACTTTGGTCCCTTGTTTCTACTCCTAAATTAAGATGGACTTCTGTCCTAGCCACTGATGGATGCAACACTTGACAGCTCCCCCAGCTTTGCCATCCCTCTGGCTTGGGAAGAGCTCCTCTGCCAGTTTCTCCAGGTGCCTGCAGGGCAGCTCAGTTCCCAGCCAACCCAACTGCTAAGATACCCAACCACGGCTCTTCTCTTGTTTCCACAGGTGCTACTGCTAAGCTTGGAGGAGGCAGTGTGTTGTGGGGGAGGCTGGCGATGGAATTAGACCCCCTGCGGCATTCTTCAAGAGGGCTGCCTCCCCAGCGTTCCCATTTCAACATTTCCAGCAAACAGGTGGTTGCTCCATTGGAGGTGAATTCCTGGATATTTTTACTCAACACCCCCTAAACAAAATGACAATGTTATTGGATATGTCATACAACCAGGCATATGAGTAACACCCCCATTAATCAGTTTGCCAAAGAAAACAGGTTGCTATCTAAGCTTGTTTGGAGAGATGCTAGTTATGTGAAGGAAGAACAACTCAGGCATCCGCTTAAAAGTACACTGTCAAGATTAAAATGAAATATTCTCAGTGACTTGTGTGTCTAAGCTAACCTTTCCCTCTGCCAGACTGCACCAACAGTACAGTTGACAAGCAATTGTTACAAGAACCTTACCATGATGGCTTGGCTGGTGCCTGCTCCAGCGGGACTGAGGTAGAGATAAGAGGGAATCCAAGAGAGATACAACTTTGCTAGATTGGTCACTATACTATTAAGAAGCGTCAATTACAAAGAAGTCCTTCAGCTGTAGTGTGATTAATTCATTTTTTAACCCATCTATTCATTTATAAACATACTGGGCAGCTCCTTCTCATCAGGTCTTATGCCATATGCTAGGTCCACAAAGATTAACAAAACAGGGTCTCTACCTTCTAGAAGCTTACATCCTTAAGGGGGATTCATTTGCATACTTCTCTAAGTATGTAAATGGATAATTGCATGGCAATGTGTTAAGTGCGATGATAAAGATACAGCATAAAATACAGAGAGGATCCAGGGGAAGACTTTGCTGACAGTGACTTTCTGAGCCAGGTCTCAAAGGATGAGTACAAGTGGTTCAAGCAGGCAAGAAAAGAAACATTTGCAAAGCATACCAGTGTAAAATAACAATGGGAGACTGCAAACAATTCGGTCTCCTTGTAACATAGGCAGTCTCAGGAGATGGGAAGAACAGCGTCCAAAACTAGGGCCAAAGAAGTAGACAGGAGAGAGATGATGAAGCATGTTGAATGTTATGCTTAGGAGAGGAGACTCAGTTTGAGGGCACATGGGAACCCCTGAGAGTTTAAGTAGGAGAGTAATAATTAAATCTTAGGGAACTTAGCTCTTTCACATGTGGCTGGCATTTTATGTTATTTTATATTTTATGTTATTTTAAAACATTTTATTATACCATATCATGCCATTCTTGTAGTCTATGCTATATGATGGCATGGTCTATGGCATATAGAATTTAATATTATAGTATAAGGGCCTGGCTGTTATTAAGCTCTTACTGGATATGTCATGGCCAAATGAAGACTTGAACATCATAAGTCTCTCACCCTTGGTCAGATGTTGGTGGTCCTGGCAGAGCCATAGGCCCAACCTTCTGACTTGAAAGACTTTTTGTATCATGCACAAGCAACAAGTTGGGATGTCTCCATAGGTATAGCGTTATAACCACATAACAGTGCCTAATACATGTTCCAGAGATTATTTTAACCCCTCCATCACCCAGAATTTTAATTCAGCTTATTGTAATATCTCTGGGAAAAGGATAGTAAGTTTTAACAGGTCAGGTTAGTAAGTCACAGAATTCACTCCAGAGAAGCCTTCTATTTCCAGTTTTGCTGAACTACATCCATCTTGCAAGGTGAGTGATACCTGTAATGGATATTCAGAAGACAGACTAAAAATTCCCAGTGCCCTTCAGTTCCCCAGGCTGTGCCTATAACAAGTATGAACAAGAACTGATGGATGGGCAGATAGATAGAGGGGACGATAGATAAGAGAGACTGAATTTAGAATCTTTCATTTAGCCAACAGAGTTGAAAATACATTAAGAAAGGTGACAAAAGAAACGAAAACTCAATGTTCTCCGCAGCAATTTTCCTTGACCGGATGAAATTTCGCTTTTTCATTTGTGAAAGTAAAAAAAAAGATAGCCTTTTATTTCAAAAGGAGTATGTGTCCCTGATAAAGCATTCAAGCAATGAAGAAGGTTATAAGGTCAAAGGTGAAAACCTCTACCCCATCTCTCTGACTCACCTTCCAGAGTCACCTGCTGTATATCCTTCCACAAAGTTTCCGAGTGCTACAAAAAGGATAGGCATCTCCCTTAATTCTTACACAAACGGAATTACATCAAATACGTTGTTGTGCATATTTCAATGAACAATATGCATTGTGCTTCCTCCCCATTATTCTATACCATTGTATAGGAGACACGATCCTCTTCCGTGTTTTCTTTCCCTTCAGAATTTATTTCTTGTGCCGGTTTCTATATTCACTAGTTAGACCATGTAGAAATACCCAATTTGATTATAGATCTTTCTGTTGCCATGTAAATTCATCTGTAGGGCAGATTTCTAGAGGAAGAGCCTCTAGGTCAAGTATATGTGCACTTGATTTTGGCAGGAATTGCCAAGTTTTCTTCCAAAAGGGCGATGAAATGGATTCTTCTACCAGTAGTGCCTATCTCCCCACTTGCCAGCATGTTTTGTTATCCAACACTTAAGACTTTGCTAACTTGATATGTTAAAACATGCTATATTAGCGCTATTTTAATTTGTGTGTATTGAGTTGGCAGTGAGGTTGGGTCTTCTTCGTGTGTGTACTTTTGTATTCTTTTTATGGGGACTACCAGTTCATGTTTTTGCTCATTCTTTTATGGGTGATGGCTCTTTTCCTTATAGATTTCTAAAAGCTCTCTCTATTAAAGGAATTGGTACTGCTATTACGCATGTTAACCATTTTTCCACCCAGATTGTTGTTTATCTTTGACTTTGTTGATTGTGATGTTTATATTCGGAAGATTCCATTTTTAAGTAGTCATATTTATTGAATTTTCTTTATGACTAAAAATATAAAGTCATATATTTGACATATATCAAATATATGATATATATATACCATATATAGGTATCAAATATAGGTATAGGTATCAAATATAGGTATAGGTATCAAATATATATACCATATATATCATATACATGACATATATATGTCATACTTAGAAAAAGTAAGTTTTTCTTACTTAGAAAAAGCCTTCTCTGTGACAAGATTATTATAAAAGTTTATTGTTTTATTCTAGTACTTTTATGGTTTCATTTTTATATTTAAGTCTTTTGTCCACCTGAGATTTATTTTAGATGTTCAGAGAAAAGTATAGCTCTACTTATATTTTTCTAAAAAACTAACCACTTGAGGGCACATGGGTGACTCAGTCATTAAGCATCGTCTTCAGCTCAGGTCATGATCCCAGGGTCCTGGGATCAAGTCTCATGTCAGGCTCCCTGCTCCATGGAGAGCCTGCTTCTCCCTCGCCCACTTTCCCTGCTCACGTTCCCTCTCTCGTTGTATCTTTCTGTCCAATAAATAAAATCTAAACAAAACAAAACAAAACAAAAAACAAAAACAAAAAACTAACCACTTGGGGCACCTGGGTGGCTCAATCAGTTAAGCATCTGCCTTCGGCTCAGGTCATGATCCCAGGGTCCTGGTCCTTGCTCAGCAGGGAGCCTGCTTCTCCTCTCCTTCTGCTGCTCCTCCTATTGTTTCCTCTCTCTCTTACTCTCTCAAATAAATAAATAAAATCTTAAAGAAAAAATTTTTTTAACTAAATAAGTAAAAAACTAACCACTTTCCCCAACACCATTTATGGAAGAATACTTTCCCTATTGATTTGGAATGCTCCTTTTATCATAAAACTAATTTTGTTTGCACTTGGGTCCATTTCTAGACCATTTACCTCTTTCCATTGATCTGCCCATTATAGCCATTTATCAATGGTTTTAGTAATAGCTTTAGAATATGTTTAAAAAACCTAATGATTTTAAGGCAGTGCAAATACTCTGTATGATATTATAATGACTGATATATGTCATTACACATTTGTCAAAGCTCATAGACTGTACAATACCAAGAGTGAGCCCTGAGCTAAAGTATGGCAGTTCGTTGATTATGATGTGTCAAATATGTTCATTCTTGATGAAAAATGAACGTTTTGGTGAGTGACGGTTGCGGGAGAGGCAATAAATGTGTGAGGGCTGGGGATATATGGGAAATTTCTTCACCTTCCTCTCACTTTTGTTGTAAACCTAAAACTGCACTAGAAAAAAGGAAGTCGTTTAAAAACTTAAGTTAAAATTTAAAAATTCTTTTTTTTTTTTTTAAAGATTTTATTTATTTATTTGACAGACAGAGATCACAAGTAGGCAGAGAGGCAGGCAGAGAGAGAGAGGGAAGCAGGCTCCCTGCTGAGCAGAGAGCCCGATATGGGACTCGATCCCAGGACCCTGAGACCATGACCCGAGCCGAAGGCAGCGGCTTAACCCACTGAGCCGCCCAGGTGCCCCTAAAATTTAAAAATTCTAACAGAACGAATTTCCTTTCATCCCTCTATTGTCATGTTTCTATTTCCAGATGATCTACACTCAAGTGCCAATAAGAAATGTAACTGTATGCTCTCTACTGAGTAACGATGTCTGGTAAGATAATCTAATGACTCTTAGTAGCCTGTATGGTTTTTATTGTTGTTTTCATTTTGTATATTGCAGTATAAAAAACATTGATTCATATTTATTTTTCTGTCTTGATCATATATAATGTAATTTTTTCTTATATAAATAAACTTCTGGCTGAAACTACTTGACAATGTCCAGGTGTTTACTCATCCACCATACTGAGCCCTCCAAAATCCATGACATCAGGCAGTACCTATTGAAAATTGGCCACCCGAAGTCTGTGCTAGAATGTGGATGAAGAAAGCTCCTGTTCATCATTCTTCTCACCTCACAACCCCAATAACTGTAGGGTCCCAAAATCAGCCTCTGTTCCCTATCTTCTCCTCGTCCATACCCAGGATATCTCCCTTCTAAATATTTAGTTAGAGATGCAACTTTTCAGTCTTGGAAGAAGAGAGATTTACCAAAAAGCATCAAGACAACATCGGAAAACTGAGCAACTGCAGTCACTATGGTCGATTTCTGTCCCTTATGTGGTTTACCATAGGCTACATCCTCCCTCTTGAAGGCCACAGACATTCTGAAGGTCTCTTGAAACACCTGTGAGTTATACATAGGGGGTTCAGAAAAATAAGCTAAAAAGTTCAGAAATTACAGCCAGAAGGAAATGACAAATAGCATGTTGGCAAGCTCTGTCTTTCCTCCTCATCAATTCCACCACCCCTCTGCCCGCCCCCTCTCAACAAGACCTGAAAATTCAAAGCTAGAGATCACCTCTACAAGACCTGCCAAGAGAATTCCTCAGGTTTCCAAATTCTAAGTCCCATTCACCTTGAAGCTTCAGGTGGGTACTATTTTATTTTATTTTTATTTTATATATTTTAAAGGTTTTATTTATTATTTATTCAACAGAGAGAGAGAGAGGAAGAGATCACAAGTAGGCAGAGAGGCAGGCAGAGAGAGAGGGGAAGCAGGCTCCTTGCAGAGCAGAGAGCCCAATGCGGGGCTCGATCCCAGGACCCTGAGTTCACAACCTGAGCCAAAGGCAGAGACTTAACCGACTGAGCCGCCCAGGTGCCCCAATGTGGGTACTATTTTAACCACCATCCACACAAGAGCTAGGGAAGCACGATAGACTGTTCTGATAGACTGCCTCATGAAACAAAATAAGAAGTGGCTTTGACAGGTTTATATGACCATGAGGACAGCCCAAAGCAAATTGCCTGTGAAGTCACAAGCCCTCCCTCTGATGACCTTCTACCTGGATGCCTTAGATAGCATTCCTGAACTGGGCTGGAAATTGGACTAAATGATCTTTGAGTTGGGGTGTGTATGAGCCATGGAGAGCTTCCCCAAGGAGATGGCAGCTGAGTCAAATCTAGAATGGAATTCAAATAGGCACAAAAGGAAGAAGAGAAGAAGAGAAAATGGCATCCCAGACAGAGGGAAGAGTATAAGCAAACGCATGGATATGTGATACAGAAGAGCAGGAGCTACCCAAAATTCAGTATTTAGGGGCACCTGGGTTGTTCTGTTGGTTAAGCATCTGCCTTTAGCTCAGGTCATGATCCCGGAGTCCCAAGATTGAGCCCTGAATTGCATCAGGCTTCCTGCTTATTAGGGAGTTGGCTTCTTCTCTCTGCTCCTCCCCACTCCCACCCCTCCATGTTCGTGCTCTTTCTCTCTCTCTCTAATAAATAAATAACATTTTAAGAAAAATAATTCAATACTTTAAAAAAATTATTTTATTTTTTCAGTGTAACAATTCAGTACTTTACTTTTGGAGCATTGAATGCCAGGTAAGGAATAGCCAGAATGATGTTGGAAAAATAAGGACAGGTCCTGGGGGTCCTGGTACGCTATCATCAAAAACTTGGGTTTTATTTTAAAAACGTTTGAAGGGTTTTAAACAGATGAATGATATATGGTAACTGGAATAGTCCCATATGTAAATATCACAATGATGACCTTACCTGAAAAATACAAGACAATTTTGAAATTAGCATAATTAATGAAAGTTGGTGGGATTCTTGTTGCTTATACATTAGAGGATCATCATACCTACTCTAAGATTAACAAAAATAAGTTTTTAAAAAAGATATTTATTTATTTATTTGACAGAGAGAGAGAGAGAGAGATTAGAAGTAAGCAGAGAGGCAGGCAGAGAGAGAGGGGGAAGCAGAGCACCCCCCTCCCCTGGCCCTTCCCCTAAGCCCTCCCTCCTGTTGCTGAGCAGAGAGCTGGAATGAGGGCTCAATCCCAGGACTCTGAGATTATGACCTGAGCCAAAGGCAGAGGCTTAATCCACTGAGCCACCCAGGCACCCCAAAAAGAAGTTTTTATCTAGCTTCTTAAACTGGGTTTTGACAGAGCTGGACTTATATAATGGATCACCTTGGTAGCCTTGCAGAAAAATGTTTTAAGGGTACTGAGACTGGAGGTAGGGAAATAACTGAAAACAATTACTGGAGTTGTCTAGGTAAGCAATGACCGAGGCTGAACTAAGGAAGTAGGTAGAGACATCTGTTGAAGACCCAGTCCGCAGATTTGCTTAAGAGATGGTGTCACATAATAAGGCAGCAATGAGAATGTACCCTCTGGGGCACCTGGTGGGCTCAGGCAGTTAAGCCTCCAGACTCTTGATTTTAGTTCAGGTCATGATCTCAGGCATGCGATTGAGCCTTGCTTTGGGCTCTGTGCTCAATGGGGAGTCTGCTTGAGATTCTCTCTCCCCCTCCTCTGCCTCCCCCAAATAATAAAAAAAAATAAATCTTAAAAAAGAAAGAAAGAAAGAAAGAAAGAAAGAAAGAAGGAAAGAAAGAAAGAAAGAAAAAAAACGCACCTCTCAGAAAGAATCACACAATTGACTGAGAAGCCCAGCTTCTGTGCTCGGAAGTCTGTCACTGCTTCCTGCTGAGGTCATCCTTCCAGGCAGGCTGTTTATTACTGACTACGGGAGGGATATTACGGCAGGCCCACTCCTGGGAAATGTGGGACTTTTCTGTAAGCCGTTTTAGCTCCAGATGTTCCATCAACTTTGCTGAACTTTCTTAGAACTGAACTGCTATCTAAGATTCTTCCACTTAACCAAACTTCCAACCTTCTTTCTCAAACCCCTTCCTCCTTCCCTGTCTCCTTCCTTCCTCCCTTCTTTCTTCCATGATTCATAAAGGTCAAACCTACATTATATTTGATGGCTCTCCCAGAGTACCTGGACTAAACTTACAGTGAGTAAGCTTTGGGGCTCTGGAGTCGCAATAACCTGGGAATGAATCTGGCCCTACCATTGCCACATACGTGAGTTCAAGAGAGTGGTCTGCTAAATCATGATAACTGTGGCGGTGCCTGGGTGGCCCAGTCCATTAAGCATCTGCCTTCACCTCAGGTCATGGTCCCAGAGTCCTGGGATCAAGCCTCACTTTGGGCTCCCTGCTCAGCAGGGACCCTGCTTCTCCCTCTCCCTGTGATGCTCTGCCTACTTGTGTTCTCTCTCTCTGTCACATAAATAAATAAAATCTTTAAAAAATCATGATAACTTGTGAAGATTAAATTAGTCGGGCTTGAAAAGTACATAGCACAGTATCTGGCACATAGCAAGAACTTAATAAATCTTAGCCATTCTTATTATTAAAGATAGGGGAGGAAGGGGAGGAAGAATTCAGGGCTAATTCTTAGTTTTCTGGCTATTTATAATATATAAAGTGATCACAATATTTCACTCAAGATAGTTCTCTTTTTGCATACAACAAACAATCCTTTTGAGGACAAAAGAGATTAGGAAATCCTTCCTTTCGTCCCTACTCTTAAATTTCCTGCCTTCTCCAGCTTTCATGGTTAATGGAAGATAAATCATTAAATGATACATCAAAATGAACATAGAAAAGACTCCTCTGCTCTAAAGTCGAGAGGGTGGCCTTTCATCACCTTCTCCTGGGCACACCAGTTCCTGATAAGATATGAGCTGTGAGAATATTCTTCTGCCCTGTGGAGGACAGGCCCGTTCTAGAGCTCTTTCATGTAGCAAGGGAGAAAAATTGTCCACCTTTCTTGAGGATCTAAAAAAATGAGGTGAGAGAATTCCAAAATAAGTGCTTCTTACAGAGTTTTATTTAGAACAATTTAGCTTTGGGGCACCTGGGTGGCTCAGTTGGTTAAGCATCAGGTCATGATCCCAGGATCCTGGAATATGGAGTTAAAACTAAAAAATAAGTAAATAAATTTAAAAAAAAGAATAAAAATAAAATTTAAAGAGGAATGGAAAGGGAAAATGTAAACTCCTGAACAAAATTTTAAGAAATTTCTGGTATAAAGCTGGGGTGGGGAAAATCTAGCTGAGCAGTGTTTATGTGAAAAACACCATGGGTTTTATGTTAACCATTAGCTCCACTGAGCCAACTGCAGTTTTGGCTTATAACGAAATGAGTGTAATCTTTGGTTGCAGAGTAGAAGTACAATATCTGAATGGTAGAAAACTTCAGTTTCCTCATCTGTAAAATTAGGAGCTGGTTTAGATGACTTCCATGTCCCACACAGCTCTATTATTTTATGAATATAGGTAGGACTATAATTTTCAAGTTCTAAACTTGAGGTCCTGCATTTTCAGGAAATGGTCATAGACAAGACTTACAGGCTTGATGAAAATAGATAATCCATTTCTCTGGTTATCTTTATAGCTTGAATCATCTTGGGTGGGGGGCAGGGAGAATCTTTTTGTGTGAAGTGACCCAGAAAGAGCTCCCAAAATGAGTGTGGCAGTGGAAACAACTTGTGTATGTAGGTTTCACATCATGTCAAGCCTTACACAGAACTATTTTTCTTGAGGTGGCAAGCTCGAGCAACCAGTTTTTCCTGAAGTTTGCCTGATAAATGTTTATGACGAGCTGTACTGTCATTCTTCTATCTTGCCATAGCCTTGGAGGGCCCCTCCCAGGCTAACCAGCTGCCAATTGACTTTGGTAATCAAGGATTTCAGAGGCAGAGATCAAGGTCAATATGCTGCAACGGAGGAAGGATTAGAGAGCCCTTGCACACAGGGCCCGCTTCTGAGGCTCCACAGTATGAGCGCTGAGCGAGGGCAGGGATCTGAGTTTTGGCTACAACATAATAGGTAGTCTGAGATGGTTTTGTGGGTAACCACTGCGTTCCCCCACTCCACCCCTGCTGCTACCATTCTCTTCTGAAACCCTAATCTGGCATTTTCAAGCATTTCCATCATTTTCTGAGAAAAAGGAAGCAGAGCAGAGCAGACCCATCATAGGGAAAGCAAAGCTTTAATAAAAATAGCATTCCAAATATTTCAGCTGGGATCTCTTTGTCTAGCTAAAAGAGATTTAGAGAGTGGCTCAGAGAGCCTGTATCTCCTTTTTGTTCTGCAATTAACTAGGTGTATGCCCTTGGGCAAGCCTCTCCATAACCTTAGGCCCTGTTTCCTTACTTGTATATGGGGAGGAACCCTGTGTAGCTACTTCCAAGAGCATAGGCTAATGGATGACCCCTGAACTAGGACGAGGATGTATCCTGAGCAGGAAAGGAATTTTGTGTAGTCTTGGAGGTGATGTCTGTGAAGCCAACTAAAAAGGACCTAGAACTTTAAAAGGAAGCGTCCAAGAAGCAATAAGCAAGACCTGAAATCACAGGATTCCAGGTTCTAGTCTCATTTCAGTCCCTCCCAGGTACTGGCTGAGTTACTCTACGTCTCACTTTCTTAATTCCGTCAGGCAGAAGAGGTCACAGAGGGTGGGGCTCTGGCCAATGGATCATGCTCTCCATGTTCTGGAAAAAGGACATAGGTAGCAGAGAGGTCGGAAGAGGAATTTCCACTGAAAGCTGACCATAATTGACTCTCCCCTTCTCTTTCCAGATAGGAAGGGACAGGAGACCCATGGAGCTGTGACATCCCTGGCCTTAGTACCTTCATTCACTCAGCAGCAGAGCCACCAAGTTGGGCAAGGAAATCAAGATCTTGGACAAGAAAGGGTAAGTCCAAGAGCTGCTAAATTAAATGGGCTTTTGGAAATTGATGGGGGTGGGGGGGAGGAAAGGGGGGGCGGATCCATAGACATTTATGTTTCCAGGAGAGAGGTCTTCCTTTTTTTTTATTGTGGTACAAGATACATAATCTAAATTTGACCATAGTGATTGACTTTAAGCATACCTTCCAGCGGAGATGAGTTTTTTTGATGACTCCAGTTCTCTCCCTATACTGAAGTCAATTGTATATTCCTTGTTGCAAAGTTCCCGATTATTCTGCAGGTCGGATTGCAGGCCCTCCTCAGTTAGGCTGGGTTGGTTCCTGCAATAGGGAAACCAGTAACAGGACAGGAAATTATTCAGTGGTCATTTCTCCTTGATAGGAGTGAGATCTCGTTTGTGGCTGTGTCCCTTTAATTCTTTTATCTCTCTGCCTTGGCCCTAATAACTTGTCCAGACCCGTGGCTTGCTTGCCCTTGGACCTACTTTTTTCTTTTGTTAGGCTGCATTTTTGTTCTCTGCTGGCTCCTGGCTTATCCTATGAAAAACCAATTTTGCAACCTGACTTGTCTGCCCCACTGCAGACAAGTGGTCCTGCATAGCTCATTTGTCAGGTGTGATGGACAACTTCTGCTCCCTACCTGAGCTCCAGTCCCACGTCTCTGACTGTCTGCTGGTCATTTCCTCTGGAACGTGCCAGTTGTTTGTTTTGCCAAGCAGACTGCAATGTGTTCAAAAACAATCTCCATTTTTGTCACAAATCAGCTGTTTTATAACCTCTCATTCCAAGAATCCACTGAGTCATTGAGACCAGAAGTAAAGTCCTCTTTGACTTAACCTTCTTTCATGGCCTCAGCCATTCCTTCCCTAAGAACCATCAGATTTTCCTTCAAACATTGGTCATTGTTTCTGTCCTTCCCCTCCTTCCCCCCAAGGCCCATTTTTAGGTCCTTGCCACCTCTGCTACTGTCTGGTGCTTAAATCCACTCTTTCCCCAGTTCAATCTCCTGTGCCAGGCCTACAGCTATCTTTATTCAACAATAAATGTCGGTTTAAAACCCTGAAGTTCTTCACTTGTCCTATCATATAAGCTTCTTGCCCTTTTCAGGCTATTAGAGTTTCCCCTAATTTGATCCCACTCTAGACAAACTTTCTGCCAGGCAACTATATTGTAATGGAAAGTTTAAAGGACGTGGAATTAGTGGGCCTGCTTTCAAAAGCCGGCTCTGTACTCAGCAGAACCCCCTTGGGAAATAATTCACTGACTCTTGGAACCTTGGATCCCCATTTGCAAAATGGGGATAATAATGCTTATGTCATACGGAACTTTATGGGGATCTAATGAGATAATATTGTGGAAGTGAGTTAGTATTGTGCTTAGAGCCCACATTTGAGCTGACTCCCTTGGTCTGAATCCATGCCTTTCTGCTCAAGAACTATGTGACCTGGAGCAAGTTCCTTAACCTCTCTCGGCTTCATCTTCTTTGTTTGTAAAATGGAGATATTAACACTCTGTATGTTATAGGTTTGTAGTGATGGTTATGTTGAGATAATATACGTAAAGTGTGTAACACAGTGCCTGGCCCATTATAAACTCTAGTAGGTATAAGCTATTATTATTATGTGCAAGAGATCTAGTACAGCGCTGGACACCTAATCAGCACTTAATAAATGTTTGGTAACTTTGTTGATGAGTTCATCATATCCTTCTGATCTCATTTCCCACGAAATCTTGCTATGCACATTCTTGCCATCCTTCCTCTGAACAGACTGACCACCTTGGCTTTCCATGAATACATCTTCCACTTTTCTTGCCTTTGGTTAGAGTATTTCTCTTTTCTAGAATGTCATAATTTCTCTTCCCTGACTATTGAAATTCTTCCCATTCTTTAAGGTCAATTCTATACCTTGCCTCTATAAAACTTTTCCTTATTACTTCTGTATCCATCATTCCTCACGTTTCTGAACCAGTTACTCCTGATTTAGCATATGGTATGTTTAGATACTATTTCCTGTATATTTGTTTTGTGTCTTCAGCTAGTTTGGAAATTATCCCTCAGTCTAGCATTGTTTTGGGGCACCCAGTAAATATAGTGAATATTTAATCTACTAGAATACTGTATCAACTCAACCCATCTCTTGAGATCACATTCCTTGATTATATTTAGGGTAGAATTTGGAGAAAGGGATACACACTTTGTTGTCTGAAGGTGAGGAAAGATCCAGGGTTTTGAACCAATTTTTCAGACCTAGAGTCTCATATCAGTAGAGTGCATATGAGAGTTGGCAGAGTAGAGGTGGCTATTACAGAGCTAAGAAGTTCCTACTACATGAGAAAGGGCTGTGGTCTGGGCCAAAGTGTTGAAGAAATGCTTAAGTATGGGGTCTCCACAGGTGAGAGGCTAGAGGCAGACAAAGAGGTGACTAAGACAAGAAAGTGTCACCATTCAAATCTGGTTCTTGCTGTGATAGGCTTTGCCTTTAACTAGTTTCTCAAGCTTCTTATACCTTGCACAACATTTGCCCTATTGAGAAACTGGTTTTACATGAAACTTCCCATGGCTTGAAGCAAGTATCCATGACGGTGTTTGCATACCATTGGGGTTTTACCCCTCCCAAATGTGCCAATAAAGATGAAGTGACATTCAGATGACATGGTATGGAGGACATCACGGCAGCCTCCAAAACTGAGAATGTTTGAACTATGCAAAAGGTTCATACCAGGATTTCACAATTACAGAGAAGGTCAAGGAAGACTAGTGCAGAATGCGAGGTAAAGAATGCTGTCTTTGCCCTAGTTCTCACGGACACTTCTCTGAGGACTGGAGCCTGTGTTGCTCTCCTGGTTGCCGGACTCCTATAGTATATATTGTCTTGACCATGCAGTTCAGACTTGTATTATACATTGTCTTCTGAAAATTGTTTTATGAGTTGGGTCCCCTCCGCTAGTTTTAAATGTCCTTTTTTTCTTCTTTTTTAGCTGTAAGTTTCTTGAGAATACAGACTATCTCTACATCCTTGCTGACACCCAAAACTCAGTTTTGGGCACAGTAAGATTCTCAACAATAAGTGTTGATGGATTTGCTTTTGAAAATGTAAACTCATAAAAAAGCAGCTCCACTAAGAAGAACTTGTTTCTTTTTTTAAGTGGTGGGTCTTGGTAGTCCCCTTATCATGTGTAGTGTGGTCCTCAGTTGCAGTCTCCTTTCAGAAGTCAGGGAATCAAGACATATAGGAGGACAGAGTCCCATAGCTTTCTCACTTAATAGACATTCTGCCTGGTGCCGGAGATCCCTTTCCGATTCCCCATTCCCCTCCGAAGCACGGAAGCCCTACAGTTAGAGTGTGAGGGACCTTGGGAGATTATCTGACTCAGCTCCCGCATTTTGCAGATGAGGAAATTGGGATTCAGGGAAGCGCAGTTGAGGGCAGTGGGAAGAGAATGAATGGGTGTTGACTCAGGTAGAGTTGGACCGTAATCTCAGTTCTGCCACTTTCTAGCCCTCGACTGTGGAAGAGTCTCTTCACATCTTGAAGCCTCAATTCCTTTATCTTTGAAGTGTGAATAACAATGCCTACCTACTGGGATTGTGAGAATTAATTGAGACAATACATGTAAATGCAGCATTGGGCAATAAGAGATGTTTAATACTTGTTGGCTCTCTCTCCTTGCTTTCTCTTGAGTGTCCTGCCCAAAGCTAAAGTACTAACCTCAAACCTTTTTCAAGCTAAATATTTTTCCGATTCCATACTAAGGCTAGCCTCCTGTCTGCTGGAAAATTAGGACCAATGATTAAAAATTTTTAAAAATTATCTTCACTGAGCATTTGGACCAACTTACTGGAATACATTATATGTGTTGGAGGTGAAAGAGTTTAAAAGACAGGAATACTGAATTTCAGAGGGAAACTCAAAAGTATTAAGGTTTTACCCATTTTTCAGCTATAAGTGTCTAAATTGCTGGTACTCTTAAAATAGTACTGATGGCCTTTTACCCTCCCCACCCCCCAAAAATTCCATTCTCTGATATATTTACATGCTTTGCCTTGCAACCTGATATTTTTCACCTGTCTTTCTTGAGACATACTCTGCTGTCCATTAATCATCAATTGGAGCTAAAATGAAAACACGGCTGTTGAGGTTCTGGTAAAGAAAAAAGAAATGTAGGGGGTCCCTGGGTGGCTCAGTCAGTTGAGCACCCAACTCTTGATTTTGGCGTAGGTTGTGATCTCAGGATCCTAAAATCGAGCCTCATGTTGGGTTCTGCAGTCAGTGGGGAGTCTGCTTGAAGATTTTCTCTCTCTGCCCATCTCCTTGCACGTGTTCTCTCTCTCTCTCAAATAAATGAATATTTCTTTAAAAAAAAAAAAAGGAAGAAGAAATGTATTGGTAATGATCATGGTGGACCTTGTGAGGTGGTTTGGTCCCAGAAATGGAATGGATATTCATATCATGTATAAAATTTAATACTTGATGGTAAACCTTTCTTTCCCATGCTGGAGAAGGTTTATGAGGATCACCATTTCTTTTAAAAATTTTAGTTAATATTACTGTATTTGACTGCAAATATATATTTTTTTTAAATAAAGATTTTATTTATTTGTTTGACAGACAGAGATCACAAGTAGGCAGAGACACAGACAGAGAGAGAGGAGGAAGCAGGCTCCCCACTGAGCAGAGAGCCCGATGTGGGGCTTGATCCCAGGACCCTGGGATCATGACCTGAGCTGAAGGCAGAGGCTTAACCCACTGAGCCACCCAGGAACCCCTGCAAATATATCTTTAAGCATTGAGCAGATTCAGGATTAGACCAGAAGAAAAACTGCAGCATGAAATGCCTCCTAATTGTGACTATTATAATTACTAATTTTTAAAAAATTTTATTTATTTATTTGAGAGAGAGAGAGACAGAGACAGAGAATGAGCAGGGGGGAGAAGGCAGAAGGAGAAATAGACCCCCATCAAGCAGGAAGCCTGACACAGGGCTCCATCCCAGGACCCTGACACTATAACATGAGCCAAAGGCAGATGCTTTACTGACTGAGCCACCCAGGCACCCCACAATTATCAAAGTGTGATGAATGTTTCATCAGTTAGTGAATCAGTTGGGTCCTACAAGACAGAGGGACAAAGCAGAGGAGAAGTCCTTGAAGTTTTCTTTGTGGAAGGTGTGATAAGCAGAATAATGATCTCTCAAAGTCCTGTCCTGAGAACCCGTGAATGTTAGGCTACATAGCAAGGAGAGGGTGGGCAGGAATTAAAGTTGTAAAGGAAATTAAAGTTGTTAATTAGTGGATCTTAATTCTGGATTATCGAGGTGGGCCCAATATAATCAAAAGGGTCCTTAAAAGGGGAGAGGGAAGACAGAGGAGAACCAGAAAGAGGGTTGGTGATGTAAGAAAAACCCAACCCACCACTGCTCATTCTCTGGTGGCTTTGAAGATGGAAGAAGGGGCTCTAAGCCAAGGAACACAGGCAGCCTGTAGAGGCTAGAAAGGATGAGGACGTGGATTTTTCCCTAGAGCCTCCAGAGGGGAAAACAGCCCTGCTTATACATCGACTTTAGCCCAGTGAGATCCATTTTAGTTGTCTGAGTTCCAGAAGTATAAGATGATACATTTGTGTGGTTTTCAACCATTAAGCATGTGGCAATTTGTTTAGAGCGGCCATAGAAAACTAATACAGTGTGTTTCCCCAGAGGTGGACAGACTGTCTTACCCCAAAGATGCCGGTGGACATTCAGCGACTTCACATAATCATAGGTAACAAAGTTCCCAAAGAGACTGAGACACAGGGAGAGGCAGAAGACCAATTTAGAGGAGCAAAGTGATCAGCAGTTAAAAGAGAGTGCTTCTTGTGTTTGGCACCATAAGGGATGGATAAGAATATAAATATAACTCATAACCTCCAGGAGAGACAGAATTAATAGCCATTCTTATTATTTATATCACATCTTATAAATCTTTTATGAATGGCTACACTTACAGAGTCTTGTGTAATTCTCCTATCAATCCTATGAGATGGACATTGGCATTATTATGTTTTGTAAATAAAAGAACTGAAGTTTAGAGTGCTAGTTTTCTTGAAATCAGACAGTAGTAAGTGGTGGAGGTGGAAAGCACACAGATCTGGTCCCAGAGTCTCCGCCCTTCACTGCTTTCATATCTATCTTGCCTGGAGAGCTGCTCAGCCAGGAAGTCAACCCATGTAGGGGCTGTGCACTGGCTAGGATAATTCCTACTAATAAATAGAGGTTGTGGGGACAGGTGCCAATAATACTTGGTGGTGGGCATCTATCCTCCAGATGTCTGCTTTTCATGCATCTTCCTAGAATGTACCTATTGTCGAAAACATCACTGGCCAGTGGTTGTTTCTTGTGAATACTTTTAATTCACTGTCCATCATAAACCTAAAACATGACATGTCTAAAATGTAGCTGAACCCACTTCGCCCAATCCAATCAGAACTCCAACCTTGACTTTGCTATTTTTAAAAAAAAATTTTTCTTAAGATTTTATTTATTTGAGAGAGAGACACAGTGAGAGAGAGCATGAGCGAGGAGAAGGTCAAAGAGAGAAGCAGACTCCCTGTGGAGCTGGGAGCCCAATGTGGTACTCGATCCTGGGACTCCAGGATCATGACTTGAACTGAAGGCAGTAGCCCAACCAACTGAGCCACCCAGGCACCCCAACTTTGCTATTTCTTTTAAGAATGTCAATAATGAAGTGCCTGGGTGGCTCAGTGAGTTAAAGCCTCTGCCTTTGGCTCAGGTTGTGATGCCAGGGTTCTGGGATCGAGCCCCATATCGGGCTCTCTGCTCAGCGGGGAACCTGCTTCCTCCTCTCTCTCTCTCTGCCTGCCTCTCTGCCTGCTTGTGATCTCTATGAAATAAATTTTTTAAAAAAAGTCATTATTGGGGCACCTGGTGGCTCAGTCATTTAAGCGTCTGACTCTTGATTTTGGCTCAGGTCTTGATCTCAGGTTCGGGAGTTCAAGCCCCACACTGGGTTCCATGCTGGGTGTGGAGCCTGTTTAAATAAAAAGAACGTCATTATTAACCCAGTCATCTATGCTCAACACCTATATAAACAGTAATAGCTAACACTTCCTGAGAACACATTCCAGTTATTGTGCTAAGCATCTTAGACGTCATCCATTTAATCCTCTCGCCAACCCTATGAGGAAGGTACACTTATTAACCCCACTTTATAGACGTGGAAATGGAAGCTTATGTAAATTGCTGAAGGTGACAGCTCAGCGTCATCTTTCTCGTTACTCATCTCCACCCTCCATAGCTCATGAATCACCAAATCCTCTCAATTCTCTCTCTGTACTGTTTCTTGCATTTATTGCTTTCGTTCCATGTCTGTTGCCACTGCACCGGTCTTAGCCCTTTTTGACTTAGGTCTGACTTGTTGCCAGTGCCCAATATAGTCTCTTTTGTTCCATGATTTCCTTCCTTAGATCTTTCTTTAGTCAGACTAAGCCACTTAAAGTCCACTTTTATCTCATCCATTTTCAAGCTCAAACCTTCAAACTTGAGGAGAGATATCCAAATACCCGCAGAGGCAATCCTTAGTGTGATGATAGCAATCATTTCTTGAAAAATTAAATAACTTCATTAGATTATAATTAAAAGGAAAAAATGTTACAGCCTTCGGTTGAAATTATGGGATAAGACCCATCATAAAGATAAGCAAACATTGTACCCAATAAATGTGTTGCTCAAACTTCATTTGTTCCAGCATTAAGGAGCAATTACGGGCCATCCGACCATCCTAAATATGTAATTACCTTTTTTAGAGGCAAGCCTTTGCATAAAAAAAGCAGTTTTGTAAATGTGCTTAGTGTTTTCTAATATGTGCATGTGCATTTATACATGTCATTATTAGTATTTAAATAACAAATGTACATGGTGATAGAAAAACTGAATCTGGGGCACCTGGGTGGCTCAGTCGTTAAGTGTCTGCCTTTGGACCAGATCATGATCCCAGGGTCCTGGGATTGAGCCCCACATTGGGCTCTCCGCTCAGCAGGGAGCCTGCTTCTCCCTCTCCAGCTCCCCCTGCTTGTGTCTCTCTCCCTGTCAAATAAATTAATTAAAAAAAAAAAAAAAAGAAAAAGAAAAATTGGATCAAAATACCACCAAAGGATATAACAATAAAAAAACTTATCTCTCTCCCAAGATTGAATTAGGTGATTCATACTTTCTTCTTTACCCATTTCTGTAGTTTACAGACTTTTAGCAATGCACAGGTATGGCTTTAGAACAGAAAATAAATCTAATAAAGTATAATTTTAAAAAGGAACCAAATTTTCCATCCTTCCCTGCTACTTATAATATAAAAGCTAAATTCTCTAGCTGAGGCCCTATGTAATCTGGCCCCAAACTGCTTTCCAGGCTTATTATATACTATTCAATACAAATGTTCTGCTTCAGTTAAACTATTTTAAACGCATTTTCCCTGCTGTGTCTCCTACTGTGTGTTTTCTCTTCCTGGAATGAGCTTCCCCATTCTCCCTTAATATCCCAATTCAATCTATTGTTCAAGATCTAAGTGAGTTCCACATACAGCCTTTCCTAAGGAGGAAGGAATCAGTGTGTAGTCCGCAGTCACCATGTGGGCACACATATTTGGTGCTTTCTGTGGTATCCATTTGAACCTCACAACAGCTCTTGACAGTTGGCATTAATTACCTTTTTTTTACAGATGAGGAAACTGAGTTTCCTTCAAGTCATATGGCCAGTATATGGCAGAGCTGAAATTTGTAGCTAGCTAATGGTTCCCCAGCTCAGAGAACTCTCATTTGTTCCAACTTTCATACCTCATATCTGTGTAAGTTTGACCAATAATCACAGAAGTGCATTTTAAGACAGTGACATTGTGGGAATCTGGGTGGCTCAGTGGGTTAAAACCTCTGTCTTCAGCCCAGGTCATGATCTTAGGGGCCTGGGATTGAGCCCCACATCGGGCTCTCTGCTCAGCAGGAAGCCTGCTTCCCTCTCTCTCTCTGCCTGCCTCTCTTCGTGCTTGTGATCTCTGTCTGTCAAATAAATAAATAAAATCTTAAAAAAAAAAAAAGAGAGACAGTGGCATTGCTAATACTATTATTTTGAATTACTTATATTTTGCATTTTTGTTTTCTCAACAAAACCTCCTGTGAGAAAACTTGGGTGTGAGTTCTCACTCACCATTTGCTAGATATGTGTCTTTGAGTCAACTCCTTAACCTTTCTCAGACTCAAGTCAGGTAATAATAATACCTGTTTTTTTAAAGATTTTATGTATTAATTTGAGACAGAGAGAGCATGAGCAGAGGAAGAGGCAGGCTCCTGGCTGAGTCAGGAGCTTGATGTGGGGCTCGATCCCAGGACCTTGGGATCATGACCTGAGCTGGAGGCAGACACTAAACCATCTGAGCCATGCAGGCACCTCAATACCTAACTCTTAGGGTCATGAGAGTTAAAATATATATATATATATATATATATACATATATATATATATATATATGTATATATATATATATGAAGAGCTGATTTTTGTACATTTGACAACATAGTGATATTAATTTTCAAATTCCATTTAATTTTTAGTTTCTTCATAGAAGTGGTTTGAGATATTCTTAAGATGTGCTGTCCTAAGGAGGGCTAGAACTTTTTCTTTAATACAAAGACTGGCTTTACACAAATAAATAAATCAACTTACACTTGAGTGAGTTGGGGAGGGGCACAAGGTGAGGGAGAGAGAATCTCAATCAGGTCCACACCCAGGGTGGGAGCCTGGGTGTGAGGCTTGATCTCATGACCCTGAAATCATGGAACGAGCTGAAATCAAGAGTCTGATGCTTAAATGACTGAGCCATGCAGGCGCCCCTATACAAATTTAAAAAGCATTTTTTCAATTAAAACAGCATTTTGCTATTTGGTCAGAATATCCTGTCCTGCTGTTTACCTTAGCTAACACTGAATAAGAGGTACAATTATTGGTTAAAGATTGTTCCTAAAGGTAAATGTTTACATTTATACACATGAATATTGTTATTGAATGTTGTTATTTTTAGTCCAGAAAGTCACTGTGAATTTTAAAACAGAGCACACCGAGTCCTGTATTTACTCAGAAAATGGGAAAGCCATTAAAAATTGCTGGCCTTCAAAAACAAACATAATTTTTTAAAATTATTATTCTTTATATCAGAGAAAAAGAACATCACTATATTTATTCCAATTATTTTTCTTTAGGACCAGATGAAAAGAAGCAAAATTTATTTATTTATTTTTTAAAGATTTTATTTATTTATTTGACAGAGATCACAAGTAGGCAGAGAGGCAGGCAGAGAGAGAGAGGGAGAGAGAGAGGGAAGCAGGCTTCCTGCGGAGCAGGGAGCCTGATGCGGGGCTCCATCCCAGGACCCTGAGATCATGACCCGAGCCGAAGGCAGCAGCCCAAACCACTGAGCCACCCAGGCACCCCGAAAAGAAGCAAAATTTACAAATACTTTCTAGCCTTTTATTTATTTTATTTATTTACTTTCTCCCCACTATCATCTTTTCCTGGTTATAAAAGCATTATTCAGCCTTTGAAGGTAAGTACATCTGATGTTAGAAATGATAATTCCTTTATTCTTAAAATCGTACTTCACAGTTATTAAAAAGATTTTTCAGAACAGCCCT
Source organism: Mustela lutreola (assembly GCF_030435805.1). Lineage (NCBI taxonomy): Eukaryota > Metazoa > Chordata > Mammalia > Carnivora > Mustelidae > Mustela > Mustela lutreola. The sequence goes on from NC_081297.1 coordinate 95,225,092, forward strand.
GACAAAACCCCCGAATGTGTGCTCTACATAATTTGAAAATAAAGTTTGGGCTGTAAGTAGCAGAAGTCCATCTGCAACTTCCCCAAGCTGGCAACCGAGAAATTCTCACTTCTCAGGGCACTCATAAGCAGGCACTAATACCTGCTTATGATGAATTGTTTGATTAAACAAAACAAACAGACTGGTTATGAAATCATTAGGATCTTTTAGGGTGTAAGTGTCTTACATCTGTCTGTAGTGAGGTATGATCCTTTCTTCCTTAACAGTTAAGCTTCTTGAAAGAGTAGTTTCTATTCCACTGTTTGTATTTTGTTCCTTCTCGTTTCCTCTTTTACTCACTGTAATCTCGCCTTTGCAAGACTGTCTTCAGGAAAACCACCGTGTCCATTGGTCATGTTGTTGCTAAATCAGAGAAAAACTTTTTAGACCTTACTATCAGGGCTTCTCTGAGCATGAACTCAGTGGGGTTCTTTCTGGGCTTGACAGTTTTGTTTTTTTTTTTTTCTTTTGTTAAAGATTTTATTTATTTATTTGATAGAGAGAAATCACAAGTAGGCAGAGAGGCAGGCAGACAGAGAGAGGAGGAAGCAGGCTCCCTGCCAAGCAGAGAGCCTGATGTGGGACTTGATCCCAGGACCCTGAGATTATGACCTGAGCCGAAGGCAGAGGCTTAACCCACTGAGCCACCCAGGCGCTCTTGACAGTCTTTTCTTGACTTTTTGTAACGGCTATGCCCACCGCTTTTCTAGTTTGTCCTTCTTAGCCTCCCTAAGAGTTTCTTAAAACATCAGTAATTCCCTTGATTCCCAAAATCTTTTTTCTCTTGCTCTTGCTCTCCCTGCATAACCTCATCTATTGGCCATGACTAAACTAAAATGTGGCTAATGAATTCCAAATCTTTCTCTCTTGCCCTGTCATGGCCTCTGAGCTTCAGACTCCTGAATACAAGTCTATTCCTCTTGAGGTTCCATAGGCACCTTGAACTCAACATTCTTAAAATTCAACCTGTCTTTCCCCTGGGAAGTAAATAAGTAGCACTATCATCCACCCATTTGCTAGAGTCAGAAACCTAAGAGTCATTCTTGATACTGACTTCCCCTGTAACAGTTCAGATCTAACTGGTGACGGGTTCTTTTGATTCTAGTCTTACAACATTTCTTGGATGTGTCTTCTCTCCATTTATATTTAATTCTCTAACTTGCACAAGTGTCTCTCATCTTGCTTTATGTCTTCCCTACCCAACCGTTCTTTTCACAGCAAAGGCCCACCTGATCTTGTCATTTCTCCTGCTTGAAATCTTCCAGCGGCTTCTTTCCCACTTGCCTTGAACGAAGTCCAAGCCCTTTGGCATAGCTTATACAGCCCCTCTGATCTTATTTCTGCTTAGATGTGGAGGCAATGTTATTCAGATCGTAGCTCTCCCACTTACTGTGTGATTGAACAAGTTCACTGTAAAATGGGGGTAATAGTAATTGTGAGGATGGAATGAGATTGTTTGCAAGAAGTGCCAGCTATTAAGTTACAATTAACATCCTTATTTGTAGCTTTGGAAAATAGTACTATCATTTCCTAAGACAAATTCTCCCCCCCCCCAAAGATTCCACCTATTTACTTGACAGACAGAGATCACAAGTAGGCTGAGAGGCAGGCAGAGAGAGAGGGGGAAGCAGGCTCCCTAATGAGCAGAGAGCCCAATGCGGGGCTCCACCCCAGGACCCTGGGACCATGACCCGAGCCGAAGGCAGAGGCTTAACCCACTGAGCCACTCAGGCTCCCCCTAAGACAAATTCTTAAAGGAAGGTTGCGGGATATGCCTTTTTTTTTTTTTTTAAAGATTTTATTTATTTATTTGATAGAGAGAGATCACAAGTAGACGGAGAGGCAGGCAGAGAGAGAGAGAGAGAAGCAGGCTCCCTGCCGAGCAGAGAGCCCGATGCGGGACTGGATCCCAGGACCCTGAGATCAGGACCTGAGCCAAAGGCAGTGGCTTAACCCACTGAGCCACCCAGGCGCCCCCGGGGTATGCCTTTTTAGACTCTGGAAAGCATATTGTCAAACTCTTCTGCAGAATAGTTAAATTAATTTATACTCTCACCAGCTGCATTCAGGAGGTCTGTTTCACCACACTCTTGACCTAATTTTGGGATTACCCATTTAAAAAACCTTTGGTGAACTGATAATGAAAAGTCACCTAGTTTTTATAACTCATTATGTCTATTTACATATTTCTTACAGAAAGATTGGATACACACTAACACAGTGTTATTACTATTTACTCTTTCTTAGTTGTATGTCTTCATTCGACATTGAGGTTTTTTCCTTTCACTTTCAGAACTGGGATTTTATGTTTTTGAACTCCTTTACTTCTTTCCTTCCATATCCTTAGTAATGAGCATGTGTTGGCTTAATTTAATTGAATGAAATTGAACACTTAATTCCTATTAAGACTTTTAACTATACTATATTTGGTCCAGTGTTTTTGTACTTTTAAAATGAGGAGCACAGAGTTTTGTCCTGAGAGTTGGCAGACCTGTTTCTAATCCCAGTTTAGTCCCTGAATAGCTGGGCATCCTTGGGCAAGCCACTTCACCTCTCTGGACCTTTGCTTTCTTATATGTAACATGAGTAGGATGGTACTATCTTAGGTATCTTCTAGTTCTCAGATCACATAGATAAAGTATTTCTTTCATGAGGTTTCTTTGAAGGCAAATTCTTGGAATATTCCCTTCAACTCTACCACAAATAGTGCTCTTTTCCAATATAGTGCCATCTCTTTGAGGCAAAACTTGCTGCTTAACAGAACTGTGATTCATTTCTATAGTGCCATGAGCCCCAGGAACAATAGCAGGCACTACCATCCAAAAGCCACAGCCAAGACTTAAATGTGAAGTAGGTCTTGTTTGTTGTGTGTGTGTGTGTGGCAGTCCTTTGAAAATCTGTTGAAAGCTAGGGACCTATTCACAGAAAAACCCACATAAGGATATATGCACAAAATTTTGGGGGCCTCCTAGATCCTTGGAAGTCCATCCATATACTTCCTAGGAATACATGAATCCTAGGGCAAGAACATTTGATTTGGGGGACATTAAAGGGATCCCTGGAGATGAATTAAATGATCAAAAATGCTTCCTTCCTATTGGAAAAGGGAGCTGCCAGATTAAATAAATATTTATAGAATACTATTCAAACTGTCCTTTTAAAACTGAACTATCATGATTACTTGCAAATACCCTCTTCATAAATCCAATCATGTACTAACTGGCTTACATCTTTTAGGCTAGAATGCGAACTGCTTGCCATGCATTTCAAGGTCCTACAACGTCTGGCTCTTCCCTGACCTCCTTTTACACTTTTGAGCCCCACAGGCCTTTCTTCTGCTCTGGAAACACACCAACTCCCTCCAAGTCACTCCGCTTCTACTGAAGTTTCAGAATGACTGCTTTCTTCTACCCAGACCACTTCTCTGTTTGCCATCCTTAAGGATGAGTTCAAATGTCCTTTCCTTATGAATGCCTCCCTCAGCCACCTTGGCCCCTACCCTCGATGATTTGGTATCACATCGTCCAACTTTCTCCCCACATAGTCAGTTTTCTCACAGTCCTGGATTTTGTTTTTATTTGCTTATTGCCTTCTCTCCCCACTAGAATGTTCCATCAGGGAAGGGTCCTTGCTTTTCTTGTTTATAACTGAACTCCCAGAGCCAGGCACAGTGCCTGGTACATGCTGATAGTAGGCACTCAATAACTAATAGCTGAATGAATGAGCTTCAGCCACGAGCGGATTAAAAACTTATCAGGGTCTAAGTGTGAAAGATTAAGGCACTCCTCTCCCATATTGAACTCTGACTGAAAACAAGACTGAACTGCACACTTAACATGTACTGAAATGAAAATAGCTCCTTTCTACATTGTCTGATTATAAGCCACGGAGCCCCTGCTTTGCTGGTGTCCTAAGTATATGAGCTCTTTATCTGCCTTTGGGGAATCTAGCACTCACTCACCCCTTTAAACGTTCCAGAAGCAATTTTAGGTTCATATGGTCTCTGCCTATAAAAAACCATGCTAGGATTTTGATAGGGGCTGTGTTCTAAATCTGTAGATCAATTGGAGAGGGAGGGAAAAAACACGATGGGAATTAATCAGAGAGGGAGACAAATGATGAGATTCTTAACTATGGGAAAGTTATTGAGGGCTGCTGGAGTGGAGGTGGGTAGGGGGATGGGGTAACTGTGTGATGGGCATTAGGGAGGACCCATGATGTGATGAGCACTGAGTGTTACATGCAACTGATGAATCACTGACCTCTACATCTGAAACTAATGATGTTCTATATGTTGGCTAATTGAATTTAAATAAAAAAGTACATCTATAGATCAATGTGGGAAGAACAATACTTATTTTACTGGTTCTTCCAGTCCATGAATATAGTGAGTGGCTCCAATTAATTAGGCCTTCTTTAACTTCACCAGCATTTTATATTTTTCAGCATACAGATCCCAGTCATGGTTTGTTAGAGTTATACCCAGAGATTTCATCTTCTTGGGAGCAATTTTAAGTGACACTTAGTTTTTAATTTGTTTCCACCTGTTTGTTGTTAGCATATATGCAAGCTTTTTTAGTAGAACAGAAATGTGCTCTTAAACGAAGTAAACTTGTTCAACATTAGCCTGTTGGACTAATAACAAGCTATTTATCCCAACATTCAAGAACCTTATAATGTGCCTCTGAATCTCTTAATTTTAGCCTAGTTCTTAATTGCTACACACCAATCTCTACTGCTGTTGAAGGGTCTTCTCCTCACTCACCTGAATACACCTCATTCATTCTACCTCCGTGTCTTTGTTCATGCCATTTCCCCTCTAGAATAGACCTCCCATTGAGCCCTTTTAACCCAAACTAATCTTAATAATCCTTAAAGGATGAGGTCAAAGTTCCTCTGAAGATGCCTTCCCTGACAATCCCAGCCTACACTGCTCCTTTTTTCCTGCTGGACTCTTTTAATCAATACTGTGCGCCCCTCAATTACTAATTTAGTTTTTAATTTGTTTTAATCTACATCCCATTTCCCTTACTGGATGCTATATACCGGGGAGGCTCCCATTACTAGCTATCATGGTACCACATGCATGAAAAACACATAAAGAAGGTGAGAGAAGTTTCAGGATGTGCAGTACGTAAAGGGTATTCCATACATTCTTGTGGAGTCTTTCATCCAGGCAAGATCTGTACTCTTCACCTGTAGGACAAGGATTCTCTCTTTTCCTTCCTTCCCCCACATTCCAACTCCTCCAACTAAGCAGACTTGAGTTGCAGATCATTTTGAACTATCCCTTTTAAAATGTTCTAAAAACAGCATGTCTATGATTAGTAGATTTTTGGAGGTTTACTTGAAGAGCACAGGTAGTCCCAATAAGGCTGCAGTAACGTCTCCTGGCCACCAGAGGACGGGGAGCCCTAGGAGAGATTGCTTCCTCCCAGCCCAAGTTTTAGAGGTCAAAGGCAGAAGCAGAAGGTGGACTCTGCATCTGTGGCCTTCAGGCTTAATTTACTGCCCCACTTGGGCTCATCAGTCTCTCATCTCCAGATGGGCTCTTTTTCCTCCTCTGAAAGATGAGGCTTACCTCAATACTAACCTTAAGTGATTATCAGTAGGAACCAATGCACTATATTTGCAGGATTTCAAGGCGGAAAAGGAATACAGATGTTTTACCTTTCTAACCCACCCCAAACCTGACTCTCAGTTCTTTGGCCAGTTAAAAAAAAAAAAAAAGTCCCCCAGGCAGTGTCCAAATGGACATTCACAACAGAGATGCCTTTTGGGACTGATGTCCCAACCAGGGCATTGTAAATGGAGTATTTTAGGAGCTAGATTATTCCTACACATAAATTCTGGCCCATGAAGCAGTCCACTCGCAGTGTGCTTTTCCGTCGTTAATCACATCTTTGTTATGTGATATTCACGTGAGTACTTCTCAGTAGAAGCAGCTTCATGCTCAAATGCTCAAAGAACACTAGAATAAAGCTCCGATTGTCCTATTCACGGATTCCAAGTCCTGGTTTGTCACCACCTCAGGTCTCTCATTTTCCAAAGAGTGTAATACAATCTGCAAAACAGCTATTTTGATTAATCCACACAGAAAATGCACGAAATGCGTAGGATTCAAGCAGTAGGGGTTTGCACCTCTCAAGAGGCAGAGAATCTCTGGTCTGATTTAAAAACGATTCTGTGCTGCCCGGTGCAGAAATCATTTTAGAAGGGAATTTCATGCCGCTTGTACTCATTGAATTCGTGAACGTAAATAAGTAAACATCGACAAAGTAAAATAATGAAAGTTAGGAACAGTCGTGTGGGGTCTTTCAACGACAAACACGCCCAGATCACTGAGTGCCTGACAACACTAGTGATTTTTCTTGAAGTACCTGCAACGTCCCTTTCACAAGGACGGCAGTGACCTCCCTTTGGGATTCATCGGACTTTAGAGGGAGTGCTTGCAATTCTCTCAAATCATGGTTTGCATTTATTCACGCGGGTGAGGCAGCTGGAAAGAGCGCAGCCAGGGGGAAAAGGCTCCGCGTCTCGGTCCGGGGTGGGCCGGGGTGGGGGGCGCACCCTGAAATACCTGTTGGGACGTAGACTCGGGCCCGGGGTCGGGGCTGGTGAGCGCGCGGGCGCGGAAGGAGGAGGCCGCGGGGCCGCCTCCTCGGGCAGCCCCGGCTCCTCCCAGCGGCGCCTGCGGAACCTGCCTGCGAGTCGCCGAACTCCGGAACGGAACGTGACCCGACCCCTCCCCGCGCGGCCGAAGCCAAGGCGCCGAGCCGCGCTGCGGACCCGGGCGGCCGCGGGATGGGCGGGCGAGCGGGCGCGCGGCCCCGCCCGGCGCCCACCGCCCTGCCCTCGCCTGTCTCCTCCTTTCCCCGGGGCTCCGCTGAGTTCATTCACTGGGATTGGTTTCAAGTGACGCCATCTCTTTATTTTTAAACCAATGACCTCATCCGCGCTTGAAGTTTCCTGACCAGCGACTCTTTCTCTTTCCCCCCAACCCCCACCCCACCCCCCCGCCTTTCCCCCTCTTGTCTGTGTATCACTGTTTGGGGGGCTTTAATCAGTTTTTAAACGATTATTATCACTTCTCCCTCCCCCCCCCTCCGCTTTCCCCACGCGGCCCCCCACCTTCACCTCCCCAAGTTCCTCACCCCTTTCAACATTGTTTTTTCAAGGCTGACGGTGGGGGGGAGGTGGAAGAGAAAGAGTGAAGAAAAGTTGCAAACGTCTCCTCTCTTTCTAAGCTTCCCGCCCCCACCCACCTCTCAGAGAAGGAGAAGATAATATAGTGAAAAGAAGAGGAGGAGGAGAGCGCGACGGGACGGACGCGAGCGGGAGCGCAGCCGCCCTCCCGGCTCCGCGGCGGCGCCTCGCAAGCCGGGCAGGCGAGGGGGGCCCGAGGGGAGACGCCGTGACAACTTTCATTTCCCCCGGAGGGAGTCGGGAGGTCGGCGGCCCCAAAAGTAAGTGGCCTCCGGCCGGCCGCGCGGACCGTGCGGACGAGAGGGTGCGGGGCTCGGGACGCCCGCCCGCGCCGGCAGCATGGACGCTCCGCCGCGCGCTTGGACTCCCGCTGCCCCGCACTGCGCTCTCGCCCCGCCGGCTCTGCCTTCCCGGGCGTCCGGGCCACCTTTCCGGGAGGCGGGGTGGGGGCGACCGCGGCTCGGGGCCGCACGGGCGGTTTTTTTTTTTTTTTTTTTTTTTTTGTGTGTGTGTGGGGGGGTGTAGGCCTTGTAGGGGGCCGGGCCGAGCGGGAAGGGGGCGGGCGGCCGGACGCGGGGTCTCGGTCGGTGCGCCCCCGGCCGTGCCGCGGAGAGCGGGCTGGGCCGGCGGATCCCGCTGCAAGGAGCCGCCGCGGTGGGACGCGGTACCTTCGCGGGCGAAGCTGCTCACTTCCAGGCGCGACTGTTACACAACACGCCTGCCAAGTGGGGCCCCGGCCTGACTGTTCCCATTATCCCAAATTCGCCTTTGGTGTAAGCAGCGAGGCCACCTGGGTGGTGACGGTGCTGCGTTCTTAAACCCTAGCGACCAACCAAAAACTCAGTTTTCCTGCTGGGGCCCGAGTCACGGTGTTGGGGGGCCCAGCGCTCCTGTGACTTCTTTATTTACACTAGCGGTAAAACGTGAGAAATAAAAAAGCCCAAGGGGGCAGCTGAGGATCTGTTTATCATGTGTGGTTTCGTGTAATAAAACACCAGGGAGGAAAATATTTATGCAGAATTGAAGCTTTCAAATAATGGGTTAATTTCCCCAAACAAACAAAACTCCGGTGATGAACTCGAGAAAATACGAGTAGATCTGAAAATGAATGGATACTGCAAAATCCTAAAGGAGTTAGTTAAACGCCCGCTGCAAAGATTCTAGGGTCCTGGTGTTTCAAATTGTTTGGAGAAAGCACACCTCTAACCAGCCCGTGGTGAATTAAGTAGAGGAGAAAAACCTGTTGCATAATCTCATTTGCCCGTGGGGTTTGCTGTGCTGTCCCCTTGAAGCAAGGGGAAGTGAGTTAAGATGCAGGGTTTTTAAAACTCTCTGAAGTTTTTATTTACCCACTGCTCTGGCTGCCACTTCTGCTTTAAAAGATTATAAGTAAATACTCCGCTCTTACAAGTCAACCAAACCTATCAAACCTGTTTAGAAAATGATCAGGTATGTTTCTTTTCTTTCTTCCGGGGTGTGTGTGTGTGTATGTTTGTGTTTGAGAAATGTACCATCCATGAAAGACCAAACTTGGGAACTTAGGCTGCCTCTTTATGCCACTCATTTTGTGGGGCTCATTGAGAATGCACATAGATGACAACTCTTTCCTCAAAGGTTGTATACTATTTCAAACTCCGTGAAGAAGAGAGATTTTAAATTAAAGTGAATTTTTGAAGAAAAAAAGAATTCTTACCAGTTTAGTTACGTTTAGTTATTTGCTTTTCCTTGAGAATCGTGTATATTGGTGGACACACAGCTTGGGAAGCCATAATTAATTCATACTTGTGGAGCTCTCTTATTTAGTAAAGGCAGAAAGCTGGAGAAGTGAATTGAAAAACTAGGAATTCGTGGCTTTGTGTAGGTATTTTCATCAGAATGTGACTGTGCACCGTGAAAATTTTTTGGTTTTTATTGTTTAAAAGTTGTAGAATTTACTGAGTCTGAGGACTGCGTAGAAGGTTGCTGTTAAAAAAAGGGTGGGGGGAGCAGTTAACATTGAACGTCTCATAAAAACTTGGGCCACATTCACCAGACCGAAAGTTAGTTTTTGGGTAAAATAATGCGTAGTTATCAAAGTTCCACATGGGGGAAAATTAAAAATGGTTTATTAATTCTGCTGGTCATATGGTGAATAGTGTATGAAGGAAAGTGAGTTCAATTGCTGTAGCCCTACATTCATATGTAAAATTATTGAATCATTATAAAGTAAGAATTGTTGTGTAAAATTGAGGATTAGGGGTCTCTCTGGCCAATGGCAGTAACTGAAAAGAGGGCAAAAGAGAATATCCTGTTAGCCCAATTCTTTTCCTTTTTCTTACACATTTTAAAACTTACTTGTAGAAGTGAGGCTGAGATCAGGTCTGAGATGGGCGCGGAGTTTAGTCTGGGACCAGGAGAGGGGCCAGGGTTAATGCTATTTTCTATAATGCTTGTATCGGGAATTTAATTCTGTAGAGGTTTTGGTCTATGAGATTATATACTGATGAAACTGACTTACAAAGCAGTCCATATATGTTTTCATATTTTCAAGTAATCACAATATCCTACTAAATGCATTTTGCTAGAATTACCAGTGCAGTTTTCCCCAGAAACCTAACTTTTCCTGGATTATCTTAAAAAGTGAGATTTCCTACCCTGTGTTATTTGGACTAAAATTTTCACTGAACATTTAATTGTTTTTAAAATGCTTTGCATTCTCAAGCAAATGCTATTTTAAGTTGAAGTAAATTAATATAGAGTAAGTTGATTTGGATCAGAATTCCAAGAAAAGGGAGGAAAGAAATCAGGGCAAACAGAAACCAGATTTTATGACAGACTTCAACAGATTGAAGGAAAAAAAAAAAAAAACTAGTTAAAAGACTCCGTAGGAAAAACCACAGTTGATGCTTGATTGGCTTTTTAAAAATTGCATCAAAATCAAAACCAAGACAGATATCCACCATCATGACAGAAAATATTACTAATGTTGTCTTAAGCAAAAACATAATTAAGAAAGTGTTGCCCAAAGCCACGTGATATATTTCAAAGCCAGATGTCAATTTTTTAAAAATTTTCTTGTGTTGTGGATAATCTCGTATTTTTGGATATTCCATTACCTCAGATGATCAAGGGTTGGCCATGTGAAGGGATGAGGTTCATAAAGATTGGCTGTATTTAAAGAAGCAAGCCCAGGCTTTAAGAATAGGCCATTCTCATACACTGAGAGTCTGAAACTTAATCAAATGAATACAGAAGTGGCTCAAAAGGAAGTCTTTAAGGCAGATTACTTTGGACAGGTATAAAGAAATAAAAGCTTGCCAGGGGTATGATCAATAAAGAAGGAAATGGGATACCTCTTGGCATGAAAGAAAAAAGGGATAAAGGGGAAAAAAGTACTCTTCAGTACTTCAGCAACAAGAAGGGGGTAATGAAACTTCTCTTCCTTGACTGGGATTAGATACCACATTGTAGGTATTATCAAAAAGTCACGAGATTTTTCATGACAAAAAGTTTAATCTTGGGAGAAGGGATGGTTAAAGTAAATTATGAGCATAAGTTATATGAGAATGTAGAACTGGAAATTGCCAAATATAGAGACCCACTCCAGTTTCAACTGAGTTATTAGAAAGAGAGGGATAGGTTATAGAAAGTTGGAACTATTGACTAAATTGATTTCTAGATTAACTATAGATACAAATCGGTCAAGTGAAACATTTATTAATGATATGCTATTTATATATACCGAAGTGGATACCAAAAGCTGGAGACATGGACTCATGACTTTAATAAGGAGAGGAGGATTTTAAGAATTTTAAGCAAAGTATGTACATTTTTAAAAATAAAAATTATTGGACAGCTGGTAATGGCCAAATTCATGGTATAAATAAGGGAGATAAAGATTGGAGCATTGGGGGAGGTAATGGTGAGTTAATCTTCATAGAGATAACAGAATTTGACCTTGACCATAAAGGATGGTTAATGTGTATGGAGGAAAGGAAGTGGGGGAAGGTCATTTATCATCTCTTCATTCAGCAAATTTATTTGGAGCCTTTACTGTATCTAGGCACTGTTCTAGGAACGGGGCATACAGTGGAAAATAAAGTTTTTGTCCTTATGGGCCTTACATTCTAGTGAGAGAAGACGGAGGGATAGTAAACAAGTAACCTACATGGAAAATCTGATGACAAATGAGATGTCTAATGAAGATAATGGGTAGGGTCAAGGAAATTATAGAGAGCTAGTTAGGGTCCCACTTACTTTATTTTGTGTATAATAGTCTAATGAATGTAAATGATACAAATATTTATTTATTTATTAGAGCGGAGAGGGAGAGGGAGAAGCAGACTCCCCACTAAGCAGAGATCCGGATCTGGGGCTGATTCCCTTGGGGTCATGATCTGAGCCCAAGGCAGACACTTAACTAACTGAGCCACCCAGACACCCCTATACTGTTTTTCTACAAATAGTAGAAATTTGAAGCAAAATATCGGTTCCGAAATGGGGAAGTCTGGACTCACTGTAGCTATCTGACCACTAGGTTTTGTTACTGTTGAGAAGATGTTCTTCATCGTGTCAACCAAATTTTCTTAGTGACTATTAAATGTTTTTAGACACATTTATGAAGTACTTCTCAAACATTCTGGTAAGAAATACGTTTTAAATGAAAAGATCTATACGTGAAATTGAGGTAAAGGATTCTAAAAAGGATTTATATTACTTGTATATTACATATGCTTCTATGATTCATTCTGACATACTTGGGATAATCATATGGAAAAGAAAACAGTTTTCAGAGGAGGTGGGAAATTCTTTAGCATTATCTTGATCTCCTAAACTAAATATTCAGAGAAGAATTTGTAGATATAGACGCTAGGGGTCTGGTGTGTGTGAGAAGGACAATAGAACTCAGATTTGTTTTAGTGACTGCATTAGGGGTGGGTCAGACTACAGGTGACAGAGAAAAGATGCACTATAAATTGTAATGGTAAATGACAAGGTCATTAATATTAAATAATTTCCATTCTTCCCCTTAAAATCAATGGGGAAAGACATGTGTAGAGAGCTATATGCTGCTTATTGTTTGCATTGTATAAATATACCACTCATATCGTGGGTGGTGCCTAGTAGAGTCGTCTTTTGATAAATGTTTGCTGAACAAATTGAATAAATTCTCAAAACTGTCACTTTTGACCATGTGTTCCATTACATCTCTAGCTTAGAGCATTGTTTTTTGAGCTTTGAGTTGAAACCTGCAAGGGGTTGCCTTATAGTCTTGGCCACCTGACTTGTTTGAGCAGTGTTGCTCACCGAGAACCTGGACCCTGACCCCAGCTTCAGCTTGTCCTGGTGCTGTGGCAGACCTGACCTCATCTTTTCCAAAGTGGTGGGTGATTGTCTCCTATCAGCTCTTTCTTCCTGAGTAACTGAGCTGTGTCTTCTGGTCACCTCTCAGAACACTGAAGTGTTGCTAGTCTGGCCTATTTTATAGTGGGTTTCTTTGGTTATTTTTGTTTGTTGTTTGGTTGGGAGAGAAGCACATTCCTCAGGAAGATAGTTGTTGACTTTGTTTTGTAGATTGGACATGGTATATAAAGCATGATATTATTTCCTTTTCCTTCCTAGCTTTAGCTTAAAATCTTGTGTTCACTTGAAAATGAACTGGTAGGGCGCCTGGGTGGCTCAGTGGGTTAAGCCACTGTTTTCGGCTCAGGTCATGATCTCAGGGTCCTGGGATCGAGTCCCACATCGGGCTCTCTGCTCAGCAGGGGGCCCGCTTCCCTTCCTCTCTCTCTGCCTGCTTCTCTGCCTACTTGTGATCTCTGTCTGTCAAATAAATAAATAAAATCTTTAAAAAAAAAATGAACTGGTAAATGATTTTTTTGATGATACGAACCAACTAAAAACTATCAAGACTTTTTTTCTGGAGACACTCAGGAAACATGAAGTATGTATTGGATGATATATAAGAATTATAACCATTAAGTTTTTATTTATGTTAATGGTATTGTGATTATGTTACAAAATTCTCATCTGCTAAAGAAACATATGGAAGTATTTATAGGCAAAATGAAATGCACTCTAATATATGTATTTCAGGATAGGCACAAACATACACACAAATGGGAAGCAAATTAAACAATATCAGCAATTTTTTAAAAAAAGATTTTATTTATTTATCTGACAGAGAAATAGCACATGTAGACAGAGCGGCAGGCAGAGGGAGAGGGAAAAACAGGCTCTCTGCTGAGCAGGGAGCCTGATGTGGGGCTGGGTCCCAGGACCCCTGTGATCATGACTTGAGCTGAAGGCAGCTGCTTAACCAACTGAACCACCCAGGTGCCCCATTATTGGCAAATTTTTGATAATTGTTGGAGCTAGGTGATGGGTACATTGGGGTATGTTATTATTGTCTGTATTTTTATCTATATTTGGAAATACTCATATTTGAAATATACATTGTCAATTATAACTGTAGAGGAAGACATTTAATACAATAAACTTTTGTGGTTGGACATTTGAGCTAATTGACTAATCAAAAATCTCCCCTTCACATTTTCTATAAGTTCTGCTTTCAGTAATGGATTTTTAAAAATAAGGAGAAATTTGGTCATTAGATGTATTTAAAACTCAACTTTGAGACGTGTAATAATAATATACTTGTAGTGTATAAATTGCTTTGACATATTTTTTCTTTTATCCTCAGAACAAGATATGAGTTATCCATTTTACAGATGAGGAAACTGAGAACTTAGACTAAGTAATTTATCCAGATCCCAAAGCAAGTAAGAAGTGGTGCTAGACCTGGAGCCAAGATCTTCTGATTCATTTTCAGGTGCTTATTTTATTATATATACATTCTTACAAGTGCTCTTTTTTGGTGTTATTATAAATCACTGGTTTTGAAACATTTTGGTGTCAGGATACCTTGTACTCCTAAAAAATTATCAAGGACCCCAAAGATCTTTTGTTTATGTGGACTGTATCAAATTCAACATATTAGAAATGAACACTGAGAAGTATTTAAAATGTTTATTCATTTAAAAATAGCAAACTTGGGACGCGTGGGTGGCTCAGTCGGTTAAACCGCGGCCTTTGGCTGGGGTCACGATCCCAGGGTCCTGGGATTGTGTCCCACATCAGGCTCCTTGCTCGGCAGGGACCCTGCTTCTCTTTGCGACTCTGCCTGTTTTTGTGTGCTCTCTCTCTCTTTCTCTGACAAATAAATAAAATCTTAAAAAAAAACAAAACAAAACTCATTAAAGGTTAATATAGTTAACACAGTTTCATGAAAAAGATAGCCCAAAGCAAAAAATAGAGTGATAAGTATGACATTTGCATTTTGCCACTTTCTTTACTGTGTTGCTTAATAGAAAACAGTTGGATTTTCATAACTGCTTTTGTATTCCAATCTGTTGTGATAGTTTGATTTGAATTATATGGGGATAGCTCTCTGTACACAGATACACAGTAGAAAAAGGGTAGACTATTTTAATGGCGTTCATAATTGAGTATCCTTTGTCACATCAAAACTCATCAAGTGGTAGATCCTTAAAAGTTAGTTGCAGTGTTGAATCTGAAACCATACCAGTGATTTTTTTTTAATATTCTGTAACATTAAAATCCTATTGGTCCATCTTGAACTTTGAATGGATCTTTGACCTGTGTGTAATTTTGTAACATCGTATGTTGGTTATTTGAAAAATAATGGTTTACTGAGTTATACAGATCTTTCAAATGTTGACACATTTGATTACACAATATTTAACAAATCACATTCATTAATGTGACTGTTCTCCTCAAAATGCTTTTGAGAATTGGGAAGTGGTCAAGATTTTGCTGTTGAGTTCAAGTTTTCCAAAATTCTAATCTTTTCTTGAAAGCTCAGATTTTATCATCGGCAACAGATATTGTCAGTTTTTTCCTTGAAATGTCAGGCTCACTTTATTCATTTTAGAAAAAATGCCTGCCAAATACCTCAGTCTGAATAAGTGTTGTCTGCCAGTCATTCTTTTAAGCAAAAATGGTATTTTATGAAAAAAGTATACAGTTTGGCTTTTAACTCCAATAATTGTATAAGTTATTTTCCTTAAGACTGCTATTAAATATGCAGCACGAGTGTTTTTTGTGTACCTCCCATTTCCTCACACAGAATATGAAAAAGACCAAGTTCTCAAGAGAGAGGTGAAATAAAATTAATAATTCTTAATGTTTTATCGAGGACATTGTGAAGTGAAACTGGCTTTTTTTTTTTTTTAATGACTGATGCAGTGAAGAATATGCTTATTACAAGTACAGTTTCATACTTCTGCCTTGATTCACGCTAAAGCATCAGCACTTTTGCTCATCTTTGCTTTTGTACCATCAGAGCAGATATCAACATAGTTCTTTCAGGATAAATCATGACACTCAAAAAAGTTACTTAACACTTTGAGTAATTCAATAGCATTCTTATTTGTTGCAACCATTCACATAAAAGAAGACCTACTTTGATTAGTTGGCATGGATACTGGAATAGTGAAAACAAAACAGTAAGTCTACCCGTGTCTATGGATTTTTCTACTTATAAAGCCAAAATACAGTCCTTAAGGCAAGATACTAACTTCTAACTCATGTAAGTACTCATAACAATTTGATGAGCTACTGCATCATTTCTAAGTGGCACTGCTGTGATTTCTTTTACAGACTTTCCATCCAGCAGACATTCAGCAGTGTTAACTATACCAAGCTTCATCAGTTTCTCAGCTGTTGTGTGCACTGTTCCAACCAGTGCAGTGTGGTTATTTACCCTGGATAATGCCTCAGTGGCTTATTTCTAATATGTAAAGTCTTTTGCTTTTAAAGAGCTCGTCTTCTCAGTGTTTAAAACATTTGATTTCTTTTCCTTTAAATACTAAGTGAATTCATTGGATGATAATGAAGTTGTGGAGATTATAGCAGATATTAGCAAAGATTGCTTTTGCTAGGAACTTGGAAGTACTGAGAACACAACTTATTTCTGAAAATGTATATATTTATGCCTTAAACTGACTGCCTTAGAAAATTCTAAAAAACACTAGTTCTTTTTCTAAAATAAACTAGTTTTGCTAGTTGTCAGCGTGATACATTATCACACACCATGTATCCTCTAGATTTGCTCTTGTACATTCGTGAGAGAATGAGAGCAATAAAGGCAGATAACATCTTCATAGTACTAAACATAGTTTTGCCAGTGTGGATCCCCTGAAGGGCTCTCAGGGACCTCCTACCCGCCGTCCCTGGGTCATACTTCTGTAATGCTGATATAGACTAGCACCATGTCCTAACATATGTTTAGAGAAATCTGACATAGACATCTATATAAATTAAGTAATGTTCCCGTCTTAACTGACTAATTTATCGGGAAGAAGGAAATATCCTAGTGTGTGCAATGAACCATGTGACCCAGAGACCATAATGGGTGGAAGGTCATATAATATCAGAAAGTGGTTGGATAAAGGATATACAGAAGGCAGGAGCTGGTAAAAAGCACTCTGCAACTGAACAAAAAAATGAGCATTTGTTCTCCCTGTTTTTCTTTTTTTAAACTAGAAAAGCAAAAAGCCCACATGTATGCACATACATACATATCTGTTCATACTCATTTAGATCTGTGCTTAAAATTAGAAGTACTTGCTCATTTTCCTCTTGAATGGCAATAGAAGAGATATTTTTATAATTGAGAGGAGAATGGGTGCTCACGGCACTTGTTTGTTCCTTCCAACCAGGGAGGCCATTGACCTTTTTTCCCCCCTAAGGAAACTGAGGAAGGACAGAAGACAAATAAGGTTAGAAAGAAGAAATTATGAAACGAGAGTGAGTGGTGATCATGGGAACAGCGGCAGGCAGGACTGGGCTGTGGACAGAGTGGAGAGATAAGCCCTGGAGGGCAGAGAGGACTGGGGGGTGAAGTGAGTTCTCCTGTGTGCTGGGTGCAGGGAGAATGGGGCCCGGGGAAGTTCAGAGCTGGGTGCAGCAGGAGTCATGGAGATGACCGTATATTTGAAAGATTTCCATCAGAATGTGGTTAAAGTAACTATTTAAATCACTGCACTGGGTAGTCTGACTCTTAGTGTCTTACCAACATTTAAATTTTATTTTTATAACCTATTGTAGTCCATTGTAGTAGGAGAAGATAGCAACGCCATGAGTTTGGTGTAGTGCCGATAAGTCCCTCAGGTTTGGCTGGGAGCATCAGTATATGAAAATATTGAGTGGGCCAGCTTTGGGACTGCAGATTCAAGAGTGAAATTGTAATACTTTAGTTTTTACTAACATGAGACAAAAGAATTTAGTTCCAATAGATATCGTTTATCAGTTTGTATATGCGGTACTGGTCACAAAAAGGATTTGAGATGGGAGGGAGGATCAAAGTCAGTGATGAAGAACAAATATGATTTAAAAAAATTTTTTAAAAAATATTTTATTTATTTATTTGATAGAGATCACAAGTAGGCAGAGAGGCAGGCAGAGACCCACTGACCAGAAAGCCCGATGTGGGGCTTGATGTGGGGCTCGATCCCAGGACCCTGGGATCATGACCTGAGCCAAAGGCAGAAGCTTTAATCCCTGAGCCACCCAGGCGCCCCACAAATATGATTCTAAATCGTGTTTTTTTCCTTTATGATTTTCCTGTTGATGACATTTTAATAGATATATAGTTGAGGTACTGTACAATAATTAAATTGGTCTCTATTACCTATTCAGGAGAAATACAATCGTGTCACCTCTTAATTACATGTACTGTAAGAATATTTAACAAAAAAGTGGATAAGATTAAAGAGAAGATAGGAAAATGTTTCCTAGTCACATTGTTAGCTGAGTAGTATCTTTAATAAAGATCTTGATAGTCTAGGGTTAAATCTAAAATGAGGTTTTGATTTTTGGGCAGTTACTTATATTCTGCCCCAAATTTCCACTTTGTGTAGTCTATAATCAGAACACTCTCGTGCAGTGTCCCAAGAAAATGCAAGTTATCCTACCAGGAGGCTTAATTGTAAATGCTATGGTTAGAAACCTGGTAGAACATCCCCTTTTGCTCGTTGGGCGTTTGTTCTTGTTTGTTAATATTATTGCACCACATATTTGTCTTGGATAAAATTAAAGGACAACTAAAGAAAAGTGGTTCCCTTCATGCATTGTGGCAACTAAATTCTACTTGAATGAGGTAGAACCTTTGAGGTTTCAAGTGCCTTTAAATGGGATTCTACTTGTGTTTCAGCGAGAGCAGTGGTCTGCTTCCTCATATAAAACTCTGTCAAGATTATATGAATTTGGACATACAGTGAGTTGAAAATCCTATTCCCAACTCTAGCAAATTGCAGAGCAATTACACCGCTTATAAAAGAGGCTGTTAAAATGTTAACCTAAAAAGTTTTCATCTTCTATCCAACAAAAATCTTACAGAACGATCCCACTGCATTTTATTTGTGGTTTATCAGTATTGGGAGACCCTGGAGATTAACATTGTTAACTGTGGCATTTAAGGGACCAAAGGCACCTACGCTTGGGGTGTATTTTTAAGAACAAAATGCATGTATGTATACACATTTAATAGTTGCTTTAAACAGCTTAAGGGTAGCTTAGGGCATCTGATTTCATTACCATATAATATCCAAATATCAGAAACTTTTTCCCTTCCCAAATCCCTCTTAAGTATGTAATTAAAGCAATTGTTTTCATTTTTCCTTATGTGAGTGACTAAGAGCCTTGTTAATGTAAATATTCAGGAAGTTTGATTTTATAACCAACAATAAAAATCATGTACAGCGGAAAACCCCTTCTTCTCTTGTCTACAGTCCAACTGAAAGACAAACTCAAGTGTTTTTTTCCCTGGCAGATGAATGACCTGCGTTGAAGGATCTTAGATGCTGTCATTGGCTGTCTCATTATAGAATGTAATGAATGGTGTTAGTTTAAAGACATACAGTATTTTTTGGGATGGTGGGGGAATTTCCAAGTACAAATGTTAGCCAGTGTGGTATTCACTTGCCAGGAAAAAGTAGTTTTATACAAGTTTTTAGTAAAAATTATGAAATCATTGGAGATTTTTTACTATGGAAGTGACCCTTCATTCATTCATTCATTCAAAATAAGCACTTTGGCTTCTGAGTCTGGTAGGCTTTTTTTTTTGGAAAGAAGATCCATTCTTTTTGCCAGTAGTCATCAATATGTCATTGTTATCAGTGTGAACGAGTATTTACTGAGTGATTTGTAAGAGTGAGGTATTAGAAGGAATGCAAGGCAATATAGCATGTACTTAGTCAACAAGGAGTTTGCATTTGGCACCATCTCTTTATTTTCCACTCTTCGTAATTTAAACAAATCACCATAAAAGACTCCTTATTCTTCTCCCTGGGCGTTCTTCAACTGGGGGTCCAACATACCAGTCTCCACTTTCCTAGGCTGGGGGATAAAGTCACAGAAGTGGAGGCCAGTCCGCTTGAGGTCCTCTCCTGGCCATTTCTCCTTCCCTTCTGTGATCGCAGACACAGTGGATCTGGGGAGAGAAAGACTGTGTCCTGGGACACTTCTTGGCTTCCTTAGAATGTGAAAGGTAGAGAGGGACACAGCAAGAAAAAGTGAGAGATCTATTCTTTTTTTTTTTTTTCTTTTTTCCTATTGTGGTCAAAACAACATAAAATGCCAATTTAACTAGTAGTGTTAAGTATGTTCTCTTTGTTGTAAAACCTATCTTTAGAATTTTTTTCATCTTGCAGATCTGAAACTCTTTGCTCATTAACCAGCGAATCCCCATTTCTCCCTGGCCCCAGCCCCTGGTAACCATTCTATAGTCTGTTTCTATGATTTTGATTATTTTAGATACTTCATGTAAGAGGAATCCTATAGTGTTTGTCTTTTTGTGACTTATTTTGCTTAGCATAATGTCTTCAGGTTTCATCCCTGTTGTGGCCTATGACAAGATTTCCTTCCTTTTGAAAGCTGCTTAATATTGTATTATCATTTTAAGTATAGCCACGCTTTATTTATTCATCTGTTGATGGACATTTGAGTTGCTTTTAGTCATTATAAATAATGCTGCTATGAACATGTGGGCGTACAATTCTCTCTTAGAGACCCTGCTTTCAGTTCCATTAGATATATATCCACAAGTTGATTGTTGTATCATTTAGTAGTTCTGTTTTTTTTTTTTTTTTTTTTTTTTTTTTTGAGGAGCTGCTGTGCTGTTTTGCGTAATGGTTGCATCATTTTATAATCTCACCAAGAGTGCATAAGGTTCTGAGCATCTTTTATGTACTTGTTGGCCATTTGTATATGCTCTCTGGAGAAATGTTTAAGTCCTTCGCCCATTTTTAATTGTGTTATTTGATTTTTTTTTTTTAAATAAAATGCCATTTTGTTTTTAAAATATGGATTGGCAACTTAGAACTTCTCAGATCAGGTGTGATCACACAGGGATATAAAAATGGAAAGAGTGGAGCATAGGAACTGTGGAGTAGCCTCTCCCATCTCTAGCTGTTACCAGTACAGCTTGCTTAGTTGAGGGCTTTGTATTCCAAAGAGAATCTGCGGCCTCAGACTCATTCTCCAGCTCTTCTTCCTCATTACCTATGAAACCATGGGGATAGACAAGATGATAACTGAGGTGTTAAAATTCTTAGTTTTGAGAGTATTGCCTTTTACCACCTGACCTCAAGCAGCTAACATTTCTTTCCATCCTCAGTAATACCCCTAGAGTGAGAAGTCTTTGTTGATGATTAGTAAGAAGCACTCCACAAAAGCTTTGTCAGATCTTTAGTTTATTAACTTTTACAAACTTTACTCCTTTTGCTCTTTATACTGGTGGTGTGACCCTCAAACCCTGAGCCTAAAGATTAGTTCTTTAACTACTATTCTACACAGTCCTTCAGTGGGTATGTTGTACTTTGCCCTGGAGATATATGGCAATTGTTTTTTAAAAACCTACTCACATGAGGAAATAGAAGGCAAAGTTTATTGGACAGCGTATTTGTTGTTTTAAATTCACAGAGCAAACAGAACACCCAGTCCAAGTTCAGTGAATTTTTATTTCTGTAAAACCAGCTTTTTTTGGGTTAAATGCCAGCTTTAGAGAATTGCCCAACTGATTTGTTTATTCTTTGTGACTTCATAATGGTAGTATGGTAGTAGTTAAAAGAAGTAATAGGATTATGGTGGTTGAGGTTGAAGGATACTGTGGGCTGTGCTATAATATGCTTAGAATTACTTGTAGATTTCAGTGCTTGATATTTTCAATTTTTTGCATCTTGTGGATACTAGTTGGCAGGTGACCAGTCTTCTGTGAGCTCATCTTAGTTATATGGAGTTACATGTTATCACCATATGGTGCTGGGACTTTAGAATGCTCTAAGGCTAATAGCACTCTACGAGGTAGTAAGAGCAAGAAGGAAAATCCAGTAAGCCAAATACAAATGGGTGAGGAGTGTGCATGGTGACCCAGAAAGAAGGAGGAGTTTGTAATGCTTGCAATAGAACTCAAGACCTCCAGTCCGGCATTACCTTTATGCTTGGCTATCCATGGCATCTGCGTTGCTTTCTGGTATGTTGTCAGGTTTGTTTGTTTTTTTTTTAAGATTTTATTTATTTTTTTGACAGAGATCACAAGAAGGCAGAGAGCAGACAGAGGGGGCGGGGGAGAGCAGGCTCCCCACAGAGCAGGGAGACTGATGCGGGCTTGATCCTAGGACCCTGGGATCATGACCTGAGCCGAAGGCAGAGGCTTTAACCCACTGAGCCACCCAGGTGCCCCTGTTTTCAGGTCTTGATGGAACATTACCCATCTCTTCTTTTGCCAAGATACTGAATAGAGCTGAGTTTGTGAACAGGGGAGGTAATGCAGAAGACTAAGGTAACTTAGAGAGCAACAGTGTGGACAGTATGGAAAGCTACCCAAATGTGCAGAGCCACCCTAGGTCATTCTTAACCTAGACTGACAGAACTCAAGAATTGAAAGTATATTCGATAACATTGTGACAGTTTCATTGCAAAAGAATATTTAGGCCCTGTGGGGCTTCTCATTACCCAGCTCTCTGATTATGGTTGATCATTAGGTTGTAAAAAAACACAACCCCCAGAGAACAGGTAAAATGAAAAGATAAAATTAACTTAAGGTTGGTAATTAGTAGGCCAAAATTTGTTAATGTCATCGTTACCAAAAGGATATAAGATTTCCGCTCCAAATGATAACATTTCATAAATTTATAATATATATACAGCTATGAGATGTTTTCATTATTTATCCATTTATTTATGTTGCATGGGAAAAATAACATTTTTATACTATAATTTATCATTTGTAATAGAAGTTCTCTTCCCTTTTAGATGCTTCAGAATCCACATTTTTTTTTTAAGATTTTATTTATTCATTTGACAGAGAGTTCACAAGTTGGCAGAGAGGTGGGCAGAGAGAGAGGGAGAAGCAGGATTCCTGCCCAGCAGAGAGCCCGAGAGCCCAATGTGAGGCTCGATTCCAGGACCTTGAGATCATGACCTGAGCTGAAAGCAGAGGCTTAACCCACTGAGCCACCAAGGTGCCCCCAGAATCCACATTTTAAACATTAGAGTGGTACATACTGCTCTAAGACTGATTTGGTCACCATTTCTCTTATCTGTTTTGTATTTCTTCGAGAAAGATTTGCAAGGAAATGTGACTGAAGTGATCCAACAATTTTAGCTAGGTAGTAGCTTTTAGAATAGCATTAGACTTCATTGTCCATGTACCTTTTTATCAGAGTAACTTAAAATTCGATCGTGATTTGTATGATAATAAGCAAGCTTCCTCTAATTAAATAGGAAATATATACATAAGTATTTTGATAGTATTAAAAATCAATATAATTCACCACATTACCTGTAAAAATAGAAAAATCATATGACTATCTCAGTGTATTCAGGTGAAATGTTTGTGAAAACCTAATATCTGTTCATGATACAAAGCTCTTTACAAACAAAAATGGGTATTTCCTAAATATGATACCAAGTTCTGATGAGGATGGAGAGCAAACAGAATTTTCATGTGTTGCTGGTGGGAGTGTAAAATGGTACCATTGCTTTGGAAAATAGTTTGGCAGTGTCTTATAAAGAGAAGTGTACACTTCTCATATGACTCACCAGCCTTACTCTTAGGTATTTACTTAAAAACGCAAACTTATGTCTTTGCATAGACTTGTATTCAAATGCTTATGCAGCTTTATGTGTAATCACCAATAACTAGAAAGAACCCAAATTTCCTACAACTGGTGAATGAATATATGAAGTATGGTACATCCCTACAAACTATCGATGTATGCCAAAACACAGGAAAAAAGAAACCATTCTCAAAAAGTTATACACTCTGTGATTCAAGTAGAGTCCTATTCTAGAAGGGCAAAACTGTAGGTATGGAGAACAAGTGATTGCCAGGCTTTGAG
The DNA here is from genome assembly GCF_030435805.1 of Mustela lutreola. Lineage (NCBI taxonomy): Eukaryota > Metazoa > Chordata > Mammalia > Carnivora > Mustelidae > Mustela > Mustela lutreola. The sequence goes on from NC_081297.1 coordinate 95,248,740, forward strand.
GGTTGGGGAAGGAATTGATTACAAAGGAGTGGCATGAGGGAATTTTTGGGGAGTGATGGAACTGTTCTGTATCATGGTTGTAGGAATGGTTACCTTTGGTCAAGACTCCTAGAACTGTACACCAGAAAATATAAATTTTAATTCATGTAAGTTAAAAATAATACTTTGTTAAAGGTAAGTTCAGTAATACTCCTGGATACCACATCTATATACAAAATATGTATTTCTGTATAATGGTAATTACTAGAAGATGAAGTTCTAAAAAGATGACATTTATAGTATCATCAAAAAATTCAAATACTTGGAACTAAATAAATCCAGTGAAAGATGTCTAAAATCATTACATAAACTAGTTCTAAAATTTATATGGAAACACAAACAGCAAGAATAGTCAAGGTAATAATATCAAAGAGAAACAAAATTATAGGATTTACGCTATTGGATGTGCAGTGTGGAATTGTGGAATTAACAGGTCAGTGGATAGAGACCAGAACAGACCCATAAAAGTATATGTGTGTGTATGCAGTAAATATATGTAAGTATGTATATTTATGTGTGCATACACACACATACACACACACACACACTTAATTTATAATTAAGGTGGCATTAAACAGCAGTGTGGAAAGAAAAATCTTTTGAGTAAATGATCCTGGGTCAATTGCATAGCCTGTCCATATCAGAAAAATACAGTTTTGACACCTACTTCATATCATACATAAAAATAGATTTCAGATCAATTGTAGATATAAATGTGAAAGTTCTCAGAGACGGTCAATGTATTAGTCATCAAAGAATGCTGAATAAAACCACGGCGAATTACCGCTAGACGCTGACCTGGATAACTAAAATTTAAAAGCAAACAACAACAACAAAAACTTGAAAATATCAAGTATGAACAAAGATTTAGAGCAACTAGTATTCTCGAACACTGGTGGTAGAATTGTTAATTGGTATAACTACTTTGGAAATTTGGTAGTATTATAGTAAAGCTGTTCCTATTCATCATACCTCCGATCCAGTAAATCCACTCTTAGGTGCATACCCAGCAGAAATGTGTCCTTCTGCTCACCAGAAGTCACCTACAAGAATGTTAATAGTACCATTTGTAACAGCTCCAAACTGGAAACAGCCTAGGTGTCGGTAGAATGGATAGGTATACTGTATAGCAGTGACCAGGAAAAACTATTGCTATTTATGACATGGACTCAAATACAGTGTTGAGAAGAAGAGTTTAGACAGGCAAAAAGAGGCAAAACGAATCTGTGGTGTAAGAAGGAGGGATAGCAGTGATCTTTATAGGGAAGGAGATTATTTGATGGGACAGTAGATGAGGCCAACTTCTGTATTCTTCTATTCCTTGATCAGGGAGCTAGTTAACATGAATACGCTAACTTTGTTAAGAGTTCTTTTGGGGCACCTGGGTGGCTCATTGGGTTAAAGCTTCTGCCTTTGGCTCAGGGCATGATCCCAGGGTCCTGGGATCGAGCCCCACATTAGGCTCTCTGCTAGTCAGGGAGCCTGCTTCCCTTCCTCTCTCTCTGCCTCTCTCTGCTACTTGTGATCTCTCTCTCTCTCTCTTTCAAATAAATAAATAAAATCTTAAAAAAAAAAAAAACCCCAAACCCCCCCCAAAAAGAGTTCTTTGGTTGTACATTCATATTTGTTTGCTTTTTAGTATACATGTTGTATTTGATTTTTAAAAAGTTTATTAAGAGATTTTTTCTTTTTTATTATTATAGTTTACTAAAGCCCACAGTTGACACTAGGATTCACTTCTTGTGCTGTACATCCTGTGGGTTTTCACAAATGTATAAGTGACATTTACTTACCGTTACAGTATCCTACAGAACAGTTTCATTGCCCTAGAAATCATCTGTGTGCCACTGATTCATCCTGCTCTCCCTCCCCACAAGCGCCTGCAGCCTTTTTACTGCCCTCACAGTTTAGCCTTCTCCGGAATGCCATAGACCTGGGATCATACAGTGCATAGACCTCACATTGCCTTCTTTTGCCTAGTGATACACATCTAAGTTTTCCCCGTGGCTTTCCGTAGCATGATAACTTCTTTTTACCACTAGTATTCCATTTTATGTATGTACCAGAGTTGGTTTATCCATTCACCTACTACTGAAGACTTCTTGGTTGCTTTCAAGCTGAATAAAGCTGCTATAAACATCCATGGGCAGGTTTTTGTGTGGACATATTCTCTATTTTTGGAAAATACCAAGGAATGTGATTGCTGGATCGAAGAGTATGTTCAATTTTAGAAGAAACTGCGAAACTGTCTTCCAAAGTGGCTGTACCATTTTGCATTCCTAGCAGCAGTGAATGGGAGTTCTGTTGCTCCACATCCTTGCCAGCATTTGGTGCTGTCAGTGTTCCATATTTTGGCCGTTCTAAGAGGTGTGTAGAGGTATCTCATTTTTGTTTTAATTTGCATTTTCCTGATATGGCATTGAGTGTCTTTTCATATGCTTATTTGAATAAGCGTTTTTATACCTTCTTTGCTTAAGTATACATAAGCATGTGTATACCTTGCTTGATGAGGTATCTTTTCAGCTATTAAGAGAGATTTTGAGGTAACTAGGAGAGAATGGCATCAAGATTGCATTATTTTTTCACTAGGAAACTTTATATGATCAGTGTTGGAGGAGAGAAAATTATTCCTATCTACAGATAAATAAATAACTTCTTAATACATACAGAGAACAGTTTTAAATTCTTTCCTAACGAAATCAACACATGCCTGAGCTGCTAAGGCTTTAATTGCTTTTGTTATTAGGGGAGAACCCCGTTCTTCCAACGTCCCTGTTGTTTTGTTGGTTTTTGTTAAACAAAATACGTTTTTGAAATAAGTCACAAGGATGAAAAGTACAGCATAGGGAATAGAATCAATAATATCTTAATAATGTATGGTGAAAGATGGTGACTACACTTCTTATGGTAAGTACTGAGTAATACACAGAATTGTCAAATCCTATTGTGCACTTGAACATAATATAACCTTGTATGTTAACTATACTTCAATTAAAAAAAAAATTAATGTATTTGTGGAAACCATTCTATATCCATCCATACAGACATCTTTCTTTTTAGAAAACAGTCATAAGGAATATTACTACATTGACATAATAATATATTTAGCCCATTTATTCACTGGCATTGAGATTATTTCTGTTTCAGACTTTTTACAGTTAGAAACATGTTTTTCAGTGAACAGTATTGCACATAGAATATACTTGGGCAAATATTACATGGGACAAATTATTGGAAGTAGAATTCTTGTATCTTAAAGCATGTATTTTTAAACTTTTTTGGAAATAATCTTAAACATGCAGAGAAGAAAAAAATCAATGTTTACTATTAACAGTTTGTTCCCTTTGCTTTATCACCTTCTCTCTTTTGATGTATATACATGATATATTTTTTTCCACTTGAGAATAAGTTGACACATCATGGCCGTTTATCCCCAACCACTTCAGTGGGTCTCCAAAGAACCAGCAGAGCTGTCAACTCCAGTAAACCTAATGTTGATGTAATACCCTGTTCTTTCTATCATTTGTATTCTAGTCTTTTCAGTTGATTCAGCAAGATTCTTCACAGCATTTTTTCCTTCTAGTACAGGATCCAGTTGAAGATCAGATATTCCTGTATTTACTTGTCATGTATCTTTTTAATTTTCTTTTATTTGGTATAATTCCTTGGCCTTTCTTTGTCTTTTTTTAAAATAACAACTTTATTGGGATATCCATTCACATACCATACATTTACCCTTAAAAAAAAAATTGAGATCTAATTCACAACTATAAAATTCATTTTTTAAAGTAAAAGATCAGTGTTTTTTAATATACTCATGGAACGATGCAAGCATCACAACTATCTAACTCCAGAACCTCTTCATTCCCCCAAACGCTGGACACATTAGCTGTCATTCCCCTGTAACCCCCACCAGCCCAGGCAGCCTCTGGCAACCACTGATCTTTCTGTCTCTCTAAATTTGCCTATTCTGGGCGTTTAATCGTTTAATGTATACGGATTAATGTAATATGTAGCCTTTTATGTCTGGCTTCTTTCTTAGGGTAGTGTTTTCAAAACTTGTCTATGTCATAGCAGGTATTAATATTCATTCCTTTTTATGGCTGAATAGTGCTCCGTCGTGTGGATATATACCATGTTTTGCATAGCCGTTTGTCGTATAAATGCTGTTGGGAACATTCTTGTACAGGTTTTTGTGCCTGTTTTCAATACTGTCTTATCTAAATTCTGATCTAGGCTTTGTATGTTATAGCAGTCAGCAGAACTTTCTTGGTCATTGTTTCCTGTCAGGGTTTGTAATGGGTCATGAGTAATCAAACACAGTTGTTGGGAAGACGTGTTAGTTTTGTCGTTCTGAAGTGGTCTATTGACTAAAAATTTTGAGTATCATGACGTTGAGGCAGCTAACTTCTGTCTACAACTATTCCAGGTTATCTAGCTGTTGAACACTTAGAGCTTTGCCTACCTTATTGGACCTTCCAGTAAGAGGGACTAATTTTACTAAGACTTCCACTTTTACTTTTCCTGCTTGTGCTTTGTAGGAGATGCTGATGGGCAGAAATGTCAGTGTAATCTTGTCAGAAAACTGTCAGAGTTGTAAAGCAGTCCTTTCCTTTCACGCTTCTCTTCGTGTTTGTATTTGTGTTGGGGCAGGGGGCTGCGTGTACCTGGGACCTGAAGGAAGAGGATCTGTCTGCCCTCTCCCCTACCCTTTCCCTCTGCTAAGTCAGTGCTGCAAACTGCCCGCCTCCTGGAAGCAGCCAGCCTCGGGGTCCAGATGAAAAGAAGTTGCCTCCAGAGTTTGTAAGAGTGTGCTGGCTAGTCATGTCCTCACTCCCTCCAAATTTCTCTTGGCCAGAAGTGATTTGTGAATACAGAGAGATTATAGAGCACCCTGGGGAGTTGGGATAGGAGAGCACCCAGAGTAAATATAGGTTGGTGAGATTCATCATCTCCTTATTGACTCTCAGACATCACCACTAGAAAACCTTTCTCTTCTCCCACTCTTGGTGGGAGAACTTGATAGGTATACAGAACTTGATAGGTATCTGGTGTGCCAACTATTTTTCTATGGTATTGTGTCATTCAAAGATGCCTGGACAAAAAGGCTTGCATAAACCAGATGTTCAGAACTGTTATATAAGTGAATGAGCCACAAGTTAGACCCAGTGCTCGAGGGAGTGAGTCGAATGAGCACTTTGAAGTATGGTGTTTCTTCTGTTGTGTGTTAATAAGGGATATTTGAATAAAAACTTTTGAATCTGGTTGAATGCTACCATTTCTTTTTCCTTTCCTTTTTTTTTTTTTTTTTTTTTTTTTTAAAGTAACTGCTGGCACACCCCTGAGGAGGGTGGGGATGTCCTTTATTTGATGTAATAGGGATGTTTGGCTGGCGGCCCAAATCTTGGTTTCCATCATCAGCTTATCAAATGAAGTTTTACAGGATTGGATCAGAGGGAGGGATTACAAAAGATTGTATGCCCTGTGATTTGCCCTTAGTAATGGGAAATTCCTGGGTGGAGATATTGATTTAACTCGTATTCATTCACAGGTGAACACTGAACTCTGTCTTGTCTCCTTTCAACCTTGAAAAATCTTTTCTTGATACATCTGAAAAACAGTGAAGAAAGATTGGAAACTAGATTGCTTCGACCATAAACTGTTTTATTAAGCCAGAACAGGGTTCTTTGCCCCAACATATCCTTGTGGACTTTTGTTGGGTGTCATAAGTGAGTTGTGGTCTGTCATTATTTTTGAAATTATAGAAGCTATGACATTGAGAACTTGATCTGTGACCTGATATGTTCAGAATCCCAGACTTTGAGCAGTTATTAGAACATACACACTTCAAGATGTGAGATGGATTTCAGTATAATGTGTGTCACCCAATTTCTCCTTTTCTCCTTAAACTCTGCCTTCCAAATGACCTGTCTTTTGAGACCCTTCCTTGGGAGGCAGTAAAGAATCTACCTCTATCTACTTGTGTAAAAAATACTGATGCTTGGGTCCCACTTCCCAGAGATTCTGACTTATTGGTCTGAGATACCTGAGGCTATTTAAGAGTTCCCCAGGTGATTTTAATGTGCAGCCAAGGTTCAGAACTACTGTTAGCCAGAATGCTCCTCCACTAATCCTGTATTGAGTTATTTTCTTTTTAGCAAGTGTTACAATTTATAAAATACAATTCTTCTGCATAATCACTGTTTTTATGGTCATCCAGTGAAGCAAACAAGCTTCTGCTTTCAGAGTTCCTTATTCTTCATGAATGTTCTATGGGGCTTGTTGTCTCATCATTTTGTTTGCTACTTCTTACATGGCTATTTCTTCTTTTTTTCAAAATATTTCATTTTTAAATAATCTCTAAACCCAGCGGGTGGTTCAGACCCACAACCTTGAGATCAAGAGTCACAGGTGCCCGTCATCTGGTATTTCTCTGCAAATAGTGGTGAGGCCATCTCTCCTCACAGCCACACATCCCAGGTGTTTAAAAGGGTGTGTTTTTTTCCTCATATTTTGAAATCTGTTGCTTTCTTTGCCTTTCAGGAGCCTATTAAAATTTGCAAAATGTTCCAAAACCCTATAGGGTTGTGGAAAACACTACTCTGTAGGAGCTCTGGTTTCTGTTCCAACATAACGAATTGTGTGACTTTGGGCAAGTACTTAACATTTTATAAAAGGGATATTATTGACCCATCAGAAGGCATGCACTGGGAGTGAATGGAATGCCCGCTGCAGCATTGAGACTTAAATTCTCTCAGGATGATATCCTGTTCCTCCCATTATTGGCAATTCCCATTGCCATTTTCAGTTCAAACACAGCTTTCGTACCTTTTGTCCTCCAGTTGAGAGAGAGACAGAGAATCAGTAGGTCTTGACAACTGATTGAGTGTGAACATTAGGAGAACCATCTGTATTGTTAGGGCCGTGTTTTTCAAACTTGCCTGATCTGAAGAATCTTCTGGGACATTTATTAAATGTCACAGTCTCCACTTGAGACCTTGAGTATCTGTCTCCAGGGACGGAGCCTGGGTGATCATTCTATCATATTTTAAATCAAATTCCTTAAATGATCCTTGGAGTTCGATGAAACTGAGAAGTTGCTCTATAGGAAATTAAATGTAGTAGGTGGTCAATAAATGAACACATCTATTCCACTAAACTATTTTTCTTCCTTGAGTTTTAAATTTTAGCTGTGTTCCACAACCCCAGAATTCAGAAGGACAAACACTATTTGCAAGAGAAAAAAACGGAACTTTTGTATTTTGCTTAGAGGGGCTTTTAGTCTGATTGTTAGTGTTCTGTGATGCTTAACTATATTGATAGCAAATGGTGGTAGGTTTCTTTTGTACCTAGTTGAGAATCTGTGCAGAGAGAGAAAACACTGGATCCTTGTAAGCATTATTGTTGGGGTCTGTGCCATGGACTACCTTCTGTATGATAGTGAAACTAGGTATTTTGGTATTTTAGTCTGAGTTCTTAATGGACAATACTGTGGTCTGCTTTATACTAAACTTCACTTGCGGCAAACTTATTTTATTTGTAATGATTGTGCTTTCAGTTTTAATTTTGATTATATGGTCTTTGATACTGCAGGTCATTTTTGGAAAAGGGACATTGCCCTGTACTAAATTGTATATATTTATATTGCTTTGTATGGAATACAAATGAATGTTTCACACCTTGAAGCAGGACTGTCATCGTGATATGTAATTCATTTTTTTTTTAAGAATTTTATTTATTTATTTGACAGAGAGAGATCACAAGTAGGCAGAGAGGCAGGCAGAGAGAGAGGAAGGGAAGCAGGCCCCTGCTGAGCAGAGAGCCCAATGTGGGACTCGATCCCAGGACCCTGAGATCATGACCTGAGCCGAAGGCAGTGGCTTAACCCACTGAGCCACCCAGGCGCCCTGTAATTCATTTTTTTAATTTAAATGTTTTATTTATTAACTTGACAGAGACACAGCAAGAGAGGGAACACAAGCAAGGGGAGTGGGACGGGGAGAAGCAGGCTCCCTGCTGAGCAGGGAACCCGATTTGGGAGTTGATCCCAAGACCCTGGGATCATGACTTGAGCCGAAGGGGCATCCGATCCTCTAAATTTTAAAAAATTTCTAATTTTTTTTCCACACTGTTAAGTCACTGTTGGATGAATCCCATGATTCTGTGTTAAAACTTACTTTGGCAATGCCTGGGTGGCTCAAGTCGTTAAGCGTCTGCCTTCAACCCTCTCCCACTCCCCCTGCTTGTGTTCCCTCTCTCTGTCAAATAAATAAAATTAAAAAAAAAACTTTGATTAATGATTCATACAAAATAATTACTTTCTTCCTTTGAACAACATGAGCATGACATGAGTTACCAGTGATTAAAAAATATATATGCCTTAGATTTTTTTGTTGCAAAGATAATACATCTTTTTTTTTTTTTTTAAAGATTTTATTTATTTATTTGACACACAGAGAGAGATCATGAATAGGCAGAGAGGCAGGCAGAGAGAAAGGAGGAAGCAGGCTCCCTGCTGAGCAGAAAGCCGGATGTGGGGCTCGATCCCAGGACACTGAGACCATGACCTGAGCTGAAGGCAGAGGCTTAACTGACTGAGCCACCCAGGCGCCCCGAGATAATACATCTTTTATATGTGCATATATGTGTGTGTGTTTGTGTGTGTATAAAATGAAATGTTAGAAATTACTGAAAAATATGTAGGAGGAAGTCACCCATAATGGCAACATTCAGCATTACCTCTGTTTGCATTCTGCTTTGCTTATTTTGGCCTTTTAACAGGACTAATCTTCTGTTTTATGAACAGTGATCTAACTAGTAAAACTTGAACGTGTACATACTGCTCCTTTTGGTTGATATTGGTTCATTGGAAACAGGGACAGAGCAGGGTATTGAGAGATTTCTGGATGTTTATATTGTAGAAAAACTTGGTAATGTAGCCTAAACACCCATTTTCATGGGCAGCTTCAGGCAGGAAGTCAGTTATTTAATAAGAGTATATCTTGTGCCAGGTGTACTGTCTTGGATTCAGACCATCACCAGTTCCTTGGCTCTTTCCTTTCCTGTCAGATTTTATAGTCCCCACTCTAGCAAAGCCTGACCTTAGACAATGAAAACTGTGTAGGTTGTAACTAGTCAGTCTCCTTGCTTTCCTTTTCTCCTTATTTCAATCATAGAAAATTACCGGTGGAATTCTTCCAGCAATGTTCTCATGTTCTGTTCATAAAGCTCACAGTGGCTTAGGTGGCTTTAGAGTTTCAGGAACCCATACCAACTGGCCCCTTTGCTTTACCAACTAGTTCTGTTACTTGCTGTTACCATCTGTGCTCTAGCCGGGGAAATCTGCACAGTATATGCCTCTACTTTTTTTTTTTTTTTTTTTAAGATTTTATTCATTTATTTGACAGAGAGAGAGAGAGAAAGACCACAAGTAGACAGAGAGGCAGGCAGAGAAAGAGTGGGGAAAGCAGGCTCCCTACTGAACAGAGATGCAGGGCTCAATCCCAGGACCCTGAGATCATGACCTGAGCTGAAGGCAGAGGCTTAACCCACTGAGCCACCCAGGCACCCCTGTCCTTCTACTTTTGCTCATGCGTATTCTTCATTTAGAATTTTCTTCCTTCTTCTCTCTGGTAGTTCATGTTCCTGTTTTCCTGTTTTCAAAATCCTTCTTCTTTGACTTGCCATACACCTGCTAGCACGTTGTCCTTTTATATTTGCGCAGATGTCATTTTTCAGCTAAGTATTATCCATTCTGTTTTCTTTCCTCCACGGTACTCCATATTGTTTTAGAAACCTAGGTTAATTCAACTTAAACCAATACAGACACAGGTATTTTTCAGAGCAGGAAATAGGCTTCAATAGGAGAGTGTCCCCTGCTTACCTGTTGTACATGGCATGCCTGAACCTGGCTGACGTCAAACCAGAATGTAGTACCACCCAAAAGGCGACAGAAAAACCTTAAGAAAAAAAAAAGACCCAGAGAGCCATTAGGAACACCATCCTCTTTCATTCTTCAGCAATTGTTTTCAGGAAATCTTTTTTTTTGACTCATGGGTATTTATTTAACTCTGTGGATTATTATCTATTACTATTTATTTTGCTATTCAAATTGTTTGGGAAATCATTTTTAAAATATGAGCTAATAGAACTGGGAGCTGAATAGGGACCTGTAGATACTTAGTTTTCCACTCTACCTTTTCTTCTCTTTGAAGGTCCTTGGGATGGGCTTGGGCTCAGCTGAGAAGAGAACTAGTGGCCCCTGAGGCCAGCGGTACAGAGAGAACGGCAGCATGGGGACGCTGCGGGCGCAGGCGGCAGTCCGATTTGTCCACATGTGCAGAGGGCGAAGGCCGCTTTGTCCACATGTGCAGAGCTTACCTGCTCCTGTAAAAGTCTGAGCACTAGATGACAGTTCAGATCTTGTTGATTTTCTGAGCAGTCTGGTGTGGAAAAATTGAGAATTTGTGTCCTCCCCTGAGGTTTAGAGAGGGTTTTACCTGTGGCTTCTAGATCAGCAGGTGGGCACTTGAGAGCTGATGAGAGCGGAGGATCCTAGGTTAGTCATCTAAGTATAGCCATGTGTGAAATACTCAACTGGAGAACGCTTCTCTCTCGCCTCTGAAATAAAACTGTTTATTTTACGGTGACAGATACAAGATATTCAGGGTTGATTGCGCACCTGAGTCTGTGGAGCGGTCTGGAGCAGTGGCCATGCCCCTTATAATAGCAGCCCTTATTGAGGTCCTGGCACTTCTCCCCTCAAAACAGAGAGCAGATTCATGATAAGGGCTTAGCCGGAGAAGAGTCTTGGTTATCATCATGAAAGGAGAGATGAAATGAAGGGGAGAGGGGGAGAGAGGGGAACAGCAGAGCCTCTGAAAACAAATGGGGGGGGGTCTACAGTTAGAGGATGGGATGGAGCCAAATTACAGGGAAAAGGTAGAGAAAAAGGCAGAGTGGGAAAAGGAACTCTAGGATGAAGACAGGGAGGATTGTGATTCTTATCGCGGCTGCTCAGCCTCCTGGCTGTCCTGTGGCACTGCAATTCTTCACCCAGGTCCTGGCCTTGCCACCTGCTTTGCCCTGTGGTGCGGCTTCCTGTCATCATTAGCTCCCCAGGCCCGGAAGGGGAAGTGTGAGGACAGAGGCAGTGACTTAAATGAGCACAGCCTAGAAGCCCCAAGGTAACAGTGCTGCTGCCCCATCTTCCTCTGCCCCTGGTCTTCTTCCCTTTTTATTTTACCTGAAGGGGCTCCTTTGTGCCTTGGGGCTGGCTGAGAAGTGGAAGTCATTGTCTTGGAGCAAACCTTGGAAATCCCTCATCACAGAAGAAATGATCTGGAACAGTTGCCCTACCCCTTGCCCAGGAGGTACCTGTTTGGATTTGTGTTGTGGGACATAAGCTGTAACTCCTTACCACGATGGCTTAATGATCTAGCCAGTCCTGGGGCGCTGTCCCTTGGGGGCACCTCACTGAGGCCCATTGACCATGGTATCATCATATCCTTAGCGAAGTGGTTCTTCGGTGTTATGTGATGACAGGAGTCCTTCCTTTGCAGGTGGAGAAACCACATGTCACATGACTCTTCCTGTGCCCTGTTAGTGTCTTTTTAGAGGAGCTGAAATTAGGAACAAGGTCTCCTGTATCCTCTCCTGAGTCTCTGGTCCACGGTTGTGGTTGTTGTTTTTAAAAACAATACATCATAAAACCTTACTTGTTTCTAAATTCCAAGATTTGTTTTTGGTGTGAAGGGGCAAAGAAAATGAGCAGGCCTTGGATGGAGATGATTGGCACAGAGGGAAAGAAGCCTGTCATGGAGGTTTTTGTGGTTGTAGAGTTATGCAGCCCCTGCTTTTGCTGGTAGTGGAGCTGAGCAAGGGGCCTGCAGCTACCCCCAGGCCTGGCTGCTGGCCCAAGTGGGAGGCCCCAGAGTTATTTTTAGCCTCAGGGCCTTGGAAGCAGGTGTGGTCCAGGCTTGAAGGCCACGCCTGGAATGTGTTCTGAGTCTTGTGTGTGTCTGATTAGGAGCTCAGAATAGTGACCAGGCTGCTGTATATACTTGGTTAAAAGAATCTGTGCTTTTCCAGGGAGAGGAATGAGAGTCGTCCTGGGTTTCATTTGTGATGCATCAAGTGGGTTTATTTTGGAAACTATAAATTGAAATACATTTTTAAGAGTGTCAAGAAATATATTAATTTTAAAAAGAAAGCTACCTGTAAATTCTTTGTGTAAAGAAGAAACCTCTTGTGTTAAGAGCCCTACCCTAGTTGCCCTACTGAAAGTCCAGGTTTAAAGTCCTAAATGTGTGATTTATTATTTTTTTTAATTAATTTATTTATTTTCAGAGAAACAGTATTCATTATTTTTTCACCACACCCAGTGCTCCATGCAATCCGTGCCCTCTATAATACCCACCACCTGGTACCCCAACCTCCCACCTCCCGCCACTTCAAACCCCTCAGATTGTTTTTCAGAGTCCATAGTCTCTCATGATTCACCTCCCCTTCCAATTTACCCCAACTCCCTTCTCCTCTCTAACACCCCTTGTCCTCCATGCTATTTGTATGCTCCACAAATAAGTGAAACCATATGATAATTGACTCTCTCTGCTTGACTTATTTCACTCAGCATAATCTCTTCCAGTCCTGTCCATGTTGCTACAAAAGTTGGGTATTCATCCTTTCTGATGGAGGCATAATACTCCATAGTGTATACGGACCACATCTTCCTTATCCATTCGTCCATTGAAGGGCATCTTGGTTCTTTCCATAGTTTGGCGACCGTGGCCATTGCTGCTATAAACATTGGGGTACAGATGGCCCTTCTTTAAACGACATGTGTATCTTTGGGGTAAATACCCAGGAGTGCAATTGCAGGGTCATAGGGAAGTTCTATTTTTAGTTTCTTGAGGAATCTCCACACTGTTATTAACGGTCAAGACATTAATAGGCAACTGAAAATACATTAAGCTCATGTAGTCTACTCGGCTTTGGTGAGGGTGGTTTGTTTTTTGTTTTTTGGGGTTTTGTTTGTTTGTTTGTTTGGTTGGTTTTTATTGAATGTGTTTTACCAAATGCCAGACTTCAGAATTTTTGTTAGGGTTTACCCACAGCATATGAGGCAAAGTTGCTTTAATCAGTGTAGACAGTCAAAGTCAAAGATTTCTTGCTTGTTTCCAGACATGATAGCCTGCTTTTTTCCCTTTTGATTTGGTCAGTTTTCTCTTATTGAAAATCTATGTTTAAGGTTCTGCCGAAAGTCTGTTTAGTGTATCTTGTTTTCTAGTTCTTTAGTTTTATGGGAGGAAAAAAAAATTTAAGGCTGGGTTGTAGTTTAATAAAAGTGAACTTCTTACCCGATTATATCCCATCCATAAATTCTCTGAGAATTTGAACTTGAGCTCACGCCCAACCAAATAAAGCTCAGTCACTCTCCTTGCTGAGCAGGCGGTTTAAGCACCCCATAGCCATAGGATCCTTTTCCTTCTGAGAATTTCTTTGTGAAGGAAGTGTTTAAAATGGCAGTGTGCCTCTCTGAGAGGCAGCCGCTGCATCGCCCTGGGTCCCACCTATCAGGCCAGCAGGCATCCCTTACCTACCCGCTGCAGCCCTGGCTGCGGGGCCTGGTGACAGATGAGCTGTTGCCGTTGGCAGAAAATAACCCATGGGTAGGTAGAAGGGGGAGCTTGTGTGTGGGAGAGGTTCTCACCTTTTTTCTGGCGGGATATACGAAGTGTCAGCCTAGAAGCCAGGATCTTGCCTGGGCAGTTGAAAAAAATAACACCTCCTCTAGAGTAGGAGGGAGATGATGCTCAATGGAATCATTTAAAAACAATCATTAAGAAATTTTCTATTTGGGCACCAGCTTTAAGGCTATGTTATGAGTAGGAAAGAAAATCAAAAGAAAAAAATTTTTCCTTATAGCTAATTGCTTTAGATGCCAATACTGGTTTTTGTATAGTCAGACTGTATGTTCTTTTATTTTTTAAAAAAGATTTTATTTATTTACTTGTCAGAGAGAGAGCGAGAGCGCACAAATAGGCAGAGAGGCAGGAAGAGGGAGAGGGAGAAGCAGGCTCCCTGCTGAGCAGAGAGCCCGATGCGGAGGTGGGTCCCAGGACCTTGAGATCCAGGCAGAGGCTTAACCGACTGAACCACCCAGGTGTCCCCGTATGTTTTTTTTTTTTTTAATTTATTTTATTTATTCATTCTTAAAAAGATTATTTATTTATTTATTTATTTGACAGAGAGAGAGAGATCACAAGTAGGCAGAGAGGCAGGCAGAGAGAGAGAGGAGGAAGCAGGCTCCCTGCTGAGCAGAGAGCCTGATGCGGGGCTGGATCCCAGCACCCTGAGATCATGACCTGAGCTGAAGGCAGCGGCTTAACCCACTGAGCCACCTAGGCGCCCCCGTATGTTGTTTTTTTAATGAAAACAAATTCCACTTGCTCATCTTATCATTAAAATAATGTTCGGCTTAAGGTCCTCTGACATAACTAATTCAGTGGTATATTTCATTTCATTGACACTCTGCAGAGTAGAGTGAATTTCAGTAAATAAAACTCCACTGATTTCCATAATAAAATCATAGATAAATTTCCGTAGGTAACCAAATGAAATCTAAAACATGAAATAAATTATGCATAAACTTAAAAATTGTATACTAAAGGGAAAGATTCCCAAATAATTTATGTTAATATTAATAATTGAAATCTAAAATCATTTGGTAAATACAAAATATACCAAAATTAGCATTTCTTAAGGGGATTTGCCCATTTTGTTCACTGACCTGTATAGTCATTTTGTTATACTAAAATGTTCCTGTAGCTTATCTCTTTCCCTTCATAAATAAAGTTATTTATTTATTTATTTATTTATTTTTGAAAGATTTTATTCATTTGAGAGACAGAGCATGAGAGGGGAGAAGGTCAGAGGGAGAAGCAGACTCCCCATGGAGCTGGGAGCCTGATGCAGGACTCTATCCTGGGAATCTGGGATTATGACCGGAGCCAAAGGCAGTTGCTCAACCAACTGAGTTACTTAGGCACCCTAGTTTTTAAAAATGTTTATATCTGAAAGTGGGAAACTTTGCAAATATTTTTTAGTGGCCCTGGTTAAGGTTACTAGTCTTTGGTCTGAAAAATACTGATTTCTTGACTTCTTTTTAGAGAAATAGAAAACTTCACTATATGCATAGAAAAGGGTTCTTTAGTTGTCTTTCTTTCTTTCTTTCTTTCTTTCTTTCTTTTATTATTTTTTAAAGATTTTGTTTATTTATTTGACAGAGAGAGATGACAAGTAGGCAGAGAGGCAGGCAGTGAGAGAGGGGAAAGCAGGCTCTCTGCTGAGCAGAGAACCCGATGCGGGACTGGATCCCAGGACCCTGAGATCATGACCTGAGCCGAAGGCAGCGGCTTAAGCCACTGAGCCACCCAGGTGTCCCAGTTGTCTTTATTCTTTTCTCTATTTTCAGTGTTCCAAAATTCATTGTTTGTGCACCACACCCAGTGCTCCATGCAATATGTGCCCTCCACAATACCTACCCTCAGGCTCACCCCCCTTGCCTCCAGAACCTTCAGTTTGTTTCTCAGAGTTCAGTCTCTCCATTTCCCAATGTCTTCCATGTTATTCCTTATACTGCACAAATAAGCGAAACCATATGATCATTGGCCCTCTCTGCTTGACTTATTTCACTCAGCATAATCTCTTCCAGTCCTGTCCATGTTGATACAAAAGTTGGGTATTTATCCTTTCAAAATGTGGCATAATATTCCATTGTATATATGGACTATATCTTCTTTATCCATTTGTCCTTTGAAGGGCGTCTTGGTTCTTTCCATAGTTTGACGACTATGGCCATTGCTGCTATGAACATTGGGGTACAGGTGGCCCATCTTTTCACTCCATCTGTATCTTTGGGGTAAAGACCCAGTACTGCAATTGCAGGGTCATAGGGTAGTTCTATTTTTAATTTCTTGAGGAATCTCCACACTGTTTTCCAAAGTGGCTGCACCAACTTGCATTCCCACCAACAGTGTTAAGAGGGTTCCCCTTTCTCCACATCCTTGTTGCTTACTGTCTATTGGTTTTGGCCATTCTAACTGGTGTCAGTGTGGTTTTAATTTGAATCTCCCTGATGGCTAGTGATGATAAACATTTTTTCATGTGTCTGTTAGCCATTTGTATGTCTACTTTGGAAAAATGTCTATGTTTTTTGCCCATTTTTTGACGTGATTATCTCTTTTGTGTGTGTTGAGTTTGAGGAGTTCTTTATAGATCTTGGATATAAGCCTTTTGTCTGTAGTGTGATTTGCGAATATCTTCTTCCATTCCGTGGGTTGCCTCTTTGGTTTGTTGACTGTTTCCTTTGCTGTGCAGAAGATTTTGATCTTGATGAAGTTCCAAAAGTTCATTTTCGCTTTTGTTTCCTTTGCCTTTGTAGACATTTTTGAAAGAAATTGCTGTGGCCGATGTTGAAGAAGTTACTTCTTAATTTCTCCTCTAGGATTTTGATAGATTCCTGCCTCACACTGAGGTCTTTTATCCATTTTGAGTTTATCTTTGTTGTCTTCTGAAGGACCTACTGCCACCCAGATTTCCTTGATGGTAGATTGGGGGATCCCGTCAATGGCAGTCTCCTCAGAAGAGTCTTCCAGCTGCTCCGGCCACCTGTCCCATCTCCTGGGTGTCCAGTGGTGGGGGGCAGGGCGGGCAGGGCTCCTCACCATGGTCCCCAGGCAGCCAAGAGGGCAATAAGAAAAAAAGTCACACTATAGTGTTTTAAGTGAAAGAAAGCAGGATGCACAACAAGTGTATGTACTGTGTAACCAGTTGAACAAAGGGGAAAAGGAGAAAGACTACATATTTGTATCTTATTCTGTATTCATTAAAAAAAAAAATCTTTGGATGAAATCTGAAGAAATTATTCACTGTGGTTTCCACTATAGGGCAGGGGAGGACCTGGGCAGATGGGACCAGGGTAGGAGAAGGATTTTCAGTGCTTTCCTGTTTTTCACTTAATGTAATTGTTGGGTTTCAGTATCGTGGCAAATTTTAATAGCTTTGTTGATGTAACAAACATACAATAAACTGTATATATTCATGGTATGTATACATTTTATACCTTTTTTTGCACCAGTGAATTTGTTATCTATTAAAAATGGATAGAGGGGTGCCTGGGTGGCTCAGTGGGTTAAAGCCTCTGCCTTCCGCTCCGGTCATGATCCCAGGGTCCTGGGATCAAGCCCTACATCGGGCTCTCTGCTCAGCAGGGAGCCTGCTTCCTCTTCTCTCTCTGCCTGCCTCTCTGCCTACTTGTGATCTCTGTCTGTCAAATAAATAAATTAATTAAAAATCTTTTAAAAAAATGGATAGAAAAGGGACTCCTGGCTGGCTCAGTCAGTGGAGTGTGTCATTTTTTTTTTTTTTAAGATTTTTATTTATTTATTTGACAGAGACACAAAGAGGGAACACAAGCGGGGTGTGGGAGAGGGAGAAGCAGGCGTCTTTTTGAGTAGGGAGCCCGATGTGGGGCTTGATCCCACGACGCTGGCATCATGACCTGAGCCAAAGGCAGACGTTTAACGACTGAGTCACCCAGGCATCTCTGGAGAGTGTGATTCTTGATCTTGGGGTGATGAGTTTGAGCCCCACGTTGGAAGTGGAGTTTCCTTTTATCTTTTGAGATTTTATTTTTTTAAGTAAAGAAAACAGTTAAAACTTTAAAAATTGTTTAAATTAATAAATAGTAATGCTGGGTGTGCCCTGGATTTTGTAATATGCCTTTGGGCCCTTACGGTTCAGTCTAAGAATGTTTATTCCTGTTGACTTCTTGTAGAAATTTTGGGTAAGATTAGCTTCGTGGTTTTGCTGACAATAGAAATGTTCTCTTGTCATCTTTTAAATCCTACCCGGTGCAAAAGTTTTCAAAAACAAAACTATCACAGGCATGTTTCTGATCTCAGGGTATTGACA
Organism: Mustela lutreola; assembly: GCF_030435805.1. NCBI lineage: Eukaryota > Metazoa > Chordata > Mammalia > Carnivora > Mustelidae > Mustela > Mustela lutreola. The sequence continues at coordinate 95,266,755 of NC_081297.1, forward strand.
TTCTTCAGAATAAACAGTGAATGCCCAGAAAATTTTAAATTAGAGTTGTAGCCTAGGATGAGGACTTAACCAAAATTCTGTAGCTTTAAATAAATAAGGTTTAAGGCTATTGTTCTCCTACTCCGCTCACCCCGTTGGCAGGGCTCTGCCTCTCTCATAATGGATTTGGCACTACAGAACATCAGAGTTTGGGCATAAAGCTATAACAGGAGGGGCGCCTGGGTGGCTTGGTGGGTTGGGGCCTCTGCCTTCGGCTCAGGTCATGATCCCAGGGTCCTGGGATCGAGCCCTACGTCGGACTCTCTGCTCTGCAGGGAGCCTGCTTCCTCCTCTCTCTCTCTCTGCCTGCCTCTCTGCCTACTTGTGATCTCTGTCTGTCAAAAACAAAACAAAACAACTATAACAGGAGGGCTCTAGCTGGCCTCAGTATGACATGAAGGGCTGTAACTTTATCCTTATTTCACATCCAGTGCTTTGCTTCAGTTGCATCCTTGCATTAGGGTCACCTTGCCCAGATCTTTTCTTGGCCAGGGGAAGGGTTTTTTTGTATCTGGAAGTCCTGACTCTGGTTCTCTGGGTAAGGAGTCCGTTTTCTGCCCAGTAAAACTTTGCTGTAGCCTATCTTTGGTTTCGGTGATTTGGGCTTAGGAGATTTGGCTGAAGGGAAGCAAAGATGAGAACTTTCTAATTCAATTTTGCATGTTTGCTGTCTTCTCCCTCCCTTTGTCCCTTGATCTGCTAACCCAGATAACTGCTTTGTCCCATCCGGATTTTATCATCGAGAGGAGCCAATCAGACTCGGATACCCAGTGCCATTGTTGGAATCAGCTTGCTCCTATTCTCAGATTTCCACTTTCTGTGCCACCAGGGCACCCTTGTGGACAAGTTGAGCCATTCTTTCTTTCTCAGTCCAGCTTCATTATGGGAATGGGTACTTGGGGAAAACAGGGAAACTCAGTAGTGGGAGCACTGGTTTGGGGATCAGACAATCTGAGTACAGGACTTCACTCTGCTGTGAACTGTCACTGAGCGGTGGGGACTCGGTTCGAAGCTGCATCCTTGTAGGCACTCTGCCAGAGTATCTTCATTGGTTCACTGTACAGATTCTTTGTTTTAGTTTCTTCGTTGAAGATAGAGATGATTTTTGTACCTCGTTGCCAGTCAGCTATACTAAAAATACATTAATATAATGAAGACAAGAAACGGCCAAGCGGTGTGTTCTGTGGAGCTGACTTGTCAGGTGCGAGGGGCCGGGAGAGAGGATTTCTCAGGGGCCTTCTAACTCCGTGTTAGTCTGCTCTGACGGAGAGGGAGGCCACGGCTTGGGTGAGGCTGGATGACACAGGAGGGCGGAATTGCCCCTGCGCTGATCTGCTGAATGAGGTCTGGTAGATTCCGGATGTAAGGCAGCTCTGGCCGCCATTGGGATCTTCAGAGCAGTTTCCCTCCTTTTTCTACATAAGTAGTTGCATTTTTACTGCCTTTAGATAACTTGGATAATTTTGTCCTCCGAACAGACTTTGTGAGGAGACAAGACCTGCATTGTAGCTACAGTTTATAGATGAGGAGCACGTGGGCTGGAGACGTTACATGATTTTCCAGAGTTGAGTAACAAGTGGCAGGGCTACTCCTCTTGGTATCCTCCCTGTACTTCTCCCTGCTCCAGCTCCTCATCTGTAAGTCTGACATTAGGGGAACAGGATCCAGTGATGTTTGAGGGTTTTGCTATCCTGATCGGAAATCTGTTAACTAGATATTTATTCTGTATTTTAAATCATTTGTGGAGGATTTTCCTTACAACACCGTGAATTGAGTATCTTCTCTGCAAAGCACTATGGAGATAGGAGATAAAATCTCTGCCATTGCATAGCTTCCCTTGTAGAAGGTGAATGCCAGCAGTGGGCTTCTAGTGAGATGTAGCAGAGGGTGGCTTGTGAGCGGAGATGGGCCAGGGAGCTAGGAATCTGACAGTGCTGAAGGTCAGGGTGAGATCCGAGCTCTGGGCACAAAACTGCCACCAGTGTCCGTGAGGAGGTGGTCACTTGTGGGAGTTTGGCAAGAGGAGGAAAGCACTGGGTCAGGTGCTAAGGGTTCTGCGTGTTTGCTGTGTAGTTGTTGACCTGGTGCCCCAGGTGAAGATGTGAGAGTTTCTAAGGCCAAGAGTCAATGCTTCATTGAAGAATGAGGTGCAAGAAAATGAGGGGTAAGCCTGTGAAGGGTCAAGGTATGGGGCGATGGACTGACCAGGGCCATAGCTGTGAGACTGCCTTGGTTGGAGCTGGGTACATCCCAGGCCCCCAGCAGTGAGCTCAGCAGTTGGTATGACAGGGATATCGGCCATTTTTGCTCCTTCTCTTCCTTAAAAGGCAGCTGAAATGTATGGAAAGTTTTCCTAAGGGCCATTTACAGGGGCTGCTGTGGTGCCTGGTGCATGTGTGTGTGAGTGTACGTGTGTTCACATGCCGTTCTCAGGCCATCAGAAAAGATTTTTTTGTCTTGATAGTGTGGGCTTGCTTACCGGGTTGTATTGTAGACTGTTATTGTTCTGTGCTCTTTTCAAGAAATAAGCAAATAAAATGGAGGAGCCCCATTTGGAAAAAAATATTACTGCAAGTAGCTTTTTATAGCTCTGTCAGTCTCATGCTACAAGCATGTCGTTCTGGGCCCCAGGTCACTATAATTCATGATTATGTCTTCTCTTGTCTTCTTTGAGTTTTTATGTTTTGATATAAAAGTGAATTATCATCAGTAGGTTTTCCGAAGCCATGCCTGTTTGTTCTTTTTGTTTGTTCAAGTGAAGCAGTGCATCAAGTATGGAATTAGATTAATGGAGTAAATATTATGAATCATATGCTCTCGCTAATCTGATGCTCTTTCTCTTTCTTTGACCCTGTGTTCTGTTTTCTGTCTGTCTTTCTCTCTTCATGTAGGATTTTCAGCCCAGTGTAAAGCTGTTGGAGCGAGGAGCAAAGGTAAAGAATGATGTAATGCACTGGCCGCCCCAGAGCATCTTTTGTTGTGGATGGTTATTCCAGTCATCTCTTTATGAATCAAATGTGAGGGGCTGCTTTGTGGAGAGTGCTTTTTGCAAGAGCACATCAACGGGGGAAAGAGAAAGGGACATTCACTTGGAGGGCTCTTGCTGAAAATGGGTTTAACTCTCCTTTTGCCAGTCACCACCAGCCTGACCTCATACATTTGTAGGACAATGGAGTGGCTGAGCCTTTGAGCACACCACCATTACATCATCGTGGCAAATTAAAGAAGGAGGTGGGAAAAGAAGACTTATTGTTGTCATGGCCCATGAGATGACTGGAACTCAAATTGTTACTGAGAGGCTGGTGGCTCTGCTGGAAAGTGGAACAGAGAAAGTGCTGCTAATTGATAGCCGGCCATTTGTGGAGTACAATACATCCCACATTTTGGAAGCCATTAATATCAACTGCTCCAAGCTTATGAAGCGAAGGTTGCAACAGGACAAAGTGTTAATTACAGAGCTCATCCAGCATTCGGCAAAACAGAAGGTAAGTGCTTTCTTTCTTTCTTTTTAAAACAGATACCCTGAATGAGGAAGAATTTTAAAACAAGGTCTCGCTTTTAAGGGGAAAAGTAATTTGAGGAAGTTTTCGTTGCTTTTTAAACTTTGGTACCTTAGGGATACCTCAAAGTGATTTACTAACCACACAGTCACATTTAAGAATATTTCTAAACTATACAGAAAGGATAATTTGTTTTAATTTGGTCAAGGGCTGTGTTTTCCTATTAATGGTTTGCTAAACTTTAAAAAAAATTTTAAACACTAATAAGTAGTAACAGTTGATAATGTGATATTAATTATTAGTAACTTAATATATGATAATTTATAGTATATGTATCAGTAATTACTATAAATATTATTCTGTGTTATCTACAGATTTACTGAAAGGAAATCATTCTTTTCAAGTGCCTTGGAAGAAAATGGAAACTAGTTATATTAGAAGTGCTGTTTATTTGTGGGGAGGGAAGGTACCATTGTTCAGGATTTAGAGATATAATTTATCTTCAACGAAGGTTGTTTTTGGGATTCCAAAATGTCATCCTTGTGATAGGTAAAGCTATTTCTTTTCTTCAGAAATAAAAATGGGTTCATGTTTTAATTTTACTAAACAGCTGATTTGTTAAGTAGAAACCTTTTAAAATGTTTCTTTAATTGAAGGATTGGTGGTTTATTTTGCATATTATTTTGTTTTATGAATTTTAGTCTTTTATAGCGTTTAAGATTTTAAACCAAGGAGATTCGAGCACATCTACACAGAAATAGCATCAGTTTTGCTTTTAAAAGTTAATCTGTAATCTTTGCTTTTAAAAGTTAACTTTTAAAAGCAAAACTGATGCTATTTCTGTGTAGATGTGTAGACAAGCATTTAAACCATTTGTATGCTAGGTTTATCCAGTCCGTTGACTGCATGTCCTTTTTATTCAGATTATCACCTGAAAGTGGTGGGTGAGGCCGCTGCTGGCCTCCAGGATTACTCTTGCAGCTTCCTTCCTAACAGCCTCACATTTGCCCTGCAGGTTGATATCGACTGCGGTCAGAGGGTTGTAGTTTACGACCAGAGCTCCCAAGATGTTGCCTCTCTGTCTTCAGACTGCTTTCTCACTGTACTTCTGGGTAAACTGGAGAAGAGCTTCAGCTCCGTTCACCTGCTTGCCGGTAAGGCTGGTGGCAGACTTGAGCGGACTTTGTATCTTGCAGAGCGCCCCGGTAAGCAGCGTTTCACAGCAGGTCATCGCAGCTGCGAGTATCCTGGGGAAGTGGACTTATTTATAGGTTCTAATGGACACACCATTCTTCCACAATAGTCTGTGTGTTTGTCACTTAGCTCACATGCCTCTTCATTTGGGATTTGTTAGCTAGAAATGTCACATAGATCTGTGTGCTGCTTCTCACGGGGATTTTTCCATTCATCTGGGATCTGCAGACACGAAACGCTCTACCTCTCAGCTCCTGCTCTTGGTTTCCCACCCCGGTGGCAAGAACCAGACCAGTGTCATGGTGTCAAATTCTTATTAAACAGAGTTATGGGGACTCCAGCAGATCAGCTAACCATTCTCAGACGTATTATGAGCAATGACAGGGAGAATGTGTATAAACTATTTCTTCTAGTGATTAGGGAGACAGTTTAAAGCTCACTTAATTGTGTATTACCATTTTGTTTTTACAACTGAAAAAGATCTCCGTTTGCAAAGACTAAGCAAATGATTTTATAAAGTACCTGGGAAGAAGTATTTTAAGAGCGAGTTCCATTTTACTGAATTCCAAAGCAGTGTTCATCCTTTGCTCACAGGTGGGGAATACAGTGTGACAATGCACAGTGACCTTTAACACAAAGCTGCTGTGTCCTGCAGATTCTGCTACCATGGAAGGCAAGAGGGCTTTTAAAAATGTGACCTAAGAAAACAAAATATAGTTGATACTATCATTTTCACACCTCAGTCTTTTGTTGTAAGGAGGGTACTGTGAACTTGATGTCATTGGCATTTGATTTTAGAAGTGTAAACGTTTCAGTTTTCAGAGAATCGGATTAATCAGGTGTTGGTGTGTTAATACTTCATCTCTGTGAAAGTTCAGATAAGATTTCTGAGTCTCCAGTTCTAGCTAGTCAGCTTTTGCTTCAGGTCTCAGAAAGCAGGCTTGGTTTCCTGTCTCCTGAGCATCTGCTGCCACACCTTTTGCTCTCGCTCTGATGCTTCCTGGTCTTTCTGTTAGCATCCTGGGGAAAAAGCCAAGACACCTAGAAGTTTTTGGAGTTCTGTGACTGAGAATTAGAGTATCAGGCTTGGTTTCTTGTTGATAGGCGCGCTCTTTTTCTGGGATTGTGCTGTGGTGAACACAACTTTTACTGGAGTTCCACTAAACTGATCTGGTGAGTTTAAGAACTCCTTTTGTGCTTCTTGTAGGCACAGTGAGGACTTTACCTTGGCATGCTATTAATAGGACCAGGATTTTTCTTAAAGAGGATCCACCAAGATGTGCTTCATGGCAAAGTGACTGTCCCACCTCCCTCTTGTTTGAGACACTTTCCCTGTGGGGGGCTCTGACTCGACAGCTTGGCTGAGCAGACACTCCCACAGGAGTGAGCTCCTGCTGAGTTTCTAGCACAGGGGGGTTAGTTCCTTGAATACTCTTTCCCCGCTTTAACAAAGAGCACTCCTTAGTTCCCTGGGAAGGTTCTTACCAGCCTTGCGTCACTTTGGGAGGAGCACTCCTTGGACAAGGAGGAGAAAGCTTTCAGTCTGCGGCTAGATTGGGCCGGCAGTGGATTGACATGTGGAATGACACACGGAGTCAGAACACCCTGACATTCCCATGTCGTACAGGAGGTGCTGCCTGGGTTGCCTGGGGCTTGGGTTGCCTGGGTCTGAATGAGAGTCCATCCTGGCAGCACCAAGAACCACACTGAATGTACTGATGGCACCATATCCTGGTCCACACCCCAGAATCCTGTGTATCTTTTAGTTTAGGAGGTGGCTTCAGGGACTAAATTGAATTGCCTTGTTTGGGAGTTTCTGAGCAGCCAGATCTCTTACGATACCTAAGTGAGGGTTCTGGGTGGTTGAAAGCCTCCCAGCCACCTAGAAGCCCCTGACTAACTGGAAATTCCCTGCGGTAGTGAGTCTGTTCCTCGGAGTAGGCAGAAGAGCGGTAAGTGGAAGAGAATGCCAGGGAAGCTCCTCTGTCCTTTCTTGGCAGCCCGTTTTGTTGTCAAGGTCCAGTTGCTTGGGATGTTCAGGGTTGTGGACATAATGACGGATGCTTCTTCAGTATTTTGTTGGCGGGAGGGACATAACTGGAAAAGCCTGCAGGCTTCTCGCAGGTGCTACAGACAGTGACAGGGTAACTGGAGACTGCTTCCCCTGCCAACTGCCCCTGTTGGTTTCAGCAGTTGGAGATGGTGGTCAGCCTCATAACAGAGATGCGGTGACTTCTTCGAGGTGCTTTCTCCATGGGTTTAGAGCTGTCAGCTACTCTGAGATTATTTGGGAAGAAAGTATCAGATGTGAGATGGTTTTTATGGCCATTAGATATGGAAGTAAAGGATTGTGGTCCAAATTCCATTTCCATTCTCAGGGCCATCTTGCCTGGGAAAAAAAATGGCTTTAGAGAAGGGGAACAAAAAGACATCCTCAGGGAACTGATAGAAGTGTTTATTTTTTTTATCTTTGAAAAAGATTTATTTATTTATTTGACAGAGATCACAAGTAGGCAGAGAGCAGGCAGAGAGAGAGAGAGGGAAGCAAGCTCCCTGCTGTGGGGCTTGATCCTAGGACCCTGAGATCATGACCTGAGTCGAAGGCAGAGGCTTAACCCACTGAGCCACCCAGGCGCCCCAGAAGAAGTGTTTTAATGAGCTTCTCCCTCCAACAAGTGGCGACCCACACCTACCCATAGGACCTTGTTGTTGGGACATAAAGAAAGGCAAGGTTACTGAAGGAAGCTCTACTGGAATGGGCTTAATTCCTTAATATGGAACAGGTCCTGTTTGGGGATGGGGCTAGCCTATTGTTTTTTTAAAACAATAATGTTTTAAACAATATTAAACAATATTGTTTCTTTAAAGATTGGATATATTTATTTATTTGACAGAGAGAGCACAAGCAGGGAGAGTGGCAGGCAGAAAGAGAGGGAGAAGCAGGCTCCCCACTGAGCAAGGAGCCCGATGCAGGGCTTGATCTCAGGAACCTGGGATGGTGCCCCAAGCCAAAGGGAGATGCTTAACCGACTGAGCCACCCAGGCATCCCTTAAACTTGTTTCTTTCAGGTGAAAGGGGTTCTCTTAAGTCACTTGGGCAGCTGCTTATTGGGGAGACCATTTTACTAAGGCTTCAAGTCCTGAAACTTGGACCCTGGTTCTGCAATGAACTCTGCCTATACTGGCCTCATCTGCAGGCCTCCTCAGCCTGGCACCTTGACCCTTGCCTGACCAATTTTCCCCTCGTCTAAGCCAGTCAGTATTCCCAAGATTAATTTGGTAGCCATATACTATATTTCATTATTATCTTAAAATATTCTTTAAATCTTATATTATCGTTTTTCATTTATTAGCCTAACTCCCCTATTAGATTCTCTTTTTCCACCTGAGGTCTATGTCGTTTTCATCTTTGTGTTCCCTGACAAGGCCCAGAACTTCTTAAGTTCTCAGTAAATATTTGATGTATAAATTAGCTTACATGTAGGTTTGTCCCATTTCTATTTCATGTGATTTATTCTATTAGTGTAGAATATAAGTGATTGTATTAAACAGTGATGGAACTAATCTGAAAGTGTAGTGAAAACTTGAGATTGTTTTGAAATAAATGATTTACAAAGTATATTCAGTCAGAGCAAACATATAGCTGTTATGGGAAAAGTATCTAATATGAAAATGTTTCTATCTATTTAAGTAGATTTAAACATGATTTTAAAAGCTAATAAAAATACCATGATGAAATAGTGTGTATCTTTATTTGATCCTTAAATAATGAGTGTTGATAAAAAGCTAATAGCTCTAGAGATCTCACTCTACTCATAGGAAGATACAAGTCTGTGAAACCATATAAACTGAGATGGTTGTGATAATTTCTATAAATTCTTAAAGGTGAATATAAATTGACTGTTCTGTTTAGCCATTAGGAAGTCTCCTAATAATCAAGCCGAGCCAAAGCATAGCATCATTCTACCCCCAGATGAGTAAAGGGTTTAATTACCAGTAGCAGCCTCATCTGATAAGAAAGAATGAATTTGGATCCCTTTGGGACGTTCTCCATCATCATTGTTGTATAGGTGATGGCAAAACCATCTTTTCCATTTTTTTTGCAGTTGTGAAATCCGTTATTTAATAAGCAGTTTAAAAATGCGTGTATGCTCCCACAGCCATCTGTGAAAACAAGGCAAAGAATTTGAATGAATGGAGTGACAGAATGGGTGTCATAAACATTTGTTTCACAAAAATGACCATCATGGAGGGTCCTGGTTGTGAGGATTGGCTTGGATGATGCCCGTGGAGTCTCTGTAGTGGCTGTCTTCCCTTAAAAGCTGTTATCCTTCTGAGTTAGAAAACAAATAGTTGCCACCATTGACTTACTGATCAACTTTTTTTGTCTTGGTAATGGTCAGAAAACTTGTTCTCTTTAAAAAATAATCCTGTTTCTTGGCCTCATTCACCATGTATCATTTTATTCTACTTGCCTTTGTCTATTGTGTCCCCTCCTTTTTTAAAGTTTTTGACACAGAGAGATCACTAGTAAGCAGGCAGAGGGGTGGTGTGTGTGGGGGAAGCAGGCTCCCTGCTGAGCAGAGATTCTGATGTGGGGCTCCATCCCAGGACCCTGAGATCATGACCTGAGCTGAAGGCAGAGGCTTAATCCACTGAGCCACCCAGGTGCCCTGTCTGTTGTATTTCTGAGGGCACCAGACTGATCATAAATCTAGAAGAGAAAAGGAGAAATACCGAACTTGGACTTTAATTTCTAGCTAACATAGAGAAAAGAGAATAGATGGGTTGTTCATAGAAATAAAGATCAACCTAAAGATGAGAAATGCTTGTTATTTCCTTCTCTTTACTCACTGCTGTGATTCTGAGTAAAAGCAAAAGGGACCCACACAGTAATTAACTCTGCAGCACTCATTTCTGTCCTCTGATGAGACACAGGATAACCAACCCTCCAGCAAAACAGCACACGTGAATCACAGACTCCAGTCCTTCCATTTACAGACAAGGAAAATAACCCAGCCCTGAGTGACTCTCCCAAGCTCACTCCCACCACGGGCCCAAGGCCCATATCAGCAGTAATTCCAGAGTCTTGTGGAATTTCATCAGGAGGCTGGACTGAAGGCACTTTTCATGGTAGCCCTTTCTCGGACTCTTTGTGGATTTCAGAGTCCTTACTTCCACATTTTATGGAATGATGCAGTGTATGAAAATATACCGTTTATAAAACTTTTTAAAAACATTACATTATTTTAGCCAGGGTGATCCCCACATAAAAGTCTAACTCCTCTGTTCTATGCTGAAGGGTAGTTCTGAATAATGATAGAAGATACCATTTATTAAGCATTTATTATTAGGTACAGTGTCAGTAAAATGCTAAGGGCTTTTACAAACATTTTGTCTCGGAAGACAGCTAAGGTCTTAGGTTAATGTTTGCAGTGGTTAAAGGCCAAGTACACATTTCTTTGTTTTGTGTTAGATTTTCTAGTCTCATTAGAACCAGGAGGGAGTAAAAATATATTTGACTACACTTTTTCAATGTAACAGAGACCTAGATTCAGTCAGTAGATCTGTATAATAAAGATATGGCTTTGGTTTAGTGGACTCACTGTCTTTCCTAATGGAAAGTAGGGTAGAGCCCTGTCTTGCTGGTGACAGGTTTTACGGTGCGTGCTATTGTTACCATGAGTTCTGTGACCCAGTTTGACATTTCTGTCCTATTGTCTAGAGAGGGGCCTCTTCAGTCATCCCATTTCAAATCCTGCAGTAGTTGGTAAAGGAGATGGAAATGGATGGGTTTCAGTAAAAGTACTAAGTTGCCCCGGAGTTGCTGTTCTTGGGTTTAAAAAGCTGCAGAGACTGAAAGCCCCTGAAAGCAGACCAAACACCGGTGCCGTCTTGCTCGCTGGCGGCTGTGCGCCCAAGCCCCAGCTGGCCTGAGGCCCCGCTGCCTGGATCGTCTCTCTCTGGCCGCTGCCTGCCAGTGTTGTGAGCTGGTTTATGTCACTGCCCCCGGCTCCCGGTGCTGAAGTCACAGCTGTGGCTAGGTCTTTTTTAAAGACGGCCCGCAAGCCAGATTGCAGATGTTTCCTTGTTTCCTCATCTTGATCGTCTGCATGAGCCAGGGGACAGCAGCCTCGATGACCACAATGGCCTTAGCCTTGCCCTGGTCGTGTCACCTGTGGTTCTGGAGAAGCACTAGGCCCAGGACTTCTTTCATCCAGTCCACCTCTCAGGGCTTCATGGGCACTTTTGTGGTTGGGCCCTGGGCTGAGCCACCAGAAAAGCAAAAGGCTGGGCCTTGCCCTTGAAGAACCTAGCCACCAGTTTGGGGAAGCATGTCTGACGTGGACTCGCGGTGTGATGGGGTATCATCAGCAGAGGTTGGGAGGATTCGGTTACGGCACTGGGATTCTAACCGGACTTTGGAGGATGAGTACGATTTGGAGGGGAATGGGCCTGGGCATTTAGACTGGGGGAGAAACACGATTCGGAGTGTCAGGACTGAACTTTGATTTTAGGGGGCAGTGGGGGGACTAGAGTGGATTTATTTGCGAAGAGGAAAAGTGGCCATTGAAAAGAAATGAAGTCAAATTATGCAAGCCCTTTAAACCAGAAGGACAAATCTGTGAGCTGTCAAGAATTGGACTGCAGCCCCTGCCGCCTCCCAGTCCCCAGGTCTGTCTGCTGAGTTCTCAGGGTGCCTGCTCGCCTCCTCTCCTGCCAGCAGCCGAGTCAAGCCGAGAGCATCTCCCCTACTCCGGGGGCCCCAGGAGCCTCTTCACTGCGCTTCTCCTACCTTCTGCCTTGCCACCTACAATCCATTACTCACTCTGGAGCCAAAGTGGTATTTTTATTTTATATTTTAATGTAATCCAGATTATATAACTCCCTGGCCTAATACGCGTCGTTGGCTTTTCGGATCAATTCCCAAATCCTTCAGACTCACAAGGCCCTAGAATGGCTGGCTTCTGCCTACCTCTCTAGCCTCAGTTCATTTCACTTCTGTGCGCCTCCTCCTGGTTGCTGCAGGCCTGTGGCAGCAGTGTCCTGGGCCTTCACAGAGGCCCTCTCCTTGTGTCCTCCACTCACTCACCCTTTGTCTCCTGCTGGATTCAGTGTCATCGTCAGGCCTTCCCTAGCTACCAGGCAAAGTTGGTTTTCTTTGTTACACACACTCCTTTGACCACCTACCTCTAATTAGTTAATACATCTAATTATTTGGTTGACGTTTGTCCATTGCACTGTCCATTCCAGAGAGGGCCTCTGTTTTGGTCACCACTCCCCCATTACCTGTGTCCTGCTCACGGTAGGTGCTCATTAAGTGTTTCGTTGAACCTACAGATGATTCCAGTGGTCTCAAGTTGTTTGGTTGACTGAACAGGTAGCCCCTTTTTCCTGCCTGCTTTATGAGGTCTCCGGGGAGGCTGTGCAGACGGCCGAAGAGGATTGTGGATAGAGAAGAAAAGAATACACAGAAGTAGTTTATGGGAAAGCCTGCTACGGGCTTAGACCAGAAAGCTTTGAGCTTCATGTAGAAAGGCCCGAGAGAGGAGTTGTATGGTGATTCATGGACAGTGTACAAGTTAGTCAAATTTGATTTTTAGGAGTCATTCCCCAGCGACCAGACTAATAGCCCTTTTTCCTCTGACTCATAGTTATCTCTTGATAAATAACCTCATTTCACTGATGATCACTATAGACCTGTCAGGCAGCCCCTTCATCCTCATCTGCGTCCTAATTGAAATTGGTCTGATCAGTTTCCTGAGGAATGTGCCCAGATTCCCTGAGCCCTGGGAGTATTACTGGGCTCTTCAGGTCATATGGACTTCTGAGCCACTTAGGGACATCTGAAAACATTTTCTCTCTCCACCTTTCATGTGAAATCCTCAGCACGCTTAAGATTGGGTGTGGCACTCTACACCAAGAGCAAGACAGAAGAAAGAGATATTAAGGAGTCAATCCCATTTACAATTGCATCCAAAACCATAAGATACCTAGGAATAAACCTAACCAAAGAGACACAGAATCTATACTCAGAAAACTATAAAGTACTCATGAAAGAAATTGAGGAAGACACAAAGAAATGGAAAAATGTTCCATGCTCCTGGATTGGAAGAATAAATATTGTGAAAATGTCTATGCTACCTAAAGCAATCTACACATTTAATGCAATTCCTATCAAAGTACCATCCATCTTTTTCAAAGAAATGGAACAAATAATTCTAAAATTTATATGGAACCAGAAAAGACCTCGAATAGCCAAAGGGATATTGAAAAAGAAAGCCAACGTTGGTGGCATCACAATTCCGGACTTCAAGCTCTATTACAAAGCTGTCATCATCAAGACAGCATGGTACTGGCACAAAAACAGACACATAGATCAATGGAACAGAATAGAGAGCCCAGAAATAGACCCTCAAATCTATGGTCAACTAATCTTCGACAAAGCAGGAAAGAATGTCCAATGGAGGGGCGCCTGGGTGGCTCAGTGGGTTAAGCCGCTGCCTTCGGCTCAGGTCATGATCTCGGGGTCCTGGGATCGAGTCCCGCATCGGGCTCTCTCTGCTCAGCAGGGAGCCTGCTTCCTCCTCTCTCTCTCTGCCTCTCTGCCCACTTGTGATTTCTCTCTGTCAAATAAATAAATAAAATCTTTAAAAAAAAAAAAAAAAAAAAAAAAAGAATGTCCAATGGAAAAAAGACAGCCTTTTCAATAAATGGTGCTGGGAAAATTGGACAGCCACATGCAGAAAAATGAAATTGGACCATTTCCTTACACCACACACAAAAATAGACTCAAAATGGATGAAGGACCTCAATGTACGAAAGGAATCCATCAAAATCCTTGAGGAGAACACGGGCAGCAACCTCTTCGACCTCTGCCGCAGCAACATCTTCCTAGGAACAACGCAAAAGGCAAGGGAAGCAAGGGAAAAAATGAACTACTGGGATTTCATCAAGATCAAAAGCTTTTGCACAGCAAAGGAAACAGTTAACAAAATCAAAAGACAACTGACAGAATGGGAGAAGATATTTGCAAACGACATATCAGATAAAGGACTAGTGTCCAGAATCTATAAAGAACTTAGCAAACTCAACACCCAAAGAACAAATAATCCAATCAAGAAATGGGCAGAAGACATGAACAGACATTTCTGCAAAGAAGACATCCAGATGGCGAACAGACACATGAAAAAGTGCTCCATATCACTCGGCATCAGGGAAATACAAATCAAAACCACAATGAGATATCACCTCACACCAGTCAGAATGGCTAAAATCAACAAGTCAGGAAATGACAGATGCTGGCGAGGATGCGGAGAAAGGGGAACCCTCCTACACTGTTGGTGGGAATGCAAGCTGGTGCAGCCACTCTGGAAAACAGCATGGAGGTTCCTCAAAATGTTGAAAATAGAACTGCCCTATGACCCAGCAATTGCACTATTGGGTATTTACCCTAAAGATACAAATGTAGTGATCCAAAGGGGCACATGCACCCGAATGTTTATAGCAGCAATGTCCACAATAGCCAAACTATGGAAAGAACCTAGATGTCCATCAACAGATGAATGGATCAAGAAGATGTGGTATATATACACAATGGAATACTATGCAGCCATCAAAAGAAATGAAATCTTGCCATTTGCAACAACGTGGATGGAACTAGAGCGTATCATGCTTAGCGAAATAAGTCAAGCAGAGAAAGACAACTATCATATGATCTCCCTGATATGAGGAAGTGGTGATGCAACATGGAGGCTTAAGTGGGTAGAAGAATAAATGAAACAAGATGGGATTGGGAGGGAGACAAACCATAAATGACTCTTAATCTCACAAAACAAACTGAGGGTTGCCGGGGGGAGGGGGTTGGGGAGAAGGGGGTGGGATTATGGACATTGGGGAGGGTATGTGATTTGGTGAGTGCTGTGAAGTGTGTAAACCTGGTGATTCACAGACCTGGGGATAAAAATATATGTATATAAAAAATATATGTTTATAAAAAATAAAAAAAAAAAATAAAAATAAAAAAAAAAAAGATTGGGTGTGGCAGGAGCTCAGTGAGGATTCAGTGCTGCTTTTCCATGACCAAAGTAGCACTCACGGATTCTACTTTTTTTTCTTTAGTCGCAGAAAAATGTTTTTCTTGTCTTGTGCTGCCGCTCTCACCCTGAGAGTGTTCTAGGGCATTGTGGTCTAGGAATAGGAAGCAGACTCTGGGCCCCCACCCATGCCAACATAGTTTTGGGCTTTGAATGGAATCAGGAAATCCTTTTGAACACCAAAAATATACAAGACTTGTGTCTGTCAACAGCTATTCATTGTAACAAGGAAGGATTCAGTAAACATTTATTGAATTTCAGTTGTGTGCCAAGCACTGTGCTAAATGTTGAGGGGAGTACAAATGAGGGTGAGACCTAATTCTTACCCACAAGCAGTTCACAATGTATTCTAGCTGGAGAAATAGAGGTCACAAAACACACTCACAAAGATAATTCACAGTTACCAAGTCAGTGGCAAGTACTCTGCTGGATGGTTGCCATAAATTTTAGGGAAGTTCTAAGTTGGCAAGATTATGTATAGATAGGCTGGTCAGGAAAGTTTTGTATTTTGTTTTTTTTTAAAGTTTATTTATTTATTTTAGAGAGAGACAGCGTGCATGCAAGTAGAGGGGAGGGGCAGAGGGAGAAGGGAGAGTGAGAATCCTCCAGCAGATTCCCCACAGAGCATGGAGCTGGACGTAGGGCTTGATCCGGGGACGCTGAGATCCTGGCATGAGCCGAAATCAAGAGTCGGTTGCTTGACCAACTGAGCCACACAGGTGTCCTGGAGAGACTTTTTTTTTTCTTTAATGCAACAGAAGAATATTGAAACTGTCAGAGTAACTCAGGAAGGGAAGATAGTGTTGTGAAATTTGTTTCTGGG
The DNA here is from genome assembly GCF_030435805.1 of Mustela lutreola. NCBI lineage: Eukaryota > Metazoa > Chordata > Mammalia > Carnivora > Mustelidae > Mustela > Mustela lutreola. The sequence goes on from NC_081297.1 coordinate 95,282,408, forward strand.
ACCTGGCCCCCAGCACTGACCTGTGACCCCTGGCCGGTTCTCCAGAGCCCCAGGTGTCTGTGGCTGTGACTGGAGTCATCTTGTGTTGAGAAGGTTTTGATGTAAAATGTATTTTATTGGTTATGGTAAAAAATCTTTGGAATATCCTTCTGTAGAAGAGGTATGGCTTGTGCTTGCCTATGGTTTGGAAGGAAATAATAAAATGGATTGGGGGAGACACCAAATTGCCAAAGGCCCAAGATTGGAAAACACAGTGTGTTAGGAAAACAGAAGACCAATTTTCCTTTTCCATGGAAGGCGGTGGCATGGAAAATCAGGTTGGACGGTGGATTGAGATTAGGAAGGGTCTTGAATGTCTGGCTCACAATTTTGTATTTTATTCGGTATTGAGTCAGTATTGAGAGCAGAGACCACATCAAAACTTTATTTTACGATGCTTAATCTGGCAGCAGAGGACATGAGTGGGGAGAAGGACAAGTGGACCAGAGAGAGGTGTTACGGAGTTTATCTAAGAGTGAGGGATAAAGGTCCTGGAGCAGAGGGCGGCAGAAGAATGGGAAGGCAGGGCAGATCGAAGGGACATAAAGGAAAGTCCGTGTGGGGCGCCTGGGTGGCTCAGCTGGTTGAGCTTCTGCCTTTGGCTTATGTCATGATCCCAGAGTCCCAGGATTGAGCCCCACATTGGGATCCCTGCTCAGGGGGGAGTCTGCTTTTCCCGCTGCCTCTCCCCCTGCTTGTGCTCTTTCTCTCTCAAATAAATAAAGTCTTTAAATAAGGGGGGGGGGGAGTCAGTGTGTTCGGCACAGCAACTGAATGTTGCCAAACATCTTTGCAAAACAGTTTGGCTGAACTGAGAAGATGGGGTGACCATGGATGGGGATGTGGAAGGAAAGAGAGGGAGATGTTGGCTTTGGCTTTATTTTAAATGTTAATCTTTCAGGAAAATGATCAAAGGGAGTTGAAAGTGTTAGGTTGGATTTTGGGACATCAAATGGGACAAGCTTGGAAATCTTTGGTTTTCAGGTGAAATGAGCAAATGTGGTCTCTTTAATAACCTCCCCTTCCATGCTGAAGGCAGTAGGGTCCTCCTAAGTCCTTTCTTCTCGGGAAGCCCCCGGACCCTGCTCACTTGGCCCTGTCTTCACATTTTACTGCAGGACCAGTAGGGGCTGCCTCTGTGAATCTGGCTCCCCTCTTACAGATCTCCTTGTGGATTCTGACCATATTCCTTTCATTTGGTTCTTTTGGTTGCATTCTTTAAAATAATCTTTGTTTGAGGGCTTTTATTCAGGGTCCTAGCTGTGTTTTCTGGGTGTTTTAAGAGGAGGAGTTTCTGGGTGTAGCTCCATATTGCCAACTGCCAAGATCAGTAAAATAGCTATCACCCTACATCTTCTGAGAATTCTTTACTGAACAACACTTCTGGATTTTGCTAACTGATGCAGATAAAGTTATCTTGAGGGATAACAAGATCTAGACATTCTGAATCACAAGAAATTAGATTATTATAGTATGTGGTGGTTTTTTTTAATGCTAGTACTTTGAAAATTTAAAAGCTGTTTTGTTGTCTAGGTGATAACTGTATTAATCCACAAATTAGATTAGATAGGATTTCTCATCCCCTGACTGCACCAGGTGAGAGAGTTGATTAGTACAGAGCGAGCTATTTTGGAGATGTCATTTACGGGGCACATTTTATGAGACCGAGGCTACTTGTCTGGCTTCCTGCATAGTCTCTGCAGAAGTTCTGCTTGTCCACTTTCCTGTTAGTCTGTGCTCTGGTCGCTACAGAGCAGATGGAATAGGACCTTGCAGTTAATGCCTTCTGTTATTAGGGATTTTTTTTTTCATCAGCATTGTTCAGTGGAGATTGGCTGAGAAAGACAAAGATGGAATGTTGCTGAAGTTGTTGAGGAAAATCTGCCATGCTCTCTCCCCTCCCAGAGACGGTCTGTCAAACGTGTGGCCTGGCTTCGAGACCAGCCTGTCCTACCGTTACTTTTGTCCGTTTGCTTCCACCAGGGGCGTGACATTATGGCGCCCTCATTTTTGTTTCATTTTCTTTAGCTAGTTTCAACTCTCCATGTGGACAGTCCGCTGACCTGGAAGCATTGTAACCACACTTGAGTTGTTTGTGAGCAGCTAGAGACAGAGTTGCCCGAATCAGTCGCTTCATTGTGAAGTGAAATGTCCATCTGTTGTGAAATAACGTCTCAACAATTGAAATACAGTGTCAGCAATTTAGTGTTTAATATTAGGATTGTCTCCTAATAGCACAGTAGCAGGTATTATTTTCAGGATGGAGAGAACTGTTCTGTACAGGTGGGGGGTACTTAAATCCTTCACATGCACTCTGGGAGAGGTAAGTGAATGGCTTGTATTATGTCATGAAAAGGGAGTCTTTGTCTTACAATGGTTAAACTACACGAGAACTCTATTTAAAAAGTATGAAACCATATAAACTATGTGAAAATGATTTAATATGAAAAATTGATTTGCATTGACTGTTTAGAAGTACATCTCTCATAAAATTGAGCTTGGTATAAGTAATACTTTTGTATAGAGCTGTGGAATTCCCCCCACCATGTGGGAGGGAGTAGCTCTTAGCTCCTTTTCCTGCTCTGCTCGGCTCTGGGGGGCGGAGGGAGCTCTGAGGACCAGCCACCTGTTGGAGAGGTCCTGTGTCTCTCCCTACAGAGAGCTGTCTCTAAAGGAAAGGAAGATGGCATGTATCTCTACTTTGACTAAAAGACTAGGGAATCCGCTTTTAGAATTTGAGACTTGAGCCTTTATTTCACATCACTAAGCTGTAGTAAAAGGCTACTTTTGTTTATTACAAATATTCTTTTTTAAGAAAAATCACGGTGATTTATAACTGGTTGTAAGGGCAGAGAGAAAAGAGTGACTGATTGGGATTGTTTAGTAGAATTGTTAAATGTATTTTACTTGGCAGATTTTTCCCCCCAAAATTAAATGGTGGTTCACATTGGCTTTTACAGAAAATGGTATTTGTGATTAGAATTGTTAAGGTGGTGCTCTGAAGGAAGTTTTTCTTGGCTGAATGAAAATAAAATACTATATAAGTTATGAATGTCTTTATACTAAACATTTTCTCTGTTCAAAGTAATATATATGTGTGTATTTATAAATGAGCATTCTACTGGTTGGATTTGTGGAAGACTAACAGAGATTGTACTTTGTCTGCCTGTCTGTTCAAATCTGTGGAGGCCAGAGGGGTCTGCATGCCTCCCTGCCCGTCCCCTTGTCCGCATTTCTCTGCGGGCCAGGCGTGTCTGCGCACACGTCTTCCTCTTGGAAGCAAATGCTTCAGCCTAAGGGGGAGCGTGGTTACCACCATTCCTAGATTCAGGTCTATCTTTGGGAAGCTCGTCGGGGTTACATGACTGTGTTTTCTCCATTCCCAGATGGTAAAGACCATAAAATCTAGGGAGAGGAGAAACGTGGTGAGATTGGATAGTGAGTTAAATCCTTGGCCAACCTTAAAAGTATTTAAAAAGATTTTCAGCACAAGCAGATCGTGAACTGATGCTGTGTGTTCTTGTCAGGCAGTCTAACACAGAGTCTGGGGGATCGGGGAGGGTTATGACAGGGCAGAGATGATGACGGGTCTGTATCTGTCAGCCATCTGTAACAAAGTTTGCACAGATGAATTATACTTTTCTTGTTAAGTCTGGTTTGTAAGAGGGAGAAGGGCATTTTAGACATATTTCAAAACTGAGTGGCTGATGAGGCCACAGATAGTTTTTCAAGAGTTCGGGGAAATCAGGCAGTGTCTCATCTGTTGTTAATTAATGAAATGAAACTGGGGTCACTAGAGTACAACAATGAATGAAAGGTCAGTGAATGGAAAAAACTGTCAATGAAGGAGGGTGTTAGCAGAGTGGAACATTGTCTTAGATAAAGATCAGGGAAAATGTACTCTTTGGCTGAGGTAGTGTTTTCTGGAAGTGACTAGCAGCCATAGTTTGGGACATTTCAGTCCAGACTGAGCACTAAATGAGTGCTCTGATTTCAACAAAATCTGTTAAATATTTTAAGGTTCTTCGGGTTTGTGCCTGAGATCAGCTGAAAAGATATGTAAAAAAGAAGTTTCTTTTTATTTTATAATGTGTCCTACAGTGTGTTATTGCTGTTTTGTTTGGCTTTTTGGTTTTGTTTTGAGGTTAAAAACAGGTTTCTTGCTTTCATTTATTTCTGTTCTCTTAGAATTTTCTAGAGCCATGCTCATGTTTGAGAGTCCCCCACCCCACCTCCCAAGGTAACTGATTTAGGATCATGGTAGTAATTAGTGATAAAGCTGACCTCAAACAGCCCAGGCTGTCGGATGCTGGTGATTGTTGCCAAATTGTATCCCCTCTGAGAGCTGCATTGTGGAGGATGGCCTGGAAGTCCTCAGGACAGCTTCAGCTTCCCCACCATCTTGCACACTGTGATCACGAACAAACCAGTGACTGTTTCTATCTTAACTAGTTCAGCTGTCAGCTCTGTTCTTGGTTACGTGTGAAATGAGAGCATTGAGAGTCTCTTGTGTCTCTAGTCATGTCAGACTGCTTTCCCTTTTTTTCCCTCATTGAAGCTTTTGAACCATATATGGCTTTGGGGAAGTGAGGCTTTGCCATCAGTTTGGGAGAGGCCCATGGCTGTTTTTAGCCTGGTATTGAGACCTAGGTCACCAGGCGTACCATGCAGGGCCCTAAAGAAATCAGCAAGGCTGTACCTGCATCCTAAGAGTTAATCCTGTAGTATTTGGAGAGGATCTATAGCACAACGATTGACTGGCCCTCTAGGGCCAGGCTGCTGGGGCTCATATCCTAGTTCTACCAGTTGTTACCTTGTGTCTTTTGAAACTGTTTTCCTAGCTGTAGAATGGGAATAGTAACAGCAGCTGCCTCCTAGTTATAAAGATTGAATAACTACTTGTAAGTGCTTAGAGCAATATATGTCACTTAGTAAATGTTAGGTAATTCTTTGATTACTTGTATTATTTGTATGTCTGACTACTTATAAATTTAAAATGGAATTCAAATGGAGTTTCCTCTTTTTCTCTGAGAGGGTTTACTGAAATATGGTTCTGTTGGATTTAAATGAGACACCAGTCCATGAAATATTTTGGAGCCAGAATAGGGAAAAAATGTGAGAACAGTTCCCTATAGAAACACCAGAACCACAGAAGTTAGAAGAAGCTAACATTTAAACTCATTAAATTGTAACCCAAAGAAATTTATTAATAAATATTAATTTATCGATTAATAAATCGATAAATTTATTTACCAATTAAATATTGGTATTTAATTATTAAATATTAAATTTAAATATTAAATATTTATCATTTAAATATGATTAAAAATTGATAATTTGGGGCACCTGGGTGGCTCAGTGGGTTAAGCCGCTGCCTTTGGCTCAGGTCATGATCTCAGGGTCCTGGGATCGAGTCCCACATCAGGCTCTCTGCTCAGCAGGGGGCCTGCTTCCCTTCCTCTCTTTCTGCCTGCTTCTCTGTCTACTTGTGATCTCTCTCTGTCAAATAAATAAATAAAATCTTTTTTAAAAATTGATAATTTATTGATAAATTAATTTATTAATAGAATAAATATTCATTAATTTAGTAATCAAAATAAATTAAATTCTAATCAAAATAGAGCCTATCAGTTATTGTGGTGGGTAGGTGTGAGATGGGCAAAGAATGGTAAGACCCTTTAACACTTACTGTTATAAGAAATACTTGGAGGGAAAAAAAACCATACCTCACCTTGAATATAACTATTGTGCAACTAGACTGAGAAGGGACAGAACACTAATAGGAAGAAAATTACAAGTCCTAATCAGTGACCCTCATATACAAGGCCATTAACGGCTGACCCCTTTCTTGAGGTTGCCCGTGGGTTATGTCATGAGTGTAGGAGTTCTGCACGTACTCCGTCCCCATACTTGCACTGGCCCTAGGCTAGCATTTCTTTATGTGGGAGTTGCCCTAGCTATTAATAGAGTTTAGGGGGTGAAATGGCCGGGGACAAGCAAGTTTCCCAAACTGACTTGAGTTAAATTAAACTCATTTTTTTTGAGATACCTTTTGGAGCCTTTAATAATGCTAGTGTGTGCTGTGACTCTCCCAGGGACAGGGTGTGCGGCATTTCTCTGACTGTTTGGGCCAGTGTCCCCTCTGCTCCCTGCAGGATCCCAGTGCTGGGGAGCACACTTTAGGAAATGCACCCTGAGAAGCACTGCTTTGTTCCCTTTGTGTCTCCAGTGAATCCTAACAAGACGTAGCTGAATAATTAGCTGCAGACGGAGGGTGGAGGAAGGCCCCCCCAGGTGAGGCCAGGTCCCACTGTATCTGAGCTCAGCTCCGCCGCAGCCTCGATCATGGGGCTTGTCTGTGGTTTGCCGAGTGTGTGTGCATAGGGCCTGGCAGTGGCGGTGTTATTCCCTGGATGGGAGAATAGCGCTGGAGTGTGAAATCACAGCGGCTCCTGTGTGGCTGGAGGTCATGCTTGGAAATGGCAGGCGGTGAAGCCACGAACCTGTACGAGGACACGCCCTGAGGGCTGTGTCTGCCACCTGAAGGAATTGGAGGGTTCTGTAATGGAACCATCTGCTCTTGCCATTGGGTTATTTCTTAAGCACCTCGGTAAGCACACTGCTGGCGAGAAAGCGCCGCGCACTTAGGTGGGAGGCTAGTGATGCAGACTTCAGCATTTTGGAGGAGGCAGACTTGTCACTGATTTCCTGCCACCCTCACTTGCTTCAGCGTGGAGCCACTGACAACAGACACAGGAGTCCATATGACCACCGGGGACAGTAAGGGATGACATCTCCCAGCTCTCTGTGCATGTGCAGGTTTTGAGGGCACATTTTGTATTAGCTTCTGCAAGTGGGCTGAAGATTAGCAGACTATAACTCAAGGATCCGGAGATAAATATTAAAAAGAGAATTTAGTATCTTGTTTAAGGCTTGATTAAAGAGGTAAAAGTGAGGGTTTCCTTGACTTCTAATAACATGGTAATTTTTTTAATTGAATGGTACTAAAAATATACAAGTATTTCCTGTGATCCAAATCTCTTTGCTTCCTGATTTTGAACTTAGCAAGTAGTGAGGGTTTGGCTGCAGAGGATTTCTCTGAAAATTTCTCAGAATCTTTAGGTTCTGGGTCTGGATATGGATAGCAAGGAATATTTAGATTGGAGAACCCAGAGAAGACCTTGCTCATTTTTTCTTTTCCAGAGGAGGTGAATGTGTCTCCTGTGGCTCCGTTATGAAACGGCAAGATTGTGTCTTAATGAAGGTCATAGAGCAGATCATTGTAAGGACTGGACTAGGAGAAACAGGATTCTCCTGGGTCTGGGAATCTTGGCACAAGTCCTTCATGTCCCCTAAGCAGTTAGGGTCTGTCACCACTTCTTCATAGTGCTGAGCAAAATGAACCACGGAGCCCAGGAATCCAGGGTGATTATGGGAACACCTTGATTCACTGTCCAGGAATTTCAAGGGCTTGCTGTGGAGAATATTTGCAAGAAGAGGGGTGTGTATGTTTGTGATACCTTTGAAATGAAACAACCTGTATAGCAGGAAGATTTTAAGTTAATTCTAGGAAGAATTTTTAACTTGATTAGTTTTATTTTGAAGAAATAACATCTGGCTTCAGTTCACTTTTTTTTTTTTTTTTAATATCCTCATTTTGCTCCTGTGAATATTTGTCTTGGCTTGGTTATTTGCTACTTATTTTAAATTCTCTTTAAGTTCCACAGAAAAGCATTCCTTTGGGGGATGGGGAACAGGGAGGAAATACAGGATATGTAATGTGGGAGATGGAGAGGAGGAGAGGAGCCCTCAGTGTCCTCAGGGCCGCACCCCCTCTTGTGGCCCCAGAAGCCAAGGCTCGGTGCCGGGCTGTGTCCCATACCTAGCGGCTGGTACCTGCGGACGGGAGTGTGTGCGCAGGGGTACCCACCTGCATCTGTGGGATTTGCTTTTGTTTTTTTTCTTTTTTTTTTTTTAAGATTTTTATTTTATTTATTCATTTGTCAGAGAGAGAGAGAAAATGACGGGGTTGGGGGGGGCGGGGAACAGGCAGAGGGAGAAAAAGACTCCCTGCTGAGCAGGGAGCCCAGTGCAGGGCTTGAACCCAGATCACCACCTGAGCCAAAGGCAGACATTTAACTGAGTGAGCCAGCTGGGCGCCCCTGGTTTTAAACCTTTTTGTTTGAGCAGTTCCCCTGATGGCTGATTTTTATCTTTGTATATGGCATAATTCTATGATGTTTATTCTTAGGTGGGTTTGCGGAGTTCTCCCGTTGTTTCCCTGGCCTCTGTGAAGGAAAATCTGCTCTAGTCCCTACCTGCATTTCTCAGCCTTGCCTACCTGTTGCCAATATTGGGCCAACCCGAATTCTTCCCAATCTTTATCTCGGCTGCCAGCGAGATGTCCTCAACAAGGTGGGTGCTTTGAAAACCTCCTTCACTACAGGGTTTCTTGTTAGCGGCTGGAGAAACTGTGATTGCCTCTTCGCTGTCATTTGAAGCACCTGCTGCTTCCAGAAAAGAAGTGCCCCGTGCTCGGTATGGCTCCCTGTGAGCCGCTGGTTGGTTGGGTTATGTTCTAGAGGGCTGTTTTGTTTGATATTACTGATTGCCACAAGAAGCCTAATCTGTTATCGTATTGGCTTATTTCTCGAAGGTCCTGGGATAGGACAGGATTTTTCAGAAGTTTAGCTTTATTTTCTTAGGGTATTCATTTTCTCTGTTTTAGTAATTGGGCATACTCAGGAAGGCTTAGATTTCCTAGATTTCACATTTAGGAATGTATTTATTGAGGCACACTAGAAAGGAACTGGGCTTAGGCTTGGATTGAAGAAGGACCTCTGGCCAGAGGGATGGGGGTTGGGAATAAGATGGTGAGGCCAGGGCTAAGGGCATGCATTTCAGGATCCCCTGTCAGAGGCTGGCTGGAGCATTTTCATTGAGAAAGAAGAGGGAAGAGCATGGATTCTCACTGCTGAACATAGTGTGCCTAACACAGGAACCTGCATTGGTACCACTGAGTATCTGAAGGTACAAGTGTTAATAGTTGTAGAACTGAGCTCTGTCTCCATAGCTCATATGCTCTTAACCAGTAGTGCTGGGAGCCAGTGTTCTCGCTGCCAAGAATAGTGGTTTTTCTCTAAAACCTCTTTTTACACCACCTGTAACAGAAAAAGCAAAATGTTAATTGACCTGTTGGTGATTTACAGGTACAACTTTCCTGTAGGAGGGGGATAACTTAACGTTTTCTCCCTGGGTAGCTGAAAGCATTGGGTTGACCCTAAATCTAACTTCCGCACTGGCTTGTGTTAGCATGTGAAAAGCAGAAATACCCTATCGTTGGGCAGTGATGAGACATTCTTTCATTTCTCTTTTTTGTTTTTAAAACTCCTGCCTCTCTAAAATTTTGCCTCAACACTGTTGTTAATAGGTCTGCTTTTACTGGGATATATTTGAAATTTGATTGCACTTGTATTGAGCCTTTTCTGGTGGGGTCACAGTTCCTTTGAACATATGATTAATATTATTTCTCTTTTCGAGATAAACAGACTGTGTCACAGAAGCAAAATTAATTTCCTAGAGTCCCATGCATCCCTGGGGCAAAGCTGAAGATGCTTTAGTTAATCCTCAATTCAGAAAATAAAAAAAAATTCCTAGTTAAGAATCTTGCTCAGAATTACCCCCCAGTTAAAAAAAAAAAAAAAAAAAAAGTAACCAGTCAGCAGGTGATTTTACAAATAATTGCATTATAGATCATTTTTGTTGCTTTTGACATTACATTAAATGGCCCATTTTTGCTATGTGCTGTTTCCAGGTTTAACAACTGTGTCATATAATAACTCTGTGAGCACCTGCAAGGTGAGAGCAGTTAAACTGGACCCTGGAGTCGAGGATGGGGGAAAGGTGGTTTTTTCCCTTCTTTAATTGGCTTTTCAGTGTGTACTGAACAGGATACGTCCACAGATGCATTGGGAGGAGGTGGTCGTAGTGGGAGGAGTGGACTTATGCAAGTTCATGGGGAAAACAACCTGGGCAAGGAGTTTCTGTGGAAGACTGTCAGGAAACTTCTTGAAAACAGATGTGTAGACTAGAGGATGGTGAGAGGTCAGCATGCTTTGAAAGTGGTGAGTAGAAACTTGTATCAGCCTATGGATTCATTGTTGAGAAGAATCAAAGTGCTTAATGGGATTTTAGCGATCATGTAGTGAGTCTTTCTTTGATAAATGAGGAAGCCAATATTACAGAAATATTAGATGAATTATGCAGCATCACTCAGCAGATGAATTTGGGAATAGATGTGCCTCTATTTCTGATCTTCCTGCTCAGCTCTGTGATTTAAACTTTCCTGAGGCTTCCCTGAGGTTCTGCTACCCCCCTCACTCCCGCCCCAGGAAACCGTGTGCTGTCAGTGTGCTGCTTGTTCATTCCCTTATTCAACATGCAGAATTGGTTTTCCTGTGCTCCCTGGTCTTCCACAGGCACTGGGATGGCTGCTCTTTCTCTGTTCTTACCCGAGTTAGCCTAGACACAGAAGACTGCCTTTCCATGTGGCCTGGGAAGACAGCAGGTCAAAGTTATCAGTAAAAATACACCACACACTGTGCAATTTGGTTAGACAAGACCTATTCATTCCACAGTGATGCACAAGATGGGATGACTGACTGTAGGCCCACTGGCAGGGCAGCGTGGCCTCACGGTGGAGAGCTGGCCTCGGAACTGGCCAGTCCATCATCCTGGGGCTGCCTCACCAGCCACATCCGGTTAGCTGAGCTGCTGAATCTGGGTTTCCTTACCTACGAACTGCCATGATTCTGCCTTCTAGTGTTCACATCAGGTTCCAATGAAGTGACACGTGCCAAGCACCAAGGACAGTTCCTGGTCTGTAGGGACCCTGGTTACTGTCAGCAAGAGGCCCAGTGTACAAGCTGCTAGTTACAGTGGGTGTGGTTGGTTGAGGAAGGCGATGGAGGAGATAGGACTTAAGGTCAGTTTTGAAGGCAAAAGGAGTGGCAAATGCAAAATTACGTACTGAATTGACTTCAGAAAGAAAAATTACAGTTCCATTATCTAGAACTGTGATGCCTGTGGTGATTTAATGTGCCGTCTCTCCTCAGTCTAGCTGAGCATGGGAAACTTGATCAAATAGAGCAGTTTTATCTATCTCTCTTTATATCAATATATATGTTGGTATATGTCGGTCTGTGTCCCATGTACTACTCCACAGTCTGCATCAACAGATCATAGAACCCTACTTAGAAACCAGTCCAACTACAGGACAAAGTTTATTTCATGTTTTAGGAGACAAAGTTTTAAAGGGAAAGAATTGTGAATGGAAATCGTAATTAATAATAAAATAAAAATTCATTTTTTGACTAGAAAATGCCATTAGGAGAAAATGCCATTTCTGGAAGTTTTCTTAATTGTATTTTGAAGCCAGAATCCATTTTTTAAATTCTCAAGGGACAGTCTCAGGGGACAGATGAACCCTTTTTATATCCAGCCTGCTGTATTCAGTGTAACTGCCCTACTTAAGGCCAATGAGAAGAAGACCGTTTGAATTAGTGAAAAATGTACATTACTTGTTTGGAGGGGGGCAACTTTTTGAGACATAATTCATATACTGTATGATATAGAAGCTATTTTTTATTGAGATGTAATTGACATATATAAGGTTTCAAGTATACAACATGATTTGCTATTTGCATATATTGTAAAACCACAGTAAGTCTAGTTAACGTCTGTCACCACACAGTTACACTTTTTTCTTGTGATGAGAATTGTTTTTTTTTTTTTTTTAAGATTTTCTTTATTTATTTGACAGACAGAGATCACAAGTAGGCAGAGAGGCAGAGAGTGAGGGGGAAGCAGGCTCACTGCTGAGCAGGGAGCCCGATGTGGCTTGATCCCAGGATCCTGGGGTAATGACCTGAGCCGAAGGCATGAAGGCAGAGGCTTTAACCCACTGAGCCACCCAGGTGCCCCTTGTGATGAGAATTTTTAAGATCTACTCTCTTAGCATCTTTCAGATATACAGTAGACAATTATGAACTACAGCTGCTATACTGTAGTTATTATTGGAAGTCTGTCCCTTCTGACCACCTTCACCCCACCCCCATATATGTTCTCTGTATCTATGAGTAGATTAGATTCCTTTCGATTCCACATGTGTTATCAGACAGTGTTTGTTTTTCTCTGACTTATTTCACTGAGGATAATGTCCTCAAGGTTCATCCATGTTGTTGCCAATGGCAAGATCTCATTCTTTTTTAATGGCTGAGGAACCCTGCATTGTGCACGTATATACCACGTCTTTATAGATTCATCGGTCGACGGGCCACTTAGGTTGTTTCCATGTCTTGACTGCTGTGAATAATGATGCAGTGAACATGGGCGCACAGAGATCTCATCAAGTTAGCGTTTTCAGTTCCTGAAGATACCCACTCAGAAGTGGAATTGTTGGATCCTATGGTAGTTTTATTTCTGATATTTTTAGGAACCTCCATACCATTTTCCATAGTATCTGTGCCAATTTACATTCTCACAAGCTGTTTATAAAATAAGATAAAGTAATGGAACTAACATTTAATGAGACTCTTACATCATGTGCCTGTTATTTTGTCCTCCGATGGCTTTACAAAATAGACAGCATTAACCCTATCTTACAGGTGAGCAAACTAAAGCTGAGTGAGGTTAGGTGACCCGCCCAAGATCATGCACGTCATGAATGGTAGCGTGCTAGGTGGTGCTCTGGTGTTTCTGGGCCAGTCCCCATATACTTTTAATTATTCCTGCCACACTGAGTTCATCCATGCCATTAGGAGGGAAGGCCGAGCATACAGGTATGTGTGCTGCCAGAAAGGCAAATTTGGTTAGTGGAAATTTATACAGATTTGCTTCTGATTGAGTCACCTTTTTCAGTGTCATAGGAAACAAGATCATCTATCAGCTGAGAATGAGGATTTTTGTTTGAAGAAAAAGGGAAGTGGGATGGTTGGTATCTAGGAGAGAGGGAAAGTGGAGGGACTAGGGAAATAAAATGACTGCTGAGGAGCACGAGTCAGAAGTGAGCCTGAGCGGCCTTGTTGAATGTTTCTCCCTGGCTGCGTTCAGCTGCGTGGCGTGGGTGCAGATGCAGACCAGGTGGGGAATGAGGTTTACCCAGGGCTGCAGAATCGCCAAGTGAATGGGAAGAAGCCAGAGTGGGACAAAGGAGGGTGGAAGCAGGGAAGTGGTTTATAATGACTGACCACAGAATTTCACTTGGGCAAGGCATGAAGGCAGACATCATGACGATAAAGGACAGAAAGAAAAGAGGTGGGATCAGCAGCGGGTGGATCCTGGGGAATTGAAGGATTCCAAGAGTAGTGGTATAAGAGACAGCAAGCCGGAAGGACAGAAGGAAGAGTCCAAGAGTGGGGTGTGTGAGGTCGAGATTCGGGCTGGGGGCTGGTTGTTGCTAATGACCAAGACCAAACCGGGTCTCAGTGAGTGGTCAAGGTGAGAAGTTCAAAGAACTAAGAGGCCAAGGTATCAGAAGGATAGTTGAAGGGCAAGAAAGATTATTTTGTCAGTAGAAGGCACGTGTTAGCCGACTTAGCCCAAAGTTGAGCTAAATATTAAACAGCATAACGAGTGCCCACTGGAAGCTTACAGACTGTGATGTTTAATTATGGGACAGAATAATATTCAGTTGTGTATGTTTTATACACATACTAAAAATGGGATGAATTTCATAAATACCTCTTTATAACACAGTAAGAAGTCATTGATGTTCATCTGTGAATAAAAGCAGTTATTATTCTGTAAAACAGCCCATTCTTCATAATTATAGTTCCATCCCGGTTCCACGGACATTGATTAAGATGCCCTCTCAGCCACGTGTATGTACATTTGTAAAAATAATCAGGAGAGCAGGTTACTAGTGTGTATTGCTGCCTGTAACTCAGGGCCTCAGAGGTCCAGCGCCATCGCAGCCGAGAGCCCCAGCTGGGGCCACCCTGTGGAGGGCAGAAGGCGCTTGACCTAGGAGCAGCTGCTTCTTCCCCTGGAACCACGCACTCACTGGGAGGCACTGTGTGTGTTCTCGCTCGGACCTGTTTAGGCCAGTGGCCTTGTTATTATTATTGTGCATAGTAATTAAAATATTACATACACTCATGAAATATGAATGAGGGAAGGAAGAGAGATGTTTTTCTATGACCTAAGGTAAATGTTTTGGGAAGATTCAGGAAAAACAGATTGCTTTATATTTTTTCTGTCTAAACTAGGGCAGAAGGCAACTGTAAAATACCCAGGGGTCATACTCCAGCATTCTGTACTGATGTTGTTCTATAAGTTTTTGCTCTTCTTCAAAGAAATGGAAACTCTAAGTAGTAGATGCATTTGGTTGTGATTTGCTTAAGAACGCCAATCAGCTAACTCCTACCAAAAAACAAGCAAATGAACATGATTCTGCACCAGAAATTAGTGAATTCATGTATTTATTTTAAATAAAAATGAAATGTTTCAAGTGTAATGTATAATTTTTAACGATTTCTTTTAACTTTTTCACTGGATGTATACCTGCCAATCCAGATTATGTATTGTATTTAATTTAGCAGCCAAATCATATTTAAATTTTACATGGTAACATTTTAGGATTTTTTTGTTTGCCTCTTTGATTTAAAATTGGCCATGTTTAATTTATCAAGTCCTATCTTATAACTGATAATTGATTTAAGTTTTTTTTTTTGCAGTAAAATGCTTATAAATTATTACACTTATCATTGAGATCATTTCCTTTTTTCTCATTTCATGTTTATTTTAACATTACTGAGTTTTAATACATTAATGTCTGATTCCCCTTTCCCTCTTTTGCCAGTTGCTTAAAGTAAAACTGCTGGGGCACTGAACAGGCCCAGAAGAGCATGAGACTCTTGATCTCAGGGTCATGAGTTCAAGCCCCACATTGGATATAGACATTACTGCCCCCCCCAAAACCTTAAAAAAAAAAAAAAAAGCATTACTTAAATGCATCTATTATGGTATATTGTTTTGTAAGTGAAAAATACTTTTTTGAACTACAACAGCTTTGTGAGCTTGGATTATCTATGGGTGTCCTTCTCATGTGTCTGCTGTGTCCAGAGTCAAGGGATTGCTGCGCTGGGGGTGTGGCAGCTGTGAGCTGCCAGGCACACCGGCAGCTCGTCCTCACTGTGCAGCAGTGGACACTGGTGTCAACGTGACCCCAGAGGCCAGCACCATGATGCCTGGGGCTGCAGCGGCCAGGACAGTAAGGGAAAGCAGAGGGTGACAGAAACACCTCTTCATGTGCCCCGAGTCGCTCGGAAAGCCTTCTCACAGAAGCTCACAGCCAGAGTGGTGCCCTTTAACTTTCTAATTTATTAGTGATAGTTGAAAAGAGCCTAAAGAATGAAATTAAACTTAACATTGCTTCATTTAGTTCAAGAGAACGTGTGTATGTAGGCTAGTTACCTTGCTGCTCCATCCAACTTGCATGAGAGCATGGCGACTCAGGATGGATTCTGAAGACAAATGTACTTGGATATGAATCTTGACTCTAGATCACTTGCTATCTGTGTGACTTGGCAAACATGCAGCCTCAGTTTCCCCATTTTTAAAATAAGGATAAAATAGTACCCACGGCAGAGGGTGGTTGTGAGGATTAAGTGAGACCATCTATGTATTTGTTAAGTTTTTAATTCCAGCATCCTTAACATGCAGCATTCTGTTAAACTTCCAGCTGTGTGCTGTAGTGACTCAGCACTTCCCTTTGTCACCGGGCTCCTCAGGACCAGTGCACTCCTTCATCCCCCTCACCTGTTTCCCTCATCCCCCACTCACTCCCCTCTGGTAACCACAGGGTGTGCTCTGGAGTTAAGAGTTTGTTTCTTGCTTTGTCTCTTTTTCTTCCCTTGTTTTGTAGATTCCACATAGAAGTTGAAATCATATGGCATTTATCTTTCTCTGACTTCTATCCTTTAGCGTTATGTGCTAAGCTAGCTCCATCCATGTCATTGCAAATGGCAAGATTTCATTCTTTTTTATGGCCAAATAGTATTTGTGTGTGTGTGTATGTGTGTGTGAGACACATCTTCTTTATCCTTTCATCTATCCCTGGACACTTGGGCTACTTCCATAATTTGGCTATTGTAAATACTGCTGCTATGACATAGGATGCATGTATGCCTTTGAATCAGTGTTCTTGTATTATTTGGGTAAATACCCAGTAATGCAATTACTGGATCATAGTTCTAGTTTTAACTTCATGAGGAGACTCCATACTGTTTTCCAGAATGGCTGTCCCAGTTAGCATTCTCATGAGCAGTGTCGAGGGCTCCCCCTTCTCCACATCCTCAAGAGATTGTCTATTTAAATATTCAGCACAGTACTTGGAAATAGTAGGGATTCATTAACTGTTAAATACTATTCTGGTAGATATTTTATTAATATGTATTATATACCATAATATATTAATAAGCCTCTAGCAAAGGTTCTCAACAATATTTTTTGATTGAATTTAGGTTCAGTGGCCATTTCTATAAACTGAAGGTTATGAAGCTACTTGTCAAAAGCATACATTGTTACACTCTTTCTATGGGGGAAATCAAATTTGACAGTCACTATAGATTTGTAACATGTTTTGTCCATAGGGAGAACTGCCTGTTATCTTCTGAAACTTCTAGGTCTTCATTACTGAATTGGGTAGAAAGTGACGTTACTATATCCTTTCACTTTTAATAAGTCTGTAGTCCTGTTGATGGATAGGAGAAGGACCTATAAAATGATTCATTTAAGGACCATTGGCAAGAAAGGCTTGAAAGGCTCCTTAACTCCAGAGGGACCCATTGCCATTTTACATGGGAGATACTGCAGTTGATCAAGTGGCAGTAATCTCAGCATGGAAAAACAAATGTGACCTTTGCTACATGTACGAAAGTTGAAAAGTTGTAGTAAACACCATTAAGATCTTCACAACCTGATTGTGAACCTACCAGAAGCACATGAAAGCAGGGTCAGTCGGTCACTCCAGGAAACTCACCTGGTTCCCAAATCTGTTTCTTGACATTATCGTCTCACAGTTGAGAGAGGGCTTACATGGCTTGGATTTATTGAGTCTACCTTTGTGTAAATATACTTATTGTGCCTTATGTGGTAAATGAAGAGGTTTAGGGAATTGGCATATTTCAGGAGAGAAAATAGGAAGAAAATGACCAACTGTCTTTCAGGTAGTTGGAAAACATTTGTAGAGGAGGTACCATTCCAAGGAATGACCAGAGTTGCTTAAAAGAGAATTATTTCAGGCTTAGAACATTTTGAACTATAGGAAGGGGGGTTGTGGGGGCTTGCCTGGGAAATAGTGGACAGGGTGTTGGTTGAGCAAACATGTATTGAGTACTGCTGTGTACCTGGTGCTAAAGGTAGGAAAACAAGTGCGAGTCAGTCCCAGATCTCACTACCTCACTCCTTGCTAGGAGCAGCATTAGCTAGGAGCAGCATTAGCTGCTCAGAACAGCAGTGCACTCTGAACAAAGTGCTTTGGAAGAGAGTGCAGTGGTGAGTTATGCGTCAGTGGAAGGAGTGCACAATAAGGTTAACTTCATCAAAGCCAGAAAAGTGGATGAGAGTGACCAGGAAGAGGAACAGGGCCTCCAAAACACAGGAGTGGCATGAACGGCAGCATGGAAGGGTGGGTGCACATGTGACGTTGGGGGATTAGACAGGAGCAGGCAGTGACATAGTGACAGTGAAGTGTGGGCAAAGCACTTAGCCCATGTTTGATTATAAGAAAGATTACTCTGGTTTTTGCTCAAACTTCCAAGAGCTCCCTGGTGGCTCATTTGTTGTTGGGGCTGCCCGCTGGCCAAGGAGCAGCAGGGAACAGAGAGGAGAGGACAGATGGGAGGTGGATACCAAAAGGATCTGGCGACCATCTGGATAGGGGTCATGAAGGAAAACAGATGACTTGATCATCTGGGTGTCTGGCTCAGGTGTCTGGGTAGATGGTATTTTCTAGCTCAGGTGTCTGGGTAGATGGTATTACCATAAACCAACTTATGGTGACAAAGAGGAAATGGGACTTTAGGGCCCAGAGAGATAATGTGTTGAGTTTCTGACATTTTGAGTTTGAAGGGCCTGGGGAACATGCAAACAGAGACACCCAGGAGGTAGTTGGAAGGATGGGTTGGAAATTAAAGAGAATGTATATTTAAAAGTCGTCAACATGTAGAGCTGATAATTAAAGCAATGGCAATAGATTCAGTCTTTAAAGAGAATATTCAGAGTGACAAGACTGCCTAGGACTTCATCTTTGAGAACAACCAGCATGTTCCCTTTGGGAAGAAAATGTTCTTGTTGTATATACCTATACTCTGTAAAGTCATAGTAAACTGTCCTGGTTTTATTTTGTATTCTTCCACTTCTTTCTCAGTAATGAAAAGAGATGATTATATTAATGATGTGTGATCTTCAAGCATACTATTTTATTTTAAACATTTACTTATTTGAGGGAGAGAGATGGAGTGCATGTGCACACAAGAG
Organism: Mustela lutreola; assembly: GCF_030435805.1. Classification (NCBI taxonomy): domain Eukaryota; kingdom Metazoa; phylum Chordata; class Mammalia; order Carnivora; family Mustelidae; genus Mustela; species Mustela lutreola. The sequence continues at coordinate 95,300,987 of NC_081297.1, forward strand.
AATTGGGGGACAGGCAGAAGGAGAGTATCTCAAGCAGACTCCCTGATGATTGTGGACCCCGACACCGGGCTCAGTCTCATGACCCACAAGATCATGACTTCAGCTGAAACCAAATGTCAGACGCTCAATCTCTAAGCCAGCCAGGCATCCCTTTAAACATGCTATTTTAAACAGCCTTTCTTTGCCCTTAAAAACAATTCTACTTTAAACTAAAGTCACTAAATGTCACTGTGCTAGGTTTTTGGATTTCACTGGTTGAATTAACGCTGATTTCAAGGAAACCAGTAATTCCTGTCATTAAACTTCACTCTTCCAAAATGATTGCCGCTGGTGTGTTCATCTCTTTAATTGCTCTCTCCCTCCACAGGAGCTGATGCAACAGAATGGCATTAGTTATGTGTTAAATGCCAGCAATACCTGTCCTAAGCCCGACTTTATCCCGGAGTCTCATTTCCTGCGAGTGCCTGTGAATGACAGCTTTTGTGAGAAAATTTTGCCATGGTTGGACAAATCAGTAGATTTCATTGGTAAGTAGCTCCGGTAGTATTATAAGTCCACTGGGTTATGTAGAGTCTCATATACAGGTATACCCCTTCCTTCCCTTTTCTGTCTTTAGAGGAAAGGAGCCTATTTCAGAGATTCTGTAAGTCTAGGAACAACACATGTTGCTGCTTATCTTACTCAGTGGCCAAGGTGACATGTGTGCCATGCTGTTGCTGAGGGACTGCCTTGTGATATTCTGGCTTCCTGAACACCACGAGGTTAATCCTGATGAGATCTGTGATTATGTTGGCAAGTATTTGAAAATCAGTTAAACTTATGGGACTAAACTTCAGACATTTTTTCAGATCCCATAAATGACTCTTGGAAGCTTTGGTGGCGTTCCTTAAACTGGTTTCACCTCGCTATGTTCTCCCCAGAGAAAGGTCAAATCCTGTGAAAACAAATCCCATCTTTATGTCACGGAGACTTGTAAGCCTCAGTCCAAGTGCCAATAATTTCAAGTAGTAGGGGATCTAGAAAAAACTCCCTGATCCCTCCTGTGCTGTATTCTGCTTGCGGGCCTGTCAGTCCTGGTGCTTGGTGACGTTTTGGTGCCTCACGATCAGGTCTGGTCTGGGAAACTGGTGATGTGTATTTGAAATGCAGTTTTAGTGACAAGTGGCTGAACGGGGGAGATCTACTGTTTGCTCTCAACCAGCATGAAGAGCCCCTTTGCTCCTGATGTTCCATGTGAGAAGTTCATGATGTTTTCTTCCTCTAGTCACATAAGATTGAGTCACATAAGATTGAGCACTTCCTCTAGTCACATAAGATTCAAATACTCTGAATTTGTTACTGTAATTAAGAACTGGTTCCTTTAAAAATCTGAAATTATGTACATTAAGCCCTTCAACTAAACCTTTCATCTGAGAGAGGAATTTCTAGATAATGCTTTTGGAACTTTGAGTAATTCCAAAACAGTCCCCCCCCCCCCCCTTCAAGATTCCAGATTGCCAAGTTTTCATCTTTAACTAGGATGCAGTCTTTGAAACATCAGAAGATAAATGGCTTAGATAATTCACTTTATAATATTCACAAATAAAACTCCCAAATGAATCACCCCACCGCTGTATTTCTAGGATGTGTTCATACATATATCCTTGTTTTTGCTTATTTAGAAGGTAACACTTAATGTTCCTATTGATTGTCATGTCAATCCAGAGGCATTTGGCTCTAATCTCAGCTAAAAGTGCAGTTTCAGGACCTATTTAGAAGAGACCTCATCTCAGTGTTCGAGCTTTGGGAGAGTTAGTAGAAAAGAGAAAGTGAGTAACTTTGCCCCGGCTTGCTTGCTTCTTTCCTGGTAGACCTAAGGGTCATCCTGCCACTTAGTTCAGACAGAAGGAATTTACCATGTTCCAGCTTGGTTAAGCACACCCAGATACGTATTCTAACTTATTAGTAATATCTGAAAATATTTACACTTCCCAGTATTTCACTTGCTCAGCCCTGTTTACTAGGGCCATTGCTCCCCATGCCTCCAGCCCGGTAATTCAGTGTGAACCCTTTGGAGTCCGACGCATGGTCACAGTGGTTGCTGGCCTCCACTGTGCTCTTTGCCGTGGTCAGTCCTGGCAGGTGCACAGTGGGAAAACTGCCCCCTTACCAGGGCTGAGTGACTTACAGGCTTGTGGAGGTTTTGTCTATTATTGAGGTAAATTTCAACAAATTTCTGGGTTTGTTGGGAGGACTGAAGTGTTCATGGAGTTTTGTCTTTATTTTTAGTTCCCATGGCAGCAGTGAGCTGGGGTTGCCTGGGACTGTGGGACATTTTTGAGATGCCCGGTCCCAGCTGGCTGCTCCTCTGGCGCTCTCCCTCCTCACCCTGCCCTCGGCTCCCGCCCTGCATCCTGAGTTTGCATGTGGGCCCTGCAGGGAGGTGACCCAGGGCATGTACTTTGGAGCCAAATTGTATTTGGGTCCTGCCTTCCTTGGTTACTAGTTAAGTGATTGGTGTAAGCTTCTCAGCTTCCTGATCTGGAAATGGAAGGTAGTGTATGTACTTAGAGGGGAGTTGTGACGATTAAAGTGAGTAACAGACGGAGAATACCCTGTCCTCATAACTGGTCTTACTAAATAGCAGTTTTACAAATGATCCTCTGAGTTCTTTCAGTTTTTTTTCTTAGAGCTGTCTTCTGTAAGCGTAGTGATTGCTTCTTTATTTTTAGCCTTTATAAGTCTCATCCTCACTGGCTCCCCTTTACCCATTTGTTATTCTCTCTGCCCTTTTTGACCTCGATTTTTATTCCTGAGCTGCTGTAGCGACAGCCTGCTTTTTTTCTTTCCAGTTGTCACCATCCGTGCTTTTTTTTTTACACCATCCGTGCTTTTGCTGCCCCCTGTTCAGCAACCTTCAGTCCGTAGCCTGACATTCCCGGCCCTCCAGCCCCTACTCCTCACCTTTGAAACCTTCTTTCTAGCAACCCTCTGCTCTGCCCACCCCGCCCCATGGCGCATGTGCAATGGCCCTGGTGAACTGTTGGCTGAGCGGCCTTTTGGGTCCTCCTGCATGGCCGCCCAGCACACCTTTCCCTTCTCTCTGCCAGCTCCCTGTGTGTGTGACTTCCTTTGCTTTAATACTCTCTTTAGGACTCCTTTCTGTCAAGAGCTGAACCCCAATCTAGTGTAATATTTTCATTTAGAATTTAAGATTTATGTATTTATTAGAGCATGCTCATGCACAGGGTAGGGAGGGGTGCAGCAAAGGGAGAGAGAGAGAATCCCAAGCAGACTCCCCACTGAGCCCATGGGGCCTGATCCCATGACCCTGAGATGACGACCTGAGCTGAAATCAAAAGTCAGATGCTTAACCGACTGAGCCACATAGGTACCCCTCAGATTTCTAAAATACATCCTCAGAAGTGTCATGATTGTAAAAGCAAAGTATAATGCAGAATATTTGAAAAACAGAGAAAAGGAAACCTATAACCTCAACATCCTAACACATCTGTTATCATCATTTTATTTCCTTCCAACTCTTTCCACATTTTCTATAAAGATTGCTTTTTAAGGTATGTATGAGTCAACTAGCCAGTATTTACTGGGTGCATAATATATGCCCAGTGTGAAGCCCTCTGAAGTAATTAGAAGCAAGATCCTTCTAGGTCCTTATAGTCTTGTTTTGAGATAACTGTTTTAAATAATTGAGGGAATATTGTCAACATTTTAAAAAGTTTCTGAGGAGCGCTTAGGTGGCTCAGTCATTAAGCATCTGACTCTTGATTTTGGCTCAGGTCATGATCTCCGGGTCATGAGATTGCGCCCCATGTCAGGCTCCATGCTGAGCATGGAGCCTGCTTAAGATTCTGTCTCTCTTCCTCCCCCACCCCTGACCTCCCCTCCAGCTTTCCACCTCATACCTCCCCACGTGAGTGCACACACACTTTCTAACTAGCTAAATAAATAAAATTTAAAAAATTAAAATCCAGCCTACTTCCAATAAGAATTTAAAGCAGCTTACAGTATGAGATTAGGATAAAAAAACCACACATTACACACACTACACATTAAAATAGGATCAAAGGGCAAGAACCAAGTAATATGGAGCTAGAAGAGTACAATAAAATCTGAATTACAGTTCCCTTTTGAAATCGAATGAAAGACTCAGCTTTGAGCTTAGCAGCATAGGCAAAAGTGGAACTACTAAGATTAGTACAGGCTGAGGACTGTGTAGTTGAGACAAGGGAGAGAACAGTAGAGACCAGGAAGGCATGGGACTTGATGTACATGAGTTTATATATTATCATGTTGTATAGTACATATTTCCTTGTCTCAAGAATTTATTTTCATTTGTTACTGTTTCATTATGTTTGATTTCACTATCTAGAGAAAAGCTGATTATTCATATACTATCCAAAAGTCCTATGTGTTTTGTACATCATGAATAATCACAGACATTAGGAGTTTGTAATGTCTATAACAGAAGTGGGGAGACTGGAGAGGCCTTATATTACTATTTAGCTGCCAGAGCAGAGTCCCAGGAGATCTTTGAATTACAAGAATTTTGACATATAAGGTTTGGTAACTTTTGGTGGTGTCAGCCAACACAAGAGCGAAAAGGGGAGAATCGAGCTCCACAGCTGTGGCTCATAGGTAAGCGCACATGTCACTGTTCTGAAGTGAGGCAGTCCTAGTGCTGGCTGACATGTTAGCAGGTTCCAGGCAGCCTGAGCAACTTCACTTACTCCCACAGGTAGCTTCTGAAGTCCCTCAACAGGGAGAGATGGCAGCACTGTTGGGCTGAATGTTCTTGGTTCTAAGTGTCCAAAAGTCCCACCTACCCTGTTGTAGGGAACAGACATGATGCAGTCAGGAACTCCTGGATATCCAGGAAAGGTTCAAGTTCCCTTGGTCCTCGTTAAAGGGAAAACCTGATTCATAGCACACATATGGTTTTCTTCTTAAATTCAGCAAATAAAGTTGAGCCACTTTATGACATACAGAAAAATCTAAACTATAGGGAGATAGGTTCTATGAGTCAGGATTTTAAAAGTACCCTGACCTGGCATCTTTTTGCATTCTGATGTGATATGGTGATAGTCCTCTCCTTCCCCACCCTCCTGATTTTTAAAATTAGTAATGTATGTCACATATGTTTGAAATGAGAAAATATTTTTTAAAATTTCATACCTCTTATATGTAGCAAAACATTATACCGAAATACAATGTTATATGTCAGTTATATCTCAAAACTGAAAATCCAGTCTCAAAACTGTAAAAAAAAAAAAAAGTGTAGTATCTCTTACCTAACTAGAAAGAAGTTGCAGTGTCAGACAACATGGGTAAAGTTGTTTTCTTTATGCTTCTCTGCATTCTGAAATTTTCCACACTAAAGAAGTAGAATCATGTCATCATAATGTAGGATGTATAGCCAGGGAAAGTTATTAAAATAAAAATAATGGGGCGCCTGGGTGGCTCAGTGGGTTAAGCCGCTGCCTTCGGCTCAGGTCATGATCTCAGGGTCCTGGGATCGAGTCCCGCATCGGGCTCTCTGCTCGGCAGGGAGCCTGCTTCCCTCTCTCTCTCTGCCTGCCTCTCCATCTACTTGTGATTTCTCTCTGTCAAATAAATAAATAAATAAATCTTAAAATAAAATAAAATAAAATAAAAATAATGTAAAAAACCCATTGGGAAAGGTACCGAGTAAGAGAAGAGCTTGAGTTAGGGGACTCAGTGCTTACTAACACATCTGGCCCTTTGCTGTCCTGTATGTAAATGATGAAGTGATCTTCCTTTTATCTCCCTAAGAAATTATTGGAAGGAACAATGTGTAAGTAGATGAGATTTACTCGGAGTTATTAGATGAAGGGAAGTAACTGGCAGCAAGATCTCACCGTTGACCATCGTTGTTCTTAGTGACCCTTTTTAAATTTAACTCCTGCAGAGAAAGCCAAGGCCTCCAATGGGCGCGTCCTGGTGCACTGCTTAGCCGGCATCTCCCGCTCGGCCACCATCGCCATCGCCTACATCATGAAGAGGATGGACATGTCCTTAGATGAAGCTTACAGGTGAGGGCCAGAATGTGTCTTGTGTGACAGGCTTTTCATTTGACCTGAAGTGTGAAGGGAGAGGAGGGCATGGAACCAAATTAAAGCAAATCAGGATTATTTTAGTTACATGCCGTACAGGTGACTGGATTTTTAAATGGTTTTTCAAAGACCAGAGAAGAATGCACTTGTATAAGTTAGCATGAATTCCACCCAACTCGTGTTGGGTTCATCTTCAACTACTTTCTAATTTTCAGGAACAATAAATCTAAACAGAACACCATCCTGTTAAGTGAGTTTATATCTTTTCCTAACTGGGGAAGTATATCTGAGGGGTAAAAAGCTCCAGCAGATTACCCATTACAGAATTCCTCCTCCTGCTTCAAGCTTTGTGCCTCCATCACTGTGAGGAAAAAGCCCGAGAGCAAGTAATTGTCAAAATACGTTTACTGAGTCCAATGTCCTACATTCTAGAGTTGTCCAGAGTCTGCATTTTGACTGGATCGCTCTCTCCACCCTTGGGCCAAGTGGAGGACAGGCAAGTGGCAAGCGCGCACAGGACCAGGGTTTGTGCCCTGGATGAATCACCGGCCCCTGCGTGCTTAGGGAGTAGAGGTGGGGAGTTTCCGTGTGATAGAGAGCCAGTACATATGGGTGCAGGAAGCAGGCCTGTTGTAACAATTGGACTTTTTTCTCACATTGGAAGATGTGGAAAGAAATGGGCTACCCGAGCAGCTTCTCATGCGAGGAGCGAGCCTGGAGGAGAAGGGTCCTACCTTGGTCTCCATCAGCTCCCTCGTCCCCCAGTCAGGCTGTTCTCCCCACAGGGCTTCTGGCACCATTTCGGAAGCAGAAGGAAAGGCACTCTTGTCACGTTACCAAGTCTTATTACGAGGACCCTACATTTATATTTGTTACGGTGGGACCAGTTGTTTCTGACCTCAGTTTGCTTTAGGTTACTTGATTTCCAAGGAGTTTGTGATTTTCCTCTGTGTTCAAGTACAAATCCTCAGTGTGGTTTCACTCCTGCGTCTTTGGCAGGGTGTCTGTGAAGGTCAGTAGTCAATGAATTCATCTAAGAGTCTGTTTCCACAATTAAACATAAAAGCTATTTATTACTGGTTTTTACCCCCTTGATGATTCTTTTTAACACAGTGGTTATAAAAATGGACCCAGACATTAGGCCTGGTTTTGAATCCCAGCTGTGTGATTCTGGGCAAGTCACTTAAGGACTTTGTGTCCCTATATGATGGGGTAACATACCCCCCTGACATAGGTAGTTTTGGGGACTGAATGAGATAATACTCTGTCTAATGCAGTAGCCCAGTGCTTAGCACACAGAGCCACCTGAGAGCTGATGACTCCATCATGCTGGAGACAGAAGGAACTTGAGTGTGTGCTTTGATGCACTGGTCACCTGATAACCACTTTTCTTGTCATTAATTAAAACATGCAATGTCCTGAGGAAGTGACTATGGGGACTTTGAGAAGGCACAATACAGGGAAAGCTGGAGAGTGGCTCTCAGTCTGTACTTCTGATGGTGGTACCAGCGCTGGGGTTGGGGCGGGGGTGGTTAGGACAGAATCTTTGCTTGTCGGTTGCATTGGAAACTGTAGGTCCTTGAAAATAAGGCGGCTGAAACTAGAGTTTTGGGGGCCTGGCCCCTGTCTTTCTAGCATGCTCCAGGGACATGTATGTCTCCCTGAATTTTCATACCAGTTATCTTCCCATAGGTATCTCGGAGGCTCTAATAATTCCCTTTTCCTTAATATTCTATTTTCAAGCTATTTTAAAGATAAAGTGCAGCTCCAAAATTTACGATTTTTGTGCCTTTGCTCTCCACAGATTTGTGAAAGAGAAAAGACCTACTATATCTCCAAACTTCAATTTTCTGGGCCAGCTCCTAGACTATGAGAAAAAGATCAAGAACCAGATGGGTGCATCAGGGCCAAAGAGCAAACTCAAGCTGCTGCACCTGGAGAAGCCCCATGAAGCCGTCCCTGCAGGCTCCGAGGGTGCACAGAAGCGTGAGCTGGGCCTCAGCCCACCCTGTGCCAACTGCGCTCCCTCTGAGGTGGCGGGGCAGCGGCCCGCACATCCCGAGGGCGCACCCAGCCCGCAGCCCTCACTGCTGGAGGACGGCCCCCTGGTGCAGGCGCTTGGCGGCCTCCACCTGCCCTCGGGCAAGCTAGAGGACAGCAGTAAGCTCAAGCGCTCCTTCTCTCTGGACATCAAATCCCTTTCGTACTCGGCCAGCGTAGCAGCATCCTTGCATGGTTTCCCGTCCTCAGAAGAGGCTCTGGAATACTACAAGCCTTCCGCGAGTCTGGAGGGGGCCACCAAGCTCTGCCAGTTCTCTCCAGTGGAGGAAGTGTCGGAGCAGACCCCCGAGAGCAGCCCGGACAAGGAGGAAGCCAGCCTCCCCGAGAAGCCTCAGCCGGCCAGGCCCCCTGAGGGCCCGGGGAAGCGGCTGCACTCGGGAAGAACCAGCGCTGGGGGCACTGCCCCGCGGCCCCTCTTCTCCCCTCTGCAGCGGAGCGGGAGCGTGGAGGACAACCGCCCCGCCAGCTTCCTCTTCGGCCTGTCCGCCAGCCAGCAGCACCTCGCCAAGTCCGCCGCCGGCCTGGGCCTCAAGGGCTGGCACTCGGACATCTTGGCTCCCCACACCTCTGCCCCTTCCCTGACCGGCAGCTGGTATTTCGGCCCGGAGCCCCCTCGCTTCTGCTCGGCCTCAGCCGTCTACGGGGGCAGTGGTGGCTACTCGGCCTACAGCTGCAGCCAGCTGCCCACCTGCGGTGACCCGCTGTACTCCGTGCGCCGGCGGCAGAAGCCCAGTGACAGGGCCGACTCCCGGCGGAGCTGGCACGAGGAGAGCCCGTTCGAAAAGCAGCTGAAGCGCAGAAGCTGCCAGATGGAATTCGGCGAGAGCATCATGTCGGAGAACAGGTCGCGGGAGGAACTGGGCAAAGTGGGCAGCCAGTCCAGCTTTTCGGGCAGCATGGAAATCATTGAGGTCTCCTGAGAAGGAAGACCCTGCGGGCTTCTATGGACAGTACTTTCTTGTTCACAAAAATATTCCCTGTAAATCTGAAATATATATATGTACATACATATATATTTTTGGAAAATGGAGCTATGGTGTAAAAGCAAACGATGGATCAACACAGCTGCTCTCTTAGCGTCCGCACTTGAGAGCAGCTGCTCTTTCTCAACAAGAGTGGACGGGCAGATGCTAGATGTCCTCCCCGCCAGATGAGAAATTGTACGCAGCGCATTGCACATCCTCTTGTTCCTACTGAGTCCAGTTTGGGTGGTGGAGGATGACATGCCCTCCCATGTTCGTGTTGTGCTACAAGAGCTCTCGAGTGCTAGCCCCTGTCCAGCCCCCTCTGTAGTGCACCTTAGCGCTGAGACTGAGCCAGCTCGTGGGTTGGGCGGGTAGACCCCATCAGGGACAGAACCTCACCGTAAACGCAAGAGAAATGAGCCCATCCAAAGCGGACTCGCACACCCAAGCTCATGTGGCAGCCGAGTGCCGTGAGCCTCATTCTGCTGCACACACCGTTAGGGGCCTTGCCAAGGTCGACTTCAGAGCAAACCCAGTACCTCAGACTGAAAGTCGGGGCTTTCACCACTACCGAGTCCGGTAGCCTGTCTTCTAGGCGTTGTGAATAGGTAGGTAGCTAGTCACACTTTGCAGGCCAATTCAGACTGTCTCTGCACAAATTTCCAGGTGGGCCTGGATGGTGGTAGTTAATTTTTTCTTCTCGGCTTCACCAAGAGAAGGGGAACCATCTAGGATTCAATTGAACAGCCAGGGACCTGGCCTCGTAATGATTTAAGGTAGGTCAGGAGGCTAAACAAGTCTTCCTCCCTCCATGTGAATCAAAGAGTTGTTCTAAATGGGGTTGTTAATCCTTTAAATAAAGATGAACTTGGTTGAAGCCAGATGTGAATTTATTTGGGTTGGTAGAACAGGAGCACCTTCAAATTCTCAGCCAAAGTAGATTTTTTTCCATTTTAGTTTCTTTGCACAGGTAAGGTTTTTTACAAAAACCGAACAGGTAGACTTTTACAGGAAACTATCACGAGGGAGAAAAGCTCTGGAAAGATTAAAGAATTAAAATTGCTAAGGAGAGCCAGGAAACTCATTTTTCTCAATGGTTTTGTTCCCCTGGGCCTGTGATGAAGGAGGTAGCTCTGTAATTTCCTCACACTTTCCAATTTACTAATAGGGCTGAGAGGCTAGTTGAGTGAGGAGGGTTCTGAATAAAACAGTATAGGAAGGTGAGGGGAAGGTGGCTGGCTTTTGTTGTGAGTGGAGCGGGAAGCCACAGCCAAGCTATTCTCAGAAAGTATCCCGGGCTTTTTTTTTTTTTTTTTTTTTTTTTTTAGTAGAAAGGACATATCAAAATGGAGTGGGACCAAGGTGGTCTCTCAGTCTTTGACCTACAATCACTGTATGGACTCAATCCTGGCAGCTGAAAATAGAGGAGTTAATTGGAACAAGTACACAAGTGATTAGTACATACCTGCTTTTAAACTTCCCGGCTTGAGTCTTGTCAGCTACATTACGGTCCTCTTTTGAAGCCTTAATTCACGTCAGCAGCTTTTCTTTGGGGGGTGGGGTGGATAGGGGTGTTGTCATTTTTCTTTACTGTAAGTGTAGCTAGTTGCTGACTCATATCTCAGGTTTTTCTGTGTTTGAGAAATGGATAGTCCTTCGACTAGGATGTGACTTCATGTTTCCTATGATGACTGCTGAAACCAGCACAGAATGAATGATGTGATTCAGAACGGACTTGCTCATGATGATTCCAAGCAGCGTGTAACAGAACTGCTTGCTTGTGCACAGGTAACGTGCTGTGATCCGGGTGTAAAATGAAGGTGGAAGAGAGGTCACTGCATAGGGAGCTCAGTGTTCCTGTATGGAAAAAGTTCTGTTAAATGATGTTAGTTTTTCCACATACATTTAAATCTGGGGTGTAATCAGACATTCTCAAGGAGTAATTTTTGAGGTGTTCTGCATACACCAAGTGTGGAAGAGCTCACTTGTTCTCCAGAGTCTGGTCATAACTGTGGAACATTTTTAAGAAATGAAAGCAAGAGCTCCAGGGTTAAGTCTGTGCCAGGAGGGTTGTGGGGGGGGACTTCCATCATTCAGGGTTTCTCCTGGCCATGTTCCCCTTCCTTCCCGTGACTGCAAGGTAGTCCTTCCACAGCCTTCGGTATTGACTGCGTATGTCAGATACACAGTTCTCTGGCTGGAGACTGCGGGGCCCCGGGGCAAGCCCTGCCACTGCATGGGGAGGCTGGCTGCTCTCTACTGTAGGGGCTCATAGGGCACGCCCTGGAGTCTGCCAGCAGGACACTGAACCGTGATTTCTAAAGAGCAAAACTAGATTGTGTGAGAAAGGCTGGACTGTGGTTGACATTTGTAAAGTGAGGTGGTAAGACTGTATAAATGTTTAATATGAATATAGTGTTCTTTTGGAGTAAGATGCTGTTGAATGGTTAAATTGTGCATTTCTCATTTTGATGTTCATGTATGTTAATATGAAATAAAATCAAAACTGGTACCTGTTTATACATAAATGAGAAAAGGACCTCTCCTTGCAGCTTTTGGTGGGAAGAACAATATCCGAGTTGCAAAAGGAGGCAGTGGTGGGACCTGTCCCACTGTTCCCACAGCAAAGGGGACTTAGCTCAAAATAAAGTAGTGGGGCGCCTGGTTGGCTCAGTGGGTTAAAGCCTCTGCCTTCAGCTCAGGTCATGATCCCAGGGTCCTGGGATCGAGCCCCGCATCTGGCTCTCTGCTCGGTGGGGAGCCTGCTTCCCCCTCTCTCTCTGCCTGCTCTCTGCCTACTTGTGATCTCTGTCTGTCAAATAAATAAATAAAAATCTAAATAAATAAATAAATAAATAAAATAAAGTGGTGAGGGCACCAGATACAGTACATGTGCCGTCCTTCCCACGAAACACCAGCTCCTTGGCTGAGAGTTCCAAACTGGCCTTCGTTCTTCAATGCCTGTACCCATGCGCACTACAGTGGGGAGTCCTAGACACTTGGTAAATATTTGCTGACTGACTGAACCGAGAACAAGTATAGGGAGGAAGAAGACCAGATGCACATTCATGGCACATTCTAACGGTATATGTAAATGGTTTTATAATTCTTATAGGAAAAATGGGGAATAGTCATTAAAGATCTGTTCTCCATCCTTGCCATGTACATCTTCAGGACGCCTCTGCTTATAAAGGACACTGCATAGGACAATTTAGGAGACTAGTAGCTTAGCCTCATCAAAGGAATAAAGATTTTACTACCTCCATAAATATGCTTCATAATAAAGCATATTACTTTGGAATAAGAATCACAGGTGATGTCACTTAAGTTGGCTGGGACAGGCTTCTGAGATGAAGTTAACTTTAAGAAAATTTTAAAAGCAAGAGGGATGGTACTGGGTGAGCCAAGACTAAGAGCGGCCTTGGCCTGCATCTGGCAAAGAACCAGAGGCAGACACAGGACGGAAGAGCAAAGGGAGTGGGAGCACGTCTGCCTCCAGAGAGGAAGGCGGCGGCGTGTGTGAGCAGATGTTCAGGGAGAGGCTTCAGATGAGAAGGTGCAGATCTTGGGAGCTCCTGAAGGCCAAGTCTGTTATGACTTAAGCACACAGATCTGGGAACCTCTTAGAGGCCAGTAAGAACCGGCTAGTATGGGAAGACTGGTTTGGATTTGACAAGGAATATCAGACCAGGGCTCAGGCTAAGGGAAAGGAAGATAGAGATGTCAAGGCAAGGGTGTACATACCGGCACTAGTTGACAGAAACTTTTCACGTCAAAGCCGTCACTGCCAATTTTTTTTTTCATCACTGCCATTTTTAATACCATCTGGTTTTGTTTTCTGACACCAAGCAGAATCGTTTTAGATCTAGTAACATTTGTACAGGTGCTTTTCTCTGAACATTACTGTCCTGCATCTATAAATGGAAGAGGGAAGTGAGTTATTTCTAGCATTCTGTGGGGCCTATGCATCCTTGTACAGCATAATTCTATTCAGTTTTATCTTCAAAGTCTTGCAAAATCAACTGGAAAATTACCTCACTGTCTTGGAAAATGTTTACCCATCAGTCCCGTTGTTGCAGTTTATATGCACAGGCAATAAAGTGGGTTTACGTAAAAACCAGTTTCACCCCTTTAGTTCTAGCTCAGTCAAGTCCTTGGAAACAAAGTCCCATGGAAAATGCAGGCTGTGACCTTGAGGGAACAGTGTCCAAGGCAAAGAAGGTAGCTCACAGAGGGTGAGTTCAGCTGTGCTCAGGGTTCTCTCTGCTAGAGGGAATTCCGACACTTTCAAAGGCTGAAATTAAGGCACTTCATTCACCAAAGCTTTGAGTGTGAATCCTGCTCACTATATCATAAAAACAAAAGGTCGCAGTAGGAAGATACCTTGACTGGTGAAGAGAACAGAGTCCCTAGTAAATTCCATCAGGCTTCACAGTGGCACGGATGACCCTGCCCAAGACCCTGACAGGAATGGACACACATCAGCATACCACAGGAGCTACTGGCAGACTACGAAGCAACTGGGTTTAGTTGCCAACAATTTTGATTTTTTTGGTTTAAGGCATGTGAATAAGGAAGTTGCCCGATCACCCTTCCCCTCTGGAGTTGGGCCATTTGAATGGAAGCGACACCCCTTGTGTGTGTGCAAGAAATTCAGTGCTGCTTACCACACGTTAGTGAACAGCAGTGACCTTGGTGCTATGCAGCTCTTAACTGAGGAAGCAAAGCACAGGGGAAAGAAGAGCAAATTCTTTCTCTTGGCACAAAGAACAATTTACACCTATGACATCCCCCAGGAAGAAGAATAGTCACTTCACTCTATCCTTTAATCTTTAATAGCAACATTTTAAGTAGTTTCCTACTGAGTACTATATATCTGGGTTTAGGTGAGGTACAAACAAATTGGGAAAACCAAATTTCACTCACCCTAGAATATTAATCAAGGCTTGCTCCCAGCTTCCATTCCTGAAGATTCCTGGTTTTGCCTTCGGACTTGCTAAGGGAACGGCCACAGCTGAGTCAGTTCTACAAATCCACAGAAGCAGGGGCCCCATGTCAGTCCCCCAGCACCGTTAGTGTATGTAACCTTGGAAACTGCATGTTTGTGACACCCGTAACATACCCTCCTTATATGTTGGTGGGAAAAGCGAAGGAGATTGTAACAAACAAAAAGCTCGCCTTGTTCCTTGAGTGCACTCCTGCATCTTGGGGTATGGAGTCCTTATCATACATTTCATCCAGTGCTGACCCTGCAGAGATATAAATTCTGTTCCTAAGGACAGAACTTCAAGGGCAACAAAGACGTGACATCTGTCAAATTATATAGATTCTCATGAGATCTACACTCTCACACGCTGTAAACTAGCAGCACACACAACACGGGGTGAAGGCCAGCTCCTACCAACTTCCACTACAACGAGTTTTACAAGGACACTGAAGTTTATAGGGGCGTGTTTGACAATGTTCATACATACAGAGGCAGAGGTCATAGATCGGCAAAACAGATGCTCAAAAGAAAGGAGTCACTGGTATTTTCTAATAAAACAAAAAGAAGGAAACAAGCTCCGTTGGGAGCTCAGAATGTGAAGTCACTTCCAAAACACAGGGCCACTGCTCAGAGACAACAGGTAAAGATGTGGCTAGAGTATCAGTCACAGAAGTGGAATCCTGGAGCTGGAAGGGGCCTGATAGCCTATCCAGCCCAGCTCACACCACAGGGAAGTGGAAACAGGCTCAGGGAAATGAAGGTATCTGCCAAAGGTCAAGCTGGACACTAGGAGTGACAGACACAGAATCAGGAGCAGGGGCGTTAAAGGACTGACCTTGCGTACTTCATTACGGGTGCTGCTAAGCAAGCCCCAGTTGAGCTGTTTCTGGTGCAGGTGAAGTCACTGGGCAGGCGGTTGGAAAAGAAGGTGGCAGTGTGATCTGAGATGGCCAGGACAGCTGCAGCCTGTGAGCAACCGGCTGGAACTGGCATCCGCCTCTCGCCAGGACCCACGCCAGTTTCCCCTCTTCTCGAAGCCTCATCCTCCTGCTGATGACTTAACAGGTGAAGCTCGATTCATACCTGGCCTGCGATTTGGAAGAACTGAAGGCAGAGTTCTGTGGGAGCTGGAGTGGCCATGAACCTGGCTGCTGGGCCCAGCACAGGGCAGCAGTCCTTGAACCGGAGCCTAAGATGTAGTGGTGGCCTGACGTCGGCGATCTCTGGTGAGGAAGTAGGGCTGCTGCTTCCTGTCCACTTCCAAATTTCATGCAGGTGGCTCCCGTGGCCAACCCTAACCAGAAACAAACAGAGATTGTGGAAAACAGTTCAGCTCAGCCAAGTTGACAACACTGCAAAACCACCCCCCACAGCATAAACACTCACTAGAATTCTCTAAAAAAATACTGAATTTGCCTATTGTTCTCTGCTTCTACCCGGTAATGAGGAGCCTCAGTACTTAGGACCCAAATGCAAGTTATTATCATTTTGTCTAACTTTTAAAAAAAAATTTTCCCCCAGTAAGCTCTACTCCCTCTATACATGGGGCCTGAGCTCACAGTCCTGAGACCAGGAGTTGCATGCTGTACCGACCAGGCCAACCAGGCACCCCCATCTAACTTCTTTATAAGAAGAGTTGGGTTTTGAGGTGGGTGGCAAGCCGGCTGGCTGGCTGGCTGAGAGTATTCTCATGCCGTGATCGGTCCACCCTCCTGCCACACTCACCATGAACTGTTGAAACACAGCGAGCGAGCTCTGTCCTCAGGGAGCTTGGTCTGCGTCTCATTTTATTTGCTCTATGCTTTAATTTATGAATTACACTAAGTGTGGTGATGGTAACAGCGCCTGACCCCCAAGCTGCTCTTACAGTTCTTCGTACTCAGAAAGCTGCAAGCACGTCCGTGTTCAGACCGGGGATCTGCAATCTGCACACTCCAGGAACTCTGAAAAACACGATGGTGATGGCTTAAAAAAGCCACTTCCTGCCAGTCTTGGCAAAGGGGAATAGAAGCATTCCTTGTATAATTTTTTCAAAACTCAATTTCTGCTGGTTTGAAATTAAAGAAAGGAAAAAACAGTAATGAGTATGGGTAGCGCCTAGTCTGGCTACAAGGGATATTAAAATATATTGTGAAATTATATTAAAACAGTATAGAAAAGTGAAGAACCACATGAAACGGGGGAGAAAGATGAGTGGATGAGAACAGAGCTCAGAATTAGCTCCTCAATCACATGGAAATGTGGAACATGACAGAAGAGGTACTGTGCCTCAGCGGGGGGGAAGACACATTCACTAAACATCGCCACCCTCCCCTCGGTGACATTTCCTAAAATAACCTTAGCTATTAATAGGTTTCTAAGAAACAAAACATCTTTCTGGATTTGTACCCTCGAATAAATTCCTCTAGAAATGATTTAAGACCCAGTAAAATCCTGACCATCAAAAGGCATTAGAAACACAAACTTCCTTCACCAGTGCGGCCCAACAGAGGTTCAAGGGAGAGTTCCTCCCTCCCCAGCTCGCGGCTTCCGAGTCCCCCACAACTCCCTCACACCACTTTGTCTCCTGAGGCTGGCCATCTCTAGGCCACCTTCCTAATGGGGAGAGGAAGGCATCAGTCCAGGAAGGCAGATATGGGAAGTCACCCGCTGAAAGAGGGGGATGCCGCCTTGGCCTCTTCCCTGGGCTCTGGTGACCATCTGCTCTTTCCAGCTCAGAGGGATGAACAGTCTTGATATTCTTCGGTTGTTCCTTCGAAAATCCTGGAAGCTGTTTTTTTTTTTTTTTTTTTAATCCTGTGTCTGAATTCATTTTTTTTTTCCATTTAGCTTCAAATGCTCAAGTTTCTTTGTTATCCAATTATTTTAGGTCCTACATTTTATTCTGGGTTCTAAGAATCTTACAAAATAGTATCTATTCAAAATCCTAGATTAGAATCAGATCGCATTTACCAGAGATATGCTTAAAAGGATCAACTTCAAGGTTATAGCAACTTAAGGTTATAAAGCTACCAAAGTCTGTTTTTGATATCTCAAAACACCTTCAGAAGTTTAGAGGATTTAATAAGGGGAACGAGGACAGGATGTCCTGGCCCAGAGGCTTCCCCATATTCCCAGCTCCTGGTCGCGACGAGCCTGCCTCCACCTGGTCCTCCATTCTGTTTCTTTGCATCTTTAGCCTTTCTTCCGTGGGGACAGCTCTGAGGTGCAAACTCCTGCACTAAGCACTTCTGCAGTTACTTAGGTGGCTTCCTTTCCTAAACTTCCACAGAAGCTCAGCAGCACTGTGAGTTTCCTCTCTGAAGAAAAGGAGGGCCGGGACCCCAGAGGCCTGTTTGTAGTCAGGGCACAACATCTGGCAGAGCAAGTGGATTCGACACACGCCTGCTGCAGGCATTTCAAAGACTGAACACTCTGGAGGTTTACCAGGCTAGTAAAATCAGTGTGGGTTAAAACCTTGTCACAGAAACTGGAGTCTTGCCAGTGCTGATGTAATAATATGAGGAAACCTAAACCACGTGTACATTAAGGAAACCAGTTATCAGTGGGAGATGAGCCCAATGAGAGTGTTCAAAGGAAGTCCTCAGTCTCCAATGATGACACACAAGGGACACCATAACCCAGCACACAACAAAAATACCAGTGTCCCACCGCGGCAGGAACAGGGTGCCCCAGATAAAGACCTGACATGATGTCAACGGGGCAGGAAGAGTAACAACACCAAGACTTGGATTAAATTAGTTCTTTATGTTTACAATTCATAACCCGGAAAGCCTACTGAGTAAAATTTCATGAAAGCCTTGAGGACACAGAGCTTCTTAAACCATTTCTCCCCTTCTCTCCATATTTTCACTCCGCAAGCTAGACTTGACAATAAACACTCTCAATTAAAAAAAGAAAATCTAAACAAAATAAAAAGAATTCCCGACACAGAGTTCTGCAAGAAATTTCTAATAATTCAGATACTCCAAATTCGGTTAGCACCGAGAATGAGTTTGGTTTGTTTTGCCAAGGGGAAAACGCATCAAGGAAAGGGGTAGGTGGCGCAGGATCAGAATTTCAGGCCAGCCGGACCGCTACACACCCCTTCCCGAAGTCCCAGAGCCTCCACTCGGCTTTAGGATCCAGTCAGCTCCTGGGTCTGGGGCCCCAGGGGCAGTGCCTGGCTCTGTCCCCAGAGAGCAAGCGCCCAGCCAGCCAGAGGGGAGTGGCAACCCTAGAGCTTGAGCTCCCTCTCTGGTTTCATGCTGAAGGGCTCCAAGCGTTCACTCTCTGGCAGCAAGCTGTTGAGCCGCTCCATCAGGGGCACCGTCTGGTCAATGCCCATCTGGATGCGGCGGAGGATGGCCGACATCTCGTTGACTTTCTGGATCTGCTCCGCGTATTTGGCGTATCTCTTCTGGCGCTCCTGCATGAAGCTGAAGAGCGTCTCCACAGACAAATCCATCTGCAGAGGGAGAAAAGAAGGAAACGCATTAAACCTAGTTGAACCAAGTCCTCTCCAGGGGACCAGGTATCCAGTAGGAGTCCCGCAGGCTGGTCGGCTTACAGGAAGCGCTGGCGATGGAAAACCTCCCCCTGACCACCCCTCTGTCACCTGCTGCCCCATGGTCACCTCTGCAGGAGGGTCTGAGACACTTACACCTTGTGGAGACCCTCAGATTTTTTTTCTCTAGCTCTACATAAAGAATCCTGGGTTTGGAAATTAGACCAGAATTTCAATGTGGCTCTGCCACTGGGGTTGATAATACTTAACTTTTTTGCACATCTGCAAAAACCAGGGAACTCAGCGTGCCTGGGTCACTCAGATGGCAGATGGTTAAGCATCTGCCTTCAGCTCAGGTCATGATCCTGGGGTCCTAGAATCCAGCCTTGGGCTCCCTGCTCAGTGGGGAGAGTCTGCTTCTCCCTCTCCTGCTGCTGCTCCTCCTGCTCATGCTCTAATAAATCTTTATTTATTTATTTTTTAAAAATTTATTTTTTAAAGATTTTATTTATTTGACAGAGAGAGACACACAGTGAGAGAGGGAACACAAGCCGGGGGAGAGGGAGAAGCAGGCTTCCCACTGAGCAGGGGGCCCGACTTAGGGCTTGATCCCTGGACCCCAGGATCATGACCTGAGCTAAAGGCAGAGACTTAATGACTGAGCCACCAGGCTCCCCTCAAATAAATAAAATCTTAAAAAAATAACAAACCAGGGAAATGATTCCCCTACTGTGAGGACGGAGTGAGAGCACACACCCAGCACAGGACCTGGCATGGCTCAGAGGAGCTTCACAACACAGGTGTCATTCCTCCCTGTCTTCCTTGAATGGCTGCGGGCTGGCAGCCCCTGGGGACAAGTTCAGGGAAAGGGCTGGCTTTCTCTGATAGCCAAGGCGCAAGTCCACACCATTCACCACACTGCTGTGAGGCAAACCGCTCCATGCACTCTCTCCCCTGGTTAAACAAATGTTAGGCTCTGTGTTCCCCTTTTGTGACTATTTTCTTCCCCTGGGGAAGTTTTTTGGAAACTATCACATGGATAAAAATAAGGGGAGGGAACGTCCAGCCTGTCAGGTGCCTACACCCACCCCTCCTGTGTAGGGAAGAAACAAACTACCAAGACTCTAATTTCTACCCTTAAATTGAGTTCAAATGCTACATCAGCCCCCGTTCTTGTCTACTCCAGGAGCACGACCCTACCCAACCCTCAGCCCCAAGCAAAGTGCAGGCACCCAATACATGCTACCAGAGTCTGGAAATGGTGTGATAAAAACCAAACTACAGGGCTCCTGGTGGCTCAGTCAGTTAAGCATCCACTCTTGGTTTCAGCTCAGGTCAGGATCTCAAGGTTGTGAGATCGAACCCTACACTGGGCTCTGTGCCAGGCTTGGAGTCTGCTTGAGATTCTCATTCTTCCTCTCCCTCTGCCCCTCTCCTCCATCTAACAAAACAAAACAAAACACAACACCAAATGAAACAAACAGGAGGAAACTAAAGTCAGCCCCATGAAAAATAACCAGTTCTATTTTTATACCGTGTTTGTGTGTGTGTGTTGGGGGGGCAGTGAGGAGAAGGATGGTGAGTAAGGGAGGTGTTAGAAGAATTTCATGCTTGTTTGTTCTATGCTGGTTCTTTCGTCACTTGTTTCGAAATGCTCAGGGGACAAAAATAAAAACAAAACAAAAAAAAACAAAAACCAGCTTGTGGGAGAAGAGCAAGGGAGGGAAACCACTACCTCCCAACACTGTGGAAGCAGTTTATACCTTCAGATGGTTCTCTGCAACCCTGTTCAGTCATTCCAGCACTTTCAGGTAGTGGGCCAGTAAATTATAGCATTCCTAAGAATCAACCATGGGGCCTTTTCAGAATGGCAATTCAGGCCAGCACCTAGAAACACTCTGCCTTCCAACAGACAGTGGTGATGTGGGAGCTTGCTGGACTCCTCATAAGAACCAGCAGAGCTCATCAAACTGCCAGCTCCAGCATTTGGCACCATTTGAGTTACCCTATTTCACTTGGCTTGGGTGCTTCTGAGCTCCCCACACCCAACTCTACCAGACCTGACAAACACCTGTGAAATTTATGTGAAATGTCCTACAAGACTCTAACTTGTCTTGTCTTAGGTCCTTGGCAATCAACCACTTCCCTCCTGACTTATACTTGACCAGACAGTGGCATTTGTTCAAATGACATATACTTGCCCACACATTTCCACATCTGACTGGGGCCCATTTCTGATGTATCCAGAGCTCTTGTCCAAGCACTCCATGTTTAGTGCCTGGGTGAGCACACATAATTCAAGCACGCTGTTGACACACATGGACAGTATGTCTCTTCAGAGTCAATTCCCTGACAGTCCATGGAGGAAAAAACCACGGAGGAGGAAACCTCAAGCTGAGTGACCTGTGAGGTCTCACGGTGACAGAAGTAAAACTATAACAGAGACCTCCTCAGTCTAGCAACTTCCTTTCAGCTGTATTCCCCGAGCAAGAGAGCATACCATTATTGGACATGACATTCTAGTTGGTCCATAGCATGGCATTAAAGCACATCGAATCGCATGATGGAGACATTGCCTTTTAAACCTTTTCCCCTTCTGACTGCTGCCAGGAAAGTCTCGCGTGGGTGCAAGTAAGACTTTAAAATCTGGGGAAGTGTAACATAACTAGTGATGCCGATTTCTCACATCCCTGCCCTTTGCTCTCTTGAGTCACCACCACAGCTGCTCCCTAACACCTCCTTCTGTTTGCACACGTGTGCACACAGACTTTCCCCTGCACACCCGACTTTAAGGCAGTAAGGCAGCATCTAATGCAATTCTGAATCTTACCATTTTGACCATCTGGAACATATCCTTATTCACCTTTCCTATTTCTATTTTTGGTGCAAAGATTCTAATGAGGAAGCAGATATATAATATAGTCAACAGACCTATGCTGGTACTACAGTGTGCCATCTGCAAGGTCCTGGGGACATAGATACTGAGAACCACACTATCTGTACCCCACACAGCTTACTGTACGTTAACATGACTTTTGTTTTCCACTGTCTTTGTTAATGTTATCTTGGTTCTTCCAGAAAACAGGCCCAGAAAGGAAAATATTGCAAATAACTTTGTTTCAGGAACTTTCAGAAAAACAACATAAGTGAAAAAAACTACTAGATTTTCCAACAGACAGAGAATGAGTACTTATTTTCCACAACCCCTGTCTCAAAACCCATGCCTTGCTATGACCACATGATTAAGTTCTAGACAGCGGTACATATACGTGGAAGTCTCTCAGGGCAGCTTCTGGTAACTTCCTTAAAACTCAGATGGCATACACCCTGCTCCTGCATCCCTTCCCTCACTCTGCTCCTGTAGGAATGCAGATGCAGCCCCCTTAGACCACGAGAATAAGTATGGAAACACCCTAGGGTTGGTAGAGCAGTGAGCTAGAAGACTAGGTCTATGAGGACTTTTGTGGCTGACAGTAGTACCAGCCCTGTGAGAGAAAAATAAATTTCCACTCTGTATAAACCACTGTGATTTTGGACCTCTGTAACACCACTTGAATTTAATCTTCTCCTGGTAGAAATGAAAGAGATAAATTGCCTGCCGTCAAGGAACTCACTGTTTATTCTGAAATTCATACCTCATTATGTTGCCCTACATATGCATATACTGTCTCTGATGGCAGGAGAATTCAAAGGACAAGTAAAACAGAAGGTGAAATCACTTATCTGTAGAATGTGCTCAAACTTGTTCCAAATACCTTATTTGGACAGTACGGCCTATTTGCTCATCTGGGCAGTCCACTGTTAGAAACATCCAAAATATTAGCAAATCAAACCCAGCAATGATACATCAAAACCAAGTAAGGTTTATCTCAAAGATGCAAGCCTTTTCAGCATCTAAACAACAAAGTAATCTGCCATGTCAACAGAATTAAGGTTAAAAATTATATAATCATGCAGAAAAAGCATTTGACAAATTCATTTATGAAAAATTTTGAAAATCTGAAAACTTCCTCAACCTAATAAAAGGCATTTATGAAAAACCTACAGCTAACATCATAGTGGTAAAGGATACTTTAATCGGGAACAAGGCAAGGATGTCTACTCTCATCACTTCTATTCAACACTGTACTAGAAGTCTTAGCCAGTGCAATAAATCAATATAAGGAAATAAAAGGCACAGGAACTAGAGAGGAATATATAAAAGGGTCTCATCTGTAGATTATATGACCATGTGTTTGGAAAAATCTTAAGGACTCTACCAAAACTAATAAAACTAACAAGTGAGTTTATTAGCAAGGTTGCAAGATACATGGCCAATATACAAAAACTGATTTTATTTCTATATACTTGCAATGAACAACTAGACAATATAATTTAAAAACACTATTTACAATTACTTAGGGGAAAATTCAACAAAATATCTACAAGACCTATACACTGATAATACAAAACTCTGCTGTGAAAAATTAAAGGTGATCTCAGAAAATGGTAAGCATACCATGTTCATGGATTGGAAGAGTCAATATCATTAAGATGTCTATTCTTGCCAAGAGTCAACTGCAATCTGAATCAAAATTCTAGAAGGAATTTCTCACAGGGATTCGATAAACTGATTCCGGGTACATAAAATGGCCAAAAGAATTTGAAAAACCCTCAAAGTGTGAAGACTTACAGTACTTGATTTCAAGACAGTATAAAGCTACAATAATCAGGATAGTATGATATTAGCATAGAGACAAACACACAGATCAATGAAGCTGAATGGAGAGTACAGAAATAGGTCTAAACATATGTGGTCAACTATTTTTTTTTTTTTTAAGATTTTATTAATTTATTTGACAGAGAGAAAGATCACAAGTAGGCGGAGAGTCAGGCAGAGAGAGAGGAGGAAGCAGGCTCCCGCTGAGCAAAGAGCCCGATGCGGGGCTCGATCCCAGGACACTGAGATCATGACCTGAGCCGAAGGCAGCGGCTTAATCCACTGAGCCACCCAGGCGCCCCAACTATTTTTTTTTTTTAAACAAAGGTTCCAAGATAATTCAGTGGGGAAAGTAAAGTTTTTCAATTATTTGTGTTAGAACAACTAGATATCTATATGGAAAAAACAAATCTGGACCCCTACACTTAAAGCCATACAGAAAAAGTACCATGACATGGATCACAGTCCTAAACATAATAGCTAAAACTATAAAATCTCTAAAAAGAAAACAGGAGAATAACCTTTGCCATCTGGAGTAGGCAAAGAATCTTAATCAAAATTTAAAACTTTTCTTAGATACCATGAAGAAAATGAAAAGTCAAGCCACAGACTGAATAAAAATATTTACAATACATATATCTGATAATAGGTATCCAGAATAAGTAAAGAATTATTACAACCCAATATTAAGAAAAAAATCCAGGGGCACCTGGGTAGCTTAGTTGGTTGACCATCTGACTCTTGATTTCTGCTCAGGTCATGATCTCAGGGTTTGTGATCGAGCCCTGCCTTGTCAGACTTGGCACTCAGTGGGGAGTCTGAGATCCTCTCTCCCTCTGCCACTCCCTGCTCCTGCCCTATGCTCACTCTCTCAAAAAATAAATCTTTGAAAAGAGAAAGAAAGAAAAAAAATTCAAATTTGGGATATTTTTAAGAGTACTGCCCTGCAGCTTCTGTCTCACTAAAACACTGAGGGTGCCTGGGTGGCTCAGTCAGTTAAGTGGCTGTCTTCAGCTCAGGTCATGATACCAGGGGTCCTGGGGATCAAGCCCCACATCAGGCTCCCTGCTCAGCAGAGAGCCTGCTTCTCCCCTCTCCCTCTGCCTGCTGCTCTGCCTACTTGTGTTTTCTATTTCTCTGTCAAATAAATAAATAAAATCGTTAAAACAAAAATAAATAAAACACTAAGTGATTTTCTAAGGGGAAAAAACAGCTTTTAAGATATTTAAAAGGAGAATTAAGACCCTCTCCAGGAAAGTAAGCCTCCAACTGATTATCTGAGTATGAACTGAGTTTATTAAAAAGAAAGGTAGGGGAGAAGAGGTCAGTGAAGAATCCTCCAGGAGATCATCTGGACATGGAATCTGACCCTCTTTGTCCCAAGAGGGTCAGTATATACAATCTGTCTCTATATACAACAAAGTATATAAAACTTGTCTGAGGATTGCACCTATGGGCACTATTAAGTAAACTGGACTACAGTTCAAGGGAAAAATTGGGCTGCCCTGTGGTCTCGGTTGAGCATGCAACTCTGATCTCAGGGTTGTGAGTTCAAGCCCCACATTGGATGTAGAGATTACTTAAAATCTTAAAAAAAAAAAAAAAAGGAACAGGAACAGGAACAAAAAGAGTAGCTAGATGCTAACCAAACAGTTGTCTCAATAGAACTCCCTTGATGAAGCTCTGACACAGTGTGGCAGGGAAAAAATTCTAGTCAGTACTTAAATCATTCTGGAGGCTTCTAGCTCATGTCCAAGACTATCCTAAATCCCATTCCTTGTCTCTAAATATTTACTGCTTCCAAATGAGAAGTGGCTATTCATAACACTGCACATCAAACCTCAGGGAGACCTGTTTCATAGAAACTCCTGCCTTGACTGACCTGGAGTGGCAGACTTCATTGCTTTCAGACCCACTGGCTTAAATTCTCAGTAGTCCACTTCCCAAAGGTTTAGCCAGAGCTTTTTACCTCAGCCGTGAACTTACTGTTCAGACCCTCCAAATGACCTGTGTAGATATCTGAAGGCATTCCTAAGCTCAAACTTAGTGAGAGTCACTCTGAGAGGACCAGCCTTCTATGGAAGCAACACAATAAACAAAAAATTAAGGTGAGGCTGAGTAATCATTCTAGATTCATAACAAACTACATATAGCTTGCAGATGAAGACAGTGGTGTCAGAACTGGGTCAAAATCCCGGGCCACAGCAACTTCTTTCAAGATATGTCTCCAAAGGCAAAGGAAATAAACTCAAAAAATGAACTTTTGGGACTTCATCAAGATCAAAAACTTCTGCACAAAAAGTAAACAGTCAACATAACAAAGAGGCAACCCACGGAATGGGAGAAGATATTCACAAATGACACTACAAAGGGCTGATATCCAAGACCTATAAAGAACTCCTCAAACTCAACACTCAGAAAAAACAGATAATCACGTCAAAAAATGGGCAGAACACATGAACAGACACTTCTTCAAAGAAGATATACAAATGGCTAATAGACACATGAAAAAATGTTCATCATCACTAGCCATCAGGGAGATTCAAATCAAAACTACATTGAGATACCACCTTACACTAGTTAGAATGGCCAAAATCAACAAGATGGTAAAAAACAAGTGTTGGAGAGGATGTGAAGTAAAGGGAACCCTCTTACACTGTTGGTGGGAATGCAAGTTGGTACAGCCACTTTGGAAAACAGTGTGGAGATTCCTCAAGAAATTATGACCCTGCAATTGCACTACTGAGTCTTTACCCCAAAGATACAGATGGGGTCAAAAAAAGGGCCATTTGTACCACAATGTTCATAGCAGCAATGGCCACAGTCGCCAAACTGTGGAAAGAACCAAGATGCCCTTCAATGGATGAATGGATAAAGAAGGTGGTGCATATATACAATCAAGTATTATACCTCCATCAGAAAGGATGAATACCCAACCTTTGTATAAACATGGACGGGACTGGAAGAGATTATGCTGAGTGAAGTAAGTCAAGCAGAGAGTCAAGTATCATATGGTTTCACTTACTTGTGGAGCATAAGGAATAACACAGAGGACATGGGGAGATGGAGAGAAGCGAGTTGGGGGAAATTGGAGGGGGAGACAAACCATGAGAGACTGTGGACTCTGAGAAACAAACTGAGGGTTTTGAAGGGGAGGGGTTGGGGTGATGGGTGAGGCTGGTGGTGGCTACTAAGGAGGGCACGTATTGCATGGAGCACTGGGTGTGGTACATAAACAATGAATTTTGTAACACTGAAAATAAAATGGGGAAAAAAAAAAGAGCTTACCGATAATAAAATAACTCCTGAATAAATATAAAATAAAGCATGGACAAAAAAAAAAAAAAAATCTTGGTTCTGCATATGACTGATTACCTTTGTAACTTTTTTTTCTTTTAAAGTAATCTCCATGCCCACCATGGGGCTTCAACTCATGAGTCCAAGATCAAGAGTCTCAGGCTCTACTAAGCAAGCCAGGCACCCCTATCTTTATGATTGAACCAGTCACTTAACCTGTTTGAGCCTTAGCTTCCTCACCCTTAAACTGGGCATAATGACAGTACTTATTTAAGAAGGCTGATGTGAGGAAAAATGAGATAACCTGTACAAAAAGCCTATAATAGCCCCCAGAAAAACAGAGCACCCTAAATTATAACATATATGTGAACTGAAATAGAAACTGTGTCTAAAAACTCCTTTTCATGACAAATGGAAAAACAGGATAAGAAATTTAGTAAAGGGGCGCCTGGGTGGCTCAGTGGGTTAACCCTCTGCCTTCAGCTCAGGTCATGATCCCAGAGTCCTAGGATTGAGCCCCACATCGGGCTCTCTGCTCAGCAGGGAGCCTGCTTCCCCCTCTGTCTTTGCCTGCCTCTCTGCCTACTTGTGGTTTCTCTCTGTCAAATAAATAAATCTTTAAAAAAAAAAAAGATTAAAAAAAAAGAAATTTAGTAAATAAGGGCAGGAAAAAAAATATTTTGAGGTATCCAATAGACACAATATATCTTTGTTGTAACAGTGGGAGAACTTACTGTTCTGCCTCATCGCTCTCGTACATTAACTATCTTCAAGGCTTACACAATCACTCAGATGACAATTTACCATTGTGTCTTCTGCTGACTTGTTTTATTTTTGTTCCAAACTCTTGCTACTGAAAAACTTAAAACAGAGTCACATTACTCATCTTGTAGTTTCCTGACAGAAATATTTCACACTATATAATAACTAAAATAATTACTTACCTAAAAGTCCTTCTGTGTATTTTTGATTTATATGTTCTGCCATGAGAATGAGTAACTCCTACCACTGTTTATGGTAAAATAAACAGGTATAATAAAAAAACATATAGGTGTATATGCATCTCTATATATTTTTTAAAAATATTTCGAAAGCAAGCAGGAGATGTTCTCCAACAGGAGTCCATTCCTGCAAAAATTTTGTTACATAAAATTTCCTGATGGGGTGCCCTGGCCTGCTCAGTTGGTGGACTGTGCAACTCTTGTTCCTGGGGTGTGGTTTCGAGCCCCACACTGGGTGTAGAAAAAATAAAATATTTTTTAAAATTTCCTGATAAAATAAGCTTTGATCCTGGTTTCGCACAGGTCAGTCATCTTATGTAAGATATCGAGATGCTCAATGTAACTTCCTTTTCAAAGTAAGGGTAATCTTTTCAAAGTAGTGGTACATACTAAAAAGGCCTATAGTTTTAAGTTAGAGGTATAATACAATAAGAGCTTCAAAAGATACTGTACATCTTCTAAATTCTTAAAATATTAATTGTAGATTATGTACAGGAAGATCAAAAGTAGTTTAATGACTTTTTCACAGATCAGAAGAAAAATTAGTAAACTGTGTATCACAGTTAACAAAATTCAAGTTTGTATGATCAATAGACTCTTGTTTTCCCAGCTTTTAGTGACTTAAGTTTAAAAAAAAAAAAAAAAGTTTTAAAAGACTGCTTAAGGGTGGCCTGGATCTCTCAGTCAGCTAAGCGTCTGCCCTCAGCTCAGGTCATGATCGCAGGGTCCTGGGATCGAGACCTACATCAGCTCCCTGCTCAGTGAGAACCCTGATTCTCCCTTTCATTCCCACTTGTGCTCTCTCTGTCTTTCAAATAAATAAAAAATCTTTAAAATATAAAGACTGCTTAAGAACTCAATGAGACATTAAAAAAAGTCATTTGTCTTTCCCACCCTTTAAAAGTACAGTTCAGTTTTTAAGGTAATGATGTCTCTCAGTTAACTTAGTTAGGTGTCAAGGTCAACTTTTATTCGGCCTCAATAAATAGTTCACTTTCTTTGTGTTCATTCTACATTTAAATTCTTGCTTCCCAAGGAGATTAATTTAGGACTATGGGGGTGGGAAGCAGAGGCCATGAAGGGCTGAGGCAGCTAATCAAAGGGCCGGCTGCCCCTCATCCCACATTCCAAATCCAGCCCCAGCTTTGTTCTTCCTTTGGACAGACATCCTTCTTTGGAAATGCTTCAGTGTTTTACAAAAAACTTCACCTTTCTAAAAATTCTAAGTAGCAAAACTACCAATCCCCCTGATTAGAGAGCATTAGCATAGCCATGTAAATCAGTACTGTTCCAAGGGCAGAATTTGCTGTTGCAAATTCATTTCTCCAAAGATAAACACATGGCCAAGAAGTACATGAAAAGATGTTCAACATCATTCGTCATCAGGGAATTGGAAATCAAAACCACAAAGAGATACTACTTCACACTCACTAAGATGGCGAAAATAAAATGGCAGACAATAGTGAGGATGTGGAGAAACTAAAATCCTCGGGCACTGCCAGGGGGTACGTAAAATGGTGCACTGCTTCAAAAACAGTTTGGCAGTTTCTCCAAAAGTTCAATACAGAAGTACCAGAGACTCCATCAATTTCACTCCTAGGTAAATGCCCAAGGCAACTACAATAGATGTGCATGCAAAAACTCACAAAGGTTCACGGCAACACTGTTCAGACAAAAAGCAGAAACAACCCACATGTCCATCCGTGGATGAATGGATACACAAAATATATATCCCTAAGTGGAATAGGATTGAGCCACAAAAAGGCAGGCAATACTGATCTAAGCGACAAGAGATGAGCCTTGAAAACAGCATGTTAAGTGAAAGAAGCCAGACATAAAAGGCCACATATTTTATGATTCCGTGTATATGAGATGTCCAGAACATGCAATCCGTAAAGACAGAAGGCAGACTAGCTGTTGGCAGGAAATAGGAGAATGAGGGATGGGGAGTGATCCCTAGCTTACGTGGGTGATGAAAATATTCTGAAATTAGACAGTGGCTTTACGTGAACAACTTTGTGAACATACTAACGACCTCTGAACTGCACCACTACAATAGGGTGAGAGGTACCTTTTAAGTTGAGCTCTCAGCAATCTCCCAGAACCTTCCTTGCTTGTTCTTAAACTGACCCCTTAGAGATAGCACATTATTAATCTCGTTCCTGACTAGAGGCACCTTCTTCTTTTAATTTAAATTAAAATTTTCATTTAAATTCCAGTTAGTTAACATACAGTGTTACATTAGTTTCAGGCTTACAATATAGTGATTCAGCATTTACATACAACATGGGGTGCTCACCCCAAGTGCCCTCCTTAATCCCCATCACCCATTTAACCCACCCCTCCCACATCCTCTCTGATTACCATCACTTTGTTCTCCATGTTAGGAGTTTGTTTCTTGCTTTGCCTTTTTCTCACCCCTGCCTTTACTCTTTTGTTTTGTTATTTAAATTCTACATGAGTGAAATCATATGGTATTTGTCTTTCTCTGACTTATTTCATTTAACACAATACTCTCTAGCTCCAACCATGTTGGTGCAAATGGCATTTCATTGTTTTTTTATGGCTGAGTAATTATTCCATTATATATACACCACATCTTCTTTATCCATTCATCAGTTGATGGACACTTGGGCTGTTTCCATAATTTGGCTGGTGTAGATAATGTGGCTATAAACATCGGGGTGCATGTATCCCTCTGAATTAGCATTTTCACATTCTTCGGTAAATATCTAGCAGTGCGATTGCTAAGTCATAGCATAGGTCTGTTTTTCACTTTCTGAGGAACCTCCATGCCATTTTTCAGAGTGGCTGCCCCAGCTTGCATTCTCCCAACAGTGGAGGCACTTTCTTCTTAAGATCTTTCTTTTAATCTCAGGTCCTGGTGCTAGGGCTTATTTGTTCTAGCTTTCGTCCATCAGTTACCACCTGATTTTGTCTTTGCCTCTCATGAGTAGCCGTTTCCACCTCAAAGAATCGAGTCGAGTGCCCCTTCCACCAGTTTGGCCCATTCTGACCAACCCTCCATCTTCTATCCCTACCACATCTTCACCACTTGTCCTCTACTGGGGATTCAGATTATGAAGGTTAGTGTGTGCTAGGCTGCCACAAAAACTTTTCTGGGTCAGCTATGTTTTCTTGGATTTCTGACCTTCCTGCTGATCATCATTCCCACAGAGGATTTGGGAGCTCTCTGGGGCAATCTTCTCTCCGATGCCTCCCTCTTGCACAACGGACACAATGGGAAGATGTTTTCATTAATTACACCATGGCCTAAATGGCACCAATTACCACAAATTGGACACTTTGAAGCAATCCTGTTTCCGAACACAACAGTTCCCAGTGACAGCTTATAAAAGTAAACTTTTGCCATTTACTCTCATGCCATACCTTTGATCTATAAATCAGACAAGAAGAGAAACTCCTCTCTGGCAAATCTCAATCTACAAAATCTACCAAAATCAAAACCTGAAATGAAAATGAGTCCTTAGTGGGAAGCCCACCCATCAGTGACTGCCCGAGCCAGGCTGGGTTCCACATCTCCCGCTCACTGTCAACCACACCAAGGAATGATGGTTGGCCAGTGACATTTCCTTTTCCGCAGTTAGTTCTACCTTGTCAAGTGAATTAAACTGTGTGAAAGTTTTTCAAGTTACCATTTCCATCCATAAAGAACCCCCAAATCTGTTTTAAATGGACGTTAAAGTCAAATCCAACATCTCTAAGTCCATTAGGAATAGGAACCTGCTCAGGTGAGCCTATGTTTGCAATTAGGAGCGCTATCAGTCAAAACTGTGCATAGTTTCTACTTCCTTCTGGAATTATGTAAACCTTCCTGGGGTCCTTATTAGTCTGTCATTTCCTTTTGCGAAAGAAACAATGGGCAGACTGTCACCAATGTTTTCATTAATTACAACACAGACTGAACAGCATTGATTACCACGTAATGGACATTTTGAAGTGACCCTGTTTCCTTTTTTCAAACAATGTATCTAAATGTCTCCTAAAAGAAACACATTTTATTTGGGCCTTCAAGAGAATTAAGACACACCAGGACCTCAGGAATTTGAATCGCATCACTTTGTTCCAACAGTCATTTTATAAAGTGACCAACTTCCCCTAATGTCTTCTTACCCTCTGTGTCAGGCCCAGAAGGGAAGGTAGGAGAGAAATCTCAAAGCCTTTAGGCAGTTTCCAATGGTAAGCAGGAGAAAGTCCGGCTGATTACCCCTTCCCTCCCCATCTCTCAGAAAAGGACTAGTGAGGGCCTCTGAAAGGCAGCAAGTGAAGAAAAAAAGATCAGGGTAAAAGGTAAAAATAAAAGTTCAGGGCAGAAATCCCGCTTCTCCCTCCCCTTGGGAAAGCCTTCTCTGTAGGCTACACGAGATAGTAGTTCAGGCACACAGACACACTGCCTCCTGAAGAAGTCTCTGTTCTGCTTCCACTCTAGTTAAGAGTCACTTTTTGCAGTCCCAGAGTGGGAGTGGGTGAAGCATGAAGCCCCTCAGCACAGGTCTCATTTCCGGCTTCCCTGCTTGTACCTCTCCCTGTCATCCCTACTACCAGCATCCCCAGATCCCAGGAAAAGGCCTTCTTCTCAAAAGGGTGATCAGGAGAAAGCATGGAAAGTTAGCCTCAAGAAGGCAGAGTGGCATTTTAAATTTGTAAATATGGGGTCTTCAGGGTTTTTTTTTTTTTTTTAAAGTGTGGCTACAGGATTGCTTTTGAAATGTAAAAGTATATAATGAAATTATGAATACCGTAAAGGAATCCCGAGTTAGGGAAAGTGTATGAGCACCGCACATGAACAATGAGAGGAGGTGGGAAGTCAAGGTATTAGAATAAGGAATGGAAGAGAAAGAAAGTAGAACAGTAGAAAAAGCATGGATCTTAGATCTGAGTTTGAGTCCCAGCTCTACCATTTTACAGCTGGGTCACCCTGAACGGTTTAACTTTCAGGTCTTTGAACCTCAGTTTCTTTTTCTGTCCAACGTAGATGACAGGGCACATAAAATGCCCCTTCCACACTCGGCACACGGTCCGCATGTAAAAAGTGACAGCCGCATTGTCAGGACTCCTATTACTACTATGTCAAGAAAGAATCTGGGGAAGTTGTGCTGGTAGATGGGAGTCAGTGGATGGTGAAGAAAATCTGGGAGCCATGTCACTAACCCCGACTCCCCTTCCTAGTGTCCAGGACTAAAGAGAAATAAAGGTAAGTCTGTATAAACCTAAGTGACACAGTCAATATTTAAAAGCTGAGCTGAGGGGATTAAAACAATGTCAAATTGGGTCATGTGCTAATTCCATGTATGCACCCCAACTGTCCATGAACACAGTCCCTTTTTTGATTCAGAGTAGAGAACAGACCTTCCAGGTGGTGTGGAAGTAAATATTTTACTGTCAAAATTCTCTACACAATACCTGAAGAAAGAACGTGAGAATACGAACGTACTAATTTGGCACAGCTCAGCAGATGCCACAGGGTGTGTCCCTAAACACTATGCTGGATGACTTCCGGGACACGTGAGGGCCACAGCATTACCCATGCAGAAAGCCGAGGTGACAGCTCAGCTTAATACACACATTCATCCAGCAGACACTGCCTAAGCACAAGGGGAGGAATAAGGCAGGAGAGCCCTTCTGACCAGGGGAAACCAGGAGTGCTGCATGTACAGGCTGTTGGCCTGTACTGATGGAATTGCCAGATCCACTCGGTGGGGACGGAGGGAAGATGGGAGAAAACACAGAAAAATAGTAGAGATCAGAGGGCAGTGGGAATGTGGTGGACGTGGGTAAATACGATTGGGATTGCTCTGAGATGGAAAGGCAGAGGAGGGAGTGATCACGGGGAGACTCCAGGTCTTGGCAAGGATGAAAGGAGGATGGCTGACAGGCCTTAGGGTTTGGAGAGATCATTCCCGATATTGTGCCACTCACACTCATACTTCTACAGAGTCGCATCACTTCCTCCTGGTAGTGCTGCATTTGAGATAAGGGTCTTTTGCCCCCTAAAATAATCCTTTCACTTACATAGCTCCCGTGGTCCTGGTGGTCCTGCGGAGTACCTTCCTGTTCATGATCCCACCTGCTCTAGGCTGCAGGGCGGGGTCACTGTAACTTTCTATGGGAGCAATGTCTAATGGTCTGATGTGACCTTGGACAAGCAGTAGGCTCTCTAGTCATGTGTAGCATGAATTGTGGATAATGCCAGGATGGCATCTAAAGGCTTACAATATTAAAATATAGTTTGTCGGGGCACCCAGGTATCTCAGTCAGTTAAGCATCCAATTCTTTTTTTTTTTTTTAAAGATTTTATTTATTTATTTGACAGAGAGAGATCACAAGTAGGCAGAGAGGCAGGCAGAGAGAGAGAGAGAAGCAGACTCCCTGCTGAGCAGAGAGCCCGATGCGGGACTCGGTCCCAGGACCCTGAGATCATGACCTGAGCCGAAGGCAGCGGCTTAATCCACTGAGCCACCCAGGCGCCCCAAGCATCCAATTCTTGATTTCAGTTCAGGTCATGATCTCAGGGTCATGAGACTGAGCCCCAGTTGGGCTCTGTGCTTAGTGGGGAGTCTGCTTCTCTCCCTCTCCCTCCCTCTGGCCCTAACCCTTGGTCGTGCTTGTGCTCGCTCTCAAAAACAAAAAAACAAATCTTTAAAATATAGCTTATCAATATGGGCAGAGAAAAATTAACTGTTGCCTCAAGCTCTAAGAACACCTCCTAGAAACATCCTTTGGGAATCGTTGAAAGATTTAGTACAGATTTAGAATTTAGTAAAGATTTCAAATCACTGAAAGAATTAATGATATTTTTAAAATGCGGATCTGCAAGTGTTCTCCCAACTAACAACAGGGGATGGCCAGTAAGTCTCCACTTCAGAACATCCAGATAATTATGACAGCAGACTGTTAAAAAGGACAAGAATTTTGGGTATTGTCTAAAAATTTGATAAATTTCAGGTATAGACAGATTTGTAAGGAAGAGTCTCCTGGCTCACTCTGTACTAGCCAGGAGATCTTATCTTACAAGTTCCTTTCTAGAAAGGTGTTCATGGCCCACCCTACCTATAATTTCACTGACATTTCAAATCCCTTTTCTTGCTTTATATTTTCATTCTCAGCACTTACCTTACACACTTTAAAAAAAAAAACAAAAACTTTTTTACCTTTATTGTCTGTTTCTCCAGACACACAAGGTTCTATGAGGAAAGAATTATATTTTTTCAGTGATATATCGTCAACACCTAAAACAGAGCCTGGCAAAGAGCTGAATGAATTCATAAGTGAAGCAGACATGTAAAGGCATATGCATACAAAGTTCTGAAAGGCATGTTCTTATCTCAGTGAGTCAAAATTCTGCACCCAGGAAGACAGAAGCCTAATAAGACTCATACATCACAGGGGAAAAAATAAAGAGTGGAAGTATTCCAAGTTGGGGGAATAAAAATGTATGTTCAAGATAGACATACGTAAAGTACAGAAAATAGAATGAAGCAGGCTAAAAACAAATACCACCAATCATCTCATCATTAACAGGCAACCACAACTAACGGTCATGTTTCCTTTGAATCTTTTTTTAAAAAAATACTTAACACAGCTGAAATCATACTGACTGTATAATGCTGTGTTCTGATTTTTCACTTAATGTGAAAAGCTGAAGTGTTTTTATAGTCTCACCTGGTTTTCACTGACAGGACCTACATCAAGTGAAATTTATCATAAAATTTTGCCCTTCTGAATCTCAAAGTTGGGCTACAGATGCATTTTAGGAATATAAGCTGAAAGATGATACATATGTTCAAAGTATAGCTCAAAATGTAATACAGTCCCGGGCATACATGTAGACGATCTTTCCCAGCCTCCTTTGAAGTTAGCTGCAGCCAAGTGGTTGAGTTCCAGCCACAATGATGTGTGACACTTACAGAATCTCCCATCTGTGTTATTCCACTCTCTTTCCTCTTCTGCCAACCTGGTGCTATCAGGACATGGTCTTTGGTTAGGTATGGCAAAGCCACAAGATGGGAGGAGCCTAAATCCCTGAACATGGGAGGAGAGTCACCAGCTAATATCCAGAAACATCCAGAAACAGCACTAGATTTCTATTGCATTTGAGCTATTACACATTTCTTCATCTATTTATAGCTGCAATCTAGCCTACCCTACCTAATACAACTTTCAAACCTTTATTTTCCCTAACAGAATAAAGAAGCTTCTTAGGCACTATGATAAAGACGGTGAAGTAACTGAAGAATATATTATGTTCTTCATTTAACAAACATTTATTAAATGTTTACCACACGCCAGGCATTGCTTCAAGCACTGCAGCAACATTTGCATTTGCTAAAATTCCTTGTTTTTCTTTACCAAAAGAGATACAGAATAGGGAATAGCTTTTCCCAGCCCTACTTCCAGTTTTCTAGCCCACATGCCCTTACTGCTGCTTACCCTCTAGCTTACAGACTGCAGTTACTCTTGCATTCCACAGGCAGCTAAAGTGGCCTCTACCACTGCCCACTCCGGCAGACTGGAAATGACCTATGGGATGGAGAGGGACAGGGGCTCTAGTAGCTGGCTCATGTGGCTAGTACTAGAAAAGCTGGCAGCTCCAGCTGTCTAGGGGCATGTCTAGGGCAAGCAAACTAGGCGGGAAATAGGGCTGCTGTTCACACATGCTCATATGTCAGTATCCAGAATTAGAATGGAGTTAAATCTTGGAGCAGTCAAAGAACTGGGTTTTGCTCCTGCCTCGCCAAAAAATACAAGCCTACATTTCCAGAGGCAAGTAATAAACTAGATTGGGCCCTCTTCCAGGATTTCAGCCTTTTGGCAGGACAGTGTTGGTGTAAAGGAAGTGTGGGGCCAGGCCCAAGGAAGTACTGTACGGTGTACCTTACAGCCAGACAAACCAGGGTAAGCCCAGTCCCCCATCTGCCTTTCCTGCCACCCAAGGGACCAGTTGTATTTCTTACCAAAAAGAAAGGTTGCCCAAAGGACAGGAATGGGGGAGAACTATAATTCTATTGTAAGGTCTCAACCTGAAATTTATAACAAAGTAACTTGTAAAATAGAAAGGCAACACACAATTTTCTTTTAAATACCCCGTTACGTTAGCAAAAAGAAGCCCAACATCTCAATGATCTTGTCAAAATTTGTAGTTTTAAGTAAACACTCCCAATCCATTTTATAATTTGAGGTCAAGCAAACAGAAAACAGTGTGAGGGTATGTTTAAAAGCAGCAACAGGAATCTAACAAGGCTGAAATTTAAAGGAGATTCAGTTCAAGGTGTAAAGAACAGCCTCACCTGGCCAGTGATCCACATGAAGGAGCTCACAATGAATGCAAATGACACCTCAGATACCGATTCTTGGTGTAACACTGTAAGCGACTCATTTAACTTTGACCAATCTCTTTCCCAGCCCCACAGGAGGAAGCATGGTACAGGAAGTCAGGGCAAATACTTGGAAAACGGCTCCAGCTACGTCTTAAAGATTCTGATACTGCCAACAGAAAGAAATCCCTGCCCAGCTCTATGTGCTGGCCCATGCCTGGGAGCTCACTTCTTCAAACACCAGTTGAGTGTCTACTGCATGAAAAAGGACTAACTAAAATAAAAATGAAAGATTCCAAAGAAGTAGAACGTTAAGTAGTATGGTAATGTAGGAAAAAGAGCTGGTGATCTTTTATCATATCTTAGCATTTTAACTAGAATAAAAATCTTGTGCAAATCCCAAAGAAACTCAAGGACGTTGTTTTCTTTATCTGTGCAATGAAAAGGCTGCATAAGAGAAACTCTTTGTAATCTCATGTAATCATGTGGCTTCCTCAGAACCAAAACTCTTTCATCTGAACTGCTACTCAATGCTTTGTATTGGTTTATGCTAGCTAGAATAGTATGCTTATCAGCACATCTAAAAATGAAAACCACAGACTACCAGAATCACACCATGAATTTAGTCTCAAGGCCTTTGAGCCAGCACACAGTAACAGTAACAAACCTAGTGCTTTCCTCTTAGTTCACAAAGTATTCCAATCTAGGAACATAATTACCCACTGATAGCAACTACAACAAGGCAGAAACATGATCCAGGTCAGTGACAAGAGTTGCTCCAAATGTCTTAACTACGTCTTCCCGGGACTGTGTATTTGCCACCTGCCCTCTCCCAAATCCCCTGACCCTGGGGAAGACACCCTCACTAGGAAGATGTATGTTCCTTTCACTTTTCAGATAACCCAAATTTCAATGGCTGATGTGACCTAAAACTGAAAATATCTGCCTGCCAATTTGAACCTTAGAAAGAATGTAATATCACAGAAAAAAAAAAAAAAAAAAAATCACTGAAATGACCAGAATCATGTGTCCGCAGCCTAGAAGCCAAGGACTAATCATTCACTGCCATCCAGTTTCACGTTTCTCATGATCCATGTTCCCAGGCACTGGCTTGTTACTCACAAAGTGAAATAAACAATTAACTACAAAAAATTACACATATCACATATCCGTAGCATGAAAGAAATACAGGGCTTGAGAGAAACCAGAGTGGGCTAAAAATTGAGTTTCGCCTCTACTTAGTTTTTTATTACACTTGGGTTGTTGAAAGTACATCTTAAAAGAAGCCGATATTCAGATTGCTATTGGTATCAAGAAACTACATATAGGCCAATTCATAGCATTACGGTTAGGCTTTTCTCTTTAGCCATTTATATTAAAAACTACCAACAAGAGCCAACACTATGGTGTTTACCATTCGGAAACAAAGTCCTAAGTACTTCCTAGAGAGTAACTAATTTACCCTTACCAAAACCTTTCTGAGGCGGATACCATTCTTACTCTATTTAACAGAAGAACTGGGGGTGCCTGGGTGGCTCAGTGGGTTAAAGCCTCTGCCTTCGGCTCGGGTCATGTTCCCAGGGTCCTGGGATCAAGCCCCACATTGGGCTCTCTGCTCCAAGGGGAGCCTGCTTCCTCCTCTCTCTGTCTGGCTCTCTTCCTACTACTTGTGATCTCTGTCTGTCAAATAAATAAATAAAATCTTAAAAAAAAAAACAAAAAACAGAAGAACTGATGCTCAGAAGTGAGTTACCTGTTCAAGGTCACAAAGCTAGTCAGAAGCAGTGCCAGGATTTGAACCGAGGCAACGAGGCTCTGGAGCTTACATGTAGAACTGCTATATAGAAGCACCCACACATACAAGACATACACGTTATCCCTTCCTTAGCTGAGCCCTCTGAGCTTCCCAGGGCTCACAACCATACTCCTACCCAATGGTCACTCTCAATGAATGACCTCCCCTCCTCAGAGAGAATACCCACGCTCCTTGGGGGTGGCGGATCTATGCCAGTTACCCTCTTTTTATAAACTTGTCCAATTCTCCTTGTTCTCTCAAAACAAATGCCATAAGGTTCTAAATCCCACCCTTTCTTGCTGCCTCAGTGACGCTACTCTAAGACTCTTTCTATCCTTCATCTTCAATCTCTTCTATTCTGTCTCTTCCCTGTCAACCTGTGAACATGTTCAAGTATACCACCTATAAAACAAAACAAAACACCAAACCCTCCTTTGATCTTCATCCACTTTTAATTCCATAATTTTGACCACTACCTCACTCCGCAACCCTGGATTACTTGCTTACCCTCTCTACTAGGCTTCATTTTCTGCATGTAAATAATGAGGGCACTGGACCAGAAGGTCTCTAAGGTCCTTTGAATTCCAATGTTCTATGGTTCTTTTTTTTTTATTTTAAGGGTTTTATTTATTTGACAGAGAGGGATCACAAGTAAGCAGAGAGGCAGGCAGAGAGAGGGAAGTAGGCTCCCTGCTGAGCAGAGAACCCGATGCAGGGTTTGATCCCAGGACCCTGAGATCATGACCAGAGCTGAAGGCAGAGGCTTAACCCACTGAGCCACCCAGGTGCCCCTGGTTCTATGGTTCTTAATGCAGAGTAGAATTTTTTGAACAAGTTTAGTTTCTTCACTGTCCCCTGAAGCCTCAAAGTTAATTTTCTTCTAAGACTGCCAAGGTGTTTCTGTAGCCAGCAGTGCCCCCACACCCCTCCCACTCATTTGCCCTTTGAGTTCCCTTTAAGAGTTAGCTTCAGCCTCACCTGCTCCAGGACATCCTGAACTTTAACTCTTACAGCACCTCAGTTAGGGAGCACAATGAGGCACTCTCCATTAATAGTGCTGTATTCTTTCACATATCTTTCCAGTGTATCTTTGTTCCCTCACTTAGACTAAGCTCTCAGCTAGCAGGCACTCTGTCACGTTTCTCTGTAACCCCTAAAACCCCTCACACTGAGTAGGTCTGTAACAGTTGCTCAGTGATGCTGGTCGGCTGACTGAGGGATCCCCCGGGAGCCACCAAGGAAACTGGTGGTCAGTGTGAATTACAAGGCTCTCTGGGAAGGAAGACTACCTCAAGTTACTCCTCTCTCAAACACACGGATTTGTAAAACCCAGAATTTCATTCAAGAGCATCATCCAAATTTAGGAACAGGAAAGCTTAGTTAACTGATTTTTTTTTTTATCTGAATCAGAACGTAACAGCCATGTTTCCCTTTGATCCAAACTTAAAGTGACTGCAGGCCTGTAACTTTATGAGTCTCTGGCTGATCCAGGTTCTACACTTCCACTAATACATATTCTCCAAGGTTATTAAGTTCCTTATTTTTCAACACATACAGCATTATGTTACTTCCTCACGCTTGCAACCAAATTTCCAGGAAACATCTGGAATAATATTAAAGAGTTGGTGTTATATCAAAACTACATCCTCTGCTTTATTCATTTGGAAGTGACTAATTTCAACCCTGAGGTTAGAAGTGAGCACAGATGGATGTGTATGTTTTAGGAGTCTGCTAGCACTTACCAACAGAGATGCTAAGTCACTAATGAAAAACCCTACAGTGTTCACTCCTTCACCTTCAGAGAACTACCGAGCTACCATGTACTGGGAGTAGTGTTCTCTGTTCTGTAACAATCCCGGGTAACTACTGACCACTCAAAGTGAACCCCAAAGTTTCTCAAACAATTTTAAACTCAGTTTGTTTTAAATGAATGCTCTAGAACACTGGTTCTCAACCCTGGTTACATGTTAGGATCACCTAGAGCACCTTCATAAATACCAAAGCCTAGCTCCCTCCCTTCCCTACTCACCACCCTTGAAAAATTTGTGTCTAACTGGTTTAGAGTAAGACCTATACATCAGCTACTTCTTAAAAGCACTTTGGCTATACTGATAAGTTAAGGTGTTATTATTTTAGGTATGACAACAGAATTACAGCTGGGTTTTGGAAAAGGCTTTCTTAGTGGAAAAACTGGTAAAATTCAAATAAGGTCTCCGCTTAGTTGATAGTGTGGAACTGCTATCAATTTCCCAATTTTGATCATTGTACTAAGGGTCTGTAAAATGCTCACTTTAGAGGAAGCTGTGTGAGGGGTATAGAGGAACTCTCTGAATTATTTTTATGACTTTTCTCTAAGTATAAAACTAGTAAAGATTTTGAAAGTTTTTTAAAGAGTTCTTTACCTTTAAAGATACATACTTTGGGGTGTCTGGGTGGCTCAGTTGGTTAAGCCTAAGTGTCCAACTCTTGATTTGGCTTAAGTCATGATCTCACTGTCATGAGATTGAGCCCCGCACGGAGCCTGCTTAAGATTCTCTCTCTTCCTCTCCTCCGTGCCCCCATGCTGCTTGTGCTCTCTCTTAAAAAAGATACATATTTAAGTATTTATGAATGAAATCATATGCCTGAGATTTACTGCAAAATAGATCAGTTGGAGAAGTGGCAGGGAGTGAATGAGGGTATAAACAAAATAGAACCTTACACAAATTGATGCCTGCAGTGAGCAGCTGGGCAATGAGTACAGGAAGGTTCCCAATATTTGTCTACTTCATTGTGTGTGTGCATAAAATTTTCCATCCTAAATACTGGAAGCAGAAATTCCCAGATGATTCTAACACACATTCAGGGCCAAGAAATACTGCTCGAGAGTCTTGGAAATGAGGTATAATGAGGAGCTCTACCTAGTATGACAATCTACAAAATACTCGGCTCTTTGACATTGAGTTAGTCGTTTAATCTTTCTGTCTTACACTTTCCTAAACTATAGAACAACAGAAATAGACTAAAGGACCTTTCAAAAAGAAGATGAAAACTATCATGACATAGATTTAGTTGTTCTAAAATCTTCTACGAGTTAACATCATAGTTAATTTCTAGCACAATAATAAAAAATGGGAAGGTCTTGTGTCTGCAAAAGCAGTTCCCAAAGAATGTTCTTAAAAAACACTACTTCTATGAGAAATTACCTAGGATAAGGGTTCTGGGATCAAATAAGTTTGAAAAACACCAGTTTTATTTCCTGTAAGATTCCTAAGAACTTTTTGTTTTGTTTTTGAAATATTTATTTTCTAATGAGCATACAAGGTGAAAATTCAATAAAAATATGTCAATATTTTACTCATACAGACCTTCATAGCATGACCTCTTGTCAAGCAAACTACACATGACTCTCAGAATATACAAATAGTTTTTGGGGGGGGGGCTAAGAACTTTTAATAAGATTAATATGCATCATGACTTTCCAAGGGTAGTGACAGAATATGCAAAAAGTCTGACCTTCTTCACATGGGAAGAGTTCTATAGAATTTATTTTGGAAAACAGTGCTCTAGACCAGTGGTTCCCAAATCTCAGGTAATGGAGAATGGATTCAGTATCATTTGATAAGCTTATTAAAATAATGATTCATAGACCACATCCTAGAACTACTGGTAGGAAAGGAAAACTCAGTCTTTAAACAAGTGAAAAACTCAAGAGATTCTGATAAACAGTCAGATTTGAGATTTAAATTTCTGTAGATCATAATACAGTAAAATAAGCTTATAATATTTAAAAGGCCACAATAATGCCAACCACTATGAAAATATGAAATGACAATTTGGAATGCTCCCCCAAATAAAAGAATTTAAGCCATAAGAGAAGCATATATGTATACATTTTATGAAAGGTAAGTAGTAAAATATTGGAGGTGTTGGCAAATTCAAATCAATATACCCAGTGACAACTCTGTAATTATCTTAAGGATTTACTACATTTATTACTAATTGTTAATGAATTTGCAGTGATTCTCAACTCTCTGTGTGTTTCCTATCTGTCTTCTTCTCAAGCCTGAATCAATGACCAGGACTATTTTGTCAAATATCTCCAGGAGTTGCCATTAACATGAGTGGTTTCTCCATAACAGAGCTCCTGACCTTTTCTTTATGTGATACTACTTCGAGGTATCAGGAATCTCAATCCAATCTCTTCTTTCCTGAAAACTTCGGAAAATGTTTGTACTATACCTTAGTGCTCACAGAGCTGTGCCATGCAGCAGCCCAGTCAATGATATATTTCAGTGTTTAACAGAAGTACCTTATTATTCTCACTACTTACTAAATATCTGTACCATGCACTTTAGTTTTCTAAGTACTTTCACAGGAATTCTCTTGCTCCTTCCCTCACAAAAACCTTGGGGATTGAATAGGCCTAAATGTTTCCATTCAAACAATAAAAATCACTGAGCATTTCATATGTTCATACTGTGAAAAAGTAACTGAGAGAGATATCAAGGCTCCTGCTCTCAAACAACTGAAACTCTATTGGGAAACAAAATATAAATGACATACAGGAAACAGCTAAAGTCAATTCAAAGATAAAATGTTAGCTAGAGCAGATTAGTATGGCAGGAAAACTGCCATACTAACACTTACTGAGCAATTTAATCTTCGTTCAACCCTTGGGATAGGTTACTACTCTTTTTCAGATAAGAAAACTGAGACCAGGAGAACTTAAGTAACTTACCCAAGCAATTAAGTGGTGAACCAGGATTCAAATTCCAGATCTGTCCAGCTCCACGAACTACTCCTTTTCATCATTACATTTTACTGCTAGGAAAGACAATCTATCTAAAGCAATGGGGACAGGTGTCAAGACTAAATCAGAAAATGGCCATTTCCCATAAAGCTTGGATCACTGGCTCTACTGTCCAGTACAAACAGAGTTGGGAGTCGGAGGAAATCACAATAATGAGCTGGTGATATTATTTTCCCACAGTACATTACCTCTTTGATCCGTTTAACCAAAGCATTCTGATCAAAGGCAACGGCCTCTGCACACTGATGAAGATGATCCTGATATCGGAGGCAGAGCTGTAACACCTGCTGAGAATCCAGTTTCTCCAATTTGGTATTTGTTGGGGAAGTCTGGCCACTCAATAGCCCTTCAAACAGAAAATAAAAAATGAAATGAAATGAAAGTTACTATTAATAAATTTGTTTTATTAATAAGTAACATTTATTGTTTTATTTATAAGTAACTTAATAAGGTCATTGAAGACGGGGTAGGAGACTAAAATTTAATCTTGCATCTTTTGTTACATGCTAATGACAGTCATAGAAACCAT
Source organism: Mustela lutreola (assembly GCF_030435805.1). Lineage (NCBI taxonomy): Eukaryota > Metazoa > Chordata > Mammalia > Carnivora > Mustelidae > Mustela > Mustela lutreola. Next base: position 95,345,005 of record NC_081297.1, read on the forward strand.
CACTGAGGGAGCATCTCTTATAGACCAAGCACTAGGCAAAGTGTTTCATATGCATTATTTTCATAATCATAATTTCCCTAGAAAGTAAGGTATTATTAATCCCATTTCATAGATAAACTCAAGACACAGAGAGATGAAGATAAAAAAAAAAAAAGTCACATAGCATAGTATAGTCATAGTAAGTGGTTTCTCTAGAATACTGCTCCTGACCATTAGAAACTATTTCAATGTATCAGGAATATAAATCCCTACTTGAATGAAAACTTTGGAAGATGTTTTAATACATCTTTTAATAATATAAGACCATGTGACTTTAAAACAAAGGCTGCAGCCAGAGACAACGAAGGGCATTACATAACAATAAAGGGATCAATCCGTTAAGAGGCTATAACAATTACAAATATTGATGCACCCAATACTGGAGCATCTAAATACAAGAAACAAATACAGATATAAAGGAAGAAACTGAACAGTAGGGGACTTTAATATCACACTTTCTTTTTTTTTTTTTTTTTAAGATTTTATTTATTTATTTGACAGAGAGAGATCACAAATAGGCAGAGAGGCAGGCAGAGAGAGAGAGGAGGAAGCAGGCTCCCTCCTGAGCAGAGAGCCTGATGCGGGACTCGATCCCAGGACCCTGAGATCATGACCTGAGCCAAAGGCAGCGGCTTAACCCACTGAGCCACCCAGGCGCCCTAATATCACACTTTCATCAAAAGATAAATCAGACAGATAGATAGAAAATCAATAAGGAAACAATGGGTTGGAACAAAACATTATATCAGATGGACCTAACAGACAAACATTCCATCCAAAGATGGCTGAATATGCATTCTTTTTTTTTTCTTCGAAGATTTATTTATTTACTTATTGAGAGAAAGAGTACAAGCAGGAGGGAGGGGCAGAGGGAGCAGGACAAGCAGACACCACGCTGAGCAAGGAGCCTGACACAGGGCTCGATTCCAGGATCCTGGGATCATGACTTGAGCTGAAGGCAGACGATTAACCGACTGAGTCACCCAGGCGCCCCAGAATACACATTCTTTTTAGGTGTATATGAAACATTCTCCAGAATACACCACACATTAGGCTGCAAGACAAGTCTTAATAAATCTAAGAAGACTGAAATCATATCAAGCATCTTTTCCAACTACAATTCTATGAAACTAGAAATCAATTACATGAAAAAAAAAAAAAAATGGAGGGACACCTGGTAGTTTGGTCTGTTAAGAGTGCCTTCAGCTCAAGTCATGATCCCAGGGTCCTGGGATCAAGTCCTAAATCGGGCTCCTTGCTCAGCAGGGAACCTGCTTTTCCCTCTGCCTGAAGCTCCCCCTGCTTGTGCATTCTGTCTTTGACAAATGAATAAAATCTTAAAAAAAAAAAAAAAAAAAAAAAAAAACTATTAAAAAAAAGAACTAGAAAAAATACAAACACTAGAAAAAATACAAACACATACAAAATACAAAAACATGCCACTAAATAGCCAATGAGTCAATAAATAAATCAAAGAGGAAATAAAAAATACATGGAGACAAATGAAATGGTCCAAAATTTTTGCGACACAGCAAAAGCAGTTCTAAGATGGAAGCTTATAGTGATACAAGCCTACTTCAAAAAGCGAGACAAATTTCAAATAAACAATCCTAACCTGACATTTAAGAAACTAGAAAAAAAAAAGAGAATGATACCCAAAGTTAGTAAAAGGAAGCAAACAATAAAGATGAGAGTGGAAATAAATTGAGACTAAAAAACAAGAAAAGATCAATGAAGCCAAGAGCTGGTTCTATAAAAAGATAAACAAAATTGATAAACTTCCGCCAGACTCATCAAGAAAAAGAAAAGAGAGAGAGAGAAGACTCAAAATCAGAAATGGAGGAGGAGAAATAATAACTGATATCACAGAATACAAAAAATTATAAGGGACTACTATGAAAACTTATATGCCAACAAATTGGACAACCTAGAAGAAATGGATAAATTCCTAGACATACAATCTCCCAAAACTAAGTAAGGAAGAATAGAAAATTTGAACAAGCCAATTACTAGTTATAAAATTGAATCAGTAATAAAAACAACAACAACAATAACAAACTCCTTTCAAACCAAAGTCCAGGACCAGATGGCTTCACAGATAAATTATATCAAGCATTTTAAAAAAAATGAAAGCCTATTCTTCTCAAACTATTTCAAAAAACAGAAGAGGAAGGAAAACTTATAAATTCATTCTTCCAGGCCAGCATTACCATTACCAAAACCAAAGACAGTATAAACAAACAAAAACAAAGGCCAATATCCCTGATGAACACAGATGCAAAAATCCTCAACAAAATATGAGCAAACCGAATTCAACAATACATTAAAAGATCATTCACCACAATGAAGTGAGATTTATTTCACACATGCAAGGGTAGTTCAATATTCAGAAATCAGTGAATGTTATACATCATATTAACAAAAGAAAAGACAGAAACCATACAATCATCTCAACAGATTCAGAAACAGTATTTGACAAATACAGTATCTGTTGATGATTAAAAACTCTCAATAAAGTGGGTTTATAGCAACATACCTCAACATAATAAAGTATGAAAAACAGCTCACATCACACTCAATGGTAGAAAACTGAAAGCTTTTCCTCTCAATTCAGAAACAAGACAAGAATGTCCACTCTCACCACTTTTATTAGACATAGTACTAGAAGTCCTAGCTTCAGCAATCCAACAAGGGAAAGAAAGGCATCTAAATTGGTAAGAAAGAAGTAAAACTGTCATTATTTGCAGAAGACGTGATGCTACATATAGAAAACCCTAAACACTCCACCAGAAACCTTAGAATTAATAAATGAGGGGCGCTTGGGTGGCTCAGTTAAGTGTCTGCTCTCAGTTCAGTCATGATCCCAGGGTCCTGGGATTGAGCCCCATGTCAGGGAGGGAGCAGGGAGCCTGCTTCTCCCTCTCCCTCTACCCTTCTCCCTCCTCCTACTTGCTCTCTCAAATAAATAAATAAAATTTTAAAGCACTAATAAATGAATCCAATAAAGCTTCAGGATATAAAAACTAATATACATAAGCCTGTTGTACTTCTATATAATATAAATAAAGTAGCAGGAACAGAAATTTTAAAAATCCCATTTAAAATTGCACCTAAGGGGTGCCTGGGTGGCTCAGTCAGTTAACTGTCTGCCTTCAGTTCAGGTCATGATCCCAGGTTCCTGGGATCAAGCCCCACATCAGGCTCCCAGTTCAGCAGGGGAGTCTGCTTCTCTCTCTCTCTGCCCCTCCCCCTGCTCATGCTCGCTCGCGCTCTCTCTCTCTCTCTCTCAAAATAAATAAATAAATAAATAGAATCTTTAAAAAAAATTGCACCCAAAAGAATAAAATACCTAGGTATAAATTTAAACAAGGAGGTAAAAGACCTAAACTCTGAAAACTATAAGATACTGATGAAATAAACTGAATATGGAGCTAATGGAAAAATATACCATGCGCATGGATTAGTTTCATTAAAATGTCCATACTTCCCAAAGCAATCCACAGATTCAGTGCAATCCCTATAAAAACCAATAGCTGAGGAATTTGAGAGGCAGGGTGGGAAGTTTGGGGAGTACAGAAGGAAAAAATGAAACAAGATGGGATTAGGAGGGAGACAAACCATAAGAGACTCAATCTCACAAAACAAACTGAGGGTTGCTAGGGGGTGGTGGGGTAGGGAGAGGGTGGTTGGGTTATGGACATTGGGGAGGGTATGTGCTATGGCGAGTGCTGTGAAATGTGTAAGCCTGATGATTCACAGACCAGTACCCCTGGGGCAAATAATACATTACATGTTAATAAAAGTAATTAAAAAAATATCAATAGCATTTTTCATGGAACTGGAACAAACAATCCTAAAATTATACAGGAACCACAAAAGACCTGGAATAGCCAAAGCAATCTTGAAAAAGAACAAGAAATCATAACCCCACACTTCAAGATATAATACAAAGCTATAATAATCAAAATGGTATGGTACTGGCACAAAAACAGACGAATGGAACAGGACACACTAAAATGGTCAATTAATCTACAACAAAGGAGCCAAGAATGTACAATGGGGAAAAGACAGTCTTTTCAATAAATGGTGCTGGGAAAATTGGACAGCTACATGCAAAAGAATGAAGCTGGACCACTGTCTTAACACCATACACAAAAGTAAACTCAAAATGAATTCAAGACCTAAGTGTGCAACCTGAAACCATAAAAGAAAACATAGTTATCTCTTGGACTTCAGCCTTACAACATATTTATAGATATTTCTCTTTGGGAAAGGGAAACAAAAGCAAAAATAAATTATTGAGACTATATGAAAATTAAAAAGCTTTTACACAGCAAAAACCAAAACCATCAACAAAACAAAAAGGCAACTGAGTGAATGGGAGAAGATATTTACCAAAGATATAGCTGAGAAGGGGCTAATGCCCAAAATACATAAAGACCCAAAATACATAAAGAACTTAAAAAGACAACACCAGAAAAATCCAATCAATCTGATTTAAAAATGGGTAGAGGACCTCAACAGTTATTTTTCCAAAGATATACGGATGGTTCATGACATATGGAAAAGATGCTCAACATCATTAATCATCAGAGAAATGCAAATCAAAACCACAATGAGATAATCCCCTTGCAACAGTCAGAATGACTAGTATTAAAAAGACAAGAAACATGGGCGCCTGGGTGGCTCAGTGGGTTAAGCCGCTGCCTTTGGCTCAGGTCATGATCTCAGGGTCCTGGGATTGAGTCCCGCATCGGGCTCTCTGCTCAGCGGGGAGCCTGCTTCCTCCTCTCTCTCTCTGCCTGCCTCTCTGCCTACTTGTGATCTCTCTCTGTCAAATAAATAATAAATAAAATTAAAAAAAAAAAAAAAAGACAAGAAACATCAAGTGTTGGCAAGGATGTGGAGAAAAGGGAACCCTCAGCATCGTGGTGGGAATGTAAATAGGTGAAACCATTGCAAAAAACAGTTTGGAGGTTCCTCAAAAAAATTAAAAATAGAAATACCATATGACCCAGTAATTCCACTACTGAAAATTTACCCAAAGAAAATGAAAACACTAATTTGAAAAGATATATGTACCCTTATGTTTATCATAGCATCATTCATAATAGCCAAATTATAGAGGCAGCCTACATGGCCATCAAAGATGAATGGATAAAGAATATATGCAGATCTAGAAGACACAAAGACACACACACACACACACAGAGGAATATTTGTCCTAAAAAAGAATGACATCTTGCCATTTGTGATAACACGGATGGATCTATAGAGTATAAGGGTAAGTAATGTAATTCAGACAGAGGAAGACAACATATGATTTCACTTACATATGGAATCTCTTAAATACAGAGAACTGGTGGCTGCCAGAGGGGACATGGGTGGGGGGATGGGTGAAATAGATGAAGGGGATTGAGAAGTACACGTTTCCAGTTATAAAATAAGTCATGGGGATCAAAAGTAGAGAACAGGGAATACAGTCAATAATACTGTAATAATGTTGTATGGTGACAAATGTTGACTACACTTCTGGTGAGCTTTGAGTAATGTATAGAATTGTGGAATCACTATGTTGTACATCTGAAACTAATACATTGTATGTCAACTATACTTAATAAACTTTTTTAAATGGTTGTTTGAAAAACTGAGAAACAAATAAAATCTAAAGGAACCTGTTAGGAGGAGATGCAAAAATGAAAAAAATTAAAGTGAATAGAATGTCAGAAACTCCTGTTCTTTATGCTTTCTTTCAACATCAGTTTTGTTGCATAACTATTAAATTCTTTACATGTTATAGGGCATTTTATTTTCAAAGCCTTTCATATAAACTTACCTTATTTTTCTTTAAGGTGTAGCAGGTAGTTCAGGGTAATTATTAGCATTTATGTAAGAAAAACTCAATTAAAAAAAAAGAAAGAAAGAAAGAAAGAAAAACTAAAAATGCTAAATGACTTGTCCATAGTCACACCGCAAAGTCTTGACTAAAACTCAAGCATACCAACTTTTGGTCAGGCACTTTCTGCCAAACCAAAGGTTCACAAACTTTTTGGTATTAGGAGTCCTTTACCTTTTCAAAAATTACTGAGGACCCCAAAATGCTTTTGTTTATGTGATTTATAACAATATTCATCTATTAAAAATTAAAACTGAGAAAATTCTGAAATATTTATTAAATTATTTTAAAATAACAGTAATAATCTCATTATATTTTAACATAAATCACGTATTTAAAAGAAGTAACTATAGTTTCCAAAACAAAAAAGTGAGAAGAGTGGCACTGGCTTAAATTTTATAAGTTTTTTCAATGTCTGGCTTAACAGAAAACAGTTGGGGACTCTCATATCTGCTTCTGCATTTATTATGTTGCTTTTACAACATATAGCTTCTGGAAAACTCCATCGTACATTTCTAAGAGCATGAGAGTAATTGGCAAATGTCTTCATATTATTGTGAAAATAGTTTTGTCCTCAGGGAATCCCTAGCAGGATCCTGAGAATTTCAGAGATAGCCCACCACACTTTGAGAACAATACTCTTTCGTACCAGAGCCAATGATACAGCATAGGGTATGCCAAAATAAATATGGCAATGGGGCACATGCTGGGCATGATCAGGATAAACCCACCCACATCAAAGCTCATCCTCCCTCCTCATTCCTGCCTCTTATCACTGATGTCAAACCTTCACTCATTTCTGAGGTACTAGAACTTAAACCAGTCTTCTCCCCACCCACCCCCCAACCCATACTTCAACAGGCTGTATGATGGGCTACACAGTTGTGCTACCCCACAGAATCCTTGGAAATGATAGTCAGTGTTCTCAGATCTTCAGCTCACCTCACGGTGCTAGGTTGAACTTGAGGCACTGCTCTGTTCCCCCACATTCCACTGCCAGTACTAGCTCCCTCAGCAGCTCTAACTGCTGATCCTAGCACAGCACAACACCAGTTTCTCCAGCTGAACCTGCCTCCGCGCAGTAGCTTTTGATGAAGCTATTTGCAGAAATGGGATTTGTTTTTTTTTTTTTTTTTAAGATTTTATTTATTTGTCAGAGAAAGGGAGAGCGAGTGAGCACAGGCAGACAGAATGGCAGGCAGAGGCAGAGGGAGAAGCAGGCTCCCTGCCGAGCAAGGAGCCCGATGTGGGACTCGATCCCAGGACGCTGGGATCATGACCTGAGCCGAAGGCAGCTGCTTAACCAACTGAGCCACCCAGGCGTCCCGGGATTTGTTTTTTAGTTGAAACTTTTATTGAGCTCCTATATAGGATCTTGTGTATACCTTTACTCAACTTGCCCGAAAGGCAACACCTTGCAAACCTACAATACAACATCACAACCAGGATATTGACAGTGATACAATCCACTGATCTTATTCAGATATGCTCATTTTACTTGCACTCATGTGTGTTTGTGTGTGTGTGCGTGCATTCATGAGCACACACGCCTGGTTACAGTAGTGGTCAACTGCAGTCCAGAAGCAGATGATACTCTTGACACATTGTCAAAAGGTCAATAGTAGCCTAACAGTATATAACAATGCCTACATGATTCGCCTCACTTCATCTCATCACGTAGGCATTTTATCATCTCATGTCATGACAAGAAGGGTGAGTACAGGACAGTAAGGCATTTTGAGACAGAGCACATATTCACATAACTTTTATTACTGTATAGTGTTATAACTGTTCTGTTTTATTATTAGTTTTATTAATCTTACTGTTCTTAATTTATTGGTTAAACATTATAACAGGTATGTATCTACAGGAAAAAACCTAGTGTATATAAGGTTCAGTACTGTTCAGTTGCAGGCATCCACTGTGGGTCTTGGAATGTATCCCGCCCAGATGAGGATGTCTACTCAGATTTAGTTCTATATAATTTTTTCACATGTGTATGTTCATGTATGCACCACCGCAGTCAGACCCTGAGCTGTTCCATCACCAAAGATCTGTGTTGCTTTTTAGAACCGCATCCATCTCTCTCTCATTTCCCTCCCCATCCCTAATCCCTGGCAACCACTAATCTGTTCACCATTTTTAAAATTCTGTCATTTCAAAAATGTTTTATAAATGGGATAATATAATATGTAACCTTTGGGGACTGACTTTTTTCACCCAACATAATACACGAGAGATTCATCGAAGTTGTTGTGTGTTTCAGTAGTTTGTTCCTTCTTATTTCTGAGCAGTAGTCCATGGTATGTATATACAGAGTTTGCTTAACCCTCTACCTACTGAAGAACATTTGGGTAGTTTCCAGTTTGGGGGCCATTAAAAACAGAGCTGCTATGAATAGTGGTGCACAGGTCTTTGTATAAACAAATTTTCATTTCTCTGGGATAAATGCCCCAAGACTGCAATTGCTGGGTTGCATGTCAATCATATGTTTTGTTTTATAAGAAAATGCTGAACAGTTTTCTGGAGTGCCTGAGATCAAGAAAATGGGAAACTTTTTAGATGACTAAAATCTCTGAGCAAAATTATCAAGGACTAATTACCAAGGACTAAAACTGACAAAGATGCAGTCCCAAGAACAGACTTGAAGAAGATTGATTGTCATCAATCCCAGAAGTAGGAACAGAGTGAGAAGAGGCCATGGAAAGAAGAATTAATGATTTTGTGCTATCAATATTGGGCCAGGATAATGCAAGGGCCAAATGGAAACACTGATAAATTCAACAGTATAAAAATCAAGATTCCTCATGGCAAAAAACACTGTATGTTTAAAAAAAAAAAAGAACACCCCTGGGAAAATATGTCTGCAACTCATATCACATAGAGCAAACTATATGCTAATATATAATAATAAACTAATATATAATATATAATGTATATAATTATATATTTTATGTATTATGTAATAATATATAATATAATAAACTAATATATAATAATAAACTAATATAAAGAACTCCTAGAAACTGTTAAGTTATAAATCAGCAAAAGAAAGATGGGCAAAGATGTGAAGAGTCATTTCACAGAAAAGGAACTATCAATGCCTCAGCTATAAGAAAAGATGTACAACCTTATTCATCATAAGCATAAGAGAAATCAAAACTTGACTGCAAGGCCATTTGTCACCTTTCACATTGGTAAAAACCAGAAGTATGATTAAAATCTCTGTGGGTGGAACTATGAAGAAACAGGCATTGCTTAGCCTGTAAGTCATGAACACCCCCATTGATGGCAATTTGACATGGATATCAAAATTACAAATCTTTAAAGCCCTTGATGCAGCAATTTCACTACTAGGAATTTACACATAAATTAGCACACATGCTAAATTTTGTATAAGATATACACCAAATTATTTGTTACAGTGGTGACTGTCATATTAAAATATGTGCAAACACTCAGTGTCCATCAATAGGGAACTTGTTAATTAAACCAAGGTATATCCACAGATATATGACCACAGAAAACAACAAAGGAGCTCTGTATATTTTCACACAGAAAAGTCTCCATATGATATTAGGTAATACCTCCTTTGGCAGCCTAGGCTGCCATCCAGACTGAGGAAGACCTGAAAAGTTGGGGATCATGTGATCCATAGCCATGGCCACATGAGCAAACAGCAGAAGCACCCAGAAGGCTGGGGTAAACAGACATCACTCAGGTTACTTGGGGAAACTTGGTATGAGGTCTTACCACTTAGGAATTAGAGCTTCTGCCCACCTGTCAACCTTGATGAATTGTGGACCTTGGTTAGTGAGCAGACATGGGTAAAGTGGCCAAAAACAAGCTGGGAGCTGCTCCTATCACCAATGTGGTGCAATTCAGGCTTCTTCAAAGTTCTGGGGAAGGTAAAGCTCTCAAAGCAGCATGTCAACGTGAAGGTCAAAGTCTTCAGCAGGATTAATAAAGAGAATATGGGGGGGGGTGCTGTGTCCTGGTAGCTTAAAGCCATAGGGAGGGAGGTTCATTAAATGTTAACAAGTGCTTTAAAAAAAAAAAAAGATATTGGGGCACATGAGTAGCTCAGTGCGTTAAGCCTCTGCCTTCGGCTCAGGTCATGATCTCAAGGTCCTGGGATCAAGCCCCGCATTGGGCTCTCTGCTCAGCGGGGAGCTTGCTTCCCCTCTCTCTCTCTGCCTGTCTCTCTGCCTACTTGTGATCTCTCTCTTTCAAATAAATAATTTTTTAAAAAATAAACAAGATATTAGAGACGCCTGGGTGGCTCAGTGGGTTAAGGCCTTTCTGCCTTTGGCTCAGGACATGATCCCAGGGTTCTAGGATCGAGCCCCGCATCGGGCTCTCTGCTCAGCGGGGAGCCTGCTTCCCTCCCTCTCTCTCTCTGCCTGCCTCTCTGCCTACTTGTGATCTCTGTCTGTCAAATAAATAAATAAAAACTCTTTTAAAAAAAAAACAACCCAAGATATTAATAAAAAAAGGTATATAGGATACTGTATTGAGTAAACTACCATGTGTAAAAAATGTATTTTCCTTCCAAAAACTTTTAAGTAAAGAAACTCATTTTAACAAAAGGTGACCAAGGGCTTTCTCATCATCTGTAAATAACATCTTACCTATAGGGCAGTTCTCCTCTCTTTCCTTGTCTCAAGTATCCCCAACTACATAAGCCAAAACCAGTTACTTATCTTCCATTTTCACCAAGGTTTATATGGCTGAATATACCTTAAAGCAGTAACTTCAAGGCAATTAAAAGCCTCATAACAAAACTGTAAACTGGTAGAAGGTGGAGACCATATTTTACCTATCTTTTTACCTCTACCATACAGCACCTGGCATGTAAAGTGTTCTCAGTTTAGGTTAGGAGGATGCATTCTACTGTTGAGATTCCAAGCAAAGAGTGAGCTGAGGAAGAGTCAGAAAGAAAAAAGCTTTCTCAGAGAACAGAGAAACCTACTCTGTGTTCTCCACATATACTTAAGAAAGAGACCTGGTCTCAATCTGAATCTGCTCTTCTAAAGAGAATGAGGAAGATTCCCAGTGCTTGAGACCACTGGGAGCTTGCATACAAGAATGGAAAAGTCAGAGCCAGCCCAAGCTTCTAGAAGGCTGAAGCAGAGAAGCCACAACCCACTGTGGCTCATAAAACAAAACCTTTACCCTTCCTCTTTAAAAAAGAAAAAAAAAATGGGAAAAGGGCTTTTTAAAAAGCTGCTGAGTCTAGAAGGCACATCAACATGGTTCAAATTGGGTTGCAGCCAACTTCAAAGACAAAGAAATTATACTTTAAATCACTCTCATAAATTACAATTGTACCCCTCCCAATCATCCAGAACCACCCCAGGTAGATAAGTCTAATATATATATATATATATATATTTTTTTTTTCCCCCCATCTAGATTCAACAGGTAACATTTTATTCTACTTCACCTTTGTCTGTTTTCTTTTCCTGAGCTATTAAAAAATTAGAGCTGTTATAACACTTCAGTCCTAATACTCTATTCTTCCACATATTTAGGATTAGCTTTTCATGTAAAATTTCTAAACTATGTCTTCCTTACTGTGTAAGAGAACAGGCTCATTACCCTCAGTTTCCTAATTCTTCTTTAGCTTTAAAACAGTGATGCATACAAAGTATTTACTGAGTTAAAAACCTCATCTAATAGATTCCATATTTACCAGCAGTAAATACTGGAGGAATTTCTTAAGACCCTATTAGATCCTAGTTGAAGCTACTCTGTTTATACAGGAATGGAGAGTGGGCTCCACAGAATGAGTGAGGACCAAGACTAATTATTACACAGATCCAGCAAACTGCCATCTGCACCTCCCTCTTTGTGCAAAGTGTTGAGTGGAAAAATCATCAGGGTTAAAGATCTGGGAAATATTTTGCTGAGCAATCTTATTCTTTTTGAAATATCAGGTAGGAAAAGTGCATTTTTCTTAAAGTAAAAAACAGAACCATATGGGTATTAATCTAGGCTATTAACAAACTGAATTCCTTTACTTTTAAAGGCTTAGCTCCTTCCAAGACTAAAAACGAGTATTATGAGTAGTGAGGCCTCTATTTGAGAAACAGTATAATAAGCTCCATTTCCTGCTACAGAATCCTAAAATCTACACATAAGTAATCTATGACCAATGTTACTGTGAAGGTATAATTGAGCAACAGTTTATAAAAAAAGAAATTCTCCCCCAAACCAATAAGATTTAAAAAAAAAAAAAAAAGATTTTATTTATTTATTTGGGAAAAACAAGAGAAATCACAAGTAAGGAGGAAGGAGTAGAGGAAGAAGCAGACTCCCCGTTGAGCAGGAAGCCTAAGGCAGGACTTGATCCCAGGAGCTGGGATCATGACCCGAGCCAAAGACAGATGCTTAATCAACTGAACCTCCCAGGCACCCCCAATAAGGTTTTTCATTCTGTTGATCATGGTCTATTTCAAAGACAGAAGCACATAAGCCATGTGTATTCCTTAATATAAACTCTAGTTCTCAGGGCACCTGTGTGGCTCAGTCGGTTAAGCATCTGCCTTCAGCTCAGGTCACCATCCCGGGGTCCTGAGATCACACCCCACATCAGGCTTCCTGCTCAGTGGGCAGCCTGCTTCTCCCTCTCCCTCTGCCCTTCCCCCTGCTTGTACTGTCTTATAGTCTCTGTGAAATAAACAAATAAATTTTTAAAATAAATAATTAAATAAAATAAACTCCAGTTCTCAAAAGTTCTCTTCCTTTAAATTTATTTATTTATTTATTTATTTTTAAGGATTTTATTTATTTATTTGTCAGAGAGAGAGGGAGAGAGAGCGAGCACAGGCGGACAGAATGGCAGGCAGAGGCAGAGGGAGAAGCAGGCTCCCTGCCGAGCAATGAGCCCGATGTGGGACTCGATCCCAGGACACTGGGATCATGTTCTGAGCCGAAGGCAGCTGCTTAACCAACTGAGCCACCCAGGCGTCCCAAGTTCTCTTCTTTTAAAGAGAGGAAAAGTCTAAAAATATTAGCCCAACTTGGACAGGATCTTAGGATGTAGACTGGTAATCAGTTCCTTTAGGGTATCTAGAAAAAGAGTGCCCTCCATGACTGGTTCCCTTAGGAACTTTTACCTCCATTCAGATACATGTCAGAGGAGCACCAATCTCACCTAGGAGTAGAAGCCATCCAGATAGGCTATCATCATGGTTTTGGTTAAACCATGAGGTCTAAGAGACCACCAGTGCAGACAAGCCCACAATAATATGCCAACTCACCACAATGTTTGGTGTGAAGAGAAACAACCTCCTAACCATTTCCAATAAGTACCAGAGGGCCAATAAAGAACTTTCTCATTAAGTTTGCTATAGACTGAATGTTGTATACCCCAAATTCATTTGCAGAGACTTAATCCCTAATGTGATGGTAGGAGGAGGCAGGGCCTTTAGGAGGTAATTAGGTCAAGACGATGGAGCCCCCATGAATGGGATTAGTGCCCTTATAAGAGACCTCAAAGGGCTTATTTGCCCTTTCTACCATGTAAGGGCACAACAAAAAATGGCCATCTATGAACAAGGAAGCAGGCCCTCACCAGACACTAAATCACTAAATCTGCCAGTATCCTGACTTTGGATTTCCCGGCCTCTAGAACTGTGATAATTAAATATCTAAGACAGGGAGCTTAGTCCCTGAAAAAAGCCAAATTCAGCCCTATCATTACTGGCTGTGTGATTTGGATGGTTTATTTTAGATCTCTGAGCTTCAGTTTTCTCATATGTAAAGCCTGAATAATAATCATCTCCCTTTACAGTTTGCCAATCATACAGTAGGATCTTGATAAATATATGTTCCCTTTACTCTTGCCTTTCTTAAGACTCAGAGAAGTAGAGGGGCACCAGGCTTCAGGGGAATTTGTGGTAAGTTATAGGAAGCAGTTTATTCATTTAGGCCACTTGTCTATGACTAATGACTTTGATTTATGGTACCAAAGATACAAAAGTAGAAGATGTTATAACCAAAGCAGATACAACTTCTCCAAAGGTGTTCAGTACCTACAGATGACACAACTCAATGTCTTCCAGAAATCCTGTCCACTATTAAGAAGTTAACTTAGCTTTTCATAATCTTCTCCACTTTCTCCTTCCAAAAATGAGGTAGAATCAGCTCATCGTCCTTTAACAATTTCCAGGTTCAAAGTCTTGCTCTCTAGTTAAATTTCGGCCAGGGGAAGGAGGCAGCATGATAAAATGAAAAGAGTATGAGCTTTGGAGTAGGGTAGACCTGGGAATTTGAATCCGGAGACAGCCATTTACTACCTATGTGATGTAAAAGTAGGATTTTAACTTCCTTGAACTGAAACAGTTTATCCATTTTTTTAAAAAATTTAATACTATCTAGTTAAAAGAGTACTATGATAATTATATGAGGTTATGCATCTGGCACAGAACAGGAACTCAGTTCATGTTAATTTCTTCAGTGTCCCCATCTCCAACTACCAGCTGTTGCCATAGTTAAATAAGCAGGCTGCAAAATCTGCCTGAATAACTGGCCAACCCTACCACACTACAAGTACTTGCTAGCACCTCCTTCTGTATACCAGCACTGTGGGAAATCATAAAGAAGTTATCCTCTTCCCCAAGCAGATTACCAGAAGCAGCAGGAGTTAAATACAATGCCAATGAGAATAAAAGCTAAAATTTAAAAAGGAAGGAAAAGTCTCAAAACCCAATTCATAAATGGGCAGATGATGTAGTAGACACTTCTCCAAGGAAAATATACAAATGTCACTTAGCACATTAAAGATGCCCAACATCACTCATTAGGGAATTGCAAAACAGAACCACAATGAGATACCACTAAACCACGAGGATGGTTATTACCCTAACAATAGAAAATAACAAGTATTGGTGAGGACACGGAAAAATTGGAATGCCTGTACACTGGTGATAAGAATATAAATGGTGTTGAAATGAGAACAAAGGACTTAGAATATTACATCAACTTAGTCGATAAAGCAGTGGCAGGGTTTGAGAGGACTGATTTCAATTTTGAAAGAAATTTTACTTTAAAATGTTTTCAGCCTTGGGGCGCCTGGGTGGCTCAGTGGGTTAAGTTTCTGCCTTCGGCTCAGGTCATGATCTCGGGGTCCTGGGATCAAGCCCTGCATCAGGCTCTCTGCTCAGCAGGGAGCCTGCTTTCCCCCTGCCCCCGCCTGCCTCTCTGCCTACTTGTGATCTCTGTCTGTCAAATATATCAATAAAATCTTTAAATAAATGAAAAGAGATAAAATGCATCAGCCTTACAAGCTATAAATTATTTGTGAAAGGAAGAGTGAGTCAATGCAGAAAACTATACTGTTTTGTTTTGTTTTAAGATTTTATTTGAGGGGGCGCCTGGGTGGCTCAGTGGGCTAAGCCGCTGCCTTCGGCTCAGTTCGTGATCTCAGGGTCCTGGGATCAAGTCCCTCATCGGGCTCTCTGCTCAGCAGGGAGCCTGCTTCCCTCTCTCTCTCTCTGCCTGCCTCTCCATCTACTTGTGATTTCTCTCTGTCAAATAAATAAATAAAATCTTTAAAAAAAAAAAAAAGATTTTATTTCAGAGGGAGAATCAGAGGGCGAAGCAGACTCCCAGCTGAGCAGACAGCCCAATGTGGGACTCAATCCCAGGACCCAGAGATCATGACTTGAGTTGAAATCAGACACTCAACAGACTGAGCCACCCAAACACCTCTATATTGTTTTCTTATTTTAAAGAAATGACCACAGCCACCCC
The DNA here is from genome assembly GCF_030435805.1 of Mustela lutreola. Classification (NCBI taxonomy): domain Eukaryota; kingdom Metazoa; phylum Chordata; class Mammalia; order Carnivora; family Mustelidae; genus Mustela; species Mustela lutreola. Next base: position 95,360,699 of record NC_081297.1, read on the forward strand.
AATCTTCAGCAACCACTACCCTAATCAGTCAGCAGCCATTAACAACAAGGCAAGAACCTCCATCAGCAAAAAGATTATCACTTGCTAAAAGCTCAGATAGTTAGCATTTCTTAGCAATAATTTTTATTAAGGTATGTACATGGTTTCTTTTAGACTTAATGCTTTGGACACTTAATAAACTATAGTACAGTGTAAACATAACTTTTATATGCCCTCAGAAATAAAAAATTTCACTTGACTCACTTTACTGCAATATTCAGTTTACTGCAGTGGTCCAGAACAAAATCCACAATATCTCTGAGGTATGCCTGTATGTGGCAAAACCGTCCTTCAAAAGTGTGGAAGAAATTAAGACATTCCCAGATAAAAGCCTAGGGAGTTCATTACCATAGACCTGTCCTTCAAGAAATGCTAAAGACAGTCCTCTAGATAGAAATGAAAGGATACGGGGCATCTGCCTTCAGCTCAGGTCATGGTCCCAGGGTCCTGGGATCGAGCCCCGAATCAGGCTCCCTTGTCCAGCGGGGAGCCTGCTTCTCCCTCTCCTCTGTCAAGTAAATAAATAAAATATTTTCTTAAAAAGAAATGAAAGGACAGTTGAAGGTAACTTTGAGTTGTATGAATAAAGATCTCAGTAAAGGTAAATATGGGCAGTTATAAAGGCTAGCATTATTGTAACAATTGTAACTCCATTTTTTGTTTCCTACCTGATTTATGAGATTAATACATTTTTAGAAATTATTAGCTTATGTTTTTGGACAATGTTAAAAATGTAATGTTGTGGGGTGCCTGGGTGGTTCAGTGGGTTAAAGCCTCTGCCTTCGGCTCAGGTCATGGTCTCAGAGTCCTGGGATCGAGCCCCGCATCTGGCTCTTGGCTCAGCAGGGAGCCTGCTTCCCCCTCTCTCTCTGCCTGCCTCTCTGCCTACTTCTGCCTACTTGTGATTTCTCTGTCAAATAAATAAATAAATAAATAAATAAATAAATAAATAAATCTTTTAAAAAAAAGAAAAGACAAAACTGAAAAATATAGAAGCCTGTGAAAATTTAAAAACACACTCTTAAGCAACCAATGGATCAAAGAAAAACAATTACAGGGGAAATCTAAAAATACTTAGAGATGAATGAAACCTCAAATACAATATACCAAAACTTAAAGGACGCCACAAAGCATTGCTAAGTGCAAAATTTGTAACTCTAAACACTTACATTTTTGAAAATGGCTCTCAAATCAACAAGCTAACATTATAACTTAAAGAACTAGAAAAAGAAGAATGAACCAAAAACAAAGCTAGCAGAAGGAACAGTAACAATTAAAACAAAGATAAATGAAATCTCTTAGAGAACAGAAAGATAGAGAAAATAGACAAAACCAAAAGCTGATTCTTTAAAAATAGCTACCACGTCACAATGCTTTAGATAGATGAAATTAAGAAAAAAAGACAGAAGACTCAATGAAATCAGAAACAAAAGTGGGGATATTACTACTGCATCTACAGAAATAAAAAATATTAGAAGAGAATAGTATGAGCAATTTCACATCAACAAGTTGGATAGCCTAGATGAAATGGATAAATTCATGGAAATACAAAAACTACCAAGACTATCATGAAGAAATAGAAAATTGGAATACACCTCTAATTAGCGAGGAAACTGAATCAATAATTTAAAAACATCTCCAAACAACAAAAAAAGTCTTGGGCCTGATGGCTTCACTGGTGAATTTTACAAAATACTTAAAGAAGTAACACCAGCTCTCAAAATTTCCCCCCAGATTGAGGAGAAACACTCCAACTCATTTTATAAGGCATCATATCCTAGAAGAAAAGCCAAAAGCACTACAAGAAAACTTCTGACCATTATCACATATGAACAGTGATGCAGAAAGCCTTCAGAAAATGTGAGCAAGCAGAACTCAACAGCATATTAAAAGGATTACATGTGGGGTGACTGGGTGGCTCAGGTTAAAGCCTCTGCCTTCAGCTCAGGTCATGATCCCAGGGCCCTGGGATAGAGCTCTGCCTTGGGCTCTCTGCTCAGCAAGGAGCCTACTTCCCCCCTCTCTCTCTGTCTGCCTCTCTGCGTACTTGTGATCTCTGTCATATAAATAAACAAAATCTTTAAAATAAAAAAAGGGGGGCTCCTGTGTGGCTCAGTGGTTAAAGCCTCTGCCTTCGGCTCAGGTCATAATCCCGGAGTCTTGGGATGGAGCCCCGCATCAGACTCTCTGCTCAGCAGGGAGCCTGCTTCCTCCTCTCTCTCTGCCTGCCTTTCTGTCTACTTGTGATCTCTGTCAAGTGAATAAATAAAATCTTTAAAAATAAAATAAAATAAAATAAAATAAAGGATTATATGTCATGACCAAGTGGGATTTATTCCCAGAATGCAAAAATGGTTCAACATGGGAAATTGTTTGGTGTAATACACATTAACAGAACAAAAGATAAAAGCTACCTGATAACCTCAATTAATACAGAAAAAGCATATGACAAAATTCAACACCCTTTTATGATAAAAACACCTAACAAACTAGGAATAGAAGGAAACTAATAAAAGTCATACATGAAAAACCAGAAAAAAACCATATTTAATGGTGAAAGACTTAAAGCTTCTCTTCTATGATCAGGAACAAGGCAAGGATGCCCACTTTCACCATTTCTAGTCAACACAGTATTGGAAGTTCTAGCCGGAGCAATTAGGCAGAAAAAAGTAATACACAACATCCAGACTGAAATGGAAGAAATAAAATTGTCTCTATTTGCAGATGATATGATCTTATATGTAGAAAATCCTCAAGATTACACACAAAACATTTTAGAATGAATTCAGCAAAGTAGCAGAATACAGTTAATGCACAAAAATCAATTATAATGAAAACTCTGAAACACTACTGAAAAAACTGAGGAAGCTAAAAATAAATGAAAAGACAGCTCATGTTTCATGAATTGGAAGACTTAATACTGGGATTTTTAAGTTTGGTTTTTTTTTTTTTTTTTGGTTAAAGTTTTTATTTATTTATTTGACAGATAGAGATCACAAGTAGGCAGAGAGAGAGAGAGAGAGAGAGAGAGAGAGGAGGAAGCAGACTCCCTGCTGAGCAGAGAGCCCGATGCAGGGCTCGATCCCAGGACCCTGGGATCATGACCTGAGCCGAAGGCAGAGGCTTTAACCCACTGAGCCACCCAGGAGCCCCTTAAGTTTTTTTTTTTTTTTCATTCAAGTATGATTAACAAAGTATTTTATTAGTTTCAGGTGAATTCAAAAATTCTATACATTTCTCAGTCCTCATCAAGAAAAGTGTCCTCTTAATCCCCTTTATCACCCATCCACCTATTTACCTCGCCTCTGGCAACCACCAGTTTGTTCCCTGCATTTAAGAGTCTGCTTTTTGGGGCACCTGGGTGGCTCAGTGGGTTAAGCCACTGCCTTCGGCTTGGGTTGTGATCTCAGGGTCCTGGGATCAAGCCCCGCGTCGGGCTCTCTGCTCAGCAGGGAGCCTGCTTCCCCCTCTCTCTCTGCCTACTTGTGATCTCTCTCTCTCTCTGTCAAATAAATTAATAAATAAAATCTTTTAAAAAAAAAAAGTCTGCTTTTTGTCTATTTTTGTTTCTTAAATTCCTTAAATTCCGTATGTGTAAAATCATACGCTATTTGTCTTTATTTCTCTTAGCATTATAACTCCTAAGGTCCAACCATGTTGTTGAAAATGATTAGATTTCATTATTTTTTATGACTAATATTAATGTGTGTGTGTGTATGTGTGTCCATTCATCTACAAATGGACACCTACGAATGGACACTTCTATACTGAGCTATTGTAAATAATGCCACAATAAACATAGGGGTGCATATATCTGTTCAAATTAGTGTTTTTGTTTTCTTTGGATAAAAACCCAATGGTGGAATTACTATATCATATGGTAACTCTGTTCTTATTTTTTTGAGGAACCTCCATACTGTTTTCCACAGTGGCTTTACCAATTTGTATTTCCACCATGGTGCACAAGTGTTCCCTTTCCTTCACATCCTGGCAAATACTTGTTATTTCTTGTTTTTTGTTTTTTCTTTTTTTTTTTATTTTAGCTATACTGACAGTTGTAAAATATCTCATTGTGCTTTTAAAAAAAAAAATCATTCATTCATTCAGAGAGCAGGGAGAGGAGCAGGGGAAGAGGGAGACAGAGAAATTCAAGCAGACTCTGGAGCCTGAGTCAGACGCTTAACTGACTGAGCCACCCATAGTCCTTTTAATTTGCGTTTCTCTGATGACTAGTGATATCGAGCACCTTTTCAATTGTCTGTTGGCCATGTGTTCATCTTGACTGGAAAAATGTCTAAGCACTCTGCCTATTTTTTATTGGAGTATTTAATTTTCTGGTATTGAGTTCATAATACCATCTAAAGTAATCTACAGATTCACTAAAACCTCTATAAAAATGTCAACATTTTTTGCAGAAATAGAAAACCCATCCTAACATGTATATGGAATCACAAAAGACTTCCAATAGCCAAAGCAATTCTAAAAAAGAAAGACAACGCTAGAGGACTCACACTTCCTGATTTTAAAACTTACTGCAAAGCCACAGTAATCAAAACAATATGGTACTGGCATAATGACAGACATCTAGATCAACAGACTAGAACAGAGCTCAGAAATAAACGCTCACATACATGGTCAAACAATTTTGTACAAGGGTGCCAAGACCATTCAGTAAGGGAAAGGACAGTCCTTTCAACAAACAGTGCTGAGAAAACTAAGATATCTGAATGCAAAATAATTAAGTTGAACTCTTACCTAACACCACATACAAAAATTAACTCCAATTATATCAAAGACCTAAACCTATAAAACTCTTAAAAGAAAACATAGGGCAAAGGTTCATGACATTGGTTTGGCAATGATTTCTTTGATAGGACACCAAAGATAAGAGAGCAAAAGAACAAACCAGACAAATTGGACTTCATGAAAATTTTCAAAGTTTGTGCATCAAAAGCACTATCAAGAGAGTAAAAAAGCAGCCCACAAAGTGGGAGAAAATATCTTCAAAGGGCATGTATCTGATACAGGATTAATACTCAGAATAGATAGAGAACTCCTAAAATCCATTGTAAAAAAAAATAGAAACAACCCAATTTAAAAATAGTCAAAAGACCTGAACAGACATTTCTCCAAAAAAGGATATACAAATGGCCAATTAAGATATGAAATGATAACCAGCATCACTAGTCAGAACAACAATATTCCACCTCACACTCATTAGGCTATGGCTACTATAAAAAAAAAAAAAAAAAACCAAACCCAAAGACGAAAAACAAAACAAAAAAGCAAAGACAACCCAGAAAATAACAAGTGTGAAGTGTTGGGTCCCCCAATAATGGGTCCGTGATTAAAGGAGCAAGACTGATACAAAGCGAAGGTCAAGCAAAGCTTTATTTCGCACCAAGCATCGAGAATCAAACCAACCGTCAAACCGTCAAACCGACTGGTCCAGGCCGCCCCTTACAGAAAGGGCAACCCCTCCCTGCCTTACAGACTAACTTTTATAGAGCAAAGGCCATCTGGTTGGGTCTGGCCACACACACAGGTGGCCAATGAGATTGTAATACAAAGAGAAAGCTGTACAGTCATGCTAGGTCACACATGGGTGGCCAATTGAGTTACAATTCACCCCATAGTAACTATTGGAACTAGCCTATCACCTTAGTCAGAATTGGTGCCCAAAGGGCGGGGGCCCACACTCCTTGTTAGCTAGGGAGACAGTACGTGGGCTTTACTGATTGGATGTCCCCACCTGACCGGAATTATTCCTGCATTCAGGCTGTTATCTCCACCTAACCTGACCCACCCTTGTATTGGGGCTTTGTTACCTGGGACTGGTTTCCCGGACTTGCTTTTAAGTAAGTTCCCCTGGGGGGGCAGGGTCAGTTTAAGTTTTACTGCATAAACAACAAAATGGCTGTTCAACCGAGATGGGGCCCGCTCTGGCTAAATAGGCCCTTACATGGAGCTCTTTTGCATTGTTGATAGCAATGTAAAATGGTACAGTCACCGTGGAAAAGAGCATGGCAGTTCCTCAAAAAAATTAAATACAGAATTACCATATGATTACCAACAGCTCCATCTCTAGGAACACACACTAAGAATGGAAAGCAGGCTCTCCAAGAGACATTTGTACATTCACATTCACAGTAGTTAAGGCATGGAAGCAATCTAAGCAACCAGCAACAGTTGAATAGATAAGTAAAATGTAGTAAATACAATTTATATTATTCAGTGGGAATTAAAAATGGGAAATTCTGACATTTTCTACAACATGGATAAACTTTGAGAAGGTATGCTAAGTGAAATAAGGCAGACAGAAATGTCTGTATGATTCCACTTACATGAGGTACACAGAATAGTCAAATTCATGGAGGAAAAAGGTAGAATAATGGTTGCCAGGTGCTGAGGGGAGGGGGAATAGGAAGTTACTGTTTAATGGGCATAAAAGAGTTTCAATTAGGAATGATGGAAAACGATAGTGGTAATGTCACACAACAATGTGAAATACTTAATGCCACCAAATCACACTCTCCAAAAGGGTTAGACTGGTAAATTTTATGCTATGCATATTTTACCACAATAAAAAGTCAAGTAGATAAATTTCAATACCCTTCTAATAAAGCAGCCTCCCCTCCCCCCCAAAAAAGGGTGGTTAGTAGGGAACAAAATCTAAAATACGAATAGATAAACCAAGGGAAAAACAAGTCTTATTTCCTGCTCTGAAAACTGAGTGAGTTGAACCATATTTTCTTTCAAGTCTAAACTTTGAAAATTGCATGTTTCTATGAGGAGGAAGATAAAGAAGTATTCTATACTGCTAGACTAGGGTTTGGGCTTGGTTTTTCTTTTTTTTTGTTTTTTTAATTACAGGACCAAAACTAATTTACAATTATTTGCATAAAGGAACATTTAAATTTAGAAGACCCTTACTCTGAGTGTGAGAATAAAAGAAATGCATTCGTAGTTCAGAAGGCACACTTTTCAACATCTCTCCGTGAATGAACACAGAAAGCTCACACCGTCTCATTTGTCTAGAAGTACCAACACCAGCCCGGAAAAATGGAGCACCTGAGTCCTCCCTGCGACCTGGCAGCTAGGAATGATGTTACATATGTTAGTGGGTTTGACATTTCCCAATACAGGATAACTTAATACAGGTACTTTAAAACTTGTTTTAAAAATACATTTTATTTTGGAGGGAACAAGCTCATTAAAAAGATACATGAGTACACCGGCTCTTATTTTGCATTATTTTAGTGTTTAGGAATTCTGAACTTGGATAGCATGCCCTCCAACTGAAAATCTGGTCCTTCAAAATACATACGTGTTCCATAACAAAAATAAAACTAGAGTGTATTGTTGAAAAAACAGAAATTTTTGGTATAGGCCTCTGAGTAAGCTTGAGAGAAAAGTCAGGTTGTGTTTCAACTGGACACCATACCATACCCTGTTGTTCTCCTTTCACTGAAATATCAACATCCCAAACTACAGCTTTCCAGACAAAATGAGGATGCTTGTTTGGAGCACCAAATGATCCTTCCCTTTCTAAAAGATTTTATTTTGAGGAGCTAAAGTGTTTTGTTTTGTTTTGTTTTAATTGGCATTGTACACCTAATGCTACTTACAGTTGTTTGAAGTATACGCAACTTCCTAAAAATACAGACTTTGCAAGGCATACCAACACTGACGATAAAGAGGGGAGGCTATCTTTAGAGTCAACAGCAAATCCCATTGGGGAGCTGAAGTTTTTCTTTTTCATATTTTCAGAAAGACAAATCATAGATTCACTTTAAATAAAAACAAAGGAAGTATTAGCAAAAGGACACAACCAAAAAGAAATCTGAAATATTAATGCCATGACTTTGCTGCTCTTAAGAGTCCCCCTTCTTGTAAGTGTTAACTCATGGCTTCCTTGAAGGATTACATCCCCTGCACTCCAATGGATAATGGGAAATACAGATAATGTATGGATAATGGATAATGTTTATAATGGAGAAAACACCCTGATCAGATGGAAAGTTCTCACCTGTTAACAGCTTAAAATGTTGAGGCATTTCTACTGATTGATAACAACTGATAACTAAGAACAAGACAGATTTTAGAATAAAAAAACAAACCTGACTTTCCACACATGAAGTCTACTAATAAAACAATCTCAACTTCTACTCCACTTATATACAATTGGCAGGAAATAGAGAATATTCCTTCTATATATAGAGAGAGTTAATACCTATCTAGAGAAAGTTGAGGAGCTACATACAGTCCAGCAAAATGTCACATATGAGAGCCCATTTGCCTGATATACAGAGAAGCCGAAGAATCAAGGGCCTTTCTCCCACCCACCCTGCAGCTAGAATGCAAGCACAAGGCAGAATTACATCAATTTATGCATCCACGGCCAACTCTAAGTGGGGAACAAATGTTGCAAAACAGGGACCTTCTACAAGGTGCACTGCCAGGTGACAGCAGTTTCTGGAAAAATTGGTTCTAAGGCAGCAATAGAAGGAGAACCAATGGCAAAGCTCAGTCTACACTGCCAGCCAGCACTGTTTGTGGTACAGGGCATGTCAAGTGTTTGGTCATGACAGCAGTAGTGACTTCACTGGGTTAAGTTCTGTAGCATGATTTTGGCCATTATGCTTAGGCAGGTGACCCAAAAATCTGATTCTAGAGCTCTTTGATTCTGTCCGCTATTCACTATGCTTCTAATAAATTCTTTGTATGCCTAAATCAGCCATCAGATCTAACTGATTGATATACTTAACCACAATTTTTCTATCAGTGAAAAAGGGGTAACATTATATACCTTGAAGATAGCAGAGAGAACTAAATGAGGTAATATATGTTTGCAAGCTTTTAAAAGAAAAAAAAGTGATTCAGCCAGCAAAATTGAATCTATTAGGGAATAACAGAGGAACTGCAATTTGGGTCAAACAAACTATGGTGCACTGTGGGCAAGTCTGGGCAAAAAAGGAGGACAGAATTTTTTTATAGAGAAAAGTTGTGAGGGGTTGTTTTGAACAAAAATTCATTGGGGGAAAAATGGGAGTTCAATTGGGGGAAGAATGGGGTTGGCAGCTTCTCATTGGCTGTGGGTGGTTGAGGAGGTGGTGGCTTCCCATTGGCTGCAGCGAAGGCAGCGTGCCTGATTCAGAGGAAACCTTCCTTCTTCCTGGGGACTATGCAAGTTGTAACCAGTGGTGTATGCATAAGAGCCCATCCTCTATGATCTCAGGACTCCAATTTTGAGTTAGATTTCCTTGACACATTTTCACATGTTGAAGCCCTTTGTAAACAATAAGCCACATACTGTTACAATTTACTAAAATTTAACTCTGTCAAGTGCTACATAAAGCATTTTATTTCATGAGTAAGAAACACAACAGCTAACATTAATGATGACATTTTCTTAGCCAAGCACTGTGCTAACCATGTTACCTATTTTGTCTTGTCAGGATGACTTTAAAAGGCAGGTTTTATTATCCCCGATACAAAGTAAGTAGAGTAATAGTAACAATAATCGTGACAATACATCACATGAGGGAAATATGCACTGGAGTTACCAGAATAAATACTGTAAATTAATGATTTTTGGTGACAGAAATATTACTATAATTTAAGAGAGATAATATAGTAGCCAAACCATGAGCGGTCTAGTTGCCAACTCTTGAAATTCTAGTGTCCATAATTTGGCAACTTATTTGAGGGATTAATTTAAAATATCATTTTCCTCTTAACTTATGCTTATTTGAGACTCGATTATACTTTGGAATCAAAATGTTTTCAGTAGCAGCATAGCTCATTTATAACTAAATCTCACTTTTTATAAAGGGTTGTGTCTCTGGAATATATTCAGTTGAAGGTTCATTTTTGGCCTTACCATAGCATCCTTTTTGGTATTATCAACATTCCTGCTCTCCCCTCAGTTACCTGGTAAGTTCCTTGAGGGAAGGAATCATGTAATTCTGTCTCTGAAAGACCCAAGGCACATAAGTACCTTATTGCTATATACAAAGTAGTTCTCCACAGATGTTTGCTGTTTCGTATGTAGTACTGAGGAATGCTCATATCTGGGTGAGTTCTACAGCACAGATAGGTGCCCCCTTGGGCCTTGGCTTAGGATCTAACTTCTGAAGGCTTAAGTGCTCAGTTACTCCATTCTATTTCCCCTAAGCAAAGTCCCGATGTAAATTTATTTCTCACCAGAGCAAGAGACATTCTGTTCATATCTCTCCAAAGAAATGAACTCATTCCTGTCTCTAAAGTAAACTTACGTCATCCCTATTTGAAGATACGGGCTCTTCTTATGCAAGTAGTGAATGAGGTTTTATCTGCAAATCGCTTGACTGCAGCCTTTTGAAAATTTGGCAAAGGCAGTTTTATATGGAACTACAGATAAAAGTGATACCGAAGGTCAACAAAACCAAGGATTAAACGTTGTTCCTTTCCCCTAGCAACTACATAAAAATATACACACAATATATCCCGTCATCACCAAGTCAAAACTTGATTGATCTAGGGTAATTAAATCATATATTCAGCAAGTCCACTCCTTGGTTCTCTGACCTTTGGTCTGAAGTTCACAGAGATAACATATCTGAATCCCAGTGTGACCATAAACACAAAGATCTCTATCACAGGGCTGACTGAGAGAACAGGTTTCCACATTCCAAGTCCATCAAGCATGTGCCTTTGTTGTAGAAGATATTCGAGCAATAAAAATTCAAACTTTTCCCACTATCCCTAAAGCACACAGCTGTGAAAACATCCTCCTTTATGGAACATATCAGTTGATAATATTCTGAAAAAAATTTATGTGATCATTTGTTACTCTTTTCTCATTCTGTGCTTCAGTTTCCCCAGAAACAGGAAGGAGCCCCATAGGGCACTAGGGAGCGATGGGCAATCAGGGAAAGAAAATCTTTGGTGTCGCCAAACCAAAGAGGAACTGGGATGATGAAAGAGAAGCAAGCAGAGGCAATGTACCTCCATAAGTGACACAACACACCACCAATATGATACACTAACTGAAATACCCCAAGGCATGAACATCTTTTTTTTTTTTATATAAAGATTTTTATTTATTTGACAGATCACAAATAGGCAGAGAGGCAGGCAGAGAGAGAGAGAGGAGGAGGAGGCAGGCTCCCTGCTGAGCAGAGAGCCTGATGTAAGGCTCCATCCCAGGACCCTGGGATCATGACCCAAGCTGAAGGCAGAGGCTTTAACCACTGAGCCACCCAGGTGCCCCGACATGAGCATCTTTTGAACAGAAATACATCTGATTTCATTTTGAAATTAATATAAGTTAGACAGATGGGCAAATTGGTTAAATGCTAAGGTTTCAGAATTAGACTTGAGTTTAAACGCTGGCTCTGCCCTCAACAGCTATGTGACAGGAAAGGTCTTTAAACTTCTCTGAGCTTTATCAGCTAAAAGAAAAATGCCCACCCTAAGAGGTTACACAAGGATTAAAGGAGATAATATATGTTGACACCTCCATACAAAAAAAAGAGACAGACAAATGGGAAGAACAAGGTTGTTGCTATTATTAGCAGAAAAGTGGGACTGTGTATACAAAATCACTGCTTACATGCAATTTCTAATAAATAATAATAAAATGAGAAGTATATTCTATAAACACTCCATAATTTTTCTGCCCACTACATATAAAAATATGTGTAAAGCTTTCCATCTTGTCCATGTCCACATATGTCATTTTACTATAAAGATGAGTTGTACCTTGGAAGAAAGCAAAGACTGAAAGTAGGCCAAATATATGTTTATTTTCATGTTAATTATAGAAGAAGCTAACAGATGAACATGTAAAGGTAAAATATTCCCAGAATTATTTTTAGGGAACCCTTCATTAAAAGAACAAATTAAATAGCAAATCAAAATTATAGGAAATCTTTGGGTTTAAGTGAAAGAACCACACTCAATTAATCAAAGCTGCCCAATAAAGGTGCAAATTGCCTTGTATGGCAATGAGCTGCATGGGGTTAGATAGTAAACAAGTCAAGGACAGAATTATACTTTGATGAAATAGTCTATAAAATACAGCTCAGGGACTTTAAAACTAGAGTGATAGAACTTTAAAAATTCCTTCCAGGGGCATCTGAGTGGCTCAGTCGGTTAAGCACCTGCCTTCGGCTCAGGTCATGATCTTGGGGTCCTAGGATCCAGTCCTGAGTCGGGCCCCCTGCTCCGCAGGGAGACTGCTTCTCCCTTCCCTTGCTCTCGTACTCTCTTTCTCTCTCTCCCTCCCTCCCAAATAAATAAAATCTTTTTTAAAAAATGAAATAAAAATAAAAATTTCTTCCAATTTTGAGATTCTATAATCTTTGAACACTATAATGTACAACCAACTCTCTAGTGTCCACAGTAGGATAAAGTTCACCTCTAACATGGTACCTAATAAGAGAAGGGTCTAGCACATAAGAAAGTGCTCAACATCACTTGGCATCAGGGAAATACAAATCAAAACCACAGCGGGATACCACCTTACACCAGTCAGAATGGCTAAAATTAATAAGTCAAGAAATGACAGGTGTTGGCAAGAATACGGAGAAAGGGGAACCCTCCTACACTGTTGGTGGGGCTGCAAGCTGGGGCAGCCACTCTGGAAAACAGCATGGAGGTTCCTCAAAAAGTTGAAAATAGAGTTACCCTATGACCCAGCAATCACACTACTAAAGATACAAACGTAGTGATCCAAAGGGGCCCGTGCACCCGAATGTTTATAGCAGCAATATCCACAATAGCCAAGCTATGGAAAGAATCGAGATGTCCATCAAGAGAAGAATGGGTAAAGATGATGTGGTGTATATACACACACACACACACACACACACACACACACACACACAATGGAATACTATGCATCCATCAAAAGAAATGAAATCTTGCCATTTGCAATGACATGGATGGAACTAGAAGGTATTATGCTGAGTGAAATAAGTCAACCAGAGAAAGACAATTATCCTATGATCTCTCTGATATGAGGAATTTGAGAGGCAGGGCAGGGGGTTGGGGAGCAGGGAAGGAAAAAATGAGACAAGATGGAATCAGGAGGGAGACAAACCGTAAGAGACTCTTAATCTCACAAAACAAACTGAGGGTTGCAAGGGATAGAGAGAGTGTGGTTGGGTTATGGACATTGGGGAGGATATGTGATATGGTGAGTGTGACATATGTAAGCCTCACAATTTACAGACCTGTATCCCTGGGACAAATAATACATTAAATGTTAATTAAAATAATTAATAAAAAATAAAAATAAAATTAAAAAAAGAGAAGGGTCTAGCAATTGAGGTAAGACACATTTGTCACTCAATTCAAATATGAGAGAAGTTAAATTAATAGATCTTGTGACCTCTCCCTGCCCACAAAACATGTCCTGTTTTCCTCCATTTTGACTATTTTTCCCCTAGATGCCTTGCTTATAATCTATTCAATCTAATTCCATAAATATTTACTGACTTCTAGAAATATATCTCAAAGAAACAAACTGTAACTCAAAAGATCTATATACCAAGAATGTGTACAACAGGACTATTTTAATATAAAAAATGTCCTCCTGGGGCGCATGGGAGGTCATGATCCCAGAGCCCTGGGATCAGACCCCACATTGCATCGGGCTCCCTGCTCAGCGGGAAGCCTGCTTCTCTCCCCTCCCCTGGCTTCTGCTCCCTGTCTCACTGTGTCTCTCTGTCAAATAAATACATAAAAAATCTTAAAAAAAAAAAATGTCCTCCAAGGGGAGAATAATTATAACACATTTACAAAAAAATAAACGTTATGCAGCTATTAAATGGTGTTTTCAAATAATATTCAATGACATGGGAAATACAATTTTAAATGAAATTGTGATATAAAATGACAAATTCAGCATGATTCTAAATGAAGAGTGGATATGTATCTTACATGTTTACACCAGAAGGAAATATATAGTAAAATGTTACAAAGCTATATCTAAGTGGTAGAATTTTTAGTTTTCTTTTTTTTTGTAACTCTGTCCTCTAAATAATCTAAAATAATATTTTCATTTTATAATTGTAAAAAAGAAATATTTTATTTTTTGGGTTTTTTTCCCACATGCTTAGCATTTTTTCAGGTTTATTGAGAGATAATTGAGATATATGACTATATATGTTTAAGGCATACAACATGATAATTTGATTTACATATATTGTGAAATGATTATCACAACATGTTCAGTTAGCATGCATTTTTCTCTTTGTGATAAGAATTCTTAGGAATTACTTTCTTAACACTTTCCTATGGATCATACAGCAATGTTATAGTCAACACACTGCACATTATATCCCTAGTATTTATTTACCTTATAACTGGTACTTTAAAAAATAAATATTTAAGAAAATATTTAAAAAAATTTTTTTAAAGTTATAGTTATCTTGGATCTGTAGCTCTGAAAGCAACAATTCCTTTAAAGGAGGAAGCCCAGTATAAAAAAATAAGTTTGCATCTGACCTTATGTTTGAGATCGTTGCTATGCACTGTGCTGTCTTTAAATTAATCAGTAAACAAGGAACAGCTGGAACAATATCAGTTTTATTGAGGATGTGGAACAACAGGAACTCCCATGCATAGCATGGAAGGATATAAATCAGCATAATCACTTTGAAGAATAATTTGACAGTATCTAGTAAAGCTGAAAATATCTGTCCCCTACTGAATAGCAATTTATTCCTAGTTACATACCCGAAAGAAAACTTTGAAACGTGCACAAGGAGACATGTACAAGTATGCCCACTAAAAAAACTGTTTAAGAGTGAGAAAATTTAAAAAGAAAAAAAAAAAGAGTGAGAAAATTTGAAATAACTCAAACCTTAACAGGACAGCAGATAAATAAACTGTGAAATACTCATTCAATGGCATACAATACAGCAGTGAAAATGACGTTTATATCAATATGGGTAAACCTCAAAAGAATAAACCAAAAAGAAAAAGAAGAAAGAAGGAGGAGGAGGAGCAGGAAGAGGAGGAAGAAGAAAGAGGGAAGTTATTAAAGTATATATAAAGGATACATACAACAGAATTCTATATATATAAAGTCAAAACACTTAAAAATATTAGATACTGCTTAGGGTTATATAAAGATGTAGTAGAAGGCAAAGCCATGAAAAAAAAATGTCTGAGCATGATAAACACCAGTCAGATCATTTATTCCCTGCAGAGTGGAAGGGAGAGGGAATATTAGGGAAAGTCATAAAAGGTAGTGAGGGGGCTTTAAGTTATTTGAAATGTTTTTCTTCTGGGGGCAAAAAATAAATAAATAAAACTGAAGAAAATATGGAAAAATATTAAAGTCTGACAAAGTTGGTAAATGAAGACTCAAGTATTTAATATTTTTGCTATTTGCTGAGATACTCCAAAAAACAAAAAACAAAAAACCACCTTTAGGTAGCAGCAGGTAATCTTTATTGAGGACAAGGCTCTCTATCCACAGCAGTAATTCTTAAACTCTTTTAGGTCTGAGACCCCTTGGCAAACCTGATGGAAGCTATGGTTCTGCTTCCCACAGAGGTTTATGACACCACCACAAATCCATCCTTGGCTACCTTAGCAGCTATTCAGGGAAACATATACTCTTTTTTTTTTTTTAAGATTTGATTTATTTATTTGACAGAGAGAAAGAAAGAGCCAGAGAACACAAGCGGAGGAAAGAGCAGAAGGGACAGGAGAAGCAGGCGCCCCACTGAGCAGGGAGCCTGACTTAGGGCTCAATCCCAGAACCCTGGGACCATGATCCGAGGCAAAGGCAGATGCTTAACCAACCGAACCACCCCGAAAACATACACTCTTTAGCCACGTGGTGCCAAGGTAATTTTGACTCATGCTGAGTTAGCAAAACTAGACAATTCTAGACAATTAGGGAGGGAGTGACATGCTGGCTAACTGCTCAGAAAGACAGCCTGTGACAAAAACAAGACTGAAAAAAGAAACAGAGTGTTTTGACAACTAATGAGAAGCCTAAAAACCCAGTGATAATGCGTGCAACTAAATCTCTTCAAAACTAACTGAAAAGGTTTGAGAAGCATTAGAAGGATTGTTCTTATATTCAATTAATTGAGCTTTGGTGCAAAACCGAAGTTTTAAGTTAAGCAGTAACTGATAATGATAGAGGAGGGAGATTTTTACTCACATTTCTCAAAACTTTTCTCTGCTTGCACTCCTTGTTTAATAACATTTAATTTGGTTAATTTGTATGCTAATGTTTGGTTAAGTTTTATGCTTAACTTTTCTAATAAAGCACTGTATTATTTTTGGAAAGTCCAGATGAATGGAAAAATACATCACTTTTAGTAGTGATTCTGTGAACTAAAGCTAAGGAAAATGGCTGTTGACATAATGAAACCTATAATGAAAGCAAGAGCTGACAATACCTAAATTGCCAACTAAGTACATAGGATGATGACACAATATCTTTTAAAGGTGAGGCTTAAAAACTCAAACCTATGAAGAGACAGTACTGTAATTCGATATGCATATGGAAGTCTTTAACTGATTTAATTATCCCAGATGAGTTTTTCCCCCTTGGAAATTCTTTTTTTTTTTTTTTTTTTTTTTAAGATTTTATTTATTTATTTGGCAGAGAGAAATCACAAGTAGATGGAGAGGCAGGCAGAGAGAGAGGGAAGCAGGCTCTCCGCTGAGCAGAGAGCCCGATGCGGGACTCGATCCCAGGACTCTGAGATCATGACCTGAGCCGAAGGCAGCGGCCTAACCCACTGAGCCACCCAGGCGCCCTCCCCCTTGGAAATTCTAATTAATTTTTTTTTTCTAAAGATTTTATTTTATTTATTTGTCATAGAGAGAGAAGCGAGAGCAAGCACAGGCAGACAGAGTGGCAGGCAGAGGCAGAGGGAGAAGCAGGCTCCCTGCCAAGCAAGGAGCCCGATGTGGGACTCGATCCCAGTACGCTGGGATCATGACCTGAGCCGAAGGCAGCCGCTTAACCAACTGAGCCACCCAGGCGTCCCTCCCCCTTGGAAATTCTAGATCTATAATATGTATAAAACTGTCCCAGAAATACCGACATTGTGAGCCTAAAAATGCTGTGTGAAATCTCCAGTTTCTCTGTTACCACCTTTCATCACCTCCATGTCTTCCATCTTTATATCCCAATCCAAATCTTGTCCCTCTGTCCTGATCTCTCCCCCTACTTTATCTCCTACACTTGCCTCTACCCCTGGGGACACATTTGTTGCCTCTCAGAAAAAGAGGAGGCACCTGCAGAACTGGGGTCCAGAGGACCAATAATGGGCTAGTTAAAGAAGACAACGCTGTCTCACTCTTTTCTCTCCTCACAATGTCCTTCCCTGCCATCCATCTTTCTAATAATGTTTTTTATGAAATCTATTTTGAATGAAGTCTGTACTATATTATAAATTGCACAGCTTCCTAAGATTATCTAAGAACTTAATGTAAAACAATAACAAAGAAATCGTGCTGCTTAATAACCTGTACATCACATACTGGTTTTAGTTCTGCTCTGGGGTGGGGAGGAGATTTGGAAGATAAGAGCCTGTCTGGCTGTCCCAAAGACTGGGGGCACTACTGGTATTCAGGGGAAAGGGATGTTAATTATCCTCCAATACACAGGGCAGTCCCACACAATGAAGACTGGCCCACCCCAAATGCCAGTATCCCCCCTCAAACCCACTCTCCTACTTTGTTATGAAACACGGGACCACAGACACTCACTGAGCAGATAACTCCAGCTAATTACAATAGATATTTAGCTAACTTTGACATTTCCTGGCTTTTAAAAATATGTAAAAATGGCCTTTAGATTGTCTAAATTCCCAATGCCGCACAGAATTCTGGGAAGGGGAAGGTTGGTGGTAGCATATACTGCAGTCGGCTTTATTATCTCCCAGTGTCTGGAGACCCTAATTAAAATAACTATGTTTTGAGTTTGATATCATTATGTCTTGGGAACTTCTTCACTTATACTTGATGCAGCACTCTGATGAGCCAAAACAGCTACAGGGGCCATTTTTCCCTGAAAATGAGTCAAGGCAGTTACACAACTCTCCACAGGGACCAGCTCACAACAGCCTCAGACGGAGTGCAGGAGGAGACCGGTAAACATCTCTCCCCTTCATCAGTTCGTGTTCCAGCTCAGATTCCTCTTGACAAAACAAACATGGCTTTTATAGCAGAGCAATTCTTTTGTAGCAAGCAACTCGTTCTCACATTCCTTCTCTAGCTTATTTTCCCCCCATAATTCTTTACCCTTTGCCCGCAGTCCCTCCTCCCCACCATGTTGTACTATTTGTAAGGAAAAAAAAATTTAAGAGTTGCTTCTTGCCAAGTGTGACATCAACTCATTCTTATTTAGTGATGTCCAGCGAGAACTTGCTCTCCCAAAACGTTTGCTCATTCTGAACCAACATTACTAACTGCAATTTGTTTTTCCTGTCACTTGTTTTTGATGCATTAGTGTATCTTCTGAAATAAGTAACGCTGCCCTTCATTCCTACCACTCAAGGTATTATAGGATCTTTCCAAATACCTTCAGGAGGACTATGTACTGCCTCCATTGCTGGAAAGGAAAAATATAACATAATGAGAGAAATTAGTAATTTCAACCTCTCTTAAGAAGTACCTCTGCTTTCACTAACAAGAAGGAGCTGTCAATATTATAGAAAACGCAAGTCCAAAATTCTACTCTAGGTGAAGAACTTTTGTTATTTAGGAAGAAAAAAAAAGGAAGAAAAACGAATGACTCTTAAAATAGTATGACAGATATATTATACTACTTCATGTTTAACATCACTTTGGTAAAGCACTACTTGATGAATAATTTTGGAAAGACAATGATTTTATTCCATACATAAAATAAGCTGAAATTCAGATTTTCAGTTAGCTTATTGGAAAAATTGGTGCTGATATTCTTCATATGTGTCCAACTATGATGGAACAACTAAACTATGTCAGGTACTAATCCTCCCTCATGAAGTCTTCTTTAAAGCCCTTTCCATTCACAAATGGAAAAAATATTATTCCCTATTCAGCTTCTTTTAGGGAACATTAGCAGCAAACTGACCTTAATTATCAGAATGCAGAAGTTAATTCCCAGTGTGAGCTGGTCCTAGGCATGGATAAGCATTCTAATTCCAGTATTTGTCGACCAGGGATGGCATACCTAATCACATACCAAAGTTGAGTGATGATTCTAACATTTTCTTGGTTCATTTTCTAGGATGTCACAACATTTGGGGGTTTCCAGTGCTAGCCTAGAGAAGTCGGCTTAGATCCAAAGCACCCAGACATACTTTTAGAGGGGTTACTCATGGCTCAGAAGTCTTTAGGTAGCTCTGGTTAAGGGGTTCCAAAGTCTCAGAGATACAAGGTATCAAATAAACTGGGAGAGGAACAAGAAAGCATATACCTTCTTAGGGAATTACAACTATTTAAGAAAAAGAAGTGTAAAAAATCTAGAGAGAAAAATAGGGCAGTCATGTTTGGGCTTCTGGGGTGTGTACACGTGCATGCATGTATGTGCGTGTGTTAAGTCAGCTTGAAAAAGACAAAGGAAAAGGCCTTGAAAGTTGTAATTATAGAAAATTGCTCAGGTGACTTCATCCCACCCACATGCTTTTGATTTTCAAAAAGTATGACTAGCACTTTTTAAGTTAGTGTTCCGGAAAGGCTGCAGCTGTTCGGCACAGATTTCACATGCTCACTTAAGAACATTATTTTATCAACATAAAGGTTAATGGCTTCTAAATGAGGGTAGCAATTTCCAACATGAGTACCATATTATTATTATTATTATTATTATTATTATTATTAGCAATCCCTCTGTTTAAAGATACAGGCCCAGAAGGATGAACTGGTCCTCGACATGTTTGGTAAAATAATACTATGGAGATCCATAATCCCCTCAACTCCCACCCAAGATTGTCAGCTTGCCTTCTAAAAAACATTCCATCTGTGTTTGAGCACATCAGGATAGAGGCACTTGCCATGTCTATAACACTACATTGAATGGACCCACAGCAAATCAAGTCAGGAGAACAGAGCAAACTTTGGTAAACACCTGCCTCTTCTACTTCATACCACACTCCCCACCTCACTCCAACCCCAGCACCACCTTCTTATGGGTTCTCCTCTATGACAAAAGAGGCACTAGAATAGTGCAAGGCCAGGGAATGTTCAGTGTGCAGCACCGAAACAACTCCAACTACCCGCTATGGTTGTGGAGGGACAATTTAAAAAATTAACTTCCTGTGAAAATTAATAAAAGGAAATCTAACTTAAAATGGAATCAGGGTGCCTGACTGGCTCAATCATTAGAGCATATGATTCCTGATCTCAGAGTCATGAGTTTGAGTCCCATCTTGGGCAAAGAAGTTATATTAAAAAAATAGTAAAATAAAATCAAATGGAATCAGAAGGCCAGAAGGGGAGATCTATCATATCCTACCGTTGTCAACTGCAGGTCCCAACAGAGGAGACATACCTTACAACCCCAATAGGAAGAAAACTACTACTCTGGCAGGAGGAAGAGAGATTTTTCTCCTTAGTACCCCCCCCCCCCCAGTTATAACAGTTATGAGACTGTCATAACTCAGCCAATGAAAAGCTGCAACACTTCAAACTCCCAGTTTATTCCAGTGGACTTTTTGTTTATAATAGACCTCCCCGCTCCTATTTCCATTATAAAAGAGCAGTCCTCTCCTCTGTTTTCCTGGCTTGCCTCAGGTTTTGCTATAGCTTGCTTGTCCCAAATGACAGTTCTTTAATATTCTTGAATAAATACATTTTTGCTGACAAAATAACTGACAGTTTTATTTTTTTATTATTATTTTTTAAAGATTTTATTTATTTGTCAGAGTGAGCACAGGCAGACAGAGTGGCAGGCAGAGGCAGAGGGAGAAGCAGGCTCCCGCTGAGCAAGGAGCCCGATGTGGGACTTGATCCCAGGACACTGGGATCATGACCTGAGCCGAAGGCAGCGGCTTAACCAACTGAGCCACCCAGGCATCCCCGACAGTTTTATTTTTAAGGTTAACACTCCCTTCTCAATTCTGCCATTTTTCTGCTCCTCCCAGCAAGCAGCCCTACAGTTCTTTTCCCTTTCCTTTATTTTCCCAATCTGTCAAGTCCTGTAATTTCTTCCTTGAAAATGTGTCAAATTTGTTCTTCCTTCCAAAGTCCCCACACCAATCCAGATTTTCATCAGCTCATCACTTGAAAATTACAGCAGCCTCCTAACTGGTGTACCCATCTCTGGCTACTGTCATACCAGTCAGAACCCTGTAGCATCTTACTTGTGATCCTCTCAAAGGAAAATCTTGAAAATTCTGGAGTTTGAAGAAGACAAGGCTAATGGAGACACATGATAGTCTAGAAATGTTTTAAAGGGGAGCAAACTCAAAAGGCATAAAGTTGGAACCAAAGGATGGAAATGTTATAGTTCTGTAACAGTACACATTTTGTTATCTCCCTATCCCTCCCTTTTTTGGGGGGAAAAATGATTTAGAGAGAGACAGAGACAGAAAATAAGTGGGAGGGGCAGAGGGAGAGGGAGAGAGAATCTCAAGCCGGCTCCATGCTGAGGGTGGAACCTGACATGGGATCTCATGACCTAAGCCAAAATCAACAGTAGGATGCTTTTCCGACTGAGCCACCCAGTTGCCCCCTCCTTTTTTCAAGCAAGTACAGTTGAGCCTTGAACAACATGGGTTTGAATTATGAGTCCACTTACAAGAAAAATTTCTTCAATATAATGCAGTACTGTAGATGTACTTTCCCTTCCTTATGATTTGAATGGCATCTTCTTTTCTCCAGCTTACTTTATTGTAAGGATATAATATATATTATATATACAAAACAGGTATACAAAATAGGAGGTCCAAACACAAACTAAGTGTTAATTGACTGTTTATGTTCTTGATAAGGCTTCTGGTCAAGAGTGGGCTATTAGTAAAGTTGTGGGGAAGCTAAAAGTTATATGCAGGTTTTTGACTGTGCAGGGGGCCAGCAGCCCTAACACCTGCCTTGCTCAATGGTCAACTGTACTTCTTTCTACGTCTAAGCTTTTGGCACCACTTCTGATTTTCCACAATTTGTTAAAGATGACAGTCCAGGAGCCTGGGTGTCTCAGTGGGTTAAGCCTCTGCCATCAGCTCAGGTCATAATCTCTGGGATCGAGCCCCGCATCGGGCCCTCTGCTCGACAGGGAGCCTGCTTCCCCCCTCTCTCTGCTTGCCTGTCTGCCTACTTGTGATCTCTCTTTCTCTGTCAAATAAATAAAATCTTAAAAAAAAAAAAAAAAAAAAAAGATGACAGTCCAGTACTTTCATCTACAAGTTTTTTCAGTTCCCTGGTGGGTGGGATGGGGACAGGGTGAAGGGACACAGTGGGGGTGAGGAGACCAGCACCAGAAAACAATGCATGCTGATCAGCTAGTTGCACTTACAATGTCTGCCATCTGGGATTTTAGCTGCTTCTTTGTTCTATCACTTCCAGTTAATTATCTTTCTTCTTGACATATGTTATGGAAGCAGAAGAGGTGTTAAATACTTCTATTCTGTCATACATGACCTCATCTGGCACAAGAAGCTGACTACTCTACTTACTGCTGCTTTATTCTGAATATAACTTTTTGTATTTCTGGTGATCCTTCCTGTCCCTCACCTCAGAAGCCTCTTTTGATCCTGGTTTTTATATATCCTGACACTATTCACCCAAGTCCCTACCACTCTCTTATACCTATCTTTGGTTATATTTGCTTCATTCTACACTTAGGATACATATGTTTAAAACAGGAACATTTGGAAGGTTCTTTGCCCTAGCACAGTGAAGATTTCAAATATCTTCCCTTCTTCCTCCTCCTCCTCATGATTTGTGTAAAGATGTATCACATCAATTTAGAGAAAGTAAAAAAGAAGATGAAAGAGATGGAGAGGAGATGACAAGGGAGATCCCAGGGGGATGAACTATTAGAAAGTATGCTCTACAAGAGCAAAGATTTTGTATGTTCTAGAGATTGCCCAACTGAACAATGCCTACAGTACAAAGTAGCCAAGTCAATATTTGTTGAACAGATGAACAACCAAAATGCAAAGGATGGTAAGATTTTAGCAGGCCACATGGAGGAGACAGATTTCAGACAGAAAGGCGCAAGTAAAGACTTGGAGGTGATAAAGCACAAGAAGAAGTCCATTGTGGCCTAGAGCTCAAGACACATGCAAGCAGTGGGTGGTGAGGATGTAATGACCTCTAAAGATCTTCACATCAAGCTAAGGAGCAAATCAGGCAGGCAATATGGAGCATCTAAATATTCCAAGCAGGAATCAGGTAATTTGAGGCAGATGTAAGAAAAATTCTGGCAGGGCACCTAGGTGGCTCAGTTGGTTTGGTGACTGCTTTCGGCTCAGGTCATGATCCCAGAGTCCAGGGATTGAGTCCCATGTCCAGCTTCCTGCTCAGCATGGAGTCTGCTTCTCTCTCTGACCTTCCCCCTCTCAAGCTCTCTCTCAAATAAATAAATAAACAAACAAATAAAATCTTTTTTGGAAAAAAAAAGTCTGGCAGAGGTGTGCGAAAGTAATTAAAAAGAATTAAAGATGTTCAATAAAATGGATTTATTTGTACAGGCTTAGGAAAAAACTGGCTAGAGATAGTTAATATCTTTGTACACACTTTCTTTTTTTTTTTTTTTCTAAAGATTTTATGTATTTATTTGACAGAGATCACAAGTAGATGGAGAGGCAGGCAGAGAGAGAGAGGGAAGCAGGCTCCCTGCTGAGCAAAGAGCCCGATGCGGGGCTCAATCCCAGGACCCTGAGATCATGACCTGAGCCGAAGGCAGCGGCTTAACCCACTGAGCCACCCAGGTGCCCCTGTACACACTTTCTATTTAACAACCTGTGTCCTGTCCCCCCATGTTGAAAGGAGTTAAGACTCAGTGAGTATTACTAAAGCAGAAGCAGTGGTAAAATAGAGTCAAAATAAAGAGGGCATAGAACTGTGGCTTCTTGCCAGAATTTACTGCAAGTTGGAGGAGGATTGGCTTCACCTTGCTTAAGGAATGGCTTAGTTGTTTAGCCAAAGGGAGTTAGGCTCCTAGCTGGGAACATTTTTTTCATTTCCATCTAACACTTTTAATGTGTGGGGCCACCTTGATATTCAGTTTCAATCTCTTCCAGTATATTGGCAGGAAATGGAAAGAATAGCAGAAAGATAAAGCCTATCTTGCCACAGTGTTAATATTAGCCTTCCTCTGGTACTTGGACCAGACTTCCAAATGACTCTTACCTCTTTCTCTATGTACCCCTTATGAATCTGGTTTCCCTTCCATAATTTTTCATGCTTTGTCTTATTTTTCCTCACTGCATTACTATGGAATATTGCTTGATACAATGGTTTTACTAATATGCTTATCTAATACAGCTTGAAGTAAACAACAGATGCCATGAAGAAACTTACTTTATCTTCTTTATTGACATATTTATTTTGTTTTTAGATATTAACTATTACAGTTCCTCTTTGGTGATTTCATGCAATCTAAAGTAGCAGAAGCCATGACACTGCTATCCTATTTAGGTTTAGGACAGGTCTTAAAATAGAATTTTTACTCGCCTCAATGGTGTGATTTTTAATCTCTCTGGTTGCTGCCACTATATGTTTTGGGACTGTGGTCCACAACGTGGTTTAAAGTCTCAGAAAAAACACTTCAACATTTTAATGGTAGTAATAATATACATAGTGGTAATATGCCTAATACCACAATAGATACTCTATTAATGGTATATATAATAAAACATAGTGCTGATGAAAAGATACCTAAAGGAGTCTCAATAAATATTATAGTATTGAACATTACCTCTCAGTAATTACATAAAGATGGCAATCTCTTTATCCCCCAAAATACTAAATAAAAACTAGAAGATTAAAAAAATATTCTTAACACATGGCAAGAGTTGATTATGATGTGGCATGAGCTCTCCTTTGGCTCTCTGATCTATTAAACATTTTTCAATGACTCACTCATTGTATGTTAATCATGAGAGTCCAAAAAATGCCTCAACAAGCTAGAAGCACAGACCACATCTAATACTGAACTATGGATGATTGTAAAGTCTTCCACTGGAGGTCCAAAAAAATTATCTGGAAAAATACAATGTGTGAAAAAGTCTTTAGGGTGTTCTCTTTTTTTATATTTTATTTAAATTCAAGTTAGTTAACATATAGTATAATATTAGTTTCAGGGGTAGAAATTACAGATTCATCGATTATATACAACAGTCCCTCCTCATGAAATCATGTGCCCTCCTTAATGCCCATCACCCAGTTACCCTGCCCCACCCACCTCTTCTCCATCAACCCTCAGTTTGTTCCCTATAGTTAAGGGTCTCTTATGGTTTGCCTCCCCCTCTGTTATTATCTTTTTATTTTTCCTTCCCTTTCCCTATAGCAGCAATGTTCACAATAGCCAAAATATGGAAAGAGCCCTTTACTTATTTATCAGCCCATCAACTGATAAATAAGTAAAGAAGATGCAGTATATCTGTGGGGGATACACACATACACGTGTGTGTGTGTAATGGAATATTACTCAGCCATCAAAAAGAAGGAAATCTTGTCATTTGCAATGACATGGACGGTTATGCTTATACTGAGCAAAATAACTCTGTCAGAGAAAGACAAATACCATATGATTTCACTCATATATGAAATTAAGAAACAAGACTTCAGGGTTTTAGATCATTCAATATAACTCAACTGCTTGCAGCTGCCAAAAAAAAGCAACTTCAAACTTGAGCTGCATTCAAAGAAACAGAGAACGCTAAGCAAGGCTGAAGATCTGACTCGTATCTAGAATATTCTGTTCAGTGCTAGGGGCCACACACTAAAAGGGCAAAATGGAGTACATTTAAGTTTTAGATCAGAGGACTGGGTGATACTAAATGATGTTACATGAGCGACTATAGTTCTTACCCAAGGGACTGTTCCACAGCTTTTTAATGAGTACATATTACTTTCATGATCAGAATAAAAGATGCTTTCATTTTGAAGAAAACATATGTAAATATGGATATTATAAAACTGATTATGTTCAGACACTGCTGGCTTTTCTACAAATTTGTTTATTAAATCTTTTGGAAACAATCCTGCCATACATTGTTACAGTCACAGAACTGTGTTATGGTGGCTTTATAGACAAACTATGGTAGATTTGTAAAACAGAATGCTGATCAGCAATAAAAAGAAACGAACTACTAATACAACCACATGGGTGTATCTCAAATGCAGTGTGCTAAGTGAAAAAAGCCAGACTCAGAGGGCTACATACCTTATCATTCCTTTTAAATGACATTCTGGAAAAGGCAAAACTATACAGACAGAAAATGGATCAATGATACAGACTGAGATGAGGGGAACTGAATTGTATACAAAAGGACATAGGAAGAATTTCTGGGAACAATGGAACTATTTTATGTCTTGACTGTTATGGTTCTTACACCACCATAGAGATATATCTACACTCACAGAACTATACATTAAAATGGGTAAATTTTACTATATTTAAATTATATATTAATTCTTAAAAAAGAAAAAGGGGAAAAAAGAGGCATCTTGAAAGTAGCCACAGAGTAGAAATACATACAAAAAAGAAATGAATTATCTTTTAAAATTAAGGAGAAATAAAGGCTTTTTCAGACCAAAAAAACTGAAAGAATTCACTACCAACAGATACATACTATAAGAATTGTTAAAGGAGTTCTTCAGGCAAAAGGAATATGATATCAAATAGAAACTTGGATCTATATAAAGAAATGAAGACCTCAAGAAACAGATGAAATAACATAAATATAAAAAACCCCTTTTTATTATTTTTAATAGTTCTAAATAATTGTCTAAAGCAGGGGTCAACAAAGTATGGCTCAAGGGCCAAAATCTCACCCACTTCCTGTTTTTGTAAGTAAAGTTACATTGGAACACAGTAACACCCATTCTTTTATGTATTGTCTATGGCTGCTTTCACACCACAAGGACAGAGTTGAGTAGTTGAGACAAAGACCAGATGGCCTATAACACCTAAAATACTTGCTATCAGGCCCCTTACAGAAAAAGTTTGCCACCCTGTTCTAAAGCAAAAATAGCAATGTATTGTGGGTTTGTAGCATATGTAAAAGAAAAATGTATAAAACAATAGCATAAAATATGACAAGGAAACTGGAGTATAAATCTTCCTGTGATTTGAAATGGTGATTATAAAGATCTGTATTAGAAATGTTAGAGCAGGGCGCCTGGGTGGCTCAGTGGGTTAAGCCTCTGCCTTCGGCTCGGGTCATGATCTCAGGGTCCTGGGATCAAGTCCCACATCGGGCTCTCTGCCCAGCAGGGAGCCTGCTTCTGCTTCTCTCTCTGCCTGCCTCTCTGCCTACTACTGATCTCTGCCTGTCAAATAAAGAAATAAAATCTTAAAAAATAAATAAATAAATAAAAGAAATGTTAGGGCAACCACAAAAATTTTTTTTAAAGATTTTAATAATAAGTCAGTAGTGGAGATAAAAATTAGCTATCTAATAAAATTAGCTGGATATAAAATAGACTATCTTGGAGATGTGCAAGTGGAGGAGGGCCAAAAACTCCACCAGCACAAGGCTGTGGTCATGGTTGGCACAAGTTTATAGCTCATAAAGAGATTTAATCAATGCTAAAGAAGGCAGAAAAGGAGGAGTTAAAGGAATAAAGAACAGATGGAACAAATGAAAAACAGCAAGATGGAATTCCAAGTTTAATCAAACCACACTGAAACTGCACTGAACATAAGAAGACTAAAGGTATCATTTAAAAGAGATTTTAAACATGAATAAAAAAGCAAGACTTAATTATATGGTGGCTATAAGAAACCCACTTTAAATATAAACATATACCTAGATTAAAAGCAAATGGATGGGTCAGGTATGACTTCTTGCTATAGCCAAGTGAGGCTGTCAACAAATTCTCTCCACAAAAAGCAACTATAAAGCTAGACAAAATTCATAAAGACCATTATGAGGTTTGAGAAATTAACCAAAGGGACACATAATCTGAGGAGCATTTATACCTAAAAACAGATAAACTTGGATAAGATGGTAAGAATCTGTGGCATTTGGACCTAAGGCTTCCTCCATCCCCCTTGTTGGTTGAAGCTGATGTGCCAGAATGGGGCTGGTTATGAGAATTAACAGCTTTTCAGTGGCAGTAGGAAGAAGCTCACTTGATTTGGAGCAATGGGTAAAACCCATGCCCAACAGTGGGTGTCAGTGGACTAGGCTATCTTGTAGATGTGCAAGTGGAGGAGGGCCAAAAACTCCACCAGCACAAGGCTGTGGTCACAGCTGGCACAAGTTTATTCCTGGTTGAGGCTGTTTGCATTTACAGCAAAGACCCAAGAGGATTCAACCAGTCACACACTCCTGGCTGACACTGAGGCTATGTGGATGCCAAAAGGAGAGGTAAAAGGGCCCAGCAACATGTAAAAGATGGAAGAGAAATGAAAATATCCTGAACTGAGTGTTTTACATACTCACACACAGATCCACTGAGTACCTATTACTTGACACTAGATGTCACAAACCTTACTGGATTAAGGTGGTTGAGTATAACCTCTGTTTAATCAATCACTGGCTGACTAATACGCCATGTACACATGGAGACAATGCCTAGAGAAGCAGGCTTAAAAATAACAGGTTAAAAAAAATCAGCAGAGACATCAATGGCTACAAATCACAAGGAAGAGAGATTCTATAGGTGTAGTAAACATGTCACTAAAAACAAAAAAACAATGAACAAAAAAGTAATAACAGAAATGTTAATGAGCTTGACTGGTGATTATTGTTTTGTTTTTTTTTTAAGATTTTTTTATTTATTCATGTAAGACAGAGAGATACAGAGAGAATGTGAGCAGGGAGAGAGGCAGAGGGAAATGGAGAAGCAGGCTTCCCACTAAGAAGGGAGCCCGATGTGGGACTCGATCCTGGGTCCCTGGGATCATGACCTGAGCTCAAGGCAGATGCCTAATGACTGAGCCACCCAGGTGCCCCTGACTGGTGATTATTGTACACTGAATGCGTCTATCAAATTATCAAACTGTACATCTTAAATATATATGATTTTCAACTGTCAAGTATTTCTCATTAAAAACAACAACAACAACAACAATGACAAGAAAAATCTTGGGGAGATCAGAATCCAGAGCTGATATATTATGCTTTCTAGAATGTACAGTTCTCAACAAAAAATTATAAGATACACAAAAAAACCAGGAAACTGCGATTCATAGTCAAGAAAAAAAGCGACCAATAAAAACTGAGTACCCTAGGAATATTGGCTATATTAGACAAAAATTTCAAAGGATTTATTATGTATAAGTTCACAGGACCAAAGAAAAGCATATTGAAAGAAAAAAAGGTATGGCAACAATGAATCTATAAATACAGAGTCTCCACAAAGAGAGAGAAATCCTGGAGTTGACAAGTATAAAAACTAAAAGGAAAAATTCACTGGAACACTTCTACAGCAGTTTTTAGATGGCAGGAGAAAGAATCAGTGAACCTGAAAATATAAGTTATCCAGTCTTATTAACAGATGAAGAAGATTGAAAAAAAAATTAACAGAGCTTCAGAGATCTGTGTAATAACATCTTAGATACCAAAATATACACAACAGAAATCCCAGAAAAAAAGAGAGAAGCTCATTAAATGAAGAAAATATTAATATACATTCAAGAAACTCAACAATTAAGAATACAAAGAGATTGACACCTAGATATAGAACAAGGCTGTTATAAACCAGAGTCAAAGAGAAAACCTTGAAAACAGCAAGAGAAAAGTGACTTAATCTGAAATAGTGGAGGCCAGAATAGAGTTGAATGACATACACAAAGCACTGGGGAAAAAAGTTTTGTCAACCAAGAAATTCACACCTAGTAAATTTATCCTTCAAAAATGAAGATTAAGATATTCTCAGATAACAAAAAATTGAGAAAATCCATTGCTAATGGATCTATAACACAAGAAATACTCAGGGAACTCTCTTTAGTCTGAAAGAAAATGACACTCGATGATGACTAGAAGCCACAAGAAGAAATGAGGATCACTAAAAATGTTTAAAGTATGTGATTAATATAAAATATTCTATAAATATGTTTTTACTCGTTTCTTCTCTTCCTTGAAAGACATAAACATTTAATGTGGTTTTTTTTCTAAGATTTTATGTATTAATTTGAGAGAGAAACAGTGTGTGAGCATAAGTGGGGTAAGGGTCAGAGAGGGAGGGAATCTGGAGTTGGGCTCGATTCCTGGACCCTGAGATCATGACCTGAGCCAAAGGCAGATGTTTAACTGACTGAGCCACCCAGGCACCCTAACATAAATATTTCTAAAGCAATTAACTATGACACTATATTTTGGGTTTATAACATATATAAATACATTTTAATATATTTATAATAGATACTTAATAATAGCATTATTATCATATATAATAGTAGCACAAAGGAGGGAGAAAAAAACAGAGCAAAGCTTATATATTTTACCAGAATTAAGTTAGCATTAATTGAAGTAGATGCCTATAAATTAAAATACACATAATAATCCCTAGAGCAATTACTAAGAAAACAACTACAAAAAATACATAGTTAGAAAAAAATCAGAAGAATTAAAACAGTGTATTAAAAATATTTACTTAATACAAAAGGCAGCAGTTAAGGAGGAAACAGGAACAAAACAACAAAACAAGAATAGAATGTTTGTAAAAGAAATAGCAAAAAGGCAAATGCAAGTCCAAAAGGCAGAGTGTCAGAATGGATAAAACAGCAAGATCCAACTACATGCTTTCTATAAGAGACACTTCTTAGATTCAGGACACAAGTGGATTGAAAGTGAAAGGATGAAAAAAGATGTATACTATATAGAGAACTATAAGAAAGAGTAGTTATATTAGTGTCGGATAAAATACACTTGAAGACAAAAATATTAGAGACAAAGGATGTTTTGTTAATGATAACAAAATGGAGTGACTACATCAGTAAGACATAATAATTATCAATGTATATACACATAACAATACAGCCTCAAAACAAATGAAGAAAAAACTGACAAATCTGAAAGGAGCAGTAGACAATTTAACAATAACAGGTGAATAACTCAGTACCTCACTCTCAACAATTGATAAAACTAAACAGAAAATCAGTAAGGGTATAGAAGACTTAACCACTATCAATGAACCTGACATAACCAACATACACAAAACACAACAGCCAAAGACTGCAGAGTACACAATCTTTAGAACTGCAGATGGCTTGCACCTTTCATAAAAATTAACTTAAAACATGGAGCCTGACTGACTCGGTAGGCAGAGTATGCTACTCTTGATTTTGGGATTGTGAGTTCGAGCCCCATATTGGACGTAGACTTACTTTTTTTAAAATTTTTATTTTTTTAGGTGATTTTCATTTTTTAAAAAATATATTTATTTTTTTCAGCATAACAGTATTCATTGTTTTTGTACCACACCCAGTGCTCCATGCAATCCGTGCCCTCTCTAATACCCACCACCCGGTTCCCCCAACCTCCTACCCCTCCACCCCTTCAAAACCCTCAGATTGTTTTTCAGAGTCCATAGTCTCTCATGGTTCATTATTTTTAAGTAATCTCTACACCCAGCATGGGGCTCAAACTCACAACCCTGAGATCAAGAGTCACATGCTCCACTGACCGAGCTAGTCAGGCACCCTGAGAAAGCTTATTTAAAAAAAAAAATTTTTTTTTAATTTTATTTCTTGGGGTGCCTGGGTGGCTCAGTGGGTTAAGCTTCTGCCTTCGGCTCAGGTCATGACCTCAGGGTCCTGGGATCAGGACCCTGATTTTCTTTTATTTTTAATTTAAAAATTTTTTTATCTTGGGCATCTGGGTGGCTCAGTCAGTTAAGTGTCTGCCTTTGGCTCAGGTCATGATCCCAGAGTCTTGGGATGGATTCCTGCATCAGGCTCGCTGCTCAGCGGGGAGCCTATTTCCCCTTTTCTCTCTACCTGCTTGCCTCTCTGCCTACTTGTGATCTCTCTATGTCAAATAAAAAAATAAAATCTTAAAAAAAAATTATTTTTTTATTTTTGCAAGAGAGAGAGATAAGAGAGAGCACAAGTGTGGGGAGGCACTGAGAGAGAGAAGCAGATGCCCCACTGAGCAGGGAGCCTGATGCAGGAATCCATCCCAGGACTCTGGGATCATGACCTAAGCCAAAGGCAGACACTTAACCGACTGAGCCACCCAGATGCCCAAAATAAAAAATTTTCTAAATTAAAAATAAAAATAAATAAAATTAATTCAAAATGGATCAAAGACTTATTGTAAAACACGAAACTATAAAACTCCTAGATAGTAACAAGCGAAATGACTGTAGGTGACCCTGGGTTTTTTAATGATTTTTGATATCATCAAAAGTACAATCCAAGAAAGAAAAAGTTGGGACTTCATTAAAAAAGTTAGATTTCATTAAAATTTAAAACTTCTATTTCGTGAAAGACACTGCTAAGAGAATGAGAAAACAAGCCACAGAGTATCTACAAGAACATATCTGATAAAGAACTGATATCCACGTGGTACTGGGGTGGCTCAGTCAGCTAAGCAATTGCCTTCGTTCCACTCAGGTCATGATCTCAGAGTCCTGGGATTGAGTCCCACATCACTGGGCTTCCTGCTCAGTGGGGAGTCTGCTTCTCCCTCTTCCTCTGTCCATCCCCCCTGCTTATGTGCCTGCTCTCTCAAATAAATAAAATCTTAAAAAAAAAAAAAAAGGAACTAGTATCCAAAATATACAAAGAACTTTTAAAACTTAGCAATATAAAAGAAACCCAATTAGAAAATGAGCAGAAGATCTCAACAGACATCTAACCAAAGATGAAATACAAATAGCAAATAACCATATGAAAAGATGTTTAACATCATTAGGGAATTACAAATTAAAGCAGTATCACTGCAAACTTATTAGAGTGGCTAACATCCAAAACAATGACATCACCAAATGTTGGCCAGAATGCAGACAAACAGAAACATTCATTCACTGCTGATGGGAATGCAAAATGGTATAGCCTCTTTGAAGACAAACTGGAAATTTCTTACAAAAATAAACATACTCTTGCCATATGATCAGCAATCATACTCCTTGTATTCATCCGAATGAATTAAAAACTTAACATCCCCACAAAAACCTGCATAGAAATGTTTAAAGCAGCTTTATTTTAACTGCCAGAACTTGGGAGCAACTAAGATGTCTTTTAACAGGTAAACAGATTTGAAAAAAACCTGTGGTACATCCAGACAATGTAATATTAATATTATTCAGCAGTTAAAAGAAATAGCTATCAAGTCACAAAAAGATATGGAAAAACCTTAAATATATATTTTAAATGAAAGAAGTCAACCTAAAAAAGGTTACACACTGTAGGATTCCAACTACATGACATTCTGAAAAGAAGAAACTATGAACATAGTAAAAATATCAGTGGTTAACCAAGGGTTCAGGGAGGAGGGAGAGGGTAATGAAAGATGAAGCACAGGAGATTTTTAAGGCAATGTATGATACATTGAATATCATATTCTGTATGATAACAAATGAATGGCAGATACAAACATTTGGCGAAACTCACAGAATGTACTACAAAGAGTAAATCCTAGTGTAAACTATGGACCTTAGTTAACAAAAATGTGTCAGATTTGACCCATTTGACCCAAAGTTGTAATAAATTTACCACACTAATATAAAAATGTTAATAATAGGGGAAACTGGATGGGGAGCTGATAAAGGAGGATATGGGAATTCTTGTACTTCCCATTCAATTTTTCTATAAACCTAAAACTTGCTGTTAAAAAAAAAATCTATT
The DNA here is from genome assembly GCF_030435805.1 of Mustela lutreola. Classification (NCBI taxonomy): domain Eukaryota; kingdom Metazoa; phylum Chordata; class Mammalia; order Carnivora; family Mustelidae; genus Mustela; species Mustela lutreola. The sequence goes on from NC_081297.1 coordinate 95,394,657, forward strand.
AATTTTATTAAGACGTCCACATGGGACATTTTCAAGGACAGACCATATACCAAGCCATAGGTCAAGTCTCAATAAATGGGATTTAAATAATACAAAGTATATCCTCTGATGACAATGAAATTAAATTATAAATTGACAACAGAAATCTTGGAAATCCCAAAATATTTGGAACCTAAACAGCATAATTCTAAATCACCTGGGTGGTCAAAGAAGGAATCAAAATGGAAACTAAAAAGTGTTTTAAACTGAATAAAGGTTAAAAATAAAAATGCATATCAAAACTTATGAGATACAGCTAAAGCAGTGCTTAGAAGAAAATTTCTTGCTTTCAAATGCCTATTTCAGGAAAAAAAAAGAAATGTGATGTCAATAAACTAAACTTACACTTCCAAAAAACTAGAAATAGAAGTGTAAATTAACAAACCGAGCAGAAGAAAGGAAAATAATAAAAATTAGAGCAGAAAGCAATGAAATAGAAAAACAAAAGAGAAAAATCAATGATGCCAAAATTTGGTTCACTAAATAGATCAACAAAACTGACAAATCTGGAGCCAGATTGATTAAGAAAAAAGGAGAGAGGACTCAAATGATCAATTTCTAATTCCATCAGGAAAGGAAACACTTTTCACTATTGACCTCACAGAAATGTAGAAAATTAAAAGAAGTATTATGAAAAAAAACACACTGACAATTAGATACCTTACCCTAAATAAAATAAATTCCCAGACAGACAAAAATTACCAAAACTGACTCAAGAAGAAATAGAAAATGTGAATAGACAAGACCTACACCAAGTAAAGAAAAAATCTCAGTTCCAATGGCTTCACTGTGAATTATATCAAATATTTAAATAAAAAATAATAGAAAAGTCTTACAGAAAAGAGAGGAAGAAATACTTCCCAACAGATTTTATAAATCCAGTATTACCATCATACCAAAGGTTATCTAAAGAAAAACCAAACAAAAACTACAAACTAATCTCAGTCTGTGATAGGTCAAAAAGGTCTGAATATCCAGATGTATGCATGCAAACTTTTCTTTTAATGTAAACATTTAGAGTACAGGAGTATATAGATTTTAAAAGTACGCTTTAATGAGGATTTTAAAAATTTCCAATATTATATGTATATATAGTAGACCCTTGAACAAATCAGAAGTTAGAAACATCAACCCCCCCTCTCCAACCACCATAAAAAATCTACATGTAACTTTTTAACTTTTGAACAAAAACTTAACTAGTAGTAGTCTACTGTTGACACCGGTGTTGTTCAAGGGTCAACTGTATAAAATTCATGCACTGATTTTTAAAATCTAATTATATTCAACACTTCTACAAACATGAGGTGTTTCTCCATGGCCCACAGGGTAATCTACATAGAGATAATGAAGTATATAAGGAAGGCCCATAGTCTGAATTGTAATAAAGTATTTTTTATCAAAATACAGGGTATGGGTTTGTGGTAAAGCCCTGGAAAGCCTCACTAGAATACTGTGAAAATCCTGAAAAAGGGAGGTAGGATATTAAATAACAGTTTGAAGAGCTGAAGTTTAAGCCGCCTTAAAGGCCAGGACACTGAAATGTAACACTGTATGTCAACTATACTTCAATTTAAAAAAAATTAAAATAAAAAAAATGTAACTGTGTGTACACTATACTTCAATTTGGGGGGGGAAAATAAAAAGAGAGAGAGAGAAAGACCAGGACACTGGGGAAATTTATCTATTAGCTAAAATATAGAGAGAGGTGTTAAAATTCAGAGTCCTCAGAAGTTCTACTTCCCTGTTTTCAAGGGAACACATTGTTGCCTTAAGCTGTCCTGGCAAAGGTCTATCCTAAATATGATACAGGGTAGAAGATTCTTAAACTTTTCTTCTAACATCTGAACCTCGCAGTAGAAGGCTTATCCCAAATATGTAATTGTAATCTTTTCTAAGATGACATTATATTTTTGAACTTATTTTTTTAAAAAAACATTTTATTTTTGGGATGCGTGGGTGGCTCAGTAGGTTAAGCTGCTGCCTTCGGCTCAGGTCGTGATTCCAGAGACCTGGGATCAAGACCCGCATTGGGCTTCTGGCTTGGCAGGGAGCCTGCTTCTCTCTCCATCTCTGCCTGCCACTCTGCCCACTTGTGTGCTCGCTCTCTCTCTTTGACAAATAAATAAAATCTTAAAAAAAAAAAGTTTTATTTTTAAGTAATCTGTACACCCAACACAGGGTTTGAACTCACAACCCCGAGATCAAGAGTCACATGCTCTACTGACTGAGCCAGCCAGATGTCCTAAACTTTTTATTTTTAAAATGATTTAACTTTAAGAATAGTTGGATAAAATACAGGATCCCTATGTGCCCTTCACCAGCTTCCCCTAACATTAACAGTACCTAACCATGGCACAATTATCAAAACCAGGAAATTGACATTGGTACGATACAATCAACTAAACTATACACCTTATCATAAGTTACCATTTTTTCCACTAATGTCATTTTCTATCCTAAGACTCAGTTCAGGACCCCACACTGTGTGACTCCTTCATTTCCTCCAATCTATGACAATTCTTCAGTCATTGCTTATCTTCCATGATTTTGACTCTTGTGAAAAAACAGAGGTCAGCTGTTTTATAGAATATATAATATTTTTTTACTGATTTCATAATGTGATATCAAGAATTATTTATTGAAGGTTTACTACATGCAAGGCACTGTGCTAAGCCCTCTACCCGTACTACTTCTTTTAAACAGAAGTATTTTAAAAAACTTTAAGGCAGAAGCATTCTAAAATTAAAGAACAATCATCTTTAATTCACCCTTCAAGTGTTAGTGCTTTGTAAATTACAAGGCATTATAAAACATATTATTTTCACCCACCCCAATATCCTTTAGTGTCCCCTACCCCCTAAAAAAAAAATTAAGTCCAAGTTTATAAGACTTAAGTTCAGAGCCCTTAAACTTAGGACCTTTCTGAATCTTCAGGGCCCACATTCTCCTACCCGGAAACCTTGGCTCATTACTTCCTTCACTTGTACAGGCCCCTTCCTTTTCACCTCTAAATATGCTTTCATGAGGACACCTCTAATCACTGTGCCAAGAGCTACTGATCCTCTGAAATCCCACAGAATTTAATGCCTGTAGTGCTCATTTGGTTCATACACATTATCCTGAGCTGTGGGTACATGTTTTTGTAGATTCTTGTCTCCCAAATGAGACTTTTTAGAGAAAGAAGACTCATGGCTTCTCCCCCCTGTGACATGTACTGTAGACTACTTTAATGTTCAATAACATTTACTGAATACCTATCAAGTGCCAAGCCTTGTGTGCTAGGTCCTGAGAAATCAGAGATGACTAAAACATAATCCCAACTCTTGAGAAATTTTTGGTGTAACAAATAGTTGAGTACAGTGATACATTAAAAATAGAGTTTTCTCTCCAAAAAATTAAGGTCACTAAAAGTTTCCTGTAGCAATAATTTTTTTTTCTTTGCTGCCCTGATAAACACTAAAATAACTAATTATAGATTACTCATGTGTTACAAAATTTGACATATTTTCCAACTAGTTTGTGCTTGAAGCAAGCTGTGACCTGGATTTATGAGAAATCCAGATGCTACAGAGTAAACTTAATTAACCGAAGGCCTTTGCAAATACTGCCGCAGGTTGCAACAGCGGCCAGCAGTTTACTAATTGTTACAGTCTAGTGACATCTAGTGGTGAAAGTGGCAGACAGCACTGCCCTAAATTCCACTGCATTAAAGGGAGGCCATCTTATGAAAAAAAGAAAGGTAAAATATGAAAATGAACTATAATATTTATTGCCATTAAAGTATGTCTTAATGTCTCTTTGGGCTATGTAACTATTTGGTCATCTTAGCAGGATTTATCTTTTTTCCCCATCCTTTGAGGCTCGTAAACATTAATACTGATATAAGATTTACTGAAATAAAAAACACTAATACTTTAGAGAAAAGTCCTCAGTTAAAAAGACTAAATGAAGAACAAACCAATCCCAATTGTGATATGCCTGCTCCAAAAATCTTGCCACTCAAAACCCCATTTTTGTTTATACGTATTTGCTTACTGACACTTTCATATGTGGGTAAACATGCTTAGAAGTGTGTTTAGAATCTTTTGTTAATGATTTTCATTAGATCATATCAGGCAAGTAATTATGTATTCAAAGTCATTCTTTAAAATAACTTTGGGAGCATCTGGGTGGCTCAGTCAGTTAAGCATCTGCCTTCTGCTCAGGTCATGACCCAGGGTCTTGTGATCAAGACCCACATCAGGGTCCCCTCTGAGGGCAGCCTGCTTCTCCCTCTCCTCCCCACTCATGTTCTCTGTCACTATTTCTGCCTCTCTATCTCTCTCAAATAAATAAAATATTTTTAAAAAATTAAAAAAAATAATACTTTGCCTTTCACTGACTTTCTGTGAAACTAAATTTTGATGGGGAAAATATTTAAACATTACCAAAACCCAATGCCTTTTAACAAATTCTTTTACAAATAATGAATTCTCAATAAGTCCAAAATTTAATGTACAGGCATTAAATGTGAATCAGTTTTAACAATGGAGTTCATCCAAAAATAGTAAAAACATTATGACATATTCCAAAATACTCTTATGATAACGATATCTCTTAAAAATATCTAAAATCATTAGCTGAATGATCTAACACTTCTGTAATCTCAAGTAGTATTTAAGTTCAAAAACATCTAGCCCATTGCTTTTCAGCCTTTTGGCTAAGATCAAGTGCAGAAACATCTAGCTCAGTGTTTTCCAAAGCGAATCACCTGGAATGCTAGTTTAACATAGGCAGGCTTTCTGAGTTTGGGGCCCTAAAATTAGCATTTTTTAAAAAGTTTCTCCATGTGTCTTTTTATGCATAACAGAGCTTTGGAAGTGATTACTCTCAAGAGCACAATATAAATTCTTCTAAGTTGTTCTTATCAACCATTCCTGCCTCTCAGAATAAGTTATTCCACCTTTTAGATTCTCTAAAGCCTTATGTTTTATTACTATTACTAATAATATTACTAATATTTTTAGCACTTACCATGTTGAATCACAATTATCTGTTAAGAATACAGTCCCCTCACTAGACTGTCAACTTTTCATAGGAAAGAATATACTTTTTTTCTTTTTATATCTCTAGCCTAAAAATGCAGATCTGATACAGTAAGAGTTCAATGAATTTGGTTAAATGAATAAATAAATATATGGAACATCACAGTTCTATAAAAAATGTGTCACTTTCCCTTTTGCCCACAATGGAAAAATCAATCTTTCCAATAATCAGTTAAAATTTGGAGGGGGGGGGGGGAGATAGAATTTTTTAAAATTCTGGGAATACCTTTAAATTCTTGGCTTTCCTAAGTAAACATTTCAGTCTCAAATGTTAATGCTTAAAAATAGAATTTTTATATGCGATTTTTCAGAAAAATAGAAAAATTGGAGATGACTAACAGAATTTTCTACTATGCAACTATGGAATATTTCTAGGCTGTTACTTAGCAGAAACTACTGACAAACCAGAGCCTTAAGAATATAGACATCTATCTTTATTGTCATATTCTAAGAGTAATCAGAATCAGCTAACTTATCCAGGAAATGATTTTGCTTAGAAAGACATCTTTGTATTAAAGTAAACTGTGTATATCTTGTTTAAATTCATAGTATAACACAAATTAAAAGTTTAAAAAAACAAAAAAGAATAATACACAAACTAATAATTATTCTAGAAAAAATACAGCTTAAAATTAAATAATATAGCTTAAAATGAAAACCAGAATTTAACATGCATACCTATAGGTATCCAGAGTAATAAAAGAAAATCAAAGCAGCACATCCCAGGTATAAATTTGGTTAAGAATCCTTTTGGGGGGACGCCTGGGTGGCTCAGTTGGTTGGACGACTGCCTTCGGCTCAGGTCATGATCCTGTAGTCCCGGGATCGAGTCCCGCATCGGACTCCCAGTTCCATGGGGAGTCTGCTTCTCTCTCTGACCTACTCCTCGTTCATGCGCTCTCTCACTGTCTCTCTCTCTCAAGTAAATAAATAAAATCTTTAAAAAAAAAAAAAAAGAATCCTTTTGGGGGCACCTGGCTGGCTCAGTGAATTAAGCCTCTGCCTTCGTCTTGGGTCATGGTCTCAGGGTCCTGGGATTGAGCCCCACATCCGGGGTTCTGCTCAGCAGGGAGTCTGCTTCCCCCATTCCCACCTCCTCCTCTCTGCCTACTTGTAATCTCTCTCTCTCTGTCAAATAAGAAATAAAATTATTTTTAAAAAAAAGAATCCTTTTGGCATCTTTTAATCGTAACTTTTGGTTTCTAGGGAAGATCCTTTAAGTCACGAATCTACTCCCTGACCCTATCTTCTCTATCCCTCAGGGCCAGCTCAAATGTCACATCTTCTTGTGAAGCCTGACCCAAATTCCCAGGGCAAATGAATGATTCTCTTCTCTATGCATACCTAATCTTTTGGGCATGCGGCCACTATTTTCATACTACATTGTTGTAAGTTACTTACCTATCTAGATTACTCACAAAATCATAAGCTCCTTAAGGGCAGCAACTGTGTCTTATATTCTTTGTAGCTCCATTATCTGAAACACTGGCAAGCACCTGGCAGGTATTATCAGTAGAGGTGACCCTTGAACAGCACACATGTGAACTGTGCAGGTCTACTTAAGATTTAGATTTGTTTCAATAAATACAGAACTGCAAATATATTTTCTCTTTCTTATGAATTTCTTAATAACTTTTTTTTTCCTCTAGCTTACTTTTTTTAAGGATTTTATTTGAGACTGAGAGCACGTGTGGCCAAAAGAGAGAGGAAGCACAAGTCAGGGGAGGAAATGAGGGACAGGGAGGAGTAGAGAGAGAGGGAGAAGCAAACTCCCCCTGAGCAGGGAGCCTGATGCGGAGCTCAATCCTAGGACCTAGGATCATGACCTGAGCTGAAGACAGATGGTTAACCGACTGAGCCACCCAGGGACCCCTCTAGCTTAGTTTTTTGTAAGAATACACTATATAACATAAACATAACATTTTGTAAGAATACACATATAACATAAAAATACACATTAATCGATAGTTTGTGTTCTTGGTAGGTCTTCTGGTCAACAGAACACTATTACGGACAGAACAATGCTATTAATAGTTACGTTTTGGAAGGGGGAGTGAAAAGTTATACACAGATTTTCAACTGTGGGGAGGTCCATGTCTCTGACACCTACACTGTTCAAAAGTCAATTATATGCTGCAGAAATGAATGACCAACATAGTAATCAAAAGCTGTTGGCCTGAGGTCCTTAAGTAAAGCAGAAGTGGTAATGGACAGAAAAAGAAAGATTACAAAGCACTTTTTTTTTTTTTTTTGAGAATTTCTGCTTCTGCTCAAGAAGGATTAGTTGCTACTATGCCTTTCATAAACAACTAGAAACCAGACCAAAATATGACACACTCTTTTCAGATATTATATCACAGGCAGTGTAGGGCTTTGATCCCTGACAGAAGGAAAACAAGCAAGTCCTATCATTTCCCCAGATTATTAGTGAAAAACAGTCTCCAAGATGCAGACTGGGTCGGGATATAACCATAAAGGGCCCAGTGGACTCAGTGCATTGAAGAGAGAGAATGTGGAGTTTAGAGAGGCTAAGGGATCAGAGTTTACAAAACAGAAACTGAGAAAGGAGAGCGCTCAATAAAAGAGCTCTCCGGGTAACTGCACAAGGCACCCTCGAGTCTCTGGCTGCACACTAAACTGTAGGAGGTATCCCCAAGGCTAGAGAAAGAACTACTGGAAAGCAGTAGGCCAAACCATTTCTGAAATTCACACAGGGCTAAGAGTCCAAATTTCCAACTGCCAGAGTGGAGGGACTTCAAATACATGGGCAACAGGTAAAGCACTCAGAAGGCTACTGCCTTAGTAGAAAAGCTAGCTAACCTTGACTAAGGCTGTTCTGGATAAGCCACAACAAAAACATAAAGGCAAATTCAGAAAGAGTCAAATTGATTACAGGTAACTTTATGTCTAATAAAGTCCAATATACTTTAAAGGAACAAAGCAAAATCTAATACCCAGAAACACAAAATATAAAATACTTGGCATACAATAAAAAAATTTCTAGGTATGCAAAGAAGTAGGAAAATATGACCTGTAATACAGAGAAACTTCCATTCAATAAAAACCAGATCCAGAAATGATGGACCATCAGTCAAGAGTTAAATATATTATAAATATTAAAATATTATATTAATATTATAATATTATAGTCAAGAGTTAAAATATTATAAATAGACCCTTTATGTTCAAAAAGTAGAGAACATAAGCATAATATGCAAAGCAATGAAGACTTTTTTTAAAAGGAGGGGAGGTACATCTAAAGCTGAAAAAATACAATTATCTGTAATTAAAATTCATTGGATAGAATTCAGAACAGTATTTCAGATGTGACAGAAAAAAAAAGGCCACTAAACCTGGAAACACATCAATAAAATTATCCAAAGTAAGGACATAAAAATAAATGAATAAATAAATAAAAATTAAAAGGTGCATCAGTGATCAGTGACCTGTGAGAAAACATCAAGTAGTTTAACATAGAAAATAGAGTCCTGGGGCGCCTGGGTGGCTCAGTGGGTTAAAGCCTCTGTCTTCGGCCCCAGGGTGCTGGGATCAAGCCCCAAAACGGGATCTCTGCTCAGCAGAAAGCCTGCTTCCTCCTCTCTGTCTGCCTGCCTCTCTGCCTGCCTGTGATCTCTGTCTGTCAAATAAATAAATAAAATCTTCAAAAAAAAAAAAAAAAAAAAAAAGAAAATGGAGTCCCACAAAAACAAGGGGTGGGGGCAGAAAAATACTGGAAGAAATAGTAGCCAAAATATTTGATAAAGATTATAATCCTACAGATCAAAGAACATTTAGAACACATCAATGTGAACTTAGCATTTTCAATATATACAGATAAACAAATACAGACAAGTATAAATATGTGTATTATGTATATACACACACATATATATTTCCTTGCAAAATCCACCAAGAAGGCCTAAGAGTGATTCTGAAATACCACTCTCCACTAAAAGAACCAGGGCTCCTGGTGAAATGCCTGATTCTACGGCTGGAGCCAAGGAAGAATAAAAAAAATTTGGAATATTAATTTGCACCTAGGAAGTAAAAACCTGTTCAAAGAATAATGAGAATATGTCAAAAGGACATAGTAAGCTACAACCAACAATATTCCAGGGATGCCTGGGTGGTTCAGTTGGTGAAGCAGCTGCCTTGGGCTCACGTCATGATCCCAGTGACCTGAGATCGAGTCCCACATCGGGCTCCTTGCTCAGCAGGGAGCCTGCTTCTCCCTCTGCCTCTGCCTGCCTGTGCTCGCTTTCTCGCTCTCCCTCTCTCCTACAAATAAATAATAAAATCTTAAAAAAAAAAATTCCAACTGGCTAAATTTGGAGCATTTTTTTTCAAGATTTTATTTTTTCAAGTAATCTTTATAACCAATGTGGGGCTCGAACCCACAACACCAGGACCAAGAGTTGCACACTGCACCAACTGAGCTAGCCAGGAACCCCTAAACTTGGAGCATTTGGAGATTAAAAATAAATAAGATTACAATTCATCGAATAAAACAAGAATTTACCATTCCACATGGACTTAAATAAATACATGAATAAATAAATGGAGAGGCAAGAAAGCGCTTTCTGGTGGCAGCATGTAGAAGGAAGGATAAAGGTAAAAAAATCACTATTTGGCAACTGTATCTGTGTAATTAATTCAAACAAGAAACAGCAATGGATATTATAACCAGTGAAGGAGAAAGTGTGTTGAGAAAAGAGATTTCAGAGTCCCACAATTACTCCTCAAAAACTTACCAAGAGGGGCGCCGGGGTGGCTCAGTGGGTTAATCCTCTGCTTTCGGCTCAGGTCATGATCTCAGAGTCCTGGAATTAAGCCCCACATCGGGTCTCTGCTCAGCAGGGAGCCTTCTTCCCCCTCTCTCTGCCTGCCTCTCTGCCTACTTGTGATCTCTGTGTCAAATAAATAAATAAAATCTTAAAAAAATTAAATTAAAAAAAAAAACTTACCAAAAAAGAGGCAAAAATTTGATAATGAAACTGGGCAAAGATTTATTCTTCATATAAAGAAAAACAGAAAGGATTTATTTCCAGGTGATCTGTACTGCAAGAAATGCTACAAGAAGGTCTTTGGACTAAAAAATAAGTGACATCAAAGAGAAACCTGAATCTACAGAAAGGAATTAAGAATTCCAGAAATGGTAAATATGTGGGGAGACATAGCATTCTATATATGTTTTTTTCTTCTCTTAATTTCTTTAAAAGATGTGTGATCGTTTAAAATAAATATATATTGTTGGGACGCCTGGGTGGCTCAGTTGGTTAAGCAGCTGCCTTCGGCTCAGGTCATGATCTCAGCGTCCTGGGATCGAGTCCCACATCCGGCTCCTTGCTCCGCAGGGAGCCTGCTTCTCCCTCTGCCTCTGCCTGCCATTCTGTCTGCCTGTGCTCACTCTCTCTCCCTCTCTGACAAATAAATAAATAAAATCTTTTTAATTAAATAAATAAATAAAATATATATTGTTAAGTATATAATTATTTAACATGATACAATAATATATGTTTTGTATATAGTAAACATACTTTATATATATATAAATTATACATTTATATATAAGTAATATCTATAAACAGCACATGGGATTCCTAGCATATGGAGAGGCACTAATACGACAACTATAGCACCAAGTAGTGGGATAAATGAAATCACACCATTGAAAGGTTCTTATGTTTTATAAAAAGTGGTACAATATCATCTCCATGTAAACTATGATGTTACAGATGTGTATAATGGGGTGCCTGGCTCACTCAGTTGGTGGAGTGTGTGACTCTTGATCTCAGGGTTGTGAGTTCAAGCCCCACACTGGGTGCAGAGATACCTCAAAAATAAAATCTTTAAAAAAAAAAGATGTATATTATAATCCTTAGAGCAACCACTAAAAAATAAATAAATAACGCAAAAGAATGCAATTGAGAAAGATAACAGAGGGGCCACCTGGGTGGGTCAGTGACTGGTTAAGTGTCTGCCTTTGGCTCAGGTCATAATCCCAGGGTCCTGGGATTGAGTCCCACATAGGGTTCCTTGCTCAGCAGGGAGCCTACTTCTCCCTCTGCCTGCCACTCCCCCTGCTTGTTCTCTCTTACTCTCTGACAAATAAATTTTTAAAAACATTGTATTTTTTAAAGCTAACAGAGTAGTTAAAATGGAATATTAAAAAAATTCAGTTGATTCAAAAAATGTCAGGAAAGGGGAGGAACCAAAAGCAGACCACACAAATAGAAAATGAAGAACAGGGGTGCCTGGGTGGCTCTGTCAATTAGGCGTCTGCCTTCGGCTCAGGTCATGATCCCAGGGTCCTGAAAACAAGCCCTGTGGCAGGCTCCCTGCTCAGCAAGGGTATGCTTCTCCCTCTCCCTCTGTGCCCTCTCTCTCAAGTAAATAAATAAAATCTTAAGAAAGAAAAAAGAAAATGAAGAACAAATGGTAGACCTGAATCCAACTAGATGAATTTACACCCCCATTAAAAGACAGTCTGCAGGCAACCCCCTTGAGTCCCCTTCCTCCTTGGGAGCTTTGTACTATCACTCAATAAACCTGGGTCTGCTGTCCCCCCACCCACCAAAGGCAGACTGCATGCACAGGTACAGAAGTAAGGCTCAACTATGTAAACCGTCTATAAGAGATGCACTTTACTTCTATTTTTTAACTAATTAATTTATTTGCCAGAGAGAGAAAGTGCACCAGCAAGGGGAGCGGCAGGCAGAGGGAGAAGTAGGCTCCCCGTTGAGCAAGGAGCCCGATGCTAGACTCGATCCCAGGACCCTGAGATCATGACCTGAGCCTAAGACAGAGACTTAACCAAATGAGCCACTCAGGCATCCCAAGACCCAAGAGATGCACTTTAAAGACACAAACAGATAAAAATAGGAAAAGATATATACTATGCACACAATAAGTGTGAGAAAACTGGAGTGGCTGTATTAACATAAAACAGATTTCAAGACAGAAGATAATCCCATAGATAGAAGGGTAAATTCATAATAACAAAAGGGCCAATATAATAAACATCAATGTATGCAAGCTTAATAAGAAACTTTCAAAAGACTGGGAGAATAAAAGGCATAGACAAACACAACAATCACAGCTGGAGCTTTTAACTCCTTTCTATAGTGGTAGAACTCATTAAATACAATTAATCACACCTTAATGTAAAATACTACACCCAACAACTGCACAACACATTCTTTTCAAGTGTACATGAATGTGTCTCAGTCACCTAATAAAATAAGATCCTATAAATGCTTGGTGAATGAAAGGAACCAAAATATACATAGGTAGAAGCTGGGGCATGCTGAATTTAAAATAACACTTGGTTGTACCGAGCAGTCTATAGTTGGAGAAACGGACAAGAAGCTGAAGCGGAGGTGCGCCTGGGTGGCTCAGTTGGTTAAGCGGTTGACCCTTGATTTTGGCTCAGGGCATGATCTCAGGGTCTTAGGCTCTGCACTTACCACAGCCTGCTTATCCCTCTCTTTCTGCCCCTCCCCCCACTCATGTTCTTTCTCAAATAAATAAAATATTTTTTTTAAAAAGTGAACCTGATGTTGTAGACTTAGAATCATCTAGATGTCTATATTTCAAAATAAAGCTTAGAACCTCAGTTCTTCAAATGAATACTAGGCAATGCTATGCAAAGAACAGAGGCTAGTAAGTGAGTCCAAAAAACCAGAACATAATGTTGGGGGTGGATGATAAAGCTATAGGTTTAATAAGTGGAACAGAAACTTAAATATGGAAAAGAAGAAATGAATGTAGACTGAGAAAAACTTTAAGCATGAAGAAAGACCACTTCAAAATAACCCTCCAAAACAAATGTTAACGAAACAATATATGTGAGAGCCAGACCACAGACCCTCAAGATTGGAAAAGGTAGAAAGGACATGGTGACAGTGTGTAGTGGTCACATGGTCTGTAAACCTGGCAACAGAAATAAGAAGCAAAAGTATTGTAGCAGGAGGGGTAACGGAGTCAAAAGAAGGTATTTTGGTGTTTTCCTTTTAAAAGATGGGTGCCTGGATGGCTCGGTCTCGGTTGAGCCTCTGACTCTTGATTTTGTCTCAGGTCATGATCTCAGGGTCATGAGAGGGAGCTCCGCATCAGGGCTCGAGGGTGGAGTCAAAGTCATCATGAGATCATTTCTCTCCCTCTGCCTCTGCCCCTCCCTCTGCTCAAGCACTCCCTCACTCTCTCAATATGATCTAAAAAAAAAAAAAAAAAGATGGGAAGATCTATGTATAGGTACAAGAGGAAAGAGGCTCCCTAAGCTAGATGCTAAAGACATGGAAAGTACTGACAAATGGAGAAAAAAGTGAAACGGAAAGACAGTAAATTTCAGAGAGGCACAGACATACCTGCTCTGAGATTTGATCGAAAGAAACAAGAATGGAGGCACGCACAGATGCACTGGAAAAAAGTGAGGCTGCTCTTGCAAAAAGGCTCTGCCTTCTCAATTGGTTTAAAGGGATCATTCTGCCTAGTACTTTCAGCTCTTCTGAGTAAGGCCAACACTCTGCTGGTTAACAGCCATGTTTAAAAGGTTAACTGAAGAGGCTACTACATACAAATAATCTACAAGGTAATCGGGAATACAGCATCAATTTTTCAAATATGATATTCCAGGAGGGGGGAAAGAGACTCTCAGGATCAACCCTAGCTTAGGAGTCACCTTTACACCATTCAGAGAAGACCAAGTTCTAAAATCCACTCTCTCCCTCCTTTGGCATTCCATTTCCAAAACAGAGATAAGGTCTGACAGCTAGCAAAGACGTGTGTCTCATGAACACTAAGACTCTCCACCTTTATTTTATTTGTCCAGCTAAGAGATAAGTGCGTGAGAAAGATGTATATAAACTGATCACTTGAAATGTAGCTCCCTTGTGTTCTCCTTACTACTCTTTTCCATTGATTCATTCCTTCCCAGTTCCAGCCCCATGCACTAATTCTCAATGCTCCATGTGATTTGAGATCCTTCACTGTGTTCCATGAGATTCTGCTCCACCAAGAAAAGCCCCAGACTATTTTTTTCACTGTCAAAATCTATTTCACATACATCATGTTCTTAACAACCAGACATAGAACTCCCAACAAAACTGCTTAGCATCAGTATCTACACTATCTATGTCTGACTTTGTTTGTGGGTAACAGGACAGTTTCTTCCTTGAGCAGCTCAATCTTAGGTTATGTCCAAAGTTAGTTACAAAATTGGTAAGTCAGTTGTAGAGAAGGTCATATACTCACACGTGTACATGTACATATATTCATCATTACAAGTGAATGGCAAAATTATATAACTTTTATACATAAAATATCAATTTTGCATTTCTCTTGTGAATAGTTCATTTCTATAGATTGACAAAGCCATGTGATTCATTAAAAAAATGTAAGTGGTTGAATTTTAAGTAAGAGATTTATAGGGCTTGTTTAACCCTGGGAATCTAATTATCATCAAATCTACATTTTGCTTTTGTGTTCTGTTGTGGTCATTTATTATTCTTTGTAATTTTAAAATTTTTCATTTTCTAGTAAATGCTTTACACTTCAAAATAAATTGCTAATTCAGAGACTGCTATGAAAAACAGAAATTCTTTTGGCTTAAATAGAAAGAGGAACAGATATTTGGCACCAGTATAGAGCATAACTTATATGTTGGTATATTAATCCAAAAGGGTGAAGACCAAGGAAAGAATCTGCTTGCTCATTAAAAATACAAACATTACCTCAGTCATACGAATAGCCCCTAAACCCACCCAGCTACTGCCTCTGCAGATCACCCACCAACATTTGCACTACATCACGTGACATTATGGAACAATAGTGAACTCTGTGGAATACTTGAATATATTGTTTTGAAAGAATAAGCTGTCATTAACTTGAATAAAAAGCTTTCTGAAATCAGACCTGGGGGGTACAGCCCTCACTGTGTGGCCTTTTTACTACTTTGAGAAATAGCCTCATCCTGAAAGCAGGAAAGGGTGAAAAAAAGAGATTAGAGTATAAAGGCAACAGTGATGAGTGGCCCCTCCTGTGGCCCAGCAGGCGGACAGCAGGGCTCTAAAATACCAGGCAGAACAATGTCAAAGCGGGAGGCTCTGTCACAAATGCTGCACCTAAAAATCTAAACAACCCCACACCCACCACCCTATTTTCTTTTACAGCTTAGTGATCTTTATAACTGGCTTCCCTAGAATTAGAAACAGTCTTATTCTAGGTACAAAACAGTGCAAAACTAGATGTCCTGATGCCATCCTGAGATGAGCTATCCCTTCTAGCCAGGTGACCTGAGGTAATGCATTCATGCTTTCTGGGCCTCAATGTTTTAATCTATAAAATGGGAAGAATAATAACATCACGCAGAGGTAGAGGAGAGAGGAGAGGGGCCAACCCCTACTATTATCATAATTATACTTATTATTTTCACCAAACTGTCCCGTCTGCCTATCTTTTTTAATCACAAAGAAGGTTCCTCTTCACCAGTGAAACACCAGCACTCACTTAAATGCTTGCTGGCTTTTTCTGTTCCCTGTGGTCTGGCCCCTGCCACGTGCTGCCAATTCTCTTTCATGCCACCCTCAGAAAGAAATTTCTCCATTAGCCAAATCCTAAATGGCCTCTTCACTGAAACCTGCCCTTCAGGTGCCGTCCTCTCTCTTACACACCTATTCTCAATGTTCTCAACTACCAACGTTCAAGAGGGGGAAAACAAAGCCAGGACACAGAGCCAATGGGGAGCCAAGTCCCAATTTAAATCCAGGTGTCAATGCCACCAAGTCCAACTGCATTGCATTAACTATACTGTGATAATTATTTACAGTGAGGGTTCCTCGTAATGATTTTAAATCTGAGGTTAGTTTCCCTGAACACCAAGCCTTCTAGATGCTTCCTCTACTAGTCAATTCATTACCATAAAATAAGAATTGTATTTCCAATGCTTAGAAAAGAAACACTATCCAAAGAAATTATTAAATATATCTCAAAAGGCCAGGAGGTTTTTGGGTTTTGCTTGTTTTTAGCATTTCCCTAAAGTGAGGACAAATATTGGTCCCATAAAGCTCTCACCCAGGACTAGAAGACTTTGTGGGGACACAGTTAACAGGGAGAAGAGGCATGAGTCTGGGTGCTTGTGGGCAGTCCTATGTGCATGTCTGGAAAGCCTAGAGTACAGAATACAAGCGTCCACCTCTAAGTTTCTACAAGTAAATTAAATCTGATTGTCTTTTAATCTGATTGTACAAAGACACATGGAGATGGAAATTTCATTAATGCTGGCTTTTCTGGAGAATCACATTATCCCTCAAAATAATGAAAACTATTAAGATGGGGAACAGGATGTAATGTGTTGTTTCAGATAAGAACCAAAGAGTTTCCCAAAGTCTAACACTGAGACCTGTGGGAAAACATTGAAAGCTTGTATTTCCTCACCTGTAGAGCAGATGAGATGCTGGGAAGAATGAGATGCTATATGGCATCTATAAAGCACTGTTTTTATTTTTGTTTTTTTTTAGGTATAGTGCAAAATAGTGTAGCAAGTATTTCTCATCAGTTCAAGTTTAGCCTATCTGCCAATAATCTGATCTGACACAAATCATTCAAACACATTTTAACAATGTAAGGATTACAAGGGGCTGGCATGTGTTTGTGTGTGTGTCTGTGTATGGAGGGGTTATCTTCTAATACATATAGCTATATAAATTTAAGAAGTTTTATATTGTGCCAGGTTAAGTAAACCAGGGCCTTCTGTTCATTTATATTTCCTAATCTTTTGGAGGAAAAGAGACAGAAAGAGGAATGGATTCTTACAGTAGAAAGCCCGTTTAGTTAATAGAAAATCATTGCCATTACTTGATGGATATGAAAATCACATAAAATAAATTAATATAAAATTAAAATATATAATGAAATTATCAGGTGAATAATAAAATTCATATTAAAAGGTAACTCTGGGTGGCAAAAATGGTTGAGCATCCGACTCTTGATTTTGGCTCAGGTCATGATCTCAGGATCAAGCCCCGCATCCAACTCCTCACTCCTCTGGAAGTCTGCTTGTCTCTCTCTCCCTCTACCCACCACCCCCAACCCTGCCCCACACGGCTCATGCATGCTCACTCACACTATCTCAATAAACAAATCTTTTTAAAATGCCAATAAAAAAAGGTAACTCTGGGACGCCTGGGTGGCTCAGTTGGTTAAGCAGCTGCCTTCGGCTCAGGTAATGATCCCGGCGTCCTGGGATCGAGTCCCACATCGGGCTCCTTGCTCGGCAGGGCGCGTGCCTCTCCCTCTGTCTCTGCCTGCCATTCTGTCTGCCTGTGCTTGCTCTCTCTCCCTCTCTCTCTGACAAATAAATAAATAAAATCTTTAAAAAAAAAAAAAGTAACTCTACCTCAGTATACACTAACCAATATATGCTAATCCTCTGATATACACCCTCTCCTCTCATACAAAATGGTTGTCAGGATTAATTGTATCAAGGATAATAGAGGTTTTATCCATGGATCTAAAGTAGTCAAGCCATAGTCCAGACCACAAATAAGACGAAAATCTTTTCATAGAAATATAACAGGTAAAGGCTAGCTCCAACATCATTCATTCATTCATTTACTCAGTCCCTACTGTATACCAGGCTCTATTACAAGTCCTAGGATTCAACAGTGAACAAAACACAGAAAGTTCTTACCATCATAAAGCTCACATTCTAAAAGGGAAACACAAACACTACACAAACAAGTAAGCTACACAGCAGACCAATGATGATTATTAGAGAAAAACAGCCAAAGGCGTTTCAAATCTAAATAGGGCAGCCAAGGAAGGCTTCACCAAAAAGATGCCATTTAAGTAAAGACCTAAAGGAGATGAGGAAGGCACACGGCCATCTGGTGAGAGTAGTGTGGCTATGTGAATCTTTCCAGCAGGTCCAGGTAAGACAAAACCCAAGTTCTTACCTTTCAAAAGCGGCTGGAAGGTTGGAATCTCTTGCAACTTGATGACATCGGGATCATTGCTGACATTCCGTGAGGGCTGGGAGCCTGGAGCTACAACCACAATATCGTCCATCTTGGCTCTATGCTTTGCTGGAGAAGGGGTCACTAAAAGTAAAGTTACACTGCTCAGGAGTTGCATGTTAGTTATCCCCCTCTGCCTCGCCAAAGCTTTTTTTTAGTATAGTCATTAAAAAGAATATTTTTACACACACAAAAAATGCTAACTGTAGTTAACCTGCCGTGGGGGCTGGAAAGGGCAGATGAATCATAGGGGAACCTCTATTTTCTACTAAAAAAAAACCCTCTCAAACATTACAGGAACCTACATGTATGAAATTGCTTTTATCATTAAAATTATCTTATTTTTCAGCACCCAAAAATATAGGTATGTTGTGTTTTTATAATTTTTATTTCTTCGATCCTACTGACATTGTCCCTATTTTATGAGAAAATGAGGGTACAAAATTAGGCTGTGACCCGCCCAAAGTCAAGAGTGCTAGAGAAAGAGGAAAGGAATTGGAAGTCTACGGGTTATTGGTATACGTGGCCTATGCCTGTGAAACTGCAAGCTGTCTAGCTGCCTTATCACAGCAAGCCAGGTATATTTAATCCTGGTTCTCAACTCTGCATGATGGGTCTATTCCTGAGGCGCCAGCCCCCTCACCCTTACAGTTACAGGCATTAGTCCAAGAAGGGCAGAAATAAATAGGAAGTTCATTCTATGCCAAGGCCAAATTCAGAAATTTGTGGGACTGTTAGACAGGCAGGTCAATTTCAGGTCCTTTGAGAGAAAATAAAGCATTTGTAGGGAACTGATTCAAACCACCAACAACTTCCTAGACCAAAATATCCTCCTCTTCTCAAATATCTTCCTGGTTAGGGCAAGAATAAACCTTTAAAGCAGTTCACCCTCTAGAAGGTAGTATTCGAAAGCTCATCATAGTCTTGTCTCAAAGGCTGATGCTGGGATGTCACAGAACTGGCCCAACACCTGGAGACCAGAGTCTCCTGTGGCTTGGCATTCACTCTTGTAGAATCTCTGCTACTTTTACTGTTCTTCAAGAAGTACCTCTTAACCTCTTTTGATTATTTCCCTAACATGTCACAAATCCCAAGCCAGAAATCTTTTCTGCTACAAATTGAGTGATTTCTTCTTCCCCAAATCCCAATGGAAAACAGACTTCACTGGGTTCTAGCTAACCTCTATCACCTTGCCTATAAAATGGGACAGTAAGGATTAAATGTAGATGCACGTAAACTACTCAGCACAGGGGAATCAGCAAATTCTAATCTATGCCACTGGTTAGTAGGCTACAGTACTAGAATTCATGCTGGTGATCAGTAGGCGAGCAAGCATATTAAAAAGATGCCATACTTCTTCCCTTCAAATATGATTCTGGACATAGAGGCAAAGGATTAACAATTATTACTGTATTTTCTGTACCAGATAAAATATTCTGGGCCTTCCAAGGAAATAGAAGGATGTAGCAAAGCTAGTAGATGCTGCTCGCCATTAAAAGCTGTCCCAATCTAACCCCCAAAATGAGGGCCTGAACTAGTCTTGAAGGACACATTTCAGTGTGCAATAACCCTAGATCTGTCAGTTTCTAGAGTTCTGAATTACAGATCCTACCATGCAGAAAACAGTTCTATGTATTTAAAGACAGTTGTGGATCCTAAGATTATGGAGCACCTCTCATTCTCCATCTGTAAAAAGGGGTTTAAAATTTCATAATATATACAAATACTGAATCATCAGATCGTACACCTGAAAGTAATAGGTTATAATGAGGGTCCAGATTAATTCAATTTGGATTAGCAACCCCAGTGTATCCAGAGCAGTTCCAGCTGTCCTACGGTTGTGGCTAAGAAAAAAAAAAAAAAAAAAGAAAGAAAAAAGAAAAGAAAGCATATGATCCTCAATTAAGCATCAGCTGTTTTATTCATTGAGTGCTTACCATATTCCTAGCACAATAATCCCTCCATTCCTATCTGAAACGCTGGGAGAAATCTTAGAAATTCGTACGGGGGGAAAAAAACAAAGCTGGCTGACTCCTATAACATTAATATTAGAAAGGTAGGTGAGACACCTTCCCAAGCAAAATGCAGTTTCTGGAGATGTTTGCACCCAAGGGTTCAAAGCGATTCTACACCTGTCACACATCCCTTCTGAAAAGGAACCTCTAAGACCCGCTTTAAGAAGGATCATGGGGGTCCTGTCCTTGATCCATGCACGGTACGAGCCAAATCTCACGGTGTCGCCAAAAATTAATTAGGCTGTCCTGTAAAGAGGAGGCGGAGCTGGGAGAAACAGCTGCTTTGAAAATAAGTAACAGGCATCGGCGCACACGCTGGTTTAGGCACTCACTCCCATCAGGGGAAATGACGGCTAGGACAGACGATGACTTTTTTCTCTTTTTTCAAGAAAAAGGCATGGTGAGGGCTCTCTGTGCGTTCCTGTCCGCGGCCCCAGTCCCCATTAGGCTGGAAGGCAGCCCCCTCCGCAAGCAGACAGGGCCGGCAGGAGGAGGGTGGAAGTTAGGACACCGACCTGAGGAGTTCAGATCGTTGGGTCGGCTCTCGACCTCGGAGCTCTGCTCACTGCCCATGGTGCCGGCAGCGGTGGCAGCGGAGGAACGGCGGGCCAGGCGGTCACCGCTCCGGCGGCGGGACGACCGGGCAGGGGCCGGGGACAGGGGACAGGGATGCTACACCGAGTGTGGGCACCGCTGCAGGGCCGACCTGTGGAGACCGCGCGCCCGGCCCACGCAAGTGCGCGGGCGGCGGGAGAGGGGAGGCCCTATTTGGGGAACAGACACGCAAGGAAGCGCAGCTCGGTGGCACGAAGCTCGCCGGCTTTCTTCGGGGAACCCTAAAGGGAGGAGGTGGAGAACGCCCAGCTTCAGCCCCGCGAGCGGCCGGCGGGCGGCGCCGCTTTCACTCACTCGCTCGTGCGCCGTAAGCTCGCTTCTTCCGGGACGCGGATTGGCGGCGCCGGCTACGCGCGGCCGTCAGTTCCGGGTTGGAGAGCCCGCCACGCCCCGGCCCGAGGGAGGGCGGGTAGGGTGACTAGGGCGAGCAACATTAAAGGGCCAGACCGTCTCAAAGCCAGAATCGCCCAAATGAGTAAGTCCTTTGCTAGTTAGTGATGTGTCCCCTTTAAGCATCACCCATAAGTTGGCACTTTATGGTTAGAACTTTATAAAACGTGGGGAGGGGGGTTGTTTTGTTTTGTGGAGATATAATTGACTTAACATTTTATTAGCTTCAGGTGTACAACCTAATGAATCAGTATTCGTAAATATTGCAGAATTTTATCTTATTTTTTATTTTTTAAAGAGATTTTATTTATTTGACAGAAATCACAAGTAGGCAGAGAGGCAGGTGGCGGGGGTGGGGAGGGTAGGTTCCTCACTAAGCAGAGGGCCGGATGTGGGGCCCGATCCCAGGACCCTGAGATCGTTGACCTGAGCCTAAGGCAGAGGCTTAACCCTACTGAGCCACCCCGGTGCCCATATTGCAGAATTTTAAACCCTCTTTACAGAAAGAGAAAGAGGTGCTAGATAGGTCTAGAATCCCCAACTGTCTGCATGCAAAGCTTCTGTTTCAGCTCCAGAACCTAGGAGTATGGCAGTGGGCCGCATACAAAAAATATAGACGGGGCTGGAAGGGAGAGAAAATGAAGAAATAGAAAATGCCGATTCACATGGTAGGATGTGTGTGGGCCCTCAGAGGAAAGTGGATGCCCCAGAGCACTTTCTGGGGACATTTACAATTATCCACAAGCCATTCCAAAACCAGCAAAGGTGAGGATAGAGTATATTCAAAATAAAATGGAAACTTCCAGTTAGGCAGATCAAGGATAGAGTCCTAGCAATGCAGTGCCACCAAGGAACTGGGTGTCTCTGGGATTCTCAGAACTTTGTAACCCATTTTATATTATTTCTCTCATGAAATTTCAAGCAAATGGCCTAACATAAATGTCCTATTTATAAATATAATCTCAGAAGGAATGCCAAGTGAACTGTATGGTTAAGTCCCTTCTACTTTATAATATCATAGACATTTTGTAACCTTATTTACTCTTCAAAGCAACCCTGAGGCCCAAAAACAGGTAACTTCCTCATGGTCACCAGGTAGTCAAGGGTGGAAATGGGATTTAGGATTGTCTGATTTCAAACTCATGCCCTTTCCTTTACTCACCATTGCAAAGCTATGAGAAAATTACAAATGAATGTAAATTCTATATTTGGTGGGAATATGAAGAAAGAACCAAATACTGCCTGAGAGATCACGTAGGCTCCTAAGAGGTGGTGTTTGACTATAATCTTGAGGCTTACATAAACCACCAGGCTGATGGGACCATTCCTTCTTGGAGAGCCCCTGGTTCCTCTCCCAGGGCTGCCATCTTTGGGGGTGGGCAAGAGAGAAGGGAAAAGGGGAGTACAACACATGTTCTGTTTCTTGTTCCACCTTTTCCACCTCAAAGTGAATTTATATTGTATTCCATGCCCTAATCCATACTGATGTGATGATGTTTTTATATGCTTTCTATTGGATGAACATTCTATTCTAAACTGAACATTGTAAACATTCTCAACTGGAGAATGAACAAATATGTCATCCTATTCTCTCCTGGCCTACAAGGTCTTTGTAGAGAAATCTGCTCATCACCTTATAGGGGTTCCCTTACATGAAAGAAAATTTGTTTCTCTTTCTGCTTTAAAAATTATCTTTGTCTTTGATTTTAGACAGTTTTAATTATAACATGTCTTAGAAAAGATTGTTTGGATTGAAATTTTAGGTTGACCTATTAGCCTCAAAATCTTGGATATCTAAATTTCTCCCCAGGTTTGGGAGGGTCTCAGCCATTATTTCTTTACGTAAGCTTTCTTCTCCTTCCTTCTCTTATCTCTTTCTGTGACTCCAGTGATATGTACATTGTTTTTCTTCATGGGGCCCAGTAAGTACCATAGGGACTTTCTTCATTCCTTTTCATTCTTTTTAATTTTTTGCTCCTCTCATTAGGTGATTTTAATTGATCTGTCTTCTAGTTCATTGACTCCTTCTTCTGTTTGGTCAACTAATCTCTTGCAGCTCTATATTAAAATTTTTGATTGAATCATTGTATTTTTCAGCTTCAGGATTTGTTTTTTTGCTTGTTTGTTTTGTTTTCTGTATCATAGTTGAGATTCTCATTTTGTTCTTGTATTATTGTTCTGATACTATTAAATTGTCCGTTCATATTCTCTTGCTCTCAGCATCTTTATAACAGTCATTTTGAATTCTTTGTTGGACAGTTCCTGGCTCCCCATTTCTTGGGACTGGAAGTTTTTTGTATTCCTTTGCTAGAGTCATGTATCTTTGATTCTTCATGATCCCTGCAGCCTTGGATAGGTGTCTACACATCTAAAGAAGCAGTCTTTATGAACTTTATGAACCAACTTTGATAGAGGAAGACTTTCACCTGTGGGTGGGGGCTTGCTAAGAGCATGCCATGATCCTGGGTCTAGTGGTACACAACACCAAGTGTCAGGTTGTGTGGCAGCTCTCAAAGGAAGGACAAGAGCATGATGTCTCTTTGGCTTAGGCCACTGGGGTCTACAGCACTGAAGACCATGTGGTGAGCACTGCAGGGGGTCTGCAGTGTCTACAAGGGCTGTTGGGGTCCTCAAGCAGCACCTTTCAGTCCAGCAGCTAGGAACCTTGGGCTGGTAGCTAAAGGGGCCTGTGATAGTGTGTGGTGATATGCACTTGGCTGTGGGGGGCCACCGGCAGACATACATGGAGTGGTGGAAGCCAGAGCAGACAGCAAGGCCAGTGTCAACTCCATGCTCACTGGCAGCTGCAGGGACTTGGGCTGTCAGTATGCACTATAGCACGGCTGCTAGATCTTGTCAGGTACATGGCAGTAGAGACCAATGACCAAGGGTAGGGCTAGGGCTAAGCAGGTGCACAGCTAGAGGGTCCAGCTGTAGGTAAGCACAGTGATGCAGACCCACAAGCAGCTGTAAAGGCCCTAGCCACCACTGTGCTTTCCTGTGGTTGCAGTCTCCCTTCCGGCATGGACACTGCAGTGGAGGCTGGTTATAGATATCAGGCAGGTGGTGTGCAAGTGTACAGCTGGAGGGACTAGCCCTGAGTGCACACACACAGTGGAATTAGCCATGGAGTTCTAGACTGGTGTCTTGCACTTGCACAGCTGCAGAAGCCTAGGCTGGCTGCCACTGTGGTTTCTGGCCTGGGCTGAGGGTAGGAGGGAGCAGGGAGGGACTCAGGTGGCTGATGTCAGTGAATATGAATGCCTGTGAGACAAAAGCTGGTGAGATCTGCAAGGGATCCATGGCAATTGTACTTGGCTATTGGTGTCTTTAGGGGTAAAAGCTGTTTGGCTTGGCTGCAGAGCGGGTCACTGTGAACCATGATTTCTCCCACTGCATGGCACCAAGGAAGACCTTGTTCCTAGCAGTGTCTATAATAGTCTATATGTCTCAGCTTTGCCAGTGGGGTGAGACTGAGGCAGAGCCTTTGTGCACTCTCCTGAACGTCTGGGGGAACTGGTCACCCACTCTGCTCTCCCTATCCTGGCAAGGAGAGTTCCTTCTAAATGGGAGGTTTCCTCTTGATGCTGAGCAATACTGGTTTGGAGGATGGGATGACACAGTCAAAATGAAGCTATCTTCCTCCTCCTCATGTGTCATTATTCTCAAGGGCTTTTTGTTGTTGTTGTTGTTGTACTGTATTGCTGATGTTTCTTAAGTGGGCTCCAGAACTCTCCCGGAGCTATTTTTGTTTGTGGATAACTGTCTTTTTTGTTTGTGATCAACTGTTTTTTGATCTTTTTGTGGGGATGGAGGCTGAGATCTCCTATATCACCATTTTTTTTTCCACTGAGAAGATAAATAAAATGTGGTATATTCATATAATAGAATATCATTTGCCACCAAGGAAGGATGTACTAAAACATGCTACAACAGGGATAAACCTTAAAAACATTATTCTATTGGAATAGAGCCCATTACAAAAGATGATCTATTATAGATTGCATTTATATGAAATATCCAGAAGAGGCACTATAGGACACAAAAATAGATTAGTGGTTGCCTAAAGCTGAGGAGGAGGGGTGTGGAGGGGGAAAGAGGGAATAACTGTTGTGGGTTAGGGGTTTCTTTCTGGGAGTGGTAAAAATGTTCAAAATTTATTGTGGTGATGATTGTACAACCATTGCAAATATATTAAAAATGACTGAATTGTACAATTTTTTTAAAGATTTTATTTATCAGAGAGAGAGAGAGAGTGTGGGCACAAGCAGAGGGGAGGGGCAGAAGGAGAGGGAGAAGCAGACTCCCTGCTGAGTAGGAATGGGGCTCCCCATTCTAGGACCCTGAGATCATGACTTGAGCTAATGGCTGAAGGCAGATGCTTAACCAACTGAGCCATCCAGGTGCCCCTGAATTGTACAATTTAATTAGGTGAATTGTATGGTATGTGAACTATATCTCAGTAAAGCTGTTATCAGAGAAGGATATAGAAATACAAAATGATGTCATTCCTTGAGTCAACATTTACTGATAGTCTAGAACATGCCAGATATTTGCTAGAGGCTAGGAATGAATGATCCAACAAGACCTAGTCCCTATCCTCAGAAAGCTAACAGTCTGGTAGTGAGAAGATTAACTGGACATTTATAATTAGGATTCTGCTGC
This sequence comes from Mustela lutreola, assembly GCF_030435805.1. Lineage (NCBI taxonomy): Eukaryota > Metazoa > Chordata > Mammalia > Carnivora > Mustelidae > Mustela > Mustela lutreola. The sequence continues at coordinate 95,420,478 of NC_081297.1, forward strand.
AGGGGCTTTAGATGTAGAAGACATAGAAATGATTCCTTACAGCACCTTTAAAGTCATTTCCACATGAACATGTGATTTATATATACTATTGAACCGTCTTTTTGGGTTTATAAAGCACTTTCATAATGATGAAGGAAACAAAAGCAAGAGAAATGTAGCTTAACTTAAATATCCTTACGGCCCACTGATAGATACCTGAAACATGCAGAGGAAACCACGGCTGCCTTAATATTTATGTTTTATTAAAGACTAAAGGTAACCTTATCTTAACAGCAGCTAGCACCCTCAGGTCCTGAAGGCTTTGCTCCCAAATTCCTTAGAGACTTAGCTATCCCTAACCCCCCATTAACTTAAAAAAAAAAAAAAAGATATTTATAGTCAGTCACTCCTTACAATCCCAGTGCAGCTCTTTCTGTCTATGGGCCCTGTCCCTGTGCTATAATAAAATTACCTTTTTGCACCAAAAAGTTCTCAAGAATTCTTTCTTGGCTGTTCGCTCACAAACCCAAAAACTTACACATTTCATCAATAATATTGGCCCTATATGCCAAGCCTATAAAGTAGATTACACTTTCTTGATTTTACGTGGAGGTTTAGGAATTTATTCTTGGTCACAAGCTAATAAGTCATGAAAGCAGGAATCAAATTTTCTGAAACTTATTATGCATCTCTCCATTCCAGACTCGCTCCTCTCCCCATTTCTCTATATTGCCCGGCACTCCAGCCACCTAGTCTCCCACACCTTAAATCTGCTTACCCCTACTACCACAACCAACCAGTCACAAGTCTGAAGAACCTCTCTCCTTAATTTCTCTTCTAACCTCCACACCCTGTTCAGGTCCTCCTTACTTTTCCCATTTCTTGGAAAGCAGAAGGCCTCTGGCTTCACCTCCTTCAGTCCATCCTACATGTGGCTGGCAGACAGAATTTTTAGAATATTAATAAAGTCTCTGGACCTGCCACTGCCCCTTCAATAACTTCCCATCGCTTCAAGATAAAGTTCAAAATTTGGCATATGAGAACCTTCTTGCTCTGACCCCCGACTCTCTCTATTCCTCTATGTACACAGGGAAACTTCATGCCAGTCAGGATAAAATTCCCTGAATATTCACACCATTTTCTCTGTCTGGAATATTCAGCCTTTTTCTCTCCCTCTAGCTAACTGAACTTCAGCCTTCAAGGTTAACTTGTGGCTGCAAATTCAAGTCCACACAAAACCTACATTGGTTGTTTATAGCAGCTTTATTCACCATTGCCAAAACTTGGAAGCAACCAAGATGTCTTTCAGTATGTGAATGGATAAACAAACTAGTACATCCAGACAATGAAATATTATTCAGTGCTTAAAAAAAAAAAATGAGCTAATAAGCCATGAGAAGACATGGAGGAAACCTAAATGCATCTTACGAAGTGAAAGAAGCCAATCTGAAAAGGCTACATACTGTATGATTCCAACCACATGACATCTGGAAAAGGTAAAACTATGGCAATGAACAGTGATTGCCAGGGGTTGTGGTGGGGGAGGGATGAATAGGGAGGGCACAGAGAACAGTTAGGGCAATGAAAGTACTTTGGCGGAGGGTGGCACGTGGGTGGCTGAGATACTTAAGTGTCTGCCTTCAGCTCAGGTCATGATCTCCAGGTCCTGGGATAGAGCCCAAGCCGCACTGAACCCTACATCCTAGCTCAGCTCTGCCTCTCCCTGCTGCTGAGGCTCGCTCTATCTTTATTTCCCACTGTCTCTCTCTCTCTAATGAATAAATAAAATGTAAAGAAAAACAAGAAAATACTTTGTATGATCCTATAGTAGTGGACATACATCCTTACACATTTGTCCAAATCCATAGAGTGTTATACACTAAAAACATAAGGTAAACTGTGGACTTTATGTAGTTCTGATGTGTCAGTAGAGGGTCATCAGTTGCAAGAAATGTACCTCTCTGGTGGAGGATATTGTTAATGGGAAAGGCTGTGCATGTATGGGGGCAAGAAGTATATGGGAACCTTCCTCTCAATTTTACTGTGAATCTAAAACTGCTCTAAAAATAAATAAAGTCTTTAAAAAAAAAAAAAAAAGGTTAAATTTTTCATTTCCTCCCAGAAGTCCAGATTATACACCCCTCTTTTGAGCCTCCTTAGCATCTTCTATCGTTATATTTATTCTTTACACAATAAATAAAATCTTCCCACTATAAGCATCTTGGAGGTAGCTCCAATGTCTTATGGATCTTTAATTTCCCCTGCACTTTAATACATGTTTTCTGAATAAGGTGTTTTTAAAAAATCTGCCTCCACCTAAATGGGACTTCTAAGGTATCAAGAGAAGAGAACCAAGAATCTTTTCAGGCCATGAGATGAAAAGAGATTTAATTCTAACTTAAACACCTAGTTCATACCAGCAGAAAAATTCTCTTTAATCTTTATTTTCATCAGTGTCCTCTGTTCATGGTCATAACTGAAAAACCAATATGTCACTACAAGGATAACAGGTTCATTGTTTAAAAACCGAAATCTGAAACTTCTAAGAGAACGAAAAGTCTGCTTAGTGACTAGGAGGGACTGTCCTATGAAGGACTACAAAGCAATATGACCTTTCCCTACCACACCCTCAAGTATATCCTCTGCAAAGATAAAATGTATTGTTTACATCAGTTTTTTGCTGCAATAGGAAAATTACTCCAATGGGAAATCACTGAAGTTTACTTTGGTAACTTTTTAAAAAAGATTTTATTTATTTATTTGACAAAGAGCTAGAGAGCACAAGCAGGGGGAGCAGCAGAGGGAGAGGAAGAAGGCTCCCTGCTGAGAAGGGAGTCAGATGATGGGTGGATCCCAGGCCCCTGAGATCATGACCTGAGCAGAAGGGCTCAGAAGCCTAACCAGCTGAGCCACCAATAGCCCATGGTAAGGGTTTAAAACCAAGTATTTGCAACATTGTTGTAATTCAAGAGCAGGTCACCCTCTGGATACAACTGGTAGAGTTCTGTTTCATACAAAGGACCTTTGTTCACATGTATTCTTATTCAACATATGCCTCCTAACAGCTATTGGTTAAAACCAGAATGGATGTGTCAGGTCTAGAATAGTAAGTTACAATGGCTTAGTGCTTTAGGTTTGCAAGCTCTTCCCACCGGCCAGGTAGAGATGTCCAAAGTTTGAATCTTCTGCAAGTTAATTGACAGTGGTTTGGTAAAGTTGCATCTGTTTGCACTTACACGGAGGTCGCGTGAGTGAGCATGGATTTAGAAACATAACTTCTACAACCTATGCCCTAGCAGTTCCCTTCCATTCATTCACTCAACAAATACATTTTAGTTAAATATTTATTGAGCACCTATCACATACCAGGTACTATGCTATATGCCAGGGGATACGTTTTAGTAACGATAGCAGGCACCATTATTTTCATTGTTATCTATACCTATAAACAGTAAATCCAGGCGGAATCCGGATGCCTTCGCTGAGGCCTGACTTGCAGGATATTTAACTAGAGAACTGCCAACTCTCATTGAGGACCCTCCATGCCTGAAATGATCGATACAGTTCCCATAATCAGGCCCCAGACAGAAAGCCCTGCTAACTCCGAAGTGGAGAAACTGCGCTCGGAGGTGGCTCTGGGAAGGGGAACTAGACCAGGACACAGCGGGGACAGGCATCCTGCAGTGCACACGTTTTGTCCTGTTTGACTTTCCTCTGGTGAGATCGCGCGTTCGGTGGCCTCCGGAACGAGCTGAGGCAGCTGCAGACCTGCGGACACCACCGCGGGTCGCGGCCACGCTCCCCACCCCCCTCTCGGCAAGACGCAGCTGAGGGGCAGGGGGTGAGGGGCAGCTGCCGCCTGGGTCCCGAGCTCAGCGCGATCGCCGGGTGCCTGGAGCCACCGCAAGGAGGGGCTCCCGGGGGACCGCGCTCCGAGTGGCCGGGAAGTAGCTCCGGGTTGCAGGGCAGGACTGTGCCCTCCCCACCCCCCTTCCCCGGCTAACTTTCGGCCGCAGCAACGGAAGCAGGAACTGGCTAAGCACACAAGCCGCGGCCGGGCAGGAGCTGCGAAGCATCCCTGCCGCCCTCGCCGAGACCGCGCGGACCTGCCGCTCTCTGCCCGCAGCGCGGGGGACTGTCCTCACCCGGGTAGGACACAGGGACCCCAGGGGCCTGTAGCTGCCAGGTAACGGCGTCGCCGCCTTCCCCTCCAGGCGGACCGCCACCGCTGAGAGCGAGCCCCCTGCTTTCCAGGCGCTCCGCTCTAGCGCTCCGGGAGCGCCCAGACTCGGGCTGGGGCGAGGAAAGGCTGGCGGGAGTGACCGTGGGGCTGTGGACCCGCAGAGGGGACTCTCCAGTCTCGTGCAGCAGCACCTGTCATAAATGGCACTGGCTCCGCGTCGTCATCAGGAGAGGCAGAAGAATGCTCAGTAAGGGGACATGCATTTCCTCAAAGGGAGGGGAAGGAAATGATTCCCAGTATTTGGCACAGATGTGTACAAGCGCGTTTTAGTGAGGATAGTAAGCAGGCGTTAAATACAGGTGCCTCCTCTCGCTCCCACCTGTATCCATTTTCCCCTATCTTTCAATAGAATTCAACTTGACTGTGGACCTTTAAGGCCTAAGGAAAAATGATTAGAAGAATTACGTTACCTAATAGTTGTTGAGCATCTTTATCGAGTTAAACTCTTCAGGACTTCTTGCAGTCCAGGCGTTAAAAAGGTGCCGCCTACAGAAAGCGCAGCTCCTACTCGATCCCCTCGATCCCCTCGCACAGTTCCGGCTTCTGGGCAAGAATTCCGGGAGAGATTCCGTCAGAATCCATTCAAAGTGAAATGTTGGTCTGGGTTTCCTCTTTCGTTCCTGTTTGGTTTTCTCTGAGGGCTAGAAAAGAGATCTGGGAAATATGACAGCCTAAAAAGATAACGTGTGTAAGGATTTTTAACCTGGAGAAGCCATGGGTAATATTCAGAAAGTCTGAGAACTTCAGTGGGAACATTTAGGATTTTAGTAGCCTCTAACTGAAATGTAACATGTCCTCTAAGAGGCAAGTAGTCAAAAGCCAAGGTAGAGTTAGAGGCAGCTGTAATTTGCCACCAGCAGGAATCCCAGGTGTTTTCATATCATATTACTTATTATCCAAATCTCCAGTATCATGGACATTCAACAATCCTTTAAAATTACGGCAATTATTAGGGGCGCCTGGCTGGTTCAGTCTGTCGGGCCTCTAACTCTCGATCTCAGCTTAGGTCATGATCTCAAGCTTGTAAGATCAAGCCCATTGGGGCTCCAAACTCAGCGTGGAGTCTGCTTATCCCTTTCTCTCTGCTCTTCCCCCAACTCTCTCTCTATATATGAAATAAATACATAAATAAAATCTTCAACATTATGGCAGTTATTAGATACACCACTTGTTATTCAATAGGTTAATAAAGAAACACAAATATCCCACAATTGTTTCTATTTTGACTGAAAATGGGACTAATTTAAAAAAAAATTTTTAAATCTTTTTATTTTTTATTAACAAATAATGTATTATTAGCCCCAGAGGTGTAGGTCTGTGAATCACCAGGTTTATACTTCACAGCACTCACAATAGCACATACCTTCCCCAATGTCCATAACCCAACAACCCTCTCCTTACCCCTCTCCCCTCAGCAACCCTCAGTTTGTTTTGTGAGATTAAGAGTCTTATGGTTTGTCTCCCTCCCGCTCCCATCTTGTTTCATTTTTTCCTTCCCTACTCCCCAAGCCCCCCACTTTGACTCTCAGCTTCCTCATATCAGGGAGATCATATGATAATTGTCCTTCTCTGATTGACTTATTTCACTAAGCATAATACCCTCTAGTTCTGTCCATGTTATCACAAATGGCAAGATTTCATTTCTTTTGATGTCTGCATAGTATTCCATTATATATATATAGATCTCTCTCTATATATATATATCTCCCACGTCTTCTTTATCCATTCATCTGTTGATGGATATCTAGGTTCTTTCCATAGTTTGGCTATTGTGGACATTGCTGCTATAACCATTCAGGTGCATATGCCCCTTTGGATCACTACATTTGTATCTTTAGGGTAAATATACAGTAGTGCGATTGCTGGGTCGTAAGATAGCTCTATTTTCAACTTTTTGTGGAACCTCCATGCTGTTTTCCAGAGTGTTTGCACCAGCTTGCATTCCCACCAACAGTGTAGGAGGGTTCCCCTTTCTCCACATCCTTGCCAGCATCTGTCATTCCCTGACTTGTTAATTTTAGCCATTCTGACTGATGTGAGGTGGTATCTCATTGTGGTTTTGATTTGTATTTCCCTGATGCTGAGTGATGTGGAGCACTTTTCCATGTGTCTGTTGGCCATCTGGATGTCTTCTTTGCAGAAATGTCTGTTCATGTCTTCTGCCCATTTCTTGATTGGATTATTTGTTCTTTGGGTGTTGAGTTTGATAAGTTCTTTATAGATTTTGGATACTAGCTCTTTATTTAAAATATGTTGTTGGCAAATATCTTCCCCCGTTCTGTCAATTGTCTTTTGGTTTTGTTAACTGTTTCCTTTGCTGTGCAACTAATTTTTTCTTTAAAGATTTTATTTATTAGAGAGAGCATCTTGGGGGGGAGAAGGGAGTGGGAGAGACAGGCTCCCCAATGTGGGGCTCAATCCTAGGATCCTGGGATCATGACCTGAACTGATGGGAGCCTCTGAAGCAACTGAGGCATCCAGGCACCCCTGAAAATGTTATGCATTTTTCATTTTTCATATAAATATTATGAATTTTTCATATAAATGAAATTTTTATCTCATAAGGATTGGGACTCTATCTCATCAGGATTTTTGTAAGGATTAAGTGACATGACACATATAAAGTGCTTAGCATAGAGATTGACAGATGAGAAACATAAATGTAACTTATTATTTGACTGCTTATAAAAGCTGGACACGATAGCAAGGAAGGTATTGGACTTGTACTGTTACTGTATATGGATAATATATGTATGTTTGTTTTGCTTTTTAACTATTTTTTAAACTAATGTCTGTTTGTTTATATTAGAGATCACTCTAATTCTTTTTTTTTTATTTTATTTTTAAGTTATCTTTACACCCAATGTCAAGCTCAAACTTCCAACCCCAAGAGCAAGAGTTGCATGCTTCCTCAACTGAGCCAGGGAGCTGCCCCCAATATTGGGGATCACTCTTTGTGTTGCACAGTTATATGGGTTTTGACAAATGTAAAGACCTGTAACAACCATTACAGTATCATATAGAATAGCCTCACTATTCTAAAAATCCCCTGTGCTCTACCTGTTCATCCCTCCCTGCCTCTGCCTAGCAACCACTAACATTTTTACTGTTGGTATAGTCCTCCCTTTTCCAGAATGTCATATAATTGACAAAGAGTCATACATTTCAGTCTGACTTTTTTCACTTAATGATATGCAATCATGTTTCCTCTGTGTCCTTTTATGGCTTGGTAGCTCATTTCTTTTTTTACTACTGAATAATAGTCTACTGAATGGATATACCACATTTTGTTTATCCCTTTACTTATTGAAGGAACATCTCAGTTGTTTCCAGTTTTGGGCAAAGATGTATAAAGTTAACTATAAACATTTGTATGTAGATTTTTGTAGGATTTGGTATTGTTGGTTTTCTGGATTTTTGTAATTCTAATAGGTGTATAGTGGTGTCTCATTCTTGTTTTTAATTTGCGGCTTCCTAATGCCTATGATGTTGAGCATCTTTTCTTTCTTTTTTTTTTTTAAAGATTTTATTTATTTATTTGACAGAGAGAGATCACAAGTAGACAGAGAGGCAGGCAGAGAGAGAAAAAGAGAGGGAAGCAGGCTCCCTGCTGAGCAGAGAGCCCGATGCGGGACTTGATCCCAGGACCCTGAGATCATGACCTGAGCCGAAGGCAGTGGCTTAACCCACTGAGCCACCCAGGCACCCCTTGAGCATCTTTTCATATGCCTATTTGTCATCTATCTCCTTTGGTCTGTTTTTGATACTTTGCCCACTTTTAATCAGGTGGTTTTCTGATTTTTAAGAGTTCCTTGTACATTCTAGATACTAGTCCTTTACCAGATAGGTGTTTTTCAAGTATTTCTCCAAGTCTGAGTCTTATCTTTTTATTATCCTAGTGGGCAGAGCAGATGTTTTCATTTTAATGAAATCCAACCTATCAATTTTTTTCTTTCATGGATTGTGCTTTAGGTATTGTATCTAAAAACTCATTACTTAATCTAAGTTCACTAAGATTTTCTCCTATGTCGTATTCTAGGAGGTTTGGGGATTTTTTTTAGATTTTATTTTTAAGTAATCTCTACATGCAACACGAGACTCAAACTCATAACCCCAAGGTCAAGAGGCACATACTCTACCGAGTCAGCCAGGTGCCCCTCTAGGAGTTTCATAGTTTTGCATTTTATATTTAGGTCTGTGATCCATTTTGAGTTGATTTTTATAAATGATGGAAGGTTTGTGTCTAGATTTTTTTTTTTTTTTTTTGCATATGGATTATTCTAGCACCATTTTTGAGAAGGCTCTCCTTTCTCCATTGAATTGCCTTTGCTCTTCTGTTAGAGATCAGTTGACTGAATTTGTGTGGGTCTATTTCTGGGCTTATAATTCTGTTCTGTTGTTCTGTTTTTTTTTTTTAATTTTTTTATTTTTATTCTTTTGGCAGAACCACATCGTCTTGATTACTGTAATTTTATACTAAGTATTGAAGTTAGGTAGTGTGAGTTCTCCAACTTTGTTCTTCAGTATTGTGTTGGCCATTCTGGGCTTTTCTGGATTCTCATGTAAACTTTAAAATCAAAACTTTAAGTCACTCCTGGGTGGCTCAGTTGGTTAAGTGTCTGACTCTTGATTTCAGGGTCATGAGACTGAGCCCTGTGTCCAGCTCTATGCTCAGCAGGGAGCCTACTTGCAATTATCTCTCTCCTTCTCCCTCTACCCACTCCCCCAACATGTGCTCTCTCTCTCAAATAAATAAATAAATCTTTTTTTAAATCAAAACTTTAAAATTGTTGAGATCCACAGAATAACTTGCTGGGAATTTTATTGGGATTGCACTGAATCTATAGATCATGTTGGGAATAATGGATATCTTAATGTTGATGAACATGGAACATTTCTCCGATTATTTGGAATTTTCTTGCTCTTCTACATCAGGGTTTTGTAGGCACATCTTAAAAACTACTTTAATAACTATACTTAATATAACTGGCTTCCTTATATAGTCATATATAATCATATCCTTATATAGTCATATATAATCACATTTCCAGTTTGCCTTTCACAACATGTTTCTCAGAAAAGATCCTAAGCTTCTGAGCTTTAGCAGACTATTGAATGGTTTGGGTTCATGATCAAAAAAGAAGCAAGAGAAGAAGGAGGGGGGTGAGGGAGGAAGAAGAAGATTCAAGAAGTAGGATTTTTTTTTTTTTAAGAGAGAGAATGTATGTGTGTGTATGAGCAGGAGAGAGGGGAAGAGGGAGAAGGAGAGAGAGAATCCCAAGCAGGCTCCGTGGAGCCTGACATGAGGCTCAGTCTCACAACTCTGAGATCATGACCCGAGTGGAAAAAAGAATTGGTTCCTTGGGGCTCCTGGGTGGCTCAGTGGGTTAAGCCGCTGCCTTCAGCTCAGGTCATGATCTCGGGGTCCTGGGATCGAGTCCCGCATCAGGCTCTCTGCTCAGCAGGGAGCCTGCTTCTCTCTCTCTCTCTCTGCCTAACTCTCTGTCTACTTGTGATTTCTCTCTGTCAAATAAATAAATAAAATCTTTAAAAAAGAAAAAAAGAATTGGTTCCTTAACTAACTGAGGCACCCAGACTTGCCAAAGGAGCAGTAATTCTGCTCTAGACTATCATTCAGTGAGCAATTTGTATTCTGGAAATGAAGGAGTTCCCTCTAAGGACCAGCTAACTATTAGAATTAAATTATTAGAGTTACCTGTCTCTGATTTGATATCTAAGGAGAGGCAGCAACAAGAAAGGCAGCCCTAGTTTCCTCATTTATAAATGAGGAAGATAATAGCTTCTTTTGCAGAACTAGAATAAGGATTAAATAGGACAATATATTTACATCTCACAGCACTTTGCCTACTACCTAGTAGGTGATATGAAAATGCAAGTTGTTATTAGCAAGAAAGAAACCATGCTCAAGTGTATGATCACTGCTTTATCAGTGACTAGAAATTTTGTGTCCTCTCTCCTCCTGGTTGGAAGAAGCAAGAAGAGAAAGGATTCTAGAACTTTGGGGCAGGCCTTCTGTTTATACCTCTTCCATCATAGACACTGCTCAGCCTTTAAGCATTGATGGAATAGTATATGTGTTTGTGCTAATTAATTCTTTACCAAGTTTTTTTCCCCTAAGATTTATTTATTTATTTTAGAGAGAGAGAGTGCACAGGGGGCAGGGGCAGAGGGTTAGGGAGAGAATATCTCAAGCAGACTCCCTGCTGAGTGTTGAGCCTGACTCGGGGCTTGATCCCATGACCTTGATATCATGACCTGAGCTGAAATCAAGAGTTAGATGATCAACCAACTGAGCCACCCAAGTGCCCCTCTTTACCAAGTTTTCTTAAAAATTTAATTTAATTTAATTTAATTTGTTTTTAGTGTTCCAAGATTCATTGTTTATGCACCACACCCAGTATTCCATGCAGTACATGCCCTCTTTAATACCCACCACCAGGCTCACCTAACCCCCCACCCCTCTCCCCTCCCAAACCCTCAGTTTGTTTCTCAGAGTCCACAATCTCTCATGGTTTGTCTTCCAGGTTTTTAATGAAAGATTGTCTTGATCTATTAAAAGTGAAAAATTAAAAAAAAAATGCTTGTTTATTTCTGTTTTATACATCCAGAATTTATATTGACTAGAAGGAAATGAACTGTATCTTTGCTAGATTTATTAAAAGAAACAAAACTCATTGCTGATGTTCTATTTTTGTTCTAGAGAGAAATTCCATGATCTGTATAATCTTCTTGAAGCAAACTCAGACCAGAGGAAGAATTGTCCTTGACCTTTGAAGACTAAGACTAAACTGAAATTTAAAATGTTCTTTAGGGACAAATGGAGCTTGACTTACACTTGTGTAATAATTTGTTTCCTGACACTAAGGCTGTCCACCAGTCAGAACTGCCCTACCAAGAGTCTAGAAGATGTTGTCATTGACATCCAGTCATCTCTTTCTAAGGGAATTAGAGGCAATGAACCCATACATACATTAACTCAGGAAGACTGCATTAATTCTTGCTGTTCAACAAAAAACATAACAGGTAAGTAATAGTCTCTTGGCAGCTCTTTGTTCCAAGTATTTAGTGACACAGGTAGCTGGTTGATGTGGCTACATAGATTATACTAGTGATTTTGAGTGGGGTAGAAAGGTGAGTAACAAAATCACTGGGAGAATGTTCCACAAGTATGTCCTCCCTTCCCCTAAGCTGAGGCAAAGTTTCTGATGAGTGTGTATGTCTATCACCCAGGTGTTTGGTTAGAAAAAAGGCTGAAAACCACTGGTGTTATGTTGTAATAGGTATGTTTCCAATGTCTTAGAAACAAAAATCCTTAAGGGACATGGGAAGCTGTTTGATCTAACAGCTTCACATGACACAGAAGGAAACTGAGGCCCATAGGTTTGAACCATACATTTGCATATTTCAAGTGTCAGACCTATGACTTGAAAAAGAAACATTGAAACAATGATCATTTCTCAGGTGTTTACAATCCTGTTTGAACTCCCTAAATGAAAAATAAATGAACAAACAACAACAACAAAAGCCACACACAATTTATTGAGCTCCAAGTGTCTTCCTAGGTGTTGGAGACAAAACAATGAAAAAGATGCATGAGGTCTCGCCATCAAGAACCCTAGAAGAGCTAGTGGATGCTGGACTGATGGTCCTTAACCTCGCTTACTAGCCAACCCAACCATGTGTTTTCTGTTATGTCTTTAGTGTCTTTTCTTTATATAATGGGTGTGGTATAGAAAGAAATATATTCATATAATCTTTGTTCTTGGTTCCTGGCACAGAGCTCCTAAAAACCTCACAATTCCTGAAGAGGAGCTTCTTTTGTTCTTCATTCTAAGCCCCTTTCAACCACACCTGAGTTTGTGCTAATGAGGTGACTCTTAGTGGCTCCCTAGATAGCTTCAGGATGGGTATCAGTCACCAGAGAGACCAAACCTTGTTTAGAAGTTTGGAACTTTCAGCCCCATACCGCCCCCACCAAGTAAAAAAAGAGAGGCTGGAGATTGAATTCAGTCACCAAAGAACCCACGTAATTGAATTCAGTCATCAATGAATTCACGTATTGAAATCTCCATAAAAATCCTGAAACCATAGTTTTAGGCAGCTTCCAAGTTGTCAAATACATCCATGTATCTGGAAGGGTGGTACCTCCAGCCTCCCGGGACAGAAGCTCCTGCAGTCCAGACCCTTCTGGACCTTGCCCTTTGTACCCTTCATCTAGCTGTTCATTTCTGTCTTTTTGATAAACTGTCATAGTAAGTGTAGCTTTTTCCCGTGTTCTGTGAGTAGTTCTAACAAATTATCAATTCCGAGGTTGCATGTGGTGAGAACCTGAATTTATAGCCACACGGGGCAGAAATGTGAGTAACCTCGGACCTGATACTTTTTATTTTTATTATTATTATTATTATTATTATTATTATTATTATTAGAGAGAGAGAGAGAGCATGCACAAGCCAGGGGAGGGACAGAAGAAGAGGGAAAAACAGATTCCTCGCTGAGTGGGAAGCCCACATAGAGCTCAATCGTAGGACTCCAAGGTTGTGACCTGAGCCTAAGTCAGACCCTTAACCAACTGAGCCACCCACGCGCCCCCACCCCTCCCCACCCCCCGCCAAAGGACCTGATACTTTTTACTGGCATCTAAGTGAGGACAGTCTTATGGGACTGAACCCTTAAACCTATGGAGTCTGATGGTAACTCCAGGTAGTTAGTGTAAGAATTGAATTGAATTATAAGATACTCAGTTGGTGTCAGAGAATTGGAGAATTCGTGTGGAAACAATACCACATATTTGATGTCAGGAGAACAAAAAAAAAAAAAACAACAAAAAACCCTTCAGTGGTCTTCTTAAACTCGGCAGTGTGCCTTTGAACATGCTTTATAGACCAATTTATGGAAAATACAGAGATTTAATTTAAATTTCCAGTTTTTCTTTACATGCTGTCAACACTTATATGAAATAGAAAATCATCTGCAAACAGGACTGCGGGTGGGTGTCTGCTGGAACACAGGAAACCTTGCGTTGCTTTTCAGTTCCATAGGGGGTGTTTAGTAAGAAATGCGGGTTTGCTGCCTTATTGTACAAGGAAATTTACTGTTACTGCTTTACTGTAAGCAGAGGTAATTGTGGGTCACATTTAACGGATTTTAGGCTTTTTCCTCATTTATTTAATTAATTTATTTATTTGACAGAAATCACAAGTAGGCAGAGAGAGGGAGAAGCAGGCTCCCCGCTGAGCAGAGAGCCCAATGCGGGGCTTGATCCCAGGACCCTGAGATCATGACCTGAGCCGAAGGCAGAGGCTCAACCCTCTGAGCCACCCAGGCGCCCCTTTTCCTCATTTATTGAGCAATGGTCTTTAGCTGCTTAGGATTCAAAAAAGCACTTTGACAATTTGCTGGTAGCCACAGACTCTGGAAAAATGCTCGTAAGGACAAAGGACATAAGATTTTGCATACAACTTGGGGGGCTTATGGACCTTCCCCTTTACCTATGTGGCCCCCAAAAAATGGTATTGCAGAATTATCCCATTACTGAGAAAGGAAAAGCTAAAGTATATCTCTTATTGCCTGGGTAATGGAGAGTGGACATGATCAGATCCCCCACAGAAGCTCACTGAGTCTTATTTCCAAATGTGGAAGTCAAGGTTGATCCTAACCATTGTCTGATTTGAAGACGTGGTGCTGATGGCTAGGTTACGCAGGGTTTCTGCTTTTCCAACTTTACTGAGATATATTGGGCATGTAACATTGTGTCAACTAAAGATACAGAGTGTGATGATTTGATGCATGTATGTATTACAAAATGATTACCAGAACAAGGTTAGTTAACACATGGTTATGTGTGTGCGTATGCATTTGTGTGTATGGTGAGAAAGAGCATGCATTTTTAATAATTAGCCTACATGCTTCTTTTTTTTTTTTTAAAGATTTTATTTATTTATTTGACAGAGAGAGATCACAAGTAGGCAGAGAGGCAGGCAGAGAGAGAGAGAGGAGGAAGCAGACTCCCCGCTGAGTGGAGAGCCCGATGCAGGACTCTATCTCAGGACCCTGAGATCATGACCTGAGCCGAAGGCAGCAGCTTAACCCACTGAGTCACCCAGGCGCCTGCCTACATGCTTCTTAACCTTCATCCTGACCAGGGGTATACTGATCCCTCAGGGATCATAGGCCAAGAAGTGAGACTGTACTAGATTGAGGCCAAAGCCAACTCTAGGCCATGATGAATAGAAAGAATAAGTTCTATTGGGCAGAAGAAGAGAAAAAGAAGCCAGAAATAAAAGCTAAGGGTGAAAAGCTGGAAAGGAAGGAAAATAGAAAAGCAGAAATAAGGAAGAGTAGAAATGTAAAGAAAAAAAAAAATCAAAAGAAGGATGATACTGGTAAAAGTAAAAAAAATAGGCTCTGTATTTCATATGCTACTCAGATTCTTTGTGGAAGGAAGCATGAGAGATTGAGGCTGACTTTAGTAATTCTACCCAAGAAAGCCGGACTCATGGCTTCAGAGGTGTCTGAGATAGGTGCCTGCCTTCAGGATATAAGAGATACAAGAAATCATTAGGTTAGATCCATTTCTCCCATCCAAGTACTAACCAGGCCCGACCCTGCTTAGCTTCTGAGATCAGACGAGATCGGGCGCGTTCAGGGTGGTATGGCCGTAGACAGGTTAGATCCATTTCTGATTTGAAGTCCCAACTCAGTTGTGGGTTGTGTAAAGATTGGGAAGTCAGTATTTCTGTGGATGTTTCAATGGATATTTTAGCAAATGGAAGTCTTATCTAAAGAATTAAATGTACTATTTTTTTAAAAAAGAATTAAACGTACTATTTAAAATTGGTTTCGCCAGAATTACCTTAATTCTGATATTTAAACCCAAGGTCTTTACAAATTGCTTTATGTGACTAAGGAAGAGGAAACGAGTCAGCGGTCAGCCAGCAAGTGAACACTGAATGAAGGTGTTTGTGTTGGATTGCAGAATAAATCATTGCCTGCTCTTCAAAATATCCTGTTTCAGTATAATGCTTAGGAAGCCTTTCATTGCAGGAGACAAAGCATGTAACTTGATGATCTTCGACACTCGAAAAACAGCTAGACAACCCAACTGCTACCTTTTTTTCTGTCCCAGCGAGGAAGCTTGTCCGCTGAAACCAGCAAAGGGACTTATGAGTTACAGGATAATTAGAGGTAAGAATAACATTGTTCTCTATCTTGGTGATCGGAATTATTTAAGGATGTGGTTCATGTGAAAGATTTTCTACAAGAGTCTAAGTGAAACTGCCAAAAGTGGTTGTAAATAGGCACACTGGAAAATTCTCATGATTTAAAGTTCAGTTTATTAAATCAAACATCTTTTTTCCAATGAAAGATCTCCAAATGATAATATTTTGTGTTGTGTAGCTTTTGTTTTTACCTTCCTGAGATAAAGGGCACACAGACCTTTCATGACAACATTTTGAAACACCTCTTGAGAACAATGTAAACAACACTGGAATAAGGTCTCCAGGGCCCAGAGAGACTGTTTTCAAAGAGTTAATTAAGACCTATGTGAGTGCAAAATTCCAGTATGTTTGTCTTTAAGTTCTGATCATTTCATAATAACAATGGCTGAAATCCAACACACTGGATTTTATTATCCAGACCTGGAGGGAAGTTCACTCAAGAAGTATTTACTGAGCAGCCACCATGGGCCAAATTCTGTACAAGGCATTGGAAATATGGTCTCCATATTAAACATATTGTTCAGAATACAGAAAATAAACAACTACAAATAATAGAATTATTCAGATATGTCTTGGTGAGATTTTGGCTTGTTAGTTTTTCAGGATGAGATGCTTTCAGTATCAAGTTTCCTTTGATTTAAGTTTTAGAAAAAGTTTTTGTCATGACACCCTTGGCTATAAATAATATTCTATTTGTTCATCTACTTAATGAACAACAAATGTTGCTTAGCATTGTCCAGGTGCCAAACATTATTCCACTCTAAGGACACAAAAATATAACACTAAAAAGGAAAAACAAGGTCCTTACCTTGAGCACTTATATTTTAGGAGAGAGACAAGGACCATGATAAATAAGTAATCAAGAAAAATAGAGTCACAAGTGCTATGCGGGTGAGCAAAGACAATGTAATAGATGATCACTGAGTGGACCATCTTGATTAGGTGATCAGAGGAAGCATCTGTGAACCCCATCTGTAACCCCTCCACTGAGATCTGCACAGGACGAAGTCAGATGTGAGATCTGGGAAGAACTTCAGGCAGAGGAAGTGGCCCATTCCAGTATCCTAAGGCAGAATAGTTTTGGAGTGTTTGAAGAACAAACACTTCAGTCCCAGCTGGCTGACTCATAGTGAACCATACAAAGAGAGATATGCAAGAAGTCTGAAAAGCAGGGAGATCACATAAAGCTTTGAAAGCCAGGGGAGGAAGTTCTTATTTTAGGTCTGCAACAGGAAGCCATTGGGAGATTTTGAGCCGGAATGTAGGATGGTGTTTTCAAGGTGATATCTCAAAACTCACTGGGACTGTTCTACTGGGGATGGACAAGGAGCAAGAGGGGGAGTGGGAAGACAGGGTGGGAGGGGCAGCAGGCAAGATCCAAGTGAGAGACCATGGCACTGTGGACCAGAGAGGTGGCAGAGGACATAAAGAGAAGTAAATATGTGCCCATTTCAGAGGTAGAGCTGACAGGACTTGCTGATGGTGTGGGTTGGGGTGTGACAATGGGAAAGAGCGAAGCATTAGAGTTGAGTCTTAGCTTGACTGTCTACATGGATGTTGGCACCATCTACTGAGCTGGGGAAGGTTTGAGGACACTGGTTTTAGGGTTGGGAGTGTAAACAAGGGTTTTCTCTCTCTCTCTCTCTTTTAAGATTTTATTCATTTATTTGAGAGAGAGAGAGAAAACAAGAGGAGGAGCAGAAGAGAGACAAGCAGACGCTGTTCTGAGTGTGGAACCCAACATGGGGCTCCATTTCAGGACCCTGAGAGCATGACCTGAACCAAAATCAAGAGTCAGCTGCTTAAATGCTGAGCCACCCAGGCACCCCCTCAAAGGTTCTCTCTTGACTGTATTATGTGTGAGGTACTTTGGGGAATGAACTACCAGGGAGGCCTGGGCACAGACTCTGCCTTGTCCCCTGGGTAAGCCTGTGTCTGAGTTTTGGATAATGAGCCAGATGTATCAAACATTCCTTTAAGCAGGAATGTAAATCACAAATTATTTTTGTGAATTCTTCCTAAGTAATGATATAAACCCAAGTATAAGAAAACTTGCACAAGGTACAAAGTTTCAGTTTTGCAAGATGAAGAAAGTTCTGGAAATGGGTGAGGGTGACAGTTGCAGACAAGGTGAATATACTCAGTGTCACTGAGCTGTATTCTTACAAAGAGTTAAAGTGGTACATTGTATATACAGTAATGATGAGGGAGCAGGAGGCTGGCTGAGGACAAAGCAAAAGCTGGCGCCTTGCACCCCCTCTTCACCCTTTCCCCTCCATAAGTGTAGCATCCCTCAGGCAGCCCTGACTGCCATGAACAATAAGCAAATAGTTAACTTGCAGAGCTCACAATCCTGCTAGACAGGAGTCTCCCTTGGCTTACAAATGTCCTAAATCTCACTAACAAAGACGATTGATAGCAGGATTGTGAGACCCCACCAAAAAGTCTCCCAAAGATCTTAATGTTAATGGCTGGTCTAAAGACAACATTGATCCCCAGCAAGGGCAAGGCCTCCGGCAGGCCTGGAACATCCTGGCACCTTGTAGGCCCTCTTTAGCATATGAAACTCCACTGACACCTCCCTTCCCCTCACCTTCCCCCAACAGCAGGGCATATAACATGCCTACCCTCACAACCCGGGGCAGCAGCAGCTCTTCCTGCCCACGGGTCCTGTCCCGTGCTTTAATAAACCACCATTTTGCACCAAAGATGTCTCAAGAATTCTTTCTTGGTCATCGGCTCCGGACCAACATGAAATCATGTACAATATAAAATTATGATCTTTAGAAACATAAGGCATAGAACAAATGAGGCTTCTCAAAACACTCAAGACCTTCCTTTACACAGACAGTGTCTTGTCCTGCCCCCTTCCCAGAGTGGCTGTCCCTGATGTGTATGGCTCCTTCACTTCGTGCCTCTGTGTGTGTGTGTGTGTGTGTGTGTGTGTATGTGTGTGTGTGTGTGTATGTATATGTATATGTATACATATATATATATATCTCCTTGGCTAAAAAACTGGGGCTTATGGGGTGGTGGTGATACTTCTTGCTGTTCCCTTTGGCCACCTCAACCATTGCATTAGACAATCAGGAGTGGTATTAAGCCAGAGATGGATATCCAAGTCTTAATTTTCAAAGAGTTTGGGGCTCAAGACACTAATTGGAACATTTGTTCTTCTCCTTCTGGAACTCCCATCATATGGAAGCTGGACCATAATGTTCTGTCTCTCTTATCCCTTCTCACTACCTCTTCATTCTGTTCTTTCTTCCATTATCTGTGTGTTTCTTTATGTCTGTCTTCTATTTTGTCATTAAAGCACAGTGGTTTTTTTTTTTTTTTTAAGACTTTATTCATTTGTTTGACAGACAGAGATCACAAGTAGGCAGAGAGGCAGGCAGAGGGAGAGAGAGAGGGAAGCAGGCTCCCTGCCGAGCAGAGAGCCTGTTTTGGGGCTTGATCCCAGGATGCTGGGATCATGACCTGAGCCTAAGGCAGAGGCTTTAACCCACTGAGCCACCTAGGCACCCCAAAGCACAGTGTTAAAGAAATTATAGGTAATTTCCTCCAGTAATTCAACTTCCATATAATCTAAAGACACAACAACAAAACAAGAAAAAGCTATTAATTTGAAGCTGTTTATTATATAATTAGTTTAAAGAGTGAAAAATAGAAGTAACATACATATCCAATTGCCAGAGAACTGTTGGGTGTAAAATATGATGGATCTACTTAAAAGAATGTGATGGCAGATATTAAAAAATAAGTTTGAAGGGGATGCCTGTGTGGCTCAGTCGGTTAAGCATCTGCCTTTGGCTTAGGTCATGATCCCAGCATCCTGGGATCAAGCCCACACCAGGCTTCCTATTTAGTGGGGAGCCTGCTTCTCCCTCTCCCTCTGCTGTTCCCCCTGCTTGTGTTCTCTCTTTGTCAAATAAATAAGTAAAATTTAAAACAAAATAAGTTTAAGGTATGTAAATAAACACAATTTCAGATAAAAACCTGAAAAAAATTTAACTTTAAGATATACAAACATGTTAATAGTTGTTGGGACATAATGACAAAAATTATAGTTGAATTTGTTTTATAATTTTCATAATACTTTGTAATATTGTTGCTTTTGTAGTGCATGTGTAAAAGGGAGTGTGTGGTAAAGATTCTCTTCAGTGGAAACGAGAGAAAAGGGAACTTGGCATGAGTATAAACCTTTTCAGGAAAGAGTATGAAGGTAATAAATTGGAATTGGAATCTAACAGTGCCTGTGGAAGCCACCAGGGGGCGACACCAGCCCAGAGCAGGTTGATTGACATCTCAGAGCAAAGTGGCACCAACCTTGGACATTAGAGTGTTGTTGACTTTTTAATCTACAGGATGTTTACAAATTAAGCTTGTAATTCTATTTACGAATCTGCCCATGTTGATGGATTAAGATTCCCCATAAAAATAAACTATCTGCTTCCTGTTTAGAGTGAAATTAAATAGATATCTGATTGGTGGTTTGTTTCCTCATGAACTCTAGTTCCTATAACTGATTGGCTAATATTTAAAGACCAAAAGTTTGAAAGATGACAGCGTACTCTGTCTATGCTATTAAACCATTGCAACTTGGCATTATTAAATTTTCTTTCAGCTTCATGGTATGTCCCATTTACTAAGGACTAGAAGGGGGGAATTCAGAGAGAGAATAAATTGGGAGTTTGTTTGCTCATCTGGTTTCCAAGGAATAGTCAGTCCCCAAGTTTTTAGTTTGTAAAGTCCCTTGAGAGTGAAACTCAGAAGAAGGATTGAGGGCCCAGGGCTGTTTCTCAGTCCCCTCTGGCTCATCTCTGCATGAGCGAGAAAAACCACTACACCCCGATGGCAAACATCAGTGGGTGAGGTAAACAGAGCAGGTGTTGAGGATCCCTGGGTGGTTCTAGGATCTTTGCCAATAGATGAATCTTATCAAGAAATGGGACTAGCCCTAGCCCTGCTTTCTTTATGGGCTTGCACTCTTGAGAAAGAAAGCAGCTGTTTTGGTCATTTTTTGTCAATGGCTTTGTTTAAGTTCTGAGTTCCTACACATCACAGAGCATTGAGTTAACTAGTCTTTTTTTGGAACTTTAAAATGAGATATGTTGGGGCACCTGGGTGGCTCGGTCAGTTAAACCTCTGCCTTTGTCTTAGGGCGTGACCGTGGGATTGAACCCCACATTAGGCTTCCTGCTATCTGCTTCTCCCTCTCCCTATGCTGCTCCCCCTGCTCGTGCTCTCTCTTTCTCTCAAATAAATAAATAAGTAAAATCTTTTTTAAAAAAAGAAATGAACTATGTTGAGTCCTGTTCTTTTTTAAAAAATATCTGATACTACCTAAAAATATAGATGCAGTTTCTCTCATAGTGTTGTTGTGTCTATCAGTGTGGTATATCCTGCAGCAGAAACTCTTTCCTTCAGCATTGTTGGAGGAGAGAGGCATTTCAATCCTCCAAATTCTATTTTGGATTAAAGTACTATATCCTAGAGCAGGTGTCCACAAACGTTGTCTTTTGAGGGCAAAAGGATAAGTACTTTAGGCTTCCTAGGCCAGTGTTTTAGGATTTATGGGCCATATACAATCTGTTGTTACTCACCTATGTCTTTGTAGTACAGAGTACCCACAGCCAATGTCTAAACTAATGGGCACCGTTACATGCCAATAAAACTTTATTTGTGACACTGAGATTGGAATTTTATGTAATTGTCATGTGTCACAAAATAGTATCCTGTTTGATTTTTGTCAGCTGTTTAAAAATGTAGATCTTAGCTCATAAGCCATACAAAGAGAAGTGGCAAGCCAGATTTGGCCCTCGGGTCATAATTTGCTGACCCCTGTCCTAGATGGACAAGTAAGTAACAGTTCTTTTTTAAGATTTTATTTATTTATGCTTATGTGGGCAGGCAGGGGGTGGGGCAGAGGGCGAGGGAAAGAGACTCTCAGGCAGTCTCCACACAGAGCCTGATGTTGGGCTCTGTCTCACGACCCTGGGATCATAACCTGAGCCAAAGTCAAAAGTCAGCCGCTTAACCAACTGAGCCACCTTAACCAACAGGCGCCCTGACAAGTGACAGTTTTGAAGGACCTCTTTGGCGTGTGAAGCTTACAGACCAGTCAAAGATATTATAAATCTCAAGTTGCCTCTGGATCTGGTTGTTAGCAGAGAGAAGAGTAGGGTCTGGTTCAGAAACCGGCATTGGGAGGAATCGAAGAAGAAAAGGGGAAAGCGAACAGGGAAGAATGAACTGATGAATGCTAAGAAATTCCTTTTCTTCCTTCCTTGTGTTTGCCGCAGTTCAAATCTAAGTGAAATGACCAGCCAAGTAGCAGAGTGACACAGAGAAATTCAAATGATCATTCCCTGCTCCCATGGCTCCAAAAAGCCTTTCCGGGTGGAGCTGTGATGAATGGCGTGTGAGACTAAGAGCACAGTTCTAAAATTTCTCTTACCCCTGAGGAGGATCTGAGGCTGGTTCCTCCCCAGCAGCCCTCAGAACTGTGTGATTTTCTGCTCTTTATCACAGCCCTGTGGCCATCGTAATTTCAAATATTGGTTCCGTTGTCCTCCGATTTAAGATATTGGCTCTGAAATGGTAATCTGAGAGTCAAAATTAAATCTCCCAGATCGCTTTCCTCCCCTGAGTGTGGTGCCAAAACCTTTTTTTTTTTTTAATTGGAAAATGTCACCAGCCTTCGGCTGCTGCCTTGGCTTCTCTGCCCTGGGAGGAGACCATACCATCCCTCCCGGCCCACAGGAATCCTCCTTGTGTCAGGCCAATGTCCCGGGTTCTGCCTCTGCTCCTCTTTGCCCCAGGCCTCTATTACTGTTCTTGTCTGCGGCCGCCCTTGCTGTGAAGTCTCTCCTTGGTGATTGCTGGTTTCCCAGGGAGACTTCTCTCTGCCAGTTCCTGCGGTGTCCCCCTGGCCCGGCTCTCTTCCCTGGCCTCAGCACCCCCATGTGTCCCCACATTCCTAAACCTCCGAGCTCCTCTTAGCTCCTTTGTTCTGCTCCTCCCACCTCTTCCTTAATTTGCCTGGTCCTCCTCCACACATTTCTCCTCTGTCCCATCACTCTAGAAATAAACCACAGCATCTGGTAGAGAGGCAGTGTCACCAGATTCGGATTTAGCAATTTGTATTTTTCCATTTTGTGCAAGTTTCTACGAAATGTCAAGTTTCAACAGTTTGGGGATTTACTGAACAAGCTGATATGTTTGTCTTTTTTTAACCTGCGTTCGCATGGAAATATTTAAGTCTCCTTTTATTTTTCTTTACATTTTTCAGATTTTCCAGCTTTGGCCAGAACGAACTCACCAAGCCCAGCGTTAACCCAAGAAGATTCTCTTATCCATGGCCAGTCTTCACAGGGAATCACTCCCACCCCCACAGGGTATTCAAAGCCCACCGATAGTTTCTGGAGAGATGCATTTTCTCAGCAGTTTGGATCCTCAGATCACTCGGAGAAACTATTCAAGATTGGTCAAGCAAGTAAACTGTTCCCTGTTTCTAAAGAAAAAGGCCATTCACAGAGTTCACAGTTTTCCTCAGAGCAAAAAATAGCTCGTCTCCTACCTGAACATGTGACAACGCTCCCTACGATGATGACCATTGCTTCTCAGCGTATCACCTCTACCCCCCCAAAGCCTGCATTGCCCCCTACCACCAATGTTCCCGTGATACCTTCTGTGACTTCTGAACCAGAGATGGCCACCTCAGCTCCAGCCCTAACCCTGGGCAAGTTGCAGCCCCCCACAACCCTCTTGTCTACCGTTTTGACCCATGCAGTGGTTATACCCAAAGCTAGCATAACTACAGCAGCCATTTCAAACGCCATCTCTGGGGCGCCCATAGACTGGAAAAGCCCCGCAGAAACGGTGCCCTTTCGAGAAATTTCCAGCCTCACTTCAAACACAGAGGATGCCCAGAGTAACCCCATTACACTTTCTCTGTCAACTGTGGATTCATCTGCAGCTATGCTGCTTTTGTCAGATGTGGTTTCTTCTGCTCCAAATAAAACTGCTTCCCAGGAAAATGAGAAGGCCAGACCCGGTGGTTCCTCCCTGAACAGTATTCCAGAAAGTCAACACGGCCTTCCATTTGAAAAATGGCTCCTCATCGGAACCCTGCTCTTTGGGGTTCTGTTCCTAACCATAGGCCTTGTCCTTTTGGGTAGAATGTTCTCAGAATCCCTCCGCAGGAGACGTTATTCGAGACTGGATTATTTGATCAATGGGATCTATGTTGACATCTAAGAAGGAAACTAGATGTCTCTTAATTCCCGTAGTTACTAGTAGCCCCAACCCAGTGACTTCCTGCTGACTCACCGGTCATAGCAGGATTTCTGAAGCATCCTGAAGAAGGTAGATGCCCCCTACAACTTTCTTTTTGCTTGGTGTTTGAAGACAAGAGGAGAAAGGAAACTAATTAGGTAATTTGAGTGACTTCGCTCTAAAATATTTGCTGAAAACAAAGCTCAACCTAAAGTAATAAAGTGTAATTGGCATATAAATTAAAAAATGACTGGCTTTTTGCAAGGAAAAGTGGTTAGGACTTTTGGGCTCCATTTCATTAACATTTCTGGTTCCAGATAAAGCCAACTGTTTATGATATTAATTCTAATGGATTTACTTTCCTTTTTATATGAATTCCAATAAAAGTTATTCCAGATGTATTTCCTTCCAATTAAATATTTGAATAAATCTTTTGTTACTCAGTAATGTTCTTGTAAGTGACGCATCCAGCTGGATAACTTTCAATTTATTCCCACCAGCAAAATGATTAAATGATGAAAATATGTGTTCTAAGTTAAAATGGCAAACACCCCCCCCCCTTTTCCCATCAGTGAGCAAAGAAGTTCCTTTGGGAGAATTCTAGCAGAAGATTAGCCTATGTGGAGACAGTGATAAGTCAATTCTGATAAATAGCCAAGTCTACTTTGGGTCCATTCTGGTTAAATATCCTGCCCCCTGCCCCCAAAAGTAATACAGGAATTTTCTAAACTTCAACAAGTTTAAAACATAGCAACGATATTTAGAAATCCTTACCGAAATTTCACCAACAGTCAATTTTGGCTTTATTTGGAATAACATGGAAAATAACAGATAACACTTAACATTATTTATTGTTAAATGATTATGCTGCTGTAATTTTCATGTGCATTTTAAACATTTATTTATTTGTAACTCCAGTGGAGTTAACACACAGTGTTATATTAATTTCTGGTGTACGACAAATATGCTGTAATTTTTATTGATTAGTTATTGAAATGTCTGAGGCATGGCATTTAATAAAAAGGGTTTGCCGGATGAGTTACAGTTAGGTACCTAAGAATCCAGGAAACCGCCTGGGTCAGTTGGACACCTCAGTCTCTGGACTTCAGTTTGCTCATCTGCAAAACAAGACATTATCCCTTCCTGGAGTCCTGGGTTTTTAGATGAAAATGGAATTCAGAAGGGAATTTAACACAGTGAGCACTAGAGGGCAGTAGCTGGTTAGTAAGTACAGCATCATATGAAGACAAACGTGGGAAATGACAGAAACAGGCTTTTCTCCTGTTTCCTCCTTATATCTTCCTTCTGCTGCTGCTGCTGCTGCTGCTGCTGCTGCTGCTGCGCGCGCGTGCACACACACACACACATACACACACACGCACACCAGTTTACACTAAGCTCATAAAGCTCATTAACAGGAAAGCCGGTCTAGTGAATATTCTACTTTTCATATATTTTCCAACTTAACAGCTTGACACAAATCTCCAAGGGGTTTACATAAGCTTTAAGTAGGTTGAATAAATAAAACTTTGAATCAATTTAACAAGTATTTATTGAATATCCACATGTAGGCCAGAATCAGATTAGTAACTAAATGCCTTGGAATTTTAAAATGTCTACTCTCTTTGTTAACAGAATTGGTTAGTGGGAATCTGGCTTTCTGTGGGTGTTTAGAAACATTTTCTTCTGGCTCTTTCATAGCTCTCTGTCTACCTTTTTGCACCGCATTCTTTCTGGCAAGGGAAAGACTTGAGCAGGCGCCCAGATGAGGGTTGCTTTGGGCCCCGACTCTGGTAGAGAGTCCGGGATATGCATTGTAGGGAAACAGCTGGATTTAAGACATGCATCTAAGGAGGAAAGAGTAGCTCTTCTCATGCAGCTCTCCCTGCTTATAACCCCCTGCTGCTGGGTCAGTGAAGAGAGCCTGCCTATGCTTTCTTGCAAATAACTTTAACAGTGACTAGATTGGTCAACCTTTTAGACAAGGTGAACTGAATTATGAGCCCCCTCCTTTGGTTTGTGGGAAGAGAAGTTGACAGCTAAGAAGGAACCTGAATATTAGGAAGGAAGCCCTGCTCAAAAATATCTCTCCATATTTTACCAACAGGGACTTTTCCTGGGTTCAAAAGCTATTCTTTTTTTTTTTTTTAATTTAAACTTTATTTTATTTTTTCAGTGTTTCAAGATTCATTGTTTATGCATCACACCCAGTGATCCATGCCCCCTCAATACCCACTACCAGGCTCACCCAACCCCCTACCCCACTCTCCTCCAAAACCCTCAGTTTGTTTCTCAGAGTCCACAGTCTCTCATGGTTTGTCTCCACCTCCACTTTCCCCCAACTCACTTCTCTCCAACTCCCAATGTCCTCTGTGTTATTCCTTATGTTCCACAGGTAAGTGAGACCATGTGATAATTGACCCTCTCTGCCTGACTTATTTCACTCAGCATAATCTACTCCAGTCCTGCCCATGTTGATACAAAAGTTGGATATTCATCCTTTCTGATGGGGGCATAATACTCCATTGTATATATATGGACCATAGAGGATGTGGAGAAAGGGGAACCCTCTTACACCGTTGGTGGGAATGCAAGTTGGTGCAGCCACTTTGGAAAACAGTGTGGAGACTCCTTAAGAAATTAAAAATAGAGCTTCCCTATGACCCTGCAATTGCACTACTGGGTATTTACCCCAAAGATATAGATGCAGTGAAAAGAAGGGCCATCTATACCCCAATGTTTATAGCAGCAATGGCCACAGTCACCAAACTATGGAAAGAGCTAAGATACCCTTCAACAGACAAATGGATAAAGAAGATGTGGTCCATACATATAATGGAATATTATGCCTCAAAAGCTATTCTTAAAACAGCTAATGACCTCTGAAGGGTGAAACCTATGGCTGACTCACTCTGAATAAAGACTTCTACACTCTTATTTCTCAAGAACCCCCTGCCTGAGTGAGGCATCCTTGAAACTACTTAGAAGGCTGTGGAAGGCGCTGCAGTTATCCATACAACAGCTGGCCCCAGTTTCACTTTTGCCTCATTTGTTGTAGGTTAGAAGTGTCAGAGTTTTTCCCAGTCCCTCTTGAAGTTAGGCATGGGCCCATGGCCCAGTTCTAGCTGAAAGGAAACCTACTAGGGGCTTCTAGGAAAAATTCTCCTCCTTAATAAGTGAGGGCGGCACAAGGAAAAAAGTCCTTTTTCCTTCCAACCCTCCTTTCCTACTTGGAATGCCAGTCGTGTAAGGGCTTGATACTTGGAGCAATTGCAGCCTTTCTGCCACCATGAAGGGAGACATCACTAACAAGCTGAGTATGGCAAAGTGCTATATGGGAAGAGACTGGTCCTTTATAACTTGGTTATCAAGCAACAGCACCAGCTCTGGAACAGTCCACTTAAAATCTTGTTCCATGATAAGTCTCTAACATTTATACCATTTTTAGTTGAGAATTCTATTATTTATTAATAATGATAGCAAATACTTATAACGTACTTGACAATGTGCCAGGCACACTTCTACATTTATGAAATTACTCCTGTAACAGCCTCATGAAGAACTTATTTTGCAAGCAAGGAAACTGAAGCACAAGAGGTTGAAGTCTTGCCTAGGGTCACCTGCCCAGGTAATCCGGCTCCAGCATTCTCACTCTGCATTCTTTTAACTGGAAATCATACACAGTGTAACCAAAAAAGAGGTTTGCAATAAATGAGACACATTTTAAAAAACAGCTTTTTTTAAAAAAAAGATTTAATTTATTTATTTGACAGATAGAGACCACAAGTAGGCAGAGAGGCAGAGAGAGAGGGGGATGCAGGTTCCCTGCTCAGCAGAGAGCCTGATGTGGGGCTGGATCCCAGGACCCTGAGATCATGACCTGAGCTGAAGGCAGAGGCTTAACCCACTGAGCCACCCAGGAACCCCTAGAAAACAGCTTTTAAATGGTGTTGAACCGAACTGTTCAGAACTACTTAAAGAGACTTTTTAAAAAATATTTATTTATTTATTTTGAGAAGGCGAGTATGCACACAAGCAAGGAGAGGGGCAAAAGGAGAATCCTAAGCCCACAACCCATGAGATCATAAACTGAGCTGAAACCAAGAGTTGGATACTTAACCCACTGAGCCCCCCTGGTTCCCCTTAAAGAACTTTTAAGTTATGTTTTACTTTTAGCCCAAAGTCTGGCAATTAAGATCAGTTGTCTCATTCTAGGGTAGGCTTCATGCACTTTGTCAGCCACTGATATCCTGTCTTCTTGTTTGGGCACTGACCACCTGTGGTGCTGTCAGTGTTGATTCTTAAGCCAGGAGCACACTGGAGTCAAGAACCCAACCTGTTCTGAGTTGACCTCAGTCAACAGTACCACCAGCCACCCAGTCTCCCTTGTATTGAGCAACTTCAAAGTCACACTCTATTTCTGCCTCCCCCTCAGCCTCCACATCCAGTGCTTACCACATATTATCTCTTCTCTTTCAGAAATGCTTCTCAAGTGACTTGGGGAAATTCGGAGGGGAGGACAAACCATGAGAGACTGTGGACTCTGAGAGACAAACTGAGGGGTTTGAAGGGAAAGTGGGGGGCTTGGGTGAGCCTGGTGGTGGGTATTATGGGGGGCACGTATTGCATGGAGCACTGGGTGTGGTGCATAAAAAATGAATTTTTGAACACTGAAAAAAAAAATAAAATCTTATAAACATTTGGGTCCAGCAGTCTGTCAATGTAAACATTAAGTTCCAATAAAGAATCCCACTTCAGGGCGCCTGGGTGGCTCAGTGGGTTACGCCGCTGCCTTCGGCTCAGGTCATGATCTCAGGGTCCTGGGATCGAGTCCCGCATCGGGCTCTCTGCTCAGCAGGGAGCCTGCTTCCTCCTCTCTCTCTCTGCCTGCCTCTCTGCCTACTTGTGGTCTCTCTCTGTCAAATAAATAAATAAAATCTTTAAAAAAAAAAAAAAAAAAAAAAAAAAAAAAAAAAAAAAAAAGAATCCCACTTCAGGGGAAAAAAAAAAAAAAAAAAGAAGTGCTTCTCAAAGTCAGCCCTTCCCCCCACCACCTCCTGTTTGGTCTCCTAACCTGTTTTTCCTTACTGCCAAGTTACACACTCCCTCTGCACAACCTCCCGTTACCTTAAAAGTATGACAAACACATGCATGCATGGGGTGCCTGGCTGGCTGAGTAAGTGGAGCTGGAGTCTCTTGATCTCAAGGTTGTAAGTTCAAGTCCCGTGCTGGGTGTAGAGGTTACTTAAAAATAAAATCTTGGGGTGCCTGTGTGGCTCAGTCGGTTAAGTGTCTTGACTCTCTTCTATTTTTTTTTTTTTTAAGATTTTATTTATTTGACAGAGAGAGAGATCACAAGTAGGCAGAGTGGCAGGCAGAGAGAGGGAAGCAGGCTCCCTGCTGAGCAGAGGGCTAACGCAGGGCTTGATCGAGGACCCTGAGACATGACCTGAGCCTAAGACAAAGGCTTAACCCACTGAGCCACCCAGGAGCCCCTAGCATCCCACTATTGATTTGAGCTTAGGTCATCATCTCAGGGTCATGGGTTCAAGCTCTGCCTCAGATGCCATGCTGGGTGTGGAGCCTGCTTAAGATTCTCTCTCCTTCTTCCTCTGCCCCTTCTCCCCTCACTGGCTCATGAGCATGCTCTAAACAAATAAATAAATAAAATCTTGTGAAAAATAAAAAATAAAAAGAAGATAAAAGCACAACACATACAATATACCACGCACTACACCTTTGTGGTCCCCTGTTGACTACAGGGGTGATTCCCCCCTGAGTGTGGGATAACAAAGCTCCCCATCTCTTGCCCCAAACTATCTGTCCATCCACCTTCCCTCCCACAAAACCTGGGCTGCAGCTACACATCTCTCTTCGCTATTTCTCGTATGTGCTAGGCACTTTCCCAAGCCACTCTATTCCCTCTGCTCATAAATACCCTTCTCTTTCTTCACCTGGCAAAGTTCCACTTGCCTCTCAAGACTCAACTCAAACATCATCTCCACCACAGTCTTCCCAGAGTCTCCCAGGAGAGCATTCCTCCTCGCAGATTTCTGGCTCGGCTGTTGATTTATACCATTAGCAAGACCCTCGCATATAACGTATCAGTTTATATATTCCATCACCGGACTGATACATTAGAGAACAATGTTATTCTGAGTCCACCATTCTCCATAGTGGGCCTGATGCATAGTAGACACATGGTAAATGATCGCGTGTGAACTTTAAAGCCTGTTTGTTACAGTTCATTCCTTTCAGCGATGGAAGGTAACGTGATCAGCTGTACATGCAACACCTCCTACATCATGAAGAGAGAAGCCAGTCGAGACCCCACTTACATGCCTTTTTTAGGAGAGTGGGATACAATCCAGGTCTATACAGCACTGAAGTGTATACTTTTATTTTAACTAAGACCATGTGCTGAGGATAAGCATTTTGGTTTTGTTTATTTTGCTCTTTAGAAGGGAGGTAGTACCGTTTACTCAGCCTGTAGGACGGTGAGCTGGCAGAATTTGTTTTTCTTTTTGCACTTATATTTTTGGCTCATTTTTTAAAAAGATTTTATTTATTTATTTGACACACAGAGATCACAAGTAGGCAGAGAGGCAGGCAGAGAGAGAGGAAGGGAAGCAGGCTCCCTGCTGAGCAGAGATCCCGATGTGGGGCTCGATCTCAGGACCTGGGATCATGACCTGAGCCGAAGGTAGAGGCTTTAACCCACTGAGCCACGCAGTTGCCCCTTTTTGTCTCATTTTATTTTTTATTCTTTTTCTTACTTTTTATGATTTTATTTATTTGTCAGAAAGAGAGAGACAGAGAGAGAGAGAGAGAGAGCACAAGCAGGGGGAGCAGCAGGCAGAGGGAGAGAGAGAAGGAGGCTCCTTGCTGAGTAGGGACCCCGATGCAGGGCTCAATCCCAGGACCCCAGGATCATGACCTAAGCCGAGGGCAGAGGCTTAACCAACTGAGCCACTCAGGAGTCTCTATTTTGGTTAATTTCAAAGGTAACTTTTAGAGTACCTCTATAGCCATGTTCAGGCCTAGAATCTAAGCTTTCTGTTCCCAAATTAAGATATTGCTTAGCAAAAGAGTCAAAACTGAAACCAAGAACTCTAACCTTTAGATTCAATATTCTCTCCACCATACTGTACTGAGTCCCTATAGAAATAATGCATCTAGTATCACACTCACCCAGAACATTAGGAGGGGAAGGTCCAATTTTTTAAAAAATATTTTACTTTTAAGTAATCTCTCTACCCAACATAGGACTCGAACTTACAGCCCTGAGATCAAGAGTTGCATGCCCTATTCACTGAGCCTGCCAGGTGCCCCAGGGGGAGGGTCCAATTTTGAGCCTGAATTTCGTTGTACATTATACAATTTCTAATGTCTTTGGTCATATTTGTTTGTCATCTTTTCTCAATGGGAAGTACCCATTTACATTTAAATAATAGAAAAGAAGGACACATAGGACTTGTTAAGGACTAAATTCTATCTCAGCGATTATATTAAAATACTGTCTTTATCAAGGGTCAACTATGCAACCTTCTGTATTCATCTTTTTATATGGATAATTTGTCTTCCCAGCAGTATGGAAAAGTGCCTGGAAAATTAGCACTTTACATTTCTTTTTTATCTGTTAGTGTCATTTATTGTTTGTCACCTGTGGCTAGAGGCTCAAGCCTATTTTTTTTTTCTCACCAAATCCTAATTACAGCCCATTAAAGGATAAGAAAAATACAGTTCAGAGAATTGAAGAGCTTGCCCAACCTTGTCCTCTGCTTCTCCATCCTTGCTTTTTCTGCTGCGACAGCTCCTGCTGGCCTGTGCATTGAATCGGTGATCAGTAAGCATCTGTTACTTGTAACATCTTGCAGACTTCTGAACTCTAAGGTTTGGGGCCTTTCTTTTGTGGGATGAAGGGAAGCCCAAAGGCAGCCAGACAAAAATGATAAAAATTTGGAATGGTGGTGGGCTCTTGCATACTTCTGTCCTGTGCCCCCCATCCGTCTTGTTCTTATCTCCTCCCTCCCCTGCACCGCCCTCAACGCCTCAGGCCCTGGGAGCATTGTTCCCCACCCAGAATCCTCTCTGCCTTGTGTGGCATGGCTCGCCAGGAAATGGGAGACTTGTGGAACCGGCGGGCTCTGCTGGAGCTGCCCATCTCCTCAGACCCTTCACCTGTTCTCACGGTCCCTGAAAGCCGTGAACTTGCACCACCATAGGAAAACCTTACAAGCTCTCACAACACATACCTGACCCTATACATTGGAAGGTCTTTCAAGGCAGGCTTATGCATAGTAAACATAAAAAAATGAAGAACTCTGAAAGGATAATGTGGAAGGAAGAAGGATCTGAAGCTAGTGTACACGTTTATAAGTGAGAGAGGAAGGGAGAGTGGGGGAAGGAGAGGATTCCAGGGACTTGGACAGATGAACCATGAGCCAGTGAATTGATGTCATTGGTTTACATTTAAGGAAAGTACACTCGGTGCTAAATTGATCGGCCTTGGCCAGTGAGCCCTAACAAACCACGAGGGTGTTCACGCTGGTGTTCACGTCCAGTGGTGCATGGGCCCAGAGCTGCTGCCTCACCTCCTCCTTTTTTCATGCCCCAGGGTAGAGAGGAACAGGGGTCAATGCATTTTCGCAGACAGGATGAGCTACCAAGGATGATCCCTTCCCGTTTGCCTGAGCCTGCTAGGGGGGCCTCATACTCCAGTCAGTCTCTACATCCTGATTTTCTTCATGTCACCTTCAGTTAACATCATCAGCAATCTTAAGACTTGGTGGTGGGGGATGGGGGAGTGAATTGGGATAACCCCCAAAACTTATCTTAAAAAAAAATGGAGGGGTGCCTGGGTGGCTCAGTCGGTTAAGCAGCTGCCTTCGGCTCAGGTCATGATCCCAGGCTCCTGGAACTGAACCCTGCATCGGGCTCCCTGCTCAGCGGGGAGCCTGCTTCTCCCTCTGCCTCTCCTTCATGTTTAAAACTAAGAAAAGAAAAAAAAAATGGAAAGCCCTTACGTTAGGAGGACTTTTTCCAGCGCAGGCACAGTTACTCTCATCCTCCCCACTCCCACGCAGTGGCAATAACAGAACGGGTATCCCTGGCTGGATTTATGACCTCTGGTCCTCCACCCCTTTAGAGGAGAGGAAAAGGTCACAACTCTGAGAAAAACAAAGTATCAGAGGTTGACGGTGTGTGCTGAACTTGAAAATGTTAAATTACGGTGAAAAATATTTTGGAAGAGAAACTATCTTCGAAATTGTGCTACATAGTAAAGTTAATGGAGCCCATATGTCGTCTACTAAAACTTAGAAAAACAAACTAAAAACAAGCCTTTCGCGTCTGCCAGGCTGAAATGTGATCTACTCCTTAATATTCACTCAACCCAGAGTAAAATGCTTTAAAATGGTAATGATTCCAAAGTGCTGCCTGAGCTCAGTGGATAAACAACAGACCTTAGACACAGTGGCGTTTATGTTCTGATCCCAGCTCTGGGCACAGAGCTTAATCTCCTGGTTCTTTCTCAATATTCTCAGCTCTAGAATGGGGATATCAGTGTTTCACAAGGTGTTTACAAGGCATCCTAAAATGATTGAAAAGCACTTTACGAATGTTCAATCACTGATGCTTTCTTCATAACTTGGCTTTGTGACAGCCTTCACTAGTCATTCAGTGATGTGGAAATCAATAAAGACACGCCAAATGAGCACAGAGGCTCTTTATTCCGAGTCTGGTATAGTAAGAGAGTCAGCCACCGTCACTTGCTCTTGGTGGGTACAAGAGCCAGGCAGGGGATTAGCTAAACCCTAGAGTGGGAAAGACGGAAGGCTTCAGGTAATCCCCAACTGGAGTTTATGGATATGGGGAAGGCGGGGGTGGGCTATCTAGAAGTGATGGGGTTGGAGAGCATATTTGGCTTTCTCGGGTTGGTCCTGGTTAGAATGGGGGTGGGGATCCTGAGTTTTAAGCCAAGTTGCTTGGCTTCTTCAGATGATTGCAGAAGAGGCTGTGGGTCAGAGTTCTGCTGCCATACAGGCCATATATTTGGCCACTGCCTATTTGTATATTCTGTCTCTAGGTGGAAAGTGAAAGGTGGGAGAGATCTAAATACACAAATTCGCACTGATACAACTAGGTACCTGCCTAGTAGTCTAGCAAGTAGCTTGTGCTTTTTACACCTTTCAATCACTTTTAGAGCCAGTGAATTCCGAAGATAGACTCCTGAACTAATAGTATTCTCTGTCCAGAATCAATGGCCATACCGCTCGACTTGTAATTAGGACCACTGGGTTCTAGATATGGTGATTCCATTGTGTCCATCCCCCAACCCCAGCCTGAGACCAGTGACACAACCTACCAGTTTCCTCACAAATAGGCTGAGAATTCCTATCTGTGTAATGTATCTCATGCTTAGGTTTTAAAAATAAGTGACTCGGGGCAATTGTCTGGCTCAGTCAGTGGAGCATATGACTCTTGCTCTCAGGGTTGTGAGTATGAGCTCCATGTTGGGGGTAGAGAGTACTTTAAAATAAAGTCTTGGGCGCCTGGGTGGCTCAGTGGGTTAAGCCGCTGCCTTCGGCTCAGGTCATGATCTCAGGGTCCTGGGATCGAGTCCCGCATCGGGCTCTCTGCTCAGCAGGGAGCCTGCTTCCTCCTCTCTCTGCCTGCCTCTCTGCTTACTTGTAATTTCTCTCTGTCAAATAAATAAATAAAATCTTTAAAAAATAAAATAAAATAAAATAAAATAAAGTCTTAAAAAATAAGTGGCTTAATGTTGGTACAAGGACCCTATAAAGCAGGTATTTTGAACTCTACAAAGCAGGTCTTTTAGGAGGCATTCTAAAAGTATCAGAAGGAAGATAATGCCTTTAAAGTTTCACCTAGTGGACCAGAACCTTAAATACTTCCCATGTGTTCTGTGAGGAGACTGGCTGACACTCCCTCAGACTCACCATCTTTCCCATCTCTACTTCCATTAAGCCTCCCACGCCTCTGCTTTTCTATTTGCCATCTCTCTGACAGGACCAGTAGAAACCTGGGAATTTCTTTAAGGCCCTAGAGGAAAGCTGCATACTTGATTTCTACTTCTCACTAATTTTCACCCTTTATCCAGATACAATGTGCTCCTTACTGTTATTTTTAAGGTAAATTTTAAATACTTTAAATAAATATTATTGAAATTTTTCATTTTTAAATTCTAATATAGTAACTATTGATTGCTATAACCAATATAAACAAAATCTCTTTAGGTCTTCAATGATAGTGAAGAGTGTAAAGGGATCCTAAGACTAAAAAATTTGTTAATCAATCCTAAAATTTGTTTGGAACCAGAAGAGACCCCAAATTGCTGAGGAAATGTTGAAAAAGAAAAACAAAACTGGGGGTATCATGTTGCCTGCTTTCAAACTTTACTACAAAGCTGTGATCACCAAGACAGTATGGTACTGGTACAAAAACAGACACATAGACCAGTGGAACAGAGTAGAAAGCTCAGATATGGACCCTCAACTCTATGGTCAAATAATCTTCAACAAAGCAGGAAAAAATATACAGTGGGAAAAAGGCTGTCTCTTCAATAAATGGTGCTGGGAAAATTGGACAGCTATGTGTATGAAACTCGACCATTGTCTTACATCATACACAAAGATAAACTCGAAATGGATAAAAGACCTCAACATAAGGCAGGAATCTATCAGAATCCTAGAGGAGAACATGGGCAGTAACCTCTTTGATATCGGCCACGGCAACTTTTTTCAAGATGTCTCCAAAGGCAAAAGAAACAAAAGCGAAAATGAACTTTTGGGACTTCATCAAGATCAAAAGTTTCTGCACAACAAACAGTCAACAAAACAAAGAGGCAACCCATGGAATGGGAGAAGATATTTGCAAATCACACTATAGACAAAGGGTTGATATCCAAGATCTATAAAGAACTCCTCAAACTCAACACACACAAAACAGATAATCACGTCAAAAAATGGGCAGAAGACATGAACAGACACTTCTTCAAAGAAGACATACAAATGGCTAACAGACACATGAAAAAATGTTCATCATCACTAGCCATCAGGGAGATTCAAATCAAAACCACATTGAGATACTACCTTATACCAGTTAGAACGGCCAAAATTAACAAGACAGTAAACAACATGTGCTGGAGAAGATGTGGAGAAAGGGGAACCCTCTTATACTGTTGGTGTAGCCACTTTGGAAAATGGTGTGGAGATTCCTCAAAAAATTAAAAATAGGTCACCTGGGTGGCTCAGTATGTTGAGTCTCTGCCTTCAACTTGGGTCGTGGTCTCAGGATCCTGGGATCGAGCCCTGCATTGGGCTCTCTGCTCAGCAGGGAGCCTGCTTCTCCCTCTCTCTCTGCCTGCCTCCCTGTCTACTTCTGATCTCTCTCTCTGTCAAATAAATAAATAAAATCTTTAAAAAAAATTAAAAATAAAGTTACCCTATGACTCTCCATTTGCACTGCTTGGTATTTACCCCAAAGATACAGATGTAATGAAAAGAAGGGTCATCTGTACCCCAATGTTCATAGCAGCAATGCCCACAGTCGCCAAACTTTGGAAAGAACCAAGATGCCCTTCAATGGATGAATAGATAAAGAAGATGTGGTCCATATATACTATGGAGTATTATGCCTCCATCAGAAAGGATGAATACCCAACTCTTGTACCAACATGGATGGGACTGGAAGAGATTATGCTGAGTGAAATAAGTCAAGCAGAGAGGGTCAATTATCGTATGGTTTCGCTTATTTGTGCAGCATAAGGAATAACATGGAAGACGTTGGGAGATGGAGAAGAGAAGTGAGTTCGGGGAAATCGGAGGGGGAGACAAACCATAAGAGACTGTGGACTCTGAGAAACAAACTGAGGATTTTGGAGGGGAGGGGGGTGCGGGTTGTATGAGCCTGGTGATGGGTATTATGGAGGGCACATATTGCATAGAGCACTGAGTGTGGTGCATAAACAATGAATTTTGGAAGACTGAAAAGAAATAAAATAAAATGAAAAAAAGTAAGATAAAGACTTAAAAGTAAGATAAAGACTTAAGATAAAAGATAAAAAATTTGTTAATCGCTGCTTTAGGTAATATTCCTTTTTGTCCCAATAATCTAGAGCATAGAATTATGCATAAAAATTCATATATAGTATGTTCATTGCAACACATTTATCAATATAACCAACCCAAGTCTCTCAACAAGTTAAGTTACATAATTCATATTATATTCTTAAGGTTACTGGCATATTGTCAAAGAATTCTAATGGATACAGACAACTGTTTTGGACAAAGGTGCCAAGAATACACAGATAGGAAAAGGATAGTCTTCAAAAATGGTGTTGGAAAGACACTGTACCTACATGCTAAAAATGAGGTTGGATGATTATTTGACAGCATACACAAAAATCAGCTCAAAATAGATTCAAGACATAAATCTAATACCCCAAACTTTAAAATTCCTAGAAGCAAATATAGGCACTGGTCTTGGCAATGATTTTTTCGGCATGACACTCAAAGTACAGGCAACAGATAGGACTACATCAAACTAACAATGTTCCACACAACCAAGGAAACTATCAATAACATGCAAAGGCCACCTATGGAATGGAAAAAAAATTGTCAATCACATATCTGATAAGGCATTAATACCCAAAATACATAGAGAACTCTTAGAATTCAATAGCAAAAACCATACCAAACCAAACCCAAATAATATGATTAAAAAATGGGCAAAGGACCTGAATAGACTTTACTCCAAAGAAGACATCCAGATGACTAGGAGACCCGTGAAAAGATGCTCATCATCACTCATCATCAGGGAAATTCATATCAAAACCACAATGAGATATCACCTCACAGCAGTCAGAATGGCTAGTATCAAAAAGACAGGGAATAACAAATGCTGGCAAAGATGGGGCAAAAAGCAACCCTTGTACACCATCGGTGGGAATGCAAACTGGTACAGCGACTTTGGAAACCATCATGGAGGTTCCTCAAAAAATTAAAAATAGAACCTCCATTTGATCCAGCAATCCCACTTCTGGGTGTGTTCTCAAGGGAAATGAAATCACTAACTTGAAGAGATATATGCACCCCCACATTCATTGCAGCATTATTCACAATAGCCAAGGTAGGGAAATAACGTAAGTGTCCATTGACAGATGAATGGAAAAGAAAATGTGGTGTGTATCTACATTTACAATGAGTATTACCCCACCTTTTAAAAAAGGAAATCCTGCCATTTACAAAAATGTAGATGAACACAGAGGGCATTATGCTAAGTGGAATAAATTGGAAAGAGATAGGCAAATACTCCATAGTATCATATATATGTAGAATCTAAAAGAAAGAAAGAAGAGAAGGGAAAAGAAAAGATCATATTTGTAGAATCAGGGTAGAACAGTGGTTACCAGGACCTGGAGGAGATGTTGGTCAAAGCGTATAAGCTTTCAGGTGTGAGTAAGATGAACGAGATCTGAGGATCTAGTGCACAGAATAGTGACAATGGTTAATAATACTGTATACTTAAGATTTGCTGAATAGATCTTAAGCATTCTTACACACAAAAAAAGATAACTGTGTGATGATGGATGTGTTCATTTTATTTTATTTTTAAAAGATTTTTTTATTTATGTATTTGACAGACAGAGATCACAAGTAGGCAGAGAGGCAAGCAGAGAGAGGAGGAAGCAGACTCCCCAATGAGCAGAGAGCCCGATGCGGGGCTCGATCTCCCCACTGAGCAGAGAGCCCGATGCGGGGCTCGATCTCCCCACTGAGCAGAGAGCCCGATGCGGGGCTCGATCCCAGGACCCTGAGATCATGCCCTGAGCCGAAGGAAGAGGCTTAAACCTACTGAGCACCCAGGCGCCCCAATTTTATTTTTAATCAGTTCGATTTGACTTCAAAATGTATGTATATATCAAATTATCATGTTGCATATTTTAAATATAACTTTATTTGACAATTATACCCCAAAAAACTGGGAGGGAAAGAATTCTTATGATATGGGGAAATGCTAGCAGGGTAATATTATATGAAATATGATACCATATTAAGTATAATCCCCATTTTGCTTCTGTGTGTGTTTTTGTATGTGTAAAGGTATAAAGAAAATTTACCAAATACACCAAAACACTCATGATGATTATCCATCTTTGGGTTATCAGATTTAGGGTGATTTTGTTTCTTTATATTTATCTGTATTTCACATATTGTCTATAAAAAACTAAAATTTTTATAATTAAAAAACACAAAACTCATTTTTTAAAAACACTTAAAACATCATATATTAATTACATTATATTATATTATTATATGTTATTTATTATTACTTTTTTTTAAGTAGGCTCCATAACCAGAATGGAGCCCAATGTGGGGCTCAAACTGCAAACCATGAGATCAAGACCTGAGTGGAGATCAAGAGTTAGGCCCTTAGCAGACTAAGCCACCCAGGTGCTCCCCACATTTATATTTTTAATGTTGAAGCTTCCAGCCCCCCAAAAAGATAAGGATCCACAATTTACATTTTTTTTTAGAAAAGGAGCATTTGCTACAGTGCTTATAAATATGAAAATTTACACAGCCACTGTTTCAATGTCTAATAGTGTGTCTGGAGTCTGAAAAGTCATCTCTTTCTTCAAATAGGTCTTTCCTAAACTCTAGCCAGGACAGGCCAGAAATCAGGTATACCAGTGGAGATAGGTGCATGCCTAAGGATGTAAGCCTTGAAGAAAATACCAAAACCCAAACATAAACCTAAAGGGAAAAGACAGATGGACTTTGACTTCTATAACCCAAGTCACGGTAGTATCTGAAGGTCAGCCCAAACTGGGGTGGGGCAGGCAGCAGCAGGTGATGGGAAGAAGGCCAAAGAGGCCATTGGCAAGAAGGAGATTCAGCAGCAGGGACTCAGGCACCAGCTCCAGGTACTGGAACTTATATGAGTGATTTGAGGGGAAGGAACCAGTGCACATGGTCCCTCAGTTCAAGAGGCTGTTGATAAAAATGGGAAAACCATGGTTTCAGAGACATACCTGAATGTCCTAGTTCAGACATACTCAGTTCAGCCAAGCCACCAAGTGCTAATTTCTACCTCGCAGGGTTATGGTGGAGATAATAAAACATGGCCGATGAAATATCCAGCCCAGAGCCTACATGGTAGAAATAAATTGAAGTCACCACTGTTATTATTGTTAGTGCTTTTCAACTCTCTCATCAAATGGGGACTTTGGTGTATGTTGTTAAGAATCCATGTTCCTTGGGATGCTTGGGTGGCTCAGTCCGTTAAGCATCCGACTCTTGATTTTAGTTCAGGTCATGATCTCAGTGTTGTGAGATCGAGCCCCCAAAAGGCTCCACATTCAGAATGAGTCTGCATGTCCTTCTCCTTTGGCTCCTCGGCGCCCCCTCCCCACCATTCCTGCACACCTGCTCTCTCTCTCAAGTAAATAAATAAAATCTTAAAAAAAAAAAAAAAAAGAATCAATGTTCCTCCCAAACATTTTGCCTGATGAACCAACTCAAGAAATTCTTGAGTAAAGTCCACCTGGGACACAGATCCCTCTTGACCTGCAGGAGCCTAGGTAGAGGGTAACCTCATAATGACATGCAGATTATTCTATCTCTAGACAAGGCTTTTTCACCTGCAACAGCAGCTTCTTCTTCTGCACCACACCTGTGGGTGCAGCCTGTAAAAATGGGGTTTTACTGCCTTTATTGGTCTCTGTTGGAATAAGAGGAGTTCAAAGCCAAGTTCACTTTCTTCTCTTAAGCCTTAAATCATAACATTCACAAACATTACACATTTTATGGTTAAGAAACAGAACCACACATATAGATTATGAATAATATTTTAACCCAATTGGCTATATGTTATATAACCCAGTTGAAACTTTCTGGGGAAGGATTATAAACGTTTACCTTCAAATTTCCAACATTATATCAACCACAACAGAAAAAAGAAAGGGAAACTCCCTTCTCATTTTATGCCCTTCACTCAAAGCTAGGAAAATATGCCCATATCTTTTGCTGCTACCTGTGTTGGAGCCTTGTGTTCCCAGACTTGTTTACCTGATCCTGAATGAAAATAAGATTCAGGCACAGCTAGTAATCACTCTTCAGGCCATGTATAGACTTCATGCACCAGGCATAATTAGATCCACAATCATAATTATTTTTTATTTTTTCCCCCTGCCCGGCATCCCTCCTGCTCCTTTAGGGAACACTATCTTGTGTTTTTGGTGGGTGTCGTGGATAGGAAGGGGCAGAGTAGGGAAACCATTCCTCCCTGGGGCCATATAGTCATGGTGGAACTCTCAAAGCCCTCTGCTTCCCTCACACGGGGATAGGCAATGCATTTATGAAATAAGACTTTCAGACTCCAGATATGTGATAGGATATTTAGGCACTGGTTGTACCAACCATCCCTTGAGATTCTGATTCAACTGGGGCCCAGGCCTCAGTATTCAAGTTCCCCAAGTGGTCCTAGCATGCAGAGAGTGTTGAGATCCACAAGATTAAGGTAAGCAAGCCACGACAGGAGATGCTGAGAGCTCCTGTCTCTCACTAACTCAAGGAGCTCTCTTGCCCTCTGTCCTTTTTTCATCTTTCTCCCTCTTTAATTTCCATCTGGCTTATCATATCATAAAGTAGATATTTGTGCTGTGACAGTTAATACAGAATTAAGATTTTTCTGATTTTAACTCTCCCCACCCCCCGAGGGGCGCCTGCATGGCTCCATCTGTTGAATGTCTGATTCTTGGTTTTGACTCAGGTTGTGATCTCATGGGTTGTGGGACTGAGCCCCACATCAAGCTCTCCACCCTCTGCCCCTCTTCTCATTTGTGAGCACGCACATGCACTCTTGCTCACTCACGCTATCTCAAATAAATAACGAGGGTGCCTGAATGGCACAATAGATTAAGTGGCTGGCTCTTGTCCTTGGCTCAGATCATGATCTCACAGTCCTGGGATTGAGCCCTGTGTCAGGTCTGTGCTCAGCGGGAAGTCTGTTTCAAGATTCTCTCTCTCCCTTGCCTTCTGCCCCTCCCCCCTCAAATAAATAATCTTTAAAATAAATAAATAAATACAATAGTAATAAAAATCCCACCTGAGGACGGGGGGATCATTTATGATGTTTTTATTATTCTCAGACCCAACTGCAGGTTTGCGTTATCTTTAACAGACTCTACAATTTCCAACATGGAATATTTGTGTTAACAGAAAGATTATTCCGCTAGTCCTGTGAGAAGGGGACTAGTAATGAGAAGCAGAAAGGAAGTTTGGAGGCTGTTTCTATAGTAGAGTGGGCATATTCTGTAATCCTAAAGTGAAGGGAGACCTGTGGCCCGATAAGATTAAAAGGAGCTTTGTAATTCTGTAAAAAGACAGACATACTCTTCTCACGGTTGTGCTGGACACCAGAATTTGTGGACACCAGAATTTTGGTTTAGAGACTTAAGTGGCGGGGCACATATGGTTCTGGAATCAGGTATATCTACATGTCCAAAACATACAGTTTTGATTCCTTCAGTCAAGACTTTATAAAGATAACAGACAAATGGGAGTGTTTGAAAAGACTGAGCTCATGCTGTGGGAAGCACACCACTGCACAGTTTACTCTCCCAGAGTAACAAACTTGAACATGATACTTGGTGTGGAACATCATTCAATATCTTCCTGGCAGCGGCAGCTGGACATTACTGTTTAAACACTTCACGCTCACTGATCCACAGGCTACCAAGGCACAGCGCTCAAAGTATTTAATTCCCTGTCTGAGGTTAGCCTTCCACCTGCTTTCCGGTTCAGTGACAGAGACACCTGTTGTAAGGCAGTCTGAGTTCATAAAAGCCAATGGTCTCCGGCCGATCTACAATTTTAATTAGTGAAATTTGAAAGCAGTGTTGGGACAATTTTCCTCCTTGCCCTCATCCATTCAACCTGCAGTGATGGAGCAACGTCTTGGTGTCAGGCATTGTGTTAGGAACTGGTGATTGAGAGAAAATACACAATTATAAGAAGTTGGGCCATGCATGATCCTAGAGGTAGGAACAAAGTATCATGGAGAAACAAAGTTTTTTTTAGGAAATTCAAGGTCTTTTTTTTTTTTTTTTTAAATAGGGGAAGTCATGTTCAAGTTGGGTCTTGAAGAGTAGATGCATGGGAGTTTCCCTAAGAGCAGGTAGACAATGGCACTCCAGGCAGAAAGAATAGTATGTACAAATGCATATGAGGGGGAAAAATTGTGGCAACTTTGAGAGGAGTGAGAAATTTAGTGTCACTAGTGCAATGGGTATTGCGAATAGGATTATACATGAGACTAGTGAGGTAGTTTTTTGGAAGGGTTTTTGGTAACCCTGCTTGAGAGTTTAGATTTTACCATATGAGCACACAGAGTAGTCATTTCTGAACATATGTTTTTGTTACAAAAGAAAATCTACAGGCTGTATGAGGAAAAGACTAGAAGTGAGAGGCAGAAAAGGCAGCCTCAAGGCTTTCTAGAGCAACAGTTCTCAACCAGGGGAGATTTTTGCCTCCAGGTGATGTTTGGCAATGGCTAGAGATATTTTTAATTTCATGAGGGGGGTTGAGGTTAAGGAGGAGCTGGTGGTGGCAATAAACAGTGAGAAGACGTCAGGGATGCCTCTAACACCTTACAATGGACAGGACAGCATACTCCCCCCAAACCCCAAATGAATTATCCAACCCAAAATGACAATAGTACCAAAGTGGGGAAACTCTGTTCTAGGCTGTAAGTGGGCAGCTTCTGCTTTGGGTTGCTGGGTGTCTCTTCCTTCTTCTTCTTAGGAAAAGCACCTTGATTTTTTCTTTTCTTTTCTTTTTTGTTTTCTTTTCTTTCCTTTCTTCTCCCTTTTCTTTCTTTCTTTCTTTCTTTCTTTCTTTCTTTCTTTCTTTCTTTCTTTCTTTCGAGAGAAAGAGAGCACACTCACCTGTGCCCACCTGGGGTGGGGAAGAGGTGAGGGAGGGGCAGGGGAGAGAGGGAGAGAGAGAATCCTAAGCAGGCTCCATGCCCAGCACAGACTTCCATGCTGGGCTCAATCCACCACCCAGAGATCAGGACCCAAGCCAAAATCAAGAGTCCCACACTTAACTCACTGAGCCACCCAGGCAACCCAGCATCTTGATTTTTTCATTCAGATGTTCGCCTTTTACTATAAACCCATGCGCTACAGGGGAAGCTGACCCCTCCCCAGCCTTCAAGGTGGGGCTGAATTGATTAAGCCAATCAGCTCATTCCGTTCCCATGGAGTATTCATTTGGGTAGAGGCCAAGATACGGTAACAAAGAGACTCCAAAATAGTTCTTTATGTATAATGGAAATTCACCTCTAACTCTCAGGAAAGTCAGTGACGGGAAATCTGGGGCTTGGGGGGTAATGCTGTGCCACCTGCCGTTAAGTAACACAGATTACTTTCATTTTACTATGCCGCATCTCCTAAGGTGTCATTCTCCCCCGGTGGTTGAAACTGGATCAGCTGCACGCCCTCGTTCCTTTCTGCAGGCAGAGCCAAGAGACGGTGCACTGGAGGCAGTTTTTGGTCTCTAAGGGGATGATCTGGAAGTCATACACATCACTTTCTCTCCCACCCCATTGACTTGAACTCAGACACAGGATCAAGTCCACCCAAAAGAGAAACTGGGTACAGGCCACGTTCTAAGCTGCAAGTGGGGGAAGTGCTGGTTCTTCTGCTAAAAGGAGAAAGGACAGTGTGGAAACTGAGGGGTAATTCATATCTTTATCACACCAAGTCGAGTCAGGGTTTGGCTGGGGAACATGACCATGAGATAGGAAAAATGTGAAAAACACATTTTCTGGTAGTAAAATTTAAATCAACCTAGAAATAACTTACGACGACCTGATATTTTTGTCGTAACCTTATTAGATCTCTTCCTCCAAACTGCGCTTTTATTCTTTGCATTTCTACACTGCCCTATTTCCATCAGTGGAAATCACCATCACATTCTTCCTATCATAATGAATTGATACTTGACATTCTCTTTGTAGCCTGATTACTAGTCCCTCATGAAATAAAAGTTCTATTTTCTTGTCCCTTTTTTCCCCCAACAACTTTTTATATCATTCCCATACCCTACAGTTTACTCATTTACAATTATAATTGCAC
Source organism: Mustela lutreola (assembly GCF_030435805.1). Classification (NCBI taxonomy): domain Eukaryota; kingdom Metazoa; phylum Chordata; class Mammalia; order Carnivora; family Mustelidae; genus Mustela; species Mustela lutreola. The sequence continues at coordinate 95,465,389 of NC_081297.1, forward strand.
CCAATTACAATATACATTTCTATGGTTTTTAGTATATTCACAGATAGGTACAACCATCTATAGTCAGTTTTAAAACATTTCATCATCTCAAAATGAAAGCCCACACCCTTTGGCTATCACCTCTATATATCTCTCACTCTCAACCTTAAGCAACCACAAATTTACTTTCTAGCTCTATAGATTTCCCTGTTCTGGACATTTCATAAGAATGGGATAATACAGTATGTGGTATTTTGACTGCCCTCTGTCTCTTAGCATACTGTTTTCAAGGTTCATTCATGGTGTAGCATGTAGCAGTGTTTCATTCTTTTTTATGGCTGAATAATATTTCAATCATGGACATGCTACATTTTGTTTAGCCATTTGCCAGTTGAAGGACATTTGTTTTGTTTCTACTTTTTGTCTACTGTGACTAATGCTACTCTAAACATTTGTGACCATGTTTTTAAGTGGATATATATTTTCATTTCTCTCATGCTTATACCAAAGAGTGATTGCTGGGTCATATGGTAATGCCATGTGTGAACAGTTCAGGAACTGTCAGACTGCTTTTCAAAGCTGGTGCACCATTTCACATTCTGACCAGCAGTGTTAAGATTTCTGATTTCTCCATATCCTTGCCAACACTTATTTTTTGATTCTAGCCACCCTCTCTCCTTTTCCAAGAGGCATCATCTAGTGTAAGCCCTCAAATGGTCCACTGGGCCCTGATTTCAAGGCTTTTCTAGCACTACCTCTATATTTCCTGTCCCCGACCCCCTAGTTATTCAAAATGAACACTTGGTTTACTCAGGTCCGCCTGGCCTTGCCTTCCTGCTCCCATGAGAGAGACCCATCAGGCAATGTGCAAGTTATCTGCTCCAGAACTGCCAGACCTCCCTACACACACTGAATTGGAAAACATTAAAATACCATGACCACAACATTATTGGTAAAAATGTAATATGGTATAACAATTATGGAAAACAGAGTGGTGGTTCCTCAAAAATTTAAAAATAGAATTACCATATGATTCAGTAATTCCACTTCTGGGTATACACTTGTGATGGTTCACTCCTAGATGTCTACCTGAGATGTGTCAACTGGATTGGGTCACAGCATGCCCAGGTGTCCAGTTCAACGTTATTTCTGGGTGTGTCTGTAGGGTATTTCTAGATACGATTAGCGTTTGAACAGATGGGCTGAATGGTATAGATGACCCTTCCCTATGTGGATGGTCATTATTCAGTCTATTAAGGACCTGAATAGAACAAAATGTGGAGGAAGAAGAATTCTTTTTGCCTGAAGGTTGAGCCGAGATATTGTTCTTTTGTTCTCAGAATGGGATCTACATCATTAGTGCCCCTGGTTCTCAGGCTGTCAGACCTGGATTAGAACTACACTATTAGCTTCCTTGATCTCCAGCTTGCAGATGGCACATCATGAGACATCTCAGCTTCCACAATCACATGAGCCAATTCCTCATAATAAATCTCATTACATAGTAATTTTCTGTATATATCTACAGTTTCCATTATATACATATATATAATTTCCATATGTATGTATCCTATTGTTTCTCTGGAGGACTGTAATATAATACACAAATGAATTGAAAGTAGGAGCTTGAACAGATACTTACAAACCCATGTTCATAGCAACATTATTCACAATAGCCAAAAAGTGGAAAAAACCCAAGTGCCCAGGTGTCCATCAACGGCGGAAGGGGTAAACAAAATGTGGTGTACACATTTGGAATGGAATATTATTTAGCCTTAAAAAGGAAGGAAATTCTGTGGCGCCTGGGTGGCTCAGTCAGTTAAGCATCCGACTCTTGATCTCAGCTCAGGTCTTGATCTCAGGGTCATGAGTTCACGCCCTGCTTTGGGCTCCATGCCAGGTGTGAGGCTTTCTTAAAAGAATTTTTTTTTTTAAGATTTTATTTATTTATTTGACAGAAAGAGTGAGAGAGAGAGAGAGAGAGCGAGTGCAGAAGCAGGGGGAGCTGCAGAGGGAGAGGGAAAAGCAGGCTCCTTACTGAGCAGGGGGCCTGATGTGGGGCTTGATCCCACGACCCCAGAATCATGACTGAGCTGAAGGCAGATGCTTAACTGACTGAGCCACCCAGGCACCCCTTAAAAGAAACTTTAAGCTTTTTTAAAAAGGGAGGAAATTCTGACACATGTCACATGAACGAGGCTTGGGGACATTACAGTAAGTGAAAAAAAGCCAGTTACAAAAAGGACAGATACTGCATGATACCACTTATAAGAGGAACTTAAAGCCATCAGATTCACAGAAACAGGAAGTGGAATGGTAATTACCAGGAACTGGGGGAAGGAGAAACTGGGGATTATCTTTTTTTTTTTTTTTTAAGATTTTATTTATTGATTTGACAGAGAGAGAGAGAGATCACAAGTAGGCAGAGAGGCAGGCATGTAGGAGGGTCGGGATTATCTTTTAATGGATACTTCTCAGTTTGAGAAAAAGAAAACATTTTTAAATGCATGCTGATGTCAGTTGTACAACAATATAAATGTACTTAATGCTACAGTATTGTACACTTAAGAATAGTTAAGATGGAAAATTTTATGTCATGCATATTTTACTACCACCAAAAATTATAAAAATCATGACCACAAAATACATATAAATGAGGTATGATTGAACCATAAAAGAGAAATGAAGCACTGACATATGCTACAATGTCGATGACCCAGAAAACACTAGTCTACATGGAAAAAAAACAGATAGAAAAGCTTATATTGTATGATTCTACTTATATGAAATGTCTAGAATAGGTCAATCCACAGAGATGATGGTTGCCAAGGGGCTGGGGGGGAGGAGGCAATGGGAGAAACTGCTGAGTGGATACAGAATTGTATTTTGGAGTGATGGAAATATTTTGCAACTAGATAGAGACTGTGGTTGCACAACCCTGTGAATGTATTATCACCTCATTACATTAAAATTTTTAAAAGAATATTTATATACAACATATATTAATAAAAATGTGTATATATGTATGTTTGTGTATGTATGTATATTATATATATTATATATAATATATATTACTGCTCAACACCAAGCACTGGAACTGCTCTACGTGGGGCAGCCCCAATTATATCCTCCTGTAGGGAGGCTGGTCATTCAATGACCCTCTTCTTCTCCTCTTTCTTAGGTACTCCCCCCCCTTTTTTTTTTGCCTTCTCTCGATTCCTCGACCCTCTTACCTTCTTCATTACCAGGCCTATCAGACTTGTCCCCTGCCTGACCCTCTGAGCTCTTTCCTCTCACCTTCCCCTTTGCTTACCGTCCTCCATGGACACTGGTCTCCCATTTGAACAGGTCAGACATGGTGTTCCCTCAGCTCTTGTACCTGCTGCTCCCCCAGCCTGCAAGAGTGGTGCCACGGCACTTGCTTGCTTTAACGCTCCCTGCATTTGGGTCCCCCTTCTAATGTCACCTACCCAGAAGGGCCTTTGTAGCCACTCTATCTACATTGCTAGTATTATCCACTGTGCTCTCTGTCTCCTTTCTCTGCATTTTTGTGTCCTTCAGAACAGTTATCACTCGACTTGTCGTATTTGTTTCAGATCTTTCTGAAATACAGAATATAGATGAAAGTCTTTTTCCCATCTCCCCCAATGTCACTCCTTTTTCCTCATTTACCAGAGGAAACCGCTACCATAATTCATGTGTTCTTCTACTCACGTTTTTATACTTCTAATCCCTATGTGTGGGTATAAGCAGCAGACAAATGTCTTTTCTCTTTGTTTGTAAATATTTTTATACAGTTATCTATCATGCTGCCTGTATCTCTACAACACGCATGCGCACACCCTTGTGTCTATCCAGTTCATTCATTTTAAGGGCTGCACTATATTCTAACAAAAGAATATACCTCAAATATTATGTAGCCCCTTATTGATGAAGGATTCCCCATGGTTTATGGTTACTATGATCCATGCTGCAAGATAATTACTTGGCATGTCCTTTCGCACATGTGGAGTTTCTACAGGGTGCAAACCTGGAGGTAGGATCATGGTATTCCAGATGTTCTCCATTTGCCCCTCAGACCCACTCTCTCCTCTACTGTGCTCTACGCCCCAGGAAGCCGGCCTTTATGGACTACATCTACGAATGCCCTCTCCCTCTACCTTCTTGCCGGATTTGGCCAATGAGAAGTGCTAGCAGGAAAGCAAGAGAGTGGGTGGGTGAAGGAAAGGGAGGTTGATATCAGGACCTTTTTCCTCCTGGTCCCCACCCTGCTGGGTCTCTGCGGGTTGGCTGTATTCACCTTTCTAAGGCTCCCTTAGGTTCCCCAAAACTGTTGCTCCTTGGGTTCTGGGGATCTGGTGACCATTTTCTCTCTTTGCCCCTTCAGACATAGGGATAGCAAGGAAGTTCCCCAAGCTTCCCTGATATTGCTACCCTTCTTGTTTTTTTAAGTTTCCATTCACCCTATCTGTGTTTTTGTAACTAGTTCTGTTATTAAATTTCAAGAGAGAACATTCTGTTTCTTGAAAGATGCCAACCAGTATACAATGATATGTGCATCTTCAACCTTACTACACGCCAATCAATTAAACCTTCCAGTCTCCATTTCTTCCAGGGTACTCACTGATGAAATCTTAAGATATTTTCTAGTGTTACGAAAATGTGACTTCTTTGCTTTCACCACCTGAAATCTCTGCTCCAATCAGACTGGGCTAGTCACTGGTTTCTGAACACAATTGCAGTCTTGGGCCTTCCTTGAATAGAATAATCCTCTCCATTCTATTTCCCCCCTTTTCCATACTGTGATCATCAGAGTCCGTCTACTTCTCCTCCCCCTCTCCCAGCTTCCTATGGGGTAATCTCACTTTGCTTCATGAAATCAAGCTACTGAGGGAACCAATGACTATGAACTCCTGGTACCTATTGTCCCCACCATGCAATTGGCTCTCTGCCTCTCAAAAATATCTTGTGAGATGTTTTCCACTATTAATTAGTTTTTCTTATGTATATATCTATTTTCTTCAACTACACAACACTTCCCTTAAGTGTAACTGACTCCGAGCTTTGTTTTTGTGGTATTCACCCCTATTATTTAAGTGCCTTATATAAGAGGTACTCAGTTAATTCTGTTAATGAATCAATAAATGAATTTACTGCTCTAATATCATTAATCAGCATGTAATATGATAGCCTAAAATCCTTTCTGCACTTGCAAATAGATGTAATTTTCCTTTTCTTGCCAGTTTAATTCGTTCTTAGGTCAAATGTGTCCTGTTGAATATAGGCTGTGTGTCTGAGTACGGAGAAGTGTACATTTTGGTTTTGAATGAATTAATGTCCATGAATTTACTGTAGATCTAAAACTACCATTACAATTAAAATTAAAATACTTATATTCTTGGGGCTTCTGGCTGGGTTAGTTGGAAGAACAGGCAGCTCTTGATCTTAGGATTGTGAGTTTGACCCCCATGTCGGGTATGGAGAATACTAAAAAAATAAATAAATAAACTTTAAAAAGAATTTGTAGTCTCATTATGAAAAAATTTCTTAGCAGTGAAAACAAAGATGATGATAACCAACCAAGTTAGTTAACAGGGATCAAGGGCCTTCTATTCTCCACCTACTCCGATGTGAAAATCTGAGGTTTCTTTATTGACTTTGAAGTATCTGTTAACATCTGCAGACATCCTAAGGGAAATTGGCACACAATAAATAGATCCATGCTATTTTTAACTCCACCAGGGGAAAAAGAAAGCAAGGAGAAATTAGGTTTCTCGAGGTGAAAACAGGAAGAGAAATGTTTTTCAGGAGTCTACTTAAGCAAAAAAAAAAAAAAAAAAAAAAAAAAAAATCAGTCTCAACCTCCTTCACAGTCACCCCAAATGTTGTCACCTTTCTCTTTCTATCTAACATATGCCCACTGGTCATAAAGTTATAGATAATCTTTAAGAACAGTCAAATAGTGGGCAGAGTGGACAAAAGATCACAGAGCATTAACAGAGGGAATGAACAGGGAAGAAAGAAATTGATCGATATAAGCAATTGTAAGCATTTGCAAGAAAAGGCGAGAAATAAAGTGATGTTAAGAAGTAGCTCTATTGGGACGCCTGGGTGGCTCAGTTGGTTAAGCAGCTGCCTTCGGCTCAGGTCATGATCCCGGCGTCCTGGGATCGAGTCCCACATCGGGCTCCTTGCTCCGCAGGGAGCCTGCTTCTCCCTCTGACTCTGCCTTCCACTCTGTCTGCCTGTGCTTGCTCTCGCTCGCTCTCTCTCTGACAAATAAATAAATAAAATCTTTTAAAAAAAAAAAAAAAAAAAAAAGAAGTAGCTCTATCAAGGGAAGGTGTTTTTGTCATTATGAATCTTGGATGTTGGCTGATAACGCTTGTCTCAGTGAAAGCACTGGCAGGATTATCTGTTGAGGCTAGAGATGGAGGGGGTGTTAGGGTAGTGGTTAGGGTGGTGGTCCTCAAAGTCTCGTCCCCAGACCAACAGCAGCACCTGGGACCTTGTCAGAGATGAAAATGCTCGGGCCACACCTCAGACCAACTGACTCAGAATCTCTGGGGGACAGGACTCAGCAGTCTGCACGTTAACAAGTCAGGCAGTGGATTCTGATGCATGCTCAAGTTTGAGAACTAGAACTACCATGCCAGGCCATTGTTTACACAATACCTACCTGTATGTGTGCCTCTGCAGTTAAACTATTTGAGGGCTTTTTTTCTGTCAGGAAATGATTCCCACTTTTTTCATCACTCATTCCAGCCAGGTGCACCTGTGAGCTCAGATGGACTCACACTCAGAGGTGCTATACACTGAGGACAATGTATAGAACTACAGGCAGACCAGAAGGTCTCTAGTCTGTTCTGGATGTGCTGGTTACCCGCATGTCTTTCTTTCCTATCCAGACTCTTCTTGAGCTCACAAAGTTACACTAATGAAAGTTGCTAAATATGAAAGGCTACACCCCTTCCTTCTATGACCTCACTTCTGTGTCTCTCTTGAGCCTTCTCCCTGCTTTGATACTCTCTGGCAAGCAGTCTGTGCAAGAAAACTAAGAACACTTTTTATGGGGTTCCAGCGCCACTGGATTAGCTCACAGACCTTTATTACCTGCCTGATGACAGGGGCTGTGCTAAGGACTGGGGTAAAAAAAGAGTATACCATTTTCTGCAAGAGAGAGTAAAACAAACAAAAACAAATGATTTAAATAGAGTAAATTTCAGGCATCGAGTAGTGGGCAGAGTGGAAGAAAGGTGAAAAGCTTAGTCATTTAAGCATCTGCCTTCAACTCAGGTCATGATCCTGGGGTTCTGGGATGGAGTCCAGCATCCCATCAGGCTCCCTACTCAGTGGAGAGTCTGCTCCTCCCTTTGCCTCTCCCCCTGCTTGTGATCTCTCTCTCTCTCTCTCAAATAAATAAATAAATGAAATCTTTAAAAAATAGAGTGAAGTTCAATGCTATGACAAAGGTCTTTATGGGATAATGTGGAAGCACAAAAAAAAGGACATTCAGATCAGAGAAGTTGTCCTGGAGAAATTAGTACCTGCTCTTCAGAGTGTAGTTTTAAAGAAAAAGTATAGAATAGCTGAGAGAAAAAGGGAGGTATATGCTTCTGGTAAAAGGAATAGCATCATCAAAGATAGGGAATTCTAACAGGACAGCAAATGCTAGGACTAGAGATTCTCAGAAGGCCACATTGAGAGGAGCACTTTAGGAGCTGGAGAGGGAGTCACAGCCATACCTGTCTGACTTTACCCAGAATGGTCCCAGCTTTAGCACTGAAAGTCCCCTGTCTCCCAGTTCTAGACAAACCAGGTTGGTTGGTCACACTCGGCTAGCAGCCAGGGTGCAGAAGGTCAGATGTGCCATGAAAAGAAGTACACACTTGACCATCAGGATGCCACTAAAGGCACCAGGATATATTTAGGAAAACCTTACACAGCCACATGAACTAGAATAGGGGCTCTAGTGGACTAAACCTACATAAGAGAAGAGAGGGCAAAGGCAGGCTCCCTGAGTTTTGCTGTCTCATATAAGTGGGAAAATCAAAACACATATTAAAAAGCACTGTTAAAGAGGGAGGAAGGCAAGGGGGGGCAGGGATAAGACTTGAAGTCTGGAGTTCTGTGTTCATTGTTTCCACTTACTCACACACATTCTGTAAGCTTCAGCTTCCACATCTGTGAAATGGGATAATACCTACCTCCTGGCTTTGTTTTGATGATCAAACAGCAGAGTGCATGTGAAAAAGCTTTGTAAACTATAAAGCACTGGATGAGTATTACTAATAAGAGCCCTATCAAACTCAAAATATATCCAACCACATCAATCTAGAGAGCGCAATTCAGGTTGTAGTTGCATCACATTGTTGCCTGCTTTTTACCAGCACTGTCATCATTAAAACTCCTGTATGTCAGCTGGCTTCAGTGGGGTGGGGGTTGCTGGGAAGAAGTGCCAAGGGAGAGGCAGCCCAGATTCTTCCTTCTCTTCCCCCATACCAGAAACATTCAAACCAGGAGAAGTGGCATTAAAGAACAAGCATGGGGACAGAAAGAAATGAAAGCGATTTGTTCTGGATTGAAAAATACCAACCTAAGTGTTGATATCAAATCAGATCATGCCCTGTTGATTGCCGTTTAATAATTCTCTTTTGCAGTCATCCTTCTTTGTGTTCTCAGTGTCTGGCACATACTAGGTGCTCAAGAAATACTTGGCAAGTGAATTGATAAAAACACAGTCCAGGGAAAACTCAAAATGGCCATATGTTGACCCTTGGCAATATCCTAAAAGGCCACGAAATAGGATCTTAATCCCTAAAAATCTGTATTTTTATAAATCTGTGTAAAATTCATAGTTCGATTACTGTTTTTTTGTGTGTGTGTTTTGTGTTTGTCTTTCTTGGTTTTGGTTGTTTTCTTCCTCAGCTGCCTCTCTTCCCTGTTTTCATCTTGGGTAGGGTTTCTCAATCCTGGCACTAACAATTCTTTGTTTTGAGACTGTCCTGTGATGGTAGTCTGTTTAGCAACAGTCCTGGCCTCTCACCCACAAGATGCCAGTGGCATCTCCCACCCCTGGTTTTGACAACCTAACATGTCTCTAGACATTGCCAAGAGTCTGGGAGAGGGGGCAAAATCCACCCTTAATCCCCACCACTGAGAACCACTAGTCTAGGGAATCTGCTGAAATATTTTTAGATAAGCTAAATTTTGGTAAGTACTGATTTTTCTCTCTTTTTCTCCAAGGCAAACATTTGATTCATATCCCTCCAAATTGAATAGATTATGACAATGGTGAAGAAAAGGAATTCCTCTTTCCCTATCTGCAGTGTTCCTTTATGACCTCATTCTCAGAAATGGCAAGGTTGGGGATGGAGGTTAGGACTGCACTTTATTTATCTAGACATATGCCCTCCAAATAGCAATTGCATATTTCTTTTATTTCATTTTGTGGGAAAGTGAAAAGAATGCAGTGTTTTACAATTCAAATTAAAGCTAAAAGCACATCAAGCTGTCTGATTTTCTGGGAGTGAGAAGTGGGGGAGGGGCTTTATTATGGCACAGCTGCATGAAAACTTTTCAACACCAGAAAAACTTTATGGCATGAAAGAAAAATGTGTATATTGAGAAAGAACCTGAATGCTGAAAGCACATTGTTACTATAGATTTTGAATCTGAGATACAATTCACAATGCTGCTTTACTAATAGTGCAATTTTAAACCTATTTAAGCTGGGAAATTTGTTATCAGGTGACTCATACATGTGGGGAAATCCAGTTCATCTGTGCCAAAGATGAAAGAAAGCGATTAGGTGTTTAAATGTTAAGATTCCATTCAGTCTTGTGAATGAACTGCAGTAATCTTGGATGAGGAGAAAAGAAAGGGCAGTTATTCATCAAGTTGAAAAATGTTAAAGGGCTTTCTGGATTTAAATAATAAAACCTTATATTTATAACATATTTATCTTCCAAATACCATAAGTACTTTTATTTCTTTTTTATTTCAAAACATTCACAAAGTTAAAAAAAAAAAAAAAAAGGAGTTAAGTACAGTACAAAGAACTTTTTGTCCTTAACCATTGGAGAGTCAGTACAGACCTGAGGCCCCGTTACCCACAAATACTTTTTCCTACAAACAAGGACTCTGTTCCATCTAATCATGATGCAACCATTAAAATCAGACAAGTGACACTGATGCATGACTATTGTCCAGTCCTCAGGCTCTCTACTCAAGTTTTGTCAATTGTCTCAGGGACATGTTTTCTAGCGACAGGCTAGAATTCCAAATCCTACACTGCACTGATTTGTCTCCCTCAGCCCAGAACAATTCCATGGTCTTTCTTTGACTTTCATGACCTTGACATTGTTGAAGAAGATGAGCTAGTTATCTTGTAGCCTGTCCCTTAATTTGGGGCTTAACTGGTATTTCCTTATGATTATATTCAGGTTATACAACCTTGGCAGGAATATCATAGAAGTGAGGCTGTTTTCATTTCTTTATATCCTGCCATGTGGCACATGATTTCAAGCTGCCCCATCACCAATGATGTTCAATTTGATTCCTTCCTTAAGGTAGTATCTACCAGGCATATCCTCTGTGAACATATTCTTTTTCCTATTGAAGCCATGTAAATAACCCCTTTCTCATCAAATTTTGAAGTACTCATTTACTTATGTCTTCTTACTCATAATTAATGGGTGATAATATTTTCCTGTCATTTTAATTTTGATGCTCAAGTTGTTACTGACTTGGCCAGTAGAAAGCCCTTCAAGTTGGCTTCTAGGTCCTTTTGAGACATTCATGTCATTTCTTGAGCCCTGCCTTGCTCTGACCCAGCAAGGTGTTCTGGACTCAGACTTTCCCTGCCCCAGATGTGGGGTCCGCCATTTCTCTAAGCAGCCCTGGTTCCTCTTGAAGGAAAATGTTAATTAGAAGCCAAGATCTTGAGACTAGCTGTGCTCATTGATATCGGGCTGTCAGTGCTTCCAAACTTGCCGTGGTACCTATAAAAATGTGTCACTCAGATCTCCTGCTACAGGGATCATAATCGATTGATAGCCCCAACTATTGCCCCTTGGATCTACCACCCAGTTTGCAGTGAGGCCATATCTCCCAAGGGTTACTCCCAGTCAGTGTTTAAGCACAGAAGGGACCAGTGGGCCCATTGTGGCAAAACGTAGGAATTCTTCCATGTATGACTTTGACTTGGGAACTCCCCATCTACTAGTAAATCCCTCTTGGAACTGTGCTGCTCTTCCAGACTTTTCCTACTCCAATCCTTCCTTCTTTGTCTCCTTCCACTAATGTCAGAATATATCTCAGTCTGTAGGATCTCTCTCCCTTCTTGTTTCCTACTTGTATTTGTTACAATTTCTCCCAAAATATATCAGTTTAAAACAAAACAAATACTTATTATTTCATAGTTTTTGTAGGCCAGGAATTTCAGAGCAGATTAGCTAGTCTGGAAACTCATTATGTGCTGTCAATATGTCAGCCACAGTATAGTTATCTGATGGCTTGGCTTGACCCTAGAGGATCTATTTTCAGGATGGCTCACTTGGCTATTGGCAGGAGATCTCAGGTCATCACCACATGGACCACTCCATAGGACTACTTGAGTGTCCTTGTGATATGACAGCTGATTTTCCCCTTACAGCAAGTGCTCTGATAGAAGAAAGCAGAAGCCACTGTTAAAAACAAGACAACAGGTCCAAAATGGAGTCACTTATGCTAAGCCCCATGTCACCAAACTGAAACTTAATCACAGTTTTGGCCTCTCCCAGAAATGGAATCTTAAACCAATCATCAGGAACCACCGGGTCAGCCCTAGTGAGGTAATTTGCCTGATAGACCCCAGCCATTCCCCGAAGGAAAGTAACTGTGCCACAGTGAATGCACTTTTTGTGGTATGACTCTTGTCCCACTCCTTCTGTCTATAAAAGTCTTCCATTATGTATAGTTCCTTGGAGCTCCTTCCTATCTTCTAGATGGGTTGTGGCCTGATTCATAAATTGTTGATTAAGCCAATAAGGTCTTTAAAATTTACCCAGTTGAAATTTGTTTTTTAACCATGTCTTTTACTGTCTAACCTTAAATTCATACTGTGTCATTGCAGCGATAGGTCAACTGTATTGAGTACAGGAGAGGATTTCACAGAGATGGGATTGCCAAGAAGTCAGAATCACTGGGGGCTGCATTGGAGGCTGTCACACTCCTCCAATATGTTTCTTGCACATCTAATCCTGTCTTGGTGACTCCTTCTCAGTAAATGAACTGACATATCTGCTTGGTGGACAGAGGTAGAGAATCCCCACTCACGGTCAGTACACATTCACAGCCATGTTCATTTCTATATCTATCCCCATATATTGAAAACCATGAATCCATATCAATACATCCAGCACCAATACAGCATCACAGCGTCTGTTCTAGTTTTTTTCTGTTTCTGTATTTGTAATTCCTTTGTATACATTGAGATATCCAGACTTGTACATTCATCTATTTTATCAAATATGGGGCGTTTTTGGCTCTTGCCTCTTCAAATATTCTTTCTGCGCTTTTCTCTTTCATCAGGAGCCCTGGTTGCTGTAAACCTTTGACTGTCTTCTAGAGCTCTGATAAAGAGGATTCTGCTAATTTTTGCCAGTTTTTTTTTTTTTCAGTGTTTATGGGAAGAGACAGGCCTTTAGATTTCCCTACTGCACCATTTTCATTGACATGGGCACCACCCTATTGCCCTTATATCACGGCTAGGATCCCTCCTAGAGCCTCAGGAAGAAGCCTGTGAAAGTGCGGTGGAGGGAGGAAGCTGGAATTTCAGCAGCTCTTGATAGGCACTCTCTTTCTCCCTTACCTGGAAGTGGTGGTCCCCCTCTTCCTCCCATCCAGGGCTAGTCCATCCAGCACTCTCCCTCTCTCTTCTTCTCTCCCTTTCTCCCTTCCTTCACTCTTTCTTTTCCTAAACAAAATCCCACCACACAGAACATAGTGTTCTCTAACTTGCTCTTCAATTAACAGTATATTATGGCTACACTTCCAAACCATATATATCAATCTACATAATTCTTTTTAACAGATGTATAGTATTCCCCAGTGAGGATAGCCTGTTGTTTATTCAACTGTTCCCTTTTGAAATGTGTTCAGGTTTTTTAAAATTAGATTGAACCATATAAAACTACCATATTTATAGGTTTTGGGGTTTTTGTTTTGTTTTGCTTTGTTCATTTTCTCTTTCTTTCTTTCTTGGTTTATTTATTTGTTTTAGAGCAAGGGGGGAGGGGCAGAGGGAGAAGGATAGAGAGAATCTCAAGCAGATTCCCTGCTGAGCATGGAGGCTGACACGGGGCTTGATCTTATGACCCTGAGAACATGACCTGAGCTGAAATCAAAAGTTGGATGCTTGGGGCGCCTGGGTGGCTCAGTGGGTTAAGCCGCTGCCTTCGGCTCAGGTCATGATCTCAGGGTCCTGGGATCGAGTCCCACATCGGGCTCTCTGCTCAGCAGGGAGCCTGCTTCCCTTCCTCTCTCTGCCTGCCTCTCTGCCTACTTGTGATCTCTCTCTCTGTCAAATAAATAAATAAATCTTTAAAAAAAAAAAAAAAAAAAAAAAGTTGGATGCTTAACCAACTGAGCCACCCAGGTGTCCCTGTTTTGTTCATTTTCTATTACAGTGTTATAGTAAATATCTATGTACATATATGTCTATAAACTTTTGTTCCTGTGGATAAAGTTCAAGAGGTGGGATGCTAGTTTAAAAGGTGTGTATATTTAACTCCTTGATTGCATCCCTAAAATGTTGGCATAATATATGCTGCCATCAGTGACATTTTTGGAAGTTATAAGTCACAGAGGCCTCATTTCAGTGGTTCTCATAGCAGACTTCTCCACTGCACCCTGTATTTGCCAGTTAAAATTTTATTTATTTATTTATTTATTTATTTGAGACAGAGAGAGAGAGAGAGAGAGAAAGAAAGAGTAGAGTAAGGGCAGAGGGAGAAGGAGATAATCTCCAGCAGACTTCCCACTGAGCATGGAGCCCAGCACAGGGTTGGATCCCATGACCCTGAGACCATGGCCTGAGCAGATCCCTCCGTTTGTTCCTAGGTATTTGTATTCCACAGGAATCTGCTTTCGCTCACTTTTCTAGTCACACTAAATGCCCTATTCTCCCCTTAGGTGTGGTTATGGCTTCTGCTCTAATCTTTACCTGTAGCCCACCAGTGAAGTGACCCAAAGTTGCCTTCACCTGAATTAGAAAAAGCCTTCCCTTCCTTATGTCTTCCTGTCACCATCCAGAAAACTGTGGTGGTAACTATTCAATCACTCTTCAATATTCCACGGTACATTCCTGGATTGTGTGGGGTGCAAGCTTCACAATCATCCGCAAACAGCTCTAGTTTCCATTCCTCTCCGGAGTCCAAACTTCTACATCAAAACGGTATTCTGGGTATCTCCAGCGGGGTGTTTTTCAGATAGGACCAATATAAAATATCCATTGTTTAACTTATCATCACCTCTTTTGAAATCATCCCTACTGATGCATTTCTTTTCATAGTAAATGAGCCTCTCATTCGCTTGGGTGTACAACTTAGAAACCTGGAACTTCCTCCTAGACTACTTCTCACTCTTCCTCTCTATCGCTCTCCATTTACATCTTATAGTTTACCACGTCCTGCGGTTTCCACCCTATATTCCTCAAATCCCAGACTGATCTCTTTTCAGTCCCCAGTGTTGCTGTCCTGATCATCTCTTTCACAGACTATAAATAACTTCCTCTTTGGTCTTCCTACTTTTGGCCTTGCTTCTCTTCTATTACCCACACTGCAGTCAGAGAAATTATTTAACAGGCAAATCAATTCTCTACCATGATAAAAATGCTTCAATGTCCATGCTGTCAGCAGGCTAAAATCTAAACTTCTAAGCATGATTTAAAAAGCTGTTTCTTATCCAGTGTCTACTTAATGGTTTGCCTCATTTTCTAACATTCTCTGGAAGCACCCTATGCTTCAGCTATATGGATCTGCTTTCAAATCTGCAACATGCCAAGCTCTCTAATAATTCAGTGCCTTTGCACCTGCTACCCTTCTACTTGGAATC
This sequence comes from Mustela lutreola, assembly GCF_030435805.1. Classification (NCBI taxonomy): domain Eukaryota; kingdom Metazoa; phylum Chordata; class Mammalia; order Carnivora; family Mustelidae; genus Mustela; species Mustela lutreola. The sequence goes on from NC_081297.1 coordinate 95,480,464, forward strand.
CTTGTCAGTCTTGTTGGCCTGACAAACTCCTACTGAAATTTCAAGCCTCAGCTCTAGGGTTATTTTCCTTTTTAAAAAACTGTGCAGGCAAAAAAACAAAAAACCAAACACACACACACACACACAAACTGTGCAGGCAGACAAACGCTTCAGGCAGACAAACACTGGAGTTCCTTATGGATAGGTTAAACACCTGCACCCTAGCATTTTTAACATTTTAATGATTTGTTTTATCAAGTAGTGTTTCCAAACTAAGTTGTAAGCTTCTTGAGGGTAGGGACCATGATTAATTTCATCCTTGCAACTTGAGCACTTAACACAGTGACTAGTATTGAATATTTTTAATAGTCACTTGAATGGTTGCAAAAATAAACTCGTTAATTAGTGGGAATAATGTGCAGGCTAGGGTTTAACCTTAAACTATAGGTTTTCACTTAAGTACCTTTAAAAATTTGGAAAAAAAATATAGAATGTATTAATGGAAACTTAAGAACAGAAAAGTAAAGCAACTCTCATATTATTTTATGATCCTAATACCTGTTTCAACATACTTATTATTTACTTTTGATCTTTGCTCAAATATGTGGTAAATAAAAAATGTATGTTTGTACACGTATATATTTATATTTCACATAGCTATAACTCAAATGTATCTGCACTTTATTATGGTTTCAAGTTTAACTGTAAACATTTTCTAACACTGTTGCAAAGTCATCTGAACTCTCATTTTTAACAATGTATAATACTTCATCCCCCTACTTAGGTTGACAGCCTAAAGAGATTAGGTTGTACTCCATTTCCTGTTATAAATAGGAACAGATTCAGGTTTTGTGGGACTTGAAATTTATACAATTTTGAGAGATGTTTTCAGAAAAGGAATACAGAACCATCTTACTTTTGCAAACCATGAAGGCTCCCCCTGCCCCCTACCAGGGTTTGGAAGGGGCCTGTGAATGTGAGGCATCCTGAAGGTCAGTCTTCATCAGCCTCATGGTGATCCACTTCCAGTTATAAATAATCTTGCAATAAGCATTTTGAGCATGTGATTTTTTTTCCCCTCTTCTATTATTTTCCAAGGAATCCAAGTTATTATGACACCATTCACCTTGAAGAAGTTGGGAAAGGAAATGATCATTTATTGAGCACCTATTATATATTGAGCAGTTTATATATATTATTTAATTTAATCCTTACTAGAAGCCTGAAGGAGGTATGAATCCTACTTTACAGTTGAGAAAACTGAGGTACAGTGCATTTAAATATCATGCCCAAAGTCACACATCTTGTAACTGGTGGGGTTTGGATCTTTACTGTCTCAGTCCAAAGCTCATGCCTTCTCTTCTCTACTACATCATGGTCTCTTCACAGCCTCACTGGCTTCACAGTAATATTTTCTAGGCTGTTGCTAAAAAACCTCGTTCTCAGTTATCTGTTTCGAGGAGGCCAGGAGACAAAACTTGCAGTCTCCCCCCCCCCCCCAAATTTTATTAATTTATTTGAGAGAGAGAGACAGGCAGAGATAGTGAGAGAGAGCATGAGTAGGGAGTAAAGGGAGAAGCAGACTTGTGCTGAGCAGGGACTTTGAGATCACGACCCGAGCTGAAGGCAGACGCTTAACCCACCAAGCCACACAGGTGTCCCAAAACTTGCAGTCTTGACAAGGTTCTTGGAAGAAGGTGGTTTAAATCAGTGGTGGTTAGACTTTCTCAGATGAATCTAGGAAAAAGTGATTTGACTACTTCTGCCCTCTGTCTGCTAACAGACACGTGTCATCTTGGTTCAGCACACATTCCTTGAAAGAAGAATTATCTGAAGTTGAAAGACTTGGGCTGGGTTCGAGTCCTGCTATTCACTGGCGTGGCCTTGGTAAGTCATTACCAAGTAAGAAAACCTGCCTCACTCCAGGCTAGTTTTGAGTATCCAGTGTGATGATGTATGTGCAATCACCTAGTGAACTCCCATGTTACTGAGGGACCGTAGTGCCCCTTATCTGAGGTTTTGCTTTCCGAAGTTTCATTTACCCATGGTCAACCACAGTTGGGAAGTAGATGATTCCCCTTCTGCCTATTGTCAAAAGATCAATAGTAGCCTAAGGCGACCTCACAGTGCCGCATCATTTCACCTCACTTCATCTCTCATGGATACATTTTTATCATTTCATATCATCAGAAGAAGTGTGAGTACAGCACAAGAAGATAGTTTGAGAAATCACAATCACGTAACTTCTATTATAGTATATTGTTGTAATTGTTCTATTTTATTGTGAATTACAGTTGTTAATCTCTTACTATACCTAATTTATAAATTAAACTTTATTTTGGGTCTATATGTCTGGGTAAATACAGTGTATACAGGGTTGGGTATGATTCATGGTTGCAGGCATTCACTGGGAGTCTTGGAGGCACCCCCTTAAAGGTAGGGGAGCCTGCTGTATTAGTAACATTGTGGGAGTTGTTCCCCGCGGATGTGCCTCCAGGTAGGGCCCTGTGACAGCTGGACGGAATGCATCTGATGGCTCCATTATGGTTAACTCTGGCTGGAGTTCCTTCCTAGGCTGAAGCTGCCACTTCTTTTCAGGGGGATGTATGGGATGTTAGAAGAGGCTGTGCAAAACCAGTCTAAGACTCTAGTGAATCTCTTCCTCCTCAAGCTGCGAGCCGATCAAAAATGCCAAACACTTAGCAATAATCGCAACTTGTAAAATCCCAAACATAGTCCTTACCAATTGTCCCTTTGCTCTGTCTTAGGCGCTGACACATTTATCTCGGCATTTCACCGGCCGGTATAAGAAATCGGTAGTCCCTGTTGGACTAATGCTGGGGACAGTCTGTAATTTTGCAAAGCCAGGAGAGAAAGACAAATCTCCGCTTTGAGTTGGCGTTTGAACATCCTTTCGCTGTATCACGTTTACAGCTGGTGTTAGCAGCATTCGTCTTTATTTTCCCTAAAGGAAAAAAGCTGAAGCCCGTCCCCAAGCCCGAAGATTGAGCTCACGGCCCCGCGTCACGACCCGCGCGGCTCCCCGAGCACGGCCCGCAGCCCCGCCGGCGGCCCGCCGGCTCCCACAGCCCCGGCCCAGGTGTCCGTCAGCGGGCGCCCGGACCTCCACCTGGCTCGGCCGGCAGCGACCGCACAAAGAGCGGCGCAGGCGGCAGCCCGGCCGAGCCGCAGAAAGTAGTCCCGACCAGGCCGGGCCGATGTTGTTCGACGTCGCTTCACGCCCTCCGCGGCCGGCCCAGGAAAGAATCCCATAGGAATGCGCCGGCGGGAGGCCTTTTGCCTCCAGCTCTGCTCCGCTTGTCTGGCGGATCTCCCGGGGTCTCCACGCGGAGGCCGCGCGTGCGGCCCCCCACTTTCTTTCGTGGCTGAACGGGAGGCGGCGCCGAGGGAGGGGCTCGCCCGCGCGCAGGGAGACCTTCGCGGCGACCCGTGGCGGCGGCGGCGGCGGCGGCGGCGGCGGCGGGCCCGCGGTATCCCTGCGCCGCTGCGTGAGAGGAAGAGGCTGAATGAGGAGCTGCGCGGGGGAAGCGGGGCGCCGGGGGAGGAGGCGGAGGCATGGAAGCAGACGCTGGCGTCGCGCGAGCCCCCGGCAGAGCGGCGCGGTAGAGAGGGCGGCGGCGGCGACGGCGCGCGCGGAGCCCTGACGTGCCCCTTTCTTTCTTCTCTCTCTGGAAAGCTGGGAAGCATGAGCGTGCAGACCTGCCGCTGCGGCGGCCGCTCCGGCTCCTCGCCTCCCCCTCTTCTGGCCGCCCCTCGCCGGTGAGAGAAGAGAACGCGAGAAGGGAAGATGGGGGCCGTCCTGAGGAGCCTCCTGGCCTGCAGTTTCTGTGCGCTCCTGAGAGGTGGGAAGGGGGGAACGCGAAAGTTGGTGGGATTTGGGGGGGGGGGGTGGCCTTGTTTTGTGTGTGACTGGGGGGAGGGGGAGGGAGGGAGGAGAAGGGGAAGAGGAGCCAGGAGCGGCCTGGTCGTGGGGAAGGAGAGAGAAAGGGGCCCGGGAGAAGGGGCTGTGCGCTCCGCCCGGCCACCATGCAGACCCCTTCCCAGGGTTCCGGACCTTCCCTGGACAAATCGGAGCCTCAGTCCGGGCTGCTGGTCTGGGTGAACCCCTGGAGCCCCGTTCTGTCGCAGTGACTGAGGGGCTGTGCGTCTCTTTCTGCCTGGAGTCCTCCGGGAGAAGGGTCTTTGTATGCATTTTGGCTTTTAAAATGTTTGAGCCCAAGATGCCTTACCGTTGGTTTCCCCTCTCGAAGCCCCCACCTTTTCCGTGTCTCGTACGTGAACTTTTCGAGCCTTCTTACTGTTTTCCCAGGCCTCGTTACTACTAGTGATTGGCTTCCTTTGGGGGTAGAATGATCCTGGGTGAGGGCACAGTTGGAAAGTGACTTCGGGGTTATAGGTCCGAGTGTTTCAGCATTGGGATTCTTCTGAGCCTCAGCCCATCGTAGACAACGTTGCGGTTGTAACCCCGGATATTCGGGACTTGCCCCTATTTTCGGAGCATGCAAGTGTAGAGTTGGCACTAATAGGAAAGTCATCCATGTGGGAAGAGGCGCCTATCCTGGGACCCAAGTTATCATTTGCTGCGCTCCCCTGGGGACAGCTTGCACTTTGGTAAATAACATGGGCTAGCCTAGATAACTTGCTCAGAGAATCGCCTACATTCGATGGCCCTGTGGTTTTTTGAATTGGCCTGTAAAGCTGTCACATACGCTGTGACTTTTATTTTGTGACAGTTCACTGGGGTTTTTTGATTGGCCCGCAAGATTTCAACAGCTCTTCTCAAACTTATCAGTGTTGAACTGCTGATGACTCTTGTGCTCTTGAGCATTTTACCAGCAGAGGAATTTAAGTACGGATCGATGCTATTAGCTCTGGCTGTGGTTTGGTTAAAATTCTCATTTGTGTTCGTGGTAAATTCTTTTCAGGTAGAAGACCTTTTGTGTCGATGGAGATTTTTAACTCTTAATTTAACAAGCTAAACTTTTGGTAAGCCTCCAGAACTTGGTGAAGTGAAGTTTACAGGGCACGATGGTAACTCAGGATCTTGCACAAATGAGCCCAATGTTGCCATTTCTGTGTGTGTATATTTATTTTGGACGAATGCAATTGACTTTTTTTTTCTTTTTTGGAGGAGGAAGAATTTTATTTTACTCTTCTGCAGGATTATTGTTAGCATGTTATATCTACTTATACTTAATAATTATGACTCACTCTAAGCATATTCCAAACCATTTTCATATGTAACCCTTTAAAGATAGTGCTTACTTAATTTTCTTGGCAGAGAATTTAATGCAGTGTTGTGTCTTTGAGAGGTTTAATAAGTGTATGTTTATTTCGTTATAGTATACTCTTCGTTGAAAGGGATTTTGCTATAACTGTGAGAATCATATTTGATATAAGGATATGTACATTTTTAAGGACAGGAAATTAGTAGAATTAAATGTGAGAGTCAGCTGATTGGTTAAAGTCTTGGGGAGGTCCATAACCTGGGATACTTCTGGTTGCTCAGTTGTATTTCTCTGAGGGTAAGAGTGTGATATAAAATGCCATTTGTTTATTTTAACACCAAATTTGAGCCTAGAGTTGGGTTTGTTCCTTCCTGGAGTTTAGAAAAGTTGCACTTGGAGTATTAATTTGAAGTATGGTGTTATGTAACAAGACCTAAAAGAGTTAATGGTTTAAACAGCCTCATTTCTGGTATCAAAGTTTACATAAGTGGACCTCTCGTTTTAAATGTAGCATCTAATGATATAAGATGGTCTTTGAATTTAACATTACTTAAATGTGAGTACATAGTATTTGAACTAAAAAGGTATTTTGATGTGAAAGATTTTTATTCATACTGTAGATTCTTTTCATTCTTCTGTCATTCTCTGTTAATAATGGTGGCATTAGTTAACCTTGGAGTCTAAGAAAGATGTGATTAATTTGTTGCATTAAAATAATTATTTTTTCACAGAATGGGTATTAACATTGAAAATTTAACATTGGGATGGTGGGATTATGAGAGTTTGAGAGACCTTTTGTGCTGTAGTGCTGTTAAATCAACATCTGAAAGCCAAAGAATTACTTGCTGTCATCATCTGGGCATCCCTATCCCTACCATGGGAAGACAAAGTGTAATGGAAAGATTTGGGGATTTCGACACTAAAATCTTGGGTTCAAAGTCTGTGCTTCTCTACTTAATAACTGTGATTCCAGTCTAGTCATTTTCTCTGGGCTTCAGTACCTTACCTCTAAAATGTAGGTAGTAATGATCTGATTTACATGTGTAATGGGCATATTAAATGAAATGATCAATATTAATGATTTGCTAACATTACTTTTGTTATAATTTTGTATTGTGGACATACCCTCAAATGGTAGGAATTTGAGATTTAATTTGTATAAAATTTACAAATTGTTAGAAGTAGAAGAGATCCTGATAATTTTGGTCTAACAGCTTCATTTGCAAGGGGGGTTACTCAGATTCAGAAAGATTATGATTTGATTAAGCTCCTATAACTAATTAATGGTAGAGGAATATTAGGGATTTATTGGTAGGAATTTATTAATGGTAAGGATTTATTGTTTGTTCTTTTAACCCACTGAGCCACCCAGGTGCCCCAAGTGTTCATTCTTTTAGCAAATATGTTTGGAATACCTACTGGGTATCAGGTTCTGATATTATAGTGGTGAGGGAAATAGACATGTCCCTGTTCTAATAGATCTAACAATCTGGGTTGTCTTCCTTACTATTCTTTTAGTTTCATCTAGGTATTGATTAGAAAAGATTATATCTCTGATTTTTCTAGAGGGAATATTTTTATAAGAATATAAATTTTGGAATACCATTGTGCATATGATCTGCAGATACTTTTTCTCAGCTTGAGGAGGCTTTGTTGTTTCATAAACATTTTCTGCTACTTAGTTTTTTAAAAAGTATATTAGTTTTGGTGGGATGGTGAAAAATACTGTACAGACAAGCCACCGTGTTTTCCATCTTATCTTTTGTAGAAGTGGTCCTTGGGAAAGCTTTTTCTTTAATATCAAATGTAAAATCTCAAGGAGGTAGAATGAATTTTGGAGTGGGCATCAGGAAAATTAGATTCTGGTTCTAAGTTTGTCGTTAACTGTCTGTGTTTTAACCTTGGTTAAGTCATTTAATCTCTGTACACCTTATTTGCATGAGGATGATGAATCCTTCTTTTGGAGATCCTTAATTTACATTAACATGTTAAGGGCTCTGATAGAATGTGAAGTAGAGAGACCAATTTTAATTTTGTTTAACCCACTGTTTCCCAAACTTGATTTTTTTTTAAAGTTTTATTTATTTATTTATTTGAGAGAGAGAGAGAGAGAGAGAGAACACACAACCAGGCAGAGGGCAGAGGAAGAGAGAGAAACAGGCTCCCAAATGAGCAGGGAGCCCGATGTGGGACTCAATCCCAGGACCCTGAGATCATGACCTGAGCTGAAGGCAGATGCTTAACTGACTGAGCCACCCTACGTGCCCCCCAAACTTGGCATTTTTTTTTCCATAAATCCTTTTAACATTCGGCTGCACCTTTGATGCAGGCAACACACTTGGAGAGAACTGGATTGGATGACCCTTTGAGCATGAGGTTGATTAGTGTGATGATATTTAATGATAATTTCATGTAGTTGAATTTGATACTTTCCTACTTATTTGGTTTTAGGTTTGCTCATCGAGCTAGGGAATAATCTGATTAGTTATGTGTAGGGTTTCAGTTCATTGTTAATCATGAGGCTTAACAGAGATTTCCCATAGTTTGGTTTCTCAGAGTCTTTTATTTTGCTTTAATTGGAGGTTTGTCCATTTGCTGAACTGAAGTATTCTTCCATACAGTTACATTGCTTTATCAGAAATGACTGTCTTTTTTGACTATCAAAGAAGATTGTATGGAGGGTATATAAAGTGAGAATATTTTATGTGAGCTTAAAATTTAAACATATCAGAAAAATAAGTAAAATAGTAACCTGTTTAGGTCATGGGTAAATATTCTTGAATATTTAATCTCATCTTGGAAGTTTTATTGCAAGTTTATATTCAAAGAAGACTGTAAAGTGGGGCACTATAGCAGGAAGGTATGGGCTTTGTTGATAAACCAAGTACTACTTCATGCAACCTTGGATAAATAACTAAGCTTTAGTTTCCTCTTCTGTTAAATAGGGATGATACCTTACTAGATTTTTATGAGAACTGTTGAGATAATATTTGCAAAGGGAGAGTATAGTGCATAGTCAGTAGTAGACTTTGAATAAATGGTTACTAATATTTAGGTGGCTAAGTTAAAAGAAATATTAGTGCTCAGGAAAGATTAATAAAACATTTAAGTGTCAGGCACTGCTATAGGGAGTCAATAGTTTTAGGTCAGTGGTTTTTGAACTTTTTTTTTTTTTAACTCTTCCTCAAACAAAACAGAAGTTCCATGAAATGCTTTCACTTATGAGATATATATATATATATATATATATATATATATATATATATATATATATAAATAAACAAACTCAGGACCTCAGAACCCTCCTACAGTGTTGGTGGGAATGTAAGCTGGTGCAGCCACTCTGGACAACAGTATAGAGGTTCCTCAGAAAGTTTAAAAAAAAAAAAAAAGTTAAAAATAGAGCTACCCTATGAGCTAGCAACTGCGCTAATTGGTATTTACCCCAAAGATACAGATGTAGTGATCCAGAGGGGCATGTGTACCCCAATATTTATAGCAACAATGTCCTCAGTAGCCAGACTGTGGAAAGAGCCTAGATGTCCATCAACAGATGAATGGATAAAGAAGACGTGGTGTGTGTGTGTACACACACACACACACACACAATGGAATATTATGCAGCCATCAAAACCTGAAATCTTGTCATTTGCAGTGATGTGGAGGGAACTAGAGGACATTATCCTAAGCAAAGTAAGTCAGTCAGAGAAAGACAATTATCATATGATCTCCATGACATGAGGAATTTGAGAAACAAGACAGAGGATCTTAGGGGAAGGGAGGGAAATGAAATAAGATTAAACCAGAGTTGGAGACAAACCATAAGAGACTCTTAATCTTAGGAAACCCACAGAGGGTTGCTGGAGTGGAGGGTGGTGGGATGGATGGGGTGGCTGGGTGATGGACAGTGGGGAGGGTATGGGCTATGGTGAGCACTGTAAGACTGATGAATGACCTGTACCCCTGAAACAACTAATACATTATTTGTTAATAAAGCAAACTCAGAACCCCAAGATCAAGAGTCACATGCTCCATCATCTGAGCCAGATAGGCACCCCACTTCTGATATTTTCTGTTTTATTTTATATAACTAAAATGGCTACTATATTAAATTTATTTTAAAAGATTGCAGCTTTAACACTTTTAGGTGATTATTATAAATAAACTAGAGGATAAATAGTAGAGTTGATTGTGATACTTATTTACTTATTTAAGAGTTAAGCATGGGCAAAATAATTTTATCAAAACATTGTTTAACTGAGAAATTTTTTATTGTATTATTTCATTACAACAGTTATAATTATTCAGTTGGTAGACTTCTCCCTGCAGGATGGGTAAATGCTATACTGAGTTCTTGCATTACATGTTTAATTCTTTGTGTGAGAGTTTATGTATGTCCTGTAAAATGAGCCTCATCTTAATGAATAGAACACCATCATGTGAATAACTTTGAAATACAGTCAAATACGCAGACCAGGCAACCTAAGAATGGGATATTTGCCCTTGAAATTACTAATTTAAAAAATAATTTGTCATAAATACAAGGAAAATAGTGTTATTTGATATTACTAGCACATGCTTGGTTTCTTAGACTTGTGTTATTTGTGGCAGTGACTATCCTCACAAACAGTTCAACGACATTTACATGTGAGACAGGAAAATATTAAAATGTGTCTGGGCTCTATATGGTGAAGATTACTGGTACTTCAGTGCTATGATCCTTTTTAGCAAGGTAACTTGCTAATTTTTAAAAAGATTTTATTTATTTATTTGAGCAAGTGAGAGAGTGCGCAAGAGTGTGAGTGCACATGTGCACAAGTGGGGGGTGGTGGAGGAACATAAGGAGAGGGAGAAGCAGACACCCTGCTGAGTAGGGAGCCTGACATGGGGTTTGTTTCCAGGACCCTGGCATCATGCATGACCTGACCTGAAGGCAGATGTTGAAGCGACTGAGCCACCTAGGTGCCCCATAACTGCTAATTTTTATTTCTGTGATACCTTGTGTGGAAGGGCCAGGAGATTGGGGATGCAAAGGGAAATCATATTTTTAGGCAAAAAATTTATTAAGTGAATTTTTAAGTTATAAATTGACATTAGGACTAAAGTTGTTGATTACATTCTCAGTAAAAAATGCAGAGGTGAATATGATTGACAGTGATCCTGTTTTTCAAGGAAGTAGTCATTCAGATATTGGAAAAGTTACCTTTATCAGATTATGTATGTTTGGCCACGAAGCCTTTTTCTCTGATGGCCTTGGTTAGTCATTACTTTATTACTCTTAGACCAAAATCACATTAAGTGATACCCATATCGTTGATATGGGTATAGGGGTCTTTCTCATTATTGGCTAGCTTTATTGGGAGATGTAATTTAATTGTATCCATATATCCAATTTAAAGATGATGTATTTTGCAAGTCTGAGAAAGCTACATATGAACTTCATTAACATGAATTCTTAGCTACACTGTTATATGGTCTCTATTTGTAAGTTTCTTGATTAATGCCAGTGAAGACAACAGCTCTTTGTTAGATATAAAGTGTTTCAAGAATAGATTTTTTTTCCTCTTCATAGACCACCATGAACCAGAGCTTTGCATATATTAAATATTCTAAATTTTACACTTAACATGATATTAAAAGATGAGAGTTTTTATGACATTTATGCAGTCTAGGGCTTCATTTTGTGTTTTATCTCAAATTATTAGACATAATTTAAATTTGTAGCTACTATAATTTTTTTCTTATCACAGATTAGATAGAGAAAACTAATCAGAAGTAAATCAGTGTGTTTATGTCTGAGATTGAATTTGAAATGTGGATTTTGTAATGTGTTTTCTGATTTTAGGCTATAACTATTGCATTGTTAATACAATTAACATGTGCAAGTGTTTTTTTAACCCAGTTTTTTTTTAAAGATGTAATTCACATACCATAAAGTTCTCTGTTTAAAAGTGCCACTTCAGTGGTTTTAGTATATTCACAGGGATGTACAGCCATCACCACTGTCTAATTCAAGTACATTTTCATCATCCCAAAAATAAACTCTGTATCCCTAGTAGTCACTTTCCATTTCCCCTTCCCCCAGCGGTTGGTAATGACTAATCTACTTTTCTGTCTCTATAGATTTGCCTGTTCTGAACATTTCATATAAATGAAATCATACAATACGTGGCTTTCACTTAGCATAATGTTTTCAAGGTTCATTTATGTTTCTAGCCCATATCAATACTTCCTTTTTATGACTGAATAATATTCCATTGTGTGGTTATGTGAAGTACTTACAATGAGTATGGGTTTGATCATTGGGATCTTTATCTTCAGAAATTATTTCTGAAATCTCTTTGAAGTTATAGAAATAGATATGAAAAAAATCTAAGTTCTTGTTTTTCTGCTGGAAAAGTGCTCAGTTCACCACCACCCCATTTCTGTGTATTGACTTACATAGAGCCCTGTCTCAGTTGAACTTTTTTACCAAATTCCTATTAGATTAATAGGATAGAAGGGGTATTAGCAATTACCTGACCCAAATTCTTCATTTTTATAAAGTAGAAAGGTGAATGAATAACTTAAGGTTAGGGTGCTGGTACTTTGGACAGTAATTTCACATGTAGTGCTTTTTGTATGCACCTAATTTTACGTTGGCCTTTAAGTTTTGTACCAGTCATTTATTTTTTTTATTTTTATTTATTTTTAATAGATTTTATTTATTTTATTTGACAGAGAGAGATGACAAACAGGCAGAGAGGCAGGCAGAGACAGAGTGGGAAACAGGCTCCCTGCTGAGCAGAGAGCCCGATGTGGGGCTCGATCCCAGGACACTGAGATCATGACCTGAGCCGAAGGCAGCGGCTTAATCCACTGAGCCACCCAGGCGCCCCTACCAGTCATTTTTAATAGAGGAAAATAAATGCCATTGTTGTTTTGGAGTTTGCAAATTGGTGGTTTGTCATAATACTGTTAAATAAAAACCAGTCTGGATTTAGGTAAGGGGAGACTTTTCAAAATAATTATTAAAAAAGGAGAATGCTCTGACTGAAAGATCTGCAAGTGTCTCAAAATCAAACACACAAAAAAACTTTTATAGAGAAGGCTAACCAGGACCAGCAGGAACTTTGTATGGGAGTGAGTGAGGAGGGTAGGCTAGGTAAGCAGATTACATGATCAGGATAGCTTAACTGGATTTGTTTTCCCCTGTGGTCAGCTGATACTTGGAATTCCCTGTTAAGGAGGAAGTCCTGCACTACTTGCTTAACCTTAGGGCAAGCCAAAGTTTAGGAGCTTGTGGGAAAGAAGAAAAGCTTGACTAAAGTTTGGTCAAGCCAAATCAGTGGATAAGTAATGAACAGCATGAGCACATGGTCAGTTCTTCTGTTTAAAACAAAATTTTTCACTATTAGGGATATGTTTTAGTCAGTTAAGGCTTATAGCTTTTTGCTATAACAAAAATATTATAGACTGGATGGCTTATAAACAACAGAAATTTATCTCTCACAGTTATGGAGCCTTGAAGTCCCAAGATCAAAGGCGCCAGCATGGATGGTTTCTGGTGAGGATCCTCTCTGGGTTGCAGACTGCTGACCTCTCTCGGAATCCTCACAGGATAGATAGGGAGAGAGGAAATAAGCTCTTGGCTCTTGAAAGGGTACCTAATCCCATTCATGTGGACTTTACCTTCATGGTCCCTCACCCCCATGGTCCCTCACCCACCCCCCCTACACTCATGACCTCATGTAAGAAGGGCTAATAACTCCCCAAAGGCCTCACCTCCTGATACCTTCACATAGCGGGGGTAGGGTTTCAAGAGGATTTTGGGGGGCACATTTAGTCCTTCACAAGGTAGAATAAAAGTCATTGTGAAGTTGATATCATTATATTTGACCTGATTATTTCTGTAGGTATAGGCCTTGTGAGTTGGCCTTGCTGAACGTTTTTTTTTTTTTTTTTTTTTTTAAAGATTTTATTTATTTATTTGTCAGAGAGAGATCACAAGTAGGCAGAGAGGCAGGCAGAGAGAGAGAGAGTGGGAGGGGGAGGAAGCAGTCTCCCCGCTAAGCAGAGAGCCCGAAATGGGGCTCGATCCCAGGACCCTGGGATCATGACCTGAGCAAAAGGCAGAGAGAGGCTTTAACCTACTGAGCCATCCACGCGCCCCTTGCTGAATGTTTTTATAAGGAATCTTAGATTGGACTTGAAGAAAAAGTTATTATTAAAGTATAGTTGACATGCAGTGTTATAACATGCCATGTTCTGTTTCAGGTGTACATTATATAGTGATTTGACAGTTCTGTATATTACTCAGTGCTCATCATGACAAGTGCAGATGTCCTCTGTTGCTGTCCAGTCTTAGTTACTGGCTGTATTCCCTGTGCTGTACTTATCACCTCTGTGACTTATTTATTTTGTAAGTGGGAGTTTGTACCTCTTAATTTCTTTCATTTTTTCCCCATCGCTTCCCCCATCGTCAGTTTGACAACCATCAACTTGTTCTTTGTATTTAATAGTCTGGTTTTTTTTATTGGTTTTGTTTTTTAGATTCCACATATAAGTGAAATCATATGGTATGTGTCTTTGACTTACTTCATTTAGTATAATACCCTCTGGGCTCATCTGTGTTGTCACAGATAGCAAGATTTCATTATTTTTTTACGATAGAGAAGTAGTCCATTGTATATGTGTGTGCATGCACGCCTCATCTTCATTCATCTGTTGATAGATACTTGTGTTGCTTCCTTATTTTGGCTATTATAAATTATGCTATAGAAACAAAAGCGTACATCTATCTCTTCAAATTATTATTATTATTATTATTTGTTTTCTTTGGGTAGATACCCAGTAGTGGAATTACTGTATCATATGGTATTTCTATTTTTAATTTTTTGAGGAACATCTCTGCTGTTTTACAGTGGTTACACTTGTTTACATTCCCACAAAAAGTGCATGATGTTCCTTTTTTTCCACATTCTTGCCAACACGTGTTGTTTCTTGTTTTTTTTTTTTTTTTTTAAATTATTTATTTATTTATTTGACAGAGAGAAATCACAAGTAGGCAGAAGTAGGCAGAGAGGCAGGCAGATGGAGAGGGAGAAGCAGGCTCCCTGAGCCTGACGTGGGGCTTGATCCCAGGACCCCGGGATCATGACCTGAGCCGAAGGCAGAGGCTTAACCCGCTGAGCCACCCAGGCGCCCCTGTTTCTTGTCTTTTTAATACTAATCATTTTCACTGGTGCAAGGTGATTATCTCATTGTGGTTTTGATTTTCATTTCTCTGATGATTAATGATGTTGAGCATTGTTTCATGTGTCTCTTGGCCATCCGTGTCTTCTCTGGAAAAATATCTCTTCAGGTCCTCGGCTCATTTTTTAATCAGATTGTTATTTTGGTATGGAACTGTATAAGTTTGTTAGGTATTTGGAATATTAATCCCCTATCAGATAAATGATTTGGAAATATCTTCTCCCATTTAGTAGGTTGCCTTTTTGTTTTGTTGATGGTTTCCTTTGCTGTGCAAAAGCCTGTATTTTGTTGTATACTCAATAGTTTATTTTGGATTTCACATTTTTTGAAAGATTTATTTGAGAAAGAGAGACAGACAGTTCTCTTCCCTCCTTGAGAGAAACCCAATCAGACTCTACACTGAGCAAGTAGCCTACTTGGGGTTTGATCTCATGACCCTGAGATCGCAGACTGAGCAGAAACCAAGAGTTGGATGCTTAACCAACTGTATCTCCCAGGTGCCCCTGGATTTCAGTTTTATAAAAACCTCTTGAAGCCAAGGAAGCAAAGTCAAGAATTCACTATCAGGTTTCACAGGTAGTACCTGTAGATTCTGGTGAATTCTTGAGGTTCTCAAACATATCCCAGAGTTTCTGGGCCTGGAAGTGATCTTGCTTACCTCACCTGTGAGGCTGGGAACCCCAGGCCAGGTACCAGTATAGTTTTCCTCAGAGAACTGTGAGCACTGACTTCATGAGGTCAGCCATAGCTCCTTAAAACTGTCTGGTTATATTTAATTAAATGAGCACTGCTTTCAAATATGGCATTCTAGTCAAAGCCTCAGTTGCATAAGCAATGTTTGTTTCCACCTAGGGGACAGACTCTTATTGAACCTGTGCTAATATTTATATTGCTGTGAAAATAAGAATACACAATAAAAGTTTTTGAATGATGGAAGAGTTAGGCAGGGAGGAAAAAAAGTTTTATTTCTGTTTATAAAAGCATAGTCTGCTTTAAGTCACTAATAAGTTATAGATAACATAAAAGAAAAAAGAAAAGAGTTCTTTATATCCAGAAAAAGGAACATTAAAGCATCAGCAATATCTCAAATAAAACTCGTAAACATCCTTCATTGGTTTGTTCTATTCTTGTTCTGCTAGATCTTGGGTTAGTAGTTTTAGGAATCTGCTTCTCCACTAGCTTTTTGGAAATCCTGACTTAGTCCATTGGTATGGTCTCAAAGTTATTTAAGGGATGCCATTAGAAGCCCAAGACTATACTTGGTATAGTCCTTTTTCAACAGACCTTTTTGTTGTTGTTGAAGATGAGCACTCTAGCTTATAGCTGATTTGCAAGCACTTTCAGAGAAGCATCAGATAGAACAAAAAACTTACTGTAGATGACAGAAGACTTAAAATGTGGCGATTAACTTAACTCGATAATTTAATTAATTAACTAGTTAATTTTTAAATTATCTCCATGTCCAGTGTGGGGCTCAAACTCATGATCCTGAGATCAAGAGTCAGCTGCTCTACCAAGTGAGCCAGCCAGGTGCCCCACTCTGGTAATTTTAAAAGTGAAAGATCTGATGAGAGTGTGTTATAAAATATAATGCTAGTAATGAGGAAATTTGGTTGTTTGGTGGCATGCAAATCAAAGTCAGGTCAATCCAAAAAAGTTTTAAACAAATTATCTGTAAGCATAATAATTAACCTTATTTTAAAGAAGAATAGCTATTACATCTAATTTATGTATGAATGTGTATATGATCTTTGCAGAGAATGAAACTGTAAAATATATAATAATCCTGAGCCACATGTGCCATCAAACATATAGTTAGAGGACATCAAGAATATATCAAGATTAGGAAGGGGTGGTGGTGGAACAGGGTGGGAGGGGAACTAAACCAAAAAGAATATATCAAGATTATTAAGTAGAATTTTTTAGTAAGTCTAGAATAAATCCTAAACATTTGTATAATAAAACTCCTTAAGTAAGTGATGAGAATTCTGATTGAGAAACACTGGCCTGTCTGGTAGAATATAATGTATTAGATATACTGTACATGACCAAGTTAACATAAAACTAACTATATAACTGAAGTTATCAGTGATGATACTATAATATTGTAATCTAATATTAGACAAAACAGCACCAGGACTCCTGATAAATAGAAACATATGGATGGTGAGAGTATTGATAAATTTCTAGACTTCATATAACTTCTGAAATAATAATAATATATTTTACTTATATAGATTTAACCTAGCAAAGGTAAGCATCACTTCTGATTTTGAAGTGCTTCCCATGCAAATCATAACATTTGATCAAGTAAAACTAATTATAATTATTATTTTTTTTAGAAGATTTTATTTATTTATTTGAGAGAGTACAAGTTGGGGGGAGGAGGGAGAAGCCGACTCCCCACTGAACAGGGAGCCCAGTGCCTGGCTCGATCCCAGGGCCCTGGGGTCATGACCTGAATTAAAAGCAGATGTTTAACCAACTGAGCCACCCAGGCACCCCAATCTAATTATTTTTAATACCTCTCTTTACAAGGTGAAAGAAGAAATTCGTTGTGAATTCCCAGGAAACCTTTGGGAAATTTCAAAGATAGTCATAGGGGCATCATTTAGGATTTGATTTTGAAAAGGTGGAATGTCAGAAGTTGTCAGGAGAGTTAGAGATTTGAACATTTGGTTAAATAGGATCATGGGTCAGGGAGAAGAAATACTTGGCTACTTATTTTACCAAAGTGTCAAAAAAATTTTACTTAAAGTAAACATAGGAAGGAACATGATGAACCATAGCTCTTTCAAAAGTGAGAAGACTTTGTCTTTTTTTAAATAGTCAAGATATGATAAAGTCAGTTTCAAGCACAGGAAATTCTGATAAGATGCAGTGTTTTTGCCTTCTAGGGCGATTACTCAGAAGGTAAAGAAAAAACTTTTATAACCTTTATTCATTAAAATTTATTTATTTTAGAGAGTGAGCACAAATGGGAGAGGGAGAGAGAATCTCAAGCCGACTCCACATGGAGCCTGGTGTGGGGCTCCATCTCAAAACCCTGACATCATGACCTGAGCCAAAACCAGGAGCGGACACGTAACTGACTGCACCACCCAGGTGCCCCTTATAAACCCTCTTTATCAAGAGTAGACCAGTGACTCCAGAAAATTCTGTATTTTAATAGAAGATCAAATTTTCACTTTGTGCAAGTAACTGTATTTGATACTAAAGCACTTTTCAAAGCTCTTACAAAATAAATATATCAGATCTTAGCCAGCTTTGACCACAGGTTTGACATGATATAGACTACATGAGAGGTGGCTGAAAGTTTTAGGCACCCAGACATGGGGAAGTAGATTTTGGTGGTTTGAGTCCAGCTTTGGACTCAGAACTGGGATTGAGTTTTTTTTCTCTGCATCATAAACTTAATAATTGCTGGTCTTGAGTCAGGTAGTTAATATCTCTGAGTCTTGATTCTTCATCTGTAAAATTGGCATAATGATACAACCTTCCTTACAGGGTCGTTTTAAAAATTAAATGAGACACTGTATATAAAGCACTAAGATGCTGCTATCATTGTCATCATTATTTGCATAACTGTTTTATATTCTGTTGACATTTTTGGCATCATTCTGGAAGAGTAGAGTTGTGGTTATGGTAAGGCACTGTGGGTAAATGTCAGAGTGAGCAGTTCTTTTAAGAAAATCTGGAACCCAGAAGAAATCTAGGTTCTTCACTTACTGGCTCTGTGACGTGACCATGGATAGGTCATTTCTTTGCGTCTTTGTTTTCTTAATTACCAGCAAAGAAGGGACACCTGACCCAAAACCCTCACAGGGAAGTGATGAAACCAAATGGAATCATACATGTTAAACTGTTCTTAAAAATATAAAAATACTATATGTAAATGTTACAAAGATTAAACGTTAGTGAAGTTTTGGTGGGTGTGTCTCCCAAATGGGGCCCTATCAACAGGCTACTTGAGTGCCATTGCTCACATTTTGATTAATATTGATTATTAACTTGACCATATCATTATAAGAAGAACATTTATTTTAAGCGTACTGTGTGAAAGACATGGTGACCTACTTTCCCCTCCATACCTCTAGTATTGGAGGCAGGGAACACGGCTTCAGCACCAGCACTATCCTGTCTAGATACGGGACTTTGGAGTGGTCAGTTGACCTCTCTAGACATCTGTGCTCATTTCCGCAGTAAGGAATTGAGAGTAGTCTCTCTCTAAGCAATTCACTGACACCCATGTGTACCCTGGTTTAAGTGATCACTCTCTTGTGTGGAGTGCTGCAAGTCCTAAGTGATTTGTCTAATTTTGCTGCCTCTCCAGCTTCTTCCTCCACTTCTGTTTCACCTTACTGGTCAATCTTTTCCAGTGGTCATCTTTAGTACCTTTTTCTGTTGCCCTTGAGATAAAGACAAGCCCTTTTCTTAGGCCTCTAGACCTGTCCTGGTCTGCCCTGCTTGCCTCTTCAGCTAAAAACAGTTGCAGCAAACATCTATCTATATATCTATCTAAACACATAAACAGACACAAATAAATAGCCTATAGCTTCAGTTTGGAAGTTTCAGCCCACTGGTAGTCTATATAAAAGCTCTCATTGTTCCTTTATATTTTTACCATGGTTGTGTTTCTGGTAGATGGGGCAAGTTGAGGTTACCTGCCCAGTCAGTATGAGGACTGAAGTGTCTCCACCAGTATTTGTGGAGGAAATCTTTTAAGACTTTCTTTCCCTCATGTGTAATCTTATGGAGACTGTGTACCAAATTTTGGGTGAGAGACTAAAGACCAAGGGCTATCTGGGTGTCTAGATAGCTCAGAGCTCATCTGAGCAGATAAAAGATCCAGGCTGCTTCCAAGTCTGTCTGTCTTTCTTTCTTTCTTTCTTTCTTTCTTTCTTTCTTTCTTTCTTTGAGTGCAGGAGAGCGTGTATATACAAGTGGTAGGGGAAGAGCAGAGGGAAAGGGAGAGAGAAGCTTAAGCAAGTTTCATGCCTAGTGTGGAACCCACCACAGGGCTTTGTCTAATGACTGTGAAATCATGACGTGAATTGAAATTAAGAGTTAGATACTTAAATGACTGAGCCACCCAAGTGCCCCTCCAATTCATATTTTTAACTCAGGTCCCTGAGAGCCCCTGACGAGTTTCTATTAGGGAAAAGGGAGGTTAATGCTCAGGTGACTATAGGGAGTTGAGGGTTTGGAGTAGGAAGGGAAAGGTCTGATAGGGTAGATAGAGGGTTGGAGGAGATTGGGGTGCTAAAGGAGGATGGATAAAGGATTCAAGGAAACTGACAGGAAGGTTGAGGGTGGTAAAAAGGACGAAGAAAGAACAGAGGGTGATGGGAAAAGGAGAGGTTTTAGCTGAACCAGTTTGGGGAGGTGCCAAGTTTTGCAAGGAGGATACTGAAGTTCTAAATTGTCTCTAGTAAAGTTTTGCCATTTAAAAAAATTTTTTTGTAAGATTTTATTTATTTATTTGCCAGAGAATAAAGTTTTGCCATTTTTGAAGACACTGAGCTGAATTAGTGCTAAAATGGTGAAGCATGCAGTCAGTGGGGGAGGAGGGAGGGTGCTCAACAGAATGAGTTTCTTATGGGATTAAATGATTAAATCATAAATAAGAATTCAGAGGGGGGCGCCTGGGTGGCTCAGTGGGTTTAGCCTCTGCCTTTAGCTCAGGTCTTGATCTTGGGGTCCTGGGATCGAGCCCCGCATCGGGCTCCCTGCTCAGTAGGGAGCCTGCTTCTCCCTCTCTCTCTGCCTGCCTCTCTGCCTACTTGTGATTTCTGTCTGTCAAATAAACAAATAAACTCTTAAAAAAAAAAAAAAGAATTCAGAGGAACTGGGAAAGAGTACAAGTGTACATTGCGGATACTGTGGGTTTGCTTCCAGACCACCATAGTTAAGTGACTGTTGCAACAAAAGAAGTCAAATGAATTTTTTAGTTTCCTGTTTTATATAAGAGTTATGTTTACACTGTACTATATAGTCTTTTAAGTGTGCATTAGCATTATGTCTAAAAAAACAACATATATACCTAGATTTTAAAAGTATAGCTAAGAAATGCTGATCATATTCTGAGCTTTCATCAAGTTGTAATCTTTTTGCTTGTGGAGGGTCCTGATGTTGATGGCTGCTGACTTATCAGGTTGGTGGTTGCTGAAGGTTGGGGTGGCTGTGTTAATTTCTTAAAATAAGAAAGCAGTTGAAGTTTGTTGCATTGATTGACTCTTCCTTTCATGAATGATTTCTCTGTACCATGTGATGCCATTTGATAGCATTTTACCTATAGTACAATTTCTTTAAAAACTGAAGTCAGTCTGGGTGCCTGGGTGGCTCAGTCGCTAAGCGTCTCAGGTCATGATCTCTGTGTCCTGGGATAGAGCCCTGGCTTCCTGCTCAGCGGGAAGCCTGCTTCTCCCTCTCCCACTCCCCCTGCTTGTGTTCACTCTCTTGCTGTCTCTTTCTCTGTCAAATAAATAAATCTTAAAAAATTCAAGTCAAACCTCTCAAACCCTGATGCTACTTTATCAGCTAAGTTGACATAATATTCTAAATCCTTTGTTGTCATTTCTACAGTCTTCACAGCATCTTCACCAGGAGTGGATTCCATCTCAAGAAACCACTTTCTTTGCTCATCTGTAAGAAGTAACTCCTCAGCTGTTCAGGTTTTTTGAATTGGATGAGATTGCAGCAATTCAGTCACATCTTTAGGTTTTACTTCTCATTCTCATTTCTGTCACATCTGCAGTTACTTTCTCTGTTGAGATCTTGAACCTCTAAAAGTCATCCATAAGGGTTGGAATCCAAACTCTTGTTAATATTAATATTTTTTATCTCTTTCCATGATTCATGAATATTCTTTTTTTTTTAATTTTTTAATTTTTTATAAACATATATTTTTATCCCCAGGGGTACAGGTCTGTGAATCGCCAGGTTTACACACTTCACAGCACTCACCAAAGCACATACCCTCCCCAGTGTCCATAAACCCACTCCCCTTCTCCCAACCCTCCTCCCCCCAATTCATGAATATTCTTAATGGTATCTAGAATGGTGAATCCTTTCCAGAAGGTTTTCAGTTTACTTTGCCCAGATTCATCAGAGGAATCACTGTCTACAATAGCTATAGCTTTATAAAATATATTACTTAAATAATAAGACTTGGACATTGAAACTACTCCTTGCTCTGTGGCCTGCAGAATGGATGTTGTGTTAGCAGGCATGAAAACAGCATTAATCTTGATGGACATCTCCATCAGACCGCTTAGGTGACCAGGTGCATTGTCAAAAAGGAGTAATATTTTGAAAGGCATTTTTTTTTTTGAGAAGTGGGTCTCAACAGTGGGCTTAAAACATTCAGTAAACCCTGTTGTAAACAGATATGTTGTCACCCAAGCTTTGCTGTTCCATTTACAGAGCAGGCAGAGTAAATCTAGTATAATTCTTAAACACCCTAGGATTTTCAGAATGGTGAATGAGCATTAGCTTCAACTTAGAGTCACCTAACAAGAGAGTCAGTCTATCTTTTGACAATTTGAAGCCAGGAATTGACTGCCCTCCAGCTATAGAAGTTCTAGATTGCATCTTTTCCTAATATAAGGTTGTTTTGTTTTCATTGAAAATCTATTGTTTAGTGTAGCCATCTTCCATAATTATCTTAGCTACATTTTTTGCATAACTTGGTTCTGCTTCTATATCAGTACTTGCTGCTTTACTTTACATTTTTTTTTTTTTTTGTTACAGAGATGGCTTCTTTCTTTAAATCTCACGAACCAACCTCTGCTAACTTCAAACTTTTCTACAGCTTCCACACCTCTCTCAGCCTTCATAGAATTGAAGAGAATTTGGGCCTTGCTCCGGGTTAGGCTTTGGCTTAAGGGAATGTTGTGGCTGGTTTGATCTATATAGACCACTGAAACTTTTTCCATATCATCAATAAGGCTGTCATGCTTTCTTATCATTTTTATCTTGACTGGAGTAGCACTTTTAATTTCCTTCAAGAGCTTTCCTTTTGCACTCCTTGGCTAACTGGTGCAAGAGGCCTAGCTTTCAGGCTCTCTCAGCTTTTGATATGCCTTCCTCACTAAGTGTAATCACTTTTGATTTAAAGTGAGGAATCTGTGACTCTTTCACTTGAACACTTAGGGGCCATTGAAGGGTTATTCATTGGCCTCATTTCAGTATTGCTGTGTCTCAGGGAGTACAGGGGCCTGAGGAGAGGGAGAGAGGGGAATGTCTAGTTGGTGGCGCATTCAGAACACAGAAAACACTTACCAATTTTGTTTTTCTTATATGGCTGCAGTTTGTGGTGCCCTAAAGTAATTAGAGGAGTAGCATTGAAGATCACTGATCAAAGATTATCACAACAAATAAAATTATAATGAAAATGTTAGAAATATTGGGAGAATTACCATAATGTGAAATACGTACGTGAAGTGAGCAAATGCTGTTGGAAAAATAGCACTAATAGACGTGCTTGATGCAGAGTTGCCACAAACCTTTAATTTGTAAAAAATGCAGTATTTGGGAGGTGCAGTAAAGTGAAGTGTGAAAGAATGAGGTGTGCCTATATTCCCTTGTGATGAGCCAAGGAAATTCCCACTGTAATCTCCACTGGAGGAGTCAAGGGATAATAGAATAGCTGGGAATATTCCTTCTCAGGAGTCAGGGTGTGATTCTCAAAGAGCCGAAGAAAATTTTCTTCACTGGAAAATATCAAAGTACCATGTTGCAACAGACTAGATGTCTGGAGCACTGGTTCAAGAGCTGACCTTAAGGAAAGAGACATGAATCTCTGGACAAGAAAGGAATTTAAATATCATTATCAAAGTGGGGGTTGTGTGTGTTCACTGGTGAAGTCCAGCCCTCATCCAAGTCATGTCAACATACAGATATCAAAAATAAATCCCTACTTAGGGAGATTATTCAAAAAGATTATTGTAATAGGTAGAATATTCTGACCACAAGATATATAGGTGTCTCAAGAGCAAGCACAAAAAGACAGCTCTGGAGGTGAATAGTGCCAGGAGGAACTTTTTGGGAGAGTGGGATAAGCTGGTGGGAGCTAGGAGATGACATGGCCACGGTAGTTTAACAGGACATGTTTTTTTCTTGTGGTCACCTTATACTCAGAATGAGTCCTTAAGAGAGGGTGTTCTGTGTTTTGCTTAAGCTGAGAGCTAGCTAAAAAGTTCAGAGGTCTGTGGGGAGGAGATAAGCTTTACTGAACTTTGAACAAGTCAATAGGTCAGTAATGGGCATTTGTGAACTCTTGGCCAGAATTAATGTAAAATTATTTTGGGTTTATGACAAATATATTATTAAATCAGGTTCTGCAGCATTCTTTTTGGATATTAGGAGATATATTTACCGTATCACTGTCAGGCAGTGAACTCTTGCTATGTACTGGGGATAAACTTAGTTATATTGCTCCTGTTCCCAAAGGGCAGAGATCCTAGTTGAAGTAGAAAATGCTAATATCAGAAAAGTGGGAAAGACTGTAAGAACTCAAAAGAAGGAAAGCTGAAGCAATTGGGAAGATTCATGGAATAGATAAGATTTGAATTGGCCTTGAAGAGTTTGCCTGCTGGGATAATGAAAGGGAGGTATGGAGTGGGCGGGAAGATGAATATGCTATAGTAATGTAGTATGATGTCCTCACAGTCAATCTGTTCAAAACCAGCTTGTATGATGCAGAGGCTATAAAATTTAGAGTCTTAGGTAGAAATCACCTGGTGGTGTCCTGAAGTATTGAGACTTTATGTTAGGCAAAGGAAATCAGAAAGCTTTTTGAGTTGGATCAAGTAGAATTACTAAAAGTGGAAAATGGTGGGAGAGTGTTGAGATCACTTACTATTAAAGTAGTTTAGGCATGAGGTCATGAAGGTCTAGAGTAGGATAGTGGTTCTGAAAATGGAAAAGAGGCAGATTTAAGGGCATGCTAAAGAAGAGTCAGCGGGACAGTATTTGACAGACTGGGGAAAAGGGAGATGTCAAAGAGGGTGTCCACTGTGTACCCATAATATTAGGAAAATGGTACCACTGACTTTTGAAGATATATTTATGTATATGTATACATAAATCACACACACATATGTGTATGTATGTGTGTAGTTTTTGGCAGGTTGTGGGGGAGGTGATTAATTTAATTTAATGTATGGAAGAGATGGCCAACAAGATGTTATAGATGCAGTACTGACGTTTAGGCTGGAAATGATGATGATGTGATAATTATCTGAATAGAGTTGCTTTATTGACTAGGGGTGAACTTGCAGATTTTCTGTTTTGTTCTTTACATTTCTGGAACAAGAGACAATCTTGGGCATACCCATATTTGAGAAGTGGGAGGAAGATTTGAAACTAAAAAGCAGATGAAGCATGACCAGAAAAACGAGTAAATGTAGTATAAGGAGACTTTTACGTAGGTAGGGTTATGGTCTATTGTTGCTAAATAGAGGTCAAAATAAGGACTGAGAAAAGGCCACTGGATTTGCTTCTGGAGACTTGGCGAGAGCAGTTTTAGGTGAGTGATGGGTGGGAAATTAGTCTCAGTTAGACTAAGATGGTAGTATGAAGTGTATTTAATATTGTAAGATTTTGTGGCTAGGAGAAACATAATTCTCTTGGTGGTAACAAGGTTAGGGTTATTCGAAATTTTTTTGATAGCAGGCATCTGGCAGGAGCCATTGGAGACACAAGAAATAGGGAATAATCCATAGAGCAAAGTAGAGACTGAATCAAAAGTATTGCTTCAACCATAAAAAGGAGAAAAGGTAACTTGTCATTTGTGACTGAAGACCAGATAAAGGAGGATGGGTGGGATATATAGAAATCTTTGAGAAGTTCAAATTAAGATGTTGGGGATATATGCCATTTACCTTGCTTCCTGTCTCACTGAGATTATTTTAGGAGATGATCTGAGATGGAAGGATTCAAGGCATGGAATTTTTCTTTAGGAAAGCAGAAAAAGTTTAGAAAGGCTACTAGAGAAAGTTTGGTAGGAAGTTAAAAAAGGAAAATGAGGATTCCTAAGCATCTATGCAGGTT
This sequence comes from Mustela lutreola, assembly GCF_030435805.1. NCBI lineage: Eukaryota > Metazoa > Chordata > Mammalia > Carnivora > Mustelidae > Mustela > Mustela lutreola. Next base: position 95,505,981 of record NC_081297.1, read on the forward strand.
CCACTAAAGGGATATGTTGGCAGATATTTGGATTATCTGGCTATTAGGAAGTTAGAAGGTAAGCTCTTTGGAATGGAAGTTAATGGAATGCATGGCATATATGCTACAATTGTGTGTGTGTGAGTGTGTGTGTGTATGTATCCATTGTATTTCTTTCATAGAGTAAAACAATATTACCAATCAAATTATACCTTCCAGATATCTCATTTAACATATTGTTGAATAGATATTCGTTGTAATATTGTAGAAAGTATTCAAATATCAGAAGGGTGGTTAGACAGAGTGAATCCTGGATTTCCTTTTAATAGTTGGTAGGTTCACACAGTGTTCTTTATTTTTTTGAAAAGATTTTAAAGCAATCTCCACACCCATCATGGGGCTCCAGACTCACAAAACCAAGATCAAGAGTTATATGCTCTACTGACTGAGGCGGGTAGGCGGCCCTACGAATAGACCCTTAGAAATCTTAATTATAAATAGTACTGCTCAGTTAAAAGAAGTTAACTCGTCCCCCAATCTCAGCCCTCTTTTTTTACACCTTGTATGTAGAAGCCTTTTGAGATCTTAAATGATCAGAAAGGTTCTTTGGGTTTTGTAGATCAAATATTCAGTAGAAATATTAATGTTTGACTTGAAAGTCATAAACAGATAGCTAATACCTGATGCCCCATACAGATTTAGTACACAGTTTTCCAAGGATAGTGCCATAAAGAAAGATGCTCAATGAATATTAGATTATTATCACTTTTGGATTTTAAATTGTAAGTTCTCTCAGGCAGTTGTTTAACCTGCTTAGCCCTGTGTAGTACTTAGCATTGTGCCCCTAACTACTGGGGACTCTTTTCCTGATTTTTGTAATTGGTTCATAGCATGAAGGGCTCAGTATAAGAGAGTGCAGTGGATACTGGGTACTTATAAATCATTGTGCTGAATGAAGGCATGAAATTAGTTTAAAAGTGAATCTGTGAGGGAAATTTATTAATTTGCCAAAAGCAGTATTAGATAAACAGAATAAGCAGACAGGGCTCTTAGTTACTTTTTTAAAAAAAACTATCCACCTGTTTGTTTTTGATTAAAACAGATGGATTTAAGCTTAGGAGGGACATTCATGTTATACTTCTAGATGAAAATTGTGGACTTTATAACTCCACTTGGCAGCCATAATCCATAAACTGGATTATAGATTCATAAACTGGATAAACATCGCTTTTTTCTTCATACTTTTTTAAGCACCTTAATTTTTTTGAAATTAAATTCTCAAACAAGGTAGTGGTTACTTATTTATTTATTTATTTTTAAATATTTTATTTATTCATTTGACAGACAGAGATCACAAGTAGGCAGAGAGGCAGGCAGAGAGGGAGAGGAGGAAGCAGGCTCCCTGCTGAGCAGAGAGCCTGATGCGGGGCTCGATCCCAGGACCCTGGGATCATGACCTGAGCCAAAGGCAGAGGCTTTAAACCCACTGAGCCACCCAGGTGCCCCTAGTGGTTACTTTTAAATGGTACTTGGTATTGCCTTTGGACGACACAGCTTTAGACCTTTAGTTAAGTAATTGTGAGAGAAGATTGTGTACATTATTGCATAACTCTGTTATTATTTTTCCTCCCCTCATTTGTATTCTTCATCTCAGCCTTTAGATCTATGCTATCCAATACAACCACTTGTCTATTTAAATTTAAGTGAATTCAGGTTAAATAAAGATTTAATTTCTTAGTCACACTAGCCACATTTTAAGTGCTCTCTAGCATGTGGCCAGTGGATACTGTATTACCCAGTGGAGAGTATATTTCTATCATCAGAGAAAATTCTTTTGGATAGTTGTGCTCAAGATGTTTTTTTTTAAGATTTTATTTATTTATTTGACAGACAGAGACCACAAGTAGGCAGAGAGAGGAAGGTAAGCAGGTTCCCCGCCAAGCAGAGAGCCCAATGGGGGGCTCAATTTCAGGACCTTGGGATCACAACCTGAGCCGAAGGCAGAGGCTTTATTCCACTGAGCCACCCAGGTGCCCCCAAGATCTTTAATTACTAATGATGCCAGGAAAGTACGTGTCAGGAACTTGGAAAAGATATATAAAAACTCCCAAACCATAGAATTTATACAACTTACAATTCTACCAGTTTCAGCCTTTTAAAGTTAAATATTATTTCTTTAGGATAAGCCTTATATTTAGTTTTGATATTAGGTCTCATTCAGAGATCATTCTTTTTTTTTTTTTTTTTTTTAAGATTTAAAAAATTTATTTGACAGAGAGGGTACAAGCAAACAGAGTGGTAGGCAGAAGGAGAGGGAAAAGCAGGCTTCCCACTGAGCAGGGAGCCAGATGCAGGGCTTGATCCTAGGACCCTGGGATCATGATCTGACCTGAAGGCAACCACTCAACAGACTGAGCCATCCAGGTGCTCCCAGAGATCATTCTGATAACAATTGGAAACAGAATAAAGTAGTTGTGTTAAAAACGGCCTCTGCCAGATTGTTTATTTAACAGGTTTATTAAGATATAATTGATAATGTAATAAATTATGCATATGGAAGTGAATTTAGTAAGTTTTGATAAATATACCTCTCTCGAACTGTCCTCATAGACATAATACACCTATTACCTGTAGATTTCCTCGTGCCTCTTTATAATCTCTCCCTGTATAATCCTTTTCTTTTTGTCTACCTCCAGACAACCACTGATCTGCTTTCTTTCACAATAGAGTAATTTGAATTTTCTAAAATTTTATATAAATGGAGTCATGCAATTTATACTTTTTTGGGGGGGGTCTCACTTCTTTCACTGTATATGATTATTTTGAGATTCACATGTTACATGAGATCCCATGTTATGTGTACAAATAGTTCATTACTTTGTATTATATGAATATATCACAGTTTGTTCATCCATTAATTTGTTGATGACATTTGTGTTGATCCCCGTTTGGCCTTACTTCATATAAGCTGCTATGAACATTTATGTACAGGTCTTTTGACTATGTTTTTTTTTCTCTTGAGTAAATACCTTGGAATGGAATGGCTGGATCATATGGTAGGATGTATGTTTAACCTTTTAAGAAACTGTCAAATTGTTATCCAAAGTGGCTGCACCATATACATTCCCCTCCAGGAGAGTGTGAGTGTTGCACTGGCTCCATATCCTTTTGAATTCTTGGTATGGCCAAACTTTTTAATTTTATATGACAGACTGTTTTAATAACAAAAGACTGACCTAGTAGAATTATTTCCTTGCTCTTGCAACTTTTTGTATTTAAATGCTGCAAAAATAGTGTTTTGTTTGTGAAGAGACTTAAGACAGTCTTTTGTAGATTTATTTACTCTTATTTTTTATAGTATTTGTTCACTAATGTTGATTTGAAACTCAATTTATAGGAACCATTACATTTTCTTTCTTTTTACTTACATATTTTTCTTTTTCTGTTCTAGCGGCCCCTTTGTTGCTTTATGCAAACAGACGGGACTTGCGATTGGTTGATGCTACAAATGGCAAAGAGAATGCTACAATTGTAGTTGGAGGCTTGGAGGATGCAGCTGCGGTGGACTTTGTATTTGGTCATGGCTTGATATACTGGAGTGATGTCAGCGAAGAAGCCATTAAACGAACAGAGTTTAACAAAACTGAGAGTGTACAGAATGTTGTTGTCTCTGGATTATTGTCCCCTGATGGGCTGGCATGTGATTGGCTTGGAGAAAAATTATACTGGACAGATTCTGAAACAAATCGGATTGAAGTTTCTAATTTAGATGGATCTTTACGAAAAGTGTTATTTTGGCAAGAGTTGGATCAACCCAGAGCTATTGCCTTAGATCCTTCAAGTGGGTAAGTTTTGTGCAATGTACAGACAAGACTATCTCTGTTTCCTGGTTTCCATTTGCTAGCATAGACAACCCCCATTCCCATCCCCAAGAGAAAAAGAAAGATCAAAAACTAAATTTCAGATTCTTTGAGCTTCTTTGTCAAGTAGACTTGAATGTGGGAAATTATGTTGTGTTCTTCAAGTAAGGTGTTCCTGTAAATTTTGTGATAATTGTGTTTCTGACATTACTTATGGGATAGCCATAGATAGAGTTTTTGCATTTAATAATTACGAGAGGATAATTAGATGGCAGAGAAGAAGGGATGAAGACCTTACAAGAGTAGTATTTGATAGCTCAAGACAATGTAAAGCAGTCTTATGGATCTTACAACTTTTAGTGTATATGCAGTCATTTTGTTATACTAGTATCTTTTTATTAAACTTTGAAGTATTATTTAATATGTCAGTATTGAATGAAAAACAAAAATTGTTAAACAACTCATTTCTATTTAAACATATATGTGCTGTAAAGGTTTAAAGGTTTATTTTCTAAACAGAAGGGAAACTTCAAGCTATGAGTAAATCCCATTAGAAAATGTGAACTGTCAACACATGCTCCTGCTACTGTGCTTCACTTCTGTCATATACCATTCCTTGATACTTGTTTATTGAATATGTTCTTATGCCAGAGTCCATCATGATAGATTACTAAACATTAACCTGAAATGAGTTACTTGTAATTGTTTAAAATGTAAAGATACGTAACTTGCAAATAACCATCTTAACACTCTGTTTTCTTTGACTTTCAAGTATGTTGGAATGCTTTAAAACACATTTCTAGAAGGGAGTGGATTGATATTGTATAATAGAATGTGGGGGGGGGATGAAAGAAAGTTTTATGTGTGCTCCTTTGTGTTGGTATCAGGCCTTACTTGATGACAAAATTTAAAGAAGATGCCATGTTGTAGGAAAATGAAAAGATTTGTCTGTCCCTGAAAGATAATGTGGATAATACTGTAGTGAAACTTTAGGGAGAGAAGTTCTGGAACACATATATGTAATTTGTATAATATATGAAAAATACATTTTTTAGAGGGACACTAAGCGGTATCTGCTAAAGTCAGATGGTCTCTTAATAAAGCATCAGAAAGTATGTGGCTCTCATGATAGGAAAAAAGGGTTGACTGTCCCAAGGAGGAGATCAGAGATGCTGGATATGCAGTAAACTGTACTGATGAAAAATTTGGTTGTTGAGAACTTGCAAGATACTTTTGAGAAGTGGAATCTTTGTTTTGCCAACAGTTTGTGAGTCGCAGAGAGTGTTGAAATGTTTGTGAGGTTACTGCTTTATAGAATACACAGGGTTTTGGTGCTCTCAGTGGTCATTAGGGAATAATACTTTGGTGAAAAGAGAAATATTTCTTAAATTGTTTTTGACAAATTTAATCTTATAACTGTAAGGGCAGTGATGGCAGTTTAGCCAAATATCTTTTAAGTAGTATGTTTAGAGCTCTGCTTTTTTTGTACTATTGTTAGGGAGAGAGGAGGGAATATCTTTAAGGATTTACAATCTTTTTAAGGACAGAAAACTTGGACAAGAGAACTTTTCCTTCTTCAAAAGCATGTTTATTTGTATTATACAGTATGTATGTGGTGAGAGGAAGAGTGTTAAAGGGAATTGGAAGGGCCACAGGAGCTTTTATGGAGAAGGGGTGGATAATATAGCTTGGTTACCACAATTCCATAGCAGCATTTAGATCATTTCTACAAGGAATAATGATTTTATGATAGTACATACTCAAGGGAGCCAAATTCATAGGGAAGTCTTGACTACTCAGGATCTAATCATCTAATGATTAAACAAATCATTCTCATTTTGTATCCTAAAGTAATGGACTTTACTTCTTGGTGTCAGGTCTGATAAGTGTCTTAGGGAGTAAGTTTATCATACTATTAAAAAAATACATTAGAGTTTCTGTGGCTTTAGTTTACCCATGATACTTACCAGCACTGAAGGTGAGAAACTGCCAGTGATTTAGCAGATCAAGAATATTATTAAAAGAATCAATAAAAGTGTGCATTGAAGGTAGAAAGTAGTGTTATTTAAGCTTCTAAGGGATAATCAGTGAATACTTTTTCTTGAGGTCTTAAATTTTGATCAAATACTCAGCGAAATTTTTTTTTCATTATTTTTGATGGTTGTGGTTAGTGTTGCTTATGTGTATGAATGTGTGAAAATTTACCCTTCCCCCCGTTCTTAAAATCTTTTTTTAATTTTTGGAAAGTTATGGATCATGTGGCTATTTTTAAAATTACACAACTGAAAATTAATAGAATGCATCCAAATGGTATACATTTGGTAATTAGCATGATGGAGTGTAAAATTATATTTTAAACTCATGCATTTAAAAATACATTCTATCAGTCTTCACTGTTGATCTTAGATTTATGTTAAGGATTGTGGTTTTACTGGAAAAGTAATTTTGGATTGAGTACATCACTTATTGAACAGAAGAAATGATTTCCAGATTTATTTTGGGGGAGAGAAAAGAAGTTTACTTTCCAGAGAAAGTACATGAAAACAGTGCTGAAGAAAAGTGTAGGCTTTATCAGAGTTCCAGTATCCTGGGTTATAAGGTTCAGAAGAGCTGAGTGAACTCTCTCACATCAGCTTATGTAAAAGGAAAGCTATTGAATGACTGGTATTGTTTGAGCCCTGGGAACTAGTGCAGACATCTGTGTGCTTTCGGATGTATGGAGTTCTTTGTGTAATCAGTCCATTTAGCCTAGACGGAAGGAAGATTTTTATTTCCCTCCTGAAATTTGGCCTCTGTTAGTCTGAGATTTTTTTTTCCTTTTGAGTGATGGCAGTGTAGAATTCAGAATAAGGAACAGGAAAACCTGTGTATAGAAATTGTTGTAGGAATGAACAAACATACTTAAAGAGAGCAGTATTCTTTTAGTGAGGTAATTCCTGACTATTTGATTGCTCTACTTATGGAGTTCCTTAGTCTGTTCCACAGTGACTGAACTAATCTTAGTGATGTTGAGGGCCAGCTGTTTCAGGTACAAATAAAGTAGTTTTAAGGGTTTTTTGTTGTTAAGGATATCTGTACATATTCCAGATTCTTCTGAATATTTTTTAAAAAGTTAAACTTTAGGGATTCAGTCTGAAGTAAATTCATACTTAATAGCTTTAAGAGATACTTTTAAAATATATTTTTTATCCTCAGGAATATTTATAACACTAAAAGTTTCACTTTAAAAATGCTTGCAGAACTAACACAAAGAAAAAATAATGTATAATTTCCCTAACAAGTATGTATGTGTATATGTATGTATGTGTGTATGTATGCACACACACACACACACACACACACACATATATAATTGTCATATCTTGGGTATGTTTAGAAGTATTTAATACACTGGTGTGTTCCAGCTGACTAAACTCATTCCTGCCACATAACAGTGTTCAATAAATATTTTTGAGCAACCAGACCTTATACTTCCTTTCACAATCCTGTTTTCGTTGTTAGAGGAGAAAGTATTTTCTAAGCAAGTACAAATTTTAGCATCGTTTCATGAATTCTACCCCAGTATGGTTTTGATTACAATTGTTTATTTAAAGCATATTTAAGATTTTTAGTTGTTTCAAGTTATCAAGACAATAGAGCTTGTTTCATATCACATCTATATCTCTTATTTACCAGCAAGTCACTTTATTTTTTTGGACTTTAGTCCAAAACATTAAGTTTGAAAAGTGAGATATTTAAATAAGTACTCTATTTTAAAATTTTTATTTTACAATTATGGACATTATATAAGTCCGTTATTTAGGTATGCTAAACTTAGAATGTGTTTCTACAGAACAGATTTTTTTTCAAAAGTTTTATTTTATTTTATTTTATTATTTTATTTTATTATTTATTTGTCAGAGAGAGAGAGTGCACACAAGCAGGGAGGAGCAGAGGCAGAGGGAGAAGCTTCTCCCCACTGTGCAGGGAGCCTGATGTGGGACTCTGAGCCAAAGGCAGTCACTTAACCGACTGAGCCAGCTAGGTGCTGTATGGAAGAGAGTCTTGAAATTTTGTTTCTGTTGTCCTTATTGTATAAGTCATCGTACTCAACCTCCTTTTTTATGGCTGTTTGACCCATAACACCAGTTTGCTGATTCCACTGGATGTAAATTAGAAAATACTTTAAAATTTCAAAAGATTCTTTTTTTTTTTTTAAGATTTTTTTAAAGATTACATAGATTCAATATAGTTTGGTGGTGGGGTTTTTGAGATTGTCCCAATTTAAGAGAAATGTGTTAGAACAGCCACTAATCCAGGAAATTCAAGAATAGGATACCTTTAACTGAGTTTTGGCTTTCTGTATTTTGGTGGTCTTACGTACCTTGCTCTATTCCACTGTGACTGGCTCTTTAGAAATGTAGTAAATTAGTTTTGACTGGCACCAAGTATTTGTGCCATTGAGCCTTTAAGATTTTAGAAGGAGGAGTTTGCCAGATAGCTAATTTGTGAAATAGGAATAAAATGATTGTCTTTTTTTAAAAAAAAATTTTACTTATTAGACTGCATGCACATGATAGAGAGTGTGCTCCGGTGTGCGCGTGTACAAGGCAAGGGGAGAGCCAGAGGGAGAAGAAGACTCCCCTTGAACCGGGAGCCCAACGCAGGGACTCCATTCCAGGACCCTGGGATCATGACCTGAGCCCAAGGCAGACCTGGTAGACTGGGGAAGCCTATTTTCTACCCATTAAATCCTAGACCTGATAGGGAATCTTGAGGATCTTATAGTTAAATGCCTTCACTTTGAGGCTGAAGAAACCAAGGCCTTGGCTAAAATAGGAGACAGCCAGATTCTTAGTTGAGATTTTCCAGTTCCACATTTGTTTCTTTTTTCTTCATGAAAAGTATCTTGCTAAAGTAGTGTGTTTTGTTTTACAAATGGAATTACCTTAAAAATGCAATGTGTTAGCTTTATTTAAAGGAGGCTTTTATAAATTCTTTGTTTTTAGATTTACTCTATCAGTTTCTTATTTTACCATTGCTTTTTGCATCCACTTAATCCATTTGGGTTCAGTTTCCTTCTGCTCAGAGTATGTTCTTGAATATTTCTTTCAGCAAAAGTTGCTTAGTGGTAAACTCTTGGTCTTCACCTGGAAATGTGTTTAATTTGCCCTCATTCCTGAATGATAATTAGTTGATAATGGAATCTGGATGATAGTTATTTTCACTCAGTTGTTGGAGGGTATTATGATTTTACTTGTTGCTGTGAGACGTCTGGTATTTCCTAATTATTGTTGCTTTGTAAGTACTTTATCTTTTTTTTGTTTGTTTGTTTGTTTTTCCTGCTTCTTTAAAAGCATCCCCTGTGCATCTTTTGATATTCTGTAGCTTTTCCTACCCTGTGTCTAGTTGTGGCTCTATTTTTATATATCCTGCTTAGAATTCATGTTTGTAGAATCTAATCCTTATTGTTATCTGATAGTTCTAACTTACTATGCATTATTTCTTAACTTTTCCTTCATCATCCTTAGATTCCCTTGGAGCTCCTGTTTGATGTATGATGGACTAATTTTGTGCTCCATGCCTCTTGATCTTGCTTTCATATTGTCCCTCTCTTGGCTACTATGTGGTTTATTTTTTCACTTGTCTTCCAGATAACTAATTTTAAAAAACATGAGTTCATGTTGATATCTCTGCCACAATCCAGTTCCAATCCACCACCACAGTATTACATTAGAGTGTTGGCCCTTTCCTTTTTTGGTCAATTCTGTGTCAGTCAGAAACCTGGTTTATCAATATAAATATCAAATATTTATCAGATACACAATAGATTGTCATATATTATTCGTAGTGTGCAAGGATTTCAGAATTGCTAACCTGTACTCTTATGAGCAACAAATTTACTGTCTAGAGTACAATACTATGAAACTATTGTCTGCAGAGTCAAAATACTGTTTTCCAAATTTATTTGGGTAATTTCTTTCTTACCTGTTGCAATGTGGCTGTATTATTCATTCGTAATATATTTATCATGGTTTGTATTCATTTTGAATATCCACCTCAATATCCTAGCTGATTTTAAGTATTGATTTATATTGGAGTTATGTGAAACAGTTGCCACGTTTTTGAAAGTTAGAGATAACGAGAGTTAGACTGTGAGCAGTTTTCCTCCTCCCCATCCTTCTACCCTGGTCCTATTCTCCCTTTCTCTCTTGTCTGTTCCCTCTTATTTAGAGATACCTTACTCTTACTAATTTTTGGTTTTATCCTCTTGAAATCCTTTTTGCACAAATGAACTAATACATGAGTATTTTCTTATATTCTCTTTTTATCTTACATGAAAGGGTAACATACTAAAGTGCTCTTTGGCATTATCTCTTTTTTTACTTACCAATACATCCTGAATATCATTCCATAGAGCTCTTCCTCATTCTTTTTTACAGTGATTATAGTATTCCATTGTATGAATGTACCATAGTTCATTCAACCACCCTCTTATGTTTAGACATTTGGGCTGTTTTTTTAGCTCAGATATTTTAAAGCAAACCCACACAATGATCCCTCGCTTGTGAATGCTTCATTTTACATTCCTAAAAGAGAAAAACATTTTCTTCCATAACCACAGTACTATAATCTTCCAGATACTCCAAAATGAACAATTCTTTAATATTCTAAATTACTCAGCCTACATTCAGATATGCAAAATAGTCTCAGAAATGTCCTTTATGGTTGGTATGTTTGAATCAGGATCCAAAGCAAGGTTCAAAAGTTGCATTTGGTTTTGCCTCTCAAGTTTCTCTAGAACACCATCCCCTCCATCCCCCTCCTTTTTTTTCTTTCAGCCTTGACTTACTGGAAAGATTGTGCAGTTGTCCATTAGAATGTTTTAGATTTTGGATTTTCTAAGAGATTCTTGTGATGTTTAACTTAATTTTATTCTTTTGTATTTCTTATAAAATGAGATTTAGAATAGAAGACTTAAGTGACAAATTCAGTTTTTGTCATGAATGTTTCATAGGCAGTATAGTAATGAGTACTTCATATTCATCACATCAGAAAGTATATAATGTCTTGTCCTACTTACAGTGATACTGAGATTGTTCAGTAGGTTCAGATGCTGAAAGTTAGTATCTTTATTATAAGGTTGAGTTTTTCCTCTTGTCTGTGAATAATTTGTGGGATGATCCTTCTGTACCTACCAATATCCATTTCTTCATCACATGATTGTTTTAACACCCACTGGGGATCATTTTTTGTGTTATTTCATTAGGGATATTTGTTACTGTTTTATGATGTTTTACCGCATGTATTGTATTCCATCTTTTTATGTGTTTTAATCGTTGAAATATTTACAGTTTCTATCAGATTGGTCAGTTGTCTGAAGTTCTTAGAAATTCACTTCTGTTCTTTGTTATATTTGCTGATTCTTGCTTAAGGTGAACTGTTTCCTTAGATGTCATATAGTTTGGTTATGAGCTGATCTTCAAAAGGGTTGTCAAGAATCCTGAGTGCCTCATGGGGGTGCATATTCCTCCAGAGAGGTTTTAGTTTGTTTCTACCAGACACCCTAGGGGTGTTTCCAGGAACAATTTTATTTTTTCTTTGTAAATTAAAGTATAATTTCTATACAGTAGAATGCATAGACCTTAATCGTGCAGTTTTGACAAATGTGTACATCTCTATTATCATCTCATTCAAACAGAGATTACTTTTTATGTTTATTTTTTTGAGTTAGAAGTTCCTGTACCATATACTGAGAATTAATTCAAATTCTAAACCTATGTGAGCGAGCGTTGGATACAGAGTTTTTGGTGATTTTCCCCACCTTTTCAGAGCTTAGGCCAAGACTGTGAAAAGCTTCTTTGCCTTTCTCTGCCAGTGGCATATTTTTCTACTTCATTGTTCCCTGAGGGTCTGTGCTTTGTGCAAGAATCTTACATCTAACACAATGCTTCTTATGTGTCTGGGCTTTATCTTCCCTGTTTCACTGTGGAAACACAAGTACCTCAGTTTCTGAGATGAGAAAATCCTACAGGATTGTTGTAGCATCAAACATCCACTGTTTTTTACCTCCCTGTTCATTTTTGGCTCTGTAGATTTCTCCTACTTTCACGGTACCTTAGCTGTACATTTAAGAGGGTTTATGTATTTTTATTTTGTGTATATGTATTTATTAGTCTTTTTGGGGTCTTTAACAAAATACTACCTACTCGCTTATAATGACAGAAATTTATTGCTCACAGTTCTGGAGTCTAGGAAGTCCAAGAATAAGATGCCAGAGTGGTCCCTTTTTAGTAAGGGCCCCTTCCTGGTTCATAGCTGTGCCTTCTTGCTGTGTCCTCACGTGGTGGAACAGCCTAGGGTTTGCTTTGTAGCTCTGTCCTCACGACTAAACACCTCCCAAAGGCCCCACATGCTAATACTGTCAACTTTGAGCATTAGGACTTCAACCTGTGAATTTTGAGGGAACGCAAACATTCAGACTATAGCAATGTATAAATCAAATAGACTAACCAGTGGTTCTAGAGGTTTTGTGAAAGGAGGGATTTCTGGTTATTTTGTTACTAAATTATCAGAAATAGAAACTCTGACTTTTATGTTTTTAAATATTGCCTTTTCTTATTGTGGATATATGTACATGATAGTTGAGCATTATTCATACTTACTAATAATGTGTATTAATGACTTATTTTAATTATAGGTAGATTATATAAGTAACTTCAAGGATCATGAAGTGATTTATGATCTAGTATAGATCTGATTCACTTAGTTTTTATGACTCAGTTCTAAATGTTTTCTTAATTAGCCATCATTTTGTGTAATTACATCTTGTAAAGGGTGAAAATTTATCCCTTCAGTTTAGGTTTATTGAATATTTTTGAATATTTTTGTTATGGGAGACTGGATGCAGATTGAGTAACATGCTAGATTAGGGGTTTGTGAATATTTTGGAAAATTTATTATTTTACCCTTACCTAAATTTTAGACATTATATGCTTTGGAATGTAATAAATCTGTATAAGACGAATTTGTATAAAATGGCTGGAATGTAGTCTGATTGTTGGTTGAGATATTTTTACTTTCTGGCATAAGAAATTTTGATGTTTTGAAAACTTAATATTTTCTTTACTTACTGTAATTACTTCCTAATTTAAAAAAATCCCGTCTTCTCCCTTCACTTCATTTAAAATTTATTTTCCAGAAAGTATTGCAGTGAATATCAGGCCAGATACAGTGATAAAATTACATTTGTATGGAAACTAGTGAACAGCATTTAACAACCTGGTACTGGTTTATGATTTTTGATGAATAGCAGATGTGAATACTATGTTAAACTGGCGCTGTAACCATGTATATTTAATTCTTCAGTATCAAGTAAGAATGTTTATCTTCTCTTAAGTCAAAGCCAAAATAGAACGCATTGAAGCCAAAATAAATTAGGGGCCAAATAGACCACATAATTGGAGAGTTGGTAATAATTGTTGGTGAAGAGAGATTTCTTCTATGTGAGCCTGTAGCCTGGGTTTTGAGAAGCCACAGGATATATTTATCAGACACTCTTGCATTTCCTAAAGGATACTAAAATTAGCTTTTAAAAAAAAATACTGATAAAAAAGCCTTTGCAGAATATATACACAGCTAGTCGAATTTACCAACTTTATTGTTAAGTACTTTTAGGTAATCAAAGGTTTCTAAGCTAGGTTAACTGCCCCAAACAAAAGAAGTAAGCCTAACCAAACCTACTCCTTAATATGTGTACCCCAATTATTTTTTATCTTTGGAAAGATAAAGTGATGTAGTCAAGAAGTTTACCTCATAGTCTAATTTTTTTTTTTTGAAGATTTACTTTTTTATTTGAGAGAGAGTGTGCATACATGAGACTGGGGGATTGCAGAGGGAGAGAATCTCCAAGCAGACTCCCCACTGAGTATAGAGCCCTGCACTGGGCTGGAACCCATGACCCATTAGACCAATGACCTGAACCAAAACCAAGAGTCAGGTACTCAGACAAGCCACCCAGGCACACCAACCTCGTAGTCTAATTTTTAATTGCTGATTTAAGGGGAAGGTTTGAAGCCTCAGTGTCAAATATTCCTTATTCTAATAACAGAAAATGTTTATGTCCTATCCTAACAGAGAATATGGAGAATTTTTTTTTCCTTAGGAATCTTTTTTCCCCCTGCATCCTGAAATCTCTATTCTGCTACAGTCTAATGTTTTATTCTACTAGTAGATCTTTAAATAAAAAGTTTACACCTCTCTTATTGGCTGGTGCCCAATCCTCTTTAAAGATTAATGCTCTCTTAAGAATATCAACACCTAGATATTGCTCTTTATTAAGTCTGATACCTTGGTATGTCACTCAGGCTTTAAACAGGTGCCCTTTCCCATAACCCACCTGATTTCTGACAGTCTCTTACACAGCTTAACAATTAGAGCCAGACTTTCTATATATTTTAGTGCTGGAAATGGTCTTCCCTTGCCTTTCCAGCACAGATGTAACTCTTTATGATTTATTTGACATTCATTGCCCCCATGATGCTTTGTATTGGCAACTCTACTCTGTTTCTGGAAATTATGAAGTCAGAAGTATTTTGAAAAATGACAAAAATCCCTAAAGGATTCAATTTTGTTTTTAAATTATCTCTGTATAATAAATTTATGTGAAAAAATTGGAAAGTTAAAAAAGTTTACTGGGAATTCTTTTTTAAAGATCTTTTTATTTATTTTAGAGTGCACATAAGCCAGGGAAGGAGGAGAGGGAGAGAATCTGAAGTAGACTTCCCGCTCAGTGCAGAGTCCAAGCCCAGGGCTCAATCCCACAACCCCGAGATCAGGACCTGAGCTGAAATCAAGAGTTGGATGCCCAACTGACTGAGCCACTCAGGTGTTCCATTTATTGGGAATTTTTAAAGCTAGTTTATAAACTTGTAATTTTCTTAGTTCACATAAATCTTTCAGACACATAGAATGGACTTTTACTTTCTTTAGTACCTAGATGTCTGTTACATTTGTAGAGATGTTTTATCTTTGTACCATGTCTGGATTATACATATTTGAGAGCAGAACATGCTAGTCTTTTCTTGGACTACACTTACACTAAGGAATATAAATTGATATTCATTTGATAAAGTTAAAATACTGTAACTCAACTTTTTCTCATCACCTGACCCAAAAAAGTCCTCAGATAATCATAACCTAGGTTACAGAGTAAATCCTCTTTGTCTACATTGGATACAGAAGATACTTTGTTTAATTTTGGAGGACAAATCCCGTGTAGGTGTTTTCTTTTCTCTCACTAAAGTTGTTCTCTTCCCGTCATGCTGAATGATGAGTTTGGGTTGCAAAATGGTACCATCCTTGAGAGTAGCTGCTATAGTGCTTCAGCATCACATCCCTCAGAAGTTCAGTAGCTTCTGTTCCCTTTGGATCAGCTTCATTGATGCATCCCTGAGTGCCATGAATGCTTCTTTCCTGACTCTTTAGGAGTAAAATTGCCATTTTACTGCACTCCCTGGAGAAGGAAAAAGTCTCTTAAGGCAGATTCTGAGCCTGAACCCTAGGGAGAAATATTGTGTGACTGCTGTGGAGAATACTCCATCACAGAGTCTCATTCTGCTGTCAGGTCATTGCATTACTGGAGATACTCACTAGTTACATTTTAGAAATAACATTTATCTTTTTCAGGCTCTGTTTCTTATTCCTTCCTGTAGACACATAATTTAGCTGCCTTTGGGAAAATGTTCCAATTGACGATTTGGTACTAATCTTACTGACCAGTGCAAATGAGCTT
Source organism: Mustela lutreola (assembly GCF_030435805.1). Lineage (NCBI taxonomy): Eukaryota > Metazoa > Chordata > Mammalia > Carnivora > Mustelidae > Mustela > Mustela lutreola. Next base: position 95,521,593 of record NC_081297.1, read on the forward strand.
TATAGAACAGCAAGGCTTTATAGAACAGCAAACTAAAATAGACAGGGCTTTGTCTTTTTTTTTTTTTTTTTTTAAAGAGCAGTTTTCGGTTCATAGCAAAATTGAATGGAACAAAATATTTCTAATTCCTCCCTTCCATAATAAAAGTTTTTTATTTTATATTCACTTTATTCCTCCGCTAATGCTTTTTCTTTAACGTAGACCTAAGTTTCTTACTCATGTCATTTTCCTTCTCTCTGCAGAACTTCTTGCAAGGTAGGTCTATGGGCAATAAATAACCTCAATTTTTGTTTGAAACCATCTTTTTTTACTTTTGAAGGATAATTTTGCAGAGTACAGAATTTGAGATTGGTAGGGTTCCCTCCTTTCACCTCCGTAAATATTTTACTCCAATCTCTTCTTGCTTGCATGGTTCTGAGAAGTCAGATGTCATTCTTATCCTTGCTCTTCTGTATATGAGTTGTGTTTTTTTTTTTTTTTCACCTGGATTTTTTTTTTCCCCAAGACTTTTTTCTATATCTTTGATTTTCTAGAATTTGAATATGATATGCTTAGGTTTTTGGTTTGTTTATTTTGGTTTTGTTTTTCTTTGTTTTTGATGCTGCTTGGCTGTTCTGTGATTTCCTTGGATCTGTGGATTGGTATCTGACATTTGGAGAAATTCTAAGTTATCACTGCTTCGAATATACCTTTTTTTCTTTTCCTTCTGGTATTCTCATCACTCATATGTTATATCTTTTGTAGTTATCCCGCAGTTCTGTTTTCCCACACCCCCTTATCTTTTTTTTTCTTTGGCTATTTCTGTGGACATACCTGTAAGGGCAGAGATTCTTTCCTCAGCTGTGTCCTGTCTACTAATGAGTCTATTAAAGGCATTCATTCGGGGAACCCTGGGTGGCTCAGGTTAAGCATCTGTCTTCAGCTGAGGTCATAATCCCAAAGTCCTGGGACTGGGTCCTGCTGTGGACTCCTTGCTCAGTGGGATCCTGCTTCTCCCTCTGCCTGCCGCTCCCCTTGCTTGTGTCCTCTCTCCCCCACTCTCTCTCTCTGACAAATAAATAAATAAAACCTTTTTTGTTTTTGTTTAAAGGCATTCATTTCTGTTACAGTGTTTTTGATCCCCAGTATTTTTTTTTGGTCCTTAGAATTTCTAGCTCTCTGGTCATATTATTCATCTGTTCTTTTATGTTGCCTATCTTTTCTATTAGAGTCCTTAGCATATGAATCATGGTTATTTAAAATTCACAGTCTGGTAATTCCAGCATTCCTACCATATCTGAGTCTGTTCCTGATGCTTGCCTTGTCTCTTCAAGATTGTTTTCCCTTTAGCTATGTCTTATAATTTTTTGTTAAAAGCTGGGCGTGAAATACTGGGTAAAAGGAATTGCACTGAATAGGCCTTTAGTAATGTGTTGAGATAATTGCAAGAGGAGAAGCATTCTATAATTCTGTGATTAGGTGTCAGTCTTTTAGTGAGCTTGTGCTCCTGAGCTGTGAGCTTCACAAATGCTTCCCAGTTTTTTGTTTGTTTGTTTGTTTTACCACCCCTTAGATGGTGCAGGATGCTATAGGTTGCTGGAGTAGGGTAATTCCCTTCCCTTAGGTCAGTTATGCCCTGGTAAAATCTGTGGTAAAATAGTTTCTCTTGAGGACAGGCCTTTTTGTTTTGTTTCGTTTTTTTTTTTTTTTTTTTTTTTTTTTTTAAGATTTTATTTATTTATTTGACAGACAGAGATCACAAGTAGGCAGAGAAGCAGGCAGAGAGGAGGAAACAGGCTCCCTGCTGAGCAGAGAGCCCGAAGTGGGGCTCCATCCCAGGACCCTGGGATCATGACCTGAGCTGAAGTCAGAGGCTTTAACCCACTGAGCCACCCAGGTGCCCCGAGGACAGACCTTGTTAAGAAGAATAAAATGCGCTGATGTATTTAAAAATGGCTAGCTTATCTTTCCCACTGCTGGAAGCATGAGGTGATTTTTCAGTGATCTTCACTGTGAGGACCTGGTAGAGTTCCTAGTGGTAAAACTTACAACAAAAGTGTGAGGACCCCCTCATGACTGGTTCCCTCTGGAATTTTTAACTTTCAAATTTGTCCACACTAAGCCTCTTAACAAGTCAAATATAGTTTAGGTTTTTCTCCCCTGGTACTGGTTCCCATGGAGGTTTCTGTTTATAGGTTTCTGCTCCTTAAGTTGTGACTCTCTGGATTTGCTTGTCTGTCTCCAGTTTTAAGGGCAGCAATTTGCTTTGTAACCCTTTTTCTCTGATGGATCTAAGAATTGTTAATTTTTCAGGGTTTTGCTTGTTGTTAGAATGGAGTGATGGCTTCTCAGCTGCTTTTATCCTGGTCTGGAAGTTGGAAGTCAGGGTTTTACTTTTCTTGCATTAAAAATCTGAATACCTGAAGCGTGGGAAAAGAATAATATAATATCTAGTAACTAGGAGGATCTTACATAGTATAGTCTGGAATTTTAATTTGGATAGATGAGTTCTAGGAATATTCAGAGGTTTTTTATCTGGATTGGGGGAGGCTTTTAGGAATAGAACCTATATGCTCTTAGGTCTTATTTATATCCTCAGTCAAATTCCCTGAGCCATTGGTATTGGATCTAATAATATTGTTATTTATTAAAATAGTTTATCTACGGTAAACAAATACTGTTTAGGCTGACTTTGTTTAAAAATCTTTAGTGTGACTGAGCTGAGTACGTGAATCTACATCATCTCAGTTTATATATAGGAAGACCAAAGTAGAAGAAAATCAGTGAAATGAATTCATAACTGTCTTTATATAAGCTTTCTTTACTTTCTTAATGATATAAGTGTAAGTGAAACTCTCAGAACTTGGTTGTAAAATAAGGTGAAATCTATTTTCTTATATAACTAACACTTTTCTTTGAAGACTCATCAGGAACGACTATTAGTAATCTGGAAGTAAAGTTTTCTGAAATGAGTCTCTTCAGAGATTGTGGAAAAAGTGGTATGTGCATGGAGATAAGATTACAAACATGTAAACTCTGTATCCTGTTTAGTAGAATTGAAGATGGCTTTGGAAATGTGTGTGTTTGCCTGAAGCATGAGTGATAAAATCATTTGTAAGATGTTTTATATTTATGAGAAGCGTCATAAAAGAGCACACTATACATTTATCAAGACCCATAGATCTTTACCTCAGAAAGTGGATCTTAATGTATATAGTATAAAAAATCATTTAGGAGGTTAGAGGATCCCAGGGTATATTGCAGATTGAGACAGAAACATCTAATTCTCTTAGAAATTATGAAAGAATCTCACTGAATAGAATGGGGGAGGAAAGGTGCTGACCTAATTAACTTTGGAAATGCATGGAACTTGTAAGACTGAAGGCAAAAGAAACTGAACATAAGCAGTGTACTCTAGTTGTCAATATTGCTTCCCATAGAGGTACATGAACAATTCTGATAGCACCCTAGAATGAAACAATTAAGTAAAACAAATGGTATGTGGTGGGAACCAGGTTTCTTACTCTTGGAATGGGAAGTTACAGATAAACAATGAGAGAAATTTAGAAGGATACTTATGGTAGAGGGTTACAATTGAAGACATCAGTAGGAGCTTATATTTAACATAATATACAGTGTACATTTTAAATGAGTTTAGTTAATTAACTTCAAAGCAATCAAAAGTAAAAATTTCAGCCCTGGAGTTAATGCAGTGTTTGTTTGTTTTGTATAATTAAAATAGGACTAGTAGAAAAGTATATTATAGTTAATATTTTCAGCATTTGCTTTAAAAAGTATTGTAGGATTTGTCACTTCTTACAGAATGTGGGAAAGTCCTAAGTCCATACCTGTGTATTACTAATCATATTGTTGAATGATTTCTGATATGAGGGAGATTTGATACAAATATATAACCCTTGATCTAAAGATTTTATTTAGCAGTATTTGTAATTTTCTCTAAATTACTGTTAAATTTATGTGGCATACTGCTTTCTTCTCTTTCATTCCCAAGAGGAAACACAGAAACAGAGTTTCAATGTAGGTAATACTTGTGCCTAATTTTTAATTCAATAGTTTGTGACAAGACTTGTAGAATGGCCATTTTTCAAGTCCTTGTGGGAGGCTGAGATAAACGACTATAGCATGCCATATAAGGGCTTGCGAAAATACAGGCCCTATATTTTCTTTTGATGAAAGAAAGGGCTTGAATAAAATAATTAGGGAAATATTTCTTAAAAACCTTGGAGTATCTTTGTAATTTGTATTATGCTTAGCTAATGGCATGAATGCTTACCACATTTTCTGGGAGAATGATTTAAAATAATTTATCTTGGTGTTGGGCTATGTCAGCTATAATTTTGGGTTCAGAAAATGCTGTCACAGTATCATTGAGATATGATTGATGCTTTTTCTGAATTGATGTAGATTTATCCTAGAAATATTGCTTTTCTAGAGTTTTATATATTACTTCTATTACATGTTCACTGAGTGTTCTATGATTTTATAAAGACACATCTGTATGGAAAAGTAGTACTTTGGTTTTACTGTCCTGTAACAATAAAGATTCTGATTTAGTAGTTCAGTGTAGAACTTGAGATTTGCTGAGACTGTTGGTACATTGTTTACATTTTGAGTAGCAAGGGGGGTCCAGAGTTTTCTGGAAAGGTCCAGGTTATAAATGTTTTAGTCTTTGATGGCCACAAACGGTTTCTGTTGGATGTTCTTTTTTCTTTTTCGTTCTTTTCCTTTCTCTTCCCTTCCCTACCCTATCTGTCTGTCTTGTTTTTACCACCTTTAGAAATGTAAAAACCATTTTTACCACATAGGTTCATACAAAAAGCAAGGCATGCTTTGGATTTGAACCCCTGACCATAGTTTTCCTATTTTTGCTTTAGAGAAAGGGTGTGTGCATTTAGTTGTTGACATAAGCAAAAATTCTAGAATTGGTGTTTGTTGTGACTTTCCTGCATTTCAGATGACTATATATCATTTTCTTTGACATATTAATGAAGTGAATTATCACTGATGGTTCAGAAGCTTGTTGCTGTTGTTTTCTTTTCCTTAGTTTAATTGAGGTATAATTTTACATACAGTAAATTTCACCCTTTAGTGTATGATACCGTGAATTTTGACAAATGCATACAATTGTGTATTGTCAAAACTGGAAAAAGCTGGACCCTAGTTAAAACAGTAAGGACAGAGTTTAACCATAATATATTATCGCAACATGGAAAAGAGTGCAGCATAATTGGAACCCTACTTTGATTTGTACATGAGTAACTCAGTGTTTTAGAGGGAGTAGGGAGGAGGTGAGCAGGGGTTCAGTAGAGTCAGGGGAGTGATGAATTACAAAAAGCTGGAAGGGGAGATTGGTCTATGTGAAACCATCTGGGTTGGCTAACTGGCACTTATCCAAGGTTCCTACCCTCCCACAGAGACTGGCAGACAGGGGCCCTATGTTCAAGTGTTGGCTGAAACAAATAGTAAATTCTTTTGGCAGCAATGATTTTCTCAGGCAGGCACTTTATGAGGGACTAGGGTCATCTTAGGGATGTGGCCTTGAGATGTTAGAAACTATGTTAGTATTTTGTTTAAATCTTTGCAGGTCAAAGTTGAGGCCAAGCTGAAAAAGGCCTCAGTGGAGCCTGGCTAGAGTTCGATATCAGCATTGTCCATATCAGCACCACAATTGAGATGCAGAACTATTCCATCACTCCTCAGAATTTCCTTATGCTTTGTTGTACTTAACCTTCTTGACCCCACTCTCAGCTCCTTGTAGTTACTGACTTGTTTTCTGTCCTGTAGTTTTCTGGAATGTCTATGAATGGAATCATACAGCATGTTTACAGCCTTTTGAGATTGGATTCTTTGACTCCGCGTAATACATTTGAGGTTTATCTGTGTTGTTGTGTGTATCAGTATTTTTGTTGTGGCTAAGTGGTAAGTATTACAGTTTGTCTATCCATTAATTAGTTCAAGAGCATTTTGGTTGTTTCCAGTTTGGCAGTTACAAATAAAGGTTCTTTAACTATTCATATATGGGTTTTTGTGTGAACTTAAGTTTTTTTTTTTTTTTTTTTTAAAGATTTTATTTATTTGACAGAGAGAGATCACAAGTAGGCAGAGAGGCAGGCAGAGAGAGAGAGGAGGAAGCAGGCTCCCTGCTGAGCAGAGAGCCCGATGCGGGACTCTATCCCAGGACTCTGAGATCATGACCTGAGCCGAAGGCAGCGGCTTAACCCACTGAGCCACCCAGGCGCCCCTGAACTTAAGTTTTTATTTCTCTTTCATTACTCTTGCGTAAATACCCAAGAGTCAGATTGCTGGGTTCTGTGGTAACTATAATTAACTTTATAAGAAACTGAAATTTTGCCAAAGTGGCTATACCATTTTTTATTCCCACTAGCAGAGTATGAGAGTGTGAGTAACTTTGCATCCCCACCAGTACTTGATATTGTCCGTTTCCTTTAAGCTATTCTTAAATGTGTGCAATGGTATCTCGTGTGTGTGTGTGTATGTGTTTTAAGAACTGTCAAATCAGCTTTATTATTCAGAGCAGAATTCAGAGTATACAGCATATGCATTTCATAGGTTGTTTATATTTATTATTCTAGAGATACTCAAGAAGATTCAAGTATAAATGCAGTGGAGTCTGAGCCTTGCCATGTGCTGCTTCTAAGCAGGGAGGGTGGTGTTGTCCAGCTTGGGGGACAGATGGCCCCCATTCTCAGGGCTGATTAATCCCTGGGTAAAGTCACTAATTTAGGCTCTACCTGGGTTGGCATATAAGTCAGGGTATGGCTGGTAAAACATAGGCTACTCTAGGTTTTTTTAGACAGGAGATTTTTAAAAATTATATTCCATAATTATATTATTTAAAAGTATAGCACTTGGGGCCCGCGGGTGTCTCAGTCGGTTAAGCATCTGACTCTTAATTTCCCCTCAGGTCATGGTGCTCAGGGTCATGAGGTTGAGCCCCCCCATTGGATCTGCACTGGAGATGGAGCCTGTTTAAGAGTTCCTCTTCCTCTCTCTTTGGGTTTCCCCCCAACCCCCTGCCCCTTGCATGCTTTCTTCCCCCCCCCAAAATTGTTCTTTCTAAAGCTTTTAAATTTAGCTGACAGATCTTATTTTTAAAATCAAAGTATAGTTGACATGAAGTACAATAGTTTTAAGTGTATAACATAGTGAATCAACAATTATATACATTATAAAATGCTCACTGTGAGGAGTGTAGTTACCATCTGTCGATATACAAGGTTATTACAGTATTATTGATTGTATTCCTTATGCTGTAGTTTTAATCCCTGTGACTTATTTATTAACTAAGTTTTTAATTCTTTTTTTTTTTTTTTAAGATTTTATTTGTTGATTTGACAGACAGAGATCACAAGTAGAGAGGCAGGCAGAGAGAGAGAGAGGGAAGCAGGCTCCCTGCTGAGCAGAGAGCCCGATGCAGGACTCGATCCCAGGACCCTGAGATCATGACCCGAGCCGAAGGCAGTGGCTTAACCCACTGAGCCACCCAGGCGCCCAAGTTTTTAATTCTTAATCCCCTTCATCTATTTTGTTCATATACCCTCCTTAAAACCACTTTCACTTTTGACACCAGTTGCACGTGGGGGGTCCACAGGACTAACTTTAGGATCAGTCATTCACTATTACTCTCTCAGAATTCACTGAAGGTTGTTATATGTTAGTTATGGTTTATATCAATACAAATAGAAATACCATAGAAATCAACCAGGGAAAGAGGTGCACAAGACAGGGTCCACGAGAGTTCCAAATGGGAGATTCCAGTGGAGTTAGTTGTGTGGACTGTTTACTTCTGCAATGTGTGAGAACATGCAGAATAATGTAAACCAGGTCATTACTTCCTGTTTGGCTGACTTTAGTCTCTAGCCCCTCTAGAGATTCGACCTAATCACACTGTTCATCTAGATTATCTGAGGTGGCTTATGGCCTCAGAGAAACAAAAAGACTATCTTTAGACAGAGAGTCTAAAAGACTCTTTTCAGGAAGACAGTCCAAGGGTTTAGAAATTAACCTTTGCCCTGGCTGAGGGCAAAGACCAGACCTCTCTTAGGGCAGGGTTAATCATTTATTGCATATCTGTGTTTAGAAGTATATTGGTTAATTTCCAAATTTTTAGGATTTTGTAGATAACTTTCTCTTATAGGGAGACTAGTCTAATTCTCTTGTGGCCAAAGAACGTACTATATTTCAGTTCTTTGTTACATGGCCCATATTCTTGTGAATATTCTATATATATGAGAAGACTCTTTATTCTCCTATTTTGGGGTGTTTCCTTTTCCTGTCTGCGTAGTTTTTGTTTTAGGATTAGAATTATTTGGTTTTAGAGAATTTTAGGGTTTACCAGTAGATATGTGGGCTCTGTCCTCCCTTTTGCTCCTACCTAGGAAAGATAAATTTACTCTTTTGATTTTATTAATAGTTGTAGCTTGTTCAGGTTTCTAAAAACTTGTCTTGATATAGTTTTGTAAGCGCATGTTTTTCCTGTGCTTTTCTCTGTGGTGCCTTCTTTCTTTTCTTTTTTTCTAATACTTTGGGGATTTCTTCTCCCCTTATTTTTCTTGTACTTTCTTTGGATTAGCTCTTTACTTTAAATACGTTTAGCTTTTAGTAATTTAAAGGTCTTTGGTACTGTTTTTACCTGTTTTGTGTTCTTTTGCAAACTAAATCATTGTGAAATGAACCTATTTAAAATACATTTTTCTGATGTTTAAAAAAAAGTTTTAAATAACTGCTTCTGTTTTGTTTTTTCAGTGGTTACCTTAAATTTTTTTCTTTGACTTGTTTGACTCCACGGTGAAATTAGGAGTAACTTATTCCTGCTTTTTGGCTCCAGATAGTATCCAGGTAGCTCTAAAATTAGCACTATTATCAGAAGACTGGAGATCTTCTAGATCATATTTCACCCTGATTCTTGGAGTCTCAGAAAGAAATGGAGTCAGTAATTTTGTCAAAGAGTTTTGATGTCTCCCCTACCTCCACAAAGAGTGAGTTGGCTTTGCGGTGTATCTGTCTGCCATGGGTGTCTGATTAAGGTTGAAAACTTTTCTCTGCTTGATCTATGTGGACTTGAAAAAGAGAGTAATTTGCGATAACTTTTATTTTCAGGAGTGTTTAAATGCTTAGAAGTATACCAGTTGTCCCTGGTGAAATCTCAGAATTATTAATTGCTTTTGAGTGATGAAGTTTTGTTAAAGTCATGATGGCTTCTTAAATATTGATCTCCTACTTGACTGGACCTACCTGAAGAACAAAACAAAAAAACTGTAATTACCTTAAAAAACGTTCGTTCTGTGGTCTTTTTCACACTTCAATTGGCATAGCTAAGGGTAGATGTGAGTCACACAGTGTCAAAGTTAAAGATTGTCAAAGTGACTATTTGTAGTGTATATATTTTTATGAAAATCATAGGTAACTAACATGCTTCTTCTCCCCCCCCCCCCCATTTTGGCAGCATGTTCCAAATTAAGAATAAGAGCTTTTAAGGGATATTTATTATATTCGTTTGTTCATATCCTATAAGTAAAATGAGGCTCTGGTGTGTGTAAGACCGTCAGTGAACAAGCACACTTAAAACTCCATTGAGGGTTGCCACTAAATATTTTTGTATGTAAAGAATTGAAATCTAAAAGTTTGAAAATTTGTAATAGAGATTTGAAAATCTACTTTCATCTTTATATATTTTTGGGTATTTATACTTAGTACAATTTTAGCAGTAATTGTGAAGTTTAAAAAATCCCATTTCTCAAGTTATAAAACTTTTGAGGGAAATACGGAAGACTGTTGTGTGGGAAGTAATTTATTTGATGCTTTGCTTCCTTATATAATCTTCCACCGTTTTAAGAGCTACTTATTAACTAATATTTAGGGCCAACTGGTTAGTGAGTTAAATATATTAATGCTACTATGAAAGAACAAAGTGCTATGGATAAACAGATGCTTCAAGAAATCAGATTCCTAAAAAAAAAAAAAAAGAAATCAGATTCCTCTTCACTGGTTCTAAACCCTAAGTAAATTAGAATTCCTTGAAGAGCTTTTATCTTTTTAATTTTAAAAAAATATTTATTTATTTATTTGTTTATTTTGTTGTCCACCTGTTAAAGTGATGTTCAAGGCCTGAGCAGAGTGGGGAAGTGCCCTGGAATTGGATAGGCAGGCAAGGCGGGTGGTTCACAGGCCCACACCTGACCCCAGGAGAGGATGCCAGGTGGTAGGGGCTGGCCCAGGCACATCAAGGGGAGTACCAGAAGGGTGGCCCAGGCAGGCAGACCTGTAAGGCCAGCCCTTGAGAAGGTATCTAAGCCAGGTGGTGAGTGCCCAGGCCAGAGCCTAGCCCAGGGAGGCAGGGTTGGGGCTGGTTGGTGGCTCCCAAAGCCTAGGGACTGGTGCCTCTAGGACCCTCCCCCAGCTGCTGCTGGAACACAAGGCATGTCTGCCAGCTGGACTCAAGCAGCTCCTGGAGGCAGGCATGGAGGTGGTGGTTCTTCTCTGTGAAGGTGGTCCAGGTAGGAGTCAATCTCCTCCAACATGAAGTGGATGGTGGCATGTTCTGCTTTCCCAAAACTATTGTCACCTTTTGCACCTTCCTCCACCAGCATGCCCAGGTCCCCACTGGGGCCCGACCGACACCGTGGGCTTGGATGCCATGAGGGCTGCGCTGTGATGGAACATGCTGACAGCTGGTGTCAGTTGGAAGGTCGAGGAGCTTTTAGGCAATATTGATGTGTGTGGGTCCCAACCCAGACCAAATTAATTAGAATCTCTGATGGAAGAGCCCAAGTTACTGATATTTTAAGAATTTCTGAAGTCATTTCCAAATGCTGCCAGGTTTGAAAATTGGCATCATCATTATCATCACTAGTATTACTGTTATTAGTGTATTTGTGTTTGGAGTGGAGAGCACAGCCTAAGAAACATTGTGGTCGAGAAAACTTGTATTAGTCTATTCAGGCTTCTATAACAAAGTACCATTACTGGTGGCTTATAAAGAGCAGAAATTTATTTCTCACAGTTCTGAAGGTTGGAAAACCCAAGATCAAGGTACTGACAGTTTTGGTGTCTGGTGAGGGCTGGCTTTCTACATGGCTGTTTTTCACTGAAATCCCACAAGGTAGAAAGGGGCAAGGGAGCTTTCTTGGGCCTTTTTAATAAGGGCAATAATACCATTCATGTGGGCTCCACCCTTAAGAGCTAATCACCCCAGAATCCCTACCTCCTATAATACCATCACATTGGGAGATTTCAACATAAGGGTTTTGGGGGTGAGAGACTTTCAGACCATAGCATAATTGTTAATTATAGTTACAATTCTAGCTTCTGAATATTCAAGAACTGGTTATGTCATGGTCATTATGAATTGGTGGTTACTGGGTTTTGAAGTTATGAAAGTGAGTAGTGAGTAAATCAGACAGGTTAGTTGAGTTTTCATTGTTTATGGTGGCATAAATGCCAAATTTTAATGTGAATTTGGCTTTTCTGTCATAGATTATTCCACTTTACATCAGTTTTCATCATGATAATGTTTTAGATAAGTGTACAGATGGAAGTTTCAGGATGTAATTTGCCTGATAGTTCTCTGCTAGTCATTCTCATGAATGTTGACATTGGCCCTTATGAGAGGAGTCCTAGTAGATTGAGGGAAGAGCTGTGAAACTTTTGAAACATGTCATTTGTAAGATGTTGATATGGGGAGACTTCTAACATAAGAGGCTGTGTTGGTAGAAGTGTTGAAGTGACCATCTAAACTTTAAGGTGATGCTTTTGGATGGTGTTGGATCTAAAAATGCATGTGAATATTCATAGTTTTAAGTAATAGAAATCCCCGTGGTTTAAACAGAAAAGGTATTTTTAAAGACATTATTGGGTTACTCATAAAATTTCCTAAGTTGTAGAAGAACCAGGCTTGGAGTATGTAGCCAGGTACAATGTTAATAAAAATCATATCACAGACCTGGTTCAGTGATGGCATCACTGTTAGGTGGCATATTTACCACTGTTCATACTCTCACTGATGTGAGGCAACAGATACTCCTAAAGGTGCTGGTAGTGCTTCCTTGCAAAACTGGGTTAAAGAAGGATGGATTAATTCAAACTGGATTTAATTAGCTTTTGCTTTTGCCCCCAACCTCACCAGCATGGATTACTTGTGGGCCTTGCTGCTGCTGCTTTACTGATGCTTCCTTCTCTTCCGCCTCCATTTTCTCTTTTTCTTGGTTTGTCTGATAGGCAAAACCCAAACTTTTGCCCTGATTCAGCAGGAACAATACCAAAGAAATTTGTCACTATGGATATTATAGCAGCTTTCTTATGAGGACTAATGGGGGTAGAAATCAGTTTCATTATCAGGAGTAAAGATGGTTTCTCAGAGAATGACATGTATCTAAAGAATATAGGCCCCTATAAAAGTAGGTAAGATGAGCTTGAGAGGTGAACTGAGGAAATACTCAAGGGTAAGGGCAAGATTCTCCTCAAAAACTAATTTCCAGATTCCTGTAGTGTATCAGACAGTAATTAAAGGCATGACCGAAATAATTTTATCTTGAAAAAAGAAATTCTCTTCACCAGAGCATTATAAAAAAAGTGGAGCTATCTATGTAGAGCTTCTAGCTTTGGGTGATGGGATAATCTAGCATATCCTCTGAAGTGACCCAGTAGCAAAACATGAATAGCATAATTATATTAGTATGCTGTCTACTAAATAGACTAATTTATCTATCTAAAAATAGATTTATTAGTTATAAACCAGTTTTAAATTTAGGGAAATATTGTTCCAGTAAAGCTTTACAGATATTGCTATAGAAATCTGTACAGTGGGGGATCAAAGGAAAGAGTATTCAGTTTTATTTGGGGGGCTATTTCAGATTGGCATTTCCTAGCCGAGTGAGCAGTTTTTTTCCAGGGAGAGTGTATGAATATGGGTAATAGCTTTTAGTCAATAGGAACACTACGTGCCAGACTCTAATGCCATTGCACATTCAAGGAATAGCAAACAGCTTGTAACTGGAGCATAGTAGAAGAATAATGATATTCATTAAAATAGAATTCTGCCTTTATTTTTTAAGGACATGCTTTCTGTAATAATACACACATACAGAATGGCAGGTGTCGCAGACACATTAAGCATTTGAATGCTGACTGTACATACACTTGCCATTATATGAGGTTTTATTAGGATAAGGGATAACAATAAATAAAACAATAAATAATAACAACAATAAATAAAACAAGGACCTGGAATAAAGAGGGGTAGGAGTGTGTAAACAGTCCTAATATTGTATTATTTGAAATGTACAGAGGAGAGTATGCTTGAAGGAGTCGTGAAGTGCTTCACCAAAATTTGGTGACGTTTGAACTCTTCTGAAGAATCAGGATATTTATGAGAGTGTATAGAAGGAGGAGAGAGGCCTTCCAGACAGTTAATACATCATCATTATTATATTTAGAGGAGCTGAAAATGCATCACTTATAATTTCTTCAGAAAGAGGATTGTAGATAACAGCAATTGGGGAAGATGCATAATTGGGGGATATTGAGGGTTCCAGACCATGGCAATAAAGTGGATATCACAATGAAGTGAGTCAGGTGAACTTGCTGGTTTCCCAATACATATGAAGTTATATTTACATTGTCCTGTAGTCTGTTAAGTGTGCAGTAGCATTATGTCTAAACAAACTGTGTATATACCTTAATTACAAAATACTTTGAGGAAAAAAAATACTTTATTACTAAAAAATGCTAATCATCACTTGAACTTTGAGCCAGTCATAATCACTGGTCACACATCACCATAACAAATATAATAATGGTGGGAAATTGAAATATTGGGAGAATTACTAAAATGTGACATAGAGACATGAAGTGAGCAGATGCTGTTGGAAGAAGATTCCAGTAGACTTCCTTTTTTGCAGTGTTGTCACAAGTCTTCATTTTGTAAAAGGCATGGTATCCACAGAACATAGTCTAACAAGGTATGCCTGTACTATAGCTAGCATTTTTTTTTATAATAGTAGGGAATTAAATTGATTTAGTATATTATTTATTCCCAGGTTTATAAGCTTTTTCTTCTAGTAGTATACCAAATGTTATTTCTGAATTAAGTACATTCTTTGTATTATGCCCACTAGGTTTTAAAAATTAGTCACCTAGACTGGGCATTTAAGGATCATTCTTAGCAATCTAATTTTCTCTGTGAAAACCAGTTTATACATGTAGAATTCCATTCTGATGGATATTGTCACAGCAAAGCCATCTCCATATTCTTTCTTGTCCCTTAATAGTAGAATGTTTTTCATCTGATTACTATACATTTTCCTTAAAAACAAATCCTCTAAAATGAATATTTTCACTATCTTATTAATCATCTCTTATTTTTAAGATATAATACCAACACAAATAATTAAGTAGAGGGGAAGCATGGAATTATAACACTTATTCACAGTTTTTTTCTTTGTAGTTCTATCAGGAAACATATCCTTGAAATCTCCAACCTCCTCTTCACTTAAAAGCCCAATTTACTAACCAAAGTTAAGATGGAACTGGCTCAGGGATCAGGAAGTGGATGGATATATGAATTTTGCATGGTACCTTTTCTTTTCATTCTCATTAGAGTCAGAATTTTTTTTTCTACTGGTCATAAAATTTTACCATAATTTGTCCCATTATGTTCCCATTGACCCTTACACTTTGGGGCTGGTTTGGTTTCATATGCAGTTTTTTATTGAAGTTTCTTTTGCCCTGTTACTATAGTCCAACTTTGACTATTAACATCCTTTTAAATTTATTTGCCTTTTCTATGTTGCTTTCCTTTAATTTTTATTCTAGCTTTTCTTTTACTATGTTGACTGGTTCTTTGGCTATATAAGGAAAAACAATGAGGTGAAGATGCTAATTTCATCCTTATCTGAAATCATCATGTTGCCCCCTAAACTCTGTATTCCATATTTTGCTGAATGACACCAATATGGACTCATTCAAATTTGCCAACTCTTGAGAGCCATCCTACTCTCTCTTGTTGATCTTTCTTCTCCCACACTGATCCGTCTTTCAGCTTCTGTCTTCATTAGTTCTCATTTGGAATATTTCTGTAATTTCTTCCCCTACTAGCCAGTCCCTTGGTGTTATCACCAGTGATTAAAGGATAATCTTACGACTTGACTTTTCTGCTTAGTCTTAAGTACCTTGTCACCACCTATAGGTTATACAGTTCAAACTTCTTTGTACAGCAGAATAGGTCCCTTCAGTGGGACTCCTTTTTTTTTTTTGGCCAGGTGTTCCCCACTGTAAATATACTATATGCTGCAGCTCTGCTGATCTTTTTGCTCGTTCTTGAACATGTCATGAATTCTGATGTCTTTTTCAAATGCTGTGTCTTCTTCTGGGAATGCTGTTTCTCTTTTTGGCAACTACCTAAATAAAAGTATTGTTCTTCTGGTAAGCTTTTATTGAAAACTCTTAACATTAACTAGCTTGATTGAGTATCAATTCCTTGTACTCTTATAGCACCCTCTTCATACAACTCATGCCACATTTATCACTCCTTGCCTATATGCAATTTTCATACGGGCAGTTGTTTTGCCTTGCTTATTTTTGTATTATATCAAGGGTGATACAAGGCTCCTAATAGGTATTTAGTACATTTTAAAAAATTGAGTAATATCTTGGCAGTTTATAAAACACTTCTGTGTTTTTCTATTTCCTGTGCCTCGTTCCCTTTCTATATTAAATTTATAATGAATTTTTACTTTAAATGTTAATCAAATAACATGGAAATTTTAGTATTGATGAAATTTATTATTTTGCATTTTAAATATTTGGATAAATGAAAATACCCATAAGATTCACTTAAAAATTCGAAACTTTTATCATTCTTGATAGATGTCTCCATTTCTCTTTTTGTATTTGAAGTCTATCCTTGAAGTACTATGACCTGATACATTTTTTACTGTTAAATAATGTGAGAGTTATCTATTAGCTTTGAAGAAGCAGCAGCATGTAAATAATTTTATTACTGAAATTCTTATTGAGATAATTCATTTGTTAGCTTTTTATTTCACCCTAAACTAGATACCAAATTTTTACTTATAAGTTTAATGCTTACTTAGGTTAATGACATTTGTGAGAAATACCTAAATTTTATTATACAGAATAGACAACACCACTTACTGCTGTATCCATCTGGATGGTGTGCAAATTGCTTATGTTCAGTCCATATGAGTTCTTCATAATTTATATATAAAGTGTGGTAAGTACAGTGAAACCTGTTCCAGGAGCACCTAGGAGGGAGTAATGCTGGGTAAGCTAGGATATGCTTCTATAGAGAAGAAGGTACTTTTGAATTAGCTTTTAAAAAATCATCTCTTGTTTCTTATATGTGTTCTAGGCAACTTTAATGAGATATAATTTATATGCAGAAATATGCATATTTTTATATTTATAAAAGTTTGATGTTTTGATAAATGTATATGTCTACCATTACTCCCCCCAAATTTTCCGTCACCTCACTCCAGAAAGCTGTCCTGGCCCCTTCAAGTCAACCTCTGTTTCCACTCTAGTAACTACCGATCTGATTTCTATCACGATAGATAAGTTTTGCTGTATCTAGAACTTCATCTAAGCGTCATGAAGTAGGTACTCTTGAGTCTAGTTTCTTTTCTTTTGCCTAATTTTAAAAATCCATTCTTGTTGAATGTAAGAATAGTTACTTTGTTTGTATTGCTAAGTAGTATTCCACTGGATAAATATACCAGAGTTTATGTATCATCCTGTTAATGGATATTTATGTTGTTTCTTGTTTTTAGCTGTTATAAGTTTCTTTGAATTTGCATATACAGTTGTTGAGTGGATATGTTTTTATTTTTCTTGGATAAATACCTAAACATGAAATTGTTGATTCATAGAGTTTATAAGTTTATAAGATACTGCCAAACTGTTTTCCAAACTGATTATACTAGTGGTGTATGACAGTTTCAGTTGCTCACTTGTCACCAACACTTAGTATTGTTAATCTTTTAAATGTTAGCCATTCTAGTGCATGTGGAGTTGGTATGTTACTATGGGGTTATTTATTTTTTATTTTTGTTACTGTAGTTTTAATTTGCATATCCTTGATGATTGTTGAAATTGAGCATCTTTTTATGTGCCACTTGTCTACTCATGTGTCTTCTTTTGTGGAGTATCTAGTAAAGTCTTGTGTCCATTAAATAAATTTCAAGTGAAATTTACCTACATTACATTTACACTTTTTGGACTAGTATTGCTTGGGATAATAGCCCTCTCTGATTGTTTGCTGTGGAGAGCACTCTTATTTTTGATAACATTCCTGGGCATAGACTTTTCCATTACTTCAAATAAAGTCAGCATTCTCTTGCAGAGCCAGGTAGCAAGGTCTGTTGTGTCTGCTCAGGGTAGAACTTTGGTGCCATAAATCTAGCAGCGTGGATGGCGGTGCAAGTAACTTGTCACATTGACAACTTGAATTGTCACTTTTCCTCTGAGAGTTAGTAGATTTTCTTGAGTAAATGCTTCTCATCTTGTTGTTTATCCTTTGATCAATTTTCAGAGACTAATTATTTTTTACTATCTTTTCTTAGTTTTTCTTTGGTTTTAGAGGAGAGCCTCTGTGTATTATTTTTAGTTTTCCTCTAGTCTTTATCTCCACTGTAGCCAATCCCTTCTTCCTTAGCAGTCCTATTCCCCAAACCTCACAAAGCTAGTCATTTCACCTCCAGTATTCAAAGTCTTGAAGTATCTTTATGTTACTCTCAGAATAAAATCCAAAAATTTTAATATGGTCTAATATTGTCTGGCTTGTTTTTTTATATAGTTTTACCTTGCATAAATCTAATCATTCTCCTGCTCCTCATTCTGGATGATATCCAGTCGTTATCCTCATTTTAGGGAATACTTTGCTTTCTATTCCTTATAACTTAAAGCTCTGACCTGTGATAAGAATTGTCTTTGGAATCTGGGGGATGTAGGTTTGAATTTCTGTTCCCCATTTATTAGCTCTCTGACTTTGAGCAGTATACTAACTTCTGAATTGTTTCATCTGAAATACGGTGATGGACAAATAATATTTCATAACACTGCTTAAGTGAGATAAAGTATATAAAACCATTAGCACAATGCCCTGTGTCTAGGAAGTATGTTATTCCCTACTTCATACTCTCTTCCCATAATTTCATTGAGTAAGCAGTTTATATGAAATATCTATTTGTACAAATGGAATCATCTTAATTTACTATTTCACCAATTTTTTGAGTAAAATTTATACTTGAATTTTAGTTGTGCCTGAACACATTTATTGAGTACATAATATCTAGTTCATAGCACCCTCGTTACCTTTAAAAATATGTCTTTGGGGGAGCCTGGTTGGCTCAGTTGGTTAAGCATCCAGCTCTTGATCTCAGCTCAGGTCTTAATCTCACAGTTGTGAGTTTGAGCCCTGCATTAGGATCCACACTGGGCATGGAGCCTACTCCATGAAATATAGTATACTAAGAGTTTTACCTTTAACAAAGAAAATTTTTTTTTTTACCTCTGGAATGAGACTATTAATAGGAGACTTCCATTTTTTTTTGTATTTTGAAAAAATTTTAAACTTGTAGAATAGAAGCAAAAATGGTACAATGAAATCCTATATACCCTAACCTCATACCCTAACCTCAGTACAATGATCATATTTAGGAAATTAACATCAGTACATAGCTGTTATACAATTTGACAATCCTTCAGATTTTGCGAGGTTTCCCAATAATGTCTTCATAGCGCTTCCCTCAACTGATCAGTCCAGAATTATGCACTTTATAGTTGCCATGTTTCTTTATTGCCCTCTGATCTACATTGTTTCTCAGCCATCCTTTTCGTAACATTGATATTTTCAAAGACCAGTTGTTGTCTAGAATTTTCATCAATTTAGTTTTCTCCCTTTCCTCGTAATTTTGGTGAGGTTACAGATTTTTTTTTTTTTGCAAGAATACAATGCAAGAGAATATTCATGAAATATGGTTTGTCCTTTGCAAGTATGTCACATACATGACACCAACTTGTTCCCTCTTTCATTGATCATGTTAACTTAGATGATGGGCTTAAGGTAGTGTTCAGCACATTTATTTTCTCTAAAGTTACCATTTTCCCCTTTGTCCTTAATAAATAATCTGTGGGGAGATACACGGAGACAGTGTAAATACCCTTTTCCTCAGTAAACTCTGATCACATAGTTTTTTGCATGCTGATGATGCTTGCCTAAATCAGTCTTACCAGGGTGGTGACAAAAAGGTAGATTATTAAAATTTTGATAATTTCTAAGGGTTTCAGTAGTAGTGTTTTTGAGAAAGCTTTCTTTGTCTAATAGTGATAATTACAAAATACTGGGCTGTTAACCTGCTTATATCATGGGTTTATTTGTTTATATGGTTTTTAGGTTCATGTACTGGACAGACTGGGGAGAAGTACCAAAGATAGAACGTGCTGGAATGGATGGTTCAAGTCGCTTCATTATAATAAACACTGAAATTTACTGGCCAAATGGACTGACTTTGGATTATGAGGAACAGAAGCTTTATTGGGCAGATGCAAAACTAAATTTCATCCACAAATCAAATCTGGATGGAACAAATCGGTAAGATGGCCTCATAAATTTAATTTTAAATTTTAGGTAAATATCATGGTGTTTTAATATCATAATCAGATTATAAAGGCTAACTTTATTAAGAACTTAATGTGTTTTTGGCTGAATGTCAAAGAGGAAGAAGAGCAGACTTTTAGTTTGCTCTCAAAAAGAGGTAACTACATTTTCATCTGTCTTGGTAGGATTTAGAATTTACAGACTGTATTTTCTTTTTCTTTACTCTGAGCTAATTTAGTTCTTTAGTGATTCTTAAACAGGGATAATTTTTCTCTCCCAGAGTGTGGGAAATTTTGGTTAACGAGGAGTGGGAGTGTTGCTGGCATTTTACTTTTAGTTTATGGGGGGTCAGAGATGGTAAACATCCTGTGGTGTGCTGGACACCCTGAACAACAGTTATCCTACTTAGAATTATCCATAGAGCCCCTAGGTGCTGCTCAATATGATTTCTGTTGCAACTACTTACCTCTGCTGTTGTGGTGTGAAAGCAGCTGTAGATAACACATCTATGCCCATTCCCTTATGTATTTAGTAAAACTTACTTACAAAACATATGATAAGTCAGTGGGCTGTGGTTTGCTGACCCCAGGACTAGGAAGAAATCTGAATGCATGCTGCACACCAATATTCAAGGAAGACAAAGTTATAATACATAAACATGGAATTTCTAGTCAGATCATGTTCAGAATTTTAAGGATACTATCTATGTTCTTGTGTTTGAACGATTATTTTGGTTTCTAGTAGTCTCATTCTTAAGGTCTTAACAGAAACAGAGAGTCTTAGGAGCAGTTGAAGGCATTTTTTCCAAGTGTGAACATTTGTGAGTTATCTGAACTATGAATCAGGAAACATTTAGAAGTATTGAAAATCATGAAAGAATTTAAAGAATTTATTAAAATAAAGTTTTTGGAATTATGGAATTGAAGTTTTTTTGTTTTTGTTTTTGCCTCGTTTTAAAAGAATGGAAAGGGGTGCCTGCTTGGCTTTGTCACTAAGCGGCTGCCTGCAGCTCAGGTCATGATCCCAGGGTCCTGGGATGGACCCTCGCATCGGGCTCCCTGCTTGGTGGGAAGCCTGCTTCTTCTCCCATTCCCCCTGCTTGTGTTTCCTTTCTCACTGTCTCTCCCTGTTAAATAAATAAAATCTTCAAAAAAAAAAAATGAAAAGACATACAAAATGGTTTAAAAATAAATAGAAATAAGATGAGAAATAATAAGTATATGATGAATATAAAAACACAATTTCTTTGTTTGAACTTCAAATTTGGCTTTAAGAGGGATGGTAGGAAGTAAATCTGGCCATATCATTGTTTTTTTGACTTCCTCAAAATACACAAAAACTAATGAATAGCAAATCCAGAAACATACCATGAAACTAACCTCAGGCATCCAGATGAAAAAGCAGGTGTAAGAGCAAACCACTAAGAGCTGTAGCACCTCCATAGCGTTACTGTTTGTACAAGAGTAAGCTGAGAGAATTGAGTGGGGTGTTTCACAGATCTTAAAAGCAGGAGACCTCCAAAATAGCCTCAACTATTTACTAGATAATGTGGTGGACTATATTAAGAGCAGCAGCTGAAATGAGGTGGGGAGGGTTGCCCACTCCAGTATCAGCCAAGTACAATGTGTTCATGGTAAAGACAGGATAGAGCAATTTGGCTCCAAAGAATTCTTGAAATGGAGCTGCTAAAGATCTCTACCAGCGCACAGGGTACTGCACTGAATGGAAACAAAATTGAATACAAGAGTGGCATAAAAATTGAACAAAACAGGGAAAATTAGAGGATCAAAAAAGGAAGGAAAGAGAAGGTTCAGATAAGGATAGGCTGAGAAAGAGCTGGGAGGTCTCAGAAAGGAAGCTACCATATTGTTTAACATTACATGAAAACAACAGAAGAGTGAATTCTGTAGAAAAACTGCCTTAAACACCATCTTCTAAAATTTCAGGAAAACTAATTATCCATAAACTTGAGACACACAGCAGTATCAAAGTAAAAATCCCATTTAAGGTTATTATAAAGAACATCTTATATTTATAACAGTATTTTAAGCTAGTAACAACTTTGAATGCATCTTAAGCTTTATAGTTTTTACTCTTCCTCCCACATTTAATGTTTCTGATGTCACAGTTCACATCTTTTTACCTTATTCATCTATTAACACATTATAGTTATTTTTACTATAATTTTTTAACCTTCATACTAGATTTGTAAGTGATTTGCCCAACAGTATTACAGAATTAGAGTATTCTGAACTTAACTATGTATTTACCTTTTTACCAGTAAGATTTATACTTTCATGTTTTCTTGTTAGTAATTAGCCTCTTTTGTTTCAGCTTGGGGAAGTCCCTTTAACCTTTCCTATAAGGCTGATGTAGTAGTGATTAACTCCTTCAGCTTTTCCTTGTCTCAGAAATTCTTCATTTTTCTTTCCATTCAGAGAGCTTTGCTAGGTAGAGTAGTCTTGGTTGGCAGTTGCCACCCTTCCACCTTGGCACTTTGAATATATTTTGCCAAACCCTCCTGGCCTCCAAAGTTTCTGCTGAAAAATATGCTGATGGTCTTATGGGGATTACATTGTGTGAAACAAGTTCTATTTCTGCTGTTGTTCTTCTTGTTTTTTAACTTTTGATATTTCAGTTATAATGTGTCTTGGTGTGATTTTTTGGGGGGGGGGATTCATCTTACTTGAAAGTTTATGCATTATATTTGGATGTCTGTTTCTTTCCCCAGGTTAGGGCAGTTTGGGGGCATTTTCTTTCAATAAACATGTGGCACCTTTCACTTTATCCTATCTTTCTGGGACCCTTATCATGTGAGCAGTGGTCCACTTGCTGGTCTCCTAAAGCCATCTTCATATTTATTCTTTTTTCTTTCTGCTTCTTTGGATGAGTTCTGTTGCCCAGTCTTTGAATTTGCTGATACTTTCTTCTACCTGATCTAGTCTGTTGAACTTTTCTATTGAGTTTTTCAATTCAGTTTGAATTCTTTTCCTCTCTGATTTTCTTTTTTTTTGTTTTGTCTTTCCTGTATTTTCTGTCTTTGTTGAAATTCTCACCCTTTTCATGTATTGTTCTGCTCACCTTAGTGAGCATTTTTATGATTGTTATTTTGAAGTCCATCAAGTAACTCATGTATCTTTGTTTCATTAAGGTCTGTTTCTGAGTTTTAACTTGCTCTTTTGTTTGGAACATATTCTTTTGTTTCTTCATTTTTCTTGACTCTCTGTGTTGGTTTCTATACATTAGATAAAAAAGGCTCCCTTCTTAGTCTGGATGGAATGGTATTCTGTAGAACATGAACCTTATCTTATCAACATCCTGGTCTGAGTTCTTGGTTGTTTCTCAAACTTTTGTGATTGCCCAAACTGCTTTCTTTATTCTTAGTGGGACTTCTTTCTTTATTCTTTATTCTTAGTGGGACTCCCCAGTGTGCCAAGATTTGCCAGGTGTTCCAAAGGGGAAAATCACAGCACCTAGATGTAGGTAGGTTGATTGGAAGCTGGATCCCCCACATAGTAGCTGGGAAAGT
Source organism: Mustela lutreola (assembly GCF_030435805.1). Lineage (NCBI taxonomy): Eukaryota > Metazoa > Chordata > Mammalia > Carnivora > Mustelidae > Mustela > Mustela lutreola. The sequence goes on from NC_081297.1 coordinate 95,544,758, forward strand.
ATATAGTTAGGGGTCTTCCAGAGACAGACTTGGAGATGGACATTTTGTCTGCTCCCTCTGCCCTGGACCCAGGTATACAGCCACTGAAGAGGTTGCTATTTAACCCATATTTAAGAACTACTTCATTGCCTCAGTCCTGTGCGAAGTATGAATGCAGGCCCCATTGACTTTCAGAGACGGGTGATCCAGGGGCTCTTCCTTTGGGTGATATTTATAAAAGCTAGGGACACCAGATGTGTGTATAAGCTGATTGTGTAGAGATACTTGAGATTTGGATTGAGCTGGAGAGAAAAGGTGGAGGTGGTGTCTTCAGACTTCTCTGGTCTCCTGGGAGGATTGCTGTCAGCCCCTGGATGTCTGCTAAATTAGAAGCCTGACCTTATATTTCCTACAGGGAAATACTGGGGCATGGATCTTATTATTTCCTCTTCACTGAACCCTGCTGTGGCCAGTGTTGTACGTAAACCTCCTGGTAAAAACCAAAAGCAAAACATCTGTATAAATAGAAAAGATTAATAGGAATCTGAGCATACTACTATAGAAATTCAAATCACAAAGAAAGCAGAGAAGAACAAAGGAACAAATGGAATACAAAATAGCCAGAAAACAATGAAATAAATGACAATATTAGGTCTATACCTATCAGTAACTACATAGAAATGGACTAAATTCTTAAGTGAAAACATGTTGAGTGGCTGAATGGATAAAAACACAAGACTCACTATATTGTCTGCCTAAAAGAGACTTTAGTTTTAAGAGAACACACAGTCTGAAAGTGAAGGAATGGAAAGATACATTACATGTGAATGGAAACCAAAAGGAAGCAGGGCTTACTGATATCACACAGTGATACTGATATCACACAGAATAGACTTTAAGCCACAGACTGTAACAAGAGACAAAGAATGTCTATTATATAATGATAATGGGGGTAGTCCAATAAGAGGATATAACTTTGTAAATATTCATACACTCGACATCACAGTGCCTAAATAACATAAAGCCAACATTAACAGACTTAAAGAGAGAAATAGGAAGCAATGCAGCAATACTAGGGAGCTTCAGTATCCTGCTTTAAGCAACAAAGAGATCACCTAGGCAAAAAATCAATAAGGAAACATTGGCCTTAAATTACCTGCTAGCCTGGGTGGACTTAAGAGATGTTTAAAAACAGTCCATCCAATAGTACCAGAATACACATTTTTCTCAAGTGCATATGAAACATTCTCCAACATAGGTCATATGTTAGTCCACAGACAGGTCTTAATAAATTTAAGAAGGTCGAAATCATATCAGGCATTTTTTCTGACCAGTGGTATGAAACTAGGTATCAGTTATAAGAAGAAAAGTGGAAAATTATTACCTCATACCCATTAGAATGGCTGTTACGAAAAAGACAAGAAATAAGTGTTGGCAGGGATATGGAGAAAAGGGAACTCTTGTGCCTTGTTGGTAGGAATGTAAACTGGCACAGCCACTATAGAAAACAGTATGGAGATTCCTTAAAGAAAAAGAACTGCCATGTGATCTGGTAATGCCACTTCTGGGTATCTATCTGAAGAAAACAGAAACACTAACTTAAAAATGCATATGCATTCCCATGTTCTTTGTAGCATTATTTATAATAGCCAAGGTATGGAAACAACAACTTAAGTGTCCTTTGATGGATGAATGGATGAAGAAAATGTTTGTGAATTCCAAAAGTATTTTTATTCAGAAATAAGAAAGAATGAAATCTTACCATCTGGAATAACATTATGCTAAGTGAAAGAAGTAAGACGAAGATAAATACTGAACTCACTTATATGTAGAATTAAAAAAAAAAGAAAAGAAAAAACCCACAAAACCACCAAAGCTCATAGATACATGGAATAGATTGGTGATTGCCAGAGGCAGGAGTAGGGCATGGTCAAAGGACGGATGGAAGGAGTCAGAAGAAAAAGGTACAAACTTTAATTATGAAATAAATAATTCAGGGGGATATAACGTACTGCATGGCAACTATAATTAATAATACTATACTGCATACTTGAAAGTTATTAACAGTAAATGTTAAGTGTTCTCCTTATAAGAAAAATACTCTATGTATGGTGATGGGTGTTAACTAGATTTATTGTGGTGATTATTTTGAAATACATGAAACTAATATAATCCCTGTTATTCCTTAGTTTAAAAAAAGTTAAAAATTGGAAAATTTGCACATATATGGTGATTAAACAAGATCTTCCTGAACAATCTGTGGGTCAAGGGAGGAATCAAAAGGGAAATAAAGACATGTCTGAGACAAATGGAAATGGAAATGCAGTATTCCAAAACTTAGAGTACAACAAAAGCAGTCCTAAGAGGGAAGTTTTATAGTAATAAATGACTACATTAAGAAAAAAAAGATCTCGGGCGCCTGGGTGGCTCAGTGGGTTAAAGCCAGTGCCTTCAGCACAGGTCATGATCTCAGGGTCTTGGGATCAAGCCCCGCATCAGGCTCTCTGCTCAGCAGGGAGCCTGCTTCCTCCTCTCTCTCTGCCTGCCTCTCTGCCTACTTGTGATTTCTGTCTGTCAAATAAATAAATAAAATCTTGGAAAAAAAAAAAAGAAAAGAAAGATCTCAAACAACCTTAATTTAGAACTCAAAGAACTAGATAAGAAACTAAGCCTGGAGTTACCAGAAGGAAGGAAATACTAAAGAATTAGAGTGGAAATTCATGAAATAGAGACTCTAAAGATGAAGGAAAAGATCTGTCTGATCAAGAGCCCTTCTTGAAGAATGGAACAAAATAGACAACCCTTTAGTTAGACTTAACAAAAAAGACTGAAATCAGAAATGAAAGAGAAGACATTACAGCTGATATTGCACAAATACAAAGGATCAGAAGAAACTACTATGAACAAGTATATACCAACAAATTGAATAACCTAGAATATATGGGTAAATTCCTGGAAACATACAGCCTATCAAGACTGACTCATGAAGAAATAAAAAATGTGAATGGACCAATTACTTGTAAGGAGATTGAATTAGTAATGAAAAACCTTCAACAGACAAAAGTCTAGGACCAGATTGCTTCACTGGTGAACTCTACCAAACACTTGGAAGAAGAATTAATAACAGTCCTTAAAATCTTACACAAAATAGAAGAGAGGGGATCTTTACTCATTTTATGAGGCTATTATATTACCCTGATAGCAAAACCAGACAAGGAACCTATAAGAAAAACTATGGACCAGTCTTCCTAATGAATATAGATGCATAGATCCTTAAAAGACACTAGCAAACCAATTCAATAGTACATTAAAAGGATCATACACAATGATCAGTGAGATATATTGCATTGACAAAACGCAGTATTCATGACAAAAGTCTTAACAAAATGAGTATGGAGGGAATGTACCTTAACATAGTAAAAACCATATATGACAAACCCATGGCTAACTATATTCAAAAGTAAAAATCTGAAAGCTTTTTTTTCTAATCCAAAGAAGATAAAGATGTTCATTCACTCTTGCTGTTATTCAGTTTAGTACTGATGTTCCTAGCCAGTGCACTTAGGCAAGGAAAAGAAATAAACAGCATCCATAAATGAAAGGATTAAGTAAAACTGTCTGTATTTGCAGTTACATGTTATATGATGTTATATAAAGATAATTGTAAAACCACCACAAAACTATTAGAATTAATAAATTCAGTAGAGGTACAGGATACAAAATCAATATGCAAAAATCAATTGCATTTCTATACACTAGTAACAGACTATCAGACATAGAAATTAAGAAAACAATTGTATTTACAATAGCATAAAAAAAATATGTATATAGCCCACAGTAATCCATTTAACCAAGGAAGTGAAACACTTGTAACCTGAATATTATAAGGCACTGATGAAAGAAATTTGAAGACACAAATAGATGGAAAGATAATCCCTGCTCATGGGTTTCGAGAATTAATTTGTTAAAATCCCCATAGTACCCAAAGCCACCTACAGATTAAGTGCAATTTTTATCAAATTCCAATGAAGTGTTTCACAGCAATAGAATAAACAACCCTAATATTTGTATGGAACCACAAAAACCACCTATTAGTTTTGAGACACCATGCTCCCTGATTTCAAACTGCATTGCACAGGCTACAATAATGAGAACAGTATGGTGTTGGCATAAAAACAGACATAAAGATCAGTGGAACAGATTAGAGAGCCCAGAAGTAAACCAGTGCATATATGAACAATTAATTTATGACAGAAGGGCCAAGAATGTACAATAATGTAAGGATAGTCTCTTCTTCAATAAATGATATTGTCAAAATTGGGCAGCTGCACAAAAGAGTAAAACTGGACCTGTTTCTTACACCATACACAAAAATCAACTCAAAAATAAGTTAAAGACTTAAATTTAAAACCTGAACCCATAAAACTCCAAGAAGAAAACATGGGATAAACTCCTTGACATCATTATTGGTGGTGATTTTTGGATTTATCAACAAAACAAGTTGGATAAATAAATAAACAAGTTGGACTACATCAAACTAAAAAAGCTGCATGGTAAAGGAAACAAAATGTCAACAAAATGAAAAGACAGCATGCAGAATGGGATAAAATATTTGTAAATTATATGTTTGAATAAGTTGCTAACATCCAAAACATGTAAAGAACTCATGTAGCCTGATAGTAAAAAAATGTCATTAAAAAGTGGGCAATGGAACTTAGTTTAATTTTTCCAAGGAGGATTTGCACATGGCTGTCAGCTGCAGGAAGAGCTCAGTATCACTAATTATCAGAGAAATGCAAATTAAAACAACAGTGAGTTATCACTTCACACTTAGAATTTCTGTCATCAAAAAGTTAAGTATTGGCAAGGATGTCGAGAAAAGGAAACTTTTTTGCACTGTTGATGGGAATTGTATATAGGTGTAGGCAGCTTGGAAAACAGTATAGAGGCTCCTCAGAAAATTAAAAATATCACTACCATGTGACCCAGTAATTCCCTTTTGGGTATATTTCGAAAGTAAATCAAAATAGGTTCTTGAGGAGATACTTACACCCCCATGTTCATAGCAGCATTATTTATAATAGCCAGTACCTAAAAATGTTTATGTCTGTCAATAGATGAATAGATAAAGAAGATGTATGTATATATTCAGTGCAATATCATTCAGCCATGAGAAAGAAGGACATCCTGCTATTTGTGATAACATGGGTGGACCTTGAGGACATTAGGTTTAGTGAAACAAGCCAGGTAAAGAGAAATACTGAATGGTATCAGATATTTTTGGACTTTTTTTTTTTTTTTTTTTTAATGTTAAACTCATAAAAACAAAGAGCAGAAAAGTGGTTGCCAGGGGTTGAGGGGATGGTGTAAATAAGAAGAGGTTTTGTAAAAGGGTATAAACCTTAAGATAGAAAATGAATAAGGTCTGAGAATTTAATATATAACATTGTACTTGGAGTTGATAACGTGAGTTCAAGCCCCACATTCGAGCCTCCATGCTGGGCGTGGAGCCTACATCAAAAAAAAAAAAAAGTTCAGAAATGAGAAGGGATGACAGAACTAAGAATTATAACTAAAAGAAGAAAAATTATTTGAGTAAAGGTAGTTAAATTGGAAGGACCGAAGAGTGAGTAAACAGAAAAGATCTTCGGAGTTGAAAAGGAAGAAAAATCTGAAGACCAAAATGAAATGTAAAAATATAAAAAGGGTGGGAGAGGAAGTAACTAATATTGAAGATAGTCAAAGAAGAAGCAACACAAATAGAAGACCTTTTTAGGAAGATAACCAAAGCAAGGAAATAGAATACATAAGAAAAACTATAAGTCAGGAAAAATTACTTAAAACAAGATTTTAAAGTTCAGTTTGAAAGAGAGAACACTATTGGGGGCACCTGGGTGGCTCAGTTGGTTAAATGCCTGACTCTTGATTTTGGCTCAGGTCATAATCTCAGGGTTGTGGGGTGTCCACTTGAGATTCTCTCCCTCTGCTCCTTCCCTGCTTGTGTGTGCTATCTCTCTCTCTCAATTAAATAAATAAATCTTAAAAAAAAAAAAAAAAGCAAAGAAAAGAAAACACTATGTACCTGAGAATAATAGTCAAAGCAAACAACACCAAGACATATTCTAGTAAAATTATTCTATAGAGAAAAAAGTATTCTCTTGGCCTCTAAAATAAATTACTTAAAAGGAAAAGAAAACTGAATTAGCATCAGACTTTCCCACAGTTTCACTTCATGTCAGAATTAAGTGGAGTAGTATTTTCAAGATTCTCAAGAGTAAGAAAATGTGAGGCAAGCTTTTTTTTTTTTTTAATACATTATAACTGACTCTATCCTATAAAGCCACTATTACCAGCATGCAGGAAGTCAAAAAATACAATTTCCCTGAATCATTCCTGAAAATGTGCTAGGGTCTGAGCTTTAGACCAACAAAATGATGAGTGAGATATCAAAAAAGGTTTGATGAAGCACATTAAATATATAATTACTTGTAATATAAAAACTAAAGGAGGATTCAAATTCGGAGAGTATAATATGTAACAGTTATTTTTAGATAAGGTAAAGTATGACCTAAAAAACTGGAGGGAGAATAGAGGGTACTATATACAAAAACTTTGTAGAACTCTTCATAGTAACTACATTGGTATATTAATACTCATTCTGAGGTTTGTTTTTTTAAGACTGTTTAATGTTGGATTAAGTGAGTAATCATTGAGTGTATTCTATTGCCCTTGCATATGCAGGATTTTCAGTATGAAAGGAAGTAAATATAATACTGTAGAGCCCTGTTAAGTAAGGAAAACTGATAATTCTGAATTTCACTTAGAAGTACTGGGCACCTGGTGGCTCAGTGGGTTGAGGCCTCTGCCTTCGGCACGGGTCATGATCCTGGGGTCCTGGGATCAAGCCCCGCATGGGGCTCTCTGCTTGGTGGGGAGCCTGCTTCCCTCTCTCTGCCTACTTGTGATCTCTCTCTGTCCAAAAAAAAAAAAGAAGTACTGGCATGAGCTTATAAGGTATTTTATGTTACACAGATAAATACACACAAATATGTTTATTTCGTAACTATTAGCACTGAAGTGGAATAGGGGGAATAAAAGCACCCATGTTATATTCTTGGGAAACTGTTCCATCTTAAAAAATATATATACCTTTCAGATGAAGTTGTTTCTGTGTCTGTGGCAAGAAATACACAAGATGAGTGGGAATGTATGTCATACCAGATAGTAAAGAACTGTTAAGAGACTCTAGGGTTGTTTTAGTAAGCCTGGAGAAATAACTTGAGGAGCCTCTCTCAGTTCAAGAATGGAAAGAAACTCATCAAGTGTGTTTAAATCCTTGAGTTCATAATGATACTGTAGAAAGGAAGTGGTCCATTGGAGAGGATGGTAGGGAACCAATTCATCATTATTCCTAATGTTGGTAAAAAGGAAAAGAAGCAATTTATTTTCCCTTTCTTCCTACATGAATCTACCAGTAGCTAACAAAACAGTAGATAGGGGAAAGCTGTTCCCACTAATATATGAAAAACAAGTGATACTATTAGAACATCAGCAAAGGAACTATTGGATCTAGGCAGTGAACGTGAGTGGCTGCTAACATCACAACTAGGAAAAGAATAGACATTATTTGCCTGCATTTGGAGGAAAAGTGCACTGTTTCATTTTGCCAAAGGTATCAGTTCAGCATGAGTCTGATTGAACTTGGAATTTGCAGGAAAAACAGAGGACAGAGGAACATAGTCAGCTGCTGTTTGAGTTTGCATCAGTGGCTCTGGACCCAGAGGTTAAATATATCCCAGGTCCTTCAACAGATGAGCTATAAAGAATGATGATGGAACCTGTAGATTAAAAGAGACTGAAAAGAGCGTTGAGGGAGGATGAGTAGGCCAACCACAGGGTTTTTAGGGTAATGAAAATAATTCTGTATCATACTATGATGATGGATACATGTCGTGCATTTGTCCAAATCTGTAGAATGGACAATATCCAAGACTGAACCCTAAAGTAAACTTTGGTCCTTGGGTGATTATGATGGTAATCATAAACCAGTGTAGTTTCATCAAGTGTAACAAAAGTTACTTTTTTTTTTTATACTACAAAAGTGGTACAAAAGTACCATTCTGATGGGGGATATTAATGGTGGAGAAGACTGTGCATGTATAAGGGCAGGAGGTATATGGAAAATTTTCTGTACATTCCCTTCAATTTTGCTGTGAACCTAAAGCTGCTCTAAAAAAATAAAGTCATGAGACTTAACAGACATAGGAAACTAAAAACAACAGGTGGCCAAGACTAAACTTTTCTGTGGATGCACACTCAGCTAATAAAACTAAAAAGTAAAAGATTGCTGTAAAGTCAGAATAGTGGTTACTTTGAGGAGAAGGAAGGGTCGAGACAGGGTCCATGAAGAGTTTTCTGAGGTTGTTAGGAAATTTCTTTCTTGATTTGGGTGAAGGTTACACTGGGTTTTTTTCTGTATCAGTCTTATTTTATAATAAAAAGGTAAAAAGCAAGTTATATTGAAGCTTCTCAGCAGGTAGAGGAAAATGAATCACCAGCACACATTGGAAAGGTGGAAACTTAGAGGAGTTCTTTGCAAGAGAATGTTTTCATCAGATTAAATTCGATGAAAAAAAAATTGACATGTAGTCACTAAAGGATGTAATGTACTTTAAAAATGCAGTTTTTGTGTATATGTTAATTTTATATTACTTTCCCATGGTGGTCTCTGTTTAAAATTGGGGCATAATACAGTAGAGGTAATTCTACAAATGGGATAGACATCTTCTGGAAGTTAAGATAAGAATAGACCTTGGAGTACCCAGGGAAGGAATAAACTCTGTATGCCTTTAGTCTTCCTTCAGTGATCAGTGTTTTGATTTTTGCTTTTGATAGAAGCATGTAGCAGACCACAGTACCTAGTATTTTTTAGGAATTCAGTGAATGTGGGCCAGATGATATTATTTATTACAGAAGAATAATTGTGTGCAGTTCTTTATGAAAATGGTGCTTTTGACTAGTCATTAGCAATGCATGATATTTTTAGCTACTCTTCTGGTGATAATGGATTTGTCCTTAAACTTCTACACTTTTGAGTTCTTTTTGAGACGAACACCAATACATTTGTCAGAAAGCCTTACAAATACTTGAGGAATGCAGTTTGGTCTTGGAAGGAGTAAGCTAATTGATCCTCAGTTGAGAACAATATACTTAACCTTAGGTCAGTTACTTTCTGCAAAGAAACCTCACACAAAAGTAAAAAAAAATTATCTTAACCGGTTCAGTTCTGGGAAAAGCTACATAATTGTTGATTCCAAATCTGAAAAACCCACATGAGCTGTACAATTTCCATGATGAACTTCAAAGATTCATTTCTGCCCCTCTTCCTTTAAAGAAAATAAATAACAGGAATTTATAGTGTATACTTAGTTATTTACATTTGTATATCTCCTTTCAAACAGTCTTCATATAAGCTGTGCAATGTAGCTTTAAGTATCATTTGCCTTTAGACACAGGTTACTCAAAGCTCTCATAGGCATTTCCTAACATACATTAATATTCCTAAACACTATCTCTGCAGAAGATACATCACCTGTAAGAGTGTTATGTGCTTTGTGAGATATAAAATTCATAGTTCTTTGATCTTCAGTTGCAACAGGGGGAAAACTTCAATATATATCTTTGGGAAAACTACAATATTTAGTTTTTAAGAAAATTGTCAAGGTGCGCCTGGGTGGCTCATTCAATTAAGTGTTCAACTCTTGATCTTAGCTCCGGTCTTGATCTCAGGGTTGTGAGTTCAAGCCCCGCATTGGACTCCATGCTGGGCATGGAGCCTGCTTAAAAAAACAATTATCAATATACAGTTGACTCTTGAAAACAAGGGTTTGAACTGCACAGGTCCGCTTACTTGTGTATTTTTTAAATAAATACAGTACAGTAAATGTATTTTGTCTTATGATTTTCTGAATAACATTTTCTTTAGCTTACTTTATTATAAGATATAAATAAAGATACATATACAAAACATTGGTAAATTGGCTATTTATGTTATCAGTAATGCTTCTGATCAACAGTAGGCTATTCTTGTTAAAGTTTGTGGGAGTCAAAAGTTATGTTTGTATTTTCAGTTGTGTTGGGGGTCATTGCCCCTAAAAGTTCCAAAGGAATTTTTGAATGTATGTGTGCACACTTAAAAAAAATAAACAAAAAACAAAAACCCAATTGACAAATTAAATCTAAAGTTTGTCTGGGAATGTCTAGAATCTATTAAAATAGTTCAGTTGATTTTATCAAGGTAAAAAAACATAGCATCTTTCAACTTGATTTCAAGATTTACTGTAAAGCTAGAATAATTAAAACAATGAGGTATTAAATCTAAGGATAGAGACCAATGGCACAGAATAGATTTCAGAAACAGGTGCACGTATAGGTAACTGATTTTAAAGTAGATATCAAGGGTGTAAATAAGCTATTTTAACCTGCCTTGACAGACACTGAAGAAAAATAATAAACTTGAACATCTTTAGGGAGGGGCGCCTGGGTGGCTCAGTGGGTTAAAGCCAGTGCCTTCAGCTCAGGTCATGATCCCAGGGTCCTGGAATCAAGCCCCGCATCGGGCTCTCTGCTCAGCAGGGAGCCTGCTCCCCCCCCCCCTGCCTGCCTGTATGCCTACTTGTGATCTCTATCAAATAAATAAATACAGTCTTAAAAAAAAAAGTATTAAAACTAACCTCTTTAAGGAATAATAAAAGCCCTCTGTGAAAAATAATTCCTAACAGCTAGGGTCAGGTTTTTTTGTTTTCCTTATTTTATTTTATTTTTTTAAATTTATTTTCAGCATAACAGTATTCATTATTTTTGCACCACACCCAGTGCTCCCTGCAATCTGTGCCCTCTATAATAGCCACCACCTGGTACCCCAACCTCCCACCCCCCGCCACTTCAAACCCCTCAGATTGTTTTTCAGAGTCCATAGTCTCTCATGATTCACCTCCCCTTCCAATTTACCCCAACTCCCTTCTCTTCTCTAACTCCCCATGTCCTCCATGCTATTTGTTATGCTCCACAAATAAGTGAAACCATATGATAATTGACTCTCTCTGCTTGACTGATTTCACTGAGCATAATTTCTTCCAGTCCTGTCCATATTGCTACAAAAGTTGGGTATTCATCCTTTCTGATTGAGGCATAATACTCCATAGTGTATATGGACCACATTTTCCTTATCCATTCGTCTATTGAAGGGCATCTTCGTTCTTTCCACAGTTTGGTGACCGTGGCCATTGCTGCATAAACATTGGGGTACAGATGGCCCTTCTTTTCATGACATCTGTATCTTTGGGGTAAATACCCAGGAGTGCAATTACAGGGTCCTAGGGAAGTTCTATTTTTAATTTCTTGAGGAATCTCCACACTGCTCTCCAAAGAGGCTGCACCAACTTGCATTCCCACCAACAGTGGAAGAGGGTTCCCCTTTCTCCACATCCCCTCCAACACATGTTGTTTCCTGTCTTGTTAATTTTGGCCATTCTAATTGGTATAAGGTAATACCTCAATGTGGTTTTAATTTGAATCTCCCTGATGGCTAGTGATGATGAACATTTTTTCATGTGTCTGATAGCCATTTGTATGTCTTCATTGGAGAAGTGTCTGTTCATATCTTCTGCCCATTTTTTGATAGGATTGTCTGTTTTGTGTGTGTGGAGTTTGAGGAGTTCATTATAGATCCTGGATATCAACCTTTTGTCTGTGCTGTCATTTGCAAATATCTGTTCCCATTCCCATTCTTGACTGTTTTCTTTGCTGTGCAGAAGCTTTTGGTTTTGATGAAGTCCCAAAAGTTTGGCTTTTGTTTCCTTTGCCTTTGGAGACATATCTTGAAAGAAGTTGCTGTGGCTTATATCGAAGAGATTACTGCCTATGTTCTCCTTTAGGATTCTGATGGATTCCTGTCTCATGTTGAAGTCTTTTATCCATTTTGAGTTTATCTTTGTGTATGGTGTAAGAAAATGGTCAAGTTTCATTCTTCTACAAAGAGCTAGCTGTCCAGTTTTCCCAGCACCATGTATTGAAGAGACTGTCTTTTTTCCACTGTATATTTTTTCCTGTTTTGTCAAAGATTAATTGACCATAGAGTTGAGGGTCCATATCTGGGCTCTCTACTCTGTTCCACTCCCTTGTGTCTGTTTTTATGCCAGTACCATGCTGTCTTGGTGATCACAGCTTTGTAATAAAGCTTGAAATCAGGTAACGTGATGCCCCCAGTTTTATTTTTGCTTTTCAACATTTCCTTAGCGATTTGGGGTCTCTTCTGATTCCATACAAATTTTTGGATTATTTGCTCCAGCTCTTTGAAGAATACCGGTGGAATTTTGATTGGAATGGCATTAAAAGTATAGATTGCTCTAGGCAGTATAGACATTTTAACAGTGTTTATTCTTCCGATCCAAGAGCATGGAATGGTCTTCCATCTTTTTGTGTCTTCTTCAATTTCTTTCATGAGTGTTCTCTAGTTCCTCGAGTACAGATCCTTTTCCTCTTTGGGTAGGTTTGTTCCCAGGTATCTTATGGTTCTTGGGGCTATAGTAAATGGAATCGATTCTTTAATTTTAGGGTCAGGTTTTTAATTTAAGGTTATTAAAGAACACTTTTTTTTTTTTTTTTTTTGGATCAGTGTTATTTAGCAGCTGTAGGGAGTGGGGCAATGGTTGGAGGCAAGTCTAGGAGGATGGATGGAAGCCAGATCATACAGGTCTAGTATTCTAAGAAAAGGCATTTGAGTTTTATCCTGAAAAGTAGTTGGGAGTCATTGCAGATTCTCAAGTAGCAAACTGACTTGGCTAGATTTGTCTTTTGGAAGTCCCAGGTTGATAGTTGTATAGAAAATGGTTTGAAGATTATTTATAATTAGTTCACTTCCTTAAATCTTCCAGTAACTCATCGGTATTCTCAGGTGAAGTACAAACTCTTCATTGACTTAAATGATCTAATTCCTTTGTCTCACTTAGGAAAAATGGTCTCACCAATTCCTTCCTTACACACTAAGACCTAGTCCTAATGAACTACCTGTAGCTCTCTGAAGATATATCTTTGATGACTCCTTTTTCTACTTTGAATGGCTGGTTAGATGGAAGTGCCATTCCTTTGAGAGGGATTCAGAAGAGTAGAATAGGTTCCTTTTACTTCTCTTTTTTTCTTTCTTCTCTTTTTCCTGTCTTTTTTTTTTTTTTTTTTTTTTTTTTTAAATGTAGGAAGAGAGTGAGGTTGAGTTCAGCTTTAGACATGTTTGCAGTTGAGTTGCTTAGAGAAAACTATGGTTATGAATTCTGGAGAGCTTTGGATATATGAGCCTGCAGCTCAGCAGAGCAGCCTCACAGAGAGAAACAGATTTATAGTCATTATCAAGTTAAAGGTTATTAAAGCCATGAACTATAAACATAGGGGAATTTTGTATCAGTACCAGAGACTTAGGCAAAGATAACAAAATACCAGAAACCTTGAAGAATTTCTGCATGGTTCAGGATTGAAGGATGTCCCAATCTGACTGAAATGTTGTGAGATTAATCATCCATTTTTGTCTGGGTTTCAGGAAGCCCCTTAGACCTAGGCAGACTGACATGATTCATTACCTCCGGAACTTGTGTAGAATTGACTTCTCAAACAAGTTGAAGAGATTTGCCCAAATAAGCAATAATAACCTCATATCTCCAGAGATGATGGCTGGAGGTAGGGATGAGGAGGAGGAGGGAAAGGAGGTGGTGGGCTAGGGTGAAAGTAGGCCTCATCTGGATTCTGTTAGTACTTCTGGGAAATGTACCAGGTACTGAAGGACACATGTATTATGGCAACCATACTTGACATGACTGAGCACATTAGGCAAAGATCAGAGGTGTAGTTAAAGCTGGTTGTGAATGAGCACAATGGTGTCAGAGAATAAGCAGACTCACGACAGTAACAGATTTTTTAGGGTTACCAGAAACATGGGAAAAAAATACACGAATATGCTATTATTGCTAGCCTCAAATTCTCCCCCTCTGTGCGTGATTTGATTTCCAAATCAGTCTACGGCCATACCACCCTGAATGCGCCCGATCTCGTCTGATTTCCAAATCAAAGTAAAACTGCAAATGAAAATTTATTTACCTTCTCTCTTCTTGAACTGAAAACCTGGACCAGGAATTTATAGGCTATAACAGAATTGATCTCAACTTCCAATAAAGTATAGACTTTTCTCTAAAATATAAGCAAATAGAAAACAACAACAACAGAAACAGGGCATAAAGAAGCTACTACAATCCAAAGAATGACCTGTATCAAGGAACCAGAGGAAATGACTTCCTGTAATCTCCTGTAAGATAGTGGAGAAAAAAATTATCAGAGTTCAAGAGGACACAGTATACATGCAAATAGAGTTAGTAGTATGAAAGAATACATTTAAGATCAGTAAAAACAATGATAGTAAACAGCATGATTGTTTAAAACATTTTAAGCAGTGAGGAGTAAAAAAAAAATCAGTGGAAGAGAATTTAACCTTGAAAAAATCTCCCAGAACTCGGAGAAGCAGAGAAGAAATGATGGAAGAAAAGATCTGAGATCTGATGGTTGATGCAGGCAGGTGTTGTTCATGTGTTAAGGCAACAGAAAGGCATAAGATATGCAAAGAATCAAAATAAACTATTTCCATTTGCTCTCTCTGAAAAAGTTACTTGATATGCTTTAGAATTAAAATGTAGAGCTTGGGCGAAGAAGTCAGATAATTAAATATTTGTGAAGAATGAAACCAGTTAAACGTGAAGCTAAATCTTGTAATTGCTGTTAAAACAAAAGTGTTTTTAAAACTTAGACCATGTGATATTTTGAAATAGAAAATAATGACGTGCATAATAAATATGTAACTATCAGGTGTTATCAGTAAAAAAGAGAAATGATGGTGGGATGATTAGATGAGGAAACAGGGCCTGCAGTTGTAAAATCATCTTAACATCTTCCCTTGTATGTAGGGCTCTCAGGATAGATATACTGCTTATTCTTGCAGTTGATAGCTATCTAAATTGGATCAAATATGATTTAAAAACATAACGATAATTGAAGTTGAGTAAAACAGTTTGTATATCCTCCAAATACCTAGAAACATAAAGGGAGCATGTAAACTCAATCTAGTGGAAAAAGTCTGTGAAAAAGAAATGGGGGGAGAGTAAGGAAGGAATAAAATGGACAGCATAAGAAAGAGTAGGATCCAGCAGTTATGCTGTTAAATATAAATGCAAGATACAGATTCTATAATCTGAATGTTGAACAATATCTGCTTTTAACCATACTGCCATTTTTTTCGATGGCATGATTTTAATGATTTCCAGTGTCACACACAGTGTATGTCTGCATCTCTTATTATTTTTATTACATTAAGTTTAAGAAAAAATTTTGTCCATTTTAAAATTTTAAAATGTTTTACTTATGTTAATTGTATTTTTTCTTACTGATAAAAGCAAGTATTTTCCACAGTGTTAATTATAGTGGAGTCTCAATATTCATGGTACTTGGTTCTTTAAAGTTGTTAAAAACACTGAGATAGTGAATACAGAATCAGTGCTCTTGGAAAATACAGAATTAGATTGCTGCTAGCTTATGGTTAAAATATTTTCATCAGCTGATCATTTCATAATCTTTTTAATGTAAGTTTCTGCTTAAAAACACTTGAATATATAATGTTGAGTGTTGAACAATAAGGATGTTTAAATTATAGCACAGTCATTCAATGTAGTGTTATATAGCTAAAAGAAATGTTTAATAACATGATAAAAATCTTTACAATGCCTTGTTAAATGAAAACAGGTCTTTATGATGCCACAGATTTACAAAAACTCAATTTTGTAAAAAAAAAAAAAAATCAAGACGAGAGAGTGAGTTGGTCTTTTCAAAATAACTTAACCATTTTTCTCAAGGCAAATTAACCACTGTTGAGAAAGATGGACTTTGGGGTCTTGTTGCATATATTCCCAATGAAGAAGCTCAGTAATTTGGGGTGCTAAATGCTCTTTATTCTTGGCTTACTGCAGGTGCCTTCATCATTTCTTGGTTTGGCTCAGCTTTTTTCCTTCTGTCCTTCGGGGGCTATGATTTAGAGCAAATGGATTTTTACTATATTTTAAATTCTGAACCTTATTCGTTAGTTGGTTTCCTGTTGTACCTTAACTTTACAAAAATAGAAGCCAGTTTTTCTGTTTCTAGATGTTTGGGAATTGGCTTGTATTGGTATAGATACATGTACGTATTGTGTGCATGCTTTAGTAAAGGACTAGAAAGATGTTCTTTTCATTTCTCTTTCCAAATTTTCATGGGGAACATACATGTATTTCTTATATAATCAGGAAAAAAGAATTACTTTGGAAAGAAGTAAATACCAGATTTTGATGAAATGATTTAGATACCTTTAATGTTTCTCTCTTTCTATTTCAGATACAGTATTTACTTTACTTCTGTCTGGCCTACCAGACACAGTATAGTTCCTTCATGTGATCCCCAGTTAGATATATAAGACACTATTCAAGTTGTTTGCCCATTTTTATTTATTTTATTTTATTTTATTTTTTGTTATTTATTTGACAGAGAGAGATCACAGGTAGGCAGAGAGGCAGGAAGAGAGAGAGAGAGAGAGAGAGAGAGAGAGAAAAGCTCTCAGCTCTCTGCTGAGCAGAGAGCCCTATGCGGGACTCCATCCCAGGACCCTGCGATCATGACCCGAGCCGAAGGCAGCGGCTTAACCCACTGAGCCACCCAGGCGCCCCTGCCCATTTTTAAATTAATGCATTTTTCGTAGTTTTAAGAATCTCATTGTATTCTGGAAATACTTTTTTCATTACATATATGATTTAGAAATAATTGCTTTTCAAATTGCAGCTTTTGTTTTCATTTTCTTATTGGTGTGTTTTGAAGCACAGAAGTTTTTTATTTTGATAAAGTGTAATCCATTAGCTTTTTCTTTTGCTAAAAGAGTTTTTGATGTCTTTAGAAATTATTGCCTAACCCAAAGTCATGCAGATTTACAGCTTTGTTTTCTTTCTAAGAGTTTTATTGTTTTAACTCTTGCATTCAGATTTATGCTGCATTTTCTGTAGGGCATCTTACACTCTTATGTCAAATTTATTCTCAAGTATTTATTTAGTTATTTTTTTGTGGTGTTGTGGATGAATTATTAATTTCAATTTATGTATTCTTTTAAGATGCCACATCTAAATGAAATCATAGAATATTTGCCTTTCTCTGACTTATTTAATGTAGAATAATGTCCTCAAGGTCCATTCATGTTGTTGCAAATGACAAGATTTCCTTTTTTGGGGGGACTAGTTGAATAGTATTCTGTTGTACACACACACACACATTTTCTTTATCCATCCATTTGTCTATAGACACTTAGGTTGTTTCCGTGTCTTGGCTTCTTTAAATAATGCTTAGTGAACATGGGTGTATAGATACCTTTTTGACATAGTGATTTCATGTTTCCTTCAGATATTTACTCAGAAGTTGAATTGCTGGATCATCTGATCCTATTTTTAATTTTTTGAGGAACTTCCATACTGTTTTCTGTAGTAGCTGTACCAATTTACATTCCCACCATCAGTGCACAGAGGTTACCTTTTCTCCACATTCTTGCCAGCATTTGCTATCTCATGGTGTTTTTTTTTTGTTTGTTTGTTTGTTTGTTTTTGTTTTTTTGGTTAATGTGTGCCTAGCCCTGTGGGCCCTGTGGAAAGGTCTACTGGGACATCCGTGGTTGAGCTGATTTATCATTTTCCTTGTCCCCATAAGGAAACATCTGCCTCTTTTCCTCACTCTTTAGTATTTTCTATATTTAGAATCATGGCACTTATGAATTAATGACAGTTTTACTTCTTCCTTTCCAATCTAGATGCCTTCTCTTTGTGTTTGATAGTACTGATTAGAACTGTTACAGTGTTGAATTGCTTGATCCTGACTTTCGGGGAAATAATAATAATAATAAATTCATATTATAAAATTATATATTATAAAATTATATATAATTACATTACACATTATAATTATATATTAAATATATATTTGATATATTAAATATAAATAATATGTTTATATTTATATATTTGTTATTATTATTATTTTGCCATTGAGCATGATTTTAGCAGTAGGTTTTTTTGTAGACACCTTAATCAGGTTGAGAAAGTTTCCTTCTATTCCTAGTTTCTTCACAATTTGTACCATGACTGGATATTATATTTTGTCCAGTGCTTTTTCTACATCCACTGAAAGATCATGTGATTTACTTTTTATTTTTTATTTTTTGTGAACATGATGAATTACATTAATTGTTTTTAGTTGTTAAACCACTGTTGCATTCTTGGGGAAAATTCCATTTGGCCATGGTTTAGAATCCTTTTTAGATGTCCCTAGTTTCAGTTTGCTGACATTCTGTTGAGGATTTTTATGTCCTTATTCATTAGAGGTGTTAGTCTATAGTTGATTTTTCTTATTCTGTCTTTATCTGGCCTTGGTTATTAGTATAATACTAACCTCATGGAATGAGGTGGGAGGTTCTTCTTCCTCTGTTTTCTGGAAGAGTATGGGATCGATATTATTTCTGCTGCAATATTTAGTAGAAGTCATCAGTGAAGTTACCCGAGCCTGGGGATTTCTTTATGGGAAGATTTTAAATTATTAAGTCAACTTCTTTATTTGTTCTAAATCTTTAGGTTTTTAAAAATTTCTTCTTGAATCACTTTGGTTAACTCGTTTCTTTCTAGGAATATTTCCATTTCGTCTAAGTTGGCATAAAGTTATTCATCATATCTTCTTATAGTGTAAGGTCAGTACTGACGCCCCTCTTATATTCATGATCTTATTCACAAATTTCCCAATTTACATCTTTTCTTTTTTGGGGAGCCCAGTCTACCTTAAAGATAGTCAGAGTTGTGGATCTTTTTATAGAATCCACATGCAGTTTTATTGACTCTTTTTCTCTACTGTTTTTTTGTTTTAATATCTCATTGATCACCACCTTAATATTTTAATTTTCTTTCTTATGCTAGCTTTGCATTTAGTTTGCTCTCCCTCCCCACTCCCAGTTTCTTAAGCTTACAGCTTAGTTTATTGAACAGGCACTTAAGGGGTAAATTTATAGAATTTACCCTAAGCACCGCTTTAGTGGTATCCTATATATTTTTTAATAAATGTTTTATTTGTTGTATTTTCATTTCCTTTTACCTGAAATACTTAAAAGAATTTCTTGTGATTTCTTCTTGGATTTTCTTATTGCTTATTGAGAAGACATTAAGGAAGAATTTAGAAAAATTTAGAATTTAGAAAATTCTCATTTATGGATTTCTCAAATTTTATTGTTGTTGGCTTATTAATGAATTTTGTAGTTCTCAGGAAATATACTTTATATGATTTAGGTTTTTTTTTTTTTAAGATTTTATTTATTTAAATGAGAGAGAGTGTGTGCATGAGTGCCCTAGGATCGTGACCTGAGCCAAAGGCAGATGCCCCTGATTCAGTCTTTTAAAACGAATTGAGATTTATTCTGTGACCTAGAATGTGGTCTATCCTGGAGTAAGTTCCATGCATATTTTGAAGAATGTATGTTTTATTACAAGATGAGAATTTTCTTTAGAGGCCAGTTTAAATTGGTTGATAATGTTCGGATTTCCATATCCTTGATTATTATTATTATTATTATTATTATCCATATCCTATGTCTAGTTCTTTTTTTTTTTTTTTAAGATTTTATTTTTAAGTAATCTCTATACCCAATGTTGGGCTCAAACTTACAACCCTGAGATCAAGAGCTGCATGCTCTAGGTGCACCTAGGTGGCTGGCTCAGTCATTTAAGTGTCTGCCTTTGGCTCAGCTTGTGATTCTAGGGTCTGGGATCAAGCCCCACATTGGCCTCCCTGCTCAGCAGGGTGTCTGCCTCTCCTCCTCTTTCTGCTTCACCCCCAACTTGTGTACTGTTTCTCAAATAAATAAATAAAATATATTTTTTTAAAGTTGCTTGCTCTATCAACTAAACCAGCTAGGCATCTCATTTCTGTCTAGTTGTTATATACCTCTGTGAAAGTAGGGTGTTGAGATCTTGGACTACGTCTATCATAGTTTTCATTTCTGTCAGGTTTTTCTTCATTTGTTTGAGGCTCTGTTTTTTGTTTTTTGTTTTGTTTGTTTTTGTATATGTTTATAGTAGTTTCTTCTTGATGATTGGAATCTTTGTATAAAATGTGCTTCTTTACCTCTTATATATTTTTTGTCTTAAAGTATATTTTGTCTGATAGAGTCACTCCGTCTCTCTTAATGGTTACTGTTTACAGTGACCTTTTACTCTCAGTTTGTATCTGTGAATATAAAATGTGTCTCTTGTAGACAGCATATAGTTGAATCTTGTTTTGTTTTACCTGGTCTAAAAATCTTTGTCTATACATAGGGAAGTGTTTTTTTTGAAAAGGAAAAACTGTCTATATTTAAGGTGCTCAACCTTTTAGGGTTTTTTTTTTTTTTTTAATAGATTTTATTAATTTATTTGACCGAGAGAGTACACAAGCAGGGGGAGTGACAGGCAGAGGGAGAGGGAGAAGCAGGCTCCCCGCTGAGCAGAGAGCCCAGGACCTGGGATCATGACCTGAGCTAAAGGCAGAGAGAGAGGCTTACCCAACTGAGCCACTCAGGTGCCCCCAACATTTTGTCTTTTGATTGAAGTGTTTATTCACATTTAGTTTATTAATGATATGCTTGGGTTTACATCTGACATTTTGATGTTTGTTTTTTCATATCCATTTTTGGGATTTTTTTTTTTTTTTTGGTTCTTTTCTGCCGCCTTTTGTATTAAGTATTTTCTAATAGATAATTTCTTTGTTGATTTTTTAATTTAATTTTTTTTTCAAGAGTGGGAGAGAGAGTATGGAGGGGCAGAGGGAGAATAGAGACTCTTCAGAAGGACCCATACCCAGCACAGACCCCATCTTGGGGCTCAAAATCACAACCCTGAGATCATGTCCTGAACCGAAATTAAGACTCAGACACTTAACTGACTGCCACCCAGGCATCCCAATTTTTGAACTATATATATATATATTTTAATTTTTTTTAAAGATTTTTAAAAATTTATTTGACAGATCACAAGTAGGCAGAGAGACAGGCAGAGAGAGAGAGGAGGAGGCAGGCTCCCTGCCAAGCAGAGAGCCCGATGCGGGACTCGATCCCAGGACCCTGAGATCATGACCTGAGCCAAAGGCAGCGGCTTAACCCTCCTGAGCCACCCAGGCACCCCTCTTGAACTATATTTTTGAGAATAAAACAATTTTAGTGATTATTCTAAGAGTTACAATATGCATTTTGTTAAAATCAACTTTATATAAACTGAGTTACTTCCTATAAAGTATAGAAATTTTACTCTAGTGTTTCTCCATTCCCTCTCCCTTCCTTTTTGCTATGATTGTTATTTATTTACTTATTTATTTATTAAAGATTTTATTTATTTGACAGAGAGAGAGACAGCAAGAGAGGGAACACAAGCAGGGGGAGGAGGAGAGGGAGAAAAGGCTTCCCACTGAGCAGGGAACCTGATGTGAAACTCTATCCTAGGACCCTGGGATCATGACTGAGCTGAAGGCAGATGCTCAACTGACTGAGAGCGACCCAGGTGCTTGTAGGCTTTTTGTATTAAACTACATATTTGCTGATTCTGGTACTTCCTAATTCTCAGGTTACCACTCAGGTTACCATTCGGTCATATCCTTGCTCCAGTATAATTCTGCTCTCCCCTGTCCTTTGTATTTCATATCTTTTATTTTTAAATTTCTTCTCCTATTTCTTTTTGATCTTTAAAAATTTCTCCTTATGGATGCAGTGTACAGCATAATGACTGTAGTTAATACTGTTGCATGACATACAGGAAAGTTACTGAGAGTAAATCCCATGAATTCTCATCACAAAGAATATTTTTTAATTTTTTAAAATTTAAAATAAAGATTTTTTTTTTTTTTTTTTGAAGTTTCTACATGAGGTGATGAGTATTAGCTGAACCTATTGTGGTAATCATTTTATAACATATGCTAATCAAACCATCATCGTGTATGCCTTAAACTCAATACAGTGATGTATGTCAATCATTTCTCAGTAAAACTGAAAAAAAATCACAAAAAAAGAAAAAAATTTTCATTTTCACTTTGTTTCCTTATTTGTGTGTTTATTGTGTCTTGTATTATTTCTACTTTAAACTACATTTCTGAAATGATTTATTCTTATTTTTCTTATTCTTTCATCAGTTCTGTCACCTCAGTTTTGAGGTTTTTAATTTTAATTTGTGTTACTCTTTTGTGTTAAAGTATTATTTTGCAATAGGTTATAAATTTTATTTGTTCAAGAGCCATATATTTCTGGCATATTTTAATTGTCTGTAGAGATAAGATTCTTCTCTTTATTTTTGGTTTTGTTTTGAATATTAACTTTTTAAATGGGATTTCCCTTAATACTTCTTTTGTCTTACTTTCATATGTGATTGTATTTCTTGAACTCGTCAAAGAAGGCAGGGTGCATCATAACTTTTGTAATTTCACAGAACTCTCGTTTTGTGTGTGTGTATGTTCTAAAAATGGCAGCTTGCTTTCTGATGTTTCCTGATTCTGATTCCTTCTCCCACTTTTTTTTTTTACCTTATTTTTCCATTATCTTGCTTGTACCTGTCATTCTCATTTTTCATTCTACTCCCAGTAATTTATCCTCAGTTTGGGGCTTTGTCTGGAAGGGAGCCCTGGAATGTCAGCTTTGAGAGTTCACAGTGGGTTAAAATGCACTAGCCCCATTCAGTGCCAACCATGAATTCATTGTATTCAATCATTCTTGGAGTGGCCAGAACCCCTCCTAGTCAGCTGATGTTCTCATATTTGTTTGCCCTACTTTTCATTGTTACCTATCTTGTGTGTTTTCCTGTTCTTAGGTCTCTTGATGGCCCTGTTTTTTTTTTCTTTCTTTTTGATTCCTCCTGCAGATACTGATGCCACTCAGCTCTTATGGCTCTTGGTAGTTTGCCATACCTTTTTGGATTTGGGGTTTTGTGGTAATATTTTTTTACTTGGCTCTGTTGTGAACGTTGTCCATGGGTTTTGGTTTTGCTACCTGGTTGTTGTGTTTTCTTGTGGAGGGCTTGTGGAGATTTTCAAACCTGTGCTGCTACCACTGGGAGCAGAGGTATATATATATTATGTATTATAACAGCTTCACTACGATGAGGGAAGCTCCCTTCCAAAGTTAGGCTCACATGTCAGAATTAATGACAGTAGTGCTTTGGTATGACCAAACAAAGATTTATTACCCACACAGGTGGGGGAATTCTGAAACAGGGGCAGAGGACAGCGTTCTGGGAAGAGGTCCAGAAACAGAGAAAGTGAATTCAAGTGCACAGGTGTTCTGTAAAGGATAAGTCCAGTTGGTACAGAATTTGAGAGAGGCACCCACCAAGCATGGAATATGAAAGAGGCAGCAAGTGGCTTATGTACTTGGGGGTATTGGTGGGATTGAGCCATATCAGTACACTGCTGAAAATGACAGACACGGGGAAGGGATGTTACTCAGAGGTTGTCAGCACTAAATCAAAGTATCAACAGCAGTCTCAGTTTCTTTTCTTTTGTCTTCATATTGGAGATCCATATTTTAACTCCTCTTGTTGTGACATACTGCTGAAGAGCTGGGCTTTGATCTTTCTGCCATGTTTGTTTTTGGTATCCATGATCAACTCCTCCTTAAAGAAACAAGTTTTCAGGGAGAAACCAAGAGATGGGCCTACTTAGTAATCCTAACCAGAGAGATGAAAGATGAAGGCTATGTACAGTTATTTCCATTTTCAGGAACAAGTCACCATTGGTTGGATGAATCAATAAATGCCCAAAAAATATGTTAAGAATAAGGGATAACAGGGCGCCTGGGTGGCTCAGTGGGTTAAAGCCTTTGCCTTCAGCTCCGGTCATGATTCCAGGGTCCTGGGATCGAGCCCCACATCATCAGCTCTGTTAATTACATATATCATTTAAGATATTTAATTTTAGGGGTGCCTGGTTGGCTCAATTGGTTAAGCGTCTGCCTTTGGCTTACATCATGATCTCAGGGTCCTGAGAATGAGTCGAGTCCCACATTGGGCTTTCCACTCAGTGGGAAGTCTACAGCTCTCTCTCTCTCTCTCTCTCAAATAAATAAAATATTTTTTAAAAATTTAATTTTATCAAGCATTTCCTGAGTACTGAGTGTCTAATCATCCCATTTAATTTGTGCACAGAGTTGTGTGAGATCTTGGGAATATAAATAAGCCAGAGTATAGTATTTACTTGATTCTAAAATGATATTGATTTTTAAAACTTTTTATTGATTTATAGACTAAAACAGGAAATGTACACCTCAGTTGTAAAATGCTACCCTATCTCAGAAATACTAAAATATTGAAAAAATGTATCCTAAAATTGAGGGATTATTCGTAAAATGTTTATTAAGTACCAGACATAATGCTAAATGCTTTTGCGTATATTATCATTTAAACTTTATAGTAACTCAGTGGGGATAGATTATTATTTTTCATTTATAGATAAAATAAAACTTAAATAATGTAAGTAATAAATGTCAGAGGGACATTGAACTCTGGCCTATCTGATTTCTTACTGATATATAAATGTTTTTAGTCAGTATATAAAGTGTATATCTTTTATAAGTGTGTCTTTTAGGGAGGGATTTTGTTTTTACTGTTTGTTTTCCTGGATTTACTTCATAGGGTGAATTTTAACTTTTTATTTATTAATATTTAAAGGACTTAGAGGGCTTTTTTTCTTCCCAAAGTTTTTCAAAGATTTTATTATGGAATTTGTAGTTCTTTAGGGTACTTAATGAAATTCTAAGTCATTTATTACTATTCTTCCTTTTCCAGTTGTGTAACTTCTTTCTTGGCAGCTTCTCAGAACTCTCTTACCATACCGAATTTTGATAGATTTTAGTGTGAAATATGTAGACCTCATTAAATTTGGACTTAAACTATGATATTATTCCTATAATTAACATAACCACTTTGGTAAACTTAATAAAGCCGTTCATTTAAAAATTGGAAGAAACCACCTCAGAAGTTGACATTGTGACAGTTCTTTTGGGGAAATGAAAAGGAAAAGTAATCTGCTACGGGAAAAAGAAGAAAAATGAGAGAAAATTGTGGTGACGTGGGCTGGCAGAGTAGGGATGAGTGTCTAAAATAGAAAATTTGTTTGGTAAGCCAGTCATGCTAATCTTGTATTCAGTTTTTTAAAAATCTGGCCTGAATTTAAAACACCTTAGGCTAGGACCATTCCATGTGCATAACAGATATTAACTCTGCCTAGATAAAAATTACCTTACTGCTCTTGAATTTAATTTTATATGCTCGTGGTCTCTTCAGTATTTGAGATCATCAAGTAATGTCCAGGACCTTAAAAACTGGATTGTATTCCCTACAATATGTGATGTTGTTTCTTTCTCTTCGGTTGCTTATACTTTCCATTCCTCCCTCCCAGTCTGTCTATGAAAAGATTATATTTGACATTAGGTAAATACCAAAGAATTTTTTTTTCTTGAATGTTATTTTGGAGCAGAACATGATTTGTTTGTTATTCAGGAATATTTATTGATAACTCTCCATGACACTGCAAAGTTCTGTGGTTGAGCACTAATCAGGCTCTCTGCCTTTCCTTTCATATAGTATGGATTGCTTGTGAGATTTTTGGGTCTGTTTTGTCTCATGAACACAAGTGGCAGCACTTGGTGTTTGTTTTTTTGTTTTTGTTTTTGCTACCTGACTTGTGGAGGTTAAGTCACTATATAGCAGAAAGTAAGTAGAAGTGATCCTTTACTAGAGCTAGACTGGGGTTTGCAGAATGAGATCCACCAAAACACCTTTTTTAGCCTCAGGTATATGTTTTTACTTTCAGTTACCAAAACCATAGGAAATGATGGAAGAAACAGGCTCAGATTCTTTGTTTTTACACATCAAGAAGGGGAAAACCTATTGCAAATTTAAATTACTTCACAGTGCCAACTTCAAACCTGGGGATTTTTCTTTTTGTTCACCTAAGAACATGAATTTTATGGAAGAATGGAAGATGTGAGTCCAGAGATGGGAATTGACAGCAGTGCTAATACTTGAGCCTTCTCTCTGCTAGTTTGTAATGAACCTGGGGCCTGTTGCCAAGTACTTGGTTGGGAGTTTTGGACACTATGAAAATATATTCAAATTTATTATGTGGCTTATTTTTCATCGGTGTATTTGACCTTAAGATTTGTGTTACTTAGGATTTGTGTGTGTTATTGTGGAAAACAGGATGTTTTAATGGGCAGAATCAAGTTTTGATAAAATTTAGAAATGTTTGAGTTTTTTTGTTTTTGTTAATAGGCAGGCAGTGGTTAAAGGTTCCCTTCCACATCCTTTTGCCTTGACATTATTTGAGGACACATTGTACTGGACTGACTGGAATACACACTCCATTTTGGCTTGCAACAAGTACACTGGCGAGGGTCTGCGTGAAATCCATTCTAACATCTTCTCTCCCATGGATATACATGCCTTCAGCCAACAGAGGCAGCCAAATGGTAAGTGATCTTGGTTTTTAAATTGCAAGTTGGAATAGCTTTAGCACTCAGATGTCTGGCTTTAGTGAAGGCAGGAGCAGAGAGGTCATATCCAAAGGTAGTGGGAAGGAATTAAACATGGGGGAAATGTCAAAATGTAATTCAGGTTAAACAGCAGCCTAAGCCATTTGTAGTTTGTTATCTATCACTATTGGCCACCTTAATTCCTTTGTTTGGATCTGGGGTTATGGTGGTTGAGAAGAGAGAAATAAAATAAGAAGCTGAGATAGCTAAGCTTATGTACAGATGCATTTCTTTATATTATTTCTCTCTAGTGTGTTTTTAAAAAGAAGCACTTTTTAAAAATAGAAACCTCTGTGACTCTAACTGGTGAATTTAAGTTCCTTAGGTTTCCTGATGAAATACCTGCTTAAACTTTTCTGTGCACATTCCCCTTCCAACCTTTCCCCCGCCCAACATTCCCCCGCCCCAACCTTTTTTCTTAGTTTTGCTTCTATTTTTGGTCAACCTATGCAGTGACTTGGACTTCGACTGCTGGCAACAATTTTTTATAAGAGAGGAGTAGAACTAGGTTTAAAAGGAATATGAGAATGTTAAGTGTTTGGCACTTGTATATAAATAAATGTCTGGCATGTGTCTAAGTATATTTCAGATTGTATTCCATAGCCAAAAATAAAGGGTATTTTGATTGTGCATTGCTTTGTATTAGCTCTGTCCATTTAGGGGGAGATAGTTAAATAATATATTATTGGACTCTGATGATCATGAGTCCATAAAAATGTTTTAAAATATATGTGCTACCCTTTTTAACAAATGCTGTATGAATTTTTTATTATCATAGTTAGCCGTTAGGAGAGAATTTCCCTGTTTTTTTGTTTTTAATGGCACTGTTGAACCTTTATGTTTTACTAGTTTCAAAATTTGCAGTCATCATTGCTTTACGTTTCATATTTGGTTGGTCTCCATCTTATGTTGTTCTTTTATGAATATTATTTAAATCCATCCCTTTCCATAGTTTTGACAAAAGTGCTAATTAATCTCTGCTTTTCTGTTTTTCCTCTTTTAATCAACCATGCCTATCCTTTCCAGTTAATAAATCTTAAATCTTTCCAAAGTGGATTTTTTACCATTCTAATTACCATCTTTGCTTTCAGTGCCATCCACCACAATTTGTTCCCATTCTCTCTGCTCACTCAGCTCTAGTTCTTATTAGTCAACAGAAATCTGAATATTTAGTTAGACTATTTGCCTTATTATTTTTCCCCGTGTATAGCCTTCAAGCTCTTACTCATACAGTTTTACCACATTTGAAATGTCCTCCTATCTTTCCTATCCTTCAGGGGTCCTGTCATGTCCTGTGTCCTCCATGAAAGTTTTCTTCTTTAATTCCTAGTGATTTACTTTCTATTTGACTCTATAGTTACTTACGGTCTGTCATGTGCAAGATAGCGCTTAGTTTCATTGTTTTGTATAATTTTCTAGCTTGTTAATTTTGGTGTACTGATTAGATTGTAAGCTCTTTTAGGGCGGGGGACTCCTGCTTTATTTCTTGTGTATTCCTCTTTGGGTACAGAATGCTAAGTCATTTCTCACTGATTAATTCCCTTCCTTGCAAATGGTTTGGTAGCCAAGCACCTGGATGACATTTGGTAGTAATTTCATTTATCACAGTTGCTCATGTTATGGTTGTTAACCTTTGTGTACCTAGAGAGAGGGAGGGCATCCATAATCATTGGTATTAATCAATGTGATTTATATTTGACAGCTACAAATCCATGTGGAATTGATAACGGTGGTTGTTCTCACTTGTGTTTGATGTCTCCAGTCAAACCTTTTTATCAGTGTGCTTGCCCAACTGGGGTCAAACTCCTGGAGAATGGAAAAACCTGCAAAGATGGTAAGAAGATGGTCTCCAAGAAGGAAAAAATTCAGATAACAACTGAAATTCTTTATGATTTATTTTATTTTTCTATAATAATTTCTGTAGGTTACAGTATTTGGGAGACTAGTTGCTTGATCTTTGTCGTCACAATCAATTATATAACGAGTTGTTTTGTGTTTTTAGGGCATCTCTTTAATACTGTTTTGTAAGTTATTTTAGCATTTTAACTAAATTTTTAATGTGCTATTTTTGAAGAAAATTAGGTGCTATTTCTTTTTTTATGAAATGTCAGTCATTTATATCACATTGTGTTCTTGAAAATGAGTATTTTAAAATGAGAGATCATAAGTAGGCAGAGACACAGGCAGAAAGAGAGGAGGAAGCAGGCTACCTGCTGATCAGAGAGCCTGACGTGGGACTCAATTTCAGAACCCTAGGATTATGACCTGAGCCGAAGGCAGAGGCTTAACCCACTGAGCCACCCAGGTGCTCCCGAGTATTACTTCTCTTAAAAGGGGGGGGATATATATATATATATTTTTTTTTTTTTTTAAGATTTTATTTATTTATTAGACAGAGATCACAGTAGGCAGATAGGCAGGCAGAGAGAGAGAGAGGGGAAGCAGGCTCCCTGCTGAGCAGAGAGCCCGATGTGGGGCTTGATCCCAGGACCCCGAGATCATGACCTGAGCCGAAGGCAGCGGCTTAACCCACTGAGCCACCCAGACACCCAAAAGAATATATTTTTAACAGTAGGTAGTATTTGTAAATAAAGAACCTCTGCAAGGAAGCAGTGTTTATTAAACTTTCAACTATAATGACTTATCATGGGGTAGATATATTTCTAAAAAATTATTGAATGATATTTTTAATTGCCTTTTAACAACTGAGATGTACTTTCAGAAGAAGAAAAAATATTCCATGTTCTGTTTTTAAAGCAACCTCTTTCTATACTTAACCACTGCCTCTTTCCCTTACTCTCTTAATTCCCTATAGAAAGAGGGCATATCGGAGAAATATGTTGACTTAGGACATTTCAGGGGACTTCTGATTTGGGAGTACACCAGTTCTTCTCTTTTTCTTCTTAATGAGAATGTTATTTTTCATTCTTACCTCTGTGGATCACTCTCTGGTCTTCTAGCCACCAGCAAGACCTGGTGAGAAAATTGTTGCATTTAGCAGTGGCTTCTTTATGTAACTGTGAAAAGCAGAAACCTTTATTTCAGAGTAGGTTACAGAGTTCCTGGCAAGGGGGTCAGGGAGTCAGAGGGATGGAATTGAGTTGGTGTACAGGATATTTGTCATGACTTGGCATTGATAAATTATCCTCCTAGTCAAAGGTGAAGCTGGCTGACTCTTGTCAGACAGTTTCCATGGCAAACAACAATTTGGTTTCAATTTAAAACAAAAGGTTTTTGTAATGTTTTTGTTTAAAAATGTAGCCTGACTTTAAAATAGAGGATTTATTTTAGCAATAGTGGTCTGACTACTGCCTCACATGTTTAACTAGTATTTTGAATTTTAGATGTGCATTTGGCATATAGTAGCTTCAAATTAACTATTCTGTTTTGATCACCTTGCTCAAATTAACAGCTTCACTTTCTATGACTTCTTTGTTTGCAGAGTTTTGGGACTGGCTTCTTTTGGTATTTAGCAGAGGCAGTGAATGGTACAGAGTTACTCCTGCTTGGTGCCTGCTATGGCATTCAGAACTGTATTTTCTCTGAGATCAAGTTCATTTATAATTAGTCCTTGAGTCAAAAAGCTGTTGTTGAGAGCTTTACTCTTCTTCTCAGTTTTTTCAACTGTAATTCCAGATTGATGTAAAGCTAAATGCCAGTATTTTCTTTTAGTCTCACTTCTTTGGGAATCTTTTTTCACTCTTCAGATGTCAGCATCCTTATTATCTTTTATAATAGCTGATTTTACTGGTGCTGTACTTGAACAATTAAAAAATCAAAACAAACAAAAGAATGAGCTTAACGTCCTCATCCTCAGCTGTGTTTTTATTCAATACTACTTTGAGTTAAAAACATTTCATAAATAAATCTGACTTAAAACTCGGTGAAATAAAAATTTGAAAATGTTTCTTTTCTGGGCACCTGGGTGGCTCGGTTAAGTGACTGACTTCAGCTCAAGTCATGATCCCAGAGTTCGAGTCCTGCATCAGGCTCTCAGCTCCATAGGGAGTCTGCTTCTCCCTCTGACCTTCTCCCCTCTCATGCTATCTATCTCACTGTCTCTCTCTCAAATAAATAAATAAAATCTTGGAAAAAAAGTGTTTCTTTTCTAATGACAGTAATAATATATTAGCTAATATTTACCAAATACTTATATGTTCAGTATATTCCTGAATTTTACACGGATCTTATTTAATCTTCAGAGCAATCCTTGAAATACAGCTGAAGAAACTAGTTTTAGAGAGATGAAGTTTTGCCTAAGTTTGTATAGGAACTTGAATCCACCAGTTCTGTCAGATCCACAACTCTTACTCTTAAGTAGTATGACATTTAAGTGTTTCCCTCTCTTTGCTGCTTCTTTTTCCTTTACCATAGCTCTCTCTGTCATTAATTATGTCAGGCATTGCCTTATAGGTCTCTTTGTTAAGACAGCTTAACTGAAATACAATTTACATGCTATAAATTTCAGTCATTTCAAGTATACAATTCAGTGGTTTTTGACTAATTTATAGTTGTGAAACCATCACAATCCAGTTTTAGAACACTCTCATCAAACACAAAAGATCTTTGTCTTGGATTCATTACCTTTGTGAACATACTTCTCAAACAAAGGATCTATATCCTATTTCTCCTTCTTCCTTTAATATTTAGCTATTCAACCTCTTAGTCATTACCTAGGCACTCTTCATTATACCTTTAGTAACTATTATTAATTCCAGGGACTACATAACGAATGAACCTAAGAAAGAATCAGAACTTGATTTGAGGAACTGAGCCATTATAGAGGTTGACCTCATAGTCAAGCTCTGTGTCACTTTCCACTTCTACCCAAAATGGACCCCAAGTATTCATTTATACTCCTTTACTTTTCATTCCTGAAGAAGTTCTACATTCTTTATTTAGAGTTTTATTTAAATTTTGCCTGTGGGTTTCGATTTTTTCTTCATTTATCTCACTTTATTGTTCTAGGTGCCACTGAATTACTGCTTTTAGCACGAAGGACAGACTTGAGACGCATTTCTTTGGATACACCAGATTTCACAGACATTGTTTTGCAATTAGAAGACATCCGTCATGCCATTGCCATAGATTATGATCCTGTGGAAGGCTATATATACTGGACTGATGATGAAGTGAGGGCCATTCGCCGCTCATTCATAGATGGATCTGGCAGTCAGTTTGTGGTCACCGCTCAAATTGCGCATCCTGATGGCATTGCTGTTGACTGGGTTGCCCGAAATCTTTATTGGACAGACACTGGCACTGATCGGATAGAAGTGACAAGGCTGAATGGGACCATGAGGAAGATCTTGATTTCAGAGGACTTAGAGGAACCCCGGGCTATTGTGTTAGATCCCATGGTTGGGTAAGAAGCTCTGCTGATAGAAAACTTTGTCTGGTGTTTCTGTTTTCTACAGGTTCCTAAAAGCATTGAGAAAAACAATATGAAGTATGTGTTGTTTTTCAATAAACATTTTTAGAGCATAGTGATTAGAATAAAATCTCAAGTTAAAGAATTGCTAGGATTTTTTCCTTGAATGTTTTGAATACTTTTCCTTTCTAAATTAAGTCAATGCTTGCTGATTTGGGGTGTTGGCTACACATTTTGCTGAGGTTGCATCATGATCATGAAAAATATGGAAAGAAAATGTTTTCAGAACTTCCCCTAGAAGATTTAATTTCGTCCCATTTTTGGTACTTCTAGAATGATATGGTATATTCCAAGATACATGAATGACTTGATTTTTTTTTTTTTTGGTCATAGCACCCTGGCCACAGTGTAGGGAAACACAGCTTTCTATATACTCACTAATGTTATTTGTTACTATGAGATTCATTCTAAAGGTGAGTATAGTGACACATTATTATACGTTAGTGTATATCAATGCCTTGGAGCCACATAAACTCCCAGGAACCACAGCAATTACTTGGCACTACTGAAGGAGTTAACATACTGGTTGGTTAGTTTGTCATCTGAATATCACTATTGGGATAGCCTTTTTATGTCAGGTGAGAAACCAGCAAGAAAAAAAGATGACTGAGGTGTCTGACTGGCTCAGTCAGGAAAGCATGCAACTTCTGATCTTGGGGTTGTGAGTTCAAGCCCCATGTTGGGTATAGAGATTACTTAAATAAATAAAAAGTTTAGAAAAAAGAAAAAGATGATTGGTAGTGGAAAGGAGCACAAAATATTTTGAAGAAACATAACTAAAAATAGAACTCATTATTGGAAGACATTTTTATGATCATTTCTGGAAAACACTGATCTGAAAATTTCCTATAAGGATGTATATACTATTATGTCTGTGTTAAACATAAATTTTGAGTATGTTTAAGTCCTTTTTTTTTTCCTTCTATGGCGTTAACTGATACCAGTGTAATATGAGCGGTGGACCTTACCTTTAGAATGTCTGAAAGTTACAGTTTATTATCTGTTTTTAGCTCATTTTTTGTATACTTCCATAGGTATATGTATTGGACTGACTGGGGAGAAATTCCGAAAATTGAGCGAGCAGCTCTGGATGGTTCCGACCGAGTAGTGTTGGTTAACACTTCTCTTGGTTGGCCAAATGGTTTAGCCTTGGATTATGATGAAGGCAAAATATACTGGGGAGATGCCAAAACAGACAAAATTGAGGTTTGTTCTTGCTTTTTCATTTTAAAACCAGTTTTATAATGGTTTTTAAGTTGATGTTAATTTGATACAGATCTTATTGCCTCTTGTTTGGGGTGCGAGAGATACCTTTTACAGAAATTTTATTCAACTTTAAGAATGCTAGGGATTATGTATTCTTCTTCCACTGAACTCTAAGATTTCTGAGCTCTCTACTGGCATGAGAAATCGATATTCCTCTATTTCTAGCCCTAAAAGCTTATGTGAGTGATTTTCCTTATTATGGGTAAAGCCACTGTATGAATTTCCTAGGGACAGTTTCTGCACAAATCAAATATTATATAAGACCTATACTGGAAGAGCTGTTATTTCTGTCAGGAGAACAAAGCCCATATGTGTATATATAACTTTTGCTGTTAGTAGTGTTGGAAACAGGTGGTGGCATATATTAAGTATTAAGGTGGTTACATGCAAACAATTTTTAAATTGACTTATGAGCTGTGTAGGAAAAAGATTAATTAACTAGAACTTGGGGGAAAATATTTACCATATGGTAGAATTAAGTTGTGGCAATCAGAATAGAATTCTGGTAGAAAAGCCAGTGGTGAATCACAAACCAGTGGTTTATCACAATGTTTTGTAGATGGCATATACCTTGATGTTGAATGTGAGCTCTGAATTTCACAACTTTGAGTTGGGTTATGCTCGAGGTCCTATGGATCATGTACTTAAAACAGTTTCTTGTACAGTATTTCTTTGGGGGATGCATGACCTCTCGTGTAAGGAGTGACTTGGAATGGCTATTCAGAGCCATAGCACTTATCTCCTAACATAGATAATTGGGGCTCCAGAGCCATTATTTTAGAAAGGTAATTCTTAGGAGTGCCAGAGACTCTCAGGGAAAAATAAAGGGCCTTCTTTTTCAGAATGGAAACTTGGAATAGAAAAACCCATTCGTATTTCACAAGGCTCAAATACTAAAAACTGCATTACTTATTTGTGCAGCTGGTTTGCATTAATAGAAAATTTTGCATAGACTTGAGTATATAAATTTTCTCCCTCTTAGTGTTTCTCTGCCCCCTCCTTAAATCCACCTTAGTGTTTGAATCTTTAGCAGCTTTGAGTGCGGTGCTAATGAAATGAAAGTTATGGGCTCTCTTTATTTCTTTCTTTCTTTCTTTATTTTTTAGATAGGGTATTAGCTTCCTACTTGGGTCAGCCTGACTATAAATTGCACACCCATTTCTAAGCAGTTCACAGATGTGTATTGTAATACCATACATGAGAGTGTAGGTATTACTACTCTTAGAAAAACAGTTTAAAGCTCATGTGTCCTACAAGAGTGTTTGTACATAAGGGAAGAATACTTGATTTATTATTTTTTAGGAATTTAAAAAATTCTGTTGTTGGTATCTTTTTAAGCTTACTATGACTGATTGATTAGATTGTAAATAAGACATTTGTTTCTTACTTGGTGTTTTTCAGGTCTTATTTCCCACACTTCAGGTTACTTTTAGTATTTAGATATAGAAATTTATTCAAAATCATGAATAGTTTAGGATGATTTAGGTAGAGAACTGAGAATTTTTGGAGGTTCTGAGTGACAGTGTTTGGAAATAAGAATGAATCCTATTATATAACAAAATATAATATTGATTAAATAGGACTTATTTTCTTGGTCTGCAGTGCCATAGATCTTAAAATTAGCATTCATTCTGACCTGTTCTGTCTTCTAGAGCTATATACATGTGTATGCAGTGGTGTCATTTCCTTCCTCACTTCCTTTTTTCCTTCTTCCTTCACTGGTACCAGCATCCTTAAAAGCCTGCCTTTCTCATCTATTTCTCCTCTTCCAGGTTTGCTCTGTGTCCTTTTTGACAGATTATTTGGTGTTAGTGGTACATCTATCTCCACCAGATTATACATACAAAGACCTCCCTTATACTTTGCCCTGGAGATTCTGATGAAGTTTCTCTAATGGAGCATCAATGCTTTTGTCATTTTCTTTTCATAGGCACATCTGGGAAGTAGAGAGTAGGTGTTATTATTTATTCTCTTAATTTATGATGATGTGTAAAATTTCTGGTATACAGCATATTAAGGAAAGAGCACAGCTCTTCATCTAAATTAATCTTGCATAATTAGAGGGAAAAAAACCGTTAGTTTCTCTTTCTGAAACTGTTGATGATTATAGGAGCAACTGCCACAACCAACTTTTCATCTCCCTTTACCCGATTCTAGGTTGAATATAGTGAACTTGAAAACTTTTGGAAAAATATATAATTTTTTAAATGCTTCTCTTTCTAAAGCCATTATTTGCTAACCTTTTAGTATGTAGCAGGTGATCCTATCTACTGATCTTATCCTGGTCTAGGTGATATGCTTCCCAACTTTTTGGTAAAGCTGTTTTTTCCTGGGACCCTAAGAAAATATTAAATAATAGTTGTAGAGCCTTGTTCTCTTATGAAAGACTTTGAATTTACTTGGGATGAGACTCTATGAGTTTATAGTACATTTGAAAAGAAAAGATTGTGATTTGGTAAAGTTTTACATACTGATATAAGGCATAGGAAACTCTTCATTTTAATTGGGTCTTATGGGGAGAGCTCAGAATGTTCATCCACCTGTGCTCTCTGTACCTTCAGATCAGGTTCTCTCTCTCTTTTCTGCAAGTGGTGATATAACAGATGCTGGATATATTGGAGAGCTATGGGTTTCAGGTTTGGTTTTTATTGTGCAGAGTTGCAGAAAGAACATAAAGGTTTGTCTCGGATTTAAACAAGCTTCTGCAAAGAGAGATGGTACACAGGGAATTGCTAATGATACCACATTTTTTAAAAGATAGTCATAATATTGGCTGGTGCTTTAATACAAGAAAGTGTTAGGGGGACCTGGGTGGCACAGTTGGTTGGGCATCCTACTCTTGGTTTTGGCTTGGGTTGTGGTCTCAGGGTCATGGGATTGAGCCTGTGTTGGGCTCCATGTTGAGCAGGGAGTCTGCTTGGGACTCTCCCCTGCTCTCCTGCTCTCTCTTTCTAAAATAAATAAATCTTTAAAAAAAAGAGAGAGAGAGAGAATGTGTCTGTGAGGATAAATCTGATTTTTCTACCTGTTAGCTGATAGTGACCACATATCTGTAGATGTTATATAAAAGTTGCATGCTGGTACTTGTTTATGCTTATTCATTATGCTAAAATCATTTCATCACCTTTTACAAACAAGCGTCTTGGTTACTTGTCTGCACTGAGCTCCCTTTCACCCCCCACCCCTAGGCCCACCCAAGTGTTACTATAGTATTCTAGGGCTTCCTTATGTAATACTAAAGCATTAGCAGAAAGGATCATGTCTGTTTTTCTGATTGGACATTCCTCAAATAAGCCTTTATTTCTTTTTTATAAGACCCTTCAGTAGGCAGAAGCACATTGTGTCTTAACATTCGTATTTTTCTTGGTCAGGTTTCACTGCCAAAAACATCTATAGCACTGAGGGTATGTAGTACTGCTTTTCAGTAGTAGAGACATATCATTAATAATTTATAAGTTTAAAACATTTTGTTGCCATTATGTAAAATTAAGAATGTTACATTAGCTTGGGGTTTTTTTGTTTTGTTTTGAGGATGCTTTTCTCATTATATACAACTTACTGATTGAAAAAATTAATCACTGTGCTTTGAATCACTGGTTTTATTGAAATGATGTCAGTTAAATTATTCTCACAATGTATTTTTTTTATTATATGCTTTTTATTTCATTTTTCCTTCTTTGATTTTTGAGCTTCTGACAAACACAACAATGCCTACTAATTATAGATAAAAAGAGATGTCTTACCTAATTTATGGGCATGTAGATTTGTTTTTAGTCTTTTACTACAAATTTCCCTTCTTTAGAGAAATATAATGTCCATAGGTAGTTTGTCCAAATTTAATTATACCTGGCACAACTTTGGGAAACAAATTATTAGGGCCTTAAGTACGAAGAAATTTTGAATAAAGAGGGTATTATTGTTTAGGATGTTTGCTGAAAACTTGATAGTTGGTGAATGATTTATTTCATATTCTAAGCCTGAAATTACAGGACTACATTTTCCCCATGTGACAACTTCCTCTGTTTTATCAATATGCTAATTTGTTTTCCAAGTATTCAGGTTTCTTTGTAATTTCTTTGTCTGGCATCTTTAGCCTGTGTATTGTGAAAGTCTGTTGAAGTACACAAGGGCCCATTATGATTTTTCTTAATCGTTTGTTTCTAAGATTAATTCTTCCTTAAGAAATTAATATAATCATCTGCTGTTGAGATCAAGCTCTTTTGATTATATGACAAGTACCAACAAGTACTTCCTTTTGAATCTTTGCCAGTTTAAAACATTCAGTGCTCCTTAAAATTGATTTTATTTTCAATTTTAGGGAAATATTCAAGATAATGAGCCTAAATACCTGAATCTTTGCCCATTTCTACTCCTTTCTAACACTATATGAATGTATATTTTTCCCCGTTTGTTCCTGGCATATTATAACTGAAGAATGATATTGATAAAACACCATCATTAGATTCCTCAGCTCAACAGAATACCTAGATTAGCAGTTTATATTCATTGAGATGTAAACATGGTGCTATCCTTTTATATCATCTTGCATCTGTTTGGAGTTATTTTATGATAACATATTTTTGAATTCCTATTTGAAAGTTACCTTTTGATGTACAATTTAAGCAACATTATTTAACTTGTTATAATCTACAGCAGCCAAAGTAGTACATCATCTAATTATATGTCCTGTTGTCTCATTATCCACTCTACTGTGTCTGGCTCTAAAAAAATTATTACACATATATAATGAGAGAAACTTGCTTGATGATGATTATAATCATGCTTTCCTGAAATGCCACAACAAACTCTTAGAGCCTCACCAAACAAGATGCTTTGCCTCACTTAGTAGTTAGTGTAGTTTTATCTATGTAAATTAGGAAATTTTCATGCATGTTATTTTAGGGACAAAGTTTGAACTTGCTCTTGGATCGTTTTTAAAATGTTCTGTTGTTGGGGCGCCTGGGTGGCTCAGTGGGTTAAGCCGCTGCCTTCGGCTCAGGTCGTGATCTCAGGGTCCTGGGATCGAGTCCCGCGTCGGGCTCTCTGCTCAGCAGGGAGCCTGCTTCCTCCTCTCTCTGCCTGCCTCTCTGCCTACTTGTGATCTCTCTCTGTAAAATAAATGAATGAAGTCTTTAAAAAAAAAAAATAAAAAAAAAATAAAATGTTCTGTTGTTAACCTTCTTCTCATGTTTTAGCATAAAACTATAATATGTGTGGAGATATTTTTCATTTCAATTTTCCTTTTTTGTTTCTTTGGTTTTTGTACTCCTGAAGTAAAGGAGTGCTGATTTTAATGTCCTACTTTCTTAAAAAGAGAAGTTAGCTTCTTTACAATTGGTAACAGTGTTTAGCTATTATGAGTGGTAATTAATCTCTAGATCTTTATTGAAACATTTTGTAATAGCGCACCCTGACCTTAATTCTTGTTTGATTTTTCATTTAACTGAGCGACCTTAGATAATTCACATAACAATCTGGTCTTTGTATTTTGACCAGTAAGATCATTTAAACCAGATGATCTTTAGGTTTCTTCCCATTGTTACATTTTCCAGTGTTTTTTGGTACTAACTGCATTATTTTAGATTACGAACAAATAATTCATTTGCCTTGGAAGAGTTCCTTAAAGGAAATTTATACTCAGGTGACCTGAATATTTTCTTTTTTCTTTAAAACATTCCTTATCTACAGTGCATTGAATCACTATTAACGAAAGAAAACTTGCCTATTAGGGGTTCAAAATCTTTAGTATTTCAATTTTCCTGAAAGCAACTTCTCCTTGTAATATTTGTTTATATTCTCTATTGACCTATATACAAGCTATTCCATTATTAACATGCTTGGGAAGTTTAAATAAATGTTTAAAGCTGTTGTTTGAAATTAGCCAAACATGTAAATGTTTTTTATTAATGGAGTCCGTGTAAAACATCATTTTTTGAGAGGTTTTTTCTCTGTAGGTAGCAAACTATTATATTTTTCAGGGCTCATAGAGATTTTATTTTTACTGATTTTTAAAGGGTTTGGAAGGGGTAGGCAGTCAAATACTGGTAAAGACCACAATTCGGGGACTTCTTAGGAGGGAATTAACAAAACTCTGAGCAGTTAAAAGTGACAAGTATTTTTAACTTCCTACTTAAATTTAAAATTCTCACTAGCTATTTAAAGATCTTGTGTAATAGTTAAGTTAGCCAAAATGAAGAAAGGCTTCTCCTTTATTTTTTTTTCTTTTTTTCTTTTTGGCATTTTAAATGTAGTTTACAATTTAAAAATTTAGACCTTCTAAGAATATTACAAGGCAGGCCCTGTGATTTTTTTTTGTTGTTGAACTCATAGATTTCCCAAACTATTCATTCATTGTACTATAATTTTTTGTTGTTTTTAGATTTGATCTGAAATAACAAAATCTTGGAGAAGGATTAGACTTCCTTTGGTTATAGTTAGATTTTTGTATACTGTTATTTGTTTAGTATTTCATTTATAATTAGGAGCTTCTGAAATTTTCCAGGCTTCTAGAGTTTCTAAGTAGGAATGAAATTAGAGGCTTTATGCAATTAATATCACCCCTATTCAGAGACTTTTTTGTTTTGTTGTTCATTTATTTTTTATTTTGGGTTAACTAATGACTTGGCTTTTATATTTGGTTGCAATTTATAATATTGCTTTTATGTTTTAGCTGCAGTGTTACTCTTAAAATATGAAAAAAACCCTCCTATGCCATAATGGATTTCATTAGTTTCGAGAGAGTAAGTAAACAGTGTTTCATGGGTTTTCAGAATTGTTTTTGCATTAAAAAACCGTTTTTAGTTCTCATAAAATTAACTATGGTTTCTAGATATAATGCCTACAGAAATAGTAGTTCTTTCTGCCCCAGGTTTCTCTTCCTAAAATTCAGCATTCTTTGGCGCTTTTTGTTTAATTTGCTTCTTTTATTTGCCTGAGGTCATAAACTTCCTGTTTTAGGAGAAAAAAAGAATGGAATTCCAATTTCCTGATTCCTAATACAGTACTTTTTGTGTTGTGCTCCATTGCCTCTTTTTTAGACTATTCATTTTGAGATAATTTCAGACTCAGTATTTGCAATACTAGATCTCTCACCCAGTTTTCATTCTACATACTTACAGAACAATTATCAACACTAGGAATTTAACATTGATGCGATTTCCATTATTCCTATTATATTTATTGATTGGAATTTTCCTGTAAGAAAGAGCTATTCCCTCTCTATTCAGCTTGTCATATGTATATTAATATGGAACCATGGATATTTATTGTTTAAAATTGTAGAATATTATAAGGTTATATTCCATTATTATTGTTGCAAATATTATCCCAGAATTGGAATTAGTAGCCCCTTTGACTTGATACCTGTGACCTTTTCACGAGCCTCCATCTCCTTTTTTTAATTGTGGTTTAAAAAAAAAAAATCGTATGAAATCTTCCATAACCACCTTTAGGCAGAGAGAAGAGTAGTGCTAATTATGTGCATGTTGTTGTGCAACACAATCTCTAGAATTTTTGATCTTGCAAAACTGAAATTCTGTCAACTTCCTTTTCCCCCCTGTCCCGGCAACCATCATTTTTTAATCTAAGAGTTTGACTTCTTTAGATACCTAAAGTGGGATCATATAGTATTATGTCTTAGTTTGCTGACTTATTTTACTTAGCGTAACATCCTCATAGTTTCTCCATTTTGTAGCATATAACAGGATTCTCTTCTTAAAGGCCAAATAATATTTTATTTTATGTATGCACCGTTTTTCTTGATCTGTTCATCCATCAGATAAAGGATATAAAGGATGGTTCCTCCTTTTGGG
Source organism: Mustela lutreola (assembly GCF_030435805.1). Lineage (NCBI taxonomy): Eukaryota > Metazoa > Chordata > Mammalia > Carnivora > Mustelidae > Mustela > Mustela lutreola. The sequence continues at coordinate 95,585,928 of NC_081297.1, forward strand.
TGTTACACGTAGTGCTTCAGTGAACATGGATGTGCAAATAAGTATCCCTTTGAGATCCTGTTTTCAGTTCTTTTAGATATATACCCAGAAGTGGGATTGTGGATCATGTGGTGATTCTGTTTTTAGTTTTTCAAGGAACCTCCCTTATTTTAAAGCACTTTCTAGAACAATAATATATTCAATTTTACCTTACATTTCTCTTTCCTCAGCCCTGGACTCAACTATTACTCTAAGGAGCCATAGTTCTATTTAATGAAGAATAGTATCTTTTTTTTTTTTTTTTTTAAGATTTTATTTATTCCTTTGAGAGAGAGAGCACAAGCAGGGGGATAGGCAGAGGGAGAGGGAGAAGCAGGCTCCCTGTGCAGCAGGGAGGCTCAATCCCATGGGGCTCAATCCCAGGACCCTGGGATCATGACCTGAGCCAAAGGCAGACTCTCAACCATCTGAGCCACTGAAGAATAGTATTTAAAAACCACTATCTGGGGAGTGACTGGCTGGCTCATTTGGAAGAGCATGCAGCTCTTGATCTCAGGATCTTGAGTTTGAGCCTCACATTGGGTGGAGAGATTACTTTAAAAAAAATTTAAAAAAATAAAAATAAAAATATATGAACATAAGGCATGCTCACTGGTACTGGAGTACTTTGCCTTTGAGTAATAAGCTGTTGATTATTATTTCTACTCAGACTCCAAGTTGAATTTATTTTAGTTGTGCTTGAAGAGAATGAAAGGAAAGGGAGCAGTTTTCCCTAGTTAAAATGTTTATGTTTTCCCACATTAGAGGTTTTTTTTTTGAAGACCTTAGGACAGTGGGACTCTCAGAAATGTCTCATGAAATAGTTGAGTATAATTGACCAGGGCGGTGTTGTATTCATCATAATGATGCCTTGAATTGAAAATCTCTTCTTAATTTCTAGTTTTCCTGGGTAATTTTGGTTTTAGAAAGCTTTGGTCACCGTAGCAGTTCTTAGCTCTATCTGTAAAAGAGCATAATAACTGCAGCCATTTAATGCTCTAAGCATGACTCCTTGAAAAAATAAAACTACTCAATCAACTATGGTATTTTCTCTTTTCACATTAAAATTCACTTGTATTTACTGAGACATAGTAAGTCTTGAACTAGGTTAAAAGGCTTTAAAGGACTGTGATTGCCCTTATGCTCTCTTACCAAGGTGCATGGCATCTCTTTACTTCCCCTGCTAGTTCCAAAGCATTCCTCTTTACTTGTTACCCCAGTGAGCTCCTGAATGATTGAATTGTTCTTTCCATGTGTATATATTCCATTTTTAAAAATACCATTTCTGTGGAATTATACTTTATACCCTATTGTTATCAGTTAGCCTCCAATGAGATCTAGTGTCTCTTTATATGTAAATATTAATTCACTACTTGCATTGGATATTGGCTGGAACATTAGAAGAGGAATGGTTCATTGTGAGCATAATTTAGGTTTTTCCTTTAGGATGTCATAGTATTCGCACTGTAGCTCATTTTATGATAGGTGCCTGGTTGTCCTGTTGTCATCTATTTCTTGAACGTGTCTAATCAAGTGAAGTTGCATAGCAACAACTTTGGTAGTAGACTGGCTGCATTCCAAAATTTCATGGGTAGTCCTGTCTTGACATTTAATAAGCTGATGAAACTGCTCAAAAAACCAGATGTGATATCCATAGAAGATTTGCTGTTACCTCCTTTCTGTGGAGATATTCTGGTTAACCCACATCTATTTCCTGTTGTACTCTATATTCTCAGTGTGGTTTGTAATATTTGGGAATGCCTCAGAATAGTTTAATCCCTACCACAATGTGGTTGAAGCAGTTAAAACCACTGGAGACTCTGGTTCAGATTTGGAGGTAGATTTCAGAAGTGACAGAAGCCTAATGTCAGTTTAACTAATTAAACCACTCTGAGGTAATACAGCAAAGCACACCCTCAGAAGCTGCCAGAAGATTTAATTAGTGTTGGCTCGACTTTTAAAGCACAAGGGTAATCTTTTGGAATTGCTTAAAATGGTTCATTTGTTCTGGGTTCAGAATGTACAAGCAAGCTTTAACCAGGATTTGTGTTGTTATTTTAGACATAAGGGGCTTAAAATCATATTTACAAACCTAATAACCTGTCCAAAACAGTTACTTGTTGGGTATGATAAATGTAATAGTGCTTTTCTTTGAGATAAAGCAACGTGTTGTTTTTCACTGTGTTGCTTCTGCCCAGTAGAGATTGTGTGGCTGGTAAAAGAAAAATATTTAGGGGAAAAGCCATTTTCTAATAGAAGTGTCACATCTGCAAAAGTAATGGGAGGAAACAAGAGTTCGGAAAGTCATCATTGGACTCTGTGTAAAGGGGAATATATGGTCTTTAGATGTAAGGTCTCACAATCAGGTTTTTTTAAGTTGTTGATCCCTTAATCTCTTCAGAGGATTCTTATAATTGCTTTCCACATCATAACAAAAATGATAACAGCATTTGTTAATGATAGCTATTATTATTATTATTATTATTCAGGAGCCCTTGGACTTGGACCTTATCTTTCCTCCCTTCTTTTTTTTTTTTTTTTAATTATGAAAAATTTCATACATGTGGTAAAACAGAGTAAAGATTCTCACGAACTGTCAGCTTTAGCCATTATTAGTAGTACCTGGTCAATCTAGAATACTCTCTTAGTGGGCGGGTCAAGGAGATGGCAGATATAGATTATCTTTATTAATATAACTGTGGTTGTAATATTTAAATGTTGGGATAGCTTAAAAGAAATGAAAGAATCAAGACTTTGTCCTTATTCTTACAAATCTCAGCTAGTGTTGAAATTTAAACTTTCAAATATGATAAAAACTGGGGAAAAAAGCATTTTATTAATTTTTCCCATCAGAAATAATTTTTAAAAAATAATTTTAACCTGTATTAGAATTAAATAGAGCATAGCTGAAGAGGGAGGAAAGACCAAATGGAAGACCCTTAATTGTTTGTGGCTTTACTGAGCCTGAAGGGTATATGGAAGCCTCGTCACAGGCAGGTGTGAGAGAGGACAGAGATGTCCTCTTGAGATCTCTTATGGATATCTAAAAAAAGAGTACATTAATTTTGTTGTACACTGTGTAGTCACCACCATGAAATTCTAATACTGCACAGTCCATTTTGGTAGCCAGTGGGCACATACATCTGTGGAGTACTCAGAAAGTGGCTACTCTAACTAGAGGGGCTTGAAGTGCAAAATACATATATGAAGAAGGTCTTGTATGAAAGAAACATAAGAGTCTCAATATATTTTTAAGTATTGATTACATGTTGAAATAAAAATATTTTGGATATGTTGAATTAGATAAAAAACAGTATGTACAGTAAAAAATTAATTTTAGCTGTTCCTTTTTACTTTTTAAAATCTGGCTACTACAAAAATTTAAAATTAGACACGTGACTCACATTTGCGGCTTAAATATTTCTCTTGGGCAGCACTGTTCTAGACTTGACCCTGCTGTAAAAGCTACGGCAGACAACAGGAAGATAGGAAATTAAGGCAAACAGTGTGCTGCTTATAAAATTACATTAAAAAATCTTTAGCTCATCTTAATTACATTGTTTAATTGGAAGTAGATGTGATAGATACAGCTTTAATGTGCACTTTATTTATTCCCTCCCACCATACCCCTTTCTATGTTGGGAGGGAAGACTTCTGGTTTTTGCTTTTAAAGTGAAAGAATGATTAGTTAAAAGGGACTAGTGCTGTAGCAGGTAAAGCTACAAAATCCTTAGTAGTGGCTTTTAGGGAACTATATTTGAGTTCCTGGCCACTGTGCTAATCTGAAGATCTTTGTAAGACCTTTATTACCATTTATTGCTCAACAGATGTTTCTAAAAACTTTTTAATATGTCCTTTGCTCATTTTTCTTCTTCCTGAGACCCTGGCTTGCACTTAGAGCAGCATTAGCCCTGATCCGTACACCAGTTCTGACAAGGGCCTAGACCAAAGCATTTCTAGCTCTCAAAACTAAGTTATTTCTGCTAATTTATTTGGTGGAAAACCTGACCTGAAGCAACGTAAGGCTATCTGGAGTCTTCATTTATCCAATTTTGCGGGAATATGTATATGTTTTGCTGCACAAAATATTCACGTTTGGCAACTAAGTGCTACCCTGGACCCAGGCAGAGGTGATGTGCTATGTGCATTGTGTTCACCTTTGTAAATACCACAAAAAATCCGAATTCGGAAATATGGCTAGCTTTAAGACTTTCGGATAAGAGATTTTGGACCTCCATTACCACCCCACAGTAAATGAAAATATTTTATTAACCATAATTATGTACTGAAAATGTTTATTTTTAGCACAATCAGAACACAGTGAAAGAGGTAAATGAGGTCTTCCTGAAATAGAATTTTGTCATATCACCCTCCTTTAAGTGCTCTCAGAAGTATCATGTTTTCTCTAGTTCTGATCCTGGAATTTCATACCTGCCGTAGGATGGTATCTGCCTAATGTTGTCTCCTTTGAGTCCCTTTAATGTTTTTTCTGCCTCAGTGCATTTCTTTCAAAGTCAGTCACACAAGGCATCTTTGACTGTGTCTTAACATGTGTTATTTCTTTTATGTTCTGGAAAATCCTTTTCTCTTTCTCTTTGTCAAAATTCTTCTAATTCTTCAAGATGGATTCAAGCTCCTACTATTTTGTACACTTTTTCCTGATAAGCTACAGGCCAGAGAGGTGTATATGTGTATGATTTTAATGTAAATATAGTTTATCGACTCAACTAAATTGTAATACCTTTGCTAGAAGAGGCCCTTTTAATTAACTTTTGAGCATTCAGCATGATATCTTTCATGGTGATTCGCATTCATTAGATATGTTTGACAGTGTTTGATTTGGGGCTGGGGGAGTGGAGTGAGGATCTGGTAGAGCAGCAAAAGTATATGTATTCTAATTACCAAATTGTTTGTTCATTTTGGCTTACTGTTTTAGTCAACATATGTCTAAGTAGATAAGCGAACAGTCCATTTGGGGGCTGGAAATGGGAATAAGGCTGCATGCCTACAGTTCTCCACTGGTTTCCAGGACATAGAAAGGGTCTATATTGTTTTTATTCTTCAGTTTAACGGTGTGTGGTTGTTTTGGTCTTTTATTTCCACATATTCTTTTATATTACTGTATCAGCTTTTATTTTGAAGTACTGTATTTTAATAAATCCATTACAGCTATTTAAACATAGCTATATTTGGGGCGCCTGGGTGTCTCAGTGGGTTAAGCCTCTGCCTTCGGCTCAGGTCATGATCTCAGGGTCCTGGGATCGAGTCCCACATTGGGCTCTCTGCTCGGGGGAGAGTCTGCTTCCTTCTCTCTCTTTCTCTCTCTCTGCCTGCCTCTCTGCCTACTTGTGATCTCTGTCAAATAAATAAAATCTTTAAAAAAAAAAAAAACCAACATAGCTATATTTACCTCAAGGGACTAAAGCATTTTATTAAAATAATCTTAAAGGGCACGAACTAACATTTGCTGAGCATCTACATATCCAGTACTATGCTATATATTTAATACAATTTTCTTTAATCTTAAATAATTCAGTGATTTAAGTTCTTTTCCTGTTTTACTTGTGAGGAATTGCCTAGCGGTACCTAGTGAATGATAGAGCTTATATTTGAAATCTCAGTCTATCTAGTTGTGCCAAAACTAGCAAACTAATGTTTGCTAATGATTGGAGATTTGTAGAGAGTGGGAGCATAGAGAGTAACTGCTAAATAGAAGATGCTTAATTGTGTAAGCTAAAAGGATCTTTGGGAATTGTGCTTTTGTTATTTTTCTTACTGTGAGTTTTGGTTTCATTCTTTGCCCATTATCCGGATCATACTAAAGCTGCCATCTTTTAAGTTGTTCGTTTATCAAAATGAACAAATAGAAACATGGCAGGCTAAAACAACTGAAAGGAGAAAGAGTTGGTTGACCCTATAATGTTTCTGGAGGAAAAGTTTAAATTCTGTCTTTAAAAGAGGTTCAGTATTAGGCATTTAGTGTAGCCTTTAGATCAGCAAGTAAATTTTAAAAGGCCAGTATTTGGGCATAGTACAGCAAAATTAGTATTAATTTGTTAAATGTAAGATAATGCAGAATAATTGTTAAAGATAATACTGAAACTAGGAATAAAATCAAGTCAGACATGTTTTAATATATCATAAGCTTATAAGAAATTAGTATTTAGAGTGTTACAGTGCATGATATTTAGTACTGTGTGTTAGACACTCTCTGATGGGATGATGAACTCTGTTTAACAGAGAACAGAAGTTCCCTGTTAAGTATATGACATTTTAGATGAGGTAGATGTACATTTTCCAGGAGATGCAGTTGAAGATAACTGAAACTTAGATTAGAACTTTACATATTTCTTATTTTTTTTAACATAAGATAATAGTAGAAGCTATAAGATTTGATAGGCTTTGAAAGATGATTTGCAAAGAAGAACTCAGGAAGCCTTGGAAAGTATCCAACCAGGTTTGAAAAAGGAAGGAGGGAACTAGTAAAACGAAAAGATAAAAAGCCATGATGGCTATAGGAAAAGAGATAAGATCACATGGTGCCTTGAAAATCTGATGTATAGTTTCAGTGGGAGTTAAGCGTATCAAATGTTAAAAAAAAAAAGTAAAAGAGCACAAGAACTGAGAAAAGCAAGGAAGGAGTCATTGACCATTTCTAGTAGATTTATTTCATCTGAGTCATAGATTCGAAGTCAGTTGTAGAGTTAAGGGAATGAGTGGTAAGAGGTGGAGGCAGCTGTTACAGATCACATTCAAAGAATATGGCAGTAAAAGCACAATCATTCAACTTTTAAATCGTGTCTTTCTAAGTTGGTGGAAATTGTGTTGTGATAAAGGCAGAAAAAAAGGATCCTGTGGAGAGGGAATCTGGGAAGGAAGGAAATAGTACTGAGAGGAAGTTCTTATAAGGGGCTTAGAGGAAGATGCTGGAGGTCAAGAAATAATCTCTGTATTAGGATGCAGATAAAAATAGAATTTTTAAAAAAAATTTCCCTACCTAAAATAAAGGCATTTCTATTGTATGTCTAATAAAGGAAAGATTTTCACTCTGATCATAGTTTCCAGACAGTAATACAGTGTGGCCAGAAATTCTTTCTTGGAGCTCTGCTTTTAGGAGGGATCAGGAATGTATTCATTCTCCAAAAATAAAGAGTAGTATGGATTTAAAATTTTTACATGGATTTACAATTTGGGCAAGAATACCTTTCATTCATTCAAATGGCTAAGCTGTAGGATCTAAGGATAAGAATTTACATAAATTTTCATTTTCAGGAAGGTTTCCTGAGTGTCTTAGGAAGTTATCTCCTTTTAAAAAATTATTTAACAAATATTTATGAGTTCTTTGCCAGACTAATAATAGAAGTGGTGGACACATAAGTGGATGAATTAGTTTCCTGCTATTTTAGAAGTTATATTTTAGTTAGATATGTAAACACATTATTGACCCTTTTTCTTTGCTTAGTCTTTTCTGCTTTTAAATACCAAAGTAATTTTAAGATATAACATAGACATAACGTATGTCCACGAATGATCTGTTGCAAGAAAATATGAATGTAAAAAATCTAGACTCATGTCTCAAGGAGAAATTATTAATTTTAAACAGTATTTAATGTAGGAATTGAATTAGTGTTTATTAATTCTTTTAAACTATATTTTTTCTTATAGAAAACATTCTGTTTAAATACAGATTTATATAGCTGGCTTAATAGAAGTCCTCTTGTATTTGATATGAACAGATAAACATTCATTTAATATAATCTCTTCTATCAGGTATAACTGAAATATTTATTTATACATACAAGTGAAAATATAAGGATATAGCACAATTTTGCTCACTCAGTTTTTAAGTACTTTGTTTCCAAGGTTGGGCTCTTCTTGGAAGGTCAGCAAGAATTTTAAAATTTTAAAGAGGAGAAATCAAGATAACATCTGGTTGTCATTCCATTTAGGCAGTCACCGTATTGACTTACAGGGATTATTTCCTACTGATTTTATGGAAAAAAAAATTCATACTTGAGTAAAAGATTGGGATACTATTTTTAGGAGGGGGATGCAGAAATTTCTTGCATGTACTTGTTTTTAGTACCAGAATAACATTTCTGAAAGCTAGTTTGCCTGGCACACAGGCCACTTTAATGATAGAAGTGGTCTCAGCTGGGGACTAGCTAGTTGATGCTTTAGAAGACTTGCTCCATCTTTTAGAACCAAAGATTAGTACATGGTGCTAGAATGTCAGGGACAGAAAAGATGCCTTTGCCACTTTTAGGGAAATTGTTGACCTTTATAATGAGAGTGTCAGAATGAATTTAATAATATTGCTACCTAGGGTAGTTGGAAAGAGTAGGTACATGCTAGTTACTTGAAACTTAGTTCCAGAGATTTATAAATTCCGGGTGCATTACAGTTATAATCTGAGGAGACTGAGAGATGTATTGAGAGCCCTTTTATCTGTGGACTTTAAAAAAAACTTTAAACAAAAAACAGTGATCAAAAACAGCAGTATAGTAAGTGGAAGGAGTCCTAAAAAATATACTATGTTTCCAAGCTGTGTGATCTTATATGAATTTGAGTTTCCTGCAGAGTAAAAAGATAAAACTCTCAGGAAAAATAAGATGTTATAGAACAAAATATGTAATAAAGTAATGTATACAAAGGTACATTATAAAAACAAATGTACAAGCAAATTTAAGGTAATTGTATTTTATTTTTAATTTTTACATAGTTACTTAATGGAAGAGATACATACTAAGCTAATATTGTCAGAATTTGTAGAAGGAAGGGTAATAAGAGATTGGAGAAATAGAGATAAAATATGAGCTTACACTGAGTATTTGAAATCATTCTTATTAAATTAGCATGTTGTCCTTTTGTGAAAGAAGGCATTGTAATAGGAATGACCAAGATGACACTTTTCAGTGTTGATACAGCAAGCAGTTGGATTTGTTATTTTTGTATACATTTTAAGAATAAGTACACATCTTTAGTTCTTGTCTTTAAACTTAAATTTGAAGGTTATGAATACTGATGGCACTGGGAGAAGAGTACTAGTAGAAGACAAAATTCCTCACATATTTGGGTTTACCTTGTTGGGTGACTATGTTTACTGGACTGACTGGCAGAGGCGTAGCATTGAAAGAGTACACAAACGAAGTGCAGAGAGGGAAATCATCATCGACCAGCTTCCTGACCTCATGGGCCTAAAGGCCACAAATGTTCATCGAATCATTGGTAAGTAATTCCAAAATTCTCTCAGAGATGAAAACCAGGAATGAGAAAAATACAGAGTTAAGCAGCACTGTAAATTGTTGATGTTTTTTGGAATATAGAAATCATCTGTTCTTTTTTAAGCAGGAATAGGCCTTTTAAATGTAGACTTAGTACTCAAAATATAGTACATAAGCCCATTTCTGACTTGGGCCAGTGCACCAGTCCTTAAGCTGTGTGGTGGGACCCTGCTCCTAGGAGGTCACCATATTGATGCTAACTTAATGTGGACAGCAGACTAGCATAGTGCATGCACTACAGCCCAACTCCTGGGGTCAAGTGTTCCTCCTGCCTCAGCCTCCTTAGTAGGTGGGACTACAAGCCTGTGCAACTGCACTGGCCTTTTATTCCCTGTTAATCTTCATAGTGTTTATTTATGAGATTAGAATTGTAAGTATATTTGGGAGCAGATATAAATCATGTCTTTGTGATCCACATGCCCAGTCATTTTCAAGTGAAAATATGTTGATTGTGTCAATGTATTTGTCCTTCTGTGCCCCTTTATAATTAATACATCTTTTAGGTTCCAACCCCTGCGCTGAGGAAAATGGGGGATGTAGCCATCTTTGCCTCTATAGGCCTCAGGGCCTCCGCTGTGCCTGCCCCATTGGCTTTGAACTCATCAGTGACATGAAGACCTGCATTGTCCCAGAGGCTTTCCTTTTGTTTTCACGGAGAGCAGATATCAGGCGAATTTCTTTGGAAACTAACAATAATAATGTGGCTATTCCTCTTACTGGTGTCAAAGAAGCTTCTGCTTTGGATTTTGATGTAACAGACAACCGCATTTACTGGACAGATATATCACTCAAGGTTAGTCAAAAGAATTGGAATGTTAAAACTGAAGACAAGGAGGAAGAGCTTTAAAATGTCTGAGTCTTCGTGCTATGATCCCTCTCTCTCATTGCTTAGTAGGCAGAATGCAACCAAAGCCCTTAACTTTTTAAAAGAAGTCAAGGCCAAGGTCCATTCAGTTTTAATTGTCTTTTTTTTTTTTTTAAATATAAGATGCTTTGCTTGACTTCCTCTGTTTTGTTCCATTTGAGGATAATGAGTGACATTTTCTACAGATAAAGAGTAAGCAGTTATATAAATGGCTTATAGAAGCTTGACTCTTAATTTATTTTAAATAAAATTTGGTAGTCTGTCTCAGGTAGAAAACTCCAATTATGAGTTATTATATATATATATATATATATATATATACCTTTATTTTCTTTTTCCTAAAATAAGTATTGAAAAGCATACTTAGTCAGTAAGAAGGAAGAGCTCCTGACCAGAAAATCTGGAGAATAGCTTTTGCTTCTTCTAGATAGTCCTGGGCTTATTTCAGATAACTTATATAAAATTTGTCTAATATGCAAAAATCATGGGGTATTGGAGCCAGAGTTGAAATCTAATGGAATTCAGTAAAATCTATTAATTGAGTGAATGAATGAAGTAAATAAATACATTTGGCTTGTATTGTATGGCCTTCTATGTTTTCTCATCTTGAAAATAGAGATAATGCCTATCTCGCAGGGCCATTTTGAGGGTTAAATGAGAAAAATATGTATACAAAGTACTTAAGGTATGCTTGTCGAGAAGTAGCAGCTATTATTAATAACTTGAATTATGCTTTTGAGTTTGGGGGGGGATTCAGAATTACAGTGGTAATAATGTGATAATAATGTGATAATGGTTAATACATCTTATATAAGATTGCTGAGATTTTTTCAGATGGACACAATGACATGACATACTCTCAAGAACCCTCAGGAAGCTGACTACCAGTTATGAGTCCTCAACATTCTGGTCTTATCTTTTTACTTGATTACTAATAGATTTTAAAAGCAAAGTCATTCTGCTGTCTTACTAGAATAAATTTTTGGTCCTTAAGAATTATAAAATTTTCTCCCTGGCTTGATAGTAAAACTTGAGGTCACAGTTGCATTTGTTAGAGGTTGACATCAGGTTTTTTCTGTTCTTGTAAAATATGTGAATTATATTAAGAAACTATGCCTCTGGCTCTTCTGGATCCTCCCACCCAACAAAAACCAAAACAAACATTCTTTCTGGATGGTGTTTTGTACTTAAGCCATGTGACTTTGTTGTTAATCTTATTTTTGCAGACCATCAGCAGAGCCTTTATGAATGGCAGTGCACTGGAACACGTGGTAGAATTTGGCTTAGATTATCCAGAAGGCATGGCAGTAGACTGGCTTGGGAAGAACTTGTACTGGGCAGACACAGGAACAAATCGAATTGAAGTGTCAAAGTTGGATGGGCAGCACCGACAGGTTTTGGTGTGGAAAGACTTAGATAGCCCCAGAGCTCTTGCATTGGACCCTGCTGAAGGGTAAACAGATTTTATGTATGCATTCTTTGCAACTATGTTGCACATAGCTCAACTATGGATTGTATTTTTGATGTCTTAAGTAATGCTGATTAGGAATCTAATAACTAAACCACAGGCTGGCTTTATTTTAAAACCCTTTAGTTAAGGGGTGCCTGGGTGGCTGAGTCAGGTAACATCCAGCTCTTGATTTTGGCTCAGGTTGTAATCTCAGGGTCTTTAGATTGAACACAGAGCACCGGTTTTGGCTCTGCGTTCAGAATGGAGTCTGCTTGAGATTCACTCTCTCCCTTTCCCACTGCTTGTACTTGCACTCGCTTTCTCTCTCTCTCTCTCAAATAAATAAAATCTTTAAGATCCATTACTTGAGATTTCACTGATTTAGAATAAATTACTCACTAGATTTTGCACTTGTCATTATTAACATTAGGTAGAGAAAGAGTAGTGAAATGGATTAGTATTTAAATATTACCAATCATACTTACATGCTAATAAACAACCTTTTTGAAGGTATCAACTTTGCATTCGCTTACCCCCTCTCTCAAGTTAAACCAGATTCCAAAACCCACTGAAATAAGGCCATATACTAAGAAATAGTTGCATTTTAAAAAGCTCCATTTTAGAATAGTCATTAATTCAAAATGGTCAATTAGTTTGATCATTGTTAAAAGCTTAGAGAACTTTGATATTAAATAGTAAACTTTTCAATTAATGGTAAATTTTTTATTTGCAATATGATATATTTTTCAAGGATAGGTGATCCTCTTAAGTGATTTAGCAAGTTTAAAAAAGCCAACAGCTAAGAAATCTAGAATTTGAAGAATAATTCCACATTTATATATTTTATTTATTTTAAAGATTTTATTTATTTGTCCGAGAGAGCATGTGCACGTGAACGCACACAAGCAGGGGGAGCGGCAGGCCCGGAGAGCAGCAGACTCCCTGCTGAGCAAGGAGTCTGATGTAGGGCTCGATCCCAGGACCCTGGGATCATGACCTGAGCTTGAGGTAGACGTTTTACTGACTGGGCCACCCAGGCATCCCAGTAATTCCACTTTTTTTTTTTTTTTTTTTTGACAGAGAGAGATCACAAGCAGGCAGAGAGGCAGGCAGAGAGAGAGGAGGAAGCAGGCTCCCTGCTGAGCAGAGAGCCTGATGCGGGGCTCGATCCCAGGACTCTGAGATCATGACCTGAGCTGAAGGCAGCAGCTTAACCCACTGAGCCACCCAGGCGCCACCATCAGTAATTCCACTTTTAAAAGCAGAAGTTAACAATGTGAACATACAAGCGTAGTTTCCTTGAAATAACATTAATCGCATTATTAGCTCATTACCATCTGGTTAGAAGGCCATAGCAAAGTAGTTGTGTGTGCTGACATGTTGTGATTGGATTATGGGGATCTTTACTCTAAGCATTAGTTACCAGACAGATAGATTTAATAGCTGGGACTAAGGACTTCTAGTTTACGTGGCTGCTGGCAACCATGACATTTCTCTCTCAGTTGTTCCTCCTTCCTTCTTGTGTGCATGTGCCTGTCAGCTGACAAGTGCAAATACAAACAAAGCCCAGGACTAACTTTAATTTTCAGAAAGGCATGTTCATGCGTTGCTATCAAATCAGCCATCAGCTGACAGGCTGAGAAGTGAATGTGTGTCTTCAGGTATTTGCTGAGAGTTGGCATGTGCTTTCCTAGTCCCAGTGTTCAGAATGTCTCAGAACTAGCACCTTACCAGTTTACTTGAAAAAGCATTTAGCTAAGCATTAGATTCTAGTTCTCGCTCTGCCACGTGACTGAGTTGAAGAAATTAGATCATTCACATTTCTTTTATTGCTTTAGCCTCTTTACATCTGTAAAAAGTCTATACTGTGGGGGCTATTGTAAGGTCAATGTGAAAAACTTGACAAAATAAAATAAAAGCAAGAGAATGTTCTAAAATTTCACAGGGATTATAGTAGTAGTGTCACTGCCCACCTGACGCAATAGAAGGTCACTCATTGCTTTTACATCTATAGTATGTTCCTTTGTACTGCGTGACCAAATACATTTCAAACTTTGCTTTTTAATTTCATTTAAAGACTATTAATTTTTACCTCCGGTGTACTACTGCAACTTGTTTTTGGGGAGAGTTGATTATGTAAGTCGAAAAACAAGTCTAAAAATTTAAAACTCAAATTACTTCTGTTCAGAAATATATAAAAAGAGATAAAAATATTTTATTTAGAAGTGAATCAGATTCTGAGACCAGAGCTTTAATTTATTGGTATCTTCTTGAATATTAGTTTTATAAATGCAAAAGCTGCAGTAAGGAAATCATTGGTTTATTTTCAGTTTCTGGGTTTTGGATGGAACAAATTCATTGGAAAGACTAAAAGAAAGCTGACTCACTTCCTTTTTAGGATATGAGAAAAAATATTTAGTTGAGGTTGCCAAAATAATTGAAAAAATTGTAACCATGATTTTGTTTTATCAAATTCTTTGATTGAATGCGTATTTTCCTTATTTAGTTACTGTGTGCAAATATGGCCCTTTCTCCCAAATAACCAAAAGTGAACTGTTAAATATCTATTGTTTTGGATTTAGATTTATGTATTGGACTGAATGGGGTGGAAAACCTAAGATAGACCGAGCTGCCATGGATGGAAGTGAACGTACTACATTAGTTCCAAATGTGGGCCGGGCAAATGGCCTAACTATAGATTATGCTAAAAGGAGGCTTTATTGGACAGACTTGGACACCAACTTAATAGAATCTTCAAATATGCTCGGTAAGCTTTACTTCTTTTTATTCAGACAGATCATATGTTATTCTTCCTATGCAGAAATCTGTGGCTGCTTTTTACCATTGGTTAGGTACTATTAATAGAACTTCATATGAATGTCTAGATTCTTCCTCTCTCTGGCATTGTATCCTGTTTATTATTATTAATAGTGGGCCAGGTACTTGGGTTCACATCTCTTTATTTTGTGGAAATTTCATTATTGTTGGGCTTGTAATGGAATATATAACTCCTTAGATATTCCTGAAGTGACTTTTTGTACTAGTAAAATACAGTATATTCATTTCCATCTTTTTATTGAAGGAAGAAGAAAAGTTCAACTTATAGACCACTATGGAGAGAAAATAAGACTGCAGTCAAAACAGACCATTTGTAGGAGTTTAAACAAACTCATTGATTTATAGCAAGAATATAAGTTTGAGGCATGGGGTCAGACTGCAGATGGATTGATTTCAGTGGCCCAGTCTGGTTTTAAAATTGCTTTTAAATAAATTGAGATAAATAAAATCCTATTTTAAATTGCTTACAAATGTCAGGGTGCCTGGGTGGCTCAGTGGGTTAAAGCCTCTGCCTTTGGCTCAGGTCGTGATCCCAGGGTTCTGGGATCGAGCCCCGCATTGGGCTCTCTGCTCACAGCAGGGAGCCTGCTTCCCTTCCTCTCTCTCTGCCTGCCTCTCTGCCTACTTGTGATCTCTGTCAAATAAATAAATAACATCTTTTTAAAAAAAATTTAAAAAAAAATAAATTGCTTACAGATGTTATATTTTATATGCTACAGTCCTTTTTTTTTTTGACCAATAAGAATTACACTCTCACGTTTCATACCTCTGCTTCTCCCCTGTCTGCTGCCTTTCTGAAAATAGGACTTAACCGTGAAGTTATAGCAGATGACTTGCCTCATCCTTTTGGCTTAACTCAGTACCAAGATTACATCTACTGGACGGACTGGAGCCGACGCAGCATTGAACGTGCCAACAAAACCAGTGGCCAAAACCGCACCATCATTCAGGGCCATTTGGATTATGTGATGGACATCCTTGTCTTTCACTCCTCTCGGCAGGCAGGATGGAACGAGTGTGCTTCCAGCAATGGGCACTGCTCCCACCTCTGCTTAGCTGTGCCAGTTGGAGGTTTTGTTTGTGGATGCCCTGCCCACTACTCTCTCAACGCTGACAATAGGACTTGTAGTGGTAAGCTGTGTTTCCCCGTAAAGCAAACTAGAATTCAAGGAGAAAGGAGGATTTTGAAAACACTGTGTCGTTCATGTTCTTTCTAGAGTAAAAAGTAGTTGAAGTCCAGAGTTGATTGTTTAACAAAAGAGAAAGACTAAAGATGGTAAAATGCAAGTTTTTGTAACTTACTATTTGAGGATATCTAATTGCTGTTACTTTTGAGCATTAAATATTTAGTGCACAATTGCATAGCTTCATTGAGAAAGATAGTCACACATGCATTACTCTACATAATTTATATTAATTCATTTTTATAAAGGAAGAGCAGTAAAAACAGTACAACAAGGAGAATCTTCAAAATACAACCTCCTTGTCCTTTGAAGTTCATAAAATAGACTAAAGGTAAAAAATTTAAGTGTGTAAGAGTCCGTGGAAAATGCATATGAGTAAATTTAGCCTGGTATGAAACAGATGTAAATATATGGGAATTAGCACATGCTGTGAACGTAGTGGGTGTTCAATTCCAGTTGATGACCAGATGACCAAATCTCCTCATCCAGTCACGAATCCATATTTTTTTTGGCTGCAGTATCTTCTGATATATAAACATTAGCAATAATATTACATATTACATATTAAACACACATAATCACACACACACTTTGCTAAGAACAGCAAAACACAGTGTGTAATAAACATTTTTGGCTTAGGGAAACCTGGTTTCTGACTCAAGTATATGTGCTGCCCATGTCTTGATGGATAGACAAGAAGTAAGTGGTAGATATGATAAAGAAATAGAGAATTCAATCAGAAAGAGTAAATTCATGGCAGAGAATTTTAGGAAATGGTTCACTAGGGTAAGTGGTAACAGAACTGCTATAGGATATTAGATTAACTATTAATTATTCAATTAGTAATATATAACAACATATAAATATACAGATAACATATAACAAAGTAAAAATATATATCATATAAATATATAAACATTTAAATATAACATATATAATTATAGTAGATAAAGTAACAAATAATAGCATGATATAAAATAACTATTAACTATTCAATTAACTATTGAAATTATTTTGTGCCTTGAAGTATAAGAAGTCACATAGGAAAGGATTTAGTGTGTTCTGACACAAGGCTTCGGGTGTGAAAAAGGAAGACTATAAATTTATGTTCAATGATTTGGAATCTTTGCTATGTATTAGTTTTGTGTTCTACTAAAGCAAGTCACACAATTTTTTTTTATGTGTGCAGTGTTAGGGCTGGGCTGAGAGAGAGAAGCAGACTCCCTGCTGAGCAGGACCCTGAGGCAGGGTTCCATCCCAGGACCCTGAGCTGAAGGCAGATACTTAACCAACTGAGCCATCCAAGTGCCCCAAGCCATGAATTTTTTAAGCCTTAAATTTCCCATTTGTAAATGGGAATAATAATAACTACTGTGTAAGGTTGCTGTGAAAATTAAGATACAACATGATTTAATTGTATTTGAAGAGAAAAGGCATGGTAGCTGGGAAGTGAACTAGACTGGTGTGGTAATCAGGTAGATTTGCTTGGGATGGTAACGGTGATGATGGAGAGAAGCTACAGATTAAAGGTCTGTTCTGAAGCTAGAGTGAACAGAACTTGTTAATGGGTTGGATGTGAGGAAGAAGAGGATGGAGGGAGCAAGGATGACTTAAATTTTTGGTTTGAATAGTTAAGTTGATAGGAGATTAGAAGACTAGAGAGGAAGACTAATTAAAAAGTTCAGTTTTTGGCATGTTTGTATTGATTTTCCTATGGGACATTGAAATAGATACATTAATTATATAGTTGAATAGAAGAGGGGAGACATGAGGGTGGAGATAATAGATTTTGGAATTGCTAGCATGTATTTAAAATGGGTAAGATTACTTAGGGGAGAAGGTTTAGAGCTGGGGTCCGCAAACTTGCTGTAAAGGGCCAGAGAGTAAATATTTAGGCTTTGTGAATCATACAGTTTGTCACATCTGTTCAACTCTGTCCACTGTAGCATGAAAGCAGCCATTATCAAGATATTTCTAAATTATGTCTGAATTCTGATAAGCTTTATTCCAAAAAAGGCAGCAGGCCAAGATATAGCTGTGAGCCATAGTTTGCCAACTCCGGGTGTAGAGACAGGAAAGGATCTGGTAACCTAAGGAACTTTGAGGAAAGAAAGCACAGCCAAAGATGTAGAAGGAAAAGCAGGCACCAGAAATAGGATTACTCCCAAAAAGAACTGTTGAATGCTGCTAAGAGGTTGAGTTAGGTGAAGCCTAATCTACTGGATTTTTTAATAAGGTGGTTATTAGTAACTCTAAAGAGAGTAATTGCAGGGAAGTAGTGGTGAAAGATTAGAGTTGGTCAAAATGTGAAAGGAGAAAGGGAAAGGAAGGTAGTATCTTTTTCAAGAAGTTTGACTTTGAATGGAAGGAGAAAATAGAGGTAATGACTGATGGAGGATGGAGACAAGGGGAATATGGAAAGACTTTTTGAGATCATTATTTTAGCTGCTTATATCTGTGCATAATAGTTGGTGAGTGAAGGCCATGAGAAATCAGTGCTGGGAGTCCCTAATATCCGTCTCTCTTTGGTTACCTTTTGGTGATAGATCTTTAGTGTTTCACGAGGCTTTCTGTTGTGTGCTCTTTCTATAATGAGTACTATTTAATGTTTGTGTAGAGATATATTAGATTCCAAGACAGATTATGAGAGAATTTTAACACAAAGTACTTGCCATCAGAATGTTGTCCAGCATTGTGTGTGATTTATTCCTTGACCTGTGTTTCTTTCTTTCTTTCTTTTTTAAGATTTTATTTATTTATTTGAGAAAGTGAGAAAATAGACAGTGGGAAGGAGCAGAGGGAGAGGGAGACCTGCTGAGCAAGGAACCTGATGCAGGGTTCAGTCCTAGGATCCTGGGATCATGACCTGAGCCGAAGGCAGACACTTAACCAAGCCACCCCTGACCTGCACCCCTGACCTGTGTTTCAAAAGTGAAATCAGATTGTGTTGTTTCTCTGCTCAAAGCCTTGCAATGGCTCCCCATTTCACACGAAGTAAAAACCTACTTCTTATAACGGCCTACAGGTTCCTACATGTTCCATACCCTACACTTTGCATCCCTCCCCTTTTGCTTCTCTAACCTCAGCTTCTACTCTTTTCTCCCTTGTTCTCCTCATGACAACCACACTAGCCTTTTTGTTACTTTCAGATATGCCAGTTACTTCTGCCTTAGGACTGTTGTACTGCTTCTTGCTCTTTGAAATGTTTTTCCTGCAAATATTTTCATGGATATACTTCACCTCCAAGTCTTTGCTTAATTGTGACCTACACAGTGAGACCTGGTCTACCTTATTTAAACCAAATCATCCTTTCATCCTTTCTAGCATTGCCAGTGTTCTTTACCTGTACTTTTTCTTTTTTCTGTAACACTTACCACTCTTTTATATCCTATACAATTTATATACTCTAATATTTATATACTATAACTTCTTTATTATGTTAATTGCTTTTGTCTGTCTACTGGAATATAAACTCCTTGAAGCAGCATTTTTTGTTTTGTTTTGTGTTTTCACTGATATATCTTAGGTGCCTACAACAGTGCTTGGTAAATAGTAATGATTCAAGAAATCATGTTAAATAAAAGGATGAAGAAGCAGTACAGACAGGACTTGGAAAAATACATGTGCTCTTTAATTCAACAGCTATGTGACCTTGGGGAAAAGCTTAACATTTCTGAGTTTGCTTACCTAAAAATGGAGGTGATAATTTTGGGGATTAACATCTAGAATGATGAGTGATATGTTGGAGGTCCTAAATAAATAAATGTTTGTTTCTTTTCCTTCCCAATTTTCTAGAACAATTTTATTCTTTTACCTTCAGAATTATGGCTACAGGGCTTTCCATAGTTATTGTCATCTAATGTATATTTCTTTATGTGTTTATTCCTTTATTCTTTCAATGAATATTTATTGAATGTCTGCTACATAATGGGCATCATTTGAGCCAGTGGAAAATGTAGCAGTGGATGAAATAGACATCACTCTCTACTCTCATGGAGCTTCTATTTTAGTGGAACAGATATTGAACCCAATAAGTAAAATTATATCACGGGTTAGGAGATAAATGTTATGGAGAAGTATTAAGAGCAAGAAAGGGTGAGGAAGATTGCAACATTAAATATGATGATCAGAGAAATCGTTACTGATAAAGTGACATTATGTCAAGAACTGAGAGAGATAAGGAAATGAGCGAGGTGGATAGCTGGGAGAAGACCTATTAAGTAAAGGGGATAGCAAATGGGAAGGCCTAAGGAGGGAGAATGGCATATCAGAGGAACACCTAGGAGGCCAGTGAGTAAAGAGATTAAGTCACAGAGGAAACAGGAAGCCAAATTGTGGAATCCCTTGTTCATTACTAAGGTGCCAGGTCTCTGTGGCACCTTTGTGCAAATTAAGGAAAGGTGTTTGCTTCGGGCAGCCATGCCCAAAGGTGCATGGCTTGGTTAATGACATGTGAACTGGATGTTGGTCCATACTCAGTGCCCTTGGCATAGTGCACAAATGGCCCATCACATGCAATGGACTTGGCCTTGTAGTTTATGAAGGTCTTACACAAGAGTGTCGCCTCCCTTTAAGCTGCAGGTGAACAGTTGTACCTTCAGAAGAGAGCTGAAAACCTCCCTCCTATGTAACACCTCATCTTTCAATTTGTGTAGCTGTCTTCATTGTGGAAATGCAAGACTCAGCCTGGATGACAATTTTTAAAGTACCAATTTGCAGAAGTTAATTGGGTTAGAGGTTACATAAATTAAGATGGATTTAGATTTATAAAATTGCATATTCTTTTTTACTTTAAGCACTGGATGACTGAATCAAGTCTTCATTGAAGTAAGTCAGAACATTATCTTCCTCTTAGAAATACTGAGCCAACTAATGTTGTTAATGCCATCCACAGACTTCTTGAAACAAGCATTTAGGGGACCTGGGTGGCTCAGTCTGTTAACCATCTGCCCTTGGCTCAGATCATGATCCCAGTGTCCTGGGATTGAGCCCTGCATCAGGCCACACACAGAGCAAGGAGCCTGCTTTTTCCTCTCCCTCTGCCTGCTGCTCCCCCTCTCCCTCTGCCCCCTACTTATGCATGCTCTCTCTCTGTCAAATAAATAAAATCTTGAAAAACAAAAAAAAACAAGCATTTCTTTGGAGCCATATTTGGCTTTATCTTATTCTACATTTCTAGAACACCAAACTATGGAATCTAATTGAAGGTTAAAACTGACTCAAACCTCCCAAAAACCAAAAAGCCCAGTAAAACAGTAGGAGCCAAATAAAAATTTGATTAATTGTTTTCCAGGCAGGAGAAGTTGGCAACTAAAACTCTTTAGTCTAAGCTTCATTGTATGTCTTAGTGTAAGTGGTGATTATTCTGTTAGAAACTTACTGTTTAGAGCCCCTCCCCTTTTTTTCTTGACTTACAAGAAAGTAATACTGCCAAAAAAATAATTCTTTAAAAAAAGAAAAAAGATAGCTACTCTGTTGTGACATGTATTCTTACTACTTAAGGCATGGGTTCAACTAAAACTGCTAAAAGTTGTAAGTCAGTATGTGATGGAGTCAACTCCAGATAATGAAGGATTCCACTGGAATCATTGGAATACTTTCTGATCTTCTAAGCTGGATATGGGCTTTTAGCCAGTGAAGTACTTATATAAAGCAGGATTTCTATGTTGTGAATGTAACATTGTGTGTCAATGATGCTTCACTTAAAAAAAAAAAAAAAATTTAGTGTTGTGAGTACCAAGTTTCTTTATGAATACCAGTGAGTTTCTTTGGGATTGAAGCCAATGTACATTTGGGTATAAATGTAAAGTAAACCAGGGAAGGACACATAATGGAGTTGTGAAGAATGGGGCTTAGGAAGAAATAAAGCAAGGAGTTCTGGATCGCCCATTTATGTTTGTATCCATGAGAAGGACAAAATTCTACTGGATTTAGGTGATGACTGGATACCAAGAGAATAGAGTGTAATTATGGAATTTTTATATATTATGTTTTAATGAAGATGTTCAAAATGCTAGTAGACTTTGAAGTTGTCAGAAGCACTGTCAAGTGCTGTTGTTTTCTAGATATTTGCCTGCATTAAAGATAATTACATAGTAGTAATCAGTGGCTTACTCCCCAGGAAAGGGAAATTTAGTCTGTGTTGCATTTCCCCATTTCATAAGTTTAGGATATCATCTTAGCATCAGAACAGAATATTTTTTAGTGAAAATATAAATACAAGGTTTTTTTTAATGAGGATCGGAGCTAATGAGTATAACGCATTTGTTTTTACTAGTTCTGTGTGTGTCTGTGTGTATGTGTGAGAGAAAACGAGAAGGAAGGATGGAAAGGGGAGGAGAGAGAGATTTTTACTGGCTCTCTGTCCTTACAGTTATCATATATACACAATGCAAAATAAAACCTGTATCTGTAGTCCATGAGGGTTTGTTTAATTTCTGTTAATACCAACTTTATTACTGCTACTGCTTGATAATAATGAGCAATAATTATTTTACTCTACATTTATATAATTTTTCATTGAAGTATAATTGACATAATGCATTACAATTTTTAAAGTATCTTTATATATGTTGTAAAATTCTTAGAGCAACTTAATGAGCAGGATGAGATCATTATAACCTTATTTTAGAGTTGAACAAACTTTGACCTAAAGAGGTTCATTGACTTACTTATGATCAAGTGACTAGATAGTAAGACAGCTGAGACTAAAACCAGTCGTGAAGCTTTTGCTTTGACCTATGGAAGCTATGTTCCTGCCACCCACAAGAATAGGTTACGGAAGAGTAGGATTATTCATTTGGTGGACAAGGAGAATTTTGATATCATTATCAAATGCTTCTTGAAATTGAGTCTCCTTTTATACCACTGTGGACAAGATGGAACAAAATGGGCTAGCAGCGTGTCACTGAATAAATTCATAACTGGTTTGCATAGTGCTGATTAGTGTCACCTTGAGAAGAGTTTCTGGGAACATTCCAAAGGGTTTTGTTCTCAGCCCTACTTCCTTAGCATCTGTGTTTGTTTTGTATGAAATACAGGCAACAAGTTAATCAAACACTTGGGTGATACAAGACTTAGAGTAATTGTGTTTCAAATTTGTTCTTGTCCTTCTTTAAGCTCCAACTACTTTCCTGCTCTTCAGTCAAAAGAGTGCTATCAACCGCATGGTGATTGATGAGCAGCAGAGCCCTGACATCATCCTTCCTATCCACAGCCTTCGCAATGTCCGGGCCATAGACTATGACCCACTGGACAAGCAACTCTATTGGATTGACTCACGACAAAACATGATCCGAAAAGCACAAGAAGATGGCAGCCAGGTAATTCAGGGCTCAGTTAAAAATCTGTTTTTTTTTTTTTTCCTGGTAGTTGGAGTAACCAACCATCCTGTTTTACTTAATTCTTGAGAGAGAAAGAGAATGTGTGTGTGTGTGTGTGTGTGTGTGTGTCTGTGAGAGAGAGAGAGGGAAAGAGGAGAGGGGGGGGGACTTCGAATTCTGGACCTAGCAGCTTTTTTCCTTCCTAATGATCTTTGAATAAACAATTGATGATTCCATTGGATTAAAATTTGTACAAGGAAGGTGCCTGGGTGGCTCAGTTGGGTAGTCGACTTCCTCCGGCTCAGGTCATGATCCCGGAGTTCCGTGATGGAGTCCCACATTGGTCTCCCAACTCTGCGGGGAGTCAGCTTCTCCCTCTGACCTTCTCCCCCTGACCTTCTCCCCTCTCATGCTCTCTCTCTCTCTCAAATAAATAAATTTTTTAAAAATTATACAAGGAAAATTTATGCTCATATGTTGGGAATGACTTTGTCGCTGCCACTCATATCTGTTTTTGTAGTTTTTTCCATTATGGCTCCATTTACATGGAATGTTAGAAGCTTTTAAATCAAATAGACCTTGAATTTGATCTCAGCTCTGTCACTCACTAGGATTCTTATGAACTTCTTTTTTAAAGATTTATTTATTTATTTGAGAGAGAATCCTCAAGCAGACTCCCTGCTGAGTATGGAACTGGCTATGAACATGACCTGAACTGAAAGCAAGAGTAGGCTGCTTAACTGACTGAGTTACCCAGGAACCCCTTTTATGAACTTTTTAGCTGAAAACTATGCAAAGCTCATAGTCCACTATCTGTTACATAGTAGGTGGGGACGCAGTAAATAACAGTTCTATTATTATTAACTATTTTTAAAACGTTCAGAGGATAGGAAACTTATCAGTAAAATTAAAAACATCTAGGATATGTTATCACTAACCTAATGAGATGGAGGGGCTATTATATGGTGACTGTGGGATGGGGATGAAAATGCTATTAACAAATCTTGTCTATGTTTACACACCAGTCACAGTTTGCATGCTGTTTTCCATACTACATGACTTTCTGTGGCTAAGCAGTTTTAAACTGGGATTGCCATAAATAATTATTAGTCTTCCTTATAGCAGTGATGATGGATTTTGAGTGTATCAAACTTTGGGGAAATTGGATTACTAACTTTTGATATGTCTACTATTTCAGAAAAAAATAGCAAGGAGATAATGTATTTAGGGGCTGTTGAGGGGTTGTTGAGGGGGTACAGTTATAGAGGTGTATTACAGATGCACCTTATACTACATAGGCCAGGGCTAACAGGCTAAGTAGTAGATAGAAATTATATTATTGCTGTTATTATACAGCCGAGGACAGAAGATAAATGAGATAGCTTCATTAAGGAATATGTTACCACAGAGTTGCCAAGTGAAGGAAGTGTCATTTATTTGGGTAGAACAGATGAACTGAACATCTCTAACTACTTTGTTAAAAAAATTTTTTTTTCGGTGGTTTGAGGATTGGAGAAAGACATGACTGGTAGGTGTGGTTTGTAGCCCTAATTGCTATTGTCTCTGTAAGCAATTTCTCCCCTTCAGCACTGTTGACATTTTTTAGGCTGTATAAATAGGTCTTTGTTGTGGAGGGATGATCTGTACATTGTAAGCTGTTTAGTAGCGTCCCTGATCTCTATCCACTAGATGCCAGTTACATCTCCATAGGTCTAGCAGTCCAGAATGTCTCCATACCATGCCAAGTGCCCCAAGTTAAGAACCACTGCTTTAGTGGTATTTCTGAGGAGTGGTTCTAGCTGAGACAGCTGCCACCTCCTCACTCTAATCAATGCACTGTCAGGTCCCTAGAACAATTTATATGGCCTCCGCTCTCTCCTCTGCCCCAGGTCATAGTAACCAAAGGGAACATTTGAAATGCATGGTAACAAGGAGGCACATTATCCATAAAAAAATGTATTAGTAAGGAATGTCTGGTGAGACTTGAGCATTCCTTCTCAAGTTTGTAACCACATATGTGTAAGCATTGTGAGTGATCACCTCAGGGCTCTTTGGCTTGGAGTCTAATTTTCTGTGTGTATGTGTTTTTCTTTCCCCAGGGCTTTACTGTGGTTGTGAGCTCAGTTCCAAATCAGAACCTAGAAATACAACCCTATGACCTCAGCATTGACATTTATAGCCGCTACATTTACTGGACTTGTGAGGCCACCAATGTCATTAACGTAACAAGATTAGATGGGAGATCAATTGGAGTGGTACTAAAAGGCGAGCAAGACAGACCTCGAGCCATTGTGGTGAACCCGGAGAAGGGGTATGTTACTGAAGTTGCATTCAGATATCTTGGTGTCTGAGACCCTCAGCAGCCTTCCTTTTCATCTCATGTGTTCTTTACTGATTTTACTGCCTAGAATTTCTTTCCTTAGTCACTGTTGCTATAGTTCTAATTTCTAACTGTACCTTCAGGACGATTGGAACCTCAACATCCTGTACGAAGTTTTCCTTGATCTATCTGACCCCAGCCAGATGTGATTTGCCCCTCTCCCAAGTATCCAGCCCTCTATCTGTGCCTTTCTAGTTATTTTTAGTACTCTACCTTACACTCAATTGTTTTTCAGGTTATATTTTCTACTGTAAGTTCCTTTATGACAAGAACCAATACATTTTCTTCATTCAATACAGAGCTTTACATTTAGACTCATTTGCACCTGAATGAATAAGGAATTCATCAGGGGAACTAGCTTATTTCAGAAGAGAGGAAAGAGATGAGCTCTAGAAGTTAAATATGAGAAATAATTCATGTATGACTTAGTTTTAGTTATGAAATAGACTAATTGGAGAAGGAATTTAAAATTTGGTGTTCAGGTCTTCCTGGTTAACTGTTCTTTTATTTCTTTTATTTTATTTATATATTGTAATATTCCAAAAGCATAAGTATGCCTGTGTCTATTACTTCATTTTATTTTTAAGAATCTTTACATCCAGCGTGGGGCTTGAACTCGAAACCATGGGATCAAGAGTTATCTATCCACTGAACAAGCCAGGCACCTCTATCACTACATTTTAATCCGTGAAAATTAGCTCCCTAAGAACTTTTATGTACCTGTGTTACTATTACTGAAAGTAATTAAGGTATCCCATAGCCTTAAAAATACATATTTTAAAACTTTTAAAAACAAGATTTAAAAATATTCTCCTTTTATCTTAAGAATGTTCTCATTTTGCACGGTTTCTTTGCTGACCTGTTTCCTTCTCTCTTCAGGTATATGTATTTTACCAATCTTCAGGAAAGGTCTCCCAAAATTGAACGGGCTGCTTTGGATGGAACAGAACGGGAGGTCCTCTTTTTCAGTGGCTTAAGTAAACCAATTGCATTAGCCCTTGATAGCAGATTGGGCAAGCTCTTTTGGGCAGATTCAGATCTCCGGCGAATTGAAAGCAGTGATCTCTCAGGTACCCAAGAAGTGTTTTTCCTTGTTTTAATTTGAGTTATTGAGATGATTCGTTAAACATGTATTTTTCTTCCATCCTATTCATTTTATGCACATTTCTTTACAGTTCTATTTACTAAAGGGTAATTAGCATCATGTTGTTGGGAAGTACTTTTTCTTCAACTGTCAACATGATTAGTTCCTCTGTTATCTAATAATTTCCTGATTTTCTTGATTTGGGCTCTGTAAATAATATATTTCTAATGCATCACTTCTCCCTTCCTAATTTTTATGTTCTAGTTTATGTTCTTGTCTTCTCTGGCCTAGGGTCTAGCCTATGAAATCTCCTCCCTGCTGATTTTCCCCCCTTGAAAGTTTATACACTGTTCCTAAATTTTTTGAAGCATGGTTTCTAATCATGTCACTGCTACTAAAAAAATCTTCAGGATAGTTTCAGAACCTGAAGAAAAAGTCTAGTTGGATACTTAGTTTGGTATTTGCCTTTCACAAACCCATCGTCAAACTCAAATAATCTTACCATTGCTGGTGTTGTAACCAAATTAAATCATTTTTTGGTTCTTCACATGTACTTTTACTTTTTTATTGTCTTCACACCTCTGTCTAAATCATAGTTACTTCACCTCCCCCCAATTTCTGATGTCCAAATAACTCTGTGTTGCCTCACTAGTGATCAGGTAAATGAAATTAAAATAATACATTATTTATGTCTATCAGAATGGCAAAAATATGTTAAAGTTGATTACACCCAACATTGGTCAAAATGGTAAAGAAAGGCATGCTCTCATGCACTTTGGTATAAATGGAATTGGTAAGATCTTTTTGGAGGGCAATTTGCCAGTGAATTTCCCCTGTGGATAGCTTTTTTATTTTTTTATTTTATTTTTTTTTACAGAAATACCCATTTGTATAAGGGTCCCTGTGAGCATTATTTATAATAGTTTGTTGCAAAGAAACATTCTGGTATATCTAGTGTATAGAATATTACAATCATTTTCCAAAATATGAGGTAGATCTGTGTGCACTGACATAGGAGGATAATTTTTAATAACTAAGTTGCATAACAATGTTTATTAAGATCGTTTTGTTTAAAAATTATTTATTTATTTATTAAAGATTTTATTTGGGAGAGGGAGTGAGTGAATGAGTGAGAGAAGGAGCAGGGTGAGTTGCCGAGGGAGAGGGAGAAGCAGACTTCCCCTGAGCAGGATGACATGGGCCTCCATCCCAGGGCCCTGGGATCATGACCCAATCCAAAGACAGATGTTTAACCGATAGAGCCACCCCAGTGCCCCAAGTTTTGTTTAAAATTTAAATTAACTTTATATATGTCTGCACACACACTACATTTGATGACAGCTTGCTCTCTAAAAATATTTATACTGTGTATACACATGTGTATGTATACACTCATACCAATAGGTATACATACTATTAAAAAACATATGAGTCTTTCTCTGATTGACTTATTTCATTAAGCATAATACCCTCTAGTTCCATTCACGTCATCGCAAATGACAAGATTTCATTTCTTTTGATGGCTGCATAGTATTCCATCATGTATATATACACACCACATCTTCTTTGTCCATTCATCTGTTGATGGACATCTAGGTTCTATCCACAGTTTGGCTATTGTGGACATTACTGCTATAAACATTTGGGTGCACATGCCTCTTCAGATCACTACATTTGTATCTTTAGGGTAAGTACCCAGTAGTGCAGTTGCCAGGTCATAGGGTACCTCTATTTTCAACTTTTTGAGGAACCTCCATGCTGTTTTCCAGAGTAGTTGCACCAGCTTGCATTCCCACCAACAGTATAGGAGGGTTCCCCTTTCTCCGCATCCTTGCCAGCATCTGTCATTTCCTGACTTGTTAATTTTAGCTATTCTGACTGGCGTGAGGTGCCATCTCATTGTGATTTTGATTTGTATTTCCCTGATGCCGAGTGATATGGAGCACTTTTTCCTGTGTCTGTTGGCCATCTGGATGTCTTCTTTGCAGAAATGTCTGTTCATGTCTTCTGCCCATTTCTTGACTGGATTATTTGTTCTTTGGGTATTGAGTTTGATAAGTTCTTTATAGATTTTGGATACTAGCCATTTATCTGATAGGTCGTTTGCAAATATCTTCATGAGGGGGTAGGGAAAGGGTGGCGGGGTTATGGACATTGGGGAAGGTATGTGCTATGAAGTATGTAACCTGGTGATTCACAGACCTGTACCCCTGGGGCTAATAATACATTATATGTTAATAAGAAAAAAAGAAAGAAAGATACGAATGTATATGTTTGTATGTTCCTCAAGGAATAAGCAAGCAGATATATCTTGAGAAAGGACTGGAAGGCTAGCATACTAATCTGTTAAGAGTATTTATTTCTGTATCATTTGAATTTTTATGTTGAATATATTTGTTATTTTTCTAAAACCTAGAAAATACTCGATCTTTTCAGATTTAGGTGCCTCCTTCCATTATGCCTTTTCTGATTGTGGTCATGCACACATTTATGTACACATACCTCACACCGTATATTCTTTCCCTCATCGGATCACTTGTATCTCATATGTCACCTCTAATTTGAATAATAGTTATTTATGTTAGTGTTTTAACTCTTTTTAGTCTTGAGGGTGGGGTTTTTTCTCCTTCTTTTCTTCCCTCTCTTTGCATTTGTGATGTTTACTTTTCGTTTTTAAAAGCAATGTCCATTAAAAACAGCTTAGAAAAGAAAAAGAAGAAAAAAATCCAAAACACTATTATTAGTAACACTTAGTAACACTTTAACTTCCTTTTCTTTTTTTTTAAATTTATTTATTTGACAGAGAGAGAGAAAAATAGGCGGGGGGTGGGGGGAAGCGGGCTCTCTGCTGAGCAGAGAGCCCGATGCGAGGCTGGATCCCAGGACCTTGGAATCATGACCTGAGCTGAAGGCAGAGGCTTAACCCACTGAGCCACCCAGGTTCCCCAAACTTCCATTTTTTTTAGTGCATTTCTTTTTTCCCACCCTTAATTGGTTCCAACATACAGAAATTATAAAGTTCCAACATACAGAAATTATAAAATTCCTGCCATCCAACTTTGTTAAATCTAGAGTTTGGGGCCATATTTGCTTCCCTTCCTCCTCTCTTACTTGAGATGAAACATTAGAATTTTGAAGCCCTTACATATCCCTTCCCAAATCTTTTCTCCTCCCTCTTTTCCCTGAGATAACTTTTGATGTTTTTCATGGCCATGCATATTTTGTATTCTGTGTGTGTTTTTTACCATACCTACACACAAATGCATTTGAACATTTTTTTTGTTTTTAAACTTAATATAATATTCCCATGTATCCCTTTGTAGCTTGAATTTTTCACATATAGTTTTGAGATAATCCCTGTTGATCTATAATTCTGTTCACTTATTTTCATCACTAAATAGTACTTCATTGTATGAATCATTCTACACTTTATTCTGTCTGTCTAAACTGCTATTCCCAGCATTTTGGCATTAAAAGCAGTGTTTTAAAAATGAGTATTCTTATGCAGTTATCTGAACATTTCTCTGTGGCCCTAAACCTTGTAGTAGTATTGCTCTGTAATGTGCTATGTATACATTCATGTTGAGCAGTTGTCCAGGTTGCTGTTCAGTGATTATATCAATTTAACCCCCCCCACCAGAAGTATATGAGTTGTCCCTCTCATATTTGATATTGTTAGACTTCTAAATTTTTACCAGTCCAATAGTTTAAAAAGTATATCTTATTAATAAAATTTGTACTTCTGTTTGATATTAATTTATTAGTTATTCTTATTTCTTTCGTGAATTGCTATATTGCCCATTTTTCTACTACTGATTTTTAAAAATTCTTTATCTGACTGTTTATCCATTATCAAGTTACATATATATTGGAAGAGAATTGGCATGTTTAAGTAATTCAGTCTTTCATTCATGACTGTGGCATATCCCTCCATTTTTTTAGGTCTTGTTTGATAATTTTTAGTATATCTTTACACTTTCCTCTGTAGAGAAGGAGAGATATTACATAAATCTTCTTCCAGTTTGTGATTTCCTTTTTCATTCTCCCAGTGGTATCTTTAGATGAAAAAATTCTTAATTTTAGTGCAGTATAGTTTACTAATTTTTCCCTTTAAGATTAGTACCTTTTATGTTCTATTTAAGAAATCTTTGCCTACTGCAAAGTCACAAAGATATTCTCTTGTGGGTTTTTTTCCCCCCAAATTTTTAACTTTTCTCATTGAGATGTATGATCCATTTGGAACTTTTTTGTGTGTATGTTGTGAGGTAGGGGTTAAAAAAATTTTTTTCCCCATATTACTATTTGATTTAACATCAGTTTTTGAGAAGATAATTCTTTCTCCACTGTTCTCTAACAACATCATCTTTGTTATAAATGAAGTGACTGTATTTGTATGAGTTTGTTTTTGGAATCTAATGTTCCTTTGGTCACTTTGTCTTATGTGATATTTTATTGTCTTAATTGTTTATAATGTTATAACAAATTTCTCTGGCAGTGTTCATCTTTAATATTTCTTCAAGATAGCTATTTGTTGACCCTATTTCCATTTACATTCTAGAATCTGCCTCTGAGTTTCCACCAAAAAATTCCAAACCTAGTAGAATTTTTGACTGGGTTTGCTTTGAATTTATAGGTCAATTTAGAGAGAATTACTATTTTTTATATTGGTCTTCCAAATCATGAACATGGTATATACCTCCACTTATTCAAAACTTGAATTTCCCTCAGTGTTTTATAGTTTTCTGTATAGAGATCTTTCCCATTTTTCATTAGAGTTATTCCTTGGTATTTGAGGCGTTTGAATGTTAGTGGTAAAGAGTATTCTAAATATTTAATATTTCATTTTCTGACTGTGGCAGGAATAAAAAATAGTTACTTTTTTTTCTCTCATTCTGTTATTATGAGCTCATACCCAGGGACCTTGCTAAATTCAGTTATCTGTGATTTCTTTAAGATTTGAACATCATAGAACCATTTATCTACAAATTAATGAAGGTTTCTTTTTCCTTGTTGCGTTATTGTTCTGGCTAGGACCTCCAATACAATGTTGAATAGAATAATAGAATTTTGGGTTTTTTGGTTTTGTTTTATTTTTGTTTTTCTTAATTTGGGGCAAAGCATTCAGTACTTCATGATTAGGTATTATCTACTAAGGTTTTTCTGTAGATGACATTTTTATCAGATTAGGGAGGTTCCCTTCTGTTCCTAATTTGCATTGTAGAAAATGCTACATTTTCCTTTTTATATATTGCTGGATTTTGTTTAAATGTTTGTGTTTGTGTTCATGAGGATGAGTACCCTATAATTTTTCTTTCTTACAAAATTGGCATTTTGCCATCAAGGTTACATTAGCCTCATGAAAATAATTGTTTCCTCTTTTTCTGTTTTCTGAAAAAGGTTAGTATAATGTTGATAGTTGGGTTTTTTCCCCCTTCATTATATATTCACAAACAAACACTTTTATCATGGGCTCTCTTTCTACTTTATATTTCTAACCTCCCACAGAGCCTTATACATTGGATTATATTTAGTACTTGCGTAGTTTATTGAATAAATGAACATGTTTTTTCATTGTTGACTCCAGAGTTTTATTTAAAAGTACCATTAAAATAGATCAGGTCCTTATCATGTTTGGGATCCTGCAGTGACACTGTTGACAGCTCTTTTTTCTCCAGGACCACTTGAAGCCATCCTCACACTACCATCAGCTAATCTTTTTTATTTACTCTTATTATTTTAGGTTTAATTTTAATTTTCATTGAAGTGATACATGTAAATATTTGTGAAAATCAAATGCTTCTACTTAGTTTATAACAAGAAACAAGTCTTCTGTCCTACCTACTACTCTCAATTCCCATGCTGAGACATCTGCTTGTTATTTTTAAAATAACTTGCTTAAAACAGCTATTTCTTGATTTTTCAATTTAAGACATCACAAGTTGACTTCCCTTGATGGAAAATAAATATTTTGTTGTCTTAAACTATATAGCCCCAAAATACTCATATGAACTCTCCTCCCATCCTGCCAGGATAGTTATATTTTTAAAAAATATTTTATTTATTTATTTGATGGAGAGAGAGAAAGAGAGAGAGAGAGTGAATGAGTGGGAACACAAGCAGCGGGGAGTGGGAGAGGCAGAAGCAGTTTTCCCACTAAGCAGGGAGCCTAACTCTGGGCATGATCCCAGGACTCCGGGATCATGAGCTGAGCTGAAGGCAGACGCTTAATGACTGAGCCACCCAGGGGTCCCTCATAATTTTAAAGTTCATACTTATTATTTATGGCTACGAAAATATTACCATTAGCATGTTTCTTTCTATAGCTCTTTTTCCCCAAGTTAATCTTGTCTAATATAAGTATTGTTTCAGTACCTATAGAATAGGTTCATTGAGCAGTCCATCCTTTTTCTTTTTAACTGAATGCATGCCTCTTGAATTTCTTTATCATTTGCTCCAGTGTGAATTTTCTTGCTTTTTAGGCCAACTTCTTTTCACTATTAATTCTGGTAATGTACTTGCCAGTCTCCTTGGTGCTGAAACCTATTTACTCGATTCCATTTCTCTGGCTAATTTCTTTTTCTTGCTAGAACACATCCTCTGTTAGCTTCTTCTTTTTTTTTTTTTTTAAGATTTTATTTATTTATTTGACAGACAGAGATCACAAGCAGGCAGAGAGGCAGGCAGAAAGAGAGAGGGGGGGAAGCAGGCTCCCTGCTGGGCAGAGAGCCCAATGTGGAGCTTGATCCCATGACCCTGGGATCATGACCCTAGCCGAAGGTAGAGGCTTTAACCCACTGAGCCACCCAGGTGCCCCCTCTATTAGCTTCTTAAGGGAGTTTATAGGAGGTTAAAATATTTTGTATTTGTCTGAATTTTTTTTCCCCTCAGACTTGGTTGATAATTCAGATGTATATAGCATTCATGTTTTATAACTGTTTTCACCCAGTTTTGAAGGCAGAGCTATCTCTGTTGTCTTCAAGCATCTCATGTTGTTGGGAAGTCTGATGTCATTGTGATTCTTGACTATTTTTATGTGATCCTTTATTTTCCCCTCCAGAAGCTTTTAATATCTTCTCTTTTTCCCAGATGTTGTAGAATTTAATGATAATGTGCCTTTGTGTGATCTCTCCCTGACTTCCCTCTTGGTCTCTTTCTTTCATTGAACTGGCAAGTCCTCTCTATCTGGAAACTTACATCTTGAGTTCTGGAAAGCTGGTTTTTGGGTGGGGGTTTCTTTTGTGTGTGTGTGTGTGTGTGTGTGTGTTTTAATGTTTCTTATGATCTGTTTTCTCATTCTGGAACTTCTACTCTGTTGTTGGATCTTGACTATAACTGTGTTTTTCTCACTCATTTCCCATCTCTTTATCTTTTTGTTCTGCTTTCTGAGAGAGTTTTTCAAATTGTTTTTCCAAACCTCTTCCCCCCCCCCGCCCAGGTATCATATTTTTAATTTCCAAGGACTCTTACGTTCTGTGGATGTCTTGCTCCCATCACAACAGCATGTTTTTTAGGGTTTTGTTGCTATTGATTTGGGGTTTTTTTCTGCTTTTAATTGCATCTGTTTTTCTAAATTTCTTTATTCTATTTATTCGTTTTGGACTTTGAATTTAAAAATTGTTTTCCTTAAATATCTGGTGATCTTTAGTTGTCTATATTTAATAGTGAGGCATTAAAAATGCTGCCTTTCCCATTGCTGCTGCCTGTGAAGGAGTAGGAATCTTAAGGACACCTGGCTGTTTTCTAATGGGATTCCCAGGTGACACTGTCTGAAGTTTGTTTCTCTTGGAAACTTCAGGGGTTTTATTTGATTATTGTTGTTGTTGGTTTGTTTTTTCTATAGGGGTATAGGAAAGTCTTCTGTAGGAGGATAAAAGCTGGCTGCTAGAATTCGTGGAATCTAGTGGGAAAAGAGACAACTTATAATGGAGAGTCTCACCAATTAGAAAGTAGACTTTTAATCAATGCCCCTGTAAAATCCCATGTATGGCACCACCTCTTTGTTTTTGCCTGGTGTGTTAAAATCTAGTTCATCCTCTTTAGAAAGTATATGTTCGGTCTCCTAATAAAGGAAGGGAGGAGACCCAGGAGCTGAATAACTTCTTATACTTATTTTCAATCAGCCCTCTTCTCTCAGCCCCAACCATATAACTCCTCCCTTTGTTTTGTTTTGAATTACCTGGTGCTCCCAGTTCCTGAGCTAATTGATTTTGTTGCTGGCTTCACGAACTGCAGGCTTTTAGTTTTCTATGGGCTGCTATGTCCCTGGTCTGTTCCAATTTCTGAATTTTGTATAATTTTGTGCTCTGCTTTTTTGTTTGTCTTTACGGGGTTTTACCTTAACTTTTTACTACAAATTTTAGGAGCCTAAGAAAATTTGTGTTTAACCCACCCTTGATCTGAATGTTGACTTAGGCAGTGACTTCTCATCTGGAGCATCTCCCCCTTTTTCTCCCTTTATCAAACTTAGCATTACACTTGCCTCTTTCCTAGAACTTCCCCTGATATTTCTAAAATACAAACTAAGGCCCTTTTTTAATTAAATTCTCATTACTTAGGTAGCAGGAAAATGTTCTATAGCTATTTGAAGGACTATTATGGGGAGGAGGGGGAATGAATATATTTTTTTCTTTTTGAATGAGGGAGAAACTATGGGGATGGAGAGAGTGGGGCACAGATTTCAACACTGTGTGAAAGAACTTCCGTATAGTTCAACAGTAGAACGGTTGCCTGTTCAGATTTAACATCCCATGTCTGGGATGTTGTAGAAAGAATTCTTACTTTGTGGTGTGGTTTGAACCAGATAATCTTTGAATCAGTCATTTTTTCTGTGTTCTGAGTGGCCAGAAGGCGTGAGGGTGGAGTGGTTCTTCACAGAGGCCTCAGGTGTACTCAGCAATAGGGGAGGCCAAGAGCTCAGAGCTCTGGGCTCACCACCACTGCTTTATCCAAAGAAGTCCGTTTTTATCTGATTTATATGTTAAGGCTTTTCATAAAATGTAATTTGAAAAGTGGACTCTGCCTTTAAAAAAATTTTTGAAAACCACTCTGTGTTTTCTGTTTCTTTGAACTAGAGTATTTACTATGTATTGGGCACTTACTTGCTTTTGTTTGTATTTAAATGTCTAGTCTGTTCTGTGGTATGTCTATATCTTTTCAGAATGCGTTTTAATTTTTGTGGTAGATACCTTATATTTTCCATTTCAATACTTTCGGAATCAAAAGAAGTTGCTGAATGTTTGATTTGACCTACATGAATCATTTCTGTTGAATGTTCTCTTTTCCAAGGTGCCAACCGGATAGTATTAGAAGACTCCAATATCTTGCAGCCTGTGGGACTGACTGTGTTTGAAAACTGGCTATATTGGATTGATAAGCAGCAGCAAATGATTGAAAAAATTGACATGACAGGTCGAGAGGGTAGAACCAAAGTCCAGGCTCGAATTGCCCAGCTTAGTGACATTCATGCAGTGAAAGAGCTGAATCTTCAGGAATATAGTAAGTGCTGATGGCAGACTGATAATTGCAGGAATCATGTTTATTGTAAGAAATTAAGACTGAATTAAGATGTTCCTGTCTGTCTTCTTACCTTTTTAAAATTTTACTTATTTATTTATTTATAAGATTTTATTTATTTGAGAGAGAGCAGGAGCAGGGGAAGGGGCAGAGGGAGAAGCAGCCTCCCCTCTGAGGGACTCAGTACCAGGACCCTGAGATCATGACCTGAGCCAAAGGCAGACAGTTAACTGAGCCACCCAAGTGCTCCTTCTTACCCTTTTTTTAAAAGATTTTCATGCACTTTTAATCTTGCCAATTTTTTAAACTGTGTTTTTAAAGCCTTACATCGAACTCACCTGGGAGCTTTTTCAAATTAAACACCTTTTCCCCATAAAACAGGAGTGGGGGAAAGGAATGGTCTGGCTCATTTTCAAAAATTTCCTCAGATATTTATATATGTAATATATATTTATATATATTTTTATGTTTTTTAATTTTTTTGAAGATTTTTTTTTGTTTATTTATTTGACAGAGAGAGATCACAAGTAGGCAGAAAGGCAGGAAGAGAGAGAGGAAGGGAAGCAAGCTCCCTGCTGAGCAGAGAGCCCGATGAGGGGCTCGATCCCAGGACCCCGGGATCATGACCTGAGCCGAAGGCAGAGGCTTAATCCACTGAGCCACCCAGGCGCCCCTATATTTTTATGTTTTATATATATATATATATAGAGAGAGAGAGAGAGAGAGAGAGAGAGACTGCTTGTCATGCTTTTTTTTTTTTTTTAAATCTTGAACCCCTTTAAGAATAGTGGTATAAAGTATGTATTTTTTTTTGTTCCCTGTGTGCCCCCATAGTTTGAACAAGAACAAAAATTATATTTATATAATAATATAGTTATCTTGGAATAACTTTATTAAGCAGAAACAAAAACTAGTGTGTTCATAAGTTTTTGAAGTGAACTTAGAGAAGATTGCTTAATGGATACTTTGTTTTCTTCTAGATAAATTTCTCAATTGTATTCTCATCTTAGAAAAGTACTCAAATTTTTCTGAAAGCTTTTGAATATGGCTAATCATCTTGCCTTAATTTCTTGTTAATTTCAAAAGACTTCTCATAGCAATTACTACTATGGGTTTTATGTGATTGTCCCAGGAATGCTAATGTTAAATGAAATATTAAAGAGAGAACTATTGAACTCCTTAACTTCTCAACCTGATGCTTTCAAATCAGACTGGAGTATGAAAGGAGAATAGTGGAATGGGAACACCATTGCTTGTTCATGTCTTCATTTTGTTGTCACTGTTGATGAGCTTTTAGAAGTTAGAGACATTTGAGAATTAGAGTTAGAATTGTTGTCATTCTAATTTATGACATGTGACTCAAGCTGAATATTTAATAGAAATAAGGCCTTAATTTCTAAGCTATTTATTCACTTGACAATGAATATTTTATTGCAGAAAATCTCCTTGGAGGTTTTCAGAATTTTAGGGGGGAATGTCTTTTTTTTTTTTTTTAAATAATTAGACACTTAAATATGGTCTTAGATTTGGAAAAGCATTTTTTCAAATTTCTAATGACTTTAAAGAGAGTGAGATTTTTGTTTATCAGAAGTGTCATGGCCGGGAGGAGGTGCCTGGGTAGCTCAGTTCGTTAAGTGTCTGCCTTCAGCTTGGGTAATGATCTTAGAGTTCTGGGATTGAGCCTTTTATTGGGCTCTCCACTCAGCAGCTAGTCTATTTCTCCTTTTCCCTCTGTGATCTCTCTTTCTTTTGCTCTCTCTCAAATAAATAAAATCTTAAAAAAAAAAGTGTCATGGAATTAAAATGTTGTAACTTTGTAGGTTGTGTGTTTTAGTGCAGTATGAACTGATGTCTGTTTCGGGACATCTGTGTAGTATAACACCTCTGTTCAGTTTCAGATAGCTGCCTCCCTCAGTCTCATCCATGCACACTGAAGCAGGACTGAGGTGTTATTGAGAACACAGATAATAAATAGGAGGCTATAGTAGATGCCGCTATTCTGATGACAGATATCAAGTTGCTTGTAACACAGGCTAAGTAGAAAATTCAAAGCAACTTCATTAAGTCTAATTTGTAAAACAGACTTTGAAAAATTGCCCAAGTTTGTATTTATTTAATTTAGCCCAAATTTAAGGAAATTAAACATTTGTAACATTGCAAGTTACCTTTTGCAATTGATTAAGCAAATAATTTTGATTGTCTATGAGTGGTTGCAATCCATGTGAACTTTTTTCTTCTAACATAATAACTCTTAATTTTCCATATTTCATTATTTCTGTATTTCATTAAACTACAGTTTTTGAATAAAATCATCTGTTAGAATGGTAGAATTTCTGAGTTAAAAATCTTTGGAAGAGTTTTTGTATTTTACGTAGAATAATGTCCAGGTTTCTGCATTCTCCCT
Organism: Mustela lutreola; assembly: GCF_030435805.1. Classification (NCBI taxonomy): domain Eukaryota; kingdom Metazoa; phylum Chordata; class Mammalia; order Carnivora; family Mustelidae; genus Mustela; species Mustela lutreola. The sequence goes on from NC_081297.1 coordinate 95,624,270, forward strand.
AGCAATGTTTTTAGTTTCAATGATCAATTTTTTATATATATAAATATTTAAAGACAGTGGTTAGATATAAATATTTTGCATTATTAAATTGTCCTCCTTGCAATTGTGTAAGGATACACAATATTCTATTGTTAGTAGAATTAAGTCCAAGGTAATTTTAAATTTGGTGTTCTTGGTAATTCATAAATAATTAATTTTGACTTAGCTGCCCTTTCTTTCCTTCCTTCTTCCCTCCCTTCCTTTTCTTCTTTTTTTTTCTTTTTCAGGACAGCACCCTTGTGCTCAGGATAATGGTGGCTGTTCACATATTTGTCTTGTAAAAGGAGATGGTACTACAAGGTGCTCTTGTCCCATGCACTTGGTTCTGCTTCAAGATGAGCTGTCATGCGGAGGTAAATATGTTATTTTCTTGTGCAGTTAACCTGTTCTGTGACTTAATCTAGCATTCTGTGATTTGGCAATGAAGTTTCTCTTTCCCCTAACTTGATTAGTCAATTATATTCCATTCATCTGTACTATCCTAGCCTTTTGGGTTACTTTGAGAGTGAATCAATCCATCATGATGGGTAGCACATAACCTAATCCTGGGACTAAGTTAGAAGTGCCGTTATTTGGGGGGAAATTAATCTTGTGAATGAATGCATTTCCTAATAATAAAGTAGCTTTTTTCACCCCAGAGAGTGAAAAAATGAATTAATTCTACCTCCTATAATCTCCATCTACTGAATTCTAGATTCTACAAAGTTTATGTGTCATTGCCAGGAATATATCCAGTGAAAAGAACATTCTTTTATTCACATCTATAGGTAGTTGCCTATTGTTTTTACTTATTTACCTAGCCAAAAAAAAAAAATTTTTTTTAATATCACTCTAATATAATATGGTAGCGAAATTGGTTCAATCACTCATGAGAGCATAACAAATTGGTACATTCCTTTGTTAAAGCATAGTGTGGTAGCATCAAATAACGTAATAATATTCACTCCCTTAATTCAGAAATTCTCCTCTTGGCAATAATTCTAAGTTAATTCAGTTGAAGGGAAAAGACTCTTCTCTACAGTGGCAGTTTATAGACTGAAAGCCATTTAATTTCTAATGATAGGAAAATGAAGTAAAATAACTGAGTTTATACAGCTGTTAAACATTATGACCATCAACTTATGTAAAGAATGTAGCCAAAATTTGACTTAAATAGAAAAAAAATTTTTTTACATGTTTCTCTATGATGACAACTGCATAAAGTACATACTTCTGTGAACAAAGACTGGTTTATACATTCAAAATACAGAATTATTGATAAGATGGTATTATAAGAATATTTTATTCTAAGTTTACTTTTGTAAAAAAAAGTAAATAACATTGAGTAGCAGCTGTGAGGCACTCTGCTTGGACTGTAGGAGATTTGAAGATCTTTGAGAAAGAGCATTTAGTTTAGTTGGGGAGAGCAACTATGTGTGTGGTAAACATGGTAAACGTTAAGCTCTGGTACTTGAAGTGTCTTTCCACAAAATAGCAAGTGTTGCACAATAATGTGAATGTATTTAATGCCACTGAACTGTATACTTGAAAGTGGTTAAAATAGTAAAGGTTGGGGCCCCTGGGTGGTGCAGTCAGCTGGGCATCTGCCTTAAGCTCAGGTCGTGGAAGTTGAGCCCTACATTGGGCTCTCTGCTCCGAGGGGAGGCTGCTTCTCCCTCTCCGTCTCCCTACTGCTCCCCCTGCCTGTGCTCTGTCTGTCAAATAAATAAATAAAGTCTTTTAAAAAATAAGTAAACTTTGTCACATATATTTTACCACAATAAAAAAAATTAGCAAGTATTTTCATATCAGGTCCTAGGTTGTTACTATAAGGCAAATCTTAGAAAAATTACTTTTATGTAATGGTAACATAGATAAAACTGAGTCAAGGATATCATCTTCCACTTAGAAAATGTCTTTTAAAAGACCTTTGCGAAGACAACTATCATATGATCTCCCTGATATGAGGAAGTGGAGATGCAACAGAGGGGGTTAAGGGCATAGGAGAAGAATAAATGAAACAAGATGGGATTGGGAGGGACACAAACCATAAGTGACACTTAATCTCACAAAACAAACTGAGGGTTGCTGGGGGGTAGGGAGGTGGGGTTATGGACATTGGGGAGGGTATGTGCTATGGTGAGTGCTGTGAAGTGTGTAAACCTGGTGATTCACATACCTGTACCCTGGGGGATAAAAATATATGTTTATTTAAAAAAAAAAAAGGTATAAAAAAAAAATATATATATATATTTTAAAAAGACCTTTGTGTTTTTTCTTCACATTTAGTGAGTATTTTAAATGCATGTATTAAATTTTTAAAAAAATATATGTATTAAAATAATGGAGCCTTTTAGTAAATGTGTTACCAACACACAAACCAGGATATACAATGTTGTCATTAAAAAAAAGTACCCTGGGGGCACCTGGGTGGCTCAGTGGGTTAAAGCCTCTGCCTTCAGCTCAGGTCATGATCCCAGGGTCTTGGGATCAAGCCCCACATCAGGCTCTCTGCCTGGTGGGGAGCCTGCTTCCTCCTCTTTCTCTCTCTGCCTACTTGTGATCTCTGTCTGTCAAATAAATAAATAAAATCTTAAAAAAAAAAAGTACCCTGGTATCCTTCCATAGCCACTTCTTTTCTAGAAGTAACCACTATTCTGATTTTTATCCCCATAATTTAGCTTTTCCTGTTCTTGAAATTTATGTAGAAATCATGGCATATATTTTTTTAAGATTTTATTTATTTATTTGACAGATTACAAATCGGCAGAGAGTCAGGCAGTGGGGTGGAGGGAAGCAGGCTCCCTGCTGAGCAGAGAGCCCAATGCAGGGCTCAATCCCAGGACCCTGGGAGCATGACCTGAGCTGAAGGCTGAGGCTTCAACCCACTTAGCCACCCAGGTGCCCCATATGTATTCTTTTTGTGTCTGATTCTCTTACTTAAGATTTTGAGATTTAGCCATATAGAGGAGTGTATCAGTAATTTGTTTCTTTTTATTACTGAGTAGTGTTTCATTGTAAAAATATGCCATAGTTTATTCTGTTGAGGGGCATTTTAATTGTTTTGTTTTTTGGTTCTGAAGAATAAAACTGCAGGGGCGCCTAGGTGGCTCAGTCAGTTTAAGGGTTTGCTTTGGGCTCAGGTCATGATCTTGGGATCCTAGGTGGAGCCCCACATCCCTGCTTAATGGGGAGTCTGCTTTTCCCTCTCCCTCTGCCAGTTCCCCTGCTGCACTTGTGCTCTCTGTCTGTCAAATAAATAAATAAAATATTTAAGAAATGAAATATCTTTTCTAAAAAAAGATTTTCGGGGGGGGGGCACTTGGGTGGCTCAGTCAACCGGTTAAACATCTGCCTTTAGCTCAGCTCATGACCCCAGGGTCCTGGGCCGAGCCCCGAGTTGGGCTCCCTGCTTTTCCCTCTGCCTGCTGCTCCCCCTAGTTGTGCTCATCCTCTCTCTCTCTCTCTCTCTCTCTCAAGTAAATAAATAAAAAAGGGGTGTTTTTTGTTTTGTTTTTGTAATTTAACATTGATTTTACTGTGGAGGCAAATGAAATACAGAATTTTAATTCATCTGCCTGACTTTCAGGATGTGTTTTCATTTGAACCTGTCTTACCTATCCATTGCCTTTTGTATCTCACTTTATTTTTGTTTGGCTATTTAGAGTTTGATGATTACTGTTGCACGTCCTGTTTTGCTTTACCTCAGTGGACTTACTTGTGGTATTCCAGAGTTTTTTTTTTCTTTTTTCATGCCATCTTAAACCTTAGTTATTTTTCAGGGAGCATCTCCTCATGATCTTTAAACTTTCAATAGCCATTATTGTTCTCCTGTTTCTCTGAATTGTAGCCCTGTTACCACAGTTTGCCTGATATGCAATTCAGAATGATGTTTTGTGTTGTATTAATGAGTCTCTTCCTAGCCCCAGTTAAATTAAAAGTTCTTTAAGAACATGGACCATATATTTTACCTATTTTTATCTCCACGTGATCTGTTATAACGCTGAATACATAATGGGTTCAAATTCCTGTCTAAATACTATCTCAAATACTCCATGCAAACTGTTCACCTGTGATTTACAGTATTCTCCATTTTAAAAATAAAAGGTTTGGGGCGCCTGGGTGCTTCATTTTTAAGCATCCAACTCTTGTTTCTGCTCAGGTCATGATCTTGGAGTCATGAGATTGAGCCCCACTTCAGACTCTTTGCTCAGTGTTGAGTCTGCTTTTGATTCTCTCTCCTTCTCTCTCCTACTCTCTCTCAAACAAGTAAATAAAATCTTTTAAAAAATGATAAAAGGTTTTCTGATCCATAGTCATGTTAATAAAATTCTTGTATCTAGTAAATTTACTAACAGGTATTTAAATGAAGTCAGCACTGCTGTGCTATAATAGTAGAGGCAGTGGGCTAAAACTAAGGAGACTGCCCTTCTGGTCCTGTCTTTTTTTTTAAATTATCACTTCTTTATAGGAAGCGCTGTGAGCTTGGGCAGTCACTTAGCGTCTCTGAGCCTCAGTATCCTCATTTGCAGAAACAAGGGCTTGAATGGGAATTCTCAGAGAACCTCAGCAACTTTTACATTTTAAAAAATTATTGAGGACCCCAAACACCTTTTGTTTGCAGAGGTTATGTTTATCTATATTTAGTGGTTGAAATTAAAACCAAGAACATTGAAAAATTAAAAATAATAATAAACCCTTACATGTTCTCAAGTTAAACCTGTTAAAGTTGGCTATGTTTTCTGAAACAAAATAATTTTAGTGAGAAATGCGACATGGTTTTTACATTTTTGTAAATCTCTTCAGTGGTGGCAGGATTCTCATGTCTGCTTCTGCATTCAATCTGTTATAGTATGTGATTTTGGTTGAAATACATAAGGAAATTTAGCCTCAGACAGAAGTGTAGTTGGTGAACAGAGCTATAGTAATAGTCTTTTCAAATAATATTGCATATATCTTGAATTCTGTATCAGATATTGCAAGTGGTAGTTTTCTGTAGGTTAAGTTGCTGTATGGAATTTGAAACCATATTAACTTTTTATAATCTCTTATATTAAAAACCATTGATCTGTTTTGTGCTCCGAATGGATATTTTACCCAGGCATGATTTTGTAACTTTACACCATGGTCATTTGGAAATACTAGAATTCCAGTCAGAAATTCCAGATCTTCAGATTTTAAACAATATCAAAAATCACGTGTTTATATCACCACCAATCTCATTAGAAAAAACTTTTTTTTAAGTAGGGGGAATCTGTCAAGCTTGCAGTGTTGGATACAGGTTTTCCAAAATTATAATTTCTGATTGAAAGCTCCAGTGTTATAATATGTTGCAAAAGTATAGTGATGTTTGCCATTGTTTTCCTTGAAGTAACAGGCTTGCTAATTCATTTTTATTTAAATTCAATTAATTAACATATAATGTATTCTTAGTTTCAGTGGTAGAGGTCAGTGATCCATCAGTCTTGTATAACACCCAGTGCTCATTATATTACTTGCCCTCCTTAATGTCCATCACCCAGTTACTCCATTCTCCTGCTCCCTCCCTTCCAGCAACCCTCAGGTTGTTTCCTGTAATTAGGAGTCTCTTATGGTTTGTCTCCCTCTCTGATTTCATCTCATTTTATTTTTTCCCTTTATTCCCATATGGTCCTCTGTTTTGTTTCTTAAATTCCACATATGAGTGAGATCATTTGATTATTGTCTTTCTCTGATTGACTTATTTCACTTAGCATAATACCCTCCAGTTCAGTCTACATCATTGCAAATGGCAAGATTTCATTTTTTTGACAGCTGAGTAGTATTCCATAGTATGTATATATACCATATCTTTATTCATCTGTCACTGGGCATATGGGCTCTTTCCATAGTTTGGCTATTGTGGACATTGCTGCTATAAACATTGGGGTGCACGTGTGCCTTTGGATCCCTACATCTGTATCTTTGGGGTAAATACCCAGTAGTGCAATTGTTGGGTCATAGGGTAGCTCTGTTTTCAACTTTCTGATGAACCTCCATACTGCTTTTCAGAGTGACTGCACCAGCTTGCATTCCCATCAACAGTGTAAAAGGGTTCCCCTTTCTCTACATTCTCACCTCTACATCCTCTGTTGTTTCCTGACTTGTTCATTTTAGGTGTTCTGGCTGGTGTGAGGTGGTGTCTCATTGTGATTTTCATTTGTATATTTCCCTGATGCTGAGTGATGTTGAGTACTTTTTCATGTTGGCCATTTGTATGTCTGCGGAGAAATGTCTGTTCATGTCTTCTGCCCATTTCTTGATTGGATTATTTGTTCATTGGTTGTTGGATATGATAAATTCTTTAAATATTTTGGATACTAGGCTTTTATTTGATAAGACATCTGCAAATATATTCTCCCATTCTATTGGTTGTCTTTTGGTTTTATGAACTCTTTCCGTTGTTGTACAAAAGCTTCTTATCTTGATGAAGTCCCAGTAGTTCATTTTTGCCTTTGTTTCCCTTGCCTTTGGAGATATGTCTAGCAAGAATTTGCTGCAGCCCAGGTCACAGAGGTTGCTATCTGTCTTCTCCTCTAGGATGTTGATAGATTCTTGTCTCATATTTAGGTCTTTCCTCTATTTTGAGTCTATTTTTGTGTAAGGTATAAGGAAATGGTCCAGTTTCATTCTTCAGCATGTGGCTGTCCAATTTTCTGAACACGATTTGTTGAAGAGACTATCTTTTTTCCATGGGATATTCTTTCCTGCTTTGTCAAACATTAGTTGACCATTGAGTTGAGGGTGCATTTCTGGGTTCTGTATTCTGTTACATTGATCTTCGCATTTCTTTTTGTGCCAGTGCCACACTGTCTTGATGATTACAAACTTGTAATAGAGCTTTAAGTCTGGAATTGTGATGCCATCCACTTTGGTTTTCTTTTTCAACTTTTCTTTGTCCATTCAGGGTCTTTCCTGGCTCTTTCCAAATTTTAGGATTATTTATTCCAGCTCTGATGGTATTTTGATAGGGATTGCATTGAATGTGTAGATGGCTGTGGGTAGCAGAGACATTTTAACAATATTTGTTCTTCAATTCATGAGAATGGAACATTTTTCCATTTCGTTGTGTCTTCCTCAATTTCTTTCATGAGCATTCTATGGTTTTCTGAGTATAGATCCTTTACCTCTTTGGTTAGACTTATTCCTAGGTATCTTATGGTTTGGGGAGCAGTTGTAAATGGGATCGAGTCCTTAATTTTTCTTTCTTCTGTCTCATTTTTTGCATTGAAATGCAGCTGGTTTCTGTGCATTGATTTAATATCCTGCCACTTTGCTGAATTCTTGTATGAATTTTAATAGTTTTGGGGTAGAGTCTTTTGGGTTTTCCACATAGAGTATCATGTTATCTGGGGAGAATGAGGGTTTGACTTCTTCTTTGCCAATTCAAATGCCTTTTATTTATTTTTGTTGTCTGATTGCTGAGGCTAGCATAAGTACTATGTTGAACAACAGTGGTGATAGTGGACTTCCCTGCCTTGTTCCTGACCTAAGGGGACAAGCTTTCAGTTTTCCCCATTGAGAATGATACTCACTGTGGGCTTTTGTGTAGGGCTTTTATGATATTGAGGTATGTTCCCTCTGTCCCTACACTGTGAAGAGTTTTAATTAAAAACGAATGCTGTACTTTGTCAGATGCTTTTTCTGTATCTATTTAAAAAATCATATGGTTTTTGTCTTTTCTTTTATGAACATAGTGTTATCACATTGATTGATTTGTGGATGTTGAATCACCCTTGCAGCCCAGGAATAAATCCCACTTGGTCATGGTGAATAATCCTTTTAATTCACTGTTGAATCCTCACCTGGTGTCTTGGTGAGAATTTTTGCGTCCATGTTCAGTAGAGATATTGGTCTGTAACTCTCGCTTTTGGTGGGGTCTTTGTCTGGCTTTGGGATCAAGGCAATGCTGCCCTTATAGAATGAGGGGATCAAGGCAATGCTGCCCTTATAGAATGAGTTCAGAAGTTTTCCTTCCATTTCTATTTTTTGAAACAGTTTCAGAAGAATAAGTATTAATTCTTCTTGAAATGGTTGGTAGAATTCCCCTGGGAAGCCATCTGGCCCTGGATTCTTGGTTTGTTTTTTTTGTTTTTTTTTTTTAAAGAAATTTTGATTGCTGCTTCAATTTACTTCGTGGTTATGTATCTGTTCAGATTTTCTTTTTCTTCCTGTTTCGGTATTGGTAGTTTGTACATCTCTAGGAATGCATCCATTTCTTCCAGATTGCCAATTTGTTGGCATATAATTACTCATAATATGTTCTTAAAATTGTTTGTATTTCTTCAGTGTTGGTTGTGATCTCTCCTCTTGCATTCACGATTTTCTTTATTTGGGTCCCTTCTCTTTTCTTTGTGATAAGTCTGGCCAGGGGTTTATCAATGTTATTAAGTCTTTCAAAGAACCAACTTCTAGTTTCTTTGATCTTTTTGTACTGTTCTTTTGGTTTCTATTTCATTGATTTCTGCTCTAAGCTTTATTATTTCTCTTCTCCTGCTGGGTTTGGACTTAACTTGCGTTCTTTCTCCAGTCCTTTAGGTATGAGGTTATGTTGTGTATTTGAGACCTTTCTTAGGTAAGGCTTACAGTGCTATATATTTCCCTCTTAGGACTGCCTTTGCTGTGCCCCAAAGGTTTTGAACAGTTATGTTTTCATTTTCATTTGTTTCCATGCATTTTTAAAATTCTTCTTTAATTTCCTGGTTGACCCATTCATTCTTTAGTAGGATTCTCTTTAGCCTCCCTATATTTGAGTTCTTTCCAACTTTCCTCTTGTGATGGAGTTCAAGTTTCAAAGCATTGTTGTCCGAAAATATGCAGGGAATGATCCCAGTCTTTTGTTACCAGTTGAGGCCTGATTTGTGACCCAGTACATGATCTGTTCTGGCGAATGTTCCATGTGCACCTAAGAAGAATGTGTATTCTTTTGCTTTGAGATAGAATGTTCTTAATGTATCTGTGAAGTCTGTCTAGTCCAGTGTGTCATTCAGAGCCCTTGTTTCCTTGTTGATCTTCTGCTTAGACAGTATGTCTGTTGCAGTAAAATGGGGTGTTGATGTCCCCTATTATTATTGATTATTATCAATGTGTTTCTTTAATTTTATCAATTGGTTTATTTAATTGGCTGCTCCCATGTTAGGGGCATAAGTATTTACAATTGTTAGATCTTCTTGTTGGATAGACCCTTTAGTTATAATATAGTGTCCTTCCTCATCTCTCATTACCATCTTTGGTTTAAAATCTAATTGTCTGATATAAGGATTGCCACCCAGCTTTCTTTTGATTCCATTAGCATGATAAATGGTTTTCCATCCCCTGAGTTTAAATCTGGAGATGTCTATTGGCCTAAAATGAGTCTCTTGCAGACAGCATATCAGTGGTCTTGCTTTTTTTCCAAACTGATACTCCATATCTTTTGATTGGGGCATTTAGCCCATTTACCATTCAGAGTAACTATTAAAAAATACAAATTTAGTGCCATTGTATTATCTATAAAGTCACTATTTCTTTATATTGTCTCTGTTCCTTTCTGGTCTGTGTTACTTTTGGGCTCTCTCTTCACTTACGGAATCCCTTTCAATATTTCTTGCAGGGGTGGTTTAGTGATCATGAATTCTTTTAGTTTCTGTTTGCCCTGGAAGTTTTTTTTTTTTTTTTTTTTTTTTTAAGATTTTATTTATTGATTTGTAAGAGAGAGAGAGAGTGAGAGCAAGCACAGGCAGACAGAGTGGAAGGCAGAGTCAGAGGGAGAAGCAGGCTCCCTGCGGAGCAAGGAGCCCGATGTGGGACTCGATCCCAGGACGCTGGGATCATGACCTGAGCCGAAGGCAGCTGCTTAACCAACTGAGCCACCCAGGCGTCCCTGCCCTGGAAGTTTTTTATATCTCTATTTTGAATGACATCCTAGCTGGATAAAGTGTCCTTGGTTGCATATTTTTCCTTATTTTGCACCCTGAATATATCATGCCAGTCTTTTCTGGCCTGCCAGGTCTCTGTGGTTCAGTCTAATGTTTCTACCCTCATAGGTTACAGACCTCTTGTCTGGAGTTGCTTTCAGGATTTTCTCCGTGTCTCTGAAATTTGCAGGTTTCACTTTTATATGTGAGGGTGTTCACCTATTTTTATTCACTTTGAGGGGTGTTCTCTGTGCCTCCTGGACTTGAATGCCTATTTCCTTCCCCAAATCAGGGAAGTTCTCTGGTATAATTTGCTCCCATATACTTACTGCCCCTCTCTTTCCTCTTCATTATAATATCGTTTCTCTTTATGAGAAACTTATCTTTATGAGAAACTTATCTCTCAAATTCTCCCCTTGTGATCCAGTAATTATTCCTCTCCCTTTTTTTCAGCTTCTTTATTCTCAATCATTTTGTCTTCTCTATCACTAATTCTTTCTTTTGCCTCATTTCTCCTAGCAGTTAAAGCCTCCATTTTTTATTGCATCTCACTAATAGCATTTTTTATTTTGACTCGATTAGATTATAATTCTTTTATTTTTCCAGAAAGAGATTCTCTAGTGTCTTCTGTGCTTTTTTCAAGCCCAGCAAACATCTTTATAATCATTATTCTGAACTCTAGTTCTGACATCTTACTTAAATCCATACTGATTAGGTCCCTGGCAGTCAGAACTGCCTCTTGTTCTCTTTTTTTGAGGTAAGTTTTTATGTCTTGTCATTCTGTCCAGAGAAGAATAGCTGAATGAGAGAACAGAGTACTAAAATGGCAGCAATGCCAGAGAAATATAGACTAGACAAATCAGAAGAGACCCCAAATAGAAAAACAATAAAATTAAAATAAAAAAAATATAGCATATAATCAGACATTTGAACAGAACCGAGCAGTACACTGGATCCTATGTATATTTTGGTCTGTGAGAAAACTGGGTCCCAAAATTGTAAAGAAAGAAAAACTTATATATGTACAAAAATAAAATTAAATACAATTAAAGGATAGAATGTAACTGTAAAAATGAATGCTAAAAGAAAATAAACAAAAAAAACAAGAAAGATTATAAACAGACAGGTGAACAGAACAGTGCTGAGTGTATTTTGGTTGGTTTGTTAGAAAAAATTACATCTCAAAATTGTAAAGAAAGAAAAACATATATATATATATATATATATATATATATATATATACACACACACACACACACACACAAATAAAATTAAATACATTGAAAAGATAGAATGTGATTAGAAAGATACTTTTTAAAAAGACTTTGGCAAAAAAAAAAGTAAAGTAAAAAAAATATATATGATCAGACAGGTTTAAGAGAACAGGTTCATACACTAGATTCTGGGTGTGCTCTGGTCTGTTTGTTAGAAGAAACTGCATCCCAAAATTATAAAGAAAGAAAAACTTATATATACAAAAATTAAAAGGATAGAATTTAACTGTAAAAATGAAAATTTTTTAAGTTGCTAAAATAAGAAATTGGTTGAAAAAGGAAAGACAAAAAAATTAAAATTGAAAGACTAAGGAATCATGGTGGGGAAAGCCATGAATTCTATATACTATTTTCCCCTGGTTCTGTAGTTTTGCATTTGTGTATGATGGTGGATGAACTTGGGCTTAGCTGGATGGATGTTCGTGCTGATCTTTTGGAGGAGGGACCTGTTGCATTGATTCTCAAGTGTCTTTGCCCCAGGTGGAATTGCGCTGCCTCTGCGAGGAGGCAGATAAGTAAGTGGCTCCAGATTATCTTCTGTGACTTTTGTTCCCTGAAGGCTTTCCATTCCCTTTAGAGGATGATAGTGAAAAAGGTGGCTTCCCAATCTCCAGCCCCTGCACAGAGAGCTGGGGCCCCACTTCTCAGTGTGCCCTCGAGGAAAAGCAGTCGGTCACTTCCATCTCTGACCGCTATCTGTGCTCACCCAGCCTGTGACCAAGCATTTCTATCTCAGGCCCACAACCCCATTTCAAGGATCCAACCCCTACAGAATTGTGTGGTGTGCACCTGTGCCACTCTCCCCAGGGGAGAAAGTAGGGTCTTGCCGTGGGTCTGCTGCTCACTGAGCCCCTGCTTGGAGAGCAGTTGCCCCACCGTGCCTGGGTTGGCAGTATATGGCAGCTCCAAGCTGAGAGCCCACTCTTGAGCTCACTGATTGCAGCCACATTCCCTGCTCCAATGCCTGGGAACTTTGCTGGCTCAGGCAACCCTGGTTGTCTTGTGACCCCGAGGATCCCGAGACCACACTGTCCCACCCAGGTTTCCGCCCTGCTTCGCCATCTGGCACCTTTTAGTCAGGGACATCTCTCACCAAGGCAGACTTCTAAAAGTTGTGAGATCTGTTGCTCTATCACTTTTGGGTGCTGGCTTTTGGAGGCTCCCTTCCCCCTCAGTTTATCTTCCAATATATGGCCTTAGATTCACTTCTCCACACCTCCTACCTTGCAGAAAATGGTCACTTTTCTATCTGTAGAGTTGCAGTTATTCGTAGATCTCCAGTTGAGTTCACAGGTGTTCAGAGTGATTTGATAGCTATCTAGCCAAATTCCTAGGACCAGACGAAGCTGAGGTCTACTCCTCCACCACCTTGACTCTCTCCTCGCTAATTCATTTTTTCTTTTTTAACTTCTTGCCAGATACCTAAGTGTAAATAACTATAGTTTATTTGTCAGTTCTTTCAATTTAATATAAAAATGGCATTCCATTTTGGTCTGAGCTTACACCTCACAGTCTCCCATGAGAAACTGTCATACTGAGGTATGTATCTCAATGGGTTAATGAATTTTTACACATTCTTCCCATTTTCAAACTCTATTGAAGAGACAGCATGTATTCCAAGAGTTTATTTTAATGTAGTTAATATTTTTACTGATTCATCAAGAACATTTAAATATAAAACTGGCATTTTTTTTTTTTTTTTTTTTTTAAACTGTGAGTGTGTGGTTGTATGGAATGCAGTGACTACTAGTAATGGTTTGATACCAGTGCCTTGAGTTTGCTAAGGTGCCAAGACTTTTACCAGTCATTCCTTTTTGATGAGTCAGGGCAAGTGTAGCGAGAAAGGCAAATGGCATCTCAGTATTATTATAAAATGGTTTTGACTTTGTAGATCCCCTATTCCTGGAGCACTCTTTGAGAACCTCAGCACTAGAAAACTTATGAATTCTGGGCTAACTTTAAAACATTTGTAGGTTGATGATTTTAGTGATTATTCCTCGGTTATGTGTGAGATTATAATGGATTGCAAATAATCATACTTGAATTATAATATATGAGCAAACTTTCTGTCTTATACTTTTGCAAGTTGGTAAATCTAAATGTAGTAGTGTAAAAATTGTATTTCTCCTCTGGTTAGATGGGTTAGTTTACATATTTTATCTATTAAATGTTTTGCCTATGTTAATTATTAAGAGAGCTTCACTCAAGTATGTTTGTACATTTGTGTGACTGTTGTGTTTTTGTCACTTTTCTCCCCCTTGTTCATTTGAAGAACCCCCAACATGTTCTCCTCAGCAGTTTACTTGTTTCACGGGAGAAATTGACTGTATCCCTGTGGCATGGCGCTGTGATGGGTTTACTGAATGTGAAGACCATAGTGATGAGCTCAACTGTCCTGTATGCTCAGAATCCCAGTTCCAGTGTGCCAGTGGGCAGTGTATTGATGGTGCCCTCCGATGCAATGGAGATGCAAACTGCCAGGATAAATCAGATGAGAAGAACTGTGAAGGTATCCAAAATTCCTGGGGCCTGGTTGTGTCGTCTTTTTTTCCATTAATGTTCAGTTGTTTGAAATTTAGAGTATTGTTTTGGCTTAGTAGATTTGGGGTTTTTTCAAGTGCATTTGACTTTATGTTTAACCTAATAGCATGTTCCAAATTGTTGTTTTATTCCACTTAAACATAAGTTTAAGTGGAGTAAAGGTCTATACACCTTAATAAGCTATACATAAGGTCTATACACCTTAATAAGCTTTGCAGATTGAGGGATGAGGCACAAAAGTTAGACCTTCAGTATGTAAAAATAGTCCTTGTTTCCAGTGAACTCTGAATTAGTAGCTTTGTTTATTACAATATAAAATAGTTTCATATTTTCCTCTTTGCACCACTAACCTTTAACATGGTAAAAACAAATTCTCTAGAATTGTTTAATGTCTAGAAATGCACATAGAGGGCACCTGGGTATCTCAATAGGTTAAGCTCTGCCTTCCGCTCAGGTCATGATCCCAATATCCTTTGGATCCAGCCCCATGTCGGGCTCCCTGCTTAGCAGGAAGTCTCCTTCTCCCACTGCCCCTCCCCACTGCTCATGTGCACTTTCTCCTCTCAGATAAATAAATAAACCTTAAAAAAATGCACATATATAGAATTCTTTAATTCTTATCAGAATTATTAGTGAAAGAGGATCCTAATTTCATATAAAGAACAAAATAGGAAATTTCCTGCTGGATTTCCTTTTTTCTACTCTTTTCTCTCTACCAATGGAAATCCCCAGAGAATAATTTTTAAGTTATATTTTAAAGTCTAATTTGTTTTTCATTTACACCCAGAAAGTACTTTTTGACTTTACATGCTAGTAAAAATAAGTAAACTATTTACATTTTTTCCCCCAGTGCTTTGTTTAATTGATCAGTTCCGCTGTTCCAACGGTCAGTGCATTGGAAAACATAAGAAATGTGATCATAATGTGGATTGCAGTGACAAGTCAGATGAATTGGATTGTTGTAAGTAGGACTAAAACCTTATATAATGCTCTTACGGGAGAATTTTTAAAATACTTTTTCCTTTTCTTCATAGGTGAGTTTCTCTTATAATTAGTATTTCTTTATTAAGAAACAAGCATTAGGGGTGCCTGGGTGGCTCAGTTAGTTAAGTGTCCAGCTCTTGATTTCAGCTAGGTCATGATCTCAGGGTTAGGAGATCAAGCCCTACATTGGGCTTCCTGCTCAGCTGGGAGTCTGTGTGAGAGTCTCTCCCTCTCCACCTGCTGTGCTCTCTCTTTCTCCCTAAAACAAATAAACAAAAATCTTAAAAAAGAAGAAGAAGAAAAGAAGCATTAATATTAAGTTAATTATTTGTACCAGGATGTTTTTGTTTTGCTTTACTAATTCCTTACAGATAGCAGTTTTCTTTGCACAAATATCTTCACAGAAACATTAAGGAAAACATCAGAAAGGAATAAATATTATTTTGCCACAACTAAAGTTAGGAAATGCTCAAACCATTTAGATATGTAGAAATCAGTGGTGTAAACTTGAGATTCTGAACATTAGCCCATGTTTATCATCTCTCACTTTTTCTTGACATGTTTCTACCAGTTTCTTAATGACGTTAAGAGCTTCCTTAAAGTGAAGGCTGAGGATTCGTAGGCCAATATATACCCCTATGCCTAAGGACTCTAGCGTACATAACTGATAGTTTCATCAAGGTTCATAACTATTGACAAATGCCCTGACATAAAATATATCCCAAAGTGATAAACTTAGTTCTGAATAGAATTCAGCATAAGGCAGGTCTACCTTGTCAGACTGATTTAATGGAATTTAGGTAGAATTCATTTAAAAACTTTTTACACGTAATGAAAACTTCAAGCTGGTATTTTTACAAAATTCAAATGGGGTCCTTGCTAAGACTTTTAGAACCTATTCATTTATTCAGCAGGCTTTGACTGAATACCTGCCATGTGTTGAGGTTTCCTGTACCAAGTTTCTCAGAGTCCTCTCTGGTTGAGGTAATAGTAAGAATAAAGATTTTAAAGCTAAATGGAGATGGATTTTAATTCTAGCTCCACCTCTTACCAGCAAATTATTTGTTGTTATCTTTAAAATGAAAATAATATTTAGCTTGGTGGCTGTGAGAAAATGAAACAATTCAGTGTATATAATATCTATGGCCCAGCTCATAGTAGACACTCTTGATAAGGGAATGTAATAAGTGATACTAAGTGTACTGTAATAGAGATCTGTGTAAGTAGTAGCATCAAAAAAGAGAGTGGTCCCTTCAACCCCAGCCGCCAGCAACTTCTTCCTAGAAACATCACCAAAGGCAAGGGAAGCAAGGACGAAGATCAAGATCAAAAGCTTTTGCACAGCAAAGGAAACCGTCAACAAAACCAAAAGACAACTGACAGAATGGGAGAAGATATTTGCAAACAACATATCAGATAAAAGGCTAGTATCCAAAATCTATAAAGAACTTATCAAACTCAATACCCAAAGAACAAATAATCCAGTCAAGAAATGGACAGAAGACATGAACAGACATTTCTGCAAAGAAGACATCCAGATGGCCAACAGACACATGAAAAGTGCTCCATATCACTCGGCATCAGGGAAATACAAATCAAAATCACAATGAGATGCCACCTCACACCAGTCAGGATGGCTAAAATTAACAAGTCAGGAAATGACAGATGCTGGTGAGGATGTGGAGAAAGGGGAACCCTCCTACACTGTTGGTGGGAATGCAAGCTGGTGCAACCACTCTGGAAAACAGCATGGAGGTTCCTCAAAAAGTTGAAAATAGAGCTACCCTACGAACTGGCAATTGCACTACTGGGTACTTACCCTAAAGATACAAATGTAGTGATCCGAAGGGGCCCATGCACCTGAATGTTTATAGCAGCAATATCCACAATAGCCAAACTGTGAACAGAACCTAGATGTCCATCAACAGATGAATGGATAAAGAAGGTGTGGGGTGGGGGTGTGTGTACACATATACACACACACACAATGGAATATATGCAGCCATCAAAAGAAATGAAATCTTGCCATTTGCAATGAAATCTTGCCATTTGCAATGATGTGGATGAAACTAGAGGGTCTTATGCTGAGTGAAATAAGTCAGAGAAAGACAATTATCATATGATCTCCCTGATATGAGGACGTTGAGAGGCAAAGTGGGGGGCTTGGGGAGTTGGGAAGAAAAAAATGAAACAAGATGGGATCGGGAGGGAGACAAACCATAAGAGATT
Source organism: Mustela lutreola (assembly GCF_030435805.1). NCBI lineage: Eukaryota > Metazoa > Chordata > Mammalia > Carnivora > Mustelidae > Mustela > Mustela lutreola. The sequence continues at coordinate 95,641,230 of NC_081297.1, forward strand.
CTTAATCTCACAAAACAAACTGAGGATTGCTGGGGGGTGGGGTTGGAGGGAGAGGGTGGTTGGGTTATGGACATTGGGGAATGTATGTGCTATGGTGAGTGCTGGGAAGTGTGTGAGCTTGATGATTCACAGACCTGTACCCCTGGGGCTAATAATACATTATATGTTAATTTTTAAAATTTTTTAAAAAGAGAGTGGTCCAATCTTTAGGAATGAAGATGGGGTTCATCAAGGAAACAACATCTTAGAAAACTGGTACTTAAGATTGGGTCTTGATCAGTGATAGCATTAATTAAACAGATAAATGGAGAGATTGTATTCCAAGCAGAGGAATATGCTATCCAAAAACAGAGTGAAACAGGCACCTTTGCGAAACTACATGTAACTGGGATTGCCAGAATACAGGCAATGTCTTGAGGAAGGGTATCAGCAAGAGAACATGTAAAGGTGAGATCAGAGAAGACTTTACTTTTCTTTGAAAGAGCCTAGACAGCATCCAGAGTAACAGAGAGCCATTGAGAAGCTTAAGTAAAGGACTGGCATGGCTATGTAATTGTGAAAGCTGTAAAATTAGATGGATTTTAAGTATAAGATTATAGGCAGGGAAATGTTAGGTTGATTGCTTTCACACTTTTTGATCACATCAAGAGGAATACAAAGATATGGGTGTTCACATAAAGAAACAGAAGCGTCATACAGCAGTACTTATTCATATGATATAGAATGTATTCTGAAGTTCTCTGTTTTTTTTTTTTTTTTTTTGAAGTCTTCTGTTTTTTTTTTTTTTTTTTTTTTTAAAGATTTTATTTATTTATTTGACAGAGAAATCACAAGTAGATGGAGAGGCAGACAGAGAGAGAGAGAGGGAAGCAGGCTCCCTGCGGAGCAGAGAGCCCGATGCGGGACTCGATCCCAGGACCCTGAGATCATGACCTGAGCCGAAGGCAGCGGCTCAACCCACTGAGCCACCCAGGCGCCCAAAGTCTTCTGTTTTAAAGTGAGGATTGCAACCCACTAATTTTTTTTCATCATCTGTTGGCTTGCAGCCTCTAATTTAAAATACTTAGGAGGCTCTTATAGTTCAGGCAGAAGATGATTCTCTAAATCAAGAGAAGCAGTGGTGGTGGAAAGGAGAGGTTAGATTTTAGAAATAGAATAAAAAAGTTTTTGTAACCATGACAGGTTTAGGTTGACTTACAAGCACCACACTGAGTGACTGGAGTCATTAACGGGAACATATAGCAGAGACTGAAAACTGAAGAATCATTCCATATCTTGGGCTGCAGATATAATATTTGTCTGATATAGGTTTTTTATTACTTTTTAAAATTTAATTTAAATGCCTTTGATTTGCCACAGGTGCCATCATTTATTTATGATCTGCTTTACCCTGGAAGCCACAAAACCTGTTGGATATTGGTGAAGATGAATGCAGGGTAGATAGGTTGCATTCAAGTTGTCAATGGGATATCCCATTGAAGCTATTCGGGAAGTTGTTTTCAGTTGTATAAGTCTTTAGCTCAAGGGAGAGATTTGGTCTCTTTATTAAAGATAATTGAAGCTGAGACAGTGGATGAACTCTCTTAGAGTCCTTCTTAGTAGAGGAAAATAGCGGGACAGAGACAGAACTCTGGCAAACACCTGCACTTAAGAGATGGAAAAGAAGGAAGCCAACAAATGGAAACAGAAAAAGAATAGTCAGAGGTAATAAAACTAAGAGAGTGGTATTTTGGAAGGATATTTATTACACATTTTTGAGAAGAAAACAAGAGCCATCGGTTTTGAATGGTTGGAGAGGTCAGTAAGATGAAGAGTTTAGTGAATGGCAAATAGGAGAATTTTGACTTTTGTCAGACAAGTTTCACTGTGGCCATGAAGATAGAAGCATGATTTCAGTGAGTTAAGATATGAAGACTAAGAATTGGAGATAGTGAGTATAAACTATCCTTTCTTGCATCTTGGCATTAGAAGGCAATGTCAAGGCACTGGAAAGGGATAAGAAAGATAGATGGCTGCTCACAAGGAGTAGGGGGAATCTGTATCCCAGAGTCCATAGACAAAGTATCTAACTGCCAGCTCCTGCATATTCTGAAACTTAGTGATAGCATTTTCTCTCATTTATTTAATCTAGTGGAGGGCAAATTTAGCTGTGTGGGTGGGAGATTTAAGGTAAGATGAAGCAGAAGAAAGGTTTTTAAGGAATCTGCAAGTGTAAGGCCCCTGAATGATCAGCCGGTTAAGCATCTGAGTCTTGATTTTGGCTCAGGTCATGATCTCGGGGTCATGGAATTGAGCCTCTTGTAGGGATCTGTGCTCAGCAAGTAGTCTGCCTTCGATTTTCTCCCACTCCCTCCACCTCTGTCCCTCATCTCTGCTCTCACTCTTGCTCGCTCACTCGCTGTCTCGGGGGGAAAAAAAAAAAAAAAATATATATATATATATATATATATACACACACACACATGCACGCACGCACACACACGAACGAAAGAGCTGCAGTGTGAGATACGGTCCGACTATTCAGAATGGAACCATTTTCCTTCCAAATAGAGGAGTAATGCTTTAAACTTGAGCCCTTTTACTGTTTACCTTTTCCTGTGATACTGATGCCCCCTGCTTCTAAAGCTTCACATAGCTCACGAATCTGGTAAAGGTGAATGCCATGGGCAGGATCTTCCTCTCGTGCTCTCTAGTTCTGGCCTTTGTAAGTACTCAAGTCTTGGAGACCTCAGGCAGTAGATTCACCCTAAAAGCACCAGCATATTGGGTGTAAGAGCTAATGCTCTCTTTAGCTTCTAATCTCCCTTCACCAGGCCTGGATGTTACTTTTCAAACCTAAAATCATGCTCAGAGCTGCTTTTGGCTTCTTCATTATGCTGGGTAAAACATTTGATGACTTTCCTAGGTCCATCCCTTTTGAGCCTAGAATTTTCTCAGAAATTCAAAATAACCATGTTACTTTATGACATACAAAATGAAGTAGAATAAATTTTATCTATGTGTTTAGAACTTAATGACATTTAAATCTATGATCCACTTTTTTTTCATCAGTTTATAGATATACTTTTCAATGTATTGTTTTATTTCTGTCTTCACTTAAAAATAGTTCATTTTGATTTCTAGTGATACTTAACCTGTATACCCAATGGGGCATGGTGAGTAAGTATTTATAGAAACAAAAAAAATGGTTGTGCGTTGTCTTCACTAGACATTCTACCAGAAGCCCTCTTTTTAATAACTATCTTGAGTCTACAGTTATTTCTCCTTTATATAACTGTACTGCATTCTCATTTTAGATCCAACTGAGGAACCAACTCCACAGGCCACCAACACCGTTGGTTCAGTTATTGGAGTAATTGTCACCATCTTTGTGTCCGGAACTATATACTTTATCTGCCAGAGAATGTTGTGTCCACGTATGAAGGGAGATGGGGAAACCATGACTAATGACTATGTAGTTCATGGACCAGCTTCTGTGCCCCTTGGTTATGTGCCACATCCAAGTTCTTTGTCAGGATCTCTTCCAGGTGAGTTAAGACTGATCCACTGAGAATCAAGTCTGGGATCCTGGCAGGGTTGCCAACTTTCCATTATGAAACAGGGTATTACCTAGAGTCTGTTTCAAACTAGACTACTTTGGGTTTAAAAGATTTTAAGAACAAATGTTCTCTTTTACTTTTAGCACTCTTTTTATAAAAGGTTATGAAGCAAATATATAATAGTGCCCACTTAAACATACCAACTGCATTTATTGCAGATACAAATACACTGCATTTTTGGATGTCCTCTCCTGAAAGTAAATCACTAGACATTGGGTGGAGAGTCATAAACCACAGGTTCTTTAGGCACACTACCAGGGGACCTCAGTACTACAGAGCCCAGCAACTAAAGGTGGGGGAAAAAAAAGATTAAGATTCCTTTTCAGCAGAGATTTGGAATTAGCTGAGTGATAGTAAGGAGGGATATATTAGGCTATGCCTAAGTAACAGCCAGAAATTCAATGTCCTTGGGTAGACCATATTGCCCTAGGGAGGTATAGCTTTCTTTTCAGTGCCTTCTGGTGCCTATAGTGAAAAGAAGTCTTTTTTTAATGAATATGGAGAAGGAAGTGTCAGGCAAAATCTCTCAAAAAAAAAAGAAATTTTTCTGGGTATAAATCTAAGAAAACGGTTAAGATTTTTGAAACTGTTAATGATTCCTTATTGCTATAACTATTTTCAGTTAGTGAAATATGGGAAGTCACTTAGAAAATAATAGAATTTTTTCTTTAGCATCAGTGGTTGTGATTCCAACAACATTTGCATCCAGAAGATGAAGAAGTAATCTGTACTTTGTATTAATGTCTTTAAAACTGGATTAGTTTCCTCCTGAGTAAATCTGTTGTTTAATCTGTCCTGCCCACGCTCCGTAGTCCTTTTCTTCTGCAAATCCTCTAAAGTTGAAAACGTCTTATTTTGAAGAGTTCTGCTTCTGTCCTTGGAGAGAAGGGATGGTGGTATTTACTTGGCCTTGTTCTAGGCCAGCTCTCAGAAGTGTTCACTTCTAGAGAATATTCATTTCTCTTCTCCATTAAGTATTTTCAATTATTATTAGGAAAAGAGAGCATAAATTGTTTTGAAATCAAACCATTTGGCTATTGGTATTTGTAATCCTAGTATTGAATAAAACCTTTTTGTGGGTGGAAATAATTCTTATAGATCTGATTCATCTTCAGTATTTATCCTTCATTTTAGGAATGTCTCGAGGTAAATCAATGATCAGCTCCCTAAGTATCATGGGGGGCAGCAGTGGACCCCCTTATGACCGAGCTCATGTCACAGGAGCATCATCAAGTAGTTCTTCAAGCACCAAAGGCACTTACTTCCCTGCAGTAAGCAGTCTGTTTTTCTTTGTTTGACTTTAAATGCTAAGTTAAATGGGATCCTAGATTTAAATGGGGGTACTCAATGGTAATTAAAGTTTGGTACTACTAAAGATGGTAATGTAAAGAGTTTTTTAGTGTAGAATTTAGGCATAGAGGGCTTACAGGTAGGATTTACCACTATCATGCAAGCACCCTTAAATCTAAATCTTTAAGTTACCATGTAGTAACCAGCATGTTTGAAAGCATTAGGCAGTAATTTCATAGTTTGGGTAAAAGTAGAACTACTGAGTAGTATCTCCTGAGAGGGTTAGAATCTACATTCTGTGACCTCTCTAAAAAGGAAGCCTACCTGGTATTTCTCCCAAGTCAGTAATGTTTTTCTAAACATTTATAATTTTAAAAAATCAGAACCCAGCTGTGCTGAACTTAAATCAGTGACTTACAGATTTCCTTCTTATCACATTTCGCTGTGTAGCCGTGATGAAATGGTGTTCTAGGAGTAGAGAGCCCCATTCCTAAGCACTATTGGAGGTCAGTTCTTTGGGAAAGGATTGTGCTGATCCTGTAATGGAAAGGAATACCAAACAGATGAATGAAGAGCATGTAGGAAAGTGTAATGGTCTTTATGTGGCATAGACTATTATTATTTTAATAACGTAATTATTTTTCCGTTTAGATTTTGAACCCTCCGCCATCCCCAGCCACAGAGCGATCACATTACACTATGGAATTTGGTTATTCTTCGAATAGTCCTTCTACTCATAGGTCCTACAGGTAATGCGTATCTTCCTCTAGTATAATCAAGGTATTTATTAAAAGAAAGAAGGACTCTAGTTGTGGGTTTGATGGAGCCCTACATAAATAGATGATGGTAACTTGAGAGAGAATAGGCATTTTGTCTTGGTAGTGCTAATGTTGCCCCTACCACACATCCTTTTCTTCCAGACATTATATATTTTTTTAAAGAGAGTCACAAATGCTAGGTTTCAAAGTAATAAAGTAGAGCCCCTAATTTTTTTGGCAAAATTCTAAGGAAAAGTTACCCACCAAAATAACTGATCTCAAAATAGGTGACTGCTCAAGTTAGGTTTGACCGATAGTCTAATTGACATAAGATAGTCTATTGACATAAGACTGTCTAAAACCCCATCCTTAGACTGTCAATCAAACCTAACTTCAGAGAGTCATGAGAGCTGTAAATAGCAGGGAGAGTAAGCACAGATTTCGAGAGAAATCGAGAGAAGCTGAAGTTCAGGCCTTGCTTCACATACTGTATTACAATCGGGAATGAAAAATTTCTCATAAAATTGCTTGGAATAAATCATGACTCACTAAAATGAATGAAATATATTTGTAAGACAGAAAGGGGGAAATTATGCCTCTCTGCTACTGTGTGTCTGTAGAGCATAGTGAGCAGGAGTATTAGTGTATTGTATCCTTACTCTCTTCACTATCTTTCAAAGGCCAGCAGAAAGTCAACAGCGTGATGATCTCTAAGTACTGAGTGTTGTGTTTATTGGCATCCCTGAAGTGCCTGTTATCTTCTAGTTAAGGTGTTTCCTAGACTTGTAGTCAAATTATCCTGATACAGCCTTACAGATGTAGAGAAGCCAAGTGGAAACTGTTTATAGCATCTTATTCAGCACTTGCATTTCATTTTATAGATAAGACTGTTTGAGACAGGCTTGATTCTGTCTGATGTTGACATTGAACTGATGTTTTTGTGTTTTAAGTGTTGATTTCCTTGCCACTATTTTGTTCTCAAAAGCCAAAATAGGAAGCGGAAACCTGTAAACTGAAAAAACAAAATGAAAGACCTTAATTTTTATTTTTAAAAAACTAATTTCTTTGGGGCACCTGGCTGGCTCAGTTGGTAGAGCATCCAATAACTCTTGATCTCAGGGTCATGAGTTCAGGCCCTGCATTGGGCATGGAGCCTACCTTAAAAATAAATAAATAAATAAATATTTATATTGAATAAAACATTGATTAAAATGAACATAATTGCATCAAAAACATTTCTTATTTGAGATTTTTGTCTGGACTGGAATGTAAAAGAATTTTGTTAATTTTATTTCCTTTCTTCTTAGCTGTTTTGTTTTTTTTTTCCTTCCCCATGAAAATGGAAGTGTTGGGCCTTTAAATGTTGAGCCAGGAAATTTCACCAGGACTCAATGTATGATTGGACAGAAAGATAAAACCTAAAAAGTACTATGACATCATGTCAATATTGGTAGTGAAAACGCTTGGGAACCTGCTCAGCAGGTCATGTAACTTTTGGTCTTTGGCAGCCATTTCTTTTGAGGCAAACCCTGGGTGACACCAAATGGTGTATATATCTTAGGATAGTATCTTGTGGCAGTCTGTAGCACTGGTCATCTTATGGCTTGTTCCTTCAGTTTTACACATGCTCCTACCCCTCTCTGGTAGTCACTTTGTTTGATGACAAAGCGTTTGTAGAAACCTTGATTGGGATAAATATGAAATAAGAACAGCTTTACGATATTTGGAATACAAGTGGTATATGAGGTACGGATAGAAGTAGAAACGATAGAAAGGCTAGCACTTCTAGCTCTTCTCTTCACTGGTGTGTTCATATCTTCTCAGTTCCTTTTTTATTAGTGAGCCATGCTGTAAACTTGATTAACGGCTGTAGATTATTTGAAAAGGTGGAACAATAAGTGTAAGAAATAAATTAGGTCTCAAACACATATTGGAAAATACACTGTCCCTACATTATTTAGATATTTAGAATTAATCATTTTGTTCTTAGGACAGTATGCTTGTCTGTATACAGGGGATCAAAACTCTTTCCTCCAAACCATAGCACTCTTTCTTGGCTGATAGTGACAGTAATGGGATGGATATGCCCCTTAGGCTGTCTACCAAAATTCAGCATGGCTTGCACAATATTTGTTTTAAAGAGAGAATGAAGTCTTCAGACATTTTTTAGATTATGAAGTTAAATTAAGTTTATTATTAATAAATTAATAAGATTATTAAGTTAAAGAATGTTAAAGGAATACTAACATGATTGAGTAAGATTAAATATGTGAAGACCCATTCTTCTCACAGACTATGGGGCAGCAGAAATTGGTGGGGCACCTGGACGGCTCAGTGGGTTAACCCTCTGCCTTTGGCTCAGGTCATGATCTTAGGGTCTCCAGCCCTGCTGCCCCCTCCCTCTCTGCCTACTTGTGATCTCTGTCTGTCAAATAAATAAAATCTTAAAAAAAAAAAAAAAAGAAAAGAAATGGTGAGGTCAGTCCACTATATAGACTAAATGCAAAACGTATAACAGACTTTCCAGAGATGATAATTAAGTACAACTTTGAATATAGTGAAATGGTTTAACTTAAGGTATAAGAACACATCCAGAGGCTAGGTTGAGTTTACCTCTGTATGACCAACCTATCCATTTTTAAATGCCTCTAGTCACATTTTATTTGCAAATATGAAATGCGTGCTATCTTCCTTTAATTGGTCATTGCAAATTGTCTCTTGGTCTGTACAAATTTAAATTGTAGTAGCGCATTATCTTCAAAGTGAAGTTTACATTTAATAATTCTATATTCTGATAGGGAAAATAGCTTTTCTGTAAAACTAAGTGTCTGCTTCTCTTGATTTTCCTCCTATACCAGCTACAGGCCATACAGTTACCGGCACTTTGCACCCCCTACCACACCCTGCAGCACAGATGTTTGTGACAGTGACTATGCTCCCAGCCGGAGAATGACCTCAGTGGCAACAGCCAAGGGCTACACTAGTGACTTGAACTATGATTCAGAGCCTGTGCCTCCACCTCCCACACCCCGAAGCCAGTACCTATCAGCAGAAGAGAACTATGAAAGCTGCCCACCTTCTCCATACACAGAGAGGAGCTACTCTCATCACCTCTACCCACCGCCGCCCTCTCCCTGTACAGACTCCTCCTGAGGAGGGGCCCTCCTCCTCTGACTGCCTCCAATGCAAAAATGTAAATACAAATTTGGTTGAGATCTGGAGGGGGGGAGGGAGCTATTAGAGAAAGATGAGGCAGACCATGTACAGTTAAAAATTATAAATGGGGTAGGGAATACTGGAGATATTTGTACAGAAGAAAAGGATATTTATATATTTTTCTTAAAACAGCAGATTTGCTGCTTGTGCCATAAAAATTTGTATAAAAAATAAATTTGTATTAAAAGTTTTATTTTTGCAAACTAAATACACAAAGCATGCCTTAAACCCAGTGAACTGACTGAATACAAAGGAAACAGAAATAATAAAGGCATCACTGACCAGGAATGTCTGGGCTTTATTGATACCAAAAAAAAAAAAAGAGAGAGAGAGAAAAAGAAGAAGAAGAAGAAGAAGAAAAATTTAAGTCCATCTCAGAGCAGCAAACCACAGATACTTGGAAGTAGCCAAATAGCCTTCATGTTAACTAACATTTGAGGGCCAACAAGTTTAAGAAATCACGAAAGGGAAAAAAAAGGAATTAAAACTAACTTTGGACAAAGGGCTTTGTTTTCTCTAGGAATCCAATTATTTTAGTGAGGAAAATAGGTATTTATAAAAATCCCTTCTGGGTGTTGCTATTTTAGGAGATCAGCTGTCTGGTAAGAAGGTGTGGGGCTCTTTGTGTGTGCAAGTCTTCTGTCCCTACCTTGGAACCCACAACTTCTGGCAAAAGAATTAATTTTTTCACTAGGTGTTTTTTACCTTGCTTCCTCCCCCAGCAGCTTTCTTTGTAGGACATTTTGCCAAGATATCACAATTTATTCACAACTTTTTATCTGAGGATTGATTAAATGGAATTTCCTAAATTAAGGTTGCATTTTAATATTTCTACTAGCTCCATTCCTCTGTAGGCTTAGCTCTTCAATTTGACTGCTGTTTTTGCATAATGATCAAAGGTTAGACATATTATTGCTCCTCTTCCAAGATTGTTTTAATGCTCATTAAAAATCTTTTTACAACACATATAGGCAATGTTTAAGAATTACAAATTTAACCATTATGTTTTTGTTGTAAATTAATCATATATCCTTGCAGTACTTTCAGCACATAATATCACAATATGAAATCGTTTATATATATATGTTTTTTTCCTAGTAAAACATTTAAATATGTTCCAGTTAGAGACAATCTATTTAAAAAGAGAATTTTTTTTGTTATCATTAGATTTTCCCTTTATTAACTGTTTGTGACATTTTCATGTTCTTTAGGTTACTTTTTCTCAGAACAATGTCTACATACATACCTCTTTTAATGTGTGACGTGAGTTTAATATCTTCCTGTTACCCAATGTGAATGTTAAGATTGTTTTCAAATTATCCACAAATTATTCTTATACTCACCTCTTATATATTTTTGTGTGTTCTCTCTTATCCCATTATGGATTAAGATGATTTAACAAATTTATCAATATGGATTAAATGAGAAGGCCAACCTAGTAACTTCTCAGCTGTCAGAACTTGGGTGGAGGGGAATAATGGAAGGCTCTTACATAATCAGCCTGCCCCGCCTGGTCCTTGGGCTGCTGCATCTTTAGCTCTCAAGGGCTGACGAGGGACAGTTCTAGCACTGCTCTGCCACCTTGCCACAAGTCAGTTTCCTGCTTTTTACGTGTTTCCAGCACTTCTCTGCTAAAACAAAATGTTTTTAAACTAATGTATTTTTACTTTACCAGATGTCAGTCAATTAGTTACCAAATGATTTTTTTTTTTTTTTTTTTTTTTTTTTTTTTAAATTCTGTCTTGCTGAGGCCTCCTCTCTGGATTTTCGGGCCAAGAGAAAACAATGGAAGAAGAGATTCAGAATTCTGGCAGGGATGAAGTAAACTTTTTAAGCAATTAAAAATACCTAAGGAATCTTTTTAAAGAGGAAAAATATGTGGTTTCAGAATAATGCTTAGATTGTTGGGGACACCTGATATGAATCAGGTGCACTTGATTTTGCATATAAAGAAATGGTGATCCATCAGTGTCTTGCATTTCAGGTGAACAAGCATTAACTCTTCCTGTTGGTAGACAAAGTGCTCACAGTTTAACAGAATGGACACTGGAGTTGTATTCTGTGACACGAGGCCTTTGATGCTTAAATGAAGATAGAAAGGTTAGCAATAACTGGGTATCAATTAGAATTTGAGAATTCTATATGTTTACATTTTTATTGTGCATCTTTATCCGGTGGGCTTCCCATGTGGAAACTTGCACTATAATGAATTAAGAAGAATACTGCCTTGTTATATCTCAGTCCAAGTGCTTGTACTGCGATGGCAATGGCCTCTTCTTGCAAAATACTGATTTGTGTGCCAATTTGTTTGAAATTATTTGAAGGCAGTTCCGCTTAATCTCAGAATCCTCTTTCTGGGGTATTTGAGATGGATTCTTAATGTTTTGGGGAGGGTACCTTTAAATGAGAGAATTATCAAAATTCAGGAAAGATTGGCCCTCAGATTACATGGACAGTTAAGCATAAGTAAACTCTTTTGATTATTAGACACAAGAGGTTTAATTGGAGAAACTGCAGATAAAAAAACATGAGCACAAATCAGGGGAAAAAGTAGAAAAGGATTTAGAATTTGGTATGTTGCTATATTCATTATCCATGAAGAAAAAAAGAATAAAATGTTGTTAGAGTCATTAAATACTGAAGTATTTAATTTTGAACATATGCCTTATTCTATTTACTGATGTGATTAAAATTATCTGAGAAATGAGCTCTTGCATAGCATACTTTTTATGTACTATGTAGTAGACTAGACTTCATTGAGGTGGTCTTTTTAACTCTGAACAGTGGCCTAAGGGATTTTGCTGCTTAAATCGAATAATGGCATAGTCACAAGGAAAAAAAACAAAACAGAGTTAAGGGATAGAATTCTCGGTATTAATTTTTCTTTCATGAAATTTTATTATGCCTTTGACGCTGCTGCTATTCTGTAGTAGCTTAGATGTCTGTCTAGCAGGAAATTAGTTATTTTAATATAAAATACTGTATGATACACCATGAGGCGCTATTATGACCCTTGAGAACAGCTATTCTGAAGAGATGATATATATTTAGAAATGAAGACTTTACAGTACATTTCCATCTATAGGCCATTAATTTGGGGGCAGGACTTTTGAGCAGTAAAATTTTAGCATGAATTGATATATTTGTTCATCATTTTAAAATACTCTAAAGTCAGTAATTGTATAAGGCCAACTCCACCATTTGCATTAGGTAGCCATTAGTTTTGGGGTAAAATCTTTTTGTTTTGCCGTCAAGGCCTATTAATGCAGAATACTTCAAGCCGAGTTAGTAGCTGCAGCTTAGCTAGCCTATTGATGAATCTGTGTATGTTTGTGCAACCTGATACCAGCCATCATAATAGACTACTTCTGCTTCTCTGATAGTTGTGCTGGTGGAGTCCTGTGCCCAGATTCAATTCCTAGAAATGTTTTTAAAATTGTTTTTTCTCTTGCAGGGGAAACTTGCCACTTTATTGAATTGGCATGCCATAAGAGTTGTGTATTGGTTACCATTACACATCTAACAAAATTGAGAAACAAAGTCTTGGGCTTTTCATACCCCAAGCTTTTAATAAGCTTAAGTCTGTATAATGACATACGTAGTATGTTTGGAGTGTGGCTATGAGTATGTGAATATCAGTTGGCCAACAAATGTTTGGGCATCCACAAATGAGACTATACATGAAGTGTAGACAGGGACTGAGTCATGAGTTTATAATCAAGTGTTGTTTAAAACATGTTCTCAGAATTCTTGAACTCAAATTTAATTTTATTTGATACTCCTCTCTTTATCCGAAGCCTAAAATGAGCCAAGAGAAATAACAGATGATTTTAGAAAGTACTGGTAGCATATGTGTGGTTTCTGACTTCTGGGATGGCATCATTTCATCATAGTCCCAAAATTTGGCTTTTGAAATTTTCAATTTTAGGGGATAACGTTTTACATTTATAGTTTAAAATTTTTAAATTATGAGCATCATGAATCCATATACTCAGGATATTTCCATTGGACTTGATTCTGCATCTCATTAAACTAAGCCTGCCCCTGAGTAGAAGGGGGTAGTCAGTAGGAATCTTAGATCTTACTGACTACCCTCCTCTCCCTCCTTCAGTCCAGGTAAATTTTACTTGGTTTTCCTTTTTCATAACACATCCTTAAACTGTTGTTAAGTTTATTGCAGGAAAAAATCTTCATGACTTTACAGATACAACTATAAACTATGTGATTTCTTGTACTCAGAGTATAGACCTAACGAAAACTAACTTATAGATTTTCACCATTATGTAGGGTTTACCCAGAAGTTTACACCAAAGATTTAGAAACAGTGTGCTTTTGCTTACGCTTAACTGTCCATTTTTTTTAAACAAATATAAGCAGGATATATGTATATACCTAAATATGAATATTAAAAGGAAAAGAAAGTGAATAAATCTAATTTTACATGAAATTAAATATCTGGGGTTAGTAGGAAAATTTGAAAAGAGTTAAGAGGATACCAAGAAGCTTAAGCTGGACTAGCCTTATTTGCAAGTGAAGGATCTGGTGCTGCTTTCAGATGTTTATCCTTTGTGTTTTTAAATTTTTTTCTTAAGCTTTAATCTTTGTTATTGTCTTAAAGTCAGCTGGTGTTTCTTGTTCATGGACTTTGGTACGATGGTGCTTTGCAAGGATGTATTTATATTTTAATGGCCAACATTTGGTCAGCCCTTGTCCACTATTCACTTCCCCCTTTTTGTAAAATAAGTGCTTTAATTGTAAACTGTATAAAAATACCTTGTATAAATCCCCTTTTGATTATTACAATAAGCTGAGTTGTAACAAATGAAATGTTGATTTTTATAATAAAACAGTGGAAAATAAAAGTGTCATTTCTTTTTAGCAAGAAATCAAAACAGCTGATTGTGCTTTGCTGTGACTAGTGTTTGGGAGACAACAAAACCCACCTTTATTGTTTACATTTCAAGTAAAATACAACCTTGGAAGAGAGGTTTGAGAAGGCCTGTTGCATACTGCAGTGTTTGGCCATACCTGTGTTGGGAACAGAGAAAAAAGAAAACATTTTGTGCTTCCTGCGCTGGTTTTCATTCAACTCCTGGAAGGAACTCCGCTGTGGATGCCGAACCTCCCTCTTCTCCAAATTAGCATTAAAAATAAACATTGCTCCTCCTGATGCAGAGTCCAGTATGCTATGATACTGAAGAGTAGCAGAATATAGCACCTCAAAATATGCCACTCGGGCTTCTTGATTGTTTTGCATCAGGTAGGTGCTTTAAAAACAGATACAGGGGCGCCTGGGTGGCTCAGTGGGTTAATCTGCCTTCGGCTCAGGTCATGATCCCAGGGTCCTGGGATCGAGCCCCACATCAGGCTCTCTGCTCAGCAGGCTCCCTCTCTCTCTCTATGCCTGCCTCTCTGCCTACTTGTGATCTCTGTCAAATAAATAAATAAAATCTTTAAAAAAAAAAATAAAAACAGATACAGATAGAGGGTTTCTTTGAGCTCCCCTTACCAGCCTTAAGACAGATCCTTTAAAAGGAGCACATGACATAAATCATAAATCCCCTCCTGGAGAGTTTCATCAACCAGGGATAATTGATTCTTATCATAAATAAGGGGACTAGAAAAAACAGCCTGATAAACTTTGCTACAACTTTCACACCTCCTACCTCCTCTCCTAAGGGCCCCTTCATCTTTCCTGAAAGTCACTCTTTCCCAAGAGGCCTGCATCATCCCTCGCCTTTTCCTATTAATATGCTATTTATCCCTTGCCTTTTCCTATTAATATGCTATTTAAGCCTGAATCCTAAGTCATTTGGGGGAGTTTCTTGGTATTTCCCGTGTATACATAATAAGTGTGTACATAAGATGTACACATTAATAAAATTTCTGTTTGCTTTCTCTTGTTAATCTGTTTTTTATTACAAGGGCCTCAACTAAGAACTTAGATAAGGGTAGGCAGAATATTATTTTCCTCCCCTACAATACTCTTTACAGAGAGGAATGAAAGAAACAATGAGGACTCAAAACCTCTACTTGAGTCAAAGTTGTCTGGCTTAACAGGAAGAGAGGAAAGTTTATTATCTGGCATTAGTTAAGCTCAAACATCGGGGTTAGATGGAACAAATGTTAGTGTAAAGGTCTTTTCTCAGCAGATGCTCTCGAGTAAGTGAGCTTACCTTGACTTCTTCGCTGACCCCTCCCAGTCTTCTGGAGGGCAGCTATGCTCACCACTATACCACTAACGCTCACTCCCAGTCTTCTGGAAAACAAAAATCATGAGTTGTGCTGTTCTCACTCTAGTCAAAGAAAGGAGAAGCAGAACCATGATGGTTTTGCCTGATTTAAAGGCAGGCTCAGAATGGGAAGGACAGTGCAAGTTGTTTCAGGTCATTCTCTCTGCAGGTGGGTTTTCTGCTCAGTTTATACAGCCTTTTACATTTTAATCCGTTGCTTCCAGTACAGTTGCATTTCTGTAAATTGAAAATAAAAGGGGAGTGACTATTGATGAGGTTCAGGACATGCTACACCAAAATGTGGCACCTTAGCACAGTCACTAGTTTGAGCTGAAGAAATTTGAGAAATGGCATATGCAGGAAGAACCCTCTGACCTTCCCCTGAAGCAAGTCACAAACCCTAATGTGAGAAGTGCCTTCCCTGTACTCAGAGGAAAGGTGCATCCTTACCTCAGAAGACCAAGGGACACAGAAGAGGAATCTGAACAAGCCGGCCTTGCTGAGTTTGTCCCAGTTTGTTAAACACAACCCATACTCACCACCACCCCCTCCTCCCCAACCCTGCAAATTATCTACCCAAGATTTGCATTTGTAAATTAATCATTAACCACCATATAAAGCCAAACTTTCCCCATTAAGAGGCCAAAAATAAGGGACAATTTTGCTAAGATTTGTCCAGCATTTACTGTGCCCCCCAGGTACTATGCTAAGTGTCCCCTCCCCCCTTTTTTTCCCCTCAACAATCAACTGATTAATACCTAACCTGGACAGGAAATGCCCAGTTTGAGTATGAAAAACTCCAGTGCAAAATTTTGATCAGAGGCAGTTGGCAGTGGGTGGAGGGAAAAGGACACTAAACGGAGATTGAGATTCTAATCTCTGTTCTATTTTAATTAACTGCCAAGGCATGCCTGAACTCATTTAATCTCTCAGTATTTGTTGGTATTAGGCTCTAATAGAGTTTTCTGAACCTTGACTCTTTAATTGGCCAGTTCCACTACTTGTTCCAGAGAGCTGCTTACACCTAAGGCATTCTAGGCAATGAACAGTATTACAGGTAGTCTGCTGGAGGCCAAACACCTGTGAAGTGTGCTATTCTGCAGATGTCTGTTGGAGGAATCCTTCTCTCTTGGCCCCTTCTCTAGTCTTGCTCCGCATTCCAGAGTAATTTATATCTCTCACAAGAGACTTAGTGTGCGGCCCATCATATGCTACCTGTATGGCAGACAAAAGATTATTTTAAGAGCTTTTTGACTTCCGATCATCCCACCACAAGCTCCCCCACTACCATTACCCAATTTCACAGGCTTGAAGACTTATGTGTTTTGTCCTGTAATTAGAACCTTTTCTCTTGGGGGTTCCGTGGGAAAGAAAGGATTAAGGGACCTCCAGTTTCATGCAATACTGTGATTCTTCGGTGCAGATATATATCAGGACAGGTTTTTAAGCAAGAACTCTGGAGTTCTTTATATTTTCTTTAGATCTGGAGTTATTTATATTTTCTATGTCAATTTATATTTTCTATGTCAATTGTTGTCTTTTAGGCCTTTGAGGAGTTTGTCCATTTCCTCTAAGCTTCAGTTTATTGGCCTAAAATGTGTCTCTTATCCTTTCAATGTCTGTTTTAATTTCTGGCATTGGTAATTTGTGTCTTGAACAGTTAAACTGAAGGTATATCTTTATTGATTTTTTTTTTTTAAATCAGCTCTTGTTCTAATTTATTCTTCTCTATTCTATGTCCGTTTTGTTTCATTGTTTTCTCATTATTTCCTTTTACTTATTTGGATTAAACTTATTTGAATTAAATTTTCTTTCACTTATTTGGATTAAATTTGCTAGCTGTTGAAAATGAGAGCTTAAGACACTGACTTTAGACCTTCTTTTTATGATAAAATCATTTAAAGCTATATGTTTTCCTCTAAGCATGCTTTAGCTGCACCACACAAATTTTGATATTATCATTATCATTCAGTTAAAATATATATATTTTTCTTTTTAAAAAGATTTTATTTTGGGGCACCTGGGTGACTCAGTGGGTTAAAGCCTCTGCCTACGGCTCGGGTCATGATCCCAGGGTCCTGGGATTGAGCCCCACTTCAGGCTCTCTGCTCAGCAGGGAGCCTGCTTCCCCCTCTCTCTCTCCCTGCCTACCTTTCAGCTTAACTTGTGATCTCTGTCAAATAAATAAATAAAATCTTTTCTTAAAAAGAGATTTTATTTATTTGACAGAGCAAGAGAGGGGACACAAGCAGAAGGAGTGGGAGAGGGACAAGCAGACTTCCCACCAATCAGGGAGCCTGATGGGCTCAATCCCAGAACCCTGGGACCATGACCTGAGCCAAAGGCAGACACTTAATAACTGAGCCACCCAGACACTTCTTTTTTTGTTTTGTTTTTTAAAGCAGTTAAAACATTTTCTAAATTTCACTTGTGATTTCTTCTTTGATCCATGGATTACATAAAAGTATGTATAATTTTTAAATATTTGGGGATTTTCCAGGTATCATTTTGGTACTTTCAGATTTAGTTCCATATGGGTCGTAAGTATTCTGTATGAATTTGACTCTAGAATTTATTGAGACTTGCTTTATAGGCCAGACTATCGTCTATCTTAGTGAATGTTTTATGGGCACTCAAGTAGTGGTAAGAAGAAAATCACAGGCCCAAAATGGAGTAATTTATGCTAGGCCACATCAACAAATCGGGGTGTAATGCTTAACTTAATTGCAGTTTCACCCTCCCCTAGAAATGTAGTCTCAACCTGTTGGGAATTTTCTGGTCAGCACCAATAAGGTAATTTATCACATGGGCTCTCCCCATTCTCCAAAGTAGATGAATAATCCACCTCATAAGATCCTTTTATTCACCAAAGGAAGGTGACCTCACCTGAATTAATCCTTTTTCCTGTTTACAATTTCCTTGTCCTGCCTTTAAAAACCTTTCCTTGTCTGTAGTACTTTGGAGCTTTCCTCCACTTGCTTGATGGGATACTGCCAATTCATGAATTGTTCAGTAAAGTCAATTAGATCTTTAAAATTTACTTGGTTGAATTTTTGTTATTTAATAATAATATTCTGCAGTTGTTGGATACAGTATTCAATAAAGATCAATTAGGGCTTAAGTCGAGGAGGAGTCAAGATGGCGGAGAAGTAGCAGGCTGAGACTACTTCAGCTAGCAGGAGATCAGCTAAATAGCTTATCCAAAGATTGCAAACACCTACAAATCAATTGGCAGATCGAAGAGAAGAAGAACAGCAATTCTGGAAACAGAACCACTTTCTGAAAGGTAGGACTGGAGGAGACGTGAATCCAAAGCAATGGGAAGATAGACCCCCGGGGGGGGGGGGTGCTGGCTCCCGGCAAGCGGCAGAGCAACGGAGCACAAAACCAGAACTTTTAAAAGTCTGTTCCACTGAGGGACATCGCTCCAGAGGCTAAACCAGGGCGAAGCCCACACGGGGTCAGCGTGGCCTCAGGTCCTGCAGGGTCACAGAAGGATCGGGGGTGTCTGAGTGTCGCAGACACTCAGAGCTTGCGGGTATTGGAACAGGAAAGCCGGCTACAGAGACAGAGCCGACAGTAAGCTCACAGCTCTGAGTTACCTTGAACCAGCCACAGGCTTGGTGAGCTCGGAGCGCGGCCGGAGGTCAGGCAGATGGGAGTAACTGGGCGCTCTTCTCTGAGGGCGCACTGAGGAGTGGGGCTCCAGGCTCTCGGCTCCTCCGGGCCTTAGACCAGGAGGCTGCCATTTGTATTCCTGCCCTCCGGAACTCTACGGAAAGCGCTCAGGGAACAAAAGCTCCTGAAAGCAAACCCGAGAGGATTACTCAGCCCGGCCCCTGGTAAAGGCGGTGCAATTCCGCCTGGGGAAAAGACACTTGAGAATCACTACACCAGGCCCCGCCCCCAGAAGATCAACAAGAAATCCAGCCAAGACCAAGTTCACCTACCAAGGAGTGCGGTTTCAATACCAAGGAGAGCAGCAGAATTCCAGAGGAGGAGAAAGCAAAGCACGGAACTCATGGCTTTCTCCCTGTGATTTATTTTAGTCTTGCAGTTAATTTAATTTTTTTCTTTTTCATTTTTTTTTTTTTCGCCTTCGGGTAAATTTTTTTTTAACCTTTACCCTTTTCTTTTTTAACGTTTTTTAACTAGTTTATCTAATATATATATATTTTTTCTTTTTTATATTTTTCTTTATTCGTTTTCTTTTTTTAATTCTTTTCTTTTCTTTTTTTTCTTTTTTTTTTCTTTCTTCCTTTTTGAACCTCTTTTTATCCCCTTTCTCCCCCCTCACGATTTGGGATCTCTTCTGATTTGGTTAAAGCATATTTTCCTGGGGTTGTTGCCACCCTTTTAGTATTTTACTTGCTCCTTCATATACTCTTATCTGGACAAAATGACAAGACGGAAAAATTCACCACAAAAAAAGAACAAGAGGCAGTACCGAAGGCTAGGGACCTAATCAATACAGACATTGGTAATATGTCAGATCTAGAGTTCAGAATGACAATTCTCAAGGTTCTAGCCGGGCTCGAAAAAGGCATGGAAGATATTAGAGAAACCCTCTCGGGAGATATAAAAGCCCTTTCTGGAGAAATAAAAGAACTAAAATCTAACCAAGTTGAAATAAAAAAAAGCTATTAATGAGGTGCTCTCAAAAATGGAGGCTCTCACTGCTAGGATAAATGAGGCAGAAGAAAGAATTAGTGATATAGAAGACCAAATGACAGAGAATAAAGAAGCTGAGCAAAAGAGGGACAAACAGCTACTGGACCACGAGGGGAGAATTCGAGAGATAAGTGACACCATAAGACGAAACAACATTAGAATAATTGGGATTCCAGAAGAAGAAGAAAGAGAGAGGGGAGCAGAAGGTATACTGGAGAGAATTATTGGGGAGAATTTCCCCAATATGGCAAAGGGAACGAGCATCAAAATTCAGGAGGTTCAGAGAACGCCCCTCAACATCAATAAGAATAGGCCCACACCCCCCCACCCCCCCCCCCCGGTCACCTAATAGTAAAATTTACAAGTCTCAGTGACAAAGAGAAAATCCTGAAAGCAGCCCGGGAAAAAAAGTCTATAACATACAATGGTAAAAATATTAGATTGGCAGCTGACTTATCCACAGAGACCTGGCAGGCCAGAAAGAGCTGGCATGTTATTTTCAGAGCACTAAACGAGAAAAACATGCAGCCAAGAATACTATATCCAGCTAGGCTATCATTGAAAATAGAAGGAGAGATTAAAAGCTTCCAGGACAAACAACAACTGAAAGAATTTGCAAACACCAAACCAGCTCTACAGGAAATATTGAAAGGGGTCCTCTAAGCAAAGAGAGAGCCTACAAGTGGTAGATCAGAAAGGAACAGAAACCATATACAGTAACAGTCACCTTACAGGCAATACAATGGCACTAAATTCATATCTCTCAATAGTTACCCTGAATGTTAATGGGCTAAATGCCCCTGTCAAAAGACGCAGGGTATCAGAATGGATAAAAAAACAAAACCCATCTATATGTTGCCTCCAAGAAACTCAATTTAAGCCCGAAGACACCTCCAGATTTAAAGTGAGGGGGTGGAAAAGAATTTACCATGCTAATGGACATCAGAAGAAAGCAGTGGCAAACCTTATATCAGATCAATTAGATTTTAAGCCAAAGACTATAATAAGAGATGAGGAAGGACACTATATCATACTCAAAGGGTCTGTCCAACAAGAAGATCTAACAATTTTAAATATCTATGCCCCCAATGTGGGAGCAGCCAACTATATAAACCAATTAATAACAAAATCAAAGAAACACATCAACAATAATACAATAATAGTAGGGGACTTTAACACTCCCCTCACTGAAATGGACAGATCATCCAAGCAAAAGATCAGCAAGGAAATAAAGGCCTTAAACGCCACACTGGACCAGATGGACATCACAGATATATTCAGAACATTTCATCCCAAAGCAAAAGAATATACATTCTTCTCTAGTGCACATGGAACATTCTTCAGAATAGATCACATCCTCAGTCCTAAATCAGGACTCAATCGGTATCAAAAGATTGGGATCATTCCCTGCATATTTTCAGACCACAATGCTCTAAAGCTAGAACTCAACCACAAGAGGAAGTTTGGAAAGAACCCAAATACATGGAGACTAAACAGCATCCTTCTAAAGAATGAATGGGTCAACCGGGAAATTAAAGAATTGAAAAAAATCATGGAAACAAATGATAATGAAAATACAACGGTTCAAAATCTGTGGGACACAACAAAGGCAGTCCTGAGAGGAAAATATATAGCGGTACAAGCCTTTCTCAAGAAACAAGAAAGGTCTCAGGTACACAACCTAACCCTACACCTAAAGGAGCTGGAAAAAGAACAAGAAAGAAACCCTAAGCCCAGCAGGAGAAGAGAAATCATAAAGATCAGAGCAGAAATCAATGAAATAGAAACCAAAAAAACAATAGAACAAATCAATGAAACTAGGAGCTGGTTCTTTGAAAGAATTAATAAAATTGATAAACCCCTGGCCAGACTTATCAAAAAGAAAAGAGAAAGGACCCAAATAAATAAAATCATGAATGAAAGAGGAGAGATCACAACTAACACCAAAGAAATACAAACTATTATAAGAACATACTATGAGCAACTCTACGCCAACAAATTTGACAATCTGGAAGAAATGGATGCATTCCTAGAAACATATAAACTACCACAACTGAACCAGGAAGAAATAGAAAGCCTGAACAGACCCATAACCAGTAAGGAGATTGAAACAGTCATTAAAAATCTCCAAACAAACAAAAGCCCAGGGCCAGACGGCTTCCCGGGGGAATTCTACCAAACATTTAAAGAAGAACTAATTCCTATTCTCCTGAAACTGTTCCAAAAAATAGAAATGGAAGGAAAACTTCCGAACTCATTTTATGAGGCCAGCATCACCTTGATCCCAAAACCAGACAAGGATCCCATCAAAAAAGAGAGCTATAGACCAATATCCTTGATGAACACAGATGCGCAAATTCTCACCAAAATACTAGCCAATAGGATTCAACAGTACATTAAAAGGATTATTCACCACGACCAAGTGGGATTTATTCCAGGGCTGCAAGGTTGGTTCAACACCCGCAAATCAGTCAATGTGATACAACACATCAATAAAAGAAAGAACAAGAACCATATAATACTCTCAATAGATGCTGAAAAAGCATTTGACAAAGTACAGCATCCCTTCCTGATCAAAACTCTTCAAAGTGTAGGGATAGAGGGCACATACCTCAATATCATCAAAGCCATCTATGAAAAGCCCACCGCAAATATCATTCTCAATGGAGAAAAACTGAAAGCTTTTCCGCTAAGGTCAGGAACACGGCAGGGATGTCCATTATCACCACTGCTATTCAACATAGTACTAGAGGTCCTAGCCTCAGCAATCAGACAACAAAAGGAAATTAAAGGCATCCAAATCGGCAAAGAAGAAGTCAAATTATCACTCTTTGCAGATGATATGATACTATATGTGGAAAACCCAAAAGACTCCACTCCAAAACTGCTAGAACTTGTACAGGAATTCAGTAAAGTGTCAGGATATAAAATCAATGCACAGAAATCAGTTGCATTTCTCTACACCAACAACAAGACAGAATAAAGAGAAATTAAGGAGTCAATCCCATTTACAATTGCACCCCAAACCATAAGATACCTAGGGATAAACCTAACCAAAGAGGCACAGAATCTATACTCAGAAAACTATAAAGTACTCATGAAAGAAATTGAGGAAGACACAAAGAAATGGAAAAATGTTCCATGCTCCTGGATTGGAAGAATAAATATTGTGAAAATGTCTATGCTACCTAAAGCAATCTACACATTTAATGCAATTCCTATCAAAATACCATCCATTTTTTTCAAAGAAATGGAACAAATAATCCTAAAATTTATATGGAACCAGAAAAGACCTCGAATAGCCAAAGGGATATTGAAAAAGAAAGCCAAAGTTGGTGGCATCACAATTCCGGACTTCAAGCTCTATTACAAAGCTGTCATCATCAAGACAGCCTTGTACTGGCACAAAAACAGACACATAGATCAATGGAACAGAATAGATAGCCCAGAAATAGACCCTCAACTCTATGGTCAACTAATCTTCGACAAAGCAGGAAAGAATGTCCAATGGAAAAAAGAGTGCCTCTTCAATAAATGGTGCTGGGAAAATTGGACAGCCACATGCAGAAAAATGAAATTGGACCATTTCCTTACACCACACACGAAAATAGACTCAAAATGGATGAAGGACCTCAATGTGTGAAAGGAATCCATCAAAATCCTTGAGGAGAACACAGGCAGCAACCTCTTCGACCTCACCCGCAGCAACATCTTCCTAGGAACATCGCCAAAGGCAAGGGAAGCAAGGGCAAAAATGAACTATTGGGATTTCATCAAGATCAAAAGCTTTTGCACAGCAAAGGAAACAGTTAACAAAATCAAAAGACAACTGACAGAATGGGAGAAGATATTTGCAAACGACATATCAGATAAAGGACTAGTGTCCAAAATCTATAAAGAAATTATCAAACTCAACACCCAAAGAACAAATAATCCAATCAAGAAATGGGCAGAAGACATGAACAGACATTTCTGCAAAGAAGATATCCAGATGGCCAACAGACACATGAAAAAGTGCTCCATATCACTCTGCATCAGGGAAATACAAATCAAAACCACAATGAGATATCACCTCACACCAGTCAGAATGGCTAAAATCAACAAGTCTGGAAATGACAGATGCTGGTGAGGATGCGGAGAAAGGGGAACCCTCCTACACTGTTGGTGGGAATGTAAGCTGGTGCAGCCATTCTGGAAAACAGCATGGAGGTTCCTCAAAATGTTGAAAATAGAACTGCCCTATGATCCAGCAATTGCACTACTGGGTATTTACCCTAAAGATACAAATGTAGTGATCCAAAGGGGCACGTGCACCCGAATGTTTATAGCAGCAATGTCCACAATAGCCAAACTATGGAAAGAACCTAGATGTCCATCAACAGATGAATGGATCAAGAAGATGTGGTATATATAAACAATGGAATACTATGCAGCCATCAAAAGAAATGAAATCTTGCCATTTGCGAGAACATGGATGGAACTAGAGCGTATCATGCTTAGCAAAATAAGTCAAGCAGAGAAAGACAACTATCATATGATCTCCCTGATATGAGGAAGTGGTGATGCAACATGGGGGCTTAAGTGGGTAGAAGAAGAATCAATGAAACAAGATGGAATTGGGAGTGAGACAAACCATAAGTGACTCTTAATCTCACAAAAGAAACTGAGGGTTGCTGGGGGTAGGGGGGTTGGGAGAAGGGGGTGGGATTATGGACATTGGGGAGGGTATGTTCTTTGGTGAGTGCTGTGAAGTGTGTAAACCCTGTGATTCACAGACCTGTACCCCTGGGGATAAAAATATATGTTTATTAAAAAAAAAGATCAATTAGGTCAGTTTGATTTATGCTATTGTTCAAGTCTTCTAGATCTTTGCTGATTTCCTGTTCTGTTCTATCAATTACTGGGAAAAGAGTGTTGAAATCAACTGTAATTGTGGACTTGTCTATTTCCCCCTTTCAGTTTGTCAGGTTTTGCTCATTTTTGAGCTCTCCATGATTTAGGATCAGTGTCTTCTTTGTAATTCACACTTTTATTATGTAATGTCCCTCTTTGCCACCATATTTCTTGACTTGAAGTCTACTTTGATATTAATATTCCCATTCCAACTTTCTTACTAGTTTTGCATTTATTTTTCTATTCTTTTACTTTTGACCTATCTCTCTTTCATGTTTAGACATAAAACATAGCGTATAGTTGGGTCTCATTTTATCAATATTATTTCTGCCTTTTAATTACAGTTTTTAGCCATTGCCATTTAATGTAATTTTTGCTACAGTTGGATTTTTGTCTGCCATCTTGATATTTTCTTTTTGTCCCATCTGTTCCTTCTTTTTCTCTTCTCTGGCCTTCTTTTGAATTGCATATCTTTTAGGAGTCCAGTTGATTTCTAGTATGAATTTACCAGCTGTGCTCAGATGTAGTCATTGCTGTATCATTTACAGTACATATCTTTACTTTGCCGTAGTCTATTAGAAATAATATACATAATATAGTATGAAAACCTCACAACAGTCTTGTTTTATTTCTCCTTTCCAGTCTTTTGTGTTCTATTATCATACATGTTCCACATATTATGTCAAGATACATTGTTTTTGCTTCAATCATTTTTTTAAAAGATTTACTTATGTTCTATTTTTAAATTCTCTTTTAAAAAATTAAACATGGGTAAAATATTCTTACCCATATAATTATTATTTTTTGGTGCTTTTCATTTCTTCTTATAGATCTGGGTTTATGGTATAATTTTCCTTTGGGCTGAAGAAATTTCCTTTGGTGTATCTTATGGTCTGACAAATTTGGTCTGATCATGACAAATTGTGCTTTTGATAGTCCAAAATGGTTTCATTTTGCCCTCACTTAAAAACAATTTATGACAGCTTTATTGAGGTATAATCAACACACAATAAACTGCATGTATTTGAAGTATACAGTAGTTCATTTTGTGTTGTATACACCCACAAAATAATAAGACAAGGTAACTGACAGTTCTATCATCCCAAAATGCTTCTGCCTCTTTGTAATTCCTTCTTTCCATCCCTCCATTCCCAGGCAATCGATGGCCTGTTTTCTGTCACAATAAATTAATTGCATTTTCTAGAATTTTATATAAATAAATTTATAGCATGTGCTTTGTTTAGTTTTCACTTAGAGATTCATATTCATGTTACAGCTTATACCAATAGTTCAAACTTTTTTTTTAACTGAATAGTATTCTATTATATGGATATACCATATTTGTTTATTCATTCAACTGTTAATGTTTTTTCCCATTTAGGGCTTTAACAAATATAGTTACTAGATTTGGTATAAGTTTTAGACCAAATTCATTTCTTTTGAATAAATTCCTAAGAATGAAATGGTTGGGTGAACTGGTAGATGTTTTACTTTTAAAGAAACTGCTAAAATGTTTTCCATTTTGGAAATGTAAAATTTTTACATTCTGTTTTTCTTGAGTGAGTTTTGGTAGTTTGTCTTTTAAAAAATTTGCCCATTCTGAGGGGGCCTGGGATCAATTCCTCCATCAGCCTCCCTGTCCCGCAGGAAGCCTGCTTCCCCTTCTCCTCCTCATGCTGCTCATGCTCTCTGTCTCTCAAATAAATAAAATCTTAAAAAAAAATAAATTTGTCCGTTTCATCTAAGTCATTGAATTTTGGCATATAATATTCTCTTATTATCCTTTTAATATCTGTAGAACCTATAGTAATCTTCCCTCTCTCATTCCTTGGTAATTTGTGCCTTTTCTCCTGATCAGTCAGGCTAAAGATTGTATTGATCTGCTCAACAAACCATCTTTTGGTTTCATTGCTTTTCCCTATTTTTCTGTTTTCTGTTTCTTTGATTCACTTTATTTCCTTTCCTACACCTACTCTGCATTTGCTTTTTGTAGTTTAAAGTATAAGCTGAAGTCATCAATTAATGACCATTCTTTTTAATGTAGGTGTTCAATGCAATAAATTTCCCCTCAAGTACTAAGTACCCCCATAAGTATTTAAGTTCTCTTCATAAAGTCTGGTATGCTATGCTTTCATTTTCTTTTAGTTCAAATTTTCTCTTTAACCCATGGGTGATTTAGACATGGGTTATTTAATTTTCAAACATTTGAGGATTATCTAGATATCTTTCTATTACCAATATATAATTTAATTCCACTGTGCTCAGCAAACATACTTTGTATTATATGAATCCTTTTAAATTTACTGACATTTGTTTTATGGCCCAGAATATAGTTGTAAATGTTCTGTATGCATCCGAAAAAGATGTGTTTTCTATTATTATTGGTTTTAATGCTTTATGATGTCAATTAGATCTAGTGGGTTAGTAGCATTGAAGTCTACAGTATTCTTACTGATTTTCTGTCTACCTGTTCTATCAGCTATTGAGAGGCATTGAAATCTCCATGGTTATGAGTTTGTCTATATTCCTTGCAATTCTATCAGTTTCTGCTTTGTGTACTTTGAGCTGTTAATGGTTTGTAATACTATGATTTATAATAGTAAATATGTATTTAGTCTGTCCCTGCTCCTCCAGGCACAGAACTAATAAAACCCTTGGAATTGCCTAAGTGATGTGAGCAATGAAGGTGTTTATTGTTATGTTAATGAGGCAACTTTTGGAAAGTCCCTAGGTAACCTATGGATGGGTTGTCAAGGGAACCAACCCTGTGAATTGAGGGGGTGGAACTTTCAGTCCCACCCCCTGACTCTGGGGAGGGAAGAGGGCAGGAGGTTGAATCAATTGCCAATAGCTGATTATTTAATTAATCATGCCAGTATAATGAAGCCTCCATAAAAACCCAAAGGAAGAGGCTGGGAGAGCTTCCAGGTTGGTGAACACATATAGGTACTGAGAGAGTGGCACACTCAGAGAAGACATAGAAGCTTTATGCTCCTTTCCCCAGGCCTTGCCCTATGCATCTGGCTGTTTCTGAGTTCGATCCTTTTATATTAGAGCAGTAATCTAGTCA
Source organism: Mustela lutreola (assembly GCF_030435805.1). Lineage (NCBI taxonomy): Eukaryota > Metazoa > Chordata > Mammalia > Carnivora > Mustelidae > Mustela > Mustela lutreola. Next base: position 95,668,960 of record NC_081297.1, read on the forward strand.
GTGAGATATTTCCCTGAGTGCTGTTAGCTGTTCAAGCAAATTAATTGAAGCCAAGAAGGAACTTCTGATTTATAGCCTATTGGTCAGAAGCCTACATGATGTTTAAAGACTGTGTTGTGGGGAGCCAGGCTCATGGGACTAAACCCTTAACCTGTGGGATCTGACATAATCTCTGGGTAGATAGTTTAATTAAGCTGGTTTATAGGGTAACAGCTGGTGTCAGAGAATTTCTGGTGGTGTAGGAAAAAACACACTGAGAGATGCATTAATGTTAGAATTGTTAGGTCCACCCAAAACTATAAGATACCTAGGAATAAACCTAACCAAAGAAGCTAAGAATCTATAGTCAGAAAACTATAAAGTACTCATTAAAGAAATTGAGGAAGACACAAAGAAATGGGAAAATGTTTCATGCTCCTGGATTGGAAGAATAAATATTGTGAAAATGTCTATGCTACCTAAAGCAATCTACACATTTAATGCAATTCCTATCAAAATACCATCCATTTTTTTCAAAGAAATGGAACAAATAATCCTAAAATTTATATGGAACCAGAAAAGACCTCGAATAGCCAAAGAATATTCAAAAAGAAAGCCAAAGTTGGTGGCATCACAATTCTGGACTTCAAGCTCTATTACAAAGCTGTCATCATCAAGACAGCACAAAAATAGACACATAGATCAATGGAACAGAATAGAGAGCCCAGAAATAGACCCTCAACTCTATGGTCAACTACTCTTCGACAAAGCAGGAAAGAATGTCCAATGGAAAAAAAGACCGCCTCTTCAACAAATGGTGTTGGAAAAATTGGACAGCCAAGTACAGAAAAATGAAATTGGACCATTTCCTTACACCACACATGAAAATAGACTCAAAATGGATGAAGGACCTCAATGTGAGAAAGGAATCCATCAAAATCCTTGAGGAGAACACAGGCAGCAACCTCTTTGACCTCACCCGCAGCAACATCTTCCTAGGAACATCACCAAAGGCAAGGGAAGCAAGGGCAAAATGAACTATTGGGATTTCATCAAGACCAAAAGCTTTTGCACAGCAAAGGAACAGTCAACAAAACAAAAGACAACCGTCAGAATGGAAGAAGATATTTTCAAATGATATCTCAGATAAAAAGCTAGTATCCAAAATCTATAAAGAAATTATCAAACTCAACACCTAATGAACAAAGAATCCAATCAAGAAATGGGCAGAAGACATGAACAGACATTTCTGCAAAGAAGACATCCAGATGGCCAACAGACACATGAAAAAGTGCTCCATATCACTCTGCATCAGGGAAATACAAATCAAAATCACAATGAGATATCACCTCACACCAGTCAGAATGGCTAAAATTAATAAGTCAGGGAATGACAGATGCTGGCGAGGATGCGGAGAAAGGGGAACCCTCTTCCACTGTTGGTGGGAATGCAAGCTGGTGCAACCACTCTGGAAAACAGCATGGAGGTTCCTCAAAATGTTGAAAATAGAACTGCCCTATGACCCAGCAATTGCACTACTGGGTATTTACCCTAAAGATACATTTGTATCTTTAGGGTAAAGATCCAAAGGGGCACGTGCACCCAAATGTTTATAGCAGCAATGTCTACAATAGCCAAACTATGGAAAGAACCTAGATGTCCATCCACAGATGAATGGATAAAGAAGATGTTGTATATATACACAATGGAATACTATGCAGCCATTAAAAGAAATGAAATCTTGGCATTTGTGACGACATGGATGGAACTAGAGGGTATCATGTTTAGCGAAACAAGGCAATCGGAGAAAGACAACTATCATATGATCTCCCTGATATGAGGAAGTGGAGATGCAACATGGGGGCTTAAGTGGGTAGAAGAAGAATCAATGAAACAAGATGGAATTGGGAGTGAGACAAACCATAAGTTATTCTCAATCTCACAAAACAAACTGAGGGTTGCTGGGGGGAGGGGGCTTGGGAGAATGGGGTGGGGTTATGGACACTGGAGAGGGTATGTGCTATGCTGAGTGCCGTGAAGTGTGTAAACCTGGCGATTCACAGACCTGTACCTCTGGGGATAGAAATATATGTTTATAAAAAATTAAAAAAAAATTTTTTTTTAATGTCCAGAATAGGTAAAATTCCAGAGACAGAAAGTAGATTAGTGGTGGCCTAGCACTGAGGAGTGTGACTGGGGAACACAGGAACTGCTTTTGAGTATGGAGTTTCTTTCTGGGAAGACAAAAATGTTCTAAAACTTAGACTGTACTGGTGGTTACACAACTGTGTGAACACACTAAAGAACACTGAATTGTATGCTTTAAATGGATGAATTTTATAGTTTGTGTATTGTCTCCTAATGGAGCTGTTAAAAAACAAAGTTTCCCTGTGGATGGGCAGTAAAAGGAGCATTTCTTGTGATGTATTACTTGACCCACTAAAAAAAAAAAAAATAATAATAATTGTTATGTCCTCTTGATGAATTGACCCATATTATTATTAAATGACAATTACTAATATTAAATTCTTTGCTCTGAAATTTGTGACTGATGTCAATATAGCCACTCGATCTTTCTTTTGATTAGTGTTATCATAGTACTTTTCTACCCTTTTACTTTTAACATAATGATGTCTTTATATTTAAGTGGCTTTTTGTAGACTACATATAGCTAGGTCTGGCTTTTTAAATCTAACCCAGTAATCTCTGCCTTTTAATTGGGATATTTAGACATTTTCATTTATCACAAATATTGATATGGTTTGATTTAATATACCAACCTGCTATTTGTTTTCTTTTTGTCTTGTCTGTCCTTTGTTGTCCTTTTCCTCCTTTTCTGCTTTATTTTTAGATTAAGTATTTTTTATAATTCCAGTTTATCACCTTTGTTGGGTTTATTAACTATAAATCTTCTGTGACTAGTAGGCATATATATACATTTCAGTGACTTTTTAGATTTATAGCATACATTTTTAACTTACAAGTCTACTTTCAAGTGAAATTATACACTTCATGTATAGTGAGGACACTTAAAATTGTACCTTCATCTCTTCCCAGCCTCTGTAGTATTGTCATATATTTTATTCTATGTATGTTAAAAACACTATATTATTTTTCTTTTAAATGATCCATTATCTTTTATTTTTTTAAAAGAGAATTTTTATATATTTTTAAAGATTTATTTATTTATTTCACACATTGAGAGAGCAGAAGTAGGCAGAGCAGCAAGCAGAGGGAGAGGGAGAAGCAGGCTCCCCGCTGAGCAGAGAGCACAATGGGGCTCAATCCCAGGACCCCAGGATCATGGCCTGAGGTGAAGGCAGACACTTAACCAACTGAGCCACCTGGGTGCCCCCCCCCCCATTATCTTTTAAGTAAGAGATTTAAATAAGGACGAGAGCCTTATATTCACTCACATATTTATCATTTCCAGGGCTCTTTCTGTAGAAAAGATTTCTATTTAGTATAATGTTCCTTCTCCCTAAAGGACATCCTTTATAATTTTTTTGTAGTTCAAATCTACTTGTATGACATTTTTAGCTTTTGTATATCTCACAAAGTACCTTCGTTTTTTTAAACATATTTTTGTTGGGCATAGAATTTCGTGTTAACATTTTTTTTCTCTGCTATTTTGAAGATGTTACTCTATTTTTTTCTGTCTCCTATCATTTCCCAAGAAAAGTTTGCTGTGTTTATTTTAGTTTCTCTGTATGTATCTTTTTTCTCTGGTTTCTTTTCTTTTTTTAAGAATGTATTTATTTATTTGAGACAGAAAGAGAGCAAGCAAATGAGAGGTGGGCAGGGGCAGAGGAAAAGAGAGAAGCAGTCTCCCCTCTGAGCAGGGAGCCCAATGTGGAGCTTGATCCCAGGACTCCAAGATCCTGAACTGGGCCAAAGGCAGTCATTTAGCAAACTGAGCTACCCAGGTGTTCTTTCTCTGGCTTCTTAAGTATTTTTTCTTTATCACTGATTATGAGCAGTTTGTGAGCTGCCTTATAATGTGGAGTTGCCCACATTTTTTGGTGTGTGTGCTTGGTGTTCATTGACTCTTTTTTGGCTCTGGTGTATAGTTTTCATCAAATTTTGAAATCATCACTCCAACTACACCTAAATTAGGCCAGTAGAAGTCATCCCACAATTCACTGTTACTCTGTTAATGTTTTCTCCCTAGCCTTATTTCTGTGGCTACATCTTTCAGTTTTTTATCTATTCTTTTACAATGTCTTTTTGCTATTAATTCAATGCAATGTGTTTTTCATCTCAGAGTTCTAGATTTCTTCTGATTTGAGTCATATGTATAATTTCTATGTGTTCTTCACATGTTCAGCCTTCCCTCCAGTTTATTGAATATATGGAATATAGTTAAAGTAGTTTTCATGTCTTGTTTAATTATATCAGCTGTATCATTTCTGGGTTGGCTTTTCTTGATTTTTTCTCATTATAGGTCTCATTTTCCTGCTTCTTTACATACTTGTAATTTTTTATTAGGTGTCAGACAGACATTGTAAATGTTACCTTGTTGGGTGTTGGATATTTTTGTGATCCTAAAAAGATTCTTGAGCTTTGTTCTGGAACACAGCTAAGTTACTTGATCATAGCTTAATCCTGTTTGGTTCTTGCTCTTCATCTTTGTTGGGCAGAACCAGAAGAATGTTTAATCTAAAGCTTTTTTTTTTTTTTTTTTTTTCCCAATACTGAGGCAAAAATTTTCTGGGTTTTCTACCTACTGCCATGCAAATTTTGAGGTTTTTCTATTCTGGCTAGTGGAAAAGGGGGCTACTCCCAGCCCTGTGTGAGCTTGAACATTGGAGAGCGTTCCTCTCAATCACACACGTGCTGATCAGTAGCCATCTGAAAACTTGAGTGGATCGTCCATAAATCTCTAGACATGGGATAGAGCTTTGTGTGCCATTCCCTTCTGTCCATTATTTGCCCTGCAGACTTGAGCTCCCTGACCTTCCCAGACTCTAAGATTTTATTTCCTTTACTCTGGGAGACTGCTGAGCCCTATGTGGGTTCCCCTCCCTCCAGAATAGCTTGGAAACTCTATCTGCAGTACTCCTGGGCAGTCACAGGGCTTCCTTTATTTTTCATCTCTTCAGGACCAGTCCTTCATTACCTGATGCACAATGTCTTGAAAACTGAAAACTATTCTTTCATATATTTCATCTGTTTTTTTTCCCCCCAGTGTTTTAAGCAGGAGATTAAACTCCGTTACTACTACTTCATCTTGGCTGGAAGCTGCAAATAATATTGGAACATTTGGAGAGTTTGTTAAAATGACATGTATCTTGGGCCATACTCCAATCTCAATGATTTACAGGTTATAGCAGCAAGACAAGGGTACATAATTTTGCAGTTGTACATTAAAAGTGTCCCAGGCATTAGATAGACAAAGTTAAATTAGACAAAATACTTGTTTACAAAAGTTTATAATCCAGTGCAAAAGACTAGTTCTTATGGCATAATGTATTAGGTATACTGTCTATAAACAGTGTGTTATGGTGCATGCTTTTGAGGAAAGGCATCCAAGTATAGCCCTATGGCAGCCAAGGGAGGCTTAGCAAATGTTTCCTAGAGGAAATAAAGGAGTGAATTTGGAAAGATAGGTTGGAGTTAATTCAATCAGTGGAAATAAGGGGAGAGAGGACCAGGAGGCAGGGACATGACAAGTGGAGAAACTATTGTTATGGGGGCTTAGAGGTACAGTGTTGCAGGATACATTTGGGAAACTGCGAATAGTGTGGAATGTTTGGATCAACATGGGAAAAGAGGCAGTCTCCAGTGCTTCCTTCTGTAAAAGGAAACTCCTTTATCCCTAACATTTATGATTTTCTGTGCGTGTGTATGTTGGGGGCAAAACTCATTTTAATTAAGACGGGTAGAGTAGTGAAGCATGCAATATTAGATAGGTCCAATTTTCTCACAAAGCTGAATGTATGTCTGATTAATTTATCCATTTATTTGTTCATCAAAGGTTTATTAAACACCTGTTTTACATCAGGCTACATCAGGGCAACGGATCCAGAAATTTTTAAGATTTTAATTTGAAAGTATTTTTAAATTGTTTTAATAATTATTGTCTTAAATAATTGTTAAACAATTGTGAAACATATTTCACTTACCATAAAACCTCATTCTGAACAGGATCAATTTCAGAAAAACAATCAGTGACTGCTCTGAGAGGAAATTTTCATCTTAGCTGAGGGCAGCACATAATACTGATCATAAGTGAAAACTCAGGACTAAATACCAAGCACTGTTGTAAGCACTTTTTATAAATTAACTCATTGATCCTTACAGAGATCTTAGTACTATTACTTTTTACTTCTTTTAACCACTAGGTACTCTTTTGGCAGTGGTCTTTCCACGTATTTATTTTACCAGTGACTATGTGTTACACTACCACAAAAAAAAAAAAAAAAAAAAAAAAAGAAAAGAAAAGAAAAGAAAATTTCAGAGACCTTAAGAAATAGAGGTGGAGTCACTGAGATGGTTAAGCATGGTAGGAGTAATTATTTTCTGCCAAATGCAAGTGTTTCCAACTGCCAAAGAATTTTTCTAGGGAAATGAGTCAAATGGCAGATATGGCTGTATCTCCCCAAACTAGTGCAGTGAACTTGATTCTCTTTGAACTTTGTCTACCGACACGAATAGCAACATCTTCCTAAAGGTAGGCTTGAAAGAATGCCATTATTACGCCATCCCAAGTGTAGTTTAAAAATAAATAGTACTAGAAACCAAAGAGTAAGCACATGCACGATTTATCATTTCACCCTCATGGAGTCCGCAAATATCTGGAACAAAATTTCCCTAAGGTGGCCAACAGAAGCAAGATGATAGCTTCTGTTCTGAATGTTTGAACAGAAAATTACCACTTGTCTTCCTAGACTTCCTCCCGCATTCAGTGGAGGACCTGAAAAACATGGTTGTCATGGGCCACGCTACATTCTGTGAGCTGGAGACAGACGATGACTCTCCTGATGCCTCTGGATTCACAGGAACAATGATTTGGGAAACCTCAGTGCTCCCTTTGCCTTGCACATTCATATTTTCTCCCACATTCTATGCTGAAACCAGTGTAGACAGGATCCCAGCTAAATTATGTGTATTCCAGATGACAACTCTTCTGATGCTTCAGTCTACCTCTTCATGTGATATTCCAAGTACTTTTTCCTAGAGAGGAACAAGAGAAATAGACACATAACATTCCAAGTCTGACTGACGATTGAACTGAAAACAGATAGCTGTGAATTCAGCTCTCTTATCCCAGGCATGACCCAGACTTCTGAGACTATGGTAGGATTTGGGGGAGGGTCTGGGAAGATGACCAGCATCCTTGCTATTCTGGAAGGAGAACATATGCTAAGGAGTTATGTTATACATCCACGGCTAACAAGCTAGATGGGGAAAAGCTTTGATGCTGTATTTAAAATTCAAAAGAGTACATGCTAAAAGGTTGAAGACTAGGGAGGTTGTAAACATCTCCCTACAATTTACTGTAAAATGGGTGAGGTTGCAGTTACAGAGTAACTATTTGAACAGTGCTTTACAATGAGGAAAAATGGCCGAGTGAATTAAAATCTCATGGCAGTTTGTTTAGCAGGCTTTTTTTTTTTTTCCCACCCACCTTTAGCAGGCTTTTTAGATACGGTTGCTACTCATTTGATTGATTCGTTATGTTAGGAGAACTGGCTGAAAATCTATGATGTATATAGAAAGAACAGGTATAAAATACTTAAGAGGCATAAAATACTTAAGCCAGCCCATAGATCTACAGTTTAGTTGGGAAGATTAGATGCACCTGTGTGAAATGCAGAATATTGAGATAGTCAGGAATCCTGGAACCCTTGGGCATGGGAATCATTTTCTTCCTTCTCCACCACTATAAGGACACACCCTGGAGAGCCACCAAAATACCTGAGGCCAATGGAAGTTCCTAGACGCTTGCCACCCCAACATCATCTTTCTTTCCTATTCATGGACACTAAACACAGGTCTCAGTCCACATCTCCTCCTCATTCAATAGCTCCTATCAATGTGTAAATATTTTTTTATCAACATCATCCTTTATTTTTTGCAAGTCCTTTTCTATCGGCTCTGGGAAAATTAGTCCTTTCTCTCTCATTCTTTTTTCTCCCTCTCCTAATTTCCAGCTACATGCTCCAAATTAAACCTAAATGTGGCCAAGACTTAAAATAGGAGTTATGATGGCCTGGAAAAGTAAACTAATAAATTACAAGTAATTTTTTAAAATGCCATAAAATTCCCAAACCTTTGAGAATGGCTTTATTATCTCAACCAAAAATCCATGTATTTTCTCTACGTAGATACTGTTTTCCTCTCTAGCACCAGCAGCCAAATTAAAAAATAAGTAAATAAAAATATATTCTTATATATTTCCTCTTTTTATTTGCTTACTAGAATTAGAACCACCATTTTTCACAACAGATGTATTGAAATGTACCCACAGAATTCATCCTTTTAAAGTATATAATTCAGTAGCTTTTGGTATATTCACAGAGTTGTGCAACCAACCACTCTGCCTGATTTTAGAACATTTTCATTACACAGAAAGAAACTCCTTATTCGTTAGCAGTCACTCCCCATTCCCTCTCCTCACGTCTGTCTCTATGAACTTGCCCATTCTGGATATTTCATAAAAATAGACTCATATAATATAGGGTCCTTTTGTCTAACTTCTTTCACTTAGCATAATGTTTTCAAAGTTCATGTGTCTGGGACATTCAGAGAGGCACGTGATGTAATGAGCACTGGGTATTATGTAAGACTGAGGAATCACTGACCTCTACCTCTGAAATTAATAATACACTATATGTTAATTAATTGAATTTAAATTTTAAAAAATTGAAAAAAAAATAAGGTTTATCCACCTGTTCTATTCCTTTTCATGGCTAAAGACTGTTCCATTGTAGGGGCATACCACTTTGATATTTCCAGTCATCATTCATCATTGATGAACATTTGGGTTGTTTCCACTTTTTGGCTATTATGAATAATGAATGCTACTAGGATCATTCATGTACAAGTTTTTACAGGAACATTTATTATCAGTTTTCTTGGGTAGATACCTAAGAGCAGAATTGGTAACTCTGTTTGATGTTTTGCGGAATTGCCAGATTGCTTCCAAAGGGGAAGCATGGCTAGTGGGTGTGAAATGATATCTCATTGTGTTTTGTTGTTGTTGCTTTTTAAGTAGGTTCTAAGCCCTGCATGGAGCCCAGTGTGGGGCTTCCACTCATGACCCTGAGATCAAGACCTGAGCTGAGATCGAGAGTCAGACACTGAACCAACTGAGCCACCAGGGGCCGCTCATTGCTGTTTTGATTTGTATTCCCCTAATGTTGAAATGACTATGTAAATCAAGCATCTCTTCATGTGCTTATTGGTCACTTGCATATCTTCTTCAGAAAAATGTTTATTCAAATCCACTGCCCATTTTAAAAATTGGGGTTTGTCTTTTTCTGTTGAGTTGTAAGAGTTTATTACATATTCTGAATACAAGTTCCTTATCCAATTTGTGATTTGAACATATTTTTTCCCATTCTGTAGGTTGTCTTTTCACTTTCTTGGTAGTTTCTTTTGAAGGAGACAAGTTTTAAATTTTTTTTTTTTTAAGATTTTATTTATTTATTTGTCAGGGATAGAGGGAAAGAGAGCAAGCGAGCACAGGCAGACAGAGAGGCAGGCAGAGGCAGAGGGAGAAGCAGGCTCCCCACCGAGCAAGGAATCCGATGTGGGACTCAATCCCAGGACGCTGGGATCATGACCTGAGCCGAAGGCAGCCACTTAACCAACTGAGCCACCCAGGCGTCCCGACAAGTTTTAAATTTGATATAAGTCTGATTTATTTTTTCTTTTGTTGTTTGTGCTTTTGGTGTCACCTTTTTATAGAACACTTTTGGCCTTCCAGCTCCATTAACTAACTATTCAGACTTTTGAGAACAGGCTTGTGAACCCAGTTGGTAATTACAATCTCTTTGGAAAAATATACCTACAAGACCAACAAGGATGGTTCTTTCCTGTATATAATTATGGTGCAGACATGAGGCATTATAAGAGTTCAGAGGCTGGTGAGGCCCTTAAGCTAGAATGGTCAGGAAAGTCTCTGGGGCAGGGAAGGGACTTGAGGGGGTCCTGGAAGATAGAACAGATAAAGCCAAAATAAAGTCAAATTATCTATCCCTCTTTTAGCTTGAGTTTAGAATACTTGAGAACTTAGTTGTTCAGATCAGTCACTGAAGGCTACCATATCTGGTGCAAATGAGGAAAATAGGAAAGGAACAGAAAACTAGGTAACATCAATAGGCAGCCATAATACCAATAGGCAGCCACTGAAGACCACGCTGGTGCCTTCCGCCCTTTATCAAGATCAGCTATATTTTCCTTCTGGTAGCCAAGATACAAGCCTGTCTGAAGGCTGCAGGGCCATGCAGGGCCATGCGTAGAGCAGAATCAAACCTGGTACTCTTAGACCATTTTGGTGGAAGGATGACTAAGGATAATGTGAGGCAAAGGCCTGTCATTCCAGGGAAGGCTTTGAACAGACAAAAATGCCCTGAGCCTACTGAGATTTAAAGCGATAGGTTAAAGCGTTTTGAAGAGGTTAACCTTACGAGGTTATGGCAGCTTGGAGGAAATCCCACGGAATGAGGATCAAGGATGGCGGAGGGCTGAGTCTGAAGCATGGGGGTGAAGTGGTCTGTTCTGCCTGAGAGCAAGGAGTTAGACACAAATGTGGGGCGCCTGGCTGGCTCCGTGGGAAGAGTTTGTGACTCCTGATCTCGAGGTTGTGAATTTGAGCCCCACACTGGGTACAGAGATTACTAAAAAATAAATAAATAAACTTAATTTAAAAAGCAAACAAATAAACAGACACAAGTTTCACTGTTTGCCTTTTGGTTTGTATGGAAATGTCCCTGTCGGAACGACTGGGTCCAAGCAGCAATGAGCAAATATCGTGAGCGCCATCTCTCCCTCTGCCTGTCAGCATCTGAGAGAATAAGGAACTGTTTGCCTCTCCTTGTCTCACTGCCAAGACTTCTGCTGCCTCCACAATTTGTAAAAACAGAAATTATATCTATCTAAACATTTTATATCTCACTATCTCTGCATTTCCTGTTCTATTTGACCAGTGACTCTCCTCCAACACACATACCCCTGTCCCCTTTGGGAGTCCAGTAAATATTTATTGATGAGGAAGATAATCACTAAAAATATGTTCCCATCACTGGGATCTATCTCTTGCCACTCAACTGTTCTAAATCCATGAGAGCCGCTTCAAAGATGTGTTCCCTTCATGTAAAAAAAAAAAAAAAAAGAAACAAAACAAAACCGTAACTTTCCATTCCGCCTTCTCTGAATCTGGGAAGACTGATTCTGAGACAGGATCCACTTACCCATCCACCCTGCTGCTGGACCCAGGGTGAGAAGTTGTCTTTCAGGTACTTGGTTCCAAAACCCAGAACCCTGTTCATGGGGTGGTTGTCGATGGCAGTGAGCTTGGCCGTGACATCTATTGCAAGGGCAGCCTTAAAGCCCCGAGCTCTGACCTCTGATTCTCCCCTGGTGTCCACACCCCTTAAGAAGTGGTCCGTGATGGTCTTGAAAACAGGGTAGGACAGCTGGTCCTGGAAGTTGTTCATTAAAGCCTTGTTCTTCTTCAGCTGTGTACAAGAAGAGATGCGATCAGTGAGCAGCCTGGCCCCAGGGAGCAGACCTGAGCTCTGCGGTGGCCACGCGCACACTCAGTGAGAAACCCTTGATTCCAGTCATACAGAAATTTCTTAGTGAGCGAGGACTCCATGTTTCCTTAGAAGTCCTCTAGTTCTGTCTCTGGGGAATGCTAAGCTAAGCAGGTTCTCAATAAATATTGTTTCTAAAAGGAATATTCTGGGGGTGCATCTGTTGTTATATAAAGATTCTGGTGGAGCAATGTTCTTGATGTGAGCCCAGCCCAGTACCCCCAACTTTTGTGATACACAAGGGGCCTGTCTGAATTACAAATCTGAAGCAAGAAGAGCTAGTGTTCTCCCCAGCAAGAATGGACTGCTTTTGACCAGGGACCCAGTGGAAGCAGCTCGATTCAAACCCCAGTGGGTAGCTGGAAGCCTGCGCTTGCCACAACAGTAGGGAAATCAAATGCCAGAAAGAAATATCTTCCACAGAGGGCCCTGGCCTGTCCCAGCCTTGCTCCTTCGGGTGGCCCCTGCCTCTGCCTGGCCTCTCAGGCAGGGGCTGGAGGAGGCCTCGTGGGCTTTTGGGGATGAATGGCTCCTGCAGCATGGATGGAGTGGCTCTCCCCATCGTCACTGTCCTGGCCTGGTGGGGACCCCCACCCACACGGCAAAGTCAGACTGTCTGTGTGTTCCTACCCATGTCTGCTACTGGGGAAACAATCATGTTCTCTACATAAAGAATGTAAAGTATCACCCCAAATCATCAACAAAAGGGAGATTTTTAAAAAGTAGTGATTTATGGGGTGAAAAGGAAAGCATTTCTCTCCCTCTAACCATGGAGGTCGGCTTCCTGCCACCTCCCGTTTCTTGCCTCCAGGACTCAATGCAAGTCACCATTTAGGGAGGCTGGGAAGGAGGAGGCCATGAGAAAGCCACAGAATCTTCAAGCTGTAAAGAATCCTCAAGGATTAGAGTAGGTCGTTCCCAGTTCAAGTCCTGTGCTGCTGGCTGGTCATCGGCATCTCCTTGAAATTTTCAAGAACCTCATTCCTTGTGAACAAGTCGGTCTTGAGTGCTAGAAAGTCCATTCCTAGAATGGGGCAATCAATCGTCTTGTGATTCCTATCCACTGATGTTAGTTCTGGAGAAACATAGGCAGGCATGTTCGATGTTCTTTCTCTGCACTCCTGTTATCCTCTACTTGTGGACCTGTAGCTCACACACCCTGTTCTCTTTTCTTTATGCTATGTCCCTGGTTCTCTCCGTTTCTCATTCTGTACCACCCCGATCACGGTCTACTGGGCACACCCCTGACAGATGGATGGGGAGAGGAACTGCTGAGCATGTCGGGACAGGGGAAGTCTGGTCGGCCAGTTAGTGCTTTTCCCCTCCTGCACAAGCCCCAAGAGGCCAGACTTCCTCCCACTGATCCTGGTAGGACGAGGAGATGGGTCCACAGGCCAGTCCCTGACCAACACACCCTAGAGACTACTCGACAGTCTATGGGGAACCACACGAAACTCCCCTCTGATGACAGTGCGGTCCTGCTCCCCAGCTCTGTATCTGAAGGCACTCTCACTCCTTCCAGACTGGAATGATGTAGTCTCGACTTCTAAACAGCAGGAAGGCCAAGTTCTCCAAATAACACTTTACCCGCCTCCCTGGCCAAATTGCTGAGAGAGACCTTGAGCAGAGAACAGCCCGACCACTTTCGGGGGAGATTTTGGGAAGGACTCCAGCCTTGGAGCCAAGCGTGGGACATTAATATCCAGACTGTGGGGCGAATGCGAGAGTCTGAACTTCCCCAAGGATCAGTTACATGGGGAACTAGATTCATAATTCTATTCAGCAAATTTTAATTTATTGGTGTCTTTTCTTGCAATAACAAAGTTACATTTTTCATTTTCAAAAATTCCAGGGAGGCTCCAGAAGGTTTACTTATGTTTTCCAAAGTGATTCATTTTTGAGATGCTGCCAGCATGAAGAATTTTCACTCCAAGGGAAATAAAATTTAGGACTAAGTGGAAACCAGAACTTGCAAAGGAATACAATCTGGAGTACGATTCCATTCTCTGTCCCAAAGCGTGGGCACAGAAAGAAATCACTTTAGTTCAAGAAGCTCCATACCTCTCTTTCCAACTGATCCCCTGAATATTTCAGCAGCTCAACAATTTTCGCTATTATCTCTTCTTCTCCATCTGTTGGGGGGAAATTCCCGTTATTTATTTTTTTTAAGAAAAAATATAATCTTAATTTTTTTTTTTCTCCCCAGGGACAATACGGGTAGCCAGCTTAGGGACTGAGGGAGACACGTGCTTCATAATTCTTAGCAACTTAACTCTTACCCCGCCTTGTCTGACAAGGCACAAACTACTCCAGCTACCATCTCCTACAGACCCCTCCTTTCCTTTCTTCTTTTTTCCCCTCAGCGCCCCACTTCTCACCACGAAATGCATCATATACTGTCTTGGCCTGGTGGGAACCCCCACCCACACGGCAAAGTCAGACCCTCCTGCACAAGCCCCACGAGGCCAGACTTCCTCCCACTGATCCTGGTAGGACGAGGAGATGGGTCTACAGGCCAGTCCCTGACCAACACACCCTAGAGACTACTCAACAGTCTATGGGGAACCACACGAAACTCTCCTCTGATGACAGTGCGGTCCTGCTCCCCAGCTCTGTATCTGAAGGCACTCTCACTCCTTCCAGACTGGAATGATGTAGTCTCGACTTCTAAACAGCAGGAAGGCCAAGTTCTCCAAATAACACTTTGGCTTTGAAGATGTTATTTCCACTGCTCAGGATCCCATCTCTGAAGATATTCAGGAGAACTTTCTCTCTGTTCTGTAGGGTTCTCCTTAGTAGACGGTGATTTTTCCATGTGGACACCATAAATTCCATTTGGTTCATATTCCCCCCTTTGTGCTGCTAGAAACTGTAGAGCCAAATTTGGGGCTCCCATGTGAGAGAGGATACCGTCTTCCTGGCCTGCATTTTGGGAATTAAACTCATTCCTAAACCCATCTTCTTTCCCCGCGAGTGTTTTCATTTTCCATTATCTTTCAAGTGGGATTTATTTTCTCTTACTAACAATGTAAATTTTGCTGTCTTTACAACCAGGTGGGGTAGAAATAAATAAAATGATTAAGTTCTCCCACCCCAAAGGCTAAAATGGCAGGTGGAGAGAGAGCCGGCTACAGTTTCTGTGGTGTAGATGTTGGAATGGGGGAGTGAGGGGGAGCAGAGTATGATTTTTCTCATCTCAAAACAAGCTACCCACACGGGAAAATGGCGGTTGCCCCGGAACAGGATCCAAATAGAGAAAAGCTAGTGACCGATCCAGTGGCACTTATCATTCATGCAACCATCTCTGAAGTCGTGGACTGCTCATGTTTGTTCCAGATAAGAGGGAAAGGGAGGCCAGGACATCGTCTGGCTACTTTCCAGCCAGCCAGTCCGATCCCAAGAACGAACAGCGAAAGGCAAGGTAGGCAGAGGTCTGAGACTCAGGTCCTGTGGGAGAAGCAAGAACGAGGGTCTTCATAGCCCCTGTGGAGGTTTTCTCTGATGCTGCGGCCCCTGTAACCGGGGCCCCAATTTCTCATGTACTTAGGGGACAAGAGCCTTAGCTTGGGCCTGGCGCGGGGTATCACTTTATGTCACCCAGACAGCCAGGGGATTGCAGGAAAGTGGAGACACCTTTCTTCTCAGTGCACCCAGAGGGAACCCCTCTCCTCCAGCTGCTCACTCTGAGCCCCGCAGCACAGTCGGATGCAGGCAGACCCAGCGCTCTGCTTCCAAGGTGGGGAGGTGCCGACACCAGCTCCTGGCATGTGGGCACACTGACCACCCAGGGGGCCACCTCTGCCTCAGCCCCGCTGCTGCAGTTTGGGGAAAGGGAGCCTGGAGCAAGGACAGTCGTCCGGGAGGGAAAGTAGGACAGAACATCTCTTCCTGGGGCACTTGGTTGTGCTCGCTTCGCCTCCAGGATTCCTGCCCCTCTGATGGGAACTGCGGTCCCAGCTCCCACTCTGGTTCTGCTGGCAATGGACCCCGTCTTGGTCACTACCTCTGGGTTCTGCTTCGTGTGCTGCCCCAGACCTGGTGACTGACGATGCCTTGCTTTTCCCCAGAACTCCAGGCAGTGTTAGAAAACCGCGTGCGGTTCCATCACCAAGTAGACCATCGCCCTGGCGTTGCTCACAGGACTGAGTTGAGGACTGCTTTGCCCTCTGTGGGCAAGGTGCCCACTTTCTACTTCCTCCCCTCCCTCAGGAGGAGGATTCTCTTTGTACTTTGCAGTGACCCTGGCCCACTGCTTCAGTGTGTGGCTGGCGCGCTCCACCTGTCCGGGGCTGGTCTCTCCAGGGCTAAAGGTGGGGGCCTCCAGCACAGTGCTGTCGTGCTTTTGGTCCAGGGCAGCAGAGAGGCCTCAGAAATCTCTGCCGGTTAAATCAGAGATGCCCGTGCTGGCTACAGACATTGGCGCTCATGCACCTCTGCTCGCCAAACCCTCCACCTGACCCAAGTGTGCGGAAGGAAGTTCCTACCTTTCTTAGTGCTGGTGGCTTGAGTCTGGAAACACTGGCCCTGGCGGCGGAGGAACTGATGAACAAAGCTCCCTTTGGACTTGCAGCTTTCTACCAGGTCCTGTTGCTCTTCGGGCGGCCAGGAATAAACAATTTCGGCAACGCGGTGGGCAATAGAAGCAACTTTGGGGTCCGCAGCTGAAACCAGACCAAACAGGGCTGAGTGGCCCTTCCCAGGAGAACTCTGCCTAGCTCACTGGTATCCACAGTCGCCCCAAGTGAAAAGGCCCGCCCAGAGGAAGAGGAAACTGCTGGGCCAGTAGGGTTCTTAGGGGGTGTGTGGAGTATGGGGGGGGTGTGGGCTGTGGGGTGTGGGGGGAACCCATTCTTCAGAAAGCACTGGGAGTTGCCTGGCAGAGGCTGGGGTAGGGGCGGGGTGCACCAAGGAATGATTGCCGACTTGAAACAATAGCCCTTCTGCACCCTCTTTTTGAAGTCTTTTAAAATTAGGGTTCCCTTTCCCTTCTGTAAGGGAAGAAACACAAAAGAAAGTGCTTAGTTCTTTGTTTGAGGGAATTCTCATTATGCTTTTATTATTATTATTATTATTATCCTTTATACCTTGGAGAGTGGGTCCCTATGTGCAGAGGCGGGCAGTTAATAGTCTGACAAGCCTTTGGGGGTTGGACACTGGGAAAGAGAAGAGGAGAAATATCCCTGTTCTCAGGCCATATTCATCACTCAAGCCCATTATCAAGTGAACACTGACGTCTCCTTGCTCTTGCACATACGGTCATGCGTCTTCTCTCTCCTCCCCGTCTAATGGGAAACATCCATTTCATGCCAAACCGGTAAACCAGGATACATGAAGTGCGCTGTGATCCATGCCTTTTAAGCATTTATCACCCAGGAAGAGAGTTATGTATTTGCACACGTAACTACGGAATAAAGTGTGTGAGGACAGTAAGGTTCAAGTGGCAGTCGGCCCCTGAATGTCCTCGCCTGTAAGGGACCAGTCAGCTCTGTCTCTGGTCCGGGATGGGGGCTGGTGGGGGTGGGCAGGTGGTATTGCCGAGTCATTTGGGATGAACATTTTCATTGGTGATTTGTCACTAAGTTCTTAAGTTTTAGAAACCTGTGGAAGCTCTGTCTCTGACGCCATATGGAGTGAACAGGATATTTGAAAAAATGCTACTATTCAGTTCACACACTTAAAGAAAGGAGCAGAGTGGGGGTTTGGCTAGAAGGCTGGCATGTCCAGGGGAACTCCTGGTTTGTACATCAGGGTGGTGAGAGAGGCAAAGCCTGGGTCCCAGGAGGGATAGTGTCACAATCGTAGCTTTGATATCCTGTAGGTGATTTCTGACCCTCTTGCCCTAGATGCTTCATGGGTGCTTTGGTTCTTTCCCTTCACGCTCTGGTCATCTCTGGAAAGCCATGGGAATGAATGCTTCATCCACAATGCCTTCCTTTAAAGAAAAGTATAATGGTTTTCTTAAAAAGCCACATTTTTCATGCTTGGCCCATCGGCTTCAAAAACAGATGAGAGAATCTACAGAGAGAAGACAGAGTCAAGGAGAAAAGGACCAATGCTTCACAATCAAACCAAATATACAATTTTCACCTTACTGCTGCCCAACCAGCCTCCTCTGGAACACTGGCTGTGCATGACCCCCAGCAGGGAGATGGGAAAAGACTGAATCCCGAAGCCAGTGGGGAGCCTTCCTTTGTGTCCGCAGAAGGTGGGAAAGGAAAGCTTGTGTTTTCTTCCTCTGTAACCCCGGGCAGCCTGTCTGCAGTGGTCAGAGCGTGGCCCATCTTGCACTCAGAGGAGGCAGAGAAAGGCCTCAGAGGCGGTCCTTCCTCATCCCCCAGCCCCCATTTCTGTGGCAGGGCAATCAGGAGACCACTGGAGGACATGGAAATAGGCACTCTGACTCGCCTTCTTATGGCGTATCCACTTCTATGAACTGGGCGACGCAGGGTGAGGGAAACAGGTGACTTATGTGTGGGTAAGAGGATAAGCAAACACCTTTCGACTCGGAGGAACCGGCTCTCGTTGAGACTCCCATTTTAAAAACCTTAATTTTAAACACGGAGCAAAGAAACGATTCCCTTCTTCTTAGAGCTGATTTCCTCTGATGGGCCGGGAAAACGGGATGGGGGAGGGAGAGGATGGGAAGGCCGCCCGTCCTGTGGGGTCTGTCTGGGGGAGGGGTCACGGTGGCCCTGAGGAGAGAAAGAGAGCACGGCACCGTTGAGAGGCTGCCAGTCAGCCTTTGGCCTGAGGCATTTGTGTGTTTTTAATTAAAAAAAAAAAAAAAGGAATTTATTTATCTGAGAGAGAGAGAGAGCGAGAGCGTGGGTGGGGGAAGAGGCAGAGGGAGAGAGAGTCTTCAAGCAGATTCGAGGCTGAATGCAGAGACTGACCCAGGGCTGGATCTTATGACCCTGAGCCCAGATCAAGAGTTCCACGCTTAACCAGCTGAGCCACCCAGGCACCCCCGGAGGCATTTGTTTCAAATAGAAGGGGTAGGGCATTTCTCTGTGATTGAGACAGCTGTTTCCTTCCCGGTATTCATTTCCTTCATTCTTAGAAAGACCCCCCCAACCCCCCCTCCCCCGCCCCACGAGCTGTCACAGGCAGCTGAACAGACTCCATTTTCTAGCTTGCCTTACATTCAGGAGTGGCCAATGAGATATAAGAAAAGTTGAGCACGGGTTTAGGAAGGCTTTCTAAAAGGGAATGGAATTATCTAGAAAGAAGACACCCTTTTGTGCCTCCCAACCCCCACTTGCTTCCTCTTCTTCCAGCTTGGAAATGTACAGATGATGGCTGGAGTCTCTGCAGCCACCTTGGAATACAAGGGGATTTTGAGGTTGGAAGCCACTAGCCAAGGGATGGCAGAGTAAGACTCTCTTAACGATGGTTGGAGCTGCTGCATGAGCCCTGGGCTGCCAAACTTTGGTCTTCTCTTATGGGTGAGAAAAAATCATCTCTACATTGTTGAAGCCACAGTTATTTGAGTTTTCCATTCTGTGTATCCGAACCTAATTCTACCTGTAACATTCCACATGTAGCAAATTCTAGCTGTGGACAAAAGAAGGGTTCAAAGTCAAAGAACCTGGTTTTGTATTGACGCCCATTTTTCTACCTCCTAAGACCTCTCACTTCTAGACTTTGATCTTGGGACATAAGATTACAGTTCTCGATGGGGCCTGGTGTCTAAGTCCTGGACATGGCAGCGAGGTCTGTGAACCCAGGTGACATGACTGCTACGCTCTGATTTATACATGGCAAGATAGAAATAGAACGTGAGGCTTTCTTGAGTCATGTCCAATGTAAAACCACCTAACCACCCACGTAATTCACCAAACCAGAAAGCGGGCAAGAGAAAGGTGGGCAGGGAGGATACACTGAATGTTAAGTGTCTACAGCAAGGGCTCCCTAGGAAGGAATCGTTTCTGCTATTTCTGAGAATCTCTATATAAAGATTTTGAAATTTTAGTAAATAAAAGAGGTTGAATGACACTTTGGCACTATGGAGATAGAGTGTCTTTTAGCTCAGGAAACCAGAGGATTAGAGTCTGTAAATGCTCTGTCTGCCTCTCAGTGAAGTCCAAGGGAGAGCAGAGCAGAAAAGCCTATTGAGGTGTCTCCAAACTGTTAAGGCCCAAGAGCTCGGCTGCCATCTCCAGCAGGAGCTTGCTGTACCACTGGGGGTAGGGGGGGTGGGGAGAGGAGACGTTCCCCAGGAAATCTCACCCCTAACTTCTGTTCTAAAATGTTATTAGTCTGTGGGACTTACAAAAGTTTGGGAAGTAAAAGTTTCCCCTATCATAGTGAGTGATGGAAAACTGCCATATGTGGGCGGATTCCCCAAGTAAACCGGGACAGTCACACATTCTAAAATTGAGACATTACTGCCACCTGTTGACTAATTATTGACACGATAGCCCAGCAATCAAAGCCCACAGGAGAGGGAGTTTCTTCCAAAATT
Organism: Mustela lutreola; assembly: GCF_030435805.1. Lineage (NCBI taxonomy): Eukaryota > Metazoa > Chordata > Mammalia > Carnivora > Mustelidae > Mustela > Mustela lutreola. The sequence continues at coordinate 95,689,168 of NC_081297.1, forward strand.
TGGGCAGCTGGCCCTGGGTATTATTGAAGGGGAAGAAGATGCTTGTGCCCAGGTTTGTGGATGAAGGGCAGCTTTCTCTGCTGAAGCCCTTCATGAAAATGCTTTATTCAATATAATGTATTTTGTTCCACTGAGGAAAGGTTTTGTCAACATGCTTCTCAGCTGGGGCACCTGGGTGGCTCCGTAGGTTAAGTGTCTGTCCTTGGCTCAGGTCATGGTCCCAGGATCCTGGGTTCGAGTCCTGAGTGGAGCTCCCTGCTCAGCAGGAAGTCTGCTTCTCTCTCTCTCTGTCTCTAACTTCCCCAGTGCTTGTGGTCTCTCTCTCTCTCTCTCAAATAAATAAATAAATAAAATCTTAAAAAGAAAAAACAAAAAACCCAGGAGTGCCTGGGTGGCTCAGTCCTTAAATGTCTGTCTTAGGCTCAGGTCATGATCCCAGTGTCCTGGGACCATGCCCCGCATCAGGCTCCTTGCTGAGCAGGGAGTCTGCTTCTCCCTCTGCCTTCTCTCCCTGCTTGTGTTCCCTCTCTTGCTCTCTCTCTCTCTCTCTGTCAAATAAATAAATAAAATATTTAAAAATACAACAAAATGAAACAAAATTTAAAAACCACAAAAAAAAAACCCCTACAAAATGCTTCTCAGTTGTTGGGTTTTTGTTTTATTTTGTTTTTAATAGTCCCTTATACTTTGGAAAGTATTTTTGTATGTAGCTACCTGATCTTTCCATCCACCACCCGAAGATGTAGGGAGGGTGGGATACCCCAACATACAGTTGGAAACAGAGGTCCAGAGAGGTGGGTTGACTTACCTCAAGAAGAACGGCAGCCTGAAGCCCCCTTCAGGGCTTTTCCTTCCATCCTGGTCTCTGGCACAGGTGATCAGGACGTGGGGCAGCAAGCCTATCTCTAGCCAGCAGAGCCAGACACCAGTCCTGCCACCCTCCCACTTCCTACTCAATCTCGAGAAAAGCAGGGCAATTATTACTGAATATCAAGAAGTTGGGAAACTGAGGCACAGTGGAGTACCCTGCATCAGGCCACATTACCAGCTGGGAGGAGATGAAATACCACACATACAAGGAAGGGAAAGATTTTCCTGTGGGAGAGCAGCGGCCCCCAAAGCCTACCTTCCTGCTCTGTGCGCGGTCCCACGTTGGTGAGGGACCGCGACCACTGCTGACTCTGAGGACCATCCTGACGTTTCACAGTGGCACCCTCCGGAACGAATACGGCTGAGCTCTGTGCATCTTCCTCCTTCTCGATTACTCCAAAGAATGTCCTCCAGGAAGACTTTTTCTTGGCCAGGTCTAGGGGCTTCTCCCTGGATGGAGAATTTCTGCAAGGCCATGACACCTGTGTCCATGATTCGTTTGCTGACCAACCCCCCTGCTCTTTGATGGACAAACTTCTTGTTCTTAGCAGTTTTGGCGAGAAGATGGCAGGGGTGTTCTTGAAGACATGGTGTTTGGTGTAGAAGGCCAGAATTTTGAATTCTATGCTCTTTGTGTCATCATCGTCCAGGGGGATCTCCTCCAGGTCACAGGAACTGGCGGTGCACATGGTGGGCCTGGAACAACAAAGTCCACAGTGACCTCTCCCCTGTGGGTGCACTGCTCTCTGGGGGTCAGGAGGCACAGGCGTGGAGCTCCACCAGCATTTACTGAGAACCTACTCTGTGCAGGGAGGCAAGGAGTCCTCAGAAATGGAAAATCCAGGATTCTCTGTGAAAGATGAGGACAAGAGAAGGTACACAGACAGCTCCGCACAGAGAGAGTGGGCGAGGAGCTGAATCAGAGGTGCAGATAGCCTGTGTGGGGAGGAACAGATAGCTCCCAAGAAAGGGCAAGCCAAGTCTCCTCGACAGACTGGAAGGGGTTATGCAGGTGGGTGGGACAGGGTGGACAGAGGGCAGACTCTGGTTAGTCTAGAATGTGTGTGAAGAGTGGTGAGAGAGCTGGCAGAGCATGCTCTTTCTGAAGAGCTGGGGCTGAGGGTTGTGGAGGGACAGGAAGTGACATGGCAGTAGGGCCGACCATGGGGGCCTTCGACTCTGGGGCTGAAAGCTCTGCATGGTCTTAGTGGATCTGTCGGCACACCTCAAAAGGAGACCTAGACCATGGGAAGCAGTTAAAGAGCTTCTTGGGGAGGGTAGGTGGGCAAAGAGAGAGGCTGACTCAGCAAAGGGAAATATCTGGGGTTCCTGACTCTTCCCACTCTCTTCCTTCTTCCTTTATCCTCTGCCTTGGCTTGTTGAGGTCTGAGTCCCACAGATCTGCTTCAGGTAACTCAACTTAAGTAAAACTTGAGGGCTATTGTGTGAGGTGGGGGTCATGACTGCTTTGCTCCCTGCTCCCTTCCGTTTCCTCATACCCACTTCCTCTTCCAGGACTTGACCATCTGACAATCTTTCTTTTCTCACCATCTCCCAATGTCATGGTCACGATGCACCACAGTGAAACCTTTCTGTCTGGAGTTACTTCAGTATCTCTGGAAAGCATATGCTCCTTCCCGCTTTTCCACCTCCATCCCCCTCCACCCGACATTCTTCCCCTCTCCTGCCATGTGGTCTCACAGGCCATCAGTTTGCCCCCTCCTGGTGCAGGTCTTAGTCACCCCCATTAGGATCCTTGCCCAAGTTTGTCTAGGTTTATTCTCTTCTCCTCAACACAAGATAAGCCCCACAGGGCAGGCATGTCGGTATGTTTTACCTCAGCCATAGGCCCCCTGCCTACAATAGGGACCACAATCATTTGACAATGATTGGTGGAATTTTTTTGCTATTCTGAGAGACTGGGCTCAGTTCCTGGCTCTGTCACTCTACACCTCAGTTTATCATGTTTAAATGGGGATGATAACAGTACCATCTCATGAGCAGTACCCATCTTATGAAGATTGAATCAGTTAATATTTGTAGAGCATTTAGAGTAGAACTTAAGTGTTTGGACAAGTGCCTGATTAAGTCTTACAGTAAAGAATATTTATGAAACTCACTTTGGGCACCACCGTTTTAATTAAGCTCCGAGAGGATTATGGTGGTATGGGGGAGTGCAGTATTTGGAATGAGAAGTTGGGTTGAAGAACTGCTTTTTTACTTACTGGCAAAGGGATTGAGGCAAATCACTAACCTCACTGAGGTGTAGTTTTCCTATTTATAAAATGTGACTCATATTATCTAACTCATTGACCATGGAGGAGGACGAATTACAAACTGTGAAAATTCTTAAAACAAGTATTGATTTGTACAGAGTAGTGGTTTATCTGTTGGTTTCTTGAGTTAGATAATCTAGTTCACATCCTGGCTCATCTGTTTACTAGCTGTGTGACTGGGTGTATTTCTTAATTTATTTGGGTCTCCATTTTCCCATCTGCAAAATGGGGATTAAAAAAAATCTGCTTCATCAACTTTGTATGTGGATAAAAAGAATTAGTGTGTGTAAATCACTTAAAATAGTGCATGGCAGATGATAAATGTTCCAGAAATATTGGCATCCATTATTTATTACAATTATATTATTGTAATAGGTTACTTTTTTTGTTAAGTAAATATTAGTGTTTATAAAAGCGAGCTCATCAGCGAGCTATTCAGTTAAAACTAACTAGTGACATACAAATATTAGGTTTAGTACAAAAGCCACGCTCTTCCTATGTTCCTATATATACATATATACACACACATATGTGTATATATATGTGCATATGTATATAGTATGTGTGTGTACAAAGTATATAAAATATATATTCTGTAAAGTATGAAGACTGGGACCGGGACCTGGCCGGCTTTCCCAGCACCCAGCACAATGCCTGACACATGGTAAGTTCTCCAAGAATATTTTTTCAATGAATGAATGAAAAATGATTATAGAGCTTCCAGATAACATACAGGACATCCTATTAAATTTGAATTTCAGATAAACAAATATTTTTTAGTATAAATATATCCCCAGTATTGTACAGATCATGTTTTTTACATGAAAAATATATATTTGTTTTTTTATCTGAGATGCAAACTAAACTAGGCATCTTGCATTTTTATACGCAAATCCGGCAACTCTATGAATAAAAGATGTAGCTTAGAAATAGTGAGAACTGAGACCCACGTAAGCGGCTCCTCCCCGAGGGAGCAGGGGAGAATGAGCAACCTGAGACAAGCAAGAGAAGGAGCCAGAAAGGGTGAGGCTAGAACAGGACAGCTGATCAGAACTGGGGCAGCAGCCGGGGTGTGCAAGGACCTGTGCCCAGGAAAGAGCCCAGAGCTGGCCTGTGTCAGGACAGAAGTGAGGTTTTAAATGTGAAGCTTCCTTTACAATTGGGCAGCCCGGGACAGCTCTAGGCAGGAAATACACTCGGGGTCTGCAGGAACTCCGTCCTGGGTGGGAGGGTGAGCCCACTCTTCAAGCCATACTATCTATGCTTCCAAAGACACCCGCACTCTTCTAACGTGGTGGGAAGACTGAAAATTGTGTGTGTGTGTGTGTGTGTGTGTGTGTGTCTGTGTGTGTGCGCGCACGTGCGCACACATGCACATGTGTGATACTGAAGGGGAGAGGAAGGGTCTGACTTCTTTAAGAAACAAGTTTCTTAATGAATGCTGATGCAGGAGCAACATCAGAAAAGGGGAAAACCAATGAGGTCAAGATGGAGCACACGGTCTTTCCATTTTGTGAAAGAGGAGATTTTTGTCCTGTGCCAGGCATGGAAAGGAATGGAGTACTTGGCCCCCACTGTTGGGGGCCAAAAATGAGAAAGACGCAGAAAGAACTGCAGGGCTCATTCCTCTGGAATGGCCCGGATGAGGCAAGCCCATCGTGGGGTGCGGTGTGGGGGTGTGCTGGGACCAGGGCCTGGAAAGCACTGGGCTAGTACCAAACAGTGGACAAGTCAAAGAATGGGTTCCAACACTTGAAATGCTTTTAGCAAGCGTAGGGTTTTCTCCCCCTACTGATCTTCACTGTACACCAAGGGAGAGCTACTTGTTAACTTTGTAGCTAAGTCTTACTTTAAAGCAGATGGGACAGTTTATCTCTGGATAAACTAGTGGGTCCCTACTGCTCTCTGCCATGCCTGTTGAAAGTAGAAGTCCAACTTTTGGGTTTATGGAAACTTACACCATAAATGTTATGCACATATATGGAAAAGAAGCCCGGCTTCCCCCACCCTGACCCCCCCACCAGTGGATCTGACCCAGAGTCTGGGGAATCTGCTGCCGAAGAACACCTGTGAGGCTTATGCTAACACTGTGACTCAGGGGACACAAGCCTACACCTTCTACCCTCTGTTCACATCCTCACCAGGAACAGACGACGGCAAACCTACTTTCAAAGGCAAGGTCACCAGGCTTTTTGGGTTGGCCTCTATTCCCTCTCTCATGAATCCTCTCCCCGCCAGCCTCCTAAGTGGCCGAAGTACCCCCAGGGTCCCCGCCACCTTGGGGCCTTGGGGCCACCTATGGAGCTGGGAAGGTGGAACCTGCTGGCAAGCTCCTTCAGCTGTTATCACCAGCCCCGATTTGGGGATTTTTAGCAGTGGATTTGCTTGTTGAGATCAGATTTCACCTCTCTTCCCTGTGGCAGGTTATGGAGAAGCATGCGTGCTTTGGGGTTCCAGCAGAGGCTGCCACGATGAGTGCCCAGAGCAAACTGGGCAGCATTTGACTCAGCTGGCTGTGCCCAGGCCCGGCGGGGTGCGGGGCAGGGGGAGGGGAGTCACAGGCACAAGCTCAGCAGAACAGCTGACTTCCATTGCTCTGGACAGATAGGTGAGGCTCAGCTGTCACTCATGCCCATAGACATTCACCCCCAAGGGGGTCTCCCAGACCAGACTGTCAGCTAAATTATGTCTGGCTGCCCTGAGCCTCCGGTCAGAACCCTGGGGCCCTTCGGGACCTGTCTGTCTTTTTTTCCTTCCTCCCCAAACTTCAGACTTCCTAGTATCTCCATGTCGCTCCCCAGCTTGTCATTTCTGAGAATGACCCATTTTTTAATCCTAAGGGTGAAATGAGGTAACATGTCTTAATTTTTCCCACCAGAGAAACTAAACTGAGAGTGCCTCAGGGCACATTAGTGATTAAGATGAGGGGCCTGGACTCAGAGAGGAGGGAGCTTTCTAGAGGGGAGAGAGAGGGCTTGCCCATTTTAGCTGGGGCTTGTCCTCAGGGAAGCCAGTGGGGGTCAAGCCAGAGCAAGACCACTTTCCCACCAGGTGCTCGGAACTCTGGGTGCAAACCCATGGATTCCTGCCCTCAGCCCCATCCCGGCTCTGGGGGACGGAGTCAGCATCGCCACGGGCTCTTGGCCACCCACCTGCAGTCATGTCATCACACACGCTGTCATACACTCAATGATAGAGGGCTGCATAATATTAAAAAACGAACCAGTCAGTTATGGATGCTTAACTGCACTCTCTCAAACCTTCTGTAGCAAGGAGAAATGAAAGAGAAACCTCATATATCTTTTATCTCCTTTTCCTGGAAATAATCCCATATTCTTTGCTGTCATTTTGCTTCCCGAGACTAAAATGATAAGAAGTTTCTAGTAAACCCGGTAAACCTCTCCTCTGCTTAGATTTGCCTCCTTAGCAAAACCAGGACTGAAGACCCAACCGTGTCCTCCTGAGAAGGCTGAGAACCAGGACTGGCCCTCCTTGGTCTTACCTGGGAATGGGGCTGGCACAGGTTTCCCCCTCTTCAGGGCAGGTGGCTGCAAGGAAATTTCTAGACCTGACTCCTTCTCCGTGAAACTTCAGAGGAAACTTTCACCAGGTCTTCTTGGCTTCTCATGTGACCAAGACTTCCATGGGCTGTAGCTTCCTCAGGTTGAGGACCAAGGCTGAAGTAAGGCTCGGAGAAGGATGACCACTTCCTCGTTAAGTCCTGCCCCCAGCTTTATCACTGAAGGAGGGGCCGACCTTTGCCCATGTAATTTGACTCTAGAAATAGTTCTGCATCCTTTATCAGAACCTAACGCTGCCCTTCAGGACGATTAGGTGGGTGTTTCCCTGATAGTTCTTTTCATTCTGTACGTTTCATCAGTTTAGCAAACGTTTACTGACCACCTAGTAGAGAACAGCCTTGGCTACGTATTTAATCTTAGCACGGAGAGGTAGGTGTTAGGATTCCTATTTTATGGATGAGGAATCAGGCTCGGGAAAGCAACATCTTTTGCTAGTGGTCCCTGTCAGTGGAGCTGACAGCCAAACCCTGGCCCTCCTAGCTTCCCGTTATGTATGTTACCCCTCCTCTGTAATTCAAAGATGACATTCAAATGGGACCACTGGAAAAGCCTTAAAAACAGGCTTTAGCCCCAGCTATAGAAGCCACACAAGTTCATTTTTTCCCCACAGTTTTAAAGATGGAGTTCCCTATGTATATGAAAGAAGAGAGTTAAAAATGATTTCACATTCTACCCAGATTGTTGACTGAAAGAGACATTTATGGCTATATGTGTGATCCTGAAAACTCAGGAGCTGGCCAGGGGAACATGAAGATGAAGAAGTGTGAATGGGGAAAAAGGAATTAAGGCTAATTGCACAAAAGTGAAGGAAGAACTGGCCTTTTAAATATTAGGCAAACAGATCCCGGAGAAGCAAACGGACAGGGGTTATGGGAAAGTCAGATCTTTGGGGACTCAAGAATGTTAACCCAGCAAACTAGTATTTACAGAATATGACATGTGCATGCCAGTCACCTCAAGGGGTAACAAAATACTAAGAATGGTTTTTCTTTTTAGAAAAACTTAGTCGTTTTGGGACCCTGGCGTGGCTCAGTCAGTTAAGTGTCTGACTCTGGATTTCCACTCAGGTTGTGATCTCAAGGTTGTGAGATCGAGCCCTGCGTGGGGCTCTGAGCTCAGTGGGGAGTCTGCTTGAGCGTCTCACTCCTTCTCCTTCTGCCCTCTCTCCTGCTTGTACCTGTGCACACACCTGCACTTTCTCTCTCTCTCTCAATAAATAAAATCTTAAAAAAAAACCTTGTTTAAAAAAAAATCTATTCATTTGAAACGTTTCAAGAAGCAACAAATGCCTATCATCAATAACTAAATCAGATAGTAGGGGCTTGAGTTGTTATTGGTTTTCAGAGTTGTATCACTTAGTGACATTGGTCGCAGAAACCATTTACAATCCCACAAGGTCTTGGCAAGGTTAAGTACAAACACAAGAAGGGGAACTTGCACAGGGAGGCAAGCTCATTAAGGATAGAGACCATCTATTAATCATTACTTGGCCAACTTCCATACCCAAAAGCTAGCACATAATAGGGAAGGGATTTAGTACATGTTATATATTAAAAATTTTAAAAAAACACACAAAAAAACAAAAAACCAAACCCACTTTTCTCCTGATTCTAAAAATACACATAGTGTTATAGAAAACTTGTAAAATGTAAAATAGCATATACATAAATTAAGCCCATCATGATCCTGTCAGTTGGTAAATGTTATTAAAAATTTGGTGTATTTCCTTCTATGACAATAACGTCTAACTACCTCTCGAGCGTCTGCCCTGTCCACTCCCTTCCCTTTCGCACCACTTCCTATTATGCACTGATGGGGAGGCACCCTGGCCCTGGACAAAATGACCCTTTGCCTGTCTAATCACAGCCAACTGGATGAGAGGCGGATTGCCTATTACCCAAGCTGGGCCAGTTCAATTCCATAAGCTGGAAATTTGGAACTATGTTACTGGGATTCCAGCCAGTCTCTTCTGGGTGTTTTCACTGGGAGGTCATGCTTGGGTCCCACACAGCGGAGGAGTAAAAGCTGGCAGACAAAGTGATGGAGGAACTAATCAATCAAGAGAGAACTGGGGAGCAATAAGGTCCCGGGGAGTAGGAGACAGTGCTGCCTGGTTCCTCAGAGCTCTCCACTTGCCACCTGGGGGTTGGAAGATACCTTTTACCAAAGCATTTTTTAAAAAATTCAGCTAATTAGAGTGTTTATTTCAACCAGAAGGATTCCTGAACAAATACAATGTACATGGTTTTACATAGTTAAGATGTTATCATAGCTTTGTGACTTTCATTTCTTTAAGTAAGCTGCGTGCCGAATGGGCTTGAACTCATCACCCTGAGATCAAGAGCCCGGTGCTCTCCGAGTTGAGGCAGCCAGGTGCCCCTTCTGACTTGCTTTTTGCATTTAACCTCTATCATAAGGTTATCTCCACACCAACATATTTTGAAATAGAATTTTTAATGGCTGCGTTAAGTCCAGGGAATGGCAGCACTAAAATTATTCCGCCAGGCAGCTATTTGCCAAATGTTCTGTTTATTTTCATGTGTTTGCCACTACAAACGATGTTGCAGAGTATAGTTTTGTCATCTTTGCCCGTATTTTGTATTGTTTCCTGAGGAATGATTCCTAGGAGTTGAATTATGGACGATTTTTTTTTTTTTTTTAAGATTTTATTTTTTTATTTGACAGAGATCACAAGTAGGCGGAGAGGCAGGCAGAGGGAGAGGGAGAAGCAGGATCCCCGCTGAGCGGAGCGCCCGATTCGGGGCTTGATCCCAGGACCCCAAGATCATGCCCTGAGTCAAAGGCAGAGGCTATAACCCACTGAGCCATCCAGGCGCCCCAATGATGGCTATTTTTGAAATTGTTACATTTATTTTCAGTTTGCCTTAATCTTAGATTCTGGAATTTGTTTAAATTATTATGGGAACTATGTCCAAGGGAAAAATCCCTATGTGTTTGGAGGTATGGATAAGAAGCTCACCCTCAGGAAGACGCTGGGGTTTTTGCCCATCTCTGTAAGTGAGCATCAAGTGAATACCAAATAAGACTTGAAAGTCCAGATGAGTCCAGACTTTGGAATGGACACCATGTTATTCTGGGGCTGACTCTCATCTTTCTTTCAATCTCAGTGATGAAACTGGATGAAATGAAGCAACAAAGGAGCACAACTGGTTCAAATGAAACATTTGAGGGGAAAAAAGGAGCAGAGGAGAAGCACCATTTGTTACAAAGTCTATCTGTGAAGGGGTTCAGACTAAAGTACTTCAAAACATGCCACTTTGGCCCCCAGGAGTATTTTGAGCTGAGAGCAATTAAGAAGAAGCCGACACAAGAAAAAGTCTGCCTTCTGCCTGATTAAGAAGGATGATTCTGAACCACAGGAGACTACACCAGACTCTTCCCAGCCTAGAGCTGGCACGAGAGGAATCGACAGAGAAACCTTACTACAACAACTCTAATCTCCCATTAGTTTCCCCATATATTTACCTGCCCACAGTTTACCATCCCCAAAAGCCCCAAAGCCCTTTTACTTTGCCACTTCTGTACAAATTTATTGTCCCCCCTCAGCTTTACTGAGGTGTAACTGACAAATAAAATTGTAATACGTTTAAAATGTACAACATCTTGATTTGATATATGAAATGTATTTGATACATATGAGAGAATCTTCATCACAGAGTTAATTAGCACATTCATCACTTGAGAACACGTTAAGTTCTCTTAAATTTTGATATTACGATACAGTCTTATCAGCCATATAGTCACCATGCTATACATTAGATCCTCAGATCTTACACATCTTATAACACACTTTGTAACCTTTAACCTCCTCCTATTTCCCTACCCCCAGCTCCTGGCAGCACTCTACACTGTCTCTGTGAGTTTCTTCTTGTGTTTCGGATTCCACATATGAGTGAGGCCATGCAATATTTGTCTTCCTCTGTCTGGCTTATTTCAATTAGCATAATGCCCTCCAGGCTCCTTCATGTTGTCACAAATGGCAAGGTTTCCTTCTCTTTTAAGGCTGAAAATATTTTATGTCTGTTTCTTGAGTTAACTTCACATCGTTTTCCATAGCAGCCCAGGAGAGTTCCCTTCTTCTCCACAGCCTCAAGGGCATTTACTACTTCTCGCCTTTTTGATAAGAGGCAACCTAGCAGGTGTGAGTTGATACTCATCATGGTTTTGATTTGCATTTCCTTGATGATTAGAGAATACAAGCATTCTCTAATGGCTGGCTGTAACTCTTCCTTGGCAAAATGTCTGCGGAGGTTCTTTGCCCATTTACAAAACTGGCAGTTTCTGTGCCATTAAGTTGTGTGAGTTCCTTGTACAGTTTGGATATTAACCCTTTAGTGGACATTTTCTTTACAAATGTTTTCTCCCACAGCATACACTGACTTTTCATTTTGTTGGTGGTTTCCTTTGCTATGCAGAAGCTTTTTAGTCTGATGTAGTCTCATTTGCTTATTTTTGCTTTTGTTCCCTTTGCTGTTAGTGTCAAATCCAAAAAAATCATCACCAGGACCAATGCCAAAGAGTTTAATTCATGTTTTCTTCTAACAGTTTTACAGTTTCAGGTCTTACGATCAAGTCTTTAATCAATTTTGTTAATTTTTGTGTGTGGTATAAGGTAGGACTCCAGTTTCATTCATCTGCAGGAAGATATCCTGTTTTCCTAACACCATTTATTTGAGAGACTATCCTTTCCCTATTGCATATTCTTGGCTACTTTGATGAAAATTAATGGACCTTATACACATGGGTTTGTTTTTTGTCTTTCTCTTCTGTTCCATGGATCTATGTATTTGTTTTTAATGCCAACACCATACTGATTTGATGACTACAGTCTGTAATATAGTTTGAAATCAGGAAGTGTGTTGCCTCTAGTTTTGTTTTGTTTTTCTTGCTCAAGATTGATTTAGCTCTTTAGAATTTCGTGTGGATCCTTACAAATTTTAGGATTATTTTCCTGTTTCTGTGAAAAATGCCAATGGGATTTTGATAGGGATGGCACTGAATCTGTGTATGACTTTGGATAGTATGGACATTTTAACAGTATTAATTCTTCTCATCCATGAACATGAATATCTACCCATTTATTTGTGTCTTTTAAAATTTCTTACACCAATGTTTTATAGTTTTCAGGGTATAAATTTTTGTCTCCTTGGTTAAATTCATGCTGAAGTGTTTTATTATTATTATTATTTTATTAAAAGATTTTATTTATTTGACACACACAGATCACAAGTAGGCAGAGAGGCAGGCAGAGAGAGAGGAAGGGAAGCAGGCTCCTCGCCGAGCAAAGAGCCCGATGCGGGCTTGATCCCAGGACCCTGGGATCATGACCTGAGCCGAAGGCAGAGGCTTTAACCCACTGAGCCACCCAGGCGCTCTGTGTTTTATTATTTTTGATGCTACTGTAAAATGGATACTGTAAATGGACTGTTTTCTTTTACCATTGGTTCATTGTTAGTATATATAAATGCAACTGATTTTTGTGTATTGTGTTTTGTATCTGAAATTTATTGAATTCATTTAGTAGGTCTAACAGGGTTTTTTTGGTGGAGTCTTTAGAGTTATAATATGTCATCTACAAATAGAGATGATTTTATTTCTTCCTTTCTTGTTTGGATATCTTTTACTTCTTTCTCTTGCCTAATTGCTCTGGCTAGGACTTCTAGTATTATGTTGACCGAAATGGCTAGAGTGGGCATCCTTTTTTTTCTCCTGATCTTAGAGGAAAAGCTTTCAGTTTTCACCACTGAGTATGATGTTAGCTGTGGGTTTGTCATGTTTGGCCTTTATTATGTTGAGGTGTGTTCCTTATATAGTCAGTTTCTTGAGAGTTTTTGTCATGAGATGAATTGACTTTAGTCAAATGTTTTCTCTGAGGGCACCTGGGTGGCTCAGTGGGTTAAGCCGCTGCCTTTGGCTCAGGTCATGATCTCAGGATTCTGGGATCGAGTCCCTCATTGGGATCTCTGCTCAGCAGGGAGCCTGCTTCCCTCTCTCTCTCTCTGCCTGCCTCTCTGTCTACTGTGAACTCTCTCTGTCAAATAAATAAATAAAATATTTAAAAAAAAATGTTTTCTCTGCATCTACTGAGATGGTCATATGATTTTTATCTTCCATTTTGTTGTATGGAGTGGTCGTATTGATTTGTGAATATTGAAACATCCTTGCATCCCTGGAATAAATCCCACTTGATTATAGTGTATTGGTTCTTTTAATGTATGATTGAATTTGGTTTGCTAATATTTTTTGAGGGTTTTTGCATCTATGTTCATCTGGGATTTTGGTCTTTAATTTTCTTCTCTTGTAGTATTCTTGCCTGGTTTTGGTATCAGGGTAATGTTGATATTATAAAATAAGTTTGGAAGTATTCCCTTGCCTTCTATTTTTTGGGAGACTGAGAAGTATTGGTATTAATTCTTTAAATGTTTAGTATAATTTACTAATGAAGCCATCTTTATTATCTTTGTGGGGAGGTTTTTGAGTACTGATTCAATATCTTTACTAGTGGCTCTTGGTTGTCTCTCAAAAGTTTGTGATGATCTAAGCTTTGTTCTTAGTGGCGCCCAATAGCTGAGGGTGTGCCAAAGCCTGTCAGTGTCCCAAAGGGTAGAATCATAGTTTGCACCTAGATGCTGGCTGATTGGAAGCCAAACCCTTAGGCAGCAGCTGGGAAAGTATGTAATTAGAGTTCTTCCAGTAGAAACTGGGAGGTGGGCTTTTTTGCCTGCTTCCTTTGCACAGGATCTCAGTGTACAGCTGTGATGGTGGGCACCCCTGCATGCATTTAAGAACTTCTTCATTGGTTGCTATAGTACTGTGGGATCTGTGAATACAAGCCCTGTTGGCTTTTAGAACCAGGTGATCTGGGGGTCCATCCTTTGGCTGGCATCTGCAAAAGCTGGGGTGCCAGATAAGTTCCTTCCAGGGAGATGCTGGTGATTTGGAGTGGGCTAGAGGGAGAAGACAGAGGCAAGCTATGTTGGCTATCAAAGCTGGGGGATTTGGCAGCCCATTCCTCAGGTGGCAATCTTAAAAGTTGGGACACTAGATATGTTGATAAGATTCTTCCAAGGAGATACCAACAATTTGGTTTTACTATTGGAGTCAGTAGGAGGGAGGAGGCAGGGGAAGTGCCCATCAGCTCTTTCAGGCTCTGGGAAGGATTGCAGTTAGCACTTAGATGTCTGCTAATTAGAAGCAAGACCCTTGGGCAGCAACTTGTAAAGTATAAACTTTCCTGGGTAAGACTCTAAAGTGAGAAATTTTGCCTGTTCCCTCTGCTCAGAGCCCTAGGGGATGGCCACAGCCAGTGCTTACATGCCTATTAATAATGGCTTCTTTGTTTGCTATAGTTGTGGAGATGTATTGTTCTTCTGTTAAGATGCTATATAAGTCCCAAGTTCTAGCCACCCCTTTGAGTTACTCATCACTGAGTTTCTCCCATGTGTATGTAAGTTGTATGTGTTAATAAACTTATATTTATTTTTCTGTTGTTAATCTGCCTTTGTCTAATTTGCAGGGTCCCAGGTGAAGTTTTCACCCTCCGCTAAGTTATGGTTAGAATGTATGAGTAAGTTGTAAGTTGTGGTTAGAGTTATAATATGTCATCTACAAATAGAGATGTGGTAAGTTGTGGTTAGAATGTATGAGTGAAGACAAAATAAAGGAATTAAAGTGATAGTCTTGGGGAGTTGTTATGACCAGAAGGAAGATGGATGGTGGTTACAGAGATCACACTGGCACAGAAGCAGAGTTTAATTGGGACAGCAGACTTAAACTAACTTGACTTTCACTAAACATTCCCAACAAACAAAGAGAACCTTGTACTTGATGCTAATGTCATCTCTAAAGTCAAAGGAAGCAATGGTGATAAATTTTGCCTACACTTGAATGTTATGCGTGGGAGAGAAGAACTGGTTAGTCTACTAGAAGCAATGGGAAACTTGGGAGAAAGAATTAATGTTGACCCTGGTGTAGAATTTAGTGATCATGAAGATAGAATTCTGGCCTAGCCAAGCCTGCCTTGTAGACTAAAGATAGGCATGCTTTCGTGGCCACAGGCTTCAACAGGCATCACGGTGGCATCTGTAATTTACTGAACTTTTATCAGTGATTAACTCAGCTATGTAATAATTACTAGTTATGCCCATCTTACAGATGGGGAATTTGAAGCACAAAGAAACTGAGTAAAATTGCCCAACATAACACAATCAAAAGTGGCGAAGTTGGAATTTGAGGGAGCCTAGGTGGCCAGGCTTCAGAGTTCAGGAACCTAACCACTGAAACTGACTGTCTTCTTCATACTTACTGTATAGACCTATCCCTGATCACTGATGTTTTTCAATCACCTTTTTAATATTTTTAAAAATATTTTGTTTATTTATTTGAGAGAGAGAGGAGAGAGATGAACAGTAGGGAGGAGGAGAAATAGACTCCCATCCAAGCAGAAAACCCTATGTGGGGCTTGATCCTAGGACCCTGAGATCATGACCTGAGCTGAAGGTAGATGCTTAACCGACTGAGCCATCCAGGCTCTCCCTCTTTTTTTATTTTTATTTTTTAATTTTTTTAATTTTTTTATTTTCTTGAATCACTTTTACTGCTGTTGAGCTGTATGGGGAAAAACAAGAAGATTTTGAAATTGACCAAAAGATATTATTGCATATCTTTTCAGTGGAATGCTGGAGCCCTTGGAGATTTTTTTTTTTTTTTTAAGATTTTATTTATTCATTTGACAGACAGAGAACACAAGTATGCAGAGAGGCAGGCAGAGAGAGAGGAGGAAGCAGGCTCCCTGCTGAGCAGAGAGCCCGATGTGGGGCTCGATCCCAGGACCCTGAGATCATGACCTGAGCCGAAAGCAGAGGCTTAACCCACTGAGTCACCCAGGTGCCCCGCCCTTGGAGATTTTTTGATTTTATATCTAAGCGCACCTTTGCGGGCTTTCCATCAATTGGGTTATTTTACAACTCAGTAAGACCAAAGCTGACTTAAAGAAGACTGATAGTAACAGCAAAGTGTTCTTTCCATTAAAATGCAGATGGTTTCCCAGAGGAATGGGGCTCTTGATTGTCCGAGGGTATTGACCTGTTTTTCCAGTTTGCCTCTGTTTGTCATTGATTCCAGTATTCCTTAGCTGACTATAAATGGGTCACAGTTTGAGTTCTCCCTTGAACTGGTTGTAATATTATATCAGTTCCACCCTCCATTAATAAGGTAAATACAATATTTGACATGTTCTTTTTTATTATGTAGGAGTTGACAAAGGTTCTCTTTGACCATAATCTAACCAGACTCATTCTGAGCTCTTTATTGACTAAGCCTCAACCTTGGCCCGTAAAGACTTGAATGGAGCTCTAACATAATTTCCAAGAGCACATGGCCTCATCCGTACCCTACAGTGGCCTAGCTAAGCTCCCTTAGTGTGCTTGCCCAGCAAACTCAAGAATCACAAAAGAACTTACTGTTTTTTCCAGCCAACACCTGAGCACAGGGCCCCTGTCTGCTGTCTCTGTGGGAGGGTTGGAGCCCAACCAACCCAGATGGTTTTGCATGGACCCAGCTTTCAGTCTGTTTTGAAATTTTTCACTCTCTGCAGCTCACTGGCTCTCATTCTCCCTTTGAAATACCCATTCATCCCTGAGCAAATCCAAGTTTAGTACAGCTCACACTGGACTCTTTTCCCCATGGCAGTAGTATTCTACTGTTTACAAGCTGTCCTTACCACTTTACCCATGGTTGTTTTTTTTTTTTTTGTTTTTTTTTTTTTTTTACCTTGGAAGAAATTATCTCCTAACATTGGTTAAATCAATTCATTCTCTGCACCTCATGTTTCCATCAGACTCTTCTTTGATTGTCTAATTCATTGAGAGGCATTTGGATAGAGATCTCAAGGTGTTAGCATTGACTGTTTTTAAACAGATTTATTGACCCATTTAGAAATAAGACAGTATCATAAGGGCTCTGGCTGTATAGGCTAATAGGTTGGAGCTGAATCCTGATTCTGCCTCTTATTAGGTAGGAAGTAGAGGGAATCATCTGGAGAAGGAAGCCAAGACAAGACATTTGATTCTGAGGCTGAATGGAAGTTCTTGCATGAGCTCTCACTTTAAAAGAACACGTGTAAAAGGTACCCAAAGGAGTTATTGTTAAAAAGTTACTCTGTCACTTGTTAAAATGATAAGGTAGACAATATTCAGGACTAGGTAGAGGGACCCTGCGTTGAGGTTTTGCAGTAGGAGAGGGGGACTGGGCTTAGCTTTGAATCTGGCTGGGAATAGTGGGACTTCCTAGCCAAGGAGCAGGGTGGAGGGGTCAGTGGATAGAAAATTGCAAGAAGAAGAATCAGGGATAAGGAGGGGAATCTGGCTAAACCAACCCGATAGGATTCTTGCTGGAGGCAGGCCAGGGTGGCCAGACGTTCCCTGGGGGATGGTTGGAAATGAAGGATCTGGTCAGATATCAAGGGTGGGGGATTCTGGCTAAACCAACTTGGCAGGATTCTTATAAAACTGGGCTCTTGGGGAACAAGCCCAAGGATGGGGCCTCTTTGGGCCAGAGGAGCCTGGCTGGGGTTCAGTCAAGAACAGAATCTTTGTCAGTGGCTAGGACAAAAAGCAAATACAAAGGAGTGGTACAGGCCTGGAGTGCCAGCCTGCCCTGAAGTTCTTGAAAATATTAATGACAAAAGATGGGGCACCTGGGTGGTTCTGTAAAATGGGAAGGATCAAATTTGTACTTATCTCAGAGGGTTGTTCTGAGGATTCAGTGGAATGTAAGTGTAAATATATGATGCTTCCAAAGGTGTCTGGCTCATAACAAGTGCTATTCTAAGAAGGACATTGTCAGTGTCCCAAAATGACATGGTCACGATGGTGAAGGGTGCTGTATCAGTGTGACAGGAAGAACAGTGAAGGAAGGATCCTCCTCTTTTCCCCCTCCGCCACCTGTTCCAAACACTCACACCACTCCCTTAATATGAGCAGGGATCATAGTTTTGGATTCTTGCCTAAGTTGGAATGTTCTGATTCAGACCTTTGGGGTCTCTATCACTACACAGTAGAGATCATTTAGTTTAGGGCCCTCATTTTATCTTATTTTATTTTTTATATATATTTTAAAGATGTTTATTTATTTATATGACAGAGAGAGAGACACAGCAAGAGAGGGAACACAAGCAGGGGGAGTGGGAGAGGGAGAAGCAAGCTTCCTGCTGAGCAGGGAGCCCGATGTGGGGCTCAATCCCAGGACCCTGGGATCATGACCTGAACCGAAGGCAGACACTTAACTCCTGAGCCACCCAGGTGCCCCTAGGGCCCTCATTTTAAATATGCTCAAGATCAAGTAGGAAATTAAGGACCAGGGTCCTCCAGCCCATGTCCTCTGTTCAGTTCACTCCCCACCTGCCTCCTTCCGTGCATTTGCTTGCCAAAATCTTTCAAGTCCCAGCTCAAATCCCACTTCTTAGAGGCCTCTTCAGATCCCCCAATGAGAACTAGTCTACCCTTTCCCCAGAGCTACACCATAGCAAGTTCTGAACATTTTTAAATGATACTTACCAGTTTTCTTTGTTTTAGAGTTCATTATCCATGTTTCTGTGTTCATCTTGTTGACCTGAAGAGCAAAGAGACAACTTACTCAGCATGGGCCCTGAGCTCTGCTCACATCAAGACCATCAGGAAATGCTCATCAACTTAGTCATTAAGGTTGTGTAATGTGGACCATTTATCCTAGAAGGGTGACGATTTAAGGGGAATGGAACTCGGTCTCAGGGGGAGGGAGGATTAGATTTAACTACTTAGCCCCGGAGAGCAGAATGAGGACTGGGGGCTGGGAGTCACCAGAGGGCGGATATGATCCAGCTGATTGGAGAGAATTCTGCACATGACAGTGCTTTAATGAGGACATGGGAGTCTCATGAGAAGTAAGAGCCCATCAGTGAACTTATTCAAAGAGAGGGATCCCACTGTCAGGGATGCAGTAGGCAGGAATATAGGCTACATCCCTGAGCGTCCTTGTTAGTTAGCTGTGTTTCAGCAACACTAAAGATCTTGGTGCAGTGTTAGGGTCCACATGGAGTCCCAGACACAGCAGATGGGAGGGGTGCCTGGTGCACTCACTGGTTTGAGACCGAGCCTGTCAGACCTGGGTCCAGGGATGGCACTCAGGTGCCTTCTTGGCTCTCATGAGCTCGGTGTGCTAAAGGAGACTATCTCCACGAAAAGCCAGCTCCTCTCCCCACTTGCTGTGTTTCTTGCAATATCCCTTCCATTGCGTTTTCCTGTCCTGATCACTTCTGTCCCGTGCACTCAGAAGGTCAACTTCATGCTGAACATTTACTACAGTGAAAAGTCCTGAGTGTCTCCTGGTTGTATCTTGAAACCTTGCAGCTTAGTTTCGGGTCACTGCATTATTCAAAACGTATCAAGCCCTTCCACCTGGGGGCCCCAAACCCGTCCCTTCTGGGCTTTTAGACTTGAAGGTACAGTTTTTCTGTTTCTTCTTGCCATTCCATTTCATTTTTAAATTATGGTCCTAGCTATTTCTTTCCTGTCTGGGTCCTGGATAGACTTCTGTAAGCTTCTGGCTACAATCTTTTGATTTTCATAGGCTTCTCAGCATTTAGTAGGTACCCCTCTGGTGTTGCTCTCAGGTCCCTGTTTTCCCCGTTTTTTTTTTTTTTTTTTTTTTTTTTTTTATTTGACAGACAGAGGTCACAAGCAGGCAGAGAGGCAGGCAGAGAGAGAGGAAGGGAAGCAGGCTTCGCTGCGGAGCAGAGAGCCCGATGCGGGGCTCGATCCCAGGACCCTGGGATCATCACCTGAGCTGAAGGCAGAGGCTTTAACCCACTGAGCCACCCAGGTGCCCCTGTTTTCCCCGTTTTTGAGCCTCCTTTCCAAGATGTCTCCCTAACTGCTGCAGGTATTGATTGTGACATCCCATTAGGCCCCCTCCCCTAAGGTCTACCTGGTTTTCTTTACAACACAGTTTTGCTTCCTACCCTTGGTCCTGAGCTCTTCTGCCATCTTGCCTCATTCATAAGGCTCTTGCTCAGAGAGCCCAGGTGAGTAGAATATCTGCTGTTCATCAGCCTGATTCATTTACAGTCTCAAAGTATCTGCCTGCGTAACATTCATTTCTAGGCAATACCAAACTTAAGAGTGGGGTTCTATTTCCAAAGTTCGTTTGTAAGGGCCTTGTTTGGAACTCACATTTTCCCCCTGCAGTAATGTTCCTCATGGTGATTAGTTTTCCAGGCCCGTCCAGGAGAGCCCGTTGAATGTGCAGGATTAAAGCTAAAACACCAGGACCATAGAATTGTTAGGGGTAATAATAGTCGGACAGAATATAGTCACGGTGTAGAATGGTGTTTCCATGGGGAAGTATTTTCAGAGTTCTCACTCGGAATGCTGGGGTGCTTTTAACGGCCTACAGTTAGACTAAGCACGCCCCTTGCTTCCATCTTAAAAGAAAATAAAGCCACTGCCATTTATTGAGGAGTTACTACGCAGCAAGCAGGGTAAACTCATTCTGTGAATTACATTGTTTCATCCTCACATCAACACCAATGGAGCCGCATAGGTACTGCTATTATCCGTCTTACAAATGAGGAAATGGGAGGCTGAAAGAACTGATCTTGGTGACTTTGGACAGGGATTCTAATAAAATAAAGTCTGGTGAGTGCTAGGAAAGGCACAGGATTCTAGAAGATATAGTGGGAAGAGAATCAGGTGCGGGTGGTGGAGAAAGTAAAGACTGAGGCTGGGAAAGGTGGAGGCACGTGGGAGTGGTACGTGTCGAGGCAGACTGTCAGTGCACGAATGTCTTAAAGGTTGTATATTCTCTTCCCCAGTGACCTCTCTTTGGCCAAGAAACACTGAGATCCGTAAGGCCCTGGAAACAACACAGAATAGCCACAGACTGCCCAGAAGAGGAAAGAGTGGCCAGGGGTGGTTTCTGTCCTGGAGGTGATCCTGGATGGTGGGGTAGAGTCCTTCATGGCCCTAGCTGCTCCTCTCTCCCGGTGCCAATGCCTATGACCTTGTGGTGTCTTTCCATCATTACTAGAATGATCTGCCTTGCCTTCGATTCTGGGCTAAGTTGTAAGGCTAAGCCTTTACAATGTCAAAGCCAAGACTGAAGCCCAGGCTTGAGGGAGGTTTGTCCATTAGAGCTTGCTTTCTTAGGTACTGTTCAGTAGCCATGAGAATATATTCAGGCCTGCCTACTGAGGATGAGAGATATATGGAACAGAGTCGAGTTCTCCAGCTGGCACAGAGGAGACTAGCCTCGATCCCCTAAACCCCTACACACACACACACACACACACACACACATACACGGAAGGCCAGCCAAGATCAATAGAGCCACCTGGTCTATATTAGCTGAACCTTGAAAACTTATGAAAAATTTTGGTTCTTGTTTTGAAAAACTAAACTTTTAATTTTGAGATAAATGTAGATTTCCATGCACTTGTAAGAAATGATAAAGATCCCAGGGCCCCTGGCTGGCTCAGTTGGTGGAGGATGTGACTCTTGATCTTGGGATTGTGAGTTTAAGCCCCACGCTGGGTGTAGAAATTACTTAAAAAACCAGAAAATAGGGCGCCTGGGTGGCTCAGTGGGTTAGGCCGCTGCCTTCAGCTCAGGTCATGATCTCAGGGTCCTAGGATCGAGTCCCGCGTCAGGCTCTCTGCTTGGCGGGGAGCCTGCTTCCCTCTCTCTCTCTGCCTGCCTCTCCATCTACTTGTGATTTCTCTCTGCCGGGTGAATAAATAAAATCTTAAAAAAAAAAACCCAGAAAATATAAAAAATAAATAAAATAAAATCTTTTAATAAAAAGAAATAGTAAAGCTTCCATGTACCCTTTATCCTCAATGGTGACATCATGCAAAACTATAGTATAGTATCCTAACAAGGATATTGACATTGATAGAGTCAAGATACAAAATACCTTGATCATTATAAGGATCTTTCATGTTGTCATTTATAGCCACATCCCCTTCCCTCTGGGTCCTACTCCCTCCATAACCCCTGGCCACACCTATTGTATCCTGTTTCTATCATTTTGGCATTTCAAGAATGTTACATGAATGAAATCATGCAATATGTAATCTTTTGGAACTGGATTTTTTTTTACTCAGCATAATTCACTGGAGCTTTACCTATGTTACCACATCTGTTAATAGTTTATTACCTTTTACTACTGAGTAGTGTTCCAAGGTCTGGGTGGACTACATTTGTTTAATCATTCATCTGCTGAAGGACATCTGGGTGGTTTCTAATGTGGAATTATTATGAATAAAGCTGCTACAAATATTGGTGTACAGGTTTTTGTGTAAATATGCCTTCATATCTCTGATATAAATGCCCAGGAGCTAAATTTCTGGGTTATAATGGCATTTTAGTTTGAAAACAAACAAACAAACAAAAAAAACAAGAAAAACACCTGCCAAATCCTACCATTTTATATCACCACCAGCAATATATTAGCAGTCCATTTTCTCCGCATCTTTGTCAGAATTTGGTATTGTAATTACTTTTTATTTTAGCCATTCTGGTGGGTATGGGATCATTTTTCATAGTGGCTTTAATGCATATTTCTCTAATGTCTAATAATGAAGTGTTTATTTGTCATCTCTATATCTACTTTGGGGTTAGGTCTTTTCATGTGCTTTGTGTGTGTTCTAACTGGATTGTTCGTTTTTTTTTACTGTTGAATTTTGAGAGTTCTTTTTAAAAAAATTCACATAACGGGGTACAGATCTATGAATCATCAGTCTTACATAATACACAGCACTCACCATAGCACATACCCTCCTCAATGTCCATCACTCAGCCACCCCATCCCCCTCCTCAGCAACCCTCAGTTTGTTTCCTGAGATTAAGAGTCTCTTATGGTTTGTCTACCTCCTGGTCCCATCTTGTTTCTTTTTTTTTCCCTCCCTTCCCCCATGACCCCCCATCTTTCCTCTCAAATCTCTCATATCAGAGAGATCATATGATAATTATCTTTCTCTGACTGACTTATTTCACTTAGCATAATACCCTATATTTTATATATATATATATATAGAGAGAGAGAGAGAGAGAGAAAGAGTATATATACCTTATATATATACCATATATACCCTATATATACCATAATACCATAATACCACTCATGTCATTGCAAATGGCAAGATTTTGTTTCTTTTGATGGCTGCATAGTATCTATATCTATATATGTGTGTGTGTGTATATATACACACACACACATACATACATATATATACATATACATACATACATATATATACACATATGTGTGTGTGTGTGTGTGTATAATCACAGCTTCTTTATCATTCATCTGTTGATGGACATTTAGGTTTTGTCCATAGTTTGGCTATTGTGGACATTGCTACTATAAATATTGGGGTGCCTGTACCCCTTTGGATCCCTACATTTGTATCTTTAGGGTAAATGCCCTGTAGTGTGGTTGCTGGGTCATAGGGTAGCTCTATTTTCAACTTTTTGTGAACCTCCATACTGTTTTCCAGAGTGGTTGCACCAGCTTGCATTCCCACCAACAGTGTAAGGAAGGTTCCCCTTTCTCTACATTCTTGCCAACACCTGTCATTTCCTGACTTGTTAATTTTAGCCATTCTGACTGGTATGAGGTGATATCTCACTGTGGTTTTGATTTGTATTTCCCTGATGCTGAATGATGTGGAGCACTTTTTCATGTATCTGTTGGCCATCTGGAGGTGGTCTTTGCAGAAATGTCTGTTCATGTTTTCTGCCCATTTCTTGATCAGATTATTTGTTCATTAGGTGTTGGGTTTGATAATTTCTTTATAGATTTTGGATACTAGCCCTTTATCTGAGATATCATTTGAAAATATCTTCTTCCCTTCTGACAGTTGTCTTTTGTTTTGTTTTGTTTTGTTGACTGTTCCTTTGCTGTGCAAAGGCTTTTTGTCTTGATGGAGTCCCAATAGTTCATTTTTGCCCTTGCTTCCCTTGACTCTGGGGATGTTTCTAGGAAAAAGTTGCTGTGGCTGAGGTCAAAGAGGTTGCTGCCTGTGTTCTCTTCAAGGATTTTGATGGATTCCTGGCTCACACTGAGGCCTTTTATTTGAGTTTGTTTTTGTGTATGGTGTAAGGAAATGGTACAGTTTCATTCTTCTGCATGTGGCTGTCCAGTTTTCCCACCATTTGATGTAGAGACTGTCTTTTTTCCATTGGACATTCTTTCCTGCTTTGTTGAAGATTAGTTGACACTATATATATATATATATATATATATATATATACACACATGTATGTGTGTATATATACATACATATATATGTGTATACGTGTGTATATATACACATGTGTATATATACATATATATGGTATATATACACACATATATATGTATATCTATTCATGTATACATGACTAGAACAGAGCCACACAATTGATATTTTGGGTGTATTTTAGTCTGTTATAAGAAACTGCCTCCCAAAATTTTAAAGAAATATATACACAAAAATAAGGGTAAATACGATGAAGGGATGGAATATGACTGTAAGGATGAAAATTTAAAAAGATTCTAAAAAAGAAATTGGTAAGATGAGAAGTTGGTTGAGAAGATTAAAAAAAAAAAGAGGAAAGAATACAATCAGGCTGTAGACTAGAACAAAGCCATGTGCTCCATTTAGGGTATATTTTGATCTTTTAGAAGAAACTGTATCCCAAAATTTTAAAGAAAGAAAAATCTATATGTATACAAAAAATAGGGTTAAATACAATGAAGGTATAGAATATGACTATAACAATGAAAATTTTAAAAGATTATAAAAAAGGTATTGATAACATAGTTAAAAAACGTTAAAGTAAGAAAGAGGAAGAATAAAAAAAGAATAAGAAAAAAATAAAATTAAAAAAATTTAACTTTGAAAGACAAAGAATCATGGGAAAAAAGCCATGAATTCTATGTGTTGCTTTCCCCTAGCTCTGGATCTCCGCAGTTCTCATTGATGAGTAAACTCGGTCTTGGTTGGATGCACTTGCTGATCTTCTGGGGACGGGGCCTGTTGCCATGATTCTCAAATGTCTTTGCCTGAGGTAGAATTGCACCGCCCTTGACAGGGGCCAGGCTAAATAATCTGCTCGAGTTCACTCTCAGGAGCTTTTGTTCCCTGAATGCTTTCCATAGAGCTTTGGAGGACGGGAATGAAAATGGCGGCCTCCCAATCTCTGGCCGGAGGAGCCGAGAGTTCAGGGCTGTACTCCTCTGTACACCCTTGGAGAAAAGCAGTCAATCCTTCCTGTCTCCCTGGTCTCTGGCTGCGCTCCGAGCTCACCTGGCCTGTGACTGAGCATTTCTGTCTCTGGCACAGGGCCCCATTTGGAGTCTCCAAACTCAGCAGATCCCTGCATTAGAGGAGGAAGGTGAGTCTCTACAGATCTGCCATTTGTGGGGTCCCTACTCAAAGAGCAGTAGCCCAATAACACTGTGGATCACGGTTTAAGGTAACTCAGAGCTGAGTGCTCTCCCCTTAGCTCCATCTCTATAGCAGGTTTCCCTGCTTTGATACCTGTAAGCTCTGCTACACTCAGACACCCCTGATCCTTCTGTGACCCCGTGGGTCCTAAAACCACACTATCTCCATGAGGGTTCCACCCAGGCTTATCCTCTGGAGCAATGTCCCTCAGTAGAGCTGACTTCTAAAATTTCTGATTCTGTGCTCCACTGCTCTACCACTTGCCAGGAGCCAGCCCCTCCCACCATGGTCTCTCTTCCCATATGTTGCCTTGGATTCACTTCTCCACACGTCTGACCTTCTAGAAAGTGATTGCTTTTCGGTTCTTAGAATTGCTGCTCTTCTTTTCTTTGATTGCTTGTTGAGTTTGTAGGTGTTCAATGGTTTGATAACTAGCTGAACCTCTGGGACCCAATGATACTTAGGTCAAGGCCTGAGCTGAGATCAAGAATCAGACACTTAACAGACTGAGCCACACTGATGTTCCTGTACTTGTCTTTTTATCTTTTTTTTTTTTAAGATTTTATTTATTTATTTAACAGACAGAGATCACAAGTAGGCAGAAAGGCAGGCAGAGAGAGAGAGAGGAAGAAGCAGGCTCCCTGCTCAGCAGAGAGCCTGATCCAGGGCTTATTGCACAGAGTAGAACTTGCAGCATCATGTTGAATAAGTGATGAGAGTGAATATCCTTGTCTTATTCCTATCTTGGGAGGGGAAAGCGTTCAGTTTTTCACCATTAAGTATAATTTTGCTGTTGGCTATTTGTAAATGCTCTTATCAAATTGAGGAGTTTCCCTTTTATTCACATTTTTTTCTGAAAATTTTTATCATGAATAAATGTTGAAATTTGTCAAATGTCTTTTCTGCGTCAATTGATCATGTAATTTTTCTTCCACAGTTGTTGATATGGTTAATTATACATATTAACTTTTGAATATTGAAAAAGCATTAAAAAAAATTTTTTTTAATTTGGTGGTGGGGGGAAAGGGAGCGAACATGAGCCAGGGGGAGAGATATAGGGAGAGGAAGAAGGAGAAGCAGACTCGTCACTGAACAGGGAGCCTGACACGGGGCTTGATCAGGAACCCTGTGATCATGACCAGAGCCAAAGGCAGACGCCCAACTGACTAAGCCACCCAGATGTTGATGAAAGAGCCTTCTGTTCCTAGGATAAAACTCATTTGACTCAGGTCAGGATCCCAGGGTCCTGGGATCAAGCCCCACATCGGGCTCTCTGCTCAGCGGGGAGCCTGCTTCCCTTCCTCTCTTTGCCTGCCTCTCTGCATACTTGTGATCTCTCTCTCTGTCAAATATATAAATAAATAAAAATCTTAAAAAAAACCTCATTTGATTATGGTGTATAATTCTTTTTATGTATTGCTGAATTCTATTTGATAATATTTTGTTAAGGATTTTATAACTATACTCAAGAGGAATATTGCTTTATAGTTTTCTTCCTTGGTCTGTTTTTGGCATAAATCAGACAAATTGGGAAGTGTTTCTTCCTCTTCTATATTCTGAAGAGATTGTGTAGAATTGGCATGAATTCTTTTTTTTTTTTTTTTAAGATTTTATTTACTTAATTGAGAGAGAGACAGAGAGCACAAGCAGGGGGAAGGACAGAGGGACAGGGACAAGCATATTTCCCGCTGTGTGGGGAGTCTGATGTGGGGCTCAATCCGAGGACCCTGAGATCATGACCTGAGCAGAAGTCAGATGTTTAACCAACTGAGACACTCAGATCCCCAGCATTAATTCTTTAAATATTTAGTAGAATTGTTTAGTGAAACCATTTGGGCCTAGGGATTTTTTTTTTTTTAATTTTAAAAATATTAATTCAATTTCCTTATAGTCTTGTGGTTATTCACATGGCCTGTTTAATTTTGGGTGCGTTGGGGTAGTGTGTAGTGTGTGTGTGTGGGTACGTGTGTGTGTCTGTGTGTATTTAGGAACTGGTCTATTTCACCTAAGTTGTCAAATTTTATGTACGTAAGATTGTTTGCAGAATTCCCTTATTGATGTCCGCAGGGGGCATAGTGATAGCTCCTGTTTCATTCCCAATATTGGTAATTTGTGTCTTCTCCCTCTTTTTCTTTGTTAGTCTTGTTAAAGTTAGTCAATTTTATTGATCTTTTCAAAGAACCAACTCTTTTGATTTTCTCCATTGTTTTCAATTTTATTGATTTTTGCCCTTGTCTTTATATTTCCTTCCTTCTGCTTGCTTTGAGTATATTTTGCCTTTTCTTTTATCTAAGTCCTTGAGGTGGGAGCTTATATTACTGACTCGAGACTTTTCTTCTTTTCTAATGTATGCATTTAGCGCTATACATTTTTCTCTTAGCACTGCTTTACTGTGTCTTTCTTTCTTTCTTTTTCTTTTGTTTTTAAGAGATTTCATTTATTTATTAGAGAGAAAGTGAGTGAGCATGAGTGGGATCAAGGTCAGAGGGAGAAGCAGACTCCCCAAAGCAGAACTTGATCTGGAGACCTTGGAATCATGACCCGAGATGAAGGCAGATTTAACAACTGAGCCACCCAGGTGCCCAATGTATTACATTTTCATTTTCAACCGGTTAAATGTACTTTTTGATTTCTCTTGAGACTTCTTTTTTTTTTAATTTAAGATTTTATTTATTTATGTGACACAGAGAGAGAGAGTGCACAAGAAGGCAGAGTGGCAGGCAGAGTGAAAGGGAGAAGCTGGCTCCCTGCTGACCAAGGAGACCAATGCAATATGTGGCTGAGACTTCTTTGATCCATGAATTATTCAGAAGTGTGTTGTTTAGTTTCCAAGTATTTAGATATTTTCCTAATATCTTTCTGTTGCTGATTTTTAGATTTGTTCCATTTTTTATAGTTCCTTTAAATTTGTTGAGGTTCTTTTTTTTTGTCCAATATATGATTTATCTTGGTATGTGTTTATTGGGCATTTGAAAAGAATGTGTATTAGAATATATGTTCTGCAGTCAGGTCAGGTGTTCTACATTGGCTAATGTTGGAGAGTTCTTCTACACCCTACTGATAATTTACTTTAGTTGTTATATCAATTGTTTAGAAATGCTGGAGTTTCCAGCCATAATCGTGAATTTGTCTATTTCTTCTATCAGTTTCTTCTTCACGTATTTTGCATCTCTGTTTTTTTGCTGCATACACAGAATTGCTAT
Organism: Mustela lutreola; assembly: GCF_030435805.1. NCBI lineage: Eukaryota > Metazoa > Chordata > Mammalia > Carnivora > Mustelidae > Mustela > Mustela lutreola. Next base: position 95,717,588 of record NC_081297.1, read on the forward strand.
GACTTCTGAGTGGATTGACTTTTTTTTTTTTTATCATTTTATAAAGTCCCTTTCTGTCTCTGGTAATTTTCTTTGCTCTGAAGTCTACTTTATCTGATATTAATATAGCCTATCTTGCTTTCCTTTTATTAATGCTTGCATGACATATATTTCTCCATCCTTTTACTTTCATCTAAGTTATTATGTAGATACTGATATTTATCTATATCATTATTTGAAGTGAATTTGTTGTATATAGCAAATACAGTTAAGTATGTCATATTTTATTTTATTATTATTATGTTCAATTAGCCAGCATATAGTACATCATTAGGGCACATCATATTTTAAAATCCACTCTGCAACCTTTGTCTTTTAGCTGATCTGTTTTAACCAGTTGTATTTAATGTATTTATTTTTGTTTTCTATTTGTTCTTTGATTTTTGTTTCTCTGTTTACTTTTTTCTCCCTTCTTTTGGGTGAGTTGAACATTTTCCCATATTGATTTATCTATAGCATTTTTGAATCTATCTCTTTGTCTAGCCTTTTCAGTGGTTGCTCTAGGTATTATACTATATATACACAACTTATCATGGTCAACCGGTATCATTTTACCAGTTTGAAGCATAGAAACCTTTTTACTCTTCACATCTGTTTCTTTTCTTTTTAAAAATTATCTTAAATATTTCCTCTACACACATTAAGAACTACATCTGTGTTATAAATTTTGCTTCAACCATCAAACATAATTTTGAAAACTCAAAAGGAGAAGGAAAGACTATTGCATTTGTCCATATTTTTGCTTATTATATACTCTGTTCCTTGCTTCATGGTATTCCAAGTTTCTTTCTCTTGTTTCCTTTCTATTTAGAGAATTTCTTTCCAACATTGTTTTAGGATAGTTCTATTGGTAACAAATTTTCTTAGTTTTCCTTCATCTGAGAATATCTTGATTTCTCCTTAATTCTAGAAGAATATTTTTTGGAGGTATAGGATTTTGGATTAACAGTTCTAGTCCTTTGCCACTTGAAAAATATTTCACCACCTCATTTTTTTTGCTATAATAAGCAAAAAAAAAAAAAAATGGTTTCTGGTAAGAAATCTGCCATTCTAATTGTTTTGCCTCTGTTTTTCTCTGGCTGATTTCAAGGATTTTCCTTTGTTTTCAGTTTTCAAAAATTTGGCTATGATGTGTCTGGGTGCACATTTCTTTGGATTTGTCTTGTTTGTGGTTTGCGCGGCTTTTTGAAACTATAGGTTTACGTCTCTTGGCAAATTGGGGAAGTTTTCAACCCTTATTTCTGTGATAATTCTTTATTTTCTCTTTGCCTTCTTCTTTCTCTCCTCCTGGGACTCGGACGTCATGGATATATGATCTTTTGTTTCTTTTGTTATGTCCATGGGTTGAGGAATTCCTGTATAGTTTCCACTGACACCATGGTGGAGGTGATTTTATAAATCTGGGTGATGGTGAAAAATCCAGACCCTCCACTAGGCCTCCTCAGCAGGAAAAAGAGGGGCTTCTCTTTACTGCCAGGTGGAGAAGAAAGCCCAGGCTCCTTCCATGGTCTGTACCAGGGATTTGTTCAGTCCGAGGTCAGCCTTGTTTCCAAATGCCAGGTAGAGATCTGGAGAGACTGAGAGCACAAGCAGCTTGAAACATCACTGTTAAATGGATCCTACACAGGCCAGTGAGTCCTAGCTCTGGCTCATTGCTGTGCCAATGACCCTGCTGGTGTCTTTCTCTCTTATGAGATAAGCCCTAGGTGCATTAATTTTTTCCTTATGGTTAGGTGAGATCTTTTTTTCCTCAATGTCTCTTAACTTTTGAAAATGCATTTTTCTCTTTATAATTATCTTGAGGTTGTTTATACATTTTCACAATTTGGTTTCCTTTAGCAATCAGGTTTTTTTGTAGGTATTCAACTAGTTCTTTAATGTACAAGCCTAGCTCACTTTACCCTGACCCTCCAGATCTTGTAATATTGGAAGATCTGAATTTACTCCTTAAAACCCTGTGACTTACAGAACATAAACACAATTCGGATTTGTTTTACCTTCTTTCTCTTTATATTTACTTTGGAGAATCCATAGGGACTACCAACCAAATGTGGGTTTTCAGGATAATGTTTATCAAATGTCTAAAATTTAGCACATATTTATAAACTTGCTAAAGTATATTCTTTTTAAAAAAATTTATTTTATTTACTTATTTGACAGGAAGAGACAGAGCAAGAGAGAGAACATAAGCAGGGAGAGTGGGAGAGAGGCTTCCTGCTGAGCGGAATCCCCGGACCGTGGGATCACGACCAGAGCTGAAGGTAGATGCTTAATGACTGAGCCACCCAGGCACCCCAATTAAGGCATATTCTTACTGAAGGCAGGTGCCGCATTTATAATAAAATAGTTATGAGGTGTTTTTTTGGGGGAAAAGTATTATGAAATTGAGGAAATTGAAAAATATATATGTAGACTTTAAAAACATACGTTTATCTGAGCTCCATCTCTATCTTTCTTTCTCCATCCAAAATTACAGTGGAAAAAAAAATAATAAAGTGGCTTAAACCCATAAAGACGAAGAGAATTGGAGGGGAAATAGGAGTAGAGAAGAGATGTATTCACACCTGGGAGACAAAAGGTGTTTTGAAGGATAGTAACCAACTTAGTAGATAGAAATGGCTGAAACCCAAGTGCCTGTGGAAAGGAAGATTGATGAGCAGCAAGAGATTTGTTCCCTAGAGCTCCTTGAAGGGTTCTGGAATTGGAGGTACTAGCCAAGTGGAAGGAGCAAGGATGAGTCATGGACTCGAGAAGAGGGAGATGAACATATTATGCCTCTGACCCACACCATTGTGGGACAACCTCTCTCTAATCACTGTAGATCAGGGAATTCCTTCTCTGAAGGAACTGACCAGAGTCAGTGGCTCTGGGCCATGCCAGCTGGTGAGTCCCTATCATCATTCTGTTCCCACTGTCATGCCAGGCTTACTACACAGACCTAGTTCACCAAGCCCATCATGCTGGAGATCAGAGTGAGAAGTCCATGGAAAAATTCGATGGCTCCAGAGTAAATACACATAATGACAATTAGGAGGCAGGTGTGTATGTTCTAATGACAGAATGACTCAACACCTGATCACACTTCTGGCCACCAGGTGACAAATCTGATCCAACCACACAGCCTTTCCACACAACTACCTGGTGTCTCATTTTTAAGCCAAGGATCATCAGACTTTTGAGAGACACCATCGAAATAAAAGACTGAGAATGAAGTGTAGGTATGGGAAGACTATTAATTAGAAGAAAAAGGAAATGTTGTAAGGAAGGGGCAAAAATTTTAAAGAAAAATTATAAGTATCTTTAGAGAGATGAGATGATATTGCAGCCATGAAACAAGAATGGATGTCGATAAAACAGACAAAAACAGAGAAAAGCAAAAAACACAAGAATGAAAAAGATTAAAATGATCAGGGATGTCTGGCTGGCTCAGTTGTTGGAGCATATGACTCCTGATCTTGGGGTTGTGAGTTTGAGACCCATGGTGGGTGTATAGACTACTTCAAAATAAAATCTTGGGGTGTCTGGGTGGCTCAGTGGGTTGAGCCTCTGCCATTCGGCTCAGGTCATGATCTCAGGGTCCTGGGATTGTGCCTCTTTTGGGGGGCTCTGCTCAGTGGGGAACCTGCTTCCTCCTCTCTCTCCCTGCCTCTCTGCCTACTTATGATCTCTGTCTGTCAAATAAATAAATCTTAAATGAATAAAATAAAATCTTAAAAAAGAAAAGAAAAGAAAAGAAAATGATTAGGGTAGAAATAAAAAAATTCAACAGAGTTTGGGAGATGGAATTGAGGAATTCTTGCATAGAATAGTAAAAAAAAACTTGGAAAATAGGACACTGGATTGGCTCATTCCTCTTTTACAACCCACTTTTCTCTTGTCTCTTTTCCATTCCTAGAGTTTCTTGTAGTTAGATTTGCATTTTGACACATTTCTGATCAATGAGTTGTAAGTGTAAGTCTGCAGGGGATTTCTAGACATGCCACCCTTCCTGCTTCCTCCCTTTCCTTTTCATTTCTGCCTTGAATGTAGAAGTGATGCCTGAAGCTGCAGCAGTTATCTTGTGGCCATGGCTGAGAGGCCAAGAGAGTTCCAGAGATCTTTGCCCTGAGATTTGTAACCCTCTGAAATAGTACCAGTCTAATCACCTCTTGACTTCCTGTGTGAATAAAACAAAACAAAACAAAACAAAAACAAACCCTAATGTGTTAAGCTGTTTAATTGGATATTCTTTTACTCCTAGCTGAATCAGATTCCCTAACACAGAGAGAAAAGTTCAAGGAAAATATCTGGAGTACCCGAGTGGCTCAGTCAGCTAAGTGTCCGACTCTTGGTTCTGGCTCAGTTCACGATCTTGAGGTTGTGAGATGGAGCCCTGTGTTGGACTCTGCACTGGGTGTGGCACCTGCTTAAGATTCTCTCTCTACCTTTCCCTCTGCCCTGCCCCTACCCGTCTCTAAAAACAAAACAAAACAAAACAAAACAACTAGACTATCTGTTCAAGTGGTCCAATATTCAACTGTTAGGAGTTTTGGAAAGAGAAAACAGAGATAATGGGTGGAAAAAAATTATCAATGGAACAAAAGAAGAAAATATCCCAGAACTAAGCTTTCATATCTTGAAACAACACATTAGCCCAAGTCCCTAAAAATCACCAGGATGTAGAATGGAAGTACTTCACAGTTTGCTTTCAGATAAATGGAGCAGAGGTCAGGAGACTGGCTTTACTACAATAAAAGAATGTATCATAAGAAGAATTAACATTGCATAGATATTTGAAAGGTTTGTCAGTAAGCATTAAACTAAAAATATTATATTTGAAGAAGATAGGAACTTGTGGAAACATGGTAGTATCTCAGATATCTGTTTAACAAAGTGATTTAAGTTTGGGTGTTTGGTCCCTATCTGGAAATTGCCATGTTTTGTATCAAAGTTTGGCTATTTTGAAAGACTATGCATTTTGAAATTTTACAGACATGATTCTGATCCCAGTTGCGTGGTGAAGACAATTTCCTTAACTTCTGCGCCTGCTTTCTCATCAGCATGTCTACCTTAGAGGTTATTGTGGGGACTAACGGGAATTCTTCACTTAGAACTCCTGGCATGGACCTGGGGTTTCTTTTTTAAAGTTCTTACTTATTTTTGCAAGAGAGAAACAGAGAGAGGGGATGAACAAGGGGAGAGGGAGAGAGAGAGGGAGAAGCAGACTCCCTGCATGTGGGGCTCGATCCCAGGCCTCCAGGATCATGACCTAAGCCAAAAGCAGATGCTTACCTGGCTGAGCCACCCAGGCACCCAGAACTGGCATTTCTTAAATGTTAATTTCCCTTAATGATGTTTCTTAAATTGAGATTCTACCTGTATACACGCACCACAGCCTTCCATTCTTCCCTCGTCTTAGTTTGTAAGAACTCGAGTTACCCAGGTTGAGGATTATCCAGTCTGTTTGTTCCCTAACTGGGATTCCCCAGCCCTGAGAAAGTTGTAACGAGGGTCTGTGAGTTACCTCCAATATTCTAAAAGTACTCCAGAAATCATACATGTTCTGGGTATAGAAAAAGGAGCTTTCAAGTGCCTTGGCCTTTGTCTAGGATGTAAACTTATTGTGGTTACTCCAGTTGCTTCATGATGACCAGAAGAACCAGTGGGCATTTATACATTTCACAATTAAAGACAGAAAAGTTATTAGTTAAATTTTTAGAGCTGTCATTTGGAAGGCAATGTCTTAAAAATTCATGGAATTTACGGGGAAAGCCGGGAGGAGGGTAACAACTCTTGGGCAGGAAGGTCCACAAAGATTAAGTAACTTGTTAAAGTTAACACAGTGGGTTAGCAGCACTGCCAAGCCTAGAACTGATTTCTCCTGATGTCTAGTTGATAGCATGTTTCACTACTAACAGCTCTCCAGACCATCTTATCTTCCCCCCACTGTATGTATGGTGACAGATGTTAACCAGACTTACTGTGGTGATCATTTTGCAAGGTATACAAATATTGACTCATTATGTTGTACACCTGAAATTAATATGATGTTATATGTAAATTACACCTCAATAAAAAAAAAAAAAATACTGCCTCAGAAACTTGAAACTCAGGATGTTTGATTCTCCTATATGCTTGGACCCCAAAAATCACGGGAAGGAAGAAAGAATTCCTGACACTTTGTCATGATTTACAGGCACAACCAGAAATTTCTCGTTTCCTTTTGTCAATTAGAGAAATTTATACCTTAGAAGATTTTAAATGCTTGGCTACTTCAGAGAAAAAGAAAGTTCTGTCGCTTATCTATATTGTTTTTGTGCCTGTGAGAAAACAAGGGGTTTTCAGCCAAGGCAAATCAAAGTAGCTGATAATCCCATGAGAGAATTGAGCAGGCAGTGAGCGCGGAATATGTACCTGCCTGGAATCTTGTGCCTCCGATTAACAAGCAAAGCAGGAAGAAAACTGCTTGGATGAGCTATGACCACAAGGTGGCGCCACACACACGCTTGTCAAAGCTAGCAGTTTTTTTTTTTTTTTTCAAATCTGGGGGATTTCCCCTAACTTACTGAAGCAGGAAAAAACAAAAACAACAAAAATACGGGTAGGTCCAGTACTTTTCAGCTTGGAACAGTGGGACTGAAAGGAGATGGTTAAAAGCCCCAAAGAAGTTGCCCTCTTTAATTGTGTGGCAGAGAAGGCACTTGTGTCCTTAGAGTTCACTGGGTAAATAAGGAGCCTGCTGACTCCTCAAGTGAGTGCAGACTCAGGAAGTGACTGGCTCCAGCAGGAAAAACCAGAGTTACCCTGTGAGGGCAAATCACTCTAGGATTAGGGCTCCAGCCTCCTTGGTCATTTGGGTGTACTCCTTTAGGCCTAGCTCTCTGACCTTAGGGGAAAGGCAATTGCCATTTCTATACCGGGAGCTAATTTCCTTTTGTTGTTTCCTTTAGTTTATTTTCCTCTCAAGAATTGTGAATTCTCAACTGGTTGGGACCTGGGAGGAGGAGATGGATGGAGCAGTGAGCCAACCGTGCCCTTTCTTCCTTCCCACCCTTCCCTAAATAGGAACCCCCCCACCCCACCCCTCTGCCCCCGGCATCTCAACCTGCCCCTTTCCTTCAAAGGAAAAACGGAAATAGTACGTCCATGCCCATTGACATCATGGATTTTCCTGCCAGTCCTGATTTAAGATATCTTGAAAGTTTGCTTTCAAAGGACTGCTTTGTGCTTAAGGAGAAAATAAAACCCTATGCCTCCTACCCTAAAGCTTTTCCTGGTACCACAGAAAACCACCTGAGCTGTCTGCCTCTGGCATCTTTGACACCAGACCAACATAATAACACCCAGGCCAGTTCCTGGCATCTCTGCTGATTTAACAATGACTCCACCAGGTTCCTCACCTGCAGCAACAATCCCCCAGCGCCCCTACTCCCATGGCATGGACTCACACCCAGACGCTGCTTGGCTGCTGCTTCAGAGGAATCAATGTTCCAGAACATTGGTTCTCATATCTCAGCATGCATCAGAATCACCTGGGGTGCTTGTTAAGACAGATTCTTGGGCCCCACTTTCTGGTTTAGTAGGTCTGGGGTGCAGTAAAAAAAATTTTGTGTTTTTACCAAGTTCCCTTGTGAGGCAGATGCTACTGGACTGGGGACCAAATTTCTAGAGCTGCTTTTTCAGAGAACAGAGCTGGAAGGGGGAGAAGGAGCAGCAGTAAGAAGCCCAAGGCTGTTGTTTGGGCTGGTCTTTGGCCCCTGTGGCGGAGTCAGTTGGGAGAGGGCATGTGTTTCAGACTGCGGAGGCACCAAGAGGGCCTGACCTCTTGAGATGCTGTGAATCTTTATTTTTTTTTTCTTTCTAGACTAGTGGTTCTGAAACTTGGCAGCACATGGGATCCACTCTGGGAACTTTAAGAAAGAATCCCTGACAACTGGCCTCCAGTCCCAAAGATCTTGCTTTAATTGGTTTGGAGGGTACTTTGGGCATTCGACCATTTGAAAGCTCCTTAGGTGTTTCTGATGTGCAGCCTGGGTTGAAAAACCTCTGTTCTAGGCTCTCCCCTCATATTTCATATCGAATCTGCCATGAATGGAAGTACCAATCATTGGTCCTGGAAACTTCCAGATCCCTCACCTACCTCCTTACCTCTGCCCACCTTCAAGCTGGAATACTCTTGCAAATCTCTGACTTTTGAATTCCTATGTTTCCTTCAAAACCCGGTTCAAGTATGTCTTTCATGGTGGAGACTTTCTTGGATTCCGCTGACAGTTAATTGCTTCTTTTCCTATCTCCTTAAATACTTTGCAAGCACTGGAATTACAACCTTTTTGTTTGTTTGTTTTACTGTATTGTAATTATTTGCTTTTCTATCTTTTCTCCTCACTCCATGGTATACCCCTTGGGAGGCTTAATAAAAACCACAACTGAGTGAATCCCTTGGTTGGAGATAAAGTTTGAGGTGCAAAAGGACTGGAGAAGGAAGTTTACTAATTTTGACTCTGTTCAGCCTACTTAGGGTGAAGTTCTGGTGGGTGTCTGGGAGGCGAAGCCAAGCCAGCCGAGTCAACCTTGCCTTGAGGGATTTCTCCTCAAGTCTGGCATCGGTTTCTAATATGCACTCTGCTCTCAATTGAGAGTCGCCGAATTAGGGTGAGACCCCGTGCTAGGTGCTTTTAAAATCGTGGACGCGACCATTTCCGTGACAATTCTGCTGGCTAGTATTGCTGTCCCCATTGTATGGATGAGAGAACTGAGGTTGAGCAGGTAAATGGCAGAGGGATGCAAGGACCAAAGCCATTCTGCTTTCTGATGGGGTTCTATACCTCTTCCCTCCGGAGGATCTGGCTGTTTCTTGTAGACACGGACACGGTCTTAGTAATTTTTGTACCCCCAGCACTTGGCACAGGGCCTGGCATCAGCAGGTGCTCTGTGGATGAGGGCCTACCTGAACCGTATGACCCTCCGCCACGTCTCTCTGTCATCCAGGGGGACATGGTGTTGGTGCTGACACAGTTAAGTGAGATGCTGCTGTTGCCACTCAAGGGGGCTTCACAGCGGTCAACAACCAGCAGCTGGTTCACACATTGCGTGAGAGCCCTGTCGCCGGCAATCTTCTGCCTGCTAATCACTGTGTCACAGTCTAAGCGTTCAGTCACCTGCTGCCCAGGTCAGGATGAGAACTTCCGGTTCCGGTTCTGCCATCTTTGTTTTCTTCCGCCATATTCTCCCGTCTCGGCGCAGTGGACAGAGTCGCTCTCTGTTTTTTTTCAGCTGGGCCTTCTTCGTGGCAAGTTGTTTGTATGGGAGATAGGTCAGAAGCATGTCTTCTGCCTTCCATGCGTCTTGAACAACAGCACAGTAAACCGGCTCCACTTGCCTTCCTGCGGGGGTAGATTCCAAGCGGAGCTCATGGGGTTGGCTCCATAAAGCCATGGAAGTGGCACCCGTGGGCTTTATGGAGCCAACTGCATGCTTCACTGCTGAGAGTGCTTGCTACCTGGCTGTGTGAGCCCAGACAGATCCGTGTGAGCCGCAGCTTGACCGCTGGGAACCCGTTCTGTTAGAGGTCTCCCATCCCCCACTTCTCCACTTCCTGTATTACCACCCTCCCCTCCATTCTAAAACCCACTGCCCAGACCTCTTCTCTCTTAGGAGGATTGCTTTATAACAGAGTTCCACTTTTATTATTTTATTTTACATACGCAACAGATCTGTAAGTTAGGTTGGGTCTAATTCTGCCATCGTGCCGTTTGCTCTTTTAGCCATCTACTCCCTCCTTCCCCCTCTCTTGTCTTTTATTGGATTAATGAAGTATTTGTTAGTGTTCTATTTTATCTCCTCTATTGGCCTTTTGGTTTTTTTTTTTTTTTTAAGTATTATCTTAAAAATTATTTTTATTTTTCTTTTCTTGATTTTCTAGAGAGAGAGTGAGCGAGTGCAAATGCAAGGAGAGGGGAAAGGGCCCCAGGGAGGAGGAGAGAGAAATTCTTCAGCTGACTCCGCAACTCAATGCAGAACCCGAGGCAGGACTCAATCTCATGACCCTGAGATCATGACCTGAATGGAAATCAAGAGTCTGATGCTTAACTAACTGAGTCACCCAGGTGCCCCATCCTCCATTGGCCTTTTAGTTACAACTCTTTGTTTTATCTAGTGGTTAGTGAAAATATGCGTCTTTAGCTTATCATAGTGTGACCTGAATTAATATGATAAGACTTCATGTGAAATGTAAGGATTTTTTTTTTTAAGATTTTATCCATTTATTTGTCACAGAGAGAGATTACAAGTAGGGAGAGATGCAGGCAGAGAGAGGGGGAAGAAGGCTCCTGGCCGAGCAGTGAGCCCGATGCAGGGCTCGATCCCAGGACCCTGAGACCATGACCCAAGTTGAAGGCAGAGGCTTTAACCCACTTAGCCACCCAGGTGTTCCAAATATAAGGATCTTATAACAGTATGTTTCTATTTGCCTCTCTCCTCTGTGATGTCAGTATGTGTTTTGCTTCTGTGTATATTACAGAACCAGGAACACACTGTCATTATTTTTGCTTTAAAGAACCAATGTATTTTAAATAAATCAAAAGAAAAAAGTGTTGTATTTCTGCCCAGTATAGTTACCATTTTTGGTACTCTTCTTTCTGTATTGTAGGTCCAGGTTTCTATCTGATATCATTTCTCTTTGGCCTGAAAAACTCCCTTCAACATTTTTTTTTTTTTTAATTGGAGAGAGAGAGCATGAGTGGAGTGAGGTGGGGAGGCAAATAGGGGCAGAGGGGAAGGGGGAGAGAATCTTTAGCAAGTTCTACGCCCAGTGTAGAGCCTGATGCAGGGCTTCATCTCATGACCCTGAGATCATGACCTGAGCCGAAACTGAGAGCTGGATGCTTAACTGACTGAGCCACCCAGGCAAGAGTCCCTTTAACATTTTTCATTGTGTAGATCTGCTGGTGATAAATTCTTTCAGCATTTGTTTATCTAGACATATCTTTATCTTGCCTTCCAATTGTGTTTGTCTTGTTTAAGATATGTTGAGATTCTTGAATCGGTGGGTTGGTATTTTTCATCATATTTGGAAGTCATTACTTTTTTGAAATATTTCTTCTTCCCCAATTTCTCTCTGATTTCCTTCAGAGACCTCAGATATGCCTATATTAGATGGGCTAATATTGTCCCACATGTAACTGAAGCTCTGTTCTTTTTTTCAGTTCTTTTTCTCTGTGTGCTTCAATTTGGTTACTAATATTCTGTCTTCAAGTTTACCAGTCTTTTCTTGTGCAGTGTCCAATCTGCTGCTAAGCCTGTTGTGCATTATTTCAATTACTGTACATTATTAAATTATACAGTTCCCATTTTGTTCTCTTTTGTAGTTTATCTGATAAGATTATGTCCATCTACTCATTCCTTATGTCTGTTCTTTTCCTTTAAATTCTTGAACATACTCATTTTTGTCATTTTAAAGTCCTTGTCTGCAAACTCTATCTGTATCGCCTCTGGGATTCTTTCTTTTGAATCTTTGTTTCCTTCTTGTGACATGTCATCTTTTTTTATTACATGCCAAAGCTTATAGATTTTATTGTCTTCCTTTTAAAAGTGTTGGGTTTGTCTTGGCAGGCAGCTGGCTCCTGGTAGGCCAACTTGATGCCGCTGAGCACCAGCCTTTGGCTTTGTTAAGATGGGTCCAGGGCAGCCCCCCTCCAGAGCCAGGTGGCCCAGCAACTATGGTGCAGCTTCTCCTGAATCTCAGTTGAATGTCCAGAGCAATAATTATGTTCTCGCCACTCACTATAGCTGCTGAGAATATCAGTGTCTCTCCCACTGTGTGATCTCTGTCAGGATGCAGCTCCCTAGCACTTGTTTTTCCCTGGGCCTTGGTGTTTCATTCTGCACATGTGCAGCCAAAGATTCAGGTAGTCCCCACGTGGGTTTCTGGGTTTCTTCTCTGTGTATCTTTCTCCTCTCTAGTACTCTGCCCTGTTGACTTCAGCCCCTTGGGGAACCCACATTTTTTTTTTCCCTCCTGCCTTGGCTTGGGTTCTACCTCCCTGTGCTGTGGTTTGGAAAGCCCCCAGGCAGAAGGCCAGAGTGAATGTGGATTTCACCTCTTTTGTTTTTCTTCTCACAAGGTTCCCATCACTATACCATCTGTAGTTTAGTAACTGAAGAGAGCTGTCTCATATATTTTGTTGAGTTTTATTGTTGTTTATGGTGGGTGGGTAAGTCTGATATCCCTTACTCTGTCATGAGGATGCTGCAAGTTACTCTGTAGTTAGGTGGATGTTACTACTCTATTTTATAGTGGAGGAACCTCAGGTTTGGAGTCTATAAGTGCCTTGCTCCAGATTGTACCAGAACCAGCTGAGTAAGTGGTGGTGCTCAGATTGGAGTCCATGCCCAGATTCTAGAGCAGGGTTCTTGATCTCACTTCCTCTTTTTGCTTCCCATTTCCCTTTTCCATCTTGTTCCTCTCCAAAGAGAAGATACAGCAGTCTCTTATGCTCAGATCTTCGGTTCTATCATATTTCACATTATTTCTCATTTTTGTGGCTTTGAACCTTGCTCTTCTTTATCTGGCAAATTCCAAATTTTTGATATTCACCCTCACTTGGTGCTTCTGTTTATGTCAGACTATCTAGCCATGTTTTTTTTTTACTTATTTTCATATTTCCTCAGTCCCAAGCACTGTGCTTTCACATAGACATCTTTTCATTAAGTGTCGACTGAGCTGAAGAAGAAATTAGTTTTATGTCATTCATTTTCCACCCTTACCTGCTGTGTGATATTGAAAACAGTACTCAGGGAGACCTAGATGGGGAGCAGAAGTCTGTAGGTGTCAGAGAGAGGCCCCAGAACCTGGCTGCCTCTCCACACGCAGCCTGAACGGAATCCTCTGTGGATATGGGTTGTCCGCTGATGATTCATGCATTTCTTTATTGTTCTTGGCACACTAGGATTAGTCCACTGTCTTTTCTCTTCTCTCTATACCCTTCTTCTCCTGGGAACACTTCTATACATGTCCCTTTTATTATCCATCTTGATCATGCCACTAAAGTCTATCCACTTCATTTTACCATTACATTTTTCCTACGTTTCTAGTACAGTCTAGAATTTTGTATGAAATTTCCTTATTCTTGCTCTATCTTTCTCTTTTCCCCTAGTTTCAAGCTCTTCTAGAAGCCTTTTTGTGGTACTTTAAATTCCACCTTTTCTATTCTGATTTCTTCATCCTGGTCCCTCAGTTGATTGCTTCTGCTTGAGGGATTCTGGGTTTCTCTTTTAAACCCTTTGATTTCAGGGCCACTTTCCTTGACACTTCCTCATATCATTTTCTATTGTGTCCACCACTGCCACCCTGGAAGGATCAGAGGCCTGCCCTCCCCTTGATCTCTCTTCTTTTACTTTGTTGTCTCTTCTTGTCCCATGAGGAATTTACCCTCTTCTTTATACCTCTGCCAAATGTCTAGTTTTTGAGAAGTGAATTTTGGCTATTACCTTCATCAGTAAAAATGGGAGCATCATTTATGTCGCATGTCACAACCTCTGTGCTTTTTTTTGGGTACATGAATAATGTCAACTCCCCTGGCTCATTTCCATTTGATAACTGTGTAGCCAACTGTTGGCATGTGTGTTTAAATAAACATTTTGTAATCTTATGCCCTTTCAACCTGGGTTATTTGTTGGCGCACTTACTTTAGATCATTCATTTCTTTTTTTTTCCCTCAAGAACCAGTGGAAATCTTCCTTTTCTCCCCTGACCCATACACATCTTGTGGTGTTTTGGAAGGCGGTTATTTTTACAGATGGTTTTTTTTTTTCACATTTCTTTTGGGGGTTATAAGGATTTATTTGGGGGGATATACATATCTATGAGGTGGATAGTTTTGTTTCTTCAATTCATAAGCATCATTATGTATCATCAGATCAAGATTCCAGAACTATTTAGAAAATTCCCATTATAAACTAAAAATAAAAATCTTATTCCTTTAAAATTGTCTGGTAAGGAAACCCACAGATCTGGGTCTTCTTCATGTTTCTGTAGAATGATCTGCTCTGAACGTGTAATATCCAGACTACTACTTGTGCAAACTTTTGTCCTGTTTATCTTTCCTTAGAGTCCTTTAAGTGGTGGTTAATTCTTGCCTTCTTTTTAGTGGCAATTTCATGCTTCTACGTTGAATTAGTGTTTATCCTGTTTTTGTGAAATTAATTAGTCTTTGAAAACTTTTAAATTTCTTTTCCTTTGTTTCCTTTTTTTCCTGCCCACTCCTCCAGGACTTGGGATCATGTGTAGTGAGTTGGCCAAGTCTCTCTATCACTTTCAATTAGCTGTTCCTCCTTCTCTAGTTCCTCTTTCATGCACTTCACAGAACTTTCCCCCTGCAGTCAAGCTTCTTCTTCTAGGTACCTTTTCTCCTAGATATCTCCTCAGTGCCCTGATCACCTTGGCCTGGCTTTTTTCATCAATCCCCTTTTATTTTTTTGCCACCACTAGCTGAAATCGATCTTTTTTACTTCCCCCTTTCTCCCTGATGCTCTGCTAACCTCAAGTCCCAAGTAGCTTTCTTAAATCCATTTGAGCGGATGTTCCTACCATACCTTTCATTTGCACCTTTGAAGCCAGCCCAGTTGGTCCAGTGTCCATGTTTTAATGACCCATTCCTGCACAGTCTGCCCATCCTTTCTCCAGCAAAATTTACATAGCTGGCTATGGTTTTATTCTCAACACCTGAATGATTGATTTCATGTTACACTCAAATGACTTCTTGGGATTTATCTTCTGTAGGTTTTTATCCTGTATAAAAAGCATAGGAGAATATTTCAAGTTTTCTCACAATAGTCAGTTTCATATATCCTCAGTCTAAATCCCATAATGGTCAACTCTTACTGGCTCTACCAAGATGGTTAATACCTCACCAAATCTCATTAATTGGATCATAATGTATTTATGAAGAAGGTCTTTAGATCAAACCTGACCTGGAATCACCAGAAAGTTCCTATAGTATCTTGACCCCTTTTTACTGATAAAAGTCTCTAAAATAAATCCAATTTCTTTGGTGGTCAGTCTAAACTTCATACTTCTTACTATTTATTTCTAGGGAGGTCTGCAAATCTATACTTTGGGTTGAAAATTGAAAATCGGGTTTTCTACCACAGGTCTCAAGACCACAGGGGACTTTAGAAGACATTGAATACAAATTGGCAGGTTAAACTTGTCAGCTGAAGGACATGATCGTTGACCACGGAGCTGTGTCATACTCAGAGGAAGAACTGTGGCTCTCTGATGTGGGACCCTAGCTATGGGCCTTTGCTCTCAGGGGTCTGCGTGGTGTTGGGCATTGGAGGAATGGACTCAAGTCTGATTGTGTTGTCTCCTACCCATGTGACCTTGGATTTGTCCCCTGACCTCTCTCTGGCCTCCTAATATTATTCCTAATACTATCTAAGATTACTACTTATGTCACTTATTACAATATTGTGTTAATGTTACTGCTAATGTTTTCTGTGATGTTCAAGTGAAAGGTACTTGGTCATTTTTTAAAGTTCCACACCAATCTTATTTTTCTATAAAATTTGTATGGAACTTTATTATTTTAAAGTTGAGCCATATTTACACAACAGATAAGGAAACTGCAGTCAGAATAGGCTAAGTGAATGTTAAAGCAATTAGCAACAGAGGTAGGAATGGACCCCAGGCTCCTGCCTCTCAGGGAAGGGAGTGGAGGGAGCTCAGAGGATTTTTGGAGCTTCTTTGAACAGGTGAACAGGTGAGTAGGTTCTGAAAGCAAAGGACAGTAAGACACGACAGTAAGAGGCTATTTATGTGTGTCAGGCATTGGGTGAGGAGAGCAGAACACAGAATGAAGTCTTTCATAAGTGAGTTACTGCTTGGCCCTATTCCCAGAATGCCTACTAAGCTGAGACTGCCCAAGGCAAGGAGCCTTCGTTCTTCCACAAATCCTTAGATATTCTTTTAACAAATGAGTTTGTGTGGATGGTAGGGAATGCTAAGGAGTCGGAGGAGGTGAAGTTTTCTTCCCTCAAACCAGAAGAAGTGCAGTCAGTGGGACATGCTGTGAGGGTGGGAAGGAGGGAGAGAGGCTGGAAGCAGGGCATGGGGAGAGGCAGCGGTAGGCCGGCAGCACGGTTCCATCCTTGGCACCATCTGGGCCTGGCCAGGTGGATAGAATACCCCTCTGTCTTAAGGGGATGGATTCTTTGATGTCAGCCTCCGTCTCTCCCTTAGCATGTTCTAAAGGTAGAGCACCTCTTTTTAGGCCTGTGGGCTGGCTGCTTCTAACGTCCTCTAGTTAAGACTTTCCCTGGAAAGTGATGGACTGACACAGGGACACACTCAGGAAATAGGAAGAGGAGAGGCTAGAGCCCCCACAGTTTGGTATTTTTTGTGTGGACCACACAAACGTTTGGTGTCTCTGGAAAGATCCAACCAGTCTAATACCCTAATTCAAGGCTATCCCTTGAAATTCCCTGAGAGAAAAGCACAGGAACCAATGCTGAGCTCTGCCTTGGGCTGGAAAGGACCAGGGTTCTGCTCTAGGCTTCTAGCCATCATTACTCTGGCGGGACTAGAGAGAACTACTCTGGGGGCTGAGTGCCACAGTCTTTAATGGGATGGCAGGCTCAGGTCCAGGGCTCCAAGCCCGCTCAGAACTCCATGCCAAGACTCTCCCCTCCCCCTTATCTTTGGATGGCAATCACACAAGACCAAGATGTTAAACTGTCACTAATTTCCTGACCAAGTCATCTGGTATATGGCAGGGCCCCAGGCATCTGACTCTATGACTTTGAACCACCTTGACCTTATTTGTAGGTTCAGACCCTGAAAGCATGGCATGTAGGATCTGCTCTGCCCCCCCACCACCAAACCTTTGTCTTCTGGTCCTTCATCCCTACCACTTCATTAAAACAAATCCCCAAAAATCCCCCAAACTAAGAAACCAACCAAACGACATTGACAAAAACCAAATGAAACCCCCCTTTAGAAAAGGAAACCCCAAACATCATTCTCATCAACCACTCCAGGGGGAGGCTAACTTTCTGTCTTCCAGAAAATGATAGAAACATGCTCTTCAGAAAGCACCCAGCACATGAATCACGGATCCTCCCACGACTTCAACTGCATGAAAATAGACACTTCATCTGCTTCCATTCCTAGTTTTCCTGCCCAGAAGTCATTATTCTTTGGTGACATCAGAACTGGTTGTTCCAAGAAGTGGTTGCTGGTGAGGGCAGCAGGAAGTACCAGCTGGTTGAACTCCTAGACAGGCTGGTTCTGAAATGTCCCAGGAGGGCAAATGCTGATAGCCAGGACACACCCTTAAGATGATCCAGTTGAACCCCTATCTACTTTGTTTAGAACCAGAGAGGGCAATTGATCTGCTTCTAGTCACTCCATGAGTGGGCAGAGAAATGAGAAAGAGACAGAGTGTGCCGTGTCCAAAAGTTCCTCCAGATTTGACAGTTGACAAGCTTTGGATCAGGCTGCTGCCCTTGTTATATAGGTGGGTTCGTGCTCAAGGGAGCGGGACAGCTGAAACATCACTTTGCAGGGGAAAGAGCACAACGCAGGAATCAAATAGATGGATTCTCAGCAGGGGCTCCCCTGCCAGCCCCATATCAACAAGGGCTGGAACTAGACCAGGGATCGGCAAACTGCCCCAGGGGCTCCATCTGGCCCTCTGCCCGTTTTTGTACAGCTGGTAAACTTAAGAAATGGTTTTTGTGTCTTTAAATTATTGAGAAAGAAATTTAAAAATGTAACATTTTCACTACACATGAAAATGATATGAAATTCACATTTTAGTGTCCATAAATAAGGTTTTATTAGAATGCAGCTGGGTCCGTTCTTTTACACATTGTCTGCGGCTGCCTATGGGCAGTATCTACTTGCTGTCCCTTTACAGAAAACGGTTACTAGTCCCTGGACTAGATGACTCTGGAAAGACCTTGAGGCTCTCATATTCTAGGTAAGGTAACACATTTGCTTTTGGCAACACCCCCTCCCCAACTTTAGCCAGAGTTCTCCTTGTGAATCTCCAAGTGTTCCTCCCACTTGCTGTTGGGGTTGGATTCAACCCGAGGGAAGCAGAGTTCCAGGAGGCTCTGGCTTGAAAGCCTGGGCTCTCATGAAAAGTAGGGGGACAGAGAAGAATGAGAGGAAGGTGACACTGGGCATGGAACAGAAAACCATGTCTTAGTTTAGTCATCAGGCTTGTATTTTGATCCACTGAAAGCTGAGCCGGCCGAGCGTTGCACTTCCCTTCATGTTTCTTTCTTTCTTTCTTTCTTTTTATTTTTTAAAGATTTTATTTATTTATTTGACAGAGAGAAATCACAAGTAGACGGAGAGGCAGGCAGAGAGAGAGAGAGGGAAGCAGAGAGAGAGCCCGATGCTGAGACTGAGAGCCCAGATGCGGGACTGAGCAGAGAGCCCGATGAGGGACTCGATCCGAGGACCCTGACATCATGACCTGAGCCGAAGGCAGCAGCTTAACCCACTGAGCCACCCAGGTGCCCCTCCCTTCATGTTTCTAAACGCTCAGACTCACAGCAGAATTTCTGGCAGGCTGGAGATGGGGACTAGCCATTGGGAAGGGTCTTTGACAGAGTAAACACTGAGGAGGGGAAAGGCCTTTTTCTCCCGAGTTCCTTCTTCTCCTCTTAGCCTTCACGCGGTAGACCAGGTCAGAAGACCGGAGTCTGGGGAGGTTCTAGCCCCGCAGCCTGGAGAA
Source organism: Mustela lutreola (assembly GCF_030435805.1). NCBI lineage: Eukaryota > Metazoa > Chordata > Mammalia > Carnivora > Mustelidae > Mustela > Mustela lutreola. The sequence goes on from NC_081297.1 coordinate 95,736,352, forward strand.
GAGCCCTGGTTTAGGCTCTGCCCCTGTGGTGAGAAGGGTCCTGTGGCCCGGCTTCTCCCAGCCTCAGACCCCAGCCTTGCTCCTTCATGGCCTGTCTTGAGTTTGTTGACCGTGTTCTGTGCCTGGAACTGCAGGGCAAGCTGCTCCACTTGGGGCTGTTTCTTTAACCAGAGAAGCCACGCCGTTGTGGAAATGCTTCCAACTACAACTTGTGGGCAGCTCTTACTACACGGCTGCAGCTCAGCTCCCATTGTCATAGGAAATTCGCCACAAAAAATAGCTTGGGAATTTCTTCTTCTCTCCTGTGATAGAAGACATGAAGATAGAGGGATTGTGCATGTGCATATGCGTGTGTGTGTGATGGGCACAGGGCGCTATCACCACCCCTGGAGGAACAGCCAGTCCCAAACTCACAGAGTTTAGGGCAGTTTGGACCTGGTTTCCATTCAGGAATCTCTCCTACACTTCATCTGACAAGCGACACTGAGTCTCAGTACTCCCCCTCCCCGCAAAGTGCTCCTCTCTCTTTGATGACTTCTATCATGTTCTCCTCATCCCTGACCTAGCCTGTCACACAGGCCTGGACCTCTCTGGCTGAAGATCTGATTTGTCACAATCCTCTCCACCCTGCTTGCCTTCTTGGAGACCCCTCCCAGGAGGCATCTAGGTGTTGCAGAAGGAACATGAGCTTCGCCAGAGGTTTGAATTTTGGGCATTGAGCTGTGTGACTTTGGAGAAATTACTTAAATTCCCTGTGTCTAGATAGAAAAAGAAAACATGGAGCACCTGGGTGGTTCAGTGGTTTAAAGCCTCTGCCTTCAGCTCAGGTCATGACCCCAGGGTCCTGGGATCAAGTCCTGCATCAGGCTCTCTGCTCAGCAGGGAGCCTGCTTCCCCCTCTCTCTCTCTCTGCCTGCCTCTCTGCCTGCTTGTGATCTCTGTCAAATAAATAAATAAAATCTTTAAAAAAAAAGAAAAAGAAAAAGAAAACATGACTTTATAGCATAGTTGTGCCGATGAAATGAGATAAACGTGTAATATGTGTGGTACAAAGTTAGCCCTCACAAAAAGGATTTACATCCCATCCCTGCCATGTTGGCTTTCTTTTCTGCGTTTCTTTAATGTAGCTTCCAGAACAGAATGCAATAGTCCAGATATGGTTTGAACAACGCAGAGTACAGTGGAGCCATTTCATCCCTATTTAGGACAACAATCTTCTTCTTCTAAGGCAGCCTAATGTGACCTTGGCTTGCGTTGTTGGTATTGTTTGAGATGGCCTCACTACTGGAAGAGCAGTCCTGGGTTGGGAGTCAAGACATCTGCATTCTTTTCCAGTTCTTTCATTCCTTTTCCTGACAAACATTAATTGCGCTTTCATTGTGTACCATGGACCAGGGGTATAGCAGTGAACAACACAGACAACCGCACCCCAGTGAGGGAGCAGGCAGAGTACAAATGGTGAAATGTATAATACAGTGCCAGGGCAGGATAAGAACAATAAATAAAAACAAACCAAATCAAACAAACAAAAAACTGGCTAAGGGAATGAAGGACTCCTGATGCTAACTCGTTATAGACTCAGTAGAGCAAAGAGATCGAAACAGATCTCTTCAAACAATGCTCAGAAGAGCCCCCTGGGTTTGGGAAGGTGCCTTTGGGGTCTTTACTGGTTGAGGTCAATTGCTGGGAAAGGGTGCTGTCTCATCAGACCTTTGCCTCTACTTCTACACAGAGCAGTACCAAAATGTCTTCACCTGGCCTCTGTGTAAAATTCTCATCAACAAAAACATTCTGTTATTAAAAAAGAAAAAAGCTCGAGATCCCCTATATTGGATAGTCTCTGTGTTCTCTGCTAGCTCAAAGACTGTGAGAATTTCTAGAATTTTTTCATTTGAACTGCGGCTATACCAGATCTCCCTCTTTGGTCTAGCGCGTGGTATAAAATAGCATTTACATCTATTAGTGTGAATTTTTATCTTCTTAGTTTTGGTCTATTGATCTGGTAGGCTGAGATAATTTTGCGGCATGAATTCTAACATTCATGTTTCTTCTGAAATCTATTTTATTTGCTTTTTATATCTTCATCCAGGATGTTTATATAAAAATGTTGATTAGGATGAAGCCTGAGGCAGAGATCTTTGGTTCTTTAACAGACTATGAGGTTGATCTAACCATAATCAATGGCCTTTGAATTTTCTATGTTCAAATGATTATAGACCTGAACATCATAGTCGCCAGCCAATATTTCCTCTTCTTACCTCAATGCGATCTCATTCTCTGTACATATTTCAGGGCTGCTATCTATCAAGGTCAGGGATTGACCCAGGGGAAACAAGATAAATAAGACACTAGGGGTTCACAGCTAGTAGGCGAGATGGAAATGCAAACCAATACTCATGGCCAGATAATGAGGGCCGGAGGACGACAGGAACCAGGTAGCTGAGAGGGAGTGCTCAGCTTTGCCTGGAAATGTCCAGGGGATTTTTTCAATTAAGAAGTCATCTCGGGATGATCTCGTTCAAAAAAGGAACCCATGAGAAACGTCCAAAGTCAGATGAAATCTAGATAAGTGACACCGATGGCAACTTTCTGATCTAGGTACTCAATACTTGTTTCTTGGATCTAATTTTTAAAAGGGGGAGCCATTATCTAATAGATCAGGGGGATGAAATCGAGGTCGGAGGGGATGGAGGTATTAGTTGAGGGCTGTAGGGAAGCTGACTCGGGCAGGAGTGGTGAGAGCACAAAGGAGACATCAGGGGCAAGAGAGTCGGGGCTTGTTGAAAAAATAGAGAGGAGGACTGAGGGAGAGTGAGAAGTGGTTCAGCATTCCGGATTTTTCTATCTGAGGCACCTTTTGGTGCTATTTCCCAGGACCATGAGGAGGAATACGTTCCAGGTTCACAGACTTGTGAGAGATTTGGTGGAATATTATTTTTCCCATAATCTTTTCCCTTCCAATTCTTTGATTTCAGATTTCCACCACTCACTGCTTACTTAGGAAAGGATGGCTTCTGCTGGGTGCCAGGAGCGGAGGGAGAGCAGTGGAGATTTCCTTTCTCCCCCTAGGGACGCTTAAACGGCAACACGCCCTCTTCAACTTGACCTGGCTGCATCCTTCCTAAGCTTCTGCTTCAGTTTCAAAGTGGAAGGAGTATTTACCTGTCACACACTTCTGTTAGGGTTACTCATTTATTCCGGTCTGCCAGGAACTTTCCCAGTTTTAATAACAAAGTTCCCATCTACGATGAGCCCCTTTAGTTCCAGGCACATGGGATGGACGGTAGGTCATCTTAGATGTACTTGAGGTGCGAGGCATGCATAGCATGTGCACAAAACATCCTAGGTGGCCTGGGGTAGGAAATGTAATTTCTGGAACACAGCATTGCTCGTAAGTCTTACCTGCCCCATGAGAGGTCCACGGGGGTGCGAGGCAGCAAGGAGAAGCCAGGGTGGCTGTGTGTGTTGTCCCCATCGAAGTTACCCCAGAACAAAACAAAACAAAACAAAAAACAAAAACTAGAGGGGCTTGAGCAAAGCTGTGGGTGGGCTGCCAGTTGACCCTGCTGAGCCAAGCTCCGCCCCCCACTTCACTTTTCTGAGCACTTAACTGAATGGAGAAATTGAACAGAGAAACCCAAGAAGACACAACAAAAGGAGGAGCTGGGCTCTCCGTCTCTCACAGAAGCTTCCTGGGAGCTCTCCCCACCCTCCCCACACCTCCCGGTAGGCTCCCTGTCCTGGAGAGACCACTTACTGCTGTAGGAAGCTGAGGGAACAAAACAGCCAAAGACAGAGTCTCCTATGAAAAAAAGAATGTGGGGTCCATAAAACCAAATGACCATCGATATCTGGAGACAATGGTGGGCAAAGAAGGCATGTGCGGGGTTTTATGTCGCCTGCACTTACACACGCTCTCCCCGGGGAGGGATGCAGCACGGTGACATCCCGACTCTCTGCACTTCCTGTATGAAGCATAAGAGAGCCTTTGGCAAATCGACTCCGAAATTTATCGTTCAGCCCCAATCCAGCAGCCCCCTGGCACCCCACCCTCTACCCCCAACAAAGGTTAAAGAGTTCCCACAGAGTGCAAGAAAGGGTTATTGAAAACAGCAGGGTTTTTTTTTTTTTTTTTCCTTAACTTCAGCACTTCTGGTAAATCTCTGATCCAGCATCTAGTGGTTAACCACTGATACAGGAAATGACATTTAACGTTTTTATCACTCAGCCAGAAATGGAAGAACAAGGCAAGTCTGTGTTTAGGGAAGATGGATGGTTGCCCACCACCTTCATCTTAAAGGCACACCATCTCTTTTTCTGATCGCTGGGGTTGTTGGCGGCTCACCCGCCCCTCGGCCCACTGGCTTCGCTGGCAATCAATCGCGAATGTCTGGAGAACAGTCAGTCACAGCCTTGCCGCTGAGGATGGGGCTCCAATTGTTGCAGCCACGAAAAGCAATCAGTTCCCCTTTCTCAGGAACCGTTGCATGTGGGGCCGGCAGGAAATGAGTGTGGATGCCCGGGGTCCCAGGCACTTGGAACCACAGCATCAGCTCCGGGCGGTGGGGGGGGGGGGGGGGTAAGGAGGGAAGCACTGGGCCTGGGGCCACCTCTTCAAGGTGAGACTTTGAATGGAGCCTCTGTCTGAGGACAGTCCTTGGAGGGTTTTTAACCCCCTCCGAGGCAATCAACAAAGCAAGTGTTGAACACCACAAACCACAGTGAGAGAAATGACAGTGACATTTGGTTTCACTTGCAGTTTCCCTGGGTCACTGGGTTCTTCTCCATTTCTCGTTGCCCTTTTGGGACGAGGGGCTTTCAGTGTAGCTGCTAAGGGGATTCCTCGGAAGGGCATGAAGGACAGCCACGAGAACAGGGCTAAAGCGCTAACACTGGTGAGTAGGACTGGATTCATGAATTTTACAAGCTCAAGACCTGCAGGTACTCAGGGCTGAAACCAGCAGGGTTTGAAACCCAGTGTCTATGTTGCCAAAGCCATTTACTACCTAAGCCCCACCTCCTTGCCCAGCCTCTGCCACACCTGCTGGGCAGAGAATCAGGAGCCTGAGGGGTCTGACCCTGGACGCCCTGGTTGGGCTGGGAGGGAATCAGTTACTGCGTTGTTGGCAAAGACCACTGTATCCCCATAATAATTAGGGCTCAAATTCTCTGATAAAATCTCCCAGATCCCTTCCTTCTCTTACTAGAGACTAGCATGATCCTGTTTTTTCTGACCTTGGCTAATTGAATTAAAAAAAAAAAAAAAAAGAGTGACTTGGGCACAAAATTCTCCCGCTCTCTGCTGTCCTCTCGCAAATGCAACTCCATCAGCACAAGAAGGCAGGATGGTTGAGTGGGTGAGCTCAGAGAACATGCCAGGTTGGTGTTTGCTGCCCAGTGCCCTGCCCAGGAAACCACGCTCAGTATTTGTTACCCAGACACATCTCCGGTGCCACACAGCCCCTTTCTTCTCTGCACAGAGGACAGTGTACATTCGGAAGGACACGTTTATTTTCAGAGCTCTTTAGGTTTCTTTACCTCTTCGCAACAAGGTCACAGATGGGTAAACTGAGGCTCCCAGGGGCAGTGAGTGGTCCTCACCTCGAAGACTTCTGGAAAAATGCAGAGCTGAAATGCAGGTGACTTGCGGGGAGTGGTCAGTGTCTTCTGGTGGGTGATATACACCCGGGCCTTGCATGTTCTCTGAACTCCAGGAATTCCAGTCAACCCAGTGGTGCCCATCTCTGGCCACCTGCTAGAATCAGAGGCAGGAACTTACAGAACACTCATGTATGGACCCACCTGAAGAGCTCCTTGTTTAACTGGCACTCACTTTTTAAAAAAGATTTTATTTATTTGACACAGAGAGATCACAAGTAGGCAGAAAGGCAGGCAGAGAGAGAGGGAGAGGCAGGCTCCCTGCTGAGCGGAGAGCCTGATCAGTGAGACTCGATTCCAGGACCCTGAGATCATGACCTGAGCCGAAGGCAGCGGCTTAACCCAGGCGCCCGACATTTGCTTTTTTTGATAAGGTCCCTTGGTGATTCTGATGCACGGAGTAGACAGTCACTGATCTAGACAGAGGTGTGATCAGCTAAATAAACAAACATCAAAACTACAACGCAGATTACTGTATGCACTGATTTTGACAAATACAAGTTGCTATGGGATCATGGAGTCAGGGCCCCTTCCCCAGCCTTGAGAGAGTTGGGGAGATTTTGTGAAGTAGGAAGCCTCAGAGCCTCAGAGGCTCAGATTTCGAGAACAGGAATTAAGCAGTTGATTCTGGGCCCGGGGTGGAGGGGGTGGGAGAGGAGGGTAAGAGGATTTCCAGAGAGACCGAGAAGCATTTTTCGGGTCCAGGAGTGAAAAAGAACAAGACACTCATGTGGGATTGCAAGTAGTTCACTGTGGCTGGAAACAGCCAGGTGGGAAGCCCAGTGATAAAGCCAGAGGAACCTGGATGGCTCAGTTGGTTAAGCGTCTGCCTTTGGCTCAAGTCATGGTCCCAGGGTCCTGGGATTGAGTCCCACATCGGGCTCTCTGCTCAGCAGAAGCCTGCTTCTCCCTCTATCCCTGGCTGCCACACCTCCCTGCTTGTGCTCTCTCTGTCAAATAAATAAATAAAAGCTTAAAAAAAAAAAAAGCCAGAGATGTGGCCAGGGCTAGCACCTGAAGGGTATGGAAGGCAATAGGAAGAACTTTGAACTATATCTTGAGGGAGAAAGGGAGCTAATGAAGAGTTATAATCAAAGGACTGGGATCCGTTTTGCTAGAACCAGCTAGGAGAACTAGCTGTGGTTGTGTGAATACCAGAATCCAACTGTGCGAACACTAGATAGGAAGGTAACTGGGTGGAGGTAGGAAGTTAGAATATGCTTCAGTGAGAGCTTCCTGAACTATGTTTGTGGTTATGGGGATAGCAAGAGGAAGGCGGATTTGAGAGATAAGACAACACAGAATCATTTCAACGTGGGGAGTGAAGTGAGATAAAAGTCAAGGATAATTTTCAGGCTTTTGTCGAGGGCAGTGGGGTAGATGGTGGTGCTGTCCCCTGGGCTGACCATGTAGGAGGCTCTCCATGCAAATGAATGGGATTAGCCTGCCAGCGGCTCATAGAGAGCCCTAGAAGCTAGCCAGGACGGGATGAGCCTCGGCTGGCAGCTGGGGGTGGGGAGGGGGGTCTATGGGGCTGACTCGAGTCCCCCCAGGTGACTCAGAGCTCCTGGAAGCATCAGGAGAGGGTATATATCTTGGTGAAAAGAGTAGGGCATCTGCTGAATTCTTCATAGCTTGTCAGCCTATCCAGATTCTGGTGTAACCTGTCTCCCTCACCCCTCCCCGCCCCCACACATATTCGAGATGCTTAATGCCCCAGCTAGACCAACCCCAGACACTGTCCAATGATACTCACCAACTTCCATTTTCTGTGACCTCTGACCTCATCTCTATTTTTTCCTTTAGAGGAAAACCTTCTGACCGCCCCCTTGACCCCCATATAGGAAATCTTCTTTTTTTTTTTAATTTTTAAAAGATTTTATTTATTTATCTATTTGGGGGAGAGAGAGAGATTGAGAGCGCGAGCTAGCGCACAAGCAGGGAGAGCAGCAGGCAGAGAAAGAAGAAGCAAGTCCTCCATTGAGCAGGGAGCCCAAGGTGGGGCTCAATCCCAGGACCTGAGCCAAAGGCAGAGGCTTTACTGAATGAGTCACCCAGGCATCCCTAAGAAATCTTTTAATGACACAAACACCTAAAAATATCCTATGTGATCCTGGTCCCTGTAAGCTCCCTATAGACTCTATGTCTTCCCTCTCCCAGAAGTTTGTTCCCTCTAAAGACTCCCCTTCATTTCTTAATGCACATGCTTATGTGTCTCCACTTCCTACAGCCCGCTGATGCCCCCTCCTTTTCCCTGCTTTGTGGGCTGTCCTCGTCAGTTTGGGCTGCTATAACAAGTCACCATAGACGGGGTGGCTTAAACAATCAATGTTTATTTCCCACAGTGCTGGAGGCTAGAAGCCCAAGCCCAGGGTGCCACCATGGTGGGGCTCTGGTCAGGACCCTCTTCGAAGTTACAGACTGCCAACTTCTCTCTGTGTCCTCACAGAGAGGGAGACAGAGCTCTCTCGAGTCCATTTTATAAGATGGTAATCCCATTCACGATGACTCCACCCTTGTGATCTAATTACCTTCTAAAGGCCCGCCCTCCCAGTACCATCACATAGGGGCTTAGGATTTCAACACAAGAATTTGGGGGGACACACATTCTCAATGTAGACTACACCCTTCCTCCTGTGACCACCCCTTTTGATTCTTTGTCTTCTGATCTCCCACCCTGTGCCTCCAATTTTCATGCTTTTCTTGGGCTACCTGCCCATCCTGTTATTCCACAAATGCATCAGAAAGTTCTGCAAAGATGTCCGAGTCAGCTCCTATGACTTTTACATTGATTATTATGATTGCTTAGTGTCAAATATGACGGCATAAGGGAAGGTGCTTTGTAAATGGTAAATCACCAAATATATGTGAAATGATGAAAACAGTAACAGGCTTCGAAGGTTTCTGCTTGTTTAAAGCATTAGAGACAAAGGTTGAAGAATAATGAGAGTATATCCTAAGCTGCCCTGAAAACTGAGGGGCTACTGAATTGATCTTTCATAATTCAGATTCTAAATTGAGATGAAATGGAGGAATTCATATAAAATTTCGTTTGCCACTGCTGCTCTTGTCATTCATAAAAAAACTTCTTCTGCAGACCATATACAGGTTTGTTTTTTACTGTTGTCCCCGCTACTTGGAGTATTTTAATCCAACACACATGCTTTGAGTGTCTTATTACGTTCACTCATTCACTGATTCATTCACACTATATTTACTGAGTTTTACTATGTGGCGGACAATATACCAAGTAGTAGAGATCCAATGGTGGGCAAAAACTAGATAGGCTTCATGCCCTCATGAACTTATATCTTAAGGGTGAATATGAGGAGGAACAGTTAAAATAGTCATAGAAAGAAACTGTTAATTGCTAGGTTATGCTGAGCACTGTGAAGAAGACCAGGTGCTCTGAGAACCCATGATGGAGGGAGTTGACCGAGGTTGGGGGAAGACTTCTCCAAGAAAGTGGTGCTTCTGCTCAGATCTGAAGGATGAAGAAGTGTTAATTGAGTGAAGCAGGGGGTTTGACGCACAGGCCAAGATGTGGAGAGGCTTGAAGGTGGAGGGTAATAGGGAATATGGCATAAGCAGCTGGGAATGGGCAGACGGTGTGGGCTCTGTGGGGGTGTTAAGGATTTTGGTTTTGTTTTTAATCTTAAGGAGTGGAAATCCTCAGAAATATTTTAATTGAAATGGTGTGAGGTTTGCATAAAGGTAAATAAAAAAAATCCTAGGTCCATCCTCCATCCTCAAGAGATCTTGGTTTATGGAAGGAATTCAGTTCATGAACCACTATGAAGCCATGGTTTCAAAACCTTGATAGAGTTATATACACAGAGCTATGGAAACATAAGGAAGCAAGGTTTATTTCTGGGTGAGGAGCGGTCAGAGAAAGCTACAGAAAAAAGGTAATATTTGAGCTGGGGGCTGCAAAATCATAGGAATTTTCTGGGTAATAAGAGGCGTGGGAAGGGAAGCAGGGAGAAACAGCACATTTTGGGAAGAATACATTGCATATGCAAATACCCAGGCACAAAAGAGTGATACAGATTTGCATAAAGACCAGTTATCTGGCGGGGATGGAACCAGGGTGCTCTAGTAGTCATTAGGTATATTTAGCAATATTCCACCTCTCTTTCCTTTGGGTCATGTAGTAGCCTTCACTTTCCACCAGGCTAGAGTTTAGATGCGGCTAATGGAAGTAAGCGGGGGGACATCTCTTACTTCCATGTAGAAGATTTAAAGCTGGTGCCTTCTTTGCTACATTCTCTTTTTCTTTGACCATTAACAACGTTCCAGAGAGTAGATGCTTTGTCAGACTGTGTCCTAAATGAAGCCAATGACAGTGGTGAGAGAACCATCAGCTAACGTGCTAAGGACACAAGTATGAGCCAGAGACAAATCTCTGTTGTAAGCCACTGGGTTTGGGGACCCATTTGCTTCTGTACCATAACTTTGTTTATCTTAACAATACGAGGGCCTTTCAAGAACTGTGAAGGGTCTGAGGTTTTATATTGCTTGTAAGCTAACAACTACCGTGCCAGAATTACATGGATGCTGGCAGAAGAGATGAGATTCTGGAGTCAGAGATCAAGGATTTTGTTCCTCCCAGCACAACTAGAATCATGAGCTTCATTGTTGCACTGGCTTTCCTTCTTCTGCAAGTCCCATTGTGGCAATGAAGAATGCCCCAAATGAATGTTATTCTTGGTGGGTTGTGTCATAGATGAAGAACCCCAAGCTTAGGAAACTCCAATCTTTTATAATGGACTGCCCAACCTTTGTCCTGGAATTCTTTGTTGTACTGGAAAGTAAACAGACCTTCTCTCCACTCTGGAGGGAATCACATTCTGTTTTCCAAAGCAGCTCACCACACTAATGTTCCAGAAAGGATGCTTGGAACAACACTGCCCAGTTCTTCTGTTTGCAAGGAATGCAGAAATGTGGGAGACCCATAAAGAATTGTCTCCTAGCAATATCTTTGGATAAATGGAGGAAAATTAATATTGGAAGACATTTGGAGCCCAACCAGTAAGGGTTTTGTACTTTGAACTTCATCTAGTAGGCAATGGGGAACCATCAAAGGTTCTAAAATGTAGTATGGAGAAGAGAGAACGAATTGAAGAAGGAGAATACTAGAATTAAGAGAAATATTAGGGTTAACTGTGTAGGTTTGGGAATTTTAAGATCTGAAGGGAGCGAAAGCCACAGGATTGGGCTCAACCTGGATAAATTCTCTAACATTCAAGGCTCAGATCAAAGAACATCTTATTTAGTAGCTTAAAAGAATTATTTTTATTATTATTATTTTTATATCTTTTATTTTATTATTATTATTATTATTAAAATATTTATTTATTTGAGAGAGAGAGAATGTGAGTAGGGGGAGGGGCAGAGGGAGAAAGAATCCTCAAGTAGACTCTTCGCTGAGCATGGAAATTGTTGCTGGCCATACTCCCAGGACCCTGAGATCGTGACCTTAGCTAAAACCAAGAGCAGATGCTCAATGGACTGAGCCACCCAGGTGCCCCTAACAGAATTATTTTTAAAAGCAGAAGCTTTTTGTCAAAGAAGTTGAGTGCAGACTTCCAACCAATAAAGACGGCTGCAAGGAGGTATACTTTGGTTAAAGCTATAAAGGGAACTCTGGAGCCCCGCTCCTTGCCTCCCCACTGTCCCAGCAGACACCCAGGGACTCCTCTCTGGAGCCCTTGGGAGCCACAAACCACATTGCAAATCCACCTTTCTTTTCCCAGTTGGTGCAGGCAGGATTCATTGTTCCTTTCTCTCTGTTCTCTCAATAATTTGATCTTATCACCAGGGCAGTGTTGATCACCTTGGCATGTGGTTGTGGAGAGCATTCCTAGTCCTCATGTGTGTATTTCTTTGTGCCCAGCACAGAACCCATCCCACTGGAAGGCTCTTGACCAATGTTTAGAGTGATGGTAAAAATATATCGATGAAACCAATAAACAGAGAACTACAGTTTTGGGTCAAGCTTTGCATTTTAAATTTAATGAAATATGGTAGACAATTCCTGAGATCCAACCCCAGGCAAATAAGAACCAAGGACATAATAAAAGAAAAGGATAACTCTTTCCGTAGTTAAACAATTTTAGTTTTAGTTTGTTTTAGTTTGTCTAGTATACCAACAAATGTTTACTCAAGGCACAAAGAGCTTTTTCTTAGAAAGGAAACCATAGTCCAAATAAATAACATCCTCCAAATTTGACTGAGAAGGGTGCCAGACCTTCCCCAAGTATCTGAGTCCAACCAGTCACCTGTGTTTTCAACAGGGAGGAAGGGAAGCCCTGTATTTACTTTGCTGAGATCTGCCCACAGAATATTTACTTTTGAAGAAGCAGAATAAAGAAAGGGCTGAATATGTTCTATCTAACTTTTATACTATGTGAACTCAGCAGCCACTGGCGTCCAAGTACTTACCATTTCAGAGTTTGTAGCTGTTAGTGAACAAATCCATATTACTTCCAGGTAGAATTTCCATTCTACCATGCTGTGCTTCTGTCCTGGCCATTCTTTGTCTGTCTGTCTGTCTGTCTGAAAGCTCAGCCCTGAGTTCATGTGAAGGAGGGAGGGAGGGACAAACCCAAGATCCCCTTGTGAGGATGGATCCAGGATCTGCAAGAGCTGAAACTTTGACAATTTTTGGAGTAATTTCTAAGTAAAAGAATGCAACGTTAAGAATGAAAAGTGAACACTTATTTAGAATGAGAATAGAAATCATCACAACAACATTTTTAGTAACTAACTACTGGACATGTCTTTATAATTTTATTTAAACATTTATTTTAGCTATATAGTCTGTGTTTTCATATGACAACAATTTTGTTGTATTTTCTATAGAGTGAATAGGCAGATTATTCAGTATTTTATCTAGCAGATTTAATGAAAAAAAATTATTTTTATTACTGATAACTTAGAAAAATTTCTTCCAGCTTCTTAACTTGTGATTGGTAATGCCAAGAAAATGTTTAACATTGCAGAATTTGGCAAATCACTATCATGTTTCTTTCATATAGGAACTGGAAGATTTCAGGGAATTTAAGATGTTCTTGTAAGTTTACATCTTAAATACTCTTTGAATCAATCACATCCATGTCCTCATTTTTCTGGTACATTATGCATTTTATGTCATTATCATCCATGCCAGTATTTTGTGTCAAATCAGCAAGAAAGTTAAATCTTTTCTCAGTGTATTCCTATGATTCACTTTTCTTCATTAATTGGATTATCAAATGATCCAAGAGCTTATTACTTATCATTACTTCTGCTTGAAATGTATTCCTTCTCTCCTCTTACTGACTTACTGCTTTTGGTATGATCTAATTTTATTTATTTTTTGTTACAATTTGCTTCTTGATGTTAGGATAATATCTATTGATTTTATTACTCATCTTTATTGTTTTTAGCTTATATTTCATTATTGTTTTCATCTGAATATTCTCATAGTTCTTTAAGTTTAGTCATAAGGGTATAATTTCTCCTTTGTTGTATTACAACATTACAAAACATCTTTGGATGTTGGCGGGAAAGAGGAAACAAGTTGGATTATGACCTTAACCTAGCACCCAGTTTGAGCCAGCAGGGACCTTGGGAGGGTGAGCTGGGAGTTTCACGGGGGTTACTTGTGAACATAAATATTTGTTGGAGGTGGGGGCAATTAATTTGGGTTGGAATTGCTACTGACTTGTCAAAGCAACCCAAAGAAAGGGAATATCAGGATTAGAAACCAAGATGAGGATGTCAGAACAGAAGTGAAGTAGATTCTCCTTAGTGAGTGAGAGGGATGGTTTAAACAAGAGGCAACTACTATGGAAAAGACAGGCTGGTCAGGAAGTCATGAGGGAATGCTAGAGGCCACAAGAGGGTGGTTAGGCTGGAGTATATTCAAGATGGGAGCAGAACCAGGATTCCTCCAGCAGTTGGAAGAGGGCCTGACAGCATTGTAGTCACTGGGGTCTTGTTGATGGTGGGTGAGGTTTTTTTTGGGAAGTCCCAGGTAAGAGAAGATTCCTTCCTTCTTCATGAGGCCGTGAGTAATGTGGAATCCTAGATTCTCCCGAGGGTCCTAATGGGCTTGGTTTTTCTTTTCTTTTCTTTTTTAAAAAATATTTTATTTATTTATTTATTTGAAAGTTGGGGGAGGAGCAGAGGAAGAAAGAAAAGACCAAGCAGACTCCACCCTGAGGGAAGAATCTAATGGGGGCACCATCTCAGGACCTTGAGACCCTTACTTGAACCAAAACCAAGAGTCTGGTGCTTAACCGACTAAGCCACCCAGGTGCCCTGGGCTGGGTTTTTCTAAAGAAGCAACAATGTATAATTAACCATGAATTTTGGAGTCAGAAAGATCTGGGTTTGTATCCTGATCATTTAACATCTTATCAGCTAATTCCCATTCTTCAAAAATTAGGATAATAGTACACATTTTGAAGATAGATACTACATAAATCTTATAAAATAATATGATGGTGAGCATAATAAATTCCATAGTTGAATAATCTAGAATGTATGTGGATTGTTAAAAGTGTTATAGGTTTTTTTTTTTTTTAAGAATATATTTATTTATTAGAGAGAGAGGGAGAGCACAAGCCAGGGGAAGAGGAACAGGAAGAGGGAGAAGTGGGCTTCCCGTTGAGTAGGGAGCCCAACATAGGGCTCAATCTGAGGACCCTGAGATCATAACCTGAGCCAAAGGTAGATGCTTAACCGACTGAGCCACACAGGCACCCTGATTTTGCTGTATTTTCATTAACTTAATTATTATTTCCCAAATGAAAAGAATGACCTAAGATTGAATTATCTGAGAAAGGTCTTAGAATTCTGAATTTCTGCCCTGGCCTGTTTGCTTGTACTGTCAATGCTGTGTTACATACACATACCCATACTTTAAAGGACATCATCAAAAAATAGAGCCAGGTCTTTGACCTAATTCTAGAGTTTAAAGAAAATATCTGAGTTCTGATTCCCTCAACTTAAAAAAAAATTTTTTTTAAACAAGTAGATCTCTGTTACTAATGCAGTGATTCCTGATTTTGGCAATGAGTCTGTTTTAGTTCTTGGTGTATTGATGCTCATTGGTTCTAGTTTCTTGGATTGTTTTGTTAATATTGCTCAATTTTCTTTTATTCCATTATTTGAGTTTATTCTTTTGATGTGCTCTCCTGTTATGTAATCACAAGTTCAGCTGCAAGACCTCAGGTGTTCCATCCTCTCATGAAGAAGTGAGTTGACTCATTTAGAGCATGTTCTCCTGAAATTAAAGCCAGGAAGATGTGTTGGACAAAGGTGTCCTCTTATACTTCTTCACCTTCCACCTTTCCAGTGTGTGTGATAGTTTTACCTTGAGAAAGTAAGGAAATAGGAGCAAAAGTTTCTATTTGGGACATAAACCTAGGTTACATTAGACCAGGAATTGCCCACAGAATATTATTAGGCATCTTTCCCTGGAGAATGGTGAAGGAAAAGCCTTCCTGATCATGTTTGTTGTCGATATAAAGTCTGCTTTGGTTTTGAAATCAATGATGACTCATTTAGCAGTGATTTCAACCTACTTATAGAGACCCAATTCCTCCAAAAATTCCCTTCCTGAAGGCACAGGAACCTCAGTAAAATAAACAAATGTATCCAGTAACAACTATTTCTCAATATCTCTGTTTGGATCCAATGAAGGAACCAGCCCGTGAAAGGTCAGTCCCTTTTCTGATAACATGATCATGGACAGAGGGACCCTCCACATGCCGGCTGTCCCCTAGCTAGCAAGATGATGTGAAATCACTCAAAGTTGTGAGCCCTGCTCACGGTGAATGCTTTGGTACCCATCTTGTTTGGTTAGATGATACTTTAAGACCCAACCTGGTATTTATAACTTCTTCCATAAAAAGGAGGCAAGCAAAAGAAAAGAGAGAGAGAGAGAGAGAGACAGAGAAAGAAAGAAGGGAGGGAGGGAAAGAAGGAAGGAAGGGAGCGAGGAAGGAAGGAAGGGAGGAAGGAAGGAAGGAAGGAGAAGGAAGAGAAAAAGGGAGGAAGACTGGTCTTTCAATGGCCAAGTCATAACTTGAGAAGGTCATTCGCTTTATCATGCTTCATTTGTCCTGAGCAAGGAATACCAGATTAGAAGAATATTCTGCATTGTGTCCTGAGTGGAAGAATACAGTAATACCCTTTCTATATTTTCCCTTTTTTGTTTGCAACCCTCAATGCCCTATCTTTTTTAAGTGGCTGGTGCCGAGTGGCCAATTTAATTAAACCACACAGGAGGACAGGGAGGATTTGGATAAGCCATTGTGCAATAGTATGTCATTGTCACCATGGGGGCCATATGAGAATGTGGATGACTCATAGCAAAACTGATCTATGACCAGGAAGCACAAACCTCCTGCCAATGAAGTATCAACTGAATAGGCTCTGAATACTGAGAGATGCATTATAATTAATAAGAACAAAATTAAAATGACAACAAACAACACATTTGACTTTCTACCATGATTTCTTGTCCGGGAAAATAATATCTCCTACAGAAGGTGAACCAGACTGGAAGGAGCCCCTCTCCAGGTGAGAATGTAACACCTTCCTCAGGCATGTGAATAGTAAACACAGTGCATGGAAATTTTAAATGGAACAAGGAACATGTGGCTCTCCTCACATGGATCTGTGGCTTTTTGCCATCTGATGTCTTATCAGCGAAGCTTCTATTGCAAGAGATGGAAACAATCTGAGAAAGAGTTTATTGCTGATGTGACAATCCCAGACTCCAGGGGCTACTAGTTACCACAGTGCTGTCATCACATTCCCTTTCTCTCTGTGCACAACCTAGCTCTGCTCACCTTCATCAGTCATCATTCTCAGAGGCTTTCCCTTTGGGGTTGTCATGACTACATAGCTCTAGGCCTCCCTTTTTCTCACCTTCAAACCTCGGGGTGGGGGGGAAGACATCAGGTCACTTTTCAAGAAGTCTCAGTGAAAGTCATCTCATTGGTGCCATTGTATTATATGCTCATTGTGGCCAAACCTGCAATGCTTTGATTGAAGAAGTGGGTCTTCCAACAAAAAGTTGGGGCTGTTGGCAGAGGAAAGGAGAATGAATGTTAAGGAGGCAAATAACAATTGTCAATCTGTGAAGCCAGGGCTATTATTTCTAGGCCCTTGTTTTTGGACAGCCTCTGACTTTCTTATCTGGGATAAGTTCAGAACACATGAGGTAGAAAAGAAAGCATGGGCTTGGGGCGCCTGGGTGGCTCAGTTGGTTAAGCCGCTGCCTTCGGCTCAGGTCATGATACCAGTTTCCTGGGATCGAGTCCCACATCGGACTCTGCTCAGTGGGAAGCCCGCTTCTGCCCACCCCCCTGCTTGTAATCTCTGTCAAATAAATAAATAAAATCTTAAAAAAAAAAAAAAAAAAAAGAGAGAGAGAGAAAGCCTGGGCTCTTTCCTGAAGGCTGGTTGGCAGCTAGACTAACTCCAAACTCCTGCTCCTCTCTTCAGCTGACACTGCCTACAGGAGAAGTTTGGTATGAGTGGCAATTTTGTAACATGCTTCTTTCTGATACATGGGGAGAAGTATGGGGGCAAGGGTTTTCCTGCAATAGCAGGCATATAAGAAAAATTGGTGTTCATATGATCTTTCTTTCCCATCGGGTGTTTGGTTACTCATCAGAGGCCCCCATTTTAGCATCTAACCATTCCCAGACCAGTAAAGTTCTATGCTTTTTCTTTCCTCCCAATCCTTGTCCCCAGATGAAAGGCAGAGGAGCCACAATACAGGGAATGACCTTCTCAAGGAGGAATCTGGCAGTGGTTCTTCTTTCTGGTTGGCCAAAAGAAAGTTTTGGGCTATTTGATTTGGTGATTACAACAAAGCAGAGGGAATTGACTTTTGCTCCCTGTTCCTTGAAAAGAAACGAATAGAATAATATCATTGTTTTCTTTGAGCATTCCATAGTTTTGAGAGAGGTTTGGTCACTGTTAAGCCCATATATATATATATATGGGCTTAAATATATATATATATATATATATATATATATATATATATATATATATATATGGGCTTAAATATATATATATATATATATATATATATATGAAAGGTATATATTCATATATATATATGAAAATGAATATATATATTTCACACGAAGACTGACCAGACTTTGTCTAGAGTTTCCCTTGATTTCTTATCTCTTAATTAGGTTCTTGATGCAAGTTCCACTGGATGGTTATGGCAGCTATATGGCAGCTATAAAGACCTTCCTAATGAACAGTCATATGGCAGTTGTTGGCATCTTTAAAAGAGCTACAGGGAAGTGCAATAGGCTAACACAGTGACACTTTAAATTTTTATTGATTGTACAGCTGTTTGATCCAACTGAACTACAGTGGTGGCTAATGTGACCAAGGGGGATGGTGCTAGAATGGGAGGAACTAAGAAGATCCTATTTGAATTGTTCTCAAATCTTCATCCTATATTCACTTTTGGGAATATTTCTTCTTTCTTGCCAAGTATTGACAACTCCTTCTCAGAAAACCATAACACAGCCTTCCTGGAATTATTAAGATGTGTGATAGCATGACTTAGAGATGCTGTGTCCAGTTAGCCTCATGATGCAATAACTAGACTGTCACCCTTTTCAAGAAATAAAGGTGTAAAAATATCATCTATCAAAACTTCAGCCTGACAATCAGGCTACCTGAGGAAAATTATTGGTTGTAAATCATCCCAGAAGAGGATGAATTCATTCCATCATCTGGAGGGAGACTAATCATGAGTCTGTGTCATTCCAGAGAGATAAGAATGTATGGCACATATTCTTTAGTTTTTAAAATCTTCTATTAAATTCCATTTCCAAATTTAGAAAATTCACACATGTTCTCTATAACTAGTGAAATACTATAAAGAAAGAAGGGAAAAAATTAATCATCTCTCTCAATGTCTTTGCATTTCTACCTCTGCTCCTCTAAGGTAACCAGTGAAGACCTGTTGTGTAGCTTTTTATATCTTCCCTCAAGTTAACACACGTATGTATTATTGTGACTTTTAAAAATTGGGATCACACTGGGACTCCTGGGTGGCTCAGTTGGTTCAACATCCGACTCTTGATTTTGGCTCAGGTCATGATCTCAGGGTTGTGAGATTGAGCCCCACGCTGGGTTCCACATTGAGTGGGGAGTCTACTTCTCTCCCCCTACACCCATGCTCTCTCTCTCTCTCAAATAAATAAATCTTTTTAAAAAATTAAAAAATAAGATTACACTGTATACAATTTTATGCAAACTTGATTTCCTCACATAACAGTTTGCTACAGATACCCCTCCAGATCAAAATAGCCAAGCCACATTTTTTCATAGCTTCATTGTAGTCCATAGTATAGATCTATCAGCATTTACTCAACCTCCATTTGATAAATACTCAGGAAGTTTCTGGGTTTCCACTTTTAGATATAATGCTGCAATGAATATTCCTTTTTAAATAGATCATTATGAACTAGTATTCCTTCTTCCTGCCCCACAGGACCTAGTCTTAAAGGTGGGGTTGCTGGGTCAAAGGTCATGTGTCTGTGAATTTTTAAAAGCTATGGTCACCTTTTTTCCCAAAAAGTGTGGTAATTCCATTCCAATGGCAGTGTGTGAGAATGCTTGCTAGCACAGAATGTTACAGGTTTTTAATTAAGCAATTAAGAGAAATATTATCAATCTGAAGGGTGGGAAAAATGGCATCTCCTTATGACTTAGTGGGATGCTACTTTGTATTTGGAAAAGGCTCTCTTACCCCTTTTACTGGGGGTAAGAGAGGGGCTGGTGTGGATCTCTTTCAAGTCTCTTGTCTTGTTCCTAGCTTTTTGCTGACTATCCCCCTACACTCAGTGAAGGCCTGTGAAAAAATTAGGTAGGTGTCAGCTTGCTCTGTGACTAGAGCTCACTGGTATTCTCATCTGTCAAATTAGCTCACACATAGCTAACAGTTTATGAAATTTTGAGTGGTTTCTCCTTATCTCTCTCCATGGCAGATTCCTCCTCTTGACTATGCCAGGGATGAAAGAAGCCATAGGTTATTCTTTCCTAGGGAAGTGCTTATCACTTTCTGGAATTTACTTTGTTTAGATTTGTGTCCTAGCCTCTCTGATGAGTTTTAAAGCTATCATTAGTGGTTTCTTTAGCTGGTTCTCTATATTAGCGGAAAAGGATGATCTCTTGTGACTTTCTACATTCTAAATGGAGGCCTCATACTTGGGAATATTTTTAAAAATGGTGCTACTGGAACCTGCTCATTAGCCTCTTGCTAATATGTTTGTCATTTTTAGGGTTTTGTGATAGAAGTTTAA
The DNA here is from genome assembly GCF_030435805.1 of Mustela lutreola. NCBI lineage: Eukaryota > Metazoa > Chordata > Mammalia > Carnivora > Mustelidae > Mustela > Mustela lutreola. The sequence goes on from NC_081297.1 coordinate 95,756,352, forward strand.
CAATACCAAATGACTGACCTTAAATCAGGAAATAGCACCGGGAAGCTGAAATTCCAGTCTTTGAAGACCCTATCACCTGTAGTCATGAAGATGGGGAGTCTTCTAAGCTGGTATTTGTCCTGACCTCAATGGCATACTTAGCAATGTTGTGTTCCTGCTGCTCACTTTCGCAGTGGTCTCTGCATGAACATCTCTACAGGCCTTCCAGGGTCTGTTGACTGGCCTACTCTAGCTGAAGGCAGTATGGTTGACTCATTAAATAATTCTGAAATCAGCCATTAGGTCACAAAATTTTAATGAAAGTAGAAGAAGAAAAATAGCATATCCTCTTAGAAGTTCATTCCAGTCAAGCCATAGATACCCTCTAAGAAGTGTTGTCATACTGTATATCTCCCTCCCCACCCTCACCCTTGGCAAGGTAGCAAATTCTGGGAAAGTTAATAGCTTGGAATGTTGTGTTTGATAACATTATATTCTGCTTTAGTAACAAAGCTCCTTGGAGAAAGTTGAAGTTGAAGACAAAGCAATAGACTATCAGTTAAGATTAGGTTTGGCTGTGTGTGACAAAAACCCCAAGATAGCAGTGGTTTACACATGATAATGGGTCATTTCTCTTTCAGACAGAAAAGCCTTAGTTCTGGACTAAGTATTAGTGCTGGACTAAATCTTAGTCCAGAACATTGTTTCATGTCAGAGACCCAGAATCCCTTTATCTTATTGCTCAGCTATGTGGGACCTTGGGCTCATGGTTCAAGATGGTGTCACCCACATTCTAAAAAACAAAAACAGAAGAAATATAAAGAACCTGGGGAAAGAATGCAGGTAAGCTATCTCTTAGAGAAGGTTCTCTAAGGCTGTTCAATGCATTCCTACTCATTTCATTAACAATAACTTTTTCATATGGCAACACTTAGTTGAATGAGAGGTTGGGAAACACAGTCTTTATTGCAGGCAGCTATTTGTCCAGAGAAAAATCAGTTGTGTTACCATAGAGGAAGAGGAGAATGTGTTTTGGGAGTCAACTAGCAGTCTTGGTTGTGAATCAACTTTCTGGGGAAGAACATTATAGAGTTCCAGTCTAGTCTTGGATCTTGAAACCATTTTGAGGGGGAGAGCACTGAATATTCCAATAACTGCCCCCCTTTCCTATTAACTACGTGGCTCTATAGAACCAGAACAGTGGTATGTTCAGAGAAGAGCATCCAAGATAACAAAAGTACTAAAAAATCATGCCACATATGGAACAGCTGAAGACACTGAGCTGCTTTAGCTTAGAGGAAAGAAGAGTTGGCAATGACACAGGGTTTTCACATATTTGAAATACTGTCTTGGGGAAGGTCTGGATAGACCTGGATGGCAGAATCTAGCCAGTGGTTTGATGTTACAACTAGAGTAATATGAGTTCAACATATAGAGGGAAATTCTAATCATAAGAAGTGTCTCAGAAGGTGGTAAGCATACTTTTATTGTCATCTGCCGATCACTGATAGTTGCTGAGGACAAAATAGTCAGTAAAGAAGGCCTGATTCTTGCCCTGATGACACCTACAATTTGGTGAAGAAGACAGAAATTGATTATATAATCACACATAAATATAAAAGTACATCATAAAGGGTCTTACACTATTGGCTCTGGGAGAAGCAAGGGACCGTCAACTATTTGTAGACCTCATATAGAGATGATCTGTGCTCATGCGGGGTCTCAGCTAAATGACTTGTGGTCTCTTCTGGTTCATTTCCAGAAATGTGTTTTAGATAGTTCTGCACTGGGAAGAATGGAGGAGATTTAACTTGGAGGGCAACTGAATTCCAGAGCTATGGAACTGCCAAAAAGGACTTTCTGAAGTTCCACACTAGGTTAACCTAACTAAACCAGATTGTGCTAATCTTTTGATAGAGCAGGTTGGTGGAACACATGTAAATTCAATGACTTGAGAACTTGAAGACTTGAAATAGTCAGTTTTGGAGATTAAAGACCCTGTAAAATTTCTGAAATTTCTGAAAAGTTTCTGAAAATTCTGAGAAGTTTTCCCACTGAGGACTTAAAAAAAACAAAACAAAACAAAAAACAAACAAAAAAAACCCCAACTCCATTTGCCCAAGAAAACAAGCAGGAAAGAAATCATAAAACTCTTTTTCAGTTCTCCCAATGTCTAAATATATCAATATACAAAACATGATAATTTTATGAGTGAAACAAGTTATACATAATGCATTTTTATGTTCCTAAACGAACAGCATGACTTTATATCTGTAAAGGGCACTAAAAATAAGTTTTGCATATATTTCAAACCCCTGCCCCCAAATTTTCTTTGAAGAAAAAAAATTTTTTTGTTTCTCCATGGTTTAAATTTTCTGAATCTAGTCTGTTCCTTTGTTCTTGCTGCCTTGTAGCTTGTGTTCTATTCCTGTAAAGTTTAGTGGTATGAAATTAACTGTTCTTTTAGCCTAACTGATGTATAACGTTTAACTCTGTATAATGCCTCACATTTGCCTGTTAGGGTGTCTAGAGAGCTAAGGATTGGGGATGATTGTTCTGTCAAGAGTGTTAGCCAAGGTGGGCTGCTCATTTCTTCCCAGCTTTAGTTTCTGTGGTGGCCTGCCAGGCACACTGACATGCAGCAAGTTTATCCAAAGGACTTAAGAACCATACAGCTAGAGAGTAATTTGTCTTCCTGACATCCCTGGGAGGCACTCAGGCAAAGAAGCCTGTTACCACTGTGGGGCATTGGCAAGAGGATCAGCTTGGAGTCCGGACAGAGTGGTTAGGGGCCAAGAGTCTTGGGCTGTGCCATTCACTCTGTGGGACCATGGACAGGTCCCTCACCATCACTGAGCCCTCTGTTTGCTCACTGAAGGATAAGGGTGGTAGACAAAAACTCCATGGTCCTCAGAGGTTCTCCCAGTCCATGAATCTATTATCCTGACCCCACAGTCCAAAGTTAGAAGGTCAGAGGATTGATCTAAGGTTATACAATAGATTCATGGGAGCATTGTGCCTTCCTGGTTCTGAATGGCACTGCAGTCTTTTGGATAGATGTGATTTATCCAGGTAAACATGCTGGAAAATCTCAGTTTACCATGGGAAGGAGTGAAAATCAGTCTGGGGAAAAGCAGGGTTGAGGGAAGAGTAAGTTCTTCCAGTGCCAGAAGGATTCTGTGACTTCATAGTAACCATTTCCATGCCTACTTTAAGCTGTGTCACCTTGATATCTTTTAGGGAGTAGAGTTGGAGAAGGAATGGTCCCTCAGTGTCTGGTGCTGTTTTGTTGGCTTATTTCCTTCAAAAGCCTTCCCTTGAAAGCCTGGCTTAGTTTGTAATATGCCAGCTTGCTCCTGGCTTTGAGCTATTCCTGACCAATGTAATAATGCCTGGGCTACTTTCCCTGCCATGGTGATGAAAATGGGCTGAGTTGCTGGGTGGCATTTCTGTCCTAGTGGCATAAGAGTCCTTGGGGCTCCTTTGCCCTTCCAGAAATGACTCTGAGGGCAGTATTGCCAAGAGGCTGCCAGGGAGTCTGGCCTTGTTTTGTCTCCAGACTGGTTGGCAAACCTAAGAGGCTGAGATGAACATCTGAATTTAGGAGTGCTTAATGCTGATTTAAAACTTAAGCTGTGTTCTTGGAACTAACCTGCATCTATAAACTTTTGAGTGGATTGCAATCAATATGTAAAATGAACATACGTGCTCTTTCAAAAATGACTAATCTCCACTCAACCACACTATTTCCTTTCTTGCTGCCCACATTCTAACACCACAAGGGTGGTTCTATTTATTGTCAATAAAAGCACTTCTTAGATTTCTTAGATCTGAAAATGAAAAGAAATGCCTCAGTTTGTGTATGAAGTGATGTGGGTTATTATGCATGCAGAAAGTAATTTTGAAAAATTGGAAATAACCTAAACTTCCATCAAGGAAGCATTGATAATTTATGGTAATTCACAAATAAAATACCAGGCAACACTTTAAATGATTATATAGGTATCTTTGTTGATAAAGAAAACTAGTCTGACATGTCAAATAAGGAGTTTTAGGGGCGCCTGGGTGGCTCAGTGGGTTAAAGCCTCTGCCTTCAGCTCAGGTCATGATCCCAGGGTCCTGGGATCGAGCCCCTCATCAGGCTTTCTGCTCAGCAGGGAGCCTGCTTCCTCTTCTCTCTCTCTCTACCTGCCTCTCTGCCTACTTGTGATCTCTGTCAAATAAATAAATAAAATCTTTAAAAAAAGGGAGGTTTAAACTTCAAAACTATATGTAATAGGTAATCCTATTTTTGCAAAAATGGTAGGTATGCAAATGTGTAGTATATATAATTTCTGCATCTATACTATAAGCGTTGAGAAAAGTCTGGAAGAGGGGACTCACCTAGGCATCTGTAGTAGAGGGACAAGAATAAACTCTGGTGTCCACGTGGCCTTAATATGTTTACTACATTATTTAGGTATTGTCTCTGACTTCTGATGCTCTGAAAATTTAAACAGTGGCCAATTATGGGTGATGGAATATGAGTGATTTGTTTTCTGCTCACCAGAATGATTTTTTTTCCCTACAACGAACATTTATTACCTCTGTGATAAAATAGTAAAAATAAGGAAAAGGGATTCAGGAGAACATTCTTTGCCTGGGATGTTTTGGTTGACATTAATCTGAGTCTTATTTCTAGTTCAAACTGTTGAATCAACATCCTCCCCTTACTCCTTTTTGGCTCTAAGTTTCATATACTCCATATATGATTTTGCATAATCATATCCTTTTCCAAGTAATGGGAGATGTCTTGACACATGGCAGATTGGGCAGAAACTTCCAAAAAAAGAGTTGTTCCTTCTCCATTTGGGTGGATAATACCGATCTGGAGGGCGCAAACATTGTCTGGGAAGCCAGAGGAGAAAACCAGAAGTAGCCCAAGAAGGAAGACAAGGTTGATAATGTGGAGGTTTAATCATCACTGTGGAGAACTGAATTACTGTTCTTAATCTTTCACAGCATTCAAAGAGAATTAATCCTCAACATCTTTGCTCTGGGCTTTGTGGTTGCTTTCTACCCCTTCACTCTGGGTTTGGTCAAGAAGAATGTTAATGCATGGGACTTGCCAGAGGCTTGAAAAGAGCCTGTGCATTCAGACTGCTCTTTTTATATATCAGTGACCAACCACTAGAACTTCCTCCAGGTAGCTGTTGCCCAGCGAGCCTGGGCCCCAGAATAAACCAACATGCCTATAGCCATATCTATGGTCTGGAGCCAAGTATAGCTGAACGGCAGCTTGAAGCAGAGCTCCCCAGTCTCGCCTCGTCTAGACCAGCTGCATCACAGTCAGTCTTGCAGTCTTGCGAGTATGAGACTAAATCTTTGTTGTTTTAAGCCACAGAGATTGGGGGGTGGTTTATTACGTAGGCTTATTGAGGTACTAGCTGACTGGTGTACTGGTCTGCATTAAACAGACTCTCTTGAGTCCCTGCTGGCTAAAAGGGGATTTCTGGCTGCTTTTGCATAATAGGTATTCAAGAACTATCCAGAGATGTTATGATGATAACCTGGGAAGGAAAATAATATGGTCAACGTGACTTCCCATCCTTGTTAACCAACTGCCACTATTTTTTCTTCCAGGGAAAATGTAGCTTTCTTTACTTGGTTATAAATGCATTCCAGCCTCATTTGAGCTCTTTAAATTAAGGATTATGTTGCTAACATTCTAGCTCTCAGTCCGTAATTCAGTCTGCTGTTAATGCCTGACTAGTGAGTGAGTTATTACGAACCAGCCAGGAAGCCCAGACTATACCACGGACTCTGTATTGTCTGTCAACGCTACTGTTTTTCAGAGGACCTCTTTTCTCCCATTTTAGCCTCACTGTTAGTGTGGAGCTCATGGTAGACAATGGTAGCAGAAAACTCCCAGACATGGTGGCAGGCAGACTGGATGTATTTTGCTTTCTGTCCAAGAATTTTGCAATCTGGGGGTTTCCTGGAAGCCAGGATTGCGTTTCGATTCCCAAGTGCAAGCGTTATCCAGATTCACCCTCTCCTTCTGTGCTTGGCAGGAAATGTAGAACTCCCTTGGATGCTTGCCTCACGTGCCATTAATTGTTAATGCTCGTTAGATGGTGACAACACAGTTCCAGGGAGGTGGGGCGCTCTCGAGGAACACAGACTTAGAGACATGAACAGGGAGAGGTCATCTGACAGCTTTCCGTAACAAGGAAGTGAGGACCAGTCAAGGGCTCAACCCAAAGCCCACCCAGAAGTTTTAGGGCTGGAGCTGGGTGCTGGCAACGCCTCCCCACACTGGCTTCTCTTGGTTTCCATAGGTCTCTACCTTTCCTATTTTCTCTGAGAGTGAATTTACTTATGGGGCTCACTCTTTAAATCAATGAACTTAAAAAAATTATGAAAGTCATAAATTGTCTGTGTGGGCAGTTTGGAAAATACAGAAAGGAGCAAACAAAACACGAAAATCACCTGCCATCTCACAACATAGACATCGTCACTGCTGATGTGCTTCCGTATTACCCGACCACACAGTCTGGTGTTTGGCATATGGGTCATTTCATTTAAGAATTTTGTAGGGGGCGCCTGGGTGGCTCAGTGGGTTAAAGCCTCTGCCTTTGGCTCAGGTCATGATCTCAGGGTCCTGGGATCTAGCTCCACATCAGGCTCTCCGCTCAGTGGGGACCCTGCTTCTTCCCTCTCTCTCTGCCTGCCTCTCTGCCTACTTGTAAGCTCTGTCTGTCAAGTAAATAAATAAAATCTTAAAAAAAAAAAAAGAATTTTGTAGAAATCATTTTTATTACCCACTTCGTATTCTTTAATAATCCTCAATTTTAATTACTGAAAAAACAGTCCAGTGTTACCTTTTCCACTATATTTGGATGTTTATTTTTCCTCCAATTTTTACTGTCATAATGTTGTGACGAGAATTCTTTCCTGGATGGGGAATAAGAGTTAACTTTTAAAAGTTCCAATATTGCGTAGTGAGGTGGGCACAATCAGTACATTGATGTTAACAAATAAGTTTATATTACATTTTTGATAAGCACTATGGCAGTCATTAAACACTTTCATATGTTTTGAATAACAAATTGTTATAGTCCAAGGAAATAATTTGAAATATAACCAAAAACCTATGTTTAAAATTTCCTTTGCAACATTTTGTTTTTAATAACAGTGAAAGATTATAAAGATAAATTCCCCATATCAGGCATTTAGTTCAATAAATGATGGTATATTCCTCTGATTGAAAATGGTACTTAGAAGGGTTTTAAATAATAATGTAAAATGTTGGTGTCAGTGTAAAATAATGGTACAAAATTGCGTGTATTTTATGAGTTTGAAACAACACACACAGGAGAGAACTCTACCAAATATTAGTGAAAGACTGAGTGAGTGATGTTCTTCCCCTCTTCTCTGTACATTTTGCATCATCTTAAGTGTATTACTTTTATAATCAGGAAAAATTGTGTTGTCGTTCTTTATACTCACATATTAGAGATGAGGTCACTTCCAGGGAAGGAAGGTATGACTGGTCTGTGAGGGTTCTACTTCCTTCCTAACAAGAAATATTCAGAGCATGGTAGAAGTCATATCCCAGCACTCTCACCCCTATAAACAAGATCAGTGCCTCATTGTGTAAGGCTTAACTTGATCTGACCTCCGGTTTTGTTTTCCTGAGTATATTTTTCTATTTTTCCCTAATTCAATTTTTCTAGCTTTCAGACATTTCAATGCTTTCTCCAGAATGAACAAAAGTATGTATGTTGGGCTTAGCCCCTAAATTTATCTCTTAATTTATTTTTTTGTTTCAGATTTCAAGTAATTTTATTTTGCAAGTTGTGTGTGTGTATGTGTGTGAGTGTCTGTACAATTTTGTTGAGATACAATTCACATACTCTGCAAGTCACCTACTTAAAATGTATACTTAGTGGCTTTTAGTATGTTCACGGAACTGTGCAACCATCATGGGAATCAATTTTAGACTGTTTTCATCACCCTGCCAAAAACCTTGAACCTCTTTTTTTTTAAGATTGTATTAGAGAGAGAGAGTCAGCATGAATCAGTGGGGCATAGGGAGAGGGAGGAGAGAATCTCAAGGGGAATCCTTGTGGAACCTGACATGGGGCTCGATCCCAGGACTCTGAGATCATAACCTGAGCTGAAACCTAGAGTTGACACTTAATGACACCACCCAGGTGCCCCAACCTGTACTTCTTAATAGTCACTCCCATTTTCTCCAGTGTGCTCAACCCAACCACCCTGGGTAGCCCACTAACCTACTTTCCGTCTCTATAGATTTGCCTATTCTGGACATTTTGTATAAATGAAGTCATTCAATATGTAGCCTCTGGGACTGGCTACTTTGACTCAGCATAGTGGTTTTGAGGTTCATCTGTGTTATAGCATGTATCAGTACTTAATTCCTTTTTACTGCCAAATAATATTCTATTATAGGGATTTAATCAGAGTTTATTTACCTCTTCATCATTTGGTGGACATTAGATTGTCTCCACTTTTTGGCTATTATGAGAAACGCCGCTGTGAATGTTGCATGCTAGTTTTTAATGTGAACATATGCTTTCATTTCTCTTGGGTACTTTGTAAGAGAATGCGATTGCTAGCTCATGTAATAACTCTATGTTTGACCTTTTGAGGAGCTGCTATAGTGTTTTCCAAAGTAGCTGCACCATTTTCCATTCCTGCAACAACATATGAAGGTTCTGCTTTCACCACACTGTTGCCAGGGCTTACTATAATCTCTCTTTTTGATTATAACCATCCTAGTGGATATGAAATGCTATCTCATGGCTTTGATGTGCATTGTTCTGATGATTAGTGAGTATGAACATCTTTTCATGTGCTTATTGGCCACTTTTAGATCTTTGGAGAAATAGCCATCAGATCTTTTGTTTATATCTTCGTTAGCTTATTAGTCTTTACTATTGAGTTGTAAGAGTTCTTTATATTCTAAATGTAAGTCCCTTATCGGGTATATGATTTGTAAATATTATTTCTCATACCGTTGGTTTTGTTTTTGTTTTTAATGTTTATTCGAGAGAGAGCGAGCACGCATGAGTGGAGGGAGAGGCAAAGGGAGAGAATCCTTACGCTGACTCCCTGCTGAGAATGGAAACCAATGCAGAACCCAACGAGGGGCTCAATTTCGCACCCATGAGACCATGATCTGATCTGAAGCCAAGAGTCGGATGCTTAACCGACTGAGCCACCCAGGTTCCTCACTGTGGGTTGTTGTTTTTCTTTCTTGATGGTGTCCACGGCACAAAAGTTTTTAATTTTGGAGTCCAATTTGTCTATTTTCCCCTTTTGTCATTTGTACTGCTGGTGTCGTTTCTAGGAAGGCTTTGTTTAGCCCAAGACAGTGAAAATCTACTCTTACATTTTCTCCTAAAAGTTGTGTATTGTTGCTCTTATATTTAGGTCTCTCATACATTTCGAGTTAATTTTTGCATATGGTGTGAGGAAAGGGTGGCTATGAACTAAATTGTGGACCACAATTCATGCCAAAGCCTGGACCTCCAATGTGACCACATCTGAAGATAGGGGTTTTAGGAGGTAATTAAGATTAAAAGATGTTACAAGGGTGGGGCCCCAATCTGATAAGACCGTGGCCTTGAAAGAAGAGAAAGAGAGAGATTTTCCTCCACCATGTGAAAAGGCAGCCAGCTGCAAGCCAGGGAGAGGTCTCACCAAAATTTGACCATGCTGTCACCCTGATCTTGGACTTCCAGTCTCTAAAGTAGAATGTAAGTTCCTGTTGTGTAAGCCACCCACACTACAGTATTTTGTTATGGTGGCCTGAGTTGACTAACAGTGGAGTCCAGCCTCCTTCTTTTGCATGTGGATATCCAGTTGTCTCCATACCATTTGGTGAAAGGACTATTCTTTCACATTGCCTTTTCTTGGCTTCAGTTGCTCTTAAACTAGCTCATGACTGAGAATGGAATCCAACCAAATTATCTGTGAGCAGAGGAGAAACAGTGAAATAAATAACATCATTCCCCTCCTCAGTTCTTAAGTAGATTAGGACCTTCTAGAATTTTGGTCTGAAGCTTTGTCTGTGCTAAGCACAAACTTTTCAAGCTCCCTTTCTTTGCCAGCATTTGATAGTACCTTGGTAACCTTGCATCTGTTTCTGTTGGCAGGATAAACAAGTGAGATTAGCCACATAAGACTCCAGCACCTCAAGAAAGGCTGTTCTCCTGTTCTGGAGTTCAGCTGGTGCTACTGTGAGGGGCAAGTTGGGGGAGCGAAGGAAGGAGGAGCCAAAGAGGACATGTGGACAAGTGAATACATATTTACTAACAATTTTAGTTACAAACCTATAGATTTTTACAGAAACCTGAATCCCAACCAAAGAAAGAAAAGCTTTGTCTATCCAGTTCTTTTTCTTCATAGCCCCGGGCCAAGTTTAATTCCTGCTCCAAACCAACACTGAAAGAGAGAGAGAAAAAAAAAAAAAGCAACAACAAGAAGAAACCCTTTGGCTCCCTGCTGCACACAATGGATTCATTGATCTGAGAACAGACTAGTTCAATTGCATGCTTTACCTTGCTGCTGGGAAAAATACAAAAACCTCCTATAAAAACATAGTTTGTGGGAAAAGGTGGGATTACCCAAAAAAGCTTTTCTTTGTTTCTGTGGATACTCTACTCTACAGAGCTCGAGTTGTGTAGTGAACAGGGCATGGGCTAAAAGTCTGGCCTTGTAGGCTGTTCCTGGCTAAGCTACTAATCCAGCCAGTGCGGGCATACCCAGAAGTCTTCTCAGGTTACCTGAAAAAAAAAAAAAAAAAAAGGACACAAGCACAGTGATTCCTCTGTAGGACAATATATTGGATTTGTACCCTTCCGCTTTCAAGGATTCCATGGTGAACCCCCTGGAGACACAGAGGGGAGGAATCTTCCTTCTACTCCTCCACTCTTTGGATTGGATAGAGGACTGAAAATTAAAACCAGCAAGGCTGACACTTCTGTGCAAGTCTCAGTTAGCAATGTGGCCGGGGTCCCCAGTGAGATGAATAATTCTAGGGGGGATTTTCTGTTCACAGCTTCAAAGCTCAGATGAAGTTTGCACAGACCTTTTTGTTCAGGGCATGGCATACCATGGGAATGGTTCAGATTTTCAAATTCTACATGCATTGGTATCTTTGAGAAGGAAAGCAAAGAAACTGACAGACACAGCCCCAATGGAATCTGTCCCCTCTTCCTGATGGAGGAGACAACCTGGCTCAAACTGCACTTGCTTTGTCAAAATACCATTTCTGGAAGCTGACATGGCTTTGGGTCACAGCCCGCTACGAGAATAGCCTTTCTGTAAGATTTAGTAGGTCTGGGTGTGCTTTGTTGCCCCTTCTTTGTGACATCATGCATAACTAGATGTGAATTCAATTCTTCTTGTTGCTTAGGAGATGGGCAGAGTCCCTAAAGTCTGAGAATGTTACAATAGGTGCTAAAGAATTCCACATTATGAAAAAATATCAAGTTGGCCCACTATTGCAGACATGCTAAGAAATGGTTAAAACCCAGGTCTGCTGGCATTAACAGTCACCCACCTGCAAACCTTTAAAAAGAGTTGAGGGTTGCCTGGGTGGCTCAGTCATTCGACATCTGCCTTCGGTTCAGGTCATTGTCCCGGGGTCCTGGGATGGAGCCCCACATCGGGCTCCCTGCTTGGCGGGAAGTCTGCTTCTCCCTCTCCCATCCACCCTGCCTGTGTTCCCTCTCTCGCTGTGTCTCTCTAAATAAATAAATAAATAATCTTTAAGGTGGGGGGGGAGAGTTGAGATGAAGAGCCAGGAGCGAGGATACCTTTGGAGGCAGCTCTTAGAGCATTGTGCCCACTCCCACCCAGGGAAGAGGAATGAGGGGCCTTCCCTTTCCAAGAGAGAGAACTCCAGGGTAAGAGGCTGCAGAGAAATGAAGAGAGAGAGAGAGAGACTGCATGAGGTGTGATTATACGCTTAGACGACGGTGATGATCTCATTTCCTAGATGCTTGATACAGGACTCATGTCAATTTAAAGATTTTATTTATTTGTCAGGGAGAGAGAGAGAGAGAGAGTGAGTGCACAAGCAGGCAGAGCGGCAGACAGAGGCCAGAGAGAGAAGCAGGCTCCCTGCCGAGCAAGGAGCCCCATGCGGGACTCAATCCCATGACCCTGGGATCATGATTTGAGCTGAAGGCAGTGGCTTAACCGATGGAGCCACCCAGGTGTCATGATGGTCAGTTTAGACCTTGTGAGCCTGCTTTTTCTCAGGTTGACCAGGACCCCTCATGGCCTCTTGAGAAGGTCAGGCGCCCTCTCGTCTGGAGGCCCTGCTCATGCCGTACCCGTGCCTTTCACTCCCACTCCCTTCTCTGTGCGGAGTCTACGTTCTTTCCAGTGTGTTTTATCCCAGAGATTAGATCTGCATCTGTGATGAACAATTTCTTGTCTCATTGCTTTTCTCTCTTTTCATGTTATTTGCTTTTCTTAACAGAGGAAACTTGCAACTTCAGTTCAAATTTCCTTTAGCAAAATTTTCCCCAAAGATAAAGTCCTTCTCAGGAGACTACTTGGAACAGGAATCTAGGAGCTTCCTCTTCCCTTCAGTGTGTGGGCTGAGTTTCCTGTTGGCCTGTAAGGTGGAGCCGGCCTATCCCCCAATGGTTCTGGGAGGAAAGGACCCTCCAGGAGGCCTCCCCCCAACTTCTGTTAGTGGAGCCTCACTATGAACTCTGATCAGCCAAGCCCGAGAGTAGCTGCATCTTCTCCTCCCCCGCCACCCCTATTTTTGCCTTTTCAGCCTCAATAACCAGATTCAGTATTGGTTCCACCACGAGCCTAGAAATCATAAGCAAAGACCTAGCCTCCTCCCTGATTTTTGCCTATCTTCTCAGTACACCCTGCTCTATCGTAAACAAAATCTATATTAAAGGCGCTAACTGTGAGCATGGCTTCGAGAAAGCTGGCTTCGAAATGGGCCAAGAGTTCCTTGTTAGGCAGCCAGATAATGGGCGACAGTGTTTGAAGTCGTACCAAGTGTCTGGTTAAAGCAGAGATGGCAAGATAAAAAAACCTGCCTTAGAAACTGGGAATTGGCAGGTGCTAGAATTTTTCCCATGCTAAGCTGCACATAAAGGAAACTAAACTGGTCTGAAGGAAGGAGAAGGGATGAAGGCAGAGAAGACTGGCTCCCAGAATGCAGCTCCGGGTGGGGTCCAATGCCAGTGGGGAGTTTGGTGGCAGAGAGCGGTGGAGCAGGAAACTGGGTCCCCAGGGCCGCAAGGAGGACTCTCAACCCCACACACAGAGCTTAGGCCTGAAGTATACCGAGAAAGGAGGCTTGTTCAAAAAAGGCCTATACCAGGCAGGAAAGCATGGCAAAGCATGGTGGACAAAAACAGCATTCAAGACTCACTCGGCCTTGCAGTGGATTAGCTGGTGACCTTGGTTAAGTTACTTATCTTCTCTGCCTTGGTTTCCTCAGTTTGGAAATGGGACTGATAATAGTACCTGCCTTCTAGGTTGTTGTAAGAATTAATTGAGATACTGCCTCTCAAGTGCCTAATGGAGGACCTGACACAGATACAGTTGTCAATAAACAAATGTGGCAGTAGTAGCAGCGGTGTCCCCAAGGGTAGTGACTAGAATGAGCCATTCATTAGTCTGGAAGAGGGGAGGGCTATATTGACAAGGAGAAATAATAAAACTAAATCGGATTCGGTAGCAAAGCTATGATTTCCCTCTTCATGGGTAGCTAGCATCCTAAAATTCCTTGCAGGATGGAAGAGCAGATTTCTGCCCAAAACCATTGGCCAATAAGTTATGATAATGAATCTGGGATAGCCAGCTGAGATGGGGGTCAAGTTCAGAGTCTAGAGTGAAGAGTTACCTTTAATTCTTGGAAGCATGTAGGTAGAGAAGAACAAACAATCTATTTTTCAGGACGAGTCCCCCATAGTGATTTTTTTTTTTTGCCCATGGATAAGGAATGTGGAGATGCACATTCCTTAATGCACAGACATTCAGGGTACAAGTGTCAAGCATTGTTCTCAGTTTTTACTGTCCATTAGAAGCCCCTCAAGGCCTTGTTCGGACAGACTACAGGGCCTGAACATCCACAGTTTTTGTTCTTTGGTTTTGTTTTTTGTTGTTGTTGTTTTTTAAAAATGAATGTTTTTTTAAAGATTTTATTTATTTATTTGACAGGCAGAGATCACCAGTAGGCAGAGAGGCAGGCAGATAGAGGGAGAGGTGGAAACAGGCTCCCCGCTGAGCAGACAGTTTTGAAATTCTCTGATGTTACTTAAAGTTTTATGTGATTTTAAGTACCTTGAGAATAGACATGTCATAAAACTCTGTTTGTTTGTTGGTGGATTATTATAATGACCCGTAACTGATTCCATCTGAGAAAATAAAAACAGGACTTTAAGGTAAATGGATGGGTTCAGAGACTAGTAGACCTCTTGAGTTTATGAGAGATGAGTTTCCTGTACTAAATATTGTATTGATTAGTGAGGGCTGGAGATTGCAGTGGGGTGCAGGGTGCAGGGATGCCTGACTCCAGGGGTACCAGGCAGACTGGGTTCAGCCACTCACCACTGACAGAATCCAGAGACAGAGAGAGGAGCTGTGGTGAAGCAAGAAAATAACTTATTTCCATGAGGTCAACATGAGGAAGAGAGTGGACTAATGTCTCAAAGACTATCTCCCACCACAGTTCTTGATTCAGTAGTGTCCCTGACAGAGTTTCTAGGAGTGTTGCTGGTCGGAGCACCATACTCTGAAAACCACAGCTATGGAGTCAGATGAACTTGGTTTTAAGTTTCCCTCTTAACTACTTTTATACCTTAGCCAACTCACACAACCTCTGTGAGCTTCAGCTTTTCCATTTGTAAATAGAATAATAATACTTACCTCTTGGACTTGTTTTGAATATCAGTTAAAAAAAATATGAAAAGTGCCTAGCACTTAAAAAAAGTAACTATGAATGAGTGGATGGATGTTAGGGACTAACATAGCAGGAGTGGGAGGCTTAAAGAGCTGGAAAATCTGCGACTAAAAAGGGCATTAAGAAGCAGGGCGGGGAAGCCAAGCTGTTTCCTATTTGGCTCCCGTCTGCTCCTGCCATCATGGTGGACTTGGGAAGGGATGGGAGTTCGCAGGAGGCAGAAGGGCCAAAGGCAGCTTTGGAGCCCTTTGGGACTTGGCTTTTTTCAGCAGAATAGATATTTCTGGCTGGTTTCTCAGCTTTGCAACTCAAGGCAAAGGCACATCTAGAAGTATTTTGAAGGCAGAGAGAAACTCCACTGAAGGGTTGATCGTTTCCATCCAAAGCTCTCAGGGCTGGACTTGAACTCTCTGGAGAACACTGTGGGTGCAGGCTTTGGGCTGGGGCTTGGAGTCTCTTCTGCTCAGAATGTTCTTCTCCTCTGGCCCCACCTGTGGAACTTGTAGTCATCCTCTAAGTTTCTTTGTCTCTGTGAAACTAATGGCCCCTCACAGGCAGATACCTTGTCAGGATCTCTCTCTCTCTCTCTCTCCCACCACTGTGGGCACTTCAAAGCACAAACTTAACTTGTCTTTATATGCATTTTGTGCTCTCCCGCAAAGGACTGGCTCCATACGTGTCTGGTAACTTATGGAGGGAGGAAGGAAGAGAGGAAGAGAGGAAGGGAGGAAAAGAGGAAAGATTTGCATCTTAAAACTGAAGTTTCTAGAATGCAAGATTGATATGCTACTCTTCTGTTGCTTCTTCCACACTTTCCTCCATGTCTGAATATGTCAGTAATTCAAGAAATCCTTTACATATGTTTCTGCTTTTAATTAGGACTTGTGTCACCTGAATTTGGATTTCGGGTGTGCTCAACAACTTCTAACTTCTTCGAGTTTCCTCCTTGCCCTCTGTGAATGTTTTCTTCCTTTACTATTTTTCACCCGCTCAAGGCTTTATTTCATTCTCTCCTCTCCCAAGAAGAAATTAGTATATCGAACACCAAGCTAGGGGCACAATGAATAATTTTCTATTTAAATTTTACTTTATTTTATATTCTTAGATGTTATCATTACAGCACTGAATGATGCTAAGAACCTACTTGTAAGTGGGGAGCTCTCCTCTCCCCATGCTCTACCCAAACCATGAAGGGAGAAACCCTGCTAACAAATTTGCTCCCCTGGAGAACAGCTACAGCTCGTGCACCTGTCAGCGAGGGCCGCCATAACAAAATACCACAGACAACATAGCTGGGTTAAACAACAGACATTTATTTTTTCTCCTTCTGGAGGCTCGAAGTCCTTGACCAAGGTGCCAGCACTTTGGTTCCTGGTGAAAACGCTCTTTCCGGCTTGCAGATGACCCCCTTCCTGCTGTGGCCGTTCCTCTGCCCTGTATGGGGTGGAGGGAGAGAGCACTCTGGTGTCACTTCCTCCTCTTACAAGGACACTATGTCTATCAGATTAGAGCCCCACTGCTAGGCCTTTATGTACCTTCCTCTCCATACAGGCCCTGTCTCCAAATATGATCACACTGGGAGTTGGGGCTTCAACATGTGAATTTGAGGGGGACACAATTCGGTCCATAGCACCGTGGTTGCTCCTTTCTACAAGAGGAGAGAGAGTTAATTGGATGACTGAGAGCCTGATACATTCACTGGGCTAATTTTTAGGGGCCAGGGGTAACGTTAAATGGGGATGCCTGCTCCCCCGGGCCCTCTCTGTTGAGACTCAGAGGGCTGGCTTTGGGCTTATGGATGGTACTCTCTGAGCAGGGCAGTGACTAGACTCAGGCTGCCCCAGCCAGACCCCTGCTCCCTCTTTTACTGCTTTTCAGCCTGCTGCTGGGTGGGTCAGTTAGGCCCGTGCTGCTCTGCAGATCTGTCTGTCTGCAGCTCTGAGGAGTGGTACACCTCCCTCAACTCTAATTCGAGCCACGTTTGCCAATGGGACCTTATGAGCAAGCCCAGTCCTTGGAGATTTTCAGCTACATGATGACTGTATTTTAAATTGCACCCTTCCACATCCTAGCTTTTCCCGTCTTCTGACTCCGCTCCTTTCTCTTTTCTCTACAACACTTTTCCATCCTCTAACATTCCTCCAGTTGAGCGCCAAGAATCTTTTAACACACTTTCAAATGGCTTTCTGAAAAAAGATACGCTAACTGAAGGGTCAGAGCATTGTTCTATGGAGGAAGGCAGGGTCAGATTAGCTTAGGAAATAATGCTCTTCAGCACAGTTGGGGGAGAGTCTATTAACTGTCATCCAATGCCTAAAACATGGTTTTGGAGTGGAGGCAATACAAACAGGCTCTGTATCTTTGGCTCAAGCTATGCGTGGAGATGGTGATGATGGTGGGGAATATTTACTGAATCCTTCAACGGGCCAGCCAGCATGCTGAGTGATTTACATGCATTTTCTCTTCTAAGTATCCCTGTGATGTAGTAAACACCATTCACTCGATTTTACAGTTAAGGAAACTAAGGTCCAGTGAGGTTAAGTGACGAGCGTGGAGTCCAACTCAGGTTTGACGTGTGTGATGCTCAGCTTAAGAAAAGCATATTCTAACCATTAGAGCTGGCCCGCAGTGGAGTGGAAGGATGACCACGTGGTCTCTTTGCTGGGAGCCTGATCCAGCAGAGGCTGGGTGACCATCTGTTAGGGCTGCTGCAGAAAAGAGATCGATTTAGACAATTTCTGAGTCTCTTTCCAACTGTAAGATCTTATGGAAACTTGACAGGCGGTCCTGTGGGAAAGGAATTAGGTTTGTTCTCGTAGCTCTGTTCAATAGAGTAGTATTTCGGAGGCTTTTCCATCTAGAAATCCCCAACGTCAAAGGCAAGTGAATGGAGACTCCTGGGAGGTCGGGGCCTGAGCTGCCAGAAGCAAACATTTGAAAAACAAATGATCTGAACTTCAGATTATACATGAAAATATGCTTGTTTGTTTTAAGGAAAAGTATTTTAAATTTTTGAAAATCTTTTTAAAAGAAGAGATGTTCAACACAAAGCTTAAATTCCTCCCCAATCCCCCAGTAAATCTTCATTTCAATTTGGCTCATCAGGAAAATATGCCATATTTATGAGTTCACAAATCCCCAGCACAACGCCAAGTCTCCCAGGGGAATCTTTTGTCTTAGTGTGAGAAGTAAAGCAGTAGTGCTAAGACCAGTGGGGAGAAGTTATAGGGCGGCTGATGAGATTTCATCCCAATGCGAGTGGGGTCTTTCTCAGAGCTGCAGAAGTCCAGCAATGGAAGGGACTCTCAAAAAAAAAGTAGTAAGGGGGCTCCTGGGTGGCTCAGTGAGTTGAGGCCTCTGCCTTCAGCTCAGGTCATGATCCGGGGGTCCTGGAATCGAGCCCCGCATCGGGCTCTCTGCTCAGTGGGGGGCCTGCTTCCTCCCCCCTCTCTCTCTGCTTGCTTCTCTGCCTACTTGTGATTTCTCTCTCTCTGTCAAATAAATAAAATCTTAAAAAAAAAAAATAGTAAGTAAGCAGCAACTGAAAAGTTTCCTAGCACAGCTGCGTCAAGGGTCTGGGGAAGTTAACAGGGGACTCTGCTTTGGGAATGCTAGTGTCAGAGCAGGTTCACAGCCATGGTGAAAGGAACAGGTGAAATGTATGCTCTCTACCACTTAGAAAAGTTTTGTGGAGAAGCCATTACCAGAGTCACAACGACTAACATGGTCTTGACTATGTGCCAGGCCCTATTCCCAAAGCTTTAACATGTCATTTAGTTCTGAGTGACGTGTATTATCATCAGCCCCATTTTCCAGATAAGGAAATAAAGGCACAGGGAAATTAAATAAATGGACCCAATGTCTCACAGCTGCTAAGAAGCAGAGCTCGAATTTGAACTTGGGCCATCAGGAGTTAGGGCCAGAGCGGGCTGTCTCGGTGCCCTCCCTGTCCCCTACCACATGATGTCACTTCCTTGGTTTCAGGCTCTGACCTAGAAGGGATCTTGTCCATGGGGAGGCGAGCTGGTGAGTGGTCAGGACATCTGGACTCTAGTCCATACCCTGCCACTAACCAGGTGACCCTGGAAGGGTCACTTACTGTTCCTGTTGTTTTTTTATTTTTTTTCACATTCTAATTCATTATTTCTGAGCCTGCCAAGGAGACCATAGTTTTTTGTTTGTTTGTTTGTTTTACCTGTCTTTTACTAAAACCCTGGGAAACTGTGCCACCTGACGTAGGAGTCTCGCTGTGCTACCAGTAGAACTGAACTATAGTAAAAAAAAAAAAAATAAATAAAGCAAAGCAAACAACTAAAAAACCAAAAGGCCAAAAACTGACTGGGAGGTGCCTCTTTCTCCCTTGGATTTACTTTTCTAGCAGGTGGCATCCGGCCCTGGGGGGTGGGGTGCTCTAGACTCTGTAGGGAGTACGTCTTTCACTAGACCATGGGTTTGTTCTTCATGGCTCCCAGCAGCAACATTATAATAGGATTTACTGAACTCTTACTCACTGTGTATTTGCAACTTCACAAAAATACGAATAGATTGTGTCCAGATGGCCATCTCGTTTCCAGTTTAAATGACCGCATGATGCATTGATGTGGGACAGTGGCTTCAGCTGTGAATCATTTCTGGGTTCCCCGCTGCTATAGTGAGATGAGGAGGAATTTTCGGGATCTCCCAGGGAATCTCTGCTCTAATGTGTCTCTCTCCAAAAAAACACTGGAGGCTGGGGGATGGGTGAAATAGGTGACTGTCATTGAAAGGACACTTACTATGATGAGCACTGAGTACTGTTGTATAAAATTGTTGAATCACTATACTGTATACCTGGAATGAATATAACACTGTATGTTAGCTATACTGGAATTAAAATTTAAAACTTAATAAAAGAAAACACAGCAATAATGGAGACAGAAGAGGCTCCTGAGACCACTGAGACCGTTCTGTTGTCATAAAGCCAGGATGGGTGAGGCAAGTGCTACCTAATTCTTTTCAGGCCACTCTCTCAATCATGAGAGGATCTCACAGGAAAATTGGGCCACCAGAGGAATCTTACCCTCATCTCCGTTTCACCTTCTGAAGACTCACCTCCAAATGAAAGTCAAATGCACCAGGACTTGATGTTTTCAATCTGGAAAATTCGCCCGAGTGACCTGAGGGTCTTAGGCACTTGTGCTTGTAGGTGGCCAGAGAAGGCAGCATGGATCTGATGTCCCTAGAAGATCTTCCAAGTGGCTTAGCAAGACTGGAACAGCTCAGAACAAGCCGTCTGCTCACTTGTACATTCTGCAAGCACGCCTGGGGTACCTACTTGGTGGAGAGACATAGATGGATATATGTAGTTATCTTTCTGTTTCTCTGTCTATCTATCTATCACCTATCTAGCTACGTCTAAACACATAGCTCATAGTATGGCTAAGTGTATTCCATAAATAAAATTCGGTACTACAAAGAGACAAGTGCAGTATCAGAGGTGGGCTCAAAGAGCCGTGGAGTGAAGGATGGCCTGTCTTGAGCAAGACAGCAAGGGGAAAGGGCATTCTGGGAAAAGAGCATGAAGGAAGTAAGGATGAAGAAATAAAGAAACACTGAAGAGCCGCCATCACTGTGTGGCCAGTGCACAGGGTGAGCTTATGGAGTAAGGAAAAGTATTTGTGGCTGGAAAGATTGGGGCAGCTCATGAACCTGCCCCGGTGGTTTGTCAACCGGGCTTAGAGGTGGGAATGAAGGCAGTGAAGAGGGGAGAGACTGAGGGTGGATGGGGTGAATTGAGGAGCTCAGGGAGTGTTAAATGGGAGGAAATGAATATTGATAAATTTATAAAGGGATTGTTAATAATGCTCTCAGCTACCTGCGTTGGATACATTCTGTAGGCCAAGCAATGAGGTAGGTACTCCATTCACATTTAACACTCATAGTCACCCAGGGTGCTGGGTCCTGTAATTATCTTTTATTTTACAGATAATGAGACTTGGGATATAGAGGTAAAATAGATTGCCTGAAGTCACAGATAGTGAGAGAACTGAGTGTCAAACCCTGTCTGTCTTATCCAAGGGAGAAATAATTCAAGTCAAGAAATGAAAGGAAAGGAGAAGAAAGCCAGTTTACTTGTCTCAAGTTATTTGTCTATTTCATGCGACAGTACTCATTTTTAAAAATGTTTTATTTGTCCTAGATGACCTTTCTTTCCAAAATCTTTGGTAACATTTTCTTCTTTGACTATACTTTTTCTTATTTCCCTCTCTCTGCAACCAGTCGTACAGGTACACAGCTCATTGTGAAAATCTCTTTAGAATGTGGCTGTATGGGGGCGCCTGGGTGGCTCAGTGGGTTAAAGCCTCTGCCCTCGGCTCAGGTCATGATCTCAGGGTCCTGGGATCGAGCCCCGCATCGGGTTCTCTGCTCAGCGGAGAGCCTGCTTCCTCCTCTCTCTCTGCCTGCCTCTCTGCCTACTTGTGATCTCTGTCTGTCAAATAAATAAATTAAAAAAAAAAAAAAGAATGTGGCTGTATGAAAAGCTAATGCAAAATAAGAATTAGTCTATAAAATATATTAACAAGGTAAGCAGCATCTCTTTGTGGGTTTCTCTGCACAGGTGATTTGTTTCTCAGTGCTGGGGCTTGGAGAGGAGAGTCACAGTGTCTGTTTTGTATTTTGCATTTCCTGAGCAGGACACTGGGACTTTTGGAACTCATGCATATCCAACCATATCTCAGTATAAACTGAGATGCAAAGTAATTTGAACAGAACAGGAAAAAAAAAAAAGATGGGCTCCTGGGTGGCTTAGTTGGTTGGGTGTCTGCCTTTGGCTCAGGTCATGATTTCTGGGTCCTGAGATTGAGCTCCACATCGGATTCCCTGCTCAGTGGGGAGTCTGCTTCTCCCTCTCTCCCTCTGCTCTTCTTTTTTTTTTTTTTTTTTTTTTTTTTTTTTTTTTTTTTTAAAGATTTTATTTATTTATTTGACAGAGAGAAATTACAAGTACACTGAGAGGCAGGCAGAGAGAGAGAGAAGGAAGCAGGCTCCCTGCTGAGCAGAGAGCCCGATGCGGGACTCGATCCCAGGACCCTGAGATCATGACCTGAGCCGAAGGCAGCGGCTTAACCCACTGAGCCACCCAGGCGCCCCTCCCTCTGCTCTTCTCTCTGCTTGTGTGCTCTTGCTCTCACCCTCTCTCAAATAAATAGATAAAATATGAAAAAAAGAAAGAAAGGAATGTCAATGAAATGCCTCATCACCACCATAATCTGGTTTTTGCATCTATGTGATTTATCAATAGAGTCAGGTTGTTTAGTGTATGAGTCCATCTTTCTCCATGAGCAAGAGGAGAAGAAAAGTTTGTGGTTGCATATGCATGGCTAATAAAGGTGTCCTGTCATGGGACTGCTCTGAGAACAGCGTACCCTCACTCCTTCATGAGCTCCAAGTCCTCTAAGGTAGATTTAGGCTTTCATTCATAGACTTTTACTGCAAACTCCAACAAAATATGTTTTTAGGTGTGGAGGAAATGGATTGAAAAGCTCTTCTTGGTCCACACTGTGGCTCCTCTATCCTACCAGCAGCTAGGGACTTCTGCTGGTTAGCTGAGTGGAATCCAAGGGCAATCGAAGGGCAATCCAAGGGTAGAGGCCCTGGAGGAAGCCTCTTTGTTCCCCTCTCACCATGATAGTGCTCACAAGGGAAGGAAAAACTCAACATAATTCTTCTGCATCTCTTTAGAAGCTGTTAGAAAGGCCTTCTAGATTGGGCATCCTTACATGTACAGCGTTCACAAGACCATCTATATAGCAGCAGAAACAGCTGAGTTTCTCTCACCTCTAGAGCTGGGTCAGTCTGCTTGGCTCCAGGTCCTAAAGTCCAGGACAAGAGGAGCAGAGGAAGGCACTCTGACGCTATGGGAGAACCACAGAAACCACTGCCAGGATCTGAGACATGAGGCCTCTCCTTAGCCACTCATGAAGCAATGCAGCAACTCTAGAGGGGAACGACACCTGTTATAACCTAGTCTCTTGCTAGTGGACTCGAGGGGCTCTGACTGGAAGGGGCTGAGAGAGTTTGGCAGAAAACTTAGAGACAATGAGTACAGATAGCACTTTCAGGGAATTTTTTTTTAGAAAAAATGGTGAAGAGAGCAAAGGAGAGGGCAGTAAGTGGCCAGCGAAGTCAATGGAAGATTTTTTTTTTTCAAGATAGGAAGTATGATAGCTGCTGGGATGTACAATACAGTCACAGTATCATTATGGATATATCTCAAAAGCATAACGTTGAGTAAAAGGCAAGTGCAGAATAGAACATAAGGTATGACATAATTTTATTAGAATGTAAAATATTTTTAAAATCCCCATCATTTCTTTATGAGTATATATGTAGCCCATTTTTTTGACTAATCTAAATTGTTTATTAGATAAGAATTTTATAAACATCCCTGATATTAGTAGTATGGTGGAACTGGAGATTGTGCATTCTCCAAGCTACACAGAGAACCATGGAGGACATGGTGGCACTTGACACCCTTTCCAAGGCCATGGCTCCTGTGACCTGCAAACATGAGCCCTCAAATCTCCCTGCGCTTGTAGACTGGTTTCATGACCCACTGGGTGTCAGGATTTCCCCTTCTTCTCCCCCTTCTCCTCCTCCTCCTTCTCCCCCCACCTTTTTTTAAGTAATCTCTACACCTAATGTGGGGCTAGAACTTGTAACCCCTAGACTAAGAGTTATATACTCTACACTGACTGAGCCAGCCAGATACCCCAGGATTTCTTCTGACAGCTTAATGGAATGAGTCAATGAGGAGAACCTCAAAGAATTTGTATGTGGAATCTTCTTCAGCCAAGTAAGAGGTCAGGGCTCTCAGAGTCCCCAGTGGTACCTAGCTTGTTCCTCAGCAACAGACTGAAGGCTCCGAGCAAACTAACTGGTTAACATCTTGATGGACAGGATTGCTGTAGGTTGCACTCGGGTGCACTTGAGTCCAGTATATGACATAACTTTGCCTGGACTTGTGTCCCAGGGTGTGTGCTTTATGGGTTTTGTGGAGTGGAGAGCTGGTGGTACTCCCTGTAACACCTGGAGAAGAAAACACATTACATGGGATTGATTTTTCTTCTGTAGCTCTCAAATGAGATTGTAAATGCCTATCTTGCTTACCTGGTGGTAGCAGCCACATGGAAAGCCATAGTGAATATTTTTTAAAATATTTTTTCAAATTTTTCTTCATGGAACTGGTTGCCTAAGGAGTGGAGGGATCAGAGAGGAACACACAGCATTACATGTATCTACATGTTGTATTTTTTTATACAAAAAAAAGGAAATAGAATAAAACATAGTTAAGTGTTAATAATTTAAAGATTTTTATTTATTTATTTGACAGAGAGAAATCACAAGTAGACTGAGAGGCAGGCAGAGAGAGAGAGGGAAGCAGGCTCCCTGCTGAGCAGAGAGCCAGATGCAGGACTCGATCCCAGGACCCTGAGATCATGACCTGAGCTGAAGGCAGCGGCTTAACCCACTGAGCCACCCAGGTGCCCCAAGTGTTAATAATTTAAAGTAGATGGTGGATACACAGCTATTTATTTTATTACAGTCTACCTTTCTCTCTTTACATTGAAATACTAATGTAAAACAAGCAAGTACAAGAATATCATCATCACCATCACCACCAACAACAATAAAGACATCTATTTCCCCTTGGGAAATTTCAAATATAGGTCTACCAAAATATTGGGGTATAAGTTATGAATTCTTAACATCATTTTTTCCTGCCCCTTGATGCTGTGAAAACAAAAAGTTCGTTCAATGCAAATGAATGAAAGGGTTACCAATTAGTTAATGTTTTGCCCTCTACCATCTCTTTTCCCACTTTAAGGGAGTGTTCTGGTGTATGGAGGTGATTATGGAAAGATGGAATGATAGTCTTTCTTTCTTTCTTTTTAAGGATTTTATTCACTTATTTTGAGACAGAGAAGGAGGGGGAGAGAGTGCATGTGTGTGAGCGGAAGGAGGGGCAGAGGGAGAGGAAGAGGGAGACAAGCAGATTCTTCTGAGCCAGGAGCCTGTCTCAGGGCTCAATCCCACAACCCTGAGATCATGACCTGAGCTGAAATCAAGAATCGGATGCTTAACTGACTGAGCCACCCAGACATCCCCAGGGGGTGATTTTCTGATGACATTTCACATCAGTAGAATATAGTGAATATACCTGTGCATTTTATTTAGAGCAATGTTGACAGGTTCACACAAATCATTTTGGAGAGAAGTAAAAGCTATGGGCCAAGGCCTGGACTGAACCACATGACCTCACCACTGGAAAACACGAAGTTCATCCTTGTGGGTTTTGTTTTGTCCCTAATAAGCTTTGGGAAGCACCCACAAGAACCCCTTGTTCTATAGTCGAGCCTTTGCCTTGAATTCTCTAGAGTGCATGCACGTGCTAGATAATGCACGTTGGAGGTTGGAGGATTCTGTGATTTTCAAGGGGACACATAAGGGGACACAGGAAAAGAGGTCCACTGGAGAAAGCCTTTTATAGTTAATCAAGATGCGACTTGGAGTACCTGACTTTTAAAAACAAGTCAGAAAACAAGCTAAAATACCTCTGCGGGCATAGATTAGGAGGAAGATCTGGCAGGAAGAGCAGACACCTGTTCCTCTTTCTCTGGCCACTTATATTTTCTGAAGATATGGTACAAACCTGGTATATCTAGTGGACCAGTAGAAGAATGGTCTAGAGAAACTAGTTTCATTTCAATATAAGGAAGTTTTTTTTTTCCCTTCAAATACTAGAATGTATATGAGGGCACAAAGCTGCCCCATGCATGAGATCCAACTTTAAACAGACCAAGCTGGGGTGCCTGGGTAGCTCAGTCATTAAGCATCTGCCTTCAGCTCAGGTCATGATCCCAGGGTCCTGGGATTGAGCCGCACATTGGGCTACCTGCTCAGCAGGGAGCCTGCTTCTCCCTCTCCCACTCCCCCTGCTTGTGTTCCCTCTCTCACTCTCTCTCTGTGTCAAATAAATAAAATCTAAAAAAATAAATAAAAATAACAAATAAACAGACCAAACTGGGAGCCTCCCTGTCAATGATGTCATGAGTGGTTTCATTTGCCCCTGGGAGGAGGTTTTACGAGAAGGTCTATCTGCAAGGGAAGCGGGCTGATTCTCTGAACTGGAGGGGCTCTGTTCCCAGTTCTCACAGCACTGTCTCCTCTCCCTCCCATCACACAGGCACCAGGGTGGGCAGGTAGAGAGCATGAATGTCACAATCTCTCCACCATCATCCTGCAGGGACATTATGTAAACAGATGAGCCTACCATAGCTCTTCCTGAACTTTGGGAGAAGAGTCTGGATTCAGTAAAATGTAATTAAATGCTCATCCCTGGATACCCGTGGGCAAACTGCCTAACCTCTTTGAATGACTTGAGATAGCTAAGAAGGAAGAAGTAAGTCACAATGAAGATGATGTTTATACAACCCCCAAACTGACTTTTAGGGTTTGGCTCTATTTCTTTCTGATAGGGAAAAGATTTTAGAGCCAGGCGAGCAAATCTGACTTCTCATCTGTCACATCTGATCTGGTTGTTGAAAGGACTGAGATACCAGCCAACCCTTCATGACCTGTCTCATCAGGAGCTTTAACTGTCAGACACGCAGTCCTGGCCCAGGTCCACAATGGAAGGTTGCAGCATTTTTCCTGAGCATCGCTCAGGATGGAGCCCTTTGGAAGGTACCAGCCAGATGTCCAGGCGCATCCAGCTGGTGGGACAGCAGCTGCTTTGTTGTTCTGCGAGATGAAGCAGCATTCCTAACTGTGGGGCTCAGCAGTCAGGCCACAGTCATTTAGAGGCCAAGTCAGGGCAGAGTCACATGGAGGACGACAGCACCTGTGGTGTCAGGGGAGGCTCCACTGTAGCTAAATTCTTCAGCAGTTCTAGCCAAAGTTTTAAAAATCCCTCCCCTTCCCACCCTACTCTTTGTTAATTGGAACCACACAAACTTCCACCATATGTTACATACATCTATGCCCAAGAGGAGATGGGAAGAAGGTGGCATGAAACGGTTTTCTCCTGGCTCCTCACCTTCTGCAACACCACTTCCCGCTGAGGCCAGAACCATGTGAGACACTCCTGCATGTCACAGAGGAGGACCTGGGAGCATTCAAAGATTGCATCTCCTGGAGCCTCATGGATTGATGAAGACACTGCCTCTTATGCATCTGATTAGCAGAAACACACAAGGATAATGAAAGCTAGTTTTCATTGAGTATGATTTTCAAGGCACTTCTGCACAATGTGATGCCAGTCCTTTCCACTCAACAACATCCCCATTTATAAGCAAAGAGCCTGATTGGGTAGTTGAAGGACTTACAGAAGGTGATGGGCTTCGAGACGGTGAAGCCAGAACTGCCAGGATTCTGCCTCCAGATCCCTGTTCTGTCTGTTTCCACACAGCCCACCTGCTGTCTGGCAATTTCTGATACTCAAGGGGGTTGCTCGGGTGGTAGCTGTAACCAGGACATCCAGTGGTGGGAACCTAAGGGGGATCCAGTCCCAAGAGCTAGTGAGGCCCCCTGCCAGGCTTTCAGCTCTGAGTCTACCCCATGGTCACGATGCTCACTTCCTCACTGCTCCCAAGAACAGAGCTTTGTCTCTCTCGTTTATCTGTGGATCTCTGTCACCTTGAATGGAGGTACCCAAAAAATACTTGCTGAATTAATTTGGTGCACTATTCTCTCTCCCAGAAGGTTATAAGGGAAAGCGACCTTGTTGTGGTCAATGTTGTATCCCTCCATGAAGGGGAATATGATAGTGAATGTTTTGATGGCTTTGCAGAGATAAATAAGCTTCCAATCTCGGTTCCTGCACTGATAGCCTTGGGACCTTAGGCGAGTTACTTAAACACCTCAGAGTCTTCATTTCATTCTGTATAAAATGTGGAACACAGAAGTGTTGTGAGGATTAAAGGAGATAATGAGTGATGGATGTTCAGCTTTCAGATGTTGAACACTTTGGTTTTCATCATGACCTTGAATCATAGATTGCAAGGCTGGTCATTGCATGGAGGAAAATGAAACCACCACCTCTATGCTATATTATCCTTATGTATTTGAGGGCATTGTTGGGATTTATCCCTCATGGAATGTCAAGGTTCTACTGCATACCACTACATGGGACATGCTTTCAAAAATTGTCCCTCTTCTCCGTGGTCATGTCCCACAGCATGAATCTATTTATTGGTAGATGTATGAGTTCCATAGGTATTCCCATCAAAATAGTTAATATTTCATGGCTTCCTTTTAAGTGGATTGTCCTGTTGACAAAGCAGAGAAAAATAAAATATATTATAACTAAAGGTATATTTATTTACCTAGGACAATGTATTTAAGTAGGACTTTTTGAAATTCCATTGGGGACTTCATACCCAACCCAAATAGCACAGATTTTCTTTCCTATTATTGCAGAATCCTAATTCACTCAAACTATCCCAGCTCTGAGGCTGTTTGGACTCTGCTGCCTTTAAGTCTGATTTTTGAGTTATAATTACTTGCATTTGCTGTGTGTCTTTATAGTTACCAAATAGCCTCATTGACATGACCCCATTTAATCATCAGGGCAAGACATAGTGAGGCAGTATTATCCCCATTTTATGGATGTAGAATGGGAGGCCTGTGGAGGTTTGGTGAGCTTGTCCAAGGTCACAGCCAAGAAGTAACAACTCTGTTGAACTGGGAGGTGAGTTCTGACTCCTGAGTTCGGCACATAACCCTTCATACTCCTGCTGTCCCCCTCCACTGTCATCAAAGTCCCTGGCATTGGCTATGACAGAGGGTATGTGTACAGCCGAGTCATTATCTATTTTCCTGTATTCCGGTGCCTCCTGGTTGTCACCCATAGTTTTTGCTAGCTGTTTCAGCCACTTCCATGCCCCAGGTCTGACTCCAGCCAACTGATCCTATTACATCCTGCAAAGGAATGTAAAGGAACAGACCTCTGTGTTTGGGCCTGCTTCCCCTGTAACTTTTCCAAAGATCCCTAACCTTTTGCCATGATTGTGGCCTCTCTTTCACAACTTGGAAGGTCCTCTTCCAATACCTGCATTTCCCTGGTGCAGCTGACAGACCATCCATGTGGGTCGAGTGATTTTCGCCTCGATTGTAATAAAAATTTGAATTATTCATCAGTATAGTAGCTGTTAGACAAATGCCCAATTATTATTCATCCATAGCTAAGTAACCTCCTGCTCTTTTTTGGAGCTGTGACAAACGCAGCCCTTCCAGAACTGGCACAGGGATCAGATCAAGAATGCTTTGTGTCTTGCTTTAACCAGGCAAGGCAAAGCAAGGCAGCACTGTCTGCTTGTGCCTGCACCTCCTGCCTCCCCTGTCCCCCATTGTGATGCCAGCCTAATGGCCTGGACTGAGGAAGCCAGCCCGGAGAGGGGAAACTTGAGACCTGCAGTATTCAGGTTGGCAGCTGCAAGACATTGTGCATGGCTCCCGGTTCACTGGGCAAAGGCTTGCCTTGTCGGATGGAACAGCCGCACTGGGCCTTTTGCCAAAGGAGCAACTGAATTGCAAACGAGGTTATGGAAAGTGCCTCTTGATTAGATCAACTCTGTAGCTTTTTTTCCTCCATAAGCCTTGGCCTCCTTCCTGCACCTCCCTGCACATGGTCCCCTGTG
This sequence comes from Mustela lutreola, assembly GCF_030435805.1. NCBI lineage: Eukaryota > Metazoa > Chordata > Mammalia > Carnivora > Mustelidae > Mustela > Mustela lutreola. The sequence continues at coordinate 95,785,968 of NC_081297.1, forward strand.
GGCGTGGGTCACTGGGAGGGCCGATGTGAAGGAGGAGTGTCCCGGGTGCAGCCCAGCCACTTCCTCCTCTTCCCTTCTCCAGGCAAGCTCCCATTCCCTGACCACCATTCATCAGGACCTTCACACCCACCCAGATCCCATGGGGTGGGGTTCTTTCCTGGGAAGGACACCTTTCCAGGGTTCAGTGGTTTTCTACTGTTTCCCCTCAGAATTTACCAGGACGGAAATGTTGGCCAGACTCTCCAGGCTGCCATCCAGCACACTGGGGAGATGTCCCAGGTTCCCTGTATCTCATTCCCCTGGCATCCTGAAACCTTCAGGCATTTCTGGTGACTTCCATATTGTACCACAGCCCTTTCTGTCCTCTGCAGACCCCAGATAGCTCTCCCTATGCCCTGTCATAAGCATCTTGCCCCTTTGATCTTAGGTGTCCAGGCAACCACTCCCCTTCCTGTGTTTTCATGCTCCTTCCTCACCCTGGCCTTCTCCCACCCACAATCATGCCACTGTGCCCTATGCACTCTCACCTCTCAGTGCTAAGCTTTGTCAAACCACTCTTCCTCCACCCTTGTCTTCCTTGTGACCGGCTCTCCCCTAAGGAACACTACACATGTAATTTCCTCCATTCTTCCAGGTTTTCCATTCTTCCATTTCCGGATCATGTCATTTCTCTCCTCATTAACCTAAGTAGCTTTCCACCTCACTCAGAGTAAGAACTGAATTCCTTACAATGTCCCTGTGTGATTTGCCTGCTGTTATAATCCAATGACAACAAATCCCATTATTTTCCATCTTGTCCCTTTCTCCTCTCCAGTTGCACAGGTCAAACCTGATCCTGCCTCAGGGCCTTTGAACTTGCTGCCTTCTCAGGCTATAACATCCTTTCACCAGATATTCAATGTCTCCCTCCCTCCCTCTATATCCATCCAACGTATAGTAATGTCCTGGCTCACCATCATCCCACTACCCCAGGTTTTCTTACAGCACTTATTATCCTAACATACTGGGTGTATGTGTGTATGTTTGTGTCATCTGCTTCCCTCCATTAGAATATAAGCTCTGTGAGAATAGGGATTTTCTTTTGTTCACAAGCAATGGAGTACTATGGACTGAGTGCTATAGATTGTGTACCCCAACCCCCAAATCATATATTGAAGCCCTACCCATCTGTGGAAGGCTATATTGGAGATGGAGTCTTTGGGATGATTAGAGTTAGATGAGGTCAGAGTTGGTGCCATTATAAGAAGAAACACTGGAGAGCTTGTCCTCTTCTCTGCCACGTGAAGACACAGGAAGAAGGCAGCCATCTAGAAGACAAGAAGAGGGCACTCTCCAGAACCCAAGCATGCCAGCAACTTGATCTTGGACTTCCAGCCTCCAGAACTGTGAGAAATAAGTTTCTTTTATTTTAGACCTCCAGTCTATTGTACTTTGTTATGGAGGCCTGAGGACACACATCAGTGTCCCGTGCAGCAAGGGTCCAGGAGAAGAGAGCTGGGGATCTGTTGTTATTGGTTAGCTTCCAGCTGCTGCTCCCACCCTTACATGAAGTCCTTCTCATTTAAGGTCATTACCTTCCTCTTGTCCTCCTCAGTGCATCACCCACTGTCTCCCTGTAACTGTTTCATGGATGACTTTGGAATCTGGCTCCCTTCTTCCTCTTGGTCCATCTCAATTTTTAATATCCATACAGGTGATCTAGCTTTTGCAAACAGCTTCCTCCATTTCAAGGCCTCCTCAGCTCCCCTGCACTTCCCCCACCCACGGGAACTTGTTATTCCCACACTGACAGCTCTGGCCCAGAACTCTCAGACCCCTGGGTTTCACGCTGTGACCAGAATACCCATCCTCCTGACTCTCCCAACAGTCTTCTTCCCACTACACATGCTCTTTGACTTTGCAGAGACTTCTTGGCCATTGGCCCTTCTATTTCCACCCAGTCAGTAGGCTCTGGCGTTGTCACAAATGACTGTACCCTTTATGTCTGCCACTTGATGAGGTGGGTGGGGGCTGAAACCCAACCTGCACTTTGGTCCCTAAGCTTCCTGCCCCTGTGCATGGGGGCAGGGCAGCGTCCCTGGAATCAGGAGCACCTTTACCTTCTCATAAAGAACAGGCCATGCCAAGTCATGTGCACATTGCATGTACCCAGAAGGGCATTTAACAGAGTGTTCACAGAGGCACTGTGGAGGCTGCAGCAGCCTTGATGTACCCTATAGTGGACAGCTGTCCCAAATCTCTTGAACCCTTTCTATACTTGACCACTTTCTCCACAGTGCAAACACCAAACCCCCCTGGGGGCACAGAGGGGAAGGGAAACAAAACACACTGTGAAGGTCCTAGCCTCCCTCACTTCTTGCTGCCAGGGGTGGTGATTTAGTTTCCACCAACCGAATGTACCTCCAAGAGATATTGACTCAACGCTGAGTTATACAGAGAAGGCAGAGCAGGGGCGTCTGTTTTTCCGGGAGCGTGGTGACAGAGGGGGTTTCGTTCTATAGTTGGCAGCTGTGGTGGTCGGCTTCTGAGCTAAATCTTTGTGATGATGGTGGAGGCTCAGTCCCTGTGATGGGCCAGTCCCACCCTGTGTGGGGGGCGACATTCCTGGATGCTCAGCCAGAGTCTGTTTCTTTACATCTCTCAGTGATTTTTTGGAGCTATCTATATCCCTCTCTTTTTCAGCCAGCTGGAGTGAATTCTGTTCTAACTAGAACACGGGCCACCATGCATACATACCCTCCTTGCCTCTCCCTTCCCCATTCCAGCCCAGGTCCTATGATCCTCTAAACTCCTTGCCTCCCCCTTTCCCCTTCTGCCCCCTGCTCCATTCTTCCTCTGTACCCACCCAGTGAAATACCTACCCCACTCTCCTCTCCCCCTATACCCAGGCAGCTGGTGTGTGTGTGTTGGTTGGGGGATCACATGGCCATGCAGACTCTCACCATTTGTGTCTCTGCCTCAGCTGGGTCTCCATTGGTGCCCAGCAGAGCTTTCTTTCCCATGTCAGGTCCATTGCCCATTCTCTTCAACAACAACTCAAACCTTCTACCATTCTCTGCATCCTTGGCCTCTTCATTCTTGGCAGACAGCCCTCTAACTTTCTATCCCCTTCACCCCTTCACCCTATTGCTCCCCCAATCTTAGCACCCTCCCCATATTTTCTCTAGTGTCAGAGTATATGGCAGCCATGCTCCTACTCAAAGGCAACCTCATTGAGATCACTCTGACCCTGTCCCCTTCCATCATCTCTGGACCTTGCTTCATCAGTCACCACCAATTTGCTCCTGCATCTTCTACCTTTCTCTTGCCAAAAAAATAACTCAAGAACATTTAGTTAGTTTGAGTATCAATTAATTAGTTTGTATGCAAGTTATTTCCTCCTATGTGAAAGAATCTCTTCTTCTTAAAAAAAAAAAAAAAAAGTAGCTCTATACCCAATGTGGGGCTCGAACTCACTACCCCAAGATCAAGAGGCACATGCTCCACCAACTGAGTCACCCCAGGAATCCGTTCTTAAGCTGAGATAAGGATTTATACATAAGAGTGGGAGATAAAGAAAACACTGCAGATGGTCTGTATACAGTAAAGCTTGTTTGCACTTTTTTGGGGATAAACTGGTTAAGTCATCAAAGATGGCCTCTGTCTGGGCCTCTTGTCCTTGATTAGGTCCAAAGGGAGGTGGGAGAAGACCATCTAAGTTTCTTATAGATTTTTGAGAACACTTTGAAAGTCTGGCTGAGGAACACATGTTCCAGGCTCTCTCCGTACAATGTCTGCCAGCGTTCTGCCATGCGTTCCTCTATCCCCGTGATGACTTCTCACTCCCTACTGGATCTTTCTCCTGAAACTCTCATCGCACTCAAATAATTTCCATTTTTTTTAAAAAGATTTTATTTATTTATTTGACAGAGAGAGATCACAGTAGGCAGAAAGGCAGGCAGAGAGAGGGGAAGGGAAGGAAGCAGGCCCCTGCGGAGCAGGGAGCCCGATGCGGGACTTGATCCCAGGACCCTGAGATCATGACCTGAGCCGAAGGCAGCGGCTTAACCCACTGAGCCACCCAGGCGCCCCAATAATTTCCATTTTGAAAGAAATTACTCTCCCTTGCCCTTCCCCTACTAGTGTTTTCAGACTTCTCCGCTACCTCACCTCCTTTCGCCCCTCAGTCCAGACGTCTCTGTCTTCTGAACCCCACCACTCTACCATAACTTTCACACTAAGGTCGTTCATGACCTACCTATCAAATGCAGGGGACATTTTTTAGTTGTCTTCTTCCTGGATTTTCTTGCTCCCTTGGACTGCTTACTCCTGGGACACTTCAGGGTCCTGGTTCTTTATATGGACATCCATGATCACATAGAGTTCAGAGGTCCCTCCTCTTCACATCACAGACTTGGATGCTGGCTCTCCCCAGGATTTTTCTTGGCTGGTTCTCTTCCCTCTGGACTCTAAGTATCGTCACTGTCATTTTTACAGCTAATGACTATGTGCTGGTTGAGTCCCAGACCTGCCAAGTACTGCTAGAAAATTATACAGAAGAAGATTATAGTCAGGGGAAGGGAGAGGATTTGTTTTACCCTAAGACAGAAATGCTAACACTTCAATGGACTCCTGCCATTTATTATCCACCTTTCACTAGGCAGTTCCTCACATGTTTAAGGGAGGTGAACAAGTTTGCCAAGGTGACAGTGGAGCGGCACAAGGTGTTACTTTCCTTGAACCCCTCTTTCTGTTCTGCATGAGAGACCTCATAATAAAGACGGGGAAGTGGCTGCCTTTTGGTTCACTCTATCCATCTGTCGTCTCTTGGGTTCCTCTGTAAATATTGATACTGGTTAGACCCATTGTAGGCATTGGGAATATTCTCTGCCCCTGGAGAGTTGCCATCACTCGGATAGGTGACTGGGCCTCGGGAATGGCAGCCACCTCTTGTGTCCACAATCAGGACACCCAGAGCTATCTGTCTGCTGTTGAAACATAATTGAGGTGTCTTGCTGTGTAACATGAGATAAAGAGAATCCTTATGAGGCTTTTGTTGTAGTTTACAGTTTTTGTAACAGAATTTATCTGGAGCTCCCTGGAGGCAGCTGGAAGGACCTGAAACTTTTTGAATGGCATCTTCTCCCCAAGGAACTACTAGTGCCCCCTCAGACTGCCCCTTTCCCAGAACCAATTATCTCTGCCATATCAAGGCACTCACCCTTTTGTTTGGCATTTTCTTGTCTCGCATCATTCCCTGTACATGGCTTTCTCCTTGAAGGCCAAGGCTTTGGAGGTTACACGTGACGTATATGAGACATGCATAGTGTGAAGAGATGCAGAAGAGGGAATCCAGATCCTGAAACAGAAAGATCATGAACTCTGAATAAGGCACATCTGTGTGTGAGTTCTGTCTTGCTGTTTATAAGGTTGTGTAACCTTGAGATACTTACTTATCCATGACTGTGCTTGGTTAACTACAGTATGAGAATGCTAATTCGCTTAGGCGCATGGTGGTTGCAAAAATTAAGTGAAAATCACAGGTGAAGCACTTGGCATTGTTAAGTGCCCCCAAATGATAGCTGTTAGTATATCATTAGTAGGTGCTTAATAAATATTTCTTGCTTCTATTGCTTTCTCCTTTTTCCCTGGAAAATTCACTCAGTCTTGTGATTCATCTCTCATATCTACAGAGTGCAAATTCCTCTTCTTTGCTCTCCATTGGCTGCATGCTACACTTGGCCATTTACTGTTGCTAGTGAATATTGATGCATGTGTTTTTATGTTTATGGTTTGTGTCCTAAACTCTAGTGTAAGGTTCTGAAGTAGGGATCCTATTTTATAGCTTTTGAATCCCTACTGCCCTGCACAGTGTCCCAATCATAGTAGGTGCTCAGTAAATATTTGCTGACACCAATGAGTAACATTCTGCCTTAGAATATAATCAGTTGCATGCCGGGGTGAAAATACTCCCTTACCCTTCACTCTATATTCTAGGCCCAACCCTGCTCTCCACATTCCCTTATATGTAGCCCTGACCCCACCCAAGCTGGAGTCTGCTGTGGTAGCCGAGGCTGGAACAGATTGCTGTGCAAATACTTGGCAAAGTAACAATCTATTTGTGGATAAGCAGAAATTGGCTGTATTCTCAGTAGAGTTATGAACTGTCACTATTAACACCCATGAGTCACTAGCATCATGGTGGGCTGAGTGATTTTTCTGCAGCCTTCTAAGGCATATTATACTAAAAATGCCACTGTCCATCTGTCTAATCAGTGCCTATTCCATTGATGTCACAGATATTTAAATGAACTTTTTTCTTCATGCCCAAATACACAGTGGCTTTATGTAATTCCCAGACCCCACTTGTGGGTGAGGCTGAGGTAGCCAATAATTTTGTTGTTGTTGTTGTTTCTTTTTATGGTTTCCAGGAAAAGAACTAGTATGCTGGGAGAAGTTAAAGAGGGAAATAAGAAATAAGCTAATCCTGCACTTCTACGCCCCAAGCCAGAGCATCAGCGCATCAGCCTCACATTCTAGAAATGGAAGCAGTGAGGACTGGATGAAGTTGCAGACGGGTAGAATGGCCCTTAAGCCAACAGACTTTCAGTGCTGGAAAACTGCACATCATTGACTATGTGGCTCCATGTCCACTTGCTGAATCACTCATAAACTTACCTTGTGACCAGCTTTACCTAGGACATAGAGGAAAGGGAATTCTGGGACACGTGGCTCCAACTTGGCTAGGCTGACACAGTATGAAGCCACCACAGTTAGTAAGCTTGATTAGCATCCTGGGAAAAGAAAATCCTAGAAGAGAGAAAGAGAAAATATCAGTCATATCTCTCATCTATGAAAATAACTTTACCCTTTTGTAATTAGCAATCTGTGGGTAATACTTGGCAATGGTGTGAATATCCTGATGTCCAACACAGTTTACCCAATAGTCTCAGGATCTGCTGATGATCCTGCCCAAATCAATTTTTGCAAATTGCCTGAATTGACCCAAATGTGTTCAGTGGGAGCCCCTTTAGGCCAGGCTCTGAGACCCTTTAACATGATTCTTGGTCTTTGTATACTTTGTATACTTCTTTACTTTGAGCAAAACAAGAGATCCAAGGCCCAATTTATGTTTTTCTGGCCCCAGACCTTGGAACAGATGTTTCTTCAAGGAACTCTGGTCTCTTTTAGTGGGGAATGGTATTTAGACAAGATCTTGTTGCTAGGTGTGCTCATTGCTATATGTGTGTTATTATACCTCGGCTTTATCAATGCAAGTAATAGAAAATATATTTTTTAAAAAACTGTGGGATACCCTGGTGACTCAGTCAGTTAAGTGACTGCCTTTGGCTCAGATCATGATCAATTTCTTACATGTCTTGATTCTAGTCTCTTATCCCTATGTACTCTTGCTTCACTTACTCCAAATATTTCCTTTCTCTTTTTCTTCTGTGCTCTTTCATGTCTCTAAGCCTTTCTGTTTTCCAGTCTTCCTTTGAATTCCTTTCCCATTCTTCACTAGAAAACTCCTATTCATCCTTCAAAGCCCAGGTCAACTGTCATCTCCTTGATAAAGTCTTTCTTAACTCCCTCAGTAGAACTACTCATCCCTCTGGGTTCCCATAGATTTTGTGACACCATTACAACCCTACAATAGCATTCATCAGATTGTGCTAAAATTGCTTATTTTTTAATCTATCCCCAGGGAGTAATTTTATGCACCTGCCCATTTCAAGCACTGTGCAAGTTATGTAGTGAGTGCTAATGAATATTTGCTTTATGAGCAAATAAATGATGAGCAGTTATTCATCACTCCAGTTTCTGCTTATATACAATTTATTATTTTCTTTCTTTCCTCTGGGCTTTCCTTTTTATAGGATGCTATTGTATAGATCTAACAATTCCATAAGTATGACCAGGCTTATGAACATTTCACAGCTTATGACCACCCAATCTCTAAATAATTTCCTTCAGCAGATGATGAGTAATCTAATTATTGAATTTTAGAGCTGGGAGAAATGTAGAAGAATCACTGGATCCCCTCCTTCTCCTCAAAGGAGGATTTGAGCTTCTGTTTCCTGAAGAAGGCAAGAAGACTGTGGTTTTAAAATCTCAACATCAGGGGTGCCTGGGTGGCTCAGTCGGTTGAGCATCTGCCTTCAGGTCAGGTCATGATCCCAGAGTCCTGGAATGGAGTGCTGCATCGGGCTCCATACTCATCAGGGAGCCTGCTTCTCCCTCTCCCACTGCCTGCTGCTCCCCCTACTTGTGCTCTCTCACTGTCAAATAAATAAATTAAATCTTAAAAAAAAAATCTCAACATCAGCAGAGTGCATGATTTGCCTTTCAAATACATGTTGGGCAGTGCTTGAAATAAGCCACCGTGATTTTGGACTGTGACATGGGTTGGGTGACATGGGGTGATATGGGCCGAATTTTAAGGTAACAAAGTAGGTCTTTCCAGGTCACACAAAATGCAAACACCTTGTCAGCAATATCCTCACCACCTGAAAAGTTTTTTGATGGACATAGTTGAGGGTGTTTTACCTACCTATCCCTTTTCTTTTTCCTATTTCTTGCTCTCTCACATTATTACGATTTTAATAGTCATCACTACTATTAAGTACTAAGCTGTTATGTTATTCATACTAATGGGATTCAGATGAAAATAGGGGTTCCTCCCTATTATCTAAGGATGATTTATTCAGTAATTTAAATAAATAGTACCCCCCCACCAGAATCAGTTTGTATGTGTGTTTTTCCTGTTCTCTTTCCCCTCTAATATAAAGTGATAAATTGTTACTCAAGTCCCATAAAAGAAATGTCTTAGCAGTTTGGAGTGGGGCTGATGTGTGTCCTGTATTAGGGAGCACCTGTTGTCATACATCTTTAATCTTTAACCAAGTTGGTAGTGCTTACTCTGAAGAATAGTACAACCTGGAAAACTGCCCAGGGAGATGGAAATTGAGATTTGCATTTAGCTTAGGATGTAATTTATTCAAACAGGTCCTGTGCCAGACTCTAGAGAGTCCTTAGAACATGGTCCTTACCTTCATGGAGCGAATTTTCTACTGGGGGAGCAGAATAATAAAACAAATGATTGATAAAAAAAAACATTTTTTTTTTAAATGTCATGAAGGGAGCCAGTAAAAGGATACATTAAAGATAATAAGGAGGACTTACTTTTGATAGGTTGGTTGGAGATGGCTTCCCTTGGAAGTGATATTTACGTGGAGACCTGAAAGACAGGAAGGGGCCAGCCAGATGAAGAGCAAAAATGTTCCATGGATAGGCGAGAGCCTATGGAAAGGCCTTAGGCAGCAGAGACCGTGGCTCTTGAAAAGGAATTGAAGGAAAGGAAAATGGCGAGGCTGGAGCTTCATGAAAAAGGGAGAGCGTGGAATAGATCAGGGTGTGGCTGAAGAGGCAGGTGGGGGGTCAGATCGTGCCTTGGGGGTTACCATTGGTGTTTGTATTATATTCTGAGGGTAATTGGAAGACATGGTAGGGTTTTAAGTGACCGGGTAGACCTTTTAGGATGGTCGCTTTCAGTGCTCTCAGAAGAAGAAATAAATACATATTTAAAAATCAAACAATACTAAAAAATGTATAACTGACAATACCAATCCCCTCCTATTACTTGTGCTCCACAAACTCCTTTCTAGACTATATGGGTACCTTGCTGTATCCCTTAAAGGCCTGTGTATCCTATCGTTTATTGACATTCAAGAGACAGTCCCTCATGCACAGGTTAAAGCTTCATGTACACAGCTGACTTTGTTCTTGGTGACTAGGAGGCCTCTCAGGACAAGGAACACACAGTGAACCAGCCAGATCAGTGTTGGAAGGTTACGTCTGTGGGGACACTCTGTTTCTCCAGGGAAGAAAATTCCAGTCTCTTGCCAGAGAACTTGCTTTTGACTCCTGTTGTTCTGGGAGCATGGCAGGGGACGGGAGGTGGGCTGGGTCGGCCTCCTACCGTAGAACACACAGAATTTCTATTAATTACCTGATTTTCAGCTCTGAATCTCACACTTGCCTTCCTTGGTCACTGGTGTCCAGAGGTAGAACAGCAAGCTTCAGTGCCTTAAAGACAAAGGTTCTAGTCTCCTGGCTAGTTTAGGGTAGAGTTCTGGTCACTTTTACCCTGAGGATGGGCAGATGGGGAAGAATAAAGAAATCTGCTTATGAAATGGTTTTGAGATGCTCATAAGTAGAGCTATGACATATTTAGGTAAGTGTAAGCATCGGGCCCTGAGATGAAGTCTGGTCTGGATAGAGAAGCCTGGAGTCATCAGCTCTGGGGGGTATTGAGAGCCATGGAAATAGTACCCGTCATTCAGGACAATGTGGAAAACAGTGAGATGAGGCCACAAGATCCAATCCTGAGGCACTCCAGCAGGGAAGGAGGGAGCCGAGGACCAGGAATGAGGGAGTTGGGGGGAGAGTGGGTGTTCTTGGTCCAGAGTTAGGGGAGGGAAAGGCTTTCTTCACTTTGGAGAAAAGCAATAGCTGAGAACTCAGTGTCCATGGAGAGATGAGTGGATAAACCAAGCATGGTGTATATAAACAATGGAATATTATTCAGTCTTGAAAAGGAAAGGAATTCTGACCCATGCAACAACATAGATAAACTTGAAGAAGTTCTGCTAAGTGCAATAAACCCATCACAGAAAGGATAATTACTGTATGTTCCCATTTACACGAAATACCTAGCATAGTCAAATTCATTGACGTTGAAATGGTCAGGTAGAAATGGCAGTTTCTGGGGGTTTTGGGAATGGGGAGCTGGGGGCTGGTGTTTAATGGGCTCAGGTTTTCAGCTTTGGGAGATGAAAAAGCTCTGGAGATGGGTGGCGGTGATGGTTGCAGTACAATCAGAATGTGCTTAAAGCTACTTAGCTGTACACTTCAAAATGGTTAAAATAGTGAATTTCATTTTACCACACTTAAAAAAAAAAGAAGGAAATTAGACACTACCAGGTCATCCTAAGTCCAATGATAAAATAAAAGGAAGTGATGTGGAGAAAAACAAACCCAAACTAGTAGCTGAGAAAAGGCAACAGAGCCCTATAACCCCATTTTGTTGATTGAAGGTGGTCCCCCAACCCCACCATATGAGATATGGTCCATATGAGAGTGGTTGTGGTGTGGGGAGAAAATGAAAGGGGAGAGGAGAGAAAGTGGGGAGGGCGAAGGTATGCAGAAAGACAGAAGAATAAAGTGGGGAGAAGGGGCAAAGACTGGAGAAAAGCTTCTGGGTAGAGGCCCGACAGCCAGGGAAAAGGACAAAAGCAGGCCAGCACACACCCATAGGACAAGGACAAGGATATCGGTCCCACAGAGCTGAGCCACACAGCTGGAGAAGGTCCAGGCAAAGTCAACTGGAGCAGTGTTTCTCTAGGCCTGCAGGGCCCCATCTGGCAAGTTGTAGCAGATGAATAAGACGTACTTTCACTCATGTGGTCACATGTCACATCAGGCTTTTCATATGGGGTGTCCTTGTGGAGATAGTTTATAAGAAATATACAGGGATGTACATCCGAACTCCGTCACTCCTCCAAACTCGCAAGGAAATGCATTCGAAGCATGGGGTTGCTGGGCTCCGTGGCAGAGACTTTTTTTTTTTTTTTTAAAGATTTTATTTATATATTTCACAGAGAGAAAATATATAAGAATATTCTCCCTCTCCCAGAGGGAGAGGGAGAAGCAGGCTCCCCGCTGAGTGGAGAGCCTGACGCGGGGCTCCATCTCAGGACCCTAAGATCATGACCTGAGCCAAAGGCGAATGCTCAACCAACTGAGCCACTCAGGTGTCCCATAGAAGAGACTTTAAAGAGACAGCCTTGATTTTTCTAAAACACTTATTTTATAACACAGATAGTCCTTCCTTCTTTAAGGAAATTAGGAAGTAAAAGCTGGCAAAAAGAGGAAAATTAAAATCTCCCCCAAATTCTACTCCCTGGAGATAACCACTGTTATCGAATTGATGTACTTCAAATTCTATGTCCTGGTTCCTTAAATCTGAGTAGGCTGGTGAGCGCGTCAGCGGATAGGGTACGGTAGAAGGGAGGCTGTGTGATTTGGGGGCAAGTCATAAAAAGCCATGCAGCATCTCCCCTGTGTGAAGGAACACTCGCTCTTAGAGCCCTGAGTTGGCTCTCAGAAGTCCAACTACTCTGACTCATCTACCAAGCTGTGAGGAAGGCCCAGCCCCATGGAGAGGTCACTGTTGGACACATTCTTATTAAAAAAAAAAAAAAGAAGAAGAAGAAGAAGTCATCCTCCAGTCCCTGCCCTCTGCCCCCGCCAAATTCTTGACCTACAGAGCCTGCGAGATTCATCAAATGGTTTATGCCTCTAACTTGGGGATATGGAGATTCAGGAAACAGTTCTACAGAACTGGAACACCCTGTAGTTCAGTTCCCCTTCTCAGAGACAACAACCATTACCAGCTTCTTGTGTACTCTATCAAAGGTATTTTATTAATACTAAGTCACATGGTTTCCTTTTGGTATATTTTTAGTACAATATGGCAGCCTACCAGACACTTGGTTCAGCATTTTCATTTTTTAATTTAACAACGTGTCTTGAAGATTCTTCAGTTATACAGAGGGAGCTTCTTCATTCCTTTTTAAAGAACTATACTATTTTATTTTATTATTTTTATTTTTATAAGACTTTATTTATTTATTTGTCAGAGAGAGAGAGAGCAGAAGCAAGGGGAGTGTCAGGCTCCCAGCTGAGCAAGGAGCCTGATGTAGGACTCGATCCCAGGACCCCAAGATAATGACCTGAGCCCAAGGCAGACGCTTAACTGACTGAGCCACCCAGGCATCCTTACTATTTTATTTTTTAAATGAGGAGGAATTCACATTTTTATTTTATTATTTTTTGACATTCCTATTCAGCTTTATTATATCAGAGTTACAGACTTGCTGGTGGTGGGGAGAGTAACAACGATCTTTTATCTTTCTCATCAGTTTAGTTATTACTTGTCTTACTGGTTTAGTTTCTCTCTCTTTTTCTAAACTGAAGTGGAGTTGACACACAAAGTGACATTAGTTTCAGGTGTACAATATTGTGATTGGACAAGCCCGTGTGTTACGCTGGGCTCACTGCAAGCGTGGTCACCACCTGTTACCATACAGAGCTATTACAATAGCACTGACCGCAATCCCTGTGCTGTGCGTTCCTCCCCTTGACTTAGTCAATAACTGGAATCCTGTACCTCCCACTCCCCTTCACCCATTTTGCCCATTTCCCCCATCCCCTCTGGCAACCACAAGCTTATTTTCTGCATTTATGGGTCTGTTTCTGCTTTGTTTGTTTGTTTTGTTTCTTGGACTCCCCATATAAATGAAATCAGATGGTATATCTTTCTTTGTAATAGTTTCTTATATAGAGATTCCATAATTAAAATAACAAGCCCAGGGACACCTGGGTGGCTCAGTTGGTTAAGCAGCTGCCTTCGGCTCGGGTCATGATCCCAGCCTCCTGGGATCGAGTCCCACATCGGGCTCCTTGCTTGGCGGGGAGCCTGCTTCTCCCTCTGCCTCTGCCTGCCATTCTGTCTGCCTGTGCTTGCTCTCTCCCCCCATCTCTCTCTGATAAATAAGTAAAATCTTTAAAAAAAAATTTAAAATAACAAGCCCTATTTTGATGGGCGTTTAGATCATTTTCAGTCCTTTAGTTTTGTAACCAGGAGCAACTGCTGGGGTGACATTTGTAATTGTGACATTGACAAGTTGTTCTCCTTGGGGGTTATTCTGGTTTTCATTCCTAATGGAAATGCCAGAGTTTGGGTTTCCTCAAAAATACAGTGCTTTGTCTAATTTTGTTTTAAATATCTTCCAAAAATTGATAGGAATGATGTTACTGCAGTTAATTATTTTATCACTTATTTTGTTATGAGTAAAGTTGAATATCTTTTCATAGGATTAAGAGTCATCTGTATTCCTTGTATTTTTTTCTTCCCCTGTGAATGCTCTGTTAGTATCCCTTGGCCATCGTCCTAGTGGACTATGGTCTCTTTACTTTTTATTCGGTGAGCTCTTTATTATATAATAAAGACATTAACCCTTTGGCTGAGATGTAAACTTTAAATAACTCAATTTTTCTTTTTGATATCCTTTTCGGGAGCAAAAAATTAAAAAAATTTGAAATGTTGTCAAATTGTTCAGTCTTTTCCTTTAAGCCTTCTGCGTTTTACAGCATTCTCAGTTTGTCAGTTAGGAGTGCAAGTAAAAGCAAAAGTCTATATACAATAGCTCAAGTACATCGGATTTTTTTATTTTTCCTATCCCATAGCGAAAAATCTAGGATTGGTGGTTATTAGCATTGGTTCAGCTACTTAACCTTGTCAGAACCAATGTCCCTTATTCTATTCTCCTAATCTTTCCCTTCTAGTACCCAGGTTATTTCTTTCAGACTTTCAAAGGGGATGGGTGCCAATATGTTTGTCCACTTTTTTTATTGGGAAAGCTAAGAGATTTTTCCAGCAGATTTCCACTTATCTTTCATTGGCCAAAACCAAGTCACATGGCCACCATTGTTGCAGAGGTTGCAAAAGTGGAGAAGAACCCTGCCATCATGACCCATTTTGGGGGGTTGGGCGTATTGCCCCCCTGAATAGAATTGGAGTTTTATTTAGCCAGTGAGAAGTGGGGAAGTGAGTGTCAAATATAATGGACAGACAACTCAGTGCCTGACACATTAGAGAGGGCTTCCCCCACTACAAGATTATAAAAATAATTTCCTCATGTTTTCTTCTAATACTTTTAGGACTTAAGTTTTTCACATTTTAATCTTTGAGGTACTTGGTTTTTATTTTATTCTTAATTTTAGAATACAGGTATAATTTTTTCCTGAGATGACTTCCCACTTGTTTTAACACTATTTATTGAATGATTCATCTGTTCTTCACTGATTTAAGATTCTACCTTTATTGTATACAAAATTCCTGTGTATATTTGAGTCAAATTCTTGATTTTCTAGTCTTCTAGTCTACTGATACATTTATGAACCAGCACCATACTTTTTTAATTAGCTAAAATTTGGCAAAATAGACTTCTTTCACTGTTTCCCCCCAGAATTGTCCTGGCAACCACTTTGTCTAGTTAGAAAAATATTCTGTTCATATTTTATGAGGATGGCATACATTTTAGGTTAATTTAGAAAGAATTAAAATCTTTGTGATGTTGAGACTTCCTGGGTAAGAATAGATATGACTTTTCATTTAAGATTTTTGGGGGATTCCCTAGTACCATTTTACACTTTTCTTGCATATTGTTTTTAGAGTTACTCCTATGTGTTTTACCTTTTGTTCTCATTTCAACGTGATTTTTTGTCCCATTATAAATTCTAAGCAGATGTTGTCTATGGACAGGAAGACTTTTGATTTTCAATATTAATTTTGTACCTGGACAACTTCAATTTCTTATTATTTATAATAATTTTTAGTGGATCGTAGTGGCTTCTCCAGGCAATTATCATAGTACCACCAAATGCTGCACTTTTCCTTTTTTCTTGTTGCCTAATTTATCTAATACTTAAGGAATAATGTGTGTGATTTTTTTAGAGAGAGGAGGAGGAGAGGCAGAGGGAGCGAAAGAGAATACTAAGCAGGCTCCATGCCCAGTGGAGAACTGTATGCGAGGCTCAATCTCATGACCCTGAGATCACGACCTGAGCTGAAATCAAGAACCACCCAGGTGCCCCCAGAATAACAGTAAATGGATATAGAAATGGTGATAGTTGACAGCCTTTTCTTCTTCATGAATTTAGCAAAGAATGTATATAAATTTATGTATATTCCTTTATGTATGTGTCTATGCATATGTAATGTTCTCAAGGAAGAATCCATATGTTATTATAAGTGTTTTTGAATGATGCCTTTTTAGAAACCCTATTTTGAAAAATAAAAGTAGGATATAAGCCTCTGAATTTTAGATTTATTGACCAGATGGGGTATATTCAGGCAGTACAGAGGAGAGGTTGGTGGAGAAAAGATATCTTATTCAGACAGTAGTGTGATTATTAAGCTTATGAGGGTCAGGGGAATGTTTTCAGAATGCAGCATGTTGCAGTAAAACATGTTTTTATTTACTGGCAAATGGGGTCCATTTCTGTATTGCCCAGATACTTAATTGGAAGACTGAATGACTGCTCATAATGGGAGGTTAAATTCATCTTGCTGTATTTTGAAGTGACCTCACATTCTTCCACATATCTGCAATGCTCAGATCTTCCTGGAAAGAAATTTTTTTTTTCTAATAAAAGTAACATGTACCCAAAGAATACAAAAATACTAACTCCGAGGAATACATGTCACCTGATTTGATAGCAGGCTACAATAGCCAAATTATGAAAACAGCCCAAGTGCCCATCAGTGTCAGTCAGTGAAAGACAAATACCATATGATTTCACTCATACGTGGAATTTAACAGACAAAACAAACAAGCAAAGGGGAAGGGAAAAAAAAAAAGAGAGAGAGAGAGAGAGAGGGAGAAAGGGAGACTAACCAAGATATAGACTCTTAACTATAGAGAACAAACTGATGGTGACCAGAGGGGAGGTGGTGGAGTGATGGGGATTAAGAGGGGTACTTGTGATGAGCACCAGGTGCGATGTATGGAAGTGTGGGGTCATTGTATTGTACTCTGGAAACTAATGTTACATTGTAAGTTAACTAACTCAAATTTAAATAAAAACTTTAAAAAATAAAAAGTAATGTTTTCATTCATGTTTGCTTTTTTGTTAGCATCCTTAAAATCTGTAGAGCCTTTTGTAAAGTCTCCTTTTTGATGCAAAAACAAATAAAATTTCTGATTGATGAAGGAGAAGAACATAGAGAATATAGAGGGAGAAAATACCATATTTTATCCTGGGGAAAGTTAATGTAGGCACAATAACGCTGCCTAGGGACGCCTGGGTGGCTCAGTGGGTTAAAGCCTCTGCCTTCGGCTCAGGTCGTGATCCCAGGGTCCTGGGATCGAGTCCCGCATGGGGCTCTCTGCTCGGCAGGGAGCCTGCTTCCTCCTCTCTCTGCCTACCTCTCTGCCTCCTTGTGATTTCTGTCTATCAAATAAATAAATAAATCTTTAAAAAAAAAAATAACGCTGCCTAAAGACTAAGGTCTCTCTTGATGGTCTCCAGTTTGTGGAATTAGTGCATACTGTTAATACTCTACTCTTTGCAAAGAGGCAGAATGCATGCTAAACTGTCGGGTTTGGCTTTGACACTTGGGACATTGCCATAGGGTTAAATGTTATTTGCTCTTTCCTGGAGGGAGCTTTGAATGGGCTGGATACCAACAGCAGCAGCACAGGATGAAGAAAGAACCACTGTGAGTGACTGTGCACAGGTGTCAAAGATGGAGAGGAGCGCGCAAGAGAGTCAGAACTGATAAGGATCCCTCATGCTTTACCGTCACTCAAGCTCTCCAGAGAGTTCAAAGGATGTTACCATATGGTCTGATTACCTCTCCCAGCAACTCTGGGCCATAGGTAATGAGTAGAAAGGAAGCTCTCATCTCTGGTAGTTAAATCCTGGACGTAGAACAATGAGAGCCCTGTTCTTCTAGCATTCCCCCGACACTGTACAATGGAAATCCCAGTCTTCTCTGAATTCCCTCTCCAGGTGAGATGACACCAGCCAGGACTCCTCTTGCCCTCCTCTTAGTTGAGTCAGCTTTGGTTTCCCTCTTGTGTTAGAGAAAGTGAATCCCACACTCTTTTAAGTCACAATTGACAATACTGGCTTTGTGGATTCAGCGATCTTACCAGTGCCTCTCTTGATGAAGGGTGAAAAGTGATAAGTTAGAAACTGGACTTGTTGAGCTGGCTTGGCTACAAATCAATGACCCCAGGCAAACAAGCCTTATCAACTTCCATTAGATCAATTCTAATCCCTGAACTGTGTAATTCTTCCCAAGCTATGGTCATTCCCATAGCTCTACATGCAGAGAAACATTGAAAAGTAAACTGCAGGTGTCTGGATAGGAGATTTGGGGAGGGATATGTCACTGATAGATACCAGTTTTGGTGACTGTTAATAGTGATGTTCATTATATAGTTTTAGAGTTTCTGAAGGAGCTCAAGTTGTTTCTTTTTAGAAAAGTGAAGTGAGGGGGGGAAAAAGTAAAGTGAGGGAAGAAGGAAAAAGAAGAGGAGTAATTACCACGAATTTAGCTTCTGAAGAAGAGAGATGAAGGTAGTATTTATCCGCTAATTACATTTGTCATTTTTTAATTAACATACAATGTATTATTTGCTCCAAGGGTACAGGTCTGTGAATCATCAGTCTTACACAATTCACAGCACTCACCGTAGCCATACCCTCCTCAATGTCCATAATCCAGCCACACTATTCCTCCCCCCCCACCACCCCAGCAACCCTGTTTGTTTCCTGAGATTAAGAGTCTCTTATGGTTTGTCTACCTCCTGATCTCATCTTGTTTCATTTTTTCCCTCCCTACCCACCACAACTCCTGCCCTGCCTCTCAAAGTCCTCATATCAGAGAGATCATATGATAATTGTCTTTCTCTGATTGACTTATTTCACTTAGCTTAATATCCTCTAGTTCCATCCACATCATTGTGAATGGCAAGATTTTGTGGTTTTTGGTTGCTACATAGTATTCCATTGTAGATATATACCCCATCTTCTTTATCCATTCATCTATTGATGGACATCTATGTTCTTTCCATAGTTTGGCAATTGTGAACATTGCTGGTATAAACATTTGGGTGCATGTGCCCCTTCAAATCAGTACATTTGTATCTTTAGGATAAATACTCTATAGTACAATTGCTGGGTTATAGGGTATCTCTATTTTCAACTTTTTGAGGAACCTCCATACTATTTTCCGGAGTGACTGCACCAGCTTGCATTCCCACCAACAGTGTAGGAGGGTTCCCCTTTCTCTGTATCCTTGCCAACAACTGTATAGTTTTCTGTGTATCCTTGCCAACAACTATCATTTCCTGTCTTGTTAATTTTAGCCATTCTGACTGGTGTGAGGTCGTATCTCACTGTGGTTTTGATTTGTATTTCCCTGATGCCAAGTGATGTTGAGCACTTTTTCATGTGTCTGTTGGCCACTTGGATGTCTTCTCTGCAGAAATGTCTGTTCATGTTTTCTGCCCATTTCTTGATTGGATTATTTGTTCATTGGGCGTTGAGTTTGATAAGTTCTTTATAGATTTTGGATACTAGCCCTTTAGCTGATATGTCATTTGAAAATATCTTCTCCCATTCTGTCACTTGTCTTTTGGTTTTGTTGACTATTTACTTTGCTGTGAAAAAGGTTTTGATCTTGATGAGTCCTAGTTGTTCATTTTTGCCCTTGCTTCCCTTGCCTTTGGTGATGTTCCTAGGAAGGAGTTACTGCGGCTGAGGTCGAAGAGGTTGCTGCCTATGTTCTGCTCAAGGATTTTGATGATTCCAATCTCACATTAGGTCTTTCATCCATTTTGAGTCTATTTTTGTGTGTGGTGTAAAGCAAAGATCCATTTTCATTCTTTTGCATGTGGCTGTCCAATTTTCCCAACACCATTTGATGAAGAGACTGTCTTTTTTCCATTGGACATTCTTTCCTGCTTTGTTGAAGATTAGTTGGCCATAGAGTTGAGGGTCCATTTCTGGGCTTGCTATTATGTTCCACTGATCTATGTGTTTGTTTTTGTGACAGTACCATACTATCTTGATGATTACATCTTTGTAATAGAGCTTGAAGTCTGGAATTATGATGCCTCCAACTTTGGTTTTCTTTTTCAACATTCCTCTGGCTGTTCAGGGTCTTTTCTGGCTCCATGTAAGTTTTAGTATTATTTGTTCCATTTCTTTGGGGGGAAAAAAGATGGTATTTTGATAAGGATTGCATTAAATGTGTAGATTGCTCTAGGTAGTATAGATATTTTCACAATATTTGTTCTTCCAATCCATGAGCATAAAACATTTTTCCATTTCTTTGTGTCTTCCTCAACTTCTTTCATGAGTACTTTATAGTTTTCTGAGTACAGATTCTTTGCCTCTTTAGTTAGGTTTATTCCTAGGTATCTTGTGGTTTTGGGTGCAATTGTAAATGGACTGACTCCTTAATTTCTCTTTCTTCTGTCTTGCTGTTGGTGTATAGAAATGCAACTGATATCTGTGCATTGATTTCATATCCTGACACTTTACTGAATTCCTGTATGAGTTTTAGTAGTTATGGAGTGCAGTCTTTTAGGTCTTCCACATAAAGTATCATATCATCTCCTAAGAGTGAGAGTTTTATTTCTTCTATGCTGATTCAAGTGTCTTTTATTTCTTTTTGTTGTCTGATTGCAGAGGCTAGGACTTCTAGAACTATGTTGAATAGCAGTAGTGATAGTGGACAGCCCTGCTGTGTTCCTGACCTTAGGGGAAAGCTCTCAGTTTTTCCCCACTGAGAATATTTGCTGTGAGTTTTTCATAGATGGTTTTGATGATATTGAGGTATGTACTCTCTACCCTTACACTGTGAAGAGTTTTGATCAAGTAAAGATGCTATACTTTGTCAAATACTTTCTTAGTGTTTATTTAGAATATCATATGGATCTTATTCTTTCTTTTATTATTGTATTGTATCATATTGGTTGATTTGTGGATGTCAAACCACACTTGAAGCCCAGGAATAAATCCCACTTGGTTGTGGTGAATAATCATTTTAATGTACTGTTGGATCCTATTGGTTAATATTTTGGTGAGAATTTCTGCATCTGTGTTCATCAAGGATATTGGTCTGTAATTCTCCTTTTTGATGGGGTCTTTGGCTGGGTTTGGGATCAAGGTAATGCCAGCCTCATAAAATGAGTTTGGAAGTTTTCCTTCCATTTCTATTTTTTGGAACCATTTCAGGAGAATAGGTATTAATTCTTCTTTAAATGTTTGGTAGAATTCCCCTGGGAAGCCTTCTGGCCCTGTTTGTTGGGAGATTTTTGATGACTGCTTCAATCTGCTTACTGGTTATGGGTCTATTCAGGTTTTCTATTTCTTCCTGTTCAGTTTTGGTAGTTTATGTCTCTAGGAATGCATCCATTTCTTCCAGATTGTAAAATTTGCTGGTGTTATAGTTGCTCATAGTATATTCTTACAATTGTTTGTATTTCTTTGGTGTTTGTTGTGATCTCTCCTCTTTAATTCATGATTTTATTGATTTTGGTCTTTTATTTTTTCTTTTTGATAAGTCTGGCCAGGGGGTTACCAATCTTATTAATTCTTTCAAAGAACTACCTCCTAGTTTCATTGATTTGTTCTACTGTTCTTTTGGTTTCTATTTCATTGTTTTCTGTTCTGATCTTTATTATTTCTCTGATTCTGCTGGGTTTAGGCTTTCTTTGCTGTTCTTTCTCCAGCTTCTTTAGTTGTAGGGTTAGATTGTATACTTGAGACCTTTCCTGTTTCTTGAGAAAGTCTTGTATTGCTATATACTTTCCTCTCAGGAATCTTTGCTGTGTCCCAAAGATTTTGAACAGTTGTGGTTTCATTTTCATTTGTTTCCATGAATTTTTAAATTCTTCTTGAATTTCCTGGTTGATAGATTCATCCTTTAGTAGGATGCTCTTTAGCCTCCATGTATATGAGTTCTTTCCAACTTTCCTCTTGTGGTTGAGTTTCTAGTTCCAGAGCATTATGGTTTGAAAATATGCAGGGAATGATTTCAGTCTTTTGGTACTGGGTGAGACCTGATATGTGACCCAGGATGTGATCTATTCTGGAGAATGTTCCCTATGCACTAGAGAAGAATGTGTATTCTGTTGCTTTATAATGGAATGTTCTGAAGATATCTGTGATGTCCATCTGCTGCAGTGTGTCATTTAAAACCTTTATTTCCTTGTTGATCTTTTGCTTAGATGATCTGTCCATCAGTAAGGGAGGTGTTAAAGTCCCCTACTATTATTG
Organism: Mustela lutreola; assembly: GCF_030435805.1. Classification (NCBI taxonomy): domain Eukaryota; kingdom Metazoa; phylum Chordata; class Mammalia; order Carnivora; family Mustelidae; genus Mustela; species Mustela lutreola. The sequence goes on from NC_081297.1 coordinate 95,807,871, forward strand.
TATTATTGTTGATTTTTATTTTGTTTCTTTGATTTTGTTATTAATTGGTTTACATAATCAGCTGCTCCTATGTTAGGGGCATAGATATTTAAAATTATTAGATCTTCTTGTTGGACTGACCCTTTAAGTATGACATGGTGTCCTTCCCCATCTCTTATTATAGTCTTTGGCTTAAAATCCAATTTACCTGATACAAGGATTGTCACCTCACTTTCTTTTGATGCCCATTAGCATGGTAAATTGCTTCCCATCCCCCACTTTAAATTTGGAGGTGTCTTTGGGTACAAAATGAGTTTCTTGCAGATAGCATATCGATGGGTCTTTTTTTTTTTTTTAATCCATTCTGATACTCTGTGTCTTTTGATTGGGGGCATTTATCCCATTTACATTCAGGGTAACTATTGAAATATATGAATTTAGTGCCATTGTATTGCCTGTAAGGTGACTGTTATTGTATATTGTCTCTGTTCCTTTATGGTCTGTTACTTTCAGGCTCTTTCTTTGCTTAGAAGACCCCTTTAAATATTTCCTGTTGGGCTGGTTTGGTGTTTGCAAATTCTTTTAGTTTCTGTTTGTCCTGGAAACTTTTTTTAAAAAATATTTTATTTATATATTTGACAAATAGAGAGAGAACACAAGCAGGCAGAAAGGCAGACGGGGAGAGGGAGCAGGCTCTCCACTGAGCAGAGAGCCTAAATGTGGGGCTAGCTCCCAGGACTCTGGGACCACGACCTGAGCTGAAAGCAGAGGCTTAACCCACTGAGCCACCCAGGTGCCCCTGTCCTGGAAACTTTTTATCTCTCCCTCTATTTTCAATGACAGCCTAGCTGGATATAGTATTCTTGGCTGCATATTTTTCTCATTTAGTGCTCTGAATATATCATGCCAGTCCTTTCTGGCCTGCCAGGTCTCTGAGGATAGGTCTGTTGCCAATCTAATATTCTTACCATTGTATGTTACAGACCTCTTGTCCCAAGCTGCTTTCAGGATTTTCTCTTTGTCACTGAGACTTGTAAGTTTTACTATTAGATGATGGGGTGTTGACCTATTTTTATTGATTTTAAGGGGGGGGTGTTCTCTGGCCTCCTGGATTTTGAGGCTTGTTCCCTTTGCCAAATTAGGGAAATTCTCACTATAATTTGCTCCAGTACATCCTCTGCCCCCCTCTCCATTTCTTCTTCTTCTGGGATCCCAATTATTTTAATATTTTATAGCTTATGGTATCACTTATTTCTCAAATTGTCCCCTTCATGGTCCAATAGTTATTTGTCTCTCTTTTTCTCAGCTTCTTTATTCTCCATCAATTGGTTTTCTTTTCTTTTTTTTTTTTAAAGATTTATTTATTTATTTGACAGACAGAGATCACAAGTAGGCAGAGAGGCAGACAGAGAGAGAGGAGGAAGCAGGCTCCCTGCTGAGCAGAGAGCCGGATGCGGGGGCTTGATCCCAGGACCCTGAGACCATGACCTGAGCCGAAGGCAGAGGCTTAACCCACTGAGCCACTCAGGCTCCCCCATCAACTGGTTTTCTATATCACTAATTCTCTCCTCTCTGTCATTTATCCTAGGAGTAAGAACCTCCATTTTTTATTCACCTCATTAATAACTTTTTTTATTTCAACTTGGTTAGATTTTAGTTCTTTCATTTCTCCAGAAAGAGATTTTATTTCTCCAGAAATGGATTATCTAGTATCTTCCATGCATTTTTTGGAGCCCAGCTAGCACCTTGATAATTGTCATTTTGAATTCTTGTTCTGAAATCTTACTAATGTCTGTATTGATTAGGTCCCTAGCCATCAGTACTGCCTCTTGCTCTTTTTTTTTTGTTGTGAGTTTTCCCACCTTGTAATTTTATCCAGATAAGAAGAGATGAATTAGAGAACAAAATACTATAAGTGTAGCAATGACCCAGAAAAATATACACTAACCAAATCTGAGGAGACCCAAAACCAGAGGGAGAAGGAAGGAGAAAAAAAAAACCCAAACAAAATATAAATATAGATATAAATATAAATATTTGTATATTTATATTTATATAAATATAAATAATATAAATTTATATAAATATAAATATATATAATATAATATATATAATATATAATATAGATAGATAGATAGATAAAATGACTTGTGAATAGAACAGAGCCACACACTTGATTTTGGGTGTATTTTGGTCCGTTAGAAGAAATTACCTCCCAAAATTTTAAAGAAAGAAAAATTTATATATATACAGATATAAGAGTAAACACAATGAAAGGATGGAATATGATTGAAAGGATGAAAATTTTAAAAGATTCTAAAAATGTAATGATAAGAAGTTGGTTGAAGGGTGCCTGGGTGGCTCTGTGGGTTAAGCCTTTGCCTTTGGCTTGGGTCATGATCCCAGTATCCTGGGATCGAGCCCCTCATCAGCTCTTTACTCAGCGGGGAGCCTGATTCCCCCCTCAACTCCCTGCCTGCTTCTCTGCCTATTTGTGATCTCTGTCTGTCAAAAAGAAGTTGATTGAAAAAAGGAAAAAAAAAAAAGAAGAAAGAATATAAGCAACCTGGAGACTAGAACAAAGCCATGCACTAAGTTTAGGGTGTATTTTGATCTGTTAGAAGAAACTGTATCCCAAAATCTTAAGAAAAGAAAAACCTATATGTATACAAAAAATAAGGTTAAATATAATGAACAGGTAGAATATAACAATGAAAATTTCAAAAGTTTTTTTAAAGGATTTTATTTATTTATTTGACACAGAGAGAGAGATCACAAGCTGGCAGAGAGGCAGGCAGAGAGAGAGGGGGAAGCAGGCTCCCCGCTGAGCAGAGAGCCCAATTCAGGGCTTGATCCCAAGACCCTGACCCCATGACCTGAGCTGAAGGCAAAGGCTTAACCCTCTGAACCACCCAGGCACCCCTCAAAAGATTTTTTTTTTAAGATTTTATTTATTTATTTGACAGAGAGAGAGAGGAGGCAGAGAGAGAGAAGATGAAGCAGGCTCCCTGCTGAGCAGAGAGCTGGATGCAGGACTCGATCCCAGGACCCTGAGATCATGACCTGAGCCAAAGGCAGCAGCTTAACCCACTGAGCCACCCAGGTGCCCCACCCCTCAAAAGATTTTTAAAAAGGTATTGATAAGGCAAAATAGTTTAAAAAAAATTAAAATAGGAAAAAGGAGAAATTTTAAAAAATAGAATAAGAAAAAAATAAAATTTAAAATTAAAATTAATTTTAATTAATTAATATAAATAAATAAATAATATAAATAAAAAATAAAAAATAAAATTAAAATAATTAAAATTAAATTAAATTAAATTAAGTTAAGTTAAATTAAATTAAACTTAATTTAATTTAAAATTAGTTTAATTAAAATAAAAATTAAAATAAAAATAACTTTGGAAGACTAAGAATCATGGGAAAAAAGCCATAAATTCTTTATTGCTTTCCCTTGCTCTGGAGTTCCACAGTTCTCACTGATTAGTGAACTTGTGCTTGGCTGGATGCTCTTGCTAATCTTCTGGAAGAGGGGCCTGTTGCAATGATTCTCAATAGTCTTTGCCTGAGGTGGAATTTCACTGCCTTTGCCAGGGGCCAGGCTAAGCAATCCATTTGGATTCGCTCTTGGGAGCTTTTGTTCCCTGAATGCTTTCTGTACAGCTTTGGAGGTGGAGAATAAAGATAGAGACCTCCCAATCAGAGCTTGGGTCCCCACTCCTCAGTGTGCCCTCAGAGAAAAGCAGTCAATCACTCTCATCTCCCTGGTCTCCAGCTGCACTCTGAGCTCACCTGGCCTGTGACTGAGTGTTTCTATCTCTGGCGAACAGCCCGGTTTGGAGTCTCCAAACCTAGCCGATTCCTGCGGTGCTCCCATGCCACTCCTCCCGGAGGAAGAAGGTGAGTCTTCTGGGATCTGCCACTCTTTGAGTCCTGGCTCAAAGAGCAGTGGCCCAACTGTTCCTCAGATCATGGTTTAAGGTAACACTGAGCTGAGAGATCCCCCATTGGCTCTGTCTCTGCAGCCAGCTTCCCCACTCTGACCTGGGAGCTCTGCCACACTTAAGCACACCCCATCTTTCTGTGACCCTGCGGGTCCTGAGACCACACTGTACCCATGAGGGCTCCACCCCCTGCTTAGCCTTTGGAGACATGTCCCTCAGTGGAGCAGACATCTAATAGTTCAAATTTTGTGTTCCCCTGCTCTACCGCTTCCTGGGAGCTGGCCCCCCTCCCCGCAGTCTCTCTTCCCATATGTCACCTCGGGTTCACTTCTGCATGTCCTACCTTCCAGAAAGTGGTCGTTTTTCTGTTCCTAGAATTGCTTCTCTTCTCTTCAATCTCCTGTTGAATTTGTAGGTATTCAGAATGGTTTGGTTCCTATCTAGCTGAACTTCTGGGACCTGATGATATTTAGGTCTCCTACCCCTCCACCATCTTGCTCCTTCCCCCTTATATTTGTCATTTTTATAGTTGTAGCAAAACAGTGCCCCACATCTTGAGATAAGGATTGTGAGTAGTGTGGTTGCCCAGATCATGACTCTGGATCTAGAGCTTCTAAGAATGAGTAATTCACTTCACAGAGGAGATACAAAGTCTCCAGCAGGACTTCTTAGACCATTTGTTTTTAAAATGAGTGTAAAACCTAGTTCCTGTGGATATTGTAATTTATTCCCACTTAATTAAACGGTATTGGATATGAAGGAGAAAGTCTAGAAGGGAATGGAAAGGATAAGGAACAGAAAGAAGAAGTTCTAGAAATAGCAGAATCACCAAAGTGTAATGCAAGTCATCTGGAGTCATCTTATGTATGTATGTAGGGGGAGGCAAACAATAGCACATATATTTTGGAGTCAGCAAAGACAGCATGGAGGTTCCTCACAAAGTTAAAATAGAGCACCTTACGAGCCAGCAATTATACTATCAGGTGTTTACCCAAAGGATACAAACATACTGATTTGAAAGGGCACATGCACCTTGGGGTTTATGGCAGCATTATCAACAACAGCCAAATTATGGGGGCGCCTGTGTGGCTCAGTGGGTTAAGCCACTGCCTTCGGCTCAGGTCATGATCTCAGGGTCCTGGGATCAAGTCCTGCATCAGGCTCTCTGCTCAGCAGGGAGCCTGCTTCCTCCTCTCTCTCTCTGCCTGCCTGTCTGCCTACTTGTGATCTCTCTCTGTCAAATAAATAAATAAATAAAATCTTAAAAAAAAAAAAAAAACAATAGCCAAATTATGGAAAGAGCCCAAATGTCCATCAACTGATGAATGGATAAAGGAGATCTGTAGCTCTAGCTTACTCTATCTATCTATCTATCTATCACATGCTTTACTGTCAGTCAAGCTCTCCAGGGAGTTCAAAGGATGTTATCGTATAGTCTGATTACCTCTCCCAGCAACTTTGGGCCATACATAATGAGTAGAAAGGAAGCTCTCTGGTAGTTAAATGTTGGACATTAAACAATGAGAGCCCTGTTCTTCTAGCATTCCCCAGACACTGTGGAATGGAAACCCCAGTCTTCTTGAATTCCCTTTATATATTATATTATATATTATTAATATATAATAAATAACATAATAATTAATGTATTATAATAATATAATGTAATATTAATAAGTAATATATTATATAATACATATATTATATACACATTATATATATCATGGAATATCATCCAGCCATCTGGAAGAATGAAATCTTTTTTTTTGGTAGTAATATCCTTGCCTTATTATTTTTTATAGTGACATATTTTATTGTTCATGTATTTTTCCAAGTATATAGTCCTAATTTATCACTCTTTAAAGTGCTTAACTACAACTTCAAAGATTTGTCAAGGACAGAAAATAACATTAATCCCAGTGTTTGCAAGTGTCTGATATTTTGAAAGGCTCCCATTTTATCTCCAATAATACTTTCTACCTTGAAGTCTACTTTATCTAATATTAATATAGTCACATCAGACTTCTCATGCTTGCTGTTGGCATAGCATATTTTTCTAGTTATTGATTTTTAATCTATCTGTGTCTTTATATTTTAAGTGTGTCCCTTATAGACAGCATAAACTTGAGTATTGCTTTTTGTCCATTCTGACAATCTCTGTTATTTATTTGAAGTATTTAGTCCTTTTACACTTAGTGTAATTACTAATTTGATTGCATTAAAGTCTATGTTTTGTACTTCATTTTCTTTTTTAAAATTTTTTAAAAAAGATTTTATTTATTTCTTTTACAGAGAGAGAGATCACAAGTAGACAGAAAGGCAGGCAGAGAGAGAGAGAGAGAGAGGGAAGCAGGCTCCCTGCTGAGCAGAGAGCCCGATGCGGGACTCGATCCCAGGACCCTGAGATCATGACCTGAGCCGAAGGCAGCAGCTTAAACCACTGAGCCACCGCAGCGCCTCTGTTCTTCATTTTCTATTGGTTCCATCTATTTTATTTTTCTCTCTTTCTCTTTTCTTGGTTTCTTTTGGATTGAAAACTGTTAATAATTCCACTTTATCGGTTAGCTTTTTTTTTTTGCATTTTTAATAGTGATTGCTTAAACATTACAAGATATATCCCTAACTTTTCAGAGTCTTAGAATTAATATTGTATTACTTCCTATCAAATGTAAGAACCTGGTAACCATATAGGCTCGCTTACCACCTTTCTACTCTCACTTATGTCTTAGCTGGGATATGTATTACATTTCTGTATGCTATAGCCCTCCACATCCCAATTCTATAACTTTTGCTCATCTCATTTTGTTTAAAGTTTTGCCATTTTAAGCACTAGTCTATCTGACTGTTTCTGGGACAAGAGTGAAAACCAAGGCTTAGTTTATAGCCTCAGTGAACTCCTTGTTTCTGAACTGTCTGTGTGTATTTATAAATTGCTGAGAAGCCTACAGGAAGCCACTTTATTGGAACACCCAATTACAGCCTTTCAGCTAATAAACTAGGTTTATTCATCCTCTTTTTAAATTTATATTGCAGTGAACATCTAGTCCCCTTCCTCTCACACAAACTAGTTCCTTGTATTTCTTCATGCAAAATCAAATATTTATGGCATGCACTTAATTATAAAACTTTGGCATCAAGCTGCCCATAAAAGTAATCTTTTTTGTGTTTTTGCATTTCCTTCTGAGACTATATTCTTATGCATTTTCTGCTTTTAGGATCTGTTTTTCCTAAGACTAAATTGTCTTCTCATGTATGGTACTTTTCAAATCTGAATGTGTGAACATTTTCCTCTCTTCTTTTTGTCTTCATATTTATGCTGTTGATTGGCAACTTTTGAGGACTGTTTTTTATTCTTTGCCTCTGATTCCTTTTTGAGGTATTCTCCTGACTTTGTGCTAAAGACAATGAACCATAGAGAAGCTTGCTAGCTATGTCACTGGGTGGTTCTGTGACTTCAGGTCAATCACTCATTTCTGTTGAGCTCCAATTTACATGAGACGATTTAAGACTCCTTCTAGTTCTAGTTCTAATATTCTTTGTTCCCATAACTTGAGCTGTCCTAGCAATATTATCATTTGTTCAAACACACAAAACACAACACACACACACAGAAAAGTACATGCAAACACATATGTACAGTTGTCCTTTCTTTTCTCTTTTCTTTTCTTTTTCTTCCTTCTTGTTTCTTTTCTTTTCCTTCCTCTTTCCCTTTCTTATTTAATTTATTTGAGAGAAAGACTGCCAGAAAAGAGGGGAGGAGCAAAGGCAGAAGCAGAAGCAGACTCCCCACTAAACAGGGAGCCTGATACAGGGCTTGATCCCAGGACCCCAGGATCATGGCCTGAACCAAAGGCAAATGCTTAACTGACTGAGTCACCCAGGCACCCCTACAGTTGTCCTCATATCCTCTGATACTTCTGCTTTTGGCCATCCTCAGTGTTAGAAGTTGCTTCCAGATTTTTCTGGATTCTCATCCCATATCTGGCTGCCTGGTCCTTGCCCTTCAAATACCAGTGTTTACATCCTTAACTCTGGCTTTTACCCATTTCAGCTAACTGGTAATCTGTACAACTCTGCTCCTGGCCTTGTACTCCGTCTCTGCCTGCTGAATTCACCAGAGTTTTGCTCCTTAGTCCCCTCAGCAGACTCTCTCCTTCCATGTGGCCTCACCTGGGATGGTGGACTTCTATTTTGCCATATCCCTGGCCCTTCTCAGTATACAAATGAACTGAACTTCATTCTTGTGGATGACAGGATTCCTGAGAAAAGACCATGGAAAAAGTCAGAAAAAATTTATGAAGTCAGTAAAGAAGAGAGGTGGAGGTGGCCCAAAGTGAAATTATAATTAAGAGGAAGTTTATTTTTAGTACCCCTCCAACTCTTTTTCAGATACAATTTCCTCTCTTTGACATCCCACATTTCAAGACACCCAGTGCTCTCCTACTACACCTTGCTGCCTTAGGAGACACCAGTGGCACCCTCCCTTGGTTCCTGGTTCCAAATTCCAGATCACTGCCAGGTCCAGCCTTCCCCTCCAGCCAGTTACTTGTCCTGTCTCTCCTCCATAAGAGCCCTGTTCTCTACTAGCCAAATCAAGAAACGTTGGTATCAAAGGCTGACAGTGGTTTGAAGAGTTTCCTTTCCTGGATAACATGGAAAAAAGAAAAAGAAAAAGAAAAAGGAATAAGAACATCTTATTTTGAAATCAAGTTCTCCTGCTTTCTCTCTGTGTGAACTTAACCAAATCTTACCTTCCCTTGAGTATCATTTTCCATCTTAAAATGAGGGAAAATATTTTTTTCATGGGGTTGTCATAAGAATTTACAAATATAGTGTATGTAAGCACTCTTTCTAAGTACTATGTGAGAATGAAGATTTTTATGCAGGATTCAAAAATGTTTCTTAGACTCGCCCTATACATCATGAATTGGGAAAGATTTTGGTTCCCTTGACAAAAGAGATCTAGACGGCCTCAATACTTCAGTTGCTTCTTTAAATTTTTTTTTTCCTTGAATAATGAAGGGCAAAAAGAACAAACTATGAAGAGAGAAGCTAGGTAAGATTTGGCAAGTAGAGAAAATGATGTTTTAGACAGGAGATTCCATATCCACCTATCCAGTTTCTGGAGAAAGGACCACCCAGTTGAATAATAATGTATACTATTTATTGAACATCTGAAATGTGCCAGGCACTTTATATACATTATCTCTACTTTTCAAAGAAATCTTTCAGAATGGTAGAGAAGGAAATGCCTACTCGAAGAAGATGAGTTTTCCTTTCTTTTTATTATTTTTTGCTTTTGTTTTTCTTTTACTTATAATGTCCCATCTCTGCAGGGGGTAGAGCCAGATTCCAACCCCACCCTGCCTCATACCAAGGCTTGTGCTCTTTTCAACAGACAACCCTGATCTTACTTCCCTGAGGAAGCTTACTGATCCATCTCAGAAGCTACACACTGCCTGGGACACCTGGATCTTCTTCCAAATATGTTCAAAAAACAAAAAAGCAGACATGTCTCAAAATAATTTGGGGTTGACTGGTTCGAAGGCCCTTGGGCTAGACCTGTTCCGGCTGCCCGAGCAGCCTCTCTGGAACTGGGGCTTCTTTGGAGCACCCAGTAGGGAATGTTCTCTGGCAAGTCTGAGCCCATCCAAAGGTTGGCACCCAAAATTATAAAGCGAGGGAGGCTAAAGACACAGCACATCACGACACTATAATTATTTGACTTTGGCGTAATTCCTCCTTGATGGCTGATTATGCCACACTACCTGTTTGAAATGGAAGGAGCCTTTGCAGGTAAGTGTAGAACAGAAGTGGATCTTCTTCATGGCACATGTCTTAGCCAAATGGCCTGGTCATGTCAAATTTGAGTCTGAGTCCACACCTTTCATGGGAATGAATTCAGTGGTCCTCAAGGGTGGCTCTCTCTTGCTTGTGGTCAGGTGTCCTGCCATCACTGGCACTGAGGTAGTATGTGAAGATGGCCGCGGTGGTGAATGCTGGGAGCACTGGGAGAGAATGGAGCATCTACTAGCAAGGGAACTTTATTTGAGTGTCTAAAACCCTGATTTCACCTAAGCAGGTTAAACCACAACCAATAGAAAATCTTTGGTTTGGGGGATAAAGTCATCTCTGGAGTGTTCCATGTCTAGGTTTCCCTCAGGTGGGAATGAGCTTTGGGAGCCTGTAAGGGAAAGGAAAGGAAACAGCTCCAAACTGAATAGCCCAAAGCAGATTTCGAATTCCTTGGAGAATTTGCATTCATCTACTGATTTAACTAACCAATGCCAAGCTGATGCAAATGGCATGTGGAGGCTTTTACTAGGAGGCAGAAGCTGGGGGAGAGGAAAGGCTTACAGATTGCTTTCTAATCTTGGGGGAGGCTCCTCTGGGAGGTTGACAGAGGAAGGATGTGCTGACTTCCCAGATGGTTTTGCAAGGTAATCTACCCTATTTTGGTCAAGGTCTTGACTCAGGGTCATGTGTGTCTTGAGGAGGTCAAGTGGCAATTCAGTTGATTAGAAACAAAAGGTCAACACCTCTCAGCAGTTGTCACTGGGTGATTTTCCCACTTGGAATTCCATAGAAACAGAATTACAGAATTGTGCAGTGTGTATGGGTTGGGGGGAGGGTTTGTCAGGCATAAAAAAGGAAAGGGAACTAACACTTATGTGCTAGGACTGTTACACATTTTCTTCACTGAATCACTTCAATGTTGCGTTGAGGAAAAGAATTCTTTTTTCTTTTTTAAGATGTTATTTATTTATTTGGGGGGGGGAGGAGCATGCATGAGAGTGAGGGTAAGAGCAGAGGGAGAGGGAGAAGCAGACTTTCCTCTGAGGAGAGTGGGGCCTGATCCCAGAACCCCAAGATCATGACCTGAGTTGAAACCAAGAGTTGGACGCCCAACTGATTACACCACCCAGACGCCCTGAGGGAAAGAACTCTTTAAGAAACTGAGCCACGCTCCTTTAGTGAGTTGCTTGAGATAGTGATTAAGTGGGACTAGACCCCAGTAGCAGGCTTGCTGTTTCTCCTGTTGTTCCATGTGAAGATTCTTTCCTGACTGGAAATGGAAGACTCTCTAATTGGTCAGGCACATTCTTCCCTTTTCTAACAGAAAAGCAGGAGTCTAGCAGTGAGCCAGGTTTCTAGCAGCATCTCATAGCCGGACCTCCTGGTTTCCTGAGCAGCCAGACTTCTGGGGCTTTATCATGTGGCCCCCACCTCATGTTCGAGCTCTCTTCAAACATAATGCTCTAATTTCCCAGTCCCCAAACTGAACCCAAATAACATTGTTTTGTGCACCTATGAGCTGAGCCAGGACTTCCTTAGCAAGTGGGAGAAAAACAAAATCAAGGAAACTCGCAGACCAAGTTTAAATGGAACAAAACCTACACATTTCCTAAAGCTATTGAACTGAACAAAACCAGATCAAAATATTCTCAGTAAACCTGAGTCAAGGCAATATTTTCCTTGGGTTGAGTCCATTGCCACAAGTAAATATCACTGAGTGCTCAGGTGCTCCGCAGGGCTGAGGACTTGGCCCACTGCGGACTCTGAGGTGTGTGTGTGTGTATGTGTGTGTGTGCGCGCGCGTGCGCGCGCGGGGCGGGGTGTTGGCTCAGACAGCTGTGGGGTGTGGGAGGGCTCACATGATCCCTCAGCTGACCTGGCCTCTGACCCCTCCTCTGTGAAGTGATGGGGTTGCCCTCATTCTCTGGTGTCCAAACTAGAACAGAATAAAACAGGAACAGCAGAAACTTTTCAGAAGGTAGCTTTTTGGAGAATTATGATGTGTGGGACTGATAGAGAGCTGTTCTGGGTGAAGCAGTGGTTGGTGGCTCAGTGGTTCCTGAGTAAAGTATAAAATTAATAGCAGGTAACTTTGTGCCAGGCATGTTTCTAAGTCCCTTCTCTGTAATCTGTCATCTACTCCTCCTCACCACCATCCTTTTGAGGTAGGGACTATTATCAGCCTGATCCCAGTGCTACACCTGAGGAAACGAAGACACAGAGAGGGTAAGTAAGTTGCCTGTGGTCACACAGCTAGTGAGAGGAAGTGGGGTGGGACCAGGCATCCTGACTCGGCCTTTGCTTAACCACTCTGCTCTGTTGCTCTCATACCAGGTGGGTTGGGCACTGGTCTGCCAGAGACCTAACATCAGAATGGAATAAACCAGGAGCTTGGCACCAGCAAACTCAGGTCTCTCTGTCTTAGGACTCCTAAGGAGACTGGCAAAACAAGCTAGACCCTGAAGCAGACAGATTCCTTGGGTGGACAAAACCACCGTCCTTGCCAGTGCTGCCCCATGTCTGGGGCCAGTTTTGCTCCTCACTCAGCCGGTCGCACCTTGCTCCCATAGGCTGCTCTCCCAGGCCTAAGACCCCTGCCTGAAAAGTTTGCTTTGCCTGTAGCTGCAATTGGCTGGAGTTCTGAGACCAGAGGATCCAGTGTGTAAGGTTGTTCACTAGGAATGAGTGATTTATTTTAAATCGGTTAAGCGGCTGCCTTCAGCTCAGGTCATGATCCCAGAACCCTGGGATCAAGTCCCTCATGGGGCTCCCTGCTCAGTGGGGAGCCTGCTTCTCCCTCTCCCTCTGGCTGCTGTTCTGCCTACTTGTGCTATCTCTCTGTCAAATAAATAAATAAAATCTTAAAAATAAATAAATAAAATAAAAACCCTCTAATATGTCTCCCAAAAGGATGCCTGCTCCACAAATTTGAAAAAGGAAAGGGAAGCGGGATTAGGAAGTGCCAAACGGCGAGAAGTGTTTTGCCAGCACAACACACAGAAGAAATCATTTTAAAATACACTCTGAAGGTGGTTTCATGACAGCAGACATGTACCACCTCTCTATCTTTTATGTGTGAGTGACGGACCCTGCCCGCTAATGAATGACCATCTTCCAAGACAGTCGTGGGTCAAGTACAGACAGGAGACGATGTTCAGTGCCTGTGATGTCTGATTTTGTACATAAAAGAGTTGCCTTTTTTCCCGGTCTGCAGCTTCTCTTTTCATTTTCTTAACGGTATCTTTTGAAGAGCGAGTTTTAATGTTGATGAAGTTCACTTTGTCCAAAACATCTTTTTTTTTTTTTTTTCTATTATGGGTTGTGTTTTGGGGGGGGGATCATATTTTTTTTCAAGTATAGATTTTTTAAAAAAAGATTTTATTTATTTATTTGTCAGAGAGAGAGAGAGAGAAAGAGAGAGAGAGAGCGCACAAGCAGAGGGAGCAGCAGGCAGGAGAAGCGGGCTCCCTGCGGGACTCCATTCTCGGACCCTGGGATCATGACCTGAGCGGAAGGCAGATGCTTAATGACTGAGCTACCCAGGCGCCCCATGAAGAGGTTTTTGATCATGGTGTTCACTCTTGTTGCTGCCCCAGAGAACAAGCAAACTTCTTGCAGAGCAGATTGGCCCCAGGGACCAATTTTCTAGGGAGGACTTCGCAAAGGAATACACACCAAAGAGAGAGGCTAGTTCAGTTTTACATTAGGGTCAGAATCTCAGGGCTTGATGGGCAAGAACGGATGTCTTGCTACTCAAAGTGTGGTCTGACGACTAGCAGGTGTCAGGGTCACTACTGACTTCCTTCCTTTGGAGGAAGCAAGAAGACGACTCTGATGTGTGGTTCTTCATCCACTCATTCCACGGTATATTCAGTCTTAGGAAAAGCACAGCATTGCCGTGTGTGAGTACTGTTAACACAAATTCATCATCAATTATTCTGTCAATTCTGTCAATTATACTTACAATTTATAAGACCACATAGTCTTCTTTATACCCAGATGAACAAACTGATGTTAGCCTTGAGAGTGAGGGGAAGAGCAGAGAGAAGACCATCAGAATCACCTGGAGAGCTTGTTTAAAAATTGCTAAGTCCCCTTCCCTCACCAAAGTTTTTGGTTTAGTTTATGTGAGGAACTGATAATCTGCATTTCTAGCAATTCCCAGGTGATGCTGAGTTATAAAAACAGTAGCTTCAGATGCATTACTAGCACCTCAGGAAATATATGGACACTTACTCTTTGACACTGTTCTCCCTCCATATGGAATATAGGGCCAAGTATCACCAATCCATGGTCACGGAAGACAGAGTACCCAGGACAACTTAAATACAGATATAATCTGATGGCTTTCAAACGTCTACTTCCCAAACTTACATCTGAGTTGCTAACCAGCAATTTCATTTGCTTCATTTTCCATTCTTTTCGTTTCTACCCACCTCTGAGGACAGATAGTTCTGGATGATCGTAGGATGTTTGATACTGAAATCATAAGCGCCTACTGGTTGGCAGGGGGCCCCACTGGCCAGTGTCACGGAGACATTCGGAGCATGGGGGTGGGCTCTGAGCTGGATGATGACCCTGCAGGTCACTGTGCTCCTTAGCGGAGTCCTGGGCCCTACCTCACCTGCAGACTCACATCCATGATTTAGGTAGGATTAAGGAACCGTTCGATTGTGGGAGGACCTTGGAATCACCACCGTCCTCAGTGAGCTGATAAATCTTTGGCCCAGCACAGGACCCAGGCATCTCTGGTCGGAGTTCCTTCCGGCATATCTCCCCACCTGGGGCAGATGCTCAGACTTGAACTTTCTGACCCTTCTGGTGCCGTTTGTCTCAAGACTGCCTTGCAGACAGCTCTATGACAGAGGCTGCCTGCCAATGAAAACCAGGACTGTACTTTATACCGTAATTGAGTGGAGACAGGATTTACCTCATTGGCATACCTTCCCTGTATGACTCCATTTCACATTATTAAAAACAGAGACTTGGTCCTTTTTTTTTTATAAAAAATTTATTGAGATGATGCAATTATAGGCTTTTCTTTAAAAATTATTTGCAACTCACTGGCCCTGAGAAAAGGCATTTGTTTTTTGTTTTTGTTTTTTTTTTTCTTTTTTATTACATTCATTTGATTCAGTCCCTTATAAACCCCACACCTCATAAACAAGAGATTAGAAATTAAACAAAAAGAAAAAAAAGAAGAAATTCTAGATTCGTTCTGGTTTGCAGGTGGTTGCAGTCACAAAGAGAAATCGTCGAGAATGTTCACTTGGCGTGTGTGAAAGATTCGGGGAGTTTGTAGTTGTTTAGTGTTGATGCAGATGGGGCCAAAAGAGTATCAGGTTAGTCTTCTGTGGTTTTTAGACAGGCAGGGATTATTGTCACCCTCCTCCCCTACCATGGCTTCCTTAGATCGCTGCCTTCCTTCCAGACTTCTGCAGAGAAGAGGAGCAGGCTGAGGGGATGAAAACTTACTAGCACCGAACGTCAGGGCAAAAAAACCTGCAACTTCTTGGGTGGGAATGGGTCCAGTGGGGGTCTGGCCAGGCTGGATTCCACTCCTCATTCTGTCCCTGGCATGCTGTCTGCTCCCAGGGCACCATCCTACCTCCTGGACACTCAAGTCTCCCTTCTGGAGAAGGGAGTGAAATGTTTCAAAAATGTACTGACTTGGAGCATAGACAGTGAAAGGTGGAAACAGTAGTTACTTAGTCATTTAGGTGGATCCTGTCATAGCCATTGAAGGTTTAGCTAAAGCTACATTCTTATTTGGGCAAGACACCAGTGTAAAAAGACCCTGGGTAAGAGGGTTCCAAACACACTGTTGAGAGGAGAAAATCCATCAGTCTGTTATCCCCTTTTTCTGTGGGGATGTCCCCCTGAAAGAAAGAAAGAAAGAAAGAAAGAGGAAGGAAAAAAGAAAGGACTCAGGACATTGGTGACCCTGCGTCAGGCAAGAGACCAAGTTGCCTTGGGACAGAAAGAGAGACTGTTCTGCCACATGGCCAGTCCAGCCAATAGCCACTGACCTCCTTTGATGGAGAAGAGGCAACGTGGTGAACCCAAGATGCAGGCCAGAGAAGGTGCTAGAGAATTTCTAGCTGGAGATACAAGTGAGAGTGACCCCCCCAAATACAGATGAAGCAAGCTTTCCCTGCTCTGCGGTGCTCTTCTGCAGAGCCCTTTCTCGATTTCTGATCTAAGCCAAGCAGTCCCGGGACAGCAGCAGGGAAAGGCCAACTATTCAAGTCACAGACATACTTTTCACGTGGTCCCAGGTGAACGTGCCATCAGCCCCAGCACTTGGTGTTGAAGTAAGGAATTTCAGCTTGGATAGAGTCTACAGGTTGAGTGGACGCTCTCGGTGGGCCGGGACTGTGCCCGATTCCTCTGAATCCCTTCCAGGGTCTATCAGGTGCTTCGCGACATCCGAAGCAGGGTCAGCATGTCCTAAGGCATCCCTGGGGTCAGCAGCGTGGAAGCACCGTGTCTCTGGTGTCAGCACTGCCCACTTGTTAGCTCAAAGCAATGAGAAGGACGTTTGCCTAATTTAAGGGAGTCAACAGAAAACTCTTATTGGGAATGTATCTGGGTGGGAAATGAAGATCATATTGGAATTAGCACCTTCTATTCTTCAAGCGACTGAAGGTGTCAACCTGTCCTACGTATTCTTTAAATACAGAAATCCTTGGGGCCAATGGGAATTTCCCTCCCTAATTCAACTGTAATATTCTTCAAACAGTGAAAGCCCGGGTCCTTCTATCAGAATGAGATGTTCTAACCTTAGGGAAGAGCCCCACCATGTCCTGTCTCTGGTTACATCATCATATAAAGGGCCTCAGTCAAAATGCACCCTCTCTCTCCAGCGCTTACACTCAACAGCCTTCACAACACACCAGATACTTGGCTTAAGATCTCCAGGTGTGAGCCAACACCGGTCATTGTAGAGACTGGAGTGACCGCTCGTGAAAGGTATCTGTAGCATGCTGGGGCCAGCTGAATCTCACCATCGTTCAAGCAGATGAGACCATACCCTTCCTTCATCAGTGGACCCTCCAGCCTCACACAGCAGGTCCTTGACTTGACCGCAAGCCCAACCTTCTGGAAGGTAGAGTTGGGGGGAGTGTGTGACAGCAGAGGAGGCTGGCTACAGCCACGTTTCTATCTGCGGTTCGTTAAGAGGCAGGAACAGAGCACAGATGAAAAGCTTTGAAGGGCTCCCTGATTCCGGTGCCTCCGACCTACAGTCAGTCTGTCCTTCCTTCTCCCCAGGCTGGGGTTCTTGTCAGTACGGGTGGGGTTGAATTCCTCCTGCCTGTGTTCTTCCAACCCCCACCTGCCTGACGTAGTCAGAAGTGGCTTGGGGAGACACCCAGGGCTCTGGCAGCCTCCCCCTAGTGCTGCCAGTGGTGATGCTGGGAGTGTGAGGTGCTCACCCGAGTTAGTAGAGGAAACAGAGGAATGGGGCAGGGAGGGGGGTGCTTTGTAAGGCGGGTCTAATCTTTAGGATTAAAAAAGACTGTCATCCTAATATTGGATTCTGAACCTGGAAATGGGAGAGTCAATCCAGGTGGCAAGACAAGGAAAAAAAAAACACCCTAAAAAAAAGCTCTCCTAAAACAGCTTTCTAAATATATCTGATATCATCAAAAGTACTATGGGGTGGCACTTCCCTCATTTTACAAGATACTGCGGACCTGATTTAGAGGTGAAAAAGAGCCACAAATGGGTCCAGTCTGAAACACAGCTATGAAAGAAGAAGAAACAAAATAGGTAATGAGTCTGAGGAGTTTCTTGTCTGCCCTGGCCTGGCGAACACCGGGAGCAAGTGGCTGTGTACATCAGGGCCCTCCCTCTCAAATGCCCTGGATCTTGTGGGGACCAGGAAAAGTTAAAAAAAAAAAAAAAAAAAAAAAAAAGGCTAGGAATTGGGAAAAAAGACAAAACAAAGCAGGCGAGGGCATAAAACTGACTACAAATGGCCTCTGGATGGAACAGAGAAGACCTTCTCGCTCACTAGCCTCAGTCACCTGCCCTGGAAGCACAGATCCCCCCCTGCAGCACAATTTCCACCTAGTGTCTGACCATCAGGCCCTTTGGGGTCTTTTTGTATTTTCTGCCTTGCAGAACTTGCAAGTTAATCCCATGATGCTGGGGCCTTCTGAATGACGCAGCCGCCTTCTGTCCTGAATCTTCCATTCCCGAGGAGCCACCAAGTCCTGGGGTTCTCGCAGCCATGTCGGGGTGGGAGTAGGGTTTGGGGGTGGGGGCAGCCCGCTGGGCTGGCATGTCTCTTCCTGGAGGACCGCAGCACCTGCGAGGTCTGGGGCCTCCCTCCAGTAGGTAGCCAGATGCCGGGATGTGGGTTTGATTTGGCAGCGCCGGCTGCAAAGGACCCAGGCCACAGATGGCCTTTGGGCGTCCGTAATGCTCAGGACTCCAGGAGAGGCACAATTCTGCTAAAAGGCATCTGAACCTCAACAGGAGGCGGGGAGGGAGGACAGACGGGAGGCCGGGAAGGAAAGAGCGAGAGGGAGAAAAAGCTCTCCTTTTCACTTTATCTTTTTTAAAAGCCTCTTTTTTTTTCTTTCTTTCTTTCTTTTTTTTTTTTTTTTTTCCAGCCAAGACCCAATATTAACAGGCACAAATCTGATCTACGTGGCAGGCTGAAGAGGAACCTGAAACCCTTTGCAAGTGTTCTCTTTCCTGACCAGCTGGGCTTGCCGCACTTTGTGAGATTTGCAAAAAATAGATATATATAATAGATATATATTTCCATAGGAAAACAACCTCGGATGTCTTCCCCTGTATGAATGATGAAAAGTCAAACTGCATGGTCTTTAAAAAAAAAAAACACCACAACAAAACAAAACAAAAAAAAAGAAACACCATGAAATTAACAATAGGTGGACGGGTGAGGGTGAGGAATTACAGATGGAGAGGTTCCACATGAGGAGAAAACAGAACCAGGAGTCCCAGGCTCGTGCCCTCGGCCAGAATGCCAGCCCTGCCTTCGCTGGGTGGTTTGTCTAAGGTGCTCTGGGGACCCTCCCGCTATGCGAGACAAGTGTCACTCCCACTCCCGGGTCTCTTCCGGTTCAGCTCTCAGCCCGCCTGCTTGCCACGCCTCCAGGGCCCTCGTGGGCAGGGGACCCCCGGCTGCCGGCCCCCTGCTGAGGCCGTGGCTTGGTTCCCTCAGCACTCATCTTCTTGGTATATTTGTTCATCCAGCTCCTGGGACTCAAGGTGCTCCAGACGGTCCGTTCGGCCACTCATGATTTCATCAGGGGTTTTCATAAACCTTTGGAAGAGGAAATGGAGGGGTCCAGAGATTATACTGTCCTCACGTTGGTCCTCCCCTTGAACTCTCAACTAAAAGCAGCAGGAGAGCTACTGAACCCCGCCAGTAACGCTCACTTACTGGGAAGAGGTGCCCCTTTCTCTGACAGCCTGAAAATGGCCAGAGAACTATAAAACAAGTCTAGGAGACAGCATCCATGGAGGTTGTGTAGTGCCCTGTGCATGGCCATGCGAGGGAACCCTGGCACAGCCCACTGCTTCTTATTTTTAGAGAGTTAGATTTTCCAGTGACCTCTGAGAGCTGTAGATCCATTTCCACCCCAGACTGTGAGCCTGGGGAATGGTATGCAAAACCTGCATTTAACTCAAAGGATACAATTAAATGTTGAATGGAAAATTTTCATAAGAAGACAAGTTAGTGATGCTCTTGGAAATTAGAAAGTCAAAAAGAAAGAATCCTTTTCAGTGTTATCACTGATCCACCCAACACGCTAGCAAAGAATCCCCATTAGTCTATCTTCCTCTGTAGCCGGGTGCCAACGGCAAGCTTTATCTTCTTGTTGTGGAAATAACATCAGCAACTCGTTTGACCATGATTTTCCCTGGTTCAGGAAGGCAGCCTGGGTGTAGACTGTGTAGCCTCACGAATGGGAGCACCCCTTCCACAGCTCCACTCGGGGCCCGCACACTTTCCCTCTCCAGACACTCTGCTATGCACCAAACTGCCTGAAAATATACTTTTCCTCTTGTCACTCCATGTTCGAAAGCCTATGATGAGCACTTCTCAGATAAAGCCAAGGACACACTCTTCAGTCTGCCCACCTGAGCTCTCTGTCATCTCTACCCAGGAAACTCTGGGATCCCACTTCTTTATGACCAGGAACCCTTTACTCTAACCTGGCCACAAATCATGGCTCATGCCTTCCTCCAAACCTTATCTGGCCTTCCCTCTTGGCTCCTTTCTCTGAGCCCTGCCTCCTCATCAAAGAGCCATGTAATGGCTCTGGTCCCTACTGAAATTTTCCTTCTCGAAATGCCTACACATCCTGTGAAGAGCACCAACAACTGAACACTTGACTACACACTGGGTTTCATACCAAGAGGCCTTGATTCTGTGGCAAGTCTGGCTTCCAACACTCATTTCTTCAAAAATGACCAACTCTTCTCACTAATAGCACTATTCTGTCCTTTTCTAATTGTCGAAAATCACTCTTGGAAGCCTATGAACTTTCCCACTACCGCTTCTCTTTTTCTGCCCTTTATTGCCGAACTTCTCAAGCAGTAGGATTTGTCAAGTCTGCAGTCCATCTTATCCATTCATGTCCTCATGAAAACTTCTCCCCACCATCTGAAGTCACTAACAAGCTCCTGAGGCCGAATCCACACATGGGCTATCTTTGGCCTTGCAAACTACCCCTTTCTTCTCTTGACTACTTTTCCATAATAAGCTTCTGATAGACCATATTGGGCTTGTCAAGATACATCTACTGAAAACCCCCATAAGATATAAAACACAATTATATAGAATGCAATCCTCTCCTCTCTAGAATCTTATGATGTAGTTGTGGGAAGAAGAACTTCACATGTACAATTATTGCAAATGCAGTGTGGTTTAGGGTCAAGGGAATCCAAGAAATGATGGAAGAAGATAGCTCTGTGTGTTTGAATAGCTGAAGAAAGCCTCATGAAGGGCAGGACACTTGAGAAGGACCTAGAGGGGACACATATTTTTAAAAAAGCAAAAGTGAAAGGGACATAAGTCTCTGACAGAGGGAATCACACTAGTGTTGTAGGGCAGCTGGTAGGGTGTGCGATGAATTTGGAAGGCAGGAGAGTGGACCAGAGGTAGAAAGGATTATGAATGAATCTAGACGTAAACCATAAAAGTCTAGATAGGGAAGCAATAATAATGCGTTTACTGTTCTTATACCTCCCAAATTCTCACGCAAGTGCTTGTCATTGGTAGACTCCGACCTGGAACCTGCTGGTAAAAAATCTTGGGAAATGTGGTTTCTAGTCCCGACTAAATAGAATGCAGTGGCAATGGAATGGAAGAGCCAAGGACAATCCAGCGCAATGACTAACCTGGATATGGGAAGAGTCACTGATAACTCTAATGTCAAGGCTGGTCACTTAGAATAATGGTGACGCCACTGATGAGTAAGGAGAATTCTGGATGCAGGGAGGGGGGCTTTCTAGTAGGTGAAGAATGTCTGTCTTGACTCTTTCGTGTTGTGGTATTTCGTGCACATGTACTATGAGAAGTTCTTGGAAATTGAGATCTGGACTTTCACGAGGATTTTAGAGCTGAATACGGAGTCTAACTATTAAGGGATAAGTGAAGCTGTGTAATGGGATCATTTCATCCAGGAAGAATAGGAGCCGAGGCCCAAGTTTAGGGTGAAGGATGACAGGAAAGCATCAGAAGAGCCAGAGAAAGGAGGGTTCTTTTTTACTTCATTCCATTCTCTTCCCAACTCTTGAATAGCCTCTTCTGCTGTTTTTCAAGGTCTCAACTGCTTTCCCTCTTCCTAAGTTACCATAGCTCCCACTGCTAAAATCTAAATTTTTTGCTCTTTCCAATCTATCCCAGCAGGCTCGTCTACTCATACCGAGTGCCACTTTCTACCTGTGCGCAGAGAATTCCAAATCCATCTCTCTAGCCCCATCTGAAACTCTTTTTTGTCCCACCTGCTAAACCCATAACCTAACATCATGAGTGTTGATTCCACCTTCTCCCAGCCTTTCCTGGGTCTCCCCGTGGCCATTACCACCAGTGTTAATTACCACCACTTCTACCTCTCCTGACTGCTCCTTTAGATCCCTTCTTCTTCCTCTTCTAATTCTTTCTCCTCTCTTACATAGAACTTGGAATTACAGTCTATGTGGTAGGTTAAATGGTTGGAACTCATTAGCTGTGAGGAAGTCTGGAAAGAGGAATGTCTAGTGCAGCAGCTCTCAGACTTTTCTGATTATAATTCGTCGTTAAAAAAAAACATTTTATATCATGACTCAGCACATATACACATATACACACATACCCCCCAAATTTTCATGAATTATTAGTCACTCTTATTTCATGTGATACCATCTGATATTTTCAACTCTATTCTACCCAATTTGGTTCTATTTCATTAAAAAAAAAAAAACAGTTGTGACTGACTCATTAAATCTATTTCTTGATTCATGAATGGGTCACGACCTGCTCTTTGACAAACACTGGTTCAGAACCCAGCTTATGGGGCTGGGAACCTGGAAGCCTAGATTTAATACCTCAACAATGTTACTTTGTTTGTTCCTTTTAACTTAGCTGGATGTTAATGCCAGATGATACTATTTGATCACTGCATTATTTTAAAGGTGAGTCAGATTGTGTTTACTTCATTTTGGCTTTATTCTAATATACAGACATAAGTTAAAAAAAAAAATTCCCCCTAAAATTCTAACAACCCAGCATATGGTATCCAGTTTGTAGCACGGAGGGCTTTGAGTGTCACATAGGCAGGTAGAGATCTTAACAGTCTCCCTCCTCCCTCTTATTTAAAGAAAACAGTATCCTCCCAAAAGAAGGAAAGGAGAAAAAGGAAGTTCTACCTGAACAAAAGCCTTTGTCCTGGCTCCTTCCTGATAATGTTTAGTTTGTAGTAGTGGCGCAGGGCTCGGGACATTTTCTCATAGGTCATGTTTGTTCTGTTCTGTTTGTTCAAAGGAGGAAGAGAGAAAAAAAGCACAAAGACACAGTGAAATCAACCTCAGAGAAGACACTGGGGAGCTATTAAAATAAAAGCTCTTCAGCTGCTGCTGTGGCCCTGCCGGTTGGGGAAAGCTCCCTCTCCTCCCTCTGCTGCCTCCCAGGCCACCCCCCACCCCTCCACCCCCACCCTGTGCCCATCCCCTCTGCTTTCACACACCCCGCCAAGTCTTGGAGCCAAGACATGTCCATGTCCGAAGGTGAATCACCTTTTGTCAGAATCACCTTTAATGCCAGATAAAGTCTTGGCCCCGAAGCTAAGGAAGCATATCCCAAGGCAACCTCCCTTGTTTCCTTTCCCAAGCCCAAGCTCTGCTCTGCTCAGTGAATTTCCTGGAGTGTCCCCCCATCTGTGGGCCATCCTTTGCCTTCTGACCCACAGAGAATTCCTTCTTTCTTTTTCTTTCTTCCTTCCTTCCTTTCTTTCTTTTTTTTTTTTTTTTTTTTTGTTGTAGTGACCTTTCTCCAACTTGTGTTTCTGGTTTATCATTTTAAGGAAGAGATTTGTTGTTGTAGTTGTTTAAATTCCTGTTCTGGAAGGAAGAATACAGAGGTTCCGAGCCCTGGAGGGTCCGGGCACAGTCAGGAGCCGAGGCAGGATTTTTCTCCGTGACTCACACACTGAGGAGTCTCTGAGTGGGGCCTTGCCGTATTTGGTTATGGCCTACTTCAGGTCCTCCTCCACATGGCCCTGGGGCCTACCCGAGGGACTTGAGGCTGGCAACCTCTGGTGGGGCTGGGCTGTGCCCTCCTCTGCCCCCTCTCATTCAGCTCACCTGGGGGTGTGTCTTGCCTGCTTTGTCCCGCCCACATCTGCCGGCCTGTGGTCAGCCTAGACCTTAGTGACTCATTTGTTTTGAGTAGGATACAGATGTATTTATTTAAATATTGTTTTGAGGGGAGAGACTCTTTGCTCTGGGTCCCTGTTTTCTTTTCCTTTCTTCTCCTGTGGTAAGAACACTTAACAAGACATCCATCCCCTTGACAGATTGTTAAGTGTGTCCTACAGTCGTGGTAACTCTATGTACAAGGTACAAGGTTATATAGCAGATCTCTAGAACCTACCCATCCTGTTTCATGGAAACTTTACACCCATTGATGAATACTCCGCCTTTCCCCCCAGCCTTTGGCAACACCATTCTGCTCTTTGGTTCGATGAATTTGCCCATTTTCAATAGTTCCTACGAAGGGACACATGCGATGCTTGTCTGTGACTGGCTTATTTCCCTCAGTATAATCTCAAGATTGCTCCGTGTTGTAGCCTGTCACAGGATTTCTTTCCTTTTTAGGGCTGAGTGATATTCCAGGCTATGTATACCCCATCGTTCTTTTATCTGGTCATTCACAGTGGACACTTAGGTGTTTTACATCTATGTACTTTGACAGTTTTCCTAACTAAAAAAGACTGCATCTTTTAATTCCTGTCCCTCTTTCCAGCATGGAAAAGTAGGGGGCAAACAGTTCTGGCCTGTTTGCTTTTTAAGGGGATTCTGCAGAGTCGGAGGGTAAGCATTTCCACGGAGAAGGGAGCTTTTGTAGACATGGGAATTTCTAACCGGGCAGGACAGAAGTGACCCTTCCCTATTGCCTTGTGAGTCCCACAGCTCTGCGGAGCTCCCCTGTACCCCAGCTCCTGGCGACATAGGGGTGGCAGGGCCAGCTTGAGGGAATGAGATGGAGGGCTGCTCCCAGGGTGGCCCTATCAGACTCAGGGGGTGTGAAGTGAACTGGCCCCTGGCCTAAGTAACCAAATGGAAAGTGGTATCTTTAATTATTTCCTTCCCTTTGCAACTGTCTAATTGTTCACCTGTGAGAGATAAACTAAATAATGAGGGGCACATCGAGGAGGGAGGAGCTAGGCAATTATCCTCCTACCCAGAAGATAAAGTCTTTTTTCTTTTCTTTTTTTTTTTTTTTTGGGGCACTAGTTGGCAGAATACATAGCTGGTACCCTTTTACCTTATGGTTTCCCCATAGTCGAGCCAGTCCATTGGGATCCACTATCCGGAATATTTTGGATTCTTTGTCCTCCCATCGGATGAAGTTTTCGTACCGGCTGTCAGAAAGCAACTGATAGACGTAATCCCAAAGCAGTCTACAGTCTACAGAGGAAAAGGGCAAAAAACCACTTTTGAATAGGTTTCCTGTTAAGGCACTAAGAGCAAGAATCAGAAAATAATCAAGGAATCCCTTCTGCCTTTTGTGGATTGGTGGTCTTTCTTATTTCACGGTGAGGAGACCAGGGCCCAGAGAGACCTGGTGGATGGTGCAGGAGAAAGATGACCTTTGACCTGTAGAGGTCTAAGAGACCATCCCCACCAACTGCCTCCCTCCACAGATGGGGACGCCGTGACCTGGAAGAGGAAGCACCTTGTCCAAGGTCATGACCAACGACTTGAACTTGAGCAGAGCTCCCATGAAAGACAGAAAGCAAGCCAAAAGAGGGGTAACTCTGGGTGGGCGTGGTCCAAGGGCGAGAAGAGAGCCCCAGAGTTCCAGGCACGCAACATGGTCTGGTTGGTGGAGCTGCATGATTACTCTGGGGTTGGAGGCCGTATGGACAGAGACAAGAAGATCGCGGCAGGCTACCAAGCAGCAGAAGAAGAAGTGTGCTGCGTGAAAGGCTGTGGGGAGGAAAACCCTACAGTTTGCTACGACTGGGCGCGGTGGCTAGCATGGTTTTCAAAAGAGGACAGATATTTTCTCATTACGGCCTATTTGGGAATTCTTTAAAATTGTTTTCTCATAATGAAATCAGGGTAGAAAGGAATCAAAGTAAAAAAGAAAATCACTTTCCCCATTTGGAGGACTGACATTCTGTCCATCACTTGGTCAGGCCACAAGTATTTATTAAGTGAGTTAATACAGGCCAGGCACTGTGCTGGGCCTCGGCTTGTGGGTGTGGGTTGGCATATTAAAAAAAAAGACACAGACTGTACCCTTTTCCCTTGTTCTAGTGTTTTCTGGATGTGCCGAAATGGCATGTGGTTTGCCCTCTGGCAGCCCTGGAGAGGTGGATGGAGGCAGACGTGTCCTATCTAGGTGTGCTTTCTGGACCAGCATCCAGAGGAGAATAAGAGGCTCTGATTTCCAGGGGTTCGCTGCTGATCCTGGGTGCCTCGGCAGGCCCCAGCTGGAAGGGCGGGTAGTGAAGGATCAATGAAGGAATTCTGTATGTGGCTCAGCATCTTCCTTGCACCCTTTCTAATCCTTGGAGGCCCCAGGTGGCTGGGATTCAAATTCCGGGTCTCTCGCATGACACCGTGCTGACTTCCTTCTCTTGGGTGAGGCCTGGCACACCTGGAGGGCAGTGTCTAATCGAGACTTGGACTAATTCAGAGCCAACATGGTCACCTCCCAGGGAATGAAACACACCCTTCTCGGGAGCCTTTTTACAAGGGCATTGAGTCAGGTCACCTTGGGCGAGTTTCTTAAATCTCCCTGAGGTTGTTTCCTCATATACGAAACAGGAATAACATGTCTTTTATGGGATTACTGTATGAACGATGGTGCAAGTGAAGGGGAAAGTCATGAACACAACAACAACGCCATGTACCGGCTGCCATGAGCAGGACCGTGCTCATCCTCCACCAGCCTGGCTGCACTCGGCCCTGGTGCCCTCTTGGGAGGCAGGTGCCATTATCTATTGCTATTTTATGGATGAGGGATCTGGAGCTTAAAGGGCTTGGTAATTCACTCCAAGGCCACAGTGAGTGAGTGACACCTGTGGGGGTCCAGGCTCTGCACCACTCTTCCTGATGGTTAACAGATAAATACTGTAAAGTTTTTGGACTTTCCAGAGCTGAGTTGCAGTCTGTTCAGCGCAGCCTTGCTGCAACCCAGCCTTTTCTCTGAATGGCAGAAGGAAATGTGGCATTTTCGAAGAGGCTTCATCTTTCAAGAAACTAACACGAAACTTAAAATGACCATAGCCTTCCCCCTCACTCCCAATTATCTGGGTCCAAAGATTAATGGGATACACAAGTTACTGTATTTTAGAACAGGACAAACCGTTCTCTTCTTGAAGCAAAGACACGGCATACTCGGGGAGCTGAACCCCATTCTGGTGACAGAGGCAGCCGGCCATTCCTCTTACCCCCTGTCAGCCAGGGAGGAGAGAGCAGGGGGGTCATAAAACACCTGGAGAAGTCAGCGTCACACTAGTGCAGGCTGAGAAGAATCTAGCTCATTATGAAGGCACTCGTCGCAGGATGACTCTAGTTGCTAGGCAGTGAGATCGGCGGCGTGTCTTAACCCTCCTGTCCCCTCCTGGTCTCACGACATTTTTACTGCAGATGGAACACAGGACAGAGCTGTGGACTCAGTGTCTGTCCTATTGTCATATGGCAGACGTTTTAATTTCCCCTCCATCACTTCCACTGGGAAACGTCTGACAAAACCAAACATCCTTACACAAAATGCCAACAAATTAGAAGGAACAACGAAGGGGGTTTGTGTGTACAGCTCCTCTACTGCTTCTCCACAGGGAGACCACGTCCGGGGCAGAGAGGCTGGACAGCACCTTTGGATTCAGCTGGATTGGGACTGCGAGTCTCTGAGTCTCTGGAATATTCACTTGACTAACAATAAAAAGACTGTCTTTAGCAGTTTGATATAAAGAAACCGTGCCCACAGGAAGGTGAGGAACATATGGCTACTCCCCTCACCTCTCGGCCCACTGGGGCTAAAAGCATGAGGTGGACGGTCCTTCCATCCCCACGCTCATGTGCGCTTTCCTTGTTTCTGCGGCTTCTGTCTTGCTCTGGTGGTTCACTGCATTTCCCACACATGGGAACCAGACCATTTCTCCAAGTAAGGGCTTAACGCGCCCTGGGCTACCATGCTGGCTTTTCAGAGGCCTCAAACTCGGAACTTTATGTAAATCATTTAATAAAAGAGATCTCGAAAGTTATCTGCTCTTTGGTTGGTGAATGAAGGGGAGGGCTTACCAGAGAACAGACTCTACCTATATGTTTCAAGAACATTTGATTCTTGCAAACTTTTCCCTCTCATAAATGTGAAAATAACCCCAAACAAGCTGCCAATTGATCACTCTAAATGACATTTAAACCAGCAAAGCCAACGTTAGCTGAGTAATAAAAATATGTTGACATTCAAGACATATTGGATTACTCAGTTACTAATAGAGGTAGCAACAGGAATTCTGTGGCATAAAGCAGTTGTTTCAAACTCAGAGTATAAATGACTTTTATAACACTATTGATTGTTTTGTTTCTTTAGTTAAAAATTATTCCAGATGATAAATATAAAGGACTGACCACAGAAGATTTCTTTTTTCATTTTCTTTTCTCTCTCTCTCTCTCTCTCTCTTTTTTTTTTTAACAATTGAAGTTCAAGCCATTGGGGTTATTTTGTTTTTTAAGATTTTAAGGAAATAAGAGGCAGATCCTTTTTAGTTCGCTAGATCCTCTGGAGGTTATTTCCTGCAATTTTTCAGTTCTGTTGAAATCTACATTTGCACAGATACAATGTTCTCTGATCACATATATATCATATATATACACATATATTACTATATGATAAAACCCACCAAATTCTATAGATACAAGAGTATCCTATTATAAAATGCCTGACCATGCATGTGAAAAAATTCATGTTACAAGGTATTCATTAATTTTAAGTGCATTTCTCTTAAACTAAAGGGTCTTCTGTATTAAGGCACGTGGGTATTTTAAACAAATGTCCATTATCTGGATTGTCTCTTCCATGAGAGGGAGTTTAGAAAAGGGTTTAGCTCCAGTGAAGTGCCATTTTTCAGCTGCAGAGAGAACATTCTCTCTCTTTCCTGCTGGGTGAGGTACCTTGGGTATCCACAGCTAAAAGGCATTGTAAAAAATCCCTTCCTGTGGTTAAGGAGAAATATTTTCCCTCCCACGTCTGTCTTCTACCAGACTCATTGTACATGCTACCGGAGCAGAGATTGCAAAAAGATGGGCAATTCACACATAACCACCATGGTTTCTAATGAAAAAACCATGCCAGACAAAACTGAAGTTTAAAAATCTGAGTGGGCAAATCAGGTTATTGACAAAGGGAATGTTTAATGATGGTGGTTAATCAAAATTTTGGGAAAGCTTCTGAGAAAGTAATTTTATGTTGTTTCAACTGCCCAAATGGAATTTTAAATGAAGGTCTGCCAACTGAGTTCTGTGGGTCTGATCATCAACTCATCAGACAGTAAGTGTCCCTGTTTCATTTTTTTCAATTTACTGAAAAAATTAATACATTTTTGTCAAGTTCAGCAACAAAACAGGTAAGTAAAATACAAAACAGAAAGCTGCTACTCTGCTTTATAGCAGTGGCTCTAAACAAGGGGCAATGTGTTTCGGTAGGGAAGGAAGGTATTTCGCAATGTTTGGAGCTAATCTGGGTTGTTGCCACGGGGCTAGAGGATGCTACTGGCCTCTAGTGGGTAGAGGCCAGGGATGCTGCTGAATATCTTAGAGTACCTAAGTCAACCTCCTCCTTAACCTCAGAGAATCATCTGACCTGATGATCAAGAGTGCTAAGCTTGAGAAACTCGGCTTTTAGAAACACAGGCTTTACAACATGCACAGCTCAGTCCCTCCGCCCCCCCCCCCCGCCCCCCACATCCCCGTCGTGTCCTCAACTCTACATCAGTCATTACCTAGGAGCACAAAGTTGGGAAATCCAGTGCAGCCAACTCTGTGTCGATACCCAGAGGTGTGTTTACAGTGTGGGCAGTTGTTTGTGCTCTGCTGAGGCTTAGGAAAACAGACACCATATGTACGGGGCAGCAAGATGTACAGGGAGAGTCTAAGGTGGGGAATGCAGATCTCAGCTTCCTGACTCCATGGGGGTGAGGGCAGGGCAGGGGGGCGGGCACAGGGACTGTAACTGCCAGGGAGGCTGGCCCTTTGCATGTCTGGTTTCATGAGTTGTGGAGTAACAAAACAGGTAAGTAACATCCAGATAAAAAATTGCCACTCTGCATGAGAGCAGTGGCTCTACACGAGGGGCAATCTTGCCCCGGAGGGAAGCAAACGCTTAAAGCTTCAGCCCCCAGCTGGAACCTCGCAGGGCCTGGCCCCTGCTTGGCTCAGGTGGGGGCAGCCTGGGAAATCGCACCCCTTCCTCCTGGCAGTCACACTGTATTACAGAAATGTGTGTCCTTTACACAAACTGGAATTTCCAGTCTCCTCAAGCTCCTTCTATTATTTTCCGCTCTGCCACTGTGGCTGTTACCGTTTTATCGTTTAAAAATGCTGTCCTGAGACTTCCTTCTCTCTTAGGGCTTTTTGATTTCTCAGTAGTTCACAGTGAAAATAAACGGCAGTGACTCAGCCAGTGTGAGAAGCTGGAGCCACGTGGGACATTCCTGAGCAAAGCCTCCGAGGGGAGAGGGAGCGCAGAAGTGAATCTCCAAGGAGATAAAGAAACTAGAGCACCTCGAAGGGGTGCCCTTTGCAGGCCACAGGCCTGCAGGGTCAATGCCCCGGCCAGCTCCGGGTGGGTAGTGGGGCTGCTGTACCTGCTCTTTCCCGTCATTCTCTGCAGCCCTGTAGCAGAGCAAAGAGAAACAGGACAGAGAAGGGACCTTAGTGCTTGGTAATTAGCCGACTGGTGCTGTGTATTTACATATTGTCTCATTAGTACTCCGAAGCACCTGGAAAATGGGTATTAGTATTCTCATTATGATGGAGAAGAAAAGCAGACCTCAGGAACAGTCAGCACCTTTGCTAGGACACAAGGACTGGATTCTATTCCTGCTTATTCCCAAGTCCATGCTTTCCCAAGGGCCCACACTACTTCCTGGGGAACACTCCAGGCCAGCTGTTGACTGAGACCCTGCGTCAGGAGCCCTCTGGGGTTGATGTAGGATATGGGATAATGTAGCTCTTCTAGCTGGTACTGAAACCCTGGGCCCTTTTGGTTAAAGGAGACATCCCACAGTACTGTCCTTCCCTTCCTCAAAACAGACATGGACATACCTGTGGGCGAAGGTGCACTTATGTAGGTCCGCCTTACCACCAAGGCCCAGGGAGGAAGCTCGCCACTGTCACACTAAACCCTTTAGTCTTCTCTTTTATAATGTCTTTTTCCCCTCAGGGCTGCTCCTGAGGCTCATTAAAAAAAAAAAAAAAAGTCCACGAGCTCCGAGCTTCGTTTGAAACCATGTCACCAGCACTCAATACCGCTCGGGAGGGAGCAGGGATGGAAGAAGAGGAAGAGGAAGGAATGACTTCCCCTGGTCCTCGAGTTCCCGGGGACCCACCTTCAGCTGCTTACTCTGGAGTCTCAGGCTTATTTTTCCTCAACTGATTGAAGATTAGAGGCTTCCAGGATTGAATTTCTGTGCCTACAGAACTCACCCAGTCAGTCCAACCAAATCAGGAAAGTACATCGTTTTAGTCAGGTGACAAAGAAACTGGACAGGAGACTCCATGTTTCCTTGATTAGGATCCTTTTGTTTCTGCTGAAAACGTAACCTTGAGAGATAATAAACTTATTTTTGAAAGTCCTTTTAAGGATCTGAAAGACTGCTATGACGTGTGTGGCAGGAGGGTTGGGAGTGGAGGGAGCACATGCTGGGGGGAATTTTAGGTCTTATCCGCAGCAGGATCAACCAAACAGTGGTGTCCTCACAAACCATGAAGAAGCTCGTGTTTGCAAAGAATATCGGGAGACTAAGCAAAAGTTGTGCGATAAGCACCAGAAGAGAAATAGTCTCTGGATGGGTCATGGACCTGGGACAAGCAAATCCGTTCAGACCTCTGAAGTCCCCAAGTGTGCAGCAAATGAAGGAGTAGGAATGGATTATAAACCAGTTTGCTTCCTTAGCATATTTTTGGATGAAGACCAACGAGGGGATGAGCAGACAGGAAGTTTGGTAACTCAGGTTTTAACGGAATGTTAGAACTTTAAGAGAAAGCCAAAACAACTTAAAATTTTCTTTTCTTAGCTGTCTATTGCGAAAACCAAAGTAGGAGCTTATTTGGTTTGACAGCATAAAGTCAGGGGGCTATTGCCTTAGGTCAGCAAAGATACAAAATGTGGCATTTAGAGACACTATACCTATCACCTAGGAAAATGCCTAGCACAAAGAGAGATACATGATCAGTCTGGAACAAATGAATGATTTAACTCCACCATCCAAGTATGCAAAGAAACAGTTTCTTTCACTTAGCTATATTCTACTTTTGTTTACGATGTTACTGGAACTACTCGGGACTGGTCTGGGAACAGCTTACAGTCTCCTCTCTTACATCACTTGTTATTGTTCCTTCTACGTGTTTGAGGCTCGCCTCATCCTCTAAAGGGCAAGGAATTCCTTGAGAGCTGGGACAGCGTTTTCAACTTCCACACCCTCCAATTTGCCTACGATTGCCAGCATACGGTACCCACGAGTCCACAGTGTCGCAGAACAGGGGGCAGCGAATGCTTCCTGTCATGTTGTCTGCAAATATTTCGACTCTGCTGGCTGTACCATCTCTCCTGTTGGCACGCAAGAGCAGCCACAGACACAAAGTGATCGGGTGTGGCTGTGTGCCAATAAAACTTGATTTACAAAAATAGGTAGTGGCTGATTTGGCCCATGGGCCCGAGTTTCTAATCCCTGTTCTGGACTCCCAGGTCAGAAGGAAACACGTGTCTTGGAAAGAACACTGGACGAGGCTCCAGGCTGGACATTGGATGTGCCCGAATCTCCTTTCCTTCATCCGTACAACCCGCTTCTGGCTTTGAAATCACGGACCTCTAAGAATGAATGTCAGTATATACTTAAAACATGACTCAGGGCATCACCCCGTGCTAAGCCCATCACCTTATGGTGTGCGCTGCTAACAGACTCTTTGGATGTGAAACACATGGGCAAGGCACAGGCCAGTAAGACTTTTGTGGGCGAGAAAAGGGCTAGAAGGCTCACAGATGCTATCCTGACCCCTACCTCCTACCACCGCCCCCCCCCCAAGCAATAGCCTCATGAGCATAACAAACAGAAAACAGGCCCAGAAAGAAGCAGTTTGTTCACTCTTACCTACACCATTGGCTTCCCAATAAAGTTTGAACATAGGGGTCTTGTTTCATTGTGTTTCATGTTAAATTTTCTCCCATAAACTGTGGCTATTCTAACTTATTAACCTCAACAACAGTTCTTCTTATCCATTGAAAAATAAGGGGATGCCTTTAGAAATAAGTTACATGTTATATTTAAATAGATCTAATCTGTGGTTTGTATTTAAGCCATTACCTCCGAAACTTCTTTATTGATGATTTTAATTTCCTATAAGGCCTATAAGGCCAATACCTAAGTAAACTATTGTAGCTTTGCACCTCTAAATTGTATGCTACATCTCAATTCTGAGAAATTAAAAAGTGAGGGAAAAACAGAATAGATGAAATAGGGAGAGATTTTTAATGGACTTGGATTCCCAAGATTTATATTTCTACCTGTTCAGGATTGCCAGAATTTTAAATTGTACATAGGAATTACCCAATGAGCTCGACCCTTCTAAACAGAATTTTACAAGAATCTGAGCTGTCCAAAATGACAACTAAAAGGGTAGGAGTGAGGGGACAGGGATATCAGGAGCCTGGAGTTGTAGCAAGGAGGGTTAGAATCAAGACCAAGTGTTGAATTCTAGACTTTTTACCCTTCCCATTTTCCCGTAAAGATGATGGATTTGGTTAAATCCGATGATGGATTTGGTTAAATTAGTTAATACTTACATCTGGAGATTTTTCAACCTTTGAGTGTATCATTAGAGGATTAATGATGAATAATTTGAGGGGATTCTCTCACCCTGGAGGAGTTAATGCATTTCCCAAAGAAAAGCCTAGATTCCCCTCTTTTGTGTGCTCTTGAGAGAGCCTGGGCATCCGTGGGTACCAAGGTCCATCACTGGGCTGGTATGATAGTTGACAGAGTGTCTTTAATGAGCCTACATCCATCACAGAGCAATTTTGACATTCAGGAATAATATTAAAAAAATAGTTGCATAATTTTTAAGAAACTAATATTCTAATATTTATAAATCCACTAAACAAGGGAGAAATAACTCTGAATGTCTAAATAACATAACTTTTCTGATATATGGGCTTATCTTAGATTCCTAGGAAGTCTGTGGTAAGATGGCATGACAGAGGAGGTGGACGGGACAGAGGAGGTGGACGGCTTCCCTGGCTCGGGAAGCCAGGTTCCACGAGGGCAGCCCTACCAGCCGCGGCCAATGGCACAGCCGTGACCGTCCCATTGAGCCCATTACCCAACCCCTATTTGACCTTTGCTTTCTGTGGCTCTGTCTCTTCCATGACTTCCCCAGTTCAAATGACCTTCCACATAAGAGGCATATCGCAATACTAAGAGCTGTCCTGAGAATTATAAATAAGTAGACAGTATCTGCAAAACGTCTAGTCCTGTTGTACAGACCATGCAAGAAACAAGACAAGAAAGGCATGTATAGACAGGAAAGGTCTGGCCTGGGAAACACAAGACAGGTCCTTTATATTCTTCACAGTAATATCCTGACCCCATCCTCTTTTTCTAACAATCTGCGGAAATTCACATGTTTTGCCTAAGGTGTCTGTCTCTTTATAAATCCCCTGATTTTTCTTCTTTTCTTTTCATGGTTT
Source organism: Mustela lutreola (assembly GCF_030435805.1). Lineage (NCBI taxonomy): Eukaryota > Metazoa > Chordata > Mammalia > Carnivora > Mustelidae > Mustela > Mustela lutreola. The sequence continues at coordinate 95,842,251 of NC_081297.1, forward strand.
CTTTTTTTAGATTGAAAACAAAACCAAAACCATATATACATACACACACACATATATAAAGGCAGAGAATCCCAGTGTAGTCACCGCAGCTAGTCTTATTTTATGTACACCCCCCCCCTCAAAACTCACCCCCAGTGCTGTGAGGATCATTCTCAATCAAATCTCGGACACAGATCATTTCATGTTTCACAAACATAGAAGTCCTACTTCTTTGGCATTTCATTTTCTGGATTCAACATTCCTGATGTAAGTGATTTGGGACACTAAAACTGAGGCAACATTGGAGGTACACTAGGAGCCAGAGAAACATTTAGAAACCAAGAATTTAAACAAAAAAGGGACAATGAGTCAAGACAGAGGCAGTTAATGTTGCCTGTAGGACTCTGTGCTGTCATGCTGTTAGGAACACCACTCCTTCCTGGGGCTGGCCGGAGCTCTGTCCTCGGGTGCTCACTCATGGAGGAAGAGGGCACTTCTTGCCTTGCCCTGACCAGGTCTGACTTTTCCTGTCTCCGTGCCTTCCTTCCGCTACTGAACACATAACCACCTTCAGCACTGAGCCACGTCCCTGCAAAGCCTCCCTCCATTCCTCTGGTCCAAATTTCCTTCTCTCTGCTTTGCTCCCACAGCACTGAGTTATCCTAATACACAGTCAGTGCTCAATAAGTGCTCATGCACTGGATGAATGGGACACAGGACGGACTTCATTCTGCCTTATAGCTTAGTGGGTGGTTTTCACATCGGTCTCTCCCATGAAATTTTAAATTCCTCAAGGAAATAATTGTGTTAAAGCACTGCTCTGTCCTCCTACTTCCTCAAGCATTTACCTGTGCGTAGTGGGTGTTTGAGAAATGTCTCACGAATGGAGAGATGCTCCAGGAAGAGAGTTACCCTGGCCATGTGGCTGGAGGGTTAAGTGTCTGGAGAATGACTTCATGTAAATTACGGGCAGACTAGCACAAATACAACGTGTAGATTTTTTTCTCTGGTTTCCACTGGTTTCTTGTCTTAGGGAAGCAAATGTGGGCTTGTCATCATAAAAGTAAAAGAATTCGGGAGTGGTTTCCTTCGTCCAAATGACCCAGCAACACCTGCCTCCAACACCATAATCGTGTTTTTCTCTCCCACCTTCTCCCAAGGTGAAGGCTACATTGAGTTACTGCCCATAGGATGGAATTACAGGTCTGAATCGGAGACAAAGGTTCTTTATGCTGTGTCTGGTCATTAATTAGCTGCTGGAAACTTCAAGACAGGGCCATTAGCATGCTCATAAACCTTTTATTTTAAATGTTTTCGCTTAGCCATGATTCTGATGTGACTCTCCTTGTACACTGGACGTAGGACATTTGTTTCTTAACATTTCTGAGGCTCATTAACTACTCCATCCCAGCAGCTCATTAACTAGCCCATTAGGGATTTCACTTCATTCAGGCAGAAGCCTCCACTTGCCCTCACAGAGCCTTTGCGGGCGCCTAATTGGGAATGGTGTGAGGCCTGCTGCAAGGCCGGGGAGAGAGCGAGGCTTTGTCAGGTCCCCCTGGACGATGGATGGGCGGCATAGGGATGCGCTCACCTACCTGCTATTCTCCCAATGGGCATGGCGTGCTCCTCGGGCGGGGAGACGGACACCATGATGTGGTTCATGTAGGCCAGGTCTTCCCGATGCGAGAGGTTGATGGGCTTCCCTTCCCTATGCAGCCCGTCCTCGGAGAGCCTGGACTGTTTGAAATCCACGGAGTGCCGGGGGTTCAGGATCAAGGGGTGCATGATGGGACTGGGCATCAGCTGGATCACACGGGTGCTCTCCTGCCGGGGGCTCGACGGCTTCTGGTGGGGCTCAGAGGACGGCGGGCAGTGGTTATTCTCCATGGGAGACACTGACAGGGGGTAGGACTCCTGGTGGTTGTTCTCCTGGTGGAGCCTCGGCCCCTGGGCCCTGTCGGCCGGGGAAAGGCGGCGGATCATGTTGTCCAGGGGGGACCGGAGGGGCCGCTGCTCGGGGTCGGGAGAGGGCCGGTGATTGGCTGTGACAGGTGATCTAGACCGGTGCAACAGTTCAATGGTGGGGGGGTTGTGGTGCACGTTCTCCACTGGGGGCCGTGGGGTCCTCTGGACACAATTATCTGTGGAGCAGAGGGAGAGACAATCACTGACCCCAGTGAACTGTCAGGAGAGGGACCCCACCGCGGTTCGAAAGAGAGTGAACAGTGAGTGAAGCCTGGGCATGTGCCGGACAGACCGTTTGTCCCTCGAGACAGAGTGTCTTTTCCACTGCTTAAAAAAACAACTGAAGTGTGCATACTTGAAATTCTTTTCCTACAGCAGACAGGCTAAGAATGTCCACAAGCATTCCATTAAGCACTTACTAGTGACTTGTGAGCACAGGGATGCCAAACCTGTGTTCTTTAGCTTTGGCTTTGGTTACTTGACTCTTCAACATGGCTTCTGGGGTCCTTAAGGGTTTCTTTCTAGAAGCTTTCACTGACTTACATTTCCACAACTAAATGTATATATTCTCTACCTCTGGGACGTTGTTATTGGTGTTAATGATACCATTATTTCTACTACTACTAAAGTAGCTACTATATCCTTGGTACTGGGTTATGTTGTTCAGAATGTATCATACTCCTCAGTAGGAGATCCTAATACCAGTACTAGTTCAAACGTGATAAAATGGGAGGCATAAAGAAACTAAGCAACTTACTCAAAGACACACAGCCAGTGAGGGAACGAGACCCAGACTCCAGTAAGATTCTAGAATCTAGGTACCCATTACAGTATCCGCCACTTTGCTATACGTAGAAGCCAAGGGGAAAAGTGATGGGAAAACCTGCTTTAAGGATGGACAGTGGGTCTCATTTACAGACTGGCAATCTTGTACTTGAAAGAAGCTTTAGGATCACTTGGTTTCTGAGTGCACAGACCCTACAAATGCTCAGAGACAGGCAGAGGTAAGGAAGGAGAAGGAGGGAAGGACATCTCCAACCCTGCCTCCATTGTATGCCACTTGAACTTTCAAGCTGGTGACAGCTGAGCAGGGACAGCACCGGGAACAGAAGCAGTCCTGTGGGCTGGGCTGTGGGTGGTTTGGCGGGGCGGGGGCTGGCACACACGTGGCTTTAGGAGTCCCTGCTTAGGGGGAGGAAAGATGAAAATCTGCCTACAAAAATGGAGTTTTCTTCAGTGCCTCCCCCTCATCCTAATGAGGTTTCTCTGGCCACATCTGTTCCCAGAGCTCTCACTAAAGGATGCACATGCTTTCAGGTCTTTGTTCTGGTCCAAGATTTGTCCATGACTCTGAGTAAAGCAAGTCAAAGATACCTCTCTTTGTCCCTTATGACAATATCTACATGAAGAACACATAAATGGACTCTAGGACTCTGACAGGGTTAGTAAACAGAGACTGAGCTGGTAGTGTCTTAAACTTTTACACATGATTAACAGAAAAATGAGGACTCCTCTGGATCCCGGTTATGTGAAACAGTGAATGTGTCATTCACGATCACTAAAAGAGCATCTGCTTGAAGGCAAGGGTTTATTTTGTAACTGCTGTGTGACCTGCTGCCAAGAATTTAGAAGTGCTTACCTGTTGGAATAGCTATCGGTGGGAGACTGGCTTAATCAATGATATTGTATCTCTAAAAAATGGAGGATCAGGCAGGTATTAAATGGAACGAGGAGTGTCTTAATATTCCGCCAAGGATTGGTCTCCAGGTTCTATGATTAGGTATGCAAAGCCAGGTAAAGTATTTTGGTATGCTACCACCTTTCTGTGATAAAGGAGAAGCGAATTCCAGTTTCCAGAATGACACAATGGCTTGTATCAAACTAACCTTCCTACATACAGAAATGATGGAATCCGGATACAATACATTTACAAAAGTTATTTGAAGGTGCTGGAGAAAACTGAATGGCATTTTATTCTTAAAAGAAGAGAACCGCACAAGAGAGATCCAAATTTATATAGCCCTGGGGGTTTTCCCCAGTCCCTGTAGCAGGGGGCAGCTGGAAAATGAACCAGAAGTTGTGTAATCTATCAGGGAATAGAGTATGGGCTACCAGAATGGCAAAAAATCAAGAAAGCAAATCCTATAAAGGGGAGAGCCTCAGGGAGAATACAGAAAGTTCCCTCAAATCCCTAACATGTGCTCCTGTACAGCATATGTGCAAGGTGACCTCTAAGGAGCTCAGTGGAAAGCAACAACTGTATGGCTGAAAGATAAGAGCAGGAACATCAACTACTGGCCATTGTACTGGAGACAGAATTGAGAATTTGAGTCCTAGCAACAGAGGCTCTGCAAACACCTCGGGATGCCTATCATCCCAGAACAGCCACACCTTAGGAGTAAAGACTACGTCCAGGTCAAAGGGATTTGCCTGAGGACTATAGGCAAAACTTAAATAGATCTGCCCTAACCAAATGTTAGACCAAGCTCCTACAAACTCAAGGTGACTGGCTAGTCGTTTACCTGCTAGAGCAAACCCCAACATTCTTCAGAGGAATATAACATAATCTAAGTCTCTACAACGTATCATCTATAACGTTCAGTATTCAATAAGGATTCTTGGGACATGTGAAAAAAAACCCAGAAAAATGTGGCCCATAATCAAGAGGCAATGCAGTCAACAGAAACAGACTCTAAGATCACCTAGATGTTGGTATTAGCTATTAGAAATAAGTGTAATCACTTGAAGGAAATGATGGTCATAATGAGGGATAACAGATGGAGACTGTCAGAAGAGAAACAGGAACTTAAGAAGAAGACTCTAATACTGAAAAACACAATATCTGAAAGGTTGGACTGGATGTACTCAACAGCAGTTTGGAGATGACAAAAGGAGGGGTTAGTAAATTTGAAGACACATCAATAAAAACTAGAAACAAATAAATGAATAGATCTTCAGTGACCTGTGGAACAATATTAAATGGTTTAATGGACATGTAATTGAAACCCAAGAAGGACAGAACAGAAAGAATGGGACCAACCCCTTCCCAACAACTCCCCACAAAAAAAACCCCAAAACTGAATAATGACCAAACGCTCTCCAAATTTGGTAGCAACAACAACAACAACAACAACAGGAAACTTAAAGATCTAAGATGCTCAGCAAATAGGGATAAATACAAAAGCTACATCCAGGCCTTCAGAGTCAAACTGCTGAAAACCAAAGATAAAGAGAAAATCCTGGGGGCACCTGGATGGCTCAGTGGGTTAAGCCTCTGCCTTCAGTTCAGGTCATGATCTAAGGGTTCTGGGCTCGAGCCGTGCATTGGGCTCTCTGCTCAGCAGCGAGCCTGCTTCCCCTTCTCTCTCTGCCTGCCTCTCTGCCTACTAGTGATCTCTCTCGCTCTGTCCAATAAATAAATAAATAAATCTTAAAAAAAAAAAAAAAGATAATCCTGAAATCAGTCAGAGGGGGAAAAAAGATACACTGTGTACACAGGAAAAGCTATACTAGTTGTGGCTAACTTCTTTTTTAAACAGCTAGAGAGAAAGCGAGAATGCACGCAAGCATGTACACAAGAAGGATATGGATGGAGACCCACAGACTGAAAGGGAATTAAGAGATACATCAATCATCTGCAATGTATAGACCCTTGTTTGATTCAAGGAAACTGTAAAAGCACATGTGAGGTAGTTGGAGAAAATGTAAACATTAATAAGACATTTGATGATATTGAAGAACTGTTAGTTTTCAGGTGATATGATAACTTTGTGATTACAATTTTATAAAGGGTCCTTCTCTTTTCAGACCTGTACTGATATATTTACAGATGAAACTATGTATCTGGAATTTGCTTTAAATTAATTCGTGATCGTGAAGCAGAGAGTATGGGCACAGAGGAAACAAGATTGGTCATGAGTTGATCACTGAAGCTGGTGATGGCTACGTGGTGGCTCATTAAGTAATTCCCTCTAGTTTTGCCTAAGTTTGATATTTTCCACTATAAAAAATGTTTTTCCTTTTTTTTTTTTTTTTAAAGAACTCAGTCAACCTTGCAAGGATAAAGATTAGGATAACAAGTACTAAATTCTTCACTTAAACCCAAATGCAAATAAATGCTTACAGGATACGGTCACTGATTAGGCCCATATAGTACATTTTAATGCCTGAGATCATGAGCATGATAGAAATGACCTACCATCTTTTGGGGATGAGGGCAAGTTTTCTTTCCATGGCTATGACAGACCTTAACTCTGCTGTCCCCCAAAACGAATTTATCTCTTCTCTGTCACAGAACACGATCATGATAAGCAACTACCTAAGACAGCTGTGTTTTCAAGTTTTGTGCATTTTCTTCTAAATGCTATTTACAGACTATCTCCCTTCACTTAAAAGCTTATTAAGGTTTAAAAATGCTTAAGGTTGATGAAGACCATGTACTGAAAAACCCTATTTCCTGAATCCATTTCCTGTCTTACAAATTTCAAAACAGACACAGGCGTTGGCCAGGAGTCTGGTCACGTGAAGGCTCTCTTTGATGTGTCGGGCTTCAAGGCTCAGGGTATGGGTGTGCACTCGGGGCAAGCCTTAGGAAGTCGGGGTGGACTCTGAGAGGAAGGATCTCCATGCCAAGGGTAAAAGAGGAACTGATGTAACGTCCTGGAGAGATTTCACTCTCTGTTCCTGCCCAGATCTTTGGGAACAATGAAGGAAGGAGACAGAGCTCTGGATAATCCAACTCAGATTTTACTTTTGACTCAGGGTCCAGGCAGGAACAGGACTTGGAGAAGCTTGATTTATTTACTTCTCTGCAGACACCACTCAAAGAGGAAGTACTTGATGAAGTTGATAACATTAATGGTAGAGAACTGGATCCAAGGGTATTTAATTCCAGGCTCCTGGTGGTCTGGGCACAAGCACTGTCAAGGCTGAAAGGCCTGCAATGAGAGCTTCCCGGCTTTGTTTCAGTTTGCAAAGCATGCACCCACGTACGGAGTAGGCGCTGACGTTCCTACCCTGCTGCCCCTGTTATTAGAAGTTGGCAGCAGCATGTGGAAACTTATGAGACCAGAGCCGGCAGGCAGAGAAGCTCCGGACACAGGAAATGCACTGAGCGGACAGTGGGTGCATTAAATCCCCCAGATGTAGGAGTCTTCTGTCTAAAACAAGAAGATTTTTTTGGTCTGGCCTTGATGTCTGGGTTTGTTCTTGGTGAATTGCCCAGCTGGAGAGCTGGGAAATTATCCACATTGCCCTTGGTCTGAAGGTCTTGATATGGGAGGGAAATGCGCAAGAAAGAGGGAGGGTAAAGCCACGCGTGAAGTAGTCAGTGTGGGCATGGAGAGAAGTGGGGAGAAGGACCTCGGACTACTAGGCAACCCGTTCTGGTTGAAAGTGTTTTCTAACCCCCAAACCCTTCTCTTTGTGGGCCTCTTTTAGATACGAAAAAAAAAATCCTTTCTTGCCACGAAACAGCCCCAAATAAATTAGGGCTTTCAGTGTGAGGATTGCAAAAAAGGATGCCTTTTCTTGTCTTCTTTCCTTTTGCTTATTAGGAAAGTTTGTCTATTTGAAAGTCATCAAAATTTGACCCAATTTAATCAGGTTGTAAAGAATGAATAACTAGTAAACTTAAACCAACAAAAACTGCCTTTGGTTAAAATCGTGGGCTTTAAGTAGGAAATATCCAGGGTAGAGCAAAGGCTCAAGCTTCTAACTCACAAAGAAGGATCACATTTCCCAGGGTCACATTTCCACCACCTCGCTTTCCCTAAGGCCATGGATGGTGGGAAGAGTAGTTAGTCCGGGAGATGTAAATCAAGCCAGCAGGTAATTTACTCTTCGGCCTCAGTCCACCATGTTCCACATTCTTCTGGAAGGAACCACTTCCCAGCATGAATTTGTAAAAGATTAGTGGGAACCACAAACAATACAAAGAACTAAATGCTCTAGGCCTTCAGCTGCAGTTCAGAACAGACTTTCTACACACACTTAGGTCCTGTCCCCAACCTGTGATGGGGTGAATTGTGCTTCCGGCCTCATCCCGCACCCCTCAATCCATATGCTGAAGTCCCAACCCCCTTGTACCTCAGAATGTGACTTTATTTAAAATAGGGTCATTGCAGATTTCATTACAAGCCAAGGTCATATAAGAATCAGGTGGGCCCCTCATTCAATATAACTGGTGTCCTTACTTAAAGAAGAATTTGGACATGTAGACAGGCACAGACTGCATGGTTGGAAGGGGAATGTTTTGCCACACAAGGATAATATTTTGTAATATGATATCAAGGATATCGCAGTCTAATGGAGAAGGCAGACACATTAAAAACAAAACAAAACACACACACACACACACACACAAAAGGCAATAGGTGCTGAATTAAGAGTCCATCACAGGGAGTACGCCATGTGAAGGTGAAGGCAGAGATCCACCAGTCAAGGAACACCAAAGATGCCTAGCAAACCACCAGAAGCTAGGAGAGAGGCCCAGAACGGATTCTACCTCCCAGCCCTCAGAAGGAACTGACCCCACCCTTACCTTGATCTTGGACTTCCAGCCTCTAGAACTGTGAGACAATACATTTCTGTTTAAGCCCCACCCCCTTACGGCCGCCAAAGCACGCTAATACACCCCCAGCTCTGCCCCACGCTCCATTTCCATGAGGTTCCACTGAGACCCTCCAGTGACCCTCTGCCTGCCCATTCGGCCCACGCACTTCAGCAAGTTGCCAAGGTCCCTGCATTCCCTGGAGGGCCCAAGAAGAACAGCACCGGGGCCTGCAGTCTACGATTCACAGATATATGAGCTCGTCACCAATAAACCCCAGGTGAGCTCCTGGTTTTAGAAGCACTTGCTGAAAAACGGGCTGAAGGCAACAAAGTGGGTGACTTGCAGGACTCTGCATCTTAATCTGTATTCCTGGGGTGGGGGGCGGGCGGGGGGGAGACAGCCTCCCGGTGTTCTAGCCTCGGCCAACAGCTCAGTGCCAGAGAGCCCAGGAGCAAGTCTGCCCAGCCTCGGTCTCAACAGGGGCCGCGCAAGAGAACTGAATGAAGAAATCAATGGGCCCGATTTCAAATGAGCCAGTTAGACCTGTGGGGTAAACCTTGTGAATCATTTATAAGGAGGGGCTCAGGGTGACAGAGATCAGTGGGAGCCCTGGAGAGGGGAAAGAGCGAGATCACAGAGGGCTTCCTGTTCTGGAGGTGAACCCAAACTGCCCCAGGCCCCTTATCTCAAAGGGCTCAGACAGCACTTCCCCAGGGGAACCAGGAAGTTTCTTGAAAACTTCCTGGCTACCTGGGGAGAGTTAGTCATGCATATTAGGGATCTCTGGCGCTGAAACTTCTGGCTTCAAGGAGCTAGCTAGCGCCTGGGCTAAAAGCAGCCTCTATGGGACTGGAGGAAGCCAGAGGAGGCAGGAAAGTGAACGGGTCCTCCCTGAAGCACACTGAGGCCCCCTTCTAATGGATGAAGAGGCTCTGGCCATCAACCCAGGGCCCCCACACTTTCCCATCACAATGAAATGCCACATCTGGGGACAAGGGTCAGAGGGTAAAAGGTCATACTGCCCCAGACTCTGAAATACAGGAAGTGAGGCAGGAAGAAGAGGCCCTAGAGAGGCATGGAGGAGTTAGAGTGGAGTAGAAGTGGGGAGCGAGGGGAAGTGGTGGTACCTCGTGCCCTGGGGAAACAGGAAGTCAAGATCAGGGCCTGGTCTTAGTCTGCTGGAACCTCATTATCTCCAGCCAGATCCAAGAATGCCTGAATTGAAAGTGGGCACAAAAGGTTAATCTTAGGGTTCTTGCGTGTGAGAGGAGACACACATCTCCCAAAAGGGTCACGGAGGGCCTACCGTGTGCCAGGTACCGCGGGGTACCAAAGCATAAACACTGCTCCTTTTCAAAATGGCTGGGCCCCAAGCTGGGCACTTTTGATGTTTTCCCACAGAATGGAACAGAGGGACCTGGTTCATCCATGAAGGAGAGTCCTGGTATCACGGCGTGGGTAGGCAGCGGGCCCATCCGACTTCCGGGACGCACACATGCGGTGTTCGCACAAAGTGCACTTGGTCACGAGAATGGGAATAGTTCGGAACACTGGGATTGGAGGTAGGAAATAAAACCAACCACTGCACAACAACGTGACTATACTTAACACTCCTGAACTGCACGAAAGCTTGAAAGTGGCTAAGGTGGGAAATGTTTTGTGTCTTTAATCACCATTCAATATTGTTTTAGGTTTAAAAGACAAGACGAAGGAAAAAATCTCAACCCAACAATGGTGAGAGATACCAAATAATGGTAAAGAATAACATTTAGTGAGTACTTGCTCTGTGACAGCTATTGCTCTAAGGGCATTTTCCATACTAACGCGATTCTTGTATCAATCACATTCAAAAAGTACTGACATTATCCTTCTTTTCTGGGTAGAAACTGAGACACAAGGAAGTTAAGTAACTTGCCTAAAGTCACACAGCCAGTAAATGGGGGAGCGGGGATTAGAACCCAAAGCGTGTGTGCGCGTGTACACACACAACCCCCATTATGCTCTCTGGTTCCATCATGCATTATAAGACTAACATCAATGTCAAAGCCCGGCCAATGGCCTCCTTGACTTTTTGGTTTTTTTAAAAAAATATTTTATTTATTTATTTATTTGACAGACAGAGCACAAGTAGACAGAGCGGCAAGCAGAGGAAGAGGGAGAAGCAGGCTCCCAGTGGGCAGGTAGCCTGATGCGGAACTTGATCCCTGGACCCTGGGATCATGACCTGAGCCAAGAGCAGACGCTTAACTGACTGAGCCACCCAGGTGCCCCTCCTTGACACTTTAATTGTCAATATGATCCCAGCAAGACTAGAGATTCAAGGAAGTTTTTACAACCACCTGTAACAGGTTGCCTGGATCAGCTCCAAACTTTATCTACTCTGGTGTCTCTTTAGCAGCTATACTGAAGGATCAGCTCCCAAGGAGTGGCCAGCACCCAGCTGGCTCCCAAGGGGGAGGACAGCCTCTGCTTTCAGAAGCCAGTGCCAGACTCTGAACTCACATTTCTCATGGGCTGAAGTATTTTCTTTACGGTAAGTCCATTCATTCAGAGGCAGTCACAGATCCACAGTGGGTTAATTCACTCCGAATCAGCGTGAGTTTTTGACACTATGAATGGCAGACGTACACTGGTGCCTCCAAAGTCATCTTTGATGGGGTACCTGGGTGGGTCAGTTGCTTAAGCGTCTGAACTCTTGTTTCGGCTCAGGTCATGATCTTGGGGTTGGGAGATCGAGCCCTGTGCTGGGCTCCACGCTCAGTACAGAGTTGTGCTTGGGACTTTCTCCCTCTCCCTCTGCTCTTCCCCTGCGTGAGTTCTCTCAAATAAATAAAATAAATTTTTAAATTTTATTTATTTATTTGACACAGAGAGAGAGAGATGGAGAGAGCACAAGCAGGGGGAGTGGCAGGCAGAGGGAGAGGGAGAAGCAGGTTCCTTGCAGAGCAGGGGAAGCCTGATATGGGACTTAATCCCAGGACTCTGGGACCATGACCTAAGCCAAAGGCAGTGGCTTAGTCAACTGAGCCACCCAGACACCCTGAAATAAATAAATTTTAAAAAAAGTGATCATTGACCTTTTTGCTAGTCTGTTTAGATTTGCCAGGTTCCAGTACCATGAGGCAGAAAAATTATAAGCAGGTTTGCTGGCATCTGCCATACCACACCCTGGTCAGGGGACCTGGCTTGGCCTCTTAATCTCCCCAATTCCACTCACTGCTCCGTATTTTGTCCTGTTTTCAGGGTGTTTGCACAAAAAAGATGAACAAAAATGTTATTTTGGTTGGCTCATTCCTGCTGCAATGGAATGAACATGGGCATGAGAGCTAAGTGGACCCAGGGCTAAGTCTCAGTTTTGCTACTCGGTAGCTGTGTGATCTGGAGGCTCTTAGCTTTTGTCTCCTCATCTGTAAAACGGGGATAACAGTACCTTCTTTATAGGGTAGTTATGAAGATGAAGTGATCTGGACACCTAAGAGCTTAGAACAGGGCCTGGCACACCATAAATATTAGCTATTACTTTGTTCCTACGAAGCAAATCCACACACCTCATCTTCTTTAATTATCTCATTAAAATTGTGTAAGATTTCCTTCCTCCAAAGCAGTCTTTGGGCACTTGGATTTGGCAGTAGAGGGGATTGGGGATGGAGGGGAAACATTTCCCTCAATAAAGCAACCCCAAAGATGAAAATCCCTGGGCTATCGCAGAATGCATGGCACCTCCTTGCTCCCCACAAAGAAATGACTCCTCTATTCTCTGGGCCATTTCCATGTATGGCTGGATAGAGAACTGAGGTCTGCTGTTTTGGTGCTTGAAGGTTCTCACTATCATGGTTCTCACTTATGATTTCTATGTCCACCAAGTGACAGAGCTCCCCCCCGAGCAACACATGTGTCTTCAAAGGGTATCCACTGTTGCAGAAACAATCACGACACTGCGTGTGTGAATATTTCCAAATGAAAGTGATTAAAAATCACCTCCCACTCTCTTAGATAGACACATGAGAGGGTGTGTCTAGAGAGCTGATGTATATTATAAGGGGGTCCCCCACAGGGGTCCTGGGATGAGAGCATAGGATCAACACGACTCTTGTTCCTTCGCTCTATGGACTGGAGCCTGTCCAGTCCGACAGGATAACTCTGTGGAGCTGGCCCCATTTGGAGACTAGCTCAACTGGAAACATATTTTGTATCGCTCAGTGAGCTTTTAGGGAATCATATGCAAGTAGCTTTAACACCAGAAGGGCTACTGGAGATCGAATATATACTTAGGGGCCAAACCTTTCTTGTAATTATTCCAAAGGAGCTAGAAGTAACTGATTTTAGAATCTAAGGTGTCAAAAGCAGTTGATATTATAACTGTGGGTGACAAAATATATTTATTTTATCATCATTTGCTGATCTGTAATTTCTAAAGATGTTTTACCTCCTCATTTTGGTGAAAGAAACAGTATCATTTTTTGGTTTTGTCTCCTTCCTATAAAACTATCTACCTAACATCTAACTCATTCATATTATGCAGATAAAATGAGGCATAACAATAAAAGAAAAGGAATCCACTTGGATTTCGGTCATGAGATAAAGGGATTGTGCCAGTCTTGGTTTGACCACTAACAGGGGTAATATTACCAGCAGGTCCCAGGAAGGTGAGACAAGGGAGGACGGAAGAGATGTTTCACCGATTCTGAGCAACACCAAGCGAAACACACTTTAGATTTTCCGGATTTTAGTTGCCCAAGGCCCTAATGGTAGGTAGAGAATGGGTCCATTCATCTTCCGATCACCCAGAGAGACCCAGACTTTGGAGGGAATGTAGGATTTGGGAGTGTAGGAGATCTGAGAACATTTGGTCTAAGCCCTGTCTCACAACTGGGGAAACTGAGGGCCAGAGAAGAGAAAGTCTGCCCTTACGCTTTGTTCTGGCAGAATAGAGGATTCGAGCCTGGTTTCCCAACTTCCAAACCCCATCCTTTAAAAAATATGATCGAAGCTGACTGTGCCTGCCAGGTGGTTCTGCTTTGTGCCTATTGCCCGGCTTACCTGCTGGAGGAATCCTGTCTCCCTGCCACAGTGGCTCGGTATGGGTGGGAGATTCCAAGGCTGCCTTCCTTGTAGAATACTGCATTCTATTCTCAAAAGTCAGTTAGGGAAGAGGGTGCCCATGCTGGTTCTCCTAGACCTGGGCGGTCAGTGGACGACTGCTGCACCCCAGGCACCACACGGTTTCAGAATCGTGTACAACACAGAGATTAACGACTGTTTACAAAAGAAAGGGTAACTGGCTTTCGTGGGATAGCCCACCTCACCCTTCAGAGTCTGGAGGGGAGCCTCGAAGCCACGTCCTGGCTCCGGGCACTGCCACACGGCTGCCTGGGAGGACGGTGAGATTTCAATGTCAGGCACTCACAGGGGCTGCGTGGGGAACTGCTGTTAGATTCAACAAGATATGTTTGGACTGGGATCTCAATTACCATTGTGAAATGATGAAGGTCTGAACCGGTTAAGTCAGCGGCCGTGATGAGGGGCAGTCGCGGGGAAGGGGGTAAATGAGGCTTTGTCTTTGCACACGTCCCTCCGCATGCCTCACTGTGCCAGGCCGCTGAGGGGCCACGTCTGCTCTCCTCTGGAATGTTCCTGCTCTCCTTCCTGTCATATTAGCTCTGTGTCAGGTCAGTGGCAACACACTTTTACAAAGGACTGTGCCCCCAGTGATGTGGAACAGACCCCAAGGGACAGCATATTCAATGTGTATAATCTCACGTTACAGATTTTTTTTTCCCCCCAGGATCTTTCTGTACGTTCACAAATGTCCATATTAGTGTTCTACCATTCACAAGGAAGTGGCATTAATTCTACAGACCGGTCACGTTGAGCTGGATAGTTTTTCTTTTTGGTGGAGAAAAAGGAATGAGGTGGAGGTTTCTGGAAGTAGGGACCTCGTACTGGCTGATTCTCCTCTCTGAAGGGTCCCCTTGTCATCACGGGTAGTCGGGTGACAGGTGGCCTGTGCATGTCACCTCCGTGCCCCGCACAGCTCTTCTCCGCTGATACCATCCAACAAAGACCTAAACTTCCTTTCTCACGTGTCCACCTGCTCACCTGAGAGAATGCGCCGTGTCTAAACAGGCATGGATTCTCCGGTCTTGAGTCCTGGCTGATGGCTTTAAAGAATGGTCTCTGAGAACACGCTACTTTTAAGAACCGGCTCTGAGGCTGAGCTCACTGGTCCCCAGGGTGATGAAGCCCTTGACTTTGGTCTCATTAGCATCATCCTTTTACCTACGGAGTCACCGCCACTGACATCCTAACGCTCGAAAGCATACAAAGCTTGTTATGGCACACGAAGCAGCACATCTGTATTTACTTGGTCTGAGGGTAGCTCTGAGAGTCAGCCTGGCTTTCTCTATTGATTAGCTCCTGCAAACGAGAACACCAACAAACACCTACTTCTGAGTCAATTCAAGGCGGAAGCATGTGCAGTGAGAGACCGTAAGCTTCCAAATGCATTTGGGAATAAAAAGAGGACTAGGAATTCCAAATGGGATTTTTTCTTTTTCTTTTTTTTTAAAATAATGAGTACAGGAGAGAGAGACAGGAGGACAAGAAAAAAAAAAAAAAAAGCCCATCACACACCTTTTGTATCCAAGGAGGCAAGCTACATAATATGATTCTTGCCTTAATGTCAAGCTTCAGTAAACCCACCTCCTCTTTTCTGGCATAGATGTTGGCTATTATGCAAGCCGGAAATGTACATGGCAGGAAGAGTAAAAGAACAGAGAAACCGAATTGGGGGATGGTGGGAAGGGGAGACAGCTGCTAAATTAAGCAAGGGTAAAGCCGGGGGAAGAAAGGATGAGAGAAACAGGCAGGGAGCAGGCAAGAGCCACTCGTTTATTCTCCCTCACGAAAGCAAGGGGGCCTGCTGTGAGCCACTTGGCACAAGGAAAGGATGGCGGTCGCCCGGAGTCAGGCTCTCTTTTGTGAAGTGTTAATTAAGAAAACAAATAACTTCTCATTTTTTAATTTGCCAACAACAAAACAAAACAAAAATATGGGCCCTGCTCTTAAGGAGGCGCAATCAATGTAAGGAAACACCCCAAGGAACCAGGCTTGGAGGCCCCGAGAAATCCGGTCCTAAGAGAAAGGACACATTGAAAAGTGTTACTCTGTGTCCCCAGGTCTGTTGTTTAACCCAGCAGCACGCAAATGATCATCACGCTTCTCGGAGGCACGAGGCATCGCTGCACCAAGGAAGATTTTGAGAACCTAGATCTGCACTCAAACACATGCTTTGGAATGATGTCCAGAGGCACTGTTCAAGTCTGGTCTTTTGTTTCTGTTTCCTACCGGTGTCTTTAGGACTGCTGGGGCTTACCAGGCACATCTGACGTAGGCACCTAGGCTGGGCACATTGTAAGAAACCGCCTTTGGTGCACAAAGCAGGAACCCCTAGTCCACCAGAGTTCACGGGCTTTGAGTCTGTCTTGCTCCCCCAGCTTTTATTACACTCTACTCACAAATTTTCAAAGACCCCCCTCTGCCATTACTGTTCTTCATCAAAGCCCTCTCCATTCTGGGTGCAATATAACGGGCTTGGACTAGCTCTGCAAAAGCAAAATGTTGATCGCTGTTGAAATGGGGGAATGGCTCACAGGGGTTTATTTATTTCATTCTATCTATTTGGGAGAAATCGCTCTTGTTTGACAGTTTCCAGAACAAATGTTGTGGGTGGGTGGGGGCGATAAGCCTTATAACCCAATTCATCTGAGGCCTCTCTTACTTCAGGGACTCACTCCATCCTACCTGTTCTCTCTGCTTGAAGGGCTCCCCACTTCATCCTTGCTTACCAGAACTCTGCTGGGCCAGCAAGGAAGCCTCCAGAACCGCCTGCTTCATGAGGCTGACCCTGATGCTTGGGCCGGGATCTAATTTTCCCTCCCACTGACTTACAGCTATGCTCTGATACTCAACCTTGTAGCTCATTTCTTTAGGACAAGAAGAGAACCAAGAGTCCCTCTCTTCCATCTCGGCGTTTCCCTTGGTGTCTTCTATATAGCGAGCACTCAACACATGTGGGTTCAAGGACAAATGAATGACGTGGATAAGAACAACTTATCAAATAAACAACGGCATCCCTTGGATTGTCTAAACCTCACGCAAGGAAAGGAAAGCCTCCTCTGGTACCTTCTTCATGGTTTTGATGCAGGATGACTTCTGGCTGTGTGTGTATAGAGTTTCCAGGATGGAAGAATGGTGAGAAAAGAATGCGAGGTTTTCTCTGCTTCAGAATATGCTGAAGGAGTTCATACAGCACATCACCTGGAAAGAAAAAGGAAAGAGAATTAGAGCAATGGGAATATTTCAGTGAACAGACTGAGCTTCGACCCTCTGGGTGGTGCTGGACTGAAGACGTACGGCGAGCCAGGTCCACGTGCTACCCACCCCCCTGAGCACACGGGGGACACTCAGAGGGTTGGAGGGATGTGATTGTTTTTTTCACTGGACTTTTGAAACTGTGCAAGTAATATATGAAAAAAGTTTTAAAAACTTTTTTAAAGTTTTAAAAAAACCAGAAAGAAAACAAAAATCACCCATAATCCTATCGCTGAGAGAAAAAAGTCCTATTCCCACCATCCATCTATGGTTTTAGAGTTAGAATCAGGCTTGTCCTAGTTTTGTATCTCTCTTTTTCCTGCTCCACTAGCTTCAAAATGAGGGCCCATCACGGGGATGCACCAGACTTTACTGGACATTTCAATGATTCCAATTTATTGCTATTATTCTTGTGAAAAAATATTCTTTTCAATCTTTGCTTGCATTTCAGATTAACTAAAGAAGGATTATGCAGTCACTAGTATGAAAATTTTTAATGTTTTAGAGAGCTCTTCCAACAGAAAAAAAAAAAAATTGCCTTTTGAACCCACCCTAATCCCAGGCAGGAAGAGAATGAGGACAAAAAAAATGCACAAGTCCGGTCAGAGGAGCTAACTAGTGAAGATACCCTCTAAAGAACTGGCACATTCTGGGATGCTTACCTCCTTTAAAAATATACACAGGCATTGTTCCAAAGCTCTACCGTCTCCAGAAGATCATCTCTAGATGTCAGCCCCTTGAGGAGGTTCGTAGGGGCTGGTCTGAGCTAGGGCCCTCTGTTCTGATATATTTGGTATTTAAAGTGTCCACTGAGTAGTTAATTAGGGGGAAAAAAAAAGCCCAAACCACAAAAAAGTCCCCCCAAACCTGCCATGGTCTTGTCCCACCCCTCTGGCTTAGATCCAAGTTCAAAAATGCAGGTGGGTGATTAATCTTTAAAATACCACAGGCTTTTCTGACTGTCCCCCTACGCCCTTCCACATACAGATATGCAATCAGCAATTGTACCAAATAATGGGCTTTTGTCTCTAATTTTAGCCATTTTAACAGATACTTTAATTAAGAACTTAATTTAACTGCATATTTTGGGCTATTGCTAAATTATTTTTTTCTTTTAAATTCTGTATGAACCTGAGAAACGCTCCATATTAATTCTTTTCTTTCTGCAGACCCCTTGTACCGAATAAAGTTCAAGGATGTTCTGTTCTAAGTGATTCTTTAGATGCCTTGGTATCTTTATTTTGACTTTGTTCCTTCCTCCACCTTCGAGTTTGGGTGGTATTAAGTATGACTTAGTGACACTATTTATTATTAGGATTCAATAAAGCAGAAGACTTTAAAGAGCTGAAGGCAAGCATGTCATTTGGGCATTTCCTGATGATGACATGAGCGAGAGGATGCAGAGGGGTTCCGCTCCAGACTTGGAAGAATGTTCTAGGGAAGGTAGAACCGTGGCACACACGAGTGCATTTTCTGAGCTGGGAAAGCTTGGAGCACTTCTAATCTGAACCTAGTAGTCATGGTAATGTCGTCTCTGACGAGAGGAGGATACAGAGCCTGAAATACAGTCCTATTTTAATGATTCATATTTTAATCGCTTACAAAAATAAGTCCCTAATCAACACTTTGTTTCTTTTGGTGTAGTGTAATGTCTTCCTGAACTTTCCTTAATTTACATGGCCTCACACCCGCTGGGTTTTATCCTGTGGGTTTGAGCAATGCTTTATTTCGGTAGTACGCAGAAAGAGAGAACGCAACACTGAAAAATGTGTTCCTGATGATTAGTATTACTAAAAAAAATGGCCAGTAATTAGTGCATCCATTTTGGAAGAGGAGGCCAGGAAATATAAATTTAGTGTCTGTGAGGGTGTTCAACTTTGCTCGCTCAGAGAGGCAGGCTGATGTGGGGAAGACACAGACTTGCAGATGTAGGCCGCTCTGACCCTCTGGGCCTGGTGACCTTGAACATGTCCCTAACCTCCCTGTGAAATGCAAAGGCCATCTACCTTCCAAGTCTGCTGTGTGGGTTCAACGAGGGAGTGTGGTGAAGCCCCTAGAGCAGGCGTGCTTGCTGCACGTGTTACGTGCCACCCTCTCCTCAGGGGTCACTCCTGGGGCTCCGGAAGCTTCGCTGTTTGCTGAGTCAAGTCCAGGCAGGTCACTTCTGTTTTGTGTTTCCATTTCTCTAAGCACATCCAGAAAGCGAGGCCACAAAGCAGAATGGGGAAGAGTCTAGGCTCTGGAGTCAGACTAGGGTCTTAGGCATGTCCTTTGCCCTCTGGAGGCCTCAGTTCCTTGGTCTACAAAACGGCCATGTTAACAGCATCTGCGTTATAGAATCCGTGTGAGGAAGGGATGAGCTCATCACAGGGCTTAGCAATCAGCAAGAACTCAGCAAACAGGAACTGTTTTTGTGACCTCCGCTCTCCCTGCCATCATCACTGTTCTTATTGATATTATGACAGCATGTAGGACAGACCTGTAGACCCTTAAGGTAGTCTCTTAAGGAGAACAAAGGAGTGTCTGGGTCATGGTCTTGTTCTGTTCCCCCTGCAGAAAGGTCAAAGGTTAATCGAGGCCATCTACCCATCTTGGCTTCTCTGCACCCCTCCTGCTGAACTCTTCCCCTGGGCCTGGTGGGCAAGCCCCCAGAAAGGCTGATAGGCGACCCCCTCCCCCGGACTCTCTCAGTGCTGGCTCTCTTCTGCCTCTCATCCCAAAGCTGGCAAAGGGAGCCGGGCAGACAAGGTTCATGTCTCAGTGTGCAAGAGAAAGCAGGGGAGGGGTGAACCAAATGGAATTCTGCCAGTTCCTTCCCTAAACCATAAGCCCGGGATGAGAACTAGTGAGATAACATTCCTAAGTGCCACCTAGGATGGCTGACTAATGGGTGTGAGCATGGGCAAAAGGTCCCACGTCCCAAGCCAGGAAAAAATTGATTCTGAAGACTGTAAATGATGGCCATAGATGGATCAGTCCATTCACAGACATATGTTTCCTCAGCAACCAGGGGCTCAGTTGGGGAATGTGGCTGGCTTACAAAGGCATCAGTACTATGGGGGAGAAACCAACTTACGGTGCACAGCCTGGGTATGTGTGGTTGGCAGTAATAGTGTGTGCCTGATAATAGCTTGGAATCTTAGGAAGGATTCTAGAGGTTACTTAGATCGACTCGAACTTGTGTTCAGTAGAAGTCCCCTGCCTCCCCTTCCCTTGCCAAGAAGTAGCTTTGGCTGAGTACTTCCAGGGATGGGCGGCCGGCCACAAACACAAGCAAACCATTTTTGGACGGCTCTAGTTGATAGAAAGTTCTTCTGTTGAGTTGGAACTTGGCCTCCCCTGCAAACTCGTGTACCTCAGTTCCCAGTCTTGGCTCTGGAACAACACAGAGCATGTGTCTTGTCTACAACAGTTTTCTAAATAAATAAAGACGTGCCCCCTCTCCCATCCTCTCCCATCTCTACTGCCTCCTATTCCCTCCAGCCCCAAGGCTGTTCTCTGGGTACCCTTGAAAATGTTCGTACCTACACGGAAGAGCGCATCTAAAAAGTAGTATTAACAAAAAGATCTCTGGAATAAAAAAGGATTAAAAAATAAGTTACATTTATTTGCTTGCTGAAAATAAAGAGCATGAGCCCTAGCACTGTATATCTAACTTAGCTGATGACCACTGGCTTGAATTCAAAAGGCACTTGTCAAAAAATTCTTGGCCCATTTGATTTGTGGTAAATCGTCTCTGTCTTCCCATAAAAGCAGTATCTACTGCTAACTGCAAAAGTTGCAAGGGAACCAAGGCTCCTGTTTAAGGGACAAGACCTATTGTTGGTTTCTCTCTGTATCTTCATGCACACGTGCATGGTTCACGTTGACACATATATGTACAGAGCGGGGGCTCCCAGGAAGCTAGTGAGTTGCAGGGCTTTCACCCGCATAGACTCCTGGGAAGAGCCCTAAAACCATCCGTGTCCCCCAAATTATAAGCTTCAGGCCCCATGAAACCTAGCTATCCCCCCGGGTGCGTGCACACACACGCACATGGATGAACATGCACCTCTACAACACAGAAACCCACAGACTAAACACACGTGTAATTCTGTAGTGGTGATCCCGATGTGAAAAGCCAGGCATCCACTCTGGGAATAAGAAATTCTATTATTGTATTGTGATCTATTTCGTCGGATAGTTGCAAGACTGAACAAACCTGCCACAAGTTGTCTTATCAATGTTCCTGGTGTCTCTGAAGACTGAGAACAGACAGATGCTGTTGGAAGGGGTGGTGGGGTTAAGGTTTCTTTCCTTCTGAGGAAAGAGCCCGGGCTCTGGGGCAAGAGGTCCCAGGTCCCCCTTGTCAGCTGCAAGCCCTCAGGCAAAAACTCTTTCTCTGTGAGGCTTAACTCTACGCTTAGTGAAACATTCTTTTGTCTCAACCGAGAATAATACCACAGACTTGGCAGGGCTGATATGAAGATCAAGTGAGATGATATGAACAAGCACCAGCCCCACGTCTGAGATAATGTGGGCTCAATAGATGGCACCCCTTGTGATCTGGTAATTATTCACAGACGTGTCTCAAAAAATCTGGAAACCATTTGCTTTGCTTCAACACTTTTGTATTTAAAGCGCCTATACAAGTTTCATGAAGTCACATTCATATGTATTGAAAAAGTGTTTTCCCGGCTGACATCATTTCACATAGACATTTCTAGCTCAGTCTCTCTCTCTCTCTCCTAGTTCACAATTGTATCTTCAACCCCTTTCTACGGGATTCTTCCCTCTGGCATTTAAACATTGTCCAGTTTTTCCTGTTTTCTGCACACACACACACACACACACACACCATCTCTTGTTCCCATCTTTCCCTCCAGGTACTCCTCCTGGTTCTCTGGTCCCAGCACAGCTAAGCTCAGCCATGGAGCTGTCCAACTCTATTCTTGCCACTTCCCTCTGCTTCTACTGCTGACCTCCTCGTGGTCAAACCAGAGGGCAATGGTCAGTACTTGGGGACTCTGCTTTTCAGCAACGTTCATCAGTAGTGTTCACTATCAGCCTCCTTCTAAAATACTTCATGGCTTGGGACATTCCTACCCCTCCTGGTTTTCTTTCAACTTCCTCCAACCCTGTAACAGTAAGGCTCCTGGTCTCCCACTAGTCTTTCTCTCCGGTAATCTCATCTACTCCCATGGCCTCTGTCAGCCCATCCACGCTAAATCTACTCAGGCCAGGCATTTCTTCTCAACTCTAGAACCTTCAGTTATCTCCTAGATACTTCCCTCTTGCATGACCTACAGATACCACACGGTTAATATGTTGAATGTGAAAGTCTTTACAACCCACATGGTATTTCCTAGTACAGTGAATGCCCAGTTGTTCAGACCAGAAACCCAGGAGTCATGTTTACTTAACTCCTCTACTTCTCTCATCTAACATCTAATCAGTCACCAAGACTCTCAGACTCTGCCTTCTATATGCTCCTGGCATCCTCCCTCTCTCCCTGTTGATCCCATCTTACTTCAGGTCACCATCATTGCTCTTGAATGCCAGCCAAGTCAACTGCCCACAACCACTCTTCCCCTTTGCCCTTTGTTGTGCCAATCTCTGCTTAAAACAGTTCTATCTGTCTATATCATAACCTTTAGGTCCTGAACATGATCTGCAAGCCCCTGTATAACCAATAACTATTGATGAATAGTCATCAAGCCACAGCATATTCTCCAAGATTCTTTAGCAAGTCCCATACTCTGGGTGGCTTGGGCACTTCCTGTTTTTACAATTACAAATAGGATTGCTAAGGGCATCTATCCCCACCCTACCCCCCCCCCCCCGCCATTAGACAGTGTCCTTGGGATACTTTCTTCAAATGGAATTATCAGTGAAAGAGTCTGATCACTTTTAAAGTTCTTATGCATTCCTTGTTCTGTCGAAGGCTGGACCTATGCATGGCATCACCTACAGGGCTACCCGAGGCCCCTCCCCTGGGGTTTCACTATGTTTAACTTCTCAAGTTCAGTAGGATGAAAGCAGAATTTTAACATTCTTAATATTTGCATTTCTCAGGTGATGACTTACTGTGCACATAACCTCATGTGAAGATTATCTGAAGTAACACATTCTTAAATTTGCACACTCTTCTCTTTTCTCTCTCTCTCCTGTTTTAATTCAGATTTTAATTTCCTTTTGACCAAATTGTTAACAAAACAAAACAAAACAAAACAAAAAAACAGTGCAAGGGTGGGAGAGATACGTTTCAGATTTGTCATCATATTCTCTCTGCTGGGTCCTTTCTGCCCATGGTAGATGTTCAGGATGAAGTCCAAGGCCTCAGGTCCTTCCGGTAAATTCAGCAGTGAGAATGTCAAGGCAGGCACTGGCCCAGGGAGATCCTGCTGGTGGCCATGACAGGCTCCTCCAACTGGGCAAATGCTTGGTTTTCCATCTCTGTTTAACCTTATTTTCTGAAAATTCCATTCAATTCACTTTTGCAGGCTGATGAAATGACAGGCCTTTTTGTTAAATACAGAGTGCCTCTGTAACCACAAACATAAGCTAGTCTTCTACTTAGGAATAAGTATCTGGGGTTTAGCTTGATATCTGTGTCTGAGACACAGAGATCCTGAGAAAAAGGGAGCTGGTTGTGGGAAAATCTGAATATTGTCTTTAAGACAAGAATAAACCAGTTAGGAAAGAGATACCGTAGGACAACTGCCTTTAGCTGGATGCGGAACATAAAGAGACACTATAGAGAAACAAAACAATAAGCCTGTGAGGAAATAGGAATATTGTAAAATAAGCATGCGCCATATTAAAGGAAGTATGTTTCAGACATTATAATATCACACCGTACGGCAGAGGGGTTGGTCATCACCACCGTTTCACGAATGGGAAAAGCGAAACTAAATGACTTTCTGTAACTGACCTATCTAAGCATTTCTCTGATGTGTGTACATTTTTTTCTTCCTTTTTTTTTTTTTTTTTTTGCTCCATTCACAGACAATGGAGAAGAAAGAGCCAATGCTGGGTATCTCAACCAAGGGTCATGCCTGCTGCAACTCCCACACTCCTCTGTGACCCATCCCCTCAGATTCTGCACCTTGATTCTAAAATAGCCTGTTGACCCAGACATTCAACCCAGCAAGTGCACCTACCATTGCTTAATAGAAATGAAAAAGCAAGTTGGTCCAATGAGGAACTTTAAGAAGATAAAGATCAGTATTTTTCACTCAACCTTGAAAGAAAATTTCAGTATATTTGAAGGTCACAAGCAAAGCATATTCCCAAAAACAAAGATTTTGGTGCATTGGAGAGGGGAGAAATAATTCTCAGAATTACATTCTGGCATGTTAAATGACTGATTTACTTAGTAAACCCATTATACATTTTTTGTTTTTTTGAAGGAACTTTGAAAATGGGCTTATTTCCCATGTTTTGGCAACAACAAATAGTCTAATATGAATTAAATTAAGATAACTTTTGGATTTTGTTGTTGTTCTCATAAAAAATGCGCACATAAATCCATTCCACCTCAATGTCTTATACTGGATAACTCTAAGTAAGAGTTAATATCAACACTAATTTGTCTGTTCTTTCTTATTCATGTGTTTTCTCAAGTTTCAAAGTAGTCAAATAATCAAATACCCCTTTGAATTGAAATCATCCCAGGCCATTTAAGGTACTAACTGCTTAGTAGCTCAAAGAGTAGGTAAAATTATCCTGTACACGTAAAATTTTATAAAGTTACAGGCACTTCACATTTATCCTTTAGCTTTGCAAATGTTATGAATTCACCATCTTACATCTTTTAACAGGGAGGATATTCCAAAGACAATATCCCATTTATCTTCAGCCTTAAGATCTTCAGTTTGGAGATAATATAATTACTTAAAGCACATTCTGCATGTTCCCTGCTTTATTATAGAGTTGAAAATGGAGAACTTATGTCCTGGAAATGGATGAGATAAGTGCAGTTTGTCAAACTGGCCAAAGAATGTGGAGTTCAGAGAGGCTACCATATTTGGACCTAAGACATATTAACATTTCAGGTAATCATAATTCACTGGGTCCCCTTCCTTCCTCTCTACATTTGAAATGAGTTGTGTTGAGGAGAATGTTATTTCCATATACAGAGAGTATAATTCTGGGGGAGGCCAGGCAGGAAACAAGGCTGGGAAGAAGCTATAAACATCCATTCATGGTGACGGGGCAACCAGATACTTTTGTTTTATTTCAGCAGCCCCATGACTAGTGCGAAGCTGCTGCTGATTCATCTTGGGCAGTAAAAAAGATTCAAAGAAAAACAGAAAGAACTGGGTGAAGTATAAGTTTTACAGGGCATACAGGTTGAAGGAGATCAAAGTATTTATTCATTGCCTATGGGTTAGGAGGTTGTGCTGTTGAACAGAAGCTGAACACTGTTTCATGCTTGAAGCTGGGCTGAAATGCTAAGAGTAGAAGGAAGGTCAGGATCCATATGGTAGAAATTCCATTTTATGGAAGAAGAAAATATGGGCCAATGAAGTATTGTGACCTGTGGAGAAGCCATGTAGAGAACCTGGGCCTCAGGACATCTATGACATCAAATGCTCAACCAGAAAGTCCACGTCAGGAAAAATAGTGGCAAATGTGCATCTGAGAGCTAAAAAAGATTTTCTATCTATACCTTGTCTCTACCTAAGGGGAATGCTGGCAGGTAGATCATGCCTTCGTTACCCTGCTATGTGGCCACATCACGAGACGGTCTTCTTAACTCTTTCTTGGCTCTGTTTCCAAACCCTCTGACAACATCCCCCTGTTCTATGGTTAAGTTTTCTTGCAGTCACCACTGGCAGGTATCACCTTGAAATTCTGTCCATGCTTTCTGGTAGATGCATTAATTAAATCACCTTCAGAATACATTTCTCTTACTCCCAGCTCAATGTAGTGGGAATAATGCTCCCATCTACTCTTCTCCACTCTGGCCTGGCTCTGGTCTCAGAATTCCAACTGCAGAACAGAGCATGTCTTTTTGAATGCCGTAGCATCCCTTGGCCAAAATGAGTCTTAGCCCTTTCTTCTCATGAGCTCCTCATCTTAGCTCATCATTCTGGCCCTGAAGTCCTATTATTTTACTCTCCTTGATCTTGTTCTGGATTTCAGTTTCTCCAAATTAGTACTGTCACAAGAACATTCTAACTAGGTCTCTTGTTTTTAGGGACCCTATGTCCACCCCATGGTCTGCTCCAAAGGGAGAGCTCCAATTCTATTATTCCCCTGATCAAAACCTTCTAGTGGTTTCCTACTATCTGCAAAATAAAATTCAAACTTCTTGACTTGGGCTTCAATGGAGTCATGTGTTGGGTCATCATTCAATCAATATTTGTTGAGCACCAACTGGATACCATGCACTGTGCTAAATGCTGGAAGCAAGTCAGCTTAACAAGACACAGCCCTTGCCCAAATAACTTCCTACTCTAGGAGAGGGACGCGGAATAGAAAGCAATCACGTTTAACATGGGTGTGTGTGTGTGTGTGTGTGTGTGTGTGTGTGTGTGTGTGTGTGAAGAGCCATGCCGGAATTAGGGTATGCTCTGTGATAAGAGGAACAGCACCTATCCCAGGCTGGGGTGGGAAGAGGTGGAGGAGAGGAAGGCAGGGGGCAGTCAGGAAAGCGGGGATCGAATCAGGGAAAGCTTTCCCGGAAATGGTCAGCAAAACGTCAAATATGAAACGGCAATCAGACAAGCTGGGCAGGGGTGATGAGTGATGAGGTACAGTGTTTTAAACAGAGGATCGAGTTTGCATGGCCTTATCTCTAAACTCCATTCTCTACACCAATTGATACAGTTCTTCTTTAACACCTTTACTTACCTCTGCCTTCAGTTGCCTTTCCAGGCTTTCAAAGTCTGGCTCCACCACCACACCCTGGAGATTTTGTTTGACAAGCCAGCCAAAAATCACCTCTGCTATCCCTGAACCTCCTTAGCCCATACTTTTATAACTGGAGCATGGATTTGCTCAGTACATACTCACCAAGTGAATTTCTGCTGCCTCTTAACTGGGGCCTAAGCACCCCATGACCAGCCTAGCGCACTGACTTCATCTGGCCTCCCGCCTCCTGCCTCTTCCCTTCATCAGATGGACTACTTCACCATCACTAAGCTGATGCTGCTCCAGGGACCTGGAACGCTCTTCCCTGGACCTCCTCAGTTCTACCCATCTTTCCTACACCACATGAACTCATTCCTTCTTTCATAAGCTCCATCGTAACCTGACCTCTCTTCCCGCTACACCTTCCTTTACCTTTAGGTTCAATGTAATCCTCTCTCTCTAATTGGACCGTGGGATCCTGTCCACCTTCCGCATGGCCCACTCTGGCAGAGACCTGACAATGGCAAGAGACGACTGGGAGGCTGTTGCCCATCTTTGCTTCCAGCTTTGAGCGGAGAGGATCTGGTTTCTAAAGTGGACAGAGGTCACTAGGGAAAAAAATAAATCAGCAACAAAAAGGAGTACCTGAGATATGTTGGGGGCGGTGGGGAGACTTATAGACTCATAGAGGAAAGCCAGGTGAAGGGCTAAGTCAAATCCTATCAAAATGCATCACTGTGTCTTCCCCTGTTTGCCTTACATGAATGGTTTTTCTGGAACACACTAAAAAGAGTTAAGAGATTCTTTTCTCCAGAGAGGTGACTTTGCCCCTTTAAGTATACCTTTGTGTTTTCATGAGAACAGACAAAGGAAGTATTTTTGCTTTAAATTAAAAGGAACTATTTCGTTTCCTTTGAGGTTAGTTTTATTTATGTCTATGGTCGTTCTAGTTTTCTTATTCGGAGACGACAGAAAGAATCAATGATTTGAGACAAAATGTTTCAGGTATGTCTTCCACCATTCCCTGGCAGAACCTCAAAAGTGATCTGTTTTTCAGAGATAATGAACTTTGAAGTTTCAATAACATCTCTACTTCTGGGGGAAACTTCCCTTTATCATTTCCTCATATCAACGGTCTGCGGCAATTGGGAAAAGCGGGGGAGACACTGGTCTGTATCCTTATCTCACCCCCTGTGATGGTGACGTTTCCTCGTGACGGTTAGTTTATTAACCTCTGGCAGGCCTCCAGGAGTAAATAAGGGTTGAACATCGTTGGAGCTATGCCAGGAACTCATGCAGGATCTTTGCCCTTTGTCAAGACAAAGAGAGTCTCTGCCGGACAGGTTACATCAAAATGGGCCACAATGAGACTAGAGAGAAGGGGGGTCTGTTGGTACTTGATGAACTAGCCCCTCAGGGGGTATAAATCCCAGACCAAAGGTCCACGTTCACATATGGAGTTCCCAAATAACTATCTTCTAAATATCCTAATGTTTAAGAAATGAAATTAGAAAGCATATTTGAAGTCTTACCTAGGTCCGCAATACACTTTGCAGGTACAAAAGCTCTTCACTGAATCGAATCTTCCCATGGAGTTTTAGAGGCCCTTATTTTGACAAAACTGCCTAGTTACATGAGCCTGAGAAGTCTTCCACATGCACTTTGCAGGATTTCTATAAGCTACAAGATGCAACACTTCACACAATTCAGTACTTCAAAGGGCGTCACTTGAAGCCCTTTGAGTTTATTTCTAAGCTTGCCGTAGCTCCTAGGATCTCCACCTCTTCCCCCATCCTTACCTGTTCCCTCATGTCTGTTCTTCCCACTCCATCTACCTTAGCAGGGCTCAAGCCCCTTCTCTTCTGTCTTTGGTTTTCACTGAGCAGCTCACCACCCAAACTCACTCCTAAGCACCTCTTTCAAACGTTTCAGAATCAGAAGCAACGCAGAGTGAAAGGGCTGGAATGCATTCTCTTCTTGATTTGGTGGCCACAACTAGATCCCTTAAGTCCCAGTGTCTGTAGGTCCTAAGTAGGTTTCTTCTCCCAACCTTCAAATTTTCCCCTTGATTTGGAAGTTCTTCCTCTTTTCCCCTCAGACTGACTTATATCAGCAGGCTCTTTCCTCTATTAAGCTGAGGTCATCATCTTTGTGTTCCTGGTGGCCTACTGTGGGGATTTCTTGGGCACGGTGAGTGGTAGCAAAGACCAACCAACGGCTAACAGATTGTCCCTGCTGAGCACGTGTCAGGGGTCCAGACTCTCACCTGAATGAGGAGATCGATAGCGAAAGTCCTCTTTGGTCAGCAGCAGGAGAGCTTTGCCATTCATTTCAAACGTGTTGCTGTCAATTGGTCTTAAAGAAAACTCATTTTCAGCCCACTTGAGCCACTGGGCTACGTCATCCCTGCTCCAGTAAACTGGCTGCAAGCCTGTTGGAGAGAGAGCAAGGCAGAGAGAGGGAGGGAGAGAGAAAGAGAGAGAGAGGAGAAGGTCTTGTCAGTTAGACAGTTGGAATAAAGGGAAAAGCTTTGTGAATGGTTAATAAAATTGAGGGTCCATGTCTGAAGAGCCTTTATGTTCAACTCTGAATCCCAAGTTAAAGCTCAAGATTTATAAGTACCAAAGTGTGGTATCCAATTAACTATTTATTTAGAGGCAAAATAAGACAAATCCTTTTTTACGTCTTCAATGGACCCTAGGTCTTGGTGCCGGGTCCTTCTTTGTCCAGCCCCTGACGCTGTCTTGATCCCAGGGATGCCCTAAAGCTGAGGCCCTTCGGTGGCCTGAAACACGCACGGGACTCAGAGTCATGACAGATATCAGTGTGCTTTGGAGGGGACCTTAGCATCACAGTTGAGCTGATTGTCACCCACTGTCCTTTTGAAGTGAGAATGTTCCAGAGCTGGGCTTGACCTTTGAGAGCTGCCAAATAATGAAGTGTTCCCTGAAGCTTCTTCCAGGAAGAACAATTCACTTAGCCTCTGGGAAACTATCAGGCTAGCCTCTGGGAATGAGAGGGCAAAGTGAGGATAAAAGGTCTTCTGCCTTTTCATTCTACTTTTTTGATGTTAGAACTTCCTGGCGGGGGTGGTACTTGGACTCTGAGTAGGACCAGAAGTGGGCCAAAGGGAGGGCTGCAGCTTAGGTTAAGAGGGTAGCTCAGGCTGGATCTTTCTGGATGCCTGTGAGTCTATATTTTTATTTCATTTTGCTGTTATGAGAAATCTTTGATATATCATTCAAGTGTTTTAGAACAGTGGTTCTCAAAGTGTGATCTCGGGACCCCTCAGGGTTCCCAAGACCTTTTCAGGGTGTCTATGAAGTCAAAACTCTTTTCATAACAATATTAAGAGGTTACTGACTTTTTCCCACTCTCATTCATTCATAAGTATATAGTGGATTTTCTAGAAGCTATATAACACGTGATATTGCAGTGGACATGAGAATCCAGCCATTTTCTATGATGCCAGACATTAAAGAGACTAGCAAAAATGAAACACAATGCCACTTTTCTCGCTAATTTTTTGTTGTTCTGGAAGATATATTCATAAATAGATACTTAATGCTAATATAAGCTTAACTTACTATTTTCAGTAAGTATTTTTTAAATTCTCAGTTTTAATTTCCAATACGGTAAATATAGATAGATAAAATCCATATGAGTGAAGCTCCTTGGGGTCTTCAATAGTTCTTAAGAACTGAAAGCAGTCCTGAGACCAAATGATAACAAACGTGTTGGAAGAGGCTAGAAGCTCAACAGAGCTTCATTCTTTAAAACTATATTGCATGAATTAATAGTTCAAATACAATGGAGTCAGGGTTTGCTAAGAGGAGATTCGGTCTCCCCAGTAAGTTACTTAAACTTGCTAAGGAGACTCGAGTGTGCTATCAAAGAGCCCTTTAGCTGGATCCTGGAAAGAGTCACCTTTTCATCCTTAAGCATCAGAAAGAACTGTCTGGTCTACTTGGATGGGCTGCTTTTCCTCCCTGGTGGACAAGGGAACAAATAGCTCAGATCTCTTGGAGAAGGTCCAGGGCCTCTGGGCATGACTATTGGCTCTGTCTTCCAGGTGGCTGCTCCCTTGCAAAGTCTAGTTTTGAAGAACGGCAGCTGGCTTCCTTGAGCTCTGGGGAAGTCCTTTCTAAAGCAGGCTATCGTGTAGGGCACCAAGAAAGAACTATGGGCGCTGGGCTCATCAGAGAAGGGCATTTAAGAGTTCTTCTTGTTTTGTACATTTAATAGTTTTACATTAGAAAAAAAATGTGTCATCATAAAATAAGAACATGTAGCATGCTCCTGCTCTATGATCTTGAGACTAAAAGACAGCCACTAACGAGTTCAAGGTTTTGTTTCTGCCTCTTAACTGTGCCAAGAAGTAATGCCTATTCAAATGGTCCTTGGATATAAAAGGTTCCCCAACTCTTTCCAGTGACCTTGAAAACATATCTGGAATTGCAGTGAAATGGGAGTGGCCCTGAGATGGTTCTGCAAGATCTCAATTTCTGAACCAGTAAAAATCCTTAATGTTTACTTCCTATCATCAGAGGTGTCACCTTTGAACAGGAACAGCACAGTGATTAGTGACTTCTTACTAGAACGTTCCCTTTCCCCTCCTTCACACAAACAGCATGGGTACAACCAGATACTGGGATCCAAGTGTGAGGTTCCAGTGAAGCTTGGCCTAGGAAGGAGCCTGATCATAGGTGGGCCACAGAGCAGAAGATGCTCAGTCAGAAACAGGAAAAACGATGGGGTAGCTTATTGGAAGTGTGAATGCCAGAGCAAATACAGAACCGAATCCCACTCAGGAGGGGAAATGAGAGTAAAATGCTGAAGTGTCTGCAGAGATTCACTGAACCGGAGGGAGGCGGGTGAGAAGGGGGTAGGGGACACAAGTAGTAATTTGAGGTTCTTTATATTCTATGGAAGAAAATACTCATGAGTAATCTTTTCCCTAAATACAAGAAGAGTCACACACTCCAAACAGCCTTGCTGGTGAAGGGCAACAGTTTCTCTTTTCACTTCCCATTAATGTCTCCCACAGCCCAGTCCCTGAAGCCTACGCTGCGGAAACCCCCTCCCAGGGAACCGACCGGAGTGCTGCTCTGGGCCGTGTGCAAAAGGGACCCATCGAGTCACCATCAGTCCGGTGAATACCAAGGCAATCCTAGCAGGTTTACAAAAGTGACCCCAACAAACCTAGCCACCTGCTCAAGGCCTGCCAGGATACTGATCAAAGTCACTACTCTTCCTTTAGCATAAAGAGAAGGTAGATACATTTGCTGAGCTTCTGGAAAGAGGCTTGATAAACTATGGTGTTTAAAGTCAAGTTCTACTGCTGTTTCCTCTTTAATTCACTAGAACGACTGAGGAAAAAGAAGCCCCTTTTCCTCAAACCTAATATCTCTAAGGCCTGGGAATTACAGCATCTAAATGGAACAGAGCCGTGGACCCAGAGGCAACTCTGTCTAATTAGGACCATTTAATTTGCTTAATAGTCATTTATTAAGCACATCTATCATCTAGCACTCTTGAAGGACTTTATAAATATAAGTTCATTTAACTGCATTGCTCACAGCAATCCCACGAGATAGGGGTTTGGATCAGGGAACTCTGGCTCAGAGTATTGAAGGGATTTGCCCAAGGTCATAAGGTCAGGGTAACGAGAGGGGCTGAGATTCGAACCCAGGCAGTCTGGTTTCAGAGTCTGTGCTCTTATCCCTCACATTATGCTTGCACACGCATTTCCCACCCGAAGTCAGAATTCAGATTGATTTTCAGTATCTATTAGGGATTCAGAGAAGACTGAGTCAACTGAAACCTCCTCATCCCAGACTTTGATCCTGGGAGGCCTTCTCCAGTTACCAATAGACTAAAAATAGAGCAAAAAAAAAAAAAAATTGTATATCTCTGGAGAAGTAGATTTATAAATGGGAAGAGGAGGGAGGTGTAGGTGGCCCTCTGCTTTGAACACATCCAGGAATAAAGTGCTGCCCTCACTGGCTACTCACGGCTCACTGGCACTGGTCTTGAAACTTGACATGGCTCACCACGGCTAACCTAACAGAAGCTGCACAGGCAAGGTGAAGGAGAACTCTCACACAGAACTGCCCTTACGGTTTTCTCTTGCGACGTTAACTCAACAAACCTGAATCATACTGATGTTACTTATCATCAGTAAGAGGAAGAGAGAGACCCTTTTCCTGTGCCTCTGTCACACTACTTCCTGTGCACATTATAAACCGATGAGAGCATACTAAAACCTGCATTTTTTTTTCTTTTTTAGATTTTATTTATTTATTTGACAGACAGAGATCACAAGTAGGCAGAGAGGCAGGCAGAGAGAGAGAGGGAAGCAGGCTTCCCGCTGAGCAGAGAGCCCAATGTGGGGCTTGATCCCAGGACCCTGGGATCATGACCTGAGGGGAAGGCAGAGGCTTTAACCCACTGAGCCATCCAGGTGCTCCAAGACCTGCATTTTTAATGTCAGTGCATTTCAGAGCAATTTGAGAACTTTGTAGAGAAGAAATGAACTGCTGTGATTAAGAAAATTCCCAAGAATTCTACTGCATTTTTTTTTTTCAAGTAGGTTGAGTGAAGTTCATGGTGTCACACCCTTTAGTGACACCCAGGCCCTAAATCTCCTTCTAATGGTTCTTCGAATCCATGGTCAGAGGAGCAGCCACTTTCATCAGTACATTGTTAGCCCGATTTCAAGCTCTCCGAGTTACATTTAGACTAATGATGGAAAATGCACGGGGAGTCTGGAAGCTGGATTTAACCCCCACAGCTCCCATTAGTTAACAGCTGATTTGGGGCAGTTTCTCTCTGGCTCAGTGGCTTCCTCTGTAAAATGAGGGACTCAGAGTACATGATCTCTGTTGCTTTCTGGGTTAACATAGTCAACACCCTCCCATGGCATCTGACTCCGAAAAACCAAAGAATACAAACAGCTAGGACCT
Organism: Mustela lutreola; assembly: GCF_030435805.1. Classification (NCBI taxonomy): domain Eukaryota; kingdom Metazoa; phylum Chordata; class Mammalia; order Carnivora; family Mustelidae; genus Mustela; species Mustela lutreola. The sequence continues at coordinate 95,875,929 of NC_081297.1, forward strand.
TTTTTCTACCGAACTACTCCCTCCTCACGATGACGACCCTGAGATTTTGAAACTTCCTGAAAGATCTTCTGAGTCTCGGAAAACAGATTAAGTTATTTTAAGTAGAGTGTGGTGCTTAAGAGTGTTTTCTTCTATTACGGTTCTTGGAAAAGTTCTAAACCGGCTCAGGCAATAATAAACATGACATTTTGACTAGGTGCTTTCACATGTATGACTTCACGTGATTTTCACAAAAGCTCCGTGAAATCTCTCATGTTCTCATTTCAGTTTAACGGAGGAGGAAACAGGGGGCTCGGAGTCACGAGGCGATGGTACCGGTTTGAATGAAATTCAGTTCAAGCTCTTCTGCTACAGAATGCATTCATCAAAAACATCCTTTGTCCCAAACGGTCTGTGTAAACGGGATTTTGATGCTGATTCTGTGGCTGATAGGACAGAACTGTAAAAGAGGAGAAGAACCCTGGGGAAGGAGTTAGCCCAACTGCCACCCATCTTTATGAAGCCGGGAAAAATGAAGAGGCTGAACCACGATGAAGCTGGCCCAGGTTCTGTTTCCAGCTTCTCCATGCTGTGTCATAACTTGATTCAGTGACATAGAACAATTTCTGTAACCCTTGACATGAATGAGGAAAAGTTATCACTTCCTTGCTTAGTCATCTCGCCTTCAGATTAAATGTCCTAAACTGGTCTAAACATAACCTCTCTGCTGTAGTTTTTAGACCCTCCGACCCGCCCACCTCTACCACACAGCAGATTTAGCTCCCTCCCTTTAAACATAGTACCGGGGAGTTAGACCAGAACCCTCTTCCCCCAGGGAATATGCTTCTATTGATAAGAGTAGCTACCAGTTGTTGGGCACTTAGTCTGAGCATTTTCTACAAAGATTCTTATTCTCACGTTATAAATGAGCAAAAAAATGCGGCACACATCACCGGGCATGGTGGATCCAAACCCACATGGTCTGGCTTCACGGTCCCAGCTCTTCAAACCCTGCCGCACCACTTCTCAAGGACCTCATAACCACAGCAAATCCTTACAAGAGCTTACTGTGTCCAGGCACTGGTCCCAGTGCTCTCTGTACAGAACTCACTGAATCCCCACAGCAATAATGTATGATAGAAACAAACACTATCCCCATCTACAAAGGAGAAAACTGGGGCTCAGGGAACTGAACTGACTTGGCCAAAGTCACACAGCCAGGAAACGGACAAGCCAGCTGTCTGTATATTATTAACCACCTGCCTCTCTGTCTAAGCTTATCTGGTACTTTGGCAGGACATCAAATTAAAGTCCTGACTTAAAAAAGAACCAGAGAACAGTTTCAGTGGTTGCGTGAATTTCCACGGTGGATACGCATGCAGGCACGGAGAACCAGAGCACTAGTTCCCAGCTGTATGAGCTCAGACAAGTTACTCAACCTCTCTGTCTCTCACTTGCCTCGACTGAAAAATGGGGACAAATTCCAACCCATGAGTAGGTACTACGGAATCACGGACAATGTGCTTATCAAATGTGAAGAGGCCACAGAGTTAGTAGAGAATAAGATTATACAAATGACAATACGAAACACATAGGACGCTGTGTGGAATACGGCAAGCATCTAATACATACTAGTTACTCTGAACCACTGTTCTCATTTTTGCTTGCCCTTCCTGGCACATACATAGCTGGTGTTTGGAACCCAACCGTACAAATGCACGTCCATCAATAGTAGATTTCATCTTGTTACTTGTACCATCATTCCAGCATGCTGCAGTCTCCCAAGACTTGGTTCTATTTCTAGTAACAACCACACTTCACAGCTTCGCGTCATCTGCAGCTTTGATATGTGTCTCACCTCAACAGGTTCCTGACAAAATGCTGAGGAGGTGTGGGCTGGGGTGGGAGCACTCCGTGGACCCACCAGCCACCTCCTTGCAGACAGACACTCATCAAGTTATTGGCTCCTTTCAGGCGCAAGTGTTCAATGATCAACCCACGTACACGCTCTGGTAGCTGGATTACATTCTGCCAGCTCTGCCGAATAGACACCATCTAAAATTCAATGAAATGCTTTCTTCGTGTCCATAAATATGTAACTGTAGCCTCACTGGAGAGGCTAGAGGGGGGAGAGAAGGCGCGGGTGCTTGGCTCTGAACGGACAACTTTTTCCTAAGTGCTCACAACATGTATGTTTCAAAATCTGTCCTGAATTTCATCTGGAAGTCAGACCCTGCTAGTTGTTTTTAGTCGGCGCCTACACCCTCTTTTCCTTTTCGATTGTGAATGATCAGGTGAACAGTGGCTCAGATTCTTTCTTTTGGTACCTCTTCGGTTTCCTACAACCCTCAGGGTTCACCGTAATGGCCTGCAGTGAGCTCGGCCTTGTAAGCCCTGCATTCTCCTATGTCATTTGTCCAGGCCAAGAGTCTTGAATTTATTTAGAACAACTTAGATTCACTTTTACATCAATTCTCCCATATTGGGCTTTAATTCCCTTATGTCAGTGTTTGCCATTCTTGTTTCAGTCTGACAATCATCCTCCTTGATGGGAGAGAAAGAAGAAAGAGAAGTCGAACAGTTTGGTTTTCTCTTTGCCTCTTGTCAGTGTCACTCCATCCGCCCCAATCAGCATGCTAGTACTGTGCTTATTGTTGTTGTTGTTTCTTTAAAGATTTATTTATTTATTTGAGAGAGAGCAAGGGAGAAAGAATAGAGGGGAGGGGCAGAGAGAGAGAGAGAATCTCAAGCAGGCTCCCCGCTGAGCACAGTGCCTGCTACGGGGCTCAGTCCCACGACCCTGAGATCACGACCTGAGTTGAAGCCAAGAGTCAGATGCTTAACCAACTGAGCCACCTGGGCGCCCCGATGCCATCCTTATTCTTAAACCCACCCACGACATTCCTTGTTTCCTCAAGGAGCTTCCATGGTGAATTTTCAGCTCACTTAGTTTTAGCCTTCTAGGTCTAAATGGCTCTTGTACGTTTTCCTTTTCAGTGAGTTTTTCTTCCATCTAGTATACACATCCTTTAAAATTTGAGCTTAGCAGGTTGGTACACACAAAAGAGCGGGAAGACAAACTGGCTTCATCTTTCTGACAATTTGGTGGTAATGTAAGAGCTGTATCAATGTTAACCTCTGAGAAGCTACCTTAAAACTTTAGAATACAGAGAAATTGTTCATGCACAAAGATGTTCACTGAAGTGTTCTTTTTACTAGTAAGAAACTGGGAACATCAGTAAGGACTAGTTAAGCAAACCACAGACAACGTCTCTGATAGAAAATTAGGCGGCCAATCACTGAATGTTTTTAAAGAGTATCTGTTTGTATGGAAGAGCACCAGATAACATGTGTGTGTTTGTATGATAATCTCAAACAAGGCACAGAAAAATATCACCAGGAAACATCAAAATATTAATGGCCAACGGTTACACCATAGAATCACAGGCAATGCTTACTATCTCCTTTTCATTTTATTTCCCAATTCTTTATATTAAGCCTGCATTACTTTTTTAAGAAACCTATTTAAAATTTGAGCTTCCAGAGAACGTCCCCAATACAGCCTCATCAGCATCTTCAGCTGCCTTCCTCCTCTCTTGTCCCAGTAAGTGCAGAGCTCATGTCAGAAGTTCATTTTTTCTCTTCTTTGCTTTTTTTTTTTTTTTTTTTAAAGATTTATTTCCTTACTTGAGAGAGAGAATCTCAAGCAGACTCCCCACTGAGCGTGGAGACCAGTGTGGGACTTGATTTCTCAACCTTGAGATCATGACCTGAGCCGAAATCAAGAGTTGGGTGCTTAACCGACTGAGCCACCCAGGTGCCCCAGAAGTTCACTCTCAAAGGCACCCTGATTCTCTGAATTGTGTGTGAGCACTGTGGATCAGGACACCACAGCTACCTCTCCTCTAAATGTCTGAAGGCACATGTCTGAAAGATCATGTCTTAGATTTCTCTTTTCCGATTCTAAGATGATGTTTTCCTTCTCAGCAGAAGTTCTCATCATTTCTACTCTGCCAACTGATTCTTCCTCATTTGCCAGACCTGAGGCCAAATTCCAAGTGTTCCTTATCATTTTTTCTACCTTCTGGAGATAGAACTGCCGATTGTTAGATGCACCTGTTAAGAGTTAAAATGTGCACGCATGGAGCTGATGGGGATGGCTCAGTGCTTCTCGCATCACACCTGGCGTGCAGTGGTCCCCCAGTGATGGCAGACCATACAGAGATCCCCAACCCACCTCTGGGCCAGCTGCGCAGCCTGTGACTGCTACCCCTGCCCGACCTGACACCATTCTCATCAGGCGGGCTACTCTAGCTCTGAGAAACTCTTTGCTATCACCATCCGTGGCCACATCCGTGGCATCCCACATCTATTCTGTGAGGGAGTTAAGGCTACCACAGCTGTACTTGCTGATGCAATTGAAGCTCAGAGAGACAGAGGGACTTTCTCAAGGTCACAATGGGCGTAGGACCAGAACTCCAGCCCCAGGTCTTCCGTATTAATCCAGTGAGCTTTGTCCGGGTTGAAGGATGCAATGATGGATATAAAAATCCCTTGCAAAAAAAAAAAAAAATCCCTCTGCAACGCACAGTAACAATGCAAGGGCAGTAGGGATAATCAGTCATAAACTCAACTTCTCACGGCAGGTTTGATTTAGCCGTAGATCCAGAACTTTGAGCAGTGCCCAGAGGGCCCCCTCTACCCTCTGCAAAGGGAGTTGTGGCAAGTAGGGTTTACCTTAGGATAAACCCTCCAAAGTAAAACCAAGAATCATCAGAGCCCTTCAATCTGCTTCTCAGAGCACTTTCCAGGAGCCTCTTCTGCCTCCCTTCCCTCCCCGACGGCCAGTCCTCCAGGCTTCTACACTGGTCTTCGTCTTGGAGGTAACTCCGAAAAGCCCAGCATTCTCAATTCTCTGGGTCTGCCTTTAACCTTGGAGCTGCTATTTGATCAAAACTGCTTTCAGTACACAAATTCTGTCACTAGGGAATTAGAAGTTCCAAAACATTTCCTATTTTTGTCCTCAAGGTTACCCTGTTTCTCAGCACTGAGTATTTAAATAGAGGTTAGAAGGTTCTACTTATGTCTTTTGGCCCAAATCCCAAAAGCAAGAATACTATAGGTTCACGTTTAGATCCAAAGTCATAGTCAATTCCCTTGAAAATACTTTTATTATAGACTTCATTTGTGGATTTTTTTTTTTTTTGCTTTCACTCAGTTTTATCCACAAAAGGGTTTTATCAGCAGACCTGTTGACAGCAAAACTGGCCCAGAGCCTGCCACTCATCCTCACAAACATGACTTAGGAGTCCTTTCCATTTCTGCTGTTGGGCAGCAAGCCCAACGTGGTGAGAGGCATGTAATATTTTAGATAAAAGCTTGGGTTTTGGACTCAGTCCTGAGTTCAAATATTGGTCCTGCCAGTTACTAGCTCAGTGGTTTTAGGTAAGTTATACCTCTAAACCTGTTTCCCCAGATGTACCATGAGGCCAAGAACAGTACTTAACTCCTTTGGCAAATTTAAGTATGAAACGAGAGAACCCATATAAAGACTGGTCTGGAACACTCCAAGTGCATTTAGAGAGGTTGAGTAGGACAGATACTGGATAGCAGGTTAGTTGCACTTTGCCACACCTGTCCAGGAGACCAAAGTGTTTTCTGCAGCCCACTGGGGCTTCAGAAACCAGAGCAAGGGTTCTCGCAGGCGGTGTGAAGGTTCTGGCAGGAGCTATGGGGCCAGGACAAGGCTTTGAGGAGGGGGCACTGGCATCGTCAGTGTGCATCATGGGTTGGGAGGATGGCTCAGGAGGAGATGAGAGAAGGGTCTGGAACAGATGAGAGACTGGAGGAAGAAAGCCCATTGAGGTCCTGGACTACAGTGAGGCAAGTGAAGTGCTCATTTTGGGTGCAAAATTTAAGGTAGTGCCCCAAACTTAGTAAGAAAAAAAATAATAACATATATTTGGGGAAAATTTTTAAATTTATTTTAATGCATTATTAATTGCATTGAAATTAATTAATATGTTATTAATTAACATATTTTAACATTAATATAATTTAATTGACATTAAAATAATAATATTAATAATATGCATTAAGTAATGCGTATTATTTTAATGCATTATTGAAAAAATCAGAACGAATGCAAAAAAATCAGAATGAACAAAATATCGACATTTTAACTAAAGTTCTATTGAAAACAGATGATTGCGCACGTAGTGTCAATAGAGAGGGGCACAGATTAGATTTTCTTACATTTCAGAGATAATGGACCCCTTTGAGAATTCAGTGAGAGCTACGGACCCTCTTTTGAAATGCACAGGCACAAGCACGCAAATATTTTCCTGCAATTTCAAAGTTCGCAGACTACCTCAAGTTTATGTAGGGACTCCTGGATAATAGGGATAGTTTTCTTCAGCCTCGCAAATACAAAGGTGCCTGACAATAGGTACTGGCAATTCAGGTAAGAATAACAAATAGCATGGAGGACATGGGGAGTTAGAGAGGAGAAGGGAGTTGGGGGAAATTGGAAGGGGAGGTGAATCACGAGAGACTATGGACTCTGAAAAACAATCTGAGGGGTTTGAAGTGTTGCGGGGGGGTGGGAGGTTGGGGTACCAGGTGGTGGGTATTACAGAGGGCACGGATTCCATGGAGCACTGGGTGTGGTGCCAAAATAATGAATACTGTTATGCTGGGAAAAAAAAAAAAGAGCCAATTTCGGTGTGAGAAGAGAAACACACATACATCTCTCCTGATATCTTGGTGGGGGGGTAGAGAAGAGAGGCAGGAAGGATGTCCTCGTCTCACTCCAAAGTGTGCATGGGGCAATGGAATGGGAAAAGCGACTCTTGGGGGGGGCCACTTCCTTAAGAAACGTGCACAGTTGCCCCTAGATATGGAATGCCCCTTCCTCAGGTATTTTAGAAATCGTGGCTAACATATCACAAGTTTTTATTCCTACCAGTGAAGAGTAATCACTGCAAATTATTTTAAGTTATGAACAGTGAGGCACCTGGGAGAGGAGAGACTTCACTGAAGGAGAGATGGGACTGAAGGACGGATTTCTACAGGAAAGGGGCAATTAAGGGCGGCATTTCTGACACGGCAGGGCAGAAAGATATTGCTGATCTTTATGCACACTTTTCAAGAGGGTCCATTTTTAAGAGAGGAAAAAAATATTGGAAAAGAGATACGAAGAGCTGAAAGGCTCCTCCAGTAGATTTAGGGGGCAAACTGAAACCGCTGGGAAAAGCGGGTGAGAAGGTTTTCTAATCAGCAGTGGCAACGGAGGCGTGTGGAGAACAGAAGGATCTCGTTGGATTTGCATGACCCACACCACACAGATGATCTACCACGGGTGTCTGAATAAAGAAGAATGCATGTCCTTTCTTTGCCCCTCTTGCTCTTTTAAACCACACAGGAAAATGGCTTGTGCAGGCCACAGTCCACAGAACAGTCCTTTGCAAAGTGTAACAAGAGCAGAACTCATTCTCATTCCGGACGGGGCCTGATGGGCCCTGTCACTGGCATGGGAGAGGCTTTCTTTTGTGCAGTTCAGCTGCGCCTGGTCCCTTCCCTCCCAAGTTCTCTTTATTCCAAGGAAACTTAAACAAGCAGGCTGCCTTTTCTCAGGATGGAGACAGTCCCTATTATCACGGAGTCCTGTGGGGTGACCAGGAGGCTGGGAGGGAGGGGTGGGGGAGGAGCCAGGAATAGGGAGCCTGAAAGAAGCCTTTAACTTTTTCAAGGCTCACTCCACAGGCCTCGGAAAACACATCCTCGGCCCCAAAGGCAGAGGAGAGCAGGGTTCGAGCAAGCTAAGGGACTTGGAAGACAGTGCTTTTCTGGAAAATGTCCTCTTTTCAGGGGAACTCTGCCTCCTCCTCCTCCCCCACTTCTTCCGTCACTTCCTCCCTGACACGTGAGAGAATGATTCCAAGTGTTTCCAAGGTCCCATTGGCTGCCTTTTGGGGCCCCATCCGCTCTCCTTCCCCAGGCCGCCTGAGCCACAGAGGAATGGGCACAAGGAGGGGCCCCCAGACGGCACAACAGAGGAGGGTGGAACCGTCTCAACTGCCTGTGGACAGCTCAGGAAGATGTCAACAATCAAACTTGGGAAAGCAGCTTCTATTTAAAGAGAACGGTGTAGCATGTGTGTGTGCCTGTGTCCGTGTGTGTCACAGACTCCTCTCCACTTCTCCCCTTGTCGCTTCTGTGCTAAGGATCTTCATGGGGAATGGCGGTTGTATAGTTATCCATTAAAAAAGTTGTCATCTTTCTTCTCACCCGTTCAATTCCCTGGTATCCGAGGTGTGACGGTTACTAATCCTCTGGTTTTCAGGGCTTAAGACGGTCACTGAGGAGTCGGGAAAATGAAACAACACAGCAAAAGCAACCCCATGCCACCTTCCAGAACAGCAAGCACACTGCAGTCAAAAGGAGACTCTCTCTTGCTGCCCAATATACTTCTCTGTGTCTCTGCCATCTGTCTTATCCACAGTTCAGGTTATTCCCTCCACTGGACAAAGGCATGAAGGCTTCTGGGAAGAGGAGGCTGGTGGAGGGAATGCCCTAAGTCAACAGGATCAGTAGAATCCGTTTACACCTTACGTTGGTTAGGTAGTCAGATGAATGTGTCGGAGCCATTAGCGAGGACCCTCATGTTTTAAGGACAGCAGGGCGGTGGGCGGGGGGTGGCTGAAGCAGCCAGGAGGCAGAAAAGTAGAGGCTCCAAAGGGAAGGAGATTATGTCCACTTTCACCTACAGATGTTTATGATATAGGACTCTTTTTAAAAGATATTCTTTATTTTTTTAAACTTTTTTAAAAATTTCTTTTCAGCATCACAGTATTCATTGTTTTTGCACCACACCCAGTGCTCCATGCAATCCGTGCCCTCTCTAATACCCACCACCTGGTTCCCCCAACCTCCCACTCCCCGCCCCTTCATAACCCTCAGATTGTTTTTCAGAGTCCATAGTCTCTCATGGTTCACCTCCCCTTCCAATTTCCCTCAACTCCCTTCTCCTCTCCATCTTCCCTTGTCCTCCATGTTATTTGTTATGCTCCACAAATAAGTGAAACCATATGATAATTGACTCTGTCTGCTTGACTTATTTCACTCAGCATAATCTCTTCCAGTCCCGTCCATGTTGCTACAAAAGTTGGGTATTCATCCTTTCTGATGGAGGCATAATACTCCATAGTGTATATGGACCACATCTTCCTTATCCATTCGTCCGTTGAAGGGCATCTTGGTTCTTTCCATAGTTTGGCGACCGTGGCTGATTAAAACGCTTTAAAGTATAGGAATAGAGGGAACATTCCTGAACTTCATAAAATCTATCTATGAAAGACCCACAGCAAATATCATCCATCCTCAATGGGAAAAAGCTTGCAGGCTTCCCGTTCAGATCAGGAACACGACAAGGATGCCCACTCTCACCAATCTTGTTCAACATGGTATTAGAAGTCCTAGCAACAGCATTCAGACAACAAAGAGAAATAAAAGGTATCCAAATTGGCAAGGAAGAAGTCAAACTCTCTCTCTTTGCAGATGACATGATTCTTTATATGGAAAACCCAAAAGACTCCACACCCAAACTACTATAACTCATACAGCAATTCAGCAATGTGGCAGGACACAAAGTCAATGTACAGAAATCAGTGGCTTTCTTATACACTAACAATGAAAATACAGAAAGGGAAATTAGAGAATCGATTCCATTTACTATAGCACCAAGAACCATAAGATACCTGGGAATAAACCTAACCAAAGAGGTAAAGGAACTGTACTCGAGGAACTACAGAACACTCATGAGAGAAACTGAAGACACAAAAAGATGGAAGACCATTCCATGCTCTTGGATCAGAAGAATAAACATTGTTAAAATGTCTATACTGCCTAGAGCAATCTACACTTTTAATGCCATTCTGATCAAAATTCCACCGGTATTTTTCAAAGAGCTGGAGCAAATCATCCAAAAATTTGTATGGAATCAGAAGAGACCCCGAATCGCTAAGGAAATGTTGAAAAGCAAAAATAAAACTGGCGGCATCACGTTACCTGATCTTAAGCTTTACTACAAAGCTGTGATCACCAAGACAGCATGGAACTGGCATAAAAACAGACACATAGACCAGTGGAACAGAGTAGAGAGCCCGGATATGGACCCTCAACTCTATGGTCAAATAATCTTTGACAAAACAGGAAGAATATACAGTGGAAAAAAGAGAGTCTCTTCAATAAATGGTGCTGGGAAAACTGGACAGCTATATGTAGAAGAATGAAACTCGACCATTCTCTTACACCGTACACAAAGATAAACTCAAAATGGATAAAAGACCTCAATGTGAGACATGAATCCATCAGAATCCTAGAGGAGAACATAGGCAGTAACCTCTTCGATATTAGCCACAGCAACTTCTTTCAAGATATGTCTCCAAAGGCAAAGGAAACAAAAGCGAAGATGAACATTTGGGATTTCATCAAGATCAAAAGCTTCTGCACAGCAAAGGAAACAGTCAACAAAACAAAGAGGCAACCCATGGAATGGGAGAAGATATTTACAAATGACAGTACAGACAAAAGGTTGATATCCAGGATCTATAAAGAACTCCTCAAATTCAACACACACAAAACAGACAATCATGTCAAAAAATGGGCAGAAGATATGAACAGACACTTCTCCAATGAAGACATACAAATGGCTATCAGGCACATGAAAAAATGTTCATCATCACTAGCCATCAGGGAGATTCAAATTAAAACCACATTGAGATACCACCTTACACCAGTTAGAATGGCCAAAATTAGCAAGACAGGAAACAACATGTGTTGGAGAGGATGTGGAGAAAGGGGAACCCTCTTACACTGTTGGTGGGAATGCAAGTTGGTGCAGCCACTTTGGAAAACAGTGTGGAGATTCCTCAAGAAATTAAAAATAGAGCTTCTTTATTTATTTGACAAAGAGTGTGTGCACACACAGGGGGAGCAGCAGGCAGAGCAGGCAGAGGGAGAAGCAGGCTTCCCACTGATTAGGGAGCCTGATGTGGGGCTCGATCCCAAGACCCTGGGATCATGACCTGAGCCAAAGACAGACCCTTAACCGACTGAGCCACCCAGGTGCCCCAGATGTATGACTCTTTTAAAGGAGATTCTACTTCTGCACCGGGAGAGGGGTGGGCACTTACAATACAGACAGATGAGAGCGTCCTGGGTTCTGGTGACAGGGCCCTGTCTGTTTTGTAACTTGGACTTGAGCATCCGAAAAGCAGCTGAACAGAATGAGTGGTGCATCCCTGACGGCCCGAGTAACGTTTGCTCACAGCGCGTGGACGCTTCCCTAAGGCTGGCAGAGCGTGGTCCAGGCGAGGCCTCCGGGTGCGGGGCAGGCTGACCTCCTCTGGTCCTGCTCTTTAGAAAACATGCTGTCTACTTCTGTTTCTTGGCAAGAACCATTAATTTGCTGGAAACAAGAAAATCGGCCTTTAGCTCCTTTATTAGAAAATAGAAATCAAATCCTGTGTCTGTCGCCTACCAGCACAGCAACTGTAAGGTAGGTCCGTGTCATAATCCTTGGGACCTGCCAACGTGACCTTATTTTTAAAAAGATCTTTGCAGATGTAACTGAGTTTTGGAGCTGGAGATGAGATCATCCTGGATGATTCAGGTGGGACATAAGTCTAATGACAAGTGTTGTTCTGAGAGAACATGGGGTAGGGGGCGGGCCCAGAAGACAAGGCCGCGTGAACACAGCGGAGACGGGAGCGACGCAGACAGGGGCCCACTTGGTTTCCTTCCTCACAGGCTCCTCATAGCCACATGTTGAGATTTCCTTGCCTCTCTCCAGTATTTGTCACTTTCTCCTGAGTTCTCAAAAATCACTTTCTTACTTCTCTTGGCTCTTGAAAAGCTTTCCAGTTTTCCACCTTCTGTCTCTCTGAAACACCACCTCTTGTGCGTATACATCTTGTCTTCCTACTACCTGGTTCTTTACTTCTGAAGGGATTATTCTTTCATTTTTAATTTTTTTCATTTGGTTTCCTGAGTTCTGACATCTCCTTTCTAAGTTTTCCTAATTCTGATTCATATTGTCATCGCCTCCCCCCCATATTTTATGCCATTTTGTTATCGGATTTTAGCTCTTTTGGATGGCACGTTACAGTGCTGAGTGGCTTCAAAGCCGCGTCTCTTTGGCATACTTCCTTTAGGAGTGCTATTCTTCTTACTTTCTTTTATCTCATAAAAACCTTGTGTGGGATTTGACCTCACTATTTCTCTGTTGCTTGCTTTCATGTGAAACTGGTTTTCCTGAACTTTTAGAACAAGGTGTGCTCCAACTTGACATAGCTCTCTCTTCTATGGTGTTGCTGCAGTGCTCTAATATATGGAAGCCTGCTCCTGGAAATTTCCTCCTTCTGTTTCCTTTCGGGGACCTTTTTGCCTCAGTCTCTGTTGTCCGTCTGCGATTCAGCTTGCTTTCATTGCCGCAGCCTCTCAGTGTGGGGTGGTTCTGGAAGGAGGACCTGGGTGGTGCATTCCTGAGTCAGGAGATAAGAGTGCTCCAGACCCTTTGGGCCTTGCCCTGGGGGTCGTGTGCACACACTGCTCTTGGCATCAGTGAAAGGATCCTTACTTTCAGCTGTTCCGCTCACACCGACCCTCACAATTCCCAGTGAGCACTTATTGGCTGCTCTGGGCTTTTCCCATCAAAAGCCACACTGGATCATGGGTCTGGCTTGTCAGCAGTTCTACCCTGGTCCGTGGGCTCTCGCTGTGCTATGGAGCTGCTCTACTCTTTCCTGTGGCTTCTGGAAGTCCACGGCTCCCATGCCATCTTCTTGACTCTTGTCCCAGAATGCTTCAAGTTTGCAAGGACAGCATCCCTCTGGTATCTCGTAAAAGAGAGCACCCATCCTCTTAGACTCTGGAGGAACTCTTGCTGGGTTTCATGGCAGTAAGTGTGAGAAGTGTGGTCATTGCTCTGAGGGGTCTCTGGCCACATCAAAGGGAGTCACAGCCCAAAGTGCAGGAAGCACAGAGACGGGATTCAGAGGGAAGACACGATCAAATGACTATAGCCTCCACGGGCAATGGATGTCAAGGCAGGGACTACATGACTCCTTCCTTCCTTCCTAGTAATTTATTTGGGGGGAGGGAACAGAAGGAGAGAGAGAATCCTGAGAAGACTCCCCACTGACCGTGGAGCCCAATGCTGGGCTCGATCTCATGACCTCGAGATCATGACCCACTTCTTCAGCTGAAAGCCCTGAAGAACTAGTCCAGTGGACATACAACTTCCAAATGGAAGAAACGTCTAGTGGAGAACAGCGGCAACAACAGCAGTGACGACAGCACAAAGACACCCAACCTTTCCCAACCATCCTTCCACACCTCCTACAAGAAGTCAAGACTGACCGATGGTAGAACTACAAGAATTAAAAAAAAAAAAAAAAAAAAAAATTCACAGAAATTTGACTGACTCTGCCTGGAGGCTAAAATCTCAGTACTCCTAGATCCTGGTGAAGCTCTCCCCAGGTAAGCCCTCCTGCCCCCGTGATCGGTGACAAACTGCAGCTCAGAGAAACAGGGAGCTGCTGTCAGGCACAGACCGCCCACACAAGCCCAAGGAGGAGCTAGTCGGCAGCTCCTCTCAGAAGGAGCCCCAGAGAGCAAGCACGCCCGGTCCCAGAGCCTCTGCAGGTGCCACAGGCCTTGCCGTCAGCTTGAACCCGGCTTCCCTGCTTTTAAAAGCCTTCTTTCTCTGCAGAGCTGTGTTTGGAAGAGCTGGCTCCTCCTGGACACACCCGTCTCATCAAAGGATGCTGCCACGTGATGATCATTTTTCAAAGTGGCTTTTTAAATGCAGCCCTTGGAAACTTTGCAAGAAATGTATTGATTTGAAATGCTCAGGCTGAATTATTGAGCTCTGGCAAAAGGAAATAAATCTTTCCCGTTCTCTGTGTCAGTTGCCAAGTGCAGCTTCCAGGAAGCAATGACTGTCCTTTCTGGAAATGGAGCAAAAACTCAAAACATTCTATCACCTTCCCTTTACTTCACCTCTCCCTCCCCTCCCCCGCCTGCCCGCCCTGGTCTTCTCTTGCAATTCACTGACAAAAGCACTTTACATTCATTGCTCATTTGCCTGAATAGGCAACCGAATTAGTAATGCCCAAATTAGTAATGCCTGGCTGAGGCAGCTTCCTACATAATGAGGCCTGATCGTTTTGGCAGACCTGGAGGCCCGCGGAAGGCAAGCTCGCAGCACGTCATTGGGTTAAACACTCTTCCGGTTTTAGAACCCAAACTTCCCTTACAGACCTGGATGTGTGGAGTAGAGGGTGTATGTTCACTGATGCTAGCGATTAACAGGCCCAAGAGCCAGAACTGGGGTGGGAAGGAGGGGAGAGTGTTCAGGAAGCTGGGGGTACAGGGATGCTGGGCGTGTTCTAACGCACACGCCAGGATTAACACAAAAACTTCCTGACATCTGCCGTTTCTTTCATTTCGGTCTGGGGTGATCATCTCACCTGGCCAAGTTCCAGGGGAATTCCCATCACTGCCATCAAAACACAGCTTGGTCTCATTGTGCTGAGGGCTCATCTGTCCATCTCTCCATCCACCCACCCACTCACCCATCCATCTGACCCATGAGGCACCCATTATGGATTGCATCTTGTGTAAGGTGTAGGGCCTATCAAGGTGAGGGACAGTGGGTTTTCAAGTCTGTTGGGGAAGCAAGAACCATCAAGAGACCCTGACAGGCCCAGTGCATTAGAGCAGGGCCAGCGAAGACTTTCTGAACTCAAGGATGGGGTTACAGCTTTGTTGGCAGAGGGATCAGAAGATACAAAGCCCTGCACACACGAGAGAGCAAAACCAGTGTGGGAAACCAAGTGGTTTCAGTAAGACAGAACTCAGAAATGCAGGGGAACGTGCATTTACAGGAGGGGAGGGGAGATGCTTTATAGGCATGGCAGACTTGATTTGTCCCCAACTGCCCTCGTGTTATCACCAGTCCAACTGCTGTTCAGGTCTTTCCCATGGCAGAGAACACCAAGTCCTTCCCCCCACTGTCCAATCCACTGGCAAATGCTGTGGGCTCTGCCTTCAAGGTGGATCCAGAATCTGACCACTCTGGCCACGTCTGCTGCTGCCACCTTATTCCCAGCCACCCTCAGCTCCCACCTGTGCTTCTGGCACAGCTCCCTCCCGGGTCTCCCAGTGGCCCCCTAGAGTCTATTTCCCCTAGAGTTTATTCTCAACATACAGGCCAGAGGGAACTGCTCTGCCACTGCTCTGCTCAGAATTTACATGATGTCATTCCTCCACTGAAAATCCTCCAGTGGCATCCCATCTCACTCAGAGCTAATGTCCAAGTCCTTAAGATGACTTTCAGGGCCCTATGAGATCTGACTTCTGTCTGAACCTATCTCCTTCCTCCTTTCCCTCCCTCATTCTCTTCCAGCCATACTGACCTGTTTGCTGTTCTTTAAACCTACCAGGCACATTCCTACCCCGGGGCCTTTGTACTTGCTGTTCCTTTAGCTGGAGTAGTCTCCCAGATAGCTTCACTTCCTTCAAGTCTTCCCTAGACATTTCACATAAAAGTACACATCTCTGTTTTCAGGCTCCTCTTTATTTTCTTGTTTTTTTTTTTTCTTTAGCATATATCACTATCTGATCTACATAGTCTTCTTTATTTTTCATCTTCTTCCCTAGAGTATAAACAAATCCCCCCTTACCCGCTTGTTATTTATTTATTTTTGGTGTTCACCAGATCAAAGGATAGGCCTATAAAAAATTTCAAATGCAATCCTATTCTCTGGAAAACTATTTAAATGAAGCAAATATTACCATCATTAAAGTTATTTTATCTTGACATCCAGTCTCTAAATATGCTTTCGAAAAGCCTTTGTTATGACTCCACGGGTAGACTCCTGATTACATATATTTTGATCTTTATTGTAATTAGTTACAAAAATCCACGACAGCGGGGAAGGAACTGTTCTGATGACTGCTCTTTCTCTAATACTTCAAGCAATTTCTGGCACACAGCAGGTATTCAATAAATATTTTTGAATGAACGAGAAACGATGCCCTGAGAAGGAGAGATGGTGTAACCCACTGTGTAGGAGTGGGGCTATACAGCCAGGCTTCCTGGGTTGGAATCTTGGCTCCCTGACTTACCAGCCGTGTGATCCTGGGCCAGGGACTTACCCTTTTGTGCCTTGGTTTCCTCAATTTTAAAAGTGGGATAGAAACAGGACCTACCTCGGAGAGCTGGGAGCAGCAAGTCCATTACACTCAGAATAGTGCCCAGCACAGACCAAGCACCTGATAAATGTTAGCCACGATGAGCAAGGGCCTTGTCTGCTGGACTAAGGACTTTAGACTTATCCTCAGGCTACTTCGAGTCATTGAAGGATTTTAAACAAGGGAGTAACATAATCAGATATTGTTTTCGAAGGATCACTCCAGCTGCAAAGTGGAAGATGAATTAGGACAGAGCAAGACTGGTACAAGGAGATCAGTCAGAGGCTGTCGTAGGAATGGAGGTGGCAGATATTGTTAGCCTGAACTGAAGCAAAAGGAATGGAGAAAGGGTGGGCTCAAGATATTAGGGAGGTCAACAGAATGTAGAGGTTAACTGTGTGGAGGAAGAAGGCCATGATAAAATCCAGGCTTCTGAATCCCCCAGCTGGAGAGTGGTGCCTGTCCACACCTTCCCGCTCCCGAGGAGGAGAAAATGTATTCATTTTTGTGGGCTGTGAGCCATGGGGCAGCCGGGTGAAGCCCAGCAAGCAGTCCTACACATGTGTCTTGTACTTAAGGGAAAGATCCAGGCTAGATCGAAAAAAGGTTTAAGAGAGATCATACCAGTGATTACTGAAGCCACTGGAGTAGATGAGATGGAAGGAAAACATTTAAGTAGCAAACCATTTTAAACAGGTGTACCCCTGAAGGACGAGGCAGCAATAGACAAAGTAGGGGAGGGTGCATCTCGCCACCTAAGACGGGGGTCTCAAGAAGCAGTCAGACAAGTCACAAGCCAAGACAGAGTCGAGATGGGGAATAGCAAGACATGTCCAGTGGACTGAGCACTGGTGACTCTGGCCAGAGCAGAGGTCAGCATGGGCTGAGGAGTTCATGGGAGGTGAGGAGATGAGGGGCAGGGGTGCATAACTCTTTCAAAATCTCGGCTGTGAAGG
The DNA here is from genome assembly GCF_030435805.1 of Mustela lutreola. Lineage (NCBI taxonomy): Eukaryota > Metazoa > Chordata > Mammalia > Carnivora > Mustelidae > Mustela > Mustela lutreola. The sequence continues at coordinate 95,893,124 of NC_081297.1, forward strand.
AAAAAAGAGACAGAGTGGTAGTGAAGGGGATATAGAATTCAGGCAGGTTTCTCTGAAGGTGGAAGGAACTCAATCCAACGGAGAAAGAATATGGAGGCGGCAGAGGGAAACTGACTGGGGAGGCTGGGGCAGAGGAGGCTGCACTCAGGGGAAAGGAGCAGGAAGACATTAGGAAGGACCTGGTGCCTTGAGGGGAGCAACTGTAAGCTTGGGCCTGAAGGCAGATAAGCTAAGGGTGGAGGGGAGGGCTGAGGACCGCAGACTGGTGGGAGACGGGTGGCGTTGTAGTTTAGCAAACGTGACTCTCAACCGTGACACAAGCCTCAGGGAACACGCAAGCACTGACGAGGGGCACTCGAAGGCCTGAAGAGCAGTGTCCACGTGAGGGACGTGAGGGATGAACTGTGAACAAAGGGAAGCCCACCCCTTCTCTTCTGGAAATGCAGGCTGTAGGCTTGGAGATGCCAACCTCCACACTGTAACTGTTGTGAAACCCAAACCACAAAATTATTCAGAGAGAATATACGGTGTTCTCAGAGAAATCTTCCTTAAGAGCCATTCCCATTGCTTCTTTGATGAAAAACCTTCAAGACTCTCCCCTGAGGCATACAGAACAAAATAAAAACTCTTTTTAAAGATGCATTCAACACCTTAACCTGCCCCCCTCCGCTCCCAACACCCTTTGCCTGACACCCTCTTACACACCTGGCCTGGTCCAGGCTCTCTCCACGATGCCTTAGTGCACAGGCTTGCTTCTTCTGAAGTCCAGATTACCCCCACCCTGGCCTGCTGAAACTTGCCCCTCCTTTAATGCCTGGAAGGAAAGTCACTCTTTCCATGAAGCCTTCTTCCAAAAATGTCTTTCCTCCTGTCTTTTTGCTTCCAGAGCACTCTGAAGCTGTATATAGAATTTCCAGAAGCTGTGTGAAATTGGATTTATCTGTGCTTATGTCTTTTTCCTTACTAGGCAGCAAGCTCTGAAGGCGAGCCTATTTGTGTTTGACTTTGTGCCCCTCAGGGAACCCACCGGTAGGTGTTCATGGACTCGAGCTGGCCTGGGGGTGGGCCTATGTGTGCCATTTGCAGCCATGGAAAGAGCTGGAAGACTTCTTGATAAGTACTCATGGTTTGTGTCTTAAACCTGAATAGATACTGTCAGTGTGTCTTTCTGGCTAGAAAAGCATATTATTGGTTGAATAGGCATTGAGCTCATCAGTGGAAATTAGTCCTTGGAATTCTAGTATTAGGTCAGTAGAGCACATTTTAACATCTAATCGCCTGACCTATTAGCTCCCCCTCCTTCCTCAGTTTTCCTTGTTTGGCATCTTAGGGACATTTTTTCTTTTTCTGATGCACTTCGTCATTACCTCCTATTTCTTTAACTTTGTCCTACCATACAACAGACACAGGAGCATCATGCACGCAGGACCTCTTTTGCTTGCTTTTAAGAGAATAATTACTGAAAGGGTATTTGCTTCTGGCATTTAAGGGAAACAAATAAATTGGGATTTTACCATATACCTGGTACTTCAGAGACACTATCTGTTTGATCCTCATACCAGCTCTGGAAGGTGGACATTACTGCTGTCTGTCCTTTTACAGATGAGAAAATGCAGGCCTGGACAGAGGACACTAAATGATTTATGAAGATCCTGAGTCCAGTGCACAGCGGAAGCAAGACTCCCCGCCCAGCTCGTCTGACTCCAGAGCTCGGGTCCTACAGCTTCCCAGTGCCGGATGGTCCTAAAGGCTGCAGAGCACAACCCTTTCCCCACTGAGGATGGTCATTGTACCCGCTATCTCTGACTGGAACTTTGAACATCTCAATTTTAAGTGGGCTGTGAGGTCAATGGAAGGATGAAAAGAAGGTGGCATCTGGTTAAAGCTTCCATTGGCTACAGAGAAATATCAAAGGAAAAGCAGACACAGCTCAATTTGAGTGACTTAATGCTTTCAAATTGTCAAGTGCAACATGGACCCTTTCGTCAACACCCCCTACCCTTTCTAACCCGGACCCCCGCTGTGTGGTGCCCCACCATCCTTTGGCTTAGACAGAAAAAGAGAGCTGACTGCAGGCACACAGAGGGTCAGGGACAGGGAAGCCAAGAAAGCTTCTTCCCCCTGCTCAGTAGTCTCTGCATATCTTGAGATCTCTCATCTATCCAATAAAAAGTGAAAGGGTCAGGTAGCTGAGGACCAGGTCTGATGCAGCGATCTTTCTAAAACAGAAAGCTGACTGTATTAATGCTTTGCTTAAACATTTCCAGAAGCTTCCCAGGGCCTTTCTAAGCTCCTGCTTAACTTGTCATGCCACCCTCTGGCTGACCCAGCTCCAGCCGCATGGGCATGCTTGCAATTCCCAGAGGCACCGTATTCTCTGGCCTTTGCACAGACCACCCCCTCTGCTGGGCTTGGGCCGCTTTTGTTTTCTGCCTGGTGAAACGTATACACTTCAAAATTATACTAAGATTTCTTGGGGTCACCTTTTTAAATGCTCTATCACCCCAAGAAGGCCTGGACATGTCATTGTCAGAAAAGGTGAAGCGTAGGCAGGGGTGGGGAGGGGGCAGAAATGCTAATGAAACTGCCCGTTCCATCATTTTTGAGTTTCAAACTCAGTGACAGTGACGGGAATTTATTTGTTGTATCTGGTCCACAAATAAACCCAAGACTAAGTCACCACTCCTACCAAGCCCATCACGTCTGGATGTCCTTCTCCTCTGAGCTGGGATGTGGATACATGACCTCACACCTGGTAACAAAGGGCTTTCTACTTTATCTCATTTGGCTCTCCTAATAACCAGGCAGGTCAGTGGTGCACACGTTACTGTTCATATTTCCAGCTTAGCAACCAGAAGGGAAGGAGGCTAACTGGCTTGCTCAAAGTTGCCCGACTAGGATTAGAACCGAAGTCTCCTGGCTCTTGGTCCAGCGTTTGTCAAATATACCAAGCTCCGAAAGTCAAGCGGGGGACCATGGGTCAGTATCCTCAAAGGTACTGTCCATGCTCATCTGCCCGTTTACAACCAGGCACTGCGGGACCATTCACCTCAAAGGGTGACCATACTCCATAGGGAAATTATGGGCATCCGGGAAGCGTGGATGAGGAATTAGAGGCCTTGTGCTTTTGTCCTGGCTTTGAGCCTGTGTTTGCATCTGTAACATGGGAATCACTGTTTCTATCACGCCCGCCTCGCATGGTTGTCATGAGCTCAAATGAGGCAAGGGACAGGAAGGTTCTTAGGCATTACCGTTAAACAGTAAGTAGGTTTCCTACTGGTGACCAAGCATATGACCTGACGGACTGCAAGAGAGCGGGACTGCATTCTCTTCTGATTCTGGATTTGGTTCTCTGCTTCCTTCTCCTTTAGCTCTCACTGGGCTCTAGCTCTCTACTTTCTGAGCTGAACCTGGAGAAGCAGTGCCGGGGACCGTGCCCCCTTCCAGGGCTACCTCGGATGGCAGTCCTCCTGCTGGACACAGGGCAAGGGCAGCAGGGGGAGGTGTTCTGCCCCAACTCTTCCCCTGTGATGTATTCTGTCCTTAGTCACCCCTTCCCTCCAAGCTTGTAGAACTGAGTTCTTGGTTAAAGTCTCCACATCGTTTATGACATTTATTTTTCTACATCAGGCTTCCTTCAAGGAAAATGACAGAAACCACATCTCATAAAACCTGAGCGAGAGCTGCACAGCTCAAGAAAGAGGGCTGTTGACCTGAGCCATTATCACGTGGGTGCCAAACCCCTGTCAGTCTCCTCTGGGTGACGGTGTCAACCCCTGGCTCAACTCAGGACACCTCAAGAAGTCGGACACAGCAGGGGAGTCTGGCTGGATCTGTCCTACACTTGGAGGATATTTACGATATTTCGTATTTGCCACACTGGCTCTGAAAAAGACATGCTGGTCCCCTTACGGGCGTAAGCACAGATTTAATCACCTATAGTTTAGACCCCAAATACTGAGGTTACTTTATTTTTACAAGGTTTGGTTAATAATGCCAAGAAAGGATAAAATATTTAAATTGGTATGATCCTGGAAAATCACGATGGACATACACTTGGGCTCTCCTAAAACGGATTTGAAGATAATCAAAAAGATACAACATAAAAATCTTTTAAATACATGTTAATTTTTCTTTGGTTCTCGCGTGGGTCATTCAGGCTGAGCTGACAGAGGTTCAGGGCTCCCATTATAAACATCAGTTGTCATAGTACAGGGTGACATGTAATGTGCCAGTTAATAACAGCTTTACAGATTCACAGAAAATCAGATAATAGACATTTTACTGTAACAGGATCATGATGGTTAAAAGAATCGATGCATTTTTCCAAAGGAGCTCAAGTCATTTCTAGGAAATAACTCATGTTCTGTGAGAACAGAACAGAATTTACGAGGAAGTGCTTAGTACTCCCAAGAAGAAAGTGTGTTTAAGGAAAAAAAAGGGGGGGGACACCAGGGCCCCAGTGGAGTCACTTGCCCCCTTGATAGCAAACCAGCACTTAATTGCAGTTTTAGCTTCTCCCATGACTGTGACTTTTAACTGGCCTTTCCAGAACTACCTGGTCAGCACCAGTGAGGTCATCTACTTGATAGGATCCCAGCCTTCCCCAGGGGAGGGTAACCTTGCTGAACAACCCCAGTCTTTGTTAGAAACTTCCTTTTTCTATCCCCTTCTGCCTATAAAAGCCTTCCATTTGGTACAGCTCCTTGGAGCTCCTTTCTACCCACTAGATGAACCGATCAATAGCCAGTTTGATCTTTACATTTACTCACTTGAATTTTTGCCTTTTAACATATTTGATGGCAGTGGTGGAACTTCAGGAGACTTCTGACAGATTTGAGGACAGTAAGGAATGCAGCTGTGGTACCCACAAACCCTGGGTCCTATCCTTTTCACCATTTCCAAGGGCCATAGATAAGTTCCTTTCCATTCTGAGCTCCCCTCTCCTTGAGTCAAGCTCCTAATCTAATTGGCTTTCTACTCTGCAATTCCCCTTTTTGTGAACCGAGTCCAGTCCACAGTCTTCACTTTTGGGGTTTGCTGGTTCAGTCTTTTCCCCCACTTGCCCCAGTTCTAGGCTGGGAATTGCTGGTAGCACATGCAGGGCCTTCTGTGGCCCAGGTCATGGTAATATGTTGGGGTCACTGCAGGTGTGTTAAGGTGCACAAGTTTGTTTGTCTTGTTTTGTGTAGATAAAGGCTATATTGTCAATGGGGAATCTTGGAAGCCAAAAAGGCCAAAAATTGGTCAGCAGGGGTATAGTGCTTAAAAACTGTTAGAGTGCTTGCCACCTAACCCAAAGACTTCCATATTAGGATAAGTTAGTCATGGAAAGTATTAGATTGACAGTAGGTCATCTGCCAAGCTCAAGAAGATGTCTGTGCAGTGTGAGATGCTGCAAAACACCAGTCTCCAAACCAGAAGCACATACCTTTTATATATTAGCTTGGCTCTGAGAGAGCCAAAGGCTTAGCCAAAAAAAAAAAAAAAAAAAGAGGACAGAAAGGGATCTTTAAATTCTAAGGAGATGGGAATGCCACTGTCTGGCAGACCTGCTTATTTTATGTCCAGAAACTATAAGCCATAGATATCTACAGAAATGGCAAAATCACACTAAAAACAACCTAGAATGACAGTGGCAAATGTTCCCATTAGACAAGATTGTTCATTTAAGGAGCACAGTTGTAAAAAAAGGTTCTTGAATTAAACAAATAGAACAGGATACCTATTTTAATAGGTATGCGGAAGCATCAAAAAGCCTTCAAAATTCCAAAATTGCTTCTTTAAAAACTGTGCTGCAAAAGGCTAATGAAAAATTAAAGATAAAAGAGGTCTCTAAACCAGACGATAGTAAGACTGACATGACTCTTACTGATCCCTTCCCCCTCATTTCCCTGAGTTCTCATGGTCTAGTAATTCTCTCTCTGAACTGCCCTTCCACTCTGAAGACTATGAGACAGTTACCTTTTAAGATAAAAACCACCTGAGGTCGCAGGCCATCCTCATCAGACATTTCTCACTGGTTGGTCAAAGGCTGAACGATGTGTTCCTAGGGAGGAGTGTCCTAAGTTTTTTGTAAGAATTGAGCTTCATTATTGGGGCCTAAGACCTTGGGCTGCAGATCTTGATCAGCTGGTGCACATGCTGGTAGGACCTCGTGAAGCCCCAAAACGGATATAGAAAGCAAAAAGCCAAAACACCAAGGATGACATTCGAGATCCTCCATCTTCAACGTGGTCCCCTCCTGGACTAGAAGAACTTCACAATATAACAACAGATCTTCTATTTCTTAAAAATCTTTTAAAGATTTATTTATTTATTTTAGAGAGAGATAGAGATAGCATGCGCAGGAGGGGCAGAGGGCAAGGGAGAGAGAATCTCAAGCAGCCTCCATCCTGAGCACACCACCTACTTCACACCACCTGAGCACACCACCTACAGTCTTCTAGGGGTCCATTAAAAAAACAGACCCAGAAATCGATGTCTCAATTCTAATCAACTGGGATATTGGGAAAAGAGGTTGTTCTCAAAAGTCTTCTGCAAAGTCTCCTACAACAACTCAAATACCTCCATATTAGCCTCTGAAGGAGGCCCCCAGATGGGTCCCTACCAGAGTTGATAGGACTCCAAGGGTAATTCCTACTTATTACACCAAGAATCCCCTTAAAGAGCCTAGAAGAAGCTAAAATTAAGACCCAAATAGACATTTTCCCAAAGAAGACATACAGATGGCCAACAGACACATGAAAAGACTCAATGTCACTCATTGTCAGGGAAATACACATCAAAGTTACAATGAGATATCTATCACCTCACACCTGTAGGGATGGCTAAAATCAAGAAGACAAGAAATGTAAGTGTTGGCAAGGGGGTGGAGAAAAAGGAACTCTCAAGCACTATTTGTGGGAATGTAAGTTGGTATGGCTGCTATGGAAAACAATATGGAGATTCCTCAAGAAAATAAAAATGAAAATACCATATGACCCAATAGTTCCACTACTGGGTATTGATCCAGGGAAAATGAAAATGCTAATATGAAAAAATATATGCACCCCTAGGTTTACTTCAGCATTATTTACAATAGACAAACCATGGAAACAACCTAAGTATCCATCAAGAGATAATGGATAAAGGAATAGATGTACAGACTATATACAGACTGGAACATTACACAGCCATTAAGGAGGATGAAATCCTGCCATTTGAAATAACATGGATGGACCTGGAGGGTATTATGCTAAGTGAAATAAGTCAGAGAAAGACAAATACTATATGATTTCTTTCATAAATGGAATCTAAAAAAACAAATAAGCAAAAAGCAGAATCAGAACTATAAACACAGAGAGCAACCTGAGGGAGGGGTGGGAGGGCTGGACAAAATGGGTGAAGGGGAGACACAGGCCTCCAGTTACGGAATGAGTAAGTCGCAGGAATAAAAAGCAGAGCACAAAGAATATAGTCAATGATATTGTAATAGTGATGTAATGGGACAGATGGTCACTATATTTGTGGCAAACACAGCATAATGTATAAACCTCTCAAATCACTAACTCGCAGACTTGAAACTAATGTACCATTGTGTGTCAACTATATTCAAATAAAAAGAAAAAAAAATAATGGGAAACCTTCCCAAATTCTGGCAGACACCAAGGCTATGCTTTCTACTTTAAACCCCACTGTCCTAGGACAACACATCCCTCAAAGTGAAAAAGAAGTTTCCATAGCAGAGGTACCTAAGCAAATTCAGAGAGAATTTCTATCTCAACCGGTACAAATGACTCTGGGACCTTCCCCGAAAAACATCCCTTTTTTGCTATGCTCTTTGGCTCCAGTTAATCCATTAGGTAGAGATTTCCTTTCTAAGTTAAAAGGGCTGGTATGTTTTGCTTCCTGTGGAGACTTCACCTTAGAGTTCCCCGGGCAGCCTGAACCTGATCTTTTATGTTCCTCACAGTGTGTCCTTGACATAGAAGAGGAAGAATTTCAACAGAAGTCCCCGATTTAATCAAGGTGCCTGGGAATCTGTGGGCTACTTCTAATACTGACATTAGGAGAATAAAAAGTGCAGAGCATATAACTAAACCTCTTCCCAAATTGCCTCAATAACCATTAAAGCTTGAGGGCATCCAAGGCCTCACAGCAACAGCAGAAGACCTCACTGTCCTGGGGGTAATCATTCCTGGTACCAGCCTCTGAGCGTGCGACTCTTGCTGTACAGAAACCTAATGGACGCAGATGGTGATTTGTCCAGGGCTTGAAAGCTATTAACAAGATAGTTATTCCCAGTTTCCCAGCTGCTCCCAACCCCAATGCCCTTTTGTCACAAGGGCCAGCAGACCTTGGTTCAGCCTTTTTTTGGCATCCCTGCAGATCCCAACAGTCAATATTTGCTTTTACTTGGAACAATCAAGTATGCCTGAACCGTCTTGTCTCAAGGGTTCACTGGGGCCCCTTCTTACTTCTCTCCCCACAACATCACTGAGACTTAAGGACCGTCCAATTCCCTGTGAAACTGACCCTTTCACGATACGTAGACCATCTCTTGCTATGCTGTTACCAAAAAAGCATCCAGGACAAGTTCCATTTATTTGCTACAGCAGTTAGCTGAAAGGGGCCATGAAGTCTCTACGGAAAAATTACAACGATCTCTGTTCATTACCTAGGTCATGATTGAAGCACTAAAGAAATTGAGCTATTTCCAAAAAGAATGGAGCTAATTCAAGAATTCTGTAGGCCCACAACCGAGCAGCTTCGTGGATTTCTAAGCCTTGTGGGTTATTAGAGATTGTGGGTTCCTTGCTTTTCTCTATGAGTGTCCCCACTCAAGAACTTACTACAACTTCAGTCCTTGAGCAGTTTCCTTGGGAGGATAAACCAGAGCAGGCCTTTCTAAGAATAAAACAAGTGTGCATGAACCACACATTCCAGAGCTACCTTCCTATTCAAAGCCTTTCCCCTTACTCGTGCACCTCATAGATACAGAGCCCTGGGAATGTTCACACAAGGAACCCAGCAGTAAGCACACACCGATTGCCCATTAGAGCATTCAGCTTGACTCAGTTGCTCACCTATCCCAGCTGCCTTAGGCTACAGCTGCTGCTGCAAAGTTAGAAGCCCCCAGCACCTTTAACCAGAAAAAATGACATTTATTTGCAAACCCCATACCCTGTCCAAAGTCTTCTGACCTCTGAATTGATTCAACATTTCTCTATTACAGACTAACCTCCTAGGAGATCCTTCTGCTTTCTCCACTTAATCTCCATCTTAAATGCTGCAACATTCTTCATCTTTCTATGTTACTTCCTCTACTGGACAAAGGTAAGCCCAACGATTCTGAGGCAATAATGCCCCATTTGGGGACACCATGTCCTCATTTACGAGACATCCCTTTGACCAATCCTGATCTAATTTTGCTTCTTGATGGGTCATACTGTAAAAATGAGAAAGGGATTTCCCAGGCTGGTTATATTATTACTACCCAGCATGAAAAGGGTAAGCTCCTGTAAGTCTTATCACTCCAAAAGCAGAACTCCTTGCCCTTACCAGAGCATATCAGTTACCAGAAGGACTGACTGTCAACATTCACACTGAGAGCTGTATGCCTTTGTGGTCATCCATGATTTGGGGATGTTATGGAAACAACGGGGTTGTCCTTACATTCAGTGGGGCTCCAATAAAAAGTGGACAGTAAGTAAACGACCTTCTTGCTATTTTCTTATTCTCTGAAACTGATGTCCTCAAAACTAAGGCTCATACTAAAAAAAAAACTGAACCTGAGTATCAGAAAAATGCTCTCGCTGACTTGTAGGCAAAGGCAGCAGCAACAGAATCTGGAAAGATTGTGGCGCATGAGGGTGAAGTCCATTCTGTTGCCGCAAAGAATGACCCTTGCTTGCCAGACTCTTGCCACCCTGATGTCCTTGCAACATGGCAAATCTGTTCCTGAATCAGAGAAATCACAGTGGATGAACAGTGGTTGTAGATTGAATGAATAGTTGGGGCTACGGAAGACCTGAGATGGCCACTTGGTTCTTCCTAGCTCCCTGGCAAACCTCATTTTTCTTTTTCTTCTTCTTCTTCTTCTTCTTCTTCTTTTTTTTTTTTTTCCATTTTCTCACCCACCATGGAATGATTTAAGATGACTCAAATTACAAACAAACATTCATGGGGAGACTTCTAAAAATGTGAAGACAGCTTATCACCAGTGCCAGACCTGTCAGGTGCATAATCTGGGGAAAACTATTTTTATTCCTAGGTTCCAAACCTCCTCCTTCTGGATCCTTTGAATATTTGCTACCACTTACTATGGGGTATCAACGTGTCCTTGTTATTGTACATGTGTTTCCCAGGCGGGCTGAGCCTTATCCTGCTGCAAGGGTGACACCCTCAAAAAGGCAAGGAAATTGTTAGAAAATGTGTTTCCCACTTGGGGTATAGCTTCCACAGTCTCCAGGGAGCCAGGACACTGCTTCAATGGGTGAAATCACTCGCAAAAACCTTACAAGCTTCTTGGAATTATCAAAGTCCCTATCACCCTCAATTATCAGACAAGGTCAAGAGAACTAATGGTGTCCTCAAACTTTAAAATCTCTAAAATTTGCTAAAACCATTGGCCTCCCCTGGCCACAGGAATTGCCTCTGGCTTTCCTGACTATCTGCACAACCACTTCGGGAAGAAACTCACCCCACAGAAAACAGTCCCAGGTATTTCAATGTTTATTGGTATATAACCTTCTGCTTCTTGTCCCTTTTTATCTCATACTAGTATAACTAGTTACTGTGTATTGAATGTCTCATGCTAAAGCTTGTTTTCAACAGGTTAAAGAAGCTTTACTGGATCCCAGTTCAAAGGATCCTGATGGTCACAGTCTGGTTGGAGCCTGGAGACTTGATATTCTAGAAATACCATCAGCAGAAGAGAGTTCTTGACCCACATTCGAAGGAAACTTACCAAGTACTCCTGACCACCGAAACTACCATGACACGAGAAGGCACTGAGTCTAAGGTCCACATCTCACAGCTAATGAAGGTTCCACCTGACTTCTGGTCCCACAATGACCCTGGTACCTTCCAAAGTAGCTCACATCAAGATAGACTGCTTCCACCTGACACCGATCAAAACTTCATACTTTAAACATGAAACTCCTTCTTCTCTTTCTTTCCTTCATTCTGACCTTGGCTTGGAAAGATAAGGCCATCATCTGTATTTCCCAGGACATAGATAATGGGAGCAACTTTTCAGGCTTCTGGATTTGTCTCAAAGATTCCAACCTACCTATAATACTAGAGACTTCCTCATCTTCCCTGTGAACTTGTATTCCCAATGTCACCACCAGCTATAATCGACTCCCTGCCAATAGTCTCTTATTGAATTCAATTTTTAAGGCCAGAAATTCAGTGCCTATTTTTTACCTTTCTCTAGTTAAACTGTATTGACCCAATTAGACACAAACTTCTACATAAATCTCACATTTGTATCCCCACATTCTCATGATTATCTAAATCAGACCTGCCCCCAATCACAAAAAGATCCCATCAGCAGCATCCATCTTTCTAAGACATTGAGAACAACTCTTTATTTCAGGCTAGGAGCTTTATTTCCTGAATGGATGGAAAACCCAACTGACCCCTAGCTTGAACGGGCAAACAAAACAATCTCTATGAGCAAATCCTTACACAGTACCACCTTAACAGGAAGAGTTTCGGCCCCAATAGGGCTTCACCCTGTCTGTGGTGGTTATCATTCCCCTTGGGCCTATGGATACCTAGATGGCGTATAAATGGGCAACGCCTCTTGGGGTTATCTAACTGTTCACAAATGAACTAAGATATCTCATTGGTCAACTCCCCTGAATTTACATCATTGAGTTAGAAAGGACCTTTTTAAGGCTTTCAAGATTCAGAGTTTGCTTCCTTTGGCAGGCCCCTACTTCCCTGGTTAGGAGTAAATGTAAACGAGATGATGATCAGGAACCTTTCCTTAACTCCTGAAAATATTTCAGAGTCCATTTCTAAGACAATAGCTGCCCCTGCCCTCCCAAATCCCTAGATTCTCTGGCCAAAGTTGTTCTCGATAATAAGATAGCCCTTGATTATTTTTTAGAAGAGCAAGGAGGTGTCTGTGCTGTGGCCACTGCCACCTGCTATACCTAAATTAATACTTCTGGGGAAGTTGAAACTCCATTACATAAGCTCAATGAGCACGCCACATAGGCTATAAGAGGTAACGGCTTCAACAGGGTCTTTCTTTGACTTACTTGATTTTGATCGGTTTGGGGTCTCAGTGGCTCGGAATTGTGCTCCAAACACTGTGAAGTATCCAGCTTACAACAATCACTGTGGTCTGTATTCTCTCAAAAGCTTTAAATGCATGTTTGCAGCTGCTAACCCACCAAGCAAATGATCTCCACCTGAGTGGAATGTCAGAGCAATGAAGAGAATGACCGACGAAAAGAATCTGAACCTGAACCTGTGACCTGTGAATATCACAAAGATTCAACAACAAAAAAAACCCATCCTGACTGGGAAGATCACACAGGGGATCAGTAAAAGCTGCAGGAACTACAGAGAGGTAGCTAGAGGGGTGCTGATGCCCTAAATTTTGATGACATCGCTTAGGCTGAGAGTCTGATCAAAAGGGGGTAAACGTTTTTTAAAAAAAAAGGAACAATAGGGCCCCAATGGAGTCACTTGCCCTCTTGACAGCAAACTAGGACTTAAATGAAGTTTCAGTGTCTCCCAGCCTGTGATTTTTAACCAGTCCACCTGGAACTACCTGGTCAGCACCAATGAGGTCATCTGCTTGATAGACTCCCAGCCTTCTCCCAGAGGAGGGTAACCTTGCTGAAACAGCCCACTCTGTTAGAAACTTCCTTTTTCTGCCCCCTTCTGGCTGTAAGACTTCCATTTGATACAGCTCCTTGGAGCTCCCTTCTATCTGTTAGATGGGATGCTGTCCCACTTATGAATTACTAAATAAAGCCAATTTAATCTTTAAATTTACTCAGATGAATTTTTTTAACAGGTGCTATAGACTCGTTAGTTGTTCTCATCATTAATTGTTTTTATTTAGCAGGTGTATTTCTTTGCGTTATTGCTGTTGCTGCAATCCCGTGCCTGAGGCCCTATCTACTAACCATACAGGCTCTCCTTAAATGGAGTGGAAGATTTCTCCAGCCTTTCCTAAATCCAAGGAACAACATGCAACTCTGGATGGGCATGTTACAAGATGAAATCTTTTCAAGGTCATGTTCAGGAGGACCTTTGATTAAAGGAATTTGGGCTGGAATTAGAGTTCTCAGCTCTGATTTGAAGAATGAAAAAAAAAGAGGGGTCAATGAACGAGAGAGGGAGGGAGAGGGAGGGAGTCAGAGTCACACCACACACCACTTAGCCACAAGGACAGAGCTTCTGTGCTGTTTCATTAGAACATGAAACCTATTCTGTTGACTATGAGTCCACTGTGAGCTGAAAAGAAGTTAGTTCACTTCCTTAGCATCTGGGGTCCCATAATTCTGAGTCATGGCCACATTAACTCTGCTACGGAGAAAGCAAGAGCTTTGGCAGCAGAGCCAAGCCCACTGTTCACAGTGCCTGGCGCTATCCAGCAGGGAAGCAGGTTTCCCTCTAGTGCAGGAGAGCAGGACTGGGTGTCCTTGGGGGTGCGCTCAAAGAGGAAGGGAGGGAAGGGGACTTTCTTTTCAATGCTTGTGACTTTCACTGTAGAACTCAATTCTCCTCAGTTGGGAAGAATGGAAAATTCTGATTCCTTGAGCCACTCCTGAAACAATGAATCCCACCACCCCTGGAGAGCAGGTTGGCTCTGGCTGTGGGGTCCAGCTGGAGAGCCCTGCCTGGCTGAGTGGTTGTTCACAGGGCAGGGAAGGGAAAGGGCAAAGGGAAAACGTTCACAGCAGTGAGCTGAGGGGTGGGCTCAGAGCTCAGTCCCCCAGGGCTCCCAGGCGGGCTTCCTGGGGCCCCCTGAATGTCAGGGAGCCCGAGGGCTTGCTCGCTCTCTTGCCCCGGTGGCAGGAAATCACTCAGCTATGAGGATAAAGACCAGTCGGGGTCCCTGTGCCGCTTTAGGCAGATTTCTCTTCCCCTTGTGGGAGAGAAGCAGATTCCAAACTGCATTCAAACACAATACAGTCTCCAGCAAGGAAGAAATGAAACCCTTTAAATCTTCAGTCCTTCACGTTGTTCCCTCCCCTGCTGCTTTCAAGCTCCACAGAAGCCTTTTGTTATAGTCCCAGGAATGTGTACTTAATAGAGAAAGTGTGGTTTTGCAGTTGCTGTGAGAGAATACTGGGGCGGGGGGGGGGGGGGCAGACCTGCCTCCTAGAAGATTCTCTCCTGATGAGGGGGAAATTCACCCAAAGACTGTGTATCCCCAAATTTCTCCCGAAAGGGCCAGAATGAGAGGCAGGAAATAATGCCGGAGAATCATTACATGTATCTGAGTGAGTGCGTTAACAATGAGAGGAGGAGGGTTCCAGGGGCTCTGCTGCATTGGCTGCTGTGACCAGAGTGGGGGGAGGAGAGCTGAGAATTATACCCGTTGTCCTTCCCTAAGGGGACCTGTGATTTAGTGTAACAGCATGAGGCCAAAATACTGCAAGGAATGAGAGTTGGAAGGGACGGACCTCAAAGCGGATCTTCACCAGCTTACTGGTGATTACATGAGGCTGGTATCAGGTTCACACAGCCCACTCCTCCAGAAAGGGGAAAATCTAAGATAGCAAAAAAGGAAATAATAAAAAGTATTCTGAAAAAGTGGAGAAAGCTTCCTTATAAACAAATACCTCATTACAAAATATTTTACTTCACAGGTTTTGTGTAAATTTAAAGTCGAGTAACTCCAAGGCTTACTATCCGTTGGCAGTAGGACACTTTCCTGCCGCACGCGTGTGATTTCAAAGCAATGCTTTTAGACACGGTTAGCCTTGTGCAAGATTCTCAAGTAGGCAAATTTCATCCGAGCATCCCACTCTTTGTGTGCTTCCCTTGGATGATGGCACAGGTGTCACGGAACCATAGGAGAGCAGAGGCTTTGGATCAGGTGGCTCTGGTGTAAATCCCATAGTAGCATATGAGCTGGGTGGGACACTTCGTCTCCTGTCTTCACTTCCTCACCTGTGAAAGGCAGATCTCAACTCGCAGGGATTGTGAAAATTACACATGTGAAAGTGCTGGGGCTTCAGCAAGCATTCCAAAATGTTACCTTTCTTTTCTTTTTTCCACCAAGGAACCTGTGCCTAGAGATCTACACGTCCCCATTTCCCCTTGGTACCCCTCCCCCCTGCGGTGCCATTAAATCACACCTTTAGGAAGAGATATAAAAATGACTAATGCTTAAGTGCAAAGACCACTCAGAGCTTAATGAGCCGTCTCCCTGGACAATGGGCACTATTTTCATTTTTTAATTTAATTTTATTTTATTTTTACCAAAATCCATGCTGAAGGAATAAGCTGCTAAGGGTAGAAGTCCAAGCACCAAAGGAAGGGCCTGGAAGTATTCTGAAGGCAACAAGTCTTCTCTGAAAACTCTGTAGCCACACAGATAAGCAGATAACTCTAGTGGTGAGGTCACCATGGAATGTTCCAAAAGACACTGCGGCTTAGAATATCACCAGCCTCTGCTAAACCACCCTTCCTTTTCCTACTGATTGCACACTTCATACTTGTTGAAACAGAGGATTTCTCACTTTTAGTTGGATTCTAAATGAGTCCCATAATCTAGATACAGCCTCGAGGAGCATGAGGGTAAAGGGAAAAAACTGGCTGAGGTTGTGCTTATCTTATAAACAATGCCTGGGCAATGATCAGAGCTGGAGAAGAAAAATACAGGGTTCCAATTATTTGTCTCTCAGCAATGGATGTTTTAATAAATGTCATGCAACTAAGAGTTTAAAGAACTTTCTGACAATTGGTGTTGTCGAAAGGTGGCAAGATGACCTGAGAGACAAGGAGGTCACATCCGCAGAAGTGTCTGGGGCAGAGGGGTATAGCTGTGACTCAGCAATGCCCCAGGTAGAACGTCCACACTGGCAGGGGTAGACTAGATGACCTGGAATGTCCGTCTAACTGCAGGAGTATCACTATCCCTCTATGAAAGCAGCACCAAAGGAAAGAGAAAATAATAACTTTTAATCTTCTAGAAGGTCTAGGTTATTACTAAAGATGGATTTCCAGCTTTCCAGGTGAATCATAATCAGAGAAAGGAACATCGATGTGTAGATCTTTCTAATGGTGATCGTCATATAAGTTTTAGCTTGGATCCTGCCAATTAGAATCTCATGATACAACAGGTATTTCTGTTTTCGTGTGACTTATCTCATATCAATTCATACTTACACTTTCCCTCTGTGACTTTCAACGCCGCAGGTTGTGGCACACCGAGGCTCAGTTCTGAGCCATACAGTCCCAATAAAGATGTGGATCCTTACACATGTAGCCTTCATTCCCAAGTACCCCCAGCTCCTTCGAGGTCTTCGGCAACACATTGTATTACTGGTCTTCTGTGTGCTTTCTTAACTAAAGCACGGTTTTCTTCATGGATTTATGGGTAAGGGTTTTCCACTTGAGACAAGTTAATTCCTATGTTACTTATTTATTTTCATTCCTCCTCTTTTACATCTTCATATCTCCTTTTCCTTCACATCTCTTCAGTAGCTCTCCTGTATTCATTTTGTGTCTTTGCTTCTCATTTTACTGTACTGTTTTCTTCCTTCGGATCTTCTCCTTCCTCCTTACTGACCGTTACATATTTTGTCATCCCTTTATCTGCAGTCTCTCTTTCACCCACTTCCTGTCATTTAAAAATAGATCATCTAGCTATCAATGATCCCCAGAAGACACATTTCTTTATTCATCCTTCCTCTACCAAGCGCTCCTTAATTTTCTGTGGGTACTCTGCTCCTTTGGGTTCCCTGACCCCACTCCAACCTGTGTGTTGGTGGGGTGGGGGATGGGAGAGTCGCTACCTACACAACACCAAGCAATTCTCCAGACGCCCAGCCAGGTGTCCGAGAATTCAACTCAATCCGGGCACTGTTTATCCAGACAGCACCAGACTCCACAGGTTGAGGGCTCAGTCCTACAAGATTGCCCTCTAACCTCACTTCCAGATGCGAGTCACCAGCTTCTGTTGTTCCCTGTGCTTCTGACCAGCTGGCTACAAATCATAGGTTCCCATAACCCTCTCCTTCCTTGGTTCGATTAATTTGCTAGAGCGGGCCTCAGGACTCCAGAAAATATTTGACTTATTAGATCACTGGTTTATTATAAAAGGACCTAACTCAGGAAGAGCCAGTTGGAAGAGATGCACAGGACACAGTGTGGGGAAGGGGTGTGGAGCTCCCGTGGCCTCTCCAGGAGCACTCCTCTCCCAGCACTTCCTGTGTTCACCAACCTGGAAGCTCTCTGAACCCTCTTCTTCTAGGTTTTTATGGAGGCTTTATTACACAGGCATGGTTGATTAAATCATTGGCCACTGGTAATTGATCTCACCAGGCTCAGGGAAGAACTGAAAGTTCCAACCCTCTAATCACATGGCTGGCTCCACTGGCAACCAGCTCCCATCCTTCTGTGCTTCCCAAAGTCACCTCATTCCCTTAACAAAAGGAACCGTCATTGCTCTCATCATTGACGAAATTCCAAGGGTTTCAGTTCTATGCCAGAAATGGGGACAAAGACCAAATATATATTTCTTATTATAAATCACAACATCACACCTACTCTCTTCTGTGATTTTCTCTTAGTACCTTCCTGCCTGCTATTATCCTCTTCAGTGTAGCTTTCTAGTACTTCATCAGGTCCTTTTTTCTTCTAATGGTATCCTATGGGGGGGTGGAATGGGTGGTAGAGGGAGGAGGGGGTATGATGGCAACTGTGGAGAAAAGTATAAAATTCATGTTAAAGCTGCAGCTATTCATATGGCAACAATGGTCTGTGGGGCCTAATTCTGCTCCCCCTGCACCTGTCACATAGACGAGATTTTTGAACTGTGCTATGTACGCCATCTTTATTATCAAATGTTTGAGAACAATTAAGCTTGCTTCCAAAAAAGTGATTTATACTGAAAATTCTTGGAATGCCTTATAGGTATTCTTTTTCAAGTTCATTTTATGTTTCTCTTTCCTGATCCTTTCCTTGATTTACGGGTGGGTATATCATTGATGATAATTGGGCAACGGGGCTGCCGGGTATAAAAGGGAAAAATATATGCTCTTAACACTTTAGAAGAACGTGCTAAGGTACCGAAAAAAATGTAGGTCAAACAACTGGTTTCTCAAGTCCGAGAAGTAATTCCCATATTTGCAAAACTTCTTGGGGCAAGAGAAAAGGTGATTTGATACCACCTCCCCTTATTTTTTCTAAAAAGGAAACAAAATCTGTCAGTCCAATGAAATAGCCATTGCCCTAGTGACAAAGATTCCCTCTAGACAGGTGCATCCTGTTTTACTGGGAAGGTAGGTAGTTTCCATAGGTACACTGAAGTAAAGATACCCAATTTTTAAATATGATATGTTCCTACCTGCCAGTGAGTAAAACCTGATGTGGCTGATTTGGTTAGTCTTTACATATTATTTTATTATGTGACTGTCCTTTCCCTTCTCCTCCAATCTTCCAATGAAAGGTTTTTCATGTCTGAGGTTTCAAGGTATAGCCGTCAAGGCCCTCACCAGCAGCTTCTCCTGCCCCACCTAGCGAGCTCTGCAAATGCAGAGGCCCCACCCCGAGCCAAGGTTTCCTAATCAGAAGCCCAACCATGCACGTGGTCATTGAAAGCCCATGAGGATCTGTCTATACTTTCCTTCATTCTACCCAATTCTCCACTACTGCACATTTCTGCATGTGCTTCCTAAAAAGTGACAGTTGAAATAAGCTCTCAAAATCCACCTGCTCTCTAGTCTGTATTTCTTTTCTTTGAAATCCTTTCAGATCGAAGCTAAGCAGATGCCTGCTTCTACTACAATTTCTAACTCCAAGTCATTTCTATTGAGCTGTAAAAGGCAATACAATGACATCAACTACATCAGTTACGTGGGAACCATACTGCCTATTTGTAGATTAATGGTAGAGCCTAAATTTACCTGGCAATCCAAAATTGGTGGGCTTCAGAATCTGCCTCCGTCATTAAAACCCAGAATGACTTCTAGAAACTTGAGACCCCTTGCCAGTGGGAAAATTCTGCTCATTGACTTGACTAGCGGGATGCTGTCAAGTGATTATTATACTTCCCTGCTTTCCTCTAAGAAACGTTCAGCGTGCTCAGCAACATCAGGTCACAACTTAAGGTGGATTCTCAGGCTCAAAGGGTGAGCTCACAGGGTTGAGCTCTCAGCTTCTCTTGTAGCTGGCTGGCCACAGGCAGGATGAACACCATGTATGTGTGTTAAGTTAGAGTCTTGAAGCTTATTAATTCATCCCTGCATTGGAGGTGCAACTCTCTGGCCAATTTTCCAAAATAACAAAGGTATTACAACTTATGTGAAAATGTATTAAAGCTTAAATTTTCCTTGAGGACAAAAGCCTCCTCTTTCATGTTTTATTGTCTATTTTCTATAGTGTTTAGCACATTGTCAAGCATAGGAAATTTTTTTTTACATGAAAACCTAAGATAACTGCTTCATTGTCACCTTACGTGGCATGGGACAAAGGTGTGTGGGGCTATCCACCATCTTTCTCTGCTGCTTAGCTTCCTCTACAGTCTCCAGCTACCAATGGATGGGCTTCTTCAACAATCTTCATCAATACTATGAAGTTCTTATGTTTTAAACTTTGACCATCTTGAAAGTCTACCTTAGTCTGGAGTGTAGATAATTGAAACTCCCCTGTTTGGGAACCCAGAACAATACCACTCGATTGGTTCTTACTCTATATCTTTCACTTACTTGATTTCAAAGATTATTCCTCAACTTGACCTTTTGATTACACTGTTCTACTGAAGGGCTACTGTGATTTGTCATGTCCCGAAAGATCAAATTCAGTCAACAAGTATAACGATTTTAATTCATGGTGCCATTTAATGCTTACTGCTCAGTGAGGTCAAGATGATATGTCTTGTTTACAGAAGAAGAACCAAGATCCCAGGAGGTCCAAGGTGCCATGGATAACAGTCATGGCTGCTCACTGCTCTTAGGGATAAAGGCCTCCCTCTACCTTGCCATCTTTACCCCTTACAGTTCTGGAATGTGCCACTCTGGTTTTCCACAGCCAATTCACCAAATGTCAGTTGGCTGGCCTTTCCATTCTTTAAAGACCAAATCGTCTCATCTCAGGGCTTTCACGTGTTTTCCCCTTCCCAGAGATAATTCTGCCTCTTCTTACCCCAGTTAGCTTTTAAGTTTCCTCTTCAATGTATACCATAGACTAGACCAAGTTTGTGTGCTTTATGCTTTCAACACAGCCTGCCAGCCTGTATTAACACACTCATCCTTGAATGTAACCATATACATAAGTCAGGTCTGTGTCTAACCCGGCTCGTATCCCAGGTGTCACCAAACCTCAGCAGAGGAGTGAAAAAGGTACAAACCCATAAGGAGACAGCATGGGAGAAGAAACAATGGCCACTGAGAGAGGTACACGGAATGTTCGAGGATGGAAAGCAGATGGGCTGGTCTTGGATTAGGCAGAGTGGAATGGCTGAACCCTACCTGCCTGCAGGGGGAGACACCAATGAGAAAGCCGGTTTTCCTGACAGATTCGCAAAACACCTTGGAAATGAGAGGCGGAAATGAGAGAGACTCCAAGTTCCTCGGAAGGCAGGAGGAGGGCAAGAGAGGTTACCAATAAAAGGATCTGTGGCTTGACCGTATTTCAATCTAACTCAGCTGAGTGGCAGCGACTCCTGGTAGACAATAGAACTTGCTTGAATCAGGCTGAGTCAAAGAGCACCAGGCTCACCAGAGATCAAGGAGTAGGAGAACACATTTTTGGTGGAAATCCGTATACTGAAAAGAACGCAAGCTCAAGTCCTTTGCAGCTTGGCTCCTTACAAGCAGAAGACCACAGGATTTCTTCTGGGGCAAACTCACTTGCCCAAAAGACTTCTGGAGTCTCCCATGAGGCAGCCAAATTACCAACCAGCTGGACCACCACATTTGGACGCACCAGGCAGCAAGTCCTCTGTGCACTGCCAACTGCCTTTTTGAATAAACACCCAAGAGCTGCCGTCCAAATTTTTAAAAATCACAAATTGAATGGTGAAAAGTGCTAGGAAGGAAAACAGCACCAGGTACAGGGGAATGAGGGCGGGTGCCATTTTGGAAACAGCTATCAGGGAAGCTTCTTCAGGGAGGGGATATCTCAGCAGAGACCAGGATGAAGTGAGAAACTGCTGTGGGACCATCTGGGGGGAACAACCTTACAGGCAGAAAGCAAGTCCAGAGGACTGAGACAGAAGCACAGTTAAGAGAGTTCTAAGAATAGCCAGACAAGGGGTGTGGCTAAAGAGGAATGAACAGAACAAAAGGTGATACAAAATGAGGTTAGAGAGGTTTCCAGAGTCTGGATCATACAGGGCCTGGTGGTTCATACTGAGAACTCAGAATATCTCTAAATGCGACTAGAAACCACTGAAGGTTTTACAGCAGTGAAATGACACAGTGATTTCTGTTTCGCAGCAGACTACTCTCCTTGCTGTGCAGGAAATGGACTGGATGGCTGGTGTTCAATCCTGGTAGGCCTCAGTCTCCCCTAGTACGGTGTAAGCAATGTAAAGGCAGGGGCATATGCGCCTCGGTCCCTGAGAGATACTTAGTGTCTCACAGAATATCGCCATCATGCAATACATTATCTGTTGAAAGAATGAATAGAATAGCAAAACTAGGACTAGATACTAGTTATAAGATTCCAAAGGCCCTGGTCCTTCTAGTATACTAACCAGACTTCCAAAAAAGATAAGGATACCTAGCAGAGAGTCTTGCAAGAATTTCGTACAATTCTGATGAAGAGCGTGATGTTCTTCTACTACTACTGATCATATCATCAAGGTTCAGTCTGTAAGTATTACAACATCACCGTGATCTATTTTAAAGCAAGAATGGATTGAAAATGGTGCTAATTAGCATGTATAATGACAGTTCTCTCTCTGTTTATAACACATCCCAGTTAATCCCATTCTATAATATAAAATCAAATATAAAATCCCAAGTAAGTCATACTGCAAAACACTTAGCCCCTATTTTTCTGAGTGTCGCAAACTAAGTTGCTCGTTTGCATTTCCCTATGTAAAGCTTTTTCCAAGGCATTTTTACAAAGATATCTTCCCTAGCTTTTGTCCGTATACTGCAGGCAGCATCATTCATTATTGGTAATTCATCATTTCGAAGATCAATACCTAATTCATGAGGACAGCTTATCCTTACAAATAAATCGCAAAAATCTGCAAACTTCACACATTCTAGAAACAAAATAAATCTAAAAACCTGCTGCCTTTTAACTTGTAGGAGTCATTCAGTCAACAAACATACTGAGACTACACGCTGAAAAATTACAAAATATTGTGTATACAAAGATAAACAATGGTCTGTGTCTTCCAGGAGTCTAGGAAGCAGGCTTCTTAGTCAACAAAGTTCTTCCTCGCTAACTATAATTTCTTTCATGCTTCCCTAATTTGCAATGTGGACCAAGAATACAACCATAATACCCAACCTGGAAATACGCTCAGTTCACTAGTTTACTCTGATGTTGGAATGATCATTTCCTACAAAGAAAGCAAGAAATAACACCAGCTTGTGGCAGAAGTTTGGGAAGGGCAGACTGACAGAAACTCCAGCTGAATCTAGTATACTTTAGAAGTGAAGGCCACATTACCAGCTAAACCAGGAACACTCGTAAAGAGGAGTTTCCTATTAGGAAACTCGTAGAGACATGGACTTGAGCTGGGGCAAATCCAATAATTAAGAGACATCTTTCAAGTAATTGTCTACTGATATGAAAACAAAAAGAAGACAGGGGTCAGTTATTTTCATTGTACTACAAGGCCACAAGGAGTAAGAATGGGTCTACAGGTCACCAGGGAAAACTCAGGCTAATTAGAAGACCAAACTTGAGTTTGGGCTATGAGAGCTGTGAAGGAAACCTACAGAATTCCCAACATTGGAGATATTCAAAGCTAAGTTAAACCCAAGAGATGATTGAGGAATGATTACCTTTGTTCCAGTGCAAGCAAACAACAAAACAATCCACTAGAGGTCCAGAGTAGGTCAAATGAACCTAAAGCTTATTGGAGAATTTTGTGCTATGGCTCAAGATAGGTCATCTCGTGGTATATACTCCAGACAATTTTCCCTTGGTGTAAGCAAACCACATCACATAACATAGTCAACTGTGTCTACCAAGGACAAGGATTAATTAAAATTCTCAGTCCCTAAGTAATAGCTGAAAATAGACGTGTGTTGTACTCACAGACATGTAACATTGAAGAGTAACACAGCTATGTTTTAAAGTCATATCTAAAGAATCAAATCCAGAACCTTTAGATACCTTTCAGATTCCTCTTAATGCTTCCAGACAGAATGTCCCTGTAGGTACCAGCCTCATTAGAAACCTAAGCAGTCCACTGAACCATGAGGTTTGACTTTGTAGAAGAACTTGCTGATCACAGATGTAGCTTTTACCTTCTGGAATATGCTGCCCAAGCGAGACTCTTGAGGCTTCTGTACACTTGCAGTTTCTTACCCTCCTAGACTCTGAGAAAGTAGGGAAGGGCCATCCCATCCTTCCCGGCAGCTGAGGTTTGGAGGTTTCAGTGGCTCATGTTATCAGCCCCCTGCAGTGTCCTAACCAACAGGAAGTTTCCCCAGAGTTTCCATCACAGGAAATTTCCTGTGAGGAAGCCCTGACTGCACAAACAAAGAGTTCCTTAGCTCCCCACAGAAGCTGCAGAGGCGGCTGAGGCGGTGTGGGCAGAAAGGGTGGGTGTGAATAGGGGTGGAAGGCGGCAGGGGGTTGAGGGGCAGACAGCATGGCAAGAGACGGAGGGGAACAAAGAAGTTATTTCACTTCCCTTGGCCTTGGATTTGTCAGAAAACTGCTTACTAACTGGCACGTGTTGGCATTCACCTCTTGGCCAGCAACGTCACCCCAGGCCAAACTGAACTTGGAGAGAGAGAAGACACAATGTGAGTGCAGGTTCTACTGGTTGACCTCCGCCCCTAGCCTCTCTGAATCTATTTCCTGGCTCTGTACAACATGGGGCTTTGTGATGATTAAACACAATAGATTAACATAAACACAAACACTAGTAAACTGTGAGATTTCATACAAATATAAGGTAGTACTAACTAGTTTAACCATAGCAACATTTTCATATAGCAAATGCCTGGCTGGTAGTAGGTTATCTACAGAACAGTGAGGTCTCTCCCTGGGAGGACCATTCAATTTCCCAGTCTTTGTCAACACAATCTGAATTAAAGAGAGCACCAGCTGTGGAAATGGAGCATTCTGATTACCTGGATTTTTTGGCTATATCAAGATTCATTAAACAAGCTTTTATTTTTC
Organism: Mustela lutreola; assembly: GCF_030435805.1. Taxonomy (NCBI): domain Eukaryota; kingdom Metazoa; phylum Chordata; class Mammalia; order Carnivora; family Mustelidae; genus Mustela; species Mustela lutreola. Next base: position 95,917,631 of record NC_081297.1, read on the forward strand.
CAACCCTAGAAACATTTTCAAAATGTAGGAAACTGGTTTAATTAAGCCATAATCATGGAGTTGCCTCTTGAACTAAATCAGATTTCTTTAAAAAAAATTTTTTTTGCCTTTTTCTTCTAAAGACCAAGGTCAGAGTTTTAAAAAGAAAGGTCAGTTAAAAGGTCTATTTTGTTCTCTTCTGGTTATGTTTCTTTCCTCACATATTTGCCATTCTAATGTGGGGAGTGTCCTCAGAATAACATAAAATAAAATCGAATGAGATGAGTGAGGACAACTTTTCAATGAATGCAGCTCACTTTAATTTCACCCACATTTTTGCTTTTATCTTTAAAACCATGACGTAATTGTACTGCTGAAGTGTGTAGACTATACACTCTGACAATGTCTGCCACAAAATACTTCTGCCTTTTAATTCTTTCTGGCAAGCACAGGATCACCTACTCTTAAAGAATATTTTAAAATTTGAACCCCATTTTCAAGATGATTTCAAGATGATTCTGGGGGCTCAGGTTATGAAAGATCGATACCACTGCCTTTTGATTCTGGGCCTATTCTGAAAACAGGACTGTACTTACAGGGTTCCAAAATAGAAAAGAGGCAAACCAAAAAATAAACCCCCCACAATTTCTGAAGAAATGGGAGCCCCCAAGATGGAAACTAAAAAATGTGACAATGCAGCATGTAGGCCAAGTGACAGGACCAGACCACACACATACAGTCGGTAGAACACACAGACACATATTTTTAATAACAGATCATTTGAGCTGGTTGGTATGGTATTTTACAATATAATATCATGAGTGTCTTTTAAATCCCACGTTAAAGTTCTCCCTGGGACCCATCCCCTAAAATCAAGTGGATTCAACTTCCCAAGCCTCTGTTAAGTACATACCATGCCCCAGACAAGGCCACTGTCCTCAAGGAGTCACCCTCTAGTGGGTGACGCATACCCACAAATAAGTATTATACAGTAATAAATGCATGTCTAGCAATCAGTCCTGCGTATCTGTCAGGGCAGAGCAAGAGGGACAGACGGTGATACAGTCAGTGCAGAGAAGGCAGGCGAAGTCCTCGTGACCCAGAGAATGGCGTGGGTCACCACTGCTGGAGATCCCTAAGGACTCATCCCCAGTCAGGCACAAGCTGCCACCAAGCTGTGACTGATTCTGGAAGTCAAACATAAGCCCCGCTCTCCAGAGAGGACTCCATAAGGAAGTAACAGTGCACTTGGATGCAAAGCAAAAGCTCTATAAAACCTTCCTTAAATGCAAATCACAGAAGCAGAGGGTGAAAGGCCCCTCAGAGCCTTTCTTTTCCTCTGAGTCTAGCCAGAGCCACACCTAAGTAATCTCCAGTTTGTAACGGTGACAGACTCAAAGGAAAATGTACGTAACACTCTCAGCGTCTGCTTTGGGTTAGGCACTTTTCTATACATTATTTGATTTCATCTTCACACCAGTCAGGAGACAGAGGACTATTTTTTTTTTTTTACTCCCCAGGTTAGACAAAGAAGCTGAAATGTGGAGAGAGAAAATAACTTGCCCTCTATGCAGCAAAGGATTACACAGCTAGAAACTGCCTTGAAGGTCTGAGTGCTGACGTCTCACCTGCTTACCACAGTGCTTCCATACCTCAGTCGGGATGGAAAAAAGTCACCAGCTCCAAAGCCTGGACACCAGCAGAAATGAATGGTCCTGAGGGCACTGCAACCAGTTGGTATGGCTCAAGAAGAGGTGGGCAATTCACGCAGGCTTAGCAGGGAGGGACAGAAGCACGAGAGGACACACATGTGACAGCGCTTGTTTTTAGGAACCCTAAGGGAAGCTTCTATGGCCATCAGGGAGACCGGGCACCAGTGACCTTGTTGTGCATCAGACATTTAGTTCACTTGGAAAACTGTAACCTGTGTTAGCCCATTCTCCCCTCAGGCTACATGGATAAAAATGTCTGTGGGTAGCTGTCTCCTCTTCTTCCTCTCCCCTCCCCCCATGCCTTTAGTTAATTGCAGCTGTGGTCAAGGGCCTGCAGCCAAAAGTCCCACAATGCACTGCTCCACAGGAAGTTCCCAAGATCTCTTCCTGAACAGGAAATTTCCTGTGGTCCAACAGACATTCCTCGCAGCGTTTATCACTCACATACATTTGTTTTGGCAGATACTAGGTCTTGGGTAAGAACAACAAGAAACGGTTGGAGGGAAAGCTACCTCAGGAAAAAAAAAAAAAATGCAGTTATTGTCAGGAGAAGAAAGTGTGACTGAATTAACTCCCATCTCAAAGGAAAACAAATACTACCAGAATGGACTCGAGAGATCCCAAACGTGTGAGAATGTAAATACCACTCACACATAGAGCTATGCAACATTTCGATTTTAACTGCAACTCAAAAGTGAAGCTACGCAGGCTTTTAATTTTTTTTTTTATTTTTGTGGGGGAGGAGGGGTGCAACTTCAAAGCATTCTGTCAATTTTACTCAGTGAAATTTGGTTCTTATCGGCATCATGGCCACAATGCAATTTAGATTTTAAGCTTTCCTGCCGTTTCCTGAGACATGTGCCCTACTGTAACTTATTTCCTCACTGCACAATCCTTTCGATGTCTGACACCAGCATACCCTCTCCTGAGTGGCTCACAGGCCAATATTCCACATTTTGTGTGGCTTCTCTGGAGCAGAGTCTATACTTTTGGAGGCTACAGTAGGTAATAGGAAAAAAATGCGAATACTCAGGCGTTTTCCTTCCTAACTGGCCTTTCTGACTCCTATCTTATAACCCCCCTTCACACAGTTCCCAAAGTATTCTTTCTAACACAAAGAGGAATACATCCTTTCCCTGCTTAAAGCCCTTCAGTGGCTTCCTACAGATTCGGGGGTAAAATTGAATTCTTCAGCTTAGCACAGGAGGACCATCTTTCCAGTTTTATTTTCTATCAATTCCCTTTGACTCCAGGCACCAGCTGCTGGTTGTTTCTAGAACCAACCATGCATCTTCATATTTCTTTGCCTTCCTCAGACTCTTCTTTACTTTTACTTTCCTTTGTGACATAGCCTTTTTTTTTTTTTTTTAAGATTTTATTTATTTATTTGAGAAAGAGAGAGAGCACAAGTAGGGTTGGGTGAGAGGGAGAGGGAGAAGCAGGCCCTCCGCTGAGCAGGGAACCCTACTAAACAGGGCTTGATCCCAGGATTCTGAAATCATGACCTGAGCTGAAGGCAGACACTTAACCAACTGAGCCAACCAGGTGCCCTCCCCACTTTCTGAAGATTTTATTTATTTGAGAAAGAGAGTCCCTCGCGACTCAGCTTAAACATTTTCTCCTTTCCTAAGTCATTTGCTCCTCCTCTGTGGGCCAATGACATGAAGTGTAAACCCAATCACCCTATATTCTTAATTTGCTGGTTAGTTATCTGTCTTCTCCAAGAGGGGACAAGTTCCTTGAGGGCAAGAGCTATTGTACTATCTTATTTGTCTTTGGAATCACAGTAGATAGTTGATCGGTATTTGCTAAAAAGCGAATCTTCTGAAACCTTTGTATGGTAAAAATGATGGGAATGTTCTTTTGTTTCTACCCTAAACAGATCACACAAAACCATTTTGTATCAGGAACAGTCTACCAACTTCATAATGCAGTCTTAAAGACTCACAGAGCTGAAATCCTTTCCCTTAAATTATGTCAACTTGAAATATCCACTCCCTCCTGTATGAGAGATCTGTGCATCACATTAGTCCTACTGATTTAACATGGGTTTTAGCAGTAGTGAAGATACTTGGCTGGGTGCCCCTACGCCCTATAACCTTTCCAGCTGGATTTGCTTAAGCCCCTTTCTGAAAGTCCAGCTCCACCCAGACTCCAGGCCCAATCCTCTTCTTTATCAAGAGGAAGCTCCAGACCAGTTGTTCGGGGAATCAGTAATGAGTCACGACTGCTGGCTTTATTCGGCCTTGCTCGGTCACCCGGAAGAAAGTCTTTGCTGTCATGGGGTTCCTTATCGGGGTTTCCCACCCAGCTCTATCTTCCAGTCCTTCTCCATAACACAAGTCCTACAGCTGAATCCCAGTTTCTGTGGCCCGGTTTCTGCCCTCTGCTTTTTAAAAATTTTTTTAATTTATTGTTATTTTTTACAAACATATAATGTATTTTTATCCTCAGGGGTACAGGGCTGTGAATCGCCAGGTTTACACACTTCACAGCACTCACCATAGCACATACTCTCCCCAATGTCCATACCCCACCCCCCTTTCAAAACCCCCCTCCCCCCATGCCCTCTGCTTTTTAAACTCCCATTTCTAGTGTTCATGTGAGACACCTCCCTACCACATTCCCCAGAAATGGGTGGTCCTGGGTTTCCTCCCATTATCTGCTGTTGAAATGTCCCTAATTGTCCCCACTCTGTGGGCACCTGTGCATTTCTTAAAGAGAAGATCCTTTCATTTCTCTACTACCTGGACTAGTGCTAAGCACACCATATGAATAAAAATACCTGTGCCGGAAAGAATGAATGGCCTCTCCAAAATGGAGCTTTATTCATGGCATGACATGGACTTGTTAGGAGCATCAGAGCAGAGGACCAACAAATGATTTCTAGGTTCTTACAGGATAGAAAGCAGCTTTCATCAAAGCAGGGACATCTAAATTCCTCTCAAGTCCTCTTGAGAGATAAAGCCCTATTTCAAGAAATTATCCCTCAGCGCTATTTGTTTTCCTAAAACAAAGGAAAGAGAAAAAGGAAGTTTTAGCAAGGAGACCCATCAGGGCACAGGCTCAGTGCCTCGAGGGTTCCAGCATGGACACAACACAGGAGAACTCTGGTTTCAGTGATAGGTGATGGAGAATTAGCGCCACCTCTGAGACAGTCAGTGTTCTTAATGCCCGAGAATACTCTGGGAGGGCTGGACAGCTGTTTCCACTGTTTTAGTCCTACGTCACTGGGCTGGGAATCAGAAGGTCTGGGATCGAACCCTTCCCCTGCTATTGACTTGCTTGATGCCCCTGGACAAGTCCCTTCACTGTGGAGTCTCAGTTTCCTCCCCGGTGGACTGGGGATAACACCCCCCAGCCTGTGGGTGTCAGGAGGGCTAGAGGTGATGATCATTGTCACAGGGCTGGTGCACAGTGGGGCAAAGATGAATATGGCACCTAACAGATGAGCACCAATCTTGTCCAAGCACCAGAAGATGATCCAGTACAATGTGCTTTTCTCTTTTTCCTTCTGGTATGTGCGTAATAGCTTACAACTCAATCTGTCCATTTGTCTTGAATGTAGCCTAACTAGTCTGGTCTTTTTCATATAAGTTTCATACATAATGGACTTTCCTTTTTTACAGGACAGTACCTGGACTGCAGATGGAGGCGTCTTCACTTCATCTGCGTGAAGTGGAGTCTTTATTTGGAGGCAAAGGGTAAAATCTGAAGAATGTGGCCAAGGCCATTTGAACATCATCAGCTGAGGGACCGCACTTGCTGTGGCCACGTGGGCCAAATTCACCATGTTATTTTTCTAGGCCTTTTGAAGCTGAGCTAATAGATAAGGGTGAAAGTCTCTTTGCCTATTAGCTCACATGCAGTGAGTCCTGACTGGGTGCCAGGCACCATGCTAAGACGGTTTTTAGACTAGCAGTCATTAAAGCTCTGTCTAACCTGCAAAGGCTCCCGATTGTAGCTCAAGATGTTCACTTTGGCTCTATAAAGTCTCCATGTGGTGGCCTGATTTCCTTGGAGTCACTACCAAGGCCAGAACAGCTGGGGTTCCTTTGCGAACACAGCCCTGGTTCCAAGGACAGACAATTGAAGCAGGATGTTTTGGGAGGCAGGTCTTGTGCTGGGGTACGCCGGCCACCAGTGAGTGGACAGAGCTCCTACTCTTTGACTTTGGGCCTTCTCCAATTTATCTGTGCTAAAATTTACAGTTTAAATATACTCTGCTTTAACTGCTCCTGCCTTATTTTTACAAATATTACACTCTGAGGTTCAATTTGGAAGAAGCAATCTTAGAAATTTAAAAAAAAAATCATAGATGCAGCTCATATCCAACAAAACAATTAAAAACACACATACACACTGATTGCTCTTAGACCACCGGCAACTAAGGAGCCTTAAACACTGGAATGCTATGCAGATGACACAGTATTTCTGCCATCTTCTACAAGAGCACTATGGACATTAAAGAAAAGTTGTTTGGGTCAGTTCAACAGTCACAAAGTAAGTTGTGTAAGGCCATTTATTAAGCTTTGTGCATGGCTACAATGAAAGTAGAGGACACGATCCTTTTCTTTGAAGCATTTACTGCCAAATGGGAAAGAAAAAAAAAAAACAATAAATGTATGCATAAATAGCAAATACCACTGATGTCTGCATGGAAAGATAACTAGACGCAATTTGTTTCTGGGAACCACCAAGCAAAATAATGGCTTTCTCCTGCCAAAATCCAGGCTTCTAATGATACCGATGCCCGCAAATCTAGGACTACTGTTTTATCTTATATAGCCATACAAAATGGGCGATGGTATAGCATAAAATTAAAATAACCTAAAGGGATTAAATACTTCGAGGCAATGAAACCCACAGGTATGAGAATCAGGTGCCTAGAGTAGAACTGCCCTCTTTGCTCACCAAGTATCTCTCCTTCAATTCCACAGCTAGCACCAGGAGGCTATTTTTAATTCCCAGGCTTTAGGAGGCTGAGTCTGGTTAGAATAAGATATCTGAGTATGGAGGCAGCATTGAGGCACCAAACGCCCGGAGCTTGCACTAGAAAAGTTGCTTGTGCCCAAGCAGCTGGGCTGAGAATGAAAGTGCTCCTGAGATTTCCCCATCAGAAGGGTCAAAAGAGTCCTAGGCTGACAGGTCAGACAGGGGCCGGATTTGCAGGTAGCATCTTCCCTGACTTTGAGCTTAGCCAGTGTCCAGTTCCGAGAGCTATTTTAAGTGCACTGTTAAAGCTGCTTCTATCCTCACACCCACAGTGAAGTCTAGGATGGAGAGGGAGGGAGGATGGGGGGAAGGCTGATTGATTGACTGGGCTTTACTGCTCCTTCCCTGATTTCCGTGGGTTCCCATTGTGCTTCTAAGAAAGCAGGATTCAGCAGGCGTCAGTGCTCTGGGCTATATTTATACCCATCCAGCTGCCCAGTTGCTGAGCTTTTCACAATTACAAACAGCAGGAGAACAAGATGCCTTCCAGAGGGACCATTTTCTCATGGTATTTATTCTAGATTTCTCTGGGATGATCTCAGCATTCGTATCTTTTTGATGAAGGGGGTTGGGAGAAGGAGAAGAAAAAACCCAGAGTTGGTTGGCACAGCTCTCCGGTGCCAATGCAGAAGACTGTTATTTCTTCCAGGCATAAAAGGGGAAAGGCTGCCTTCCTCCCTGGGCTTTATTTGCCATTCAGCCAGGTTTATACCTGGGAATCAGACTTCCCAGTCACACAGTGCTATACAAGGTCATTGTGAGGAGAGGTACATATTCATTCCCTGGCTTTATACCCGACCACCCCTGCTTGAATCAAAACAGAGCAAAAGGTAACAGTAAGAGAAGAAGGGAGGCATTCCAGTGCCTGTGGAATCTGACTTGGATTGGATTCTGGCTACCACCGTCCATGAGTGTGGTCTTGAGTACTTTATCTGAGTTCTCAGAGCCGCATCTCACCTAATAGTCCCTTAAGAGAGTTACTGTTGGTTTTGAATTGAGGCGGCACGTGGAAGGAAGGAGAGGCATGTGCTAGCTTCCTTTAGCTTACGTCTGAAACACCTTCTGCAGCCCCTGCCGGCCCGGTCCGGGACACAACGTCCTCTGGGCCAGGCACCTGTGGTGAACAGCCAAAGCCATGCAGACAAGTGGTTAAGCGAACAGGGGAGTGCCACCACTTCCCGGCAAGCTAGTCTCTTCTGCTTTCACTTTCTTCATCTTAACAGAACCTTCTCCACAGCCCCGATGAGGAAGTGCTTAGGACAGTGCCTGGCACCAAGTCTGCATGGAGTAAGGGCTACTGTTGTTACAAAGTTCTGATTATTCTCCACTGTTCCAACACCAAGTATAGACAGAACCTGAAGATAAATGTTTTATGAATTATAAAGGAATAGTCCTGGAAATCAAGTGTTAAAATTTGGATAAGGTAAAATATTCGTGAGTATGAATCTGCTCATTCTGCAATTTTTCATTTTCCATCACCCTCCAACCCCTTATGATTTCTATTAATTATTATATAATGTAGACTTCTAGAATCCTATTAGTCTATAAATTATTCTTCTAATACTACTGTTTCAGTTAAACAAAGGGTTGCTATTAATTCTCAAATAAAATAACCATTTGGAGCCTTTCAAGTCACTTACATGGAAATAAAATGTAATGCTTTTTTAAATTTCCTCTCCCTTAGCCACAAATAAGGGTTGTCGGGTTTTACAGTAGATGAATGAATACTGAACCCTATTAGCAGATAACCTGAGTCTGAACAAGGATTAATGTAAATGCCATCCCTCCTAGGACTGTATGAGTCCCGTTTAGGAGTGTGGGTCTTGTCTAAAGTAAATGCTTAGCTGATTCTGGCCAACACTTCACAAACGTCTGCCATTGGGAGGTCAGAAATAGATGCACATCTATCCACAAGAACCTCTTTTGATAATTCTTCTAGTCACATAAAATCTGATCTAAAGAAGAGAGCAAAACAGCATAAAGAAATAGAGTAATATTCTGCCTAAATGTTCTGTACAGAAGGAGGGCCAGGAACAATGCCTTGGTTTCTAGCTATGTGTATATGTATGTGGTTGTACTTCCTTCTTTGCTGTGTATATACACTTTGGTTATTGTGTGTATACATATCCTTTATATGAATGTATGTGTGTATACACACACACATACTTGTTTCTTTGTTGCATGTGTATACTTTGCTTATCGTCTAAGCTCCCAGAACTGGCTCCTTTGCCATCTTCCTAAACCATCATCTACGTAATTTCCATCAGTGATGTGACACCACCTCCCCACCTCCAAGAGTGGTTCTTGAAACATCTCACTTATCTTTTCCCCCAGAGAACTGGAGCTGCATTATGTACTTGGAACCCACCCTTGAAGAGTCTGATCTGGGGTGGGAAATGTAATCTTTTTTAAAAGATCATCAGGTGACTCTGTTTTTTGTGCAGCTGGGTTTGAGAATCACTGGCTAGAACTCCTGGAAGGTCTGGAAGCTCTATCAAGACCACAGCATGTGATAATAACAGCAACAACTGACATATGCATAGTGCTGTGTACTGGGCCAGCCACGATTCTAAGAGCTTCACTTACGTTAACCAGTTTATTATTGCTTCACGTGTTGATTTTGTTGGTGTAAAGACAAAACAAAAACCTAATTGGGTGTTACCCAGATTCGTCCACTGATTTGTTTCCTTCAAGAGGGCATAGGAATCCAAAAATGAAACTACCTGTCCTTTAAGTAGAACCTTACAAGACTTGTATGCAGGAAACACTTGAGACACAAGCTGCACCTGTCTAAGGGTAAAGCAGTGATCATTAGTAATAATAATTTCAATTAACAAAAACATCTTCCTGGGAAGCTCTAGTCTGATACACACAGAACATATATACTTTAGACAATCTCCCCATGGCAGAGAGACTGTCAGAATTCATCAGTCTTTGAGGAAGTTAATTTTAGCTCTGCTCTCTCTCCCTAAACTTCTCTGAAATAACAGCAAAAAAGATTTTTAAGAAAGCGCAAGGACTAAAACACCAGGAGAGGAGGTAAGAGCAAGAAGGAGAAGGAGGGTAAGGAGAGGAACATGAGGGGAAAAATAAACCAGAAACTTGAAAGCAGATGAACCGATGGTAATTTATATAGCAGACCCAAGAAAGTGGAATCCTAAGCTCATAGTAAGGAAAGCCGTGACATATCCAGGTTCACAGGATAGGAACCCTCAAAGGCCTGGACACTGGTGGGCACTCATAACATCTAAAAATCTGGACAGTTGAGTCCCCACTCCTCCCCTCCCATGGCAGAAGATTAGAAGTTTACGTGCATGAGACAATAAAAGTTAGTGACTTGAGAAAGAACTGAAACCAAAATGGCAAGGTGGAATTAACTGAAAATTTATAGATGGAGGAGTAAAAGGATATGTATGTGACAACTGCTAAGATTCCCCCCCAGCCCATCTCCTCCTACTGCTCTCCTTGGAGGTTGGCAGCTTCCTGGACAGCATCTGTCTCTGGGGAATGGGAGGGAGCAGCCAAGGACAAAAGACATGGAGCTATTCACGACAGAGGTATCTAAAAGAAATACCCAGACTTGTCACCTTCGTGGGCAAGCCCACTCATGCACGGAGAACTTCTCACCTGTGTTCCATCCCCTCTCCTATGAGCAGACAAGCAGAGGTCATTACATGTTTGGATGTAAAAGAAAACGCAGAAAGCAAAACCATCCAGCCAAAAACAAACACACAAAACCAAAGCAAAGAAAATAAAGAAATAAAAAACAAACAAAAAACCCAAAAAACAAAACAAACAAAACAACAAAAAAAAAAAAACAGAAAAAATGCATCACGGAGAAAACAGACAATGTAGGGAAAATAAGTAATAATTATTATTATTACCCTTTCAGACATACAAGAAGATGTTGTAACTATGAAATAAGAACAAGATGCTAAAATGAGGAACATGTCCAGAACAATAACAAAAAACCGCACTTGCATATTAAAGGTAAGATCTTGGGGCGCCTGGATGGCTCAGTCAGCTAAGCATCCGACTCTCAATTTTGCTCAGGTCATGGTATCAGGGTCCTGAGATCGAGCCCAGCGTCCAGCTCTGCACTGGGCCTTAAGATTCTTTCCCTTTGTCCCATCTGCACTCCCTCTCGCTCTCCAAAAAAAAAAAAAAGGTATGATCTCAGGAATATAAACTCACCAGAAGAAGTAAAAAACAAAGTCAAGGAATCTCCCAGAGAGGAGCTCAAGTATAAGCAGCAGGAAAATATCTAGAAAAGATAAGAAAATCATAGGACCAACATCCTCATAATAAATAATGGGAGTTTCAGGGAAAGAACAGAGAAAACGGGAGAAAATTTCCCAGAACTAAAGAAAATGAATGTCCAGACTGAAGTGGCCTGAATGGATGAACACAGACCCACACCAAGGCATGTGACAGTGAATTGAGAACCCAGAGGATAAAAATATTCCCAGGACAAACAAGGAAACTAAAAAAGTTACACACAAAGGATGAAGAATCAGAAAGGCATGGTCTTTGCCACAGCAGCACTAAAAGACAATACAATGGAGCACTGCCTTTAAAATTCTGGGGGAAAATTATTTCCTGCCTAGAATTATATACTTAGGCAACTTATTAAGTCAATTATCAAGTATGGGGAGAAAATAAAGATATTTTCAGACATGCAAGCTTCACAAATTTTACTTTCCCTCTAACGCCACCCCACCCCCATTCCTGGGGAGCTACTAGAAGTTGTCCTCCATTAAAGGCAGACAATAAACTAAAACAAGAAAAAGCATGGAACTCGGGAACTGGAGTCAAACTCAAAGAGGAGGCAAAGCGAAGAAAGGTCCAGATGGCAGCTGAGCACCAACCCAAAGCCAAGACCGGAGGAGGTGGAGGGCTCTGAGAGGCTCTGCTCCAGGATTTGTAACACCTACTGTATCCGAGAAAGGTGAATTGGCAGCGAGTACATAAAAAACTAAGTAGAAAGTACATTAAAACTGTAAGTATGTGGTAAAAATACCACCCTTATTAACTCCAGGGAAAACCAGAACTTACAGGAAAGGAAAAGCAATCTTAATAGAGTACATGAGTCAGATGTAATAGCATTTATATAATCATAATATGTAAACATGTATAAATACTGACCTGTCCAAAATTATGGCTACTGGGATGCTTCCGTGGCAGGGCTGGGGGAAGGGGGTAAAAGGACAGACTGTCACTTGCCACAGTAGGATAAGGACAGATCATGTCTAGAACTGAAAAACAAAGAATAGTAACATGAATGTGTGACTTAAGAACTGGAGGTAAATGACAAAAGAATCAGTTAAAAGATATGAGAGTGGCTGCCTCGGGTGAGCAGGAAATCAAGAGTGGGGACACAGAGTCGGGGGCCACAAAAGATTCTGTAACGCACCTTATAAAAATTTTAGCTCCTTTAAACTCCATAAGTAACAATACGATAACCATAAAAATCACATAAAGTTTATCAGAATGGAAATGATGGCTCAGAGGAGAAGGGGCCAAGGACCACGCGCACTAGAGGCTAAATTTCCATTCCGTGCGATTATACGATTCCTTACGTGATCACGACGTTGCCACACGTCACTCTGCTTTTTACAATTTTTCTAAGGTAGATGTATTGGTCATACACAGTGGAGGGGGAGAGAATTCCCTATTTGCGGGCAAAATATTACGGTTATTAGTCACATTAAAGTCTTAGACGTTCCATACTCAAAAAAAAAATCTATTTTAAAGCTTCTGAGAATAATACTATGTAGTATTAACATAGCCCCATGCTAAGCACATACCATTGGGGTCCCTAATCCCGTGGAAGTGATGTCGAATGAACTGCCTGGGGACCAAGGAACAATTTATTTTTGGTCAGCCTTAATCTCTTAATGAGGGATTCTTGCTGTGTTGAAAGGGAAAAGCATGATGAATGAGGGCTGGACTCCTTGTCAGTGTTTTCTTATTGTGGTTTTCTTTGGCGATTAATGTTCCAGGGTGCTGGGGTAAAGGAAACCTGCTCAAGAATGAAAAGTGGGATTTCTCACTGGGTCCTGTAAGAGAAGGCCTTTTCTCTTTCCTTTGCTTCCTTCTTCTTTTCTCTTTGTTTTTGGTTGGATTTGACACTGGAGGGACACAACTGCTAATGATCTATACAAGAACCTTGGCATTTATTCAAAGAAGCAATTTTATAGAGCCCTAGTAAAACAAATCACTGTAACCCTGGGGCTGATTTCAGTAATGGAAAGCACACTGGCCTAATCCTAGTTCCGCAAGCAACTCGCTGTGTGATCTCAAGCAAGTGGCCTAACCCCTCTGATCTCACTTTGCAGGTCTCCAAAATAAAGAACAAGTCCCAGCCTTTTTATCACCCAGAAATCACTCACAAGAGACCCGCACTTCTGTATAATGTGAGCCCCACAATGTGATTTAAAATGTTTTAGTCCCCACACACACACCTACCTCCCCATTTCTCTTTTCAGACACATAGGTGTCTGGGGCCATCACTGGGCTAGAAAATACCTTAGGGTCTTTCTCAGCTCTTTCAGTCGGTAACATTGGCTATCAATTATATTGGCATTGCCAGCAACAGAAAGATTCAGGGTTTCAAATAGGGCGTGGGTCATGTGCCCAGGAGAGTACTAGAGGGGGCCAGCATCTGCTCTGCTGACGTCAATGAGTTCCCTTTAAGGTCACAGTGTTCCCAAGATCTCTGATTAACCCTGAAGGGTGCAAAAAGAGACAACAGGCACGGACCTGTACTTTCTCATAGTGGAAGAGCCTTTGGAAAGTCACCTGGTTCAAAACTCTCCCACGTCTCTCTTCTCCAAGAGACTTGCCTGTGATCACCTGCCTGCTGAGGGACAGATCTACTGTCCTGACTCTTGACACAGAGTTGCTCTTTCACTTACAACTGAAAATTCCGCACAAAGGAAACAGGACAAAGCACCCTGAAGTCTCTCCTCTAGAGACAAACCGAAGGTTCTCAAAAGGCATCAAATTTGTCCCTTCAGAAATATCAGGAATCCTACTGATGACCCACAGTGAGGCTGTGGCAAGGAAATCTACAAATTCCTAGCATTTATTTTTGAATCCTATCAATTCAGATGCTATTTACAGTTATTTCATACTTGGAAGTTCCGAGAGCAGTCTATAGATTTATGTCTTTAACTAGGGAAAGGTGGGAAAAGAAATTAAGTTGTACTTAATTGATACAGATTTCATAGGACAGAAAATATTACAAAACATGGGATTCAGGCATAAAAAATATAATAAAACACGGACCTGCTATGAAAGGACCACAACGAGAGAATCACCCTGTACTCCCCCAAGGAAGTAATACACCATGATGCTTGGTGCATAATGCCTGGAATAATCCCACGAGCCTTGGAAATGCAGGTATATTTTTAAAAACAAGAACCCTAGCCCATTCTCTGAATCCCTAGAACAGCTTCCACCTTGTGCTCCAAATCCTCCTCCCCTTGCTGGATATATGGTCACTTTTTGTAGCCAATGGTTGAATTATGCAATCAAACCTGCTAAAACAAGCGCCCAAAATTAGATGCCAAGCACATAAGGCATGCTATTGGCAGAATCCTTCATCTGGTTCTCAAGTTCCCAGCTAACTCCACTGTCCAGAATTACTCAAGAGTTTAAGCTAGAGGATTCTGAAACGCGTGAGCGACGTGACTAAACACAGATGCAAAGACTGACACAAACCAAATGCAAGGCTGCTTGCTACACTGGGAGCCAAGAAATTGACTCCATGGCTTAGTGACATACTTTGACTCTGAGGAAGACGACAGATGAAGCCTGATGTATCTCATCTTCACAAAAAAGGGAGATATAGTAAGGAAACATAATATTAACATTGCCATTATTCACTAACAGTAATGGCAGAGGTGGCACTGGTGATGATGGAGAGAGAAGAAATGCATTCCTTAATCGAGTCAACAAATGTTTATTGAGCACCTCTTCAGGGAAGGCATTGCTCTAGCTAGCAGGCATGCAGTCATGAATAAACAGAGTGAAACCTCTGTTCTTAAAAAGCTTGCACTCTGGTCAGGAAAGACAGACAATAAGTAAATAAACAAGTAGAACGTATACTATGTCAAATGGCGGCAAATTTTATGGAGGGAAAAAAATGTCATGGAAAGGGTATGCTGGTGAGGGGCTAAGGGTTGCTACTCAGGCCTCACATTTGAGCCAACATCTAAAGATGTCGGTGAGGGTGTGGGCCATGAGAATATCTGGAAGAAGAGCATCCCAGACATAAAGAATGGGAAGTGCAAAGGCCCTGAGGTAGGAATGTGTGGGGTCTAACCTTCCATCATGTCTTGCCAGACTTTCTGTTTACTGGCTCCTAGCAGGCCTCTCTGCTTTCAGGCTCTTCCCTCCCTTCTCACACTCTCCCTCCTCTTATCCCTCCAGCAGCCAGAGTGATCCTTTAAAAAATCAAAGTTGGACTCTGTTGGTCCTCTGCTTAAAATTCTCAGCAGCAAACTAAAAACCAAACTCTTTACAGCGGCCTTCATGGTCCTCCCGAATCCTCCTGCTCCCACCCCTCCTTCCAAACCCAAATGTCCCTCACCTGCCAGACATCACTTCGACACACTTGCTTCCTCGCTGTGCCTTTGTAACACATCGCAGGACTTCGTTGCTCTCCGTGCTTGGAATACATTTAACCCAGAGAACCACACAGCTCACTAACTCACTTTTCTACTTTGTTAGCCGCTGCTTTTCAATGGTATGGAACGAACCTGGCATATAGCAGGTATTCCATATTTACCGAAATAAAGAAGCTGGCCATCTCCTTTCTCCCCAACTACACCATTGTAGTTGGTGTCGGCCAACACAGGGGAAAGAGCACAGACAGACAGACTTGGGCTGACATAGATGCCCTGTCTCCTGCTGGGAGGCAACGCCAGGCCCCCAACTTGCCAAGCAACCCGTCTCTGGTTTCATCAACCACTCTCCCATTTCCTTTCCTGCCACCCCTTCCATGTGGGGCCTCTCTGGGGGAAAGATGGAATTCTGTGGAGAATGCCCGTCACGTTTCAGCCTGCCCTCCTACAGCTATATTTATACATGCCTTTCTTCTAGTTTCAATGCAATGAACCCATCCTCTGACTGAACACAAAAGAACACCCCCATTCTTATTTTGTATCTCATTTTCTCCTATTTCTGCAAGACCTAGTTCCATCGGTCACCCCTTATTTCTCCTCTATGTCCAGCTCTCAACTCTTACAGACAATTCTTCATAGCCGAACGCCCACCACGGAACATACAAAACCCTCATTCACCACAGTTGTCCCCAGCTCTTCTCTGATCTATTCCATTCCACAGCCAACCGAAGAGACACCTACCGTCACTTTCTCCCCCTTCAAGCTCACGAAAGTCAGTTTTCCACCAGCCTCTCCCCACCTCAGAAACTGTTCCAAGCCACTGGTGACTTTTCCCTTGTGAAAGCCAGGGACATTCTCTGTCCTCATCTTACCAGACTTCTCGTAGGACTTGGCTGTTCAGGATCACCCTCTCCTTCCTGAAACTCATTTTCTCCCATCTCTCCATCCTCCTTCCCAGGGTGCTTCGTTAGAGGCTCTTCCTTTCATCTTGCCACCTTAGATGATGGCGCTCCACACAGCCATCTCTTCCTGCTGCTTTCCCTCACCCTCCTCATCTGAGCTGTCACTCAGCCTTTCCCACCGAATCAACTTAATATCACTTGGATATTTCCCAAGCACTCCAGCCACACTGCTGCTGCCCTGGTTTGGGGCTTGGAGGATTTTTTCTCCCCTGGATCAATCCAACAGCTTTTTACCCCATCCCATCCTCTATGTTGCTATCCATGAAAGCTTTTAAACATAAATCTGATCGCTTCTCTTTCCTATTGAAATCCCCTTGAGTTGCTGTACAATTTTCAGGGTAAAATCTAAACACCTTAGTACGACATGCCCTAAGTCCCTCAAAAACTAGCTCCTACTTCTTTCTTCACAGATTTGTAATTATTGTTCTACAGTGATGTAGAACTGCCATATTTTTCTTGGACACAGAAATAATTTAATTGCCTTTCTTGGTCAACACACTTGAGGCTAACTTATATGTAATTTTATACACATACAAACCAAGGTGGCTGTTCTTTTGATGTTATGGCTGTTAAATTATTTTTTGAGAATTTTCTGAAAAGGTATTTGGAGAGAAAGAGCACGTAGGCAAAAAAAGCTATCCCCTTCTGAACTTGTTACCATGAACATTCTATAATGGATTGAGTCCAAGCATTTCCCAGCGATCCCCAAATCCCTCTTTCTATTACATTAGTGAACACTGTACAGAGTCCATTTTAAAATGAAAATAAAATATAAAAGCCATTATCATAAGTGTTCCTTAGGAGAAAACACACACACACACACACACACACACACACACACACACATATATATACTGTTATGGTCAAAGAATAAAGGATTCTCTCTCTCTCTCAGTAGATTTCAGATGTATTTCAGATGTTTTTCCAGGTTAAAAACTCCTCTCAGGCAAAACTACCATTCTCCTTTCTCTCTTTTGAAAGCACTGAAAGTATATTAATTGATTAACTGTCTGTTTACCACTACTGGTCCAAGAAGACTTTTTCCAAAAAGCCTATCGGGTTTTAGGTTCATCATGAACACATAAGCAAGTGAAAGAGGGTAGCTGCTAAAGATTTTTTCAGGAAAGCCAAGGAGCACATCTTGATTTCAGCAAATAATCTGACAGTGTATCTTGACATTTTCTTACGGGTTAAATTGAAATATAGTACCACTGCACACATTTGCAAAAATGATGATATGTCATTTATGGCATACATAATATACGGCATATAAAAAGAGATTTATATGTCATAAAACACTACATAACCACAACATACTTATAAAGTCTTCCTACCTGGAAGACAGTTTCTAGTAGTATGCCACAGGGCTCTTTCACTGATCCTGTCCCATTCAATCTTTTCCTTCTAAATAATTAACATAAAGCCCTATAGGGACTACTCATCTAAAGTGACATAAAGTAGAAGAGATTCTCAAGAGGAATGAAATAAGATCAAACTGCCTCAGCCAACTTAAATGAAATTTAATAGGACTAAATGTAAAGGCATCTATCTGACTTAAAAAAAAAAAAAAAAAAAACCACAGAAGTATAAGGGAAGAGAATTCTGACTTTGGCAACAGTCCAAGTAAAAATAATCAACGTGAGTAAAACATCGATACTGAAATGCTAACTTAGCCTTACATCACACTGATGAAATAATCACCTATTTATTCATTTGGCAATTAGTTTTGCATCTACTGGAAGTCATAGTCCCATTCCCCTCAGCCCCATCAGTGTGCAGACCACATTTTCACACCAACATTAGTAAAACTGGAAGAACAGGGACAGAGGGGGCTCAGGAGGAAGCCCAGAATGGTAAATGTCCCAGGAGGGCTTTTCTCAAGTGAGAAGACTGAAAGGACAAGACAGTCATCTTTGAATGTATAATAATGAGGAGGGTGGTTAGCATTTCTTAGGGATCTAGACTATTGGTCAGGCACAGTATAATGTACTCTCCATTGTATCTTAATCCTATCAAGTTGCTATTATTTCTTATTTTACCAATGAGGAAAAGTAGTTCCAAAAAGATCATACAATGATTCTAAAATTCAACCAGCTGGTAAGCGGCAATGGTGGGAGTCAAATCCATACCTGATTCCAAAGTTTTGTCTCTAGAATTAATGCAGAAGGAACATGTTCCATCTGGTCCTGCATGACAAAAGCGAACCAAAGAGCAAAGTGACAATGAATTGAATTTCAGAGAAGTCTCATCACATCCGGAGACATCTAAGAATGGGGTGGAAAAGGGACAGTGATGTGCCCTTCACTGACCATATCCAAGTTCAATGTCCTGCTGCATCTAGGATGCTGTTGAGACATTCGTGACTCAGGTGACAAGTTGAAAAATATCATCTCTGAGATCCTTTACAGCTCTTAGACTTACTGATATGTAACAGATATTATTAAGAGCCATTTTTTAAAAAGTATATAAATATTTCCAAAGAGTTAGATGCCGCCCATGTTAAAGAGCCAGGCCCAGCGTTTTCTTGGAGTTGGGCATGGCCACTGTTTCATGGCATAGGTGGCTTCTTAGCATGCTAATAGGATTTGGAAACAAAACTCATTGTGCACAAGTTGCTAAAGCCTCCTCCATGAAAGCGGGGCAAAGGGAAACAGTCTACTGACATTCTGTGTGCTGACCTGGGGAGTGCCAATGTGGAACCACTTAACTTTGCCACGAAGACAGATTCCCTGGGACATAAAACCAAAATGAAACATTGTAGTGTGTGATTATTTACAATCTTATGCTAGACTTCCCAATTTTTGTCTGCTCAGCATCCACACAGCCCTTTGGGGGTTGGGGGAAGTAGTCCCAAGATTGGCAGGGCTTTCGCACTTGTTCCCTAGTTCAGAACCAGGGCCAATCAGATGCACCTGCCCCAGTTTTTGAATCTTAAGGGAGTGACACATCCCCAGGGATGGTGGGGTATTATTCACAGCATTGGTGTCGGCCCAATAAGCTGTGTATCCAGTGGCAGCCACGCTATGGTGGTATTTCTAAAAGCACGGTCCCTGTGACATGATCTTGGCTGAGCTCTGGCTGCTGAACATGCTTTGTGTCTTTTTTTTTTTTTTTTTTAATTGAGCCAATGAATTACCTAATATCTTTCCAATGAGACCTTTTTTCTAAGTTATCCATAACTTTTGCTGTTGTGTTTTGCAAGCAAGAACTAGCACACTTCTAACAGCATTACATCACAGAATGAGTTGGGTTAAATATCTGTTCTTCCCCCAATGTAGTAAAAAAGGATACAGGCTACTGAACCTAAAACTTTCTTCTAATATGCACCAAGATGTATGCTCTTCTAAAAAGCTTGCAACCCAGGGGTGCCCAGGTGGCTCAGTTGGTTGGGCACCCAGCTCTTGATTTTAGTTCAGGTCATGATCTCAGGATCATGGGATCAGGTCTTGTGTCAGGCTCTGTGCTAAGCGGGCAGTCTGCTTGTTCCTCTCCTTCTGTTCCCCTCCTCCCCACTCTCATGTGCTCTCTCTCTCTAAAGTATACAAATAAAATCTTAAAAAAAAAAAAAAAAAAAAAAAGAGCTGCCATCCCAGCAATACAGATAATCTCAACTTTCAAAAAATCTGCTACATCTATTAAACTAGAGGAGATAACAATTATACTTCTATTAATTAACTGTGTGATAAATTATGACTCACAGACTGGTTCGTTCATTCAGCACATATTATTGAAAGCCTCCTCTGTGCCAGGAAGAAAAAAAAAAGGAATGACTCCTAAGTAACCCTTTTGCTTTTCTTGGATCCACGTAACGAAAAGCAGGGAAGGCTGAAGGTAGGACATTTGTAACATTATAGGCATAGAAAAAAATAAATACATGCAAAACCTGTTAAAAGTCATATCATTTATTTGATGTTGCATCATACTTGACTTCATACAGACCTTACCCATGCGTTTAATTACACAGCCAGCACAGATGGGACTCACTGGTCCTGGTCACTTCCCAGCAGTTCTCTTTACACTTTTTACCTCCACGAAGGATTCTCACGAAGTCCTCAATTGTAACAGCAGGAACTGCTGTACCAACCAATTTTTGAGTAAGAACCTGGCCACCTGGAAAACCTTAGAAATGAAGGGTTCAAAAGATCTGTGTTTTCAAGGTAGTACCAAGCACCAAAGGTTACTGCACGGATTATTTTAACAACTCCGGGGAAATTTTTCTACATTATATTATATATTTTGCTTCTGGCAGAAAAGAATAAAAAAAATAGCAGGCAGTTAAATGGTTGCATCACTTCAACTACTGCCATACCTCTCCTAGAAATATTTCTATCTTGATTCCCTAGGTAGAAAAGTAAGTGGGTCTGAGTGGGGAGGTTATTTTTAGCACCTGCCTTCTTTTTTGAGAAATTCGTTCCTTTCTTGATGTGAATGATTACCAAGACCAGCTTTCAACTACAGTTTTAGATAAAAAATGAGCACATCACAGGAAAAAGTTAGAGGAATTTCAAATTTTTAAGATGGGCACTCAGCAAATTTGGTACCAAGTTCTGGGGAAGGGCTTGTGTGCTAACTTCCTGCCAAAAATATTTGCTGCAGCGATTCTCCAAGAACCATAAAAAGTACAAGTGATAAAACTGCAAATCAGTTCTGGGATGATGAAAGGTTCAGTTTTAAAGGAGGTCTTATTCCGGAAAGCACACACACATAAACACAGAGATGCGTGTGTGTATACTTGCCGGCGGAAGTCGCTGGGCCCAACTTTCATGTTTGCTTGAAGCCCGAACCTATGAAAATACCAGCAAAGTACTGAATCTAGTTTTGACCTATTCAAGGCCTAGATATAGGAAGAACAACAGCCACGCTCACATCTGCTTCCAAAATAAATCCGGTTTTGGCTGTTTCGGAGATAAAATAGCCACCAGCCCAAGTCTGACAAATGTGACAATGTTCGAGAAGGGGATAATCCCACGGCTGGATTCCCTGAATGATGTTCTATAAAAGAATGATGTGTCTGAATCTCTGAGACCCTTCACCTGAGTTCACCCACATGTACGGCTCCAACCTCAAAAAGAGAACTGGGCTTTAACAACCACACAGGTCAAGCCCAGTGTGCCTAACTCGGCTTGAAGTTCAGTAGTATGGGAAAGAAGAGGTGTTTTTAGAAAGGAAAAGTAAGAACTCTTTGACCCATCAGGGAACTTATCTTCCTCTTTTTCCAAGCAGGTGTCAAACAAAGTCAGGCGGCATTCAGAACGATCTGCTTCCACGAGGAGAAGGTAGCACCTAGCTTTTACTCAGTGGCTCAGCCTGGTCTGGGCAATTCAATTCAGCATGTATACACAACACATCGAGTGCTGGGCACTGGGCTGGGCTGCAGAAATCTAACACTGCCTTAGAGTTTAGGATGAGTACTAACCAGACCTCGTTTTACAGCGGCGGGGGTGGGGGGGCCTTTTGGGGCAAGGGCAAACCTCGCCTCAAGTGACTGACAGCAGAAGACAAGGTCCTATTAGAGACAGACGTATGTCAGGCCTGGCTGTGTAGACAGGCGCTGAGGGCTGCTCAGGAAGATGGCATCCTTTACAGTACTTGCCACGTGCCAGACATTCTACGATGCACTTACTAAGCAATAACTCACGTAACCCTCAACTAGGGTATCCAATAGGTATGGCGATCCTCCTTTGGGAAGAGAATGAGGAGACATTCAGGAAAATGAGGAGACACTGTAACATTCAGGTGTGCAGGGCTCCAAAGCCTGCGGATTTTCCTTTTTTTACCCAACAGTTAGATTTTTCTTTCTTTTTAAAAGTTATTTTATTTATTTATTTTTAAAACATTTTAAAAATTTAAGTTCAACTAATGAACATCTAGTGTATTATTAGCTTCAGAGGGAGAGCACGGGGATTATATATGACTGATGAATCACCAAGCCTGGGCATTTTCTCCTGTTGGACACAGCCTGCCCTGAGAGCAGATGTTTCAGTGCAGTTAAATAAGACTTTCTCATTCATCGGTACCTAAGAGCTCTACGGTGAGCTCAACCTGGTGCTCCATTCTGGGGGAACGCAGTGGTGATCAACAAGACACAGTCCCAGCCCTTCTAGAACTCGTGGTTCAGTCCTGAGGACAGACTGGGAGTCCATGTGGTAAGAAGGGAGGTTGAGAGCGTGTGGAAGGCGCATTTGGAGGCACTGGGGAGTCCTCAGGCATAGGTGACTTTGGCTGAGGTCTAAAGGACCTGGTTTACGCTGACTGTATCGGGCTACATCGGGGGTAGGTGGTGGAATGGGGTGGGGAAGGGCTCAGCGTAGAGAAGGTATTGCAGCCAGAAGGAGGAGGAGAAAGAGTGCAACCTATACAGGTCAACCAAAAAAGGCCCAGGACGCCTGGAAAACAGAGAACACAGAGCTGAATGTACAAAATAAAGCTGCAGAGGTGAGTGGGACGGGGAGCGGGCAGGCCCCTGCGGGTTGCTGCATCTGTCCTCTGTAGGGTGGGAAGGTCCTGAGGGATTTCAAGGGGAGGGGGGAGGGGACAATGGAAAACACAGGCCCCCATTTACATTTCAACACAATAAACCCAGGTGCCAAGTGGCCAGCTAGGGACAGATGTGATCACAATTTCCTAAAACAAAAATAACCCTACACAAGGCTAGAAAAAATTACAGCACAGAAAGAGGAAAAAAAAAAAACTCTACCCCTAACCCTTTCACCTAGAGAGAACCACCAGAACTATTTTCCTGCATTTCCTTCTGGTCTATTTTAATGGACTTTTTAAAAATGGGATTATTTTGAAGGGACACACTGGTATCCTTCCTCTTCAATTCTATTTGACGAATATTTCAATAACATGATTTTTAATGGCTGCATAATATTCCAGCATAATGACCTGTCTGCCTCAATTCATTTAACTGAGTCCTTGTGGTTGGCTTCTCCTGATCTGTACAGGTGTGTATACAAATCTTTTGCGAGCATCTGCGATGTTTCCTAGTGACAGATTTTTAGAGATGAGATTACTGAGCCAATGTGTTCAGCCAAGGTTCTTGACCCACACCTGCCAAAGTATTTCTACAAAGGGGACGCTCAGCAAATTGTCTTTTTGTTCTCAGGTCACTGTTGAACTTTTTCTTTTTTAAGATTTTATTTATCTATTTAACAGAGAGAGACACAGCAAGAGAGGGAACACAAGCAGGGCAAGTGGGAGAGGGAGAAGCAGGATGAGGAAAACGAACCCAGGACCCTGGGGTCATGACCTGAGCTGAGGCAGACACTTAATCACTCAACCATCCAAGCACCCTACTGCTGGCCTTTATCTCACTTACACAAGTGTGCCTCCTGTGTGAGCTGCTGCACACTTACATACGTGTGCCCATCCCCCCAACACCACCACCACCACCCCCCCCCCCGGCAAACTAGATCTGCATTGAGATTTAATGTTCAAAATAACCTGCCAGTTAAGAAAAACAAAATTTGGTACATTATTACTTCTAGGGAATACTGTTATTTATTCTTTGGCATGTTAATTTTAATGCTCCATCTAAAGAAGAAGTCCGGTCCCCACACTGGGACTTCTTAGTGCCACTATGCCCTAAGGGTTTTGTCCTGACAGGCTTGTCTTCACCTCACTGCAGATTCATTGAATATATGCAGTCAATTTCCATCACCCCATAACTTCCTGGGTGTAGTCCTGAGCTCCTCCTTCCACATGCCAAGCTCCCCTGCTGAGCCTGGATGGCTGAATCACTGGTGGACTGGTTTACAAACTCAGGGCTGGTAAAATCATTGCCTTTGGGCATCACCATCAAGCATGGTTAGTAGGCGTGAAGCCTGGTGCTGTGGCAGAAAGTGGATTAAACCGTTCCCTAGAACTCCAGAAACATCGGCAGAAGACAGATCATCCTAGCTTAGACAGATCTGGAGGACTACAGGCAAGGAAACCAGACTGGTGCAATGAAGCATTCCGTAACACACCGAGGTACTCACTCAATTGTGCCCAGTGCAGGGATTCCCAGTACCCCACTAACTGTTCACAGACCATTTTTTGGGTGCTAGGCCTGACTGGTTTATCAGGTTCTTCTGTCGTTTCAGCAGCTCCCACAACAGGGATATTGATAAACGTGAAAAGACTCGACTCAGGGAGTGATCTGAGCAAAGACTCCGAACTAGGCCAGTGATGGTGCCTTCTGTACATGGGTGATGGGGGGTGGTGGACAAAGTCCCTCTCTAGACTGTAAATTCTACAAACCAAAAGGGCAGATGTCTGTCCCTGTTCATCACGGTTTCCACAGCACCCACCATCCGCCTGGCACAGGATGGGCGTTCAGTTAATATCTGCTGAAGAAGGGAACACAAACTTACATAAAGCTATTTTAATAAGTAATAAAGAGAAGTGTCTGCATTTCATTCAGCATATAACCCCAGCACTCATCACGGGGCCTGCCACAAAATAAGTTTGGTAAGTGTTTGTTGCAAATAGCTAAGTCTTCTCCCTACAATTAAATTACCAGGATTAGGAGCCAAGGGAAAGAGACTGCCACCCACTGTCAGCCTCCCTGCCTCCGCCACCCACAGCTTACAGTCCCAAGTTCATGGCCCTGGGAACATCAGCCTTACCCTTCTGGGCCCCCGCGTTTTCCTGTACTCTCAATCATTAACAGCCAAATTCTCAAACCATAGCTTTGACAAGAGAAAACAAATAGCCCTCTGCTACAAGGTGTCATACAAGGTCGAGACTGCATGTGGATAGGAATTAAAGATACAGCATACACTGAAGGCATCTAACCCTGCCCAAATCTGCAGAAATCATGTCTTCATATGCAAAGTTCCTGATCAGACACTCATTAACGACCCAACGGTAAGAAGATGGATGCCTGATTCCCCAGTCTGCCCCCACGGAGCCACAGTCCTCTCCTGGATCATTCACAATTCCTGGGGCTGTCCAAACCAGCACCCTCCCTCACTCAGAGGTTAGCTAACAAGTGACTAGCTGTTCATTCCCCCCCCCCCAAGTTCCTTCCAGGGGCAGGGCTGTGGTTACTATGTGGCCCTCCTTGGGGAACTACACTTGGAATCTCCATGTATTTTCCCAGATATATTTTTATGCTGGAAACGATGGTGAGTTGAAACAGGTCCATCAGCAAGTACATTATGTCAGACAGATTAGGAGTTCCCTAGGGGCTACGTGAGCTAAGCAGACATGTGAACCCCATTTGTTTACATTTACTTATCGTGAAGGGAAAAACATGCTCCGGGTACTAACATCATTTGGGGATGCACATTCTAGGATGCAGACTGACCCTACAACTTCACACCCCTGCAGGGCCTGGGGTGAGCAGGTATATGGATACCACAGTGATATGAAGAAGCAGAGTCCATCAGCTGGCCCCAAACCCTGCCTTTGACTCTTGGAGGTCTGCCCACACAAGCCCTATGTCCCATTTGTAAACTTCTCTTGGGGTGGGGGGCGTGGGGAGGTTAAAACACAGGATCTAATGGAGTTCCCCAGGTGGTGGGCCACACTTCAGACCAAAATGAAACCCAGGCATTTCGCTGCTGGGAAGAACATTTCCCAACCCTGGGCATGAAACTGCTCAAAGACTTCCCACCCTCCTTCCTCATTCAACCCTTCCCGTTTCATTAAAAGCTAAACCAAACACACAAAACACCTCTCCCTTCTGGGATTGGCCCTCTTCTTCTTCCATCAGCCTTGGGCCTGGGTCCTGCTCCATCGGTCCTTCCCCTCGGCTCTCTGGGCTCCAGCTCTGTCTTCATTCCCGTGACACATCTGTGGGTCCCTGTTTTCTTCACGCTATCTCCCATTTCTCTAGGGCAGCACCAGCAGCCGCAACAGGTCACCCACAATCACAGCAGTGGGCCACATTCCCTCTCCCAGACCTTCCCCAGCAACGGTGGCGTTTGCCACGCAGGCCATAGGGCGGCTGTTCCAGAGAAGCCTCCCACGGATGGCTTTCCTTCCCACTCCCAGGATTCAGATAGGTTGGTTGGTTGGTTGGTTTGTGGGTCTTTTCAGTTTATTTATTTGTTTGTGCTTTGAAGGGAATGAAGCATGCTCTCCTTATAAATATGCTGTTTTCCTCAAATGCCCTCCTTTTCCCGCTAAAACTTTCTTTCTGAAAGCCCTACAAGCCAAAGCATAAGAAAAGTGCTCTGAATATCAGCTTAACAGGACTCAGCCTGTATACTGAGCCTCAGTATAGTCTCCTTTAAAAGCGCTCACTGCTGTCAATTATCTCTTTGTTACAAGCCACATCAAAACTAGCAGATAGCAACAAGACCATGTATACTTACATTTTGAACACAGACAATGCTAACCTTCTAGAACTGAAACTGCACAATAAGGAAACCAAGCTCTAAAATTCGAACTCTGTCCTGTTCATTCTGCTATCACTTCAAGAATGTTTCCATTTTCCACTGGAACAGTCCCAACGCTGTTGATTCTCAGGCAAAAAGATCTTTATTAAAAAAATTAAATATATATAAATATATATTGCCCTTTTGACGCTTGCTGAGCTAAACAAAAATTGTATGTCAACAAAGTGACCTTAAGACATAGAAATGACAAAGGAAATAAGATCAAGATTTCTCGTACTTAAATCTTGATCAGGGGCCTTCCTAAAACCAATCTTAGAAGCAGCATTATGATGTGGGCCACCTAAAGATCTTCCAACATCGTGATCCTAAAATAAAAATCTTTAGACTTTTTTGTTAAAGACAGACCACAGAGAACTGCGAGACTTGAAGCTTAAACTGAGCACTATCGGTATTAGGTGTTCTTTTTGTTCTTGCGAAGTTTGGTAAAGAAATATTCTAAGGAAGTGGTAGAAAGAAGCTGCTGGTTTGCATTAGTCTATATCAAGTTCATAGTTGCCTTTTATAGGAAATGTGCAATCACTTACTTCCTTGACGCACAGTGGGTTTAACACCCCCACAACCCTAGGAATAAATTCCCTAGAAAAGAAACTTCCCTTTGGGGGAGAGACTGGTCCCCTTTAAGTGTATACAACAGAAATCATTACCCAAATCACCAAGCACCAATCCTTCTGAGGGCTTGGTTACGAAGAATCTCACTCCCAAGGGTACCTAAGCTAAGACACCGGCATAGACCTGACCGCGGAAAGCCGTGTTCTCTACTCTGACACCTTTGACGGTTGAGTCATAAGATTCCCCAGGGAAGAGGCACATGAAATTACCAAATTACATAATTGTTCTTCTGAATTCACAAATGTTCTCCTGTGGTTTAAGATAAACGAGTGCTGATTCTCCAAATTAATAACTTTTTGTAACCAATGCTCCAGAAAAAATGAACTCTTCTGCTGGCTGCCCAGCCTCCAAATTTTGGTTGTTACATTCACAGATTAATCTTTAATAGAGATGACTCCTACCTCCTACTTTTTAGGTGTTTGAAAGCCTGCATGCACACGATCACAGCATTATCACGCCTTGGATGGTGACGGGGTTGGCAAACTATACTCTATTCCACTGGCTACCATTTTCACTGCCAGTGTGTCATACTCGGGGCTTTCTGTATCAATGGATGACTGACTATCAGAACTGGTGAGAATCAAACAATCTGGAAAATAAGGACTTCCAAGGCAGTGTAAGAGCTGGGTCTGAAGACCAGGTTTCCTGACTCTAAGTCACACTCTTGCTCCACTATCCTACAGTTCTCTGCCGTAAAAGCCTGTTGAAAGCTGTATGAGTTGAGCTGGAATTCAAGAGAACAGCATGCATACTCTGAAGAGTCTTGATTTACAGAGGAAGTCAAGTGGCTAAATGGGGCATGTCACCAGTTGTATCAGTGGAAACTTCAGGAACAGAACTCCACCAGGAAGGGGAACATACATCCATATTCCTTGATTTCTTCCTCTCTATTTGCTGTAAGCATCCACTTTCTCATGGGAACCTAGAGCCTGGTGCATAGGGCTGTCCCGGGCACCATGTTGATCTGTTACCATGGATATCCCTCTGGTAACATACAAACCTGCCACCAGTCCAGACACACAAGTATCTCGTTCTGACTCCCAGAAGGATTGCTCTATACCCCCGACTCCCACCAGCTTCAAGTTTGCATCTACTAGGATTTAGCTCTAAAGGGTTTGGAGATTGACTTTTAAATGTCATTAAAAATGTCAATAAATGCTCATTGACAAGGAAGGACGTAAAGGAAGAGGTAGCTGAGGATTTTAAAGCAAGCAAGTTAGCATGTAGCAACTTCTTCCTACGTTTGAGTTATGGACTCAGTTACTATATTATTTAACAAAGGAAAGTAAAGTGTGGAGGGGGACACCACTGGAGCTACTATTAAACACTCATTGATCATCTGCAATGCACTGTTTACACAGTAGCCAGCTCATTGCTGTAAACTGTGAGATGTTAAAGCATTACTTGGTGTTAATCCCTATAAAGCCTGGCTACATTTTCAGACACTGGAGTTCCTATATGTGTCTGGCCGATGGCAGTGCTGCCACGATCAGTCTTTAATGGGAGAGACAAATGGACTTGATGTTGGGCATTAGTTAAAGCATGTCAGTGTCACTTTGGGTCTCATGCAAATCCACTGGACCATCCAGGAGATACAAAGTAGCCATGACTTATTCCTTATTCATGGAAGTCAAAAAGGCTCTCTTTAGCATCAAAGCTACATTTGTAAGTGAAACCTCTATATCTGTCTAGAAGAAAGTCTATTTTAATTTCCCCTAGATCTTAAGATTGTGACAGGGCAGGTGGAAGGAGGAGGGACTCTGGTTTACCATTATGCTGATGATGGCTAGGTAGGGCTTTCCCCACTGGGAATTCCCAGGAGTCATGGGACAAAGGCTGGAACTACCATGTTTATGTTCAGAAGCCTCAGGCTTTGGGCTGAGCCAGGATCACACAGAGCCTTAGAGTCCTCTGGTTTCCCATAAGATGGGCAGAGACAACTCCAGCTTCCAAAAAGTACGAGGTGAACAAAGAAGGTGGAGCTTCCTTTCTCTGCATGCCCGGAATCGAAGCTGGGCCACTGCCTCAGTCCCCTGGGGTCTTGATGGTACAGCACATGGGAAGACACAGTCAACCCCCAACATCCAAGGCCTGGGTGTCTGAGAGTTCTCAAGGCTCAGTAGGCTTTGTTCCATTTCCCCACATCGGCTCGCTTACATATGGTCTAAGGAGCAAGGAATATTAAAAAAGAAGATCCAACTCAAACTTACTAATTAGCAATTTCTCTTCTGAAAAATGTGAGTGGAAAGGATATTGAATTGCATCTACCCGTCAGTCACCCTGCTCCCTTTGGCACCTCTTCAGCTCCTACAACTCCTCTGCTAATATGATCTTTCTCCTCACGTACTCCCCCCGCCCCTTACAGTGCAGCCTGACAGCGCCAAGTTAGAGAAATGGTCAGGGACTCGCAGCACTGGGGATGCTAAGAGAGCGCAGGCCCGCTCTTCTTCCAACCCTCCTCCCACCTCTCATTTCCAAACAAAATCAATAGTAAGTCAGTCTCTTCCACATCACCCCCTACTTCCTCACCAGAGGAGTGAAGGGGCATGTCAAAGTATAGATTTGGTCATAATGTTTCAATAGTACTTTTTTTTTCTTCACACTTTAAGTCTAAATGGGGAATATATTGAATAATGAAGAAAAAGAACGTTTTCAAAAGACCCCCACTGGCTGCTGGAGGCCAATGAAAACATGAAATAAGTGATTTCATTTCTCTACAGGAGGGATGACCCCATTTCTCCCCTTACCCTGAGCTCGAAACACCACCTACGTAGTGTTTTTGCTATATATGCCAAAGAATAACTTAGTACTTTGAATCTTTTATTATTAAGTGCTATCAAAATCCTGTTTTCCCCCTCAGATTTTCTTTTGGGTATCACTTTTAAATATAAGTGAACTTTAAAAATATTTTGGCTTTAATTGAAAAATAACTTTCAAAATCTATATTCCTGGGGCACCTGGGTGGCTCAGTCGGTTGAGTGTCCGACTCTTGGTTTTGGCTCAGGTCTTCATCTTGTGGCTTGTGGTATCGAGCCCCATGACAGGCTCCATGCTCAGTGGGAGTCTGCATGAATATTTTTTCTCTCATCCCTTTCCCCACTGCTGTGCTCTCTCTCTAATAAATAAATAGATGTCTTTTTTTTTTTAAATCTATATTCTTTAGGGAAGAAAAATGAGATTAACAATGGGAACAAGGAGGAGAAATTCTGGAGCTATTTATATTTACCAGAGTAAGTGACAAATTAGAAAACTTTGGACTTAAACAAGAGGACACATACTATAAGCTTACTTGTACAGAGGAAAGTTAATAAAATCAAACAGAAATCAAGAAAAAAACACCATATCTTCTGTGAAGATTTAGATTTAAAACATATTCTTACAAATTTCTGAGATATTTATCTCTTGTGATTATTATTCCACTAGACACAGGAGTCTCAAGAAACACGAGTTTTGTTGAATGATTATCCAAGTTTCTGCTTTCGAAGATTGAGTCCTTGTATCCCCAGCACTGAGGACAGTCTTCAATCGATGCTTGTTGAGTAGAACAAGATTTGAATTGACTTCAGAACAACCCCCGGCAGCCACACACAATAATTCCAAAGAATTTCACAAGGAAAAGAATGCAACGTGGCACTAGTCATTTTCCTTAGCTATCTGAAACATGACCAGCATGGCCATTCCTGTCTTAACTGATAAGGTGTGGTCAGAGCTGGCCAGTGAGGTCCCAGGCCAACTTGGCCCTTGGATGAACCTGAATGGGCTTTTTTCCAGAGGTGAAGGGCACGGTCATGTTTGCTCAGTTTATTGCCCACGTATAATATTGTCCACAGGGTTTTCCATGAATACAAGAACCTGCCATTGCAGGACCAGAAGGTCAGTGCTGTTTCTTTTTGGGGGCCTGGGACAGGTTGGACTTTGCTTCTAAGCACTGAGGTCAACTTAAAATGGTTGACAACACAGCTGGGCTGCCAAGACGGAGGACAGGTTCTGGAGCAGATCAACTTGGGTTCAAATTCTGGCTCAACCACCAACCAGTTCTGTGGTCTTGCCCAGTTTCTGTATCTATAAAGTGAAGATAGTATCACCTACCTCTCGGACTCGTTGGGAGAATAAAGTTAATGAGACAATTTATGAGAACACTAGGAACCCACAGCACACACCCAATAAATAACAGCTGTTTACACAATGCTTAGCCTGTCACCATTTTGCAACTGTGATTTGATACACATTATCGAATTTTTCTAATACCTCCGTTTTCTCAAATCAAAATGCTGAGAAAACATGCTTCAAGGCAAAGTCACTAAGAGTCCTTCCCTCATACCAACGGAAACTGGAAGAAGAATAAGTCCTTAAATTACAGACCAGCACATACTAAAACCTGACCGGTGACCAGCCAACATTGCGGCCTCTCTCCTAGAAGCCTATTTGGACAAACATACCCATGATGGGAATGGCTTCAAGGAACAACCATTTGGAAACCTGCTGAGCACCCCCTGGGGCAGCTGAGAGAAGGTAAATCAAAATCCTGAGACAAGTTCTCTTGAGGAAACCGCCATATTCAACCCAGGATCCTAGTTATTTTTATGTCAGCATTCACTCTGCTACACCCAAAACCAAACTGTTGCAGCAGACATACTGTGTACTCATTTTTTTCCTGTTTTTATCAGGTATGCTAATAAAAAATACCTAGATTTTTGATGCAAGTTTCTTCACCAGTCAGGCTGTTAATACGGTGACTTGTCCTTCCTTGCTCTTTAGAATAAATCCTATACACAACCGCCAGAGGCCAGGACCTCTTAAAATTGCTTCTACAATGTCAGAATTGGATACAACTTATTAAAGTCATAGAGTCCAATTTCCCCCAATTTTACAAATAAGAAACTGAGGCTCATCATGTTTAAATGGTTCCCTTCAAGCCACAGAGCTACTGAGTGACAGGAGGATTGAACCCTGGCCTCCTGGCCCCAAGTTCAAGATTCTTTCTGTGGCCAAAAACTTCATCCTTTGGACTCCCCACAGAGTCCAAGCATGTGTACTCACAGAAAATCTGTATTAAATACTTGCCAAATTGACTGTCAAAGTCTCCAATCTTGCTCTTTCAGCCTAAATATTTTATTTCAATCCCCAAAGATCTCAATCATGCCTAAATAAGGAGTGCCATTTGGCAAAGCCTTTGGAGGAGTTTACAGAGTGTTTTTGAAATTATAATGTAATTTCCTCACAAAGGTATGTAAAGGGTTTTGCTGTACCCATTTCAGAGATAAGGAAACTGAGGCCAGAAGTTAAGTGACTTGTCCAAGGGCACACTGCTCATCGTCTACTGCTAGAGCTGGCACTTGAACTCGGACATCTGGTTCTAAAACTGTGCCATTTCCCTTCCTTAGGCTAAGACTAGTTAATTCTGATCCACAAATGATACAGCCATCATTGTTTCTCCTAGTCTTTTCCACTGAAAAAAAAAAAGTTACTTCACAAGGCATCTTCATGTCAATGTAAAAGATGCAGGCTGACTGAACCACAGAAGGCGATGCGTTCAGGTATAAGGACATCCTTTGCGTCAGTGCGGACCTTCATTTCCTCCCACAAAGCAAAGACTTCAGACCCAGCTCCCCAGACCAGAACAGCACTTGCATGTACCACGTACAAGATTTGAAAGGCCAGCCCAAGGAAATGCCTGCATTTTTTTTTTTTTTTTTTTTTTTTTTTTACCCCATTGCTAAAGACATCTTCAATCACTGTTTGTGTCGGTGGGGGAAAGAAAGAGGTCATTTCTGTGAGTCTTAGCAGCATGGGGCTGTGACATAACCTGTAAGGCCTCCATGTAGGTCAAGGATGGGCGAAGCCACAAAGCAAGGCAGCAAGACATGTTCCAAACCTCCTTGCCGGCTGCTCCCGGGAGCGGTTAAAGATAGAGATGGTGGCAGCTAATGGCGGGGGTGGGAGGAAGGGAGAGGAAGAAGGCTGTGAAGGAAGGTGCGGGGGGACGGATATAATCCAGCATACAGAAACCTGTCAGGATGGGATTTATTTTTGTTCTGTGAGGGAGTATAATAGGGCTTTGCCTGTACTCTCACTAGCTGTTTTGAAGTGAACCCGGCTGGTATGTCTTTAATTTGTCATTTCATTATGAAACTGTTTCCCTTCCAAGAAGCCTTCAAGTCAGGAAGCTCTGTCTGCCCACACAGGAAATTCCTTTGCTTCAACTTCCCCAAAAAGGAAATTTCCCTCAGAAGTGAGCCCAGCATATGCCTTTGAGCAGAGCTGTTTCAAGAAACTTTGGCAGCCGAGTCCTGAAAACACCCCTGGCTTTCTGCTGCTGCTGGGATGTCGGGATAAACAGTTCGGCTCTCACCCCGGGGGGTGGGGACCTCACTGAAACTGGCCCTGGCCCACCCCTTCCTCCCTCTTCTTCATTCTCCTGTGCCCTCTGGCCCCCCATCCTGTGTAACAGTGAGAGGCTCTAACTCTCCAAGAGAGATTCAGTGCCTTCTCTTCACGGAGAAATGGGCCCATCTGTAGACCACCCCCACCCCAACCAAGCACACATAAACACGCTCACAAACAGGCCCCCACAAGCATCCAGGGGTGCTGCAACACAAAAGCACCTCTCTCTCTCTCTCTCTCTTTTTTTTTTCTTCAGTTAAAATGTTCTTAGTTTTAACAGATTTGGAAAATCTGGACAACTTGGTTTGTGTGCAGGGGTGGGGCGATATCGGAGCAAGGGATTCTGGTCTCACTCTAAATATTTTATTTTTATGTTTCCCACATCTTCCCAGTTTTTTCATAAATCGCATTTGCTATCATGAACACTTACACAAGGAGGGCCCCCTGAACTGCATTTCCATAGCCGTACTTACTAAATGAAGGCACAGCTTATTTTCCCTTGTGGGCCTACTATGTGCTAGGTACTGCTCTAGGTGCCTGGGAGAAAACAGTATACAAAATGGGCAAAAATCCCTGTCTTCCAGGGTTTAAGTAGTTTAAAAAAAAAAAAAAATCAGATCTGGCCTTTGAGATGAAGCAGTATTATCATGGCATAATTTACTACCTTTGCCTGAAATCAGAATAATGATTCTCTCACAGCAAAACAGGAGGTTTACAACCTGGAGCAAACTGGAGCAAAACACTAACTCTTGTTTTCTCATGGTCCCACACACTGACTTGAGACCTGTCACCGAAAAGACTGCAGTATTTCAAAGGAAGAGGGTGCAAGAAAATAAAGCTTCTAAAGCACGTATGTTGCCCAATTCTCTTTTATCAAGGGTGGTAGATTTTTTTTTTTCTGCCCAAACTTCCCCCAGTGAGTATTTTAAGGAAAACATGGACGGGAAAAATATCTCAAACCACAGCCTTGTAAAACTAATCTCTCAGACATATTGTGAATGACTAAGTGGGTGAGTGCCCGGAGCAGCTGTGAAGTGAATAATAATATATAGTATTTTCTGAAGCTTCTTAGCAGAGAGGCATATTAGCTGGAAACTGCCAGACACTTAGTTAAGTTTTTAATTTTCCATTTCAAATCACTTGATTAAAAGAAAAAAAAAAAAAAACTGAGTGTGTGTGTAAAGGAAACAACACAGAAACCTAACGCACAAAAAGAGGGAGTGGGATTGAACTTTGAACCCGAAGAGCAGGGACAAAGAGAGACACAGACAGATGAGGGACTGAGACAGCCCTGGGTCCTGCGGATTCGACTGCACTAGAATGGCAGAGAGACAGAATCTGATCTTATTACGCTATTACTGTGCCAGGACTCTGTAAGAGATATTGTTTACCAGGAAACAGAGCGATATTTAAGGGACTAGTGAGAATCATATAGTTCACTGAAATCTGAATATACTAACCCTGAGGTACTGGGGTTGTGGTAGATATTTTCCGTGGAGTGGATTTTTAATTTTATGTTAGTGAGTTATTTTATTTTTCCAAAATCCATGAGGTTTTAACCACAGTTGAATCTCATAGGGGGACCCAATGTTATTTTTCATGTTCATAAAGAGAATGGTCTAGGGAATAGGCCTATATTTGGGAGGGAGAGTGTGGAGCGGAGTCTGAGGAACCTGCTCTGCCAACTACCAGCTCTGTGACTCGGGCCAAGTTCCTTAACCTCCTTCAACCTGACTTTTCATCAGTGAAGTGGGGATAACAAAACTCGCCTCTGGGGCTGTCGTGAGGATTAAATGATAAAATACATGTGAGAAGTGCCATCCATAAGCACTCAATAAATGGCAGATATCACTCCATACACAGAGCTATGAAGGATCTTCCTCCCAAATTCCACACGCCCAGTACTTAAACAAGTCACACACCTCTGGCTAGCTCCTTTAAACTCTCGGCAAGTCAAGATTTTCCTGACCACTTCAACTTGAGACTTGGATTAACAGGCCCTTTATAATAGGAGCATGGTGTTGGTGTTACAATCAAACACTCAGTCACTTCAGAGGCAAAGACGTTTCGGTTAAGAATGGCTGAAAGTCTTCAGGTTCAGATTAGAAATTCTCTCATCCTCTCAAGGCAATGAAGACAACTTGCATGTTCTCAAGGTGACCATGTGCCAAAGGAGGTCCAACTTGGTTCGGTCAATACCGACGCTGGCAATGTCTTGAGACCAACAGCCAGACATGGTAAATATCAGATTACTCATCTTGGTCTCAGAAATCCAGGTTCACTATGTTTTGTCTAAATCCAGGGGCCTGGATTTTCCACCCAATTTTACATCAGTCTTCTCCATGAAGAAGGCCAGGCCCAAGCAAAATTATGGAGTTTTTCCTAACTCTATACCCTCCCTTGACCTCCATGCCGGCTGTGGTTCTTCTATTTCAAAAGACTCAAGAGACCTGATAAACTAATTTTCGTTAAGATATCAGGGACTTAAGGAGTTAATTATCACTCTCCAAGGTACTAACTGTTCTCCTACCAACTTAAACAAAAAAGTAGAGCTTGGTGGAAATAATGCCTAATCCAAAAGGAATGTATCTTAACAGTGGAACTTCAGACATCATGGTAGCTCATTGCCCTCTTAAATCACTGTGCCTGGGTGACCCCATATCCTCTGTCAAAGCATAACACTGGCCCAGTTCACAACTATAAACCCTCTGTCTTAGAGCCACAGTAACATCATTGGGACCATTAAGAGTTTAGAAGGCCAGCCACTCTCTGACTCACAATACTCCTTTAGGAAGCGAAAAAGTAGGAGACAGGAGGAGACTGCTACACAGCTAGATATATACAACGTCAGTGCTATGAAACCCAGTCATATTTCTTCGCTTTCTTTTCCTGGATCACTTTGAGTAATAGGAATCACTCCAGAAGCTCTGTGAGGCAGATCTCTGGAATAATAGTTACGAAACTATATGAACCAAATATACATATACATACATGCTCACTTGAATTCCTCTGAAGTAAAATTTCTCTTTGCCTAAGAATCGAAAGAAAAAAATTTTCCCTTTTACAAGGTCCAAACAAATTTTACATCTGTTTAGATTTCTGTGGGCCTCTGAAGTTCCTCTCAGCATGATCAGAGAACTAAAAGTGTAGTTTAAAAGGACATTTATAACCCATGGCTCTCGAGCGAGGAATCTCTCTCAGGGAATTTCTGCTTTTGTGTTTCTAAAAGATCTTTGAATAAAATCCCAAATATCTGGGTGAATATTTGATTCATGGCCAAATTTTAAAGGCAGCCAGAGTGCCGCGCAAAACGCCTGACACAGAGCTGTAAATAGGGGAACGAGAACTATCGGTTTAGGGTGGGGATTTCGCTAGAGGGCTTCACCACCAGCTCGCACAAGAAGTGAAAAGGGTAAGTGTGGGAGTCAGAACTATGAGAACGCTGGTGTGGAAGAAATCAGAATGAGAAAGAAAAGAAACCTTTTTTTTCTTCTCCCCCACTTTGTTCACTTGTAGTAGGAAAATCTGCCCAAGTCAGAGGAACCTTCCGCCCCATCAGAAAAACAGGTCTGTGAACTCGCACCGCCTTTGGGCAACTTCCTCAACTAAGGCATAGGAGGAGGAAGAAGAAAGAGTCATTTTATTTCCTCAAGAGGGCTGGCACCACGTCATCTGCTCGTATTTATTTCTTGACAATGAGTTCCTAATGTTGGTGACCTGAGAGCTCCTTAAGGAGGCAAAATAAAAGCACGCATCAGCTTTGCTCAGGAATTACTGATGCCTTGGGCAATTCTTTTCTCTTAGATCCTATACCCCTTCTTCAGACCCTGAGGCAGTTAAGTAGATGCTCTGAGTAAGGAGTTCAGGGCCCCTATTTAGAAACAGTTTCTTGGGTGTGAGTCTTCATGCCCATGGGATGGTGTAAGTGTCACTGATTCTCTTTGCTGGCTGGGGCGGTTGGAAATGTACTTTAAAGCTCAGCATCAAAGCCTTCACTTTAGAAGCTGAAAGCCTTCATTCCCTTGCCAACTGTGCTTTTTTTCCCCCATAATTAATTAATGCAGTATTAATTGTGCATGTGCTAGGAGGCTGGCCGAAGGAGGACAGCGTGGCCCTGTCCATGCAGATCAGCCGGCTTTGTCAAGCTGAAACCCAGTGGGCATCTACAGAGGGCGCAAAATGCAGATTGCCATTTTTACAGGTTACAGGAAAGGCAAACGTGCCTCAAGTTGCAGAGGGGATTCCCACAAACTGTGCAGTTGGGGTCAAGTAGGTAGTTACCAGAAGCCACACCTGTGCATAATACACTGGGCAAAGAGCCAGCTAGCTCACAGTTCTCAGGGCTATGAGAAATAGGGAGCAGGCCTGAGATCAGAGAGAAGGTTCCTGGGACCCCCATGTAAGGGGCGAGTGGCCGCAACAGCCTTCAGAAAATCTGCTGGGGAACTGCCTCCATACCTGATCTCGACCATGGGCAATGGGGGTAAGTGTCCCATAGTACCAGGCGTTGAGAATTTCCCTATTTCCTTGCAAGAGGGCATCTTCACAAGTCAATCACAGCTACAGCAGGGAACAGTTTCCTGTATCACTGAAATACCACCATTGAACTAAAATTTGATGTTGAGTTCTCAAAGTCAAGTGAATGATCACGATACTTAGCGTCTATAAATAATGCTCCACTGCTAATCTCCCTTGTATTTCTCTCTGTAATCAGAGAACAAATAAAATGTTTGGGCTGTGAAGGACCAGGGGAATCATATACTCAGGCTACTCTGCTTTATGTACACAGAAACTACAATCCTGGGAGAAAGAACAGATTGTTTGGGATGACCCCTGCCCCCTGCAGGGAGCACGGTGGGCCAATGCTCAGAGGACCAACCCCGGACAAGTGCACTCCCTATTCTATTACCCTGTGGTAGACTTTCCTGGAACATATGCCGTGTTGGTAAACTGAGGCACTGAGATATCATACAATTTTTCTGAAGCATGTCAGACTAACAAAAGTATTAGGAAGTGAAAAACTTTATTTCGTGAACTCATTATTATAATCTCTGAGCACATCACCTTTCCTGCTGTTTTAATCATCTGGGAGGTAGATCATCCCTTTTTCACTTAGTTTTTTGTCTAACATTCCAGAACTTATAGAGGTACCTGAAAATATATTACAAATAACCATCTGCATAGAGGACTGAATCTGAACATTTTTCTTCTGCTTCTTCACAACTTAATTTAGTTTATGTCCCTCATTCTATCCCTTTGGCCCTCCTTGTCTGTAATTTATAAAAATTTCCTTTGAATTAAAAAAAAAAAAAATCAAGCTGTTAGCTTGGATTTTCTCCTTCTAACCAACAGCTTTTTTTTTTTTAAGATTTTATTTATTCATTTAAAGGTTTTATTTAAATATTTTAAAAAGATTTATCTAAAGATTTATTTATTTTTAAAAAGATTTATTTAAAGATTTTATTTATTTATTTGAGAGAGAGAGCTTGAGAGAGGAGAAGGTCAGAGAAAGAAGCAGACTCCCCATGGAGCTGGGAGTCCGATGTGGGACTTGATCCAGGGACTCTGAGATCATGACCTGAGCCAAAGGCAGTTGCTTAACCAACTGAGCCACCCAGGTGCCCTAACCAACAGGTTCTAACCATAACTTCTATCAGCTCCTAATGAAGCAGCAACCAAGTGAAGTGACAAAAAGCCTAAGCTTTGGGCTTCGATCTGGATTTAAATCATGGCCCCTTCACCCTCTCTCTGTGTGACCTTCAGCAGTGATTTACCACCCTGAGCCTCAGCTACAGATACAGACATAATCTACCTTGCACCATTAGAGATCATTCAGTGTAACATACGGAATGGTCCTGGCGCCTACAAAGTGCTCAATGAACAGCAGTGACAGTGATTCCTTTTCCCATACATTACTGCCCCAGAAATTCTTTTAGAGTGGCATCTTATCCACAGTTGGCCTCAGAACGGCTCCTAAGGAGAAGCAAACTGGCAAATGGGGTATGACCACAAAAAGAGAAACTCACTGGCAAAGATAAGCCTGGAAAACAAATGGGTGATTAAATCTTAATATTGTGACTTCTTAGGGGGAGCTACTACATAGATTGCCTGCTACTCCTGTAATTTTTCTTAAGATATTATTATCCCACGACTTCAAGACTCACCTGGGTGCCTTTTTTTTTTTTTTTTTTCCTTACTGATTGTTAGAAACCTTCACCCTTCTCAGTGAACCACGTCAGCTCATGCTCCTACCCCAGAGCAGAGAATCCAGCCTCCTTGAATTGCTGAAATCAAGCATTTCCTGCATAGCCCCACCTGGGTTAGTCTTTTGCTTCCAGGCATCTCATCTGCAGCCACCACACATCTCCAGCTCTTTATCCAGGACCTAGATCTGCAATCTGCATTTCTATTACTGAAATCCTGGAGCTCCATTTGAGGCTATTTCTATCCATGATCTAGAGGAAACAGAAATAGAGTCTAATTTCAAAGGAATGGAGTTTAATCCACCTACCCGAGATGGAAGCAGGAACTATCAGCGCAGGGTAACTAATTATTCTTGGGAATTTACAGACAGCACGTGGCCAGAGCCAGGGACAGTTTCCATCTCTCAAACACTGCTCTACCTTGCTTCAGAAGGGATCAGAAGGAAGAAGCCCCAGAACACATGTGGACGGTTCAGGCAACTGACACAGGATCCCCCTATGGCAACAGTGAACTCAGTAACACCCACATGTCTGTGGCAACTTTCACCTCCAGAAAAACATCAAGATGAGGTGGTCAAAGTCAATCCTGTCAGAAATCCCAAGAGCCTGGGCTGCAGATAAGATTTAATTTGGGCGTCGGGGCGCCTGGGTGGCTCAGTGGGTTAAAGCCTCTGCCTTCGGTTCAGGTCATGATCCCAGGGTCCTGGGATCAAGCCCCACATCGGGCTCTCTGCTCAGCAGGAAGCCTGCTTCCCTTCCTCTCTCTCTGTCTGCCTCTTTGCCTACTTGTGATCTCTGTCTGTCAAATGGATGGATGAAATCTTTAAAAAAAAAAAAAAAAAAAAGATTTAACTTGGGCATGAAGCAAAATGGGAGAAAATACCTGTTACCTGAGAATGGAAATTTTATCCTATTTGTATAGACTCAGCCCAAAAAATGTTTTGTGATAATGAAGAGGACAAGAGGAGTAACCTAGGAAAGCCATTTCAAGCCAACATCACAATGAATCTTCCTCATGTCTGTCTGTAAGGATTGTGTAGCCATATATCAAATTGGCCACGGAACTTATGAACAGGGGCCCTAAACATGCCAAGAGAAAGACCACGGAGCTCCTGATGGTTGGGAAGTCTGAGGGGAGACAGTTGAGAGGAGACAGAAGAAATGGGAGTATCGTTTATTTCCTGTTGTTCAAGTCGCCACTCAGAGGGCTGACTGGTTCTCATGGGCTCTTACTTCTAGATGGCTGCCTGTCTTAGTCTGTCATCATCTCTCCATATTGGTCTAGAATAGCGTGGGATGTCTCTGGGGTCACCTCAATAACCCACGGCACCAGGGAGGGACCACCAACTGCCAAAAGCTTCCAAACATCAACTTCCGAATTCCAAGGACATGGAGAGCCCTCCCTTCCCCACCCCCCCAGGACCAAGGCGCTTTGTCAGAGCTTCTGCCGGAGGAACTGCCTTAAATGTACACAGAGCGCACGGCATGAAATGCAAAGTGAAAGAAAAGGTCAATAGACCTCTGGTTATATATTTAAAAGGGGGGGGGGGCTCTATAAATAGCTGCATTTATTGAAGCTGCTTCCTTATCAGGAAGCATGGAGCTAGGAATTAACGTCTGCCTGCATCGGAAATTCTTTCAGACTGCAAGCCCAAAAAGGAAATTTCCCTTCCAAAGCATCCTGGCTGTTCTCTGGCGGGCTGTTTTTTCTCCTCAAGCTGTTTGAAGCAGCTAAGCAGGGCTCCGTGCTGCTAGAAAAGTAGAAAGCCTTCAGGCATTTGAGTGTGGAAAAGTGGAGGCACCCAAAGGAAGGCTTAGGGGAAACAAGATCTAAAACACGGGTGGCTGGCCATCTTTGTTAGAAGTCCTTACTACTCTGTCAGATGCTGACTGAGAATTAAATCTTCCCCATGTCCTTGCCTCAACTCTGCTGGTGACGTCATGACACGTCACAGGCAGCTGTGTAAGGGGAGGCCATTTTTGGAATACTGATAACAACAGAGGACAGGGGAGGACTTGCTAGGTTTGAGAAGAGTAGGGAAGGCTCAGGAAGGAGACTTACAGACTCCGGCAAGACCGATGAAGAAAACCATGCCAGAGAGAGGTAAAAAGAGTGGCAGGTAGGAAAGTGCCTTGAGAGGAGAACTTAGCTCCCAGAAATCATGGTGTTGTTAGAGGATTTATCTAACAACTCATTTCCAGGGTGACTTAGGGAAATCAGTTCAATGCCATGTAGACAAAAGTCTAGCCCTTTCTTTAGTGAAACAAACAAGGACATACATGCTTCTCTTGGCCCTTGAAAATGAGGAAGCCACCCCCTACCCAGGCTATTTATCAGCTTGGGAAACTGAAAGAGCTCTAGCGAGTTGCTGGCCACTGTTTGCTAGGCACTGTGTGAGGTGCTACCCTGATCCTTATTGCAAACCCTTATGAGTAAGTGTATTAGACCATGAGAGTTTTAGAGAAGTTAAATCATCTTTGTAAATGAAAGAGGAAGCCCTGGAATGCAAACCCACTCAGGTAGGTCTGTATGAACCCCAGTCCTTCCTACTACAAGGCCTTTTCATTTGGAAAGGCAAAAAAAAAGCAGGAGGACCTGTTCCCAGGTCATTCCTGGTGAAATGCCAGGGGATTTGGGGACATGGCTGAGCCCCACTCCTGGAGCTGGCCCTCTGAGGCTTTCATGGCCAGCTCTATCCCTCTGGTTGCAGACAGAAACTAAACATCAACCCGAGCTCATGAGAGCGAAGAGAGAGGAAGAGTAGAGGCGCGTGGGCAAGACCAGAATGACTTATTCATAGTGACCACCTCTGGTTCCTCGTGGAAGCTGACCTGTTGAGGTTCAGCTCAAATGAATGGCCAGGTGCACGACCAGAGCCAAAGCACTCCTGGTCTCTGCACCCATGGCTGGGCCAACTCCAAAGTCAGGGCGGCTGCTACTTCCAAGGTCACAAGACTCTGTCATTATGTGTTCTCCCAAGAAGTGTCAGTGGTGACTTCCAAAGTAGATACCGCATTTGGCTCTGCACAGGCTTGGGTCAACCTGGACAATTCGGGGGGCCTATCGGAACCATAGTCAACTCATCAATAAAACAGACTTCGTAACACCAGCTTCAAAGACTGTTGCATGACTAAATGAGATAATATATAGGAGCACATGCTGAAGCTTGTAACAATATAAAATACGAAATACGATTATGTTTAACTCCCATTTTTGCCTCTTCTTAGGGAACAAAATTAACTTGCAAGTATATAAAATGGTGGGTTGCTCTAGCTAATTAGGAAAGTGAGGCACTGCATCTCTTTTCACTACCCTAGTTCTAATATAGCCTGGCTTGCCATGTGACTGTCTTCAACTCAGTTACTCTGCTGAGAAGGCAAAATCACCAA
This sequence comes from Mustela lutreola, assembly GCF_030435805.1. Taxonomy (NCBI): domain Eukaryota; kingdom Metazoa; phylum Chordata; class Mammalia; order Carnivora; family Mustelidae; genus Mustela; species Mustela lutreola. The sequence goes on from NC_081297.1 coordinate 95,960,886, forward strand.
GTGGGTGAGCCGCGAGGTAACGTTTCCAAAGGAAGGCATTAAATTAAGTTATTAAACACACACAAGTAGGAGTAGTAACGTAAGAATTTTGAAAGATTCACAAGGAAAGGAAGTAGAGCCAAGGGACTATTTCTGGTGTTCTGATTCTAGAAAACTGAGCGGCTATTATGGCTATTTATTAACCTGCAACATCATAAGCCGTAACCCTATTAAATATGATGAATGAGTCCTAGGATATGATTTTTAAATATCAATTCACGGGCAGTTATAAGGCCAAACCGGCACCGCAGAATGCCGAGTCTCCGGGCAAAGCGACACCCTCAACCTGTGATTAGAGGTGACTCTATCGGCTGCATCCGAAGTGATTATGTGAGAAGGAATTTAAAATAAAGAAAAGACACTTAGTGATTTAAATTCTGCCTACATAAGTCTGAAGCACACTTTCTATGATCAGATGGGCAGCCCTAAGCATCGCTGTCAGAGGCTGAGTGTTTCACAGGGTTGATACCTCCTCGTGAGGCACCCACGGCGGCCCTCTCATCACACACACCTCCCTCAGGAATTTACAAGAAGGTGGTCTTTGGGCAGACAAATTAGGAAAGTCTCCTGGCCAGGGGCACCCAGGTGGCTCCGTCGGTTAAGCGACCGCCTTCAGCTCAGGTCAGGATCTCAGGGTCCTAGGATTGAGTACTATGTTGGGCTCCCTGCTCAGCTAGGAGTCTGCTTCTCCCTCTGCCCCCCTCTCTCTGCTCATGCTCTTCTTTCTCTTGAATAAATAAATGAAAAATATTTAAAAATGAAGTATGGAAGGAAGGAAGGTAGGATGGATGGATCTCCCTGTCACATCATGAGGACCCTTGTGAGAATGAGGCAAAAGACTTCACTGGCTGGGGGCGCCTGGGTGGCTCAGTGGGTTGGACCGCTGCCTTCGGCTCAGGTCATGATCTCGGGGTCCTGGGATCGAGTCCCACATCGGGCTCTGTGCTCAGCAGGGAGCCTGCTTCCCTCTCTCTCTCTCTGCCTGCCTCTCTGCCTACTTGTGATCTGTGTCTGTCAAATAAATAAATAAAATCTTTAAAAAAAAAAAAAAAAAAGACTTCACTGGCTGGAGAATCAAGAGGGAGCTCCTCTTGGCACGATCGGGGGTCTTTGGTCCTTTAAGTGTTTTCAAGGTACAGTGAGAGGCTTTGTTCCCATTAAGGACTAGAACTTTGTGTCTCCCACCTACCTGCTGTAATTGTTACACTTTAGTTCTTCTACCCTCAAGCTTAAAAAGAAGTCAGTACCCTTTGCAGAAGGAGAAATGGATATAAAGAGGAAGCCCTTTCTGTCTTCTCCATAAGCATATGGTGTCTGCTCTCCTAGTGAAACAGGCAGGTTCCAGAAACCCGCTGCAGGACCACTGACGGGGCCCGGCTTGCACGTGTGGGCAGCGAGGAGGCCAGGCCAGAATGGCGTGGGGCTGGCCCTTCTCCCCTGGGCTCTCCTCCTTTCCCAGGCCTAGACTACCCCACCCGGTCCTAGTAAGTCCTTTGTAATCACCACTTAACACTTGGCTCCATTTACCACTTTGTTTTTATCACAGGCACAGAGAAGGAGAGGCATTAGTTTCTACTTCTCGATAGCTTGCTAATTTGTCACACTCTGCCTTCAGAATAAAAAGGTGAGAAACCCTCAGTATGAGGATCTTCACTATTACAGGCCCTGCCTTCCCTCCAACCAGGAAAGGATATATTTTGACTTAAGAACGAAAAGAGAAAAAGAGTTAAGGGAGAAGGTTTATGTGGAGATCAAGAAGGACAATGGTTTGGAAAGAAGCGACTTTGAGGCACACAGTCTGGAGAGTATCTCTTTAAAACAAGCAGCTAAAAATGCTTTCGACCTAGCAATACCATAAATGTCCTGCTGCTGTCTTGGCTTTCAGATTCTTCCCCGTACTTTCCATGAGCATTCCATTGGGAATTGTCTGGAATCCCAGATTAAAACAGCAATAACCCAATTCCCTTGTTAGAATATTTATTTTCTTTTTGGTTTGGAAACCCAGCTGGGACGCATCTTCCAAGTATATGGTGCAGCCTCAACCATCCTGGGGGGCTGCGTGAGACGTTTCTCAAACAGCTCGATGGGCAGCTGAATCCTGGAATCTGAGGAGGAGGAGGGCAGCTTGGCCGCATGTGGAAAGCCCCAGCTGAGGACAGACAGAAAGAGCCTGGGAGCCTCCATTTTCAGAGGATTCAGTCCAGATGTCGGGACCAATGGGGCTCAGAGTCAGGCTGCCAGAGAGAAGGCATCACCCTGACCTGAATCCATACTCTAACACCTGATTATATTCTAAGGGCGGCAGGGATTTGCTGCAGTCCTGTATTTGATCATTATATATGTGGAAACCCATCCATCCGTCCATCCATCCATCCATCCAACCATCTGAGGGACATAAGCAAACTATTCCACAACCCACTGACCGGTTAGAAGATTCCAGCCATAAACCATTTCTGCCACTACAGCCACATCAGTGAATACCAGCAAAGTGTCAACTCTGAATTCATCCATCTATCCAAAAAGTATTTATAAAACACACTTACATAGTGGCATAATAGATAAGAGTATAGGCTCTGGAGTCAGAATGGAGTTTGAATCCCGACTGTACCCTTTATTAACTGTGTGACCTTGGCAGGTTCCTTAAATTCTCAAAGCCCTAAATTCCTTATATGTGGCCCAAATATTAAAAGAATATCTACCTTACACGTATTGCTGGGAGAATGAAGCAAAATAATTTACATAAAGGACTCCACACAGTGCCTGGACCAAGGCCTGCAAAGCAGGGGTAGGCAGCCCAGCTGAGGCCCGAGAGGAAACCGTCTACTTCAGAAACAGTGCTGGCATGGGAGACAGTTCCAAGTACGGAGAAGGACTCCCTAAGTGAGCTCATGACAGTTCAAGGTGAAGGGGGCCGTTAAATGTTCTCTTGTTGCAGTACAACACTGTAGAGTAGGGAAACTGGGTAGAATGATGACTGACTCATGGTCAGCCAGCTAGTTTAAGAGTAGAACTAATGAGGAGTGAAGATCTTCACACTAGTTAGTCTGGTGTGTTTCTCCGTTTCTTCTGCCACAGTGACTACCTATGGGGGAGGCATAAGTAAAAGGGCTGTGGTAAAAGGGCTTCCAAAAATAAAGGCATCCAGAGGCAAATCAAGAGTCAGGGCCTCCTTGGGGGTGGGGGGATGTCTCAAAACAAAGGGATTAAAAAGCTATGAGAGAAATCTCTGTTTAGGACAAGTGTTCACACATTTTTCCCCCTTTACTTGACTTTAAATTCTGTAAGGACAAGGAGTTTGGTCTGTTTTGTTCACTTCGGTATTCCCAGCACCCACAAGAGTGTCCAGTGCAGCACAGACGATCAATAACTATTCGTGGAGTAAATAAGTGAAGGAGACTAGATGGCAGGGGTGTTCTGCCTGCACGGCATGAGCGTGTTCGATTTGGAAGTGATTATCCTAGAGTGAATGTACTGGACACAGGACAGCCTCTGGAGGAAAGGATGCTATTACCTGGCTCTGGTTTCTTTTCCAGTCCCGTCTACTCCTCTGGCTCCCCATCGCTCCCGTTTACCAAGGACAACAGTGCCCGCCATCATGATCCTGGCACGGCACGGCTACAGTCCCAATCTCACCTTCAAAAGTTCATTGTGGAGAAGGTGGGAGAGTGGTGCTCTGCCCTTTACCTGCTTGCACAAGGTGGAATGTGCGGACTGTCATTTGTAGTAGCTTTGTAAATACTGACTGAAGCTGAAGCTGAAGCTGAAGGAAGGGTTCTCGTAGCACTCAGCTCCTCTGGGTAAGCCCAGCTACCCTCCTCATTGGAGGAGAAGGGATAAGCCAGCAATATTCCCCTAGGACTTCCCAGCAACACAATCACCTGATTCCCTGAATTCTCACACGGCGAACGAAGAGGAGCCTACATCCTGTCTCTTTTTATTCTCTACTTTCAGCAAGCTACCTTCTGGCTTCTGAGGAGGGATGGAATAAGAGGCAGCAAATATCCCGGGGAGCGTCCCCATGCCAGAAAGACAGAGCAAGCACAACCATGTCACTGCTAAAGTATGAGGAATCAGCCAGGGAAGGGCCAAGGTGACCCCCTGTGTCTTCTACAACCTGGACCTGTGCCCTCAGGACAACATTCAAGTCAGAAAATCTGGCATTTTCTTGGCCACTGAGATCCGGGTGGGAATCAGGTGACTCATTCTCCCCAGCTGCCCCATCACGCTGTACCATCTAGGCTGGGTGGCAGCACAGGAAAGGAAGACAAAAAGGAAATGACAGGTGTCGGCTGCTTTGGAGGCTGGCCCCGAGATCACAAGTGGGTTGGCCCTGGTGCTCTGCCAAGCTGCAGTTGAGGACTAGGACAGGGAGCCGGGAGAGGCAAGGGACGGAGGCGATCTAAGAGAGAAAGGGGGAAAGAGACGCAAACTGATCAGAGCCACAGGGCCAAGGCCGGGCAAGAGAACAGGAGAGGGGAGGAGAAGAAAGGACAGAACAAACAGGAAGGCCATATCCAGGCAGGAAAATGAAGGAAAGAAAAGCAGCCCGCATGCATGGAGGAGAGGGGCAGGCTCTATAAAGAAAGGAAGAACACAGCCTAAAAGCAAAGCAGGGAGGGAGTCTGACTCAGGAACTGCCCCAAATTTCCGGCCCATGAAAATACTAAAAAGAGGAGTTAAGTATGAACCTAGGGAGACGGAAAAACTTCCCCCAAAAAGTTCCCTTTGCCTCTTAGGAGATCTAGTGGATTCTGCCATACAGTACACATTTCCAGATGTTGGGGGTAATGCGGCAACAGGGGACAGGAGTTTCAAGTTCTCGATGGGCTGCAAAGCAGCTTCGCAAAGTGGACCCCGAGTGACAGTCTCAGAGCTTGCCCCTCTCCAGCCCCAAGCCCCACGCCCCACCCCTGCCCCGCCACACACGCAGTCGCGCAGTCAGTCCTTCCCCTGTCAGTCAGTCCATCCTTCTGGCGGTGGCACAGGGAATCCGTCCTCCCACCCCCGCGCACGCGCCGACAGACACTCACGCAGGTGCGCGGGCAGGCGGATCGAGTCGTCCTCCATCCTGAGCGCTCGGGGCACTGGAACATGAAGCGGAGTCGAGGAAGCGTAACTCGGCACTGGGCTCTCGGGAGGTGTATATGAAATTCGTTCCTGCTGTTAAAAAGAAGGGCAGGAAGAGAGGAGGGGGAAGAAGACAATGAAGGCTTGGAACTGACTTGGGTGTGAAAACAAGGAGAGGGGTGGGGAGCAAAGGGGGCATTTGAGGAGGGGGTGGCCCAGGCTCCACAGCAATCCTTCTCACCCCTCTCCAGCCACTCCATATACTTAGTTGTCTTTCAGAGCTCCAGCATTTGGGATTTCTAACAAGGTTCTGGAAAGGCTGAACATCGGGCTTCTCCTTCGGACTGGGGTCAAGAGGTGTCCATTTCCCCCTCTCCACACTAGTGATTTGTTCAAGTGCAGAGGAGAGAGGAGGTGGAGGAAATGAAACGGCATGTCCAAGAGAACGGCTCTCAAAAATTACTTGTCCAAGTCCCATAATTAATGTCACCCTGCATTAAAACAACGTTTCCTCTTCTCTGGCAACATCCCCAGCTTCTAATACAAATATGATTCTGTACTCAGACCCAATGAGAGGTGAGCTCAAAGTGACGGCTTGTAAGTTCTACATTTAGTTCATAAATCTACAAGCAAGATTCTTCTCTGATCCACCTACCTCATTATAAACCAAAAATACCCAGTTTAATTTCTTCCTTCATAGCAGGGAATTATCTGCAACAGTAATGGCATCTCTTGTCCCTTCATTCTCCAACTCAGAATGGATACTTTTCCTTCCTTCTGAAGTATTTCAGAGCTCCTTCAAGAACACTCTGCATTTAAGGCAAGTATTGCTTCACTGAAGATCCTGACTCAACTGACAAGGAAAGGGGGGAGGGGGACTTACTTCTGCAGATACACTGTTTAAATTCAAACAGACAGTGTTTGTTGGAGCAATTAAAACAACTGGAAGGGATGGGAAGGATTATTACCAGGCTTTAAGTTAAAACACAGCGAATAATGGCAAGGAACCAACTATTATGTTTAGCGAGAAGAGCAGTGCAATTTGCATCTTAGATCAATTACTTTGACTTAAAGTCTATACATAAATAAACGGAACTTCCATTCTTTTTGTGGTTCAGCTGGGCAAAGTAAAGTGGGACATACAAGGCCCAAAAATTAATTGGGGGAGAAAGACCAGTAAGATGCCATTAGGAATACAAAAAGCAAGAGCAAAAGAAAAATCACAGATGAAAATAAAGCAAAGGAGGTGTTTATGTTTTGGAAAGATGGTTCTCTAACATTTTATATTTCATCAAATGTGCAAAGGGAAGCAGGGGAGTCCCCCTGGCTCTACAACCAAATTAAAGCTTCTCTTCTGCTCAGAGCCTGGAAAGTTTGGTGGTTGTGGTAGGAAGTTTCGATTTTAAATGAATATGTACATATTTCTGTAATTTCCGAATGGAATCGCTAGACCTTCCCTGAGGCATCCTCTGCCAGCAACTAGGGCATTTGGAATATTTCCATTTAAACATACATCCTAAACTCTCCTCATGAATTTTTTAATTAAAGGCAGATGCACATATCCTAGATTTCATTACTATATCAATCAAGATGGCCAGTGAAAGGTCCAGGGCAAAAGCTTCAACTTCATTTTTCTGGAATTTTATCAATCACACATATTTTGAGTACCTCTAGCTTAAGGAGGAGTTATACTTTTTGGTGTTTGGCTTGGGGTTTTTGGGGTGAAAAAGGCAAAGACATCAACACACCTATGGGAAACATACAAAATCTGTTTAAGGGTTTTTCAAGTGAGATGGGCTTTTTAAGCATTCTAAACACAGTCTGTTTTTCTAGTTTAACAAATTCTCTACACACTTCAACTCTCGAAAAGAGAGGGGGAAAAAAAAAAACCCAGTCCCAATATATGTCTAGATATCTTATCTGCCGTTAACTTTATTCCCAGAAATAGCTTTGTTTTGTTAGGGTTTTTGCAGAAGTGAAACTGTTGATGAAGAAAACATAGCGCAGCCAAAGAGTTTTCAAATGGCATGGCACAAGTGCGAGAAAAAAAAGAGATGGCATTTCATAATGTGATGACTGTCTCTTAAAGCAAGGAGAGACTCATCAAATCCTGCAATTGGTCCCTGGGATAGGCCTCGTCATCCCAGCTCCCTCGCCCCTTACCAAGTCCATCGAGGACAAAAATGGAAGAAACCCAGCTCCCCATATGGATTTTACTTTGTTTCCTGGAAAATCTACCTCTAGCCTACTGGTAAGAGTCAAGCTAGGTATCACCTTTAAAACGTATGTATTCTGACTTGCTAAATTATCACCACTGTCCCTTCATTTCACTGTCCTTTCTCAGGAGGATCCCCCTCTCCATTTCACCCCCATGTCCAAACAATTCTAGATGGAGACAGATTCTAGATTCTTGTTCTGGAAGACAGTTTCTACTCAGCAACATTCCATGCAACACCATAAGCTTGGGATGGGAAGCTCTTTTTTAAAGGTTCCATGAAGAGATTTGTCAGTAGTAGCAGAAGAGAGGGGGTGCCTTGTCTAAGAGTGGGAAAAGCGAAATGCACTTCTAGGACCTTGAGCAATATGCTAGCAGCCATTACACACCTATCCTGACCCCGGTTCAGCAGCCAGGAGAGCATTCGTGGGACCGCAGAAAGGACACCATGCAGGACATGGGCTCCTTTCCTAAACGGAACAAAACACATGCCCGGGAATCCCACACCGCAGGCTTATCTCCCTTTGTCTCTCTTTTTGTTAATTTCTAGGGAGACTCACACAGTTCACATTGTTTCATCTATTCCTATAACCAGACACTTAACAGACTATCAGCAATTAGAAACAGGAAACAAACACTATATCAGATGGAAACATCTAGACAGAGAGGCTCAAGGAGGGCAACATCTAATTTCTCAAATGAAGGAAACCTCTTTATCCTCACAACTGCTTCTGGGGTCCAACCCTCAGCAAAGGGAAGCGGGAACACCCGCTTACAGCTCATTCACCTCAAAAGCAAATTGTCAGTCGGATGAAAACCAGAGGTGTTTTATTTTAACAGTACAGAGGGGATAATGACTTTCCCAAGAGGATTATAACCACTGCTCTAATTAAATTAAAACGCTACAGACAGAGATATTAATGCATTCAAGTGTTGTTGGGGGATAAACTGCCGGCGGAGGTCAATGGTGTGACTGAAAAGGCCGTGATGTGGTTACATTATTGTTTAGATGCTAAAAAAAATAAAATAAAATAATAAAATAAAATGTGCTTCTCTTAAATTTGCAGACACAACCTATCAAACCAACCTACAGAACAAAAGCAAAGCATCGCCATTTCTGAGACCAATTGTAATATCTAAGGTGGGGGGGGGCGGGGAGCAGCAGAAAGCTCTGAAAAGAGAAAATAAGGCTAAAAATAGTTTTAGGCAAGGGATGAAATGTAAATTTCACTAACCATTATAGAAAGCTTTTCTTTTCTTTTCTTTTCTTTCTTTTTTTTTTTTTTTTTTTTTTTTTTTTACTTTAAATGGAAGACGGAGTAGAATTGCTGCAAGCATTGAATTACCTGAACCAAAATAGGTTTATTCCCTGTCCTCTTTCCTCCCCCAAACCATGAAGGGCCAGTGAAGGGTACCCATTGGATTCTGCTTATTTTTAAATCAAGTGCTTAGGAGCCTGTGACTACCACATAAAATGAGCTTAAGGATTTTATGCTCCGTAGAAAAATGGTATTTTCTCCCCTCCTCCCCACCCCATGGTTACATATCACAGAATAGAAGAGTCAAAAAATGAATATTCTTTTTCATTCATTCCTTTTCAAAATTATTCAATACAGAGCCTCTATAAATCACTGGGATCCCCCTGGTGCATTTACACATTTGTTTTTACACCATTAGTTCTTTAAAGATGCTGAAGGGTTGAGACACTTAGAGCCTGTCGCTAATTAAATATTAACTTCCTGGAAATAAAGATAAAGTGTTTCTGGAACTGAGAGACACAGAAGCAAAGTCTGGTTGTACTTAAAAAAGATGGTTTACAGGTCATTTTAAAGATTCCTCTAAAGCGCAAGTGTCCTGGATTTAGGCACTGTTTTTCCCAAAATAGCCCCCAGCCCCACTCGGAATGCCAGATGACCCCAAGGATGGTTTCTGAGGCCCATGTACAGTCCTGAGGAGGAAGAGTGCCACGAAAACAGACAGGGAGACCATCTCTCAGGGAAATTAGGGTAAAAACTCTACAGGTGCCTTTGCGTCCTGCTACACTGAGTGGTGCCCCTTTGCTGCACTGAAACTGACACCTCCGCCAAGATGGCAAACAGCAGGGCCCGAGGTGCAGTGGGCAAGCTAGTAACACCCAAGCTTTGGAGAGAAAGAGCTCTTTTTCACCCTGCAGGCTTTCAGGAGAGCTGCCGGGGAAAGCTGATGCTTGCCACCACAGTTTGTCTTCTATAGACGGAAGAGAAGACATGTCTCCCGTAGGAAGTGACTTACTGAGCTTCGATAAACTGAAGTTGGAATGCACAATTATTTAAGTCCACTCTTCTGGCTGCAAAATGATGCAAGGGGGTGGCTAGAGCTTTTATTAAATAAGTTTTCATTAACCAGCAAAATCCCTATGTCACCCCAAAACTGAGCAAGACAGAAACTGGAGCGGCACAGTTTTCGATTCGGTGGATGCAAACAGACGTGCACAAGAACCTGAACTAACACACTCTCGAGCGCCAATTTCTTGCACTGAAAAACTGCTGAATATTTTGTTCACCCCCAAAGGTAGCGAGATCAGCTTGGAGAACTTGGGGAAAGATGCAAACGCCTATCTGCTTTGCTATATACACACTGTACCCACAGCACAGGCCATGGCGGCTTTGGCCTTTCTCCAGAAGGAAGCAGTATGCCTTAGGGTCTAGGATCTACTTGGGGATCCACTTCAGAACTCTGACGGGGAGTCTCTTGGAGGCTCCGAGAGACATCTATCCCAGTGGCCCGAGCAGGCCCTCCTCCTAGTGCCTAGCTCCTTTCCTGAGAGAAACATCCCTCTGGGTGCTGGGTCACTGGATTTTTCAGCCGGATGGGTCTTTGGCTTTTAACATGCTTGCAGTCATTTCATGGGGGAAAACAGTGGGGATACCCTTGCAAATGAGGATACGTGCAGCTGCACTCCTAGTCCCTGTGGCTCTGTTCTTATTGCCCAGATACCCATTCAGCCCTTGGAACGGGCTGTGGGAGGGTGTCTCCAACAAACCACATACACACCAATGGAGAGATCTTCCTAGGAGCCCGGCTTCATGGGTCTACGAAAGGCTCTTGCCTTGGACATCTGAGCAGATGGGTTCAGGACCTGAAATATGCATATTCCTGTATATTTACAATGGAAATAGCCCCCTTCCTCACCTTCCAGGCCTAAAATCAGAAGACAGCGTATCGTGTCTGTCATTCAGACTCAATTAGTTACAGCATCTCTCTCTTTTTTTTTAAGGTTTTATTTATTTATTTGACAGACAGAGATCACAAGTAGGGAGAGAGGCAGGCAGAGAGAGGGGGGAAGCCGGCTCCCCGCTGAGCAAAGAGCCCGATACAGAGCTTGATCCCAGGACCCTGAGATCATGACCTGAGCCGAAGGCAGAGGCTTAACCCACTGAGCCACCCAGGCACCCCTAGTCACAGCATCTTAAGTCTTCCCTTTGCCCAGAACTCTGTTCTCCGTGTACAGCAAAGTGAATAAAAAGAGGCATGAGCAATGGGCCCCACAGTCAAACATTGCCATAGAAGATCACGAGGGTGTTTTATTCCTCCGTGGTTGTTATGAATACTTCGGCATTCATCAGGCATCCGCTAGCAGCCAACACCTGTACTAGGCGTCATAAATTCTGCCACCTCAAGTCCTCAAATTTCCAAAACAGTCCCAATATTTAAAAGCCTGTACCACTTTACCCATACATATACATGGGCCCTCATAATAAATACTTACACCCTTCAGAACATATGTGCCAATCTTGGTTGGAATATACAGTCACTGGAACCATCAGGAAGGGGAGCTAACACTCAGGGAACACTTGGAATGTGCTTGCCATGAAGCCTCTATTTTAGACTCATAATAACCCTGCCAGGAAGGCACAATCGTCTCCATTCCACACAAGGAACCTGGCCTGGAGATCGCAGCGGTTCAGTGATCCTGTTGAAGTCTCCAGCTCATGAGAGAGTACGACTGGTATAAAGAGGAGAAATAAGATACGACATTTAAGTAGCACCAGCTCATCCGTGGTAGCTCTACAACTTACAGGGAATCCCCAGAGAGAAGGTTGTAAGACCTTCTGGAACCCCCAGAGAGAATCCCAAGGTCGTAAGGGTCATTGCAGACAGAATCCCAAGGTCATGAGAGTCATTGCAGACAGAAGTCCAAAGTCATAAGAGTCATTGCAGAGAGAAGTCCAAGGTCATAAGAGTCATTGCAGCTCTGGAAGATTCCATTGCTTTGTGCCCTTACTCCTCACAGAATCGTGTGGGGCTCCTGAGGGTCATGCCACAGAGCCACCTAAGCCAGGGTGCTGGCTTTCTGAAGCCTGTTACTTATCCTAGTGGGAGCACAGATGGAGAGAGTAAATGCATTTAGCTGAGGAAGGGACGAAATATGACATAAGTGAGAAGTTCTCAGGCCTCTGAGCAGAGGGAGCCATTAGGATTCGTCTGGGTATTACCTGTGGGACACAATCTACAGGGCCACCAGGGCTTTTGCAGATTACTTGTGCATATGATGGCTTAGAAATCTCACCTGAAGTCATTTTTGAGTAAAAGGATGTTACTTTTATCTCCAAGATTTTCTTTAGCAACAACAAAACACATTTCCCTACTCAACTGCTTTCCATTTATCTAGTGAGCAGCAAATCTAAAGGAACAGGTGGGACACACAGGAGTGGTGAGGAGGAAAGGCCCTGTCAACATTTACTCATCCTAGGGTGAGAATACCAAGAAGGAGCTCAATCTATCTCCAGACACTGGAGCGGCCACAGTCCCATGATGCTTCTCCAACAGTCTGAAGAGACAGACTCCATTCTCTCACATGAGGAAAGCATAAAGGCGCTAAGGAGCTATGTGGCCTGTGGGGAAGAAAGGATTTAAAGGGTCCTTCTAGAGGCCTTCAACTATGGGAAGGACTAGCGCGAAGCAGAGATAGGGCTTCCCCGCAGCATCTCCGAGGAAAGGGCCAGCCACATACACACCTGTGTGCTAGACATATGTACAGAGGGTATTGTTCCCCCTCAAGCCAGGTAAAGCCAAGGCTTGAAGGTGACTGCACAAAGGGTTCCTACACTGGGAAGGAACTCAAGGAGAACTGGAAAGATGCCTTAGGACTCCAAGATGCTGTCCTCTATGATCTTATATGCTCTGGTGAATCAGAGCTTATTAATTACAGTGTGGGCAGAACAGACCTAGACAAAGCCTGACCACCACAGTCCCCTCCTCTCTCCATCAGAACTCCCCAAGTTCCCTCACAGGATTCAAGTGTTCTGCCAAATATTATTAGAAATAGCACTAGTGTCTAGAACAAGGAGCCACCCCTCTAAGACAAGCACCAAAGCAAAAACAAAAAAAAAAAAAAAAACAAAACAAACCTCACATAGATTTCTTTATTGTTCCAATTTAAAACATTTTAATTAAGATCCTTTCCAACCCTGAGATGGTATGAATTTCTTTCCCTTTTTCTCCCCTGAATTTCTTAAGTATTTCTGACATGAATCATAAGCAGTAGCTCAAGCTGTGATTCCTATGCATGCCAGGTTATGGTTTCCAGGGAGGTCTATGCTTAAAGGATGCTCGGCTCACTTGGCTGGAACCCAGTGCTGATGCAGGTGAGGTGGCAGGCTTTTGACCTGGATGGGAAAATTAAACACGTGCACTCCATGGCCCGCCCCCCGACTGCCCCCCGCCAAGTCCTTGCCGTGATGAAGATGATGGCTTTCGCTCTGAGCGGAGATTAGGTGAGCTCACCAATGTACATCTTCGCTCCTGGAAACCCCACAAAGGGGCATGTCCTACTGACACTGGGTTGATCCAGTGTAAGAAAAGTGGTGCGACTTCATTTCTACACAACCAGCAGGTGTGATCTCTGCAAAAAATCAAGTCTTGCTGTTGGATTTACTGGGAAATGCCCAGCTTCGGATTCACCTTTTGAAAAGAGGATCACTAAATCCTTTCTTCCTAACTAATTCTAACAGCGAAAGAAACAGGTACTTAAATTCACAGCAGCTTATATCCTGGGCACAACGAAGTGGCCAAGTTCGGCTCTTGATTAGCTGCTTTCTCCTCCATTAATGCCATTTCCCCTTAATGATTTGGCTATTACGATTAGCCAAGATGCGATGTCCCTGCCTGGGGCTAACGGATAATGAACTGAGAGATCTACTATTTAGTTGTATCAAGGGCGCCATTAGGTAGGGCTTCGCAATTCCTCCCCCCAAAGGAGAGATACCTTCCAGCCATGTTCCACCTGCCATGTGACACTCTCCCAGAGCCCTCATGGTGCCCCTGGGATGGGAGCCCAGTCCCCTGCAGTCATGGGACCTGAAGACCTGGGCCAAGAAAGATGGCGGGTCAGACTTGTGCAGAGCCAGAGGCAGAATACACGGTTAGTGCACAGGTTGTTGCTTCAAACCTGTGTGTTAACCGTTTGTCCCTCCTCCTCTCCCACCTGCTGCCTCGTGCCTCATAAAACCTTCCCTGCTCCCCTAGGCAGCTTTCTTCTCTGTGTCGGAGAACCACTCTGGGCTTTGCTCATCTCCACTTCTTTCTTGAACGGATGAATCTTGGAAGTCTCGTAAAAGGAAGAGAGAGAAGGGGAGAGAGAGAGAGAGAAGTTATGGCCTGAACCCACAACCCCAGCTGTCTGGCTGGGGGTAGCTGAAGGGTGGGGGTGGGGGGCAACTCAGACCTTCTTAAAAATGAAAAAGCCTTTTTTTACCCTCAGAAACATTAGGCTTTAAAGACTGGATACAACATGCTTAGTGAAATAAGTCAAGCAGAGAAAGACAACTATCATATGATCTCCCTGATATGAGGAAGTGGTGATGCAACATGGGGGCTTAAGTGGGTAGGAGAAGAATCAATGAAACAAGATGGGATTGGGAGGGAGACAAACCATAAGTGACTCTTAATCTCACAAAACAAACTGAGGGTTGCTGGGGGGAGGGGGGTTGGGAGAAGGGGGGTGGGGTTATGGACAATGGGGAGGGTATGTGCTTTGGTGAGTGCTGTGAAGTGTGTAAACCTGGCGATTCACAGACCTGTACCCCTGGGGATAAAAATATATGTTTATAAAAAATAAAAAATTTAAAAATCAAAAAAAAATAAAAAATAAAGACTGGATACAAGAGCAAGATTTACATTCTCATTGAGATGACAGTAATCTAGAGAAACATTGAATAAATGAAGTCCAACAACTTCCTTGCTGGATCTGGTCCCTTTCCAGCGAACCAGGAGGTACCCGCACCCCACCAGGGCTCAGTCTGTAAGGCAGAAGACTGGGGTCCCAGCCCCTACCATGGTCAGACTGAACAAATTCCCTTGCTCTCCACAGATCAGATAATTCCTGGGCTGCCTCAGGCAGAGAAATAAATATAAACAGAAAAGGCCCTGTAAACTATACCTAGAGTAACAAGTGCAAATTAGATCTGGAAAAGATTTATATCTCTGGAAAATGTTTACCTCCAAAATAATCTCAACAGAACGACGTAAGAGCACCATACTTAAAAAGCAGTGTAAAAGAAAGAAGTCAACCTCTCCTCAGCGTTGCTGAGAGACTGCCATACCCATACCCAACCTTTACTGTCACAGAACATTATTTTAAGGATAAATGAGATGAAGCTTGTAAAATATTATGAGTTTCTTCAAACAAAGGCTCTCTATAAATGCAAGGCTTTATTATGACAGGGAATTTGAGAAGTCCCAAATAAAGCACTACTTTTTGTGTATGCTTTAAGAATTAAACCTGCCTTTATATGGTAACACAAGAACGTAATTAAAACCAAGACAAGATTGACATGACCTCACTCTAGGACTGACTGAGGAATTAGGGCTGAATTGATCTCCCATCCCCCTCCTGCCTCTACACCTTTATAAAGTAACATATAAACAATCCTGAATACTGAGTACGGTGTGTCACACACCTGTGTTTCCTCTTTCAGAAACACTTTTCCAGAAGTAATAACCCTCATGGCAAGTATCTTCTACCTCTGCTACCCATGCTTATCAAAAACCTTAAAAATTCCCTGATTCTTAGACATGAGATTTCTGATAGGAACTCAGAAAAGGCATCTTCTCCTTTGCTGTGGTCATGGTTAAAAAGACCAAGGAGTTTTGTTTCTGACAATGGATTTCTGTGTGTCAGAGATGACAGCACTGATTATCAGAATATTAAACAGCTTGAAATAAGCAAAGTCCTATGCTACACTCTTGTAGCCCTGTTGTTCAGACTAACAATTTATTTTAATAAAATCCATGCCTTCATTAAAACTATTAGGGCTCCACAGTATATGAAAAATATGTCTGAATTTCCATATACTTCAGGGACTCATGATCAGTTAACAATTGAGGAAACACACATTCTATATCAGGCATTCTAAACCTTGGCTGCACAGGAGAATTATCTGGAGAAGCTTTAAGAAGGGAAAAAAAAATTCTGGGGCACCTGAGTGGCTCAGTTAGTTAAGCATCTGCCTTCAGCTCAGGTCATGGTCCCAGAGTCCTGGGATTGGTCCCGCAACAGGCTCTCTGCTCGGCATGGAGCCTGTTTCTCCCTCTGCCTCTGTCCCTCTCACCTGCTCATTCTAGCTCATTCTCTCTCACAAATAAATAAATAAAATCTTTTAAAAAAGAGAAATCTTATTAACCAATCTGCTAATTGTCCTTCCCTCCTGAGTAAGTTTCTACTGTTCTGCCTTTAACTATAAAATGGAGATTATCAGTACAATTCAGGAAGTTCCTGACTGATGACTACCTAACCTACATGGGAACCAGGGCCCCAGACAGGTATGCCCACACTGGTTCCTCTTCTCTCCCAAATGCCTCTGGAGTTTCCCCCTAAACCCACCATCAGGAAGGCTGTGGCTTCATTTTCTGGAGCTCCACAAGGAGCCTGTGTTCTCAGCACCAACGACACTTAAAGTATGCAGGAGGAGCAAGACAAGGTTAATGAAGGAAAAGCAAGAAGGAATGAAAACCCATTCCACTTCTGGCCTGCAGAGTAAAGTCTGTCTTTACGTGCCCAGACCCCAGACCCACTTCTTGCTCAAGAATGAATGTGCATCAAATAGCTTGGAGAATGGGGAGCCTCTTTTCCCCAGGTGAGGGGCACGGTCCCCGTGATGGCAGTCAGGGCTACATTTGTGCCACTCTAAAGGGGTGAGTGGACCCCATCTTCCCCTCAAAGTAACCTTGCTACTAGTGGTTAGGTCTTTATTTTTGTACACAAACTATCACCGATTATAATTTGAAGAAATCGCTTGAGCAGCTGACTTCTTAATAAAATCTTAGAACCCTAAATTAGTAGAAATCTTGAGCCTGCTAAAGCTCTTTACCAAGATACTCTTCAATTACCAAAAGCCCTTCAATTACAGGCTGTTATATCCTCCTAACACCCCTAAGAGTCACATCACCGCAGCTAGTACAAACCCTAGTTGACAGATGTAGGGATTGAGGTAGAAGGGTTAACAAGATCCTCGAACGAATCACATAACTGCTCTGGAAGAAGTTAGCAGTCCTAAACTCAAAGATGTCATCTTTCTACAGAGTTACCTTCTGCCTAGAATACCTTTTAAACTCTTGGTCATCATGATAAAATCTGGGTGCAAAGTGGCCTGCAAGGGAAAGGGAGGCTTACTCAAGAACCTCGCTGAGTTATTTATTCATTCCTTGATTTAAGAACAAAACCAAATACAACACTCCTCTAAAACAGAATTTTCAAGTTTCCAAGCAATCTTGATGTTATTATTGTTTTATCTCCTCTTCTCTTAAGCAAAATACAATTCTGCAACAGTGAGAGAATCATGACAAGAATGTGACGTTAGCATCTGAAATCCAGTCAGGTGTTGAAACTACTATAGCGGATGGTAATTCCCTTTGCATCTTTAGAAAGCAACTTGCAACCCAAGCTGTGAGAAAGCACATTGCAATACCACCGCCCATCAAGCCTCAACAGGGGCGTCAACAACAGCTCCAACACAGAGCTGCCAACAGCCCAAATCTGGAAATAGGAAGATCTGGAAAGTTTAACCAAAAAGTTGAAAGAGGGAACTCTGAAAACCACTTGGTGCTGGGAGGGTTTAAACATGAGCTAGCAAAAGGCTACTATTTCCTTTACTTCTATGAAATTCCCCTTTAGTGGGATTTCTGTTCCTTGCCACAAGCAGATCAAATCTATGCTGATCATCACCAAGGTTTCTGCACCACGGGTGCATGCAGTTCTTACCTGGAAGAAAAGGAGCAGGGGCTGAAACAGACGCGAATGACAAAGCACTAATGGGGTTCTTTGTTGGCACGAGGACCAATGCTTTCTGAATGCAGCGAAAATGCATTTGAAAATCATTCTGATTAACACAAGCAAAGCTATCCTCTCAATTAACTTACTAAGACCCTTTCCAACTGTCAGTTGTCATAAACCCATCCCTATAAAAAAGCATAGCAACACAATGGAGAAAATACATCTATAACTTTGGAAGAATAGCAACTTTCCCTAAAGAAGTCCTGATAATACTTCCAATGGATCCCATTAGGACATTATCTAGACCAAGGCTGCCCTTGGGAATAAAGTGCAAGCTACACATGTAATTTTATCAATTTGTACTAGTCACGCAGAAATAAAGTGCAAGCTACACGTGTAATTTTAACAATTTGTACTAGTCACGTTAAAAAAAGGGACAGGTAAAATTAATTTAAGTAACATGTTACATTTAATCCAATGTATCCAAAATAGTCTTTTGAAATACAAATCAATACATTTATTGAGATACATTCTTTTTTCCCATAGTAGGTCTTTGGAATCTAGTGTCTAGTTAACAGCTCAAATCAGAAAACAAATTTTCACTGGAAATACTCGATCTGTATTCAGAGTTCACAAAATTTACAGTTGAAAAGGTAAATTCACATACCCAAGCTGTTCCAAACACACTTTAAAAGATTTTTTAAGAAAAATCAAGTACATTTTTAAATTCAAATTAATTAAAATGAAATAAGAATTCAGCTTCTCTGTTGCACTAGCCATTTCCATATATAGCTACTGCGTATTGTGGGTTAGATACTGGGACAGTGAGCACCCCACAGGAATGAGCAGAGGTCACAAGGTGTGATGCTCTCCTATGTCCTTTCAGAAATGTACTAGGATAGTAAGCACTCCACAGGAATGAATGGAGGTCACAAGGTGTGATGTTATGCCACATCCTTTCTGAAACATCATGAATCTCAGTAGACAATGACTACAGATGGCCTATGTTCCTCTTCTTGCATTTCTCCAATTGCAATGGTCAGTCATTAGAGTCCTCTAAACTGGAAGCCATTTACAGAGAAGGACAAAGGGGACAGAGGTACCTCTTGCGCCAGTACTCAATGATGATGAGCCCACTCAGCAGAAAGAACACAGAGGAGTTGGGACTCCATCAAGAGAAGTCTTTTACTTTCTTCTTCTTATCAATATCAATCTCCCTCTCTCGGTCTCTCTTGCTCATTCTCTCTAACTACCTAACAAACTTCACTGGGAGCTGAAAAACAAGTTCATTCACAACGCCACTTTGCAGCTTCAGCTCTCCTCCCCAGTACTAATGATCACCGTGCACTGCACCATTCCCTCATTTGGACGTCCTTGAACTTGGCCACAATCTTTCTAGGCAATGCCTAGAAATATAACCCCCCTGCAATTTGGGTACTCTGTTTAATACTAATTACTTCTCCCATCTACAGTTCTGAACCGTAAAATAGAGGTTTTAACTTCTCAGAAGACACTTTGCACTCATCAGAGAACGATGCATCTAGTCAAGAGAAAACAGAACTAAAGTGGAAGTAAAGCCCTATACAGAGTAAATGATACGATTCTAAGTTCCTGGAGAACAAGCTGGGGTCGAACCCGCACTCACCTGCCTGGCTGACTTCCTGCAGCAGGGAAAGCAGCAACTGAAAAGAAACACAGGTGCCCTGGCCTGGGACGGATACTCCGCCAGAAGGACATCCTTGCATTCCTCCCGCACACACCCCATCGCTTACTTAAGTCTAACCTTAAAGTTCTAACGCGACTTACATTTACCCTTCTACTGATTCCAGCCATCTGTACGTGTCTTCCCTTCCTCACAAGACTGAAGAACAACACAGGCATCAGCCCAAACAAACACTCGATATTCCCTGCACGCTGATTCTTCCCACCAGAACGACCAAAACTGCGAAAAAGAAGGGAAGGCAGATGTGCCTCTCAGTGTCCTCAGCTACAAAATGGAGACAATTGTGCTGACTGACTGATGAGGTTTTGAGTAGATCAACTGAGTTAAAATACACGAAAAAGGCCACGCAGACCATGTCACGTTCTCCTCGTGGAGCGGTTTCCACTACTTTCAGACCTAGGTTCAAAGACTAATGTTGCCTCCCTGGTCAACGAGAGCCAACAAAAAACTCACATGTCTTGTAGCATTTCATGTGTGCACAACAGATCACTAGGAAGAGAACAGACAGTGTTTTCCTTGTTGAGACCAGAAAAAGAAATCAGCCTCATTTTCAGAGGCTGGCCTTGGGTGTGTTACACCTGAACTGTGGGACACATGGGGTAAGGTGAAAAGCTGCGTGTGACCTGGAGTGTCTTCACACTTAAATAAAAACACAGCTGTCGATCACCTTCCAGCTCAATAAAGATGCTAAGACAACTTTTTATAGTTGAGTGTAGGTTTTCAGCTCCATCATCGCAACTCAGAGCTTAAACCAGTTCCCTCCCCTCCATGGGCTCAACTGCCCATTCAGGGCTTCCTGTCCCACCTCTCCTCCTGTCTCAGGCCAAGCCCCCCAGCCTGTGCACGCTTGCCCTCCACAGCAGATCTGCCCTTGAGTCTGGATCTGGGTATGGACTTGACAGTTTCTTGTTTCCAGGATGATGGTTTGCGGGTACTTGGACTTCCATTTTCCTGTGTCTATATCCATATTGGTGGCCTACTTCACCTTCACCTGCTTCTTAGATTCCCAACAGCACACTAGAGCCCCAGACCCTCCCACTCACCCAGGAGGAAAGGTTGTCATTAGCAGACAACTCCACGGGAGGAGGGACTTGCCTGGTCTGTTCCCCTTGCACCTAGAACAGTACCTGTGGGCTGGCAATAGGCTCTCACTGTTGGATGGATGGATGGATGGATTAATAGATGAATTAAATGAGTCTCATTAGATAATCACTTGTTGGTACCAAAACAAACTCATCTTTTGTCTTGTGTTCTCCCCTAGGGCCACCTAGTGACTTACTGATAAACTTTTAAGTTTAACTATCTACCTAAGAATCTTGCTACAGGCTGTCAACACTCCCTCATCTCCTCTTACTTCTCCTCTCCAGGAGGCATGCTCGCAGCCCAATCATCCAGCTATCTGACTTGTTTTTAGGCCTTATTCCCGGTGGTTCCAAGGTCCTGGAACACCTTACCTATACCATGGTCCCATCACATCAACTCTGCTGCCTCATAAGACAGACCTTTTTAATGTGGTTATACTTACATCAGTGATACCATCCTTCCCCCAGAATACTTTAGAAATACCTCCTTTAGGACTTCCAGAACCAAGTTATAATGATATTTTGCTATCCTTTGTATCCCACCAAAAACAGTTTCATGTACTCATCAGACTTGAAGCAAAATAACTTTGGCTATTTCCAAAATTTAAATCCCACCTCAAGGACCAAGGTTGTTCATTACTCTATTATCTACAAGATGTTCCTCTCTCACAAAGACTTTAAAAAAGTGGCGGCGGGGCGCCTGGGTGGCTCAGTGGGTTAAAGCCTCTGCCTTCGGCTCAGGTCATGATCCCAGGGTCCTGGGATCGAGCCCCTCGTCGGGCTCTCTGCTCCGCAGAGAGCCTGCTTCCTCCCCTCTCTCTCTGCCTGCCTCTCTGCCTGCTTGTGATCTCTCTCTGTCAAATAAATAAATAAAATCTTTAAAAAAAAAAAAAAAAAGTGGCAGCAGACTCTGTTTGTGCTGTTGACTCTACGACCCCAAACCCAGAGCCTGACACCCTGTCAGAGGTGAAGGAATGAGTGAATGATCTGAAGACTTTCCTCAAAGTTTTTGATTCAGTGAATACCTGCCTCATACTGCTAGGTGTTGAGAACACAGAAATGAGTAAAAAAAAAAAAAAAAAAAAAAAAAAATTTAATATTCTTTTTAAAGATCTTAAAGTCTAGAGGAGGAAAAAAATAAAACTTAAGGACAAAGGAATAATATTTGTCAACTCTTACCTAGCAGGCACATTTACTATTTCACTTAAATTTCCCAGCAATCAAATTAAATGTGACATTTTAGCCCCCATTTTAAAGACTAAAAAACTGGGATTCAACAATGTCCCATAACTTGCATAATGTTAAAAATTCTGATTTCACTAAGAGGTAAGTTCTTTGTACAACATTATGCAAGTTACTTAAACTCCACAAGCCTCAGTTGCTTCACCTACAAAATGGGGTAAATAACACTGGCTCTAACTCAAAAGGCTGGGAGGACTGAAGGACACAAGACACCAGAACCTAGCACAGGACCCAGCACATGAAAAGCAAAATAAATATCAATGACAAACGTACACGTGCCAAAATTGTGGTAGATCTTAGAGACATACAGACATAAGGACATGGTCATTTCTGAGATGGCTTGGCGGCTCCATCTGTGGTAGGCTCACAATATCACATGATTACACTTAATTATCACATAATTACATCAAGGACTGTATGATAAAAGAGAAAATGCTCCTGGAAAACGATTATCTATTAAAGGAATTAAGTCACTTTCATGTGCCTTTGCAAATCATCTGTTTTTAAGCAAGGAAAAAAAAAATGGGGAAAAAAATGACAGGAAAATGGAAATCAAAAGAGTCAGTTGCTATAAAGATGCTGCAACAGAAGTGTCCACCGCCAGGTCTGCATGTCCTAGAGTGATCGGGTCATCCATCGACCTGGATTCGGGAGACAGTCCTAGAGAGAGATATCGGGTAATTTCTGTAACAAGATTTTCTATGCTCTACTCAAAGGGAATACATGCATTTGATTCTTTTTTTTTTTAATGATTTTATTTAGTTTATCTGACAGAGAGACAGACAGCAAGAGAGAGGGAATATAAGCAGGGGGAGTGGGAAAGGGAGAAACAGGCGTCCTGCTGAGCAGAGAGCCCAATGCGGTGCTTGATCCCAGGACCCTGGGATCATGACCTGAGCTGAAGGCAGACGCTTAACGACCAAGCCACCCAGGCGCTCCTTGATGATTTTTTTTAAAAAAGATTTCATTTATTTATTTGAGAGAGAGAGCACACACACACCACCAGGGCTAGGAGATAGAAGGAGAGGGAGAAGCAAGCTTCCCACTGAGCAAGGAGCCCAATTCGGGGCTTGATCCCGGGACCCCGGGACCATGACCTGAGCCGAAGGCAGACACTTAACCTACTGAACCACCCAGGGGCCCTGATGCATTTGATTCTTCTGATGAACATGTTAGCGACAACAGCTAAAACATTTTCGGCTGTCTGCCACAAGGACAGTCAGCTTTACCTACATTTACAGATCAACTTCTGAGTGTCATCGAGCATGCGAGTGGGGGTACACAGGGGGCCCAATAATGCACACATTCCATTTCTTATGCTGAGGTGACTGGCCCTTTGCAAATGACACCTTTTCCCCAGGCATTCAGGGGCAGCGTGGCCTAGTACGAGTTGTCAGGAGGAACAGCCCGGTATAATTATTTAGTTAGCACCCACTCACTGCGTACTTACTCTCCTTTACTTGGAACACCTTTCCTGCAATCTCTAAAATTAACAGAGGGCAAAGAATGAAAACAAGGTGACAAGACAGGGAGCATGGTCCACGGGAGAGGGTGAAGAGAAAGTAGAGGGCTAGGAGGTCATTAAAATATATTCGGTGCCTTCGATGTGCCAACACTAAGATATTATAAAACCTCCTGGTTTTATAGATGAAGAAATCCAGTCTCACCAAGCTTAAAGACTGAGCTTGCCAATGACATGCAACCAATGGTGCTAGAATTCGAACCAACGTTTGCTGGATTCGAAAGCTGTCATCCCTTTACGTCTCCTCCGCGCGATGAGGAGTGAAGGAAAGTGGCATGGCGGGCTCATGAAAGGCAGTAAAAAATACACTGGAAAGTGTTTGCAAGTTCCAGTGTTTCACGTGAAGACTGTACACGTGGAGTTGGACAATTTAAATAGAAGAGAGCACATCCTGAGAGCCGGGGTAAGGGGCTAAGGCCCGCTGGCAGGGTGTCCAAGAGCAAGGCTTGTTCTAGGTCCTTCAGGGGCAGCAAAAGGAAAGGCTGTCTGTGTATCAGGTGCACCCGGAGAACCATGGCAGCTGCCCGCCCACGCCATCCCTGGCTCAGACAAAGCGGCGCATACAAGCAACACCGCCTAAGATGGTAGGAAAAGCCGAGGTGGGAAATGACGGGTGGAAACACCCTCAGTATGTCAAAAGGTTCATACTTAAACGAAAATGTCCTCCCGGTGCGCAGAGCTGGTTCAAGGGGATGGAGTCCATTTTCTCGCTGCCCTCCCCTGCTTCCTACTTCCTGCTTCTTTCCTCATGGTGAGTTTGAGCAGACAGGGGCCCCAGCCATCAAGACCAGCATCCTCATTTTTCAGATGAAAAAATCTGAGACCAACAGAAGTATTTGAAATCACACTTCTTGTTTCAGAAATTAGGTAGTTATCAGTTCTTGTTTTCGCTTTTCACCACGTACTGTCGGAAGGAGCGAAAGGGTAGACCAACAAGAGAAAAAAAAACAAAGCCAAAAAAACCCCCCAAGAAACCAGAATTTTACTTCGTAGACACAAAGCTGTCCCTACTCATCTCGATTTTCCCTAGTTCCATGACTGTGTGCCTTGAATCCTCTTCCATCAAGAGGCCTGAAAGGTCCGCTCTGCGTCACTCACAGACTCTTGTCTGGGTCATTTCTCAGGCAGCTGACCAAGGCTGAAGTTAAGGGTGGTGGAAGGATTTCTTTTCATTCAGGGCTACCTGCACGGGTCGCCTTCTTGGATGACCAACTATCCTGGTTGAGGGGGCTGCTGGGATGTGGATTTGGCCACTAAAAAGAGGAAAGTCCCATGGAAACCAGGACAAATGGGTCCCCTGACTGCCTGCTGTAGGCCACATTCTCAACTGAGCTATTGGACTGGACAGAGAAAACACACTTAGCTGGAAGTTGTAGCTCATACGACACTCGCAAAATGGTTGCTAACATTTCCAGTTTTTAAGAAAAGAAGCAGGATGAAGATTAATGACTATAAAGGGCTTTGAGCCCTTGGGGAGGAAGGTATTCTCAAAGTAGGAAGTGTTAAGTCCATAAAAGAAACAATATGAGAATGCAGTGGGGCTTTTTCATACCTAACAAGTATGACTAAACCTCTGAACACTTCCTGTTCCGTCCCATGTTTTTCTGAAATTCGCTTTTCCTTATCGGCCAAGAGGGTAGGAAAAAAAAAAGTTGTTCTCTCTTCTCTTCTTCAGAATAACAGTGGGGAATTTCAAAAACCTCCAAAGGCTTCTAAAGTTCAGCAAGTGCTTGCTTTCATAGAGAAATATTCTGGAGAAGAAAACAGCACTCATTTTTCCCTGTAAGCATCCTAAATTCTTGTGACATGTAATCTGAGGTAAGCAGAAAACCATCTGATCAGAAAAGATCAGTTCTCACACTTAAGTAGCACCCATTCATTCAACCATCTAGTGATCTTTTCAATCAAAAATGTGGTGTTGTGCGGCGCCTGGGTGGCTCCGTTGGTTAAACATCTGCCTTCAGCTCAGGTCATGATCCCGGGTGTCCTGGGATGGAGTCCTGCACTGGGTTCCCTGCTCAGCAGGGAGTCTGCATCTCCCTCTCCCTCTCCCCTCACTCCTGCTCTCTCTCTCTCATATAAATAAATAAAATCTTAAAAAAACAATGTGTTGCTGTTAAACACTGTGCTAGTTGCCGAATGGGGAGAATATATTTTTATTTTATCTAGCACCCAGCATCCAAAAGATCAAAAACTGCCTTTTTGGACTTATTTCTGACTGTCCTCAGCACAGTGGAGGAGAGGCACCCTAACATAAAACTTCACACCCAAATATTTCTCCCCGGCAGCACTTCCCATTCCCTAAGAGTAGTGCCACGGATGGCTGTCTCACTCTTGCCTTTTCTGGGTCACCAAACACACTGGAGGTGCTCAGCCTACAGAGGGCAGAAAGGATGTGAGCCAAGGAGGGGGTTACCCCTGGGAGCATGTCGACAGGTTTCCCTGCCTGGACACATATTTGTAAAAGGCACATTCTCCCATCTTTTCTGATGTCTTAGAAGCATGATGTGCACAAGATAAAGTAACGTTCTAGGGAAGGGGAAACAGAAGCCCTCTGAGGGTCCAGGGGCCCAGGGGGAGGGCTTTCTCTCCTTCCACTTTCACTTTAATGGGCTCATGGTTGTACCATCCCAAGCAAAAGGGGGAAATCAAATGGAGCTCACTTCACTCACATTCCTCAGTGAAGACAGCAGCCACTACCACTGTCTACACCTGGAGGATGAGTCTAAAGGATTGAGAAAACGGGGTGACGGGAGAGCAGGGCTGGAGCAACTGTCCACTCAACCACATGACCAGTTCAGGCAACAAAAGCTGCCTCACTGAAGAGTCCACAGTCACTGAACGCAGCTTAGAGCCTGGGACTGCGATAGACCTTCGGTCTTTGGTGAGAACTTCCGGTCCCGCCTACGTGCAGGCCTCCTGGGAGTTCTCTGGGCCTTAGTGACTTGTGCCTTTGTGCACACTACAATTGGTTTCTTTGAGCTTGGCAACCCCGGACCAGGAGCCTTACTGGACTTCCTCTGTTTATACAAGACTTGTCAAGCAGGTTATGCTGCTTTTCTGCCACCTTTCTTTCCAGATACCTCTAAAATGCCAAGCTACCAGGAAGCCACTGAGGAATAGGGTTTTCTCACCATGATCCCAAAGATCTACAAAGGCATGCATAGACCACAGGCTTTGCTGAAGGCCTGCTGCTGTTCTCTTAAATGGTGGAATATGTTTTTAAGGATTGCAAGGGAACGGTTGTCAAAAGTGAGGTCAAAGTCAAATGCGCTGTGTTTCCATCATTACTGCTGGCCTCTTTCCAGAGAAAGTAAAATGCACCCCTTGAAGCTGGCAGCAAGTCCTGTGGTTGCATCAATAATAATTTTCACTTGCACAGAAAAATCCCCCAGTAGCACATAAATGTTCATGAACTCCCCTCTCTTATTTTGCAGCACTAGAAAAAGTGGTAAAGAGAAATTAAAGGCCTCCGTGAATCAGCAAAAAACCTAGGGCTAGAACCCAGGACAGCTAGTCTTCCTGCTTTAACCCACACATCTGGCACACACCACTGGGAAAATGGTTATTTTTTCACAACAAAGAGGATGACCTTCAAATTCAAGCATGTAAAGTAAAAAAGATCTTAAAAGACACTTTTTTTTTTTTTTTTTTTGGTGGAGAGGAGAATCAATAGAATAGTAGTCTAGGACACAGTTCTTTCCAGAAGTCAAGATGGTATCTAACCAAGGTCAAGAGTGTATCTACCGGGAAGGCCTGGGTGGCTCAGTTGGTTAAGCAGCTGCCTTCGGCTCAAGTCATGGTCCCAGAGTCCTGGGATCGAGTCCCACATCGGGCCCCTTGCTTGGCAGGGAGCCTGCTTCTCCCTCTGCCTCTGCTGCCATTCTGTCTGCCTGTGCTCCCTCTCTCTCCCCCTCTCTCTCTGACAAATAAATAAATAAAATCTTTAAAAAAAAAAAAAAAAAAAAAGAGTGTATCTACCAAGAGTTCAAAGACCACTATCTTCCCCATCATACAAGTCATTCATATTGAGAGGGCCTCAAGATCAAGGAGGAAATCCCAATTGCCAGCAGTCACCCCAGATAGGACTGGAAAAGGGCTCTTTTTGTTATATCTCCTTTTCCATTCATAGTACAAGAGGTGACCCAGGGAGTCACCCTCTCAGATCCCAGGACAGTCCATTTATTAGGCATGAACTCACAGCTACTGCTTCACAAACTGACCCCACCTGTTTCCAGAGAGCTGCCTAACAGCTGTATGGACCTTCAGAAAGATTCTTCAGTTAAAGGTACAACACCTTTCAACCCGTCTCTGATCCTAATGCTTCCACCCACAAGAGTGCACTCATGAGTACACCCAGAAGATCAAATAAAATCCTGAACACATGGGCAAAGTCCAACCAACAGCTGCCCCTTCTAGGCCATGAACTAGCACACCTGGTCGTCTGGCAGCTGTTCTTTCCTTTAGCAGATCTTACCTGCCTAAACAGGAAATGGTGATAAGCCTAAAACTAGTTCATGTTCACTACTATGGTTTCTCACACTTGAGCAGAACCCAGCTGAGAAACAGAACCTTAAAACAAAACAAAAATAAAAATAAGTAAGATACAAAATGAAAAGAAACAGAACTTTCAACTGTTAGAGATGGGTTCCAAGGAAGGTCACAGAGCCATCAAAAATAGCAGAGATAAAGTCTGTCAAAGTGTTTTGTAAACTATAAAGCCCAACATACAATATTACATATTATTATTTCAGTACTAAATAATGCTAAAAGTAGAATATGAAATTATAATGAAACGTCGATGACAACAGTCCAATAGCAAAGGGAACACAACGGCTTAAGACTTAAAGAAGTCAGGTATAGGTTGTTAGTTACCATGCAAAGAGGCTCAATTTTATAAATCTTTTAAGTGGTTTACACATTTAATAAACAATAAATAAGTTTATATAATTTCCTGTAATTGTATAAGTCTATGACCCAATCTGACCGTAATAAATCTTAACTCTGAAGGGAGTCTCCAAGGAGCCTCAAGTCCAGCCCTATCGCTTCTATAGCTGTAGAGTAGATAGTCTAATCTTTTAGGTGTAGAGTCCTCTCTTGTGAGGCAGACTAGCGCTTACTAGTGTATAATACACCCGTAACTTATTCCACCATGCTGAACAGATAACCAGACGGGAAGAGGAATGGGTAGGCCAATGGAAGCTTTTATATAAGCCCCCTTCACTGAAGCACGAATCACCAAGTCTTACCACTGGAGATAGGGCTTTCCACTGCCAGGGTCCACTCCTGGGCAGCCCCTGAGGGGTATTTGGTGCGTGCACCCTGTGAGCACCAGTGGGCTGGCAAGCCTTCGGCCTCTTCCCCACGCATGGGACGCAGCCTATGAGAGACATCTGCCATAATGCTTTCTTCACTCTTCATAAAGATGTAAAAGCCAGGTTCAGTCCCCACACTTTTAGTCAAGCCTCCGAACTGGAAAACCAGCTCCAAGTAGGCTTGAGGCTGTATTTTCTTAGCTTTTTCTTATTTCTCATTCTCTGAGAATGAGAAAGGACTTCTTAAATGACAGGGATGAGGGAGAGGAGGAACAAAGCACTGGAAAATGCCTGAAGGGAACACAGTCACAAGTTACAGGAAGTTCCCAGGTACACTGCCCCTGTGAGGGAGAGGGCCTTCAAAGATGGATTTCTCTGTGCGACCCGTGTCACAAAAGCTAGTTCTGTGAGATGTGCAGCTGGCTGGTGCATGAGGACAAACAGCCTCTGTAGTCCATGGGATGTGGGCATGACTGTGTTGTAGAAGGCTTCTTCCGTGCCTTTCTCTCTGTTGGTAGTCAGGTAAACTCCGCATTCAACAGCCTGTCATCCAGGATGTGGGGTGTGTGTTTGTGTGTGTGTGACAGACAACCCCCTCAGAGCTACAGGGCAGGGCCTCTGCGAACTGGCATCCTCCTCCCTCTGCCCACCCATAGTTTATTTAACCTCCGTGATACAGATTAGGTCTCTTCCCTGACCACAAGTGCAAATCTCGGCATGACATTGACTAGCTGTGTGATTCTGCATAAGTGACCTAGCCCCTAGATCCCAGTTTCCTTGCTTGTAAACTGGAGATAAAGATACCTGTCTTGAAAGGCTGTGCAGACTGAAGACATCATGTTTGTGTGTGTGTGTCTATGGCTCCTACCTCTGCATTATACAGGATTGGGCGCACAGGAGGTTTTGTTCTTCCTCTCCCCAACCTAATGACTCCTATACTTAATCCTGAAGTTATTTGTATTTTTAAATTATTTTGTGCTTATATATTATCTCTCCACCTAGACTATGAAGAATCATGTCGGGCGCCTGGGTGGCTCAGTGGGTTAAGCCGCTGCCTTCGGCTCAGGTCATGATCTCAGGGTCCTGGGATAGAGTTCCACGTCGGGCTCTCTACTCAGCAGAGGACCTGTTTCCCTTCCTCTCTCTCTGTCTGCCTCTCTGCCTACTTCTGATCTCTCTCTGTCAAATAAATAAATAAAATCTTTAAAAAAAAAAAAAAAGAATCATGTCATTTTAATTTTTCCTATCCACTGTATTAGTTGTGCACACAGTGAGCATCCAGTGTGCCAACTGTAGCCTAGGATATTTCCCCCACATCCAGTAATATCTGGTAGTGTTTCCTGAGGAAACTACTGTGACTTCTGGATACAGCCAATCTCCCTTTGGTCCCTTGAACTCCTCATTCCCCTTCACATTCCCTCTGCCAGGCATATCCCTCTGCCATCTGGAATGCCCTTAAGAACTTTCATAACTCAAGTTATCTATTCATCTGATCACTTCTTGAGTACATTTCTCTTGAGAACACTTCTTGAGTACATAAACATCTCCCGAGTACATACTAACTATGTGCCAGTAACAGGCACTGTGAATCCATACTTAGACACAGAAATGGTAAGACGTGATTCTTGCCCATCCTTGAGGCAACTGGAAGGAGTCGGATGGGAACATAACAAACACTGAAAATAATAGGGTGTACCAGAGGCTAAGATTGGAGGAAGTGATAATTCAGCCTAGCAATACTATTCTGAAATTTTAAAAATATATATTGCCTTGAGATAGACCTTCAATGCAGTGAACTTTGTTGAAATAGTAGGCAAAAGGGAAACCCCATCATCCTGGTCTGTAACAGAACAAGTCAACACTTGGTGAGGCAGATGTCCTTCCAAAGACAATCTCAGGATTGCCAAGTCCTTGTCAGTACCTTTCCTCCTGGTAAGCCACATACGATTTACAACAAAAGAATTTTCCTGCAACTCAAATTTGGAATTCGGACCAATCCATTCACACACATATTCACAGCATAGGATGTAAGTATTCAGCACCAGACTAGGTATTGAATGGGGAAAAGCAAAAAAAGAAGAAGAAGAAGAAATGTAAGCCCTTAAAGCTCCCCGTCGATTCCTGGCAGGGAACAGATCCTGGAGGAAAGATGTGCCCCAAGGTGAACTTGACAGGGAAAATGGGCAGAGATGGGGTTAGTAGCCAGTTCATGATAGAAGAAATACACGTTCATAAAACTCCACTCTTCCCAAATGGGAAATTGGAGGACTCAGGGGCAGGGGGATAAGAATTATCTGTGTGGCTGCGGGAGTAGCTCTACCAGAAACCTTGGTGTAATACAGTAAGAGAGGTCTATCCTACACAGCTTCAATGATAATGCCGAGGGTCCAGTCAAAAGCCATTTGGGAAGCCTGCAAAGGTCTCCTGCATGGACCACGCAACCAGACAAGCCCCATATCTAGATACATATCTACTACAAATACTTTAATAAACTGTCTAAAAATTTTTCCAAGTTAACACTTATGTTCCTACTTCCTGAAGGCCTCTCGTTAGTTCTCAGTTCCCCCTCCCCTAACTCTTCATTCTTGTCACCAACTCAACTTTCCACCGATACACAGAGTGGAAATAAAGGTTCCATCTTTGTATCCTACTTGCCAGCATTGGGAGTAGCAGGCACAGAGTATCAGCAGCACTAGCAGAGTAGCTGGCACAGAGTAGGCCCTCAGCCAATGTCTAGGTAATACCCAGCCATGAGGAAGCAAAGAGAAACAATGAAAACACAGACCCTTGAACTGTCACAGGGTCTACAGACTCTCCCCTTCATAGGCATTCTCCTGGTGCTGACTGGCACAGATCTACTCCACGTGACCAGCTCCAAATGATCAAGGAACATGCTTTGCATGGGAAGGAACTTCCTTCCAAGCCCTCAGAACACACTCCCTCTCTTGGCACTGCCTACTAGGACGGCTGTACGTGGAAATCTTAAACCTGGCGCTAAGACCTGACCACATCGATGGTGCCAAACTAGCCCCTATCAAGACCTGCAGGAGGGAAACCCGAGCTGCGGGAGTAACCAGAGACAGGCCGCTGACCTGCTTGCGATCTGGATGCAGTATTACTGGTTAGTTGCAAGTATAAACCAACTGTAACTGGCCAATACGTGACAACCAGCTTCCCTATAAGACTGAGAGTCTGGCGGGTTGACCCCGGCATCCCTTATGCTGCAGGCTGGGTTGGGAGGGAGATGTTGAAGGCAGTGACAATATCCTGGGTCAGGGACACAGTGTGGCTTCAGATGGCCTGGTCTCCCTCTAAGGAGCCCAACCAGGGTCAGGCCTTTCGTAGGGGCTTCTGACGCAGAGCTTCCTAGGGCTCCTGTTTTTTGTGTTTGTTTTTGTTTTTAAAGATTTGTTTATTCATGTGAGAGAAAAAGGAGAGAGAGCAAGCAAAGGGAGGGGCAGAAGGAGAGGGAGAAAATCCCAAGCAGACACCTTGCTGAGCGCAGGGCCCATCATAGGGCTCGATCCCAGGACCCTGAGATCATGACCTGATCTGTAACCAAGAGGCAGTTGCTCAACCAACTGAGCCACCCAGGCACGACTGAGGCTCCTGTTCTTAAAATGGTGACAGGCATTCCAGACAGCAGCCAGAGAAGCAAAAGCTCTGTAGACCCATGGCGACTCCCCCTTGGCGTGTGTGCTGCAGCTGGAGGAAGGAAGAGCAGAGGGGAACCTCACGAATGTGTTAGTCAATGAGAAACCAGGACAGGATGAAGAACCAGAAGGGAACCCTGACGCCTAAATCTGGTTTGACTTGAAAGGATGACTGGGTCCATGCAATAAATGTCCACCTGACTCCTATTGTATGGCTGGTACAATCCTGGGACCCTGAGGCAAAGAAGACCTTCACACTCCAGAAGGTCACACTTTATGACAACCGATACATGTGTATTTTCTTTTATCTAGAATTTTACTAACTTTGTTATATTGTTTATGAAGAGCAAGACAGAATGAGAAGGATGTGAGAAGGGAAGGATAGAAGAAAAAGGAAGCGAGAAGTAAGGCAGGAAGCAAGAAAGGGGGAGAAGAGGGTTGTATTAAAAGTGATGATCCTCGTAAAGGGCTCATTCTATTCATTGTTATGGGGAGGGGGGTGCCTATCACTACATCACCCTAGTCTTGACTGAACAGTTGTGATACAGCAGATAATATTCTAAAGGCTTCTCATGTATTAATCAATTTAATGCTTACAACCTAGTAAGAGGTATTAGTATTTCCATTTTACAAGTGAGAACACGGGGGTACCAAGAGATTAAGTCAGCTTTAACTAGCCAGTCACACAACTGTCAGGTGTGAGTTCTGGGATGCAGACCCAGGTAGTCTAATTTCAGAGCTCACCTTCTTACTCCTTACATGTGTGGCTCCAGAGGTAGGGTCCTTAGAGCCTGGGAACTTTCAGATGGGCAAATCCTTGCTCTCTATCCAGTCCTACTAAATCAAAGACTCCAGGGGACAGGCCCAACAAATTGTGTTTAAAAGCCCTCTAGGTAATTCTGATGAACAGTCTGAGCACTACAGAATTAATTACAGTACAGCGCTTCGCCAAATAGTGGCTCAATTAAGACAGATGATAAAATCCCTCTCTCTCTCCAGCAGTGCAGTGGCCTGACCTGGCCATCGGCAAAGGTTAAAATACCTGGATCATCCATTCTCTGTTTAGGGAGTGGCCTAGGCCGGGGGCTTGGGAGAGCAAACTCAAATTCCTTTCTTTTCAGAGAAGTCAATCTGGCTTCTCAGACTGTATCTACACTTGGATGGAAGAAGGCTAGGGGTGGGTAAGAATCCTTGCATGTTCTTACAGTGGTTGAATTCCTTCATAGCATCCCCACATCAGCAAGCTGCAGTGGGGGTGTCCCTAGCAAGCTGCAGTGTCCCCAAATACCTATCCTTAGACAAAAAAGAAAGCTGAAAATGAAAGCTCTGCTCTAAGCATGAATTTGGCTCTGACAATACATAGCAGGTGGATGCGTCTGTTCTTTGGGCTAAGTCAGCTCAATCATTCAAACCGGTTACCCAGTTCGTGGCTTCTCGAAGCCCTACTGCTTCTCCCTGGAGCAGCTCAGCTCTTGGCCATTTCACTGTTCATTAGCACCGCTACGGAGGATAAGCAGGGGAGAATAAAAGGTGAGGACACTCAAACCCGTCAATTTTTCTCCTTGTTAGCAGTTCTAGTGAAGACTTGGTAAGCAAAAAATTGTTATTGGCTAAAACGAGATGCTGGGATTTATCTACGGGCTCCAATTTTCAATATTCTCCCTGCCCCTAATTATCAGATAGAGTCAGAACAGCCCAAGTTGACAGCGTTAGCCCAGTCTACAAGTGAACAGAAACACTACATTCAAATTCTAGAATTTCTACAGCAGTAACCTAAGGTATCTTCTTACCTTAAATTAAACCTCTTAAAAATGCCACAGTCATGGGCAATTTTGATCACAGGTAAAAAGGCTTATATCCATCACATTGGACACCCATGTTAATTTTTTTTTTTAAAGAATGTATTTATTTATTTGAGAGATAGAGAATGAGAGAGAGAGAGAGAGAGAGAGCATGAGATGGGAGAGGTCAGCGGGAGGAGCAGACTCCCCACCGAACAGGGACCCCAATGTGGGACTCGATCCTGGGACTCCAGGATCATGACCTGAGCTGAAGGCAGTCGCTCAACCAACTGAGCCACCCAGGTGCCCCCCATCTTAATTTTAATAATGGAATTTCCCCACCCAATACCACTTCCCATGACCTCTTTACTCAAACAAGAAAGACAAAATTCTAACATGAAATAGGCAGCTCCTAGTCTAGGGTGCCAGACCATTATGCTGGACATCGAACCACTATCTTGCTTACTTCTAAAACAACTTGGCAAGAAATGTTTATCCTGATTTTATAGATAAATGGGTTTAGAGAATTTCAGTCCCAGAGTTCTTAAGTACCAGAGCTAAGATACAGATGTAGAGCTGTCTTCCCCCACTCCCCCCACCTACCACCACAAAACCTATGCTCATGGCGCCCCACCACTCAGTAAGATTTCTTACTTCAATCTAGAACTCTCTTTGTGACAATGCTCTCAAGGCTCATTTACTGGATGGCTGTGCTAACTGTTCTGATTTTTTTTTTTAAGATTTTTTATTTATTTGAGAGAGAAAGAATGAGCCTGAGCACAGGAGAGGGGCAAAGACAGAGGGAAAAGCAGATGTGCTGTTGAGCAGGGAGCCCAACATGGGGCTCGATCCCTGGACGCTGGTATCATGACCTGAGCATCAGGCAGATGCTTCACCTACTGAACCACCCAGACACCCCTGCTCTTTCTGACTTTGAAGGAGTAAAGGCCGTACCTGAGCCTGCTTAGAGCCCCTCACAGTATTTTCACATGTGTACTCTTTCCCCTATCAGCCCTAATACAAATAATACAAATAACCACCCACTCCCACCCCTTTGCCAAATCCACACAAATGGCCACTAGCTGTTCATAGCTTCTGATTAGTGGGAGACCAGACATTTCCTGTCTGGCAGAAGCCGGAGGCTTTGGAGGGCAAGGAACTTGTAAAAGACGCCTTCACTTCCCAGATGAGTCTGGGCCAGCAAGCGTGCCAGGCTGCTCGAGCGGCACCAGCCCAGGCCCTGGAGACCACCACACGACTGCTTCCTACTTTGGGGAGGAAGGAGCCCCATGGTCCAGTGCAAAGGCAAGGAAGAAAGGTGGACGTGGGTCTGTTAATAATCCAATCCTGTTCCTGCCCCTGTCCCTTTCTCCAGCCCCACACTCCCAGGATGTTAGAGTCTGAACTTGCTTTTCTCCTCCCCCAGTCTCACTGGTGAGACAGCTCCCTGGGACCCTGCCCCGGGACGCCAAAGAAGACACAGCACCTGGAGTCTCCCATGGCAAGAAACACCGAGGCCCTCTCCGTGCTGATGAGAAAGAAAGCCATTGTTCTTCAGTGGCCTGTGAAATTACAGACAGGCTTGCTTTCTTATTTGTCAGCGAGTCCTGCCTGGCCATCCCCGGTGAGAGAAAGACAGGCTTGCGTTACCTACTCTCAGTGCAGGAAACACTACAGAAGCTTGTCCTTAGGGGAAGAAAAGTCGCTTCACTCTCTGATCATGGCACCTGTCTCTGTCACACTGTGGACCTCAAAGATCAGGATATTTTATGGGTCTCAGGTTTGCTGGCATTTTTAATATGAGTTACGTTGCCTGGAGATATTATAAAATAATTTGGGGCAAAGACCATTATTTCTTCGCCAAAGAACAATACGACTCTGGACAGAAAGTCAGTGCCTCCTACCTTGAGATGCAGGCCTCCTGTCTGGTGCCAATGGGTCCCAGGCTCCAGGAACATGGCTCCCCATGGCCCGGGCTTCTGTCTGCCCTCCCTTGCTCACAGGGCGGCGACCTGGTTGGTCCTTGGGTAGCTTCCATAACCTTCATTGAATCTGGTCTGTTTCTACTTCTGGAGGTGTCAGAAAAACTGACTGCCCCCATGATTACCCTAACTGACTGGATGAAACACTAAACACATTCTGCACAGCCTTGACAGCTTCAGGAAAGAGAGAGAAACCAGATCCTGGGCAGCTCCTGTCTGAATGACTCTTTGTGAACCATGGGTTCCACCACAGGCCCTCGTGGAGACAGGGCTTGAGGGTCAGGGAACCCTAAGACCAACTCCTGCTTATTCTGAAATATAGTACTGATGTCAGGCTGGCTTCGTGTGTGTCACCGTGCAGTCGCCCAGGGTCCCATGCTTGTGTGAGCTTGCCTGTGCTTGTTTCAGTGCTCTCCTGTGGCCGTCCCCAAATTCTTCATAATTTCTGAACAGGGGGCCTTGCGTTCTGCTCTTGCAGTGGGGCCCCACAATGATGTAGGAGGTCCCCCGCCCCCCGAGCCCTTTAAATCCCATCAGAGAGTCACTCCAGTAAGTCTGGGGAGCTGTGCCAATAGATGCAGGGTGTGGTCAAGCAGGGTGTGAGGCTCTGGGCTGGTGGGGGTGAGGTGTAGAAGGAGGACAGCTCCCTAGAGAGGAGGGCACTGGGCAGACGACAGAGAGCACAGGGTGCCCAGAATGGGGTGACACTGCCAATGGGATGGCAGCATCAGAAATAGCTTCTCAAACACACACACCGAGTACTGCTCACTTAGGAGCCCAATTTTTGGGAAACTCCCCAAATCTATCTCAAATCTTTGATCATGGGCCTCATTTTCTCGCTCTGATTTATACATAGTCTGACTTTTTCCCAATGTTTCCCAAGCTTGTTCTAAAAGTTGGCATTCTATTTGTTTGTTCTTTTCTTTTCAGCTTGAGAGAAATTTGCATGAGATGAACGTTGCTGAGATTGAGAAAACTGCATTTCCAGGCTGTTCACTCTCTGCCGCAAGTCCAGGCTCCGTCGGCTAGAACGGGCTGCTTGCGGCCGTCAGCCCGGGTCAGACACCACCGATCAGGACCAGAGCGGGGAACAGCTGGGTCACTCATAGTCTGGAGTCTGTCTGGGTACACTTCCCTGTGATTCTCAACAACAGCAAACTTACAGAAGGGCCCTAGTGATTCAGATGGAGCTGGGAGACAGAGACCTGTCTCAAGAGCAGTCCTGTGATCACTGCCAGGCATGGGAGGTGGAGCCTTTCATTAACATTCTCAGACATGACAGAGATGGACGGACACTCCTTACTCTCCAGCGCTCACGCATGCGCATACCCACATACACACGCATGCGCACACACCCTCGTGCACACGCACACACAGCAGTACAGAGCTATACTGCAGGGAAAGGCAGCTTGTTCCCTTCAAAAGGACAGTCAGGCTCTTGAGTATAAGTAAATAGTCCACAGCACCCTGCTTGATCCTCCAGTCTCTCCTAATCCCCAGGCACAGCCTCCCCTCCAGAAAGAACCATGAAGTCAGCAGGAGACAGATATGCTTTAAGGGCTCTGCGTCACACAGCACTGCCCGCGCATCCTAATCGGTGATGAAAGAAGGGAACCAACGCAATTGCCACTGAAGCTGAAAACGTAGCCCCCATGGCTCCAGGTCTGTTCTCTCTTGGGAAGGCAGAGCTGGTTGGCTGTTTCTTAGCAAAAGGAAGAAAATGGAGCAGGGCAGACACTGCTGTATTTGCAGTGGAAGAATGACATTCGTGTCCATGGTGCAGGAAGGGCAATGACAGGCAAAATGAAGGTTTTCCCTGAGGCTCAGGGAAAGCCATCCACCTGTGTGCACGGGAGGCCAGAAGGACGTGTTCAGATGAGTGTGTGCTGCTCGCCACGCTGGCTCTTTCACTTGCAGGAACAAAATCCACCTAATTAGATCAGAGAGATGTGGAATCTGCACCTACTCATAGGTTGGGATAAGGGGCTGAGCGAGTGATGGGCTGTGGACAACTGTCTGGAGGCCACTAAGGTGTTCTTAAAACTGGATGACGCAAACATGTAGTTGAATACACAGATCTGGGGGAAAAAAGTAAGCAACACCTAACACAGCCCCTTAATGGCTATTTCAGTCACTGTGTAAAAGAAAAGTATGGAACTTTAGAGCTGGGAGAGTGATCGACGGTCCTCCTAACTGGGCCCCTTACTGCAGATAGAGGATTGGAGATGTCCAAGGCGGTTAACTGCTAGTCTGAGTCATCAGTCTTCCTGACCTACCTCAGAGCATTCCTAGAGCAAAGGATGAAAGAGAGAAACCAGTTCCGCTCTGCCCACATCCCCCAACGTCAGCCAAAATTCGACCAACTTCTATCAAATGCTAATATGAACGCCAGTCTAGAAGCTGAAGCAGTCTGAATGAATCCCACTCATTTAGGTCAATGGGGTGGCATAAGTCAGTCCCAGTTCACCAGATCCCAGCCCTGATTCTCTACTTAAGTGGGTCCAAATGGTCCTCAATGCAAGGGTAATATGCAAGATGCTGTTTCCTTCAACTTTTCAGTATCAGACCCAGAGTGCTCAGCAAACTCCTTTTTACCAAGATCACGGACTCAATGCAGCTTGGTCAAGGTCGCCATTCTTCCCTGGCTCTTCTAGCTACATGAAGAAGGAATTGCTGAATATTTATTGATTATTATAAGAAACCTAAAAAAGAGATCTGATAGAAGTTCTTTGATTGGGTTACTTTTCTTCGATCTTTAGTCCATAAAGTCTTATAAACCAGTTGTTTTTTCTTTTTTAGGGAACTCAAAGCCTTTACTCCTAAAGGCCATATTGTGTCATCGTGACCAAAGTCACGATGCTGCCACAAATTCCCAATTTATGATAATCATAGAAAAGAAAACTGCTCAAAAACAAGGCAAGTGGTAGCCTGACCTTCCTTTATAAGGTCTGCTCACTGCCAGCAGCGAGAGAAAGTGCTGATTCGGGAGAGAGACAGGCACAGCAGTGAGGACCACAGCTTACATGGGACGGACCTGTGTTCATGGCCCACGTAGGGCACTTTTATTAGCTGTGTGACCTTGGGTGATGTGCTTATCCTATGAGTCTTGGTTTTCTCATCCTTAAAATGAAAATAACTACATGAAACAAGTCAGAGAAAGACAATAGTGTAGGATCACACATACGAGTGAATCTTTAAAAAAAAAAAAAAAATGAACTCAAAGAGAACAGACTGGTGGTTGCCACAGGCAGGGGTGAGGTGGTGGTGGGGTGAGGCAGGGGGGGCTGTCAAGAGGTAAAATGTCTGGTTATAAAATATATGGGCCCTAGGGATATAATGTACAGCACATTATTTACCATGCCTTATTGTATATTTGAATGTTGGTGAGATGACATCTTAAAAAGTTCTCATCACAAGAAGAAAAAAGTTCCTGACTATGTACGGTGATGGATGTTAATTTACTGTGAATCACCATCTCCCAATGCGTACCTATAGCATACCATTACGCTGTATACCTAAAACTAACACAATGTCACATGTCAATTCTATTCCAGTTTTTAAAAATATAAAAATTAAAGAAAACAGAAATCCCATCACCTACTTCTTAGCATTGTTCTAAGGATGAAAGGAAATACAATCTTCCACATTCGAGAAACCCCTCAAAACCGTAATCCCACATCTCACACCCTCCTGCCATACTGCCCAAGAACAAGGCCTTGTGAACTCACTAGGATTGTATCTGTACTCACCTGCAAATTGCTTCTTGTTTTTCCCTTCTACAATCACCCTTCCAGAGCTGTCAGTCATCCTCTGTGCCCTACAGCCCTCACTGCCTCCTACCAGCCTTCCCTCCACTCCAAGTACATGGCACCTGCCCTGTGTTCCAGCCCAATTCAAAAGCCCCCACCTTCCCCCACCCAGGAAGTCTACACTGACCTCCATGCCTGGAATCAGCGCTTACTCCTGACCGTCCACAGCACCCTGCCTGCGTGTCTCCAAGCCCCGATCCCTTTTTACCACGAGTTATAAACCACCCACCTCCATGATGGTCTCTACCTCTGGATTGTAAGTTGTATCTTTTCCACCTTGGGTTCTGTGCCTCTTGAGCCATGTGAAGCCATGCGTGTCATAGGTAGTCCATAAAGTCTTAGTCAGCCCGGGTAGTTAGGCAATTCATTATCACAATATCTTTTATTAGTCAGCAATCACCTTGGAAGGCACAATGGCTCGAGGAGAGCCCGAGAGGTGTCGGGCTTGAAGCTGGTCCCGTTTTCCCAGGGAGCAGCAGCAGCCCTGTGTGTATGCCTGTACCCAGGGAGCCTGAGCCGGGCAAAGCTGGTTTCCTCTTGCCTTCCCTTCTCCATATTTCTCTGCTCTTTCCCTTATCACCTCCTTTCTCTTATCTGCAACACAAATTCATCATTCATTCAGTAAATATTTAGTGAGTACCTACTGTATACCAGGCACCCTTCCAGCATTAAGAACAAAGCAAAATGATGCCACTAGTTTACATTCCAGTGCAGCGCATCTCCAACTTTGGGGTCATCCGACTCATCTGGGGATCCTGCCAAACAATAGAATCAGACTCGGGGGACCTGGGGTGGGGCCAAGCACCTGTATTTCTCCTGCGTTCCGGGATAATGCTCGTGCAACCTGCACCTGACCACATTCTCGTGGGGGGTTCTAGACTAGAGCACTGGTTCTCAAGCCTGGCTGCACATAGGAATCACCTGGAAAGTTTTATAAAATGCTGATGCCTGGGGCTCTGCCCCAGAGTTTGATTTCATCATTCGGGAATGGCATTAGGATTTTTAAAAGCTCCCATAGTGATTATAATGAACATCCAAGGTTGAGAACCACTATTCTAGTGGGAGGTGTGGACAGAAAATGAAGAAAATAAAGATGAACACTATGAAGAAAATAAAGCAAGTAAGTGCAACAGAGAGTGAAAGAGTATATTCTTTTATATAAGTTAATCAGGGAAGACCCCTCTGAGGAGGTGATCTTTGAACAGATACCTGAAAGATATGCAGGAATAACCCATACAGTTATCTGGGGGGGAGCTCTATATAGACAAAACAGCACATGCAAAGGCCCTGAGGTAGGACTCTGCTTGGAGTGTCTGAGAAATAGAGAAACTAAGATATAAGAATGTTCAGGAGAATTTATTGAAATGATGGTTCACAAATGTACCAAAATAGTTAATCTGTTCTTAATGGGAAGTCTAGGTACCCAAAGCCTGAAGGAGTTCAAAATGAGTAACGTTTTAAACTTAAAAAACACTCTGATTCTAGGAAACATCTGGAGGCAAGGGAAATGCACATGACTATGTTAAATCATTTAATCATCATAAGAACTGTACCAGATAAATCTCATTATCCTCATGTTAGAAATCAGTGACCAAAGGCTCAGAGAGGTATATCCACTTGCCCGTGACCTTAAAAGGGTGAGATTAACTTCAGTCGAAATAACGTCAAGATCTGTTCTCTTTCCGCTATACACATTAATCATCCATCAGGCTGTTCCCCCTTATTCTCACTTTGCATGTGGTCCCTGTCACAGGTGGAGTAGGTGGGAGAGGGAGGGCACGTGTCAGAAGAAGGAGGCAAAGGGTGAAGATGGGAGGGAAGAAAAAGAAGATTCAGGAAGTAAAAGAGGCAGAGAGAGGGAAAAGACAAGAGCAGTGCTCAAGGACAGTGACGCCCCCACACGTGTCTTCAGCTCCTGACTCTTCACAGCCAAGCCCCACAAAAGCCCTGCGAGATGGTGGGAGGGCTCGTTTCACATGTCAACACGGCTGGGCCGGTCATATGCCAGTCTAGATGTTGCCATGGAGGTCATCTTTAGATGAGATGAACATTTCTATCTGTGGGCTTTGAGTAAAGCAGACTGCCCTCCGTAATGGGGGTGGGCCTCGTGCAATCAGTCAGTGGAAGGCCCGAAGGTAAAACAGACTGAGGTCCCCCGGAGAGGAGGGACTTCTCTTCCAGCCTGCCTGTGGCCTCGCACTGCAACATCAGCTCTTCTCTGGGTTTCCGGCCTGCCGGCCTGCCCTCCAGATTTTGGACTTGCCAGCCTCCCCAACAGCATGGGCCAATTCTTTAAAATAAGCCTCTGGGCACGCGCGCACGCATGCACGCACGCGCACACACACACGTGACTGGTTCTGTTTCTCTGGGGAACCCTGACTGACACGGACAGCACCCCCCAGTACCATCACCCCCACACGGGGGTCACGTTTCTAGAAAGCGATGGGACTAGCCTGGCTTCTGGCTCCTTCCCTCCACACAGGGCCTCTCTCAGGACTGGCATGTCACCCTAAGTCTCAGACAGATGCTAAAAATCTGACCACCCAAGGAATGTTTTGCAGTCAAATGCTCTACCCCTGAGCTATACCCCCCCAAGGAATGTTTTGAACAGCTCTTCTCTCCCTTAGCACAGACTGAATGGACGAAAGAGGAAAGGGCACACAGGCAGACAACAGGGATGTGTTGCCCTCTGCCAACAGCCGATGAGACTACTGCCCCTCCGACTTCTGGGACTGCGCAGAAGGGCTCGTGTGTGCCAGAGTTCAAACCTCCCCACCTGAGGATCAAGCAAAACGCTTTGTTTTTATGAGGCTTCCTTGATGGGCTCGAAAATAATGATGGGAAATTAACACAACCACAGATGCCACGCTAAAATTCCAGGACTCAGAAACACCGAGAAAAGGCTGGAGCTTGCTGGAGCCTTGACAAAACGGGAGACAGAAAGCGGAAAAAAAATACAGAAAAGTAATTCAGTAATGCCGGTCCACCCACGGGGGAACGTTGGGAAATACCACACAATTCTTCCCCCAAAAAATGCTGATCAAAATACGGACGGGTTCAAAAATAAGGCTGTTGAAGAAAGCAAGGAAATAACGTATAAATCACAACTTGAGAGGAGTAGTCCTCTACATTTTATTCATTTTTTAGTCATTAAGAAGGTGCCTCCGAAACGACCCAGAAGCCATTGTTCCCTTTGCATGACTGACATCTTGAAAATGCTTTTGGGAGAAGTGTTTGGAAAGCTTCTAAGTGTTTGGAAGAGCGTGGATCTCCCCTCAGAAAGCAGCGACATATAGGAACAGTCTCGTTCCCTCAAAAAGGAACTTAGGACCAGAAACAATCTCTACCCACCAGCGTCTCTGTGAGAGTACAGAACAGGGGGAAGCAGGATCTATGAAGAAAAAGGAACCAAGGCTTTTTAAAAAAGAAAATTAAAAAGCAAGTTTCTGCACTTAAATGGAAGAACTTCTGTTCCCTCCATGGTGGCGAGAAATGAATCTCACAGGTGGAGACCCTCCCAGAAGTGTTGATGTGTGGTGTGACCCTCTCCCCGCACTGTCCTTACCCAAAAAACTTTCTCCATGAAAAGAGGGAATGACTCTCACTCCTTGAGAATCAGCTCTGGAAACTGAGATGTGTGGTACTGGTTCACTCCATAACCAGACAGGAAAAAGAGTTAAAAACACTGAGGAAAACAAGACTAGTAGGCAAGAGTCAGTGCTAAAATCCTGGAGAAGTGTGGGTGGGGAAAACAGGAGAGACACAGGAGAATGCAGAGCAAAGCCAGGCTGGGTTCTCAGGGGAAAGCCAGATCTCCACAAGAATGGCCAAGGTCCTTCCATGCAATGTACACAACGCCATGGGTTAGTAGCGGTTACTCTGCACGGTGCTATGATTACTTAACGATGTTTGCTGTGGTCCTGGATTGGCAAAGGAGTCCCAAAGGTGTGTCATGCCTGGCTGAGGCCGCTGACCCTCCAAGCCCGTGGAGTTGCTGTGTCTCAGTGGGCTACCCTGTTGTCTCCAGAACCTAGTTAAATGCCAAGGAGGTGGTGGGTTTTTGGGTGTGACCTAAGGGGATGCCACTAACTGTCACGTCCTAAGGGGCCCCTCTAGAACT
Organism: Mustela lutreola; assembly: GCF_030435805.1. NCBI lineage: Eukaryota > Metazoa > Chordata > Mammalia > Carnivora > Mustelidae > Mustela > Mustela lutreola. Next base: position 96,004,688 of record NC_081297.1, read on the forward strand.
TTTCCTTGGTGCTCAGGAACTGTGACTGCCAGCCTTCTGTCACAGAATCAGAGCTTTCCAGGAAGGGCAATACATTCCTACCTGTGACCTCATTAGCTTGGATCAGCTCCTCGAATGCCCTAGCTATCAACTAGCAGAGCACAGGGCCCCAAGGCAAGGGTATATTTTAATAATAGCTGTATCTCATATTTCAGATACTTTTCAGCTTATAGTATGTTTAAAAAAATTGTTAGGAGCAAGGGGCTCGGGGCTGGGGGGCGGGGGGGGCAGGCACCCTGCCTGGATTCAAATCCCATCTCTGTAACTTTCCTGCTGGTTTCTCACTGCAAAGTCATCATGAGGAGAGTAGCTACCACCCGGGCTTGTTGAAGGATGGATGTGCAATAAACAGGTAAGGCACCTCGATCAGTACCTGGAATACAGGGACATGCAACAGACGCAGATTGATGGCCCCCCCAACCCTGCAACAGATTCGGGGATGGGGGCTCAGAGAGGCGAAAGGTCTTTCCTGGTAACAAGGAGAGCCAGGTTCCAGCAGAAGGCACAGAAACACACATGCACAGATCTGCTTGTGCACACGCTGTTGAGAAGGGATGGGTGAACTGGGGTGGATGGTGGGTGAAAGTGGGTATCTGAGTGACCCAGGAAAAGCTTTGGAAGGGGATAGAGTACTACCCAGGAGAAAAGAGCACTCCCAAAAAAAGACAGAGCGGGCATTGCTTCTACAGAAAAATCAAGATTTCCCTTCCACGGCCTAGGCCAGGATCAGCCAAATGCTTTCCTAGTACGTGACTAATAGACTGCTGATCTCCTGACGAAAGAATACTCTGCAAACCAAGTCTGTAATGCTACCCACACGGCATGCAGAAAGCTGTGCTTGGCTGTATTAGTCAGAGAAACACAACCAATACGAGTGTGTGTGTGTGTGTGTGTGTGTGTGTGAAGAAATTTATTTTAAAGAATTGGTTCATAACGCTTGCAGAAGCTGGCAAGTACAAAATTTGCAGGGTGGGCTGGCAGGCTGGGAACCCAGGCAGCAGGCAATGCTATAGTTCAAGTCTGAAGGCAGGGGCTGCCGCACTCCCTCTTGCTCAGGGCAACAGGTTGGCGGGGGTGGGGGGTGCGTTGGCGGTGGTGCTTGGTCTTTTCGGGCCTTCAACTGATTGGACGAGACCCACCCACATCATGAAGGGCAACCTGCTTTATTCAAAGTCTACCAATTATAATGTTAATCTCGTCCACAAACACCTTCATCGAAACATCCAAAATAATGTCTGACTACAAAGCCAAGCACCGCGGCCCAGCCAAGTAAATACAGGTATCCCCCACTTTCCAAAACTTCGCGCTACACCACCTCACTTTTACAAAAGACCTCTGTTAGGACCTGTCTCCACTAACCAAATGAAATCTGAAGAGGATTTTCCCTTTTACGAGAAAAGGAGAAAAATGGAAATCGCATTCAGTGTTTGCTTTGCAGCAAGCCATTACAAAAGCAGAATATCCCAAGCAATGAGAGGGACCCCACCAGCTTGTGCCCCAGCAGCCACACTCAGCATCTCAGCATCAAGTGGCCGCAGCTTTGAACTGTGTCTGTGAGCATCCATACTTGATCTCAGTTTCTTTCTGGGGTCAATTAGCAAGATGTACCTATATCCTAAGACATCAGAAAAGCCTGAGGGACGTTATATTTTGGGTTTGGGAATACTCAAAACTTTTTCCGTAAAATTAATGGTACCTACCCCTTCGCATTACATCATTTCAGCTTAAGAAGGTTTTTGTAGGAACGCTCTACTTTTGGATAGCAGGGGAACCTATATGTAAAATTGACCCTCCCATATGCCCCAGGTATTCTGCCTTCAAAGAACCCGTATCACAGAAGATTATGAGCTAGCTCTCCAAAGAAAACACAGGATGTCTACATGGACTTTCAAAAAAGAAAAAAATGAAAGCACGGGAATAAACTTCATGAAATTTAAGACCATGGCTTGACTTTCAAGACTGGGTGGGAAGGCAGGGCTGGAATGGGAGGGATGTACCAAGGCAGGGCGGTAGTACTGGGAATGTTCTAGTTCCTAAATTAGGTGGTAGGTTCAGAGGTTTTCATTTTATTGTTATACTTTGTAACTCACAGAGCTTCTTATTGTATCTTATTGTATACTGGACCCACCACTCAGAGCCATAGGGATAATAGATATAGAGGGAGATAATCTCAGATGTTACATATAAAGAGGAGAAAATTGAGCTTTCAGGCCATGGAGCAAGACTACTACCTCAACAGAGCCCTTCCCGATCACTCCTGAATAGAAATCTCTCCTTCTCCGATCATACCATCTACTTCATCCGTGAGCTAATACCACTAAGGTGACTTTTCACACACTTGGGCCTCCCGTCTTCAAGTGGATTTTAAGTCCCTTACATTTTGGGGAAGTTTCTTACAGCCATTTGTATCCGCCCCCCCCCACCCGCCGGCCCCCAAGTGTGGTTGAATGTCTGAGTAACTTAAAAAAATAAAATAAAAATAAACTCCCTGATGGCTGAAAAACAAGGTTTGTGGGGTGGGAGTGAGGGCGGGGGCAAAGGTAACCAAAAGATGTCAGCAAGAAAGCAGAGCTGCCTGAGCAGCCCCGGGGTCCCAGTGACGCAGAAAGTCCGAAAGACTCCAAAAGTTGGCCTGAGGGGTGAGAAGCCAGGCAGGGTCACACATCCGATTTTCACAAGCCTGCAGTGAGACAATGCCTACCCCACTTGGCATGATGCTATATACAGGCCCCAGGCTAACAAGGATGACACAGCAAGGCTCGCGGAGGGGTGCCCAGCAGACTGGTGAAAATCTGAATCATCTGTGACGTGCAGACTGCGAGCAGCCGGTGGGAAGCCCCTCCTAGGGACGCGGTGCTGCAGCCCCACGGCTCCTTAAGAGAACACAGTATGGCGTGTGGCACTTCCAGCAAACTGCCCACCTTTCAGCAAGTTTCCTGGCTGGTCAAGACAATAGCCTGGAAGACAATGGGACTCCCCAAAATGGCCAACAGTGAGGACTGCTTTATGGGTCTTTGAATCCCTTATCCACACTGTTAATTTTTCTCATCAGGACTCCTCAACCCTAAACTTGAGATGTTCCTATTTGTCCCAGGCACCCCAGCTCTGACCTCTTCTAATTTCGGTGATGTGAGGTCAAGGGTGCGTGTAAGAGCGTCCTCTCACTGGAAACAAAGGTTCACCTGGAGAGCAAGTTACAGCTTTTGATGTATCCACAGCACAGAGCGGAGGAAGAGAGAGTAACAGATGGGATAACTTCTCTACTTGCCAAAGTTCACGGAATAAGGCTGAGAGAATCATAAACACAACTACTGGATAAACTTCAAATGGCTTATAAATGGCTCCTGGTAAGGTCACATTCTAAGGTCTAATCTAGAAGGAGGGGAGACTGAGATGAGAATTACTGTAACCACATTCTAGCCCAGCCTTGTCAATAACAGGTGACTATGGCCATGTAAGGTGACACGACCCGCTCAGTGACACTTCAGGTCACAGGAAGGTCACTGGCAGAAGTAGAACCAGGTCTCCCCATGCCACGGCCACTGCTGTTTCCACCATGCATTCTAGGAGAGATCATTTTACCCACCTGCCACATCCATGACTTGGAATTTGTATAAATTGGCACTAACTCAAAGACAGGCCCAGATTAGAATACATAAATCTACATGAAGGATGTTGAAGAGCAGTAATTTGGGGGTGGGTGGGGAGTGGGGAGAATGATCATCTCCTTACATCAAGAGAAGGAAAAATCATCAGGGGCTAAACCAAACTGAGAACACTTCCGAGGACCCACCACTCACAGCAACACGCTGGTTCCAACAATTCCAAAATTCCTCACGTATCAGAATTCTGATAACAGAATTCTCAACAGCAGCCTGTTGTTTGGCATGAGAGGGAACAACGAGAATAGGAAATGGATCAATGGAAATGCAGTGCACGACGAGAATGCGAAAGTCTGTGTCCAGCTCACACAGAGAAACCCTGCAATCCAGTCAAGGTGAGGTCCTCACCAGCCTGCGCTGGCTCTGGGCTCAGGAGATCACCTCTCCAAGAAGAAGCCTGCCGGCCACATCAAACATGGGAATGGCTAGTGAGCTCACACCTCAGGATTCTTCTTTTAAAACTACCCGTTTGAGAAGCGGGGAATGAGATTTTTTTGTCCCCTCACCAACACATTTTTTTCGTCTTGAGCCTCTTTGACACAACTGCTCCTCTTCTAGAGTCTGAAATGGAGTACTTCTGTTTACTTCCGTATGAGTTCCCTGAGGTCTGATTGTTGATGTCTGTGCAAGTCAGTGATTAGCATTCTGACATCAGTTCCTTCTTCACAGTCAGCCAAGGAGCCCAAGAAGTTGGCTACAGCCACTCCCCAGGAACAATAGGCCCTTTCTACAAAATACAGGTTTGTCTTCCTTTCCAAACACCCAAGAGTTGGTCCTCTGGCAGAAAGGTCTACCTGACTGTACAAAATGTTCACTGTGGAGGAGAAAAACCAACTTGAGAAACCAACTTGCAGGTCCTCTGTCCAACAAAGTCAAGGCTTCACCCCTAATTCCATTTATAGAACTCGAAAGGTAAACTGTATGTCCCATCAGAAAGCAAACAGATACACCTATGGAAGCCATCGTTCTGGAACCGGGCCTGGTAGAAGCAACTGCCTACCAGAGAAGCAAGCTGTACGGGGATTCTCTCCACCTGTCCATTTCAGAATTCCTTAGTGCTCAATTAATACTTAAGACTTGGTCTCAGGGGGCGCCTAGGTTAAAGCCTCTGCCTTCGGCTCAGGTCATGATCCCAGGATCCTGGGATTGAGCCCTGCATCGGGCTCCTTGCTTGGCAGGGGGCCTCCTTCCCCCCCAACCTGCCTGCCTTCTCTGCCAACTTGTGATCTCTGACAAATAAATAAATAAAATCTTAAAAAAAAAAAAAAAAAAAGACTTGGTCTTGGATCTGTCCTGCTCTCCAAAGTCTTGTGGGCCCTACTGTCTCTTTAGCACTTGAACTCGGGGCCCCAGGGCACTCAGTGACTCTCGATGAGGCCTCAAGGGTAAGGAGGGCTCCCCACCCCAGAGGCTCTGAGGATGTTGATTCACTCTTTCACCAAAGAAAAAAATTTAAAAAGCTGAAATACACCCCATTGGACTCCCTCCTCTTTGAAATTTTTCTTCAGGACTCTTTGCAGAAAGACGATTATGCACTTGTGCTTGTTTTCCCAGCAAGAAGACACAGCGTTCGGTCCCTGCTCTGCCCTTTCACTAAATACTTTGTGCATCAGTTTTTCCGCATGTACACAAGGACGGTAAGAACGCACCCTGCTTTTCTCACACGGCTATTATCAGGATGGAACAAGATAACAAAAGCAAATATTTTAAAAGCTGCTTTATAAATGAAAGGCCCTGTTATTTTCATTCCTTTCCCCAACGTGAACGTGGGGTCTGAGGACATCAAGAGCTCAGACAAAGGGACATGGGCAGAAGGAACATTTGCTTCTTATCATCCCTGTCCCAAAGAGGTCCTCCAAAGATTTATAAAACCATGGAAGCGGAGGGGGTGGGGCTCCCACCACGACAGTACATCCCTAAAAACTATTCTGGAAAAGACCACAGGTTCAAGGCTCTCACTTTCATTTACCCCTATTAAAAGGACTTCAGCAGTAGCAGCTGGACGGACTCCCAGCCTGCCTTCTCTTGGTGAGACGTATGGAGATGGCGAGAGAGCTTGGTGGGCTGATAAAGGTTGGTCTTTGCTACACTCCAGGATTCCCCTGAGAATATTCAAGGTATGAGGGAACCCCATGGTTCAAACAAATTTCCCTCAAAAGTTCCATCCCCATGGGACAGTTTGGAAGGTGAAATTATTTAGATTTGGAGAGGACTGCTTGTTTGGGAAGAGGTGATTTTCTTTTGAAACTTTGTTTTACCCTTTCATTAATAGGCTTGTGTTTTAGGACTTCATGTCCTTAAGTCACACTACAACAGACCAGACCAGACTAAATCAAGTTGTTTTTTTTTTTTTTTTTTTTTTTGGCTAGTCAGGCCAAGAAGAATCGACTAGTCCAAAGCATGGAGCCAGGAGCCAGTTCACTACAAAATTGCTCCATTATCCCAATGCAGATTATCTAATCTAAAACCGCTCAAAAAATATCTGAAGGCCAGGGCAGAAAATACAAATAAAGGAGTCAGATGCTTGAAACACACACACATGCACACATACCACCACCACCACCACTAAAATCTCCAACTGATTTACACACCAGGAAAACTTGCTTTTCAGAGAGTCTTTGGCTGTTTTAGAAAACATGAACCAACTTCACCCAGTGGCGAATCCTCATGAACTATTTCCCGGAGCTGGTGTGTCTGGGCACTAGCCCATGCTGTGTCCCATGTTTTATAGGACACTCTATGGCTACCATTTTTAGCATATTCTTAACTAACATACCCACAACAACAGGAAAATGGCCTGTGATGGACTCCCCTTCCCCTTCTTTTGCTCCCTCCTCTCTTCCTTCCCTATATAACCCCCAGGCTACTGTCCCTTCAAGGCCTTTAAAGTCCACTAACTGATTTCCCAGCGCTTGTCCCTTCCTCCCTCTTCCCCACTCTTGAACGGTTCCTTCGTGAAATCAGTTTGTCTTGAGCACCTACTGTGTGTCAATGCTCTGCTTGATGCGAGAAATACAATAAAGAACTAAACAGTCCCCGGTCCCTGTTCTCAGGTGCCTACCTTGTGATGGCGAGACAGACAAAACAAAGAATAAACAGACAAACAAAATATCTGCAAGTTGTAATAACTACTAAGGAAGGGACAAACAAGAGTCAGATTAAAAACAACAGGAGGAGGACCCGAAAATACTCTGGAGTGACCAAGAGGGCCTTTCTTCTTTATTTTCAATACCTTAGAAGTACACATATTTTAAATGTGGACTCTTAGACTCACAGGGCAATTACCTAGCTCTTTCTAAAATTTCCTTTTAATCTTAAAATAAAAAGGAGTTACATAACTGACATCATTCAGTCCAGATTCCTTCAGGAAGCTCTCCTGCTCAACCCTCTTGCCTGCCAGGAAGGAAACTCATCTCCCAATGGGTAGTTACAAGGCACTCCGCTAGGCTCTGTGGATCGTTTTGAAATATCTCCCACAACTTCACAAGCATTTCCTTCAACTCAGTGTTCTTGGGAAATTGGCTGGTGGGGAGAAGGAAATTAAAAAAAAAAAACTGATCTACTCAACAAAAACCTGACAGTAGATTAAAGTCCCACAGAGGGAGAGAGTGTGTTTTAAACTTCTTGGTCTCATTCACATTGGCTCACCCATAAGTAGTCTTATGATTTTTTTTTTTATATTAAGATAACAAAGGCAGCCATTCTATTCCCCAAATTTCTCTAACCTTTTCTTTTAAAACCCATGTTCTCTACATCTTCAATTATTTTTATCACACTTCTCTTCAACTTCTATATTTATACACACTCTTCTAAAGAGTGACTAAAACAGGAAAAAATAATAAGGAACTGACTAATGCAAAGGTTAGCAAAAGGGTTATTTTCCTTGAAACTTGTATTATTTTTAGTATATTTCAGCACTTTTTCCCAATCAGCTTTTAGTCAACTAAGGACTCCTAGGTTTATTCTTTCAATACTTGTACCAAGTAATGTTTTCCCTTTCTGTCTCTGAAAATTCGGGGTCCTCCTTACATGATCACTTTTTAAGACTCCTAACTAAATTCATTTTTTCAAATTCTCCAGAGTCATTTCTGACATTTCACACCTTAGAATATAAACTGCATACAGGCAGGGACTGTGTCTTTTTCCTGGTGAGCTTCATGAAGAAACAAGTTCTTTATGGACCATTTACATAGGCTCTGATGGCCATGCCGAGGATGGTTTCTGAGGCCAACTCAGCTTTGTTCTTCAAAATGTAAGTTTATACTGTTTATGAAAGTCTTGTTTGAGTTCTGCTACCAAGAGACCACAGTCAGATCCCCTGACATGCACCAGGTGCTGCCATGTTACACCGACATGAAGTGCCTCAGTTTCACTGGTCAGCTCTGCCAAAGAGCACCACTCAGGGAGTCAAGACATGCCTTTGGAACTGTCCTCTCACCAAGAGGCCAAGGAGAGGCCTGGAAGAAAAATGGACCTCTGGCTACAGAAACTAAAAGCACGGAGACTCTTGAGTCTTCACAGACAATGGAGGGCACCAAAAAGAAGGAAATTCTGACACAGGCTACAACATGGACGAACCACAAAACACAGGCCAAGTGAGTGAGGCCAGCCACCCCAAGGCAAATACTGTAGAACTCCATTTATGAGAGGCACCTAGGAGAGTCAAAGTCGAAAGGAGAATGGGGGCTACCAAACTGGGGAGGGCAGGGGGCAGTGGGGTTATTGCTTAATGGGTATGGAGTTTCAGCTAGGGAAGAAGAAAACGTTCTAAATGTGGATGGTGGAAGACGGTCATGCAGCAGTGTGACTGTACTTAGTGATGCTAAATTGTACACATAAAAATGGTTAAAATAGTAAATTTTATGTTATTTTGCTATAATTTTTAAGTGGAAAAGATGGGCTGAGGAAAAAAAATAGGTAAAAACAGAACAACAACAACAACAAAATAAGAACGTGAAGACAGGGGTACCGTGGACTTGATTTTGTTCACCAACTCTCAGATTCCTAGAATGAGGGGATCTCCCTCAAAAACTTAACATGGAAGTTTTAGCACTAATGGTGGTAAGCTCTGCTGTCCACGGTACAAACTGAGAACCTCCAATGTCCCCCGCCTCATGCTAGGTACTGGAAGGAGATTAAAGTTAATTATAAATAGTCTAAGGAAGCCTACAGAGAATGAGACATACACTCAAATAACTATGCGCTATGCTGATTTGAATTGAGGTTTATAAAAAGAAATTCAAATGTAGTATAGGAGAAAGGACAATAAGTTCAAGAAAGGTTTCCAACATGAGTTCAGGGAAGGCAAATTTATAAGCATTTAATGAAGGAAGTTAGATACATGACCTTGACCTACTTTCACCTTTGCACCCGTTCCAGCCAATGAAGTGGGGTCCTCAGTATGGTCTAACGTCCTCCCAGCTGGAGGACTCTGCCATTCTACATGTTATATAATCTGAAGGACAGCCACAACACATTTGGGTGTTTGACTGGATCTCACCCAGTACAATATTTTTCCATTCTCTTGACCACCATCTGTTGCTACTCAAGAAAAAGTTCAATCATCAACAGACCTCTGTATTTTACTTTTTTCTCTATACTTCTACATTTTAACCTATCTTGCAGGATAACGCTCTAGGTTTCCAGAAATATAGAAGAAACACACACAACTAGGTTATTTTACTCTAAAATATCAGTTTCTAATGCTCAAATCAAATTGTACACATGTCTCAACAAGATCCATCCACATAAGTGGTTTTAGGGAATGGAAAATAGACCTTTTCTGTCTTTCCCAGGTCCTTGGTGTTTTATGAAATAACGCAACGCATAGTGCTTAACTGAAAATGAACATTTTAAATGAATTAAAATGAACAAGCTGCATTTTATCAACTCTGAGGACTCTGTAAGTTTCATTTTTTGGGTGTGTATGCGGCAAAAGTGTTATTAATACATGCAAATCCCACCAAATCCTGGTTTCCTTCAATTTGTCCCATATGTCTTGAGAAAAAAATGAGAAAGCCTGGCTCAAGCAGAAAAGAAAGAACACTGTCCCTCCATTTTATTGATACACTTTCAAAGGAGCAATCTATTACAATGATCCCTTTGCAATATTGCAGTGGATTAAGCACCTGACAAAAGAAAGGAAGAATTCTCAATACGGGTAGCATTATGTGAAAATGGAAAGATTTTCAGAGCAGGATGGTAGTGGCTTCTGGAATCTGCCTTCAGGTGTTCAAACCTGGGCATTTTCTGTCTGCAAACCTTGGGCAGGTTATATAACCTCTCCAGCCCTTGATTTCCCCACCCATTAAGTATTTCGTCAATACCGATACCTAGCTCAGAGCATTGCATGGAGAGCTGAATGAGCACGTAGCAACATAGAGCTCTTTGTGCAGTATCTGGAATGTAGTAAATATTTAGAAAATGCCAATTTTTCTTTTACTGATCAACTTGTATTATTTTTTTTTTTTTAAGATTTTATTTATTTGACAGACAGATCACAAGTAGGCAGAGAAGCAGGCAGAGAGAGGGGACGGGAAGCAGGCTCCCCGCTGAGCAGACAGCCTGATGTGGGGCTGGATCCCAGAAGCCTGGGATCATGACCTGAGCCGAAGGCAGAGGCTTTAACCCACTGAGCCACCCAGGCACCCCAACTTGTATTCTAATTCCAATGCAACCACTGGCCACTTGCAACCTTAGACATTTCACTTAGCCTTTGGAGATGGGAGGGGGCATTTATACTTTTCATCCCAGTAACTTATTTATATTATAACTGGAAGTTTATACCCTGCAGCTATTTTGCCCATCCCCCTCCCTCCCTCCCCTCTGGCAACCCACTAGAGTTTGTTCTCTGTAATTTTTTAGTTAGCTTCTTTTGTTTATTTGGGGTTTTGTTTTGTTTTGTTTTAGATTCCATACATAAGTGAAGTCACATGGCATTTGTCTTTCTCTGTCTGACTTACTACACTTAGCATAGTACCTTCTAGGTTCATCCACATTGTCACAAATGACAAGATCTCATTTTTTTTTATGGCTGAGAAATATTTCATTGCCCACATACATGACATCTTTTTTATCCATTCATCTATCCATGGACACTTACATTGCTTTCATATCTTGGCTATTCCAAATAATGCTGCATCAATGCAGGGGTGCATGTACCTTTTTGACTTGGGGCGGGGGGGTATTGTTTTCTTTGGGTAAATATCCAGTAGTGGAATTACTGGATCATATGGTATTTCTATTTTTAATTTTTCATTTAGCTTATTTGAAGCCTCTTGGTTCTCCCTACTTCCATCTTACCTTATAAGGATAATAGGGAAAAACTGGGATAAGACCTATAAAGAAAGTTGAGCTACAGGAAAACATTAAACTCCCTTACTAGTTTGGAAGGAGCAAGCTGCCTTGTGTGAGATGCCTGGGTTGGGAGGCACATGGTAAAGAGCTGATGGCCACTTCTGGCCAAGAGCTAACAAGTAACTGAAATCCTCTGTCCACAAGTGCTAAGTACTTTAGCACTTTTAGTAATTTGCCAATAAAAGTAGATTCTGCCCCAGTCAAGCCTCAGATGAGACCATTGCCGTGACTAATACATTAATTACAGCCTTGTGATACCCGAAGTGAATGACCCAAATAAACTGTGTCCAAATTCCTGACCCCCAGAAACTACACGAAAGTAAACATGTATCATTTTAAGCCACTAAGTCTGTGGTGATTTGTTACATAGACATAGAACGCAAATATTAATATGGAGATAGGGAATGCAGGGAGATACACGTGGTACAAAATACACACACACACACACACACAAGGAAGGATTCCTAGGATTAAGCATCACTGCTGTAGTGATTTAGGCTTATGGGAGCACTATGGCAGGAAAGGACAGTAAAACCAAGGACAGATACTATAACAATCTTCTCCACAGTAATGGGGTATGAGAAAAAAAGCAACATAGCTTTCTGTGGCATTTCATCAAACAAGTAACAACCAAAGGTTTTGTTTTCAATTTATTTTCAAATTAGGTAAGTCAGCCTTTCTGGAAACCAAATTGGGCAAGAGATTTTTGTCAAGGTCCAAATCCTCTTGCCAAATTGCATTACCTTATGGGCATGATTGGAAACCTCCCGGGATTTAGTTATGGGAAAGTTTCACAAATGAGACACCCAGATTGGACAGCTAACATGCAACTTAGTTCACATTAAATAAACTGACCCAGGCCAAGAGATCAGAAAAGCCTTTTGGTAAGATGTGGGTTCTGAGTTCATTTTCTATTTAAACACTCTAATTTTCCAGTCCCTCTCACAGATGCACACTCTGCGCCACTTAGCCCCTCATCCAATGCTCCCTCCTGCGGCAACACCCCTCTTCCATTTTATCAGAGTCTCCACTCAAAACTTTGCCCTTAAATTCTTCATTGGTCTAGGGCCTTCTTCAACATTTTCCAGAGAATCAGGGAATTTCAAAAGTAAGAAGGTTCCTTTGAGATTTCCTTGTCCCATTCTCTCATTTTACCAGAAAAACTGTGAGGCCCACGGAATTCAAATGACTGGTTCTAGTTTAGAAGCAGAATCTTTTTACAACCTTTAAACTATTTCTTGCGAACAGAGAGGAGGAGTACGTTTCCCTCAAAACCTGCTCTTTCATCTTTTCCTGCATCTGTCTGCTCTAACGCCTGCAGCCTTGGTAAGCACCCCCTTTCCCAGGAAAGCATTTCAGTGAATTACCAACTATGAATGGACGAGACCCCAGGTAACCACCCTGTGTCTTAGAGGCTGACGTGACCTCCATCATTCACAAAGCTTCTACCACTGTCAATCCCCAACAAACTCAGCTGAGTCATGGCAACAACAACAACAACAAAACGATTGGCCCCACTGCTTCAGGGATGAGCTAAGGCACAATATAATCATGTTATTCAAGAAGATTCACCAACGGCAGCTTGAAGAAAAAGACAAGAAGGAAAACGATGTATTTAAATTTAACAAATATTTACAGAGGTATCGCCTACAATTTCTCCGTAATTTATCGATTTAACAAATGCTAAATATCACTCATGTTAATCACTTCGCTATTGGGAATAAAAAGATGACGTAAGAGAAACAGCCTCTGTCCTCAGGGAATTTACAGTCTAGTAAGGAAGTCAAATATTTAACAATGATGATAATAACAGAGAACCTTTTACTGAGCATCTACTAAGTGCCAGGCTGGTTCCCAGGGCTTTGGAAAAGTCAACTAACTCCTCTAGTTGTCACTGCAACTCTGTGAGGTAGGCTCAATTTTTTTGATATTGAAATACAGATGACACTCGAAGTTACATGAGTTTTGGGTGTGCAACAGAGTGATTCAACGTCTCTACACCTTATGCTCTGCTCATCGTAAATGTAGCCACCATCTGTCACCATAGAGCACGATGACAATACCACCGACTGTGTTCCCTTTCATCCCCATGACTTACCCACTCCATAGCTGGAAGCCTCTAGCAAGGCTCTATTTTTAATCCCTATTTTTACTCTCAAGAAAAGTAAGGCACAGAAAGATTGGGTTCCTTGCCCAAAGTTCCATTCACCATTTCAAGAAATATTTGCTTACTGTGTTCCAGGCACTGCTCTGGGCGCTGGTGATACAGCAGTGAACAAAGGGGACCAAAATCCTCATTCCTGTGGGGCTTCCATAAGAGTGGAAGGGGACATATTTGAAGTAAAAAACAACTAGAATCAATGTCAGAGAGTAACAAGGGCCCTACAGGAAAACAGAGCGGTGAAGGGGACAGAAAGGATTGTTTAGAGGTAGTTGGGTTGTTGCTATTTCAAAAGGGTGGCCTTGGAAGGCCTCTCTGAGCAGGGATCAGAGGTGTGTGCAAGCACCAGAGGGAGGCTCTTCAGAGCCCACAGCCTAAGTGCCTTGCTTACTGCCTCTCCTCCAGCGTCTCCTCCATCAACGTCTCTCCTCCGCATGCCATGCAAAAGAGGCTGCAGCCTTGCCTTTGCTTCTAGCAAACTCCTTAACTAAGCTTTATTTTCTCTTTTGATTATCAAAGTAATGTATTCTCACTGGAAAAAAAATAGGTTTAAAATTGGGTTTTCATAGAAACGTCTATTCTCCCAGATGCTGGAGGTTCATTGGCCAAAAACAGAGGGGTTCTGGAAGTCTGACAACACCAAGTGGAAGAGAGAAATGGAAAAGGCCCTGAACAAGGATTCCAGAAATTCAGGTTCTGGTCCTGGATTTGCCTTTAACCAAAACCTACCTTTGCAGGCCTATTATGTTCCCTCCCGGGGCCTCAGGGTCCTTACCTCTAAAATGAAGGAGGTCAATTAGGCAGTAGGACCACAAGACCCTTGTGAACATTCCACAAGTGGATGATTAAAAACAGAAGTCACTGGGAACGTGGGGAAAGCCAACCGAGCACACTAAGGACTGCCAAGCACACGAGTCCCCAGAGCTGAACCCACAGCCAGGTAAGGGGGCAAGAGGAGTGGCTGAGGTTCCTGCAGCCCTTCAGGATGCCCCCAGGTCAGCCAGCACAGGAGGGAGAACGAAGGGTAGGAGGGGGCCACTAGGACCTCAAGGCACCCTACCTGGCTACCAGATGAGGACAGTTACAAGTGTGTGTCCTGGGAAACTCCTGGGGCTCTGATTCCACATCTCAGGGGACCTGTCAGATGAAACCTGATTACACTGAGAAAGGATAAGTGTTGCTGACAACACGAGCCCTTCTCCTCCTAGCTCAAACCATCAGCATTCTCTCCACCTCGTGGAAGAGCCCCCTGGAAGAGCACAACTGGACAGGATCATTAATACAGCTCCCTTCTGCTGGGGAACCCTGAATCCAGGGAAAGCAGAGAGCGCCCAGGACAAACTCCCCTGCCTTGCAGGAAGGGTCCCAAAGTCAAATGAAAGAATTCCAACTGCTTCAGAGCAATGGCCTTTGTGGGGACGGTTCCCATTCGTCTCCTCGTCGCTCTTTTCCCCAGCTTTCTCCATACTGTTTGATCCCTGTCCGCATCTGCCACTTCACTATTCAACTCTCAGAGTGCTAAGTAACCTAGGCTAGAGAAATCTCTATTTCAATCCCCTAGAATCTGCTCACACCACAATAATTTTTTGGAGATTTATTTATCTATTTTAGTGAGAGAGAGAGTGAGAGCGTGTGCTAGGGGCAGGGGCAGAGGAAGACGGAGGGAGAGAATTCTCAAGCAGACACCCTGCCGAGCACAGCCCTACATGGGGCTTCATCCCATGACCCTGAGATCAAAACCTGAGCCGAAACCAAAAGTCCAACATTCAACCAACCAAGCCACCCAGGCACACCTCCTACCACACTAATTTTTCTAAGAGTCCTCTGAACCTGAGCTCAATCTGATAACATCATGAAAAGGAAGGACAATGTACTTCCAGTTCATGACAATGAGTCTAATATATGCAATTGAAGTTTGAAAATGCCAGAAAATTCAGTGTTTCACAGAGGCCTGTCTTCAGTATCTTTTGACACATTTCAGCGAAATTCAGTACACAGAAGTTACAGATGACATACACTAAGGGACATCCACCATCTCTGCATGACCATTTCCCCATTTTGCTTTTTAACCACATGGTGAACGAAGGGAAGAGAAGCACAGTGATACATGGAGCCATAATGAACATCGAGCTGGATTCTCTCCCAGCTCCTTAAGGAAAGGGAGCATGGTATTTCCACAGGGAAGGAAAGGATACGTCTTCTAAGGGGGGAGACAGGATGAACACACATAAAAATCCATGTGGATAAACGATTATGACTTTGCAGAGCTAAAATATGAAAGCAGAGAGAAGGCTGTAGCAAACAGAGACAACAATTGGGGGGCGGGGGCAGGTTTCACTGGGAATGTTTCTAGAGAAGGAGGTTTTTAAAGCCCTGATTTGAAAGTAAGAGAGAGCCACATTTAAGCAGAGGTGCCCCACTGTGAACGTGATCATCCTCCTATTTAACCTTTGCACTGAATGATATTAAAAATCTATTAAGCCTCTCACTGGCGGCGTGTCCCACCCAGCCAATCGTCCCTGCTGCGCCTCGGGCCAAGGTTTCAACGGACCTCACCAAAATGCCATCTCAAATGGAACATGCCATGGAAACCATGATGTTCACATTTCACAAGTTTGCTGGTGAGAAAGGCTACTTAACAAAGGAGGACCTGCGAGTACTCATGGAAAAGGAGTTCCCTGGATTTTTGGAAAATCAGCAAGACCCTCTGGCCGTGGACAACATAATGAAGGACCTCGACCAGTGCCAAGATGGCAAAGTGGGCTTCCAGAGCTTCTTCTCACTAATCGCAGGGCTCACCATTGCATGCAATGACTATTTTGTAGTACACATGAAGCAGAAGAGAAAGAAATAGGCGATATTGAGCACCACTCCTACCCAATGAGAGTTCTTCCGAAGGGTCTCTTAAGGAATCTGTCACACCGCTTCCCTCTGTATAAAGGATTCCATTGGCAGTTGGGGACCCTCAGAAAATTTACAAATAAAATCCAACCCCCATTTGAGAAGCAGAGAAAGAAAAGTCAGATAAGCTTTTGATTTTTATATTGTTTGCATCCTCTTGCCCTCAATAAACAAATTCCTTTTTTAGTTCCTCAAAAAAAAAAAAAAAAAAAAATCTATTAAGCCTCACATAAGACAGCCCTTTTGGTTTCACAACGGCCACCTGACTGACACAGCTTAAAGGATGAACCGAATCCTTTTTATAAAAGCAACACGAGCCCAACATTCAAATAACTCCATAGAAAGCTACGTTAAATGCATTACTGCATATATAACCCTCATGAAAACCCAGTGTGAGAGCCAACAATCACTGGCCCATTTCTTAGCTGAGGAAACTGAGCCTCCAAGGTTAAATAACGTGCCCAAAGTCACAGCAAAAAAGGGGCAGAAGCTGAACTCGAACACAGGCAGATCTAGCCCACTTTAAAGGCTACTGAGTTCTTAACCACCCTGCTAGGTAGGTAAAAGAATACAAAGAAATCACATCTCCAGAGATGAACCTAAAATAAAGACTTTCCAAAAGTCATCCGAAATAGAACACTGTATTATCCCGTGGCACAATAAAATGCATTCTTCTACCACCATCCACTCCAATGAAGATTTTATTTGGTACAAATCCATCTGGTCTTCCCAAGGGCATATGCTGGTGTGGGCAGTGGCTGCACGATCCCTCTTGTTAGAAGGAGAAGTGGTCACAGAGGACTAGCTGTTTTCTCTGAGGAGAGAGACGCCTGCTGTCCACCAGCCCCCTCTGGTCCTCTTCCCTGAAATCCTCACTCCCTCTGCTAGCCGCCGAGTCTCTGAGAACAGATGGTCAGGGATGGGTGCAAGTGAGGCCGTCATCCCTGTGGCTTCCCCCAAGCTCCATCGCTAGAAAGCAAATAGAGGAAAGCAACGAGGGAAAGAGATAAGACAGAAGAAGAGCACTGGGGCTAACAACCACCAGAAGGAGAAGGCAAGCTTTCCCCAGTGTGTACTTCTGCCACCCCTAGAAGGGAGTTATCTTGGTCTAGTCTCTGGAGGGAAAAGCAGGATTCCATGACCACAGACTATCCCTGAAGCCTAACTTACGTGAACTCTACCATCCAAGCACCAGGCTAACAAGGACCAGAGGTAAGTAGTGTCTTCTCACCTCTGGGTCCCTCTTAGCCAAATGGATGTGCCATGAAGAGGAATGGTTAGGCACGTCATTAAGTACCAGAGACCCAGATGCCTAGTAGTGGGACTAAGTAAAAAATGACTTTGGTCTATCTACAGTTCTCAAAGATGAAGAGACTCACAAAAACACAAGCACATCTGACTTCCCATCTGCCTACACTTAAACTGCGTACAATGCATGTTTTCGTCAAAAACCAACCACTTTCCAGGGCCTGTGTGTGCCATATTTCCCATGCTTCTAAGTTCCCTGAAATAGTTCACACTATCCACCTTCCTAATCTACCTTGTGAACTCTTCTTACTCATGTTCTGATGACCAGATCCAACACATTCCCCCCATCATTCCCAGAAATCTTCTCTCCCGGACAATGGTAAGCACCCTTTCCCTATGACCTAAGTGTTCTATAGCACATATCACAGTGCATTTTAATTCTCCCCACCAGATGGGAAGTTCTTTAGGGGCAAAAAACTGACCCAATCAGACACAAAGAAGACTGGGCTCATGAGAACATAGCTTTCCCTTCAAAGAGTTTAATATCAGATAAAATCAACAAGGACCAACTGCACCAAGCCTAAGTATAAAGAAAGTACTCACTGTGTGCCCAGAATTGTTCCAAGTCCTGGGTGGGACCAGTACAATGGTGGAAGAAACAAAGTAAAGATATGATGGTGTCTTTGTTCATATAAAGCTGACCTGCTACTTCTTCACACCAACTAAAATAAAAAGCACTGAGGATTATCTTTATTGTGCTTCCCACAAATGTTCCTTCAGTTCATAATACTCCTGCTAGTTTCTAAAAAATGAAGTCATATACATAGAGTCATCTCTCGTATGTGGACAACTGATGATACGTGCAAGAATATTTATAGCAGACACGTTCACGGTAGCCGAGATCCTAGCACCAATGTGAACGCCCATCAATGGGAGAGTGAATGAGTCAACGGAGCAAAATCCCCGTGGAACATTATATAGCAGACAAGGCAAATTAACTACTGTGGCATGCAGTAATATAGACGGATGATAGCAGTGACAATATTAAGTAAAAAAGATTACACACAGTCTGATGCCCTTTTCACATATATACAGTTTATGCCTTAACGTTTTCCATTTTAGGAGCACACACAGGTGAAAGCGAGCATACAGAAAGGACAGCAGGGAAGGAAAGTTGCACACAGGGTTCAGCTGACGGTTACCTTGGGGAAGATCAGATGCGAGGAAGAAGGAGGAAGGAGAGAGGATTGGACGCAAGGAGGACCATCATGGGGTCCAATGGAAGGTATTTTCAAGGTCCTAGCTTTGGTTTCAGGGGATGGAGCTGGGCTGCTCATTAGATCACTTGAAACAGACCAAAATATGAAGATAACGTGTCATGAAGTAAGGATTGTGATTAACCTAGTTCCTTGCATATTAAGACCGATATCAAAACAAAAGAACAAAAGAACAGGAATATTAGAAGATGGTGCCTGAATGTATGCAGAATGTACAGGTGTCCCATAAAGGAGTGAGGAGGGCAGAGAGAGGACGGCTCCTGCCACACCTCCCCACTAACTGATTTCCCCCAGCTGCCCTGTGTCTAGGTTACCAATTGAAAGGAGGCAAGACATATGCATCCACACGTTCCAGCGTCAATTTGCAGAGCCCTCTTTTCCCTCTTGGCATTTGCTGGAAGAACTCTTGCTCCAGAGGACACCAGACACCCTTCATTTACCTCAGCACCACAGAGCACGGGTGGACCGGCATTAATTTCATCTTTGAATATTCTGACCCTCTCCCAAGTGCATCATAAATTCACGCATGCGACACTGAGTACATGGAGCTTCTGGCGAGAACATTGCTATATTTGCACATGAAAATCAATCAGGTCTATCTTCTTCCACGAGTTATACTAAGCAGACAAAGCTCTCTCTGGATGGTTTGGGCTGCAAGCCCCAGAGAAAGCGTGTAGCAGATGTCTGAGAAATAGACAAAGGGCAGGGAGGGAAAAGTCTCCCAGTGGGAGACAAATGACTCCGGAGAGAAACGTGCCCCTGGAGGGAAACGTGGTCAGCCAGGACACTGAAACACATCCAATGTCTACAAAGAATATGGCTAAGGATGCCCAAATCTCCAAACACCCTCAGACCAAGCCCCTAACCTGAAACTTCAGTTGATGGCAGTTTATTTTTTTGTTTTATAAAAAGCTAGGCAGTGAAATGTTGGAATCAGAAGGGCAAATTTTCTTTGCTTACCTAAGCCCGCCTGTTAGCATAACTGTGGGCATTTCTATGCCAGGATGACTGCAAACAATCAAGTCTTCTTCTTGGAGAAGACTAGAGGAGAGCTAGCCATGGTTTAAAGTAAAACAAAGTTAAAAGTACTGCACCGGGTCTTTAAATATTCAAAACCCACCTAATGAGCACAGTAAATGCTCTGAGTTCCCCCCCTCTCCCCCCTACAGCGGGGTCCCTAAATTTCAAGGGAAGGAGGGGCTTCCTCTATTTATTTTGGCTTTTGCAGAGACCCTTGAAGGACAGAACCCCATATTATGGTCCTCCCTTGCCCTCGAAATACAGGCGTTCTTACTTCCATACTTCAGAATGTCCTTCCACAACTTCAGCAAACACCCCACATTTTCCTGCCTGGCTAAGTCTCGGGTCTCCTTCCCAGTAAATAATCTTGATGAGACCTTGCCAGAAAACATTTCTTAATCACATATTTTCTTTGTCTAAAAAGAGTTGTAGATGTGGTAAGTAACCTTTGTTGCCAGGCCTTCCCACACTTTGAGGAGCCCCAGGTCATTTAATGTGAAGCTTGGTTTGCTTCTTTGAGCTACCACCACTTACACTTTATTTTGCAGCCTGTATTTAAACCCTAGATCAATGAGCATGAAGTAGAAAACTGTGGTTATGCCCCCTGACCTTGCTGTTTAAATATACGCAGTCTTGACCAGGTGATCACAAAGGATTCTTCTAATTAGCCCCTAGGGATACAGAGGCAGGCCTGGGGGGATGGGGGCACCTGGGGCTGTAGTTATTCTGGAAGGGCCTCTATGTGCCACCACTCCCTCCCCAAGTTCCAAGTTGCCCTGAAATGTTTTGCATTCTTTGGCCCCAGATCCAGATAGGAGTAAAAGGGCTGATGCCACCTGGTTTTACCTTCTGCTGTCTAAGAAGGCACATGGGCCTTGTGGGAGCTGCTGGGAAGACTAGCGAGACAGGGCGCTCATCCTGCCTGGTGACTGAGACTCTGTAAAAATGGATCCCTCAAGGCCAAGGGAGAAGGGACTAATGGAAAACCAAACAAGTCACTGGACAGCCATAAGACTAAAGCAGGAATGATCAGGGAGCCCAAACTTGACTCTTCATGGTTGCCCAGCAACGCGGCCGTCCTTCCCCTGGGAGACCCATGCTCCCAGGGTGTGGAGTAATCACGTTATATTCTTGGTAAGTTCATGTATTGGTTCTCCAACTGCTTCCCTCAGCAAGTTCACAGGCCTTTAACCTGAAGGGCTTTTCAGCAATGTCCCTGAAACCTTACCTGTCACTCTTCCTCTATATATACCAGCGGCTTCCATGAGGTGGGCTGCTTTCTTTGCCCAAAGCATCCCCCCTTGATGCAGGCTTCCCTAGCCCACCCTGATATGGATAAGACTGTGGCCCTGGAGTCTAACAGCCCAGAATCTAAGGGGGTCCCTACCATTTCCTTGTCATGTGACCCTGGGAGCCTAGGTCACATGACAGGTATGAAGATTAATTGACCAAATACCTGTAAAATACTTCAACGGTACCCAGTCCATGGTACACGAGCCCCATGTCAGCTGCTGCCATGAGGATCATTATTCAAGCTTACAATGAACTTTCTCCCTCTTCTAAACCCTGAGCACACCTCTGCATTTGGCACTGATTACATACTGTGCTCAGATATTTCTTATCTTCTTCTACGCCTGTCTTATCTCAATTAGGCCACAAGTTCCTTAAAGGTAAAGCCTACAGTCCCTGCGGGCCCTTCTTTCCCTGTGGTGCCGGGAGGTGTCTTAAATGCAGGAACACAGTAAATGCTTGAGGACTTTCTGGTAGAAAGGAAATATGTGAATCAACAGCTATCGCCCCTGCCGACTCAGTGAAATGTCTACCGATGTTTAGTCTGACTGTGGCTGGTGGTGTCTGAAGGAAGACTGACAAACACTTCATATGTATACAGAAAGACTGTTTCTTTCAAAGCCTTCTTTTAACGGCTGAGAAGAAAAACACTGGAATCACCCACTTTTGTTCCATCATCCAAACATAAAATCTCACTTCATCTTGTTATGGAAAAGATTAAGACAAGAATGTACTCTAGTTAGCTATTATCTTTAAATCAAATTTAATAGAGACCATCTTCCCTATGCATTCTTTCCCTCCTATTTCCCGTATATATATTCATATGTACATGAAAATACATGTGTGTGTGTGTGTGTGCACTGCTGATTTCTATACATTGACTTTTTACTTCCTGGGTTTAACCCAGAGAAGAAGAAGTGTTAAAAAGTCACAAGGAAAAAAAAAAAAAAAGAAGTTGCCACTTTTATTTTACCCAGAAAGAATCAGGAAGTGTCCAAGATCTCGAGAGGGAACCTACCCTGAAGAAATTAGAGTTCTTATTATTATAGAGAGATAAGGGTCTGAGCCCTTAGGGGTTTATATACTTCAAGGGGTCTTTTAAGCAGCCTAAATTTTCAGTTTTATTTTTTTCAGGCACGTGCAAGGTGCAATTAAGCATAACTGATAAACAAATCAGCCAAAAATGATCACCAAGTTCACTATCAATGTATTTCGGATGGTTCCATTTACCCTGCTGAAAAGTTGGACACCAAAACGTTAAACATTACAAACCACTGCAACTCAAGCCAGCTTTAACAATGAAAAGAGTTTGCTTGGAGAGATGGCACACCCCGAAAGCCCAGCAAAATCCCACGAATCTCCTTCCTCCCACCCCCTCAGGAGGCTGGTCCCAGGTCCTTCTCTTCATCGGGTCTCTCAGCTCCGCGGACGCCACATCGCAGGGCCCCCAACACCCTGCCTAGAACAGCCCCACCCACACTTGGGCCTGGGTCATTCTTCCTGATTGTCCACTGTGTTTGCTTCAGAGCGCTCAACATAATTACCTTCTTTTTATCTTACTTACTTTTCTCTGTCTCCTCACACAAGAATTTTGGCCCCCTGGTATTAAAACCTTACAGGTCTTACTTTTATAGGCCATACCCTCAAGGTCTAAAACACGAGGTATCCTACTTGAATGCTAGATATTAGTGAAATGACATGAAGGAATTACTCTTAGCTTTGTTAGATAAAATAATGACGTTCTATTTCTTTTTTTTTTTTTTGTCTGTTAAAGACACATACTTAAGTATTTATAGATGATATTACGTGAGGAATTTATACTTCAAAATACCAGGATGGGAAAGGAGTGAGGAGTGCGGAAGGATATAGATAGAGCAAGGTTAGTCATGTATTAGGAACTGTTGAAATTGAGTGGTAAGAATATGTAGCTCATAATACTGTTTTCTAATTTGGAATATGTGTGGAGATGTCTCTAATAAAATCTTAAACCTACATGGAAAAATGGAACAGGTTAATAGTTCATATATTCAGTTGAATATTTATTTGATCTTAAGATAGAGAAAGGCTTTCTAAGTAAAATCTCAAAGGGGAAAAAACCCACAAAGACTTATTTTTAAAGCAGAATAAAATGAGAGGTTCATTTAGTTTAGTTTTTTAAGTTAGCCATGATTTAAAGCAAGCCACAGATGAAAATCCATCTGACGTACTGGCTTATCTACCATAAAGGAAAAGAAGTTTTATCATCTGTAATTAATTTGTACTTATTACAAGAACTTTTGGGTGTATACATGATGCTCACATTCCTCTTGTGTGAATATTAAAAGGATAGTAAGTAAAATTATTTGGTCACAGTGCTCCTAGAACTCTATACCTGCAGGCCCAATTCCCTTAAGTCACTCTGATTCAAAGTCTGTGACAAACGACCACCTTTGTCTTCTACCCATATATCAGTATGCACCTGTGGAATTAATTGTCAATTAATTTTATAACACAGTGTTTGGAAAGGTCAGGCTTTCATTTTTATGCACACGTTCACAGAGTAATTAAAGAGAAGCCTCTTCCATAAGAGGAGCTCAGCAAGGAAGTCTGGGAGGTAACTCTACAAAATACATACTATTCTACGGATTCCCACAAGAACATCCGTAACACACACACGCACACAAAAGGAACAACAGTTCTTAGTTCTTTAGGGAATTTTCTTTGGGCGGTCTGCTTCTGAGTTTCCATCCTGGTAACATTTCTAGAAAAACCAGCTTGAAACGCAGGCTCACAGTTTGCCCTCAGTTTCTTCAGACATGAGAGTTACAGAAACTAATGGACTTAAAAAGTGGTTCTAAAGGAAAGCTGATGCCTGCCTTCCTCTTCCCAATCCTACTTTTCTGAACGTATATATGAAGTAAAGTACTAGAGTAACAGAGTCTACTGGTATATAAATCATGGCCAAAAATGGAGAAATAAATGATTAAATACATTTCTAGAGAAGGAATGAGTAGATTCATTTCTTTTTTTTTTTTAAGATTTTATTTATTTATTTGACAGAGAGAGATCACAAATAAGCAGAGAGGCAGGCAGAGAGAGAGAGAGAGAAGCAGGCTCCCCGCTGAGCAGAGAGCCCGATGCAGGGTTCCATACCAGGAGCCTGAGATCATGACCTGAGCCGAAGGCAGTGGCTTAATCCACTAAGCCATCCAGGCGCCCCAGTAGATTCATTTCTTAAGAGTTCTTTTTACAGTTTTTTTTTTTTTTTACAGTTTTATTTGACCTTAGTTGCATTGTGATTTAAATATCTTATCTATAAGGGAGGCATCAGTATGAAAAGTGTGGCTAAGTCTTGGTGTTATCTGTGAAATTAAAACAGTCTGGTAGAAATTCAAACAAATTTCATGAGCTTTTGTCTACAAGGCATTACTGAATTTAATTGAGGCATAATTCTAAAATTAAAACAATGAGCCTTGACGATCAAAGCGTAAACAAAATATACCATATAGATTTACTCACTGATTGATGGTCTGAATCCTTTAGCCAGGGGTGGGAATGAGCATCATATCCTAGGCAGGACCTTTCATTCCTAACTTCATGACTTTCTACATCACGGGACTTTGTGGTTTATGATATATAAAAATAAAAAATAGGCAAAACCCACCAGAAAGAGACATTAAATCTCCTAAGAAGTATGAATAGCTAACTTTAGCTATGTAAATGACTAAGGCCACAGAACCCAAATTTTTAGCACATTATATAGAAAACAAAAGGTGGGGCTGTGTCTGCCACTCAGTATACGAGCTGAACAAAAATTATCATGAAAAACAAAGGAACCCAGAGGACTTGATGGTACTCCAGCCACTGTCGAAAGCAGATCCACATGGCTTATAGCTGCCAACGCCTGACAAAGATCATCCTTATCCTCCAGCCATGGGGCAAGGACACACTGGAAAGAAGTTAAGTCTACTAGACTAAGTGGGATGCAGAGAAGAGAGGCTGGCATGCAAGCTTCCAGAAAAGAAGTCAGGTTCATCCCTGTGCCACCAAAAAGCATGGACCAGACCTGGAGGACCCTTGAGCCTCCTAATTACCTAGGAAGAGTATTCAAGACTTTGCAAAACAGAACAGCAATAATAGTAGCATGGAAGAGCATCAGCTTTTCAAATAACAGTCCTGAAATAGAAGGTCTGAACTCACTTGTAGGAATGAGCCACTCTCCACATCCTTGCAGGGGAAGGACACAGGCTAGAAAGATGGAGATGGGGAGGCTACTTTTCGTTGAGGTCCTAACACATGGCACAACCATCTAGGAGACCACAGGAGTGTTCAAATTATAGCCAGGAGGAGATGAAGATCACCAACACTGTTGGGGAAATGCTCTAATTACTTTCCAAGCAGATCACTTTGCTGCCAGAAGGACAGCAAAGTCTATCACCTTAGCAAACACTTTGCTATCTGTTCTTCCCCTCGCGTGAGTCTTCTATGGAGGGAGTTAATCCCTAGTTGCGAGAAAATCAATGTGTTCAGGCTGAGTCAAATTATATGAGAGATGCTCACCATGATACAGAGTCCCTATCCTAGCCGGACGTGGAATATGCATCTTTTTGGATGAGGTCAGCTAGAACACCATCACTAACGGGCAAAGGGGTTCACAGTCAAAAACAAAGAAAGTCAAATATTCTACCGTCAAAGGTAGTTTTGAGATAAGAAAAATGTATACCTTAACGATACTAAATAATATGCACAGGGCAACTCTGAAATTTGGTTTCTAGCTTATCGATGGACCTGAAATAAATTGATTGCCCCCAACAACTATAGGGTTATTTCTCTAGCAGCTACCATCTGAGGGGCCAGCATATTTCCATTTGCTTCTCATAAGAACAGGGGATTTTTTGAATCATCACCCAGCTGACTAAAATGCTCCCAGAAAGCATAAGCTATGGGGAAGATTGAAATCCCACCTGCATCCTTTTGGCATTCAGAGGTCAAAATGCCCTTAGAGCCAGAGAAATATCAAATTGGATGTCTCAACTTTTACAGAGGCAAAAATACAAACCAGGAAGGCTGAGTATCTCATCCAAGGGCACCACTAGTCCTACTTCCCAGCTGAGTGCTAGTCCCACTACATCATGACGCCAAACTCCAATGAAATCAATGAAAAGAGATGTGTAAACTCAAGAAGAGTAATATGACGAGATGTGTGAAACCCAGGCAACGCCAAAGTGATCGATGCCAATGGGAGGGTGGCCACTGTCTTAGACCATTCACAGACCCTAGAACAAGAATGTTTCAAAGGAAGGAACTGTCCATTTCCCTAACTCTGACACCACGAGAGAGACATGGTCTCTGAAAGACACACAAGTTATCAAATGTTACCAATGAGGGAAATTCTTCATAAATACACTATTTCCCTGGAAGAAAAATGAGAGAGTGACAAAATAAAGTCAGCCAAATCCCATGACGGCCCCACTTAAATATAGATTTATAGACTAGAAGACATCAAGACAATTTAACACGCCCCAGGTAAATTCTGTGGTAAGACCACAGGGAGGGAGGCCTCAGACTACAGAAAACAGGGAAGCGATGAGAGGAGACACAGCGCAAAGGAGTACCAAGCTTTACTCGGGAAGGAATGTTGTTGTTTTGTTTTGTCCTTTCTCAAAAATGCCTGCATCCATCCATCTATCCATCCAGGACTAAGAACTAACCCTACCTAGAACACCACACAATTACTGAGAGTGGCTGTTTCTTCTCAAGCACCCATGTGACCTTTGATTGCGATGCTGATAGCCGAAGAGGTGAGTAAAGGGAAAAAACTAATCCTTCGAGGCATGACCTTTCCCAAACGTGCTCAGCCCTTATCTCCCACACATTGAGACTGTGTTGAAGATTACACACACACACACACACACACACACACACACAAACACGTCCCAATGGACAAGAACGTTCTCTTTTCAACTCAAATGTTATCACTAACTCAGGGACGCCTGGGTGGCTCAGTTGGTTAAGCAGCTGCCTTCGGCTCAGGTCATGATCCCGGCGTTCTGGGATCGAGTCCCACATCGGGCTCCTTGCTTGGCAGGGAGCCTGCTTCTCCCTCTCCCTCTGCCTCTGCCTGCCACTCTGTCTGCCTGTGCTTGCTCTCTCCCCCTCTCTCTCTCTGGTAAATAAATAAAATCTTTAAAAAAAAAAAATGTTATCACTAACTCATATTAATTCTCTGGTCTGTATGGACAATGACAACAAAAAAAGATACAGTCAGAGTAGGAAAAGAGGCCATCTCAAGAAGAGGAGAAACACGCTCCTTTCAGCAAAAGGAGACAAAATGGGCGAGAAGCAGGTGCTGCCATGTTCGTTGCGGTGAAAACAGCAGAAACAGCCAAAGGGAGCCTCTCATTGTCAACCACCGAGATCTGCTAGTTTTGTTAGCTAATGAAACCATGTAACAAACCCATCTAGAGCGAACATATGGTGGACTTCCTCCCTGACCACAAGAGGTTGCTTTGGGTTGATGTCTGATCGAACAGACTTGGGTGTTTATCACGATCGTGGTAGAGCAGCACACATTCATAACCTTAAAATAAGAGTCGGACATGCCAGGTTCTCCTTCAACCTCCAGAGCCTCAAAGCACTCTGTCTTTTTGTTCTCTTTTCTTGCCTGAAGTTTCCACAATAATAACATGTGCAGTACCCGGTCATTCATGAACCTTGTCCTTTAATTTATGTAGCCACAAGCACACATCAAGCCCTGCACACCAGACACGATTCCAGGCGCTGGGGTTACAGAGATGCGCTCAGAGTCCCGCACGAGTGCAGGTACCAAAGCAATGATGCTTATGGTGAGGAGCAGGATGCCATAGCAGACTGTCCGAGGGACTGTGGGGTGCTGAGACATGGCATCCCTGCTGGAGGAAGTCAGAAAGGGCCAGAAAGGGCCAGGGTGACCATGCTGTGAAACGCAAGGGAAGAACAGGTGTTCGTCGGTGGAATCGGACAGAGGTTAATACCTACCAACATCCACAGCTCTATAAGGCAGGCGTGCTATCCTCACGGCAACTCTGAGTAGGTGCTTACTATCCTTGTTTTACAGTAAGGAAACAGGAAGTTAAAAGATGTTAAATGATTTGCCCCGTGACGTTACAAACTAAATGGCACTAGGCTGACCCTGGGAACACAGCGAGCCTCTTGAATCAGAGGCCTCGTCTTCTTCACCATGGTAATTCCAACAGATCTAGAATACCACAGGTGCTCAGTAAGTATTTGTTCAATTAATCTGAGTCACCGGACTCCAGATCCCATGTTATTTTGGCTACATCCCAGCAAATTAGCCAAGAAACATTCGGATACACATAGACTAGCTGTCCACCTGCTTAAGAAACAAGAAACAGGTCTTCATGTAGGGTTATCATTTCAGGCCGAAAGCAGAAGATATGTGTGTGTTCACGTATGTATGTATGTATGTTTCCAGAGAGTAGGGATGTGTATGCTACCTTACTCAGAGCCAGGAGAGAACTTGGATTTTCAATAGTGGTTCAGCTTCGCTTTGCAATTACTGGCAGAGAGAGAGAGGAGGGGGAGGAAAGAAAGGGAAGCTTCCTCACAAAGCCAGACTCATCTATCTTCTTTCAAAGGCAGCAACTGGAATTGACCTGCGATAGCTTTTCCTGTCTTGGAAACATCCAGAGAGCCAGGGAGTCTTTGTAGGTAGGAGCATATGATAAGGGAGACCTCCTTTTAGTTCATTTTGTTTCGGATTTCAGTTTAAGCTAAAACTCAATTTAAAGGGACGCCTGGGTGGCTCAGTTGGTTAAGCAGCTGCCTTCGGCTCAGGTCATGATCCCAGCGTCCTGGGATCGAGTCCCACATCGGGTTCCTTGCTCCGCAGGGAGCCTGCTTCTCCCTCTGACTCTGCCTGCCACTCTGCCTGTGCTCACTCTTGCTCTCTCTCTCTCTCTGACAAATAAATAAATAAAATCTTAAAAAAAAAAAAAAAAAACTCAATTTAAAAACCAAACCACTACAACTCATGTATAACTTAAGATTCTGAATTCACAACTAAAAATAAAAGACTCCATGTTGTTCCAGGCATAAGCACACTTCTAACGACCGGACTACATCTGACAATACT
Organism: Mustela lutreola; assembly: GCF_030435805.1. Lineage (NCBI taxonomy): Eukaryota > Metazoa > Chordata > Mammalia > Carnivora > Mustelidae > Mustela > Mustela lutreola. The sequence continues at coordinate 96,033,755 of NC_081297.1, forward strand.
GCAGAGACCCATCACCCTCAGAGTCCTGCAGAGTCTTAGGAACTGATGAGAGGGATCTGGGAAGCATCAGACACAGAGCCAAGCATGGAATTAATCAAAGACCATATTCTGTTTTTCATACGTTCCTCATTCAGCAATGATTTATTATGGAACACCAACTCTCTACCCAGCCCTGTGGTCACAGGCAACATCAAGATGAGGCCCTGAGTTAATGGGCTTATTGTCAAGAGCTAGATACCAAGAGGCAATCCCAAGATAACGGGATGAAAGTTTCAAAAGAGGTGTTCTGAGCGTACAGGAGAGGGACAGCTCCTCCAGACCCAGGGGGTCCAGGAAAAGACTGCTGGGGAGTGAGACCTGAGGATGAACAGTCAGCTGGGAGAAGAAAGGCAGAGAAGTTTCTCAGGAAGAGGAAGTGGCATGAGCAAAGACCTGGAGAGGAGAGGACGGCCACTTCCTGGGAGTGGGTAAAGAGAGTCCCCGGAAACAAGATGGAGACTGACCTCACACGGTAACAGGCCTTGTTGAGGTTAGCTGGGCTTTCACCTGAGGGCAACAGGGGGCTATAGGAGCCATCTGGGAAAGCGTGATGACAGGGGACCGAGGGCAGGGACAGCAGACTGAGCAATGTCTCCATAGCTCCTGCATGCCAGGCTGAGAATAACCGAGAAGGGCACGGCATCTGTATGCTGCTCACATCGTCCAAACTAGTGACAGCCCCCGGTCCCCTCCAAGCCATCGCCCAGCCAGGCCCACTCCATACTAACAAGGAAAGTGACACGAACAAGCACCGAGCAGCCAGACACTGTGGTGAGAAACACAGCAGCACAAGGAGCGAGATAGGAACCTTCTGCTTGCCTTTGAGGACCTTTTCTTAACAGCCTTATTTCATTTAACCATTTCTAGGTACACCTAGCTCCTTAACTACATTTTTCTAGGGGGAAAAAAAAAAAGCCCCATGTCTAAGCTTCAAATTAACATTTCCCTTGAATGTACAATGTGTGCTAACTAACTTTAGAGGGCTGCGTGATGTTTGGAAGAGTGTTTTTCAAAGGACTGAAACATACAGATGTCCCTGCTCAGTGATACATAATACTTTTCAAATCTTTACCACTACAACTAAAGGACTTCCAAGGGCTTTTTGTTTCGTTTGTTTGCTTGCTTGCTTTATTTTTGCCCTTTACAGCACAAGTACGGAGAGCGGTCTTCTACAAGGTCCTCTCTGAATGCCTTCTGGGATCAACGTAAAAACACCTGGGAGCTGCAGGTACTTTGGGGCACCCGAATACCTTAGAAAAAGATCCCACTATTCTTGCTTCCTGTGCTAATAAACTTTTACAGGTTGGAAAACTAGGCTCACTGCTGTGGCTACTGCTAGGTCTCTAACTATAAATAAATGCGTGCATGCAGAGAGGCAAGGCCTGCCAGGGAGCTGATGGAGGCCGAGCTGTACCTACACAGCCCATCATACATCTGAGGCCTTCAGGAAAAGGCACAGCCTCCCTCCGACATTAGGAGGGCTATGACCCTCATCAGATTACCACCAGGCTCCTTACCACTCGGAGCCTGGCAGGGACACAGTCCCAGGCTCCCTGAGCATCTGACCAGCTCCTGGCTGCTGGAGAATATGGGAGAAGGGAGAGAGGGGAGGCTGAGCTGTGTCCCTCCCACCATCCCGAGCTCCATCATCACTCTGTGAGACGGACGTTCATGCGCTCCTGGAAAAGAGCAGCAGGAAGCAGCTGGTTCCAAACGCAGGGTTGCACAACCAGGTCATCATGGGGAAAACACCAAAAACAAACCTAAAAAAATCCCCCAGGCTCAGAGCCACAGTGCACAGTTTAGCAGGACCAAAGAAGGTGCTGGACAAAGGGTGTTTCCGTTTTCTCTGGCTTCCTTCTGCCTACCTTCATTACATGAAAAAGACGGTCTCCTCCCTGGATTGTAAACCCTCAAGGGCAGGCACTCCAGAAGACCACTTTGTAATTCTTCAACTTGGAGATATAACATTACTTGACAAAAATCCTTTATTAAAAACAAACAAGCAAAAAAAAAAGAAAGAAAAACCCAACTATTTTTTCACTTTAGAAACCTGAGCTTCCCTTCCTAGGTCACCAGCTGGCCATGTGCTCTCTGGCCAAAATTCCTGCTTTCCCTCTTCCTCCATACACCCCTTTGAGCCACCTATAGCATTCTGAATAGCTATGTCCCATGGCCTATGGAGCTAGCAAGCAAGGAGTTCCCAAAACACAAGGCAAGAAAGGAAGGGAGTGGACACTCTGGCCATGGGAGCAAATGGTCTTTACTGGTTGCTGGATTCCATGCATTGTACTTGCTGGGGTGGTCTGCCAGCCCCTGTGGTGCAAGCCCACGAACACATCGAATGTGCTTCACTGCGACCTTGTACCTTTTAGAGCAAGGTGGTACAGAGGCCATTTTTTGTAAGTAAAGACAAATTGTCTGGGATGGATTTGCATTGGCAGAAGAAGAAAAACAGCACCTGCTTCGACCGAATTCCATAATATGGCTGTTCCATTCCTGAATTTTCTCCCTGAACTGTACTCACAATAGTCATGAAATCACTGCCAAATCCCAGTTTAGAGACCATGGGCCATCGTCTGACCAGGAAGGGAAAGAAAAAAGGATCATTTCTAACAATAGTCACCGGCAACAACTGGCCAGGATCAGACACAGGACCATTAAGGAAGAAAACAATGGAAAATGGAATACAGCAATGAAATGCAACAAGCTCTCTTATGTAATAGATAAACCCATGTATCTGGGGCAATACAACTACACCGTGTGGAGGGCTGGGAGGAAAAGCACTGATCTGTGAAGGAACGCATTCACTCGTTCACACGCCATAACGTGCTGCTCATCACTGCCCGTCAGACGCCTCGCTATTTGAACTTTGTATGGCTACAAAGTTCAAGAGCTGATCTTACTGCCTTTTCACACGTAGCGCTGACTCTTCCAAGTCTCCTCTCCATTCCTGAGGCAGCACGAGGTGTACTGTGCAAGCAGCAGCTTCCTTTTGATACCAAGGCATCCTTCCTTTTATTCTGGGCAGCGATCGGAGCCTTGTCTCCCACACCAGCCCACTGTCAGTAGCTGCTTTCCTCACACGTGTCCCCACACTCTCGCTCGGCAGAGTACACTCTTCTCACACCCTGCCCCCCATCCCCTCGCACGCACCCGCCCCACCTGCTCAGAAGGCTGTCCCTTCCTCGGTGGGGATCAGCACCCCCTAACACACACATCCTGGAGGGCTGGCATGTGGATACCTGGCCTCAGCAGCTGAAACACATTCCCGTCCCCTTCTATTGCTGACTGTTCAAGTTCAAGGTTAGTGAGTAGTGCCAGATTTGGGCATCTGTGAAGTCCTCTGGTCATTATGAGGCTAAGGGAACCAAGAGGGCTGTCTTATCCCACAGCAACAGGATGCCAGGAACGTCTGTCCCTGGTTAAGTCAGACTTTCCCACCAAACACCTAGAGTGGGCTCTCCCAGTGTTCTGAGCCACCCCCCTCATCCCGTTCTTCCCTCAGCTCGGGGACATCTTACGGCCACTCTCAGGCTCAATACTGCTGAGTGGCCCCTTTCCTTAAGACACGGTAACTCTGTAATAGCGAACCTTTCCTACCAGTGACCGCACCGTGAATATGTGGTAAGGGTCAGTGAGATTTCAATAAGGCAGTTGTTTGCCAGGGGTAGCATGGTTTATGGGCTGGGCTCTGCGCTGATTCCCTCTTAAACTCTCCTTTAGCTCTGCATTTTGGTGAACAACGCTGTATATTACATGCAAGCTTTGTTTCACCCCATTAACGGAGGACAATTGTATTAGCCATATGAGTCTGAGTTCCCATGTTACTTAATTGCTACACTGCTGTGTTAACGAAGTTAGGAGGGGGTTTGGCAAGAGTGTAGATCACCTTCATGTTCAGATATTTGTGGTTTTATTTTTTCTTTTGCCAGCTTGCCTCTCTGTTTCAATTGCCTACCATCTGCCTTTGAACAATCTAAGTGCGAGCAGATAGATTTTATTTGGAGGATGAAATGCTTTGAGCTCATCCTAGAAAAGCATTTTCATATACTGGTGTTCAGGGGATTTGCTGTTTAATAGGATGTTGAAGGCAATTCGGTTTGGGGTGGGAGACGGTACTTCCCATAGTCAAAGTGCACTATGAAATAAAAACCCTGTGATCATATTTTTCGGCAAAAGGAAACAGGGTGGTCAAGGGGCGCTCATGAACCTCTCACCTTAAGATGAGCCCTGAAACACCCAATGGGAGTGTAGGTGGTGAAACAGAGGAGTGGATGATGTGTCATGTATACAGTCTATTTCCTGCTCCACTGTCCATAATTCACTCTGGATTTTTTTTAAAAAAGTCCAAACACGAAGCATTCAAGAGCTTCTGAGTTTGTGATTTTCTTTTTCTGACCAAAAACACGCAAATGAAAAGTAGATATGCTCACTTAGTTCACCTGGTTGATACAAAAACAAAAGCAAAACAGAAAAACTTCCCACTAATTAGAGTGATGTGACTTGAATCTGTTATTTTGAAAATAAAGTCTAAAATAAAACCAACGACTGAATTAAAAATCAGTAAGCTGGCTGGGAGTCAGAAGACCAGGGTTCCAGTTGGAGCCTAAATTCCTAAAAACTATAGCTCTAAACGTCTACATTCTGTTATTCTAACGGCTCTCCTCTGAATTACAAGTGCTCTGCAGTCAGAACGGTTGGATAGACATCACGATGCTGCTTGTTCCCATCCTTTAATTGTGACAGCGGACCCAAAGCACCACACAGCACATCTAGGTTGAATGAAAGAGTCCAAAGAAACAAGGCTTCCAACTGGAGCCTTCTTAAACAACTCTTGACTACAGCAGCAGCCTGGAGCAAGAATCCCCAGCTCCTCCCCCCACCACTAACCCCCACTGGCTCCCAAGTCTGAGCTGGTAAGTCCTCATGGTTTTGGAAATTGCTGCGGGGTCTAAAGCTGAGTTCCAAAAAAATCAACAGCTCTCTCCTCCTTTTCAGGACCACGGCAATACAAGCGGCAAGGGAGCACTGGGGATAAAGAGGGTATGGTTCCTGTCCTGGGAAGCAGAAATCCACAATAACTTTTACAATTTGGATTATTCCCATCACGTCTTAGAAGCAAAGCCCAGCAGGAAGAGCAAGAAAAACCCACAATCTCTGCTCCCTCACCTACCCTCTCTAAAAAGCACACATGATTTTAAGAAAATGCAAGTGGCTCTTTCTTTTATTATACATGACTAAAATCCCAAAGAGAACATTTTGGGTTTTTTGTTTAAAGATTTTTTTTTTTTTAATTTAAACAAGCATTTTTTCAAAGATTTTATTTATTCATTTGACACAGAGAAAGAGAGAGAAACAGCAAGAGAGGGGCTACAAGTAGGGAGAGTGGGAGTGGGAGAAGCAGGCCTCCCACTGAGCAGGGAGCCCAATGTGGGGTTCTATCCCAGGACCTTGGGATCACAACCTGAGCCAAAGGCAGACACTTAACAACTGAGCCACCCAGGTGCCCCTAAAGATGTTATTTTTAAGTAATCTCTACACCCAATATGGGGCTCGAACTCACAACCCTGAGATCGAGAGTCACACACTCTACAGACTGAGCTAGCAGGGCATCCCATGAAGAGAAGATTTTTAAAACCCAACAAGGCAAGTTTCAAAGCACAAGACTTAAGGAAGCATCATGCTTTAGGTGGAATAAAATTTCACCTACTCACCTAACCATAATAAAGCTATTAGAGGCCACTTCTCACTTACAAAGAGGGAATTAGCATGGATGTCTAACCAGGTCTTAAAACTGATCCTATAAGCCACCTCCCTAAATCTTCTCCCCATTATTTTTAGAAGAGTGAGAACTTCTCTGCTTTCATTCCTAAAATGATGTTGCTCTTTGATGGAGGATGACTCAAACAGAATTCCCTCAATTCCTTCCATCTATTCCCAGAACAGGGTATGTTGCAAACAGGATGAAACTATCCTTATAGCAAGAAATCTTACAAATGGGTAGTGATAAAGCGTCAGAGGATATGGCTACCTCAGTAAAAGTCTGAATAGGAAAGCCTATTTAAAGAAATGCAGTTTCGCTACTTAAATACAGCATGGCACGCATTATAAACTGTGCCATAAAACCAGAAAATTATAATTCCCAATAGGCTAAAACTGCAAAGTAATAGATCACCAGCACTGAAACTCTTAACATACAGAAATTAATTAGTTGTTGTAATTAAAGCAATAATTATAATAATTTCTAAATCCACTATTTAAAAAACTTTAAACTGTTTTTCAACCTAAGTGAGACCTACATAAGTTACCAAGAAGAGAGTAACTTTTAAGCTTTTACTCCATTAGAACCTCATGAACTATTTCTCTCCATAAAGCAGGAATTATTGTTATACCAAGAGCTGCCCCAAATCTACTTTTCTTCCCCAGTTCCAAAGGGCATGCTTGATCTATAAGTTCCAAAGGCTCACTGTTATGTCCATTTAGCAAATTTCAGGAACGAAAACTGGTATAATTTCGAATTAACAGGAACATCAGTGCTCCCCAAAGAACAAGAAAAAATTACAGGGAAAAAGGAAACAAACCAAGGTGAGCAAACCAAGGTGAACCATTAAGTACTAAAACAGGACATTTGGGGAAGGAATGTGATTGGGTTTGAATCATGAAAAAGTAGAAAGGAGAGCACAAGAGGGAGTGGCCGTCGGAGCCTCAGAGCCGCAGTCCTGGAGAGGGATGAGCAAACCTGTTTTGGGGGAGGTCACATCTCAGCACCTCCTATTTTAAAGGTTCATAAGCCAGACATTATATGAGGGAGGGTGACGCTTCCCATTTTAGGGAATATGAAGGAATGCTTCATGAAATGGAGGAGAAACAAGTTAATCTGATGGTAACAAAGAAAGAGAGGATTCACATCGGAATAGAACAAGGAAAGTGCTCCCCAAAATGTCTTTACTGAGGTGAAAACAAAGACAGAGGAAGATGAGGAGGGAACCAGGGAGAGGTGGGGAAGTGAATGGTAAAGCTAAGCAGGCTAATAATAGAGACAGAAGGAAGTAGTGCACGGCAGGAGATAGAGATGCAGAGGAAGGAGAGCGGGCGGGTGAGCCTGGGAATCACTGGTAATTACCCGACTGCACAAGAGGCAGCACAGACGAGGCCTTAAAAAGGAAAGAGGAAGAAAAGGAAAAGTCCATCTCCCCACCCCTGCACACCTCCCGCCAACAGTACTCACACACACTTCTTGGGGATCAGACTTCAAACCTACTCACAGTGCAGGCCTGAGATGGTCAACTGTGGGCCTGATGTTAAAGAATTCTACTTTGTGAACAGTATTCGGATGTTCTGGGAATGCGTGTGGGTTAGACATGGGGCAGGCACTAAAGTCACACCCAGAAAAGGGGCAGCAAGTTTACTGGTAACTCTTTAAGGGTGAGCGTGCACAGGCATGGATGTGTAGACACCAAGACCCAACTTCCAACCTCCCACAAAGTTGCAGAGGGTCCTCAGGGCCCAAAGACACGGCCCCGAGGCCACTCTAGAAAGCCAGAGGCAGGCCGAGTGCAGGAGCACATGGGGCGGCTGCCGTCCATCTTCGAGCACAGCACCTGCAGAAGGAATGATACCGCTGGCCCATGAGGTCCAGCAGGCAGGCCTGAAGATGGCTGGGGAGGAGGCGTACACTGGCGAGGTGTTTGTTTAACAGAGGGAACACACCTGCCTGGGCGATTGTGCAATCTGATCCCAGGGGGAAAATTTCTTCCTCATCTCCACTGTGATCAGATTCTGCCCTGAAGCATAAGGCTTAAGTGTCCTCGCAACTTTTATCCAGAAGAAAGAAAGACAGACTGACTAGTCCTTCTCAATCCCAGCCAGGGGTTGTCGAAATGGAGCAAGTTCAGAAGAGCCCTAGGATGTGGGGGTCTCTGGTCACCGGAAGTGTCAACTTTGCCAGGCGGGCTGTTCCTCAACACCCCTGAACGCACATGATTTTATTTTCAGTAAAAGTGATCTGTTAGAATAGAACGGTGTACCTTTTTGTAAGGCTTGCCACGTAAATGAGAAACAGTGAGAAGTCCCTTATCAGATCACATCTCACCATGTAGGGTTTGGAAAATATTGTAACATCTTGGGTAGGGGGAGAGGGGAGCCCCTCCCACACTGCCCTCCCCCCCACCACCCAACCACCCCCACAATCGCATGGGCACTTGTTAATTGCTTTCCTTTTCTATTTCAACAGCTCATTCAGAAAAGCGCCCTGACATTTTCTTGCAGGCAGGTCAATGTTCAAGCAACTTGAAGTGAAAACAAAGACTGATGGCCTAACACAGTTGTGGGGGTTCAAAACTTTGTTCTTGAGCAGGTTGCTAGAACAAGGGCTGTAATTCCTCATAGACCTACATGGGGGACAGGCCCTAGATTAGACTACAGCACATTCGTTATCAGGAACCGCGGGGCTCATGTACACCAAGCCCCGAGTTCCTGTGCGCCCCGAACAGTAAGCCTGGCACTGGGTCTGGTGAGGCTGGAAGCAAAGGAGAGGAAGTGGACAGGAAGGAAACAGCCTCCAAATCGACAGCCTTGACTGTGGAGACACTGGGTGAGGACAGCAGCGGTGGGAGGAACCTGACAGCACCTCTCCAGCCTGGACAGCACGAGGGGCACGAGCAGGGTGCTCCTGGGGGTAAACCCTTGGTGGCCACCCCCACCCCAGCAGCTTTGTAAATATATGTTTGCACTGGGACCCTTGCTGGGACTCATTGTGGCTGTAACAATTTCCACCTTGCACACAAGCCCCCTTGGAGCCCAATCTGGAAAAGGCAAGGGAATCCTCGGGCTGCCAGGGGGGACAGAGAGACCCAGAAGGAAAGCAGGATGGAGACATCCCCTGCAGCCGAGATGAGATCAAGGCCAGGAGGGCTGGCCGGCAGCTGCAGTGTGGATCCAGAGGAGAAAGCCCCTGGCAGGCAGCCAGGAAAACCAGGCAGGTGTCAGTTTGGGGAGCCGTGAAAGAACCCTAGCTTGGCTCTGGGTGGGTTCAGAATGTGGAGACTTTTCACATATCCTGATGCCCCCAATCCCAGCTGCATGTTAATGGCAACAGGAAGAAAGAGGAAATGAGCCATCTGGGCTTGTGGGGAAGGTCTAGGTGTGTCTGTTTGTATCTGAAAATACCTGACTTCTCCCGGTTGGTCCGTTTCACACGTACCAGAGTACCAGATTGTTCATAACCCTAACACTGATCTCCTAAGAGCTTCCTTTTCGAGTAAGGAGCACAGAGTTCTCCACTGTCAACAGAAATGGTGAGGCTATCCCACCCTCCGTAAGAAATAGCTCCGAGTTGTTTTTCTAGTCCCACGGTACACTCAGTTGTTCTCTCCGGTTTAAGTCCCCCAGGCAACATGTTAGGAGTAAACTAAGAGCTCCAAGAAGATGAGCTTCTCAGATAAGTTGAGAAGAGAACACGGGATCAGGAGGAGAAGGCTTAAAAGAGCTGACCCAAGTAGAGGGTCAGATTCCTTCTGTCCTTGGCAAGGCAGTCACAGACTTCATAGAAGGCTCACGAAGCCGGGCTGTGCTTTCTGGCTATCTCTGCCAACCAGCTAGCAGAGGAATGAAGTGAGGGGCCAATGGGCAGCCCCATGCAGCAGTGATCAGCCCCTGGTTCCCAGAGAGCCACAGCCAACAATGTCAAGACTGCACGTGGCTGCAACGCATGGCTATCACCTCTCTCCCGGGCCCAGGAGCACCCTGAGCAAGCAAAGAAAAAGGGCACATGGGTGAGCAAGTTTACTTGTCTGGGGCTATCCATGCGTCTCCCTTCGCATCAGGGCTACAGGTTCTCCAGCCTCTTCTCCAGCTCTCTGTGTTCTTTCTGGAAGGTGGGCAGGCAAGAGGGAAAGAGTGAGTGGGTCCTGCATGTGTGTCTGCCCAGTGCATGCATCTCTCGGGAGCACCTTAGGTATGGGGAGTAGCACTGTGGTTAGCCCGGCCGTGCGGTCCTATCCAAGGTGAGGTCTCGTCCTTTCTTCCTCTACCTTCAAGAGCTATTTGCTCAGGATTTCGACCAGGCAAGGTGTTCATCTCACACTTACATATATGTCACAGATCCTAGTGTCCACTGAGCCCATAACAGAAGCTTAGTAAATACCTGCTAATTTTTAAAAATCTGTTCAGCTAACATACAACAGACCTTCCGCACGCCAAGCACTTAGCCAGACACTCAGAGATACTAAAAAAAAAGAATCCATCAGACTCCTGCTCCCCTCATGGGCTTTCACTGTAGTTACAGGATGACAAGCAAACACCAACAGGATCACAGCCAACATCCAGCATGTTCAATGGCTTGTAGGACGTGGTGCCTGTCAACAACAGAGAAGGCTTCAGAAATGGGCTTCAGATGACACACTGGCTACTAGGCAGAAAAGGAATGAGGAGAAGATTCGAGAGATTAGGTGCATTATGTATTTTGGGAGAAGAACAGGTCTCTGTTGGGAGATAACATGGAAGGGGAGGTTGGAGAATGATTCTAGAAAGGTAGACTGCCCTGGGCCTTCCATGATGAAGGCCTGGGCTCCATCCTAAACTGCAGGGTCAAAAAGGGACTGATATGATTAAATTTTGACCCGCAAAGAATCATTCTGGGTTGGACTGAAAAGTACAGGGAGTGGCAGTAGGAAGCTGAGATGGCAGACAAGTGAGAAGTCTGGGGCCAGAGGGGAGACAGTGCCAGTGAGGACGGAGAAGGAACAGCATGAGAGGGACGAGGTGTGCAGTGGGACACCAGCTTGCCTTGAAGCCCGCAGAAAATAGAACATCTGCATTCCGGAAGCCTGGGATCCAGCAACCTTGAGAAGCAACAGTGGATGAATCAGTCCATGGGCCCCGGACCACAGAAGGGCCCTCACTCACGCCCCTTAGTCCTGGGTGGCGTTTGTGGCAGCACTGGCTTTAAGATGGCCTTTGATGAATGACAGAGAGGTGACTTGGCAAAACTACTCATTCTCTATTTCTCTTTTGGCTGTTGTCCCCTGTGATCCGTATCCTGAACAGTTCTAGTTAGTTCGGTCTTTATGGTACAAAATCTTGGATGGATTCTTTCACAGAAACCTCTACTAAGAGAACCTACCATCTTCTCTCACATTAATCCTGCTCATCAACTGCTCCTGACAGTTTCTGACCTATGCAGGACATAGATAAATAAATAAAAACAATAATAATAAGGCTTTGCCAGGCTCACAAACTGATCCAGTCAGAGGATTATAAGAGACACCTGTTTTTTAACACAGCAGCTGTGAACACAGCAGAAGCATGGCATGCTAGTAACAAGAAAGGGTTCTCATGAAAATCCAAGAGCAGCAGAAACTGGCACGGACCAGTGTTCAGCTTTAACACCTGAATAGGAAAAGAAGTTCAAGTAAGATCAGATACCTAATAGGAGCCCTGCCTTTGCTGAACTTGGAGACCCGAAAGCTACTTCCCTTCCCGGGAGGTGACGCACCCACCCATCAAAGGGTTCTCGAGGTGTAAAGCAGCTATGAACATACGTAGGATCTTTTCATAAACACACTGAAGCTTTTAGAAGTTTGCCTGACCAAACACCTCTTCATTTCAGCCAGTGTCAAAGACAAATCAGAACACAGCTCACCATAGCATGTGGACGCTAACATAGGAGGAAATAAACAACACGTAAAATTATCTGTTCACTTCATTCACCACTGTACACACACACACACACACAATCTACCAACATATAAACACCACAAGGAAACTGCTTTGTAGCTCTAATACGTATACATTACCTTTTTAGACCAGACCAGGGAGATGCTCCTAGGAACAGCTTGTTAACAGCCCCTCACATTGCTGTTTAACAATCCGTTTATAGCCTATCAGAAAGCCAACCCTCCAAGGAGATATATTTTACATCTAGATGTAAGGTTTTCTTGCCACAAGGCTGGGTTTTGTGTAATCTTTCACTCCATAAGCTAGAAAACAGATTATCCCATCCTTTCTGTGACTTACGATCATGTGAGCATGCCCACACGTGCTTATGCACGGGGTCACAAAAACCAACCCTTGGAATAAAAGCAGAAAGATGCCCAAGGAAGCGCAAGCCATACTGTATGGTCCTGACCAGAACTAAAAACAGCATCTAACCGCATAGTGTCAGCCACCCTCTCTCTGTTCTCCCGAGATCGTGCTCATTCTAATCTCCAGGGTGTGTCCCTAAGCGCAGGCCTTCAACAACTTTCCGTAGGAACCTCTCCCTCACCCAAAGAAGCTACTTTCTAGGGCTTTGGTGTATGGAGCATTCTTTCAACAAATTTCAACTATACAGCCATAAATGCACATAAATGAAAATAAAGGGTGAACATAAAATCGCAAATTTTCCTCCAAAGCCTAACATCTGTGCCCTGGGGACACTAGGACCAGCTGAAAGACCGCCTTTCTGGCAACTGGTATACCAGAAACTCAGACATGCCAAACATGGCCAACTGCCCAAAAGGCAGCCAGCTGGACTGACACTTGGTTCACCCTGCTTGGGGGAAGTGTGCAGCCAAAACTTCCCCAAAAAAGCATAATCTTGTCAGCATGGGCCCCACTTGGGAGTCCCAAAGGGATTAAGAGAACCCCAGTACAGGACCCCAAGAAGAATCACACACACCAATGTGGGGGCAGATCTGTGAGGTGAATTCTTTCTGATAACCCCCTTGGCATGGAGCCTGGCAGGCCACAAGCATGTCCACCAAGGTAGAATTAACTAGATGTGCCCTAGGCTCTGCAGGCTGTCCTAAAATGGGCCCACATAAGAAAATGGACGTATTGCGAACTTACTTTGACCTGTAACCTAGATCTGACTGACTCGAGAGGCAACAGGACCATCTTCTCATTCACCCACACCTCCTCCATGGTAAACCTTAAAATACCACAACCGAAATGGAAATGTATACAGAACCATCCTTCCCTTAAATCAGACTGTTCAACGCGAGAGCTAACCACAAAAGCACATACAGGCCTTCCTCCTAGTTTAGAGAAGCTCCATTTGGCCATCTTACCGAAGCGTACTGGACAAGACAAATTCTCAGAAGAGCCAGCTAACGTTAACACTGACTTGCGCCCTTGGGCCCATCTCTTTCCTCTCTGCAGGAACCACAGGGCCTTTCAGGGATCTGCATGGCTCCCTGCCTTGTTGCCTTCATGCATTTTCAAGGGTCTTCTCCTTCTGAGGACCTATCCACCTAGTTCACTGTGCTTCTAAGAGATGAGCAATAAACATCCTGCCATTGAACCAGGGCCTCCTGGTTCATTCTCTAAGGTAATGAGCACAGAAAAACCAAAGTGCCAGGAAGGGTGGGAATAAGTAAGACATATTCTAATAGGTGCCCTACTTAAGATGCAACACAATGCTGAGGTCCCTTGGCCCATCTCCCTACCTGTGTGGGTGAAGGTTAAAGATTCCCTTCTAGCATACTGAAAAGGATTACAGGGTCACCACTCTGGCCTTCCTGTTTCAACAGCCCCCCTGGATTCCACTATGTTCCAAAGCTGCCTCGGAAGGGCGCCTTGGTCGCTCAGTCACTGAAGCACCTAACTCTTGATTTCAGCTCAGGTCATGATCTCGGGGTCCTGGAATCGAGCCGCACATCAGACTTCTTCCTCAGCGGGGAGTCTGCTTCTCCCTCTCTCTCTGCTCCCCTGCCAAAACAAATAAATGTTAAAAAAAAAAAAAAAAAAAAAAAAAGGCTGCCTCTGACCTACAGGTGACTTCTGCCTGCAGAGAAGTGGACCCTCAATTCCTAACCCACAGCCAAAAGCACAGAGCTGCAAAGACACAAAAAAGGTGTAATGCAAAATTCAGAGAGCCAATCTCTGTTTCCCTAGCTTTCTGGGGGTAAAGATGCTTACCTTTCCAATTCATATGGTTCCTCCTTCCATCCCATCCTAAAGTATTCAAGTCAGCAGACTAAACGGAAGGGCTAAATGGCACAAAGACAAATAAGGAGCTGGCCACCTTCCAGGGGATCTGGGATGCAGTCAGCCACCTGGGGTCACTCACTCCTCCCAGTCACAGGGAAGAGGACACTCCCAGACCAAAGCTCTCCATTACTCCTATTTCAGTCTCAAACGAAGCTCTCTCACCCAGTTCACCTCACTTCAAGCACAGACCACCTCAAAAAGCACCAAGTAAGACCTGCTATCCCCACCCCCATTGCTGGCCATGACTGTCAGGACCCGGGAGTGAGGAGACCCATAGGTCTTGGCTGTGCAAAGCTCCTGTCCAGTGACCTCATGACATGGATTTTTAAAATCTCCCAGATCTCAGGTCAAAAGGACACAGCAACTGCAAAAATGCACCAGGGATCCAAACCCTCAGATTCTCATGTCCCAAAACCAGGTGGGCCTACTCTGTGGCAGGAAGCGGGGTACAAGTGCACAACAGGCCCAGGGAAAAGAGAACTCCTTTCTGTCCCTCCAGTGGCCCCGTCCAGGATCACACATCTGTCCATGCAAAGTCGTAGTCGGACCTTACAGTGAGTCAGAAGGTTATGCGGTCTCCTCCCGTAGGACTCTGATTCGAGGGTCCAGGGCAGTGTGGGAAAGGCAACCAATCTAGAAGCAACAATGAATAATGAAGGAACTAAGGTGGAGAAAAGTCTCCTTCCGTTGGCTAAGCCCTTCAGAACAGTCCAGAAGAAAGCTTAGCAAACTCCTGCTCCCCTTTCTGTCAAGCCTCTGTTCTAGTTCCCCTTGCCCACCCCAGTGCAGATGTGTTGATCTGAGTGTGAATTAGTAGTCTCTGGACCATACAAGCTCGAAACTGTCTCCTGACCTGGATTCTTCATCAGGGAGCCCAGAGCTGCTCGAGCCACACCCACAGCCAGACCGGCAGAGTGGAGCCCTCCCCTTGCTTTCCCACCTCCCAGTCTCCCAGTTACCCAGCCCTGCCACCAGCGCCACACCCAGACCCACACTTTCACTAGGGAACAGGGGAAGTGTTAGGGAAACGGGGAACCTCAGAGACAAACAGACTGTTCTGTGGGGCTGGATTTTTTAATTTGTTTTTATTTTTTTAATGATCAGGCTGATTTCTACCTGCAGCTCAATTCTTCCAGGAAATAGTTTAGAGTCAGCATCTCATCTTTGGTTACTATTTCCTCACATAGAGGGGATGTGAGTGGGGAGGGGTTACTGCTTGTTACGGAGATAAGTCTTCAGAAAGATACGGTTATGTGGCCCCTTGCAAGCCACGGGGGAGGGGACACAGCAGCTGCATAGAAAATCACAAACTTTCACGTGTGCTTTCCAAGAAGGAGGGCAGAGGAACGGCTTCTCCCCACACCTATGTTCTTTCTCTAATAGACCCAAAGTGCCATGGGGTTAGCAGAAGAGGCAGCCAACGTTCCCTCCATTTGGCCTCACAAAGGGTCATTTTCCAGCCTCTGTGTCATCTTCTCATCTAACATGGATACACGAAGGAAAACTCCGGAATGCATTCAGGTCCACAGTTAGGAGAACAGAGCTACTGAAAAGGGACACTTCAGTCCCTCAATATCTAAAAACAAAGGTTCCCTCATGCCCCCAAAGTCACATATTTGGCTTTCTCCAACCATTCTGTATAAACTTCCACTGAGAGCAATCGACTCCCGCTCTTGAAACTGGAAAGTCCGCCCCCCGCCCCCCAACAGCAAACAGTGTCTGCTCTGTGGTCAGACAGACGTGGAAATGCCTGTTCAACAAAAGCAGACTTAAGAAACGATGCCCTCGCTGGAGTCGCGCCCCGGTCGCAAATAATAAGCAACTGTGTGAACGAGCGGATCCCTGAATAGGTCTGAATACTTGAGGGCTGAGTAATAATGCTAGTTAGAGTCACTGGACAGTACTTCTAGGCTTAGGTTTGTTTTGGGGTTTTTTTTCCCCTTTTCTTTTACCTTTGAAACTTAATAGAACTGTCCCAGCTATTCCTTCAAAACGTCACTGTGAGATGCAAAAGGCCTCGTTATTACCCTGTCACTGCAGCTGGCTCATCACTTCTATTGCTGAGGCTGGCATTCAGTTCAAGTGAAATCGAGAGTTGTGCTCAACACCACTGAGCGACCCCAGCCCTGCGAGATACCCGGTGGGAGAGCAGCAAGCACGTTTGCTGGGAGTCAGCCCACTTAGGGAGCCCAGATTTCAGGAGGCGCTACCGACCAGCCACGGGAGCTGAAGCAAGCTGGGAGTTGACCAGCCCACTTAGGGAGCCCAGTTTCAGGAGGAGCTACTGACCAGCCACGGGAGTTGAGGCAAACCATCCACATCTCTGGTCACCATACCAACTGGGTCATATAGGCCCGGGACCAGCAAACCTCTAGCTCCCTCTAGATCTAGATTATTAGGGAGGATACATAAAGGGGAAGAAGAGTTAGCTGGTTTTTTTTTTTTTTTTAACAAAGAAAGTCACCGTGTTATGAAAGAGAGGTATTTTTATTATCACTTTAGATGAGTTACCAGGTTGTAGATGAAGATTGATAAATTCAAGTTCAAGAACCAGGACCCACACTCAGGCCTGTCCACTCCAGTGTCTGTGTTCTTCCCCCAAAAGGGCTCCACAGTATGGCAATGACTGGTCCCCTCTTCCCAGAACTTACAATCATCTTGAGGGAAATCGCCTTGACAGATAAGAACCAAAGAACATCAGACAGAGTAAAATGCCAAGCAAAGGGGATTGGAACTGCGTTGTAGCGACGCTGACATCACTGAATGCATTCACCCACCCTGCTCGGGACAGCAGGGCGATGCGTTCTTCTCAGGTCATTCAGGAAATGAGATCGTTTTCCGTATGTCTGACTCCCACACACAAAGGGAAAATACCCCCAAGGAGTACACAGGTCTGGTGAGCGTACAGATTTATTGGATAGCTCCTTCCTGTCTTCACTGGGGAGTAACATATTTTTCATAAGTCATTCATCCAGATAACTGAAGCGTAGCCTCTTAAAACTTCACATTATTTTTATGCCAAACATTTTTGTTGGAGAGCTTTCCAAAATGCATTACATTTTCTCACTTCCTAAATCTCATAACTTAAAGCTTGTCTTTAACTTGGAAGTCATAATTATGATCATTAATAGCATCAGTCATTGTGTGGTGCCATACAAATGGGTTTAACTCTATAGGAGTCCTTGCGAAGAAGCCACGTGCTGAGAAATCCTGTCTGCTTTTTACCACTCTCCCCATCTCGCCCACACCCACCACAGTGTTAGAGGGACAGGTTCCTAGGGCAGAATACCGGATTCTGACTCTGGCTTGGCTATCACAAACAATGTGATCTCGGGCATGCTATTTAAACGCCAAAGGACCCTGTCTCCTCGTCTGTTTCATGAGAAATTTGGGTTGTGCTCTCTCAGATTCCCTCTTATTACCTCCTCACATCTCCCTCTCTGCTTTCTTCTCCATACCTGCTCTGAAGAAAGGCTTCATTAAAGTTGTTCAGAAGCCAGATTTCATGAACTCAGAATTCTGTCTTCATTCAGGTAAGATAGAACAAGGCCACTGTGGTCAGGCTACCAGGAAAGAGGGGAAAGAAAAGATTCTTCCTCTGGTAGTGTGGGAC
Source organism: Mustela lutreola (assembly GCF_030435805.1). Classification (NCBI taxonomy): domain Eukaryota; kingdom Metazoa; phylum Chordata; class Mammalia; order Carnivora; family Mustelidae; genus Mustela; species Mustela lutreola. The sequence continues at coordinate 96,051,381 of NC_081297.1, forward strand.
AATCAGGGAATACCTGAAAACATCTCTGATTCCTAGAAATCATACAGGATTGAGATATACATGAGAGATGGCTTGAGAAAAACTTGATGTTGGGGCACCTGGGTAGCTCAGTGGGTTAAGCCTCTGCCTTCAGCTCAGGGCATGATCTCAGGGTCCTGGGATGGAGCCCCGAGTCGTTGGGCTCTCTGCTCAGCAGGGAGCCTGCTTCCACCCCTTCTCTGCCTGCCTCTCTGCCTACTTGTGATCTCTCTCTCTGTCGGATAAATAAATAAAATCTTTGAAAAAAAAAAAGAAAGAAAGAAAAACCTGATGTTGATGGTTTGTGTAAGAAGTTTCGGGGCGGGGGGGGGGGGGGAAGCTGTGGAGAAAAAAAAGAGACTGAGCAGGGAGTGATGCAGACAGAGGTGACTAACCCAGAGGCTGAGACTGGGCAGGATGAGAGGACACAGTGCAACCTGTCACCCATGGAATGAAGGCATAATTAGGTGCCAGGGAAAGAAGAAAAAGGCAGAGAGGGAAAGGAAAGGTTTCTGAGAACATGGAGGGCCTTTTCAATGAGACCTATCAAAAGATAGAAGATCACTAGAGAATACCAGAGATTGGAAGAAAGATGGAAGATCTGGACACTGGGTTGTGTGGTGTGGCCATCTGGCTCCGTGAGAGGAAGAGCAAGGAACAATCCACCTTCAGGGAGACCCAGAACAGGAAGGAAACATTTTTGCTGCCCTATTTGTGCCTCTCACCCTGGCTCATGGGAGGCTCCACCATCTCATGTCACATCATTTTCCTAATTTTCTTCACAAAGATGGCCGTACCCAAGAACACTGTCATGGAGAACGCTCTGGAATGGTAGGCCTTAGCTTGGCCACGTATGGCATCTGAGATCTTAGGCCAATGTCACTCAAACACTCTGGACTTCAGGATCCTCATTTGTAAAATAGGGAGAAAAAGAGCATCTCTGAGAAAATTGTGAAGAGTAAGGAAGATAACGTAGATCGAACACCACACACACACACCAGCAGCCAGTCGTATTCCACATGTGACGGTGGTGGTGGTGGTGGTGGTGGTGGTGGTGGTGATAGAGAAGGTGGGAGAGGAGGAGGAAGCAGAAGAAGGGGAGAAAACGTAGGAGCAATGACCACTAGAACAACTGACGAACCCCTTTAGTTACCCAGAATCAGGAAAGCTCCAAAATGCAAGTGTTACAGTTTTCCATAAACATAGTCCACAGGACGGAGAGGCAGCTCTGCTCCTTTGGGAGTCCTCACGTCACGAACTTGGGCTAATGCCTTCCTTATTCAGCCCCTCCCACCGTTTCCCCACAGTCTGAAAATTCCAGATCATTTAGAGAAAGACCACACTGAATTGTACATTTTCACTATCTGAGAAGAAAGGTTTATCAAGCAAATTAACAGAGCAAATAATATATTCGTAGTAATATTTTGACACTGAGGGAACAGTTTCGGGCAAGCGGTAGCACTCATTTCTAACCAGCAGATGATGTGGGACACAAGTCATTTCTGCCTCTTCATTGGGGCTCATCCTGAGACAGCCCGGCAAGCCACACTTCATCAGTCTGGTTCCTGTATGTTCAGAAATAAATCAAAATGTGTTGGTTGTTTAATAGGCTATAATTCTAACTTCTCGCCCTGTCTAGTCTTTCTCGCCCCCAAATACTAGGTTTGGCAGGGAACGGTCTTTAAGTGGGGCCTCTCCTGGCGTGGGAACCCTGAGTACACTCACACTCATTCTATTCAACAAATACACACAGAGATTGGTGTCTTACACACGTCTAACAACAAATACAGCAGTGCCGGACTCTGCCTGAAAACAAACTCCAGTCTTTTCTCTAAAGTAGCATTCACAGGGAAAAATATGCCGTCTGTATACCTTGAACCCTAGGGGGCTTCATTTAACACTGAGCCACTCAGCTGGGAGAACCACACCAAAGGGCAACTTTTTAAAAATGGGTAATAAAACGAAACTGCTCTTCCCCCCAGTTACTCCCAACAACCCTGTGCCTCCTCGCCCTTTACCTTCCCCAGTAAAGTAAAGTAAACACAGCTTAACTGAGATGCACAGACTTTCTTTCAGCTCTGTCTTCCTCTGGTACCCACACTTGGGCTCCTTCTTCCCTCCGCTGACCCATGTGAAGGAAGTCAGCTACTTCTCTAGGAGCAGCTGTCACGTTTTTAGCTGTTTGGGACAGGAAGCTTACTACACACAAATTAGGGTATACGTTTGGCCGCCCCTGGAGAAAAGAGCCTACGGCCCACTCAAGATTTCCTCGGAAAAGGACCCCGATAACAGGCTCAGTACCCTCGGTTCAAAGCAGAGGTACCAGACTGCTCACAGGCTATAAAAAAGAGTTGCTGCATCCCACCCACCCTGTCTTTGGCCGTACCTCCAAAGGGCTCACAGCAGGATCTTGAAAAGATCATGGCACATCTACGCCCACCACAGCTTTATTCCCAACAGCCATGAGATGGAAGCAATGAAATCTCCAACAGATGAATGGATTAAAAAAAAAATGTGGCATACATGTAAAACAGAATAGTATGCAGCCTTAAAGCAAGACAGAAATCCTATCCCATTCCACGATGCAGGGGAACCTCCCGGATGTTACAATTACCAAAGGAACAAGACTATAGGATTCCACTTACATAAAGTATCCTAAGTGGTCAAAACCGTAGAAACAGAAAATAGAGCGGAGGCGACGGAGGCCGGCAGGAGGGGAGAAGGGAAATTAGTGTGCAGTGGGTACAGAGTTTCCGAGCTGCAGGATGAAAAAGTTCTAGAGATCTGTTGCACAACAGTGTGAATACACTTATCACCACAGGACTGCATGCTTCGCAACGGTTAAGATAGTAAATTTCATGTTGTGTGTTTTTTACAATAAAAAAGACTATTGTTGCAAAGAGTGGTACAAATCCAAGTCCGTCAAGCCCTTCTTCCCTGATCCCCTACTCCTACTACTTCCTCTTCTCACATCCAACAATATACCCACTGGGCCCAGTGCTCCCCCCACACACATCTTCCTTGGCACATACCTCCGTGCCCTCATACCAGCTGGCTTGGGATTAAAATGGACCAAGCTAGGAAGTGCCAGAGAGAGTGCAGTCTATTGTATCGAATTTCCTTGGCCTTTTATAGGGATGCACCATGGACCCAGGAAAGGCAGTGCAGGGGGCTGAGAACGAGGCTTGTGTTGCTCTAAAGCTGGCTGGGTCGCCAATTAGCTGAAGCAAGCCATTCCCTTCTCTGGACCTTCTCTCTATAAAAATACAAGCTGGCCCAGGTGATCTCTGAGGTCTCTGTTCTGAGAGCCTAAATAAGTTCCCCAGTTCAGTTGTCCAAGAAACTGGGGAAAACCAGAAAGCCCGCTAATCTGAGTCTTCCCAAGTGATTCTTAAGGCCCTTTGTCATCTTTTACTCAATTGCCTTATCTGTTTTGATACACAAGCTTTTTTAAAAAAATTTTATCAAAATAATAAAAATAGTATCATCATACCAACTTATAACCATTTTTGGACAAACATCCAGAGAGTGCTCTAGGCCTCCCTGAGACAGAAGCATGGCCCTATTAAAGACTTCACAGAAGCTAACAGATGAAAAGTGTTAAGTCACCTCCTGGTACACAGGGACAGACAGAGGAAAGGGCGCTGACCTCCTCCCATGCCTTGCTTCAAATCAGCAAACATTACTGAGAAACAGTTCTGTGCCAGCTGCCAGGCTAGGTACTGGGACACACAGATAACCATCGCTAAACCCAAGGAGCTCAGAGTCCAGTAGGGAAGACCTGGAGTGTCCCAGTTAGTAGCAAAATAAAAAGAGATTTCTTTCTGCTGAGAAAGCCAACTATCCTGGAGAATAAAGGCACAGGGAGGGCAGGGAAAGGGGGAAGGGACAGGTAGGCCACCAGGTCTGGTAACCTGGACAACCCTTACTAAAGCACCACGCCAAGAAGCAAAGGACTGTGTTGGCTGGGCCATCACCACTTTCCACAGCAAGTCGGCTGAACTTAAAACCAAACAGGTGACTTGAAGGTGAAGGCCGATAATGGAAAGGACAGCCTCCTCCTTTCTCCCATGACCTGCACAGTCAGCCTCTCAGTCCTCTGAAAAAAATTTTTTAGTTTTTTTTTATACAATCGGTTATCCCTGTCCTTACATTTGAGCCACCTCCCTGGTCAGCAAAAGGAGGCATTTAAACTCTCAGATGAGAGATGTCGGTACACACACGGGGCAGCCCAGTACAGAAACGGTGGGGCTCCCTGCCAGTTTGGGTAACCTTGGGCTAGTCGACCTGTCTTCTGTGTACAATGTGTGTCTGATATTCCCTTCTCTTCGGTGATGAAAAGATGCCTACGAAGCGCAAAAGAAATATGAAAAGTGCTTATCAGGCATTCGATGTCAACCATCACCGGGGGAACGATACACACAAAGGCGTCACGGATTGACTGATTCAAAAACTTTCACCTTGGAAGCTGCACCTAAATTGTACACTAGGCTTTTCTAGAAGAACAGACACTGCTCAGAAGGCAACCAAGTCGCTTCCCTCTGTGGCTGCCTCTGGTCAGGCTCCTCCGTGCTCCATCACACCAGCTGCTTGTAAGGAATGGGAGCAAGCGAGGACGGTTTCAGGAGTGGAGCAGAGGAGTGAGGGAAATCTCTCCACACAGGGGGAGCCTTCCGCATCACATGTCTTCGATACATCAGACTCGTCAGCTCATCCTTGAAAGCTTCTGACATTCCTTCTCTGCTCCACAGAAAAGTTATTGTTTACTGGACTCTAGAAGCCATCCCCGTTCTTGCTTGTGGGTTACCAGCAAACATTTTTTATTATGCAGTCACTGTACCACATTCAAGGACTAAATGAAACACGGCACACATCACCAGAACATTTTCAGATGACCCGGAATAATCCCAAGTCCTTGATCTGCAGCACTTATTATCGGAACACCGTGAATTCAACAAACTCTTTGGAAAAAACACACTTCACGTGTGTGCCCCTGAACATACACACAATCTAAGCCAACCGTCACATACTGGCTCCGTGAAGAGCCATTCAAATAAAAGTGATACTTTTGTTACTCGTGAAGAGTATTCAATCTATTTTAATTACATAGAAATACACAGTCATGAAAAGAGGCACCTAAAAAAAAAAAAAAAAAAACTGAAAGGATAAGCAATAAGGCAAAAAATGATAAGCAAACTGTGGCTGCAATTTTTATGTCACATTTAGGACAGTGTTCTGTCTGGGTTTGGAGAGTGATTTCATATGTCTGTGTAAGAAAAGGGGCTGCTGAACTCTTCCCACTAGAGTAGGATGAAATGAGCCACTTAGTAGCACTTCTGCCTGCAGCAAACAAGAAATAAGCCCATCAGAACAGTGGGGACATACCTTCTCTTTAAGAGAGGTATCAAGAAAAGTCACAGAGAGAATTGCTTTTTGTTTGTTTTCAGCCAAAAATTTCAGCCAATAAATTCCTGATGTGGAATTTATTGCTATCAAACTAAATACAATTTACTGATTTAATACCCTATTATTTAGTTACCTCCGTTTGTGTTATGAAGTGTCAAATTAGATTATCCATACCGTGCTCATTGTAGAATCTAATTTATACAGCAACAGAAACTAGTTTTGAAGTATCCAACTACCTTTAAGTTATCTACTGTGACGCTCCCCCTTCCCCCCACCACAGCCAGAGACATTCTGCTGCCTCCCGGGTATCTACAAACACAGAAGCCCCAAAGTGCCACTGGGCATTTTTGTGAGGCAAAAACAAAGAAACCCAACTCACTTTTTTAGTTCACACTATCTTTACACGAAAATCCACAAAAATCTCACCTGATGAGAAACACCAAAACCTGAGACTAATTATGAAAACTAGTAAGCAAATCTAATGAAATACTGTTTCCCTTCAACAGATCCTATTGGAAAAGCAGTGTTGAAACAGGAAAGGTTCCTCTAATTCCCCTGAGATGAGGAAAATAGGTTATTTGTTCATTGTTTCTGCAGCGTCCATGCAATGAGCCCATATTAAATGGGCCAAGCCGAAAACAAACAAACTTCAGTGGCTTCAGCCTCTCACAGAAGCAGAACGCTTTTCCACCTGGGGACTGATGGAACAGTGAAATGAACAAAGTGCACAATAAATGCAGCCATGGGAAAAATAATTGGGGGAAATGGACAAATCACCCTGCCTCCTCACGGTGGCAAACTTTACAACTTTTTAGAAACAACAAACCACAGCACCACCAGTTCTATAGACACACACATATAGACATATACACACGACTACTTGGAAGCCAAGTACGGTGTTTGCAAACATCCACCATCCTGCATTTACAATACTGCAAAACACCGCCAGAAAGCCGGGAGGTTTCTACTCTTCGATATCCTCTGCACTGTCAAACAGGGAAGGTCATTTTGTCTGGTCACTTAGATAATTCTCTCTGTCCCTCTGCATCACAGGAGTTTTCTACTTTGGGATTATTCAACTTTCACATGCATGGGAGTAAAATAACCATTCGACAACTTATTTACCTCGGTTTAAAAAAGAAAGAGAGAAATTCATTGTGCAAATGCCCAGTAAAAGCTGACACCAGGACTGTCTCTCCGACAGTGGTTGCAAGTACAATCAGAGGAGGGGAAAAAATCCAGTCTGATCTGACCCAGGCAGTCCTTGGGGTGGGGGGGATTGCATCCCCAACGGGGGTTGAAGAACTTTTTTTTTTTTTTTTCTTAAGGAGACCACCCCTCGGGAACAAAAGTTACATTTCAGTCACATGTCGGGAGTAGGAGTAGGAGCAGGATTTTCTTTCTTTCTTTCTTTCTTTCCTTTTTTTTTTTTTTTTTTTTTTTTTTTTTTACAAAAAGCGCACTAATTACGGGGGTGTTTTACAGTTCCAAAGACCACTCGGGTTCCTCCTGGCCAATTGTGACGGGCACTTAATTGTCAAAAAGAAAGGGGATGGGGAGGGGGGCAAGGAGCCGAGAGGGGGCTCGGCGGGGGGAGCAGCAAGGTTACACCAAAGGGTACAGCCGCCGTCGTGAGCTGCATCTCCTTCCCCGGCGCCCCCCAAATAATTCCCCGCGACCGGAGCAACTGCCACAGCCCCCTCGGAGGAGCCCAGCCCGAGTGCCCCGGCCGGTGCAGCTCAAGGTTTTCGAGCACAGAGAGGGAGGGGGAGAAGATCTTTACCTTAATGCTACACTGAGCAGGAGTCTCAGACATGTCTCACAGCGAGAGAGATCAGGAAGTTCTCAGTTTTTTTCCACTTTCCTTTCCTCTCCCCAACCCAGAAGCGCTCCACGGCCAGCCGGACGCGGTCATTTAAGAAGTTTCTTGCAGCATCTCTCCCGGCAGCCGCCCCGGGGGTCTGCGAGCGCGCGGGGCGGGGCGGGGCGGCCGGCGGAGTTGGGTGCGCGGGGCGGCGGGGGCGTGGGAGCCGGGCCCCGAGCGCGGCGGCGGGGTCTGCAGGTCGCGGCGCGGCGCGGCGACCCGGGGCGCAGCCCGGCCGGCCTCCCGCTCTCTCCTCCCACCCGCGGCCGGCGCCCCCGCCCCCTGCCCTCCCGCCGCTCTCCCTCGCTCTCTCGAATGTTTTCCTTCCTGGAAGAGAGAAACTGAAAGGCAGAACTGAGAAAGCTCTTTGCTCATTGATCTTGAGAGTTTCAGTGCAGAAACTGACGTGAATTCCCAGCACTGAGCTCTGCCTCTTAAAGGAGCCACCAGGAAATAAAAGCTCGGGTTACAGGCCGGCATCGGGGAAATAAAAGCCGGGCGGGGGGAGGGGCGGCGGCGGCGGAGGGAAGCCGAGGGAGCGGGGCCGCGCGAGGCCGCGGCCGCCGGCGGAGCGCGCGGCGCAGCGCGCCCCCCCCACAGCCCGCGCCCGCCCCGCCACCAGCGGCGCGGCCCACGCGCGCCCGCCGCGAGCCCCTCCGCCGGCCGGGGAGTCGGGCTGTCCGGGCGCCGCCGGGCGATCGCCCGCTCTAGGGAGACACGTTGGGAAAAAACGTTACGCTGGGGCCCCAGGAACCACCAGACGGGTTTTCGTGAAACGCCTCCCACCGTCCCCGGCTCCGTCCCTTAGAGACACCGAAATGCAGCCGGGCTCTCCCCCACACACACACACCCCGCCCGCCTGCCCGAGCGCAGAGGCGAAGAGAATCAGCATCTAGGAAGGGGCATTCCGGTCAGGACGCGGAACCCCGAGGAGGAAATAAAACAATAGCCTTTGTTCTGCTTCTCGACCGCTGCCTCTTTAAGAGAATCCACCAGGAAATGGGAGATCGGGTTACAGGCTGCACACGGGGAAATGTGGGAGAGCGCGAGCGCCCGAGCGCGACGCCGCCGCAGACAAAGCCGGGCGGCCGCGCCGCAGACGCGGGGGACGGCGGGCGTGGGGGGATTCCCCGCGCCGGTGGGCGCCCGGGGAAGTGCAGGCGCCGCGCGTGCCCGCGGGGGGGGGGGGGGGATGAAGCGGCCGCCGCGGGCGCTGCCCCAGCCGAGCACGCGTGCTGGGGAAGGGAAGGCTGCGAGGCAGTTCTAGCAAAGGCGGTTGAGTTCCTTTTCCTGACAACCCCCCCCCCTTCCTGCCGTTTCGAAATCCGCTGTCCATTTAAAGAAATAGCGGCCGCCACCAACCGAAAGAGGTGACTCAACGGCGAAGTTGACAGGACGTGTTCCTGAACAGAATCCCCACTCCCAGGGACCGCGTCTCTGAAACCGTCATTGGCCGGTGGGATGACCCTGGGGTGCTGCCAGGGGAGGAATATTTGGCTGGAAAAACAACCGAGGGGAAGTAAAAGCCGGCGGGGCTGAGGGTTCTAGCCTTGAGCACATGTGGTCTGATCACTGTTATTTTTATTGTCATTCACAGTCTCTTAAAATGCTCTGAAGTGGCTGCTGCGAAACACTGAGAACATAATTACGTTTTAAATTCTAAGCGCTTCTGATACACACAGGGGTTTAGTGTGTGGATGTGTGTTATATCACAAATATACAATTACAGAGATGTACCTAATGTGTGTATATCTACGTGTAAAACAGGACGGATTTCCCAGATCCCTACCCTACAGATTTTTTCCTACTCATTTATCTTCAACTCTCCACATTATAAAACGTGTTCAGATCTCTTCATGCACTCATCGGGAAATTCTGAACCAGAACTGATTAAAAGGGGTTAGAGTGAAAAAGAGTCCTATTGCTGGAAAGATGGGAATTACGGGGTTTTGTGAGCTTCCAGGGATCTTAACAGTTTTTGTCACCCGTAGTCCTATCTTCCCCAAGAGACTGCATGTCCACACCGACTCCTCTGCCTTCGATCACCTGCCACCCACTTCTATCCTTCACACACACCCGACGCACCCTCCCCCAGCAATTATCTATCTGCCTTTGATCCCTCTACTAATGTTGCAGACATTGATTCTGATGTCCCATTGCTGGATTAAATCCTATAAACCTCTGTATCCCTTACTTATCAATAAGATTCTCGGCAACTCTGTAGAAGGTGGGGAATGGTAAAAGGTGGGTACCTATCTCATAAGATTCTTGTATTAAATGAGCAAATATATACAAAGTGCTTATTTACCTGAGTACTTGCTACATATAATATGTGCTCAATGTTAGCTACAATTACTTAACCTCAAAACTAAGTTTAACTCTCAGCTTCTATTTCTATCTCCTCTTTACCTTCTCCAAGTGACTCATAGAAGTAGTAATTTGAATTAGAAAGTATGTGATTCCAAAGCAAAACAACAGTTGTGGAAAACTGTGCATTTAGACCAGAGGCTGGCAATCTCTTTCTGTAAAGGGCCAGATACAAAATATTTTAAAGTTTGTGTGCAAAGAGGCAAAACTGAAGACATTATGCAGATACGTCTATAACAAGACAGAAATTAAATATCCTCATTATGGACAAAAGGTATAGTAATAATGGTAATCAATTCTAATAATGAAAGGAATGGGATTCCTTTGGGAGGGGGAATAATATTTTACTTAGTTGAAACCAATTCAGAGTAAGGGTTCTCTATCATCAAAACTAATTGTTTATATCTTTATCCGTTTTTCTGTTAATGCTGATCTGTAATGAAATTTTACATATTTCATTTTTGAAAATATTTTTTCACCCCATAGGTGCTGACAAATAACCCATGAGCATATGGTTTTACTTAAGTGTATTCGTTGCTTAGAAGGCATTTATACAATTCTATTAAAATTCTATTAAGTTCTCTTGATACTTCCCCTCCGCATGCAATTACATTGCAGGTTAATCACTTTCAATGGAAAATTAGGTGGAAATGCTCAGTTGCACAGTTAAGTGGATTTTAAGTATGGAAATTTCCTTTTCACTTGCATCATAATCCACAAACCACTACTTCGGAAAAATGTAACTGCTGAAAATTTGTGTTGGAATGGAGATCTTGCTTCTTGTTTTAACTTTTGATGGCATGGGAAGTTTACAAAGCAGCTCGAGATTATTTGTGATTGCAACAGTGTTAGTCATGTCAAAATGATCTAACTGCAGTATATACTTTACACATAGCTCTGTTTTGCCTTGTGGTTTTAGGTTGAATTAATGAAAAACATCGAGTCTGTGGCCAAAGCTAATTTCCAAAGACATTCAGTGTTCAGTAATCATGGTTGGGGGAAGTTTTCACTTATTCATTCTCACTTGTCAATTGTTTCTCTATTCCTTTTCCTGCATCTTTGGTAAATTGGATATTTTTTTCATATTCCGTTAAAATTCCTACATTGTCTTTGTAGCTTTTCTCCTGTTAAATATAGCGGTCCTCTAGAAATTACTGTTTGCCTCTTCAGTTACAACAACCTATCTTCAAATAATACTATTCTATTTTAAGAATATATAAGAAACTTACAACAGCCTAATTCCATTTATCCCTCTCTCATATTTATGATATTGGCATATATTTTACTTCTGTGTTTTATTAAATCCACCATACGTTGTTGGTAGGGGGGTTGATATTTTAAAAATTATGTATATATGGGGGCGCCTGGGTGGCTCAGTGGGTTAAGCCGCTGCCTTCAGCTCAGGTCATGATCTCAGGGTCCTGGGATCAAGTCCCGCATCAGGCTCTCTGCTCAGCAGGGAGCCTGCTTCCCTCTCTCTCTCTCTCTGCCTGCTTCTCTGTCTACTTGTGATCTCTGTCTGTCAAATAAACAAATAAAATCTTAAAAAAAAAAAGTTATGTATATATGAATATAATGAAGGTACTGAAATATGTCTTTTTTATTTGTCCAGATATTTGTCCTTTCTGATACGTTTTATTTCTTCCTGCAGCTGTGGCTTCATTTTTCTCTGGCCTCGAGAACTTTCGGCATTTCCTGCAATACTGTCTATTGGTGATGCAGTCTCTCAGCTTTTGTCTATGTGAGGATGTCTTTATTTCACATTCACTTTTGAAGGATAATTTTCAGTGTATATAAAATTTTAGTTTGACAGATTCTTTTTCCGTTTGGCACTTTAAATACATGATTCTATCTCTGTCTCCATTATTTTTTTTATTAAAAGTCATTTGTAGTTCATATTTTAACTCCCTGTGTACAGTATGTTTTTTTCTCCAGCTGCTTTTAAGGTCTCTCTAAATTTGGCTTTCAAAATTCTAATTGTGATGTGCCTAAGTGTGGTTTCCTTTGCATTTATTCTTCTTGCTATTGGTTGCAATTCTAGCTTGGGAAAAGTCTCTTCTGTTACCTTGCTGAATATTGTTTCTGCCCGTTCTCTCTCTCCTCTCCTTTTATTACTCCAGTGGTACAAATATTAGACCACATGATGTTGCTCCATAGATCTAAAATACTCTGTTTTGTTTTACTTTTTTTCCTCCTTCTCTTTCAATTTGGATACCTTCCTTCTATTTATCTCTTTTTAAATTTCTTTCCTCTGTATTCTCCACCTCTTAAGCCAGCCCATCTAACTAATTGTATTTTTTATTTTTAGCATTTCCATTTTTTACACTCTCCATTACTTTTCTGAAGTTGCCCATATCTTCATACATGGCTTCTTCCTTTAGGTCCTGTAGCATTTTTGTCATACTGTGATAATTCTAAAATCTGGACTATTTCTTGGTTAACTTGATGTTTTCCTTTCTTTTATTTTAAGATTTTTATTTATTTATTTGAGAGAGAGAGCTCAAGCGGGGGGGGGGGGGGTGAAGCACAGAGGAAGAGAGAGAAGACTCCCCACTGAGCAGGGAGCCCCATGTGGGGCTCCATCCCAGGACCCTGGATCACAGTTGACTGAGCCTCCAAGTCACCCTGATGTTTTCCTTTCTTTTTTTTTTTTTTTTTTTTTAAAGATTTTATTTATTTATTCGACAGAGAGAGATCACAAGTAGGCAGAGAGGCAGGCAGAGAGAGAGAGGAGGAAGCAGGCTCCCTGCTGAGCAGAGAGCCTGATGCGGGACTGGATCCCAAGACCCTGAGATCATGACCTGAGCCGAAGGCAGCGGCTTAACCCACTGAGCCACCCAGGCGCCCCTGATGTTTTCCTTTCTTGACCATGGGTTACATTTTCTGGGTTTTTTATGTGCCTTGATATTGTTTATTATGTGCAAATATTGTTTTAGAGCTCTTATTCTCAGCTTTTCTGCTCTGCTTGATGTCTTCCTGAGCTTTAAGCCTTGGAGGGCGATCTCAGTTCTCCCCTGCTCCCACTCTCAGTCTTTCTTAGCTGACTGCCTGGAGGGCCAGGGGTCTTCTCTCAGCCCTTTTACCCCTCTATAAGACTTTCTTAGTTGAAAACCCAGTGTATCTCTGATCATTTCTCCCAGGTTTCTGCATGGCCCTTGTTTGTTGTGGTCCCACCTGTTTGTGACAATCACAGAAAGAACTGTGAGGTAGTATAGTTTCTTCTGTGCCTATGGCTCCTCTGGGTTCTAACCTATGCACTGTCCATGCACTGCCATCAAAATTAGCTAAAAGTTAGGCTGATTTCTCCCTACCGTCATAGACAGTGAGTTACTCTTCCCTCCACTTCAGTCAGGGGTGAGAACACTGCATCTCTTTTCTCTCATCTGATGGATTGTCATCTCCTAAAATTTAGTTCACTTAGGTTTATTTGTCCTCTCATTTCTCTGATTTAAAAAAAAAAAAAACTAGAATTATGTAGATTATTTGGTCTGTATTGGGTGTAGGGAGTAAATTATGGTCTCTTGTGACTTTCTATGTACAAACTTGAAGAGAAGCCCAAATGTCTAATCTTTATTCTCCAAAAGAATGATGGGGAGGGTCAAGACCAGGGAAGAACATTAAGAATATATGGAAGTGGATGTGTTTAATTTAGAAAACAAAGCCATTATCCTAATACGATTTTTTAAACAAAAACTGAAAATGACATTTTATTTTTTTAAAGATTTTATTTATTTGACAGAGAGATCACAATAAGGCAGAGAGAGAAAGAGAGAGAGAAGGAAGCAGGCTCCCCGCCAAGCAGAGAGCCTGATGTGGGGCTCGGTCCCAGGACCCTGAGATCATGACCTGAGCCAAAGGCAGAGGCTTAACCCACTGAGCCACCCAGGCGCCCCCAAAAATGACATTTTAAAGAATACAAACTACAATAAGAAATATCATCCATCTGTCTCTAAAAACTAGAATTCCTTGACCTAATGGACATACTTCTTTAAGAGGCATTTGTTACAACTGATGGGGTGGGAAAGAAGAAGAGAAATGTACATACTTATGCAAATAAGACAAAGATTTTGAAATCTTGAGAATCACTTCCCTGAACTACTATTTACTTTATTATATCAGTCAGGGTGCAATCAGAGAAGCAGAATCATGTGGATATGTGTGTGTGCACTGTATTTTTTATATATGTGTATGTATGTGTGTGTGTATATATATATAAATATATATATAGTGATCCTGCTTCTTGCATGCTGACTAATATAGTAAAGGAAATATATATATGGCAGGCAGTTGGGAAGAGCAGATGGATGTAAAGTGGGTGAAATTAAGAACAAGATAGAATTCAAAAATATGATCCCATGGAGGATGGACTGATACCCATGTCATTGCCTCTGACTTTGATGGCCTGGGTGTCCAAACGAGTTGGGGTCCTTTGTCATGGAACTAAACACACACATACATGCGCGCGCACACACACACACACACACACACACACACACACACACACATGCACACCTGGCCTAGGAGTTGCAAAAAATTAAGGAGGACCTTGGCAAAGGTTGATCAGTCACAGACTCAGCTGCTGCCCCCCACCAATGAGGTGAGGCAACAGATAAATGACAACATGTGGGAGCCTCAAAATGTCTGCTGCTTAATTTTCACCCTACAAATCACACTCTCTCGCAGACCACCCTAAGGAAAACATACAGAGAAGTGAATTCTGGAGATATAGATAAACCTAGCCACGTGCTCATGTTACAGTCTCACTGCCTATAACAGCTTTCCGGGAGCCCCCTCTGACTGTTATATTCTGGAATTTTTCAGTACTCTGTCACATCTTTTCCGATTTAACCTTCAAACTATTCTCTTCCGTATGCCTTCCCTCTGTGGTTTTCTGATCTTTCCTATTAATACCACAATATTATCAAGCTCTAACTTAACGAACCTCAAAATAATTTTCGACGTGCTGCTCTCTTTTATGTCGTGTAATTGCATCTTGCCAAATCTCTCTGTTTCATTACAGAGTCTCCTCTATCATCTCTCCAGTCCTATTCCCAGAAGAAGTGACTCTTCAGTTTGGATTATTGCCACTTCTCTTTTCCCACCATCAAACTTCTACGGTTCATCAATAATCTCCTGAATTTTTTATGTCTGCTCAAATCTCTTCCTCCATTACAGTTGTTTCCCCTTATCTGCAGGGGATACATTCCAAGATGCCCAGTGGATGCGTAAAACCACAGATAGCATTGACCCCTACTATGCTACGTTTTATTCTTATATATACAGACATGCCTATGATAAAGTTTAATGTATAAACTAGGCACAGTTAGAGATTAACAATAACTAATAATAAACTAGAACAATTATAGTAACATACTGTAATAAAAGTTAAGTAAACACAGTCTTTCTCATAATATCTTACTGTCCTCATCCTTCTTCTTCTTGTGATGCTGTGAGATGATAAAATGCCAACATGATGAGACGAGATGAAGTGAGTGACACAGGCATTGTGAATTAGCATGAGGCTACCACTGACCTTCTGATGAAATGTCAGAAAGCGGATCATCTGCTTCCGGACCGCAGTTGACAGAGGGTGACTACAACCGTAAAAAGCAAAACCATGGATGGCGCGGGTGGGGGGCTACTGTATTCCCATTTCTATCTTTATGTCTTGTCCTGTATTACTCACATTTCTACCCACACATGCAAACTGTGAAACTATTTGTTTTCTGTCAAGTAGTACCTGAAATTCACTTCTTTCATAAATCAGTGTCACACTATATAAGCAAAAGGTATCTGAAAGGTAAAGAGTTGGAATGCTGGAGTGCATGTATTACATAAAAACTGTTCACCCATCCCCTCATTATGACCCAGGAGGGTTCAGGAGACACTCCCTTCATCAAGCTTTAAAAAATGCATTGATGAAGCAACCACCATCATCCGTGTACAGTTTTGTATTGCCATTCTCTACAAGCCATTAATGCTATCATTAAACCAGGATCCCTGAATTCAGTGGGGGTGGTGGGATACTGGAGTGATGGGTGCCAAGTGACATGACCTAACGATCTTAATTACCAGAGATAAGGGAAGCATGGTTGCAATAATGGACAGAGCTAAAGGGGTCATCAGAATAGTTTGATCTTTGGCATTGGCTAATTTATTGTGATCTTCCTAGGATTCAAATATATAAACACCCTATAGTGTCTTACTTGATTTGTATATACCAAAAAACTCAAGTTTGGGGGAAAGAAATCTGGCTTGAATCCCCGAACAGATAGCCCTGGATCTGACTCCCAGGCTTGATTCAGTCTGGATCAAGTAGATGCAGAGCCCCTTAAATTAAGACGAGGCGAGTCTCCTTGCAGAAGAATCCTGCTACACTGTAAACCTCCCACCCACCTTTCCCCAAAGATACTTTGTGGCAACTTGCTAGTATTATTGTATGTTAGGGGAGGGAAAATAACCAGAATTTGGGGTATTACTGTTTACTGGCTCTGAATTATCTCTGATTGCTGGAATCCCAAATATCACTGTGGTGTGAGAGTTTGTGAAGGGCCTAAGAAGTCAGGAAATAAATGGAATTTCGGCTTAAGCCCAACTCCTAGTGGACCTGGTGAAACCCACCCCCAAACCATGAGTATTTTCCCAGTTCTGAAATGCAGAGTTGCAATTTACATATTCGGCAAATGACAGAATCCCCACATTGTTCAAACCCCAAATTATGGAGTGAGGGCTTTCTGTCCCTAAACTACTTTCTGTCCCTAAAACTACTTTTACTTGTCCAAATAGTAAAGCAAAGGCAATACAGCATTCTCAGAACCGTGCCACCACAAAGGCTTTCAAGAATGGACTTGTGGTGGTTTCTTCTACATTCCCATTTATTTCATCTGTTTGGCCTGTGAAGAAAAGCTAGATTTAGGGGAATGATGAGAGATTATAGTACACTTAATCAGGTCATAATTCCAATCACATCTGCTTTTCCAAATGAAGTTTCCATATTGGAGCAAACCAATACAATTCTTGGTACTTAGTATGCCACTCTTGATCTCATTAATACTTTTTCTCTTATCTCTCCTAATAAAGACTACAAAAAGCAGTTTGCTTCCACTGGTGGGGCTAACAATGCACTTCACTGTCCTATCTCAGGCTTTCATCAACTCGACAGCCCTCTATCATCACCCAGTCTGAAAATATCTTTATCGGCTCTCCATTCCATAAAATATCATCTTGGTCCCTTATACCAATGATAGCACATTGATTGGACCTGACGAGCAGGAAGTAGCAAGTATCTGATGAGTAAGAAATAAATTTCATGGAAGTTTGGGGACCTTCCACCTTAGTGATTGCCTCCTCTGTTCTAGGGCATGGTCTGGATATCTCTTCCAAGGTAAAGAATAAATTGCCATACTTAGCCCTTCCTACTTCAAAGACAAAAAGACATTTAGTGAGTTTCCAGTTTTCGATAGTGCCCAGTGAGAGAAGGCTCTGTGAGAGGTTCAAGCTGTGCACCAAACCCTCTGGCACTTGAGCCCTCCGATCCAGAAGACCACTGATATTTGAAACGTCTGTGACAGATGGAGGTATTGTATGGGGCCCTGGCAGGATCATTGGTGAATTACAGCACAGACCTGTATGATTTGAAGCAACACTATGCCATCTTCTAAAGATGACTGTTGTCCTTTGAAGAACCAGCTTCTGGTTTGCTACTGGACCCTGGGAGAGACTGAATACTTGACTTTGGACTATCAAGTCGTCATGGAACCCCGACGGCTCATTTTGAAAGAGGCATTGTTTGACCCACTAAACCATTACACTGGGCACATGCAGCAGCACTGCGGCATGAGTGGAAGTAATGTATGTAAGACCAGGCTCAAGCGGGTCCTGAAGGTACAGGTAAGTTGCATGAGTAACTGGCTCAGATTCCCGTGGTTCTTATCCCTATTAACTGTCTCCTCTGTCTCCATCCACACCTCTGGCCTCCTGGGAATTTCTCTGGGTCCCACTATTCTGAGGAAGACAAAATTCAGGCCTGGTTACAGATGGGCTTTCAGGGTACACTAGCAACCCCAAAAGTGGACACCTGTTGCACCACCACCAGATCAAGAGAGGTCCTAACGATATTGGTTATGGAAAATCCTTCCCGGGGTCTGAAGTGGGTATAGATTTGCCTTTCCTGCCTGCAATGCTTCTGGCAAAATCATCTTCTGTGAACCACAAAATGTCTCATTCATCCTCATGGCATTCCTTTCTGAACAGAAAAGTGATTTTATACCAGATGAATGATAGCAATGGGCTCAAGCTCATAGAATTCACTGGGCTTATCATGTTCTCCATCATTTTGAAGCAGTTGGCCTGATAGGTTTGGGGAATGGCCTTTTGAAGACTCAGTTGTGGTGCCAGATGGATGACAACACTTTTCAGGGCAAGAATAATGTTTTACAGGATGCAATATACGCACTGAGTAAGTAACCACCATATGGTGCTTTTTATCACAGTCCCAAGAATTAAGGGATGGAAATGGGACTGTTCTTCTTATTAATAACTCTAATGGTCCACAAACAAAAACTGTGCTTCCCATTCCCTCAACTTTGTGTACTGTTGATTTAGAGGTCTTAGTCCCAAAGGAAAGGTGCTTTCAGTAGGGATACAAAAATGATTCCAGCAAACTCGAAGCTGGGACTGTAACGTGGCCATTCAGGCTTTCTCATGCCACTGAACCAACCAGTGAAAAAAAAGAAAGTGGCTTACTATATTAGTTACTTGGTTGATCCTGCTCCTCAGGGGGAAATTGGGTTGCTACTACATGATGGGGGCAGAAGGGGACATCTCCAGGGACACCTCTTATACTCCTGTGTGCTATGAAGAAAGTCGACAGAAAGCCACAACAGCCCAATACAGTAGGACTGCAAATGATACACATCCTTCGGGAGTAAAGGTTTGGGTCACCCTCAAAGAAAGCCAACCGCTCACTGAGAGCAGAAAATACTAACTGGGTACAAAGGAGGTTGTAAATAGCAGCAATGACCATGTGAGCAACTGCGGATATGAGGATTGCAGTATTATGGGTATATTTTTTCATTTTCATTTTCATTTTTTCATATTCATATTATGGGTATATAAATATAGTCATACCTGTCTGTAGGTATGCATACACACCACTTTTTTCTTTTCTTCTCTCCCATTCTTCTACTATATAACACAACATACTGACTTTGTACATTACTATGTAAGTTACAAGATACCAAAGAAGGAGTGCAATCCAGCTATAAAACAAATGGACATCATCCGAAGATGGATCTCATTTTTGTGTATTCTTTGGGAAAGATCAGCGCCTTGTCAGCTGTGTGAGGGGTAGTTATATCTTCTTTAAGTGGAAGCATGATTTTGCTAATTTCTTCATTTGGAAGCAGTTAAAAGAAGATGTATAGCTATTCTAAATTGTGCTGTTTTCCAGAATTCCCTTTCTGTCATGGCTCTGAGTTAGCGTTGGCTGAAAGAAGAGCCTACATGAAACCTGGGAGGTAGAAGTGAAGTAGTAAACACTGCTTTCAGAAGTTTGTTGCAGTTAGATATGGTGATGGATAGATGCGTAATTCCCTGCTGGTTCCAAGCTTGTCCTCACTGTCCTGAAATTCCATGAGCAGTGCACAGAGACCACAAGTTTCCTTAGACCTCCTGAAGAGTTCCCTTTGAGTGGCCTCACTTGGGCATCTGAACAGGATTGGCCTCTTAGGTTTCCCCAAAAGTTTCAACTGGTCCACCTACGCCATTGTTTATAGTTCATTGACTATTGACGGTATGGTCCATGCAGGAAGGACATGATAAATGCGTGATTTTTTTTCTTTTTGTTTATCAATGAATAATTAATTCTCTGTTATCTTCCCAAAGTGACCTCTTAGCTATTTCCCCAAGTATCTAAACTCATGGATTTGAACATATTTGATCTGTTTTTATGCATTGCAATCAGTGAACTTAGTGATGTTCAAATTGTCCATCTTCGGCCATCTATGGAGTTCTGATATATCATATTTTCATTATCACTTACTACAAAGTATTCTAAAATTCCGATACTATTTCTACAAAGTATTCTAAAACTCTGATACTATTTCTCCTTTGACCTATGCATTATTTAAAAGTATGGTTTCCGTGCTTGCTTCGGCAGCACATATACTAAAATTGGAATGATACAGGGAAGATTAGCATGGCCCTTGTGAAGAGTAACATGCAAATTCATGAAGCATTCCATATTTTAAATTAAAAAAATAAATAGATAAATATATAAATGTATGGTTTCCTTTTAAATATTCAAGAATGCAAAATTTTTACTAATTTTAACTTATTTCTAATTGACAGCTTACTTAGTTGCATCATGCTTCAAAGATTACTGTCATTTGAAACCAATATTTTGAAATTTGTTGAGTTGTCTTATGCGTCCATGTATAGAGATCTACAAACTTATTCTATAAAAGGCCAGATAGTAGATATCTTAACCTTTGTGAGCTGTATTTTTTCTCCACCTTATCAGTTTTTACTTTATATAATTTGCTATTTTATTAGCTACACATAAGTTTAGAATTTTTATATTTTCTTCTTGAATTGAGCTTTTAAAAAACTATTATGAATCTCTCCCTTTATACTTAATAATTTTTAGTCTTAACACCTATTACTTCTGATAAAAATAGAGCCACATCAGCTTTCTTTTGGTTCATGGTTGCCTGTTACATCCTTCTTTGTCTTTTTATTTTCAAACTTTACTTGTTTTCCTATTTTTGGTGATTCTCTTAAGCATTGAATAATTAGGTTAAAAAAATTCTTTCTGGCATTATCCACTTTTTTTTACTTAGAAGCATACTTGATTTGTATATTGGGATTACAGATTTATCTGAATTTGTTTATACCATGTCATTTTAAATGTCTACCTGTCCCACTTTTTCTGTTTCTTTTTTTTTCTCTTTTTACAGCAGACACAGTAACCATCAGTAAATATTCCATATGCTGTCCTATCTAAACACTTGCGTTTAGGGGAGGCAACATGAACAATCTGGAGCCATAGAAATGAAAGTGGCGAGGCGCCTGGGTGGCTCAATGGATTAAAGCCTCTGCCTTCAGCTCAGGTCATGATCCCAGCGTCCTGGGATCGAGTCCCACATCTGGCTCTCTGTCCTCCTCTCTCTGTCTGCCTGCTTGTGATCTCTGTCCGTCAAATAAATAAATCTTAAAAAAAAAAAAAAAAAAAAGCTTCTGGAAAAAAAAAAAAAAGAAAGAAATGAAAGAGGTCTATGCCATTTCTGGTCCGAAGCTGGGAAGGGTGGGTTTGGGTTCTCCACACCTTCTTTTATCCAGTTGCAACAGCTTACAACATGCTGGAGGGCAAGACCTTCGTCAGTCAAGTTCTTCAGTGACTGTGCAGAGCAGATTCCCCCAACTGCCTGCAGTGGTGTGTAGCGAGAGTGAGAGGGAAGCTTGGATGGTGTTACGTCTGTGAGATGCTGAAGTTTATTGATCATCATAGCATAAAATAGCCCACTGTAACCAATATGTTATCTTAAAATCTTTGGAATGATTGAGTCATTTTTCCCCCTTTTTCATTCCCCTTGGTTTGTATTTGGTCTGTTTTTATTTATTTTGTGTTTAGTGTGTATGTATGGGGGTGGTTGTATGTGTAGATTTCCATTACTGTTTGGGAGCCTAGCATAGCGCTGAAAGTATGTTTTCTTCTGGTCCTGTTGTTTTATTTGTACAGCCAGATCCTTCAGAGTGTCTAGAGCTCATGCTGCTGCAAGGAGAATCACTTCTCCTTTTTCTTGCAAAAACACAGGTGCCCAGCGCCAGTCTCCAGGAACACACACCAGGTTAAGCAAACCTGCTCTTGTTGGCCAGATGTGTTTCTGAATTCAAATACTTTGGATCTAGAAAAGTAATAGAGTGCACCCCTGAATTAAATATTTAAATAAATCAGCTGCCAAACATATGAGTATTCAGAGACTAGGGTAATTACAGATAATCAAATAGCCTCCAGTGCTTCACATCAGTTTCTGCCACCAAATGGGTTATGTAAAAATTCATTTTCCAAGTTATCTGGATTATGAACAAGGGAATCTTGACCCGTGTCTCTTTAAATAAGCTACAAAGTAATTAACCAATTTACTGGTTTATTGGTGATATTCTAGTTCTGAGAATCAGTTCTGGCCACTTTCTTGACATTAGTGTTTTCCAAGGCTCATTAGCCACAATGCATTTCATATTGTCTTTTTTTTTTTTCCTTTAAAGATTTATTTATTTATTTTAGAGGGTGGGGAGGGGCAAAGAGAGGAGGGGGAGAGAAGCCTAAGCAGACTCCGTAATGAGCACAGAGACTGACACAGGGCTCGATCTCATGACACTGAGATCATGACCTGAGCCAAAATCAAGAGTTGGACCCTTAACCGACTGTGCCACCCAGGCACCCCATTTTATTGTCTTTTATTAGCAATATCGAAATCACCACATGGAAGCCATTTCCTGGTGACCCCATTTCAGCATAATTTTTACTGATTATAAATTTAAATTTTAGATACAGAATTTTAAGGATATTTATTACATCATCATGCTTTCATACCAGACCAGCTGAAATAGTGAAAAGATCTGGAAGCCACAGTGTATAAAGGATTCTTGAAGAAACTAAGTACATTACGGGGTTGAAAATCATGGAGAATATCAGGTATATTAAGAACTTTTAGAATATTCAGCAGAACTTTAGAAGCCTCTTATCCTGACATTCCGCCCAATAAAGAATCCTGTCCTGAAGTCACCCCAGTAGTTAACCACTGCTGTCTTCTGGAACAACTTCTGTCTTCTACTTTTTAAGGCATTCCTCCACATTATTTAATTGCTAAACTAATAGGTAGCTTTCCCTTATACTGAGAAGTTTCTTCCTCTTACCCACATCCCATCCAGGACAAACACACACACACACACACACACACACACACACACACATACACTCACACTTTGTTTTCTCCAGGATAAACTATACCCAGTTTCCTCAAACCTTGAAAGAACAGAAATGTTCAAATTGCAAGTTTCACAACTGAAATCCAGAAGTGGAGGGGACAAAATGATAGAGTCAAACTCACAGTAAGAAAGAATTTTCTGAGGGGCGCCTGAGTGGCTCAGTTGGTTAAACATTTGCTTTCAGCTTGGGTCATGATCCTGGGTCCTGAGATCCTGCCCTGCGTCAAGAGGGCGTTCAACGCAGGTGGGGGGTGGTCCGCTTCTCCTCCCTCTGCCCCTCTCCCCCAATACTCATGCTCTCATTCTCAAATAAATAAATAAGATCTTAAAAAGAAAGAAAGAAAGAATTTTCTGACAAGTTTTTCAGTAATGAAGCATACTCCTTTCCAGTGTGGGCAACATCTCATTTTAGCAGACATCTAGCAGAGTAGCGGACCATTTGATCTGAAGAACTTTCTGCTGTGAGAGAAAGGCATGCAGACCTCCGAGATTGTCCCCACTTCCAAAACTGCTTCAATCTTTGATTCTAAAAGGTTGGGAAATGATGAAACAAAACTTCTTCTCCAGTTCTCTCTTCCTCCCCTAATGAATCATTAACTTCACATTAAATCATCCTTCCTAAGAAAAGTTCTGAGTTTGTTATACCCAGCTGTCTTTTAGTCAGTGTGAACTTCTTAAAAGGCAATTTTTACAAAATTTCCAGTGGAGATGCCAAATATTGATTTGTGGTTGCCAGATAGAATGTGTGTCCTGTTCTAATCTGTAGTGAAGTATGTTTCATAAAGCCAAGTTGGATTCCAAAGAACATTTTTTTTGTATTTTGAGTTGGTATAGACATGACAGTATGGCTTTATTGAGGTTGACTCTTTTCTCATGTGATACATTATGGCTTTGTTGTCAAAAATACGTTGGCAATTTAAAAATAAAAAAGCTTTAAAAACAAAAATCTTGCTAGAAAAGGCAGATATACTGTAAGAGACTTAAAATTGCACAGAAATATATCACAAAGTGCAAAAGCTTCTATACACAAATCTCACTATACGCCAAATAAAATTCTATAGAAGCCTTATTATATGACCTGATCTGGATTGGGTATTGGTTGACAATTGATTAACTGCAAAAACTGCTTAAAATAGCACACACATTTCAGAAGCCTGTATTTTACCTTAAAAGATGTAAATACTGTACATGTGTTTTGCTTTAGGGAAGAAGTTTTAGATTTTGAAAACTTTCATTACCTTTTTGTTTTTAA
Source organism: Mustela lutreola (assembly GCF_030435805.1). Classification (NCBI taxonomy): domain Eukaryota; kingdom Metazoa; phylum Chordata; class Mammalia; order Carnivora; family Mustelidae; genus Mustela; species Mustela lutreola. Next base: position 96,075,278 of record NC_081297.1, read on the forward strand.
ACATGGGTCTGTGGATTACAGTGGCACATCTTTCTTTCGTAAACTACACCCATAATTCCTGGTTTATGATTTCTTCCTTGAGTTTCTTTAAAGTGAATCAAGGACTTCAGATCACATACAAAGTAATTCAGTGCCGAATCCTAGACTTTGCATTTTTCTTTTTCAACCTTTTATATTTGCCTCCCCACAACCAAATCAACAGCTATTTCAAGTACTCAACCCCTTTCTAGGCTTTGCATATCCCGAACTTAGTATTCACAGAAACCACAACTCTTTCTCTTTTTACACAGCGTCATTTTGTTCAATATTTAATTAATTTAGATCATTAAAACAACAAGTACAATGGGTAGAAACCAGTCAGGGAACAAATAGGAGTGCTTGATATACACAGAACCTAACTGGAGGGAGAAGATGTGCCCAGAGCACACTAGAGAGTGACTACCAATGGCTGGTATGGCTATGCTATGGGCACGTGGTGTGCTCTGGGCACTAAAACGTGTCCACCATGTTTTATGGAAGGAATGAGAAGCATGGGCTAGCCTAGAGAGCATGTAAAGAGGTGTTTCTTTAAGAAAGCTATTCTAGTGTCAAATGTGCCCAAAAATACAATGCAGGGGTTACTGGAATGATCATGGCTAGCTCTACGGTACCTTTGCGTGAGATAGAAAAAGGCACTCCCCCAACGCAGGGTTTAATGAGGGAAGTATAGGCTAAATTTCAGCCTCCATTCACCCCTCTGCATGGTGACACTTGGGTGAGCCTTTTGGGTACGACCTATGTAACCAACCTATGTACGACCTATGTAACCAACAGGGTACGACCTATGTAACCAACAGCCTATGAGGGTACGACCTATGTAACCAACAGCCCTGGCTCCTGGGTACGACCTATGTAACCAACAGCCGACCTATGTAACCAACAGCCCTGGCTCCTGGGACAGAAGATGCATTACAGCTTGGGGAAGGGAGATGGGCTGATCTGTATGCATGCATGAAAAAGATGGGGCAGAGAAGTAGAAAGAATGGGAGAGAGCTGACTTAGAAGGTAGGAAGACTTCAGTCCTGGGAGAGATTTTGTGACAACTAATAAGACTGTCTTGCCTAGCCAACCTGCAGATTGTTTTACTTGTGGGAGAAAATTCTTTTAGCAGAAAGGCAAGTATAGTCTCTACTCATTTTACCATGGGTTTCAGGATTGCTCTCAGCTCCACCCACCAGCTACTCCACCAGCCCTGCTACTCCACCTCCCCTGCTACTCCACCAGCCCTGCTACTCCACCTCCCCTGCTATTCCACTTCACTGCTACTCCACCGACCCTGCTACTTTACTTGCCCTGCTATTCTACTTCTTCTACTACCACTGCTCCCAATTGCCTTAAGAAGGTTGCTAAGAAGATCACTAAGTCTGTGGACTTTCAGAATTCTCCTTACTGACCTTGGAGGCTTTTCTGCTCCATTAAAAAATTTGTCTACCTATTAGTTGATACCTGGAGCTCCTTTCACAGATAGGACATTTCATTCTAGAATTCATTATGAAAAACAACATGAAAAGGCATGGTTGACATAGCACATCGTAAAGTTTATTCATACTCAAGTGTTAAGAGTCAATGAATTAACAAGTATAAATGACTGACATGGAAAAGAAATTAAAAAGCAGGTCTCTTAAAGCAGAGTGGGAAGACCAAGAAGAGGGTACTATGGAAAGCAAACTAAAATCCCTCAGTTCTGCAGTCATATTCGTCTTCAATGGAGACGGACAGAGAGAAGATGATTATAAAATTGATTTGTCTCATTTATTTTGCTTCTTGGCTTGTGTTCTCTCTTGCCTTTTGGTATTAGATCTCAACCTTTGAGTTCTATGACTCCACGAAAACTTCCAATCAGCCTTGAAGATTTTTTTTTATAAACACAAGTATTATTAAAATAAGGTAGCTAATTATAAGGCAATTCATTTACTGAGCATCAGTTTATTTTTTTAAACTACAGAACTTAGACACTGAAAGGGATGGATCCTTCTTCTTTTTACTCTCAGCACCTTGAACTCTCAGCACTGCCGATGCCTAGGTGGCCTAAGTGCTTGTCCCCACCCTGTCACCTGTGGTTTTTAGCTTAGCTTCAGTGCACTTCGTTTCACTCACTGTTGGAATAGTGGAAGCCATTTCACCACTGTTCTTACATTTTATAAAATCAAATGGTTAACCGAACACTTTCTTCCTTTCTTTTTTTTAAATGTTCTTTCTTAGAATTATATTTATTTATTTTATTATTATTATTTTATTATTTTAAAGATTTTATTTATTTATTTGACAGAGAGCAGTAGAAGGAGAAGGTAAAAGAACACTTTCATCATTTGAAACAAATAATCACGCCTTGTCACACTGATTATCTTTTAAAAACTCTTTAATGCCAACAGGTAAGAATGTAGCTCTTTTTCCTCTCTCATTGGAATTCGCGTACTTACAGCAATAGATGGAGAACATCCTTTGTTCTGGGGTTCTCACGCTTTCTAGGTTCTCAGTCAGAGGGTTGGGTACAACACAGAGTACAGGGCATCATTTAGGTCTGGGATGAGACCTGAGTATTTGCATTTCTAACAAGTTCTCCTGAGCTGCTGCTGCTGATCTGGGAATAACACCTTGAAAATCACCCCAAACACCTCACTTCATGCTGAGGAAACTGAGTCTTAGAGAACTGAAGCGATTGGCTCACAGTGAACCAGCCTATTAGTGGCAGCATCCTGGCCTTCTGACTTTCATGAGCTAAACACGTAAATTTTTGTTTTAATGTTATCAACTGACTACATTACTCCTTCCTTACGGTTTTGGCACCTGTCAGGATCTCAAAGATCATTTTGCCACTTCTCTCTACTAATCTTTATAGTGAAGGCACACAACAGCATTCTGAGTGAATTCTCTGGACTTGCCCAGAACCAGTCGTGTCACCCCCACCCCCCCGCCAAGAGAAAGTCCCATGCCTCAGTCTTGGTTCATTTTCCTTTGGAGAAAAACTTTTGCTGAATGCTTAAACAGCAAATTCTTGGTAAAACTCCCCAGGTTGCATTTCGGTTTGGGGAAGATTCTTTTCTCTCTCCCTTCCTCACTCCCTCCCTTTCTTTTCTTTTCTTTTCTTCCTTTCTTTCTTTCCTTCCTTCTTTCTTCTTGCCGAATCTAATTGCTTCAGATAATTGCTTCAATCTCCTGTTAATAAGTTCTCAGGCAACCTTGAGAAATCTTGGCCTTCCTTCACACAGCTTCTGTCGCTGTTGTTCAAAAGAAATAAAGCTGAAGAAGAAATCTCTTATGATGTGTAAGTATATTTTCTGATCAGTTTTGATTTTAGTCTCTATTTGGTGGCCTCCTTTGTTCTGTTCGCCGCTGCTTTCCCATCAGGCTCTCATCTCTAGAGAAGCAAAGCCCTTGGGTGCCTTCCTTGCTCTGTCTCCTCGCCTTACTCTAGTTTTCCATGGGAGCCTCTCTCCTGTGCCCTTATTATGCATGGAATCTCTCTCTTCCTTCCACTTCCTCCCTTTAATAATTTCTTACCCACACCTCTTGACTTTCAGTCAGTGGGCTTCTCTAGCTTATCCACTGGTTGACATCATCCTTGTCTCTCTTCCTGCTTGAAACCTAATTTTCTCAGATTGTGCACTTCCTTTCCAAATCTCTTTGGGAGAAAGTATGAGGGGGAGAAAGGAAGATATGGATGGACTGAGCACCCTCAGATCAGTTCTATTAGCCCTGTTATGTCAGAAAACTTGGTGTGGACGGGTGAGTCACTTGGCTTCTCCATGTCTCGCTTCCCTAGCTGTGACACCCAGACAGGTCCATCGAGCCAGGTTGCCAATTCCTGTGCTGCCAATGAATTGAAATTGTGTAAACGGACTGAAGCAGGGCTAGGGGAGCTGGGGGATCTGTGCAATGGCCAAAGGGCTTTCTTGCTGCTGGGTGGGCTGTGTGGACGGGGGGGGGGGGGGGGGGGGGGGGGCGTGGGGAGGGGGGCTGTGAAATGCTGGCCAGAGAGAGTTGCCAGGTCTTCTCGTGTTTCAAGAATGACTAGATTTTTAAAAACTGTGAGCTCTCCTTTTTTTTTTTTTTTAGTGTGGATCACTGATTCACGTAATGAACCAAACAAAACCCATCTTGTCTTTGAGCCTGATTTGGCCCAGGTTGCCAGTTTGTGATGTTCATATGACATGGGACCCTTCAGTTCCTGGCAAGTTCATGACACTTCTCTGTACCCTCTTTTTCCTTCTGTAGCTAGAAGCAGAAGACGGAGACATCTAGGAGGTGGCTGAACTACACACACACACACACACACACACACACACACACACACACACAGGCCTGGCTTTCTGAATCACCAAATGGAAGAAAGCCTCCAAGGAGCAGGAACACCCATCCTGGCCTGTGATGTCAATAAGAAATAAACTTTGATTTTATTTATGGTACATGTTGCCAGCATGTATTTGTTACCACAGTGAATACAATCCTAATTAACACACACTCTTATCTGTGTTGTTCTAAGGATCAAAGGAAGTATTATATGTAAAACTCTTAAAGGAGTGTCTGATATATAATAAGCATGAAGTGTATGTTAGCTAGTCTTATGATTTAGAATGGCCTTTTTTCCCCTTTAAACTATTTTATTTATTTATTTATTATTGTATTATGTTAGTCACCATATAGTACATCATTAGTTTTTTTTTTAAATCATTAGTTTTTGATGTATTGTTCTGTGATTCATTGTTTGCATATAACACCCAGTGCTCCATGCAATCCGTGTCCTGCTTAGTACCCACCACCAGGCTCACCCATCCCCCCCATTCCCCTCCCCTTGTAAAACCCTCAGTTTCTTTCCTGTAGTCCATAGCCTCTCATGGTTCCTCTCCCCCTCTGATTTCCTCCCCTTCATTTTTCCCTCCTGCTTCTAATGTCCTCCATGTTATTCCTTATGCTCCACAAGAAAGTGAAACCATATGATAAATGACTTTCTCTGCTTGACTGATTTCACTCAGCATGATCTTCTCCAGTCCCATCCATGTTGATGCAAAAGTTGGGCATTCATTGTTTCTGATGGCTGAGTAATATTTCATTGTATATATGGACCACATCTTCTTTATCCATTCGTCTGTTAAATGGTCTTTAAAAGTAGCCTTGGGCAGGTGATCCCCAACTTTTGTCTTCGCAATTTAGAACATTGTACTAGAAAACATCCTGAGGGTCAATCAATCCAGGTTTTGTCACTTTAGAGATAAGTAAACTAAGTCCTTGAGAGGCCAAATGTCTTGCCATGAAATCACTTTGCCAGTAGTAAGTACTTTAGTATGGGTTAGTGGATCTATTTTACCCAGGAAAAAGCCAGCTGCTATAGGAACGGGATTGGAGGGGGAGAAAGGGTGTAGATGCTTTTGGAGCTGGGTTATTCCTTGGAAAGGAAGGCCTGGGATTGGGGCCCTTGGCAGCCAAAAAAAGGAACAACGGATACCTGGTGAGCGGCGCAGAAGAGGCAAGGTTGAACTACACAGTAACATTTCATCTCATTACCAAATACAATGATTCATCCAAAGTTGCTTAGAAAAAGGTAATAAGGGGCGCCTGGGTGGCTCAGTGGGTTAAGCCGCTGCCTTTGGCTCAGGTCATGATCTCAGGGTCCTGGGATTGAGTCCCTCATCGGGCTCTCTGCTCAGCAGGGAGCCTGCTTCCCTCTCTCTCTCTGCCTGCCTCTCCATCTACTTGTGATTTCTTTCTGTCAAATAAGTAAATAAAATATTTAAAAAAAAAAAAAGAAAGAAAAAGGTAATGAATGTACTTTGGATAGTCATTAGCACCAGGTCCCTTCTCTGCAAAGGACCCCAGAAAAGGCCCTGTGGAAGAGGCGATGATGAGGGCTTCTGGCTCCTCTACCCTGGCTGACCGCAACAGACCTGTCCACCTCAGCCGTGCTGGGCCCATCTGCAGCTTCTCTTAAAACCGACGTGAAATCGGCTCTCTGGGAGTTTGTGTTAGCTGCCAGAAGCTGATTGCTCCGTAGCATTGTGCCTGGAGGCAGCTTTATGGCCTGGGAAAAGCCATGCACAGGCCAAAATCAGAGAACAGATATTTTGAAGACGTGAAAGGATCTGGTCTGTAGAGATAAGAATGGAGCAGATATTCTGAAAACACCAAAGAACAGAGGCGTGTGGCTCCAGCACACAAGGAGCTCTACCCATGGCCTGACAGCTCCTCTCAGCTCCACCCCCCTTCCTGGCCTTTGCTCCCAGAAAGCTGGATTCAACAATGTTTTCGAAGGGCTCTCTGTCCTTAAAGATAGAACTGCCTTTTAAAAATCTGAGCTAGCTGAGTTAGTTTCTGACCCTTCCATCAAGCAAATCTCTCAACCTTATTTGTTTACTTCTTGTCAGGTAACCCAATAAAGGCTCGCCTCTGCCCAGAGGGAAGGAGTTACAGAAGTAGCTGTGGCTGCTGTCTTCCAGGTTCCAGTTTTAAGAGACGGGATGTGATGCTCTTTTTAAGAGTCTAATTTTCTACAATCATCTTAGGAGTGATTGGAATTGACAAGGTTGAATTTTTCATTTTTCTACCATAAGAGATCAAGTAAATCACATTTTTAAATAGTATCCTATTCAGAATTTTTGAGGTGGGGGAAGGGGTTGAAAGGGAATTTTTCTTCATGATAATAGTAATATTAACATAAATTATTAACATACTATTAACATAATATATTATAATTAACATTATTAACAATATAAATTATAAACATAACAACAATATAACATATAAACATAAATGTATGTTCATTGTCAAACCTTTGATCATATAACTAAAGAAAAGAAAAAAGTTTAAAAAATAAAATCAGTTCTCCCACTAACAAACAACCATCATTAATTTTAGGATAAAATTCCAACTATGATGAAAATATGATTACATTGGTATCTTGAATTATCCTCAAAAATTCCTGCAATTTTACTGGTTCTATTCCTATATATTCATATATGTCTGTACTTATAGACATTTCCCCCCAGAGTTCACTGAGAACTAGAATTTGATTCAGTGGGAAATACTTTTGAAATCAGATTTCTTTATTCTTTCCGATAACCAATAAATGTACTTGCTTTATTCAGTTCCTTTGTCTTTTAGGAAATGAAATCGTTATGTGATAAAGATACTGTGCATGTCGTAGAGACAGGCGATTTTAACCATGTCCTTAATTCTTCGTGTTCTCTCACCTGTTTCTTTTCAGCAATTTAATGGAAGCAAAAATTTTTTAAATTTTTTTTAGATTTATTTATTTATTTGTGAGAGAAAGAGAGCACACAAAGGGAGAGGGCAGAAGCAGGCTCCCCGCTGAGCAGGGGGCCTGATGTGAGGCTGGGTCCCAGGACCCCGGAATCATGACTTGAGCCAAAGGCAGATGCTTAACTGAGCCACCCAGGTGTCCCTAGAAGCAAGTTCCTAGTTGTCCTCTTGTGTTTTCTGTTAAGACACGAAATCTAAAATGACTTCAATTCCAAAAGCATCTTCTTGGTCACTCTAGAATCAAGATCTGTTTCATCCCCTTCTTGTTCTTGGCTCTCCTTTCTCTTACTTCTGTTGATTTTCCAAGATCAGATAATTCATTCTATTTTCCCTTGGGTCTAACGTTTATTACCTTTGTTCCTCTGATCATTTTCCCTTGTTGTATTTAATGGATTCTCTCATTTTATTTGTCATATTTTTAAAATGAATTATCCTGATCCCTTGTTACTTTCTATTCACACCATGGATTTATTTTTTTAGTGAAACTCTACTCTTTTAAATAATCAAAGTAGGAATAGAGCTATAAGCTGTGAGTGCTTCGCTTTCTTGCACACATATGATTTTTACCATTAGCTTTACTTCTCTCTCTGTTTTCCGTGAATAAAGGGGATACAGTCGAAATGCTAAATTTTCTAAAATCTAGTTGATTCTCCATTGTGGTTTTTCTGAGTTCTTTTCACTCTTAATTCCAAACTTTTTTGGAGGGGTCCTTTTAGGAAGACAACATTCTCTTAATTGGTTGCCAGGCCCTGATGTTCCCAGTCTGCTTCATCATTTTAATCAGAACTCACAATTTACTTGTTATGCGAACATCTAGCTCAAGTTTTTCTGGGAGACTGAAGGATTACCTACTTAATCTGATTACACTTGACTGGAAATCATCCTAACTGAATTTCAGAACTTTCAGCTCTTTTCAGCAGCGGTGACAAGTGGAATATAAGAAAGTCCTTCAGGATTCATTCTGTGAACAGATATTTATGGAACTTTAACTATGTGCTGGGCACTGTTCACCTATGAAGAGGATGGACATGATACCTGCTCTCAAGGAACTCATGGGCTCCTGGGAAAGAAGAACAGATGTGTTGCAAGGTATGGTGTTAGCATAAGTGACGGGGGCAAGCACAGTTTTAGAGGAGGTGGGGAATGACAGAGAAAGGACATGTGTGCTAAGACTTGAAGGAAGAAAAAAGTTAAGTAGGGAGGAGGGTATTTTAGACAGAGGAAAGAACTGAAAAAAGGTTACAGAGGCATGACAAGGGATGTTTAGGGGACGTCCCCAAATTTGACATATCTGGTGATGGCGTCTGCGCTCCCGGGGTGTGGGGGGTTCGGGGGATATGGGAGAACATGCAATCCGATTAGAAATGGTTTGTGTGCCATGCTGAAGGGTTTGCACATTGTCCTGGAGTTGCCGAGAATTCCTGAGGAATTTTAAGCAGACATGTTAACGATCAGATCTGGGATCTGAAGGAGTGCTCTCCCAGTGGGGCATGCCAGCAGGGATCATGGGGTCAGTTTTCACAGGTAGAGAGGAGGTTTCTCACGGGAGCTAAGCCTACCACCAGGGAAGGTCAGAGGGACCAGCACCACCCACCAACCCTTGAACATTTTCCTCTTTTTCTCCTTCTCTGCTCTTCTTCCTCTCCCCACAGTCTCCTCCCTGTCTTTAACATTCTCTTAAGCTCTTAAAACTTAAACGGGTTCACAGATAGTCTTTTTTAAAATGTCAGTAAAAACTTCCTGATTTAGTTGTGAATGCCTTGTCTTTTTCCCTTTATGGCTAATGTTAAATTACTTACTGGCTGAATTACCTTTCATGGATGCTTAAAGCTCCTGCTTTCCCTTCTGCCACCTGAAATTCTTTATCACTGTCCATTATTACCACCAAAATGGGGGGGGGGGGCGCAGAAATTCAAGTAAATTGATTTTACTATTGACTTGTGGTCCTTGTAGTGAGTTTATCAGTAGAATATAAAAGCTACAAGTGACCTTAATGTTTTTCATAATGTCTTCCAAACTTAGGTTATGACCCATAGGTAGGTCATGAAATCAGTTTAATGGGTCATAACATGCATTTAAAAAAGAGGAAGAAACAGGACATAACCTGATAGAATAGAAAATACCAGAGTGCCCTGAATATACTAAGGATCGATATTGTTACATGGAACTTTTATTTGTCATAGCATAATGTTTATTCATGCAGATAATATAAAATACGTGTCTTACTGTGGGTCGTAATAAAAATTAAAATTTTAAAAATAAAAAACAGTTTAAAAAGGTTAGAAAAAGACTAAGATCAATTTTTCCCCCCACGCTGATGATTGAAAAATTGAGAAACAGAGAAGCTGACTCGTTCATGTCCATGATTTCGTGGCTACTGCAAGATTTGAACTTAGGTCTCCCAGATAGTCTGCTCTTCTCTGAACAAAAGTTGATGAACCACCTCACGTAAGGATAGGACATTGAGGATTTCACTTACTTAATTTACCCTTGAGACCACATTGTGAAAGAAAATCAAAAGTTCACAATGTGTTGTTCTCTTAATATTTATGAGGAAACACCATGGGTTTTTTTTTTTTAATTTTTGATTTTTGGGTTTTTTTTTTTTTTACTTTGTATTCTAGATGAGCTCTAGACTTTGATAGGTTTGATGCCTTCATTATCCTTTTTTAAAATTCTTTTTTTTGTGGATGATTTTGATATATATTCATATGTATATATCAAATAAAGATAATCTAGCTCTTACCGGTTCTCAGCTGAATGGCTGAATAATTATTTAGGTCTTCTCTCCCATATTCCATAACCACCTTGAAAAATAAACATTTCAGAAGGTTTCTGGCATTTTTTACTTTTATTCAGGAAAACATCAGGTTCTTCTAGCTTTAGGATTCTACTGCTTTAAACTTTCTAATGAATTTGTCTAGATTTTCTCCTCTTTTTTTCTAAGAAATTAAAGTCTTCTTTTTTCTTCACACAGTATTCTGTGACTTAGTTTCAGCGAGGTATAGAGGCACAGTAAAGAACGCTGAATTAGGAATCAAGAGACCTAGGTCCTGGTCCTTCTTGTCATCCAATTTATTGTTTGAATTTTAGCAGGTCCCATAACATCTTTGGGCCTTGGCTTCTTCATTCGAAAGTGAGTCTAGTTGTTGTAATCACTTAGTATTTCCTAATCGTGTGGAAGTTATAGATTTATTTCCAAATATGAGAGAAACTATTGCCCTAGAAATTTGCACATGAATATAAAGAGACATGTTTTTGTGTAAAATTATATGAAGTTCCTGGATTTTTATAACCCACTTATAGATTTACAGTTTCAAAAACCTGCTTTAAATAACTTCCTATATGTCATACAATTCTCTACATCTCCTCTTTCGAACTTCCTAAGGAATTTCTGATTTTGCTTCCTTCCTGTTTCCTTAAGGATATCCTCAGAGTTCTAGGACTGCTAAGGCTAACTGGACATGTGAGCAAGCTAGACCGTCTGTCTCATTTTCTCTCAATCTATTGTCTTCACTCATCAGCCCATCTCATGTAGTAACTCAATAGTGTTTTTTTTGAACAGTGACAGGAACAATACCTCCTTAAAATCCACTTCCCATCTAGGAACACTTTATTCATTCATTCTACAAATGTGTATTGAGCAATACACATCTTTTTTTTTTTTTAAGAGATTTATTTATTTGAGTGAGAGAGGGAGAGAGAATGAGAGAAAGAGCATGAGAGGGGGCAGGTCAGAAGAAACAGACTCCCTGCCGAGCAGGAAGTGGGATACCATCCCAGGACTCCAGGATCATGACCTGAGCCTAAGGTAGTTGCTTAAGCAACTGAGCTACCCAGGAGCCCCAGTACTGAGCAACTTCTTGAGTCAGGCACTGGGTTCCATGTTGAAGATATAATGACAAATAAGATGGACAAATGCCATTTTCTCAAGAGGCTTACATTCTACTGGAGAGATTGACCAAAAAAAAAAAAAAAAAGAAAGAAAGAAAGAAAGAAAAATGTTATCAAAGAAGTTGATAAAATCACCTCCAATTCAATGAAATGTGTCGACTTTGAGGCCAGGTTGTCAGAGCTAAAGTCTCACTTCATTACAATTTGTACACATCAGCCACCACTTGTGTGCTCCTTCAGATTCCCTAGCTTCACTCATCTCCAGGGTCTTTGTCTGTGAAGAGAAGGAAAACCGATTTCCCCTCTACCTTTGTAGGTTCACTGACCAAGCCCTTCACTTAAACTGGTAAGAAACAGATTAGCAAGACACAGAGGAAGAAAGATCTGGTTGCGTACACATGCGTGGAGACTCACAACAAAATGAAAACTCGAGGAGGTAGCTAGATGATTGAGGCTTTATATACTATCTTAGTCTAAACAAATGAAAAGAGGTTTGAACTTCTGGGTAGGGGAGGCAAGTTATAGAAAAGAGAAGGAAGAAAATATACAGTAAGTAAGGGTTGTCTTGTTATGTCTCTCAAGAGAGCTGTCTCTGGGTATAGCTCTGTCCCTGGTAAGAGACAGCTTTACAAATGGAAATTTCCTTTTTAAATGTAAATTTCCTTTACAAAAGGGAAAATTTGTACTCTATTTTTAGGTACTTAGGAGGAGGTAAAGAGCTTTCCTCACATAGCTTTCCTCGCAATTGCCTTTAACTCGAAATAATCCATGTGACAAAGAGGCATAATTTGGGGGTGGGATATTCTGATATCTTTCCTTTTGCCCATTGAAACATTTTTTTTTTTTTTCCGGGAAGGGACATTTCTGTGGAAACAAAAAGGAAAACAAAGGTAAATAAATGAAGAACATTATAAACCCAATTTTGGACCAGGTGAAGTCAGTCAAAAAGATTTCTAGAGGTTGAGCTCGGAATATCTTTAGATGGTAGGGTAAGGATGGCTGTGATGTTCCAGCTTCCAGTTTTTCTGGTTTGTGGTTTGTAGTGTGAATGTCTTTAGCAGTGGCACGTACATTAGTGTCAAAGACACGGTTATATTTCAGGGAAGAGCATGGAAACATCTTTCATTTACTTGTGGAGCCCTTTTAGATGTTCTTCATAAGGATCCGGGAAGTCGGATTTTAGTTCTCAGTGGCGCCAATTCAGAAGGGTGAGAGAAAAATTGGAAATGTTAATTACTGACAAAATGTACAAAACAGCAGGAGCCAATTTACAAGGAGGTGAAAAAGCTCAATGGGAGCAAACATAGATAGAATTCAACAACCCACAAGGATGTGCTATATTTTTTTATTGGAACATAGAATTTCTCTCTACAATCGCTCTAATTTCTATCAAAGATAATCAAAGTAGGATTAATTTGCAAAATAAATCTAGTCTCATTAAACTTGGCCTAATTATTTGCATAAGCACAGCAAAAATAGTAATTGATCATTTACGCTTTTTTAAGTCTGCTTTGCTGTAAGTGAATGTAGATTAGACTTTTAAAAGCCTCTTGAGGGTAAGAAGCCAAGTCAAGATCTTGTCATCAGTCTTCATCTGCAATCCTTATAGGTTTGGGCGAGTTCCTTCTTTCTTGAGATTTCCAATATATATGAAGTTTCCTGGGCCTGTTCAAAGCTATCTTCTTCCTTAATTACAAGGCCAGAAACCCAAAAGCCAGATGGATATTCCAAGAGGACCTCATAAGCATTGACTCCCTATAGTCAAACTTAGTTCCTTAAAACTGGTCATATCTGATTTTATGTGCACTATTCTCAACTATGACATTCCAGTCAAAGCCTTGTAATAGTAACCCAAGTTTCAAATTGTGTCATGTTTACAAGGAGAACAGATTCTTATTAAACTTATGCCAATAATTAAGTTACCATGAAAATAAGGCTATTCAAAGAGAGTTTCCAAATTCTGGAAGAATCCAGTAGGAAGAAAAAAGCAAATATTTCACAAAGGTATACTTTAACATGTTGCTGTAAGTTACCGATAGCTTAAGAGGGATTCTTTAAATCTGGAAAAGGAAACATTAAAGAACCGGAGATATTTCAAACAAAAAGGCCATAAAAATTATAATCATGCTTATCAGTTCATTTAGTTCCATGAAAGTCATTCCTGTTTTGTTGGATTTGGGATTAGCAATTTTATGAATTCATCACTTTCTCCATTGGAGTTTTGTGAATCCTTACCCAGTCCAGTGGTATGTTATTAAAATTATCAGAATCTTGTACTTCAGACTACTTGCCAGAGTTTTTCCCATGAATCTCCTTGAAGAGGAGCATTTTCACTTTTATTTGATTGCACATGCTTTCAGAAAAACTAAGAGTACAACATTAATTGTATGTGAATGACAAAAGAATGTAAAATGGCCATGGTTAAAGATCTGATGAAAGTTCATTATGGTGCAACTGACAAGGAAATTTGGTTATTTCTGTGGCATACATTCTATAATAACTGGAATTATGACTGATATCATTACACAAGGACATATCATGGATAGTAAAGATACTGAAAAATTTCTAGAAACTTCACACCATTTCGGAACAATTTATATGAATAGTATATATCCACACAAATATAACTAAAGAAGGGTAAAAATCACTTCCTTTTTTAAAAGATTTTATTTATTTGAGAGAGAGAGTGCACAGCAACACGAATGTGGGGGTGGGGGGGCGGGTAGATGGGAGGGGAGGGGCAGAGGGAGAAGGAGAAGCAGACTCCCCATTGAGCAGAGAGCCTGCTGATAGGCTCCATCACAGAACCCTGAGATCATGACTTGAGCTAAAGGCAGACACCCAACCAACTGAGTCATCCAGGCACCTCAAGAATCACTTCTTATTTGACAATGTTTCTTATGTAATTTAACATACCAAATAAACCTAATTGGTTTAGGGGACCCTGTGAATCTCAGTCAGTTAAGCAGCTGCCTTTGGCTTAGGTCATGATCCCAAGGTCCTGAAATCGAGACCTGCACTGGACTCCCTGGTTGATGGGTAGCCTGCTTCCCCCTCTTCACCATTTGTGCTCTCTTGTGGGCACTCTCTCTCAAATAAATAAAATTTAAAACAAAAACAAAAACAAAAAGACCTAATTGGTTTAACATCTTTTTTTTATAAGTGAGAGAACAAGTCCTTTAAGATTTTCCAAGTGCCCTCTGGGGAGTCTCAAAATTATCTTCAGGTTAAACAACAACAACAAAAAAAAACCACACTCCATTTAGAATTTGGGGAAATTTTGTCAAAAATGTCAAAAAATTTGAACACCTGATTAAATACAATCACTATGAAACAATGCTTAGTTATCTACTTAACCAAAGTACCAATAAGAGATTTCAAAGCAAATATGGAAGGTCACATCCTGTAAAAAAATCTTAGTGCTTTCAATATGAAGTCTCAGTTTTCCCAAGTAATCAAAGACATGACAAAGACAACATAAAGCACAGGAAATTATTATAATAAGACACAGAATCTGTTCTTTAGGCAGATTACTCAACAGGTAAAGAAAAACCTTTTACAGTATTTTATTAAGAACAAACCAGGGTTGTCTAGGTGGCTCAGTGGGTTAAACCTCTGCCTTCGGCTCAGGTCATGCTCTCAGGGTCCTGGGATTGAGCCCCGCATTGGGCTCTCTGCTCAGCAGTGAGCCTGCTTCTCCCTCTCCCTCTGTCTGCCTCTCTGCCTACTTGTGATCTCTCTCTCTGTCAAATAATTAAATAAAATCTTGAAAGAAAAAAAAAAGAACAAACCAGTAAAGTGAACTCCAGTTTTGTAAGTTTTGTATCAGCACACTATGGGAATTAAAATTCATTTTAAAACCTTATGATAAATACATTTGATTTTAGATAGCTTAAACACATGAGACAAGATTTTTCTCTTTCCTTTTATAACTTCCTTTATCTATACGTTTTTGTCCTTTATTTCCCTCTGCTTCATCTGAAGCAAACTTTAAATAAACTTTAGGATGAAATTACTCTCCTTTTTTTTACAAAAAGGCATCTTTCATCTTTCATCCCTTGCCTAACCGAAAACACCTTATTTTCTTTGCACAATTTGCATGCAGAAATTTTTTCCTCCATCCTTATTATTCCTAGCAGTTTATTTACATATATTGATTAGAATTCTTAATCCTTGGTAACTTTAATTCCCAGTGAAAACAAGGAAGCAATTATGAATTGTGTGTTACATATATATCAGCATTCTGTAGTAAATTAGCAAACTTATGAATACATAAATAGTATACTTTTTAGAAGCTATGTTATGTACTATGTTTCCTCATAGTACAATTTTTCGAAGTGAGAAAAAAACATGTTTACTAACAAACCCAAAAATCTGTAGTCTGTCTGTAATAAGATGCCAAAAATAGATAAACTGATATTTAGGAATTAATGTTTCAGTATTTTATCTTATTTCAAAATGATCTAGATAGTCAATGAATATACATCATTTAATTTAACTTAGTATTACATTAAAGGTTTAAATTACTAACAAGATATGGAAAACTATTTTTAAGCAGAAGGGTTCATTTATAAATTTTATTCCACTCCAGTTTAATTCACGTGTTCTTAAAAATTATGCTTGGACTGTTCATGAAAGTTTCATGAGATGTTAAACAAGTCAGCCATCATCTAAAGTTATTTTTTGTTAAGAAATTTTGTAACATATGGATGTCAGGCAAATATTAAAACTCAAAGAAGTAAAGAAATGCCTTAGAATGGATTTATAATTTTATAATCTTAAACAACAAGTAAAGATAATTTAATCTTGAGATAGAATAAAATTGTATGTCTGCATTGTATTTAACAGTGACAACTTTTGGGGTACCAGGTGGTGGGTATTATAGAGGGTACAGATTGCATGGAACACTGGGTGTGGTGAAAAAAATAATGGTTACTGTTTTTCTGAAAATAAATAAATCAATTTAATAAAAAAATAAAAACAGTGACAACTTTTAGGACATAACAATTTTTATTTTATCAATGATATTAAAGTAGCCTACTTTATCAAAGATTACCCAAGATCATATGGGCTTGAAAAAATAACCAAATATTTGGGTTAGTTCCCATTTTTCTGGCTGTTTCAGGAATACTTAATTTATATAAGTGCTTATTTCTTTCTAAATAACTTAAAACAGAGCTCTTTTATGAGTTCTAGTTAATACAATCCAGAGGTAGAAAAAAAACCACATACACAAAACATACATAGGTAGACATACATAAACATTCAGACAGGCACAAATAAGAATCTTAGAGCATTCATTTAAAAATTTTATCCATGAGTCAGAAAACTAATATAAAACTCACTAGTTTATATAAGAGTTGGCTCCAAATTATGTTTCTGGTAGCTGGGTCAAGTTTCAGTCACCTGCTCAGTCATAGCTAAAACTTTTTACCAATATTTGTGAAGAAGACTTTTGAGATTTTCATTTGCCCTTAATAAATAATTTTACAAAAGTTGCATACTAAATTATGGGAAAGGAACCCTTTATAAAGATCAAGTAGCAGCTTGTCTAGAAAAGGCCTCTTCTTTGTTTTATTTTATTTTTCAGGTCTAGGCAGTTGTAGGTGATTGCTTTAGCTAAAAGTTACCTTCTTGTATATTTACATTTTAAGTACATTATAAGATTTCCATCTCTAAGGGACAGAGAAAGGATGTAAGTTTTCTCTCAGAAGGATTTTAATGGCATATTTGCTGAAATCTAGGGCATTTACTATTTAAGTTTTAAAATTTTATTTTAAGTATAGGACAGTCCGATGAATTATTTGTGGTGGAAGTCTAAAATACACTCATGTAGGGCATTGAATGGGAAGGCCTGGAGCTGATGTCATCGGATTGCAGAGAAAGGAACAGTAAAATGGCCTTGCTGTGTGTTCTTGGGGCCTTTGTTCAAGCTATTTCTCAACTATCAGTATTTACACAGGCCTCACAAAAAGTATATTTTGCAGTTCTTAACTTATGTTTTAAGTCTGATCTCCATCTTCTCATCTCGTAAAGGGAGTTTGTTTATTTTTCTATAGGCCAACTAAGGGACACTTTTTCCTTTTAATCTGTTCTTTCCAAAGATACAAATTGGGTATTTGTTTCAGGGTGAGAGAACTCTCTTTAAGAAAGTCCTAAAGGCAGGGGAACCTGGGGGGGCCAGTCAGTGGAGTGTTTGACTCTTGGTTTCGGTTGAGGTCATTATTTCAGATCATGATCTCAGGATCATGACTTCAGGTAATGAGACTGAGCCCTGCATGGCGTCTGTATCAGGCTCTGCACTGAGTGTGAGTCTCCCGACAGATTCTCTCTCTCTCCCTCCCCCTTTGCTCCTCCTGGTCTTTGTGCTCTCTCTCTCTCTCCCAAGCAAATAAATAAAATCTTAAGAAAAAAAAAAAAATCCTAAAGGCCGTATGTGACAAACCCATAGCTAACACTGTACTAAATGATGAAAGACTAAAAGGTTTTCCTCTAGGATCAGGAACAAGATAAAGTAGAATTGCTTACTCAGCAAGTAGGACTCAACAAGGATCAGGAATTCAACAAGTAGAGTTACTTACTCTGGCAACTTTCTTTCAACATAGTACTGGAAGTCCACAAAATGCAATTAAGCAAGAAAAAGAAATAAAAAGCATAGAGATTGGAAAAGAAGTAACAATGCCTCTCTTTGTGGATGACGTGGTATTATACATAGAAAATCCTAAAGACTGCAGCAAAAAACTGTTAGAGCTAATACTTAAATTCACTAACATTGCAGGATACAAAATCAGCAAACCAAAATCAACTGGGTTTCTTTACACTAATAATAAACTATCAGAAAGAAAAATTAAAAAAAACAACCCCAATTACAACTGTATCAAAAGGAATGAAACAACAACAACAACAACAACAACAACAAAGAATAAAATCTTAGGAATACCTTAACCAAAGAGATGAAAGACTGGACGCCTGGGTGGCTTAGTCCGTTAAGTGTCTGCCTTAAGTTCAGGTCATGATCTCAAGGTCCTGGGATCAAGCCTCACATGAGGATCTCTGCTCAGCAGGGAGCCTTCTTCACCCCTCTCCTCACCAACTGCCTCTCTGCCTACTTGTGATCTCTCTCTTTGTCAAATAAATTAATAAAATCTTAAAAAAAAAAAAAGAGGTGAAAGACTTGTTAACTGAAAAGTATTAAGACATTGTTGAAATTGAAGACACAAATAACTGAAAAGATATTCTGTGCTCATGGATTAGAAGAATCAATATTGTTAAAATGTCCATACCACTCAAAACAAAAATGCAGATTCAATGTAATCTCTATCAAAATTCCAATGACATTTTTTATAGGGATAGAATAAACAGTGATAAAATACAGAACCATAAAAACCTCTGAATAACCAATGCAATCCTGAGAAAGAAGAACAAAGTTAGAGATGTATAACTTCTGATTTCAAACTATATTAGAAAGCTATATCAGTCAAAACAGTATGGTGTTGGTATAAAAACAGACACATAGATCACTGGAACAGAATAGAGAGCCCAGAACTGAACTCATGAATATATGGTCAACTCATTTACAACAAAGAAGCCAAGAATATACAATGGAGGGGGGAAACAGTGTCTTCAATGAATGCTAAGGGGAAAATTGGACAGCTACATGCAAAAGAATGAAACTGGACCACTGTCTTACACCATGCATAAAAAATCAGCTAAAAATGGATTACAGACTTGAATGTAGGCCATAAAGCTACAAAACTCCTAGAAAAAAACAGAGGTGGTAAATTCCTTGACCTTGCCTTTGGCAATGATTATTTGGATTGATGCCAAAAGCAAAAACAACGAGAGGAAAAATAAACAAATGGGACTCTACCAAGCTAAAAAGCTTCTGCAAAGCAAAGGAAACCATGAATAAAATGAAAAGGCAACCTACTGAATGGGAGAAAATATCTGCAAAGGATAAATCCGTTAAGGGGCTAATATCCAAATTATAAAGGAATTCATACAACTCAATAGCAAGAAAAACAATCTAATTAAAAATGGGCAGAAGAGCTGACACATTTTCTGAAGATATACAAATGGCCAACAGGTACATGAAAAGGCTCTCCACATCACTAATTATCACATAAATGCAAATCAAACCTCATTGAGCTATCACCTCACATCTGTTAGAATGGCTATTATCAAAAAAAATAAGTGTTGGTGAGGGTAGGAGAAAAAAATGTGGATTCCTCAAAAACTTGAAAATAAAACTACCATATGATCCAGCAATCCCATTCCTGGGTATTTATCTGAAGGAAACAAAAATCACTGTCTTGAAGAGATATACTCATCCCTATGCTCACTGCAGCATTATTTAAGATAGCCAAGACATGGAAACAGCTTAAAGTGTCCAACAATGAATGAATAGACAAAGATAACATGTAATTATATACATATGTGTATGTGTATATATATATGTATATACAATGGAATGTTATTCCACCATTAAAAAGAAGGAAATTCTATTTGCAACAACATGGATGGGACATCAGGA
Organism: Mustela lutreola; assembly: GCF_030435805.1. Lineage (NCBI taxonomy): Eukaryota > Metazoa > Chordata > Mammalia > Carnivora > Mustelidae > Mustela > Mustela lutreola. Next base: position 96,094,998 of record NC_081297.1, read on the forward strand.
CATTATGCTAAGTGAAATAAATTGAACAAAGAAAAGACAATTCATGATCTTACTTAAATGTAGAATTTAAAACAACAACAAAAAATGACAGCAGACGGGTGGTTGCCGGGGTGGGGGTGGGTAGGCAAAATGAATGAAAGTGGTCAAAAGATATAAATTTCCAGTTATAAGATAAATAAGTCCTGGAGATGTAGTGTAAAGCATGGCAACTATAGTTAACAATACTATATGGTATATTTGAAACATACTAATAGAATAAGTCTTGAAAATTCTTTTCATAAGTAAAAGCAATTTGTAACTATGTTTGGCAATGGATGTTAAGTAAGTTTATTGTGGTAATTAGTTTACAATATATACATATACCAAATCATTATGTTGTATATCTAAAACTAATATGTCATATGTCAATTAGAGCTCAATTAGAAAATTAAATGCCAAAAAAATTCATTTAGATACGAAGTCCAAATTGCTAAAGGTATACCTATTGCAATGTGACCCTAAACTAATAAGTCTTTTATGTCCTTAATCATGGACACAAAAGGCATCCCCAAAGAGTGCAAAAGATGGAACATACTTCCCATCACCCTGAGCAGCCCCCCGCCCCCCCAGGACCCAGAGTTATTTCCAAACATAGCTTTTGTGGTTTTTTTGTTTATTTTTTGTTTTTTGGCTTTAAAAAAAAATTTTTTTTAGCAGGGGAGGGGCAGAGGGAGAGAGAGAATCTTAAGCAGGCTTCATGCCCAGAAAGGAGCCATGGGGGAGGCCCGATCTCACAACCCTGAGATCATGACTTCAGCCAAAATCAAGAGTCTAACGCTTAAATGACTGAGCCAGCCAGGAGACCCCCAAAGATAGCTTTTGGATCAAAGACCTTCATTATCACAAATAGTAAGGAAACTCTGGTCTTCCACAAAGGTGAGATACCTTTATTTATTTATTTTTAAACATTTTTTATGAGAGAGAGAGCACGTGCAAGCAGGCGGGGAAAAGGCCAAAGGAGAAGGAGAGGGAAAATCCTCAGCAGGTTCCACGTTCAGCGCAGAGACCACTGAGGGTGTCAACCTCACAACCCTGAGATCACGACATGACCGAAATCAAGCGTCAGATAATGAACCGACTGAGCCACCCTGGTGCCTCAATAAAGTTGAAATGCTTTTAATCACAGGCCTGCTAGTCTGTCACATGGAATAGGTTATACTGGGGTGGGATTCTTTTTCCTGGACAAACAAGCAAATGAAAGGAAAAATGACAAAGTCCTCACATGGACTGGGACCTCTCGTTAAGACAAATTCCCCTGTGGGGCACCTGGGTGGCTCAGTGGGTTAAGCCTCTGCCTTCGGCTCAGGTCATGATACCAGGGTCCTGGGATTGAGCCCCACATCACGCTCTCTGCTCAGTGGGGAGGCTGCTTCCCCCTCTCTCTCTGCCTGCCTCTCTGACTACCTGTGCTCCCTATCTCTCTGTCAAATAAATAAATAAAATCTTAAAAAAAAAAAAAAAAAGACAAACTCCCTGGAAAGCTGGAATGGTTGGACAGGCAATGTTACCTATTCACTTTATATACTGGGTTTCCTAGTTACCAGCTGCAGATCTGACAACCAGCGCAACACCCCCGGTCCCCAAGCTGTCAGAGACCAAGTCGAGTACCTCAAGCTCTCAAGACACAGAACAAAATGGAAGAAGACCCTCTTATAATTTTCCTCTTCCAAAAAAAGATACACAAGAGGAGGCTAAGTGTTAATAAGTGATGGGCACTCAAAATTAAACTGACAAGAGTCATAATCCAAAGAACGAACTCTGATTTTTACCTTTTGCTAACTCTGTCAGAGGTGCTAGATCCTGTCTGCAGCCTCTGGAGCACTAGGGTTTCCCAGGCATCCCCTCCACGGTTGCCAAAATCGTAGAAGAGGAAAATTGTTTTCCCTTGTCTCCTTCTCGGTTCACTGGCTGGATACCCAAATCAAACTAATAAGAAATGGATTTGCAAGAGGAAAAATAATTTAAATATGTAAGTATGTGCAATTGTTCATTAAGAAATGAAAACTCAAGGAGACAGCCTATAATTGAAACTTATATACCATCCTAGGCTAAGCCAAGGAAAAGGGGTTTTGGCCTGCTGGCCAGGAAGGACAAGTTACAGGAAGGTGAGGGGGAACGAATGTCTCCTAAATGAGGGTTGTCTTATTACGTGGGTAAGAATTTTCTCTGTAAATATCTCTGTTCCTAGAAGGTGACACTTTTACAAATAGAAATTTCCTTTACAGGGGCCCCTGGGTGGTGTGGTCAGCTAAGTGCTTTCAGCTCAGGTCATGATCCGAGGGTTAGGTACTCAGGGTTGTGAAATTGAGTCCCACATCAGGCTCCACGCTCAGCAAGGAGTCTGCTAAATTTCTCTCTCCCTTTCCCTCGGCTCCTCCCTATTTTCTCTCTCTCTTCTCAAATAAATAAATAAATCTTTAAAAACAATGCATTTCCTTTATAAATGTAAATTTCCTTTATCAGTTAGGCAGTTAGGGGAAGTATGAAACTCTTCCTGCTTCTGCCACTTCTCAATGCCTTTAGCTCAAAATAATCCATGTGCCAAAGAAGTGTATGTTGGGGGAACATATTTCGGTACCCCCCAACTTCTTGTTCTGCTCTAGCCACCAATGTGACAGGCAGCTCTGCTAGGTTCTGATAGACTTCATGTGGACCAACCCAGCAGTATCTTGCCTTGTATTCACACTGTGTACCCGCTGTCTTGTGGCTGGGGGTGTTCTCATGGGTCCTAAGACTTGCTTGTGCGTTGGGGCGCCTGGGTGGCTCAGTCTGTTAAGCATCGGACTCTGGATTTCAGCTCAGGTCTTGATCTCAGTGTTGTGAGATCAAGACCCAGGTTGGGGTGGGGCTCTGCACCAGGCGTGGAGCCTGTTTAAGACTCTCTCTCTTCCTCTGCTCTCCCCTCCTCCCTGTCTAATAAACAAGCAAACAAACAAAGATAGCTTTTATCTTTCCTTTGAAATCTGATTCCAGTAGGAAAAAAAAAAAAAAAGACTTCCTTGTGTGTTGGGGTACTTGGATGGCTCAATCAGTTAAGTGTCTGCCTTTTGGTTTCGGCTCAGGTACTGATATCAGGATCATGAGATCAAGCCCCACATTGGGCTCTGCACTCAGCAGAGAGTCTGCTTGAACCCTTCTTACCCTTTCCCTCTGCCCCTGCCCCCAATGCTTGCATATACTCTCTCCCTCTCTCTCTCAAATAAATAAATTAATTAATTAAAAAAAAAAAAAGACTTGTTTGTGTGCAAAGACACAAGGTAATGCCCTGTAGGGTAAACCTCTGACCAAAGAGATAGAGCTGTCCTTGAAAAAGCTCTTCCCTCATTCTATCCAGACAGAGTGTCCCGAGATACATTTATACATACAGCTTCTCAGAGATGGTCAGGCGAGATCAAGCGATCAGTTGCCCTTGATACCATGCAGCGGCTGGCACTGGGAGAATATGTCACTTTGTATTGGCTGTCCCTCCTTAACTGACTCCCTCATGCTGTCCTGAGATTGTACTGACTAATTCTATAGGGAGGCATATGGTTTTCCTGCAGGCTCTGCTTCAGGGAAAGCCAGATTAAGACAGGCTTCTTAAACAAATAACCTCTCAGTGCCTCAGTTTATCATTCGATAAATGTAAGTTAAAACAAAAGCCCCTTATGGGGCTGAACAGTAAGCAAATCGATCTATGTAATGCTCTTAGTAAAGTGCCTGATACCCAGGATGTGTCACACATGTGCTAATTTTATTATGATAGATTCCCAGTGCATTGTTGAGCCACTGAAGAATTCTAAGGAGACTATTGTGACCTGGTTGACATTTTAATAAGTTCTCCCTTGTGCCCATGTGGGAAATAGATTAGAGGGAGACAAGAAAACATGTGGAGAGACACCTGTGAGACCATTGCAATAGTAAGGAGAAGAGATTTTAGATTTTAATAATGTAGAATTGAGTGGTAGCAGTAGAAACCAATAGAAGTGGACTGATTCAAGAAATATGTCAGAAGTAGAACCTGCAGAACTCTAAAAATAGATCAGACACAAAAGTGAGGGAAAAGGAGGACAACCTAAGAAATATACGGCTCTTCCTGCCACATGGAGGATATGGTGTGAAGCTGGCCCTTTCTCTCCAGATATGAAGTCAATTCCCCTCCATCCTTATATGAAGATTTAATATTCTTCTTTCGCTGGGATTGTCTTGCTGAAAATCTTGCCTGTTCTTCACTCACTCCTCCAACGACTGCCACCAAAACAGTATTGTCTACTGCTGATTTTTACCTGTGACCCCTTCCTGTGGCCCCTGAGATGGAGTCTTATGGTAGAGAGCTTTCATGTTGTGCTCTCTCGAATTGCCGACCTCTCTTCCCAAGTCTCCAGCTCATTCACCTCAACTCAGATACCCACAGCCTCACCTACTCCTAAGACGCCATTTTCTTTCTTTCTTTCTTTCTTTCTTATTTTTTTTAAAGATTTTATTTATTTATTTGACAGGCAAAGATCCCAAGTAGGCAGAGAGGCAGGCAGAGAGAGAGAAGGAAGCAGGCTCCCTGCTGATGTGGGGCTCAATCCCAGGACCCTGGTATCATGACCTGAGCTGAAGGCAGAGGCTTTAACCCACTGAGCCACCCAGGAGCCCTAAAACGCCATTTTCATTCCAGTTGGCTGTATTCTTTCTCCACCTTTCTTCATTCAGTCTTAACTCCCTCACTGAATGCCCTCAGCAACAGAAAAATTACCCTTGACTTCTCAAGACAATCCTGTTTATCCCTACTCACCCTCGTTTCAGTAAAAGTCAATGGACCCTTCTGGTTGTTGAGGCTAAAATCCTTGGAGTCTTTCTACATACTTTCTTTTCTCTTACCCCACATTCAATTTCTCTGTAAATCTTGACTTGTACCTTCAAATTATATCCCAAGTTCAAACTCTTCTCACCACCACAGCTCCCAGCCTGGTCCAAGTCACTGTATCCTTCCTCTGGATAATTTCAATAGTTTTTCACTGGTCTCTCTGCTTCTGCCCTTGCTCCCTGAAATCTGTGCACAAGACAGTGGCCTGGGGGATCCTGTCAGAACATTCAGATCATGTTATTCTTCTGATCAACACCTTTCAGTGGTTTACCCATCTCCCCCAAAGTAAAATCAAGTGTCTTTAACCCTTCCTAACATCTGGCCCAATTTCCTCTGATCCTACCTTCGACTAGACTCCATTCATTCCACTGCAGCCTCATGACCACCCTTGCTGTCTCTCAGGTACACCAGGCATGCCCCCAACCCAGGACCTTTCACTCACTCTTCCTCTGGATGGACAGGTGATCACCCTAGATCCCTCGGTGGACAATTCTTTCACCTCCCTCCTGCCTTTGCTCAGACTCTACCTGCTCAGGGAGGTCTTCCTGACTATCCTCCATCTTCACCAACAATGACCCACCCTCTTTCCCTCCCTAGGTTACTTTTCTCCAGGACCATCCTACCATATTATGTATATCAACCCCAGATGAAAGGCACCCAGTTCCCATCCTCTGCCCATCCTCTGTTCTTACTTACCAACCAGCTAAATTTCCTGTGAGCAGAAGCAGAGTGGAGGTGGCAGGGATTTTCCAAGTGACTCCCTCCTCATATTTTAAGATAATTTGGGGTTTTCTCAGTTCAGTTTCTATCAATCGCATATATAGTTTTATTACCTACGTTCTGTCAACTAAAAAATATCAGAGCGCCTGGGTGGCTCAGTTGTTAATCGTCTGCCTTGGGCTTAGGTCGTGATTCTGGAGTCCTGGGATGGAGCCCTGCATCAGGCTCCCTGCTCCTCTGGAAGCCTGCTTCTCCCTCTCCCACTCCCCCTGCTTGTGTCCCCTCTCTCGCTGTCTCCCTCTGTCAAATAAATAAATGAAATCTTAAAAAAAAAAATCATTCTACATTAACTTCACGATAACATGACCCCAAGTTATACACCAGTGAGTCTTTACAGGCCTCCTTTGGTTTTACCAGTTTGCTTGCTGTCTGTATCCTGTCCATAAAGACAGGAATTTTTATCTCTGGCACTTAAAACACACCTGGCACATAGTAGGCCATCAATAAGCATGTGAATTACTGTTGAGTGAGGGGAATGGCGCATGCTCCTGACATATACTATACATGACCCCCCTGTTTTCAGAAACTAATAGAAACAATTTCTTAATCATAATGTCAACAAGACCATAACCTAAAATTCATACCTAACACTTCAGCTGACTATAAAATACCTTCACACACATTCTTTTGATTTTCACAATAACTTTATATTCCAGTTTTTCACAGGAAGCCTAATCTGAGAGAAATAAGGTGTTTTATTCAGAAGTCATGGGAAAAGCAGTTTTAAGGAGATTGAGAGATTTGCTCCAAGTCCACGCTAGAGAACCAAGATTCAAACTTGTGTTATCTTGACCGCAAATATGAGGCAATTTACATTCCAATATCCCAACACTTTGGATCTGTATGGGATCACTTGCCTACATATTCCTCGACTCTATCAGGAACATCTGTCTACTCTCTCTGGCCAACTAGGCTCGGGACTCAAAATCCAGTTGATCAGGTTTGCTTCAGTTCTTAATAACCTTGCTAACCTAGCAAAAGCGGGGCTGGCTGAATGGCTCTGCCTTGTTGAAAAACCAGGATTAGGTAGTCAGAAAACACATGTTTCCAATACGGCCCATCTGCAAAAATATGGATAAAGATTCAGGCTGTAAAAACCTGGAACCAAAAACTATAAATCTCAGTTTATCTAGAATTGTATGAAGATAGGGACTTAATCAGGTTTTGGTCAAATCGTTTAAATATATCCTCCTGTGGCCTTTACGTTACCATGTTCTCTTCAAGAAATAGTTTTTCTCATTTCTTCTCAATTCTGAGAAAGTCTTGTGTTTTAAGCAGGGTCCAAATCTTCGTATAAATGGCTATTGAGGACCTACTACTTAAAAGGCACAAGGCTATCTCTTGTTTTCCTGTTCATCCATAAGCAAGTGTTTAGCTTTCTTTGTAAACATTCATTTCTCTCACTCACCTATCTCTCCTCTTTCTTTTTCTCCCCCATCTTCCACAACCCACTCCCATTCACAGAAAATTCATAATTATTAAGGGCTCACTTCGTTTTTTTCTTCCCTTTTGGCTTCTCTCACTTCAACTACAGACTGCTTAGAGTTCAAAATCCATTCCTTTGTACTATCACAGATTGTAAATATTCAAAAGCTGGTGACTAAGGGAAGGGAGAGGAACCCCATTCATGATTTGAACCAGAGCAAGGGAGCAGATGCTATCAAATGCCCCATTTTAATGGCCTATGAGAAACATGACTCAAACCGGTTTGGGTGCAGTCTGCACACATCAGAGAGGAGGAGAAGGACTGCTGAGTTGGCAAAGGGGTTGTAAATAAAAGCTGACTTTGGTTTGGCACCTGTAATTACACCCAAGCCATAGCTTGCATTTTGATTGTCTCGAAAGAAAGAAAGAAAGAGGAAGAAAGAAAGAGAGAGAAAGGAAGGAAGGAAAGAATGAAGGAAGAAAGGATGATAAGAAAGGAAGAAGATAGGAAGATTAATTTTTTTTCTTAATGGAATAGACTCATATTATTTCCTTATAGAATTTATTTTAACCTGGAACTTTGTTTTCCAGAGGACATCTATTAAAATGGTAGGGGAAAATGGTGTAATTACTTAGACTCTCATAGTAAATGTCTCGCAGGTTTTATAGGAACCATTAATTCCAATACTGAATTAAAATTTGAAGTGATTAGAGGAGAAAAAAATCCCTCTGCTCAAATCTGCATGTCATATCTAGAACTAGTGTTTGGTTAGAAGTTACTAGGTACAAAATATGTTGAGTACTGTAGAGAAGAAAATAATTTTTTTCCTCTACTCTTCCTCTACTCTTCTACTCTACTCATCTGGCTGCCCACCCTCCCAAACTGAACTAACAAGAAAAAGATTAACAAGAGGAAAAAAACTAGATTTCTTTACACACACACACACACACACACAGAGGTATATGGGAGTTCACAAAGAAATGAAAGTGTAAGGCGGTGGTCAGATGATTAATGTTTATACATCATCTTAGGTGAAAAAGAGGAAAAGGAATTTTGAACTTCTGGGAGGAGGAAGAAAGTTGTGGGCTGTTGAGGGGAGGAAATACATGGTAAACAGGTTTATCTTCTTATGCAGATAAGAGTATCTCAAGTGATAAGAGTTGTCTTTTGGAGTAGCTTTTCTGCATCTGCTGGTTCTCAACTACCTTTAGATCATAATTATCTATGTGCCAAATAGGCATATTTCGGCATGGTGTATTCTGGTACATGGCGGTATTAATGGTTAACGCAGAAAAAAGGTCCTGTCCTCAAGGAACTTCATAGCCTAAAAGGAAAATAAGATGTATGAAAATAACTATAGCACAAAGCAGAAGTGCTTTGATAGATGTAAAAAGTGCTGTAGATGCTAAAAAAGAAATGTAGAATTTGCTGCTATTTAAGAGATTTTAGGTTTTGTAAAGAAGGTGACACCTTAAGAGCAGGTAGAATTTTCATCTCCGAGAAGTGAGGAGAAAAATGGCAACCACAGGGACAGGAAACTTCAAGAAGTGTTTTGTGATAGGTGAATAGTCATGTTTGGTTGAAGGGTATGTTAGGAGAAATGAATTGGAGGAGAAAGCAAGTACCAAGTCATAGGGTATTTGAGGCAGTTTGAGATGTTTCATTTTTATTCTAGAAGTCCTAAGGAACCTCTGAATGTTATTGAAAAGAAGGTTGACATAATCATAATAAGTTCTAGAAAATTCTTTGATATCAGGTGGAGAATGATCAGAGGAGGTGAAACTTGAGTCTGGGAATATAGTAAGGAAACCATTATGTAACCTAGGACCTGGACAAGGTGAAGAAAATGACATATAATATAGGAAGTAAGTTCGGAGGTTGAATCCACATGATTTGGCAACTGCTTAAGTGCTTAACTACATGCTCAGGAGAAAGGGAAACATGTGGTAAGAGGAAACGTCTTAAGTTAGGATTTTATAAGTGACAGAAGCCCAACTTGATTCACCCAAGAAGTTAAAAAGGAGAATTTATTTGCAAAATTAGGTTAGTAACCTAACTTTGGGAATGTTAAAAAGGAGACAGCAGTTCCCAAATGGAGTCACTTGTGCTAAACCCTATGTCAGCAAACCTTGACTTAATACCATTTGTCTTAAGAAGGCAACCTTCAGGTCGCCTGGGTGACTTAGTGGGTTAAAGCCTCTGCCTTCGGCACAGGTCCTGGGATCAAGCCCCGACTTGGGCTCTCTGCTCAGCCACAAGCCTGCTTCCCTTCCTCTCTCTCTGCCTGAAACAATGTATTCTTTGCTCATAATCTCCCTTTTCGCCCCCTTTCCTCCTTTAAAAAACCTTCCCTTTTCTACAGCTTGGGGGAGAGGAGGTTCCTTTTTATTGCTAGATGGGATGCTGCCCAACTCCTGAATAACTGAATAAAGCCAATTAGATCTTTAAATTTACTCAGTTGGGTTTTTGTTAATTTAATGGGAAGGACAGAAATAGAGTCAAGCACAGACAATTGAGTCAAGGTCTCAGATCATTCTTCCTCCATATCCTCTTTTGAATGTAGCCTTTATTCTTCTCTACTACAGAGAGGCTCTCTCCATGCCTCTGTGGATCATCACCACAGCTGAGCACCTGTAAAAAGATGGCGTCTTCTCCTGGGCCAGTTTGGGCTTTTCTAGGGATGGTCACTGATGGAAAGGCTTGAGTCATGTATCCATCTCTTGGACCAGTCACTGGATCGGACATCCAAGCTGCTGGTTTTGGCAGCCCCCACTAGAAAATCACAGCTGGGGCTATGAGAAACTACTGGAGGCATAACAGAGGGGAATTTCTTGAGTGTGGAGACATCTCAGCTACCTCAGTGGGGACATAGCCAAAGGACAGAGGGATACAAATTGTGACAGGGGTTCTGGGATCATGTTTGAGAAGATGATATCTGCAAGAGATAAAGAAATGGATTTGAGTAAAGTAGCCCATTTAAAAAAAAAAAAGTCTTATTTTTAAAGTATATCAGGCCATCCATGTGGCATTGTGTGGGAGGCCCTTAGAAATTGGGTTATTTAGGGGCGCCTGGGTGGCTCAGTCAGTTAAGTATCTGCCTTAGCTCAGGTCACGATCCTGGGGTCCTGGGATTAAGAGCTCCACATCGGGCTCCCTGCTCTGTGGGGAGTTTGCTTCTTTCTCTCCCTCTGCCTGCTGTTCTTCCAGCTTGTGCTCGCTCTCTCTTTCTCTTTTACTGCCAAATAAATAATAAAACCTTCTTTAAAAAGAAATTGTGATATTTAGTTTTTAGGAGAAATTGGTTTTGAAACTATAGATTTGGAAGTCATTAGCACATAGGTTACAATGAAGCTAAAGGGATAAGATTGTTCAGAGAAAGTACTCAGAGAGGAGGTTGGAGGGCAGAATCTGGGAAATTTACATCATTTTAATTGTGGACCTACGGGGATAAAATGACAAAGTAGAGGAGCACCTGTGTAGCTCAGTTGGTTAAGCATCTAACGCTTGGTTTCAGCTCAGTTCATGATCTCAGGGCCCTGGCATCGAGCCCCTCATCAAGTTCCATGTTCAGTGTGGAGTCTGCTTGAGGATTCTCTCCCTCTCCTTCTGCCCCTCTTCCCACTCATGCACTCTCTTTCTCTCTCTCTCTAAAATAAATAAGTAAATCTTTAAAAAAAAATGGCAAAGCAGACTGGGAATGAGATATCAAATAACTGTTCAAGGAAGGGAAATGGGTAAGAAAGTATTAAAAAAAAACCCAAGAGTTATTTTCAGGTTCCATTTTATCTTCTTTGAAGTAGACAAGTTATTTCTGGAACTCCTATTATGGTTAGTGCTCTTTGTCAGGGCACAAAGGGAGATAGAAAAGAGACAGAAGGCATAGGGTGCCTGGGTGGCTCAGTCATTTAGGCATCTGCTTTCAGCTCAGGTCATGATCCTGGAGTCCCAGGATCAAGTCCCGGGTCGGTCGGGCTCCCTGCTCCATGGGGAGTCTGTGTCTCCCTCTGTCTCTCCTCTTGCTCCTTCTCCCTCTCTCTCTCGCTCACCCTCTCTCTCAAATAAATAAATAAAATCTGAAAGAAAGAAAGAAAGAAAGAAACAAACAAACAAACAGAAGATATGGATCCTGGGTGCCTAGGTGGCTCAGTTGGTTAAGCAACTGCCTTCAGCTCAGGTCATGATCGTGGAGTCCTGGGATCAAGTTCCACATCGGGCTCCCTGCTCAGCAAATAAATAAAATCTTAAAAAAAAAAAAAAAGATACAAACAGAAGACTATTTGAGAATGTGAAAATGAGGTAGGGACAAAAATGGCTATGGCTGGCCAGCACACTGATAATATTTGTCCCATTTGCTGCCTTTGGCGTATGCACCAGAAGTCTCCATGAGAGAATGAGGGGAAGAACTGAATGTGATAACCCATGAAAGCATTTGCTTGTCAGCTCGTTTTAACTGAAAATTACATAAGGGACATACTGCCTAATGAATAAACGAGTGATTTCAAAGAACGATCGCCCTCCTGGCTCAGAACAGGGCTAGGCTGGAAAATATCATGTAATCATTGTTGCTATTTAAAGAAAACAATCCTCTTGTCAGTTTGGGTAATAATTCATTTTGTTTAGACTTTCTTTTTTCCAACTGAGTTTCTCTAGGGAATGATAGCAAATCAGTAAGAGGTCCTCATGTAGTGAAAGGGTCACTGTATAAGAAGGTAGGAAACCAAGATATGAATTATGAACACCACTTTCTCCTGTCCTGGCCTCTGCCCCGCTGTGCATACAAACTTGTACATTCCAGCTCTGCATCCTTAAAAAATAAATCACTTAATCTCTGTGTTTCAGTTGTCTCAACTAAAAAAAAAAAAAAAAAAAAGGGAATGATAATACTTCATTGGCCCAAGGACAGGGATCTGTGGATGACTTCTTGAGTTTCCTTCTGCTATGGTATGATCTCTCATTCATGGGACATGTGTGCAAGGGATACAAGGCTAAAAGGATTTTAGTTTTCCTGTCTTCAAAGAGCCTACTGTCTGGTTTGGGGAAACAGGGATCATACAATTACAATTTGACACAAAAGTGCTATCATGGGATGCAGCTGAGATATACAGAGGGCTATGAGGACTAGGATCCCATGTCAGTCCAGGGAAGTTAGGGGACTTCCTTAGAGGAAGTAACACTTGAGTTGAGCCTAAAAGGGGTTTCCATGCCAACAAAGAGAAGAGGGGTTCCAGGCAGAGATAAGAGGGCATGGCTTTTTTTGGTTTGGTTTAGTTTTTTAATGCTTTTATGTATTTATTTGAAGGGGTGGAGAGCAAGCCCAGGCAGGGGGAGGGGCAGGGAGGAGAGAATTCAAGCAGACCCTGCGCTAAGCTCAAAGCCCCATGTGGGACTCCATCCCATGACCCTGAGATCATGACCTGAGCTGAAACCAGGAGTCCATAAGCTTAACCATCTGAGCCACCCAGGTGTCCCAGCACATGATTTTAAAAGAAGATGCATTTTGAGGATGAACAGAAATTAAATTCATATTACTAGGATATAAAGAACAAAGAATGAAGCTAGTGAAAATTCAGGACTGCACACACAGACACACCACTAACCAAAGCAGTTACTGAGCCCTCACTGGTTGAAGGGCATCCAGGGGTCCCCACTCCTTACCCATAGGGGTTATATCCTAAAACCCCTGTGGATGCCGGAAACCATGGATAGCACCCAACCCTATATGCTACGTTTTTTCCTAAACCTATATATATATACATATATAAACATATATATGTGTGTGTATGTATGTATGTATATATATATATATATATATAGCGTCCAGCCTAGAACACCCGAGGTTGAGACTATGGCCAATAAAGGAGTATATATATATATATATATATATACATATATATATATGTATATATATATACACCTATGATAAAGTGTAACTTGTAAATAAGGTGTAGAATAAATAAACCAAGAATAAAATACAATTAAACAATACACTGTAATAAAGGTTACGTGAATACAGTCTTTGTCTGTCAAAGCTTATCATACTGTACTCATCCTGCTTCTTGTGATGATGTCAGATGATAAAATGCCTACATGCTGAGATGACATGGGTGAATGACGTAGGCAATGACATGTAGCGTTAGGCTGCTATTGACCTCCTGAGGAATTTCATCTGTAGGGGGATCCCCTGCTTCTGGACCACAGATGACCCTCCATGGGTAACTGAAATGCAGAAAGGGAAGCCCCAGGGAAGGAGGGATTACTCTGTGCTAGATGCTGGCCTCAGGAGGAATGACAGGATCTTGGAGAAGGGTTTAGGAAGGCTTCAAGCTAGAGTCAGAAAGAACAGAAATAAAGCTGTGAGAGAATCCAGTACAGGCACAGTAAAAGTCTATGAAAGACAGTGGCTTGGGGGAAACAGAGATTTAGGAGAGAGAATCAACCCTTCGTCTACTGAATAAGGCATAAGGAGAGAGAAGAGTAAAGGATCACGTCCAACTTTCCGACTTGGGAAACGGGGTGGACAATGGCGGTGTTTCCTGAGATAAGAGGTACTGAAACAGAAGCACGTTGGTGGTAAAACATGAATTTTGAGCACCCATGTCTTTCATCCCACTTTTGTTTTATGGATGCAATGTCATGCTCCGTATTTCTGAAGGTACTGAAGTACTTTTGTTTGTCTTCTGCTCATTTCTCACTCTTGCCTTTTGCAGACTCTGGAGTCTCTACTTGGTGAGTCTCTGGAGTCTTGACTCATTTCTGGGTTTATTCCAGACAGGGTGACTCCTTTATTGGCCATAGTCTCAACCTCGGGTGTTCTAGGCTGGACGCTATTTTGCTCTGATCACCAGTCACCTCTCTTCCCCCACCTCCTTACTTGCAGAACTTTGTTGGAATCTCTTTTCCTCTCATGGCTTCCGTCTTACTCTGTTGGGCTGAGTTGGGGAATGTCCACACCTTTCTACTTCTTTACTATGGTTTTAGTGTGTTTTTTTGGAAAAAGGTAAGTGGATATGTTCCATCTGCCATGTTCAACCTGAAGCTTCTGAATTTGATCTATGATAGGATATGTTTAGTAGCTATAGAACATCTAGGTAGAGATGTATAATAAGCAAATGGTTGTATGCATGGACTTGGAATTCAGGAGGCAAATCTAAATTATAGCTAAAGACCCAGAGTTACTGGTATAGAAATGATGGGTGGAGATGAGATCGCTTCAGGAAAGCACAGAGAATTAAAAGGGAATGGGAATTAAGCCTCATGCTAGGGACCATCAATACTTAAGATTATTGTTTTTAGGATACAATATTCCTAGTATTGTAGTTAGGGAGAATAACCATGGTGCAGAACTTTTCCCGTAGGGATGAGGAGGACTCAGATGGGCTCTGTGAGCTCAGGAAAGTTGCATTTAATATGCACTAAAGGTGTAAAAGCTGTATGAGATGAGTAAGTGTAACAGGGGTTGGATAGGAGTTCCTAAGATGGAGAAGATAATCAAGGGTGTCACTAGTTCTAGTTGATGCTATCTGACTCGTTTGGTGCTGGGCCCATTCTTATGAGCCTGCTGAGTGATGACTCCCATGATCTGCTCTCCCATTCTTTTCTTCTGGGAACATGGCTTAGATGCAAGTACCATTGTTCAATGAGATATGTCTTCATAGTTTCCACACAGTGGATATTGATCGAGGCCTTAAAATATGCCAGACTCCCCGTGAGGTGCGGGGGATATGAAAATACATCAGATAACATTCCTGCTCTCAAAGAACTCAGATGTATGCAGAGATTGTTCCTCGTGCTCCAGCTCAGTGTTGCTAAGTGCCATTACTTTATTAGCAAAGGGCTTGCCATTTGCTTTTAGGGGAAGTTTGGCCATCCCTCATATGGCTAGATATGGAAGGTCTTATTTTGGTGTCCAACACGACCATTTTGTGTCCCTGGGTCACAAAATGTTTGTTTGTTTGTTTGTTTTTAAGATTTTACTTATTTATTTGACAGACAGAGATCATAGAGAAGCAGGCAGAGAGAGAGAAAGGAGGAAGCAGGCTCCCTGCTGAGCAGAGAGCCCGATGTGGGACTCCATCCCAGGACCCTGGGATCATGACCTGAGCCAAAAGCAGAGGCTTTAACCCACTGAACCACCCAGGCACCCCAGGGTGGGGATTTTTTAAATCCATCTAAAGAGTAATAGAAAGTTGCCACTTGAATCCAACATAGCACAGGGTCTGGTGGACCACGAGCTTTCACTACAGGTTAGCTTATTTCTGTTTTTCATTTTTAGTATTAAAGTATTAGTCATATGGAAGGCTCCTAAGACACCACAAGGCCCAGGGCAATAGCACATATCAGAGAGGGCCAGTAAAAGAAAAGGTTGTTTGCCAGTAAATTTCAAGATAAACACAGTAGGCAAAGAAGTCATTGGTTTAAAAAAATACAATTAGTCGAAGAACAATCGTCTTCCTCACAAATGTCAATGTCCAAACCTAGATGAATTCTTTTAACCTGGAATTTTAGCTTCTGTATCTCTAATCTCAGTTTTTTTCTTTTTAAAAAATTCCTGTGATTTTTATCTCCAGGAGAGAAAGGGAAAAATAAATTAAGCAGAAAATAAAAATGTAGGTCGGTGAACGGGTGAGGAGTGAATTAATCTCAAGTATGGTGCTTTATTACTATTACTTAAACTAATTAAATTTGTAATTAACCCGATAATAGCAGTAATGGGATAAGAAGAAGGGAACTGGACCACTTCAGATGACTTTTCTAGCTGAGATGAAATTTCGATATTTATTTATTTGAGAGTGTGAGCGGGGAGCAGGGGCAGAGGGAGAGAGAGAGCACCTTAAGCAGGCTTATGCACAGCATGGAGCCCAGCATGGAGCCCAGCATGGGGCTGGATCCCATGATCCTGAGATCATGTCCTGAGTCCAAATCAAGAGTCCCACGAGCTTAATGGACTGAGCCACGCAGGCCCCCCACCCCCCAATTTTTGTATTTATTCATCCATTCAATCATTGATCCATCCAATCCACAAATGCACTCAGCATGTGCCAGGCATTGTGCTAGGTGCTGGGACTACCCAGATGAACTGGTCGCCTCCTTCTTCTTAGGGAGATATCCACTAATCAATCACTAGATGAATTCCCACCAAGGAAAGTTATAGGGGAGCATGTGGAAGATGAATGGTCCTGTGGCAGGTTGCTCTGGTTTTAGTCCAGTTAGCTGGTGCTGCCACCTGCTGGGAATTTTCTTTTCTACAGCTTTTAACCGGAGGCCTGGACAGAGAAATTAGAACGTCCTTGGTGGAGAAGGCTTCCATCTCTTCTCTTTACCTGCTATGCCAGGCACTTTTTCTCGATGCCTACACCTGTTCTTTTACCGCCCCCCCCCCCATTTCCCCCCATCGTGGCATCAACCCTAACTCTTCCAGAATTGCAGGCTCCTCGCTGGCTGGTGTGCTGAGTCACCGGCCCAGGATGCCTGTGGCAATTGCCTCACTTCTCTCTCTCCCCCTCCCAGTTCTGCTCCCAAACTTCTGTTTGAAGGATTTGGTCTTCTCTGGCCTTCCTCCCACTGCTGTGAGAGTTAGTTTCTTGCCAGAGCACTGGTGGTTGTATGCCTGGGTTGCTTAACAGGAGCAGGAAGAGGCCAAAGGCCTTGGCACCAAGCACTTCCACCCAATTTCTAACTTACTTCTGTGTAGGGGAGTGGCGTTGTGGGTGGGGGTAGTTTCCTTACTTCCTCATGAGTAGTCTGGTTCTGGTCCTCTGGGCTGCTTCAGAATGCTGAGCAGAAGTCGGGGCTCAGGGGATTCAGCATTAAATAGGTCATTTGCTTTGCATCATCAATTCTTGAAGTGAGTTAAATGCCTTCGGGGTGGTTTCATCATTAAAGAGGAGCCCAGCGGTACCAAGTCCACTACAGACTGCATGGCCTCTGGACTCATTTGGCCCTCCTTCCAGCCAGAGGGTTCCTATGAATTGCTAATATTTTGCCCAGAAAACACTGATCTACTTAATTCTTGGACCACTTGGCGTGGCACAAAATCATGGAGACCAAACTTTTTCTGATTGCTTGTCATCACATCAAAAATGATTCTGGATTCAAGTAGATCAGAAGGACTGTTGGAACATTAATCCTTTTGGGAAAAAATGCAATGCTTACTTTGTACTTTTTATCCTAAGTTCAGTCACAAAGTGGAAAATCTACTCAAGTGTACACACACATTATTTTTAGCTGACGGATACCGCCGCGAAAAGCTCCTCTGGAGGAACCCCACATCTGTCCTTCTTGACTCTGAAATTTTAAGAACATATCTGGAGCTCAGTGACATGCATTGCCAGGTGAGAAAGAAGGCCCGAGTAGACATGGCACTAAGCAATTTCACTACTGAATCTCTTTGCAGATACTCTAATTTCTTGGTTCTTCACTTTTCCTTTTTTAGCTTGACAGACCATCCCGTCAACTTCTCGAGCTCAGCCATCATTCTGATCTCTTCTCAGACTCCACTTTATCTTCACCTTTCCTCTCCCACACAGCCTGGAACACTCCATACTTGACTTGTGGTTAGAAACAGCCCAGCCCAGCCAGCACCAACTCCCTCTCCTTGATCCTGATCTGAGGCTCAGGTGATTTCCGTGAAAAACGTTAGTGTGGAACCTGGTAGGGTTTCCCAGCGCCCCATCAATGCTCCATCCAATAGGTAAATGCCTCCCACAATTAAGTTATGATGTCCAATGTGTGTTTTTTTTTTCCCTCTCTCTCTCTAAGTAAGCTCTACACTCAACATGGGACTCCAACTCACAACCCTGAGCTCAAGAGTCCCATGATCCACTAAGCCAGTGGGGCACTCCAAGTCTAATGTGTTCTCAAAAACAAAAGAGGACCTGAGGAAGGAGAATGAGGAAGCCTGAAGGTAGGGAGCAATAAGAAATGATTAGGCCAGAGACAAAGAGATCTGGAGGCATGAATGTGGGTGGTATGGGAAACAGGAAGGCGTGGGGGCATGGGGTACACAGCGAGTGGGGGTTAGGTAGAGAAACTCTCAGAGTAAGGGATATTAGCAGGGAAAGGGAACTTCGACTCCCTGGGCTGAAAGTGGGACTTGAAAATTAGGACTCAGAAACAGTCCAGCTCAAATCTTAATTCTTCAGTACATTCCACAATGTGAATGATTTATTTTAAGGCACTTCTCCCCTCCCCCCACCGCCCCCCCCCATTTCACTATAGTTCATCACTTTTACCAGAGGTGCAGAGTTAAGGGGAGACAGACAGGAGAGACGTGAAAGTCTAACATTTCAGAACGATATGCACTTTTTTATGGACACTTTTGAAAGTATAATTTGAAATGTAGTGCTAAACTGAGGGGATTTTTTCCCCTTCTCACATCAGTTTTTTCTTTTCACATTTTTGTTTTCTTGCTTAAAATATATTAGGAAATTAGAACATGCTCCTTGTTTCGAGTCAGATAGTACTGAAATCCATAAACCAAAAATAAGTGTTCTCCCCTCCTTCTTCAAAACTACCCATTAAAGAGCTGCTGATGGTTTGATGTATTATTTTCCATTTTCATAACATACATAAAAATCCCCATTTTTAACAAAAATAAAATAATAGACACTCACACCATAACTTGCTTTTTAAAAAATAATATATATTGGGGGACGTGGGTGGCTCAGTTGGTTAAGGGTCTGCCTTAGGCTTGGGTCATGATCTTGGGATTTTTCTTGGGTTTTTTCCATCGCCTCCATAATTAATTGTGCAATGAACAAATTTTTTTTCGTGTAGTAGGGGCAATATTTGGATATTTATGTGGGTTTTTAAAAAATTCTTTTTGCTTATCTCTTTTTTTCCCACCATTCAAGGAGTGTTAGGTTTTTTAGAACTAAAGATACAGTTTTAAAGTTCTTGAAAATAACTCTGGAAAGTCCATAGCCGAGAAAAGGGCCTTAAAAAGCTACGGCTTGAGGAGGAGTCAAGATGGCGGAGAAGTAGCAAGCTGAGACTGCTTCAGCTAGCCGGAGATCAGCTAGATAGCTTATCTAAAGATTGCAAACACCTGAAAATCCATCGGCAGATCGAAGAGAAGAAGAACAGCAATTCTGGAAACAGAAAAACAACCACTTTCTGAAAGGTAGGACCGGCGGAGAAGTGAATCCAAAGCGACGGGAAGATAGACCCCGGGGGGAGGGGCCGGCTCCCGGCAAGCGGCGGAGCAACCGCGCACAAAATCAGGACTTTTAAAAGTCTGTTCCGCGGAGGGACATCGCTCCAGAGGCTAAACCGGAGCGAAGCCCACGCGGGGTCAGCGTGGCCTCAGGTCCCGCAGGGTCACAGAAGGATCGGGGGTGTCTGAGTGTCGCAGAGCTTGCGGGTATTGGAACGGGAAAGCCGGCTACAGAGACAGAGCCGACAGTAAGCTCGCAGCTCCGTGTTACCTTGAACCGGTCGCAGGCTCGGTGAGCTCGGAGCGCGGCCGGAGGTCAGGCAGACGGGAGTAACTGGGCGCTGTTCTCTGAGGGCGCACTGAGGAGTGGGGCCCTGGGCTCTCGGCTCCTCCGGGCCGGAGACCAGGAGGCCGCCATTTGTATTCCCGTCCTCTGGAACTCTACGGAAAGCGCTCAGGGAACAAAAGCTCCTGAAAGCAAACCCGAGCGGATTACTCACCCCGGCCCCGGGTAAGGGCGGTGTAATTCCGCCTGGGGCAAAGACACTTGAGAATCACTACAACAGGCCCCTCCCCCAGAAGATCAACAAGAAATCCAGCCGAGACCAAGTTCACCTACCAAGGAGTGCGGTTTCAATACCAAGGAGAGCAGCAGAATTCCAGAGGAGGAGAAAGCCAAGCACGGAACTCATGGCTTTTTTCCTGTGATTTTTTTTAGTCTTGCAGTTAATTTAATTTTTTCTTTTTCATTTTTTTTTTTTTCTCGCCTTCGGGTAAAATTTTTTTTTTTTTTTAACTGTTACCTTTTTCTTTTTTAACGATTTTTTACTAGTTTATCTAATATATATATATATTTTTTTACATTTTTCTTAGGTGTTTTCTTTTTTAAAAAAAATTCTTTTCTTTTTTTTTTTTTTTTCTTTTTTCTTTCTTCCTTTTTGAACCTCTTTTTATCCCCTTTCTCCCCACTCACGATTTTGGATCTCTTCTAATTTGGCTAAAGCATATTTTCCTGGGGTTGTTGCCACCCTTTTAGTATTTTACTTGCCCCTTCATTTACTCTTATCTGGACAAAATGACAAGACGTAAAAATTCACCACAAAAAAAAGAACAAGAGGCAGTACCGAAGGCTAGGGACCTAATCAATACAGACATCGGTAATATGTCAGATCTAGAGTTCAGAATGACAATTCTCAAGGTTCTAGCCGGGCTCGAAAAAGGCATGGAAGATATTAGAGAAACCCTCTCGAGAGATATAAAAGCCCTTTCTGGAGAAATAAAAGAACTAAAATCTAACCAAGTTGAAATCAAAAAAGCTATTAATGAGGTGCAATCAAAAATGGAGGCTCTCACTGCTAGGATAAATGAGGCAGAAGAAAGAATTAGTGATATAGAAGACCAAATGACAGAGAATAAAGAAGCTGATCAAAAGAGGGACAAACAGCTACTGGACCACGAGGGGAGAATTCGAGAAATAAGTGACACCATAAGACGAAACAACATTAGAATAATTGGGATTCCAGAAGAAGAAGAAAGTGAGAGGGGAGCAGAAGGTATACTGGAGAGAATTATTGGGGAGAATTTCCCCAATATGGCAAAGGGAACAAGCATCAAAATTCAGGAGGTTCAGAGAATGCCCCTCAAAATAAATAAGAATAGGCCCACACCCCGTCACATAATAGTAAAATTTACAAGTCTCAATGACAAAGAGAAAATCCTGAAAGCAGCCCGGGAAAAGAAGTCTGTAACATACAATGGTAAAAATATTAGATTGGCAGCTGACTTATCCACAGAGACCTGGCAGGCCAGAAAGAGCTGGCATGATATTTTCAGAGCACTAAACGAGAAAAACATGCAGCCAAGAATACTATATCCAGCTAGGCTATCATTGAAAATAGAAGGAGAGATTAAAAGCTTCCAGGACAAACAACAACTGAAAGAATTTGCAAATACCAAACCAGCTCTACAGGAAATATTGAAAGGGGTCCTCTAAGCAAAGAGAGAGCCTACAAGTGGTAGATCAGAAAGGAACAGAGACCATATACAGTAACAGTCACCTTACAGGCAATACAATGGCACTAAATTCATATCTCTCAATAGTTACCCTGAATGTGAATGGGCTAAATGCCCCTGTCAAAAGACACAGGGTATCAGAATGGATAAAAAAACAAAACCCATCTATATGTTGCCTCCAAGAAACACATTTTAAGCCCGAAGACACCTCCAGATTTAAAGTGAGGGGGTGGAAAAGAATTTACCATGCTAATGGACATCAGAAGAAAGCAGGAGTGGCAATCCTTATATCAGATCAATTAGATTTTAAGCCAAAGACTGTAATAAGAGATGAGGAAGGACACTATATCATACTCAAAGGGTCTGTCCAACAAGAAGATTTAACAATTTTAAATATCTATGCCCCCAACGTGGGAGCAGCCAACTATATAAACCAATTAATAACAAAATCAAAGAAACACATAAACAACAATACAATAATAGTAGGGGACTTTAATATTCCCCTCACTGAAATGGACAGGTCATCCAAGCAAAAGATCAGCAAGGAAATAAAGGCCTTAAATGACACACTGGACCAGATGGACATCACAGATATATTCAGAATATTTCATCCCAAAGCAACAGAATACACATTCTTCTCTAGTGCACATGGAACATTCTCCAGAATAGATCACATCCTCGGTCCTAAATCAGGACTCAACCGGTATCAAAAGATTGGGATCATTCCCTGCATATTTTCAGACCACAATGCTCTAAAGCTAGAACTCAACCACAAAAGGAAGTTTGGAAAGAACCCAAATACATGGAGACTAAACAGTATCCTTCTAAAGAATGAATGGGTCAACCGGGAAATTAAAGAAGAATTGAAAAAAATCATGGAAACAAATGATAATGAAAATACAACGGTTCAAAATCTGTGGGACACAACAAAGGCAGTCCTGAGAGGAAAATATATAGCGGTACAAGCCTTTCTCAAGAAACAAGAAAGGTCTCAGGTACACAACCTAACCCTACACCTAAAGGAGCTGGAGAAGGAACAAGAAAGAAACCCTAAGCCCAGCAGGAGAAGAGAAATCATAAAGATCAGAGCAGAAATCAATGAAATAGAAACCAAAAAAACAATAGAACAAATCAACGAAACTAGGAGCTGGTTCTTTGAAAGAATTAATAAAATTGATAAACCCCTGGCCCGACTTATCAAAAAGAAAAGAGAAAGGACCCAAATAAATAAAATCATGAATGAAAGAGGAGAGATCACAACTAACACCAAGGAAATACAAACTATTATAAGAACATACTATGAGCAACTCTACGGCAATAAATTTGACAATCTGGAAGAAATGGATGCATTCCTAGAAACATATAAACTACCACAACTGAACCATGAAGAAATAGAAAGCCTGAACAGACCCATAACCAGTAAGGAGATTGAAACAGTCATTAAAAATCTCCAAACAAACAAAAGCCCAGGGCCAGACGGCTTCCCAGGGGAATTCTACCAAACATTTAAAGAAGAACTAATTCCTATTCTCCTGAAACTGTTCCAAAAAATAGAAATGGAAGGAAAACTTCCAAACTCATTTTATGAGGCCAGCATCACCTTGATCCCAAAACCAGACAAGGATCCCACCAAAAAAGAGAGCTATAGACCGATATCCTTGATGAACACAGATGCGAAAATACTCAACAAAATACTAGCCAATCGGATTCAACAGTACATTAAAAAGATTATTCACCACGACCAAGTGGGATTTATTCCAGGGCTGCAAGGTTGGTTCAACATCCGCAAATCAGTCAATGTGATACAACACATCAATAAAAGTAAGAACAAGAACCATATGATACTCTCAATAGATGCTGAAAAAGCATTTGACAAAGTACAACATCCCTTCCTGATCAAAACTCTTCAAAGTGTAGGGATAGAGGGCACATACCTCAATATCATCAAAGCCATCTATGAAAAACCCACCGCAAATATCATTCTCAATGGAGAAAAACTGAAAGCTTTTCCGCTAAGGTCAGGAACACGGCAGGGATGTCCATTATCACCACTGCTATTCAACATCGTACTAGAGGTCCTAGCCTCAGCAATCAGACAACAAAAGGAAATTAAAGGCATCCAAATCGGCAAAGAAGAAGTCAAATTATCACTCTTCGCAGATGATATGATACTATATGTGGAAAACCCAAAAGACTCCACTCCAAAACTGCTAGAACTTATACAGGAATTCAGTAAAGTGTCAGGATATAAAATCAATGCACAGAAATCAGTTGCATTTCTCTACACCAACAGCAAGACAGAAGAAAGAGATATTAAGGAGTCAATCCCATTTACAATTGCATCCAAAACCATAAGATACCTAGGAATAAACCTAACCAAAGAGACACAGAATCTATACTCAGAAAACTATAAAGTACTCATGAAAGAAATTGAGGAAGACACAAAGAAATGGAAAAATGTTCCATGCTCCTGGATTGGAAGAATAAATATTGTGAAAATGTCTATGCTACCTAAAGCAATCTACACATTTAATGCAATTCCTATCAAAGTACCATCCATCTTTTTCAAAGAAATGGAACAAATAATTCTAAAATTTATATGGAACCAGAAAAGACCTCGAATAGCCAAAGGGATATTGAAAAAGAAAGCCAACGTTGGTGGCATCACAATTCCGGACTTCAAGCTCTATTACAAAGCTGTCATCATCAAGACAGCATGGTACTGGCACAAAAACAGACACATAGATCAATGGAACAGAATAGAGAGCCCAGAAATAGACCCTCAACTCTATGGTCAACTAATCTTCGACAAAGCAGGAAAGAATGTCCAATGGAAAAAAGACAGCCTTTTCAATAAATGGTGCTGGGAAAATTGGACAGCCACATGCAGAAAAATGAAATTGGACCATTTCCTTACACCACACACAAAAATAGACTCAAAATGGATGAAGGACCTCAATGTACGAAAGGAATCCATCAAAATCCTTGAGGAGAACACGGGCAGCAACCTCTTCGACCTCTGCCGCAGCAACATCTTCCTAGGAACAACGCAAAAGGCAAGGGAAGCAAGGGAAAAAATGAACTACTGGGATTTCATCAAGATCAAAAGCTTTTGCACAGCAAAGGAAACAGTTAACAAAATCAAAAGACAACTGACAGAATGGGAGAAGATATTTGCAAACGACATATCAGATAAAGGACTAGTGTCCAGAATCTATAAAGAACTTAGCAAACTCAACACCCAAAGAACAAATAATCCAATCAAGAAATGGGCAGAAGACATGAACAGACATTTCTGCAAAGAAGACATCCAGATGGCCAACAGACACATGAAAAAGTGCTCCATATCACTCGGCATCAGGGAAATACAAATCAAAACCACAATGAGATATCACCTCACACCAGTCAGAATGGCTAAAATCAACAAGTCAGGAAATGACAGATGCTGGCGAGGATGCGGAGAAAGGGGAACCCTCCTACACTGTTGGTGGGAATGCAAGCTGGTGCAGCCACTCTGGAAAACAGCATGGAGGTTCCTCAAAATGTTGAAAATAGAACTGCCCTATGACCCAGCAATTGCACTATTGGGTATTTACCCTAAAGATACAAATGTAGTGATCCAAAGGGACACATGCACCCGAATGTTTATAGCAGCAATGTCCACAATAGCCAAACTATGGAAAGAACCTAGATGTCCATCAACAGATGAATGGATCAAGAAGATGTGGTATATATACACAATGGAATACTATGCAGCCATCAAAAGAAATGAAATCTTGCCATTTGCAACAACATGGATGGAACTAGAGCGTATCATGCTTAGCGAAATAAGTCAAGCAGAGAAAGACAACTATCATATGATCTCCCTGATATGAGGAAGTGGTGATGCAACATGGAGGCTTAAGTGGGTAGAAGAATAAATGAAACAAGATGGGATTGGGAGGGAGACAAACCATAAGTGACTCTTAATCTCACAAAACAAACTGAGGGTTGCCGGGGGGAGGGGGTTGGGGAGAAGGGGGTGGGATTATGGACATTGGGGAGGGTATGTGATTTGGTGAGTGCTGTGAAGTGTGTAAACCTGGTGATTCACAGACCTGGGGATAAAAATATATGTATATAAAAAATATATGTTTATAAAAAATTAAAAAAAAAAAAAAAAAAAAAAAGCTACGGCTTTCAATTACAAGAGCCAGGCACTTGAGAGAGAAACGTATTTTGTTTTGTTTTTTAAATCCCCAAAGTCTGGCTTGAACTATCCAGAGCCAACACCTGGAGGACCAAGTACCTAATATTTATACCATAACCACAGAAAGGAGTATGTGATGTCATAAAAGGGACGTCATGCTCCGAAGGTAGAGCTTCACCAGCCCTCAGGAAAACAAGGATTGTGGGATGAGCCTAGTGTGGGTTCCACACTCAGGGAGGAGTCTGCTTCTCTCTGTCTCCCTCTAACCCTCTGTGCACCCCCATGCAGTCTCTCTCTGTGTCTCTGTCTCAAATAAATAAAATTGTCTAAAAATAATTTATATCAGCATATTAATTCTACAAAATATTTCAGGCTTTGGATATGCAGTTTTTTTTACCCCATCCTCACTGTTAGATATTTTTCAAGCTATCTCCGGTTTTTCGACATTATATATATTGTCAAATATTTATACACATCTCTTTGCATTCTGGTTCCTTTGCTTTTAAAGGATAGAATCCTAAAATTGGGATTGCTGTGTTAAAGGGTTTGCCCATTTTTAATTTATTAGTTGCTGCCAGGTAACTCTTCCAAAAGATTTGGGAGGACAAACCTTGTGTTAGCACGTGATGGCTTATATACACATTTTAATGATTTCTTTATAACTGATTCCAGCTTAGCTCATGACCCCCTCCCCCATTTTCACTTGTATCCTGATAACTTACTCTGTTTAAAACTCAGTCTCCTATGAGTAACTCACCCTTCAACACTACAGTTCCAGTTCTTTTGCTCCTGGATAGGCTCTGAATTGGAAGGGTACTCATGTGTTCAGACCACAGATGTAGCTATCCATGTTGACCTTTGGCACTGCTCTGTCTTTGCTGATCCTGGCCACGGGCCCTGGTTGTCACATCTCACTTCTGTAAGCTCCTTGTCCTAACCACAAAGATGCATCTGGTGCCCTCAGCTTGTCCGGCTCCTTCTCAGGGGGGCTGGAATTCTAGCTCTTTCCCTGCATCATGCTGGGGAAGACTCTGTGAGAGTCTTCCTGGGTGGAAGGGTTGCCTGGGTGGCTCAGTCGATGAAACGTCTGCCTTCAGCTCAGGTCATGATCCCAGGGTCCTAGGATGGAGTCCCTGGTGGGGCTCCCTGCTCAGCAGGGAGTCTGCTTCTCCCTCTCCCTCTGCCACTTTCTCTGCTTGCGCTATCTCACTCTTGCTCTGTCTCAAATAAATAAACAAAATCTTTTAAAAGAGAGAGAGAGACTGTGTGAGAGTCCCTCAGGGCCTTATAGCTAGCCCCAGTCCTGATCCTTGCCTCGCTCAAGCAGACAGAAGGCTGCTCTCCGAGGTTAAGTCATTCAGGTTGTCTTTGAAGTCAGGCAATGGTTCTGTTTGCTCTGGAAACTCTCAAATGTATTTTAAGCTTATTCTGCTTTCCTAGAGACTGGATCTTCTGGGAAGTAGCGGCAGCCCAGGCTCCCGCCCCCACCCCCTCTAGTGATGAAGCCCTCAGCACATGCCTCCCACAATCCTTGTTTTCCTGAGGGCTGGTGAAGCTCTACCTTCGGAGCATGACGTCCCTTTTATGACATCACATACTCCTTTCTGTGGTTATGGTATAAATATTAGGTACTTGGTCCTCCAGGTGTTGGCTCTGGATAGTTCAAGCCAGACTTTGGGGATTTAAAAAACAAAACAAAACAAAATACGTTTCTCTCTCAAGTGCCTGGCTCTTGTAATTGAAAGCCATAACTTTTAAGGCCCTTTTCTCGGCTATGGACTTTCCAGAGTTATTTTCAAGAACTTTAAAGCTGTATCTTTAGTTCTAAAAAAACCTAACACTCCTTGAATGGTGGGGAAAAAAGAGATAAGCAAAAAGAATTTTTTAAAAACCCACATAAAAAAAAATAAAAATAAAAAATAAAAAATAATAAAACCCACATAAATATCCAAATATTGCCCCCACTACACGAAAAAAATTTGTTCATTGCACAATTAATTATGGAGGTGATGAAAAACTTTTATTTGGAAGAATTCCAAATAAAAGAAGAATTCCATCTTGGGGAAGAAAAACACTTAAATCATCCTGGGGTGGGGGTGGGTGGTGGGTGAAGATTGAGATCCCAGGGACATGTTATAACAAAAGTTGGTTTCCAAACTACTATGTAAAAGGAAGGAATTTGTTTGCATCAGTGAAGGAGCAGGGAGAGGAGATTGAGGCAGAAAGAAGTCAAAGAAAGCAGGACGATGTACACTGCAAAACGTGACCCATTCTAGGACTTCCTAAATTTCCAGTATAATTCTGTCAATTGACAAGAAAAATGCTTGGTCTAAGTCTGTACAGTTAGTAGTTACACTGTGAACTCAGCATGATGTGGGGAGAAACAGATCTAATGCAAGGCGACCGAAAGTGTCCCATCACCGTCAAAAGTAAAGCCTGCTCCACATACAGCGCCCCGCCCCGCCTCCCCGGCCCCGCCCCCCCGTTGCCCCTGGCAACTTACTGCCTCTGCCCTATTATTTACTATTCTGGGTTTCCTCTTGTACTTTCCTCTTCTGTGCGGGTGCTGTTTTCAGACCTTTACGCAGTGATCTGCCTTTCCTCCTTTGCTGCAAAGGAGCACCAGGGAGCCACAGTCGCCCACAAACCTGATTCCAGGATCGCTTAAAAAACAAAAAAAAAAAACAAAAAAAAAACCAAGAAAACCCTCTTAATTTACCTCCGTGAGACGTTTTTTTCACTTTCACTTGAGTCTCAGCAAGCCACGCCAGATTGCGCATGCGTTTGACCTACCTTACGCGCGAAGCTTTCTCTCTCTCTCTCTCTCTCTCTCTCTCTCACACACACACACACACACACACACACACACGGGCATATTTGATATGTATATTTGATAAATATGGTATGACTCATTGCATATTGCATGTCTCAAGTGATATATTATTAGTGCATACGCAGATACTGTATGTTGCATGTGTATAAGTGTGAGCTTTAAATATATATAACACGTATAGAAATCTTTCAAATAATTATGGTTATATAAATATTTTAACTATTACGTATAAATACACACTTGGTTATTAACTGGCTGCCCTTAGGACCATCCTGAGCACGGTGTCACATTCAAAAGAAACAAATCTCATTCCAAAATGATCTCTGAAGATAGTGTTTTTATTTAGATATTTCTTAAAGAGACAGAGACCAGAGAACCACATCACCTAACACATGTCAAAATTTCGACAACCTCTCCTTAGGCACCTCCTTTTCCCTAACTTTTATTCGCCTGGGAGCAACTCAAGTATTTTTGTGCCCATCGTCAGGAACGCTGATTGCATCCTTGCTTTTCCCTACAGATCTCTTTTTTTCTCATCTGCCTCCTTTCACTCCCAGGATCTTTTGTTTCCTCCCACGCAGCTCTTATTTTGTGTAGATAGATCTACCCCTTCTCCAAGCTTTTTAAATTCTGTATCTACACCCACTATCCACCCTTCCTCTCAAATTAGGTCGACAAAGTCCTGTGGCTAATATCTAATCAGCCTGTTAGAGGCAGGAGAGGGGAACATATTTTAAATTCTTGTATTTCAAAGAAATATGTTGTGGCCCTGAGTACACGGATTACTGCACCGAAGCTTGCTTTTTGCTGGTATATTTACCTTCCAGAGAGTTCTGGTGGGCCAGGGCCCTTACAAGAGTAGCTGTTACATTATTTGAATACCACCTCTGTTCTAGCAGAGAGGGACCCAAACATTTCTCATTTAAAAACTTCAGGGGGGCGGGGGATGCTGTTGAGGGAAGAAAACTGTCTTTGTTAAGCATTCTGTTTGGAAAAAATTAGCCCCTGGGGTCTGACCTTAGTGACCTAGCTAGCAGTGGGACAAAGAAAAGTACATTTCCCTTCAAAATAAAGGTAGAATTTTGAGTTTTAGAAGACAAAATTTAGAAGAATTTTGAGTTTTAGAAGGTGAGAAGTTAGGAACAGATGGGAGAAAACAGAGCTAAGCGATATTAGCATTAGTTCAAATATAATTACATGCCAGGCCCTGTTCTAAATGCTTGACTTACATTAACTGGTTTGATTCTCAAAATAACAGTAGGAGTTGAGCATTATTATTATTATTTTTCCCATTTTCAAGTGTAAAAACTGAGGCACGGGGACATTAAGTAACTTAACCAAGTATCAGGGAAAAACCCCAAATGGCAAAGAGCGACAGACTTGCTAGCGACACGGGTAAGCCCCCAGCAGGTTAGCACCCATCACTTCATAGGTGCAGAAGTGGAGACAAGACTGAATGGATGGAGCCAAGACGGTCTGCGATTCACAGTGCAGCAAACAGCAGTAACATCAGTGTGGCTGCGGGGTTCCTGCCCCTAAGTCCCGTGGGGTAGTCATGGGCCCAGAGGACAGCTACTCACACAGTGGGTCGTGCTGCCTGTGAAGAACCCTGGGTCAAAGGCTCAACACTTTTTATAGGGGGCGAGTTGTAAAGTACTTAAACTGTGAGCGCCCAGACCGATTTAATTTCTATGTGACTTGCTACAGAAACTACTGGGGTAAGAGGATGATGAGGGGCTGTAGTTTGGTGCCCTCAGCAAGGAAATGCAGAGACTCCTGGGATCCATGGCAAACTGCCTCTCCCAACACCAAGATCATGGCTAGGAGGTGATGGGATGAGAATTTGAACCTGAGCAGTCTGGCTCCCGAGTCCACACTCTCTGCTCCATGTGGTCATCCTGCATTGAAGCCTAGTATTGGATTTTAACCACTCAGTTGTTTTATGGTGCATGGCAATATGAGCTCTGTTTTAATGGCCACAAAGTGTAATAAAGCATTCACACACAGCTTTAAGTCAGCCGTGGTTTGGACGTGAGGGGTTTGGAGTGCCGTCTGTCAGAGTGACAAATTGTTTCAAAGGAACAGCCAATATCCCAGGAGGCAAAATGCAGAATGGAGAGAAAGAATTCAGTAGGAGCAGTGAGAAGTCCTGCAAAGGCTTCCTAGAGATATTGGGAAGGACGTGACGTATTCCAGCTTAAGTGGGACTGGATTGTGAGCTCATTTTTATTAAATCTTAAAGTGCAAGATGATCCTACAAAACTGGAGGGCTTGGGGACTTCCAAGGGCTGGCACCTGGGGAAGGGACCGATAGATGAATCAATAGATACATGATAGATAATAGGGAAAGAAGGAAGGAAGGAAGGAAAGAAAGAATCCCATGACATTCACACTGCCAGCGGGTTACCACAAGCCTGGGAAGGAGCAATCATTATGTCCATTTTACAGAGGAGGAAAATACCGCTCTGGATGGTAACTTGCCCAACATGACACAGAAAGTGTCAAGAGAAGAAATGTAATCCACTCATTCCTAACTCTAAAACCCAGACTCTTTCCAGTCCACCACACTGCATGTCTAACCTGGGCAGGAAGGAGAATGTGCAGAAAAACACAAGTGATGGGTGAAACCCATCAAATGAAAGCTAATCAGACAGCACTAGTGCTCCCTACCATGTGGGACGGTACGCTTCCACCGGCTGCCCCTGAAAGCTGGCAGTTTCCTCAGGTCCAGAGACTGCCTCTATCCCTTGCCCTTTTAGAAGATTTAAAAGGATAATTTACTCCACCTACTTCTGGATAAAAGAATGATGTGCTTTCTGGGTTATCTAATTTTAAATATCACAATAAGTCTGTGTTGCATTAAATGTAACATAAAAACTAAGACACAGTCTAATTCCAGACGTGCTGAGATGTTGACAGTGGGCATCTTAGAACTGACCAAATACAGTATTAAAAGCAAACCAGGCAGGCGGAAAGATGCCTAATACTTAAGTTTTTCCCTTTCTCGGGGTGACTGAGTAAAATGTTTTTTTCCTGTGACTGTGCTAAAGGTTGATTTTGTTTTTGTTGCTACGGGATTACTGATGTGTGAATTGCAACTCCTACGGTGACGCCTACACACACGTGTGCAGGGCACGCACAGAGGCGTGGAACATCTCCTGGCGACCAAAAAATTGGTATCAGTGGTTGCTCCAAGAAAGAGAGACTAAAGGTCAGGGGCGAGGGTGAAATTTACGTCTCAATGAATAGCTTTTGTGTGGTTCGAGTTACCATGTGCCCATTTGATTTAAAAGTTGCCCATGTGCACATTTTGCTTCTTAAGTCTCCTGTGAGAACAAATAGTAGGTAAACAGGATTGCCATTGACAGCAACTCCAATAGCTAGACTCTGATTCATCATGTCATCTATCCCTGGACCCCACTTGATGATAAATATTTTTTTAATATCATGCTTCCTGTGTCCTTATGAAACCATTATCAATTTTTTTTTAAAGATTTTATTTATTTATTTGAGAGTGAGAAAGGGAGAGAGAAAGAGAGAGAGCGTGAGAGGGGAGAAGGTCAGAGGGAGAAGCAGACTCCCCATGGAGCTGGGAGCCCAACATGGGACTCGATCCCGGGACTCCAGGATCATGACCTGAGCCAAAAGCAGTGGCTTAGCCGACTGAGCCACCCAGGCGCCCCGAAACCAGTATCAATTTTAAGGTGGCTGGAGACACTGAGTGGATTTCTGTCAAATTAGATTTAGGATCCCTTTTCATGTCAGGGGATGACCTGTATTGTGGGTCACAACTTTTTTTAAGACCTCCTTAGAGAGTCTGTTTTTTCTCATAAGACAATTCCAGGTGAAGTAGAATGCCCTTGAGTACCACTTCCCTACTCTTTGCACGTACTTGACTACAACATATTGACAAAAACACATGTTCAAAAATATTGTAATTCCAGGCACCTCAGTGGCTCAGTTGGTTAAGCTTCGCCTTTGGCTCAGGTCATGATCTCAGGGTCCTGGAATCGAGTCCCTTACTGGGCTCCCTGCTCAGCAGGGAGTCTGCTTCCCCCTTTTCCCCTGCCCTTCCCCTGCTTTGTGCTTTCTCACTCTCTCACTCTCTGTTAGATAAAGAAATCCTTTAAAAAAAATTTCAAGGAACGCCTGGGTGGCTCAGTGGTTTGGGCTGCTGCCTTCGGCTCGGGTCATAATCTCAGGGTCCTGGGATCGAGCCCCGCATCGGGCTCTCTGCTCTGCAGGGAGCCTGCTTCCCTCTCTCTCTCTCTCTCTCTGCCTGCCTCTCTGCCTACTTGTGATCTCTGTCTGTCAAATAAATAAATAAAAATCTTTAAAAAAAAAAAATTTTTCAAAAATTCCTAAACTCCTAGTATTACAGCCCTTTTATATGTAACATTCAGCAGTTGTTTTCAATTAGGGATGATTTTACCCCCTGCTCCCTAGCAACATCTGGTATTTCTGGGGGACATTTTTAGTTGTCATAACTGGGTAGGGGGGTGGTAGTGGGGCTGCTAACTGGATTCTAGTGGGTAGAGACCAAAGATGTTACAATGTACAGAACTGGTCCTCCACAACAAAGAATTGTCCAACCGAAAATGTCAGTAGCGCTGATGCTGATGAAAACATGCTTCAGACTTTCTTCATCTTGTTCAAGGCAAACGTAATCAGTGCTGGCCAAGAAGGGATGAAAAGCAACTGTCGAGGGTGGAGGGTGGGAGGGGAGAGAGACTGCAGTGGTAGCAGTGGGTCACCAAGTGGTTTAGTGCTTTGCAGATTATAAGATAATATATCTTATAATTAAATCAAGATGATCCAATCTTTTTGGCTGGAATAGGTATTAGTTGATCTAGTATTTTTACAGTTGAAGAAAACTGATGCTCTAAAATCTTGTGACGGGCACGGCTGACCGAAAGCAGAACTGTTCCCAGAAGCAGGGACTCCAGACAAGTGAAACTCAGTGAGAGAGGAAGGGCAGCGTACGAAGAAGACCAGGAGCCGTAGAGGTGGAGAGACGTTGGCAGAATCACTGGCCACAGTTCACATTTGGCTGAGGTAATAGAAATACAATCTTTTTCAAAGTGTTCTATCATGACAAAGCGGTGAAGGCTTAGGGTTTTAAAATGACTTCAAATTTTAGCAAACCTAAACCATTAATACTTTTTTTTTAAAAAAAGGTTTTATTTATTTATTTGACAGAGAGATAGAGAGCACAAGCAGGAGGAGCGACAGGCAGAGGCATAGAAGAGAAGCAGACCTTCCACTGAGCAGGGAGCCCGAGCGGGACTTGATCTCAGGACCCTGGGATCATGACCTGAGCTGAAGGCAGACGCTTAACTGACTGAGCCACCCAGGCTCCCAGAACATTTTTAAAATAAATCAAAGAAACAAAAGTGTGCATGATATGCATATGCACTGAGGACACAGTGAAAACAAGTAACACTTTTTAAAGGGCTGTGACTTCAGCTTTCAACACTGTCTCAGAGCTATGATGAGCTGGTCTGAGTCCTGAGAAGAATCTCCTTCAGGGAACTAGACTGACTAGACTAGCTCTCACAATGAGGGTGGTGAATAGGCTCCACTTCACTCCATCTCTTGTCAGTTGGTAGTGGCTTCTTGAAGCTCTACAACATCAAGGGCCCTGTGACAGAAGCAGAACTTGGCGAGACAGTGTGGTGTGTCATGATACATAACAATGTCTGCCATGGGCTTGAGGATGGATCATGGTGGAGATATTGGACATTTCCTGACCTAAGACCAAAGCAAGGTGAAAGAACTCTTCTAACTCAGTCTCAGAGATTGAACTCAAGATCTTACCACTATGATGAGATGAAGAGCCATATGTACTGTTTAAAATGAAAGTAGAGGGGCGCCTGGGTGATTCAGTTGGTTGAGCAACTGCCTTCACCTCAGGTCATGATCCTGGAGTCCCGGGATCGAGTCCCGCATCAGGCTCCCAGCTCACAGAGAGTCTGTTTCTCCTCTGACCTTCTCTTTGCTCATGCTCTCTCTGTCTCTCTCTCAAATAAATAAATAAAATATTTTAAAAAAGAAAAAATATAAAATGAAAGTAAAGATTTTACAAGAAACAGCAAGAGGCAGACAATGTTTATTGATGCCTACTCACTCTCCAGGGACATCTTTTTTTTTTTTTTTTTTTTTTGAAGATTTTATTTATTTATTTGACAGAGAGAGAAAACACAAGCAGGCAGAGTGGCAGGCAGAGGGCGAGAGAAAAGTAGGCTCCCCACTGAGCAAGGAGCCCAATGTGGGACTCAATCCCAGGAGCCTGGGATCATGACCTGAGCTGAAGGAAACCACTTAACCGACTGAGCCACCCAGGCGTCCCTCTCCTGGGTCATGTTTGGTTAATTTCCCCTTCATGGAACAAAGTGCAAATGAACCCCTACCAGATGCAAATCAAAACCACAGGAAGCTATCACCTCACACCTGTTAGGATGGCTGGACTCAGAAAGACCGGAGATAACAAGTGCTGGCCAAGATGTGGAGAAGAGGGGACCCCTTGTGCACTGTTGGTGGGAATGTAAATTTCCACTCTGGAAAATGATAGGGAGGTTCCTCAAGAAATTGGAAATAGAACTTCCACATGAACTAGTAACTCCACTTCTGTGTTTATAGCCAAAAGAAAGGAAAATAAGATCTCACAGAGATAATCTGCACTCCCATGTTCACTGCAGCATTACTCACAATGGCCAAGTATGAAAACAACCTAAGTTACATTGATGGATGAATGATGGGAGATCATCTAAAGAAGATGATGCCAGAAAGCAAAACGAAAAACTTTGATTCTTTTCATTAAGCATGGTTCAGAAATTTCAGGGGCCAGAGATCTATTAAGAGGTATTTCTCCAGCTCCTTTAATTCTCTACCTCATGAAGATATTCAGTAATATTGAGGTAATACACTAATTTTGGTCTTCTGCGAGGAGATAATGGTTCCAACATCGAAACAGTTCTGAACATCCGTTGGTTTGGTCTTCTTGGCACACACAGAGGACTTTGCACGTAACTCTTACCTGACAGAGATGACTGCTTTAGACATGCATCGAGGGAGCTGTGTGTAATCCTTACTTCATGAACATAACAACCAAAAAAAAGGCCAATAATAAATGCTAGTGAGGATGTAGAAAAATTGGGGCTCTGTGCATTGCCGGATGCAATGTAAAATGTTGCAGCTGTCTTGGAAAACTGTGCCTCAAAACATTAAACATATAATTACCGTATGACCCAGCCATTCCAATCCTGGACATGCACCCAAAATAATTGAAAACATATGCTCACACCAAAACCTGAGCACAAATGCTCATAGCAGCGTTATTCATAGTAGTCAAAAAGTAGAAATAACCCAGTTGTCTACCAACTGATAAATGGATACCCAAGATGTGCCATATACGAGGAGGGAATTTCTTCTTTCGGTTAAAAGATACCTTAGGACACTTTTAAATTTTCTGATGGTCAAATGATCCTTTATTGAAATGTCTTCCTTTGTTGTTCTTCATTCCACTGCACCACTGTTGATGTCATCTATGATGTCATGAGGGTGGCAGCCATCAACATTGTTGCCCACAGACTGGGCAGTCCCCAGGATCTCATTAATCGTTCCAGAGAGTTCTTTGGCTAAATACCGGTGCCACATCTGGCAGGCAATGTTGACAGTCTCATCAAAAGTGATGCTGCCACTGTGCTCCACGTGTTTCTGCATCTTTCTGTCCTTTGGTGATTCGCTCATCAGGGTAGAGGCAGAAGGTCCCCCTTCAATTTGGGCCTGTTGGTTCTGAGTGGTCAGTTTCACCATCATCTCTAGATCCTTCCAATCACCAGTTGGTTGCCTTGGTGAGATCATCACCAAACTGTTCTGGAGACTACCCCAGAAGGCCGAACTTGAGGGCCAGGGCCTATGTGGCACTGACTTCCCCACCGGTGCACGTCAGGTAAAAACTGATCTCATCAAGGTTGAACTTAGGTGGCATGGTGGAGGCGGCTGGCGTTGGATGAACCCGGATTCGGATGGCCCAAGACAGTTGCACATTCTCCTGCTTCAAGCCAAAAGCCAAAAACTTAAATTTTAATTTTAAAATTAATTTCTCAGGGCACCTGAGTGATTCAGTTGTTAAGCATCTGCCTTTGGCTCAGGCTGTGATCCCAGCATCCTCGAATTGAGCCCCGCATCAGGTTCCCTGCTCAGCTGGAAGTGACCTCTCCTGCTCCCCCTGCTTGTTTCCTTACTCTCTCTCTGTCCAATAAATAAATAAATTCTTTACAAAATTAAGATAATCTGCTCATCTTTTTTCCCCCAAAGTTGATTTCCCCAACTTCTGACAAAATATTAAATTATTACAAATATTTCAGGCCTACTAAAAATGAAGGCATATTGTTTTGAAGTGTACATAATTTTGAATGTATGTATTAAATCAAACATGTTTATTAAATTACTCAGCTCTCTATATTTATGGGTATTTTTTTATCCTACGTATCAAAGGGTAAAACACATTAAAATGTCCCACAATTGTGTTTCTAGAATTTTCTCCATGTGTTTCGATAGTATTTGGCTCTGTATAAAGCTATATAGTGTTTATGAATAAAATCACATGACTCATCATGATACAGCTTTATCCATAAAATGGTGGTATGGGGCCCACTTACTGCTTTTGCCCTACGGTATATTTTATTCAATGTTACTTTTCGCTTTGTTTTTATTTTCCTTCCTTGATGTATCTTTGCCTATCTGCTTTCTATTTTTTTTTTTTTTTTTGTCATTTTGGCTTGAGTATGTTTTGTAAACGGCACAATTGTATGCATCCGGATGTGCATGCGTAAGTAGGTATGTAACCAATCTGAGAACGACTGTCTTTTGCTAGGAAATTTAAGAAGTTCAGCCCATTTTCATTATTATAAACGTACCGGTTACTGTAGCATGTTACACATATGTTTTGTTTTTATTCATCATTGGTTTCTGTATTACAATTACAACAGATAGACTGTGTTTTGTTTTGTTTATAACTTCTTCAAGAACTTTCAAAATTATCCAACTGTCTCTCAGATTTTCAATGGAATAAATCACAGGAAAAAATGAGTACATTTAACAACATAGACATGAAACCGTATGTGTTTAGCATTGAAAAACATCACAAACTAAAGGATAATTGGCAAAGTATTTGCAACAAACATGATGGATACTTGCCCTATGGATGAGATCATGAAAAACTGGATACAACGGTCCAAATTGTACTTAGCTTCAAGAAACAGAAAAGCCTACCATGGTGGCTTCGTAGGTGAAGGGACTGTTTTACTCAGGTAACAAGAAATCCCATAGGAATCAGTCCAAACTCCAGATACCACAAATGTCCAAGGCTTAACCCTTCTGACTCTCACATTCTTAGCATGTAGCTTTTATTTTTCTGGTTTCAAAATGACTGCTGTATCTCCCTGCAGTTCAAGCAGGAAGAAAGCAGAATGTGGAGAATGTGCCAGAAGACTTATTTCTCATGTCAACAAAAAAAGGTAGAAATCAAAATTTAGCTTTTGTCCCCTCCACAGTGGAGTCAAGTAAGGAAGAAAAAGGTTGCAACTGGAGATTAGGCCTGCCAAAATACAGTATCAGCCACATAGACACAGAAAAGAAACAGACAACGCATAAAATTAAAAAAAAAAAATTAAGACATAAAAGTCATCCAAAAATAATCAAGTTCAATAGTAATCAAAGTGGTTTTTGAAAAGCTGGCAGTTTTCAAAAAGTTCTTTACCCTTTGACCTATCCATTTTTATTCCAGGGCTCAGTCCTAAGGAAATAACTATAAACACAGACAAAAATTTGTCTTCTAGATTGCTTATCCGTGTTTTAAAGAACATTTTTTTAGTTGGCTACGATCTGAGTATTTGTCTACGCAGGTTAGCTTCTGGTAAGTTGCAAGGAGTGGATGCATTCTCCGTTTGTCCTTTGTGTTGCAAGAATGTAGGCAAAGCAGAGAAAGAACAGAATCATCTCATCTGCCGCAAAGCCAGGAACAGGACACACAGACCTCAAGCAACACTAAAAAGCTGTTCTGATAAAAAGCAGCTCTATTAATCTTGTTATCTCATCCCTTAAGAGTAGCTGTCTGTTGCTTTCTAAGCAAGGCGATGCTATTGGGGCGAGCGAACTTCTGTTTCTGCCCCTTCTGCTTCTAGTACTCCTTCCACTGGCGTCTAACTCAGTTTCTAGACTCTCAGCTCTCCACAAGCCTCTCTGTCTCGGCGGTTGCTTACTCTTGCCGCGTAGTCTTCCAGTATGTTTCTCCTTACTAAGGCTCTCTGATTCGGGAGCTCTGTGCGCCCCACTCAATAAGGAGATTGACATTAAACACAGACCAAATCACGCTGCTTACAAAAGGGTTTACTCTGTAAGTATTAATGCTCTTGAAAGCACTGCACAGATTTCAGGCCACTGTCTTACAGTCTTTTGTAATTTTATTTCAAGTTTTTCCTAAAGAAGCAAGCCATAATCACTACAGAGCACTCAGGGAATACAAAAAACATACAAGAGAATGATAATAATCCAAAGATAATAATTATTGACATTTTAGTGTTTTTCTTAAAGCCCTTTGACCTGAGATCATATATATATATATATATATATATATATATATATATATATTTGCATTTTTCCCCTGATTTGGGGGGGGGGTTCTATTATTTAAATGACCAAAGATTAAACTATTTGTGACCAAATATAAAAATGAACTAAATTATACACATTTGATTATGTGCAACATGGCAGATCCAGTATGACCAAAAACAGGGCATCAAGCACTTTTAGTATCTTTCCACTTAAAATACAACTTCAGGCATTCAGCCCCATCCACTTGTTGCTTTTGCTTAATGCTGATCTGAACCTTACCTTGAAATGGCATATGAAAACGAAGTTTGCCAGGAGTATTCATGGTGTAAACGGGAAGACTAGGGACCTGTTTGACCTATGTAAGGGCTCTCAAGGATGTTTAAACACTTGAACAGCATTCTTAAGTGTTTATATACTCATTAATTACTAGTTTTCAATGACTCTTCTCTGTTCATTAGTTTGTCAAGTAGAGCAAGGAATAGGGAGAGAGGAAAATAAGTTTACATTCTGAGGTATGCTTCATAATCCCAAACCAAAGCACGGTGTCTAGTGTTTTCTTCACTTGTCTTAATGGTCCAGGTAGTGTCTAGAGTTACTAAATAAACATTTGTTGAGTGAAACCAAACCAGTGAGTCTTCAAAATCAAATTTAAGATGAAGAGCATAACTCGAGATTTAACTCTCTTGTCCTCTCCTTTAGGAAGCACTGCCTAGTTTCCAACCAAATTTTACATTCCTTGATTACATTTCTCCTAACATGCATCATGAAAGTAGATTCTATTATAACTTTATTCTCAATTCATAGTGTAATATTTAACCCCTAACATTTTCTCAGTGGATGTTTGTTGGTTGAGTGGAGGCATCAACTTGCAGGTTAGTGGATACTTAAAATTTTTAGAATTTTAAAATTTGATACCACATTTTTTTATTCTCCATTTCTTTTAGGGCATGCTATTCTGCTTTTGGGAGGTGGTCATTACTGTTATGATTACATGAAGTCACTACACTGGGTGAAGCAAGACACGAAGAGGATCTTTCCAGGCAGCTAAAATAGTTATCAAGAAAAACCTTCATCAAGATCAAAAGCTTCTGCACAGCAAAGGAAATAGTCAACAAAACAAAGAGGCAACCCACAGAATGGGAGAAGATATTTGCAAGTGACAGTACAGACAAAGGACTGATATCCAAGATCCATAAAGAACTCCTCAAACTCAACCCTCAAAAAACAGATAATCACATCAAAAAATGGGCAGAAGACATGAACAGACACTTTTCCAAAGAAGACACACAAATGGCTAAAAGATACAGGAAAAAATTTTCATCATCATTAGCCATCAGGGAGATTCAAATCAAAACCACATTGAGATACCACCTTACACCAGTTAGAAAGGCCAAAATTAACAAGACAGTAAACATCAACTATTGGAGAGGATGTGGAGAAAGGGGAACACTGTTACACTGTTGGTGGGAATGCAAGTTGGTGCAGCCACTTTGGAAAACAGTGTAGAGGTTCCTCATAAAGTAAAAAATAGAGTTACCCTATGACCCAGCAATCGCACTACTGGGTCTTTACCCCAAAGATACAGATGTAGTGAAAAGAAGGGCCATGTGCATAGCAGCAATGTCCACAATAGCCAAACTGTGGAAAGAGCCAAGATGCCCTTCAAGAGATGAATGGATAAAGATGTGGTCCATATATACAATGGAATATTACTCAGTCATCAGAAAGGATGAATATCCATCATTTCCATCAACATGGATGGGACTGGAGGAGATTATGCTGAGTGAAATAAGTCAAGCAGTAAAAGTCAATTATCATACAGTTTCACTTACTTGTAGTACATAGGAATAGCATAGAGGACATTAGGAGAAGGAAAGGAAAAATGAAAAGGGAGGAAATCAGATGGGAAGTGAACTAGGAGATACTATGGACTCTGGGAAACAAACTGAGGGTTTTATAGGGAAGGGGGTTGGGGGGGATAGGTTAGCCCAGATATAGGTATTAAGGAGGGCACGTATTACATGGAGCATGGGGTGTTATATGCAAACAGCGAATCATGGAACATGGAACACTACATCAAAAACTAATGATGTACTGTATGGTGACTAACATAACATAATTAAAAAAAAGAAAAATGATACAGGTAGATCTATATGTGCGGGCAAGCTATATCTACAATTTAGAAACTTTGTACAGGAACTAAGCAAAACCACATTGTATCAACATTATAGGGTAGAAATAAATTCACATTGTCACAATTAAGCTAATCTATTTTAATATATTCTGTAAGGCAGACTTATCCTTAATTAGAATGCTTTTCAATCTTTTCATCCTTTTCAAGCAGTAAAGCTTTTATTAAGCAAAGAATATAAATTTTTAACAAGGATCTAACATTTACTAAATGTTTTTAAATTCTCTTTCCTCAGATTCTTAATGCATTTTAAGCTTCTTATTTGGCACTTTTTGACCAATCAATGGCATAAAAGGTGAATGTGTTTGTAACCTCACAAAAGAATGAACACTTGGATAGAAAGAACCATTTTCTTATTAATATGTACTACCTTTATCCTATATTAATACATTTCTCATAAAAGAATCATGATAATTTTAATAGAACCAAAATAGTCTCATTTCTTTGCAGAGAATCACTGCATAATCACCCTAGAAAAGGCAATACTATAGGAATAAAGAAGCGATGCCAGGGCTTGGTAGCAGTGGTTGACTACAAAGAATATTCATGGAGGAATTTTTAGGCTAATAGAACTGTTCTGTATGATAGTGGGATGGTGGAAAAATGACTGAATTTGTCAAAATCCGTAGAACTGTATATCATAAAGTGAACTTCAATGTATACAATTTAAAAATATCCACCACGGGGCACCTGTCAGTTTAGCGTCACCCTTTAGCTTAGGTCATGATTCCAGGGTCCTTTGATCCAGCCCAAACTGAGTCCTGCTCCCAGCTCTTTGAGAAGTCTGATTCTCCCTCTCCCACTCCCCCTGCTTATGCTCTCTCTCTCTCAAATAAATAAATTAAGTCATTAAAAAAATGACTTAAAGGACACCTGGGTGGCTCAGTTGGTTGAGCGACTGCCTTCCGTTCAGGTCATGATCCTGGACTTCCAGGATCGAGTCCTGTATCGGGGTCCCTGCTCCTTGAGGCATCTGCTTCTCCCTCTGACCTTCTCCTCTCTAATGCTCTCTCTCATTCATTCTGTCTCACATAAATAAGTAAAATCTTTAAAAAAGAAAAAAGAAAAAAATTACTTGAAAATGACTTAAAAAAATTAGGGGATCCCAAGATGGTATGCAGACTTTGACAGATGACTCTAACTGGATTACAAGGGGAAGGGGATGGGGGAGAAGGAGCTCACTAAATAACTTCGGTAACCACTGTTTGGACTGGGAATTGTAGGGTTAAAGACAAAAGATGCTATATGTAAACACTGTTCTCCAGTTAGTAAATTTGTTCCTCATAGGGTTATAAGTTAACAATTCTGAAACTGTTTTACATGTAAAGTAAGCAATAATGGACACACAAGTAACAAGATGGTGGAGATTGGGAACCAGATTTCCCACTGTCAGAGAGGGAAGTTACAGATAAACAAAGGGAAGTAGAAGAAACCTTACGGTACTAGATTAGAGTCATTAACTCATATTTATCTTTAAATACATATATCTCGTACATCTCCATATTTAAATTATTAACATATATA
This sequence comes from Mustela lutreola, assembly GCF_030435805.1. NCBI lineage: Eukaryota > Metazoa > Chordata > Mammalia > Carnivora > Mustelidae > Mustela > Mustela lutreola. Next base: position 96,137,598 of record NC_081297.1, read on the forward strand.
GCATACATGAGTATGAATTTGTATTTAACTTTAAATATATTAAATATTTGAATTAAATACATATTTTATAAATTACAATTTAGGAATTGAATTGTATTTAAATATATTTAAAGTTAAATATGAGTTCATGCTGATGTATGATAGATATGATATATATTCACAGAGATGTGTATAGAAATAATGGTTGCTTGTATAAACATGGGTTAATATATTTTATATATGTTATTTATATATAACATATATTCTATATTATAATAGATATAGAAATAATAGGTGTATCTCTACATATTATATATTATAGTAGATATAATAAGATACAGAAATAATAGAAATGTGTAGAACGATGAGTTAATATTTTTTCATATATTATTTGGAATATATTATTTATGTATTATATTATGTATGTACTATAATATGTATTTATATATTATATCATAATTATATGTGTTTTATATATCTATATGTTCTAGCTCTGCTCCAGAGAGGGCCTAGAAAGTGACACTGAGTATAGGATTGCCAGAGAAAATGCAAGATGTCCAAGTAAATTTGAATCTCAGAAAAACTTAATATACCCACTTTCATAAAACTGTAATGGAGCAAAATATCTGTGGAAGGGTAATGCCAGGGAACTGGAACTGGGTGGCTGGCAACGGAGGGGAGGAAGGCTGCTTTTCACCACACACCCTTTTACCAAATGCATGTGTTTCCTACTCACAAAATAAACAATTCAACAAGCAAAACCTTATAGGTGCCTCAGTAAATAAAGATATTTTCTAGAAATTGGGAGAAAAATAACATTTTAAATCTTCGCTGCTTTTTAGAGAAAGCTTGTACAATTGTACTGTAAGCCTCAGGGTCCACTGTTCTCTCTCCATGAGCAGTGTTCTCTGCCCTTCTGCAGACAGCTCGTGGTCTTGGGCAGTGTAACCTTTTCTTCCCAGACCTTCTTCCTGACCCAGCGAAGGGAGACAGCGTGAGAATCTGGACGGAGAGACAGGAAAAGGCTGTGCTCCCGGGGATAACAGCCATTTAATCAAAGTCTCCCCTTGAGTTTGAGAAGTGAGACTCTTATTCTCAGCTGTTGACACATGGAAATCCCTTAATTAAACTCAGCCTGGGTACTGTGCCAGTCAGCGCAGGCTAGCGACAAGGCAACAGGCTTTAAATGAGGTAGAGGAAACATTTTTTTAATGGAAGGAATAATTAGCCTGAGAAATTCACTGTCACAGAATCGCATAGAGACAAGGTGGCTCGCTTATCATACCCTGAAAAAGAGAAAGACAAAGAAAGGCAAGCTTTCAGCACTGCTGGGGTAAGAATGGCCTCGCAGGGACAGCGCAAGACAGGGGGAAGCTTCCCAGGTCTCTTGAGGCATATGGTAATCGTCAGAAAGGAATGCTGAGGTCAAGAGAGATTTCCTCCCCATGAGCAAGAGCAAAAAACTGTAGACCAGCAGCACCCTGCGTGGGGGAAGTGGAGGGGACCGTCTGCCTCCTGTAGGTTTGGGCAGAGTGGGGAGCCAGAGATACTAGGAGAGAATTAAACAGTGTAACTAAACTCCTCCCTTGGTAGAAATCCCTGCAAAGGGAAACAGAGTGTAACAGCCTGATGGTCCCACGTCCAGGTCAGCAGACGCGGCACAAGGACCAAGCTTTCCTCCATGTGTAGGGACTCATGCCCTCCTCACGAGAGCCTTCTGTGCAGAGGACAAGGTCCTTAGTTCAATATGAAAGTTACAGGGCTGAAGAGCAGAACTCCTGACTCCTAGGCTCCAGTCTTGTTTCTTGAACTGCCAGAAGTCATGTAGGAAGATGTCAACTTTATCAAGCTTCTCCACGTTCCTGTCCCCCTTCTCTGCTCTCTTACCTGAAGAGAGAAGTTCCTCACCAAGGGCTCAGATCTCACAGCCTTGGTAAGGATCGGCTGGAACTGGGCATCCTGCACTAGTGTGTGGGGAACAGGAAACAACTTAAAAACAACCCTCACGTAGCTCAGAGAATGCACTGTCTGAAGCACCCCTTTAAAACAATCACCACCACCACCACCACCACAACAACAACCACAACAACATCAGGTCTTTGGTACTGTGGTGAGCTTCAGCCACGGACACCTTTTCTTTTCTTAATCAATCAATCAATCTTTCTTTCTTTCTTTCTTTTTTTCTTCCTTTCCATCTTTCTTTCAGGCTTTATTTATTTATTTGACAGAGAGACACACACACACACAGAGCGAGAGAGAGAACACAGGCAGGGAGAGTGGGAGAGGGAGAAGCAGCCTCTCCACTGAGCAGGGAGCTAGATGCAGAGCTCGATCCCAGGACTCTGGGATCATGAACTGAGCTGAAGGCAGATGCTTAACCACTGAGCCACCCCGGTGCCCCAAGGACACCTTTTCTTGTGTTGCTTTGTCAATGCTTTTATACGATGTCGTGTGTCATGTGCTGTTGACTGGCAAGGTCATGGAACACTGCACTCTTGATGACAAGCCACCAGGTCTGCCCCTGTGCAGCTTCAGAGTCTTCTCTGCAGCGGGAAAGGAATAGGAATTGTGAAAAGGGATACAATGGGGGGGGGGGGGCGAGATGTTCTACTGCTTCATGATGACTCCCCTGTGATGTCTCTCCCTTCTGTGTGAAAGGCTGGGTGACCGATCTTCTCCTCTACCTCGGTGCACTGGAAAGAAAGCTTGAAATCAATACACTTTGTTTGAGTTCTGACTTTGGCACTAGTATTCTTAGTATAAATTACTTATTACCTCTAAAATTTTATGTCATCATTTATAAAATATCATTTAAAATGGCACTTGACTGGGACACCTGCGTGGCTCCGTAGCTGAAGCATCTCTCTTTGGTTCAGGTCATGAACCTGGGGTCCTGGGATGGATTCCTGAGTGGGGCTCCCTGCTCAGTGGGGAGTCTGCTTCTCCCTCTTCCTCTGCCCCTCCCTCCCCTTCATGTGCTCTCTCTCTCTCAAATAAATAAAATGGCTATCCACAAAGATGTTGGGAGGAATAAATAAAGGAATTAAAATTGCTGCCAAAACCATTTTTCAGTAAGTGCTTCATCTGAATGATATGGCATCTGAGTCTTTTTTAAAAATATATTTTTCTAAAGATTTTATTTATTTGACAGAGAGAGAGATCACAAGTAGGCAGAGAGGCAGGTGGGGGTGGGGGGAAAACAGGCTCCCCGCTGAGTAGAGAGTCCAATGTGGGGCTTGATCCCAGGAAACTGAGATCATGATCTGAGCTGAAGGAAGAGATTTAACTCACTGAGCCACCCAGGCGCCCCATGGCACCTGAGTCCTAGCATCACCCTTTTACAAGTACCTAGATTTGTTCTTATCAAAGACAGTTTCCGACTGTTACAGGTTTGCAGTGGAAAGGAATACCCCACAGAGATGCCTAAGTAAATTTACAAAGGGTTTCGAAATATTTAGCAGGAAATTTCAGTGATAGAAGAAAATGATTGTTCGGGGAGGACCTAGTATGTCACTCCTTGTATGTGTGACCTGTAAACCCTTAGGAAAGAATCAGTTACACTATGGCATTTTGAAACTTCTATGTTCAACAAGTGTTAGTTAGCAGAGTTAATTTATTAGTAATCAAAAAGGACACAAAAGCAATTTCTATTTGCTTATAGCTTGGTGGCTTTTAAATTCTTATGCAAAAAAATACATTCTTATCCATTTTAATTAATCTCATAGAAATTTTCTTTTCAAATTAAAAAAAAAAAAGACTCCTCTCCAACATCCTTGAATATCTTTGACAGAAGACAGTAATATCCCCTTTCTCTTAAAACAATATTCGTTTGAACATATTTGGCTAAAAACATGTGAAACTCCCAAATGAGTTTCCCTTCAGATAATACAGAAAATCATACAGTTTGAAAACTGTCTGTTAAAGACTCTTGGGATTTAGTAAAGAGGAGAACAAAAAAATGTCTAACTTTCCTTCTGGCCTGACTTCCTGTGATCCCTAGTTTCCTAGCCCAGATGGTAAAGACACAAAAACACCATTGTCTGGAGGGTTACAACTTCTCAAGCTGTTTCTGCAGGCTCGCACTTAGCATGAAGCACAGGATCATTTCTCCCACTCTTGCTTTTTGGGTTTCCTGCAGCCTCGTGTCCTGTCTTTGCAATGTCCAAAGCCACACATGTGCTCATGGGCTCCATCTAGTGGTTGCTTCTCAAATAATTCAAGACTGGAAATGTTTTCTAGGTGGGTTCTAGGACATTTGATCCAACCTTTGTTTTGACCAATGGAACAATCTAGACCTAAGGAAATGAAGCAGAGCATGCTTGGCACACAGCTTGTTAGTGGTGGAACTGTAGCTCCACCCCCGAGCCCCCTTTCTCAGCTACATTCACTGTGTTCCCACTCCAACCTGTCCCTCGTCCTCTGATTTTACCCAGGTACGCACTGTCCAGTGCTGGCAGACAATGGGCTACTCTCCAGGAAGATAAACATCCTGACATTCAATTCTAATGTGAAAATAAGCAGGACGCATAAAAAAGGACATTTGAAATGATTATAGATACAGCAATAGAAAAAGTTATGTACTTCTGTTGGATGTATGTAAAGGTTAGTATGCTTTTTTTTTAATTTTTAATTTTTTTTAGAGATGGGGTTACAGTGAGGGACAGGGGAAGAGAATCCCAAGCAGAGGTCACTCCCAGTGTGGAGCTAGACGTAAGGCTCGATCTCATGAGTCCGAGATCATGATCTGAGCTGAAATCAAGGGTGGGATACTTCACCAAGCAAGCCACCCAGGTGCCCCGGGTTAGTATGCTTTAAAATTCAACAGAAAGCTTTGTAGAATTAATGAAAGACACAGCAGACTTCAGTGTAGGAAGAGTCAGTGGAGGAGATGGAAACCTGTTATCTTCCCAAATATGAAGGAGTAGAGAAGATGGAGGAAGTTCCTAGGATGGGACATTTCAGGAATATGGAAATGCATGAAAAAAAGCATTCATATGATAAAGAGGTTGGTTGGAGCCCACAGGCAGATATTGGGGATTTTTAAAATAATTTTTCTTTTATCATACTTACTGATAGATTGTTAAAGTGGCCATGTAAGTTTTGACATGTTTACACCAAGAGAGCCATTGCCACGGTTGAGATAATGAACATATGAATCCCCCCCCTCCCCCGCAAAATTTCCTGGTGCCCTTGGTGATCCTAAGTTTTCCCTCTGGTCCCTCCCTGCTCAGTCAGTGATCTGCTTTCTGTCACTATAGATGAGTTTGCATTTTCTAGAATATTAATACATTTAGAAGTTTTGTTTTAAAAGAACTTCAAACTCAAAAAAATTGTAAGAATAGCACAAGAATCTCTCTATATATCCTTGGTCAATTGTTAACGTTTGCCACATTTGTCTTATCATTCTATCTGTATACTTGTGCGTATCACTGTTATTATTTCGTTTCTGAACCAGTTGAGAGCACTGAAGACATGATGTCCCATTACCTTTTATTACTTCCAGGTGTATTCCCTTCAAACAAGGACACTTATATAACCAGAGTGAAACCATCAAGATCAGGAAATGAATATTGCTATAATATTGCCATCTGCCAATATACCCATGGACCCCTTTCAAATTTCAAAAGGCATTTCAATAATACTCTTTATAACTTCAGAATCCAACCCAAGATCATGTGTTGTATTTAATCATTACATCTGTTTTACTCTCCCTCAACCTGGAACATTTCCTCATTTTTTCCTGGTCTTTCACAACCTTGACTTTTTTTTTTAAAAGACAGCAGGCTAGGGGTGCCTGGGTGGCTCAGTGGGTTAAAGCCTCTGCCTTTGGCTCAGGTCATGATCCCAGAGTCCTGGGATCGAGCCTCATACAGGGCTCTCTGCTCAGCAGGGAGCCTGCTTCCTCTCTGCCTACTTGTGATCTCTGTCTGTCAAATCAATAAATCAATAAATCTTAAAAAAAAAAAAAGACAACAGGCTACCTACTCTGTAGTCTGTCCCTCACTTTGGGTTTGTCTGATGTTTTCTCATTATCAAATTCCAATGATGCAGTGTTGGCTGGAATTTCATTGAAGGGGTGCTGTGTTTTCTGTTTACCAGAAATAACTTAATGTGGGTTTATCCTGTTACTGATAATGTTATATTTTATCATTTGATGATGATGGTGTTGACTAAGTTTTTCCACTCTAGTTAATTAGTAAGTATTTTGTACTCACTAACTTAATAAGAGGGAAATATTTTGGGGAGCTCTTTGAGACTATGTCCATATCCTCATTAATTGTTCACATGCTGGTTTTAGCAACCAAGGATTCTATTTGAATTAATTATTGCTGGGATGGTTGCCAAGTCGTGATTTTCTAATTCCATCATCCCTTCTATATGTATTAATTGGCCTTCTATCATAAAGTAGAATTTCTCTTTTTTCTCACATTTATTTGTATTATTTATATCTGTAAGAATTCATGAATTTTGATTTTTTCAATGGATCATAACCAGTTAGTGTCACTAATTTTGATGCTCAGGCGGTCCCAGATTTGGCCAGAGGGAGCCCCATTACGCCACATCCTGTGTCCTCCAGGCATGTCCTCCGGACTTCTCTGAGTGCTTCTTTACTTCCTGGCACATAATTTCCAGACTCATCTTATTCTTGTCCTGTCCTAGCCCTGCAGTCAGACATTCCTCCAAGAAGCCAGAATTGGAGATGTGGATGCAGGATGCTCATGGTAACTGGGGCGCCATTGCTTCTAAGCCCTTCCGAATGAGCATGACTAGGACATATGACACATCAATGCATGGGTATCTACTTCTACATCATCTCTTTCTCTCTCTCTCTTTCTTTTTTTTTAATTTTTAAATTTCTTTAGAGGGAGAAAGAGTGCTAGTGGGGGAGGGGAGGGAGGAAGGAGAGGAAGAATCATAAGCAGGCTCCACATCCTGCATGTAGTCTGACTCGGGGCTCGATCTCATGGCCTGAGATGGTGACCTGAACCAAAATCAAGAGTCGGATGCTTACCTGACTGAGCCACCCGGGTGCCCCTCTCCTCTCTCTCTCTTCCCCCATCTACCTCACCATCATGTTATCTATCTTAAAAAGCCAGGCCTTCAGAGCAGTACCTCCAATTCCAGTCCAGCCCCACAGCTTCTCCCTTCCGCGCATGTGACGCCTTTCTCCAGCGGCGGGAAATGGCCCGACCGGCCTCCTATTCACTCACTTGCTTAATCCTCTTGCCTGAAACTGATCTCCCAGCGGTGCCAGCCCTCCCCTACCACCCAACTCTGAAACAGGGAAGGCGCAACAGGAAATGGGTTCTCTTTTCTCCTTCCCCATTCTCTCCATGCACAGTATTTTATTTTCTCTATTAAATATTGCCCCAATCTGTTCTCTCGCCTCAGCTCTACCCCCACTGCCTGAGTTCAAGCCTTTGACAGATGCTGCTGCTCCAGGTCTTGCCTCCAGTGACATACCCTGCCCATAGTGGCCCTGACGATCTTTCGGAATGCAATGTGACCCATTATTCTTCTCCTTGAAACTCTCCAATGACTCCCCATTGCCCAGGGAATTAAGTGAAGCTCTCCTACCCTACCATAAACCAGGCCCGGTCTCTACCTCCTCTGTCATGTTTGCCTCCCCCTCCCTTGGACCTTCAGTAGAAATGGACTTGTGCCATTGGTAGCATAGACCACCATTTCAGCATTGTGCTTCCATGATTCAGCAACTTCTGCTCCCGGACTTGCCCTTACAAATCCTGTGTAGATGTTTCTGCTTCTAAGAAGCTTCTCTTGACACCCTTTCTCAACAGGTAGTTGCTCCTTTCTGCAGTCCTATTCCTTGTATGAACATAAATGACTGCCCGGGTCACTCTCCGTTGTATGTATTTTATGCACGGCTGTCTCTCCTACCAGGAAACCAGTCCAGAGGGCAGGAATGGACTCATTGGCCACTGTAATTCTAGGATCCAGCCTAGTTTCTGCCGTGAGCTAGATACTTAATAAATGACATGGCAAAGGAGAATTTAGGGGTACGGCGCTCTTTCGGCTCATGGATGCATGAATCCAATCTCTGCCTCTGTTGTCACAAGGTCCTCTCCCTGTGCGTCTGTGTCTTTCTCCTTGGAAGGACACCAGTCATATCAGATTCAAGGCCTACCCTATCCAGTGGGACCTTATTTTGACTTGATTTTCTGTCAGGACCCCATTTCCAAATTAAGTCACAGGGGCAGGTTCCAGGCGGACTTGAACTCTGGGAGAAAGGGCACTAGTCAATCCAGTACACCCAGCTTTTGCTGGGGGCAGTGGGGAGTACCCCCTCCGTCAGGACCCCTCCCTCTTTATGTCACATGTCAGGCCTACCCTTGTCACCGGGAATGTCACAGCCTTCCCTGGTACCCCCCAGCTTCTCACAGGGAAAGGAACACTGGGAGAAACCGTTGTCAAGGGTCACTCGTCAGACCTCATACTCACATGAACTGCTAAAAGAAGTTTCCTTCGAAGGCGCGTGTGAAGAACAGAAGCCCCACTCAGAGCTGGCAAGGAGTGTCTCAGGAGCAGCGTCAATAAAAGGAGGATTAGAACACGGCTGTAGAGAAGGTAGCAACCTTGGGCCCAGATGAGAGGCTCCTCCAGCAATTGGATAAAGTAATATTCTTAAAGAATCTGTTCAGACATGGGGATTGAATACAGTGGTCAGCTGCTCCACCAGCCAGCCTGCCCCTGAGATCTGAAGTCGCAGAAAACATCAAGAACTGAAATCAGCATGGACTTTCCCTTGGCCTCCGCAGACAGTCCAGTGACCGAGGGACTGGTCCGGCGGAACCCTCTTAGAGTGTTTTTGTCTCCGTGGGATTTTGGGATTACCCCTAAATCCCAGATCATGCTTTCTAGTACCTCAGACTGCTCCTTTAAGAGGCAGAGATCTGTTACCGGCTAGTAGAAGGCTGTAAAGGACAATGCAGGGGTTGGGGGAGGGGATGGTTAGTGGTCAAGATTGAATTCTGCTGCTCAGCCTCTCCGGTCCCCAAACCTCTACCCACCCCCCAACCTGGCAGCCGCCCAGGAGTATAACGTCCCCTGTCGCTTACTGCTACCATGAATCCAGGAAATGGGGGTGGGTGCCTTCTGATTTCCCACTGAGCACATGGAAAGTGACATTGCAGGGGTCCAAAGCAGAGAACATTCTAAATCATTTGAGAAGCTGCATTTCCAAGGCATTTGCCAAATGAATTTCGGCAGTAGCAAGAGCAGTGACAGCAGCAGTGGTTCCCCAGAAAAATCCAAAGAAGTGTTGGCCTGTGCGGTGTTAACACCATTGTCCCATGAATCCTTTCCAAAGAAGGCTGGAGGCAGGTGGCTCCCTGCCAAGGGCACTGAGCTGCGGGGAGAGGAAGGGTAGGAAGCAGTGCTTTGTATGCTGCTTGCTTATCGAGAGTGTGCTGTTTCCTGTGTGCAGGGAATTGTGTGGTCTCTGTGGGGCACTAGGAAGCCTTGGAGGAGACCGTTCATCTTACCGTCCTGCTCATCATTGACTTAATGCTAGCCTTATTCATTTCATTATATATTTATTGTGTATTTACTGCATTCTGGACCCCATGCTTAATCATAATCATAAAGGCTCACAGAGAGCAGTAAGGCTGCCTCTGTCCTGGAAACGCTCACAGCCCGCCATGGCATTGAGATCAAGGCCCGCAGAGCACCCACTAGACAGGCTAGGCAGGCACGCAGGAAACAGAGAAACAAAGTTCACTTATTTTGTTTTAAAAAATGGTAAGCATCCCCCTCCAAAATCATACAGTCTTCTCATTGTAAGAAGTACCACTGTTATTGTTTAATTTTTAGGACAAATTCTTAAATCTGTAGGTTTTAAACTGGGCCGCGAGTGGCTGTGAAAAATATATACACAATTAACTCTAACACAAACAGAATGTGATCAGTACTGTAAGGGAGTGCCAGAGTGCCGAAGCATTGAGTCCCACAGGGACCCCAAAAAGTCTTTCTGGAGGAGGTGCTAATGGAAGTGGACTTTGATGGACAGGTAGGAGGGGTTGGAGTCTGTGGTTTCTAATATCATTCAAGGTCTTTCCGACTGATTCGCTGTGCGGTGGTGCACCGAGTGGGGAGGGTGGTCTGGACAAAGGGACTGCTCTGGGAGCAGAGAGGCATGTTGGGGGAACCCAGTTTTTCTTTGTGCTTGGAGAAGAAGGCACAGGGCATGTCAAGGAACTCAGAACCTGCATTGGTCTAGTTTGGTTGCAGCTGCACGGGTTCTTCGTGCACCGCCTTTCCCCTTTACAGTCTCAGGAACTGTTTCCAACAGGAAAGTCTGGATAGACTACTTTCCTTTCCAAAAGGCAAGCTGCCCAGGAGTAAAGCCTGGCATGACCTCCCTGTACTTGACCTGTTAAGGTAGAGAGAAGTCACTCGATGGCTTTCTTGCTTGATGTGCCGAGCACTGGACTCCACTGTCAGTATTCCTAAACCGCTTCTGTGTACGTAGAGCTGACCTTCAGAGGATGACATCTGAGCTTGCAAAGCTGACTTTCCTGTACAAAGTACAATGAGTTCCTGATGGTGTCCAGAGCTACAGACATTCCTGTTCGTCTGTGAGCTGCATGACTAATGGGCTTGGCCTCATTAAGAATGAAGTGGGCATATGAGAACATTTGCCAGGGCATCAACTGGTTGGATGGAGGAGAGCCACCCGTGAAAATATCCCAAAGCTTCTTCCTGGTGCAGGGTAGACTCTAGTTCAAAGTGTGCTCTTGTCTGGGGTGCCTGGCTGGCTTCGTCAGAAGAGCATGGGACTCGATCTTGGAGTCATGAGTTCGAGCCCCACATTGGGTCTGGAGATTACTTAAATAAAGACAACTTAAAAACAAACAAACATAAACCAAAGGATGTCTTCGTCCTCAGCACTTTATGCATCATGGTGCAGATCCACACGCCTAGGCCTAGCTCCTGATGTGGCATTGTTCTTCTCTGTTCTGGAGAATCCCTGCCTTTCCCTTTGGGGGCTTACATGTTACTGAAACTCTCATGTGCATTTTATTCATGAGGTTATGATGGCTTCTTCCCATCCAAATTTATTTCCTCCTTGATCTTATTCCTTCTGCCCTATTTCCATTAAGGGTGAAAGCCCAACATCTACATAAGGCAATTTATAGTAACCCAAAGGGTTCAGTTCTTTTTTTTTTTTAAGATTTTATTTATTTGTCAGAGAAAGAGAGAGAGAGAGAGTGCACAAGCATGGGGAGTGGCAGGCAGAGGGAGAAGCAGGCTCCCCACCAAGAAAGGATCCTGGTGCAAGACTCCATCCCAGTACCCCAGAATCATAACTTGAGCCGAAGGCAGATGCTTAACTGACTGAACCACCCAGGTATCCCTTGAAGGGGTCAGTTATAGGAGTCATGTGACCTGTTGACAGACATTTTGGGTAGTCACGGATAAAAAGGGAAGTAGGCATCAACCTACAGTAACAAACTCAACAGAGCGTTTTAAAGATGAAGACAGTTTGTGTTACTTTTTAAGGAGTTTGAAGATAAAAAATTTGCAAATTTAAAACATACTTCCACACGGCTCCCTCTTGGGGACTTGCAAACAGAGTTTTGTAAGATGACTCTGGCTGCCAGTTAGGACAGGGGAAAAGTGTGAGATGTGAAAACCTGTTAACTGTTCATGGACCAACATAAACTGAGTCGTTGGGGGCGGGGGAGTTCATATTTGCATTTCCATGATACTGCTTAACTCCACTCCTCTTTGAATATGCACATTGACTTTGGATTTATGTAAGATTTTCCAAACGTTGTTGTATGTGAATGCAAAGACGGGGGAAGAGAAGCTGATTTGGTTTTAAGAAGCCAAATGTGTGGCCATGGCCTCTCTCAAAACTTCCTTCCTTACTTTTAAAAAGAGGAGATTGGGCTAAGCATCTTTCCATGTTTAGCCATTCAAGATTAACAGGAGAGAATGCTATGTAGAAGAGTAAATACAGTAGATCCTTGAATAACATGGGTTTGCCCCGCACAGAGCCGTGACATGTGGACTTTTTCCGATCATGACGATAAATACTGTAAATGTATTTTCCCTTCCTCATGATTTTCTTAATAGTATTTTCTTTTCCATAGCTTACTTTATTGTAAGAATACTGTATATAATACATGTAACATAGAAAATATGAGTTCATCGACTGTTTGTTATCGGTAAATCTTCCCATCAACAACAGTCTATTAGCAGTTAAGTTTTCAGGGTATCCAAAAGTTATTCGCAGATTTTTCAGCTGTACGGGGCGGGGGGGTTGGTGCCCCCAATAGCCATGTTGTTTGAGAGTCAGTCATAGTGCCCTGGCACCCAGTATTGACTTTGATCCTCACAGCTGTGCGAGCCGAATGAGATCATCTCTTTTCCCCAGACCTCACTTCATCTGTAAAATTATAAGATTGGCCTCTATATTCTTTATAGCCCCTCAGTTGTAATGTTTCGTGGTTTTCCTCAGTTAGGGTAGAAGTCTTATCCTTCCCTTTGGTGCTTTCGACTCCTGCTTTGGGGGGAGAGGAGAGGGAGCTAGGAGAGGCCTCTACTAATCACTAATTTTCCCTCAGTCCCTCTCTGCTTTGTTCTCTCTCTCTTCTCCCGCCCTTCTCTCTCCCTTCCTCTCCAGCTTCCTCTCCTACTGTTCTTCCAGAAAACTGGGGAAGTTTCCACATAACTGACTTTGCAGGTCTAGCTTTCCACAGAGAATCCTGAGACCTGGATATGGGTGAGGAGAAGGGCAGAAATGCTTAGGCCTTTGCCTTGTTTGTTTTTGAAGACAGTTTCATAAGCCCTGTGACTTGTAGGTGATTAGGCTCTCAGGGCTGTCAACACTTTGAGCCTTGCATTGCTTAGGAATAGGTTTGGCCGAGAGTGACACAGAGAACCTAAAGTAGCAGCGGCTTTAAAAACCAGAGGCTTATGTTTTCCTCAGGCAATAGTCCAAGGTTTGCAGTCCACAGCTGGCTCGGCAGCCATGAGCCATGAGGTCCTCGGGATCCCAGGCAACTTTGGCGCCCCCGTCCCACTTTCCCTGGGTTGTAGCTCTTGACCTTTTGATCCACACCAGGTAATATGGAGGGAAAGTGAGGAAGGGGCCTGGAAACTGCCACCCTGCACTTATGCTCATGCTCCACTGGGTGGACCACATGACCACACCTAGCTGCAAGGGAGGCTGGGAAGTGAAGCCTCCTTTCTGGGTGGGCAGGTGGCCAGGTATCTGGGCAAATATGGAGGACTCTTAGGGGTGCCTGGGTGGTGAAATCAGTTGGGATCAGACTCTTGGGTTCAGCTTAGCTGTGAGTTCATGAGCTGTGAGTTCATGAGATTGGGCACCGTATTAGACGCGGGGACAAGAAAGCTGGGTCATGAGATTGAGCCCCAGGTGCTCAGCAATGGAGTCTACTTGAGGTTCTCTCTCTCTAGCCCCTCCTCCCACATACCTGCTTGCTCTCTTGCTCTCTCTCTCTCTTTCTCAAATATATAAATAAACCTTAAAAAAAAATGAGGATTCCTGTCAGCTGGGGGGAAGGGAAAATGGATATTTTAGGGTTAACCAACCATCTCTGCTACCACATCCCTTTGGCCAGCAAGTCTGGGATATATTCCTTCAATAGAGGGGAGGGGAATGAGTCCCGGGATTTCTAATATCCAGCATCCTTTAATTTCTCTTCAATCTTTCTTATCCTAAAAGACTCCCGGCCACTCCTTCTAGGCAGTGCCATGATCCAAGGACTCTAAGCCCACGTCTACATTGCGTGTGTGGAGTGCCTGCTCCATGATGGGCACCGTATTAGACGCGGGGACCAGAAAGGTAGACAAGGTCCTTCCCCCTGAGGAGTCTGCAGTCCAGCAGGCAGAAGCAGACATGTAGGCCAGTTGCCCTTAATTGGTATAGAAGCACTGATAGACTCTTGAACTAGATACAGTGATACAAAAAATACAGGTACAGAAAAGAAGCAGTTAATTCTAACTTCAAAAATAGATGGGGGAGGGGTAAGGAAATACTTCATAAAGGAAGTCTCCATTAAGTTGAGTGTTTAAAGTTAAATTCCTTGAATGACAGGAACAGGGCATCCCTATCTTTTCTTCCTTTTTAATTCCTCTTCCATGACTAATATATTTTGCTCGCAACCACCTGTATGGAAATAGAACTTGGCTGCTGTCAAATTAAAAATACAGTATTGTTGGCTAAGCTTAAGTTACCAACTTGCATATTTGTATCCACGGCAATTCCTGCAACCTTGCCTCTTCAGGAAACTAGACCAAAGACAATCAACTACAAAAAGGTCCAAACCTTAATTCTAGGTAAAGTTTACAGAATACGGTACAATGTTAACTCTGGTGGTGATGGGGGTGGGGGGGCGTTGTCTCTAGAAGAGGTAAAACAATCGCTTTTACCTGGAGAAATCACAGGATTCTAAACAAGAGCATTTGTAAGGGTTGCCTGGGTCGTTCAGTGGGTTAAGCTGCTACCTTCAGCCCAGGTCATGATCCCAGGGTCCTGGGATTGAGTCCTGCATGGGCCCCTTGCTCAGCAGGGAGCCTACTGTTCCCTCTCCCCCCACCCACTCCCATCTCCTCCCCACTCCTGCTTTCTCTCACTGTCTCTGTCTGTCTGTCTCTCTCTCTCAAATATATAAATAAAATCTTTTAAAAAACCAAAACAAAAGCATTTGTAAGCAAGATAATGGAACATGGCTTCACATTTACTGCATTATTGAGCCATTGACTGCTCCACGACTAACAATCAATTTATAATGGTTTTTTGTTCCTAGTTATGAGAAGGGGAGTGAAGGCTGAAAAGGAGACATTGATGAGCAATAGAACTTGATGTTTAGGAGAATTTAACTTATCACCACAGTGTAAAATTTTGAAAGATTAAAAATAGGTTCATTTCCCCACAAAAATTTAAGAGTGCTTACATTCTTTCAGCTAGACCAAGTTGAACTTTCAAGTTCTCACAAATTCTTCCCCATGAACTTTTATTGATTGACCAAGTCAGCAAGAGCATTCTATTTTTCTCTGAAGTTTCAACGTACGCATTTTTCTATGTATGAAGCTTATCTTAGGCTTCCTTATGTATTTCTTCGACTTTACAATTTTAAACTCCTTGGAGAATTTTTTTTTTCAACTATGAAATCAATTTTATAAATGCGTATTCATTACCTAATAAAGCAAGAGAAACTATATAAAGCAGAGGTCTACAAATTTTTTCAATAAAGGGCCAGAGAGGAAATATTTGAGAATTTACAGGCCCCATATCATCTGTTACATATTCATCTTTGTTTATGTCTTTTTTTTTTTTTTTCAACAACCTTTAAGAATGGAAAAACCATTCTTAGTTTGTGGACCATACAAAAACAGGCTTCATTTGACTTGTGGGCCTTGATTTGAAAATCTGACATGCCTACAGGGGTGCCTGGCTGGCTCACTCAGTAGACTTGTGACTCTTGAGCTCAGGGTTGTGGGTTAGAGCCCCTCCCCCACCTTTGGGTGTAGCCATTACCTAAAAAAAACAATAAAAGTTTTTTTTCTTTAAAAGACTTTATTGGGGGGCGCCTGGGTGGCTCAGTGGATTAAATCTCTGCCTTCGGCTCAGGTCATGGTCTCAGGATCCTGGGATCGAGCCCCACATAGGGCTCTCTGCTCAGCAGGAGCCTGTTTCCCCTTCTCTCTCTCTGCCTGCTTCTCTGCCTACTTGTGATTTCTGTCTGTCAAATAAATAAATAAAATCTTTAAAAAAATAAATAAATAAAAGACTTTATTGGGGCTCCTGGGTGGCTCAGTGGGTTAAGCCGCTGCCTTCGGCTCAGGTCATGATCTCAGGCTCCTGGGATTGAGTCCCGCATTGGGCTCTCCGCTCAGCAGGGAGCCTGCTTCCCTCTCTCTCTCTGCCTGCCTCTTGGTCTGCTGGTGATCTCTCTCTGTCAAATAAATAAATAAAATCTTTACTAAAAAAAAAGACTTTATTTATTTATTTGAGGAAGAGAGAGAGAGAGAGAAGAGTGGGGCAGGGCAGAGGGAGAAGCAGACTCTCCACTGAGCAGGGAGACTGACATGGGGCTCGATCCCAGGACCCTGAGATCATGACCTAAGCCAAAGGCAGATGCTTAACCAACTGAGCCACCTAGGTGCTCCAAAAAAATAAAATCTTTTTTTAAAAAAAAGAGAAACCCTTATCTACCTACAAATGACTATACTACAAAGTGGATACATGAATGCTATTTAAGAGATGTACAAAATGTGTGGCTATGCAGAATCTTGTCCCTTTCCAGTGTTCTCTTTCCTAGCAATGGCATTGTTGTAAACACAGTTATGAAGCCAGAGACCTTGGATTCCCACTCAGCGCAACCCCCTCCCTGTCCCTTACCCCTTCCTTGTATTTAAGCTGGCATCAAGTTCTGTCCATTTTACCTCCTAAACATCTCCCAAACTGGTCTCATTCTATCTCACTGCCACACTCCTACCAAACTGTCACCATCTGAGACTTGGAACCTAACAAGCATCTCTAACCCACCCTCATCTGCTTTGCTGCCCTACTAAGAAGCTACCTTCTTCTTAGTAGGGGGTAGGGTTTATCCACCTTCTACACAGGAGCCCTACAGATGCTGGGAGATGAGAAGCTATTGCCACCAAGTATTCTCCAGGGTTAGTATCCATGGTCTTTCTGATGATTCTTTATTTCTGTTTTTGCCTTTATTTCTGCCTTTATTCCTGTTTTCTCAGATAGGATCATGTTTCCTTTGTTGTATATCTCCCTCCTGTAGTTCTCATAGAATGGCTTGATCAGTGCAGAAAAGAGCAGAGTCCTTATCTTTTAACCTCTAGATGTGGTAGTTCTGCTAAGACAGCCTAGAGTTATATTAGCTGTTGAGAGAAGGGTATAGGAGGTAAAGGGGTGCTGACTATTGACAATATTATGTGCCATGTACTAAAATGTTCATATCTTCTCTTCATGTCCTTCTGCTAAGCCATGTTGAATCCACGATGTTTTAGTGGCTCATTTGGTACCTCACTGCTCTATTGATCTATTGGAAGACATCATGAATATGGAGGAGAGGAGTTAAGATCACGGAGTAGTGGGCGGACCCTATGCTTTCCCATCCCTTGAAGACAGCTAGATAAATATCAAATCATTCTGGACACCCAGGAAATCGATCTGAGGACTAAGAGAACAAACTGCACAACCAGAGGGAGAAAAGAGGCTACATCATGGAAAGTGTGACATGAGGATATGTGATTTGGGGGAGAAAAGAATCTGCAGTGCTGCAGAATGGAAGGATGGCTGATTAGGGAGAGAAGAGAGAAACAGACAGACACACAGAGAGAGAACAGAGCACTCGGCATTGCACAATAAGAATCCTTCCCCAAAACCAAAACCTCTGCAAACCTCTGCAAAATCCAGAGTAAGGAAAGAATCCTGAAAGCAGCAAGGGAAAAGACAGCCCCAACTTACAAGGGAAGACAAATAAGGTTAGCAGCAGATCTCTCCATGAACACTCGGCAGGCCTGGAGTAAATGCGATGATATAGTCAACACGCTCCATGGGAAAATATGCAGCCACGAATACTGTATTCCACAAGGCTGTCCTTCAGAACAGAAAGAGAGACAAAGAATTTCCAGTACAAACAGAAACTAAAAACACGACCAAACAGTAGTTGGCTCATTACTGTGTGATGGTCTGTCGAGCAGGCGCAATGACAGGACCAAGATGAAAACCAAGCCTATGGGTCAAGGTGATGGTTCTCAATGATAGACAGCATCCAAACAGAAAGACAGACAGACATGAAGTTCCTCCTGAAGTAAGATGCCGCCCCTATCTATGACGTAGTCTTCCAAACCAAAAACAGTGGATCCTGAATCAGATCAAGCCTCTGGATATAACTACCCTTTTATAGGAAATGGAACAGAAGAATGCATGAAAGGGCCCAGAAGGCTGCAACAGAGCAGAAGCCAGACTGGGAAAATTCTACAGGACAAACGATCAGTTTCTTCAAATAAAATAAAAGTAGGAAAAAAGACATGAAAGGGGGAATCTACAGCTAAAAAGAGACTTAAACAATATATTAATTCATCATGAAGTTTGGATCTTATTTTGATCATAATTCCAACAAATGGAGAACATTTTAAGAGAATCAGAGAAACACGAACCCTGACTGCTTAATGAAAGTAAGTAATTACTAAGATTTTAGGTGTGATGGCAAAGATCAAATGGACTCTCTTCTGTTTCATTGATCTATGTCTATATTTATGTCAACATTACACTGTATTGGTTACTACAGCTTCATTTTATTTAACAGAAAACAAAAATTTAAGTCCTCTAGATTTTTAAATAAGATACAAAACATAGGAACTACAAAAGAAAAAGAAAGATAAATTGGACTTCATGAAAATAAAAAACGTCTGTTCTTTGAGCACCACTATTATGAAGATGAAAAGATGGGGCACCTGGGTGACTCAGTGGGTTACACATCTGACTTGAGTTCAGGTCATGATCTCAGGGTTCTGGGATCAAGCCCTGCATCAGGCTCTGCACTCTGTGGGGAGCCTGCTTGGGATTCTTTCCCTTTCCCTTTACCTCTCAGCCTCTCCCACCCTGTTCATAAACACACACACACACACACATACACACACACACTCTCTCTCTCTCTCAAGTAAATAAATAAATAAACAAAATGCAAAGATAAGTCACAAACTGGGAGAAAATATTTGCAAAGCACATATCTTAAAAATAAAAAAGTCTTTAAAAAAAAAAGAAAGAAAGAGGGACACCTGGGAGGCTCAGTCTGTTGAGTGTCTGACTTTGGCTTAGGTCATGATCCCAGGGTCCTGGGATCAAGGTCCACATCAGGCTCCCTGCTCTGTGGGGAGGCTGCTTCTCCCTCACACTCTGCCGGCCACTCCCCCTGCTTGTTCTCTCTTTCTCTCTGTCAAATACATAAATAAAATCTTTAGAAAAAAAAAAGAAAGAAAGAAATAGACTACTATTCAGAATATAGGAAGAATGTTTACCACTTAATAATAAGACAGACAATTCCATTGAAAAATGGGGAAAAGGGGGTGCCTGGGTGACCCATTTGGTTAAGCATCTGCCTTCGGCTTAGATCATGATTCCAGGATTCAAGGGTCCTGGGATTGAGTCCTGCATGGTGCTTCCTGCTTAGCGGGGAGTCTGCTTCTCCTTCTGCCCCGATTCACACTGCTGGTGCTCTCTCTCTCTCTCAAGTAAATAAATACAATTTTTTTTAAATGGTGAAAAGGTTTGAACAGACTAAGTACATCAAAAGACACTCACAGTATTAGCTGCTAAGGAAATGAAGGTTAAAGCCACAGTGAGGTACCGTTCATTAAACACCCGCTAGATTGTGGAGAATCAAGAAGATGGACAATACCAAGTGCTGTTGAGGAGGAGGGGGAACTGGAGCCCTTGTGAATTTCTGGTAAGAATACAAACTGGTAAAGCCACTTTGGAAAAATAGTTTTGTAGATATTTATATAGTTCAATGTAACGCTGTCCCTATGACCCACCAACCCCACCCCAATGGAAATAAAATCAATGTACACCCATGTGTACGTGTAACTCTCTACAACATATTCGTTCATAGTAGCCACAAACCGGGAACAATCTAAACGTCCATCAACTGGTGAGAAGACAAGCAAACTGTAGTCCATGCATACAGTGGCATATATTACTGAGTAATAAAAAGGAGCAAAAACTACAGATTCCAGCAACGACATGGATAAGCCTCAAGAGCATGTGGTTAAGTGAAATAAGTCAGACCCAAAAGAGTAAGTCCTGGGTGCCTGGGTGGCTCAGTGGGTTAAAACCTCTGCCTTCGGCTCAGGTCATGATCCTAGGGTTCTGGGATCTGCTCTCTGCTCAGCAGGGAGCCTGCTTCCTCCTCTCTCTCTCTCTCTGCCTGCCTCTCTGCCTACTTGTGATCTCTGTTTGTCAAATAAATAAATAAAATCTTAAAAAAAAAAAAAAAGAGTAAGTCCTATATGATTCCATTCATGTGACATTCTGGAAGAGGCGAAACTACAAAACCAGAAATCAGATCATGGAAGCCAGGAGCGTGGGGGTTTGGGTGGGGATTGATTTTGAAGACAGGGGATCTCTGGGGTGATAAAACTTTCTGTATCTTATTTGTGGTGGTGTTTGAACAACCATATTCAAGTGCCCAACTCATCAAGCTGTACCCTTCAAGCTGTGAATGTTACAGCATATAAATTATAACTCAATAAACCTGACTTTAAAAAATAATGAATGAAGGAGAACAGAGCACAAAAGTTCTATATTCTCCCATAATTTCCCGGGACAGTCAAATTACGAGCTAATTATTTTTCACAGGGCTTAAAATGATTCATGTCTGCCTATAGTGTTTCACTGAGGCCACGGCTGTAATTTTCGAGGTGAAGAAAGGGAAGCAGGGAGGGAAAGTTAAGAAACACTCTCAGACTGGATATTTGGGATTAAGAACTGAAAACAGTTTCACACCAAAGGAGCCTGACCTGTTGAACAACTTTCGTGACGGTGAAATTTATGAGGGCTCTACCCATTGCTGACTCAATAAAAGAAGTGGAATTGTTCCAATTGACTGAGATGGTCACTACATACACTGTTTTGGATTCTACAGAAAGTACTAGACAGAAAGAGCTGTGATAAATTGTTACTTGTAAAGCAGTGACTTCTGACAGGGGAGGCTTTATCTGGAAACTTCTAGTCTCCTTTGGGGCTCTGTCTTCTTTTCCTTTTGGATAGGAAAATCTGAGATCTTGGGAGCATCCAGATAGTGGGCGCCCAAAGAAAGAAATGCTCAACACAAAGGAATTTCTGGTTACGTATGGTTTGTCACTTCAGTGGGGGAGGAAGGGCCTGAGCAGGCTCCCCATTGACCTCTTAGATCATGTTATCGGCATCCTCTAGAGAAAATGTTGGGTTTCTTTCCAGTGAGCGCTTGTTTAATGCTTTAGCTTTAAAAAGATGGGTCAGGAGGCAGGGATGTACCGGAAGTTGCCTCATCTAGCTGTTGTCATGGGTTGTGGCTCTGGGCTTTGTTAATGGGTTTGGCTAATTTGGGGTCTGTGCTCATGCGTTAATTTTGATCCTCCACCCTCAGTCAGACTTCATGCTCTCCTCGGGTGATGTGATTCTCTGCCACAACTACATCTACCGCCAATAGGCTGACTCTCGTGAAATTCCTCTGTTCTGTGTCAAGAACCATGTATCTGACCAATTACTGGCTCCTCCAAGGGAAAGTTCCATAGACCTGAATGTGATATGTATAATTTCTGTTATATTCCTTACCTGAGTGATGGCTCAAAGATCAACCCCATCACGAAAGCCAGAAAATTGAGATGCGTTTATCTCTCCTCCCTTTCTGTATCTATTACATCCAGTCAGACTCCAAATCCTGAGGAGTCTAACTCCTTCATATTTTCAAACATTTCCTTCCATCCTCATTGTATTGCCTTCTTTCTGGCCCCTATTATCTCTTACTCAGATGACTGAAATTTTCTTCCCCGTAATCTACCTGACTGAACTGGACATTTGACTTTGTTTTTGTTTTCTGGGTTTCTTGGTGTTTTTTGTTTGTTTGTTTGTGTTTGGTCTCTCCAGAATCCAGCTCCTCAGTTCCTATTTTGGGGGATTTTTTTTGTTGTCCCCCAAGACAGTGAAAGAGAGGGGAAACAAACTCTGGGCTAAGCCCTCGGCAGAGCTCGGTTCCATGACCCTGAGATCACAACCTGAGCCCAAACCAAGAGTCAGACATTAAGGGACTGAGCCACTCAGGCACCCTACAATAGAACTTTAAATGACTACTTGGCCTCACAGAATCTAGACTACATGTGTCAGTCTTTCCTGTAGCTAGATGTCGCTATGTCACCAGGTTCTAGACAATGGCTCCTAAGTAGAAGTGAGATATGGGACTTCCAAGTTGTACCCTGAAAAGAAAGGAGCATGCTGTCTCATTTTATGTTCCTTCTTCCTGCAGCTGGAATGGAAACATGATGGTGGGAACTGGAGCAGCTCTCTTGGACCACGAAACAGAAACTAGGTGGGATGACTGTGAAGTAACAATTCCGAGGGAGGTTGAGCCAGCAGTGGCTTTGCAGGGGACAGCTGCCAAACCAGTTTGGGGGCCTTCAAATGCGAGAGAAATAACATCTGCCTCATTTAAGTTGTCATACATTTTGATCTTTGTTACTGCACCCAGTTACCCTAACCAACAATTTTTATGAAGTCAGAGTGGCCAGTTAGCTCCCACAGCACCTAGCCTCCCCAGCCTCCAAAGCCGATGGCTGAGGGCTGACAATCCCAGGCTCCCGCTGGGTGATCAGATCTAGTCCAGCACAGCAGTCGCACTCAGGTCCTGCTGCCGCTAGATCCTCTTGGCCACACTTCTAGCTCAGACAATTGCTGAGCCTCCTCCCAACTGCCTCCTGTTTCCAAGCCTGCTCTTGTAGTCTTTTGGTGATTAGGTATACTCCTGCTACCTTGCTGAGAAATTCTCCCTCTTTAGTTAAGTGAGTGGAACAGGTTTATGTGACTTGAAACAACAACAAAATTCCAAACTGATCTCCAGGTTTGCTTTCTTCCAAAGAAAGGGCACTGCTGCCTGTGTGGTATTTGTGAATAGGGGTCTAATCCTGCACTTTCCCTGCTTAATATTCATTAGGGTATTTTTTGTTTTTTTTTAAAGAGAGAGGGAGAGAGAGAGCTTGTGGCAGGGAAGGGCAGAGAGAGAGAGAGAGAGAGAGAGAGAGAATCCCAAGCAGGCTCCACAACATGTGAGTCTGGATCCCACAACCATAGGACCATGACCTGAGGTGATATCAAGGGTTGGACACTCAGGTGACTGAGCCATCCAGGCGCCCCCATCAGGGATTCTTTGGTTAGGATTCATTGGATCAGGATGACCTCCACAGTGCACCATGTGAAGCCTTCCAGGACCTGGCCCTAGCACCTCTCCCCTCTTGTTTTCTCTTTTGGTGCCTGTATCCACACCTTGGACCTCAAGGTTCAACCGTACTAAATCACTTGGCAGGCACAAGGTCCATACCTTACCTCTCCTTCTGCCTGAAACGTTCCGCCCTTCCTTCTCACACCTGCTGTCAATTCTCACTCAAGAGGCACTTTAAGGTTCCTTAACCCAATGAAGCTTCCCCAGCTCTCCGGCACCTGGTCACCCCTGGTCACTTGATTGCCAAGTCTGTGCTTTAGGCCGCACACTGGGCCCCTCTGACCATGATTCTGTCCGTCATCAAGATCTTTTCTCTGTGCTTATCTGTCTCTAAGACTTGCCTTTCACATCTTGTGTTATCTATTTCCCTGTTTCTAGCATCTGTTATATGATTGGGAGTAACATACATATTTTAAATGAAAGAGAGTCATGGGGTAAATCGGAGGGGGAGATGAAGCAATGAGAGCCTGTGGACTCTGAGAAACAAACTGAGGGTTTTGTGGGGGAGGGGGCGGGAGGATGGGTGAGCCTGGCGGTGTGTATTAAGGAGGGCAAGTATTACACGGAGCACTGGGTGTGGTGCATAAACAATAACTCTTGAAACACTGAAAAAAAAAATTAAGACGTTTAAAAAATAAAATAAAAATCATACAGAAGTCAAGGGGGAAAAAAGCTTAAAAACATATCGGTAGGTGGCACCCGTGTCCTTTTAAACAGCTTTTGCACTTGCAGTTTTTGTGTTTTGTTACCCACACGGCCAGCAGGTGGCGCGCTCTGCCGAGAAAAACCTTTCCCACTCGTTGGGTCTTGGGCCTTTTCTTCCTCCCAGCTCCTTCACCTGTGGGCTCACCTGTATTAAAAACCCAAAACATCTACACCCACTGTTTACTATAAGTATGAGTTCACTAGTCCCTGTCGTCACTAACAAGTCTTTGCTTTCCCTGGAACTCTTGCCCAGGAAGAAACAGCTTGCCAAATGAGACGGTTGAACTTTGCACTTGATGACATCAGCTTGTTTACGCCCCAAGAATCTTTGACACCCTTGCTGTCCACCAATCCTGAATTATCATTATATAATAATCTTTTTAAAAATCCTAAGTTACATGATGAAAGACTTCCCTTACACCAAATCCCAAATATCACAAAAATCTCAACCCCGCCTTCCACCTTTGAGATGTTGCTGAAGTTAATCGAGGTAGTGATCTCCCTTGTGGTGGGAGCAGTGAACTCAACTTTTCCTGTTGTATTGGTTGCTGGGGGGAGCCAGGCTTTAACAATATGTATACACCTGAGCATACGAGTATATTCTGGGGCTTTGCTAACTCGAAATGTATAGTTTATTAAATGACGAGCCTCAGACCCTACCCAAGCCTATAGCATCAGCATCTGCACTTGGACAGGTGTCCGGGTGAGTTAGTGCACAGGAAGTCTGAGGGAATTGCTCTGAAAGTATTACTTTGGCCTCTTCTACAGAATAAATTCAGACTGGAAGTTTAAAACTTAGGAAGGGTTTTGTTTTTTCCTTTGTTTTCGGTTGATATTTAATTAGTATTGAATCTACAGAATAGGGGCACCTGGGAGACTCATTCTAACTCCTGATTTCCACTTAGGTCATGAGCACCTGTCAGGATCCCCACGGGGCATGGAGTCTGCTTAAGATTCTCTTCCTCTCCCTCTCCTGCTGCACAACCTCCCCCTCCACCCTGCCCAAAACAAGCAAACAACCTACGGAATACAAGAAAGATTTGAATTCCAGATTCTGCTTAATTGGGATATTCTTCAGTGTGGTCTTAGGTCTGCCTTAAGAAGATGGGTGGGTTTTTGGAGTGTTCGGGGAAACATATTTGCTGAATTCATTTAAGTCTTTTTTTTTTTTTTCAAACCCTTCCCTTCTCCCTGGGTGGGGGGTGGGGGTGCTGCGAAACAATGGATGCTGGGTGTATCTTAACATATGGAGCTGTGGGCTCACACATTTTAGAACAGTGCTTAATCCACACACATAGTGTGCACTCAGTAACATTAAGGTTACTGTTGATATAAGTGTTGGTTTTTTTTTCAAAAAATATTTTAAATCTGGATTTGTTATTTACATTGTACTCCCTTACACATTACATTATTACCTTCTTTGAGATGTGAGCCCCATTTGTCTTAGAGATTTCTGCTAATATACCAGATGTAATGGAAAGTATATGATATTTGAGGTTAGAAGGCATGGATTAAAACCACAGTTCTAAATAAATAAAATAAAATAAAATAAAATAAAATCACAGTTCTGCCACTTCTTGGTTGTGTGATGTGGGGCTATTCACTTAATTTATCTGAGCCTCAGTTTTCTCATCCTAAAATGTGGAAAATGTTATCTACATGGACTGATTTGGGGATCAAGAGAGATAAAGTTAGTGTTGAAAGTCCTATAAACTGGGGCATCAGGGTGGCTCAGTGGGTTAAGCATCTGCCTTCAGCTCAGGTCATGATCTCAAGGTCCTGGGATTGAGCCCCAAGTTGGGCTCCCTGCTCAGTGGAGAATTCGCTTCTCTCTTTCTCCCTCTGCTCCTCCTCACTGCTTGTGTGTGGTTCTCTCTCTCTCAAATGAAAAATTAATCTTTTTTTTTTAATTTTAAATTTTTTAATTTTTATAAACATATAATATATTTTTATCCCCAGGGGAACAGGTCTGTGAATTGCCAGGTTTACACACTTCATAGCACTCACCAAAGCACATACCCTCCCCAATGTCCATAACCCCACCCCCCTTCTCGCAACCCCCCTCCCCCAGCAACCCTCAGTTTGTTTTGTGAGATTAAGAGTCACTTATGGTTTCACTCCCTCCCAATCCCATCTTGTTTCATTGATTCTTCTCCTATCCACTTAAGCCCCCATGTTGCATCACCACTTCCTCATATCAGGGAGATCACATGATAGTTGTCTTTCTCCGATTGACTTATTTCGCTAAGCATGATGCCTTCTAGTTCCATCCACGTTGTTGCAAATGGCAAGATTTCATTTCTTTTGATGGCTGCATAGTATTCCAATATATATATATATATATATATATATATATATATATATCACATCTTCTTTATCCATTCATCTGTTGATGGACATCTAGGTTCTTTCCATAGTTTGGCTATTGTAGACATTGCTGCTATAAACATTCGGGTGCACGTGCCCCTTCGGATCACTACGTTTGTATCTTTAGGGTAAATACCCAGTAGTGCAATTGCTGGGTCATAGGGTAGTTCTATTTTCAACATCTTGAGGAACCTCCATGCTGTTTTCCAGAGTGGTTGCACCAGCTTGCATTCCCACCAACAGTGTAGGAGAATGCACAGCTTGAATTCTCACATATCACTGTGCACCCAATAACGTATATTAATGAATTAATTCATGCATCACGTCATTTCAGTAGGGATAGAGGAGGGAGGGCGAAGTATCCAGAGACAATGGCTTACCACTCAAACAAGTTTTTGTTTTTCCCTTTCTCCACATCCTCGCCAGCATCTGTCATTTCCTGACTTGTTAATCTTAGCCATTCTGACTGGCGTGAGGTGATATCTCATTGTGGTTTTGATTTGTATTTCCCTGATGCCGAATGATATGGAGCACTTTTTCATGTGTCTGTTGGCCATCTGGATGTCTTCTTTGCAGAAATGTCTGTTCATGTCCTCTGCCCATTTCTTGATTGGATTATTTGTTCCTTGGGTGTTGAGTTTGCTAAGTTCTTTATAGATTTTGGACACTAGTCCTTTATCTGATATGTCGTTTGTAAATATCTTCCCCTATTCTGTCAGCTGTCTTTTGATTTTGTTAACTGTTTCCTTTGCTGTGCAAAAGCTTTTGATCTTGATGAAATCCCAATAGTTCATTGTTGTCCTTGCTGCCCTTGCCTTTGGCGATGTTCCTAGAAAGAAGTTGCTGCGGCTGAGGTCGAAGAGGTAGCTGCCTGTGTTCTCCTCAAGGATTTTGATGGATTCCTTTCGCACATTGAGGTCCTTCATCCATTTTGAGTCTATTTTTGTGTGTGGTGTAAGAAAATGGTCCAATTTCATTTTTCTGCACGTGGCTGTCCAATTTTCCCAGCGTCATTTATTGAAGAGGCTAAAAAATTAATCTTAAAAAAAAGAAAAGTTGTCTAGACCAAACTTTGCACTTCCAGTCATTTGCCTTAAACGCACTGTCACAGCACTCACATATCACTGTGCACCCAATAACATATATTAATGAATTAATTCATGCATCACGTCATTTCAGTAGGGATAGAGGAGGGAGGGCGAAGTATCCAGAGACAATGGCTTACCACTCAAACAAGTTTTTGTTTTTTTAAAGATTTTATTTATTTACTTGACAGACAGAGATCATAAGTAGGCAGAGAGGCAGGCAGAGAGAGAGAGAAGAGGGAGCAGGCTCCCTGTGGAGCAGAGAGCCCGAAGTGGGGCTCGATCCCAGGACCCTGGGATCACGACCTGAGCCGAAGGCAGAGGCTTTAACCCACTGAGCCACCCAGGCGCCCCAAACAAGTTTTTATAAAGGTAGTAAATTCTGGCAACTTTGGAAGTATGGTAGGCATGTGGCTTTGGTTGGGGCTATCTCATAGTCACACCCCACACTGGCGACCTGCCTAATTCTGTCTCAGACAGGTTGTATCTATTTCGCTCAGAGTATTAAATCCAAGAGTGCACCGATTCTGGACTGAATTTCCTCTCTGCAAGTCAGCTTTTCTGAAAACCACCAATCCACTGGGTTTTTTTTTTTTTTTTTTTGCCCTCATTACTACTTAATGAGCTTGTTTCCCACAGCACGATTGGTGCTGTGCTTACACCAGATTCTTGGCGCAGAAAGGAACAAAGGTGAGCCCTGCCCCAGACTGCCCAGGGTAGTAGAATGCCTAGAGAGAGTAACTGTATTTAGTTTGTGGGTTTCACAGCCCGTCCTGTGCCTCTGCCATTGTGAGGGCTCTGGAAACATTAGAACCTCACCCAATGATAAGTGTGAATGATTCTGTAAACGTTCCTACTAATAAATTTGGTTGTGACCGTCAATAATAGAAAAACAATACAACAGGGAACAAAGACTAAGTTTTGGTTCCATCTTGATTTTGTTGACTGATGGACTTGGAACCTCAGTCTTGGGGCAGGGTTGAGTCCTGCCTCAGCCATGATGAGTTGTTTGGCCTTGGGTGAGTAACTTAACTTCTCAGGACCTACAGTTCCTCCTGTCAGCACTGGGTTGGAGTCCAGGATGCCTTTCAGCAATATAGTTTTTACATTCTGTGGAGCAGGCCTGGGTGGGTGGCTGTGGCCCAGGGTTGTTCCAATGACCCATGGACTGCCCCGGGAACCAGACGATTGTTCTGAGACCCATTTGGTAGGTGGTTCCAGAGGATCCATGTAGTGGTCCAGTGACTCAGGAAAGGAGCAGATGGTACTGGAAAAGAGTGGATCTTACAGGGATATGGTCAGCCTATAACATGCCCAACCCTCCCCACTCCCCTCGCCATGTCCCCCTGTTCCTCTGTGAACGTCCTCATTTTACTATCTAGAGGGTCATCTCTTATCCCTTTTTCAAATGATACTTTAAACCCACCCCCCTCAGTACTATCTTTAGAAAATGCAATTAAGGGGCGCCTGGGTGGCTCAGTGGGTTAAAGCCTCTGCCTCCGGCTCAGGTCATGACCCCAGCGTCCTGGGATTGAGCCCCGCATCGGGCTCTCTGCTCCGCGGAGAGCCTGCTTCCTCCTCTCTCTGCCTGCCTGCCTCTCTGCCTACTTGTGATCTGTCTGACAAATAAATAAATAAATAAAATCTTTTTTAAAAATGCAATTAAAATCATATCACTGCTCTGTTTTAAATGGCTGAGAATCTATTGTTAATGCTTCGTATTTGTCATGACACTTAATGCCTTGGGAATCTGGCTCCAGTTTTATGGCTTACTAACTGCCCTCATCCGTGACTCCAAGGCACACCTTCTGACTGTCCACAGAGCACTTCTCGTCAGTATTCTCTCAGCGGGCCCTGAGCTTTCCCAGCATCCTGGCTACATGCTAATAGCTGTGATGGAACATCCTTCTTGACTGCTCAGTGGTCTGTTCCCCCGATTTCCCCGTCCCCTTCCACCTCAAGGGTCATCTCCTTTAATCCCTTTATAGTGTCTGCGTCCCTTGCCCCAATGACACTGCCTTATAGTTGCGGGTCATTTTCATTAGTCCCCCAGCTAGCAGATGAGCCTCAGGAATGGGAGATACCTGGTTTTCCTCTTCTTTGTTTCCTCCAAAGCCCTTAGCAAACTTCTTTGAACTTGGAAGTGCTCAGTCAATGCTTATTAAATCAACAAATATTCCCACAAAGCGAGGCAGAAGGGGAGGTGTCTGCATCTTTCCTTGACACACCCACTGGACTCTCTTTCTGTCAATTATTTTTGAGGTTTTTCCTCCCCAGTGTTCATTCTCAAGCATTTCATTAATGAGTTAGGATAAAACCCATAGGTCCAGCAGACATTAAGGATGGTTTTTTTAAAGAGCAGGAGTTGGGAGTAGAGGTTGAGTCAGTCGGTAGGTGGAGGGAGTCAGTATGACCATTTCGCTCTGGACTTCAATACGAAAGGTCCTTCAGGATGATTTTTTCATGTTATCTGAGACTCTAAACATCTCAGATATTTATGCTGTCTCTAAATGAGATTTACACGTGTGGTTAGAAGTATACACTATTGGGGCTGAAGACGTTCATTGTAAGATTTTAACCTTGCATTCCCTTTCTTTTATAATGTACCACAGATTATTTTTAAAATTTTAATTGTTTTATAAATAGCATATGTGCTGCCAAAGTGAGCACTTATAAATAGCATAATAATATTATATTACATCTGTGCCTTGGCATTTCTTAATTTTTTTTTTTAATATAAAGGACTCTCAAAAAATGGAAGCAACTGGTGTCTTTCTTGTCTTATGAGATTCATAGGCAAAGGGTAATTGCAAACTAAGTTACTATCACACACCCACCAGGCTAGTAATAATTTAACATGGGGTTACACCAACTATTGGTAAGGATGTGTAGCCCAGAAAACTTTCATTTGCTTGTGGCAAGAATTTACATTAGCATAATCCCCTTGGAAAAGGAATGTTAATTATTCAGTATAATTGGATATATGCATACCTATCTCCTAGCAATTCTGCTCTAGGGTATATATCTTGGAGAAACTCTAGCACATGCTCATTTGGTTATTTGAATAAGAAAATATTTGTCAGGATTGTCTGTCATTGTCCCAAACCAGAAAAAATTCATATACCACTAAGAATAGATAAATAAATTTTGGTAAAATCATAAAAAGGAATATCGTATAGAAGAATGAAATCAAAATTATCTGAAGTTACATGAAACAATTTGGTTGTATTTCACACACAGAATGCTAAGTGAAAGGAATAAACTAAAAAAAATATGTTTATAAAGTTGAAAAAAAGCTTGCCCTAAACTTTCCAATATCCAAAAGAATTCAAAATTGGATCTCAAAGAGATATTTGTACACCCATGTTCATTGCAGCATTCATCACAGAGCCACGAGGTAGAAGCAACCCAGATGTCCTTTGACAAACAGATGGGCAAAGAAAACAGGGTATATCATTCAGTGGGATATCATTCAGCCTTAAAGAAAGAAGGGAATCCTCCCACAGACTACAACATGGATGAGCCTTAAGAATATTATGCTACCTGAAATAAGCAAGCGACAAAGGGACAAATGCTGTCATGATTCCACTCATATAAAGTATCTAAAATAGTCCCAAAGCACAGAAATAGAAAATAGAAAGTTGGTTGCCAAGGGCTGGGGAGGAGGGAGACCAGTGTTTATCAGGTAGACAGCTGCAGTGTTGCAGGATGGGGAAGTTCTAGAAATACGTAGCACCATGGTGTGAACATACTTAATTAACACTACTGAACTGTACACTTAAAACAGATGGCTTCATAGTTCCCTTGGCTTTGATCTGTGCTGGGGCGATGTGTATTTCCTTCCCTCTGCATTGAAAAAACTATGTAGCCTTTTAAATGCATTAGAAAGTCAGCATATAATAGTAACTTACTTATATTAAAGGGTATGAATGATCCAGAATACCCCTTCAAAAACTACCTTTACCTCAAACTATAGCTGCACCTAAGTGAAGAACTCCAGTGTGGGGGTGGTTTTTTAATTGTGTGCTTATCGTTAGGATCTTCATCCCGGAATAATAAGAGGGGGATCGAAGCTTCAAAGGAAAAGGCACATTAGTTTTTGGAATGAGTCAGTGGAAGCGAAGAGAAGAACAGAAAAACACTTACAGGTGTGGCCAGACACCTCTACATAGGTTGCTGATGACTTCACAGAAGCGGTACTGGACTCCACTCTGGCCGGTAAAAACCAAAATGAATATACTGATCTCTTCATGGTCAAGATCATGGAAATGAAACAGAAATCCGAGACTGATACAAGCTTAATCAGAGGTTTTTTTTTTTTGCACCATGGGCCACTGAATCCTAATATGAAAAAAAGAGTAATGACACATGCTCCATGTCATTAGAATATGAAACAAGTGTATTCTGGCTTTTTTTTTTTTACCTAATTGCACCGCGTTATATATACATAAAACAAGCCGTTTTTACCCAATGAATAGGGTGTTTTGTTTTAGTGAAGGGACCCCGAAATGCAAGTTAGTGAAGCATATGTTAGCTACCTTATTAAACCTTCCTCGTAAAACAAAAAAAATTGGTTAAGATAGCAAAGCTAATGTTATGTCTTTTATTTATTTATTTATTTATTTATATTTTTTAATTTATTATTTTTTATTTTATTGATTTTTTTAAAGATTTTTTATTTATTTATTTGACAGAGAGACATCACAAGTAGGCAGAGAAGCAGGCAGAGAGAGAGAGAGGAGGAAGCAGGCTCCCCACTGAGCAGAGAGCCCGATTCGGGGCTCGATCCCAGGGCCCTGGGATCATGACCTGAGCCGAAGGCAGAGGCTTTAACCCACTGAGCCACCCAGGTGCCCTGTTATGGTTTTTTTTTTTAAGCACAATTTTTTCAAAAGAGAAATACGTGAAAAAAATCAGATTACATCAGTGATATCTTAAAAATATTGTTTAAATATTTTAAAAGGACATTTCAAGTGCAAGCTACTTTTTTGTGTGTGTGTGTGTGTGTGTGATTCTCTAAAAAAAGTTACTAGGAAAAAAAACTTGGGCCTGGAGTTGAGAGAAAGTTTTCTGTTTTGAACAGAGGCAATAAAGGCAGGTGGCTTGGGTAGAGACTGCATGATCTGTGTGTGATGGAAAAAGTATACCTATTTGTTCAACAAATAAATATGTCCTATGAGACACAGTGAGATAAACATAAGGGTTGTAGTCAGGTCAACTGGAATTTTATTCTTATTTGCCAGGGATTCCAGTTATTCGAGGAATATTATTAAGAGGACGCTGTGGACTAGGCGCTAGGAATGAAATTGTGAAATAAGAAGCTTGTGTCATGAGACTTGTAAGTAAATAGGAAATTGAAACCCTTTGGGAGCACATGTGATTCTCTCTTGGCTGGCCAAGGAAATCTCCCCTGGAGGAATGACATCTAAACAGATAGAGTGGTTTCCAGAAGGTGACCAAAGGTTGGGAATGGGGAGGAGCAGATGCAGAGAGTTTTTGTTTGGAGGCCTGGAAGCAGGGTGTGTACCTGCAGGTTAGACTGTGTTTCTTGGGGGAGTCGCAGGGATCATGGTGCTCGGGGGCTGCAGGGGGTTAGTGCCTGGAAATGAACTTGGGGAAGTAACCACGGGCTTTGTATTAAAAGTGTGGCCCTTATCCACAAGGCAGAGGAGAAACCAGTGAAAGGTTTTAAGTGGGATGAAAAGCAAAAAGATTTGCTCTTTAGGAGAAAAAAAAAAATTAGGGGCACCTGGGTGGCTCAGTTGGTTAAGCCTTTGCCTTCTGCTCAGGTCTGGATCCCTGGGTCCTGGGATTGAGTCCTGCATCGGACTCTCTGCTCCATGGACGGTCTGCTTCTTCCTCACCCTCTGTCTCTCCCACTTCTGTTCTCTCTCTTGCTCATTCTCTCTCTTTCAAATAAATAAAATCTTGAAAGAAAGAGAGAAAGAAAGAAAGAAAAAGAAAGAAAGAAGGAAAGAAAGATAGATCACTCCCTCTGTACTATGTTCACTAAATTGGAGGAGCAAGGTTGAAGGCTACGCTAGCTAAATTCCAGGCAAACAGGATGGCGTTCCACTGAGAATGAGAAGGGGACACAGATTTAAAAAAAAAAAAATGCTTAAGAAATGGAATCAACAAAATTTAGTTTTTTAGATCCCTTTTTAAGGGAAGAAAAGGAGACAAGGTAACGTTTGACAGGTTTAGCGTCTGAGTAGAGATGAGCAGTAATAGTCACTGAGATAGGAAGTCCAGGAGAGGAACAGGTTTTGGGCAGACAAGATGAACCTGATTTTGAACTTACTTGGTTTGAGGCCCTTGTGGAAAATCCACTGGATAGTTAGACACATAAATGTGAGGGTTGAAGACTGATTTGGTCTAAAAATATAACAGCTCTCTTACATAGTCTGACCTTGTTATGGAACCAAAGTGGGTCCCTCTTCCTCACACACTATTATGATTCATGTTTTAGTTATTGATATTTTGGATGGAAGAGTTATGAAAGCTTATTGCACCTGGGGATGGGTGACCTTGGAAACCTAGACACATTTAGTAATGCCACATGGGAGAAAGCCCTCCACCAATGGACTGGATTGTGAGATCTTTCTGGAAAACGGAATCCATGGAATCAGACTAGCATTGCTTATGTTATGAATCTTTCACAACATTTTATGAAAATGATCTCCCTAGCTTTTTTTCTAACTCCTCTAAAAAGTGGTGTCAGGGTGGCTGCAGGAAATAGATATTCTCTCTTACTTTCCATTGTCCCCTCCCCCTTTTTTTTCCTCTCTTGAGGTATCCTTTAAAATTGAAAGCAAGAGTTCCACAAGCAGCCAAGTGTTGGCTTAGATAAGACTATTGCTTTACATGGTCTTATTATAATCCTACAAAACCAAAGGTATGCTGAAATGCACAAAAACAAAACACAACACAGCAAAAAAGACCAAAATAGAAAAGGCTGCCATAAGTCTGTTAAAAAAGAAGAAGGGCGTACCTGGGTGGCTCATTTGGTTAAGTGACCAACTCTTGATTTTGGTTTAGGTCATGATCTCAAGGTCATAAGACGGAGCCCCAAGTTGAACTCTGCATTAGCGAAGAGTCTGCCTGAGATTCTTTCCCTCTGCCCCTTTCCCCCTGCCTCCAATAAATAAATCTTAAAAAAAAAAAAAAAAGAAGAAAGAAAGAAGAAAAAGCCAAACTTTTTTTGCACCTGCTATGTGCGTAGCATTTTGATCTGTATTATATTTTTGTTTTATTTGCTCTCACTGTAGTTCTAAGAGGTATTATCATTTCCATTTCTTCATATAGGGCAATACATTCAGAAAGAATAAATCACGAGTTTGAAACACATACTTGCTTTCCATTTTAGCTCCTCACAAGACTCTTCCAGGTTTCTATGAGTAAGTCTGTAATAACACAACTACCAGAATCACTTTTCCTTCTATACTAATCAACATAGAGATTGTAACTTCTCAATTTTTAAAATATGTGGTTTTCCATTAAAATGATTGGTTCTTAAACAGGGACAGTTTTGTCCCAAAGGAACATTTGTCAGTGCCTGGCACCATTTTTGGTTGTTAGAACTTGGGGAAGTGCTATGGCATCTCATTGGTGAAGGCCAGGAGTGCTGCATTCTATAATCACAGGACCTCCTATGACAAAGAATTATTTAGCACCCCCTCCAAAGTAAATGGGTAAGTAAGTAAGTAAATAAATAAAATCTTTAAAAAGGGGGGGGTCTGGGTGGTCCCATGTGGTTGGTCCCTTAAGTGCACAGGTGGTACTAGTAAGAAATAACTTGAGAAAAGTAGATAGGGATTGGATTTACTGTGGCATTGGGCCTCATTCCTGGGGAGAGTGGAAAGCCATTGAAGAGGGCAAGTGCTGTGATTAGTTTTAAGTAGCAGCCTTTTGACCCTGGAATACTGGGGAAGGTGCTGATGATGCAGAAGATGCTGGGGACAGTATGGATCTCAGAATGAGACCAGCTCTTCAGGAAGGATCTTCACTCTGCTTAGGTACCCCCATGACCTGTGCTTGAAGACACTACTGGCTATGCTCAGAGGAGGAGTCATTAGCTCATGTTGTGTAATTGGGGCAAACATGGTCTTCCTCTCTTAGTGAGGAAAATGAGATGTCCATGTGTGGACAATAGTTTTGAACTAGTACAAGGATTAGATCTCTCAATCTCTCTCTCATACACACACATGCATAGAGAATATGTATTTATGTAATATTTCTTTTCTTTTTTAAAGATTTTATTTATTTATTTGAGGGAGGGAGAGAGAATGAGAAAGAACATGAGACAGGAGGGTCAGAGGGAGAAGATGACTCCCCACTGAGCAGGAAGCCTGATGCAGGACTTGATCCTGGGACTCCGGGATCATGACCTGAGCAGAAGGCAGTTGCTTAACCAACTAAGCTATCCAGATGCCCCTAAGTAATACTTCTTAAATGTCAATTTGTTTCTTTTTTTCCCAGGCTTAAAAAATTTTAAAGATTTCCTTAGCCTGGGACGCCAGTGTTTTCAAGCACAGGTCACAGGGGTACCTAAGTAGGGTGAAGACCCTTCCTAAGATCTGGTCTCATTCTGAGGTCCAGAGTGAGACAGAAATGGTTTGAGAAACATAAAATCTCATTTCAACTTGGTGGACAGAAGAAACAGCACATAGCTTTTTTCTGTATAAATGAGGCTATTACATCAAGAATGTCTGTCTTAATGGCCTCGAGGAAGAATAAGGTCTCCTTATCTTTTTAGTGGAATGAATCCATTTGGAGGAATTAGGAGAGGGCCAGAACCTCAGTGGACAACCTCCACCCAAAGGCTAATAACTTATCTTTCCCTAGTAGTTGACATTTGTAGTAGCCTGGTGAAATAGGGCTTCAGGCTCAGAAAATCCTTTTCAACTCTAATTTCTCAATCTTCAAAGTCCAAACCAAATGCTAACTTTTCCAATACAAGTTTCTCAATTCTTGGTTTCAGTCACATGTTCTGGATTCTCAGAACATCGTTTCTTCCTTTTTTTTTTTTCTCCTCTGCCTCATTACATACCTGACTCCTAAACTAGATTATAGAATCAAGGCCTAGTGCCCTATGCTCCTCCCTTCTTTCCATTTTTCCTTTCAAATGAAAGTGGGAGGGAGTAGGAGGAGAGACTACTCTTTCCTTTTAGTCTTGCACATAATATATGCTCAACAAGCATTTGTTGGGGCTAAGAAATTATGAACAGTATTTTATGTAATACTCAACTGGCTCCAGCTTCAGGAATGACCGTGATTGTTGGAGTTGGACTGAGTCAAACTCTCAGGAATTATTACTACGAATGGATTAGGTATTACTATTTTGACTAGAAGAGGTATAAAGTCTTTCTAAGCCAAGGAATGTGCTACCAGTGAAAGCTACTGGTGAGCCTGTGACAATCTATATTTGAAATACTATCAAATGGAGTGGATTCCAGGACCCTTCTGAATGATAGGACCAGTATGAGTTTAGCATAGTTGCTTATGCTCTGAGATTTTTCCATTCTTTCTGGAATATGGTTTCTTCCAGTTCTTTTCTATTTCCTCCTACCATTGTTTCTGTTTTTATTGCTTCCTTAGTAAGGTTCTTTCCTGGCCTTCTCTGACTGACCACTTCTCCCTACCCTTCATGAGCCCTTTGCTTTCTCCTCTACCATCTCCAAGCCTTCTTCTTTGGCTTACCCCACAAATGCTTGCTGAGAAATGCTTCTTGAATGCATTAGTCTGTAACTGCTTGGATGTCTGCTTCTTGTTGTCTATTATTTTGGATCTGAGCCCTCTGTGTTGACATTTATCAGCCTCCTTCATCCATGAGGACTGTCTTACCCTTCTTTGCAGCTCCCAAGGTACATGGCCCAGCAACACCACAGACCAGTTCGTAAGAAAGGCCCATCCTGTGAGCCAATGGAAAGACAGACTTTCATCTGGGTAGGTGGTACACTGTACACATGAACAGACAACTTTGGTCCTGGGTATTGTCACAGTGATTCTCCTGGAGACTTGATTGCCTTCATTCTGCTCAAAAGTAGGTGTATTTGAATTGGGCCTTCTGTCCAGCAGAAGGTGTTTATTCCTCATATTTAGCATAACTAGAAACAGTGGGGCCTAGAATAATTGAGGAGCTACCCATCAGATTAGAACAGTAACATCCAGAGATCTTCACGAGTCTGTGCTCTATAAAAATCTGGCTTCCTAAGCACGAAAGGCCAGGCACACCCTATTAGGAATTTTGTTTTTCTGTGCTCTTTCAGTCAAGATGTGATCTAGATGTGATCTAGAATGGCTAACAAAACACTGTGTGAGAAAAGGTCAGCTAGGGAAGGAAAACATTTGACAACTGGCTTTAGGGCATTCATCCCGGATCTCTAAGATCAGGGCATATGACAAGATTTCTGAAGTCATTTCAAGCTCTAACACTGTGTGTTTCTTAGTCTTCCTTCTGGTATGAGACTCGTCATATATGGGTTTCCTTTGTTCTGGCAGTGGGAACACTATGGTATGCTACGGAGGTTCAAAGTTTGCCCCTAAATGTCAGATACTGTGGGGTGGTGTTCCCTGTTCAGCCACTCACCCACGGAGTGACCTCAAACAAGAAGCTGAACTTTTCATTTTGTTCCATTCACTGCGTCCATAAATTGGGAATAACAATACTTACCTCAGCATTTCTATAGGTTAAGATTGCTTAACCTGTAGTAGGTTTCTAGGAGATTCGATTCCTTAATTGTGTTTTGCTTAAGCTAAGCTCACACAGAGCAACCGGCCTGTGCTTGAGGCGGTTGCTCTGTGTGAAAGGAGGGAATAACACAGAAAATGGTCCGGAATTGAAGGATTCTGTTGCTGTTTTGAAAATATGATCTTTGTTTTTTACTCTTAAGCCACACCTAAGCACCAGTTTCCAGAAAACCCAGCCATGTGTCCCTTCATCTTTTTGACTCAGCTGTGTTTCTTTCCTCCTCTTCTTAGATATTTTACTCTTAAAACCCATCATATTGCATGTTTGTTCTGCCCTTTTGATCAGGAGCTCACTGAGGATCAGGAGGATAATCATGCCTCTTTGATGCTGAGGATAGTGCCTGACTTATAAAATGTACATTTCAGGTATGGAAATGTATCCAGAAATCAGAAGGAGCATAAGTTCTTCTTCCTTCTCCTTCTCATTATTAAAAGCACTGTGTGATGTATGGCTCTGGAGATACAAACAGGAGTAGCAGTGCATCCCTGCCCTGATGAAGATTATGCACTTAGTCTTAGAAAGAAAAGGGTAATGACAATGAAGACAACAAATGACAAGTTAAGTGTTCATGATACAAAACTGCAAATTCTCTCGGAAGGACAGATGGTGAATTTGGTTGGGATTTCATTGATATGTAGGACTTGGGCAATGGGACGGGGCACAGTGGGACCCGAGGTGGGGAGGCCCAGGATGGTGAGCCTCCGAAGGCAGCCTGGGAACTCTGCTGGGGTGTGCTTCAGCTCAGGGTGAAGCAACAGGAGGAGGAGTAAACTCTGAGGGGCTGGATGAAGTAGCTGGAGGGGAGGCTGGGGTCACTGTCACTGCCTGCATTCCCTTAACTGGTGGGAGTGCTGTGTGGTAGGGCAGAACCCAAAATGAGGAAGGCAGGTCTCTCTGGGGGCCCTTGTGGGGTGTACCACTTAAGGAGGCATTTGAGCCACCTGAGCAGAGGCACAGGAGCAAAGGAGCTGTCTGGTGGGACCCAGGCATTGGGCACCATGATGAGGTCCTGGTTTCTCCCAGGAGCCCCAGGGCGTGGGCAGAAAATAGAATGCTCTGTGGGCTCAGGGCTGGTCTCTGCTTTCTGTTGCCCGCTCTGGGCCTGGGGAGGCTCTTGCTACTTAAACCTACTTTCTGGGGGCACCTGGGTGGCTCAGTTGGTTAAGCAACGGCCCTTGGCTCAGGTCATGATCCTGGAATCCCAGGATCAGTTCCCGCATCAGGATCCCTGCTCAGTGGGGAGTCTGCTTCTCCCCCTGACTCTCTACTCTCATTCTCTCATGCTCTCTCTCACTCTCTCTCTCAAATAAATAAATTAAAAAAAAAAATGGGACACCTGGGTGGCTAGTGGGTTGAGCCTGTGCCTT
This sequence comes from Mustela lutreola, assembly GCF_030435805.1. Taxonomy (NCBI): domain Eukaryota; kingdom Metazoa; phylum Chordata; class Mammalia; order Carnivora; family Mustelidae; genus Mustela; species Mustela lutreola. The sequence goes on from NC_081297.1 coordinate 96,176,839, forward strand.
TGGCTTTGGTCATGATCTCAGGGTCCTGGGATCGAGACCCACATCAGGCTCTCTGCTCAGCAGGGAGCCTGCTTCCCCACCCCCCAGCCTCTCTGCCTACTTGTGATCTGTCTGTGTCAAATAATTAAATCTTAAAAAAAAATTAAATGTGCTTTTTGGTTTCAGGTGGCACACATGTTAAGTTATGCTTGCCTTTTCAGAGAAACATGAACTCCTTCTTTGACTCTGAAATTTCCTTGTACTGGAGTCTTTTTCTCATCCATCAACTTCTTTCTTGTTTGTCCATACCTGTGTTGGCCTCCTTCAGTTTTGGTGAATAAGAAGACTGTAGCATTTAGCCTTGGGCCTTGCAGGCTTGGCACGACTCAGGAAGGTGATGCTCCTGGAGGCTCCTGCCCCAGGACCCTGAATTGAGCTGCTGATCCTTTCATTTCCCCAGCTCCAACTCATTTGTTTGCTTTTGTAGAAACAGGGTGGAGAACCATCAAGGACACTGCCTTGCTTCTTATCACCAGGGTCCTGTGCTTGTTTCTACGGGTTTTGCTTCGCTCTCTTTCTTCCTTGGAAGCTCATCCTTGAGTCCTCTCCAGACTGGTTAGTAGAAGAATTTGGGCTAGAGAAAAAGTGCTGGAAGGTTGAAATCTGGGCTTGGGTCTGGTTTACAGGCTTTGAATCAGCTTTTGACAAAGCCGTTTGTTGAAGCTGTTAGGCATATTTCACTAGTCCAGAAAGTTCATTAACTGGCTCTGCGTTCTTAGACAAGTTTCTTTTCTTCTTCTTCTTCTTTTTTTTTTTTTAAATGTATTTATTTGACAGAGAGACAGCAAGAGGGAACACAAGCCAGAGGAGTGGGAGAGGGAGAAGCAGGCTTCCCATTGAGCAGGGAGCCTGAGGTGGGGCTTGATCCCAGGACCCTGGGATCGTGACCCAAGCCGAAGGCAGACACCCAATGACTAAGCCACCCAGGTGCCCCTTAGACAAGTTACTTAACCTCCCTATGCCGTAGTGTCCTCATCGTGTCTGGGTCACACAGGGACCCAGTGAAGACTTCCTTTGTCTTGTTACTTTTCAGAGTTTCTCCAAACTTGGTGCTTCTTTTCATCCTCTTGTCTTGGAAGTGAGACCTAGTTTATCACTTTCTCTCGTTCTCCTTCCGGTGATTTATGGCACCAGCTCGCCAATCTTCCTCTTGTCCTCACCCCCTCTATCCCCTAACTCTATTTCCTCAATGGAGGAAAACCAATTTTAAAATCAAAACATGGGGACGCCTGGGTGGCTCAGTTGGTTAAGCAGCTGCCTTCAGCCCAGGTCATAATCCCAGTGTCCTGGGATGGAGACCCACATCGGGCTCTTTGCTTGGCAGGGAGCCTGCTTCTCCCTCTGCCTCTACCTGCCACTCTGTGCTCACTCTCGCTCCTCTCTCTCTGACAAATAAATAAATAAATAAAATCTTAAAAAAAAAATAAAAAAAATAAAACCAAAACATGACCTAAATGGCCAATTGGACTTTGCCAGCATGCATATATTCTCAGAGTATATTTGGAGCTACAAATTATTTTTCATGTTCTTCCACACCTGTGGTTCCCAGGAAACCACAAAGACAGCCCAGTTTCCTGGTGGCTAGCTTTCTCTCTCGCCTGGTCTTTAAGGACATCTTGGCATCTCACTCCTCCTGGGTTTAGCTGAGCTTTGTGATCTGTTTGTCACCCCATTAATTATTTTATTCGTATAAGAAAAAATTTTAAATGATTTATTTATTTTAGAGAGAAAGAGAACACAAGTGGGAGAAGGGGCAGCGGGAGAGGGAGAAGCAGGCTCCCCTGCTGAGCAGGGAGTTAGAAGTGGGGCTCCATCCCAGAACCAGGTCAGATCATGACCTGACGGGAAATCAAGAGTTGGATACTTAACTGACTGAGCTACCCAGGTGTCCCCATACAAGAAATGATTTTTGAGTATCTGTAATGTATTAGCTGTAGATTCTGGTTATACAGAGCACTCCAGGGTCATTTTCATTGAGTTACAAAGAAAAAGTCTTGGAAGAAGAACATGGTGTAACTTGGTTAGAGAATATTCCCGTAATACCTGTCATCTAAACAGGTGGTCAGAGAGGCTGTGAGAATCTGTTTGCAAGCTCGAGCTGTTGGGGGCCCTGCATACTAATAACAATGAGTACCACGTACATCTTTCCCTCTGGAGATCATCATAATAATTCTTTAGGGGAAGTGTTATTATGCTTTTTCCTCCTGGAGGCAACTAGGTTAAGTTGACAGTAAGTGGTAAACTCTGAGATAAAATCCAAATTCTAAGTTTACTCTGGTTGTTGGTGAGTTCCTGACTCCTTTGTTATTAAAGTCTCTGACTTCAGCCTTTGGACAGGGGAAGAAAAATCAACAATATTAAGAAACAGCAACAACAACAATAATAGATAATGGCATTCACTTTGGCCTTGGCCAGAACAAATTCATAAGAATGGTTTTACCCCAAAGATACAGATGTAGTGAAAAGAAGGGCCATCTGTACCCCAATGTTTATAGCAGCAATGGCCACGGTCGCCAAACTATGGAAAGAACCAAGATGCCCTTCAACGGATGAATGGATAAGGAAAATGTGGTGCATATACACTATGGAGTATTATGCCTCCATCAGAAAGGATGAATACCCAACTTTTGTAGCAACATGGACGGGACTGGAAGAGATTATGCTGAGTGAAATAAGTCAAGCAGAGAGAGTCAATTATCATATGGTTTCACTTATTTGTGGAGCATAACAAATAGCATGGAGGACATGGGGAATTAGAGAGGAGAAGGGAGTTGAGGGAAATTGGAAGGGGAGGTGAATCATGAGAGACTATGGACTCTGAAAAACAATCTGAGGGGTTTGAAGTGGCGGGGGGGTGGGAGGTTGGGGTACCAGGTGGTGGGTATTATAGAGGGCACAGATTGCATGGAGCACTGGGTGTGGTGAAAAAATAATGAATACTGTTATGCTGAAAATAAATAAATTTAATTAAAAAAAAGAGAATGGTTTTATAAAAATGATTCACAATGTGTTTGTGTTAGTGTTGTCCCAAACACCTCCATTATTTCCAAGTTTTTTCTTTCATTTTTTTCCTGAAGGAAAAAAGGCTCTTCCTGACTAGAGGAGAGCTGGAAAATCTGAACTGCTTCTGCTTATTCTAGTAGTCCCAGGATCTGGGTAAAGATTACTGTGTGAGCATGATGAATATAAGGCTATGCTCTTAAGGCAGGTGGAGGTGACTGGCACTTGTCAAAGAGGGATGTGGTCATCAGGTTCGAGAATCTGATTTCATTCTCTTGGGCCATGAGTCAAATGGAACCTCAATATCCCAGGGGACAAATGCAGTCTTACTTATCTCATAAATGTTCTGGCTCAGTTTCTCCCTGTTCTTTATCAGACTTTGAGAACCTACTAAGCTGCAAGTTTATGGCTAGGCTGTGGGGACAACAAAGAGGATTTGGACGGACTGACCACCTTCTCCAGGTTCTTGTGGTCTAATATTCTATGACTTTATTCCACAGGAACACCATGACTGGCTTTTGTGATGAGAATCTCTCTAGTACTAGGTCTAGATACTCTGTCTCCCTTCAGATGAAATAACTGTATCTCGTTAAATGTATTATCCCAGGGATCTGGCTTTGGAAAGGAATCAGCCAATTCTATAGTTAAGTGTGTTAAATTTATTTCTTTATTTAAATAGATTTATTTTTTTCAAAGCAGTTTTGAGCAAAAAGTAGAGGTATTGAGATTTCCTATAGGCCCCCTACTCCCACACATGCGTAGCCTCTCCCATTATCTGCAACCCCCACCAGAGTGGACAATTGTTAATTTATGGGCCTACGCCATTATCCAGAGTCCACAGTTTACCTTAGGGCTTTCTCTTGGCTCATCTTGGTGCTGTACATGCTGTGGTTTGGATAAATGGGTAATGACATGTATCTACAATTATAGTATCATATAGTGTATTTTCACTGCCTTAAAGATCCTCTGTGTTCTGCCTCTTCCCCATCTTCCTCCCCTCTAGACCCTGTGTAAATTTATTTTTTTTTGTCTGCAATAACTCTCAAATATCAGACTTTCTGATTTTTGTTTTATTTTGTTTTACTTCCTCCCATCCCTGTTCACAGAGAGGACATTGGGCAATCAGCCACTAAAAATGAGAGGGAGAACTCGTATACTTTGATCCTATCCCTGAAATTACCGTTTCCCCCACACTGTAGCTCATCTGCCTGAAACTCCATGACTAAGAAAGATTCCAGATGAACTGATTGTGCCATTCTTTAGGGCAATGGTAGATGTCTTCCTGATACCATATTCTTAGACACCCTCTGCCTCAAGGTTTCTCTGAATCCAGTTTCGGTTATGGATTTAGATGTGAAAAATAAGAATTTATTTGTCATGCCTGTGGCACTTCAAAGAGAGCAGAAGAACTCCTCTCATAGAAACTGTCCAGTAGGGAACAGAATACTGGGGAGTCATATTTTATAGTCAGATTTTAATCCCAACCCCCAACCCTTCTATCTGTGCTGGGTAGAAGATAACAGTGGGATTATAGTATCAACTCTACTGATTACTAAATTCTCAGTACTTACTGTATTCCGCTTCTGTCCTAATCTGCACCACAATAGGAGGTAGATACTATTATTCCCGTGTTGCATCTGGAAAAACTGAGGCGTAGAGATGTTAAGGAATTAGTTTAGGGACAGTGCTGGGATTGGAACCTAGACACTCTCATCTTACCTTTCTAGACCTCACGTTCCTTCTCACTGAAGTGAAGGTATTGAGCCATATAATCTCTAAGTTTATTTCTATTCTAAAACTCTGTGAGTCTTTGGGATTTTACAGATGGGGACCCCACTGTGACAACTGCAGGCTGCTTTGTTTCACGCAGAAATCATGAGAAGTACTAGTGAGTGTCCTGATGAGCTAGCTCTGTCAAGACTGTAGGAGCTTTCCCTGTTGACTCCCTGTTTTATTTTTGGTTTTGTTTTTTAGGGCATGAAGGTGGTACCTATTGAGACAAAGAGCTCAGTATCTGTTAGTTAAAAGGAAGCAGGAATTGACCCATTTTTCTGAAGTCAAAGAAGCAGTATCAAGTCCTAAAGATATTCAGTAAACTTGGAATAACACCCACCCCAGAGGGCTGTTGAGAGACTCAAGTAAGATAATGCTTATGTTTGGGAATTGCTTGGGAACTGTTCTGAAACTTCAAGTTCTGTCTAAATGCAAGGAATTATCGGTATCATCTTATAACACTGATTCCCAGTTCAGAAACTGGGGGGACCAGTTTTTCCATTTGGTTTCCATGCAAATTGCATTTAGGAAGCCTAAACAGACATCCTACCTGCCAACAATAGGGCCTGTGCTAATTTCAAGGGCAAGACACACCCAACTTGGCTCCAGCTTCCATCAACAAACATCTAGGATGTTTGGTCGCGAACAGAGTTCCCAGGTGCACCATTTCACTGCATTTCCCCATTATATTTCCTTAACTAGTTAGAAGTAACAAGTGTAGGTAGGGCAAAAAGCTTTCCAGTTTCACTTAAAATGCTGTTTGAATTTTCTCATTCTCATCCTTATCACCCATCTTTAGTTTCTTGCATGGAAAACAGAATTCATTCCTGAACTTCCTGGGCTCTTTTTGTGGCTTCCCCATGTTTGGGCTTGTGTTGCACACAGTTTTCTTGCTTGGGGCTACCCATTGCTGTATCACACGGAAAGGCTGTCCTAGAGTGGCCCACTGAATTGACAACAGAGAATACTTAATTAACTTCTTGATTTATTGGCTTATTTATTCAATGAATATTTATTTTATTCAGCTCCCATTATATGAAGAGCTTGGCTAAGGATACAGAAAAAGAGATTGATTTCAGTGGGTGAGATTTTAGCTAGCAGGATGGAAGAGCAAGTGAGAGAATCAAAAGGATTGTAGCTCCTCGTCCTTAGTTCTGCCTTCTGCTCAGTCAGGATCTTGGAGACCCATTGGGGCAGAGGACAGGTGGGGAAGACCATTTACTCTTGCTAAGGGCAAAGAAATATAACACATGGGCCAGGCTCTGTAACTAGCCCAGAAGAGTAAAATGTTTAACCATAGAAGTCATACACAAGAAAACACCTGGAGTGACCAGTGGAATGAGACACTCAGTATTTGCCATGCAGATGAAGCAATAGCAGAAGTGATGTTAGTAATATCTAAATCATTCAACATCAAATATAGTTGTGGATGATGGAGAAGGGGAGACAGCAGAAGGACTAGGAGGAGTCTAAGAAGTAATGTATCAAGAGAGCTACTAGAAAGATCAGGGAAGTTCTTAAGGAAAGAAGTAGAGGTAGACCAGGCTTTTGAGGACTATGATTTGGAAACAATATACACTAAGGCTCCTTGGTGGCTGAGAGGCAACACAAGTTGTCCTTATCATTGATATTAACTGCACACACAAGGCCAGCTGGATGAGGCACCTTAGTCAAAATCACAAGGTCCTAGAAGCCAAAAAGCCTATCTGTGTCTCCTTCCAGAACCCTTTCTGTGACTAGCTTCCATGGATTCTTGCTGTGGTTTTAAAAAAATATATTTTTATGGATTACACAATGAAATATTTTTCTGTCTCAAGCAAGAGAACATGCAAGCTTACATGCCTGCCATAGAACTTTCTAGATAAACATAAAGAATGAAGATGAACAAGATATTTACAGTTATATGGATGGGCTGCTTTTCATGGAAGCAAAGAGTGGAATGATTGGAGAGGAAAAATTTTCCTATCCTTTCAAGACTCTTTTGGTGGTCTAAAAATTAAATTGACGTGATGAAGTTAACAGGATAAAATTACAGAACATACAGAGGCTCTATGAGAATATGAGGCCCCAGGCAGTCAGGCATGTGACCAAACAGTTAAAAAGAAGAGGATAGGAGTCTGTGACTTCAACGGAAGAAAGACAGTTCACAGAAGGATGAAAAAATCTCCAGTAAACAAATGTTTGTTGGGCAGTGCAGAAACAATGGGACAGAGAGAGGAATTTTAACACAGATTTTGCCAAATTGCTCCTCATCTACCACACCTAATTCATATTTTACTATAGTTATCAGTGGTGATAACTCACTCCCTGGAGTAAATCCTCCATCTAAAATTTTTTAGGTAGTTAGGGGAAAGGCAAAAAGAAAAGCTTTTTTTTTTTTTTTTTTTTTTTTTAAAAGATTTTATTTATTTATTTGACAGAGAGAAATTACAAGTAAGCAGAGAGGCAGGCAGAGAGAGGAGGAAGCAGGCTCCCTGCTGAGCAGAGAGCCCGATGCGGGACTCGATCCCAGGACCCTGAGATCATGACCTGAGCCGAAGGCAGCGGCTTAACCCACTGAGCCACCCAGGCGCCCAAGAAAAGCTTTTTGAGTCTTTTGTTTCTTAAAATAATAATCAACCTGAAAAAAAATGCAATGCCAAAGAGACACATTTTGAGGTGGCAGGTTTTGTTTCCCTATGGTATTGACCTTGGTTACTTGGAAATGAATGAGACTTTTCCTTGAGTTTCCTGCTGTTCCATTTTATACCAGTTCCAGGAGCTAGTATAAAATAATTAGAAAATGTACTTCTCTGTTTTTCTTCATAAGTAATGGTGAGAAAAATGGCAATCATGAGACATTCTGGGCTTCAAGCAGAAGGGATGAAGATTAGAATGCCTTTTAATATTTCCAGAGGAAGTACTGATAAGTTGACTGAAGTTCTAGAGTTCATTCAGTCTAGAGTGATTAGATGTGGAAGTCTTTGGCTTTCTATCTTCATCATGGCATTGCATGAACTAGCTGTGACCTAGCAAGTCACTTACCAATTTGGATTTCTATTTCTTTGGCTAGTGCCCAATACGTAACTATTTATGGAGGCAGCAATGTGCTGTGTGCACTTGCTTGTAGAATGACATTAATAATATGTCCTCTGGCCATCCCTCAGAATTTGTAGGGTAAATTTGGATTTGAAAGCTCTCTGAAACATTGAAAACCTCATGCATCTCAGAAAAAAAGCCTGCAAACCAAAGAAGGAAATTCTTGCCTCATTTAAGACAAGACTTTTACTAACAAAGCCTTTCACTAAGTAAATAACTAAGTGAAGCAAGACCAAATCGGAGGGTGTTGTCACAGAAAGACTGACTTGGTACAAAGAAATGGAAATGCAGGGGAACCAAAGTGGTGTGTTCATGACTCACTTGAAGGAAAGTTTCTTTCACTTTCTATGGTCTTGCCATCATCTAAATGTTTCCTTACTGACACATACCTTGGAAATTTTTTTCTTTTCTTTTCTTTTTCTTTTTTTTTTAAGATTTAACTTATTTATTTGACAGAGAGAGATCACAATTAGGTAGAGAGGCAGGCAGAGAGAGAGGGGGGGAAGCAGGCCTCCCCGCTGAGCAGATGTGGGGCTTCATCCTAGGACCCTGAGATCAGGACCTGCGCTGAAGGCAGAGGCTTAACCCATTGAGCCACCCAGGTGCCCCACTCTCCTTCCATCTTTATGAAGCAATTTGTAGGAGCTATGCAATGTGCTGGGGTGTAAATTAGTTTGGGCCACTTGGGACACACTGAGGTTGTATCCCACACTATGCTGTCAACCCCTTAACAGGAGAGAAGGTTCAGAGGAATGCAGGATCCTTTCCTTGTATCTTCTCTGCCATCCCTACAATGTCGCCCTCATCCAGGTGGTTCAAGATGATTTACCACCATACCCACATCTCATACAGCAGAAAGCGGGGTAAGGTGGACGTGAAAGGTATGCCTCTTCCCTTTTAGGACAAAACTTAGAAGTTGCACATATTACTTCTGCTTATGTCCTCTGGGAAATGCAGTCTTCATAGTGAACTGTCATCTAGAAGAGGAGGGGAGAATGGGTATCAGAGACAACAAGGAATCTCTGTCTGGGGCACAAATATGAACAGCGCTTGCTCTTTTCCTAAAAACTGCTTACTTTGGTGGAAGAAAATGGACGTGTAAATAGGGAATTAAACATATTTTTTGCAACCCTGTGTTGTCATTTATCTCAACACTTTTACCATCTGACACTTTCATTCTATACCCAATAAACAACAACTGTCATTTCTCCCTCTTTCCAGCCTCTGCAACCACCACTCCACTTTCTGTGCCTAAGAGTTTGACTACTTTAGATACCTCATATAAGTAGAATCATGCAGTATTGGTCTTTTTGTAACTAGCTTGTTTCATATAGCATAGTGTCTTCAAGCTTCATCCATGTGACCTTGTTCATAGCATGTGACAAGACTTTTTTTTTTAGGCTGAATAATACTTTACTGTATGTATATACCATATCCTCATTATCTACTCACTCATTGATGGACATTTGGGTTGCTTCCATCTCTTAACTATTGTGAATAATACTGCTATGAACCAGGTTGTGAAAATATCTCTTTAAGATCTTGCTTTGAATTCTTTGGGACATATACCCAGACGTAAGATTGCCAGATTATATGGTAGTTCTACTTTTAATTTTTTGAGGAACCTCTATACTGTTTTCCATAATGGCTGCATCATTTTGCAATCCCATAAGTGCGTGTGTCCAATTTCTCCACGTCCTGTGAACACTTGCTATTTTCTGTGTTGGTTTCTTTGATAGTGTTCATCCTAATGGGTGTGAGGTGGTTGTGTTTTAACTGTTTTATTTCTTATCAATTCATTGATGTAACCACTCCCCTATACCCCAATAACTTAAAAGGGTCTGACCTTAGCCAAAATATTGAACAGACAAAACCATTGTATCCAGTCTCAAAATTTCCCATGAGGATGTATATTAGCACCAAAGAAAACATGGGACTTAAAACTTCATTCGAACCCAGTGAAATCCATTTTTGGTGTGACCGCCGTGTGTTTGTTTCCTTGTTCATTCACCACCAGGCAAGACTCTCAGCCGAATCCCAGGAATTAGTATTCTCCTCTCTGTCCCCTTCTTTTGACTTTTAGCATTAGGGTTTGGACTCTGGAAATTCATGTCCTAGAGGAACTAAAAGCTTACAAGGCCAACTCTTCTGAACATATATTATCTCAAGTGGGGCTGCCTTCCCCACATCCAATCAGCCACCCTTTAACTGCATCTTGATAATATCTTTAGTATCTGTATCCTTTACAAGCCCAAGGCCACCACCCTGCTCAACCCACAGTAGCCCTTGCTCCTGCAGAGCCATAGCTGACCTGCTATGACAGGTTTGTCTGGTTAAGTCTTACCATGACCATCTTTGATGAAACAACCCCAATGACCTTATTTTGCTGGTAGAATAATGATGCAACTCTTTTGTTCTTTTTTTTTTTTTTTTCCGCAGGTCTCTTGGATCTGGTCCTAAATGATATTTCAGACTTTCACTACCTCCTCTTCCAGCCTCCCCCTCAGCCACTCACTATATTCTCCATCACCAACTCCTCTGTAATGAGATTAGTTAATCTTATAGCTTTAACTCATTCTTCAAGGTCCATTTCAAACTATAATCATGACAGCTGCCAATCACCCATCATCTATTATATTCCAGTTACCAGTTTACACAGATTCCTTCATTCAATTTTCAAAAAGGCCCTGTGAAACCATTGCTGTCATCATCTGCATTTTTCAGATGAGGAAAACAGAAGGGTACAGTAACATGGGCAAGTCTGAGTTCTCATAAGAACTTGAATTCATGTCCAGATGATCTGAGTCCACAACCCCAGTTTTTAGCCATGATTCTACTGCTCACATGATGATGAATTCAATACATCATGTCAGAATTCAATACAGATGAACGACCATTTATTTGGCAACATGCCATGCAACTGTCACAGACTCTGGAGGTGTCGACAATGGAAAGTTGATTAAGATGGTTCCAGCCATCTTACTGATAAATTCTTTCTCTAGGTTCCCAAATTGATTACAGTTGACTTGACATGATGCCTTGAACACTGGTGTTCATGCACATTTTTGTCACCACCAATACACTATTACTTCCTTTTGCCTAGAGACCTTTCTGTTCGTTTGCCTTCTATAAAGGTAAACAAAGATATGTTTATTAAATTCAAAAGAATTTCATTCTTACTTCAACTTGTTCCGTCTTCCCCAGAGAACTTTCCGGGGCAATGCGTCATCCTGCTCCTGCTGGAAAACAATGTTTTCAACTACTTGGGGACCAGGGCCTTTTTCATTTCAGCATCTAATAATAATAGCAAATTTTTATTATGTACTTTCTTTATTCTAGGCATTTTATTTTATATTATTTATTTATTTTTTTAAAGATTTTTATTTATTTGACAGACAGAGATCACAAGTAGGCAGAGATGCAGGCAGAGAGAGAGGAGGAAGCAGGCTCCCTGTTGAGCAGAGAGCCCGATGTTGGGCTCGATCCCAGAACCCTGGGACCATAACCTGAGCCGAAGGCAGAGGCTTTAACCCACTGAGCCACCCAGGTGCCCTAGGCATTTTATTTTTTTTTTAAGATTTTATTTATTTATTTGATAAAGAGAGAGATCACAAGTAGGCAGAGAGTCAGGCAGAGAAAGAGGGGGAAGCAGGCTCCCAGCGGAGCAGAGAGACCTTTGAGGGGCTGTATCCCAGGACCCTGAGACCACGTCCTGAGCTGAAGGCAGAGGCTTTAACCCACTGAGCCACCCAGGTGCCCCTACTCTAGGCATTTTAACATGAATATATTAATTTAGTCCTTACAAAATCTGGTGAAATAAAATCACTTTTTTTAGATTTTTATTTATTTATCTATCTGAGAAAGAACGAGCAGTGAGAGAGAGAAGGAGACTCCCCACTGAGAAGGGGGCCCCACGAGGGGCTCGATCCCAGGACACTGGGATTATGAGCTAAGCTGAAGGCAGACACTTCACCGACTGAGCCACCCAAGTGCCGTGAAGTAAACCACTTTTATCTCCATTTTGTAAAAGAGAAAAGTAAAACACTGTGAGTTAGGCAACTTGCCCATGGTTGTGGAGCCAGGACTGATGCCTGGGGCTGCCAGCTCCCGGAGTCTGATTTTGGCCTCTTTGCCTAGTGCCTCTGATTTTAGTCACCGTAATTCCCAGTGGCTCTGTAAACACATCTTGAATAAAGAGGCCTTGTTTTGAATTCCTGGCACTGCTTTAGAGTTCTTAGTATCTCATTCTAAACTGCCTTTATAATATATGTTGACATTCTCCACGGTTATGACTCCAAAAAAGGAGTCAATTTGGGGTTTCTTTTTGAGTTGTTCTGGATACTTAGGGTAATTGCTGGGTCCTTGAACAGATGTCAGAAAAAGGCTTGGTCTGACCCTGGAAGACTGGGCTAGTCTTTATCCAGATCTGATCTGTGAGGTTAGATGGCCCATTCGGGGCTCCCTGTTCTCCAGAGGAGAAATTTGAGTCTCAGTCTCTGGAAACTGCTCGTTAAGGGAACAGTGACTATTGGCAGGTGGAATGAATGAAGCACCTTACCCTGGGCCAAAGACTCACAGGAGCTCCAGGACCTGTGTCTGCTAAGAGTGGGAATTAGGGAGAGACAGAGACAGATCCATTGGCTATCATTCCTAGCTCAAACTGCCTGCCTGAAACTGATCTCACTCTGGGGGGGGAAAACAAATGCAAAGGATTTTGAGATCCTTTAACACTGTCAGGACATTTCCCGTATTCTTCCTGGGTCCACCTTTCATCATTTAATTTAGCATTTAAGGTACAAATCAATTTAATACAATGAGACAAATATCATGTATTTTCCAGAATAGAGAGTGATAGTTTCCCTCTCCTGCCCCTTCCCCCTCCCCCACCTCCACTCTAATTAGGTCAAATCTTGATAACTTCATTCTAGTATTTCCTTTTTAGAAGACCATAGACAAATGAGATCAGAGACCAATGACCCCAAGTCATCTAGTCATTAATTTACTAACAAACATTTTTCTTATCTTCCGTGTGCCAGATATTGTGCTAGGTGCTGAAAAATTTGAGGGAGGAAGATACAGAAAAAAAAAAAAATCCACCTTTTTTTTTTTTAGGATGGTGAAGAAATTGGAAAATACAATGATAGCTGCTTCTGACATCTGAAGGGAAAAGGAGGGCCCAATTTTTTATATATGGACCACAAGTAAAACTGAGGCCAACTGGTTTAAATAACAGCAAGATATCCTAAGCCATTGCAAGGAATGGCTGTCCAAGTATAAACCACTCTTTTCAAGGTAGTGAGTTCCCCATCCCTAGGGCTGTCAGGCCACTTGATAGGTGTGGTGTATAAGGAAAAAATATTACTCTTATATTAGAAAAAGAGACACTGGAGGTCTGGTTGAGCTGGATATAATTTAATACACCTTCCAGCCTTGAGATTTGCTAGTATATGTAAAGTTCAGAAAGCCAAATAATGTAATAATATATAACAGAATGATAACCTCATGTTAATAAAAACCCCAATAATTATAACTCTACAGTTTTATTCAGCTTGGCTCCTCTCTGGGACCCTTGTGTCAATCACCTAGTAATACTCGGTAGTGAGAAAGAGTGATACATCTCCAGGAAGGGAAACCAGATTGCTCCCATTTTCAATATGGAGGTCACCAGGCAGATGCTCTAATCACTGACTCTGGGGGAAACTGAGGCACACAAATGGAACCATGACCTTTGGAAGACCATCTAAAGCAGTATCTGTATTTTAGTGGTTGAGGTGTCAAACAAAGCTTCTAGAAGTTGGTCATTTGTGCCCCATTGCATACCTGACTTATGTCCAGCTCTGCCCCAAAGAGATCCTACTTTGCACATTTGGATGTCGATTCTTGCCATTTTCCGGGATAGGAGATATTCTCATATTGTAGCTGGTGTAGATAAAACTCCCTTTTCTTCCACTGGCCTATGACTTACTGCATTATTGTCTCATTTGAGTCTTACGGTTTTGCCGTAAGCTTCTTGCCGTACGTTTTTCGAGAACTTCTCATTCTCAAGCTCATGACTGTTGTGTTTGGGTTATACTTCATTGCACAGGGCTTGCCAAGGAAAGGTAGTTTGCAGAAGAATAAAATGTTCTCTAATGTATATGTGTGTTCTCCCCACCTTTGAGGTGAAGCCTGTGGAGTGCCACACTTCACAGAACAAAGCCGGCAATGAAGAGGTCAGGGTCATTACTGGGTTGGGGGTACAGGGTGGAGGGGTGGTTTGAGAGCATTGGCCCTAGCAACAGAATGCCCACAGGTTTGCTTCCCGATTCTGTAACTCTTGCTGTGTGACCTTTCATCGGTTCCCTAACCTCTCTGTGCCCTGGCTTCTTTATCTAGAAAAGGAGAATAATAAGATTACCTTAGGTTTGGCATGGGATAAAATAATATATGCCTGTAGTACACAGTTAAGCACTTAATAAGTATGAGCTGTTATTATTACTATTAGTGAGAGTTCTCTCTCAATGGTACTGTCAATCCTGTGATTTCTGAGGACAGAGACCTACACACCTCACGGGAGTCTGACCCCGGGGTGGGCGTCGCGCATCTGCTATCACGACCTCCTTTCCAGGTAAGGGCTGTGACTAGTCAACTGAGCGCCGGGGCGGACTCACGTGAGCCAGCCCCACCCTCCCGTCTGTTTTCAGTCATCAACAGCTCCAGGCTGGAGTCCTCCAATCAAGGCTGCCGCTCAGAGCACATGGCGACTTACTACTGCCCCCTAGAGGACTGGGAACGTCAGTAGCAGGAGCCAGTCCTCACTGCCAAGAAGTACTTCTACGCCTCACACTTGTAGGTAGCTGTGAGACTCAAATAAGATCGTAGCACTTAGGAAAACGTATGATTTTAGCTATTTCTGTTATTATGGTGTAGTAATAGTAGTATTTCTTACTCTTTGACAGTTCTCTTTACCAGACCTGCCGGGAGGTGGGGGGGGGGGGGAGAGACTACAACAGGGCTCTCTCCCTTAGACTCAGGGTAGTCGGCAGGCTCTGACTGTGGTTCTCAGTCCCACACTCAGAGAGTAGCTTTTCGGGGGCAACAAACTTGTAACCTCCAGCCAGGTAGAGCTAGCTCTCTTCGCCTGCCTCCCTGAGAAGCAGCTAGCGCGCACTGAGGGTTAAGGGACAACCTAGTTTTGCTAAAATCCTTATCAAGAGTTTTTCCATACTCCTTGCCTGTCCTGTCCCCAGTTCCCTTTCCCGCCTTTGCTCCAGGGGCATTCTAATAGCTATGTGGGTGGGGAGGCTTGTTTTTACCTTTTTTTTTTTCTTTAAACAACCTGCTGAAAATGCTGCCCTCAGGGACCTGGGGCTGTGGGTTGCATAAAAGCTCGAAGGAACTCTGTCCAGAACTTTCGCGTTTGCCACCTTCCTCCTTTCACCAGGACCCCGTGCTCCCGGCTGGCATGATGCTTGGGAAGAGCTTGGTACTCACAGCCTGGTTCACCCTTGCTGTGGCTTACCCCGTCATACGCCAGGGTAAGTGAACCACTGGGAAGTCTCTTGGAGAATGAAACTAAATTTTTTTTTTACGGGGTGTGTGTACGTGTGTCTTTCTGCAGGAGCAGAAAGAGAGAAGCCAGCAGTGAAGATTGTAAAGGGAAATTCTGTCCACTTGATGTTAAGATGGGGTGGGTGCCTGGCTGAACTCTGAAGCCTTGGACACATGGAGTGGCTAGGCTAAGAGTTGGGTTAGGTGCTTGAATTGACCTCATGAAGGTACTACGATTGGGCCAGATGGGCTTAGGGTGGCTGACAGGAGAACTCCTGAAGGTTTGCTAGGATCCTATTCACTCTTGGGACGCTTTATTCTATATAGTGCATGCTGGAAAGTCCGGGCTGTGTCCTCATTTTATACAGCAGTACAGTTCAAAGGTCTTTGGCAGCTAATTCAGTCCGTGCAGTGGAAATCAGTGGGTCTGGAAACCTGTGATTCCCACTGAGAAAGGAACGAGACAGGTGTCCGTATGAACCAGGCAGAAAGAAAGCTTTTGGGGGAAAGCTTTTCCCTCAGAAGCTTGCTTTCATAATTCTTTGTGAATTCAGTTTGATTTCTCAGGAAGAGGGGTGTTCATTCATTAGCATTCAAGTAATTATTTCCTCCAACTTCTTCCTCCCGGTGCCCCCTCTGGTAGCTGTCACTTTAACAGATGCTGGGGTTGGGGTTCTCTACTGCATGTAAATGAATGGTAAAGCACAGTGACTAAATTAGAGAGCTAATGATTTTGGCCTCATTGCCAGGGTGCCTGTCACCTGGTTACACAGGCAGTCACAGAGCCTGGATATCTTTCAGCGTAGCCCAAGAAGAGCCTGGTTGTGTGCTCACCAGGCTTATAGGGTTATGATGCTCTATGGTAAGCAAGCCCCCAAATGTCTGGATTATGGATTCTATGGGAGGCCGGAAAAATGAGGTCCTTGACTTCGCCCATTAAATGGAAACGTGATAGAAGTAGCCCATTTTAGAGTTGATTCTATTATTGTTTATACATTCTTGGAAATAGCCGTTCTTCTAGCTCCTTGCCCTCTTTTGTTTTTTGGTGGTTGTTTTCAGGGACTTGGAAGGATTATAGGGGGGATATTCTTGGAATTTTTATTCTGTTCCAGTCTGACCAGTTTGCATACAGAGGCCCAGTATTGAATGTTCCTTCTGCACTGACCAGATGAAGGGGACACCGTGGGTGGCAGTTAGTCTTCTGCACTTTCTAGCACTTGGCAGAAGAGAAACTTGGGGTGAGACCATACTTGATTGAGTATATACCCTTTTATGTTCCAGCTTTTCCCCAGAAAGAGATCTAGCTTGTAATGTTGTAGAGATAGTGAAAATAGACTTCCTAGAAAGTACTGAAACTATTCTTTTTTCTTTCTT
Organism: Mustela lutreola; assembly: GCF_030435805.1. NCBI lineage: Eukaryota > Metazoa > Chordata > Mammalia > Carnivora > Mustelidae > Mustela > Mustela lutreola. The sequence goes on from NC_081297.1 coordinate 96,193,633, forward strand.
CCTTTCTTTTTTTTTTTGGCTCCTCTAGAATTCATTGGTGACCTAAACTGGATCACTAACCTTGAGTTGATTAATGAATTTGAGTTGACCGCTGAACTAGAGTCGGCCATCACAGAATCCATTGCCTTCCTGGAATCCCTCACTGACCTGGAGTCCACCACAACCCCTGAATCCCCCAGTGACCTGGAGTCTACTGACACCCTGCAGTCCATCACTGACCTGGAGCCCACCATGACCTCAAAGTACCCCACTGATCTGGAGTTCACTGCCACCCCCGAGTACCCTGCTGACTTGGACTCTACCGTGACCCTGGAGTCCACTGCCACCACAGAGTCCCCCATTGACCTGGAGTCCACTGCAACCCCAGAGTCTCCTGCTGACCTGGAGTCCACCGCGACCCCGGAGTCCCCTGATGATCTGGATTCTACCGCGACCCCAGAGTCCCCTGCTGATCTGGAATCCACCTTGACCCCAGAGTCCACCACTGACCTGGAGTCCCCCACTCACCTGGACTCCACTGCGACCCTGGAGTCCCCCACTCACCTGGAGTCTCCTACTGACCTTGCCTCCATTAGTGATGTGGAATCGACCATGGGTGTGCATTTTGAGGACACACAGGCTTTCGGTAGGTGACAGTTTTGGCTTGAGAGGAGGCCTGGATAGGAGTGGGTGGGCTCCCTTTTTTTTGCATTTCTGAGGGCAAGCCTGCTTTTCCTCCAGTGTACTTGATTCCCCAGTGTAAGCTTCTGATCATACCCATCTTCCGTTTTCCTGTCCCAGAATTCTCTCTTAAGGTGGAATCAAACATTCATAGCTTTGAGGAAGCAACCACTAAAGCCATGGGTAGGGCTTCCTAACTTCAAAAATGCTGAAATTCCTTCCTCCCTCCCTCCTTTTTCTTGTTTACAGGCTATTGCCTAGAAATTTCCTGTGGTAACTTAGACATTTGGGGATACTTTTGCTGTGTTGAGGTAGAGTAAATTTTGAAAAATTTCTCCAAAACTTGAAAATTCAAGCATTTTCCCAGAGTGTGAGGAATTGGAATTTGTTGAAGGCTTACAGAGCTCCGTCCCAGAGGTTTGCCCAGTGCTGGTCAGGTCCCCAGCCTTCGGGGCTTCTCAAAGAGGAGGCGCTCTTTGGTGTCTCCAGTGGATCAAAGGATGTGGTGGCCACAAAGGGTTTAACAATTCTTCTCTTTTCTAGTTCATTTCAGTTCAATTTACATAGAGAACTTTTTGATAGAAGGTTATGGTAATTGTAAATCTTACTTGAATACAGACTGAACAAAAGAGAAAAATAATTTGAAAGCTTCATGAATTAAGCAGTGGTTCTAATCCCTCTTTCAAGTCTTCACCTTCTTACATTTTTTTTGTGTTCCACTTAGCCAAGGGACCATAAAATTTTGAGGCCTTCTAGCCCCCACAAATAAACCCCGATACTTTAAGGAATGCTTGGAATTTTTGCTAAGAAAGACCCTGGGGTCTTACCTTTCCATACTGTCTGATCTTTATGTCTGTAAGTAATAGCTAACATGTATTGAGATCTATCTTCCAGTCCTGCTCTAAGAATAGTGGGGGTTTTGCAGATAGTAGTTGGAGGAATCTAGAAACAATGTAAGTGGGAAGGTCTATTAAAAAAGAGTAGTTTCCCTGGCTTTAAGATCTTTTCTCTAGGGGTGCCAGGGTAGCTCAGTTGGTTAAGTGTCTGACTTTGGCTCAGGTCATGGGTCCACATCAATGTTTCTCCCTCTCCCACTTCCCTGCTTATGCGCGTGCGCACACGGTCTCTCTTTCTGTCAAATAAGTAAATAAATCTTCAAAAAAAATCTTCCGGGGCGCCTGGGTGGCTCAGTTAAGCGACTGCCTTCGGCTCAGGTCATGATCCCGGAGTCGCGGGATCAAGTCCCGCATTGGACTCCCAGCTCCATGGGGAGTCTGCTTCTCCTTCTGACCTTCTCCCCTCTCATGCTATCTCTCTCTCTCTCAAATAAATAAATAAAAAATCTTTAAAAAAAAAAATCTTCCACTAATTGCCTTCCCTAAAGAATATACATCATTTGCAACATGAAACTCTACTTCAATATTGTGTTCTATCTTCCCAAACTGTAGTGGTTGATTACAGAATTAATCTATATTAATGATATCTCCTTCTGCCCCCTTCCTGTGGGGCATTAGGAAACATTCATGTTTGACTACAAGATACATCTGGTCATTTCTGCTAATTAATATACTGGACCCCATACCTGATTGTCAAGAGATTCTTTCTGACTGTGGAAATTACCAATAAAATAAGTCTCTTTTTTCTATATAATGCATTTATTTATTTAACTTTTTTCCAGTTTTATTAAGATGTAATTGATGTATAACACTGTGTAAGTTCAGGGTGTACAACATAGTGATTTGACATAAAATACACATTGAGAAGCTTTGATTTTTAATAGGAAGAGAAAATCCAGCCTTCAAATTTAAAATGTAAAACTCAGCCTTTTAAATTAAAGAAACTCACTCTTTTATTTCTAGAAGATGTCACTGAGGCTGATTCAGAAGAGCCCATGACTGGAAGACCAGGTAAGGCCAAACATCTTCATCTTTTTTTGCCTCTTCTCAGTCTTTGAGGGATTTATTATCCCCCCCACGGTGCCCCCCTCCCACCTTGGGAGGCTTTCTAGGACAGACTGAGTAACTAAGTAAGACTCTGGGAGGTACTCTATGTTTACACCCTTCTCACTCAGGTGCCATGTTTCCTCAGTCTGGGGGAGAGGAGGGGATACACTTCTTATACATGAAGATGTGTATAGGTCAGGGACTTCTGAATGAGTGGAAACTTCCCCTTCAACCAGATGCTTCTCATGGCGTCCATCTGTGTTCCATTTCCTCCGATAGGATTTCAGGCATGGCAGAGTGGGTGCCCCAGATGTAGTGGAACCCTCCGTTTACCAGAGCTACTTGAGGCCCTCAGCTGAATGCTAGACATACTGCGTGTGTGATCCTTACTGAAGTGAATATAACCAACCATTTCTTTACTTAATTGCAGATGAGCTGAGCACCTCTGTGTGAAGCAACGAGTCCATCTCAGTACTTTTTTGTAAGTTTTTCTCTTTTTCTCTGATTCCTTAACGGGGTTTTGTTTGATACCATGTTCTGTGCTGGTTTTCACATACTGGGAGAAGAGTCCAAAGTGATTCAGTTAGAAAAACTCACATGGAACTCAGAGGCAACCTTTTTCTTCTCTGAATTATCTTGCAAATCTGTCTGAAAGTTCAACTAAATGGGCTTTAAGATAAAGTCCTCTTATTTGAGTTTTCCAAGATTCCGTTTTTCCAGTCTATCTAGGACATGGATTCCTCATTCAGTTTGTGGAATCTTTTTAAAGGGAGAGCAGAAGAGAAGGCATCAGATTTTCCAATACACAAAACATACAATTCAGTTAAAAACTCTAAAGCCTTGGAGCTCTGAATCGGAAGGTCCCTGGTTTATATTTGGCCTTGCTTTTGGCTTTTTTGGAAGTCTCTAAAATGGTTTCTTCATGAAGTAAAATGGCTACCTGGACAGTGTAAATACCTCTCTCTGGGCACAAGGAGAGGAAGGGAGAGTAAGGAGTTACATCTGAAAGAAACGGAGTCACATGTCCAGAGTCACAGTAGGCAGTTGGAATGACAAGTCTGATCTCGAACATTGCTTACTCTTGCTAACCCCCCCCCCCTTTTTTTTAAATTTAGGAAATGAAGCTGATTTTCCATTAGTTGAGAGCATCACTCTTCTAACCACGAGTTTTTTAAGAAGATCCTGAGCTACTGAACAAGGCTTCCATTCCATTATAGGAGACTGATCAACTGTAAAGGACTAGTAAGACACAAGATGTACCAGCTGAGGATAAACTGAGTGGCGGGACTTATACCCACACAGAGGAGGGCTATCTCTTAACCATGGCCCATCTCCTAGGGGCTCAATAAATGTTGTTTGGAATTGAATTTTGAGAATGGTTTTTATTTTATGAAGGATCAGATTGCTTAGTTGCTTTGTGTTAGTACCAATAGTCATTTTATTCCTCTCTGGTAGACACTTTATAGCCAGGCTCCAACTCTAGATGGCCCCAGGAAGCATGAGATCAACTATGGAAGGTATATGAGTTTTCCTATTCCTGCTCTAATGAATTACTGTATGCTTAGTAGCTAAAAACAGCACAGAACTGTTATTTTACAGTTTTGTAGCTCAGACGTCTGAAGGCATCTCACTGGGTTAAAAGTGTGTCATGATGGGGAAGCCTCGGTGGGGCTGAGTTCCTTTCTGGAAGAATCTATTTTCTTGCCTGCTTTGTTTGGCCTTCTTTCATCTTGAAGGTCAGCAGTGGCTGTTTGATTCTCATTGTATCACAGTCACTGACACTGACAACTGTTTGCCTCTTCCCCATGTAAGGACACTTTGGGCCCCACCTGTATAGCACAGGATAATCTCTATTTCAAGGTAAATTGATAAGCAGCCTTAATATTTTTTGCCATGTAATTTAACATATTCACTGATTGTGGGAATTAGGAGGGGTGCATCTTTGCAAGGCCGTTGTTCTTCATACCACAGACAGGCTAGGGCATCTCACTCCAGAGCTAGTTTGGTTTCAGTGCAGGGTGGAGACAATTATCCATGCTTTTTTTTTTTTTTTTAAGATTTATTTATTTATTTATTTGACAGAGAGAGAGAGAGAGAGAGAGAGAGAGAGATCCCAAGTAGGCAGAGAGGCAGGCAGAGAAAGAGGGGGAAGCAGGCTCCCTGCTCAGCAGAAAGCCCGATGTGGGGCTCGATCCCAAGACCCTGAGATCATGACCTGAGCTGAAGGCAGAGGCTTTAACCCACTGAGCCACCCAGGCACCCCTCCATGCTTTTTTAAAAATATTCACACTAGATTTTTACAAAAGGATATATATGAGTTTTGTAAAACTAGTCTGCATTGCATGTATTTGTACTCAACAATATGCCTGTGCAGTAGTGTAAATGACAAACTAAAATGGCAGAAATTTAGACTTGGAAGGAGATTAGGTGTATTTCTACCACTTGTGAACCCCAGCTTCCTTTTGTAGAATGAGTCAATTACACCAGATAGACTGAAATTTCCTCTTTTTTTTTTAATATTTTATTTATTTTTTTGAGATAGAGATCACAAGTAGGCAGAGAGGCAGGCCAAGAGAGGAGGAAGCAGGCTCCCTGCTGAGCAGAGAGCCCAGCGTGGGGCTCGGTTGATCTCAGGTCCCTGGAATCATGACCCGAGTGAAGGCAGAGGCTTTAACTTAACTGAGCCACCCAGGCGCCCCGAAAGTTCCTCTTTTCTTAATATATTTCAACAAATAATACACCAATGTTTGGGATTGTTAATTCAAAGAATTAGTAGTTTACTAGCTGATCTCAGGGAAAATTACTCCATGTTCTCCAGTGATTATGATACAGTATGTAATAAATCCCCCACTCTTAACGATAAGTTTGTACCAGAGCACGCCCAATCTTAGGATTCTTTTTCCTGGCTTCATCAAGCCCCTAGGCTCAGGTCTTTTTCTCTAAATAGAAAAGTAGTTCCAAGGCCTCTGCTGATCCCTTTTAAGGTGATAAATCTATTTTTATTTTGCCAATCACTATTTTTCTTATTTTTCTTCCCATTTTCTTCTTAGTCTCAAGTAGATTTCAGCATGGACTTTTATGACCATTGGAGTGGTTTGTAAAATTAAGTCAGGAAAAGTTAGTGGATTCAAAATAGGCAATCATGAGGACCTATCTAGAATAGAAAAAAGATTTCATTTCTAATTCCAAATGATAAAGGTGGCCACCTAGAGAATAATGGGGTGAGTGCCAAACCTGGGGACTGGTCGAAGAGGGAATTTATAATGTGTGCTGAGTATTTTGCTGATCCTGGTAGGAGTGGCATTAAAGCGTTTTAGATGATGACATTTAGAAACAGTATACACAGGAGGAGTAAGGCACCTAAGACAGCCCTGAGGAGGGACGCCTGGGTGGCTCAGTTGGTTGGGCAGCTGCCTTCGGCTCAGGTCATGATCCCAGCGTCCTGGGATCGAGTCCCGCATCCGGCTCCTTGCTCTGCAGGGAGCCTGCTTCTCCCTCTGACTCTGCCTTCCACTCTGTCTGCCTATGCTCGCTCTCTCTCTGACAAATAAATAAATAAAATCTTAAAAAAAAAAAAAAAAAAAAGACAGCCCTGAGGAAATCTGACATACAGAGCAAGCAAATGACAAGGAGCCCCACATAATTACTGTCCTCATGATAGTGGCTACCACTGAAGGCTTCTCTGTGCCAGGCAGGGACTGAGCTGAGAGCTTTATGTAAGTTATTTACATCATGCACATGTTGGTATGATATTATTAGTTATACAAAATTAATTGCACTCTGAAATGAATAAATACTATTTACATGATTTATAAACAAATACAAATACTGCATAAGTTTTGATAATGTGTAAACAATTAGTTTCTATAATCCAGGAACATCCCAATTTTCAAATACTTGGTTTGCCTTAGGCCATTGGCATTTACTGTAGTGATTGATACGCTGGGGGCTTAAATTTGCCATTTTACTTTTTGGTTTTGGTTTATCTTGTGTTTTTGTTATTGTTTGGTCTTTTTTTTTTTTTTTTAACTGTTTCTTATGTATTTCCTTCCTGTGGTATGATTGAATATTTAAAAAATTTCCATTTGGGTTTCTCTGTAGTATTTTTGAGTGTATCTCCTTGTACAGATTTCTTTAGTGGTTACATATGGTATTATACATGATATGCACATAACTTAACCACAGTCTGCTAGGGTCAGCATTTCACCACTTTGAACTATAGAAATCTTACCTCCTTGTCTCCCTTTACCTTCCTCTTTTTATAATATAGTCACCTTAAGTTATTCATGGTGCATACCTGTAGAACCATATCACATAGCATTATCATTTTTCTTCTATGGTCAGACATATTTAGAAAGCTCAAGAGAGGAGGAAAGCTGTCTTATTTCCCCGTATTTTCCCCTTCTTACGGTTTTCTTCTTGATGTTTCACAGTTCCTTCTTTTATCATTTCCTTTCTGTTTGGAGAAAAATCCCTTTAGCCAGTTTTTAATTAGGTCTGCTGGTGACAGATTCTCTTGTTTACCTTCATCTGGTGTCTTTATTTCCCTCTCATTCCTGGAAGAGAAACTCACCATCTGTTGAAATTAGAATCTCAACATGGATGTCACCACCATGTTGAAATTAGGATCGACGGTTCTTTTCTCTCAGAGCTTAAAACATGTGCCATTTCTTTCGGCTTTCATTGTTTTTGATAATGTTTTCTGCTATCATTTGTGTTACATTTCCCTTTTAGACAAGTTGTTACTCTTGCTGCTTTTAAGATGATTTTCTTTGTCTATATTTTCAGATGTTTCACTGTGTGTCTTGGTGTAGATTTCTTGGAGTTTATCTTGGCTGGAGTCTGCTTGCCTTTTTGAATCTTTAGGTTTACATATTTTGCCAAATTTGGAAGTTTCAAACCTTTACTTCTTACAGGCCTGCCCTCTTTCTCTTCTCTTCCTGAGACTCAGATGACTGCATATTAGGCTTCTGTTACAATATAGGACCTTGAGGCTCTGTTAAGTTTTTTGTTTATTTTTTTTCTATTTTCTCTCTGTTGTTCAGATTGTGTAATTTCTATTGTTCTATCCATCCAGTTCACTGATTGCCCCCCTCAGCTGTTGAACCCATTGATTAAGTTTTAAAGATGTGGTTATTGTAATTTTCAATTTTAATTTTCTAAAATTTCCTTTTGGTTTATTTATACATTTCATTTTCATTGTTGAGACTTGTTTCTTTCACTAACTTTCTTTTTATTTATTTATTTTTTTAAGATTTTGTTTATTTGACAGAGATGACAAGTAGGCAGAGAGGCAGGCAGAGAGAAAGGCAGAAGCAGGCGCCCGGCTAACTGAGAACCCGACTCAGGGCTCGATCCCAGGACCCTGAGATCATCACCTGAGCTGAAGGCAGAGGCTTAAACCACTGAGCAACCCAGGCGCCCCTCGCTGAGTATTTTTTAAAAAAGGTTTTCATTTGTTTTAAGCATGTTCGTAATGGCTCATTGAAGCATTTTTATGGTGTCTGGTTGAAAATCTGTGTCAGATAATTACAACATCTCTCTCATTCTCTTTCTCGCAACTACTGGTTGTCTTTTTTAGTCTGGTTGAGATTTTCCTGATTCCTAGTGATTTTCGACCAAACCAGGATATTTTAGGTATTGTGAGACTCTGGATCTTATTTCAAGCTTCTGTCTTAGTTGGCTTCCTCTGAGACCACTCCAGTAGGGGAAAGGGATTTAAGGGGTTGAAGCACACTACATTTTTGTGGGTGGGGGCATAATTATAGGTTTTCCCCTCAACCTCTGTTGACACTAATCAGGGACGGGTTCTTCCAGTATTGCTGGGTGAGGGATGGAATTCTGGTTCCCTAGGAGACCGCATTGGGCCCACTAGGTCTCTACTGATATCACCTGTTCTTAGGAGTAGAAGTGCCTTTTTACTGCTTTCCATGTAGTTTCTATGGACACCACCCTACTGTGGAAAGGGTGGGTGCTTTTTTACTGTTGGATGGGGCAGGAAGGCCAGGCTCCCTATCTGGTCACCAGTGGCCTCATGGGGTGGAAAAACTGTGGTGTTCATACAGCCAGCTGGGGATGGAAGGTCCAGTTCCTACTCTGCCTTCTCTGATACTAGTCTGGTGGAGGGTTGGGGTACCTGTGGCAGCCTGGCAAGTGTGGAAGTCTAAGGTCTCCCCTGGGGGTCATAGTGTTTTCTGTACTGTTTGACTGTAGCAGAGTAGTTATTACCTAAATGCTTTCTGTCTTGCCAGATTCTGTTTCCTGGCTCTTTAGCTAAAGGGAATAAGTTTTGTTTGGGGCTTTTTTCATTTGTGTCTATGGGCATTTTTGTGTGAGTGGTTTGTTCAGCTACAAGTGTGGAATTTATAAAGCAAAAAAAAAGAAAGAAAATCTAGAGAATTAAGCACCATGTTGTTTCTTTGGCGCCCAGCTCATCTGCCTTGTTGTCTCCAACTTTCAGAGTCTTCTTAGGTTTGTTTTATATGTGAAATCCAGGATTTTAGTTTTACCTAGTGGGAGGAATAGAAAAAAGTGCATATACTCTACCTTTCTAGAGGTAGAACTTGGCTTATATTAGGAATAAACAAGGAAGGAACAGGCACTTTTTCAGTTGGGACTGGGTTTTGTTTCCCATATTAAAACGGCTGAGGGAAGCTTACTTGGGGATGCCACTGCTCTATGTATAAGTAGAGAACAGGCTGAAACTTATATATGTCAGAATGCAGAATCATTGACATTTAAATGAAGAGAAAGAACTAGATATCATTAATGCTCATGAGCCATCAGATGATATTTCATGATGGATTCATTCATCTGCATTCTTTTTTGGCTTTTTTGCTTCTTTCTGAATGCTTCTAGTGCTAAAGAGAGTAGCTACTTATTAAATCATCAGATTTAATAATTTTACTAGAAAGTTGTCACAAGGGAGAAAAAAGGAAGCCATTCCTTTTGAATAGAAGAGTAGATGAATGGATTAGTAGTTGTTGAACTTTTATTGACATGCACCATGCTAGGTAATTTTGCATACACTATGCATTTAACTCATAAATAACCCCATTGTCTATGAAAACATAGGTTAAAATTATAAAACTTATACCAGTCCTAAACTTTTTAATATAAATCCTTTTTAAAAAAATATTTTATTTATTTACTTGAGAGAGAGAACATGAGAGGGGAGAGGGTCAGAGGGAGAAGCAGACTGACTCCCTGCTGAGCAGAGAGACCTATGTGGGACTTGATCCCGGGACTCCAGGATCATGACCTGAGCCAAAGGCAATTGCTTAACCAAGTGAGCTACCCAGGCACCCTCAATTTTATTGTGATAGGAGTACATTGTGAAAACCCTGAATACAGAAAAGTCTGGACAACATGCCATTTATTATCCATAGTCCTTTTCCAGCAATAACCTGTGCTACTGTTTTCTTGTATCCCTCTCATTCTATGCACACTGTTTTGCATAATAGTGATTGTGCATGGTACTATTTCCTCCTTTTCTTCTTTACTTTTATTTAAAAAAATATTCACCGTGTTATTCCAAGAAACTTACAAATGTTTTTAATGATTGTATGAGTCTACTTTTATTTTGCCATTTCTCTGATGTTGAATATTTAGCTTCTTTCTTATTTTGAGAATAATAAAACTGTGTCAAACATTAATTCATGTGTGCATTTACAAAGTATTTGACAAGCCCTGTGCTAGGCACTGTAGGCACAATGATGACCAGATCCAGTTCTCTATTGGAGCATAAAGTCTAAGGCAGTAGCTAGTGTAACTTTCTGTGATGAAATTAATGTTCTCTATCTGTGCTATCCAATATGGTAGCCATATAGCTATTGAGGGCTTGAAATGTGGCTAGTGTGAGGAACTAATTTAACATTTTACTTCATTTTAATTAATTCAAACTTAAACAATGCTATGTGGATTGTGGGTACTATACTGGACTGGGAAGATTAAAAAAAGAACTATGAATCAAATAACACACTAATGGAAGTGTAGTTACAAATTGAAATAAGAATTCAGTAGGAAATGAACATGATTTCATGCAAGTTCATAATAGAAGGGTATGAATAGGAGTTAAGTTGGTAAAGAGAGGGTGGGGTAGGTAAAGAGAGAGTTGGTAGAGCACATTCTAGAGTGTGAGAAAAGAACACATGCTCCAGAGGGAAGGAGTGGGAAAGACAGAAAGAAGAAGCCAGTCTACAGCAGAGAATGACAGGGAGAGCGAGATGTGAGATGTTTCTGGAAAAGAAAGAGGGGACCATATCATACTGGCCTTGACGGCTGCCTGGAGGATTTGTTTTTATCCAAGGAGCTCCTGGGAATTTTAAAGCTGGGGCTAGCAGATTTTTACATGATCACATACATCGTTGGAAAAACTTACTCTGCTTCTAGACTACAACTTGGAGGAGGATTTAGAGAGAAAGTTAGAATGATTATAGATCACCAAGCAAGGAAGAAATTGTATAAAGTGTAGGTGAGATTGGCAACAGAGATAGAGACAAGTGCATGGAGTGAAGAAATACTTAGAAAATTAGGAAAAAAGGACAAAAATTGCTGGTAGATTTTGTATGTGGAATGAGACAGACAGTATTGTGTGAATTATTGGATGGTGGTCTCTAGAGTTAACATTACTCCATTAATTTTGTTTTGGGAATATTGAGTGGTACCTTTAAAATAGTCAAATGAAGATGTCAGTGTAGATAAAGGTGTGAAGCTCAGGGTAGAGATCTTGGCAAGAGATAAAATTTTGTATCCTTGGCACATGGATGACATTTGAAGCTGTGACAAGGATTAGGGGTTTTGTTTTGTTTTCAGTTTTATTGAGGTATAGTTGGCAAAATTATGTCTATTTAAGGTATACTATATGATTATGTATATCATATATCAAATGTGTATCAATACATTTTGAAATAAATACCACAATCAAATTAATTAGCACATCCATCCCCTCACATAGTTAACATTTTTTTTCCTTAGCATGAATTTTTCTAAGGAGATAGTATATGGTGAGAAGAGACAAGAAGAATCTAAAATAAAATCAGAGGAATTTTATAGTTTCATGACCAAACGGAAAGATCTATGAAGGACACACATGGTGTTAGCTCCTAGGTGGTGGCAGTCATGATTTTGTATTTATCATTATGCCCTAAGCCCCTAGTAAAACAGCTGGAGTAAGTAAGGACCCAATAAATATTTGTTAACTGAAAGAAATAGTGAGTGGAACAATCAGAGAGTTAGAATACAAAATGAGTACATACAGTATTATGGAACCAAGTAGGACAGAATTATAAACAATGTCCATCACTGTTGAGAAGCAAGTTAATCTAAAGACTGAAAAATGTCCATTGTCTTTTAGCAACATAAAAGTTACTGGCTACCAAGATGTGACCTGTGTAAATGGAATGATGGAACTGAAGCCTTGGTTTATAAGGCTTTGGTAACTTTTTGTTTTGATTTCTTAGCATATTGGTATATTGCTTTCCTGAAATACACCTGAGAATGGCTTTTAATTTAGTAGTAAAAACATTTTTCAACCTCTTTTTTTCTCAAAGGCCATACCCCCCAAAAAAAACAAGGAACAAATTCAAACACCATCTTTGCTAAAAGGGTTATAGGACATTTTAGGACAACTATAAGGACAATTATAAGTCAAAATATATGAAAACTGAAGACAAAATCGTAATGATATAACAGAGAGGAGAAAGACAATTCTCAAGTACCTGTACAAGTCTGGTTGGGGTACAAGTGGTACCAAGTAGAAGCATACCAGTTGTCCTCATGAAGCCCTGACAAGGCTCAAGGAGTGTAGGCCCAGGTGCTCTAAAGATGAGATGATGATATTGGTAAAACAGGTGGCAGGAAATAGGTTCATATCCTCCCTTATTCCAGCAGGAGAGAGAGAGAGAAGTTTATTTCCTGGAAAACTGAACCAGAGAGGTATGGGACTTGGGAAAGCTGTCACTGAAGAGGATATGAGTGAGTGAAATGCTGCACAAAAGCACGACAACTGAGTGAAATGAATGGAGAAATGCCCAACTGCTTATCCTGGCCAGCTCCCAAGTGCCAGTAGTGAGGAATATGCCTGCTAAGCAGGAGACAAGAAGATTCTTTTGAAGACTCAGAGCAATCTCAGAGAAAGCATATAGAGTAGGTCTTCAACAAAATAGTGAGCAGGCCATCCGGTCATCCTACTGTGATGCACATGTTTCTACAAAATGCTTGCAATGCACACGGAGTTTTCTCATTGTCTCAGTGTCTAACTTGTATGTATGAAAAGAAAGCAGAGAATCACCAGATATTTGAAGGAAATCTCCATCAGAAAGCACTTAAGAAACACTAAGAGTGGAATTCAGAAGAAACACAGAAAACATGAAAAGCATAGGAAACATTTAAGATATTCTGAGGGATAAGATACTGTTCCTTGCACCAAGCATAGGATGCTATTAAAGAATCAACCAGGGGTGCCTGGCTGGCTCAGTCAGAAGAGTGAGCAATGCTTCATCTTGGGGTTGTGAGTTCAAGCCCCATGTTGGGTGTAGAGATTACTAAAAACAATAAGTAAAAACTTAGAAAAAAAAGAACATCAATCAGAAAACATAGAAATACTGACATTTATAAAGTTGATAATAAGTTCAAGAGAAGGTAAAATTAAGGAATTCCCCTATTTAAAAAAAAAAGGCAAAGAAATGGTCAGTAAGAAAAGGAGTAAGAAAACTCAGTTAACACAAATTTTAAAGAAAACAGAAAACAGTGGAAAAGAAATTATTAAATGCCTATTTTCCCAGAATTTAATGATGGTTCTCTATACTGAAACGGTCCAGTGATTATCCACAGGCTCCCAGTTAGCCTTTGCAAAGGCCAGTGCGGGAGTATGAATGGAGGCCTGCATACTAGATCTGTAAATATGCTCAAGTTATAAACGGAACTAGGCCTAGGTTCAGGTCACATATCTGCCCAAGTCTGGGGCCTTCTCCTTGGAGACTGTCCTAGAGATGAAAGGCCCTCGAGTTCTTGGGCACCACCCTTGCCTATGCAAACTAAGAGGTAGGAGGGGGCAAGTTGTTTGCAGGAATAGCAAGGGGGAAGCTGGTCTGGGCTGAGGGCTGACTTGGTCAAGCTTCTGTGGGAACCTGCTAGATACATTTTCCTCCCTCATGCCTATGTTCTGATTTAGGGTTTCCAGAAAGTTTGAAACATCTCCCCGATTTCTGTCATTGAGCCTAGGAAGGGCAGATAGCATAATTGCCCATTGGGGGTGGGTGGGGGAGGGGAAGAACCGGGTCTGCCTGGTCACTAGTGCCCCAAGGCAGAAACTGAATGGTTTCTCTTGATACATTCTCATTCCTGCATTCTCAGGCTTGAAGGGCCCCCGGCTCAGCCTTTGTCCCTTTTACCCTCCCCCCCAAATTCTTGTTTTTTTTATAAAATTTACTGGCTGAGCTTTTAAAATATTTTTCTAATGGCTGAAAAGAAAGAGCAATGCCTTTGGTTTTGGTGTTTGTATGGGGTCCCTTCTAAATTGCAGGGCCCAGAATTGGGGCCCATATTGGGATACAGTGCCCAGTACAAGAAATGGAAAACAATCCACATCAACATATATCTAATTAAATTTGGGGGAGAAAAAGATCCTGAAGATTTCAGTGAGAAAAATAGTCATCTACAATGAACTGAGAGCACGATAAGGGAACAAGAGTGCAAGTCAGAAAACAGTCAACAGAGTCATAATGATTCTGTGTGAAAATAATTTTCATCCTAGAGTCTTCTATCCAGTCAAAATATCAAGAGGGCAGACTAAAGTCATTCTCAGACATGAAAGATCTTGAACTATTTTGCCTCTCATGCACTCATTTGCAAGAAAATAAGGCATGGTGTGCTTCCTCAAATGAAGAAAAAAACCCGAAAAGGAAGGCGTTATTAACTGAGGTGAGCCATCATCCTACTTGATGTGGTTTGAAGTAGTGGCCAAGAGAGAATTCCTGACATATCTTTGGTGCACAAAGGTGGTACTGTTAAAGCAGACGGACAGGACCCGAGGGCAGAAAGGCAGTTGCCCCAGGACTGTAAGAAGATTCTGTACTGTGGAGTTGGGGGAGGTAAAGATAAGGGAAGTTTCCAAAAGGACTTTCATATGGTAAAGGAGACTCACAGGATCCCGGAGGACAAGAGTCAAGTAAAGGTTGTTCTTCCCTCTAGCACAGAATTCCCTTTAAGGTCCTTGGGAGTTTCCTGGAGGACTGTTATACTCTGCCTGCCTCAAGTACTTGCCTCTGGGCTGTGGGTTATAAGGACATTTAATTTTATTTATCTTTTCTTCTGCCTTTGTTCCCAAATCACTACTTAAAAGGGAGAAAAAATCTCCAAGACAAAAGCAAATTATCTGACAGTTTTGAGGGTGAGGAAAATTGCATTGAGAGGGACTTTGCTGATCTCGGTGGAGATTGCCTGATGGCTTAGATGTTTAAAAAAAGAAAAGCCACAAATAAGGGAGGAAAAGATGGCTATTAACTCTTTGGAAAACAAAAAGTTTTGCAATGAGAGAAATTCAAGTACAATTAACAGATGATGTTAGATGCAGAGTTGATGTTGGGGACTACAGAATATTGTTCCAAAAAAAAAAAAATCACCACCAAAGACTCTTCAGCACCTGGAGCTGGACACTGCCAGGCTTACTTAGGAGGGAGCAGCCCCTTTGCTGTCATTCACCCCAATCTGGGGAGAGCGAGGTTGTTCGCAGAGGTCCAGTGGGGAGTGAAGGGTCGGAGTTGGGACCTTTCCTTCTCCTTCCTTCTTGGTGTTTCCCCTCCATGAAACCACATCCGGGAGGCTCCAGGTGAATTAATGGTCCTGAGTACGCTATGAAGGCACACACACGAGTTGTGACTTTCCACAATGTTGGATTTATTTAATCATAAAGCAAAGTGAAATCACAATTATAAAGTAGGTTCAGGATTGTAAACTCAGGGACATCTCACCATGTGGTTAAGCTTGGTTTCTTACACAGCACACTGAGCAGGACATAAGGAGTAAGGGAAGGGTTAAAGTCTAGGCAGGGAGAGACAGGAGCCCCTGACTCCCTTGACCAGGCTCACAGGAATCCCAAATGTGGAGAAGTGCTGAGGTGTAGAAAACCAGAGATAAGGGAAAAAACCAGAGCACCTGGTCCTGAATGTTAGGACATTTTTTCCTGGCAGCTACGTTGTAATCACAGAAAATGACCAGACCTCAGAGAAGTGATTAAGGATGTTACCAATAGTCTTTGCTCAAACCAAGATGGCGTAAGAATCTCAAGGCCACAAGCTTCCTGGTCAAGTTTTCAATAAAAGACTTCTACTAAAAACCTTCAGTGGCAACCCATTCGGGACCCTCCTCACTCTAGAGAGCTTTTCTCTTTCTTTTCTGTTCTCACCTTCACTTAGTAAACGGTCATTTCACTTCACCCTTACATGTCTGCAAGATTAGTTCTTGGACTTAGTGGGACAAGAACCCTGCAATCCTGTAACAACACAAAAAGCCACACAACAAAGAAGACAACAGAAGGGAGCAGGGAGTTCATGAACCAAAGGTGGAAGTGGATCTGGGGGTGCGCAGTTGAGAGGCCTCTGTGTGGTCCGGCAGCTCTGGGCCCTCACTGCTCCTGATGTTCCCGCAGCGAAGGCTCTGGGTCCTGCTGGGAGATCCATCGGGCAGAGCTTTCCACCCCAGCTGCCTTTTTGAAGTGGTCAGACAGAGAGGGGTCAGGTGTGAAGAGTCTGCCCAAATCTTCCGTTTTTTTAAAAGGATTTCATCTGTTTCAGGTGCCCTGCAGACCTCTGGTCCTATTGTTTTCAGTTCTGGGGTGTCAGCTGACACTGGTCCGAAGAATGTCCGAAATGCGGATAATTATCCCGATATCCCATAGCCGCAGTACCTTAACTGCTTGCCTCATTGCTTAACCTGAGAGACTCCATTTTACTCTCTACAGGCGCTTCCCTTCTCCTTCCCTCTTGGTGCTTTCCCCTCCAGGAAACCCCATCCTGGGGCTCTGGGAGAATGACTTGCAAAGGCCTCTTCTGGAGCTGATTAACGAGCCTCTCCCCAGGCAAGTGAGGACAGAGAGATAAAGAGGGAGATTGAAGAACAAAAGAGTATGTGTGTGCATGTGTGTGTGTTTGTGTGTGTGCGTGTTGGCAGTGACCCTTTAGCCAAAAGTGAAGACGGTCAATATCTTTGATTATTATTATAGTCCAAACTTCATCATTCTTGGTGTGTGTGCACATGTCTGTGATATGTAGCTAAACTTTTTGATGATATGGAAATCTATTTTTGTTTAACTTTAAAATGTACGAGGAAAACACACACTTGAGCACACGTGGGCTTACTTGGACCACACAGTCCAAAATTCTCTGAGGTTGGCTCTAACAGGAAAATCTTGGTGTTGTAGAATGCAGATGACCTAAAATTTCCTTTCCTTTCCTTTTCTTTTTTTTTTTTTTTTTAAGATTTATCTATTTATTTGAGAGAGAGCGCGTATGAGAGTGCAGGGAAAGGGGCAGAAGGAGTGGGAAGAGAGAAACCCAAGCAGGCTCCTCTCGAGTGGGGGACTGGATGTGGAGGGCTCAGTCTCATAACTCTGAAATCAGACCAGAGGCAAATCCAAGACTGGGTCGCCTGACCAGTGGTGCCACCCAAGTGCCCCAAAACTTCCTATTCTTATTAATATCCTTAGGAGTTATAATATTTAGTGAAAGCGAAGGTGAATGAAGAATCCACCATGGGAGTTCTAGAACAGAACAAACTGAATACAGAGTTCCTTGAATGAATTGTGCCATGTTATGCCTCTAGGGCTTCACCCATTCTTTTTCTTTCTTCTTTTTTTTTTTTTTAAGATTTTATTTATTTATTTGTCATAGAGAGAGAAGCGAGAGCAAACATAGGCAGACAGAGTGGCAGGCAGAGGCAGAGAGAGAAGCAGGCTCCCCGCCAAGCAAGGAGCCTGATGTGGGACTCGATCCCAGGACGCTGAGATCATGACCTGAGCCGAAGGCAGCCGCTCAACCAACTGAGCCACCCAGGCGTCCCTCTTTTTCTTTTCTCTAAAATCTGTAAGATTCCATTTGGGCTTTATTTCATTTAGGAAATATTTTGAACCCCCCTACTGATAATTTAGTAGCCCCCAGTTATGTACTCCAGCAAGATGGTCTGATATTCCTTCAAAGCCTCAGCTGCATTGCCATGATATTCTCTTGTTCGGTCAGTTTCTGTGCTGTTCTATGCTATTTTCTCAGATTGTTCCTCAACACAGGGAATTTTCTCTGCAATATTCTGACATTCATTTCTCCCCATTCTCCTTCTACAACGCATTTGTTGATATTTTATCTCCTGAATCAGTCTTCCCTGTGCTTATTTTTCCTCTTATATCTAGATGTAGTTATTGTTATGCATTTCAGAGGAACTCCTTAATTTAATCATCCAATTCAAGGGCTCTCCTACTCTTCCCTAGGGTTGTTGCCTTTTTTTTTTTTTTAATTTGGCAACAAGAAGTCTTTTTAGTTACCTGCATTCCTCTCTGCAGCTGCTGATTATTCTGTTATCTTTAGTAGTTGCTTACTTATTTTATTAAAGATCAAGATTAGCCTGTATCATCGGATTCCCTTATTTCAGAACTAGTGTTCAGTTCTTTTTTTTTTTTTTTAAGACTTTATTTATTTATTTGACAGAGAGAGATCACAAGTAGGCAGAGAGGCAGGCAGGGAGAGAGAGAGGAGGAAACAGGCTCCCTGCTGAGCAGAGAGCCCCATGCGGGACTCGATCCCAGGACCCTGAGATTATGACCTGAGCCGAAGGCAGCGGCTTAACCCACTGAGCCACCCAGGCGCCCACTAGTGTTCAGTTCTGTGCAGTTTTGTGTTCAGTGGTAATCTGGGATGGCTTGGCTGGGGTAACGTGGGGAAGACCCCGTGGCCCCAAATCCTAAAGACAGTCTCCTTGATGCATACAGATGAATGGATTCTGTACTGCACACATGAGTGTCTGGGTCTGACCCTTTTGGAAGGGTTGCAGATAATAATACTACATGAAGACATCCCAAATAACATTGCCCTTGCAAGGTGACTAGACAGGTTGCTTTTCCTGGTGTAATTATGATTGTATTCCAGAAGGGGGGGTATGTTAGCAGTTGACAAGTTTTTTCTGACTACGTGGAGGAGGGGAGTAGTTTCTTGAGCCTCAGGGGTCCCTTCAGGTTACTGGGATGACTGTCTCTGGCTTTTCCAGACATGACTTGGAAAGAGAAATGGGAGCTGAGCAGTCTGGACAAGAGGGTTTATGGTGGACCTTCAGGCAGGACAGGAGGGTCAGAGATAAGGCACCGAAGGGAGAGTGCCAGGCACACTTACTCACACTGTGTGGGTGTCTGTGAAAGGAGCAGTCCTCCAGGAAGGCAGGCTTCTTTTGGAAACTGGAACTGAAAAGGAGCAGGTGATCTTTCAAAATATCACTTAGCTCAGATCCTTTCACTAACCTTCTTTAGTGAAATAGGTTAGTATGTACTGAGAAAGTATACATTGGCTCTGAGCTCACCAGACACAACAGCAGCAGAGGAAGAGAAGACGGGCAGTTAGGAAGGGCAGGATTGAAGCAATGACTGAGACTGCAGCGGGGAGTGAGGCAATGTAAGAGGAACTTAAGCTGTCAAACAATCCACTTGCCTTCTAATATGTATGTTTCTGTTGCGGTGTTCCAAATAGAGTTCCTGACTTCCAGATCCTAAAACCTGCTCTCCCTCAATCTTTTCTCTGTTAATGACAGTTGTTTTAGGCATTTGTTTAAAAATACAGAAGTCAGTCTTGACCTCTCACTCCTCTTACCCCACTGCCCATGAGCTAGTGTAATTGGCTCTCCCTTCAAAAGACACCGCAAAAACGGACTCCTTCCAAAACCTCTACCACAAGACTTGGGCAGTGATCATCTCTCTCCTAGAGACTTGAACAATCTCCCAGCTGATCTCAATAACATTGCCCTCTACCACATCCAGTATCCGTTCTCCTTACAACAGCCAGGGAGGTCTTTGAAAAATTTAAATTAGATCATCTTGCTTAAGAAAAATATAAATTAGGGCGCCTGGGTGGCTCAGTGGGTTAAGCCGCTGTCTTTGGCTCAGGTCATGATCTCAGGGTCCTGGGATCGAGTCCCGCATGGGGCTCTCTGCTCAGCAGGGAGCCTGCTTCCTCCTCTCTCTCTCTGCCTACCTCTCTGCCTACTTGTGATCTCTCTCTGTCAAATAAATAAAATAAAATAATCTTAAAAAAAAGAAGAAAAATATAAATTAGATCATGTTGCTTAAAATCCTCCCCCCATTTTCCCATTGCCCTTATAGTAAGATGTACATTTCATACTTCAGCTCTTTCAACAACCACATCTCTCTTTCTTTTTTTTTCTTTTTCCCTTTTTTTAAAAAAGATTTCATTTATTTATTTCACACAGAGAGAGAGATCACAAGTAGGCAGGGAGGCAGGCAGAGAGAGAAGAGGAAGCAGGCTCTCCGCAGAGCAGAGAGCCCGATGTGGGGCTTGATCCCAGGACCCTGGGATCATGACCTGAGCCAAAGGCAGAGGCTTTAACCCACTGAGACTCCCAGGGACGCCACACATCTTTGTTGAGAAATGCTAAGCTCTCTGAATGTGGAAAGCAGAATCTGCCTTTTGTGAGGTGCATCAATTCTCATTGTCACTCCTCATCATATTTGTGCTTGTGAGATTATGTCTTTATTTTACAGGACTTATTCCTACCACCTATTGATTCAAAAATAAATAAACAATCATCTCTGTTTCTGTCTTGGTGGCTTTTTTATTTAGCATCTGCTTCTCAGTCTGCCCAGGGATTTGGAAAAATAGGCTGCCGAAGATTTAGAAGATACAATGAAAAACCTTTCTCCTTCTCAACTTTGGTGCCAAGTAATCTTAGGAAACACAGAATGGAAATTGTCTTTTTTTTTTTTTTTTTTTTTTTTGCTTGCAGAACAGAAGTTTTAAATTTTAATAAGATCCAACTTATCAATGTTTTTCTTTCATGGATCATTCTTTGGGTGTTCTATCTAAAAGGTCATCATATGGCTCACCTAGATTTTCTCTTATGTTTTCTTCCACAAATTTTATACATTTGTATTTTACATTTAGTTTTTGATTTGTTTTGAGTTAATTTTTGTGAAAGGTATAAGGTTTATGTTTATGTTCTTTTTTGTTTATTATTGCATATGAATGTCCAGTTGTTCCAGCCCCACTTTTTGGAAAGAGCATCCTTTTTCATTGAATTACCTTTGTTCTTTTGTCAAAGATCCATTGATTATATCTGTGTGGATCGGCTTTTCTCCTCTCTGTTCTGTTCCCATGATCTATGTGTCCATTCTTTTCTCAATACCATGCTATCCTGATTGCTGTAGATTTATAGTGAGTCTTGAAATCAGACTCAACTTTGTTCTTCTTCCGTATTATCTTGGTTAGTCTTTATCTTTTTGCCCTCTATATAAATTTAGAATGTATTTATTAATAGCTACAAATTACCTTGCTGGGATTTGGATTGGTATTACATTGAATCTATACATCAAGTTGGAAAAAACTGAAATCTCATCAATATTGAGCCTTTAATCCATGGATATGGACTTTCTCTCCATTTATTTAGTTTTTTAAAATTTCTTTCATCAGAGTTTTGTCATATTCTGCATATTTAACTATCTTCCCATTTTAAAGTTTTGGTTTGTGGTCCTCCTAAGAAATATCATAGGAACCTAAAAATCATTCTCTTTATCTAATGCTCATAAAGCTAGTCACTGAAATTGTACTTTTCTTGTTATGGGCTTTTTTGGAACTAAAATGTTATTTCCTTAACATAAAGTCCCTTTTCTCAGACCTGTTAGTGCAAAGCTAAGCCTCAGTGAATCAGTTTATACCAGCCACAGAGGTTTCACACAGAGGGTCCTGGAAACCTTCCCTATTAAGGCCATAGGAGTTCTCACACTAAAGCCACAGAGACCTAGTAAGGTCTTGGAGGTCTCTCACTGAAGTTGTAGAAATCTCACAGTAAGTTCCCAGTGTCTCATTCAGTTTCTTGGGTCCTATCTTCTTCTTGGCTTAGAAACCCAGGAATTTTTCTGTGACTCCCAGGCAGAATTTCAAATTTCAACAGATGGAAATTGTAGGACTTTTCTACAAATTTGTTCTTGTCCTTTGAATACAGTGAAAACCACTGGATTATCTCATACTGCTCTTCCTGCTTTACCTATCAGACCAAATAGAGATTACTAGTCTGCCTGTAAAAGTCTGTGGAGCACTGGGTGTTATATGTAAACAATGAGTCATGGAGCACTGCATTGAAAACTAATAATGTACTGTATGGTGACTAACATAACACAATAATTTAAAAAAGTCTGTGGTTTTTGATGATGGGATGATAAAGAGTCCTACAGGATATTTTGTTTATCTAATCAGTTTTCCATCTTTGAATGCAGAGTACCAATTTGTACGCAGTTCTGCTCTGGTGATCTCATAGTAGATAGAAATACTTATTACATAATTTCTGGTTCTGGATCTGAGTAGTGATGACTGTTAATAGTAACTAGTTCTTGTATATAGTTTAAAAGTTTATAAGCATTTTTTACATATTCCATACTTTTTAGTCTTTAATTTTGTGACTTAGAAATATTTGCTCAATTTTAAGAGGGACTGTCCACAAAACCCATTAGTAAGCTGTTAAGTACTAAATGCACTTTACTTCAGTAAGAAAGCTGGTCTCAATTCTAGGTGCCACCCAATGCTTTCCATAGTATTATACATCTTTCCCTGCCCTTTTACTCTTATGGCTTCGAATGGGGAAGTGACATCAGAATCCCCAAAGAAGAAGTGAATAAATAAAAAAAATCAGCAAATATCAAGATCTGGTGGCACTGAAGGGAGATACGGTGCCCTGGTTGACTCACTTGAAGGTGTGGGGATTGGTCTACTGTATAGGACACAAAACATAATGAGAAAGTGGCATTTAGGACATAGAGGGTGCCTGTTCCCCAGCTAGGAGAAAAGAGATTAATACATTCTACTTCAAATATCTTCCCCTGGGGTGCCTGGCTGGCTCAGTCAGAAGAGCATGAGACTCTTGATCTCAGGGTTGTGAGTTCGAGCCCCATACTGGGTATAGAGATTACTTAAATAAATGAAGTTAAAAAAAATAATAACAATAATACTAAATTTAAAACAAAAACCTCTAATAGCTTTCGCTAAGTAAAGCTTCTGGGTCCCTGTGGAAAACAAAGAAGATAATAAGCAAATTGTCTTGCTATGCCATGAAAAGTGGCACAATATAGGTATTAAAAGCCCAGATACTGGAGCCAGATGATCTAGGTTTGAAACCCAGCCCGTAACTTACTAGATTTGTGATTTGTTTTTGTCATTCCCAGTTCTGATGTGTCAGGATTTTCCCCACACCACTAAGCAATTCTCTAACATCAGCTGGGTATCCAGTTCTGATGCTTTCAGCTATAAGATAAATAAGGTCTGAGGATCTAATGTGAAACGGAGTGACTACAGTTAATAACTTTCTTGTATAGAGGAAATTTGCTGAGAATAGAAACATTCTCACACACACACAAAAAGATAAATATGTGAGGTGATGGGAGTGTTAATTAACTAGTTGAGGAGAATATAATGGATACATATATCAAGTCGACACAATATACACTCAAAATATTTTGTAATTTTGCATGTCAATTATAGCTCAATAAAGCTGAGAAAAAGAAAAAAAATCTGTTTGCAAAAATTCCCATAAAGTTAAAGCAAACATAATAACAAAAATAATAGGGTAGGAAACTTCCATGAAATGAATTGCAAATAAAGAGTAATAGCATTAGTATATATGAAATTCTTACATAAAACAATAAAACCTATATAAAACCCTATGGTGTTAGCAAGTAATTAATGCTAATTAAATATTAATTGCCAATTAAATAGAGAAAAGAGTCTCAACCTCACTAACAATAGTACAAATGCACATTTAAGCAAACCATTTTCTGCATAATGATGATATTGGCCAAGATTTATACAAATGTGTAAAATGTTCAGGATATGGTGGAACAGTCACTTGGATTGTTGAGGGAAGGAAATTTGGTTTATTCTTTCTGGAAAAGAATATGTTTCAAAATGTAGAAAGTAAAAACTTTCAAAAGATACAGGCCAGGAAAATCTATTCCATATAGTAGCATATTTTGAAAAGGGGATTACAGGGGCGCCTGGGTGGCACTGTCTTTGGCTCAGGTCATGATCCCAGGGTCCTGGAATCGAGCCCCACATCGAGGCTCCCTGCTCGGTGAGGTGCCTGCTTCTCCCTCTCCCTTTGCTGCTCTGCCTGCTTGTGTCTCTCTCTCTCTCTGTCAAATAAATACATAAAATCTTTTAAAAAAAAAGGCGGGGGGATTACAAGCAGCCCCCAACAGAAGTTGAAAAAGATGGGTATAGGAAGTGTTTTTCTTTAAATCACTACCATATGCTGCTACTGAGATAGGTCTGGATTAACAGACAAAAAAAAAAAAAAAGAAAAGAAAAAAGAAAGAAATTTTATATAGAAAATATATATTAGGTAAAACAAAACAAAACGAAAATGGGTGTAAAGTAGAATTCTAGCTAAGTATATTATAAGGTTTATTCTCAGGCCTCTTAAACTCACATGTCTAAGATGAAAAAAATATGTTCCTCTGCTCACCTTCCTTTTTCTCCTGAATTCTCTCTTAATTGACAGAACGTATCCAAGCTTAGAGAACTGGGACACATCCTTGACTTTCCCTCCACCCTCTCCTGTATCGATCAGTTTACCAAGTCCTGGCATTGCATTTGGTCTCTGAAGAGACAGTTTTTTTTTTTTTTTTAAGATTTTATTTATTTATTTGACAGACAGAGATCACAAGTAGGCAGAGAGGCAGGCAGAGAGAGAGAGAAGGGGAAGCAGGCTCCTTGCCGAGCAGAGAGCCTGATGCGGGGCTCGATCCCAGGACCCTGGGATCATGACCTGAGCTGAAGGCAGAGGCGTAATCCACTGAGCCACCCAGGCGCCCCTGAAGAGACAGTTTTATATCCATGGTCTGATTTTTAATTAAGCAGCTATAGAACAATATAGGTATGGTTCTTTATTATGAATTTTTCATGATATAGTGATTTTCTTCTATTTGTGACTAATGTTTCAAGTCAGGCTGCCCATCTGTCCAGTGGATGGGTTCATTTTCAGCAAACATTTTCAGCTTCTTCCATCACTGTAGAAGATATTTTGTGACTTTTAGAAACAATTGTTACAGGATTGATTTTTGCATGTATGATGATGTCTGTCATGGGAACATCTTATTTGCCGACTTGGGAGTTAGGGATTGATCCATAATTTTTCATATTTTCTGAGACCAATTTATATCCATGATTCCAGTTGTGAACTAAAATGTGTGTCAGTTTCTAAAGAAGAAAAAGTGAAGACAAAGGCTATCTTTACAGATGAAGCTTTAACACCTTTATGACCACAGATTTAGGTCATTAGAAAGGAAAAAGGAAGGAAGGAAGGGAGGGAAGAAAAGACAAACAACAGTAAGTAACAACAAACTCCACTGATGAGATCCATGCCCCACATCTGGGGCAAGGCTGCCTCTATGTTGAAATCCCATAGAATAACTGCGGAGATTTGATAACCCCAATATGTGTTCACACGGTGCATTCTTAACACAATACCCATTAAAAAAGATTAAAATGGCATAAATGATCCAATTCTCCAGTCTTCCATCTCCTCAAAGCCAGATTTGAGGGTCCCCATGGGGTAAACATAATTTAAAGGTGACATAGTATAAAATGGCTCCATAAGGACTATGTCTGAAGTACTTTGGATCCATATCTTTTTAATCTCTGGGAGAGCCATAAAAGTAAGGCTAGATATCACAGTTTAATTCTAATGAAAAAAAAATTTTTTTTAAACACCAACTGTGTTATAATCCATGAACAGAGCTCTTCACACCTGTATGAGCTTCTTTCTGTTCATGGAAACCAAGCCAATTTTTCTCTAAAGCCCCTTTCTCTATGGCATCATTACTACTTCTGGGAACCATATTTAATAAATCTTTGTTTTGGGGGTCTGGGTCATACAAAATGCACACAGTTAATTTTAATTAATTTTATAAAATCAACTTACACCCATTATTTGGATTCAGGCACTTACAGTGAATACTAAGGCACTATAGAAGAAAATTCCAGTTGTAAGGTCTAGCCTCTGCTTTACTTTTCATTATCCTAACCACAGTCTGATAACTATAAATAGCTTTAGATTATCTTCCATAGCTAAAGATTCAGTCACAAATTTGTCAGGCAAAGGAAATGTAAAAAAGAAAAAGATAGAATATCAGTCTGTATTTGCACATTAACAAACAAGAAAGTATCTCACCCTTATTTCCTACATGGAAAATTGCATTCTATAGTCCAGCCAACCCCCCCCCCCCCACGTGACTGGACTAGATGAAAGAAGGAGAATTGATTATTCATGGAGATATGTACTGCCCATACAATATTAGAACTGCTTTTCAAATGGAGACAAATTCATGACCTAGACATAAGCAGGAAATGTTAGTAATTCAACAATGAAGGCAGAGAATTTAATGTCCTTGGATGCATACCTAAAATGGGAAGATGTGTGTAATAATGGTTTAAATTTTTTTAAAAAATCTAGAGACTTTGATCATATCTAGTGTGTAATTAATACGTCTTGGCTAAAAAACAGCTAAAGCCATTTCAGACTTTTTAACATTCTCCACAAAGGTGTTGCATATTTTTGTGTGTGTGTGATTTATTCTTAGATGCTGGATGTTTGTTGAGGTTACAGAAATTTCAATTTTTAAAAGAATATTTCTTTTTAACTGCTTGTGGATGGTATGAAGAAATGGAATGGATTTTTGCACATTTCTTATGTGTCTAGAAACCTTGTAAATGGATCATATTTTAACAATGTATTAAAGAATTCTTTTGGATTTTCCGTGCAGTCTCAATTTTCATCTGTGAATAAGGTCAGTTTTGTTTTGTGCTTTACCGTCTTTTATCTTTTATGACATTTTCTTGCCTTATTGTGATTGGTGGAAACCTCTAAAAAACAGACATAGTGAGATATTTTTAGCTCATTTGGTCCCAAACTCAGGGAGAATGAATTTGGTGTATCCATAGTACAATGTTTACTCCAGTTTTTTTTTTTCTTTTTAGATTTTATTTATTTTATTTGACAGACAGAGATTACAAGT
Source organism: Mustela lutreola (assembly GCF_030435805.1). NCBI lineage: Eukaryota > Metazoa > Chordata > Mammalia > Carnivora > Mustelidae > Mustela > Mustela lutreola. Next base: position 96,220,507 of record NC_081297.1, read on the forward strand.
AGGCAGAGAGGCAGGCAGAGAGAGAAGAGGAAACAGGCTCCCTGCTGAGCAGAGAGCCCCATGCTATGCGGGGCTTGATTCCAGGACCCTGGAATCATGACCTGAGCCGAAGGCAGAGGCTTTAACCCACTGAGCCACCCAGGCGCCCCTACTCCAGGTTTTTTAACATAACTTTCTTTTTAAACTTTTTTTTTTTTTTAAATTTTATTTATTTATTTGACACAGAGAGATCACAAGTAGGCAGAGAGGCAGGCAGAGAGAGAGAGGAGGAAGCAGGCTCCCTGCTGAGCAGAGAGCCCGATGCGGGACTCGATCCCAGGACCCTGAGATCATGACCTGAGCCGAAGGCAGCGGCTTAACCCACTGAGCCACCCAGGCGCCCTCTTTTTAAACTTTTTATCAGGAAAAAGCATATAGCATTCTAATACCAGTTTGCTAATAACATTTATTATGAATAAATGTAGACTTATATTAAACTTTTCTTCCTGGTGTTTCTCCTTTAATCTGCTAATTAACCTAATTTTTGTCATACAAAATAATTTACCAGTTGTTCATTATATGTCATTGTTCTTTATATACACACTTAAAAAATTAATAGAATTTAATTCAGGAGTGTGACAGTAATGTTGAAAAGGGCCAAGTATTTTTTTTTATTGATTTCATTTATTATTTTGGATATGGTCTGACAACACCCAAACACTTACTGCCAACAAGGCACAAAATTTGTAACTTTGAGGTCATTTCTTATATATTGATGGTTTCTGTCAAAATCTTTGTTTCCAGAATACATAGAAGAGATACTTTTGTTTACTCTTTCCTTATTTAATCTGAAATGATTTTTTTTTTACCTATTTTCTGTCTATTAAGGCTAAATGGACAGCATTGTGTCTCTGGCCAAAACAAACAGAACAAGTACAAAAATAAAGAGCACAACTGGGGACTGTGTTTAGTTGTGGACATGTCACTCAGAGATACCTGAAGAACATTTAGATTGTAATTATAGTAAATTATCAGCAAGAAGACTTTAATTTCAGAAAAGTAGTTTGAGTTTGGCTGTCTTTTCATGTATTGTTTTATCCATCCAAAATATAACTTAGTAGTTCCCTCATGAAATTCCAATTATCTATACAATCCACGGCAAATGTCCCATGTTTCTTTCCCCAACAGTAATGTTTGTACTTACCTTTTTTGTGTTCACATTATGTTTTATTCTTCTTATTGTTTCTTTCTGTGTTTTCACTATTTTATGGCTTTCCTAATGCCTTTTTTTTTTTGTAGCAAACTACATTGCAATTTGGAAATGGGTTTGACCTAGAGCAGGCACTCAAGACATATTCACTGAATTATAACTAAATCTTAGTCTAGATTATTTAGATTTAGACGACTATAGCTTATTTCAGAGCTCTCTATGTAAAACAACGAAAATATTTGGATCCAAATGGTGTAGTATTTCAGGTGAGGTGGTTTTTTCACAAATCAATGAAATAGAATCTGACCCATATTTACATGCTAACAAATTTGACTTTAACCTTGTAATCAGTACGTCAAGTGGAAAATTTGAATCCTTGTCAAACCATAAATAGGAACACAAACTGTTTGGTTTGGAAATTAGTAGCTCTTTCAGACAAATAAAAACATCTTCGTGAAACTGTGTGAGATGATACACTTTAGCAGATCTTACTGGATTAAGTTGGCATTACAATTAAAGCAGAAAAATTTCCTTAAATATATATGTATATGAGACGGATCCAAAGCAGGACGTCCTGCTTAAGATTGGAATTGCAGTAAGGGCAGTGAAGATAACTACCAGAAATGGATGCTATTCTGAAAGAGCTTGATTATAAATTTATTAATGTGACACTGTACTAGAAGTTTGGATTTCCTTTTCCTGTGGAAATGTTAGCTGGATTGGATACAATCTTTCTCACACTGTTGACAGCAGAATTCATAATTGGAATGTTGGGGAATGTGTTTATTGGACTGGTAAACTGCTCTGAATGGGTCAGGAACCGAGAGATCTCTTTAGCTGACTTCATCCTCACTTGCTTGGCAATCTCCAGAATCTCGCAGCTGTTGGTGTCATCGTTTGAATCATTTATGATGGGACTAAGTCCACCTTTCTATCCCACTCATAAACTAGCAAAACCTGTTACTTTGCTTTGGAGAATAACTAATCATTTGTCCACCTGGTTTACTACCTGCCTAAGCATTTTCTACCTCTTTAAGATAGCTCAGTTCTCCCATTCCCTTTTCCTCTGGCTGAGGTGGAGAATGAACAGAGTGGTTCTTGCAATTCTTGTATTTTCTTTGTTCATTTTACTGTTTGACCTTCTATTGCTAGAAACATTTAATGATTTCTTCTGGAATATCCATGCAATGGATGAAAGTAATCTGACCTTACATATAAATGAAAGTAAAACTTCTTATATTAAAACCCTAGTTCTTCTTAGTATTTCCTATATCATTCCTATTGTTCTGTCCCTGATCTCATTGCTTCTTTTATTTCTGTCGTTGGTAAAACACATCAGGAATTTGAAGCTCAACTCGATGGGCTCCAGGGACTTCAGCATACAGGCCCATAAAAAGGCCATTAAAATGGTGGTGTCTTTCCTCTTCCTTTTCACAGTTCATTTTTTGTCTATACAGTTGTCAAATTGGATCCTTTTTTTATTTTGGAACAACAAGAGCGCAAAGTTTATCATGTTGGCTGTATACATCTTTCCCTCAGGCCACTCATTAATTTTGATTCTGGGAAACAGCAGGCTAAGACAGACAGCCTTGAATGTTCTGTGGCATCTTAAAAGCTTCCTGAAAAGAGAAAAAGCAATTTCATCTTTACAGATAAACCTTCCAGAGCCTTTCCAATGATGAAGACTGAGGCATCTGAGAATCAATTTCACTTCAACTGGCTTTTTGGGGGGAGGGTTCCTTTAAATATTGTTGAACATCATTGAAATTTTTCCTAAACAGGTTGCTTTTGGTGATAACTGACACATGGTCAGCCAATATAATTTAAAAGTATTCACTTTTATTTAAAACATTGGTTACCAATATTTTAAAATCTCAAATATCCTTTCAAAGAGAACTTAGATTATTTAATTTTATATGCAACAGATATATGTAATTGTAACTTGTATGGGGGCAAGAGGCATGTCGTGTTTTAGAAAGTGAGATAAATTACAAAATTCACTAGGTAGATAAGAAAGAAAGTTAATTGAACAACTAAAGTCATAGATGGGAAAAAGATGACCTCATAGGTTGAAGGTCTAATTTTTTTTTTTTTTTATGAAAAAGCTTTTCATTGTTGTCATTATCTTATAGCTAATATGGGAACGAGATGTTAGGAAATAATAGTCACAGTGCAAAATAAAATAAACTGGAAACTCATGCTTGTAATGCTAATCTTAATTTGAAATCCCAAATCATAAGAATTTTTGATGTGATAAGTAATTTTGTAATTACAAAGTAATTTGTAATTTTGATGTAATAAATGCCAAGAGTGGCACTTATTAATTTTGCTAAATTCCAGGATATACAATATTATTTTCAGAGTGTAGATATTGATATTTCTATCATGCTGTGTAATAGAATTAAAAATACAAAAATTATTCCATAATTTAACATCACACTCATTGCAACTATGAAAAGACCATAATTACATTTTGAGAATGATGGTGCTCCTGTTTGTGCACATATATTTTGTTGCAATCTGATTACTAGAGTTCTTTGAGAAACAAATAGAAACAGGTCAATAAGGAAGGCATAGAAAGCAAAATTTATAAAAACACCATATGTTTGGTGTAAATGTTGGAGCATATGTATATGGTGCTGTTATGACTATAATTAAATTTAGATAAGGTAATGGCAAATTATAAATAAGGTTAAAGGTGGGAAAGTTTACTATAAAATTTTGAATATGATGGTATAGATTATATCATACAGAGGCTGTGCAGGTATGTATAATGGAATTGTTTAAAAATGAAGACTTCTTATGGACATTGGGAAGGGTATGTGCTATGGTGAGTGCTGTGAAGTATGTAAACCTGGCGATTCACAGACCTGTACCCCTGGGGTTAATAATACATTATATGTTTATAAAAAATATTAAATAAATGAAGACTTCTTTCTTAGGGTTTACCTTTGATGTATTCTTTAGATTGTGTTAAAGAAACAGGAGGGTGTAATTAAATGATGATAAATGTGCAGGCTGTAAATCAATCTTGAGGGAGCCATAGGTATGGGCACTGCTCTAGCACAGTATCCTGAAGCTGAGAATGATGCAAGAATTATTAACATTTTTTCCCTGTCCTGTCTCACCGTATGTAGAAAACTAAACCGCAAACACATCTAGCCTAGGTGGTGCTTCTGTGTATCAGTAACAATAATGATGTGGATAATGGTTTTAAAGATAAGAAAATTTTTACTCTTTTTACGAAGTAATTTCTGTTTTACAAAAGAAAATGTATGTGTATTATTTTGGGCACTAACAGTATTGTCACTTTAATTATCTGGCCTTGGTAAAAGGGAATATGCAAATTGAGCAAAATGAACATTTGGATTCAGATATTGAGTTTGTTTTGTTTTTGATATCCTTTCATATGCATGATTTAGAGATAATCACATACTCTTTATAAGATGGTAACCAAATTATGAAACTTTTCTTCAGTAGGCAAGATAAAGTAATCGAACCAATTTATGAACAGCTCTTTTTTCTAATAAGTGGGCCTCAGGGGTATATCAGTGTTTAACTAGGAGTAAGTCCATGCTAATGCAACAAATCAAGGGAGATGGAACTCTAAGGAACAGGGCCCTATTCTTGACAAAAAAATACAGCAAAGAACTAGCAAGGGAAGACAGGGTCATGGGCTAGGGTTATTGCAGTTGACATATTGTAATCTGTATATTTGAATAGCAAGTGAGATTCAGCCCTGCACCTCTACTTTCCCCATAACAAGAGACTTCGTGGGGGATGCAATAACCCCTGAACCACCAGCCGAGAAGAGCCACTCCCAACTTGTGTGTTGCCAGTCTCATACATCCTGGGGAAGAAATACTGGTAATTCTATTCTACTCTGGAACCAAAGTTGGAGAAATTCACTGATGGAGATTGTCACTGATTTCTCGTTAACTATCTTTCTTACCCACCAGATAAATGTTCATTTAAAGAATCTGGTGTATGGACACCTGGGTGGCTCAGTCAGTTAAGCATGTGTCTTCGGCTCAGGTCACGATCACAGGGTCCTGGGATAGAGTCCCATGTAGGGCTCCTTGCTCAGGGGAGAGCTTGCTTCTCTCTCTGCCTGCTGCTCCCCCTGCTTGTGCTCTCTCTCTGACAAATAAATAAATAAAAATCCTTTTTAGAAAAATCTGGTGTAATCACTGCTTATTTCAGTTTGTCCACCTAGGCGATTTATAGGAGGGAACAAATAACTTCTATTGCTGAAATAGTCTTATCTCAGATCCTTAGGTCTAGTGCTGGAGGCATCTGATAAGACCTACATCAAGCACAGCAAGACATCTTTCTTGAACTCCAGTGAATGTGTCTGTCAGGTAGATCTCAGAAAAAGGCACATGAATTTCCTCAGTGTCTGAGGTGGTTTGTCTGTTGTTAGTAGGTGGCTTCTCCCAGCAATATCTTGATTAGACCCCATCTCCTCTGAGCCAGGAGCACTTTTAAAGGACGTTAGCACCATCACACGGTCTGTCGCAATTCTGTCATTCGAGACCCTAGATACGTTGTCTAGAGTTATCTATGTCCCATTCAGAACCTTAAGACCAATCTTCACAAGAACAAATTGATTTGAAAAGTTTGAAGCATTTGAAAAACATATACAGGTGAACATTTTTGTCCCTTGTACACTAAATCCTGTATCGTAGACTACGGCTTTTTAATTTTACCTTCTGTTCCCCCCACCCCCATCAATATAAATGCAGCCTCAGAAGACTATAGAAATGCCCAGCCAGTCTTACTTTAAGCCTGAGACCAGTGTTCACCTCTGCGGAGGTTAATTACACTGGCCCTGTCTTAGGTTTGTCAGGAGGAAGAGCCCTTGGGGATGTCTGCCCTCTAAGGATTTTGAGGGAAAACAAACAAGCAAACAAACACTCAAACAAACAAAGCCTTCAGTTTTGAAAATTAAAGGCATATGCTAAGTGAAACAAAAGTCTACAAGGGAGCATCACAGCTAGGGGAACATATGTCTCCGCCTTCTCAGAGGCTATTAGGGGATGTAAACCTATGGCCATGGGGAGGGTAAGGCAATGGAAAGAGCCAAACTGAAAACCTAGGTATGTCCCCCCCCACCACCCCGGAGAAGTCACAGACACAGGGAGGGAACAGGGAGAAATCAAGCCAAATGACAGAAGTCCAAAACCATTCAGTAAGCAGTAGTTCATCACTATATAAGTACTACTCCCATTTGATTTAGGCCAAAGTAGATTTCTGAGTGTATTTTCTCCTTAGGAGAAATGTCATTTTTTCAACTGATAATTATAAAATCAATATTCATAGATTTTCTTATTTAAATTGTATTTATCTTTGGAAGTTTAGACTAGGTATTTTGGATGGTCCCTGCAGCATATACATAAATTTGATTGTTATCTGCCCAAACATTTTGGAATGATATCTCTTATATTTACATATACAACAAGACTTTCTTTATGGCGTATGATGCAACCATTTTTTTTTTTTTTTAAGATTTTATTTATTCGACAGAGAGAGATCACAAGTAGGCAGAGAGGCAGGCAGAGAGAGAGAGAGGAGGAAGCAGGCTCCCCAACAAGGAGAGAGCCCGATGCGGGGCTCGATCCCAGGACCCTGGGATCATGACCTGAGCCGAAGGCAGAGGCTTTAACCCTCTGAGCCACCCAGGCGCCCCTGATGCAACCATTTTAAGAATGAAGAATATTAAGGCAGTTCAACCCAGGAGCAGAGACAAATTTGTAGTTATGTGGGTTTTTAAAAATGGGAGCCTGGACTTTGAATTCCACTCATAGCATATAGCACTTGTGATTTTTATCCTTGTTATTATATCCTTTTGATTGTGTCTCTTCTTCAGTGTAACTATGAACTCGAGTATTCTATACTGACTAAGCGTCTGTTGGCTAACTTGTTGCTACGTGGATTCTGTCCCTGCTGAACCATGTCTACCAATGGAGCCCGGCTGTCGGGTAGCCTTCTACACCATGCAGAGCATTTCTGAAAACATCCGTGATCTCTATAGTCTTCTTGGTTTCCTGCCACCAAATACAGAGTTTTCAATCCATCTCCAACTCCCTCCACTGGAAGTAGTCTCTTCCGTGAAGAGAAGGTCAAAGGCCCCCACCTCCTGCAAGGATTTAGGACTCTGTATGACTTCTGGTTTGAGCCAGGCTGGCTGGAGAGCAGTGTTGGTTATTTCAGGGTTAGTAACAAATTGTGCATAAGTTCGTATCTCATGACATTTTCCCCAGTTTTAAAGAGTTGCTTTCTTTTCTTGTTCTTATACTAGTTTCACAGTCTAGTCTTACTCATTTTCCCTTTTTCTGTGCTCCCAATAGGGTTAATACCAAGTCAGCATTCATTCACCTAACAAATAGTTAGTGAGGGCCTACTATTTGCCAGGCCCTCCGTGTTCTAGGAATTGGAATAGATCAGTTGACAACAAAACAGTCCCTTCTCTCACAGAGCTTAAGGTCATCATAGAGGTACATGTTAGCTAAGATTATGTGGTGTACATGCCCGAAGTAAAAAGTTTTTGATTGCCAAGATATCCATTGAAGAGACATCCGTCTTGAACAAACATACTGCGAGCTGCGTACACAGCTTCCAGGAGAACATTGGGTTAAGAAGCCAGGCCACTCCCACCCATGAAGTTCCCCTTTTAGAGAGCCCTGAGTAACCTAGATAACTGACTGCTTGCATGACCCCACTTTTCCCTTCCCAAGTCCTAGTTAACAATGTTATGTTGTAAAGGGGGTGCTTGGATGTCTCAGTTGGTTAAGTGTCTGCCTTTGGCTCAGGTCATGATCCCAGGGTCCTCGGATGTATACCTGCATTGGGCTCCGGGCTCAGAGGGGAGCCTCATTCTCTTTCTGCCCCTCCCCCTGCTCATGTGTGTGCTCTAGCTGTCCCCCTCTCAAATAAAGAAGATTTTTTTTTAATTTTATTTATTTATTTGACAGAGATCACAAGTAGGCAGAGAGGCAGGCAGAGGGAGAGGAGGAAGCAGGCTCCCCGCGAAGCAGAGAGCCTGATGCGGGGCTCGATCCCAGGACCCTGGGATCATGACCTGAGCCGAAGGCAGAGGCTTAACCACTGAGCTACCCAGGCGCCCCAATAAAGAAGATTTTAAAAATAAAATAAATTTGTCAGTAAAGTATGAGCTTGTAAAATCCTAGGCACCCACTCCAAATGTAAATAAAAACAGAACACCAGGTCTGTGCTCCTCTCAGCTCCCCATGACTTCCCTATGTGGTCCTGGGCTTGCTCCGTGCATCCTCCAGGACTTGTGAATAATAAACCTTGTTTTTCTTTTTTCTTTTTAAAAAGATTTTATTTATTTATTTGAGAGAGAGAGAGAGTATGAGCATGAGAGGGGCGGGAGAGGGTGGGAATCGGGGTGGGGGGGTGTTTGCAGAGGGAGAAGATGAAGCAGTCTCCCCACTGAGCAGGGAGCTCCATGCCTGGCTGGATCCCAGGATCATGAACTGAGCCAAAGGCAAAGGCCTTGACTCCCCCTTTGCTGGCCTTGAGGCATCCTGATGACGCCCAGCTAAGTGCCTACTCTACCACAGCGACACCTCGGCTATGTGGGACTCTGGTGGGGACAAGTCTGTGGGGGCCCACATGGGTAGTGAGGGCCCAGGTGAGAGCCTCGAGCACGGGTAATCTAGAGCATCACCACTGATAGTCTGAGACCAATATAAAACAGGTAATTTATTGCCAGGGTCAAAATTGGTTGAGTGGGGAATGCATCGTCGGAGGGCAAGTGGGCAAAATTCCTGTCTAATTCCTGGAGAATCTTCATAGATTTATGGCTTGTGGGTACAAAGAGTTTTGTCTGGGTTTAGAAGGTTCTTTAAGGCATATATCAAGGAATTCTTAATGAGTGTCCACAATATATGCCAGACCAATTAAGTCAGAATCCCCCCTGGGGTTGGCTGATAGGTATCAATATATATTATTACTATATTAATAATTAATTAATAATAATGTGTATGTGTGTGTATATATATATATATATATATGCACACATGTATATAACTAGAGTTCTCTAGATAAGAGGGATAGCCTTGCCGTCAAGATTGAAAGACCATTGTTACATGTTTGTCAAAACAAAAAAACAAACTTTATTTTACTGTAACAATTTTTGATGGAATGAAGTCTTTAACCAAAAGCAGAATTAATGAAAAGGAGAACCTCCCTCCTACTCCCCTACCCCTTCAGGTTTATTTCCTACTATATTTTTCCTCTCAGCTGACAAGAGCTTATTCAGAATTAAATAGGCAGTAACTTACTGAGAACAAAGCTCAAAAATCCAAAGTAATAGCTCCAAGTAGGTCCGATTTTGGTGTCTTGGCATATGCTTTTATATCATTCTGGAAAACAATTCCCTTTTATCTATTTCAAGAAATCCTAAGAAGCGGGGCGCCTGGGTGGCTCAGTGGGTTAAGTCACTGCCTTTGGCTTGGGTCATGATCTCAGGGTCCTGGGATCGAGCCCCGCATCGGGCTCTCTGCACAGCAGGGAGCCTGCTTCTCTCTCTCTCTGTCTGCCTCTCTGCCTGCTTGTGATCTCTCTCTGTCAAATAAATAAATAAAATCTTTAAAAAAAAAAAAAAAAAGAAAGAAAGAAATCCTAAGAAGTTTCAAGATCCAAGCCAGTTGTCACTCTCGTTATAAAACCAGAATGAACTATTGACTGTAGAAGTTGTAGAGGAACAAAGTAGAAGAATGTTGACTTTTATGGGACTCTCCTCTTAGTTGCAGTTGCATTGCGGTCAAACTTTTGTCACATTCTATAGTCATAGTTTACTTAATGTTGCTTTTTCTAATACTCTGTGAGCTCCATAATGTTGCTTCTCTTATTTCATCCACAATAGTATTTGAACTATTATGGATTTTATTGAATGGAATTAATGAATAATGCCTGTATTGCAGGTTTATTTTTAGACAGTGCTATTAAAATTAAGAAACCTGGATCCAAATGGCATTTTCAGGTGACAAGGAAAGTGCAAATCAGTGTAAAGAAATCTGTCTCACATTTGCATATTTGCATATTGGACTTTATTCTTCCGGATATCCTCACAAGTGGAAAACTGCAGTCAGTGCCAATGATGAGTGGGGACATTTACTGTTTAATTTGGAAATCAGTTGCTCATTGGAAGTTATGTTAAAGTTTTTCATTTAAATCTGTGAGACTGGATCTCCTTGTGTATACTTCAGAGCCACAGCTCGAATAAGAGAAGGATCTTTCGGGAAGTTAAGTGAGGCAGTATCTGAGCCTTTTTCATATAAAAGTGGAAAGTATCAGACTGGATTTTATTCTACAACATTTTGACAACCAAAAAGTCCGAGACATAGAACCAACTTTCTGGATTCTTTCTGCAGAAATGCCATCTGGAATTGAAAATGCTTTTCTGATAGCAGCCACAGGCGGATTCCTAACTGGAATGTTGGGGAACAGTTTCATTGTACTAGTTAACTGCATTGACTGGGTGAAGGGTCAAAAGCTCTCATCAGCTGACTGCATTCTCACCAGCCTGGCTATCTCCAGAATCGTTCTTCTTTGCATAATACTGTTAGATTCATATTTAATGGTGGTGTGGCCGCATCTGTATACCATTGATAATATAGCAAAATTCGTTAATAGTTTTTGGACACTAAGCAATCACCTAGCTACTTGGTTTGCCACCTGTCTAAGTGTCTTCTACTTCTTTAAAATAGCCAATTTCTCCCACTCCTGTTTCACCTGGCTGAGGAGGAGAATTAGCAGAGTCCTACTCGTGCTTCCCCTGGGGTCTTTACTCTTATTGTTTTGCAACTTTGAATTAATAGATACATCTAGTAATTTCTTGGTTAATGTCTATCAAAGCTACAAAAGAAACTCAACTTGGTCCCTAAATGTAAGTAAAACTCTGAATCTTTACAGCTTGATTGTTTTCAGTTTCACCTACTTAATCCCCTTTCTTCTGTCCCTGGCCTCCCTGCTCCTTTTGTTTCTTTCCCTGAGGCGACATACCAGGAATGTGCAACAGAACTGCTCTAGGGACTTCAATACAGAGGCCCATCAAAGGGCCATGAAAATGGTGATGTCTTTCCTTTTCCTCTCCACGGTTCATTTTTCTTCCATCCTATTAACAGGTTGGATTTTTGTTTTGCTGCAGAATTCTCAGGTCAATTTGGTGGCCATATTATTGTCAACTCTTTTTCCTTCAATCCACTCATTTATTCTGATTTTGGGAAACAGCAAGTTGAGAAAAACTGCTTTAGGACTACTGTGGCATATTAATCACCACCTGAAAACAGTGAAACCTTTCATTTCATAGACTTTCCCAGAATTTTCTATATCCCAAGAGAATTAAATTAATGAAGAGACATTGAAGATCCATTTTAACCTTTGTTTTCCTCACTGGATCCTTTTAGATACTATTAAACATCACAGACTTTCCCCAGAATGACCTATAAACTTAAAAAGCAAGCATCATCCTTAAAACACTAGCTAGTAAAAAGGATATTTTTGAGACAATATGAATATAAAATATATCATGTGACATGTATTAATTTTATATGTGCTGGCAAATATTTACTATGTTCATGTGTGAGAAAAATGATTGTTTAGAAATGAAAATCCCTTCTGTTAAGGTTTTATAGGCAAGATAAACACGACACCAGGCGAAGTGGGTGCAAGGCAAGGTTTATTAAAGGCACTCTCCAGTGAAGTTTCAGGGCTCAGGAGAAGGGGAGCCAAGAAAGTTGCACCGGGAGGAGGTGGGCACCCTCGGGCGAGGTTGTTCTGAGACTCTGGAAAGCAGAGTGGGGGAAGTCGCGCTGGGAGGGAGTTGGCGGTGCATCTTTTATCTGTCTCCTGCATAGGTATCGTGTTACCTATGGAGACGTGACCTGGGCATACATCCTTTTGGCGGGAGCGTCAAGGGTTAAGGAGGGGGGCTAGGCTGGAAGACAGAGGCGAGACCCCGCGGAGGTCATTTCCATTGCTCTTCCCGCACTCCGGGAGCCTTCGGAGCAGAGCCGAGGGTCATTTCTATTGTTCCTCTTGCACTCCCGGAGCCCACCGACCCAACACCTTCCAAGTTGAAGTTGGTGGAATATTTGTACAATATTAAGTTAAAAATTAATTGAGGAATAAAATATTTTTTTATGCTGTAAGGTCATCATCACATAACAACAGATGTAACTTTTAAAACAACGGAACAGCCTCTCCCTCTCATTATGAATCTAACCTAGAATAGACATTACCTTTGTTGAATAAGAGAAAAATCAACTTAACTTATAAGAATAAACTGAATAATTATCCTTAAATGTGTAAGAATACTTTTATGTGTACTTTACAATGATCAAAATCACACTTAGATACAGAGTTTGTGTGGGGTGTGTGTCTGCATATAAGGACTATGTATACATTTTAAACATGTTTGTGTGTATATATACTGTAGGTTGATGTTTATAATAAAATGATTGAAATGAAATCAAAGTAGCTGAAAATGAACATAATCTTAAGGCCAGCAGGTGGCAAAATTGTGCCAATTAATGATATTGCAATTTTGAATAAAATGTTGTTATCTAGGAATTTTTAGAAATTATAAATTTAAACATATTTAACTACCAATAATGAAGAAATTGTTGTAGGGTTTTAAAGTGCCATAATTTTTCAGTTGTACAAGAAAACAAAAACCATTAACAAACTGGATAATAAATGTTGAAAAATATGTAGGTTATAAGTTAATTTTGTTGGAACAGTAGGTCAAGTCTGATGCTAGGAATATAAAAACTGTAAGGGCTTTGTAAAGTGTACTCTTCCTCCAGGGAGCTGTGCTATGGGGTGCTCTGATGAAGATGAGGGTACATGTACATACCTATCCACAGAAATTTAGATTTTTTAACTTCACTCATTATGTTGGACCCTATATAAGAAATTTCCTGGGGCTGGGGTGGGGGGATTGGATGAAGGAGATCAAAAGCTACAAACTTCTAGTTATGAGAAATATACATACTAGGGATATAATGGACAACAATGACGACTGTGATTGATACCTGCTGTATGGTAACCTTGAAAGCTGCGAAGAGAGTGGATCCTGAAAGTTCTTGAAAGTTACTGAGAATGGATCCCGGAAGTTCTCATCACAAGGAAAAATACCTTTTCCTGGGTATCTGTCTAGGAGGGTAGGTTGACAACCCATTGTGGTTGTCATTTTGCAGTATATGTAAGTTATTATGGTGTGCTGTATGTCAGTTATATCTTACACATTGCTTACACATTGCTGTATGTCAGTTATATCTCAATAAAACTGAAAGAAATTCTCTAATGATCGTCACTGGGATTATCCTTACTTTGGGAAAGGTGGAATTGTAATCATACTGGCAATTGTTTAGAATCAAATTTGGTTTCAACACATCCTTTTTAGTAAGAAAGTTAGATTACTTTGTACTTATTAGAAGTAAGCATATTTAGTTTTAGTTTTTAGGTTTACATGTGTCAGTTAACTTTTCTTTAATGACCAAAATTCAAATGAAAAGATTTAAACAACCATGCACAGCCCTTGCTTCTTACGAGTGGGATTTAGTAGTAAATGTCTCATTAAAATTAAGTCCTCACTTCTCATGTACTAATGTTGGAGAGATGAAGCTCATCTTTAAAAGATGAGGACTGCGTTACAGACTGGGCAGTGGCTACTTAAGTATTGCCTTCTCCTTATTAAAATGGTATTTTGGGATTAAAGTCTATACCTCCCTTTCCATAAAAGAGCCTGTGTTAGACACTCCAGCCATAATCCAAGAAAAGCTACTACTATCACATCTATAGCTAGTTCCATGCAATCTGGAAAGAATTGTATCTTATTTTGGGACCAAGTTATTGGGAAGGTAAAATGCTGTCATTGCTTTCTTGCCAATTATTTCCCTCCAAAAGAAACTTTAATTTTATTTTTAAGTCCTCTCTACACCCAACATGGGTGGAGCTTGACTGTAAAACTCTGATATCAGGGCGCCTGGGTGGCTCAGTGGGTTAAGCCTCTGCCTTCGGCTCAGGTCATGATCCCAGGGGCCTGGGATCGAGTCCCGCATTGGGCTCTCTGCTCAGCAGGGAGCCTGCTTCTCCTCATCTCTCTCTCTGTCTGTCTCTCTGCCTATTTGTGATCTCTCTCTCTGTCAAATAAATAAATAAAATCTTAAAAAAAAAAAAACAAAACTCTGATATCAAATGCTGAGAATAAACTCTGAAAAAAACCCAAAACCAAAACCAAAACCAAAAAAACTCTGATATCAAGGGTCACTTGCTCTACTGACTGAGCCAGTCAGGTGCCCCCAAAATAAATTTTTTATGGTCCTGATGTAAAAAAAAAATTTTTTTTCAGTTGCCCAAATCTGAGACCAGGAGAGCTGCAAATAACCTGTTTTTAATGCCAAAAGAGACTTTTGCCTAAGGCCTGGCCCTTGGCCTAGTGCCTGGCCAACACCCGAACTAAGAAAATTTGGTGTTCAAGCCCTGTTGTCTCGAACTTTAGTGAAAAAAAAGGTCTCAGTGGAATTACGCATGGATCAATACAGATTTCAAGGTTAACACTGTTGAATTTCCAATGGTTTAGGTATTTTGTCTGCTGTTCTGGCTTGAACTACATGTGCTCTAAGCCAGGGACTTCCTTAACTGAAGTACAGAAACAAGGGGACCATCTGTAAAACCTGTAATTCCACAGTCCACAAACCTGTGACACTGATAAATGCTTTTTGTAGAAATCTATGTCAGGTGTGGATTACTTTCAGAATAAATCTTCATTAAAAAAAATGGTCAGGGGGCGGCTGGTGGCTCAATGGAGAAGGTCATGATTCCAGGATTCTGGGATCAAGCTCTGCATCAGGCTCTCTGCTTAGCGGAGAGCCTGCTTCTTCCTCCTCTCTCTCTCTCTGCCTGCCTCTCTGCTACTTGTGATCTCTGTCAAAAAAAAAAAAAAAAAAAAAAAAAAGATCAGACGATTAGTTTGATCAATGCAGAAAAAAGTTATCAAAGGGGGTTGCTTATTAAAAAAAACACAGGTGACAGATGTGCTATTTTCAATTTTAGCAATTTTGTGAAAAACCAACATACATACAGCTTCAGAAGACAAAGGCACACCATGGTACCTCTATTCCTTAGCCTCATGTTTAAATTAGCTAGTTTTAAAAATAACCTCTTTTCCCTTTCATACAGATCTAACCTGACCTCTGAATTGTAGGGCTCCTATTAATTACATTCATTTGACTTCAGTTTGGCATATTTTCAAGCTTTCTTTTTATCAATTAAAAACTAAAATAGTGGGACGCCTGGGTGGCTCAGTTGGTTAGACGACTGCCTTCGGCTCAGGTCATGATCCTGGAGTCCCGGGATCGAGTCCCGCATCGGACTCCCAGCTCCATGGGGAGTCTGCTTCTCTCTCTGACCTTCTCCTCGTTCATGCTCTCTCTCACTATCTCTCTCTCAAGTAAATAAATAAAATCTTTAAAAAAAAAAAAAAAGATGAATACCCAACTTTAAAAAAAAAAAAAAACAACTAAAATAGTTTATTGAAAAATAGCCCCTTTTTTCAAATTAAACTTTTGTTTTGTTTTTGTTTTGTTTCTGTTGGCCCTACTTCCATTACTGTGCCTACGATTTCAGAGTGAAGACATTCCAGGCGCAGTGACTTCATTAGTGCTTTTTACCTTTTGGTTGTGACAACTTATTTTTCCTCAGTTTGGTTAATATGAAAAGGTATACCCAATCTATTTCACTCAATATATGAACAACCTTCATTTCTCTTTGTTCAATGATGCCCTCCACTACCTTACTGCAAATAAATCCACATACTTGGTATTTGAAAACCATGAAGATGGGCAAAATTTTCTAATGTTTGCAGCAGATCCCTGATTAGGATAGGAACTGGCAGGGGTGCCCTCAGATGTACTGCATCTAAGCTGCTAAGAATTCCATAGTTTCTTCTTATCATTTGTTGTAGGCACTCAGTAATGTCCTTGGCGTTTTGATTGTCCCAAGAGCGTTGCTGAGATTTGTGTTTGTGTGGAGTGGAGGGGGGAGAAGTGGACATCAGTTGCAAAGATCCATGACTCGGTCTGGTGTAATCTTGCTGGGCAAAATAGGCTACAGGAGAATTCTCGTTAAAATTCCAAGAAAGTTCCCACACTCATAAATCTAAGCCAACTGATGTGAATCAGTTGAACCCTACTGGAAATTCTATTTATTGCGGGGGTTTCTTTCTTGGTTCACTTGCCTGAAACCTTCCAAGTCTGTTCTTTAGATTATTTTCCAGGCTCAGTTTCTAGCAGTTTTCTCTGTCTCCTTTTGTTCCTATAGTCCTAAACTTTCTGTTCCCACCCCTTTTCGTTCTCCATGTGTTAAGTCCTATTTTCTTTTTGACTGTATCAAATCTATTAATGCTGCACCAGGATAAGCCTCCATTAAAACAGGATTGCAAAACTTTATAAGAGAAAATTTAAATAAGCCTCCTCAGAGCAGTGATGGATAGTTTCTAAATTCATGTTAACTTAATCTCTACTCCTTAGAGGGAAGTAAAGAGTTCCCTTTCCTATCCTAGGAGTGATGTCCTTTTCTCTCTCTCCCTCCGTCCCTTTCCTCCCCACATACAGGCCAAATAAATGACTTTACATGGCAGAAAGTATAAAATGCTTGAATTTACATGTCAAATTACAGTGAATGTTTATATTCTAACATAGAAAGCCCTCAAATTATACTGAAGAAAAAAAAAAAAGACATTGCCATCCACGACCTAGGTAATACTTCTATGTGAAATTTAAGAAATAGGGCACCTGGGTGGCTCAGGTCATGATCCCAGGGACCTGGGATCGAGCCCCACATTGGGCTCTCTGCTAGACGGGGAGCCTGCCTCTCCCCACTTCCCAGCCTCTGTCTGCCTCTCTGCCTACTTGTGATCTCTCTGTCAAATAAATAAATTATATATATATATATGAAGAAATTTAAGAAATAGGATTATTAAAAGAACAGGATTATTCAGCATTACTTATACATTAAAAAATTGAATCCCTCATCAAAAGTATCTGTAGGGATAAATGAGGTTCGACTGTAGTTTGGCCAATTACTATGACCTTGAAGAAGTTATCTAACATCTTTAAATTCCAGTTTCCTTATCTGAAAAATGATGATGAAAATGTTTTTACTCATAGGATATACATGAGAATTATAGAGATCATGTACATAAATAACTGTAGAGTTCCTGGTATTAAAAGCTCAATAAAATTAAAAAATGATGCTGGTAGTAAGGAAAAGCTCTTTTAGCCAAGTAATCACATTGTTTTTGCCCTCAAAAAAAAAAAAAAAGTACTTATTCCCTATAAGTTATGTATGTTACTATGATCACCATTTCCCTTTTAAACTAACAGGATTCTGATTCCCCATCATTTTTATCAGTTATACTTCATAAATGTTTTTTCTTTATTGGTGAGAACTACACCACCTCTCTGCTTCTTCATGCTGTAGTGGTCTCTGGACCCATCAACATTCGTGATGGCCTGAAAAGGCTCGATGTATGGGCAATAAAATGGATCACTTAGTAACGGGGCAACTACACCTTTCTTTCCTTCATTGACTAATGACTGTGCAGAAAAAACAAATTTGGCGTTTATCCAACTATGTTTATTATCTACGTTACATTAGGCAATGCTCTAAGGCAAGGGATACAGCAATGAACAGTCTTAGGCTTCATTGATGTTGCCTTGCCTTGATGTGGTTTAAGAGGAATAAAACAACTTGCAAACTAGAGTAATAAGTGGATTAGCCAAAGAAAACAAGATTCTCCTTTGGGAAACTTCACTGAGTTATAAATGTGGGAAGAAAAATACAGACTGGGTGTAAGAGCAATTGTGAAGAATAAAAGGCAAATCCTGGAGCCTTCATTCAGTTGCTACTTTGTATCTGCTGATACTATGTAGGCTGTAAAACTGGACAGGATACAGTATTTTCCCTCACAGAGCTTCCAGTATAGCAGGAGGGTGTGAACTACAGTAAGGGCTTAAGTGCCTTGTCTATTTAGTGTAACAAAAGGCGAAGCTGAAGAACAAAGGTTGAAGGCACATATTAATGTATCCACGGGAATGGAGCATCCCAGTCCCTCAACATTCCATGGCTAATGGCAGCCACATTCTTTTGTTACAAAGTGGGACACTAGTACTTCTAGGGAATAGTGGTGTTCACCATCTCTAAGTCCCCTTGCATTATGGAATTACTCCACTGATGAAATTACATTGCTGATATTTTATACTAAAATGTTTTTTTTTTTTTTTTAAATTTTACTTATTTGACAGACAGAGATCACAAGTAGGCAGAGAGTCAGACAGAGAGCGAGGAGGAAGCAGGCTCCCTGCTGTACCATGACCTGAGGCAAAGGCAGAGGCTTTAACCCACTGAGCCACCCAGACACCCCATATTAAAATGTTTTAAGTTTCTTCACTGTCACAGTAAGAACCAAGGGAAGAAGAGTATAGAAAACTGTCTCTTGGATATTTAAAAATAAAAACAAAAACAAAACTCACATCTGATAACTAATGTACAATTAGGCAAAAATAAGGCAGCCTATGAAAATGGCAGAGGTTGGTATTAACACAGCCCTTAGATGGAGTAAACGAAATGAACTCTAATATGATCAGGGGAATCTGGGGAAAAGAATTTTAAAAAAAAGTGACTTCTAAATTCAGCCTTAAAACACATGTAGAGTAACAAGAGGCAAAAAGGAAAAAAAAAAAAAAAGAAGAGAGTAGAGAAAGAAAGTAGAAAGAGGATGTGCTTAAAAAAAACTTCAGTTTGCCTGGAGACAAGAAGTAAGAGTAGGAAACAATTACCCAAAGCCAGACTTGGCGCGGAGGGGGCACTTGGTTTACAACCCAAGAGTGTCTTTGTTGGTTGGACACAGTTAGTGGAATACAAAACTTCAAATAGTTTATAAATCTTTACCTCTGCAAATAATGGCCTTCAAATTCTTAAAAATCTGTCTGGAGGCTCTGCTGTATGTCCCTAGGGTCAGTACCTTAACAGATCACCTTTAGGACTGAAAAGCTCCACTGGAAAAAAGCAGGCATTCTCTGAGTTTTAAGTTTTACTCACATGCTAAGGAGATAATGTTAGAACAAATACTACTGTATATATAACAAGCACTAAGGCAGGCTTATTTTTAATTCTCAGGCTGACTTTTCAAAGGAAGTTTTTTTTTTTTTTTTTTAAGATTTTATTTATTTATTTGACAGACAGAAATCACAAGTAGGCAGAGAAGCAGGCAGAAAGAGAGGAGGAAGCAGACTCCCTGCAGAGCAGACAGCCTGGTGCAGGGCTCCATCCCAGGGTCCTGGGACCGTGATCTGAGCCCAAGGCAGGGGCTTTAACCCGCTGAGCCACTAAGGTGCCCCTCAAAGGAAGTATTTTTAATCTTTCAATAGTTGAGCTAAGCCGGGTTTTAGGCAGATTAATGGATTCATGTAAAACCACAAAATTAATAGTTTGTATTTTAACAGTGATATGCCTGATTTAAAAACTCAATCACATTTTATTATGGTGGCTCTTAACCAGTGCTGTATATTTCAATTGCCTGGGGGGAACTTTTAAAAATGAAATTTATTTAAAACAAGTTTTAATCATAGAAATACATATGTACAATTAAGAAAAAAAACAAAATAGTTAGATTGATAGTGAAGGACAGTAATCCTTTTTTCTCCAGAGACAACCACTTCTTACTAGTTTTTGAATGTTTATTTTATTGACCTCTCTGTATTAGATCTTGACTGATTCTTCCCCATTACACACACCTCTCCCCTCTCCAATCCCCCAACGTTACATAATCATTTCTTGTTGTATTAGTATTCAGTATTTACATCATGACTGGCTTTATATGACCAGTATTATTCACCACTGAAGTATGCAACGTTGTTGTTTTTGTTTTTTGTTTTTTTGATA
Organism: Mustela lutreola; assembly: GCF_030435805.1. Classification (NCBI taxonomy): domain Eukaryota; kingdom Metazoa; phylum Chordata; class Mammalia; order Carnivora; family Mustelidae; genus Mustela; species Mustela lutreola. The sequence goes on from NC_081297.1 coordinate 96,240,674, forward strand.
GACAGAGATCACAAGTAGTCAGAGAGGCAGGCAGGGAGAGAGGAGGAAGCAGGGTCCCGCTGAGCAGAGACCACCCCCCCATCTCCCCACCCTCCACCTCCACCCATGTGGGGCTTGATTCCAGGACCCTGAGACCATGACCTGAGCCAAAGGCAGAGGCTTTAACCCACTGAGTCACCCAGGTGCCCCTGCAATGCTGTTCTTAAAAAACTCTGAATTTTCCTGTTTCATAACGGATATATTTCCTTAATTTTTAAAAAAGTTGCAGTCCACCAATTCATCTCCAGACTCTGAAAGATTATAAATTTCGTCTTTATATTCAAACACACCCAGTACTCTGTTTTCCTTTGTGAGGCACTCCAACTAACTTGCTATCTTTAGGCATTTCTTATTGAATTCGTGCTGTTCTCCCCTATTTTCTTTCCTTTTATAACAATATGATTACGATTTTTGCAACTTGATGGCATACTCCCTATGTCATTTACTCTTTAAATAATAAAATGCCTCTTTCCCCACTGACAACAAACTATACCTCTCAACTTCCCACTTTACAAGAACACCATCATTTCCTCTACTTTTCCCTCCCCACTTTCAACATCCCTGCTGGTAAACTGTACTTTTCCATTATCAAAGCTGGTAACATGGAACTACAATTAAGTATTTTCTCAACAGATGAAAACAATAAACATCATTTATACTAATGACAATTACTTAAATATTATTCACGAAGTAGCCAAGCTTAGGGCTGTGACGGGATTTCCTTCTTGTTGGCTCCAAGGTCCTGAACTACACGCTACTCACAGGGACACCGAAAGACAGCCCACTTTCTTACACTCCAACCCTCTGTTCAAAATCCAGCAGCATTTCACGTTATCTGGTATTAGACGGATGCTTTTCCGGTACCGCTGGGCTTTTCCACTGAACATTTCTGAAGGTTTTGGTTTTCTCTTGTTGAAGAAATGTATTTGTCTTCCACATATGTTTAAGATCTTCAGCTTCTTATTCATTCAATGTCTTGCTTACAATCCAATATTCCCGAAATGTATGTTTTCTTATTTTAATTTGGACCATGAGTTTGTTGTACATTAAAATTTTCCTGAAAACTTTAGTAGTCTTCCTTTTTTATAATGCATCATGTTCGTTCTGTTTTTGTTTTGAGGTTGCAAAGCTTAAATATCGCCGTAGATCTTAACTGAAGCTCTTCGCCGCACCCGGAACACCGCTGACCTCCTCTCCAGCCGCTACCCGCTTTCCGCCACCGCCCTGCAGCTCCATCAGAGACCGAGCGCGCAGCCGCAAAGAGCGCTCGCTCTAGTCCTCTCGCGAGAATCCCGAGCTCCGCGTTCGCAGCTCCGTTTCGCCACCGAGCCTCCTGGAAGTTGGCCATGGCCCGGCCGGGAAGTCGGCTGCGTAAGAAGGGCACTAAATGTGTACCTGCAAGCGGATGTTGAGGATCACCGAGCCTGCGACGTAAAAGTACGGAAAGTTCACGCGCAGCTGCCAGGCCAGCTCGAAGAAGGCGAGCAGGGTGCGGGAGAGCCCTTTGCAGAAAACTCCATAGGAGCTGGGGACCGCGACCGTGCTGGAGGCTTTGAGGGCCAAGGAAGACGGAGCCGCCGCGATGGCCATGGACACGGTGTCGCCGCTCCCCCAGTGTTGAGCGCCGAGAGTCACCACAGGCTTCGTGTACTCCCGACCGACGGCCGGGGCGGCGAGGGTCAGGGTGGGGGTGATTACGCAGCCGCCAGGCTCATACCTGCGCCGCCCGCTGGCTCCGTGTCCTCCCCAGCGGCGCTCTGCCCATGGCCGCCGCTGGCGCTCCGCCCCTTCCTGTCTGCTGCTCCCGCTGGTGTTTAGCCCTTGGAGCTAAACAGGTGCGGAAGGGGTTATGCGCATATTATGCCGTACGCATTGTCTTATGCGTGGTCGGCCAGATAGATATTATTTCCCCTGTCAAATGAAGAAAGGAAGTTTAGTAAAGTTAGGTAGTAACGAATTTGACCTAGAGAACACAGTTTGTAAGGGTTGAACTCTAGGTTTAAGACTGGTTTGTCTGCTGTGTGATGTAGGTTATTAGCCAGGAATATCACCCTTTGATTTCATAAAATTAACCCTAATATTAGGGCAGGTGAACTCCTTACATAAGCCAGTTCAGACATAAAGTCTCTTGTGTTCATAACATGCCATAGCTGTAAAGGATCACCACCTCAGGCTATGGATTTTCTGTGTATTAGGACTCTTTCCATTGCAAGTGACAGAAATCTTTAGGCAAAACAAAATGAAACACATATACTTTAATTTGGGGGGGGGGTGTTACATATATGCAGTATCATTCCGACCTGGGTAAACCCATGAAAAGTCCAGATTAGGTATGGCAGCTTCTACCATTTCTGCATGGGGATACCCCTGTATAACTTATGGCTAGGCCCCAAAGCTTGGAACACTACTAAAACTTCAACTCTGAATGACTTTAGGGTAATGTCATAGTGTATCTCCCATAACCCCATCCCCTTCTGATGTTTAAGTGATGCACATTTCATTACCTTCTCTAATCTACATTTTAACTTAATCTCTACACTCAGGGATTATTCAGATATGTTATTTATGATCAAATTACCCCAAATTACCATCTAGTTCTGAAAAAGCATTGCTCACATCTCACATCTCATCCTGCACTGAGTAACTGTAGTTACTATTTGAAGCACAACTAATATATCCTAGAGGACCTCTGTTTCTCCATATTCTACTGATAATGGTTGGTACAAACAACGTGCCATCATGAAATTTATAAAATGTAATTGCATGTCCCCAGCTAGAATTTTTTCTACTTTGCTATACTAATACCACTCCAGCAATGCTGTGTTGACACCACTTAAAATAATGGATTACCAGAGGTGTCTGGGTGGCTCAGTGGCTAAATGGCTGTCTTCGGCTCAGGTCCTGATCCCAGGGTTCTGTGATCAAACCCAGGGCTCCCTGCTTGGCTGGAAGCTGGCTTCTCCTTTTCCCACTAAAATCTTAAAAACAAAAAGAACCTGATTACCAATCAGTTGAGACAATGTATAAATAGAATAGAATATTGGAATAGGACCAATATTTTACATGGTTCTGGTTTTTATTCTGTCCTTTGAATAACTGATCCATATTTTTTTGCCTAATAGGCATATGTAAGTAAGCTGTTAGCAGTAACACGTCCTAAACCATTTTTCTGGTTGATACTCCATTGGGTACTCACTGAACCTTCCTTTTCTAATCTTGCTTATTCCCCCTTTTTTGACTCTATATTCCCAATTTAGTACTTTTTTTTTTTGAGAGAGAGTGTGGGGGTGAGTGCATGGTGGGGGAGGGGCAGAGGAAGGAGGAGAGGATCTCAAGCAAACTGCCCTACTTGGTGCTCCATCTCACCAACCTGAGATAACCACCTGAGGCAAAATCAAGGGTCAGACACTTAACCGACTGAGCCACCCAGGCAGCTCCCTGCCCCCTCCCCATTTACTACTTTTTAATGACCTGATTGGCCTTAATGATCCTTTGGAAGAGTTTAAAGGTAAGTGCCACTGGGTCTGCAAAGGTCTATATTGGCAAATTCTCACTATTGTAGTTATCAGGTATAGTAGGTCTTTAATTTTAATTTTATTTATTTGAGCCTTGTCTCTTATTGAGTCTGGTTTAAGATTTGTCAGTTTTGTATATCTTGTAACCAGGTGGTTTTTGAGTTTTTTTCCTACTGTTTGTATAGTCTCTGCTTTTCACTTATACTCCTTGTTAATGGTGGTGTTTTGTTTTGTTTTTGTCTTTCGGTAGTTCCTTGAAGTATACATTAGGTTGTTTATTTGAAAATGTTCAATCTGCCCGCCCTGAGCTCATGGTTGCCGCTCAAACCTTTGTGATTGCCATGCCACTGTTTTTGTTCTTAACAGCTCCCAGCAGATGATGGTATGTGAAGATCGTCAGTGTCCCTTAGTCAAGCTCCTGGAGAACTACTAATTACTTTGCCCTTCAGCACCTTGATGCAGGTCCAACCTTCATGAGCAATTGGGAAGTCAGGACATTAGATATGCAGACTAAACCCTATCAGGGAGAAGCAGAGCTGGGTATTTTTGCCTACTTTGTGCTTCAGCAGAGGGGATAGTTACTGGGAGTCTTTGTGTGCACATATAGAACCACCTCTTTAGTTTGTGTGGTCCTGCCAGTTCCAGAGCTAGTCATAAAAGCTGGGATGCTGGATGTCTGGATATGCTTGTAGTGAGAAGCTGGAACTTTGGTTTTATTGTTGAAGTGATCTGGGAGGAAACAGTGGGTGATGTGCCCTGCTCCTTCCTCTGTCAGGCTCCTAAGGAGGATCATAGGTAGTTCCAACATACAGACTGATTAGAAGCCATATCCTCAGGCAGTAGCTGTGAAAGTCTGCTTTTTAGGGAGAAACCTGGAAATTGGTGTTCCAACATACAGACTAATTAGAAGCCATATCCTCAGGCAGCAGCTGTGAAAGTCTGCTTTTTAGGGAGAAACCTGGAAATCGGTGTTTTCTCTTGGTGCCTCTGCACTGAGTCTGGGGGAGGGGAGAGATTGCGGTGGGGAGTGCTAGCATGCCTGTTAACAACTGTTTCTTTGTCTGATATAGTCCTGTAGGCCTAGATGGAAGCCCTGTACAAGATCTTAGAGCTAAGTGATTTGGGAGAGCATTTCTTGGCTGGCAGTGTTACAAGTTGGCCTAAACTTTTTGCTCTTTCAGGAGAATCTGGGAGTTGGGGGTTCCTTCCTATTTGGTGCTGTGCAGGGGTGAGGCTCATGCTGAAAGTATGTTTCAGCCTTTCCTACTTGTTTTTATGTGGATATATTCTAAGTTTCCCAGTGTGCAGGAGTCACTCAATTAGTCTGCATTTTTCTTAGAGGGAATGGATCATGTGTAGCTGCATATTTGGTATGCTGTGAGAAGAGAGAAATCCAGGAGCTTTCTATTGTCACCATCTTAATGATATTTCAACTGATTTTCCATGGTTGCTCCAGAGGTATTCTCTTTGTGTGTGTGTGTGTGTCTTTGGAGTGGACAGTATGGGGTAGGTGTGGAGTTTTCACACATTACTTCTCATATTGCAGTGTCTAGCATTTAGTCATTTGATCACATCTAACTGCAAAGGAGGCTGGGGATGTCTTATGCATGCTTAGGAAGAAGAATAAAATATGGATTTTGGTCTGCCTCACTGTGTCTGCCACAGTCTTCATGGCTGTTTTTAAATCACCAGATGTACCCCTTTCCCCACTCATAGGACACAGTCACACCCCTTTCCTGGGGACACAACTCAAAGTTCTGTATTTAAGTTCTGTCAGTTTAGAATCCAGGGATTTGGGGTGATAAGCAGTTCTCTACATGATTACTGGTTGATGTCCTTCATAGTCTGAAGACAAATGAACACAGAAAACATAAGATGGGTACCTTCCTCCATCCTCCACTTCCAACCAAAAAATGAATGGTTAGGATCAGGCTTGCTGGACCAAGTAAACTCCTTTCATATGGCAAAGAGATTAGGGGGTCTATGGCTCTCAATTGTCCATAGCACTGACAAAATCTGGGTAGATACTGGGAAGCCCCTGGCACTGACTTTGCAGAAAAGTTCCTGATTAGTCCCTGTGTCTGGGCTCTGGGAGAAATTCATCATTTTCTGTGGCTCCTGGCTCCACCTTCTGGGTGGTCTTCATAATTATTTTTCTCCTTGGCTACATCTGAAGTAGATGTTGGGGAAGAGACCCTCCTGAACAAGGTACAGATTTCAAGTCTACTCCCTGATATACAAATTTGGAATCCAGTATGTCATTCAGATATCACAGATTTCACTGTCACACTCAACAAGTACAATTATCACAAATATTTAGGAAGTTTTGTTTAATCTGCTTGCTTTCAGTCAGATGTCTAGAGACAAAGATTTCCCTTACATAAATGTCTTCCTTAAGCAATTAATTAATTAGCTTACCTATGCATGACTACTTCAACTTCAGTAGTAGCTATCTGGAAGCCATCTGAAATAATGGGCTTATGTCAGAAGTTTAAACCCTTGGTCTATTTTTTTTCTACAAGGAATAGTTTCCAAGATTAACTAAAACTTAATGGGCCCTTGTCCATTAAGGATTTTTCTTCAGTTTTACTTGTTTGAGACCAAGAGCTGTGAGATTTTTACAAACCTATGAAATCCAAAATTTCTGAACTCACTCTTCCTTTTCTGTTTGCAACCCAACCATGTCATTCCTTTCTCATCTTGTCTTGTAATACCTTGCTAAAAACAGTTTTAGCACAACATTTTAGGTGTAATCAACCACTTCCACTAGGGCTAAGACAACATAAACAGGGCCTGCCTAAAAGATTTTTATATGTAGCATTTTTGGAAGACTGCCACGGCACATGGAACCCTGCATGTTTCCAGCCTCCAAAATTTGTATCTGCATGATCCAAATGCTTTTAAACCTGCCCACATTGTGTCACAAGTAGGCTCCCAAACAAAATGACTCACACATAATATAGAGTTAAATTGCTTTTTTCACAGTGTTTGAGGAGCCTTCTCCATACAGTTACCTGGGAATTAGGCTGAGTGAAGCGGGGGGCCTGCTTCCTCCTCTCTGCCTGTGTCTCTGCCTACTTGTGATCTCTGTCTGTCAAATAAATAAAATCTGTATTCCATCTTTAACATGTAGCTTCCAAGATTGACTTGGGGTCATACCCATTTCTGCCAGCAGTGAAGGAGAAGGTGTTTGGAGGAGTGTTCATGGGGAGATTTTCCGGGGGATGGACCTGTAAATGATGCACATCATTTTCACTCATATGTCCTTGTTCGGATTTCAGCCACATGGCCACAACCACCTGTAAGGGAAGCTGGGAAGTACAGCCTCTCAGCCCAGACAAAGACGAGATGCAGTCGAGGACATGGCTGTCGGAGAGCACTTAGCACCATTACAATCAAAATAGCCAATAAGTTATTGTAAAACAGTTTCTGCCTTTAGAAGTATGGTCTAGCTCGTTTGTGCCACTTTGATAATTTATACAAGCCCTGTATCTGTCTTGAAAATCAGCTTTTTTTTCTCTTTCCTTATAAACTCTAAAGAAATCAAGTTTCCCCTGAGCGTTCCTATCCACATAAAAGCATAGCTGATTCGGCACTGTAGCATCTGTAGCTTTCTCATATTATTCCCAGCATCTGTTGCTTATAACTTCTGATTTAGCTCTTACAATATTATGCAACTAATTATTTATATTTATTTGCTCCAGAACTTGAGTGTGCTCTTTGAACTATTTTTTTTTTTAAAGATTTTATTTATTTATTTGACAGACAGAGATCACAAGTAGGCAGAGAGGCAGGGAGAGAGAGAGAGAGAGAGAGGAGGAAGCAGGCTCCCCGCAGAGCAGAGAGCCCGATGTGGGGCTCGATCCCAAAACCCTGGGATCATGACCTGAGTGGGTTAAAGGCAGAGGCTTTAACCCACTGAGCCACCCAGGCGCCCCAGCCACCCAGGTGCCCCTGAACTATTTAAATTATTCCTACAAGTCACATTGAATCAATAAAAACCCTTCATAGGTAGAATGAGTGACAATAACAACAATTACATGGAATTTTTTCTAGCAATTTCTATTCAAACTCTAAAACATTTGCATTTGAATGTATGACTCAGGGAATATGAAAGTAGAACTTAGGGGGAAGTAATCTCTCATATTTGCATGTTTTCATACCTGACTTCATCCCTTGAATCATTAGCACAAATGGACATTTTCAGCTGGTGCAAGGATTGGTGGGGATTGATTAGCATTTAATCTGGAAACTAGGTAGTAGCTGACAAAGTCATAAGAGGGGTGGGTATTCATGAAGCTTCTTATCTCTTCCCAGAACTGTTTGGTTTAGCCCTGGAATCACAGTATCAATAGAGTGAACTATTCTTTTGTGAAGGTCTCTGAGACTATATGAGATAGAGCAGAATTTGGGTTGTCCTTTCTGGAATTCGGATGCAAACATCTCCAAGTGGATGTCAACCTGCGACTGTTTATAGCTATGGAGCCATCACTGAGGCACCACATCAGAAATATTTTCATGGAACTGTGAGCTGGAATGAAGATCTCTTTGTGGTAGTGGCAGCAAGAGAGGTCCTCTCAGGAATGTAGGGAAGTGGGTTCATTGGACTGGCAAACTGCATTGAAAGGTCAAGAATGGGAAAATCTCATCAACTGATTTCATCCTTAACCAGCTTGGCTATGGCCAGAGTCACTCATCAGTGGGTAACAGTATTTGACTGACTGATTTATGATGGACTATCTCCACATCCCTATGCCAATGGTAAACAAATAGCAAAAGTGGTTAATATTCTTTGGTAGTTGTAACTGTCCCTCAGAACAATGTATTACTTAAAATATAACCCATGGGAAATTATACTAGTTACCAAGCCCATACTAGTTACCAAGGCTTAGATACAGCCTTAAGAAAAGCATATACTGGTAACAGGCCTCTGGGGGAGAGGATGATATATGCCCTTAAAGCCAAGCAGCTGGGGATGCCCGGCTTGCTCAGTGCGGAACGCTGCCTGCTTCATTTTTCCGTTATCTCCCCTTCCCCCTGAGAGTACCTGTGGCTAATTAGATGAGCCCTTTGAATGTGCTTGCTCAACTATAAAATTTATACTGCTTGACCAGATCTATTTTGCCTTCCTTCTTGTTTATCTACAAGGCATATGATTAATGTTTAGCCTTCTTTGGCTCCTTTATTGATTAATGTCTATAGCTGAGAAAAAGAGGACTGAGGAGGTGTTCGGGGCGGCAGTCTTTTCTGCTGTTGTCCCCTGCTCCCTTTCTCTTGCAGCTGACTTGTTTATGCCTCATTCTTCTCCTGTGTGCTGTCAGGAAGTGGCAGTAGGTCAACTAATCATTGACCTCCCTGGAGTGCCACCTGCCTAACATTTTCTGCTTCCTTGAGAAAGCCAAGTTCTCCCACTTGTTTTTCATCAGCCTGAAGTGGAGAGAGAACAGAATGGGTCTTATGCTCTCCCTGGGGCCTTTGTTCTTATAGTCTGTTAACTTCCAAACCACGGTGACTTGTTGAGGAGTACCTATGGAGTACATGAGAGACACATGACTTTGCATTTAGACATAAGTAAAGTTTTTGGTCTTAAAAGGTCTTCTACTTCCTACCTTGACCTATGTATTCCCTTTCTCCTGTTCCTGACCACTTGCTCTTTTTATTTCTGTTCTTGGTGAGACACCAGGAATTTGCAGCTCAACCTGATGGGCTTGGGGGACTCCAGTAGAGACCCATACAAGAGCCATGAAAATGGTGACAGCCTTCCTCCTCCTCTTCACCATTTACTTATTTCCACTCCAATAACAAGTTGGATCTTCCTTAAGGTACAGAGGTAACAATCAGGCCAAGATGTTTGTCATGGTGAGTTCAGCTACCTTTCACTCAGGCTTTGTGCAACAGTATGGCATTTTGTAATGAAGGTGAAGATGCGTATTCTGAGACATATTCATTGCAGTCCTATTTATATTCACTGGAGAATGTTTGGTACCTGGAATATATATGCAATGTTTGGTAACTGGAATATATATGCAAAAATGTGCATATTACTACTTCTCTTAATAGTTGAAATTGAGAAATCATACAAATGTCCATTATGATAAAGTGGATAAACAGATTATGGTATCCTGATACAATAGAATACTATGAACCACTGCAAATGAACAAATTGTAATGTTTTTCAGGTCTTTGTTAGAGAAAAGACACAGATAATTTTGTAAAGCATAATACATATTCAGTGTAGTGTTTGGATATGTGTGTATATATATAGTGCTTTGACTTTGACTACTGTAATACAATAACCCAGATTTAATCACAGTAGCTAGAAATGCAAATAAGCAGGTGGGAGAATTTTGCTTGCTAATAATGCTATTAAAAATTGAAAGAAATTTACTCTGTGTTTACACAGACGAAGTATACGTCTGTATGAAAATACAATAAAAGCAACGTAATGGTTGAGGTTACTTTTGTCACAATATTTAGAGTGTTGTAAAGGAAAAAAATAGGATGTAAATCATTATAAATATGTTGGTTTTCAGTTGTCCTTGTTGAAGTAGTAGGTGAAGGTGTTCTTTCAGGCTAAGCCCCAGTGCTCAGACTGATGTACGTATCCTAAGGGCAAGGAAAAGTGTTCTATGACAGGGAAGTCGGCCACTTAGAAAGTCTGGTAAAATCACATCCGTCATTTACTGGTTTCCCATTTAGCTGCCATCATCATCACCATGTACCTCATTTAATGATATATACTTGAAATGTTTATGTATATAATTTGGACAATGTCTACGTAATTAATTTAACAACCAGTTAGATACAGTGGAAGAGAAAGAATTAGTGAATTAGAAGATAACTACCCAGACTGAAAGATTAAAAGATGGAAAATACATTCTGCAGGGTGAGCAACCTAGAGGTTACATAGTCTGTGTCTTCTCAAAATTTTCTTTGCAAAGTGTACAGTTTCTTTGGAGTCCATCTCTTACCAAATCATAGACAGCTAGGAGCAGTCATTTGATGCCTACAATGTTTTGCCTCACAGCTTCTTCACTCAAATAAAACAAAAAAGTTAATTTCATTCATTTTCTGTCTTCCAAGTTGTCTTAAAAACAGAATTGCAAATATTTCAAAAGTGCCTAATGTGCCTTCTCTATCAGTTTCCTCAGAATCAATGCCATATATTTAAGCTTTTGTTCTATTATAGCCCAGTTTTAGTACAAATTTTTGTACCAGTTAGCTTATATTGTGTACCAACCACAATACTCAGTGATAACAATAATAGTTTATTTCTATATATCTCTGGAGACCAGTGATCTGTGCTGGGCTTGCCTAGATATATGCATCAGATTTCCAGTTATGTGTCTGGGGGCTAACTGGAAGCTAGTTGATCAAAGCTGGACCTGATGGAGCAACTTGGCTTCTCATATCTTCCATTTTTCTCCCTGGACCAGTTAACTAGTCTAGACATAACTTTCTCATGGTGATGGTAGACATGAAGGGTGAACAAAGCCTTATATGTAAGCCCCAGTGATGTAAGTCCAGCAATGAAAGAATGCTGACAAAATACGTGCCAGCATCTAATTGGCCAAAGCAAATCACATGGCTGAGTCAAAGAATAGAACAGACCATCCCTCTCACAGTGAGAAGGTATAGCACTGTTATAGGCTGAAGAATTTGAGACCAACTTAAGCAATCTACTGCAGCATCCCATACATCATAAAAGCAATTCTAAGCCACATTTATGTCTTTGCATACCTGAGTCTCAATTTTCTACTCCTAACTGGAATTCTTCATCTATATTAAGATCTTAAAGATTGTAGAGAGCTCCACTTGGATTTATATTTCACTGTCTCCTTTTCTGGAATTCTGTAAATTCTGTTCCCCTACCCCCAACAAGTCCCCACATCTGTCCTATATATAAACTTCTCACAATTTTCTGCTTATCAACAAGTCCTTTCCGTTTCAGTTCCTTAATGGGTTGCACTCATCTTTTCACTGGAGTCTTATTGGACCATTTACTTTGTCTTTCTTGAAACTACTGGGCAGGCAGTTTCTTATGTGCACTTTTTGGTTCATATTTTCCCCCCTCCTAGCTTTACTTCTCTGAATTTTACCTTTGGAAGACTCCTGTTACAGTAAGACTCATGATATAAATATGTTTCATTTTGATAAAAGCACCTATCATTTAAATTCAACTCATTTTTTTTTTTCACTGAGTAGGTAATATAATCCGAAGGGACGTTCCATCTTCAAACGTCCTCTCCATGTAGGAACTTAGTCCATTGTCACCTTGCCTAGTTCTCTCCCTCTCACCTTCCATATACTTTCTTTTAATGTCTGGATTTCATATATATCCTTGCAGTTTGATATCTAATACCTGCCATTCTTAAATTCTGAGTCACATTCAGCTACATCTTGAATTTCAGTAATTAATGTAAAAAATGTCTCCATGTTCTATCAATGTTTTGTGTAGTCATCTTAGCAAAAAAACTCAGAATTTGTAAAGGCCAGAGTCAGGATTGAGATGCAACTTTATCTTCTATTTGGGCTAGTATGTAAGTCTAGAACTGTCCTAGTTCCAAAATCCTTGTTAAAATGGAACTGCAGGGTGTGGATTTTCTTGTAGTAGTCAGGGATATTTAAGTTTTAAATTAAAGCAAAGTAACCAAGACTTTTATACAGCTGAAAGTGCCAGGAACGGGGCAGCTTTCTGTATGCTTAGATTTAGATGAGCATGACAGTCGTGGCCAACCCCAAAGATAAGTCTTGAAAATTAGCATAGCCATTCCCAATCTCTATAGCAACAATAAAATGAATTCTATCACACACATGCATCCTCCTATGACCCCAATATTCTTTGCATGTAGGTAGACTCAGTGTCAATGATACTAACCTTGTTACATTTAATGACCTTCCCTCCCCTCTGTTGTAGGCAGCATAATGGCCCCTCAGTAGTGTCCACATTCTAAATCCCCAGAACCTATGATCATGTTACATAGCAAGGACAGTAAGGTTATAGATATAATTAATGTTGCTAATCAGTTGATGTCGAAATGTGGAGATGTCTTGAATTATCCAGGTGGGCCTCTTGTAATTGTAAGGGTTCTTTTAAATGGAAGAGGGAGGCAGGAGAAATTAAGAGAAGGAAATGGGAAAATGAAAGCAGAGGTCAAAGTACTGTGATTGCTGGCTTGGAAGAAAAGAAGGAGCCTAGATCTAAGGAATGTAGCCAGGTGCTAGGGCTATAAAAAGCAAGGAATGCAGTATCCCCTACAGCACGCAGGAAGAAAGAATGCATCTTTGCCTACACATTGACTTTATTCCATTTTGGCTTTAGACCAGTGGAACCCATTTCAAGCTTCTGCTCTCCAGAATGGTATAACAAATTTGTATGCTGTTTGTGATTATTGTAGCAGCAAGAGGAGAATAATATACTTCCTTATGCAAAACACACTGAATCTTTCACCATAGATCGCTTATGGTATCTGTCTATGTGTTTAGATAACAGTATTCATGGATTATCCAAACCTTTGATTTCTGGATTCTTTGTGTAAACATCTTCTGAAAAGGACTGGTTAAATTCCAGAATATGTATCTATCCATGCACTGTAGTTAATTGGCGGGTCAATTTCAGCCAGCTTGAGCATATTTACCATGTCCAAAAAATATCTTTCTATATATTTAACTGACAATATGACTGGTACATGAGCCTGACTTACTGTTGTGAGATTTATCTGGAAGATTTGATTATACTGTTCAGTCTCAAACATTCTATTCCACACTTTCCAATCTCAGTCTTACTAGTTGTGGCCCTGCTGCCACTCTAGCATGCAGTCAGCCCCATGAGATTCAGCACCTGGTAACTCAAGGTGATTTCTAAGGTAATTGTAGAAGGAACAGGATAAGACTGAGGGTGGGTAACCAACCAGTTATGAGAATTACGAGAGAAAGTATGACTAAGAAACACGGTCTGTTAAAAAAGAAAACCACAGACCCAAAATGGTGTCACTTAGACCTCAGTTCACAAACTTGGGCTTAATACTCAATCTAATTGTAGGGTGTTTTTTTTTTAAAGATTTTATTTATTTATTTGACAGACAGAGATCACAAATATGAAGAGAGGCAGGCAGAGAGAGGGAGGGGGGAGCAGGCTCTCCGCCAAGCAGAGAGCCCCATGCAGGTCTCGATCCCAGGACCGGGGGATTATGACCTGAGCCGAAGGCAGAGGCTTTAACCCACTGAGCCACCCAGGCGCCCCTAATTGTAGTTTTAACCTCCCGCAGAAATGTAGTTTTACCCAGTCACTTGGCAATTTTTCCAGGGTTGATAGGACTTTTTCAGTCTGCCCACTGAGTCCAGTCTTTCCCTAAAGAAAGATGAGGCAGTCTGCATAAGACACTTTGCTTTTCCACCCAGAAAGCAGCCTCACCTAGAGCAATCCTTTTCTTTTGCCAATAACTTTCTTGCCCCCATTCTCCTTCTATTAAAACTTTCCATTTTGTATGATTCCTTGGAACCGAGTCTATTTGCTAGATGGGATGCTGCCTAATTCATGAACCATTTAACAACGCCAATTAGATCTTCAAACTAGGCTGAAGTTCGTTTTTTTAAACAGATTTGATGGCAGCGACAGGATCTGAAGCAAACTTCTGGCAGCATCCAAGGATGAAAAAAACACGGGCGTGGTACTTACGAATCTTTTGAGTTCATGGTCTTTCTTGCCATTTTGGAGAATTTGGGTCAGTTCCTCTTGGTCTGAGAGGCTCTTTTTTTGCATTTGAGCTACCAGTCTATCTGACTTTCCTTTACAGGACAGGTCAGCTTGCACTGACAGACAGTAATGCCTGGAACCAACTGAGCTGGCCTATTTTCCCAGGGCCCAGTTATGCAAGCATATATATATATATATCTATATATATATATCTATATATATATATATATATAGATATATATATAGATATATATATATTTTTAGAATTTTTTAAAAATTTATTTTCAGCATATCAGTACTCATTATTTTTGCACCACACTCAGTGCTCCATGCAATCCGTGCCCTCTCTAATACTCACCATCTGGTTCCCCCAACCTCCCACCCCGCCCCCCTGCTTCAAACCCCTCAGATTGTTTTTCAGAGTCCATAGTCTCTCATGGTTCACCTCCCTTTCCAATTTCTCCCAACTCCCTTCTCCTCTCTTAACTCCCCTTGTCCTCCATGCTATTTGTTATGCTCCACAAATAAGTGAAACCATATGATAATTGACTCTCCCTGCTTGACTTATTTCACTCATAATCTCTTCCAGTCCCGTCCATGTTGCTACAAAAGTTGGGTATTCATCCTTTCTGATGGAGGCATAATACTCCATAGTGTATATGGACCACATCTTCCTTATCCATTCGTCCATTGAAGGGCATCTTGATTCCTTCCACAGTTTGGCGACCGTGGCCATTGCTGCTATAAACATGGGGGTACAGATGGCCCTTCTTTTCACTACATCTGTATCTTTGGGGTAAATACCCAGTAGTGCAATTGCAGGGTCATAGGGAAGCTCTATTTTTAACTTTCTTGAGGAATCGTGAGCTCAGAGCCCAGCTGAGCTGGCAGAAAAGTCTGCCCAGAGCCAAGCCTATATAGCCTTTCATACTTTAATTCTCTAGGTGGGAAAGCTCTGCAAATTTCCAAGGGAGTTGGTCCTGTGTGAAGGGCCTTCTTATGGCCAGGATGCAGTACTGCCAATGTCTTAAGGAGCACATTTGCTTGTCTTGTTTTGTATAGATTAAAGGCTATTTTGAGGGGCGCCTGGGTGGCTCAGTGGGTTAAAGCCTCTGCCTTCAGCTCGGGTCATGATCCCAGCGTCCAGGGATCGAGCCCCACATTGGACTCTCTGCTCAGCGGGGAGCCTGCTTCCCTCTCTGCCTGCCTCTCTGCCTGCCTCTCTGCCTACTTGTGATCTCTGTCTGTCAAATAAATAAATAAAATCTTTTAAAAAAAAAAAGGCTATTTTGAGCAGGGATCTTGGAGGCCAAAAAACTGCAAACATTGGTGGACACCGTCCAGCATTTAAAGGTTGCTGGAATGCTTGCCACCTCCAGAAGACTGTCATGGTAGAATAGGTTGGTCATAGCACAAGTTAGGCTAGGTCACCTGCTAGCCTCCAAAAACTGCAATGAGGTACACCTTAAGATATCCACAATCCCCAGCCCTACACTGCACATCCCTTTTAGGTATTAGTCTGGCTTCAAGAAACCCCAACTCAGGAGGCCTGGGTGGCTCAGTTGGTTAAGCGGCTGCCTTTGGCTCAGGTCATGATCCCAGCATTCTGGGATGGAGTCCCACATCGAGATCCTTGCTCGGCAAGGAGCCTGATTCTCCCTCTGCCTCAGCCTGCCACTCTGTCTGCCTGTGCTCGCTCTCGCTCAACTCTCTAACAAATAAATAAATAAATAAACTCTTAAAAAAAAAAACCAACTCTTTTTTAAAAAATTTAATTTATCTTAATTTAATTTTTTGTGTGTGTTCCAAAATTTTTTGTTTATGCACCATACCCAGTGCTCCATGCAATACGTGCCCTCTGCAATACCCACCAGTAGGCTCACCCAACCCCCCACCCTTCTCCCCTCCAAAACCCAGTTTGTTTCTCAGAGTTCACAGTCTCTCATGGTTTGTCTCCCCCTCTGATTTCCCCCAATTCACTTCTCCTCTCCATCTCCCAGTGTCCTCCGTGTGATTCCTTATGCTCCACAAGTAAGTGAAACCATGATAATTGACTCTCTCTGCTTGACTTATTTCACTCAGCATAATCTCTTTCAGTCCCGTCCATGTTGCTACAAAAGTTCAGAAACCCCAACTCTTAGCTAATGGGATCCTTAGATTCTAAAGTGTCAAGCATGCCACCTTCTGGCACGCCAGCTTCTTTTCTATCTAAGAACTTTATTTAGATCCAGAATTTGCAGACATGTAGTAAGATGGAAAATTTTTAATATAAATAAGCTGGAATTACAATGGCCAATATGGGGAATGTTCCAATTAGACAAAATTGTTCATTAAGAAATCCACTTGAAAGTAAGACTTCCCAAATGAAGCAAACAGAGAGGGATGCCCGTTTTGATTGGTGTGCAGAAGTTTCTTCCAAAGGGCTTCAAGATTCTAAAATAGTCTTATTGAAAGGCTAAGAAAAATTAAAACAAGAGGTATGTAAGACAAGAGAGGACAGGACTGACAGGATACCTGCCGCACCCCTCCACCCTTCTATCCTTGAGGTCATCTGAGTCGGCTAATTCTCTATCTGAACTGCCTTTTCACTCTGAAGAGAGGCTTTAAAGAGATACTCTGAAGAGACCTTTAAAAATATAACCACCTGAGCTGGCAGGCCATCCTCCTCGGCTATCTTTCACGTCTTGGTCAAAGACTAAAAACTAAGGGTCACAGTTAGAGAATTTCCTCAACCAAGCAGGATCCTCAGAAGTTTTTAAAAGAATTTGAAATCCTTATCAAAGCCCAGGACCCCACGCTTCCAGATCTTTATCAGCTAGAACACATGTTGGGAGGACCTGGCGAAGCCCCAAAATGGGTGTGAGAAGCAGAATGATATTTGAGATATCCTGTCTCCAGCATGGACCTCTTATAAATCAGAAAAAGCTCCCAGAACAGGAGCAAATCTTTTAAAAAGCCATTTCTAGAGTCCAACCCCACCCCAACACTGATTGGTCTGTTACTCAAACACTCAAACAAAAGAAAGATGAACCTGTGGCATCTGGAGGTGGTTGGAGGCTCTTCCTTCAGCCTTCTGGATTCCAGACGATAAATGAGGTCACCCAGCTTGCTGTGGCTGCTCTGTTTGTAAATGCATTGTCCCCAGAGATCCGTGGGCTAATAAAAGGGCAAAGAATAGGGTAGGGGGCCACCAACCCGATTGAACACATGGCTACTGCTGAGCCTTTTGAAAGGAAGTTCAAGTAAGACTTAACACCAATCTGCCATTGTTGCCTTTACAGCTACAGCAGCTCCAAGTCCAGAGATCCAAAATAACACCTTGGTCCCAGACATTTTTTCCCCTTCTAGGGCTCTACCATCAGAACAGTGGCCTAAAGGTCAATGTTGGAATTGTAATCATCTGGGGCACTGGAAAAAAAAAAAAAAGTTGTCCTCAGAGGTCCTATGCAAATTCTTTAGTTCAAGTGCCTCTAGGGGAGGACTCCTCTACTGGCCCCTCCCAGGGCTGATGGGACTTGGAAGGATTCTCTGTTAAGCTGTTACCAGTAATTTCCTTAAATAGCCAAAGGGAAACTGAAATTAAAGTTAATGGAAAATGTTGCCACATTCTGGAGCTATGCTTTCTACTTTAAATCCCACTCTCAAAGGACAACAAAAAAAGATTTCCATAGTGGGGGTATCTAGTAAAGTTTACAGTTTCCATCTCAACCAGTATAGAAGACTCTGGGACCTCTTACTGAAAAGCATTCCTTTTTGCTATGTGATCCAGTGCCAGTTAATTCATTAGGTAGAGATCTCCTTCTAAATTAAAACAGCTGATGCACTTTGCTGTTTTATGAGGCTAACACCAGCACTCTAAGAACCGGCTGCCTTAGGGCCATTTAAAACCTTTCACTTGATTTCGACATGAGAGGATAATCAAGCTTGGGAATGCAAACGCAAAAACAATGCACCCAACATACTGATTATACAGCTATTGCCTCTGAGCATACAACCCAATTCAGATGCCTCGGGCCTGTCCAAACTGTCTTAAGGCTACAGCTGCAGCTGCAAAGTTAGTAAAAGCCTCAGCAGATTTAACCCAAGGAAATGAACTTTATTTACAATGCCCCTCGACCCACCCACCACCACACACACACTGTTCAGTCTCTTAAATACTAGACAGACTCAAGATTTCTCTGCAATCAAGGTAACCCTTCTGCTTTCACCACCTAATCTCCATCTTAAGCACTCTAACATTCTCAATCCTACCCCTACCCCCATCTGATGAAAGCCAACCCCATGACTCTGGAGTAATAATGTCCCTTTTGGTGACAGTGGGTCCTCCTTTTTGAGATACCCCTTTGACTAATCTTGATCTAATTTTGTTTGTTGGTGAATCATATTGTAAAAATGAAAAAGGAATTTCTGAACTGGCTATGCTATTACCACCCATTATGAACTACTGGACAAGCCAAACCAGCCCAAAAAACAGAGCTCTGTGCCCTTACCAGGAGATGAATTATCAACATTCACACTGATAGCTGGTTTGCCTTTGGGGTCATCCATGAGTTGGGGATGTTATGGAAACAAAGGGGATCTTACATCCTTGGTGACCCTAGTAAAAAATGGGCAACAAGTAAATGATCTTGTTGCTATTGAAAATTGCTATCATCAAATTAAGGCTGAACCTGAGTTTCTGGAAAGTGCAATAGAATCTGTAAAGGTTGTGGCACATGTGGACAAAGTCCTTTCTGCTTCTACAAAAAATGGCCCCTTGTTGCCAGACTTTTGCCATCCTGATGTCCTTGCAACATGGTAGCAGTCTGCTTCCAGATCAGAAAATGATCCAGGCATATGATGGTGGTAAATTCAGTGAATAGTCAGCGCCATGGGAAGCCCAAGATGGCTGCTTGGTTCTTCCCAGCTCCCTGGCAAATCCCATTTTTTAATTTTTACATTCCTTTAGCCCCCCCCCCCCCCTTGGTGCATTTAAGATGACTCAAATTGTAACTAAACATTGAGGGGGAGACTCCTAAAGATTGCAAAACTGATTACCATCAATGTCTGACCTGTCAGGTCTATAATCCTAGAAATTTTATTTTTGTTCCCAGAGGCCTCAAACCTCCTCCCTCCAGACCCTTTGAACACCTGCAGCTGGACTTCATTCAATTGTATCTAGTTTGGGTTAGTGATATGTTCTTGTATGTGTGTTTCCTAGATGTGATGAAGCCTTTCCCTGCCATAAGGCTGATGCTTTCATGGTAGCAAAATAGTTGTTAGAAAATGTATCTCCCCCTTGGAGTATACCTTCCACAATTTCTGGGGATCAGGGCATTCATGTCACTAGGCAGATCACCCAAACCTTAAGGAAAGCCTTGTACAGTTCTTGGAATTATTACTATCTCTATCACCTTCCATCATTGGGCAGGGTTGGGAGAATGAACGGGGTCCTCAAACTATAATCTCCCTTGACATAAGATGTTGCCTCTGTTCTTGCTGACTATTCCCAGTGCCAGCTTTGGGAAATAAGCTCACTCCAAATGAGAGCTTCATGGCTGTACATCATTCTGTTGATCTCGTTATCTGTTTGAATAACCAGCTACTGTAAGTCTTCAATGTCTTATACTAATACTTCAATGTCTTATACTTATACTATACTTATACTTATATCAATAAGGTGAAGAAGATTACCCAGATTGTTGCCCTCGGCCAGCAAGAACGACAATCAGCCTGGTATGGTGTTAATGCTTCATCTGTTTATTTCGACAATTTCCTTAGCTTATATGCGGCAGGGTGACCAATAAGGGGCCAAGCAATGGGGAGAGCCAATGAGAGTCCTGTTACTATGCTGATTAAATTGGAAACAGCCAATGACTATGTCCTCCTTTAGGCGGGCTTCATCAGAACGTTCATTGTTTACTTGCATCGTATTTTGCTGGCAGTGAGCCAAGTGCCATCTTGTAATGGCGGGGACTTTCCCAGCCGGAGGTGGTCCCCAACACAGATTCCAATTCAAAGCTTCCTGTTGGTCCCAGATTGGAACCTGGGGGCAAGGTACTCTGGAAATGTCATCAGAGGAAAACAATCCTTGAATCTCATTGGAATGAAACTTACCAGGAGCTCCTGACCACTCACACTAATACCAAATGAAAAAGTATGGACCCTTGGATTCTCATCTCCCAACAGAACAAGGTTCCACCTGACATCCGGTCCTTTGTGGATGCTGGAGCCCTCTAAAACACACTGACACAGAGGAGAAGTTCGTAGACTACTTCCACACAAGACACCAGACTGAGGCTTTGTACTTTAACTAAGCATGAACTCTTTTCTTACCCTTTTTCTTGCCTTCACTCTGGCATTGGTCTATCTGTCCATGATCCTAGGGACCACTGGGTCCTTTCTGTGACTAATTCTTCTTTATTTTCTAATGTCACTGCAAACTATTATCAGTGCTCCACCCCCAGAACACTTACCAGATTTCAACTTTTACAGCCAGAACGACCTATGCCCTTTGACCTTTTTCAACTATAACTGTATGTATTCGGTTAAACACAGCTATTTATGCAAATCTTGGTATACTTGCACCCACATGTTCCCGTGATTGTTCAGATCAGATCTACCCACCATTCTCTAAGACCTCTTACCAGCAGGACCTGTCTTTGCAGGGTATTTAGAGCAATTCATTCTTTTAGGCTAGGAGATTTTCTTCCTCTATGTGCTGACAACTTAATGGATCCTTGGCTTGAACAGGTAAAGGCACAGCCCCCGTGAATGAATTCAGCACCACCCCAAAGGAAATAGTCTGTACTCTAGCAGGGATTGTCTTTGTCTGTGTTGATTATCTTTCTTGTGCCTGAATACCTCTGTAGGTAGCTGGTGCTCAGCTTGGTAGTGCCCCTTAGGTTATCTCACTGTGCCCCTAACTTTTTACAAGCAAACCAAGACATCTCATTGGTTGACTCCCCTGAATGTCCTGGGTGCCTCAGTTGTTAAGCGTCTGCCTTTGGCTGAGGTCATGATCCCAGGGTTCTGGGATTGAGCCCCACGTCGGGATCCCTGCTCACCGGGAAGCCTGCTTCTCCCTCTCCCACTTCCCCTGCTTGCGTTCCTGCTCTCATTGTCTTTTTCTGTCAAATAAATAAATAAAATATTTAAAAATAAAAAAAGAACATGAAAAGTCATAGGAGACTTTACTAAAAGAAGAATTATCCACATTCCTTGGCAAGGGAATTAATTACCAACTAAGACACTGTAAATGAACTGAAATGGTTTTCCCAATATTTGCTGAGGACCAACATGATAATAGAAGCTGACATCTACTGAAATGAAATAGAAGCCACAATAAAAACAAAACAAAAAAAATGCTACAAAACTATTTGTTTTCAATCCATCACTTCATCAACAGCAATAATTTTTCACTCAGAAGAAATGTCAAGCACACATTTTGGGTTGTCAGAACTGTGGAATTCCTAACAGGTATTTGCAGAAATGGATTGCTTGGAATAATGAACTGCATCAAGTGGGAAAGAGAGAGGAAGATCAGCTTCACCGGTCTTACCCTCAACAGCTTGTCTATAACCAGACTGTGTTTCTTGATCATGATACTGACTGATTCACTTCTACTGGTGCTCTCTGTACATCCACACAGCACTGGTCAAATTGAAAAATTTGGTGTTCTTTTTGCATAATGACCAACCACTGGTGCGTCTGGTCTGACACTTGCCTCAGCATCTTCTATTTCCAGAAGACAGCTACTTTTTCCTGTCTTTTTTTTTTTTTTTTTGGTTGAAGTGGAAAATTAATAGTGTTTTTCTGGGGTCTTTGCTCTTTTTTCCTTTTAGCTTCCAGTGATAGACCACATAATTCCTATTATTTTAAATTTAGAATCAAGTAAAACATGGAAGATGAATATGTATGAAATGCAAACCATTATTTTCTTAGTGCTCATCAATGTTTAGGGGATGGTAACCTAAACATTAGAGAAACTAAAAGGGATCCAGAGGGAAGGGAGAGCAATTTCAGGCACAGCTGCCATTTCACGTCCGTGAGGTGACTCAGTAGACCATCAACGACACACTGCTGATGTTCCAAATGTGGAAATATTTCACAGGCTTGCTTTCCTTCTGCTGCTTGGAGTCTCAGCCTCCGGGATGGCCCAGTCTATTGGATTAAGTCAGGCCCCTCCTGGATAACCTCCTCTGATGAACTCAAAATCAACTGATTTGAGACCTTAATTACAACTGAAAAATCCTTTCCTAGGACCAAGTGCCTTGGCTAGCACCTGAACGGATGACAGGAACTAGGTGTGTCAGTGCTATGGATGGCTGTTGACCTCCCCCTGCCAGTAGCTTTCCTGAGAGAATCTCCCTTATAGGACACTATAAACATTTTGGAAAGAACATTCTAGAAAATGCCTAATTGGCACATCAAAAAGCCATGTCAGTAGCTTTCATATTTTCAAGGGAGTCTGGGAAAGTATTTCCATTTAGTTCTCTAAGATTAGAGATCGATAGAATAAGGCATGATACCAATAATAGGATCCAGTTTTTGGATGACTGAAGAGAATGGCAGCTGTTCAATGTAGTTGGCTTCCTCAGCTCTCCAACATTTACCATTTACCACATTTAAAATTGACCAAAAAAATCTCTGCTCCCATCTCACAAAAGAAGCTATCCTTCACTGTATTAGGTGCCTACTTTTCGTTACAGATCATTTGAGACTTAGTAGCTTAAAATAGCAATAATTGCTATCTCTTCTTGGTTCCTAAGAGTCAGGAATTCAGGAGTGACTCAGCTCATGGTTCTGGCCCTGAGTCTCTTTTGAGGCTACTGGAGTCATCGTGATGGCTTCTTCTAGGTACCTGCACTAGGAAGACTTGAACAGCTGCAACCTGGAAGAGCTCAGGCATCTCAACTCTGCTTCTCTTTGTTTTTTTCCACATGGTGCCTCCAGCATCGTGACTCAAGGCTTCAAAGGCAGATGTCCCAAGATGACTGGCTTTTTAAACCTTGCCTGGCACATTAACCAGTGTCAGTTGGACACGTTATTTCTTTTTTTCAGATTGTATTTATTTATTTGAGAGACAGAGATCACCAGTAGGCAGAGAGGCAGGCAGAGATAGGAGAAAGCAGGCTCCCCACGGAGCAGAGAGCCTGATGTGGGGCTCAATCCCTTTCCAGTTTCCCCCAACTCCCTTCTCCTCTAAGCTATATTAAGATAGTGCAGTATTGGGGCGCCTGGGTGGCTTAGTCAGTTAAATTTCTGCCTTCAGCTCAGGTCATGAACCCAGAGTTTTGGGATCAAGCCTTGAATCATGCTTCCTGCTCAGCAGAAAGCCTGCTTCTCTCTTTCTCGATCCCTCTGCTACTTCCCCCCCCACCCCCCGCTTGTGTGATTACTCTCTCTCTCTCTCCTGTCAAATAAATAAATGAAATTTAAAAAAAAAAAGTGTGGTATTCTCATGCAGATAGACATATATATTCATGAAACACAATTGAGAGTCCAGACTTATATTTATATTCGTTGTCAATTTATTACCAAACCCAGGTTGGGCTGCCTGTCACTCAAAAGGCCATAACTCAAGAGATGAAATTTGTTTTGTTCTGCTTTGTTTTCTAAGGTTTGTATTTATTTATTTAAGAGAGAGGGAGAGAAAGCACACATGCGAGTGAAGCAGGGAGGGGCAGAGGGAGAGGGAGAGGGAGAGAGGGAATCTCAAGCAGACTGCCTGCTGAGTGTGGAGCCCAATGCAGAGCCCGATCTCAAGACCTTGAGCTCATGATCTGAGCTGACATCAGAAGTCGGATGCTTAAACAACTGAGCCACCCAGGTGCCCCTCAAAAGAGAAATTTTTGATTGGAAAGAAACGTGAGCTTTATTCAGGAGGCTGGCAACCTAGGGAGAAGGCAGACTCTTGTTCGAAACCAACTCAGAGAATTCTGCCTGGACCATGGATTTTTAAAGGAGTTTGGGTAGTTACTCCACAAAAGGAGTGCAATGGCTGGCAACGTTTCTTGATTATGTGCAGATTCCATAATGCTGGCTACACGTGTTGTCTCCGTTCGAGGGGGCTGTGAGGGGTTGTGCTGGTTCTCGTGTCATGATAGGTAAGAGGACTTTGTTCTTTCTCAGAGGAGGACAAGGTCTCCAGATACACAAAAGAAGTTCAGTAAAATAATTTGCATGACCTAAAAAGAAGAAAGACATTTTGCTAAAAAAAAAAAAAAAAAGGTTAATCAGGAAGCCTAGACAGCTTCAAACAGACTTGCTGGCTGCTGTGAGCTGGGGAAGTTCTGGTCCTCAACTCCTCAAGGCAGGTGGCCCACCAATCTCAAGAAAAGTAAAGTAGTCCTTTCACAGATCAAGGGCCTTAAGTCAGTAGGAAGGAAGGTGTGAACCCTGACGACCAGCTAGAATGCTGTTACAAATGAATTCAAAATGTATCAAGGCAGTCAAGGGGAAAATGATCCTTCTTTAGTAACCAGAAATGAAGTTGGGACAATTAAATACCCACATTCGTAGAAATAAATTTAGACCCTTATTTCATGCCATACACAAAATTAAATCAAAATTGATCATAGATTAACTGATCATAGAACCTAAATGTAAGAAGAACAACTATAAACTTCAATAAAGAACAAGAGAAAATTTTGTAAATGTCTGTAAAATTTTGTAAACTTGAATTAGGTAGACTTCTTAGATACAACATCAAAAGCATAATTCATAAAATAAATAAGCTAATAAATTGGACTGTGACAAAATTCAAAATTTTTGTTCCCCATGATGTTCATACCCTGTATAATTCCCTCCCTGCCCTTAAGCATGGGCAGGACTTGTGACTTATTTCTAGCCTGCAAAATATGGTCCATGAGAGACTATGGACTGTGAAAAACAATCTGAGGGTTTTGAAGGGGCGGGGGGTGGGAGGTCGGGGTACCAGGTGGTTGGTATTATAGAGGGCACGGATTACATGGAGCACTGGGTGTGGTGCAAAAATAATGAATACTGTTATGCTGAAAATAAAAAATAAATTTAAAAAATATAGCTTACTAGCAAGCTTTGACACCAGGAAACTGAGATCTTTTTATATTTTTTTTCAAATTTATTTATTTATTCTTTTGAAAAAAAATCCTTTTGACTATTCTGGGTGTTTTACATTTCCATACATATTTTAGACATAGTTTTTCACTTTCTGCAAATAACGCCTGCTGGGATTTTGCACTGAATATATAGATCATCTCTTTACCTGAAAAGACTCTTTATTCCAGATTTTAGTTCAGGTGGTCCTCCCTTCTTGCACAGTTTATGATGAATTTAAAATATGAGTTTGGAAATTTATTCTCCTCATCCTGCTTGTTACAGAAGGGAATCTTTCCTTTTTCAATTTGCTATATTCTGCTCCTAAATGGAAGTATGGTAGATTAACTTTAGTGGAAGTGTATTAAATAGCATCGGATCAAATGACTAAGGAACAACATTCCCTGCCCTTTCTGTACCAGACAAGCAAGAAGCCACTCTCTGAGGAGAGTGCACAAACTCCTCACAAAGACACCGGGAAAAGGAGATCATTACTCTCCGCATTTTACTGACGATCATACTGAGGAAGAGAAGAGTTTCAGAACAACGTCAAAGATCAGAGATACGTGAAGCGAATAATCTAGGTTTCTCATCCTGGCCCTCCCACTCAAGATCTTCTGAGTTACTACAAAACTGAATAACTACAAAAACTGAATCTGAATGAAATTCAAGGTTAAAGGTTGATTTTAACATCTATTAATCTTAATAAAGAAGTTACCAAAAATGAATTAAACAGAAAATAAAACTAAATATTCATATATGGAAAATACTAGAATTGGCAATGTTCTTTTGAAATGCCCAAAAATGTTTATAAAATTCTTGAATATTTTATTTATATATCAATATTTAAGTATAAAATAGACTCAGAAAAGAACTTTATCAAGGGCCTAAGCATGAGAGCTACATCTGGTAACCATTAATAATGGCTTGAGAAGCCTGTATGGGAGAAAGGTAGGATTTAAACTGGGGTGATCTCCTAACACTGATTTTACATTTTGGAAATTATAGGACAGTAATTCCATCCATGAGATGCATATGTATTTGTGTGAGTTTGTGTGTGTGTGTGTGTGTGTGTGTGTGTGTTTATGAGCTTGTAAATAAATGAACTTTTAAGTATTAGTTATCAGCAGCTAGCTTTTAGAGAGAATTGTCTTTTTCTGGATGTTTTGAAAGAAAAAGGAAAATTCTTCCTATGTAAATCTGGCATTAAGAAAATAATAATAAGTCCATAGCGTTATAGATCCTAGCTATGACCAAGCTTCATGAAATACTTTGGACATTCTACTGTTTGTTTACGTATTGGGTTTTAAAAAATTTTACTCCTCACAACTTAAAGTTGGAGAACACAAATTATAGAAAGGTTAAACAAGGAAAAAAATTGCAAAACAGTATGTCCTTATTTGCATGTTAGCAAATGTAACCCCAGCTTTCACTTCCACACCGGTTATGAAATAATCCAGCACATGGCAAGGACACAAAGTATATGAGTGGGCGTCAATTTAGCCATTTGGGAATAACAATGGTTTTTATCAAGACAGCATTGAGCTCATCTATTAGCATATCTTGGTGCTTTCCTGCTTGACATTGGTCACATAATTTAAAAGAAACAAGAACTTTCCTGCACATTCAGAAATCAGCAGCCTATAGAATATAAGGTCAGAATATTCAAGGAACCACAACCGGTGGCCTTTTGGCTTGTTTTCCTTTCCAGACATGGTAACTTTGCTACCTGACATTTTCTCCATCTTTGTAATAACAGAATTTATTCTAGGAAATTTTGCCAATGGCTTCATAGTGGTGGTGAACTGCATTGACTGGGTCAAGAGACAAAAGATGTCCTCAGCTGATCAAATTCTCACTGCTCTGGCGATCTCCAGAATCAGTTTGCTCTGCGTATTGTTAATAAATTGGTATGTAGCTGTATTGAATCCAGATTTATTTAGATTGGAAACAAAACTTCTGGTTCATATTGCGTGGACGGCAAGCAATCATTTTAGCGTCTGGTTTGCTACTTGCCTCAGCGTATTTTATTTGTTCAAAATAGCCAATTTCTCTAGCTTTATTTTTCTTCGCCTCAAGTGGAGAGTTAAAAGTATAATTCTTGTGATACTGTTGGTGTCTTCGTTCTTTTTGGTTTTTCATGTTGCGGTGGTAAGCATATATAAGCTGATGAAGGAATATGAAGGAAACATCACTAGACAATCCAGATTGGTGAACATTGCACGCCTTTCAAATATGACTGTATTCACGTTAGCAAACTTTGTGCCCTGTGCTATATCGCTGGCATCTTTTCTGCTGTTAATCTTTTCCCTGTGGAAACATCTCCAGAAGATGCAATCCAGTGGTAAAAGATGCCAAGATCCCAGCACCAAGGTCCACATAAGAGCCATGCAGACTGTGATCTCCTTTCTCTTGCTATTAGTAGGTTACTTCCTGACTCTAACTGTCACAATCTGGACTTCTAAGTGGCTGCCGAACAAGTCAGCCCTCCTGTTTAGCAAGGCTATTGGAATCTTGTATCCTTCAAGCCACTCATTTATCCTGATTTGGGGAAACAAGAAGCTGAGAAAGGCCTTTCTGTCATTTCTGTGGCAGCTGAGGTACTGGCTGAAAGAAAGGATGTAAGAGGAGCATGATGTCTTCCAGGAGAAAACAAGCTGATGGCATCTATATCATTTAATACTTCCTACCTCTCTTTCTAATGAGTATATAATTGAGTAATTTCCAAAGTTTTTTTTATTTTTATTTTTCAATTTATTTGACAGAGATCACAAGTAGACAGAGAGGCAGGCAGAGAGAGAGGAAGGAAAGCAGTCTCCCTGCTGAGCAGAGAGCCCGATGCAGGGCTCGATCCCAGGACTCTGGGATCATGACCCGAGCTGAAAGCAGAGGCTTTAACCCACTGAGCCACCCAGGCACCCCGTAATTTCCAAAGTTTTATCTAGAAAAGTCTTTTACCTAGGCGTGTCACAAAAAGTATATGTGTGTGTATTTATGAAAAATATAAGAAAGATTGTACCTTAAAAAGGTAATAATAAGTCCATAGCACTGTAGATCCTACCTTTTGCAGGTAAGAATGTAATTATACAAAACATTGTAAGAGATGCCTCAAGATTATGAAGCAGTGTATATTTCATATACACATTCTATGTATTGTCTTCCAAATTTATGATCTATATTTATGCATTTTTCAGAACTGACAACTTCATCTCAGGAAATCATTGCTATTTCCCATTGTAATCAGTACCACACATACATACCACATTATTTAGATTTTATTGTTTGTATCTTCAAACTTTTGGGTGGTAATGATATTCAATTGTAAATCACACGTTGAGGATGAATGTTTTGGGTAGATATTATTCCGACATGAATTCTTCTTGGTTAACAGAGAGCCATGGGTGTGGTACATAAATAATGATTTTTGGAACACTGAAAAAAATTAAATTAAATGAAATTTTTAAAAAAGAGAAAGATGGGGCGCCTGGGTGGCTTAGTGGGTTAAAGCCTCTGCCTTCGGCTCAGGTCATGATCCCAGGGTCCTGTAATCAAGCTCCGCATTGGGCTCTCTGCTCGGCAGGGATCCTGCTTCTTCCTCGCTTGGCCTGCCTCTCTGT
The DNA here is from genome assembly GCF_030435805.1 of Mustela lutreola. Classification (NCBI taxonomy): domain Eukaryota; kingdom Metazoa; phylum Chordata; class Mammalia; order Carnivora; family Mustelidae; genus Mustela; species Mustela lutreola. The sequence goes on from NC_081297.1 coordinate 96,269,599, forward strand.
CTACTTGTGATCTCTGTCAAATAAATACATAAAATCTTAAAAAAAAAAAAAAAGAAAAAGAAAAAATGCACATGATAAAATTCAAGAGCGACAAATGTATTTAGAAGACATTTAATGTGTGTGTACAATAAACAGTGCTAAAGAATATGAGATTTAATACAAATAGGTAAAATCTTGGATAAAAAAATCAAGTTCTATGATATGAATAAGGAAGAAAAAAATGAGCATGACTTGCTTTCAATGCTTCTATGTTCCCGTATGCAGCTAGGAGAGTCATTTCTTACTGTTTTTGAAGAAAGAAGATCTTTTTAGAAGTTGAGATCTGAAGTCAAATTGTTTAAAACATTCTCATCTTTGAACCTCTGAATTGTCCATCATTTTTTCTCTCTTGCTACCGAAAGTTTCTTTTTGTTTTTTTTTTTAAAGATTTTATTTATTTATTTGACAGAGAGAGATCACAAGTAGGCAGAGAGGCAGGCAGAGAGAGGAGGAAGCAGGCTCCCTGCTGAGCAGAGAGCCCGATGCGGGACTCGATCCCAAGACCCTGAGATCATGACCCAAGCCGAAGGCAGCGGCTTAACCCACTGAGCCACCCAGGCGCCCCCCGAAAGTTTCTTTTAATCAGATAACAAGTCTCAGATCTTCTTTGTCTTAAAAATATATTCACTGTAAAAATAGTAAAAAAATTTATGGTACTGGGATGCCTGGATAACTCAGTCAGTTAAACATCTGCCTTTGTTTCAGGTCACAATCCCAGGGTCCTGGGATTGAACCCTGCATTCAGCTCCCTGCTCAGTGGGGACACTGCTTCTCCCCCTGCTTGTGTACTCTCTCTCTCACAAATAAATAAATAAAATCTTTAGAAAAATTATGGTACATAATGACCTTTCTTCACATTAAAATAGTATCTGTTAAGTTTATATAATGATTATAAGGAATGTCTTCATCATCTGTTTTATTATAATCTTGTGAAAATAATGATATAGTGTGTTGATGTATTATTAATAACAAATTCTATTTTAAGAAAGAAATGTGTTACCTGGTTCAACAACTGAATTTACGTATCTATGTTAATTCTTTACATTATGAAATTTTAACATTACTGAAGCCTTAGGTAAGTTATTCCTACATCGGATTCATTCATTTGTTTTTAATCCTCTGTCTGCCCAAGCAGAATATAAACAATGTAATATGGAGATCCTGTCTATGTTGCTTCCTGCTGACTCCTCAGGACATAGAGCGAGCCCATGGAATAGTTAGTCCAAATCATATGCTATTGACTAAAGAAATAAACTATATTTTGGCTGAAAAACCATTGAAAACAAAACCCATCACAAAATCAGCATGTTGCATGGATTCTTTGTTCTGTTTCTTCACTATTCAAGTGCACCTACACAAAGCCGCATACTCTCAATTCCAATTTCGGCATTAGACTGGGCGGACAAGAAGTTGTCACAAATAGGCTCCAAAACATAAAATGACTCATACATAACATAGACTGGAAGTGCTCTTTTCACAGTACTGTAGTGTTCAAGGAGCCTTCTCCGTACAGTTCCTGGGAATCAGTCTGAGTGAATGTATTCCCTCTTTAACATGTAGCTTCCAAGACTCACTTGAGGTCATACTCATTCCCGCCAGCAGTGAAGGAGAAGGTGTATGGAGGAGTGTTCATGGGGAGATTTTCCAGGGGATGGACCTGTAAATGATGCACATCATTTTCACTCATATGTCCTTGTTCGGATTTCAGCCACATGGCCACAACCACCTGTAAGGGAAGCTGGGAAGTACAGCCTCTCAGCCCAGACGAAAACGAGATGCAGTCGAAGACATGGCTGTCGGAGAGCACTTAACACCGTTACAATCAAAATAGCCAATAAGTTATTGTAAAACAGTTTCTGCCTTTAGAAGCATGGTTTAGCTCGTTTGTGCCACTTTGATAAATTATACAAGCCCTGTATCTGTCTTGAATATCAGCTTTTTTTTCTCTTTCCTCATAAACTCTAAAGAACTCAGGTTCCCCCTGAGGGTTCCTATCCACATAAAAGCATAGCTGATTCGGCAATGTAGCATCTGTAGCTTCCTCATGTATATTCCCAGCATCTGTTGCTTATAACTTCTGATTTAGCTCTTAAAATATTATTCAACTAATTATTTATACTTATTTGCTCCAGAACCTGAATGTGCTCTTTGAACTATTTAAATTATTCCTACAAGTCACATTGAATCAATAAAAATCCTTCATAGGTAGAATGAGTGACAGTAACTACAATTATATGAAATTTTTTCTAGCAATTTCTATTCAAACTCTAAAACATTTGCATTTGAATGTATGTCTCAGGGAATATGAAAGTAGAACTTAGGGGGAAATAATCTCTCGTATTTGCATGTTTTCATACCTGACTTCATCCCTTGAATCATTAGCACAAATGGTCATTTTCAGTGGGGATTGATTAGGATCAGTGGGGATTGATTAGCATTTACTCTGGAAATTAGGTAGTAGCTGACAAAGTCATAAGAGGGGTGGGTATTCATGAAGCTTCTTATCTCTTCCCAGAACTGTTTGGTTTAGCCCTGGAATCACAGTATCAATAGAGTGAACTATTCTTTTGTGAAGGTCTCTGAGACTATATGAGATAGAGCAGAATTTGGGTTGTCCTTTCTGGAATTAGGATGTAAACATCTCCAAGTGGATGTCAACCTGCGACTGTTTAGCTATGGAGCCATCAGTGAGACACCACATCAAAAATATTCTCATGGAACTGTGAGCTGGAATGAAGATCTCTTTGTGGTAGTGGCAGCAGGAGAAGTCATCTCAGGAATGTAGGGAAGTGGGTTCATTGGACTGGCAAACTGCATTGAAAGGTCAAGAATGGGAAAGTCTCATCAACTGATTTCATCCTTAACCAGCTTGGCTATGGCCAGAGTCACTCAACAGTGGGTAACAGTATTTGACTGACTGATTTATGATGGACTTTCTCCACACCCCTATGCCAATGGTAAACGAATAGCAAAAGTGGTTACTATTCATTGGTAGTAACTAGTCACTGACTCCCTGGTTTGCCACCTGCCGAACAGTTTCTGCTTCCTTGAGAAAACCAAGTTCTCCCACCTGTTTTTCATCTGCCCAAAGTGGAAAGAGAACAGAATGGGTCTCATGCTCTTCGTGGGGCCTTTGTTCTTATAGTCTGTTAACTTCTGAATGAAGGTGACTTGTTGAGGAGTACCTATGGAGTACATGAGAGACACATGACTTTGCATTTAGACATAAGTAAAATTTTTGGTCTTAAAAGGTCTTCTACTTCCTACCTTGACCTATGTATTCCCTTTTTCTCCTGTCCCTGACCACTTTGCTCTTTTTGTTTCTGTTCTTGGTGAGACACCAGGAATTTGCAGCTCAATCTGATGGGCTTGAGGGACTTCAGTAGAGACCCATACAAGAGCCATGAAAATGGTGACAGCCTTCCTCCTCCTCTTCACCATTTACTTATTTCCACTCCAATAGCAAGTTGGATCTTCCTTAAGATACAGAGATAACAATCAGGACAAGATGTTTGTCATGGTGAGTTCAGTTACCTTTCACTCAGTTTTGGGAAACAGCAAGATGGGAGAACTACCTGAGACTAATGTAGCTGCTTAAATTTTCTCTGAGAAAACAAATACATTTAGCTTCATAGATAGAATTTGACAGAAGTTTCTATATTCTAAGGGGAAATACCTTAACAGAAGACCTTTTAGGTTCATTCTCAATTTCAACATTCCTTTCATCAGTTCCTTTTAGGTGTTGAACAGCTCTGAAATTTCCCTTACCCCATGCTTTACCTAATCAATGTCCTCAAAGTGACCTGATAGAATGTGTGCCTAAAAAAGAACTCTCTCTCTATGCTAACACTTGCTGACAGCAGCAGATTATTTGAGACATGAAGAAGAAAGGACAGAAAACTATACAGTAGAATAATAGTAAATGTATAAATATAAAATACAATATGAAGAAATATTGTAGTCATCATCATAGGAAGGGAAAAGAATAACAAAATTCTTTCCAACTTAAGATAAATTCACAATTACAATAGAAAAAGGATTATATTATGTGTAATAACGGTTTAATAAATATAAAGGTGTAAACAGTCTGATGTTACTAATTTTGGCAAGGATCTGAAGCAATGGGATTTTTCATAGGATACTCCTAGGATTAAAACCTGGAAAAACAACTTTGTGCAACAGTATGGCATTTTGTAATGAAGGTGAAGATGCGTATCCTGAGACATATTCATTGCAGTCCTATTTGTATTCACTGGAGAGTATATTGGTACTTGGGCACTGGTATATATATGCAAAAAATGTGCATATTACTACTTTTCTTAATAGTTGAAATTGAGAAGTCATACAAATGTCCATTATGATAAAGTGGATAAACAGATTATGGCATCCTGATATAATAGAATACTATGAAATGATGAAAATGTACAAATTGAATCTATAATTCTTTTTTGTTCTTTGTCGGAGAAAAAAGATATGGATATGGAAAGGTAAATTTGTAAAGCATTATACATATTCAGTGTAGTGTTTGCATATGTGTGTGTATATATAGTGCTTTGACTTTGACTACTGTAACACAATAACCCAGATTTAATCACAGTAGCTAGAAATGCAAATAAGCAGGTGGGAGAATTTTGTTTGCTAATCATGCTGTCAAAATATGAAGGGGGGGGAGTCTGGGTGGCTCAGCCGGTTAAACGTCCTCTGTCTTCTGCTCAGGTCATGATCTTGGGACCAAGCCCTGAGTTGGGCTTCCTGCTCAGCTTCTCCCTTTCCCTCTCCCCTCTACCCCTACCCCTCTGTCAGCTCACGTCCCCCCCCCCCAAATAAATAAATAAATAAACATCTTTAGAAAACTATGAAGGAAAGATTCTCTATTATTATATAGAAGCTATATACATCTCCATAGGAAAGTGCAATGTTTGTTTTACATGAAGTCATTTTGCCATAATTTTTTTTAAAAGTAAAGGAAAACCTAGCAAGTAAATTACCACAAATATGTTGGTTTTAAGTTAGTCTTGATTAAGGAGTAGGTAAGATTTTTTTTTCAAACAAGGCTTGATTTTGAGAATGATGTAAGTATCATAAGGCTATGGAGAAGACTGGTAGCATTTTCCTATCATGGTGAACTCTGCCACTTAGAAAACTGGATAAAGAAACACCTGTCAGAATTCTCCCATTCAACCACCCCTACCCCTACCACTGCCACCATCAACACCACCAACATCATCATTATATATCTCATTTAATGACTTATATGTGAAATGTTTACACATGTAAGTTGGATGATATCTAAGTCATTTCCTAAAGATCATTGTGGGTAACTTACTTTAGTAAATAGCAAAGTTGAAATCAAGCTGAATACATGTATAAACTGGGTGTTCTTTAAGTGTTTCACCTGAACAAATTATTTACAGTTGATTTTAGAACCACAAAGTAAATACACAGAGACCTATTTCTAACACTAGAAGTAAAGGGACTATTAAAAAATTAAGTCTTGGAATAGGATGGTGTCTCTCTGATGATGCATTATATTTTGCATTTGAGTGGAATCTGGAGGTCCAAGTTCTGCTCCTTGAATTTCCCCATAATGAGAGCCTCTGGAGTTGATCCAGCAGTAGATAAGCTGCCATCCAAGAAAAGCTACTCACATCATATTCCTTTCAACTTGGACAATGACTAGACTGCAATTTTCTATTTTGTGGTCAAAGTTTGGGGTAAGAAGGGAATTGTTACCATTTTTCTTCTCAACAGTAATAAAAGGGAAAAATTTTTCTTTAAGATCACAGTATTATGCATATTTTATTCATTTTCCCAATAAAAGATGCTTTTAGAAGCAAAGCAAGTGATTATTCTTATCACAGAAACAGTAAGACCAAGAAAATGAGCAATCAAGATGACAAATTCAATATAAATATTTAATAACCAAGTAGACACCATGGGCTAGAGAATTAGGGAGATGGAAGAGAACTATCCAATATGAAGCATAAAGAACCGAATAAATGGAAAAATACAGGCTCACAGGTAAGAGACATGAGGGTTATAGTGAGAGTCTAACACAGTCTGGAGTTCTAGAATGAGAAGAGAGAAAAATGGGTGGGAAATTACTGAGATTTTCCCAAAACTAATAAAATTTTTCAGTCCTTTGATTAAGAAACCATGAACCTCAGACAACATAACAAAAACAAATTTAAACACTACAAGAATCCAAAGATCAAGAGAAAATCTTAAAAATAGCCCAAGATAAACAGATTATATGAAAAGAAATAGCTGTTTCAATGATTTAAAATTTTTTTAAAAAATATTTTATTTGTTTACTTGAGAAAGAAAGAGAGAAAGAGAGTGAGCACAGGAGGAGGAGAAGCAGACTCCCACTGAACAGGGAACTCAATGCAGGTCTCAATCCCAGGACCCTGGGATCATCACCTGAGCCGAAGACAGATGCTTAACCAACTGAACCACCCAGACACCTTGTTTCAGTGATCTTTAAAATGAACTCTGTATATATCTGGAAGCCAGGTAAATTTTGGGTAGTTGTCAGTTTAGGTTGGATATTCCTGGGAAAACTTGATTCCATTTGTGTCATTTTCCTTCTGGGAGCAGTGCACTAGCCTGGACATGTTCTCATGGTGATTGAGGAAGAGTGAGATGGGGCTGGCCCCAGTGGAGGAGGCATTTCAAACCTTTACTGTGTCCCATCTATTAATCCTCAATTCATCAAAGCAAACTTATATAATTGAGCTCAAAGCCAAAGGACAAGGCCGTCACCTTGCCCATGGTAGAAGATACTGTAAGATTACTATCCAAAGGCTATAGCTACAGTGAGGATTAAATAATTTCAGGAAAATGAGGCAATCCATCCGTTTCTTCGTTAAATAAGTCAGGCTCCTCCCACATAACGAAATATACTCATTCCTATCCGAGCATCTACCAGAGTCTTATTATTACAGCATTATTCTTGAATTCCAGGATCTTATGATCTACTTCCTTTGGTTATGACTCTTCTCAATATGGTAATCAAGAAATTTAAAAGACAAGTGGTTTTCCTGGCAAAGATGTGGTATGTTGGGGCGCTGGGTGGTTCAGTGGGTTAAAGCCTCTGTTTTCGGCTCAGGTCATGATCCTAGGGTCTTGGGATCAAGCCCCACGTCAGGCTCTCTGCTCAGCAGGGAGCCTGCTTCCTTCTCTCTCTCTGCCTGCCTCTCTGCCTACTTGTGATCTCTATCTGTCAAATAAATAAATAAAATCTTAAAAAAAGAAAGATGTGGTATGTAGGGTTGAAATGAGGGATAACTATAACAAACAGTACTACTCAATAGAGGAATAATAGAAACATATTGCAATTATGGCTCACAGACCTTCTGATATCATGTGTGGAAAGTATTTTCATGACCCTTTACTTTGATTTTTAAAATTTATTTATTTAAAAAATTTTCAGCTTTATTAAAATAAAATTGAGAAATAAAATTGTAATATATTTAAAGTGTATAACATGATCTTTTTATATATGAAAGAATTCCCACAATCAAGTAAATTAGTACATTTATCACTTCAAATGGTTATCTTTTCTTTGATGAAAAAGCTTAGGATCCACTCTTTTAGAAAAATCAATTATACAATACAGTATTATTAACTGTAGTCTCCATGCTATATCCTCAATCCTTGAAAGTTATTCATCTCGTAACTGGAAGTTTCTACCATTGTAGCAACCTCTCCTCATTTCCCCCACCTCCAGCTCCTGGCAACCACTATTCTACTTCCTGTTTCAAAGGGCCCACCTTTTCTTTTTAGATTCCACATATAAGTGATAGCATGCATTACTTATCTTCTCTGTCTGGTTTATTTCACTTAGGGTAATGCCCTCAAGGTCCATTTGTGTTGTCACAATTGATATGATTTCTTTCTTTCTAAATGCAGGATAATATTCCATTGTATATATACTTGCCACATTTTCTTTATTCACTGATCTGTTGACAGACCCTTAGGTTATTTCCATACTTTGGTTCTTGTGGATAATGTTACAGTGAACATGGGAGTACACATATCTCTTTGAGATAATGATTTTGTTTCCTTTGGATAAATACCCAGAAATGGGAATGCTGAATTACATGGTAGTTGTCTTCTTAACTTCTTGAGGAACCTCCATTCTGTTTTCCATAGTGGCTTTACCCACTTACATTTCCAGTAAGTGTATAAGGGTTCCCTTTTCTCTACATTCTTCCCAAAACTTCTCTCTTATCACTTTGGTAATAGAAATTCTAACAAGTGTGAGGTGGTATCTCATTGTGGTTTTGATTTGTATTTCCCTATTGATCAATGATGTGGAACACCTTTTCATGTACCTGTTCGCTATTTGTATGTCTTCTTTGAAAAAAACCGTTTACTTAAAAACTTTTCTCATTTTAAAGCCAGATTATTATTTTTTTATAAATCTGTATGAGTGCCTTGTATATTTTGTATATTAACCTCACATCAGATCTGTGATTTTCTCTCATTTCATAGGTTGTCTTTTCATTTTTTGATGGGTTCCTTTGTTTTGCAGAAGATTTTTAGTTTAAGATAGTCTCATTTGCTTATCTTTATGTCTGTTGCCTTTGTTTGGTATTAAATCTAAAAAATCACTTTGCCAACACCAGTATCAAGGAGCTTATCATTTTTTTTCTAGGAGTTTATGGCTTCAGAGTTCAATCTTTAGTGCATTTTGAATTAATTTTTGTGTATGGTGTTAGACTGGAATCTAATTTAATTCTTTGCATGTAAATATCCTATTTTTCCACCACTGTTTATTGAAGAGACTTTCCTCACCCTATTGTATGTTCTTGGTGTCATTGTCCAAAATTAATTTTCCATACATACATGGGTTTATTTCTGCATTTACTGCTCTATTCCATTGATCTTGTTTCATTTATTTTTCTCCTACCCCTTTAACCCCCCATGTTGCATCATCACTTCCTCATATCAGGGAGACCATATGATAGTTGTCTTTCTCTGATTGACTTATTTCACTAATCATGATACCCTCTAGTCCCATCCATGTCTTTGCAAATGGCAAGATTTCATTTCTTTTGATGGCTGCATAGTATTCCATTGTGTATATATACCACCTCTTCTTTATCCATTCATCTGTGGAAGGACATCTAGGTTCTTTCCATAGTTCGGCTATTGTAGACATTGCTGCTATAAACATTCAGGTGCACGTGCCCCTTTAGATCACTATGTTTGTATCTTTAGGGTAAATACCCAGTAGTGAAATTGCTGGGTCATAGGGTAGTTCTATTTTCAACATTTTGAGGAACCTCCATGCTGTTTTCCAGAGTGGTTGCACCAGCTTGCATTCCCACCAACCGTGTAGGAGGGTTCCCCTTTCTCCACATCCTTGCCAGCATCTGTCATTTCCTGATTTGTTAATTTTAGCCATTCTGACTGGTGTGAGGTGATATATCAGTGTGGTTTTGATTTGTATTTCCCTGATGCTGAGTGATGTGGAGCACTTTTTCATGTGTCTGTTGGCCAGCTGGATATCTTCTTTGCAGAAATGTCTGTTCATGTCTTCTGCCCATTTCTTGATTGGATTATTTTTTCTTTGGGTCTTGAGTTTGCTAAGTTCTTTATAAATTTTGGACCCTAGCCATTTTTCTGATATGTCATTTGCAAATATCTTCTCCCATTCTGTAAGTTGTCTTTTAGTTTTGTTAACTGTTTCCTTTGCTGTGCAGAAGCTTTTGATCTTGATGAAATCCCAGTAGTTCATTTTTGCCCTTGCTTCCCTTGGCTTTGGCGATGTTCCCAGGAAGATGTTGCTGTGGCTGAGGTCGAAGAGGTTGCTGCCTGTGTTCTCCTCAAGGATTTTGATGGATTCCTTTCTCACATTGAGGTCCTTCATCCATTTTGAGTCTGTTTTCATGTGTGGTGTAAGGAAACGGTCCAATTTCATTTTTCTGCATGTGGCTGTCCAGTTTTCCCAACACCATTTATTGAAGAGGCTGTCTTTTTTTCATTGGACATTCTTTCCTGTTTTGTTGAAGATTAGTTGACCATAGAGTTGAGGGTCTATTTCTGGGCTCTCTATTCTGTTCCATTGATCTATGTGTCTGTTTTTGTGCTAGGACCATGCTGTCTTGATGATGACAGCTTTGTAATAGAGCTTGGAGTCCGGAATTGTGATGCCACCAACTTTGGCTTTCTTTTTCAATATTCCTTTGGCTATTCGAGGTCTTTTCTGGTTCCATATAAATTTTAGGATTATTTGTTCCATTTCTTTGGAAAAAATGGATGGTATTTTGATAGGAGTTGCATTAAATGTGTAGATTGCTTTAGGTAGCATAGACATTTTCACAATATTTATTCTTCCAATCCAGGAGCATGGAACGTTTTTCCATTTCTTTGTGTCTTCCTCAATTTCTTTCATGAGTACTTTATAGTTTTCTGAGTATAGATTCTGTGCCTCTTTGGTTAGGTTTATTCCTAGGTATCTTATGGTTTTGGGTGCAATTGTAAATGGGATTGACTCCTTAATTCCTCTTTCTTCTGTCTTGTTGTTGGTGTAGAGACATGCAACTGATTTCTGTGCATTGGCTTTATATCCTGACAATTTACTGAGTTCCTGTACAAGTTCTAACAGTTTTGGAGTGGAGTCTTTTGGGTTTTCCACATAGAGTATCATATCATCTGCAAAGAGTGATAGTTGGACTTCTTCTTTGCCGATTTGGATGCCTTTGATTTCCTTTTGTTGTCTGATTGCCGAGGCTAGAACTTCTAGTACTATGTTGAATAGCAGTGGTGATAATGGACATCTCTGCCATGTTCCTGACCTTAGCGGAAAAGCTTTCAGTTTTTCTCCATTGAGAATGATATTTGCTGTGGGTTTTTCATAGATGGCTTTGATAATATTGAGGTATGTGCCCTCTATTCCTAAACTTTGAAGAGTTTTGATCAGGAAGGGATGCTGTACTTTGTCAAATGTTTTTTCAGCATCTATTGAGAGTATCATATGGTTCTTGTTCTTTCTTTTATTAATGTGCTGTATCACATTGATTGATTTGCGGATGTTGAACCAAACTTGTAGCCCTGGAAAAAATCCCACTTGGTCATGGTGAATAATCCTTTTAATGTACTGTTGAATCCTATTGGCTAGTATTTTGGTGAGAATTTTCGCATCTGTGTTCATCAAGGATATTGGTCTGTAATTCTTTTTTATGGTGGGATTCTTGTTTGGTTTTGGGATCAAGGTGATGCTGGCCTCATAAAATAAGTTTGGAAGTTTTCCTTCCATTTTCATTTTTTGGAACAGTTTCAGGAGAATAGGAATTAGTTCTTCCTTAAATGTTTGGTAGATTTCCCCTGGGAAGCCATCTGGCCCTGGGCTTTTGTTTGTTTGGAGATTTTTGATGACTGTTTCAATCTCCTTACTGGTTATGGGCCTGTTCAGGTTTTCTATTTCTTCCTGGTTCAGTTGTGGTAGTTTATTTGTCTCTAGGAATGCATCTATTTCTTCCAGGTTGTCAAATTTGTTAGCGTAGGGCTGCTCATAGTATGTTCTTATAATTGTCTGTATTTCTTTGGTGTTAGTTGTGATCTCTCCTCTATCATTCATGATTTCATTTATTTGGGTCCTTTCTTTTTTCTTTTGGATAAGTCTGGCCAGGGTTTTATCAATCTTATTAATTCTTTCAAAGAACCAGCTCCTAGTTTCGTTGATTTGTTCTATTGTTTTTTTGGTTTCTATTTCATTAATTTCTGCTCTGATCTTTATGAGTTCTCTTCCCCCGCTGGGTTTAGGGTTTCTTTCTTGTTCTTTCTCCAGCTCCTTTAGGTGTAGGGTTAAGTTGTGTACCTGAGACCTTTCTTGTTTCTTTCTTTCTTTCTTTTTTTTTTTACCTTTCTTGTTTCTTAAGAAAGGCTTGTATCACTATATATTTTTTCCTCTCAGGACTGCCTTTGTTGTGTCCCACAGATTTTGAACTGTTGTGTTTTCATTATCATTTGTTTCCATGAATTTTTTCAATTCTTCTTTAATTTCCTGTTTGACTCATTCATTCTTTAGAAGGATACTGTTTAGTCTCCATGTATTTGGGTTCTTTCCAAATTTCCTCTTGTGATTGAGTTCTAGCTTTAGAGCATTGTGGTCTGAAAATATCCAGGGAATGATCCCAATCTTTTGATACTGGTTGAGACCTTTTTAGGACCCAGGATGTGATCTATTCTGGAGAATGTTCCATGTGCACTGGAGAAAAATGTGTATTTGGAATGAAATGTTCTGAATATATCTGTGATGTCCATCTGGTACAATGTGTCATTTAAGGCCTTTATTTTCTTGTTTATCTTTTGTTGGATGATCTGTCCATTTCAGTGAGGGGAGTGTTAAAGTCCCCTACTAATATTGTATTTTTGTTGATGTGTTTCTTTGGTTTTGTTATTAGTTGGTTTATATAGTTGGCTGCTCCCACGTTAGGGGCATAGATATTTAAAATTGTTAGATCTTCTTGTTGGACAGATCCTTTGAGTATGATACAGTTTCCTTCCTCATCTCTTATTATAGTCTTTGGCTTAAAATCTAATTGATCTGATATAAGGATTGCCACTCCTGCTTTCTTCTGATGTCCATTAGCATGGTAAATTCTTTTCCACCCCCTCACTTTAAATCTGGAGGTGTCTTCACCTTTTCAGTTCTAAATGGGTTTCTTGGGCACCTGGGTGGCTCAGTGGGTTAAACTGCTGCCTTCAGCTCAGGTCATGATCTCAGGGTCCTGGGATCGAGTCCTGCATTGGGCTTTCTGCTCAGCAGGGGGCCTGCTTCCCTTCCTCTCTCTCTGCCTGCCTCTCTGCCTACTTGTGACCTCTCTCTGTCAAATGAATAAATAAAGTCTTTTAAAAAAATAAATAAAATGGGTTTCTTGTAGGCAACATATAGATGGGTTTTGTTTTTTTAACCATTCTGATACCCTGTGTCTTTTGATTGGGGCCTTTAGCCCATTAAAATTCAGGGTAACTACTGAGAGATATGAATTTAGTGCCATTGTATTGCCTGTAAGGTGACTGTTACTGTCTATTGTCTCTTTTCCTTTCTAATCTACTACTTTTAGGCTCTCTCTTTGCTTAGAGGACCCCTTTCAATATTTCCTGTAGAGCTGGTTTGGTGTTTGCAAATTCTTTCAGTTTTCATTTGTCCTGGAAGCTTTTTATCTCTCCTTCTATTTTCAATGATAGCCTAGCTGGATATAGTATTCTTGGCTGCATGTTTTTCTCGTTTAGTGCTCTGAATATATCATGCCAGCTCTTTCTGGCCTGCCAGGTCTCTGTGGATAAGTCTGCTGCCAATCTAATATTTTTACCATTGTATGTTACAGACTTCTTTTCCCGGGCTGCTTTCAGGATTTTCTCTTTGTCACTAAGACTTGTACATTTTACTATTAAGTGACAGGGTGTGGACCTATTGTTATTGATTTAGAGGGGGGGGTGTCTCTGCACCTCCTGGATTTTGATGCTTGTTCCCTTTGCCATATTGGGGAAATTCTCTCCAATAATTCTCTCCAGTATACCTTCTGCTCCCCTCTCTCTTTCTTCTTCTTCTGGAATCCCAATTATTCTAATGTTGTTTTTTCTTATGGTGTCACTTATCTCTCAAATTCTCCCCTCATGGTCCAGTAGCTCTTTGTCCCTTTTTTGCTCAGCTTCTTTTTTCTCTGTCATTTGGTCTTCTATATCACTAATTCTTTCTTCTGCCTCATTTATCCTAGCAGTGAGAGCCTCCATTTTTTATTGCACCTCATTAATACCTTTTTTGATTTCAACTTGGTTAGATTTTAGTTCTTTTATTTCTCCAGAAAGGGCTTTTATATCTCCCAAGATGTTTTCTTTAATATGTTCCATGCCTTTTTCGAGCCCAGCTAGAACCTTGAGAATCGTCATTCTGAACTCTAGATCTGACATATTACCAAAGTCTGTATTGATTAGGTCCCTAGCCTTCAGTACTGCTTCTTGTTCTTTTTTTGTGGTGAATTTTTCCACCTTGTCTTTTTGTCTAGATAAGAGTATATGAAGGAGCAAGTAAAATACTAAAAGGGTGGCAAATACCCCAGGAAAATATGCTTTAACCAAATCAGAAGAGATCCCAAATTGTGGAGGGGAGAAAGGGGGTTAAAAAGAGGTTCAGAAAAAAAAAAAAAAGAAACAATTAAAAAAAGAAAAAATATATATAAAAAAGAAAAAATATATATATGATAAACTAGTTAAAAAATGTTAAAAAAAGAAAAGGGTAAAAGTTAAAAAAATTAGCAGCAGAAGAAAAAAAATTGAAAAAGAAAAGAAAAAAATTAAATTAACTGCAAGACTAAAGAATCATGGGGAGAAAGCCATGAGTTCCGTGCTTTGCTTTCTCCTCCTCTGGAATTCCGCTGCTCTCCTTTGTATTGAACCTGCACTCCTTGGTAGGTGAATTTGGTCCTGGCTGGATTTCTTGTTGATCTTCTGGAAAAGGGGTCTGTTGTAGTGATTCTCAAGCATCTTTGCCCCAGGCGGAATTGCACCACCCTTACCAGGGGTAATCGGCTTGGGTTTGTTTTCAGGAGCTTTTGTCCCCTGAGCGCTTTCTGTAGAGTTCCGGAGGACGGGAATGAAAATGGCGGCCTCCTGGTCTCCGGCCCAGAGAAGCTGAAAGCTTGGGGCACCACTCCTCAGTGCGCCTCCAGAGAACAGCGCCCAATTACTACTGTCTCCCTGGCCTCTGGCAGCACTCCAAGCTCACCAAGCCTGCGACTGGTTTAAGGTAACCCTGAGCTGAGAGCTCACTCCTTGGCTCTGTCTCTGTAGCCCGCTTCCCCATTCTAATACCTGTAAGCTCTACGACACTCAGACACCCCCTTTCCTTCTGTGACCCTGTGGGACCTGAGGCCATGCTGACCCCATGTGGGCTTCACCCTGGTTTAGCCTCTGGAGCCATGTCCCTCAGGGGAACAGACTTTTAAAAGTCCTGATTTTGTGCTCCATTGCTCCGCCGCTTGCTGGGAGCTGGCCCCTCCCCCTGCGGTCTATCTTCCCCACACTTTAGATTCACTTCTCTGCTAGTCCTACCTTTCAGAAAGTGGTTGATTTTCTGTTTCTAGAATTGCTGTTCTTCTCTTCGATCTGCCGTTGGATTTGCAGGTGTTTGCAATCTTTAGATAAGCTATCTAGCTGATCTCCTGCTAGCTGAAGTAGTCTCAGCCTGCTACTTCTCCCAGGTCTCCTGCATTTTTACTGAATTTATTAGCTCTATCTTTTTTTGTGAATTATTTATGATTTTCTCCATATAATATTATGTCATTTGCAAACAGGAAAATTTTACTTCTTTCTTTCTTATTTGGATGTTTTAAAATTTCTTTCTTGCATAATTGTTCTGGCTGGGGCTTCTAGTATAATTTTGAATATGACTGGTAAGAGTGGGCACTCTTGGCTTATTCTTGATCTTAGAGGAAAAGCTTTTAACTGCCACTGGACATGACATTAACTACAGGTTTATCATATATGGCCTTTATTATTTTGAGATCTGTTCCTTTTATACTTAATTTGTTGAGAATTTTTAATGTGAAGGAATGTTTCATTTTGTCAAATGCCGTTTTTGCACCTAATGGGATGATAATATGATTTTTATCTTTCATTCTATTAGTGTAGTATGTCACATTTATTGATTTGCAAATGTTGAACAACTCTTGCATCTGAGGATTTATACTTCATGGTGTATGATCCTTTTTTAAAAATTGAGATATAACTGACATATGGCATTGAATAAGTTTGAGACATACAATGAGTTGTGTTAGCTAGGTGTGTGATGAACTGGATGCTTTGATGTTTAGTGCAGATATATTTACTGTTATTTCTTCTTACGGAATTTACATCTTTATCAATATATAATGATCTTCTTTGTCTAGTCTTATGTTTGCTTGAAGATTCTTCATCTATCTTTACTTTTTCATTTTCTCTTTTCTTTTTTTAAAAAATATTTTATTTATTTATTTGAGATAAAGAGATAGTAAGAGAGAGCATGAGAGGGGAGAAGGGCAAAGGGAGAAGCAGACTCCCCGTGGACCTGGGAGCCCGATGCCCCCATGCAGGACTAGATCCCGGGACAGCAGGATCATGACCTGAGCCAAAGGCAGTTGCTTAACCAACTGAGCCACCCAGGTGCCCTCTCTTTGCTTTTCTGATTGAATGATTCAACTGCTCTGTTGAAGTTTGAGTTCACTACTCTTTCTTTCTCTTTACTTGTCTTATTGAACTATTTGAAGTTTTTAGTTCAATGATTTTTAAAAAAATTTTATTTATTTATTTGACAGACAGAGATTACAAGTAGGCAGAGAGGCAGTCAGAGAGAGAAGGAAGCAGGCTCCCTGCTGAGCAGAGAGCCTGATGCCGGCGCTTGATCCCAGGACCCTGGGAGCATGACCTTAGCCGAAGGCAGAGGCTTTAACCCACTGAGCCACCCAGGCGCCCCTAGTTCAATGATTTTTATTCTTCTGCTCCTAAATTTCTCTTTGGCACTTTTTATTATTATCTATCTCTTTGTTCTAATTCTTATTTTTTGCATTGTGCTCCTGACCTCAGTAAACCTCTTTACAAATATAAGTTTGAACTCTCTGTGTAGTAAATCACTTATCTCCATTTCATTAAAGTTAGTTTCTGAAGATTTATCTTGTTCTTTTCTTCGAAACATACTGTTTCTCCATTTTCTTTGTGTTGGTTTTTACACAGGAGCTAGAACAGCCACCTCTCCTACTTTTGACAGACGAACCTCATGTAGGAAATGAAACTCCTGCTCAGTCTGGCATGAGAACCTCTTTGCCTCTCAAACCTGTCTGACTGCCCAAGCTGTTGCTTTTCTTTAGAGTGGCTCCCCGTAGATGAGGGTGTGTAAACACTTGCCAGTGTCCCAAAAGCTTGAGAAATATCCATATGGCTGTTTAGGTTCCCAGGTGAGTGCTAATTGTTTGCCCCTTTAGCTCCCTAATACAGGCTAATTGAAAACCCAACTTTTATGTGCAGCTGTAAACATCAGGACATGAGATATGCAGTCCAACTCTGATCAGGGAGAAACTGCAAGCCAGGTGTTTTTGCCTATTCACTCTGTGCTGAACCAGAGGAATGATTACTATGAGCGACTGTGCACCCAAATATATCCATCTCTGTGTTTTGTGCAGTCCTGGGGAACTCATGAATGCTGGGTGCCATTAGTTCTCAGAGCTAAATGATTTGAGGGCTAACCCCTTAGATGGCAGTTGTGAAAGTTGCAGATCTAGATGTGTGTACAAACTCCTTCCAGGGAGAAGTTGGCCATTTATTTTTATTGTTGGAGCAAGCCAGGGGGGAATGCCAGGGAAATATCACCAGCTCTTTTGGTCTCCTGGGATGATCCCACTCAGGACCTAGATACTAAATCGGTAGCTAGATACCTTCTAGATACCACAGAAGCTGACCTATCAGGGACGCCTGGGTGGCTCAGTCAGTTAGGTGTCTGCCTTCAGCTCAGGTCATGATCCAGAGCCCTGGGATCCTTCTTGATCAACAGGAAGCCTGCTTCTCCCTCTCCCTCTGCCTCCTGCTCCCCTGCTTGTGCTCTCTCTCTCTGACAGACAAATAAAATCTTAAAAAAAAAAAAAAAGGCTAACCTATCAGGCATCAGCTGGGAAAGTATGCAATTAAACCTCTTAGGGAATCACTAGGAGACGAGTTTTTTGCCTGTCCCCTCTGTGCAAAGCTCAGGGAGGATGGCCACAGGAGGTGGTTGTGCACCCAGTTAACAACAGCTTCTTTGTTTGCTATGTTCCTGTAGGATTCATGAATGCAAGCCTTTCATAAATGCAGCTTCTTTTATCAGAAGAAATGCGGTGTGGAATAACTTGATGGTAGAAAAGACATTCTGTAAGTGCGTAGATCATAGTTTTGGCAGAAGTATTGTGTACAGTGAAGGCAAATCCATACCCAACCCATAGTAGCTGTCTATTCCAGTAAGAGCAAGACATTGTCTCTTCCTTGCTGGAAGCAGTCCAATATAATCAAAATGCCACCAGATAACTGGCATTACTCTGGAGATCACTCTGGAGAATAATGCCATGTCTAGGACTGAGTGTTGATCTCTCTTGCTGGTAGATTGGACATTAAACAGTGGCTGTTGTGAGCAGAAGTTCCTGTTACTGAGCCCATGTATAATCTCCACTCCTGCTACCATGACCACATTGTTCATGAGCTCATTGGGCAAGAACAGAGTGGCTGAGAAAAGAGACTGATATATTCATAGACTGTGTCATCTTATCCACTTAATTCTTAAAATCCTCCTCTTTCAGGTCACCCTTTGATGCACTTTCACATGGGACACAAATACCTTCACATTTTGTGCCTATTCAGAGAAGTCTGTCCATACACATCTTCCCCATATCTTCTTGTCATTAGTTTACTAATCATGCTCCTTCCAAGCTCTTGACTACCCAGCCAAACCCCTGGCCAAAATACATGAATGATTATATAATTGAATATCTGTCCATTTCTCCTCCCAAGCAAAGGTATATACAATATATACAAAGGTATATACAATACATTGCTTGGAATTCTGCCCACTGGAAGGATTTCTTTTCACTGTAGTCCTTCAGGGATGTTCTAGAAAGGGGTTGTAGTGCCACAGTTGTCCACTTTGGGGTGATATCTGCATGTTGGATAGAACTGTCTGTAAACCAGGTCCAAGTCCTTTCTTCCTCTGGCAACTGATCAAAGACAATTCCCTGTGAGGCCATAGGTGCAGACTGGGAGAGAGAAGCAGTGCAGCAGAGTAGGGGTGGGGGGCACGGATATTTGGCACTTCTTTGTGTAACTTACTTGTGCCTTTAGGGCCTGCTCAGATCCAATCACATATGTATCACTTCCATTTGATGATGAATGTCACTGTCCTTGGCCAAATTTATGGTTTAGAGGGTCAGATAGTACCCATATGTGATGGAAAGCTCAGTCACATGATAACTTGGTTACCATAGTTAAGCATTCGGTCTCTACTAAGGCCCGGTAGCAGATCAAAAACTGTTTCCCAAAAGGAGAGTAGTGAGCTGTGGAAGAGGGCAGGGCTTTGCTCCAAAATCCTAAGGGCCTACACTGTGATCCTCCTATAGGGGTCTGGCAAAACCTCCAAACAGCATTCCTCTCTGCTGCAGCCACTTCATATAAGAGACTTTGTAATCTGTTCTATAGGCAAAAATTTCTTACTCATAGTAACAGGCAAAGGCTTTATGTCTATTGCAAACAGAAACACAGAAGGCTTGCTTTTTTGTATAACATCAGCCCCAGGACAGAATAAATCTAGAACACAAAAATTCACTGTACAGTTGTAAAATTCACTAATACAGACTTCTTCTTTCCAGAAGAAGCAAGACATATATATATATGTGTGTATTATATATATGTGTGGGGGGGGTCTACAAAATCATATATATATATATGATTTTGTGTATTTATTTGACAGAGAAAGACACAGCAAGAGAGGGAACACAAGCAAGGGAAGTGGGAGAGGTAGAAGCCGGCTTCCTGATGAGCAGGGAACCCAATGCAGGGCTCGATTCCAGGACCCTGGGATCATGACCTGAGCTGAAGACAGACACTTAATGACTGAGCCACCCAAGCACCTCTTGAAGCAAGATATATTCTTGCACAAACAGATTAAAAAAACAAACTAACTAACTAACCAAGCAGCTGTGGAGCATTTCCCACCTGATGGAAGAGAGCTCTTCTCTACGAAATAGACCAAAACACTAAATTCTGAATCACTGTCACTATATCCACTTGTTATTGCTGTGCGACAGATTGCCAGAAATTTAGTGGCTTAAAAAGAAAAAAAGCAAAATTCATTATGTCAAAGTTTTGTAGGGTCAGAAATCTGGGCAAGACTTAGCTGCCTCAGGATCTCAACAAGCTAAAAATCAACACTTTGATGGTGTAGCATTCTCATATGCAGGCCTGACTGGAGAAGAATCCACCTCCCAGTTCATGTGGTTGTTGGCAGAGTTGGTTTTCTTGTGGCCCTTTCCACAGGCACTTAATTCCACCACTGCTTCCTTCTTTAGGGCCAGCAAGAGTCTCACACTCAGGAGAGGCCCAGCCAATCTTTTGAAGCTAAATCTGATTACATCAGGGCCATGTAGGTTAGTGTCCTTTTCAATGATCTTGAAATTAGTTGATTTCAGGATCTTAAGTATCAGCAACCACCTCTTCATGCTGGCCATATTCTGCAGGCTAGAAATAAGTCACACACTTAAAGCCACACTTAAAAGGAGGGAATTAGGCAGGGTGTGAACATTAGGGTGTGGTAATCATGGGGAACATGGTAGGGTCTATACACCACAGAGGCCACAAATAAGAAACAGTTTATTAGCAGTGCACAAATTAGAACCAGAACCAAACTCGCTCAGCATTCAGAATCATAAATAAAAACACAAATTCAGGGGCACCTGGGTGGATCAGTGGGTTAGGTCCTCTGCCTTTGGCTCAGGTCATGATCCCAGGCTTCTAAGATCCAGCTCCTACATCCAGCTCTCTGCTCAGCAGGGAGCCTACTTCCTCCTCTCTCTCTCTCTGCCTGCCTCTCTGCCTACTTGTGATCTCTGTCTGTCAAATAAATAAATAAAATCTTTAAAAAAATAAAACAAAACAAAACACAGATTCAGGAAGAAAAGAGAAACATAGAGTGGGTGAAAATCCAATTCTATTGCCATGTGGGCCTTACTTAGAGCCTGGACAAGACATGCCCATGTCTGGGCCTGCAGAGCCCTTCACACACTTCTTTTGGGCCGCATAGTGCCCCTACTCATTTATTTTTAATATTAACTTTAGTGAGGTGTAACTTACATATAGTATAATATGCCCATTTTATGTATGTAATTTGATGAGCTCTATTGTTTTCCTCCTTAAAACAATGACCATGAAAGGGTATAGAACAATTTCACCACCTTCAAAGTTATTCTGTTCTTTTGTGATCAGATTCCAGAAACTACTTTTGTTCCTTTCTTAGTTTTGCTTGTTTTATAAATCATACTGTATGTATTCTTTTTTTGCCCAGTCCAAAAAACATCATAGTTTTTTGAGACTAATTCACATTGCTGAGTTTATTTCTTTTATTGCTAAGTGGTATTTTATTTTATGGATAGTCCATAATTTGTTAATTCATCTCCCTGCTGGTGTATATTTAAGCTATTTCCAGCAGTAATGGACTCTAATGAGTAAAGTTGGTATTAATATTCTTGCTAAGGTGTTTTTGTGAACATATGATTTTATTTATTTTGATTAAATAAATATATGAGTGGGAGAGCTGAATTGTTGGCAATATATATGTATAACTTTATTAGAAACTGTCACTCATGGGGTGCCTGGGTGGCTCAGTGGGTTAAAACCTCTGCCTTAGGCTCAGGTCCTGATCCCAGGGTCCCAAGATTGAGCCCTGAATCCAGCTCTCTGCTCAGCAGGGAGACTGCTTCCTCCTCTCTCTCTACCTGCCTCTCTTCCTACTTGTGATCTCTGTCTCTGTCAAATAAATAAATAAATAAAATCTTAAAAAAAACAAAACAAAACTGTCAATCAGTCTTCCAAAGTGGTTGGTGTATTTTACACTCAACAGAAATATATCAGAATTCTAGTTGCTTTAGATCACAGTCACAATCTAGCACGATCAGTTTCTTTAATTTCAGCATTCTTGTGGATTCGAAGATGTTTACATTTGCACTTCCCTTATGTGTAATGATGTCAAGCAACTTTTTGTTGGTTTATTGCATCTTCTTTTGTTAAAGGTCTTTTGAAATCTTTTGCTTATTTTCCTTAAATTGCAATGTTTTCTTTGTATTGAGTTGAAAGACTATTTAGTATTTACATATATATTTATAAAACAGTCCTTGGCAATATATATTATAGTTATGCTTACATATTTATATATACTTATATACGTACATATACATGGTAAACATTGTAATTTTTAAAAGATATTATTTATTTGCTTGACAGAGAGAGAGAGCACAAGCAGGGGGAGAGGGAGAAGCAGGTTCTCCATTGGACAGAGAGCCCTACGTGGGCCTCGATCCTGGGGCGCTGGGTTCATGATCTGAGCTGAAGGAAGATGCTTAACAGACTGAGCCATCCAGGCACCCCTGTAATTTTCTTAAAAGTGTCTTTTCATGAAATATAATTCATCACTTTTTTTCTTTTTCATTTAGCTTTTTGTATGTGTGTGTGCATGCAAGTATGCATGTATATGTTCTTGCTAAGAAATCTTGGCTTATCCCAAGATCACAGAAACATAATCCAATTATTTTCTAGAAGCATTATTGTTTTATCTTTTATACTTAAATCTAAGATCACCTCAAAATAATTTTTATGTGTGGGACGCCTGGGTGGCTCAGTTGGTTAAGCGGCTGCCTTCGGCTCAGGTCATGATCCCAGCGTCCTGGGATCGAGTCCCACGTCAGGCTCCTTGCTTGGCGGGGAGCCTGCTTCTCCCTCTGCCTCTGCCTGCCACTCTGTCTGCCTGTGCTTGCTCTCGCTTCTCTCTCTAAGACAAATAAATAAATAAAATCTTTAAAAAAAAATAATAATTTTTATGTGGCCTGAGGTAAAAATTGAAGTTCAGTTTTTCACTACACCATTATTCAGTTTCCCAGCATCATTTGTTAAAGGGAATTTTATTTCTTATGGAATTGTTTGGTTCCTTTGTCAAAATGAACTGACCATATGTGTGTGGGTTTATCATTAGATACTGTTTTGTAATCTACTGATCTACTTGTATAAGCAAAACACAATATCATACTGACTTAATTACTGTAGCTCCATAATCATGAAATCAGACTTGTATTTGTAGAGCTAATGTTTTTGGTTCTGATATACTTCAATTTCTAAGTTTTATGCATCATGGTTTTGGTATTGTATCTAAAAGGTCTGCTCAAAAGAAGTTTATAAAAGTTTCTTCCTATGTTTTATTTATTTATTTAAGATTTTATTTATTTATTCATGAGAAACAGAGAGAGAGAGGCAGAGGCAGGCTCCCTGTGGAGCCTGGAGACCGATTTGGACTGGACCAGAGCTGAAAGGCAGATGCTTCACCTACTGAGCCACCCAGGACCCCTCCTAGTCTTTATTACAGAAGTTTTATATCTTACATCAATTTTAAGTTAATTTTTGCACATGGTATGAAATAAGAGTCTAGGGGCACCCTGGGTGGCTCAGTCCTTACGAGTCTGGCCTTCAGCTCAGGTAATGATCCCAGGGTCCTAGGATCAAACCCCATAGCGGGTTCCCTGCTCAGCAGGGAGCATGTTTCTCTTTCTCTCCCTCCCTCTGCTTGTGTTCCCTTTCTTGTTCTCTCTTTCTTTGTCAAATAAATAAGTAAAATCTAAAAAAAAAAAGAAAAAAGAAAAAAGAAAAAAGATGGGCCTAAAATGAATTTTATTCATGTGGATATCCAATTTTCCCAGCATCATTTGTTAGAAAAATGAGACATCATCTCTCCCATTGAATTGACATGATAGTTTTTTTGAAATCAGTTAACCATGAATATTAGGGCTGATTTCCGAACTTCAGTTGTGTTTCACTGATTCATATAAGCCTATCATTCTGTGAGTATCACACTATTTTGATGAATGCAGCTTTCTAGCAAGCTTTGAAATCAGGAACTGTAATTTTCCAAAATAGGGATTGCATTGAATATACAGATCATCTCTTCACCTAAAAAGATTCTTCTCTTTATGGATTTTAGTTCAGCTGGTTCTCCTTCCTTGTACAGCTCTGTGATTTTTTGAAACAGAATTTCAACAATTTTTTACTCTAATCCCAGTTATTAACAGGAGGAAATCTTGTTTTTTCAACCTGTTACTTTGTATTCATTAATGAAAGTTCTTGCAGGTTAACTCTGAAGCATGGAATAACAAAGTATCAAATAACAGTCCTCCAGGCCTGCTCTGTACCAGAAAGGTAAAAGGAAAAGCACTTTACACAAATCATGTACTAACTCCTCACAAGACCTGAAGAGGATATAATCATCTGCATTTTATTTGATGATTTGACTGAGGCAGACAGTAATTTTTTAAAAAAGATTTTATTTACTTATTCGAGAGAGAGAAAGTGAGAGACATAGCATGAGTGGGAGTGGGGGGCAGAGTGGGAGGCAGACTCCTTGCTGAGTGGGGAGTCCCTTGTGGGGTTCAATCTTGGATCCCAAGATCATAACCTGAGCTGAAGGCAGATGCTTGACGGACTGAGCCACCCAGGTGCCCTGGCAGAAATCAATTTTAAAATAGATTAGGAACATAAGATGCAAAGAATCTGGGTTTTCCTTCCTGGCAGTCCAACTCTAAGATCCTCTGCTAAAATGAGTTATATTATAGTATAAAAGCTGGAGCTGAAGAAAATCCAAAAGTAGAGGCTAATTTTAACATCTATTAATCTTAAAATATTAAGTAATCAACAATGAATCAAACTGAAGGCAAAGAGAATATTTATAAATAGAGAAGTCCAGAATCAACAGTGGAAAGCCATGTTCTTTTGAAGTTTCCAAGGGATATTTAGAAAATTTCTGAATGTTTTAATTAAATAATACTTAAATATTAAATAGACTCAAGAGAGAAACTTAATCAAAGACTTAACCATGAGAGATATGTTTAGTAACTACAAATACTGGACTAAAAAGTCTGAATGAGAGAAAAGATGGATTTAAACCTGGATGATCTCCCTGAAATTCATTTTCCATTTTGAAAATTATAGGACACGAAATGTCTGGCTGGCTAACTCAGTAAAGCCTGTGACTCTTGTCAGGGTTGTGAGTTTGAGCCTCACATTGGGCATAGAGCTCTATCTAACAATTAAGATGCTGTATATTATGTTTTGGGTTTTTCAGTTTTACTATACAACAGATAGAGTCGGTGAACACAAATTATGAAGAGGTTAAACAAGAAAAAAATGGCAAAACACTGAAAGACAATACGGCTTTATTTGCATGTTAGCAAATGAGAATTCAGCTTTCATTTTAGCATCCATTATGAGTTTTCCAGCCTACAGCAAAGACATAAGGTGTATGAATAGAAGTTAATTTGAGCTGTTTGAGGAATAACTATGGTTTTTCATCTAGACAGCGTTGAGCTCATCTATTAGCATACCCTGGTGCTTTCCTTCTTGACATTGATCACAGAATTTAAAAGAAACAAGAACTTTCCTGGACACTCAGAGATCAGCAGCCTATAGAACATAAGGTCAGAATATTCAAGGAACCACAACCAGTAACATTAGACTTGACTTTTGGTTTGTTCTTCTTTCTAGACATGGTAACTTTTCTACTGAACATTTTAGAAATCCTCATAATAACAGAATTTGTTCTAGGAAATTTTGCCAATAGTTTCATAGTGGTGGTGAACTGCATTGACTGGGTCAAGAGACAAAAGATGTCCTCAGCTGATCAAATTCTCACTGCTCCGGCGATCTCCAGAATCGGTTTGCTCTGCGTAATGTTAATAAATTGGTATGGAACTGTGTTCAATCCAGATTTATTTAGATTGGAAATAAGACTTCTGGTTCATATTGCGTGGACCGCAAGCAATCATTTTAGTGTCTGGCTTGCTACTTGCCTCAGTGTATTTTATTTGTTCAAAATAGCCAATTTCTCTAGCTTTATTTTTCTTCGCCTCAAGTGGAGAGTTAAAAGTGTAATTCTTGTGATACTGTTGGTGTCTTCGTTCTTTTTGGTTTTTCATGTTGCGGTGGTAAGCATATATGAGCTGACGAAGGAATATGAAGGAAACATCACTAGACAATCCAGATTGGTGAACATTGCACGCCTTTCAAATATGACTATATTCACGTTAGCAAACTTTGTGCCTTTTGTTATATCCCTGACATCTTTTCTGCTGTTAATCTTTTCCCTGTGGAAACATCTCAAGAAGATGCAATCTGGTGGTAAAAGATGCCAAGATCCCAGCACCAAGGTCCACATAAGAGCCATGCAGACTGTGATCTCCTTTCTCTTGCTATTAGCTGGTCACTTCCTGACTCTAATTGTCACTGTCTGGAGTTCTGAGTGGCTGCCGACCAAACTGTTCTACGTGTTTTGCCAAACTTTTGGATTTGTGTATCCTTCAAGCCACTCATTTATCCTGATCTGGGGAAACAAGAAGCTAAAACAGGTCTTTCTGTCTATTTTGTATCAGGGGAAGTACTGGCTGAAAGAACAGAAACTCTCAACTCCATAGACCAGTAAGAAGTGGCACTGTGTATATTTTGAAGGTTATTAGCACTTTATACCTCCTACTGGTTTTTCCGTAGTGTATGTAATTGAGTAATTTTTCAGAGTTTTACTTAGAAAAGTCTTACTTAAGCTTATCACTTGAAAGTATATATGTGTATGTATGAAAAATGTAAGAAAGATTGGAAATAATATACCCTTGCCAATTTTTTTCAGGTAAACAATCTAATTATGCATATTATTATAAGAAATTCCAGAGAATTATGAAGCCATGTGTATTTCAAATACATTCACAAAGGTATGATGAAATGAATGAAGATTATGCATTTTTCATAACTGACAAGTTATCTGGGATGTCATTGCTCTTTTTCATTGTAATTGCTATCACTGTGTGTTTAGATTTCATTGTTTGAATATCCAGTCTTCTGCATGGTAAGAATATTCAATTCTAAATCACGCAGTGAGGTGAATGTTTGGGGTTGATATTATTCAACCCTAAATTCTTATTTCATGGTTAATAAAGAGCAGTTAGGGCTGTGATTAAGAAAGTTGTACAAATATTGCAAGTAAATTTTATATATGTGTATAATAAACTCTACTGAAGGGTTGCTGGGGGGAAGGGGGTTGGGAAAAGGGGGGTGGGGTTGTGGACATTGGGGAGGGTGTGTGCTTTGGTGAGTGCTGTGAAGTGTGTAAACCTGGTGATTCACAGACCTATACCCCTGGGGATAAAAATATATTATATGTTTATAAAAAATAAAAAGTTAAAAAAAAAGATGAAAAGCTTAGGAAGAACTGAGTTCTACAACAGGGATAATATGAAGGAAACATGCTCATGACATCTTTTAAAAATTTTTTTTATTTTTTAAATTTCTTTTTAGTGTTCCAGAATCATTGTTTATGCACCACACCCAGTGTTCCATGCAATACGTGCCCTCCATAATACCCACCACCTGGCTCACCCAACCTCCCACTCCCCTCCCCTCTAAAACCCTCAGTTTGTTTCTCAGAGTCCACAGTCTCTCATGGTTCATCTCCCCCCTCCAATTTCCCCCAACTCCCTTCTCTTCTCCATCTCCCCATGTCCTCCATGTTATTCTTTATGTTCCATAAATAAGCGAAACTATATGATAATTGACTCTCTCTGCTTGGCTTATTTCACTCAGCATAATCTCTACCAGTCCTGTCCGTATTGTTACAAAAGTTGGGTATTCATCCTCTCTGATGGAGGCATAATATTCTGTAGTATATATGGACCATATCTTCTTTATCCAGTCATCTGTTGAAGAGTATCTTTGTTCTTTCCACAGTTTGGTGACTGTGGTCATTTCTAGTATGAACATTGGGGTACAGATGGCTCTTCTTTTCACTCCATCTGTATCTTTGGGGTAAATACCCAGTAGTGAAATTGCAGGGTCATAGGGAAGCTCTATTTTTAATTTCTTGAGGAATCTCCACACTGTTTTCCAAAGTGGCTACATCAACATGTATTCCCACCAACAGTGTAGGAGGGTTCCCCTTTCTCCACATCCTCTCCAACATATGTTGTTTACTGTCTTGTTAATTTTGGCCATTCTAACTGGTGTAAGGTGGTATCTCAATGTGGCTTTGATTTGAATCTCCCTGATGGCTAATGACGATAAACATTTTTCATGTGTCTGTTAGCCATTTGTATGTCTTCTTTGGAGAAGTATCTGCTCATATCTTCTGCCCATTTTTTGACATGATTGCCTGTTTGTGTGTGTTGAGTTTGAGGAGTTCTTTATAGATCTTGGATATCAGCCCTTTGTCTGTAGTGTGATTTGCAGATATCTTCTCCCATTCCGTGAGTTGTCTCTTTGTTTTGTTGACTGTTTCCTTTGCTGTGCAGAAGCTTTTGTTCTTGATGAAGTCCCCAAAGTTCATTTTTGCTTTTGTTTCCTTTGCCTTTGGAGACATATCTTGAAAGAAGTTGCTGTGGCTGATGTTGAAGAGGTTACTGCCTATGTTCTCCTCTAGGATTCTGATGGATTCCTGCCTCACGTTGAGGACTTTTACCCATTTCAAGTTTATATTTGTGTATGGTGTAAGAAAATGGTCAAGTTTCATTCTTCTACACATAGCTGTCCAATTTTCCCAGCACTATTTATTGAAGAGACTGTATTTTTTCCACTAGATATTTTTTCCTAGTTTGTTGAATACTATTTGACCATAAAGTTGAGCATCCATATCCGGGCTCTCTACTCTGTTCCACTGGTCTATGTGTCTTTTTTTGTGCCAGTACCATGCTGTCTTGGTGATCACAGCTTTGTAATAAAGCTTGAAATCAGGCAACGTGATGCCCTCAGTTTTATTTTTCTTTTTCAACATTTCCTTAGCAATTTGGGGTCTCTTCTGATTCCATACAAATTTTAGGATTGTTTGCTCCAGCTTTTTGAAAAATGCCAGTAGAATTTTGATCAGAATGGCATTGAAAGTATAGATTGCTCTAGGCACTATAGACATTTTAACAATGTTTATTCTTCTGATCCATGAACATGGAATTGTCTTCCATCTTTTTGTGTCTTTTCAATTTCTTTCATGACTGTTCTATAGTTCCTTGAGTACAGATCCTTTACCTCTTTGGTTAGGTTTATTCCCAGGTATCTTATGTTTCTTGGTGCTATACTAAATGGAATTGATTCTCTAATTTCCCCTTCTGTATTTTCATTGTTAGTGTATAAGAAAGCAATTGATTTCTGTACATTGATTTTGTATAAAATACCTTTTATTTCTCTTTGTTGTCTGATTGCTGTTGCTAGGACTTCTAATACTATGTTGAACAAGAGTGGTGAGAGTGGGTATCCTTGTCGTGTTCCTGATCTCAAAGGGAAGGCTGTCAGCTTTTCCTCATTGGGGATGATATTCACAGTTTTTCATAGATTTTATGAAGTTGAGGAATGTTCCCTCTATCCCTATACTTTGAAGCATTTTAATCAGGAACGGATGCTGTATCTTGCTCATGACCTCTTTTTAATGCTGTTATGAGTTTCCATAAGCAGTGAGAAAAGACTGACCATATATGAAGTTGAGATCTGATTTCAAATATTTCAGTTTTCTCTTAAACCACCTCTGGGTCTCGAATCGTCAAACAACTCAAACACCTTCCATTTTTAAGATTCTTTTAAAACTTCAGTAAAGACCTAAATACTCCCCATCAAAAAAATACTATAAGAATAGTAAAGAAATTATGGAGTATAATTCAATATACCTTTCTGCATACATTAAGTGGCACCTGTTAAGTCCATGTAAAAATTAAAGGGGGTTTCTTAAAGAGATGTTATATTATGATCTTTGAAAACGATGAAATGAGAGTATGTGAGTATGTGTTGGCATATTCAGTGATAGAGAATTCTACTGTAGTAAAGAAATATGTAAAGTTGCTCAACAACAGAATTCTGCATGACCGTTATTTCTTGGTGTTAGGCATTGTAACAATTTTCTACATCTTAAGATAAATCATCTTCACATCTGCTGTATCTGTTTATTATCTCTCTCACCTAGTGTAACATACACTTCAAAAAAGGGAAGAACTTATCTAGTGCTGACTCTTAAAACTTACAAGCCAGTCATAAAAGTGTTGATTAAGGGGGAGTTAGAGAAGAGAAGGGAGTTGGGGGAAATTGGAAGGGGAGGTGAACCATGAGAGACTATGGACTGTGAAAAACAATCTAAGGGTTTTGAAGGGGCGGGGGGTGGGAGGTCGGGGTACCAGGTGGTGGGTATTATAGAGGGCACGGATTGCATGGAGCACTGGGTGTGGTGCAAAAGTAATGAATACTCTTATGCTGAAAATAAAAAATAAATTTTAAAAAAAAGATTTAAAAAAACGTGTTGATCAAAAATGATTTTTTAGGGATGCCTGGGTGGCTCACAGAGTTAAGCATTGCCTTCCGCTCACGTCATGATCTCAGGGTCCTGGGAGGGAGCCCAGCATCATCTGGCTCCTTGCTCCACCAGGAGCCTGTTCCTCCCTCCCCATCACCCCTGCTCCTGTCTGTCTCCCTCTCTGTATCTCTCAAAAATAAATAAATAAATCTTTAAAAAATGATTTTTTTTTACTTTTACTTTTTTATTTTTTATAAACATATATTTTTATCCCCAGGGGTACAGGTCTGTGAATCACCAGGTTTACACACTTCACAGCACTCACCAAAGCACATACCCTCCCCAATGTCCATAATGAATGAATGTGTGAACTTTTTGAAAACTGGGAAACCAATGAAAATAAAATGTGTCATAAAACCTTCAGATGCCATGCATTCTCAGCTCTGGTTTCATATCTACATTTCTTAGAACAGAAGACTGGCTATCCCATATTTCCTAGGGAAACTATCACTAGAATATTGCCTTGGCATGACTATTCTATATGTGTGAAGTGGAAACAAGGTACAATGTCTGTTAGACATCTATCACAATAATTTTTAAAAAGCATATAAAAGATTTTGTACATTTGTATTTTCTTTATTGCAAATGTTATCTTTTTACATGATTTTTTTCTAGCTGGGTATTGGATACACAAAAATTGTATTTGATTTATTAAAACTGAGTTAGTAACTGTTTTACTAACTCAGCTGCCTTAGTAAAATGTTATTTTTGACATAACATTTTCTATACCCTTTCCAAATACAATTTTTATTGTATAAACTCACATAAAGTAAGTAAATAATGATTGTATATCTCATTGACTATCTTATCCTGTGGCCTCTAAAATCCAATCAAAGTCAGGGCTCAAAATGATGACATTTATTTTGGAAGGTTGAGTCTGGGACAGGAATAGGGAGAACATATGGAAATGAGACAAGAGAAGATGTAGAAGGTTGTGCTGTGTTGTGTCACTCTGGCAGCTAGCCTCTTACAATGTGTCAAGAGACAATATGGTAGTCTGCATATGGATGCACATGGCACACAATTTTTCCAAGAGGTTCCAAGGAGGAACCACATGTAGCATTAGTCCACGGAAGAGAGAGAGGAGAGGGGAATGTATCTAATCAGCTCATTCTTGTCTTCTATTTTCCATGGGCAGGGTTTACCAAAGTGGGATTAACACCTTGGTGGTCATTTTGAAAGCCACATTTCATAGCCCACAGTGTAGTGTTGCTTTCAAATCCAAAAATGGAAGAATAATCTGGCTCCAGCATGGTGCTGACCAAAAGAAGAGGAGGCAGTGAAGGGAATCTGAGAAAGCACATAGATTTGTGTTCCATGCAGTCCACCCTTGTGTGGAGTACATGTACTCACGCCCTCAAGTCATGGTGGCTTTTTGAATGTACGCCTTGCTCAGTGGCACAGGGCTTCTCATTAGAGGGGCTTCATGCTTGGTTTAACATTGTGCTCTTGTCATTTTGTTTTTCAAGCAGATGAATTAATAAAAAATTTTAAGAAATTTCTCAGAATCATGAAGCTGCTTAATTCTAATTATTCTTTCTATATTATTAGTTTCACAGTCGAGGATTCTTGCATTGCATTTACCATTATTAAGAATATATAATTTATATTTGGATACAAGTTGTATTTGCCAATATAGCTTTTAAATATGTAACACAGTACATTTTAATTTTAATGTGTAAGATTACCAAATCTTGGCTGATTGGCTAATGATAGACTTTTTTTTTTAAAGATTTTATTTATTTATTTGTCAGAGAGAGAGAGAGAGTGAGTGCACTAGAGAGCACAAGCAGGGGGAGCAGCAGGCAGATGGAGAAGCAGGTTTCCTGCTGAGCAAGGATCCTGATGTAGGACTCAAACCCAGGACCCTGGGATCATGACCTAAAGGCAGACATTTAACCAACTAAGCCACCCAGGTGTCCCTGATGATAGTCTTTTAATTGTGTATAACTTTCTGGGAGATTGGTATTTTTGTTATATTTTATCAAGTACCTCTATTTTGCTGGTGAATGGGAAACAACAGATTATAGTACAGAAATTTAGAGTAACTCCCGAATAACAAATGATTAGCATGAAATTTGAATCTGTTTATATGTTAATCAATATTGGTTGTATGACAGCAATGAAAGCTACATAGGTAAAAAATTTAGAATAAATTAAGGTCAAGGGGCAGAGTAAAGAGAGACAATCATGGTCATGTGCCCTGTGTTCAATATTGTGAAATCTTGAGTATGACAGGATCTGGTTTTTTTTACAAATGAAAAATTCTTTAAAAAAAAAAAAGATTTTATTTATTTGACAGTAAGAAGCACAACGAGAGAGGGAACAAAAACAGAGAGGATGGGAGAAAGAGAAGCAGGCTTCCCACTGAGCAGGGAACCCAATGCAGGGCTCAAACCCAGGACCCTAGAATCATCACCTGAGCCAAAGGCAGGTCAATGACTTAATGACTTAATGACTGAGCCACCCAGGCACCCCACAAATAAAAAATTCTTGACCCATGGCTTACATTCACAAAGTAAAAGCCTTTATATTTGAAATAGATTTTCTTGTCCTCTTGATGAGGATCATTCATTCATTCATCTATTTATTGAATAAATATATGCCAGACACCTTTTCTATGTGCATTTTGGAGACATTTTAATAAAAAACATTAGCTACAAAATAAAACAAAAAGTGAGCATATGTAACAGGTAGCCACTAAAAAGAGTAAGTTATGATATTTACGTGTCAGTTAACCTGCACACTTCATTACTTGTTAATACTTCACACGTGCATAATACTGTTTTTCATGTGAAGAAACTGACTTCCTGAGGTATTTCATGACTTGCCTCGTGGTGCATAAGGATGCAAGCACAGAGCTAGCATGATCCCGAATAGAGTGGGGCTCCTCCCCAAACTCAGTCAAATTATCAACAGGGACAGGCTGCTTATAGCCACATCTGGTATCTAGTGGGAAAAGCATATAAAAATATGCAAATCTGGTACTTATATTAATAATTCTTAATTTTATCTGTGATATTTAGTACCTGGTTAATGTGTCTACAAAAAGGTCATTGTATTTATTTGCTTGTTTGTTGAGTTAGAAGCCAGTTGCCTTACTAAATTGTCACATGTGCTCTTTTAAGGCTCATTCTCTTGACTTTTGCAGATAGAAAGTGATGTCATTTGCATATGATGATTATTTTACTTCTTTTTTGGATTATTTATAATAATCATTATTATTTTTGGTGTTGGCTTTTGTGATGAAACCCCCAAATTTTAGATTAACAAACATGTTAGGTATATGTATATATGATATTTTATAAAATAAAATCTTAAATATTTTGTATGTTTATAAATTTTATATATTTTATCCTATGAAAGAGTTAAACCTAAAAGAAATAAATGAAAAATGGTTGAAAATGCATGGATAAAGATATAAGAATGCAAATGGCCAAAGGACTGCTAGATGCTTTCCAGTATTTATTCTTTCCTTCTTGGTTGATGACAAAACCCTAATATTAATCTTGTGCATCATTTTTTTCTAATTTTTAAAATTTATTTTCAGCATAACAGTATTCATTGTTTTTGTACCACACCCAGTGCTCCATGCAATCCATGCCCTCTCTAATACCCACCACCTGGTACCCCGACCTCCCACCCCCGCCCCTTCAAAACCATCAGATTGTTTTTCAAAGTCCATAGTCTATCATGGTTCACCTCCCCTTCCAATTTCCCCCAACTTCCTTCTCCTCTCTATCTCCCCAGATCCTCCATGCTATTTGTTATGTGCATCTTGGTGTGCAAACTAATTTTTTTTTAACCAAAATGATTTTTTACTTTTTACCAAAATGTTAAAACCCAAAACTTTGGGTTTTGTTAGTTGATAAACTTCTAGCTAAATCACTAATATGATTTTACTCATTTATTTAGCTTTATAATATGAAACTGAGTTCTATACCAACATACCAATATACCAACCAAACACAAGTTGGTAGAGCCACACTGATATCAATGAAATAATATTTTAAGGTAAAGGTCTTCACTACTGAAATGTGAGTCAACATTTTGTTCATTTTAAAAAATTGGATTCGTTCAACTTGGTACTACATTTTTAAAAGTGCTCATACCTCTAATCATTATCTCTTGTGTACTGTTGTTTCCTTTTATTAGTTTATATATTTCTCTTTCAATAGTGATGACACCTTAAAAATTATTTTGCTTACTATTTTAAAAATTACATATTGACAAAGTCTTAAAGTGAGATTCACATATTTTCTCCCATGTTTTTAATGTACTTCAGGCCAAGTGCATGGAGGGGTCTTTGGGGTTAGCATTATGTATATAGCCCAGGGTTTGAGACTTTCCAGCAGTTCATTTTAGAATATGTTTATTTAAAATCCCTGGCAGCACCTAGATAGCTCAGTTGGTTAAGTGGCTGTCTTCAGCGAGGGTCATAGTCCCAGAATCCTGGGGTCGAGGCCCATTGTCAGTCTCCCTGTTCAGCAAGAAGATTGCTTCTCACTTCCCCTCTGCTCCTCCATCCCACACATGCTCTCTCTCTTGTTCATTCTGTTTCAAATAAATAAATAAAATCTTTAAAAATTAGGGCACCTGAGTGGCTGAGTTGGGTAGTGTTACTTCATTACAGACCTCCTCCTGTCCCCACTTTCCACTTTGAATTCATCTCTCAATCCAAACTAAAACACATCTTAACATGAGAGAAAGAGACTTTTTAAAAGCCACTTTCAATAGATTAGGGTCCTCCAGCAAGAAATGCTACATCTGTGTTTGCCTGTCTTCTTCTTCTTGTTGCTCTCCTTGTTCTTGTTCTTTTTCTTCTTCTTCTTTGAGAGGGAGAGAGCAAGAACAGTGGGGAGCAGAGGGAAAGGAGAATCTGAAGCAGGGTCCATGCTCAGCACAGTGAAGCCTGACACAGGGTCTGACATAGGGTTCGATCCCAGGACTCTGAGCTCATGACCTCAGCTGAAATCAAGAGTTGGGTGCTTAACCAACTGAGCCACCTAGGTGCCCCTTGGCTGGCTTCTTTTAGTCACTAGTAAATGTTGGCATGGGGTGAGATATTTATTTGATTTGCATGAGTCTGCTTTGATTATTTTAATCCTGTGTGTTAACATAGATTGATGGCAGCGTCCAGATTGCCTTTCAGACCCACAAATCATAATCACAAGCTACTTTCTGGCAAAAAAAAAAAAAAAAAAAAAAGAGAGAGAGAGAGAGAATAATGACAAAAATATAAGAATTTGATACTGGGATGAAAACATCAACATCTATGGTATAAGTCACTAATGATTCATAGTACTCTTAACAACAAGTTTGGGAGGAAGTAGACTTAAACTTGGGATCTTGGATAACTGGATGGACAGATAATGCCAAGAAGAAGGAAAGTTAGCTGAAAATTATATTCCCTACCTGTAATTAGCAGTCCTGTTGAAAACTGGACATGTAAAGGAAAAAACCAGAATATTGGAAGAGAAAGAACTTATTCCAGCTACTGGAAGTCTTCCTATGTTTCCTTGGAGTATTTCATAAAATATCGGGGACTATTTTATGTTGACCTTCAAGGTAACTCACTCATGACAAGGAATCGCCCAAAGGATCATACAAGTAGTTCCTAGTAGTGGTCGAGTGACCTTGAAATCTAGAGGACAAAGCTGTGACACTTCATGGAGAAACCAGTAGAATCTTTTTTTAATACTTTATTAACTATTTTTATTAACATATAATGTATTATTTGCCCCAGGAAACCAGTAGAATCTTGACAAATACCTGTTAGCAAGGATGTTCAGAATAAATAATCTCTAACTCTAGATAATACATGGAAAGACTCAGTTGACAGCTGTTGCCCAATGTCTTCAATAGTTGTACATTTTGTGAGCAGTCTCTTCCAGACTGAATAATGACTAACAATGCAATGTAGGAGGCAGAAGTTAAGCAGGATTATCCTGAAAGTGTAACTGCCTCACCTCTTCTCTAAGTAAAAAATTTAATATTCCTTCCTTAGCACTAGAAATATTATGGGTATAGGCAACCCTAGATTGACTGTATGATGATTAGAGGATAGGTAATTTGATGTCATTGTCACAGGCCATGATAGATGCTGTGATTCAGTAGAGTCCACAATCTCGAGCACCTTATGTAAACTTGATCTTGGTGACAGGCATTAGAAGAAAAACCTCCCTGAATTTATTGCATTTCTGCATGGCCATGGTCTTCCTTTCTGAGTAAAGAGCATGATTGATTAGCAAACAGCAAGACCAGGGTCAGGGCTAGAGGGAGGTATGCAAGGCAACTAGGGGGCAAAGATTAATAAGCTGCTTGGTCTCACGGTCCCTCAAGTGTATGCTCAGCACTTGACTAAATACCCCCTTAAATTTTATGCCCTAGGTGCCTCTCTTGCCTCCTTCTAAACCTGGTGCTGGCCTAAAGTCTTAGAATTTTAAAATGGTGTGTCTCTCTTGGTCAAAGGGCAAGTTGTTTAAAGATAGTTTCCTTCTCTCCCCAGAGAAATTTGCTTACATTCCAGTGTGAGGATAAGGTCTCACAGAGACCTTATCCCCAGAAGGGAAGATAGATCATCCACAGTGGTCAGAATTTATAAGATCAGAATTTCCTGATTTCAGGATTCTTCTGTTATTGCCCCTCACTGCACACACATATGATATTTGGCTGTCATCTTACCTCCCTAAGAGGATTGAAACTAGGGAATCCAGTGCTGTGATGTTCCTCTGGCTAATGCTTCTCTGAGTAACAAATAGTCTAATGTCTTCTGTACTACAAATGGCAGGCTAATTTATTAGCTTACAATAATTTTGACAATAAGGTTGGGGCAGTGGCAAAGACATGGCCTTCCAGAGAGAAGTTCAAGGGCTCTGCAGACTGATTAATAGTATTTGAGGAAGTCCATAGGAATCATTAGCTGGCATATTAACCAAACTGCGTAGCCATTTAGTCAATAAAGTATCTTCCATTTTGTTGCTTATTAATGAGTAAGATTGAGAAGTGGTTAATAGTTGAGCAAGCTGGTAGTATTGAAACAAGCCTCCCACCCAAATGGCACTTTTAGTTTTTGCTCTCTGGTATAGATAGAGGATTAAGGATTCCCCAGATCTGGTACAGACCTTTTGGTAGAACTAAAATGTTGGAAATTTATTCAGTTGAGCCATAAGCAGCCACTGAAGTGTTTGAATTCAAAAGTAAATGTGTTTTGTTACTGGCACAGAGATATTTTATCTGGATATCTCTGATCCGTTCTTCCCCTCAGCTCTGACCTCTGTTTCTTAAAGAATTTGGGTTGGGGTTGAGATTTCTCTGCTCCAAAGACCTTATGAACTCATCCAAATATGTTTCAAAATACCAAGAAGGGTAAGAATGCATACTTTCATGGCACTGTTGAGTACAGGAGCTCAAATCCCCATTCTACTCAGTTCTGGGGGACTGGAAGGAAACCTGCCAGACACAGGAGTAAACACTGGTGCTGGGGAATAGAGGATGGAGCCACAGTGGTGTGTGAAGGGACAGAAAAAGAGAAACCCTGAGTCTGCAGACTCTACAGACCCTGGGAGATGCACTGAAAAGGAGGCAGACATTAGGACAAGAGGAAAAAGAGCCTCCCTGGATGCTCTAGCCATTCTTCTCAAGCTAGCCTCATTCTCTCGCATTCCACAAATCTGCAGCCAGAAGATATCAGGACCTCCTATCATAGCCCTGAACAAGCAGATATTTTAACTCTGCTGTTCTTATGGAAAAGAAAAAAAGAGCTGACTGGGTTTGACTGGTAAGTTTTGAACAAACATTGCCTTAAAAAAAGTTGGACCTTTTGGGACTACTCAGTGTGTTTTTTTTTTTTGTTACTTTTCATCTGTATGTATAGTAGGATGTTATGTACATATATTTTTGTCTCATAAGTGCCAGAGAGAGTCATCCAGAGGAAAACTGCAAGAAGGAGAATGTGTCAGGGGGACAAACTCCCCTCCCATTTGCTGCCAGTGGGTAGATCAAGATTTAGTGTGAGTGCCTTTATTCTCTGATGTCCAAAATTTTCCTTATAAAACTTTTGGTATCAGAAAGAGAGCAAATCCTTGTATATTTTTAAAAAGAGCAATTTTCAAGAAATAAAACCATCAAACAATGCTAACTCTCAAATAATTTAGATATGGAAATGATCAGACAAAGAACACAGAACAGTTGTTACAATTATCCTCTATGGGGTAAAAGTAGACACTTTCCAAATACATGGACAGAAAATATTTTCTCAGTGGAGAAACAGAACCTATACAAAAGAATGAAATTTAAATTTTAGAACTGAAAAACATAAATCTGAAATTTAAAAATGACAGGTTTAATCAATAGCAGAAAGGAAGTGACAGAGACAAGAGTCCATGCTCTTGAGTGTGACTTAATGGAAATCATATAACCTGAAGAGCACAAGGCACAATAAGTGAAAAGAAAACAAGTAGAACTTCAAGGACATGAAGGACCATAACAAATGACTTAATGATTTTGTCATCTGAGTCCCAGAAGAAGAGGAGAAAGAAAGTGGAGCTGAAAATCTACTCAAAGAAATAATGGCTGAAAACTTTTCAAATTTGGCAATAGATATACACCTACAGGTTAATAAAGCTGAGCAAACCCCAACCAGGAGATATATATATATATATATATACATATATATATATATATATATATATATATATATATATATGAAAATCTACACTGGAAATTATTGTCAAATTTCTCATAATTAAAGATGAAGAAAAATTGTTGAAAGCAATGGGGGAGAAATAATATATTACTTATAGGGGAAAACAATCTGAATATCAGTGGAAGTATCATTAGGAACCATGAAGACTAGAGGGAGTGGCAGAGCACTTTTAAAGTATTAAAAGCAAAGAACTGTAAATCCAGGATGCTGTATCCAGTGAAAATATTCTTCAGTACTAAAGAGGAAATCAATTCCTTACATGGAAGAAAACTAAGAGCACTTGCTGCCGACAGACTTACCATAAAAGAGCAGATGGACTTACAGATACATACAAAACGTTTCATCCCAAAGTGGCAGAATACACATATTCTATGCTCATGATTGGAAGAATTTATATTGTCAAATTGTTCATATTACCCAGAACAATCTACAGACCCAAGGTAATCCTTATCAAAATTCCAATGGCATTTTTTATAGAAATAAAAAACCCCAAATTTGTAAGTAGCTGTAAAAGATCCAAAGAGTCAAAAAATCTTGAGAAAGACCAAAGCTGAAGGCTTCATGATCCCTGATTTCACATTTATATTACAAGAGTATGGTATTCAAAATAGTATAGCATTGGCATAAAAATGTACATATAGATTAGTGGAACAGGACAGAGAGTGCAGAAATAAACCCAGGCCCATATGGTCAATTAACTTATGACCAAGAAGGCAAGAATATATAATAGGGAAAGGAACATCTTTTAATAAATTTTGCTAAGCTAACTGGACAGTCACTTCCAAAAGAATGAAACTGGACCACTATCTTACCCTGTATGGAAAAATTAATTCAAAATGGATTAAAGACTTGCAT
The DNA here is from genome assembly GCF_030435805.1 of Mustela lutreola. Classification (NCBI taxonomy): domain Eukaryota; kingdom Metazoa; phylum Chordata; class Mammalia; order Carnivora; family Mustelidae; genus Mustela; species Mustela lutreola. The sequence continues at coordinate 96,309,324 of NC_081297.1, forward strand.
CTAAGACCAGACAGCATAAAACTCTTAAAAGGAAATATGGGTAATGAACTCCTTGATGTTGCTCTTAATGATATTTTCTTTTTGGATTTGACTCCAAAAGGAATGATAACAAAACCAAAAATAAACAAATGAAACTACATCAGACTAAAAATCTTCTGTACGATGAAGGAAACCATCACCAAAATATAAAGGTAATGTACAGTACCCATGCTACCGAATGGGAGAAGTTATTTGCAAAACACGTCTCCAATAAGGGGTTAATATTCAAAATACATAAAGAACTCATACAACTCAATAATAAGAACAACAACAAAAACCCAGTCCGACGCTCTAAATAAAAGGACAGAGGATATGATCAGACTTTTTTCCAAAGAAGACACCCCAATGGCCAACAGACACATGAATGATGCTCAACATCACTCAACATCAGGGAAATGTCAGTGAAAACCACAATGAAATATCACCTCACACCTGTCAGAATGGTTATATTTAAAAGGACAAGAAGTAACAAATGTTGGCAAGGATGTGGAGAAAAGGGAATCCTCAGACACCTTTGGTGGGAATCTGAAGTGGTGCAGCCACTTTAGAAAACAGTATGGGGGTTTTTCAAAACATTATAGATAGAACTACCATACAATCCAGCAATTCCACTTTCGGCTATTTATCTGAAGAAAATGAAAACACTAATTTGAAAAGACGTATGCACCAAATGTTCCTTGCAGTCTTATTTATAATAGCTGACCTATGGAAGTAGTCTAAGTGTCCATTAGTGAATGAATGTAGTCGTATTCCATCATATATGTGTACATGTATATATACCACAAGATGTGCTACTGCTTCACCATTAAACAAAAGAATGAAATCTTGTCATTTACAACAACATGAATGTACCTTGTGAATATTATGCTAAGTGAAATAAGTCAGACAGAGAAAGTGAAATACTTTATGATTTCGCTTAGAATCTATAATACAAAACAAATGAACAATCAATCTGACTTATAAGGTGCCTGCTGTCTGTGGTGATGAGGAAAACGTGCCCATAAATCTCTGACCTAAGGGATCCTCATTGGCTACGTAAGGGCACATACAAATTAAAATGAGAGGTTTAATTGTGATTGCGCCCTGAAAGAAAGTTCTCCAACACCAATCTGAGCAGCCTTGCAGGGCTGCCTCTGCAAAGGAGAGCAGCAGCCGCTGAAACCTGCACTTGGCTTTCATGGTTTTTTTTTGTTGTTGTTTTTGTTTTTTGTTTTGTTTTGTTTTTTTGTTTTTTTGTTTTTTGCTTTTTTTAATGAGGAAAGCAAGGGCAGATGCTTCCCAGCATGGGAGCGGAGAACAAAGGGATGGCAAATATACTGAAGCAGGCTTGCCCTCTCCCCTATGGGTAGGCACGCAGGGCGTCAGTCATGGGGTAAGGGAGGAGTGGGGTGTTGGGGCTCCAGTCGCTAGGTGCAGAAACGGGGTGGGGACTGAGGGTCACATCCTTCCATAGCTCCTAACTCATGCCCTGCCCCTTGGGTCTGTGGGATCCTACTTCTACCAGGCCCAAAGCCTGTGTTCCAAAGCCTGAGAACAGGAATGCTGCTGACCTGTGGGCTGCTTCCACAATCACTCCTTAGGGTTTTCAATATCTCCCAGTGTCTATGGGAGGGTAGGAGCCTCACTTCAGCGAGTTCCTGACTCCAAGTGGCAAAACTACCTCCTGTCATAAATATAAACACTAATTTTTCCTTTGTAGAGAGCCAATTAGCTAACATAGATGGTCAACCCAGGTAAACTGAGGCTAAATTGCCTGTATTCAACCACGATGCCAAGTCTCCTTACTTGAGGACTAGTTATTGTTTACCTTGAGAACATATGGACAGTATCTGTTGCACTCTATAAAAGGGTGAGACTTCTTTCTGCTTTTTTAAGTTTCCATGAGGTGTATCCGATTCTGGTTTAATAAAGTGGTTTTCTTTTTCTACTACCTTTCCTGGAGAGGTTTTTTGGGGTTTGGCAGGAGATTTTGCTTTTTTGCTTTTAACAGTTGGCCAGCCCATGTTCCTATGCTCTGCAACCCTTCTATGAGCAGCTCCCCGCCAGTGACTGAGCTGGGCAGAGAGTCAGTGGCAGGGTCACTCCCACGAGGCTTGGGACACCTCTGATGGGCTCTGTGGGCTTGCCAAGTCCCACTGGACTTCTTGAGACTCTCTTAGGACTGCTCTGCGACCAAGACCTACCTTCTTGCCTTCCCTCTCCCTCCACAGGACTCAGACTCAATGTAGCCTATAACATCTCCCTCAGCCCTCTCTTGCTCCCTTCTTGATTTTCCATGCAAGCCTTTCCCCTGCTCATTTGCTTATTTCTCAGAACAGAAGACCGAGTCACTCTGTTTTCTAGATTGGTGCTTTCTGTCTAGCTTATAACAAATCAAAAAATGTCTCTTTTTTTTTTAATTTTAAAGATTTTATTTCTTTATTTGACAGAGAGACATCACAAGTAGGCAGAGAGTCAGGCAGAGAGAGAGAGAGGAGGAAGCAGGCTCCCCGCCAAGCAGAGAGCCTGAATCGGGGCTCGATCCCAGGACACCGAGACCATGACCTGAGCCGAAGGCAGAGGCTTTAACCCACTGAGCCACCCAGGTGCTCCCAAAAATGTCTAACTCTTAAAAAAAGGTCAACAAGGGGCGCCTGGGTGGCTCAGTGGGTTGGGCCGCTGCCTTCGGCTCAGGTCGTGATCCCGGGGTCCTGGGATCGAGCCCCGCATCGGGCTCTCTGCTCAGCAGGGAGCCTGCTTCCTCCTCTCTCTCTGCCTGCCTCTCTGCCTGCTTGTGATCTCTCTCTGTCAAATAAATAAATAAAATCTTTAAAAAAAAAAAAAAAAGTCAACAAATCAAAGGTCAATGAATCAAAAAAATGTCTAACTCTTAAAGAAAATAAAAGACATTGTAAAAATATGTAAAAATCTAGCTCTGGTTTGTGTTTTTACAAACCAGGATTCAAATCCTAATGAATAGCTTTACATAGAAATTATAATCAGAATCATGGGAGCAGGTAACCTGTTATTTGCCTTGAAAATCACTAGCCTGGAACTTGAGAGACGATTTCCCAACGTTAACTAAGACTTTGGGGGTGTACTGGAGGCATTCTTTTCTTTGCCAGTGGTTATGAACGTCCAGGAAAAAGAAATGTATTGAACATTAAAGTTTTGGATCCACAAATCTGTAATTTGCAAATTACTTAATTTACAGATCAGTGAAGTACTGAAGACAGAGATTTCCTGACAGCAGTCATGGCAAGCACATTCAAGAATGTATTTACGATGATTTTTGCTGGAGAATTCATAGCGGGGCTTTTGGGAAATGGGTTCATTATATAGGTTAACTGTATTGATTGGATCAGGAGCTGGAAGTTCTTCTTGATTGACTTTATTCTTACCTGCTTAGCTATTTCCAGAATACTTCTTCTCTGTATAATAATGCTAGGCATAGGTATAGATATAATTTGTGAGGAAATATGCTACAATGACAATCAACTGATGATTTTTGAAATCCTCTGGACAGGATCGAATTATTTCTGCATAACCTGTACCGCCTGTCTCAGTGTCTTCTATTTGCTTAAGATAGCCAACTTTTCCAATCCCATTTTCTTCTGGATAAAACAGAGAACTCACAGACTGCTTCTCATTATTGTCCTTGGAGCGGTCCTCTCTTTCTGTTTGTCCCTGCTTTTTAAGGATACAGTATTTAAGAACCTGATCAAAACCTGGGTAAACCCTGACAGCAATCAGACATTGAACTTCACAGTAAGAAAATATGATTTATTAACTTCTAATATAGTCCTGAACATAATGTTCATCATCCCCTTTGGAGTGTCTCTGGCTTCCTTTATCCTTTTGATCCATTCCTTATGGAAACACACCAGGCGGATGAAGGGCACAGGTTTTGGGGATCTTATCACCAAGGCCCATGTGCGAGCCATGAAGTCTATGATTTCATTCCTACTCTTCTTCTTTATGTACTGGTTGAGCAATATTATAATATATTTGGCCTATGTCATGCTAGACAGTTTGGTGGCAAAAATGTTTGCTTATATGCTTGTATTTTCCTATCCATCTGGCCATTCATTCCTTCTGATTTTATGGAACAGCAAATTGAAACAGGATTCTCTCTGTGTCCTGAGGAAGCTGAGGTGGTGCAGGAATGTCAGGAAATCTTCAAATCCATAAAGCATGCCTGAAATGACTGTGATTTTCTGAAGAATGAAGATCGTGAATAGAACTCCATGTACCTTTCTTTTATTTCCTTCAACTTCTTTTATACTGTTCTGTGGTAGGTCCCTGAACCTTATTGGAAATATCTGTCTGGAAGAAGTTAAAAGAAAGAAGAGCTTGCTGTGTTTCCATCAGAATAATGCTGATATAATTAATAGTAAAATTAGAACATATCACCAAGACAGAGAGACACAAATAGACTTTGAGAAGACAGTAATTTACTTGTGCTTAGATTACAACTGTAAAAAAATTAAGTGTAGCAAGTCTCAGAGACAGAAAAACCCCCCAAATCATGAAATGAATATTTCAGAATTCTAACAACTTATTACCTGTGGCTGATGGCTAACCATGACTTAAAATTGTATTTGGGAAAGAATGAACATGGAATGAACTGGTATGACAAATTTTCGGCTACTATCTAAAATATGCTCCTGGAAGTCCGGTTACAGAACCCATGAGAACCCTACTATTTCTTAAATATATACCAAAGACGGTCTCAAACAAGTAAATGAGTAAGAAAGAAAACACATGACTTAGAAAATACAAGGCGTGATCACACGGCAGCACAAAATTGGAATGATATAGAGACTAGCATTGCCCTGTGCAAGGATAACACACAAACTCGTGAAGCATTCCATATGTTTTTAACTTCTTTCATTTGTACCATTCCTTCAAATAAAGTAATTTGGTATCTCCCCCCAAAAAAGATACAAAACTCAAAGTAGAGGGTACAGTAGAAGTTATTTTGTTGGGTAAAAAACACAGAAAATACAATGCAAAATAGTTTTACATTTTTCTCATTCCTCAAGTATGGTACCAGTTTTGGTACTAAGCATTACTCGTTAGTGCTGGGTTATCAGGAATCTCATGTATTGACAGAGATCACTTGCTTTCCCCACCCCCCCAGTAAAGTTTATTCCCCAATAAACTATTTTATTTATTTCACTTTTCTCTCTCTTGGTGTTTTATTTTTTAAGCAAGAGGATTTGGGTTTACTGTTTGACTTTCCATTGGTATATGAGAAAAAGAGTATTTATTTTTCAGAAATATGTTGTTTTAAAGGCCTATAGAATATATCATAGGAAAATAAATGGGGCGGAATTATTTTTTGTTGTTGTTGAGATGTAACTGACGTATAACATTGTGTAATTGAGGTGTACAGTGTGTTGGGTGGATACATTTATATATTGTCTTATGATTACCACTGTGATTCATTAGCTAATACTTCTGCCATGTTGCATGATTATGATTTATTTTTTGTGTTGAGAACAATTAAGATCTGGTCTCTTAGCAGCTTTGAAGTTTATAAGTCATGTTGTTGACTATAATGACTATGTTGCGCATTAGACCTCACAAATTTATTTATCTACTAGTTGCCAGTTTATACCATTACACAAAAATTCCCCCAAATCCTCAATCCTAGCCTCTGGTAACCACCGTTCTACTCTCTTTTTATAAATTCAGATGTTTGGGATTTCACATATAAGTAACATACAGTATTCATCTTTCTCTGTGTAATTTATCTCACTTAGCAAAATGAGTGATCACTTGCTTTTGGCTCCTTCTTTGGGAAGTTCAATTTATATATGGGGTACCGACATTTTAAGGGGGTAGAATATACAAGAAGCTTTGCCTAGGTGAGATATAAATGAAATTTATCTTTAAAAAGTTGGACTTAGGGGCGCCTGGGTGGCTCAGTGGGTTAAGCCTCTGCCTTCGGCTCGGGTCATGATCCCAGGGTCCTGGGATCGAGCCCCGCATCGGGCTCTCTGCTCAGCGGGAAGCCTGCTTCCTCCTCTCTCTCTGCCTGCCTCTCTGCCTACTGCCTACTTGTGATCTCTCTCTCTGTCAAATAAATAAATAAAATCTTAAAAAAAAAAAGTTGGACTTAATAGCATGAAAGCAGAAAGCAAATTTATTCTTTCTTATTATGGCTCCTACAACCCTTTTTGTTGAGTTATCTTTTTCCAGGATAAAACCTTAGACAGAGTCCACAGCTGCTATAGTCACTCATACATTAAGTCCAATTGAGACTAAAACCAAAACTTATATCTGTCATTTAATATCAAACTTCTCTCACTCACCTTTTTCAGATCCTACTCAAGCTTGAAAACCTGACATAGGAAAGGTTGTGTCATTGTTGAGTCTTGTTCTTCTCCCCAGTATTCATGCTGCTTTTAGTTTCTTTATGATTCCAAGAGTTGGATAGCTAGTGTCCCCTATAGCTTTCTTTTGGCTAAGGAAAGTTGTCAATCATATCAGATATTTTAATGCAGATTCATTCTTCTGTAGGTATCTATGTCTGGGATCCCCAAGGCCACCCTCATGTTTGATGACTCACAAAAATACTCAGGGAACTCAGAAGGGCTGTTATAGTGACAGTCGGGGGGGGGGGGGAAGACAGATCAACGATTGCTTGTGCTCTGTTAATTTACTCCAATACAGATATAATGCCTGAAAAGTAGCTGCAAACTGGGTGAGAGACTGTGGCTCTCTTTCATAGCAACCTAAATTAGGATTCTGGTTATGAAAATTAAAATTTTTTCTGTGTTATATGGATTAAACAGCATTTCAGTGAGCTAATGACCTTCTTCCTGAAAATTTGAAGCATCGATCTTTATTGTTGCAATTTATAAATTCCTCCAAGATATATCTAGGTGTGGAGTTTGCTTATTTGCTTTCTAAAATTTTTGTTATTATTATAATGATGAGTATTCTCCTTCTACTAAAGCCTCAAGAATGTCCTCAGTTTAGCACTTGGACTACCCTCTCAATCCAAAGTTTTATTTGGTTAGGAATTTTTTCCTATTATGTGATTATTTCTTGTCATTTATCTTTTCTCTTCTATTTTTAAAGATTTATTTATTTATTTATTTGACAGAGATCGCAAGTAGACAGAGAAGCAGGCAGAGAGAGAGGAGGAAGCAGGCTCCCTGCTGAGCAGAGAGCCCAATGCAGGGCTTGATCCCAGGACCCTGAGATCATGACCTGAGCCGAAGGCAGAGGCTTTAATCTACTGAGCCACCCTGGTGCCCCTATTTTTAAATAAGAATATGTAGACATATTATCCTATGGATCCACCAATTGTTCTTTATTTAATATTGATTTAATATTCTATGACCTCTGCATTTTCTGCACTTTCTTGAAGGTTAGTTCATTTGTTTTTTCAATTTAGCATTTCTCTTGTTTTGATTTCCCTCAATATTAATCTCTAATATCCATATGTGTGTACAACACACCTTCATGTTTCCATCCAGCAATTATAGGAATTTGATTTTATGACCTTACTCAAGGATATGCCTTAATAAGTAGAGGGAACAAGTCAGTTTTCTCTGTCCAAGTGAAAGTCACCAGTTGCCTAAAAACTAGAGCAGGGTTAGGAAACCCTGGGTCTGGTAAATATGTTAGACAAAAGCATGAAGAAATGACTGCAGAATTTTCTTAAGATAAATGGACTGCTTGTTTTTGGAAACATGGCATCCTTTACACCTTGAAAGAACCTGAGGTACTGCACTATTTTTTCTTAATTTAATTGTTTGTCTTGTCATGAACTTTATCCCTTTTTTTAACAGGACTATTTGACTTTTTCTTATTACTCTTCAGATCCCTTTATGAATTATGACTATTATCTCTTTGTGTGTTTCAAATATTGCGATATTTCCCAATAAATTATTTCTTTTTAAAAGTTTTACATATGGTATTAATTTTTATAGGATTATTTTACTATTGTATGTACAAAAATTTTCACCTCTTTTATGGTTCTGGGATTTTGTTCTTTTTTTCCCCTCACTTTTTAAATTGAAGTGTAATTAATATATAATGTTCTATTAGTTTCAGGTATACAATTTAATGATTCAGTATTTTTGTACATTACTCAGTGTTCATCTTAATAAGAGCACTCTTTTTTTTTTTTTAAAGATTTTATTTATTCATTTGTCAGAGAGAGAGCGAGCGAGAGGGAGCACAGGCAGACAGAATAGCAGGCAGAGTCAGAGGGAGAAGCAGGCTCCCTGCGGAGCAAGGAGCCCGATGTGGGACTCGTTCCCAGGACGCTGGGATCATGACCTGAGCCGAAGGCAGCTGCTTAACCAACTGAGCCACCCAGGCGTCCCAATAAGAGCACTCTTAATTCTCTTTATTTCACACATCCCCCACTCATCTCCCCCTTTCTGGAATTTTGAACTGAACTCTTAGGAAGAATTTCATATTCAATTTTTAAGAAACATTTCCCCATTTCTTTTTTTGTTTTGTTTTGGTTTTTTGTTAGCTTTTTTATATGCAAGTTTTGGCACAATTACATCTTTAATCAAACTCAAGCAGAGAGAGTCAATTATCAAACTCATTTTTAATTTTGTATATTCTGTGAGGTAGGGAATCTGACTAATTTGAATAGATGATCAATAAACTGTTTAAAGTAAAATACCTATATTTTATTATTTTTTTAAATTAAATTTAACTTTTTTTCAGTTTTCCAAGATTCATTGTTTATGCACCACACCCAGTGCTCCATGCAATACGTGCCCTCCTTAATACCCACCACCAGGCTCACCCAACCACCACCTCCCACCCCTCCAAAATCCTCTGTTTGTTTCTCAGAGTCCATAGTCTCTCATGGTTTATCTCCCCCTCTGATTTCCCCCAACTCACTTCTCTTCTCCATTTCCCAGTGTCCTCTGTTATTCCTTATGCTCCATGAGTAAGTGAAACCATATGATAATTGACTCTCTCTGTTTGACTTATTTCACTCAGCAAAATTTTCTCCAGTTCCATCCATATTGATACAAAAATTGGGGGGGCACCTGGGTGGCTCACTGGGTTAAGCCTCTGCCTTCGGCCCAGGTCATGATCTCAGGGTCCTGGGATCAAGCCCTGCATCGGGCTCTCTGCTCAGCGGGGAGCCTGATTCTCCCTCTCTCTCTGCCTGCCTCTCTGCATACTTGTGATCTCTCTCTCTGTCAAATAAATAAATAAAATCTTTAAAAATAAATTGGGTATTCATCCTTTCTGATGGAGGCGTAATAGTCCATTATATATCTGGACCATATCTCCTTTATCCATTCGTCTTTTGAAGGACATCTTGGCTCTTTCCACAGTTTGGTGACTGTGGCTTTGCTGCTATGAACACTGGGCTACATATGGCCCTTCTTTTTCACTCCATCTCTATCTTTGGAGTAAATGCCCAGTAGTGTAATTGCAGGGTCTTAGGATAAATAAAATATCTTTATGTAGTGGTAGCAAACTCTAGTGTCCACAGGAGCCAGGAATGTCTATAAATGTGTGAGCACATTGATAGTAGAGCTAATTGTGATGAACCTATGAATGAGCTCCTCGTAATTATGTTCAAATTTATGTTTTAAACAGTTACTGCCAGATCAGTCTGCCAGTGGCCTCTTACTGTCTTTTTCAATTTCTTAGCTACTGTGTAACATATACTCTTATAGAGGATTTTCAGAATCAACTTCTCAAATCCCATAAAATACACTATTGGGATTTTGACTGGACTCTCAGTGAACTTACAGATTTCTCTAAAACGTAATGTATTCCCTTTAAAGCATATAACTTACAAATTAGTTTCCTTACGCCTTCTCTAAGGTTATTCAATAACATTTCATAATTATTCTTTCCCTTAGGTATTATGCTTTTTTCTATTGACTTTATTCCTAAATCCATTTTAGTTTCCCAACTAATTTTAAATATATTTTTTGTCTTACGTTTGAGATGAGAAAAATAAAACTTTTGTTTAGAGCCATGTTGTTAAAAGGCCTGTGCAGTTTGATGAACTTGTATAGAAAGTTAAGAGTCATAACCCGGAACTAAGTTCCACCTTGTTACAACAGTGGAAATCATGGGAGTAACGACTTTGTAAGTAAAGAGATATTAAAGAGTTTTTGTCTGGAAGGAGAAGAGTACAGTTGTTCAATATTCCATTTGGTGTACATTTTAAATTATAAATTAACGACTTCTATTTTAGCTTCTAATTTAAAAAGCAAGTAACAACTGAGATTGATTAATTGATACAGAAAACAGAAAGTATGCTGATATATCATGATGGAAAACACCATGTTCCACTTTTCAATTAAATATTTTTTATTAATTAATGGTAATGCTTTGCATAGGCTGATAACAATTTGGGTTGAAAAATATGCATTGGAAAACCCAAAAATACTTACACATTTAAACTCATAATCTCACTTACTGAAGTTTCATCTAAGTAGAGAAATAATTACAGGTACTTGGGTAATCATTGTCATATTGTGAAAAAATAAAGTAGAAAAAGAGATAAAAGTACTCTCAATAAGGGATTACTTGAAATAAAAATATTATATGCCTTTGATGTAATGTTATGAAGCTATAATCAGAATAATTGTTGTGGAGAGTTTACAAAATTTACAAAAGGCCTTATCTTCTAAAGCTAGTGAATCAAAATTAGACCTCAACATTACAAAAATAGTATGATTATAACTATGTGTAATGATAAGTAAGGAATAGTTAAATATTAAAATACTGGAAGAAAATCAGTATAAATATTAATACATTATTGGTATTTTAATTTTTACCTACTTTTTACAAAAAGATTTTATTTATATGATAGAGAGAGAGAGCGAGCACATAAGCGGGGGAGCGGCAGGCAGAGGGAGAAGCAGATTCCCCTCTGAGCAGAGAGCCCTGTGTGGGGCTGGATCCCATGACCCTGAGATCATGACCTGGGTGAAGGCAGAAGCTTAACCGACTAAGCCACCCAGGTGCCTGAAATTTTTATATACTTCTAGAACTTTCTATGATTGTACTTTTTTCAATTCAGAAAATATTTATGAAATGTTTACTATTTGTCAGGTTTTGCATTTACTAAGAAGATTTTGACAGTGAAACGTTAGAATTTTTTCTTCCTTCCAAAAAATTACAGTCCAGAGAATAGTCATAATAGATCACAAAAAAATGCTATAATTAGAGAGACACAGGATGATGAAAAAGGACACCAAATCCAAGTTCAGATGATGAGGGACATTTTTCCAGAAGAAATTGTATCCAAACTATGTCTGTGGGAATCAGAAAGGAGATGAGCGCCAGGAATAAAGCATGAAAATAGGGATGCTTTCATCCTGAAAAGAATGACAGCATTTTCACCAAAGCAGAACCTCTACATACATAATGGAAAGAACTTCTACAAAAGGATAAGACTCTAAGTAAAGAGTAATGAGACTGGTCTTGCAGTCCGTGCCAAAATGATGAGGGTCTGAATCAAGATAGTAGTCATAGACTTGGTGACAAGGGGATAGATTTGAGAGCTTTTAAGATCGTAAAAATTACTGGATTTGGTAGTGAGTAAAAGTAAAATCAGGCTGGCACAGATTTCTGGCTTCTGTGAATAGATGACCTATAAAGGATTTAGAGCTATAATTTCTGGATTTGTTTGAGAAATTAAGAACTAGTCTTTGCGAATTCTCTCTAGTCTATGGAATGATTAAATCAGCACTGGACAATATAAAAGAAAGAGATTTATTTTGGATATACTGGGAAGTGGAGGGCAAAAGGGGTGTCATCCGTCCCCTATTCTTTTACACGATCTCTAGTCCTTAGGGCATGAAGTGATTAAGGTCTGTGTATCTCTCCTCTGAATGTATTTTGCTAGCAACAAACGTAATGATCAAACTGTCCTTGGATCATGTCTAGATTGTTGATGGGCCCTCCTTTATGGTAGATTTGTTTGTTCTTAGAGGTTGAAGTGGCAAGGTTTAATTAGTCCTAAAGCATCATCTAACTAGCAAACCAGCTAACTAACTAGCTGCTTGTTGCAGGACTACCTTAACATGATCTGCTTCTAGAACATCATAATCTCACAGGATCTCTTCCCTTGGGCTAGTTATGTCATTATTTGAATCTTTTCACTACTAATTCCCTTGAAAGACCAAGTCAGAAAGGTAGGGATGAGAGTGACATCTAATTACTATTGATTCAACTGCACTGAAGACATCAATAAATCAAAATATTTTTCTAATTTATTTCAAATGATCAGAACAGATATCCCTCAGGCATTTTGTATTTTAAGCAGAAATATACCCTGTAGGTAATTTTAAATATAGTAAAACATTTTTCAGAGATTTAGTTATTAATTTGAGAGAGAGGGAGATCAACATGGGAATTTCCTGGCCAGCACCAGCAAATTTACTGATAGACCCCTTTCAGTCACCTTAGGAGTGTGACCTTGCCTAAAATAATAGATTCTTTGTTAGTAATTCCCTATTTTCTGCTCCCTTTCTACCTTTAAAAACTTTTCTTTTTCTGTAGCCCTTTGTAGCTCCTCTCTACTTGTTACATAGGATGTTGTTTGATTCATGAACTGACTAATAAAGCCAATGGGATCTTAAAATTTAACTCAGTTGACTTTTTGTTATTTAACAGAGGTACCTATTTCACAATTGAGATTTGTAAATCAAATGAAGCAGTTCCTTGAGAGGAGAGAGGAATTTTTATTCAAAAGAATGAAAATTAATCTGTGCCTTTATTTACATATTAGCAAATGAGGGTCTAGTCTTTCAACCATCTCTTTACATAGGATGTTACAATTTCTAGCTGACATCTGGACCAAGACTTAAAATCTTAGCAGAGCTGGTTGGAAATGTTCAATGGCTGTTGGAGATGACTGGGATTTATAGCTAAGAGGAAGAGCCATAATAAAAAAGAAAAGTAGATATTATTGCATAATTAAACAAAACCTATATCCTAATCTAGTAAATCGTAAGGAGATTAGTCAACAAACTGAAGATCAGTTTTTTCTTTGCAACCATATCGAATACATTGGAGAAAGTTCTCATGGTTGTAACACGTGAGAAATTTAAAATAGATATTTTAAGGAATGGATTCATTAGACTCACAAATTGCATTGCTTGGATTAGAAGTAAAAAATTGTGCTTGATTGGCTTTATTCTTATTAGTTTGGCCTTTGACAGAATTAGTCAATTGTGGTTAACAATCATTGATTTGTTTTCAGTGTTGTTGTACCAGAAAATCCCTGTTCCTATGGGAAATAACCATATCCTAAACTAGTGTTTGGATATTGGCCAGCCACTTGAGCACTTGGTTAGCTACCTATCTCACTGCCTTTTTGTTTTAATCCTGAAGGTCGCCAATTTCTCTATTCACTTCCCCTTTGGCTAGAATGGAGAATTAATGAGGCAGTTTTCATCCTTCTGCTGGTATCTGTGACCTTCCTGTTCATAAGCTTTCCTTTGCCATATAGTTTTGATGTTTCTAATATCATTCCCTAAAACAACAACAAAGAGGAAGTGAAAGAGGGAGAGAGAGAAATATAACTGGGATATTCAATGTGAATAAAAATAAAAATTTAAATTATGTGATTATCTTTACTACTGGGTCTGTCGGAAGGCAGAATTCTCCCTTTATCTGCAATTTCTTCCAGCTGGACTAAGAATTAGATTTATGTGAGAGGGATTAAGAGGAGGAAAAAAAAAAAAAAGCTTTTTTTTTTTCTTCCCCCTCATTAAACTCAACAATGAAATTGAGACCTAAAGAAATTACCAAGGCAGGCAGTTTTTTATACATTTTAGACAAAGAAAAAATAAATTTGTGAAGAATTTACAGAACAAGGAAAATAGGTGTTTGGGAGTTTTAATTAGTAAGGAATTCTAAACAGAATTTGGGCTGAAGTTGTAAAGGAGTGAAAAGAGGCAAAGATTGTTTCTACAGCTTTCTCAGCTTTCAAGTCCCTATCTCCGGTGATAAGGATGTCTTTTTACTTTATTGCAGAGGGGATATTTTTTATTTAAGAGATTCATTTCTGCTTTCAGGGGAATGGAGGAGGGTCCAAGTGTTTTGGCACTGGTTTCTTAAGTAACTTTTATTTAAAATAATCAGTATACCAAAGTGGCACATTGTGGGAGTGGCCTGGCTTTGGCCCCTCCAGTTTCCTCACTCCTGTATCCCCTTGATTTTCTTTTTCTCTGTTCCTCCTTTTTTTTTTTTTTTTTGTGGAAACACACATGGAAGCACATTGAGCTCATCAGCGATTCTAGAGACCCCAGTATGAAGGCCCATTTCAGAGAGGCAAACCTAATTTTCTCTTTCTTGTGTTCTTTGTGCTATATCCGTTTGCCTTTTTCAAATTTGGGGAATATTTTTTTGCTACAGAACAAGCTGGCTTGGTTTGGATGTTTGGTGGTATGATAAGAATTCCCTATCTTTCAGGTCACACATAAGTTGTGATTTTTGGAAACAGCCAAATGAGTAAAATCTTAAAGGGAGGGCATTTTCAGCTACATTGGCCTATGAGAGAAGTCAATGAGAAGTCTGTGTAATCTTCCTTGTTTCACTGGATTCTTCCTTTTGTATATGTGCTATCTCACTGAGTGTCATTTAAATTCTTCCTAGATCTGGACAGACCTCTAAGCAATAACCAGATGAAAAAATAATAAATAAATAAATAGGAACTATCACCTCTCTGAACTGTTAGAACTTCTGTGCATGTATGTATAAGTCACCTTCCACTCATGCAGACCTAGAGAAGAAAGATGTTATTAAAAATCAAACACAAGTAATCAAAATTGAACAGGTGGGTATAGTAAGATATGGCAGAGAGACAAAGCTAAATAGAAGAAAAAATTCCAAGACCAATTGAAAATTGCTGTCATTAACACTGAGTCATTCACAAATGTTAGGAGGCGAGTATGGATCTGTGATATGAATGGTCATTCAGGGATATTAATGTCATATTAATGTGCTTTTACCTAAAGCTATTTAATTCCTCTAAATCACCACCTGGTTTCTGGAATAATCCAGATTTAGCCATTTAATTCCTGTTTTGGTAATCTTTTGCCATAAACTGTATTTGAGAGTATTTCTGTACTGATGTAACTGCAGAAATCAAATAGTTTAAAATTCATTGAGGTTGTTAAAATCCTTTCCTATCATCTGGTAACTAATGCTGGAAATGTTATTATACTAGCATATTGTACATCCTGAGGGATGTGGGGCTATCATATCTGGAATACATATCAAAATAATGCACAGGGAGTAGGAAAGGTAAGGGTAGAGTGGTCATATATTGGTAACTGATGAAAGCAGATGATTAGTACATAGGACTTATTTTTTTTTTTTAAAGATTTTATTTATTTATTTGACAGAGAGAGATCACAAGTAGGTAGAAAGGCAGGCAGAGAGAGAGAGGAGGAGGAAACAGGCTCCCTGCCGAGCAGAGAGCCCGATGTGGGACTCGATCCCAGGACCCTGAGATCATGACCTGAGCCGAAGGCAGCGGCTTAACCCACTGAGCCACCCAGGCGCCCTATACATAGGACTTATTGAATCGTCCTCTCTGCCTTTGTTTATGCTTGAAATTTTTCATAAAAAAAAGTTAAATAGAAAATAAAGAGAAAAAAAAAAGGACTAGTGTCCAAAATCTATAAAGAACTTAGCAAACTCAACACCCAAAGAACAAATAATCCAATCAGGAAATGGGCAGAGGACATGAACAGACATTTCTGCAAAGAAGACATCCAGATGGCCAACAGACACATGAAAAAGTGCTCCATATCACTCGGCATCAGGGAAATACAAATCAAAACTACAATGAGATATCACCTCACACCAGTCAGAATGGCTAAAATTAACAAGTCAGGAAATGACAGATGCTGGCAAGGATGCGGAGAAAGGGGAACCCTCCTACACTGTTGGTGGGAATGCAAGCTGGTGCAACCACTCTGGAAAACAGCATGGAGGTTCCTCAAACTGTTGAAAATAGAACTGCCTTATGACCCAGCAATTGCACTACTGGGTATTTACCCTAAAGATACAAACGTAGTGATCCGAAGGGGCACGTGCACCCAAATGTTTACAGCAGCAATGTCTATAATAGCCAAACTATGGAAAGAACCTAGATATCCATCAACAGATGAATGGATAAAGAAGAGGTGGTATATATACACAATGGAATACTATGCAGCCATCAAAAGAAATGAAATCTTGCCGTTTGCGACAACGTGGATGGAACTAGAGCGTATCATGCTTAGCGAAATAAGTCAATCAGAGAAAGACAACTATCATATGATCTCCCTGATATGAGGAAGTGGTGATGCAACATGGGGCCTTAAGTGGGTAGGAGAAGAATAAATGAAACAAGATGGGATTGGGAGGGAGACAAACCATAAGTGACTCTTAATGTCACAAAACAAACTGAGGGTTGCTGGGGGTAGGGGGGTTGGGAGAAGGGGGGTGGGGTTATGGACATTGGGGAGGGTATGTGCTTTGGTGAGTGCTGTGAAGTGTGTAAACCTGGTGATTCACAGACCTGTACCCCTGGGGATAAAAATATTTGTTTATAAAAGATAAAACAATAAAAAAAAAGAAAATGAAGAGAAATGCTCTTTGTTTACGTCTTAGTCTTTTGTTGGCATAAAACACAGATATGAAAGAGGGAAAATATAGTAAGAGGCCAATAAAACAATTTCTTGGAAATACTTGTTTTATAAGTTATGCTTAGAAAGGTAAAAGTATGAAAAAGTGGTTCGATTTTTTTTTTACCATACCTATATATTCACAATGCACAATCCTACCTGATAGTTGATCCTTAAGGAGGAATCCTCCAATAAAAATGGAACAATGTTGTTAATACAGAGAAGACCATTATATTGTACACAAAAATACAGACTTCACCACTTTCTTAAGCTATCCTCCGAAGATAAGGACATAATTGAAAAATGGTAAGATTTCTTCCTTTCTTTCTTTTTTAAAAAGATTTTCTTTATTTATTTGACACACAGAGAGAACACAAGCAGGGGGAGCAGCAGGCAGAGGGAGAGTGGGCTCCCTGCTGAACAAGGAGCCCAATGTGGGACTCAATTCCAGGATTCTGGGATTATGACCTGAGCCGAAGGCAGACGCTTAACTGATTAAGCCACCCAGGAGCCCCAAAATGGTAAGATTTCTGATTACTTTCAGATGGTGCTATAAATCTCAGAGTCAAGAAGATAGCAGTTAGTAGAAATCTTCATTTTATGTTGAAGATTTTATTCTCCAGGAGCCGCCTGCACATCACTCAAGAGCTAAGTGCTTCCCACACAGAGGGAAACAAAGGGCTGGCTGTGTAAAGCTGAGACTTTATTATGGATTTTGAGAATGAAAAAAGAGAGAAAGACAAGAGAAGAGACTCTATTTCTTAAAATATACCAGGATCAAGTTAACTAGTAGTCTTCTAAATATACTCTTAACCTGAATAAGGGAGACATTATATTTAAAGGTCTTTTGATTTATACTCCTAAAAAAAAAATCAAGGTATATTTTATTGTTTAAAATAAGCTCTAGGGGCACCTGGGTGGCGCAGTGGGTTAAGACTCTGCCTTCGGCTCACGTCATGATCTCAGCATCCTGGGATCAAGCCCCTGCATTGGGCTCTCTGCTCAGTGGGGAGCCTGCTTTCCCCTCTCTCTCTGCCTGCCTCTCTGCCTACTTGTGATCTCCCTCTCTGTCAAATAAATAAATAAAATCTTTAAAAATAATAAAGTAAGCTCTATACCCAGTGTGGGGCTTTGAACTCATGATCCTGAGACCAAGAGTCACGTTCTCTCCTGACTGAGCCAGCCAGCCAGGTACCCTGTCACACACACTTAATAAACAAGTAGAACACTTCTTTTGTCTGACAAAGTACACTTACTTGAAATCACTTATTTATTCATTTGCTTATAAGAATAAATATATATTTATATTTAAAATATATGGATGATTCATATTTTATTCAGCAGACATATTGTATAATGCAGGCTCATATTTTATTCAATGGGTTATTACCTATTACTATCATGATTTATTTTAATGCCTACATGGGTCTAGATTTGTCAAGTAAAAACCACTTCTAGTTGACTTTTGTATTCTTTTGACATGTCTCCATAATGCTTTTAGTGTTTCCTTACATTCTTGCACAGCAAAATATTTTAGGCTCATTTTGTATTTCTTCTAATTTTGCCCTGTATTTACTATTTCTCCAAGGAGTCCTGATTTCTTTTAGTGTAGAAGTGTACTTAAAAATCAGGATTTGGTAGCATACATACATACACATCCATTATTCTCTCCACGTGTCTATATATATATATAGACATATATATATAGACATATATATATATATATAGACATATATATATACACATTCATTTGTTTAATCATAAAATACATCGAAAGTAGTTTCAGATTTGCTAACACATGCCACTTGTAGAAAGAAAGAGTACTAACTACATCTCAATACTTCTTTATTGTTCATGAATGCCTATATGAAGACATACAGTAAAAAAAATCTATTCAAAGGTTATTTTGGAAAAAAAAAGTTACTTTGGTTGGTTCTCTTCTTTTTCCCCTTCTGACTATTAATTTGAAGATGTAAAGGCTGTATTTTAATTGCATTTTGCTTTAGGTTTTTTCTTCAGCCCTTGCTTTATTATCTAAAACATTATCATCAAGACTCAAAACTAAACAAAAGGCATACTGATAATAGTGTAATCCCTCTTCCATAACTTCCATTTCATTTTAAATCACTTCCTATAGGTAGTCAATTTCACTTATTTCTGGTTTCTTCTTCCTATTTGTATTTTGTTTGTTTTTCTCACTCTTTTTTTTTTATAGGAGGGTATCAGTTTCTTTTTTTTTAAATTTAATTTAATTTTTTCTCAGTGTTCCAAAATTCACTGTTTATTTTAATTATGCTGCTTAAAATGCTTTGGAAAAGCACAGAGCCCCAAACTGCGTGAAAATCAAAGAATAACCTTTGCTCCTTCATCCTCACTCAGTTCAGCGATTCACCAATGAATGGCAGGAATGACCATGGTGACTCGTAAATTGATTTAAATGTTGCACCAACTTTGGAGAATTCCTGATCTTTCCAGGGTGGTCCACAATCACTGGACTTGGGGGTGATTTCAGCAGTGGAGAGAATGGGCAGGAAACCAGGCTTTAAGGAGGTGGACAGGTTTTCAGTGTGCCCCCAAGATCAACAGGAAGGGAGCTGAGCTCAAGCCGTCTGCCCCAGGCGTGCCCCAGGCAAACCTCGGGGGCTCTCCTGGGCATCACCTCTGCCAGGGCCAGGAGCAGGGGACAGGGGTGTGTGGGCTGTCTGCTTGGATGAATGGAAGTGGTACCGGGATGGAGGGCAGGGATCTGAGATGTGTGTATCGTTGTCCTGCAGTGATGGGAGATGGGGGTTGGGGGCGTTGGGGGTGGGGGGAGGAGGGCGGGTCGCCATCTGGGATGAGCGGAGTGGGGGGCGCAGTTGGGGCTCCGGTGCTGGCAGAGGTGACAGGGCTGTCCTACCACCAGGTGACACCTCCTCAGGTCGCTGCTGTGTTGTAGGGACTGCCTCTCCTATTTGTGTTTTTGAAAAAGTAAACAAATATGGAGCCTCTGACTGGCTCGGTCTATAGGTCATGTGACTCTTGATCTCCCGGTTGTGAGCTCAAGCCCCATGTATAGAAAAGAGTTTACTTAAAATAAAAATTTAAAGAAAAAAAAAGATACATACATATTACCTTTTTCCCCATTTCTTATACGAATGGCAGTTTGCACTTTCTTTTTTTAAATTCTATAATATGTAAGAGACTGCTTCATCCGTTTGTAAAATTATTTCTTATCCTTTTTCATGGCTTCATAGTACCAGAATGGATTCAGCAACGTTCTTATGTTTATTTTGTTTCCAAGATTTTGCAATGACACACAATGCTGCTATGAGAAATCTTGTGTGTATGTGTTTACTGATTCTGACACCCAATTCCAGTGTGTTGGGGGGTGGGGGGAATAGGGAGAGAGATTTCCTATACCACCTGTACCACCCAGCTCTTCACTCAGTTCTGTCACTCTCTACCCAGAGATAGCATCAGTACCACCAGACAGACTGCCAGTCAGATGCTAATCCCAGGCTCATGTTGTTACTTGTGCTTTGACCCAACTGGTTATAAATCAGGGGTTTCCACACCCCCTTCTCCGGGTCTGTTAATCTGCTAGAATGGCTCATCAGAACTCAGGAAACCAGTTTCCTCAGCAGATTACCGGTTTATTACAAAAGACATTAGAGGATTACAAATCAAAAGTCATATGGGGGAGATAGGCAGAATGAGGTCCTGAGCAAGGAGCTTCTGTCCTTGTGTAACATGGGACCCCGCACAGTGGCACTTGGAAGCATTGTGATTCACCAGCCTGGAGCTCTCCAAGCCCCATCCTTTTTGGTGTTTTATGGAGGCTTCACTATATAGGCAAGATTGATTAAATGATTGACTTCACCTCCATTTCAATAAGAAAACTAAATGAAATAATTACATGCTCCTCTTCTCCCACACACTTAGTAGAAAAAAATATATGGGCATAGTAGTATGATACATTTCACATTTTATCAAAGAATTTGGGCATCTGATCAAAGCAGGTATTTCTGACGTAGTCCGTAGAATTCTTGTTATTATTAATATTAATAAAATTTCAGAGCACTTATATTATAGTATATATACATTATATATAATATTTTATATATAATTTATTATATATTATATAATATGCAATTATAATATATAATATATATTATTTAATATATATTAAATATATTTTAATATATTTAATATATTAAATATTTTATTTTATTTTATTTTATTTTTTTTTTTTAAAGATTTTATTTATTTATTTGACAGACAGACATCACAAGTAGGCAGAAAGGCAGGCAGAGAGAAAGGAGGAAACAGGCTCCCTGCTGAGCAGAGAGCCTGATGTGGGGCTTGATCCCAGGACCCTGGGATCATGACCTGAGCTGAAGGCAGAGGCTTTGACCCACTGAGCCACCCAGGTGCCCCTTAAATATTTTAATATATATTTAATATATATTAAATTTAACATATTAAATTAAATTAAATAATATATATTATTACATATAATTATATATTATTACATATATTGCATATATTATATATATAAATAATATATATTACATATATTACATATATATTATATGTAATTATAATATGTGATATATACTGTATATTAAATAATATATAATTATATATTTGTATATTATTTAATATATATTATATATTAAGTATATAATATATAATATATTATATTATATTAATAATATAATTGAAAATAATGTTTGAATGGAATTTTGATTTACCTTCCAAGAAGTGTCTCATCATCAAGGTCACTTGAATCTATTAATATTCTTAATTACCTATTAAAAAAGTGTTTATTAATAAACGTTATCTTTCCAAATAATGTAAGAAGCTCTCCAATGTGTTAATCACGATTTTCCAATTCCAAAGGATAGGATTCAGCATTTGGTAAACGCCTGGGGGTTCAGTGGCCCTCTTGGAAAGGTCCCAGGAACCCTGCACCCTTTCCATAAACCTTGCCCTATGCATCTCTTCCATCTAGCTGTTTCTGAGTCATATCTTTTTAAATAAATCAGTAATAGAGTAAGTAAAATGTTTCTCCACGTTCTGTGAGCTGCTCTAGTAAGTTAATCAAAATCCAAGGAGGAGGTTATGAGAATCTCTCTGATTTAGAGTTAGTTCAGAGCCCCACGTAACAGCCTGGGCTGGTGATTGGTATCTGAAGTGGGGGGCAGAGGGAGGTAGTCGTATAGGACCAAGCCTTGACCTTCTGGAATCTGACAACATCTCCTAGTAAATAGTGTGAGAATTGAATTGAATTGTAGAACTCTCGATGTCTGGAGAGTTTCTTGTTGATGGTATGGGAACCAAACTTTCTCCACACATTGAAACTGCTCTCAGAATGAATTCACCCTAGTTCTTTTTTTTTTTTTTTTTTAATTTTTTATTTTTGATAAACATATATTTTTATCCCCAGGGGTACAGGTCTGTGAATCACCAGGTTTACACACTTCACAGCACTCACCAAATCACATACCCTCCCCAATGTCCATAATCCCACCCCCTTCTCCCAAACCCCCTCCCCCCGGCAACCCTCAGTTTGTTTTGTGAGATTAAGAGTCACTTATGGTTTGTCTCCCTCCCAATCCCATCTTGTTTCATTTATTCTTCTTCTACCCACTTAAGCCTCCATGTTGTATCACCACTTCCTCATATCAGGGAGATCATATGATAGTTGTCTTTCTCTGCTTGACTTATTTCGCTAAGCATGATACGCTCTAGTTCCATCCACGTTGTTGCAAATGGCAAGATTTCATTTCTTTTGATGGCTGCATAGTATTCCATTGTGTATATATACCACATCTTCTTGATCCATTCATCTGTTGATGGACATCTAGGTTCTTTCCATAGTTTGGCTATTGTGGACATTGCTGCTATAAACATTCGGGTGCATGTGCCCCTTTGGATCACTACATTTGTATCTTTAGGGTAAATACCCAATAGTGCAATTGCTGGGTCATAGGGCAGTTCTATTTTCAACATTTTGAGGAACCTCCATGCTGTTTTCCAGAGTGGCTGCACCAGCTTGCATTCCCACCAACAGTGTAGGAGGGTTCCCCTTTCTCCGCATCCTCGCCAGCATCTGTCATTTCCAGACTTGTTGATTTTAGCCATTCTGACTGGTGTGAGGTGATATCTCATTGTGGTTTTGATTTGTATTTCCCTGATGCCGAGTGATATGGAGCACTTTTTCATGTGTCTGTTCGCCATCTGGATGTCTTCTTTGCAGAAATGTCTGTTCATGTCCTCTGCCCATTTCTTGATTGGATTATTTGTTCTTTGGGTGTTGAGTTTGCTAAGTTCTTTATAGATTCTGGACACTAGTCCTTTATCTGATATGTCGTTTGCAAATATCTTCTCCCATTCTGTCAGTTGTCTTTTGATTTTGTTAACTGTTTCCTTTGCTGTGCAAAAGCTTTTGATCTTGATGAAATCCCAGTAGTTCATTTTTTCCCTTGCTTCCCTTGCCTTTTGCGTTGTTCCTAGGAAGATGTTGCTGCGGCAGAGGTCGAAGAGGTTGCTGCCCGTGTTCTCCTCAAGGATTTTGATGGATTCCTTTCGTGCATTGAGGTCCTTCATCCATTTTGAGTCTATTTTTGTGTGTGGTGTAAGGGAATGGTCCAATTTCATTTTTCTGCATGTGGCTGTCCAATTTTCCCAGCACCATTTATTGAAAAGGCTGTCTTTTTTCCATTGGACATTCTTTCCTGCTTTGTCGAAGATTAGTTGACCATAGATTTGAGGGTCTATTTCTGGGCTCTCTATTCTGTTCCATTGATCTATGAATTCACCCTAGTTCTAAGAGCATGCCCAAATAGTATCTGATAATGTCAGAGCAGTTATAAATGTTTGTCAATAGAATAATGGTTTTCATATCAAATGTGTCAAATGAAGATCAACTGCCTTGGAAATTTTCCTGGTAGCTCAAAGTCAATTAAAAAAAATCTTCATCTGTGGCAAAATGTGTGTATAATGAGTTGGAGTCGATGTGTCTTAACTGCAGGTACTCTAATTCATATAAAAGTCAAATCATAACTTTTAGTAATGCTAACCAAAAACAAATTCTCTACTCTCCAGATTTCATTTTGATTTTTACAAAAAATCTTTATGCCATTACTGGTGATGTCCCCTTTCATTTCTGGTATTAGTAATTCGTCTCCTCTCTTTTTTTTTCTTTGTTAACCTAAGAAGTTTATCTATTTTATTTACCTTTCAAGGAAGTGGCATTTTTAAAATTGATTTTGTCCATTGATTTCCTGCTTTCAGTTTCATTGTTTTCTGCTCAAATTCTTATTTCTTTTCTTCTGCTTACTGGGTTGAATTTGCTCTTCTTTTTCTAGTTTCCTAAGGTCGAGGCTTAGATGATGATTATAGATCTTTCTTCTTGTCTAATACATGCATTCAATGCTATGTATTTCCCTCTAAGCTCTGCTTCCCCTTCATCTCCCAGATTTGATAAGTTGTGTTTTCATTTTCTTTATATTTTAAATTTCTCTTGGGATTATTTCTTTGACCCACATATTCTTTAGAAATGTGTTGTTTGTTCTCCCTGTATTTGGGGATTTTCCAGTTCCTTTCTGTTATTGATTGTTAATTCCATTCTGGTCTGAAAGCAGATGCTGTATAATTTCTACTCTTTAAACTTGTTAAGGTGTACCATGTGGCACAGAAGGCGGTCTATTTTTAAGAATGTTCCAGGTGAGCGTGAGAAGAAGGTATAATCTGCTGTTGTTGGAGGAAGTAGTCTATAGATGTCAATTATATCCTATTGAATCCAGCTATGTCCTTACTGATTTTATGCTCGCTGGATCAGTCCATTTCTATCGCAAAGTGGCAATTGCTCAGTGTTTCTATATAATTGAGTCATAATCTATTGTTCTCTTTATATTGAAACTTAAAATGTGTTTTGCCTGAATTATCAGGAAAATAACAAAAATGTGTTTATGCCTCTACTTATTCAAAGTAAGTGTCTACATTGGCTAGATTCATTTGCCACCTCTATAAACTGTTTTTCATTTATATATGTTTAAACGGTCATAAATACAACCCAAATGATGAAGTTGTAGTTGATATTTAAAAGGACGAAGTCAAATTTTTGTTTCTGTTCTGTTTCTTGTGGGTATACATTTGACACTCCGACTCCACAAGTCAGGTTAACAGATGCAAAATAGTCTCACAGGAGGATAAGTGAAATCCATGAAACAGAAACTTTCATTTGCATCTTCACAAATCGTACATAGGCATTCAGTCTGAACACATGTTCCTCAGACTCGCTAAGTTATAAATGAAACTGAGGTGGTCTCCATGAAGACATTTCCGATTCCATCACAAGGCATTTTAGGGGTATTTTTAAGTATTTATGAAATGAAATAGAAGAAAAAAATTCTTCCATCAAGCAGCTAACATTCGTCTCATTCTGAAGCAGGTAACATAAATGTAATGTAACAGAAGCAATACTAGGAATTGGCAGATATGATAAGCATACTGGAAGGCCTTCTCATTTTTATAGCAGTTAGTGAAGCAGTACTGGGAGTTCTAGGGAATGGATTTATTGGACTTGTCAACTGTGTAGACTATGTGAAGAACAAAAAGTTTTCGATGATTGGCTTTATTCTCACTGGCTTAGCTACTTCCAGAGTTTTTCTGATATTGTTAATAATTACAGATGGACTTATAAAGCTATTCTCTCCAGATATGTATTACTCTGGCAAACTAATTGATTTTATTAGTTACTCATGGATAATTATCAATCAATCAAGTATCTGGTTTGCCACCAGCCTCAGTATCTTCTATTTCCTGAAGATAGCAAATTTTTCCCACCATATTTTTCTCTGGCTGAAGGGTAGGATCAATAGGGTTCTTCACCTTCTGATGGGATCCTTGTTTATTTCATGGTTATTTACTTTTCCACAAATTGTGAGGATTATTAATGATAACAGAATGAGGAGTGGAAATACAACCTGGGACTTCAACATGCCAAAAAGTATATTCTTTACTAAGCAGATTTTGGTCAACCTAGGAGTCATTCTTCTCTTTATACTCTGCCTGGTTACATGTTTCTTGTTAATCGTTTCCCTCTGGAGACACAGCAGGCGCATGCAAATGAAGGTCACTGGACCCCGAGACCCCAGTACAGAAGCACACGTGAAAGCAATGAAAGTTTTAATATCTTTTATCTTTCTCTTCATCTTGTATTTTATAGGCATTGTCATAGAGATAGTATGTTTCAATATGCCAGAAAACAGACTACTGTTTATTTTTGGCATGACGACCGCAGCCATCTATCCCTGGGGTCACTCCCTTATCCTAATTCTAGGAAACAGCAAGCTGAAACGAGCCTCTTTGAAGGCCCTGCAGAGATGCAAGTGCTGTGAGGCCGGGACACGGCTCACAGCTGACAGACCCGCGTGGGGGCAAATGGATGTTCTAGGAGAATAATCTAGAGAAGAAGCCCCTGTAGACCTGTATTACTTGCACCACACGCACTTGCATTGACTGTAACTGTGTTATTGAACCTCGCTAAAATCGTCCATAATTATCTTGACTACATTCTAGGAAATTTTACTCTTCGAGTGATGATTCGGTGGCTTTGTCACCTTTCCGACCCTGTGATGTCTTCTTCCCACACGCCTCCTGGAGGAAAACCAGCTTGGAGACTATTTTCACTGTTAAGTTTATGATGGTGAGAATAAGCACCTAAAACAAGAGTTTGCACTGTGCTTTGCCCGACTTCCCTGAACCACTGAGAGCCTTTCACCAAGAAGACCCGTAGAAACAGAAAGCAAGACAAAGGGAATCATAATCAGCCTTGAGATTTAGAACATGGATATAAGAGTCAGAGACAGAAGTGTGTGTTTTGAGTGTGCAATTTTAATTATTTAAAAGATCACTTTTACTCTCACTGTTTAAATCTTAATTTGTGTGGAACTGGATGTGTTTGATGGGATAGAGATAGTAGTAGGTGCTTGGTAAGAAGGAGCTAGGAAGCACAGCCTACATGGGGGTCAGGGCATTAGAGCCCTGATGAAGGAGTTTTTATATTTCAAACCCACTGACTGGAGATGAAGCAGAATCACGAACCAACTGGAGCTGAGCAAAACTTCTGCTAGAGGTACAGATACAAAAGACTCAACACGGTCCCTGAGTTATGCTGAGGGACATAAGATTAAACCTGGGATGAATCAGTATGAATTAGGAGATGTTCTGCTTTAAGCTCTTACATGTATTTAAGTTCATACACACAAACTTGCACTCACAGATATATCTCAAATGCTGATTTTATTTTTTTTTTAATTTTTATTTATTTATTTATTTATTTGACAGAGAGATCACAAGTAGACAGAGAGGCAGGCAGAGAGAGAGAGAAGCAGGCTCCTTGCTGAGCAGAGAGCCCGATGCGGGGCTCGATCCCAGGACCCTGAGATCACGACCCGAGCCGAAGGCAGCGGCCTAACCCACTGAGCCACCCAGGCGCCCCTCAAATGCTGATTTTAGAAGGGAATATTTATGCCTAATCCAGAATGTGAACCAAGTAACTTATTTTGGTCACTTGCAGAAGTGCATTGATCTTATACTATGACCTGAGGTCTAGAAGATTTCTCAATATAAGTGCTTAATTCATTCAAATAGTTTTTGAACACTAACTCTGTTAAGGGATGAAGCTATAGTGCTGAACAAGAGGCCAGCATAAGGAACAAGATATTCTAGTAGAAAAGCAAATAAATAGCAAATAATAACTTAGACAATTTTATTTGTGGAGTTGTGAAAGAAAAACTGAAGGATACTAAATAAATGATCTGACTTGGTCCAGAGAAAAGAGAAGGTGCCATTGAAGTTGAAATGCTTTTGTTTCTGTTTTTGAGATCTGAATAATGCCTAAGAGTAAGGTGGGCAGAGCGGGAGAGATTTGGGGTGGGGAACATGCAAGTGCATACGTGTTGAAGCAAGAAGGAGTAGAGGGCATTGCAGGAACTGAAGGTCCAATATGACTAGCATATAGAGAGTGCAGTATGTGAAATTATTTTTTAAGAAAAACTCCAATATGGAAAAATTTGATAAATTCCTTGCAGAATTGAGAAAATATCCTGCAGAAATTGTAAATTAATATTTTCTCCACTTTATTTTATTTTATTTTTTTTCAGTGTTCCAAAATTCATTGTTTATGCACCTCACCCAGTGCTCCATGCAATATATGCCCTCCTTAATACCACCAGGCTCATCCAACCCCCCTGACCCCCTCCCCTCCAAAACCTTCAATTTGTTTCTCGAGTTCACAGTCTCTTATGGTTCGTCTCCCCCTCCGATTTCCCCCAACTCCCTTCTCCTCTCCATCTCCCATGTCCTCCATGTTATTCCTTATGCTCCACAAGTAATTGAAACCATATGATAATTGACTCTCTCTGCTTGACTTATTTCACTCAGCATAATCTCCTTTAGCTCATCCATTTTCCATATATAGTACAAATTCTGGTTGCAAATATACATATGTACAAGTCTTTCTTTTGGAAAATCTCAGAATAACAAATATTTTACATTCTCACTTCATTCAGTGTGCTTGACAGGTAAATATCCCTAATTTTAACCTTTTGCTGGACACACAGTATTTTTTCAATCGTTTTTAAGGAATTGCATTTCAAGGGTCCTGGTTAATTGATAGCATTCAATCTCACTTCTAACCTTGGAGAGGCCCAAGCTACACCCATTATCTGGCCTGTGCATGGTCCTTCAAAATGTATGAAGTTGAAAATGCCCCCCAAAACTTTACTTGCAGCATTTCTTTTCTTCTCAAAATTTGCAGTATCTCACTATTTTTGGCATCTGAAGATATTTAAAAAATTTTTTCCTGGCAACTAAGCCATACACTTAATGTAATTCTGAAGACTTGTTTTTCCTTATTTTTGTGTATTTGAACTGGAAGTATTTCTCTAGACATCTTGTTTGGCATACTCTTGAAAGCAAAAGTTGTTTTTTATTTTAATTTTTAAAAATTTTTAATTTTAATTTTTTTGCATTTTTTTGTTTTTCTGTGTGTTTTTTTGGATTTTCTTTTCTTTCTTTATTCCTCCTCCTCCTCTCCTCCTCCCCCTTCTCCTCATTCTTTTTTGTAAATACATCCAAAGCTGTATTTTCTGCCTCAATATTTTTTAGATACATTCTGCAGTGTCGACACATAGTTCTTATATTTTTTAATCAGCTCGAAGAGTTTTAAAATATTCCTTGTAATTTCCATTTAAGAGTTAACAATAATTTTCTAGTTAGAAGAGGTTTATAAAGGAAGTTTTGCATTGATATTTCACGGAAGTGAGGTCAGGCAACATACTTATATGATACTTGGCCTAGAATAAGATATATTTGGCTTAATATATGATCTGTTTTGGTGAATGGACCATGTTTTCAAAAAAGGAGTTTGATGGTGTTCAAGTGAAATTTACATACATGAGATAAACCATATTAGTGATATGGCTTCTCTATTATCTGTGTTTTTTATTTGTTAATTTGCGATAGTTAATATACATTCATTCACAATTACCGAATGATTGATAATTCTTTTATTTGTAGCTGCATTTAACTTGAAGCAATATTTTAATAATTGTGTTTGTGTTCATGGTCATTACTTTATTATTATTATTATTATTATTTTAATTTCTTTTCAGTGTAACAGAATTCATTGTTTATGCACCATACCCAGTGCTCCATGTAATACGTGCCCTCCATAATACCCACCACCAGGCTCACCCGACTTCCCACCCCATGGTCATCACTTTTATTATTAATTTTACTTATATTAAAAATACTGCTTGGCACACATGTAGTTTTTTGCTCTAACTTTTCTTTTGTCCATGTTAAAAATCACTAATTTTGTTACTTTGCTTCATATTTGATTACTACGTGTTTTCTATCTGTATATTTTCAACATTTCTATACTTTTCTTTTATTGTCTCTTGTGGGAAACAAATAACTGATTTTTGATGCTTTAATATTAGAATCTCAAAATTATGGTCATCAAGTGAACCCTTTTATACTTACTGTAACTGCAATTATATTAATTTTTTATCTTCCCATTTCTTCTTTTTTTTCAGTTTTTCATCCTTTCTTCTAGTTTTCTTTCCCTCCTTTCCTATGCTCTAGTGATACTAGTTTCATGTGCTGGTCTAAAAATATCTTTACCTTCATGTCCTCTGGTCAGTTGGTTAAGCATCCGACTCTTGATTTCAGCTCAGGTCATGATCGCAGGGTTGTGAGATTGAGCTCAGCATCAAGCTCCCCACTTAAGATTCTCTCTCTCCCTCTCCCTCTCCTCCTCCCCACTCACTCATGAATTCTCTCCCTCAAAAAATAAAATCAAATAAAAATCTTCACCCCAAGTAAAATTGAAGTTTAGCTTATCTACTTCTAGTCTTTCCTATGTGCATATTTTTATGGTCTGAGGTTTCCAATTTCAAAACTTATGTTTTCATTTAAAATGTCTTTTTATTATGGTAAAATATATACAACAAAAAAATACACTCTTAACTGTTTTAAGTGTACAATTCTGTCACGTTAACTATATTCACAATGCTGTGCAGTCTTGAAAAGATTCTTCTCCTAATAAGTTGTTTTAACATCTTTGTTAAAAATCAATTTACCATATGTGTATGGGTTTATTTCATGACTTTCAACTCTATTGTGTTGGTACATGTGTCTATCTTTATGCCAGTACCATACAGTCGACTACCGTAGCTTTGTAGTACGTCTTAGAAAACAGTAAGTGTTGAGTCTTCCGACTTTGTTCTTTTTTTAAAAAATTATTTAGATATTCAGTATCCCTTGTAATTCCATATGAACTTGAGGATCAGTTTTTCTGTTTCTGAGAAAAAAAAAATCTGGGAATTTCTGGTAGGTATTTCACTGAATCTATACATCACTTTGGGTAGTGTTGGCATCCTAACAATATTGTCTTCTTATCCATGAATCTCTGTCTTATCTTTCTATTTATTTGTGTCTTCTTTAATTTCTTTCAGCAATACTTCATAGTTTTTAGTGTATAATACTCTTGCTTCCTTGGTTAAATTTATTTCTAGGCATTTTATTCTTTTGTATGCTATTGTAAATGGAACTATTTTTTATATTTACTTTTAAGATTGTTTATTGTAGTGGTATATGAAACAGCATATTTTGTGTGTATACCCTCCAACTAGAGTTTTAAGATTTATTTTCCTAGTAAACTGATGTTCACCACAACTTTACATAGATTTCCATCATAAACTTTATAAAATTCCTTACTAAATTTAACTCCACATATGTTGTATGGCTTTCTTCTCACTCTGCTTCAGTTTTTGCTAATGCATCCTCCAAAAAACTTCTTTGAAAAAAGGTCTGTGTGTTGTAAACATTCTGAAACCTATATACCTGAGAATATTTTCATTTAACTTGCACATTTAATTGAGTCATCAAATAGAAATAAACATTCCTTTGTGTTTACATGGATATACTGTTAGTTTCATTTTATTTATGCCATTGTGAAGGAAACAAAAGAGAAACCTGTTGTATCAGTATCAGAATATGTAATTAGCATTAATACTGAATGAATAAAAGAACAAAAAACTGAATAAGAAAAAACTTACTAACTCCATTGTTAGTTTATACATCTTCAGTAAATAATAAATAAATTGTTGAACCATCACTATTATATTGCCATATTAGATTTCATATAACTATCATGAGCCTTGGAATTTGTACAAACATAGGGAATTATAATTATGATGCATCAAGAAAGGCTCTATAGCAAAACAATTTGATAAAGGTGTCATGATTTTTTTGAATTGACAAGAAATTCAATAATAATATCTAATATAAGACTTCATTAATCATAACTTCTATGAGGTAGATATTATTTTTAGCCATGTTTTACACATGAAAAGAGTTGAACACAAATGTCATCAAAATTTTGATATTAACTAATTGGTACTAGTGAGTTATTTTGCTCAGAAAATTAGTTACAGAAACTACTTCTTGACACTAATAACTA
This sequence comes from Mustela lutreola, assembly GCF_030435805.1. Taxonomy (NCBI): domain Eukaryota; kingdom Metazoa; phylum Chordata; class Mammalia; order Carnivora; family Mustelidae; genus Mustela; species Mustela lutreola. Next base: position 96,341,007 of record NC_081297.1, read on the forward strand.
TACTTTAACAAGTATGCAAAGGACATAATTCACAAAATTTTTTACTTTAAATATTCTTTCAGTTCATAAATTCTTAAAAAACTTTGGTCAATGCCTTTCAATATGAAACAGCAATAAAGGATTTTCTGACCAAATTATTTTGAATAAAGGTGAAATAAATGAGACTCTTTTGATTTTTTTTCCATTCTGTTCTGTTTATATTCTGTTCTTAGAACATACATATAACTTCTCTATAGAAGAGTTTCTTGGGGTGCCTGGGTGACTCAGTGGGTCAAAGCCTCTGCCTTCAGCTCCAGGTCATGATCCCAGAGTCCTGGGATGGAGCCCGGCATTGGGCTCTCTGCTCAGTGGGGAGCCTGCTTCCCCGCCCCTTCTCTCTCTGACTGCGTTTCTGTCTACTTGTGATCTCTGTCTGTTAAAGAAAGAAAGAAAGAAAGAAAGAAGAGTTTCTCAATGAATAAAAATCTATTGTATTTAATTTTAGTTTTTCCCAAATTCTAATCTTTGGTTAAATCTACTCTCTTTTTAGCCACAGTATATAAATTTACAATGTTTTTGTAATATCTTTTTTTTTTTAAGATTTTATTTATTTATTTGACACAGAGAGAGATCACAAGTTGGCAGATGGGAGGCAGAGAGAGAGGGGGAAGTAGGCTCCCTGCTGAGCAGAGAGTCTGATGTGGGGCTTGATCCCAGGACTCTGAGATCACCACCCGAGCTGAAGGCAGAGGCTTAACCCACTGAGCCACCCAAGCGCCCCTGTTTTTATAGTATCTTATATTTCCTAAAATATTTCTGAAAGACGTTCACTAGAGGGTATTATGCTTAGCAAAATAAGTCAGACAAAGAAAGACAAATGTATGATTTCACTCATATGTGTAATTTAAGAAACAAAACAGGTGAACATAGTGGAAGGAAGAGAAAAATAAAATAGGATGAAAAAAAAGAGAGGGAAAAAAACCCATAAAAGACTCCTAACTATAGGGAACAAATTGAGGGTTATTGGAGAGGATACAGGTGGGGGATGGAGTATCTGGGTGATGGGTATTAAGGAGGGGACTTGATGCGATGAGCACTGAGTTTTGTCTGAAACTGATGAATCACTGGATTCTATCTCTGAAACTAATAATATAGTATATATTAATTAAATTGAACTTAAATAAAAATTTTTATAAAGCAGGTCATAATAAACAAACAGTTGGATCTCTGAAGAGAAAAAACAAAATAAAGAAATGAGCTAATACTTAAAAAGAACATTCAAGAAAGCTTTTTAAAAGTAAATTATTTGAAAAAATAAGATAAATAAAATAAATTACTTGAAGTCATATGTTGGAATGACAACATATATGGGAAAACTGATCCAGAAAGGTCAGTTTAGGAACATATGCTACTAATCACTGTAGGCTTTAAATGTGAAGATAAATGTTTCTGAGTTGACAGGCAAATATATACACTTTAATCTATCTGGATTTCTTTAAATTCCGTGTATTTTCATTTCATTCACTTAAATAAACATTCTTCTGAGGACATAATAGTCTTCACTAGTCTGTCAAAGTAGTCCATGGTACAAAAAAGTTTAAGACTCCCTGAGTTCAAACAAAAAAGGTAAAGTGAACTGTCAGAAAAATGGATGAGAACATCAGGTTTTTGTGATAATTTACCATGAATTGCTGTGGACATGGTGAAGGATTTGGAGTGGAGAGGGAGATGAAATCAGCAAGTGATTCAATTTATGAGTTGTCTAAAAATAGGACCAGTATGGCAGCATTCTATTATTTTTCTTTTTTAAGATTGATTTATTCATTTGAGAGACGGAGAGGACATAGAGGGGGAGAGACAGAGGGAGAGGGAGAAGAAGACTCCCTACTGAGCAGGGAGCCCAACGTGTGGCTGTATCCCAGGACCTGGAGATCATGACCTGACCTGAAGGCAGATGCTTAATAGTCTGAGCCACCCAGGTGCCCCAGCATTATGTTCCTGATACATGTAGAAAGTATAGTCATTTGCCTGACTTGTCCATAAATAATCAGGAGCAAAACTAAGGGGAAAATATCAACAGAAAATGCAATATTCTAAAGAATGGTAAACAGTATTTCAACAAAGAAAAGAAAATACATTTAAAGAAACATCTGCCTACATAAGTTTGTATTTGATCACTTCTGATAATAAGAAATGAGAGAAATAACCCAGGCTAATACGTTGAACCCAGATTCTACCAAGGGGCAGTTATATCAATACACTGACCCAGATGCAGTGTTATAATCTATCCTCTTTGGTCTAAACTTTATACGGTCCATTCTCACATGTATTCTTGGAGGGTCTGCCAGTATAAACGAGTGAAATCTTGCAGTTCTTTTGGAGTAAGAGATGTTTTCCCCTTTTGTCAGACTTTGTAAACACCTTCCACCTTTTCCTGCCCCCATTGCCTGGAACATGCTGCGTATGACTTTGATTATGGGTCTAGAGACAAAAATAGTGATTGAGGTGGATCTTAAGGAAAATAAACATCACTTTGCATGCTAACTTTCCCAGGTGAGGCTACTACATGGTTTTCAAACAAAGCAAGGCTGATTCCCTCTGACATGGGAGGGTGGACTGCTTCCACCAGAAAGGAAATTTGAGATTCTCACGTTTATTGATCCAGGTGTACCTTGATCTCCTCATTCCCAGTTTTAAGGTCCTACTCTTTTCCCATCATTGCTCTAAATTTCATTTGATGAAACATGATGAGTCTGTGACTACATCTTATATAGGAATTCTCTTATGTACACAGTTAACTTTTAGAGCTGACTTACCACTGTAAAGAAATGAATCTTTCAGGGCCACCATAGATCTCTGGTTTTCAGACTGTCATGAGTTGAAAATGTAAAATCTCCAGTTGTCATCAGTTCTCCTTATGCAGTTAGAAATAACTACGCCACTCACCATCCTTTTAGTCATTTCTAATGCATTAAAAGTCAAGAGCAGTAGCCACTTGGTCTGCAAATACATAAGGGAGATTATTTCAGTAAAGGTGGCCTCTCAAGCAGGGGTACAAGATGGATTACCAAATCAATATTATTGAAACAAGTGGATACCCATCTTGATTCCATTAATCAAGTTGGATCCACAGTTGACAATATAGCCATGTATATATTGCCAAATTACTTTTACAATTTTTTTATTGTGAAGAAAAAGCAAACCATGAAAGTAACAGAGAAAATATCAGAAAATTTCAATGGAGAAATTTTCTAACAATAACTCAAAATCCAGAACCTATAAACAACTGATAAATATAATTATATGAAATTTGAAAACTTCTGCTTGCATTTTATAAAATACAAGAAAAAACTAAAGACAAATGACAAAGTGGGGAAATACTGTCAATACAAATATGCTAATTTCTCTAACATAGAAACACCACAGGAATTTATAAAAAGGTAGAAAAATGAGCAAAAATATAAACAGTCTAACAAAAAAAAATTCAAATGGCTTTTAAATATATGAAATGATACTTGACTCCTAACTCACCTAATGGGTGAGATTCTTCCTCTGCAGTCCCGATACTCAGTGTCTTTTGTCACGAATATTCTTAAAACGCATGTGCAAATGATGTTGGATGTTTGCTAAGATCATCACCTCAAGTCCTTTCTCTCTGACAGAGTAGCTTCTCCAGTCAGAGCAAAGTCTAGAAATCACCAGCATACATGTTAAGTTGTTGAACTATTAAAGTCTGTACGGGAGAACATTAATATAGCTTGGTTTATTGTTTTCTGGATTTAGATGCTATGTGCTTTAAATCGTGAAAAGTATACAGATAAAAAAAGTATACAAATAGTAAAAATGTGATTCAATATGTTTTGTCTTTGAAATTGGTATTCATTATCATAAAAGCATTATAAGGGATTATTACAAGGAAGATTGTACTCAGATTCTAATGTAAGCTACATACAAATACATATTCTGAGGTCAAATTCTGAGTAATAACAGACACAACTGGAATATCTTCAATGCTCAGACTTCTTTATCATAGGGTGAAAGAACTGGAAAGTCAAGTAAGAAAATTGAAAACCACTGCTTCCTTACCTGAGTTATCCTAATTAATGAGGTGAATACATGGCTACAAGGCTGAAATTAGTCATGTTAACTGTCTACACTCTAAATTCACAATTATTTTTCAGCTCCAAAGCATCCTTTTGCATCAAATGAACCATAATTTGGGGGTACTTTGTAAGTCATCAGAGATAGTAATGCTGCCACATCTCCAAATTAAATAGTATCCATATTTTCCAAGTAATTATTTTTTTTTCTTGAAGTTCCTGGTCAAAAGCTTAAATTCAACAACTCCAAAATACACAGAGCATAAAATAAGGAAGATTTTGCAAATCCAAGAAATGAGATCCATTCCTATTTGCATCTTGGAGACTTTCAAGCATCACTGCACATGAAAGACATTACTGGCCAATCAATGAAGTCTTTAGGCAGTTCTCACTGGAGCAGAACTGGCAATCTCACTGACCTGGATCAAAGCTGACAAAGAGGACAGAAGAGACAACTGCAGCATGACCTAAGTGACAGACATATACACCCTTCTTCACCGGTCAGCTGAAAGCCAATTCATCCTCAGTGATATCCCAAATCAGATCTCTCTGTTGACATGCTAAGTACAATGGAGGTAATATATACCATCTTGATCGCTGGTGAACTGACAATAGGAGTTTGGGGAAATGGATTTATTGTACTGGTTAACTGTACTGGCTGGATCAAAAGGAGAGATATTTCCATGATAGACGTCATCTTGGTGAGCTTAGCCTTCTCCAGAATCTGTTTGTTGTGTGTGATATCTTTAGATGGCCTTCTTATATGCATCTCTCCAGATACATATGCCAATAGCAAGTTAACGAGCATTGTGGATGTTTTCTGGACACTTAGCAATCATTCAAGTGTCTGGTTTACTTCTTGCCTCAGCATCTTCTATTTACTGAAGATAGTCAATATATCCCACCCACTTTTCCTCTGGCTGAAACTAAAGATTAACAGAATCATCCTGGGGATTTTTCTGATGTCCTTCCTTAGCTGTATAATCATTAGTGTTTCAATGAATGAGGACTTCTGGGATCCCTTCAAAGTCAATCATAAAGGGGCGCCTGGGTGGCTCAGTGGGTTAAGCCGCTGCCTTTGGCTCAGGTCATGATCTCAGAGTCCTGGGATCGAGTCCCGCATCGGGCTCTCTGCTCAGCGGAGAGCCTGCTTCCCTCTCTCTCTCTCTGCCTGCCTCTCCATCTACTTGTGATTTCTCTCTGTCAAATAAATAAATAAAATCTTAAAAAAAAAAAAAAAAGTCAATCATAAGGAAAACACAACTTAAGGAACTGAAAGTGAGTAAAATCCCAAGTGCTTTCAAACTGCTTTTCCTGAACCTGGGGGTTATCATTCCCTTTGTTCTTTGCCTAACCTCGTTTCTCTTATTACTTTTCTCTCTAATTAGACACACCAAGCAGAGAAAACTTTATGCCACAGGGTCCAGAGACCCCAGCACAGAGGCCCACATGAGGGCCATAAAGGCACTGATCATCTTTCTGCTTCTCTTCCTTATGTACTATGCAGTCTTTATTATACTAACCTCTAGCTTACTGATTCCTCAGGGAGAATTAGTGGTGATGTTTGGTAGTGCTATAGCTGTCATTTTTCCATCAAGCCATTCATTCATCCTGATAATGGGGAACAGCAAACTGAGGAAGGCTTTTCTGAAAGTGCTAAGGGTTGTGAAAAGTTTGCACAGAGGAAGAAAACCTTTTGTTCTGCAGAGAATCCTGAATACAAGGGGAAAGAAATCAACAAAAGATCCTCTCCCTTCTCCCAATTAATTACATTCAGTTTTTATAGATGCTATTAAAAATCATTAATATCTATATCTATCGTTATCCTAAATTTTCCTTTGTGTTCCTTCACATTTCTGTCTTAACTTTAAATCAAATGTTATCGAGCCACGTATATTTCTTTGCCTTTGCAAGAAAAAAATGAATACAAACCCCATGCTAACATTTCATATCATTGCCTAAATGCAAAGAGATTCTACTTCTTTCTGTCTGGTAAAGGTCTTGAACTCCAAAAGTAGAATTTTAGGCAAATAGGGTGCGGAGCAGAGATTTTAGAATATATCAGTCCTTCCTATAAAATCAATCATGTAAAACCTGTCTACTTTGTGCTGGAAGTCAGTACTTACCTTTTCTGCCCTGTCTTCTCCATTTCAAAATGGTTTATCCTCATGTGGAGGGAGAAAGGACACTCTGGTGAGATTCTCCCTAGGGTGAAATACAATGGTAAAAAAGAGGGGTGATCTCAAGGAAAGGTTGACCAGGAAAGGGGACAAGGGGACAAAGGGTGTACACTTAGAAATATGCATATTGAAACCACCCTAGCCAGTTTTAGGAGTCAGTTCTCAAAGATTTTTTGGAATGTTTTCTTTCTTTTCTTTTTTTTTTTTTTACTCAAGAATCTTTGACATGTCTTTTTTTTTCTTTAGCATCATTCTCTCTTCTTTTTTGTTTATTGTAACATTTTAAAGACAACTGGGTTTCCTTAAATTATTAATTTCATGCTTTCTTATTACACACTATGCATGCATAAGAAATAGGAAAAATAGTACATATGTTTCTTACATTATAGAAATACCTAAACACAGTTAGAAGAACCTTAGTTTATGTGATTTGTATTACCTAGGTTTAAATTTATTGTGGGTTGGTTTTCCCAAGAAAGAATAAATCAATTTAATAGTAGAATTAGTCCTATTCCCTGGAAATATAATTCAGTAAATATTTTCTTAAAAGTGATTGCTCCATCTAGAGAAATGACTATAATTTAGAATGTGAGATTATAAATCTTATAAAAGGGTTTGGTTGTAAATAGAATAATTTAAAATATGTTTTCTTAATTTTACATGAAAATGTTCCTTATCCAAGAGATGACATTTCAGGAAGTGAATTGTCATGGACAGCATTTCCTGTATTAAATAAAACTAAACATAGCAAATCCTTATCTAGCATCTTTCACATTTTGAGAAAAAAATGTTTAGTAAATATCGCCATGTGCCTGTCTCATAACAGTCATTTATAATTCGATTTGTAACACAGCCTTCGTTAATTAACCACTTATATGAAAACAAAATTATTATCCTCTGACTGAAAGTTAATTTTCTACAACTGACTGTACTGATCATTTCCAAAATCAAAATTAATTTCCACTAGGGAAGCTGACTTTTGATTAATTTATAAATATGGTGAAGAAAATGTACTTTCATTTACACATTGTGATTTTTATAGAATACATGCTTTTGTTTGCTTTCTGTGGCTCTGTATTCAAAATTCAATTTGACAGATCAAAGTACACAAAACTTAAGAGCAAGAAGCTTGTTGCAAATTCATGAAATACAATCTCTTTTAATTTGTATGAGAGCAGTTTCAACCCAGCATTTCCCTTATCACACACTAAAGGGTGATGGCTGTAATTTGCCCGAGATCAAAGCTAGTCAAACTGTTTGGAGCAACCATTTGGTTTAGTCCTCATGAATGGAGAAGCAATTCTATTTCAAAAGAAAGCCGCTTACTTCTAGAATTATATCAAAGTCAAAATAATGGATGAGATGATGTCTGTCTGCAGTGATATTGGAGATCGGGGTGTTCTCCCTACCAACATGCTCAGTATGGAAGACAACATCTTTGTGATCATTATAGCTGAAGAATTCATAATAGGAATGTTGGGGAATGTATATATTGGACTAGTAAACTGGGATTGACTGGATTCAGAAGAAAAAGATCTCCTCAGTTGACTATATCCTCACCAGTCTAGCCATCTCCAGAATTTGTTTGCTCTGTATATTGATACTAAATGTCATCATAATGATATGCTACCCAGATTTTTATGAAAATGATAAACTACAGACATTCATTAGTATCTTCTGGACACTCACCAACTACCTAAGTACGTGGTTTGCCACCTGCCTCAACGTCTTCTATTTGCTCAAGATAGCCAATTTCTCCCATCTGTTTTTTCTCTGGCTAAAGCGAAGAATAGACAGAGTGATTCATTGGATTCTGCTGGGTTGTTTGGCCATTTCGTCTTTGATCAGCCTTATACTAGCAATGACACCAGATTATGATCATGAGTTTCATAAAATTGTAAATCCTAAAAGAAACTGCACTGAAATGTTCAATGTGAGTAAAAGTCAGTTCTTCCACTCATTGATTCTCTTCAACCTGTTGGCAGTTGTCCCATGTACTGTGTCATTGATCTCATTTTTCCTTTTAGTTATGTCCCTATAGAGACATATCAAGCAAATGAAACTCAACGTTACAGGCTGCAGAGACCCTAGCACAGAGGCCCATGTGGGAGCCATGAAAACTATGACTTCATTTCTCTTCCTCCTTTTTGTATACTATGGGGCTTCTCTTTTGGCGACTTTTAGCTAGCTTATGAAAGAAAGGAAGTTAGTTGTGATGTTAGGAGAAATGATAGCAATTCTCTATCCTTCTGGTCGTTCACTTATTTTAATTATTAGAAATAACAAGCTGAGGCAGGCATCTATCAGGATGCTGAGATATGGGAGAACATTCTGCATGTTGTAAAATCTAAGCTTTATAAATGGATTTTGCTAATAAAAAATACATTTTCATTTTTTCCAGTTATCCTGTTTATTTTGGGTACATATCTTTATTTAAGTGTTCTTGAGACCTGTTAGCACATGAATGTATATATCTCTTTGTGTACAGTTCAGATTCTTATCTTCAGATGCCCTTTCCTCCAAGAGTGTGAGAGCTCACACTTCCCTTGTTGCCTTCTTACTGCAGATATTAGGCATGTACTGCCTAGTTAAGTTCCTTTAAGATTTTACATAGGCCCATGATAAAGAGCACTGAATCGCACTAATTGCATTTTCATTTTTTCCCTATCATACACTTCTTTCATTGCTGGGCCTTAATTTTGCTTCCTTCATGGCTCTGTCAGGTCACTCCCCTTTGGCTTATTAACTAGGAATTCAGATCTCCCCTGTTTCACCTCTGGTTCAGTGTCCCAATTATGTATCTGTCTCCTCCCAAGTGAGTGATGCTCTAGGTGGTCTCCTAGATAGTATTTTCTGGTTGACCTTATTCTGGCACCTCCTGTTGATTTTCCTTGAAATTCAATGTCCTTACAAACAACTTGCTGCTCAGGCAGCAATAGGATAGGAACAGATTCCATCCCAGTATCTCTCTCTATGGCCAATCCTAAGTGCTCTTCACAATCCGGATAAAAGAATGGGACAATTAATTTTGATCAGACTGTTTTATTCAGCCTCTTTTCTTAAAAAAAGACCTGCAGGGGTTCTTTTCACTCAGGACATTAGAAAAGCAATTAATTGGGAAGAAATTAACATACATTATGGAATAACTACATGCTATCACTAAAAGAATAATGTATGCCATAACACTTATAGAGTAGATTACAAAAAAAAAAAAAATAAGTGAATAAGAGTCACTACCAAAATGTTGTTCTACTGTGAACTACTCACTAGAGTAGTGTTGGAACACTTGATCTGGCATGTCTAAGTTCATGTCTGTCTGATAATGGCTATGCATTTCAGGTACCACCCTTTGCTATTTCAAATTCTGGACTATTTCAATCTACTCATTTTGTTTTGTTGTAACTAAAATATTAACTACCTGAAGGTTATCAATTTGTCTTCATATAATGATGTGAAATTCACTGTGAAAAGTCCTGAAATTTACAGTCATCAGTACATAAACTTCATCAACCATATTTCTAATATCCTAGCATTTAAGTTGCTATTTATTGTACAAGACAGGAGAATTGATATTCTTCTAATGGAATATATTAGTACATTCTACAAAATACCTCTTAATCCTACACTTACATTCTTCTGCAAGTTTAGATGAAAGAAGTGTTTTGTAAGATTAGTACTTCTGGGAAGACTTTCCTATGTTAGTGTGAAGTCCTTCCTTCCATGTTTAGTTTTCTGTATCTTCAAGGTTTGAAGCGCCTCCACTGACCACCAAAGTTCAAAGTAGTTCAAGTAGTAAGGGTTCAAAGCAGTAAGTTCAAAGTAGTAAGGTGACAAAACATTCTCTTGCAAATTTTTGTTGGGTTTTCTTTTCTACTTTTTAAAAAAAAATTGTAGTAGGGTATTTAATATGAGATCTGCACTTTCAACAGATTTTTAAGTGTACAATATAATGTTGTTAACTATAGGCACAATATTGTAAACCATATCTCTAAAATAAATTTATCTTGTGTAACTGAAACTTGATGCTCGTTGAATAATAACTCTGCCTTCTTAACTCCCCTCAGGCCCTGGCAACCACTATTTTATTCTTTGCTTTGATGACCTGACAATCCTAGATACCTATATAAGTGGAATTGGGCAATATTTATCCTTCTGTAATTAGCTTATTTAACTTGGCATAATGTCCTCCAAGCCCACCCAGGTTTTTGCATATTTCAGAATTTTCTTCTTTCTAAGACTGAATGATATTCCATTGTCTGTATATAACACATTTTCTTTATTCATTCATATGCCAGTGAGCAATTCGGCTCTTTCTACATTTAGTTGTTGTGCAGGACACTGCAATGAACAGGGCTAATATCACTTTGAGATCTTGATTTCGATTCTTTTAGATAAATAACCAGATTTGGGGGATGCTGGTTCATGTGGTAGTTATATTTTTAATCCTTTGACGAACTTTCATCCTGTTTCCATAGTAGCTGCACCCTAATTTATATGCTATACAACACAAGTATGCAGAAAATCTATACTTACCTGAAAAACAACAAAGAACAAAAACATATCCTCAAATTTATTTGAGTAAAGGTATCATAGTTACAGAGACCTTTTATTTACCAGGATACTAAGGAGAAGAAAATGATATGCCTGGGTCAGGGATCATTTCCAAGATCAGAGGAAAGCAGTCATCTGTGAACCTAGCTACATAATGAGACAAAAATCAAAGCTGAATCTTGGGAATTCTGAAGGTTTGTCCTTTAAAGAAGGATGGAAAGATACATGTAGCCAAAGAAAGTATCATCACCCTAGAATTATTCTACGGAAATTCTATATAGCAAAGTGTTTCTCAGTAACTCTAAATTAGAGAAGCTACTTCAAAATAGGAGTAGCTTGTAAGAATGAGGTAAACTTAATCATCTGTCTCTTCCCTTATAGTTTAGAAAGGCTAATGATCTAGATTCTCAGATGCAGTTTGGCAAAGCAGAGGGTGTAGAATAGATAAAAACACAGAATTTTAATCTCTTCTCTCATGTGTGCACTGCTCTTGAGAACATTTTAAATATAAAGATAATCAATACTCCATTAGGGCTCCTTCGTCTTGTTATATATTACATCACAAACCAAATGACCATTAAATTGATTTGACTAAGAAGACAATGCGTTATTTTAAAAGATCTTGTGCATGTAACTCTTCATCTGAACAACCAAGATAAATGAGCTAAAATGTTTTTTAGACCCAGATAATCTATATTTAGTGTTAATCTTTTAGAACCTCCGAAAATGTACAGTTCTCAATGCTAACCCAAACTTTGGATTTTTAGCAGTAATCAATATTATCATTTAGGAAAATGAAGATTCCTCTACAAATTTCGATTTTGGCCTGTTTTGTAATAACCAGAAAATCCTTGGAGTTTAGATTTGCCAGATAAAATACAGAACACCCAATTAAATTTGAATTTTAGTACTTCCTGGAAGTACTAATTTCATGCAATTTGGGACATACACTTAAAAAAATCATTTATTTTATTTTATTTTAATTTATTTTTTCAGTGAAAGATCATTTATTGTTTCTTTGAAATTCAGGTTTAACTGGGTGTCCTGTATTTTTATTTGCTAAATCTAGCAGCCCTATTGAGGTTACTAGTATGTGTCCCAGATTAATGAATCCAAAATTTGCAAAACATAGTCTTGCAAAACACAGACAATGCAGGACCATGAAAAGGAACAGGTCTAATTTGCATCCTAAAATGTAGCTCAGCCTAAATTTAACCATATGTGGAAAAGTAAGGCCTGCCGATCCCAGTTTTACATACAGGTGACACAGGCAGTGGCCAGGACAGGGATTGCCAACCACATTTGCTTCTCAATACTAATTAGGATTTAATGATGATAGCTACAGTCTTCATTTTTCACTCCAGTCTCCACCACAAGGCAGACTACAATAAGAGAGGCAAAGGAAATTAGAGCAAAATCGAGAAGTAGGTGTACCTATCAAACTACATCAGTTCAGCTTGAAACCAGTTGGGTTTTTTTCTGTATTTTACCATGCCGGATAAAGTGGAAACTACCTTAATGCTCATAGCAGCTGGAGAGTTTTCAATGGGGATTTTAGGGAATGCATTCATTGGATTAGTAAACTGCATGGGCTGGATCAAGAATAGGAAGATCACCTCCATTGATTTAATCCTCACAAGTCTGGCCATATCCAGAATTTGTCTATTATGTATAATACTATTAGATTGTTTCATATTGGTGCTGTATCCAGATGTATATACTGCCGGTAAACAAATGAGAATCATTGACTTCTTCTGGACACTAACCAACCATTTAAGTGTCTGGTTTGCCACCTGCCTCAGCATTTTCTATTTCCTCAAGATTGCAAACTTTTACCATCCCCTTTTCCTCTGGATGAAGTGGAGAATTGACAGCATGATTCCTAGGATCCTGCTGGGGTGCTTGGCCCTCTCTGCATTTATTAGCCTTGTTGTGACTGAGAATTTGAATGATGATTTCAGGTATTGTGTTAAGACAAAGAGGAAAGCAAACGTAACTGTGAGATGCAGAGTAAATAAAGCTCAGTATGCTTCCATCAAGATTTGCCTCAACCTGTTAACGCTCCTCCCTTTTTCTGCATCCCTGATCTCATTTCTCCTCTTGATCCTCTCCCTCTGGAGACATAACAGGCAGATGAAGGTCAGTGCCACCCGGTGCAGAGACTTCAACATAGAAGCCCACGTGGGAGCCATGAAAGCTGTCATCTCCTTTCTCCTCCTTTTCATTGCCTACTATTTGGCCTTTCTCGTAGCTACCTCTAGCTACTTTATGCCAGAAACTGAATTAGCAGTGATCATTGGTGAGTTAATAGCTCTAATCTATCCCTCAAGCCATTCATTTATCCTAATTCTGGGGAGCAAAAAACTAAGACAGACATCACTAACAGTGCTATGGAAAGTAAAGTATATTCTGAACAGAAGAAATTTTTAACACCATGAACAGATCTGAAGGCCCAACTATCATTTACTAGGACGAAGGAAGACATGATGTTTCTTAGTTGTCTTTGGTTCTTGCATTAATGTTGGTTTCATATGGTTAATTGTGCTTAAATGTATTTACTATATCTATAATTGTAACTTGGGAAATCTCACATAGATCAGATTTTGCCTCTTTTTCTTAGTCTCTTTCTTCTCTCTCTCTCTCTCCTCCCTTTCAGAGTTTTTTCTTTAAACATGTTTTGGAACATATAAAAGTTAATATCTTAATATTAACTGTCAGAGGAGAGAATATTTCCATAGTTAGTTCTAAATCATTTCTCTAGATGCAAAATTGTACAACTAATTCAGAACAACTGTAATAGTATCTAGTTGTTATTTGCATCCCTATGAAAAGCAGCTCACTCATCCCCATGGTCCTAGTTAGGTTTTCTCCACAGACCATCCAACTAGACTCCACCTTTGAAAAAAGTTCAATATGGTGACAGTTCTTAATCAAATGTTATGCAAGTCTGTGAATGTGGCAGAAAATAATACTGATTATAATCATGGTTTAAATATGTATTGTAATTAAAGTAAATATTGTCACAAGTTCAAAAATTATTTTGGGACAATAGATCAATGAAAGAAAGATACTCTGTAAGTGTGAGAGAAGGAGAGTTTATATAGAAAGTTTCTATAAAACAAAGTTGGCCAAAGAAGGAACTTACTGATTGATTATTGAAGTACATTTCTCCATAAAAGAACATACAGAATTGCTTTTAGCAGACAAAGATTGTACCAGACACTGATTGTCAAGATACCCGTATAAGATAAGACCGTCAATCAAAAACTAATGCACTGAAATGATAAAACATCAAAACTGTCAACGAGGACATTGATTCAATACAGATCACCACTACATGCCAGGAGAATACTACTTGGATTATACATATATTATTTATGAAATAACTCTTTGGGAAATTCCAGAAAAAGCATATCATTTATGTTGCAGAAAGGATATTTTGCAGTGATTAACTATGTTACTAACTAGCCTAGAATAGCCATAATCTTTGTGTGGAGAAAAAATGTTTGTAAATATTCTCATCAATAAATTTGGCAAAAATAAAAATTAATTCTACATTAGTTTCATATGTTAATTTTTCTTATCTGAATCTGAGTGTGCAAGATACATGTTGATTAAAAGGATAAATTTTAAAAGAATTATATTGAGTCCTTTGTAAGTTAAAGAGATAGCAGAAAATTGGAAGCATACACTGAAGCTTACATTCTTTTCAATATAGTCTTAAAGAATACCTGTCCCACCTCCCACATATGCAAAGGCCAATATATTTGGATTTACTAGGCATGGGAACGAAGGAAAAAAAAAACAAAACCCTGGGGGCTAAGAGAAATCTTGGAAAATCCATGTTTGATGTTTTCATGTTGTAGACTTGAGAATTTTGATAATTTACTTACATAAGAAACATTAACACCTTAACATTCAACTTCTCTGTAAACAGCAGCCAGGCAAAGGATACTAACAGGGAAAGAGAAGCTGTATTAGAAATCTCTTATTGTACATAATTCTACTTACTGACATATTTAGGATGAAAGTGATGTAACCAAATGGCTTATCTTCTGAGATTATATTAATTCTGAGGAGTTAGGCAACAATGATAACTTAGGGTTGAAAGAAGACTTGTATTATTCTTTGATTCTGTTTGGAGTACAGTTTTCCAGGTTTACTCTAAGAGAATGTAGCAAACAGTTTACAGAGAATGCAGGCAAATTCCTTCTTGTTTTTATTCCTTGTATAGTAACTAAACATACACTCACAAACTGAATATCTGAGTGTTATACACAATATTTCATGCTGTAAATACAGATGAAATGTGACAAAATCCAAAAACATGGTGGAAGACAGATAATGATCATGTAAACAAACTCAGAGTTATAAGTCATGATTGATACAGCTTAGAATAACTGGAGAAGAGGAAGGGAGGAGTCAAGATGGCAGAGAAGTAGCAGGCTGAGACTACTTCAGCTAGCAGGAGATCAGCTAGATAGCTTATTTAAAGATTGCAAACACCTACAAATCCAACGGGAGATCGAAGATAAGAAGAACAGCAATTCTAGAAACAGAAAATCAACCTCTCTCTGAAAGGTAGGACTGGC
This sequence comes from Mustela lutreola, assembly GCF_030435805.1. Lineage (NCBI taxonomy): Eukaryota > Metazoa > Chordata > Mammalia > Carnivora > Mustelidae > Mustela > Mustela lutreola. Next base: position 96,356,409 of record NC_081297.1, read on the forward strand.
GGAGAAATGAATCCAAAGCGACAGGAAGATAGACTGCGGGGGGAGGGGCCGGCTCCCGGCAAGCGGCGGAGCAACAGAGCACAAAATCAGGACATTTAAAAGTCTGTTCCGCTGAGGGATATCGCTCCAGAGGCTAAACCGAGGTGAAGCCCACGCGGGGTCAGTGTGGCCTCAGGTCCCGCAGGGTCACAGAAGGATGGGGGGTGTCTGAGCGTCGCAGAGCTTGCAGGTATTAGAATGGGGAAGCTGGCTACAGAGACAGAGCAGAGGAGTGAGCTCTCAGCTCGGGGTTACCTTGAACCAGTTGCAGGCTCGGTGAGCTTGGAGCAGGGCTAGCCAATAGGATTCAACAGTACATTAAAAGGATTATTCACCATGACCAAGTGAGATTTATTCCAGGGCTGCAAGGTTGGTTCAACAACCCCAAATCAATCAATGTGATACAACACATTAATAAAAGAAAGAACAAGAACCATCTGATACTCTCAATAGATGCTGAAAAAGCATTTAACAAAGTACAGCATCCCTTCCTGATCAAAACGCTTAGAAGCGTAGGGATAGAGGGCACATACCTCAATATTATCAAAGCCATCTATGAAAAACCCACCGCAAATATCATTCTCAATGGAGAAAAACTGAAAGCTTTTCTGCTAAAGTCAGGAACACGGCAGAGATGTCCATTATCACCACTGCTATTCAACATAGTACTAGAAGTCCTAGCCTCAGCAATCAGACAACAAAAGGAAATTAAAGGCATCCAAATTGGCAAAGAAGAAGTCAAACTATCACTCTTCACAGATGATATGATACTATATGTGGAAAACCCAAAAGACTCCACTCCAAAACTGCTAGAACTTGTACAGGAATTCAGTAAAATGTCAGGATACAAAGTCAATGCACAGAAATCAGTTGCATGTCTCTACACCAACAACAAGACAGAAGAAGGAGAAATTAAGGAGTCAATCCCATTTACAATTGCACGCAAAACTATAAGATACCTAAGAATAAACCTAACCAAAGAGGCAAAGAATCTATACTCAGAACACCATAAAGTACTCATGAAAGAAATTGAGGAAGACACAAAGAAATGGAAAAATGTTCCTTGCTCCTGGATTGGAAGAATAAATATTGTGAAAATGTCTATGCTACCTAAAGCAATCTACACATTTAATGCAATTCCTATCAAAATACCATCCATTTTTTTCCCAAAGAAATGGAACAAATAATCCTAAAATTTATATGGAGCCAGAAAAGACCTCGAATAGCCTAAGAAATATTGAAAAAGAAAGCCAAAGTTGGTGGCATCACAATTCCGGACTTCAAGCTCTATTACAAAGCTGTCATCATCAAGACAGCATGGTACTGGCACAAAAACAGACACATAGATCAATGGAACAGAATAGAGAGCCCAGAAATAGAACCTCAACTCTAAGGTCAACTCATCTTCGACAAAGCAGGAAAGAATGTCCAATGGAAAAAAGACAGCCTCTTCAATAAATGGTGTTGGGAAAATTGGATAACCACATGCAGAAAAATGAAGTTGGACTATTTCCTTATACCACAGAGAAAATAGACTCAAAATGGATGAAGGAGCTCAATGTGTGAAAGGAATCCATCAAAATCCTTGAGGAGAACACAGGCAGCAACCTCTTCGACCTCAGCTGCAGCAACATCTTCCTAGGAACATCACCAAAGGCAAGGGAAGCAAGGGCAAAAATGAACTACTGGGATTTTATCAAGATCAAAAGCTTTTGCACACCAAAGGAAACGGTTAACAAAACCAAAAGACAACTGACAGAATGGGAGAAGATATTTGCAAACGACATATCAGATAAAGGGCTAGTGTCCAAAATCTATGAAGAACTTAGCAAACTCAACACCCAAAGAATAAATAATCCAATCAAGAAATGGGCAGAAGACATGAATAAACATTTCTGCAAAGAAGACATCCAGATGGCCAACAGACACATGAAAAAGTGCTCAGCATCACTCGGCATCAGGGAAATGCAAATCAAAACCACAATGAGATACCACCTCACACCAGTCAGAATGGCTAAAATTAACAAGTCAGGAAATGACAGATGCTGGCGAGGATGCGGAGAAAGGGGAACCCTCCTACACTGATAGTGGGAATGCAAGCTGGTGCAACCACTCTGGAAAACAACATGGAGGTTCCTCAAAATGTTGAAAATAGAACTACCCTATGACCAGCAATTGCACTACTGGGTATTTACCCTAAAGATACAAATGTAGTGATCCGAAGGGGCATGTGCACCCAAATATTTATAGCAGCAATGTCTACAATAGCTAAACTATGGAAAGAACCTAGATGTCCATCCACAGATGAATGGATAAAGAAGATGTGGTATACACACACACACACACACACACACACACACACTGGAATACTATGCAGCCATCAAAAGAAATGAAATCTTGCCATTTGCGACAACGTTGATGGAACTAGAGGGTATCATGCTAGCGAAATAAGGCAATTGGAGAAAGACAACTATCATATGATCTCCCTGATATGAGGAAGTGGAGATGCGACATGAGGGGTTAAGGGGGTAGGAGAAGAATCATTGAAACAAGATGGGATTGGGAGGGAGACAAACCATAAGTGACTCTTAATTTCACAAAAAACTGAGGGTTGCTGAGGGGAGGGGGGTTGGGAGAAGGGTGGTTCTGTTATGGACATTGGGGAGGGTATGTGCTATGGTGAGTGCTGTGAAGTGTGTAAACCTGGCGATTCACAGACCTGTACCCCTGGGGATAAAAATATATGTTTATAAAAATAAAAAATTTAAAAAAAAAAAAAAAAAGAAAAAAAAAAAAAAGAATAAATGGAGAAGAGGAAGAGCTTTATAGAGCATAGTTAGAATAGACCTACCTGAGAAACAGATTTCATACTAAAACTTGAATCACAAATACAATCCAGCCATGTGCCATCCTGGACAAATAAATCTCTCAAAAAGATGGCACTGCAAGTGCAAGTACCCCCAGGAGCAAATGTTTGAGAAGGGAAATAAGATCTGAGTGACCAGAGCATAGTGAGGAAGTAGTGACTGGCAAGATCATAAAAAAGCCTTTTAGGGGCACCTGGGTGGCTCAGTGGGTTAAAGCCTCTGCCTTTGGCTCAGGTCATGATCCCAGGGTCTTGGGATTGAGCCCCGCATTGGGCTCTCTGCTCAGCGGGAAGCCTGCTTCTTCCTCTCTCTCTCTTTGCCTACCTCTCTGCCTACTTGTGATCTTTGTCATATAAGGAAATAAAATCTTTTTTTTTTTAAAAAAAAAAAGCATTTTAAGTAATGAGAGGGAATTTAGATTTAAGTGCCATGAGAAAACATCAAAAGAATTGAAACCACGTGAAATACAATTTGATTTATATGTAGATTTAAATTTACTTTGGATATAAAAGAATGGAAGCACTATGTACTATGTGTTGGAATGGGCAAGAGGACAATTAAGGGGACCAGCTAATAAGTTATAGTGTAGTAAGTGGTCCTTCTGAGAAATCACAGCGGCTCAGATTTGGATGGTGGTAATAAAGTTAAAACATTTTTTTTCAAGATTTATTTATTTATTTGAGGGGGGGTGCAGAAGGAGAGAGTATCCAAGCAGATTTCTGCTGAGTATAGAGCATGTAGCAGGGCTCAATCTCACAATCCCTGAGATCATGACCTAAGCCAAAACCAAGAATCACACAGTTAAATGAATGAGCCCCCCAGACACCACTAGAATTAGGACATTTTAAAAAGATGAATTCTGTATATTATATAGGTAAAGCTGATAGGTCTTATTATTCGGTTAGATAAAGCGAAGGAATTGAAGAAGAAGAAGAATCGGAAAGTACATCATTTTACTTTAACAATTCTGACTATACAACTACCTAAGATTGAGTGGAAAATGTTAAGGGGGTTGGGAGAACAATAATCAAAAATTCTTTTTTTTAACATATTACGTTTAGAAGATCTAGGAAATAACCAGGTGGAAATGTCAAATAGATAACTGAGTATCTGAATCTTTCACTAAAGATTAAAATAAGAGATATATATTTAGGAGTCATTAACATAAAAAAAGGATTACCTAAAAGCTTTCTAGAGGAGTGACAGTAGATTTGAACCCTGAGATATTCAAATCTTTAGAAGGTAAATTGGAGAGAGGCCACAGCAAAAGAAAAAAGTAGAGCCTGTAGGAAGGTAAGAAAAAAAGCAATGAAATGTCTGGTTGACTAGAAATAAGAGATGTCATTGTGTTAGGCAGAGGGGGAGATCAGCTTTCAAATGCTGCTGAGGAAAACAGTGAAATTGATATAACAAAAAAAAAACTTTGGATCTTGCAACACGGATGGTATTGGGGCAGAAGCTGGGTTCAGGGGGAATTAATTAAGAGAAAGCAGAGTGATGGGAAATGCATCATTTCCTAATGAGTTTTATTATTAAGGATAGTAAAGAACGGAGCATGGGTTTTTTTTTTTTTTAATTTTTTCCATTGGTTTTGTTTTTCAGTGGGATGATACAGTGAGTGCATGCAAACTAAGACACTCAAAGAGAGGAGGATAATAATATAGGAGAGGGATAATAATGGCTGGAGCTATTATGTTACAATAATTATCCCTGACATTAAACAGTGGAACCCTCATACCTGAGAGAGGGATATTTAGGTGGGTGAACCTGAAACTATGAAACCATTAAATTTCCTGGAACCTCTAGGGCCACCAAGAGCAAACCCCTACAACCTACAAGCACAGGAGAGCCATTGCACTCCTGAAAACTGTTTAATTAACTCAATGTGAAGGAAGGAAACACTTATTCTTCTCAAGATATGTCCTACGACTCCTCATTTCTTCAGGAAAAAGTATCAACACAGCCCAATATGGTAAGTACAATTTCCATTCTAAAAAAAATCCAGAAACAAACAAATAGAAAAAAACAAGCTAATACTCTCACATACTGCTAACAAATCAGCAGAAATAAGAAAACATGCTGGAGATGGGTCTTGAGGGTGATGGATCAAAAGGTTCTCTATATTTAAGCTGGGTATGGAGAATTTATGGAGCCAGGGGCCCTCAATAATGACTCATATTCTGGCAAGGGCACATAAATCCAGCCCTAATGTGCTGTTGGAAGAGCTCTATGAATGTTGGACACAATGCTGGCCTCATATACAAGGTAGACTTGCTGCAATTCCCCAATTATAGAATTAAAAAGGATCAGACAGTTCACGGAGATGGTAATGTCAGCAAGGATTCCTACAGAAGACATAAGAAACCACCTCTTATTCCCCAGGAGATCCCTGAAGAGATCTTCTTCACTGAGGCAACCATAGATGCTTTGCTGAGGGGAACACCCGCATCACTGAAAGCCCTTGATGGCCTATTGTCTGTAGACCAGAGCTGGCTGATGGGAGAAGCTGCCAGGAACCTGGGTTCCAGGTTTCCATGAGAACACTGGAATTGTCTCTGGGAGCACTGAACTATCATCAGCGCTTCGAGCAACAAGGTCAGCCAGAGTGCTAGTCACCGTGTACTCAGCTGGACGAATCTGTGATCAATGCCAAGGAAAATGGTGAACCTAGGATTCTGAGAGATAGACAGTTGAGTAAAGTGCTTCTTGCACTAGGTAGGAAAAAAAATGGTAAGAAGCTTTTGTAATAGAGAAACACTATTGCTTCTCAAGCTTCCAACTCTCAGTCACTTCACCTTACTGACTGAAGAGAGGCTGTATCTTACCGAGGAATAACCTTGTCAGGTTTTCATGGTACACGTTTTCCAAATTCCATCCTGCCCAAAGAGAATTGCACTCACTTGGCAGAGTCATAGTGAACTGGAGAAAAAACGTCAGTTAGCTATGTAGAGAGATTTTCAATAGCAGATATGACTGGACAGTAACAACTGAACAACAGCAATGCCATCATGAGCTTCCTGGGGGAGTGGGAGTCTAGGTGGGACAAATCCTTCAGTGGTTCCTGTGGGTCTACACACCCACCCTGAAGTTATCTACTGTGTTCTCAAGAATAAAATTGGGATAGATGTTTTTAGCATCTGTCAGGATGCAGACCTGACATTTCTTAAGTTTTGGGTAAAGATCAGAGCTGGGACTACTACCCTGCTTGCATGATAAAGAGAAAGCTTCTAATTTTTTCTTGAGTCTTCACCCCAGTGACTTTCCAATGATTCAACCCCCAGGTTTATATGGCTTCATATATTTTTCACTGTGAAATATATCCATAGATAGGATAGTCACATTTCTTTAGAAATTATATGGCAAGCCTATGAGGGTACTGAGATTGCCAGCAGGCAGAGAAGAATTTTGCTTCCAAAGAGGAGGTCAGTTCTAGGACTGATTTCAGACGTGAATATGGCAGGGGGTTTGGGAATCGACAGATTTAAACATGTTTCCATTGTGTCTGTTTTCCTGACCTGTAAATTCTTCACTAGCACTAGTACTAAGAGCAAACTACTTATACTCTTGCTAGAAATGTTCACTAGAACCTTCTTTATCCTCACCGAATTTTATTGTCAGCCTTTGGGTCCACTGGCATTCACATGCATGAGTGTCCACAGGTGTCATCCAATTTGGACACTCAGAAAAACAAGAACCTCAAGGTAAAGCACAGTTCCTAGGCTGTCTCTATGGAGCCCACCACCTGAGGGATGTTTCCTGTCAAATCTCTTTCTGCTGCTCTTCACTCAGATGCTTCTGAGGTGGATGGAAAAAATGTATTGTCATTAGTCCAAGTATCTCCCTTCAATTAAAAATTCTCACCAGATTCTTTGGCTAGAGTTGCTGTAACAAAGGACTACAAAGTGATTGGTTTAAAGGACAGAAATTTATTTCCTCACAGTTCTGGACACTAGAAGTCTAAGAACAAGCTTTTGGTGCAGTCTGAGGGCTCTCAGGAAGAAGCTCTTCCAGGCTTTGCTCTTAGCTTCTGCTGGTTTCCTAGCAGTCTTTGGTGCTCCTTAGTTTCTGCCACATTTCCCTAATCTCTGCCTTGAGCATCACTTGCCCTTCTCCCTGTGTACATCTGTGTGTCCTCATTTTCCCTATTCATTTCTATGTTCTTATGGTCCCTTTTCTCTCTTTTGAAAAATGTGGAGACTAGCTGACATACAATATTACTTGAGTTCCAGGTGGACAACATAGTGATTCAACATTTATATACATTATGAAGGATCACCTGGAAAAGTCGACCTACCACCTATCAAGATAGAAAATTGTTAGATAGTATTAACTGTATTCCTGCGTTCCTTCTGTGTAGGTCATATCCCTGTGTTTTATTGATTTTGTAAATATATGTTTGTACCTTTTCATCTACTTGTTCATCTTGTTTGCCCAACCTCCACACCCTGCCTTCTGACAACTGGATAATTAGTTCTCTGTATCTATTAGTGTGTATCTGTTTTATTTTGTTAGCTCATTTGTTTTGGTTTGTAGCTTCCCCATGGGTATGAAGTCACACAGAATTTGTCTTTCTCTGACTTATTTCACTTAGCATTCTACTCTCTAGACCTGTCTATATTGTTCCAAAGGGCAAAATTTCCTTCTTCTTCATCACGATTAGTATTCCATTATGTCTACACACCACATCTTCTTGATCCGTTCATCTCTCCACAAATCCTTATGCTGCTTCCATATTGTGGCTCTTATAAATAATGCTGCAATGAACAATAGGGGTGCATGTGTCTTTTCAAAGTAGAGCTTTCCTTCTCTTTGCAGAAATACCCAGCAGTGGGCCCACTGGATTCTTTTGTTGTTCTAGTTTTCAGTTTTTGAGGAGGCTCCATACTGTTTTTTATAGTGGCTGGATCAGTTTGCATTCCCACCAACAGTGCACACTGTTCCGTTTCCCACACACCCTAACCTCATACTATGACACACATATATTGAATGACTACCAGAAATCATAGGAGTTCACAAGGTACCATTCTCTGCATTTAAGCTCAGAAAAGGGCGTGCATATTTGTAATCAAAACTTGGTCACCACCCTTACTGGTCTCAAGAAGATACATTTTTGGCTTGGTAATATTGGTGGTGGTTAAATCCTCACGAAATTATGGAAATCTGAGTTGTGGAAACTTGTACACTAGACAACATGTGGAGCCCACTCAGGGCTTTGGATCTCCCAACCTGTCCCTCCTGTCCCCTGACCAAGAACCATGGCCCTAGAAGGAAAACAAGAGCCAGGGCTTTCATGCTGATGACTTTATTGATGATTTGAAGTCAAGGAAAGGAAAGGCCATGTTTCCACCACTGAACAGTCCATGGTCACCAGTTGATGTCTATCCATTTCTAAATGAAGAGAAGAATTTTAGACAGACATATTAATTTGGCTTTGACATGATCTATGTCTCTATTTCTACTAGTAGGTAGTAGAAGACAGTATAAAACATCATATTATGAGAGAGAGAAGAAGAAGCAGCTGTGAAAGGAGGAGGCCAGGAGAGAGTAGAGAGAAGGGAAGAGAGGAGAGAAGAGGAAGGGTGTGGGGAGATAGAATTTGGAAAAGTTGTAGACTAAGATAAGTATGAGGGAGTCACAGAAAGAAATGAAGGAAGGAAGGAAAGAAAGGAAGTAGGAAATCGAAAGAAAGGAAGGAAGAAAAAAAGAAAGAAAGAGAGCAAGCAAGGAAGTTCAGGGTTGAAGGAACACTTGCTCTGATAAGTGAGGCAAGGAGAATCGCAGCAAGAAGAAGTTTAAGAGAGATTAAAGTCAAGGTTTCAATGAGACCAAAGAACAGAAAGAAAAATTAGGAATTGAAAAGGGGAAATTCAGGAGATCAGTGAATAAGAATGCACTTCATACCTAGAGAATCACCGGAGGACCTCCTTAGTAAGGTTACTTTGTCACTGGCCACCGGGCTGACCGTGCTGGTCATCTCTTCCCTGCTGGTCTCCCTGGGCACCTGGTCCTTTCTCGGCAGCTTGTTGGCCTTGTTGGCCACCTGGATGACCTTGGCCACCTGGTCCTTGCTGGGCAACTGGTCGTTGTTGGCTACCTGGTCCTTGTTGGCTATCTGGTCCTTGCTAGCCACCTGGTCCTTGTTGGCCACCTGGCCCATTGGAGACCACCGGGGCGATATGGGCCTCTGGGGCCATGTGAGCCATGTGGGCCGTTGGGGACACCACTGCCAAATGGTTCTTTCGGGCCTCCCTGGAGACTCTGGTTATGAGGCTTGTTTGCTTGACCATGGCCTTTCTCTCCAGGTTTGTCTCTCTCATCCCCGTTTTCCTCTTGAGATTTGACTTGGGACTTCTCTGGGTTTTCTTCCAATAATTCATCATCTCCTTGGCAAGAGAACACAAATTCAGCAAGGAAATAGTTAAAAGAGAGATTAGCCACCAACGGAAATGATGCAAGTGTGGGATGTATGATGGCCTAAATGTAGTTTGAAGGAGTATATTGCTAGATTCTGTGGTGGTAGGTAATGACCAGGGCCTAGTCTCCAGAAGAGAAGGGGCAGAGAGATCCTGGCAGTGCATGGACCTAGCTGAGTGAGTTTTTCCCACTGGCCGTTTACTCTGCCTATTCGGGTGCTTCTGCCTATTCTATATTGCCATCTACTCTGAAGTTGCCATGATATAGTCAAGTTCTGATTACATCAAATCATCTGTAATCACCAGATATCTCATGATATCTGAGAAAAACCACAAGACAATTTCACTGTGTCTACTTGCAGGATATTTTGACATGAATCTATTGAACAAGGGGAAATGCCCAGCTACCCTGCTTGTCGCAGTGCTACAGCAAATCATCCAACATCACTCTCCTCTTTCTGCTATCCTCTTCCACCAACAGTGAAGTCTGTGGCAAACAGGACGTGTAAATAAAGTCTGCCCTGTATTGTGTCTCTTTTGACAAATTTCTGGTACCTGTGCTTGAGAACAAGCCCTTACCATCTCTATCTCTCTGTTTTGAAGATTTTATTTTTAAGTAATCTCTACACCCCATGTGGGCCTCGAACTCACAACTGTGAGATCCAGAATCTGTGCTCTACCAACTGAGCCAGCCATCCCCTCCCCACCCTACAAAGATTTTATTTTTAGTTCACCCCTCACCATCTCTTGCATCCACTTTCATTCATTCCTTCCTCATCTCCTGGCTGTCACTCTTATAATCATTCTCTTCAGGTTACAACATTTATTTTATGGACTCCCCATGTACTAAATGGCACCTTTTGTCAGATGTTAAGATGGCAAGCTTAACAGATACAGTCTGTGCTGTCAGACTCCTTACTCCTGATTGTTGTCAGACTCACAAATAAATCTGTGTGTCACTTTCTTTTTCAAAACACTCTCTGTTGCCCATAGAATAAATTACACCTTCACTTTGCTGTCTCTGAGTTCCTGCACAATATGAAACAAGCCAATATCTTCAGCACTATCTTTGTATATTCACTTCTACCTTACTGATTATTCCATTTTCCTAGATGATTGAAAACTGTATTGGATAGATTTAGCTTTACATTTCACTCTGCTGTCCCCCATGCTTCCACTCTCCAGGGTCCAGATCACAGGGAATCTTCTGTATGAGGCTTCCCCTTTTCTCCCCAGTTCTGAGCTTCTATGATACCTTATTTTGCCACATTTGGGACAGCAATCTTTGTTATGTCCAAATCAAATCTTTCCTTAGATGCTGCGTTCCTTAAAGATAGGAACCAAGTTTCATTTACTTTTGTACCTCGATACCAAGCATGAAATCCTGACATGGTTGCTGTGAAGTACTGCATTTTATTGACTCAGTGCTGGGGAAGAGCATGTGGATAATCAAAGCCCTCTTTGAGGAATCCTTCAATAGGTGTGCCCCTACAAAGACAAGCAAGGCAGGTAACTGAAGCAAGAAAAAATCAGAAGGAAAGCAGTGACCGCACTGTCTAGATCTGAGAGAACTCTTAAATCCAAGGCAATTCATTCCCCCCTGCTCAACTTTTTTTTCTTCCTTTTGTCTTTTGCACTCCTCCTGCACTGTGGAACTAATAAAAGTAAACAATAGAGTAGGATGGTTGAAAAAGGAAATTTTAAAGCTTAAGCATAATTTTTTTTAAAGTAGAAAAATCATGGAAATTTTGGAGTATTTCTAGGATCCAGAGATTCCTTGAATCCATTTAGACAAAGTCTAAGTAAGTTGACTGAATTAGAAATAACTCACCTAATACTTGGGGTGTCTGTTTTTCCTCTTGAGGGACTTCTGCAAAGAAAAGCAAAAAAAAAAAAAAAAAAAAAAAAAAGACATATGAAATACATCATAACCCAAACTGAAAGGTCCTTGACAAGCTAGGAACTGGGGAAACTCCTTAAACTTATAAAGGTTTTCCTGAAGCAACACAATATTCAGTTGACTTTTGCTCAACAATGTCATTTCTTTGGTGGTATGGCTTATCATCGATTAGTTCCCCCATGGCCTCTGGTCTTCTCTTCATCCTCTCTTCTATACACGTTCCCACCTACACTGTTCAAATGAACTTCAGTTTTTTCCATGTGAAGGGTGTCCAATGAATCCTGGTTTCACATTTCCCCTGCTCTGAGGAAAGGTATCCTTTCCAACCATTTCAAGGCTTTCATACCAAAGGTATTAAGCATTAGTGCTGAAATGAGTAAGCTTAAACAGTAAGCTTACAGACTGAACAACTAAGTCCTTGTCTTAAATTACATTGTATCTTCATGATTCAAATTAGTTAAAGGTCCATAGAGATAATTCCCTTACAGATGGGAGGCATTTGTGTTAGTCAATCACTAGCCCTTGGTTGTAGAAGGATTTAGAGAAAAACACTTCCTAATGAGTAGGGTGTCTAAGAGAACTCCAAATACTAAGAAGTTTGGATATAGTGGAGCAACATTTCCCAAACTACAACCCCAGTCATGATCACTGGTTCTGAAGCAGAGATGACAGAGTCATATAGTTTTCCCAGTTCTGGATTAGCTGTAAGGAAATGAAAGGCTGCAATGATTGTAGATGGATTTATGTGACCTCTTGCGAGAGGCAAAATTAGAGACCTGAAATCATAAAGTTTCCTGGCTACATTAACATGACTTCACTCTTCCAGAAAGCTCTTGGCCAGAAAGAGTAATGTTTCAAGAGTTACTACTTATTTTAGGACCTTGCCCAAACGCCTTTAAAGAAACATTAATCTGTTCAACTCTTTCATGGCATCAGCTGGTGACTCTCCAAGACTCTTCCCAATACCTCAGTACACTTGCCCCCAAAATTCTTAAGTCATCAACCTTACTCAATCCTAATAAAGCCCTTCTTCAACCAGATCCCAAAACCTTACTTTTAAAGATCCCAACTTTCCTCTTTCTCCTCAGGGGCACTCTCCCTCACCAATGTTGGATTGAACTCAGTCTTGCCTTAATGGCATCATTTTGGTGATATACTGGCGACATGCTACCTTTAACCATATTTTCAGCTTCATTTTTCTAGATCAGTTACTCAATACTTTGATAAGTGTTTCTGCAATACTCAGAGAAACAGAGCACTTCCCTGTGTTGAGACTGTCAGGCTGCCCTTGGGAAGTAGGTGGATTAGGGACACAAGTCAAGAAGTTAATCAATTTGGGAACTAGAAGAGATGGGGAGCTAAGAAATCTATATGTTGAATGGTCTGGATGTCAACTTACAAACATCCAACATAATGAAGACAAGTCAAAGTCATTTCAGATGAAGTAAAAGCTAAAACAGACATCACAGAATGGGGCAGAAACATCAAGGGCTTTGAAATCAGCCAAGGCTGAGTCTGTATTACAGCTTTGTCACTTCCTGATTATGCACATTGTGTAGAATATTTAAACTCCAGAGCTATGGTTCAGGTGTGAACTGGGAATAAGAATGTCTACTTGACATTTTACCCTAGAGCAATATATACTTTTAATGCTATTCCAATCAAAATTCCACCGGTATTCTTCAAAGAGCTGGAGCAAGTAATCCTAAAATTTGTATGGAATCAGAAGAGACTCCAAATCGCCAAGGAAATGTTGAAAAACAAAAATAAAACTGGGGGCATCACGTTACCTGATTTCAAGCTTTACCACAAAGCTGTGATCACCAAGACAGCATGGTACTGGCATAAAAATAGACACATAGACCAGTGGAACAGAGTAGAGAGCCCAGATATGGACCCTCAACTCTATGGTCAAATAATCTTCGACAAAACAGGAAAAAATATACAGTGGAAAAAAGACAGTCTCTTCAATAAATGGTGCTGGGAAAACTGGGCAGCTATATGTAGAAGAATGAAACTCGACCATTCTCTTACACCGTACACAAAGATAAACTCAAAATGGATAAAAGACCTCAATGTGAGACAGGAATCCATCAGAATCCTAGAGGAGAACATAGGCAGTAATCTCTTCGATATCAGCCACAGCAACTTCTTTCAAGATATGTCTCCAAAGGCAAAGGAAACAAAAGCGAAGATGAACTTTTGGGACTTTATCAAAATCAAAAGCTTCTGCACAGCAAAGGAAACAGTCAAGAAAACAAAGAGGCAACCCACGGAATGGGAGAAGATATCTGCAAATGACAGTACAGACAAAAGGTTGATATCCAGGATCTATAATGAACTCCTCAAACTCAACACACACAAAACAGACAATCATATAAAAAAATGGGCAGAAGATATGGACACTTCTCCAATAAAGACATACAAATGGCTATCAGACACATGAAAAAATGTTCATCATCACTAGCCATCAGGGAGATTCAAATTAAAACTACATTGAGATATCAACTTACACCAGTTAGAATGGCCAAAATTAGCAAGACAGGAAACAACATGTGTTGGAGAGGATGTGGAGAAAGGGGAACCCTCTTACACTGTTGGTGGGAATGCAAGTTGGTGCAGCCTCTTTGGAGAACAGTGTGGAGATTCCTCAAGAAATTAAACATAGAACTTCCCTATGACCCTGCCATTGCACTCCTGGGTACTTACCCCAAAGATACAGATGTAGTGAAAAGAAGGGCCATCTGTAGCCCAATGTTTATAGCAGCAATGGCCACGGTCGCCAAACTGTGAAAAGAACCAAGATGCCCTTCAACGGACAAATGGATAAGGAAGATGTGGTCCATATACACTATGGAGTATTATGCCTCCATCAGAAAGGATGAATACCCAACTTTCGTAGCAACATGGACGGGACTGGAAGAGATTATGCTGAGTGAAATAAGTCAAGCAGAGAGAGTCAGTTATTATATGGTTTAACTTATTTGTGGAGCATAACAAATAGCATGGAGGACATGGGGAGTTAGAGAGAAGGGGGTTGGAGTAAAGTGGAAGGGGAGGTGAATCATGAGAGACTATGGACTCTGAAAAACAATCTGAGGGATTTGAAGTGGCAGGGGGTGGGAGGTCGGGGTACCAGGTGGTGGGTATTATAGAGGGCACGGATTGCATGGAGCACTGGGTGTAGTGAAAAAATAATGATACTGCTATGCTGAAAATAAATAAATGGGAAAAAAAAGAAACCTAATCACACACACACACACACAAAAGAATGTCTACTTGAAATTGTTGCAGTGAAGAATTCATGACATGAAACCTATATAAGACCAGAGATAAAATATATTCCCTGTCCAAGCTGTTCAAAAAAGAAAATCTTTTTCTCAGGATTTTACTTTTATTTATCACCTAACAGTCAAACTACCACAAAATATAGAGCTTGATTCTCAAGTAATTGTATCAAAAACAACTTTGTCTGCTTCAAACTTTATATACCTTTCAGAAAAGTCAGAAATGACTATTGTAGAATTTGGAGCCCCAAGTTTGTCTCAGAAGATGGTGACAGGCTAATAACTCAAATAATCAATCAGAGTGTCATGTATTTAGTATTCCTATTTTCTTGACCAAAGCTGCTTCTATAGAATGACAAAACATTTAGTAAGAATACAAAATTTTGTTTCAACCTGTATTCCTTTGTCTTAGAAGAGGTCTACTATCTGGATGTTTGCAGTCCTTGAAAGAATTACCTGGATGCTTATTCTATATCTGGAGATTTGGTACCTTTAAGACAGTCCATCCAACATCTCTCTTTTAAACAGCCAAAGATAAAAAAATAATTAATCTTTCTCTTTTTTATGAATAAATTCCTCCATCTTTGCCTGAAATGTTCCATTGCTAGGATTTTCTAGTTTTCCTATAGATGTGTGCTTGCCAAATCATTCCCTAACCAGACATAGAAGTGTTTAAAAATAAAAGAATAGGTAATACAATAAAGAGCAGAATGAATAGTGCCTACTTACTGTCAAAATTTTGATGTAATAAAGACAATTGAATTCAGATTCTCCATATTTTTAAGTGGCCATGTGTTTTATGTCAAGGAAATGAGATATTTAGATGAATTTTAGAATACTATCTTCATTGAGATGGCTTTTTCACACAAACAGAGTGAAGAAGTGAAAATTCATATTTCTAGAAAGAGGAAAGGTCCCACCAGGAAGAGATGGACTTGAAATGTGAGCCCCGTTGTTTAGATGATATTTGCACTCTGGAAAAGAGACTCTAAGGTTTTCTCCTCTTTTATTCACCTAGTCTCTGAATATAAAGTACTTAATTTCTGAGAAATCTCAATTCAACCTTCTTCTTTTCCATGAATCTTAACCTCATGCTTGTATGATCCCCCATTTCCCCAACTTACCGTCATTAATGCCCTGAGAAGAGCACAAGTCTACCAAAGCCATGGACAGCAAGAGCAGCAGCATCTTGGTAGAAGTCATGCTGTCTCTGTCTCCTGATACTGCAGCAAACTCAGACACACTCCTGTAGAAAACACAAGACAGTGTGATATCACCTTTCAAATCCATGGATTGACACTTCTCACCAATATCTGATTTGCCACTTGGGTCTTTGCCGACCTATTGGGTTCAAGGTCTGGTCAAGCTCTTCATCAGAAGAGCTTAAGTTAGTCAGGTTGTTTAAAAGTTTTTCATTCTTCTCAGCTACTACTTATCAGTATTCCATTTTGTAATACTCACTTCAGAACTGTGGTTCTGTTTCGCTAGCCTATTCCACATTGTTTACACTGCCCAAACCTCAAGTAATTCTGGCCTCTTCTCTATAGAATGAGCTAAAAGAATCATCGGGAAATCAAAGGTGAAAATACCCAAAACATAATCAATAAAATGAAAGTACAACAAAGGGTCAAGAAAGGCTTATAGACAATAAAAGAAAATGTAGACTGCAATATTAGGAACTGAACAATAATCTTATATTACATATCAAAACTTGTGAGATGCAGCTAATATGGGGCCCAGAAGTAAATTTATATTCTTAAGTGCCCATATTTAAAATATGGTTAATTATAAAATTCTCATCATTCAAATAAATTCTTTGGCTCTGTGGGGAAAAAAAAAAGAAAGACTTATAGAAGTTATCTCACAGGGTTTAAAAAAAATGAAAGCAGCTAAAACCATCTTCAGACTTAGACATCAGAATCCACCCGAGTTCATGATTTCTATGGACTGTAACATTTTAAAACAAAAAATGCCCAGGATAATGAGTGGGATAGAAAACAATAGTATGCAAGGAAGCATTGAGTGAATTAGGTGTTCATCTTGGAAAGAAAGGCAAATGACTAAGGGTGATAATTGTATTTACCTATGGAGAACCAAGAGTAATTTTGTATGTATAGTTCTAGAAGGAATAAAAATAAAAGAGCTGGTGATTTTATTTTATTTTTTTTTAAGATTTACTTATTTATTTATTTGACAGAGAGAAATCACAAGTAGATGAAGAGGCAGGCAGAGAGAGAGAGGGAGGCAGGCTCTCTGCTGAGCAGAGAGCCCGATGCGGGACTCGATCCCAGGACTCTGAGATCATCACCTGAGCCGAAGGCAGCGGCTTAACCCACTGAGCCACCCAGGCGCCCCAAGAGCTGGTGATTTTAAAAGGAAAATATTTGAAGACAATATAAAATAGTTTCTTAGAATTTTTAAAGTTATCTTAAATTTAATTAAAACTTAATTTTAAATTATCTCACAGAAATGTTTATTATCTTAGAGAACCTAAAAATAAGACTCTTGGGATTCTTAAAACTTGAATGAATAGATCGAGTTTTTCAGGGGAAAATCAATTTATCACCAGTTGTACTCAGACACTGAGTCATCTATAACTAGTATGTTGAAAATGTGGAGACCCAAAGGGGTAGAATCATTTATGCCCAACAAACTCTGCAAAATAGTATCAGGGGAAAAAGATTTCTTCTTTCTTTGGATGAAAATTCAAGAAGTTATATGACTTTTTGGATCACTTTTAGTTAGCTATGAAAATCCAATGATCACTTTGTCATAAAAAGCAGACTCAATGCAATATATTAAAATGTTAAACTCTATGTAATAGACATAGTTTTGATTTTCATGTAGAGTCACAGCTACTTTTCCTCCACCTAGCTAAAGCCATTCATAGACAATTCAGTTGTCTCTTGGCCAGAGAATGTATTGGTCTTCTATTTTTTGCTGGCTTACCTATTCCCCAAGTCAGTGGCAGTTCTTTTAGACACTTGCTAGGTTGGAGTAAAGGGAGTAAAGGGAGAGGTAAGAGAAGAAAGGGAATTGAGAAAGCTTATATTTCCCTGGCATTATAATTAAGCTGCCTCTGTATTCTCTATGCCTGATAGGTATTTAAAGGAGACTGTCTGTCATAGGAGTATATCCGTGCCTTCTTTGGAGACCTCTCCATTATTGGTGGAGTGCTCCCTTTAAATCCCTTGATGAGAACAAATGTTATCTCGTATCTGATTGGTTACTTCCCAGTAGTTCAGTGTCTTTGTCCTTAGAGTCCCTCACTTCTCCAATTGGGGCTATAGGACAGGATCTAAGATGATCCCTCACAGGCTCTGGCTTATGGGCAACACTCACCCATCAGTTGGCCCTGAAAGTCTCTGGAGTTTAGGATAATCTCCCTTCAGTCAATCCTCCTTCATTCCACCCAAAAGCACTTAGGCTACTGCCGACTTCTAATTGGCATTTTGTGTATTTTCTGACTTCACTAAACTCGATGTAGACAGATACTTTTTCTGTTTCATTTTAGATGAGGATCATCCACCAGGGTTCTTCTGTTATTATATAGGGTAAGGAGTTCCATCCTAGGCTACACCAATGTCCCCTTAGATTGCCATCTGTCTTAGTCCATTCAGACTGCTCTAACAAAATAAACCATAATCTGGGTGGCTTAACAACAATGGAAATTTGTTTTTACATTTTTTGAGGCTGAGAATTTTAAGATCAAGCCACCAGCAGATTTGGTGTCTGGTGAGGGACTGCTTCATGGTCATAGTTGTCCACCTTCTTCTTGTGACTTCATAGGTTGGAAGAGACAAAGAAGTTCTCTGTTTCTCTTCTAAGGGCACCAATCCTTTCCACGAGGATTCTGGGTTCATGACTTAATCACCTCCCAGAGGTGCCATTTCCTAACACCCTGACATTAGGGATTAGGTTTCAACATACAAATTTTGAGGAACACCAACATTCAGTATATTACACCAACAAAAAAACTCTTGATTCCTCCCACAGAAGATTCCCCTATATTAGGACTTCTCCATGCATAGGATACAAAGAACTCTCAGTCTGTGAATAAAAGTTTTAGACTAGGTGACTTTTTATCATTCTGAGAGGCCACTGACATAAATTTGGAATAATCAACAGTGGTCATAAACTGTCATCTGATTTATTTATTTTTTAAAAGGTTATGTTTTTATTTATTTATGTTTAATTGAAGTACAATGTTGCATTAGTTTCAAGTATACAACATAGTGATTCAACAAGTCTACACATTGTGCTATGCTCACCATGAATAAAGCTACCATCTGTTCACCTTACAGTGCTATTAGGATGCTACAGACTATATTCCTCATGCTGTAACTTTCATCCCCATGGCTTGTTCATGCCATAACTGAAGCCTGTACCGCCCTCTCCCCTTTCCTCCTTTTGCCCATAACCCACCTCCTTCCCCTTTGGCAATCATAAGATATTTAAATCTTGAAGGGAAGGTTTATGTTGAATCAGCAACTTACTCAGAATTCTGATTTTCCAAAAATCAGTTATTTACAAATTTTTCTGCTTAAACACTCACCTACTTGTATATACTTTTCTGAGCAGAAATTTAATACTGATCACAGCTTTCCAGACTGGTCAACTCTCATGATTGTTAGGGAGAGAGAAAAAGAGGGAGGTAGGAAGGAAGAGATGCAGTGTATTTAATAAACAACTTCCACAGATTTTTTATTTTCCCAGGTGTATCCAAAATGTCTACACAAATTCCTTTGTTTCCTTCGTTGTCTCCACTGTTTTTGTTTTGCTTCCTACATTACTGAAAAACAGCTCTCCTCAGCAAGAATGGTGGATCATTTTGCTCTAAATAATTTAATTCCTTTATTTGGTGCTTCCCTTTTCTATGGAACTTCAGCAAAAGACATTCATGGAACCTAGGTGGAAGCTGTCATCAAGACGTGGAGCATAAGGAATAACACGGGGAGGTGGAGCGGAGAAGGGAGTTGGGGGAAATTGGAGGGGGAGACAAACCATGAGAGACTGTGGACTCTGAGAATCAAACTGAGGGTTTTGGAGGGGTAGGGGATGGGGGCTTGGGTGAGCCTGGTGGTGGGTATTAAGGAGGGCACGTATTGCATAGAGCACTGGGTGTGGTGCATACACAATGAATTCTGGCACACTGAAAATAAATTTTAAAAATAAATAAAAATTTTAAAAAAAAGACATAAGACCTCTTCTTCCTCTAAAAGAAAAAGGGGAATAAGTGCTGTAGCTAGGTCAGTATGTAACAAAAAGAGAAATCATCAGGCATAAGCGTTAGTGTCACGATATACATTAAGGCTTAAGCCTGATGATTTCTCTTTTTGTTACATACTGACCTAGCTACAGCACTTATTTAAGGTATAGACCTTACAATTTTAAGGTGTAGACCTTACAATTTAGGGAGAAGAAAAAAAAATTGAAGATTATATTTATGCTTTGGAGGAGAAAAATAATTTCTTAAAAGAGGACCAAGATTTACGCATGGGAAAAAGACTGAGAAATTGGACTACATTAAAATGAAGAATAGTCTAGACTCATCAAAAGATACCTTAAAGAAGTGAAAAGAGAAGACACAAAATGGGAGTGATTTTTGTAGCACTGATATTGAACACTTAGCAACAAGAATATATCATAAACTCTAATGAAGGAAGAAGAAAAAAGAAAGCAATGTAATTTAAAAATTAGCAAAAGACACAAAACACATTTCACAGAAGAGGCCAATAAACAAGAAAAGATGCTCAACCTCATTAAGAATCAGGGAAATACATGTAAGACCATAATGAAATGCTAGTTTCCAAACACCAAATACAGATAACACCAAGCTCTTAATGTCACATGCATTTGAAGAACAATACTTCAGAGAGTAATAATTTGGCAGAGATGAGTCATTTTCAAAAAGTTCAATGTTACCTCCTTTGGTACCTATTTCTATGTCGAGTATGTAGGGGGAAGAAACAGAGAAAGAAATAATTCAACGAAGTGTCTAACACTGACCTCTGATTCTCAGATGGGGTGGGAATAATGCTACCTTAGAAAATGAGGGGATGGGGGTTCCTGGGTGGTTCAGCAGTTTGAGTGACCAACTCTTGGTTTCGGCTCTGGTCATGATCTTGCTGTTGTGGGATCAAGTCACGCATCCCGCTATGGAGTCCGCTTGAGATTCTTGTTCCCCACCCCTCTGCTCCTCCCCCAACCTCTACAATAGATAAATAAAATCTTTTTTAAAAAGAGAAAAGAAAAAAGAGTGGTGCTATAGAGAACAGTGTTTATATACATTTGAAGGAGAGGAAAAGTCCCATTTGTTTAAGGAAAGATAAAGAGTATTGCTAAAATTAGGGACGCCTGAGTGGCTCAGTCGGTTAAGCCACTGCCTTCTGCTCAGGTCATGATCCCAGGATCCTGAGATCGAGTCCCACATCAGGCTCCTTGCTCCGTGGGGAGCCTGCTTCTCTCTCTGCCTCTGCCTGCCACTTTGCCTGCTTGTGCTCGCTTGCTCTCTATCTCTGACTAAATAAACAAAATCTTAAAAAAAAAAAAAAAAGAATATTGCTAAAATTATCCCCTGCATGAATAAAGTGATTGTATCTGTCCTGTCCATCACTGTATTCTCAGAGCCTAGCATGTTGTGGACATTCAGGAAATGTTAGTTAGATGAATGAATGAATGAATGAATGAATGAACATATAAGTGGACAAATATACAAACAAATAAATCAGGTGGGGTATAACCAGAATATTCTTCTAAGATAAGTGATATAAGAAAGTGGTATAAATTCTAGACTATTCTAAACTATGCTGTTGTTATATTCAGATATAAAATATGAATCTGGGTAGAAGAATACAAGAGAAAAGCCATGGAAGGCATTTTAAGTTGAAAGTAGAAAAGAACTGCTGAGGGGTCCAGTTGCCTGATACTTAATGCCTTAGATTGTGGAGGTGGATTGATAATGAATGACAGGGTCACCATAAAAGGATGTGTGTACCTCAGACCACACCTAGAGGCAAGAGAGCTTTTCGCAGCACCTGTGTGTCACTGTCTTTTATACGATTCTCAGAACAACGCGTGGACTTGATTGCTGTTTAGAGTGCAGTTCTGTTTGACTTGAGTTTTGACTCCCTCTCTCTTGGTTTGCCTCAAAAGATTGTGTATAAAGACACACACCTGGCTCTTCCTCATTTGCAAAAGAAGAAAAGGAACTGTGAGACAGACTTCTTACTTTCTCTCTGTTTGCACAAGGACATTAATCAAAGATATGGTCATAGTTCCCTTAATTATGCTCCTGTTAGCTCATTTCTCTGCTTAAGTCACGTGTTAAATATACTGAAAGTACGACACAAGTATATTTGAGGTGTCATGATAAACTGACTCTTAGACTAACACCAACCTGGTTATTATAATATTTTGATATATATGACATAGGTATATGTGGAATCCATATTTGGAATGTTTATACATGTTTGAAAAATATGTATTCAGAATATTTCTAACCATTTAGAATATACATGTATATTTGGAATACATATATTTGAAATAAATTAGAGGTAAAAAAAAATTACATAGGAGGGAAGAATATTACAACTTATGTTTGTCTATTTTAGTAGACTCATTACTATTCTACATAAATGTGTTTATATAAACACATAAACACATTTTTTTAATCCCAGAAGTATTCCAATGGAGACTTACACAACATATGGCGTAGGAAATTTGAATTGTAGATGATCAACAGATATTTTTAATTCATTTGTTTATTCACTTATTGATTTCTAAGGAATTTTTGTTGAGTGCTTATTGCATACAGCAGTCTTTTTTTTTTTTTTTGTAAATATTTTATTTATTTATTTGACAGACAGAGATCACAAGTAGGCAGAGAGGCAGGCAGAGAGAGAGGAAGGGAAGCAGGCTCCCTGCTGAGCAGAGAGCCCGATGCAGGGCTCAATCCCAGGACCCTGGGATCATGACCTGAGCCGAAGGCAGAGGCTTTAACCCACTGAGCCACCCAGGCACCCCGGCATACCACAGTCTTGTTAGCACTGACAATATAGTAATAAAGAGACAAAACAAAATTCCTTTCTTTCATAGGGTGGGCTAGATAGATATAAAAAAATTCTTAAAATATATGCTGTATTAGACAAAGAATGCTAAAGAGAATAATTAAATAAAAAAGGAAATCCCTAAAAGTTCCTTGAAGTCCAGAGTATTTATGCTTTTACCCTAGTTATAGAAGTATTAATCTTCATAAATCAGCTGTTTTCAGAGGGGTTGCACTCTGCACATCTTGTCTATTCACACTTAGTACCATTCTAGGAGTACCAATCAAACGTCCAGGACTAATAGGAATAATACACCTACCTGCAATGAGGTTATAGATTTGTTTTCATTAGCATTTAAGTACATTAGAAAAATAAAATAAAATGCAAGTAAATATTATCAGTAATTATAGAATGCCAGGAGCCATTCTAAAGTTTCATAATGATTCTATGGCACCTTGACACATTACAGTGTCAAATGAAATTTAATCAGAATTTAATGTGTCAAAATAGTAATTCTTGTTGTTCATTGTACCATAGGATAGGAAACAAACACTGAACAAAAAAGAAAACAGTAAAATATATATATATATATATATATATATATATATATATATATATATAAAATTTATACAGATGTAAATATATATGTGAATACACATATATGACTATTTATAAATATATGTAAATATAACTATAATATAGATAAAATTAAATAAAACCAGAATGTTTTATTTAATTTTAAATTCTATATATACAAGTAAGTATAAATATAAAATACATACTTACACATATACACATACACCATAGTACAATTATCAAAACTAAGACGTTAACTCTGGTATAACACTCTTAACTAAACTACAGACTTTATCCCGATTTTTCTAGAATGTTCCACTAATGTTCATTTTCTGTCCCATGATCCAGTGCAAGATTATTCATGGCATTTAGCTGGTCACTTCTTTGTCTCTCCTAATCTATGAGCTCCTTATCCTTCTTTGTCTTTCATGATCTGGATACTTTACAAGAGTATGAGTCAGGTATTTTACAGAATGCCTCCCAATCAGGGTTTGTCTGATGTTTTCTTGATTACACTGGGATTATGGATGTTTGGAAGGAATACCCCAGTGTTCTTCTGCTTGCATCATATCAGAGAGTACCCGATAGCACTGTCTTTGAAACATTGATGGTATTAATTTGATCAGATGGTTAAGGTGATACCTGCAAGTTTTCACGTCTCTCGAGTTGCTAGTTCTTAGACTCTTAAATGGAGTCTTTGAATGTGACTCAGTATGGGAGGAGAATAGATAGCTTGTCTAGCCCTAGTAAGTGAGCAAGGATTAATCTTTGTCATGAAAAGGGATTACATACTCTCAGATCCTCCAGGTGAAGGCAGCAGTCAGGGAATGTTGTAGGTGCCCAGCCCTGACCCCCTTAATGACGGGTGCCCCACCAGCCCCATTCACAGTTACCTTTTTCTCCAAATAATTACCCTTTGCAGCACCCTTCTGACGTGAGAGTACCCAAGGCTCACCTCCTGGCCTCAGGCTGGACTAACTCAGGGGAGCACTTGTTGCCCCAAGGCTTCCTCTGTGGGCCCAGACTAAGCTTGTCTCCATTCTGAAATCAGTTCTTGATGAGTTTTATGCCCTGCCCTCCTGTGCTTCCCACACCCACCCCACCCCTGGGAGAAGTCCTGAGTGAATATTTTGAAAACATTTCCAATTCAGGTCTGGCTTCTCAAGAATCTGACCCAAGACCATACATCACATTGGGATTTTCCATTTTTACTATGTTGGATCCAAGGCCCTTCTTTTCCCCATCCAAGAGCAGAAGCTCAAAAGGAAGAAAATGACTGTCCACCCACAAGATCAAACGCAAGAAGAGGCAAGGGGGTGCTATGAAGGAATAAAAAGGCAGAGGGCTGTGGATGGGCCTGAGCAACTTGTGCTCTGAGCCTTGGGGACAAAACATTAAATCTTGGATGAAACTGGCAGACAAGATATTCACTCCCCAAGCCCAATTATCTTATGAAATCAGTGTTAGCTGGATTGCGTTCCTTGAACTCAAAGTAAAGTATTGATAAAATATGTTCTCTGGGTTCCTGTATGTAAGACTTACTAGCTGCTAGATCTTTTGGTTGCAAAATTCCATAGGAAACAACCATATCAGGAAGGGGCTGAGGAAAGCTAGGAAAACAGTAAATAGAAACAACCTAACAGTAAGAATAAACTTAGAAGAGAGACATGTCACCATACCAGACCAGGAAAAAAAGAAGATGGTGAACAAAGGTGTCAAATACAAACTCATTTTGAGAGTCACTGAAAGCTAGTTTTCATAGAGAGATGGCACTGGACACCATATTGCTCTTGCTTGATGAGTAGTTACAAAGTGAATTCTAGAAATGAAGGATATTTGTTCAAGAAATTAAATAGTGAGCTGATTCATAGGTAACTTGAGAAAGAGGGAAGTTTGACCAGGGGCAAAGGCAGTTACCTAGATATGACACAGGGAAAATCAAATGTACACAGCCTAACATAAAGCTTAAACCCTGCTTTTCCCTTCCTTGGAGGGAAAAACCTTTGAGCTAGTTTCCACTCTGCTGCAATTAATGCTCCTGGGTGTGGTTCTCTTATATCATGCATGATGCTAGGTTGCCACACTGTGGTCATTGTTAGAACAGCTACTTATGCTCTCTGCTTTATACATTATGCATTGTATTATAGATACCATTTGCAAGAATTTTCATGGTCTTTTTATTCTGTTCTTAACATGCCTTCGTACTTGAAGTTTCTTTTTGAGAAATACATAACATGAAAACAAAATATAAGGCCAAGCATACAATGCAATGTACAAAAAAGAATAGGAGCGAAAGCAGTAAGAATCAAAACAATGGGTTATAAGACCTAAATATACAATTTGAAAATTCAGTTGAATACTTTGTAACACCATCTGGGGTTAACTTGTAGGGTAAATTATCTTTTAAATAGTTTGTGATAATCTTTACATGTTAAAAAGAAGTACCACTTTTTAAAATAATGGATTTCATAAGGATAAGGAACTTCAAAGGAGATACTGCAAGTTATTATCAATCTGATCCAATTACTGGTTTTTTCATGTTCATTCTGATAGTACACATGCTATAACTGAAAACCTAGCTAAGGTAAAATCATTCAATTACCTAGATTCCATTTTTGCTCATTTCTTTTTGCCTTTGTAAATCTCTTTTTATTTTATTTTATTTATTTTTTATTTTTTTATTATTTTATTAACTTAATCTATATTCCAGGTCCACAGGATGTGTGTCGCTTATTTATATCAAATAGTCTTGCAGTACAATGTTGAGTTTAGTACTTCATTATACACTACTAGGTATATTCAAGCCTTAATTTCCAGTGAAGATTGTCTGTTCCTTGAAGGCAACAAGCCACAAGCCAACAAGAATTTATTTTTAAGGTTTTATTTTTTATTATTTTATTTTATTTATATTTCTGTTATATCCTCTATATAAACACACCTTTAATTTAAAGCTAATAAATTGAAGAAGGCTAGTATTCTAAAATTATATATAAAATAATTATTTTATCAAATTAATTATTTAAGATTGCAAAAATTTACTTTTATTAGCCAAAGTGACAGGTTTATCATCAAGAACCCTTGATTTTGACTAATCAGTTGTCTACTAGAGATCCTTTTTGTTGTTGTTGTTGTTGTTTTTAAGGATTTTATTTATTTATTTGAAAGACAGAGATCACAAGAAGGCAGAGAGGCAGACAGAGAGAGAGGGGGAAGCAGGCTCCCCACTGAGCAGAGAGCCCAATGCGGGGCTCGATCCCGGACCCTGGGATCATGACCTGAGCCGAAGGCAGAGGCTTTAACCCAGATACCCCTCCCTCTGCACTTCTTAAAAAAAAAAAAAAAAAAAAAAAGAATTTTTTTCCCTCTCCCCCTTTTAAAAATTAATTATTTTTATTAACTTATAATGTATTATTTGCCACAGGGGTACAGGTCTGTGAATCATCAGGCTTACACACTTCACAGCACTCACTATTTTATTTAAGAATTTATTTTTAAGGTTTTATTTATTTATTTATTTATTTATTTATTTGACAGAGATCACAAGTAGGCAGAGAGGCAGGCAGAGACAGAGAGGAGGAAGCAGGCTCCCTACTAAGCAGAGAGCCTGATTTGGGAATCGATGCCAGGACTCTGAGATCGTAACGTGACCTGAAGGCAGAGGCTTTAACCCACTGAGCCACCAAGATGCCCCCTAGAGATCCTATTTTAAATAAAACAAATTGTTCCTTAAAATTTCATGGCATATAACTAAATTAATAGACGACAACTCTTTGGAGATGTTAAGAGCAAGTGTTAGTCTATCCTAGTGATTAGAATAATTGACAGTCTAAAAAAGATAGAAGGACCAAGAGGCTTAAGGAACAAAAATGAAGTGAAATCATGGTTAAACAAATTATCTGATGAGTAAATTATTTCTCATCAGTACATCTTTTGGAATTGGGGCTGTTATATTCATGTAATTCAGTCACTTCATATTCTCTGTTTGCTCTAGGAAAGGAAAGCAAAAATAATGACTGAGGGACATTCTAGTCACTCAAATGTCTGCCCATCAGAACTTTACCATATGTGTTATCATATCAGACTTACCAACCTCAGGGAGTACTTACTTTAAATTAAATTAAATTAAATTACCTTTTTATTACAGTTCTCCTCTTCTTTCTTCTGGAGAGATTTGGAGTTTCTCACTTATATAGCACCTAAAGAACAATAAGAGTATTGCTGCTACATAGGAGGAATCTCCAGGCTTCTGTTGGGTTTCTTCAACCAGAACATTTCCTCTATAGGATTTATCACTCATCTCATTGTGTTCCATACTATTAAATTGTCAGATGGTAACACGTCTTCCACCGTCTTCCTTAACTGTGAAGAGAACAACAAATAATAAAAGGTTAAGAAAATGCAAATATAATTGCTTGATGACACAGGAACTACTTTGCAGGGAGGATTTAGGAAGAACCTTTGAATTTGTCAGTAGAGCCAAAGGAATCACTAAGTAGTGCCAGGTCAGGAGTCTATGAAGGAGAGACCCATATCTGTATAGTACATCTAACTGAGAATCAGATTAGTTCATAGGGAATTAATCAGTGAAGATAATGTGTGACATCAGATTCCCTTAGCAAGAATGTTGGAAGTGGGGAGTTGGACATTGTAGAGAGGGTCCAGGTGGGGGATGATACTTTCCACAGCACCTTGGAAGGAAATTTAAGACAAAGTAACCTCTATGGAAGGGAATTAGAGAGGTAAAAAGTAAATAAATAAAAGTTGGCTTTCCTGCGTAAATGTGAAAGGTCAGCTCCAGTGATTTCCATGAACTTAGGACTTGGTTCCTCCATTTATTGTCTCTTTGAACTTGACCATTAAAACCTAAACAGTTGATGAAGTGGAATGAGAAACAAACGTCAACATAATAATCCCAATTACAAATATTCAGAAAATCTTAAAAAAGAAAAAAAAAACATAAACAGCTGAACAAAATGCTCTCTGAAGATATACTTATGTCAGCTGCTGGGAGTCTGAATGGAGGTTTTAAGGATAGAAACTGCTATTTTATCAATTGTCTATAGAAAAATAAAACAAAAAATAAAAAACAAAAAACTCCAAACCCAACCTATTTTTAGAACAAGGAAAATTCATGTTTGAAAGAATACACCTAAAAAAGGAAACTCCTTTCTTTCTTTTTTTTTTTTTTTTAGATTTTATTTATTTATCTGACAGAGAAAGAGAGATGGTGAAAGCAGGAACACAGCAAAGGGAGGGAGTGGGAGAGGGAGAGTGCGGGCCCCCTTCCTGGGACCCTGGGATCAGGACCTGAACTGAAGGCAGATGCTTAATGACTGAGCCACCCAGGTGCCTCAGCTCCTCTGGTTCTAAGGAGCAGAATACGGGGGCTAAATTTGTGCACTGGTCAGATGTCGTTTCAAAATCAGTCCTCATCACTCATTAGTTGTATAATTTGGGCAAAATAGTCAATCTCTCTAAGTCTCATTCTTTTTGTCTATAAAAGAGAAATAGGAGTAATTAGCTTAAATTGTTTTTTGTGAGAATTGAGGAAAATGACCCACATAAAGTGCTTGTCCTAGCTTACCAGAAATGATCAACAAACATTAATGATGAGAAAGATGATGATAGTGACATGGTATTTCTTAGAACGTATGAATTCTTTTTTGGTGTTAACAGATGGATGAAAGAGAGGATGACCTCCCATCTACGGATCCTCTAACAGTGTAAAAGGTAGGTGTGGGGTGGGGATTGGTGGGTGGGGGATTGACAGGTAAGAGAGTCAAGAAGAGAGTTGAAACCATGATGTGACCCAAGGCAATAAAGACAACGTTTTGAGGGTTGGGGTGGTATTGGCAGAACAGAGCAGAATCAGAGCTATCCTCCTAAAAGAGAGAACTTTGCAGCTGCTGTGGAGGAAGAGTTTCCTCTGCCCTTCCAAGTCCTACTAGCTGAACTAAGAATCAACCGAAGATTGTCACTGGGGCCCAAGGGTGCAAGGGCACCTAGCTGCAGATGTTCTGAACAGATCAGGTTTGGACACTTGCCACTGATCAAATCCCAAGGCAGAGAAAGGAGTGGTGATAAAACAAGAAAGGAAATTATTTCAGGGAGGCTGACACCGGGAAGACTAAGGCTAATGTCTCAAAGACTATCTCCAAAGGGGTAAACCTACTTCTTGGTTTACAAGGCAAATGTAGGACAAAGGACAGTAGACATGCATGTGGGCAGCATTGTCAAGTCAATCACTGCCTTGGGGTCAAGCATGCAAGGTCTTCCTGGCATCAGGGCAGTCCTTATTGCTTAAGGGAATAGTTTCTGTTCACATCACAGGATGCTTTCCTTAAAGTGTCCTTTCTCTGAATTAAAGATAAGCTATAAAAAAATTTAATCAGAAAGTACAGATTATCAAAATTGAGATAAAGTCCTCTATCAAAGTGAGTCAAATCAACAGGAGAAAATAAAATGTTACTTTCCACACATGGGGAATCTCCACAGACATGAGAATTGCAAAGACAGGCACAATGAGATCTCTCTGTCATTCTGAACTAAGAAGGGTATAAGCAACTGAAATTTCAAAGGGACAGAATCAATTTCCAGGAAGATTAAAAAGAGTAACGATTGGAAAACCAATGTGTGTGCCATTCAGAAACAATGGCATCTAGAGGACTTACATCAAACTGGCCTTGTTAGGTTCTTCTGTGTCTTCTAGACTTAGTTATGTAGGTATCTTGGGTGATAACTCTCTTTTGGGGGCAAGCCCCCTAGCTCAATTTTTCTTAGACAGTTGAGGGGAAGGTAACGAGTTTTCCCAGAATCGGCTGATTTGGTTGCTTTTTAACTCAAAAATAATCTTCATGCCAGTAATTTTCTTCTTGGGGTGACCTGCCCTTGGTCCCTACACAGCCAACTGTCCTTCTATCCTAACTTGTATATAAGGTAAGGCAGAAATTATTAAACAGGAGAGTGTCCAGAAGTGTTATATCGTATTGGGAGAGGCGGGTAGCTGGTTGTGGGACACAGGGACAACTGCTGGGGTGACCAGAGCAGCCTCAGAGATCAGGGACCATATGAATATTGCAGTATCTTTACAGTCTCACAAAAGTAGGCCCAGCAGGTAACTGAGCAACAATTTTTATAAACATGGAGCAATGGCACATTGCGGTTTCACCACTGCCTTTTGTTAAATTCTGCATTCTTATATTGATGTGGCCCTTTCAGTGAATTCCTATGGATTTATTACAGTTTCATACAAATATCCATTTCTAACCTTTCATTTTCCTTGCTGATTGAAATGACAACATTTATTAAGCATTAACAAAAATCTTTAAAAAAAAAAAAAAAAAGCATTAACAAGGGGTATGCAGCGCGCAAAGGGCTGAATAAGTTTAGCTCGTGCAATCACTACCAAATATCTTAAGTATGTCCTATTATTGTTCTCATTTGCCTGCAAATGTCACACACCTAAGGGTTTGCAGAACTGGAGGCAGTCCAATTTCAAAAGCCTAAGCATCTTAGCTCTTATTCTGGTTGTAACGGGTACCTGAATTCCTCAAACACGAACATAAGATAAGCCGGAAAATAGTAAAGGAAAGAAAACTATTTCTGAAGTAGCTACTATGTGCAAGCCCTGCTAGCTCACTTAGGCCTTGTAAAAACTACAAAAGTTCGCTGAAATATTCCCCATCTAGTATGTAAGGAGACTGGAGCTCAGATCTGTCCAAAGATATACGGTAACACTACAGTAAAAAGAGAAAAAAAAATCCAAGATATTTGTGTTTTGTTAAATTTGCTTCTCTTCCTATAGAAATCTCCACAGCTTTCCTAAGAGATAGTTCAGACTATCCAAAGTCTGGGGGAAAAAAAAAAAAGACCTCACTTTTTAAAAAATTATTAATTTCTTTTCAGCATAACAGAATTCATTGTTTATGAACCACACCCAGTGCTCGATGCAATATGTGCCCTCCATAATACCCACCACCTGGCTTCCCTAACCTCCCACTACCCACCCCTTCAAAACCCTTAGATTGTTTTTCAGAGTTCATAGTCTCTCATGATTCACCTCCCCTTCCAATTTCCCTCATCTCCCTTCTCCTCTCTAACTCCCTATGTCCTCCTTGTTATTTGTTATGCTCCATAAATAAGTGAAACCACATGATAATTGACTCTCTCTGCTTGACTTATTTCACTCAGCATAATCTCTTCCAGTCCCGTCCATGTTGATAAAAAAGTTGGGTATTCATCCTCTCTGATGGAGGCATAATACTCCATAGTGTATATGGACCACATCTTCCTTATCCATTCGTTCGTTGAAGGGCATCTTGGTTCTTTCCACAGTTTGGCCACCGTGGCCATTGCTGCTATAAACACTGGGCTACAGATGGCCCTTCTTTTCACCACATTTGTATCTTTGGGGTAAATACCCAGTAGCAATTGCAGGAACATAGGGAAGCTCTATTTTTAATTTCTTGAGGAATCTCCACACTGTTCTCCAAAGAGGCTGCACCAACTTGCATTCCCACCTACAGTGGAAGAGGGTTCCCCTTTCTCCACATCCTCTCCAACACATGTTGTTTCCTGTTTTGCTAATTTTGGCCATTCTAACTGGTATAAGGTGATATCTCAATGTGGTTTTAATTTGAATCTCCCTGATGGCTAGTGATGATGAACATTTTTTCATGTGTCTGATAGCCATTTGTATGTCTTCATTGGAGAAGTGTCTGTTCATATCTTCTGCCCATTTTTTTATATGATTGTCTGTTTTGTGTGTTGAGTTTGCAAATATCTTCTCCTATTCCGTGGGTTGCCTCTTTGTTATGTTGACTCTTTCCTTTGCTGTGAAGAAGCTTTTGGTTTTAATGAAGTCCCAAAAGTTCATTTTTGCTTTTGTTTCCTTTGCCTTTGGAGACATGTCTTGAAAGACCTCACTTTTTAACATACGTGTGTATGTATGTATTTGATCTCTACATCCAGTGTGGGGCTCAAATGCACCCCCCAGATCAAGAGTCACATGCTCTTTGGACTGAGCCAGCCAGGCACCTCATGTTTTGAAAGAAACGGCCCAATAACTGGACTGTGGTCCTTTGGCCTGAATGCAACACAATTTGAATAAAAAATTATTTGAATTGTATTTTAGAAAAAGGTAAGGGCTGTTTAGTTAACAACCATCGCTATAAAGGGAATATGTAGATCCAAGAATAGAAGGAGAAGGAAGTCAGCAGCCTAACATAACACCCTGTGTAACCAAGACCAATTTCAAAGAGCCCTTAAGTCCAAGGAAAAGCTTTTGAGTGGGGGTAGGAATGGAAACTTTTCTCGGGATGAAAACCTTCCCTTTCAAATCTGAATCTTCAGACTTCCATCTCCTGTAATGCTCCTCCTCCAAGGGCACCATCTGCTGTGCAAATGTCAGAAAGAATACCGTGCTTTGTCCATGGATATCAAACACGTGTTTTCTAAACTGATTCCTACCACTTGTGCTCATAAAAACATATCGATTCTTATGTGTATCAATAAAAGTGCCTATGACATAGTAAAACCAGTTATCCCTAACTAGATGTTGTTCTTTCATTTTCTCCTTTAAAACATAAACCTTTAAATCAGCTTTATCAATCTAAATTTTATCATAAAATGATGACATTAAAATTAATATCTGAAAATAATTTTTATAGAATTTTTATTTTTAATATGAAGAAAGTGAAGTAAATTCCAGAGTGTTTTCATTATTCTTCTACATTCATATCACTCATTATGGAAGAAAAATGAGAAGGAAGACTTGGATCTTAACTCCCTAGAATGTTTTCTTTCCATGTGCCATATATCTTTAGGACAGTTTGAAATAGGTCTCAGTATAGAATTTGGGGGTGTTTTTCCCTATCTGAGTGCTTCCTTGGATACAAAGGCTGGTTAACTGTGCTCTGTCTCTCATTTAAAAATGGCTAAGTGACCATAATGGCCCTTTGGGAATTGTATACAGACTTTTGGTTACTGTAGTCAGAAAAAAATTGTGAAATGTTTAAAAATATTGCAAAATCATAAAACATCAATGTTTTAAAATGAATTTACTTCACTTTCTTCCTATTAAAATAAAAATTCTAGAAAAATTATTCTCAGATATTAATTTTAATGTCATCATTTTATGATAAAATTTAGATTGATAAAGCTGATTTAAAGATTTATGTTTTAAAGGAGAACATGAAAGAACAACATCTAGTTAGGGATAATTGGTCAACTAGTTGACAGGGCCACAACTGCTAATTACAAAACAAAAAATAAAGATATTTGCAATGCAAGTCTTTGAGAAGGGCTTGTATCCAGAAGTTAAAGAAAACTCCTTCAACTCAGTAGGAAAAGTGAAAATCTCTGTATAATAATAATTATTTGAACAGACACTTCATGAAAAACTAATTCCAAATGGACCAGAACATAAGAAAGGATGCTCATCTTCATTAATCATCATGGAAATGTAATTAAAATAATTCAATTAGATATACTTGAGAAAAAAATAGAGGTAAATCTGGAAAAAGAAAAAAGAAGAAGAAGAAGAAAAGCAAACACTAGAAGCCTAGTCCACTTCTTCAGAGTAGGAGTTGGAGCAGAAATATTCCTCCTGCTCCTGAGGTACTACAATTTACTCACCGCCTGAAAAAGTCAGAAGCTACAAGAAACCTTGGCTGGGAAAGGACAGAGCTTACAGAACAGGATCTACTGTTTTTCACCTAGACCTAGAGCGCACTCACTTTCCTCCAAATCAAGAGCTTAATTGAAGAATCAACTGACAAGTCCTCTAGCTTTACTGGAGAGGTCGTTCTACAAGCATATTTGTAAGTAAAATTTTCCCAGGCTATAGAATTAATATCTATGCACTACACTGTATATAAATTATTCCTCCAAAAAAGTTAGTTAAAAATCATAACATAAGAGTAATTCTCCAGCTGAAGTAACTTTGGGGGCAATAAAGGAGCCTCCTCTAGGGGACAGCATTCATAAGCCTGAAGAATTTCACTAGGAAATAACAGTGACAGACACAGTAATATAGGGCTAACTGTTTTGGGGTTCCTGCTGGAGATGAAGATTTACATCTTCAAAGCAGAAGACTTGCATCTTCAAAGCAGAAGGCTTGAATGAAATCTAAGGTTGCTTCGATTTCCCTATTACATATAAGGGAATCCTATTTTAAAATATACTTTGGGGGTGCCTGGGGGCTCAGTGGCTTAATTGTCTGACTCTACATCTCCTCTCAGGTCATGATCTCAGGATCATGGGATCAAGCCCCCTTGTGGGGCTCTGCGTGGGATTCTCTTCTCCCCCTGTCTCTCCCTCTTGCTTACATGCTCTCTCTCTCTCTCTCTCTCTCTGTCTAAAATAAATATATAAATCTTAAAGAATAATACTGTGGAGGGATTCAGATCCCATTTAATATTGTGATGCTAGCAACAAGAGATTCAAAAAGGAAATGGAAATTCAGAGGTTTCTCAGAAACTAATAGAAAGAGGAATTTCTTTCTTTCTTTCTTTCTTTCTTTCTTTCTTTCTTTCTTTCTTTCTTTCTTTTTTAAGATTTTATTTATTTACTTGACATAGAGAGACAGAGAGACAGAGAGGGACAAGCAGGGAGAGTGGGAGGAGAACAGGCTTTCCTCAGAGCAGGGAGCCCGATGCGGAGCTCAATCCCAGGACCCTGGGATCATGACCTAAACCAAAGGCAGACACCTAATGACTGAGCCACCCAGACGCCCCAGAAGAGTAATTTCTTAAATCAATGTAGGCAATGTCTACAAAGAAGGCAATGTCTCTAAAGTGTTAAAGAAGACAGAGTTTTGCATTCTACTCCCTGAGAGATAATATATAGATAAAGCATAAGATTACTGCTAACTTCTTAAAGGAGAGATTCCTTCTCGTTGATTTTTAGCTCGTGATTTGTGGACTATGCACATCTGGTAGAAATTGATAGTCTAAGCTGAAAACAATATTTTTTTCCCCATTTTCCTACCTCTGTGGCTGGCAATAATAATAAGGGAATATTGCTTCTCCTCATTAAATGTTACTGCTCAAGGCAAGTTCTAAACTTGAGTATAGAGCATTTTTGTAATTTTTTTATGTGCTTATTATTTTTTTTCTTCAAAAAATAGAACATATGAGCCACTCTGGGTGGACAGCGAGAGGTGATTTTTTTTAACTTTAGAGATTTAAGCATCGATAATTATTCAAGTGACAGACGGCTCAAGCTCAGTTACAACGAAAGGAAAGTATAAGCCACTAGGTATCTGGTTGACTTGGATAAGATGAGCAGGAAAGGAACTTGCAGAGGAGAGTAATTTGGAATTTGGGGTCTTCTTGGTTTTTGTGTGTTTTTTTCTTTTTTCTTTTTTACATTTTAGTTTATAAGGCATGGAAACTTCTCTTTGAAAAATTAATAATAGGAGGCATTTTTTTTCTTTGGTGTTTTTCATTATAAACTTTGGGTTCATTTTGTAACTATAGTACCGTGTAATGAGGGTTTATGGGGAGAGAGGCTTGCTTACCCTTCGCTATACCCTTGTGTTCTTGTTCCCATGTTTCCAGTTCTTCCTCCCATCCCTTGCCCACCTGCCTTTCTGTTCCCTCTCAGGAAAGGAAAAGATTTACTAATCCGCTTGTTCAGAAACAAAAATATCAGGGTATTAACTGGGCAATACCATGAGAATGCACTTTCTTGTTCATCTATTTCCTGGAGTAAATCCTACCTAGGCTTATTCCCTTAAGGCAGACTGGTCATTTTCTCCTTATCATTTGGCTAGGTCCGTTAGTACATGAGGGTCCCCTCTTGGGCTCAGCCTTTTTTTTTTTAAAATATTTTATTTATTTATCTGACAGACAGAAATCACAAGCAGGCAGAGGCAGGCAGAGAAGAGGAAGCAGACTCCCCGCTGAGCAGACAGCCTGACTGCTCGATCCTAGGACTCTGGGACCATGACCCGAGCCAAGGGCAGAGGCTTTAACCCACTGAGCCACCCAGCCCCAGGGCTCAACCTTTTTGAGAGAAAAAGAGATAAAGAGAGTCAGAGGCCTCACTTAAATCTCCATACTTCCAATCTAGTTTATACCAAACAGTCCTGTATTACCTAGTGCTTACACAGATAATTTCCAATGTTGCAAAGAAAGCTTTCCATACACACATTTAGTTTATCAAAATATTGTATTATACACTGATCATCACTTGTACTAAGTACAACCCAGCTGAAGAGAGTCAATGTATATTAACAAATGTAAGGAAATTTGTGGGATAGATTTGAAGGATTTCTGTGACAGAAAGAAAGAGGAGTAGAAAGTATGTCCTGTGGCCAGACATACCAGTGGTGATGGATTTGTCAAAATCCTTGAGAGACAGATTGAAGAATTAACTAAAGGCACAAAAAACATTGAATAAGAAGGGCTTACAGAACCTTATATATAGTTGTAAAAATGAAAACAGGTGTAAAGTACTTTAACTTGAGGCATTTACAAGATTATCATGGGTAATTCTATCAACACACGTATTTTCACCTTGTGTTCTGACTTTGCTTCTTAATGTGTGTTAGAGACTGCTCTAAGGTAATGTGCTTTTCTTTTGACCACTGTTCTTTTCATATAAACTCCTTAGTCCGACCCCCGTTGCAAAACCGTTAGGGGCAGAATCCCGGATGACTGTTGTAATGCCATCTACAGCCACCAAATCTCACTCTGTCTTCTAGGAATGTTTCCTTAACAATCTTTCCTTTCTGCATCCATGGTACTGGCTTCAACTCCCTTTATTCTGCCTCATGACTCTGGAAAGGTCACCCTTCTCTCCACATGCCCTGAACATTCTGCCCAGAGATAGAAATGCTCCCTGATGATCAGCACAGTCAGCGACTGCTGGAACAATATCCCTGGCCGCAAGGGAGCCACACTGCCTTGTTCATTACTGTGAACTGTAAAAATAGTTCAGGCCAGCAAACCTCACTGAGACAAACAAGAGGACCTGTCGCGGCTGGCGCGACAGATCTACCAGGAATGTGAGGTTAAGAAGATGAAGAAAAGAACTCGAGAAGCAGTGAGATGGGGGCAGGAGGAACACTGAGGAGGATGCCCAACAGCGCTAAGTTTATTCAAAGCACTAAGGCCATATATATAGTGATAATAGGAGAAGCAATACACCTGTGTCTAGTTAAACAACCATGAATTCCCATAATAAGTTTCACATTTAACTATAAGCAGAACTCGTGACGCCCAATGGCTGATGCCAGTACAATTGTTCTGTATTGATACAGCAAACCTGAAAGTAATTTATGGGCTGTACTAGGGCAGCAAGGACCAGCAACAAATTTTTGACCCCAACCGAATTGTTCTCATTTGTTTAGCAAGCGTGTGGGAAATCACCTAGGTGAGCGCACAACACATAGCACAGACCCTTTCTCAGTGCTACTCAACTTTGCCCATCCTAAACCTTTTGTTAGGTTATTCGGACTTTAAAGGAGGTACAAGTCAAGGTCTGGTTTGGTCCTCCTCACAAGCCTTACTGCGGCCATTTCCATGGTTCCTTGCCTTGACTGGAGCTCAGGTGCCTTTAGTCTGCCCTCAGTTCTGTCATCAGTAGCAGGGTCCTGCTCCTCCCTCATCTCTCTCCACAGTCAGGGTAGGTAGAGAACAGAGGATACTTTCTGCTGACTTATTTAAAGTACCCGAAGTCAGAAATCTTTGCCCATTTTGCTCACTGATATGCCCCCAGATGCCTAGAAATGTGCCTAGGACATGGTGAGCAGTCAGTGTATACCTGATAATTTTATATATTATTTATATATTAATTACAAAGTATATTCATTGCACAAATATTAACATAAATTTAAATATTTACAATTAATTATTATATATTTATATCTTAATATACACCAATTTATTAATATACTTATATATTATTTATATCAATATGTAAATATATAGAAATAGTTGTATATTATTATGTTATTTATCTATATGTTTATACTAAAAAATGTTTGGAACCTGGAAGCTATTTCTTATTGGCTCATCCCGGAATAAAACACAGAGTAATGACATAAGTAATGGAAGAATTTTTATATTCAATGATCTCTGATCAATACACACAATACACAGGAAGTTTAAATTTTTGATTTGTCTTAGACCATTCAGACCGATATAACAAAATACCACAGACTGGATGACTTATGGACAACAGAAATCTATTTTTCACAATTCTGGAGGCTGGAAGTCCAACATCGGGGTGTCAGCATGGTTGGGCAAAGGCCTTCTGGCGGACTGCAGACTGCCTCTCCCTGTGTGCTCATATGGTGAAGGGGGAAAAGCTGACGGATCTCCGAGGGATGTATCATAAGAACTCTGTTCCCATCCACAAAGGCTCCATCCGCATGACTTTAGCATCTCCCTAAGGCCCCATCTCCTCATACCATCACCTTTGGGATTAGGATTTCAAGATACGAATTTGAGGAGACACAAGCACCCAGAACATAGCAATTTCCTAGCATACTACTTGCAGCCCATGAACCAACTGATGCATATTTGTTCCATTTCGTTCACCTCCCTCTGGAACCTTGCAACAACAAAAACAAACAGAAGACCTATCCTTCTCTTTGCAATAGAGACCATGTGTCCAAAGACCTGATCTTCTTACCTGTCACTGTCAGATACTTTGTTTCATTTTGTAAAAGATAAAAATGGTAAAGTTTTGCTTTTGATTCTTATAGTAGAAACCATGGGTGTTCTTTTGTAACGTTTTCCAACAGTTTAAAAGGCAATTACTGGGACATCGGGGTGGTGCAGTCAGTTGAGCCTCCAACTCTTCATTTCAACGAAGGTCATGATCTGTAGGTCATGGGATCAACCCCATGTTGAGTTCCATGCTCAAGGAGGAGTCTGCCGGGGCTTCTCTCTCTAACTCTCCCTCTGCCCCTCCCCCTATCCATTTTCTTTTTCTCTCAAATAAATAAATAAATCATTTTTAAAAAGCGGGGGGGGGGGGCAATTATTTTCCAGACATGACTTTGGGAAGATAACATTCTAGTCACTGTAATTGACCATGAGTATTTAAGTCTTTTGAGTGGTACATTCTCAAATGATTTCATGCATTAAAGCCCTTAGTACAATTGTAATGCCTTTGTTTTAGCAAAATCATTTTTTTAAAAGATTTTATTTGTAAGTAATCTCTACACCCAATGAGGGGCTTTAACTCAGGTCCTGAGGTCTTGACCTGAGCCAAAATCAAGAGTCGGGATGTTCAAGAGTTTCATGCTCTTCCAGCTGAGCCAGCCAAGTGCCCCTAGTATAATTATATTTTTTTAATTACTTGCTTTCTCTTTTGGTATGTAAGCTCCATGAGAGATAAGAGAATCTGACTTGTTCTATATAGTTTCTCTGGTACATTTTATATTGCCTAGAACCTAGAAGCACCAGATTAAGCTAGCACTGCAAATGGTTAGACAGTACTTATATACTGTGTGTATATTTGCCCTTTTGGAGCATTCTCTTTTTTTCTTTCTGACCTTATCCCTAAATTCAAAAGGAACTTTAAAATTAGTCTTGGGGTGTCTTGGTGACTCAGTCAGTTACGCATCTGACTCTTGATTTTGGCTCAAGTCATGATCTCAGCATTGTGAGATAAAGCCCCATGTCGGACTCTGCGCTGGGCATGTAGCCTGCTTAGGTATCTCTCTCCTCCTCCCTTTGTCCCTCCCCCTGCCCCTGTGCACATGTGCACACTCTCTCTTTCTCTCAAAAAAAAAAAAAAAAAAAAAAAGTAGTAAAAGATGGTGGATATGAGTTCAAAATTCTAATAACAATCATAATAACAACATGATGATTTATTGAGTACCAATTATGTGCTTGGGACAGTTCTGAGCTCTTTCAATCTAATCCTCACTAAAATACTTTGAGGCTAGTACTAAAATTAATAACATTTTGCAGACGAGAAACTAAGAGATGGGGAAATCCAAAGGTGATGCAACTCCTCTATAATTGAGGTGAAGTTTGAACCCAGACTGTCTTGATGGAGATTTTGTGCCTTTATTTTTTTTAAGATTTTATTTATTTATTTGACAGACAGAGATCACAAGTAGGCAGAAAGGCAGGCAGAGAGAAGGGGGAGGGGAAGCAGGCTCCCTGCTGAGCAGAGAGCCTGATTTGGGGCTTGATCCCAAGACCCTCAGATCATGACCTGAGCCGATGGCAGAGGCTTAACCCGCTGAGCCACCCAGGCACCCCGATTTTGCGCTTTCAATAGCTGTGTTAGAGTGGGCATTAAGTTTACTCTGCTATGTACTAATAGTGTGAAGTTCAGGTAATCCTCAAGCGTGATTTTCTCAATTTGATATTATAATGTTTAAATAAGACTTGTGGAGAGAATTTGGTGAGCTATATAAATGTTTCGGAAAGTGTAAGATGATCTCAATGTATATAGAATGACCTATGATAATTATTCAGTTTTACTCAGTCCAGTGTTTCCCTGATCAATTGATCAGAGATTGTTGGATACAAATATCCTTTCATTACTGGTATTAAGTGTGGTTTTCTAACAGCTGAGCCAACAAGAAATAGCTAGAAATGAGAATTACAATGAATAAATGGTTATTAATAATGAGTAAGTAGGCATTGGTACCACAATGGGCAAATGCAACAAACTTCACCTCACAACAAGTCTTGGAAAATTAACTTAAAAGTAAGGAATAAATCCTTAACGATACTGGAAAAAAAGAAAGAATGTCATCAGGATAGCTGAGATGTTTATCTATGTCTAAAGGATAGAAATCAGACAGGATTGAATTGTGGAAGGAATTTCGGTACAAAGACAGCACATAAAATGGCGGATCTGGGTGAGATTAGTTATAAAGACTTTTCTAACTCTTAATTAATAAAAATAAAGAAGAAAAGGGAGCCAAAGACAACCATTAGGGTGACTACATAGAGAAGGAATGTAAAGCTGTCTGGCAGGCTGGCTCTGTTACCACACCTGTGCGTGTATGTGCACACACACAAACACACACACACACACAAGCATCCACTTCCAGACTCAAGAAGCCAGTGTGAATAACCTGGTCACAGCCTTACAGGTTCCAGGTGGCTGGCAGCTCTCAAAAGGAATAGAGAAAATCCTCATAGGAATAACTGGAATATTGTTTACTGGCAGATTCCAATTGTCTCTACTCCAACACTGGAGGCAGGCAACCCTGAATCTGTCTGCAGGCAGGAAAAGAGGAATTCTCAAATGCAAATAGAATCCTACAATCAAGATGAGTGAAACACCCAGGGGAAAAACAATTTTGTTAAAGAGAGGTGTCAAATAAAACAGCAATAAAAAGGATTAAACAAATAAAAGGAACAGATATTGAAAAGAAAGCAAGGAAAGAGTCAAATAACCATAGGTGATATAATTGTCTTTCCTTGAAATGCAAGAGAAATCAAATGACAGGAAAATTCAAGGGAGGAAACAAATTTGCCAGGGAAAAGATCACTAAAGGATTTAAAATAATGCCTGGCACATAGTAAGTGCCATGGAAGGATTAGCTGTTTATATGGCAGTGACTAATTGAAAAGGCAAGTTTGAAAAGGAAACAACTATAAAACCTTAGTGTAAAAGCTTTAAAAGAAAAACATAAAATGTTACTGAAGGACATAATAAAGATGTAAATAAATGGAATAATAAACCATGTTTAGGAATGAGAAGAATAAATTACTATAAAGTTATTAAGTCTTCCTGAATTTTTCTATAAACTTAGTGAAACCTCAATCCAAAATCAGAATAGGATTGCTCTGTGAAATTTATAAATTAATGAACTATCATTGTGTACATGGAGAGCAACAATCCCAATTCTCAGAACTAGGAATTTTAAATATAATCTGAAAAAAAACCTTTTTCAGTGCATTCCTGAGCTGGCAAAAATAAAAGGAAATGCTCATAGCTTTAACAAAATTAAGCAAAAGCAGTAATCCACAGAAGGAAGTAAAGCCTGAAGTTGAGAGCTGCCCTAAAGCTCTCTGTCCAACCAGATAACAGCCCTTGAGAAAAAACACCAGACACAAAACGAGTACTCACTCAAGTTCCTTCCTAATGAAAAATCATTATTGAAGCTGGAGTGTAATTAATGGAAGTGAACCCCTCCACACACATGCACCTGGTACATAGAAACTACCCTCTCATTGTGAGGCGGAACAAATTAAAGCAACAACAACAATAAACCACTCCTCTCCTCAGAAAAAGGAACAGCAAACTTTAAGATTTGAACCTTGGAAATGAGGGGAGAGCGGGAAAGTTGAGAATTCTATAACCACAGGGGAGCATGGGTTGCTCAGTTGGTTAAGCATCTGAGTTTGGCTCAGGTCATAATCTCAGATCCTGGGTTGGAGTTCCACATCATCCGGCTCCCTGCTCAGCAGGGTGCCTATTTCTTCTCTCCCTCTGCCTGAGGCTCCCCCTGCTGTTCTCCCTCTCTTTCTGTCAAATAAAGAAATAAAATCTAAAAAAAAAAAAAAAAAAAGATTTCAAAACCACAAATCAGTCTTCAAACATGTTTGGATAACATTTAGTTCTCAAAACCTCAACCTGAGAATTTCTTTTAAAGTGATACCATCAGTTGCCTCAGAGAAGCAGAAAACAAAACCATTATGAGAGAAAGCAACTTGAATACAGATCCTAACACATAGATAAATTGCTGAGAACTAGAAGTTGTGGGCAAAGTCAAACCCTACCTCCATGCTTGCTTTCTTGCCTGTCTCATACACACATGTGCACAAATGAAGACCTGGGCTGACAGAAAACCAGTAGAACAAAAAGCAATAATCTTCAACAGATCAGAGGGTTTTGTTGTTGTTCTTGTTTTCCTGCTTGCTTGGAAAGGTGGAAATATGATTTTTTTCAGAAGGGGAAATGAAAACAGGGACATACACAATGAATCAGGAAATACATATTAATCAGGTATATGATGGGAATTCAAGCGCTCATGGTAACACAATTAAGACAGAGTCTTTGCTTTCAAAGAGGTCATGGTCGAGCTGAAGAAAAAATATATCCATGTTAACATAACATACAAGTTGGGGTGCCTGGGTGGCTCAGTGGGTTAAGCCTCTGCCTTTGGCTCAGGTCATGATCTTAGGGTCCTGTAATCAAGCCTCACATCAGGCTCTCTGCTCAGCAGGGAGCCTGCTTCCTCCTCTCTCTCTGCCTGCCTGTGCCTACTTGTGGTCTCTCTCTCTGTTAAATAAATAAATAAAATATTTAATAAAAAAAAAAAATACAAGTCAGTGATAGACCCCCCCCCAAAAGAGATAGCCCTAGCCACGGTCACCTGAAAGTCTCAAAAGAATGAGAGGAACCTGAAATGTGCCCTGAAGAAATAGGATTTGCACAGCATCCGAGATGGGGAGGGATATTTCAGAAAGCAGGCGGAATACACAGAACCGGAAATTTGCAAGGGATCTTCAGTGGATAGGCACAGGCTCTTGAACCATTGTCCAAAAGTTCCACCAAAAAAAATAAGAATGACAAAAAATGCTTCTGAAGAAAGAACATTGGCAGCACTCAGGAAAAGAGCAGGATCTCATGTAAATACAGTACTACATGGCAAATTAATTAACTGATCAACTAACTACCATCTATAAAATAAGCACATAATGAAAAAATAACCACTAGCTAACTGTAGATGTAAGCATTTATTGTGTAAGAGGGAAGTATGTTCAATTGGAAGTCAGGGGCCTAAAATTCTCTTCCTGAATTGACTACTGGCCAGTCTGAAATTCAAATTATTGAGGATTCAGCGTTTATATTTAAATTGGGGAGGAGGGAGGTCTATAGAGGAGGATGGATTAATTAATGATTTCATTCCCTGAGGGTGGACCACATTCAATTTTATAAACCAAAATGGAACACTGAGTGTGCTCATTCCTCCAACGCTCAGAAGAGGGTGCTCACAATGATGATTTCAGTAAAAGGACAGTAACAACAATCCCCCTTTTCATTTCTCGGTCGGCTTCGTTACTCAAGAAATCCACAGGGTGGCAATAATCCTGAGCTTAAAAGTAAATTCAAAGATGAATTCTAAGAAAAAGGTTTCTTCCGTGGCCCATGTTTACAGATTTCTCTTCCCTGTTTTTTTATGATGTCCCCAAGGCCAAAGAAGCCGGGAAAACAAAGGCTACACAGAAAGCAGGCTGGGGATGATTCCCAGCTGGGAACCAACGACCATCCAGACCTTCTGCTATCCTCACAGTCAAGCAAAGGGAACCTAACCATCCTCACCCTTATTTTGCAGAAGAAAGTAAGCAGCAAGAAACAAAGTAAATTATCCAAAGCAACAGACAGTAAGTGGTGGTACCGAAATTCAGAAGTTAGTGGCTCTGGTCAAAGTCCATGGTCCTTCCATCACACTTGCTGAGAGTTCTGGAAAAAAAAAAAAAATCCATTGGACTAACATAAAGTTACCATCCTTCCTTCCTAACCACCTTCATCATTATGTAGAAATGAGATGTTTGCTATT
This sequence comes from Mustela lutreola, assembly GCF_030435805.1. Taxonomy (NCBI): domain Eukaryota; kingdom Metazoa; phylum Chordata; class Mammalia; order Carnivora; family Mustelidae; genus Mustela; species Mustela lutreola. The sequence continues at coordinate 96,401,032 of NC_081297.1, forward strand.
TTCTTTATAACTAAAAGGACTCTTTAAAGATTTGTTTCATTTTTATTTTATTTTTTAAAAGGTTTTATTTATTTATTTATTTGACAGAGATCACAAGTAGGCAGAGAGGCAGGCAGAGAGAGAGGAGGAAGCAGGCTTCCCGCTAAGCAGAGAACCCAATGTGGGGCTTGATCCCAGGACCCTGGGATCATGACCTGAGCCGAAGGCAGAGGCTTTAACCCACTGAGCCACCCAGGCGCCCCAGATTTGTTTCATTTTTAGCATAGGACAAGACAAATAACTTTCCCAGACACTACTAAATAGTAGATTCATTGCTAAAGCAATTTCAGTTCTAAGATTTATTTCAGGACCACTCACATTTATTTCCTGCCACTTAAATGGAGCAGGAACTTTTTTATTTAAGCTTTTATTTATTTACTTATTTATTTGTTTGTTTGAGAGAGAGAGAGCGCGCGAGCGCACACAAACGGGGAGTGATGGAAGGAGAGGGAGAAACAGGCTTTCTGCTGAGCAGGGAGGCTGATGCAGGACTTGATCCCAGGACCGTGGGATCATGACCTGAGCCAAAGGCAGATGCTTAACTGACTAAGCCACCCAAGCACCCCAGGAACATTTCTTCATTGGCTGTAATCTTGAGGCACCTTGAGTTAGTAACAGAATTTCATTCAAACTTAAAGAAAAAAAAAAAAAAGAATGTGTTTTCAATGGAATAAAGGTGCATTTCAAAGATCCCAGGAACAAGAAGTTTCTTTAGGTGATACAAAAGATTAGAATCATTATCAAATCATTGATCAGAATCATAATACAATTATTATGTCAAAACTTAAACGCTTGGTGTTAGTCTCCATAGGAACCATGGCAATTGCTCATACTCACTGTCTCTTTCTCTCCATGTTCTCCAGTATATGATTTTCTTGACATGTCTGGGCTACTGCTTTCAAATAACTGGGCTTTCTCTTCTCTACACTGCATAACTCCTGTATTCACATACCTTCAGCTCCTAGCAGAGACTAGCCCACATCTTTGAATCTGATTCCCAACCTCTGAGAAAAACTTCAACATGGTATGACTATGGTTATAGAGTAAAGCACAGGTAGGGGTAATGATTATCATGGAAGAATGTTCTGAGTGGGTAGATATCGCAGAAAATGTATGTTGCAAATGCCTAAATATCTTTGTAAAAAATTAGAAAGGACATCGGGATGAAATTCTAGACTGTATGATATGTCCACATTCCCCCTATGCTGATGGTGAGAACTATCAAATCATAATTTAGGGCAAAGATTCTGATAATTTTTCAGAATATCTGAAGTTAGGCCAAAATTAGAAAATTTTGGTCTTATAATATCTATACCTCTGTCTGCCTATTTAAATATGAATTGTAGGGATACCTGGATGGCTCAGTCTCTGGGCTCTTGGTTTCAGTTCAGGCCATGAACTTCCAGTCATGATTTCCTAGTCGTAGGATCAAGCCCTGCATTGGGCTCTGAGCTCATCGTGGAATCTGCTTCAAGCTCTCTCTCCCTCTTCCTCCTGCGCAATCTCTCTCTCTCTCTCTCAAATAAATAAATAAAATTTTTTTAAGAAATGAATTGTAAAAATAAAAATGTGCTTTAATGACAGATTAAGTAACAATACACTTAAAATCATAAAAGATTAATTTAAATTTGACATGCAGAAAAATTTTCTGACTAAAGCTGGAGTCACTAAAATAGGTTGTCACTTGTAAAGAATACCTCTTTCTGGGCAGTGCTCCTTGAATAATAAAGCAGATCTAGCAAGGATATTTAATATTCGAACCAGGTCAATGGAATTTTAGGCAATATCTTTAAGTTGCTTACAACCAACATTTTTTCTTCTTAGTAAAAAAGAAACTTGAAAGTTACCAATATGTTAGAAACGCTAGCTACTATCAAGAGCTAAAAATTACATGTTGCTTATATCCTACATCAGTGATTTTTAAATTGTAGTGCACTTCAGAATTGTCTGGAGGTCTTGTTAAAACACAAATTGCTGCCTGGTCCACCTCCTCCTGCCTCTCCAGTTTCTAATTCTTTAGGTCTGGCTAGTGTCTGGGAATTTGTAATTTGCATTTCTAACAAGTTCCCAGATGGCACTGAGGTTCCTGGTTCCAGAGACTGCACTTTTGAGACCTCCTGCTCTAAACACTCAAGGCAAAGGAATAATTTCTTCCTCTGATCTCCCTCCCTTTTCTTTCATCTTCCTCCCCTCTCTCCCCTCTCTCTCCCTCCCTCCCTTCCTTCCTCCTTTCCTTCCTTCCTTTGTAACCTTATGGTCCTTTTCTATATTCATTTTAAAAAGTTCAGCAGTGGGGGCTCCTGGGTGGCTCAGTGGGTTAAGCCTCTGCCTTCCGTTCAGGTCATGGTCCCAGGGTCCTGGGATCGAGCCCCTCATCAGGCTCTCTGCTCAGCGGGGAGCCTGCTTCCTCCTCTCTCTCTCTCTGCCTGCTGCTGTGCCTACTTGTGATCTCTGTCTGTCAAATGAATAAATAAATCTTAAAAAAAAAAAAAAAAAAGTTCTGCTGTGGGGGAACCTGGGTGGCTCACTTAGTTGAGCTTCCAACTCTTGATTTCAGCTCAGGTCATGATCTCAAGGTTGTGAGATTACTCTGGGCAAGGAGCCTGATTAAGATTCTCTCCATCCCTCTCCCTCCATGCCATTCCCCCCATACCCCTCCCACCCCCCCGCCCCCAATGGGGAGTGGTCTCTCTCTCTTTAAAAAAAAAAAAAAAGTTCAGCTATGTGATATGTCAAGTGTCAGTCCCGCTCAGACAGCATCATTTGGGGGCTTAGGTGATTAGGAAAAACTAAGAGGGGGATTCTCTTTGGCAATGCATTCATCCTACAGCTAACAAAGGGTCTGGAAAGGTTATATGGAATCTGGAATTTAATTCAGGTCTGTATTTTAGCATCTCAATGGCTGATCATCTTACTGCTCTCTTTATAGCTTTACAGGTTCTCCCCGCCCCATTCATATCTGTCTGAGCTAAAGGTGTGCACAGTGCAGAATGTGGTTTAAAATGTGTACAAACTTCATCCAGATTCTTGGAGTTTACCCAGCTGTCTTTATATATAAATATAAATATAAATATAAATATAAATATAAATATAAGCTTAATTGAGCTATAATTGGCAAAATTGTGAGATTTTTTTTTAAAGATTTTATTTATTTATTTGAGAGAGAGACAGTGAGAGAGAGCATGAGTAAGGAGAAGGTCAGAGGGAGAAGCAGACTCCCCGTGGAGCTGGGAGCCTGATGCAGGACTCGATCCCGGGACTCCGGGATCATGACCTGAGCTGAAAGCAGTTGTCCAACCAACTGAGCCACCCAGGCGTCCCAAAATTGTGAGATATTTAAAATGTACTTCATATTGTCAATTAGGTAGAGACTGTGAAAGATTCCTCCTGTCTAGTTAATTATCGTGTTCATCACCTCACATATCTATATTCTTTTTGTGTATGTGAGAACATTTAAGTTCTACTCTTTTAGCAAATTTCAATTATACAGTATAGTATCAGAACTATAGTTGCCACGTTTACATTAGAGCCTTAGACTTTATTCATTTGTAGCGGAGAGTTTGTATCCCTTTACCAACCTCTCCCTCTTTCTTCCACCCTACAGTGCCTGGTAACCATGTTTCTACCATTTTCTCCTGGGTTGCTTTTTCATTTTGTTGATGGTTTCCTTTGCTGTTCAGAAGTGTACTTGATGTACTCTCACTGGTTTATTTTTGCCTTTGCTTTTAGTGTCAAATCCCAAAACTCCTTATCAAGACTAATGTCGAGGAGCTTTGAAAACTTCAAGAACTCCTGCACTAAGCTTAGGACAGAAGATCCATTTCTAACTGGCATTTGTCTGGGCTCAGACATTTATACCAAATACAACCAAATGCACTCAAAACCATAAGCAAACAAACAAACAGCAAAATATTTTACTGGCTTCCTTCTTAGGGTCCTGGTTTATCCAAATTGGACATGGGGATAATGGCGGTTGGCAGAGTTAGATACATGTACACACATTCACAAGTAATATCCCATTTTCTCTCAGAGATGAATGAAAGCCCAAAAGCTGGCATCCAGGCTCATATTGGACAACTGAAAACCAAAGCTCTAGGTGTCCAATTGTCACATGTCTGTGAAGGATCCTGGTATATTGGAATTGTTACAGAATTTGCTGCCAGGCCATCCAGAGTTTAAAGACTAGGTTGGCTACTTGCCGAGTATGGAATCATATACACAGGTTCTCATAATACCAGTTAAAAGTGAATGTTGAGAACACTATCAGGTAACATATGTTTAAATGTCTGGCACATAGCAGGCATTCCCAACTAATAGCCCCCATATATTAGAGTCCTGCTGTGTGCATCGCAGACCACTGGGCACGTTAGCTTGTCTAGTCCTCAGGAGATCCCCTCCATTCATGGTCATTATCATAATCCTCATTGTAACAACCATCATTCACACATAGCAAACAAGAAAACAGAATCCCCAGATCACACAGGCTACATTGCAAGGTCAAAGCCCCAGCAGCAGTTTGATACCAGAAGCTTGCCTTGCTACAAAGATGGTTTTTTCTTCTCCCTCTTAGCTTTCTCATTGCGAGTTGCCTGGCTGTGATTAGGAACCAGAGGTTCTCACTGCAGAGCAACGTAACTTCCTCATTGAGTTGATTTCTAAGCCAAGCCCTCAGCTTTCTTCTCTCTAAGCAAGGTTCCCATACCTGATATCTTAACTCATCAAAACCTCATTGGCAGACCTAACTAGGCAAAAATAAGATGTGGGGAAAAGTTTACTTTTAATAATCTAGTCTCCACTTTTCCCTACATTACTCCAATAATCCTTCAGTCTTTCTGCTATTAGATTCTGTTCCCGGGGGAAAAAAATCTGACCCTGAACTTCTTCAACATGTTGCTCATCCTCTCTGACTATTCAATACCAAAGAAACACTATTATAGCAGAACCGATCTGTATTGTATTGTCAATGATATAAATTATAAAAAGGCATTTTCATCCTCCCTTACTTTCCCTTCATAATATAGATACCTTCTCAGTGATAACTGCCCCCTCTCCCAGTCAAATCTCATCTAATGTCATTTTCTTCATGACTCTTTGCCTTATTCTCAGATTTTTCTTAGCCTCCAAATCCCCAAAGCACTTTAAGTCACATTTTTTTGTGTGTTTTTCCTTGCCCAACTTTCTGTTTTATACACTACTTGTTTTCTCTTATCCCCCACTAGATTGTGATTTTCTTTTTTTTCTTTTTTGAATTTATTTATTTTTCCTTTTTTTTTTTTTATAAAGATTTTATTTATTTATCTGAGAAAGAAAATGCATGGGGTGGGGGGCAGAGGACAACAGAGAAGCAGACTCCCTATTAAGCATAGAGCCCCTACCAGACCAGGGTTTGATCCCAGGACCCTGAGATTGCAACCGGGCCTGAAGGCAGATGCTTAACCTACTGAGCCACCCAGGCACCCCCAGACTGTGATATTTCTTGAGAGACTGATCATTTATTTATTCATCATGCTTTTGAAGCCTATTTTTAGTCAATCACTCTGCTGGTGTTGCAGACACTATATGGTAAAGGAGACTAAGAATCAGACTTCCAGCTCCGGCCCCGGACGTAGCAGCCGCCGAGATGTTGATGCCCAAGAAGAACCGAATTGCCATTTATGAACTCCTTTTCAAGGAGGGAGTGATAGTGGCCAAGAAGGATGTCCACATGCCCAAACACCCTGAGTTGGCAGACAAGAATGTGCCCAATCTTCACGTCATGAAGGCCATGCAGTCTCTCAAATCACGCTACGTAAAGGAACAGTTTGCCTGGAGACATTTCTACTGGTACCTTACCAACGAGGGTATCCAGTATCTGCGTGATTACCTCCACCTGCCCCCTGAGATTGTGCCTGCCACTCTGCACTGCAGCCACCCTGAGACTGGCAGACCACGGCCCAAAGTCTGGAGGGAGAGCGACCTGCAAGACTCACACGAGGGGAAGCTGACAGAGACACCTACAGACGAAGCGCTGTGCCCCCTGGTGCCGACAAGAAAGCTGAGGCCGGGGCTGGTTCAGCAACTGAGTTCCAGTTCAGAGGCGGATTTGGTCATGGACGTGGTCAGCCACCTCAGTAAAGTTGGAGATTGTTTTGTGTTGAATAAATTTGTAGCCAGAAAAAAAAAAAAAAGAATCAGACTTCCAGGGGCACATGATCTGGCAATCTTAGAATATGCTTAGAGAAGCTGGGGAACATGTCATAAAGAAAGTGAAGTTTGAACACAGTCTTGAAGGAATAAAGCTCTCAGACGCACGGAAAGGGAAGGTGTATTCCAGAAAGATGAAACAGTCTGTAAAAATGCACAGAGATGCGACAGCACATAGAAAAAATAAAAAGGATTTCTAGGGGGTGCAATGCATTTATTTACCTAGAAAGGCAGATTGAGCTCAGGAATCCCCCGCACAAACCCCTTATCCAACTGTTCTTGACATCACCAATCTATCAAGGTTCTCCTTCATACTGAGCTCAGCTATCTCAGAGTTCTTCTGAGCAAGGTGGTCCAGGTCGTCATTACCATCAACCGAAGTTCTCGAGGAATATGAAATCTACTGACCAAAACTTCCCTAGCTGAATATATTAACTTCTATTTCCAGGGACAACCTTCGGTCCATATGACAGATAAGAGCAAAGAGAAGTTGGTGTTGCTGAAGGTGGGTTAGGGATGGGGAGAGAGGAAGAGTGGTTAAAGGAACAAGAAAAGAACATGCTGAGTCAAGTTCTGAGGCTTCTGTTACATTTTTTCTTCCTCTTACCACTGAAGTGAGTGATAAGAAACAGACTGTTAGCAGGAGAGGGAGCGGAGCACCTTCCTGGGTGGTCTGAGTGCTTACCTTTCAGTGGCTTTTTTGAAATTTTGTTTCATACTCATTGAATTCGGCTTAGGTACAATGTACCTTGTTCCTGGAATATGTCTGAAAATATTAATGGTAACTTACACCCTTCAGTCCCCGTGGTCAGCCCATACAATATTCTGCAAAGCTCTTTACTGCCTCCACGGGTGGGTCATCAGAACTGCCCCCTCATTCCTCCATTCACAGAGACTGCAGTATTGAATGGGGCGGAAATACCCGGCATTATTTCCTTATTTTTATGAGCCTCTCCTAAATTATTGAAATCTTTTGCTCTTTTTCACAAGCTACTCCTCAGAGCAATAGTGAGAAATAGATCAGCGTTGTTCTAATCCTTTACAAATAGGAAAAAGAGGTCTCAGTTTAGCAGGTTGTTTTCAGAAGGGCTGACAATAAAAAACAGTTTTGTTTTTTTTTTTATAACTGGGATCTCTTCTGCAGTTTGGTCATGAGCAAAATAAGGAATTAAAGAGAATAACGTTATTTTCTTATCTTGGAATTTTAGTAAATCTTCATAATAGGTGAGGTGCTGCACAGATTACAAATCTGACATATGTTAAGGTGCTTAAGCAGCACAGTATGTCAAATGTATAACAGCCCGTATTTACTATATATAATGTGATGCATATTTTAATTTGGGTGCTTAGACAGAGTAAGAGATTCACTCTCTTTCCTTCTTTGTCACCCTCATTTTGCTCCCTTCCCTACTCTGCCTGTTGACCATAATAATCTGATCGTTACAGAGTTGTGATACTGCTTTTAGGCCTTCCACTTCATGATGCCCAGACGAGAAGGGCTCCGATTCTTCTTCTGTGCTGAGATCTGTGGTTTTATCATAGGAATAGGTCGAGTAATAAATTTAAAAAGTAAATCTGATTTGTAATGTCAGAAAAATGTATTTGAATGCATGCAACTATATTTGAATATATTAAAAAATGTGTCTAACATACATAGAAACATTGTAAATACATACAAAAGGCATGAAAACATGAAACCCATGTTTTAAAAATCGTTTTAACTTTTCATTAGCAAATACTTTCAAGCATACAGAAAACTGCAATTAAAGCGTACAATTGCAATTAAGGAAGAGAGCCCACGTGCATTTTACCCAATTCCGTCTATTAATGTTTTACCCCATTCGCTTTATTGTTCTCTTTTTGTCTGGATGATTTGAGGGTAAGTTACATAAATCATGACCTCTTACCCCTAACTTTTCAGTGTGTATTCCCTAAGAATCGTGATAATCTCTTCTAAAACCACAGTTAGGTATAACTTCAATACATTTAACATCAATATAATAGTTTTATCTTTAAGTCTACTGCCTGAATTAATTTTGCAAATTAACCCAGCTATGCTCTTATAGCATATTTTTTCTCCTCTAGCACACAGATCCAATCTAGTGCTGTGTTTGGTTGTCATGTCTCTTTAGTCTTCTTTAATCTGGAATATTTTCACAGCTTTTCTTTGTCTCTCATAACATGGGCATTTTTGAAAAATACAGTCATGCCCTTTAAAAAAAAAAGATTTTATTTATTTATTTGATACAGAGAAAGAGAGGTCACAAGTAGGCAGAGAGGCAAGCAGAGAGAGAGAGAGAGAAAGAGGGAGGAGGAAGCAGGCTCCCCACTGAGCAGAGAGCCCGATGCGGGGCTCCATCCCAAGACCCTGGGATCATGACCTGAGCGGAAGGCAGAGGCTTTAACCCACTGAGCCACCCAGGTACCACCCAGGTGCCCCCCCCATCCCGCCCTGCCGCGGTCACTCCCTTTTTAATGCAACAGTTCTTATTCTGGGTTTATCTAGCATTTCCTCGTTATTAGAGCCAGAGTACACAATTGCAGCTAGAGCACTACCTGGGCGATCCTGTGCCCCTCACAGTGTCCCTTAGCTAGAGACACAAGACCTCCATCTGCCTTCATGCATGGTATTAGTTCTGCTCACTTGCTCAAGGTGCTGTTCAATTTCTCCACGACATCATTACTCCTTTTTCTCTTCTGCCTAAAAAGAGATCTGCGGGTGGACACTTTAAATCCACAGAAATCTCTTGCTCCTCATCAAATCTCTTTCTCCTCCACAGAGTATCCATGGATGAATCTTAGCTGATGCAGTTTGTACCATGACAGTTAGAAAAGGCTGACTTACAACCCCTGCCCATCCTCCACCATCACCAGTCGTTACTTAGCATCGCGTTGTTAAGCAAGCACACTCCCTCTTCTCCATTTACTTGTATTGATCAGTCTGATTCATGAACTCCTATTTTTTTTTCAATGAGTTATATTTCATTGTGGTACTTAATTACATAAAAGAGATTTAATAGTGGTTATCTCCGATGAGTGGGATACATGGGGAAAAGCTTTAAAGAGAGATTTTAACTTTTTACTCTTACAGTTTATGCTTTTTAACAGGAGTAGTACATATTCCTTAAAAAAAAAAAAAAAAAAGATCAAATGGAAAAATAAGTCGTGAGAGGAGATTTTCTTCGGGAACTCTAGAGGCACCATGTCATGTCATGTCCCTGACAAGATGAGCCCTCCTCATGTTCTTTTTCTTATATAAGAATCAAACTTAAGAAAGCAAATTTCTGGAATTCAAATTCCAGCAGTAGTAATGAATTTGCACTGATGACTGATGGCCTCTAAAAACCTTATGATTGATTAGTTAGGTGTACAAATGAGCTAGGTAGAACTGGTTTTACAGTGCACTGCTTAAGAAACACAGGAAGTGTGAACTGGTGCAGCCATCATGGAAAACAGTATGGAGGATCCTCAAAAAGTTAGAAATAGAACTACCCTAAGATCCGGTAATCCCACTACTGGGTATTTACCTGAGAAATACAAAAACAAGAGTTCAAGGGAATGTATGCATCCCTCTGTTTATTGCAGCATTTTTTACAATAGACATTATGGAAATAACCCAAGTGTCCATTGACCAATGAATGGATAAAAATGTGAGATATATATATATATATATATATATCCTTTATATATATATGTATATATATTTTGTATATATATTCCTTGTGTGTACACACACACACACACAATGGAATATTATTCAGCCATAAAAAAGGAATGAAATCTTGCTCTTTGCAATGACATGGATGGAGCTAGAGATTATAATGCTAAGTGAAATAAGCCAGTCAGAGAAAGACAAGTACCATATGATTTCACTGACATGTGGAATTTAAGGAACAAAACAAATGAGCAAAGGAAAAACAGAGAGAGAGAGAGAATGAAACCAAGAAACAGACTTAACTATAGAGAACAAAGTGAGGATTACCAGAAACATTTTCTTCCTGTCCATTTTAAGAACTGAGTCCTCTTGGAAAAAAGATCCTTTGCTTCTAGAACAGGCTCATGTTTGCCCATTGCCCATTGACAGAGCTGGCCTAGGATCTGTAATTAGCCTCAGATAAATTGGAGTTTCAAAAAATGGAATAACTGTGTGGGGTGTTAAAAGATAAAATGAGGCCTATTTAACATTTAAAGAATTTCTTTGAGTAAAAATCAATTCAGGGACACCTGGGTTGCTAAATCAGTTGAGTGCCTGCCTTCAGCTCAGGTTGTAATCCTCAGGTCCTGGGATCTAGTCCTGCATCAGACTCCCTGCTTGGCAGAGAGCCTTCTTCTCCCTCTCCCTCTGCTTGCTGCTCCTCCTGCTCTCTCTCACTCTGACAAATAAATAACATTTTTAAAAAACAATCCATTCAAATCAGGCAGAATCAAATCAAAAGTGGTTATGAGCACTCCAATGACATGTGCTAGGGACAAGACTTTTCTAGAGGAGACAGAAGCAAAGGAAGGAAATTGATTGGCTACAGTGTAAGCTGTTCTATTATCTGGGAAAGCCTTGTTGTCTATCTATGATTGGTTGTCCATAGGTTTTAATTTCTCAATCTCGAGGCATTAACAGATTTAGTTTCTGGTTTGCTTATGTAGACTAAGAGACATTTTAATAACCTCAGCCTAATAGCCTCCTTGTTTAATTAATTGAACAATTCCCCCTTCTTGGTCATCCTGTCATACATGAGAGATTAACCTAGAATTTGATACTAGTGCCACTCTGGGTCTCCAACAAAGACTTGTCTTGTCATGAAACTAGTAGTGTATGACGACAGGTCCAGGGAAGCATTGTTTTTATTCATCTTACTGTTCATCTTATTTCTGTCCCTATAAGCACAGCATAACTGTCTAATGTTCGTCACTGGTAATGACTGTGACCACATATTTAAGACCCTCTGAGAAGAGAGCACATCAATGATGACTATGAAGAGTGTAATTTCAAGAGACTGAAGTATGCTCCTTAGTCAGAGCCCCCATGAACCAAACCAGTTGGTATCAAATAAATCAAAGACTGTACCTCAAAGAGGTCATCTACCTGTTTCAGTGAAGTGGCTGGTCTGTTCATTTCTTGTATTTGCTGTTATCAGAGGTGTTGGTCCAACAGGAAGTATTTACTATGGCACAGATTCCTCCTTGTTCAGACCTCAGAAGTAACCTTATTGTAATCCTTAAAGAACTGTACGCCTTAAGGAGCTGTTTGATTCTGGGTTGGAATCTTCCTAGTTAACTCTAATATTAGATCTCCAGCTGGTGTGCAGTTCTAAGAATCTGGAGGGGCTCTTTTTAGTTGAGAGATATGCACACAAGAAGTTTGGTTGCCCACTAGAGAGTGACCTGGTATTATGTTTAAGAGCCTCCCTTCTAGAAACGTTCCTCCCTTCTAGAGAGGTTCTTTGTTCTTAGTGATTCTAAGTTAGAAGGATGGGAGAAAATTGAAAATGTTAGCTCAGAGAGTCATAGACAAATATTTGAAGAAACTGGAAAAACTCAGGATCCAGTCTAATTTATAGTTAAATAAGACAATGAACAGGAATAGAATTTAATACCCACATGACTATGCTAACTTTCCATTGAAACATAATTTTTCTCTCTGCCAGCGTGCCTGTTTCTAGTAAAGATAATCCAAATTCTAGAGGGAACAGGCAGGGAGAAAAAAATGTTTCAATTCTACAAAGGTATACTTTACAAAATTGCCTGTCATCTAATCAGATTTTTGTCATCTTTCCATCAGATGGGAAAGGGTAGAAGGCTCCTTCCAGGGTGGTGTAAAATCCTTTTATGTGTGGTTTCCTCTCAGGGTGGGGGCCTCTTTCCCTGCCTGTCCTTCTTTCTTCCAAACTATCCTTCATTATTAATTCTTGTTCTGGTTGAATCCAGCTTTTCCATTAAAATTCTGAAAATTCTCACCCAGTTAGTGGTATGATCTCCAAGCATCAGAAACCTAAATCATGGAGTACTTGTTGGAGGCCTTTCCATGAATCATCTAAAGATAAAACCCTGTTACAAAAGTGTCAGTACAAAACAGTAACTGTAAATGACGAAAAAACTTTAAAAATGGCTGTGGTTAAAGATCTGATGAGAGTTCATTTGATAAGGAAACTTAGTTATTTCCATGGCATACAAGAATTTAAGACAATAATTGGACAATGAATGTACTGATGAACTCCTGTGAACTTCAACTTCTAGAATACCTGTATTAGTAACATATACCCGTACATATACAACCTAAGAAAGTTTATGATCACTTCTATCACTTCTTTTTTTCATGGTAATACCATTACATTTTTTAAATTTTTAATTGAAGTAGAGGTGGCATATGATATGTTAGTTTCAGGTATACAATATAATGATTCAACACTTCTGTACATTATAAAATGCTCACCACGGCAAGTGTAGTTATCATCCTGTCATCATACAAAGTTGTTACATTATTATTGACTATATTCCCTATGCTGTACTTTTCATCCCTGTGACTTATTTATTTTATAACTGGAAGTCTGTACCTCTCAATCCCCTTCACATATTTTGCTCATCTCTCCACTCCTCTTCCCTCTGTCAATCCAGAGTTTGTTCTGTGTGTTTGTTTCATTGCTACTTATGTGACAGTGCTTCCCACATACGTTAACATGCCAAATAGGTCTCATTAGTTTAACATCTTCACAGAGTGAGAGACACATCCTTTGAAATTTCTTTCAGGGACCCCACAGGAAATTTCAAAGTCAGGTTGAGGACAAAAAGATTTCATTTCGATTTGATTTTGGGAAATTGTAAAGAACGCCAAAAGGTTGAAACTTTGATCAAATAGGATCACAGGTCTTTATGAAATAGTACTTACCTTCTTCCCAAAAGTGTTCATGGAAGATTTTAAAGGTAAATATAGAAGGTTACATTGTTGTGAACAAAGCTTAGCTCTTTTTAATATTGAGTAGATTCAGGTCTCCCCTAATCAAAGCCCTGATCAAGAAAACATGAAGTACGGGAAACTGTTTTGGTAAGACACAAAATCTTTGCTTTCCAGGCAGATCACACAAAAAGATAAAGAAAAGAAAAACCTTTCATAATCTCTTCCGAGGAAACTGTCATCTTTATGGAGAGAAAACTAAATTCTATTTTTGCACCAGTATACTTTTTGATATTAAGGCTCATAGCCAGTTTAACCACACATAATTTTTTTTTTCCCCCAGAATTTTTTTTCTACAAACCTTCTACAGTGTTTTTGCATCCATTTGGGTTTTGTCCTATATTTTTTCATTCTCAGTTTGGAACAACCAGTCATTTCACTTTAGGACAAAATGACTCTCTTTTTCTCTTAACAAAAGCATGTCCTTTACACCTTTCCTTATCCTAAAAGCACATTTTACTTTTCTTTCCTACCTTTTATACAGTTTCCTTTCATTATTATTTCTAGTATTTTTAATTACATACACTGATCAGAATTCTTAGCCCTTAGAAACCTTCATTTCTAGTGAAAACTAAGAAATAAGCAATTATGGACTGTTTGTTATACCTGCATTCTGTGATTGGGAAATTTATAAATACTTTTCATACTTTCTAGAAGTACATTCTTCCTCGTAGTACATTTTTCAGTGTGACACAGGCATTTATACTAACAAACATCTTTAGTTCCTTTTTAACAAGAAAGCAAAAGTAGATAAACCTATGTTTGGTAATTAACCTTTCAAAGCTTTATCTTATCTGGAATGATCGAAATGGTCAATGAATATCCATCATTTTACTTAACAGTATCACTTTAAGGTTTCAAGTTACAAAAAGATTTTGGAAACTATTTTTAAACAATTATGTTCAAATTGCTCATGAAAATTTTGTAAGGCACTAAACAGCTATCTTCTTAAGTTACTCTTCTTGCTGACAAGTTCTCTAACGAGATGAAAGAGCTAATTAGACTTTTAGTAAACCTAGGTAGAATAAAAGTTGTATGTCTGCATTGTATTTCATGCTGATAACTCTGAAGACATGCCAGTTTTTACTAAACTAACAAAACAAAGTGTATTCATTTACTGAAGGTTATCCCAGATCACTTGAACTTGAAATATATTTGAGTTATTTTTCATATTTCTGCAAGAATAACTGATGTATATAAGCCCTTAATTTTACTTGAAGCTAAATAAAAAGCTCTTTTACAAATTAATTTTGGCAATACCATCTAGAGGTAGAAAAATCACAAATCTATATGTGTATATAACTAGACATAAAACATATAGATAGACACAAACAGACCTTATAGCTTGTATTTAAAAATTCTTTAGCTACGGGGCGCCTGGGTGGCTCAGTGGGTTAAGCCGCTGCCTTCAGCTCAGGTCCTGATCTCAGGGTCCTGGGATCGAGTCGCATCGGGCTCTCTGCTCAGCAGGGAGCCTGCGTCCTCTTCTCTCTCTGCCTGCCTCTCTGACTACTTGTGATCTCTCTCTGTCAAATAAATAAATAAATAAATAAAAATCTTTTAAAAAAATAAATAAATAAAAATAAAAATTCTTTAGCCACAAGACAGGTGCAGTAGTGCAAAAATCACTGGTTCATAAAAGAAGAGTTCCAAACTCTGTTTCTGGTGGAAGGGATAATTTAAGTTTACCTCCTCATTTAGCTTAAACTTTGTGCTAATATTTATGAACAAGATTTTTTTTAAAAATTTTATTTATTTATTTGACAGAGAGAGAACATAAGCAGAAGTGGCAGGCAGAGGGACAGAGAAAGCATGTTTCCCACAGAGCGGGAAGCCTGATGTAGTGCACGCCAATTCCAGGGTCCTGGGATCATGGCCTGAGCCCAAGGCAGATGTTTAACCAACTGAGCCACCCAGGTGCCCCTATGAACAAGATTTTTAAGATTTTTTTCATTTGCTCAATTTCTACATAGCTTCTTCTCCACCCCCACCCCCGCCCTGGGAATTATCTCCCTGAAGTTTGCATTTCAAAGAGATGGCTCTGGGTTCTTACCAAAGACTAGGTCAAAAATTTACATCTCAAAGGCACGGAGGAAGGATGTAAGTTTTCTCCAAGAAGGTGTTTTATTTCCAATGTCTGGATCTTTTTCAATATCTGCAAGCCTTTTGAGACGAATAGGAAAGGTTTGAGAACTGTTAAAAAGGATTGGTAGGCCTTGAATTGCTTCTAGTGTTGCATTTCTGTTATTTAAAACAAGCACATTTTTTGTTGTTCTTAGTTTAGTTTTGTTTTGTTTTGTTTAATTCCTCAGATAATTGGGTTGCGACCTGAAAGATTATCAAGGGGCTGACCCACCCATCCAAACTATTTCTTAATACCAAGAAGAAGATTTCCACCTAAGATGAAAATCAAAAGATTTAGAGCTGCATGTCTTGGAAATGTTTTAGTAAATCCTTCCACAGTAGTTTCAGGATGTTTCTTTCCTTCTGAGCACATTGTGGCATGTGAGCTGATGAGAGGAGGGCTTGAAAAGAGTTCCAGTCAGGCTCTAAATATCAGCTTCCAAGTTGACCAGTTTTTGACCATAGAGCTCATTAAAAAAAAATCCTTTCAAATACTTAATTATCAAGTTTTAGCCAGGACAAACAGAAATATTGCTGACTGTATTGAACTCCTTAATTTTTTTTTTCTTTTAAGCCAAAGTTATATATTCAAATGATCCAAAAACAAAATCAATAAATCCCTTTTTTTTAAATAATTTTTTAAAATTTCTTTTCAGTGTACCAGAATTCATTGTGTATGCACCACACCCAGTGCTCCATGCAATACGTGCCCTCCATAATACCCACCACCAGGCTCACCCAACCCGCCCCCTCCCCCCACTCCTTCAAAACCCTCAGATTGTTTTTCAGTCCATAGTCTCTTATGGTTCATTTCCCCCTCCAATTTCTCCCCAACTCCCTTCTCCTTTTATGGCTTAATCACAGACATAAGAGGCATCTTCAAAGAGAGTTTAAAAGCCATAGTCCTCTTAACATGCAGCATCACTCACAAAGATGACCAAAAGAAAGGAAGACCTGGGCAATTTTGGTAAGAGCAGACAAGAGTCAGTAGGACATTTCTGCAAATGGGGTGAAATCCACATTTCATTAAGTATTTCTTTTCTTTTTCTTTTTTTAAATATTTATTTATTTATTTGAGAGAGGGAGAGAGAGAGAGAGAGCTCAAGGGCACAAGCAGGGGGAGTGGCAGGCAGAGGAAGAAGCAGGATCCCCCACTGAACAGGATTCCAGTGGGGACTCAATCCTGGGACCCTGGCATCATGACCTGAACCAAAGACAGATGCTTAACTGACTGAGCCACCCAGGTGTCTAAACATATTCTTGGGGCCTCAAACCTGGCTGTTAAGCTGCCTTCACACACAAGAGCTGGCAACATGGATGCCCCAACAGAGACAAAGCCACGCCAAGTTCTCAGGACAGAAAATGAAACAAACAAGAAAAGAGTAGGGTCCTTGGTAGGGAAAAGATTGATAACTAATGGGCACTGAGGAAACAAATCACTAGAATCTGAATTTGGAAAGGAAGAGATAAGCGAAGTTTACTTTTCTTTCTTGACCAGGCACTCTGGACAGAGATCCAGAAAGCTGACTTTAGTAAGAATTCTTGCTCTTTGCCAGCTTCTGCTAGTTTTCCCAGGATCCCATCTGCAGGTTCCAGAAGGACTGGGGTGTCCCAGCAGGTCCCATCTGGATCATCAGAAACTGTAGAGGAGGGAAAATAATTTTTCCTCTACCCTTATGAGTTCTTGGCTGAGACTCCTTTTTCTCTAGGGCACCTTATAAATGGATAAATTTATCTAGGTTAAAAGTCTCCCACTTCCATTGTAATTCAAGACTATCTTTCGTAAGTTTAACCCATTTGTCCAGACAAACTTAAGTTCTGGGTTCATAATTTATGTATTTATAATTAGCTGGGATCCTGGACTCTTTGGACTTGGAAGCACCTCTCTCTCTTTTCCTTAAAAGAAATTTTATTTACCTGAGGTCTCACACTGGACCAGTCTGGTTTAGGTAAGACCCAATCTGATTTAAGTTGGACCCAATCCAACAAAAGGAATGCTCAAATAAAGTCTGGGGGCTCATAATGCAAAATTGTACAGCTCATATATTTTAGAGGGACTTACTTATGACCCCCAAATGGAGAAAGAAAGCAGTAAGCACAATGAACTCTGTGTGTGCCTATGCACATTTACTGATCATTGCTCCCAGGGGTCGGGGAAAAGAGAATCCCACTACTGACACCAGAATTGTAAAAAGATTAACAGAGGCTTATTAATAATTCTGAGAATATGTTTGAACAAAAATTGACTCAAATTGGCCAAACCAGAAATGATTAGGAGCACTCCACCAACAGGAAGTAGGGGAAAGACTTTTGTAGTGAAGACAGAAAACAAAGCCAGGAAATTGATTGGCTGTAGGTTTAGCTGTTGTATTATTTGGGAAAGACTAATTGACTGTTGGTGATTGATTGTCCTTAGGTTTTAATTTCTTAACCTTGAGGCATTACAAGCTCAGATTTTGGTTTGCTTACATAGATTACTAAGGCATTAAAGCACTTCAGTGTAATGGTCTCCTTGCTTAATTAAATTAACAGGGGATTAGGACAGAAACACAGGGTCCATTGGTAGAAAGAAATTTGAGTTTCTCACTCAAATCAAATCTTCAGCCAAGCCTCCTCATCCTTAGAGGCACCATCTCCCTCTTTTTCCTCTCAGTCTTTTGGTCAGAGTCTTCTGCTCACATTTATCCATGTTGAGGTTGTACCTCTCTTCCCTTCAAATTCTGGTGTATTTATTATTTCCCGAAATCCTTCCCCAAATACAGCACAGCAAATTTTCCAGGAGAAAGTCTTACAGGAGAGAAATTATCTGGTAATAACTAATAACTCATTTTCTGAGAAGATTGTGTAGAGCTAATGCTATTTGATTCATGGGCACATAAAGTAGATCATAAAAGGGTTGAGTTAAGGTGCTATGAGTCAAGCAAAAGAGGTGCCAATTGCGTGTGACCTCTACTGAGATGACAGTGGCCTAATTTGGTGCTCCCTGGGAACTTCAAAACACACCTTAGCCTTTCCTTCCCAAGCACTCATTGTATACCCAATCATGGAATGTGCATCTTCCTCAAAGGCACAATAAAAAAACAGTGAGTGTATCCCCTAAACTATAAGCAGCTCTCTTATAAATGTGTTTCTTCTGAAGAAGAGGAGGAAGATAGACACTCACTGAATACTTTCCATGGGACAGGTACTTTTCTAAGACTTTTATATACATTATCTCATTAAATCATCACAACAAGTTTATAAAAGAAGTACTATTATTATCTCCATTTTACAGATAATAAAACTTAAGTAAGGAGAAATAAAGTTTCCCAAAGTTACACAGCTTGGAAAATTAAAACCCATATTTCCTGGGTTTTAACACCATTCTTAATACTAGCATACAGGTCAATGCTAGCCTCACTGTGGGGTCCACCTTTTTTCAGTCACAGGCTCTCTGTGGGTGCCTCAGTCTATCATACTGATTGCAAATTAAGGTCTATGAAAATTTGTTGAGAGAACCAGGTTTCACTCATCACAGAAGCTTGTTCTCAGGGGGCACTGGAGAAAGGAGAGGTAACCACCTCTTCCTATTTAAAACTCTGAAAAGTATCTGGCATTCAGAGACTTCTCCTGCCATTTTAATTCCCCATATACTCTTGCCTGGTTTGGGCCAATCAACTGAAGAGGACCAGTTTTCCTAAACTCTACCTCCCTTCTGTGGAAGCAAACAGCTTTTTCTTATTCCTCCTTTCTCACCAGCCTCACCTTTGGGAAGAAGTTTGGAAAGTGTTTGATTTCAGCCGGGTTAAGGTTTGCACAGGGAGAGATGCTCATTCTTTCTTCTGGCCGCACTTGTGCTAAGTAGATCAGCTCCACTTTTCCTCAGCCTTTGAGGGTAGATTCCTTTGTAACAAAGTCTGTAAACTTACTATAAGGATAGTCAGCTTTCCCTAGCTTTCTCACAATACTTAGGAGGTTTGCCTACTATATTCTCTGGATTTAAGCCCTTGGAACCAACTCTCAAGCACCTTCAACCGCAGCCACTGACACATTTAATTGAGAGGGCTAATGGCCTCCTCAGATTGACCTCCTCAGACATTCCATAGATCATGTTCTTTTCTCAGCTCCCTGCTATCTCAAGATTAGCTTTATCAAGGGGAGAACTGTCTTTTCTCTTGAGATGGAAATTGTCTCTCCTAAAAACACTCTCAGTTTCTGGTGATCATTTCCATCACAAGCTAAACGGCCTTCCCTTAGCTCTATCATCTGCTCCAACATGTTAAACCATGCCTCAAATGGCATGTCCAGCTTTGGAGAATAATTTTAACCTTGTATCCAGGATTCTGACAATACTGCTCCTCCATCTTCAAGGAGAGATTTAATTTTTAACATTTTCCTCTGAAATGAAAGTCTTATATTCATGACCCACCAAAGGGTATTCTTGAAACAATTGTTGAGCAGAGTGGTATTTATCCTAATTTTTCATCTTCTTCTGGAAATCAACTGGAAACATTATAATACCCCCTCACTTTCCTCCTGACCTCACCCCAGAATGGGGAAGTTTCTAAAGATCTTAGGTCTGAGGGGACAAGGGGAATAAATGGTTACCAGAACCCAACCCAGAGAGATTAACTATAAGGGAAGACCACCAGGGTGCCTAGGTGGCTCAGTTGGTTAAATAAGTATCTGGCTTTGGCTCAGGTAATGATCCCAGAGTCCTGGGATCAAGTCCAGCATTGGGCTCCCTGCCTGTGGGGAATCTGTTTTTCCCTCTCTCATGCTCTCTTTCTCTCTCAAATAAATAAGCAAAATATTAAAAAAAAAATTAGAGAGGGTCACCAAGTGGAATCTGCTTTCTTCAGTAAAGGGACCCAGTCAACCCATAAGAAGGGATCCTTGGAAGTAAATACCCCAGTTCATTCTCTTTTGATCTCCTCTGATCTCTGATCTCTTGCCCATGTCTCCCAATGACTGGACACAAATGGAATCCAGGGGCAAAGATGTCTACAGAAGATGCCTGGAAAGGTTAGCCCCTGAAGCACGGAACAGGGAAGAGAAAGGTAGAGAATGGATCTAAGGGACAAACAAAACTATAAGTAATTTTGCTTAAAGAACCTATCCCATCAAAGTTGTAAAGAAATTCAGTCATTAGTGGAATTCATACAGAAGTTAATATATTAATCTTCTTTCCCTTCCTGCCTGCCTGCCTTCATCCCAGCTAAGACCTTTACTGCATAGGGCAAACTAGTCTACCTTGTATTTGTGGTTGAATCTGAGATGGGCATTATCCAAACTTGCAAGAATGTCCAACAGCTGGGACTGAATTATAGCATTTATGGGAGTTATTACCAGAGTTGAGAACACAGAGGAACGTGATACTACTACCCAAATGTGTACACCATGCAGAGAGCCTCCACAATACAAAGCCCTTCCAGATGCTAGGGGGAGCAGATCCCAGTCCCAGTAACTACAGTGTGCTACTGTCCCCTTCCCAAGCTTGAGAATCTTCTTGCCGTGGCCCCTGCTTTTGCGTAACTTTTTACAAGGACACTAGCTCCTCTTCCACTCAAAACACCTTCACTTATTATCTTTAGTGGATTTGGGTTTTTATAAAATAAAGAGAAGGCTTCTTGAGTCAGCTTCTTTCGTCAGTCTTGCAGACTACTACCTACCAAAATCTTAGCTTTCTTCCTGAAACTAGGAAGAAGAAAACCACAGGGAAAAAAAAAAATGGTTAGTTAGAATTCTCTCTGATTCTTCTATTGCAACATAAATAACATACAGCTTGACTTATAGAAATCATACTGGAAATTTAAATTGTGTTGGGGTACTATAGAAGGGGAAATTGAGATGAATCCTAACATGTAAGACAGAAACCAGAAAAAGATATGTAAGTGAAGGAAATCAATATATAAAAAGACAGAAAAATGGCCATAGCCTAGTCACTGAATTCACTCCTCATATATTCTTTCCCTCTTCTCATTTTGCTTCCATGTGTCTGAGTCTCTGAGTGTGATAGAAATGGAGGGATGTGGGATGATACGAGTAACCATATAGTGATATGGCTTCATGTACCATTTTTAAACAAACTTGCCTCTCTGAATGAATGTCAGGTTACTTTTTGGAGCTGGTAGCCTCACATAATCTATATGTATAAGAGCTAGAGGGAATATCACTGCAGAACTGAAGAGATGGTTCTGGCTTTAGACCTTGAAAGACCTGAGTATGAATTTCTGTTCTATGATGCACAAGCTCTACGACCACTCTAAGTTTTGATTTCTTCATCTTCATTTGCAAAATTAGGATAATAATACCAACCTTGCAGAGCGGATGCAAGAATTAGAGATGATGAATATGAGGCCCTGTTTAGTTCCTAGACCATGATAGATAGCAAATAAATGATGCCTCTTATTAGTATTTGAGCAATTGTGCCCCGGTCACTACTATAGATGACAAATGAATGGCAAAAGGAGGGGCACCCGGGTGGCTCAGTCAGTTAAGCATGTGCCTTTGGCTCAGGTTATGATATCAGGGTCCTGGGGTGGAGCCCCGCAATGGGCTCTCTGCTCAGTGGGGAGTCTGCTTCTCCCTCTCCTTCGGTGCTCTCTCTTGCTCTTTCTCAAGTAAATAAATAAAATCTTCAAAAAAATGGCAAAGAGAAAGGGTCAGCTGAAGAGAATAAAAAGTCTCTAACTAGGAGCTATTTCTCTTTCTCTCTCTCTCTCTTTTATTTTTTGTTTGTTTGTTTGTTTGTTTGAGGGATCCTGATCACAAAACTTGCTCTCAATATGAGTTTGGTCCTCATCTGGAGGAACAGGCATCAGTAATCCCAATTTAGCATTTTCTTGATAGACTTGTATTTTAAAGACACTGTGGCCTATTTCTGAAGGTATGTACAGCTTGCTTAAGAGTTTCAGCCATAATAGAGGTCAAGAAAGTGCCAGCTAATCTTAAGAGACTAGAATACATTGCGATCAGAAACTCAGGTTAAGGTGTGCCCAGTTATACTTGCTGAGCAGCCATAACGCATCTTGTTTTCTGAGCTAAAATGAAGGGTCAAGTGATGGGGTGAAGTGGGTATTGCCCACCAGAGAAGATTCCCACTCTTGTAAAATCTGGGTTAAAAATAGCAATTAAACACAACACTGTGGGTCTTTCACAGTAAGTCAAGACTCTCTCCAACTACCAAGCAACCTCCTGCCTACAAAGATTGTTTCTGGAACCTTCCCAAATAGGAACACCTCAAAGTCATTTTGTCACGTGATGGAATTTCTCACCGTCTCAGGGTTAGATGCTATTAAACTGAGTTCCTTCTTGGTACGATTTCACTTGTGTTCTTTTGATTTACTCTTGTTAGAGATAACAAAATAGCTGGCTAGCATTTTTATACATTAGTAAAATTCAAGTAAATGGTCATTCTTCAATTTCATAGGCCCCAGTAGTGGGTTCCTTTAGAAGTCAGATTTCATATGTTAACTTTAGGACAATATTTAATTTCATTATAGTTATAGATTATGAACCTTGGCTCTGAATAAAATCTCCTAAAATTAAGATACAGGAGAATAAGAGTAGCCATAGTTAAACAGCATAATACATGTCTTTACTATCATCTCGAAGCCATGTTTTGAGCATAGTGGGATTTTTTTTCACAGTGACAGAGTAATAATAATTATAATACATTTACATACACACATATGCAAACCATCACCCCAACAACCACCAAAACAAAGTAACCTGCTCAGAAAACAAACAAAATCACTCCACTTAATTCCTGCAATCTTGGTTTTAAAAATTAGCCTACCTGAATTTGTGTTTCTTGTAGATATTATATAACTCTGAGTCTTTTTCATTTTCCATGTAAACTCTCACTGTGAGGACTCCTAGTGTGGTGTAACTTTAAATTCAAGAACATCTGCTTTCATCTTTAAAAACTCTTAAATTGCAGGATGCCTGGGTGGCTCAGTCAGTTAAGCAACTGACTCGATTTTGGCTCAGGTCAGGATCTTATGCGGTGAGATCGAGCCCTGCTTGGGGCTCCCGCCCAGTGGGGAGTCTGCTTAAGATATTCCCTCTTCCTCTCCCTTTGTCTCCTCCCTGATCTCGCATGTGCACTCTCTCTCTCTCACAAAATAAGTAAATGAAATCTTCAAAACAATTTATTATTTTTTTATGAACATATCATGTATTATTTGTTTCAGGGGTACAGTCTGTGATTCATCAGTCTGATACAATTCACAGTACTCACCATAAGACATTTCCTCCCCAATGTCCATCATCCAGCCACCCCATTCTTCCCATACCCTTCCACTCCAGCACTCAAAACAATTTTTTAAAAAACTCTGAAATTGCCGCATCCTTTTTAAGGTTTATTCTTATTTATTTTAAAGATTTTATTTATTTATTAGAGAGAGAGCAAGAGAGATCACAAAGGGAGAGGAAGAAGAAGACTCGCTGTTGAGTAGGTAGCCCAATGCCCGTCTCCATCCCAGGACCCCGAGTTCATGACCCCAGTTGAGTGGGGAGGCAGACGCTTAACTAACTGAACCACCAAGGCTTCTCTTAAACCAGAACATTCATCGTGTGACTAAATCCTGGAAATCCTTAAGATGAACTGGATACTCTGACAGCTGGCCTCTTGGTTTTGGGTGTTGTTCCTTCGTGGAATTCAGGTCTGAATCTGTGGTATACAATTTTTAGGTGCCTCACCCCACCAGCCAAGTGGTATTTTAGCTTTGGCACTCCAGTTACCCTTTCTCTTTCACTTGTCAGCATAGCTGCATGTGCTGCTGGTGACTTATAAAGGTGACAGGCCTTAGAGCCACAGTGGCGACACAACGAGGGCGTCTTATTGTGATGCTTTCTAAATGATGAAGTCCACTTCGTCCTCTCCTTTCTGCTGCCGAGACCAAAGACTAAGATCGCTCCACCTCTAACAATGAAACTACCCTCTTATGCGTCGCTTCTTTTCAAGTTAAATGGCATAATAAGTCAAAGAGAAGAAAAAGCTGCCTTGTTGAGAGTCAAGAGGTTGAAAACCACTGTCAGTTGTCTAACCAGGAATGCAAATAAAGGAAAGAGTATTTTACTAAAAGAATTTTTGAAAATATATTTTATGTCTCACAAGAACAGCAGTAGGTGGATGTGTTTCTGGGAATTTGCAACAAGCTTATATGTAATTGTAAATTGTAGTTAAATACAATCTAGTTAGGACACAGGTAACCCATCATAATACTGATTTTTGTTCAAACTCAATGGTGACAAAATGACTTTCAGTTACCTCTGTTTGGGGAGGTTCTAAAGACAATGTTTGTGAGCAGGAAGTTGGTGGTGGAATAGAGTCTTGACTTATTGTGAAAGGATGTGTTTAACTGGGATTCTATGACCAGGATTTGACAGGAGCAGGAGTCTGCTCTGGGGGGTGATGTGTACTTTACTCATCACTTGACTCTTATAGCTCAGACTCAAATTCCCCAACATCCTCTATTTAGACCAACAGTGACAGGTGCAAAGAATTCAGGTGAAGGAAGAATAAAAAGAAGAGGACTAGATGGGGCACCTGGCTGTTTCAGCTGGGAGAGCATGTAACTCTTGATCTTGTGGTTGGGAGTTTGAGTCCCACACTGGGCATAGAGATTACTTAGGGGGGTGGGTGGAAAGGACTACAAATAGTTTTCTCAGAGTGCAGTGAGATTTCTAGAGATCTAAACACTTGAAAGAGCTAGATATTACTCTGTTTAGTTCCAAGTGTAAAAATAAGTACACATTCATATTATCCTAGCAAATATTGCTACTTTATACTGAGTTTTTTCTTCAGCATGGTGAACTCATCATATGGAAGTCAAAAGTCTGATGGTACTTAGTTAATATTAGTCTTTCTCTCTTGCAGTTTTATTAGGAGCTACTTTTTCCCCTTACCCTTACAAGTTTCCTCCTTCTCAGTTTCTATTCCAAAGTTCCCATATTCAGGGAATATCACAGTCAAATTGAACAAGCGTCCCCAAAACCAAAATATGTCACTACAGGAAGCAGTTACAGTTGCTAACAGAGTCTGACCGAGAGGAAGAGTTCATATTAAAGAGGAGAAAAGAATTTTGAAGAGCAAAAATTGAGGAAGAGATCTATTAGATGCTTTCCCTCTTCTCTTTTCTGGTTAAGGATTTATTTCCCAGAATTATCATATCCACCAAGAAAGGAAGGAAGGAAGAGAAAGGAAGGAAGGAAGAAAGGAAGGAAGGAAGGGAGAAAAGAGAAAGAAATGAAGGAAAGAAGGAGGCAGGAGGGAGGAAGGAAGGGAGGGAAAGAAAAAAGAGACACCCATAAGGCATTAGATTTCCCAGAGTTAGGATTAGGTATCCAATTAGATTTAATTTTTGAACAGGAACAAGTAAAGATATAAATGAAAGTACTGAAGAAGATGAAAAGGAATAGGGAAAGTGGATTAGAACAGGAAAAAAAAAGTAATCTGCATAGAAAGAGACAGAAGAAAGCTTTTTCAGGAAGAGGAGAATTATGCATTGTTTTAGAGAGTCAGTTCCAAATGCTATAAACTGTAATTGCACACAGCTGTTTGGTTTCCTCTCCAGGGGTCCTGGAAAGATGACTATCTTCTAGTGGCCAGAGAGCCTTGCACAGCTGATTCTTTCTCTCTCTCTCTCTCTTTTTAAAGTAAGCTCCAAACCCAATGTGTGGCTTGTACGCACAATGGGAAGATCCAGAATTGTACGCTTTACTGACTGAGCCAGCCAGGTGCCCATCAGTTGATTCTATTTCTGAGGTGAGTTCAGAGTGTTTACAGATTTCTGTACGTTTCTTACATTCTACCAGATTCCAATTCTTATAAGCTTAATCAAAGAGAAGTTGGGGCACTGGGGTGGCTCAGTGGGTTAAAGTCTCTGCCTTCAGCTCAGATCATGATCCCAGGGTGCTGGGATCGAGCCCCCGCATCTGGCTCTCTGCCTGCCTCTCTGCCTGTTTGTGATCTCTGTCAAAGTCAGTAACACTGTCATACCACTAATCAGAATCATGGAATTATGATTCATGTAAGTTCTTTGGGTATTATGTCATAGGGAAGCTCATGTGAGCCTGACACCTAAACTTATCTTAATGGGTTACCACAGATAGATGTGTGTTCAGATTTCAAGGCTAGGACATTTTCACAATGGGCTTGTGGAGAATTACTCAGGCTAAACTTCTCCTTGTCTAGGAGCATCTGGCTGGCTCAGTTGCAAGAACATGTGACATTTGAGTTCAGGGTTGTGAGTTTGAGCCCCATGTTGGATGTAAACATTAGTTAAAAAAAAAAAAAAAAGAAAGAAAGAAAGAAAAGAAAAGCTTAAAAAAATTAAACTTCTTCTTGTCTAGAATATTTGTATAGCTCAGTGTGGTAGCCACTAGCCTCACAGAGCACTTTAAATGTGGCAAGTCCAAACTGAGAGGTGCTGTAAGTTTAAAATACACATCAGAGTTTAAAAACAGTATCCAAAGAAAAAAATGTAAAACAGATAATTAATAACGGTTATGTGTTGAAATGATAATACGTATTTTGGATATATCAGGTTAAGGAAAATGTATTAAAATCAGTTTAATCTGTTTCTTTTTACTTGATTGTTGTGGCTGGCAGAAATTTTAAAATTACACATATGTCTCATATTTGGGGCTCAAGTTGTATTTCAGTTATGCAGCTCCTTTAATACAGGGAATATTCTGGTCTTGATTTGCATGATATCTTTAGCACCTAATGTGAATGTATAATAACGTGCTGAATGCGTTATTCAACAGTGAGTGAGTGCCAAACAGACTTACAGTCAAGCTATCTCCTCCCCTGGAAGGAGAAGAACATTGCTGAAGACCATGACTAGTCTTTTGCTCTCTTACTTCTGTATTTTTTATTCCAAACAGACCATTTGCTCACCTCGGTTGTTTTAGCATCCATCAGGTTTAGAAGAGCACTGTTTTCCAATCTCAGATATGCTAATATATCAGTGCTTACACACTTTAAAGCTCTAGTTCTCTGAATGGCTTAAACTCTCCTTAATCTCTGTGAGTCAACTGTATTTTCCTCCCTAGGGTGATATGCTGGATAGTCTCTGGGCAACTCAACATCACCCTTAGCCTCTTCAAAGGCAGTACTGTATTTCCCAGAAGTTTCTTCTCTGTATGGTTCCAGGTTGGAATCTATCAATGAGACTAATTCAAGATTTAGTTCAAGATCTAGAAGGCAGAATAGAAGGATGTCATTGTTTTCCAGTTAGTTACAGGAAGATACCTGGACAGACAGAGGTTCAAAGCTGCTTATAGATAAACTTCTTGAGGAACTCTAGCATCTACGTTGCTGATTAAGGTAGCTGGTATAGGGTGGACACGTGCAGACACACGTAAGCTAAGGATGTATAGACCTAAGAGGCTTCTTTCTTGCAGGGGCTCTTTCAAGACTATGAGAGTAATTTTGTATTCATTATTTTTTTCTTTTTTTAATTTTTTTTAAAGATTTTTTTTTTTTTTAATTTATTTGACAGAGAGAGAGATCACAAGTAGGCAGAGAGGCAGGCAGAGAGAGAGGAGGAAGCAGGCTCCCTGCTGAGAAGAGAGCCTGATGCGGGACTCGATCCCAGGACCCCGAGATCATGACCTGAGCCGAAGGCAGCGGCTTAACCCACTGAGCCACCCAGGCGCCCTCATTATTTTTTTCTTAAAGAGAGGTTTGTAAATTGCATAAACTGTAAGTCTTCCCCAACCCAGCTATAGTCTTGAGTGGTTGAGAGTCTCCTACTAGAGATCTTATAACTCTAGTGGCATTGGGAGGGTTCCCAAGAACCACTGGCTTTGGGGCTGGATTTGTTATCTTCAGTGGAGTTTCTTGGATTTTTTCTCATCCCCCAACCCTCCAGCTCTTGTGGAAGTTGTGGAAGCTCCAAGTTTCTTCATCCTGGAACAGAATGGCTTTTATTTTCATCATCGAGTCAGTCATTGCTTAAAAATGTTTGTGGTCAACAATTAGATTACAATTTGTTTTTTGTATAGTCCACTTAATCTCAAATTTAAGAAGTGACATTTTCTTTCTTTCTTCTTCTTCTTCTTCTTTTTTAGAAATGACATTTTCTTATAAAGGGAATGATAGTGAAAAAAATTATTTAACATCACATTAAAAAACCAACCAAACAAACAAATAAAACTTTAGTGCAAACTTCATTTTGGTCCACAGTGGAGTCTCATAATGTAGCATTTTATCTGTTAGATAGTGTAGGCTTAGTAACTACGTGCTCAGTGAGTGTGTGAATTAATGAGTGAGTGAAGGACTGGAAGACTTTCTGTGCATCTGTATCCCAGTTGCTCTTGAGTTATGATAATTAAAACAACATAGCTCTTGGGGTGTCTGGGTGCCTCAGTCGGTTAAACGTCCAACTCTTGATTTTTGCTCTGGTCGTGATCTCAGTCAGGGTCACGAGATAGAGCCCCAATTTGGGCTCTGTGCTCAGCATGGAGTGTGCTTGAGATTCTCTCCTTCTTCCCCTCCTTCTCCTGCTTTTGCATGCTCTCTCTCCCTAAAATAAATAAATAAAAATCTTAAAAAAAAACAAAAAAACAAAAAAACAGAAACAACACCATAGGTCTTGTTTGTTCTAAATAATCCTCTCTAGATTTACTTAGCACAATACCAAGAATTACCAGCTGCTCACTGCTTTTTTTTGGATGCAAATGATGACTAGTTTTGGGAGCCATTCCAGCACAAAATTCTAGGAAGTCCCAGGATGCATCTGTAAGTATTTTTGGATCTCCCAGAGGTTGGAAACCCTACCTGTTAACTAGGAATTATTTTCCAAGGGTGAATATACATACAGGTTTCTCCTGCTATTGTTATGTAGAGTGTTTCCATGAGCCGGAAATGGCTTAAAAAGACACACAAAACAACAACAAGAAAAAAAGGTAAATAAATTACTATTTATTTATATGAAAAAATTCTTGAGCATTCCCAGACCCAAAGATAATCTCTCTTGGGCTTTTATGATACCTTAGGACACATCTTGCTAACAGATGCACAAAATAAATCAAGAAAGAACACAGATGCTCAAAGACACAGTTCAAGGCTATAGCAGCTTGATTCTGAGATGCTGAGTGGGCTCCTGGGGAAAGAGCTTGGCAGGGCCATCCTCACTGCTCTGGGTGCACACTGCTCTGTGATGACTTGCCACAAAACGAATGTAGAATGCTATCTTCGATTTTTGCCTTTTTTTTTTTTTTAATAGAAGCAAAATCCTCTTTGGATTTCTTTCTGTTAGTTGAAAACTGGTTCTAATAGAGGTCTTTTGTGAAAGTGAAATGGCTTAATATGAATTTTTGAAAGGTGGGGCATATGTGCATATATTTTTAAAAAGGGCACAAGAATGGGGTTTGAAGAGTTCAAGCCCTCTCTTTTCTTGCGATCCAATTCTACATGGTAAACAGCATTGATAATAACTTTGTTGGCTAAGAAAGTCAATGGCCAGTCTTTGCCAGAATCAATCATGCTTATCATATAAAGACTAAAATCTTTAAAATTAAGAGATACTTTAATCATGCTAAGTGTTTGACCAGTATTTTAAAAAACGCCCACAATTAACATTACCATATACTCCATATTGAAGTCAAGCTGAAATATGAATCTGACATTTAGGCATTAATTATTTTGAAAACATATAAGTACATGGGAAAGTTAAAAAATTCCACATTTTGCTATTTTTTCTAAGAATTTATTTTCTTTAATTTGTATTTTTTCATGAATGGAGGAAGGAAGTAATAAAACTATAGTTAACACACTTGATAACGGGTGTGTTGATAAGTTTGGAAAATTTTGGTCTTTTTGTTCATTTGTTTTCATTTAGTAAACATTTACTGTGTTCTAGCTCTCTGCTAGCTAGGTACTGTGTTAGCCAGTAGGGATACGATGGTGAATTGCACTTGATAGCATCCCCTTGATGTAGCCACAAAACAGACAATTCCAGGGGAAATCAATAGGTAAATGATTCAGGACACTATGAAATGAAGAAAATGAGCTTTTGTTGGACAAAAGCAGCAGTTAACATATGATGATCTGACACTGGAGTTAACGTATGATAATCTCATCTCCTTTCCATAGTGCCTTGGAGAAACTTCAAAAGGAGGAAACACCCTCTGTGACACTTCACATCTAGTCTAAGTGAACTCTCTCAATAAACAGCACCACTAGAATTTTTACTTAGGGTTGCCTGGACCCTCTAGGCAAAGAACGCCAAATACTCCTACTAAATTCCAAATAGGCGCAGGGAACAGGTAATAAAATAGTCCCTCTAGCTACGCGTTTAGCATCACCCAGTGCATTCTTTAAAGGCCATGTGGACCCTTCAAACTGGGAATATGTTTATTCGGTGCTTTCTCTGTACCCCTCATCCCTGAAGCTAAGAGAGCTCAGTTGCTTCAACTTTCACCAGCAAGAGATGCAACCCGAGCAGAAGGTAGGATGTGAATTTATTCTCTAACGTTTGCACTTCAGTTTCCTTACTTGTGGGTTATAGATAAAATTATCCGTAAGTTACCGCTTAGGAATAAGCGGCCAAGTAGAGTTATGATTGTTTCATTCCTAAGTGTTGTGTCAGAAATAATTTCTGGTACTTCATAAACGCTGAATGAATAAATAGAAAGGGTTTAAAAACAAGGGTATGGAGCAGAGAAGCGCCGCGTAATTCGGATCCCCTATTTTACTTCGCCCACAGCTCTGTTTCAGGTGTCTAGATGTTGCTAGGAAGGAGCCCCGCACCCGCTCCAACAAAGGGCCAGCAGCGCGTGGTCCCCAGCGAACCCCAGGCTGCAGTGCGAAGCTTACCCCGGCTTCCTCGCCTCTCCAACGCGGCCCCTGCGCTCCCGTCCCGGGCGGATTGGTGGCCTGCAAAGGGCACTGGGCGCCTTTAAATGCTAATGAGAGTCGTGCCCAACTCCGGAGCCAACTTTCCCCACCCTCTTCCCTCGCCCGCCCTTCCCTCCCGGGCCGGCGCGCCGCCTAGAAAAACTTGTGCGGGGCCATTTTTGGGGCAGTAAGATCGAGCGAGGAGCCCAAGACCGAGCGCGCAGCCCGAGAGCTCGAGCCGCCTCCGCCGCGAGACCCCACCTCGGCCGCCGCCGCCCGCGCCGCGAGATCCGCACCGGCCTCCCCGAGAGCGAGCCCCGGCCGCCGCGACCACCAGCCGCGCTAACCGCCGACCAACCGCCACCGAGGTGCCCGAGTGAGAGCAGAGGAGGCGGCATGAGCGAGGCGGGCGAGGCCACCAGCACCACCAGCACCACCACCCTCCCGCAGGCTCCGGCGGAGGCGGCCGCCGCGGCCCCCCAGGACCCCGCGCCCAAGAGCCCGGTGGGCAGCGGCGCGTCCCAGGCCGCGGCCCCAGCGCCCGCCGCCCTTGTCGCAGGAAACCCCGGTGGGGACGCGGCCCCCGCAGCCACGGGCACCGCGGCCCCCGCCTCTTCAGCCCCCGCCGGCGGCGAAGACCCGGAGAAAAAAGTTCTCGGTGAGTCAGGCGGCGGAGGGTGGGGGCTGCTCCGAGTGGGGCCGGCGGCCGCGGGCGGCTGCGCACGTGCGGGCAGCTCCCGGCTGCATTTGCCAGCGGGGCGGCAGCGTGACAGTCGGGGTGCCCGGCGCGGGTGGCCGCAGCCCGCCCGCCCTGCAGAGGCTCCCGGGTGAGCGCGCGGCGCCCTGCGCTCCTGTGTGCCCCGTGCGCGCCTCTCCCGGTCCCGGGCCAGCAGTTGGGGGCTTCACTTTTGTCACCTAGGCGCGAGCACTGTCACACACTCCCGCAGTGGCGAATACCTCGGTCCAAAGAGGAGAAAAGAGCGACGGTCTGGGAGGGGGTACCCAGGGTAGGGAGGGATGTAGATGTAAGGGAGGGATAGACACGTGGGACGGGGACTGTGGAGCCCTTGCTTGGGATCTGGGTGAGGGGAGGATTTCCCTCGGGGAAAAGTGGGGGAGAGGGGCACAGGGAGGGCAAGGTGGAGAGGCTTCTTGCTGAGAAGGCTCAGGTGTCTGTCCCGGATGCCCTTCCCACATGGGCACGGGAAAGACGCCATGCTTCTGGCGGCCACATGCCGGCTCGGAGGTGTTGCAATCCTCTCCGGGAAATTTAGGTCTTGATCCTATGTCCTCCCTCTGCCCGTTGCTGCAAGAAAACCATTCTGTGTTTGCCAGTCGCTTACGCGTTTTCTTCTCCCCGGACTGTGGGAATGCGCTTGGGGCAGCAGCTGAAAAAACTTCGTCGATAGGGTGGGTATGACGTTTGTTCAGAATTTCCTTATCTAGGGACTTGTAACTTAGCAAAACAGATGGGAAGATGAGACGTTCGGGTTGGTGGGGCACAGCAGTGGACAGGGTTTGTGCGGTCATTGTTGGTTTTGTCGCTTATTCAGCCTTCTGGAGGCTGAACGAACTCCCAGTGCAAGGCTTTAAGCAGGTGGGTGGTGAATAAACTGAAGGGTGTGTGCTTATGTCATTCACTCTTTTTTAAAACAGGAAAGTTAGGAGTTGGTGTAGGATGCTTCAGAGCAATTTCCAGTATTTTGGGGTGGGGCATGTTTGATCTCTCTGAGTCTTGCCTACCCAATTTCCTAGGAAGAAAATTGAAGGACTAAGGTGAAGAAAGTGTAATACAATTCCATGCCCCGCCTCCCCCCTCCCCCAGGCCCGTTTTCTTGTTCTTCCAGGGCTTTTACTCAGTTACTGGGGGACAACATGCTAAATGTAACCTGTGTAGGTTAAGAAACAAAATTGCCCTAGTTTTGCTGGACTGAAACTTACTCCAGTCTAGTCACTGTTGTATTGAGATATTGTTTCCAACAAGTGTTTCTTGGAACATGTCCATGTACAATGTCTGAGAGAGACAACCTTGGGGTTATACAAAGCAGTGTTAAGGTATATTCTTAATATTCACAACTTGTTTTTATATATAGGAACGTTTGCAGGTTTTCACTTGATCCTTGCATCCTTTTGAATCGAAACTAAACTGCTGGATTTCAGATGGAAGCAGTTATCTTTAAAGATGAAAGGAACAGATAAATTAATCGTTTTTTCTTAACTACCAACTGCTCAAGCCTCTACCACATCCCAGGTGATCATTCTGGAGGTTTTTCATGTTTCCATTGTAACTCCAACTCTTAAAATGAAGAACAGCCTTCCACATGACATTTCAGCACTGTTTGTCCCTGTCCAGTGTGTTCTGCCATCTCCTCTCCTTTGCCAGGCAAACACATGGGTGCCTAAAATGTGCCAGGCACAGTGCTGACTGAAATGGATTCTGGTTTTGGAATCTCTCATTCTACTTCCTGCAAACAGTCTTTAACTTCAGTGGATAGCCATCCATAGGCCAGAGAAAGTAGTTTACCTGAGTGAAAGAAAACTAATAAATATCCTGGAAGCCATATGGTCTTCCTCGGTACATGCCCCCCTCCCTGCCTTCTCTCTTTGGGTATGTGAAGTGAGTTTATGGTTATAAAGCAAGAGGTGTGCATGGATGTTGGATCCCATGATGTTGGGAGTATTTGTGGAATTAGGACATTTTAAAAAACTACTTTGAGTAGTAAAAATGGCCTTCAGCTTGGATTGAAGTTAGATTTGAAAATTTCATCTTTTTTTCCCATAAACATTGCCTTTCTAATCAAGATCATTCCTTTGACAGTGTTAGACATTAAATACGAAAATGAATCAAACAGTTCCTGTCTTTATATTTTTCCAGGTCATTAATTTTTGGGCAAATGAAAGGAGGCACAAAAAGCCTATTATTTGAAATAATGTGGAACTTAAAAGCATATGATTTATCAAAAATGAGCCTCTTCTGTGTACAGTTAGATCTAATACATTTTTTTTTCTTTGACCTGTTGCTCTAATTAGAATGCCCTAAAACTGAAGATTCCAATGGTTCAATCTCTGCATTGGAGAGATCTTTGTTACTTGGACATAGAGCTGGAGATTTCTCGTCAGTGGTGGGCTGAATGACTTTGGAGGCATAATGAGTTTTTTTTTTTTTCTTTTCTGTTTCTTTCTTTCTTTCTTTTTCTTTTTTCTTTTTTTTTTTTTTACAAAGAAAGCTGACATACTTCTTTAGGCAAATCAATATAGCAAAACTGGACAGCATTTGGCCCACAACAAAGCAAAGCACTAATTAATATTTTAGTCTTGAATTTAAAAACCAAATCCTTATTGTTTATCCTTGGAAATTATCAACTTTGTATCTCAGTGTAGATTGTTGTTACTTTCATTCTCTACTAAACTTTTTTTTTTAACCATACTCTTATTGTCATATTTCCTGTTTCATTGAGTCTTGATAACTGCTCTATGTATTTCCTGAACGTAGGCGTTTCCTAGACATTCTGAATTTAGCATTCACAGTTGATTCAAAGGAGTCTTCTCAAATCGTGCTTGAGGGCTGACAGATGAATCTCTGAAGGACAAGTTATATGACCATAGTATTTGTTTAGATTCTCTTGAATTCTGTTGAGTTCTGGTGTGTTGTACAGAAGTTGTCCTCATGATGGAAAGTGGAGGTAATCAGGTTAAAGAGGGGGATTTTGTAAAAAATGCTGAGTTTGACTCTCACCAACTGCAGAGAGTAGGGTAAACAATGAAACAGAAGCCCAAATTCATCACTCTGGTTTGGAAAGGCCTGTTACATCATGTCTCGGGGTGGTGAGTACAGACTGGGATTGAGACAGCATTGGTTCTATTATTACTCTTGACTCCTCTGATAGGCCCCCAGCTGGCAACTACACGAGATATTTTATATCTTTGTAGATTAGCTACAAAACAGTAGCTTTGTAGGAACTACCAGATTCACGTACTCAAGTTTGCTTTATATGTCAAAGCTTTATATGTCAAAATGTGAAAGTGCTGTGTTGGAGTCCTTGGTACTTACTTTAACCTTGTTCATCCGTCTGCCTTATCTTTCATTGTAACCTTCTTTTGCACTTAAAAAATTTTTTCAGCATTGGGGCGCCTGGGTGGTTCAGTGGGTTAAAGCCTCTCCCTTTGGCTTGGGTCATGCTCTCAGGGTCCTGGGATCGAGCCCCTGCATCGGGCTCTCCACTCTGCGGGGAGCCTGCTCCTTCCCTTTCTCTCTGCCTGCCTTTCTGCCTACTTGTGATCTCTCTCTGTCAAATAAATAAATAAAATCTTTAAAAAATTTTTTTCAGCATTAAAACTTGGAGTTTTAAAACTT
Organism: Mustela lutreola; assembly: GCF_030435805.1. Classification (NCBI taxonomy): domain Eukaryota; kingdom Metazoa; phylum Chordata; class Mammalia; order Carnivora; family Mustelidae; genus Mustela; species Mustela lutreola. The sequence goes on from NC_081297.1 coordinate 96,436,513, forward strand.
AGAATATTTTTGTTTGGTTTTTTCCCTTAAATAATGCTTTCCAGTTTTAATTACTACGGAATTGTATAGACTTATGACCACTCTTTATCTTATGACTTTACTGAAAAGTTTAACGAGGAAGAGAGGTTTAGTCTTCTAAAAAGTGTTTTCCTGTGGTTGCTTCCCTTGCTCCATTTTCTTTTCCAAATATATTTTAGATTTAAGCCTTTAATGGTTTCCTCAGGTATGTTTAGGCTTTATATAATGCTATCAAGACCTTAGTGATATGAGCTTTATCTCTTTGTAGGTCAGATACTAATTTATCTGCTTAATCTTATTTTAGCCACCAAAGTCCTTGGCACTGTCAAATGGTTCAACGTCAGAAATGGATATGGATTTATAAATCGGTATGTGTGTATATCTCCGTACATGTTTTAAATGCATGTTTACTTTATGGCACCAGGAGTTTATAAATCTTTACCATACTTTTTAAAAGGCTTATGTAAGTTTGTTTTGTTTTATTTTTAACTGATGTCTGGAGTAAGTTTTAAGATTTGTAAGTACTGTCAACATTCTCATTTGTAAGCTACTGGTGTTGAATATTAATTAAAATACATTTCCAGAATACTGATAAGTAACGTTTTATAAAATTCCGTCATTAAAAGAAAAAAGGTGAGGGAGATAAATGAGAAACAGGTAGGGACTTAGGATAATTGGGACCATATCCATAACTTCACAGCTGGAGAAATGGAGTCTTAGACTGGTTAAGCAACTTTCCTAAGGTCACACAACTAGTGAGTAATTGAGCTGGATCTGTAACTCAGGTCTGGCCTGAGTCCTGTGTAGAAAGCGTAGTGTTTTCTTTAAGTGATTGTAGCTTCTAACCACATAAAAACGAGAACACAGCTGTAGGCTGTTGGGAGTATGAGGCTATTTTACATGATATTGTCATTTTTTTTTTGCCCCTGCCCCCGCCCTTAAAAAATTCCTTAATTTCTTCCTTATCTGATTTGGTGGGGTGGGGGGTGAGTTAGGGCATGAAGGATGTAGGGGTGCTGTTTTAGGTTTCAGTGTAAGGAGAGCCTAGTTCACAGCTGTGCCCTGTCCTTTTAACTGTCTTACTTTGCTTTACTGGGAGGGAAATCGCAGGCTCTGATTACATTCCACGTGATTTAGGAGGAGATGAGAGGGAAGGGATGTTTCTGTAGAATCTGCACATTTGGATCTGAGCACTCTGGTAGTATGGAGGAGTAAGACAGGTATCTTGCAGGTTTGAAAGTTTTTCACAAGGGCTGATTCCAGGCATCTGAGTTAAGTTGAGAGATTAAACAAAAATTTATGTTGTCTTTTTGAAGTCTTGGAATCAAAACCCATAAAAACATCTGTTCTTTTAAGTATTTCCATATACCTAGTACTTTTATTTGTGAATTTTTTGTCTCCCAACAGAAATGACACCAAAGAAGATGTATTTGTACATCAGGTAAGAAGAATAATAAATGTTATATTTGCTGTGTGAGGGGAGGGGTGTCTGTGATCTGCCCTTGTCTTTTTTCCAAAATGAAGTCCTATAAACTATTATTCTACTCTAAACTCTTACTGTGACTTTTATTTTTTTCAAGGGAGCTCATTTCCACATTTTTAAGATTGGCAGGTAAACTCTTCTATCCCACGATATTAACTGTTTTTAGTTTTTATGTTTGCAGTAATATTCAAATGGAGTAATAATCAGTGAAGACCAGTTTCTAATTTTAAAGCCTTTGAGGCCTTAACAAAGTTGTTTCCATGTTAGCATCTTATTTTGCTGACTTTGTGGTTCCTCAGTGTTTGGCTGGAACTGATCTGACTTTTGCCTGGGTGGGTCTTGGTTAAAGCCCTTCTACCGGAGGAACTCTGACTTGAGGTAAATAAAAGCACAGTGAAGCAGATGGTTAGAGTGTGTGTATCCAAGACATGAGAAAACTCCCCAATTCCCAGAATAGTCCTCACTCCTGTTAAAATGAGGCATGGTTGGGGCACCTGGGTGGCTCAGTGGGTTAAAACCTCTACCTTCAGCTCCGGTCATGATCCCAGGGTCCTGGGATCAAGCCCTGCATCGGGCTCTCTGCTTAGCAGGGAGCCTGCTTCCTCCTCTCTCTTTGCCTGCCTCTCTGCCTACTTGTGATCTCTCTCTGTCAAATAAATAAATAAAATCTTAAAAAAAAAAATGAGGCATGGTTAGCACATCTCCAGGTCAAAAGGTCCACATTCCTTTGGATTCAAAGGAAATGTAGAAAACGGGTAAAATATGTGAGAACCGCAGGCTTCTCTCCTACTGGTATCTTTGTCTGTCCTTACATTCCTGGCCTGGGATGCTATTTATTTCATCATGTATCCTGGACTTGTTTTATAATGTTGGTTCAAAGAAGATATGCCTCCCCTTGTTCTTTTTATATATTTAATTTTCAGTGACTTGTTTCAAATATGTGGGAGCTCTTAGCATATAACAGGAAGGTATAGAGCCAGGTACCAGCACATGGACCTGCAGGGCTGTCAAGTGGCTGGTTTTCTGTTTTTGTTTCCTTCTGTTTGGTGTTGTGGGTGGCTTTGAGGTGGGTGTGGTGACGGGAGCTGGGGATATCTAAGATTAAGCTCTCTAGTTGTGGTTTCTCTTGTTTACATTTCTGCTTGACTGGATATGTATCAGTCGTACCTAGATAAGGTGAATAGATTTTGTTGTTGTTGAGATATAGTGACTTTTGAAATCATAACGGACTGAAAGTATTGCATTTAATACCTATAAGCTAATAAATAGACTCTTTGGGTAAAGAACTCTTGTGTCTGGTGACTGCTGTAGTAGAAGGACCTCCCAAGTTTCTGTACTGGTGGCCAGCATCACTAGCCTGCAAGCATATGACCTGATTCCAGCCCCCATGAGGTTGCGTGAGTCACCTCGATGTGTTGAGGCCTGCCCAGTTTAACAGGAAAAAGGGAAGGAGCCGGCAGGGAGGGGCTGTTTTTGGAATGGCTGAATGTTCTAACCGCCGGTACATGTATCCTGTCCTGAGCTGCCTTTCTTCCTCTGTGGGTGAGGTCTCTGCCCTATTGGCTCAATTTTTTCCCTCCTCCCTCCCACTCGAGTAAGGGAAGGGCTGGATTACACATGCCTAATCGCTTTATAAAATAAGGTTGACCTAGTTCCACAGAAACTCCGAGCTCCTTTAACTATTTAGAGATACCAGCTAAAGAAATGGAAATTCATTGCAGAATTGTTCTCTCCCCTCCACGGACCTGAGATAGGGAGAAAGGGAGGCCTTTTAACAGGCAGGTGTCTCCTGCCGCAGAACAGCTTCATGAACCTTTTAATGCATCATCAGGGAATATATGTGTAGGGATGAGTGAGAGATGAATGGTGTGATGGGGAAAATGCTGAATAAAGATCATACAGTACAGGGGTATGCATTTCCACCACCCACTCCCCCTATACTTTCCCCCACCAGGCTCTATCTTTTAGGCATTCTGCTAAATCACTAACCAGGCTTGTGTCTTCTTATCCATAAAGTGGCGGGGGTGGGGGGGAAGGAAGAGGCCAGATTATGATGATTAGTAATGTTTCATTCTTGAGATAATTTTGTGTATTCTGTCAGAAAATGATCCCTTTGGCATTTTTAAATTCCTTTTTTCTATTCTTCATCATCCCTCCTTTCTTCATATGTTTTACAGTTCCTCTTGAAGTTAGCAGTATCTCTTGTCTGTAGAAACCTCTCTACCTGCAATATGTATTTGTGTGTTCCTCATCACAGCACCTACCCCACCCCTGCCCCCAAATGATGGATGTTCATTCTGAATCTTAGATGCTTAATAGTTTGAGGGAACTAATAGTATCCAGTATCACAATCGGGTTGTAACAGAAGTGTGTGGTAACTAAACACTCTGCTTAATCCATCTATCAAGAAAAATTTCAGAAGATAGCATGAATCCAGAAAATAATGTGTAACATAGTTTTATAATGCTTTTGTTGGTTTTGGAGATCCAGGTTAGTGGGAGAATAATTTTAAAAAGTAATTAATAATACAAACAGTAAACTTGAAAGATGAAATCTGTAGCCAGTATTGATGTATACTTCATTTAGAATTTTATGTTCTCTTGACAGACTGCCATCAAGAAGAATAACCCACGGAAATATCTGCGCAGTGTAGGCGATGGAGAGACTGTAGAATTTGATGTGGTTGAAGGAGAGAAGGTGAGAAAATATTGTGGCTGGGTATCAGAGTGTGCAGGCCTGTGCTTTTCTTGCATAATAAATGGTGCCTCAGCTCCTTTTGAATTAACATTCCTTTGGATTTTTGACAGGAAGAAGTGACATTTAAGTAGAAAAAAATTTATTTTAAAGATTTTATTTATTTGACAGAGATCACAAGTAGGCAGAGGCAGCCAGAGAGAAGGGGGGGCGGAATGCAGGCTTCCTACTGATCGGAGAGCCCAATGTGGGGCTCAATCCCAGGACCCGGAGATCATGACCTGAGCTGAAGGCAGGGGCTTAACCCACTGAGTCACCCAGGTGCCCCTAAGTAGAAAATTTTTGATTATTGAATATCATTATAAATGTTCTTTGACTTGTTATAAAAGGGCATTTTAATTTCTCATTTAATAAATGATGAACCCTGTTCAGTTATGGAGGGAGAAGCTAATTTTTCAAAATTTAAAGGAAATATTTTGTTTTGCTACCAAATACATACTCAAGTGTAGATTAAAATTTAACTTTAATCTCTGTACTCAACATGGGCTCAAACTGACAGCCCCAAGATCAAGAGTTGCATGCTTTGCCAGCAGAAACAGCCAGGTACTCATAATTTTCATAGTATTCAAAATAGATAAAAGTTGCTTTGGGGAGAAAGATTTCTTTTTTAGAAGTATAAAATTTTCATACTCTGATTTATAAGCACTTCTGCAGAAATAGTACACATTCAAGAATGCTTTATCCTCAATAAAAGAAGATTCAAAAAGTTATTTTAAAGATTTATTTATTTGAGAGAGAGTGTATGTGTGTATACACAGAAGGAAAGGGAGAAGCAGACTCCCAGCTAAGCAGGGAGTCTGATAGGGAGTTCGATCCCAGGACCCTGGGATCATCAGATCATGACCTGAGCCAAAGGCAGACACTTAAGTGGCTGAGCCACCCCGGCACCCCAAGAAGATTCAAATTTTTAAAAAAGATTTCTTTCTTTATTTGAGAGAGAGAACGTGTGCATGAACACACCTGGGGCTGGGGGCAGGACAGGGAGGGGGAGGGAAAGAATCTCAAGCAAGAGACTCCCCACTGAGTCTGGAGCCCGTTGTGGGTGGGGCTCGGTCTCATAAACCTGAGAGTGTGTCCTGAGCCCAAATCAAGAGTCAGACTCTTGACCAACTGAGCCACTCAGGCACCCCAAAAAAGATTCAAATTTAACGTAATCACTCTGTTTTCTCTTTGGCTTGGATTTTGGAAAGCCAGAAGCATCTCCGTAGACTGTGTAACAGTTTTGGTCAGATTAGGAACCATACGAGAAGCTAATGGATCATCTTGAAATGTATCTACAGAACTTTTTTAATACTGTTACATATTTGTTCCAATATTAGTAATGTCCTTTATGCATTGTTTTTAATCAACAGTCTATTACAGATATCAGTAAAATAATCTAGAATCAGAAAATATTTTAAAACCATATGTGGGGGCTCCTGGGTAGCTCAGTGGGTTAAAGCCTCTGCCTTCTGCTCAGGTCATGATCCCAGGGTCCTGGGATCGAGCCCTGCATCAGGCTCTCTGCTTGGCAGGGAGCTTGCTTCCCTCTCTCTCTACCTGCCTCTCTGCCTACTTGTGATCTCTGTCCAAAAAAAAAAAAAAAAAAAATTAAAAAAAGAACCATATGTGGTATACCTGCCATGGTCGCTTGTGACAGCTGAATTAGAAACCGAGAGAATGACTAGTGAAGTACTGTGCAAGTGCTCTTTCCACTTACATGCACATCATTTTGTGGTCCACATTCTTAACAGCTCTCAAGCTGTTTTGCTGAAAGAGCAAAAGTTACTGCATTTAATAGAGAAATTTAAATGATTTTTTTTTACCAATGTGATCCCTAGGCTGTCTTGCAAATCTAGAGTTTCAAGTCATCCACCAGTGAATGCTGACCTGTAGTGATTTCTGTTACCTCACTGAATCCTTAAAACTGTGTTGCCAGGTTATTTTTACCTTGTATGTTTTCAGAATGTGAGGTTTTACAAATTGATGTAGAGAGTGAAATAGACTGTTTTGAATCGCTTGTCTGAATTTTTTATGTTTTTGAAGCATTATTTTATCTGCCCATTTGAGAAGGAGAATGTTAAGTCTGTTTCAAGGATAATAAGGAGGGCTAAAGTGGCACTACATTTGTGGAAAACTATGTCTTGCTAAATCAAGGACCCTTTTCTGTTGCTGCCAAGATGGGAGAAGTTTCTCTCTCAAACACTCTGTGCTGGACAGAGCCATCTGAGCCCATGAATAGCTATTCTCTTAGAATCATACAGGTTTCAACATTTTTCTTTTTTTCCTTTTTAAAATAAATACCTTTTTTATTTGAGACAGAGAGAGAGCGCGCGCGAGAGGCATGGGGAGGGGCAGAGAGAGAGGGAGAAGTAGACTCCTCACTCAGGGCTGGATCCCAGGACTCTGGGATAACGACCTGAGCCAAAGGCAGACAACTTAACTAACTGACTGAGCCACCCAGGCGTCCGGTTTCAATATTATTCTAAGAAGATAATGTGTCAGTTATTTTCCTTTGAGCAACATTCTTCCTGGCCTGGCATTATTTCTCTTATTATTGTATTATATTTACCAGTTTATGTTCTTAAAGAGGTACATCCTGTCTTGAACTTAGTATGCCGAACAGGAAGGAAAAGTTGAGGTTGTGTGAGCAAAGAAACTACATTCTAATTAGTACACCAAGCTCCTTGCTCACCTTTTTAATACCTGGGTGTATTTTATTGAGGTTCTGATAGGAATTGTGAGTATGTTCTGCCAGTCTTTAACATTCTGACTGTCCCAGGCTGTTTTTTTGGGAGGTTGGAGGGGGATGGTGTTCAGCATCTTTTAATTTTGAGGCCATCTTTGTTTATTTTCTTTCTTTCTTTCTTTCTTTTTTTTTAAAGATTTTATTTATTTGACAGACAGAGATCACAAGCAGGCAGAGAGGCAGGCAGAGAGAGAGAGTGGAGGAAGCAGGCTCCCCGCTGAGCAGAGAGCCCGATGTGGGGCTCTATCCCAGGACCCTGAGATCATGACCTGAGCCGAAGGCAGAGGCTTTAACCCACTGAGCCACCCAGGCGCCCCCATCTTTGTTTATTTTCTTACGCAGGGTGCAGAAGCAGCCAATGTGACTGGACCAGATGGAGTTCCCGTGGAAGGGAGCCGTTATGCTGCTGATCGGCGCCGTTACAGACGCGGCTACTATGGCAGGCGCCGTGGACCTCCCCGTAATGTATGTTGTCTCTCCTCTTAAATGGTGATGAAAAAAATTTTCATGTCTGAAATTAAGTGTGCATCCTTGGAGCAGATAGATGTATCTTTTCTTGGAGGCACAAAATGATTTTTTTTTTTTTTGGGTGGGAAAATTTTTTTTTTTTTAAAGATTTTATTTATTTATTTATTTGACAGAGAGAGAGAGATCACAAGTAGATAGAGAGGCAGGCAGAGAGAGAGAGAGAGTGAGGGAAGCAGGCTCCCTGCTAAGCAGAGAGCCCGATGCGGGACTCAATCTCAGGACCCTGAGATCATGACCCGAACCGAAGGCAGCGGCTTAACCCACTGAGCCACCCAGGCGCCCCTGGGTGGGAAATTTTTAATGTCCAGCATTTTTCCATAGCCAAAGGTCTCTCTGGATACCTGCCATGCAGAAGTTGTATCAGTTTGTACAAATTTGGCTGCAAGTAACAGACAATTATCTTTTAACAAGAAGGCTTAATTAAGATAAGCTGTGCCAGGGTTGTCCAAAGGGCTTTCTCTTTATTTGGCTCTTTTATCTGGCCAGAACCTAGTCATGTGGCATTTACTGGCAAAGGGGAATGGGATTTCCATGATTGGTACAAACCTGTTGTTCATCTCTTGGCACTAGCACTGTTGACCTCTAAGAAAATAAGTGTTTGGTTGGCAAGGGAGAATGACTGAATAGCTTGGGAATAGGCAAAAAAACTCTACTGACCACAGAAATACTAATTTGCTTTGACCAAGTAACTATTTTATTTAGCGTAGCATTTCCCCATTATTTTTAAGTGAAGAAGCAGTAAGTACTTCTCCAGATTTTTAATTCTTTAGATTGGTACCAATCCAGGTGAAAGGGTTTACAACCAAGTGTTGTCTGCAGTTTACCTTAGAAGGCTCTATTTAAAGTACTTTCAAGGATCTGAAAAGAATCCCATTCGTTTGTACTCAATGAGGATCCCATTAGATTTGAGTTATTTTTGATGTTTTAAAAATTATGACATGGGATTGGCACTACAGAATAAAACTGAAGATGCTTTGTGAGCACTAGATTGTGGCTGTGTATATTATCCAAGAAAAGCTTTTGAAAAATCTCACCAGAATAAAATGTCTGCAGAATGAGAATGATTTATCCCCATGCTTTGGTAGGTTTACAGCTTTCTGCTTACCTTAATGCTTTCCCCCTTCATTCTGTCATCTTAACACCCTGCCCAAATTGGTTTTTATCAGACACTTGTTACTTAGTTTTCTGTTTCTGTTTTTTTTTTAATTTTATTTTACTGTGCTCTAGGTTTTTTGTTCGTTTGTTTGTTTTACGTTTTTAAATTCCAGTTAGTTAACATAGAGTGCTGCATAAGTTTCAGGTGTATAATACAGTTATTCAACACTTCGTACATCCCCAGTGCTAAACCCGACCAGTACCCTCCTTAATCACCATCACCTGTTTCACCCACCCATCGCCCCCATCCTCCTGCCTAGTTCTGTTATTTTCTTACACATATCTTGCTTATCCTATTCAATTTTTAGTAAAAACCCGTGCAGGGGTAGAGATAGGAATGAGATTACTATAACATTGATTATATCGAGTTAACTCTGTCACGTTCATCAGATTCACAGAACTCTAGTTTTGATGGCAGTTGACCCTTGGATAACAAGTGTTTGAATTGTGTGGATCCACTTACCTGCCAACTTTTTTGGTGAATACAGTACAGTAATGTAAATGTATTTCCCTTATGATTTTCTTAAAAATACTACTTATTCTTACTTTGCTGTAAGAATCATATATATATCCATATAAAGTGGGTATTAATTGACTCTGTTATCATTAGGCTTCCAGGCAACCATAGGCCTTTAGTTAAGTTTTGGGGAAGTTAAAAGTTTTGGGGTTTTTGGCTGCATGGGGTTGGCACCCCTAACCTTCACATTGTTCAAGGGCCAACTGTATTTTGATTAGTAGGTTAATTCAGAAGTAAAAATGGTAGACAAACTTTTTAGTGAGAAATTTTTGTTTTCTTTCTTTTTTTTTTAAGATTTTATTTATTTATTTGTCAGAGAGCAAGAGCCCAAGCAGGGGGAGTGGCAGGCAGAGGGAGAAGCAGGTTCCCTGCTGAGCAAGGAGCCAGATGTGAGGCTCTATCCCAGGACCTGGTGATCGTGCCCTGAGCCAATGGCAGCCGCTGAACCGACTGAGCCACCAGGCGTCCCAAGAAATTCTTCTTCAAAGACTTTTCTCCTTAGCTGGAAAGAACGTGTTTGGCAATGGCAGTGCCATTATTCTTATTTTATAAAACTCTTAATGAAAGATTTGGCTGTAATAAATAATGATTTATGCAGTCTCACACTGAACTATTTTGGTGTATATTTTCTATGCTAGTATGTTCTTTTTTTTTTTTTTTTTTTAAAGATTTTATTTATTTATTTGACAGAGAGAAATTACAGATACACTGAGAGGCAGGCAGAGAGAGAGAGAGAGAGAAGGAAGCAGGCTCCCTGCTGAGCAGAGAGCCCGATGTGGGACTCGATCCCAGGACCCTGAGATCATGACCTGAGCCGAAGGCAGCGGCTTAACCCACTGAGCCACCCAGGCGCCCCTATGCTAGTATGTTCTTATATAGCTGGGCATTGTGTCTGATACAGGTTTTGCGAAGTGTAGAATGGCTTGGTTTTTCTGAAATTAGACTACAGTTGAGACTTTTCCTCTTTGGGAATTTAGTTGCCCATGTGGTGGTTCTGGAGGGTTCTAAATCTTAAAAAAAATGGGTCATTATTTTGTTAGTTTTTAATTTATTCATTTTTGAAAACTATAAATTTCTCTTGACTACCTTTGGCATTTGCATATCTTTATCCTTTAAGATTTGAGGTAAATTCTTTGAGGGATGTTTGGCTGTTTGTTTTTAAATATAAAACATTAGTATTTGATACGGTAGCTTAAATAATGGGAAAAAAATATAAGGTCTAGTTTCCTTTTTTAATAAGGTTTATATATAGAAACTGCCCATATCTGTTACTACTATAAAAGTACAATTAAAACTTTATTCCAAACACATGAAGAGAATCATGCCATAAGTCAGTGGTTCTCAAACTTTTTGGTTTTTAGACCCATTTATATGCTTAAATGTTATGGACAATCCCAGAGTTTTTGTTTATGTGTGTTTATATGTATCAATATTATATTAGCAATTAGAGCAGCTATTTAAAAGATATTTAATTGATTTAAACTCATTATACAAATATAAATAACATTTTTAATGAAAACTGTTCTTAAATTGAGTAAGAAGCGTGATGTTGCTTATATTTTTAAAAATCTCTGATATTTGGTTTAATAGAAGCCAGCTGGATTTTCATATCTCGTTCTGCATTTAGTCAGCTAAGAGGTTTTATGTCATTGTAGCTTTTTGGCAACCCTCCACATACCCATGAGAGAATAAGAGGGGAAAAGGCAAATATTGTCTTAGTAGTGTTATGAGAATGTTTGAATTCAGTGCCTGTCTCCCACTTGGGAAGGTTTCGAGACCCTGTGCACACTTTGAGAACTGCTGTGGGATGGTTAGACTCTTAGGACAAACCTATTGAGAACACCACAAAGTACTTTATTTCTTCTTGCTTTGTCCTGACTTCACCCCAGTGGATGGCAAATGTTGGGAAATACTCATTTGGCAGAGCTAATTAGTACCAACCTTGTAGTTGTTTTTTGGGGGGTGGTTGATCAACAAATAGTCAGTGACCAATTCTAATTAGATGACCGCTAAATTCATTATAGATTGCTCTCGCTTCTCTGCTGCTTGGTATTTTATCTGCACAGACCTGCTTTGATCTCAATGTTTATCCCCGGTAATCCCTTGAAAACCTGGGTTAAATGCATTCTGCCTGTGTAATAGAAGGAATTATTCTTTTGGGGGGGGATTTTTTTTTTTTTCTTTTGGTGATACTCAACCTAAGTGGTATTCTGTGGTTCTGTCCTTGCCGAAACTTCTTCTGAATCTCTGTTTCTTTGCTTGCTAGTACGCTGGGGAGGAGGAGGAGGAAGGGAGCGGCAGCAGTGAAGGATTTGAGCCCCCTGCCACTGACGGGCAGTTCTCTGGGGCCCGGAGTCAGCTGCGCCGCCCCCAGTATCGCCCTCAGTACCGGAGGCGATTCCCGCCTTACCACGTGGGACAGACCTTTGACCGTCGCTCACGGGTCTTTCCCCATCCCAACAGAATGCAGGTAAAATGCACCTGGGACTTGTCTTCAGCAGTCCTCACCCCTCCGTCCTTCCTCTGCCTCCTCTTCCTCCTCCTCCTCCAACATCAGCCGCCGGGAATCAAACCTTGCCTGTGGCTTCCTGATGCTGCAGAAGCTGGGGCAAGGCCTTTAGTGTACGTTTCCAGAGCAGCCGGGCTAGTAATGGTACCACAAGCATAGCCACGGGAGCCATGCCTGTACTTGGGCAGCCTGGTGAATAGCGTGTAGTTTAAAGTTAGAGACATAGATGGGAATGCATTAAGAGCTTGAAATCTGAAGTCGGCAGACCTGGATTGGAGTCTTGTCTCTGCTGTGAGAATCTGTGAGCTTTCAAGAAAACCAGTTTAATCCTCATCCATTAAATGGGGGTTAATAAGGTACCTCTTCCATGGATTTATGATGATTAAATCAAGGGGTAAAGATTTTAGTGCACTGCCTCAGGATAGATAAAATCTCTAAATAAATATTAATATTGTGAGATGGCATTGATTATTAAGAAAACCTAATGTAGACGTGGAGATTGTTGATTAGTTATTGATTCTCCTTTTTTACTGAAAAATACTGATACAGCTATTGTGAACTTGACCTATAATTAATAAACTTGTACCAATTTCACAGTCCCCAGGAAATTTGGAAGACTTGGGATAGGATATCATTTTGCTATCACTCACTATAACGTCTTCCTCTTCGTGTCCTTGTTTTTTGTTTTCTGTTTTTCCACTAAGTGTTTTGACTGAACACTATGTTCAGTCTGTTCTTTGCTGCCCATCTCCTATCCCATCACGCATGACTGTTCTTTCTACATTGCTTCTTGTTATTTCCCTTCCACTCTCTAACAGCTGTCCCTGACGAATGTGCTAAAAATAACGAGTAGACTTGCATATATGGAGAGATTGGGTCCACGAGGCATAGTAGGTTTCTTTAGAGCAGCACTCAGGGCTTCTAGGAAATGAGAACAGGAAGAGTTAGTGAGATTGTAATACACATTTATTTTTAGGGCATTAGTTGTACTTTACTGAAATAATCTTTCTTAGTATTTAGCACGTCTGTATGTGTCATTTTTTTTTTAGAACATGTTGGTTCTTTTTTCTGTGTTTTTAAAATAAATCATATTTCATCTTAGGAATTGAAGATTGAGAGCAAAATGATTCTTCAGTGCTAGGGGGAGCAGCATTTGCACAAGCTGGCTGAAAATGAATTTTGAGAAATGTATGCTTATTCTGATAATTGCATGGAGTTGTTTTAACTTGAGCTGAACCTCTCATCCATTCCATATATGAAATAAAGACTGTGCTTAGATTCCTTTAACATCTTTTCCTTAACAGTCTTTCTAATACTAATCTGCTTAAGGCAATCAGCAGCATCAGATGAAAATCCCTAAAACTCTTCCATACAGCTAGGCTACCTCCAGGCTGTTAATGTAATGGCTTAAAAGTGTAGAGACCCCTCAAAAAAAAAAAAACAAACAAACAAAAAAACAAAAACTGTATCACCCCTCAAAAAAAAAAAAAAAGTGTAGAGAGATCTCTAGGGTGTTAAAATTCTTGAGGTCAGATAGAAAAGTGTTTGCAAACATTTTCTACTACATAAATACTGAAATTTATTGGATGCAACAGGGAAAAATGATAATATACAGGACAATAGTGTTTCCCTTATGTACAAAGGACATGTATAGCATGATACATCAGTGACTAAATGACTTCTGTTTTTTTTAAAGATAATATTCTAGCTTGATTTTAATTTAATTTGCACTTGGAAGTTAAGTAGGACTGGTTACTGAACGAAGAGCAGCTATTTGTGGTCTTTGAGAAAAGAAGTGTATGAGGAAAGGGCATATAAATTATTTGGCCTTGACCAGGTGACAGATGTTTGAAATCAGTGCTCATTCAGTCTTCCCTGTAGCTTTATAAAATTGGCAGTGGTTTCCATATTTTTAACTGGTGGTGTTACAAATGAAGAGATTTGAGTATTTTTTAAAACTGGCAACTTTTACTTAAGGTTGCGTGGGCAAGAAGTTGTAGAGCTTGATTTAAACTCAGTTCCTGCTGATGCTCTTCCCATCTTACCATTCTAGTAAATTCTAATCCTTCATACATGTTAATTGCTGCTTCTGTCTGTTTTTTGTGAATCAGAGTTCCTGGGGGAGAAGCAGCTTGGCTTGTTAAGAGCACTACAGGGAGGCTTGTGTGGTTAGGACCGCTGTGAGGGAGGCTGCAGGGGGTGGCTGGGAGGGGAGATTAGGGTCGTGTTTTAGAGCAGCTCCAGCCTGCCAGGTAGACTGGTGAGGACTGCTGACCTGCTCTAGATGTGACAGAAAGCCAGTAAAGGGATATAGACAGGGAAGACCCATATTTAAGAGCTCATGGGACTATTTGTGGAAGCTAGACCACAGGAGGCGGGAGTGGAAGTAGGGAGGCCAGCTGCTGTAATCTCCCCGTGCTGAGCTGGTGACGGCATGGATAGGAATGCTAGCGGTGGAGGTGTGCTAAGGGGCCAGGTTTAGAAACCCAGAAGCGACGGCATTTGATAATGGAGTGAATGTGTGTTGTGAAGAGAAAGGATACCTCTGTGGCTTTTGATTTAAACAAATAGAGTAAGACCGAAGAAAGATCAGGTTTGGAGGAAAGGTAGAATTCATCTAGAGATCTCCCCCTACCATCCCTTCTCCGTATTAGTTTTCCTTGGAGATGTGAAGTAGGCAGAAAAGGAAAGCACAGTCAAGAGGGATAACGTGGCTTAAGTTAGGAAGGTGTCATTTTATTTTTTTTTATTTTTATTTTTTTAAAAGATTTTATTTTTTTAATTATTTTTTTATTTTTTTAAAGATTTTATTTATTTATTTGACAGACAGAGATCACAAGTAGGCAGAGAGGCAGGCAGAGAGAGAGGAGGAAGCAGGCTCCCTGCTGAGCAGAGAGCCCGATGCGGAACTCGATCCCAGGACCCTGAGATCATGACCTGAGCCGAAGGCAGCAGCTTAACCCACTGAGCCACCCAGGCGCCCCTAAAAGATTTTATTTATTTATTTGACAGAGAGAGAGAGATCACAAATAGGCAGAGAGACAGACTGAGAGAGAGATGAGGAGAAGCAGGCTCCCTGCTGAGCAGAGAGCCCAATGTGGGACTCGATCCCAGGCCCCTGGGATCATGACCTGAGCCGAAGGCAGAGGCTTAACCCACTGAGCCACCCAGGCGCCCCAGGAAGGTGTCATTTTAGATAAGGTGTTTGTCAAAGCCTTTGGGGTCATAAATGAAGGGAGGGAATGAGTCTTTCAGGTATTGGGAAAGGCTGGGATTGGCAGGGACAGAGGCCTAAGGGAGTCCAGGAGTTGTGGGGGGTCTAGGTAGAACTTCAGAGACATAAGGACTTATTAAAAGGCCTGGCCTGGGATGGTATTAACTATCAAATGAGTGTTGGTTGAAAATTGATCCTTGGACTGAGTCCTGGGGCACACTGACAAGGCAAGACGAGGAAGATGAAGAAGAACCAGATAGGGAGCACATATTTCAAGGAGGAAATGCTGTGTTAAATGCTGTTAAGCATAGGAAGTTGGGCTGAGAATTGATTACTGGGTTTGGTAACTTGGAGGTTAGTGGTCTGGTAAGAGCAAACGTCTGGTTAGAATGCATTGAAGAGTACAGAGGCTGAGGAAGAAAAGGTATTAGATTCTCCCTTGAGGTTTCTGTGGCGGTAGCGTTAATGGTTTTCTTTTGTGTGTGTGTCTGTAGAGGAACTCAAGTGGGGCAGCCGCTGGAGGAGGATATGGGATCACGGCAAGGTTTTGTTTGCTTTTTGCTTTTGACATTTAGTGAATTCTTTCCTGGCCTCCCTAGCCCTTCCCTCCCCGACCGCTTACTCCTAAAGCCATTATAGAGGGGCGAGTCTAATGTGCTCTACATTGACGTCCCCGCACACACACGTATAGATGTGCAGCTCATACTGTGTATGTATCGGTATGTATTACCGTGTGTGTCCCTTGTTTCTGTCTACAGAGATGGCCTGAAAACACAGACTCCTTAATAACACTGAGCGTACCTGATCCCTATTTTTTCATTTCTAAGTACCATGCTCCAATAAAAAGAAGCTGTCTTGGAGAAATGGCTGATTTCAGAGCTGGGCCAGAGAAAGTACAATATGAGCCCGGAACATCTTGTTGTGCCAAAAAGCAAGAAAGTACTCAAAAGAATGTTGGAGACATGTCAGAGGGACATGAGCCAGCTTGAAAGGCTTCCCATTGGCCAGTAATGATAGTAA
This sequence comes from Mustela lutreola, assembly GCF_030435805.1. Lineage (NCBI taxonomy): Eukaryota > Metazoa > Chordata > Mammalia > Carnivora > Mustelidae > Mustela > Mustela lutreola. The sequence continues at coordinate 96,452,439 of NC_081297.1, forward strand.
CAGATATAACTCATTGAATAAAATAGAAAACCATGAGCCTATACAGATAGAAATACATAAATGAATATGTTGAGGATTTGATGAGGAGGGAAGTACTTAGAGACTTTGGAAGTACTTCTCCAAATCCTCATTAAGGACAAAGAGAGAAAGAGTAAATTTACCATGAAGTAGCCTTGGCAGATACGACCTTAACTACTTCTGAAAATGAACATTGTCAGTAACGGTACAAATTGAAACCATATGGCTTCCAGCAGGATGCAGTGAGAAGAATGCTGTATGACTTCTGTGGCTTCTCTGCCAAAGATGCACAAGCTAAATCATGAGGAAACACCAAACAGCCCCATATTGAATAAAATAACTGGCCTGTAATCTTTAAAAGTGTCAAGGTCATGAAAACCAAGTAAAAATGGAAGAACTGTTCCAGGCAAAGAGACAGCTAAATTCATTGCATGTCCTGCATGGGTCTTTTTTGCTGTCAAGGATGTTATTAGAACAACTCATGAAGCTTGAATGGGGCCTGGGGATTAGGTTCTGTCCTTCCAACTTTTCTGTAAGTTTGTGATTATTTTTTTAAGCATTGCCAAGTATGGGTGCTATTTTCAGCCTGTTTTGTGTGCCTGGATAAAATGAGGGTGTAGAGAAGAGGGAAAATTATACAGTGAAGGGGAGGAGGGATAGCGAGTCAGAGTGTTCGAGGTAAAAGAGAGGAGTTGGCTTTGGACCTCAGCATGGACCAGTCACCCAGGGTTGGGAGAGAGGAGAAAATTACAGCAAACGCAGGTTTGTGGGCAGATTGGAGAATGAAAGAATGTGGAAATTCTTTGCCAGCTGCTTCTCTTTTCTTAGTGAAATATGGAGCAGGAAGGGTTGTTAGTGTGGAGGAAAAGAAAGTTGAGATGTGGGTGTATTATAAAGAATTCCAGAGATGTCTCTTGGGTTTTGTTACTAGTTTTTAGTCATTCCTTTCTCTGGGAGTTCTACAGTAAACTAATTAATTTTATATCCCCAACCTAAAATAAATTTACCATCAAGAAAGTGTAATTTTATTATTTTTTAAAGGGTATACTTAAATAACACAAAGAGATGAAAGGAGGAAATTAGAGGTGAAGGTGTAGTTAAGAGGTGTGGGAAAACCTTTGAATATAGAAACCATGAATGGTTGAAGGGATACCCTGTTCATAGAATCAGTGGGTCTGAATTGAAAAATGGAAAATGTTCTCATAGGTCAAATGTGGCGTATCATTGTCTTTCTTTTATAAAGTAGAGGGGTTTTTTTGTAAGAGATGAATGGGGCACTTCAAAATGTTAAGTTAGTATTATAAAGTAAGGTGATCTGTGATAGACAAAGGACTGTTCTAGTGGAAATAAGTTTTTCTTTGCTATCATTCATGAAGATCTAAATCAGTAAACAGTTCACTGGTAAAGTTGATGGTTCTTGGCTTTATAATGAAGCCTCTTTTTACTTAAAAAAAAAAATTCTGAATTAACTGGAGGCTCTATGTCTCTTATATCTGGTAGTATGACATTCATTTTCAGCTCTCACTGCCTTCTTGTAGGCTGGTGAGATTGGAGAGATGAAGGAGGGAGTCCCAGAGGGGGCACAGCTTCAGGGACCGGTTCATCGAAATCCAACTTACCGCCCGAGATACCGGAGGTATGTGACGTTTTTCACTAACGACCAGTTGAAGCACTTGTGAGTACGGTGGATGAGAGTGTTGTGGGTCTGTTTTATGGATCTCATATATTTAGAAGAAGTGGCTGCATCCTAACTTTTCGGGGAACTCTGCAATAAGCTTTCAGATGGCCGTGGGACATTTCCCCCTAATCTAACAAAGTATTTAGGTGCCTCTTTACCAAATGTTATTTGTATTTGTTAACCTTCATTGCTTCTTGGCCTTTTGGCTAAGATCAAGTGTTATTTGATAACTTTCATGTGGTATGAATTAATACTTAATTTTTTATTACATTTAATGATATAAGCAGTAAATTAATTGATGGGTAATTACTGGTAGAGCTACAAATGGAAGAAGAAGTGTGTGCCAGGAAAGTATTTGGGATGTTGAATTCAGATAACCAAGGCAGTGTAGGTATTAAGTCAGGCTACAGATCAGGCTGTGTTTAAATTCCCATCTTGCTGGCAATTAGGACCTGTGTCTCCTTTCGAGATTCCTGAACACTTCAGACTTATACCAGGTCTCTTAAGATGGAGATTTAAGAATATTTTACAATTTTTAAAAGTATGAATGAATCTCAGATAACGGTACCTGGTCTATAGTAAGTCCTCAGTGAGCACGAGACATTGTTACTACCAGTGATGTTCATATTAGTGAAGGAGTAGGTTGTTTGTGTTTTATCCCTTGTGAAGACTGAGTTGGGCTAGACTCCTTAAGATCCTTGTAAAGCTCTTTATATCAGAAGCCTTCCTGTTCCTCTCCCTGGTCCTTGATGTGAGTGAAAAAAGTAGACCTTCACTCCTGATCGACATTGACACCATCTTGAGGTTTGGCAATATGGGTTTATTGAAAGGAGAGTAAGTCTGTCATTTTGAGATAGGATTTGTACCACTGTGTGTCCTTTTTCCTTGCAAGATTCATTCCAGTTTTAGAATAATCACTCCTAATGATTAATCACTAAGGACTTTCAAAAATAAGAGACTTAATGGAGGTGTCTTAAGGAAAACAGAAAGGAGACAGTGGTAATGTCGGCTCCAGCTCTGTTGATCCCTGGCTGTGTGTGATCTTGTGAAAATTCCATTTGACCTTTGTCGACCTATAAAAAGCAGCATTCCTTAGGGTTCAACCAAATACTTGCCCTCTCTACACTACTCTTGGTATTCTCACCATAAATCCAGTTTCAACTGCATTGAATCCACCTGGATTCAGTTGGCATTGAAATGAAATATTTAACACCAAATTATCCAGACCAGGGTCTGGCACATGGTCATATGAGTTTTCCTCCATGTGTAATTCCCATGCCTCCACTAAAGTGTTCAAGGAGGGCAGATACCAGACACCACTTTTCTTTATAAATCTTCTTGTCCTTGGGGCCTGGCCAGTGCCTAGTGGGGTCCTGGTATATGTCCAGTGTAGCTTTGGTCACTACAAATCGGTATTCAGAAGAAAAGGGAAAATAGTGGAAAAACAGGTTTTTTTTTTTTTTCACAAAACTCTCGATTCTGTTTGCTGCATTAGCCTGTGTGTAATTCTTGCAATGAATACTGAATCATTGACTTAATCTTTTTTTTTTTTAAAGATTTTATTTATTTGACAGAGATCACAAGTAAGCAGAGAGGCAGGCAGAGAGAGGGTGAGCAGAGAGCCCAATGTGGGGCTCGATCCCAGGACCCTGAGATCATGACCTGAGCCGAAGGCAGAGGCTTTAACCCACTGAGCCACTCAGGCGCCCCTCATTGACTTAATCTTAATTTAATCTTAAAAAAATAAAGATTGTACTCAAGGCCCCCTATCCTTCGCACCTGTGCTCTTTTCCTTTTGCGTTTTCTGCTGTAGAGGCCCTCCTCGGCCCCGACCTGCCCCAGCTGTTGGCGAGGCTGAAGACAAGGAGAACCAACAAGCAGCCAATGGGCCAAACCAGCCATCTGTTCGCCGTGGATATCGACGCCCATACAACTACCGGCGTCGCCCCCGTCCTCCTAATGCTCCTTCCCAAGATGGCAAAGAGGTAGATTGAGACAGCCGGAAGGGGTGGTGCCAGGTCATCCTTAATCACGTCAGACCCTAGTTTGTCTTCCAGCCTAACAGTGGTTTCATAACCTGGTAACTGATGATTAGCATTTTTTATAAAATGTTATTTCTAATAACATTTATAGGAATTTCATATCCAGCACTCTATATCTCATATAGATGATAATATATTGTTAATATATAATATTTTGCTTAAACCAATATCTATATAATATATGTTATGGAGAGAGAATGGCCTGTACATAACACAAACAAAATGGGATTTGAATTCAGCTAATTAACATTCTCTGAAACAATTATGCATACGAATGGAGAATCAGAATTAGTATGTTTAGGGCCCTCTGTACAAAGGGCAGCATTTAGGGAAGAGCCTTTCTTAAGTATGGATTGAAAACAGTTGGGTATCAGGGACTTTTTGTTGTGGACAGTGGTGGTGCTCTGTTGTCATTTATGGGCCTTTCTTCTGTGGTACTGGTTTTTGACTCCTACTTAAGAACAGTTAATTTTGCATGGTGATTTACTCTCATAAGCAGCAAGATGCCAAATTTTGAGACCTTTTAGTCTTAAACTTTGTCATTGGACAAATTGTCCAGTTGTCATGTGGACAGATTGATTCCTGACCTGTGGTTTTGTTTTGTGTTTGAGACCAAGGCAGGCGAAGCGCCATCTGAGAACCCCGCTCCAGCCACCGAGCAGAGCAGTGCTGAGTGACGCCAGGCTCCCCAAGCACCTTCACCATCACCAGGTAGGAGCCCCCAGGTTTCTGGCCTGGACCAGCTCTGTGGCTCCTCTGGGCCCACCTTTTGTCTCCTTGAGGGTTCTGGAGAAAGAGGATTTGTAGTGGTTAAATACGGGATTTGACCTTAATTTGCTAGGCCCTTGGGGGTGTTAACATTCTGAGAGTTAGTGAGAATATATATATATAGGACAATTTTTAATACTAATACCTCTTAAGAAAACTTTGGAAGTTTTACCTTTGTGACACCTACTGGCCAGTTTGAACGAGACTGATTTGCAGAATAAACGTAGAGTGTTTTTTTCCTTCTCTTTCATAACCAACAGAATTTATTTTGAGGCTGTGCAGTAGACTGTGTGAGGGTCGGGGTTTCTGTACTCTATGCAGGATCTCCTACGCATTTACTGGATGCTACCGGGTGGTTTGTTTATCCTTTACCTCAGCAGTGTCTGCTGCTGATAAAACAGGGTGCCAGCTAGACTTACTATGGTTCTGTCGGGATTTAGCCAGAGAACAGGGCTTGAATAGGGCATGGTAAAGCGCAGCCTCTGGGTGAAGGTCAATTTGCATCTTTATCGACATCTTCTGCTTTCCTATTTTCCTGGTGAAGACCTTGGAAACTTTATGTAGCAAGAAATATAACTGGAAAGACTAACCCAATTGTGAAGCCACTCTTAAAGGAATTTAGAAGCCATAATAGTAGTTCTCACTCTGGGTTTTTTACCTGGTAACTCCTGGGACTTAAATTTTGAGTATTTCTTGGTTGTTGCCCTTTTCATTAAATAAAGAATTAGTTTTTAGTTAAAAGAGATTGTTAAACTCGTAACGTTGTGTCAGACATTTGTTATGCTGGATTTGTTGTATTTTCTCTCTAGGTTCTGTTGGCAGTGTATCAGAATTAAGGTCCCTATTTAAATTTGCTTGCATTAACTGACTTAGAACTGTGTTTCCATCATTTGGCTGCATACTCCTACTTAGTAACATTATTTCTAGGTCTTCTAAGGAAATAATTGAAAATATAGGGAAACAAATATTTCTACTCCCTGTAACCGAACCTTGGGAAAGGGCTTCGTTTGGGGGTACATTCATGTTAGGAAATACTATGCAGCCACTAAAATGATTATGAAGAATTGGTGATACTGTAGAATCATTTATTTGAAAAAGCTTCATGATGGTAATTTTCTCTTAAATAATTTTATAAAAATATTACTACCATGTGCTGAATGTTCTGGTTTCTAAAAATTTTTACTAAATGTATACTTTACAAATCTATAAATGCAAGGATAGATTCCATTTAGAGCTTCTGAAACACTGTTTTTTGAATTACATTTTGCCTTTTTATTCTTGAACTTTTGGTCATTTTGTCACTCTTGGTTTTAATTTTTTTCCAGGTGACCTAAAGAATTAATGACCATTAAAAAAAATAAAGCAGAAAGCAGAACATGACTTTAACCAACACCAAAGAAACATCCAAGCAATAATGTGGAAGACTAATAACCAAGATGTGGACATTAGAATGTTTACTATTATTCTTTATGAAACAGACAACTACAAAAGGAAAACATCAGCCAATTTTTCTAGCAAGCTGAGATCCCGGGAATGCCTGCACAAAAGACAAGAGAGCAACCTCCCCAGTTTCAGCAACCACTAGGTTTATATTTTTTTCCTGGTTTTTACTGTTTTGGTAATATGAATTGAAAGAAGAAATATTAATACCACGTGGGGAGAACCCCAACCAAAGGAATCTGAAATATATAGTAAATGCTTTTTTTCCCTTTTTTGTTCATTTTGGATGCTGGTGCTAAACTTCCAAGTGTCGTGATTTAAAAAAGAAATTTTATGCCCTTCTTATTTATTTCTAGGATGAGGGGAGGATAACATTTTTGCTTTCTTCTGTGACTCTTTAAAAATGTGCAGTATGAAGTTCCTCAAAAATAAAATTTTTACCCTTGAAAGGAAAAAGGTGTATGACTGGAGCATGCTTTCCTATCTTAGCATTTGTTTTGTCTTTTCACACTACTTAAATCACATAATAGTAAACTCAGAACCAAACGTAAAGGTGCCTGAATGCTATTTGATAAATGGAGGCATATGAGCTTGAGATCATGGGATTCCTCTTGGAAGGTACAGCTGGAAAGGAACATGTTCTTGTCTGAGTTCAGCAATAGGCATGCTTCATTCCTTTGCTCTTGCATAATCTTCGCTGAGATGACATGATGGTGTTTAGATTAACAGTTTTCTTTATATGAAGGAAGAAGTTTGGAGTTCTGACCTTCTTGAACGTCCAGCCTCAGGTTTTCAGCACCAGCTGCCGTGTTGTATGTTTACATGTTGTATGTTTGCATATTTCAGAAAAGAGGAAGGGGGCTTCTTTCCAACCACACGAGGAATTTCTTCCCCCAGCAAAGATGGTGCCCTCGAATTGAGAAATGTTACAGTATGTGTCAATGCTATGTGGTTACTTCTCAGATACACTGCACCTTTCACATTTATTTATCCTTTAAATCAGGTACATTTGAGCCCTAGGTTTGTGCCAAGCATTATTCTGGTGATGAGGTGGGAACAAACCAACAAAAGACTCTAGTCCCACTGAGTTTACATTTTAGTAAGCAAATATTGGGAATAAATAAACATTAAATAAATGTGAAATTTAAATGTCAGATACTAATAGATACGATAAAAAAAGAAAAACAGTAAAGGGATAAAGATTGTCATAATTGTAAGAGGTTTACTTATTTTAAATGGGGGGGTGATCTCTACATGATAACAATCTATAAATGGATTCATGAGGTGGGAAAGCTGTAAGAATATCTAGAGAGAAGAACGTTCCAGACAGAGAGAAAAGATGCAAAGACCACAGGGAGGGAAGGTGCGTGCTTGGCCTGTTTAAGAAATGGCAAGCAAGGGAAAGTGGATTGTTCAAGAACCTTATATTTCCTTGCAAGTTCAAAAAAAACCCCGAAGTTGGTTTTTTGCACAAGGCAAAAATACTCAAAGGTATAAAGTATTTTAAAGTATTTAAATACTTTATTTAAAGTATTTTAAGAAGAAATGTCATCTTAGTTCTGATTCCCTCAAGACCACCAGGAAGTCTTTTTCTGTTTTTTGTTTTGACCAGTCTCTTTCAGATCTTTTATGTTCATGGGTGTGTGTGTGTGTGTGTGTGTTTGGCAAACTGATGCACTTCAGGGAAGGGGAAGAGGTTTTAATTGTTATTCTTACAACAAACATTAGATCTGTTTCTAGAATCCTATGGGTGAGTTTACTGCCCAGCTGGTGTTCTAACTGTCCCTCACCCCTTCCTGCTCATTTAAAACAATTTTGTTGTGGTGTCTTTCAGAAGTGTCCTAACAATATACATTTGGCAGTGACATTTTTTGCCCATCTGATTATCCTTACTGTTACGCATTATCAAGCATAGGTAGAGTCCTCCCCTCATTTGTACTGGCTGCACAACATTTCAGTTATAGAGCTGTCCATAGTTGTGTCTGCCCTCTTTCTGGATATTGAGACCTTTTTAAAAATTATAAACAGTACTTCACAGTTAAACATCCTTACCTCTAAATTCTATCCATCTGTTTCCAGGTTTACTGTTACTCTATTTCTAGAGAAAAAAAACAATGTCATGATGCATGCAAAGAGTTGGGGGGAAAAATCTTTGGGAGTGGGTAGAAGTACAACCCTAAAACACTGTAGGTACCAAAGAAAGAATGTGAATTGGGTGTGATGTGAGGATGGGCCTGAAATAAGTTGGTTTTGTTTTTGTTTTTGTGTTTTTGTTTCTTTTTACAACAAGGGATCAGGGACTTGTATTGCTTTATCAAGATACAGAGGCTGGATGGGTGGGAACCAAGCCCGAGATAACTAGAAGGATGTCATCCCGTCCTCAGTGATCCCACAGTAGCATAGGTGATGGAACAGCCCCCACAGAGAAACCCTACACAACTTGATATATTTGCATGCCAACTATTTGCCAACAGTGATGCTTGGTGCTTTTTTGTATCACAAATAGCTCAATTGATGCAGTAGTCTAAGGGGCTCCTGTGTTTATTGCAAAAGTGCCATTTCTGAAAGTATTTTCGCTCTTTAGTGGAATGGAATGGAAAAAGATATTTAAACAGGCTAATACTTTGAGATTTTGAATAATAGAGTTCTTTAAGTCTTAGAGTGGATGCAGATTGAAACTTCTGGGAAGGTGGTAGTTGGTTTCAGTTGAAAAGAGAAAATAAATGTAATCTCTTGACTCCAGAGGAGAGATTTTGTATATCATGGCATAGGAACCTTATTAAACAGGAGAAATCTAGAAAGGAAACAGGCTGTTAAAAATCTCTAAAAATTAGCTAATCTTGTCCCACAAGGGTGATACTACATTAGTTTTGTCATTATCTTAGGGTAAAAGCATTTCATTTGACACTCTAGCTCCAGAACCACCCAGATTTTCACAACGGGGATGGAAGGCTGGAATCACCACGGAGCTGAAATCCATGCTGGTCACGTGACAGGTTGCTTAGCTTGTCCGTGCCTCCCTACACCTCTGGAGTCTGCTCAGTATTCTGTTAAGAGAATTATGTAATGGAGGCATGTGACAGAAGAGATGAGAAATCACTTCTACGTTATTACCATAGTATCTTCTCGTGCCTCGATCTCACTGTTTAAAGAGGACTTCATGTGGGGTTCAAAACTTGACTCCTGTGCCTACTGCATGGACATGGCACCAGGGGTAAAAGTCCCTTTCATCAGTTGAGAACAGAACTCAAGTAATATAAATACTGGCAATAGTGTGTGTGTGTGTGAATTTTTTGTTTTTTATTTTTTAAGATTTAATTTATTAGAGATTGAGAGAATGAGTGGGAGGAGGGCTAGAGGGAGAAGCAGACTCCCTGTGAGCCCCACCCGGAACTTGATCCCAGGAACTCAGGATCATGAACTGAGATGAAGGCAGATGCTTAACCCACCAAGCCACCCAGGTGCCCTGAATCAGGTTTTCAGTTGGTGGTTAGAGCGAAGTCATTTCAGAATTATCCTTAGCCTTCCCTCCACTCTAATACACCGCTGTCCTTTGTGCGTTACTCTGCCACTGGTCACACCTAGGGCTGGGACCGGAGAACTTTATTTCACTGGTTGAGATTCGTAATCTATATCTGTATATAATTACAGGGCAAAGGTTCGTGGAGGCAACAGCCAATGTAGGTTCCAGGTGTGTGGGAACAGCCTTGCACCGTGAGTGTTAACTCAGTTAAGTGAGAGGCTGAACGTGGATGGCATACTCTGCCCTCCGCTCACTTTGTGTCGGCTTAGGATAGTTTAAGTTGTTAATACTAGAGCTTTTGACAAGCATAGTTTGAGATAACCCTGAAGCTGTTCAAAGTAAAATAGACTAGTAATGGTTAAGAATTGACTGAAGTCATACTCTTTACAGAGCTGAACTTTCCAGGTCTTTCCCTACCTGTATCTCTGCTTCGCCCTCTCCCCTCTCTTCATAGACGTTCAGTTACTGCTGGTGCCGTGTGCAGTTAATCATTTCCATCTCCCAGATAAGCAGCAATCGGTAGACATCAAGATAGTGGTTGTTAATCATCCCAGTGCCATCTTCCCTTATAGATACCAGGGCAGTTGAAAGAGAAAACCCAGGAAGAATCCAGTGCCTTTGATTTGCATTTCCTTTCTCAATCTCACTCCTCACAATCCCTGTTTGTATATTTCTAACTTGGAGGGTACAGGGGGCTTGTGTTTTTCTCCTGCCACCCCTCTCAGGAATAAATTCCCTGAAGTTAATAAGCGGAAAACTCCACCGTGCAGTTTTTCTCATGATACTTTGCTAGTGATTCCATGTAAATTTATTTAAAATTTAGATAGCATCACTACCATTGAGAGCAGTCCTCTCCCTGTTCTTTGAATCATCCATTCTAATAAATCAATTTGAATCAATTTTTTAAAGTGAGCATGCACCTCGATACATCTATATTTTTTTATATAGACCCCATGTATGTATGTATGTATGAGTATACACGCATAGCATATGTTATAAAAAATAAAGATGAAAGATGAAATACTGGGCAAAAAGTTTGTATTAATGTACCAAACGTCTTAACTAAAATATTTTAATAATAGTATAGTGATTTAAAATGTTTCAATATTTGTAAAGGTATTGGCTTATTCTATTTATTTGTTCAGTGTAACTTGATAGTTGGTTTCCATGGCTCTAAAAGCTGAAAAGAATATATGGGCTCGAATGGAAGAGAAGTATTTTGCTGCTGTCATATATAGTTTTTACTGCATCCACCAATTATTGAAATGTTTTTGTTGAAATTTGCATAGAAAATTTCCATTTACCTGGTATCAAAATACTTTATGTAAACCAGTTAGAAATTGTTATATACCAATAACTTTCAAAATAAATGGAAACTAGATAAAGAGGTTAGTAAATTCTTTTAAGTTTTATGGTATGTAAATGTGAGAGAATTCATAGATGGGCAGTACTTCACTTCAGCAACAAAAGACAAATAGGAACATTTCCAGAAACCTATTTTGAAAACCCATAGCAAAGGTTATTTTAAAAAAAAATCCATTTTTGCTCACTGTGGACACTTTTACTCATTGTAAAGAAAATCACTTTTGCTTTGAAGATATTATTATTATTTTTTAAACTATCTGCGAGGGGGCACCTGCCAGTCACGGATCACAGAAAAGATAGCAAATCTAGGAGACCCGCCTTTATAGAAAAGGAAAATGGATAACATTTTAAATGTGACAATTCTCTTAAGTACTTTGATGGTTGTTAAAACAGTAAGCACCTGAATAGGACAATTTTTTTCCCTTTATTTTCCTTTATTTTTTTTTTAACTTGTAATTTTTGTGAGTAGAGTTGACATACAATGTCACATCAGTGTTGGGCGTACAACATAGTGATTCGACTTCTTTGTGCTATGCTCACTCTAGGACAAATGGTTTTCAGGATTACTCCCCTTTGCTTTCTAAAGTATTGCTATGTTTATACTACTTAATGGTTTTGGTGCTACAGGATAAACCACAGTGATATCATCATAGTTTGTATTATGTTAAACCTACGTGAACAAATACATCTTGCAAATGACCAACTCCTTTGTTGCATGTGATTGCCATTCTTTTCCCCAGGAACCCCATCTTCCATTTGTGATATGTGGACCCCCTGACAGAGTGTACCATTGTCACTTTTATATGAAAACAGTGAATTTTAATGAAAGTTCATTTTTACACATTTCAAGGGAAAAGTACAAGCATATCTTTGTACTTTTCTCTTGTTTATATAACTCTCACTCAAGTAACCTCAGTACCAAGCATTGTACATATATTATCTTCTACCTTTACTGTAAGACGTACTACTTTGCTTTTACTGACCAAAAACCAGTGACTCTGAAAAATTAGGATGCCTGCATTTGTCAAGAGTAATTAATATGAGCTGCTGTAACAACCAATCATAAATTTCAGTCACTTAATATATATATATATTTTTTTTCTTGCAGGTATATTGTGTTAGGTGGCTCTCCTGGGCAGGTTTCCTCCCAGGAGCTACTTAAGAATAGTCTCATTCCAGGCTGTGGCTCTGTCCTCTTTAATATGTAGTTCCAGCATTTCTTGCTGTTATCCAGCCAGAAGATGGAGCAATGAGACAGAGTCTGCTTCAGACCATGTGGGACATATCACTACTGCTCTTGTCCATGGGCAAGAGCTAGTTACATGGCTGTACCTAGGTGTAAGGTGGCTGAGCAAGCCCTTAATAGCACCTGGAGAGAAGACATAGGTTAAATGAACAGAACCCACCACAGTCTGCCATGATTCCAAAGCATGAAGTGTTAAGAGATAAATCTGGTCTTCAATCATGGTCTGATTGGCTATAGGATCTGTGTTTTTCTCTTCTGCCCCATTACAGTACAAGGCAAAGGAAAGACCTACAAAAAGACTAATTGGTTCTTCATGCTGCACATGGTGGGTGCATAGTCACGATGAAAACAGGTCCTCAGCTTTGCTCTCTCATAAACTTTCTATTTGTTAGCTCACCAAGGATTGTTTAGTGCTAGGTTTACCAAACAGGATTTGTTAGAAATGACATCTTAATAACCTAAACTTAAAAACTTTCCTGGGTTTATTGATAATTTTTCTCCTCCCTATTCTAGGGTGAATTACAGTGGTATAGGACACAAAAAGATCAAACGAGTGATAAATTGACAAGAGAATGGGGGAAAGGGCAAATAAAGCTGGAGTCAAAACAGAGGCAGAGTTCAGTCTGATAGCCAGGAAATCCTCTACAGAGCAGAGTGGGCAATGAATCTGGCTCTAAGATAGGTAGAAATATGGTTCTAGGATGCAAACATAAATAGCTATGAGGTGCACTACATCTATGAGAAGAATTAAATCGTCTGCTTCAAAAACATGTACAACCACAATACATATGTAAACCAGAAGAAAATATAACCCAACTCATGGACCATTGATTCATCCATTCATCATTTCATGAATACCTACTGAGTGACTGTTATGTGTCAGATGCTGTTTCAGCTCTGGTGTTACATCTGTGAATAAATCAAAATTCTGTGCCTATAGTTAGGGAAGAGAGATGATAAATAAATAACTTTTTAGTGTGTTGCGGGCTGACAAGTCCTAAGGGGAAATTCAGTAAGGGTGATAGATGAACCAAGCAGGAGTGGAGGAGAACTTGGAGGAGAACCAAGCTTCACTGACCAGATGACATGGGAACAAAGAACCAAAGGGGTGGGTTTGGTGCTTAGCTGTGCTAAAATCTGGAATGTTCCAGAAGCACTAAGTGGCAAGGGCACTGGTCTGGAAACATCTTTAGAGCTTTTGAAAGACATTAGGAAGCCAGGGAGGTGAAGTCAGAGAGATACTGTAGTACTGTGATATTTCCGTGCAGTAACAATGACCGTACAACATGTTCACATCATCTGATCAAGGCATATATTCCCCTAGGCTATGTTGAACGCACTTGACAGATTTTGCTCTTTGGTTTTCTTTTTCTATGCTTTATTCAGACCACTGCATTATTATTATAACAAAAATGAGTTCTTAATAAGATTTGGATTTCCTATTCCTATCTGCAGTGCATTTCTTATTTTATTTTATTTATTTGACACAGAGAGAGAGAGAGATCACAAGTAGGCAGAGAAGCAGGCAGAGAGAGAGAGAGGGAAGCAGGCTCCCCGCTGAGCCGAGAGCCTGATGGATCTCTTTCTTCTATATAAATTGTGGTCTGCGCTCTTGGGGAGAATATAGCCTAATAGAAGAAACAGATCCTAGGACCCTGAGATCACGACCTGAGCTGAAGGCAGAGGTTTTAACCCACTGAGCCACCCATGTGCCCCTGCAGTGCATTTCTTTCTTTCTTTTTTTTTTAAGATTTTATTTATTTATTTGACAGACAGAGATCACAAGTAGGCAGAGAGACAGGCAGAGATAGAGAAGGAAGCAGGCTCCCTGCCGAGCAAAGAGCCTGATGTGGGGTTCGATCCCAGAACTCTGGGATCATGACCTGAGCCGAAGGCAGAGGCTTTAACCCACTGAGCCACCCAGGTGCCCCTGCAGTGCATTTCTTAATCATGTCTTAGAGACTGTAGTTATTTATAAATATTTTAAGGTTGATTTTTACTAATAGTGTTCAGATGTTTGAGTACAAACATGTATTTAATAAAGCATTTATCTTGGAAAGAGAAGATCTTGGTTCAAGTCCTGACCCTGAAGCATACTTTCTGTAACCACAGATAAGCCACAATCACTGAGTCTCAATTACCCTGCAGTACAATAAAGAAACACATGTTCTTCACAATATCTGTCTTCTCTGCCTCATAAAGCTGTTCTAGGTAGGGATCAAAAAAATGATCAGTCTGGAAGTATGTTGAGACTTCAGTTTAAGACCATTGCTTTCTCTGATCCATTTCCCATATTTGATAACCTTGTGCCAGATATTTCACTAGGGTCTAGCTACAGTGATAAATTGTGGTCTGTGCTCTCGGGGAGAATATAGCCTAATAGAAGAAACAAGACAAACTTCTACCAGGGAGAACCACTCTGGGTGCTGAGAAGTTGGAGAAGGGCAGACAGTCTATGTGGGAGGGAATTCAAAGTGAAGGTCAGAGACACTTCTTAGAAGTGAGCGGAACCCTAAAGAACGGGGAGGAATTGTTAGGAACATTAGGAGAGAAAGGGCATTGCAGGTATGTGGAACTGAACATGCAAATGCTTGTAGAGTCAGAGGACTTAGTACTTATCGTTTACCTTTTCTTATTGTAGGGAATATGTATGGATGTATGACTGGAAGATATTGAAACATGGAAAGAGAAAGGCATTTATGGACATCATTAAAAGATTTAATTAATTAAATCATTAAAAGATTTAATTCTGTAATAGTTTAAAGATTCCAGATGGGAGGAGGTGTTCTGTGGCAAGACTTGCTTCTTGGAGATATTATTCTGGTGGCAATATAAAAGATGAGTGGATGGTTAGACTGAGAGATGGGGACCAGTTAGAAGACTTACAGAGATTCAGGCAAAAGAAGAGGGGATAAACTAGACAACAGAAAAGGGGAAGGATGGATGCTAGAATTGTATAAGGTAGAACTTTCTTTGATGCCGTTTGATGGAACGGAGTGAAAAGAGTGATAAGCCATGCAGCATTTCTTCAATGTACTGATAAGCCTCAAAAGCTGCAAAAAAAAAAAAAAAAAAGACTTGAAGCATATCTCCCCCTTAGGGAGACAGGGGAAAATCATATCCAGATAGTGTTTGCACCTAATTAGTATCAACCTTTAAGAATTATTTAATGGTATGTACTAAAATCCTGTTCCTTTGGGTGGCTCTGCCTTAGGCTCAGGTCATGATCCCAGGGTCTTGGGATCAAGTCCCACTCCTGTCAGGTTCCCTGCTCTGTGGGGAGCCTGCTTCTCCCTCTTCCTCTGCCCCTCCCTGCTGCTTGTACACACTCTCTCTCTACCTCTCTGTCTCAAATAAATAAAATCTAAAAAAAACAAAACAAAACAAAAAAACAACCAGAGATAAAATCCTGTTCTTTTACTGTTATCAATGAGGGACATAGAAAAGAAAATTAAGTAGGTTATACACCCATTATGAACTCACAACCCAAAGATCAAGAGTTGCACATTCTACCAACTGAGCTAGCCTGGTCCCTCAGGAGATATGTAGAAATTTTTTAATAGGTTTTTTTTTTTAATCAACTTGTAGTTGAACATGTCTCAATAATATAGTCAGAAAACTGTAAGTCAGAAGTTGATTCAGGATTATCTTTAATGTTTTGCCTGAAGGGGACTGAAATAAACAAGATGAAATTAAAAAGATATAAATGTAACCCATCATAGATTGCACAGAGGTTAATAATAATCTAGATTGTTATTATCAGTAGTATCAGATAATAATATGGCCATTAATATTTATATAGTGCTTTTGATTTTTGAATACTTTCAAGTGTATTTTCTTACATGAACTACTCAACAACTTGATGAGATCAACATTTTTCACCTCCATTTTACGAATAAATAAATTGGGGGTTTGGTGAAGCTAAGTCACATTTTTTATTTAGTATGAGGAATAATGTTCTGGTAGTCAGAGCTTCCATAGATGGAATGAGGGGCCCAGTAGCAGCTCCTCATACTAAGGAAGTTTAGACAGAACTGGTCAGTTCCTGCCAGACAGGGCGTCCTGTGAGAAAGACATCAGTGGGCAAGAATTTGGGGCAGAGGAGTTTTTTGTGTTTAAGGGTTAGGGAATCATTGGATGCAAAACTTGACAAAAACTTGGAGCTAACTTTACTCCATCCTCTTCATTTCCTGAGTGAGAGGACTGACACCCAGAAAAGTCAACCTGTCCAAGTTGGCACAAGCCGTGGAAACTCTCTGTAGGTCACTGATCTCTAAGCTACACTCAATGATTCTATGAGAATCTTGGGAATCTCACAAGGGAAGGAAGGGAAGAAAGAAATGAGTGGAGCATATGGTTGGCATAAAGCCTCAAACCATCACATTTTCCCCCATGGGGAATATGAATATTCTTTCCCAGAATAAAAGTAGTTGGCAAGTGAGAGAGTTCTTTTGTGGTCAGCAACCCTTAACTGATCTTTCACTATATGCAGGACTATAAAGAGGTATGAGATATGGGCCTTATGCTAAAATCTCGTCCAAGCAAGTTGTGGTAGGCAGAGTAATACCCCCCACCCCAGAGAGTTCATAATCTAATCCTCGAGAGTTGTGATTATATTATCTTACACAACAGAAGGGACTCTACAGCTGTGACTAAGATTATAGACTTTTTTTTTTTTTTAAGATTTTATTTATTTATTTGACAGAGATCACAAGTAGGCAGAGAGGCAGGCAGAGAGAGAGAGAGAGAGGGAGAGAGAGGGAAGCAGGCTTCCTGCGGAGCAGAGAGCCCGATGCGGGGCTCGATCCCAGGACCATGAGATCATGACCCGAGCCAAAGGCAGCAGCCCAAACCACTGAGCCACCCAGGAGCCCCGATTATAGACTTTTTAGATGGGAAATTATCCTGTGGGCCCAATCTAAACATCACAGGAGTCCCTACAAGTACAGAACTTTCCAAGCTGAGGTCAGAGACAGAGAGATAATGACAGAATAGGGGTCAGAGAAACACACATGTGATGTAGGACTGACTAGACTGGCCACTGCTGGCTCAGCTGAGAAATGTGGGAGGTCTAGAAGCTGGGAAAGCCAAGGAAACAAGATTTTCTCTAAGAGTCTCCAGAAAGGAACACAGCCCTGCCAATACCTTGGTTTTAGCCTCGAGGGATAAGCGCTGGACTTCTGACCTAGAAAACTGTAAAATAATAATTTTGTATTGTTTTAGCCACTGGATTTGTGGTAATTTCTTACTTCAGCAACAGGAGAAGAAACAATGTATGCATGCAAAGTTAAATACACATAATCCACATTCCCTAGGACATAGCTACCTAGGTTAAATGTGAGGCCAGACTGATAGGGCTAGCCCATGTTCTTTTGTCTTTGTCTTTAGTCAGTTGCAAGACCTCAGTATTATTTCTAAAAAGCAGGTTATCGGCTGGCCCTGGGAGCCCTCAGGGCAGTGGAATACCTCATAAATTTTTGCCAATCAAATCCCAGCTCCAGCATGGAGTCTCCTAGTTTCCTTCTCTGCCTTTGATTCACCCTGCTGATGTCTACTGTTCTCTTGAGGCCTGAGGTGCCAGGCATTGGGACTGGGGCTCTATCGCTGACTCCATTTACAACCCCCCACCAGGATTGCTCTGTTTCCCTGCGTTAGCCTTCCAGGTCTCCTTCAGCTTCCTGCCGCCCTCCTGTGGTGAAGCTGGGCTGCCTTTTCAGACCAAGTCTGAAATCTGTTTGCCTCACGTCTATGTTAAATGCCTTTGAAACAGTTCCAAAGCAATGCTACCCAAGGTCTAATGCCGTCTGTCGTTGCTTTGTGCAGTAACTCTACCGCTTACTGTTCCAGTCTCCTTCAGCTGTAAGTCCCGCCTCGAGTCTCTTTTCTCCTTGTAATGAATGATTTCCTGGGGGTTTCTCCATGCCTCCTATAAATAGATTTCAGGAGTATCCACCGCACCAGATTGCAAGTGGGGATCCCTCACAATTGCAGGAATCGTACAAGAGAGAATGTGCTAAGTAATACGAAAATGGATGGCTGTTGCAGGAGTTCTGAGGAGAGCAGAATCTAGCATAGTCTGGTCTGGAGTAAACTGCAGGATGGAGAGGTTCCCGTGGGTATTCAGGGTGAATTCCTACCGTTCAACACTTCACTTGAGCCGCGCAGATAATGAGCACTGAAACCAACAATTATGAAGTAATTGCGATGCAGAAATAACCAGCTGGCAGGAATGGCTGGAGGGGAGCATAGCTGAAAATGAGTC
Source organism: Mustela lutreola (assembly GCF_030435805.1). Lineage (NCBI taxonomy): Eukaryota > Metazoa > Chordata > Mammalia > Carnivora > Mustelidae > Mustela > Mustela lutreola. Next base: position 96,470,781 of record NC_081297.1, read on the forward strand.
AGAGGGCCAGACATTTGAGAAAGAGGCAATAATTGAAATTATAAGAGTATGAATACTTGGAGAGTACAAAAAAAAATAACAGATATCTAGACACTTTATTTATTCATGAGTATAAGCGTGGGACCTCTTGTTTATACCTTAACTAGCACTGTATCTAAAATGTACTTAGGTGTTTCTGTGTCTCAGCGTCACTATTTCCAGAATTTTCTCTATTTCAGAAAGTTAAAAAATTTCCATCTTTTGTTTGAACTGCTCAATAAAATTGGAGAGTAAATTCTGACCTCTTTCACTTGGTTGTATTTTGCTTTTAAAAAAATCCCTATGTATGGGGCACCTGGGTGGCTCAGTGGGTTAAAGCCTCTGCCTTCGGCTCAGGTCATGATCCCAGGGTCCTGGGACTGAGCCCCACATCGCGTTCTCTGCTCAACAGGGAGCCTGCTTCCTCCTCTCTCTTTCTCTGCCTGCCTCTCAGCCTACTTGTGATCTCTGTGTCAAATAAATAAATAAAATCTTTAAAAAAAAAAAATCCCTATGTCCTAGAGGGGCACTGTAATGGTTCCTTCACAGTAATGGGATTTTTAAATAAAATTTTGTAAATTAGAATGGGGATGTAGCAGTCTAGTAGGGTGCTGCATAAATTAAAAATATGAGCCATCTGCAGCCTCTGCCTCAGGAGATTCCAATGCTTGGGAAAGCAGAATCGGAGACTGCATAATATCTAATAGTCATAATAATAATGGCAATAATAATATTGCTCAGATCAGTTCAATCGGCTTTTTAAAATCAATCATGACCTAAAGGATGGGAAGAACAGTTGGCTGATGAGATTCCATCCTTTTTATCTAAAGAAAATTAATGTAATATTCATACACCATAAAGTTACACATTAACCATTTTAAATGTACAGTTCAGTGACCTTGAGTACAGTTCATCCGATTTTAAAAGAGCTCTGAAGGAAGAAAAATTTCCATAGAGAAGCTTCTAGCTCCACATTACATTGCACATGAAGTCTTTCTGTTTTTTTTTTTTTTTAAAGATTTTATTTATTTATTTGATAGAGATTACAAGTAGGCAGAGAGAGAGAGGAGGAAGCAGGCTCCCTGATGGGCAGAGAGCCCAATGTGGGACTCGATCCCAGGACCCTGAGATCATGACCTGAGCCGAAGGCAGCGGCTTAACCCACTGAGCCACCCAGGCGCCCGAAGTCTTTCTGTTTTAAATAGGTGTTTCTTTCTGTTTGGTATGCTATCAGTGCTGAGCAAACTGGTCACCTATTTAAGGTATCTGTGACCAGCATTTCTTTGAGAGAACTTGTATTAAGTGTTGGGTATCTGCTTTGGAATTCTTTCAGTCATGTATTTTCTGTGGTGTTTCCTCTGATTGTAAATTCCATGTGAGCAGGTAATATGGCTACTTTCGTTGATGCTATATCCCTAGAGGAGAGCCCAGAATGTATTTAGGAAGTATATGCTAATGACTGGTTACCTACTACTGATACTTTTATTTCCAATATTCCTTAGCGATTCCCCAGCAAAGGCTTGAGGTTGCCAGTATTTCAGGAGAGGACTCATCGAGCTAAATCCTGATCAACTAGGGACCTTTCAGAGCACCCATGAAGGCTGCTGATACAAGGTCGGACATGAGGTGGCGCTGTTGCGCTTTATAATGACTTCCTCTTCTCCACCAGGACTGACGTCTCCTTTATACCTGACCAGGCGGCAATCACTAAAGGAGGAACTCAGTAAGTAGATCAGTAACAAGTGCAGCTTTCACAGTTTCAGCAGAGGTTTCCTGCTGGCTAGTGTGTGGTGAGTCCCGGAAACCTCAGTGCCCACAGACTTCCCTTTGTGGGGAGCCCGCCCAGACTCCATCCTTTGCTGGTAGCCACGCCCCACCAGTGGGAAGGAGGGACTGAAAAGCATTTCCTTGAGGCTGGCACACCTTGTCGTTCCCAAATTGTTCATTTTTTTTTCTCCCTCTGGCTGGGCCAGTTGCATCTGAGAGCAGAGCGGCCGGAGAAGGGACACGGTAGTGGACGGGGATTGGGGGGCAGGAAGGGTGGGAGCTGGGTGCCAGTGATGCAGCAGGGGTGGACCTGGACACTTGGAAAGAAAAGAGGGAGGCCCAGAGTGGGACGGTTGTGAAGGGAAGTTCCAATTTTATGTGAACGAACAATAGTCATTACGTGAGTGAACATGTATTTCTTTGGAAGGAACATCTTGTGGGTTTTGACTTTTATGTATTTATGACTACACAGTATGATATACTCTTGGTGACCGAATTTCTCTAATTTGTCTTCCTTTTTCTGTGCCTCTTTTCCTTCTCCCTATCCGTCAACCCGGTCCCCATTTTGTCTCCTTTCCTCCCCTTTCATTTCGGTGACCGTGGACTCATTTTGTTAGGAATCCACCAGCCATGTGAGTTTCTCATACATTTCAGACCAAGCTTTCTTCCTGATAGTGAGAGCCATCAGCAGTTGTGGAAATAAAGCACTAGAGCTCTTGTAGGGTGCAGCACACACATACTGAAATGCACCTGGAGGTGTCCTTCACCTCACACTCCTCACCCCTGCAAGGGGCCAACCTGGTCTCTAGTGAGAGGAACAGGTGCCCCATGAATAACCTGGGTTTGAGTTGTGTGCATCCAGTTATATATGGATTTTTAAAAATAAATTCAGAACAGCGCTGTAAATGCATTTTCTCTTCCTTAGGATTTTAAAGTGTTTTCTCTAGCATACTTTATTATCAGAATACAGTATGTAATACATAGAATCTACAAAGTTAGTGTTGCTCGACTGTTTATGTTATTGGTAAGGCTTCCGGTCAACAGACTATTAGTAGTTAAGTTTTGGGGGAGTCAAAAGCTATATGCTTACTAGCTGCTGCTTGGAGGATCGGTGTCCCTAAACCCTGCATTGTTGAAGGGTCAACTGTACAGGCAGACTTCAGAGATATTGCGGGTTTGGTCTCGGACCACTGATATAAAGTGAGTATTGTAATGGAGGGAGTCAAATGAAATGTTTGATTTCAGTGCAAACAAAAGTTATGTTTATACTGTACTGTAGTCCATTAAGTGTGCAATAGAATTATGTGTAAAATTTAAAAAAGTGCATCCTTTAGTTAGAATACTTTATTGCTCAGGCATCAGTTGGTTGAATTTTGCTTTCTTGTGCTGCAAAGACACTGTGTTTTTTATGGTCATTTAAAGTGCCAGGCTCTTGTTTTCCGCTCAGATCATGATCTCAGAGTCTTGAGATAGAGCCCGGTTCCAGGCTCCATACTCAAGTGTGGAGTCTGCTTAAGGCTCTCTTTCCTGTACCCCTGGGTGGCTCAGTTGGTTAAGGGTCTGCCTTCAGCTCAGGTCATGATCTCAGAGTTGTAGGTCCCTCAGGTGGGAGCCTGCTTCTCCCTCTGCCCGCTGCTCCCCCTGCTTGTGATCTTTCTCTCTCCTGGACAATAAACAAAATTAAAAAAAAATTATCAGAGGCATCTGGGTGGCTCAATCACTTGGAAACCTGCCTTTGGTTTGGTCATGATTCCCAGGTCCTAGGATCCAGTCCCACATCAGGCTCCCTATTCAGCCGGGAGCCTGCTTTCTCCCTCTCCTCCCCACCTGTGCTCTCTCTCACTATCTCTGTCACAATCTCTGTCTCTCTCTCTCAAATAAATAAATAAAATCTAAAAAAAATTATCATTATTAAAAAAAAAAAAAAAGACTTTCTTTCTCTAGGGGTGCCTGGGTGGCTCAGTGGGTCAAGCATCTGCCTTGGGCTCAGGTTGTGATCCTGGGGTCCTTGAATGGGGATCCAGCCCTTCCTCATGCTCCCTGCCAAGCAGGGAATCTGTTTATCCCTCTCTCTCTACCCCTTCCCACTGCTTGTGCTCTCTCACTGTATTAGTTTGCTGGGGCTGCTCTAACGAGGTACACAAGCTGAGTGGCTTGAGCAACAGAAATTTAGTGTCTCAAAGTTCTGGAGGCTAGAAGTCTGAAATCAAGCTGTTGGAAGGGTTGGTTCTTTCTGAGCACCAGGAGGGAAAGAGCTGTCCCAGGCCTTTTTCTTTGGCTTGTAGATGGCTGTTTTTTTGTTCGTATGGCTTCCCTCCTGCATATATGTTTTCAAATTTCCTTCTTTTTTTTTTTTTAAGATTTTATTTATTTATTTGACAGAGATCACAAGTAGGCAAAGAGGCAGGCGGGGAGAGAGAGAGAGAGAGAGAGAGGAGGAAGCAGGCTCCCTGCTGAGCAGAAAGCCCGATGCGGAGCTTGATTCCAGGATGCTGGGATCATGACCTGAGCGGAAGGCAGAGGCTTTAACCCACTGAGCCACCCAGGTGCCCCAAATTTCCTCCTTTTAACAGGATACTAGTTATCCTGGATTAGGGCCCCCTTGAATGACCTCCTTTTATCTCAATTACCTCTGCCAAGACTATTTTCAAATAACTTCACATTCTGTGGTACTGGAAGCTAGGACTTCAACATCTGAATTTTGGGGTGGCACATTTCAACTCATAATAGTACCTCGTTCTTGAATTATGTACGCATTCAAAGTTAGTTGAGCTCGTCTATTTCAGGTGTCTTCTGCAGAAACTTTGTTTCCACCTTTCCCAACCAGCTCCTGCAGGCATGTGCTTCAAACTCCTCTGGGGAGTTTTGTGATTCTGCAGCTCTGTTTTAAACTGAGCATGTTAGTTTCCTTTTGAAATTTTATTTTTTAAAGAAGAGAGAGAGAGAGAGAGAGAGAGAGAGAATGTGTGCTGAGCAGAGGGTGGGGTGAGGGGAAGGGCAGGGCAGAGGGAGAGGGAGAAGGAGAGAGAGAATTTTAAGCAGAAAGCCTGACACCAGGCTTGATCCTGCGACCCTGACATCGAGACCTGAGCCCCAAATCAAGAGTCAGACGCTTAACTGATGGAGCCACCCAGGCGCCCCAGGCAGGTTAGTTTCCTATTGTTGCTGTAATGAATCAGCACACATTTGTTGGTTTCAACCAACCCAGATTTTTATCTTACAGTTCTGGAAGTCAGAAGTCTCAAGTGGGTAGACAGGCCTGCATTCCTTCTGGAGGCTCAGGGCAGAGGCCTTTTCCTTGCCTTTTTTCAGCTTCTAAAGACTGCTTACATTGCTTGGCTTGTGATGCTTCCACCTGCAAAGCCATTTCAAGTCATTCTCACATTCCCTATGCCGGCAGTGACACCTGTGCCTTTTTCTTCCACATTCAGGGTCTTTGTGGTGACATCAGAGTCACTGGATAACCCAGAATAAGGGTTTCAAGGTCAGTTGCCTAATTCTGTCTGCAATCTCTATTCCCTTTTGCTATTTTGACACTCTTAAAAAACTAACATATTCATAGTTCTGGAGAATTGGACATAGATGTCTTTGATGGTTACCTGCCAGCCACACTGAGCTTTCAATGACTGGGTTCCCTTTATTGGGTTTATTGTCCTATTTTCACTCTGGGGGATCAATGTTTTGCTTGCTATGTGTAGCAGAGAACTACATATCCTTGTTATAGAGACAACCAGCATCCTGCCTAATGATAGAACTAAAGATGTGTTCCCATTGAGCAGAGAGCTGGGCACCCTGATACTTCCTATCTAACACTGTCAGAAACCACTTCCCAGCCCTACTGTAATTTTAGCATTACAATTAAATTCTTTATACCCAATTTATTTGTGTAGGTTATTTTTCTCTAAATATTTTTCTTTTGGATCCAATGCTATTTTTATTTTTTAATTTGCTAAAGATTTAAATATTTAAATATTTTAAAGATTTAAAATTTGTTAAAGATTAAAGATAAAGATTTATTTATTTATTTTAGAGAGACAGAGTGAGAAGGTAGTGCTGAGGGAGAGAGAGAATCCAGGTGCACTCTTTCCCAAGTGGGCTGCCTGATGAGGGGCTTGATCCCACAACCTTGGGATCATGACCTGAGCTGAAATCAAGAGTCGGACTCTTTTTTTTTTTTTTTTTAAGAATTTATTTATTTATTTGACAGACAGAGATCACAAGTAGGCAGAGAGGCAGGCAGAGAGAGGGGCCGGGGGAAGCAGGCTCCCTGTCTAGCAGAGAGCCTGATGCGGGGCTCGATCCCAGGACTCTGGGATCATGACCCTGGCCGAAGCCAGAGGCTCAACCCACTGAGCCACCCGGGCGCCCCAGGAGTTGGACTCTTAACTGACTGATCTACCCCGGCGCGCCCCCCCCCCCAGTATTATAGGTGAAGTTAGCAACTTTTTTTCATTAAACAAACATATGAATTTTGTTATGTGTTATATGCTGGTCTAGATGGGAAGGATACAGTAATGAAAAAAGAAAGTAGACGAAGGCCTGAAATTCTTGTTCCATAAAGTTGTCTCTCTCACTTCATTCTTGGCCTTCCCACCAGCCTAGGTTTAGCCAGTCTCAATGCCCCACCGTACTTCTGACTTCAGATGCCCTCTGCCTGATTCTTGGCTGTGCTAATGAACGGCCTAAAGAAGCTGACCATGCCCTCCAGGAAATTACCAGCTGGTTGGGAAGAAACAGATAATAGGCGAACCGAGTAAGCACTGAGTAAGCAGCTTGGGTACTCAGTACTCTGTATTAGCATATCATCTATTGGACACAGTTTCTTTCTTTCTTTCTTCTTTTTTTTTGGACACAGTTTCTAACAGGGAAAATGAAAGTGGAAGAGAATGAGCACACACCCACACCCACCCATGAAGCAGTTACTTTCACCAACAACTGTGTAGGATGCAAAGAGTCTGCTCCGGAATGCAGGGACCTGAAATCTGTTTTAAGCTCTGGCACTCTTTTTTGTGCTCACTTTTTTATGATTTACCTCATTGTCATTCATTATCTCCTATTTCCCCCCTACCCCTTAGCGAATGAAGGGTTCATGTAGACTGGGGAATCTTCCTGGGTTGGAAAAATGAGTCTCTTATTTTTGAAATTCTCACCATTTTTTTCAGGTTCCATCAGGATAATAATGAGGGGATAGGTTAGAATTTAGCTGGGGAGACAGTCACCTCTGGGCAAGAAAGGAAAGTGGAGGTGGGGTGAAGGGGTTCCCACCCATCCCCTGATTTCAGCCTCTTTTCCTGAGCTGACTACTCTTACCTCCTCAGCTCAGGTGGCCTTCATTACTTGCTCCTGCCTAGAACACCCACTGAGCTGGGCAGGGTAGATCCCAGCGAATGCGACTTCGGAAGGTTGAGTTTTCAAGGAACAGAAGGATCTCCCGATGCTCCTGCCTTCATTAGCCCTCATCAGTCTCTGTCATGTCCCAACTTCTAAGAATTGTCTCCACCCTGTAACTCAATCTGTTTCCTCCATTATAATTACAATCTTTCTGGCAGTAGCCATGTAACCATATAGCTAATTTTTAATAATGCCCGTGGTCAAATCAACTTGAAGATAGTGATAACATTTTTCAAATCTGCAGTTGTAGATTTTTAGGTACTAAATTATTGTCAAGAAGTATAAATGAAAAGGAAGCCCGTTTTAATTTTCCTGCTGTAGCTGTTAATCTCCTATAGCCCCACATAGTAAACTGTCCCATTTGTATATATTCAGCAGTGGTTTTTAACATTGTCAGGTAACAAAAGACAGAAATATGGTGCTATTTCTAGAACACTGGCCTAAATTAAATTTACTATATGCACATAATTCTAGGCAATGTTAGAATTCTACTAAGAACAAATTGTAGCAGATGCTAAAGGTTAAGAAGAAACTGTATCAAAATATATATTATGGCCATAGGTAAATCTCAGTAATGAACATATAATACTCATATTTTAAGCCAGTTTGCTTTCTGGAGAAAGCTTCAGAATTATTAACTTTTGTCTCAACAGTTTTGAATGATTTAAGCAAACATACTGTGTTGGGTAAATACAGAGTGTTGTGTTGAAGAACTCCAGGAGACAGAATGTATGTTTATATTCATATTATGCTGTTAACTGAATGATGAAAAACATTTGTGAAAGGTGATAATTGGAGTTTGGAGAAATTGATCCTAAGCACGTTTTTCTTTTCTCTTTTTTGAAAATATTTTAAAAATTTATTTGAATTTATTTTAAAATGTATTTATTTAAAAGAGAGAGAGAGAGAGAGAGCGCATGAGCAGGGCAGAAGTAGAGGAGAGAAAGGGAGAAGCCAGCTCCCCACTGAGCAGGGAGCCCAATGCAGGACTCGATCCCAGGACCTTGGGATCATGACCCGAGCTCAAGGGAGATGCTTAACTGACTGAGCCACCCAGATGCCCCCTAAGCACATTTTTCTGATGGTACTGAGCTATTAGGGCCAGTCGTATGTTAAAGCCTCCCCTCCCCAGCCCCAGTTTGTATCCTTTGGGTCAACTTCTCCAAATCCCTCTTAAGTCAGTTGGGTCTGGCTTGGCCCAGGCAAGAAAAGCTCCTGTTGGCTCTTGCCACCATGCTCAGTTGGGGCCCCAGTGTAGTGCTCCTTCTGGCTGGTTGGAGGCTAAGGCAGCAGGAAAGGGCTTGTTGAGCTGAGTAGTAGAGGTGACAGACTTGCTTATAGTTCAAGGAAGGTGAAGGAAGTCTAAGAAAATGCTAAATATTTATCTTTATTGCCTTGTTTTTCATCAGATTTGTAAGCAGATTCCACAAATCCAGCCAGTCTGGTCTGTAGCTGTCCTGCTTCCTACTTTTGTGGTTTCTTCCTACAGGTTTCAATACTTGGTCCCTTTAGTTGTTCCGGGGGACTGATGTCTTATTATGAGTCAAAATGAGTTCTGGCAGAGGAAGAAGAAGGAAATAAAGCATCCACTAGAGTATTCTTAAAGCCCTGTAGTCCCTGCAATGAAAACACAGCTGGAATGTGAAGTCTCTAGTCTTCAACCTTGGACACGTAGGGCATAGATTTCCACAGGCTGGTCCAGACATACACAACCCAAGATCCATCAGGCAGAAGAAACTATGAAAGTATGTGCGCATTAGGAATTCTAAAAACTAGTATCCTTTTTCTTATCCTTGCTCCTACAAAACTTAACTGAATGACAAGGGGTCAAATCTCCAGTCAGCCTTATGAAGGGTGGAAAATGGTAGCAAAACAGAACCGGGGGGAGATTGAAGACACACAATAGAAGTCTTAGTTTAAGTGCTCATTGACTGTTGAAAGACATCTCTCTTGTGTGACTGAGTTTCCTCATTGGTAAGATGAGGAGGCAAGTTTTTCCTATTGCTTTTAGAGGGCTCTGCTGCTTGTTCAGCATTCTGTGGCATTTCTGGAGCGTGTGTTGCCCTCCATAGCATGCTCCTCAGGCAGAATAAGAGATGGAAGGCAGGGCTGCTCTTTTGTTACTTTAGTGGGGAGGTATGGCTATAGCAGCCCAGAAGGCCCAGCAGTGGTTACTTCCTTTTCAGCATGGAAATCGAATGGCTTGTTGATATTGAAAGTTGAACCTGTTGTATTTGCATCTGTTCTTGAAGCCCAAGCATCTCATGTATCACCAGCAGGTGACTCGGGTTTCACTGGCTGTGCTTCTCATCCTCACCCACATTCCATTTATAGGATGGTCCAATCTAGAATTCTAGATCAGGAGCATTCACATCTGATTAGATCTCTGATTTATCTTCTGATAAAGGGCCAGTCACCTTAACACTCAGACCTTCAGTTTCCACGGATGAAGTTGTTAAGAGAGCTGTAGAGTATTCGGAAGTGGCTTTCTATTATAAAAATGAAGAGGGACGCCAGGGTGGCTCAGTCAGTTAAGCGTCTCTCTTCTGCTCAGGTAACGATCACAGGTTTCTGGATCAAGTCCCGTGTCAGGCTCCCTGCTCATTTAGGAGTCTGCCTCTCCCTCTCTGTCTGCCACTCCACTAGTTCATGTTCTCTCCCTCTCTCTCTCTGTGTGTCAAATAAATAAATAAATAAATAAAATCTTAAATAAAAACAAATAAATAAGAATGGAAATATTACAATTTTGTAGGACTGGGGAAAAAGAAATATTAAATAAACCAAATGTGATCTTATAATGATCTATAAAGAACTACCCCTTCAACAACATTGCTTTTATCTTTCCAAGTCTGCTTTTCTTTGGCTGATATTAAAATTGACTATTTTTAACTCACTGAGTTAGCATTGGCTGGGGAATGGTGCCAAGCCGACTTAAAAATGGAAGCATGAGCTCATGTTAACTACAAACAGATGGCCCATAAAGATCTGATAGTATCATCATGGCCCCAGGTTGTGGGTTTATAGATATTCAGATAGCATATGAGATAAGTCCCTCACAAAAAGAAATTCACTGAACCTTGGGATAGAACTCTCTGTGCTAGATGGAAATCCTTATTATTTTTATTCTGAGTTATAGGATTTAACAGTGATATCGGGGTTGCTCCTTTGTGGCTTTTGTTTAAACTTTAGTAAAACATATTTTGGGTGTCCAGGGAGCAGTGTTCTCCATAGATTACATGTGCAGAAGTATCTATGTGGATAGAAATTTAGAGATGTCATTCTTTGAATACTGTCTCCAGTTCCACCAATACAGGGCAATCTGAGAAGCTAGGTGAACTCAGGCTCATCCAAGAAAATAAACTGAGTTCTGACAGTCAGAGCTACAGAATGTGATGTTCTGTGGTCTATGCATTTATCCAAACATAAGAAGGAACAGTAGTGGCCTTTTAGTATGCTATGGTATTAGATATAGATAGGATGTCTGGCCAGTCTCTACGAGGCAGATATTGTCCAACCTGTTCTAGAATGAATTTTCTCAGAGACAGAACATTCTGTGATAGCACCACTTCAGACACAAATTCTGGCTTAACTTTTAGAGGCCACAGAACTGTGAATGTTAGCATTGACAACAAATGAGACTTGTCCACTGAAAACTACAAAATATCATTGAGGGAAATTAAAGATCTAAATAAGTGGAAAGACATCTTGTGTTCTTAGGTAGGCAGACTTAATATTAAGATGGCAGTACTCCCCAAGTTGATTTATATAGTCAATGTATTCTCTACCAAAATTCCAGAAAGCCTTTTTTACAGAAATGGCAAAGTGGATTCTAGAAGTAACGTTGGAATGTAAGGATCTTACAATATCCAAAACAACCATTGAAAAGATCAAACTTGGATGACACATATTTAATGATTTTAAGACTCACTGGAAAGCTAAGTAATTAAGACTGTATACTATTGGTATAAGGATAGACATATAGACAGATTTAAGAGTCTTGAAATAAACTCAGACCTATGGCCATTTGATTTACTACACAGTGCTGAAACAGTTTATTGTTCAGACACATTGGATGTTCATATGCAACACTAAGACACTGAAACTGTGCGGAAACAACTGGATATCCACATGCAAAAGAATGAAATGGAATGCTTACTTCACAACATATGTAGAAGTTGACTCCAAATAGGTCTTAGACCCAAATGTGAGAACTAAAACCATTATTCAGCCACAAGAAAGAATGAAGTACTGATTTATAGCTACAGCATGGATGTGATGGTTAAGAAATGGGGTTCAGATGGTGGAGAAGTAGGGGGACCTGGGGCTTTCCTCATCCCTCAACACAGCAGTACTGAGGTCCGGTCACTTGGAACACCCAGGAAACCCATCTGAGGATTGGAAGAAGGATTTCCTTAGTTGGAGGGAAATGACATGGCAGGTGTGAGGTGTGTGGAACTGAATTGGGAGACAGAAAAGCTGCCATGCTGTGGAGGGGAAGGACCCCTTTCTGCAGGGAGAGAAGATGGAGAGAGGGAGAGACAGGTTGAGAGAGTGTGGCATCAGGTGTGCACAAGAAGAAAACTTCTCAGACCCAGACTGTGGTGGTTAATTTTATATGTCTATTTGACTGGGCTGTTGAGTGTCCAGATAGCTGGGAAATGTTATTTATGGGTGTGTCTGTGAGGATGTTTCTGGAAAGGATTAGCATTTGAATCAGCAGACTGAGTAAAGACCTGCCCTCATCAGTGTGGGTGGGCATCATCATATTTGGGGCAAATATGGTGGAGGAAGGGTGACTTCCTCTCTCTTGAGATGGGACTTCTGTCTTGTCCTGCCCTCCAACATTGGAGCTCCTGGTTCTCTGGCCTTCATGCTCTGGGACTTACACCAGTGGCCCCCGGTTCTCAGAACTTCAGCCTCATAATGAATTGTACCACCAGCTTTCCTGACTTTCCAGCTTGCAGACTGTGGGACTACTTGGCCTGCATAACTACATGAGCCAATTCCTATAATAAATCTCCTCTTACGTATCTGCATATCAGTGTATATCTATCTATCTACATCTATATATCTTATTGGTTCAATTCTCCAGAGAACCCTAATACAATGGGTGACCTTAAAAACATGGTAAGTGAAAGGAACCAGACACAAAGCTACAGATTGGATGATTCAGTTCATATGAAATGTTCAAAATAGGCACATCCACAGAGATAGCAAGTAGGTGAGTGATTGCCAGGGGCTGGGGGAGTGGGCATTGGGGTGTGACTGCTATTGGTACAGATTTCTTTTGGGGGATGATGAAAGTATTCTAAAATTATAAAGCAGTGATGGTTGTACAACTTTGTGAACATAAAAACCACTGAATTGAATACTTTAAGAGATGAGTTTTATGGTTATGTGAATTATATCTTGGTCAAAAAGAAAGCAATATTGAAGGTAATTCTAATTTTGCAAAAAAAAAAAAAAAAGATAGAGAGAGAGAGAGCGAGAGAGAAAAGAAAAGAGCAAAGATTTTTAAAGCTCTGCTAGAAAGATGGAGATGGCATAATGTAAGAAAACAAATTCCAAAGCCACACAACCTGGAAATTCCAAATCCCTGTTACTAGCTGTGTGATCTGGAACAAGTTACTTAATCTTTCTGTGACCCAGTTTCTTCATCTGTATGTGAAGTGCTTAGAACGGCACCTAACACATAGGGAGCACTGTATGAACGTTTGTCATTGTATCTACATGCCATCAAATGCACTAGGCTGGAGCGGGAAGCTGTGCTAACCCATAAATGACCATTAAGGAGGGGCACAGCAGGGCAAAGTCCAAAGCAGATGGCTTCACTTGGTTTACTGTTTGAACGCCGCTCCGTGTTGACTCATGGAAAGAAATGGAGTTTAGTGGGAGAGGAGGGAAAGAGAGTATGGGTCCAGGATACAGTATCTATATTTAACTTTTCCTGGGTCCTGGAAAAGATCTAAAACTATGTCAGGAGAGACATTCAGAGGAGGGAACCCGAGAAAGGTATGGTGAAAAGTACTTTAAAAATTTTTGTTGTTCAATTTAGATAAATATTAGGCAAAAATTTTGAGGGTTTTCCTCTGGATTTAGATAATAAACTTAGGATCTTTGTTCTTCCCTTCCTGTCTCTACTGGGATGTTGTTACCTCTTTCGTTACAAAATAAAATCAAACAGCTGTTTCAAGATTTTATTTATTTATTTATTTAGAATGTGGAGGGGAGGGGCAGAGAGAGAGGCAAGGAGAGAGAATCTCAAGCAGACTCTGTGCTGAGTGCAGAGCCTGTTGTGGGACTCGATTTGATAACCCTAAGATCATGAGCTGAGCTGAAATCATGAGTTGGATGCTTAGCGAACTGAGCCACCCAGGCACCCCCAAGCATATCTTTAAAGTTCATGCCACTCCCACATTTTTATTCCTAAGACAATCAAGAAGCCAGGGCCGTGTCAAGTATTTCTAACAATATTCACGTCCCTTTGTTTTAAACTGCTTTCTGCATCCTTGTAGGGTGTATTTACTCTTCCTAACTTTTCTGTAAATCTGATTCTTTCTGTCAACATGTAGCAAAGAAGGACTAGATTACGCAGCCATATTGAAGGGATGGTAGAAGGTATTAGATTTCTTACTTAAAAGGATAGAGAAAAACTCAGTTGTCCATCTTTCCTTTGGTTCTACACTTCTGAATTCTCTTCTATGTGAATATATGTTCCATAGCTTCAGATCATAATTTCGATTTCTTGGATACTAAATAAATAATTCTAATGCCTTATATTTTTACTTTATATGTTTCATGATGCTTTGTATACAAAGCTCTACAAAGAGATGTTAATTGGTTTATGTAAGGTCACACACAAGATGAGGCTAACCCAGGCGGTAACTGAGATCTCATATCCCCTTTGCCTGTATGAGCAGAGGATCCTTTTCTTTCTTTCTTTCTTTCTTTTTTTTTTTAAATATTTTATCCATTTATTTGAGAGGAAGAGAGCACTCATACACAGAGGTAGAGGGAAAGGGAGAAGCAGAATCCCTGCTGAGCAGAAAGCCCTATGCGAGGCTCAATCCCAGGACTCTAAGATCATTACCTGTGCTGAAGGCAGATGCTTAACTGAGCCACCCAGGTGCCCTGAGGATACTTTCTTTTCATTCTACATTTCTCCTAGAACTTTCTATTAAGAATAATCTAGGTGAGAAAAACATGACCAGTTCTAGGGCAGAAGGCAGCTGAAGCCAAGGTGAAGATTAATGCCAGAGCCTCATTATACTTGTTAGTATATATCCATGCTAGTATAGAAATAGTATTATTTAATGTTCATATGATCCCAGGTTTTTCTCCAAAGGGCATCTCTTATATGCATTAATCTGTCTTCCTAAAAATTATTGGCATTAATATATGAGAGAAGGAAAAGTATGATCAACAAATGATGGAACAATGAGTAGAATTGGCCTGAAATCTCTGAAATACCAAAGACTTAACCCTATTTCCCAAACATTTACTATTGAAAAGTTCTAACTGTGGGCTGCAAGGATACTTCAGACAAAAGAGCCCTAGGCATGTGGGGGGAGGGGGAAAGGGGTAACACGATAATTCTACCTTAGACCTCTGAAATCCATTAACTTTCTTCTATTCTAAAATTTTAAGTCCTGTTGTATGTTTTATCTTATTTGTCTTGCCAGAACATCTCTGATTAGGTGGTTCAAGGATTATGATCCATTATTTTATGGATTAGAAGTTAAAACCCAGGGATGTGATAAAACTTGCCCAAAATGACAGAGTCAGAGAGAGACAGGGATAATGTTAAAACATGGATGCCAATTTAGAACTTTATTAAACTAGGGCCTGATAAATTTTAAATCTGACTACATTACTTTACCCACTAACTTAAAAAGCCATTTATTAAAAACTTCAGCTGAATATAAAATTGAGCATAAAATTAATGAACTTGAACATAAAATTAATATATTTATAGCAGTCCATTGTCCAGTTGTATGAAAATTTGACATCCCTCTTTGTATTCATTAAGGTTTTCCAGAAAAAATAGAATGAACAGAACATTTATATGTCATCTATGTATGTAGCTATCATCCATTGAGATTTATTTTAAAGACTTTGTGGATAGTTGGCAAGTCCAAAATCTTCAGGGTAGGTGAGCAGGCTGGAGACACAGTGAAGATATGCAGTTTAAGTGCAGCATGATGGCAGAATTTCCTCCTCTTTTGAGGAGGTCAAAGACCTTCAACTGTTTGGGTGAGGCATACCCAAATTATGGAGGGTAATCTCCTTTACTCAAATTTCACTGACTTAAATGTTAATCTCATTTAAAAATTCCTTCACAGAAAGATCACTGTTTGATGAATTATCTTGGTACCATGGCCTAGCCAAGCTGACACATAAAATTAACCATCATACTCTTCTTCTTTTTTTTTTTTTTAATAAAGTCTTTTTTTTTTTTAAGATTTTATTTATTTATTTGACAGAGAGAGATCACAAGTAGGCAGAGAGGCAGGCAGAGAGAAAGAGGAGGAAACAGGCTCCCTGCTGAGCAGAGAGCCCGATGTGGGACTCGATCCCAGGACCCTGAGATCATGACCTGAGCCGAAGGCAGCGGCCTAACCCACTGAGCCACCCAGGCGCCCACCATCATACTCTTCTTGATGAAAATTTTTATTTCTACTTTTAATTTTTTTATTGTAGAAAATTTAAATATTATACAAAAGCAAATAGATAGGATGGTAAGATGACTACTTATGTATTTAATAACCCCAATTTAATGATTTTCAACACCTGGCCAATCATGTTTCATATTTATCTCTGCACACTTCCATTGCTTAAATCCTGGGATTGTTTTGAAGCACATGCCTATTTCTGCTTTCAAAAGAAATAAATAAAAGTACAATAATTTTTTTTTTGCATGTTCAGACTCATCTTCCATTAAAAAAAATCCTCTTAAGGGATGCCTGGCTGGCTCAGCTGGTGGATTGTGTGACTCTTGGTCTTAGGGTTGTGAGTTTGAGCTCCATGTTGGGTGTAGAGATTACTTAAAAATAAAATCTTAAAAAAAAAATCCTTTTATAATTGACTCGGGAGAGAAATTCCTGGGTCAAAATTAGGAATGTCATTAAGGTTCTTTTCTTACATGTTGCCAAATTTGTTTCCAAAACTATAGAAATTTAGATTCCCTGTGGTTCTTCAGAGTATCAGAATTCTCTTTCATTTTTTTCTTCTTAAGTGGATAGGCAAAAATATTCGCATCTTGTTTTTACTTGAATGAGTATTATTTAATTACTAGTTAAGGTAAACATCTTTGATCTTACATTACCCTTCTTCCATATTTGTTAAATATTAACATTTTAGTTTGGTGTGTTGATTTTCTTTTCTTTTTTCTTTCTAATTTATTTTCAGCATAACAGTATTCATTATTTTTTCACCACACCCAGTACTCCATGCAATCCGTGCCCTCTGTAATACTCACCACCTGGTACCCCAACCTCCCACCCCCCCCACCACTTCAAACCCCTCAGATTGTTTTTCAGAGTCCATAGTCTCTCATGATTCACCTCCCCTTCCAATTTACCCTAACTCCCTTCTCCTCTCTAACTCCCCACGTCCTCCATGCTATTTGTTATGCTCCACAAATAAGTGAAACCATATGATAATTGACTCTCTCTGCTTGACTTATTTCACTCAGCATAATCTCTTCCAGTCCCGTCCATGTTGCTACAAAAGTTGGGTATTCATCCTTTCTGATGGAGGCATAATACTCCATAGTGCATATGGACCACATTTTCCTTATCCATTCGTCTGTTGAAGGGCATCTTGGTTCTTTCCACAGTTTGGTGACCATGGCCATTGCTGCTATAAACATTGGGGTACAGATGGCCCTTCTTTTCACTACATCTGTATCTTTGGGGTAAATGCCCAGGAGTGCAATTGCAGGGTCACAGTGAAGTTCTATTTTTAATTTATTGAGGGATCTCCACACTGTTCTCCAAAGAGGCTGCACCAACTTGCATTCCCACCAACAGTGGAAGAGGGTTCCCCTTTCTCCACATCCTCTCCAACACATGTTGTTTCCTGTCTTGTTAATTTTGGCCATTCTAACTGGTGTAAGGTGGTATCTCAATGTGGTTTTAATTTGAATCTCCCTGAGGGCTAGTGATGATGAACATTTTTTCATGTGTTTGATAGGCATTTGTATGTCTTCATTGGAGAAGTGTCTGTTCATATCTTCTGCCCATTTTTTGATATGATTGCCTGTTTAGTGTGTGTTGAGTTTGAGGAGTTCATTATAGATCTTGGATATCAACCTTTTGTCTGTACTGTCATTTGCAAATATCTTCTCCCATTCTGTGGGTTGCCTCTTTGTTTTTTTGACTGTTTCTTTTGCTGTGCAGAAGCTTTTGATTTTGATGAAGTCCCAAAAGTTTATTTTCGCTTTTTGTTTCCTTTGCCTTTGGGGTGTGTTGATTTTTTTTTTGTTTTTCACTTTTCATGACCATTTATTTATTGTCATCTTAGTAATTTTCTTACTATAGTTACTAAGTTATATAGAATTTCCTTGTTTTTATTCATTGGTTGATCCTTTGTGAGTTTTTTTCCCTATTGGAAGGTGTCTTCTCACTCTCTCTTTATTTAAAAATATTTATTTATTTGAGGGAGAGCGAGCACACAAGCAGGGGAAGGGAGAAAGACAGGTGGACTCTGGGCTGAGCCTGGAGCCTAGTGGGGGCTCAATTCCATGGGGAGGGGTCACTACTGGAGCTGAAATCCCAATTCGGGCGCTCAACCAATTGAGCCACTCAGGTGCTCTAGGAGTCTTCTCTTTTAGACTTATCAAATCCTTACCAATCCAATATAACTTACACTGTTATTTCTTAACATATAATCATTTTTACAACTAAAATTTAATTTTGCATAGGAATGAAGGATGGAAATTAAAATTGCCAAACGAGTAACCATAATATACATATTATGCATAATCCACATAATGATAATCAATCTTAATAGTTCTCAATCTAGCTGTAATTTAGTATCTCCTGGGAAACAGTCCCTTTTTTCAGGGGTGATAGAAATCATAATTATGGGATTCATAATCATCACAATCTCTTCCAAGATCCACATATATAAATGTTATGATAATAGGTGTTTTGTTTTCTTATTCAGAGTTATGGATGCTTACTGATTGGTACAGCTACTCCCCAGCCTGGGAGATAGGTGAAGGAGGGAGGAAGGGAGGAGAGACTGCGACGGATTGACTGTCATGGGTTGGGCACCATACTAGACTTTTTACATAACGTATTCCGTAGAGCTTTCAAATGCTTTGACAGATATTATGGTCTCTACTTACAAGTGGAAAAACAGGCTCAGAAAGGTGACAATGATTTATATGCAGTTATGATGAATGGTGGACCTGAGATTCAAATAGTCTGATTCCAAATCTCCTTCTCTTACCACGATCCCATAGGGAATTATAGGCAGGGTAGGGATAGGGATGAAACTTGGGAGTTTCTGGGCCTTCTGTGATATGGGTCAGAAGATGCCAGTCTGAAGGAGTCTTCAGAATTTGAGAGGCAAGGCGGTAGAGCTGCTTGAGGGGACTTGCTGGTTGCCCTGCCCCTTTACTGGTGGGATTCATTTCTTGCTGCTCTCTGTGGTTCTTCGCTGCCCTCAGGAGAGAAAGAGGCGTCCTGCTCCCTAAATGAGGAAGGGAAGGCATGGCAAGTTCTGGTGTTATGTCTCTGGATGCTTGTTGAATAATCTATCAAGCCAGACCAGGACCTCAGACTTCCGACTCTGTTATCATAGCACCAACTCTTTGCTGATTCCACGTCTCATAATTTCCAGAATGCTTAGCTCTGCAGCATGCTGACTCACTCCTGAAGAGGGACTCTGCTGTTTGCTCCTCGAGGTGCCAAATGACATTCCCAGAGGCATCTTTTTTATCTTGCCAGGCCTTTGTTGTTGTTTACCTAGGATTACTTTCTATGTATAGAATCTTTAGAGGGACACACCCTGGATGACATGGCCTTGAGGTAAACGGCAGTTGAGCTGATTTCCTGATTGTGAAATCCCCTGCCCATTTTTCTCTCTGCCTGCCTGGGTCTGGGACTCTTTTATTAGACTATGAGAAAGTGTGTGTGTGTGTGTGTGTGTGTGTGTGTGCGCGCGTGCGCACGTATTCCTTCAGTCTTTCACAAAATATCTTCCTTCTGTCCTGTTCAGTGTGGCTCTCCTAGTACACTGCCAGAGGGCAATGTACTAGGATAGGCTGGGGAAGTGGCAGAGCAACAAAGGGCTTCTCATTTATGGGGGAAACTGCCAAGATTTTAAAAGCACCAGAAGTCTCCCCACCACCCTGAAAGAAAAGTCTAGCAGAGTGAGGGGGACTGATCCTTGGAAACACACTGTGACTGAAGACAGTTGCAGAGAGGTGTTTGAGAGAAGCCCCCAGCAGGTGTCTTCTGGTGTGTCCATCAGGTAGGACGAAGGGGACGCAGATGGAACAGAAGCGATTCTGTGTTTGGGGCGGGCCGTAGCTGTGTGTCCTTGGCTTTTCCCTGATTGAGAAGTCTTATCCTGGATTGGGGACATGGTTGTTTATTAGTGATCTCGGGAACAGAAAACAGTCAGTGGGAGAATATCTAATTTGAAATATATATGTTATTTCTGGGCTTTTGAGGTTCAAACATGGTAGATGGAGAATAATGGAATCAAGAATGTGCAAAATAGAATGATCCTTATAATAAAAATAAAATGTCTTGAATTTGTACAACACCTCAAAGGAAATAAAATGTAATCTCTGTAATCATATTTAAAATCTGATGGGGCATGTAGGGTTACTGTAATTCTTACCTAGATGTTAGGGAGCCTGTCTTGCAATCACATTGCTCCTCTATAAAGCAAATTTTTTGGGCTATACCAGAATGGAAGTTAAGCTTTCTTGTCTCTACCTGTGTAGCACATGCTTTAGGAATTCCTGTAGATATGTAAAAATAAGAAAAGTTGATAACACTCAGGCTCATTGTTAAAAGAAGGTCAGGACCTTTTTTTTTTTTTTTTAAAGATTTTATTTATTTGACAGAGGGAGATCACAAGTAGGCAGAGAGGCAGGCAGGGAAAGAGGAAAGGAAGCAGGCTCCCCGCTGAGCAGAGAGCCCTATGGGGGGCTTGATCCCAGGACCCTGGGATCATGACCTGAACCGAAGGCAGAGGCTTTAACCTACTGAGCCACCCAGGCGCCCCAGAACCTTGGTTTAAACAAGGCCAGGATTCCCAGACACATAGAAGACTCTCTTCCAACCATTTGTAAGTGCATTTCAAACTCCGGGTTTCTAGGAAAGCAGGGGAGGCTGAAGATCAGAACAGCCACAGTCCTTCAGCATCTGAGAAGAACAGGAGGACAAGGGATTCCTTCTGGGTAATCTCCTCCTCTCTTTGTCTCATCCACACTATGTGGTATCATGCTGCACAAGGCAAGTTACCTACACTGGTCAGGTTTTCTGGATTGCAAGAGGGTCTTTCAATGTGCCTTTCTCTTTACTCTTTGTCCGCTGACCAGTGTGCTTCAAGAGAAAGGTGGAGGCTTGGGTGCTGCGTGGTGATTCTACCCCTGAGGCCAGTGACCTGTCTCCTGGTAGTTCTAGCCCCTTCCTGACCCTCATGCTCTCAGTGAAAGATTGCTAGTTCTGGAAGCTAGACCCTTTTTCTCAAAAAGCAGAAGGTAGAAAAATGATTAAGATGAGATCCAGGAAGGTGAGCAAACAAAGAAAATGATCCAGGATTCTATGATCTGGTGAGTACTGGGAAAAGTTTCTGATACTACTTTTATTTTCTGAATACGTTTTGAAGACAGACATGCAGACATTGTCTGTGCCCCTGTAAGATCTTGGAGAACTACTCACCCGCCCTTCCCAAATTATATTGTATTTGTTGGTGAAGTTTGGTTTCAGCATTATTCTTTCTGTGATTTTCTTGGATTCTGACATAATTCTTTTTTGACGCTGTTGGTCTTGTCCATTTGTTTTGTTTTTTTTTTTTTTTTAAAGATTTTTTTTTTTTTTTTTAAGATTTCATTTATTTTTTAATTTATTTGACAGACAGAGATCACAAGTAGGCAGAGAGGCAGGCAGAGAGAGAGAGGAGGAAGCAGGCTCCCTGCTGAGCAGAGAGCCCGATGCGGGACTTGATCCCAGGACCCTGAGATCATGACCCGAGCCGAAGGCAGCGGCTTAACCCACTGAGCCACCCAGGCGCCCCAGGTCTTGTCCATTTGAATGACAAGTACAGATGAGTAGTAAAGTAGTTTAAGGAATATTGGGTCTGTAATTAAAAGACGGGGGCATGAAACCTTGCTGTGTCATTTACTTGCTTTTTTGTGTTAAAGGTTTTATGTATTTATTTGACAGAAAGAAAGAGAGCGAGCACATGAGCAGGGGGAGTGTTAGCCAGAGGGAGAAGCAGATTCCCTGATGAGCAAGGAGCCAGATACGGGCCTTGATCCCAGGACTCTGGGATTGTGACCGGAGCCAAAGGCAGACGTTTAACCGACTAAGCCATCCAGGCACCCCTGTTTTAACTTTTTTTTTTTTTTTTTTAAACCCTGGCTTATTCAAAACATGATCTTGCTGAACTGCAGTTTCCTCATTTCTGAGAAAATGCCTAACATATACCTGGGACATTGTAGTTGCTCAGCATATGTTTATAAGAGCTAAAAATAGGAAGGACAGCTTGCTTTTCAGAATGTTCAAGATTAAGTCATTTTGGAATCCTGTAGATAGAGCTGAGAAGTTCTTTTCTATCTCATTTCCAATTTAAGATGTTTATTCCAGAAGCACTTGGGTGGCCCAGTGGGTTAAGCCTCTGCCTTTGGCTCAGGTCATGATCCCAGGGCCCTGGGATCAAGCCCCATATCCTGCTCTCTGCTCAGCGGGGAGTCTGCTTCTCCCTCTCTCTCTGCCTGCCTCTCTGCCTACTTGTGATCTCTCTCTGTCAGATAAATAAATATTAAAAAAAAAAATCTTGTGGCAAATTACAACCTAAATATTAAAAGAAAAATGTTAATTCCAGTAAATGGTTTTTGGTTTTGGTTTTGTTTTGTTTTGCTAGACAGCTCAAGGGTGGGGATGAAGGGGGAGGGGAAGAGAAGGTGAGTGAGGTAGAAGGTGGGCTGCCTCAGTCTGGGGGCTGCCACTTCCATATATTTTACCCTCCTCACCTGAGGCCTTTGAGCTGTCTGCTTCATAGCCCACAGCTATTAATAGCTCCCTTACCCAGCGTGGCATTCATCTGGGCGGATGGGTTGCTTGTCTTCATTAAAAATATGGCTGGTAGACCCACTTGTGTTGACACACAGATGAAAAGTTTGAGGGTGAGGCTGGTGTAACATTAATCATATCTTATGGGAACGGGGCCAGGTGTTATACAGAGGTCAGCTGAGGAATTTCTCATAACACGTAGGCAGAACATGAATACAGAAGAATGGATCTAATTCTTAAAGTCTATTTGTAGATGTATTTGGTAAGAATTTCTTCTGGACACTTCTGAGTAAATTGCTGACTATATCTGGGAGATTATATTGTGCTCACTGGATAGAAGTGTTGCTAGTAGGAGTTGTTCTTCTTGCAAATAGAACTGTGTTTGTGTATAATGAAGCAGGTACAAATATGTGGCATAGTGTTATGCTTGCATTGTGCCTACGTATAAGAGTTTGGAGAGTTTGGGGCGCCTGGGTGGCTCAGTGGGTTAAAGCCTCTGCCTTCGGCTCAGGTCGTGATCCCAGGGTCCTGGGATCGAGTCCCGCATCAGGCTCTCTGCACAGCAGGGAGCCTGCTTCCCCCTCTCTCTGCCTGTCTCTTTGCCTACATGTGATCTCTGACTGTCAAATAAATAAATAAATAAAATCTTAAAAAAAAAGAGTTTGGAGAGTTTATGTTCATAGTTAGCTTAATTTCAGTTATAACCATTCACTTGTCTGGTCTCCAGACGGTAATCTTGCAAAGATTTGGGCTGAACTTTACCCCCCATTTCACTCTCATTTTCTTCCTATCGAATCTCCTTCTTCGTTGTGCTATTTCCTCTTCTAGATTCTCAATTCAAGAAGGGAGCTGAACTTTGCAGTATGCCAACAGAAAGCCAGAAGTGGTTGAGAAGAAAGAAAATAAGGAATGATAACCACAAATGAGGCGATAATATTGTTTTAATTGGAGCCCTACCTGAGGAGATTTGGCACTGTTAGATGTAGGTATATGTAAACTATAGGCAAGCTGTGTACATATTTTCCAACCATTAAATGGAATTATCAGAATAAACAAGTTCCCAACTTTACTGGATCCTTGATTCTAATGACTTGAATCTAGTAATACAGGGCATAGGGAGAGAACTGTGGGATAATGTTTCATATATGTAAGGACTTCTTCTCTTACAGTCTAGGTAAGAGAAGGAGTAGCCAACATACATTTTTTCTTTTTTTCTTTTCAAAGATTTATTTTATTTTTATTTTTTAAAAGATTTAATTTATTTATTTGACACAGAGAGAGAGATCACAAGTAGGCAGAGCAGCAGGCAGAGAGAGGGGGACATAGTTTCCCTGCTGAGCAGAGAGGCTGATGTGGGGCTCGATCCTAGAACCCTGAGATCACGACCTGCGCCGGAGACAGAGGCCCAACCCACTGAGCCACCCAGGTGCCCCTCAAAGATTTTATTTTTAACTAATTTCTACACCCAACATGAGGCTCAAACTCACAACCTTGAGATCAAGAGTCACATGGTCTGTGGACTGAGCCAGCAGGGTGCCCCTACATTTTTGTCTTAACACAAGGAGAAAACTGTCTAGACGTAATCAAAGGGGATAGAGTATTAGCCACATGCACATAAATGTTGGTCAAGAACACTGATAAGTTAGAATCTAACCAAGAGGAAGAGTCATCCTAGAAGGTTCTGGCATGAAGGCATGTCTTTTCTCAGGTTGACACAGGGGGCACGCAAAGTGGTGTGGTAACTGAATATTTTGCTGTAGAGAGGAAAGTGATGTGGAGAGGAATATTGTTGCTACAAGTGAATATGAGCATCTTCTAATAGAAGTGCTTTGGTGGGCTCTAAAGGTGGTAAGGCTTCCTGTGTAGGCTTCCATGCCCCTGGGGGCGGGAATGCCTGGTGTGTTTACCTTAAAAAATTCTAGACTCGTTTTGTATATTCCATATGTCCGTAGCCAAACTGTAACAGTTGGAAAGAGCTTATTGTACAAATGCCTGGAAAGCAGTCGACAAGTGGCCCTCACCATAGCACACCCCCCCCCGCCCCCCGCCACGTTTGTTTCCCTGCTCCAGCATCCAATTACATTGGGCTTCTAGTTGTTAACTACACCCAGGTTCTTCAAAATATCCATGCCCAAATAAAACTACACAAATGAACCTTGTTCGGGAAATGTCATAGAAGGTCATAGTGTATCCAGATGACCACCCTGTGCTCTGTAATAAGTGTGACATGCCGGTGCAAGGGGATAAGCATGAGTCACTGGGTGTGGGTGGGTATGTTTGGCCGCATGCCTGTAGTTGTGTTTGGCCTGCCATGAGCCATTCTAGCAGGATACGTGTGCACACAGGCCTTTACATTTCTTCCTGCGGTAGGTAGCAGTGGGTGTATAGTTTGGTTTCTGGGCGGAGCTGGCAAGTTGGAGCTAGCTGCTGACCGACTTTTTTTTCTACTTGTACTGTGGTTAAGAGAGATTATGTTCATGAACACTCCTGGGAGAACCAAACTCGTTAAACTGGCTGCTCCCTAAATGAACACAGTTACATCTGATAGTGCACTAAAGGGAAGTAAGAGCAAAGGAGAACCAAATGAGAACGGCGGTGAGAAATTTCCAAGCAGCTTTGGAATTCTCCTGACCGTGCTAATGTCTTGTCATTTAAGATCCTCTCCTTCTCTACCATCTCAAAGCTCCCTGAGTCCTGCCCTAGCACCAGTGCTATGTGGTCTTGTGGGATGTGGAAACTTTCCCAAATGACTTTCACCTTGCCTTCTTGGGTTATAAACTAGAAGAAGATGGACATCGTTATCTTCTAATTCACCGACTTTGGATATCTCTTGTCCTGCACAAACCCAGAAGGTGCCTCTCCTCTCCCAGGTCGCCCTCTTGCCTACTCCTCTGTATATATGAGCTTCTGCCAACCAGCCACACACCTGTCTTTCTTCTGAGTTATAAGAAAATTGTCTACTTCTCATCTCACAGTACAAGCTCATGGAGCTCCAAGAAGAGTGAGAATGGGGGTGAGGCTGAAACTGGAAGACTTTATTTATGTGTTTCAGGCACTAAACGACTCTGCCTCAATAAGTCGTATTGTGGTTCCTAGTATCAACAATAAAGCACAACATGTAAATAGAAAACCACATATATGGTATAGAGCACATATGTACAATATAGTGTTCTGTAATTCTGATTTGTAAAATTTTTCTTTTTTTTTTTTTTTTTTTTTTTTTTTTTGTAAAATTTTTCTTATTAGCAAATCACTATAAAACTAGATCACATACGGGGCGCCTGGGTGGCTCCGCGGTTTAAAGCCTCTGCCTTCGGCTCGGGTCATGATCTCAGGGTCCTGGGATTGAGCCCTGCGTCAGGCTCTCGGCTCAGCAGGGAGCCTGCTTCCCCCCACCTCTCTCTGCCTACTTGTGATCTCTGTCTGTCAAATAAATAAATAAAAATCTTAAAAAAAAAAAAAACCAACTAGATCATATACTTAGGATGCCCTGGACAGTTTAAAAAAATCACTTTTTTTTCAGATTAGTCAGAATTAATTGGAACCAGGGAAGACTTTTGTTAACCAAAAGCAAAATAAAGTTTGCGGACATCTATAATATATCTATCTACAAGTTTACATATATGTGTGTATGTGTGTGTATACGTATGTATGTATAGACAGCAGTTCTCTTCAGAAAGAGTGAACTGGGTTTTGGGAGATGTAATTTCATATATGTGCTGACCATACAGTTAAAAGTGATGCACCTGAAAAATCTGTGGCCCAGTAAGCAAGAAGCTAGTTTCCTTGGAGGATAGTTCGGAACTGAATAAAAGGAGAAGGATGGGGTGGGAGAAAGATTTTTATGGTATATCACTTTAGTTTTTTTTTCTTTTTAGTTTCAAAACTTATATATTATATATATAAAATATATATTTATATATTTATTATAATATTTAATATCATTAAATATTATTATATTTAATATTATTAAATATGTTAAAATATATTTATATATTATATATTACATATATATAAAAATATATATATATAATATATATATATATATTTTTTAAAGAGAGAGACACAGAAGATGGCTTGGTTCTGAAGCTCCCTTTAATCTACATACTAGTAGGAATGAATGCCTGTGTCTGTCTAAATATAATGACCAGAGGAAGATCCAATTAAAAAATAAGGGATACACACACAATAAAATTAAACCTGCTTAGGAGTATAGGGGACGTAGATCAATCCTGCCGACCACAAATGCTCACACAGGTGCTGGGAACGGTGAATTTGAGCATTGGAGCGGGGGTCTTGGGTAGGAGGGGAAACTTTAAAATAATTTGAGAAACAATGGCACGAAGAGATAAGGCCATATTAGGGCTATATTTGCTGTACAATAAGAAAGACAAAAATGCTAGGAAAGAACAAAGTTCTTCACACTTTAATATCAGGTAGATGGACAGAGATGAAAGGGTGACTCAAAAAGTTCCAGGTAGCCATGTACTTAATACCTAATGATTTTTTAAATTTAATTTTTAAAAAAATTTTATTCATTTATTTGATAGACAGAGACACAGAGAGAGGGGGAACACATGCAGGGGGAGTGGGAGAGGGTGAAGCAGCCTCCCGGCAGAGCAGGGAGCCCAATGCGAGGGGCTTGATCCCACGATTCTGGGATCATGACCTGACCTGAAAGCAGAAGCTTAACAACTGAGCCACCCAGTAGCTCCCCTAATGACCTTTTGAGGGGCCTTAAAATTATCTGCATGCTCCATTTTATTTTTTTCAGAATAACTCCATTCTTGGGAATTATTCTCAGTGGTGCTCTGTGCATTCTCTGAGGGCCAAGCAAAGGAGTGGACAGCTGTGTGGCCTGGGAGATGAGAGGGGCATGGCACGAATACTACTGGAATGCAGTCTCAGTGACAAGCTGTGTGGTAAGGGCAGACACCAGAGATGCCTATCTTCTGATTCCAGGATGACAGAGACTAAGATCTGCATAGATTCCAGAAGGAAGATGAGTTTACTACTAGTAGAAATGAAGACAGTGTCCATAAAGGAATGGGCACTAGGGGTCATTGTCTTTGAAGAGGGACAAGTGCCAGTCAGAGATCCAGAGGCTACATCCTTCATCCTACATCACCTCAGCAGGAAAAATGAGAGATAAGACACAGAGCACACTTGATAGACTGAGATGTGGGGACACTGGGGTTTCTGATTAGAGAGCTGCTCCCAATAATGGTTCCATTGTATGGAAGTGAAGGGGAAGAAGGAAGGGATGATTATTTCAGGAATGAGGAGCTGAGGACTGGTGGGTAGGGGAAGTTGTGTGGATGTGAGATTGGGGTTCTTCTGCAATCTCTCCTCTCCCTGCCTGATTTCCTACCCAGTTGTCCGGGAGCAGCAGTACGAGATTATCATCATCCCAACCATCCTGGTTGGGATCTTCCTTATCCTTCTTGCCGTCATCCTGTGGCTTTTTATCAGAGGTCAAAGAGCTCAGCAACAGTCTCCTGGACTCCGAGGTAAAACTCAAACTGGGGCTGGGAGGAGGGCCAGGGAAGATGGAGATTACAAAAAGGAAGACCCAAGTCTCAGTAAGCCCAAGTCTAGAAGGTGAGGTCCTTGCTATGGGAGAAGAAGTATGGGTCCTGTCTCGTGGAGTTGAGGAAAGGTGAGCTCTTCTCTAGGAATTCATGAGTAGAAACTCTGTAATGCTTGTTAGTTGAAACAACAGTGGGCAGAAGAGACTTCATGTGACTTGTTTCTATCTTTTTTGTCTTATTGCTCTATCAAATATTTGGCCATAGAAGTGTCTACATATTGGGGAAGAATTTAGTAGGTAAAGCCCTAGGCTTTTTTTTTTTTTTTTACCAGCCTTGAAAGATGATATTTTACTCCGTAATACATCCCAGCTCTGCTCTGTGTTCTGGACTGTATGATGAGAGGGGGTGGCCTTTATAGCAGTCTTTGGAGCATTAAGTAGGAGACAATGTCCTGTTCTGATGTACCACTGGGTATACCACTGGGTGTATAATGAAAATGAATTAGTTTACATGAAATTAGGAGTAAAAAGAAGAAAAAAAACATCCTGACAGGGATCAGAAACTGTTTGGTGGCTGATCCCTATTCCCTCTCTAAATGGGAATTGGGTGATGGGCATTAAGGAGGGCACTTGATGTCATGAACACTGGGTATTATAAGCAACTAATGAATCACCAGATTCTACCCTTGAAACTAATAATGCACTGTATGGGAACTAAATTGAATTTCAATAAAAATTTAAGAAATTAACCCAATTCTCTTCTAATTCATTTACAGAAAAACTTCTCAGAGAAGTGGTCTAACTTCACTCCCATGACTTCTACTTGTCACATTCTCGTTCGAACATACTAAAATAAGGCTTTTATCCCCACCACTCCACCAAAACAGTTCTTTCTGAGATTGCCAATGACAGCTATAACTGAGTCCTCTTCTCAACCTGTCAAAAGCATTTGGAACAAATTTGCACCTTCTCCTTCTTGAAACACTATTTTCTTTTTAAATCTATAGTCACTCCCTTAATGGTCTCATTTTCAGTCTTACGGATTCAAACACTTTCTCTCTTCTAATTGTAGTCCCCCCAAACTTCAGATTCCTCTGTTCAACAACTAATTTCACAGTTTGGATCCAATACCCATCTCGTATGTAATATGCCCCACAGCAAAGGTCCTGAAATTCCCTCAGAAATGTCTTCTGATTTTCGATGTGTTCAGTCTAAATCTTGCAGATGTCCTTGACTCCTTTTTCTCTCATACTTTGTATCCAATCCATAAGCAAATCCTGTTAACTCTTATCTTCAAAAGAAATGCAAGCCTCTCTCATGTCTCATAGATCACTGCAATACCCTTCTAACTGGTTTCCCTCATTCTCTCCCTATCCCTTCAACCACTGTTCTCCACAGAGCGGTAGAATGATTCTTTTAAGGCCTAAGTTCTGGCCATTCTCTGCTTGGAATAAAATGTAATATTTTTTAGAATAAAAAAAGACAAAATTCTTTCAAGGCCTTCTAGAATCTGGGCCCACTCAGGCCTCATCTCATGTAATTCTCCAATTATCCCACATGGCTCCAGCTGTACTAATTTCATTCCTCTTCCTCAGATATGCCAAGCATGGTTCTTCCTCAATACATCTGCTCTTCCTGTTCCCTCTGTCTGTAATATCCTTCCTGGTACCAGTGTGGTTTGGTCTCTAATTGCTTCCAGGCACTTCTCAAATGTCATCCCATCAGAAAGGCCTGTCTTGGCCTTGAAATACAGAATGGCATCACAGATAGCCTCTGATTCTCCTGTTTTCCTTTATAGCACTCATTGCCTGGTATGATAACATCTACTTCCTCTAGCCTACCACAAGAAAGTAATCATAAGAATCTGGACTTTGCCTATTCCCAACACCTAGAATAGTTCCTGGCATGCAGTATGTGATATCTGTCACATAAATGGGTAGATTAATGAGTGAATGGTGGTTTAATGAGAAGAATGAATTTCTCTTTCCAACGGAGAAAAATTGACTAAGAAAAAGGGAAAGTACCAAAAAATTTTTCTTTTTTTCTTCTTCTTCTTTTTTTTTTTTTTTTTTTTTTTTTTTTTTTTTTTTTTTGGCTAAGACTCTAGGAAATACGTAATTAATTTGACTTTGGGGACATCTTAAGGGAGGAAGAATAACCATGCCTTCGAGTTGATTGACTTAAGCATTAGTCCCTAGTGGTAGTTACCATCACTTTATAGATATCAGCAGTTTGAGTACCTATTCAGGAGCGTCCTAAATTGTTTCTATACTAATGCTGAGCTGTAATCCTGAGAAAGGTAGAAAGAAAATGACATTACCACTTTTCAGAGGTCCATCTTGAGAAGTAGTAGGGTTATTATAAATGTTTTCCAAGGTTCGTGTTGATGCTGGTTCACACAAGGTAACACCACAACGCGTAGAGAGAAAATTGCTAAAGGAATTTCCTTGTTATCTGTCTGTGTGTTCCAGGCTCTGCTCTCCTGGAGCCCCTAGGGTAGGGTAAAGATGATTAGTATCATCTCTTTGTTCTAGGCATTGGCCCTGAACCTCCATCTAGGGGCCTAAGCTGGGAGGCGGCAGGGCATGGAGGAAGTGTGTTTGTGCCACTTAAAGAGACCTCGGTGGAGAGCCTCCTACGGACTACCACTCATGCTCTGGCTAAGCTGCAGGTGCCCCGGGAGCAACTCTCTGAAGTTCTGGAGCAGATCCACAATGGTAGTTGTGGAGCCATCTACCGAACCAAGATGTACACGGGGGACCCTGCTAAGCCAAAGAGTGTTGTCCTCAAGGCTTTGGAAGGTAAAAGGAGAAGTGTTTGACTTCCCTATCTCTTTTTTTACTTTCCCACAGTGAGCCCCCAGCCCTGAATGCTGACAAGCTTATGGACATTAAGATGTTAATCAATGGATAGCTGTGATCACAGTTGTGTGCAGAGGAAGAAAAGGATAGAAAGTGAAAACTGGAGGCAGAAATATTTTTCTTGGGGTCTTTTCCTAGCTCAGTGTTGCCTATTGAGGCTGCTGGAACTGATTTTTTCATACTGAATCTTAGTGCATGAGGATTTTGAGGTGGTTCCTTCATTTGTCTGCACTATCACTTTCCCTAATATTGTTTCCTTCCTTCCTTCCCCACTTCCTTTCTCTCTCTTTATATGGACCAGTAGTAATGGATACATAAAACAGAACAAGAATAAGGTAAGCAAGAATACTAATTGAAAGGCCTAGGCAGTGATAATATTTGAATGTGAACACTTGTCTATTTAGGCAGATGAAAGTCTATCCAGTTCTAAAGCCTATGATTGTTTGCTTTGACAAAAAAATCAGTGATATTGAGAATTATCTTCTAATTAGTTCCCCTTTCTCTTTACCTTTTGTCAGTATTTCTTCTCCTGTGGAGTCTTGAAAATTACCATAGTCTTCCCTCATACCTCCCGTTGTATTGATCATGTTCTGACCACTTCCCATGGCTCATCTGTCCTCCACAGAACCAACTGGGCTCCAGGAGGTACAGGATTTCTTAGGGCGAGTCCAATTCTATCAGTACCTGGGGAAGCACAGGAACCTGGTGCAGCTGGAGGGCTGCTGCACGGAGAAGCTGCCGCTCTATATGGTGCTGGAGGATGTGGCCCAAGGGGACCTGCTCAGCTTTCTCTGGACCTGTCGGCGGGTGAGCAGCAGGGTAGAGGTGTTGGGAAGGAAAGGCTTGACCTGGCTGATGAGCTGTTCACATGTCAAGTAGCCTGGCCAATGACAAAGCAGAAAGATCTTATAGCAACATAATAGTGATTGAGTATTACCATCCAATAGAACTTTCTACGATGACAGAAAAATTCTCTTATCTTCTCTGTTCAAAATGGTAGCCACTAATCACATTTGAAGCCCCTGAAAGGTGGCTGATGTGATTGAGAGACTGAATTTTTAAAATTTTATTTAATTTTAAATGATAAACACTTAAATAGCCACATGTGGCTAATGGCTATCATATTGGATAGTGTAGATTTGGAGTATGAACTTTGCACTTTATATCCTATGAGCTATGTGACTTTGGGCAAGTCGCCCCTCTGAGCCTGAATTTTCTGCATCTGTAAAATGGGAATAATAATAGGTTATTAATAAAGTTAACAGAAATTATGTATGTAAAAACTATTGTTAGTATGGATTGTAATTTTACTGCTGTTAGTCTTAAATGTGTCTTCTGTTCTATACCATCACTCCAATGTGCCAGGGTCGACAAGGAGAAATCCAGCCTGAACGTTACTGTACTTCATATTCATATTTAAATTTGTATTTAAACAAATTTAAATGTTCAGAAATTTCCAGAGTAAAGTGCAAGTCGTTTTCCTTGCAGTTTTTCTGCTTCTCTACATATTCCTCTATCTGAAGTACTGCATGTTTCCCTAGTTAGTTCCTCACTTACAAGTTTAATATTAACCAAGCCTCCTCCAAAGACTGATTACTTTACTACTAAATGTGTATGATAAAGGGACCCTGTTAATACCTTACATCTGGTGGTGCAAATAGGACAATGTGCAAGTCTTGAGGCATTAAAACCTTTGTAAGAGATTATTCGTCTGTAACTTGTTCTCTGCTCTAACTTCGCTATTCTGTTTTTCAAAACGATTATGCTTCTCTAATTTAGACCATCTACACATGCTTCTTGCATTACACCAAATGTCTCCCCTTTCCTTTTTTTACTTTTTTGCATAGTCATTGTCCGCTCATCCTTCAGATCTTTTTTTGTCACCATCATCTGCTCTCTTTTCCATGTCCTTCATGGATCTTATAGATAGGTAACCATATGTTTATATATGGTTATATACTTTGAGTTCCAGAAGGCAGCAGACGTGTTAAATAACTCACTCTTGTGTTCTGAGTTCCCAAGATGGAACCTGGCACATAGTAGGCATTCAGTAATGTGCTGAGTTAATGTGCTTAATTAATCACACACATACACAGTGCCCCAGGAAAACTGTTGCTTTATCCAGGGGACAGTCTTATGCATATCAGACTTTCTTAACTGCTATTTTGTTATTCCTTCCTTCTGTTGTTTATCTATACTCTTTATTGTTTATCTAAGTTGATATATCATTCTAGTTCTTTGCGTATCTGAGAATCTCTCATATTAACCTCTCCTTGAATCTTCATCCTTATGTTTTTGTATCTTTTCCTTAGCATTGACATCTGAATATCTCTGCCCTTATTTTATTTTTTTCAAATCTGTTCATGTCATTTTGATATCATGCTTCTTCTTTGTCTCTTTAGGATATAATGACCATGGATGGCCTTCTCTATGATCTCACAGAAAAACAAGTCTATCACATTGGGAGGCAGGTTCTCCTGGCTTTGGTAAGGCTTGGCAAAGTGACAACAGTTGGTATGGATTTTTCTTGTTAGCCCGATATTTGACATCATATTTCTCATATTTATATTTCCAAATGGTATAGATGATTAAGAAAACTGGATGGAAGTTAAGGGGCAGAAACTCAAGCGCTGATAAATTGTTTTCAGTTCTTTCTTTATGAAATTATTTAGATAATGTACCACAGGATTGGTAATTCTAGGCATAAAGTCGTAGGGTTTGTAGAAGGAACAGGAAGGATTATAAAAGGTGGTTAACAACCAAGGCCAAGAACTATATGCTTGACACTCTTACTTCCCCATATATACTAATATTAATATATGTAAAATGAAAAAAAAAGATATGTAAAATGGCAAATAGTGAGTGAGTTGGGAAAAGAAACCAAATGGGTGAAACTCTACAGAGCTAAAAGAAGCGCACAATTTTATGCCTGAAAAACAAGAAAGACAAGTTCAGAACATGTTTGGCTGGAGACATGCTTTGATGCTGAATGTGATAGGAAATACACATACTTTAAAAAGAACAACAAACAAATGGAAAAGAAGAAATAAAAAGGGGCAACAGTGAGATCAAGCCTTCATTCTAAACCAACTTAATTAAATAAAGAGGTAAGAGAAAAATAGGGTTTAAAGGGTTTAAGAGAAAAAATAATGTACCTTTACCAGAATTAGGAAATTTAGATGACTATTTCTATGAAGTTATTTAGATAACTGTGCTTAAAATTAGCATTTACTATACAGAAAATCAGGCTCTGTGAAACTACTATTTTAGGTAGTTGATATATCTTGCCTCCTTGAGGTGTGAAATGTATCAGGGATCTAAATGGAATCTGGGAAAGCTTAGAAAAGAAGCCATGAGATGAGAAGGAGGAGTAGTTAACAGCGGAAGTTCCCATGGCATAGGAGAGAGCACATCGTAGAAATGAATATTATCCACAGAGGTTGGAGGGCCTAGTTAGTTTGCTCCCCTGATAAAGTTAGGGTGTCAGGATATAGACTATCTCATATTCTGAGCCACAATTGCAGTGGTTCCCCAAAGGGATGCACTGATCATGGGTCTGGGTTACTAGTTACAAGGCATTGTCATACTATTTTTTTTCTTATTTGGACAACCTCAAAGTCACTACATTCTTTAATTCTTCTCATGACAGTACAATCTCTTTGTCCTAAAACCTCACCTCACCAGGGACAGAAAGCTGCTAGGTACTGTTTTCTTTCACATCAGTGACTGGAAATGACCATCTTAACCTTTTATGTATGTATGTATGTATGTATGTATGTATGTTATTCTTGTTTAGCAATCATAGACCTCAATCTCTAGCTCTTTGGTCATGTATAGCTTTTCAGGTTCGTACACCTTGAATAGCCTCCTGTTTGGGGAAATGATTGCAGCAAATCCGTGCCATCCAGGCGCAATGGCTTTCAAATGCTTTGGCTATGCTAGAATCATTGTGATACTTCTTAAAAATAGAGATTACCAGGTCCTTCTTCCTAGATTTTGGTTAGGTAAACCTGGGCCAAAAATCATATGTTTTAAAAAAGCTCTCAGGAAATTCTGATTTGTAAGCTGACTAGAGAATTATTAGCAGAATTTGTAGTACTTCCTATGAATTAGAATACCCAGATCTGTTCACTACCACTTGAAACTGCGTGACCTTATGTAATTATTTAGATTTATCTGAAAGATACTTCCCTAACTCATCTGACCTACTTATTTTAGGGGCAGAATGAGATGATATAAAGCTCTGTATAAATTCAATATTATAACACTCAATTTCACTTTGTATGTATTACCTTATTTGCAGGACTGCTGCTAGATACTTGAAAACCTGTTTCCTTTTCCAGGATCTAGCTGGAACCCATCCAAGAGAAATGTAAACTCAGTCAGGGGTCAGACCTTGACACAGAATGAGTGATCATACGGTCCAAACCCAGTATTAATGCTATTTGGATTATTTGCTCAGTTTGGTAATCCTAACCATAATGCAAAAATGTCTGATCCATTATGGTGATTTGGAAGTAATCTGTCATTATCAACAAGACTTGTTCAAAGTTGAAAAGTCCTGGTCTTTTTTGAGGATTCCTAGGACTGCTTCTCCTTGTCTTTGACTGGAGCCATGACCTCAGACAGCTGATCCATTTTTGATCTTATGCTGACAGGAATTTCTCCAGGATAAGCATCTGTTCCATGGGGATGTAGCAGCTAGGAATATCCTGATCCAAAGTGATCTTACTGCCAAGCTCTGTGGACTGGGCCTGGCTTATGAAGTCCATGCCCGAGGGGCCATCCCAGCTACTCACTCTGTACCTCTCAAGTGGCTTGCCCCAGAACGGCTTCTGCTGAGACCAGCTGGCATCAGAGGAGATGTGTACGGTTTGTCCCTGCCCTTTGGACTTCTTCCCTTCTTGACCTAGGTGTCCTTCAGTTCCTGACCATGACTACATCTGTTGTCAATTATGTCTACCTGTGAAATCTCTACTAAGTCGTCAGACAGACTCTCCAGGAGAAATGTGTGTTTTGTGACAGAGCTCATACTTGGCATCTGACTGCAATCTTTTCTACTGCCTTTTAAAGTATTCCTTCTGTATTAGATTAGCAGTTTTAATTAGGAAAGAGAAAAGAAATGTGAAAAGGTTCTTCATACCAATATCCAAGGACTTAATCTAGTAGAGTCCCTCTTCTCTGAAGGAGGTGGGTCCACTTAATCAAAAGTTCCTTTAAATCAGGAATTATTAAAATGAAAAGAAAATACATATTTATTGATCGATCTTTTGAGGGAAGGCCGAAGCCTTTTTTAGAGAATTGATCTGTTAAATGAAGTTATATATTGTACTTTGTATATAAATAACATCCATAACACATTAATTTTGAGGTTCAGCTTGGGATGATTCTGAGTGAAAAATCTGAAAAAAAAATGGTAAAGCAATTTGACTGCAGATGATTATTATTTTTTTCCAATTTTCTACTGTTGGCTCACCCACACAATTTGGAAACCCTTTCTTTTTAGCAGTGTATTTTTATAGTATACTTTCAAAGCATTCAGCCTAGTTTTCAGGAGCTAATACTTTTTTGCATTTATATTTAATTGGTTACATAATTACATTGATATATCTGATGGTATAGTACTGTAAAGAATAACAATTGACTTTAGGTAACCATATAATTCAGCAGCATGGAGAAGCACATAGATGTAACATATAATATCTTACTAGCGTGAATGTCATGAGAAGCAGAGGAAATTTAGAACATCAGTTAATATGGTGAGTCAATTAAGAGATTTCCATTGCTGCTTCACTGACATCTGCTTTTCAGTAGAGATCTGGGAATAATAAGCTTACCTGGG
Source organism: Mustela lutreola (assembly GCF_030435805.1). Classification (NCBI taxonomy): domain Eukaryota; kingdom Metazoa; phylum Chordata; class Mammalia; order Carnivora; family Mustelidae; genus Mustela; species Mustela lutreola. The sequence continues at coordinate 96,507,450 of NC_081297.1, forward strand.
AAATATTGCTTGTTTAATGGTGATATTATAGAATAGTGAAATTAACATGTCTCAAGTCATATTGCTCTGACAAATATCTATTTCTGTTATGTGTAAGCTTGTTCTGTTAATATTTTTCCTAGGTTTGGGCAGTTAGATCTATGGAGGAAATAGTAGATAAATGATAAACCTCACTGGGACTTGTGCTAAGAATAAAGGCTAGAATTTCAGCAGGGATGAATGGAAAGGATTAAAAAGATGCAGAAAGTAGTTTCTTTAAGTTTGAGTAGATGTGTTTGTGTGTTTGCATAAACACACACACCCACAATTTAGCAATTGATAATAAACATCCATTAATGTGAAATATAGAAGAAAGGAGACATACAACCACTCTGAAAAGAGATTAGACTTGATGGGGATTGAACAGAAATACTTTTTAATGATTTCTAATTATGTTATGAGACACCTTCAGTTCCCCTGTTTGCCTTTATATGGTTCTTACAAAGGCCCTGATAGTTTAAGTACTCTCTTTAGGAAAGGAAGAAATAGAAATTAAGTAAATGGCTTTGTTTCTTTCACAGCTGGTCCTTTGGGATCCTGCTTTATGAGATGGTGACTCTAGGTAAGGAGCATCCCTAAAGTACTGCCTGTATGCAAATATAAAGTATGTTTACTGGGATGGGGGATGACATATGCTATGGGAAGAGGTTTCAGTATGATCTCTGAGGTTTGAACTGGGCTGACATGAAATCCCTTTACTCCTTTTAACTTTATTTGCTTTCATTTTCTTTCTTTCCCTCGACACTTTACCAATTCCAAAAGAGGTTTGAAAATCCAAAGAATAATTCCAACAATAACTTTGCATGAACATAAATATGTTGTCCTTAAATTTATTAACCCATTTGATAGAGAAAATGCAGTACTCTCCCACATTTGGGGAGTGGAGGGCAGGTCTCATTTCTCACTTCTCTCTGTTACTTTTATGAAGACTCAACATTTCCCTAAATTACCAGTTTTTTCACCCTTCTAAACACTTCTTTTTAAACCCCCAAACTCTCTACACTACATTCTTACTTGTTCACAGGGGAGCAACTATATTGTATCTAACACTTTTCCTTTGGCTCTACCATTTGCAGGCAGTTAGCCCAGGTGGATAAAGAGTCATGTTATAGTTCATATTATAGAGGACCTAAAGTTCCCTTGCTACTCTCATTTTTTCCCATACCAACAGGGGCACCACCATATCCTGAAGTCCCTCCTACGAGCATCTTACAGTATCTCCAAAGAAGGAAGATCATGAAGAGACCCAGTAGTTGCACACATACCATGTAAGTGGCTTTTAGGGTCTACTCTTCTCTCATTACAACTCATTTTTGATCATCATCAACTGCGCCCTTTTATTTTATTTTATTTATTTATTTTTAAAAGATTTTATTTATTTATTTGACAGAGATCACAAGTAGGCAGAGAGGCAGGCAGAGAGAGAGAGAGGAGGAAGCAGGCTCCTGGCCAAGCAGAGAGCCCGACGCAGGGCTCGACGCAGGGCTCGATCCCACTACCCTGGGATCATCACCCAAGCCGAAGGCAGAGGCTTTAATCCACTGAGCCACCCAGGCGCCCCCAACTGCGCCCTTTTAAAGTGGCTCAGATAATCCCTAGCTGCCCCTTTATGTGCTAATATACAGCCTAATAGACTACATACAAACCTAGGTAGTAACATACATCTGCTCATATGTCATATACATATATATGTATATGTGTGTGTATACACACATGCACGCACAGTGTTGAGGCAACGACTGAAGACTATATTAGGAATCTAAGCTGATAAAGTTTAGTTCTTCCAGAAGCTTCTAAAATAGGTAAGAAGTGGACCAGATCCAATGTAAATACAGTAGTGTTTTGCTTGTCTAAATGTCAGTATCAGAGACTGCCAGTCTCGGTTCTGATAGAGCTGCCATAAAATCCATTGCTCTACAGTTACTCACTGGCTCTTATTTAGTATTTAACTTTTTAAAAATATTGACTGTTTTTCCAGTTCTGAGCAAATTAGAAGCCAACAAGAAGAAGGTGGGTAGGAAGAAATTAGAAAGATGGGAGAAGGAGTATCTAATAATGTCAGCAGAAGGGGAACAGCTGATGAGCCAGTGCAGAGGCAGAAAATGGGAAAATTAAAAAGCAAATTGGAAGGGGAGGTGAACCATGAGAGACTATGGACTCTGAAAAACAATCTGAGGGTTTTGAACGGGCGGGGGGTGGGAGGTTGGGGGAACCAGGTGGTGGGTATTAGAGAGGGCACGGATTGCATGGAGCACTGGGTGTGGTGCAAAAACAATGAATACTGTTACGCTGAAAAAAAAATAAATAAATTAAAAAAAAGTATACACAGAGTTTTATAACCTATAATTTACAAAAAGGGAATTTTATAGACTATAAGAAAAGGTTAAAATATTTGTAAGAAGTCAGGGGAGAATATATTACTATAAGTTTCTGATAAAATTATTGCTATTTTTAAAATTCTTCAGCATTGAAAGGGTAAATTTCCATCACCAGAGTTCCTTACCAATAAAGTTATTGTATCGAGCAGATTATAAATGTTAAATACCAAAACTGTGTATATATATATATATATATATATATACACACACACACACACACAACACACACACACACAAGCATGGATACAGTATAATCATACTATCTGGGTATACTGGAATGATTATTGAAAAATATTTCTTATAGGTTTTTTTCTATGTGTAAAAATCTGTCCTTTATATATATATATACCAATAAAGTAATTAGAAACTAAACTAGTCCTGCTACTTTACTGAGCATCGTTTACTTATCTTAAAATATGTATAATGATAATCCTACCTCAAAGTTACTGTGAGGGTAAAATAAAATAATGCATTTCAAGTTCTACTACCATGCCTTATAAATAAAATAAGTAAGTTCTTGCTAAATGTTTCCAAGTGTTATTAAATTAGCATCTTTTATACAGTCTCATTGTACAACAATAAAGAGTATGGGAGACTCCGTGTGAGCTGAGGCTTATCATGGAAGGTTGCCTAGAAGAACTGAGATCTAAAACAAACCTGTAGGAAATGATGACCATCAACAGGATGCTCAAGGAACTGGGCATTAACATGAGCAAAGACAGAGTTAGATGGGGTGAAGAAAGATGGTGTGTTAACATCTAAGGGATAACAAGACACTGACTTGTCTGGAGGAGAGGTGTTCAGTTAGGCAATGTTAGGTCTCTAAGGAAGAGAAGCTAGCAGGTAGGATGTCAGTTTTACATAGCAGACAGTGGGACACCCCTGTGGGTCCCTGAGAAGGATAAGACACCTGGATTGTAAACTGGATTGAAGAAAAGACAGCTTAAAGGTGGGTACGTACTTTAGATTAAGGCAATTTCTTGGAGAAACAAAGTAATAAAGGAGGTCAATGACCTGGATTAATGAAAGGAAACATATAATTAATTAGATTATTCAAAATTTGTGTGAATCATATTATTCCATAGCTTCTTATTTTGTTGGCTGTGAGGTAACTTGTACTGGGAGATACCTTATAGCTATGGTCTGCCATGCTACAAGTTAGTAACATCTAAAGGATAAGAACACTTCAGTTCTCAGAGTTTTGGGCAATAGAATGAAAAAAAAAAAAAAACAGCAACGACAACACTGTTCTGTCATACTGATTCTAGTTTGAGAAAACTTCATTCGTTCTTCTTATAAAAAGGACCCTGATAAGAAGATGGTATTAAGCGATTTAATACTAAGAGGAGGAGAGGGAATATTATTCTCCAGGGAGAACAGGAGAGGACAATGAGAAGGAGATGAAAACTGCAGAGTTTGTTGCTCCTGTCGTTAAGGTTTGTAAGGAGAAGAGACACGTTCCTCAAACATCTACCTTGTCAAGGAAGCCAGTTTCTCTTATCTCCTTTCAGGTATGGTCTTATGAAGTCTTGCTGGCGCTGGAATGAGGAGAGCCGCCCCTCACTGAGAGAGCTGCACTCACGCGTAGAAATCGCCACTCGAACTGCAGATGACAAAGCTGTGTTGCAAGTACCTGAGTTAGTGGTGCCTGAACTGTATGCAGCTGTGGCGGGAATCAGTGTGGACAGCCTCTCCTACAGCTACAGCATCCTCTAAAGATCCTGGGGAAAGAAACATTTATGGGTGATCACATGCTATTGGGATGGATTCATCCAAGAATTGGAGAATAGCTTTCTTAGTGGGACATAAAGGGAGAAATAGGATATTCCTCTACACATTTCCCTAGATACCTGAAATGATCCTAGATGAGGCTCTACACTCCATTTACCCTGGAGACTGAGAAGGAGAGTTTCATTTCTGCTGTCCCAACCCTGGAGTCCCAACCCTGGAGACCCATGGTAGATGAGGTGGATGGTCCCATTACAAAGCAAGTCTTAGGGATCTACAATGTTTGTCTGGCACTTGCACAAATAAGCTGGTCCTCCCACCACAGGCCGATGTCCACCTGAAGCATGCTTTTATCTAGATTATTTTAGGGTCCAGAGAAGTTGGAGTCAACTTAGGGAATAGAGAGTCAATAAAGAAGATGATGAAAAATAAAATCAAAGGTTCTCTTTGTTCAAGAGTACAGACATGGACCAGGGTCATCCTTCAAACAGAGGGTGGAGGAAGGAGATGAAGTTCCTCAGCCCTGGTCTGTTCATGTAGGACTGGAGGAGGACCACGAAGGAAAACTTCCAAGTTTCTTTGTGGGTATAGATAAGGGAGAGATGGCTTCTTTTGATCTACGAGACAAGTAAACTCTGCTGGGACTACTTTTAATTAGAAGCTGGAGGGGTCCTTTCATGATTAACAACATTCACCAGTTATTGTTCATCAGACTAGCTTCCTGGTCCCCGTAAAACTAGGGAAATTGAGCCAAGAGAGTCCATTAGGCTGTTAGGAATACACAGTGGACCCTTGAACAACATAGGTTTAAACTATGTGGGTCCACTTATACATGGAGTTTTTTTCTTGATAAATACAGTGCAGGCTTATCAATGTATTTCTCTTCCTTATGATTTTTTTCTAGCTTACTTTATTATAAGAATACATTATATAATATATAGAACATACAAAATATGTGTTGACTGTTTTTGGTAAGGTTTCTGGTCAACAGTGGCTATTACTAGTTAAGTTTTGGGGGATTCAAAAGTCATACACAGATTTCTGACTGTGCAGGGGTCGGCACACTTAATTGCTGTGTTGTTCAATGTACTATGTACTATATGTGTGTTTAATAAGTAAGAAATGTGAAAGCCAAGAAAGAATGCTTAGTTGTCCAGAAGGTCTTTGAAAGGATTATAAAAGGGTGCAATCTGAGACAGAAGGATAGTAGTTTCTGATTCAATCATTTATTGATGTACTGTGAAGTTTATTTAGTTAAATTAATATGTATTGAGTAAAGGAGGATTTTTATTGTACACAGCTGCCAAAATCTCTACAATAGGGAGGATAAAAGTAAATAAATTAAAAAAGTAAATAAATGGAAGTTAATGTCAACAGAAAAATTCAAGAGACAGTCTACATTGTCAGAAAACTGATTCCTCATGTGTGAAGTGGGGATAATACCTACACATAAAGTTGTTGTGAGGACTGAACAAGAATATACATTTGTAGAGTATTGGGCTCATATGTGCTCAATAAATGGTAGTTTCCTTTCTTTTTCCATTCCTGTCCTAGAATCTTTCATCTCTTTTTCATATAAAATCTGCGGTAGCCAGAAATAGAAGCTCAATGTGTCAGTCACACTGCACAGAAGGACATACTGAAGGATGGTATGGTACAAGTACCACGTGACTAAAATCATGAGCTCATCATTTTTGTATGAGTTTCTAGATGATGCTAGTAGCCTCAAACAATTTAAAAATACTGAAAATAACAGGGTGATGACAATGTACTTGAACATGTGATCTATGGTTTTAAAGAACACTCTGGGTGCTTCGGGAGGGACACTGAAGGCTACTGTAGGAAAGATTGGCAGTTGACAATTCTGTAGAAGTTGGAATCCTTATGAGGTCATGATTAGTCATCCAACTGAATAATGATTCTTGCCCCTGCAGAATACCACATGACGAGTAAGGATGCGAGTGAGTGTTAAGTTGCAATAGGGAGAAGGGAGGTAGAGGGCTTGGCACGTCATGATCAAGTCCTATGGAACCTCATTTTTGTCACTTGCCTGTTCATTTAAGTCAAATTTACAAAATATTTATGTATTAATCCAACTATTTAAAAAAAGGTGAGTGCTAGGTTCAACTGTGCAAGGCACTGTTGTACGTGTTGGATAAAACCGAGAGCTTTCGATTACAGTCTAGAAAGTAAGAGACTTTAGGTATATCTTTGTGTGGGTATAATTACAAATTGTAAGTGCTATGAAGAAAACCTGTAGGATAGTAGAATGAAATGTAAAATGACTTCCTGAAGAAATGGCATTCAAACGCAAACCTTAGGGGCAGGTAGGTAAACCTGACAAAGAGTGAGGAGAAGAGCCATCCGGGAGGGGAGTGGGGCTATAAGTATGTAAGTATATCTGGGGCAAGGAAAAAGGCAGGATTTGTTTGAGGAACTGCAAGTAGGCAGTGGATGGGGGCATAGTGAGGTTAGGAGGAAAGTGGTGCGTAATTCATCAGAGCACCGCTCTTTCATACTGTATGTTAATAGTTGTTTTGGTAGGAGGGGAAGCAGCAGACAATTCCTATTTAAAATTTTTACCCTTAATTTTATTTGTATTTCTGAATATAGGTTTAGAAAAATGGATAAAATAATTGTTTATTCTAAGAAAACTGGGTTTTCCCCCTCCCTCGGCCAGGCTTCCTCCAAAAGGGGGTTTATATTTTTGGCATTTTATCTGGACAGCCAATTCAGGCATTTCTGAACTAATGAGTGAAAAAGAGAATTAGAATATTTACCATTCAATTAACTTGAATCTGGGCTAGGATTTGTTTTATTGTTTTGATTCCACCCTCCTCTTGTTTTTCCAGTTTATGTTTTATTGTTTAAAAAGCCTCTAACAGCCAGGAACTGACCAAACGCCCACCTAGATACAGAGTCTAATTGAAAGTTGAAAATGTAGTTTAACTTAGAATAGTCTGAACCAGTAGTTTCAAATGACGCTCATGCAGAACACTAGTGTTTTTCAGGGTGGATTAAGGTGTTATTAAAATTGAATAACTTTTTTTTTACCATTTTTAAAGAAAAAGTAAGGTAATGGATAGAATTTTCTTAACCTTGCTGTAATAATTTTTATTAAATTTTTTCTTTATCATAGCTCATTTAAAAAAGTATGGCAAATACAATGGAAACTGGGAGGATAGCCTTAATTTAGGGACTGTTTTTTTCTTGTTTTGGAAATAAGAGTTAGTGGTCATGCTATGTGTTGGAAGCATATGATATTGTCATATACTGGAAAAATTATTAGTCTGAATACTGGAATTAAATATATCTTCATGTCATAATAATCTAGCAATAGTGCCTACCACATAGGAACATAGATCTGAGAAACAATGGTATGAAGCTTTTGGTGTTTCTGCGTAATGGTATTTCTCTTATTAAAAATGTAATACCACTAAGTGGTTGCAAAGATATTTATTAATGTTCAAAACCCATAGAGAAGTCTATTTTACTTTTTTAAAGATTTTATTTATTTATTGATACATTTATTTATTTGATACTTTTATTTATTTGAAAGCAAGAGACTGCATGCATGTTTGCAGCAGAGGAGGCATAAAGGGAGAGGGACAAGCAGTCTCTGTGCTGATTGTGGAGCCCCACGCAGGGCTCCATGTGGGGCTCAATCCCATGACCCTGAAACCATGACCTGACCTGAAATTGGGTCAGAGGTTTAAGTGACTGAGCTACTTAGGCACCCCAAGTAGTCTGTTTTAGAAGAGAGAAGAGAAAGGTGGGTGAATGGCACACAAAGGCTGAAATAGACCATTTCATTCTGTCATTAAAAGTTTTTTGATTACCTTAGAATGTTGTTTTAGATTATGTAATATTCTTGATTTATTACTCTGATCCATTTAATGGAATGAGATAGCCCTGGCAGCTTTTGTTCTGTAAATACAAATTCAAACTATTCAAAAGCTACTGATAAAGAAAACAAATGAAAACAACAACAACCAACAACAACACCTCTCCTCTTTAGTGGTTATCTCAGGAAATTCAGGACATAATTGTGAAAATTTTAAGTAAGAATGATTTGATAATTTTAAATAGGAAAAAGGCAAAAGAAATGTGTGAAGACAGAGCAGACTCGAGAGATCAAAAGAAGAGATAATCTGAGATGCAGGAAAAATCAGAACATTTTAAAAATTAACACTTCTAAGAAATAATCATCTCTGACCATAGCCCTCTGACTTGATACATCACTGTGAAGCTGAAAGCAGTAAAGTTAAAATATCAGGGGAAAATCATTATTTTATCAATGAATATTGTGTATTTGATTAAATCATTAAGCCTTAATTTTGGCTGGAGTTGGAAATAAAATGTGTATTTCTTAACTACTTCAGAAGGATATTTTAAAGCTAATCACAGATAGGTTGCTTTGGCAAAGGCAGAAATAGTTTTTTATTTGGCTTCATTTAAGCTGCCCAAACATTTGTTTTCATAAATAAACTCTGGTGATCCCGGTAAGTATGCTCTAATTTGAACCCTACAGCAATTGAGATTGAGATTTCTCAGTGTTTGAAAAATATTTTCACTATTTCCAGCCCAAGTAAAAGTATATGAAGTGGTTCTTAGGTAACTTCACTGTCCAACACAGTAGTCAAAACACACATGTAGCTAGTTAAATATTAATGTAAGTTCATACAAATGAAATAAAATTTAAAAAAATTTTCACTTCCTGGTCTCATCACTCATATTTTAAGTGCTCAAGAGCCGTTCAGAACATTTCCACATCTCTGTTGTATAACATCCAAGAAAAGACCACAAACCACAAAAACTTTATCACTCTGCAATCCTTATCAGATAGAAGAGAGAGGCTTATTTTTTTCATATAGATAAAGGATTAAATACATAATATTTTCACATTTCATCCTAAAAAGAGATAGGGTTAGAGCGGATTAGTCTCTACCTCAGAAGGGGATAAAGACAGTAATTGGCCTATAGATAAATATCTTAACACTGTGGATTCCACACTCACTGCTTACATCGTAGTAAGTTCTGGTACCGGTAGCTCGCTCTCTTACATAAGCATGAACATGAACACTGGCATGTGTGCCAGAAATCTGAAGGACATGCACTAGGGAATCTAAAGATATTGAATGAGTCTCCCTTCCAAAAACAAACCAAATGGATTACTTCTTATATTTTCAGAGCTACTATGGGATATTGTAGCCAAATTTCTGTGGGTTATACTTGTAGTAAGTACACTGACCAACTCATCCCTGTTTGCCTGAGACTTTGCAGGTTTTAAAACTGAAAGTTCCACATCCCAGGGAACTCCCCAATCCTGGTCGAACTGGAACAGTCACCTTAGTAGTAAGGGATAGTGCTTTATGTCTTTTGAATGTTTTCCATAATGGCAGAATAATCTTTATATATTAACATTTATGCAATGGTCAATATAGATTGCTATATTGACAGTTATAGAAGTGTTAATATAGACTCTACATAATCTGGCCCAGTCTGCCTTTCTAGTTATTCTACTTGCATGAACCTTATCTTCTAACTATAGTGATTTCTTCGCTTTCCCAAATCACACACTTTCATAACACTGTGCCTTTGCTAAGACTGTTTTCTGCCTGGAATTCTTTCCCTCCCTTTGAACATATACTGAACTTATTCAGTGAGGTCTAATTCAAAATGTACCCCTTGTCACAAACCTTTCTTGATACTTCCCTTTCTACAGTTTCCCCGATTCCCCAATAAAATGACTTGCTGCTTCTGCTGTCCTACCAGCATTTTAAAAATATTCTTTCCTTTACTTAACAATTGATAATTTATTAAAATGGCTGATTTAAGCATCTGCAATGGTGACTTCAACCTCACCTCCCAGCTCAATAATGATGGATGTAATCTGCTTAACAATTTCAGGAGGACTGTGCAAATCAAGGAGTATCCTGTGGATCCTCAGCTGAAAATGATCCCAAGTCTTAGACGTTTTTCTTGTAGTGATTCTCAAAGCCTTGACAGGCATCTGAACTGGTCTTTCACTTTGAGATTCTTTTCCTCAAGTCAGCACATACCTTCTCCAAAAATTTATCTTGTGGCTGGTTAGAGTAATTCTTTTTTTTTTTTTTTTAATTTTTTTCATTTATTTATTTTCAGCATAACAGTATCATTATTTTTTCACCACACTGTGCTCCATGCAATCTGTGCCCTCTATAATACCCACCACCTGGTACCCCGACCTCCCACCCCTCTGCCACTTCAAACCCCTCAGATTGATTAAGTGAATTGCTACCTCTGATTCTATGGGTATCTTCCAAGTGTCTTTAAAAAAAGTCATGGCTGCAGTGTGGCTTCCTGACTGACTTGTTCCTCTGTGAGAGGGGAACAGTGATGAGTCAAGAGCAGGAGCGGGATATCCAAAGCTCCACTGATGCTGTGACTGCATCTTCCTCAAGGAACTAAAAGTATTCTTTCTTCTAACATTTGCTTCATTATGTTAATTTTCTACTGTTTGCTTTCTTCTTTGGACTAAAAGTGTAAAGGGCTCTATCATTACCAGCGTCCATGCATTTCTGGCACATAAGAAATACCTGTTTTGGACCGCCTGGGTGGCTCAGGGGGTTAAAGTCTCCAGCTTCGGCTCAGGTTATGATCCCAGGGTCCTGGGATCGAGCCCCGCATCAGGCTCTCTGCTTGGCCTGGAGCCTGCTTCCCTTCCTCTCTCTCTGCCTGTCTCTCTGCCTACTTGTGATCTCTGTCAAATAAATAAAATAAAATAAAATAAAATGCCTGTTAAAATCATTAGGTGTTTTATAAATTTTAAAGCTTATTATATATTTATTATCTCATTTGGTCTTCTCAACAATTCTGGAGGTTCACAAAGTCGATTGCAGGACATTGTAGGATATTCATTTGGCTGGTGAACAAAAACAGATGTAGACAGTGAATAAATAACCAAGGTTAGTAGATGGTGTAGTATGTGGTGGGAATGAATCCAGGTCTTCTGACTGCCACTCTTCTAAATCTTGCTGAAGGTTAAAGGTCACCCAACAGAATTACTCTGCTGGTAAAAATGAAAAAAGGGTGATCAATAATATTTCAAAAGTAGACTTTGTATAAAAGTTTACCTAGTCTTTCTACTTTCCCTTCAAAACCCATTCCACATTGCAGCGTTTCGTCATCTCCCCAATTTAATTCTTTCTGGTAAGAAACGTGGGTTGGGGCGCCTGAGTGGCTGAGTCCCTTGGGCCTCTGCCTTCAGCTCAAGTCATGATGGGGGGGGGGGGGAGTCCACAATGGAGCCCCACATGGGGCTTCCTGCTCCGCGGGGAGTCTGCTTCTCTCTCTGCCCCTCTCCCTGCTCACACACTCTCTCTCAAATAAATAAAATCTTAAAAAAAGAAAAAAAAAAAGAAGAAACGCAGGCTAAATCATTTGATCTTAAGTCAAACTGTCAAACTCTATAGGCTACTAAAGATTAACCCTTACTGAATGATTCAAGTTTTACTATTAAGAGGAACTCTTAATGCCGTGACTGTCAGAGAGCTTCAGTTCCAATGTGCCTTTCAAATTTCAGACCTCTTGTCTGATGGATTCTTTCTACTTCATCTCTATTCCAGGCTTCTAGCTGCCGGATAACTAGCAGTCACTGCCCAAAGGGGAAAGCTCCGGTCAGGAATCTAACTGGAGGCAAGGGTGATATTCCAGGTCAACCATTCGGATTCTGGGCTTTCTCTTTCTCCTTCAACCAGTTAAAGGGGACCGAGGCCACACCCACCTCGTGAGGACAGGATGCCGCGAGAATGAGAGACCCGAAAAGTAAGCGACTTGAAAACCTTAATTCTAAACCCATAAAAAATGCGCTCACATTTTCACACTTCTGTGTTTTACTAATATAATCTGACCTACTTAATTTTGGGGGGAAAAATGTTCTTCCAACCCCAGTAAAGCGAGATTCCTCTCGCCCTGACGCCTCCAACCCTCTAGAATGGAAAACTACCTTCCCGCTTTCCTTTGGTGACCTGGGACCCGAAAGGCGCGCCCGCAGTGACGCATTAATCCCGGGCGATGACGTCACTACCAGGCGCCCGGCGGCAAGTTGGCCGGGCCTTGGGCTGGCTTCAGCGGGGCAAAAATGTCGATGGCCAGCGATTTCTACCTGCGCTACTATGTAGGGCACAAGGGCAAGTTTGGACACGAGTTTCTGGAGTTCGAGTTTCGGCCAGACGGTGAGCAGAGGAGGGGTGCTGCGGCCGCAGTCTAGCGCGGTGCGCGGCTAGGGGAAGCGGGGCGGAGCGGACGCGGAGAAGGCGGGTGGAGTGAACCCGTTTCAGTGGGCTTGCAGGTATACAGTGGGGACTGAGGTCACTGCTAGAGCCAAAGTAAATCCGAACCGAAGACTATCAGAAGCATAAGTTGGTTGTAAGTGAATTCAGAAAATCGAATCCTGCCAGATCCTGGAAACTTAAACATAGGGTAATCAGAATCCTACTTTCAGCACACCGTCTGGGTTACTTGACGTCATTCTTGAACACTTTAAAGAACGTCCCACCCCGCTGTTGAGCAATGGATGCTTAAAGTCTTCCGGTGACCGGTAATTTTCGGACTCCCATTCAATCATTGTATTCAGGCAGACGCTCTATGTAAGGCCACGTGTCTAGGAAAAGGAGTGATACCTACTCTGCAGGAGGGAGCTCCGCGTGTAGAAAAATAAGTGTAGGGTGCTTAAATATAGTCGTTCCCCATAGGATGCAATAAGAATAAAAAGGGGAAAATAGTTAGGGGTACATGTAGGAGTCAAAGAAAGCTTCCTAGGGAAGGTAGCAGTTGAAATTGTAGCTGGTGCGCAGGGATGCTCTGGGGTTCTCAAACACCGTACTGGGGGCTCACAGCTGACAAAATCCAAAGGCAGAAAATCTACTGGTGGTGAGACAAGAAAGGAATTTATTTCGGAGAGGCCAGCATCGGGAAGACGGTGGACTAGCATCTCAAAGACTGTCTTCAAAATGCCAAAAATAGGTGCCAAAAAAAATGTGGGGCAAAGGGGGGTTTGAGATCATCATAATGTAAGTAGTGAAAGCCCTCTTTCAAGGTGAGCCTTGAAATGAGAATAGGTATTTTCTTGGCCTTCGAGGGGGAAAAAAAACATTCAGACTGCTGAAAGCATCATGAGCAAAGGGTGAGGTGGAACTGTGTGTTGACAAGTAGGTGCAGGATATTCTATCATTTGAGAGCCCTAATTCTCTTTAGAGAGTTACTGTAGATTGAACTCTGCTTATAATAAGGACAGTTCACCTGCATAGACTTTTGAGAGCTTTGTGAGCATTCTTTGAGTGTGTGTTATGTGCAGGGCAACACATAAGTACAAAAATTGAGGGTACAATAATGAGTAAGTCTCTTTAATTTCTCTGAAGGAGTTATGTCTTGGAGGGTGATGCAGACATGAACCTAGTCATAAAAACAGTGTGGATGTTAACTGGTGTATTAAGCTTTGGACAAAGTTCTGTGAAAGTGAAAAAAAAAAAAAAGTAGAGAAGCATCACATAAGGCCAACTAGAAGCAGTACATAGTTCGTGTGCATCTTAGTCACAGTGCTAAAATAGTGGCATTGCTGTATTGTATACATATATTAATTTGAAGGAAGTAATTAAAAGAACATTTTGAAGTATTGGGGAAAACACGAGTATTGGAAGAACGTAGACCTAGAGATGAATCTTTTTGACCCTGAGCAAGTTACTTAACTTTGTTCTCTCAAGTGTGAGTAAAGGAGAGAATAAAACATTTTAAGGGTTGTTTTACCGATTAAATTAATTTTCTGGGTAAATCACTTAGGGCCAATACAGATATATAACATAGGCTTTAAAAGAAATGTTAGTTCCTTTTCAGGTTCCCTGTCTAGTTCATGACATAGCTTAAGCAAATGTGCCTTAAAAATGACCTTCCTCTTATACTAAATTATATTGAGGGTATGAAATATTTAAAAATTATGTTGAATATTTAAAAATTCTATTGAAAGCATGAAAGTTTTGAAAATGACTGACTTCAGTTGTAGCCAACTTCTTACCAACAAATATTTGAGTGTTTACAGGTCTAGCTAACATTGATCTTATGTTAAAAGGTGGAAATATTAATAAAAGTAGTACTGTAAAACAGTCTTTACCTTTGAAATTGCTTACAATGTCATATCTTTATTATTTTTTTTAGCAGTTTTTGCTGTTATAGAGTGAATTTTTTTCCGCTCCCCACAGGAAAGCTTAGATATGCCAACAACAGCAATTACAAAAATGATGTCATGATCAGAAAGGAGGTAAGTTCTTTTCAATTGTTTTATTTTTTTACACTTAGACCATTTTCTTCATGTCTTAAGAATTTACAAAAGTACATCTAAGGTTGTATTGCTGTAAAGAAGCCAATTTATAGATAGAAAAAGGAGTCCATTTAAATTAGATCTAAATGTAGCATGTGTAATGCCAAAGAAGCAATCTGAATATATTAAGTTGTCCCACCTTTGAACATATAATTTCATTCATTTCCTCCTTAGTTTTGTCTTTTTATCCCAATCCCTGCTTACATTAATTGATAGTCAAGATTATTTATTTATTAAAAAAAGATTTTATTTATTTATTTATTTGAGAGAATGAGAGAGGGAGAGGGAGAACACGAGAAGGGGGAGGGTCAGAGGGTAAACCAGTTCCCCTGCTGAGCAGGTAGCCTGAGGTGGGACTTAATCCTGGTTCTCCAGGATCATGACCTGGGCTGAAGGCAGTCACTTAACCAGCTGAACCATCCAGGTGCCCAATAATCAAGATTTAAACACAGTATGAATTTTAAATGAAAGGCTCAAAAGTTAGGGGTAAGAAAAAGTTCAGAGCAGTCACTGTAATGTCTACTTGTATCTGTTTGCCTCACAGATTTTCTGTTATCATTGTTAACTATTCAGAGGTATTTGAGTCCCATGTTATAAAGGCAAAATCCAGGGTTTTAAAAAGGGGCTATTTAACTTATCTTTTTTTTTTTTAAATTTGGAGACAAATACATATTAAAGGAGAGGGAAAGCGAGTTAATAAAATCTTAAGGATGAGTGATTCTCTCCCATCTTGTATTTTGGTATCAGTATTAGATTTTTCTGTGGCAGTCTCTTTGAATATTTAGGGTTTGTCACTTTGTATGTTATTTCATTCGAGGAATTGTGGGAAGTAATATACATTGCAGAATTTTTATTGTAATTTATTCTCAGGCTTATGTGCACAAGAGTGTAATGGAGGAACTGAAGAGGATTATTGATGACAGTGAAATTACAAAAGAAGATGATGCATTGTGGCCTCCCCCTGACAGAGTTGGCCGACAGGTTTGTATTCAGTGGTTCTTCATGTGCACACATGGTAGAAATTGGTGATATAATTTTTATGTTTCTCCTTATTTATTTAGCATAGATCCTCACTGATTCTTTGGTTTTTCATTTAGTAGGCACCCAATTAAATACTCTTTAATTTTATTTTACTTAGTCTCATTTTCTGTACTGCCTCTGAATAGGAAAAGAGTCAGTACAGAGCTCTAAATTTAGACTTCTCTCTGACCAGTCTTCTCTGTAGCCTCACCTCAAAGGGCTTTTGGAGAAGTTTGAAGGCTTAATTTCACTTTGTAGAGAGACAGTTTGATTGGGTTTTTTTCAACTCTTAAAGAAATGAGATATATCTCCTGGAGGAAGAAACACTTAATTTCACTTTTGTATATTCCTGAGGATTATACTTAATATCCCCTTTGACTCGGCAAAAATGTGGAGAAATCAAATAAATGGTGACATCCTGTAGCAGTCACTTAACTCCTCTTCTGTTTGAGGAAGCATTTAGGAAAGCAAAGGTAGAGTTAACAGAATTTATGTTCTGCATTGTAAACACTTCTAAAAAGTAAATTTAAATCTCGGTTTGTTTGTTGCAATAAGTACATACATACTAAAAAACAGATAACAGCAGTAAACCTTTAATCTCTTTTAGACTCAGGGAGAACCCAGTATTTTCATCTAGTTTTTGATATGTTCATGTGTCTTAGTGGGGAGGGGTAGGTATGTTCCAGAAATCATCTATTGGATCTTTGAGTCAAAGATTTTTTGATCCTTTGAGAGCGTTAGTTAGTCTCTGTTTTTTATGTGCCAAAAACTGTACATAATTAGGTCTCGTAATGAAGTACAGAGCTAAGATCATCTTTATTGGCATTTGTTATTTAACTCGGTAAATCACTGTAGACATAGACACTTAATTATTGGTTTTAGATTTGCAAATAAAATCTAGAAAAATATTTCTTCAATAATTATGGCACACTAGGAATGACTACAGTGTGTCATATTTGTTTTACTAGGTCTTAATTTTCTTTTTTTTTAATTTGACAGACAGAGATCACAAGAAGGCAGAGAGGCAGGCAGAGAGAGAGGGGAAAGCAGGCTCCCTGCTAGCAGAGAGCCCAATGCGGGGCTTGATCCCAGGACTCTGAGATCATGACCTGGGCCGAAGGCAGAGGCTTAACCCATTGAGCCACCCAGGTGCCCCTAGGTCTTAATTTTCAGTGCTTTGTGAAGTCAAACCAAGGTGTCTTTCAGTCTTAACAGCCGAGGATTCAAATACCAAATCCTTTGCTTACTCATGGTTGTAAATACATCATTGTTTTTTCCCTATGCTTTATGCGTCTGGTATTGTGCATTTATAAAATACTCTGAGAAGGATGTCTTAGGGCTTACAGAGTATGTTTGTAAAGTCCTTAATGGCAGGATCTCCCATCCAAGTACTAACCAGGCCCGACCCTGCTTAGCTTCCGAGATATGGCAGGATCTCCTACCTAGTAGATGCCAAAGCGATGCTGTTAGTATTACACATTTTATTTATAAAGTCTGATAGAAAGATTAAATGTGCTTGTATTTATTTATTAAAAATAGGTTTATACCCATATTTACACAATTGTGCTTCAAAGTTGTATCTTTAGTTTTTACTGATTTAAGAAATATTTGTGTGTACTCTTACATATATCATTCATATTTATGGTGTCTTCTTTCTGAGATTTCTGGAAAGCTATTCTTGGTTGATCCTAATACTGGGGACTCCTGAGCAGTTGATGAGGTTTTTATTTTACAGACATAGTTTATGTCTATCATTCTTTTCCATTTGTTTCCTTCTCCTTTTCTTTTCTTTCCTTTTTTTTTTTTTTTTTTTTTCCCCTCCTCTGTGACTGCTGGAAAACTTGCAGCTAAATTGGGACCTCTTGGTAACAAGGATTAGACACCATTGAGGTGGAGTTTTACATTAACTACAGCAATCTATTTTATTTTTTTCAGGAGCTGGAAATTGTAATTGGAGATGAACACATTTCTTTTACCACATCCAAAATAGGTTCTCTTATTGATGTAAATCAGTCAAAGTAAGTATGCTAAAGTATTTTAACTAATTGATGTAATTTAGAGATGTCTGTATGGCTCAGTCAGTTAAGCTTCTGCCTTCGGCTCAGGTCATGATCCAAGGGTCCTGGGATTAAATCCCACATCCAGCTCCCTGCTCAGTGGGGTAGCGGGGAGCCTGCTCCCTTTGCCTGCCGCTCCCCTGCTTGTGCTCTTTCTTTGACAAATAAATAAAATCTAAAAAAATAAATTGACATAATTGATTTGAGAGGCTCATTTTAGAACAGTAGCCAGTTTTCTAGGATTATTTCAGTGGCCACTTAATCAGTTTATTCTGCAGATATAATTCTGACTTTTATGTCATTAAAGACTTCCTGTCAAAGTGATTAGCAGTTTATTTTTCTGATTGTCAAAAAAATTTAATCTGACCACTTCATAACAAGTGAGCAAATTTTAATAGCTGTTTTTGGTAAAAATCTGGGTAGGGTTTCATAAAATTAAAAAGAAATCCTTATTGGATTATATCAGCCTCATTAGCCTAATATTGCATCATTCTCCTCCTTGAGTTTAATGTGCGAAATTGAAGAAAATCTGTATAACTTAAATGTGCTTTTAGCTTCTTCTGTCTTCCCAAGTTTGTTTCCTTTGGGCCTTTGTAGGACATACTATTGTTTTTGCCCCCCAAATTTCTGTGCTTCCACTTCTTACTCGTGTGCCTCAAAATGTTTTCTTAGTGCTCTGTCATTTTAAATTGTAAGAACTTACTTGTTTGCTTTTCTGGTTTAAATGTGAATTTCGTGAGAACCTTGTTATGTCACCAAAGTTAGCACAGTGCCTGGCACACAAGAAGTGCTTTGTAAATATTTATTAGAGGAAGGAAAAAAGGAATGAATGCATAGTAACTATTGAATACAAAAGACTGTGTTTCTAAAAGATCAGTCAGATACTTTTGAATTATCAAGATGATTTTCCCACAGTTGATGAGGATGTGGTGTTCATACCCTAACTGGGATTTAAAATTGGTACAGGGTTTTTTGGGAAGTGGTTTGGTAATTATGCATCAAAAACTGCTAACATTTCATTTTTTAAAATTTATTTTTATTTAAATTAAATTAATTAACATATAATATATTATTAGTTTCAGAGGTAGACTGATTCATCAGTCTTCTATAATACCCAGTGTTCTTTCCATCATGAAGCTGCTAACATTTTAAATTCATGGTTGCTGGGGGTGGGAGAGGGGTAACTGGGTGATGGATATGGGGGAAGATGTGTGTTATAAAGAGGGGAAAATAATGTTAAAAAGGGCACAGGGAATGATTTTATGTATGAAAATAGAGAAATGCCAAAATATTTATAGTTATCCTGTGGGGAATGACATTTTATAGTATTATGAGGATTATTTTTTTCTATCTTTATAATTTTACCTGCTTTCTACATTCTTACTATGTATAGCTATTTTTTTATAAGGAAATAAATACTAATATAAAATTATTATTACTAGTGAAGAGATTTATATATTTTTTAGAAAAGACAAATGGTGATCAGTATGTTCATTTTAGTTTCAGCAGATCCTTCCTTTCTCCTGAATTCTTTTGTTTTGGTGTGTGTTTTGTTTTTGGGAATTGACTTTAAAATTATGTTTCATCTTAGGAACAAAAAAGTAACTTTTACCTTTTTTAAATTTTAGGGATCCTGAAGGCCTTCGAGTATTTTACTATTTGGTGCAGGACCTGAAATGTTTAGTTTTTAGTCTTATTGGATTACATTTCAAGATTAAACCAATCTAAATTGTATGTTTTTGAAGCTGTTTTTATATTTAATTAAGGGATGGGTTTGTCATATACACTCTTGGGATTTTTATAAATGTGAAGGTTTTTTTTTTTTTGTATGCCAACTAACAATAAGAAAATACATAAACAGGCTTAATGGTTATTCTCAGCTTGGGTCCAAGTGGTCTGGATAGTTCTCACACATGAAATTCTGTAAATAAAAGCAACCTTTTGTTGAAAGTTTGCTGTAATAAAACATATCAAAGCCTGGATGGAGAGTGGGTTTTTTGTTTTCTTTTTTTTCAGAAGGCTAAGTCTTTTTATTCACTTTAAGGTAATAAAGAATTGTTCTAGTAGGTACATCCTATGGTAGAAGTTCTTTCAGGCAGAAATGTGATGCCAGATTTTCATCGTTTAAAGGCAATTGCAGATGTCTTCTTACCTAATGGTCTGTAATTTTTTTGGTGCCTATAGAAGTTGTTTACAGAAGATTCTGGATTTTTCACATGTATCCCAAACCCCTCAGGAATTCTTAAAATTTAAATATTTTTGGTATAATAAGTAATTGTCTAAAGAGTTATGAGTCAGGTCAGCACCCCAGTTGAAATACATCTTCTATTATACCCTTATTCCTTATTTGACAGTAGATTTTTGTCTATAAGATATTTCAGAATATATTTTGTGTTTCTGTAGGAATTAAATGAGTTCTCAGCATTACAAGTTATTTAAAATCGAGACTTTAATGCATGTGTGTGTGTATCTGCACTATTAAGAGCATGGCTCAACTTATGATTCTCAGTTTCCTGCAACCTCTTTCATTAACTTCCCCTGGTAGTAACTATGGCCCTGGGATTGTTAATCTCCCATCTCCTAGTAGTGATAGTTCACTTGCCCTGGGATGTCAGGACTGACCTTATTGGGAAGAATTGATCTCTGAAGGTTTGCCAGTTTCCTGAGCTTGGTTCTAGAGTGGGTCTGTCCAATAAACTTCTTTGACATAATAGAGATGTTCTGTATCTGTCGACCAATAAGGTAGCCACTAACTACTACACGTGGCAACTTAAGTACTTGAGATGTGGCTAGTATAACTGAATTTATAGTCCTATTAAACTTTTTTCAAGATTTTATTATGAAAAATTTCAAGCATAGAAGTTATAAGAATGTAAAATGAATACCCATCTGTCAATTCAGTTCTTTAACTATTTTTACTGAAGTAAGTCTATTCTAGATCATGTCCTGTTAATTTTTCACATAAGAATAAAATGGTGTAATTGCTGTTAACCAACCACTATTTTTTTTATTGCTATTTAATTTGATTAAATTTTGATAGTCAGTGTGCCCTGTGTCTACCCTTCAGATATTGTAGCTCTAGAGCTTGTCTTGGCAGCCTGTTTGCCATGGAGTCCTGTCTGATCTTTGACACTGCATGAACATCCATGGCCATCCTCAAGATTTGTCCTAAAAAGTCACCTGATCTCACTGTGCAAGACTATACTGGTTATCACCTCCAGGTCTCTTCAGGAAATAAACATTTCTCTTCAAGTTGTAGACCTTGATGGATATGCAATGTCAAATCACATTGTAATTTTCTTACACTTAGATGTCAACCTCAAGGAGAAAGGGAGAAATGTTTACTCTTTGATCTTGTGGGCCCACAATTTTGTTTTGTTTTGTTTTTTGTTTTAAATAACCCATATTATTTATTTTTAACCATATATTTGCCCTTTACTGTTTACTACTTCCTCCATTTACATTCTTCCACCTAGGATTTTTTCCTTCTGCATGAAAAACTCCTTCGGTGGATATCTACAGGATAGGCACCAACTTCTCTTAGGTTTTGATTAGCTGAAAATGGTGTTTTTTTTTTTTAATTTTTAATTTTTTAATTTTTTAATGAACATATAATGTATTTTTATCCCCAGGGGTATAGGTCTGTGAATCGCCAGGTTTACACACTTCACAGCACTCATCATAGCACATACCCTCCCCAGTGTCCATAACCCCAGCCCCCGTTGCTGACCCCCCTCCCCCCAGCAACCCTCAGTTTGTTTTGTGAGATTAAGAGTCACTTATGGTTTGTCTCCTTCCCAATCCCATCTTGTTTCATTTATTCTTCTCCTCCCCTCTTAACCCCCCCATGTTGCATCTCCACTTCCTCATATCAGGGAGATCATATGATAGTTTTCTTTCTCTGATTGACTTATTTCACTAAGCATAATGCCCTCTAGTTATATCCACATCATTGCAAATAGCAAGATTTCATTTCTTTTGATGGCTGCATAGTATTTCATTGTGTATATATACCACATCTTCTTTATCCATTCATCTGTTGATGGACATCTAGGTTCTTTCCATAGTTTGGCTATTGTAGACATTGCTGCTATAAACACTCGGGTGCACGTGCCCCTTCGGATCACTACGTTAGTATCTTTAGGGTAAATACCCAATAGTGCAATTGCTGGGTCATAAGGTAGCTCTATTTTCAACTTTTTGAGGAACCTCTATGCTGTTTTCCAGGGTGGTTGCACCAGCTTGCATTCCCACCAACAGTGTAGGAAGGTTCCCCTTTCTCTGCATCCTCACCAGCATCTGTCATTTCCTGACTTGTTAATTTTAGCTATTCTGACTGGTGTGAAGTGGTATCTCATTGTGGTTTTGATTTGTATTTCCCTGATGCCGAGTGACGTGGAGCACTTTTTCATGTGTCTCTTGTGGGGCCACAATTTTTGGTTGCTCCTCCAAATAACCATTCTGTGGCTCCTCAGTAAGACATTGAGTGAGTAAGATGATCAAGATGGAGCAAAGTTGGGAGAAAGGTCTTCATTCTCTGACTTCTCTTTCATGCTGACTTGTTTTTTCTGTCTCCACTGTCTACTGAGTTTCTTAGATTCAAACCAAGATTGGAGGCTACATCATCAAGATAAATATTTTATATTGTCTCTGATTTTCTAATATCTTGTTTGAACTGGCTCTTAATTGATTATAAGCCGTTGGTGGACAATGACCACTAAAATTTTGTATAATACTAGTTTTATATGAAACTGGAAGGTTATAGCACTCAGGTCAGCAGATACACATTCCCTTCCCCCTCACCCTGTAAGCAATAATCAAAACTTATTTTCCAGGTATTGGTTTTGTGCCCATCGTTCCTTTGGCCCCTTTATGGGATGGAGTGTTGTTTCCTAGCATCTAGCACAATATTTTTCATAGAGTCAGTGCTTTGTAAAAGTATTGAGGTGGTTGTCTTTTGTACTTACTGCCATCAGATTATTTTGTCTCTGTAAATTAGTGTGAAGGGGAAGAGGTTCATTTCTGCTGCTATGGAAAGCCTTTCAGTCACCATGAACTTTGCATAGGCCCATACTCCTGCCAGGGTTGTATATTCAGACACCTTGGATAAAGATGTGTCTTTTGGATGTGGTCCAGCTGTGATCCTAATTTCTCAAGTAGAGCACTGTAACTTTGCTCAAACAAAGCAGTAGCTAATGGGACAGCAGAGAGGACTGTTGAGAATCCGGATGATCTGCCTGCCTCCACCATTTAATTTAATTTATTTTATTTTGAGTTTCTGAGGTTTGTGCCTCTGCTTCTTATAGTTAAGAGTGCAGATGGGTAGAGCACCTGGGTGGCTTAATCATTAGGCATCTGTTTTCGGTTCAGGTCAGGATCCCAGGGTCCTGGGATCGAGCCCATATTGGGCTCCCTGCTCCTTGGAAAGCCTGCTTCTCCTTCTCCCACTCCCCCTGCCGGTGTTCCCTGTCTTACTGTCTGTCTCTGTCAAATAAATAAATAAAATCTTAAAAAAAAAAAAAGTACAGGCAGGTATTTTACCAAATGATGCTGGCTTTATATTCATATGGACAGTTTTAATATAAATTGAATGATAGCTGAGATTCTTTATTTTGTATATCCTGTTATTAGATTATTCTGTTTTGAAATATATGAGACTTGTGAACATGGATTGTGCTGTAAGTTCAAGTACTGATTCCTGTAGTTTTTTAAAAGACTTTCTTGGGAGCAATTTTAGGTTCACAGAGAAAGGAGAGGAAGGTACAGAGATTTCCCATATATTCCAGCCTGCACACATGCTTAGCCTCCACCAGAATAGTACATTTGTTGTATTTGATGAGCCTCCATTGACACATCATTGCCTAAAGCCCAGAGTTTCCATTAGGGTTCGCTCTTGGCAGTGTTTGTTCTGTGGGTTTAGGCAAATGTATAATGACATATATCCTTTTTTATAGTATCACAGCTAGTATTTTCACTACCCTAAAACTCCTCTGTGCTCTATCCATATCTCCCTACCCTCATCACCAACCCTTAGCATCACTGCTACTCTTTGTATTGTCTCCACAGTTTTTTTTCCCATAATGTCATATAGTTGGAGTTATACAATATATAGCCTTTTCAGATTGACTTCTTTTACTTCTTTCACTTACATATTTAAATTTCCTTCATGTCTTTTATGACTTGATAGCTCATTTCTTCTTAGTACTGAGTAATATTCCATTGCTTGGGTGGACCTCTGCTTATCCACTTATCTAGTAAAAGACATCTTGGTTGCTTCCAGGTTTTGGCAATTATATAAAGCTCCTGTAAAAATCTATGTGTAGGTTTTGGGTGATCATCAAATTTTTTGATTATTTTAATAATTGGCTTCCTATCATATGGTAATGAGCTAGAATAGAATGTCCACAAAATTTAATGAAAAAATAAACAACAGGTAAATGAATGATTTGAGGGTAAGTTCAGAGTCTAAACCATGTAAAATAGTGGAGGGAACACTAACTGAAACATCAGAAATCTCAATTATGCCCCTACTTTGCAGACTTAACTTTCCTTTTCCACCTGTGAGTAGACAGGTTACCTTTAGTGGCAGAGAGTCCATGTGGCCCCTGAAGTCCTTTTTTTGCCATAATTTTTTCAAGCTTATTTCCTGAGTTGGTCTTCTCATTTAGTTATTTAGAAATTGGAGGAAGGATGGGTATTGTTTGATAGACTGCTAGAGGGAAGTTGGGCCCTTATAAAGGATTTTACCTCCAGAACATTAGAGCCGATTTTATTGTAAAGACAAGGGCAGATGAGGTAGCTAGTTAGAGGAACAAGAAACCTCAAATGAGGTCTTTTGAGTTTTTTTTACATCAAAGACCAGAGAATTAGCATTGCTCAGTGCCCTAAAGTTTAGGTATGAAGTCTAACTGTGGAGGTGGGAACCTGGTGAGGTGAGGTACTCCTCTTAGAGGGATGCAGACCATCCTTCCGTAGAGGCTGATGTTGCCTCTAGATATCTTTCACTTTGGTCTGAAGTGGAAGAACAGCATGCTGCTGTGAAGTGATAAGCCACTGAGGTTTGAGGTGTTACCAGAAAGTTTGAAGGTGTGACTAGAAGCTGTGAGCTAAGCTAGTTGACAACGTTAATAATTGGTCAATAATGGTTGGGGTACAATGTGTGGTTTCCCAAATGAAAACAGGCTTTTACAGCAAAACAGCTAAGAAGTAAATAACTACATGCTTTATATATTTGTAGTGTATATGTGTTATGTGTGTCTTGCACATAAGTGAATTTAGACGACGAAGTACAGGAACATTGAAAATATTTTTCAAATTTTTCATCTTTCTGTTTCATGAACCAGTGGTTTTTCAGATGAAGTTTGGTGCTTCCCATTTTGTGCTGCTTTGATCAAAGGGCCATGCTAGGAGTTTCAGTTAGTGCCACCTGAAGTCAGTGCAACCACTATCTGATGCTGCTTGTCTTCTTTAAGAAGAGTTTTGCCTCTTCAGAAATTCGAGATTAGTAACAAAGAAACCAAATAACTAGAGCTTGGAGGGAGCTGCTACACAATTTGCTTACCCAATCATTCATCTCCATTGCTTTTATCTAAAACTGAAAAATCAGATTTTCTAGTCAGTTCCTTTTTTTAAAAAATTTCAGAAATTATAGTTTATTTCATTTTATTTTTATTATGTTCAGTTAGCCAGCATATAGTAAGTGTTCCATTAGTTTTTGATGTAGTGTTCAACAATTCATTAGTTGGGTATAACAACCAGGGCTCAACCCAACACATGCCTTCTTTAATACCCATCACCTGGGCACCCCGTCCCTCCACCCCCACTCCTCCCTGTAACCCTCAGTTTGTTTCCGTGTGTCCAGAGTCTCTCACGGGTTGTCACATTCTCTGATTTCTTCCCATTCAGTTTTCCCTCCCTTCCTCTGTGGTCCTCTGCGCTATTCCTTATGGTCTACATAAGAGTGAAACCAATTCTTCTTCACTTGCTCCATCTTGTTCATTGAGTGCACATGTCAGCATCCCATGTCTTGTCTGTGCTGCAGTTACGAATAAACCAGACAGACGTGGTATTCAGCTTACAGAGGATAGACAGCTATGGTGGCGTAAAACAGTGTTCTGTACCTGGCCAGCGTGCGTCATGGGAACTGACTCCCTCGCTCCCATCAGCTCTAAGTATGGAAATCAAAACAGAATAAAGGCTCAGCATTACTAGTGACTGCATTGGACAGTAAGGTGTGAGTAACGGGGTCTGAGGTCACAGAATGAAGGTGGCACTATGCTGCCACATATTTCCAGCTCCTCAACTGTATTCATGTGCCCCCTGCCCCTCCCCACCCCTCTCTTCCAAGCCTGACATGAGGACAGAGAAACCAGCTCAGCCTGTCAGGATTTCTACTTTGCTGTCCTAGCACTTGCACTATTTATAGAACCTTGGGAGAAAGAGGGAAAAAAAATGAATATTTGTGTATTTTGAAGTCTGAGAAATCCTATCTATTGCTACTCTCATTGAATTCTCCCAAGCTTATGAAGTGAGTGATATTCTTATTGAACACATGAGGAAGGGGTCTCAATCGGGAGTGACTTGTTGACATTTTTACATCTAGGGAAGATTTGAACCTTGGACCTCAATAATACTCAATATTTAATGAGCCTGATTTAAACATGGATCAAGAACTAGCAATAATATGTCTTTGGGCAAGTCAATGAACTTCTTAACATTAGTTTCTTCATATATAAAATGGGGGCAATACTAAATAGCTATCAGCGTGGGGAGGTTTTGATAAGGTTATACATACAGTGGGTCCTTCAATAAATGACAATGTCTCTCTCTGCCACCTTTCCGATCACCATTAATACTGCTCACATCCCTACTCCCTGATTCTCTCAGCAGTTGTTTTATCTACCTATCATCTGTCTGTCTATCTATCATCTATCAATTTATTTATATTCGGCATTAGGATAGAGGGCTAGGATCTTTCTCTGTTTTGAGATTAACAAAGCCAATCCAGGATTGGAGTAAAGAAAAAAAAAATGTCCAGCAGCTGGTATTCTTGAGGTGTCCAGATCCAACCCATGAAGCTCTGCTTATATTATTGAATTAAATTAGCATCTGGGAGGTATTTCAGCTGACTGCCTGCACATGAAGACAAAGTGGTGATCAGAGATTAAGGTCGCTTTGTGTGTGTCGAGGGCGCCTGGGTGGCTCCGTGGGTTAAGCCTCTGCCTTCCGCTCAGGTCATGATCTCGGGGTCCTGGGATCGAGCCCTGAATCTGGCTCTCTGCTTGGTGGGGAGTCTGCTCCCCACCCCCCCGCCTGCCTCTCTGCCTACTTGTGATTTCTCTCTGTCCAATAAATAAATAAAATCTTAAAAAAAAAAAAAAAAGGTTACTTTGGGGACTGAAGGGCATCAGCTGAGGGCCAAACCACAGCAGGGTAACCTAGCCTGGTCCTAGTGGTCAGAACACTCAGTAGCTGTGTTTGTACAGTGGCTTGTAAGAGAGGGGGGATGCATGAGCAAACTGAAGAATGGGAAATCCATCCGAAGTATGATGGTTTAGTTGCAGCTGGAGTTTGGTAAGGAAAGAAAAGAATGAGTAAGGAGCTTGGTCAGAGTCTGGTGAAGTAAGGGTGAGCTGTCTCTGCATGACCTCCCTCCTCTTCTGCTATAGTCCATATTAACCATAATCATCTCCTTCGAAGAACAGCTTCAGTTGGTTTCATAGACCTGTATGTCAGAAGACTGACAAGCCATATTAAATGAAAATGAACTTTAGTGAGGTTCGGGTAAGGTCTGGCTCATAGAAACAGTTACAGAAGCGCATTTCTTTCAGCTGGAAGTTTGTAGGTCTTCGTGAAGTAAGATTCATGCACAAAACTCAAGGAATAATTCAGCAACATCTCTTGAAAAAAATCAAACGTGAACATTTTCACATACCACTGGTGGTATATAAATGGGAGCAGCTTCTCTGGAAGGCATTGGGCAGTATGTGTCAAAGTGCTTTCATGTATTGATCCCCTAATTTCATATTTAAACAATTTTCCTCAGACAGCATTATTTGTGAGTGATATTCTTGTAATGTAAGGGCAAATATTTTTTATACTAGGAATAAATTGGAAAACAACCCAAATGTTCAACAGTAGAGGATGGCTTAAATAAATTGTGGCATAATCTATATGGGTAATGACTATATATGGGTTTTTAAATAACATTTTTGATATTTTTTAAGTGAAGAAACATTTGTTAAAAATAATAATAAAAATTATGTATGGAATAACGCCAATTTTCATAGTAATCATAATGTGTGGATAAAAAATGGGAAGAATATACACCAAAATTTTTTATAGTGGAATTATGGATGTTGTAAAATAGTTTCTTTCTTTTTTTTAAAAAAAAGATTTTATTTATTTATTTGACAGACAGAGATCACAAGTAAGCAGAGAGGCAGGCAGAGGGAGAGAGGGGAAAGCAGGCTCCCTGCTGAGCAGAGAGCCAATCCCAGGACCCTGAGATCATGATCTGAGCCGAATGCAGAGGCTTAACCCACTGAGCTACCCAGGCGCCCCTGTAAAATTATTTCTAAAATACATTTACCTGTAGTTCACATAAATGGGAACCCCCCCTTTTTTTTTCAAATAGCAGCATGCAAGAGAAAGTTTCTAACAGACTCTTTAAGACTTCAAGAATTTAGTTATGCTATTTCTTAGGTATATGTATACTTATACATAAACATTTTAATATTTTGTTTTGCTAGTAGTTTCTTTTAAATATGTGAGTTTTTTTGACAATATTGGTTCTTATTTTTTTTTCAAAGCTGTGTTTGTTTATATTTTCAGTCCTCAAATATGATTTTGAATGTTATTTTGCAAAGTGTATGAAGTGGTTGGTTAGCAGAAATGGAGGAAGATGCACCTCAACAGCAGCCTTTGCGTACAGTTTCCTTTCAGCACTTTGGTCAAGAGGAGGGGCAGTAAATTTCTTTGTAGGAGTACCCTTCAGAGACGATCTTTGTTATCTGAGTGTCCTACTAGTGCCACTGATAAGGAAGAGATACTGCGGAAAGAAAGATTCTAGGAAGGTAACATTTTATTATAAATGGCTTGGCGTGAATAGGGGACTGATCGCATTTAGACCTGCATTAACTCTTAAGCATGTGAAAACTGTAGTGCAACATTCATGGGAGGTTATTTTCTTTTTCTCGATACATTGTGACTCTTGCTTTGTGTCTGAATGATGTACATATTATCCGCCCTAAAAACTGTGTAATAGAAAAGACTCCTTTCCTTACGAAATTAGGGAAAATGTGATTAAGTTTAGGACATTTTGTAAATTAATAAATTTAAAGAGAATATAGTTACATGTGCAATTTGTTTTCCATATTTTCTGTTTCTTTTCACACCGACTCATAAAAGAACCAAGGTAAATTTTAAAGGTTTACTATTTAGTAATTTTTTTATATTGATATCCATTAAGAGATTGAATACTTTATGGATATTAACCAATGACTGCCTGCTGACAATTTTATTTTCACAGAGGCTTCTCTTGCAACATCTTACACTAGAAAATTATGTCTAAATTTCAAATACAGACGGAATCTTTTGAGATTAAAAATATGGGCAACTGTGCTTCAACTGAGAGATTTTTCTCAGCACATCTTGCACAGGGCATTGGAGTCTGGATTGTTGGCCAATCTGTGATGTTAACCTTTAATAATTCTTTTGCAGATGGTGTATGGATTGTACGTTGAGAAACGCTCTGGTAGACTCATGTCATAATTGAAAAGAATGCAAGAACTTTTAAATATTTATATGTAGATATGAACATGTGTACTAAGACCTTTTAAAGGCAAGATATTTATATTTTTTCAGAATTTCAGAAACAGAATTTACATTTTTTGAATTGATAGTTTAAAAATGTCTTAGTAATTTATACTGGTGACAATTTTGCCCAACATTTTTATATGTATGTTGAACATTTTGAGCTAAATTGGCTGGGTGAATAGGACCCAACCTATTCAATCTATTGGGAGATTAAAAAAAGAAAATTCTTTCTGCATATTCTAATAATTTTGGCAGTAATCACTAGGAGTATTTTAACAGAAATATTAAGGGGTTTTCCATTTCTTATATAATTCAGGCTCAGTCCACGTGCTTTATGCACTTGAAGGAGTTAAACCCACATTCACACATACACATACATACACAGACCTCTATGAATGTCCCCGGTATATTTCTACAGCCCGACATTTTAATTGTTCTTTTGACAGAAATCATCCTTTTGTGAGGTTTTAATGCAAAACATAGTTCCCTTCTTACTGTAGATATGAGCAATCAGCAAGTGATTTATTCTACCCTGAGATTTCTTCAGTCTCCTTCAGAGTCACCAAATAGATTGAGGCCAGATGGGAATCAAAAGTCTGGGAACACTGATGGCAAAGGTATGTCTTAAGCATCTCTTACGGATTGTCAAACTTTGACATTTGAAAAAAAGTTTCTGTCTGTCCTTCAGGTTGTCAAATGGTAATAAGAAACCATAATGGTGTAGAGAGCAGAACAAGTCTTCTTCTTTTTTTTTTTTTTTTAAAGTTTGGAACAAATTGTTCCAAATTTTCAAAGCTAATAGTGTTTTTATTCAGATTTGGTTAAGAGGAATTTGTGAGGGCTTTAAAATGTAAAGGACAGATTGGAGTCTCAAGAGAGCACTGCATTTCCTAGAGAAATACAGCTCTTAGAGAATGTTTGAGAAATGAAAATATTTGTTAGAAACAATGTTTTTATTCAGACAAAAATTTTTAGGTGTCTTAAATATTTACCAATCTTATTTTTTCTTTATATTTTAAAGTTTTTTTTTTTCAGATTTTATTTATTTGTCAGAGAAAGAGAGGGAGAGAGAAAGAGAGAGAGAGAGAAAGAGAGAGCAGAAGCAGGGGGAGCGGCAGGCAGAGGAAGAAGCAAGCTCCCCAGTGAGCAAGAGGCCTGATGCAGAACTCAGTCCCAGGACCCTGGGATCATGACCTGAGCTGAAAGCAGATGCTTAACTGACTGATCCACCCAGGTGCCCCAATATTTACCAATCCTTAATTAGCAATGGAGAAACAGAAAGTTATTCCAAAGGAGCATTTACTTTTTGCTGCTGTCTTTATTGTTTATTTATTTATTTATTTGACAGAGAGAGCACATTAGCAGGGGAGGGACAAGCAGAGGGAGAGGGAGAAGCAGACTCCCCATTGAGCAGAGAGCCCGATGTAGGGGGCTCCTTCCTAGGACCCTGGGATCATGACCTGAGCTGGAGTCAGATGCTTAACTAACTGAGCAACCCAGGCGCCCCTT
Source organism: Mustela lutreola (assembly GCF_030435805.1). NCBI lineage: Eukaryota > Metazoa > Chordata > Mammalia > Carnivora > Mustelidae > Mustela > Mustela lutreola. The sequence goes on from NC_081297.1 coordinate 96,538,352, forward strand.
CTGTTCTTTTTTCTGTTCTTACCTTCTACCTTCAAATATTGTTACAGACTCTAAATTGAGAATAATTTTTACTGTCTTAATTAGTGATGGAGATAGAATTCTTAGACACAGGGCCTCAAAAGGAGGATAAAAGTAATATTGTCTAGGGAAAAATAGAACTGATGAAAAAAAAAGGACAGTTGATTTCTAGAAACTCTTTTAAGAATGGACCCTCATCACATTTCCAGCCTCATAATATACTCTGTTGGCTACCAATTCCTCAAGAAAAATGACTGCTTTATCCTTCTTTTTCATCATTTGTTGTGGTTACAGGAAGGAGTATACATGTCAGTGTGGATTCTTATACATTTTTATTATATTTGTTGCCCTCTGCTTTTTTCTTAAAATTTTTTGAAATTTTTAAAATTGAATTATAGTTGACATACAATGTATGTGAGTTTCGGGTATACAGTATAGTGATTGGACAACTCTATATGTTATGCCATCTGTAGGGGAAGTGCTTTTAAGATCCTAGAGGACTGTTCTTTTGTGTAGGATTTATACAATAGTGTATATCATCAGAAATATGAGACCTTAAAAACTGTAGTTCCTAGGTCAAAAATTAAATCAATTTGTATGATACATTTTTCTAAAATTTTTAGATAAGATTGTCTCTTTGTTTCAGATAGTATCCCAGGTTAAGGTTAGCAGTGAGCAAGACACTTCCTGATGATTATCTTTCTTCTTTATTTAAAGGGTTTTCAGTGCCCTGGTATCTCATTGCAGTAATTCTTGGGATCCTGTGTTTACTACTATTGGCGACAGTTGCTGTGTTGGGGACAAAGAGTGAGTAATTAAAATACATGCTTCAAGTTTGAGTAATAGTGACCACTATTTACACAAATATTAAGTGTGCTTCATTAATTGTTCCCTGGCTATCATTAGGGAATGTCCCACATATGTCACAGTGTCATTTTCATTATGCTTAGCTCTTCCAATGGCTGTGTAGTTTAATGAGCTGTATGATATATCGCATTCTTTCAGATACAGAACTTCCTCATGCCTTCTGAGTTTAATCATTGTGAATCCTAGATACATATTCCCATAAAACAACTGTTGCAAATAAAGTATGACTTTCTCTTCATTTTTTCCCGTTATGTAATGAGGATATAGTTTAGTAAAAATACTGATTTTTTATGTGGATATTAGATGATCTTGAGTTCAACTTTTATCTTTTATTTGGATTTCTTGACATCTTTAGAGAAAATCACTAACATGTGACACTCAGATAAATGTACATATTTACGTCTTCCTCTCTTTTCTTCTGTGGATATTCGATGTACTCCAATAATAATGGTGCTGTTACTTTATGTTTCTTAGTGCAAATTTTCATGCTCAGGTGATGTGTTGCTAAGTGTTGTCTGATTGGATTTTCCTCTGGCACCTATTTAAAATTATGTGCTGACTGTTTCAAAGAAACTGAACTGGGGGCACCTGGGTGGCTCAGTGAGTTAAAGCCTCTGCTTTCGACTCAGGTCATGATCCCAGGGTCCGGGGATCAAGTCCCACTTTGGGCTTTCTGCTCAGCAGGGAACCTGCTTCCTCCTCTCTGCCTGCCTCTCTGCCTACCTGTGATCTCTGTCTGTCAAATGAATAAATAAAATCTTAAAAAAAAAAAAAAAAGAAACTGAACTGAATGGTAAGGTGTTGCCATCATGATTTTATTCAGATATCTTATTTTATTTATTCTATGTGCAAGTTGCTAATAGCAGGAAGTTTGATGTTTCCATTTGTATGGTTAGTTTATTGAGGTGTTACTTTCTAAATGTCACATTAACCATTTAAAGTAATGAAATGGGTTGGTTGTCAAAGTGAGATCTTTTCTTTTGTCTTAAATTTTAATATTCAAGCATTATGAGTACTTTTGTATTATATCTATGTTATTAACTTTAGTTTTTCAGTATACTCAAGAAAACCGTCGGCAGAGGGAAATGATAGGAAACCTGACTCAAGAGCACCACATTTTGCAAAATGACAGCTACTTAAAGGAGAAACTTTTGAAATATAAGACTTTAGAATATAACATTCTCAAAAATGAATTGCTTCAGCAAAAAAAGAAACAGGATTTACTCTTTACAAATAGGACATGTCAGAGAGAAAATAAAGGTATGAAGGGCATCTTGAATGAAAGATTGCATGATTTGCCATTATTTCTTCCCCTTCCAGAAGCTTTGAGGTCTAATAGGCAGGCTTATGATATGCTAGTGATCTAGGTCTACTAGACATCTTTTCATTTGTACTTCAAGCTGTAATATGAGTGTTTGGATTTGCTCGTGTAACATGTGAGACTGAGGACCCAGGAGTTGTGTTGGGATTAATAGAGTTCTGTATCTCCCCAAATTCAGTGGAAGTTCCTACATTCCTATTGGATTTCACCTAGAAGATGAAATAATATGTCAGCTTCCATGAAAACGTGGATCATTTTGGATCTGGGGGCAAATTAGACACTCCACTTTGTGGTTCACATAAAAAATGGAGGCTATTACTAAAAATATATTTAGGCTAAAATGGGTGCAAGGCCTTTTGTTTGGATGTTCTCATAAAGGTAATTGTGTGTGTGTTTCCATTCTGCATTGACCTCACATGTTGGGTCTATACACTCTCTGTAGTACTTCAAGTTTTGCCAAGGTGTTGGTGTTTGTATAACTGTGTGATAACACCCTTAAAAACATCTAACAGATAAGAATATTAAATCTCATATAATACAATCTGTTATGTAAATGATGGAACAAACTGACCCAGTTAATCAATAAGTATTAAATATTTGTTTAGGATTTGGAGTTTGCAAAACAATTTTGCTTACTTAATATCTTTTAGACATGGCAGCAGGAATTTATATTTTCTGTTATTAAAGAAATAATAGTACTTTAAAAATTTGGTATATTATAAAATGTGTGAGGAAAAGAAAAATTCCAAAAAATTGTGTTTCTTTTATTTACAAGGCATCCCAGAATCTTTTTAAAAATTTACTTTTATTATTTAAAAAACAGTTTTATTTAGGTATGATGAATGTGTGAAAAATTGCTCATATCTAATGTATATAATTTGACAAGTTTGGACATATGCATGTTTCTATAAAATCATCCACAATTAGGGTAGTAGACATGTCCAGTACCTCCAAAAGTTTTCCCATGTCACTTTTTCTTGGGGAGTGGTTAAGAGCACTTAACATGACATCTACCCTTTTAACAAGTTTTTAAGTAACAATTCAGTATTGTTAACCATAGGCCCTATATTGTACACCAGACTTTAGAACTTACTCATTTTGCATAACTGAAGCTATATACCCATGAACAAAAGCTCCTTATTTCCACCTCCCCTAGCCACTGGCAATCACCCTTCACTCTCTGTTTTTCTGAATTTGACAATTTTTTTGTGTCTCATATAAGTGGAGTCTCCCAGTATTTGTCCTTCTGTGACTGGCTTATTTCACTTAGTATAATATCCTCAAGGTTAATCCATGCTGTTAAATATGACAAGATTTCCTTCTTTATAAGGATGAGTAGTATTTATATATATATAACCACATTTTCTTTATCCATTCATCCATCAATGGATTCTTGGGTTGTTTCCATATCTTAGCTGTTGTGAATGATGCTGCAATGAGTATTAGAGATATCACTTGGCATTCTAGAATCTTGGTGAACCTGATATTATCATTATTGATAGCTATTTAGATTTTATTTATTAGATTTATTAGATTTTATTTAATTATGGAGGGCTGATAAGTATATTGCATTATTTAACAGAATGCCAAATAATGTTTCACCTTATATGTTGTAGGCAAAGTCTATGGAAACTGCTGGTCCTGTTATGGAATAAAGTGTTATTATTTTATTCCTGAAAGTAAAAACTGGAGCAGATGTAAACAGACTTGCCAAAGTTATAATTCATCCCTTTTGAAGATAAGTGATGAAGATGAACTGGTATCATGGACTGTTACATCCATTTTTATTTTCCTAACTATGTCTCTCATGCTTGGGTCCAAGATAGTGAGGATAGGGAAGTCCAGAAAGAGGCACCTTCAGTTATTCTCTGTGTTGTGTCTGTTGAGTCAGCAAAAATTATGTAGGTGAGAAAGGTAAGGGTTCTAGAAAACCCTGCCTACTGATAAGCATATATAATCTTGCTACTTTCTAAGCATCCAGTATATATTATTTATCATGATGACCATTATTATTTCCAAAATGGAAACCCCTTTGAAGATTCAGTTTGGGTCTTTGCATTCATTTCCTTTTGTAAGGTGTGTGCAGGACAACAACTCACTGAAAAGTATGCCTCTCCTTCTGATGGAGCCCTTAACCCTTTAGTATTTATAGCCTGGAGGCAGTGGTTACTTACCCTTGCAGGGTGGCAACTAAGAACCTGGAGGAACCTAATCCACTAGGTGCTGTTAGGAATCCAGGAGCCAGATTGCCTGGGATCCTGCAAATCCGGTTCTGCCACCTATTACCTGGGTGACCTTGGGTGAATTACTTAACCTCTGGATCTCAGTTTTTCCATCTGCAAAAAGGAGATAATAATGAGGAATATAAAAGTGATAACAGTTTTACAAATTAACCTCGTGGTGATTTTCATGACATTTATAGGTAACATTTTCTTGATCAGTATTCTAATATATTGTATAGTGATGTATATCTTTCAAAAGGAATTGCAAAAGAAAATAGACAACAATATCAAAATTATCTTTTAAATTTATTACTACTAAAAACTATCCACACACACAAAATGTTTTTTACAGAGAAATATTTTTCAAAGATCAGCCTATACCTCTAATTATCTCTTAAGAAAACAGCACATTTATATGCAAATCTAATAGATGTTTTATCATCATAGCATAAAAAATTTATGATATCAAGTCATAAAATAATGTTTGTTGCAGTAAAATTCACTTAATTTAAACCTATATTTTAAAATATCTTCAGTCATTTAGTTAGACATTATTTAAAATGTCACTTTGCCGTATTACATTTTTTGACATAGGAAATATTTCCAAATACTGTCCCTTTTCCCTTCACCCCTTCCAACTACTAAACTATAGCAAAACTTTCTCCTGTGAGGCTGAGGGTTTTGGTGCACAACTTCCCACATATAGTTGTTATTTTAATAAATTTGTTGTGAAGATTACTATTTTCATTAATAATAAGTAATGATCAGGACACCTGGGTGGCTCAGTCAGTTAAGCTGCTGCCTTCAGTTTAGGTCATAATCCCAGGGTCCTGGGATTGAGTCCTGCATCGGGCTCCTTGTCCAGCAGGGAGCCTGCTTCTCTCTCTGCCTCTGCCTGCCACTCTGCCTGCTTGTGCTCTCTCTATGACAAATATATAAAATCTTAAAAAAAAAAAACAACAATAAGTAATGATTAGTTTCCATACCATTAAATATTTTTCTGGAGCATGATTTTGGGTAGTTTTATAGTGACAGACATTATTTAACAAATACTTAGATTTAAAATTTTTTTATATTTTAAGTAATTCATGAGAGTGGCAGGCATTTTTAACATTAAGTAAATAATCTTTGAGGAAAAACTTACTTCGGAAAAAAAGGCACGAGGATGGTGGAGGGGAGGGAAGGTTTTCTAGGAAGTAGAGATGAAGGGTGGTGTGGTGTGTAGCAGAGTACTGTCCCAAGAAACAGCTGGGACCTTGACCTTCCTCCTTTTCATTCAGCTAACAGATGGGGCTAGTCACATGATATGTTTTGTTTCCTTACAGGCCTTTATTCAATCCCAAACTTATAGGAATAACTACTGGATCGGATTATCATATGATGACAGAGAACAAAAATGGAAATGGATTAACACTGGCCCACCTTTTGGGATGTAAGTCTCTGGAATGCATTCAGGCTCCAAACGTTTGTGCTGGGGTTGGGAAGACTGTATCTAAAAAGAATCTCTTATATCACATGGTTTTCACACAGAGGTCATTGGTAAGAATAAGTAGAATGATGAAGAAAATGTTTTAGGAAGTATAATGAAAAAGAAAGAGAAATGTACAAATTATGAACAAAATTTTGATGCTAAACACATGCTCAGAAGTATGCCTTATGAGGTTCACAAACCAAACCCAAATAATAAAGTGATATGATGGTATTGGACCATCCTGACTCAGCTATAGTGATCCCTCCCACAGTTACAAATTAAGAACTTTAGGATCCCTAAAGTTCATTTGAAACTTCTTTATAGATGGTCCCTAACTAACAATGGCTTGACTTACAGTTTTTCTAATTTACAATAGTGAAGTCAATATGCATTCAGTAGAAACTGTACTTTGAATTTTTAATTTGATCTTTCTTTGGGTTGATGTGCGGTATGATCTTCTGTTGTGATGCTGGGTGGTGGCAGCTGGAGCTCACGGGGAGCCACATGATCACGAGGATCAGCAGCCCAGTACACTTAAAACCATCCTATACCCATTCAGCCACTCTGGTTTTCACTTTCAGTGTAGTATTCAGTAAATCACATGAGATACTCAGTACGTTATTATAAAATGGGCTTTGTGTGAGATGATTTTGCCTAATTATAGGCTAACACAAGTGTTCTGATCATATTTAAGGTACAGTAGGCTAAGCTAGTAAGGTGGGTTTATTACATGTGTTTTTGACTTACGGTATTTTTAATTTGTTTGGGGTTTATCAGGGCATAACACGGTCATACAATCTGTATATTACTAGTTTATATTACTTATAAATATAAGTGTGTGTTCACACACATACATACATATGCCTTCACTATAGTTTTTTTTGTTTTGTGGTTTGTTTCTCTGTTTGTTTAGCTAATCACTACACCCAGTGTGGGGCTCAAAGTTATGACCTTGAGATCAAGAGTCACCTGCTGTCCAGCTGAGCCATCCACGCATCCCCATAGTTTTATTCTGAAGTGCAGCATTTTGTAAACTCTTGGGTTTCCATTTAGTTATAATATTCTGTTAGAGTGTTCAATGATTTTTTAAAAATCTTAACTTTTATACTTTTTATTTCTAGGGATTCTGGTTTAAGTTTTTAAATCTTGCTAGTTAATTTTCAAGGTGTCTTTTATTTCTTGAAAGATATCAAACGTACTTATTTTAAATTTGGTATCTGATAATTCTAATCTTTGAAGTTTTGTGGGTCTGCTCTATGGTTTCTGCTGGCTTTTGTACATGGTGTCATTTTCTTTGTAGTGTTTAGGGATTTTTTTCTTTTTGAGCTGCTGTGGGAATTATTTGAGGACCGAGATGAAGGTGGCAGCAAACTTACAAGAGTTGTCATGCAGGAAGTTATCTTGATGCAGTCCTGGCCTGTGAGTCACTTCCAGGAAAACAGCTCAGAGGCCCAGAACAGAAACGCCAGGCCAAATTAAGATGCTCAAATTATATAGTTAATTAAATCAACTTAGAACAAGTAGCCTGATGCAAGGGGAAAGAAATGGGATAGCTTATCAGAATGGGTTGGGATAGCATCAGTCATCACACTCAGGATAAGGAGCAAATGGGTGAAAAGATCACCTGAATCCTGGTTACATAGTCTTCAGATGGCCTGACTCTTCTGCATCCCCCTTGCCTGACAGTGGTGTGGTTTCTAGGCTATCACTTGAGTTTGAGCAATGGGGCTCACAAACAGAAGGTTCTATGACTAGCATGCACATTTGCTCTAGTAGGGAGATGTGGGAGCATGTAAGGGTGGGGACAGCTGCAGCTTTTCAGTGATCCTGATGAACAAGCTAAGGATTTTTTTTTTTTTTTTTTTTTTTTTTGAGTTTGTTAGGCAGAGGGCCAGTATGAGTGTCACCAGTAAGAGGTGAAGTAAGACCTCATGGATGTTCCTATGTGTATAATGTGTATTTTGAGTGAGACATGTAGTGCTGCTTGGTTCTTTCTTCTTTTCCTGTGTTCAGCAAGCACATGCTCTCCTTACAGTATCTATACCTGATACGTCTCACTTCCTCATCTGTTACATATTGAACACATCTCATGCTTTCTGCCCATGCCTCCCAAGCTACCTAGTTTCATTTATATTATCTATCTATCTATCTATCTATCTATCTATTTCTGTAGGAGATTTGGATATTCAAATAATAGAGCAAATACAAATTGCATGTGGGATAGTTGGTAATTTTGGATTCTTAGGTGGGATTATTCATTTTCTCTTCTGCTTAAGTCCAAGGTTCAAGACTTTTCAAGGGTTGTGTATGCTGAAGATACATTTTCAGGGTCTCAACTCTTTGTAGGTTGTCTTCCGTATGGAAGCCTGAGTGGAATTCATATTTAATCTAGCGTATAAATGAAGGGAAAAAATGACTTCAGTCCTTCACTTACACTTCTGGGTTCCCACCTTTACTTAACCTCAGCCTGAGCATGAATTTGCTTCTTGCCAGCTCATAAATTTATTCAAGAAGGTTTTAGTTTTTTTATTTTTTATTTTTTTATTTTTTAAAGATTTTATTTATTTGACAGACAGAGATCACAAGTAGGCAGAGAGGCAGGCAGAGAGAGAGGAGGAAGCAGGCTCCCTGCCGAGCAGAGAGCCCGATGCGGGGCTTGATCCCAGGACTCCAGGATCATGACCTGAGCTGAAGGCAGAGGCTTTAACCCACTGAGCTACCCAGGCGCCCCGGTTTTAGTTTTTTTAAAGATTTTATTTAGAGATACAGCAAGAGTGAGTGAGAAAGGGAGAAAGAGAGAGAAGCAGGCTGTCCACTGAGCAGGGAACCAATCACACCTGAGCCGAGGGCACACGCTTAACTGACTGAGCCACCTAGACATCCCTAAACAGCTAACCATGTGTCTTTTCTATTCTACAGTAACTATACATTCATGAGTTCTTCTGGAAGAGGACAATGTGCATTTTTAAGCTCAACAAGAACAGCAACTATTGAGTGCTCTAAGACCTACAATTGTATCTGTGAGGAGAGAATTCATGATGTTTTCTCTGCCTACTTTGATAGGTACAAGAAGAAAAGGTGCAATGGAACCTGTCATTTGTTTGTTTGTTTGTTTCTGTGATAATTTGTGAATACTTACATACTAATGTTTTTGCTAGTAAGACTTAGTTTACTGGGGAAACAGAGATGAGTAGGAAAAGGAAGGAAATGTTCTTTTGGACTATGATTTAAGAGATTAGATGCCATCTGTCTTCTTGAGGGAGAGTGCATGCTTTTATCTTTGGAGAGGTTTCCCCTCTCTTTAATGGCCCTGAGAAATTCCCTTTCTCTCTCCTTAAACCACCCATAGAACCACTTAGACAACTCTGGTAGCCTGTTCTTTTTCTTATTAATAGCCTGGGTCTTTTCCTTATTAATAGAATAGATTGGATAAGTAATTTCAGTAGCCTCCAGGTTTGAGAGATGGCACAATTAAGAATTAAAAAATAGTTATTTTGCCTCCCTTCCCCCATCTAGATAATCATCTTGCATTAAAATGTTTTTACTTTGCTATAATTTCATTCCTCCTTAATAGTTGAAACAATAGTATAAAAACTCCCATATAGTTACTATTTGTTAATATTTTGTTCTTTCTGTGCTTTACAGTTCTCTCTCCCCTACTCCCTTGCTGTTCCATTTGATAATTAATTGTGGATTTTATGTCCCTTTGTCTAAATATTTTATAAGAACAAATACTTTGTCTTGTATAACCATGGTGGAATTATCAAAATCAGGATATTTAGCATTGATAGAGTACTGTGATTTTTTAAAAAAGATTTTATTTATTTATTTGACAAACACAGAGATCACAAGCTGGCAGAGAGGCAGGCAGAGAGAGAGAGGGAGAAGATGTGGGGCTCGATCCCAGAACCCTGAGATCATGACCTGAGCCAAAGACAGAGGCTTACCCCACTGAGCCGCCCAGGTGCCCCAAGTACTGTGATTTTGTCTATAACCCGTATTCAGATTTTGTCAACTGTCCTGATAATGTGCAGGATCATGGGATACATTTAGTTGTGATGTCACTTTCGTCTTTTTTAATCTCGGAGAATTCCTCAGGTTCCTTTGTCTTCTTGACCTTGACATTTTGTTTTGTTTTACTTTATAAGTACATATTTATTTATTTATTTAGAGAAAGTGTGAGAGGTGGGAGGGGCAGAAGTTGAGGAGAGAGAATCTCAACCAGACTCCATGCTGAGGGCAGAACCCTACCCCGGGCTCCATCTCAGGATACTGAGCCAAAACCAAGAGTTGGTCACTTAATAGGCTGAGCCACCCAGGTGCCTCCTACCCTCGACATTTTAAAAATCAACTTTATTTAGTAATTCTTTCATGCAATAAAACGCACACATTGTAAGTCGTGAGGTCAGTGGGTTTTTAGCAAATGTATACATTTCTGAAACACCATCAGGTCAAAGATACAGGACATTTCTATTGCCTATAAAAGCTCCTTTCTTCCCCCTCACTATCCACCTGGCCCCAGACAACCAGTGTTACACTTTCTGTCACTATGAATTAGTTTTGCCCCTTCTGGAATTTTGTAATCATGGACTCTTTTGTATCTGACTTCTTTTGCTCAGCATGTTTTTGAAATTAATCTGTATTCTTTCATGTGTCAGTAGTTTGTTCCTTATGTTGCTGAGTTGTATCCCATTGTACTGATATACCACAATTTGTTCATCCACCTGTGGACATTTCATGTCTTTCCTATTTTTGGCTATTGTGAAAAAACCTGTCATCAGTACTTACATGCAGGTTTCAGTGTGGACAGGTATTTTCATTTCTTTTTGTTTATTAAATACCTATGAATTTGATAGCTGAGTCCTAAAGTAAGTGCATGTTTAATTTGATAAGAAACTTCTAGTTTGTTTTCCAGAGTGATTGCAACGTTTTGCATTCCTGGTAGCAACATATGAGAGTTTTAGTTGTTCTATATCATTGCCAGTTCTTGATATTGTCTGTTTATTAAAACTTAGCCATTATGGTGTGTATGTAATGGTATCTCATTGTTTTTTAGGTTTGCATTTTCCTGAAAAGTAATGACATTGAGCACCTTCTCATGTGTTTATTGGCCATTTGTGTATTTTCTTTTGAGAAGTGTCTGTTTAGTTTTTTTGCCCATTGAAGTGTCCATTCAGTCTTTTTTACTTTTTTTAAATTTTTTAAAGAAGATTTTATTTATTTTACAGAGATATAAAGAGTGAGAGAACACAAGCAGGGGGAGCAGCAGAAGCAGGCTCCCCACTGAGCAGGGAGTCCGACACAGGGCTTGAATCCAGGACTCCAGGACTGGGGGATCTTGGCCTGAGCTGAAGGAAGATGCTTAACCAGCTGAGCCACCCAGGCACCCCTGTTCAATCTTTTTTAAAACTGGGTTTGCCTGTACCCCTGGGGATAAAAATATAAGTTTATAAAAAATAAAAAATAAAAAAAATTAAAAAAATAAAACTGGGTTTGTCTGTCTTCTTATGGAGTTGTAAATGTACCCAAATAAATAAATAAGTAAATGAAATCTTAAAAAAAAGATATAGAAAGATTTACTTCCTTTCCTTCATTTTTTCCTCTTGCTTTATGGTACTGCTTAGGGCCTCTGGTACAATGTTGGAGAGAGTGATAAGAGTCATCCTTGTCTTGTTTTCCGTGTTACAAAAAAAAGGTATTTAGTTTTTCCACTCATATGTGAGGTCTGCTGCAGGTTTTTGGAGATCTATCAGGTTGAGGAAATCCCCTTCTATTCCTGTTGATTGAGACTTTTACCATGAGTGAAAATTGAATTTTCTTATATAAATTTTCTGTATCTCTTGAGATGTTTATATAGATATTCTTTTATATTCATTAATATGATAGATGGCAGTATGATTTTTCAGTGTTAAACAAAACTTGTACTCTTTGGGTAATTCCCATGTGATCATGTTGTATTTATTATCATTTTTCATAAGTTGATAGATTTGCTTCTGTAATATTTTGTTAAAAATTGTGTATTAATGTTCGTGGTGGATATTTAATTTATTTATTTATTTAAAAAAATCATTTATTTATGAGAGAGAGCACATGTGAGCTGGGGAAGGGGCAGAGGGAGAGGATAATGGACAGAGACAGAGTTCCTGCTGAGCCAGCAGCCCAAGGCAGGGCCCCATCTCATGACTCAGAGATTATGTCCTGAGCTGAAATCACGAGTTGGATGCTTAGCTGAGCCACCCAGACCCCTAATTTGTTTAAGTATCTTTTTCTGTTTATGGTATTGGAGAAATACTGGCTTTATGTGTTCATTTGGGATCTTTCTGAATATCTGTCTATTTTGTGGGGTAGCATTTGAATTTTCACTCCTGAAGTGTTTCCTCAAATGTACTAGAGAAAGAATTGTGTCTGAAGTTTTCTTTGGGAGAGTCTGTTTCATTAGGGTTACCATTTCTTTAATAGAGGCTCTTTAGACATTCTGTTTCCTGTCCATTTTGATTATCTTTCAAGGAATTTGTTGATTTTGCTTAAATTGTCAAAGGTATAGTTTTAGTGTTTTTCACAGTTGTATTAATTTCCTAGGGTTGCCATAACAAAGTACCACAAATTCACCAGCTTAAAGCCATCACAATTTATTCTCTCACTGTTCTGGAAGACCGAAGTCCAAACCAAAGTGTCAGTATGCTTCCTCAGACTTGGGTGGAATCTTTCTTTGCTTCTTCCTGGCTTTTCACTTTGGCTATTGCTTCCTGGCATTACTTGGCTTGCAGTTGCCTATCTCACTTTCTGCCTCTGTTATCACATGGCATCCTTTATGTGTGTCTCTGTCTTTGCATACAGTTTCCTCTTCATGTAAGGGTGCCACCCATATTGGATTAGAGCTCACCTCTAATGGCCTCATCTCAACTCGACTGCATCTACAGAGACCTTATTTCCAAAAGGGTCATATTCACAGGTGCAGGGGTTAGGACTTAGCATATCTTTTCAGAGGATATAATTAAACCCATAATAATGATATTCTCCAATTATCTGTTTACTGTTTATAGGATTTATAACCCTGTCATTTTTTTCCGTGATATTGTTTATGTTTCTGATATTGTTTTATTTGTATTCTTCTATTTTGATGAGTCTAGTTAGAGATTATCAATTTTTTTCTTTTTTTTTTTTAAGTTTTATTTATTTATTTGACAGAGAGAGATCACAAGTAGGCAGAGAGAGAGAGAGAGAGGAGGAAGCAGGCTCCCGCTGAGCAGAGAGCCCGATGCGGGGCTCGATCCCAGAACCCTGGGATCATGACTGGAGTCGAAGGCAGAGGCTTTAACCCGCTGAGCCACACAGGCGCCCCAGAGATTATCAATTTTATTTATCTTGTCAAGAACCAGATTTTTGCTTCATTGATTTGCTTATGTTTGTCCATTTTTCATCTTACTTATTTCATCTTTTATCTTTTTTATTGTGTTATGTTTGTCTTTACTTCTTCTCTTTATTATTTTCTCTCTTCTATTTATTTTGAATATGACTGTTTTTATTTTCTTGCCTTCTTCAGTGAAAGCATTTTTATTTATTTACTTATTTGAGAGAAAGAAAGAAAGAAAGAAAGAGAGAGAAAGCAAGCAAGCGAGCTCGAGCTGGGGGATGGGCAGAGGGAGAAAGAGAAGCAGATTTTCTGCTTAGAGCAGAGCTTGACACAGGACTCCACCCCAGGACACTGCATTCATGACCTGAGCCAAAGTCAGACCATTAACTGACTGAACCACCCAGGTACCCCTTAAGCGAAAGCTTTTAATCCTGTTGTCACACATAGATCTTTACCTATATGAGACCTAAAAAGTTTGTAAAGGCCGAGTTAAGATGCTTTGTCATTGATCATTGTCTGAAGCTAAGGGGCCAAGTCTCACAAATGACCTCCTAAACTTTACCTAGTACAAAGGTCACAAGATGGAGGAATTGTACAGAGATGGGACAGCTGTAATGGAGATGTCCCTCAGTGCAGCTGAGTGCTAACGCCTTAGTGCACCTCACACACAGCCTCAGTTATAGGTGATCATTGCAGGGACGACGGTGCAAGGCCAGGGTTTAACACCCTGAGAGATGTGTGAAGCGGAGGCTGAGAATCTGAGAAGGAACCTAACATGTACCTTTTTTGCAAAACCCAGGTTCCGGGATTTAAGGTGGGTATTGTCCATAGGAGACAGGGATAGAAAGCTGGAGGATCGGAGAGAGGGAGAAGCCAGCGTAGTTTTAAGCCCCGTGGACCTGAGGCCGCACCTCTAGCAACAGCTACCTTACTTCTATGTTCCTGCCTCTTGTTGGACGCCTCTTCTGTGCTCCTAGGTTCTGCACAGGTGGCTCAGGGAAACCACCTCCTTTTCTCCCTAGGATAGGATAGGGGCTTCCCAGTGTTAAACTCTGAGTGTCTGTCCTTATTGATTCCTGGTTGGTTTCGGAGCATCTTTGTCTCCTCATTGAATTCCCTAGATTTAATTCCCTTTGTTTTAAATACTCAGAGACATTTCTATTTTCCTTGTGGACACTTACTAATATACATGTATCTTCTCACTTTACCACTGTAACCATCCCGTGAGACAATACATCATCCTCATTTTATAGATGAGGAAACTGAAGCTTAGTAAGATCAGTCAATTAATTAATCATGGTGTTGGGGTTTGAGCCCTGGCTGCTTGCCTCTCCTCTGACAATGATATAGCTCTGATCTTTAGCTTTAGCTCGGATATCTTTGCATTGTCTTAATAGGTCAAGAATAATGATTGAGGGGCGCCTGGGTGGCTCAGTGGGTTAAGCCGCTGCCTCCGGCTCAGGTCATGATCTCAGGGTCCTGGGATCGAGTCCCGCGTCGGGCTCTCTGCTCAGCAGGGAGCCTGCTTCCTTCTCTCTCTCTCTCTCTGCCTGCCTCTCAGTGTACTTGTAATTTCTCTCTGTCAAATAAATAAATAAAATCTTTAAAAAAAAAAAAAAAAAAAAAAAAGAATAATGATTGATAATAATAATTAGTGATAATAATGGATATGTTCCTGGGTACCAAGGCAGATGTATATGTTCTCATAGGCGTTTAAAAACAGTAGGCGCAATGCTTCCATGCAAATCATATGCTAATTACTTATAATAGGCCTTTCAGTCTATTATAGAAGCAGTAAGAACAGGTGTAGATACAAATTGAATTTGATAAAAGAAACAAAACAAAATCAGCAGTTGGACCTGATATTAAGTTCCCTGGGCAGATGCCTACTCATGATGTAAAAAGGATACAGCAGATCAACTGTGGCAGAGAGCTGTTTTCAATTTTCTCCTTTTGCCTTTATCAGCCATGTCTGTGTTCACATCTCCAAGTAGAATCTAGATTTTATTTAAAAATTAAAAAAAATTAACATATAATGTGTTATTAGCCCCAGGGGTACAGGTCTGTGAATCGTCAGACTTACAGACTTCACAGCACTCACCATAGCACATACCCTCCCCAATGTCCATAACCCAATCACCCTCTCCCTACCTAACTCCCCCCGCAACCCTCAGTTTGTTTTGTGAGATTAAGAGTCTCTTATGGTTTGTCTCCCTTCTGATCCCATCTTGTTTCATTTTTTTCTTCCCTACCCCCCAAACTCCCCACTATGCCTCTCAAATTCCTCATATCAGGGAGATCATATGATAATTGTCTTTCTCTGATTGAGTTATTTCACTCAGCCTAATATCCTCTAGTTCCATCCACATTGCAAATGGCAAGATTTCATTTCTTTTGATGGCTGCATAGTATTCCATTGTATATATATACACCACATCTTCTTTATCCATTCATCTGTTGATGAACATCTAGGCTCTTTCCATAGTTTGGCTCTTGTGGACATTGCTGCTATAAACATGTGCATGTGCCCCTTTCGATCACTACATTTGTATCTTTAGGGTGAATACCCAGTAGTGTGATTGCTGGGTCATAGGGGAGTTCTATTTTCAACTTTTTGAGGAACCTCCATATTGTTTTTCAGAGTGGTTGCACCAGCTTGCATTCCCACCCATAGTGTAGGAAGGTCCCCCTTTCTCCGCATCCTCGCCAGCATGTGTCATTTCCTGATGAATCTAGATATTTTACACCTAAATACCTAATGTAATTCATTCTCTATGTTACATGCTGGTTGTTTCACCCTTAACATGCTCTAGAATGAGTTTCATTTGGCCAGCTGTGCTTTTTCCTTTTTAGCTTCTCTGGGGAGTCAGCTCACATGGGACCTTTGTCCTGTCGCTGAGACTCCAGCCCTGTCAGCATTAACTGCCACTTTCCCACTCTGTGAAACTCCTTTGTCTCCTCTTCTGTCACTTTGGATCACATTAAGTAAATGTTTGTTCATACGAATTGCATTGGGAAGTATTTTTAAACCTTCTGTCATAATTAATGTTAATTTAAAACAGGTTTTCCTGTTTATTTCATTACTTAGTAGCAGTTTGCTTTTGTTATTGAAGCAATACAAAAACAGAACATCAGTGGCTTTTATAGGGATATCTTAAAAGAGCAGTGAGCATTTAAAAAAAGAAGAAATTTCTTTGGTTGACTATGAAGAAAATTATTTTCCAGTGGTGAAAATTATAAGCAGAAAATTGGTAGCTCTAAGACTACTTCTGAAAAATTCTTTCAGAATATTTATGATGATAAAACCGTCAGAGGACATGGGGCTCTGGAGAGTGTGTACTTGGTGTCAGGTATCCAAAATGTACTTCAAAGGTTAAAAAAAAGACATTTTTAGAGTTTATTTTTATTCAAGAAATATTAATTAAACAAACTACTGTATATAGGAAACTATGGTAAGTATAAGCTATTTAAAGTTAATATGCATGTACATCACTGCCTAATCTAGACTGAATGGCAAAGCGATTATTAATTAACAAACAAATACCCACAATAGGAAATAAATTATTAATGAGAAATGAATATTATAACTAGGGAGAGGTACAGAATGTAAATAACATCAAATACAGGGCTGCTAAAGCTTATATTTTCTTTTACTTTTTACACACTAACCCACTTGATTTCTAAATGTGCTAAGGTGAAGATTAATACACTGAAAATCAGAGACAAAAATAATGAGAAGCAACTCTTCACAGAAACATGTTTAGGGACTGGTGTAAATGTTATATTAATGTAGGACGTTTATTCCTATTTTGCATAATGTATAGCTAATGAGGAACAACACAGTGGCCATATCATGTAATGTCATGTTTGGAAGTGAGAGCAGCAAACCCTTATTCTTTAACTTTGTTTTTGTTTCCAGATGTGGTGGCAATGCTATACATATAATATAATACATATCTTATAATTTAAATATTGGACCATTATTCTTTTATTCTTTCATTGAAGGAAAAGAAAGTTTTGCTGTTTTCTACCCAATAATTGAACAAAGCTAAAACATAAGAACAGTTATCAAATGACAATATTTCATGATTTATAATCTTTCCTCTGGCAAATTAAAAGATAATTTTTCTACTTCCCGTATTCCCACAGTTTGAATCTGTAATATTCTCTAAACAGAGAATTCTCTTGTGCATTTTCTTCTTTAACTCTGTCTGCCCCAAAGTGGGAGGTGCTGTAAGAATACTCTTGTATCCTCAGTTCTTCTTGGATTCCTCTGCCATCATGCAAACATCAGGGAAAGATGAGAGCTCTGTATGGAAACTACATGCAAAATGATTACAGAGATTCCTATCTAAGTAGGCACAATTTTGACCTGATTATTTCCCATTTCCCTGTCTTTTCTTTTTTTCCTCTCTCCTTTCTTTCTTTCCTTCCTTGCTTTCATTGTCTTGTCATCTACATTATTATTTTTTCCTCCAGTTATGAGTAAAAAATATGTATTCATAGATACTTGTTTTTGACCCTATGCCCTGGGTAAAGAGAGGAGCAAGAGGCTTTTGAGAAAAATATAAACATGGGGCATCTGGGTGGCTCAGCTGATTAAGCATCTACCTTTGGCTCAGGTCATGATCCTTGAATCCCAGGATCAAACCCCAAGTTGGGCTTCCTGCTTAGCAGAGAGTCTGCCCCTCCCCTCAATCCTGCTCTGTCTGGTTCTCTCTCTCTTTCAAATAAATAAATAAATCTTAACAAAAAAAATGTAAACGTATGTAAAAATTAGAAACTTGCAGAGTGTTTCTGAAAGATCAAGATCCCCTGTCCTACTCCTGGGAATATTTTCAGTTGTTCTGTACATCAGATCTTTTCTTTCTTTTCAGCCTGTATTAGGGAAAGTGAACCCCTATCACCTCTATTTCTGACCAAACTGTGTGTGGCCCTTTCTGATAAGGTCAAAGATGTGATCAGCTACTGTTTCTAGAGATTTTATTAACATCCCTAATTCTGTCTGGTGGGAATTGATATTTGAAATTCAAGAACAGGAGGAGAAACTCAGAACAATAAAACTTTAGAGAAGAGGAGTAAACCTCCTGGAGTACAATATTTTCATGTAGAATTTTATTAAATTAAGAGGAAGTCATTAAGTAGAAGAATTTGTATTCTGGTGATGGAATAATGCTGGGTCCTCTAGAGTTTCTTTCCTTTGGAAGTGCATTTCAAAGACCAAGAAGAGTGAAGATGCACGTTTACCTTTGTTCTTTAGAAGTAGTATTTTCGTGAATGCTTTGTGTCATCCTTTCTAGTTGGCCTTTATTCTTAATTATAAACTATCATGCAGACAGGGCATGTTTTATTCTCTAGAGGCATACAGATAAACAACTCTGTGAGATTTCTTTTTTCCTTATAAGTTGAAAACTTGTTGAAGATGAGTACTTTGTATATTAGCTGAGATAAACCCATTTAAGGTAATCAAATTGTTCTTTTTTAGATATTTTAAAAACTAATGGCTCCTTCTTTTTAGTTTTGTTTATAATTATCTTCCTCAAAAAGAACATTCATTTGTTCCTTTATTCACTTGTTCAGGAGTTGCTTAACACTATGTGTAAAGCATGATACTTAGTACTGAAATGATACTGCAATTAAATCCCAGAGCTCAAACCTCAGGCACTATGTGAAAGCATATGCAGTTGGGTTATAATTAAGATGATCTGAGAACCCACAGGAAGGTTGGAATTAACTCTGCTCAGGCACAGGGAGGACTTTTTCAAAGAAATGTGGTGGGTATTAAGGAGGGCACGTATTGCATGGAGCACTGGGGGTTATATGTAAACAACGAATCTTGGAACACTACATCAAAAACTAATGATGTACAGTTATGGTGACTAACATAGCATAAAAAAAGAGAAATCCATACAGTTGTATTTACAGGATGAGTATGTGTTTTGCCAGTTGGACAAGACAGAAGAATGAATTTCACTCAGAGCAATTATAGGCCAAGTGTGAAACTCTGCACAGACCATTGCACTGCTGGAAGGTAGGATATGGGACATTGTTGGGGGAGCTGTGACTAGGGACAAACCAGCATGGTGTTCAGCTAGAGCAGACAAATACAGGGTAGTTAAATAAAGAACAGATGTGAGAATGGATAATGCAGAAAGATCAAAATGTATCTGAAGATTTCTACTGAGGCCCAAACTGTTTCTCTTTTCTTCTTTGATTCAGGTCCAGTAACTCATCCCTCTTTGCTTTTCTATTAAAGGTTTTCTTTCCTGTGCTATTCTTTGGCATCACCACTTCCCTGGACACATACCTCAGGTAGGATCCTTCTAAATGCATTGTGTTTATATCCTCAAAGGCAAAGATTTAGATTCTTTTGCTTTTAAGGTTTGTCTTTTATTCATTCATTTATTTTTATTTTTACTGATGATTGCTACAGATAAACTAGCAGAGGCTAATGATGCAAGCAGCACAGTAGAAGGTTTTTTATTTTTTTTTACTCCCTGTATTCTGTGGTATATAGTTTCTAGTTTCTTTTCTGTAAAGTAAAAAATGCCCTCTGGACCCATTACTTCTACATTATTTTGGGGGATAAGTAATAAGGAAATAAAAAATGTGTTGATGCCTGGTTAAATCTTGTGTTAGCCTTAGTCTAGCATGGCAGAGACTATTGGCCAATCCATGAGACTTTCAAAAAAAATTTTTTATTGAATATTTTATTTATGTATTTGACAGAGAGACAGTGAGAGAGGAATCACAAGTAGCGGAAGTGGGAGAAAGAGAAGCAGGCTTCCCACTGAGAGGGAGCCCGATGTAGGGCTTGATTTCAGGATCCTGAGATCATGACCTGAGCCGAAGGCAAATGCTTAACAACTGAGCCACCCAGGTGTCCCTATGAGCCTTTCCAATCACCTTTTCTCCTGCCATTCCCACAAGTTATTCCCTTTCCTGGCTCCCCTTGCAGTGAGAGTGGCCACCCAGCCTACCTTTGGCCATTGAAATGTAAGACAAAGTTCGCTAGAAGATTTCTAAAATGGCTTTCATTGCCTTTATTCTCTTTGTTTTCCTGAGTACTGACAGTAACCTGGAGCTGTAGCAGCTGTTTTGTGGCAGTGAGGTTGTCAACATGCCGAAGGAATGTTAGGAAGATTTTGAGAGCTAATGGCATTGATGATGTTTTTGAGCTGTTGGATCAGTGCTTAGTCACTCGATCTCTAGGTTTCTTTGATATCTATGTCCAGATATATGTCTAAGAACTACCTCCTGTGGTTGTCAATTTCAGCTGGTTCCTTTTCTCACAGAAGAAGGAGCACAAAGTGAATTAAAAGCATAAACTAGGTAATTTGACAAGCAGGAAAAACAGGACGGAGAAATCAGAAGAATTTTGTATTTACTATTAGAGCTATAAACTGTGTTCTTATAATCTGATATTATAATATACAGAGGATGTGCTATGCTGTAAAGCAAGATGGTTTAAGGTTAAAAACAAACCAGGGCAACACAAATGGAAAACCTTGTGATTTGTGGCTTAGAAATAAAAGGGCCTTCAACCTCTCAGGCAGCCAAAGCCACAAATTCTCCCCCTACTAATATTCTCTGACAGCTCTGCTCTTATGTATTTTAGTTCCTGGCCTGTTATTTTATTATTTTTTTTCTGATTATAGATCACATTTTGTCTTAACACCTAATGGTTTCACTCTCCTCTCCTTGACACAGCAGTATCCCTCGGATCTATAGAAGATCACAAATGGGAAATCCCAATGTAAGCTTTACTTAGAAAGGCCCTTCAAGGGAACTTTCACACAAAAGGAAGAAAATCTACTCTTATATTATTTTTTATTGACTGCTAAACCCCATATGTCATATGGGATGTAGGAATTGTTTGTAATGATTTTTTTTTTCTCGAGCCATTATGGAGGAAGTTCGTTTCCCATATTTTATCTCAATATGTTTCTCTACTATCCAGAAATGGCTGAGAAGGATATTTAGACAAAGAGAAATCTCATAACAAAAGGAAGAAAATACAATCCAGAACTTCTTTTTTTAAAAAAATTTATTTATTTTTTAAATTTCTTTTCAGTGTTCCAGAATTCACTGTTTGTGCACTACACCCAGTGCTCCATGCAATATGTGCCCTCCACAATACCCACCACCAGGCTCACCCAACCTCCCACCCCTCTCCCCTCCAAAACCCTCAGTTTCTCAGAGTCCACAGTCTCCCATGGTTTGTCTCCCCCTCCAATTTCCCCCAACTCCCTTCTCCATCTCCCCATGTCCTCCATATTATTCCTTATGCTCCGCAAATAAGCAAAAGCATATGATAATTGACTCTCTCTGCTTGACTTATTTCACTCAGCATAATCTCTTCCAGTCCCATCCATGCTGAGAAAAAAATTGGGTATTCATCCTTTCTGATGGAGGCGTAGTACTCCATAGTATATACAGGCCACATCTTTATCCATTCATCCATTGAAGGGCATCTTGGTTCTTTCCACAGTTTGGCGACTGTGGCCATTGCTGCTATGAACATTGGGGTACAGATGGCCCTTCTTTTCACTACATCTGTATCTTTGGGGCAAATGCCCAGTAGTGTAATTACAGGGTCATAGGGTAGCTCTATTTTTAATTTCTTAGGGAATCTCCACACTGTTTTCCAAAGTGGCTGCACCGACTTGCATTCCCACCAACAGTGGAAGAGGGTTCCCCTTTCTCCACATCCTCTTCAATACTTGTTGTTTCCCGTCTTGTTAATTTTGGCCATTCTAACTGGTGTAAGGTGGTTTCTCAATGTGGTTTTAATTTGAATCTCCCTGAGGGCTAGTGATGATGAACATTTTTTCATGTGTCTGTTAGCCATTTGTATGTCTTCTTTGGAGAAGTGTCTGTTCATGTCTTCTGCCCATTTTTTGACATGATTATCTGTTTTGTGTGTGTTGATTTTGAGGAGTTCTTTATAGATCTTGGATATCAGCCCTGTGTCTGTCCTGTCATTTGCGAATATTTTCTGCCATTCTGTGGGTTGTCTCTTTGTTTTGTTGACTGTTTCCTTTGATGTGCAGAAGGTTTTGATCTTGATGAAGTCCCAAAAGTTCATTTTCATTTTTGTTTCCTTTGCCTTTGTAGACATATCTTGAAAGAAGTTGCCATGGCCAATGTTGAAGAGGTTACTGCCTTGTGTTCTCCTCCAGGATTTTGATGGATTCCTGCCTCACATTGAGATCTTTTATCCATTTCGAGTTTATCTTTGTGTATGGTGTAAGAGAATGGTTGAGTTTCATTCTTCTACACATAGCTGTCCAATATTCCCAGCATGATTTATTGAAGAGACTGTCTTTTTTCCACTGTATATTTTTTCCTGCTTTGTCAAAGATTAGTTGACCATAAAGTTAAGGGTCCATATCTGGGCTCTCTACTCTGTTCCACTGGTCTAAGTGTCTGTTTTTGTGTCAGTACCATGCTGTCTTGGTGATCACAGCTTTGTAGTAAAGCTTGAAATCAGGCGACGTGATGCCCCCAGTTTTTTTCTTTTTCAACACTTCTTTAGCAATTTATTTTTTTTTACCCGAAGTTTCACAGGGATTTATTTTGAAATTACATTTTTGGCATTTATGCAAAAATAGGCAAGTGTATTAAAATACAGGGTAAAACAAATAATATATACTTTTGACTGTAGGAGAGATATAGTCAGAATCCAGAATAACAATTTAAATAGTTTGTCATAATACACAAACCCCTCAGATATTAACAGACTTTTCTGGAATCTATGCTAAAAATTAACTGCCTTGTAATGATTCCATTCTTCTTCCCTGCTCAATTGCTAGTATATACAATGACATTTCTTAGCAAAATATAATTCAG
Organism: Mustela lutreola; assembly: GCF_030435805.1. Lineage (NCBI taxonomy): Eukaryota > Metazoa > Chordata > Mammalia > Carnivora > Mustelidae > Mustela > Mustela lutreola. Next base: position 96,561,457 of record NC_081297.1, read on the forward strand.
AGGCACCGTCCAATCTGAGATCTCAGATTCTAACATGTTATGACTTTTAATATGAACACCAGTATAACCAGAATTTAAACAAATTAGGGCAAATATATTAAAACATTTATACTTTAACATCTCTGATTCCATACAAATTTTAGGATTGTTTGCTCCAGCTCTTTAAAAATGCACAATTTTTCAAATTTCGAAAAGGTGGAATTTTGATTAGAATGGCATTGAAAGTATAGATTGCTCTAGGCAGTATAGACATTTAACTATGTTTATTCTTTTGATCCATGAGCATAATCCAGAACTTCTGACAGGAAATATGATTATGCCAGCACTTATTTTTATAGAATCGTAGTGTTTGAACAGGATCTTATATGTCTAAAAGTCGCTGCTAAGTGGCAATCTACCCTGTTTGAACACCCCCTGGGGAAATTGAACTCATTTTTCTCCAAGGTAGTCAATCACAGATTTTAACTGCTCCTAGAATATTTTTCTTTATTCTGGCTCAAAAATTTTTCTTCTTGCATCTGATCCGCATAAACACAACTTCTGAGCATTTTAATGGCAAAGAAGAAATAATACTTGTTAACATGCTTCATGACTTCTAAAGCTGAGTCCAGCATCTCAGAAAACAGGTCATCATCTCTCCCTGGATCCATGAATTCATCACAGTGCAGAAAATATAGAAAAGATCGTCTTATTTTATTTGAACATAGAGTCAGTCTGTCTTTGCTATTTGAGGGTTTTTGTCATTTTGGAAGAAAAATAAATACTAATGTCAGGAATTGTGTTCAAGTGATTGTTGCCTTAGTTTAAGAAACTGCCACAGTCATCCCAGCCTTTAGCAACCCCCATCCTAGTCATTCAGCAGCTATGGACATGGGGGCCGCCCCCTCCCCCCCGCCCACACCAGTAAAAAGGTGATGCCTCACTGAAAGCTTACAAGATGGTTAGCATTCTTTTAGCAATAAAATATATATTTTTTAAGATTTTATTTATTTATTTGACAGAGACCACAAGTAAGCAGAGAGGCAGGCAGAGAGAGAGGAGGAAGCAGGCTCCCTGCTGAGCAGAGAACCTGATGTGGGGCTCGATCCCAGGACGCTGGGATCATGACCTGAGCCGAAGGCAGAGGCTTTAACCCACTGAGCCACCCAGGCGCCCCAGAAATAAAATATTTTTAAAATAAGGCGTGCACATTTTTAAAATTGACATATAATGTATTATTTGTTTCAGGGGTACAGGTGTGTGATTCATCAGTCTTACACAATTCACAGCACTCACCATAGCACATATTCTCCTCAGTGTCCACCACCCAGCTACCCCATTCCTCCTACCTTCCTCCCCTCCAGCAAGCCTCTGTTTCCTGAGATTAAGAGTGTCTTATGTTTTGTCTTCCTCTTTGGTTTCATCTTGTTTCATTTTTTCCTCCCTTCTCCTATGATCCTCTGTCTTATTTCTCAAATTCCTTGTATCAGTGAGATCATATGATAATTGTCTTTCTCTGATTAACTTCTTTCACTTAGCACAATTCCCTCCAGTTCCATTCAGGTCATTGCAAATGACAAGAGTTTTTTTTTTTTTTTAATTTATTTATTTGTCAGAGAGAGAGCATGAGAGAGCACAAGCAGGCAGAGTGTCAGGCAGAGGCAGAGGGAGAAGCAGCCTCCCTCCTGAGATAGGAGCCTGATGTAGGACTCAATCCCAGAACCCCGGGATCATGACCTGAGCCGAAGGCAGCTGCTTAACTGACTGAGCCACCCAGGCATCCCAAGAGTTCGTTTTTTTGATGGTTGCATAATATTCCGTTGTGTATATATACCACATCATCTTAATCCATTCATCTGTTGATAAACATCTAGACTCTTTCCATAGTTTGGCTATTGTGGACATTGCTGCTATAAACATTCAGGTGCACGTGCCCCTTCGGATCACTACATTAGTATCTTTGGGGTAAATACAGTAGTGCAATTTTTGGGTCATAGAGTAGCTCTATTTTCAACTTTTTGAGGAACCTCCATATTGTTTTCCAGAGTGGCTGCACCAGCTTGCATTCCCACCAAGAGTGTAGGAGGGTTCCCCTTTCTCTGCATCCTTACCAGCATCTGTCATTTCCTGACTTGTTAATTTTAGTCAATCTGACTGGTGTGAGGTGGTATCTCACTGTAGTTTTGTTTTTTATTTCCCTGATGCCAAGTGATGCTGAACACTTTTTCATATGTCTGTTGGCCATTTGGATGTCTTCTTCTTTTTTTTTTATTTTTAAGATTTTATTTATTTATTTATCAGAGAGAGCGAGCGCACAAGCAGGCAGAGGGCAGGCAGAGGCAGAGAAGTAGGCTCCCTGCTGAACAAGGAGCCTGATGTGGCACTTGATCCCAGAACCCTGGGATCATGACTCGAGTCGAGGGCAGCGGCTTAACCGACTGAGCCACCCAGGCATCCCTGGATGTCTTCTTTGCAGAAATGTCCGTTTGTGTCTTCTAGCCATTTCTTGATTGGATTATTTATTTTTTGGGTGTTGAGTTTGATAAATTCTTTATAGATTTTGGATATTAGGCCTTTATCTGTTTGTTACTTGCAAATATGTTCTCCCATTCTGTTAATTGTCTATTGGTTTTGTTGACTGCTTCCTTTGCTGTGCAAAAGGTTTTTATCTTGATGAAGTCACAATAGCTGATTTTTGCCCTTGTTTCCCTTGCCTTTGATGATGTTTCTAGGAAGAAACAAGAAGCTGCTGCAGCTGAGGTCAGAGAGGTTGCTGCCTGTGTTCTCTTCAAGGATTTTGATGGATTCCTGTCTCACACTGAGGTCTTTCATCCATTTTGAGTCTATTTTTGTGTGTGGTGTCAGGAAATGGCCCAGTTTCATTCTTCCGTCTATGGCTGTCCAATTTTCCCAACACCATTTATTGAAGATACTGTCTTTTTTCCATTGGACATTCATTGCTGCTATGTCGAAGATTAGTTGACTATAGAGTTGAGGGGCCTTTTTTTGGGCTCTCAATTCTGTTTCATTGATCTATGTGTCTGTTTTTGTGCCAGTACCATACTGTCTTGATGATTACAGCTTTGTAATAAAGCTTAAAGTCTGGAATTGTGATGCCACCAACTTTGGTTTTCTTTTTCAACATTCCTCTGGCTATTTGGGGTCTTTTCTTGTTCCATATAAATTTTAGGATTTTCATTCCATTTCTTTGAAAAACATTGATGGTATTTTGATAGGGACTGCATTAAATGTGTAGATTGCTGTAGGTACTATAGACATTTTCACAATATTTGTTCTTCCAATCCATGAGCATGGAACGTTTTTCCATTTCTTTATGTCTTCCTCAATTTCTTTCATGAGTTTTCTGTGTACAGATTCTTTGCCTCTTTGGTTAGATTTATTCCTAGGTATCTTATGGTTTTGGGTGTAATTGTAAATGGGATCAACTCCTTAATTTCTCTTTCTTTTGTCTTGTTGTTGGTATATACAAATGCAAATAATTACTGTGCATTGATTGTATACCCTAACAATTTACTTAATTCCTGTATGAGTTCTAGCAGTTTTGGGGTGGAGTCTTTTGGGTTTTTCATTGGAGTCTTTTGGAGTCATCTGCAGAGAGTGAGAGTCTGACTTCTTCTTTGCTGATTCAGATGCCTTTTATTTCTTTTTGTTGTCTGATTGCCGAGAATAGGAATTCTAGTACTATATTGAATAGCAGTGGTGATAGTGGACAGGCTTGTCATGTTCCTGACCTTAGGAGCGAAGTTCTCAGTTTCTCCCCATTGAGAACTGTTGGGCTTTTCATAGATGGCTTTTAGGATATTGAGGTGTGTACCCTCTATCCCTACACTGTGAATAGTTTTGATCAAGAAAGGATGCTGTACTTTGTCAAATGCTTTTTCTGCATCTATCAAGAGTATCATATGGTTCTTATTCTTGTTAATGTATTGTATCACATTGATTGATTTGTGGATATTGAACAAATCTTACAGCCCAGGAATAAATTCCACTTGGTTGTGATTACCAATCCTTTTAATGTACTGTTGGCTCCTATTGGCTAGTATTTTGGTGAGAATTTTTGCACCCATGTTCATCAGGGATGTTGGTTTGTAATTCTCCTGTTTGATGGGGTCTTTGTCTCATTTTGTGATCAAGGTAATTCTGGCCCCATAGACTGACTTTGGAAGTTTTCCTCTCATTTCTATTTTTTCAGAACAGTTTCAGGAGAATAGGTATTAGTTCTTCTTTAAATGTTTGGTAAAATTCTCCTGGAAAGCCATCTGGCACTGGGCTCTTGTTTGTTGGGAGATTTTTGATTACTCCTTCAATTTCCTTGCTGTTTATGGGTCTGTTCCGGTTTTCTATTTCTTCCTGGCTCAGTTTTGGTAGTTTGTATGACTCTAGGAATGCATCCATTTCTTCCAGATTGTCTCATTTGCTGGCATATAGTTGCTCATAATATGTTCTTATAATTGTTCTTTGGTGTTGGTTGTAATCTCTCATCTTTCTTTCACGATTTTATTAATTTGGATCCTTTCACTTTTCTTTTTGGTAAGTTTGACTGGGGGTTTATCAATCTTATTAATTCTTTCAAAGAAACAGCTCCTAGTTTCATTGCTCTGTTCTACTGTTCTTTTGGTTTCTATTTCATTGATTTCTCCTCTTATCTTTATTATCTCTCCTCCTGCTGGGTTTAGGCTTTCTTTGCTGTTCTTTCTCCAGCTCCTTTAGGTGTAGGGTTAGGTTGTGAATTTGAGACCTTTCTTTTTTCTTGAGAAAGGCTTGTGTTGCTATATACTTTCCTTTCAGGACTGCCTTTGGTGTGTCCCAAATATTTTGAACAGTTGTGTTTTCATTTAATTTGTTTCCATTAATTTTTTTCAATTCTTACTGAATCTTCTGGTTGACCCATTCATTCTCTAGTAGGATGCTCTTTAGTCTCCATGTATTTGAGTTCTTTCCAGCTTTCCTCTTGTGATTGAGTTCTAGCTTCAGAGAGCTGTGGTCTGAAAATATGTAGGGAATGATCCCAATCTTTTGGTACCGGGTGAGACCTGATTTGTGACCCAGGATGTGATCTATTCTGGAGAATGTTCCCTGTGCACTAGAGAAGAATGTGTATTGTGTTGCTTTGGGATGGGATGTTCTGAACATATCTGTGAAGTCCCTTTCATCCAGTGTGTCATTTAAAGCCTTTATTTCCTTGTTGATCTTTTGCTTAGATGATGTGTCCATTTCAGTGAGGGGGTGTTAAAGTCCCCTACTATTATTGTATTATTGTTGATGTTTTTCCTTGATTTTGTTATTAATTGATTTATATAATTGACTGCTCCCATGTTAGGGGCATAGATATTTAAAATTGTTGGATCTTCCTGTTGAATAAGACCTTTAAGTGTGATATAGTGTCCTTCCTCCTCTCTTATTATAGTCTTTGGTTTAAAATCTAATTTATCTGATATAAGGATTGCTACCCCAGCTTTCTTTTGATGTCCATTAGCATGGTAAATGGTTTTCCACCCCCTCACTTTAAATCTGGAGGTGTCTTTGGATCTAAAATGAGTCTCCTGTAGACAGCATTTCAATAGGTCTTATTTTTTTAAATCCATTCTGATACCCTGTGTCTTTTGATTGGGGGTTGTAGCCTGTATACATTGAGGGCAGCTATTGAAAGATATGAATTTAGTGCCATTGTGTTGCCTGTGAGGTTACTATTACTCTGTTCCTTTCTGGTGTATGTCACTTCTAGACTCTCTCTTTGCTTAGAGGACCCCTTTTAATATTTCCTGTAGGGCTGGTTTGGTATTTACAAATTCTTTAAGTTTTTGTTTGTCCTGGAAGGTTTTTGTTTTTGTTTTTGTTTTTTTAATCCTTACTTCTATTTTCAATGATAGCCTAGCTGGATATAGTATTCTTGGCTGCATATTTTTCTTATTTAGTGCTCTGAATATATCATGCTCATTCTTTCTGGTCTTTAAGGTCTCTGTGGATACGTCTACTGCCAGTCTAATATTTCTTCCTTTGTAGGTTATAGACCTCTTGTCCTGGGCTGTTTTCAGGATTTTCTCTTTGTCTCTGAGACTTTAGGTTTTACTATTAGATGGTGGGGTGTTGGCCTGTTTTTATTGATTTTCAGGGGTTTCTCTGTGCCTCCTGGATTTTTTTTTTTTAAGATTTTATTTATTTATTTGACAGAGAGAAATCACAAGTAGGCAGAGAGGCAGGCAGAGAGAGAGAGAGGAGGAAGCAGGCTCCCTGCTGAGCAGAGAGCCCGACGCGGCACTCGATCCCAGGACCCTGAGATCATGACCCGAGCCGAAGGCAGCGGCTTAACCACTGAGCCACCCAGGCGCCCTGCCTTCTGGATTTTGAGGCTTGTTCCCTTTGCCAAATTAGGGAAACTCTCTGCCATAATTTGCTCCAATATACCTTCTGCCCCTCTGTCTTTCTTCTTCTTCTGGGGTCCTAATTATTCTAGTATTGTTCCATCTTATGGTGTCAGTTATCTCTCGAATTCTCCCCTGCAGTCCAGTAGTTGTTTACCTCTGTTTTTCTCAGTTTCGGTATTCTCCATCTTTTGTTCTTCTGTATCACTAATTCTCTCTTCTGCCTAATTTATCCTAGCAGTAAGAGCCTCCATTTTTTTTATTTTACCTCATTAATAGCCTGTTTTATTTTGACTTGGTTAGATTTTACTTCTTTTATTTCTCCAGAAAGGATTCTCTAGTATCTTCTATGCTTTTTTCAAGCCCAGCTAGAATCTTTATAATTGTCATTCTGAACTCTAGTTTTGACATCTTACTAATGTATATATTGATTAGGTCTCTGGCAGTCGGTACTGTCTCTTGTTCTTTTTTTTGAGATGAGTTTCCGTTTTGTCATTTTGTCCAGAGAAGAACAGATGAATGAGAGAACAAAATGCTAAAATGTTAGCAACAACCACAGAAAAAATATACATTAACCAAATTGGAAGAGACCTGAAACTGGGTGGAAAAGAAATGGAGGGGGAAGAAAAAAAGAGAGAAGAAAGAGAGAAAAAAGAATATGGTCAGGCCAGTGAATAGAATAGTACCACACCCTAGATTTGGGATATATTTTGGTCAGTTAGATGAAACTGTCTCTCAAAATTTTAGAGAAAGAAAAACTTTATACACACACACACACACACACACACACACAAATAAGGGTAAATACAATGAAGGGATGGAACATGACTGTAAAGATGAAATTTAAAAAATAGTCTAAAAAAGGACTTGATAAGTTCATTGAGAAAAAGAGAGGACTAAAATTAAAAAAAAAAAAGGAGATAATATGATCAGGCAGAAGACTAGAACAATGCCATACACCAGATTTTGGTTATATTTTCATCTGTTAGAAGGAATTGTATCACAAAATTTTGAAGAAAGATATATATATATATATATATATATATATATATATATATACACACACACACACATAAAATGAAGGGATAGAACATGATGTTAAAATGAAAATTAAAAAAGATTTTAAAAAAGGAATTGATAAAGTGTGGTTGAAAAAGGAAAGAAGAAAAATTAAAAAATAATAAAACAGAAAGAAAATTAGAAAAAAAATTAATTCCAAAAGTCTAAAGTATCATGGGAAAGAAGCCATGAATTCTATGTGCTGTATTCCCGTAGCTCTGAAGTTTTTCAATTCTCATTGATCAGAGAGCTTGGTCTTGGCTGGATATTCTTGCTGATCTTCTGGGGGAAGGGCCTGTTGCAGTGATTCTCAAATGTCCTTGCCCAAGGCAGAATTGCACTACCCTTGCAAGAGGCCAGGCTAAGTAATCTTCTTGGGAGCTTTTGTTCCCTGAACACTTTCCATACTGCTTTGGAGGACAGGAATGAAAATGGCAGCCTCCCAATTTCTGGCCCTGTGAGAGCTTAGAGCTCATGTCCCCACTCCTCAGTGCACCCTCAGAGAAAAACAGTCAATCCCTCCTGTCTCCTGGTCTCCAGCCGTGCTTTGTGCTCACCTGGCCTGTGACTAAGCATTTCTATCTCTGGTGCATGGCTCCCTTTGGAGTCTCCAAACCCAGCAGATTCCTGCAGCGTGCTTCCGTGCCACTCCTCCTGGAGGAGGAAGGTGAGTATCCCCGGGTCTGCCACTTGTGATGTCCCTGCTCGAAGAGCAGTGGTACGACTGTGCCAGGGATCATGGTTTAAGGTAACTCTGAGCTAAGAGTCCCTCCTTGGCTCAGTCTTTGCAGTCAGCTTCCCAGCTCTGATACCTGGGAGCTCTGCCACACTCAGTCACCCCCAGTCTTTCTGTGACTCTGACTATGACCACACTGTCCCAGTGAGGGTTCCACTCCCTGCTTAGCCACTGGAGTGATGTCCCTCTGTGGAGTAGACTTCTAAATGCTGTGTGGCTTTATCACTTGCTGGGAGCCAGCTGATGGAGGCTCCCTCCCACAATGGTCTATCTTCCCTTGTATCATCTCGGATTCACTTCTCTGTACATCCTACCTTCGAGAAAGTGGTCACTTTTCTTGGTACGCACATTTTTTTTAGAATACATAATGCCATTACACACTTAAAAGATTACAGTATAGTGTAAACATGATTTTCTAGGCATTGGGAAATCAAAATATTCATTTACTCACCCTATTATTGAGGTGGTCTGGAACTGAACTTGCAATATCTCTGAAATATGCCTGTACCTAATTTGTATTAGTGTAACACATGATATCAGTATATAATAATAATAGGATAATGTATAATGAAATGTTGGCTAATTTATTTGTTTTTAAAGATTTTATTTATTTATTTGATAGAGATTACAAGTAGTCAGAGAGGCAGGCAGGGAGAGAAGAGGAAGCAGGCTCCCCACTGAGCTGAGAGCCCAATGCTGAGCTTGATCCCAGGACCCTGAGATCATGACCTGAGCCGAAGGCAGAGGCTTTAACCCACTGAGCCACCCACGTGCCCTGGCTAAGTTATATTTAAAACACATTATTTATAGTAAAGATTTTAGGTTATAAAAATCCAAAGCCTTTGTAAAGGTAATAATTTAAAATGTACTATTTTGGGGATTCCTGGGTGGCTCAGTCACTTAAATGTCTGCCTTTGGCTTAGGTCATGATCTCATAGTCTTGGGATAGAGCCTCACCTCAGGCTCTCTGCTCATCCAGGAGCCTGCTTCTCCCTCTGTCTGCTCTGCCTGCCCTCCCCTTGCTTGTGCTGTCTCTGACAAATAAATTAATATGGACTTTAAAAAAAATAAATTAAAATGTGCCACTTTTGAAAGAACTGAAATTTAACCCGAAAACAATAAGGAAATTAATGGTCTGTAGTTTCAGTTAGATCACAGTGGGAAAAGCAAACAGGTCCCAAACTCTGACTAAACAGCAGTTGTTTGACAAAACATTTTCTGAAATATTTTGCCTTTTGGTGTAAGGATATCACTGTAAGCCCAGGAAGGTACAAAGGATGTAGTAAGACACCAATAGGAATGTACAATTATAGCCTTAGAGAAGTATAAAAAAATTATAGGACTAACAAAATAAAGGTTAAAAACTACTCTTATGTTTTAAGTTGAGTTTAAGTATAAGAATAGCAATAAGTTTTGAAGTAATCTTATTTCTGGTGTTTGCTGCTTTAAGGATTTGGGGTGTTCAAAAGACACTCTCTAATCACATTTTAAATTTTGTATAGGATTTGAGCAATTTAGTTGAAATTAATGTTGAAATGTTTAAGCAGGCTTCAGATTCCCTTTATTAGTGAATTAGCTATTTCTTTGTAATGAATTACCCTACAGCTGATCTCACAGTTTTTGTGCATCAGCAGCTAGGTATGGCTCCCCTGGGTTCCTCTGACTCATGATTTCTCACAAAGCTGCCTTCAAGGCATGGGCCACAGTTGGGGACCTCAACTCCAAGCTTCAGGAGGAAGGATCTGCTTCAGAGCTCATTCACTGTGGCTGTTGGCTGGCCCCAGGGCCTCAGTGGCTATTGCCTCAGACTTCAATTTCTTCCTCCATGGATTCCTTCATAGGTCTTAACATCATAGCTGTTTGTTTCTTGTGGGTGTGGGGGAAGATGGTGGAGAGATATAGAAACCAGTTCACACTTCAAGAAAAGATTTAGGCAATGGCATGAACACCAGGAGGTATGGGAGATAATTGGAAGCCATTTTCAACAATTCAAATTATGAATATTAGCAAATATTATTTTTCATTGGCAAAAGCCTGTGGTCAAGTTTGTAATGGTCATTTTGTTTTCTGATTTGTAATTTGATTAAACCATCAAATCCTTGAGGTCGTGTACTGTGACTCACCTCTTCTTCAGCGCTTGATATAGTAGCCACCATGTGAGAAGTGCTCCAGAAATTCAGGCTGGATTTTATTTAAGTTATTTGGTTACTGATCACTTAAATTAAATTATAATTAAATGATTATAATAATGATAATTAAAAGAATCTGAATAACAAGAGTGCTTTCTGAAAGCTTATAAGACTTGTGATATCTGAGGAGGAGTCAAGATGGCAGAGAAGTAGCAGGCTGAGACTACTTCAGGTAGCAGGAAATCAGCTAGATAGCTTATCACCTACAAATCCAATGGGAGATCAAAGAGAAGAAGAACAGCAATTCTAGAAACAGAAAATCAACCACTTTCTGAAAGGTAGGACTGGCAGAGAAGTGAATCCAAAGCAACAGGAAGACAGACCACAAGGGGAGGGGCCAGCTCCTGGCAAGTGGCAGAGTAATGGAGCACAAAATCAGGACTTTTAAAAGTCTGTTCCGCTGAGGGATATCACTCCAGAGGCTAAACCGGGGAGAAGCTCACATGGGGTCAGTGTGGCCTCAGGTCCCACAGGGTCACAGAAGGATCCGGGGTGTCTGAGTGTCGCAGAGCTTGCAGGTATTAGAATGGGGAAGCCGGCTACAGAACTAGAGCCAAGGAGTGAGCTCTCAGCTTGGGGTTACCTTGAACTGGTTGCAAGCTCGGTAAGCTTGGAGCACGGCCGGAGGCCAGGGAGATGGAAGTAAATGGGCGCTGTTCTCTGAGGGTGCACTAAAGAGTGGGGACCCGGGCTCTCGGCTCCTCTGGGCCAGAGACCAGGAGGCCACCATTTTCATTCCCGTCCTACAGAACTCTACGGAAAGCCCTCAGGGGACAAAAGCTCCCGAAAGCAAACCCAGCGGATTACTCAGCCCGGCCCCTGATAAGGGCGGTGCAATTCCACCTGGGGCAAAGACACTTGTGAATCACTATAACAGGCCACTCCCCCAGAAGATCAACAAGAAATCCAGCCAGGACCAAGTTCACCTACTAAGGAGTGCAGTTTCAATACTAAGGAGAGTGGCGGAATTCCAGAGGAGGAGAAAGCAAAGCACGGAACTCATGGCTTTCTCCCCATGATTCTTTAGTCTTGCAGTTAATTTAATTTTTTCTTCTTTTGCATTTCTTTTTCTCTTCTTCTGCTAAATTTTTTTAACTTTTACCCTTTTCTTTTTTAACGATTTTTAAACTAGTTTATCTAATATATATATATATTTAAAAAATATATTTAGATATATATAAAAGAAATATATATATATTTCTTTTTTATATTTTTTCTTTATTCGTTTTCTTTTTTTAATTGTTTCCTTTTTTTTCCTTTCTGAACCTCTTTTTACCCCCTTTCTCCTCCCTCACAAATTGGGATCTCTTCTGACTTGGTTAAAACATATTTTCTTGGGGTTGTTGCCACCCTTTTAGTATTTTATTTGCTCTTTCATATACTCTTATCTGGACAAAAAGACAAGGCGGAAAAATTCACCACAAAAAAAAAAAAAAAAAAAAAAAAAAGAACAAGAGGCAATACCAAAGGCTAGGGACCTAATCAATACAGACATTGATAATATGTCAGATCTAGAGTTCAGAATGACGATTCTCAAGGTTCTAGCTGGGCTCGAAAAAAGCATGGAAGATATTAGGGAAACCCTCTAGAGAAATATAAAAGCCCTTTCTGGAGAAATAAAAGAACTAAAATCTAACCAAATTGAAATAAAAAAAGCTATTAATGAGGTACAATAAAAAATGGAGGCTCTTACTGCTAGGATAAATGAGGCAGAAGAAAGAATTAGTGATATAGAAGACGAAATGACAGAGAATAAAGAAGCTGAGCAAAAGAGGGACAAACACTTACTGGACCATGAGGGGAGAATTTGAGAGATAAGTGACACCATAAGACGAAACAACATTAGAATAATTGGGATTCCAGAAGAAGAAAGACAGAGGGGAGCAGAAGGTATATTGGAGAGAATTATTGAAGAGAATTTCCCTAATATGGCAAAGGGAACAAGCATCAAAATTCAGAAGGTGCAGAGAACCCCCCCTCAAAATCAACAAGAATAGATCCACACCCCGTCACATAATAGTAAAATTTACAAGTCTTAGTGACAAAGAGAAAATCCTGAAAGCAGCCTGGGAAAAGACTTCTGTAACATACAATGGTAAAAACATTAGATTGGCAGCAGACTTATTCACAGAGACCTGGCAGGCCAGAAAGAGCTGGCATGATATATTCAGAGCACTAAAGGAGAAAAACATGCAGCCAAGAATACTATATCCAGCTAGGCTATCATTGAAAATAGAAGGAGAGATAAAAAGCTTCCAGGACAAACAAAAATTGAAAGAATTTGCAAACACCAAACCAACTCTATGGGAAATATTGAAAGGGGTCCTCTAAGCAAGGAGAGAGCCTAAAAGTAGTAGATCAGAAAGGAACAGAGACAATATACAATAACAGTCACCTTACAGGCAATACAATGGCAATAAATCATATCTCTCAATAGTTACCCTGAATGTTAATGGGCTAAATGCCCCAATCAAAAGACACAGGGTATCAGAATGGATAAAATAACAAAACCCATCTATATGTTGCCTACAAGAAACTCATTTTAAACCCGAAGATACCTCCAGATTTAAACTGAGGGAGTGGAAAAGAATTTACCATGCTAATGGACATCAGAAGAAAGCAGGAGTGGCAATCCTTATATCAAATCAATTAGATTTTAAGCCAAAGACTATAATAAGAGATGAGAAAGGACACAATATCATACTCAAAGGATCTGTACAACAAGAAGATCTAACAATTTTAAATATCTATGCCCCTAACATGGGAGCAGCCAACTATATAAACCAATTAATAACAAAATCAAAGAAATACATCGACAATAATACAATAATAGTAGGGGACTTTAACACTCCCCTCACAGAAATGGACAGATCATCTAAGCAAAAGATCAACAAGGAAATAAAGGCCTTAACTGACATACTGGACCAGATGGACATCACAGATATATTCAGAACATTTCATCCCAAAGCAACAGAATACACATTCTTCTCTGGTGCACATGGAACATTCTCTGGAATAGATCATATTCGGTCCTAAATCAGGCCTCAACTGGTATCAAAAGATTGGGATCATTCCCTGCATATTTTCAGGCCACAATGCTCTGAAACTAGAACTCAATCACAAGAGGAAATTTGGAAAGAACCCAAATACATGGAGACTAAAGAGCATCCTACTAAAGAATGAATGGGTCAACCAGGAAATTAAAGAAGAATTGAAAAAATTCATGGAAATAAATGATAATGAAAACACAATGGTTCAAAATCTGTGGGGCACAGCAAAGACAGTCCTGATTGGAAAATATATAGTGGTACAAGCTTTTCTCAAGAGACAAGAAAGGTCTCAAGTATACAACCTAACCCTACACCTAAAGGAGCTTGAGAAAGAACAAGAAAGAAACCCTAAACCCAGCAGGAGAAGAGAAATCATAACAATCAGAGCAGAAATCAAAAAATAGAAACAAACAAACAAACAAAAAACAATAGAGCAAATCAACGAAACTAGGAGCTGGTTCTTTAAAAGAATTAATAAGATTGATAAACACCTGGTCAGACTTATCAAAAAGAAAAGAGAAAGGACCCAAATAAACAAAATCATGAATGAAAGAGGAGAGATCACAACTAACACCATAGAAATACAAACAATTATAAGAACATACTATGAGCAACTCTATGCCAACAAATCTGAGAATCTGGAAGAAATGGTTGCATTTCTAGAGACATATAAACTACCACAACTGAACCAGGAAGATATAGAAAACCTAAACAGACCCATAACCAATAAGGAGATTGAAACAGTCATCAAAAATCTCCAAACAAAAGCCCAGGGCCAGATGGCTTCCCATGGGAATTCTACCAAACATTTAAAGAACAATTAATTCATATTCTCCTGAAAGTGTTCCAAAAAATAGAAATGGAAGGAAAACTTCCAAATTCATTTTATGAGGCCAGCATCACCTTGATCCCAAAACAAGACAACGATCCCATCAAAAAAGAGAACTACAACCAATATCCTTGATGAACACAGATGCAAAAATTCTCACCAAAATACTAGCCAATAGGATTCAACAGTACATTAAAAGGATTACTCACCACGACCAAGCGGGATTTATTCCAGGGCTGCAAGATTGGTTCAACATCCACAAATCAATCAATGTGATGCAACATATTAATAAAAGAAAGAACAAGAACCATATGATACTCTCAATAGATGCTGAAAAAGCATTTGACAAAGTACAGCATCCCATCCTGATCAAAACTCTTCAAAGTGTAGGGATAGAGGGCACATACCTCAATATCATCAAAGCCATCTATGAAAAACCCACTTCAAATATCATTCCCAATGGGGAAAAACTGAAAGCTTTTCTGCTAAGTTCAGGAACATGGCAGGGATGTCCATTATCACCACTGCTATTCAACATAGTACTAGAAGTCCTAGCGTCAGCAATCAGACAACAAAAGGAAATTAAAGGCATCCAAATCAGCAAAGAAGAAGTCAAACTATCACTCTTTGCAGATGATATGATACTCTATGTGGAAAACCCAAAAGGCTTAACTCCAAAACTCCTAGAACTTGTACAGGAATTCAGTAAAGTGTCAGGATATAGAATCAATGCACAGAAATCAGTTGCATTTCTCTACACCAACAACAAGACAGAAGAAAGGGAAATTAAGGAGTCAATCCCATTTACAATTGCACCCCACACTATAAGATACCTAGGAATAAACCTAACCAAAGAAGCAAAGAATCTATACCCAGAAAACTATAAAGTACTCATGAAAGAAATTGAGGAAGACACAAAGAAATGGAGAAATGTTCCATGCTCATGGATTGGAAAAATAAATACTGTGAAAATGTCTATGCTACCTAAAGCGATGTACACATTTAATGCAATTCCTATCAAAGTACCATCCATTTTCTTCAAAGAAATAGAACAAATAATTCTAAAAATTATATGGAACCAGAAAAGTCCTCGAATAGCCAAAGGAATATTGAAAAAGAAAGCCAAAGCTGGTGGCATCACAATTCCGGACTTCAAGCTCTATTACAAAGCTGTCATCATCAAGACAGCATGGTACCGGCACAAAAACAGACACATAGATCAATGGAACAGAATAGAGAGCCCAGAAATAGACCCTCAACTCTATGGTAAACTAATCTTTGACAAAGCAGGAAAGAATGTCCAATGGAAAAAAGACAGGCTCTTCAATAAATGGTGTTGGGAAAATTGGACAGCCACATGTAGAAAAATGAAATTGGACCACTTCCTTACACCACACACAAAAATAGACTCAAAATGGATGAAGGACCTCAATGTGAGAAAGCAATCCATCAAAATCCTTGAGAACACAGCCAGCAACCTCTTCAACATCAGCCGCAGAAACATGTTCCTAGGAACATCGCTAAAGGCAAAGGCAAAAATCAAGGGCAAAAGCAAGAAGCAAGGGCAAAAATGAACTATTGGGATTTCATCACGATCAAAACTTTTGCACAGCAAAGGAAACAGTGAACAAAATCAAAAGACAACTGACAGAATGGGAGAAGATATTTGCAAACGACATATCAGGTAAAGGGCTAATGTCCAAAATTTGTAAAGAACTTAGCAAACTCAACACCTAAGGAAGAAATAATCCAATCAAGAAATGGGCAGAAGACATGAACAGACATTTCTGCAAAGAAGACATCCAGATGCCAACAGACACATGAAAAAGTGCTCCATATCACTCAGCATCAGGGAAATACAAATCAAAGCCACAATGAGATACCACTTCACACCAGTCAGAATGGCTAAAAATAACAAGTCAGGAAATGACAGATGCTGGTGAGGATGCGTAGAAAGGGGAGCCCTCCTACACTGTTGGTGGGAATGCAAGCTGGTGCAACCACTCTGGAAAACAGCATGGAGGTTCCTCAAAATGTTGAAAATGAAACTACTCTATGACCCAGCAATTGTGCTACTGGGTATTTACCCTAAAGAACAAACGTTGATCTGAAGGGGCACGTGCACACAAATGTTTATAGCAGGAATATCTACAGTAGCCAAACTATGGAAAGAACCTAGATGTCCATCAACAGATGAATGGATAAAGAAGATGTGGTATATATACACAATGGAATACTATGCAGCCATCAAAAGAAATGAAATCTTGACATTTGCCACGACGTGGATAGAACTAGAGGGTATCATGCTTAGCAAAATAAGTCAATCAGAGAAAGAGAACTATCATATGATCTCCCTGATATGAGGAAGTGGAGATGCAACATGGGAGGTTAAGTGGGTAGGAGAAGAATAAATGAAACAAGATGGGATTGGGAGGGAGAGAAACCATAAGTGACTCTTAATCTCACAAAACAAACTGAGGGTTGCTGGGGGGGCAGGGGGTGGCGACAAGGGGGATGGGGTTATGGACATTGGGGAGGGTATGTGCTATGGTGAGTGCTGTGAAGTGTTTAAACCTGGCGACTCACAGACCTGTACCCCTGGGGATAAAAATATATTATATGTTTATAAAAATTAAAAATAAAAAAATACTTGTGATATGTGCTGCCACTTTATAAATTTAATTCGGCTTACTACTCTAATCAAAGGATCTTTTTCATTTCTGATGTTGTAATCTTGCATCATGACCACCAGATGGCACCACCACACAGACCTAGCTCTAAAATCAAGGCACTTAAATTTAGAGAAGTCTTTCATCTAAGAATGAAGTAACATCTATTCTCATAAACTGCCATTGGGAACGTTAGTAGACCCTTAATGCAAATAAACTTAGCAAAATATATTTTATTTTATTTATTTTTTAAAAAAAGATTTTATTTATTTATTTGACAGAGACATAGGGAGAGAAGGAACACAAGCAGGGGGAGTGGGAGAGGGAAAAGCAGGCTCCCCGCTGAGTAGAGCGCCCAGTATGGGGCATGATCCCAGTACCCTGGGATCATGACATGAGCCAAAGGCAGATGCTTAATGGCTGAGCCACTCAGGTGCCCCAGCGAAATATAGTATAGTATTAAAAAATGGTAGTACTTTTTTCTTTTTTCTCAACACAGCACCAACACACAGTGCTGATAGGACTGTTTCTTTCTTACTTTTTTTTTTTTTTAATTAAATTTATTTATTTTCAGCATAACAGTATTCATTATTTTTTCACCACACCCAGTGCTCCATGCAATCCGTGCCCTCTCTAATACCCACCACCTGGTACCCCAACCTCCCACCCCCCTGCCACTTCAAACCCCTCAGATTGTTTTTCAGAGTCCATAGTCTCTCATGATTTACCTCCCCTTCCAATTTCCCCCAACTCCCTTCTTCTCTCTAACTCCCCATGTCCTCCATGCTATTTGTTATGCTCCACAAATAAGTGAAACCATATAATAATTGACTCTCTCTGCTTGACTTATTTCACTTAGCATAATCTCTTCCAGTCCCATCCATGTTGCTACAAAAGTTGGGCATTATTCATCCTTTTTGATGGAGGCATAATACTTCATAGTGTATATGGACCACATCTTCCTTATCCATTCATCCATTGAAAGGCTTTTTGAGCTAATGATTCTACTTCTAGAAATCTGTCTTCAGAAAATTATATATGTGAACCAAATGCTACACACTTAGATTTTTATCCCAGCATTATTTGAATTGCCAAATAACAGGGAAAAAATCTCATGTCCAACAACAGTGGGAGGGTTGATATATATGATACAACCTTCCAATTGAAAAATATGAAAACCTGAAGATTATTTTTATGAAGTATTCAATGATATGACAAATGCTTTTGACATAATAGTAATTGAAAAAATTGGTTTGCAAAATACTGTGTGATCCCTATCATGTATAAAATATACATGGAAAATATGGAAAAGAAATGTATCAAAACGTATATTATCAGGGACACCTCGGTGGCTCAGTGGATTTAGCCTCTGCCTTCGGCTCAGTTCATGATCTCAGGGGATCAAGCCCTGCATTGGGCTCCCTCCTAAGCAGAGAGCCTGCTTCTCTCTCTCCCTCTGCCTGTTGCTCTGCCTACTTGTGATCTCTCTGTGTCAAATTAAAAAAATATATATATATATATAAAATCAGGCAATTTAAAGGTTTTTTTTCCTTCATATTTTCCTTATTGCCCCAATTTTTAACAATGACTACCTAGAAATAATATTACATATTATCAAGAAGAAGAACTCAAGTGTGAGGACAACAAAACAATGGAATGGAAGTTTTTTTTCACTTATCATAACTTAAAATTCTTTGTCCTCTACTATGTTAAACCATAAAAATATTTACTTGTTCAGTAATTATCTGGTGTTTTTATATGCCAGCTATCGCACTGTGTGCTCGTTATACAAAAATGAGTATATCACAATTTCTGCCTTTAGTGAACATATGGTCAACTCAGAGAGAGAGAAAGAGAGGGAGAGAGAAGCAGATATTCTGTAAGGAAAGGTGACAGATGCAAAAAAACCCAATAATGATATAGTATATTTTTCATAGTTTCAATTCTCCCAAATTGAACTGTCAAATGTTCTATTTATGAATGTGACACAGTGAACTTTGTACATATTTTTCATTGACTAAAGATTTCTAAGAGTAGACATGAGTGAATAATACTTGCAAGTATTTATCTTCTGGAAAAGATATTAACTATCTGTGAGAAAGAGATTATTGGCACTGTAATTCAGGTAGATTACAATACAGAACACCGTTACTAAAAATTCTTGGTTTGAGTTTACCAACATTTGGATTGTGGGACTGTACTCAGTTTCTCTAATGCAGATTTCCACAAGATTGAAAGAAGACCAAAAATACAACAAGATAAAAACAAGTTCTGGGTGCAAACCCTACATTTTCAAGCATCAGACACTTTAATACAATATCAGATTCTTATATGGATGTTTGTTACTGACCATACTGGAAGAATCCATACCCAAGAAACCAAATTTAAAGTTAGCAAAGGATTTAAAGGTAAATCTTGAATCAATATTATTTTAAAAATCTACCTTTTGCCTTGTTTTTGGACCTTGCATGAAAATGAGGAAAGAGAGGAGGCCCTTGTCAGGGTCACCACACACTGAAACCTTCTTGTACTGGGCCCTGTGGTACACAGTGAGCATCTTGAGTTTGAGACTTCCTGTGTGGTTTTAGCTCAAATAACTGAGGTAGCCCCAGCTGCTGGGCTAGATTTGTTGATAATCTCTCAGGAAGCATCTGAGTCTATTTTTATATTTTATTTTCATAGAGTATTGTATAGTGCCTTTTATAGTGGGCTTTCATCTATCCTTACAATGGTGGAGGGTTGAGTTGGCAGAGACAAGTAGCGGGTGATCGAAAACTCACTTATGTGTTAATTATATTTTATATTTTACTATTGGGTTGAATACACTTTGACAAAGCAATATCAAATCATGATATTTCTGAGCCTTAATGCTTTGGTAATTAGTGAAGGTAGGCCAAGAAAGGCAAGGTGCTGGTAGGAAACCAGGTGAGCATGAAAAAATGCAAATGTCAATCCACTCAGTGGATAAGTCCTTGGGATGTGACAGTGAGAGGTGAGTTCAGAGCTGCTTCTCTGAAGGCTGTGAATTGAATGCCTCCTGGCAAAGTGCCTGCTCTTGGTGTATTACCATTAAGTGAGGGAGGATTCTCTGTTAGTTTGGACCTGGAGGTGACCTTTTTTGTCAAAATTTGGGCATGGAGGCAGAAGCATTAAGTGTAATTGAGCCTGGTTGTTAATTTATAAAAATATAATGAGATGCCACATAGATCATTCAACATATTCCCATTTTGTACTAAGTTAAGAAAGAATTTTATGTTCAGGGACATCTTTACTTTCGAACTATAGTCAACCTCTTTGACTTTTTAGTTTCTCTTTGTTATTTATCCCATTCATGGGTTTAAGGTTAGGGACTTTTCACAGCTATGATTCACTTGCTTCTGATGTCAGTACCCGTAGATTTCAAACTTTAGTTTGCCTCAGAATCATCTGGAGAGCTTGTTAAAATACAGATCATTGGGCCCCCCTCAGTTCCTGGTTCATTGATTCAGAAGTGAGGCCCAAGAATGCATTTAAATAGTGGAGCAGGGACCCTGAGGTGGGGCTCGATCCCAGAACCCTGGGATCATGACCTGAGCTGAAGGCAGACGCTTAACCAACTGAGCCACCCAGGCATCTCTGATCTTGTTTTTTTAAAATTTTAAACTACTGTTCATTTCTTCAAAAAAAAAAAAAAGTCTCAATTAGCCTTTCCATTTCAGAGCCATATTTTCTGATTAAATGCTATTTCCCCAGCTACAGAAGGAAGGAGTGAACTTTAATGAGGTTTTAAAAAAAAAAGTAAGCCTTTATTCTGAGATCACATTCTATTGGGGAAATAGCATTTATTCAGAAAATATGGCTCTGAAATGGAAAGGCTAATTAAGACTTTTTTTTTTTGAAGAAATGAACAGCAGTTTCTCTTGTAGAGGAAGCAATTCCAAGGAAGGAATTCAGAGACTAACCATAGGGTATTGGTGAATATAATTAAGGCTTAAACCTCATTAAAGTTCACTCCTTCCTTCTTTAGCTGCCTTGTTCTCAAAGGAATCCCGTTTGTGAACAAGTTCACTTCCATCTCGTTCAAGGGTCAAAATTATCCCTTTGTGGTTCCAACCCTCTTATATGATGTCCAAGTTCCCTACCTTCTCTGGAGGAGAACTTAGAAGTGTCTAGAACTGTTGAGATATGAAATCACCAGAAGACAACAGGTAGGTGGTAGAAAATGCATGACCCAGGCCAGCTGGGTTATTTCCTGCTTTCTTTACCTTTATGTTCAAAAGTTCTCTTGTTGGAATTTATCTCCACATCATCTTGTACTCTGCTTTCCCATCTCCAGTGCCTGGGGGAAAACATCAGGTTCAACAAGCACACTTCTGCTTTAGTCTCTTAGAGTATTTTCCTCATATATTAGTTTCATTTTTGTCCTGGGCTGAGTGAGAAAGAGTGTCTTTCAGGGTATGAGTGAGAGGAAGAGAAGAATTCAGAGGACATGAGAACAGCTAGGGAAATCTTGTAACTCTGTCTCTCTGTATTTATGTATTCACTCATATATTAGTTCATTTATATATTCTTTCTTCATTCAGCAAATGACTCCTGTGTGCCTTCAGTTAACATTACCCACCACTTAAAAAAATTAACATATAATGTATTATTTGCTCCAGGGTAAATAATAATCTGTGATTATTATCTGTGAATCATCAGGTTTACACATTTCACAGCACTCACCACTTTCTACACTTCTTAAGAGACTATTTTCCTTCCCCATATATCATTTTCTAACTAAATTAAGATGGTACATAATTAAAAATATGTGAAATGTGTATATGCAATTTTTTCCCAAGATTTTCTTTATTTATTTGAGAGAGAGAACGAGAGATAGCATGAAAAGGGAGAAGGTCAGAGGGAGAAGCAGACTCCCTATGGAGCTGAGAGCCTGATGGGGGACTCAATCCCCGGACTCTGGGATCATGACCTGAGCTGAAGGCAGTTGCCTAACCAACTGAGCCACCTAGGCGCCTGTGTATATGCACTTTAAATATACATTTAAATGTATAGTTTTTATTATTTATTTATTTATTTTTAGATTTTATTTATTTATTTGACAGAGAGAGATCACAAGTAGGCAGAGAGGCAGGCAGAGAGAGAGAGGAGGAAGCAGGCTCCCTGCTGAGCAGAAAGCCTGATGCGGGGCTCGATCCCGCATCAAGTGTTATTTCTTGAAATGTCCTCAAATGAATCAGTAGTGAAATCAGGAGATTCACAATTGTTTCCAAACAAATTGAGAAGAAATAATTTTCACACTTGACTCAGTTATGAATGAATGATGAGAGGATTCAAACTAATTTTCTGTAATATATAACTAAGGATATTTGTTTTTCAACACTGCTTTATCATGTAGATGATAAGACATGGAATAAGCAACTTAATGAACCTGGGCAAGCTGACTCTTATTTGGAACAGTGACTTCTCTTTTAAGTTGTCTGAATCATATACACAGAGGTTAAGCCATTGGAGGAAAGTATGCTAGGTGTTCTACATGAACTTTATTTTTTTCTATAGATGATAGAGTTTTTGTTGTCTTTGTCTGATTGGAGTTTGAAGTATGTGTTTTTACATCTGAGTAAACTGGATGATCTTTTATCTCTGAAGATTAAAAGGAGATGGGTTAGTGTTTCTTTTTCATACTATTTCTGAGAAAGCATGTAAGTTATTCATGTGCATGAAGAGAGATGGCAGAATAGGATTTTCCCAAATATTGGAGATCCGTGGAATTGTTTTCTGCTTGATAAAGTCCAGGTAAATCTTTTAAATGACAGAATCTTGAAAATAAGTTAGATATAATATGTCCTATGCTAAATTATAATGAAATCCTTTAGAAAAATTATTTAACAAGGAACAGAAAAGGACATCAGGATTCAGTGAGGATTGGGGAAAAGTACTCACTTTCTTTTTGCATCTGCTTCTTGGAAGGAAGATGTTTGACCTCTGTATGTGTTCTATGTTTTCAATCATCTTGAAGAAATTTTAATATACAATTCTAGAAGTCAGAGAAAGTGACAGTTTTTATTTTTAAAACTAAGTTTTGAGTTTCAGTCCTTCCTGGGTTTTCTGTATATCACTGAAACTTGTATTTCATGCCATTAGACTACTAAAATATGATTTTACCTTTGCAATTTATTTCCAACAAAGATTTTTAAATCATCACTGACTCTTTTTAAAATTAATTTTTTAAATTTTTAATAAACATATAATGTATTTTTATATCCAGGGGTACAGGTTTGTGAATTGCCAGGTTTACACATTTCACAGCACTCACCATAGTCCAACAAAGATTTTGCCTCAGATTATTTTCTCTTATCAGTGATCAGCATATCTCTTTACTTGCTGAGGTATTGTCATTCACTAACCTTCTCGAGTTTTCTAGATGTGGTCTTTAAATTGATTTTAAAAGAGCAGCAGTCTTATGATCTATGAAGTATTTAAACTACACTTAAAAATTATTCCTATCCAGAACGATGTCAATTTGTATGAGTCATTTGTATTGTAAAGATAAATATGTTACCTAACATATTATTCTAAAATTTTCCTCTCATGACTTTTCCTGATACATTGTTTTCCATTTTCTTTTCTGTTTCTTTCTCAAGACTTAATGACAGTTTTTTTTCACCTTAATCTCCTAAAGGATCATTGTCACCTCTTCCAACATGCTGTTAAAAAATGAATTCCCTAGGGGCTCCTGGGTGGCTTAGTCATTAAGCATCTGCCTTAGGCCTCAGGTGGTGATCCCAGGGTCCTGGGATTGAGCCTCACATAGGGCTCCCTGCTTGGCAGGAAGTCTGCTTCTACCTCTCCCGTCCCCTACACCCAACCCCTGCTTGTGTTTCTTTTCTCACTGTCTCTGTCAAATAACTAAATAAAATCTTAAAAAAAGGTGAATGTCCTACGATTAGGACCAGTATGGTTTAGCTGTGCTTCTGGGGGGTGTGTTGTATTATTTCTATAATATTTTTTCCAGGGCTAGTTTTCTGTTTTTTTTCTTTCCTTTTTAAAAAAATTTATTTATTTTTAAAAATAAACATATAATGTACTTTTATCCCCCAGGGTACAGGTCTGTGAATTGCCAGGTTTACACATTTCACAGCACTCATCATAGCACATACCCTCCCCAATGTCCATATTCCCACCACCCTCTTCCGCCCCCCTCCCCCCAGCAACCCTCAGTCTGTTTTTTGAGATTGACTCTTTTATGGTTTGTCTCTCTCCCAATCCCATCTTCTTTCATTATTTCTTTTCCTATCCCCCAATCCCCCCACATTGCATTTCCACTTCCTCATGTCAGGGAGATCATATGATAGTTGTCTTTCTCCGATTGGCTTATTTTGCTAAGCATTATACCCTCTAGTTCCATCCACGTCGTCGCAAATGGCAAGATTTCATTTCTTTTGATGGCTTCATAGTATTCCATTGTGTATATATATACCACATCTTCTTTATTCATTCATATGTTGATGGACATCTAGGTTCTTTCCGTAGTTTGGCTATTGTGGACATTGCTGCTATAAACAGCCCCTTTGGAGCACCACGTTTGTATCTTTAGGATATATACCCAGTAGTGCAATTGCTAGGTAGCTCTATTTTCAGTTTTTTGAGGAACCTCCACACTGTTTTCCAGAGTGGTTGCACCAGCTTGCATTCCCACCAACAGTGCAGGAGGGTTCCCCTCTCTCCACATCCTTGCCAGCATCTGTCATTTCTTGACTTGTTAATTTTAGCCAGTCTGACTGGTGTGAGGTAGTATCTCATTGTGGTTTTGATTTGTATTTCCCTGATGCCGAGTGATGTGGAGCACTTTTTCATGTGTCTGTTGGCCATCTGGATGTCTTCTTTGCAGAACTGTCTGTTCATGTCCTCTGCCCATTTCTTGATTGGATTATTTGTTCTTTGGGTGTTGAGTTTTCTAAGTTCTTTATAGATTTTGGACACTAGCCCTTTATCTGATATGTCGTTTGCAAATATCTTCTCCCATTCTGTCAATTGTCTTTTGGATTTGTTAACTATTTCCTTTGCTGTGCAAAAGCTTTTGATCTTGATGAAATCCCAATAGTTCATTTTTGCCCTTGCTTCTGCTGTCTTTGGCGATGTTCCTAGGAAGAAGTTGCTACGGTTGAGGTCAAGGAGGTTGCTGCCTGTGTTTTCCTCAAGGATTTTGATGGATTCCTTTCTTACATTGAGGTCCTTCATCCATTTTGAGTCTATTTTCATGTGTGGTGTAAGGAAATGGTCCAATTTCATTTTTCTGCATGTGGCTGTCCAATTTTCCCAGCACCATTTGTTGAAGAGCCTGTCTTTTTTCCATTGGACATTCCTTCTTGCTTTGTTGAAGATTAGTTGGCCATAGAGTTGAGGGTCTATTTCTGGGCTCTCTATTCTGTTCCATTGATTTATGTGTCTGTTTTTGTGCCAGTACCATGCTGTCTTGATGATGACAGCTTTGTAATAGAGCTTGAAGTCTGGAATTGTGATGCCACCAACTTTGGCTTTCTTTTTCAATATTTCTTTGGCTATTCGAGGTCTTTTCTGGTACCATATAAATTTTGGGATTGTTTGTTTTATTTCTTTGAAAAAAGTGGATAGGATTTTGATAGGGATTGCATTAAATGTGTAGATTGCTTAAGGTAGAATAGACATTTCACAATATTTGTTCTTCCAATCCATGAGCATGGAACATTTTTCCATTTCTTTGTGTCTTCCTCAATTTCTTTCATGAGTACTTTATAGTTTTCTGAGTATGGATTCTTTGCCTCTTTGGTTAGGTTTATTCCTAGGTATCTTATGGTTTTGGGTGCAATTGTAAATGGGACTGACTCCTTAATTTCTCTTTCTTCTGTCTTGTTGTTGGTGTAGAGAAATTCAACTGATTTCTGTGCATTGACTTTATATCCTGACACTTTACTGAATTCCTGTACAAGTTGTAGTAGTTTGGGAGTGGAGCCTTTTGGGTTTTCCACATATAGTATCATATCATCTGTAAAGAGTGATAGTTTGACTTCTTCTTTGCCGATTTGGATGCCTTTAATTTCTTTTTGTTGTTGGATTGCTGAGGCTAGGACTTCTAGTACTATGTTGAACAGCAGTGGTGATAATGGACATCCTTGCCATGTTCCTGACCTTAGCAGAAAAGCTTTCAGTTTTTCTCCATTGAGAATGATATTTGTGGTGGGTGTTTCGTAGATGGCTTTGAATATATTGAGTTATGTGCTCTCTATCCCTACACTTTTTGAAGAGTTTTAATCAGGAAGGGATGCTGCACTTTGTCAAATGGTTTTTCAGCATCTATTGAGAGTAACATATGGTTCTTATTCTTTCTTTTATTAATGTATTGTATTACATTGATTGATTTGTGGATGTTGAACCAACCTTGCAGCCCTGAAATAAATCCCACTTGGTTGTGGTGAATAATCCTTTTAATGTACTGTTGGATCCTATTGGCTAGTATTTTGGTAAGAATTTTCACATCTCTGTTCAGCAAGGATATTGGTCTGTAATTCTCTTTTTTGATGGGATCCTTGTCTGGTTTTGGGATCAAGGTGATGCTGGCTTCATAAAATGAGTTTGGAAATTTTCCTTCCATTTCTATTTTTTGGAACAGTTTCAGGAGAATAGGAATTATTTCTTCTTTAAATGTTTGGTAGAATTCCCATGGGAAGCCGTCTGGACTTTTGTTTTTTGGAGATTTTTGATGACTGTTTCAATCTCCTTACTGGTTATGGGTCTGTTCAGGTATTCTATTTCTTCCTGGTTCAGTTGTGGTAGTTTACATGTCTCTAGAAATGTATCCATTTCTGCCAGATTGTCAAATTTGTTGGCATAGAGTTGCTCATAGTATGTTCTTAAAATTGTTTGTATTTCTTTGGTGTTAGTTGTGATCTCTCCTCTTTCATTCATGATTTTATTTATTTGGGTCCTTTCTCTTTTCTTTTTGATAAGTCTGGCCAGCGTTTTATTAATGTTATTAATTCTTTCAAAGAACTAGCTCCTAGTTTTGTTGATTTGTTCTATTTTTTTTTGTTTCTATTTCATTGATTTCTGCTCTGATCTTTATTATTTCTCTTCTCCTGCTGGGTTTAGGCTTTCTTTGTTGTTCTTTCTCCAGCTCCTTAAGTGTAGCATTAGGTTGTGTAATTGAGACCTTTCTTGTTTCTTGAGAAAGGCTTGTACCGCTATATATTTTCCTCTCAGGACTCCCTTTGTTGTGTCCCACAGATTTTGAACCATTGTGTTTTCATTATCATTTGTTTCCATGAATTTTTTCAATTCTTCTTTAATTTCCTGGTTGACCCATTCATTCTTTAGAAGGATGCTGTTTAGTCTCCATGTATTTGGGTTATTTCCAAATTTCCTCTTGTGATTGAGTTCTAGCTTCAGAGCATTGTGGTCTAAAAATATGCAGGGAATGATCCCAATCTTTTGATACCAGTTGAGGCCTGATTTAGGACCAAGGATGTGATCTATTCTGGAGAATGTTCCATGTGCACCAGAGAAGAATGTGCATTCTGTTGCTTTGGGATGAAATGTTCTGAATATATCTGTGATGTCCATCTGGTCCAGTATGTCAGTTAAGGCCTTTATTTCCTTGTTGATCTTTTGCTTAGATGATCTGTCCATTTCCGTGAGGGGAGTGTTAAAGTCCCCTACTATTATTGTATTATTGTCGATGTATTTCTTTGATTTTGTTATTAATTGGTTTATATAGTTGGCTGCTCCCATGTTTGGGACATAGATATTTAAAATTGTTAGATCCTCTTGTTGGACAGACACTTTGAGTATGATATAGTGTCCTTCTTCATCACTTTTTATAGTCTTTGGCTTAAAATCTAATTGATCTGATACAAGGATTGCCACCCCAGCTTTCTTCTTTTTTTTTTTTTATTTTTTTTTATAAAGTTTTTTTTATTATTTATTTATTTGACAGAGAGAAATCACAAGTAGTCGGAGAGGCAGGCAGAGAGAGAGAGAGGGAAGCAGGCTCCCTGCTGAGCAGAGAGCCCAATGCGGGACTCGATCCCAGGACCTTGAGATCATGACCTGAGCCGAAGGCAGCGGCTTAACCCACTGAGCCACCCAGGCGCCCCCCCCAGCTTTCTTCTGATGTCCATTAGCATGATAAATTGTTTTCCACCCCCTTACTTTAAATCTGGAGGTGTCTTTGGGTTTAAAATGAGTTTCTTGTAGGCAGCATATTGATGGGTTTTGTTTTTTTTATCCATTCTGATACCCTGTGTCTTTTGATTGGGGCATTGAACCCATTAACATTCAGGGTAACTATTGAGAGATATGAATTTAGTGCCATTGTATTACTTGTAAGGTGACTGTTACTGTATATTGTCTCTGTTTCTTTCTGATATACTACTTTTAGGCTCTCTCTCTGCTTAGAGAGATTTCCCATAGAGCTGGTTTGGTGTTTGCAAATTCTTTCAGTTTTTGTTTGTCCTGGAAGCTTTTTATCTCTCCTTCTATTTTCAATGATAGCTTAGCTGGAGATGGTATTCTTGGCTGCATGTTTTTCTCGTTTAGTGCTCTGAATATATCCTGCCAGTTCTTTCTGGCCTTCCAGGTCTCTGTGGATAGTTCCGCTGCCAATCTAATATTTTTACCCTTGTATGTTACAGACTTCTTTTCCCGGGCTGCTTTCAGGATTTTCTCTTATAAGTCTTACTAAGACTTGTAAATTTTACTATCAGGTGATGAGGTGTGGACCTATTTTTATTGATTTTGAGGGGCGTTCTGTGCATCTCCTGGATTTTGGTGTTTGTTCCCTTTGCCATATTAGGAAAATTCTCTTCAATAATTCTCTCCAATATACCTTCTGCTCCCCTCTCTCTTTTTTCTTCTTCTGGAATCCCAGTTATTCTAATGTTTCATCTTATGGTGTCACTTATCTCTCAAATTCTCCCCTCGTGGTCCAGTAATTGTTTGTCCCTCTTTTGCTCAGCTTCTTTATTCTCTGTCATTTGGTCTTCTATGTCACTAATTCTTTCTTCTGCCTCATTTATCCTAGCAGTAAGAACTTCCATTTTTGATTGCACATCATTAAGAGCTTTTTTTTTCAACTTGGTTAGATTTTAGTTCTTTTATTTCTCCAGAAAGGGCTTTTATCTCTCTGGAGAGGATTTCTCTAATATCTCCTATACCTTTTTCAAGCCTGGCTAGAACCTTGAGAATTGTCATTCTGAACTCTAGATCTGTCATATTACCAATGTCTGTATTGATTAGGTCCCCAGCCTTCGGTACTTCCTCTTGTTCTTTTTTTGTGGGGAGTTTTTCCGCCTTTTCATTTTGTCCAGATAAGATTTTCTTTCTCCTCCTCTGGAATTCTGCTGTTCTTCTTGGTGAGTGAAGTTTCTTGGTTTCTTGTTGATCTTCTGAGGGAGGGGCCTGTTGTAGTGATTCTCAAGCGTCTTTGCCCCAGGCAGAAGTGTACCACCCTTACCAGGGGCCAGGCTAAGTAATCCGCTTGGGTTTGCTTTCGGGAGCTTTTGTTCCCTGAGCGCTTTCCGTAGAGTTCCAGAGGACGGGAATGCGGATGGCAGCCTCCCAATATCCGGCCCTGAGGAACCAAGAGCTCAGGGTCCCGCTCCTCAGTGTGCCCTTAGAGAAAAGTGCCCAACTGCCCCCATCTCCCTGGCTTCTGGTTGTGCTTGGAGGAAAGTGCTCAATCTGTCGCACTTGGAGACAAGCGCCTGGTTGCTTCCATCTCCATGGCCTCCGTCTGTGCTCTGAGCTCACCCAGCCTGGGACTGGTTCCAGGTAAGCCTGAGTTGACAGCTCACTCCTCGACTTTGTTTCTGTAGCTGGCTTCCCTGCTCCAATACCTGCAAACTTTGAGACACTCAGATACCCTCGGTCCTTCTGTGACCCTGTGGGACCTGGGGTTATGCTGACCCCGTGTGGGCTTCCCCCTGGTTTAGCCTCTGGAGCAATGTCCCTCCATGGAGCAGATTTTTAAAACTCCTGATTTTGTGCTCCGTTGCTCTGCTGCTTGCCGGGAGCTGGCCCCTCCCCCCGAGGTCTATCTTCCCATCACTTTGGATTCACTTCTCCACAGGTCCTACCTTCCAGAAAGTGATCAATTTTTTGTTTCTAGAATTGTTGCTCTTCTTCTCTTTGATGTCCCGTTGGATTTGTAGGTGTTCACAATGGTTAGATAAGCTATCTAGCTGATCTCCTGCTACCTGATGTGGTCTCAGCCTGCTACTTCTCTGCCATCTTGACTCCTGTCTTTTTGTTTTTTTTTAACCCGTTTTGCCTCCTCCCCCATAACATTTGAAGGCATAGCCTAAAAACAACCAGTTCTCCCTATAATTTTTTTTTCAAGATTTTATTTATTTATTTGACAGAGAGAGATCACAAGTAGGCAGAAAGGCAGGCAGAGAGAGAGAGGAGGAAGCAGACTTCCCGCTGAGCAGAGAGCCCGATGCGGGACTCGATCCCTGGACCCTGAGATCATGACCTGAGCCGAAGGCAGCGGCTTAACCCACTGAGCCACCCAGGTGTCTCTCCCTACAAATTTTTGAGGAGTTAATTTGTATCAAGTATTTTAAATATTTTAAAATCAAACAAGGAAATTTATTTTTTATTTTTGTATTAAAGATTTTATTTATTTGATAGAGAGTCCAAGCAGTCAAGGTAGAAGGAGAAGCAGGCACCCTACTGAGCAGAGAGCCAGATGTGTGGATTGAGCCCAGGTTTCTGGGATCATGACCTGAGCCTAAAGCAGACACTTAAGGAACTGAGCCACCCAGGTCCCCAAACAAAGAAATTTATATGAAATAGAATTCTTATTCTACAAAAAATTTAAAAATCTTATGCTCACTAGTTTGCCAGTGTACCATCAAATTAAACACTTTTTATATATTTTAATATTTTCAGGGGTTATGCTCTCTTATTAGCTTTTATAATATAATTAGAACTATATAAGCCTCTATGTGCATAACATTTATTTATGATATTTATGATATTTATTTATAATATTTATGAAATTTAATAATTTCCCATTTTAATCATTGATTAAATAGTTAATTACTCATATTCTCCCTTCATTGATGTGACCATTTGCTCTGTTAACTCATGTAGTTAATCCAGGGGATCCAAGAAATATTTGCTAACAAAACCATCAGTTATATTCAGTGGTAAACCATGAAAAATTACAGGAAGTAATTCACCTTGTAACATAATTGTTAAATCAGAATTCATTAGCTTGTCTGCCTGCAAGTCTAATTTGACTGGATTGTATTTAAAAATCTCTATTCTTTGTGTTCTGTATACACAATCAAGCAGCACTAGTACCAGTGAGATGGGCTGAGAGCAAGAACTGCAGATAGAGTTGTTGATATCTGTGTCCGTGGGCTGCAGTTTCTGCAGGCTCTCTCTGATCCAAACAGAAGAGAGGAGCCCCAGCAGGTGGATGGAATAGACGTGGGAACTGGGACCCAGGACAACTCTCCTGGGCTTTATATGCCCTCTGTTCTTGTAACCCAAGAGGCCTTAGTATTTGTAGGCTACATGTAAAAATGTGAGAAAGCAGCTCATACTGAGTTTCTGGTTTCTCATTTGCATCTTTTATTACAGAAGTGGACAAGTTTTTTTTTTTTTTTTTTTTTTTAAACAGAGAAGATGAAAGGGCACAATAATTTCAAGGGCCATGTCCATTTTGCACAGAATCCAACACAGCTTATTTAAAAAAAAAAAAAACAAAAAAAGGACCATTAACATCACTATGACCGTTACCACCAAATACAAAGATTTGAGGTATAATTACTATAATAGACACTCATGTTTGGGGTTCTAAATGGAAACTTTAATGAGATATTTAAATCCATCTTCTAAACTAGTATAGTATCAGTTAACTGAAACTCCATGAACACTTTTTGTTTTTCCTTACAATTATCCGAAAGAGATTTTTGAATAATAAATTCTTCAATCTTAAGGTTTATTAGATTGAGAGCCACACAGTCTCTGGTTCCTTTAAAATACATCTGAATTCAATTGCTTTACCTTTTGAAACATTTTCCCCCCATAACATGATCTCTTTGCAGTCTGCTTTTCAGCTCATTCTAGCAATATAGAGTATTACTGGAACTGTATTTCAAGTCTTGATGATTTTTGGTGTCCTTCCCCTGCAGTCTTAATTATAATTATAGTCTTAATTATAAAGGACAGAAATATGTTAGGTTTCTTCTCTGTAGTCTCAGGAAGCATTGCCTGTGGGATCATACGTAGATGGTCACAATGCAGGTGGAATATATGCATTCCAGTTCACTAGAAGAAGATTAAAATAGCTTTATCTCTTTTCACATTTAATAATCATAGAAAAACACTGTAAAGGGTTATATTTCAATTGTGGATTTCATGCACACAGAAAAACATTTGGGAGTGGCACATTTGCAGACATCTTTTGTCTAGTTCTAGTCTGGAGAAATCATGTAATGGGAAATCCATTTTCATATTAGAAACAAGGGTTTACAGATATGTTCAAACAGAATGAGTGCAACCAAAGGATAACCACAGGCAACCTGTGAAACAGTAATCCTAGTTCTGTTCTGGCTGTACTTCTTTGTTTTCTATCAGCCATTTTTCATTTGTGTCCTGCTCTCTCCAACTGCTAAAGACCTCACCACAACAACCATCTGGCAAGCTCAGACTCAACACCGATGTGATGGGAATATTAGACCCTGAAATTATTTGCTTAGGCCTCAGCTTCTCACATTTGTAAGTCCGTCAAGTCTTTCTGTTGTGGAACCTGGACTGGATCCTGGCAGAAGAACCAAGTGGCACTCAGAGACTTTGAAGGATTGGAGGTTTATTTAACACTGGTCGGCTCAGACAAGGTTGTTCTCCAAAGGTCTGAGCCCCAAGCACAAGCAGGGAGGGGGGTTTATACACTTTTACTTCCGCATACTTGGTACTTTTGGCTTGCACAGGGAAGGGGGTAGGAAAGAAGACCTGGAAGGGCTTTGAGACAGGGACTGGAATTCCCTTGCTGGCTTGGTCAGCCATCTTAGAGTATGGTTTTTCCCTATTTCCATTCTTCTTAATTATTACTTTCCTCTACTTAATCAAAAGTCAATTCTCTGCCGCACTTCTTGATCATTTCCTTTTCACCGTTACCCCTTTTTATAGCACTTCATCTTTTTAAACAAATGATAATATCGTAATATTTTCGTCATACAACGCATGCCCCATTATTTCTAAATATTCCACTAATTCTTTAATCTTTCCTATTCAACACGGTTCTTTCAGTCTTCACTCTGATTATGTTTCACCTTACAGTGTCCTCAAATTTTTAGATATTAATTCACCAAGATTACTGAACACTTCACAAGAAGTCAGAACAGTACTAAGCACTTTGCAGGTGTTATTTCACTTAAACCTGAAATAATTTCAAATTTCTAAAAAATAAGTGTTGGGTTGGCAGGCTTCAGGAGTGCAGGAGGAGCAATGGAAATGACCGCCATCTTCCAGCCTATCCCCCAACCCCCCCCCCCCCCCCCCGCAACCCTTGACTCTCCTGCCAAAAGGATGTATGCCCAGGTCACGTCTCCATAGGTAACCCAATACCTATGCAGGAGACAGATAAAAGACCCCCACCAACTCCCTCCCAGTGAGACTTCTCCCACTCCCCTTTCTGGAGTCGAGGAACCTCAACCGAGGGTGCCCACCTCCTCCTGGTGCAAATTCCAGGCTCCCCTTCTTCTGAGCCCTGAAACTTCGCAGGAGAGTGCCTTTAATAAATCTTGCCTTGCACCCACTTTGCCTGGTGTCATGTTTATCTCGCCTATAAAACCTTACAATAAGTATCAAATTTTTTATTAGTAGGTGATAATACAACCTGTGAGGCATTGTTAGCCCTTTGTTGGTTTTCCTTTCTGTCTGCAAGAATAAGCACATGTAGATAAACACAATACTATCCCAAGCTCACAGTCCTCTTAAGAACCTGCTGTCATGAAAGCCTCAAGTAGCTTTTGTTTGGTATCAAGTTCCCAAATAAGAACTTTAAATAACTCAACATTTGAAATATGGAAAACAGGAGAGTGTTCAGGAAATGTTAACATGGGAACACAATGTTTATCATCTATGAAGTATACTTACCCAGTTGGTGCTACATTTTACAAACTATTCTTTGTGCTTAATTTCTCTGATTACAAAAATTAAGAATCAGAAATAATCAGTTTTATATTTCTGACTGCACTTATACACTAAATATAGTACAGGTCTATTTTAATTTCTCTCTCATTTGGTATTTGAATATGAGCTAAATGGTTACAACCATTAGCAACAAATGTTTTGCTTTTAGAAGAAAGAAATACTTTTACTATGTAAGTGGGGTTAAAACAAAATTTTAACAAGAAAATAACCTCTCAATAAAACATTTAAATAGTGGACAACAGAAAGATCTTTGTCATGATTTTTTGCACAATTAGTGACAGATTTTATATCTTCTGTTTTCTTCCAGTGAATAATAGGCCTAAGTATTACATGTTGTTTCACAGGAGCATTTTTTTAAATGTAATTTTTTAAAAAAATAAATTATTTATTTTAGAACAAATTTAGCTTTACAGAAAAGTGGCAGATGTAATACAGAGTTTACTTATAGTACTTATCTCATTTCCTTTAATGTAATTCTCTTGTTTCCACAATCAGAACTCTAACTATGGAACATTGATACATTACATTATGATAAAGAATCTCCAGATTGTATTAAATTTCATCACTTCTCCATTCCTCTTTTCTGCCTTCCCTTCTGTTCCCTTTCCTTCCCTTTTCTTTATTAAGTTTCAGTTCAGGATACAATGACATTAATCATTACCTTTCCTTTGTTCTGTGACACTTGCTGGCTTTTCTTGTGGTCCATTTTTATGTAAAATGCCTCTCAATTTTCATTCCTTTCATATTTTTCTCAGGCTTGGACTGGAGTTACAGGTTTCTAGAAAAGCTGCTCTAAAGGTCAATTACCCTAATCATCAAACCTCATCAGGGATACATGTTCTCCACATGACATTACTGGGATATTAACTTTATCGCTTGGTTAATTTAGTGTTTTCCAGGCATGCCCAATGTAAAGTTACCATTTTCTGCTTTCCATTCTGTGATCTTTGTACAAAGTCATCCAATCCTGACCACTCTACGGGGCATTAAACCTCCTGGAAAGGGAGTCGTAATTTTTCTGTAAAGAGTTGTCTTTCCCTCTCCTATTTATTTCCCTCCAGTTATTAAATCATAGTAGCATAGGCTCATGGGTATTAATTTTATACTTCAGTTATGATCAAATACTGCTTTGTTTATTTTCTTGTAAATTGTTCCAGTTTTGGCCATTGGGAGGTTTTCAGGTTAGCTTCTGGGTGCCTTTGATTTGCCCCAATCTGTATATTTTTTGAGCTCTTTTAAAACTGTCTAGCCTTATAAGATGGTCTGAGCTTACTTACTCTGTATTTTCTCTACTTTCATCCTTAGAATCAGGATTCCTCCTGGAGTTCTAGTTCTTTCTCCAAGGAACTCTAGTTCCTCTCACTGGTGAACAGTATTTAGAAACCACTATCTGGTGCTGGGTCTGTGCCCACTTGTGGGGTTGCATTGCTTCTATGTTGTTTAAGTGGACAGAGCTACATGATATACTAACCCATGTATACACACATATATGCATATTTGTTTATGTGTCAATTGTTTGTATGTATACTAAGCAAAACATGAGTACATACTGATGGCTCTGATTCTGAGCTAGTGGCCAGGATTCATTCTCACCTTCCTTTGTTGCTTACCTGTAACTTGCTTCTGAAAGCGGGGAGCTTGTTTTCTACCAGCCACCACTTAAGTATTTTTTTTCCATGCCTGAGTGGGTCAGCAGTTTGTTTTTTATTTGCTATTCCAACTTTTTATCTACATTTGAGTGAGTTAACTTATAGTGTAATATTAGTTTCAGGAATACAATTTAGTGTTTCATCACTTACATATAACACCCAGTGCTCAGTACAAGTCCTCTCCGTAATACCCATCACCTATCTGACCCGTCCCCCTGACAGCCTCCCCCTTGGTAAACATCAGTTTTTTCTCTATTATTGAGAGTCTGTTCTTGATTTGCTTCTTTTTGCCCCCATGATGTTCATTTGTTTTGTTTCATAAATTCCACTATGAGTGAAAACATATGGTGTTTCACTTTCTCTGACTTATATCTTAGTCTGGTACTCTCTAGCTCCATGCATGTTACTGCATATGGCGAGTTTCAAACTATTTTATGGCTAATATTCCAGTGTTTGTGGTGTGTGTGTGTGTGTGTTACATCTTTATTTATTCATCAGTCAATGGTCATCTGGGCTTTTGCCACAATTTGGCCATTGTTCATACAATGTTTATACATGTATACATTGTTTATATGTATATATTTGTATAAACAAATGCTCATGTTTTATATTTGTATAAACAAATATATACATATAAACAAATATATACATATATATGTTTATTTGTATAAACATGTATATATGTAATCCCTTCAAATTAGTATTTTTGTATCTGGGTTACATATATCCCTTCAAATTAGTATTTTTGTATCTTTTAAGTAAACACCTACTAATGCAATTGCTGGATCATAAGGTTGTTCTATTTTTAACCTTTTGAGGAGTCTCCATACTGTTTTCCAGAGTGGCTGCACCAGTCTGCTTTTCCACCAAGAGTATAAGAGGGTTTCCCTTTCTCTCACTATATCTGTGCTCCCTGTGTTGCTCATTTTAGTCATTGCGACTGGTGTGAGGGGATATCTCATTGTAGTTTTGATTTGTGTTTCCCTGAATGAGTGATGTTGAACATCTTTTCATGTGTCTGTTGGCCATCTTTATATCTTTTGTGGAAAAATGTCTATTCATGGCTTCTGTTCATTTTTAAGTGGATTAATTTTTTTTTGTTGTTGAGTTTTAGAAGTTGTTTATAAATTTTGGATAATAACCCTTTATCAGATATGTCATTTTAAAAATATCTTCTCATATTCTGTAGGTTGCCTGTTAGTTTTGTTGACTGTTTCCTTTGCTATGCAGAAGGTTTTATTTTGATGAAGTCCAAAGAGTTTATTTTTCTTTGGTCCATTGCCTCAGAAGACATACCTAGTAAAAAGTTGCTATGGCCCATGTCAAGGAGGTCATTGCCTGTGTTTTCCTCTAGGATTTTGATGGTTTCCTGTGTCAAAATAAGGTCTTTCATCTGTTTTGGATACAGTTTTGGTGTATGATGTAAAAAAGTGATCCAGTATTATTCTTTTTCATGTTGTTGTCTAGTTTTCCCAGCAATATTATTGAAGAAACTGTCTTTTTCCCATTGGATACTCTTTCATGCTTTGCCAATGATTAATTGACTGTATAGTTGTGCATTCATTTCTGGGTTTTCTCTTTTAATTCATTGATCTATTAGTCTACTGTGTGCTGGTACCATGTTGTATTCATGGTTACAACATGTAATATAACTTGAAGTCTGGAATTGTGATGCCTCCAGTTTTGTTTTTCTTTTTCATGGTTGCTTTGGTCCCATAAAAAATTTAGGATTGCTTGTTCTAGCTCTGTGAAAAATGTCATTGGTATTTTGATAGGGATTGCATTAAATGTGTAGGTTGCTTTGGGAAATATAGACATTTTAACAACATTTATTCTTTCAATCATTGAGCATGAAATGTCTTTCCATTACTTTGTGTCATTTTCAATGTCTTTCATCAGTGTTTTATTGTTTTCACAGTACAGATCTTGCACCTCTTTGGTTAAGTTTATTTCTACGTATCTTTTGGATTTTGGTACAATTGTAAATGAGATTGATTCCTTGATTTCTCTTTTTGCTTCTTCATTATTTGTGAACAGCAATACAAAGTATTTCTGTGTGTTGATTTTATATTCTGCAATTTTACTGAATTTATGTATCAATTTGAGCTCCTGTCAAAATCTAGTAATTTTTTGGTGGAGTCTTTCAGGTTTTCTTTATAGAGTACCATGTCATCTGCAAAGAGTGAAAGTTTGAGTTCTTTCTTGTTAATTTGGATGTCTTTTCTTTTTTGTTGTCTGGTGGTTGTGGCTAGGATTTCCAGTGCTATGTTAGGTAACAGTGGTGAGAGTGGACTTCCCTGTCTTTTTCATGACCATAGAGGAAAATCTCTCAGTTTTACTCATTGAAGATGATATTACCGGTGGGTCTTTCATATGTGGCCTTCATGATGTTGAGGTATCCTTACTTTGTTTGGAGTTTTTATTATGAATCGATGTTATACTTTGTCAAATGCTCTTTCTGCGTCTGTTGAAAGGATCATATGGTTCATATCCTTTCTTTTATTAATATGAATCATCCTCGCAGCCCAGGAATAAATTCCACGTGATTGTGGTGAGTCATTTTTATAATACTGTTGGATTCAATTTGCCATGTATTTTATCGAGAATTTTGAATCCCTGTTCATCAGGGATATTGTTGTGGAGTTCTATATTTTAGTACCTTTGTCTGGTTTGTAATCAGGGTAATGCTGGCCTTATTTAATGAATTTGGACATTTTCCTTTCACTTGTATTTTTCAGAATAGTTGGAAGAATGGGGATTAAGTCATTTTTTTAAAATGTTTGGTAGAATTCACGTGGGAAGCCATTTGGCCCTGGACATTAGTTTGAAGGGAGATTTTTGTTTACTGAATCGGTTTCTTTGCTGGGTATCCATCTGCTCATGTTTTCTACTTCATCCTGTTTCAGTTTTGGTAGTTTACATATTTCTAGATGTTTGTCCATTTCTTCCAGATTGTCCAGTTTGTTGGCATGTTGTTTTCTGTAACATTCTCTTAATAATTGTTTTTCTGTGGTGTTGATGTTCTCCTCTCTTACTTGTCGACTATTTTTTTTTTTGGTTCCTTTCTCTTTTCTTTTTCATAAGTCTGGCTAGAGGTTTACCAATTTTATTACTTTTTTCAAAGAACCAATTCCTGGTTTCAGTATTCTATTCTATTATTTTAGTCTCTATATCATTTATTTCTGCTCTAATCTTTATTATTTTACTTCCTTATTTTAATTCTTTCATCACTGCAGTAAGGGCCTTCCTACAGTCTTCTAGTCTTTTCTCAAACCTAGCAAGTGTCCTCATGATTATTTATATTCTCCATTAGGCACACTACTTATATCTATTTCACTTAGATATCTGGCCTGACCTTATTGTGTCATTTTATTTGGGATGAATTCCTTTGTCTTGGAATTAATTTTTTTCTAAGTCTCTCTCTTCTGTGTTTAGGAAACCCTGTTATGTTTCCTGCTCCTGAGAGGAAAGAAGGCTCTTCCCCTTGGTTGTGGACAGTGTTTGGTCCTAGGCCACAGTCTGGGGAGTTGTAAGTAGGTGTGTTCTTTTGAGTTTGTTAAATGAGACCGGGTGATACTTCCACTAGAACTGAAACTATGCAGAGCTCTCTGGTTGGGAGATATGGTTTGGACACTTGGCTGGGACTGGGGCAAACTAGGCCAATAAGGACAGTAATCCTTGAAGGCAGGAATGTGGGATATGTGTAAGCTGATGGGCAGTGTTGGAGCTGTGCTGTTTACTGTAGGTGTTAGGTGTTTCTGTGCTTATGCCGACAGGCAGATGTTGGCAATGATGCCAGTTAACTCCTTTGTCCCTGGAGAAGGGTCTCCATGCTTGCTGCACTCAGGGAAGCACTCTGAGCAGAATGAATAAATTCCTCCTGTACGCTCCAGGCATTTTTCAGATCATAGTTCTGAAGCAGTTTTTCTCCAGATTCTTTGCCTGTCTTCTCTCTGGGAGGAAGGCAGTGCCCTCTGGGCTCTATCTCAACAAAGGCTCTGAAGTTTAACACTGTAGGATTTTGTGGTCTGATGTATGAAGTGGCCTGTGCTGGTCTTCTGGGAGTGAGTCTTCCAGTGCTGGGACTGAGGGAGGTTTGACTGAGAAGGGCAGTTGTACCTGAGCACAGTGGAGAAGGACTTGGAACAAAACAGGCTAGGCAGTCAGGGTAGGGGTGAGCCACCCTAAGCAGCTGTCCTTGTGCCTATGGTGAGGGGCAGGGAGGGAAATAACATCTATTGGTTCCTTTTCAATGGAGAAGTGAGTCTGCAAACATCACCTCTCACAGATACACACCAAGAGGGAACAGTTTCTTCCCGTGCACCTTAGGCAAGCCTCAGATTGTGCCATCTGCCCCAGGTTGTTTGCCTGCCTTCTCCCCAGGAGTTGGGCAGTGCACTCAGGGCTCTAACCCAGCCAAGCCCACTGACCTCTAAGGCCCCAGACTTTAAGTCCCATGAGTAGTAAAAACTCATGAAATCCACCCCCTCTTGTTTTCCCTGTCAATGGCTTTGGGGGAGTGTTCTCCTTGGGAGTTCCCCTGTGTGGGTCTGTCTCTCACATGTCTCTGTGATCAGGCTCCCAGCCCTCCGCGCCACCCTGAACCATTTCTCTCCCAAACTAGGTCCCATCCCTTCCTAACTTCCTTGCTGTGGCTTCCTGTCTCCCTCTCATTGTGGAGTTTGTTCTGTCAGTCCTCAGGCCAATTTCTTGGGTTTCAGAATGATTGGATAGTTATCTAGTTGTGTTCAAGAGAGGAGAGGAGCCTCGGGTTCTCCTACTACTACCACTGTCTTAGCTCCCCCAGCCCTGGCCAGACCATCTTTCTTCTGATTTAAGTCTCAATTGATAATGAGCTCAGTCCCTTTCACATTTTTAGATAAATCGAATATTTAAAAAGGTCTGTTTTGCCTTACTGCCTCTACCAAAATGGCATTAAAATAGGTGACTGGAAAACAAGAGTCTATTTTGATATTTCCTGTAAAAACAACTATTATACGTAATTCTTCTAGATGAGACATATGACAGGAGCACAGCAAAAATGGAAAGTATGAGAGGAAATAACCTTTTTAAAAAAATGATTGTGCTATTTCTGCTGGCAACTTTACTAAACTAAAGAATCTTCTTGAAACTAAATTAACAAAAATGCCAAGAGAAGCAGCACCTGGAGAAGGCAAATCAAGGCCTGAGTCTTTAACTACTAAAGGCAAGAGTGTAACCTGAATCCTCCAAAATAATTTGAGATTTATTGTACCAATGTGTTTTATTGAGCCAAAATTACACATGGAAATATTAAGGATGACAAGTAAAGCAAACTGTTTCCCTTCATCGTTTTTATTTCTGTTTACACAGACTCCTCCTACTTATGGTCAAATTTTATCACTCTTCCCTTTTTCTTGCCTTGTAATATAACCATGAATTTTGGACTCACAATTTCTTCACACTCAACTTTTCCCAATTTTATGATAAAAAAAGCACATAAATGAAAGTAGTATATAAGAAGTACATGATATGAAAAATAAAAATGAAAACCTGTTTTCTCATGGACATTTGTTTTTGGAATATTATTTCAGTATTTCATGTATTCTACCTGCTTTATTATTAATTTCATACAAGTTTATTAGATCCTGCTATCATTCTGGTTTGATCTGTTTATGGATGTTAGCATGAACATCTCTCTCCCTCCCTCTTATTTACAGTTATTTCATTTTGGGGTTAGTTCTTGGTTTCTTCATCTTACAGTCTTTTCCATTAATGTCATTATAGTTTTACTTTTCTTTAACAAAGACCAAGTTTGCTGAATGTAAAAACAGTGAACACGGCTGATGTTTTAGTGAAACCTTACAGGATAAATGAAAGTTGAGGTAGAAGAGAGGTATAGCAAATATTTTAAGATGGACTAAAAATACATTGATATCAATTACAAAAGTGTGTGGGTTTTTTTTTTTTTTAAAGATTTTATTTAGTTATTTGACAGGCAGAGATCACAAGTAGGCAGAGAGGCAGGCAGAGAGAGGAGAGGAAGCGGGCTCCCTGCAGAGCAGAGAGCCCAATGTGGGGCTCCATCCCGGAACACGAATCACGACCTGAGCCGAAGGCAGAAGCTTAACCCACGGAGCTACCCAGGCGCCCCGGGACAGAAGTCCTTTGGGGATAATGTCCTTAAAATGAATTGGTTAATAATAGCCTCATTCTTCAAATTATTTAGAAAATCAAAAGTAAATTTTAAAAAACATAGTCATACACCCATACTCTGATAATGGTACTTTATATTTTTACTTCTTGTAAATATTGTTGATAAAAATATTTAAAGTTATATAATTTGATAGGTTTTAGAACTTATATCTATTTTAGTTATAACACACTTGGCATCTTATTTAAAAAGCCCTAATAAATAAAATTGCTAGTATATCCTTTTCATTGGTAGTTTGTCCCAAATTTTTAGGGATACATATGTACCAGCTGATCTATTAATATTAAACAATGATAAACATAATCTATACAACTTTCAAAAAGATCAGAGACAATGCATTTCCGTGAATGCATGCAAACTTTAATCAATTTTCTACATGGTCCTTAACATATGCAAATATTATTCAGTACCACCTAATGGGTTCTGATCCTAAGGCTCAGTCTTCCAGCACACTTGTTTGCATGGGAGGTATTCTGGATGCTGCTGAAGAGGCTGGGACTTCCAAAGTCAGTCACTTCACTCAGCTGCTGCTTCAGAAGCAGACAAGTGTAAACTACAGTCAGGTCTTCATGTCCCACACCCCAGAAGTCAGCACTGCTCTGAGAGTTTAGAAGTCATACTGTTCACCCTCTCAAACAAACATTCACAGTCAGTCTGATGGTTTAACCATCCTTTATTTGACACAAGACATAGACAGAGATGTGCAGCTGCCACGCGGAGTCATTACACCAGGACCAGCAAGATCTCAGTTCACAGGCATGCCTAAAGACCATGTTTGCCTTTAAGAGGAAGCCCTGTTGCATGGAGAATTTGCAGACTGCTTTCTTTCTTTATGTCAGAAACCTACTTCCTGAAAACTATTCGTTAGATCTTAGCAAATAAACTGTATTCGAAAAAGGCAAACTGACAAGAAAAAGAGCTAGAGACTCTCACAAGTGCTACTATCATTATTTAGAGGAGGATAAGCCATTTGTGTTTGAGAGTGATGGAAAAGAAAGCTCAAACCATGGGGAGAGCGCTTTTGTATAGACTTTACCTGATGTAGCTGACATAGAGGTGGATTTCCATTGTTCTTACTACACAGTTCTAAGGATTTTGAAACATCAGAGCATTGGGACCCTGTGGTGCACAGATCAATGTGGTTCATATGAAAAAATAAAATAAAACTTCTTTTGTTCCTGCCTAACTCTGACTTCTAGGGTTAATTAGGGCATAGAGCTGGTCACTGAATTAAATAATCTCTTTTAAAAATGCTCTGATAGTTTTTGTTTCAATTACTGGGACTGTAATTGAGAATTTGAGTTTCAGAATTATGGGGACAGTAATTGAGTAATTATGAATTATGAAGTAAATGAATTGAGTAATTCATTACTGTCCCGATTACTGGGACAGTAATTGAGAATTTGAGTTTGATGCATTAAAAGGACTGCATGTAAACTTATTCAATATTTTAAATATTTCTCTATATTTCTGTCTTCATTTTATTATTTGAAGAGCTGGCTTTTTCAGGCAACTTAAAGAAATAACAGGAAATAAGAAGAAAATCACTCATATATCAAATTCTTAAAATCACTAATATATCAGTTTTTAGGTATTTAGATTT
The DNA here is from genome assembly GCF_030435805.1 of Mustela lutreola. Taxonomy (NCBI): domain Eukaryota; kingdom Metazoa; phylum Chordata; class Mammalia; order Carnivora; family Mustelidae; genus Mustela; species Mustela lutreola. The sequence continues at coordinate 96,604,980 of NC_081297.1, forward strand.
ACTGTAATATATTAAGCAATATGGCTATCCTTAGGATGTTTGTTAAAAATAGAATCTAAAATTTGAACATATTTTGACAGTCTCTGTTTTTACTATAGGTATGTAACAAGTGGGAACTAACTTTCATTCCATAAAAAGAAAGCATATGAATCATGTCAGGTAGAATACAGACATTTCATTTTTTATTTTCATAATTTTTAAATTTTATTGTTAATTACTTCCTAATCTCATGAGATTTTGAAAAGGCCATTTCCCCCAATCTTCAAGGTACCTACTAAATCCCAGGTTTAAACTGATCCAGAAAATATGTATAAGATTTAGCATTTGAGTTTTCTATGAGTTTTGTCTGACACAGAGTAGAGTACAGGAGTTAATGAGATACTGACACCAGTGGAAACTATGTGGGGGGATATCTAATGTCACATGATCATTGGCTATCTTTCCTCTGACATGGTCTCTCTGAGAGTCCGTGCATCACATCAGCAGGTACCTCCTAGATCAAAGCAGAGGTGAAAGGCCCCAGAGCCAGGACATTGCAGCTGTGTTCCTGACCAAGCTATTTGTCCGGGTGGTGAAATCCCAGGTCCTGGAAGCAGGTATTGCAGCCAGAGAGCTTCTGTGCCCCATGCCTGTGCTGTCCCATTGTGGAGCAAAGAGGGATAAAGTAGAATCTGCTACAGGAAAGCTGTGTGTGAAGTTGGGAGGGTTTTGGAATATTGCAGGAAACAATTGACTTTGGGATCCACGTTAATTCATATGTAATGTTAACTTTATTCTACTAGTGAAGACAGGAATGGATCAGAATGAGATTGAGTCAAAATATTTCCTAGGCAGAATATGATATTTTTAAATTCTTAGATGCTTTAATAATGATTTAATTCTTTTTTAGACAATATAAAATGTGTTTTCCCCCTCATCTCTCTAGATATTACTTAACTGGTTAGCAATAAATTATCTAATGGTTAAGTTCTTTCATCTTTCAGTTAAGTGTAATTAAAAATGTTTGATGCTTTGATAACATGATTATTTTATCAAAATAAATCCAGGTTTATATCTGCAAATTTATTTTCTTATTATTTTGTTATACAGACATTCAGTTAAAATACAACTAAAGAAATCCAAGTAGGGAAGAACATATGACCTTAACACAAAATTTAGCTTATAATTTGGCACTTTTATTGAACACCAAATGGAAGTGTGTTTATAAATTTTATCAATATTTGGTAATTGTTCAAATCATGTTTCCTGACATTCTAAAGTAAATGAATGTTGAAATATTAAGGTATTTTAAAAACCTGAGTTTCAAATCTGTTTAAGAACAGTTATTTAGTTCTTTCTACACTTACCAAAAATATTTTCTGCACTTTAATCACTATATATATGTTTTTTTTAATTCTACAGGAGAGAATTTATTAGGTAATCTTTGGAAGGTATTGTTCATATGAGTTACGTGTAGGTGAAGGATCATATAGTTGGATAAATATAAATTAGCTATATATAATATACACACTTGAACTAAATACATATTTATATAAATTATATTTAAGTATAGTATTTTAATAATTTATTTATCTGAATCAGACTATATTTATATATTATATACCCATTTATTTACTATATTTATAAGATTTATATTTATTTTATTATTTTTTTATTTAAAGATTTTTATTTATTTATTTGACAGACAAAGATCACAAGTAGACAGAGAGGCAGGCAGAGAGAGAGGAGGAAGCAGGCTTCCTGCTAAGCAGAGAGCCCAATGTGGGGCTCGATCCCAGGACCCTGGGATCATGACCTGAGCTGAAAGCAGAAGCTTAACCCTCTGAGCCACTCAGGCATCCCAGATTCATATCTATTTTAATTAAAGACTATCATTTACTTGCTGTTCTGACCTTGGGAGTGCTGTTTATGTTCTTGGAGCCTCAGTGTTCCTCATCTACAAATAGAAAGGGCCACTGTGCAGCACTGCTGTTAGAGTTACAAGTTATGCCTCCCTCGTGTAATATTACTTCTGTAACTCCCTTTCCTTGGACCCCATGATTTCTGCATGCCCATAAACAGTAGTGGACCATTATTTAATAGTGTAGAATCTCTGTTTAAGTCATTATAAAGAGAAATGTTAAAAAAAGAAATTCCCTAACAGTCCCAGATATTTACTTTAACTTGTTTATTTCAGATGCTCAATGCTTGTCATTTGTTTAGCTGTCACTGTTACTTCATGATAAATAATGTTATTTTCATGCCTCATGAAACATTGCATAGGACTTGAGCTGTGTTCTTTGCTGCGGCTCTCAAAAATGAGTGAGGAGAGAGTGACATATGCAGAGCTGAATTTACCCAATTCAAGGAAACAGAAGGGCAAAAGACGTCCAAGGAATAAAAAGAGAGGTAAAGGTTTTTCAGTTTATTTTGTTTTCTGAAAACATGATGATGTCAAATAAGAAAAAGTGCAGTCATAATAATCAAGTCTATGCTTATTTGATATTTTATGTCTGGTTTTTTATATATCAATAGGCATATTTAAATGTCATATTCAATGAGTTTTATTATCACAGTGAATAGGGACATTCATTTTAGTTCCAGAATGAATTTCCATTTTCTTCTAATTCTGGGGGTGTTTTTATGCTCAATGCTTACTATATATTTTGTCTTCTGATTTGCATAGGATTTCCATGGCATATTGTTGCATTATCCCTGGGAGTTATGTGTGTTATCCTCCTGTTGGCAATCATAGGCTTAAGATCTATATGTGAGTATCAGACATACATAGTTCTTATGAGAACGATGAGCCAGAGTGATAAATGATATGTTATAACTACTGGGTTTCTGCAGAGCCCGTGAAAATCATAAAGTCCTATACAGATGTTAATAATGGTGTTGATGATAATATTGATGATGATGATTTTATTATTTGGCTATCAGTTTTTATGCTACACAAAAGAGGGTACGTAATAGTTGTAATAGCACAAAATTTGGCTGAAATGTACAGTGAAGCTTACATATATATTCATCCTTACATTTTGTGTAGAAGAGGTTTTCTATATAATCAAAGAATTGGAAAAAATCTTTACTTGAATATTACATTCCTTATCATACTGTAATACTGCTAAAATCACAGAGGAATATAAGGTTGATCTATTTTCTATATCACTTATATATTTCATATGAGTTCCTTTTTAAAAAGATTTTGTTTATTTAACACAGAGAGAGAGAGTACAAGTAGGGGGAGCAGCAGGCAGAGGGAGAGGGAGAAGCAGGCTTCTGGCTGAGCTTGGAGCCCCCATTACAGGGTTTGATCCCAGGATCCTGGAATCATGACCTGAACTGAAGGGAGAAGTTTAACTTACTGAGCCACCCAGGAGCCCCTATTGCATGTCAATTTGTATATCTATACAGTATCTATACAACACCTGCTTTTAATATCTTAATATCTTTTCCTTGATGTTTATTAAATCTTTGGTTCATTCATTCAACACAATTTTGGCTCAGGATCTATGTACACTAAAGACACAGGAATTTTAAAAGTCAATTCACAACGAGCTTAGTTTAAAGGGGAAGACTTTTTAAGTGAAGCAGTTTTTAAAATAAATATTATCAGTGCTGGGGTAATGGCATGAAGATATCAGAGGGATGGGATAGTCCCGGAGGTCAAGAAAGTTTTTCTCCAGGAGATAATAATTGTTATGATAAGAAGGTTAGGTAGGACTTAATCAGGAAGGTCAGCGAAGAGAAGACTCATCTAGGCAGAGAACAAGATGAACAAAAGAAGCATTACTATGTGAGGAGATTTAAGTTTCTGGGCAAATAAAAGAAGTAGCTAGAAACAGGGTGGCTAGGTATATAATTGATGATAACTTTAATATCATGTTAAGCAATTTTAGACTTGTTCTAAAAACAAAAAGGAACTTTTGGAAGATATTACAGAGGGAAAACATGATTCATGTCTCATGAACATATAGAGATTTGGGAAAAGTCAATTTGAATAGCCTGGAAAGTGGGTAGAGGGACAAGACAGGAGGATATTTCAGGAATTAGGGTTAGTTAGAATGACTGAATTAGTATCTTAAAAGAAGTGATGTGGAATTGGGAACGTTTATGAGAAATATTTACTATGTAGAATTGTTAGGGTATGTCTTTTATTGATTGTATGAGGGAGAGAAATGAATTAGTGATACCATTTGACATCAGGCTATATACCTTGACAAATATATTCTACTAAATGTTACGGAAAAAATTAGGCTATGAAGTGTGTGTGTGTGCGTGTGTGTGTGTGTGTGTGTGTGTGTGTGAGAGAGAGAGAGAGTAATGGTGAGGAGTGTGGAGTTGTGGCATATCAGTGTAGAGGACCAGAAAGAATTAGATTGGTTTGAGTCTCTTAGAGTGAGCATTTGATAGTCCTCGCAGACCATCAGCATGCATATGGTAGGATTAAAAGTCTGGAGATCAAGAGAGATACCTAGATTAGAGATATAAATTGGGCTTTCATAAATTAATGTAACAAGTATTGGTAAACATAATAGAGGAAAGCAGAAGCTAGACCATGCTTTACCTTATGAAACTAGAGAGAATAGATTTTCTAGAAGGAAAAGGGTGAGGAGGTTGATTCTTAGGAAAATTTACATTTAGAATAGGTGGAAGGCGGGTAAATGGTAGAAAACAGTGATGCTTTGGTTAAAGAAGTAGGAGGGAATCCAAAACATTATGGCATCATATGGAAGGAAGGTAAAGAAAGTCATGGGTTCCGACTGGTATCAGAAGATCAAGTAAAATAATGGCCAACAGTATGCTTACTATATTTGGCAAGAGAGAGGTCACTGAAGACAATTTGCTAGAGTAGATTCAGTTGAATGGTGGGTATCATCAAAGCCTGATTGCAATGGCTTATACTTCACACATTAGGAAGCAGAGAGAATGAACACAGAAAATTATTTTTTTAATTATGGCAAAGCAAAAACTTTACAAAGTTTTGAAAGTATGTGCATCTACATGATCTCATACATTGTAAAGGGACTAGAAACTGATACAACTCTGTTTGGTATTAGCTTCTAAAACTGAACATGAGGTTCACCTGGGTGGCTCAGTTGTTAATATGTCTGTCTTAGACTCAGGTCATGATCCTAGCATCATGGGACTGGGTCCCATACTGGGCTCCCTGCACTGCAGGAGGCCTGCTTCTCCCCCTCTTACTCCCCCTGCTTGTGTTCCCTTTCTTGTTGTCTCTCTCTGTCTCTGTGAAATAAACAAATAAAATCTTTTAAAAAAATAAAGCTTAACATGATGAGTCACTCATTCTCACTGATGATTGGTAGTAGCAGAATTGGAAATTAAGATTCTCAGTTGTGTAACAAACTTTAAAGGATTTTTCCTTTAATATTCACACACTTACAGAGAAGTATATTTTATGCTTTTATATATTTTTTTTTATTTGTGACTTTTGGGAAGATATTGTTATTTCTGCAGAGTTGTTTAACTTTCCTTTTGCATACTGGAAGTAACTAAGTTCTTGGTCTAGGTAAATTCAATGAATCAATTACAAGCTTATTCTAGTAGAGAGTCAGTTGCTAAATAAGTACTAAATACAAAATCTCACCAATGTTGAAATCTTTATTTGAAGAGCGGATGACATAGAAACTGGTTAATGTTTTATTTCAAATTTATATTTTCCAATATATATGTTTGTACGTTTTATATTTTGTGTTTTATAAGTTTTATATAATTGATAGCAAGTTAAAATTTTATTTAAGAGATCTGTTTCATTTTTGATACTTCCAACTATTTTAAACTACCATTTTCTCTGGTTGTATTTTCATTTAGTCAACAACATTCACTATGCCATTTAGAATTAGAGCAAGCAGCAAGTTTAATAATGTGATCTATGAAAGGCATTCACAACCATAATTTTGTAATATGAATTGAAGTTTTTCAGAAATGTTCTGCACACACGATGCAGAATAAGAATGGCACAAAGGAAAAAGATGCTTCCTTAGGAGAGGTTGAAGATGACTCAGTTTTACCACCTATTATAGGTATGTACTGAATATGTATGATTTACAATTTTTAATGGCATTATCCAGTCTGTCCCATTTCAATACAGAATTTAAAAACTTTATGTTGTGCTTTGACAGGTCCTTTAATTTTGATCACCCTTTGATTTCTTCTTTTCTTTGTTTTTTGAAATCAAATCCACTTTCTTTATTATAGCTAATTTAACTCTTGACTTTCACAAAGTCATGTGATTTGATTATTTGAGTAACTAATGCTTAAGGAAGAATTTTCCCCAGTACAGATATCTTGGAATTAACATCATCTCTGTGTATTCACTTTATGGATTTTGTCTTGTCAGGATATCTGCTCCACATGGCTGCAGCTTATTTGTCCCGTGAAGGCAAAATTTCTCAGTGCAATTCTAAAAATGGTCTGAGGTCTGTCAGAGACAGTCCCAGGACCCACAGTTTGGCCAAAGAGCTATTACCAGCATTAGACTTTTGGGAAATGGGAAAACCACCTATTTTTTTGGTCATTCAGCCTGAAGTAAGCCAGAAATATGTGTAAAGTGCAGGTCTCTAAGAGGTCTTGTGGTTGAAGATCATGGTGGCTTTTGTTTTCAAGATGAAGACTATGAGTTATTTCAAGGAAATTGGCTCTGCTGTGGAAAAAGCTGTTACTATTTTTCAGAAGAAGAGAAAAGTTGGGACGAGAGTAAGAAGTCATGTGAAGATATGAATTCTAGTCTCATGAAGATTGATAATAAAGCAGAGCAGGTATGTCTGCTTTATTAAACTTGATTAAATGCTTTATGAAAAGTCCTATGTCTTGAGTTAGGATCATTGTTTTGACTTTCCTCGCATATTATTTGGCCACTTTGTTTTGAAGCACTTGTTAATCAGTGTAGATTTCTCTAAAGAGGAGATGAAGGTGTAACATGGACCTAGAAGAACCCCTGTTTTATTTACTTATTTTTTTAAGTAGGCTCCAGCCCAGCCTGGAGCCCACATGAGGCTTTAACTCATGACCCTGAGATCAAGACCCGAGATGAGATCAAGGGTCAGGTACTTAACCAACGAAGCCACCTATGCACCCAAGATCCTTTGTTTTTTTTTTTTTATTTTTTATTTTTTATTTTTTATAAACATATATTTTTTATATACATATATTTTTATCCCCAGGTCTGTGAATCACCAGGTTTACACACTTCACAGCACTCACCAAATCACATACCCTCCCCAATGTCCATAATCCCACCCCCTTCTCCCCAACCCCCTCCCCCCGGCAACCCTCAGTTTGTTTTGTGAGATTAAGAGTCACTTATGGTTTGTCTCCCTCCCAATCCCATCTTGTTTCATTTATTCTTCTACCCACTTAAGCCTCCTTTGTTTTAAAAAATGAACAAGAGAGTCATTTCACTGTTAGTCTTTTTATTGTAAGTGTTGCATCTTCAACATTGTAATGTGCATTAGAGAGTTAGTTTTTACCTTCTCAGGGCTACTACAGGGCAAAAGAAAACTACCTTTAATGGTATGAGCAATGTAAAGTGATAATTCTCATGATCTGAGTTCTGTTCCTCCTTCTTGTTCAGTATTTGGAAGGAGTCACACTTGTAAAGGATGATGAGTCTCTCGTGTTCATGAGTGGCCATGAGAAAAAGGATGAAAAATAGACTGAATATACTGGAATGATTCTTTAAAAATGAACTTTTAACTTAATTTAATTTAATTTAATTTCTTGTCAGTGTTCCAGAACTCATCATTTATGCACCACCCCCAGTACTCACGCAATATGTGCCCTCAATAATACCCACCACCATTGGGGAGGGTATGTGCCATGGTGAGTGCTGTGAAGTGTGTAAACCTGGCAATTCACAGAGTTGTACCCCTGGGGATAAACATATATTATATGTTTATAAAAACTAAATTAAAAAAATGTAAAAAAAAATAATACCCACCACCAGGCTCACCCCCCCCTCCCCCGGACAAAAAAAAAAGCCCTGTTTGTTTCTCAGAGTCCACAGTCTCTCATGGTTTGTCTGCCCTTCTGATTTCCCCCAACTCACTTCTCCTCTCCATCTCCCAATGTTTTATTCCTGATGCTCTACAAGTAATTGAAACCATATGATAATTGACTCTCTCTGCTTGACTTATTTTACTTTTAATCCAGAATGCCAGAGGAAACATCTTTTTTCTAGAAGAGACAATCTAGATCAAATTTGCCATTCCTTATAAAGTTTAGGACTATAAAGTCAATTGAATGGATTCTGTGGATTTCCTTCTAATAATTCCATTTAGGCACCAAATTCTAGTTACACTGTTTAGTCTTAGCAATGTTACTTCTGATAGTATCTTGTGAAGGATGAGTGAAAAGCCCTGTGTTTGAAAAACAGCACCATCACTCAGGGGTGCCTGGCTGGCTCAGTCAGTGGGGCATGTGACTCTTGATCTCAAGAGTTGTGAGTTCAACACCATGTTGGGTGTAGAGCTTACCTAAAAAAAAAAAAAATAATGATGATGATGATGATGATGATGATGATAGTAATAGTATAATGATTAAATAAATAAAACAAAAAGCCTTGTGTTTTCTTGTTTCTAAAATTCTTATTAAAATAAAAATATGGGGGCGCCTGGGTGGCTCCGTGGGTTCAAGCCTCTGCCTTCGGCTCAGGTCATGTTCTCGGGGTCCTAGGATCGAGCCCAGCATCGGGCTCTCTGCTCAGTGGGGAGCCTGTTTCCCTTCCTCTGTCTCTGCCTGCTTCTGTGCCTACTCGTGATCTGTCTGTCAAATAAATAAATAAATTTTTAAAAAAATATGAAGAAATCACTTTTACCTATAAGAAACAGATGAACTAAGAAATCATATTAAGGAGTCAAATTTTAAAAATGCAGCTACATCTTTTTAATACCTTGATTCATTTCAACCTCAATGGTTATCAGACTGTTTTGAAATGAATGTTTTCCTCTCTCAGAAATTTACTTTATTTGTAATCTTACTCTCCCTGTAATCTGTAATTTCCAATTCAGTGTTCTTCAGTTTTAGTCCTACCATTGAAGTTTCTAGGCTTCAAAGTTTCAGTGAAACTTCTTCTACTTGTTGCCCCTGTATCTCCGTGCACTATTCTAGAGCCCTTGAAATTCCTTGTGACTTTTGTCGTGGGTTAGAGCAAAGCTCTGTTGCATAGTTTATAATCTGATCCCTTGGTGTCGGGACCTACCCTGGAATACTGATGCACTGTAGAAACCAGAGACAGACCTTGCTGCAGAGCAGCATTGCTCTGACAGTAATGGTTTTGGATTTTAGTCTTTTGCTATTTTCCAAAGTCTAGAAGTATAATGAAAGCCGTGCCTTAAATCCATTGATGCAGAAAAATGAGATTGGCTTTTATACAAGTAGTTATACCTGTAAATCTAACAAAAATATGTGAGTGAAAGAATCAATGAACATTTACTTTTAGTGTTTCTTCAGAGACCTAGAAATGAGAAAGTATATTATATTTTATATAATACTCATCTATCTTCCCTAGTCTAAAAGGGAAACTATTGAGATTTTTTTCTTATACAATTTAATTATAGTGAAAAGAATATTGAAGTCTGTGTGTGTGTGTGTGTGTGTGTGTGTGTGTGTGAGAGAGAGAGAGAGAGAGAGAGGGAGGAGAGAAAGAAAGAGTGGGAGAGAGACAGGAATAGGATATGAGAGAGAGAGAGAGAGAGAGAGAGACCAAGAGGCAATAAATACATTGCTTTTAGGAAAGAACATTAATTTGTTGCTTTACATTTGCATCCATAAGGGAACTTTTTCCCCCTCTTTTAAATAATTTTTTAATTTTTTATTTACATGTAATTTATTATTAGCCCCAGGGGTACAGGTGTGTGAATCGCCAGGTTTATACACTTCACAGCACTCACCATAGTACATACCTTCCCCAATGTCCATAAACCAACCACCTCCCAATTCACCTCCCCATGCCAACCCTCAGTTTGTTTTGTGAAATTAAGTGTCTTATGGTTTGTCTCCCTCCCTATCCCACCATGTTTCATTTATTCCATAAGGGAAAATTTGAAGTGAATTAAATATGCCAATTGGAATAATGATGTTAAAGATATTTTTGATACTGCATTCATTACTCAGTGCAGAATATTTTCAAAACTAAGATTATGATTCCCACTTCAGTTATGGAAAATACTATAGGAAGGCTTTTTGTGTTTTTTGTTAGAGCATACATAGCAAATGAATGGCATAAACTGTTTCAACTGTCATAGGTATCGTTTCATCATTTTCACTGCTGTGTATGATTCTACAGTGTGCATATGCTTCATCCATTCTCTAGATGATAGGAATTTGGGTTGTTTCCAGCTCTTGTTGTTATGAATAGTCCTTCATGAAACATTCTTAGACATGTCTCCCATGTGTCTTCTCTCTCTCTCTTTTTTTTTTTATATGATAAATCATCCTATGAGTGGAATCATCGGTCAGTAGGATTTGTACAAGTTCAATTATCTAAAAATTTCTTTTCAGTGTAACAGAATTCATTGTTTTTGCACCACACCCAGTGCTTCATGCAATACATGCCCTCCATAATACCCACCACCTGGCTCTCCCCACCTCCCACCCCTAGCCCCTTCAAAACCCTCAGGTTGTTTTTCAGAGTCCATAGTCTCTCATGGTTCACCTCCCCTTCCAATTTCCCTCAACTCCCTTCTCCTCTCCATCTACCTATGTCCTCCATGACAAGTTCAATTTTATATGACAATTCCAGATCATTTTTAATATGATTTTAACATCCGTTTTAAAGATATCTTTGATCTCTACTATCCCACAAACTTGATATTGTTATTTTTACTTTCTGCCAATTAAAAAGTTGTAAAATATCTCCTGATCTATATTGAGCTTGGCTCTTTCCTATTTATTGGTTATATGATATATTTATTTGAAATGTGTTCTTATGTTTTATCCATTTTTTTCTTATTGGATAATTTTATTTTGATATTGCTTGATAGAAATATGTGTTTGTACTTTAAGTTACTGCAGATGTCTCCCGTTTTGAAGCTTGTATTTTCACATTCTTTAAGGTAGAGAGAAGTTCTAGGTTTAGTGCAATCCTATTTACCTATTTACTTTATCACATGTGAAATTTTTTAAGTCCATCATGTCCCTTTCTGGGTATCTTTCATTCAGTCATAAAGAGTTGAGTGATTTGTTCATTAAATCCTTTCAGTATCCATTTCTTCTGTGCACATGGAGAAATTAGTCTGCCTTCTTCATTGATCAGAGTGTCACTGGAAGATAAATGTGCCCGGTATTTTACAAGTCCTCTGTGGGTGATGTATTTTCAGTGATGTTATGAATAATACCTAATTCTTCTTTCCCACAGAACTTCATTCAATCAAAAATAAGATACAATTACTGGATTGGATTATATAAAGTAGGAGCTAAGCATCCCTGGAAGTGGCTGGATGGCACACCCCTATCTCAGACGGTGTAAGTTTTCATGTCACTGTTTCCCATTTCCTCTCTTGCACAGGAACTGCCTGGTGGATTATAGGTCAAGAAAAGGAGAGGATCCTTGGGGACTTAGGGAAAATCTTGAATTCCATGTGATCTCACTTCTCAGCTAGGCAACCAAATGCAAATCTCAGGCCTCCAATAGACCAAAAGAGCATTATTTATTCCCATGTTCCTCAATGGAGGGTCCTTCCAAACATGGTAAAGAGACATTTTGCTTTTGTATCATTCCCTTGTATGTTCTGTGATACTAGCATGTTCACTAGTTTGGGTGCAGGAAATGGTAAAAGTATAATGAGGAAAGAAAAGTTGTATCTAAACCCAGCTCTCTCTGTGAGTGCAACTTGTACCTATTTAGTTGGTGTCATTCAAGAACTAAAAAGAAAAGAGCTTTTTCAATTAAGTGACTTGGTAATCTTGCATCTCTAATGTGGTCCCTTAGTGTCTTTCATGCTATTATTTCACAGAAGTCTGCATAATTTCTGGCAATCCTGTCTCATTGGTAAATCCCATACATTTGTTGGTTGATGTCCCGGAAACTAGTTTAGAAAATGAAGCAAATGATCTTACTAAATCTAAGTAACATGGGGGACAGTATGAGAGACATTGGGTTATTTAACATGTTTATTGATTGTCTGTAATATGTCAGGCACTGCTCTAGGTATTGAAACTACAGTGATGAAGAAAACAGGCCACAGTATCCTCCCCTTATGGATATTACAGTCTAATGCAGGCATGATAGTGCTGGTGGGGATGAATGAGGACAATACAAAAAGGCTGAGTAAATGATGTGTCACATTAGATAAATGCTATGGAATGTTGTGAAGTCTCTTATTTTTTTGCTATATGGCAGTGTTGTCTTTTGTGTATGAAGGTAAGAGAAAGAGATTTCACTATTTTAAATGTAATGGTCAGAGACAACCTCCTGGAGACATGTTTGTACAGTACCTTGAATGAACCAGCCATCTGCATTACCTGATGGGACGGCTCCCTAATAGTAGACACAGCTGGTGTAAAGACCCTGAGGTAGGAGTGTATTTAACGTGCTTGAGGAAATAGCAAGAGGGCCTGCAATGCTAGAACAAGGCGAACAAGAGGTAGGGGGAGATGTAGGTTAGAGACTTAATGACAGTGGGAGTGTGTAGGACATCAGAAAAGTATAAGAACTTGGATTTTTTCATGAAGGCATGAGAAGCTATTAGAGGGTTTTGAGAAGAGAGGGACAAAAACAGGCTTCTTGTTTTAGGGTGCCTCTGGACACTCTGTTGAGATGACTTGGTGTGCGTTCTTTTGAGGGAGGAAGCAGAGAGGCTAAAGGAGGATGCGGAAGGCTGCTGAAGAGTCTGTTGCAGTCATCCCGCTGAGATGTTGTGACTTAATGATGGTTGGCAGGGTTAATGCTGGTGTAACGTGGCCAGATTCCACACTTCTTTCAAAGATGTGTGAAAGAGGGGCGCCTGGGTGGCTCAGTGGGTTAAGCCTCTGCTTTCAGCTCAGGTCATGATCCCAGGGTCTTGGGATCGAGCCAGGCATCTGACTCTCTGCTTGGCAGGGAGCCTGCTTCCTCCTCTCTCTCTGTCTGCCTCTCTGCCTACTTGTGATCTCTGTCAAATAAATAAATAAGGGACGCCTGGGTGGCTCAGTTGGTTAAGCAGCTGCCTTCGGCTCAGGTCATGATCCCAGCGTCCTGGGATCGAGTCCCATATCGGGCTCCTTGCTCCGCAGGGAGCCTGCTTCTCCGTCTGACTCTGCCTTCCACTCTGTCTGCCTGTGCTCGCTCTCTCGCTCGCTCTCTCTGACAAATAAATAAAATCTTAAAAAAAAAATAAAATATATATATAAAAAAAAAAGATGTGTGAAAGAGAGACAAATCATGGATGGCTCCAGGGTTTTTGGTCCAGAAGTTGTAAGAGTGATGCTGCTATTAATGTTACTAGAGCATAATTGGAATTCAGTGTTAGATACAATTTGAATGACTCTCTTCAACCTTTAGCTATGTCTGCAGGTGTCACACGCATTGTGATACATGATCATGAAGCTCACATGAGGTCGGTGCAGGGAATGCAGATGTTGTACACAGCAGTGCACAGTGAAATAAGTAAGAGGGTGGAAGTGATTCTCAGGAAATCTAAGGTCCTTGGACACCCGAGTGTTTAAGATAATGATAAGATAACTGGGAGATAAGGATAACCAGAAAATATCATTGAGAAAAGTGCTTAGAGATACAAACGAAAACCATGAAGGGACAGGTAGGGTGATGAAATCCTTGTAAAAGAAGTACTACTGAAATAATAGCGGAATTTAAAATGTTGGTGAGTTCTGACTGATAAATTTTACTACTTGAAATTGTTACTTCTTGTCAGTTACATTCATGAACATTTGAAGGGAAATGAAAACTAAGTAACATTATTTTTTCTGTATGCTGTAGCCGAATCACCAAATTTAAAATCCAAGTATTTTATTCTTATAGCCCCAATTTCACAACCTTTGAGCATTTTGTTTGGTGTGGTAAACAGTAAGGTGAGTGGGGGAAAAGTGCACTCTGTTTTAAATGCATAGAAACACCCTGTATGATTAAAGTGAGGCTAGTGTTTTAAATGCATAGTTTGTGCACATTAACCTGAATAATAGGAAACTGGAATTTTTTATATATAGTTACAGCATGTCACATAATGAATTTATTATATTTGGTCACTTTCCAGAAGTTTCAGGAGCTTTAGAAGAAGAATTTTTCAAGTGTATATGTCTAACTTATGTATACATCCCAGTCTAAACTAGTTTTTCTACTTCTCCCCTATCTCCAGCTGTCCACTGACATTTCCATTAGTTTTAGATACAATTACACTTCATAATCTTATAGCTATATGTCTGTCACAGGATTTGTATGTCTACCGAAATCATTGCACTCCTGTTGTAAATTTGTGATACATTTTGCCTGACAAATGACTTGCTAAAATAAATATATTCTCTGATGCAGGCATTTCCCGCAGAGTAAAGAAGATGTAAAATGCGGACACCTCAAGCCATCAACTATTTTTACCGCTGATTGTCAAAAACCCTTTCGTTACATTTGTGAAAAGCCGTTCCCTGGCTCTTGTTATTAAAAGATTTTTGTCATCAAAATTTTAGTATTTTCTTTCTTTAACAGCTATTAGGGAAAAAACTTAGGGTATTCACTTAAATTAGTTTACTCTGCCTGACTTATTAAGGGTAATGATCTTTCAAACATTCCTCGGCAAGGTTAAAACACTAAGACTTATAAATAGGAAAATTATACATCCAAAAAAACCATGTTTATTGTTTAGAAATTTGAAGAATGAATCCATCAGGGGATGTGAAAAAAATTCCTTTTGATTGAGTGTAAGATTTTATATTCAAAAATAATTAAATGATCCTGATACAAGTAGGTAATTAATATTCACATCGTTCAAAATATGAGACAGATAATGATGAGCAAATTCTCTTAACCTATCTTGTTCCTTATTCACCTAGTTCCCTTCTTATAGGCAATATGTAATAGATAGTATTCTGAAAATATTCTAGGGAAGTACAGCCATATGCATGCTATCTGCTAAGCAAAATGTTACATAACTACAGAGAATAGTATTGCTTCTTTACATTTTTGTTTAGAAATATATCGTGCAGTTTGTTCCATTTCATTACATAGGAGCTTCATCAGTGTTTGTAAGCAGCTGCAAATGTTACACTAACCAGATGTACCTAAAATTTATCTACAAGATTTTTTTTTTTAGGTTTTCAAGCATTTATTTTTATTTTTTATTTTTTTAAAAATCATATAATGTATTTTCATCCCCAGATGTACAAGTCTGTGAATCGCCAGGTTTACACACTTCACAGCACTCACCATAGCACACACCCTCCCCAATGTCCATAACCCAACCACCCTCTCCCAACCACCCTCCCCCCAGCAACCCTCAGTTTGTTTTGTGAGATTAAGAGTCACTTATGATTTGTCTCCCTCCCAATCCCATCTTGTTTCATTTATTCTTCTCTTAATCCCTTAACCCCTCTATGTTGCATCTCCACTTCCTCATATCAGGGAGATCATATGATAGTTGTCTTTCTCTGATTGACTTATTTAGCTAAGCATGATACCCTCTAGTTCCATCCACGTCATCGCAAATGGCAAGATTTCATTTCTTTTGATGGCTGCATAGTATTCCATTGTGTATATATACCACCTCTTCTTTCTCCATTCATCTGTTGATGGACATCTAGGTTCTTTCCATAGTTTGGCTATTGTAGACATTGCTGCTATAAACATTCTGATGCACGTGTCCCTTCGGATCACTATGTTTGTATCATTAGGGTAAATATCCAGTAGCGCAATTGCTGGGTCATAGGGTAGTTCTATTTTCAACATTTTGAAGAACCTCCAGGCTGTTTTCCAGAGTGGTTGCACCAGCTTGCATTCCCACGAACAGTGCAGGAGGGTTCCCTTTCTCCACATCCTCGCCAGCATCTGTCGTTTCTTGACTTGTTAATTTTAGCCAATCTGACTGGTGTGAGGTGATATCTCATTGTGGTTTTGATTTGTATTTCCCTGATGCTGAGTGATGTGGAGCACTGTTTCATGTGTCTGTTGGCCATCTGGATGTCTTCTTTGCAGAAATATCTGCTCATGTCTTCTGCTCATTTCTTGATTGGATTATTGATTCTTTGGGTGTTGAGTTTAATAAGTTCTTTGAAGATTTTGGATACTAGCCCTTTATCTGAATATGTCTTTTGCAAATATCTTCTCCCATTCTGTCAGTTGTTTTTTGGTTTTGTTAACGGTTTCCTTTGCTGTGCAAAAGCTTTTGATCTTGATGAAGTCCCAGTAGTTCATTTTTGCCCTTGCTTTCCTTGCCTTTGGAAATGTTCCTAGGAAGACGTTGTTGCGGCTGAGGTCAAAGAGGTTGCTGCCTGTGTTCTCCTCAAGGATTTGATGGATTCCTTTCCCACATTCAGGTCCTTCATCCATTTTGAGTCTATTTTCATGTGTGGTGTAAGGAAATAGTCCAATTTCATTTTTCTGCATGTGGCTGTCCAATTTTTCCAACACCATTTATTGAAGAGGCTGTCTTTTTTCCATTGGACATTCTTTCTTGCTTTGTCGAAGATTAGTTGACCATTGAATTGAGGGTCTGTTTTCGGGCTCTCTATTCTGTTCCATTTATCTATGTGTCTGTTTTTGTGCCAGCATCATGCTGTCTTGACAATGACAGCTTTGTAATAAAGCTTAAAGTCTGAAATTGTGATGCCACCAACTTTGGCTTTCTTTTTCAATATTCCTTTGGCTAGTCGAGGTGTTTTCTGGTTCCAAATAAATTTTAGGATTATTTGTTCCATTTCTTTGAAAAAAATGGATGGGATTTTGATAGGTATTGCATTAAATGTGTAGATTGCTTTAGGTAGAATAGACATTTTCACAATATTTGTTCTTCCAATCCAGGAGCATGGAACATTTTTCCCTGTCTTTGTGTCTTCCTCAATTTCTTTCATGAGTACTTTTATATTTTTCTGAGTATAGATTCTTTGCCTCTTTGCTTAGGTTTTTTCCTAGGTATCTTATAGTTTTGGGTTCAATTGTAAATGGGACTGACTCCTTAATTTCTCTTTCTTCTGTCTTGTTGTTGGTGTAGAGAAATGCAACAGATTTCTGTGCATTGATTTTATATCCTGACACTTTACTGAATTCCTGTACAAGTTCTAGCAGTTTTGCAGTGGAGTCTTTTGGGTTTTCCACCTATAGTATCATATCATCTGCGAAGAGTGATAATTTGACTTCTTCTTTGCCAATTTGGATGCCTTTAATTTCCTTTTGTTGTCTGATTGGTGAGGCTAGGACTTCTAGTACTATGTTGAATAGCAGCGGTGATAATGGACATCCCTGCCGTGTTCCTGACCTTAGCAGAAAAGCTTTCAGTTTTTCTCCATTGAGAATGATATTTGTGGTGGGTTTTTCATAGATTGCTTTGATTATATTGAGCTATGTGCCTCTATCTCTACACTCTGAAGAGTTTTGATCAGGAAGGGATGCTGTACTTTGTCAAATGATTTCTCAGCATCTATTGAGAATATCATATAGTTCTTGTTCTTTCTTTTATTAATGTGTTGTATCACATTGATTGATTTGCCGATGTTGAACCAAGCTTGTAGCACTGGGATAAATCCCACTTGGCCGTGGTGAGTAGTCCTTTTAATGTACTATTGAATCCTATTGACTAGTATTTTGGTGAGAATTTTTCAATCTATGTTCATCAAGCATATTGGTCTGTAGTTCTCTTTTTTGATGGGATCCTTGTCTGTTTTTAAGATCAAGGTGATGCTGGCCTCATAAAATGAGTTTGGAAGTTTTCCTTCCATTTCTATTTTTTGGAACAGTTTCAGGAGAATAGGAATTAGTTCTTCTTTATATGTTTGGTAGAATTCCCCCAGGAAGCTGTCTGGCCCTGGGCTTTTGTTTGTTCGGAGAATTTTAATGACCGTTTCAATCTCCTTACTGGTTATGGTTTTGTTCATGTTTTCTATATCTTCTTGGTTCAGTTGTGGTAGTTTATATATCTTTAGGAGTGCATCCATTTCTTCCAGATTGTCAAATTTGTTGGCGTAGAGTTGCTCATAGTATGTTCTTATAATTGTTTTTCTCTGGTGTTAGTTGTGATCTCTCCGCTTTCATTCATGATTTTATTTATTTGGGTCCTTTCTCTTTTCTTTTTGCTAACTGGCCAGGGGTTTATCAATCTTATTAATTCTTTCAAAGAACCAGCTCCTAGTTTTGTT
Source organism: Mustela lutreola (assembly GCF_030435805.1). NCBI lineage: Eukaryota > Metazoa > Chordata > Mammalia > Carnivora > Mustelidae > Mustela > Mustela lutreola. The sequence goes on from NC_081297.1 coordinate 96,623,256, forward strand.
GATTTGTTCTATTGTTTTTTTGGTTTCTATTTCATTGATTTCTGCTCTGATCTTTATGATTTCTCTTCTCCTGTTGGGTTTAGGGTTTCTTTCTCGTTCTTTCTCCAGCTTCTTTAGTTGTATGGTTAGGTTGTGTACTTCAGACATTTCTTATTTCTTAAGAAAGGCTTATACTGCTATATATTTTTCTCTCAGGACTGCCTTTGCTGTGTCCCACAGATTGTGAACTGTGGTGTTTTCATTATCATTTGTTTCCATGAAATTTTTCAATTTCTTCTTTAATTTCTTGGTTGACCTATTCATTAGAAGGATGCTGTTAAGTTTCCATGTATTTGAGTACTTTACAAATTTCATCTTTTCATTGATTTCTAGGTTTAGAGCATTGTGGTCTGAAAATATCGTAGGGATGATCCCAATCTTTTGATGCTGGTAGAGGCCTGATTTAGGACCCAGGATGTGATCTATTTTGGAGAATGTTCCATGTGCACTAGAGAAGAATGTATATTCTGTTGCTTTGGGATGGAATGTTCTGAATATATCTGTGATGTCCATCTGGTCCAGTGTTTCATTTAGGGCTTTTATTTCCTTGTTGATCTTTTGCTTGGATGATCTGTCCATTTCAGTGAGTGGAGTGTTAAAGTCCCCTACTATTATTGTAATATTGTTGTTGTGTTTCTTTGATTTTGCTATTAATTGGTTTATATAGTTGGCTGCTCCTACGTTAGGGTCATAGATCTTTAAAATTGTTAGATCTTCTTGTTGGACAGACCTTTTGAGTATGATATAGTGTCTTTCCTCATCTCTTGTTATATTCTTTGGTTTAAAATCTAATTGGATTGCCACCCCTGCTTTCTTCTGATGTCCATTAGCATGGTAAATTGTTTTCTACCCCCTCACTTGAAATCTTGAGGTGTCTTTGGGTCTAAAATTAGTTTCTTGTGGGCAACATATAGATTTTTTTTTTTAAATCCATTCTGGTACCTTGTGTGTTTTGATTGGGGCATTTAGCCCTTTAACATTCAGTGTAACTATGAAGAGATATGAATTTAGGGCCATTGTATTTACTGTAAGATGACTGTTCCTGTATATTGTCTCTGTTCCTTTCTGATCTACTACTTTTATCCTCTCTCCTTGCTTAGAGGACCCCTTTCAATATTTCCCATAGAGCTGGTTTGGTGTTTGCAAATTCTTTCAGTTCTTGTTTGTGCTGGATGCTTTTTATCTCTCCTTCTATTTTCAATGATAGCCTAGCTGGATATAGTATTCTTGGCTGCAAGTTTTTCTTATTTAGTGCTCTGAATATATCATGCCAGCTCTTTCTGGCCTGCCAGGTCTCTGTGGATAAGTCAGCTGCCAATCTAATATTTTTACCATTGTATGTTACAGACTTCTTTTCCTGGGATGCTTTCAGGATTTTCTCTTTGTCACTAAGACTTGTAAATTTTACTATTAGGTGACGGGGTGTGGATCTATTCTTGTTGATTTTGAGGGGGGTTCTCTGCACCTCCTGGATTTTGATGCTTGTTCCCTTTGCCATATTAGGGAAATTCTCTCCAATAATTCCCTCCAATATATCTTCTGCTCCCCTCTCTCTTTCTTCTTCTGGAATCCCAATTATTCTAATGTTGTTTCGTCTCATGGTGTTACTTATTTCTCTAATTCTCCCCTCGTGGTCCAGTAACTGTTGGTCTCTCTTTTGCTCAGCTTCTTTATTCTCTGTAATTTGGTCTTCTATATCACTAATTCTTTCTTCTACCTCATTTATCCTAGCAGTGAGAGCCTCCATTTTTGATTGCACCTCATTAATAGCTTTTTAAAATTTCAACTTGGTTAGATTTTAGTTCTTTTATTTCTCCAGATAGGGCTTTTATATCTCCCGAGAGGATTTCTCTAATATCTTCCATGCCTTTTTCGAGCCTGGCTAGAACCTTGAGAATCGTCATTATGAACTGTAGATCCGACAAATTACCAATGTCTGTATTGATTAGGTCCCTAGCCTTTGGTACTGCCTCTTGTTCTTTTTTTGGTGGTGAATTTTTCCACCTTGTCATTTTATCCAGTTAAGAGTATATGAAGGAGCAAGTAATATACTAAAAAGTTGGCAAAGACCACAGGAAAATATGCTTTAACCAAATCAGAAGAGACGCCAAATCATGGGGAGGGGGGAGAAAGAGGATAAAAAGAGGTCAGAAAAAAAAGAAACAATTAGAAAAAGAAAACAAATATAGAAAAAATATTGGGGAGGGTATGTGCTTTGGTGAGTGCTATGAAGTGTGTAATCCTGGTGATTCAAGGACCTGTACCCCTGGGGATAAAAATATATGTTTATAAAAAATAAAAAATTAAAAAAAGAGAAAAATATAAAAAAGAAAAAAATATATATATTAAATAAACTGGTTAAAAATGTTAAAAAAGAAAAGGTAAAAGTTAAAAATAATTTAGCAGAAGAAGAAAATAATTGAAAAAAAATTAAATTAACTGCAAGACTAAAGAATCATGGGAAGAAAGCCATTAGTTCCGTGCTTTGCTTTCTCTCCTTTGAAATTACCTGCTCTCCTTGGTATTGAACTTGCACTCCTTGGTAGGGAACTTGGTCCTGGTTCGATTTCTTTTGAATTCTGAGGGAGGTGCCTGTTATAGTGATACTCAAGTGTCTTTGCCCCAAGCAGAATTGCACCACCCATACCAGGTGCTGGCTGTGTAATCCGCTCTGGTTTGCTTCAGGAGCTTTTGTTCCCTGAATGCTTTCCGTAGAGTTCCGCAATATGGGAATGAAAATGGCAACCTCCCAGTCTCTGGCTGGAAGGAGCCGAGAGCTTTGGGCCCCACTCCTCAGTGCACCCTCAGAGAATAGCGCCCAATCTCTCCCATCTCCCTAGCCTCTGGCCACACTCTGAGCTCACCCAGGCTGCGACCGGCTCAAGGTAACCCCGAGCTGAGAGCTCACTCCTCGGCTCTGTCTTTGCAGCCGGCTTCCTCGTTCTAATACCTGGAAGCTCTGTGACACTCAGACACACCTGATCTTTCTGTGACCCTGCAGTAGCTGGGGCCACGCTGACCCCACGTGGGCTTCACCCTGGGTGGTTTAGCCTCTGGAGTGATGTCCCTCAGAGAAACAGACTTTTAAAAGTCCAGATGTTGTGCTCCATTGCTCCGCCACTTGCCGGGAGCCTGTCCTCCCTCTGCGGTATAACTTCCCGTCACGTTGGATTCACTTCTCCGCCAGTCCTACCTTTCAGAAAGTGTTAAATTTTCTGTTTCTAGAATTGCTGTTCTTCTCTTCAATCCTCATTTGGATTTGTAGGTGTTTGCAATGTTTAGATAAGCTATCTAGCTGATCTCCTGCTACCTGATGTAGTCTCAGCCTGTTACTTCTCTGCCATCTTGATTCCTCCTTCCTCATCTACAAGTTTTATTTCCAATGGATATTTAGGTGTGTTCCAGAGTTTTACAGTTGTAGAAAAATGCTAGAATGAATAGTACTTAAAACAGTATCATTGATATATATATATATATTAATATATATATTATATATTAATATATATCAATGTATGATATATATTAATATATATATTAATATATATCAATGTATGATATATATGAGATTATATATAGAAATATATTTAGCATATATTTATATATATAGTAAATCTCTAGCAGTGAAATCTCTTCATCAAATGATGTGTACATTAAATTTTAATAGGCATGTAATATTTCAGTAGAGGTTGTACACCTATCATCTCCACACAGCAGTATTCAAGGGTTCCTGCTTCCTCACTTCTTTGTCACCATGTGTGATCAATCTGTTTGATTTTGCCGATAAAATCTTCACCAGTATAATAGGGGTTATCTTGTATCATTTTAAATGTATATTTTCCTATTACTTGTTGGCCAGCATCTCTTTCTGGTATTTCTTTAATTTAAACTATCTGTCCGTGTCTTTGTTGATTGATATCCCAAACACAATTTTGAGCAAAGAAACCAGACACAAAATAGTTTATCTTATAAAATTCCCCTATTTATGAGGTTCAACACCACTAATCTCTGTGATTAGAAATTAGGACAGAAATTCCTGCTGTGTGGATTTATTCCTAAAAGGAACAATAATAGAGAATGAATACTATTTGCTACGGTGCAGAGTTATTCTTGGAAAGAAACACGGTCCAAGGGACAATTCTCAGGTGTTGGTTGATAATAATGGGTGTAATAATCTGGGTGCTGGTTGTGTGGGTGGTATATTTATTCCTTCTGTTGCCATGACAAGTACCATAACCTGGGTGTCTTTGAATAATACATATATATATATATATATATATATATATATATATATATTTTTTTTTTTTTTTTTTTTCGTAGTTGCGGAGGTTAGCTATTTAAAGTGAAGTTGTTAGGACCAAGTTCCATTTGAGATATTTTACTTGTTTGATATTTACTTATTTACTTATTATGTTAGTCACTATACAGTGCTTCCTTAGTCTTTGATGTAGTGTTCCATAATTCATTATTTATGTATAACACCCAGTGCCCATTGCAATATGTGCCATCCTCCTTCCTTGTCTCTTACCAGTTTCTGTCAGTTGTGGACAATTTTTTGTTTCCTCGTTCCTCTCTGTATCGCTCCAATCTTTGCTTCTGTTATCACATGGCATTCTTCTACTGTGTCTACTGTGTCCCTGTTAAAATATCCATCTCTTTGTAAGAAGACTCTTAGGCCTCTTCCTAGGGACCTCATTTTAATTTGATTACATCTGTGAAAACCTTATTTCCAAATAAGGTCATATTCACAAGTAATAGGAATTATAATTTCAGCATATTATTTTATGCCTTTGTTTCTTGTGGTTTTGGTGTCATTTCTAAATGATACTTCTAAAAAAAAATAATGCTGCCAGCAGAGTTTTAATGGTTTTAGGTTTTATATTTATGTCTTTAATATATTTTGAACTAATTTTTGTGATTAGGTTAAGATAAGGGTCCAATTTCACTAGACTGCAAATGGTTATCCAGTTTTCCCCACACCATTTGTTGAAGACACTATCGTTTTTCCAGTGACTCTTCTTGGCTTCTTTGTCAGTATTATTTGTCCATATATAGATGGGTTTATTTTTAGGCTCTGTGTTCTGCTCCATTTGTTAATTACTATGCCAGTACTATGCTGTTTTGATTACTATAGCTTTGGAGTATAGTTTAAAATCAGGAATTGGGATGCCTTTAATTTTGTTCTCATTCTTGATTGCTTTGCATAATTTAAGGTTGTGTGGTTTCATGTAAATTTTAGAATTGCCTTCTTTATTTCTGTGAATAATGCTGTTGGAATTTTGATAGGCATAGCCTTGACCTGTAGATGGCTTTTGTTTTTGTTGTACGTTCCTTTGTAACACAAAACGACCCCCTATTAGGCTATGGATGGATTTTTCAGCAAAAATTTTACAGGCCAGAAAGGAATGAGAAGATATCTTTCAGCATGGTGACAGAGAAAATGCCAAACAAGTACAATCTATATGGCTAGTGTATTCTTCAGAAATGAGACAGGGACATACTTTCCTAAACAAAGAAAAGCCAAGGGATTTTATAATCACTAAATCTGACTTACAGAGAAATCAGACAGAAGGTCAGTAAAAAAGTAGAGATCCTGAACAACACTTAAGACCAATTATACCTCACAGTTATATAGAGAATACTCTGACCTCAAGGGAATACACATTTTTCTCAGTTAAACATAGAACTTTCTCCAAGATAACAGATAGAATCTCAAAGGAATATCTGTAGTCAAAACAATCTTCAAAAAGAAGAACACAGTTGAAGGCCTTACACTTCCTTATGAAAACCTCGATGTTGCAATTCTCAAAATACAGTCATTCCTGAATTTATGATGGTTTTGCCCAATAAACTCATGGGAATTTGAAAATATTGCAAGCTGAAAATGTATTTAATACATCTAACTGACTGAAATCAACACTTAGAGTAGCCCACCTCACACATGCTTAGAACACTTACAGTAGCCTGTAGTTAGGCAAAATCATTGAAGACAAAGCCTCTATTATAATAAAGTATGTCATGTAATTTATTAAATATTGAATTGAAAATGAAAAGTAAGAACAGAGTGTTTTTATGGATACTGAATAGTTTTAAGTGCATTGGTTCTTTACCTTTGTGTCACATGACTCTCTGGGAGGTGTGCCCTGCCATGCCCGGCATTATGAGAGTGCAGCAGAATTATTGTTCGCCTGGGAAAAAGTCAAAATTCAAAACTCAGAGTGTGGTTTCTATTGAATGCATATCATTTTTTCACCACCATAAAGTAAAAAATCATAAGTTGACCTATCATAGGTTCATTGATTTTAAGTTTGGTTCTGCTGTAGGATGGTACTGCCATAAAAACAGACATACCGGCCAGTGGAATAGAATAGAGGGCCCAGAAATAAACCTTTGCGTATATGATCAAGTCATTTTTAACAAGAGTGCCAGGACCATTTGATAGAGAAAAGGACAGTTTCATCATCAAGTGGTGCTATAAAACTGAATTATTCACATGCAAAAAAAAAAAAAAAAGTCGAGAGAAAAAAGATATTTGATCCTTACCTTCTACCATATACAAAATAAACTTAAAAAAGATCAGAGCACTACATGTAAGACATGCCATTATCAAAATCTTAGGAAAAAACATTAGAAAATTTTCATGGCATTGGATTCTGCAATGATTTCTTGTACATGACACCAAAACATAGACAAGAAGAGTTAACACAAATTAATTGGATTACACTGAACCTGAGAAATTCTTGCATCAAAAGATACCATCAACAGAATGAAAAAACGTTACAGAATGAAGAAGTTGGCAGGTTATATATCTGGTAAAGATATGTATCCAGAATATATGGAGATTTCCAACAACTCAACAAGCACATAGAAAGTAACCTGATTTTAAAAATGGACAGAGAATTTGGACAAACATTTCTAAAGAAAATATATCCAAATGCTCAACAGGGATATGAAAAGATACTCAACGTCACTAATCATTGGAGAAATCAAACTCAAATGCAGTAAGATATTACCTCATACTGATTAGGATGGCTTCAGTGAAACAAAGGAACAAACAAAGCCAAAAGAAAACAAAAAACTCCACAAGAGATGAGGTAGAGCAAGGGCAAATTGCAAGAAGGTCATCAAAAGGTACAAACTTTCATTTATAAGTCCTAGAATCATAACGTACAACATGATGGTTTTAGTTAACTCTGCCATATGGTGTATTTGAAAGCTGTAAAGAGAGTAGAATTGACCAATTACCATCATAATGAAAAAAAACCCCCATATTCGAGCATCTGGGAGATGTAGTCAATTAAACATCTGACTCTTGGTTTTGGCTTAGGTCACCACCTTAGGGTCATGAACGTGAGCCCCTCATCAGACTCTATGCTCACCACAGAGTCTGCTTGGGTTTCTGTCTCTTCCTCTCCCTCTGCCCATACTTCCCTGGGCATACCCACTGTTTCTCTCTCTCTCTCTCAAATAAATAAATCTTAAAAAAATCCCTTTTAAAATTTTTTTCTTTTTTGGATATCTATATGAGATGATGGATGTTATCAAAATTTATTGTGGTAATCCTTTCACAATATGTGTAATGAAATTATTCTGTACATTTTAAACTTATAAGCTTAAACTCTATTATATCTTAATAAAACTAGAAACTCAAATAAAAAGGTGAAATATGAATGTTATGTTTCTGCTATCAATGTGAATTTCCATATTTTATATCATATATATTTTTATGTAAGTTGTTATGCAAACACCTGAAAAGTTATACAAGATGCTGTTTTTGTGGGAACTTGGTGTAGTACCTGAGATCTCTGTATATTTTTGTAAGTTCTTGTCAGTCTGTAATTATTTCCATACAAAATGGAAAAAAAATTGAGGAAGAAATTTGTAGTGTTTATAACAAAAACAGCAATAAAGAGATGGCATTAAGAATATATTTTTTAAAAATCTTGTTTATTGGAATAAGAAAAAAGGTAACCCAAATGTCAGAAAATTCTGATTGTATGAATAGTCAGTTTCACTCATTGCCATAGAGTTGTTCACTGCACTATTGATAGTGAAAAATGAGAAATACTCGAGATGTCTGAGATTAAAGAAATAGATGAGTGAGGTGTAATATATTTCATACAATGGAATTCTAGACTAAAGTTAAAATGAAGTTATAGACCCACTTGTGTCACTATTGGGAAATGATGGAAGACCTAGTGCAGAATAAAATAGCATTATAGATCATATACTGCAATGGCTCCGTTTGGGTATACTTTCCCTCTGTATATTGTTCATTCATGATTATGTCATGTATATAAATCAATATACAGTAGTATATATGTAATCATACAAAAGATAAAAGTTGCCCATATGTCATCAAATACAAAATTACAGACAAAAATACATAAATTCAAGGTTGGGTTGTGTCCCTATAAAGGGAAGAGGATGGGCTTGGGAATGAATACAAAGTCCTTCCCACTACCTCTGGATCTAAAGCACATAGAATACTAGATTTCTTTCACAAAAGAAAAAAGAAGGAAAGAAAAAAGAAATAAAGAAAAAGAAAACCTTGTCAAAACACTTTTGAGAAAAGACAAGGAGGGGAATTCACATTACCTTGCTTGAAGATGTATGTAAAGACACAGTAATCAAGATATTGGTGAAAGAAAATAGATATTCAGATAAATGGAACAGGATAGAGAGTTTAGAAAGAGATTCACACGAAAATGGTCAATTGATTTTTGACAAAAACATCCTATATTTCCATAGAAGAAAAGTGCTTTCAAAGAGTGATGTTCAACCTCTTTGACCTGAGCCACAACAACTTCTTTCTAGAAACACTGCCAAAGGCAAGGCAAGCCAGGGCAAAAATGAACTATTGGGACTTCATCAAGATCAAAACTTTTGCACAGCAAAGGAAATAGTCAATGAAACAAAAAAAAAAAAAAAAAAAAAAAAAAAAACCCTGACAGAAAGGGAGAAGATATTTGCAAACAACATATCAGATAAAGGGCTAGTATCCAAAATCTTCAAAGAATTTATCAAACTCAACACCCAAAGAATCAATAATCCAATCAAGAAATGGGCAGAAGACATGAGTAGACATATCTGCAAAGAAGACATCCAGATGGCCAACAGACACATGAAAAAGTGCTCCACATCACTCGGCATCAGGGAAATACAAATCAAAACCACAGTGAGATACCACTTCACACCAGTCAGAATAGCTAAAATTAACAAGTCAGGAAAGGACCGATGTTGGCAAGGATGCAGAGAAAAGGGAGCCCTCCTACACTGTTGGTGGGAATGCAAGCTGGTGCAACCACTCTGGAAAACAGCATGTAGGTTCCTCAAAATGTTGAAAATAGAACTACCCTATGACCCAGCAATTGCACAACTGGGTATTTACCCTAAGGATACAAACGTAGTGATCTGAAGGGTCACGTGCACCCGAATGTTTATAGCAGCAATATCTACAATAGCCAAACTATGGAAAGAACATAGATGTCCATCAACAGATGAATGGGTAAAGAAGAGGTGGTATATATACACAATGGAATACTATGCAGCCATCAAAAAATGAAATCTTGCCATTTGCGATGACGTGGATGGAACTAGAGGGTATCATGCTTAGTGAAATAAGTCAATCGGAGAAAGACAACTATCATATGATCTCCCTGATATGAGGAAGTGGAGCTTCAACATGGGGGCTTAAGGGAGTAGGAAAGAATAATTGAAACAAGGTGGGATTGGGAGGGAGACAAACCATAAATGAGCTTAATCTCACAAAGCAAACTGAGGGTTGCTGGGGGGAGGGGTGCTTAGGAGAGGGGGGGTGGGGTTATGGACACTGGGGAGGGTATGTGCTATGGTGAGTGCTGTGAAGTGTGTAAACCTGGCGATTCACAGACCTGTACCCCGGGGGATAAAAATATATTAAATGTTTATAAAACAACAACAACAACAACAAAAAAAAGTGTGTGGGTGTTTTATTTTTTATTTTTATTTTTATTAAGATTTAATTTATTTATTTACAGAGAGATCACAAGTAGGCAGAGAGGCAGGCAGAGAAGCAGGCAGAGAGAAAGAGGGGAAAGCAGGCTTCCCACCCAGGAGAGAGCTTGATATGAGCCTCAATCCCAGGACCCTGAGATTATGACCCGAGCTGTAGGCAGAGGCTTTAACCCACTAAGTCACGCAGGCACCCCATGTGGGTGTTTGAAAGACAGAAAGATCTTTGTGTATAATGTGCTTATAATTAACTAATTAATAATAACCTCATTCCTCATAGTAGTTAGAAAATTAAAGGTCAATCTGAAAAAGAGGTATATGTCCATTTCTGACAATAAAACTTTATTATATTTGTTTGCTAAAAATACTGTTGATAAAAGATTTAAAGGTATACAGTTTGATAGGTTTACTGAAACCTATTATATCTATTTTAGTTATGATAAACCTGCCGTCTTGGTAAAAAGCTCTAACAACTAAAATTGTTAATAAGTGCTTTTCATTGGTGGTTTGTCCCATGTTTTTAGGGATATATATGTACCAGCTGATCTATTAATATTAAACAATGATAAACATAATCTATACAACTTTAAAAAGATCAGAGACACGCATTTCTGTGAATGTATACAAACTTTTAGTCAATTTTCGACGTGGTCCCTAACATATACAAATGTTATTCAATACCACCTAATGGGTTCTGATCCTAAGGCTCAGTCTCCCAGCACACTCGTGTGCATGGGAGGTATTCTGGATGCTGCTGAAGAGGCTGGACTTCCAAAGTCAGTCACTTCACTCAGCTGCTGCTTCAGAAGCAGACAAGTGTAAACTACAGTCAGGTCTTCATGCCCCACACCCCAGAAGTCAGCACTGCACTGAGAGTTTAGAAGTCATACTGTTCACCCTCTAAAACACACATTCACAGTCAGTCTGATGGTTTAACCATCCTTTACCAGTAAGGTGTATAACATTTAGTAAAATAAAAAGAGTAACCAAATATATTTCTGCTAAATGACATATTTTAGAACTGGGGATTTGACACAAGGCATAGACCGAGATGTGCAGCTGCCACGTGGAGTCTTTACACCAGGACCAGCAAGATCTCAGTTCACAGGCATGCCTAAAGGCCATGTTTGCCTTTAAGAGAAAGCCCTGTTGCATGGAGAATTTGCAGACTGCTTTCTTTCTTCATGTCAGAAACCTACTTCCTGAAAAGTATTAGTTAGATCTTAGCAAAGAAAGTGTATGCGAAAAAGGCAAACTTACAAGAAAAAGAAATAAAGACTCTTACAAGTGCTACTATCATTATTTAAAAGAGGATAAGACATTCGTGTTTGGAAGTGATGGAAAAGGAAGCTCAAACCATGGGAGAGTGTTTTGAAATGAAAATACTTCACTTGGTGTAGCTGGCATAGAAGTGGATTCCAGTTCTTATAACTACATATTTCTAAGAAGAATTTTAAAGCAGCAGAACGTTGGGAGCCTTGAGGTACATAGATTAATGTGGTTGATATGAAAAACAAAGCAAAACTACTTTTGTTCCTGGCTAACACTGTGTTCTAGGATTACATAGGGCTTAGAGCTGCTCAATGAGTTAAACTCATCATATATTTTTAAACATGCTCTGATAGAAGTTATAGAACAAATGAATTTGATGTTGATGCTTTTAAAAGGCTACTGTGAAAACTATTCAAAATTTTGTGTCTCTGTGTTTCTGTCTTAATTTTATTAAAGAGGTTGTTACTTCCAGCAATTTGATGATAACACCAGAATTAGAAATATGATGTTTTTCAAATTGTTTATATCTCAATTTTTAGGTATTTAGATTTATTGTAATATTTTAAGCAATCTGACTACCCTTTGGATGTTTGTTAAAAATATAGGGGGTAAAATGTGTACCCCCCATTTTGGCATTCTCTATTTTTACTATATAGATGTAACACCTGGGAACTCACTTTCATTCTATGAAAAGAAAATGTATGAATCATGTCAGGTTGAATATGGATATTTCTTTTTTATTTTTACAATTTTTAAATTTTATTGTTAAGCATTTCCTAATCTTATGAGATTTTGAGGTCTTTTTTTTTTTTAATCTTCATGTTACCTGCTAAATCCCAAATTTAAAGTGATCCCCAAAATGTGTATAAGATTTAGCATTTGAATCTTCTATGACTCTTGTCTGACAGAGAGTTAAGTGCAGGAGTTAATGCTGACACCAGTGGAAACTTGGGCGGCAGGGTGGGGGGATATCTAATGTCCTGTGATCATTGGCTCTCTTTCCTCTGACATGGTCTCTCTGAGAGTCCGTGCAACACATCAGCAGGTACCTCCTAGATCAAAGCAGAGGTGAAAGGCCCCAGAGCCAGGACATCGCAGCTGTGTTCCTGATCAAGCTATTGTCCGGGTGGTGAGATCCCAAGTCTCAGAAGCAGGTATTGCAGCCAGAGAGCTTGTGTGCCTCATGCCTGTGCTGACCCATTGTGGAGCAAAGAGGGATAAAGTAGAATCTGCTACAGGAAAGCTATGTGTGAATTTGGGTGGCGGTTTGAAATGTTGCATAAAATAATTGACTTTGGGATCTGCATTAATTCATAACTAATGTTAACTTTATTCTACAAGTGAAGACATGAATGGATCAGAATGAGAGTGGGTCAGAATATTTCCTAAGCAGAATATGATTTTTTAACCTTTAGATATTTCAAGGAATATTTAATTCTCTTTTAGACAATATAAATCTGTGTTTCTTCCCCTCTTATCTCTATAGGTGCTACCTAACTAGTTAGCAATGCATTATCCAAAGCTTAAATTCTCTCACCTTTCAGTTAAGTGTAATAAAAGAAAAAATTTTTATTTTGAGAATATTATTATTTTTCTATTACAATATAGCCAGTTTTATATTCATTTATTTATTTTCTTTTTATTTTGTTATACAGATATTCAATTAAAATACTATTAAACAGAAACTGTTAGCTAAGAAAACATGACATTGAGACAAGGTTTACTTTATGATTTGGCACTTTGGTAGAGAGAATATTCATTGGAAAACAAATGGCAATGTGTTTATACATTGTATCAGTATAGATGATTGTTCAAATAAAGTTTCCTGATATTATAGAGTAATTAAATGGTAAAATATTAACCCAAGAATCAAATTTTGGAAACCCAAGAATCAAATCTATTTAGGAAAAACAGTTAACTGCTTTTTTCTCCATTTACCAAATGTTTTCTCCTCTTTAATCACTATGTATTTATTTATATTTTAAGGGAGAGAGTTTATTAAGTACTTTTTGAAAGGTATTGTTTACACAAGTTAAGTTGGGTGAAGGATCATTTATTTATTTAAACATACACAAGCTCTCTCTATGTAATATGCATGCTTGAACTCAATTTATATTTGTATATACTACATGTCTCGGAGACTCAGTTTTCTTCATTTCCCAACAGAAATGAAAGCACGCCTGTGCAGCATAGTTGTTAGAATGACATGTTACGCCTCCCTCATTTAATATCACTTCCTAAACTCCCTTTCCTTGAATCCCATGATTTCCACATTTTCTTCACAGTTGGAAATGGAGTCATGACCCAGTGAGTATGAAGTTCCTGTGAATGAATGAGTGGGGTCTGACATAAGTAAGGTGGCAGGTACAGAGTCTGTCAAATTGGGACATGGGTGTCCTTACTAAAGAGGGAGTTACTCTTTTTGGTGTCAGTGTATTACCCATTGGAGCATAAAACAGGCACTATGTGATCAACATAATTTTTCCAAAGATGTTATAAATCTAGACTTTTAGGTGAGTGTGGAATATAATGTACATTTTAAAATTGTGGCAGTTAATTCAATATTTATGAAAACAGTGAAAGCTTAGCATAACATGTCCATAAACATAATGGACCTTTATTTAATTGTGTAGCATCACTGTTGTAAGGCCTTACAAAGAGCAATGATAAAAATAATTTTCTTTCTAATGTTCCCAGATAAATATTTACTTTGACTTGCTTATTTCAGATGATCATGCTCATCATTCTTTTAGCTGTCCCTGTTCCTTCATGATAGATCACGTTATTTTCATGCCTCATGAAACATTGCATAGGATTTGAGCTGTGTTCCTTGACTGCCCTCAAAAATGAGCGAGGAGAGAGTGACATATGCAGACCCTAAAGTACCCAATTCAAGGAAACAGAAGGGCAAAAGAGGACCAGGTGATAAAAAGAGAGGTAAAGGTTTTTCAGTTTATTTTGTTTTGTGAAAACATTATGATGTCAAATAAGAAAAAGTGCAATAATAATAATCATGTCTATACTTATTTGATATTTTATGTCTGGCTCTTTATATATCAATGGACATATTTAAAAATCATATTCAATGAGTTTTATTATCACAGTGAATAGGTACATTCATTTTAGTTCCAGAATGAATTTCCATTTCCTTCTAATTCTGGGGGTTTTGTTATGCTCAATGCTTACTGTATATTTTGCTTTCTGATTTGTATAGGATTTCCATGTTATATTGTTGCATTATCCCTGGGAGTTATGTGTGTTATCCTCCTGCTGGCAATCACAGGCTTACGATCTATATGTGAGTATCAGACATACACAGTTCTTATGAGAGCGATGAGCCAGAGTGATAAATGATGTTATAACTACTGGGTTTCTGCAGAGCCCGTGTAAATCATAAAGTCCTATACAGATGTTAATAATTGTGTTGATGATAATATTGATGATGATGATTTTATTATTTGGCTGTCACTTAGTTTTTATGCTACACAAAAGAGAGTACATAATAGTTGTAATAGCACAAAATTTGGCTGAAATGTATAGTGAAGCTTACATATATATTCATCCTTACATTTTGTGTAGAAGGAGGTTTTTTATATAATCAAAGAATTAGAAAAACCTTTACTTGAATATTACATTCCTTATCATACTGTAATACTGCTTAAATCACAGAAGACTGTAAGGTTAATCTATTTTCTATATCACTTATATATTTCATATCAGTTCCTTTTTTTAAAAGACAGTAGCGGGCAGAGGGAGAGGGAGAATCAGGCTTCTGGCTGAGCTTGGAGCACCCGTTACAGGGCTTGATCCCAGGATCCTAGAATTATGACCTGAACTGAATGAAGGGAGAAGTTTAACCTACTGAAACACCCAGTAGCCCATATTGCATGTCAATTTGTACAATATCTATACAATACCTCCTTTTAATATCTTTTCCCTGAATTTATTATCCAGACAGGAGGATATTTCAGGAATTAAGGTTAGTTAGAATGATTGAATTAGTGTCTTAAAAGAAGTGATGAGGCATTGGGACCATTTGTGAGAAATATTTACTATGTAGAATTGTTACGGTATGTGTGAGGAAGAGAAATGAATTAGTGATACTATTTGACGTTAGGCAATATACTTTGGCAAATATATTGTGCTAAATGTTACAGAAAACATTAAGTTATGGTGTGTATGTGTGTGTGTGTGTGTGTGTGTGTGTGTGTGTGTGTGTGAATAATGGTGAGGAGTAAGGTGTTGTGGCATATCAGTGGAGAGGACCAGAAAGAATTAGATTGGTTTGAGTCTCTTAGAGTGAGCATTTGATAGTCCTCGCAGACCATCAGCATGCATATGGTAGGATTAAAAGTCTGGAGAACAAGAGAGATACCTAGATTAGAGATATAAATTGGGCTTTCATCAATTAATGTAACAAGTATTGGTAAACATAATAGAGGAAAGCAGAAGCTAGACCATGCTTTACCTTATGAAACTAGAGAGAATAGATTTTCTAGAAGGAAAAGGGTGAGGAGGTTGATTCTTAGGAAAATTAACATTTAGAATAGGTGGAAGGTGGGTAAATGGTGAAAAACAGTGATGCTTTGGTTAAAGAAGTAGGAGGGAATCCAAAACATTATGGCATCATATGGAAGGAGGGTAAAGAAAGTCATGGGTTCCGACTGGTATCAGAAGATCAAGTAAAATAATGGCCAACAGTATGCTTACTATATTTGGCAAGAGAGAGGTCACTGAAGACAATTTGCTAGAGTAGATTCAGTTGAATGGTGGGTATCATCAAAGCCTGATTGCAATGGCTTATACTTCACACATTAGGAAGCAGAGAGAATGAACACAGAAAATTATTTTTTTAATTATGGCAAAGCAAAAACTTTACAAAGTTTTGAAAGTATGTGCATCTACATGATCTCATACATTGTAAAGGGACTAGAAACTGATACAACTCTGTTTGGTATTAGCTTCTAAAACTGAACATGAGGTTCACCTGGGTGGCTCAGTTGTTAATATGTCTGTCTTAGACTCAGGTCATGATCCTAGCATCCTGGGACTGGGTCCCATACTGGGCTCCCTGCACTGCAGGAGGCCTGCTTCTCCCCCTCTTACTCCCCCTGCTTGTGTTCCCTTTCTTGTTGTCTCTCTCTGTCTCTGTGAAATAAATAAATAAAATCTTTTAAAAAAATAAAGCTTAACATGATGAGTCACTCATTCTCACTGATGATTGGTAGTAGCAGAATTGGAAATTAAGATTCTCAGTTGTGTAACAAACTTTAAAGGATTTTTCCTTTAATATTCACACACTTACAGAGAAGTATATTTTATGCTTTTATATATTTTTTTTATTTGTGACTTTTGGGAAGATATTGTTATTTCTGCAGAGTTGTTTAACTTTCCTTTTGCATACTGGAAGTAACTAAGTTCTTGGTCTAGGTAAATTCAATGAATCAATTACAAGCTTATTCTAGTAGAGAGTCAGTTGCTAAAAAAGTACTAAATACAAAATCTCACCAATGTTGAAATCTTTATTTGAAGAGCAGATGACATAGAAACTGGTTAATGTTTTATTTCAAATTTATATTTTCCAATATATATGTTTGTACGTTTTATATTTTGTGTTTTATAAGTTTTATATAATTGATAGCAAGTTAAAATTTTATTTAAGAGATCTGTTTCATTTTTGATACTTCCAACTATTTTAAACTACCATTTTCTCTGGTTGTATTAGTCAACAACATTCACTATGCCATTTAGAATTAGAGCAAGCAGCAAGTATAATAATGTGATCTATGAAAGGCATTCACAATCATAATTTTATAATATGGATTGAAGTTTTTCAGAAATGTCCTGCACACACGATGCAGAATAAGAATGGCACAAAGGAAAAAGATGCTTCCTTAGGAGAGGTTGAAGATGACTTAATTTTACCACCTATTATAGGTATGTACTGAATATGTATGATTTACAATTTTTAATGGCATTATCCAGTCTGTCCCATTTCAATACAGAATTTAAAAACTTTATGTTGTGCTTTGACAGGTCCTTTAATTTTGATCACCCTTTGATTTCTTCTTTTCTTTGTTTTTTGAAATCAAATCCATTTTCTTTATTATAAATAATTTAACTCTTGACTTTCACAAAGTCATGTGATTTGATTATTTGAGTAACTAATGCTTAAGGAAGAATTTTCCCCAGTACAGATATCTTGGAATTAACATCATCTCTGTGTATTCACTTTATGGATTTTGTCTTGTCAGGATATCTGCTCCACATGGCTGCAGCTTATTTGTCCCGTGAAGGCAAAATTTCTCAGTGCAATTCTAAAAATGGTCTGAGGTCTGTCAGAGACAGTCCCAGGACCCACAGTTTGGCCAAAGAGCTATTACCAGCATTAGACTTTTGGGAAATGGGAAAACCACCTATTTTTTTGGTCATTCAGCCTGAAGTAAGCCAGAAATATGTGTAAAGTGCAGGTCTCTAAGAGGTCTTGTGGTTGAAGATCATGGTGGCTTTTGTTTTCAAGATGAAGACTATGAGTTATTTCAAGGAAATTGGCTCTGCTGTGGAAAAAGCTGTTACTATTTTTCAGAAGAAGAGAAAAGTTGGGACGAGAGTAAGAAGTCATGTGAAGATATGAATTCTAGTCTCATGAAGATTGATAATAAAGCAGAGCAGGTATGTCTGCTTTATTAAACTTGATTAAATGCTTTATGAAAAGTCCTATGTCTTGAGTTAGGATCATTGTTTTGACTTTCCTCGCATATTATTTGGCCACTTTGTTTTGAAGCACTTGTTAATCAGTGTAGATTTCTCTAAAGAGGAGATGAAGGTGTAACATGGACCTAGAAGAACCCCTGTTTTATTTACTTATTTTTTTAAGTAGGCTCCAGCCCAGCCTGGAGCCCACATGAGGCTTTAACTCATGACCCTGAGATCAAGACCCGAGATGAGATCAAGGGTCAGGTACTTAACCAACGAAGCCACCTATGCACCCAAGATCCTTTGTTTTAAAAAATGAACAAGAGAGTCATTTCACTGTTAGTCTTTTTATTGTAAGTGTTGCATCTTCAACATTGTAATGTGCATTAGAGAGTTAGTTTTTACCTTCTCAGGGCTACTACAGGGCAAAAGAAAACTACCTTTAATGGTATGAGCAATGTAAAGTGATAATTCTCATGATCTGAGTTCTGTTCCTCCTTCTTGTTCAGTATTTGGAAGGAGTCACACTTGTAAAGGATGATGAGTCTCTCGCGTTCATGAGTGGCCATGAGAAAAAGGATGAAAAATAGACTGAATATACTGGAATGATTCTTTAAAAATGAACTTTTAATTTAATTTAATTTAATTTAATTTCTTGTCAGTGTTCCAGAACTCATCATTTATGCACCACCCCCAGTACTCACGCAATATGTGCCCTCAATAATACCCACCACCTTTGGGGAGGATATGTGCCATGGTGAGTGCTGTGAAGTGTGTAAACCTGGCAATTCACAGACCTGTACTCCTGGGGATAAACATATATTATATGTTTATAAAAACTAAATTAAAAAAATGTAAAAAAAAATAATACCCACCACCAGGCTCACCTCCCCCCCCCCCCGCCGACAAAAAAAAAAAAAAAAAAAAAGCCCTGTTTGTTTCTCAGAGTCCACAGTCTCTCATGGTTTGTCTGCCCTTCCGATTTCCCCCAACTCACTTCTCCTCTCCATCTCCCAATGTCCTCCGTGTTATTCCTGATGCTCTACAAGTAATTGAAACCATATGATAATTGACTCTCTCTGCTTGACTTATTTTACTTTTAATCCAGAATGCCAGAGGAAACATCTTTTTTCTAGAAGAGACAATCTAGATCAAATTTGCCATTCCTTATAAAGTTTAGGACTATAAAGTCAATTGAATGGATTCTGTGGATTTCCTTCTAATAATTCCATTTAGGCACCAAATTCTAGTTACACTGTTTAGTCTTAGCAATGTTACTTCTGATAGTATCTTGTGAAGGATAAGTGAAAAGCTCTGTGTTTGAAAAACAGCAACATCACTCAGGGGTGCCTGGCTGGCTCAGTCAGTGGGGCATGTGACTCTTGATCTCAAGAGTTGTGAGTTCAAGCGCCATGTTGGGTGTAGAGCTTACCTAAAAAAAAAAAAAAAAAAAATGATGATGATGATGATGATGATGATGATGATGATGATAGTAATAGTATAATGATTAAATAAAAAAAAAAGCCGTGTGTTTTCTTGTTTCTAAAATTCTTATTAAAATAAAAATATTGGGGCGCCTGGGTGGCTCCGTGGGTTCAAGCCTCTGCCTTCGGCTCAGGACATGTTCTCGGGGTCCTAGGATCGAGCCCAGCATCGGGCTCTCTGCTCAGTGGGGAGCCTGTTTCCCTTTCTCTGTCTCTGCCTGCCTCTCTGCCTACTCGTGATCTGTCTGTCAAATAAATAAATAAATTTTTAAAAAAATATGAAGAAATCACTTTTACCTATAAGAAACAGATGAACTAAGAAATCATATTAAGGAGTCAAATTTTAAAAATGCAGCTACATCTTTTTAATACCTTGATTCATTTCAACCTCAAGGTTATCAGTCTGTTTTGAAATGAATGTTTTCTTCTCTCAGAAATTTACTTTATTTGTAATCTTACTCTCCCTGTAATCCTTAATTTCCAATTCAGTGTTCTTCAGTTTTAGTCCTACCATTGAAGTTTCTAGGCTTCAAAGTTTCAGTGAAACTTCTTCTACTTGTTGCCCCTGTATCTCCGTGCACTATTCTAGAGCCCTTGAAATTCCTTGTGACTTTTGTCGTGGGTTAGAGCAAAGCTCTGTTGCATAGTTTATAATCTGATCCCTTGGTGTCGGGACCTACCCTGGAATACTGATGCACTGTAGAAACCAGAGACAGACCTTGCTGCAGAGCAGCATTGCTCTGACAGTAATGGTTTTGGATTTTAGTCTTTTGCTATTTTCCAAAGTCTAGAAGTATAATGAAAGCCGTGCCTTAAATCCATTGATGCAGAAAAATGAGATTGGCTTTTATACAAGTAGTTATACCTGTAAATCTAACAAAAATATGTGAGTGAAAGAATCAATGAACATTTACTTTTAGTGTTTCTTCAGAGACCTAGAAATGAGAAAGTATATTATATTTTATATAATACTCATCTATCTTCCCTAGTCTAAAAGGGAAACTATTGAGATTTTTTCTTATACAATTTAATTATAGTGAAAAGAATATTGAAGTCTCTGTGTGTGTGTGTGTGTGTGTGTGTGTGTGGGAGAGAGAGAGAGAGAGAGAGAGGGAGGAGAGAAAGAAAGAGTGGGAGAGAGACAGGAATAGGATATGAGAGAGAGAGAGAGTGAGAGAGAGAGAGAGACCAAGAGGCAATAAATACATTGCTTTTAGGAAAGAACATTAATTTGTTGCTTTACATTTGCATCCATAAGGGAACTTTTTCCCCCTCTTTTAAATAATTTTTTAATTTTTTATTTACATGTAATTTATTATTAGCCCCAGGGGTACAGGTGTGTGAATCGCCAGGTTTATACACTTCACAGCACTCACCATAGTACATACCTTCCCCAATGTCCATAAACCAACCACCTCCCAATTCACCTCCCCATGCCAACCCTCAGTTTGTTTTGTGAAATTAAGTGTCTTATGGTTTGTCTCCCTCCCTATCCCACCATGTTTCATTTATTCCATAAGGGAAAATTTGAAGTGAATTAAATATGCCAATTGGAATAATGATGTTAAAGATATTTTTGATACTGCATTCATTACTCAGTGCAGAATATTTTCAAAACTAAGATTATGATTCCCACTTCAGTTATGGAAAATACTATAGGAAGGCTTTTTGTGTTTTTTGTTAGAGCATACATAGCAAATGAATGGCATAAACTGTTTCAACTGTCATAGGTATCGTTTCATCATTTTCACTGCTGTGTATGATTCTACAGTGTGCATATGCTTCATCCATTCTCTAGATGATAGGAATTTGGGTTGTTTCCAGCTCTTGTTGTTATGAATAGTCCTTCATGAAACATTCTTAACATTCTTAGACATGTCTCCCATGTGTCTTCTCTCTCTTTTTTTTTTTTTTTTTGATAAATCATCCTATGAGTGGAATCATCGGTTAGTAGGATTTGTACAAGTTCAATTATCTAAAAATTTCTTTTCAGTGTAACAGAATTCATTGTTTTTGCACCACACCCAGTGCTTCATGCAATACATGCCCTCCATAATACCCACCACCTGGCTCTCCCCACCTCCCACCCCTAGCCCCTTCAAAACCCTCAGGTTGTTTTTCAGAGTCCATAGTCTCTCATGGTTCACCTCCCCTTCCAATTTCCCTCAACTCCCTTCTCCTCTCCATCTACCTATGTCCTCCATGACAAGTTCAATTTTATATGACAATTCCAGATCATTTTTAATATGATTTTAACATCCGTTTTAAAGATATCTTTGATCTCTACTATCCCACAAACTTGATATTGTTATTTTTACTTTCTGCCAATTAAAAAGTTGTAAAATATCTCCTGATCTATATTGAGCTTGGCTCTTTCCTATTTATTGGTTATATGATATATTTATTTGAAATGTGTTCTTATGTTTTGTCCATTTTTTTCTTATTGGATAATTTTATTTTGATATTGCTTGATAGAAATATGTGTTTGTACTTTAAGTTACTGCAGATGTCTCCAGTTTTGAAGCTTGTATTTTCACATTCTTTAAGGTAGAGAGAAGTTCTAGGTTTAGTGCAATCCTATTTACCTATTTACTTTATCACATGTGAAATTTTTTAAGTCCATCATGTCCCTTTCTGGGTATCTTTCATTCAGTCATAAAGAGTTGAGTGATTTGTTCATTAAATCCTTTCAGTATCCATTTCTTCTGTGCACATGGAGAAATTAGTCTGCCTTCTTCATTTATCAGAGTGGCATTGGAAGATAAATGTGCCCGGTATTTTACAAGTCCTCTGTGGGTGATGTATTTTCAGTGATGTTATGAATAATACCTAATTCTCCTTCCCCACAGAACTTCATTCAATCAAAAATAAGATACAATTACTGGATTGGATTATATAAAGTAAGAGATAAGCATCCCTGGAAGTGGCTGGATGGCACACCCCTATCTCAGACGGTGTAAGTTTTCATGTCACTGTTTCCCATTTCCTCTCTTGCTCAGGAACTGCCTGGTGGATTATAGGTCAAGAAGAGGAGAGGATCCTTGGGGACGTAGGGAAAATCTTGAATTCCATGTGATCTCACTTCTCAGCTAGGCAACCAAATGCAAATCTCAGGCCTCCAATAGACCAAAAGAGCATTATTTATTCCCATGTTCCTCAATGGAGGAACATGTCCTTCCAAACATGGTAAAGAGACATTTTGCTTTTGTATCGTTCTCTTGTATGTTCTGTGATACTAGCATGTTCACTAGTTTGGGTGCAGGAAATGGTAAAAGTATAATGAGGAAAGAAAAGTTGTATCTAAACCCAGGTCTCTCTGTGATTGCAACTTGTACCTATTTAGTTGGTGTCATTCAAGAACTAAAAAGAAAAGAGCTTTTTCCATTAAGTGACTTGGTAATCTTGCATCTCTAATGTGGTCCCTTAGTGTCTTTCATGCTATTATTTCACAGAAGTCTGCATAATTTCTGGCAATCCTGTCTCATTGATAAATCCCGTACATTTGTTGATTGATGTCCAGGAAACTAGTTTAGAAAAGGAAGCAAATGATCTTACTAAATCTAAGTAACATGGGGGACAGTATGAGAGACATTGGGTTATTTAACATGTTTATTGATTGTCTGTAATATGTCAGGCACTGCTCTAGGTATTGAAACTACAGTGATGAAGAAAACAGGCCACAGTATCCTCCCCTTATGGATATTACAGTCTAATGCAGGCATGATAGTGTTAGTGGGATGAATGAGGACAATACAAAAAGGCTGAGTAAATGATGTGTCACATTAGATAAATGCTATGGAATGTTGTGAAGTCTCTTATTTTTTTGCTATATGGTAGTGTTGTCTTTTGTGTATGACGGTAAGAGAAAGAGATTTCACTATTTTAAATGTAATGGTCAGAGACAACCTCCTGGAGACATGTTTGTACAGTACCTTGAATGAACCAGCCATCTGCATTACCTGATGGGACGGCTCCCTAATAGTAGACACAGCTGGTGTAAAGACCCTTAGGTAGGAGTGTATTTAACGTGCTTGAGGAAATAGCAAGAGGGCCTGCAATGATAGAACAAGGTGAACAAGAGGTAGGGGGAGATGTAGGTTAGAGACTTAATGACAGTGGGAGTGTGTAGGACATCAGAAAAGTGTAAGAACTTGGATTTTTTCATGAAGGCATGAGAAGCTATTAGAGGGTTTTGAGCAGAGGAGGGACAAAAACAGGCTTCTTGTTCTAGGGTGCCTCTGGACACTCTGTTGAGATTACTTGGTGTGCGTTCTTTTGGGGGAGGGAGCAGAGAGGCTAAAGGAGGATGCGGAAGGCTGCTGAAGAGTCTGTTGCTGTCATCCCGCTGAGATGTTGTGACTTAATGATGGTTGGCAGGGTTGACGCTGGTGTAACGTGGCCAGATTCCACACTTCTTTCAAAGATGTGTGAAAGAGAGACAAATCAGGGATGGCTTCAGGGTTTTTGGTCCAGAAGTTGTAAGCGTGATGCTGCTATTAATGTTACTAGAGCATAATTGGAATTCAGTGTTAGATACAATTTGAATGACTCTCTTCAACATTTAGCTATGTCTGCAGGTGTCACACGCATTGTGGTACATGATCATGAAGATCACACGAGAGGTTGATGCAGGGAATGCAGATGTTGTACACAGCAGTGCACAATGAAATAAATAAGTGGGTGGAAGTGATTCTCAGGAAATCTAAGGTCCTTGGACACCCGAGTGTTTAAGATAATGATAAGATAACTGGGAGATAAGGATAACCAGAAAATATCATTGAGAAAAGTGCTTCGAGATACAAAAGTAAAACCATGAAGGGACAGGTAGGGTGATGAAATCCTTGTAAAAGAAGTACTACTGAAGTAATAGCGGAATTTAAAATGTTGGTGAGTTCTCACTGATAAATTTTACTACTTGAAATTGTTACTTCTTGTCAGTTACATTCATGGACATTTGAAGGGAAATGAAAACTAAGTAACATTATTTTTTCTGTATGCTGTAGCTGAATCACCAAATTTAAAATCCAGGTATTTTATTCTTATAGCCCCAATTTCACAACCTTTGAGCATTTTGTTTGGTGTGGTAAACGGTAAGGTGAGTGGGGAAAAGTGCACTCTGTTTTAAATGCATAGAAACACCCTGTATGATTAAAGTGAGGCTAGTGTTTTAAATGCATAGTTTGTGCACATTAACCTGAATAATAGGAAACTGGAATATTTTTATATATAGTTACAGCATGTCACATAATGAATTTATTATATTTGGTCACTTTCCAGAAGTTTCAGGAGTTTTAGAAGAAGAATTTTTCAAGTGTCTATTTCTAACTTACGTATACATCCCAGTCTATACTAGTTTTTCTACTTCTCCCCTATCTCCAGCTGTCCACTGACATTTCCATTAGTTTTAGATACAATTACACTTCATAATCTTATAGCTATATGTCTGTCACACGATTTGTATGTCTACTGAAATCATTGCACCTCTGTTGTAAATTTGTGATACATTTGCCTGACAAATGACTTGCTAAAATAAATATATTCTCTGATGCAGGCATTTCCAGCAGAGTAAAGAAGATGTAAAATGTGGACACCTCAAGCCATCAACTCTTTCTACCGCTGATTGTCAAAAACCCTTTCGTTACATTTGTGAAAAGCTGTTCACTGGCCCTTGTTATTAAAAGAATTACTGTCATCAATATTTTAGTATTTTCTTTCTTTATCAGCTATTAGGGAAAAAACTTACGGTATTCTCTCAAATTAGTTTAATCTGCATGACTTATAAAGGGTAATGATCTTTGAAACATTCCTCGGCAAGGTTAAAACACTAAGACTTATAAATAGGAAAATTATACATCCAAAAAACAAGTTTATTGTTTAGAAATTTGAAGAATGAATCCATCAGAGAATGTGAAACAAATTCATTTTGATTGAGTGTAAGATTTTATATTCAAAAATAATTAAAAGATCCTGATACAAGTAGGTAATTAATATTCACATTGTTCAAAAAATAAGAGACAGATAATGATGAATAAATTCACTTAACCTATCTTGTTCCTATTCTCCTAGTTCCCTTCTTATAGGCAAACATGTAATAGATAGTATTCTGTAAATATTCTAGGGAAGTACAGCCATATGCATGCTATCTGCTAAACAAAATGTTATATAACTACAGAGAATAGCATTGCCTCTTTACATTTTTGTTTAAAAATATGTCATGCAGTTTGTTCCATTTCATTACATAGGAGCTTCATCAGTGTTTGTAAGCAGCTGCAAATGTTACACTAACCAGATGTACCTAAAATTTTTCTGCAAGTTTTTTTTTTTTAGGTTTTCAAGCATTTATTTTTATTTTTTATTTTTTTAATAAACATATAATGTATTTTTATCCCCAGATGTACAGGTCTGTGAATCGCCAGGTTTATACACTTCACAGCACTCACCATAGCACATACCCTCCCCAATGTCCATAAACCCACCCCTGTCTCCCAACCACCCTCCCCCCAGCAACCCTCAGTTTGTTTTGTGAGATTAAGAGTCACTTATGTTTTTTCTCCCTCCCAATCCCATCTTGTTTCATTTATTCTTCTCTTACTCCCTTAACCCCCCCCCCCATGTTGCATCTTCACTTCCTAATATCAGGGAGATCATATGATAGTTGTCTTTCTCTTCTTGACTTATTTCCCTAAGCATGATACCCTCTAGTTCCATCCATGTCGTCGCAAATGGCAAGATTTCATTTCTTTTGATGGCTGCATAGTATTCCATTGTGTATATATACCACCTCTTCTTTATCCATTCATCTGTTGATGGGCATCTAGGTTCTTTCCATAGTTTGGCTATTGTAGATATTGCTGTTATAAACATTCGGGTGCATGTGCCCCTTCGGATCATTATATTTGTATCTTTAGGGCAAATACCCAGTAGTGCAATTGCTGGGTCATAGAGTAGTTCTATTTTCAACATTTTGAGGAACCTCCATGCTGTTTTCCAGAGTGGCTGCACCAGCTTGCATTCCCACCAACAGTGTAGGAGGGTTCCCTTTCTCCGCATTTTCTCCAGCATCTTTCATTTTTGACTTGCTAATTTTAGCCATTTGACTAGTGTGAGGTGATATCTCATTGTGGTTTTGATTTTTATTTCCCTGATGCTGAGTGATGTGGAGCACTGTTTCATGTGTCTGTTGGCCATCTGGATGTCTTCTTTGCAGAAATGTCTGTTCATGTCTTCTGCTCATTTCTTGATTGGATTATTGATTCTTGGGTGTTGAGTTTAATAAGTTCTTTGAAGATTTTGGATACTAGCCCTTTATCTGATATGTCGTTTGCAAATATCTTTTCCCATTCTATCAGTTGTCTTTTGATTTTGTTAACTGTTTCCTTTGCTGTGCAAAAGTTTTGATCTTGATGAAGTCCCAGCAGTTCATTTTTGCCTTTGCTTGTCTTGCCGATGGCATTGTTCCTAGAAATATGTTGCTGCATCTGAAGTCGAAGTGGTTGCTGCCTGTGTTCTCCTCAAGGATTTTGATGGATTCCTTTCTCACATTGAGGTCCTTCATCTATTTTGAGTCTATTTTCATGTGTGGTGTAAGGAAATAGTCCAATTTCATTTTTCTGCATGTGGCTGTCCAATTTTTCCAACACCATTTGTTGAAGAGGCTGTTTTTTTTCCATTGGACATTCCTTCCTGCTTTATCGAAGATTAGTTGACCATGGTCTGTTCCTGGGCTCTCAATTCTTTTCCATTGGTCTATGTGTCTGTTTGTGCCAGGATCATGCTGTCTTGATGATGACAGCTTTGTCATAGAGTTTAAAGTCTGGAATTGTGGTGCCACCAACTTTGGCTTTCTTTTTCAATATTCCTTTGGCTAGTCGAGGTCTTTTCTGGTTCCATATAAATTTTAGGATTATTTGTTCCATTTCTTTGAAAAAAATAGATGGGGTTTTGATAGGGATTGCATGAAATGTGTAGATTGCTTTAGGTAGAATAGACATTTTCACAATATTTGTTCTTCCAATCCAGGAGCATGGAACCTTTTTCCATTTCTTTGTGTCTTCCTCAATTTCTTTCATGAGTACTTTATAGTTTTCTGAGTATAGATTCTTTGCCTCTTTGGTAGGTTTATTCCTAGGTTTCTTATAGTTTTGGGTGCAATTGTAAATGGGACTGACTCCTTAATTTCTCTTTCTTCTGTCTTGTTGTTGGTGTAGAGAAATGCAACTGATTTCTGTGCATTGATTTTATATCCTGACACTCTCCTGAATTCCTGTACAAGTTCTAGCAGTTTTGGAGTGGAGTCTTTTGGGTTTTCCACCTATAGTATCATATGATCTGCAAAGAGTGATAGTTTGAGGTCTTCTTTGCCAATTTGGATGCCTTTAATTTCCTTTTGTTGTCTGATTGGTGAGGCGAGGACTTCTAGTACTATGTTGGATAGCAGCGGTGATAATGGACATCTCTGCCATGTTCCTGACCTTAGCGGAAAAGCTTTCAGTTTTTCTCCATTGAGAATGATATTTGTGGTGGGTTTTTTCATAGATGGCTTTGATAATATTGTGGTATGTGCCCTCTATTCCTACACTTTGAAAAGTTTTGATCAGGAGGAGATGCTGTACTTTGTCAAATGCTTTTTCAGCATCTGTTGAGAATATCATATGGTTCCTATTCTTTCTTTTATTAATGTGTTGTATCACATTGATTGATTTGCTGATATTGAACCAACCTTGCAGCTCTGGGATACATCCCACTTGGTTGTGGTGAGTAATCCTTTTAATGTACTATTGACTCCTATTGGCTAGTATTTTGGTGAGAATTTTCGCATCTGTGTTCACCAGGGATATTGGTCTGTTCACTTGTTTGATGGGATCCTTGTCTGGTTTTGGGATCAAGGTGATGCTGGCCTCATAAAATGAGCTTGGAAGTTTTCCTTCCATTTCTATTTTTTGGAACAGTTTCAGGAAAATAGGAATAAGTTCTTCATTATATGTTTGGTAGAATTCCCCCGGGAAGCCCTCTGCCCCTGGGCTTTTGTTTGTTTGGAGATTTTTGATGGCTGTTTCAATCTACTTACTGGTTATGGGTCTGTTCAGGTTTTCTATATCTTCCTGGTTCAGTTGTGGTAGTTTATATATCTCTAGGAATGCATTCATTTCTTTCAGATTGTCAAATTTGTTTGTATAGAGTTGCTCATAGTATGTTCTTATAATTGTATTTCTTTGGTGTTAGTTGTGATCTCTACTCTTTCATTCATGATTTTATTTATTTGGGTCCTTTCTCTTTTCTTTTTGATAAGTCTGGCCAGGAGTTTATCAATCTTATTAATTCTTTCAAAGAACCAGTTCCTAGTTTTGTTGATTTGTTCTATTGTTTTTTTGGTTTCTATTTCATTGATTTCTGCTCTGCTCTTTATGATTTCTCTTCTCCCCTTGGGTTTAGGGTTTCTTTCTTGTTCTTTCTCCAGCTTCTTTAGTTGTATGGTTAAGTTGTGTACTTGAGACGTTTCTTGTTTCTTGAGAAAGGCTTATACCGCTATATATTTTTCTCTCAGGACTGCCTTTGCTGTGTCCCACAGATTGTGAACTGTTGTGTTTTCATTATCATTTGTTTCCATGAAATTTTTCAATTCTTCTTTAATTTCCTTGTTGACCCATTCATTAGAAGGATGCTGTTTAGTCTCCATGTATTGGAGTACTTTCCAAATTTCCTCTTTTGATTGATTTCTAGCTTTAGAGCATTGTGGTCTGAAAATAAGCAGGGAATGATCCTTATCTTTTGATACCGGTTGAGACCTGTTTTAGGACCCAGGATGTGATCTATTCTGGAGAATGTTCCATGTGCACTAGAGAATAATGTATATTCTGTTGCCTTGGGATGGAATGTTCTGAATATATCTGTGATGTCCATCTGGTCCAGTGTGTCATTTAAGGCCTTTATTTCCTTGTTGATCTTTTGCTTGGATGATCTGTCCATTTCAGTTAGGGGGGTGTTAAAATCCCTTACTATTATTGTATTATTGTTGTTGTGTTTCTTTGATTTTGCTATTAATTGGTTTATATATTTGGCTGCTCCCACTTAGGGGCATAGATATTTAAAATTGTTAAATCTTCTTGTTGGACAGACCCTTTGAGTATGATATAGTGTCTTTACTCATCTCTTATTATTATATTCTTTGGCTTAAAATCTAATTGGATTGCCACCCCTGCATTCTTCTGCTGTCCATTAGCATGGTAAATTGTTTTCTACCCCTTCACTTGAAATCTTGAGGTGTCTTTGGGTCTAAAATGAGTTTCTTGTAGGCAACATATAGATGTTTTTATTTTTTTTTAATCTATTCTGATACCTTGTGTCTTTTGATTGGGGCATTTAGCCCATTAAATTCAGTGTAACTATTGAGAGATATGAATTTAGGTCCATTGTATTTCCTATAAGGTGACTGTTACTGTATATTGTCTCTGTTCCTTTTTGATCTACTTCTTTTAGGCTCTCTCTTTGCTTAGAGGACCCCTTTCAATATTTCCCATAGGGCTGCTTTGGTGTTTGTGAATTCTTTCAGTTTTTGTTTGTCCTGGAAGCTTTTTATCTCTCCTTCTATTTTCAATGATAGCGTAGCTGGATATAGTATTCTTGGTTGCTAGTTTTTCTTGTTTAGTGCTCTGAATATATCATGCCAGATCTTTCTGGCCTGCCAGGTCTCTGTGGATAAGTCTGCTGCCAATCTAATATTTTTACCATTGTATGTTACAGACTTCTTTTCCGGGGCTGCTTTCAGGATTTTCTCTTTGTCACTAAGACTTGTAAATTTTACTATTAGGTGATGGGGTGTGGACCTATTCTTATTGATTTTGAGAGGGGTTCTCTGCACCTCCTGGCTTTAGATGCTTGTTCCCTTTGCCATATTAGGGAAATTCTCTCCAATAATTCTCTCCAATATATCTTCTGCTCCCCTCTCTCTTTTTCTTCTGGAATCCTAATTATTCTAATGTTGTTTTGTCTCATGGTGTCACTTTTCTCTCCATTCTCCCCTCGTGGTCCAGTAACTGTTTGTCTCTCCTTTGCTCAGCTTCTTTATTCTCTGTCATTTGGTCTTCTGTATCACTAATTCCTTCTTCTGCCTCATTTATCCTAGCAGTGAGACCCTCCATTTTTTTATTGTACCTCATTAATAGCTTTTTTGATTACAACTTGGTTAGATTTTAGTTCTTTTATTTCTCCAGAAAGGGCTTTTATATCTCCCGAGAGGATTTCTCTAATATCTTCCATGCCTTTTTCGAGTCCTGATAGAACCTTGAGAATCATCATTCTGAACTCTAGATCTGACATATTACCAATGTCTGTATTGATTAGGTCCCTAGCATTTGGTACTGTCTCTTGTTCTTTTTTTGGTGGTGAATTTTTCCACCTTGTCATTTTGTCCAGATAAGAGTATATGAAGGATCAAGTAATATACTAAAAAGGTGGCAAAGACCACAGGAGAATATGCTTTATCCAAATCAGAACAGACACCAAACCATGGTGGGGGGATGAAAGAGGATAAAAAGAGGTTCAGAAAAAAAAGAAACAAATAGAAAAAGAAAACAAATAAAGAAAAAATATAAAAAAGAAAAAAATATATATATATTAGGTAAACTAGTAAAATGTTAAAAAAGAAAAGGGTAAAAGTTAAAAATAATTTAGCAGAAGAATAAAAAAATTGAAAAAAAATTAAATTAACTGAAAGACTAAAGAATCATTGGAAGAAAGCCATGAGTTCCATGCTTTGCTTTCTCCTCCTTTGGAATTACCTGCTCTCCTTGGTGTTGAACCTGCACTCCTTGGTAGGGAACTTGGTGCTGTTTCGATTTCTTTTGATTTCTGAGGGTGGTGCCTGTTGTAGTGATACTCAGGTGTCTTTGCCCCAAGCAGAATTGCACCACCCTTACCAGGTGCTGGCTGAGTAATCCGCTCGTGTTCGCTTTTGGGAGCTTTTGTTCCCTGAATGCTTTCCGTAGAGTTACACAGGATGGGAATGAAAATGGCAACCTCCCAGTCTCCGGCTGGAAGGAGCCGAGAGCTTGGGGCCCACTCCTCAGTGCGCCCTCAGAGAATAGCGCCCAATCTCTCCCGTCTCCCTGGCCTCTCTAATACCTGGATGCTCTGTGACACTCAGACACCCCCGATCTTTGTGTGACCCTGCAGGAGTTGGGGCCACATTGACCCCGTGTAGGCTTCACCCTGGTTTGGTTTAGCCTCTGGAGCGATGTCCCTCAGTGAAACAGACTTTTAAAATTCCAATGGCAGTGCTCCATTGCATCTCCGCTTGCCGGGAGCCAGACCTTCCCCCTGCGGTATAACTTCCCGTCACTTTGGATTCACTTCTCTGCCAGTCTTACCTTTTAGAAAGTGTTAGATTTTCTGTTTCTAGAATTGTTTATTCGATCCTCAATTGGATTTGTTGGTGTTTGCAATGTTTAGATGAGCTATCTAGCTGATCTCCTGCTACCTGATATAGTCTCAGCCTGTTACTTCTCTGCCATCTTGACTCCTCCTTCCTTATCTACAAGTTTTATTTCCAATGGATATTTAGGTGTGTCCCAGAGTTTTACAGTTGTAGAAAAATGCTAGAATGAATAGTACTTAAAACAGTATCACATTGATATATATATATACACATATATATATGTGTATATATATATACATATATATATATCAATGTATGATATATATATCAGATATACATGACAATATATATAGAAGTATATTTAGCATATATTTATATATATGGTAAATCTCTAGCAGTGAAATCTCTGCATCAAATGATGTGTACATTAAATTTTAATAGGCATGTAATATTTCAGTAGAAGTTGTAAACCTATCATCTCCACACAGCAGTATTCAAGGGTTCCTTCTTCCTCACTTCTTTATCACCATGTGTCATCAATATGTTTGATTTTGCCAATAAAAACTTCACCAATATAATAGGGGTTATTTTGTATCATTTTAAATGTATATTTTCCTATTACTTGTGAGGCCAGCAACTCTTTCCGGTATTTCTTTAATTTAAACTATCTGTCTGTGTCTTTGTAAATTGATATCCCAAACACAATTTTGAGCAAAGAAACCAGACACAAAATAGTTTATCCTATGAAATTCCCCTATTTATGAGGTTCAACACCACTAATCTCTGTGATTAGAAATTAGGACAGAAATTCCTGCTGTGTGGCTTTATTCCTAAAAGGAACAATAATAGAGAATGAATACTATTTGCTATGGTGCAGAGTTATTCTTGGAAAGAAACACGGTCCAAGGGACAATTCTCAGGTGTTGGTTGATAATAATGGGTGTAATAATCTGGGTGCTGGTTGTGTGGGTGGTATATTTATTCCTTCTGCTGCCATGACAAGTACCATAACCTGGGTGTCTTTGAATAATATACATATATATATATATTTTTTTTTTCATAGTTGCGGAGGCTAGCAATTTAAAGTGAAGTTGTTAGGACCAAGTTCCATTTGAGATATTTTATTTGTTTGATATTTATTTATTTACTTATTATGTTAGTCAGTATACAGTGCTCCCTTAGTCTTTGATGTAGTGTTCCATGATTCATTATTTATGTATAACACCCAGTGCCCATTGTAATATGTGCCGTCCTTCTTCCTTGTCTCTTACCAGTTTCTGTTGGTTGTGGGCAATTATTTGTTTCCTCATTCCTCTCTGTATCGCTCCAATCTTTGCTTCTGTTATCACATGGCATTCTTCTTCTGTGTCCCTGTTAAAATATCCATCTCTTTGTAAGAAGACTCTTAGGCCTCTTCCTAAGGACCTCATTTTAATTTGATTACATCTGTGAAGACCTTATTTCCAAATAAGGTCATATTCACAAGTAATAGGAATTATAATTTCAGTATAGTTTTTTATGCCTTTGTTTCTTGTCGTTTTGGTGTCATTTCTAAATGATACTTCTAAAAAAAAATAATGTTGCCAAGCAGAGTTTTAATGGTTTTAGGTTTTACATTTATGTCTTTAATATATTTTGAGCTAATTTTTGTGACTAGGTTAAGATAAGGTCCAATTTCACTAGGCTGCAAATGTTTTCCCCACTCCATTTGTTGAAGACACTATCGTTTTTCCAGTGACTCTTCTTGGCTTAGTCAATATTATTTGTCCATGTATAGATGGGTTTATTTTTAGGCTCTGTGTTCTGCTCCATTTGTTAATTACTATGCCAGTACTATGCTGTTTTGATTACTATAGCTTTGGAGTATAGTTTAAAATCAGGAATTGGGATGCCTTTAATTTTGTTCTCATTCTTGATTGCTTTGTGTAATTTAAGGTTTTGTGGTTTCATGTAAATTTTAGAATTGCCTTCTTTATTTCTGTGAATAATGCTGTTGGAATTTTGATAGGCATTGCCTTGACCTGTAGATGGCTTTTGTTTTTGTTGTACGTTCCTTTGTAACACAAAAAGACCCCCTATTATGCTATGGGTGGATTTTTCAGCAAAAATTTTACAGGCAAGAAAGGAATGAGAAGATACCTTTCAGCATGATGACAGAGAAAATGCCAAACAAGTACAATCTATCTGGCTAATATATTCTTCAGAAGTGAGAGAGAGACATACTTTCCTATGCAAACAAAAGCTAAGGGAGTTTATCATCACTAGATCTGACTTACAGAGAAATCAGACAGAAGGTCAGGAAAAAAGTAGAGATCCTGAACAACACTTTAGACCAATTATACCTCACAGATAGATAGAGAATACTCTGACAACAAGAGAATACACACTTTTCTCAACTTAACATAGAACGTTCTCCATGATAACAAATAGAATCTCAAAGGAATATCTGTAGTCAAAACAATCTTCAAAAAGAACAACACAGTTGAAGGCCTTACCTTCCTTATTTGAAAACCTCTATCGATGTTGCAATTCTCAAAATACGGTCGTTCCTAAATTTATGATGGTTATGTCCAATAAACTCATGGGAATTTGAAAATATTGTAAGCTGAAAATGTATTTAATACATCTAACTGACTGAAATCAACACTTAGAGTAGCCCACCTCACACATGCTTAGAATACTTACAGTAGCCTGTAGTTAGGCAAAATCATCGAAGACCGAGCCTCTATTATAATAAAGTATGTCATGTAATTTATTAAATATTGAATTGAAAGTGAAAAGTAAGAACAGAGCGGTTTTATGGGTACTGTATAGTTGTAAGTGCATTGGTTGTTTACCTTTGTGATCACATGACTCTCTGGGAGGTGTGCCTCCCTGCCACTGCCTGGCATTATGAGAGTGCAGCAGAATATATTGTTAGCCTGGGAAAAAGTCAAAATTCAAAACTCAGAGTATGGTTTCTATTGAATGCATATCATTTTTTCACCACCATAAAGTAAAAAATCATAAGTTGACCCATCATAGGTCCATTGATTTTAAGTTTGGTTCTGTCGGTAGGATGGTACTGCCATAAAAACAGACATACAGGCCAGTGGAATAGAATAGAGGGCCCAGAAACAAACCTTTGCGTATACGATCAAGTGATTTTTAACAAGATGCCAGGACCATTTGATAGAGAAAAGGACAGTTTCTTCGTCAAGTTGTGCTATAAAACTGGGTTATTCACATGCAAAAAAAAAAAAAAAAAAAAGTAAAGAGAAAAAAAGATATTTGACCCTTACCTTCTACCATATACAAAATGAACTTAAAAAAGATCAGAGCACTACATGTAAGACATGCCATTATCAAAATCTTAGGAAAAAACATTAGAAAATTTTCATGGCATTGGATTCTGCAATGATTTCTTGTACATGACACCAAAACATAGACAAGAAGAGTTAACACAAATTAATTGGATTACATTGAACCTGAGAAATTCTTGCATCAAAAGATACCACCAACAGAATGAAAAAACCTTACAGAATGAAGAAGTTGGCAGGTCATATATCTGGTAAAGATTTGTATCCAGAATATATGGAGATTTCCAACAACTCAACAAGCACATAGAAAGTAATCTGATTTTAAAAATGGACAGAGAATTTGCACAACATTTCTGAAGAAAATATATCCAAATGCTCAACAGGGATATGAAAAGATACTCAACATCACTAATCTTTGGAGAAATGAAACTCAAAT
Organism: Mustela lutreola; assembly: GCF_030435805.1. NCBI lineage: Eukaryota > Metazoa > Chordata > Mammalia > Carnivora > Mustelidae > Mustela > Mustela lutreola. The sequence continues at coordinate 96,658,845 of NC_081297.1, forward strand.
GCAGTAATATATTACCTCATACTGATTAGGATGGCTTCAGTGAAACAAAGGAACAAACAATGCCAAAAGAAAACAAAAAACTCCACAAGAGATGAGGTGGAGCAAGGGCAAATTGCAAGAAGGTCATCAAAAGGTACAAACTTTCATTTATAAGACAAATAAGTCCTAGAATCATAACGTACAACATGATGGTTTTAGTTAACTCTGCCATATGGTGTATTTGAAAGCTGTTAAGAGAGTAGAATTGACCAATTACCATCATAATGAAAAAAAAAAAAACCCCATATTCGAGCATCTGGGAGATGTAGTCAATTAAACATCTGACTCTTGGTTTTGGCTTAGGTCACCACCTTAGGGTCATGAATGTGAGCCCCTCATCAGACTCTATGCTCACCACAGATTCTGCTTGGGTTTCTGTCTCTTCCTCTCCCTCTGCCCATACTTCCCTGGGCATACCCACTCTCTCTCTCTCTCTCTCAAATAAATAAATCTTAAAAAAATCCCTTAAAAATTTTTTTTCTTTTTTGGATATCTATATGAGATGATGAATGTTATCAAAATTTATTGTGGTAATCCTTTCACAATATGTGTAATGAAATTATTCTGTACATCTTAAACTTATAAGCTTAAACTCTATTATATCTTAATAAAACTAGAAACTCAAATAAAATGGTGAAATATGAATGTTATGTTTCTGCTATCAATGTCAATTTCCATATTTTATATCATATATATTTTTATGCAAGTTGTTATGCAAACACCTGAAAAGTTATACAAGATGCTGGTTTTGTGGAAACTTGGTGTAGTACCTGACATCTCTATTTATTTTTGTAAGTTCTTGTCAGTCTGTAATTTTTTTCATACAAAATGGAAAAAAATTGAGGAAGAAATTTGTAGTGTTTATAACAAAAACAGCAATAAAGAGATGGCATTAAGAATATATATATATATTTTTATTATATAATTTATTTTTTATAAACATATATTTTTATCCCCAGGGGTACAGGTCTGTGAATCACCAGGTTTACACACTTCACAGCACTCACCAAAGCACATACCCTCCCCAATGTCCATAATCCCACCCCCTTCTCCCAAACCCCCTCCCCCCAGCAACCCTCAGTTTGTTTTGTGAGATTAAGGAAGAATATATTTTTTAAAAACTTGTTTATTGGAATGAGAAAAAAGGTAACCCAAATGTCAGAAAATTCTGGTTGTATGAATAGTCAGTTTCACTCATTGCCTTAGAGATGGTCACTGGAATATTGATAGTGAAAAAAGAGAAATACTCGAGATGTCTGAGATTAAAGAAATAGATGAGTGAGGTGTTATATATTTCATACAATGGAATTCTAGACTAAAGTTAAAATGAAGTTCTAGACCCACTTGTGTCACTATTGGGAAAAGATGGAAGACCTAGTGCAGAATAAAATAGCATTATAGATCATATACTGCAATGGCTCCGTTTGGGTATATTTTCCCTCTGTACATTGTTCATTCATGATTATGTCATGTATATAAATCAATATACAGTAGTATGTATGTAATTATACAAAAGATAAAAGTTGCCCATATGTCATCAAATACAAAATTACAGACAAAAATACATAAATTCAAGGTTGGGTTGTGTCCCTATAAAGGGAAGAGGATGGGCTTGGGAATGAATACAAAGTCCTTCCCACTACCTCTGGATCTAAAGCACATAGAATACTAGATTTCTTTTGCAAAAGAAAAAAAAAAAAAGGAAAGAAAGTAAGAAAGAAAAAGAAAACCTTGTCAAAACACTTTTGAGAAAAGACAAGGAGGGGAATTCACATTACCTTGCTTGAAGATGTATGTAAAGACACAGTAATCAAGATATTGGTGAAAGAAAATAGATATTCAGATAAATGGAACAGGATAGAGAGTTTAGAAAGAGATTCACACATAAATGGTCAATTGATTTTTGACAAAAACATCCTATATTTCCATAGAAGAAAAGTGCTTTCAAAGAGTGATGTTCAACCTCTTTGACCTGAGCCACAACAACTTCTTTCTAGAAACACTGCCAAAGGCAAGGCAAGCCAGGGCAAAAATGAACTATTGGGACTTCATCAAGATCAAAACTTTTGCACAGCAAAGGAAATAGTCAATGAAACAAAACAACAAAAAAAAAACCTGCAGAAAGGGAGAAGATATTTGCAAACAACATATCAGATAAAGGGCTAGTATCCAAAATCTTCAAAGAATTTATCAAACTCAACACCCAAAGAATCAATAATCCAATCAAGAAATGGGCAGAAGACACGAGTAGACATTTCTGCAAAGAAGACATCCAGATGGCCAACAGACACATGAAAAAGTGCTCCACATCACTCGGCATCAGGGAAATACAAATCAAAACCACAGTGAGATACCACTTCACACCAGTCAGAATAGCTAAAATTAACAAGTCAGGAAAGGACCGATGTTGGCAAGGATGCAGAGAAAAGGGAGCCCTCCTACACTGTTGGTGGGAATGCAAGCTGGTGCAACCACTCTGGAAAACAGCATGGAGGTTCCTCAAAATGTTGAAAATAGAATTACCCTATGACCCAGTAATTGCGCTACTGGGTATTTACCCTAAGGATACAAACGTAGTGATCTGAAGGGTCACGTGCACCGGAATGTTTATAGCAGCAATGTCTACAATAGCCAAACTATGGAAAGAACCTAGATATCCATCAACAGATGAATGGGTAAAGAAGAGGTGGTATATATACACAATGGAATACTATGCAGCCATCAAAAAATGAAATCTTGCCATTTGCGATGACGTGGATGGAACTAGAGGGTATCATGCTTAGTGAAATAAGTCAATCGGAGAAAGACAACTATCATATGATCTCCCTGATATGAGGAAGTGGAGCTGCAACATGGGGGCTTAAGGGAGTAGGTGAAGAATAATTGAAACAAGGTGGGATTGGGAGGGAAAGCTCATAAATGAGCTTAATCTCACAAAGCAAACTGAGGGTTGCTGGGGGGAGGGGTGATTGGGAGAGTGGGTTATGGACATTGGGGAGGGTATGTGCTATGGTGAGTGCTGTGAAGTGTGTAAACCTGGCGATTCACAGACCTGTACCCCGGGGGATAAAAATATATTAAATGTTTATTAAAAAAACAACAACAACAAAAAAGTGTGTGGGTGTTTTATTTTTTATTTTTATTTTTATTAAGATTTAATTTATTTATTTACAGAGAGATCACTAGTAGGCAGAGAGGCAGGCAGAGAAGCAGGCAGAGAGAAAGAGGGGAAAGCAGGCTTCCCACCCAGGAGAGAGCTTGATATGAGCCTCAATCCCAGGACCCTGAGATTATGACCCGAGCTGTAGGCAGAGGCTTTAACCCACTAAGTCATGCAGGCACCCCATGTGGGTGTTTGAAAGACAGAAAGATCTTTGTGTATAATGTGCTTATAATTAACTAATTAATAATAACCTCATTCCTCATAGTAGTTAGAAAATTAAAGGTCAATCTGAAAAAGTGGTGTCCATTTCTGACAATAAAACTTTATTATATTTGTTTGCTAAAAATACTGTTGATAAAAGATTTAAAGGTATACAGTTTGATAGGTTTACTGAAACCTATTATATCTATTTTAGTTATGATAAAGCTGCCATCTTGTTTAAAAAGCTCTAACAACTAAAATTGTTAATAAGTGCCTTTCATTGGTGGTTTGTCCCACGTTTTTAGGGATATATATGTACCAGCTGATCTATTAATATTAAACAATGATAAACATAATCTATACAACTTTAAAAAGATCAGAGACATGCATTTCTGTGAATGTATACAAACTTTTAGTCAATTTTCTACGTGGTCCCTAACATATACAAATGTTATTCAATACCACCTAATGGGTTCTGATCCTAAGGCTCAGTCTCCCAGCACACTCGTGTGCATGGGATGTATTCTGGATGCTGCTGAAGAGGCTGGACTTCCAAAGTCAGTCACTTCACTCAGCTGCTGCTTCAGAAGCAGACAAGTGTAAACTACAGTCAGGTCTTCATGCCCCACACCCCAGAAGTCAGCACTGCACTGAGAGTTTAGAAGTCATACTGTTCACCCTCTAAAACACACATTCACAGTCAGTCTGATGGTTTAACCATCCTTTACCAGTAAGGTGTATAACATTTAGTAAAATAAAAAGAGTAACCAAATATATTTCTGCTAAATGACATATTTTAGAACTGGGGATTTGACACAAGGCATAGACCGAGATGTGCAGCTGCCACGTGGAGTCTTTACACCAGGACCAGCAAGATCTCAGTTCACAGGCATGCCTAAAGGCCATGTTTGCCTTTAAGAGAAAGCCCTGTTGCATGGAGAATTTGCAGACTGCTTTCTTTCTTCATGTCAGAAACCTACTTCCTGAAAAGTATTAGTTAGATCTTAGCAAAGAAAGTGTATGCGAAAAAGGCAAACTTACAAGAAAAAGAAATAAAGACTCTTACAAGTGCTACTATCATTATTTAAAAGAGGATAAGACATTCGTGTTTGGAAGTGATGGAAAAGGAAGCTCAAACCATGGGAGAGTGTTTTGAAATGAAAATACTTCACTTGGTGTAGCTGGCATAGAAGTGGATTCCAGTTCTTATAACTACATATTTCTAAGAAGAATTTTAAAGCAGCAGAACGTTGGGAGCCTTGAGGTACATAGATTAATGTGGTTGATATGAAAAACAAAGCAAAACTACTTTTGTTCCTGGCTAACACTGTGTTCTAGGATTACATAGGGCTTAGAGCTGCTCAATGAGTTAAACTCATCATATATTTTTAAACATGCTCTGATAGAAGTTATAGAACAAATGAATTTGATGTTGATGCTTTTAAAAGGCTACTGTGAAAACTATTCAAAATTTTGTGCCTCTATGTTTCTGTCTTAATTTTATTAAAGAGGTTGTTTCTTCCAGCAATTTGATGATAACACCAGAATTAGAAATATGATGTTTTTCAAATTGTTTATATCTCAATTTTTAGGTATTTAGATTTACTGTAATATATTAAGCAATCTGACTACCCTTTGGATGTTTGTTAAAAAATAGGGGGTAAAATGTGTACCCATTTTGGCATTCTCTATTTTTACTATATAGATGTAACACCTGGGAACTCACTTTCATTCTATGAAAAGAAAATGTATGAATCATGTCAGGTTGAATATGGATATTTCTTTTTTATTTTTACAATTTTTAATTTTTATTGTTAAGCATTTCCTAATCTTATGAGATTTTGAGAAGGTCTTTTTTTTTTTTAATCTTCATGTTACCTGCTATAACCCAAATTTAAAGTGATCCCAAAAATGTGTATAAGATTTAGCATTTGAATCTTCTATGACTCTTGTCTGACAGAGAGTTAAGTGCAGGAGTTAATGCTGACACCAGTGGAAACTTGGGCGGCAGGGTGGGGGGATATCTAATGTCCTGTGATCATTGGCTCTCTTTCCTCTGACATGGTCTCTCTGAGAGTCCGTGCAACACATCAGCAGGTACCTCCTAGATCAAAGCAGAGGTGAAATGCCCCAGAGACAGGACATCGCAGCTCTGTTCCTGATCAAGCTATTGTCCGGGTGGTGAGATCCCAAGTCCCAGAAGCAGGTATTGCAGCCAGAGAGCTTGTGTGCCCCATGCCTGTGCTGACCCATTGTGGAGCAAGAGGGATAAAGTAGAATCTGCTACAGGAAAGCTATATGTGAATTTGGGTGGCGGTTTGAAATGTTGCATAAAATAATTGACTTTGGGATCTGCATTAATTCATAACTAATGTTAACTTTATTCTACAAGTGAAGACATGAATGGATCAGAATGAGAGTGGGTCAGAATATTTCCTAAGCAGAATATGATTTTTTAACCTTTAGATATTTCAAGGAATATTTAATTCTCTTTTAGACAATATAAATCTGTGTTTCTTCCCCTCTTATCTCTATGGGTGCTACCTAACTAGTTAGCAATGCATTATCCAAAGCTTAAATTCTCTCACCTTTCAGTTAAGTGTAATAAAAGAAAAAATTTTATTTTGAGAATGTTATTATTTTTCTATTACAATATAACCAGTTTTATATTCATATATTTATTTTCTTTTTATTTTGTTATACAGATATTCAATTAAAATACTATTAAACAGAAACTATTAGCTAAGAAAACATGACATTGAGACAAGGTTTACTTTATGATTTGGCACTTTGGTAGAGAGAATATTCGTTGGAAAACAAATGGCAAAGTGTTTATACATTGTATCAGTATAGATGATTGTTCAAATAAAGTTTCCTGATATTATAGAGTAATTAAATGGTAAAATATTAACCCAAGAATCAAATTTTGGAAACCCAAGAATCAAATCTATTTAGGAAAAACAGTTAACTGCTTCTTTCTCCATTTACTAAAAATATTCTCTTGGGCAAATGTTTTCTCCTCTTTAATCACTATGTGTTTATTTATATTTTAAGGGAGAGAGTTTATTAAGTACTTTTTGAAAGGTATTGTTTATACAAGTTAAGTTGGGTGAAGGATCATTTATTTATTTAAACATACACAAGCTCTCTCTATGTAATATGCATGCTTGAACTCAATATATATTTGTATATACTACATATCTCAGAGACTCAGTTTTCTTCATTTCCCAACAGAAATGAAAGCACGCCTGTGCAGCATAGTTGTTAGAATGACATGTTACGCCTCCCTCATTTAATATCACTTCCTAAACTCCCTGTCCTTAAACCCATGATTTCCACATTTTCTTCACAGTTGGAAATGGAGTCATGACCCAGTGAGTATGAAGTTCCTGTGAATGAATGAGTGGGGTCTGACATAAGTAAGGTGGCAGGTACAGAGTCTGTCAAATTGGGACATGGGTGTCCTTACTAAAGAGGGAGTTACTCTTTTTGGTGTCAGTGTATTACCCATTGGAGCATAAAACAGGCACTAAGTGATCAACATAATTTTTCCAAAGATGTTATAAATCTAGACTTTTAGGTGAGTGTGGAATATAATGTACACTTTAAAATTGTGGCAGTTAATTCAATATTTATGAAAACAGTGAAAGCTTAGCATAACATGTCCATAAACATAATGGACCTTTATTTAATTGTGTAGCATCACTGTTGTAAGGCCTTATAAAGAGCAATGATAAAAATAATTTTCTTTCTAGTGTTCCCAGATAAATATTTACTTTGACTTGCTTATTTCAGATGATCATGCTCATCATTCTTTTAGCTGTCCCTGTTCCTTCATGATAGATCATGTTATTTTCATGCCTCATGAAACATTGCATAGGATTTGTGCTGTGTTCCTTGACTGCGGCCCTCAAAAATGAGCGAGGAGAGAGTGACATATGCAGACCCTAAAGTACCCAATTCAAGGAAACAGAAGGGCAAAAGAGGACCAGGTGATAAAAAGAGAGGTAAAGGTTTTTCAGTTTTTGTTTTGTGAAAACATTATGATGTCAAATAAGAAAAAGAGCAGTCATAATAATCATGTCTATACTTATTTGATATTTTATGTCTGGCTCTTTATATATCAATGGACATATTTAAATGTCATATTCAATGAGTTTTATTATCACAGTGAATAGGGACATTCATTTTAGTTCCAGAATGAATTTCCATTTCCTTCTAATTCTGGGAATTTTGTTATGCTCAATGCTTACTGTATATTTTGCTTTCTGATTTGTATAGGATTTCCATGTTATATTGTTGCATTATCCCTGGGAGTTATGTGTGTTATCCTCCTGGTGGCAATCACAGGCTTAAGATCTATATGTGAGTATCAGACATATACAGTTCTTATGAGAGCTATGAGCCAGAGTAATAAATGATGTTATAACTACTGGGTTTCTGCAGAGCCCATGTAAATTATAAAGTCCTATACAGATGTTAATAATGGTGTTGATGATAATATTGATGATGATGATTTTATTATTTGGCTGTCACTTAGTTTTTATGCTACACAAAAGAGAGTACATAATAGTTGTAATAGCACAAAATTTGGCTGAAATGTATAGTGAAGCTTACATATATATTCATCCTTACATTTTGTGTAGAAGGAGGTTTTTTATATAATCAAAGAATTAGAAAAACCTTTACTTGAATATTACATTCCTTATCATACTGTAATACTGCTTAAATCACAGAAGACTGTAAGGTTAATCTATTTTCTATATCACTTATATATTTCATATCAGTTCCTTTTTTTAAAAGACAGCAGCGGGCAGAGGGAGAGGGAGAATCAGGCTTCTGGCTGAGCTTGGAGCCCCCGTTACAGGGCTTGATCCCAGGATCCTAGAATTATGACCTGAACTGAATGAAGGGAGAAGTTTGACCTACTGAAACACCCAGTAGCCCATATTGCATGTCAATTTGTACAATATCTATACAATACCTCCTTTTAATATCTTTTCCCAGAATTTATTATCCAGACAGGAGAATATTTCAGGAATTAAGGTTAGTTAGAATGATTTAATTAGTGTCTTAAAAGAAGTGATGAGGCATTGGGACCATTTGTGGGAAATATTTACTATGTAGAATTGTTAAGGTATGTGTGAGGAAGAGGAATGAATTATTGATACTATTTGTCGTTAGGCAATATACTTTGGCAAATATATTGTGCTAAATGTTACAGAAAACATTAAGTTATGGTGTGTGTGTGTGTGTGTGTGTGTGTGTGTGTGTGTGAATAATGGTGAGGAGTAAGGGGTTGTGGCATATCAGTGGTGATGACCAGAAAGAATTAGATTGGTTTGAGTCTCTTAGAGTGAGCATTTGATAGTCCTCGCAGACCATCAGCATGTATATGGTAGGATTAAAAGTCTGGAGATCAAGAGAGATACCTAGATTAGAGATATAAATTGGGCTTTCATCAATTAATGTAACAAGTGTTGGTAAACATCATAGAGGAAAGCAGAAGCTAGACCATGCTTTACCTTATGAAACTAGAGAGAATAGATTCTCTAGCAGGAAAAGGGTGAGGAGGATGATTCTTAGGAAAATTTACATTTAGAATAGGTGGAAGGCGGGTAAACGGTGGAAAACAGTGATGCTTTGGTTAAAGAAGTAGGAGGGAATCCAAAACATTATGGCATCATATGGTAGGAAGGTAAAGATAGTCATGGGTTCCGACTGGTATCAGAAGATCAAGTAAAATAATGGCCAACAGTATGCTTACTATAATTGGCAAGAGAGAGGTCACTGAAGACAATTTGCTAGAGTAGATTCAGTTGAATGGTGGGTATCATCAAAGCCTGATTGCAATGGCTTATACTTCACACATTAGGAAGCAGAGACAATGAACACAGAAAATTATTTTTTAATTATGTCAAAGCAAAAACTTTACAAAGTTTTGAAAGTATGTGGATCTACATGATCTCATACATTGTAAAGGGACTAGAAACTGATACAACTCTGTTTGGTATTAGCTTCTAAAACTGAACATGAGGTTCACCTCTGTGGCTCAGTTGTTAATATGTCTGTCTTAGACTCAGGTCATGATCCCAGCATCCTGGGACTGGGTCCCATACTGGGCTCCCTGCTCTGCAGGAGGCCTGCTTCTCCCCTCTTACTCCCCCTGCTTGTGTTCCCTTTCTCGTTGTCTCTCTCTGTCTCTGTGAAATAAATAAATAAAATCTTTTAAAAAAATAAAGCTTAACATGATGAGTCACTCATTCTCACTGATGATTGGTAGTAGCAGAATTGGAAATTAAGATTCTCAGTTGTGTAACAAACTTTAAAGGATTTTTCCTTTAATATTCACACACTTACAGAGAAGTATATTTTATGCTTTTATATATTTTTTTTATTTGTGACTTTTGGGAAGATATTGTTATTTCTGCAGAGTTGTTTAACTTTCCTTTTGCATACTGGAAGTAACTAAGTTCTTGGTTTAGGTAAATTCAATGAATCAATTACAAGCTTATTCTAGTAGAGAGTCAGTTGCTAAATAAGTACTAAATACAAAATCTCACCAATGTTGAAATCTTTATTTGAAGAGTGGATGATATAGAAACTGGTTAATGTTTTATTTCAAATTTATATTTTCCAATATATATGGTTGTACGTTTTATATTTTGTGTTTTATAAGTTTTATATAATTGATAGCAAGTTAAAATTTTATTTAAGAGATCTGTTTCATTTTTGATACTTCCAACTATTTTAAACTACCATTTTCTCTGGTTGTATTTTCATTTAGTCAACAACATTCACTATGCCATTTAGAATTAGAGGAAGCAGCAAGTTTAATAATGTGATCTATGAAAGGCATTCACAATCATAATTTTATAATATGGATTGAAGTTTTTCAGAAATGTCCTGCACACACGATGCAGAATAAGAATGACACAAAGGAAAAAGATGCTTCCTTAGGAGAGGTTGAAGATGACTCAATTTTACCACCTATTATAGGTATGTACTGAATATGTATGATTTACAATTTTTAATGGCATTATCCAGTCTGTCCCATTTCAATACAGAATTTAACAGGTCCTTTAATTTTGATCACCCTTTGATTTCTTCTTTTCTTTGTTTTTTGAAATCAAATCCACTTTCTTTATTATAAATAATTTAACTCTTGACTTTCACAAAGTCATGTGATTTGATTATTTGAGTAACTAATGCTTAAGGAAGAATTTTCCCCAGTACAGATATCTTGGAATTAACATCATCTCTGTGTATTCACTTTATGGATTTTGTCTTGTCAGGATATCTGCTCCACATGGCTGCAGCTTATTTGTCCCGTGAAGGCAAAATTTCTCAGTGCAATTCTAAAAATGGTCTGAGGTCTGTCAGAGACAGTCCCAGGACCCACAGTTTGGCCAAAGAGCTATTACCAGCATTAGACTTTTGGGAAATGGGAAAACCACCTATTTTTTTGGTCATTCAGCCTGAAGTAAGCCAGAAATATGTGTAAAGTGCAGGTCTCTAAGAGGTCTTGTGGTTGAAGATCATGGTGGCTTTTGTTTTCAAGATGAAGACTATGAGTCATTTCAAGGAAATTGGCTCTGCTGTGGAAAAAGCTGTTACTATTTTTCAGAAGAAGAGAAAAGTTGGGACGAGAGTAAGAAGTCATGTGAAGATATGAATTCTAGTCTCATGAAGATTGATAATAAAGCAGAGCAGGTATGTCTGCTTTATTAAACTTGATTAAATGCTTTATGAAAAGTCCTATGTCTTGAGTTAGGATCATTGTTTTGACTTTCCTCGCATATTATTTGGCCACTTTGTTTTGAAGCACTTGTTAATCAGTGTAGATTTCTCTAAAGAGGAGATCAAGGTGTAACATGGACCTAGAAGAACCCCTGTTTTATTTACTTATTATTTTAAGTAGGCTCCAGCCCTGCCTGGAGCCTACATGAGGCTTTAACTCATGACCCTGAGATCAAGACCCGAGATGAGATCAAGGGTCAGGTACTTAACCAACGAAGCCACCTATGCACCCAAGATCCTTTGTTTTAAAAAACGAACAAGAGAGTCATTTCACTGTTAGTCTTTTTATTGTAAGTGTTGCATCTTCAACATTGTAATGTGCATTAGAGAGTTAGTTTTTACCTTCTCAGGGCTACTACAGGGCAAAAGAAAACTACCTTTAATGGTATGAGCAATGTAAAGTGATAATTCTCATGATCTGAGTTCTGTTCCTCCTTCTTGTTCAGTATTTGGAAGGAGTCACACTTGTAAAGGATGATGAGTCTCTCGCTTTCATGAGTGGCCATGAGAAAAAGGATGAAAAATAGACTGAATATACTGGAATGATTCTTTAAAAATGAACTTTTATTTTATTTTAATTTAATTTAATTTAATTTAATTTCTTGTCAGTGTTCCAGAACTCATCATTTATGCACCACCCCCAGTACTCACGCAATATGTGCCCTCAATAATACCAACCACCATTGGGGAGGGTATGTGCCATGGTGAGTGCTGTGAAGTGTGTAAACCTGGCAATTCACAGACCTGTACCCCTGGGGATAAACATATATTATATGTTTATAAAAACTAAATTAAAAAAATGTAAAAAAAAATAATACCCACACCAGGCTCACCTCCCCCCGCCCCCCGGACAAAAAAAAAAAAAGCCCTGTTTGTTTCTCAGAGTCCACAGTCTCTCATGGTTTGTCTGCCCTTCCGATTTCCCCCAACTCACTTCTCCTCTCCATCTCCCAATGTCCTCCGTGTTATTCCTGATGCTCTACAAGTAATTGAAACCATATGATAATTGACTCTCTCTGCTTGACTTATTTTACTTTTAATCCAGAATGCCAGAGGAAACATCTTTTTTCTAGAAGAGATAATATGATCAAATTTGCCATTCCTTATAAAGTTTAGGACTATAAAGTCAATTGAATGGATTCTGTGGATTTCCTTCTAATAATTCCATTTAGGCACCAAATTCTAGTTACACTGTTTAGTCTTTGCAATGTTACTTCTGATAGTATCTTGTGAAGGATGAGTGAAAAGCTCTGTGTTTGAAAAACAGCAACATCACTCAGGGGTGCCTGGCTGGCTCAGTCAGTGGGGCATGTGACTCTTGATCTCAAGAGTTGTGAGTTCAACACCATGTTGGGTGTAGAGCTTACCTAAAAAAAAAAAATAAATAATGATGATGATGATGATGATGATGATGATGATAGTAATAGTATAATGATTAAATAAATAAAACAAAAAGCCTTGTGTTTTCTTGTTTCTAAAATTCTTATTAAAATAAAAATATGGGGGCGCCTGGGTGGCTCCGTGGGTTCAAGCCTCTGCCTTCGGCTCAGGTCATGTTCTCGGGGTCCTAGGATCGAGCCCAGCATCGGGCTCTCTGCTCAGTGGGGAGCCTGTTTCCCTTCCTCTGTCTCTGCCTGCCTCTCTGCCTACTCGTGTTCTGTCTGTCAAATAAATAAATAAATAAATAAATGAAGAAATCACTTTTACCTATAAGAAACAGATGAACTAAGAAATCATATTAAGGAGTCAAATTTTAAAAATGCAGCTACATCTTTTTAATACCTTGATTCATTTCAACCTCAAGGTTATCAGTCTGTTTTGAAATGAATGTTTTCTTCTCTCAGAAATTTACTTTATTTGTAATCTTACTCTCCCTGTAATCCTTAATTTCCAATTCAGTGTTCTTCAGTTTTAGTCCTACCATTGAAGTTTCTAGGCTTCAAAGTTTCAGTGAAACTTCTTCTACTTGTTGCCCCTGTATCTCCGTGCACTATTCTAGAGCCCTTGAAATTCCTTGTGACTTTTGTCGTGGGTTAGAGCAAAGCTCTGTTGCATAGTTTATAATCTGATCCCTTGGTGTCGGGACCTACCCTGGAATACTGATGCACTGTAGAAACCAGAGACAGACCTTGCTGCAGAGCAGCATTGCTCTGACAGTAATGGTTTTGGATTTTAGTCTTTTGCTATTTTCCAAAGTCTAGAAGTATAATGAAAGCCGTGCCTTAAATCCATTGATGCAGAAAAATGAGATTGGCTTTTATACAAGTAGTTATACCTGTAAATCTAACAAAAATATGTGAGTGAAAGAATCAATGAACATTTACTTTTAGTGTTTCTTCAGAGACCTAGAAATGAGAAAGTATATTATATTTTATATAATACTCATCTATCTTCCCTAGTCTAAAAGGGAAACTATTGAGATTTTTTCTTATACAATTTAATGATAGTGAAAAGAATATTGAAGTCTGTGTGTGTGTGTGTGTGTGTGTGTGTGTGTGTGTGTGTTTGAGAGAGAGAGAGAGAGAGAGAGAGACAGACCAAGAGGCAATAAATACATTGCTTTTAGGAAAGAACATTAATTTGTTGCTTTACATTTGCATCCATAAGGGAACTTCCCCCCCTCTTTTAAATAATTTTTAATTTTTTATTTACATGTAATTTATTATTAGCCCCAGGGGTACAGGTCTGTGAATCGCCAGGTTTATACACTTCACAGCACTCACCATAGTACATACCTTCCCCAATGTCCATAACCCAACCACCTCCAAATTCACCTCCCCATGCCAACCCTTTGTTTTGTGAAATTAAGTGTCTTATGGTTTGTCTCCCTCCCTATCCCACCCTGTTTCATTTATTCCATAAGGGAAAATTTGAAGTGAATTAAATATGCCAATTGGAATAATGATGTTAAAGATATTTTTGATACTGCATTCATTACTCAGTGCAGAATATTTTCAAAACTAAGATTATGATTCCCACTTCAGTTATGGAAAATACTATAGGAAGGCTTTTTGTGTTTTTTGTTAGAGCATACATAGCAAATGAATGGCATAAACTGTTTCAACTGTCATAGGTATTGTTTCATCATTTTCACTGCTGTGTATGATTCTACAGTGTGCATATGCTTCATCCATTCTCTAGATGATAGGAATTTGGGTTGTTTCCAGCTCTTGTTGTTATGAATAGTCCTTCATGAAACATTCTTAACATTCTTAGACATGTCTCCCATGTGTCTTCTCTCTCTTTTTTTTTTTTTTTTTGATAAATCATCCTATGAGTGGAATCATCGGTTAGTAGGATTTGTACAAGTTCAATTATCTAAAAATTTCTTTTCAGTGTAACAGAATTCATTGTTTTTGCACCACACCCAGTGCTTCATGCAATACATGCCCTCCATAATACCCACCACCTGGCTCTCCCCACCTCCCACCCCTAGCCCCTTCAAAACCCTCAGGTTGTTTTTCAGAGTCCATAGTCTCTCATGGTTCACCTCCCCTTCCAATTTCCCTCAACTCCCTTCTCCTCTCCATCTACCTATGTCCTCCATGACAAGTTCAATTTTATATGACAATTCCAGATCATTTTTAATATGATTTTAACATCCGTTTTAAAGATATCTTTGATCTCTACTATCCCACAAACTTGATATTGTTATTTTTACTTTCTGCCAATTAAAAAGTTGTAAAATATCTCCTGATCTATATTGAGCTTGGCTCTTTCCTATTTATTGGTTATATGATATATTTATTTGAAATGTGTTCTTATGTTTTGTCCATTTTTTTCTTATTGGATAATTTTATTTTGATATTGCTTGATAGAAATATGTGTTTGTACTTTAAGTTACTGCAGATGTCTCCAGTTTTGAAGCTTGTATTTTCACATTCTTTAAGGTAGAGAGAAGTTCTAGGTTTAGTGCAATCCTATTTACCTATTTACTTTATCACATGTGAAATTTTTTAAGTCCATCATGTCCCTTTCTGGGTATCTTTCATTCAGTCATAAAGAGTTGAGTGATTTGTTCATTAAATCCTTTCAGTATCCATTTCTTCTGTGCACATGGAGAAATTAGTCTGCCTTCTTCATTGATCAGAGTGTCACTGGAAGATAAATGTGCCCGGTATTTTACAAGTCCTCTGTGGGTGATGTATTTTCAGTGATGTTATGAATAATACCTAATTCTTCTTTCCCACAGAACTTCATTCAATCAAAAATAAGATACAATTACTGGATTGGATTATATAAAGTAGGAGCTAAGCATCCCTGGAAGTGGCTGGATGGCACACCCCTATCTCAGACGGTGTAAGTTTTCATGTCACTGTTTCCCATTTCCTCTCTTGCTCAGGAACTGCCTGGTGGATTATAGGTCAAGTCCTTGGGGACTTAGGGAAAATCTTGAATTCCATGTGATCTCACTTCTCAGCTAGGCAACCAAATGCAAATCTCAGGCCTCCAATAGACCAAAAGAGCATTATTTATTCCCATGTTCCTCAATGGAGGAACATGTCCTTCCAAACATGGTAAAGAGACATTTTGCTTTTGTATCGTTCCCTTGTATGTTCTGTGATACTAGCATGTTCACTAGTTTGGGTGCAGGAAATGGTAAAAGTATAATGAGGAAAGAAAAGTTGTATCTAAACCCAGCTCTCTCTGTGAGTGCAACTTGTACCTATTTAGTTGGTGTCATTCAAGAACTAAAAAGAAAAGAGCTTTTTCCATTAAGTGACTTGGTAATCTTGCATCTCTAATGTGGTCCCTTAGTGTCTTTCATGCTATTATTTCACAGAAGTCTGCATAATTTCTGGTAATCCTGTCTCATTGGTAAATCCCATACATTTGTTGGTTGATGTCCCGGAAACTAGTTTAGAAAATGAAGCAAATGATCTTACTAAATCTAAGTAACATGGGGGACAGTATGAGAGACATTGGGTTATTTAACATGTTTATTGATTGTCTGTAATATGTCAGGCACTGCTCTAGGTATTAAAACTACAGTGATGAAGAAAACAGGCCACAGTATCCTCCCCTTATGGATATTACAGTCTAATGCAGGCATGATAGTGCTGGTGGGGATGAATGAGGACAATACAAAAAGGCTGAGTAAATGATGTGTCACATTAGATAAATGCTATGGAATGTTGTGAAGTCTCTTATTTTTTTGCTATATGGCAGTGTTGTCTTTTGTGTATGAAGGTAAGAGAAAGAGATATCACTATTTTAAATGTAATGGTCAGAGACAACCTCCTGGAGACATGTTTGTACAGTACCTTGAATGAACCAGCCATCTGCATTACCTGATGGGACGGCTCCCTAATAGTAGACACAGCTGGTGTAAAGACCCTGAGGTAGGAGTGTATTTAACGTGCTTGAGGAAATAGCAAGAGGGCCTGCAATGCTAGAACAAGGCGAACAAGAGGTAGGGGGAGATGTAGGTTAGAGACTTAATGACAGTGGGAGTGTGTAGGACATCAGAAAAGTATAAGAACTTGGATTTTTTCATGAAGGCATGAGAAGCTATTAGAGGGTTTTGAGCAGAGGAGGGACAAAAACAGGCTTCTTGTTTTAGGGTGCCTCTGGACACTCTGTTGAGATGACTTGGTGTGCGTTCTTTTGAGGGAGGAAGCAGAGAGGCTAAATGAGGATGCGGAAGGCTGCTGAAGAGTCTGTTGCAGTCATCCCACTGAGATGTTGTGACTTAATGATGGTTGGCAGGGTTGACGCTGGTGTAACGTGGCCAGATTCCACACTTCTTTCAAAGATGTGTGAAAGAGGGGCACCTGGGTGGCTCAATGGGTTAAAGCCTCTGCCTTCAGCTCAGGTCATGATCCCAGGGTCCTGGGATCGAGCCCTGCATCTGACTCTCTGCTTGGCAGGGAGCCTGCTTCCTCCTCTCTCTCTGTCTGCCTCTCTGCCTACTTGTGATCCCTGTCAAATAAATAAATAAAATCTAAAAAAAAAAAAAAAAAAAAAAAGATGTGTGAAAGAGAGACAAATCACGGATGGCTCCAGGGTTTTTGGTCCAGAAGTTGTAAGAGTGATGCTGCTATTAATGTTACTAGAGCATAATTGGAATTCAGTGTTAGATACAATTTGAATGACTCTCTTCAACATTTAGCTATGTCTGCAGGTGTCACATGCATTGTGATACATGATCATGAAGCTCACATGAGAGGTCGGTGCAGGGAATGCAGATGTTGTACACAGCAGTGCACAGTGAAATAAGTAAGAGGGTGGAAGTGATTCTCAGGAAATCTAAGGTCCTTGGACACCCGAGTGTTTAAGATAATGATAAGATAACTGGGAGATAAGGATAACCAGAAAATATCATTGAGAAAAGTGCTTAGAGATACAAACGAAAACCATGAAGGGACAGGTAGGGTGATGAAATCCTTGTAAAAGAAGTACTACTGAAGTAATAGAGGAATTTAAAATGTTGGTGAGTTCTGACTGATAAATTTTACTACTTGAAATTGTTACTTCTTGTCAGTTACATTCATGGACATTTGAAGGGAAATGAAAACTAAGTAACATTATTTTTTCTGTATGCTGTAGCCGAATCACCAAATTTAAAATCCAGGTATTTTATTCTTATAGCGCCAATTTCACAACCTTTGAGCATTTTGTTTGGTGTGGTAAACAGTAAGGTGTGTGGGGAAAAGTGCACTCTGTTTAAAATGCATAGAAACACCCTGTATGATTAAAGTGAGGCTAGTGTTTTAAATGCATAGTTTGTGCACATTAACCTGAATAATAGGAAACTGGAATATTTTTATATATAGTTACAGCATGTCACATAATGAATTTATTATATTTGGTCACTTTCCAGAAGTTTCAGGAGCTTTAGAAGAAGAATTTTTCAAGTGTATATGTCTAACTTATGTATACATCCCAGTCTAAACTAGTTTTTCTACTTCTCCCCTATCTCCAGCTGTCCACTGACATTTCCATTAGTTTTAGATACAATTACACTTCATAATCTTATAGCTATATGTCTGTCACAGGATTTCTATGTCTACCGAAATCATTGCTCTTCTGTTGTAAATTTGTGATACATTTTGCCTGACAAATGACTTGCTAAAATAAATATATTCTCTGATGCAGGCATTTCCAGCAGAGTAAAGAGGATGTAAAATGTGGACACCTCAAACCATCAACTATTTCTACCGCTGATTGTCAGAAACCCTTTCTTTACATTTGTGAAAAGCCGTTCCCTGGCTCTTGTTATTAAAAGATTTTTGTCATCAAAATTTTAGTATTTTCTTTCTTTAACAGCTATTAGGGAAAAAACTTAGGGTATTCACTTAAATTAGTTTACTCTGCCTGACTTATTAAGGGTAATGATCTTTCAAACATTCCTCGGCAAGGTTAAAACACTAAGACTTATAAATAGGAAAATTATACATCCAAAAAAACTATGTTTATTGTTTAGAAATTTGAAGAATGAATCCATCAGGGAATGTGAAAAAAATTCCTTTTGATTGAGTGTAAGATTTTATATTCAAAAATAATTCAATGATCCTGATACAAGTAGGTAATTAATATTCACATCGTTCAAAAAATAAGAAACAGATAATGATGAGCAAATTCTCTTAACCTATCTTGTTCCTTATTCATCTAGTTCCCTTCTTATAGGCAAACATGTAATAGATAGTATTCTGAAAAAATCTAGGGAAGTACAGCCATATGCATGCTATATGCTAAGCAAAATGTTACATAACTACAGAGAATAGTATTGCTTCTTTACATTTTTGTTTAGAAATATATCGTGCAGTTTGTTCCATTTCATTACATAGGAGCTTCATCAGTGTTTGTAAGCAGCTGCAAATGTTACACTAACCAGATGTACCTAAAATTTATCTACAAGATTTTTTTTTTTAGGTTTTCAAGCATTTATTTTTATTTTTTATTTTTTTAAAAATCATATAATGTATTTTCATCCCCAGATGTACAAGTCTGTGAATCGCCAGGTTTACACACTTCACAGCACTCACCATAGCACACACCCTCCCCAATGTCCATAACCCAACCACCCTCTCCCAACCACCCTCCCCCCAGCAACCCTCAGTTTGTTTTGTGAGATTAAGAGTCACTTATGATTTGTCTCCCTCCCAATCCCATCTTGTTTCATTTATTCTTCTCTTAATCCCTTAACCCCCCTATGTTGCATCTCCACTTCCTCATATCAGGGAGATCATATGATAGTTGTCTTTCTCTGATTGACTTATTTAGCTAAGCATGATACCCTCTAGTTCCATCCACGTCATCGCAAATGGCAAGATTTCATTTCTTTTGATGGCTGCATAGTATTCCATTGTGTATATATACCACCTCTTCTTTCTCCATTCATCTGTTGATGGACATCTAGGTTCTTTCCATAGTTTGGCTATTGTAGACATTGCTGTTATAAACATTCTGATGCACGTGACCCTTCGAATCACTATGTTTGTATCTTTAGGGTAAATATCCAGTAGCGCAATTGCTGGGTCATAGGGTAGTTCTATTTTCAACATTTTGAAGAACCTCCAGGCTGTTTTCCAGAGTGGTTGCACCAGCTTGCATTCCCACCAACAGTGCAGGAGGGTTCCCTTTCTCCGCATCCTAGCCAGCGTCTGTCGTTCTTGACTTGTTAATTTTAGCCAATCTGACTGGTGTGAGGTAATATCTCATTGTGGTTTTGATTTTTATTTCCCTGATGCTGAGTGATGTGGAGCACTGTTTCATGTGTCTGTTGGCCATCTGGATGTCTTCTTTGCAGAAATATCTGCTCATGTCTTCTGCTCATTTCTTGATTGGATTATTGATTCTTTGGGTGTTGAGTTTAATAAGTTCTTTGAAGATTTTGGATACTAGCCCTTTATCTGAATATGTCTTTTGCAAATATCTTCTCCCATTCTGTCAGTTGTTTTTTGGTTTTGTTAACGGTTTCCTTTGCTGTGCAAAAGCTTTTGATCTTGATGAAGTCCCAGTAGTTCATTTTTGCCCTTGCTTTCCTTGCCTTTGGAAATGTTCCTAGGAAGACGTTGTTGCGGCTGAGGTCAAAGAGGTTGCTGCCTGTGTTCTCCTCAAGGATTTGATGGATTCCTTTCTCACATTCAGGTCCTTCATCCATTTTGAGTCTATTTTCATGTGTGGTGTAAGGAAATAGTCCAATTTCATTTTTCAGCATGTGGCTGTCCAATTTTTCCAACACCATTTATTGAAGAGGCTGTCTTTTTTCCATTGGACATTCTTTCTTGCTTTGTCGAAGATTAGTTGACCATTGAATTGAGGGTCTGTTTTCGGGCTCTCTATTCTGTTCCATTTATCTATGTGTCTGTTTTTGTGCCAGAATCATGCTGTCTTGACAATGACAGCTTTGTAATAAAGCTTAAAGTCTGAAATTGTGATGCCACCAACTTTGGCTTTCTTTTTCAATATTCCTTTGGCTAGTCGAGGTGTTTTCTGGTTCCAAATAAATTTTAGGATTATTTGTTCCATTTCTTTGAAAAAAATGGATGGGATTTTGATAGGTATTGCATTAAATGTGTAGATTGCTTTAGGTAGAATAGACATTTTCACAATATTTGTTCTTCCAATCCAGGAGCATGGAACATTTTTCCCTGTCTTTGTGTCTTCCTCAATTTCTTTCATGAGTACTTTTATATTTTTCTGAGTATAGATTCTTTGCCTCTTTGCTTAGGTTTTTTTCCTAGGTATCTTATAGTTTTGGGTGCAATTGTAAATGGGACTGACTCCTTAATTTTTCTTTCTTCTGTCTTGTTGTTGGTGTAGAGAAATGCAACAGATTTCTGTGCATTGATTTTATATCCTGACACTTTACTGAATTCCTGTGCAAGTTCTAGCAGTTTTGCAGTGGAGTCTTTTGGGTTTTCCACCTATAGTATCATATGATCTGCGAAGAGTGATAGTTTGAGTTCTTCTTTGCCAATTTGGATGCGTTTAATTTCCTTTTGTTGTCTGATTGGTGAGGCTAGGACTTCTCGTACTATGTTGAATAGCAGCGGTGATAATGGACATCCCTGCCATGTTCCTGATCTTAGCAGAAAAGTTTTCAGTTTTTCTCCATTGAGAATGATATTTGTGGTGGGTTTTTCATAGATGGCTTTGATAATATTGAGGTATGTGCCCTCTATCTCTACACTCTGAAGAGTTTTGATCAGGAAGGGATGCTGTACTTTGTCAAATGCTTTCTCAGCTTCTATGGAAAATATCATATGGTTCTTGTTCTTTCTTTTATTAATGTGTTGTATCACATTGATTGATTTGCCGATGTTGAACCAACCTTGTAGCCCTGGGATAAATCCCACTTGGCCGTGGTGAGTAGTCCTTTTAATGTACTATTGAATCCTATTGGCTAGTATTTTGGTGAGAATTTTTCAATCTATGTTCATCAAGGATATTGGTCTGTAGTTCTCTTTTTTGATGGGATCCTTGTCTTTTTTTAAGATCAAGGTGATGCTGGCCTCATAAAATGAGTTTGGAAGTTTTCCTTCCATTTCTAATTTTTGGAACAGTTTCAGGAGAATAGGAATTAGTTCTTCTTTATATGTTTGGTAGAATTCCCCCAGGAAGCTGTCTGGCCCTGGGCTTTTGTTTGTTCAGAGAATTTTAATGACCGTTTCAATCTCCTTACTGGTTATGGTTTTGTTCATGTTTTCTATATCTTCTTGGTTCAGTTGTGGTAGTTTATATATCTTTAGGAGTGCATCCATTTCTTCCAGATTGTCAAATTTGTTGGCGTAGAGTTGCTCATAGTATGTTCTTATAATTGTTTTTCTCTGGTGTTAGTTGTGATCTCTCCTCTTTCATTCATGATTTTATTTATTTGGGTCCTTTCTCTTTTCTTTTTGCTAACTGGCCAGGGGTTTATCAATCTTATTAATTCTTTCAAAGAACCAGCTCCTAGTTTTGTTGATTTGTTCTATTGTTTTTTTGGTTTCTATTTCATTGATTTCTGCTCTGATCTTTATGATTTCTCTTCTCCTGTTGGGTTTAGGGTTACTTTCTCGTTCTTTCTCCAGCTTCTTTAGTTGTATGGTTAGGTTGTGTACTTCAGACATTTCTTATTTCTTAAGAAAGGCTTATACTGCTATATATTTTTCTCTCAGGACTGCCTTTGCTGTGTCCCACAGATTGTGAACTGTGGTGTTTTCATTATCATTTGTTTCCATGAATTTTTTCAATTTCTTCTTTAATTTCTTGGTTGACCTATTCATTAGAAGGATGCTGTTTAGTTTCCATGTATTTGAGTTCTTTACAAATTTCATCTTTTCATTGATTTCTAGGTTTAGAGCATTGTGGTCTGAAAATATCGTAGGAATGATCCCAATCTTTTGATGCTGGTAGAGGCCTGATTTAGGACCCAGGATGTGATCTATTTTGGAGAATGTTCCATGTGCACTAGAGAAGAATGTATATTCTGTTGCTTTGGGATGGAATGTTCTGAATATATCTGTGATGTCCATCTGGTCCAGTGTTTCATTTAGGGCTTTTATTTCCTTGTTGATCTTTTGCTAGGATGATCTGTCCATTTCAATGAGGGGAGTGTTAAAGTCCCCTACTATTATTGTAATATTGTTGTTGTGTTTCTTTGATTTTGCTATTTTTTTAATATAATTTTTTATTTTTTATAAACATATATTTTTATCCCCAGGGGTACAGGTCTGTGAATCACCAAGTTTACACACTTCACAGCACTCACCAAAGCACATACCCTCCTCAATGTCCATAATACCACCCCCTTCTCCCAAACCCCCTCCCCCCGGCAACCCTCAGTTTGTTTTGTGAGATTAAGGGTCACTTATGGTTTGTCTCCCTCCCAATCCCATCTTGTTTCATTTATTCTTCTCGTACCCACTTAAGCCCCCATGTTGCAACACCACTTCCTCATATCAGGGAGATCATATGATAGTTGTCTTTCTCCGCCTGACTTATTTCGCTAAGCATGATACGCTCTAGTTCCATTCATGTTGTCGCAAATGGCAAGATTTCATTTCTTTTGATGGCTGCATAGTATTCCATTGTGTATATATACCACATCTTTTTGATCCATTCATCTGTTGATGGACATCTAGGTTCTTTCCATAGTTTGGCTATTGTGGACATTGCTGCTATAAACATTCGAGTACACGTGCCCCTTTGGGTCACTACGTTTGTATCTTTAGGGTAAATACCCAATAGAGCAATTGCTGGGTCATAGGGCACTTCTATTTTCAACATTTTGAGGAACCTCCATGCTGTTTTCCAGAGAGGTCGCACCAGCTTGCATTCCCACCAACAGTGTAGGAGGGTTCCCCTTTCTCCGCATCCTCGCCAGGATCTGTCATTTCCTAACTTGTTGATTTTAGCCACTCTGACTGGTGTGAGGTGATATCGATTTGTGATTTTGATTCGTATTTCCCTGATGCTGAGTGATATGGAGCACTTTTTCATGTGTCTGTTGGCCATCAGGATGTCTTCTTTGCAGAAATGTCTGTTCATGTCCTCTGCCCATTTCTTGATTGGATTATTTGTTCTTTGGGTGTTGAGTTTGCTAAGTTCTTTATAGATTCTGGACACTAGTCCTTTATCTGATATGCCGTTTGCAAATATCTTCTCCCATTCTGTCAGTTGTCTTTTGATTTTGTAACTGTTTCCTTTGCTGTGCAAAAGCTTTTGATCTTGATGAAATCCCAATAGTTCATTTTTGCCCTTGCTTCCCTTGCCTTTTGCGTTGTTCCTAGGAAGATGTTGCTGCGGCTGAGGTCGAAGAGGTTGCTGCCTGTGTTCTCCTCAAGGATTTGATGGATTCCTTTCTCACATTCAGGTCCTTCATCCATTTTGAGTCTATTTTCGTGTGTGGTGTAAGGAAATAGTCCAATTTCATTTTTCTGCATGTGGCTGTCCAATTTTCCCAGCACCATTTATTGAAGAGGCTGTCTTTTTTCCATTGGACATTCTTTCCTGCTTTGTCGAAGATTAGTTGACCATAGAGTTGAGAGTCTATTTCTGGGCTCTCTATTCTGTTCCATTGATCTATGTGTCTGTTTTTGTGCCAGTACCATGCTGTCTTGATGATGACAGCTTTGTAATAGAGCTTGAAGTCCGGGATTGTGATGCCACCAACGTTGGCTTTCTTTTCCAAAATCCCTTTGGATATTTGAGGTCTTTTCTGGTTCCATATAAATTTTAGAATTATTTGTTCCATTTCTTTGAAAAAGATGGATGGTACTTTGATAGGAATTGCATTAAATGTGTAGATTGCTTTAGGTAGCATAGACATTTTCACAATATTTATTCTTCCAATCCAGGAGCATGGAACATTTTTCCATTTCTTTGTGTCTTCCTCAATTTCTTTCATGAGTACTTTATAGTTTTCTGAGTATAGATTCTGTGTCTCTTTGGTTAGGTTTATTCCTAGGTATCTTATGGTTTAGGGTGCAATTAAGGATTGACTCCTTAATATCTCTTTCTTCTGTCTTGCTGTTGGTGTAGAGAAATGCAACTGATTTCTGTGCATTGATTTTATATCCTGACACTTTACTGAATTCCTGTATAAGTTCTAGCAGTTTTGGAGTGGAGTCTTTTGGGTTTTCCACATATAGTATCATATCATCTGCGAAGAGTGATAATTTGACTTCTTCTTTGCCGATTTGGATGCCTTTAATTTCCTTTTGTTGTCTGATTGCTGAGGCTAGGACCTCTAGTAATATGTTGAATAGCAGTGGTGATAATGGACATCCCTGCCGTGTTCCTGACCTTAGCGGAAAAGCTTTCAGTTTTTCTCCATTGAGAATGATATTTGCGGTGGGTTTTTCATAGATGGCTTTGATGATATTGAGGTATGTGCCCTCTATCCCGACACTTTGAAGAGTTTTGATCAGGAAGGGATGCTGTACTTTGTCAAATGCTTTTTCAGCATCTATTGAGAGTATCATATGGTTCTTGTTCTTACTTTTATTGATGTGTTGTATCACATTGACTGATTTGCGGATGTTGAACCAACCTTGCAGCCCTGGAATAAATCCCACTTGGTCGTGGTGAATAATCTTTTTAATGTACTGTTGAATCCTATTGGCTAGTATTTTGTTGAGTATTTTCGCATCTGTGTTTATCAACTTGGTTAGATTCATCAACTTGGTTAGATTTTAGTTCTTTTATTTCTCCAGAAAGGGCTTTTATATCTCTCGAGATGGTTTCTCTAATATCTTCCATGCCTTTTTTGAGCCCGGCTAGAACCTTGAGAATTGTCATTCTGAACTCTAGATCTGACATATTACCAATGTCTGTATTGATTAGGTCCCTAGCCTTCGGTACTGCCTCTTGTTCTTTTTTTTGTGTTGAATTTTTCCGTCTTGTCATTTTGTCCTGAGAAGAGTATATGAAGGGGCAAGTAAAATACTAAAAGGGTGGCAACAATCCCAGGAAAATATGCTTTATCCAAATTAGAAGAGATCCCAAATCCTGAGGGGGGAGAAAGGGGATAAAAAGAGGTTCAAAAAGGAAGAAAGAAAAAAAAAAAAGAAAAAAGGAAAAAAAAAGAAAAGAATTAAAAAAAAAGAAAACACCTAAGAAAAATATAAAATATATATATATTAGATAAACTAGTAAAAAATCGTTAAAAATGAAAAAGGTAACAGTTAAAAAAAAATTTTTACCCGAAGGCGAGAAAAAAAAAACAAAAAATGAAAAAGAAAAAAATTAAATTAACCGCAAGACTTAAAAAAAATCACAGGGAAAAAGCCATGTGTTCCGTGCTTTGCTTTCTCCTCCTCTGGAATTCTGCTGCTCTCCTTGGTATTGAAACCGCACTCTTTGGTAGGTGAACTTGGTCTCGGCTGGATTTCTTGTTGATCTTCTGGGGGAGGGGCCTGTTGTAGTGATTCTCAAGTGTCTTTGCCCCAGGCGGAATTACACTGCCCTTACCCGGGGCCGGGGTGAGTAATCTGCTTGGGTTTGCCTTCAGGAGCTTTTGTTCCCTGAGCGCTTTCCATAGAGTTCCAGAGGACGGGAATACAAATGGCGGCCTCCTTGTCTCCGGCCCGGAGGAGCCGAGAGCCCAGGGCCGCACTCCTCAGTGCGCGCTCAGAGAACCGCGCCCAGTTACTCCCGTCTGCCTGACCTCCGGCTGCGCTCCGAGCTCACCGAGCCTGCGACCGGTTCAAGGTAACACGGAGCTGCGAGCTTACTGTCGGCTCTGTCTCTGTTGCCAGCTTTCCCGTTCCAATACCCGCAAGCTCTGCAACACTCAGACACCCCCAATCCTTCTGTGACCCTGCGGGACCTGAGGCCACGCTGACCCCGCGTGGGCTTCGCCCCGGTTTAGACTCTGGAGCAATGTCCCTCAGCGGAACAGACTTTTAAAAGTCCTGATTTTGTGCGCAGTTGCTCCGCCGCTTGCCGGGAGCCGGCCCCTCCCCCCGGGGTCTATCTTACCGTCGCTTTGGATTCACTTCTCCGCCGGTCCTACCTTTCAGAAAGTGGTTGTTTTTCTGTTTCCAGAATTGCTGTTCTTCTTCTCTTCGATCTCCGATGGATTTTCAGGTTTTGCAATCTTTAGATAAGCTATCTAGCTCATCTCCGGCTAGCTGAAGTAGTCTCAGCCTGCTACTTCTCCGCCATCTTGACTCCTCCCCCTGAATTTGCTATTAATTGGTTTATATAGTTGGCTGCTCCCACGTTAGGGTCATAGATCTTTAAAATTGTTAGATCAAAAGGTCTCTCCAGACCTTTTGAGTATGATATAGTGTCTTTCCTCATCTCTTGTTATATTCTTTGGTTTAAAATCTAATTGGATTGCCACCCCTGCTTTCTTCTGATGTCCATTAGCATGGTAAATTGTTTTCTACCCCCTCACTTGAAATCTTGAGGTGTCTTTGGGTCTAAAATTAGTTTCTTGTGGGCAACATATAGATTTTTTTTTTTTAAATCCATTCTGGTACCTTGTGTGTTTTGATTGGGGCATTTAGCCCTTTAACATTCAGGGTAACTATGGAGAGATATGAATTTAGGGCCATTGTATTTACTGTAAGGTGACTGTTCCTGTATATTGTCTCTGTTCATTTCTGATCTACTACTTTTAGGCTCTCTCCTTGCTTAGAGGACCCCTTTCAATATTTCCCATAGAGCTGGTTTGGTGTTTGCAAATTCTTTCAGTTCTTGTTTGTGCTGGAAGCTTTTTATCTCTCCTTCTATTTTCAATGATAGCCTAGCTGGATATAGTATTCTTGGCTGCAAGTTTTTCTTATTTAGTGCTCTGAATATATCATGCCAGCTCTTTCTGGCCTGCCAGGTCTCTGTGGATAAGTCAGCTGCCAATCTAATATTTTTACCATTGTATGTTACAGACTTCTTTTCCTGGGATGCTTTCAGGATTTTCTCTTTGTCACTAAGACTTGTAAATTTTACTATTAGGTGACGGGGTGTGGATCTATTCTTGTTGATTTTGAGGGGGGTTCTCTGCACCTCCTGGATTTTGATGCTTGTTCCCTTTGCCATATTAGGGAAATTCTCTCCAATAATTCCCTCCAATATATCTTCTGCTCCCCTCTCTCTTTCTTCTTCTGGAATCCCAATTATTCTAATGTTGTTTCGTCTCATGGTGTTACTTATTTCTCCAATTCTCCCCTCGTGGTCCAGTAACTGTTGGTCTCTCTTTTGCTCAGCTTCTTTATTCTCTGTAATTTGGTCTTCTATATCACTAATTCTTTCTTCTACCTCATTTATCCTAGCAGTGAGAGCCTCCATTTTTGATTGCACCTCATTAATAGCTTTTTAAAATTTCAACTTGGTTAGATTTTAGTTCTTTTATTTCTCCAGATAGGGCTTTTATATCTCCCGAGAGGATTTCTCTAATATCTTCCATGCCTTTTTCGAGCCTGGCTAGAACCTTGAGAATCGTCATTATGAACTGTAGATCCGACAAATTACCA
Organism: Mustela lutreola; assembly: GCF_030435805.1. Classification (NCBI taxonomy): domain Eukaryota; kingdom Metazoa; phylum Chordata; class Mammalia; order Carnivora; family Mustelidae; genus Mustela; species Mustela lutreola. The sequence goes on from NC_081297.1 coordinate 96,686,955, forward strand.
ATGTCTGTATTGATTAGGTCCCTAGCCTTTGGTACTGCCTCTTGTTCTTTTTTTGGTGGTGAATTTTTCCACCTTGTCATTTTATCCAGTTAAGAGTATATGAAGGAGCAAGTAATATACTAAAAAGTGCAAAGACCACAGGAAAATATGCTTTAACCAAATCAGAAGAGACGCCAAATCATGGGGAGGGGGGAGAAAGAGGATAAAAAGAGGTCAGAAAAAAAAGAAACAATTAGAAAAAGAAAACAAATATAGAAAAAATATTGGGGAGGGTATGTGCTTTGGTGAGTGCTATGAAGTGTGTAATCCTGGTGATTCAAGGACCTGTACCCCTGGGGATAAAAATATATGTTTATAAAAAATAAAAAATTAAAAAAAGAGAAAAATATAAAAAAGAAAAAAATATATATATTAAATAAACTGGTTAAAAATGTTAAAAAAGAAAAGGTAAAAGTTAAAAATAATTTAGCAGAAGAAGAAAATAATTGAAAAAAAATTAAATTAACTGCAAGACTAAAGAATCATGGGAAGAAAGCCATTAGTTCCGTGCTTTGCTTTCTCTCCTTTGAAATTACCTGCTCTCCTTGGTATTGAACTTGCACTCCTTGGTAGGGAACTTGGTCCTGGTTCGATTTCTTTTGAATTCTGAGGGAGGTGCCTGTTATAGTGATACTCAAGTGTCTTTGCCCCAAGCAGAATTGCACCACCCATACCAGGTGCTGGCTGTGTAATCCGCTCTGGTTTGCTTCAGGAGCTTTTGTTCCCTGAATGCTTTCCGTAGAGTTCCGCAATATGGGAATGAAAATGGCAACCTCCCAGTCTCTGGCTGGAAGGAGCCGAGAGCTTTGGGCCCCACTCCTCAGTGCGCCCTCAGAGAATAGCGCCCAATCTCTCCCATCTCCCTAGCCTCTGGCCACACTCTGAGCTCACCCAGGCTGCGACCGGCTCAAGGTAACCCCGAGCTGAGAGCTCACTCCTCGGCTCTGTCTTTGCAGCCGGCTTCCTCGTTCTAATACCTGGAAGCTCTGTGACACTCAGACACACCTGATCTTTCTGTGACCCTGCAGTAGCTGGGGCCACGCTGACCCCACGTGGGCTTCACCCTGGGTGGTTTAGCCTCTGGAGTGATGTCCCTCAGAGAAACAGACTTTTAAAAGTCCAGATGTTGTGCTCCATTGCTCCGCCACTTGCCGGGAGCCTGTCCTCCCCCTGCGGTATAACTTCCCGTCACGTTGGATTCACTTCTCCGCCAGTCCTACCTTTCAGAAAGTGTTAAATTTTCTGTTTCTAGAATTGCTGTTCTTCTCTTCAATCCTCATTTGGATTTGTAGGTGTTTGCAATGTTTAGATAAGCTATCTAGCTGATCTCCTGCTACCTGATGTAGTCTCAGCCTGTTACTTCTCTGCCATCTTGATTCCTCCTTCCTCATCTACAAGTTTTATTTCCAATGGATATTTAGGTGTGTTCCAGAGTTTTACAGTTGTAGAAAAATGCTAGAATGAATAGTACTTAAAACAGTATCATTGATATATATATATATTAATATATATATTATATATTAATATATATCAATGTATGATATATATTAATATATATATTAATATATATCAATGTATGATATATATGAGATTATATATAGAAATATATTTAGCATATATTTATATATATAGTAAATCTCTAGCAGTGAAATCTCTTCATCAAATGATGTGTACATTAAATTTTAATAGGCATGTAATATTTCAGTAGAGGTTGTACACCTATCATCTCCACACAGCAGTATTCAAGGGTTCCTGCTTCCTCACTTCTTTGTCACCATGTGTGATCAATCTGTTTGATTTTGCCGATAAAATCTTCACCAGTATAATAGGGGTTATCTTGTATCATTTTAAATGTATATTTTCCTATTACTTGTTGGCCAGCATCTCTTTCTGGTATTTCTTTAATTTAAACTATCTGTCCGTGTCTTTGTTGATTGATATCCCAAACACAATTTTGAGCAAAGAAACCAGACACAAAATAGTTTATCTTATAAAATTCCCCTATTTATGAGGTTCAACACCACTAATCTCTGTGATTAGAAATTAGGACAGAAATTCCTGCTGTGTGGATTTATTCCTAAAAGGAACAATAATAGAGAATGAATACTATTTGCTACGGTGCAGAGTTATTCTTGGAAAGAAACACGGTCCAAGGGACAATTCTCAGGTGTTGGTTGATAATAATGGGTGTAATAATCTGGGTGCTGGTTGTGTGGGTGGTATATTTATTCCTTCTGTTGCCATGACAAGTACCATAACCTGGGTGTCTTTGAATAATACATATATATATATATATATATATATATATATATATTTTTTTTTTTTTTTTCGTAGTTGCGGAGGTTAGCTATTTAAAGTGAAGTTGTTAGGACCAAGTTCCATTTGAGATATTTTACTTGTTTGATATTTACTTATTTACTTATTATGTTAGTCACTATACAGTGCTTCCTTAGTCTTTGATGTAGTGTTCCATAATTCATTATTTATGTATAACACCCAGTGCCCATTGCAATATGTGCCATCCTCCTTCCTTGTCTCTTACCAGTTTCTGTCAGTTGTGGACAATTTTTTGTTTCCTCGTTCCTCTCTGTATCGCTCCAATCTTTGCTTCTGTTATCACATGGCATTCTTCTACTGTGTCTACTGTGTCCCTGTTAAAATATCCATCTCTTTGTAAGAAGACTCTTAGGCCTCTTCCTAGGGACCTCATTTTAATTTGATTACATCTGTGAAAACCTTATTTCCAAATAAGGTCATATTCACAAGTAATAGGAATTATAATTTCAGCATATTATTTTATGCCTTTGTTTCTTGTGGTTTTGGTGTCATTTCTAAATGATACTTCTAAAAAAAAATAATGCTGCCAGCAGAGTTTTAATGGTTTTAGGTTTTATATTTATGTCTTTAATATATTTTGAACTAATTTTTGTGATTAGGTTAAGATAAGGGTCCAATTTCACTAGACTGCAAATGGTTATCCAGTTTTCCCCACACCATTTGTTGAAGACACTATCGTTTTTCCAGTGACTCTTCTTGGCTTCTTTGTCAGTATTATTTGTCCATATATAGATGGGTTTATTTTTAGGCTCTGTGTTCTGCTCCATTTGTTAATTACTATGCCAGTACTATGCTGTTTTGATTACTATAGCTTTGGAGTATAGTTTAAAATCAGGAATTGGGATGCCTTTAATTTTGTTCTCATTCTTGATTGCTTTGCATAATTTAAGGTTGTGTGGTTTCATGTAAATTTTAGAATTGCCTTCTTTATTTCTGTGAATAATGCTGTTGGAATTTTGATAGGCATAGCCTTGACCTGTAGATGGCTTTTGTTTTTGTTGTACGTTCCTTTGTAACACAAAACGACCCCCTATTAGGCTATGGATGGATTTTTCAGCAAAAATTTTACAGGCCAGAAAGGAATGAGAAGATATCTTTCAGCATGGTGACAGAGAAAATGCCAAACAAGTACAATCTATATGGCTAGTGTATTCTTCAGAAATGAGACAGGGACATACTTTCCTAAACAAAGAAAAGCCAAGGGATTTTATAATCACTAAATCTGACTTACAGAGAAATCAGACAGAAGGTCAGTAAAAAAGTAGAGATCCTGAACAACACTTAAGACCAATTATACCTCACAGTTATATAGAGAATACTCTGACCTCAAGGGAATACACATTTTTCTCAGTTAAACATAGAACTTTCTCCAAGATAACAGATAGAATCTCAAAGGAATATCTGTAGTCAAAACAATCTTCAAAAAGAAGAACACAGTTGAAGGCCTTACACTTCCTTATGAAAACCTCGATGTTGCAATTCTCAAAATATAGTCATTCCTGAATTTATGATGGTTTTGCCCAATAAACTCATGGGAATTTGAAAATATTGCAAGCTGAAAATGTATTTAATACATCTAACTGACTGAAATCAACACTTAGAGTAGCCCACCTCACACATGCTTAGAACACTTACAGTAGCCTGTAGTTAGGCAAAATCATTGAAGACAAAGCCTCTATTATAATAAAGTATGTCATGTAATTTATTAAATATTGAATTGAAAATGAAAAGTAAGAACAGAGTGTTTTTATGGATACTGAATAGTTTTAAGTGCATTGGTTCTTTACCTTTGTGTCACATGACTCTCTGGGAGGTGTGCCCTGCCATGCCCGGCATTATGAGAGTGCAGCAGAATTATTGTTCGCCTGGGAAAATGTCAAAATTCAAAACTCAGAGTGTGGTTTCTATTGAATGCATATCATTTTTTCACCACCATAAAGTAAAAAATCATAAGTTGACCTATCATAGGTTCATTGATTTTAAGATTGGTTCTGCTGTAGGATGGTACTGCCATAAAAACAGACATACCGGCCAGTGGAATAGAATAGAGGGCCCAGAAATAAACCTTTGCGTATATGATCAAGTCATTTTTAACAAGAGTGCCAGGACCATTTGATAGAGAAAAGGACAGTTTCATCATCAAGTGGTGCTATAAAACTGAATTATTCACATGCAAAAAAAAAAAAAAGTCGAGAGAAAAAAGATATTTGATCCTTACCTTCTACCATATACAAAATAAACTTAAAAAAGATCAGAGCACTACATGTAAGACATGCCATTATCAAAATCTTAGGAAAAAACATTAGAAAATTTTCATGGCATTGGATTCTGCAATGATTTCTTGTACATGACACCAAAACATAGACAAGAAGAGTTAACACAAATTAATTGGATTACACTGAACCTGAGAAATTCTTGCATCAAAAGATACCATCAACAGAATGAAAAAACGTTACAGAATGAAGAAGTTGGCAGGTTATATATCTGGTAAAGATTTGTATCCAGAATATATGGAGATTTCCAACAACTCAACAAGCACATAGAAAGTAACCTGATTTTAAAAATGGACAGAGAATTTGGACAAACATTTCTAAAGAAAATATATCCAAATGCTCAACAGGGATATGAAAAGATACTCAACGTCACTAATCATTGGAGAAATCAAACTCAAATGCAGTAAGATATTACCTCATACTGATTAGGATGGCTTCAGTGAAACAAAGGAACAAACAAAGCCAAAAGAAAACAAAAAACTCCACAAGAGATGAGGTAGAGCAAGGGCAAATTGCAAGAAGGTCATCAAAAGGTACAAACTTTCATTTATAAGACAAATAAGTCCTAGAATCATAACGTACAACATGATGGTTTTAGTTAACTCTGCCATATGGTGTATTTGAAAGCTGTTAAGAGAGTAGAATTGACCAATTACCATCATAATGAAAAAAAAAACCCCATATTCGAGCATCTGGGAGATGTAGTCAATTAAACATCTGACTCTTGGTTTTGGCTTAGGTCACCACCTTAGGGTCATGAACGTGAGCCCCTCATCAGACTCTATGCTCACCACAGAGTCTGCTTGGGTTTCTGTCTTTTCCTCTCCCTCTGCCCATACTTCCCTGGGCATACCCACTGTTTCTCTCTCTCTCTCTCAAATAAATAAATCTTAAAAAAATCCCTTTTAGGTGGAGGAGTCAAGATGGCGGAGAAGTAGCAAGCTGAGACTGCTTCAACTAGCCGGAGATCAGCTAGATAGCTTATCTAAAGATTGCAAACACCTGAAAATCCATCGGCAGATCGAAGAGAAGAAGAACAGCAATTCTGGAAACAGAAAAACAACCACTTTCTGAAAGGTAGGACCGGCGGAGAAGTGAATCCAAAGCGACGGAAAGATAGACCCCGGGGGGAGGGGCCGGCTCCCGGCAAGCGGCGGAGCAACCGCGCACAAAATCAGGACTTTTAAAAGTCTGTTCCGCTGAGGGACATCGCTCCAGAGTCTAAACCGGGGCGAAGCCCACGCGGGGTCAGCGTGGCCTCAGGTCCCGCAGGGTCACAGAAGGATTGGGGGTGTCTGAGTGTCGCAGAGCTTGCGGGTATTGGAACAGGAAAGCCGGCTACAGAGACAGAGCCGACAGTAAGCTCGCAGCTCCGTGTTACCTTGAACCAGTCGCAGGCTCGGTGAGCTTGGAGCGCGGCCGGAGGTCAGGCAGACGGGAGTAACTGGGCGCTGTTCTCTGAGGGCGCACTGAGGAGTGGGGCCCTGGGCTCTCGGCTCCTCCGGCCAGAGACCAGGAGGCCGCCATTTGTATTCCCGTCCTCTGGAACTCTACGGAAAGCCCTCAGGGAACAAAAGCTCCTGAAAGCAAACCCGAGCGGATTACTCACCCCGGCCCGGGTAAGGGCGGTCTAATTCCGCCTGGGGCAAAGACACTTGAGAACCACTACAACAGGCCCCTCCCCCAGAAGATCAACAAGAAATCCAGCCGAGACCAAGTTCACCTACCAAGTAGTGCGGTTTCAATACCAAGGAGAGCAGCAGAATTCCAGAGGAGGAGAAAGCCAAGCACGGAACTCATGGCTTTTTTCTGTGATTTCTTTTAGTCTTGCAGTTAATTTAATTTTTTCTTTTTCATTTTTTTTTTTTCTTTTCTCGCCTTCGGGTAAAATTTTTTTTTAACTATTACCTTTTTCTTTTTTAACGATTTTTTACTAGTTTATCTAATATATATATATATATATATATATTTACATTTTTCTTAGGTGTTTTCTTTTTTTAAAAATTCTTTTCTTTTCTTTTTTTTTTTCTTTTTTCTTTCTTCCTTTTTGAACCTCTTTTTATCCCCTTTCTCCCCACTCACGATTTTGGATCTCTTCTAATTTAGTTAAAGCATATTTTCCTGGGGTTGTTGCCACCCTTTTAGTATTTTACTTGCCCCTTCATTTACTCTTATCTGGACAAAATGACAAGACGTAAAAATTCAACACAAAAAAAAGAACAAGAGGCAGTACCGAAGGCTAGGGACCTAATCAATACAGACATCGGTAATATGTCAGATCTAGAGTTCAGAATGACAATTCTCAAGGTTCTAGCCGGGCTCGAAAAAGGCATGGAAGATATTAGAGAAACCCTCTCGAGAGATATAAAAGCCCTTTCTGGAGAAATAAAAGAACTAAAATCTAACCAAGTTGAAATCAAAAAAGCTATTAATGAGGTGCAATAAAAAATGGAGGCTCTCACTGCTAGGATAAATGAGGCAGAAGAAACAATTAGTGATATAGAAGACCAAATGACAGAGAATAAAGAAACTGATCAAAAGAGGGACAAACAGCTACTGGACCACGAGGGGAGAATTCGAGAGATAAGTGACACCATAAGACGAAACAACATTAGAATAATTGGGATTCCAGAAGAAGAAGAAAGTGAGAGGGGAGCAGAAGGTATACTGGAGAGAATTATTGGGGAGAATTTCCCCAATATGGCAAAGGGAACGAGCATCAAAATTCAGGAGGTTCAGAGAATGCCCCTCAAAATCAATAAGAATAGGCCCACACCCCGTCACCTAATAGTAAAATTTACAAGTCTCAATGACAAAGAGAAAATCCTGAAAGCAGCCCGGGAAAAGAAGTCTGTAACATACAATGGTAAAAATATTAGATTGGCAGCTGACTTATCCACAGAGACCTGGCAGGCCAGAAAGAGCTGGCATGATATTTTCAGAGCACTAAACGAGAAAAACATGCAGCCAAGAATACTATATCCAGCTAGGCTATCATTGAAAATAGAAGGAGAGATTAAAAGCTTCCAGGACAAACAACAACTGAAAGAATTTGCAAATACCAAACCAGCTCTACAGGAAATATTGAAAGGGGTCCTCTAAGCAAAGAGAGCCTACAAGTGGTAGATCAGAAAGGAACAGAGACCATATACAGTAACAGTCACCTTACAGGCAATACAATGGCACTAAATTAATATCTCTCAATAGTTACCCTGAATGTGAATGGGCTAAATGCCCCTGTCAAAAGACACAGGGTATCAGAATGGATAAAAAAAACAAAACCCATCTATCTGTTGCCTCCAAGAAACACATTTTAAGCCCGAAGACACCTCCAGATTTGAAGTGAGGGGGTGGAAAAGAATTTACCATGCTAATGGACATCAGAAGAAAGCAGGAGTGGCAATCCTTATATCAGATCAATTAGATTTTAAGCCAAAGACTATAATAAGAGATGAGGAAGGACACTATATCATACTCAAAGGGTCTGTCCAACAAGAAGATTTAACAATTTTAAATATCTATGCCCCCAATGTGGGAGCAGCCAACTATATAAACCAATTAATAACAAAATCAAAGAAAAACATCAACAATAATACAATAATAGTAGGGGACTTTAACACTCCCCTCACTGAAATGGACAGGTCATCCAAGCAAAAGATAAGCAAGGAAATAAAGGCCTTAAATGACACACTGGACCAGATGGACATCACAGATATATTCAGAATATTTCATCCCAAAGCAACAGAATACACATTCTTCTCTAGTGCACATGGTACATTCTCCAGAATAGATCACATCCTCGGTCCTAAATCAGGACTCAACCGGTATCAAAAGATTGGGATCATTCCCTGCATATTTTCAGACCACAATGCTCTAAAGCTAGAACTCAACCACAAAAGGAAGTTTGGAAAGAACCCAAATACATGGAGACTAAACAGTATCCTTCTAAAGAATGAATGGGTCAACCGGGAAATTAAAGAAGAATTGAAAAAAATCATGGAAACAAATGATAATGAAAATACAACGGTTCAAAATCTGTGGGACACAACAAAGGCAGTCCTGAGAGGAAAATATATAGCGGTACAAGCCTTTCTCAAGAAACAAGAAAGGTCTCAGGTACACAACCTAACCCTACACCTAAAGGAGCTGGAGAAAGAACAAGAAATAAACCCTAAGCCCAGCAGGAGAAGAGAAATCATAAAGATCAGAGCAGAAATCAATGAAATAGAAACCAAAAAAACAATAGAACAAATCAACGAAACTAGGAGCTGGTTCTTTGAAAGAATTAATAAAATTGATAAGCCCCTGGCCCGACTTATCAAAAAGAAAAGAGAAAGGACCCAAATAAATAAAATCATGAATGAAAGAGGAGAGATCACAACTAACACCAAAGAAATACAGACTATTATAAGAACATACTATGAGCAACTCTACGGCAATAAATTTGACAATCTGGAAGAAATGGATGCATTCCTAGAAACATATAAACTACCACAACTGAACCAGGAAGAAATAGAAAGCCTGAACAGACCCATAACCAGTAAGGAGATTGAAACAGTCATTAAAAATCTCCAAACAAACAAAAGCCCAGGACCAGACGGCTTCCCGGGGGAATTCTACCAAACATTTAAAGGAGAACTAATTCCTATTCTCCTAAAACTGTTCCAAAAAATAGAAATGGAAGGAAAACTTCCAAACTCATTTTATGAGGCCAGCATCACCTTGATCCCAAAACCAGACAAGGATCCCACCAAAAAAGAGAGCTATAGACCGATATCCTTGATGAACACAGATGCGAAAATACTCAACAAAATACTAGCCAATAGGATTCAACAGTACATTAAAAAGATTATTCACCACGACCAAGTGGGATTTATTCCAGGGCTGCAAGGTTGGTTCAACATCCGCAAATCAGTCAATGTGATACAACACATCAATAAAAGTAAGAACAAGAACCATATGATACTCTCAATAGATGCTGAAAAAGCATTTGACAAAGTACAGCATCCCTTCCTGATCAAAACTCTTCAAAGTGTCGGGATAGAGGGCACATACCTCAATATCATCAAAGCCATCTATGAAAAACCCACCGCAAATATCATTCTCAATGGAGAAAAACTGAAAGCTTTTCCGCTAAGGTCAGGAACACGGCAGGGATGTCCATTATCACCACTGCTATTCAACATATTACTAGAGGTCCTAGCCTCAGCAATCAGACAACAAAAGGAAATTAAAGGCATCCAAATCGGCAAAGAAGAAGTCAAATTATCACTCTTCGCAGATGATATGATACTATATGTGGAAAACCCAAAAGACTCCACTCCAAAACTGCTAGAACTTATACAGGAATTCAGTAAAGTGTCAGGATATAAAATCAATGCACAGAAATCAGTTGCATTTCTCTACACCAACAGCAAGACAGAAGAAAGAGATATTAAGGAGTCAATCCTTAATTGCACCCTAAACCATAAGATACCTAGGAATAAACCTAACCAAAGAGACACAGAATCTATACTCAGAAAACTATAAAGTACTCATGAAAGAAATTGAGGAAGACACAAAGAAATGGAAAAATGTTCCATGCTCCTGGATTGGAAGAACAAATATTGTGAAAATGTCTATGCTACCTAAAGCAATCTACACATTTAATGCAATTCCTATCAAAGTACCATCCATCTTTTTCAAAGAAATGGAACAAATAATTCTAAAATTTATATGGAACCAGAAAAGACCTCGAATAGCCAAAGGGATATTGAAAAAGAAAGCCAACGTTGGTGGCATCACAATTCCGGACTTCAAGCTCTATTACAAAGCTGTCATCATCAAGACAGCATGGTACTGGCACAAAAACAGACACATAGATCAATGGAACAGAATAGAGAGCCCAGAAATAGACCCTCAAATCTATGGTCAACTAATCTTCGACAAAGCAGGAAAGAATGTCCAATGGAAAAAAGACAGCCTTTTCAATAAATGGTGCTGGGAAAATTGGACAGCCACATGCAGAAAAATGAAATTGGACCATTTCCTTACACCACACACAAAAATAGACTCAAAATGGATGAAGGACCTCAATGTACGAAAGGAATCCATCAAAATCCTTGAGGAGAACACGGGCAGCAACCTCTTCGACCTCTGCCGCAGCAACATCTTCCTAGGAACAACGCAAAAGGCAAGGGAAGCAAGGGAAAAAATGAACTACTGGGATTTCATCAAGATCAAAAGCTTTTGCACAGCAAAGGAAACAGTTAACAAAATCAAAAGACAACTGACAGAATGGGAGAAGATATTTGCAAACGACATATCAGATAAAGGACTAGTGTCCAGAATCTATAAAGAGCTTAGCAAACTCAACACCCAAAGAACAAATAATCCAATCAAGAAATGGGCAGAAGACATGAACAGACATTTCTGCAAAGAAGACATCCAGATGGCCAACAGACACATGAAAAAGTGCTCCATATCACTCTGCATCAGGGAAATACAAATCAAAACCACAATGAGATATCACCTCACACCAGTCAGAATGGCTAAAATCAAGTCAGGAAATGACAGATGCTGGCGAGGATGCGGAGAAAGGGGAACCCTCCTACACTGTTGGTGGGAATGCAAGCTGGTGCAGCCACTCTGGAAAACAGCATGGAGGTTCCTCAAAATGTTGAAAATAGAACTGCCCTATGACCCAGCAATTGCACTATTGGGTATTTACCCTAAAGATACAAATGTAGTGATCCAAAGGGACACATGCACCCGAATGTTTATAGCAGCAATGTCCACAATAGCCAAACTATGGAAAGAACCTAGATGTCCATCAACAGATGAATGGATCAAGAAGATGTGGTATATATACACAATGGAATACTATGCAGCCATCAAAAGAAATGAAATCTTGCCATTTGCAACAACATGGATGGAACTAGAGCGTATCATGCTTAGCGAAATAAGTCAAGCAGAGAAAGACAACTATCATATGATCTCCCTGATATGAGGAAGTGGTGATGCAACATGGAGGCTTAAGTGGGTAGAAGAATAAATGAAACAAGATGGGATTGGGTGGGAGACAAACTATAAGTGACTCTTAATCTCACAAAACAAACTGAGGGTTCCCGGGGGGAGGGGGTTTGGGAGAAGGGGGTGGAATTATGGACATTGGGGAGGGTATGTGATTTGGTGAGTGCTGTGAAGTGTGTAAACCTGGTGATTCACAGACCTGTACCCCTGGGGATAAAAATATATGTTTATAAAAAATAAAAAATTAAAAAAAAATTAAGAGTAGTAAAAAAAAAAAATCCCTTTTAAAATTTTTTTCTTTTTTGGATATCTATATGAGATGATGGATGTTATCAAAATTTATTGTGGTAATCCTTTCACAATATGTGTAATGAAATTATTCTGTACATTTTAAACTTATAAGCTTAAACTCTATTATATCTTAATAAATCTAGAAACTCAAATAAAAAGGTGAAATATGAATGTTATGTTTCTGCTATCAATGTCAATTTCCATATTTTATATCATATATATTTTTATGTAAGTTGTTATGCAAACACCTGAAAAGTTATACAAGATGCTGGTTTTGTGGAAACTTGGTGTAGTACCTGAGATCTCTGTATATTTTTGTAAGTTCTTGTCAGTCTGTAATTATTTCCATACAAAATGGAAAAAAAAAATGAGGAAGACATTTGTAGTGCTTATAACAAAAACAGCAATAAAGAGATGGCATTAAGAATATTTTTTTTAAAAACTTGTTTATTGGAATAAGAAAAAAGGCAACCCAAATGTCAGAAAATTCTGATTGTATGAATAGTCAGTTTCACTCATTGCCATAGAGTTGTTCACTGCACTATAGATAGTGAAAAATGAGAAATACTCGAGATGTCTGAGATTAAAGAAATAGATGAGTGAGGTGTAATATATTTCATACAATGGAATTCTAGACTAAAGTTATAATGAAGTTCTAGACCCACTTGTGTCACTATTGGGAAAAGATGGAAGACTTAGTGCAGAATAAAATAGCATTATAGATCATATACTGCAATGGCTCCGTTTGGGTATACTTTCCCTCTGTATATTGTTCATTCATGATTATGTCATGTATATAAATCAATATACAGTAGTATATATGTAATCATACAAAATATAAAAGTTGCCCATATGTCATCAAATACAAAATTACAGACAAAAATACATAAATTCAAGGTTGGGTTGTGTCCCTATAAAGGGAAGAGGATGGGCTTGGGAATGAATACAAAGTCCTTCCCACTACCTCTGGATCTAAAGCACATAGAATACTAGATTTCTTTTGCAAAAGAAAAAAGTAGGAAAGAAAAAAGAAATAAAGAAAAAGAAAACCTTGTCAAAACACTTTTGAGAAAAGACAAGGAGGGGAATTCACATTACCTTGCTTGAAGATGTATGTAAAGACACAGTAATCAAGATATTGGTGAAAGAAAATAGATATTCAGATAAATGGAACAGGATAGAGAGTTTAGAAAGAGATTCACACATAAATGGTCAATTGATTTTTGACAAAAACATCCTATATTTCCATAGAAGAAAAGTGCTTTCAAAGAGTGATGTTCAACCTCTTTGACCTGAGCCACAACAACTTCTTTCTAGAAACACTGCCAAAGGCAAGGCAAGCCAGGGCAAAAATGAACTATTGGGACTTCATCAAGATCAAAACTTTTGCACAGCAAAGGAAATAGTCAACAAAACAAAACAACAACAAAAAAAAACCTGACAGAAAGGGAGAAGATATTTGCAAACAACATATCAGATAAAGGGCTAGTATCCAAAATCTTCAAAGAATTTATCAAACTCAACACCCAAAGAATCAATAATCCAATCAAGAAATGGGCAGAAGACACGAGTAGACATTTCTGCAAAGAAGACATCCAGATGGCCAACAGACACATGAAAAAGTGCTCCACATCACTCGGCATCAGGGAAATACAAATCAAAACCACAGTGAGATACCACTTCACACCAGTCAGAATAGCTAAAATTAAGAAGTCAGGAAAGGACTGATGTTGGCAAGGATGCAGAGAAAAGGGAGCCCTCCTATACTGTTGGTGGGAATGCAAGCTGGTGCAACCACTCTGGAAAACAGCATGTAGGTTCCTCAAAATGTTGAAAATAGAACTACCCTATGACCCAGTAATTGTGCTACTGGGTATTTACCCTAAAGATACAAACGTAGTGATCTGAAGGGTCACGTGCACCCGAATGTTTATAGCAGCAATGTCTCCAATAGCCAAACTATGGAAAGAACCTAGATGTCCATCAACAGATGAAAGGATAAAGAAGAGGTGGTATATATACACAATGGAATACTATGCAGCCATCAAAAAATGAAATCTTGCCATTTGCGACGACATGGATGGAACTAGAGGGTATCATGCTTAGCGAAATAAGTCAATCGGAGAAAGACAACTATCATATGATCTCCCTGATATGAGGAAGTGGAGCTGCAACATGGGGGCTTAAGGGAGTAGGAGAAGAATAAATGAAACAAGGTGGGATTGGGAGGGAGACAAACCATAAATGAGCTTAATCTCACAAAGCAAACTGAGGGTTGCTGGGGGGAGGGGTGGTTGGGAGAGGGGGGTGGGTTTATGGACATTGGGGAGGGTATGTGCTGTGAAGTGTGTAAACCTGGCGATTCACAGACCTGTACCCCGGGGGATAAAAATATATTAAATGTTTATAAAAAATAAAAAAAACAACAAAAAACAACAAAAAAAAAGTGTGTGGGTGTTTTATTTTTTATTTTTATTTTTATTAAGATTTAATTTATTTATTTACAGAGAGATCACAAGTAGGCAGAGAGGTAGGCAGAGAAGCAGGCAGAGAGAAAGAGGGGAAAGCAGGCTTCCCACCCAGGAGAGAGCTTGATATGAGCCTCAATCCCAGGACCCTGAGATTATGACCCGAGCTGTAGGCAGAGGCTTTACCCACTAAGTCACGCAGGCACCCCATGTGGGTGTTTGAAAGACAGAAAGATCTTTGTGTATAATGTGCTTATAATTAACTAATTAATAATAACCTCATTCCTCATAGTAGTTAGAAAATTAAAGGTCAATCTGAAAAAGTGGTATATGTCCATTTCTGACAATAAAACTTTATTATATTTGTTTGCTAAAAATACTGTTGATAAAAGATTTAAAGGTATACAGTTTGATAGGTTTACTGAAACCTATTATATCTATTTTAGTTATGATAAACCTGCCGTCTTGTTTAAAAAGCTCTAACAACTAAAATTCTTAATAAGTGCTTTTCATTGGTGGTTTGTCCCAAGTTTTTAGGGATATATATGTACCAGCTGATCTATTAATATTAAACAATGATAAACATAATCTATACAACTTTAAAAAGATGGGATTGGGAGGGAGACAAACCATAAGTGACTCTTAATCTCACGAAACAAACTGAGGGTTGCCGGGGGGAGGGGGTTTGGGAGAAGGGGGTGGGATTATGGACATTGGGGAGGGTATGTGATTTGGTGAGTGCTGTGAAGTGTGTAAACCTGGTGATTCACAGACCTGTACCCCTGGGGATAAAAATATATGTTTATAAAAAATAAAAAATTAAAAAAAAAAAAAAAAAAAAGATCAGAGACACGCATTTCTGTGAATGTATACAAACTTTTAGTCAATTTTCGACGTGGTCCCTAACATATACAAATGTTATTCAATACCACCTAATGGGTTCTGATCCTAAGGCTCAGTCTCCCAGCACACTCGTGTGCATGGGAGGTATTCTGGATGCTGCTGAAGAGGCTGGACTTCCAAAGTCAGTCACTTCACTCAGCTGCTGCTTCAGAAGCAGACAAGTGTAAACTACAGTCAGGTCTTCATGCCCCACACCCCAGAAGTCAGCACTGCACTGAGAGTTTAGAAGTCATACTGTTCACCCTCTAAAACACACATTCACAGTCAGTCTGATGGTTTAACCATCCTTTACCAGTAAGGTGTATAACATTTAGTAAAATAAAAAGAGTAACCAAATATATTTCTGCTAAATGACATATTTTAGAACTGGGGATTTGACACAAGGCATAGACCGAGATGTGCAGCTGCCACGTGGAGTCTTTACACCAGGACCAGCAAGATCTCAGTTCACAGGCATGCCTAAAGGCCATGTTTGCCTTTAAGAGAAAGCCCTGTTGCATGGAGAATTTGCAGACTGCTTTCTTTCTTCATGTCAGAAACCTACCTCCTGAAAACTATTAGTTAGATCTTAGCAAAGAAAGTGTATGCGAAAAATGCAAACTTACAAGAAAAAGAAATAAAGACTCTTACAAGTGCTACTATCATTATTTAAAAGAGGATAAGACATTCGTGTTTGGAAGTGATGGAAAAGGAAGCTCAAACCATGGGAGAGTGTTTTGAAATGAAAATACTTCACTTGGTGTAGCTGGCATAGAAGTGGATTCCAGTTCTTATAACTACATATTTCTAAGAAGAATTTTAAAGCAGCAGAACGTTGGGAGCCTTGAGGTACATAGATTAATGTGGTTGATATGAAAAACAAAGCAAAACTACTTTTGTTCCTGGCTAACACTGTGTTCTAGGATTACATAGGGCTTAGAGCTGCTCAATGAGTTAAACTCATCATATATTTTTAAACATGCTCTGATAGAAGTTATAGAACAAATGAATTTGATGTTGATGCTTTTAAAAGGCTACTGTGAAAACTATTCAAAATTTTGTGCCTCTATGTTTCTGTCTTAATTTTATTAAAGAGGTTGTTTCTTCCAGCAATTTGATGATAACACCAGAATTAGAAATATGATGTTTTTCAAATTGTTTATATCTCAATTTTTAGGTATTTAGATTTACTGTAATATATTAAGCAATCTGACTACCCTTTGGATGTTTGTTAAAAAATAGGGGATAATGTGTACCCATTTTGGCATTCTCTATTTTTACTATATATATGTAACACCTGGGAACTCACTTTCATTCTATGAAAAGAAAATGTATGAATCATGTCAGGTTGAATATGGATATTTCTTTATTATTTTTACATTTTTAGATTTTATTGTTAAGCATTTCTTAATCTTATGAGATTTTGAGAAGGTCTTTTTATTTTTTTTTTAATCTTCATGTTACCTGCTAAATCACAAATTTAGCAGGTGATCCCAAAATGTGTATAAGATTTAGCATTTGAATCTTCTATGACTCTTGTCTGACAGAGAGTTAAGTGCAGGAGTTAATGCTGACACTAGTGGAAACTTGGGTGGCGGGGCGGGGGGATATCTAATGTCCTGTGATCATTGGCTATCTTTCCTCTGACATGGTCTCTCTGAGAGTCCGTGCAACACTTCAGCAGGTACCTCCTAGATCAAAGCAGAGGTGAAAGGCCCCAGAGCCAGGACATCGCAGCTGTGTTCCTGATCAAGCTATTGTCCGGGTGGTGAGATCCCAAGTCCCAGAAGCAGGTATTGCAGCCAGAGAGCTTGTGTGCCCCATGCTTGTGCTGTCCCATTGTGGAGCAAAGAGGGATAAAGTCGAATCTGCTACAGGAAAGCTATGTGTGAATTTGGGGGACGGTTTGGAATGTTGCATAAAATAATTGACTTTGGGATCTGCATTAATTCATAACTAATGTTAACTTTATTCTACTAGTGAAGACAGGAATGGATCAGAATGAGAGTGGGTCAGAATATTTCCTAAGCAGAATATGATTTTTTAACCTTTAGATATTTCAAGGAATATTTAATTCTCTTTTAGACAATATAAATCTGTGTTTCTTCCCCTCTTATCTCTATGGGTGCTACCTAACTAGTTAGCAATGCATTATCCAAAGCTTAAATTCTCTCACCTTTCAGTTAAGTGTAAAAAAAGAAAAAAATTTTATTTTGAGAATATTATTATTTTTTGTATTACAATAAAGCCAGTTTTATATTCATATATTGATTTTCTTTTTATTTTGTTATACAGATATTCAATTAAAATACTATTAAACAGAAACCATTAGCTAAGAAAACATGACATTGAGACAAGGTTTACTTTATGATTTGGCACTTTGGTAGAGAGAATATTCATTGGAAAACAAATGGCAATGTGTTTATACATTGTATCAGTATAGATGATTGTTCAAATAAAGTTTCCTGATATTATAGAGTAATTAAATGGTAAAATATTAACCCAAGAATCAAATTTTGGAAACCCAAGAATCAAATCTATTTAGGAAAAACAGTTAACTGCTTCTTTCTCCATTTACCAAATGTTTTCTCCTCTTTAATCACTATGTGTTTATTTATATTTTAAGGGAGAGAGTTTATTAAGTACTTTTTGAAAGGTATTGTTTACACAAGTTAAGTTGGGTGAAGGATCATTTATTTATTTAAACATACACAAGCTCTCTCTATGTAATATGCATGCTTGAACTCAATATATATTTGTATATACTACATGTCTCGGAGACTCAGTTTTCTTCATTTCCCAACAGAAATGAAAGCACGCCTGTGCAGCCTAGTGGTTAGAATGATATGTTATGCCTCCCTCATTTAATATCACTTCCTAAACTCCCTGTCCTTGAATCCCATGATTTCCACATTTTCCTCACAGTTGGAAATGGAGTCATGACCCAGTGAGTATGAAGTTCCTGTGAATGAATGAGTGGGGTCTGACCTAAGTAAGGTGGCAGGTACAGAGTCTGTCAAATTGGGGCATGGGTGTCCTTACTAAAGATGGAGTTACTCTTTTTGGTGTCAGTGTATTACCCATTGGAGCATAAAACAGGCACTAAGTGATAAACATAAGTTTTCCAAAGATGTTATAAATCTAGACTTTTAGGTGAGTGTTGAATATAATATACATTTTTAAATTATGGCAATTAATTCAATATTTATGAAAACAGTGAAAGCTTAGCATAACATGTCCATAAACATAATGGACCTTTATTTAATTGTGTAGGATCACTGTTGTGTTCTTATGAGAACGATGAGCCAGAGTGATAAATGATATTATAACTACTGGGTTTCTGCAGAGCCCGTGAAAATCTTAAAGTCCTATACAGATGTTAATAATGGTGTTGATGATAATATTGATGATGATGATTTTATTATTTGGCTGTCACTTAGTTCTTATGCTACACAAAAGAGAGTACATAATAGTTGTAATAGCACAATTTGGCTGAAATGTATAGTGAAGCTTACATATATATTCATCCTTACATTTTGTGTAGAAGGAGGTTTTCTATATAATCAAAGAATTGGAGAAAACCTTTACTTGAATATTACATTCCTTATCATACTGTAATACTGCTAAAATCACAGAGGAATATAAGGTTGATCTATTTTCTATACCGCATATATTTCATATCGGTTCCTTTTTAAAAAAGATTTTGTTTATTTAACACACAGAGAGAGACAGTTCAAGTAGGGGGAGCAGCAGGCAGAGGGAGAGGGAGAAGCAGGCTTCTGGCTGAGCTTGGAGCCCCCATGACAGGGCTTGATCCCAGGATCCTGGAATCATGACCTGAACTGAAGGGAGAAGTTTAACTTACTGAGCCATCCAGGAGCCCCTATTGCATGTCAATTTGTACAATATCTATACAACACCTGCTTTTAATATCTTTTTTCTGATGTTTATTAAATCTTTGGTTCATTCACTCAACACAATTATGGCTCAGGATCTACTACTAAAGACATAGAAATTTTAAAAGTCAGTTCACAATGAGCTTAGTTTAAAGGGGAAGACTTTTTAAGTGAAACAGTTTTTAAAATAAATATTGTCAGTGCTGGGGTAATGGCATGAAGATATCAGAGCGATGGGATAGTCCCTGAGGTCAAGAAAGTTTTCCTCCAGGAGATAATAACTGATATGATAAGAAGGTTAGGTAGGGCTTAATCAGGAAGGTCAGTGAAGAGAAGACTCAGCTAGGCAGAGAACAAGATGAACAAAAGAAGCATTACTGTGTGAGAAGATTTAAGTTTCTGGGCAAATAAAAGTAGTAGCTAGAAACAGGGTGGCTAGGTATATAATTGATGATAACTTTAATATCATGTTAAGCAATTTTAGACTTGTTCTAAAAACAAAAAGGAACTTTTGGAAGATATTACAGAGGGAAAACATGATTCATGTCTCATGAACATATAGAGATTTGGGAAAAGTCAATTTGAATAGCCTGGAAAGTGGGTGGGGAGACAAGACAGGAGAATATTTCAGGAATTAGGGTTAGTTAGAATGACTGAATTAGTATCTTAAAAGAAGTGATGAGGCATTGGGACCGTTTATGAGAAATATTTACTATGTAGAATTGTTAGGGTATGTCTTTTATCGATTGTGTGAGGGAGAGAAATGAATTAGTGATACCATTTGACATCAGGCTATATACCTTGACAAATATATTCTACTAATTGTTTTGATAACATTAGGCTATGAAGTGTGTGTGTGTGTGTGTGTGTGTGTGTGTGTGTGTGAGAGAGAATAATGGTGAGGAGTGAGGAGTTGTGGCGTTATCAGTGGAGAGGACCAGAAAGGATTAGATTGGTTTGAGTCTCTTAGAGTGAGCATTTGATAGTCCTCGCAAACCATGAGCATGCATATGGTAGGATTAAAAGTCTGGAGATTGAATATACTGGAATGATTCTTTAAAAATGAACTTTTATTCTTTCCATAGTTTGGCTATTGTGGACATTGCTGCTATAAACATTCGGGTGCACGTGTCCCTTTGGATCACTACGTTTGTATCTTTAGGGTAAATACCCAATAGTGCAATTGCTGGGTCATAGGGCAGTTCTATTTTGAACATTTTGAGGAACCTCCATGCTGTTTTATTTTATTTTATTTCTTGTCAGTGTTCCAGAATTCATCATTTATGCACCACC
Organism: Mustela lutreola; assembly: GCF_030435805.1. Lineage (NCBI taxonomy): Eukaryota > Metazoa > Chordata > Mammalia > Carnivora > Mustelidae > Mustela > Mustela lutreola. Next base: position 96,707,445 of record NC_081297.1, read on the forward strand.
CCCAGTACTCATGCAATATATGCCCTCAATAATACCCACCACCATTGGGGAGGGTATGTGCCATGGTGAGTGCTGTGAAGTGTGTAAACCTGGCTATTCAGAGACCTGTACTCCTGAGGATAAACATATATTATATGTTTATAAAAACTAAATTTAAAAAATGTAAAAAAAAATAATACCCACCACTAGGCTCACCTACCCCCCCGGACAAAAAAAAAAAAAAAAAGCCCTCAGTTTGTTTCTCATAGTGCACAGTCTCTCATGGTTTGTCTCCCCTTCCAATTTCCCCCAAATCACTTCTCCTCTCCATCTCCCAATGTCCTCCGTGTTATTCCTGATGCTCTACAAGTAATTGAAACCATATGATAATTGACTCTCTCTGCTTGACTTATTTTACTTTTAATCCAGAATGCCAGAGGAAACATCTTTTTTCTAGAAGAGACAATCTAGATCAAATTTGCCATTCCTTATAAAGTTTAGGACTATAAAGTCAATTGAATGGATTCTGTGGATTTCCTTCTAATAATTCCATTTAGGCACCAAATTCTAGTTACACTGTTTAGTCTTAGCAATGTTACTTCTGATAGTATCTTGTGAAGGATGAGTGAAAAGCCCTGTGTTTGAAAAACAGCAACATCACTCAGGGGTGCCTGGTTGGCTCAGTCAGTGGGGCATGTGACTCTTGATCTCAAGAGTTGTGAGTTCAAGCACCATGTTGGGTGTAGAGCTTACCTAAAATAATAATAACAATAATGATGATGATGATGATGATGACGATAGTAAGAGTATAATGATTAAATAAATAAAACAAAAAGCCTTGTGTTTTCTTGTTTCTAAAATTCTTATTAAAATAAAAATATGGGGGCGCCTGGGTGGCTCCGTGGGTTCAAGCCTCTGCGTTCGGCTCAGGTCATGATCTCGGGGTCCTGGGATTGAGCCCAGCATTGGGCTCTCTGCTCAGTGGGGAGCCTGTTCCCCTTCCTCTCTCTCTGCCTGCCTCTCTGCCTACTCATGATCTGTCTGTCAAATAAATAAATAAATAAATAAATCTTTAAAAAAATATGAGTAAATCACTTTTACCTATAAAAAACAGATGTACTAAGAAATCATATTAAGGAGTCAAATTTTAAAAATCCAGCCACATCTTTTTAATACTTTGATTCATTTCAACCTCAATGGTTATCAGTCTGTTTTGAAATGAATGTTTTCTTCTCTCAGAAATTTACTTTATTTGTAATCTTACTCTCCCTGTAATCCTTAATTTCCAATTCAGTGTTCTTCAGTTTTAGTCCTACCATTGAAGTTTCTAGACTTCAAAGTTTCAGTGAAACTTCTTCTACTTGTTGCCCCTGTATCTCCGTGCACTATTCTAGAGCCCTTGAAACTCCTTGTGACTTTTGTCGTGGGTTAGAGCAAAGCTCTGTTGCATAGTTTATAATCTGATCCCTTGGTGTCGGGACCTACCCTGGAATACTGATGCACTGTAGAAACCAGAGACAGACCTTGCTGCAGAGCAGCATTGCTCTTACAGTAATGGTTTCGGATTTTAGTCTTTTGCTATTTTCCAAAGTCTAGAAGTATAATGAAAGCCGTGCCTTAAATTCATTGATGCAGAAAAATGAGATTGGCTTTTACACAAGTAGTTATACCTGTAAATCTAACAAAAATATGTGAGTGAAAGGATCAATGAACATTTAATTTTAGTGTTTCTTCAGAGACCTAGAAATGAGAAAGTATATTATATTTTATATAATACTCATCTATCTTCCCTAGTCTAAAAGGGAAACTATTGAGATTTTTTCTTATACAATTTAATTATAGTGAAAAGAATATTGAAGTCTGTGTGTGTGTGTGTGTGTGTGAGAGAGAGAGAGAGAGAGAGAGAGAGGGAGGAGAGAAAGAAAGAGTGGGAGAGAGACAGAGGGATAGGATATGAGAGAGAGAGAGAGAGACGGAGAGGTAATAAATACATTGCTTTTAGGAAAGAACATTAATTTGTTGCTTTACATTTGCATCCATAAGGGAACTTTTTTCACTCTTTTAAATAATTTTTTAATTTTTTATTTACATGTAATGTATTATTAGCCCCAGGGGTACAGGTCTGTGAATCGCCAGGTTTACACACTTCATAGCACTCACCATAGTACATACCTTCCCCAAAGTCCATAACCCAACCACTTCCCAATTCACCTCCCCATGCCAACCCTCAGTTTGTTTTGTGAAATTAAGTGTCTTATGGTTTGTCTCCCTATCCCACTCTGTTTCATTTATTTCATAAGGGAAAATTTGAAGTGAATTAAATATGCCAATTGGAATAATGATTACAAATAACAAATTTTTATGTTAAAGATATTTTTGACACTGCATTCATTACTCAGTGCAGAATATTTTCAAAACTAAGATTAGGATTCCCACTTCAGTTATGGAAAATACTATAGGAAGGCTTTTTGTGTTTTTTGTTAGAGCATACATAGCAAATGAATGGCATAAACTGTTTCAACTGTCATAGGTATCGTTTCATCATTTTCACTGCTGTGTATGATTCTACAGTGTGCATATGCTTCATCCATTCTCTAGATGATAGGAATTTGGGTTGTTTCCAGCTCTTGTTGTTATGAATAGTCCTTCATGAAACATTCTTAGACATGTCTCCCATGTGTCTTCTCTCTCTCTCTTTTTTTTATATGATAAATCATCCTATGAGTGGAATCACTGGTCAGTAGGATTTGTACAAGTTCAATTATCTAAAAATTTCTTTTTTGTGTAACAGAATTCATTGTTTTTGCACCATACCCAGTGCTTCATGCAATACGTGCCCTCCTTAATACCCACCACCTAGATCCCCCCACCTCCCACCCCCGGCTCCTTCAAAACCCTTAGGTTGTTTTTCAGAGTCTCACGGTTCACCTCCCCTTCCAATTTCCCTCAACTCCCTTCTCCTTTCCATCTACCTATGTCCTCCATGACAAGTTCAATTTTATATGACAATTCCAGATCATTTTTCAATATGATTTTAACATCAGTTTAAAAGATATCTTAGATCTCTACTATCCCACAAACTAGATGTTGTTATTTTTACTTTCTGCCAATTAAAAAGTTGTAAAATATCTCCTGATCTATATTGAGCTTGGCTCTTTCCTATTTATTGGTTATATGATATATTTATTTGAAATGTGTTCTTATGTTTTGTCCATTTTTTTCTTATTGGATAATTTTATTTTGATATTGCTTGATAGAAATATGTGTTTGTACTTTAAGTTACTGCAGATGTCTCCAGTTTTGAAGCTTGTATTTTCACATTCTTTAAGGTAGAGAGAAGTTCTAGGTTTAGTGCAATCCTATTTACCTATTTACATTATCACATGTGAAATTTTTTTTAAGTCCATCTTATCCCTTTCTGGGTATCTTTCATTCAGTTATAAAGAGTTGAGAGATTTGTTCATTAAATCCTTTTCGTATCCATTTCTTCTGTGCACATGGAGAAATTAGTCTGCCTTCTTCATTGATCAGAGTGTCACTGGAAGATAAATGTGCCCGGTATTTTACAAGTCCTCTGTGGGTGATGTATTTTCAGTGATGTTATGAATAATACCTAATTCTCTTTTCCCAAAGAACTTCATTCTATCAAAAAATAAGATACAATTACTGGATTGGATTATATAAAGTAGGAGCTAAGCATCCCTAGAAGTGGCTGGATGGCACACCGCTATCTCAGATGGTGTAAGTTTTCATGTCACTGTTTCCCATTCCCTCTCCTGCTCAGTAACTGTAGATTATAGGTCAAGAAGAGGAGAGGATCCTTGGGGACTTAGGGAAAATCTTGAATTCCATGTGATCTCACTTCTCAGCTAGGCAACCAAATGCAAATCTCAGGCCTCCAATAGACCAAAAGAGCATTATTTATTCCCATGTTCCTCAATGGAGGAACATGTCCTTCCAAACATGGTAAAGAGACATTTTGCTTTTGTATCGTTCCCTTGTATGTTCTGTGATACTAGCATGTTCACTAGTTTGGGTGCAGGAAATGGTAAAAGTATAATGAGGAAAGAAAAGTTGTATCTAAACCCAGCTCTCTCTGTGAGTGCAACTTGTACCTATTTAGTTGGTGTCATTCAAGAACTAAAAAGAAAAGAGCTTTTTCCATTAAGTGACTTGGTAATCTTGCATCTCTAATGTGGTCCCTTAGTGTCTTTCATGCTATTATTTCACAGAAGTCTGCATAATTTCTGGTAGTCCTGTCTCATTGGTAAATCCCATCCATTTGTTGGTTGATGTCCAGGAAACTAGTTTAGAAAATGAAGCAAATGATCTAACTAAATCTAAGTAACATGGGGGACAGTATGAGAGACATTGGGTTATTTAACATGTTTATTGATTGTCTGTAATATGTCAGGCACTGCTCTAGGTATTAAAACTACAGTGATGAAGAAAACAGGCCACAGTATCCTCCCCTTATGGATATTAAAGTCTAATGCAGGCATGATAGTCCTGGTGGGGATGAATGAGGACCAAACAAATAGGCTAAGTAAATGATGTGGCACATTAGAAGAAGATAAATGCTCTGGAGTGTTGTGAAGTCTCTTATTTTTTTGCTATATGGCAGTGTCTTTTGTGTATGAAGGTAAGAGAAAGAGATTTCACTGTTTTAAATGGGATGTCAGAGACAACCTCCTGGAGACATGTTTGTGCAGTACTTGAATGAACCATCCATCTACATTACCTGATGGGACGGCTCCCTAATAGTAGACACAGCTGGTGTAAAGACCCTTAGGTAGGAGTGTATTTAACGTGCTTGAGGAAATAGCAAGAGGGCCTTCAATGCTAGAACAAGGTGAACAAGGGGTAGGGGTAGATGTAGGTTAGAGACTTAATGACAGTGGGAGTGTGTAGGACATCAGAAAAGTATAAGAACTTGGATTTTTTCATGAAGGCATGAGAAGCTATTAGAGGGTTTTGAGTAGAGGAGGGGCAAAAACAGGCTTCTTGTTCTAGGGTGCCTCTGGACACTTTGTTGAGATGACTTGGTGTGCGTTCTTTTGAGGGAGGAAGCAGAGAGGCTAAATGAGGATGCGGAAGGCTGCTGAAGAGTCTGTTGCTGTCATCCCGCTGAGATGTTGTGACTTAATGATGGTTGGCAGGGTTGATGCTGGTGTAACGTGGCCAGATTCCACACTTCTTTCAAAGATGTGTGAAAGAGAGACAAATCAGGGATGGCTCCAGGGTTTTTGGTCCAGAAGTTGTAAGAGTGATGCTGCTATTAATGTTACTAGAGCATAATTGGAATTCAGTGTTAGATACAATTTGAATGACTCTCTTCAACATTTAGCTATGTCTACAGATGTCACACGGGGCATTGTGATACATGATCATGAAGATCACACGAGAGGTTGATGCAGGGAATGCAGATGTTGTACACAGCAGTGCACAATGAAATAAGTAAGTGGGTGGAAGTGATTCTCAGGAAATCTAAGGTCCTTGGACACCCGAGTGTTTAAGATAATGATAAGATAATGGGTAGATAAGGATAACCAGAAAATATCATTGAGAAAAGTGCTTGGAGATACAAAAGTAAAACCATGAAGGGACATGTAGGGTGATGAAATCCTTGTAAAAGAAGTACTACTGAAGTAATAGAGGAATTTAAAATGTTGGTGATTTCTCACTGATAAATTTTACTACTTGAAATTGTTACTTCTTGTCAGTTACATTCATGGACATTTGAAGGGAAATGAATACTAAGTAACATTATTTTTTCTGTATGCTGTAGCCGAATCACCAAATTTAAAATCCAGGTATTTTATTCTTATAGCCCCAATTTCACAACCTTTGAGCATTTTGTTTGGTGTGGTAAACAGTAAGGTGTGTGGGGAATAGTGCACTCTGTTTTAAATGCATAGAAACACCCTGTATGATTAAATTGAGGCTAGTGTTTTAAATGCATAGTTTGTGCACATTAATCTGAATAATAGGAAACTGGAATATTTTTATATATAGTTACAGCATGTCACATAATGAATTTATTCTATATGGTCACTTTCCAGAGGTTTCAGGAGTTTTAGAAGAAGAATTTTTCAAGTGTATATGTCTAACTTATGTATACATCCCAGTCTAAACTAGTTTTTCTACTTCTCCCCTATCTCCAGCTGTCCACTGACATTTCCATTAGTTTTAGATACGATTACCCTTCATAATCTTATAGCTATATGTCTGTCACAGGATTTGTATGTCTACTGAAATCATTGCACCTCTGTTGTAAATTTTTGATACATTTTGCCTGATGAATGACTTGCTAAAATAAATATATTCTCTGATGCAGTCATTTCCAGCAGAGTAAAGAGGATGTAAAATGTGGACACCTCAAGCCATCAACTATTTCTACTGCTGATCGTCAAAAACACTTTCGTTGCATTTGTGAAAAGCTGTTCACTGGCCCTTGTTATTAAAAGATTTTTGTCACAAAAATTTTAGTATTTTCATTCTTTAACAGCTATTAGGGAAAAAACTTAGGGTATTCACTTAAATTAGTTTACTCTGCATGACTTATTTAGGGTAATGATCTTTGAAACATTCCTCGTCAAAGTTAAAACACTAAGACTTATAAATAGGAAAATTATACATCCAAAAAAACAAGTTTATTGCTTTGAAATTTGAAGAATGAATCCATTGGGGAATGTGAAACAAATTCCTTTTGATTGAGTGTAATATTTTATATTCAAAAATAATTAAATGATCCTGATACAAGTAGGTAATTAATATTCACATTGTTCAAAATATGAGATAATAAGGATGAACAAATTCTCTTAACCAATCTTGTTCTTATTCACCTAGCTCTCTTCTTATAGGCAAACATGTAATAGATAGTATTCTGAAAATATTCTAGGGAAGTATAGCCATATGCATGCTATCTGCTAAACAAAATGTTATATAACTACAGAGAATAGTATTACTTCTTTACATTTTTGTTTAAAAATATATGTTTCAGTTTGTTCCATTTCATTACATAGGAGCTTCATCAGTGTTTGTAAGCAGCTGCAAATGTTACACTAACCAGGTGTACCTAAAATTTATCTACAAGTTTTTTTTTTTTTTTATGTTTTCAAGCATTTATTTTTATTTTTTATTTTTTTTATAAACATATAATGTATTTTTATCCCCAGATGTACAGGTCTGTGAATCGCCAGGTTTACACACTTCACAGCACTCACCATAGCACATACCCTCCCCAATCTCCATAAACCCACCCCTGTCTCCCAACCACCCTCCCTCCAGCAACCCTCAGTTTGTTTTGTGAGATTAAGAATCACTTATGTTTTTTCTCCCTCCCAATCCCATCTTGTTTCATTTATTCTTCTCTTACTCCCTTAACCACCCCATGTTGCATCTTCTCTTCCTCATATCAGGGAGATCATATGATAGTTGTCTTTCTCTTCTTGACTTATTTCCCTAAGCATGATACCCTCTAGTTCCATCCATGTTGTTGCAAATGGCAAGATTTCATTTCTTTTGATGGCTGCATAGTATTCCATTGTGTATATATACCACCTCTTCTTTATCCATTCATCTGTTGATGGACATCTAGGTTCTTTCCATAGTTTGGCTGTTGTAGACATTGCTGTTATAGACATTCGGGTGCATGTGCCCCTTTGGATCATTATATTTGTATCTTTAGGGTAAATACCCAGTAGTGCAATTGCTGGGTCATAGAGTAGTTCTATTTTCAACATTTTGAGGAACCTCTATGCTGTCTTGCAGAGTGGTTGCACCAGCTTGCATTCCCACCAACAGTGTAGGATGGTTCCCTTTCTCCGCATTTTCGCCAGCATCTTTCATTTCTTGACTTGCTAATTTTAGCCATTCTGACTGGTGTGAGGTGATATCTCATTGTGGTTTTGATTTGTATTTCCCTGATGCTGAGTGATGTGGAGCACTGTTTCATGTGTCTGTTGGCCATCTGGATGTCTTCTTTGCAGAAATGTCTGTTCAAGTCTTCTGCCCATTTCTTGATTGGAATATCTGTTCTTTGGGTGTTGAGTTTAATAAGTTCTTTGAAGATTTTGGATACTAGCCCTTTATCTGATATGTCGTTTGCAAATATCTTTTCCCATTCTATCAGTTGTCTTTTGGTTTTGTTAACTGTTTCCTTTGCTGTGCAAAAGCTTTTGATCTTGATGAAGTCCCAGCAGTTCATTTTTGCCCTTGCTTGTCTTGCCGATGGCAATGTTCCTAGGAATATGTTGCTGCATCTGAGGTCGAAGTGGTTGCTGCCTGTGTTCTCCTCAAGGATTTTGATGGATTCCTTTCTCACATTGAGGTCCTTCATCTATTTTGAGTCTATTTTCATGTGTGGTGTAAGGAAATAGTCCAATTTCATTTTTCAGCATGTGGCTGTCCAATTTTCCCAGCACCATTTGTTGAAGAGGCTGTCTTTTTTCCATTGGACATTCTTTCCTGCTTTGTCGAAGATTAGTTGTCCATGGAGTTGAAGGTATGTTTCTGGGCTCTCCCGTCTTTTCCATTGATCTATGTGTCTGTTTGTGCCAGGATCATGCTGTCTTGATGATGACAGCTTTCTCATAGAGTTTAAAGTCTGGAATTGTGGTGCCACCAACGTTGGCTTTCTTTTTCAATATTCCTTTGGCTAGTCGAGGTCTTTTCTGGTTCCATATAAATTTTCGGATTATTTGTTCCATTTCTTTGAAAAAAATGGATGGGATTTTGATAGGGATTGCATTAAATGTGTAGATTGCTTTAGGTAGAATAGACATTTTCACAATATTTGTTCTTCCAATCCAGGAGCATGGAACATTTTTCCATTTCTTTGTGTCTTCCTCAATTTCTTTCATGAGTACTTTATAGTTTTCTGAGTATAGATTCTTTGCCTCTTTGGTAGGTTTATTCCTAGGTATCTTATAGTTTTGGGTGCAATTGTAAATGGGACTGACTCCTTAATTTCTCTTTCTTCTGTCTTGTTGTTGGTGTAGAGAAATGCAACTGATTTCTCTGCATTGATTTTATATCCTGACACTGTACTGAATTCCTGTACAAGTTCTAGCAGTTTTGTAGTGGAGTCTTTTGGGTTTTCCACCTATAGTATCATATGATCTGCAAAGAGTGATAGTTTGAGGTCTTCTTTGCCAATTTGGATGCCTTTAATTTCCTTTTGTTGTCTGATTGGTGAGGCTAGGACTTCTAGTACTATGTTGAATAGCAGCGGTGATAATGGACATCCCTGCCGTGTTCCTGACCTTAGCGGAAAAGCTTTCAGTTTTTCTCCATTGAGAATGATATTTGTGGTGGGTTTTTCATAGATGGCTTTGATAATATTGTGGTATGACCCTCTATCCCTACACTTTGAAAAGTTTTGATCAGGAGGAGATGCTGTACTTTGTCAAATGCTTTTTCAGCATCTGTTGAGAATATCATATGCTTCTTATTCTTTCTTTTATGAATGTGTTGTATCACATTGTTTGATTTGCCGATATTGAACCTCCCTTGTAGCTCTGGGATAAATCCCACTTGGTTGGGGTGAGTAATCCTTTTAATGTACTATTGACTCCTATTGGCTAGTATTTTGGTGAGAATTTTCGCATCTGTGTTCACCAGGGATATTGGTCTGTTCACTTGTTTGATGGGATCCTTGTCTGGTTTTGGGATCAAGGTGATGCTGGCTTCATAAAATGAGTTTGGAAGTTTTCCTTCCATTTCTATTTTTTGGAACAGTTTCAGGAAAATAGGAATAAGTTCTTCATTATATGTTTGGTAGAATTCCCCCGGGAAGCCCTCTGCCCCTGGGCTTTTGTTTGTTTGGAGATTTTTGATGGCTGTTTCAATCTACTTACTGGTTATGGGTCTGTTCAGGTTTTCTATATCTTCCTGGTTCAGTTGTGGTAGTTTATATATCTCTAGGAATGCATTCATTTCTTTCAGATTGTCAAATTTGTTTGTATAGAGTTGCTCATAGTATGTTCTTATAATTGTATTTCTTTGGTGTTAGTTGTGATCTCTACTCTTTCATTCATGATTTTATTTATTTGGGTCCTTTCTCTTTTCTTTTTGATAAGTCTGGCCAGGAGTTTATCAATCTTATTAATTCTTTCAAAGAACCAGTTCCTAGTTTTGTTGATTTGTTCTATTGTTTTTTTGGTTTCTATTTCATTGATTTCTGCTCTGCTCTTTATGATTTCTCTTCTCCCCTTGGGTTTAGGGTTTCTTTCTTGTTCTTTCTCCAGCTTCTTTAGTTGTATGGTTAAGTTGTGTACTTGAGACGTTTCTTGTTTCTTGAGAAAGGCTTATACCGCTATATATTTTTCTCTCAGGACTGCCTTTGCTGTGTCCCACAGATTGTGAACTGTTGTGTTTTCATTATCATTTGTTTCCATGAAATTTTTCAATTCTTCTTTAATTTCCTTGTTGACCCATTCATTAGAAGGATGCTGTTTAGTCTCCATGTATTGGAGTACTTTCCAAATTTCCTCTTTTGATTGATTTCTAGCTTTAGAGCATTGTGGTCTGAAAATAAGCAGGGAATGATCCTTATCTTTTGATACCGGTTGAGACCTGTTTTAGGACCCAGGATGTGATCTATTCTGGAGAATGTTCCATGTGCACTAGAGAATAATGTATATTCTGTTGCCTTGGGATGGAATGTTCTGAATATATCTGTGATGTCCATCTGGTCCAGTGTGTCATTTAAGGCCTTTATTTCCTTGTTGATCTTTTGCTTGGATGATCTGTCCATTTCAGTTAGGGGGGTGTTAAAATCCCTTACTATTATTGTATTATTGTTGTTGTGTTTCTTTGATTTTGCTATTAATTGGTTTATATATTTGGCTGCTCCCACTTAGGGGCATAGATATTTAAAATTGTTAAATCTTCTTGTTGGACAGACCCTTTGAGTATGATATAGTGTCTTTACTCATCTCTTATTATTATATTCTTTGGCTTAAAATCTAATTGGATTGCCACCCCTGCATTCTTCTGCTGTCCATTAGCATGGTAAATTGTTTTCTACCCCTTCACTTGAAATCTTGAGGTGTCTTTGGGTCTAAAATGAGTTTCTTGTAGGCAACATATAGATGTTTTTATTTTTTTTTAATCTATTCTGATACCTTGTGTCTTTTGATTGGGGCATTTAGCCCATTAAATTCAGTGTAACTATTGAGAGATATGAATTTAGGTCCATTGTATTTCCTATAAGGTGACTGTTACTGTATATTGTCTCTGTTCCTTTTTGATCTACTTCTTTTAGGCTCTCTCTTTGCTTAGAGGACCCCTTTCAATATTTCCCATAGGGCTGCTTTGGTGTTTGTGAATTCTTTCAGTTTTTGTTTGTCCTGGAAGCTTTTTATCTCTCCTTCTATTTTCAATGATAGCGTAGCTGGATATAGTATTCTTGGTTGCTAGTTTTTCTTGTTTAGTGCTCTGAATATATCATGCCAGATCTTTCTGGCCTGCCAGGTCTCTGTGGATAAGTCTGCTGCCAATCTAATATTTTTACCATTGTATGTTACAGACTTCTTTTCCGGGGCTGCTTTCAGGATTTTCTCTTTGTCACTAAGACTTGTAAATTTTACTATTAGGTGATGGGGTGTGGACCTATTCTTATTGATTTTGAGAGGGGTTCTCTGCACCTCCTGGCTTTAGATGCTTGTTCCCTTTGCCATATTAGGGAAATTCTCTCCAATAATTCTCTCCAATATATCTTCTGCTCCCCTCTCTCTTTTTCTTCTGGAATCCTAATTATTCTAATGTTGTTTTGTCTCATGGTGTCACTTTTCTCTCCATTCTCCCCTCGTGGTCCAGTAACTGTTTGTCTCTCCTTTGCTCAGCTTCTTTATTCTCTGTCATTTGGTCTTCTGTATCACTAATTCCTTCTTCTGCCTCATTTATCCTAGCAGTGAGACCCTCCATTTTTTTATTGTACCTCATTAATAGCTTTTTTGATTACAACTTGGTTAGATTTTAGTTCTTTTATTTCTCCAGAAAGGGCTTTTATATCTCCCGAGAGGATTTCTCTAATATCTTCCATGCCTTTTTCGAGTCCTGATAGAACCTTGAGAATCATCATTCTGAACTCTAGATCTGACATATTACCAATGTCTGTATTGATTAGGTCCCTAGCATTTGGTACTGTCTCTTGTTCTTTTTTTGGTGGTGAATTTTTCCACCTTGTCATTTTGTCCAGATAAGAGTATATGAAGGATCAAGTAATATACTAAAAAGGTGGCAAAGACCACAGGAGAATATGCTTTATCCAAATCAGAACAGACACCAAACCATGGTGGGGGGATGAAAGAGGATAAAAAGAGGTTCAGAAAAAAAAGAAACAAATAGAAAAAGAAAACAAATAAAGAAAAAATATAAAAAAGAAAAAAATATATATATATTAGGTAAACTAGTAAAATGTTAAAAAAGAAAAGGGTAAAAGTTAAAAATAATTTAGCAGAAGAATAAAAAAATTGAAAAAAAATTAAATTAACTGAAAGACTAAAGAATCATTGGAAGAAAGCCATGAGTTCCATGCTTTGCTTTCTCCTCCTTTGGAATTACCTGCTCTCCTTGGTGTTGAACCTGCACTCCTTGGTAGGGAACTTGGTGCTGTTTCGATTTCTTTTGATTTCTGAGGGTGGTGCCTGTTGTAGTGATACTCAGGTGTCTTTGCCCCAAGCAGAATTGCACCACCCTTACCAGGTGCTGGCTGAGTAATCCGCTCGTGTTCGCTTTTGGGAGCTTTTGTTCCCTGAATGCTTTCCGTAGAGTTACACAGGATGGGAATGAAAATGGCAACCTCCCAGTCTCCGGCTGGAAGGAGCCGAGAGCTTGGGGCCCACTCCTCAGTGCGCCCTCAGAGAATAGCACCCAATCTCTCCCGTCTCCCTGGCCTCTCTAATACCTGGATGCTCTGTGACACTCAGACACCCCCGATCTTTGTGTGACCCTGCAGGAGTTGGGGCCACATTGACCCCGTGTAGGCTTCACCCTGGTTTGGTTTAGCCTCTGGAGCGATGTCCCTCAGTGAAACAGACTTTTAAAATTCCAATGGCAGTGCTCCATTGCATCTCCGCTTGCCGGGAGCCAGACCTTCCCCCTGCGGTATAACTTCCCGTCACTTTGGATTCACTTCTCTGCCAGTCTTACCTTTTAGAAAGTGTTAGATTTTCTGTTTCTAGAATTGTTTATTCGATCCTCAATTGGATTTGTTGGTGTTTGCAATGTTTAGATGAGCTATCTAGCTGATCTCCTGCTACCTGATATAGTCTCAGCCTGTTACTTCTCTGCCATCTTGACTCCTCCTTCCTTATCTACAAGTTTTATTTCCAATGGATATTTAGGTGTGTCCCAGAGTTTTACAGTTGTAGAAAAATGCTAGAATGAATAGTACTTAAAACAGTATCACATTGATATATATATATACACATATATATATGTGTATATATATATACATATATATATATCAATGTATGATATATATATCAGATATACATGACAATATATATAGAAGTATATTTAGCATATATTTATATATATGGTAAATCTCTAGCAGTGAAATCTCTGCATCAAATGATGTGTACATTAAATTTTAATAGGCATGTAATATTTCAGTAGAAGTTGTAAACCTATCATCTCCACACAGCAGTATTCAAGGGTTCCTTCTTCCTCACTTCTTTATCACCATGTGTCATCAATCTGTTTGATTTTGCCAATAAAAACTTCACCAATATAATAGGGGTTATTTTGTATCATTTTAAATGTATATTTTCCTATTACTTGTGAGGCCAGCAACTCTTTCCGGTATTTCTTTAATTTAAACTATCTGTCTGTGTCTTTGTAAATTGATATCCCAAACACAATTTTGAGCAAAGAAACCAGACACAAAATAGTTTATCCTATGAAATTCCCCTATTTATGAGGTTCAACACCACTAATCTCTGTGATTAGAAATTAGGACAGAAATTCCTGCTGTGTGGCTTTATTCCTAAAAGGAACAATAATAGAGAATGAATACTATTTGCTATGGTGCAGAGTTATTCTTGGAAAGAAACACGGTCCAAGGGACAATTCTCAGGTGTTGGTTGATAATAATGGGTGTAATAATCTGGGTGCTGGTTGTGTGGGTGGTATATTTATTCCTTCTGCTGCCATGACAAGTACCATAACCTGGGTGTCTTTGAATAATATACATATATATATATATATTTTTTTTCATAGTTGCGGAGGCTAGCAATTTAAAGTGAAGTTGTTAGGACCAAGTTCCATTTGAGATATTTTATTTGTTTGATATTTATTTATTTACTTATTATGTTAGTCACTATACAGTGCTTCCTTAGTCTTTGATGTAGTGTTCCATGATTCATTATTTATGTATAACACCCAGTGCCCATTGTAATATGTGCCGTCCTTCTTCCTTGTCTCTTACCAGTTTCTGTTGGTTGTGGGCAATTATTTGTTTCCTCATTCCTCTCTGTATCGCTCCAATCTTTGCTTCTGTTATCACATGGCATTCTTCTTCTGTGTCCCTGTTAAAATATCCATCTCTTTGTAAGAAGACTCTTAGGCCTCTTCCTAAGGACCTCATTTTAATTTGATTACATCTGTGAAGACCTTATTTCCAAATAAGGTCATATTCACAAGTAATAGGAATTATAATTTCAGTATAGTTTTTTATGCCTTTGTTTCTTGTCGTTTTGGTGTCATTTCTAAATGATACTTCTAAAAAAAAATAATGTTGCCAAGCAGAGTTTTAATGGTTTTAGGTTTTACATTTATGTCTTTAATATATTTTGAGCTAATTTTTGTGACTAGGTTAAGATAAGGTCCAATTTCACTAGGCTGCAAATGTTTTCCCCACTCCATTTGTTGAAGACACTATCGTTTTTCCAGTGACTCTTCTTGGCTTAGTCAATATTATTTGTCCATGTATAGATGGGTTTATTTTTAGGCTCTGTGTTCTGCTCCATTTGTTAATTACTATGCCAGTACTATGCTGTTTTGATTACTATAGCTTTGGAGTATAGTTTAAAATCAGGAATTGGGATGCCTTTAATTTTGTTCTCATTCTTGATTGCTTTGTGTAATTTAAGGTTTTGTGGTTTCATGTAAATTTTAGAATTGCCTTCTTTATTTCTGTGAATAATGCTGTTGGAATTTTGATAGGCATTGCCTTGACCTGTAGATGGCTTTTGTTTTTGTTGTACGTTCCTTTGTAACACAAAAAGACCCCCTATTATGCTATGGGTGGATTTTTCAGCAAAAATTTTACAGGCAAGAAAGGAATGAGAAGATACCTTTCAGCATGATGACAGAGAAAATGCCAAACAAGTACAATCTATCTGGCTAATATATTCTTCAGAAGTGAGAGAGAGACATACTTTCCTATGCAAACAAAAGCTAAGGGAGTTTATCATCACTAGATCTGACTTACAGAGAAATCAGACAGAAGGTCAGGAAAAAAGTAGAGATCCTGAACAACACTTTAGACCAATTATACCTCACAGATAGATAGAGAATACTCTGACAACAAGAGAATACACACTTTTCTCAACTTAACATAGAACGTTCTCCATGATAACAAATAGAATCTCAAAGGAATATCTGTAGTCAAAACAATCTTCAAAAAGAACAACACAGTTGAAGGCCTTACCTTCCTTATTTGAAAACCTCTATCGATGTTGCAATTCTCAAAATACGGTCGTTCCTAAATTTATGATGGTTATGTCCAATAAACTCATGGGAATTTGAAAATATTGTAAGCTGAAAATGTATTTAATACATCTAACTGACTGAAATCAACACTTAGAGTAGCCCACCTCACACATGCTTAGAATACTTACAGTAGCCTGTAGTTAGGCAAAATCATCGAAGACCGAGCCTCTATTATAATAAAGTATGTCATGTAATTTATTAAATATTGAATTGAAAGTGAAAAGTAAGAACAGAGCGGTTTTATGGGTACTGTATAGTTGTAAGTGCATTGGTTGTTTACCTTTGTGATCACATGACTCTCTGGGAGGTGTGCCTCCCTGCCACTGCCTGGCATTATGAGAGTGCAGCAGAATATATTGTTAGCCTGGGAAAAAGTCAAAATTCAAAACTCAGAGTATGGTTTCTATTGAATGCATATCATTTTTTCACCACCATAAAGTAAAAAATCATAAGTTGACCCATCATAGGTCCATTGATTTTAAGTTTGGTTCTGTCGGTAGGATGGTACTGCCATAAAAACAGACATACAGGCCAGTGGAATAGAATAGAGGGCCCAGAAACAAACCTTTGCGTATACGATCAAGTGATTTTTAACAAGATGCCAGGACCATTTGATAGAGAAAAGGACAGTTTCTTCGTCAAGTTGTGCTATAAAACTGGGTTATTCACATGCAAAAAAAAAAAAAAAAAAAAGTAAAGAGAAAAAAAGATATTTGACCCTTACCTTCTACCATATACAAAATGAACTTAAAAAAGATCAGAGCACTACATGTAAGACATGCCATTATCAAAATCTTAGGAAAAAACATTAGAAAATTTTCATGGCATTGGATTCTGCAATGATTTCTTGTACATGACACCAAAACATAGACAAGAAGAGTTAACACAAATTAATTGGATTACATTGAACCTGAGAAATTCTTGCATCAAAAGATACCACCAACAGAATGAAAAAACCTTACAGAATGAAGAAGTTGGCAGGTCATATATCTGGTAAAGATTTGTATCCAGAATATATGGAGATTTCCAACAACTCAACAAGCACATAGAAAGTAATCTGATTTTAAAAATGGACAGAGAATTTGCACAACATTTCTGAAGAAAATATATCCAAATGCTCAACAGGGATATGAAAAGATACTCAACATCACTAATCTTTGGAGAAATGAAACTCAAATGCAGTAATATATTACCTCATACTGATTAGGATGGCTTCAGTGAAACAAAGGAACAAACAATGCCAAAAGAAAACAAAAAACTCCACAAGAGATGAGGTGGAGCAAGGGCAAATTGCAAGAAGGTCATCAAAAGGTACAAACTTTCATTTATAAGACAAATAAGTCCTAGAATCATAACGTACAACATGATGGTTTTAGTTAACTCTGCCATATGGTGTATTTGAAAGCTGTTAAGAGAGTAGAATTGACCAATTACCATCATAATGAAAAAAAAAAAACCCCATATTCGAGCATCTGGGAGATGTAGTCAATTAAACATCTGACTCTTGGTTTTGGCTTAGGTCACCACCTTAGGGTCATGAATGTGAGCCCCTCATCAGACTCTATGCTCACCACAGATTCTGCTTGGGTTTCTGTCTCTTCCTCTCCCTCTGCCCATACTTCCCTGGGCATACCCACTCTCTCTCTCTCTCTCAAATAAATAAATCTTAAAAAATCCCTTAAAATTTTTTTTTCTTTTTTGGATATCTATATGAGATGATGAATGTTATCAAAATTTATTGTGGTAATCCTTTCACAATATGTGTAATGAAATTATTCTGTACATCTTAAACTTATAAGCTTAAACTCTATTATATCTTAATAAAACTAGAAACTCAAATAAAATGGTGAAATATGAATGTTATGTTTCTGCTATCAATGTCAATTTCCATATTTTATATCATATATATTTTTATGTAAGTTGTTATGCAAACACCTGAAAAGTTATACAAGATGCTGTTTTTGTGGAAACTTGGTGTAGTACCTGACATCTCTATTTATTTTTGTAAGTTCTTGTCAGTCTGTAATTTTTTTCATACAAAATGGAAAAAAATTGAGGAAGAAATTTGTAGTGTTTATAACAAAAACAGCAATAAAGAGATGGCATTAAGAATATATATATATATTTTATTATATAATTTATTTTTTATAAACATATATTTTTATCCCCAGGGGTACAGGTCTGTGAATCACCAGGTTTACACACTTCACAGCACTCACCAAAGCACATACCCTCCCCAATGTCCATAATCCCACCCCCTTCTCCCAAACCCCCTCCCCCCAGCAACCCTCAGTTTGTTTTGTGAGATTAAGGAAGAATATATTTTTTAAAAACTTGTTTATTGGAATGAAAAAAAAGGTAACCCAAATGTCAGAAAATTCTGATTGTATGAATAGTCAGTTTCACTCATTGCCTTAGAGATGGTCACTGGACTATTGATAGTGAAAAAAGAGAAATACTCGAGATGTCTGAGATTAAAGAAATAGATGAGTGAGGTGTTATATATTTCATACAATGGAATTCTAGACTAAAGTTAAAATGAAGTTCTAGACCCACTTGTGTCACTATTGGGAAAAGATGGAAGACTTAGTACAGAATAAAATAGCATTATAGATCATATACTGCAATGGCTCCGTTTGGGTATATTTTCCCTCTGTACATTGTTCATTCATGATTATGTCATGTATATAAATCAATATACAGTAGTATGTATGTAATCATACAAAAGATAAAAGTTGCCCATATGTCATCAAATACAAAATTACAGACAAAAATACATAAATTCAAGGTTGGGTTGTGTCCCTATAAAGGGAAGAGGATGGGCTTGGGAATGAATACAAAGTCCTTCCCACTACCTCTGGATCTAAAGCACATAGAATACTAGATTTCTTTTGCAAAAGAAAAAAAAAAAAAGGAAAGAAAGTAAGAAAGAAAAAGAAAACCTTGTCAAAACACTTTTGAGAAAGGACAAGGAGGGGAATTCACATTGCCTTGCTTGAAGATGTATGTAAAGACACAGTAATCAAGATATTGGTGAAAAAAAATAGATATTCAGATAAAAGGAACAGGATAGAGAGTTTAGAGAGAGATTCACACGTAAATGGTCAATTGATTTTTGACAAAAGCATCCTATATTTCCATAGAAGAAAAGTGTTTTCAAAGCATGATGTTCAACCTCTTTGACCTGACCCACAACAACTTCTTTCTAGAAACACTGCCAAAGGCAAGGCAAGCCAGGGCAAAAATGAACCATTGGGACTTCATCAAGATCAAAACTTTTGCACAGCAAAAGAAACAGTCAACAAAATCAAAAAACAACTGACAGAATGGGAGAAGATATTGGCAAACGACATATCAGATAAAGGGCTAGTATCCAAAATCTTCAAAGAACTTATTAAACTCAACACCCAAAGAATCAATAATCCAATCAAGAAATGTGCAGAAGACATGAGCAGACATTTCTGCAAAGAAAACATTTGAATGGCCATGAGACACATGAAAAAGTGCTCCACATCACTCGGCATCAGGGAAATACAAACCAAAACCACAGTGAGATACCACCTCACACCAGTCAGAATGGCAAAATTAACAAGTCAGGAAAGGACCGATGTTGGCAAGGATGCAGAGAAAAGGGAACCCACCTACACTATTGGTGGGAGGCAAGCTGGTGCAACCACTCTGGAAAACAGCATGGAGGTTCCTCAACATGTTGAAAATAGAACTACCCTATGACCCAGCAATTGCACAGCTGGGTATTTACCCTAAAGATACAAATGTAGTGATCCGAAGGGTCACGTGCACCCGAATGTTTATAGCTGCAATGTCTACAATAGCCAAACTATGGAAAGAACCTAGATGTCCATCAACAGATGAATGGATAAAGAAGAGGTGGTATATATACACAATGGAATACTATGCAGCCATCAAAAGAAATGAAATCTTGCCATTTGCGATGACGTGGATGGAACTAGAGTGTATCATGCTTAGCGAAATAAGTCAATGGGAGAAAGACAACTATCATATGATCTCCCTGATATGAGAAAGTGGAGCTGCAACATGGGGGCTTAAGGGAGTAGGAGAAGAATAAATGAAACAAGGTGGGATTGGGAGGGAGGCAAACCATAAATGACTCTCAATCTCATAAAACAAACTGAGGGTTGCTGGGGGAGGGGTGGTTGGGAGAAGGGGGTGGGGTTATGGACACTGGCGAGGGTATGTGCTATGGTGAGTGCTATGAAGTGTGTAAACCTGGCGATTCACAGACCTGTACCCCGGGGGATAAAAATATATTATATGTTTATAAAAAATAAAAATCAAAAATAAAAAAAAACAAAAAAAAGTATGTGGGTGTTTTATTTTTAATTTTAATTTTTTTAAAGATTTAATTTATTTATTTACAGACAGAGATCACAAGTAGGCAGAGAGGCAGGCAGAGAAGCAGGCAGAGAGAAAGAGGGGGAGGCAGGCTTCCCACCCAGCAGAGAGCCTGATATTAGCCTCAATCTCTGGACCCTAAGATCATGACCCGAGCTGTAGGCAGAGGCTTTAACCCACTAAGCCACCCAGGCACCCCATGTGGGTGTTTGAAAGACAGAAAGATCTTTGTGTATAATGTGTTTATAGTTAACTTATTAATGATAACCTCATTCCTCATAGTAGTTAGAAAATTAAAGGTCAATCTGAAAAAGAGGTATATGTCCATTTCTGACAATAAAACTTTATTATATTTGTTTGCTAAAAATACTGTTGATAAAATATTTAAAGGTATACAGTTTGATAGGTTTACTGAAACCTATTATATCTATCTTAGTTACAATAAACCTGCCGTCTTGGTAAAAAGCTCTAACAACTAAAATTGATAATAAGTGCTTTTCATTGGTGGTTTGTCCCAAGTTTTTAGGGATATATATGTACCAGCTGATCTATTAATATTAAACAATGATAAACATAATCTATACAACTTTCAAAAAGAGCAGAGACACGCATTTCCGTGAATGCATGCAAACTTTTAGTCATTTTGCTACGTGGTCCCTAACATATACAAATGTTATTCAATACCACCTAATGGGTTCTGATCCTAAGGCTCAGTCTCCCAGCACACTCGTGTGCATGGGAGGTATTCTGGATGCTGCTGAAGAGGCTGGACTTCCAAAGTCAGTCACTTCACTCAGCTGCTGCTTCAGAAGCAGACAAGGGTAAACTACAGTCAGGTCTTCATGCCCCACACCCCAGAAATCAGCACTGCACTGAGAGTTTAGAAGTCATACTGTTCACCCTCTAAAACACACATTCACAGTCAGTCTGATGGTTTAACCATCCTTTACCAGTAAGGTATATAGCATTTAGTAAAATAAAAAGAGTAATCAAATATATTTCTGCTAAATGACATATTTTAGAACTGGGGATTTGACACAAGGCATAGACAGAGATGGGCAGCTGCCTTGCAGAGTAATTACATCAGGACCAGCAAGATCTCAGTTCACAGGCATACCTAAAGACCATGTTCACCTTTAAGAGAAAGCCCTGTTGCATGGAGAATTTGCAGACTGCTTTCTTTCTTTATGTCAGAAACCTACTTCCTGAAAAGTATTAGTTAGATCTTAGCAAAGAAACTGTATGCGAAAAAGGCAAACTTACAAGAAAAAGAGCTAGAGACTCTCACAAGTGCTACTATCATTATTTAAAAGAGGATAAGACATTCGTGTTTGGAAGTGAAGGAAAAGGAAGCTCAAACCATGGGAGAGTGTTTTGAAATGAAAATACTTCACTTGGTGTAGCTGGCATAGAAGTGGATTCCAGTTCTTATAACTACATATTTCTAAGAAGAATTTTAAAGCAGCAGAGCGTTGGGAACCTTGAGGTACACAGGTTAATGTGGTTGATATGAAAAACAAAGCAAAACTGATTTTTTTCCTGCCTAACACTGAGTTCTAGGATTACATAGGGCTTAGAGCTGTTCAATGAGTTAAACTCATCATATATTTTTAAACATGCTAGGATAGAAGTAATAGAACAAATGAATTTGATGTTGATGCTTTTAAAGGGCTACTGTGAAACCTATTCAAAATTTTGTGTCTCTATGTTTCTGTCCTAATTTTATTAAAGAGGTGGTTTCTTCCAGCAATTTGATGAGAACACCAGAATTAGAAATATGATGTTTTTCAAATTGTTTATATCTCAATTTTTAGGTATTTAGACTTACTGTAAAATATTAAGCAATCTGACTACCCTTTGGATATTGTTAAAAATAGAGGGTAAAATGTGTACACATTTTGGCATTCTCTATTTTTACTATATATATATAACACCTGGGAACTCACTTTCATTCCATGAAAAGAAAATGTATGAATCATGTCAGGTTGAATATGGATATTTCTTTTTTATTTTTACAATTTTTAAATTTTATTGTTAAGCATTTCCTAATCTTATAAGATTTTGAGAAGGTCTTTCTTTTTTCTTTTAATCTTCATGTTACTTGCTAAATCCCAAGTTTAAAGTGATCCCTAAAATGTGTATATGATTTAGCATTTGAGTCTTCTATGACTCTTGTCTGACACAGAGTTGAGTTGAGTTAATGCTGACACCAGTGGAAAATTGGGTGGCGGGTGGGGGGATATCTAATGTCCCGTGATCATTGGCTATCTTTCCTCCGACATGGTCTCTCTGAGAGTCCGTGCAACATATCAGCAGGTACCTCCTAGATCAAAGCAGAGGTGAAAGGCCTCAGAGCCAGGACATCGCAGCTGTGTTCCTGACCAAGCTATTGTCCAGCTGGTGAGATCCCAAGTCCCAGAAGCAGGTATTGCATCCAGAGAGCCTGTGTGCCCCATGCTTGTGCTGTCCCATTGTGGAGCAAAGACGGATAAAGTAGAATCTGCTACAGGAAAGCTATGTGTGAAGTTGGGGGGCGGTTTGGAATGTTGCATAAAATAATTAACTTTGGGATCTGCATTAATTCATAACTAATGTTAACTTTATTCTACAAGTGAAGACATGAATGGATCAGAATGAGAGTGGGTCAGAATATTTCCTAAGCAGTATATGATTTTTTAACCTTTAGATATTTCAAGGAATATTTAATTCTCTTTTAGACAATATAAATCTGTGTTTCTTCCCCTCTTATCTCTATGGGTGCTACCTAACTAGTTAGTAATGCATTATCCAAAGCTTAAATTCTCTCACCTTTCAGTTAAGTGTAATAAAATAAAAATTTTTTATTTTGAGATTATTATTTTTCTATTACGATATAGCCAGTTTTATATTCATATATTTATTTTCTTTATATTTTGTTATACAGGTATTCAATTAAAATACTATTAAACAGAAACCACTTAGCTAAGAAAACATGACATTGAGACAAGGTTTACTTTATGATTTGGCACTTTGGTAGAGAAAATATTCATTGAGAAACAAATGGCAATGTGTTTATACACTATATCAATATAGATGATTGTTCAAATAAAGTTTCCTGATATTATAAAGTAATTAAATGGTAAAATATTAACCCAAGAATCAAATTTTGAAAACCCAAGAATCAAATCTATTTAGGAAAAACAGTTAACTGCTTCTTTCTCCATTTACCAAAAATATTCTCTTGGGCAAATGTTTTCTCCTCTTTAGTCACTATGTGTTTATTTATATTTTAAGGGAGAGAGTTTATTAAGTATTTTTTGAAAGGTATTGTTTATGCATGTTAAGTTGGTGAAGGATCATTTATTTATATAAAGATACACAAGCTCTCTCTATGTAATATGCATGCTTGAACTCAATATATATTTGTATATACTACATGTCTCGGAGACTCAGTTTTCTTCATTTCCCAACAGAAACGAAAGCACGCCTGTGCAGCCTAGTGGTTAGAATGACATGTTACGCCTCCCTCATTTAATATAACTTCCCAAACTCCCTTTCTTTGAATCCCATGATTTTCCTCACACTTGGAAATGGAGTCATGACCCAGTAAGTATGAAGTTCCTGTGAATGAATGAATGGGGTCTGACCTAAGTAAGGTGGCAGGTACAGAGTCTGTCAAATTGGGGCATGGGTGCCCTTACTAAAGAGGGAGTTACACTTTTTGGTGTCAGTATAGTACCCATTGGGGCATAAAACAGGCACTAAGTGATCAACATAATTTTTCCAAAGATGTTATAAATCTAGACTTTTAGGTGAGTGTGGAATATAATGTACATTTTTAATTTGGCAATTAACTCAATATTTTTGATTATTATTATCAACAATATAACATGTCCATAAACATAATGGACCTTTATTTAATTGTGTAGGATCACTGTTGTAAATCATTACACAAAGCAATGATAAAAATAATTTTCTTTCTAATGTTCCCAGATAAATATTTACTTTGACTTGCTTATTTCAGATGATCATGCTCATCATTCTTTTAGCTGTCCCTGTTCCTTCATGATAGATATGTTATTTTCATGCCTCATAAAACATTGCATAGGATTTGTGTTCTTTGACTGCGGCCCTCAAAAATGAGCGAGGAGAGAGTGACATATGCAAACCCTAAAGTACCCAATTCAAGGAAACAGAAGGGCAAAAGAGGACCAGGTGATAAAAAGAGAGGTAAAGGTTTTTCAGTTTATTTTGTTTTCTGAAAACATTATGATGTCAAATAAGAAAAAGTGCAATAATAATAATCATGTCTATACTTATTTGATATTTTATGTCTGGCTTTTTATATATCAGTGGGCATATTTAAATGTCATATTCTATGAGTTTTACTATCACAGTGAATAGGGACATTCATTTTAGTTCCAGAATGAATTTCCATTTCCTTCTAATTCTGGGGGTTTTGTTATGCTCAATGCTTACTATATATTTTGCTTTCTGATTTGTATAGGATTTCCATGTTATATTGTTGCATTATCCCTGGGAGTTATGTGTGTTATCCTCCTGCTGGCAATCACAGGCTTAAGATCTATATGTGAGTATCATACATACACAGTTCTTATGAGAGCGATGAGCCAGAGTGTTACATGATATGTTATAATTACTGGATTTCTGCAGAGCCCGTGTAAATCATAAAGTTCTATACAGATGTTAATAATGGTATTGATGATAATATTGATGATGATGACTTTATTATTTGGCTGTCACTTAGTTTTTATGCTACATAAAAGAGAGTACATAATAGTTGTAATAGCTCAAAATTTGGCTGAAATGTATAGTGAAGCATACATATATATTCATCCTTATGGTTTGTGTAGAAGGAGGTTTTCTATATAATCAAAGAATTGGGAAAAAAACCTTTATTTGAATAATACACTTCTTATCATACTGTAATACTGCTAAAATCACAGAGGAATATAAGGTTGATCTATTTTCTATATTGCATGTATTTTATATCGGTTCTTTTTTAAAAAAGATTTTGTTTATTTAACACAGAGAGAGAGAGTACAAGTAAGGGGAGCAGCAGGCAGAGGGAGAGGGAGAAGCAGGCCTCTGGCTGAGCTTGGAGCCCCCATGACAGGGCTTGATCCCAGGATCCTGGAATCATGACCTGAACTGAAGGGAGACGTTTAACCTACTGAGCCACCCAGCAGCCCCTATTGCATGTCAATTTGTACACTATCTATACAACACCTCCTTTTAATATCTTTTTTCTGATGTTTATTAAATCTTTGGTTCATTCACTCAACACAATTTTGGCTCAGGAACTATGTACACTAAAGACACAAGAATTTTAAAAGTCAGTTCACAATGAGCTTAGTTTAAAGGGGAAGACGTTTTAAGTGAAGCAGTTTTTAAAATAAATATAATCAGTGCTGGGGTAATGGCATGAAGATATTAGAGGGATGTATAGTCCCTTGAGGCCAAGAAAGTTTTCCTCCAGGAGATAATAACTGATATGATAAGAAGGTTAGGTAGGACTTAATCAGAAAGGTCAGGGAAGAGAAGACTCATCTAGGCAGAGAACAAGATGAACAAAAGAAGCATTAACGTGTGAGGAGATTTAAGTTTCTGGGCAAATAAAAGAAGTAGCTATAAAACAGGGTGGCTAGGTATATAATTGATGATAACTTTAATATCATGTTAAGCAAATTTAGATTTGTTCTAAAAACCAAAAGGAACTTTGGGAAGATATTACAGAGGGAAAACAGGATTCATGTCCCACAAACATAGAGAGATTTGGGAAAAGTCAATTTGAATAGATTGGAAAGTGGGTGGAGGGACCAGAGAGGAGGATATTTCAGGAATTAGGGTTAGTTAGAATGACTGAATTAGTGTCTTAAAAGAAGTGATGAGGCATTGGGACCGTTTATGAGAAATATTTACTATGTAGAATTGTTAGGGTATGTGTGAGGGAGAGAAATGAATTGGTGATACCATTTGATGTCAGGCTATATACTTTGGCAAATATATTCCACTAAATGTTATAGAAAACATTAGGCTATCAAGTGTGTGTGTGTGTGTGTGTGTGTGTGTGTGAATAATGGTGAGAAGTGAAGAGTTGTGGCATATCAGTGGTGATGACCAGAATTAGATTGGTTGAGTCTCTTAGAGTGAGCATTTGGTAGTCGTGGCAGACCATCAGCATGCATATGGTAGGATTAAAAGTCTGGAGATCAACTCCCTGATATGAGGAGGTGGAGATGCACCATGGGGGGGGGGGTTAAGGAGGTAGGAGAAGAATCGATGAAACAAGATGGGATTGGGAGGGAGACAAACCATAAGTGACTCTAATCTCACAAAACAAACTGAGGGTTGCTTGGGGGAGGGGGGTTGGGAGAGGAGGGTGGGGTTATGGACACTGGGGAGGGTATGTGCTATGGTGAGCGCTGTGAAGTGTGTAAACCTGGTGATTCACAGACCTGTACCCCTGGGGATAAAAATATATGTTTATAAAAAATAAAAAATTAAAAAAAAGTCTGGAGATCAAGAGAGATACCTATTTTAGAGATACAAATTGGTCTTTCATCAATTAATGTAACAAGTATTGGTAAACATAATAGAGGAAAGCAGAAGCTAGACCATGCTTTACCTTATGAAACTAGAGAGAATAGATTTTCTAGAAGGAAAAGGGTGAGGAGGATGATTCTTAGGAAAATGGGTAAATGGTGAAAAACAGTGATGCTTTGGTTAAAGAAGTAGGAGGGAATCCAAAACATTATGGCATCATATGGAAGGAGGGTAAAGACAGTCATGGGTTCCAAATGGTATGGAAAGATCAAGTAAAATAACGGCCAACAGTATGCTTACTAAATTTGGCAAGAGAGAGTTTACTAAAGACATTTGCTAGAGTAGATTCAGTTAAATGGTGAGTACTGTCAAAGCCTGATTGCAGTGGCTAAAACTTCAAACATTAGGAAGCAGAGACAATGAATACAGAAATTTATTTTTTTAATTTCGGCAAAGCAAAAACTTTACCAAGTTTTGAAAGTATGTGGATCTACATGATCTCATACATTGTAAAGGGACTAGACAGTGATACAACTGTCTTCGGTATTAGCTTCTAAAACTGAACATGAGGGGGACCTGGGTGGCTCAGTTGTTAATATGTCTGTCTTAGACTCAGGTCATGATCCCAGCATCCTGGGACTGAGCCCCATATTGGGCTCCCTGCTCTGCAGGAGGCCTGCTTCTCCCCCTCCTACTCCCCCTGCTTGTGTTCCCTTTCTTGTTGTCTCTCTCTCTCTCTCTCTCTGTGACATATATAAATAAAATCTTAAAAAAAAATAAAATTTAACATGATGAGTCACTCATTCTCACTGATGATTGGTAGTAGCAGAATTGGAAATTAAGATTATCAGTTGTGTAACAAACTTTAAAGGATTTTTCCTTTAATATTCACACACTTACAGAGAAGTATATTTTATGCTTTTATTTTTTTTTATTTGTGACTTTTGGGAAGATATTGTTATTTCTCTCAGAGTTGTTTAACTTTCCTTTTGCATACTGGAAGTAACTATCTAAGTTCTTTGTCTAGGTAAATTCAATGACTCAATTACAAGCTTATCCTAGTAGAGAGTCAGTTGCTAAATAAGTACTAAGTACAAAATCTCACCAATGTTGAAATAATTATTTGAAGAGTGGATGACATAGAAACTGGTTAATGTTTTATTTCAAGTTTATATTTTCCAATTTATATGTTTATATGTTTTATATTTTGTGTTTTATAAGTTTTATATACTTAAAAATGGATAGCAAGTTAAAGTTTTATTTAAAAAATCTGTTTTATTTTTGATATTTCAAACGATCTTAAACTACCATTTTCTCTGATTGTACTTTCATTTAGTCAACAACATTGACTATGACATCTACAATTAGAGCAAGCAGCAAGTTTAATAATGTGGTCTATGAAAGGCATTCATGACCGTAATTTTATAATATGGATTGAAGTTTTTCAGAAATGTCCTGCACACACAATGCAGAATAAGAATGACACAAAAGAAAAAAAAATGCTTCCTTAGGAGAGGTTGAAGATGACTCAGTTTTACCACCAGGTATGTACTGAATACGTATAATTTACAATTTTTAATGGCATTATCCACTCTGTCCCATTTCAATACAGTATTTAAAAACTATATGTTGTGCTTTGTCAGGTCCTTTAATTTTGCTCACCCTTTTATTTTTTCTTTTCTTTGTTTTTTGAAATCAAATCCGTTTTCTTTATTATAGCTAATTTAACTCCTGACTTTCGCAAAGTCATGTGATTTGATTATTTGAGTAATTAGTGCTTAACGAAGAATTTTCCCCAGTACAGATCTCTTGGAATTAACATCATCTCTGTGTATTCACTTTACGGATTTTTTCTTGCCAGGATATCTGCTCCACATAGCTGCAGTTTATTTGTCCCGTGAAGGCAAAATTTCTCAGTGCAATTCTAACGATGGTCTGAGGTCTGTTAGAGACAGTCCCAGGACCCACAGTTTGGCCAAAGAGCTATTACCAGCATTAGACTTTTGGGAAATGGGAAAACCACCTAATTTTTGGTCGTTCAGCTTGAAGTAAGCCAGAAATATGTGTAAAGTGCAGGTCTCTAAGAGGTCTTGTGGTTGAAGATCATGGTGGCTTTTGTTTTCAAGATGAAGACTATGAGTTATTTCAAGGAAATTGGCACTGCTGTGGAAAAAGCTGTTACTATTTTTCAAAAGAAGAGAAAAGTTGGAAGGAGAGTAAGAAGTCATGTGAAGTCCTGAATTCTAGTCTCATGAAGATTGATAATAAAGCGGAGCAGGTATGTCTGCTTTATTAAACTTGATTAAATGCTTTATGAGAAGTCCTATGTCTTGAGTTAGAATCATTGTTTCGAATCATTTGTTTTGAAGCGCTTGTTAATCGGAGTAGATTTCTCTAAAGAGGAGATGAAGGTGTAACATGGACCTAGAAGAACCACTGTTTTATTTACTTATTTTTTTAAGTAGGCTCCAGCCCAGCCTGGAGCCCACATGAGGCTTTAACTCATGACCCTGAGATCAAGACCCGAGATGAGATCAAGGGTCAGGTACTTAACCAACCAAGCCACCTAAGCACCCCAAGATCCGTTGTTTTAAAAAATGAACAAGAGAGTCATTTCACTGTTAGTCTTTTTATTGTTTGTGTTGCATCTTCACATTTTAATATACATTAGAAAGTTAGTTTTTAGCTTCTCAGGGCTACTACAGGGCAAAAGAAAAACTACCTTCAATGTTGTGAGCAATGTAAAGTGATCATTCTCATTATCTGAGTTCTGTTGTTCCTTCTTGTTCAGTATTTGGAAGGAGACACACTTGTAGGGGAAGATGAGTCTCTCGCTTTCATGAGTGGCCATGGGAAAAAGGATGAAAAATAGAGATTGAATATACTGGAATGATTCTTTAAAAACGAACTTTTATTTTATTTTATTTTATTTTATTTTATTTATTTTTTGTCAGTGATCCGGAATTCATCATTTATGCACCACCCCATGTAGTCCATGCAATATGTGCCCTCCATAATACCCACCACCAGACTCACCTAACCGACCCCCCCAACCCCGCCAAAAATAGCCCTCAGTTTGTTTCTCAGGGTCCACAGTCTCTCATGGTTTGTCTCCCCCTCCGATTTCCCCCAACTCACTTCTCCTCTCCATCTCCCTATATCCTCCGTGTTATTCCTTATGCTCCACAAGTAATTGAAACCATATGATAATTGACTCTCTCTGCTTGACTTATTTTACTTTTAATCCAGAATGGCAGAGGAATCATCTCTTTTCTAGAAGAGACAATCTAGATCAAATTTGCCATTCCTTATAAAGTTTAGGACTATAAAGTCAATTGAATGGATTCTGTGGATTTCCTTCTAATAATTCCATTTAGGCACCAAATTCCAGTTACACTGTTTAGTCTTAGGAATGTTACTTCTAAGAGTATCTTGTGAAGGATGAGTGAAAAACCCTATGTTTGAAAAACAGCAAAATCATTCAGGGTTGTCTGGCTGTCTCGGTCAGTGGGGCATGTGACTCTTGTTCTCAAGATTTGTGAGTTCAAGCCCCATGTTGGGTGTAGAGCTTACCTATAATAATTAATAATAATAATAATATTAGTTATAGTTATAATAAATGTTTAAATCAATAAAACAAAAAGCCCTATGTTTTCTTGTTTATAAAATTCTATTAAAATAAAAATTGAATAAATCACTTTTACCTATAAGAAACAGATAAACTTCCTTATCCATTCGTCTGTTGAAGGGCATCTGGGTTCTTTCCACAGTTTGGTGACCGTGGCCATTGCTGCTATAAACATTGGGGTACAGATGGCCCTTCTTTTCACTACATCTGTATCTTTGGGGTAAATACTCAGGAGTGCAATGGCAGGGCCATAGGGAAGTTTTATTTTTATTTTCTTGAGGAATCTCCACACTGTTCTCCAAAGAGGCTGCACCAACTTGCATTCCCACCAACAGTGTAAGAGGGTACCCCTTTCTCCACATCCCCTCCAACATATGTTGTTTCCTGTCTTGTTAATTTTGGCCATTCTAACTGGTGTAAGGTGATATCTCAATGTGGTTTTAATTTGAATGTCCCTGAGGGCTAGTGATGATGAACATTTTTTCATGTGTCTGATAGCCATTTGTATGTCTTCATTGGAGAAGTGTCTGTTCATATCTTCTGCCCATTTTTTGATTTGATTGCCTCTTTTGTGTGTGTTGAGTTTGAGGAGTTCATTATAGATCTTGGATATCAACCTTTTGTCTGTACTGTCATTTGCAAATATCTTCTCCTATTCCGTGGGTTGCCTCTTTGTTTTTTTAACTGTTTCCTTTGCTGTGCAGAAGCTTTTGATTTTGGTGAATTCCCAAAAGTTTATTTTTACTTTTGTTTCCTTTGCCTTTGGAGACATATCTTGAAAGAAGTTGCTGTGGTTGATATCGAAGAGGTTACTGCCTATGTTCTCCTCTAGGATTCTGATGGATTCCTGTCTCATGTTAAAGATGTGGTCCATATACACTATGGAGTATTATGCCTCCATCAGAAAGGATGAATACCCAACTTTTGTAGCAACATGGACGGGACTGGAAGAGATTATGCTGAGTGAAATAAGTCAGAGAGTGTCAATTATCATATGGTTTCACTTATTTATGGAGCATAGCATGGAGGACATGGGGAGTTAGAGAGGAGAAGGGAGTTGGGGAAAATTGGATGGGGAGGTGAATCATGAGAGACTGTGGACTCTGAAAAACAATCTGAGGGGTTTGAAGTGGCGGGGGTGTGGGAGTTTGAGCTACCAGGTGGTGGGTATTATAGAGGTCACGAATTGCATGGAGCACTGGGTGTGGTGAAAAAATAATGAATACTGTTATGCTGAAAATAAATAAATTAATTAAAAAAAAGAAAGATGAACTAAGAAATCGCATTAAGAAGTCAAATTTTAAAAATCCAGCTACATCTTATTAATACCTTGATTCATTTCAACCTCAATGGGTATCAGTTTGTTCTGAAATGATTTGTTTTTATTTCTCAGAAATTTACTTTATTTATAATCTGTACTCTACCTGTATCTGTAATTTCCAATTCAGTATTCTTCAGTTTTAGTCCTACCATTGAAGTTTCTAGGCTTCAAAGTTTCAGTGAAACTTCTTATATTGTCATCCCTGTATCTCCATGAACTAATCTAGAGCCTTTGAGATTCCTTGTGACTTTTGTCGTGGGTTAGAGCAAAGCTCTGTTGCATAGTCTATAATCTGATAACCTGTTGTTGGGACCTACCCTGGAATGCTGATGCACTGTAAAAACCAGAGACAGACTTTGCTGCAGAGCAGCATTGCCCTGACAGTAATGGTTTTGGATTTTAGTTTTTTGCTATTTCCCAAAATCTAGAAGTGTAATGAAAGCAGTGCCTTAAATCCATTGATGTAGAAAAATGAGATTGGCTACCTGTAAATCTAACAAAAATATGTGAGTGAAAGAATCAATGAACATTTAATTTTAGTGTTTCTTCAGAGATGATAAAGTATATTATATTTTATATAATACTCATCCATCTTCCCTACTCTAAAAGATACACTATTGATATTTTTTTCTTATACAATTTAATTATAGTGAAAAGAATATTGAAGTCTGTGTGTATGTGTGAGAGGGAGAGAGACAGAGAGAGGAGAGAGAAAGAGTGTGAGAGAGACAGAGGGAGAGGATTTGAGAGAGAGAGAGAGAGCAATGTAATAAATACATTGCTTTTAGGAAAGAACATTAATTTGTTGCTTTACATTTGCATCCATAAGGGAACTTTTTTGCCTTTTTAAAATAATTTTTATTTTTTATTTACATGTAATATATTATTAGCCCCAGGGGTATACAGGTCTGTGAATCGCCAGGTTTACACACTTCACAGCACTCACCATAGTACGTACCTTCCTCAATGTCCATAACCCAACCACCTCCCTACTCATGTCCCCATGGCAACCCTCAGTTTGTTTTGAGAAATTAAGTCTCTTGTGGTTTGTCTCCCTCCTGATCCCATCTTGTTTCATTTATTCCATAAGGGAACATTTGAAGTGAATATAATACGCCAATTGGAATAATGATTACAAATAACTTAACAATTTTTTACGTTAAAGACATTTTTGACACTGCATTCATTTTTCAGTGCAGAAAATCTTCAAAACTGAGAGTATGATTCCCACTTCATTTATGGAAAACATTCAAGGAAGGTTTTTTTTTTTTTTTTTTTTTTTTTTTTTTTTTTTTTTGCTACAGTGTACATAGCAAATGAATGGCATAAATGAATGGCATAAACTGTTTCAACTGTTGTAGGTATAGTTTCTTCATTTTCACTACTGTGTATGATTCTACAGTGTGCATATGCTTCATCCATTCTCTAGATGATGGGAATTTGAGTTGCTTCCAGCTCTTGTTGTTATGAATAGTTCTTCATGAAACATTCTGAGACATGTCTCCCATGTGTCTTCTCTCTCTCTCTCTCTTTTTTTTTTAATATAAATCATCCTATGAGTGGAATCATTGGTCAGTAGGATTTGTACAATTTCAATTTTATATAAGAATTCCAGATCATTTTTCAATATGTTTTTTTCAATATGATTTTAATATCAGTTTTAAAGATATCTGGATCTCTACTATCCCACAAATGTGGTGTTGTTATTTTTACTTTCTGCCAATTGAATAGTTGTAGAATATCTCCTGATCTATTGTGAGCTTCACTCTTTCCTATTTATTGGCTATATGCTATATTTATTTGAAATGTGTTCTTAGGTTTTGTCCATTTTTTTCTTATTGGATTATTTTATTTTGATATTGCTTGATAGAAATATGTATTTATTCTTTAAGTTTCTGCAGATGTCTCCAGATTTGAAGCTTGTATTTTCACATTCCTTAAGGTAGAGAAAAGTTCTAGGTTTAGTGCAATCCTATTTACCTATCTACTTTATCATATGTCAAGTTTTTTTTAAGTCCATTATGTCCCTTTCTGGGTATCTTTCATTCAGTCTTAAAGAGTTGAGTGATTTGTTCATTAAATCCTTTCCATATCCATTCCTTCTGTGCACATGGAGAAATTAGTCTGCCTTCTCCATTTATCAGAGTGGCACTAGAAGGTAAATGTGTATAGTATTTTATGAGTCCTCTGCGGGTGAGGTGTTTTCAGTGATGTTATGAATAATAGCTAATTCTCCTTTCCCATTCAGTCAAAAATAAGATACAATTACTGGATTGGATTACATAAAGAAGGAGTTAAGCATCCCTGGAAGTGGCTGGATTGCACACCCCTATCTCAGACGGTGTAAGTTTTCATGTCACTGTTTCCATTCCCTCTCCTGCTCAGGAACTGCCTGGTAGATTATAGGTCAAGAAGAGGAAAGGATCCTTGGGGACTTAGGGAATATCTTGAATTCCATGTGATCTCACTTCTCAGCTAGGCAACCAAATGCAAATCTCAGGCCTCCAATAGGCCCAAAGAGCATTATTTATTCCCATGTTCCTCAATGGAGGGTCCTTCCAAACATGGTAAAGAGACATTTTGCTTTTGTATCTTTCTCTTGTATGTTCTGTGATACTAGCATGTTCACTAGTTTGGGTGCAGAAAATGGGAAAAGTATAATGAGGAAAGAAAAGTCGTATCTAAACCCAGCTCTCTCTGTGAGTGCAACTTGTACCTATTTAGTTGGTGTCATTCAAGAACTAAAAAGAAAAAAGCTTTTTCCACTAAGTGACTTGGTAATCTTCCATCTCTAATGTGGTCACACTTAGTGTCTCTCATGCTATAATTTCACAGAATTCCACACAATTTCTGAGTCCTGTCTCGTTGATAAATCCCATACATTTGTTGGTTGATGTCCAGGAAACTAGTTTAGAAAAGGAAGCAAATGATCTAACTAAATCTAAGTAACATGGGGCACAGTATGAGAGACATTGGGTTATTTAACATGTTTCATGATGGCCTATAATATGCCAGGCACTGCTCTAGGCATTGAAACTACATTGATGAATAAAACAGGCCACAGTATCCTCCCCTTACAGATATTACAGTTTAATGCAGGCATGATAGTCCTGGTGGGGATGAATGAGGACCAAACAAATAGGCTAAGTGAATGATATGGCACATTAGAAGAAGATAAGTGTTTTTATTGTTTGTTTGTTTTTTTGCTATATGGCAGTGTCTTTTGTGTATGAAGGTAAGAGAAAGAGATTTCACTGTTTTAAATGAGATGGTCAGAGACAATCTCCTGGAGAAATGTTTGTACAGTATGTTGAATGAACCAGCTATTTGCATTACCTGATGGGATGGCTCCCTAATATTAGACACAGCTGGTGTAAAGACCCTGAGGTAGGAGTGTATTTAATATGCTTGAGGAAATAGCAAGAGGCCCTGCATGGTAGATCAAGGTGAACAAGGGATAGGGGATGTAGGTTAAAGATTTAATGACAGTGAGAGTGTGTAGGACATCAGAAAAGTGTAAGAACTTGGATTTTTTCATGAAGGCACGAGAGGCTATTAGAGGGTTTTGAGCAGAGGAGGGACAAAAACAGGCTTCTTGTTCTGGAGTCCCTCTGGACGCTTTGTTGAGATTACCTGGTGTGTGTTCTTTTGGGGGAGGGAGCAGGGAGTCTAAATGAGGACGCAGGAGCCTGCTGAAGAGTCTGTTGCAGTCATCAGGGGGAGATGTCCTGACTTGATGATGATTGGTAGGGTTAATGCTGGTGTAAAATGGCCAGATTCCACACTTCTTTCAAAGGTGTGTGAAAGAAAGACAAATCAGGGATGGCTCCAGGGTTTTTGGTCCAGAAGTTGTAAGACTGATGCTGCTATTAATGTTACTAGAGCATAATTGGAATTCAGTGTTAGATACAATTTGAATGACTCTCTTCAACATTTAGCTATGTCTACAGGTGTCACACGCATTGTGGTACATGATCATGAAGCTCACATGAGAGGTCGGTGCAGGGAATGCAGATGTTGTACATAGCAGTGCACAGTGAAATAAGTAAGAGGTGGAAGTGATTCTCAGGAAATCTAAGGCCCTTGGGCACCTGAGTGTTTAAGATAATGATAAGATAATGGGGAGATGAGGATAACCAGAAAATATCAGTGAGAAATGTGCTTTGAGATACAAAAGTAAAACCACGGAGGGACTGGTAGGGTAATGCAATCCTTGTAAAAGAAGTACTACTGAAGTAATAGCAAAATTTAAAATGTTGGTGAGTTCTCCCTGACAAATTTTACTACTTGAAATTGTTACTTCTTATCAGTTACACTCATGAACATAGAAGAATACTAAACTTCTTTTGAAAGAAAAGGAAAGTAAGAAAAAAAAATTTGTTAAAACACTGTTGAGAAAGGACGAAGTAGGAGAATTCACATTACCTTGCTTGAAGATATATATAAAGACACAGTAATCAAGATATTAGTGAAAGAAAATAGATATTCAGATAAATGGAACAGGATAGAGAGTTTAGAAAGAGATTCACACGTAAATGGTCAATTGATTTTTGACAAAAGCACCCTCTATTTCAATAGAAGAAAAGTGCTTTCAAAGAGTGATGTTGAATCTCTTTGACCTCAGGCACAGCAATTTCTTCCTAGAAACATTGCCAAAGGTAAGGCAAGCAAGGGCAAAAATGAACTATTGGGACCTCATCAAGGTAAAAAATTTTGCACAGCAAAGGAAACAGTCAACAAAACCAAAAGACAATTGTCAGAATAGGAGAAGATATTTACAAATGACACATCAGATAAAGGCATCTATGAAGAAATTATCAAACTCAACACCCAAAGAACAAATAATCCAATCAAGAAATGGGCAGAGGCCATGAACAGACATTTCTCTGCAAAGAAAACATCCAAATGGCCAACAGACACATGAAAAAGTGCCCCACATCACTCGGCAACAGGGAAATACAAATCAAAACCACAGTGAGATACCACCTCACTCCAGTCGGAATGGCTAAAATTAACAAGTCAGGAAACGACAGATGTTGGTAAGGATGGGGAGAAATGGATACCCTCTTACACTGTTCTTAGGAATGTAAGCTGGTGCAGCCACTCTGGAAAATAGTATGGAGGTTCCTCAAAAAGTTGAAATTTCACTACTGGGTATTTACCCTAAAGATACACTAAAATTTACCCTAAAGTTCTTACACTAAGATTTACCATAAAGAAATTTCACTACTGGGTATTCACCCTAAAGATACAAAGGTAGTGATCTGAAGGTGTATGTGCACCTGAATTTGTATAACAGCAATGTTTATAGCAGCAATGTCCATAGTAGCCAAACTATGGAAAGAACCTAGGTGTCCATCAACAGATAAATGGATAAGGAAGATGTGGTATATACATGCAATGGAATACTATGTAGCCACCAAAACCCCCTGAAATCTTGCCATTTGCAATGACATGGATGGTACTAGAGGGTGTTATGCTAAGTGAAATAAGTCAATCAGGGAAAGAAAATTGTCATATGATCTCTCTGATATGAGGAATTTGAGAAGAAGGGTGGAGATTTATGGGGGGAAAGTAGGGAAAAATGAAACAAGGTGGGACCAGGGAAGAAGACAAGCCATAAGAGACTCCTAATCTCAGGAAACAAACTGAGGGCTGCTGGAGGGTGGGAGGGTTAGGGTGGCTGTGTGATGGACACTGAAGAGGCTATGTGCTATGGTGAATGCTGTGTATTGTGTAAGACTGCTGATTCACAAACCTGTACCCCTGAAACAAATAATACATTATATGTTAATTTTAAAAAGGGTGATACTGGAATAATTTATAGACATTTATATGCAAAAACTTTTAAAAAAGGAACTCAATCCATACTTTGCCCCATATACAAAAACAGACTTGAAATGGAGTCTACAGGGAGGATTAAGATGGTAGAATAGGGCAACCTTAATTTTGCCTCTCCAAATCATTCTGGGCACCCCCCCCCAAAATTGATCAGAGGTCTTAGATGACAAAGCTGCATGTCTACAAACAAAAACCATGATACATGGAGGTAGGAGCTAAGGAGAACTGATTTGGTGGGAGAAAGAGCCACAGTGCTGCAGAGTGGTGGGAGCCCTGATCACAGAAAGAAGAGTGAGAATGAATGAGAGAGAGAGAGAGAGAGAGAGAGAGAGAGAAAATGGGAAAAAAGTGAAAAAATGTGCAGGGGACTACATAAGAAAACTGTTCCCCCAAAATTATTGACTGGAAAAACAAAAGGCTTAAACACCGCCAGTTTTTTGTAAACAGCAGAGTGCAGAGTTTGAAGATTCAGAGGTCAGCATCATTGTCAGGGTTCTGCCTGGTGGTGCTCCTGTGCTGAAGGAGGGCGACGCCTGCAAGTAGGCAGCACAGTCTGAGGATCCCCTGGGTGGCATTGGGTGAGACAGTTCCTCTGCTTGGAGTGCATTTGGTAGAGGTGATATGGCTTTTCTGCAGGCAAAATACCCTGTGGCACCATTGGGCTGGCCCGTTTGCCAACACAGGAACAAAGCCAGTGAGGACAGCAAACCCTGGTGCCAGTTGCAGGTTGCAATTTACCATAAACTCTAAACCGCTGCACCATCATGTGACTGTTTCCTAGGACAGGCCGGCGCCAGCTACAATGCAGTGAGACCCTCCTCCAGAGGAGCAGCGCAGCCTGTGCTTTGCCAGAGTCTCTGAAATGTTGGGCTTTGAAACCCAGCCATGCTTGAGATAAAACATAGGAGTGCCATGTGGCCTGGCAGGCAGATAGCTTGGGCAAAGACAGGGTGAACATGGAGTCTGATAGAAGCTGGGGACACAGAGTGGCTATTGTTTTCTCCTCTGAGAGAGCTTCTTGGAGAGTGGTGGGCAGGAACTCCCTATTCCAGAAAGGAGTGCATGGAGAGCTATTTTCTCCCCTAGCGCACAAGTAGCAAGGCCTCAGTAAGAGAAAAACTGAGCCACCAAGTGAAGACTGGAGGTATTTACATGAAGCCTTGCCTGCAGGCAGGTATCCCTAGGGCAAGTGGGCTTGAAAATCAGAGCGGCAGCCTCCTTCCTCAGAAGAACAGCAGGAATCCTCCACAGGCACCAAGTCCATCATTGAGCGCTGCAAAAATTCAGCTCTAGCATAAAGAGGATCTAACTTTCTTTGGGTTTTTGACTTTTTAAAAAATTTTGATTTAATTTAATTTAATCTTACATTAAAAACAAAACAAAACAAAACAAAAACTCCAAATTGACAAGACAGAGGAATTCACTCTGAAAGAAATAACAGAAAGAAATGACAGCCAAGGATCTAGTCAATAGAGATATAACAAGAATTTGAAACAACAATTATAAGGATAATAGCTGGGCTTGAAAAAAAAAAAGGCATAGAAGACATTAGAGAATCCCTTAACACAGAGAAAAAAAAAAGAGTTAAAATCTAGTCAGGCTGAAATAAAAAATGCGATAGCCAAGATGCAAACCCAAATGGATGTCAATCAATAAGGATGGATGAAACAAAGCAATCAGTGACATATAAGGTAAAATTATGGAAAATAATGAAACGGGAAAGAAGAGGAAAACAAAGGTAATGGACCATGAAGGTAGACTTAGTGACTTATTAAGAACTCAGTGACTTATTAAAATGTAATAACACTTATATTGTAGGAGTCCCAGTGTATGAAGAGAGAGAAAATGAGCAGAAGGTTTATGTGAACAAACTATCACTGAAAGCTTCTCTAATCTAGAGAAGAACATGGACATCAAAATCCAAGTGCAGAGTATTCCCATTAAATTCAACAAAAGACAGCCATTGCTAAGGAATATCAGTCAAATTCACCAGATACAGAGACAAGGAAAGAATCCTAGCAGCAAGGGGAAAAAAAGAAGTCCTTAACCTACAAGAGAAGACAGGTAAGGCTTGCAGTTCATCTGTCCTCAAAACGAAAGAAAAAAAAGAAGATCCATCTATATGCTCCCTACAAAAGACTCATTTTATTTAATTTTTAAATATTTTTAAATTTTATAAAAGATTTATTTCAGAGTGAGAGAATGCACAAGAGTTGTAGAAGGGGTAGGGGGGGAAGGAAGACAAGCAGCCTTCCTGCTGAGTGGGGATTCTCACCTGGGGCTCGATCCAGGACCCTGTAATCATGTCCAAAACCAAGAGTTGGACACTTAACTGACTAAATCAGTTAAACACCCCACAAGAGAGTCACTTTAGACCTAAACACACCTGCAGATTGAAAATGAGAGTTTGGAGAACCATCTATCATGCTAATGGATGTCAAAAGAAGGCCAGTGTACTTATATCAAAAAATAGATTTTAAAAACAAACTGTAATGAGAGGTGAAAAATGTTCTCTCATAATTAAGGGATCTATCCCTTAAGAAGATTCAAAGATTTTAAATATTTATGCCCCCGACTTGGGAGCACAAAAATATAAAAATAAATTAATAACAAAATTAAAGAAACTGATTGATAATAATATAATGATAGGAGGAGGGGACTTTAACACCCCACTTACATCAATGGACAGATTATCTAAGCAGAAAATCAACAAGGAAACAATGACTTTGAATGATACACATTGGACCAGATGGACTTAACATGTATATTGAGAACATTTTATCCTAAAGTAGCAGAACACACATTCTTTTTGAGTGCACATGAGACATTCTCCAGAATAGACCACATACTGTGTCATAAATTAGCCCTCAACAGGTACAAAGATATTGAGATCATACCATGCATGTTTTTAGATGACACGCTATGAAACTTGAAGTCAATCACAAGAAAAAAATTTGGAAAAACCACAAATGAAGTTTAAAGAACATGGAGTTTAAAGAACATCCTCCTACCAAAGAATGAGTGGGTCAAACAGGAAGTTAGAGATGAAATAAAGAATACATGGAAACAAGTGAAAATTAAAACATGACATTCCAAAACCTTTAGAATGTAGTGAGGGCAGTCCTAAGAGGGAAGTATATTACAATACAGAGGCCTACCTCAGGAAGCAAGAAAAGTCTCAAATGCCAGCCTAACCTTACACCTAAAGGAGCTAGAAAAAGAACAAGGAATAAAGCCTAAATCCTGTAGAAGAAAGGAAATAATAAATATTAGAGCAAAAATAAATGATACAGAAACATAAAAATCAGTAGAACAGATGAACAAAAGTAACAGCAGGTTCTTTGAAAGAATTAATAAAATTGATAAACCCCTAGTCAGACTTAACAAAAAGAAAAGAGAAAAGGATCCAAATAAACAAAATCGTGAATGAAAGGGGAAAGATCTCAACCAATAACACAGAAGTACGAACAATTATAAGAGACTGTTTTGAGCAACAAATTAGGCTATCTGAAAGAATGGACAAAGTACTACAAACATACAAACTACCAAAATGGAAACAGGAAGATATACAAAATTAGAACAGACTCATAACTAGTGAAGAATTTGAGTTGGTAATCAAAAATATCCCTAACAAACAACAGTTCAAGGCTAAATGTCTTTCTAGGGAAATTCTACTGGACATTTTGAGAAGAGTTAATACCTATTCCTCTGAAATTGTTCCAAAAATTAGAAATGGAAGGAAACTTCCAAACTCATACTATAAAGCCAGCATTACCTTGATCCCCAAACCAAAGAAAGACTCCAATGAAAACTATAATTAGAGATCAGTATCCCTGATAGACATGGATGGAAAAATTCTCAACATGATACTGCTAATTGAATTCAACACTTCATTCAAAGAATTATTCACCACAATTAAGTAGGATTTATTTTGGACTGTAGGACTGCTTCAGTTTTCACAACGCAATCAGTTTGATACACCACATTAATAAAAGAAAGGATAAGAACCATATAACCCTCTAATTAGATGCAGAAAAAGCATTTGACAAAATACAGCATCCATTCTTGAAAAGAACCCTCAGCAAAGTAGTGATAGATGGAACATACCTCAATATCATAAAAGTCTTATATGAGAGACCCACAGCTAATATCATCTTCAATGGGGAAAAACTGAGAGCTCTTCCCCTATGTTCAGGAACCAGACAGAATGTCCACTCTCACCATTACTGTTTGACATAGTACTGGAAGTCCTAGCCTCAGCAATCATACAGCAAAAAGAAAGAAAAGACATCCAAATCAGCAAAGAAGTCCAACATTCACTTTTTGTAGACAACATGATACTCTATATGGAAAACCCTAAAGCCTGCACCAAAAAGTTGCTAGAACTGATACATGAGTTCAACGAAGTTGCAGAATATAAAATCAACATACAGAAATCTAGTGCAATTCTATACATGGACAACAAAGCAACAGGAAAAAATAATTGATGAATTGATCCCATTTACAATTGCACCCAAAACCACGAGATACCTAGGAATAAACCTAACCAAAGGTGCAAAAGATCTGTACTCTGAAAACTATAGAACACTTATGAAAGAAATTGAAGAGGACACAAGGAAATGGGAAAGCATTCCATGCTCATGGATTATAAGAACTAACAGTGTTAAAATATCTAACTACCCAAAGCAATCTA
This sequence comes from Mustela lutreola, assembly GCF_030435805.1. Classification (NCBI taxonomy): domain Eukaryota; kingdom Metazoa; phylum Chordata; class Mammalia; order Carnivora; family Mustelidae; genus Mustela; species Mustela lutreola. The sequence goes on from NC_081297.1 coordinate 96,749,550, forward strand.
CACATTTAATGCAATCCCTATCAAAACACCACCAGCCTTTTTCACAGAGCTAAAACAAATAATCTTAAATTTGTATGGAGCCAGAAAAGACCATGAATAGCCAAATAAATTCTGAAAAAGAAAAACACTGTTGGTGGGAATGCAAGTTGGTGCAGTCTCTTTGGAAGCTCTATTAAAAATAGAACTTCCCTATGACCCTGCCATTGCACTACTGGGTATTTACCCCAAAGATATAGATGTAGTGAAAAGAAGGGCCATCTGTACCCCTATATTTATAGCAGCAATGGCCACGGTCGCCAAACTGTGGAAAGAACCAAGATGCCCTTCACCGGACGAATGGATAAGGAAGATGTGGTCCATATACACTATGGAGTATTATGCCTCCATCAGAAAGGACGAATACCCAACTTTTGTAGCAACATGGACGGGACTGGAAGAGATTATGCTGAGTGAAATAAGTCAAGCAGAGAGAGTCAATTACCATATGGTTTCACATATTTGTGGAGCATAACAAAAAGCATGGAGGACATGGGAAGTTAGAGAGAAGGGAGTTGGGGTAAATTGGAAGGGGAGGTGAATCATGAGAGACTATGGACTCTGAAAAACAATCTGAGGGGTTTGAGGTGGTGGGGGAGGTGGGAGGTTGGGGTACCAGGTGGTGGGTATTATAGAGGGCACGGATTGCATGGAGCACTAGGTGTGGTGAAAAAATAATGATACTGTTATGCTGAAATTAAATAAATTAAAAAATTTATATATAAAAAATAAATAATAGAATTAAAGAAAAAAGAAAAACAAATCAAAACTGGAGACATCACAAGTCTGGACTTCAAGCTATATTACAAAGCAGTAGTCATTAAGACTACATCAAGTATGACACTGGCATAAAAACAGATATAGAGATCCATGGAACAGAATACAAAACCAAGAAATGAACCCACAACTATATGGTCAATTAATCTTTGACAAAGCAGGAAAGAGTTTCCAATGGAAAAAAGATCATCTCTTCACCAAATGGTGTTAGGAAAACTGGACAGCAAACATGCAGAAGAATGAAACTTGACTACTTTCTCCTACCATACACAAAAGGAAATTCAAAGGGGACGAAAGACCTCAATGTGAGACAGGAAACCATTAAAACTTTAGAGGAGAACATGGGCAGCAACCTCTTTGACTTCGGCCACAGCAACTCCTTATTGGACATTTCACTAGATGCAAGGGAAACAAAAGCAAAAACATATGATTGGGATTCTGGGCAGCCGAGGTCGGTGAAGGATCTCAAGATGGCTGGGCAAAAACTTGCTTTAAAAACCACTGACTGGGTATCTTTTGGGGAGATCGTACCCCAAAACCAGAAGGCCATTGCTAATTCCCTGAAATCTTGGAATGAGACACTTAACCTCCAAGTTGGCTACTCTCTCTGAGAAACCTCCTGCTATTTTTAAATTTTTTTTATTTATTTTTTTTAAAGATTTTATTTATTTATTTGACACAGAGAGATCACAAGTAGGCAGAGAGGCAGGCAGAGAGAGAGGAGGAAGCAGGCTCCCTGCTGAGCAGAGAGCCCGATGCGGGACTCGATCCCAGAACCCTGAGATCATGACCTGAGCAGAAGGCAGCGGCTTAACCCACTGAGCCACCCAGGCACCCTGAAACCCCCTGCTATTGACTGGGCTTACTACAAGGCCAATAAGGTGAAGGCTGGCATGGTAGATGACTTTGAGAAGAAGTTCAATGCCCTGAAGATTCCTGTGCCAGAGGATAAATACACTGTTTAGGTGGACGCTGAAGAAAAAGAAGATGTGAAAAGTTGTGCTGAGTGTTTGTCTCTCTCAAAGGCCAGGATTGTGGAATATGAAAAACAGCTGGAGAAGCTAAGGAACATAATTCCATTTGATCAGATGACCACTGAGGACCTGAATGAAGCCTTTCCAGAAACCAAATTAGACAAGAAGAAGTATCCCTATTGGCCTCACAAGCCAATTGAAAACTTATAAACTTGAGGTGGAGAAAGCTCTGGCCCTCGTATTATAAACACTGGACATTAAAAATAATGGATATGGAAAAAAAAAACAAAAAACAAACAAAAAAACATGATTGGGACTTCATTAAGAGAAGAAGCTTCCACATAGCAAAGGAAACAATCAACAAAACTAAAAGGCAGTCTATGGAAGAGGAGAAGATATTTGCAAATGCCATAGCTGATAAAGGGTTAGTATCCAAAATCTATAAAGAACAGAACTCTGAGAAACAAACCGAGGATTTTGGAGGGAAGAGTGGTGGGCAGTTGGGTGAACCTGGTGGGGGGTATTATGCAGGACACATATCACATGGAGCACTGGGTGTAGTGCATAGACAATGAATTATGGAACACAAAAAGGAAATAAAACAAATAAAATTTTTTTATAAAGAGCTTATTAAATTCCACACCAAAAAACAAATAATCCAGGCAAAAAATGGGCAGAAGGCATGAACAGACATTATTCCACAGAAGACTTCCCAATGGCCAACAGACACATGAAAAGTTGCTCAACATCACTCATCATCAAGGAAATACAAATCATAGCCATGGTGAGATATCCCCCTCACACCTGTCAGGATGGCTAAAATTAACAATAAAAGAAAAAAAAAAAACAGGTGTTGCAAGAATGTGGGGAAGAGCAACCCTCTTGCACTGTTGGTTGGAGTGCGAACTGGTGCAGCCGTTCTGCAAAACATTATGGAGGTTTCCTCAAAAAGTTAAAAATAAAACTACCATGCAACCTAGCAATTGCACAACTGGGTATTTACACAAAGAATACAAAAATACGGATTGAAAGAATACACGCACCCCAATATTTATAATAGCATTACAACAATAGTGAAATTATGGAAGGAGCCCAAATATCCATTCACTCATGGATGGATAGAGAAAATGTGGTATATAGATACAAGGGAATATTACACGGCTATCAAAAGAATGAAATCTTGCCATTTGCAATGATGTGGATGGAGCTAGAGTGTATTATGGTAAGCAAGATAAGTCAGTCAGAGAAAGACAACACCATATGATTTCACTGATATGTTGAATTTAAGAAACAAAACAGATGATCCTACGGGAAGGGGGAAAGCAAACCCAATAAAAAAAGAGAGAAATCAAGAGAGGCTCTAATGATAGAGACCAAAGTGAGGGTGGATGGAGGGAGATAAGTAAGGGGTGGGTTATGTCAGTGTTGGGTATTGAAAAGGGCACTTGTTGTGATGAGTGCTAGTTGTTGTATGTGCGTGATGAATCACTGAATTGCACTCTTGAAATCAGTATTGCACTGTACATTAACTAGATAGAAGTTTTTAAAAAATTAAAAAAAATGGAATCTAGAATTCAATATAAACTTATAGCTTCTAGAAGACTGCATGGGAGAGAAATTTTTGATCTCAAGTTAATAAATCATTTCTTAGGAAAAATAACCTTCAGAAATCATGAATTTAGGGCGCCTGGGTGGCTCAGTGGTTAAGCCGCTGCCTTCGGCTCAGGTCATGATCTCAGGGTCCTGGGATCGAGTCCCACATCGGGCTCTCTGCTCAGCAGGGAACCTGCTTCCTCCTCTCTCTCTCTCTGCCTGCCTCTCTGCCTACTTGTGATTTCTCTCTGTCAAATAAATAAATAAAATCTTTAAAAAAAAAAAAAAAAAAAAAAAAAAAAAAAAAAAAAAAAAAAAAAAAAAAAAAAAAAAGAAATCATGAATTTACACTTTGAAGAGTTTTGATCAGGAAGGGATGTTGTACTTTGTCAAATGCTTTTTCAGCATCTATTGAGAGTATCATACCTCAATATCATCAAAGCCATCTATGAAAAACCCACCGCAAATATCATTCTCAATGGAGAAAAACTGAAAGCTTTTCCGCTAAGGTCAGGAACACGGCAGGGATGTCCATTATCACCACTGCTATTCAACATAGTACTAGAGGTCCTAGCCTCAGCAATCAGACAACAAAAGGAAATTAAAGGCATACAAATCGGCAAAGAAGAAGTCAAATTATCACTCTTCGCAGATGATATGATACTATATGTGGAAAACCCAATAGACTCCACTCCAAAACTGCTAGAACTTATACAGGAATTCAGTAAAGTGTCAGGATATAAAATCAATGCACAGAAATCAGTTGCATTTCTCTACACCAACAGCAAGATAGAAGAAAGAGATATTAAGGAGTCAATCCCATTTACAATTGCATCCAAAACCATAAGATACCTAGGAATAAACCTAACCAAAGAGACACAGAATCTATACTCAGAAAACTATAAAGTACTCATGAAAGAAATTGAGGAAGACACAAAGAAATGGAAAAATGTTCCATGCTCCTGGATTGGAAGAATAAATATTGTGAAAATGTCTATGCTACCTAAAGCAATCTACACATTTAATGCAATTCCTATCAAAGTACCATCCATCTTTTTCAAAGAAATGGAACAAATAATTCTAAAATTTATATGGAACCAGAAAAGACCTCGAATAGCCAAAGGGATATTGAAAAAGAAAGCCAACGTTGGTGGCATCACAATTCCGGACTTCAAGCTCTATTACAAAGCTGTCATCATCAAGACAGCATGGTACTGGCACAAAAACAGACACATAGATCAATGGAACAGAATAGAGAGCCCAGAAATAGACCCTCAAATCTATGGTCAACTAATCTTCGACAAAGCAGGAAAGAATGTCCAATGGAAAAAAGACAGCCTCTTCAATAAATGGTGCTGGGAAAATTGGACAGCCACATGCAGAAAAATGAAATTGGACCATTTCCTTACACCACACACAAAAATAGACTCAAAATGGATGAAGGACCTCAATGTGCAAAAGGAATCCATCAAAATCCTTGAGGAGAAAACGGGCAGCAACCTCTTCGACCTCTGCCGCAGCAACATCTTCCTAGGAACAACGCAAAAGGCAAGGGAAGCAAGGGAAAAAATGAACTACTGGGATTTCATTAAGATCAAAAGCTTTTGCACAGCAAAGGAAACAGTTAACAAAATCAAAAGACAACTGACAGAATGGGAGAAGATATTTGCAAACGACATATCAGATAAAGGACTAGTGTCCAGAATCTATAAAGAACTTAGCAAACTCAACACCCAAAGAACAAATAATCCAATCAAGAAATGGGCAGAAGACATGAACAGACATTTCTGCAAAGAAGACATCCAGATGGCCAACAGACACATGAAAAAGTGCTCCATAGCACTCGGCATCAGGGAAATACAAATCAAAACCACAATGAGATATCACCTCACACCAGTCAGAATGGCTAAAATCAACAAGTCAGGAAATGACAGATGCTGGCGAGGATGCGGAGAAAGGGGAACCCTCCTACACTGTTGGTGGGAATGCAAGCTGGTGCAGCCACTCTGGAAAACAGCATGGAGGTTCCTCAAAATGTTGAAAATAGAACTGCCCTATGACCCAGCAATTGCACTATTGGGTATTTACCCTAAAGATACAAATGTAGTGATCCAAAGGAACACATGCACCCGAATGTTTATAGCAGCAATGTCCACAATAGCCAAACTATGGAAAGAACCTAGATGTCCATCAACAGATGAATGGATCAAGAAGATGTGGTATATATACACAATGGAATACTATGCAGCCATCAAAAGAAATGAAATCTTGCCATTTGCAACAACATGGATGGAACTAGAGCGTATCATGCTTAGCGAAATAAGTCAAGCAGAGAAAGACAACTATCATATGATCTCCCTGATATGAGGAAGTGGTGATGCAACATGGAGGCTTAAGTGGGTAGAAGAAGAATAAATGAAACAAGATGGGATTGGGAGGGAGACAAACCATAAGTGACTCTTAATGTCACAAAACAAACTGAGGGTTGCCGGGGGGAGGGGGTTTGGGAGAAGGGGGTGGGATTATGGACACTGGGGAGGGTATGTGATTTGGTGAGTGCTGTGAAGTGTGTAAACCTGGTGATTCACAGACCTGTACCCCTGGGGATAAAAATATATGTTTATAAAAAATAAAAAATTAAAAAAATAAATAAAGCAGGGAAACTACAAAAAAAAAAAGAAATCATGAATTTAAAAAATTATTATACCTTATCAGATTGGAAAGTTCTGCTTTTCTAAACTTCCAAAATCTTCTAAAGATAATGATAAGAGAATGAAAGGTAAGAACAGAGACAAACTGTAGGATGCTTTAGGGGAGGTGGGCAGGTGGGGCATGGATTGAATAGATGATGAGGATTATTGAGGGCACCTGTGATGAGTCCTGGGCATTGGAGGTAAGTGATAAATCACTCAAATCTATACCTGAAATGAAATAAAATAAGATAAAATGAACCAAATTAATTAATTGTTTTATCTAATAAAAACACTATGTAATCATTTTTAAGAGCATGTGTTCTCAATTGAGGATAAAAACTATATTTCACATTTGTAATGCTAGGAACACAGTGAAAGTTACTACTCTTTGTCAGAAACAATAAATCCAACTTTTCCTGTTCTCCCCTCCCAAAAGAAGAAAGAATAATAAGAAAACAAACACCCAGATAAAAATAGGCAAAGGCTTGTATCCAGGATCTATAAAGAACTTCTCAAACTCAACACACACAAAACAGATAATCATGTCAAAAAATGGGCAGAAGACATGAACAGATACTCCTCCAATGAAACGTTCAAATAGCTATCAGACACATGAAAAAAAATCATCACTAGCCATCAGGGAGATTCAAATTAAAACCACATTGAGATACCACTTTACACCAGTTAGAATGGCCAAAATTAACAAGACAGGAAACAACGTGTATTGGAGAGGACATGGGGAAAGGAGAACCCTCTTATACTGTTGGTGGGAATGCAAGTCAGTGCAGCCACTTTGGAAAACAGTATGGAGATTCTTTCAGAAATTAAAAATAGAGCTTCCCTATGACCCTGCAACTGCCTTACCCGTATTTACCCCAAAGATACAGATGTAGTAAAAAGAAGGGCCATTTGTACTCCAATGTTCATAGCAGCAATGGCCACGGTCACTGAAATGTGGAAAGAACCAAGATGCCCTTCAACGGACGAATGGATAAAGAAGATGTGGTCCATATACACTATGGAGTATTATGCCTCCATAGTGAATGAATACCCAACTTTTGTACCAACATGGATGGGACTGGAAGAAATTATGCTGAGTGAAATCAGTCAAGCAGAGAGAGTCAATTATCATATGGTTTCACTTATTTGTGGAGCATAAGAAATAACACGGAGGACATGGGGAGATGGAGAGGAGAATGGAGTTGAGGGAAATTGGAGGGGGGAGATGAACCATGAGAGACTATGGACGCTGAAAAACAATCTGAGGGTTTTGAAGGGGTGGGGGGTGGGAGGTTGGGCCAGCCTGGTGGTGGGTATTGTGGAGGGCAGGTATTGCATGGAGTACTGGGTGTGGTGCATAAACAATGAATTCTAGTACACTGAAAAGTAATTAAAAAAACCAAATAATTAAAAAAATGGGCAAAAATTTGAATTAACACTTAACCATAAAAGAAACAAACTGAGGGTTGCTGGAGGGGAGGTGGGAGGGATAGGGTGCCTGGGTGATGGACATTGGGGAGGGTCTGTGCTATGGTAAGTGCTGTGAATTGTGTAAGACTGATGATTCACAGACCTGTAACAAATAATACATTATATGATAATAAAAAAAGAAAAAAAAACACATGGGTGACAAAAAACACATTGAAAATATGGTTAGAATTTTTTATTTATTAGGAAAATACTAAAAGCGCATTTAATTATAGTACACTCTTATGAAAATGGCTTTAAAAACTAGAGTATTAAATGTTGGAGAGATGCAAACAATGGAAATTTCATACACTGTGGATGGGAATGCAAAATGATATACACACCTTGCAAAAGCAGCTTGTAGTTTGCCTGTGGATAAAGAAATTAAGACCCAGAAGTTTAAACTTGCCAGAGAGCACATAGCCTACTCAAACTCAGATCTAATTCAAGATAGTGTTTGCTTTCTAGGATACCACATTGTCCTTCTCTTGAAAGGAAGGAATCACATAGAAAAGCATACAGAATTTTTTTGAATAGTAATAGTTTTAATTCCTTTTGGCACTGGATTCCAGACCAAATATGCAGGATAGTGATTGAATGATTTGCAGGATTACTTCCTTAATTTGTGTGAGTTGCAGAAATAGACTATAGAGATACTTGCTTTTTAGTCTTGATCAGGAGAACCAATATTCTCTTACTCCACCGAACTGTGCTCATTACATGGCTGTCTCTACGTGAAAAGGAGAGGTGGAGGGACCGATGTACCTCATTCTTGTGCACCCAATACTCCAATGTCATATCAGTTGAAGCCTGGAATGAGGGTACAGCCCATAAAGGAGCAAAGATAAATAAATAAAATCTTTAAAGAAATTAAAAAGAAAAGAGCAAAGATACTCTGAAGTGAAAGAGGAAGATTAGGATGAAGGACCTCAATATGCAAAAGGAATCCATCAAAATCCTTGAGGAGAACACAGGCAGCAACCTCTTCAACCTCAGCCGCAGCAACATCTTCCTAAGAACAACGCCAAAGGCAAGGGAAGCAAGGGCAAAAATGAACTATTGGGATTTCATCAAGATCAAAAGCTTTTGCACAGCAAAGGAAACAGTTAACAAAATCAAAAGACAACTGACAGAATGGGAGAAGATATTTGCAAACGACATATCAGATAAAGGACTAGTGTCCAGAATCTATAAAGAACTTAGCAAACTCAACACCCAAAGAACAAATAATCCAATCAAGAAATGGGCAGAGGACATGAACAGACATTTCTGCAAAGAAGACATCCAGATGGCCAACAGACACATGAAAAAGTGCTCCATAGCACTCGGCATCAGGGAAATACAAATCAAAACCACAATGAGATATCACCTCACACCAGTCAGAATGGCTAAAATCAACAAGTCAGGAAATGACAGATGCTGGCGAGGATGCGGAGAAAGGGGAACCCTCCTACACTGCTGGTGGGAATGCAAGCTGGTGCAACCACTCTGGAAAACAGCATGGAGGTTCCTCAAAATGTTGAAAATAGAACTGCCCTATGACCCAGCAATTGCACTACTGGGTATTTACCCTAAAGATACAAACGTAGTGATCCAAAGGGGCACGTGCACCCGAATGGTTATAGCAGCAATGTCTTGAAAGGAAGGAATATGGAAATAGCCAAACTATGGAAAGAACCTAGATGTCCATCAACAGATGAATGGATCAAGAAGACGTGGTATATATACACAATGGAATACTATGCAGCCATCAAAAGAAATGAAATCTTGCCATTTGCAACAACATGGATGGAACTAGAGTGTATCATGCTTAGCGAAATAAGTCAAGCAGAGAAAGACAACTATTATATGATCTCCCTGATATGAGGAAGTGGTTATGCAACATGGGGGCCTAAGTGCGTAGAAGAAGAATCAATGAAATGGGATGGAATTGGGAGGGAGACAAACCATAAGTGACTCTTAATCCCACAAAACAAACTGAGGGTTGCTGGGGCGAGGGGGGTTGGGCGAAGGGGGTGGGATTATGGACATTGGGGAGGGTGTGTGCTATGGTGAGTGCTGTGAGGTGTGTAAACCTGGCGATTCACAGACCTGTACCCCTGGGGATAAAAATATATGTTTATAAAAAATAAAAAATTAAAAAAAAATTAAAAAAAAAAAGAAAAAACTATTGTACTTGTCTTCTGTGGTTGTTCCTATTATCAGGTGGCCACAGAAGTAATTTTCTTCTCACAAATAGAAGGCATGAGTCTGGAACAGTCATAAGGAGCTATCTGCTTTGAGCCAGGCTTGCACATTTTCCAGCCTTTAACCCTTTCCATTCAATTGACCTGAAATAGGAGCATATAATTGATGGAAAAAAATCCATAAATGCAGAGATAATAGAAAATATTGGTCCAAAACTAAGGTGGTATGTCTTATCTTTCCTTATAGAAACTCAACCTTTGTACCCTAGGCTATCCCAGAGAGGGACTTATAAAGAAGAGAGGCATGCTGTTAGAAAGCCTCTCTCTTTCCACAGAGTCCTTTTCTGAGCTTAAGTCCTTCAGAGGTGTGAGTGGAGTTGGTGTGTTTGTGTACACATGTATATATGTATGTATGCATATGCCTATAAACATATGTGTGCATGTTTTTCCTCTATACTTTCAGAAGTGAAAATCCCTGTCTGTGAATATAGAAATTACTAGATAGTATTTATTTTAGAACCTTACATTTTGAGGAAAGGTAGTGAGTTATCTTCCCATGTCCAGGTACTTTTGATTCCTTTACAGGACAGTCCAATCCAAGTGAAATAGGAAACCTGATTTTAAATGAAGTTCTGTAAAAGAACAAACACATTTTGTGAGAAAAAAATCTTTTTAAGTTTCTGAAATTAAGTAATAATCTTGTTAATATTATTTTGTAATCGTGACTAACAAGAAGCATACAATTAATTTCATCCTGATTCTATTTAAATTACAAAATAATGGATTTCAATTATTGATATTTTATTAAACACAGAGGCATGATTGAGACCTAAAATAGGGGTCTCTTAATTTAACTATGTTTATTTCTTAATTTCCTTTCAGAACTCATTCCTGCAGCTCAAAGATGAGTTCTTAGCAAAGTCTGGTTTTAGGCATGCCTAAAGACCACATTTGCCTTTAAAAGAAAGCCCTGTTGCGTGGAAAATTTGCAGACTGCTTTCTTTCTTTATGTCAGAAACCTACTTCCTGAAAACTATTAGATCTTAGCAAAGAAACTGTATGAGAAAAAGGCAAACTGACAAGAAAAAGAGTTTCACAAGTGCTACTATCATTATTTAGAGGAGGATAAGCATTAGTGATGGAAAAGAAAGCTCAAACCTTGGGGAGAGTGCTTTTGAATAGACTTCACCTGGTGTAGCTGGCATGGAGGTGGATTTCAACTGTTATTACTACACAATTCTAAGGATTTTGAAACATCAGAGCATTGGGAACCTTGTGGTGCACAGATCAATGTGGTTCAGATGAAAAAAACAAAAAAACAAAAAAACCAAAACGTCTTTTGTTCCTGCCTAACTGAATTCTAGGACTAAATAGGACATAGAGCTGGTCACTGAATTAAATAATCTCTTTTAAAAAATCCTCTGATAGTTCTTGCTTCAATTATTGGGACAGATGAATTTGAGTTTGATGCATTAAAAGGACTGCATGTAAACTTATACAATATTTTAAATATTTCTCTATATTTGTGTCTTCATTTTATTATGTGAAGAGTTGGCTTTTCAGGCAACTTGGATCACAGGAAATGAGAAGAAATGTAATATTCTTAAAATCACTCATATCAGTTTTTAGGTATTGAGATTTCCTATAATATATTAAGCAATCTGGCTATTCTTAGGATGTTTGTTAAAAATAGGATCTAAAATTTGAACTTATTTGGACAGTCTCTGTTTTTACTATAGGTATGTAACAAGTGGGAACTTACTTTCATTCCATAAAAAGAAAGCATATGAATCATGTCAGGTAGAATACAGATATTTTATTTTTTATTTTCAAAATTTTAAAATTTTATTGTTAATTATTTCCTAATCTCATGAGATTTTTGAGAATGCCATTCCCCACACCCCCCAATCTTCAAGGTACCTACTAAATCTCAGGTTTAAACTGATCCAGAAAATATATATAGGATTTAGCATTTGAGTTTTCTATGAATTTTGTCTGACACAGAGTAGAGTACAGGATTGTTAATGAGATACTGACACCAGTGGAAACTGTGTGTGGGGGATATCTAATGCCACATGATCATTGGCTATCTTTCCTCTGACATGGTTTCTCTGACAGTCAGTGAATAATACCAGCAGGTATCTCCTAGATCAAAGCAGAGGTGAAAGGCCCGCAGAGTCAGGACATCGCAGCTGTGTTCCTGACCAAGCTATTTGTCCGGCTGGTGAGATCCCAAGGCCTGGAAGCAGGTATCGCAGCCAGAGAGCTTGTGTGCCCCATGCCTGTGCTGTCCCATTGTGGAGCAAAGAGGGATAAAGTAGAATCTGCTACAGTAAAGCTATGTGTGAACTTGGGAGGGTTTTGGAATGTTGCAGGAGACAATTGACTTCGGGATCCACATTAATTCGTATGTAATGTTAACTTTATTCTACAATGAAGACATGAATGGATCAGAATGAGAGTGGGTCAAAATATTTCCTAGGCAGAATATGACATTTTTAAATTCTTAGATGCTTTAAGAATGATTTAATTCTTTTTTAGACAATATAAAATCTGTTCTCCCCTTATCTCTCAAGATACTACTTAACTGGTTAGCAATAAATTATCCAATGGTTAAGTTCTTTCATCTTTCAGTTAAGTATAATTAAAAACGTTTGATGCTTTGATAATATGATTTTTTTTAATCAAAATAAATCCAGGTTTATATTTGCAAATTTATTTTCTTATTATTTTGTCATACAGACATTCAATTAAAATACAACCAAGTAAATCCAATTAGGGAAGAACATATGACCTTAACACAAAATTTAGCTTATAATTTGGCACTTTGGAAGAGAGTATTTATTGAAAATCCAATTGCATTTTGTTTATAAATTTTATCAATAATTGGTAATTTTGGTAATTATTCAAATCATGTTTCCTGACATTCTAAAGTAACTGAATGGTGAAATATTTTAAAAATTCTTTTTAAAGATTTTGTTTATTTATTTGATAGACAAAGATCACAAGTAGGCAGAGAGGCAGGCAGAGAGAGAGGAGGAAGCAGGCTCCCTGCGGAGCAGAGAGCCACATGCAGGGCTGGATCCCAGGACCCCGGGATCATGACCTGAACTGAAGGCAGAGGCTTTAACCCACTGAGCCACCCAGGTGCCCTGAATGGTGAAATATTAAGGTATTTTAAAAACCCGAGTTTCAAATCTGTTTAGGAACAATTATTTAGTTCTTTCTACACTTACCAAAAATATTCTTTTGGGAAAAATATTTTCTTCACTTTAATCACTATTTATATGTATTTTTTAAATTCTACAGGAGAGAATATATTAGATAATCTTTGGAAGGTATTGTTCATATGAGTTACTTGTAAGTGAAGGATCATATACTTGGATAAATATAAATTAGCTATATGTATATATAATATACACACTTGAACAAAATACATATTTATATAAATCATATTTAAGTATAATATTTTAATAATTTATTTATTTATCTGAACCAGACTATATTTAATTTATTTTATACTTATCTATTTACTATATTTATAATATTCATATCTATTTTAATTAAAGACTATCATTTACTTGCTGTCTGACCTTGGGAGTGCTGTTTATGTTCTTGGAGCCTCAGTGTTCCTCATCTACAAATAGAAAGGGCCACTGTGTAGCACAGTTGTTAGAGTTACAAGTTATGCCTCCCTCATGTAATGTTACTTCTGTAACTCCCTTTCCTTGGGCCCCATGGTTTCTGCATTTTCCTTACACTCTGAAAACAGGGTCATGACCCAGTGATTATGAAGTTCAAAGGATAATGTAGATGAATGAGTGAGGTATGACGTAAGCCATGTGGCAGATGCGGAGTTTGTCAAACTGGCATGTGTGTGTCTTTACTAAAGAGGCAGTTACTGAATTTGGTGTCAATAAAGTTACCACATGGGCAGAAAACAGGCATTAAGTGATCAGACATAATTTTCCAATAAGTCAGATTTTTAGGTGAGTATGGAATAGATACATTTTTAAATTTGGAAAATTAAAAAAAAGTGAAACATAACATGCCCATAAACAGTAGTGGACCATTATTTAATAGTGTAGAATCTCTGTTTAAGTCATTACAAAGAGAAATGTAAAAAAAAAAGAAATTCCCTAACAGTCCCAGATAAATATTTACTTTAACTTGTTTATTTCAGATGCTCATGCTTGTCATTTGTTTAGCTGTCGCTGTTACTTCATGATAACTAATGTTATTTTCATGCCTTATGAAACATTGCATAGGACTTGAGCTGTGTCCTTGCAGTAGCCCTCAAAAATGAGTGAGGAGAGAGTGACATATGCAGAGCTGAAATTACCCTGTGCAAGGAGACAGAAGGGTGAAAGACGTGCAATGAATAAAAGGAGAGGTAAAGGTTTTTCAGTTTGTTTTCTTGTTTTCTGAAAACATTATGATGCCAAGTAAGAAAAGGTGAAATCATGATAATTGTGTCTATACATTTTGATATTACATATCCAGTTCTTTACTTATTTATTTGACAGAGATCACAAGTAGGCACAGAGGCAGGCAAAGAGAGGAGGATGCAGGCTTCCCGCTGAGCAGAGAGCCTGATGCGGGGCTGGATCCCAGGACCCTGGGATCATGACCTGAGCCAAAGGCAGAGGCTTTAGCCCACTGAGCCACCCAGGCGCCCCAGGTACACAGTTCTTATGAGAACAGTGAGCCAGAGGGGAAAATGAGATGTTATAACCACTGAACTTCTGCTGAACCCTTGCAAATCATAAAGTCCTATAGAAATGTTGGGGCACCTGGGTGGCTCGGTGGTTAAGCCTCTGCCTTTGGCTGGGGACATGGTCTCAGGGTACTGGAATCAAGCCCCGCATTGGGATCTCTGCTCAGTGGGAAGCCTGCTTTCCCCTCTTTCTCTGCCTGCTATTCTGCCTACTTGTGATCTCTCTCTCTCTGTCAAATAAATAAAAATCGATTAAAAAAAAAAAGAAATGTTAGTAATTATGATGGTGTTGATAATAATACAGAGGATGATGATTTTATTATTTTGTTATCAACTAGGTTTTATACCACATGAAATAGTGTAAGCACTAGCTGTAATGGCCGAAAATTTGGCTGAAATGGACAATGAGACTTACATATATATTCATCTTTATATTTTGTTTAGAAGGAGGTATTCCATATAATCAGAGATGGGAAAACTCTTTGCTTGAATATTATATTCCTTATCATACTGGAATAGTGCTTAAATCACAGAAGAATATAGAATTGATCTATTTTCTAGATAATTTTTTATAGATTTCACATCAATTTTTTTAAAAAAATTGCACAGAATACTTGTTTTTAATATCTGTGTCTTGATGTATATTATTCTTTGTTTCATTCATTCAACAACAATTTTTAGTATCTTTTCTGGGTCAGGAACTGTGTATGGCACTACAGATACAGGAATTTTTAAAAAGTCAGTTCTCAATGAACTCAGTTTAAGGGAAATTTTTTTTTTTAAAGATTTTATTTATGGATTCCTTTCGCACATTGAGGTCCTTCATCCATTTTGAGTCTATTTTTGTGTGTGGTGTAAGGAAATGGTCCAATTTCATTTTTCTGCATGTGGCTGTCCAATTTTCCCAGCACCATTTATTGAAGAGGCTGTCTTTTTTCCATTGGACATTCTTTCCTGCTTTGTCGAAGATTAGTTGACCATAGATTTGAGGGTCTATTTCTGGGCTCTCTATTCTGTTCCATTGATCTATGTGTCTGTTTTTGTGCCAGTACCATGCTGTCTTGATGATGACAGCTTTGTAATAGAGCTTGAAGTCCGGAATTGTGATGCCACCAACGTTGGCTTTCTTTTTCAATATCCCTTTGGCTATTCGAGGTCTTTTCTGGTTCCATATAAATTTTAGAATTATTTGTTCCATTTCTTTGAAAAAGATGGATGGTACTTTGATAGGAATTGCATT
Organism: Mustela lutreola; assembly: GCF_030435805.1. Taxonomy (NCBI): domain Eukaryota; kingdom Metazoa; phylum Chordata; class Mammalia; order Carnivora; family Mustelidae; genus Mustela; species Mustela lutreola. The sequence continues at coordinate 96,765,233 of NC_081297.1, forward strand.
AAATGTGTAGATTGCTTTAGGTAGCATAGACATTTTCACAATATTTATTCTTCCAATCCAGGAGCATGGAACATTTTTCCATTTCTTTGTGTCTTCCTCAATTTCTTTCATGAGTACTTTATAGTTTTCTGAGTATAGATTCTTAGCCTGTTTGGTTAGGTTTATTCCTAGGTATCTTATGGTTTTGGATGCAATTGTAAATGGGATGGACTCCTTAATATCTCTTTCTTCTATCTTGCTGTTGGTGTAGAGAAATGCAACTGATTTCTGTGCATTGATTTTATATCCTGACACTTTACTGAATTCCTGTATAAGTTCTAGCAGTTTTGGAGTGGAGTCTATTGGGTTTTCCACATATAGTATCATATCATCTGCGAAGAGTGATAATTTGACTTCTTCTTTGCCGATTTGTATGCCTTTAATTTCCTTTTGTTGTCTGATTGCTGAGGCTAGGACCTCTAGTACTATGTTGAATAGCAGTGGTGATAATGGACATCCCTGCCGTGTTCCTGACCTTAGCGGAAAAGCTTTCAGTTTTTCTCCATTGAGAATGATATTTGCGGTAGGTTTTTCATAGATGGCTTTGATGATATTGAGGTATGTGCCCTCGATCCCTACACTTTGAAGAGTTTTGATCAGGAAGGGATGCTGTACTTTGTCAAATGCTTTTTCAGCATCTATTGAGAGTATCATATGGTTCTTGTTCTTTCTTTTATTGATGTGTTGTATCACATTGATTGATTTGCGGATGTTGAACCAACCTTCGCGAAAGGAATCCATCAAAATCCTTGAGGAGAACACAGGCAGCAACCTCTTCGACCTCAGCCGCAGCAACATCTTCCTAGGAACAACGCCAAAGGCAAGGGAAGCAAGGGCAAAAATGAACTATTGGGATTTCATCAAGATCAAAAGCTTTTGCACAGCAAAGGAAATAGTTAACAAAATCAAAAGACAACTGACAGAATGGGAGAAGATATTTGCAAACGACATATCAGATAAAGGACTAGTGTCCAGAATCTATAAAGAACTTAGCAAACTCAACACCCAAAGAACAAATAATCCAATCAAGAAATGGGCAGAGGACATGAACAGACATTTCTGCAAAGAAGACATCCAGATGGCCAACAGACACATGAAAAAGTGCTCCATAGCACTCGGCATCAGGGAAATACAAATCAAAACCACAATGAGATATCACCTCACACCAGTCAGAATGGCTAAAATCAACAAGTCAGGAAATGACAGATGCTGGCGAGGATGCGGAGAAAGGGGAACCCTCCTACACTGTTGGTGGGAATGCAAGCTGGTGCAACCTCTCTGGAAAACAGCATGGAGGTTCCTCAAAATGTTGAAAATAGAACTGCCCTATGACCCAGCAATTGCACTATTGGGTATTTACCCTAAAGATACAAATGTAGTGATCCAAAGGGACACATGCACCCGAATGTTTATAGCAGCAATGTCCACAATAGCCAAACTATGGAAAGAACCTAGATGTCCATCAACAGATGAATGGATCAAGAAGATGTGGTATATATACACAATGGAATACTATGCAGCCATCAAAAGAAATGAAATCTTGCCATTTGCTACAACATGGATGGAACTAGAGCGTATCATGCTTAGTGAAATAAGTCAAGCGGAGAAAGACAATTATCATATGATCTCCCTGATATGAGGAAGTGGTGATGCAACATGGGGGCTTAAGTGGGTACGAGAAGAATAAATGAAGGAAAATGGGATTGGGAGGGAGACAAACCATAAGTGACTCTTAATCTCACAAAACAAACTGAGGGTTGCTGGGGGGAGGGGGTTTGGGAGAAGAGGGTGGGATTATGGACATTGGGGAGGGTATGTGCTTTGGTGAGTGCTGTGAAGTGTGTAAACCTGGTGATTCACAGACCTGTACCCCTGGGGATAAAAATATATGTTTATAAAAAATAAAAAATTATACTTAAAAAAAAAGATTTTATTTATTTATTTGACAGAGAGAAATCACAGGTAAGCAGAGAGGCAGGCAGAGAGAGGAGGAAGCAGGCTTCTCCCGGAGCAGAGAGCCTGATGCGGGGCTCGATCCCAGGACCCTGGGATCATGACCTGAGCCGAAAGCAGAGGCTTTAACCCACTGAGCCACTCAGGCGCCCCAAAGGGAAATTTTTTTAATGAAAGTTTTTAATAAAATATTATTAGTGCTGGGATAATGGCATGAAGATATCAGATGGGTGGGATATTCCATGCTGAGGTCCAGAAAGCTTTCCTTCAAAAGATCGTGATTGACATGATATGGAAGATGGGTAGGATGTAATCAGGAAACTCATGGTAGATAAGACTCTTGCAGGCAGAACAACATGAAAGATCATATTTGTGTATCAGGAGAATACAGTTTTGGGGCAAATAGAAGAAGTAGAAATAGGTTTCAATAGGTATGAAATTTATGATAATTTTAATACCATGTTAAAACATTTTAGGTCTCTTCTAAAAACAAAGCAAAGAAAAACTACTGGAAGATTTACCTGAGGACAAAACAGGACTCATGCCCCATGAGCAGACCAAGATTTTGGAAAGGTCAATCTGAATAGACTGAAAATGAGTGAGCGAAGAAGATAGGAGGATATTTCAGGAATCAGGGTTAGTTCGAATGACTGGATTAGTGTCTTAAAAGAAGTAATGAAGGGTAGGGTCCACATATGGGAAATATTTAATATGCAGAATTGTTAGCATATGCCTTTTATTGATTCTGTGAGGGAGACAAGTTAATCAGTGATACCATTTGACATCGAACTCTAAACCTTGGTGAATATATTACACAAACGTGATACAAAACACAAGAGGAATTTTAGGCTATGACAAAGTGTGTGTGTGTGTGTGTGTGTGTGTGTGTGAGAATAATGGTGAAGAGTGACGAGCTGGTGGCATATCATTGAAGAAGACCAGAAAGGATTCGATTAGGCTAAGTCTTCTAGAATGACTTTTGGCAGTAGACAGAGACCACCAGCACTTATAGGGTAGGATTTAAAGTCTGGAGATCAAGAGAGATGCCTAGATTAGAGATATGAATTGTGGATACAACAAATATTGTAGCAAATATTCAAAAACATAGTAGAGGAAAGTAGAAGCTAGACTACGTGTCACCTTGTAAAACTGGGGAGAGTAGATTATGCTAGAAGAACACGGGTGAGGAAGATGATTATTAGGATAATTTGACATTTTGAAGTAAGTGTAAGAGGAGCAAAGAATGAAAAACAGTGACGGTTTGGTTAAACAAGGAGGGGATCCAAAACATTATGACATCCTGTGGAGAGGAGGCTAAAGATAGTTACAGATTCCAAGCAGCACAGAAAGATGAAGTATTACAATAGTGAAATGTATGCTTATTATATTTGGCAGGAGAGAGGCCACTAATGATATTTTCTAGAGTAGATTCAGTAAATTGTGGGTTGGGTCAAAGCTTGATCACAATGAGTGAAATTTATTCAAACATTAGGCAACTGAGATACCGAGTACAGAAAATTAATTTTTGAATTATGGCTAAGCAAAAAATTCACCAAGTGTTGAAAATACATGGTTGTATACACTCTCATACATTATAAAGGGGCCATAACACGATCACTTTGTCAGTTCGGTCTTATCTCCTATAGCTGAGCATGAGCCAATCATTCTCAGCCCAAGTATATGTCCAACAGATACGCTTGCATGTGCCCAGACATGCACATCTACAGACTGTTCAGTGCCATTCATAGTATCAAACATCTCAGAACTACACAAATGACCACTAATGGGAGAGTAAATGCAACCTCTGCAATTTATTTCTCAATGCAGTTTATGTAGCAGTTGAAACAAACTGCTGTGGTATACAACAATGTGGATGAAATTCAAGAAGGTAGTATGAAATGACACAGGAACAAGAGCACCAAAGTTCTTGTATATCCTTATATTTTCTTATAAGATTAAGTCATTAAAAGCAAATAAAATAAATACAATGACCATAAAAGTATATGTAAAATGTATCAAGGCTATGTTTGTAATGGACTTTAGTTGCACTGATTGAGGTAGTAGGAAGATGGGATGAAATAAAATATAGAAGTAGGTAGATGTAATGGTTTAGGTGCTAGCTACCATTGGGGTGCTAACAAATGAAGTAAATACATAAAAAAGTAGAAGTTCTGAGAACAATGTTGAGTGAAGTTTATGAACAACCTTATTCTATCCCCAATCCAGGAGTTAGGAAAACAATTCTGTTACAAAAAAGATGAAGAACAAAGGACAGGAAATTTTGTGGTAGGGGTGACTTGAGATGAGCATATGCAGAAGAGAACCATGAGAAGGAAAATGTTGAGGGTTCAAGAGAAAAATATAGTAGTTGGAGATTAGGATCACCAAAGAGTCAATAGGGGATGAAATCCACACATGGGGTGAGAATTTCTGTCTTGCCCAAAGAAAAGCATTTTTTTTTTTTTTTTCTGGACAGAGTGAAGGATACCTGTGTATTTACTGGAAGATAAGCAGGAAGTTGAGAGGAACATGTACTTGTTGGTTACTGTTTCCATGTGAAATAGCAAATGAGGCCATCTTCTGAGAGGAGAGTCAAGGAGGTGCACTTGATAATTTAGGAAAAGTATAAATACTTGAAATAGTGAAATATTAGTATATAAATATTATAAATACTTGAAATAGTGACTCAATAACTATATAGTGTAATGTTGAGGTAAACTAGTGATGAAAAGGGTTGAGTGTTGGTCAGCATTAAACTGTATGTGTACAATTTTTAGTTTTTTGACTCTGACTTTCAGAAGCTTATGCAGAGATGAGATGGTGAATGACAGGAGTGTCCAGGTTTGTGTATGTTTGTATATTTTTGATTTCTTAATTTTCTTTTTTTATTATATTCAATTATCCAGCACACAGTACATCATATGTTTTGTTGCAGTGCTCAATGACTCATTAGTTGCATGTAACACTGACTGTTCATCCTAACACATAATATCCATCATCCAGTTACCCCGTCTTCCTACCTGCACCCTTCTGTACCCTCAGTTTGTTTCCCAGAGTCCAGAGTCTCTCATGTTTTGTCTCTCTCTCTCTGATTTCTTCCCATTCAGTTTTCCCTCTGTTGGCCTATGTTCCTCCACACCATGGACTATTATTACTCAGCCATCAGAAAAGATGACTACCCATCAACATGGATGGAACTGGAGGGGATTATGCTAAGTGAAATAGGTCAAGCAGAGAAAGACAATTATCATATGGTTTCACTTATATGTGGAACATAAGTTTTTTTTTTTTTTTTTGCTTATTAAATAGCTTCACACCTAACATAGGGCTTTAACTGAAGACACTGAGATCAGGAGTCTCTTGCTCTCCCCACTGAGCAAGCCATGTGTCCCAATGAAGTTGGCTATTTTTAGATGTGCATGATGTCTATGTTGTAAGCCTCTTGGAGGTCCTGCTGAAACAGTTTTGTACCATGTGTCCTTGGATAGTCAGCAAGGAAGGGACAAGGGAAGTGATTAGTCACAAGAGCTTCTAGTATTTAGGTACCAGAGGTCTTAACGTGTCTTGCTTTTTAAAATTTATTTACTTCTTTTAGAGAGATGTGAGAGAGCCAGAGGAGGGCCAGAGGGAGAGACTTTCAAGCAAACCCCATGCTGTCAGGGAGCTTGAAGCCAGGACCCTGAGATCATGACCAGAGTGAAACCAAGAATTGGAAGCTGAAACAAGTGAACCACTCAGGAACCCCTTAATGTGCTTTTTAAATTCAGATCCAGTATATGAACATTGGAATGAATGGGTGAATTGAAGCAATAGTTATATTTATTTATATTTATATATATTTATATTTAATATTTATTTATTTATTTCAGTTATAATATATTTATAAATATTATATCATATTATAATAAATATAATATAATTATAGTATTATATTATAATAAAATTATTATTTTATTTATTTATATTTAATTGTTATATTTATTGCAACACAGACTGTGCAATGGATTTCTGGAATTTTACAAGAAGACACTGAATTTCTTTGAATGATGGTGGGTGATAGCAGATTTAGAAATTGTATATCAAATTCTCAATTGTATATCAAATTCTTACAGGATTTTTCTTTCAGTGCTCACACACTGAAAGAGCCATATATTTCATGTTTTTTCACTTGTTTTTTTGTGAGTCTTGGGAAGGTATTGCTATTTCTCTCAGAGATTTTTAATTTTCTTTTTGGATATTAGAAGAAGTCCCCTGAGCTCTTACTCCATGTACATTCAATGAATCAATTATAAGTTTATTCTAGAGGGGAGCCAAATCCCTGTATTTAGCTTTACATGCAAATACTAAATGAGAAATTATATACTGAATACTCAATTCCAACAACTTTGAGATCTTTATTTAAAGTGTGGATGGCATAGAAACTAGTAATATAGTTGATTTCCTGTTTATATTTTCTGTGTTATGAAAGCTGATTACTGTCTTACATACTTAACAAATAATAGATAGTAAGTTAAACTTGTCTAATAAAAATATGTTTTATGTTCTGGCACTTCATAGTATTTTATCCTAACATTTCCTCTGATTGTACTTTCGTTTGGCCAACAGCATTCACCCTAGAGTTAGAGTAAATGATTATACTAAATTGACCTATTAAAGGCATTCATGACCTTAATTTTCTAATATGGGTTGATGTTTTTCAGAGGGATTCTGGAAACACAATCAATACATGAAAGGCATAAAAGACAAAAATGATTCCTTTGGAGAAGTTGAAGATCACTCAGTTTTACCACCTATTTCAGGTATGTACTGAATACTTACACTGATAGTTCACAGATTTGGTTTTCATGGAATCATCCATTTTTTCCCATTTCAATATATAATTTTAAAACTTTACATTGTACTTTGTCAGGTCCTTTAATCTTGCTCACCTTTTAGAATCAAATCAATTTTCTTTATTACAGATAATTGAACTCTTGACTTTCATATAGTCAGGTTGGTTTGATTATTTGAGTAATTTATCCCCATCAATGATTTTTCCCCAACATAGGTCACTTATGATTAATACCATCCCCATAATTCCATTGGTGGATTTCTCCCTGCAGGGAGAACTGTTCCATGTTGCTGCAATGTCTTTGCCCTTGAGAAGTCAGGATTTCTCAGTGCAATCCTAACCATGGTCTGAGGTCTGTCAGAGACAGTCCCTGGTTCCACAATTTGACCCAAGAACTATTCCCCATATTAGACTTTTGGGATACAGAAATATCACTTATTTTTCTGGTCATTCTGTCTGAATGAAGCAACGAAATATATAGAAGGTGCAAGTCTCCAAGTATTCTTGTGATTGAAGATCATGGTGGATTTTGTTTTCAAGATAAACACTATATCATACTTCAGGAAAAAAAGTACTTCTGTGGAAAAAGCTGTTAATATTTTTCAAGGGAGAGGAGTAAGGAGTTATGCCAAGACATGCATTCTAGCCTCATTAAGATTGATAATAAAGACAAGCAGGTATGTCTACTTCATAAAACTTGAGTAAATGCTTTTTATGTCAAGTTCCTATATCCTGAATTAAGGTAATTGTTTAGACTTTCCTCCAGTATTATTTGGCCACATTTAAAAAAGGAAGTTTTATTGATTTATTTTAGGGAGAGAGAGAGAGAGCAGAGCAAGGTGGTTAGTTTATGAGCTAGTTGTTGGGGGGGCAGTGGAAGGGCAGTGGGAGAGGGAGAAGCAGGCTCCTGGGCTGAGCAGGGAGCCCCATGTTAGGTTGGAACCCAGGGTCTTGGGATCATGACCTGAACCCATGGTAGGCACTGAACTAACTGAGCCACCGTGCTGTCCTTCGGCCACTTTGTTATGAAGCACTTGTTAACTGGTACAAATTGCTCTGTAGAAGAGACACAGTACTAACAGAGACCCAGAAGAACTGTTTAAAACAAGAGAAATCTCTCTGTTGTGTGTGCCATGGACTGATTTTCAGTCCTTTTATTGTATGTATTGCATGTTCAAATTTAGTATACACTAGGCAATCCAGTTTTTAGTTTCTTGGGACTGATACAGGGTAAAAGAAAAAGTGCCTTCAATTGTTTGAGCATTCTGAAAAAGACCATTTCTCATTGTACTGAGTTCTGTTCCTTTATTAGGATTTGGGAGGGATCACACCTTAAGGGAAGATGAGTCTCTCACTTTCATGGCCCTGGGAAAAAGAAAGAAAAATGAAGAGCTTGATTGTAACTGGAATGATTCTCTAAAAATAAATTTTTCTTTTACTTATTTGGAATGACAAAGGAAGCATCTCTTTTCTAGAAAAGAACATCTAGATCACATTTGTCATTCCTTGTAGAATTGTTATGTTAAGTCAGCAGATTGGATTCTGTAATTTTCCTTCAAATGATTAGGCACTGAATTCCAGTTACACTGCTTAGTGCTAACAATGTAATTTCTATTAGTCTCTTGTGAAGGAATACTTAAAAACTTAATGTTAAACATTAACAACAACATTCAGAGGTATATGGCTAGCTCATTTGGTCAGTAGTGGGTGTATTCTTGATGTTGGAGTTGTGAGTCAAGCCCCATGTTAGGTGTAGAGCTTACTTAAAAAAGGGGGGAGGTTGTGCCTGGGTGGCTCCATCAGTTAAAGTGTCTTGTCTTTGGCTCTGGTCATGATCCTGGGGTCCTGGGATCAAGCCCAACATCAAGCTACCTGCTCAGCAGGGAGTCTTCTTCTCTCCCTCCTTCTCCCCCCTGCTCATGCACTTGCTCACTCTCTCTCAAATGAATAAATTAAAAAAAAAAACACACACACAGCATTACTCTTACTCTAATGGTTAAAGATTCTAGTCTTTTTCTGCTTTATCATGCCCAAGAGTGAAATGAAAGCAGTGCCTTAAATCCATTGACACTGAAAACTGAGATTGGCTTTTGTATATTTGTATATACCCCTAAATCTAACAAAATTATGTGAGTGAAAGAAGCAATGAACATTTCATTTTGGTGTTTCCTTGGAGATCTGGAAATAATAGGCTATAGTTTTGTGATGCTTAAATAATACCCACCCACTTTTCCTACTCTAAAAGATGCACTAAGATTTTTTTCTTATACAATTTAATTACAGTGAAAAATATTGGAGTGTGTGTGTGTGTGTTGAGAGAGGGAGAGAGGAAGATTACATTACACTGCCTTTAGGAAAGAACATTAATTTGTTGCTTAACATTTGGATCCATAAGAAATATTTAATGTGAATAAAATATGTGAATTGAAATAATGATTACAAATAATGTACAAACTTTTGTTAAAGACATTTTTGACTCTGCATGCTTAATCAGTGCACAAAAATCTTCAAAACAGACAGTATGGTTCCCTCTGTAGGTCAAAGAAAATGCTCAAAGAGGTTTTATTTGCTTCAGTGTACATAGTGAGTAAATGGCATAAGCTGTTTTAACACCTGTAGGTATAGGTTCTTCTTTTTCACTGCTGTATAATATTCCACAGCTTGTGTTTGCTTCATCCATTCTCTAGATGATGGGAATTTGCCTTGTTTCCAGCTTTTGTTGTTATGAATAGTCCTTCATTTTACATTCTTAGACATGTCTCTGTGCAAAATTGTTCCATGTGTCCTCTCTTCTCTTTTTCACAAATCTTCCAAGGAATGGAATTGTTGGCCAATAGGATTTGTACAAGTTTAATTTTATATAAGAATTCCAAATCATTTTTCAACATGATTTTAGCAACAGTTTCAAAGATATTGTTGACCTTTACCATCCCACAAACTTGGTGCTGTTATTTTTTTCTGCCAATTGAACAGTTGTAAAATATATACCTGTGACTCTGATTTGCATTTTTCTGATCTGTACTGAGCTTAGCTCTTTTCATATTTATTGGCTATAAGCTTTATTTATTTGAAATACATTCTTGTGTTTTGCCTATTTTTTATTGGATCATTTTGTTTTCTTGTTGATTTATAAAAATATTATTCTTTAAATGATTACAGATGTCTCCAGATTTGAAATTTGTCTTTCCACATTCTTTAAGATGTCTTATAATGAAGAGAAATTCTAGGTTTAGTGCAGTCATATTTTCCGATCCACTTTATGATTGATGGAGAGTTCAAAAAAATTTATCATGTCCTTTGTTGGTCTCTTTCATCTAGTCACAAGGAATTGGCTCATTCACTCATTGAGACTTTCCATTTCAACTTCTCTACAACATGGAGAAATTAGCCTGCCTCCTCTGCTTATCAGAGTGGTGTTTGAAGATAAAAGTGTCCAGTGTTTCATGACTCCTTTGCAGGTGAGGTGTTTGCAATGATGTTATACCAATAATTCTACTTTTCCACAGAAATTCATTCAGTGAAAAATAAAATACAGTTACTGGATTGGATTATATAAAGTAGGAGCTAAGCATCCCTGGGAGTGGCTGGATGGCACACCCCTATCTCTGATGGTATAAGTTTTCATGTACTGTTTTTCCATTCCCTCTCCTGCTCAGGAACTGCCTGGTAGATTATAGGTCAAGAAGAGGAAAGGATCCTTGGGGACTTAGGGAATATCTTGAATTCCATATCATCTCACTTCTACGCAACCAAATGCAAATCTCAGACCTCCAACAGACCCAAAGAACATTATTTATTCTCATGTTCTTCAATAGATAGTCCTTCCAAACATGGTAAAGAGACATTTTGCATTTTTGTCTTTCTCTGGTATGTTCTGGGGTACTAGCATGTTCACTGGTATGGTTGCAGGAAATGGTAAAAGTATAATGAGGAAAGAAAAGTTGTATCTAAACCCAACTCCCTTTGTCAGTGCAACTTGTACCTGTTTTGTTGGTATCATTCAAGAACTAAAAAGAAAAGAGGTTTTGAGGAGGAGTCAAGATGGTGGAGAAGTAGCAGGCTGAGACTACATCAGCTAACAGGAGATCAGATAGATAGCTTATCTAAAGATTGCAAACACCTGCAAATCCATCGGCAGATTGAAAAGAAGAAGAACAGCAATTCTATAAACAGAAAAACAGCCACTTTCTGAAAGGTAGGACTCGCGGAGAAGTGAATCCAAAGCGACGGGAAGATAGACCCCAGGGGGAGGGGCCGGCTCCCGGCAAGTGGAGGAGCAACGGAGCACAAAATCAGGACTTTTAAAAGTCTGTTCCGCTGAGGGACATCGCTCCAGAGGCTAAACCGGGGAGAAGCCCATGCGGGGTCAGGGTGGCCTCAGGTCCCGCAGAGTCACAGAAGGATCGGGGTTGTCTGAGTGTCACAGAGCTTGCGGGTATTGGAACGGGAAAACCGGCTACAGAGACAGAGCTAACAGTAAGCTCACAGCTCAGGGTTACCTTGAACAAGCCGCAGGCTCGGTGAGCTCGGAGCGCGGCCAGAGGTCAGGCAGATGGGAGTTACTGGGTGCTGTTCTCTGAGGGCGCACTGAGGAGTGGGGCCCCAGGCTCTCGGCTCCTCTAGGCCGGAGACCAGGAGGCCGCCATTTGTATTCCCATTCTCCAGAACTCTACGGAAGGCGCTCAGGGAACAAAAGCTCCTGAAAGCAAAGCCTGGTAAGGGCGGTGCAATTCTGCCTGGGGCAAAGACACTTGAGAAACACTACACCAGGCCCCTCACCCAGAAGATCAACAAGAAATCCAGCCAAGATCAAGTTCACCTACCAAGGAGTGCAGTTTCAATACCAAGGAGAGCAGCAGAATTCCAGAGGAGGAGAAAGCAAAGCATGGAACTCATGGATTCTCGCTGTGATTTTTCAGTCTTGCAGTTAATTTAATTTTTTTCTTTTTCATTTTTTTCTTCTGCTAAAATTTTTTTAACTTTTACCCTTTTCTTTTTTAACGTATTTTAAATAGTTTATCTAATATATATATATTTTTTTGTTTATACTTTTCTTTATTCATTTTCTTTTTTAAAATTCTTTTCTTTTTTTTCTTTCTTGCTTTTTGAACCTGTTTTTATCCCCTTTCTCCCCACTCACTATTTGGGATCTCTTCTGATTTGGTTAAAGCATATTATCCTGGGGTTTTTGCCACCCTTTCTTTTTTTAATATAATTTTTTATTTTTTATAAGCATATATTTTTATCCCCAGGGGTACAGGTCTGTGAATCACCAGGTTTACACACTTCACAGCACTCACCAAAACACATACCCTCCCCAATGTCCATAATACCACCCCCTTCTCCCAAACCCCCTCCCCCCAGCAACCCTCAGTTTGTTTTGTGAGATTAAGAGTCACTTATGGTTTGTCTCCCTCCCAATCCCATCTTCTTTCATTTATTCTTCTCGTACCCACTTAAGCCCCCATGTTGCATCACCCTTTTAGTATTTTACTTGCTCCTTCATATACTCTTATCTGGACAAAATGACAAGGTGGAAAAATTCACCACAAAAAAAAGAATAAGAGGCAGTACCGAAGGCTAGGGACCTAATCAATACAGACATTGGTAATATGTCAGATCTAGAGTTCAGAATGACAATTCTCAAGGTTCTAGCCGGGCTCGAAAAAGGCATGGAAGATATTAGAGAAACCCTCTCTGGAGATATAAAAGCCATTTCTGGAAAAATAAAAGAACTAAAATCTAACCAAGTCAAAATAAAAAAAAGCTATTAGTGAGGTGCAATCAAAGTTGGAGGCTCTCACTGCTAGGATAAATGAGGCAGAAGAAAGAATTAGTGATATAGAAGACCAAATGACAGAGAATAAAGAAGCTGAGCAAAAGAGGGACAAACAGCTACTGGACCATGAGGGGGAGAATTGGAGAGATAAGTGACACCATAAGACGAAACAACATTAGAATAATTGGGATTCCAGAAGAAGAAGAAAGAGAGAGGGGAGCAGAAGGTATACTGGAGAGAATTATTGGAGAGAATTCCCCCAATATGGCAAAGGGAACGAGCATCAAAATTCAGGAGGTTCAGAGAACGCCCCTCAAAATCAATAAGAATAGGCACACACCCCGTCACCTAATAGTAAAATTTACAAGTCTTAGTGACAAAGAGAAAATCATGAAAGTAGCGCGGGAAAAGAAGTTTGTAACATACAATGGTAAAAATATTAGCTTGGCAGCTGACTTATCCACAGAGACCTGGCAGGCCAGAAAGAGCTGGCATGATATTTTCAGAACACTAAATGAGAAAAACATGCAGCCAAGAATACTATATCCAGCTAGGCTATCATTGAAAATGGAGAGATTAAAAGCTTCCAGGACAAACAAAAACTGAAAGAATTTGCAAACACCAAACCAGCTCTACAGGAAATCTTGAAAGGGGTCCTCTAAGCAAAGAGAGAGCCTACAAGTGGTAGATCAGAAAGGAACAGAGACAATATACAGTAACAGTCACCTTACAGGCAATACAATGGCACTAAATTCATATCTCTCAATAGTTACCCTGAATGTTAAAGGGATAAATGCCCCAATCAAAAGACACAGGGTTTCAGAATGGATAAAAAAAAACAAAACCCATCTATCTGTTGCCTACAAGAAACTCATTTTAAGCCCAAAGACACCTCCCGATTTAAAGTGAGGGGGTGGAAAACAATTTACCATGCTAATGGACATCAGAAGAAAGCAGGAGTGGCAATCCTTATATCAGATCAATTAGATTTTAAGCCAAATACTATAATAAGAGATGAAGAAGGACACTATATCATACTCAAAGGGTCTGTCCAACAAGAAGATTTAACAATTTTAAATATCTATGCCCCCAACGTGGGAGCAGCCAACTATATAAACCAATTAATAACAAAATCAAAGAAACACATAAACAATAATACAATAATAGTAGGGGACTTTAACACTCCCCTCACTGAAATGGACAGATCATCCAAGCAAAAGATCAGCAAGGAAATAAAGGCCTTAAATGACACACTGGACCAGATGGACATCACAGATATATTCAGAACATTTCATCCCAAAGCAACAGAATACACATTCTTCTCTAGTGCACATGGAACATTCTCTGGAATAGATCACATCCTCGTTCCTATATCAGGACTCAACTGGTATCAAAAGATTGGGATCATTCCCTGCATATTTTCAGACCTCAATTCTCTGAAGCTAGAACTCAACCACAAGGGGAAGTTTGGAAAGAGCCCAAATACATGGAGACTAAACAGCATCCTTCTAAAGAATGAATGGGTCAATCGGGAAATTAAAGAAGAATTGAAAAAAAATCATGGAAACAAATGTTAATTAAAATACAATGGTTCAAAGTCTGTGGGACACAACAAAGGCAGTCCTGAGAGGAAAATATATAGCGGTACAAGCCTTTCTCAAGAAACAAGAAAGGTCTCAGGTACACAACCTAACCCTACATCTAAATGAGCTGGAGAAAGAACAAGAAAGGAACCCCAAGCCCAGCAGGAAAGAGAAATCATAAAGATCAGAGCAGAAATCAATGAAATAGAAACCAAAAAAACAATTGAACAAATCAACGAAACTAGGAGCTGGTTCTTTGAAAGAATTAATCAAATGATAAACCCCTGGCCAGTCTTATCAAAAAGAAAAGAGAAAGGACCCAAATAAATAAAATCATGAATGAAAGAGGAGAGATCACAACTAACACTAAGGAAATACAGACAATTATAAGAACATACTATGAGCAACTCTACGCCAACAAATTTGACAATCTGGAAGAAATGGATGCATTCCTAGAAACATATAAACTACCACAACTGAACCAGGAAGAAATAGAAAGCCTGAACAGACCCATAACCAGAAAGGAGATTGAAACAGTCATTAAAAATCTCCAAACAAACAAAAGCCCAGGGCCAGATGCCTTCCCGGGGGAATTCTACCAAACATTTAAAGAAGAAATAATTCCTATTCTCCTGAAACTGTTCCAAAAAATAGAAATGGAAGGAAAACTTCCAAACTCATTTTATGAGGCCAGTATCACCTTCATCCCAAAACCAGACAAGGATCCCATCAAAAAAGAGAACTACAGACCAATATCCTTGATGAACACAGACTCGAAAATTCTCACCAAAATACTAGCCAATAGGATTCAACAGTACATTAAAAGGATTATTCACCACGACCAAGTGGGATTTATTCCAGGGCTGCAAGGTTGGTTCAACATCCGCAAATCAGTCAATGTGATACAACACATCAATAAAAGAAAGAACAAGAACCATATGATACTCTCAATAGATGCTGAAAAAGCATTTGACAAAGTACAGCATCCCTTCCTGATCAAAACTCTTCAAAGTGTAGGGATCGAGGGCACATACCTCAATATCATCAAAGCCATCTATGAAAAACCCACCACAAATATCATTCTCAATGGAGAAAAACTGAAAGCTTTTCCGCTATGGTGAGGAATACGGCAGGGATGTCCATTATCACCACTGCTATTCAACATAGTACTAGAAGTCCTAGCCTCAGTAATCAGACAACAAAGGGAAAGTAAAGGCATCCATATTGGCAAAGAAGAAGTCAAATTATCACTCTTCGCAGATGATATGATACTATATGTGGAAAACCCAAAAGACTCCAGTCCAAAACTGCTAGAACTTGTACGAGAATTCAGTAAAGTGTCAGGATATAAAATCAATGCACAGAAATCAGTTGCATTTCTCTACACCAACAACAAGACAGAAGAAAAAGAAATTAAGGAGTCAATCTCATTTACAATGGCACCCCAAACCATAAGATACCTAGGAATAAACCTAACCAAAGAGACACAGAATCTATACTCAGAAAACTATAAAGTACTCATGAAAGAAATTGAGGAAGACACAAAGAAATGGAAAAATGTTCCATGCTCCTGGATTGGAAGAATAAATATTGTGAAAATGTCTATGCTACCTAAAGCAATCTACACATTTAATGCAATTCCTATCAAAGTACCATCCATCTTTTTCAAAGAAATGGAACAAATAATTCTAAAATTTATATGGAACCAGAAAAGACCTCGAATAGCCAAAGGGATATTGAAAAAGAAAGCCAACGTTGGTGGCATCACAATTCCAGATTTCAAGCTCTATTACAAAGCTGTCATCATCAAGACAGCATGGTACTGGCACAAAAACAGACACATAGATCAATGGAACAGAATAGAAAGCCCAGAAATAGACCCTCAACTCTATGGTCAACTAATGTTCGACAAAGCAGGAAAGAATGTGCAATGGAAAAAAGACAGCCTCTTCAATAAATGGTGTTGGGAAAATTGGACAGTCACATGCAGAAAAATGAAATTGGACCATTTCCTTACACCACACACAAAAATAGACTCAAAATGGATGAAGGACCTCAATGTGAGAAAGGAATCCATCAAAATCCTTGAGGAGAACACAGGCAGCAACCTCTTCAACCTCAGCCACAGCAACATCTTCCTAGGAACAACGCCAAAGGCAAGGGAAGCAAGGGCAAAAATGAACTATTGGGATTTCATCAAGATCAAAAGCTTTTGCACAGCAAAGGAAATAGTTAACAAAATCAAAAGACAACTGACAGAATGGGAGAAGATATTTGCAAACGACATATCAGATAAAGGACTAGTGTCCAGAATCTATAAAGAACTTATCAAACTCAACACCCAAAGAACAAATAATCCAATCAAGAAATGGGCAGAGGACATGAACAGACATTTCTGCAAAGAAGACATCCAGATGGCCAACAGACACATGAAAAAGTGCTCCATAGCACTCGGCATCAGGGAAATACAAATCAAAACCACAATGAGATATCACCTCACACCAGTCAGAATGGCTAAAATCAACAAGTCAGGAAATGACAGATGCTGGCGAGGATGTGGAGAAAGGGGAGTCCTCCTATACTGTTGGTGGGAATGCAAGCTGGTGCAACCACTCTGGAAAACAGCATGGAGGTTCCTCAAAATGTTGAAAATAGAACTGCCCTATGACCCAGCAATTGCACTACTGGGTATTTACCCTAAAGATACAAACGTAGTGATCCGAAGGGGCACGTGCACCCGAATGTTTATAGCAGCAATGTCCACAATAGCCAAACTGTGGAAAGAACCTAGATGTCCATCAACAGATGAATGGATAAAGAAGAGGTGGTATACATACACAATGGGATACTATGCAGCCATCAAAAGAAATGAAATGTTGCGATTTGAGACAACATGGATGGAACTAGAGGGTATCATGCTTAGTGAAATAAGTCAAGCAGAGAAAGACAACTATCATATGATCTGCCTGATATGAGGAAGTGGTCATGCAACATGTGGGCTTAAGTTGGTAGGAGAAGAATCAATGAAACAAGATGGGATTGGGAGGGAGACAAACCATAAGTGACTCTTAAAAACAAACTGAAGGTTGCTGGGGGGAGGGGGGTTGGTAGAAGGGGGGTGGGGTTATGGACATTGGGGAGGGTATGTGCTTTGGTGAGTGCTCTGAAGTGTGTAAACCTGGCGATTCACAGACCTGTACCCCTGGGGATAAAAGTATATGTTTATAAAAAATAAAAAATTAAAAGAAAAAGAAAAGAAAAGAGGTTTTTCCACTAAGTGACTTGATAATCTTGTATCTGTAATGTGATCATTTAGTATTTATCATGCTATTCTTTTACACAAATCCACAAAATTTCAGTAATCCTCTCTGATTGGTAAGTCCTATAGATTTGTTGGTTTGATATCCAGGAAACTAGTATAGAAACTGAAGAAAAATGATTTGTCCTACCTAATCTAAGTAACATGGGGGACAGTATGAGAGACATGGTATACTTAACATGCTGTTTACTGATTGCCTGTAATATTCCAGGCACTACTGCATCTATTGAAGCTACAGTGATGAATAAAACAGGCAACGGTATTCTCCCCTTATGGATATTACATTCTAATGGGGGAATGAGAGTGCTGATGATTGAGGGCAAAACAAATAGGCCAAGTAAATGATATGGCACATTAGAAGAAGATAAATGGAGTGTTGTGAAGTCTTTTATTTTTTGCTACATCATAGTGTCTTTTGTGTATGAAGGTAAGAGGAAGGGATTTTACTGTTTTAAATGGGGGTGCTCAGACAGAATCCTTGAGAAATGACATTTGTATCGTATCTTGAATGAGCAATCCATGTGGATTACCTGATGGGACAGCATCCTAGCCGTAGAAACAGCTGGTGTGAAGAAATCAGAGAGGGAGACATAGCACGAGAGACTCTTGACTCCTGGAAACAAACTGAGGGTTGTGGAAAGGAGCAGCGTGGAGGGATGGGGTAACTGGGTGCTGAGCATTAAGGTGGGCACATGATCTAATGAGCACCGGGTGTTATATGTAACTGATGAATCACTGAAAAGTACATAAAAAACCATTGATGTACTATATGTTAGCTAATTGAATTTAAGTTAAAAAAATAAAAGCCAGATAAGTAAACAAACAAACAAACAAACAAACAAAAGTAACAGCTGGTGTAAAGGCTCTGAGGTAGGAGTATATTTAACATGTTTGAGGAAATAGCAAGAGGGTATGCAATGCTAGAGCGAAGTGAACAAGGGGGAGAGAATTAGGTCAGAGAGGTAATGAGGTAATGATGGTGAAACCCATGCAGGACATGAGAAAAGTGTAAGAGCGTGGTTTATTTCATGTGGGCAATGAAGCTGTTAGAAGGTTTTGAACAAAGGAGTGACAAAAGCTGGTTTCCTGTTTCAGACTCCCTGTGGACACTGTCAACATTAGATGGTGTGTGTTCCTTGGTGTGTGAGCAGGGGCAACTTAAAGTTAGGATGTGGGAGACGAGGTAAGAAGAGTCTGTTGGATTCATCCAGGTGGTATGTGGTGTCTTGATGAAGATGGTGGGGTTGGTGCGGATGCCATGTGGTCAGATTCTACACTTCTTTCAAAGACGTGTGAGAGGCAAAAAAGAATGTGTGAGAGAGACTGACAATTCAGGGATGTTTCTAAGGTTTTTGGCCTAGTAATTGTAAGAATGATGTAGCCATTAATGTTACTAGAACCTATTTGGAATTCAGGTTTAGATCCAAGTTTAATAAATCTCTTAACCTTTTAGCTGTGTATGCAGGTGGCCCTTGGGAACTGTGGCACATGATTAAGATGTTCAAGTGAGAGATCGGTGCTAGGAAGGCACATGTTGCACATCCTTTGCAATAATTGCACCTAGGTTTTAAATTTGTGATAAATATTACCTGAGAAATGACTTTCTAAAACATATATATTCTCTGCTGCAGGCATTTCCAACAGAGTTTACCGGATATAAAATGTGGATACCTCAATCATCAAGTATTTTTAGTGCTGATTATAGTAGACACTTTAATTACATTTGTGAAAAGGAGTTCACTGGCCCTGATAATTAAAAGCATTATTGTCATTGAAGTATTAATATTTTCATTCTTTAGTAGGTATTAGGAAAAAACTTAGTGTATTCTGTCAAATTAGTGTATATGAAAAAATTAGTGTATTCTGTCAACTATGCTTGATTTATGAAGGATTCTGATCTTTCAAACAAGCAAGGATGAACAAACAAGTTTTATCAATAGTAAAACCATACATTCAAAAACTTAATGTATTGTTTTGGAAGTCTGGGAACAAATCTATCAACAAAAACAAGTTCATTTTGATCAAGTATAATATTTTACATTAAAAATAATTAAATAATCTTGATATAAATATGTAATTCATACATTCACATTGTTCAAAATGTAAGAGATATGAAATAATGAACAATTTTGCTTATCTATTTTATCCCCTATTCACCTAGTTCCCTTCTCAGAGGCAAACATGTAATAGTTTAGAGAGTAGGTGAGACATAGTCTAGGAAAGTGCAACCATATACATGCTGTCCTCTAAACAAAATACTACATAACTGCCAAAACCAGCATTGCTTCTTTAGTTTTTTTTTTTTTTTAAACATATATTTTTATCCCCAGGGGTACAGGTCTGTGAATGGCCAGGTTTACACACTTCTTCTTTAGTTTTTTTTTTGTTTGTTTGTTTAAAACTATAATAGTTTGTTTTTTTTTTATCAGTATGTAAGGAGCTTCATCAGTGTTTATAAACAGCTGCAAATACTACATTAAATGAATATACCAAAAATTTGTTTACCAGTTTTATTTCCAATGGGTATTTAGGTTTGCCCCAGAATTTGACACACGTAGAAAATGCCGGAATGAATAGTACTTCATGCAGTATCATTTACCATAGAATATAGGGTAAATCTCTAGCAGAAAAACTATCTTTCTTTCTTTCTTCTTCTTCTTTTTCTTTCTCTCTCTCTCTTACTCTTTATTTTATTTTATTTTATTTTTTTTGTACTGGCACTAGCCACTTATTTTACAACTGTTAGCATTTACCTGTAAGTCCCTACCTGAAACATAGAAAGGACAGCCCATACATTGGTCTGTTCCATTTTCTAGCAGTAAAATTTCTATGTCAAAAAGTGTGTACATTAAGTTTTAAGAGGCATATATATATTTCAGTAGAGGTTGTATGCCTATCATCTTCACATAGCAACATTCAAAAATTCCTGGCTCCTCATTTCTTTTTGCCACAGTGTGTTATCGATCTGTTTGATTTTGCCAATAAAATCTTCACCAATAAAAGGGTTTCCTTGTGTCATTTTTTTCATTTTTATTTGCTTTTATTTTTTTATTTTTAAGATGATAGTTTTTTATTTGTTTTCCTTTTTTTATTAACGTGTAATGAATTAATTGCTCAGGGATACAGGTCTCTGAATCATCAGTCTTACACAATTCACAGCACTCACCATAGCACATACCCTCCCCAATGTCCATAACCCAACAATCCTCTCCCTTACCCCCCCACCCCCCAGCAACCCTCACTTTGTTTCCCGAGATTAAGAGTCTCTTATGGTTTGTCTCCCTTCGGGTCCCATCTTGTTTCATTTTTTCTCTCCTTACCCCCTGCCTCTCAAATTCCTCATATAAGAGAGATCATATGATAATTGTCTTTCTCTAATTGACTTACTTCATTTAGTATAATACCCTCTAGTTCCATCCATGTCATTGAAAATGGCAAGAATGGTGGCTGCATAGTATTCCATTATATATATATATATATATATATATATATATATAAAGATTATATATATATATATATATATATATATATATAATCTTTATCCATTCATCTGTTGATGGACACCTAGGTTCTTTCCATACTTTGGCCCTTGTGGACATTGCTGCTATAAACATTGGAGTGCACATGGCACTTTGGATCATGACATTTGTATCTTTAGGGTATATTCCCAGTAGTACAATCGCTGGGCTGTAAGGTAGCTTTATTTTAAACTTTTTGAGGAACCTCCATGCTGTTTTCCAGAGTGGCTACACCAGCCTGCATTCCAAGCAATGGTGTAGGAGGGTTACTCTTTCTCTGCATCCTCACCAACACCTGTTGTTTCTTGACTGGTTAATTTTAACCATTCTGACTGGTGTGAGGTGGTATATCACTGTGGTTTTGATTTATATTTCCTTGATGCCAAGTGATGTTGAGTACTTTTTCATATGTCTGTTGGCCATTTGGATGTCTTCTTTGCATAAATATCTGTTCATGTCTTCTGCCCATTTCTTGATTGGATTATTTATTCTCTGGGTGTTGAGTTTGGTAAGTTCTTTGACGACTTTGGATACTAGCCCTTTATCTGATATGTCATTTGCAAATATCTTCTCCCATTCTGTCAGTTGTCTTTAGGTTTTGTTGACTGTTTTTCTTTGCTGTTCAAAAGTTTTGATCTTGAAGTCCCAATAGTTTGTTTTTGCCCTTGCTTCCCTTGCCTTTGGTGATGTTTCTAGGAAGAAGTTGCTGTGGCTGAGGTCAAAAAGGTTGCTGCCTGTGTTTTCCTCAAGGATTTTGATGGATTCCTGTCTCACATTGTGGTCTTTCAACCATTTTAAGTCTATTTTCTTGTGTGGTATAAGGAAATGGTCCGGTTTCATTCTTCTGCATGTGGCTGTCCAATTTTCCAACACCTTTTATTGAAGAGACTGTCTTTTTTTCCACTGGACATTCATTTTTGCTTTGTCAAAGATTAGTTGACTCTAGAGTTGAGGGTCCATTGCTGAGCTCTCTATTCTGTTCCATTGATGTATGTGTCTGCTTTTGTGCCAGTACCATACTGTCTTGATGATTACAGCTTTGTAATAAAGCTTAAAGTCTGGAATTGTGATGCTGTCAACTTTGGTTTTCTTTTTCAACATTCCTCTGGCTATTTGAGGTCTTTTCTAGTTCCATATAAATTTTAGGATTATTTTTTCCATTTCTTTGAAAAATATTGGTGGTATTTTGATAAGGATTCGATTAAATGTGTAGATTGCTGTAGGTAGTATAGACATTTTCACAATATTTGTTCTTCAATCCATGAGCATGGAATGTTCTTCAATTTCTTTGTGTCTTCCTCAATTTCTTTCATGAGTATTCTATATTTTTCTGAGTACAGATTCTTTGCCTCCTTGGTTATATTTATTCTTACGTTTCATACGGTTTTGGGTGCAGTTGTAAATGGGACCGATTCTTTAAATTTTTTTCTTCTTTCTTGCTGTTGGTGTATAGAAATGCAACTGATTTCTGAGCATTGGTTTTATATCCTGACACTTTACTGAATTCCTGTATGAGATCTAGCACACAGATCTAGTGGAGTCTTTTGGGTTTTCCATATAAAGTATCCTATCATCTGCAAAGAGTGAGAGTTTGACTTCTTCTTTGCTGATTCAGATGCCTTTAATTTCTTTTTGCTGTCTGATTGCTGAGACTAGGACTTCTAGTACTATGTTGAATTGCAGTGGTGATAGAGGACAGCCCTACCATGTTCCTGAGCTTAGGGGGAAAACTCAGTTTTTTCCCATTAAGGATTATATTCACTGTGGGTTTTTCATAGATGGCTTTGATGATATTGAGGTATGTGCTCTCTACACTGTGATGAGTTATGATCAAGAAAGGATGTTGTACATTATCAAATGGTTTTTGAACAGCTATTGAGAGTATCATATGGTTCTTGTTCTTTCTTTTATTAATGTATTGTATCACATTGATTGATTTGCGGATGTGAACCAAACTTGCAGCCCAGGAATAAATTGCACTTGGTCATGGTGAGTAATCATTTTAATGTATTGTAGATCCTATTGGCTAGTATTTTGGTGAGAATTTTTGCATCCATGTTCATCAAGGATACTGGTTTGTAATTATCCTTTTTGATGGGGTCTTTGTCTGGTTTTGGGTTCAAGGTAATGCTGGCCTCATAAAATGAGTTTGGAAGTTTTCCTTCCATTTCTATTTTTTGAAACAGCTTCAGGAAAATAGGTATTAAATCTTCCTTACATGTTTGGTAGAATTCCCCTCTCAAGCTATCTCGCCCTGGCCTCTTGTTTGTTAGGAGATTTTTGATGACTTCTTCAATCTCTTTACTGGTTATGGGCCTGTTCAGTTTTTCTATTTCTTTCTGGTTCGGTTTTGGTAGTTGATACGTCTCTAGAAATGGATCCATTTCTTCCAGATTGTCAAATTTGCTGGTGTATAGTTGCTCATAATATGTTCTTATAATTGTTTGTATTTCTTTGGTACTGGTTGTAATCTCTCCTTTTTCATTCTTGATTTTATTAATTTGGGTCCTTTCCCTTTTCTTTTTCTTTTTTAAAAAGATTTTATTTATTTATTTGACAGATAGAGATCACAAGTAGACAGAGAGGCAGGCAGAGAGAGAGGAGGAAGCAGGCTCCTGTGAGCAGAGAGCCTGATCCTTTCCCTTTTCTTTTTGATGAGTCTGGCCAGGGGTTTATCAATCTTATTAATTCTTTCAAAAAACCAGTTCCTGTTCCATTGATCTCTTTTACCATTCTTTTGGTTTCTATTTCATTGATCTCTACTCTGATCTTTATTATTTTATTCCTTTTCCTTTGTTTTAGACTTTAATTGTTCTTTACTAGCATTTTTAGGTAAAAGACTAGTTTTTTTTTCTTTAAAGATTTTATTTATTTATTTGACAGACAGAGATCACAAGTAGACAGAGAGGCAGGCAGAGTGAGAGGAGGAATCAGGTTCCCTGGTGAGCAGAGGGCCCGATGTAGGGCTCGATCCCAGGACCCTGGAACCATGACCTGAGCCAAAGGCAGAGGCTTAACCCTCTGAGCCACCCAGGTGCCCCAATTTTTTTTTTTTTTTAATTGTAGATTTTTGTTATTTATTTATTTATTTATTTTTGCTTCTTGAGGAAAGACTGTATTACTGTATACTTTCCTCTTAGGAGTTTTATTTGCTGCAGGCCTAAGGTTTTGGACAGTTGTCTGTTCATTTTCTTCTGTTTCCACATATTTTTAACATTTTTTCTTTAATTTTCTGGTTGACCCATTTATTCTTTAGTAACATGCTGTTTAACCTGCATGTGTTTGTTCTTTTTCCAAATTTTTTTTGTGGTTGACTTCAAGTTTCATAGAATTGTGGTCAGGAAGTATGCATGGCATTTTCTCTATCTTTTTGTACTTGTTGAGACCTGATTGTGACTTAGTATGTGATCCATTCTGAGAAATGTCCCATGTGCACCTGAAAAGAGTGTGTATTCTGCTGTTTTAGGAGAAAAAGTTCTACATATGTTTGTTAACTCTCTCTGGTCCAATGTGTAATTCAGAGCCATTATTTCCTTGTTGATTTTCTGCTGAGATGATCTGTCCAAGAATCTAAGTTGGGTGTTAGAGTTCCCATTATTGTATTATTTTCAGTGAGTTTCTTTATCATTATTGTATTATTATTGTATCATTATTGTATTATTTTCAGTGAGTTTCTTTATGTTTGTTATTAATTGTTTAATATATTTGAGTGTTCCCATATTAGGGAGATAAATATTTACAATTGTTAAAGTTTTTTAAAAATATTTTATTTATTTGAGAGAGAGAGTGCATGTGAATAGAAGAGGGGCAGAGAGAGAGGAACTAGCCATCTTCCCACTAAGTGGGGAGTCTATTGCAGTGCTCAGTTCCAGGACCCCAAGATCTGAGCTGAGCTGAAGTCAAATGGTTAACTGACTGAGCTACACAAGTGACCCTGAACTTTTTGATGGATAGTCCCTTTTAGTATGATATAATACCCTTCTTCATCTCTTGTTGCAGTCTTTGGATTAAACTGCTACTCTGCCTTTATTTGGACATCTATTTACATGACAGATGTTTCTCCATCATCTCACTTTCAATAGGCAGGTGTCTTTATGTCTAAAATGGGTCTCTTGTAAGCAGCATATAGATGGATTTTGTTTTTTTATCCAGTCTAACACCTTATGACTTCTGATTTGAGCATTTATTCCATTTACATGTAGAGAATTATTGATAGATATTTACTTAGTAGCTTTTTATTGCATGTTTTGTCATTATTTCATGAGATTTTCCCTGTTCTTTTCTTGCCTTTGCTGCTTTTGGTCTTTCCTTTCCACTGAGAGTCCCCTTTAATATTTTTGCAGGACTGATTTTGTGTCATGAACTCCTTTAGTTTTTGTTTATCTGGGAAAATCTTTATCTCTCCTTCTATTCTGAATGACAGCCCTGCTGGATAGAGTATTCTTGGCTGCAAATTCTTCCCATTCAGCACCTTGAATATATCATGCCACTCTCTCAGGTTTGCCAAATTTCTTTTGAGAGATCTGCAGTTTGCATTATAGGTTTTCCTTATAAGTTAGGGATTTTCTTTCGTCATGCTACTATTAGGATTGTTTTTATTGCTATATTTTGCATATTTAATTAAAATATGTGTTGGTATTGGCCTGCTTTTGTTGATTTTGATGGAAGTTCTCTGTGCCTCCTGGATCTGGATGTTTGTTTCCTTCCCCAGATATGGGAAATTTTCAGCTATTATTTCCTCAAATAAATTTTCTGCCATTTTTCTCTCTCTTCTTCTACTGGGAATCCTATAATACAAATGTTATTAAATTTGATGGAGTCACTGATTTCTCTAAGCCCATTCTCATGTTCCATAATTATGCTCTTTTTTCCAGCTTCATTAATTTCCATTATTTTGTCTTTTATACCACTGATTCATTCCTTGGCTTCTTCTATCCTTGTGTTCATTGCATCATGTATGTCTTAAATTTCAAGTATTGCATTTTTCATTACTGACTATTTTTTATGTGTTTTATCTCTTTGACCGTGACCTCCAGCACATATCTTTATGATTGTGGCTTTAAATTCTTCATCAGGCATATTACTTATATGTGTTTTGATTACATCTCTGGCCATGACCTTTCCTTGTTGTTTCCTTTGGGATGAATTCTTCATTTTGGCACTTTCTCTAATTCTCTGTTTTCTTTTCTGTGTTAGTAAAGCCTGATATATTTCTGCTCTTGAGAATTACAGCTTTATTCAGAGGAGGCCATGTAATGTCCAGGGCCTGGTGCTTCAGAAATTGCCCTGGTATGTGCTGCATGCACTCTGCTGTTGTGTTCTGGCTGCTCTGTCCTTCAGGCCAGGCATCCACAGAGGCTCATCTCGCTGGCTCTGGGCAATGTTTGGTCCTTGGGCAGAGTAAGGTTAGTTTTAACTAGGTGTGCTCTGATATGGTTGCTA
Organism: Mustela lutreola; assembly: GCF_030435805.1. Taxonomy (NCBI): domain Eukaryota; kingdom Metazoa; phylum Chordata; class Mammalia; order Carnivora; family Mustelidae; genus Mustela; species Mustela lutreola. The sequence goes on from NC_081297.1 coordinate 96,791,697, forward strand.
AATGAGACCTAATGTTACTTTCACTATAGCTAAGGCTGTGCTGAACTCTCTTGTTTGGAGACATGGTGTGGGCAGGTGTTTCTATTGGTCTTCTGCAGAAGAGGCCCAGTGCATGGGATTGAGGCAACCATGGGCTGAGAAGGGCAGTATTGCCAAAGTGCAGAGGTGTGTGACTTAGTGTAAAGAGGTTAGGCAACCAGTGCCAATGCTGTGCTATTTATTGCAGGTGGTTCTGTGCTTATGCTGAGGACAGGGATAGGAAAAGGTCACTGACTCCTTTGTCCCCAGAGAAGGGTCTCCATGTTTGTTGCTCTCAGGGAGGTACTCTAAGCAAGACAAATAATCTTCCCCTGTGGATTTCAGGCATTTTTCAGGTCATAGTTTTCATGTTGTCTACCTCTAGATTGTTTTTCTGTCTTCTCTCCAGGAGCAGTGAGATGCCCTCTAGACTTTTAAAACTTTTGGCTTTAGGTCTCTGGTGTGGGCAGGGCCCATGCTGGTCTTCTTGGGGAAAGTGTCAAAATGCTGGGACTGAGGGATGTTTGACTGAGAATGGAAGTTGCACCACAATGCAGTGTGGTGGGATTTGGAGCAAGCTTGCTAGGCAACCATTGTCTGGGTTTGCTATCCTCTGTAGATGACTCTGCCAGTGATAAGGGATAAGATAGGAAAATGCTGCCCATCAGCTCTATTGCTTCAGGGGAGGTGACTCCTCTCAGATGTGGTCCAAGAATAGTGAATAGTCTCTTCCTGTATACCTTAGGAGATCCTCAGATCAAGCCATCTGCCCCCAGGTTGCTTTCCTGCCTTCTTTCCAGGAGTAGGGCAGCGCCATCAGTGCTCTCTCACAGACAAGCCACTGTCTGCCAAAACTCTGGTTTTCGGGTCCTGCTTTTTGCAATAACTCATGAAAATCAGCCCCTCCCTTCTCATTTTCCTTGTCAATGGCACTGGGGAAGTATTCTCATGTTTTGGCTAAATGTTCTCCATGTACTTGCCCCTCTGAGTTTCTCCCTTTCACATTTCTCCATGACTAGGGCTCTCGCCTCCACAGCTCCATTTCTTCCATTTCTTCCCCACACCATGTTTTTGCATTTCTTATTTTCCTCATTGTGGGTCCTTCTCTCCCTCTGGCTGTAGAGTTTTCTCAGTCAGGTCAATTTCTTGGGTATGCAGAATGATTTGATCATTATCCAGTTGTTTTTGAGGGATGAAATGAGCCTAGGGTCTTCCTATTATGCCACCATATTTGCATCTCCCAACCCTCTAATTAAAATTTACTTCTAATTAAAATTACAAGTGATAACTCAATATCTTTCACTTTTTAGATAATTCAAATTTTTAGAAAGGTCTATTTTTCATTGCTGCTGCTTCCAAAATGACATTAAAGATAGGTGACTTAAAAACAGGCAAGTCTGCTTTGACATTTCATGTAAAAACATAACTGTTGTTCATAATCGTTCAAGATAGAGTGCAAGATTGAGAAACAGCAAAAATCTGAAGTACGAGAAAAAACAAACCTTTTTTTTTTTTTTAAAAAGTGATAGGTATGTTTCTGCTGACAACTTTACTGAACTAAAGATTCTTCTTGAAACTAAGGTAAGGAAAATGCCAATAGACACAGTGATTGGAGAAGGCAAATCAGAGCCCAAGTCTTTAGCTACTAAAGGCAAAAGTGTAACAGAAATCCTTGCCAGTAATTTGAAATTTAATCTACCAATCTATGTTATTAATAAAAACCTACACATAGAAATATTCTAAGGATCAAAAATAAAGCAAACTGTATCCCTTCATTGTTTTTATTTCTGTTCATATGTTCATATTTGTTTTCAGAGTAAATCACTTGTCTCTATTCCTTGTCTTAATGTAACCAAGAATTTTGATTGTGATTACTTTTAATTTATTCACACTCACTTAACGTCTATCAACTTTATTATAAAAACAAATAAATGAAAATAATATATAAGAAAAGCATAATAAAAAAATTAAACCTTTGTTTTTGGAACATTCTTTCAAAATTCTATGTGCTCTAACTGCTTTACTATAAATTTCAGGCTAGGGGTGCCTGGGTGGCTCAGTGGGTTAAAGGCTCTGCCTTCCTTTGGCTCAGGTCATGATCTCAGGTTCCTGGGATTGAGCCCCGCATTGGGCTCTCGGCTCAGTGGGGAGCCTGCTTCCTCCTCTCTCTCTCTCTGCCTGCCTCTCTGCCTACCTGTGATCTTTGTCTGTCAAATAAATAAATAAAATCTTAAAAAAAAATGTTCACACTGCTTAATCAGATTCTGCTGTCATTCTGCTCTGTTTTATTTACCTATGCTATCATGAACACATCTGTCTCTCTCCTCAGTTTATTTACTTATGATTTCATCTTCAGGTTAAATTGCAGTTTCTACTACCTTAATTTTTTTTTTCCATTCAATGTTGTTATAGTTTTTAATTTTCTTTGTCACGAGCTAGGCTTGCTAAATGTCAAAATAGTGAATACAAGTGATATCTTAGTGAAATCTTACATAATAAAGAAAAGTTGAAGTAGAAAAGAGGTATAGGAAATAATTTTAGAAGCACTAAAAATACATTGACATTGGTTACAAAAGTGTGTGGGTGTTTTAAAGACAGAAAGATCTTTGTGTATAGTGCCTTTATAGTTAACTAAATAATAATAACCTCATTCCTCATAGTAGTTAGAAAATTCAAAGTCACTCTTAAAAAGTTGTATGTCCAGAGTCTGACAATAATACTTTATATATTTGCTTGCTAATACTGTTGAAAAAATATTTAAAGGTATACAGTTTGATAGGTTTACTAAAACCTATTATATTTATTTTAGTATGATAAACCTGCCATTTTATTTAAAAAGCTCTAACAACGAAAAATGCCAGTTAAGTGTTTTTCATTGGTGGTTTGCCCCAAGTTTTTAGAGATATATATGCATTGGTTGGCCAGTTAATATTACACAATGATAAACATAATCTATTTAACTTTCAAAAAGGTAAGAGGCAATGAATTCCTGTGAATACATGCAAACTTTTAGAGTCAATTCTCCATTTGGTTCTTAACACGTATTTATTCAATACCACCTAATGGGTTCTGATCCTAAGGCTGGGACTTCCAAAGTCAGTCACTTCACTCAGCTGCTGCTTCAGAAGCAGACAAGTGTAAACTACAGTCAGTCTTCATGCCCCACACCCCAGAAGTCAGCACTGCACTGAGAGTTTAGAAGTCATACTGTTCACCCTCTAAAACACACATTCACAGTCAGTTTGGTGGTTTAACCATCCTTTACCAGTAAGGTATATAGCATTTAGTAGCATAAAAAGAGTAATCAAATATATTTCTGCTAAATGACATATTTTAGAACTGGGGATTTGATACAAGACATAGACAGAGATGTGCAGCTGCCATGCGGAGTAATTACACCAGGACTGGGAAGATCTCAGTTCACAGGCATGCCTAAAGACCATGTTCGCCTTTAATAGAAAGCCCTGTTGCATGGAGAATTTGCAGAATGCTTTCTTTCTTTATGTCAGAAACCTACTTCCTGAAAAGTATTAGTTAGATCTTAGCAAAGAAACTGTATGCGAAAAAGACAAACTGACAAGAAAAAGAGCTAGAGACTCTCACAAGTGCTACTATCATTATTTAAAAGAGGATAAGACATTCGTGTTTGGAAGTGATGGAAAAGGAAGCTCAAACCGTGGGAGAGTGTTTTGAAATGAAAATACTTCACTTGGTGTAGCTGGCATAGAAATGGATTCCAGTTCTTATAACTACATATTTCTAAGAAGAATTTTAAAGCAGCAGAGCATTGAGAACCTTGAGGTACACAGGTTAATGTGGTTGATATGAAAAACAAAGCAAAACTGATTTTATTCCTGCCTAACACTGAGTTCTAGGATTACATAGGGCTTAGAGCTGCTCAATGAGTTAAACTCATAATATATTTTTGAACATGCTCTGATAGAAGTAATAGAACAAATGAATTTGATGTTGATGCTCTAAAAGGGCTACTGTGAAAACTATTCAAAATTTTGTGTCTCAATGTTTCTGTCTTAATTTTTACTAAAGAGATTGTTTCTTCTAGCAATTTGAAGAGAACACCATAATTAGAAATATGATGTTTTTCTAATTCTCAAATATCTCAATTTTTATGTATTTAGATTTACTTAATATATTAAACAATCTGACTACCCTTTGGATGTTTGTTAAAAAATAGAGGGTAAAATGTGTACACATTTTGGCATTCCTTATTTTTACTGTACACATGTAACACCTGGGAACTCACTTTCATTCCATGAAAAGAAAATGTATGAATCATGTCAGGTTGAATATGGATATTTCTTTTTTTTTCTTACAATTTTTAAATTTTATTGTTAAGCATTTCCTAATCTTATGAGATTTTGAGAAGGTCTTTTTTTTTTTCAATCTTCATATTACCTGCTAAATCTTAGGTTTAAAGTGATTCCAAAAATGTGTTTAAAATTTAACATTTGAGTCTTCTATGACTCTTGTCTGATTCAGAGTTGAGTGCAGGAGTTAATGCTGACACCAATGGAAACTCTGTGGTGGGGGGAATATCTAATGTCCCATGATCATTGGCTATCTTTCTTCTGACATGGTCTCTCTGAGAGTCAGTGCAACATATCAGCAGGTACCTCCTAGATCAAAGCAGAGGTGAAAGGCCTCAGAGCCAGGACATCGCAGCTGTGTTCCTGACCAAGCTATTGTCCAGCTGGTGAAATCCCAAGCCCTGGAAGCAGGTATTGCAGCCAGAGAGCTTGTGTGCCCCATGCCTGTGCTGTCCCATTGTGGGGCAAAGAGGGATAAAGTAGAATCTGCTACAGGAAAGCTATGTGTGAAGTTGGGGGGCGGTTTGAAATGTTGCATAAAATAATTGACTTTGGGATCTGCATTAATTCATAACTAATGTTAACTTTATTCTACAAGTGAAGACATGAATGGATCAGAATGAGAGTGGGTCAGAATATTTCCTACGCAGAATATGATTTTTTAACCCTTAGATATTTCAAGGAATATTTAATTCTCTTTCAAGGAATATTAAGTAATTCTCTTTAATTTCAAGGAATATTTAATATATAAATCTGTGTTTTTTCCCCTCTTATCTCTATGGGTGCTACCTAACTAGTTAGCAATGCATTATCCAAAGCTTAAATTCTCTCACCTTTCAGCTCAGTGTAATAAAAAAAAAAGTTTTTTGTTTTGAGAATATTATTTTTCTATTATATCATATCCAGTTTTATATTCATACATTTATTTTCTTGTTATTTTTTTTTAAATTTTTTATTTTTTATAAACATATATTTTTATCCCCAGGGGTACAGGTCTGTGAATCGCCAGGTTTACACACTTCACAGCACTCACCAAAGCACATACCCTCCCCAATGTCCATAACCCCACCCCCCTTGTTATTTTTTAATACAGATATTCAATTAAAATACTATTAAACAGAAACCACTTAGCTAAGAAAACATGACATTGACACAAGATTTACTATTTGATTTGGCACTTTGGTAGAGAGAATATTCATTGAAAAACAAATGGCAATGTGTTTATACATTATATCAGTGTAGATGATTGTTCAAATAAAGTTTCCTGATATTATAAAGTAATTAAATGGTAAAACATTAAGGTATTTTGAAAACCCAAGAATCAAATCTATGTAGGAAAAACAGTTAACTGCTGCTTTCTACATTTACCAAAAATATTCTTTTGGGAAAATGTTTTCTCCTCTTTAATCACTATGTATTTATTTATATTTTAAGGGAGAGAGTTTATTAAGTACTTTTTGGAAGGTATTGTTTATACAAGTTAAGTTGGGTGAAGGATCATTTATTTATATAAAGATACACAAGCTCTATGTAATATGCATGCTTGAACTCAATATATATTTGTATATACTACATGTCTCGGAGATTCAGTTTTCTTCATTTCCCAGGAGAAATGAAAGCACGCCTGTGCAGCCTAGTGGTTAGAATGACATGTTATGCCTCCCTCATTTAATATCACTTCCTAAACTCCCTTTACTTGAATCCCAGGATTTCCACATTTTCCTCACACTTGGAAATGGAGTCATGACCCAGTGAGTATGAAGTTCCTGTGAATGAATGAGTGGGGTCTGACATAAGTAAGGTGGCAGGTACAGAGTCTGTCAAATTGGGGCATGGGTATCCTTACTAAAGAGGGAGTTACTCTTTTTGGTGTCAGTGTATTACCCATTGGGGCATAAAACAGGCACTAAGTGATAAACATGATTTTTCCAAAGATGTTATAAATCTAGACTTTTAGGTAATGTGGGATATAATGTACATTTTTAAATATTGGCAATTAATTCAATATTTATAAAAACAGTGAAAGCTTAGCATAGCATGTCCATAAACGTAATGGACCTTTACTTAATTGTGTAGGATCACTGTTGTAAATCATTACAAAAAGCAAAGATGAAAATAATTTTCTTTCTAATGTTCCCAGATAAATACTTTGACTTGCTTATTTCAGATGATCATGCTCATCATTCTTTTAGCTGTCCCTGTTCCTTCATGATAGATCACGTTATTTTCATGCCTCATGAAACGTTGCATAGGATTTGAGCTGTGTTCCTTGACTGCGGCCCTCAAAAATGAACGAGGAGAGAGTGACATATACAGACCTTAAAGCACCCAATTCAAGGAAACAGAAGTGCAAAAGAGGACCAGGTGATAAAAAGAGAGGTAAAGGTTTTTCAGTTTATTTTGTTTTGTGAAAACATTATGATGTCAAATAAGAAAAAGTGCAGTCATAATAATCATGTCTATACTTATTTGATATTTTATGTATGGCTCTTTATATATCAATGGACATACTTAAATGTCATATTCAATGAGTTTTATTATCACAGTGAATAGGGACATTCATTTTAGTTCCAGAATGAATTTCCATTTCCTTCTAATTCTGCGGGTGTTTTTATGCTCAATGCTTACTATATATTTTGCCTTCTGATTTGTACAGAATTTCCATGGCATTTTGTTGCATTATCCCTGGGAGTTATGTGTGTTATCCTCCTGTTGGCAATCACAGGCTTAAGCTCTATATGTGAGTATCAGACATATACAGTTCTTATGAGAACGACGAGCCAGAGTGATAAATGATATAACTACTGGGTTTCTGCAGAGCCCGTGTAAATCATGAAGTCCTATACAGACGTTAATAATGGTGTTGATGATAATATTGATGATGATGATTTTATTATTTGGCTGTCAGTTTTTATGCTACACAAAAGAGGGTACGTAATAGTTGTAATAGCACAGAATTTGGCTGAAATGTGTAGTGTAGCTTACATATATATTCATCCTTATATTTTGTGTGGAAGAAGGTTTTCTATATAATCAAAGAATTGGAAAAAATCTTTACTTGTATATTACATTCCTTATCATATTCTAATTCTAATAAAATCACAGAGGAATAAAGGTTGATATATTTTCTATATCACTTATATATTTCATATCAGTTCCTTTTTTTTTCAAAGATTGAGCAGCAAGCAGAGGGAGAAGCAGGCTTCTGGCTGAGCTTGGAGCCCCCGTTACAGGGCTTGATCACAGGATCCTGGAATCATGACCTGAACTGAATGAAGGGAGACGTTTAACCTACTGAGCCACCCAGGAGCCCCTATTGCATGTCAATTTGTACACTATCTATACAACACCTCCTCTTAATATCTTTTCCCTGATGTTATTAAATCTTTGGTTTATTCTTTCAACACAATTTTGGCTCAGGAACTATGTATACTAAGGACATAGGAATTTTAAGTCACTTCACAATGAGCTTAGTTTAAAGGGGAAGACTTTTTAAGTGAAGTAGTTTTAAAAATAAATATTGTCAGTGCTGGGGTAATGGCATGAAGATATCAGATGGATGGGATAGTCCCGGAGGTCAAGAAAGTTTTTCTCCAGGAGATAATAATTGATATGATAAGAAGGTTAGGTAGGACTTAATCAGAAAGGTCAGGGAAGAGAAGACTCATCTAGGCAGAGAACAAGATGAACAAAAGAAGCATTAACGTGTGAGGAGATTTAAGTTTCTGTGCAAATAAAAGAAGTAGCTATAAAACAGGGTGGCTAGGTATATAATTGATGATAACTTTAATATCATGTTAAGCAATTTTAGATTTGTTCTAAAAACGAAAAGGAACTTTTGGAAGATATTACAGAGGGAAAACATGATTCATGTCAGATGAACATAGAGAGATTTGGGAAAAGTCAATTTGAATAGCCTGGAAAGTGGGTGGAGGGACCAGACAGGAGGATATTTCAGGAATTAGGGTTAGTTAGAATGACTGAATTAGTGTCTTAAGTGATGAGGCATTGGGACCGTTTATGAGAAATATTTACTATATAGAATTGTTAGGGTATGTGTGAGGGAGAGAAATGAATTAGTGATACCATTTGATGTCAGGCTATATACTTTGGCAAATATATTCTACCAAATGTTACAAAAAACATTGGTCTATCAAGTGTGTGTGTGTGTGTGTGTGTGTGTGAATAATGGTGAGGAGTGAGGAGTTGTGGCATATCAGTGGAGATGAACAGAAAGAATTAGATTGGTTTGAGTCTCTTAGAGTGAGCATTTTTGCTTATGTTTATAAGTTGCAGACCATCAGCATGAATATGGTAGGACTAAAAGTCTGGAGATCAAGAGAGATACCTAGATTAGAGATATAATTTGAACTTTCATTAATTAATGTAACAAGTATTGGTAAGCATAATAGAGGAAGGCAGAATCTAGACCATGCTTTACCTTATAAAACTAGAGAGAATAGATTTTCTAGAAGAAAAATGGCGAGGAGGATGATTCTTTTTTTTTTTAATTAAATTTATTTATTTTCAGCATAACAGTATTCATTATTTTTTCACCACACCCAGTGCTCCCTGCAATCTGTGCCCTCTGTAATACCCACCACCTGGTACCCCAACCCCCCACCCCCCTGCCACTTCAAACCCCTCAGATTGTTTTTCAGAGTCCATAGTCTCTCATGGTTCACCTCCCCTTCCAATTTCCCCCAACTCCCTTCTCCTCTCTAACTCCCCATGTCCTCCATGCTATTTGTTATGCTCCACAAATAAGTGAAACCATATGATAATTGACTCTCTCTGCTTGACTTATTTCTCTCAGCATAATTTCTTTGAGTCCCATCCATGTTGCTACAAAAGTTGGGTATTCATCCTTTCTGATGGAGGAGGATGATTCTTAGGAAAATTAACATTTAGAATAGGTGGAAGTGAAAAAAACAGTGATGCTTTGGTTAAAGAAGTGCGAGGGAATCCAAAACATTATGACACAATATGGAAGGAGGGTAAAGATAGTCATGGGTTCCAAATGGTATCAGAAGATCAAGTAAAATAATGGCCAACAGTATGCTTACTAAATTTGGCCAGAGAGAGGTCACTAAAGATATTTGCTAGAGTAGATTCAGTTGAATGGTGGGTATCATCAAAGCCTGATTGCAATGGCTTATACTTCAAACATTAGGAAGCAGAGATAATAAATACAGAAAATTATTTTTTTAATTATGGCAAAGCAAAAACTTTACCAAATTTTGAAAGTATGTGGATCTACATGATCTCATACATGTAAACTGATACACTCTGGTATTAGCTCCTAAAACTGAACATGAGGGGCACTTGGGTGGCTCAGTTGTTAATGTGTCTGTCTTAGACTCAGGTTATGATCCTAGCATCTTGGGACTGAGCCCCATGTTGGGCTCCCTGCTCTGCGGGAGGCCTGCTTCTCCCCCTCTTACTCCCCCTGCTTGTGTTCCCTTTCTCGTTGTGTCTCTCTCTCTCTTTTTCAAATAAATATATAAAATCTTTAAAAAAATAAAGATTTACATGATGAGTCACTCATTCTCACTGATGACTGGTAGTAGCAGAATTGGAAATTAAGACTATCAGTTGTGTAACAAACTTTAAAGAATTTTTCCTTTAATACCCACACTCTTACATAGAAGTGTATTTTATGCTTTTATATATTTTTTTATTTGTGAGTTTTGGGAAGATATTGTTATTTCTCTCAGAGTTGTTTAACTTTCCTTTTGCATACTGGAATTAAATATCTAAGTTCTTGGTCTAGGTAAATTCACTGAATCAATTATAAGCTTATCCTAGTACAGAGTCAGTTGCTAAATAAGTACTGAATACAAAATCTCACCAATGTTGAAATCTTTATTTGAAGAGTGGATGACATAGAAACTGGTTAATGTTTTATTTCAAGTTTATATTTTCCAATGTATATGTTTATATGTATATGTATAAACATATATGTATATGTTTATAAGTTTTATATTTTGTGTTTTATAAGTTTTATATACTTAAAATAGATAGCAATTACCTTTTATTTAAAAAATCTGTTTCATTTTTGATACTTCAAACTATTTTAAACTACCATTTTCTCTGATTGTACTTTCATTTAGTCAACAACATTCACTATGCCATTTAGAATTAGAGCAAGCAGCAAGTATAATAATGTGATCTATGAAAGGCATTCACAACCATAATTTTATAATATGGACTGAAGTTTTTCAGAAATGTCCTGCACACACAATGAAGAATAAGAATGACACAAAAGAAAAAAATGCTTCCTTAGGAGAGGTTGAAGATGACTCAATTTTACCACCTATTATAGGTATGTACTGAATACTTATACAATTTTTTAAATGGAATTATCCATTCTGTCCCATTTCAATACAGAATTTTAAAACTTTATGTTGTGTTTTGTTAGGTCCTTTAATTTTGCTCACCTTTTATTTTTTTTCTTTTTCTTCTTCTTTTTTTTTTTTTTTTTGAAATCAAACTCATTTTCTTTATTATAGCTAATATAACTCTTGACTTTCAGAAAGTCATGTGATTTGATTATTTGAGTAATTCACGTTTTTGGATGACTTTTTGCCAGTACAGATCTCTTGGAATTAAGGATATCTGCTCCACATGGCTGCAGTTTATTTGTCCTTGTGAAGTCAAAATTTCTCAGTGCAATTCTAACGATGATTTGAGGTCTGTCAGAGACAGTCCTACGACCCACAGTTTGGGCAAAGAGCTATTACCAGCATTAGACTTTTGGGAAATGGGAAAACCATCTAATTTTTGGTCGTTCAGCCTGAAGTAAGCCAGAAATATGTGTAAAGTGCATTTCTCTAAGAGGCCTTGTGGTTGAAGATCATGGTGGCTTTTGTTTTCAAGATGAAGACTATGAGTCATTTCAAGGAAATTGGCACTGCTGTGGAAAAAGCTGTTACTATTTTTCAGAAGAAGAGAAATGTTGGGAGGAGAGTAAGAAGTCATGTGAAGATATGAATTCTAATCTCATGAAGATTGATAATAAAGCAGAGCAGGTATGTCTGCTTTATTAAACTTGATAAGTGCTTTATGAGAAGTCCTATGTCTTGAGTTAGGATCATTGTTTCGACTTTCCTCCCGTATTATTTGGCCTCTTTGTTTTGAAGCACTTGTTAATCAGTGTAGATTTCTCTAAAGAGGAGATGAAGGTGTAACATGGACCTAGAAGAACCCCTGTTTTATTTACTTATTTTTTTAAGTAGGCTGCAGCCCAGCCTGGAGCCCACATGAGGCTTTAACTCATGACCCTGAGATCAAGACCCGAGATGATATCAAGGGTCAGGTACTTAAGCAACCAAGCGACCTATGCACCCCAAGATCCGTTGTTTGAAAAATGAACAGGAGAGCCATTTTACTGTTTGTCTTTTTATTGTATGTGTTACATCTTCACATTTTAGTATACATTAGAGAGTTAGTTTTTAGCTTCTCAGGGCTACTACAGGGCAACAGAAAAACTACCTTCAATGGTGTGAGCAATGTAAAGTGATAATTCTCATTATCTGAGATCTGTTGTTCCTTCTTAGTATTTGGAAGGAGTCACACTTGTAAGGGAAGATTAGTCTCTCAGTTTCATGTGTGGCCATGGGAAAAAAGATGAAAAATAGAGACTGAATATACTGGAAAGATTCTTTAAAAATAAACTTTTATTTTATTTTTTTTCCATTTTATTTCTTTTCAGTGTTCCAGAATTCATTGTCTATGCACCACCCCCAGTACTCCATGCAATACGTGTCTTCCATAATACCCACCACCAGGCTCACCTACGCACCCACACCCCCCAAAAAAAGCCCTCAGTTTGTTTCTCAGAGTCCACAGTCTCTCATGGTTTGTCTCCTCCTCCGATTTCCCCCAACTCACTTCTCCTCTCCATCTCCCTATGTCCTCCATTTTATTCCTTAGGCTCCACAAGTAATTGAAACATATGATAATTGGCTCTCTCTGCTTGACTTATTTTACTTTTAATCCAGAATGGCAGAGGAAACATCTCTTCTCTAGTAGAGACAACCTAGATCAAATTTGCCATTTCTTATAAAATTTAGGACTACAAAGTCAATTGAATGGATCTGTAGATTTCCTTCTAATAATTACATTTAGGCACCAAATTCCAGTTACACTGTTTAGTCTTAGCAATGTTACTTCTAATAGTATCTTGTGAAGGATGAGTGAAAAGCCCTATGTTTGAAAAACGGCAACATTACTCAGGGGTGCCTGCCTGGCTCAGTCAGTGGGGCATGTGACTCTTGATCTCAAGAGTTGTGAGTTCAAGCTCCATGTTGGGTGTAGAGGTTACCTAAAATAATAATAATAACAATGGCAATAATAATAATAATAATGATAGTAATAGTATAATGATTAAATAAATAAAATAAAAAGCCCTATGTTTTCTTGTTTATAAAATTCTTATTAAAATAAAAATATGAATAAATCACTTTTACCTATAAGAAACAGATGAACTAAGAAATCATATTAAGGAGTCATATTTTAAAAATCCAGCTACATCTTATTAATACCTTGATTCATTTAAACATCAGTGGTTTTCAGTCTGTTCTGAAATGATTTGTTTTCTTTTCTCAGAAATTTACTTTGTCATCTTACTCTCCCTGTAATCTGTAATTTCCAATTCAGTGTTCTTCAGTTTTAGTCCTACCATTGAAGTTTCTAGGCTTCAAAGTTTCAGCGAAACTTCTTATTCTTGTTGCCCCTGTATCTCCGTGAACTATTCTAGAGCCCTTGAAATTCCTTGTGACTTTCGTCGTGGGAAAAGCAAAGCTCTGTTGCATAGTCTATAATCTGATAACCTTGTTGTCAGGACCTACCCTGGAATGCTGATGCACTGTAGAAACCAGAGACAGACTTTGCTGCAGAGCAGCATTGCTCTGACAGTAATGGTTTCGGATTTTAGTCTTTTGCTATTTTCCAAAGCCTAGAAGTATAATGAAAGCTGTGCCTTAAATTCAATGATGCAGAAAAATGAGATTGGCTTTTATACAAGTAGTTATACCTGTAAATCTAACAAAAATATGTGAGTGAAACGATCAATGAACATTTAATTTTGGTGTTTCTTCAGAGACCTAGAAATGATAAAGTATATTTTATGTAATACTCATCCATCTTCCCTACTCTAAAAGATATACTACTGAGATTTTTTCTTATACAATTTAATTATAGTGAAAAAAATATTGAAGTCTGTGTGTGAGAGAGAGAGAGAGAGAAGAGAGAGAGGAGAGAGAAAGAAGAGTGGGAGAAAGACAGAGGGAGAAGATTTGAGAGAGAGAGAGATGGAGGGAGGTAATAAATACATTGCTTTTAGGAAAGAACATTTATTTGTTGCTTTACATTTACCGTTTTAAAATAATTTTTACTTTTTATTAACATGTAATGTATTATTAGCCCCATGAGTATACAGGTCTGTGAATCGCCAGGTTTACACACTTCACAGCACTCACCCTAGTACATACCTTCCCCAAAGTCCATAACCCAACCACCTCCCTACCCCCCCCACCAGCAATCCTCAGTTTGTTTTGTGAGATTAAGTCTCTTATGGTTTGTCTCCCTCCTGATCCCATCTTGTTTCATTTATTCCATAAGGGAACATTTGAAGTGAATAAAATATGATACAGTGTGGATAAGCTTCATCCATTCTCTAGATGATGGGAATTTGGGTTGTTTTTAGCTCTTGTTGTTATGAATAGTCCTTCATGAAACATTCTAAGACATGTCTCCCATGTACCTTCGCTCTCTCTCTCTCTCTCTCTTTTTTTTTTTTTATGATAAATCATCCTATGAGTGGAATCATTGGTCAGTAGGATTTGTACAAGTTCAATTTCATATGCGAATTCCAGATCATTTTTCAATATGATTTTGTTTCAATATGATTTTAACAACAGTTTTAAAGATCTTTGATCTTTACTATACCACAATCTTGGTGTTGTTATTTTTACTTTCTTCCAATTGAATAGTTGTAAAATATCTCCTGATCTATAGTGAGCTTGGCTCTTTTCTATTTATTGGCTATATGCTATATTTATTTGAAATGTGTTTCTATGTTTTGTCCATTTCTTTCTTACTGGATAATTTTATTTTGATATTGCTTGATAGAAATATGTGTTTGTTCTTTAAGATACTGCAGATGTCTCCAGATTTGAAGCTTGTATTTTCATATTCTTTAAGGTAGAGAGAAGTTCTAGGTTTAGTGCAATCCTATTTACCTATCTACTTTATCTTATGTGAAGTTTGTTTTTAAATCCATCATGTCCCTTTCTGGATATCTTTCATTCAGTCTTAAAGAGTTGAGTGATTTGTTCATTAAATCATTCCGTATCCATTTCTTCTGTGCACATGGAGAAATTAGTCTGCCTTCTCCATTTATCAGAGTAGCATTGGAAGATAAATGTGCCCGGTATTTTACGAGTCCTCTGTGGGTGATGTATTTTCAGTGATGTTATGAATAATACCTAATTCTCCTTTCCCACAGAACTTCATTCAAACAAAAATAAGATACAATTACTGGATAGGATTATATAAAGTAGGAGCTAAGCATCCCTGGAAGTGGCTGGATGGCACACCCCTATCTCAGACGGTGTAAGTTTTCATGTCACTGTTTCCCATTCCCTCTCCTGCTCAGGAACTGCCTGGTAGATTATAGGTCAAGAAGAGGAGAGGATCCTTTGGGATTTAGGGAATATCTTGAATTCCATGTGATCTCACTTCTCAGCTAGGCAACCAAATGCAAATCTCAGGCCTCCAATAGACCAAAAGAGCATTATTTATTCCCATGTTCCTCAATGGAGGGTCCTTCCAAACATGGTAAAGAGACATTTTGCTTTTGTATCTTTCTCTTGTATGTTCTGTGATACTAGCATGTTCACTAGTTTGGGTGCAGGAAATGGTAAAAGTATAATGAGGAAAGAAAAGTCGTATCTAAACCCAGCTCTCTCTGTGAGTGCAACTTGTACCTATTTAGTTGGTGTCATTCAAGAACTAAAAAGAAAAAAGCTTTTTCCACTAAGTGACTTGGTAATCTTGCATCTCTAATGTGGTCCTTTAGACATTGGGTTATTTAACATGTTTATTGATTGCCTGTAATATGTCAGGCACTGCTCTAGGTATTAAAACTACATTGATAAAGAGAACAGGCCACAGTATCCTCCCCTTACGGATATTACAGTCTAATGCAGGCATGATAGTGCTGGTGGGGATGAATGAGGACCAAACAAATAGGCTGAGTAAATGATGTGGCACATTAGAAGAAGATAAGTGCTCTGGAGTGTTGTGAAGTCTCTTATTCTTTTTGCTATATGGCAGTGTCTTTTGTGTATGACGGTAAAAGAAAGAGATTTCACTGTTTTAAATGGGATGTCAGAGACAATCTCCTGGAGAAATGTTTGTACAGTACCTTGAATGAACCAGCCATTTGGATTACCTGATGGGACAGCTCCCTAATAGTAGACACAGCTGGTGTAAAGACCTTGAAGTAGGAGTGTATTTAACATGCTTGAGGAAATAGCAAGAGGGCCTGCATCGTAGAACAAGGTGAACAAGGGGTAGGGGGAGATGTAGGTTAGAGACTTAATGACAGTGGGAGTGTGTAGGACATCAGAAAAGTGTAAGAACTTGGATTTTTTCATGAAGGCATGAGAAGCTATTAGAGGGTTTTGAGCAGAGGAGGGACAAAAACAGGCTTCTTGTTCTAGGGTGCCTCTGGACACTCTGTTGAGATTACTTGGTGTGCGTTCTTTTGGGGGAGGGAGCAGAGAGGCTAAAGGAGGATGCGGAAGGCTGCTGAAGAGTCTGTTGCTGTCATCCCGCTGAGATGTTGTGACTTAATGATGGTTGGCAGGGTTGACGCTGGTGTAACGTGGCCAGATTCCACACTTCTTTCAAAGATGTGTGAAAGAGAGACAAATCAGGGATGGCTCCAGGGTTTTTGGTCCAGAAGTTGTAAGAGTGATGCTGCTATTAATGTTACTAGAGCATAATTGGAATTCAGTGTTAGATACAATTTGAATGACTCTCTTCAACATTTAGCTATGTCTACAGGTGTCACACGCATTGTGATACATGATCATGAAGCTCACATGAGAGGTCAGTGCAGGGAATGCAGATGTTGTACACAGCAGTGCACAGTGAAATAAGTAAGAGGGTGGAAGTGATTCTCAGGAAATCTAAGGTCCTTGGACACCCGAGTGTTTAAGATAATGATAAGATAACGGGGAGATAAGGATAACCAGAAAATATCATTGAGAAAAGTTCTTCGAGATACAAAAGTAAAACCATGAAGGGACAGGTAGGGTGATGGAATCCTTATAAAGGAAGTACTACTGAAGTAATAGAATTAAAAATGTTGGTGAGTTCTCGCTGATAAATTTTACTACTTGCAATTGTTCTTATCAGTTACATTCATGGTCATTTGAAGGGAAATTAATACTAAGTAACATTTTTTTTACTCTATGCTGTAGCCTAGTCCCCAAATTTAAAATCCAGGTACCTTATTCTCATAGTCCATTTCACAATATTTGAAATTTTGTTTGGTGTGGAAAACAGTAAGCTGAGTCGGGAAAAGTGCACTCTGTTTTAACTGCATATAAGCACCCTCTGTGATTCAAGTGAGGCTAGCATTTAAAATGCATACTCTGTGCACATTAATCTGAATCATAGGAAACTGGAATATTTTTATATGTAGTTACAGTATGTCACATAATGAATTTATTACATTTGGTCACTTTCCAGGAGTTTCAGGAGTTTTAGAAGAATTTTTCAAGTGTACCTATCTAAGTTATGTATACATCCCAATCTATACTAGTCTTTCTACTTCCCTATCTCCAGCTGTCCACTGACTTTTCCATTAGTTTTAGATACAATTACACTTCATAATCTTACAGCTATATGTCTGTTATACGATTTGTATGTCTACTGAAATCATTGCACCTATGTTGTAAATTTGTGATAAATTTTGCCTGACAAATGACTTTCTAAAATAAATATATTCTCTGATGCAGGAATTTCCAGCAAAATTTATTGGATATAAAATGTGGACACCTCAAGCCATCCACTATTTCTACTGCTGATTGTCAAAAACACTTTCATTACATTTGTGAAAAGCTGTTCACTGGCCCTTGTTATTAAAAGAATTACTGTCATCAAAATTTTAATATTTTCTTTCTTTAACAGCTATTAGGGAATAAACTTAGGGTATTCACTCAAATTGGTTTACTATGCATGATTTATTAAGGGTAATGATCTTTCAAACATTCCTCAGCAAGGTTAAAGCACTAAAATTTATAAATAGGAAAATTATACATCCAAAAAATAAGTTTATTGTTTAGAAATTTCAAGAACGAATCCATCAGAGAATGTGAAACAAATTCATTTTGATTGAGTGTAAGATTTTACATTTAAAAATAATTAAACGATCCTGATATAGTTAATTAATATATTCACATTGTTCAAAATATAAGAGATACATAATGATGAACAAATTATCTTAACCTATCTTGTTCCTTATTCACCTAGTTCTCTTCTTTTAGGCAAACATGTAAAATATAGTATTCTGAAAATATTCCTAGGGAAGTACTGCCATATGCATGCTATCTGCTAAAAAAAAAATGTTACATAACTACAATAGTATTGCTTTTTACATTTTTGTTTAAAAATATATCGTGCAGTTTGTTCCATGTCAGTACATAGGAGCTACATCAGTGTTTGTAAGTAAATGCAAATGTTTCACTAAATAGATACCAAAAATTTATCTACAAGTTTTATTTCCAATGGATATTTAGGTGTGTCCGAGAGTTTTACAGTGGTAGAAAAATGCTAGAATGAATAGTACTTAACACAGTATCATTTGCCATATATATATGGCAATATATAAAAATATTTAGCATATATTTATATATGTGGTAAGTATCTGGCAGTGAAATCTCTATATCAAAAGATGTGTACATTAAATTTTAATAAGCATGTAATATTTCAGTAGAGCTTGTACACCTATCATCTCCACACAGCAGTATTCAAGGGTTCCTGCTTCCTCACTTCTTTATCACCATGTGTCATCAATCTGTTTGATTTTGCCAATAAAATATTCACCAGTATAATAGGGGTTATCTTGTATCATTTTAAATGTACAATTTCCTATTATGTGTGAGGCCAGCATCTCTTTCTGGTATTTCTTTAATTTAAACTATCTGTCCGTGTCTTTGTAGATTGATACCCCAAACACAATTTGAGCCAAGAAACCAGACACAAAATAGTTTATCCAATATAATTCCCCTATTTATGAGATTCAACCCAAATAAATCTAATCTCTGTGATTAGAAATTAGGACAGAAATTCCTGCCGTGTGGATTTATTCCTAAAAGGAACAATAATAGAGAATGAATACTATTTGCTATGGTGCAGTGTTCTTCTTGGAAAGAAACATGGTCCAAGGGACAATTCTCAGGTGCTGATAATAATCGTGCAATAATCTGGGTGCTGGTTGTGTGGGCGGTATATTTATTCCTTCTCCTGCCATGACAAGTACCATAACCTGGGTGTCTTTGAACAATATACATACATTTTTTCCCATAGTTGTGCAGGCTAGCAATTTTAAGTGAAGTTGTTAGGACAAAGTTTCATTTGAGACTATTTTACTTGTTTGATATTTATTTATTTACTTATTATGTTAGTCACCATACAGTGCTCCCTTTGTCTTTGATGTAGTGTTCCATGATTCATTATTTGCGTATAATGCCCAGTGCTCATTGCAATATGTGCCTTCCTCCTTCCTTGTCTCTTCCCAGTTTCTGTCCGTTGTGGGCAATTCTTTTGTTCCTCGTTCATCTCTGTATCACTTCAATCTTTGCTTCTGTTATCACATGGCATTCTTCTTCTGTGTCCCTGTTAAAATACCCATCTTTTTATAAGGAGAGTCTTAGGCCTCTTCATAAGGACCTCATTTTAACTTGATTACATCTGTGAAGACCTTATTTCCAAATAAGGTCATATTCACAGGTAATAGGAATTATAATTTCAGCATATTTTTTATACCCTTGTTTCTTGTGGGTTTGGTGTCATTTCTAAATGATACTTCTAAAAAACCATAACAGAGTTGCCAATGCAGAGTTTTAAGGTTTTGGGTTTTATGTTTATGTCTTTAATACATAATATGTCTTATACAAATATGTAATTTGTATGTCTTTAATACATATAAAAATTAGCTCAAATTTTTGTGATTAGATTAAGATAGGGTCCAATTTCACTATGCTGCACATGGTATCCAGTTTTTCCCACACCATTTATTGAAGAGACTTTCATTTTTCCGATGACTTTTCTTGGCTTCTTTGTCAATATTATTTGTCCTTATGTACATAGGTTTATTTCTGGGCTCTGGGTTCTGTTCCATTTTTCTATTACTATGCCAGTACTATGCTGTTTTGATTACTATAGCTTTATAGTATAGTTTAAAATCAGGAATTGGGATACCTTTAATTTTGTTCTCATTCTTGATTGTTTTGTATATTTTAAGGTTTTGTGGTTTCAAGTAAATTTTAGAATTGCCTTCTTTATTTATGTGACTAATGCTGTTGGAATTTTGATAGGCATTGCCTTGAACTTGTAGATGGCTTTTGTTTTTGTTGTATGTTCCTTTGTAACACAAAAAGACCCACTATTAGGCTATGGTGGATTTTTTAGCAAAAATTTTACAGCCAGGAAGGAATGAGAAGATATATTCAACATGATGACAGAGAAAATGCCAAACAAGAACTATCTATCTGGCTAATGTATTCTTCAGAAATGAAAGAGGGACATACTTTCCTATACAAACAAAAGCTAAGGGAGTTTATCAACACTAGATCTGACTTACAAAGAAATCAGACAGAAGGTCAGTAAAAAAGTAGAGATCCTGAACAAGACTTTAGACCAATTATACCTCACAGATATATAGAGAATACTCTAACCACAAGAGCATACACATTTTTCTCAATTAAACATAGAACTTTCTCCAAGATAACAAATAGACTCTCAAAGGAATATCTGTAGTCAAAACAATCTTCAAAAAGGAGAACACAGTTGAAGGCCTTCACTTCCTTATTTGAAAACCTCTATCAATGATGCAATTCTAAAAATACAGTCATTCCTGAATTTATGATGGTTATGCCCAATAAAGTCATGGGAAGGTGAAAATATTACAAGCTGAAAATATAGTTAATACATCGAACCACCTGAAATCAACACTTAGAGTAGCCTACCTCACACATGCTTAGAACACTTACAGTAGCCTGTAGTTAGGCAAAAGCATCTAAGACAAAGCCTCTATTAGAATAAAATATGTCATGTAATTTATTAAATATTGTATTGAATGTGAAAAGTAAGAGTAGAATGGTTGTACAGGTACTGAATAGTTGTAAGTGCATTGTTTGTTTACCTTTGTGATCACATGACTTCCTGGGAGGTGTGCCTCCCTGCCACTGCCCAGCATTATGAGAGTGCAGCACCATATATTGTTAGCCTGGGAAAAGGTCAAAATTCAAAACTCAGAGTGTGGTTTCTACTGAATGCATATCATTTTTTCACCACCGTAAAGTAAAAAATCACAAGCCGACCCATCATAGGTCCATTGATTTTAAGTTTGGTTCTCTCTGTAGGATGGCGCTGGCATAAAGACAGACATACAGGCCAATGGAATAGAATAGAGGGCCCAGAAATAAACATTTGCATATATGATCAAGTGATTTTTAACAAGAGCGCCAAGAACATTTGATAGCCAAAAGGACAGTTTTGTCATCAAGTAGTGCTATAAAAATGTGTTATTCACATGCAGAAAAAAAAAAAAAGAAAGAAAGAAAGAAAGGAGAAAAAAATATATTTGACCCTTACCTTCTACCATATACAAAATGAACTTAAAATAGATCAGAGCACTAAATGTAAGACATGCCATTATAAAAATCTTAGGAAAAAACAGTAGAAAATTTTTGTGACAGTGGATTTGGCAATGATTTCTTGTACATGACACCAAAACATAGACAAGAAGAGTTAAAACAAATTAACTGGATTTGCCTGGCGCGGTGGCGCGCGCCTGTAGTCCCAGCTACTCGGGAGGCTGAGGCAGGAGGATCGCTTGAGCCCAGGAGTTCTGGGCTGTAGTGCGCTATGCCGATCGGGTGTCCGCACTAAGTTCGGCATCAATATGGTGACCTCCCGGGAGCGGGGGACCACCAGGTTTCCTAAGGAGGGGTGAACCTGCCCAGGTCGGAAACGGAGCTGGTCAAATTAATTGGATTACACTGAAACTGAAGAATTCTTGCATTAAAAGATGCCATCAACAGAATGAAAAAACCTTACAGAATGAAGAAGTTGGCAGGTTAGATATCTGGTAAGGATTTGTATCCAGAATATACGGAGATTTCCAACAACTCAATAAACACATAGAAAATAACCTGATTAAAAAATGGACAGAGAATTTAGACAAACATTTCTAAAGGAAATATATCCAAATCCTCCACAGGGATATGAAAAGATACTCAACATCACAAATCATTGGAGAAATGAAACTCAAATACAGTAAGATGTCACCTCATACTAATTAAGATGGCTTCAGTGAAACAAAGGAATAAACAAAACCAAACCAAAACAAAAACCCCTACAAGAGATGAGGTGGAGCAAGGGCAAATTGCAAGAAGGTCATCAGAAGGTACAAACTTTCATTTATAAGACAAATGAGTACTAGAAACATAATGTACAACATGATGGTTTTAGTTAACTCTGCCATATGGTGTATTTGAAAGCTGTTAAGAGAGTATATCTGAACAATTAACCATCATCATGAAAAAAAAAAAAAAAAACAACCCATATTCGAACACCTGAGAGGTGAAGTCAGTTAAACATCTGACTCTTGGTTTTGGCTCAGGTCACCATCTCAGGGTCATGAACTTGAGCCCCTCATCAGACTCTATGCTCACCACAAAGTCTGCTTGGGTTTCTGTATCTTCCTCTCCCTCTGCCCATACCTCCCTGGGCATACCCACTCTCTCTCTCACAAATAAATAAATCTTTAAAAAAATCCATATTTTAATTTTTTCTTTTTTTTGGATATCTATATGAGATGATGGATGTTATCAAACCTTACTGTGGTAATCATTTCACAATATGTGTAATGAAATTATTTTGTATGTCTTAAGCTTATAAACTTAAACTCAATTATATCTTAATACAACTAGAAACTCAAATGGTGAATTATGAATGTTATGTTGCTGCTATCAATGTCAATTTTCTGATTTTATATCATATGTATTTTTATGTAAGTTGTTATGAAATATCTGAAAAGTTATACAAGATGCTATTTTTTTTAAATTTATTTATTTATTTTTTTAAAAAAATTTTTTATTTTTTATAAACATATATTTTTATCCCCAGGGGTACAGGTCTGTGAATCACTAGGTTTACACACTTCACAGCACTCACCAAATCACATACCCTCCCCAATGTCCATAATCCCACCCCCTTCTCCCAAACCCCCTCCCCCTGGCAACCCTCAGTTTGTTTTGTGAGATTAAGAGTCACTTATGGTTTGTCTCCCTCCCAATCCCATCTTGTTTCATTTATTCTTCTACCCACTTAAGCCTCCATGTTGCATCACCACTTCCTCATATCAGGGAGATCATATGATAGTTGTCTTTCTCTGCTTGACTTATTTCGCTAAGCATGATACGCTCTAGTTCCATCCATGTTGTTGCAAAAGGCAAGATTTCATTTCTTTTGATGGCTGCATAGTATTCCATTGTGTATATATACCACATCTTCTTGATCCATTCATCTGTTGATGGACATCTAGGTTCTTTCCATAGTTTGGCTATTGTGGACATTGCTGCTATAAACATTCGGGTGCATGTGTCCCTTTGGATCACTACATTTGTATCTTTAGGGTAAATACCCAATAGTGCAATTGCTGGGTCATAGGGCAGTTCTATTTTCAACATTTTGAGGAACCTCCATGCTGTTTTCCAGAGTGGCTGCACCAGCTTGCATTCCCACCAACAGTGTAGGAGGGTTCCCCTTTCTCCGCATCCTCGCCAGCATCTGTCATTTCCTGACTTGTTGATTTTAGCCATTCTGACTGGTGTGAGGTGATATCTCATTGTGGTTTTGATTTGTATTTCCCTGATGCCGAGTGATATGGAGCACTTTTTCATGTGTCTGTTCGCCATCTGGATGTCTTCTTTGCAGAAATGTCTGTTCATGTCTTCTTCCCATTTCTTGATTGGATTATTTGTTCTTTGGGTGTTGAGTTTGCTAAGCTCTTTATAGATCTGGACATTAGTCCTTTATCTGATATGTCGTTTGCAAATATCTTCTCCCATTCTGTCAGTTGTCTTTTGATTTTGTTAACTGTTTCCTTTGCTGTGCAAAAGCTTTTGATCTTGATGAAATCCCAGTAGTTCATTTTTTCCCTTGCTTCCCTTGCCTTTTGCGTTGTTCCTAGGAAGATGTTGCTGCGGCAGAGGTCGAAGAGGTTGCTGCCCGTGTTCTCCTCAAGGATTTTGATGGATTCCTTTCGTACATTGAGGTCCTTCATCCATTTTGAGTCTATTTTTGTGTGTGGTGTAAGGAAATGGTCCAATTTCATTTTTCTGCATGTGGCTGTCCAATTTTCCCAGCACCATTTATTGAAAAGGCTGTCTTTTTTCCATTGGACATTCTTTCCTGCTTTGTCGAAGATTAGTTGACCATAGATTTGAGGGTCTATTTCTGGGCTCTCTATTCTGTTCCATTGATCTATGTGTCTGTTTTTGTGCCAGTACCATGCTGTCTTGATGATGACAGCTTTGTAATAGAGCTTGAAGTCCGGAATTGTGATGCCACCAACGTTGGCTTTCTTTTTCAATATCCCTTTGGCTATTCGAAGTCTTTTCTGGTTCCATATAAATTTTAGAATTATTTGTTCCATTTCTTTGAAAAAGATGGATGGTACTTTGATAGGAATTGCATTAAATGTGTAGATTGCTTTAGGTAGCATAGACATTTTCACAATATTTATTCTTCCAATCCAGGAGCATGGAACATTTTTCCATTTCTTTGTGTCTTCCTCAATTTCTTTCATGAGTACTTTATAGTTTTCTGAGTATAGATTCTGTGTCTCTTTGGTTAGGTTTATTCCTAGGTATCTTATGGTTTTGGATGCAATTGTAAATTTTCTGATTTTATATCATATGTATTTTTATGTAAGTTGTTATGAAATATCTGAAAAGTTATACAAGATGCTATTTTTGTGGAAACTTGGTGTTGTACCTGAGATCTCTGTATATTTTTGTAAGTTTTTGTCAGTCTGTAATTATTTCCATACAAAATGGAAAAAAATTGAGGAAGATATTTGTAGTGGTTATAACAAAAACAGTAATAAAATGATGGCATTAAGAATATATATTTTTCATTCAAAACTTGTTCATTGGAATAAGAAAAAGGTAACCTAAATGTTAGAAAATTCTGATTGTATGAATAGTCAGTTTCACTCATTGCCACAGAGATGTTCACTGCATTATTGACAGTGAAAAATGAGAAATACTTGAGATATCTCAGAATAAAGAAATAGATGAGTGAGGTGTAATATGTTTCATACAATGGAATTCTAGGTTAAAGTTAAAATAAAGTTCCAGATCCACTTGTGTCTCTATTGGGAAAAGGTGGAAGACCTAGTGCAGAATAACATAGCATTGTAGATCGTACACTGTAATAGCTCCATTTAGTTATACTTTCCTTCGTATATTCATTCATGATTATGTCATGTACATAAATCAATATACAGTAGTAGATATGTAATCATACAAAATATGAAAGTTGCCAATATGTAGTCAAATACAAAATTACAGACAAAAATACATAAATTCAAGTTTGGGTTGTGTCCCTAAAAAGGGAAGGAATACAAAGTCCTTCCCACTATCTCTGGATCTAAAGCACATAGAATACTAGACTTCTATTGAAAAAAAAAAACAAAAGAAAGAAAGAAAAAGAAAAATTTGTCAAAACATTTTTGAGAAAGGACAAAGTAGGAGAATTCACTGTGTATATAAAGACACAATAATCAAGATGTTGGTGAAAGAAAATAGATATTCAGATAAATGGAACACGATAAAGAGTTTAGAAAGAGATTCACATGTAAATGGTCAATTGATTTTTGACAAAAGCACCCTGTATTTCAATAGAAGAAAAAATGCTTTCAAAGAGTGATGTTGAACCTCTTTGACCTGAGCTGCAACAACTTCTTCCTAGAAACATTGCCAAAGGCAAGGCAAGCAAACGCAAAAATGAACTATTGGGACTTCATTAAGATCACAACTTTTGTACAGCAAAGGAAACAGTCAACAAAACCAAAAGACAACTGACAGAATCGGAGAAGATATTTGCAAATGACATATCAGATAAAGGGCTAGTATCCAAAATCTTCAAAGAACTTATCAAACTCAACACCCAAAGAACAAATAATCTAATCAAGAAATGGGCAGAGGGCATGAAGAGACATTTCTACAAAGAAAACATCCAAATGGCCAACAGACACATGAAAAAGTGCTCCACATCACTCAGCATCAGAAAAATACAAATCAAAACCACAGTGAGATACCACCTCACACCAGTTGGAATGGCAAAATTAACAAGTCCGGAAAGGACAGATTTTGGCAAGGATGTGGAGAAAGGGGTACCCTCCTACACTGTTGGTAGAAATGTAAGCTGGACAAGCCACTCTGGAAAACAGTATGGGAGGTTCCTCACAAGTTGAAAATAAAGCTATGCTACAATGCACTAATTTCAGTACTGGGTATTTACCCTAAAGATACAAATGTAGTGATCCGAGGGGCACGTGGACCTTAATGTTTATAGCAGCAATGTCCACAGTAGCCAAACTATGGAAAGAACCTAGGCGTCCATCAACAGATAAATGGATACAGAAGATGTGGCATATATATGCAATGGAATACTATGTAGCCACCCAAAACCCCTGAAATCTTGCCATTTGCAATGACGTGGATGGAACTAGAGGGTGCTATGCTAAGTGAAGTAAGTCAATCAGGGAAAGAAAACTGTCATATGATCTCTCTGATATGAGGAATTTGAGAGGAAGAATGGTGGTTTGTCGGGGGCAGGGAGGGAGGAGGGAAAAACAAAACAAGATGGGACCAGAGAAGGAGACAAATCATAAGAGACTCTTAATCTCAGGAAACAAACTGAGGGCTGCTGGGAGCTGAAGGGATAGAATGGCTGGGTGATGGACATTGAAGAGGGTGTGTGCTACGGTGAATGCTGTGAATTGTGTAAGAGTGATGGTTCACAGACCTGTACTCCTGAAACAAATAATACATTATATGTTGTTAAAAAAAAGAGCGATGCTGGAATAATTTATAGACATTTATATGCAAAAACTTTTAAAAAAGGTACTCAATCCCTACTTTGCACCACATACAAAAATTGACTTGAAGTGGAGTCTACAGGGAGGGTTAAGATGGTAGAATAGGGCAATCTTAATTTTGCCTCTCCAAATCATTCTGAACACCCCCCCCCCCCAATTGATCAGAGGTCTTAGAGGACAAAGCTGCATGTCTACAAGCAAAACCCATGATACATGGAGGTAGGAGCTGAGAAGAACTGATTTGGTGGGAGAAAGAGCCACAGTGCTGCAGAGTAGTGCAAGCTCTGATCACAGAAAGAGGAGTGAGAATTAGAGAGAGAGGAGAGAAAGAGAGAGAGATAGAAAATGGGAAAAATGGGAAAAAATGTGCAGGGGACTACATCAGAAAACTGTTCCCCAAAATTATTGACTTGAAAAACAAAAGGCTTAAATACCGCCAGTTTTTTGTAAACAGCAGAGTGCAGAGTCTGAAGATTCAGAGGTCAGCATCATTGTCAGGGTTCTGCCTGGTGGTGCTCCTGTGCTGAAGGAGGGCGACACCTGCGAGCAGGCAGCACAGTGTGAGGATCCCCTGGGTGGCATGGAGTGAGACAGTTCCTCTGCTTGGAGTGCTTTTAGATAGAGATGATATGGCTTCTCTGCAGGCAAATAATCCTGTGGCACCATTGGGCTAGCCCGTTTGCCAACACAGGAACAAAGCCAGTGAGGACAGCAAACCCTGGTGCCAGTTGCAGGTTGCAATTTACCATAAACTCTAAACCCCTGCACCATCATGTGACTGTTTCCTAGGACAGGCTGGCACCAGCTACATGCAGTGAGACCCTCCTCCAGAGGATCAGTGCAGCCTGTGCTTTGCCAGGGTCTCTGAAGTGTTGGGCTTTGAAACTCAGCCATGCCTGAGATAAACCACGGGAGTGCTACGTGGCCTGGCAGGCAGATAGCTTGGGCAAAGATAAGGTGAACACGGGGATCTGATAGAAGCTGGGGACACAGAGTGGCTATTGTTTTCTCCTCTGAGAGAGCTTCCTGAAGAGTGGTGGGCAGGAACTCCCTATTCCAGAAAGGAGAGCAAGGAAAGCTATTTTGTCCCCTAGCCCACAAGTAGCAATGCCTCAGTAAGAGAAAAACTGTGCCACCAAGTGAAGACTGGAGGTATTTACATGAAGCCCTGCCTGCAGGCAAGTCTCCCTAGGCAAGTCAGCTTGAAAATCAGAGCAGCAGTCTCCTGCCTCAGAAGGACAGCAGGAACCCTCCACAGACACCAAATCAGTCATAGAGTGCTGCAAAAATTCAGCTCTAGCATAAAGAGGATCTGGCTTTCTTTGGGTTTTTAATTTTTTTTTTTTTTTCGCACAGGGCAAGTTTTAAATTTTATTTATTCTATTTTATTTTTTCAAAGTACATTTTTTTTCCTTTTTTCCATCAAGCTTCTCTTAAAGCAGACCAAAAACACACCTAGGATCTAGTTTCCTTACTTTATTTATTTTAATCTTACCTTTTTTTTTTTTTTTTTTAACCTCCAAAGTGACGAGACAGAGGAATTTACCCCAAAAGAAATAGCAGGAAGAAATGACAGCCAAGGATCTAGTCAATACAGTTATAACAAGAATTTGAAACAATTATAAGGATAATAGCTGGGCTTGAAAAAAAAAAAAGCATAGAAGACGCTAGAGAATCCCTTAATGCAGATAAAAAAAGGAGTTAAAATCTAGTCAGGCTGAAATAAAAAATTCTATAGCCAAGATGCAAACCCAAATGGATGCCAAACAGCAAGGATGGATGAAACAGAGCAATCAGTGACATAAAAGTTAAAATTATGGAAAATAATGAAACTGGAAAGAAGAGGAAAACAAAGGTAATGGACCATAAAGGTAGAGTTAGTGACTTATTAAGAACTCAGTGGTTTATTAAAATGTAATAACACTCATATTGTAGGAGTCCCAGAAAATGAAGAGAAAGAAAATGAGCAGAAGGTTGACTTGAGCAAACTATCACTGAAAGTTTCTCTAATCTAGAGAAGGGCATGGACATCAAAATCCAAGTGCAGAGTACTCCCATTAAATTTAACAAAAACCAGCCATTGCCAAGGCATATCAGCCAAACTCACCAGATACAGAGATAAGGAGAGAATATTGGCAGCAAGGGGAAAAAAAGAAGTCCTTAACCTACAAGAGAAGACAGATCAGGTTTGTAGCACATCTGTCCTCAAAACAGATGAAAAAAAAAAGAAGATCCATCTATATGCTCCCTACAAAAGACTCATTTTATTTAATTTTTAAATATTTAAAAATTTTATAATAGATTTATTTATTTCAGGGTGAGAGAATGCACAAGAGTTGGGGGGAGGGGCAGGGGGAGAGGAAGACAAGCAGCCTTCCCACTAAGTGGGGAGCCTTATCCGGGGAAAGATCCCAGGACCCTGTAATCATGACCTGAGCCAAAACCAAGAGGTGGACACTTAACTGAGTAAGCCACCTAAGCGCCCCACAAGAGATTCATTTTAGAACTAAACAAACCTGCAGATTGAAAATGAGAAGATGGAGAACCATCTATCATGCTAACAGATGTCAAAAGAAAACCAGTGTACTTATATAAAAAATAGATTTTAAAAACAGACTGTAACAAGAGATGAAGAAGGACATTATATCATAATTAAGGGGTCTTTTCCTTAAGAAGATCCAACAATTGTAAATATTTATGCCCCCAACTTGGGAGCACAAAAATTTAAAAATAAATTAATAGCAAAATTAAAGAAACTGATAATAATATAATAATAACAGGGGACTTTAACATCCCACTTACATCAATGGACAGATTATATAAGCAGAAAATCCACAAGGAAACAATGGCTTTGAATGACACACATTGGACCAGATGGATTTAATATGCATATTGAGAACATTTTGTCCTAAAGTAGCAGAATGCACATTCTTTTTGAGTGCACATGGAACATTCTCCAGAATAGACCACATACTGTGTCATAAATTAGCCCTCAACAAGTACAAAAAGATTGATGTCATACCATGCATAGTTTTAGATGACACTCTATGAAACTTGAAGTCAATCACAAGAAAAAAAGTTTGGAAAACCACAAATACATGGAGTTTAAAGAACATCCTACTAAAGAATGAGTGGATCAAACGAGAAATTAGAGATGAAATAAAAGATACATGGAAACAAGTGAAAATGAAAACATGACATTCCAAAATCTTTAGGATGCAGCGAGGGCCGTCCTAAGAGGGAAGTATATTGCAATACAGAGGCCTACCTCAGGAAGCAAGAAAAATCTCAAATGGCAGGCTAACCTTACACCTAAAGGAGCTAGAAAAAGAACTGGAAGTAAAGCCTGAAGCTGGTAGGAGAAGGGAAATAATAAATATTAGAGCAAAAATAAATGAGAGAGAAACATAAAAATCAGTAGAACAGATAAAAAAAAGTAACAGCTGGTTCTTTGAGAGAATTAATAAAATTGATAAACCCCTAGCCAGACTTAACAAAAAGAAAAGAGAAAAGGACCCAAATAAACAAAATCATTAATGAAAGGGGAAAGATCTTAACCAATAACACAGAAGTATAAACAATTATGAGAGAATATTTTGAGGTGTCTGGGTGGCTCAGTGGGTTGAGGCCTCTGCCTTCTGCTCAGGTCATGATCCCGGGGTTCTGGGATCAAGCCCCACATCGGGCTCGCTGCTCAAGTGGGCAGCTTGCTTCCCCATCTCTCTCTGCCTGCCTCTCTGCTTATTTGTGATCTCTGTCTGTCAAATGGATAAATAAAATCTTTAAAGAGAGAATATTTTGAGCAACAAATTAGGCTATCTGAAAGAAATGGACAAAGTACTACAAACATACAAACTACCAAACCAGAAACAAGATGATAGACAAAATTAGAACAGATTCATAACTAATGAAGAAATTGAGTTGGTAATCAAAATCTCCCAAACAAACAGTATTTCAAGACTAAATGTCTTTCTAGGGAAATTCTACTGGACATTTAGAGAAGAGTTAATACCTATTCTTCTGAAATTGTTCCAAAAATTAGAAATGGAAAGAAACTTCCAAACTCATACTATGAGGTCCGCATTACCTTGATCCCCAAACCAAACAAAGACCCCAATAAAAACTATATTTAGAGATCAATATCTCTGATAGACATGGATGGAAAAATTCTCAATAAGATACTAGCTAATTGAATTCAACACTTCATTAAAAGAATTATTCACCACAATTAAGTAGGATTCATTTTTGGACTTCAGGACTGGTTCAATTTTCACAAAGCAATCAATTTGATACACCACATTAATAAAATAAAGGATAAGAATCATATAACCCTCTAAATAGATACAGAAAAAGCATTTGACAAAATACAGCATCCATTCTTAACAGGAACTCTCGAGAAAGTAGTGATAGATGGAACATACCTCAATATCATTAAGGTCATATATGAGAGATCCACAGCTAATATCATTTTCAATGGGGAAAAACTGAGAGCCCTTCCCCTATGGGCAGGAACAAGACCAAGTGTCCACTCTCACCATTACTGTTTAACATAGTACCGGAAGTCCTAGCTTCAGGATTCAGACAGCAAAAAGAAAGAAAAGGCATCCAAATCAGCAAAGAAGTCAAACATTCACTTTTTGCAGACAACAAGATGGAATCAACAACAAGATACTCTGTATGGAAAACCCAAAAGCCTGCACCAAAAAGTTGCTAGAACTGATACATGAGTTCAACAAATTGGATATAAAGTCAACATACAGGATATAAAATCAACATACAGAAATCCAGTGCAATTCTATACATTGATAACAAAACAGCAGGAAAAAAATCAATGAATTGATCCCAGTTACAATTACACCCCAAAACACAAATACCTAGGAATAAACCTAACCAAAGGTGCAAAAGATCTGTACTTTGAAAACTATAAAACACTTATGAAGGAAACTGAAGAGGACACAAGAAAATGGAAAAACATTTCGTGCTCATGGATTATAAGAACTAATACTGTTAAAATGTCTGTACTACCCAAATCAAAGTACACATTTGATGCATCCCTATCAAAACACCACCAGCCTTTTTCACAGAGCTAAAATAAGATAAATAATAAATAAAACCAACCAACCAAATAAATAAATAAATAATCCTAAATAAATAAATAAATAAATAATCCTAAATTTGAATGGAGACAGAAAAGATCAGGAATGGCTAAATCAATTCTGAAAAAGAAAAACAAAACTAAACCAAACTGGAGACACCACAAGTCTGGACTTCAAGCTGTTTTACAAAGCTGTAGTCATCAAGACCACATCAAGTATGACACTGGCACAAAACAGATATAGAGATCCATGGAACAGAATAAAAAACCAAGAAATGAACCCACAGCTCTATGGTCAATTAATCTTTGACAAATCAGGAAAGAGTATCCAGTGGAAAAAGACCATCTCTTTAACAAATGGTGTTGGGAAAACTAGACAGCAAACATGCAGAAGAATGAAACTTGACTACTTTCTCCTGCCATACACAAAAGGAAATTCAAAGGGGATGAAAGGCCTCAATGTGGGAGAGGAAACCATTAAAACTTTAGAGAGATCACGGGCAGCAACCTCTTTGACTTTGGCCACGGCAACTTCTTACTGTACATGTCACCAGAGGCAAGGGAAACAAAAGCAAAAACATATGATTGGGACTTCATGAAGAGAAGGAGCTTCCACACTGCAAAGGAAACAATCAACAACACTAAAAGGCAGTTTATGGAAGAGGAGAAGTTATTTGCAAATGCCATAGCTGATAAAGGGTTAGTATCCAAAATCTATAAAGAACAGAACTCTGAGAAAGAAACTGAGGGTTTGGAGGGGAGGCGGTTGGGAGGTTGCATGAACCTGGTGGTGGGTATTATGGAGGGCACATATTGCATGGAGCACTGGGTGTGGTGCATAAACAATGAATTCTGGAACGCTGAAAAGAAATAAAATAAATAAATAAAAATTTTTTAAAAAAGAACTTATTAAAATCCACACCAAAAACGAAATAATCCGGGCAAAAAATGGCCAGAGGGCATGAATAGACATTATTCCACAGAAGACATCCCAATGGCCAGCAGACACATGAAAAGATGCTCAACATCGCTCATCATTCAGGAAATACAAATCATAGCCATGGTGAGATACCACCTCACACCTGTCAGGATAGCTAAAATTAAAAATAAAAGAAAGAAAAAATAGGTGTTGCAAGAATGTGGGGAAGAGGAGCCCTCTTGCGCTGTTGGTTGGAATGCAAACTGGTGCAGCCATTCTGCAAAACATGATTGAGGTTTCCTCAAAAAGTTAAAAATAAAACTACCATACAACCTAGCAATTGCACTACTAGATATTTAAACAAGAATACAAAAATAGAGATTTGAAAGAATACATGCACCCCCATATTTACAACAGCATTACAACAATAGTGAAATTATGGAAGGAGCCCAAATATCCATTGACTCATGAATGGATTAAGAAAACCTCGTATACAGATACAAGTGAATATTACATGGCTATCAAAAGAATGAAATCTCGCCATTTGCAATGATGTGGATGGAGCTAGAGTGTATTATGGTAAGCAAAATAAGTCAGTCAGAGAAAGATAACACCATATGATTTCACTGATATGTTGAATTTAAGAAACAAAACAGATGAACATATGGGAATGGGGAGCTAGAGTGTATTATGGTAAGCAAAATAAGTCAGTCAGAGAAAGATAACACCATATGATTTCACTGATATGTTGAATTTAAGAAACAAAACAGATGAACATATGGGAATGGGGGAAAACAAACTAAAGAAGAAGAGAGAGAAACCAGGAGAGGCTCTAATGATAGAGACCAAAGTGAGGGTGGATGGGGAGATGGGTAAGGGATGGACTATGTCAGTGTTGGGTATTGAAAAGGGCATTTGTTGTGATGGGCGCTAGTTGTTGTATGTGCGTGATGAATCACTGAATATCACCTTGAAATCAGTATGGCACTGTACATTAACTAGCTAGAATTTTTTTAAAAAATTTTAAAAAATGGAATCTAGAATTCAATGTAAACTTAGAGCTTCTAGAAGACTGCATGGGGGAGAAATTTTCAACCTCAAGTCAATTAAACATTTCTTAGGAAAAAAACCTTCAGAAATCATGAATTAAAAAAATTATTATACTTTATCAAATTGGAACGTTCTGCTCTTCTAAACTTCCAAAATCTTCTAAAGATAATATTAAGAGAATGAAAGATAAGAAAAGAGACAAACTGTGGGTTGCTATAGGGGACGTGGGCCGGTGAAGGACGGATGAAGAGGTTATGGGGATTATGGAGGGCACCTGTGATGAGCCCTGGGCATTGGAGATAAGTGATAAATCACTCAAATCTATACCTGAATCTAAATAGAATAAGATAAAATAAAACTAATTAATTATTTGGTGCATTTAAAAAATGCACTATGAAAACATTTTTAAGAGCATGTGTTCTCAATTGAGGATAAAAACTATATTTCATATTTGTAATGCTAGGAACAAAGTGAAAGTTACTACTCATTTGTCAGAAACAATAAATCCAAATTTTCCTGCTTTCCCCTCCCAAAGAAAAAGAATAATAAGAAAACGAACAGCCAAATAAAAATAGGCAAAAATTTGAATCAACACTTTACCATAAAAGAAACAAACTGAGGGTTGCTAGAGGGAGGTGGGGAGGATAGGTGGCCGGGTGATGGACATTGGGGAGGGTATGTGCTATGGCAAATGCTGTGAATTGTATAAGACTGATGATTCACAGAACTGTAACAAGTAATACATTATATGTTAATAAAAAAAGAAAAAAGACACACGGTTGACAAAAAATGCATTGAAAGTATGGTTAGAATTTTTTTATTCATTAGGAAAATACTAAAAGCACATTTAATTATAGTACACTCTTACGAAAATGGCTTTAAAAACTACAGTACTAGATGTTGGAGAGATGCAAACAATGGGACTTTCATACACCGTGGATGGAAATGCAAAATGATAGATGCACCTTGCAAAAGCAGCTTGTAGTTTACCCGTGGATAAAGAAATTAAGACCCAGAAGTTTAAACTTGCTAGCGAGCACAGAGTTAACTCAAACTCGGATCTAATCCAAGATACCGTTTACTTTCCAGGATACCACGTTGTCCTTCTCTTGAAAAGTAAGGAATCAAATAGAAATGCATACACAATTTTTCTGAATAGTAATCGTTTTAATTACTTTGGGTACTGGATTCCAGACAAAATATGCATGATAGTGATCGAAGTTTTGCAGGGTTACTTCCTTAATTTGTATGAGTTACAGAAATAAACTATAGAGATACTTGCTTTTTAGTCTTTATCAGGAGCACCAATATTCTCTTACTCCACTGAACTGTGCCCATAACATGGCTGTCTCTACGTGAAAAGGAGAGGTGGAGGGACCGATGTACCACAATGTACAAGAATGTGCACCCAATACTCCAACGTCATATCAGTTAAAAACTGAAATGTGGGTACAGCCCATAAAAGAGCAAAGATACTCTGAAATGGGAGAGGAAGATTAGGACTTTCAAGAGTTTGGGTCTTCATAAGAAAAAATATTGCACTTGTCTTCTGCTGTTGTTCCTATTATCAAGTGGCCAGAGAAGTAATTTTCTTCTCACAAATAGAAGGCATGAGTCTGGAACAGTCAAAAGGAGCTATCTGCTTTGCAGCCAGGCTTGCACATTTTCCAGCCTTTAGCCCTTTCCATTCAATTTCCCTGAAACTGGAGCATATAAATGATGTAAAAAAATTCATAAATGCAGAGATAATAGAAAATATTGGTCCAAAACTAAGGTGGTATGTCTTTTCTTTCCTTATAGAAACTCATCCTTTGTACCCTAGGCTTTCCCAGAGAGTGACTTATAAAGAAGAGAGGCACGCAGTCAGAGAGCCTCTCTTTCTCTCTGCACAAAGTCCTTTTCTGAGCTTAAGTCCTTTGGAGGTGTGAGTGGAGTTGGTGTGTTAGTGTGCGTATGTGTGTGTGTTTGTGTACACATGTATATATGTATGTATGCATATGCCTATATACATATTTGTGCATCTTTTTCCTCTATACTTACAGGAGTGCAAATCCCTGTCTGTGGATATAGAAATTACTAGTTAGTATCTATTTTAGAACCTTACATTTTGGGGAAGGGTGGTGAGTTATCTTCCCATGTCCAGGTACTTTGGGTTCCTTTACGGGACAGTCCAATCCAAGTGAAATAGGACACCTGATTTCGAATGAAGTTCTGTAAAACAAGGAACACATTTTGTAAGAAACAGAATCTTTTTAAGTTTCTGAAATTAAGTAATAATCTTAACATTATTTTGTAATCGTGACTAACAAGAAGCATATAATTAATTTCATACTGATTCTATTTAAATCACCAAATAATAAATTTCAATTATTGATACTTTATTAAAAACAGAGGCATGATTGAGACATAAAATAAGGGTCTCTTAGTTTAACTATGTTTATTTCTTAATTTCCTTGCAGAACTCATTCCTGCAGCTCAAAGATGAGTTCTTAGCAAAGTCTGGTTTTTCCCTTAAAGTGCAGGTATGATAGCTCTAAGATTACTACCAATGTTGTTTTATATATTCATTCCATATGCACTGTGTTTATTTCTTACAAAATGGTCATCTTGAGGAAAGGGTCCTGATCCCATCAGATCAGGTGTTTGTATAGCTTGGTATACTTGCTAAGTATAAAATATCGATATTCATCTTGTACTTTAATTTTTACAAAGCATCTGCACATATATTATTTTACTTGATCTTCCTAAATATGTTGGAAAGAAAATACAGTCAGCTTTTTTGGAGGGGAGGGAG
Source organism: Mustela lutreola (assembly GCF_030435805.1). Classification (NCBI taxonomy): domain Eukaryota; kingdom Metazoa; phylum Chordata; class Mammalia; order Carnivora; family Mustelidae; genus Mustela; species Mustela lutreola. Next base: position 96,828,312 of record NC_081297.1, read on the forward strand.
GACACTCAGGATAGTTTATTTATTTGCTTGTTTGTTTATCTGAGTATAGTTGACACACCATTATTAATTTCAGGTGTAGAGTAAGCATAGTGGTTCAACTTTATAGGTTATTGTTCTGCTCACCACAAGTGCAGCTACAATGACCTACTTCCTGCCATTTTCAAGTGGGGAGACTGATGCTCTAATTCATTTAGTTACACAAAATAACATGTGAAAGAGAGTTAAATTCATGGTTTCTTTTTTTTTTTTTTAAGATTTTATTTATTTATTTGAGAGAGACACAGTGAAAGTGGAAACACAAGCAGGGGGTGTAGCAGGAAGGAGAGGGAGGAGCAGGCTTTCTGCTAAGCAGGGAGCCTGATGGAGGGCTCAATCCCAGGATGCTGGGATCATGACCTGAGCTTAATGCTTAATGACTTAGCCAGGCTAAGTCATTAGCATCACTTAATGCTAATGATGCTTAATGACTGAGCCACCCAGGCACCCTAAACTTATGGTTTCTGACTATACTTTCTGTTTCTCTATTCTGCTTTAATTTTCACCCTTAGTTTTTATTCCTTAGTTTTATGCCTACCCCTTTGAGAAAATGAGGAAGGCTTAGTCACTCTACCCTGAGATATGAGCATCTGAACATCAGCTGTGACACTTGACTTCAGGGTTTCTCCATATGGCTTTATTTGTCAGTGAAGATAAACTGAAGGAAAAATTAAGGCTTCTAAACCTGACACTCATACTTGGACTCTCTGTATACCCATGCAGCCCAAGTTAAGATTTCTTATGTTGAACGATGCGTCACCTGTGGGTAAAGCAATAGAGGATGACTAAATACATCTTTTACAATGTTCTGAAATTTCTGTAGGTCTATAGGAAGGCTGAAGGTAAACAAATTCAGTTAAAGTAGAGACACTCATAGGAAGAGCCAAAGTTCCACAGGCTAACCCTTCTCAATTCTTTTCCTGTGCTTCTGTATTAGTGCTGGATGGTATGAGTACAGTTACATAATATTTCTAAAAATGTGGTCACTTTCCATGTGTATTGTATAGTTCTCATCTAAAAAGATTATAAGGTATTTTCTCACCTCAATGTGATTATTAATTTATGCTGAACAGATTTCACATTCACTCCATTATCTGGCTACATTCACTATATTTTTATATAAATTCTTTACCTTGTCTGTAAACAAATTAGGATTTTAAAAATTAATTGTATTAACAATAACAACAGAAAAATTTCAGTTTTCTTTTTTTTAAATCTGAGATATAGGTGGGCATATAAGGTTATATTAATTTCAGGTGTACAACATAATGATTTACTATTTGAATGTATTGAGAAATGATCTCAATAAATCTAGTCAACCTCTTCACCATACATACAATTTTGTAATGGAGTAAAAAGGAGATTAATTCAGACTCTGCAAATGTTTTCTTTCTGGATTCCAAGTTTGCTTGGTTTTATTGATGGTTTTCATGGTCATATTTTTTATAGCCATTTCAGAGCTGTTGAACATATGTGGATAATTGAACTAGTACAGAGAACTGAGTGATTCTTACTATTAATCTATCTTTGGGAAGATATTAAAAGATTACCCTCATCTGAGAATATTAACATATTTATTTTTACAGAAATAATGGTGAATTATTTCTATATTCAAAGCAAGACATAATGGTAAGTATTATAAAACATTCATTTCAGTTCTTTGGAAGCTAATGTGAATTGAAATGTTATAGGAGTTGGGATGAACTAATCTTCAATTTAAATTCATATAGAGATTTTTTTTTTACCTCAAGCTTTACTTTTACCTTTACCTCTATGATTTACTCTTAGGAGACATAAAGGCATTTGTGAAAAACAATATATTTTAAAGATAAATATTTTCTAGTTGCTTCATGTTTGACTTTATATTTGGTATTACTGTGGAAGCTCTAATAGTGGATGAATCACACAAGTTAAATGAAATTCTAATCTCATTTCAATTGGTGTGTCTGACTTCAACATGGCCCCTGTCTGGATCTGAATCAGCCTTTGAAGCACTCAAATATTACTGAGCATTAAGGTTTAGCCAACAACTACAGGCTAGACAAATACAGTGTGAGGTAGAAAACAGAAAATATACATCACCAGTTCCTTTTCATCTTCTATTTTAGCAAGCATGGAGCCCATTGTCTTGCAGGAGTTCCTACTGTCTTCAAAGTTCTTCATTTCACTTGAAAAATGATAGCATTTATCTTCACAACATGACCATTGAGTTTTACATGTACCGTACTTGTTTCCTTGAAAACAAAAGATACGCCCCAGAGACAACTCAGTGTTGTCCCTGACAGGCACCTCTGGTTTTTAGAGATTGAGTCCTAGTCATTTGAAGGACACTTATTTTATAAGACTGATGCTCTCCATTTCTGCTTTCTGAAAAGAGCCAGGAAGAGGGTCACATTACTTATGTATATCCAAAAATCTCTAGGAAAAGGACCTTACTGAAAGGACTCTAGGGTGGAAAGTGGCTTCTTTGTTTTCTCAAGATGAGGAAAATCTGTAGGGGCAGAGTTGGTCTTAACTTAGTACTTGACTATATTCCGGTGTGTTCCAGTATTAAAGGGCATAATGATTAGTAAAGGAAAAAAAAAGAAAATATGATAAAATAAATCTTTGGGGATGTTTTGTAGAAAAATATTATTTTGAGAGATGGTGATATAAAATATATAATATCATTCTTCCAGAAAAATCTAAGCTCTGGGAAAGACTGATTTCTTTTGCAATTATATAAGAATAAAATGGGACTCTATAAGTCTGTAAGAAAGTCCAATTTGATCAGAGCAGCAGGATATTGCCAGGGAAACAGTAGAAACCTGTAGGTCTCTGTCAATCTATACCTGCATACCTGTGTTAAGTGGAGATTCTTTGAAAGTCGTATTCTTAAATGTGGATTTGTCTTCTTGTGTTATGTTGTCCAGAAAAAGAGTCTGTGGTTGGCATGTCTTCTGACCCTGAAAAACTTTAGTCTACATCATTAGCTTGAAGGAAACAACATGGGACTGAATAAATGGCATAATTTAAATTTTAATATATTAGTCAATGTCCATGAATAAGGACCATTTTCATTTCTGTTGTTTTTAGGCCTCTCTTCTCCACATATGATTTACACACTTATACCCCATTTGCGGAAAATCCATAAACTAAGGACAAGACATCTTACTAGAGCTTGATAATACAGCAATCAGAAATGCAAAGCTTCTGGCTTCAAGGAACTCACTGTAATGGGGAGAGCATGAAATTATAGGACTATGTGGTGGGTGATAGAGCAAAGGTAATGGGAGCTGCTCTTAGAACTCAGAAGAGGGCTGACGGACTAAATATATGTTTCAGAATAGTGTGGCAGGTCAGCAAGACTTCACATGTTAGTATTAACCTTAAAATTGCTGTTTGTCTATGGATGAGAGATAGGAAAGTGAAAAGGATGGATGATAAAATCTAGATTTGGGCACTCAATTTTCTAAAATCGAAAAAGGGAGACAACATGGTGTATTAATTTGGTTCAAAGTTAGTCCATCCAGAAGGTACACTGTATATAAAGGATTTTAGGGGAATAAGGCTGTGAAGAAAAACAAAAATCACATCATAAAAAAGATATAATTTTATATAGATGCTAATTTATTAACACAGGACCACAGTCTAAATGGTTTTAATTTCCACACCAGTACACTTGTGAAATCAGTAATGTTCAATATTCTGCTAGTTATTCTAATGGCCTTGATCATCATGAAGACTATGTCACTACCCCATTCACTGAAAATCATTGATATGGAGTTTGTTTAACTTTTGGAAGTTACCTAACAGTAAAGCCAAATGATCAGATTTTAAATAGCACTTGATTGCTGAGCAAGGGATGAACACAAGTGAAAGATATGGGAATTATGAAAAGTAATTTAGAGGCACGATTGTTTTCCTAAATCTTTCATGCTGCAGTCCTACAACTATTACATTACCAGCTCCATACTGGGCTGTTTGCAATCACCTCAAACTCAAAAGCTCTTATACAGCTCAGTATCTTTTGCAAAACAGTATAATATCCACTGAACTTTTCTATTTCTTTTCTATCCACATAAAAGGACCCCAGAATATGGATTTAAAATATCATTTATTCTTTTCCTTTATGTCCCACAACTTATCAGCCATAAAATGAAGTCTGAATATTTATTCTTCCTTAAATATCTGCCTTTCCTCCCATCTATTCATTTTTAATTCTTCTTTAGGTAAATCAGAGTCTTACTCTTTGTATGAGAAACATTTTCTGAACAGTTCATTTTTCAGTCTAACTAAGGAATATCCTTACTATCCTTCTGTGGAAAGTTTGTGATAGAAGTTCCCTCAATAGTTAGATGGTTTAATTCTTATTTGTTTTGTGTTTTGATTTTGAAATGATAAAATGATAAAAACAGAGTTTGAGTGTTTACTATGTGACACAAATTGTATTTGATAATGAATGAATAATATTTGTAACAACTTAGAATAGTGCTCCTGGATACATGATAAAATTTCTCGATTAGTATATTAATTTTGTTCAGTGATATTTTTTCTATTAGTTAGCCCTGTTTCTCACTCTCTCCACAATATAAAAAAGTAATTTCCAGATAGAACCTTTTAAAATATTGATGATGAATTCTTACATCTTTTAAAAAATTTTTATTTTTTTATTGAAATATAGTTGACAAACTAATTTTATAATAGTTTCAGGTGTATACCATAGTGATTTGACAACTCTGTTCATCATGCTAGGCTCACCACAAGTGTGTAGCTACCATCTGTCACCATGCAATGCTATTATGATAACAATGAATACATTCCCTATGTTGTATCTTTCGTAACCATGATTTATTTATTCTATAACTGAAGCCACTACCTCCCACTCCCCTTTACCTATTTTACTCATCCCCCAACCATCTTCCGCTCTGGTAACCATTAGTTTGTTCTCTGAATTTATGGTCTGTTCTTGGTTTTTGTTTGTATATACTTAAAAAAAATCTACATATAAGAGAAATCATTTGGTACTTTTCTTCTCATCCTGACTTATTCCATTTAGTATAAAACATCTACATCCATCTGTACTGTTGCAAAAGGCAAGATTTCTTTCTCTTTTATGACTGAATAATACTCAAAGAGACTCATACACTGTTGGGAGGAACACAAATTGGTGCAGTCATGTGGAAAACAGTATGGAGTTTCCTCAAAAAATAAGAAAAAATAGAAATACCATATGTTCTAATAAATCAAATTCTGTGTATTTATCCAAGAAAAGGAAAACAGGAATTCAAAAAGACATATATACCCCTATGTTTCTTGTAGCATTACTGAAAATGACTAAGAAATGGAAGCAACCTAAGAATCTATTGCTAGATGAATGGATAAAGACGTGGTGTGTGTATGTAAAATGGAGTGTATCTTTTATGAGAATTGTCTTTTAAAGAGAACAGTTGATGTTTTATACGTAGTATATTACTTATTTTAAGGGGAAATAATATATTTCAAAAATTTATAAATTTTTAAAAAGATGTTCCTTTTAAAAAGCACTGTTTTAAATCCCAGTCATTTAATTGTTTTTAAATTGAAGTATAATTAACATAAGTGTTATTTTAGTTTCAGATACATAATTCAACAATTCTATACATTAATCACGCTCATCAAGATAAGCATACTTTTAGTCCCCTTCATCTGTCTTACCTCACCCACCTTCTCTCTGGCAACCACCAATTTATTCTTTTTTGTTAGTCTCTATTTTTCTTTGTTTGTTCAGTTGTTTTGTTTCTTAAATAGTACAGATGAGTGAAATCATATAGTATTTGCCTTTCTCTGACTTATATCACTTAGTGTAATACTCTCTAGGTCTGTCCATGTTACTGCAAAGGGCCGGATCTCATTGTTTTAACAGCTGAGTATCTTTCCATTGTATATACACCACATCTTTATTCATTCGTTATTAGACAGACACTTGAAATAACTGGTATTTTTCTTCCTTTGTTTTAAACTGTTTTTATTTTGATTTTGGTATAGTTAACACACACTGTTGTATTAGTTTTAGGTGCACAATACGGTGATTCTACAATTCCATACATCACCCAGTGCTCATCACAAGTGCCCTCCTTAATCCCCCTCACTTATTTAATCCATTCTCTCACTGCCTTCCCTTCTGCTTACTATTGGTTTGTTGTCTTATGTTCAAGAGTCTGTTTCTGGGGCCCCTGGGGGGTCAGTGGGCTAAGCCTCTGCCTTTGGCTCAGGTCATGACCTCAGGGTCCTGGGATCAAGCCCTGCCTGGGCTCTCTGCTCAGCAGGGAGTCTGCTTCCCCCTCTTTCTGCCTGCTGTTCTGTCTACTTGTGATCTCTCTCTGTGTCAAATAAATAAAAATCTCTTTTTTAAGTTCCTTTTTTTTAAAAAAAAGATTTTATTTATTTATTTGACAGAGAGAGAGAGATCACAAGTAGGCAGAGAGGCAGGCAGAGAAAAAGAGGGAGAAGCAGGCTCTCTGCTGAGTAGAGAGCCTGATGCGGGGCTCAATCCGAGGATCCTGAGATAATGATCTGAGCCGAAGGCAGAGGCTTAACCCACTGAGCCATCCAGGTGCCACAATAAAATCTTTTTTTTTTTTTTTTTAAAAGAATCTGTTTCTTAGTTTGTCTCTTTTTTCCTTTGATTATTTGTTTCATAAGTAATTCATATGAGTGAAATCATATGGCATTTGTCTTACTCTGACTAACTTAATTCACTTAGCATTATACTTTCTAGCAAATAGCAAGGGATCATTTTTTATGGCTGAATAATACACACACACACACACACACACACACACACACACACACACTACATTTTCTTTATCCATTCATCAGCCAAAGAACACTTGGGCTGTTTCCACTTCTTAGCTATGTAATAATGCTCCAAAAATACAGGAGGCACATATTCATTTGAATTAGTGTTTTTCTACTTTTTGTAAACCCTAGTCATTTATCTGCCATGTGATAAATTTCCTGTATTTACATGCAATCCATATAATTATATAAGTAGTGTGTTATGTTAACTATTTTCAATTTAAATAAGTTTATTTGAAGGAAAATTGTATAGCATCACCACAAATGGAGCCTTATATTTTTTGCTACCATGTTACAAATAATCTACAACTACTAAAAGATAAAGTATATCCATTGATCTCCAAATCTCTTCAAGGTAAGGATGAATGCATTTCAAAAAAGATTATACATTTATTAAATTGCATTTTTAAAAGACAATTAAATAAAAACACATCTTGGTGTGAAACTCATCTCTCAGTGCCCGGAGAGAGAAAAATGGGGAAAAAAAACAGCCCAGAAGTTCTTCTATGTGTTCTTTAATTAATAAGGAGTAAAACACTTGAATGCAGCACTATGAGGCATTCTGATTACATAATTTGAATCATTCTAAGGTTGTTCCTCACCTTCCTCTCTATAAGCTAAGATTTAAATGGATCTTACACAAATACAGCAGAATTGCTTGTCTCAATGTTGCTACAATATGTTAGGTGCAGGACTGAAATGTAAACTATATTTCAATCCAGAAGATACTAAATAAGGATCCACTACATGTAAGATGTCCTGAAAATGTTGTGGCTAACAAATATAGAGGTTTTAACTTCTAAAGAGTATATTTAAAATATGCAGAGAGGAGTCTTCCTGCCAGAATGGTGGCATGTAGAACTGCTCTTCAGCAAAATAACCATAACTGATGAAAAGCACCACCATTATAAAATATCAACCGTTTAAAGTCTTTGGAATTTGCCTAGGGGCATATGCCAAAGTAAGAAACTTTTATGTAAGACAATGTGCTAAGTCTTGATGAGACCACTGAGAGTCTGTACCCTTGTGCCATGACTTGTGAGCTGAAAATTATTTGGTTGAAATAAGATTATGATCCATGAAATAAATATAAGTAGGAGAACATCAACTTAATTCAGGGAAGAACAAAAAACTTAATGTTTTCTTGGCATTTGGTGACATGATCAGAAATGTATTTGTAGAAATCTTTTTTTTTTTTTTTTCTATTTAAATAGGAGTTTGAGAGTCTGTTGACTTCAGGGTAAATTAGGAAGTGATTGGAATAGTACAGGAGAAAACTATGGATGATTGTATTAAGTATTTATGAGAAAAAACAATTTAAAAACTAAATTTGTGTTGCAGAATGGAATTATGGAGGTAGATCTGAGGTTGGGACAGTTTATTGAAAAGATATGTCAGAGAGGAGGGAGCGATTCCTCTCCATCCAGCATGACTGACCATCAATAAAACCTCAAAGATTGGAAGGGGAGGTGAATCATGAGAGACTATGGACTCTGAAAAACAATCTGAGGGGTTTGAAGTGGTGGGGGGGTTGGGAGATCGGGGTACCAGGTGGTGGGTATTATAGAGAGCATGGATTGCATGGAGTACTGGGTGTGGTAAAAAAAATAATGAATACTGTTTTTCTGAAAATAAATAAATCAATTTAATAAAACAAACAAACAACAACAACAAAAAAACCTCAACGATAAGCTTTCCGAAAATATCTGGAATACAATCCAGGGTTTATAAGTAAGGGAGGCATCAGAGGCTTCTGAGGAATATTGTAATTGCCAAGTAATGACATCATTGGTGAAGGTGGAAGGGCTTTCTGCGTAAAATTAGAAATCATAGCTATGGAACTAGCAGAAGCGGAAGACCAATAAAAATAGTTATTCCTAAAGCAGGAGATTTTTGGTTCAAGGCACGGATCTTGTCTAACTTACCATAGAATCCCAAGACTCCCACTGTTAAAAGGAGAAAGAAACAGCAGATTCCAAGAATCACTACAGTGAGACACCAGGCAAATGGTACTGAAGACCCTGCCCAGAGAGAAAATGAGACACGGAGAAAGTCAGCAGAGAAAACACTGAATTAAAGAGCAGGGTTTGGAGGGAGATTTTCCCATAAATTCAAGAGCCTAACTCTTGAATGTCTTCAAACTGGGAACGTTAAATTGAAAGGGACATTGATCATCTGGAAACAATAATGAACTGAGAGTTACATGCCTAGCTTCTGCTCCCAACTCTGTTAGTACGCTATCTGGTAGGGAAAGCACTGATTCTACCTTTATCAAAATAACTCCCCAATTTAGCTCAGTGATCTAAGGGTTCAAAGTGGAATAGATATATGGACTTGGTTTCAAAAAAGTAAACTAATATGTTCTAAAATATATCTGTAGAAAACTCTTTTAATGACCCACAATCAGAAGATATTAGCTTGTAACATCATACACTTGCTTAGGTATTTAAACATACACAATTGTCTCACTGGAGCCGCAATAGTGTTCTCAACATTAGGAATAGCCACAGCTATTATATGGAAGAAATTATAATCACAAACATGTATCCAATAATGTTAATCAAGTGTCATTTCTTTAAACATCATAGAATGAGTCAGTAGTGACATCAGGAGACCCACAATTGTTTCCAAACAAATTGAAAAGAAATAATTTCTGTACTTGACTCGATTATGAATGTATGATTATAGCACTCAAACTACTTTAATGTACAATGGATATTTGGTTTTCAACACTGCTTTTTTCACTTACCTCATAAGATACAGTTTAAGCAACCTCATGAACCTCATGAATGGGCAAGGTTCACTCTTATTTGGATCAGTTTCATCTGTTTGAAGTTGCTTGAGTCACATACATACAGGCTAAGCAATTGGAGGACAGGTAAGCTAGGTGTTCTACATGTACTTTACCTTTTTCTATAGATGATTGCATTTTTTTCGTCTTTGTCTGATTGGAGTTTGAAGTATATATTTTCACTTCTGAGTAAACTGGCTGGATTTTCCTTTCTGAAGATTAAGACAGAAATGTACTTACTGCTTCATATTCTCATCATTTCTGAGAAAGCATGTAATTATTAATATGCATGAAGAGAGTTGGCAGAGTAAGATTTTTCCCAAATAAAGAAAATCAATGGAATTGTTTTCTGCTTAGTAGCTTAAGCCAATCAGGTAAATCTTTTAAATGACAAAATCTTGAACATAAGTTAGACATAATGTATCAAATGTTAAAATATAATGAAATTCTTAAGAAAAAAAGATTTTATTTATTCATTTGAGAGAGAGAGAGAGAGGAGAAGCAGAAGGGGGTGTGGGGGAAAAAAGAGGGGGAGGGAGAGGGAAAGCAGACTCCCCACTAAGACAGAATCCCAAAGCTGGGCTGGATCCTAGGACCAAGAAGTCATGACCTGAGCTGAAATCAAATGCTTACCTGACTGAGCCACCCAGGTACCCCTTGTCCAAAAACAAGCAAACAAACAAACATAAAACAAACAAACAAACAAACAAAAACCAAGGAACAATAAGTCAAGCAGAGAGTCAATTATCATATGGTTTCACTTATTTGTGGATCATAACAAATAGCATGGAGGGACATGGGGAGTTAGAGAGGAGAAGGGAGTTGGGGGAAATTGGAAGGGGAGGTGAACCATGAGAGACTATGGACTCTGAAAAACAATCTGAGGGGTTTGAAGTGGCGGGGGGGAGTGAGAGTTCGGGGTACCAGGTGGTGGGTATTATAGAGGGCACGGACTGCATGGAGCACTGGGTGTGGTGAAAAAATAATGAATACTGTTATGCTGAAAATAAATAAATTTAATTTAAACAACAACAACAGAATAAGGAACAAAATATAATATCAAGATTCAGTAAGGTTTGGGGAAAAATACTTACTTTCTTTTTCCATGTGCCTCTTTGGTGCAATAAGTTCGATCTCTGAATAATTTTCATTCATCTCTGAGAAACTTTAAGATACAATTCTAAAAGACACAAAGATTGACAGTTGTCTTTTAAAGTAAGTTTTCACATTCTGCCCATCCTGGGTTTTCTATATACCACTGAAATTGGTACTTCATGCCATTTAATTGCTAATGTATGATTTTATCTTTCAGTTTTTTTCTAAAAAATATTTTTGCTTCAGATTATTTTCTTTTAATGATTAGCATATCTTTTTAGCATGCTTAGGTATTGTCATTCACTTACCACTTGGAGTTTTCCAGATGTGGTGTTAAATAAATTTTAAAAGTACAACAATGGTAACCTATGATATGTTTACACTACATTTAAAAATTGTCCCTATCCAGAAAAATACCAAAAAATTCCCATATGTCATTTGTATTGTAAAAATAGTGTTATGTGTTATAAACAGATCATTCTAAAATTTCTCCCTCGTGATCTTTCCTGATGTATTTTTATTTGATTTATCTTTACTGAGTCTTTTTTATGACTCAAAGACAATTTGTTTTCCATAATCTCCTAAAGGATTATTGTCAACTCTTCCATCATGATGTTAAAAATGAATGCTCTACAATTAGGAACAATTTGGTTTAGCTGTGCTCCTGTGGGGTGTGCTGTATTTCCATATTATTTGAAGGCATAGATTAAAAGCAACTGATTTTCCTTGCAAATTTTTAAGCAGTTAATTTGTTTCAAGTATTTAAATATCTTGTAGTCAAACAAATTTATATCAAATAGAATGCTGATACCATAAGAATTTTTACAGTTTTTATGCTCACTTCTTTGCCAGTATTCATTCACACTAAACACTTTTTACATATTTTAGTATTTTCAGAGAATTATGCTCTATTGTTATCTCTTATAGTGTAATTAGAAATATTTTTCCCCCTGTATGTGTTCATAATGTTCACTTCTGATACTTAATAATTTCCCTCATGATGACTGTTCTTTAGGAATTATGATCGTGGTGCTCCTGGGTAGTGTAGTCACTTAAAATGACTGACTCTTGATTTTTAGATCAGGTCATAATGTCAGGGTCCTGAGATTGAGCCCCACATTGGGCTCTGTTGAGCATGGAGCCTGCCTTGGATTCTTTCTCTCCCTCTCCCTCTGCCCCCCACCCCACTGCTAGCACTCTCTCTTTTCGTCTCTCCAAAAACATAAAATAAAATAAAATAAATTATGATCATTCAGAAAAACATTTATAGCAGCTTTAAAAATTGTTTTCCAAGTCTGGAGTATATCAGAATGTAGAAACTATATCACATAAATAAGCAAAGTCTCAATGTGGATGTGAAATAGAGAAATACATTATTATGTAGACAAGAAAAATTAAACATTGATTAAATAATTAGTTAATACTCATACCCTATCTTCCCCGATGTGACCATTTGCTTTATTAACACATATGGTTAATGCCAGGGATATATTGAAATATTTGCTAAGAAAACTATAGTTATATTCAATAGTAAGCCATGAAAAATTCATCTTGTAAAGTAACTTTTAAATCTGAATTAATTAGCTTGTCTGCCTGCAAGATAAAATTGACTGGATTTTTTTTTTTTAAATTCTCTATTCTATACACAATCAAGCAGTACTAGTACCAGTGAGATGCGCTGAAAGCAATAGCTATAGATAGAGTTGGTGATACCTGTATCCGTGGGCTGCAGCTTCTAAGGGCACGGAGTCTGATTCAAACAGAAGAGGGGAGCCCCAGCAGGCGGATGGGATAGATGTGGGAGCTGGGACCCAATGCGATTCTTCTGGGCTCTGTATGCTCTCTGCTCTTGTTACCCATCAGGCGTCAGTATTTGTCAGCTACATGTGAAAGTGTGAGAAAGCAGTTCATATTTGAACTTCTGGCTTCTCATTTGCATACTTTAATATGGAAATAGGCAGTTTATCCAACAGAGAAGATGAAAGGGCAATATAATTTAAAGGGCCATGCCCATTTTTTGCAGAATCAAAATACAGTATATATATATATATATAAAAAGAAAGACCACCATCACCACTAAGTGCTAAGATTCTAAATATAATCCCTATAACAGACACTAACCTTTAGGGTTCTAAATAGAAACTGTTCTTAATGAGATACTTAAATCCATCTTCTAAACTACTATTGTGTCAGGTGAAAATCCATAAACACTAATAGCCTATCATTCCTCACCTTTATCTGAAAGAAATTATTGAAAAACAAATTCTTTAAGTCTTACAGTTTATTAGATTGAGAACCACTCAATCCGTGGTTTCAAAATACATGTAAATTCAATTGGTTTACCTCTCGAAATATTTTTCCCCCGTAACATGCTGTATTAGCAGTCTGCTTTTCAGTTCATTCCAACGTAAGTATAGAGTATATTTAAACTAAATTTCAAGTTATAATAATTGTTGGTGCCCTTCCTCTTCAGTCTGTAATTATAAGAAATAGAAATATGTTAGCTTCCTTCTTTGTAGTCTGAAGAAGCATTGCCTGTGGGATCAGAAGTAAAAGGTCACAAACGTAGGTGAAATAAATGGATTCTGGCGCAGTAGAGGAAGACTGAAATAGTTTTATCTGTTTTCACATTCAATTAGCACAGTAAAGGGATATATTTCAGTGGTGGATTCCATTCATATGGAAAAACTTTTGGGGAGTGGCATATTTGTAAACATCCTCCATTGAGTTCTAGTCTGGAAAAATGAGGTAATGGGAAATCTGTTTCGGTAGTAAAAGAAAGAAATGTTCAGACAGAGAGAGTGCAATCAAAGGATAACTACAGGCAGCCTGTGAAAGAATGATGCTACTTTTGTTCTGACTGTATGTTCCTTTGGGATTTCTAAAGCCATTTCTCATTTGGGTCCTGATCTCTCCAACAGCTAGAGACTACACCGCAACAGCCCCCTGGCAAGCTCAGCTCTCAACATGGATGCGATGGGAATGTTAGACCCTGAAATTATTTGCTGAGGCCTCAGCTTCTCACATTTGCAAGTCTGTCAAATGTTTTAATTCTTCTTAGCACTTCATCTTTTTTTAAGGAATGATAAGACTATAATAGTTATTTTCATTATACAGAACATGAGCCCCATTATTTCCCCAAATTTCACTAATTCTTTAATCTTTCCTATTCAACACGGTTCTCTTAGTCTTCACTATATTATGCCTCACTTTACAATTACTTTCTCTAATTTTTTAGTATTAATTCACCCAGATTACTGAACACTTTAAAAGTCAGCACTGTGCTAAGCGCTTAGAGGTGTCAATTCAGTTATATGCAATTATATGCAATTATATGATGAAGCACTAAATTCTACCTCTGAAAATAATAATACAGTATATATTAACTAAATTAAATTTAAATGAAGACTCAAAAAATATGAAAATAAGCACACACACACAAAAAAACCAACCAACCAACCCTATTCATGTAAGCCTCAGGTAGCCATTACTTAACATCAAGAATAAAAAAACAAGTTTAAATAACTCAACATTTAAATTATGGAGGGCACCTCATGGCTCAGTCATTTGAGCATCTGACTTCTGAACTCAGCTCAGGTTTTGATCTCAGGGTCATGAGTTCAAGCCCCACATTGGGCTCCATGCTGGATATGGGGCTTACTTAAATACATGGAAAAGTTGAGAGTACTAAGAAAATGTTAGCATTGGGAACACAATATTTGTCATCTATGAGGCAGACATATTTTCAAAAATAATATTTGAAAAACATTACATTTTTCAAAATAGTCTTTATGCCTTATTTCTTTGATTATGAAAATTAAGAATCAGTTTTACATTTTCTGACTTCCTTTATACACTACATACACTGTAAGCTTATTTTCCTTTCTGTCCCATGTAGTATTTAAATAATAATTGGTTATAGCCATTAGTAGTAAATATTTTGCTCTCTGAAAAAAGAAATATTAGTACTTTGTAAGTAGAGTTAAAAAAATTTTAACAATAGCCACTCAATAAAACATTTAAATATTAGGCAAACAGAAAGATCTTTGTTATGATTTTTTGTAAAATAAGTGACAGACTTTAGGTGTTCTATTTTCTTCAAATGACTAATAGTACTGTTACATATTTTTGTGCAAGAATATTCTTTAAATGTGATGAAAAATAACTTGTTATTTTATAATGATCTTATTTATTTCTTTTTATTTTTAAAGACTTTTAAATTTATTTGACAGAAAGAGATATAACGAGAAAGGAAACACAAGCATGGGGAATGGGAGAGGGAGAAGCAAGCTTCCTGCTGAGCAGGGAGCCTGATGTGGGCCTTCATCCCAGGACCCTGGGTTCATGACCTGAGCTGAAGGCAGATGCTTAATGACTGAGCCACCCAGACACCCCTATTTTATAATAACTTTAGGTTTTACAGAAAAGTTGGTGATATAGTACGATTTCCTTACATTCCTCATTTAGTTTCCTTTAATGTAATCATATGTTACCACAGTCAAAACCCAAATTACTGAACATTGATACATTGCTAATAAAGAGTCTCCACATAGTATTAGAATTTTATCACCTCCTTAGTTAATATTCCTTTAAAAAAAGGTTTAATTGAGAATACGTCATGACATTTAGTCATCACATTTTCTTTGATCTGTGACACTTGCAGTCTTTTCTTGCAGCCAGATTGTATGTAAAATGCCTCTCAATTTTTGTTTTTCTAATGTTTCTCTCGTGTTCAGAATGGAGTTACTGGTTCTAGAATGGCAGTTCCAAAGGTAGAATCAAATCTCATCAAGGGTACATGTTATCTACATGACATCACTGGGCTTATTAACATTATTGATTGGTTAATTTAGCATTTGCCTATTTCTATGGTAGAGTTAACCATTTTCTGCCTTCTATTCTGTGTTCTTTGTACAAAGTCACCAAGTCCCATCCACTCTAGGTGGCGTTAAGTCTCTTGGAGAGGTAGTATTTGCATATATGGAATATGAAATTTTTCTGTAAAGATTTGTCTTTCTCCCTCCCATTTATTTCTCTTTCAATTATTAAATCATTTATAATAGTATAGGCTCATGGATATTAATTTTATACTTCCTTTATGATCGAATGCTCCTTTATTTGTTTTGCTGTAAATTGTTTCAGTTTTGGTCATTGGGAGGGTTTTCAGGTTAGCTCCTATGTGCCTTTGACATGCCCCAATCTGTATATTTTTGGAATGCTTTCTTACTTTCTGGCATTATAAGATGCTCTGTGCTTACCCTGTTTTTTCCTTTGCTCCATCCTTAGAATCAGTCATTTCTCCAAGGATCTGTAATTCCTTTTACTGATGGATAGTGTTTAGAAACCGGTATCTGGTGCTGGGTGCCCTACTTGTGGGATTTCATTGCTTGTAGGTTCTTAGGTGGGCAGAGCTCCATGATAAACACACATATGTATATTTGCTTCTGTATCAAACCAACTTTATATATCCTAAGATAAACATGAGTACATACTGACATCTCTGACTATGCTCTAGTGGCCAGCATTCACTTTCACCTTCTCTTGTTGCTTCTCTATAAGTGTGCCTCTGAAAGTATGGAACTTCTTTTCCACCAGCCACCATTTATATATTTGTTGAAACCCAATCTGTCGTCAATACCACACTCTCTTGAATATAACTTTATATTAAATCTGAAGTTAGGTCATGTGCACTTCCCAACACTGTTCCTTCCCTTCAAAAATTAACTTGGCTATTTTAGTTCCATTGAATTTCCATACAAACTTTAGAATCAATTTGTCAACTCCTACAAAAAATATGGCTGAAATTTTTACTGGGATTATGTTGAATTACAGATAAGATTGCAGAAAATCGACATTTTACTATCTTAAGTCTTCTAATTCATCATCACTACCTTAAAATTGCATTTCAGCAGTGTATATCTCTTCAGTTTCTTTCTCATTTCTTAAAATCCAGAGTCAAGATCACGTATAAATTACACATTTGCAATTCAAAGTAAAACTTTCCTCTGTCTTTTGTAATTCTCTTCCTCTCCAGATCCATCTTGTATTTTCAGGTCACACGTGGAGAAAATCCACTTAGTGGCACATTCTAGATTCTCAAGCACTAAGTCTAGTCAAAAATATATAGCACATACAGACTCTGTATTGCTTATTAGGTTTTAGGTCTAGTTGATACTACATTGCACTAATGCTTGTCTTAGTAGGAAACAAGGAAAAATATGAAACACTGTATTCTCCAGAGTTACAGTTTGCTTTTCAAGTCAGAAATTCACCATACCTGGATCTTAAGAATAAATTATATTATTTAAGGATTCCTTAAGTATAAATCTTTTAAGAATACAATTTGAGAGAAGAACAATAGCTGGGTTATGTAGCTTATTAATTAGAACATATTTTTGATATTCCTTAGTCAAATCTCACTACTTAGCACATTATTCTCAAATAGCTTGATAGTACCATGCAAAATGTATTAATTAAAATATTAGTAATTTCTTTTCTTTTCTTTTCTTTTAAATTTTTTATTTTTTTTTATAAACATATATTTTTATCCCCAGGGGTACAGGTCTGTGAATCACCAGGTTTACACACTTCACAGCACTCACCAAAGCACAGACATTTCTACAAAGAAGACATCCAGATGGCCAACAGACACATGAAAAAGTGCTCCATATCACTCGGCATCAGAGTAATTTCTTTTTTTAAGATTTTATTTATTTATTTGACAGACAGAGGTAGATCACAAGTAGACAGAGAGGCAGGCAGAGAGAGAGGGGGAAGCAGGCTCCCTAATGAGCAGAGCTTGATCCCAGAACCCTAAGATTATGATCTGAGCCGAAGGTAGAGGCTTAACCCACTAAGCTACCCAGGAACCCCAAAATATTAGTAATCTCTTTAATAATTTCAATCAAACTATCCTTAGAAATTGATTTTTAATATTTTAAACCCTTCAAAAAACTTCCCTGGTGTATTTATAGGAGAATTTGATTGGCTTCTAGGTCACTTTATGGACAATGGAAAATTATACTTTACTTTTCTTAATAATGATATTAAATAAAATCTGAAGGCCAAATGTCCTTTTCGTACTGTCCATATGTAATATATCTAATAAAGTGTGATGTGAGGGGCTCCTGGGTGGCTCAGTGGGTTAAGCATCTCCATTCGGCTCAGATCATGGTCCTATGGTCCTAGGGTCCTGGGATCGAGCCCTGCATCAAGCTGCCTGCTCTGCAGAAAGTTTGCTTCTCCCTCTCCCACTCCCCATGCTTGTATTCCCTCTTTCACTGCATCTCTCTCTGTCAAATAAATAAAATCTTAAAAAAAAAATAAAGTGTGATGTGAAACACTGAATATGCTTTTACCTCTTTCCCATGTATTTTTTCTTTTTTCTTGAATGCAAACTTTCCATTTTAGAATTAATCCCAGTTCTGTTTCACAGACCAAAATTCTCTGTGGTAAAACATGAATAAATGATTAAAAGATAATGATCAGGCACAAGAACAGTAACAAAACATTGGCCTCAGAATTATTCCCAAGAAGGGAGCTTGACCTTGGGTGAGGAGATTCTCCTCAGAGAAGGATTTCCTGATAGGGTGACACCCACTGAATAAGGGCTTCAGTCCTGAAATGTAGAGCCAGATGGTATGGTACAAAATCTGTGGCAGGAAGCTAGCCTATTCCATTTAATGAACACCTTGTAGGTCAACATTTTGCTAAATGTTATGGTTACATGTTGAAGGTGAAAAAGCTCTTTCCCCAAGAATCTGAAAATCTAGTAGGAAAAAACAATAATCATAAGTAATATAATGAGCTTCATTATCTATATCTGTATTTATCCACACATCATATAGATGCATTACTTCCACATAAAGGATGACATTAATTTAATATGATTTAAATTTCCTTCAAGATTTCATCTTCTATTGATCATCATCATACAGATTGGATTGTCACAGGAAATAACTGGACATTCTTGTACTTGGCATTTTTACTAACTGAATTTTGAGAAAAATATACAGAATCTTCCCTGGGTTTCTGATGTAGAAGGAGAAATAACTGACAGTGGGCGTAACTGAACTGAGTGAGTCAGCTCCATGGTGAGTCCTAGGTAGAGACTACACCGGGTGTTTCACAAAGGAAGCTATTTGCAGCAAATAAGGAGATCATGGGGGAATATCTTCCAAAACTGGGACTCTCCAAGTGTGAGAAAGTGGGTTTCTTTTATTTAGAGTTAGGATGAATATTGAGAGAAGGAAGTTTTGTCATTTAATGTTAAGGCTGGCAGAAGGTTGCCCCCGTGTAGACAGAAAACATCCTATACATACATCCTATATTGTGTTAATGAAGCTTGTGCTTCTCTTTGGGTGAAACTTCTAATATAACAAGGTAGAAATAACTGTGGACTCTCCATGGTCCACCTGCATAGATGTGAATTGGTGGTCAGGCTCAAAAGATTTAGGCCAGCTGGAGCTCTTGTTGTTTGCCTCTGAAAAATAAGGTTAACAGTCTTGTGAAGGGGTGGGGGGGGGTCAGTGGGTGTCTTGCTAGTGACACTTTTAACCACATTAACCCTATGGGTTATGGTTTCATTGGTAAGTGAAGGTGGAGATTAGAAGGTAGGCAAGAGAAAAAAACTTAATATTTACTCAAAAATGGCATCTTTTGTAAAGCATAAGTCATATAATTTTGTGTGTCCAGGAGCAACAGATTTTATTAAAGAAAACATTTCAAAATTCCTCTTCTGAAGAGGTGTTAACTTCATTTTTTAATGTGTGTTTTTTACCTATTCTTAGTCATTTATACATTCCTAAACTATCAATAAAGCATTGCTGTATTTTATTGAGCATAATAGAAAGAACATATAAATTAGAAGAAGATAATTTTAAATTTTTTGATCCATTAGAATTTTAGACATTATGAATAGATTGTACAGTGGAATTTTTTAATATTTTCATCAGATTGAACAAGCATTCTTTTTATCCCACAGAAGCCTTTCAGACTGAGTGAAGGATGTGTAAGACATGGTCACACATTGAAATGTATTGATGCAGATTTCAAGTAAATGTGATAGCATTTTTAAACTGTAGAGTGAAATTAAGGCTGATAATTCTTATTTTTATTTACCTGTGTTATAACTTCACATTACTTATATCCTAAGCAATTACAGAACATTGGCAAAATAGTCTTATATCAAAAGGGGAAGCAACTCATTAGAAAGAGCAGTAATTTCAATTTATTTGTTCCATTTTTATCAGTACTAAACAATACCTTTTAAGCATCCTATTGGGATTAGGGTAGGGTGTCAGATAATATTCAGGATTCCCAGTGAAATTTGTATTTCAAATAAACCATGAAAATTTTTATGGTGTAAATATTCTTCTGACATTTTTTTATCTATCTAAAATTCAAATTTAAGTGTCCTTTATTTTTATTTGCTAAATTTGAAAATGCTATACCTATACTATACTGGTCATTATAGAAATTAATGTGAAATGTTACAGTCTTTGCCCTTAAGAGGTGTATTTAAAACATAGTCACATATAATAAGCATTATATAGGGATATGTGGGAAATTACCATCGTTGTCTTCACTTGGTTTATAATTCAGAATATTAACTGATGTGAAAGAACTTTAAAATATATATAGAAATTCCATTAACATCTAATAAATATTAAAAAAAAACAAATCTCACCTTAATTATGTGTTATTAATATTTGTTTTGTGAAAAATGATGAAATGGTATAATTCAAATGTCAAGTCAAGTTTTGATTAATTTTCCCTGATTATTAAAGTTAACCAAAAAATGCATTATACAAAAAAGCAGGATTTCTAGTCATCCTAGAAAGTTTTAATAGAAATGGCTCATAATTATTCAAATTCAGAGTTCACTGTTAGTCTGGCTGGGACAAAAAAATAATTAAAGTTAAGTTACTGCAGATACTTACATATCCTTAAGTTCAGAGTATATTAAGATCATTTGTTCTAATTTGTCATATTGTAGATGGGGAAGTTTGGCCAATGGCAACTGACTAAAAAAACTGATACATCAAAGCTACAAAACCTGGATGAGAATCCAACTATGTTGACGCCAGTACAGATTTTCTGAAACTATCCAGTGCCTTTTCCATTATATTATACATTTTGCAATTCAATTCTTTTTAATCAGGAATGCCTTAAATTCTCAATCAGAAATGAAGAAATTCTACCATAGGATTTAGGAATGTGTATAACTAGAAAAAAATGGGTTCTTTCAGATGAAATTCTTAGCTGAATATAGGTCACAATTATTAAATATGAAAAAGTAAATAGGGAATAAAAGGCGGAATAAAAACAATGATAAAAACTATGATTCCTGAATGAAAAAGAAAAAATGTATTAACAGAAAAAAAGTTGGGAAAAAATGCCTATAGTTATATAAAAATAAACTGATGAAGAAATGATATGCTGATTTCAATTTTATTTAACAATTTGTTTTTATATGTTCTATTAATGTAAAGCATGTCCCTTATAGAAAATTCAAAAAATTAATTAGACTATAAAGAAAATAAGCAACACCCATGCTATACTACCCAGTGACATCTATTAGCAATGTTTTAAGTATATACTTCCAGGGGGAGGGATTTAAGATAACAGAAGAGTGGGGGGTCCCTGGGCTTGCCCTCCAACACAACTAGATTAACATCAAATCATTTTGAACACCTAGGAAATTGATCTGAGATTAAGAGAACAATCTGCACAGGGAAAGAATGTGTCAGACCCTAAGTACAGGTACATGAATTGGGGGAGAGAAAAGCCATGGTTCCATGGAGGAAAGGAAACCCTTTACACGGAGAGGAGAAAGAGAGAAAGAGAGAGGGGGAGAGAGAGAAGCACATTGGATTCATGCAAGAAGAACACTTCTTCAAAAACATTAATGAGGAAGTTGAAAGGAACTGACTATCAGAAGTTTTTGGAAGTAGCAGAACTCAAACTCCAAGCTTTTGGAAGTCCACCCCAATTGCTAGAGTTGAGTCAGCCAGGCATGGTGTCGCTCCTGGGGAGGAGGTGGGTAGAGACCTGGGAGTGGACAGCATGGTGTAGGTATCCTTTGGGCCACACTGGGAGAGAACATTCCCCTTCCTGGAGTACATTTGGAAGAGGACATATTGCCTCCAAAGGACAAAAGACCCTTTGGGTGATATTGAGCGGCTCTTCATTGACAGGGGACAGAGCATAGATAATCTGGTTGCTGCTTTTCTCTGTGCTTTGCCTTTAACTCCAAGCACCTGCACGGGTGTGTGATTGCTTTTCTGGAACAGTAAGATCCCAGACAGAGTGAGGTCACTCTTCTCTGGAGGAAAGGAGCAGGTCTGCACTATGCTGGGTCCTTTAAGATTTGGTTTTGAATCCCAGCTGCACCCCAGAGATTTTAAACATAAGAGAGCTTTGGTACCATGCATACCAAAGACCTGGGCTCAGACAAGGTGTGGGCAGGGATCTGATTAAAGCCTGGGACACAAGAGGAGATTGCTTGCTTTTCTGTGAGGGCTTCCTGAATACTGATAGGCCCTAGCTCTCCTCTCTAGGGAGGTGAGAGCAGATCAATGCCATTTCCCCTCCCCAGCCCTCTGCTTCAGTGAGCTACACAGGGCCCCCAGTGGAGGCTGGAGCCACTTACACCAAACCCCACACCCCTGCACCCTGCAAGTACATCTTTACTAGGGCAGATCTGACTGTGAGCCAGTGTAGTGAGCCTCTCCCCCAGAAGACCAGCACAGGTCCGCCACACAAACCAAGTGTAGATCATCCAGTGCTCCAAATTGTCAGTTTTGCTTCTAGTGGAAATAGGACCAGGACTTCTCTCTCTCTCTCTCATTCTCTCTCTTTTTCCCTTTGGAATCAGGCTTATGATTTTTTGATTGAATTTCATTTCCTTTTCCCTTTTTTTTTTTTTTTTTTTGGATTAGGTTTCTTTTTTTCCTTCTTTTTCTTTGGAATCAGGCTTATAGTCTTTTGTCTGTTTGTTTTGTTCCTTTTCCTTTTCTCTTTTTTTGGATCAGTTTTTTTTTTTTAATGCTTATTTTAATAAACAAATCAAAGAACACCTGGTTAAAGTTCCAAACACTCCTCACTGCAAACTAAGAGGATCTCTGTGAGGACAGACCTGTGGGAAACAGCATTTAAAACACAACAGTAGAGAGCATACAGCAAACATGAGAAACACTTCCTGAAGCACCAGGCCCTGGATAGTGAAGGACCCCTCCTAATATAACATTACTTTCAGGAAAAGGAAATATAACAAGCTTTCATATCTTGCCAGAGACAGAAACCTGGATCAAATGACAAAACAGAGGCATTCATCTCAAAAGAAAGATCAAAAAGAAATCATAGCCAGCTATTTGCTCAAAACAGATAAAAAGAATATATCTGAACAAGAATTTAGAACACTAGTCATAAGAATACTAGCTGGGCTTGAAAGAAGCAGAGAAGGCACCAGAAAAACCCTTGCTACTGAGATAAAAAAAAAAAAAAAAACATAACTAGTCAGGCTAAAATTAAAAAAAAAATACAAATGAGTTGCAAAATTGATGATATAATCACAATGAGGATGGAAGAAGTAGAGGAATGAATAGAATGAATAGGTGATATAGAAGATAAAATTATGGAAAATAGAGAAACTGAAAAGAAGAGGGAAAGAGACAGATGGGAGAAGATATTTGCAAACGACATATCAGATAAAGGACTAGTGTCCAGAATCTATAAAGAACTTAGCAAACTCAACACCCAAAGAACAAATAATCCAATCAAGAAATGGGCAGAGGACATGAACAGACATTTCTGCAAAGAAGACATCCAGATGGCCAACAGACACATGAAAAAGTGCTCCATATCACTCGGCATCAGGGAAATGCAAATCACAACCACAATGAGATATCACCTCACACCAGTCAGAATGGCTAAAATCAACAAGTCAGGAAATGACAGATGCTGGTGAGGATGCGGAGAAAGGGGAACCCTCCTACACTGTTGGTGGGAATGCAAGCTGGTGCAGCCGCTCTGGAAAACAGCATGGAGGTTCCTCAAAATGTTGAAAATAGAACTGCCCTATGACCCAGCAATTGCACTATTGGGTATTTACCCTAAAGATACAAACATAGTGATCCAAAGGGGCACGTGCACCCGAATGTTTATAGCAGCAATGTCCACAATAGCCAAACTATGGAAAGAACCTAGATGTCCATCAACAGATGAATGGATCAAGAAGATGTGGTATATATACACAATGGAATACTATGCAGCCATCAAAAGAAATGAAATCTTGCCATTTGCTACAACATGGATGGAACTAGAGCGTATCATGCTTAGTGAAATAAGTCAAGCGGAGAAAGACAACTATCATATGATCTCCCTGATATGAGGAAGTGGTGAGGCAACATGGGGGCTTAAGTGGGTAGGAGAAGAATAAATGAAACAAGATGGGATTGGGAGGGAGACAAACCATAAGTGACTCTTAATCTCACAAAACAAACTGAGGGTTGCTGGGGGGAGGGGGTTTGAGAGAAGGGGGTGGGATTATGGACATTGGGGAGGGTATGTGCTTTGGTGAGTGCTGTGAAGTGTGTAAACCTGGTGATTCACAGACCTGTACCCCTGGGGATAAAAATATGTTTATAAAAAAGAAGAGGGAAAGAAAACTATTAGATCACCAATGTAGATATAAGGAACTCAGTGATTCCACAAAGCACAATAATACCCATATCATAGGAGATCCAGAAAAGGAAGAGTGAGAAAAAGGGAAGATTTATTTGAACAAAATTATAGCTGAGAACTTCCCTAATCTGGGGAAGGAAACAGGTACTCAAGTCTAGAAGGCACAGAGAACTTGTACCAGATCAACAAAGACAGGTCAAAACCAGGGCATATCATAGTGAAACTTGTAAAATACAAAGATAAAGAGAGAATTCTGAAAGCAGCAAGGAACAAAATGTCCTTAATCTACAAGGGTAGACACAAATTGTTAGTATAGACATGTCCAGAGAAATGTGGCAGGCCCAGAGGTAGTGACTTGATATAGTCTATGAGCTGAATGAGAAAAATATGCAGCCAAGAATATTTCATTCAGCAATACTACGATTCAGAATGGGAAAGATAAGAGTTTCCAAGATAAGCAACAACTAAAGGATTTGAAAAACACTAAACTAGCTCTGAAAGAAAAATTAAAAACCCTTTGAGCAGGAAAGAGACCAAAAGCCACGAGGACTAGGAAGGAACAGAGACAATCTACAGAACAGTGACTTTACAGGGAATACAATGGCAATAAATTCGTATCTTTCAATAATTACTCTGGATGGAAATGGACTAAATGCTCCAAACAAAATACATAGAGTATCAGAATGGATTGAAAAAAAAAATTGCTATCAATATGTTGCTTAGAAGAGACACATTTTGACCAATGTCACCTCCAGATTGAAACTGAGGGGTTGGAGAATGATTTATCATGCAAATGGACATAAAAAGAAAACCAGAGTGGTCACACTTATATCATACAAACTAGATTTTAAACCAAAGAATATAATAAGAGATGAAGAAGGACACTATACAATGATAAAGAGATTTCTCCAACAAGAAGATCTAACAATTGTAAATATTTATGCCTCCAACTTGGGAGACCCCAAATACATAAAACAACTAATGATAAACACAAAGAAACTTATTTAATAATAATATAAAAATAATAGGAGACTTTAACAACCCCCTTACAGTAATGGAAAAATCACCTAAGCAGAAGATCAAGGAAACAATGGCTTTGAATGACACACTGAACCAAAAGAAGTTAACAGATATATTTAGAGCATTTCATCCTGAAGCAACAGAATGCACATTCTTTTCAACTGCACATGAAATATTCTCCTGAATAGAACACATACTGTGTCACAAATCAACCCTCAACAAATACAAAAAGACAGAGATCATACCATAGATATTTTCAGACCACAATACTATGAAACTTGAAATAAACCACAAGAAAAAATTTGGAAAGATCACAAATACATGGAGGTTATAGGACATCCTACTAAGGAATGAATTGGTTAACCAGGAAATTAAAGAAGAAATAAAAAACAATACATGGAAGCAAATGAAAATGGAAACATGATAGTCCAAAATATTTGGGATGAAGCAAAGGTAGCATAAGAGGGAAGTATATAGCAATACAGGCCTTCCCAGAGAAGCAAGAAAAGTCTCAAATACCTTACACCTAAAAGGAGCTGGAAAAAGAACATCAAAACAATGCCTAAAGCAGCAGAAGATGGAAAATAATAAAGATTAGAGTAGAAATCAATGACAAAGAAAAAAATAGGATAGAACAGATCAATGAAACAAGAAGCTAGTTCTTTGAAAGAATTAACTAAATTGATAAACCATTTGCTAGATTTATCAGAAAGAAAAGAGAAAGGACCAAAATAAAATCATGAATCAAAGAGGAGAGATCACAACAAATACCTAGGAAATACAAACAATTATAAGACAATATTATGAGCAATTTTATACCAACTAATTGGGCAAGCTAGAAGAAATGGATAAACTCACAGAAACATATAAACTACCAAAACTAAAACAGGAAGAAAGAGGAAATTTGAGCAGATCCATAATCAGCAAAGAATTGAATCTGTGATTAAAATTCTCCCAACAAACAAGTGTCCAAGGCCAGATGGCTTCCCAGGGGAATTCTACCAAATATTTGAAGAAAAGTTAATGCCTATTCTGAAACTGTTCAAAAGAAAGAAAGAAAGAAAAAGAAACAGAAGGAAAATTTTGAAACTCATTCTAAGAGACCAGTATTACCTTGATTCTAAAACCAGACAGAGATCCCCATAAAAAGAATTACAGACCATTATCCCTGATCAACATGGATGCAAAAATTCTCAAACTGTATTTTATACAGAGCAAAGCAAATCCAACAGTACATTAAAAGAATTATTCATCATGGTCAAGCGGATTTTATTCCTGGGCTCCTGGGATGAAGGTGGTTCATATCTGCAAATCAATCAATGTCTAATATCATATTAATAAAAGAAGGAATAAGAACTATATGATCCTCTCAACAGATACAGAGAAGGTATTTGACAAAATACATAATTCTTTCTTGATAAAAACCCTCCACCATGTAAGGATAGGGAGAATATACCTCAACATAATAAATGCCATATATGAAAGAACCACAGCTAATTTCATCCTCAGTGGGGAAAAATTGAGAGCTTTCTCCTTAAGGTCAGGAACACAGCAGGGATGTTCATTCTTGTTACTGTGGTTCAACATAGACTGGAAGTCCTAGTCTCAGAAATAAGACAACAAAAAGAAATAAAAGATATCCAAATTGTCAAGGAAGAGTCAAACTTACACTCTTCACAGATGATGTGATACCCTATGTAGAAAACCTGGAAGACCCTACCAAAAAATTGCTTGAACTGATATTGATATAGAACTGATACAGAACTAATAAATTCAGCAAAGTCACAGGATATAAAATCATCATACATCTGTTGCATTTCTATGAACCAATAATGGAGCAGCAGAAAGATAAATCAAGGGAATCAGTACCATTTACAATTGTGCCAAAACTCATAAGATACCTAGGAACAAACCTAATCAAAGAGTTAAAAGATCTTTACTCTGAAAACTAGAGAACACTTATGAAAGAAATTGAGGAAGACACAAAGAAATGGAAAAACATTCCATGCTTATGGATTGGAAGAATGGATATTGTTAAAATCTCTATACTACCCAAAGCAATCTACACATTCAAAGCAATCCCTATGAAAATACTACCAGTGTTAGAGAGGAGAAGGGAGCTGGGGTAAATTGGAAGGGGAGGTGAATCATGAGAGACTATGGACTCTGAAAAACAATCTTAGGGGTTTGAAGTGGCGGGGGGTGGGAAGTTGGGATACCAGGTGGTGGGTATTATAGAGGGCACGGATTGCATGGAGCACTGGGTGTGGTGAAAAAAATAATGAATACTGTTATGCTGAAAATAAATAAATTAATTAAAAAAATACTACCAGAAATTTTCACAGTGCTAGAACAACCAATTCTAAAAATTTTTTTAAAATATTTTTTTCTTTAAATTAATTAATTTATTTTCAGAAAAACCGTATTCATTTTTTTTCACCACACCCAGTGCTCCATGCAATCCGTGCCCTCTATAATGGGGCCAATTCTAAAATTTGTATGGAACCAGAAAAGACCCCAAATAGCTAAATGTTGAAAAAAAAAAAAAAGCAAAGCAGGAGAGATCACAAATTTGTACTTCAAGTTATAATACAAAGCTGTAATAATCAAGTGAGTAAAGTACTGGTACCAAAACAGGCACATAGATAAAATGGAACAGAATAGAGAATCCAGAAATAGACCCACAAGTATATGGTCAACTAATTTTCAACAAAGCAGGGGAGAAAATCGGATGGAAAAATGACAGTCTCTTCAACAAATGGTGTTGGGATGTGGCTGTCCAATTTTCCCAGCACCACTTATTGAAGAGGCTGTCTTTTTTCCATTGGACATTCTTTCCTGCTTTGTCGAAGATTAGTTGACCATAGAGTTGAGGGTCTATTTCTGGGCTCTCTATTCTGTTCCATTGATCTATGGGTCTGTTTTTGTGCCAGTACCATGCTGTCTTGATGATGACAGCTTTGTAATAGAGCTTGAAGTCCGGAATTGTGATGCCACCAACGTTGGCTTTCTTTTTCAGTATCACTTTGGCTATTGGGAAAATTGGACAGCCACATGCTGAAGAATAAAAGTGGACCACTTTCTTACACCATACATAAAAATAAACTGAAAATGGATGACATATGTAAAGGTGAGACCTGAAACCACAAAAATCCTAGAAGAGAACACAGGTAGCAACCTCTTTGACCTCAGGCATAGCAACTTCTTACTCGACACATCTCTAGAGGTAAGGGAACCAAAAGCAAAAATGAACTATTAGGACTTCTCAATCAACCATTATGAATGGAATATTAGGGCTAGTATCCTAAATGTATAAGGGATTTATCAAACTCAACACCCCAAAACCCCCACAAATAATCCAGTTAAGATACGGGCACAAGAAGTGCACAGACATTTCTCCAAAGAGGACATACAAATGGCTAACAGACACATGAAAAATTGCTCAACACTCATCATAAGAAAAATACAAATCAAAATCATGATGATATATCCCCTCACACCAGTCAGAATGGCTAAAATTAGTAACTCAGAAAATGACAGATATTGGCAAGGATGTAGAGAACCCTCTTATACCAATGGTGGGATTGAAAACTAGTGCAGCCACTCTGGAAAACAGTAGGTTCCAAGTTAAAAATAGAACCACTCTATGACCCAGCAATTGCACTACTAGGTATTTATCCAAAGGACACAAAAATACTAACTATGCACCCCATTGTTTATACCAGCACTATCAACAATAGTCAAATTATGGAAAGAACCCTCCATTGACTAATTAATGGATAAATAAGAAGTGGCATATATATGTACAATGGAATATTACTCAACCAAAAACGAATGAAATCTTGCCATTTGCAGCAACATGGATAGAGCTAGAGAGTATTATGTTAAGTGAAATAAAGTCAGTCAGGGAATGAAAATTACAAGATTCTACTCCTGTGAAATTTAAGAAGCAAAACAGATGAACATAGGGGAAGGGGAGGAAAAATAAAATAAGATAAAAACAGAGAGGGAGGCAAACCATCTGAGACTCAACTACAGAGAACAAACTAAGGGTTGCTGGAGTGAAGATGGTTGGGGGGATTGGCTAATGATTGATGGGCGTTAAAGAAGTCTCTTGTGATGAGCACTAGGTGTTGTAAGTAATGAATCACTAAATTCTACTCCTGAAAACAATACTACACTAAATTAACTAACTTGAATTTAAATAAAAACTTGGAAAAAAAATAAAACTCCTGCATGGTGTCTCAGAAAGAAAAAAAAAGGCAAGCTAATTGAAATGGCAAGCATAACGGTGGCTACCAAGGGCTATGGAATGGAGGAAATCGAGAGATGTTGGTCAAAGGATAGAAACTTCCAGTCTTAAGAAATAAATTCTGTAAATCTAACGTAACAACATGGTGATTACAGTTAATGATACTGTAGAACAGTACAGATATTATATATTTAAAAGTTGCTAAGGTAGTAGATCTTAAATGTTTGTATCAAATAGAAATGATAATTATATGATGGGATGAGGTATTAACTAACTTCATAGTGGGAATCATCTTGCAATGTATAAATATATCAAATTAACATGTTGTACACCTTAAACTTATAAATGTTAAAATATATTAATAAAGCTGAAAAAAAAACAACAAAAAATAAACTTCATACTTCCATTCCCTTTCTATCTTTGTATGATTTTAAGTTTCACATTTTTTTTTCAGCTTTATTGAAACATCATCTTTGGGGGGGTGGAAACATTTAAGTTCTACTGTCTTAGCAAATTTCAATTATATAATATAGTGTTACAATATGAGTTCCTCAGACCTTATTCATCTTATAACTGAAAGTTTGTATTCTTATACCAACCTCTCCCTGTTTCCTCCACCCCACAACCCTTGGAAACCAGTCTTCTACTGTCTGTTTCCATGAGTTTGGTTTTCTTTTTCTGATTCTATATAAGTGATATCATGCAGTATTTGTCTCTCTTTGTCAGGCTTATTTCATGTAACATAATGCTCTTAAGGTCCATCATATTGTGATAAATGGCAGGATTTCTTTCTCACAGCTAAGTAATATTTGTGTTGTATGCATGTATTGTGTATCAGATCTTTATCCATTCATTTGTTGGCAGACTCTTAGGTTGTTTCTACGTCTTGGCTATTGTTAATAATGCTGCAATAAACATGGGAGTGAAGGTACCCCTTGAGATCATGCTTTCATTTCCTTTGGATACATACCCAGAAGTGGGATTGCTAGATCATGTGGTAGTTCTATTTCTAATTTTTTGAGGAATGTCTATATTGTTTTCAATAATGGTTGCATTAATTTGACTTCCCACTAACAATACAAAAGTGTTCCTTTTCTCAACACCCTGGTCAAAGTTTGTTAATCTCTTACCTCTTTGATGATAGCAGTTCTTAGGGGTGAGGAATTCTTATGGGTTTGATCTGCACTTTCCCAATGATTAGTCATGTTGAGAACCTCTTCATGTACCTATTGGTCATTTGTGTATCTTCTTTGGAAAAATATCTACTTAGTTTCTCTGTCCATATTTTAGTTGTATTGGTTATTTATTTATTTACTAATGTACTCATTTGTGTATTTATTAAATTATTTAGTTATTGAGTTGTATGCGTTCTTCATATATTTTGGATATTAGTCCCTTATAAGATCAATGATTTATAAATATTTTCTCCCATTGCATGCTTTGTCTTTTTATTTTGTTGGTATTTTGCCCTGTGATGGAGATACTTTTTAATTTGACTAAAAGTCTTTTCATTCAGTCAATTTCTCCACATGAACATCTATGTCATAAAGTAGATTTCAATAAAATGATTATATTGTATGTATTGTTTCATTATATTAGGAGGGAATTAACCAATTCCTTTTTTATGGACACATTTTTTTCCCTGATATTTCCGGTCCTTGGATATAATCCTGTTATGAGTATCTTCTAAGATAAAGTGTGTTCACAGCATGACTTTTCTCTTTATGCTAAATGACTTTTCTTTTACTTCCCTATCTCAAACAGAACTTATTTAAAAACATGATAAATGTAACACATGTATATAATGTGAAGCTTAAAATGGAGCAAATATGAATATTTTTTTCCTCTTAAAGTCTCACTTGTCTATGATGACCAGTATAAATATTTTTTATGTTCATATGAATTAAATAAATATATTTACACATTATTTCTTCTTGTTTTTTCCCCCCTTCTCCTTCTATTTCTCTTGTTCCTCCTCATTTCCCTTCCACTTGTCTTTTTTTATGCTGGACAAGTGCCCACTACTCTGCAACTTGGTTTTTGCTTCTAAACAACAAAACATGTAGAACTTTTCTTCTGACTTATTCTTTAAAGTGTTCTCTCTTTAAAATGCATGGATATATAACTACTCAAGTGGAGAGATGATTAGTCATATCGAAAAGCTACAGTACAGTAAGTTTATTTATTATTTTTTTTAAAGGGTGAGCATGTTTATTGCAAACATGGCTTAAATAAATGCATAAACATTCTGGGGACAAATAATGAGATTGGGGAAGAATGAGATCGTATGAAGAAAGTTCTTGGATCCAGAGTTAGAAGTCATAAGAGATGCGATCATTAGCATGAAGTTGAACTTTCAAGAACACAGTCAGTGATCTTAATGTTGGAAATTTATTTCATTCTAATAGAATGAAAGGATACATGAATGGAATACTATATATATCCATATGATATTCAAACATTAGGGATCAATGCTTTTTCTTTTTTCCCACTTGTACTTATCTGAATCTTAACCAATACAATGCACCAGATTTTTAAATTTAAAGTCAGAAAATAAACAAATAAAAATGAAGTACAAGATGGGCAAAAAGTCAATGAATGGTTGTTTTTATTAAATTTCAGCTCTTTCCATCCCTAAATTTACTGAGATCTTTGAGTGAACAGTAATGTTATAATATTTGCTTTAGCCAACCCACCTTACATTTCATATATTAAAAGATAAAATGCAATATATTTTTAGGATTTACTTGTAAGACTGATCTGAACTGGATATAGAAGAGTGGAAAACATGACAACTGCCTATGTCTAAGGTATCTTGTGTGGGTTGAACCAGACTGACCTAAATATATATTTGTTTCTTTGAGGTTATAACCCCAATGATGAGAAAGAGTCTTATGTCTATTTTTGTTTATGTACAATATCTACTTCTACTCACTACAAATATTGAGCCATGGGCGTCCAGTAAGTAGTGAACAGTAGATTGTTGGTGGTCACCCAAATTTATTTCTTTAAATAGAACTTGTTTTTACTTGAAAAAAGAAAAAAGTTGGTGGAGAGGCGTGGTATGGAAAAACCTTAAGCCAAACTGTCAATATCTAGATCTACAGATTTTATTATGGGGTCTATATCTTCAATAGCCATTTATTATAGGTTGTCATTTAAATCTCTCTTTAACAGATATCTGTTATTTCCAGTATTGTTCCTTTTCTTATTCCTCTAGTTGTCTAGACCCTTAGATTCACACACCTATGTCTTCCTTCAGTACATACTCAATTCTCATGAAAATTTTCACTATGAACTATCAATTACAATTTTTTATGATGGTGGTTTTTCCCAATTTATTTCGATTATTACTTGCACGAATCAGATGTTATTAAAAGTCTTATTTTACATAATTTAATTAAATGGGAATTTAAAAAAAAATTTTTTTCAAAATGGTTAGAAATATATCCAGTTATTTTCACATTTCCTTTGTGGTTTTTACCAAACTAAGTTAGTCTCATACAACTGTAAGTAGCTGCCCTACTTAGAGTAGGTCTGGACTTTTCATCAACTCTGGGAGGATAGTAGAGAACGAATCTCTTCCTTCACCTACCAGCATCTTTGTGGGCTCTTCTTCACTACAGGGATAAAGAAATCATCTAGAAGGCTTCATAATGTCCAATGCTTCAGACTCTGAGCTGCCTCCAGGTATTTATTTTTATATTCAAAATCCTATGCCATTTTAATGAAAGTAATGTTTTAATTATCTTTGTCTATCATTACTGCTGGTTATGACTATAACAGGGGCATAAGTTCTTATATTTTATTTAATATTTTTCAGACATACTGAAAGGATGCTTTTAAATAAAATTAACAGAAATAATGATCTGTTTCCTGGCTCAACCTAAAGTGTAATCAATCATTTAAATAATTTTAGCTGAGTGGGCTGTTGAATGGAAATGTGGTTTGAATGTCTACTACTATAATTGTTTTTCCAGTAATTTTTTAAAATAGTCATGAATCTCTTAAATTAAGTTCTAATCTCAATTTATTTTCTATGCTAAAAGAAACCACAGAGCAGACAGAGACAATACCTATTGCGGACTTGCAACCATCTCCTGACCTTCCTCCCTCTCCTCCTTCTCCGCTTCCTCCTCCTCCAGAGCATGAATGGAGCCCAGTTTCTGAGCATACCAGGATAAATGGTACAGTATACATAGCAGATTTTACGCACTTATGTCCTCTCTTTGTTATCTTATGGTACTTCTTCACCTGATTTTAATTTTCTCTGTTACTATTTGGGAATTTTACAACTTAGAGAAAATATAGAGATACAAAAATTTTCAGAATGTATATGGAAGCAAAATAAAAGTGTATTTTCTCACAAAGACATTTGAAAATTTCATACATTAAGGAAAATATTCAAAGATTAAAAAAAGCCATTTGCCCAACTTTAGACCTATTTCCTGAGATGAGACTGAGAGACTTAAACATGATCAAAATTCAAAATTTAAAACATGATCATGATTTAAATTTCAGAAAATTTGTAAAAAGACAAGAAAGGTAGAACCCTACTATATGATTGCCTCCTTTTGATTATAAAAAAAAAAATTTAGTAGAGCAAGATTTCTCAACTTCAGCACCTCTGGCATTTTGGGCTAGGTAAGTGTTGTGGTTCAGTGATTGTTGGATGTTTAGCAGCATCTGTGGCTTCTACTCACTAGACACCAGTAACACTTACCCCTCAGTTGTGACACCAGGAATGTCTCCAGACATTTACAAATGTCCTGTAGGGACAAAATTGTCTCTGGTTGATAACTACCATTACTGTATTCGGAAAGTTGAAGAAATGATTTGGACATTAGTTATTAATATAACCATTTTCTTTGATGGCAGAATTTCACCTTATTTCAGAAGTCTAATTATTCAGAAGTACAAATACTTTTTTTTTTTTTAACACTACAGTCTGTAGAAAACACTATAAACAATGATGGCTGGAAGTTTGGTTTCCAGAATGTCGCAATGTAACATATTATTGTGGTGAAACTGAAGAAATTACAGATGATGTTTCACCTAAAACCAAATATCATCCAGTTAAAAAATTCCATAAGATTTTCAGTAATCCTTTAGGAGAAGAATATACTACTAGTCAGCGAGTTCAAATAAAGAATTTTATCTTAATAATAACAGAGATTTAAAATAATTAAGTACTTCCTCATCTGAATATATTAGTGAGGATAAGGTAATCTGAACTGAAATTTTATACCTGATATTTAAGGTTATTTAATACCTGTATGTAAAATTTTCACCTGTGGTCGAAGTCCCTAAGATCATGCTCAGGTTTGATAATTGACTGGGAGAACTCGCACAGATACATGTACTTATAGTTAAGATTTATGACAATGGAAGGATACAAGCATAGACAGCAAGGGGAAAATGTACATGGAGTGAAGAATGGTGGAGAGTAGGGTCTTTTCCCAGGGTATGTCCCATGGGTCACACGAATTCCTCCAGTAAGATGTGACAATGTGTATCAAATGTTGCCCTCCCAGGAAACTCATTAGAGAATTGATGTTCAGGATCTTAATTGGGAGTGATTATATAGGCAACCTCTGGCTGACATGTAACAAAATTCCAGACTTCCAGAAGGAAAGTAGGTGTTCATCATAAATTATATAGTGTGACAAACAGTTTAGGAATAGTGAACCATTCTTGTCAATAACCGTGGTAGGAACCATCTTGAAATATAGGTTTCTAGATGCCAAAGGCCAACCTTAAAAACAGACCTTTCAAAGGATGGTAGTCAGGTCCCCTATGCTAACTCATTTCTGCACATTCTTTTAAGTGTTTTGTTTTTTTTTTCTCCCTTTGCATTCAGCCTAAAAGTTTATAGTAATTCACACATTGGATAGTATTAGAAATTTGGGGATATTTTAAGAAAATAACAAGTGGAAAATAATGGTGTTAATCTTTTAAACAATAGAAGCTCACAATATCTCTGATTATCACTTACTCTGTTTCTTAGCTCCCTCTTTTTCCTTTACTCTGCAAGGAATCGTTCCTGTGATCGTGGGAATCTTCACCCTGCTGCTCTTGATGTTGTGTGGGTTCTTTGGATATCAGTGTAAGTCTGATTAATTAGGGGAAAACTTTTCTCAGGTTATGTTTCTTTAAATCATCTTCAGATAATAGCTTTTGGTAAACCTTTTGTTGCCTTGAAAAAAGAACGGGCAAAAAATGATAAGAAATTAGGTGTGCCTGGCTGGCTCAGTGAGTTGAGCCTCTGCCTTCATCTCAGGTCATGATCTCAGGGTCCTGGGATTGAGTCCTGAATTGGGCTTTCTGCTCAGCAGGGAGCCTGCTTCCCCCCATACCCTGCTGCTCTGCCTATGTGAACTCTTTCTCTCTCTTAAATAAATAAGTAAAATCTTTTAAAAAAATGACATGAAATTATCACAACATTTTTAGTATATGGAGGAATTTAACTTTGTAAGCTCTCAGTAACTACAGTATTTTTCTAGGGAAGCAATATTATTACAATTACTGTAGAGATTTTGATAATAACAATTATTATTATTACTATTTGAAAATTACAATTTGCTTAGAAATAAGGTCAATGAATTTACAACTGTATTTATTTAGAACTCAGAAAGTAACTTCTTTTATAACTTGTTTGAATTTTCAGTATCTCCAGCAGCCTAAATTAGATCAATAGAATGTTTTCATTATTACTAAAATTATTCCCAACTGGTGATTTAAAAGTAAATGTTCCTCTTTCATTGATAACACTAGTTTGATACTGAAAACACTATAATTTTGATCAGGGAATGAAATTCTGCACATTAAATCAACACATTAAATCATGACGCCAAAAGGTTTATTCAAAATCATGTTTGCCATTTTTGTTGTCTGTTTCAATTGAATTGGACCATTTTTCTATTAATAGAAACATGTATTCAAACTCATAAGGAAATCATGGTGATATTTTAGATTTAGATGTGGACTTTAGAAATAATAGTGGATAAATGAGAGAGTATTTGGCCAAATAACTTTTTACAACTTTTAAAAACATTTATGGAGACCTTCAGTAGGTAGGAAACTAAAAAAATATATTCTTTATAATTGAATACACTGCTGTTTCATAATTAAGCATGTGGCTTACATATATTGCGAATTCTTGTTCTTAGACTTTCACACTGTTGAGGCATCAGCAACCAAGATGAAGATCTTGAACGAATGGATTGAGTCTTTACAAAACAAAACCGAAAATTTTCTAAAGATCCAAAAAGTTCTTGACCGAAACAAAGGTAATGTGGGAGCTAGAAAAAACTCTCTTTACAGGACGCAAGTTGGTTCTTACTACAGCCCTGAAATGGCTGATTGTGAAACTTAAGAGGAGCTCTCTGACTCAGCAGCATGACAGTTTGGACAGTTTCTTGCTTCTTTTTCCCATCATCCTCTGAAACTGAGTCACACATTTTGAGACAGAGCCTCCTATTTTAATTAGCTTATTCACTCATTTATTCATTCACATTTGTTCAATGCACATTAAATGCCAGCCACCAGGCTGTGATCCGCATGATCCCTGCCCTTAGGAGGCTCAGGAGAAATAGTATAAACTGAAAATAAATCAAAGTGTTTAGGTGTGAAACAGAGGTACATGTAAGATATTTGGGGAGCATGGGGAATGGGAGAACTTAAATATCTGAAAAATCGTAGTATTTTCATAGTTTCTAAATGTCTCCTAAGGAGAGAAGTTTGAAATACTGGAGTCATCATAAAGCTTCTTTTATGCTAATTAATTATAATATAAAATAGCCTGTTTACCATAAATAAATATTTTACAAAAGCTTCGTATTACCATATTTGTTTCCTGCAAAGTATCAAATCTATACTGAATGACTGAATCAATCATTTGAGAGTCCTTTCATGATAGGTTCTGTTAAAGACAGATTTCCTTCTTCTTTTTTCTTATTTTATTGAGATATGCTTTACAATGTAACATTTTGTAAGTTTGAGGTGTGTGGCATGCTGGTTTAATGCATTTATATATTACAGTATGATTGCTACCATCATATATCATGTCACATATTTATCAATTTTTTATTGAGAACAGTTAAGATCTAGTCTCTTAGCAACTTTGAATTAATAATACAACACTGCTGACTATGAACACTATGTTCTGCATTTTAAAAGGCTGGTTTCTAAGCAATCAATTATTTCAGCTAGAGATGAAACTAATTCAGAAGAGAAGGGAACTAAACCAGAATTATTTGTGTATTTGCCACTTGAGAATTTCATTATTATGACCCTTAAGATAGTAAAAACAATAATGTCATATAATGTGTATTTTCATCTATTAAGTCTTACTGTTCTATGCAGAAACCCTAGAGTGGCTCCAGAGCCAGAAGGATTATCTCATTGAGGCTTTACACAAACTAAAGGAAAAACAAGGTAATTTAGGAGAAATCGAGAAAATTCTGAGTAGGTAATTCTTTTTTTAAAAATAATAATTCTTAATAACAATTTTATATATCTTAAAAGGGAAAGGTCTGAAGAAATAAGGCTTTGTTTGTGGGCTTTGAGGGTCTGTGGACTCTGAGCTATAATTATCTTCTTTCCTAGGAGTCGAGTGTGGACATCTTCTGAAG
Organism: Mustela lutreola; assembly: GCF_030435805.1. Classification (NCBI taxonomy): domain Eukaryota; kingdom Metazoa; phylum Chordata; class Mammalia; order Carnivora; family Mustelidae; genus Mustela; species Mustela lutreola. The sequence continues at coordinate 96,866,644 of NC_081297.1, forward strand.
CACTGGGTTCAGTACAAAGACCACTGCTACCATCAAACCATGGAAATGGTTTCTTGGTTAAACTGTTCTGATCTGTGTGTCTCTTTGAATGCTACATTTTTTAAGACAGAAGGGGGTAGATTGGAGGTGAGATTGTATTTTATTCTTTGATTCTGAGATATGAATATGTGATAGGTACCAGTTAAAGTAACTGTTCACCTGCACCTCTAAAACCAGAGAAAGCAATACCCATGCTTTGTTTTTCACTCATCTTTTCCTGGTATGCTCCACTTCAGAACACCTTTTCTTTCCCAACATACCAGGCATACTTTTCCTGTTTGAAACCTTGCATGTGCTGTTCCCTCTGCATGTAATGTTCTTCTCTCCTATAACCATGACTAACTACTTCACCTTCTTCAAGTAAGCATTCATTCTGTTTCCATTTTCTCAATGATACCCACCCTGACAACCCCCATTTAAAACTGCAACTTGTGCATCAGTGCCCACCTTTTCTTCTACCCCTCCAGAGGCCTTCCTTTGTATGCCTAGTCCTTCTGACCCTGCTCTAATTTTTATTCTTTTCATTGCCTGATCTTTAATTTCTTTTATTATTTTAGTTGCAGTATAATTAATATACAGTGCTATAGTAGTTTCAGGTGTATGACACAGTGATTCAACAATTCTATATATTGCTCAGTGTACATCATAAGTGCACCCTTTTTTTCTCAAAATTAACTCATTCTATTTAATTCAGTGACAGAAATAATGACATCATTATGTTTTGATAAGAGTGATATTTAATCCTTACCATTGAATTGACTTATCCCTCCCCTCCTCAATGGTAACCAACAGTTTGTTCTCCATAGTTAAGAGTAGGTTTTTGGTTTGTCTCTTTTTTTCTCTTTGTTCATTTGTTTTGTTTCTTAACTTCCACATATGTGTGAAATCATATGGTATTTGTCTTTCTCGGACTGGTGTATTTTATTAAGCATTATACCCTGTAGCTCCGTTCATGTTGCAAATGACTAGATTTTATTCTTTTTATGGCTGAGTAAAATTCCACTGGAGATATATATGCCACATCTTCTTTTTTTTTTAATTTTTTATTTTTGATAAACATATATTTTTATCTGGATAAAGAAGATGTGGCATGGCTATGCCACATCTTCTTTATCCATTTATCTATTGATGGACACCTTGGGCCGCTCCCATATCTTGGCTATTGTAAATAATGTGGCAATAGAAATAGGGATACATATATTTTTTCAAATTAATGTTTTAGTATTCTTTAGGTAAATATCCAGTCGTGCAGTCACTGGGTCATAGGGTAGTTCTATTTTTTACATTTTTTGAGGAACCTCCATACTGGTTTCCACAGGGGATGCACAGTTGGATTTCCACCAACAGTGCAAAACGGTGGTTCGTTTTCTCCATATCCTTACCAACAAGTGTTGATTTTAGCCATTCTCACCAGTGTGAGGTGATACCACATTGTGATTCCGTGCTCTAATTTCTTTCATAGAATGTGTCACCTTCTTACATATCATTTGTGTATATGATGTTTACTTTTATCTGGACCCAATCCCACCAAATTGGGAGTTTTCTCATTTTTGTTCAATGATATATTTTAATCTAGAAGAATAGTCACAGAGTTTAATAAGTGCTAAAATGAGTTAAAATATTATTTTTAGTGTGCAATGTCCTGCTGATTATACAGTTTTCTATTAGCTATCTTTTCTTTTTCTTCATATTTATTCCTGGTTTGAGAAAAGCACAGACACTACAGAACTAAGTAACTTTTTGATGTTTCCTTTATTAGTGGACTGGACATATATAGACTGCAGTATTTTTATTTTTATGATTCCTTACTTCTTGCCTGACACAAGTTACATATTTTCATCTCTGATGTGCTTTTCTTATTAATGCTTTTGTATCTGTTGGTTCCATCCAGAATATCATGAAATTAATTACAGTAAATCATACTTGGCTTGGCCTGTCTTACAAGGAGGAGGACAATAAATGGCAGTGGGAGGATGGCTCCTCTCCTTCTCCTGAGCTGTAAGTTTCTAATATATAACCCAATTCTTTATTCCTTTCCTAATGTCTTTTGCTTAAAGAGCTTGAGGAAATAGAGAAGATTACCTGGGACAGAATCTGGACATTTTTATTTCTTGCTTCTGTTATTTCATATTATACTGTCAGCAATTTTATAAATCATAAAGTTATTCAGATATTTTTAAATTAGTGTAAATATGCTTCTATTATTAGATGATCTGATTAATTACAATTTTAGATAAGAAATGGGTGACTCAGCTGGTTAAGCATCTGCCTTCAGGTCAAGTCATGATCCCATGGTCCTGGGATCTAGTCCTACATGTGGCTCCTTGCTCAGCGGGGAACCTGCTTCGGCCTTTGCCTGCTGTTCTCCCTGAGTGTGCTCGTTCTCTTATTCTCTCTCTCTCTCTGACAAAAATACAAAATCTTAAAAAAAAGAAAGAAATGTAATGTAAAGAAGAATATGATTATATATAAACTTTGGGACGTCTTTGTTGTTCTTAGAAGTATAAAATTTCACTCTTTGGCTACAGAGTTTGTGTTCTTTTCATGGTTTTAGTACATATTGGTCAACTGTGATCCAGAAACATTGCATTAGACAATTACGGCAAGTGTGTGGGTGTGTGTGTGTTTCTGTATCTATCTATCTATGTATACATCTGTTTCATCACTGTGTGACAAACTTAGAATTTCAAAGTTTTGATAATTTTGATAGCTGATTATTTTTATTTTGTTCTTTAAGGTTATATTCTTCTGATGTTTAGTGAAACGATTTTTCCTATAACCTATAATAATGTTTTTGACCATTTTATCCTATTTACTTTTTTATTTTTTGCTATAGCTTCTTATATATTAAGTTTCTAAACACTCTTTTAGACATTCTTACCAGTATTTTCCTTTAGTGATTTGCTGTTTAAGTTTATTTGCTTTTATTAAGTGAGCAAAGAGTTAACGTTCAGGTATACTGAGATTGTCTTTACACATTTAAAATTTGTTTTGACATAAGATGGGGAAAGTTGAAGCATGTACATGTGTATTCACGTTAGTTATAATTTTGTCTATCCCCAATATGTATATTTCAATTAGGGAGCCAATTGTTAGAATACTGTTTAAATGATTATTTTTAATCACTGAATTTAATGTCATATTTATCATATATTAAAATTTTAATATTTAAATAACCTAACTCATTTCACATGTCATTTAAATATTTCATGGTTTGTGTAAATATTTCAACATGTGAACAACCTTGAATATTTTTCTGGACTTAACCTATACCATTGTGTTAAATTCTGAGTCTGCTTATTTCCATGGTTGATAATGTTATTTATTACTTTTTCTGGTTTTAATAATGAATTTTATTCTTCTTCCTTTGCCAAATGAAATATCATATTGGCTTTGAAATCACATCCTTTCATTTTAAATTATAGAGAAAGGCAAGATATATCTTTGGCATATTTTCATTATAAGTGCCCAAATAAATTTATCTTACAAGAATATCATTTTCAAATTAACAATTATAAAAGATAAAGGGATTTAATATTTCCATCTCAAAATTCGTTTAAGTATACAATGTTTTTTAAATGGAGGTTTTGGTATCATTATATGTTTTCCTTTTTTAAAAAGATTTTATTTATTTATTTTGGGAGAAAGTGAGAGAATGAGAAAGGCAGCATGAATGGGATGAGCAGTGGGAGACAGAAGCAGTGTCCTTAGCAGGAAGCCTGACATGGGGTTCGATCCTGGGACCCTGGGATCATGACCAGAGCCAAAGGCAGACACTCAACCAACTAAGCCACCTAGGTACCCCTTTATCAGGTTTCTTATGTGATCATGGTCTATCTCTTCATATAGGGTAATCACATTCCCACAAAAACAGTAAGTTTCATCAATCTTCTAGGGAAGGAAGAATGTCATAAACATTATGACAATGAAAACATTTCTTAATAATTTTAGTAATCAGGGGCGCCTGGGTGGCTCAGTGGGTTAAGCCTCTGACTTCGGCTCAGGTCATGATTTCAGGGTCCTGGGATCAAGCTCCATATTGGGCTCTCTGCTCAGTGGGGAGCCTGCTTCCCCCTCTCTCTCTGCCTACTTGTGATCCTCTTTCTGTCAAATGAAAAAAATAATTTTAGTAATCAGATTCAGGATGACATTAGATGACATGGTTGATCATTTTATTTATTAGAATTTTGTAACTTGAATATTCTCTGCTTCAAACCCTGTACAATGTTTGCTACACAGAATACTCAATATGTATGTGGAATTAATGAATAGAAGAATGTATAAAATATTTTGACAATTTATTTTTCCTATGCAGTTCAGAATTTTTTCTAATTTCTTTGACATTTTGAAAAAGAATGTATTATGCATTTAATAATTGAGTAGATAAGCTTTACTTTTTCCAGACAATACTAGACAACTAATTTTGCTGTAGAGTTGATGAAAGGTAGTTTTACTGACAATACCTAAAATGCTCTAGATCTTTAGTCAAGGACTAAATTCAACCAGAGTATTTGATAGCATCTGCTGTATGTCATTTATTTCAGTGATGACTTTGTAAACTGAAGAACTCATCAGAGCACAGGGAAAGGTCCTGACATATTACACAGACACAGATATACACAGACACCAAAACACACATGTGTATATATGCATATACTAAATTTCATTACTAATATTGAGTATCTAATGTAATGTTTTTATAAGCAAAGTGTCCCTCCTTCAACTGCAGCTGTGCATGCATAATTGAATGGCTTCTATTATGCCAATCTGTACTTAAAACATAATTTTATATCTCAGGTCATATGTCCTATCATGCTATTGCCATAATTTTCCAGCCAGATCATTCTCTTTCTCTCTATACTGGTGTATATTTTCCCACTTGTATATAATTATCACATTTTGTGAAACTTATTTACTGTGCCTATATTCATCTCTTCTATAAATGCATGAGTTCTTTATGCAAAAGAGGGAGAGTGTCTTTACAGCCTTGAGTTCTTGACAGCATTGGGCATAATGAATTTCACATAGTGGTTTTTAAATAATATCATTTAGTATGAACATGGTGAGTATGGTCAATGACTTGTGTTTTTTAATTTCTCAGGGGTTTGCCAGAGCCAAGTCTGGATTTCCAGGGAAAATGTGTATATGTAAATTCACACACTGTTGGTACTGATAACTGCACTAAGTACTCCTCATGCTTGTGTGAGAAGAGTGTCCTCTAAAAATCAGAAGAAGAAAGTTAAGAGAAAAGTTATGAAGCTCACACCTCAATAATATTACAGACTCAAGATCTGCCGGTCTTTATTTTATTGTTTTTTCATGTTATTTGTAACTTTTTTTTTCATGGCAGAAAATGATAAATGACTTTGTGATAGAAGGCAAGATCTTAAGTTGTAGCAGAAATCTCCAAGTAATACAGAAAGTTTAGAAATCCAGAAACTGTTTGATTCTGTGAGAATTATAGAAATGAACCAATAAACATATCACTTATTATTACACTTAATCTTTCTGGGCCTCTTTTATATATATGTATATATATTTTAAAGATTTTATTTATTTATTTGACACAGAGAGAGATCCTAAGCAGGCAGAGGCAGGCAGAAAGAGAGAGAAGGGGAAGCATGTTCCCTGGTGAGCAGAGAGCCCGATGCGGGGCTCAATCCCAGCACCCTGAGATCTTGACCTGAGCTGAAGGCAGTGGCTTAACCCACTGAGAAACCCAGGTGCCCCTGGACCTCTTTTATATTTTAAAGTCTATTCATTTATAGTTATGACCCTATGGAAATAAGCCTTTAGAACAAATACAGTGGGAAATAAAAGTAAATGATTTAACACATAACATACAAGAATGTAAAAAAATACAGGATTATCAACAGTAACAAGATCACACAAAAAAAGAAAAAATAAATCAAATCTCTGAAATCATCTATTTCCAAAGTTGCTCACAGAAGTCTTCCTACCAGATTTTAAATATATCAGTTTCACTTATATCTTTAATTCCTTACTTCCCCTTTTAGTGGAAAAGGCTACTTTTGAATAGACACTGGATTAGCTCCCCACAACTTCCCCTGTTCAAGTTTTATGCCATTAATCTCCCCATCACATACATGCAACTAGTTCCCCTTAGAATACCTAACTTCCAAGACAGAAACTATGTATCTGCACCTATCTGGTTCTACTCATGTCCCCTTCAATTAGCCCCTTATTTAGGCTTCTTTTCAAAGTAAATGTACTTGAGGGAAGAATCTACACAAATTATGTATTTTCTCACTTTCAAATAATTACTCAGAACACTGTTATTTGTATCTTCTTTTTCTCCTCTTTATTGAGACTGTTTTTGTTTAAAATACTAATGGTCTGTTTGGTAGTCATTCATTTGTTCATTCGCTTTGAATTTTTTCATATGTCTTTTTATGTTTTTTTATACATGTTAGGAAGTATGTTAAACTCAAAGATCCAATATATTTCAATGCTTGTGATGTTTGCTCTATCTACAGAATTTTACTGGATTACTTATTTCATTTTTCTTGGCACTTTGTCATCATCATCATCGTTTTTGGATACAGTATTATTTTATTTTGAGCAGTTCTGCTCCATCTTGGTTTTCTTTCTTCCACTCTGCTCCTATAGTCTCCTTTACAGATCTTTTTAAAATTGCTCCCTAGTGTTTTGCAGTTGAAGTTTTCATTAGGGAACAGTCTTTTCATTTAGGATGATGTTCAGTTTATTGACACAGATAAATTAATTGTCGTTACTACTTTCCTGTCCTTTTACCTGTTCTATAAGTCAGGTTGACTTCATTAATTACAAGTAACAGAAGCAGGATTCAGGGGCATCTGGGTGGCTCAGTGGGTTAAGCTTCTGCCTTCGGCCCAGGTCATGATCTCAGGGTCATAGGATCAAGCCCCTCATCAGGCTCTCTGCTCAGCAGGGATTCTGCTTCTCTCTGCCTGCCTCTCTGCCTACTTGTGACCTCTGTCTGTCAAATAAATAAATAAATAAACCTTAAAAAAAAAAAAAGAAACAGGATTCAATCTAGCTTGAACAAAATGGGAAACCTTTGGAAATGTACTTGGTTCTTATGTCTAATGGAAGAAAAGTTTGAATGAACAAACCATAGGAAGGTAACAATAGAGCTTAGCCACAGGGAAAATAAGCCAGAAACATCAATTCTACCACCCACCAGTGATGTTTTCTCTGCCTTTCTCTTTCCATGTCAGTTTTATTTATTTTTTTCATAATGATGGTAATTCCATGTAATTGGAAACATAGATAACAACCACTCTCAGGCAGATACTTTTATGATGAGAAAGTTTCCTATTTAATTTTACTAGAAAAAAACAATGTCACAGTAAGGGTGAGTTAAGCCATCAATATATGGCACCTTAGGTATAGGCTTATGTATGGAAGGGGAAGAAGTTCTCAGAAGAATGTGTATAGTCTGACTGACAATAGCAAGAATGCTCCCACAAACATGCACTGATTTTTCCTGTGCAATTAAAAGGTTTCAGAAACCAAATATGTTCCTCAAGAAAGCCTAGAGATTTTAAGAAAAATAAAATAAAATAATAGCAAGCATACATTTAGAATTTACTCTGTCAAGTGCAATTACAAGTGACTTATATATATTAACCAAATTTATTCTCAAACAAATAAGGTAGATTGTAATATTTGACAGAAGAAAGAAGTGACTACTTGAAGCTTTCCAAGGTTATAGAACTTGTTCGTGGCAGAGCTGGAATTTGAACTCTGATATCTTAATGTAAAAATTCAGGCCCTGAAACACACTAGCATATGTATTTTCTCATATACCTATTCAAAGAGGCACCTAACATAAACATAATAAACCACTTAATGACAGGTAAGATTATACTAGAAGCCTTGGAAAATAGTGAATAAAAAAATTTAATGACTCCATATTTGATACAAAATAATGGGGAATTCATAAGACTATACAAGCTTCTACAGTTTTGCAGTAGAATTGCAGTGACACTTAAAGAGCATATTCTTTGGGGAGTACATGTAAGGGACTCAGATTTAAGGCTGAACCGGGAGAGGAATCCTATGGGATTTCTATAACTATATCTTGATATGTAGCAGAAGCTTCAAATTGTCCTTTGAATACATTGCGAGTCAGTTTCCAAGCAAAATAGTATCTGAGACAAAAGTTATTGAATCAAAAATGCTCTTGTGACCTGAAGTTTATAGGAAAGAAGGACAATATTGGACAGAACGAGCTGCAAGGAACTCACAACCAGCTTAGAACTTCAGCCAACTTCATGGGAATTCCTGAAGCTGGGAAGGTCCATCAGAATAATCCCAAACTGAAGTGAGGGCCAGGCCTTTATCTCTTTTGTTTCAACCAGACATGGGATGTAGGTTCCAGTAGGATGGGTAGTGATCCTGAGTGAATTAGATGTCTTTAGCTGAGGGCAAAGCCTCTGGGCTGAGATCTCCGAGCTGTCATGCATCAGCATCCCTGGCATCTGTGGGAACTTATCTTATAGTCCTGTAGGGGGAATCCGGGCACAGCACAGCAGCAATGATGGAATAAAGAACTTAAACCTGAAGGAGAAAGTGAGAATTGGTCAGAGGTCAATGTGAAGCACAAGACCTTTTCTACAGAGAAAATGGCACAGAGAAAGGTATACTCTGCGACCACTCAACTTCTGACTGAAAGGAGATGAAATAAAGAGAGGTTCTTCTTTACTCATTTGAATCAGTTGTTTAGGATCATGGATTAAGTCCAGTGATATCATTGGACATCTAGTTGGCTGATGGCTCCGCTCAGTGGGGAACACAAGAGAAAGGGTTTCCGGAGGTCCAGAATTGTAAGTTTTAGGTATAATAAGTTTGTTATATCTGTGAAACATCCACTGATTGCATGCTCTAAAACCACAGCCTAGTTGGTTTAATGAGACTAGAATGCTCAGAACCTCCTAGTTTATAAATTTCGTTTTAACTTATACATATGCAATTAACAATAGAGCAAACTGTAGGTAAAAAAAAAAATTCTCAGAAAATTAGTTCTGCATTTAACCTTTACATTTATTGGTAAAAAATAGATTTTAAAAAATGTTCCCAAATGAAAAACACTTCTGAAAAGTCCTCTCCTTCAAATTCAGAATCACTTTGTCCTTGATGCTTCTCAGCCTGTCACAGAGGACACAGAGAAAGTCAATAAACACACATGCAGCAAATAGTGTGGAAGTAAAAGAACACTCAGTAGTGTAGTTCTTCTTGTGACCTGCCAAAGGGTTTCATTGTTCTACCTGTGACTTGCCAAGGGGTTTCATTGTTCCAGAAATGTCTGTGAAAAATGTAGAAAAAAGAAAGTTGGGGGATTGTGAGGAACTTAAACCGACTCACATACTGTTAGCTGTAAATCAAGACATTTTCTCTTCTGCATTTCATTTCTCCAGTCACAGCCAGTTATATTAAAACTTCTGGTAAAGAGAATTTTAATCGAGGGTTTCCTGAGTGGTGCAGTTAGTTGAGCATTTGGCTCCTGATTTCAGCTCAAGTTATGACCTCAGGTTCATGAGATCCAGCCCTGTGTTGGGCTTCATGCTCAGAGTCTGCTTGGGACTCTGTCCCTCTTGCCTTCTGCCCCTCCCCCAACCCACATGTGCAATATTTCTAAAATAAATAAATAAATCTTTTAAAAAAGAGAAAATTATAATCTATTCCCCTTAGCACAGTAAAAAAAATCCCACATTTAACAACGGTTTACTGAAAACAGGAAACAAGTGGAAGAGAGTAGACTCGAACATTTTGTGAGCATAGAAACATTTTGACTATATTTACATAGTTTGCACATTTGGAAAGGACTGAAAAAAATCATGTTTTAATCAGCTGGAGACCAAAATAAAAGCCACTGTAACTGCAATATGTTCCTTTTATTTCTTTATGACAAGATGTCAAGTTCATACCTGGCTATCTACGTTTACAACTAACAGATAACTATTTTGCTGACATGGTGTAGAGGTATAATACAATTTATATAAAACACAAAAATACAAAGTTAGTAATATATAGCTGATAATAACCTTTTATTAATAAATATTAGTAAAGCAGGATCATGATGGAGAAGGAGATCTAGCACCATATGTGAATGTGTATTGAAATGATGTCAAATGGAGCCAAAGGAGAATGTATTATTACATTGTCCTGTAAAAGAAAAGAATGCAGAAAAATTAATACTTTAGAAACTTTTGAGTATTTCAAGAATAATGAAGTGATAGGTTTAGATACAGAGATGTTATCATTTGTGATCTTGGTTTTAGTAGCTTTAATGGGATAGTAGAAGAGCTAAAGTTAGGTCCATCCATGTTTTTGCAAATGGCACGATCTCATCTTTTTAATGCGTTCTATGGGTTGTAAATCAGACTGAAGAAGATAAGTACCATATGATTTCATTCATATGTGGAATCTAAAGAAGAGCAACAACAACAACAACAAAAAAACCAAAAACCAAAACAAAACAAAAAGCAATGAATTAAAAAAAAGCCAGAAACAGACTTGTAAATACAGAGAACAAACTGATGGTTGACGGAGGGAGGGACTATGGAAGGATGAGCAAAATGGGGAAAAGGGAGATACAGGCCTCCAGTTATGGAGTTAATAAGTCATAGGGATGAAGGGCACAGAATAGGGAATAGAGTCAGAGATGTGATATGATACTATCATAACCTGTTTATCATAACACCATGGCTGCTGGCACTACATGCGGTGAGCATAGCATACTGTATAGACTTGTGGGATCATTCCCTTGTACACCTGGAATGAATGCAGCATTGTGTATCAACTCGACTCAGATATTTTTCCCCTAAACATATTTATTTTTTATTTTTTTTAATTTTTTTATTTTTTTATTTATTTTTATTTTTTATAAACATATATTTTTATCCCCAGGGGTACAGGTCTGTGAATCACCAGGTTTACAACATATTTTTGTTACATAAAATATGATGAGTAATACTCTTAGGAAAAGTTAAATAAATACACAGTGATGTGTTATAAGAAATTATGCCACAGTGCCAGTAATTGCATGCTTTTGGTTAAGATTTGCAACATCAACCAAGCTTCCAATTCTTCAATGACTTAATGTGTGAAAAAAGAAAAAAAGGATTCTGCTAATTTAGGTCAAAGAGTCCATCAATGACAGACTATAAAATAACTACATGTGTTGAATTTCTGTCCCAGTACCAACTGGGAAATTGTGTTCCTGCACCTCAGTCCTTAATTTGCAGGCATCTTCAAACTGTTGCCAAATGATCTGGGCTTTAGTCCGTTTATAGGTAGCAAATTATTGCCTAGAAAATATGTTTTTTTTTTTTTTTTTTTTTTTTTTACGAGAACAAAACCGGTTGCAGTGGTTAATGAGATGGAGAAAGGAAGTTTAGATTTTTTTTTCAAGGTATTTAATTAAGGAGAGGTTGGGCAGTAACTGGAGAAGGTGATGAGCTGAGGGAAGGTTGACTTTTTGGTTACCCAACATCCTCTCTAGTACGCAGAACTTCTAAACCAGTATGGTCACAGTGGTGTCTTTATTTTTCTATCGTGAAGTAGTCACGGACTTAGTTTTAACGCTTTTGCAAAGAGATAATATCACTGATGTGGTAAAGTACGTGAACAAAAGCAGCTATTTTAAGTGGAATTACAGTTGGTATGTCAGTATGACTGAGTAAATGTTTTAACTGAAAAACATTTACAACATTGAGTAGTTTGTTTCCCCTTGGGAATTTAGAGAAAGAAATAGAGTAACAGAATGGTCACATTAATAAAAAAATTCTGCACTTGTACTTGCTTTGGTTAATTGAAAAATATTAAATGAATGTGTTTGACACCTTGGTTTAACTCAGTGCCTGTAATGATATCTTGTAGATGACTCAAACCGTCTTATTTACTCCTACGTTATTAAGCCAAATATACAGCTCCCATTTCTGCTTCTTGTTTTTCTTTTACAGCAAAGATCATAGCTGCAATACATACAGTAAAATTATTTCTCAATTGTATATGAAAGAGAAGCAAAAAAAATTAAATTTATTATGTGCCAAGAAATTAAGACATAATCAAATTGCCCAAGGGATTTTTTTTTTTTAAGATTTTATTTATTTGTCAGAGAGAGCGAGCACAGGCAGACAGAATGGCAGGCAGAGACAGAGGGAGAAGCAGGTTCCCTGCTGAGCAAGGAGCCTGATGTGGGACTTGATCCCAGGACGCTGGGATCATAACCTGAGCCGAAAGCAGCTGTTTAACCAACTGAGCCACCCAGGCGTCCCTCCCAAGGATTTTTTAATACTGGTCTAGTTATATGCAGATAAATTACAGGAAGAATTTTATAACCCATATTATATATTTGGCCTCTGCTTTTAAGCATCTATGAATATATTTAAGTGAATGTTTTATCTTCTCTATGTATTTTAATTATGTAGAAGGTGTTAGGGTCCGTGATCAAAGGAGCGAGACTGATACAAAGTGAAGGTCAAGCAAAGCTTTATTTTGCACCAAGTATCAAGAATCAAACTGACCGGTCAGTGCTGTCTCTTGCAAAGAGGTGACCCCTCCCAGCCTCACAGACTAACTTTTATAGAGGTAGTTTAGCCGGGCTATACACAGGTGGCCCATGAGATTGCAATACACAGAGAAAATGCACAGTCATGCTAGGTCTGCAACACACAGAGAAAACTGCTAGGTTACACATGGGTGGCCAATTGAATTTCAAATTACCCTAGTAGATATATGTGCGCTTCACTGATTGGATGTCTTTACCTGGCCTGACCTGCCCTTGTATCTAGGCTTTGCAAGTAATTTCCTCTGGGAGACGCAGGGTCAATCTAAGTTCACTGTGTAAACACAAAATGACTCCCTCTGGCTAAGCAGGCCCTTACAGAAGGTAAACTCATGGAAGCTAGAAAATTTTCATTTTAAAATGAAGGACCAAGTCAGCAAGTAGATCTTCTCAGTCTCCATTTTGCTTACCTTCGTTTTATAAGGAAATATGGAGGATGTGTCTGGAAACTGAGGCTATCAGACTGAACTAGCTGATGGTCACAATAAGTAAGAAAACTTCAGAGATCTTCTCAGTTACTTCTGCTTCCTCAGTAATATGGATTGAGGACTCTCAGTCAGGAAGAAGGGAGTGGAAAAAGTCTAGTGCTGTAAGGAGTAAACACACACTTGAAAAACAAACAAACAAACAAACAAAAAATCCCACTTTTATGGACATACAAAATTCTTCAAAAATGGCCAATCTCAGTGTGAAATTGAAGTTAAAATGGTAGCAGTGGGCTCTGTGGAACAGTAAAAGTCTCAGTATTTCAACATACCATTTGCCAAGGAAAACTCATACCATTCAAACTATTTATCATCTATCTATCAATCATCATCATCTATCTATCATCTATCATCTATCTACTTACCCACCTATCATCCATGTATCTACTTATCTATCATTTATCATGTATTCAGCATTATCATCAGCTAAGGACTCCAAACATGTCTGGCATTAAATGATCAGTAAATGGAGGCTAAAATTAAATTTACTATCTCCTACATTATTATGCTTTCCCTACTATATTCCTTATATTTAACAACTTATTCTAAGGTAAGCATAAGAACTATACTTAATACTTTAACTGCATATAAGTGACAAAAGAATTTGTACCTAGATGATTTCCTCTTTGTTTTGAACAGATTGAAGATGTCTCGATGATGCTGAACTCTTTACTTTTTTAAAAAATTATTTTATTTCATTTTTCTAAACCCAGAACATTCATATAAGTTCTGTACTAACAGATAAAAAATAATAAGATACAAGTGAATGTTTAATATGAAAAAGAATTAAATTTCTGAGGGAGGAGTCAAGATGGCGGAGAAGTAGCAAGCTGAGACTGCTTCAGCTAGCCGGAGATTAGCTAGATAGCTTATCTAAAGATTGCAAACACCTGAAAATCCATCGGCAGATCGAAGAGAAGAAGAACAGCAATTCTGGAAACAGAAAAACAACCACTTTCTGAAAGGTAGGACCGGCGGAGAAGTGAATCCAAAGCAACGGGAAGATAGACCCCGGGGGGAGGGGCCGGCTCCCGGCAAGCGGCGGAGCAACCGCGCACAAAATCAGGACTTTTAAAAGTCTGTTCTGCTGAGGGACATCGCTCCAGAGGCTAAACCGGGGCGAAGCCCACGCGGGGTCAGCGTGGCCTCAGGTCCCGCAGGGTCACAGAAGGATCGGGGGTGTCTGAGTGTCGCAGAGCTTGTGGCTATTGGAACGGGAAAGCCGGCTACAGAGACAGAGCCGACAGTAAGCTCACAGCTCGGTGTTACCTTAAACCGGTCGCAGGCTCGGTGAACTCGGAGCGCAGCCAGAGGTCAGGCAGACGGGAGTAACTGGGCGCTGTTCTCTGAGGGCGCACTGAGGAGTGGGGCCCTGGGCTCTCGGCTCCTCCGGGCCGGAGACCAGGAGGCCGCCATTTGTATTCCCGTCCTCCGGAACTCTACGGAAAGCGCTCAGGGAACAAAAGCTCCTGAAAGCAAACCCGAGCAGATTACTCACCCCGGCCCTGGGTAAGGGCGGTGTAATTCTGCCTGGGGCAAAGACACTTGAGAATCACTACAACAGGCCCCTCCCCCAGAAGATCAACAAGAAATCCAGCCGAGACCAAGTTCACCTACCAAGGAGTGCGGTTTCAATACAAAGGAGAGCAGCAGAATTCCAGAGGAGGAGAAAGCCAAGCACGGAACTCATGGCTTTTTTCCTGTGATTTTTTTTTTAGTCTTGCAGTTAACTTAATTTTTTCTTTTTCATTTTTTGTTTTTATTTTATTCTCGCCTTCGGGTAAAATTTTTTTTTTAACTGTTACCTTTTTCTTTTTTAACGATTTTTTACTAGTTTATCTAATATATATATTTTTTCTTTTTTACATTTTTCTTAGGTGTTTTCTTTTTTTAAAAATTCTTTTCTTTTCTTGTTTTTTTTTCTTTTTTCTTTTTTTTTTTTTTTTCTTTCTTCCTTTTTGAACCTCTTTTTATCCCCTTTCTCCCCACTCACGATTTTGGATCTCTTCTAATTTGGTTAAAGCATATTTTCCTGGGGTTGTTGCCACCCTTTTAGTATTTTACTTGCCCCTTCATTTACTCTTATCTGGACAAAATGACAAGACGTAAAAATTCAACACAAAAAAAGAACAAGAGGCAGTACCGAAGGCTAGGGACCTAATCAATACAGACATTGGTAATATGTCAGATCTAGAGTTCAGAATGACAATTCTCAAGGTTCTAGTCGGGCTCGAAAAAGGCATGGAAGATATTAGAGAAACCCTCTCGAGAGATATAAAAGCCCTTTCTGGAGAAATAAAAGAACTAAAATCTAACCAAGTTGAAATCAAAAAAGCTATTAATGAGGTGCAATCAAAAATGGAGGCTCTAACTGCTAGGATAAATGAGGCAGAAGAAAGAATTAGTGATATAGAAGACCAAATGACAGAAAATAAAGAAGCTGAGCAAAAGAGGGACAAACAGCTACTGGACCACGAGGGGAGAATTCGAGAGATAAGTGACACCATAAGACGAAACAATATTAGAATAATTGGGATTCCAGAAGAAGAAGAAAGAGAGAGGGGAGCAGAAGGTATACTGGAGAGAATTATTGGGGAGAATTTCCCCAATATGGCAAAGGGAATGAGCATCAAAATTCAGGAGGTTCAGAGAACGCCCCTCAAAATCAGTAAGAATAGGCCCACACCCCGTCACCTAATAGTAAAATTTACAAGTCTCAGTGACAAAGAGAAAATCCTGAAAGCAGCCCGGGAAAAGAAGTCTGTAACATACAATGGTAAAAATATTAGATTGGCAGCTGACTTATCCACAGAGACCTGCAGGCCAGAAAGAGCTGGCATGATATTTTCAGAGCACTAAACGAGAAAAACATGCAGCCAAGAATACTATATCCAGCTAGGCTATCATTGAAAATAGAAGGAGAGATTAAAAGCTTCCAGGACAAACAAAAACTGAAAGAATTTGCAAATACCAAACCAGCTCTACAGGAAATATTGAAAGGGGTCCTCTAAGCAAAGAGAGAGCCTACAAGTGGTAGATCAGAAAGGAACAGAGACCATATACAGTAATAGTCACCTTACAGGCAATACAATGGCACTAAATTCATATCTCTCAATACTTACCCTGAATGTGAATGGGCTAAATGCCCCTGTCAAAAGACACAGGGTATCAGAATGGATAAAAAAACAAAACCCATCTATATGTTGCCTCCAAGAAACTCATTTTAAGCCCGAAGACACCTCCAGATTTAAAGTGAGGGGGTGGAAAAGAATTTACCATGCTAATGGACATCAGAAGAAAGCAGGAGTGGCAATCCTTATATCAGATCAATTAGATTTTAAGCCAAAGACTATAATAAGAGATGAGGAAGGACACTATATCATACTCAAAGGGTCTGTCCAACAAGAAGATCTAACAATTTTAAATATCTATGCCCCCAACGTGGGAGCAGCCAACTATATAAACCAATTAATAACAAAATCAAAGAAACACATCAACAATAATACAATAATAGTAGGGGACTTTAACACTCCCCTCACTTAAATGGACAGGTCATCCAAGCAAAAGATCAGCAAGGAAATAAAGGCCTTAAACGACACACTGGACCAGATGGACATCACAGATATATTCAGAATATTTCATCCCAAAGCAACAGAATACACATTCTTCTCTAGTGCACATGGTACATTCTCCAGAATAGATCACATCCTCGGTCCTAAATCAGGACTCAACCGGTATCAAAGATTGGGATCATTCCCTGCATATTTTCAGACCACAATGCTCTAAAGCTAGAACTCAACCACAAAAGGAAGTTTGGAAAGAACCCAAATACATGGAGACTAAACAGTATCCTTCTAAAGAATGAATGGGTCAACCGGGAAATTAAAGAAGAATTGAAAAAAATCATGGAAACAAATGATAATGAAAATACAACGGTTCAAAATCTGTGGGACACAACAAAGGCAGTCCTGAGAGGAAAATATATAGCGGTACAAGCCTTTCTCAAGAAACAAGAAAGGTCTCAGGTACACAACCTAACCCTACACCTAAAGGAGCTGGAGAAAGAACAAGAAAGAAACCCTAAGCCCAGCAGGAGAAGAGAAATCATAAAGATCAGAGCAGAAATCAATGAAATAGAAACCAAAAAAACAATAGAACAAATCAACGAAACTAGGAGCTGGTTCTTTGAAAGAATTAATAAAATTGATAAGCCCCTGGCCCGACTTATCAAAAAGAAAAAAGAAAGGACCCAAATAAATAAAATCATGAATGAAAGAGGAGAGATCACAACTAACACCAAAGAAATACAAACTATTATAAGAACATACTATGAGCAACTCTACGGCAATAAATTTGACAATCTGGAGGAACTGGATGCATTCCTAGAAACATATAAACTACCACAACTGAACCAGGAAGAAATAGAAAGCCTGAACAGACCCATAACCAGAAAGGAGATTGAAACAGTCATTAAAAATCTCCAAACAAACAAAAGCCCAGGGCCAGACGGCTTTCCGGGGGAATTCTACCAAACATTTAAAGAAGAACTAATTCCTATTCTCCTGAAACTGTTCCAAAAAATAGAAATGGAAGGAAAACTTCCAAACTCATTTTATGAGGCCAGCATCACCTTGATCCCAAAACCAGACAAGGATCCCACCAAAAAAGAGAGCTATAGACCGATATCCTTGATGAACACAGATGCGAAAATACTCAACAAAATACTAGCCAATAGGATTCAACAGTACATTAAAAAGATTATTCACCACGACCAAGTGAGATTTATTTCAGGGCTGCAAGGTTGGTTCAACATCCGCAAATCAGTCAATGTGATACAACACATCAATAAAAGAAAGAACAAGAACCATATGATACTCTCAATAGATGCTGAAAAAGCATTTGACAAAGTACAGCATCCCTTCCTGATCAAAACTCTTCAAAGTGTAGGGATAGAGGGCACATACCTCAATATCATCAAAGCCATCTATGAAAAACCCACTGCAAATATCATTCTCAATGGAGAAAAACTGAAAGCTTTTCCGCTAAGGTCAGGAAAACGGCAGGGATGTC
Source organism: Mustela lutreola (assembly GCF_030435805.1). Taxonomy (NCBI): domain Eukaryota; kingdom Metazoa; phylum Chordata; class Mammalia; order Carnivora; family Mustelidae; genus Mustela; species Mustela lutreola. The sequence continues at coordinate 96,884,812 of NC_081297.1, forward strand.
CATTATCACCACTGCTATTCAACATAGTACTAGAGGTCCTAGCCTCAGCAATCAGACAACAAAAGGAAATTAAAGGCATCCAAATCTGCAAAGAAGAAGTCAAATTATCACTCTTCGCAGATGATATGATACTATATGTGGTAAACCCAAAAGACTCCACTCCAAAACTGCTAGAACTTATACAGGAATTCAGTAAAGTGTCAGGATATAAAATCAATGCACAGAAATCAGTTGCATTTCTCTACACCAATAGCAAGACAGAAGAAAGAGATATTAAGGAGTCAATCCCATTTACAATTGCATCCAAAACCATAAGATACCTAGGAATAAACCTAACCAAAGAGACACAGAATCTATACTCAGAAAACTATAAAGTACTCATGAAAGAAATTGAGGAAGGCACAAAGAAATGGAAAAATGTTCCATGCTCCTGGATTGGAAGAATAAATATTGTGAAAATGTCTATGCTACCTAAAGCAATCTACACATTTAATGCAATTCCTATCAAAGTACCATCCATCTTTTTCAAAGAAATGGAACAAATAATGCTAAAATTTATATGGAACCAGAAAAGACCTCGAATAGCCAAAGGGATATTGAAAAAGAAAGCCAACGTTGGTGGCATCACAATTCCGGACTTCAAGCTCTATTACAAAGCTGTCATCATCAAGACAGCATGGTACTGGCACAAAAACAGACACATAGATCAATGGAACAGAATAGAGAGCCCAGAAATAGACCCTCAAATCTATGGTCAACTAATTTTCGACAAAGCAGGAAAGAATGTCCAATGGAAAAAAGACAGCCTCTTCAATAAATGGTGCTGGGAAAATTGGACAGCCACATGCAGAAAAATGAAATTGGACCATTTCCTTACACCACACACAAAAATAGACTCAAAATGGATGAAGGACCTCAATGTGCGAAAGGAATGCATCAAAATCCTTGAGGAGAACACGGGCAGCAACCTCTTCGACCTCTGCCGCAGCAACATCTTCCTAGGAACAACGCAAAAGGCAAGGGAAGCAAGGGAAAAAATGAACTATTGGGATTTCATCAAGATCAAAAGCTTTTGCACAGCAAAGGAAACAGTTAACAAAATCAAAAGACAACTGACAGAATGGGAGAAGATATTTGCAAACGACATATCAGATAAAGGACTAGTGTCCAGAATCTATAAAGAACTTAGCAAACTCAACACCCAAAGAACAAATAATCCAATCAAGAAATGGGCAGAGGACATGAACAGACATTTCTGCAAAGAAGACATCCAGATGGCGTACAGACACATGAAAAAGTGCTCCATAGCACTCGGCATCAGGGTAATACAAATCAAAACCACAATGAGATATCACCTCACACCAATCAGAATGGCTAAAATCAACAAGTCAGGAAATGACAGATGCTGGCGAGGATGCGGAGAAAGGGGAACCCTCCTACACTGTTGGTGGGAATGCAAGCTCGTGCAGCCACTCTGGAAAACAGCATGGAGGTTCCTCAAAATGTTGAAAATAGAACTGCCCTATGACCCAGCAATTGCACTATTGGGTATTTACCCTAAAGATACAAACGTAGTGATCCAAAGGGACACATGCACCCGAATGTTTATAGCAGCAATGTCCACAATAGCCAAACTATGGAAAGAACCTAGATGTCCATCAACAGATGAATGGATCAAGAAGACGTGGTATATATACACAATGGAATACTATGCAGCCATCAAAAGAAATGAAATGTTGCGATTTGAGACAACATGGATGGAACTAGAGCATATCATGCTTAGCGAAATAAGTCAAGCAGAGAAAGACAACTATCATATGATCTCTCTGATATGAGGAAGTGGTGATGCAACATGGGGGCTTAAGTGGGTAGGAGAAGAATCAATGAAACAAGATGGGATTGGGAGGGAGACAAACCATAATTGACTCTTAATCTCACAAAACAAACTGAGGGTTGCTGGGGGGAGGGGGTTTGGGAGAACGGGGTGGGATTATGGACATTGGGGAGGGTATGTGCTTTGGTGAGTGCTGTGAAGTGTGTAAACCTGGTAATTCACAGACCTGTACCCCTGGGGATAAAAATATATGTTTATAAAAAATAAAAAATAAAAAAAAAAAGAATTAAATTTCTATTTGCGCTTTCAACTAAGAAAGGAAAATGAAGGGGCGCCTGGGAGGCTCACTGGATTAAACTTTTGCCTTCTGCTCAGGTCATGATCTCAGTGTCCTGGGATTGAGCCGGCATCAGACTCTCTGCTCAGTGGGGAGCCTGCTTTCCCCCCAATCTCTCTGTCTGCCTCTCTGCCTACTTGTGATCTCTGTCTGTCAAATAAATAAATAAAGTCTTTTTAAAAAAAAAAAGGAAAATGAATAGAAACCAAAAATCAAAGCTAGAGAGCCAATGCTGTGATTATTGGTAGATTAAGACTCACATGGGGGCCACTGAATAGTTTTAATAAGCTTTAGTTTAATGAGGTATGGGGATATTTACTTTACTCTTAACTGTTAATGCACTGCATCAAACTGATTGAAATATTTTTTATCACTCAATAAGTCTTCTGATTATTGCTTATGTACAATCATAGCAGAATGTGAGGCATCATGGAAGCATGCATTGGAAAGTGTTATTTTACATATCATGTAGATGTATGTATGTATGTATGTAAAAATGATTCAGCAACCCAGATTAATTGGGTTGTTTGAGAACTCTTACTAGACTTTTTTTTATCATGTTACCCCAAAATTAAGAAACCGATAAGGGTTTTATGTAGACAAATCTGCATACTTGGCTTTTGTGACTTAAATATCAATTTAATATAAACTTGTTAAGATTTTTTTTTACACATATACAAATTGTTTTATACTAATTATTGCCTTATTCCAAATATTCCATTATTCCAAAGGTTTTGTTTATTTTTATTTATTTTTGTTTATTATTTATTTATTTATTTATATTTTTATTATGCTATGTTGGTCATCATTAGTTTTTGAGCACTGGTTGTTATATGCAAACAATGAATCAAGGAGTTTGGTTTAGAGTTCATCTGGAGGAAAGTGAAATAAGTAAAAAGAAATTATAATGATAATAAGAGAAAATTTGTCTGATAGGGTTAAAACATTTTACTGTCATATTTTTAAATGAAACAGATTTATAAAAATATGAATTTTATTGTTCTTATTCAAGTGGCATTTTAAATAATTTAAGGAAGGACAGCTTATTGCATAACAATTGTGTAATTTAGAAAATAATAGGTTTACAAATTTCTTACATACTATATGTCAAAATATATTCAAAAGATGAAGGTAGATTGAGAAATATAAATTGAAAAAATAGTGAAAATGAAGTAACTGAATCAGAATGTGAAGGATTTTTTAAAGCAAAAATTACAGAAAAAATTTTAGGAAATTTGTGATGGCTTGTAATTAAACTGGCAACAATTAATTTTTCAAAAAGGAAGACAAGAATAAATTGAAAAATATATTTATAAGGTGCATATAGTCATGAGTTAATATTCTTAACATCTAAATATGTCTTGTATAGATATAAAAAAATAAAGATGTCGGTCATGTACTGTTTCCCCTTATCTGTGGGGGGAGAAGTACCAATCTTATATATACTGTTTTTCTTATGTATAATATCTATAATTGAGTTCAAGTTATACATTAGATACAGTAAGAGATTAATAACAATAACTAGTATTAAAATAGAAAAATTATAATATAAAATAATAAAAGTTATGAGAATGTGTCTCAAAATATCTTGTTGTACGGTTCTCGTCCTTCTGCTGATTTGAGATGGGAAAATGCCTAGGTGATGAGATGAAGAGAGGTGATTGAGGTAGGCATTGTGACTCAGTGTTAGGCTACTATTGCCCTTCTGACAATGTCAGAAGGAGGATCGTCTGCTTCTAGACTGCAGTTGACCATGGGTAACTGACACCACAGATGGAGGGACTACTATATATTTTCTGAGGCACTGGGGGAATATTGTGAAGTAACAGACAGTAGCATAGAATTATATTCTAACAATGATAAGAATCTTGATTAGAATCTCACAGTAGTGTAGTTTTTAATCTTTAAACATTTAAAGGACTATATAACAGTAGATATAGAGACTGAAGGACTAAATATTGGATAGGATACTACTTGCTAGAATGACACTTTCTGGTCAAGACTGAAGAAGTGAAAAAACAGAAGGAGATTAATATGTAAATTTAACTAAAACTCTCTGCTTGGTAATATTGAAGGTGTTTTTGCTATTTTTTAAAATGCCGGACAGGGATCAAAGTTTTAGACTTTTTTCTTCCACTGGGCAACAGTGGAGGAATAATACTTGTTTTAATCAGGGTATTTGAATTCAGATGAGATGTGATTCCATCAAATGTGTTAGTAAAAGGGATTCTTTACTACCTCCTAGAATCTATGCTTCCTGTAGTGACTTAGAAAATTACCTGAAGTTGTACATAAAAGCATTGAGTTTGCCTGCTTGTTTGGGTAAAGAGAGATAACATCAATGGTTCTTTTTTTTTTTTTTTTTTAAGATTTTATTTTTATTTGAGACAGAGAGAGAGAGAGAGAGAGAGAGCACAAGCAGAGGGAGTGGCAGGCAGAGGGAGAAGCAGGCTTCTCACCGGGCAAGTAGCCCGATGTGGGGTTCAATTCCACGACCCTAGGATCATGACCTGAGCCGAAGGCAGATGCTTAATGGACTGAACCACCAGGTGCCCAGTGTTTGTTGATAATAAAAATGCATTTCATAATCCAAGTTAGCTTAGTCAGAAAGGAAGCAGGTATATGTGTATTAAGTGGGGACAGTGTTAAGCTATGTTAGACAAAATGACATAAAAAAACAAAAGCAAAACAAAACAAAAATCCTACCTTTTTCTCTCTCCAAAATCCTTTCATTGAAAATGCTGCATTGCATTCCTTTTTTATTTTATTTTATTTTATTTTATTTATTTATTTACAGACAGAGATCACAAGTAGGCCGAGAGGCGGGGGTGGGCAGTGGGAAGCAGGCTCCTTCCTGAGCAGAGAGCCTGATGTGGGACTAGATCCCAGGATCCCGGGACCATGACCTGAGTCGAAGGCAGAGGCTTTAACCCACTGAGCCACCAGGCGCCCCTGCATTGCATTCTTTTGACAGAAGAGGCCACCCTTGACCTAGGAATCCAACAAAGCACCCACCCCACCACTCCTCTTCATGGAAAATATGTTTAACGTATTTTAAGATATTACAGGAAGAGCATAGAAAATGAGAATCAAAACATTTCAGCTGATGAAAATTCTCTCATAAAAACCAAACAGGAAGCATAAGAAAACTGTAATACAACACTCTAAGCTGATATAAATATCCAAAAACAAAAAATGAACATCTGAACCAAAAACTCACAAGTTTTTGGAGAAAAGCGAAGTAGAAAAAAGTACAATTCTTCCTTCTTCCCATTTTTACATACTTATTATTGTAGGGAATTTTATCAACTAAATTATTCATAGCAGTTAACTAAGCTTCCAATTAAGTAAATATAATAAAGAATAAAAATAAACACAAAACAATGTAAAATGAAAATGAAAGCAGAAATTGAAAATAAATCAGGAACATAGTAAACCAAAAGCAAGTTTTTAAAAAAGACTAATAATGTTGATAAATCTCTAGGGAGACTGACCAAGGGGGAAAAAGGAAAGAAAATCAGAAATGAAAGAGAAAACATGGCTATGGACACTACAGAGATTAAAAGGAAATATCTGTCAAAAGATAATCAACCATAAGTCTACTGTTTTTTCTTTTTCCCTGCACTCTATCCTGTTTTATTAACCTCTTATGGCTATCCTTTATGTTAATATCCCATTGTTTTTATGCAATCTGTGCAGACACCTCTTCTTTCATTTTTCATGTTGGTGATTTGTGTTTCCTATTTTTTGTTTGTTTGTTTGTTTGTTTTGTTTTGGTCAGCCTGACTTGAATTTTATCAGTTTTATTGTTATTTTTAAAGAATCAGCTTTTGGTTTCATTGATTTTTCCCTTTTGCTTCCTGTTTTCCATTTCATTGATTTCTGCTCTAATTTTTATTACTTTCTTTCTTCTATTTGCGTTAAGCTTAAATTGTTCTTCTTTCCTTACTTTCATTACCTAGAAACATGGTTTTGTGATGTATTTATTTTTCTTACATTTATTTAATATTAGAAGTTTTTGAAAATATATTTTCTCTTCAGACACCTTTGAGGCATTTGTTTTTGTTTTTTTTAAATTTTTTTTTATTTTATATTTTTTATAAACATATAATATATTTTTATCCCCAGGGGTACAGGTCTGTGACTCGCCAGGTTTACACACTTCACAGCACTCACCAAAGGAGGCATTTGTTTTTATAAGGGTGCTGTTTAAGCTTCAGCAGTTTGAGCATTTCTCAGCTATTCCTTGTTGTTAATTTCTATATTAATGTAATTGTGGTTTATGAGGATACGTTGTATGATTTCTATTCTTTTAAACTTGTTAAGGTATGTTTAATATAGTTGTTCAGATAGTATATATAATTTTAGGGCTATGTCTATATGGTGAAAGGATATTTGATAATTATAAAATGTATTAATATATCAAAGTTTTATCAAATGTTTGCTAATTAAAAACAGAAACAAAGGAATAAAAAAATTAAAAAAAAACAGAAACAAATAGATCATTTTTGCAGACTCTTTACTTTTAAGTCACACTTGCCATTTTAGTACTTCTTAACTGAATTCACTAATTTGACTGTAATTTAAAATTAGCAGTTTTTAGTTTGAATTGCAGATGGGGTCTACCATGGAGGGGAGTTGTCTATAAAAGCAGAAAAGGTGGAAATTCAACCACTTACATTTTTCCAGTAGGTTTATTTAAAAAATATTATATTCTAGTTGCTTATATTTTATGTCTTTAATTAACATTTCTCTTTTAAAAATTTTATTTAAATTCCAGTTAGTTAACACACAGTGTTAAGACACACAGTGTAATATTAGTTTCAGGTGTACAATATAGTAATTCAACACTTCCGTACATCAGCTGGTGCTATTTTTCTACATTCACTTCAAAAATTATGACTGCCAGAAAAGAAACAAAATAAGAAAAAAAGATACTTAACTTGACTTATATCCTAAACATTATTTTGTGCTTTTCTACCTGTGATACAGAATTAACAGAAGTTCTAGGAAATAGCATAAATTTCACCCCACTTATTTATTCACTGAACTCACACTGATCGAGTTCACATATGTGACTTGTTACTGTATTAGTCCTACATTGCGAAGATTGGTAAACATAGTCCATCAAGACACTTGTGGTCTATGGGAGAATGAGACACAAACATCATGGTGCAGAGGAGTAAGACAGTGGTTAAAGTGAGCCTAGACTATGCTGGCAGTTTATAAAAGGGCCTCACACCAATGTAGGCTGTGGAAAGTATTCTGACATTAATTTTCTGTGATAATTTAAGATTTAACCAAATGCAAGGGAGTAAAAAATATTTCAGGCAAGACACAGCATGTTCAGAGGCAACACTGTTTTCTGTATGTGTTTCTCACATGATCTATTAAGTAATAAGAATAAAAAGATAAAATATTTGTTGACTCTCAGGCAATAATGAGGAATTGAAAAGAGGTGGTAGAACTCTACTCAGGAAGCACTTAGAAGTGCAATAAAATTGAATGTGTACAAAAACTGAATATATGGAGAGCAGAAGAGTGAGTGGAACAATCAGTATGAGCTTGAGTTGGTGAGTGTGTGCTGGCATATCTCTGCTCACACCTATAGATACAGAACAAGCAGTAACACCATGGTGGAACCTCAGTGGCTTTCAGGAAACGTGTAGCTCAGCCGATGAGGACAACATTGTTGGAGGTGCTGTTTATTGACTATGTGGCTGAAACGATGTCCTGCACTGTGTGTGAATTGCTTAATGGAAAGGTTTAAAATGAAGCTGTTTCTGTAAATATATCTCTTGACAACAGAAAGACTATGAAGAATAAAATGAGAAAATTTTCTGGGCAATAAAGTAAAATAAGCACAAGTGGAGAAAACGAGATTAATCTAAAGATATTCACAAAGAGAAAGAGGAAGGCTAATCTTCCATACTTATGAACACATAAAATTTGACCATGCCTACATATGCAGAGGGGATCTGGAAGCATCGGGTTGTGCTGATCCGTTGTTTATTATTATTAATTATAATTAGTGAACATGTTTATATTTCTATCATGATATCCCTCATTAACACTCTTATCATGCATCTCTTGAATTGCCTCTGGTGACTTGTAATTTGTATCTTCCTAGCCTTTCTTAAAGGTTAGTTTCATTTCTCTACGACAACCAGTGGTATATGTAAAACTTAAATCAGCCAATATCAGGTGATTTATGCAAACATTGCATAACCATTGCCTGTGGATAATAATGAAGCAGTTTAAAGAGACACTGAATTGAGGGTGCATGAGTGGGTGGCTTAGTCAGTTGAGCATCTGACTCAGGTCATTATCTCAGGGTCATGAGATCGAGCCCAGCATCTGGCATCCGGTTCTGCACTCAGCTGGGGTTCGCCTTGAGAATTCTCTCTCTTCCTCTCCATCTGCTCCTCCTCCAGCTTATGTGCTCTCCAAAATAAATGAATAAATCCTTTTTAAAAAATCTACAGGATTGTTCTTTACTTTGCTATGTTTCTGTCTTCAGTTCTTCTCACTGCCCTCCTAATACTGAATGCTTCCATGAGGACCACTTGTTAGGTTCGTGATTTCATGTGATTTTCTTTGTTTTGTCTCCTTTTCCCCTAAGTTATGCCATTAACACTTAATAATTTCTCAGGACTCAACTAAGATACTATTTCTTAAAACACAACTGTTCTTAACCTCTATCCTATGCCAACCCATGCCAGAATTTGATTTTGTGGTTCTCCTTAAAGGCACACATCCCTATGTCACTGCCCTTACACAATTACTTGTAATTATTTCTATATATTCTTCCAGTAGGCTAGACCACTGTAATCCCAGTCTCTCTTTAGTGTACAGCAGAGACCTGGCTACCTTTAAAAATCTTAATAATTATTTGTTTAATGAATTAATTAATACATACCAAACAATATGCATTTAATTAAGTCTGAGTACTTTTACTTCTTGCATGTCTCACAGATCTGGAGAAAAGCTTTGGTATAAATTATAAGTTGTTAGTCATAATTGTGAGATGAATAAGTGAATGATTTAATGAGTAGCTATTTAATAATTCAACCTCTGGCATGATGATATAGTTCAATATTATTTGTATTATAGCCTTCTAAGGGACACTTGTTTTTATCAGAGGAAATCTGTGTAGTTAAATTATTTATTTAAAAAGAATAAAATTGAATGTAATAACTGGGGCTGAGGCCTATAAGAATAATTAGTAGCAAATATCATTAAATACCTATTCATAATGGGCTTATGAACTTTTTCCATGATGACAGAAATGCAATAACGAGGCTATGAGGAAAAGATATATGTAATGTCAAGATTAAGCAATATATGTTTATAAAAAATAAAAAATTAATAATTCAAAAAAAAAGATTAAGCAATAATTTTAAAGAGCAAAACTTGGGGTGCTCTAAGCTTGCAGTGTTTGTGATTGAGACAGAAACAAGGTAACCACATGGGGGATCAAGCCTCCATTCCCCCAAATCTTGTACAATATGAAAACAATTTTTCAGAGATATTTGAAAATGGAGAATCTGAATGACGTATACTGAGAGGTCCATTTGCCCTTTCAGTCCGTGTGTCCTACATTCTGAAAGTGTGATAAAATAAACTGACTTCAAATAGCCCAGCTGTGAGAATGTCCTGTTCAAACCTTAATGGATGTATTGATGAGAAATCTACTTTTTCCATGCTTGCCTCATTCTGGGCTTTCAAAGGACAATCTGTGAAGGTCACAGGTAATGTGTATTCTTGTCCTGGATTTATGTTAAGTTTCTCCTTTTATACCCCAGCTATTGCAGGCCTGTATGAGAGTAATCTGGCTTCCTCTCAAAAAAGGCATGACTTTCTGGCCGACAAAAGGTCTGTGTCACTACTCTTCCTTTCTACTAGCTACCTCATTTAGTGGGAGATTGCAAATGCTGGATCGTGTGCACCTGAGGTACAACTATATACAATCAAATCACAGAGAACATTGGTGTTTTTATTTTAATAATTCAGGGCAAAAAATATCCATAAAATATAAAATATGTTGGAAGATTTCTTAAAATACTCAAATTATAGTCTGTAGGAAATTAATCAAGTGCACACACACATTGATATTTGGGTTTGTAAATCAATATAATTTAAAGTGAAACCCACAAAACATTATGACAAGGAACAATTAATTTTGGATTTTGTAATCAGTACAAGGTGTTTTTCATATACTAATATGCTAGGGTACATTTTGCTCCACCTTTATAAATAAATTCTTTAAAAGAAATTTGTTGCATGATAAAGGCCAAACATAATTCCTTATTATATTTACCTAGATTGAATAAAAGCAGGTTGATTGTTGCATGATAAAGGCCAAACATAATTCCTTATTATATTTACCTAGATTGAATAAAAGCAGGTTGATTTTCAATAAAAATCAAGATACAGTAGCTTCTATAAAATGCTAATTTAAATTTAATTATAGGGACACTTGGGTGGCTCAGTGGTTAAGCATCTGCCTTCATCTCAGCTCATGATCCCAGGGTCCTGGGTTCCAGTCCCATATTGGGCTCCTTGCTCAGTGAGGAGTCTGCTTTTCCCTCTGCCTGCTGCTCTCCCTGCTTGTGCTCTCTCTCTCTCTGACAAATAAAATCTTTTTATTTATTTTTATTTTTTATTTGACAGACAGAGATCACAAGCAGGCAGAGAGGCAGGCAGAGAGAGAGGAGGAAGCAGGCTCCCCGCTGAGCAGAGAGCCTGATGCGGGGCTGGATCCCAGGACCCTGGGATCATGATTTGAACCGAAGGCAGAGGCTTTAACACACTGAGCCACCCAGGTGTCCCTGACAAATAAAATCTTTTTAAAAAAATAAAAAATAAACTTAATTATAGAAAAGGATTTTTAGTATATTTTTAAAATTTATTTGAGAGAGAGAGAAAGAGAAAGCTGGAGAGGGGAGAGGGAGAGAAAGAGAAAGAATCTTAAGCAGTCTCCACACTCAACACAGAGCCTGGTATAGGGCTCTATCTCAGGACCCAGAGATCATGACCTGAGTCAAAGGCAGAGGCTTAACCTACTGAGTCACCCAGGCACCCCCTTATGATTTTCTTTTTCTTTTCTTTTCTTTTTTTTTTTTTTAGATTTTATTTCTTTATTTGACAGAGAGAGATCACAAATAAGCAGAGAAAGAGGGGGAAGCAGGCTCCCTGCTGAGCAGAAAGCCTGATGTGGGGCTCTATCCCAGGACCCTGAGATCATGATCTGAGCCCAAGGCAGAGCCTTAACCCACTGAGCCACCCAGGCACCCCCCTTATGATTTTCTTAATAATATAATTTTTCTCTAGCTACTTAAAGAATATAATATATAATGCATATAACATACAAAATATGTGTTAATCAACTCTTCATGTTATCAGTAAGGCTTCTGGTCAACAGTGGGCTATTAGCATTTTGTAACCCCTTTAATAAATAAATGTAAGCCACTAAATAAATGTGATGTAATTAGTCACTCCTGAGTACTAACTTCATTCAGGTATTGTTTGTAATTTGTAGTCTTTGACCAACAACTCATGAAACATTATGCCATAGCATATTTTGAAAGATTACAATGGTAGATACAGGTTTGGGGTCCAAGTTTATGTACTGGATGCCCTATGCATTGGGGTTCTCTTGTATGTAAACTTTCTAAATAATTGTCTCCATGCATCCTGTCTCAGTGTTTTATTTTTCTTTCTGTAGATCATCTCTACAGGAATGATGTTCCTATAGAACAGAATGATGTTCCATCATCTCTAGAAATGCTCACTGATGGGATTCTAGGAATAATCTGCCTTATCTTGATGTCGTTGTGGTAATAATGATAGATGTTATTCTCTGTAAGTAAATTTTTGAAAGATTATAAAGGAACTTTTCATTTTAATGATTTTAAGTGCCTCAAAATATTTCACAATATTATAGAATAAAACTTTCATTTTAATATATTTTTTTAGACTAAATGAGGAATGGTTATTCTGAATTTTTCTAAGGTATAAATAATAGAATGACTATAGAGAAATCATATATATGAGAATATCATACATATATATTCAGATTATATAACTCAAAAACATGCTTTAGGTCACTGGAAGACCTTTTTGAGAAATAATAATTAATTCCTGAGATGGCTAAAAATGATATTATAGGAGATGGTAAAACTCTCTGGGTTTTTTAAATACTTTTACCCCCAATTTTCATTTCTTTATTTTTCCTTGGTAAAATCTATTTTATTCCAGATTATTCTAATCCAAAATAGTACACAAATTTCAAGCTAAGAAACCAAAATTATTAAGATTTATTGAGATCTATATTAATTTTTATGGGGATTACTTTATTATTATTTTTTTTAGCTACTGTAATAAATTCTGGAGCAGAATAATTCCTCCCTGGTAACAAAGATCCATAAAGGTATATAATGATTTTCAAAGTTCTAATATTAATACAGTTTATATTTTATATTTATATTATTTTATTTCTATATTAAATATATATTTATATATTATATTTGTATCCCTCTTAAACTAGGCTAAATGATTTTTTTGAGGAAACACAAAATATAAAATTAGGCAATGAATGTTGATAGTGATTACAGAAAATAATTCCCTCTTATGCAACAATACAAGGAAGTATTCATTTAAAATTATTATATCCATTGTTGTCAATTGGCTCAAGTTTCCTCATTCTGTAATATGATAAACTTACTATTGTAAAAATGTGGTTCTGTTCAATAACTTTCAGGACATGAAAAGATGGATATTTTTGTGTTTGTTTTATATGAACACATAAATTAGGGGATGAGAGGCTGACTCTTCTCTGGGAGTGTGTGTGTGTGTTTTGTTGTATAGGCACTAGCCTATGAGGGTGCATAGATAGCTATGTTATGTACATATGTTTATATATTTATAAATTTATAATTTATGATTTATAAATTTATAAAATGTATAAAAATACAATGCTTATAAATATAAATTTTATAAAATTTTTTAAAATGAATTTTATTTTTTTAAAATTCACACTGTTTGGGGATAATAATTCATAAACATTCTTCAGTGTATCATCGTAGTCATTGTCCAAAGGAGTGGTTGACATATTCCAAGAGTTCCACGCTGAGCCTGGCCCTTCTTCTTGGGGCCTGGAGCATGCGTTCTGTGTGCTGGTGCGAGAGATTCAGCAGCACAAGGTGGGAAAGGTAAGCCCGTCCAATGAGGGTGGGCCAGACCTCATGAGTCGCAGGTGCCTGCTTTCCTGACACCCCTTCCTTGGCCTCTCCGACCTGCTTACTGCCCTTTCTGCCCCAGGAGCACAGGCACAGGGGGTGGAGGTACCAAATGCCAGGAGGAGGCATGAATGGAGGATGGAGGATGGAGGAGGGGAAGGGAGAAAGGAAGTGCCGCTGGATCCCAGCCAGCCCAGGCTCCCCAGACCACAGACCTCCCAGGATGCTTTGCACACACTGTCCTGAACTGACACCATGAGGACCCTGGCTGTCACTCTCCTCCCAGCCTGGTCTTCGCTCTTTGGGCACAGGCTGAGTCGCAGTAAATGATTTGATGGTCTTGACTCTGGCATCTGGGCGGTTTTGGAAGGCACAGGGAACCCTCAGCTTACTTTGCCTGAAGTCCCCTGTGCAGGGGAACCTGGCAGGGGCTGGGCAGGTAGCCTGGGCAGTGCCACCCTTTTCCTTTCTGGGTGGCTGTCTGGCCCTTCTTGCACAGAGCTCTGGGATCTGCAAGAACAGGCTGACTTTTTTTTTAACACAGAAACGCTTTATTGAACTTTCAACAGCAAAGAAAGTCTCTGAGTCAAGGGTTTGTGCTTTTCCCCTGGGACAGAGCCCTTTTTCTCCTTTCGGGGTGCTGAAATCACAAGGGGGCGTGGGAGCTAGAGACCCCCACCTTGGGAGACTTCTGACTCCACGTGACAGCACATTTCCTGAGTTTGGGGTCCCTGAGATGCAGTTGCTGAGGATGGCAGAGTGATGGTCTCGGCCTGCCTGGTCCAAACCTGCCAGCATCCTCAGGCCGGACCTGGGACTGCAGCTTTTGGGGTCCCAAGCAGGCCCCTGTATGTCAGCCTGACCTTGGCCTCGGCCTCCTTGGTATCCCTTGGTGCCAGGACACGAACTGCAAGATGCCCAGCACTGGGGAACCTGCCTCCTTGTGTGAGTGAGTGTGGGTCCCACCTGCCTGTGTTGGCTACCCCTTCGCTGGGGTAACCTGTTGCTCCCTGTGCTGCCCTAAGTCAGAGAAGTGGGTGTGTGAGGCATATCTAGGTCCACATACAGCTCTGAGAGTGCATGTCCAGCCTTGGGCCAGAATCTACGACTGGCTAGGGTCATGGGGTAGGGGCTTGGTCTTATCAGTTTTCATTCTTATTGGGCGGAGACTCATGTCATCTCTACCCACCATCCCTGGAGCCCAGGGCCAGGCCATGCCCCTCTGGCTCAGGGACTTGGGCCTTCTGTGGGGTGCTGTCCTGTAGGAAGGCCAATATGCCGGCTTACTGGAGCCTCAGGGCCCCTGTGCTCGGTTTGTGCCTCTCTTCCAGAAGCAGGTGAACATCTAGCTTCTCTGTGGACATAGAGGTCAGAGGGCTATGCACATGTGCTGAGCCCTGGGGCAGCTCACTGAGTTCTGCTCCAGCTCTGTCTTGGCTGTGCAGAAAGTGTTGAGGACCCACTCCGTACCCTGAGAGAGGTATGGGCTATGGTGGCAGAAAGGGCATCCTGGGCCCTACAGCTTCACCTTTAGTGGGCTGGGTGGAGCCCCTCACAGGAATCCAGGTGGGGTTCTGGGGACAGCTCTGTTGTGTGACCCTAAGGTAGCCCAGGCAGGTGATTAAGGGAAGGGGGACCAAGTGTTCTGGCTTCAAGGTCACATCTGGGAGCCACCTGCCTATAACTTCCGAGTTCACTGGCAAGTTGGAGAGGGAATTCCATCACTGTGGGGGAAACCAGGCCAGCAAGGGGTCCTGAGCTAGTGGCAGATAGGCTCGAACCTCAGCCCCTGAGGCGCCCAGACACAGGTGCACAGCTGTGGGCTCTGTGGAGGTTCCCTCCTGAAGCTGCTCCTCGGCCTTGAGGATGACCTGGCTAGAAGGGGGGTCCAGGCTGCTCCTGTTGGGTGGCTGGACTGGAGGAGGCCAACTCGTCCACTCTGGGGAGTCTCAATGCTAGGAGAAGGGAGGAGAGGTCTGGGAGCTTGGGACACTTGCTGCAGGACTGGGAGCATGATGGCAGCAAACTCTTCAGGTTCCACTGGAAAGAGGCAGACTGGGTTAGCATCCCTGGAGGACTGTTTATCTCCAGCTGGCAGGGCGCCAGGGAGTCCTCATGGCTCTCTGCATGGTCATACTGGCCCAACAGTGACAAAAACCCCCCAGGTTGCTGACCACAGCCCCAGCTCAGTGAGCGCCCAGATTCCCGGCCCTGGCCTGGTTTTCCCAAGGTTGGTGCAGAAGAGGAAATAGAAAGAGACGAGGTGGAAGGCCCCAGTGGCTCTGTCCACTGTCCACTGTCCACTGCCCAAGGAGGGTGAATCAGGAGGGGTCTGGACCTTGTGCTCACCTAAGGGGGACAAGGTTGCACTGCATCCTTCGCAGTTCGGCCATGGAGGTCCGAGTGTGCCTGAGTACCCCTTCATCCTCCAGGACCAGGTCTGGGACAATGTGTCCTGCAGAAACTTCTGAAGACCTTTCCGCTTCAGGGCAGCTTCAGAAGATGTTCTGGGCAATAGGTGGGAATCAGATGCAGAGAGGCCCCACGTTTCCACTCCAGGGCACCTCCTGGGGATAGCTTCTGGGGGTCCAGCTGTTCCCAGGAGTTCTGCAGGCAGTGCAGTGGCAGGGGGAGGCCCTATGCCCGATGCTTCTCTGCAGAGGGCTCTGCCCAGCCAACCCTCCCTCCTCCGAGGCATGTGCACTGGTTAGAGCAGTGGGCTGTGACCCGCTCCCCACCCTCATGCACACCTGGGCTCCCGTGAGCTCACTTGCTGCTGTGCACCTTGAGGATCGTGAATGCCATGGCTGTGAGCACGTGCTTGCTTTCCAGGATTTAGGCATCCCAGAGCTTCAGAGGGAGCAAAGAGGCGGTCTCTGGGGACAGCAGGTGTGGAAGGAACTGCTGGACTCTGTCCATACTTAGTAGTAACATGCTCTGACGGGACCCCAGGCTGGCTGCGGAAAAGGCCAAGGGTTTGTGCGCATCCTGGGCTGAGCTGGACTTCTCTGGGGAGCTGAGCCAGACTGCCAGGCCCCCAGAACCTCCTCAAGATGGCCTCTGGGTTTCTCCAGGATGGGTCTGCACTGCAAGCCTCAGCCCTAGTGATCCAGGATCAGGCCTGGCTTCTCTGGAGGGTTGGGCTGAGCTCGGCCCTCACTAGGACCCAGGGGCAGTGAGTGGATCAGGGGACAGATCTCCTTGGGTGGCCTTACCTGGGCAATGAAATGCTGAAGGAACCACTTTATGATGTAAATGCCACTGCACATCTGTTCCTGGTCTGGCAAAAGGGCAGAAAGTGTTGAGGACCCACCCAGTGCCCAGAAACCTCCTTGTGCCAGGGCCCCAAGGAGCCATCCCTGTTCCATCCCAAGGGTGCTCCTGGCCCAAGCAAGAGAAGGAATAAGACACCAAATCCTTGTCAGCTGTGGAAGGGCTCTGCATGCCCACCCCCCACCCCCACCCCAGGCCATGGGGACAGTGCCTCTGGGGTCCTTCTACTGCCATGTGCTTCCTCAGCTTTGGGAGTGCTTTGCCTGGAATGTGCTTATAATGGCCCCAGAATCTCAGCTGTTCAGGGAGCCCTGGAATGAGAAGCCTGAGAAGGCCCCAGGCCCCCCAACAATCAAGGCCTTCTCCCCGACCAGGAGGGGGGTGAGTTCTGTCAGGTGCCTGCTTTCTCACGCCCTGACTCCAGTGTGTGCCCACGACCTTCTCAAGCCCTGGCTAGGCACAAACTTCCCAGAGAGCAGGACTACCTTCCAGGCCTGGGGCAGGGGGACAGGGGAAGAAGACCTTCTCCTCACAGAGACCCAGATGGGTTGGTGCCCTGTGCTGAGGACCCAGAACCCTTTTTCCTGCACTGGCCACAGTAGGGGAAAAGGGGTTCCCCAGTACTGGGGGCAGTGAGTGTGATGGGCGTGTGGGGGTAGACACGGTCATCTCCTGGGCTTGGGAGTCAGGCTGGGGCACACAGGAGCAGGACATGAGGCTACCTGGGCTTTCTCTGGCTGTGGGCTGGCAGGGTGCCTGAGTGGTCACATAGGTAGCCAGACCAAAGGCTCAAGGACCAGCGGGGATGCAAGAATGGTCTGTAATTGGTGAGGCCAGTGGCCATAGCTACAGGGCCCTGAAAGTGACCTGGGGAGGCAGGCAGGGTGGAGGTCCCCACTGGCCCCACTGCTGGAGCAGCCCTGCAAGGGGCTCTCCTGAGCTCCAAGTCCAGTCAGTGTCCCAACTGGCCTCCTACCACTCATGGCATGGCTTTCTTTGGTCACCAGTTGAGCCGGCACCCAGAAGGCATCCTTCTTACTCAAGAACAGCAGCGGCATGGCTGAGATCTGGTTTGTGCCCTGGCAAGAGCCAGACCCGCATGGATGGCTGCCCCTAGGACACCTCTTTGCCCTCCCCCCGCACTTGCATCCAGCTCCCAGAGCTTCCTCATAGTCTGGTCTCACAGAGGGCATCCCCAGAAGGAGAGGAGAGTCGGGTGCAGGGTGACCTAGACAACTTAGGCACCAGCACCATACATCCTCTCTACTGAGCCCTTTGGGAGTAATCCCAGAGTCCCCTTTCTCAGATGAGGGGAATGTGGCTTAGTTAGGTGGGCCAGGGTGAAGGGGACCAGCGAAGTCTGGAGACCCCACTATGAGTGCAGCGGAGGGCCTGACTGTGGCCCATAGGAGGGTCCATGAGGACAGCAGGGCCAAGACACCACCATGGAACCTGTGGAGTATCTGAGCTGGTGCTCCTCGAGAGAACCTTCTGGAATGCGTGGCTGAGTAGGAGTAGGCTCCCTGGGAGCCATATTCTGGTCTGCCACACTCTTAAGCAGTTCAGGGTAAATGGAAACCTTCCTCTTCGCCAGGTTTCTGATTACTGTTAAGGAACCTTCTGGGTCCAGACCCAAGTTTTACCACAACAGCAATACACGCTGGGACACCTTGCAGCCCCAGGATTCAAGGACTCAGCTTCTGTCCCTCCCCAGGAGTGAGGTCTGCACCCAGCCCTCACCTTGGTCCAAGATCTGAAAGTCCGTCTTTTGCCTCTCTGCCACAGTGGGAGCCAGAGTCCTAACTAGTAGGTTAGGTTTGATCACCAAAAGGACAGCTGTGGGGCACCAGCCCTGGCTGCAGGGACACTCACAGTGTGTACAGGGATTAGGCTGAGAGCACGTGGAACAGGGCTTGCTGCACAGGAAGGGGGACAGCAGGGTGTGTTGGTTCGATCTTTTCTGTCCAATCCACACAACAAGGCTGGCCAGGCTAAGAAACCAGCCACGTCGTCCCTGCGGTGTTCAGGGCACGTCAGTGAGTGACATTTCTTTGGGGTCAGTTCTACACATAGTGAGATGCAGGTATCTCAGACATACAGTGCGATGGGTGTTTATCTCCATTCTGTTTTTTTTTTTTTTTTTTTTCTGTTTGTCTCCATTCAAACTCACACTGTAGGATGTACAGCTCTTGAGTTTTCACAAGGCATCCAGTCACCCTCCCCCCCAATCTCTGGAGCACCTGAATGTCCCCTGTGTAGCCAGGCATTCCCACTGCACCTGCTCAGCAGCCACCGATGCCTCCCCTCCCCATGGTCTGGCTTGCTCCAGATGTCCTGTGAACTCAACCACACACAAGTCTGGCTCCTTCATCAAGGAAAATGCACCAAGGTGCATCCATGACCTTGAAGCACAGATAGCTAGTTCCTTTGTGCTGAACTGTAGTCCTTTTTACAGGTTACAGGTGTTTGCTCATCCAAGAGCATCTTTGTTGTTCCCCAGTTTGAGCCATCATTAATAAAGCAGGGAATGTTCATGCGAAGTTTATGAAGATAAAGTTCTTCAGATCAGCTGGGTCAATATCTATGAATGCTTTGGAGTGTACGATGAGGCTTGGTTCATCTTCGTAAGAAGTTGCCAAACTGCCTTCCCGCATGGCTGTGTGACTGCACTCCAGCTCCTGCTCCCCACGTGGGCGCCAGCACTGGGTATCTGCAGCCTCTCTGACAGGGGTGTGCTGGTGGATGCTTGTGGCAGTATGAAGATCTGGCACGTTTTCACCAGGTGCTCTGTCAGGCATACACACCCTGTGTGAATGCATATCTCTGTGTGTGCGCATCTCCTTTGCTCAAGTGTCTGCTTAGATCTTATGCCCATTTTGTGCCCCATCCTGTGTTAGATAACCAACGTGCTTGTCCTCCATCTACAAGGGCCCCACATTTAGAGGCACAATTTGAAACCTCTCTCCGGCTCTGTATATTTCATTCTTGCTCTCTGAATGGTGTCTTTTGCAGAGTGCAAGGTTTTGATTTAGATAAACTCCGATTTGTTGATTTCTATTTTGTCTGTCTTCTTCTTATTGATCAGCCTCTTCTTCCCCATCGATGGCCTAGCCTTCTTCTGGCCTTCCAGTTTTCTGTGTCCTGAATAGGTTACGGCGTCCCTACAATGTGGTTAGGGGTTGAACATGGAGTCACATTGGGTTGCAGCTGGGCCAACATCCCCATATGGAACAGCCTGCTTTGGAGGATAGCAGCAGATCGTGCTGACTGGAAAATATTTACCCTGTGACCTGCATCGAAAACATCACCTATCCTGTGCCCAGGGGTAAGGCCTACCCCTCACATCAGGGTCAGTCTCTGAGAGGTGCGTGGCAAGTTGGGTAGTGACTGGGGCTTCAGTACTGCTGGAGGCTGGCCCGTCCTGGACCAGTTGTCACAGGTCAGCCATGACCCGCCCACACTCTGAAGGCCAAGATTGTTCTAGGGGCCACCCAGGATCAGGGGTACAAGGCATCTCCCTCAGTGAAGGAGAATGGATTATCATCTTGAAACAGCTATGGGGCAGCCCCATAAGAAACCCTAATCTGAGCAGCTTCTCAGTGCCAGGCTTGGTGGCCCTCCAGGTCAGCATCTCTGATGCCCCAGGCTTTGAAGCACACCACCAGCCACTGCCCTCTTCACACAGACAGAGCCCTATCTCCTGCTGCCGTCCACCTGCACCCCAGCCTGTCTGGACACACTGTATTCCCACCCATCCAGCTTAGCACTCCACATCGTCAGGTTCTTCACTGGCACCTGGGGACTCAACCTGAAACCTGGACTTCTGATGAGAAAAGACCTTCCAGAGAACCCCAAGGTGGCCATGAACACAGGATGCACGGTAAGGATGTGCACTAAATCCTTGCAGTGTGATGATGGTGCCATGGGCATGTATACAAAGGGGATCCCTGTTTTCTACAGTGCCTCTGGGGACATCTCCAGATAGAGTAGACCCAAGGTCTCAGTTTGTTGTGATGCTCTTGCCACTGGTGACATGTGTGGTAAGCACAGAACCCTGGGCTGGACCCAGTGATGGTATTTGGGGGTTCATCATGCTATTTATCTTTACAAATGATAAAATAAAATGGAAAATAAAATAAAATGGAAAAAAAAATGGAAAAAAATGAAAAAAAAAAAGGAAAATAAAATGGAAAAAGAAATCAGACATAAATAAAAACACCAAGAGTGGGGATCATTTTGACTGTCCGACCAGCATTTGGTCCATGTGTGTCCTTGCCCAGCCCTATCTGTGTTGTTGGCCCAGCTGCCCTTAGTTCCCTCCAACATGGCCCTCACCCTCTACCCCCCGGCCACCTCCACAGGACACTTTGAGCCTCAGCTTACAAATCGACACCAGGAGCCCCTTGCCCTGTCACCCTCCCCATCTCTACAGACCCTGGCATGAGACACGTGGGTCGTTCAGAGCCCATTTACTATGCAGTAGTATTTTGTGTGCTGCTGTCAGTTCCCTTCTCTTTAGACACCCTGTGTTCCCCTTTGCGTCTCCTGCCCTTGGGGCCCCCCAGGTCCCTGCTGGGTCAGCAGCCTCACCTGACACACAGTGGTCCCAGAACATGATGTGTTTGCCGAAGGTCTGGTTCAATCCAGGCCGATCTGCATTAGGTCCTGGGAGAAGAGCCTGGCCTCCTCCTTCATTTTCAGTGGGCAGAACTGGGGAGGATGAGCCAGCCTCGGGAGGTACACAGAACCCTAACTGTCACCAACTGCCATCCTCAACAGCGAGTTCTGGCAGCTGCCACCTGAGTGTGTCCTTCGGAGCCTGCTTCCTTCCCTTGTCTCTGAAGCCAGGGGCAGTCACACGTGTCCACCTGCCTGTGATATCTACATCAGGGCTTCTGCTCGGCAGCCCTGGGCAGGGAGAGGACCTCCAAGAATCAGTGTGAGGCTCCTCCCCTCCCCAGCACAGGGGCCGGTCCAGGACTGAGCCCCAGTTTAGACCCTGAGCCTGTCCCCCAGAGAAGCTGCTCCCTGGAATGTGATCCCAGAGTACAGGCCCATGTCAGGGCACTCAGGGAGGCAGAGTGGTTGGCACAGGCCTCTGTTTCTGATACGTGCCTCAGTCCTACAGCCAGGAAGGTGGGTGCAGTAGGGGATAGCCATCCTACCCTTCTCATTCCCTCCGTGAGCTCATTCAGTTTTGCCAAGCAGGAATCTGGCACCAACCCACCTGGTAGGTCTCTACTGTGGGCTCTGGGGACAGAAGGGCTTCTGGGGGCTACAGACCCATCCAGGAATCTGGCTCCCATCTCCCTGATGCTAATCCTGCCCTGGAGGAACGCAGAGCTCACAGCCAAGACACCCACACGTTCAAGTCCCTATTCCTGAAGGAAAAAATATCTTTGGGGCTTTGCATAGAGCTGATACATTGGTTTCCCCATTTTAAGTTTCGTTTGGTTGAGAAAACTCTCAACCTCTGCATGGTGTCCTGTACCCAGCCATTTTCCTGTTCCTGTTCTGATTCTTATTCATGGGGATTTGAATCATGTCCTGAGGTTTCCAAGTGCAGGATCATACCACCTTCAGGGGAAGCTCATTTTTTTGTTTCTTTTCTCCTGTGTCCTTTATTTTTTCATCTGATTTTATTAGCAAATAGTATCCAAACCATTGAGAACCAGGGATAATAGCAAACATCTCTATTTCTGTCTTCCCTGTTTTAAGGGAAATGGCTTCAGCATTTCATGGTCCCTCATGATATTTGCTGCTTTTCTTACAAAGTTTTTTTAAATTTTTGGTTTCTTTCCACTCTTAACATTACTTAAGATTTTGTTCACAGTTTAGATGAGACTGCTGGCTTTTACTTTTGGCTTTCCAGATTCAGCTGATGTCTTCAAATGGCTTTTCCCTGTGACAGGGTAGTGAGGTATTTCCAACTCACAGGCTGGTTCTGGAGTGTGTGGGATCCAATCACCATGGGTCACCCCTTCTAAATGTAGAGCTATGAGCCTCTGGGTAGCGTGAACTGGGCAGTGTGCTTTCCTCTCTGCTGTTCTTAGCTGGGTTTTGAGGGCAGGACCCTTGGGCAGAGACAGAGGGCTGAGTGGTAGCAGCATAGCTGAGCACAGTGTCCTTTCTGGGGGTAGGGAAAGACTTCTGTCTTGTCCCAACAGAGTCTTTTCTTTTTCTTTTTTTAAAATTTAAATTCAATTAATTGGCATATAGTGTATTATTACTTTCATAGGTAGAGGTCAGTGATTTATCAGTCTTATATAACACCCAGTGCTCATTACATCACATGCCCTCCTTAATGTCCATCACCCTGTTACCCCATCCCCCACCCTCTCCCCTCCAGCAACCCTCAGTTTGTTTCCTATAATTAAGAATCTCTTATGGTTTTTCTCCCTCTCTGGTTTTGCCTTGTCTTATTTTTCCTTCCCTTCCCCTATGCTCTTCTGTTTTGTTTCTTAAATTGCACATAGGTGTGAAATCATATAATTGTCCTTCTCTGATTGACTTATTTTACTTAGCATAAGACACTCTAGTTTCATACACATCATTGCAAATTGTAAGATTTCTATTTTGATGGCTGAGTAATATTCCATTGTATATGTATACCAAACCATCTTTATTCATCTGTTGATGGACATCTGGACTCTTTCCGTATTTGACTATTGTGGACATTGTTGCTATAAACATTGGGGTGCAGGTGCCCCCCTTGGATTTGTATCTTTGGGATAAATACCTAGTAATGAAATTGCTGGGTCATGGTATAGCTCTATTTTTAACTTTTTGAGGAACCTCCATACTGTTTTCCACAGTGACTGTACCAGCTTGCATTCCTATCAGCTGTGTAAGAAGGTTCCCCTTTCCCTGCATCCTCACCAACATTTGCTGTTTCCTCTCTTGTTTATTTTAGCCATTCTAACTGGGGTGAGGTGGTAACTCATTGTGGTTTTGATTTGTATATCTGATGCTGAGTAATCTTGAGCCTTTTTGCATGTGTCTTTTGGCCATTTGAATGTCTTCTTTGGAGATCATGTCTCTGCTATCACAACGGCGGCTATGATACCAAAATCTCTCTTCTTTCTGGATAGCACCACCGGTAACTTGTCCTCTGGAATGGAAACTGGGTTAGGAACATGGGTAGGGATACGCATAATCACAGCCAGCTTGAAGGCCGTAACATTCCAGCACTGGGAAAGATAGCAATTCTTAGTGCAATTCAACATATCATTCAGCTCGCTAGCATTTGTTACGAGGAAAAGGAACAGTGGCCAGACGCATATGGGAGTGGGCTGGTAAGTAATATTATTGGGACAAGACACATTAACTGTTGTCTCAAAGGTACTAGAGTCATTTTGTTTATAAGAACAATTGAGGAATTTGCCACCATTTAACATGGACACTGCTGAGATATCAGTACATGCTCCTAGCAAGTTACAGACCTGCCATGCATCAAAGGGAGAGGAGGGAATATGAGAGAAGAGTTAGTCACTGGTAAAGGATATGGCCATGCTTTAACCACTGCCCACAGCTCTCTGGCTTGAGTCGGCCGCAGGAGGTGTAGCATCCCCAGAGTTATCATCAGCATCTTCAGCATCATGACTGGTGTCTTGAGGCAAGGCTGCACACACCAGTCGCTCTGGGATCCAAATTGGAGCCTCCTTTTCCTGTGGAAAAACACATACAGACCCCCTACTCCATACTAACACTGGATCTGGTCCATTCCACTTTCCTGTGAGGATATCCTTCCAAAGTACTAAAGGCTTAGGGGGAGCAGCAGCATCACTTACATGTCTGTCTGCAGCTGATTTACCCGTTTTGTCCAACGTTAAAAAATTCAAAATAAAGAGAATGGTGTTGAGCTTATCTTTAGGGGACCTGAAAGTGTCCCCTATTCCCCCATTTTGTTTATAAAGCGCATTTTTTATTGTAAGATGCGCGCGCTCCACAGCACCCTGTCCTTGTGGGTTATAGGGTATTCCATGTATCAAGTGAATGTCAAGTTGTTGTAGGAAGGCTTTAAAGGGTTGTGAGCTATAGGCTGGACCATTGTCTGTCTTTAATTGGCGTGGCTTTCCCCATGCTGCAAAAGCCTGTAGGCAATGGGCGATAATATCTCTGGATTTTTCCCCCTGCATGCACTGAGGTGAAAATTATTCCAGAGCAGGTATCCACAGAGACATGAACATATCTTAACTTTCCAAATTCTGAAACATGTGTGACATCCATATGCCATATATGATTAGGTAACAAACCCTTAGGATTAACCCCCAAGGACGGTGCAGGTAGTAAGATCACGCAATTTCTGCAGGAGACTAGTATGTCCCGTGCCTGTGCTTTTGTTATGTTAAATTTGAGGTGAAGAGTTAAAGCATGCACATGGAACAGCTTGTGATAATGTCTTGCCTGTTGCACCGGGTCCTCAATGGCAAAGACAAATTCTCCTCTGGTTAAGGAGTCTGCTAACCAATTACCTTTTGTCAGGGATCCTGGTAAGGTTGTATGAGCTCGTATGTGGCCAATATAAAATGGAGCCTTCCTGTCCCAAACTAATGTTTGGATTTCTTGTAATGCCTTAGAGATAGTAGATCTGACATTAATAGAACCCACATTTTCAATGATAGAGACAGCTTGCACCACATATCTACTATCTGATAAAAGGTTGAAGGGTTCTTGATGAAACATTTGAAATGCTTTTATCACTATGAGCAGCTTGGTTTCTTGGGGAGAGGAGCTTTGAAATAGGAAGGTCCAACTCTCTTCTTTGGTAACTATAGCTCCTACAGGTGTCCTGGCTTCTTGCAGTAATAGCAAACTCCAGGAGTACTCCTATGTTTATATTGTTGAGCTCCCTGTAATCCTTGTAAACCTTGAGTGATAGCTGCAGCCATAACCTGCCCTTGAATAACACTGTCGTTGATATCCCTGCAAACTTTAATATATGTACTCAAGTCTTTGCTTTTCCAAGGTCTGATGGCTTCTTTACACCATTTATTAGCTTGCTCATAAGCCAGCTGTTTTATCAATGGCATGGCTGTCTCTACCTCCCAAATATTCGACCAGCTGTTTGCATCAGCCTCGCTACAAAATCAGCATATGCTTCATTTGGTCCTTGTATTATCTTAGACAGCTGACCCGATAAATCCCCACTGCCTTGAATTGTCTTCCATGCTTTAGTGGCCGCCGCGGCTATTTGCAGATACACCGCAGGGTTGTATTGTATTTGGGCCTGCTTTCCCATGTACGGTCCTATTCCCATTAACATTTCTAGGTCCCACTGAGGATTTCCAGCCACTGCATTACGTCAGGCAGTGTCCTCCAAAGAACTAAGGGCTTGGGGGAAGAATCCATACAGGCTGAATGTCTTTCAGCTGCTGCTTGACCGTTTTTATCCTAGCAGTTTTCGTTTTTAACGGCATGCCATTGGCCTTTAGAAGGTCCTTTAGGGAACCCTCTAACCTCGACTTTGACAGTCCAGATCCCATAATTAGAATCCCAACCTAATGGCTGTTCCGCGTATACTCGCCGCTAAATCCCGGCTCTAAGGCCGCCCGGCTTCTTATTGCGGACTTTTACAAGTTAATCCCGGCTCTAAGGCCGCCCCGCTTCTTATTGAGGACTCGCTAAATCCCGGCTCTAAGGCCGCCCCGCTTCTTATTGCGGACTTGTACAAGATTCCCACCACTTTGATCGTGGTCCCTTCCCCGCTTACCTGAGGTTTCGATAAGAAAATCCTGGCTCTATGGCCGCCCCGCTTCTTGTTGAGGTCTTGTACAAGTTTCCCACCACCTTTGTCATGGTTTTACCCCACTTACCTGCGGACTTCTCCCTTGCAAGGTTTTTCTACTTTTACTCCCCGCTTTACTGCGGAATTTCCACTTTTGAACGTGGCCTTTACTCCCTGCTTTACCACGGAATTCCCACTTTTGAACGTGGCTAATGTCCCCGCTTACCTGCGGACCTTTACTCCCTGCTTTCCTGCGGATTACCTTGCAAGATTCCTTTATTTAGTTCCCGGGTGCCAGCGCCATTTATCGCCCTCGCCCCACAAGGACGACAAGAACCCTGGTTCGGATGCATCTTCTCTCTCTTTGTTTCCGCAAGTCTACACACTTATATACACTTACATGACCAATCAGTGAGCAGGGTATAGGAGGGAGTGAATCAGGCTGTGCACCTAAACGAACAACTTCGCTAGCAACCAATGCTGTTTACTTCCTCTTTGGGCGTTCTGCTTAGTCTCACGAGGCAATCCTAACCTGGCAACTAGCCAGGCGCCATCTTTTAAAGGCGGAGGCCACCCTGGCCAGGGGCCTGCCTCCGACAAGGTGATGCTGGCCTCATAAAATGAGTTTGGAAGTTTTCCTTCCATTTCTATTTTTTGGAACAGTTTCAGGAGAATAGGAATCAGTTCTTTAAATGTTTGGTAGAATTCCCCTGGGAAGCCGTCTGGCCTTTGGCTTTTGTTTGTTTGGAGATTTTTAATGACTGTTTCAAACTCCTTACTGGTTATGGGTCTGTTCAGGCTATTTCTTCCTGGTTCAGTTGTGGTAGTTTATATGTTTCTAGGAATGCATCCAGTTCTTCCAGATTGTCAAATTTGTTGGCGTAGAGTTGCTCATAGTATGTTCTTATAATAGTTTGTATTTCTTTGGTGTCAGTTGTGATCTCTCCTCTTTCATTCATGATTTTATTTATTTGGGTCCTTTCTCTTTTCTTTTTGATAAGTCTGGCCAGGGGTTTATCAATTTTATTAATTCTTTCAAAGAACCAGCTCCTAGTTTCATTGATTTGTTCTATTGTTTTTTTGGTTTCTATTTCATTGATTTCTGCTCTGATTTTTATGATTTCTCTTCTCCTGCTGGGCTTAGCATTTCTTTCTTGTTCTTTCTCCAGCTCCTTTAGGTGTAGGGTTAGGTTGTGTACCTGAGACCTTTCTTGTTTCTTGAGAAAGGCTTGTACCACTATATATTTTCCTCTCAGGACTGCCTTTGTTGTGTCCCACAGATTTTGAACCGTTGTATTTTCATTATCATTTGTTTCCATGATTTTTTTCAATTCTTCTTTAATTTCCCGGTTGACCCATTCATTCTTTAGAAGGATGCTGTTTAGTCTCCATGTATTTGGGTTCTTTCCAAACTTCCTCTTGTGGTTGAGTTCTAGTTTCAGAGCATTGTGGTCTGAAAATATGCAGGGAATGATCCCAATCTTTGATACCGGTTGAGTCCTGATTTAGGACCGAGGATGTGATCTATTCTGGAGAATGTTCCATGTACACTAGAGAAGAATGTGTATTCTGTTGCTTTGGGATGAAATGTTCTGAATATATCTGTGATGTCCATCTGGTCCAGTGTGTCGTTTAAGGCCTTTATTTCCTTGCTGATCTTTGCTTGGATGATCTGTCCATTTCAGTGAGGGGAGTGTTAAAGTCCCCTACTATTATTGTATTATTGTTGATGTGTTTCTTTGATTTTGTTATTAATTGGTATATATAGTTGGCTGCTCCCACGCTGGGGGCATAGATATTTAAAATTGTTAGATCTTCTTGTTGGACAGACCCTTTGAGTATGATATAGTGTCCTTCCTCATCTCTTATTATAGTCTTTGGCTTAAAATCTAATTGATCTGATATAGGGATTGCCACTCCTGCTTTCTTCTGATGTCCATTAGCATGGTAAATTCTTTTCCACCCCCTCACTTTAAATCTGGAGGTGTCTTCGGGCTTGAAATGAGTTTCTTGGAGGCAACATATAGATGGGTTTTGTTTTTTTATCCATTCTGATACCCCGTGCCTTTTGATTGGAGCATTTAGCCCATTAACATTCAGGATAACTATTGAGAGTAATGGGCATTACTCTTGCCCCTGCCAGCAACCACCAGTTTGTTATGTGCATTTCTGTTTCTCTTATTTTTTCCTTTGTACATTTGTTTTGTTTTAGATTTCACCTTTAAGTAAAATGTATGGTGTTTGTCTTACTCTGACTTATTTCACTTAGCATAA
Organism: Mustela lutreola; assembly: GCF_030435805.1. Classification (NCBI taxonomy): domain Eukaryota; kingdom Metazoa; phylum Chordata; class Mammalia; order Carnivora; family Mustelidae; genus Mustela; species Mustela lutreola. The sequence continues at coordinate 96,913,497 of NC_081297.1, forward strand.
TACCCTCTACCTCTATTCATGTTATTATAAATGACAAGATATCATGTAAATCTCACATCTTTATCTATTCTTGTATTGATAGACATTTATGCTGCTTCCATATCCTGACTATTGTAAATGATGCCACAATAAACATATGGGTGCTTATATTAGGAATTAGTGTTTTCATTTTCTTTGGATAAATACCTAGAAATGGAATTTCTGGATTGTATGGTATTCCTCTTTTTATTTGTTTGTTTCTTTATTTTTGGGGAAATAGTATCCTGTTTTTCATAGTGCTGCAACAATTTGAGTGTTATTATATTTTTAAGTGTCACTATTCACTACTGATGTCATTTTATTTTACAGATTTTTTTTTTTTTCTAGGAAAGTTTATGTAACAAACTCAGTTTCTGTAATGCACATTAGGTTTCTTTTTGTTATACTGCATTTTGCTAATTTGTATTCCAGGAATTCTCTATTTAATGGAAATATTTAAAAAGCATTCATACTATGGTTTTGTTATCTGTTTAACATCTGTGAGAATCATAATGGTATTCCCAAGTTTTATCTAGATATAAAATAATTTTATTAAGTCTTTTTAATGAGAATTCCTTTGTCCCGTTGATCCTCTCTACTGCAGTTTTGTTCATTGTCATGATTTCGTATTATTCATTATTTTCTTTCTTCTACTTCATTTGGATTTAATTTCACCTAATTTTTGCTTTTATGTTTTTAGTTTCTTGTGATATATGCTCAAATTTTGCTCTTTTTTAATAAAACATGCAATATTTAAAGCAATTAATATTTCATAACACCAAATTTTGCTGTTATAATTTCCTTGTAATTCATATAATATTTGTGAACATTCATTGTTATTATTTGGTTCACATGTTAATTAGAAATATATTACTGATTATGTTTAAATATCCATATTTTCATGTGTCCAATTACCAAGCTTGGCTAGTGGCTACTACAGTGAAACCACAACTATGTATATTTTGTATTAATATACTTGGAAGTGTTAAGTCTATTATTGGAAAATTTCTATGTGAACTTAAAATTATGAGATATCTATACTACTATATAGTGTATTATGTATGTGCATATATGTATTTGTTAATTGTCTAATTTAAATCTTTCTATAGCCTTACTGTTATATCTGTTTGTTTGAAAAGCAGGGAGATAGAGTTGTTTAAATGACCATTTATGATGGCTTACATCTTTTTTGTTTTTTTCCAAATCTATGTTAAACTTGTACTATTAAGTAAATACAGATTTTATAAAACATTACCAAATGTTTTCATACTTATTTGTCATTATGAAATGTGCTTCATCATTTCCAAAAATGTTCTTGCCTCATATTGTGACAGTGCATTAGCTAGAAGTTTTCTACTGTCTTTATAATTTATTCATCTTTATAGTTTCATCATTCTTTTTGCATTTGTTGGAGGAGTATCTCATTAAAAGAGTAAACAGTTACTTAAATATAATATTATTATTGAAATTAAAATGAAAACTATTCTATTTATATTAATATAATTTTAAATTATTATATGTTTTAATATATATTTAATCTCTCTATATAAGCATATAGATACAAATAAGTGTTAAGTATAATATATTTATCACTAATTTGGGATAATCACTATCATTTCTTTGAACTCTACTTTTAGTTTTCTTATCTTCCACAGTAAATATTTTAACTTTCGTCTCTAAGAACATGTTAATTTAATATGCCTTAAATATTCTTTTATAATGTCCTATATTTTACAACAAAATGTCTATAAAGAGTGGCTCTTGCTGCTCCCCACTCAGTAGGCAGCTTTGGTTAGGTCTATCACCCCTGCAAATGGCCTCTGCCCACCAAACCTAGTAAATGTCCTCAGTTGGGCACAGTGCTCCAACTGAACTGGCTACCAACCTACCACAACCTGGAGAACTCACCAGAACTGGAGCCCCTCAAAAGCAAATTCTAGGAACCATTTCCTGTCCACCAGTGTGTCTGCAACATTTGTGGCCAAGTCACACAGGCATCCAGACTGGGGCTTGTCTCATCCAAAAGCTGGCCCTCAGTATCCATACCCAGTCCTCTCAGTCAGCCATACAAGGGCAAGGCTATTGTCACACACTGAAATAAAGCTCTCAAACACTGATCTGAGTGACATGAAGGGCTGCGCCTGCAAGGGAGAGTAGCAGCAGCTCACTTCTGCATATAGCTTTTATTTTTATTTTTATTTTTAATTTTTATCAGAAAAGCAAGGACAGATAGATCAAAGCATTGGACAGGAGTACAAAAAAGTCAAGCAGAGGCCTGCTCTGTACACTCTCCCTTGTATGCTGGTGGGCAGGGAGAAATTTATAAGGAAGGAGCAGGATGTTTGTGTCAGCAATCATCTGAGGCAAGAAGGGGATTTGAGGGGAATTTGAGGGTTACTTTCTTTAATAGCTCTTAATCTATGCCCTGCCTCAGGGGAAAATTGGATCCTCTTCCTACTGGGCAATCGCATTCAATAGCCCCAAAACAGGAACACTGATGATGTTTCAGCTGCTTCCACAATCACCCCTTTAGGGTTTACAATATATTTTCTAAGAATAACTCCACATAAGGCCTGCACACCTGTGTGTCCACAAAACCTGCAGCAGGGGTTCACAGTCAGCAAGGATGGAGACCAGCTTTCCACAAGCCTAATAGTAATTGTGGATAAGACATAACAGAAAAGTATATACAGACCTCACAGGACACAACCTTGGAGCACCTAATTTTCATGACCAGGGGGAATTGCACTTCTGTGGCCTACAAAACACCTTTTAATAAGGCCACTCCTTCAACACTAGGAGACTAGCTAGTCTGCTTATACGCAGAGACACAAAGAGTCAGGTAAAATGAGGAGAGAGAGGAATATGTTCCAAATGAAAGAACAGGACAATATCTCACAAAAAGACAAAAATGAAATGGAGATAAACAATCTACCTGATAAAAAGTTCAAAGTAATGATTAAAGAGATCCTCACCTATCTTAGGAGAAGAAAAGATGAGCACAATGAGAATTTCAGAAAATAAAAAAAAATGGAAAATATAAAAAAAGAATGAGAAGTGAACATTACGATAACTAAAATTTAAAAATACACAAGAAGGAATCAGTAGAAAGTTAGGTGATGCAGAAGAAGAGATTGGCAATCTGGAAGATAGAGTATTGGAAATTGTGCAAGCAGAACAACAACAACAACAAAAGAGTTTAAAAAATGAGGATAGGTTAAAGAAACTCTGAACAACAACAAGCTTATTAACATTTGCATTACAAGAATCGCAGAAGAAGAAAATAGAGTGGAAAACATATTTAAATAAATATCAGAGGAAATGATAACTAATTTGGGAAGGAAAACAGATATCCAGGTTTAGGAAGAACAGACAGCTCCAAACAAGATAAACCCAAAGTGGTCCACAATAAGACACATAATGATTAAAATGGCACAAGTTAAAGATAGAGAATCTTAAAAGCTGAAAGAGAAACTAAGTAGTTATATGTAAGGAAACCCCTATAAAGCTATCAGATGAATTTCAGCAGAAACTTCAAATTTGAAAGAGAGATAAAGAGTTTCAAGGAGAAACAAAAGTTAAAGGAGTTCATGACATCTAAACAGTCCTTAAAAGAATGTTAAAGAAACTTTTTTAAGGAAAATGAAAAAAGTCATAAATAGAAGTGTGAAATTTATAAAAGAAAAAAAAAATCTCACTGGCAAATACCAAACATATATTAAAGGTCATGGATCAACCACTTACAAAGCTAATATGAAGGCAAAAGACCAAAGTAGATATATCAACCTATACATAATTGATTAAATAATACACAATGTAAAAATAAGTAATATATGTGTCCAAAGCATAAAATATGGTGGGGGGTTAGCAAAAATGTAATGCGTGGAGAAGTGTTTGAACCTAAGTGACTACCAACTTAAAATAGACTGTTATATACATAGTGCGTTATCTATGAACCTCATGGGAATCACAAACCAAAAACTTTAATAGACACACAAAAAATAAAGAGAAAGGAGGTGGAACATAACACTAAAGAAAAAAACAAAAAAGGACAGAGAGGAAAATTAAAAAAAAAAACATAAAGTAATACACAAAAACTACAAAACAAACAGAAAACAATGAGCAAAATGGCAGTAGGTTCATACCTATCAAAAATCACTTTAAATCTAATTGAACTAAAGGCTCTGATCAACTAACTGGATAAAAAATAAAATGCATCTATATGCTGCCTATAAGAGACTCACTTCAGATATAAAGACACGTACTGACTGACAGTCAAGGGGTGGGAAAAGATACTCCATGCACATGGAAATAAAAAAAAAGCTAGGGTAGTGGTATCAATCAAAAAGTGAAATTAAGAAAACAATACCATTTCTAATTGTATCTATAATAAAATACCTAGAAATAAATTTAACCAAGGATGTGAAAATCCTGTATTTGAATTAAGACCTTAAAAAAAGAAATTCAAATAAATAAATGAGAAGATACACTGTGCTTATGGAGAGGCAAAAATTAATATTGTGAATATATCTATGCTACCCAAAACAATCTACCAATTCAATGCAATCCCAATGAAAATACCAATAGGAGTTTTCAAAGAACTACAATAAATTATCTTCAAATTTGTATGGAACTACAAAGGACCCTAATTAACCAAAGCAATCTAGAAAGAAGAACAAAACTAGAAATATCATCTTACATTTGAATCTATACTAAAAAGCTTTAGTAATCAAAATAGTATGGTATTGGCACAACAATACACATATGAATCAATGGAACAGAATGTAAAACCCAGAAATAAACTTGTTGCTTATATGGTAAATTAACACAACAAAGGGGGCAAAAATATATAATGGAGAAAATACAGTCTTCAAAAAATGGTGTTGAAAAAATTGTGCAACTACTTGCAAAAAGAAAAAAAAAAGAATCTGGACCACTTTTTTACACTATATATAAAAATAAACTCAAAATGAGTTAAAACCCAATGAAAGACCCAAAGCCATAAAACAGCTAAAAGAAAACACAGGAAGTAAACTCTTGGACACAGTTCTTAATTTTACTTTATTGAATCTGTCTTCTTAGGCAATGCCATCAAAAACAATAAACAGGGACACCTGGATGGCTCAGTTGGTTAAGCGACTGCCTTCGGCTCAGGTCATGATCCCAGCATCCTGGGATGGAGTCCCATATCGGGCTCCTTGCTCGGCAGGGAGCCTGCTTCTCCCTCTGCCTCTGCCTGCCACTCTGTCTGCCTGTGCTTGCTCTCACTCCTCTCTCTCTCTCTCTGACAAATAAATAAATAAATAATTAAAAAAAAAAAAAAAACAAATAGAACCATATCTCACTAAAAATCTTTCACACAGCAAAGAAAACGATCACCAAAGAGCACAACCTACTGAATGAGAGGTGGTACTTGCAAATGGCATGTTGGATTAATATCTAAAATATATAAAGAACAACTCCACATCCAAAAAAATCCATTCAAAAAATGGACAGAGGGCCTAAATGGACATTCTTTCAAAGAAAATATACAGATAGTCAAAAAGACCCAAAAGGATGCTCGACATCACTAATCATTAGGGAAATGCAATTCAAAGCCTCAATGAGATATCACCTCACACTTGTCAAAATGACTAGAATCAAAGACACAGTAACAAGTGTTGACAAGGATGTAGAGAAAAGAGAACCCTCATTGGCTGTTAGTGGGAATGTAAATTGGTGTAGCCATAATGGGAAATATATGGAGGTTCCCCCAAAAGTTTAAAAATTGAAATACTATAAAATCCAGAAATTCCCCTTCTGGATAGTTATCCAAAGAAATGAAAACATTAGTTGAGGAGATGCAGGCACCCTTATGTTTATTGCAGCATTATTTACAATAGCCAGGGTATGGAGGCAAACCAAGCACATATTGATAGATGAAATAAGTATGGATTATATATATGATGGATTATCACACAGCCATTAAAAAGGAATTTTTTTTTGTCATTTTTGACAACATGGATGGACATAGGGCATTTTATGCTTAATAAGATATGTCAGATAAAGACGACTACTATATGATTTCACTTATATGTGGAATCAGAAAAGCAAAACAAAGGAACAAAACAGAAACCAACTCATACATATAGAGACCAAAGTGGTGGTTTCCACAAGGGAAGGGGAAGAGTCATGGGTGTATAAGTGAAAGGTATTAAGTGGCACAAACAGTTAAAAAGAAGTCACAGGAGAAAGGAGGAAGATGGTGGTGGAGTAGGAGGATCCTAGGCTAGTCTTGTCCCAAAACACACCTAGATAACTCTCAAATCATCCTAAATACCCCAGAAATCAACCTGAAAACTGACAGAACAGACTCCACAGCTGAAGGGAGAGAAGAGGTCACAGCAAAGATAGAAAGTACAGAGACAGGGTTTAGGAGAGCAATGGATTGTGTTTTGGACGGGAGGGAGCTATGGTCATGAGGAAGGGCAAGAGAGAAGAGAACACAGGGGGATACACAGAACATTTTGCCAAACATCTTGAAAAACAAGAAAGGCTGAATTTCATGAGCTCTTGCAACAAAGTGTTCTAAAGGTCACAGGCTTGGTTGGGATAGAGCCCTGATGGCTGCTCTGCTGCTGGAGAGAAGGCAAGGAATGACACAGGGGCAGATGGTGTGGGAATAGCAATCTCAGGAATAACTGGGGCACAGAAGGAGGAGATTATTCACTTTTCCCAGAGCACATCCCAGAGAGGCAGCATTTACTGAAGACATCTCTCCAGGAAGAAAGGAAATGACTGGTGACATTTCCCACTCCTGTACCTCAGCATAAACACAGAACCACCTGCAGCAAACAGCATAGAGACAACGCTGGCTGCCTAACTTGCTCACACTAAGTCCCACTCCCCTGTGCTGGACTGGCCTTTTCAGTCCAGTATGTGTCAGTCCCAGAGTGGCAAACCCCTCCCCCGGAAAACCGGCACAAATCCCTGCCCACACCTGATCTCCCAACCAGAGAGTTTTTGCACAGCCTCAGTTCTGGTGGAGTTGATGTTTGCTCTCATTTCACAAACAGCCCAGAGCTCCAGGAAGGGAGGGAGGGAAAGAAAGAGGGAGAGAAAGAAAGAAAGGAAGAAAGTTAAGAAATAAAGAAAGAAAGTGCTAGTAATACATTATATATTAATTTAAAAAAATTAATGTGCCCAGAGCACCGTTAAAACTCACCACATTCGGGGTGCCTGGGTGGCTCAGTGGGTTAAGCCGCTGCCTTCGGCTCAGGTCATGATCTCAGGGTCCTAGGATCGAGTCCCACATGGGGCTCTCTGCTCAGTGGGGAGCCTGCTTCCTCCTCTCTCTCTGCCTGCCTCTCTGCCTGCCTCTCTGCCTACTTGTGATCTCTCTCTGTCAAATAAATAAATAAAATCTTAAAAACAAAACAAAACAAAACAAAAAAAACAAACAACTCACCACATTCAAGCCAGGGACCAAACACTCCCCGCAGCAGGAAAGGAGAGTCTCCGCAGACAACTGGCCTGAAAGATAGAGCAGCCAAAATGCAACAATAGAGTATATGGAGCACATACCAGAGACACTCCCTGAAGTGTGAGGTGCTAGGCACTACATAACCTCTTCATAAGGCCATTATTTCAGGAGCAGGAGACATAACTGCTTTTTTTTCTTTTTTCTTTTTTTTAATTTATTTATTTTAGAGAGAGCACAAGCAGGAGGGACAGAGGGAGCTTCTGCAAAGTGATGGATACAACCAACAAAACTGAAAGGCAACCTATGGAATGGGAGAAGATATTTGTAAATAACATCTCTGTTAAAAAGACAGTATTTAAGATATATAAAGAACTCAACACCCATAAAAGAAAAAATCCAGTCAAAAAATGGGCAGAAAACATGAACAGATATTTCTCCAAAGAAGACATATAGATGGCTAATAGACACACAACACTCCACATTATTCATTTTCAGAGAAATACAAATTAAAACTATAGTAAGATATCACCTTACATCATCAGAATGGCTAAAATGAACAAAATAGGAAATAACAGTTGTTGGTCTGGGTGCAGACTAAGGGGAGCCCTTTTGCACTGCTGGTGGGAATGCAAACTGGTGCAGCCACTCTGGAAAACCATATGGAGGTTCCTCAAATAGTTAAAAATAGATCCATCCTATGGCCCAGCAATTGTACTACTAAGTATTTGCCCAAAGGAAACAAAAATATTGATTCAAAGAGATACATGTCTGCCCCCCCAACAAGTTTATAACAGTGTTTTCTACAATAGCCAAACTATGGAACAGCCCATGTCCACTGATTGATGAGTGGATAAAAAATATGTTTTATATATATATATATATATAATCTTGCCATTTGCAAGATGTGAATGGAGCTAGAGAGCTTAGCATCATAATAAGCAAAATAAGTCAGGTTGAGAAGCACAGATACTATATATGATTTCACTCATAGGTGGAATTTAGGAATCAAAACAAATGAGCAAAGGGGAAAAAATAGGCAAAGCAAGAAAGGGACACTTAACTGTGGAAAACAAACTGATAGTGAGGGGATGGGTTAAATAGATGATGGGATTAAGGAGTGAATTTGTGATACTGTTGTATGGAAGTGTTGAATCACTATATTTTACACCTGGAATTAATATTACATTGTATATTAACTATCCAGAAGTTAAATAAGCAATTAAAACTAATAAGCCACAGGGATATTAATTACATCATAGGGAATATAGTCAATAATATTGCATTAAATTAGTGTGGTGAAAAATGGTAATAAGATTTATAATGGTGAATATTTCATAATGTACATGAAGTTTGATTCACTATGTTGTGAATTGATAATATTGTATGTCAATTATGCATCATTAAGAAAATAAAATTGTCAAAAGAAAAAGACAAAAAAAAAGAAAATAAAATTGTCACTCATTGTTGCAAAGAGAAAAGTACAGATCAATAGAAACATACATGCAAAAAAATTTAAATTGCATTTTAAAAGTACTTTTTCTGGGTTACCTAGGTGGCTTAGTTAGTTGAGCATCTGCCTTTGGTTCAGGTCATGGTCCTGGGGACCTGGGATCAAGCCCTATATTTGGCTCCCTGCTCAGTGGGGGGAGTCTGCTTCTCCCTCTCCTTCCCCCCCCACCCCACTACTGCTCACTTACTCTCTCTGTCTCAAGTAAAAATAAATATTAAAAAAAAAGAAAGAAACTCTCCAGTTTTTTGAGTTAAGTGAAATTTCTTAAAAATAATCTTCATCTTAATAACTGAATTCTACTTCTGAAATTAATGGTATGCTATATGTTAATTAATTGAATTTAAATAAAATAAAATTTTTTAAATTACCTTTATCTTCCCCTACATATTTAGGCTTCTGTCATTTAGAACAAATATTTCTAGTAAAATAAGACAACTAGTTATCATGGAGGATGAATCAATGAATAATATGAATAATTATTTAATATTTAAATCTCAGCCATGGTGTTATTATTCAGTATTTTTGATATTTTATCCTTCCTAGAAATGTATTATTTTCAGCAGAAATCTAAATAACATACTTAACAGATAATAAAATAGAATGCAAGTATATGAAAAACTAAGGCAGAAAAATAGAGAAGATAAGTTTGGAAGTTGATGTCATTGTGACAGTGACAATAAAGTTGAAAATGTTATAAGTCTTCAGAATTAGTGTCACATATCAGTAAATAACTATTATTGGGATGATAATTTTAGACTACTTTCAGTATAATAGAAATAACATAGCAAGAATGTAAGAAATATGTAGTGTTAATTTAGCAACCTTGTCTAAAAGTAGAACTTAGGGCGCCTGGGTGGCTCAGTGGGTTAAGCCACTGCCTTCGGCTCAGGTCATGATCTCAGGGTCCTGGGATCGAGTCCCGCATCGGGCTCTCTGCTCAGCAGGGAGCCTGCTTCCTCCTCTCTCTCTCTCTGCCTGTGTCTCTGCCTACTTGTGATCTCTCTCTGTCAAATAAATAAATAAAATCTTTAAAAAAAAAATAAATAAAAGTAGAACTTAAACATCTAAGACATTTCTCACAAGACCTAAGTTCTCAGTGTTTGTGATTCAGATGAAAGCAAGTGAACAGCCTGGGTGTTCAAGTCTCTGACCCCTGTATCTTCTGGAACATAAAAATTTCTCAGAGGCACAATGGCAATTAAATGGCACACTATAAACTGAAAGTGTGTACATTCTAGGAGTGTGTGATAAAATAAACTGTCTTCATAATAGCCCAAGTGCAAGAATTTCCTGTTCAAATTTTAAGTGACACATTGATGAGAAATCTACTTTTCCCACTATTGCTGCACCCTGAGGTCTCACAGGGCTGACAGTCTATGAAGACCACAGGTATTACCTGTTTACAAGAGTAACCTGGTCTCCCAGTGGAAGAGGTAGGATTTTCTGGCCAGCAGAAGGTATGTGTCACTCCTCTGCTGTCTCTCTCCTAGCACCTCACTTAGTGGGAGATTACAATGCTGGATGGGATGGAACTGAGTTACAACTAATACACAATTAAATCACAGAGAACATTGGTATCTTTATTCCATTAATTCAGGATGAAAAACAAGAATAAATGTGAAATACATTAGAAAATTTTTGAAAATATTTATAGTATTGCCTGTGGTGAAGTAATCAAGTGTATTTACACACACACACATAGCTGGGTTTGTAAATCGATATAATGTCAAGTGAAATTCCATAAGCATCATGACAAGAACCAGTTAATTTTGGATTTGTCCTCAGTATAGATATAATTACATTTATGATTTGATATTTAGTCCAGCCTTTAAGAATGGACTCTTAAAAATGAATTCATCAAATCATGAAGATAAAATGTTATTCCTCATACACTTACTTAGGTAAATGAAAGCAGTTAAGGTTTTCATAAAAATCAGGAAGAAGTACCCTCCACAAAATGCTAATTTAAATTTATTTATCAACAGTCAAAAGACTATTTAAAAATCTTGAGCAAAACTAGGCAAAAAAGATTCCATACTGAAAGACATTACTGTCTAATGAGTTATGTTGCATGATATAACAAATATGAATCAGTAATTATAATGTGGCTGTTGTGTTAAAAATAATTAAAATAACATATGTTACTGAGAGTTTATCAAAGCAACATTGAGTATTAAATGCTTCATGTGCATTATAGTTTACACTTTTTTACTCTAATTTTAGGTTAGTAAACTAGATAGCTAGATGTGAAGTAACTTTTAAAGGCCATACTTTGTAAATCTGAGAGCCAGCAGTAATTCCAGCAGTAATTTTAGATTTCACTGGCTTCAAAACTCATTGACTGAATTATTAATTTATATTTATTTGATTTATTACAATTGCTTAGACAACTAAAGTTCCCTCACAACCTTGGACGCCCATGTGATCTTTGTGAAAGGTTGTAACAACAGTGTTCTTCCATAAATGATCTACACTTCTATCATTTTATAGTTTCATATTTTTCCATTAATGCCAATGCCTGGTGTTAAATAAGTAGTTTTAAAGAAACCCTTGTTGTTATCTTGTTTTCAATATTGTTCGGGTTTTGGAATAAGTTTAGTATATTGCATAACATTTTGAACATACATAATTTTTAACTTAATTTCTCAGAACTCTACAATTACTCAAAATAAAAGATCATTTGATAATAACACATCATCTTTTAATAAACAAGTGTGTCATCAAATAAAAGTAATTTATTACAGGAAATTCCTAGATGTGCTAAAACTGCTATTCCCCAATCAGAAACCTCAATGTTTAACCATGACCACATTTTTAAATTGTTATAGAAATTGGTGTATCATTTATTTTCTAGTATTTCATATTAATTTTAACCAAGTTATTCTAATAGTGTCAGAACATAACTGTGGAATTTGACTTTACATTAATAAGGACAATACTATCCATGAATTCTTTTCCTTTTCACTAATATTTCACTTTACATTTTTCTAGCCAATACGATTGTGTCAGACATAGACTATCATTGTAAAAACCACTTATTCTATTATGAAATACCTACTTAAAGCTCTAAGGAAATTAGTACCGGATTTTACATTGTCCAACTGCAAATTAGTACTACCACTCATTACACACTCCACCCACTGTGACTGTCCTAGCAATCCTATCATTGCATACACTAAGTCCTTCAGTACAGTCCCACTCAGCCCTGGGCCTGGCACCACGCAGCTGCAGAGATGAATAACCAAGGAGTTACCTGTGCAGAACTTAATCTGGCGAAGAACTCAAAAAGACAGCAAAGGAAACCTAAGAATACTAAAACTTCCATTTCAGTAACTGAGCAGGAAATAATCCATGCAGAAGTAAATCCTCAAAATGCTTCTCAGGGAATTTAAGAGAATGGCAAGAACAACCCCTGCACAGGTAAAACATTTATGTAAACTCACTTCGGGTGCAGGGTTGTAGAGACTAAGTAGTGAATGATCTCCCATATTTTTCATTTGTAAGGATCAGAGCTTGGCGTTGGTATAGGGTATTGTAATTGGAGTCTGAGGACTCATTTTACTCCAGCACTGTAATCCATAGTCTTTGGCTAATAGCTCATGGAGTATTATCTTTACTGAAAATGCAATGGTATATTCTGAGAGATGAGGACAATGGTAGATATGGAGTTCGAGTCCAAGTTTTTATATGCGATTCCCTGTGCATTGTTGGTTTTCTTGTATGTAAATTTCCTAAATGATTATTTCCCTCCATCCTTTTACATTGTTTCCATCTCTGCTCCTAATATTTACTACTATTTCCAGGGAAGCTCATTGCTGGGATCCTGGGAATCACCTCCTTTATCTTGATGTCAACACTAATAACAATAGTTCTTATTGCCTGTAAGTGTTTGAATGACTCTTTGGGAACTCTTTATTTTAACGATTGTCAGTGTCTCAAAATATCTCATACTATTAAGGGAATAGATCCTTTATTTTAATGCATGTATCTTCTAAATGTGGAATGGTTATTCTATATTTGTCAAAAGTATAAATAATGGAATAATTATAAAAAGTATTACACATATATTGTTTCATTACTCAAAGAGATGTTTTATATTGAGAAATATAAGCTAATTATTTTTTTAATTTAAATTCAATTAGCCAACTTATGGTACATCATTAGTTCCAGAGGTAGTGTTTAGTAATTTATCAGTTGTGTATAGCATCCTGTGTTCATCATATCATGTGCTCTCCTTAATGCCTATCACCCAATTCCCCCTTCTGTCCCCACCCACTTCCCCTCCAGCAACCAAGTTCTTAAGATTGGTTAAAATCAATACTGTAAGAGATGGAGATTTGGTTCTTTAGGCTTTTGAAATACTTTCTCCTAAGTCTTCATTGCTTTATTAATATTGCTTGATAAAATAAATTTTATGACAGAATTTTATAATTCTAAACAATACACCAAATTCTCAGTTAAGAAACCCAAATTATTATAGTATATTTATTTCAATATTAAATTTTTATGAGGATTCCTTTAATTTTTTCAACTATTGAAATACTGGAGCAGGACAATTCATCCCTGAAAACAAAGATCCAGAAAGGTGTAAAATGATTTTCAAAGTCCTGATATTATTGTAGTTTCTATTTTATCTCTATCTTTGGGCAATGATGATAGATTTTGGGGGGCCACAGGGGAAATTAACTACAAAATTGGATAATAAGGTTCAGAAATGATTATAGGACAATATTACTTCTTACGTAATAATATGAAGAAATATCCATTTACAATCCCCATACCCATTGTTCCCAATTACCTCAAACTTCCTCCTTCTATAACAAGAGATGTGTCATTTTACTATTCTGAAATAGTGGTTTTATTCAGTGATCTCAGGACATGTAGAGATTGATATTTTTGTGTTTGCTTTATGTGGGCACATAAATTAGGGAAAAAGCTGACCGTTCTCTGTGAGTGTGTATGAGTATATTTTGTTTTATTTATACCATCCTGTGAGTGTATATAGTTACGTGTATACATATGTGAGTATATAAATTAATTTGAATTTGTCAGTATTCAAAGATCTTTTGGAAAATATCTCATAATCTTTCTTTACCCTATACTGTGGCCATTGTAAAAAAGAGTGGTTTATATATTGCAACAATTGCTATTACATTAGCACTGAAAGAAAACCGTGGAATGAGAGTTTGACAGCCTGTGCTTCTAAGAACTCTACCCTGCTCTCCATAGATGATGAAGAAGAAATGGTAAGATTTCAAATGTTTCCAGATTTTATCCCTTTAATGTACATTCAATATTTTTCAGTCTTGCTTTTCATAGAAAACCATCTTTCTATAAATGCTGTTTTGCTTGAAATAACTTTCTATTTAATTTCACTATACAACAAGGAAACTAAACATATGATTGTACAAATTGATCACAAAGTAGCTAGAACCACATAATTGCAAATCAGATCATGGGAATAGAAGTTTGGAGCATTTATCAGTCCTGCCAATTTTAATACCATAAAATATCTTCACTTACTTTTGGACTTTATATGAATGGAATCATTCAGTGTACATTTTTATGTATGTCTCCTTTCACTCTCATATATTTGTAATCCTCTGTATTTTCACATTTGTCTATAGTTTGTGAATTTTCACTGCTGTCCAATATGAATATGATATTTTAAATCTATCTTCAGGAATTCATTCCTTTTTAGTATGTGGGTACTATGAATTATTGTTTTGTGAAAAGACTTTCCTATATTTTTCATGTATTATGTTTATAATGATATATATTTAAATAAATACATATTTATATATAATATATAACTGCATAGTAGATAATATATTATACTTAGGCATATTGTATTTATCATAAAAGAATAATGATGCATAAATATAACATTATAATTACACATAATTATAATACATTTTCTTCTAAGCATTGTAATGAAATTACACAGACATAGATGTGTGTGTTTGTCAATTTATTACATTATTCCAACATTTTTCTATATTATTGTGTAAATACACATTTAATCAAATAGTCCTCTTATCTAAAACTCAGTTGTCTCAGAAAAATTAAAATAAGTTCTGATGGTTATATAACAGTATCATTTTTCTGGGGTATTAATTATTTGACTATTCTCTTCTGTGAGAGCGAGTAGTGCTCAAGTGTGTCTCTTGCTCTTTTCTCCTAGACAGTATCTACTTTTCCCTTTTTAATAGTCTCTGTCATACTTTAGATATGAAGTATCTAAATTATAGATATTAATATTATTAGCATTAATATTTTAGTAATTTAAAACCTTTCCCCCAACCCAAATTGATTACTTTAGATATGAACTCTTTTTGGAATTCTTAAGATACAAATAGATTTTTGACTCTGTGACTCACATTTTTACTCTCAAATTTGGAGTCTTTTAATGACCAAAATTTATTAATGCTACTGTAGTCCAATTTATTACTTTGGGTATTGGTGATTATTTTAGACCAATTTCAGAAATTAGTCAAAGTTCATGAGTGTAGCTTCCTATATTGCTTTCTAGGATTTACTTTTTAAAAAATTTCTTTATTTTTTAACTTTTACTCAGAGTTTATGGTTCAGTAGAAATTTGTTTTTTGTGATGTTATATTTGTGATACTGTGAGATAAAAGTGAAAGTTATACTTTCCTGTATCATTGTTTAATTGATTGAGTATAATTCATAGCAAAGTAGATCTTTTCTTCACAAACTATTTGTATATATATAGATATATAGGTAAATACATAAGTTCTAATCTGCTTTATAAATATAATAATTATTATATATTTATATAACTATATAGATCATTATATATACATCAATCACATTCTATACAATCTATAATAACCCACAGCACATTCAGTAAAATGTGAATGTTACCTTCCTCTATGTCCCTTTAATGTGTCCCATTTATACTATAATAGTCTTAAAAATTTCTCTACTTAAACTGAGAATCACATGGGTATTCTAATTTTGTTTCAACTGATAATTTTGCTTTAAATATCAATTTAGAAAACACAAAAGGTGAAATTTTAATCTCATCATTTATAAATGATAAATATATAAATGATAAATATAAAAGATCATTTATAAATGATAAATCTCATTTATCATTTAGACCTAATGATAGTTTTAGTCTTTTTTTTTTTTTACGATTTTATTCATTTGATAGAGAGTGCAAGCAGGGGTAGTGGCAAGCAAAGGGAGAGGAAGAAGCAGGCTCCCTGGAGAGCAGGGGGCCTGATGTGGGCCTCAATCCCAGGACACCAGAATCATGACCTGAGCTGAAGGCAGACAGACACTTAACTAACTGAGCCACCCAGGCACCCCAGTTTTATTCTTTCTTTTGTTATCTCTTTTGTCCTGATGATCCAAGATTCCTTCTTTTATCATAATTTCTGTTTAGATAATTCCTTTTAGCAATTCTTTTAGAGTGGGTCTGATGGTGACACATTTTCTTGGTTTTACTTTATTAAAGAATGTCTTGATTTCCCCTGCATTCCTGAGTGATATTTTTGTTGGATTGTCAATGGTTTTTGATTGGAATGATGTATTTGGCATCTAAATTTTTTTGTCTTTCTAGCATTTTTTTATTATTATTATGCTCAGTTAGCCAACATATGGTACATCATTCATTTTTGATATAGTGTTCAGGGATTCATTAGTTGCATATAACACCCAGTATTCATGTTCCATTACTTAGACAGTAGAGAAAAAAAGTTTTGGGAGTTTTGTCTGTACCCATTGGTGTCTGTGGTTTGCTCACCAGTCTGGAACATGGGAGCGAAAGAGAAATTCCAGGGCTCTTACTGCCATGTCATTTCTTAGGTTTGGAGTTTTGTCAGCTTTCTCACCACCTGTCTGAATGTTCTTATGTTGTATATAAATATCCAGTGGTTTTAGCTCTATTTGGTGGGAAGAATAGGAATAAGTATATTCTGTCTTTCTAAAGAGGAAGTCTTGTATGTAGTGGTTTTATTTGAATTTTCCTATAAGTAATAGTGTTAAGCATAATTTAAAAAATTACATTGAGCATCTTTTCCTTCACTCATTTGGAATTTTATAGTTTACAGTTTGGTTTTGTCGGCTTTGGCCAGCAAACCCTGAGGCAGCAAGTGAAAAGATTTCTCCAGAGTAAGGAGTAGGAGAAAGAAGAGGGTCAGGGGACCAGATGCTATAGTGGCCACACTCTGTCTTCATTTTTATTATGCATGCTATTGTTAACATCAAAGAATCAAGAATAGAAATGAATGTGAAGTCTCAGTAACTAGGGAAGTGACTACTTGGCATCGTGTTATTAGAACTATTTGCACTGTGACGTGCAGGCAGAGTAGGTGACCACTAAGGATTTATGCCCAACTTAAGTGAAGCATTTGCCCCCTGGGAGATTGCTTTGAGCCATAACTAGGATCTTGCTATTTTCAGCCCAGAAGCTTCAAAGGAGGCTCAGTTTTTGCGTCATTCCTTCTTTGCTTTTCAACTAGCCTCTCTCAAGGAGAATTGTTTGTTATATATTCACTAGCCAGGTATTGTGAATTCCCACATGTTTATGATCAATTTGGAGCATTTTTGTATTGTAGTGTAGGGTATGTAATTATTAATATTATTTGATACTCAGTTATTACACAATGTTTGTTGGAAGACTCCACTGAATGACTTTGCATCACTATTGAAATTTATTCACTATATGTATGTTCTCTTCTAGGATTTTGATGGTTTCCTGTTTCACGTTTAGTTCTTTTATCTATTTTGAATTTATTTCGTGTATGGTGGAAGAAAATGGTCCAGTTTCATTCTTTTGCACATTGCTATTCAGTTTTCCCAACACCATTTGTTGAAGAGACTGTCTCTCCCCGACCCCACTGGATATTCTTTCTTGCTGTGGAAGAGTAGTTAACCATATGATTAAATGTAGGCCCACTTCTAGGTTTTCTATTCTGTTCCATTGATCTGTGTCTGTTTTGGGCTAGTAACATACTTTCTTAATCACAACTGCTTTGTCTTAAAGTCTGGAATTGTGCTGCCTCCAGCTTTTTTTTTTTTTTTTTTTTTTTTTTTTCTTCAAGATTGCTTTGGCTATTCAGGGTCTTTTGTAGTTCCGTACAAATTTTAAGATGATTTGTTCCAGTTCTGTGAAAAATATTCTTGTTATTTTGATAGGGACTGCATTGAATGTGTAGATTGCTTTGTGTAGTTTAGACATTTTAACAATACTTGTTCTTGCAATCCATGATTTCCATTTCTTTTTTTTTTAAGGATTTATTTATTTATTTATTTATTTATAGAATATGAATGGTGCAGTGGGAGCAGAAGGAGAGGGAGAGAGAGAATCTCAAGTAGACTCTGTGCTGAGTGTGGAGCCTGATGTGGGGATTGCTCTTATGACCCTGAGATCATGACCTGAGCCAAAATTAAGAGTCAGCGGCTTAACTAACCGAGTCACCCAGGAGCACCTGTTTTTCCACTTGTTTCATCTTCAAGCTCCTTCATCAGCATTTTATAGTTTTCAAACTGCAGGTCTTTTACCTCTTTGGTTAGGCTTATTCCTAGGTATCTTAAGGGTTTTGGTATAATTGTAATTAGGACTGATTGCTTGATTTCTCCTTCTGCTGCTTCATTATTTTGGTGTGTAGAAATGCAACAGATTTCTGTTCATTGATTTTGCATCTCGTGACTCTACTGTAAATTTATCAGTTCTAGCATTTTTTTGGTGGACTCTTTTGGGTTTTCTCTATAGAGTATCATGTCATCTACAAATAGTGAAAGTTTGGATTCTTCCTTGCCAATTGGGTGCCTTTTATTTCTTTTTGATGTCTGATTGCTGCAACTAAGGCTTTCAGTACTATGTTGAATAACAGGTGTGAGTGGACATCTGTATCTTATTCCTGACCATGGAAGAAATGCTCTCAGTTTTTTCCCCATTGAAGATGATATTAGCTGTGGGTTTTTTGTATATGACCTTTATGATGTTGAATTATATTCCTTCTATCCAGACTTTGTTGAGGGTGGTTTTTATTATTATTATGAATGAAATGTTTTACTTTGTCAAAGCTTTCTCTGCATCTGTTGAGAGGGTCATATGGTTCTTATCCTTTTTTTTAAATTAATGTAGTTTATCAAGTTGATTGATTTGCAAATACTGAACCAGCCTTGCAGCCCAGGAATAAATCCTACTTGACTATGGTGAGTCGTTCTTTTAATGTACTGTTGGACTGGATAGGCTAGTATTTTGTTGAGAATTTTTATATCCATGTTCATCAAGGATATTGGTTTGTAGTGCTTTTCTTCAGTGGAGCCCTTGTCTGGTTTTGGAATCAGGGTAATGCTGGCCTTATAGAATGAGTTTGGATGTTTTCCTTCCATTTCCATCTTTGTGTGTATTTTGAGAATAATAGGTATCAACTCTTCTTTAAATGTTTGGTGGAATTCCCTGGGAAGCCATCTGGCTCTGCACTTTTGTTTGTTAGGAGATTTTTTGACTATTGATTCAAAATCTTTGCTGGTTATCATTCTGTTTAGGTTTTCAATTTTTTTTTTTTCCTGCTTTAGTTTTGGTAGTTTGTATGTTTCTAGGCATTTATACCTTTCTTCCAGTTTGTCCAATTTGTGGTCATACAATTTCTCATAATATTTTCTTACAACTGTTTGTATTTTTGTTATAGTTGTTGTGATCTCTCCTTCTCATTTGTGATTTTATTTATTGGGGTCTTTTCGCTTATCTTTTTGACAAGCCTGGTTAGCAATTTATCAATTTTAGTATTTTTTTTTTTTTCAGAGAACCAGCTCCTGGGTTTCTTTTCTTTTCTTTCTTTTTTTCTTTTTTTTAAAGATTTTATTTATTTATTTGACAGACAGAGATCACAAGTAGGCAGAGAGGCAGGCAGAGAGAGAGAGGAAGGGAATGCAGGCTCCCTGCCGAGCAGAGAGCCCGATGCAGGGCTCCATCCCAGGACCCTGAGACCATGACCTGAGCCCAAGGCAGAGGCTTAACCCACTGAGCCACCAAGGTGCCCCAGCTCCTGGGTTTCATTGATCTGTTCTACTGCTTCTTCTGTCCTTGTAGTTATTACATCCAGTTGATTTTAACTTTTTAGTTATTGCATTTTTCATTTTTGTCCTTTTTTTTTTTTAAGTTCTTGTGTCTCTGTGGCAGGTGTTTTTTGGTGACATCTTTCATGGTTTTCTCAAGCCCAGCAAGTATCCTTATGATTGTTCCTTTAAATTCTACATCAGAATTTGTTTATATATTTTTCGGTTAGACCTCAGCCATGATCTTTTCTTCTTTTTTGGGGGTTGAATTTCTCTGTCTTGGCATTTTGTTTAGGTTTCTGTCTTTTTTTCTGTATTAGAAAATCCTGTTGTGTCCTGCTCCTGACAGCAATGGTTTTATGAAGAAGAGGCCATATAATGTCCAGAGCCTGGCACCCTCAGGACACAAACTACTTGCACTCTGCTCCTTGTTTAGGTTGCTCTATCCCTCCCGCCAGTCATCGGCAGAGTTTCTCCTTGCCTGCAGTGTTTCAGCCTTGCCCAGAGTGTGGCAAGTATTAATGAAGTGTGCATTTATCTGCTTGTTAAATGGGACCTGATGCTTTTCCCAGTAGAACTGAAGGTTTGCAGAACTCAGTAGTCAGTAGACATGATGCATGTGTGGATTTGCGCTGATTTTCTGGGGTAGAGACCCACTGCTTTGGTCCGTAGGCAAACTTGTCCAAGAAAAGCAGCACCAGCAAGGCACAGCAAGGAGGGATACTTTGCATATGCATGTTAGGTAGCCAGTGTTGTCGCTGTACTATTTACTGAGGTTGGTTTATGCTGAGGGGATGGGGAAGGAAAAGGTGCTAGGTAACTCCTTCATTTTCATGCTTGCTGCTCCCAAAGAAGTCCTCCTGCAATAGTGAACAATTTCCCCTTGTGCATCTCAGGCATTTTTCAGATTGTCTATCTCTGGGTTGCTTGCCTGCCTGGAGTAGCATGGTGCACTTTGGGATCTACCCAAGCCAGACTTTCTGACCTTTAAAACTCCCCAATTTTAGGGACCTAGTTCAGCAGAGACCTGGCTGCTCTTCTGGGGACATTCTTTCCATGCTGGGACTGATGCAGGTTTGACCCGTAAGGGCAGTCATGTCTGAATGCAGGGACATGGGATTTGGAGCAGAGCAGGCTAAATGGCCAGTGTCCCTGTTAGCTGTCCTTAGCAGGTGTCTCGGTGCCTCTACTGAGGGATGGGGTGAAAGAAATGGATCCTGTAATCTCTTTTGTCCCCAGAGATACAATGACACCTCTCACGGATATGCTCCAAGAAGTAGAAACAGTTTCTCCCTATGAAACTTAGGAGATGCTCAGATCATGCCATCTGTCCAGGGTTACTTGCCTGCCTTTTCTTCAGGAGTAGGGCACCCCCCTCCGGTCTTTATCCCAGACAAGTCCACTAGCCCTTAAACAGCAGTCTTTGAGCCCCACTGATGGCAAAAACTTGTGAAAATCAACCCTTATTATCTTCCCAGCCAACAGCTTTGGGGAAGTGTTCTCCTTGTGCCATGCCCTGTACTCTCCTCTTTTTGTTACGTCTCTCCATGACGAGGGCTCCCAGCCCTCTACAGCACCAAAGATCCATTTTTCCCCCAAGCCTCATCACCACACTTCATAATTTCCTTGATGTATCATATTCACTCCTTCTAGCTGTGAAGCTTATTCTATCAGTAATCAGGTCAATTTCTTGGGTATTCATAATGATTTGATATTTATCGAGCTGTGTTCAAGGGATGAAGCAAGCCCAGGGTCCTCCTACTATGTTACTCCTCCTACTACCTTAGTTACCCACCCCTCAAGAAGTCATATCATTTTATCTTCTTTACCCTGCTAAGATGATGGATTAATTTTATGGGATTTCAAATGTACAATTAAAATGGCATTGATTCAATAAATTTACTTATGTCATAGTCCATTATTTTTATAGAATGTTGGAATTTATTTATAAATGACATAGACATAGACACGTAGTTTCCTTTTTTAAACATATTTTATCAACCTCTTTTTTTTTTCCTATCCGGCAAAAAATTTTTATTTTTACATTGGCATTATATGTTTCTTTATACATTAACATCTAAATACTCAGTAACAGTGTGGAAAGTTTTTTGAATTGCAGATATATTCCTGTTAGAAGATACAAGACATTTCTGATATTTCTATTTCTTTTTGTTTGGGTCTTCACTAGTTGTATCTGGTAGGTTTTTTTTTTTCTGTTATGTATATTTTTAAATGCATTTGCATATTTTCATAATATCCTCTTATAGTAATTTTATGGAATATAAGATGAAAGCACATGCTATTAATGCCAACAGATGGCTGAATGTTCAAGTACCACTGCACAGAATGAAAAAAATGAATTGCAAAATGTCCCTTTCATGTTTTTTTCTGCACTAAAGGCACTTTATATACATCGAATCTTATAGTATGTATACTTTATTTTTGGATTTTTCAGAGGAAGCTAAATTCATGTGATTCATCCATATAGTTGCATGAAGTTGTAAATTGCTCATAGCTCCTTGCTGTTCCATTATCTGATTCTACTACAATGTAGAATCCAATCTACTCCAATGATGATACCATTGGATCATTGGTTATTGTTCCATTTGAGGCTGAGTTATTCTACTATACATATTTCAGGAACAACTTTCAACTAAATACATGTTTATCATTTCTTCCTTGTATAATCTCATTTCTTTCTTCTATAACTATCATTTCTACCTGTATAACTGAAGTAAGGTACTCAGATCATTCATTTCTTAAGACTCTTTCTATTGCGTATAAGTGACAAAGCTATGAATTGTCTCTAAACAGTACCTTAGTTCCACCCTAATTTTTTGGGTATATTCTCAGTTTAATATCATCCAATACAAGGTAATTTATATCATCCAGTACAAGGTATTTTCAACAGTTTCATCTTCAAATTGTAAACTTTTCAGAAGTATATCACTTTCCAAATGTTTTAAAATTTTCCGTATTTCTTTCTGTTGTTGATTTCTCATTTATACTTTGTCTTCAGAGAATGTTCTTTGAATTATTTCACTAGTTTAATTTTTTAAAAATATTTATTTATTTATTTCAGAAGGTAGGGTAGGGCAGAGGGAGAGGAAGAGAAAACCTTAAGCAGACTCTGCACTGGGTGCAGATTCTATGCAGGGTTGATTCTCACAACCCTGAGATCACAACCTGAGCAAAAACCAAGAGGCAGATGCTCAACCAACCTCGCCACCCAGGTGCCCCTCACTTACTTAAATTTTTGATGACATTTTTGACCCAGATGAATACTTTCTACATGTGTCAGTTATGTCAAGTGGATTCCTACTGTTTTTGCTGTCTCCCATAGTCCTCCTGATTTTGTGACTAACATTTAACATTTATCAAGGGAAGGGATTTTAAAGATTTTTATTTATTTATTTGACAGATCACAGGTAGGCAGGGAGGCAGGCAGAGAGAGAGAGAGAGAGGGCAGCAGGCTCCCTGCTAAGCAGAGAGCCCGATGCAGGGCTCAATCACCTGGGATCATGGTTTGAGCTGAAGGCAGAGGCCCTAACCCTCTGAGCCACCCAGGTGCTCCAAGGGAAGAGATTTTAAATCTCCAACTATACTCATTGAATTGTTCATTTATCCTTCTAATTCTGTCAATTTCTACTTCATGCTTTTGAAGGTTCTTTTGTTAGGTGAATAATGTATATTTATAATAGTTCTTTTTATCCTTTAACATTTTGAATTAAAAAAATATTCTGATAATACTTCTTGCTTTAACAGCTACTTTGTCTGATATTAGAATAGCCATTTCTTCTCACTTATGGTTATTGTTTTAAGTTTTCCATCATTTTAATTTCACCTATTTGTGCCTTTAAATCTAAAGCATGTCTACTGGGCGCCTGGGTGGTTCAGTGGGTTAAAGCCTCTGCCTTTGGCTCAGATCATGATCCCAGGGTCCTGGGATCGAACCCCACATTGGGCTCTCTGCTCATCGGGGATCTTGCTTCCTCCTCTCTCTCTGCCTGCCTCTCTGCCTACTTGTGATCTCTCTCTGTCAAATAAATAAATAAAAATCTTAAAAAAAAAGTGGGTCTTAAGAGTCACTTATGGTTTGTCTCCCTCCCAATCCCATCTTGTTTCATTTATTCTTCTACCCACTTAAGCCTCCATGTTGCATCACCACTTCCTCATATCAGGGAGATCATATGATAGTTGTCTTTCTCTGCACAGACCTGGGGATAAAAATATATGTATATAAAAAATATATGTTTATAAAAAATAAAAAATAAAAAAAAAAAAAAAAAAAAAGTGGGTCTACTGTAGATAGCATATAGATGGATCTTATTTTTTAAATTCAGAGTGACAATTTCTAATTGCAATATTTATTTCATTCATATTAATGTAGTTATTTGTACACTTGAATTTAGGTCTATTATTCTGCTCTGTATTCTGTGCATATGTCTTATTTTCTTCTTCCACCTTAATTGACATCTTTTGTATTAAACACACATTATTTTAGTGTTTCATTTTAATGCCTCTGTTGATGTCTTAGCTATATTTTTAAATTATTTTCTTAGTCATTCCTGTAAGTATAGTAAATATATCTTCTGTTTGCTTTTATTGATATGTAATTTACACATAACGTTGCATGTATATATTGCAATATGATTACTATGGTAATATTAACGAACACCTTTCTCATGTCACATATTTATAATTTATGTTTTGTGTTGAAAACAGTTAAGATTTATTCTCTTCGTGGCTTTGAAGTTTATAATACAGTAATGCTGACTATAATCACTATGTTGTACATAAGGTCAGCAGAACTCACTCATCTTCAAGTTGTGACTGTACACTTAAACATCTTCCCAGTTTCCCCACGTGTTAGGCCCAGGTAAACAACACTTGACTGTGTTTTTATCAGTTCAGTTTTTTTAGATTCCACATTTAAGTAAGATCACACAGTATTTGTGTATTTCTGTCTGACTTATGTCACTTAATACAATGCCTTCAGGGTCCATCCATTTGTCAGAAATGGCAAGATTTCCTTTTATCTCATGGCTGAGTAACAGTCGTATATATGTGAGATATATATGCTAATCATACCTTCTTAACCCTTTGTCTGTTGGCAGACCTTAAGTTGTTTCATTTTTTGACTATTGTAAGTAATGTAATGAGCATGGCTGTGCAGATATTTACTTCCGCTACTGACTTCAGTTCCTCTTAATATATACCCAAGAGTGAGATTACTGGATTATACGGTAATTCTATTTTTTAAATTTATTTTTATTTATTTTCAGCATAACAGTATTCATTAGTTTTTCACCACACCCAGTGCTCCATGCAATTGGTGCCCTTTTTAATACCCACCACCTGGTTCCCCCCACCTACCACCCCCTACCCCTTCAAACCCCTCAGATTGTTTTTCAGAGTCCATAGTCTCTCATGGTTCACCTCCCCTTCCAATTTCCTCCAACTCCCTTCTCCTATCTAACTCCCCATGTCCTCCATGCTATTTGTTATGCTCCACAAATAAGTGAAACCATATGATAATGACTCTCTCTGCTTGACTTATTTCACTCAGCATTGATAATTCTATTTTTAATATTCTTTGAAAATTAAATGAATTTCCATTGTAGTTGCACCAATGTACATTCCTACCAAAAGTCTTCCTTTTCCTCACATTCTACCAATATTAGTTATCTTTTCTCTTTTTGATAAAAGCCATTCTAACAGATGTGAGGTGATTATCTCATTGCTTTATACTCACTGATTTGCATTTCCCTGATGAATTGTGTGGTTGAGCACCTCTTCATATACCTATTGGCCATTTGTATATCTTCAGAAAAATGTCTACTCAGGTCCTTTGCCCATGTTTAAAATTGGATTATTTTATTTTTTATTATAGTGTTGTGTGAGTTCTTTATGTATTTTGGAACTTAGCCCCTTATCAGATAAATGGTTTGCAATTACATTCATTACATTCTCCTAGTCTATATGTTGTCTTTTCTTTCTTTTTTTTTTTGACTGTTTCTTTTACTGTGCAGAAACTATTTAATGTAATGTCATATTTTTTTGTTTATTTTTTTTGTTTTGTTTACATTTTTATTTTATGCTTTTGTTTTTGGTGATTTATCCTAGACATCATTGTCTAAACCATTGTCAATGATCTTTTTTCTTTTGCCTATACCAATTATTTTACACTTTCACATATTTTTATGTTATTAATTTGTGTGGGTTTTTGTTTTTGTTGCTGTTTTTGCTTGAAGAAATCCCTTTAGCATTTCTAGTGCTTTCTAGGCTATATCTAGTGCTTATAAATTCCTTAGATGCACAGTTTTAACAGACACAAGTGGAGTCATGCTGCTGCAATCCTGTGATTGACACCCAAGACCAGAGTTGAAATTGATCCACCATCCCCTGAGATGGTGGGAAAGTCTTTATCTCTCTTTTATTTCTGAATGATAGCTTTGGGGAGTAAGACATTTTCGGTTGACAGTTATTTCTTTTTTCCTTTGATCACTTTGAAAATATCATACCAACTTCTTGGGAAGTGGAAGAGCTAGAAGTTCCTAAGCTCAACTCATCTCATGGGTAAAACTAGTTAACACTCACGTCAGTGTAAATAACCTAGACAATGACCCAAAGACTTGCATAACAGACTGTCCACAGATGAGTTTAGAGAAGAGGCTACATCCAAGAAGGTAGGAAGTCCAAAGATGTAGGCAGGACCTAAGCAGACCTGCAGACTGTTCATGGGAAGAAGCACTGCCGTAGGTATGGAGAGAGAAGAAACAAACCCTCATACAGAGCACCCCAGGTATGGGGAACCCACTCAGGGAAAAAGAATCCCATTGGCTTCAAAAACCAGAAGGGTCTTATTTTTGTGCGGATTAAGAAATGGAACTTTAAAATGAATAATCCTATCTCTAAGAGAGCCTGGGGGCTATAGAAAACTCAGTCTCTACCCCTAGAGACAGCACAACAAACAACATGACTGAGATATACCGTAGAAGCATCAGATTAAAAAAAAACCACCTAGGGTATACAAGAAGTTTTATTTACTAATTTCAGAGCATGTGGGGGAGGGCAGGTATCTTCAAAGGGACAAAGGAGATGGTCAGCAGCATTTCCCTGCCCTGATCCCTGGCATAGAGACAAGGAACCAGTGCTGCACCAATGTTCTCCACCTAGCTTGCTAACCCTATACATCACCCTGTATTCCCAACAGTCATGACTCCTCCAGCCAGGTCCCTGTTCCAGGTCTCTTTCCACCTGAGCAAAACTTGTTGACACTGTGTGTTCTGCCCTATGTTCTCCTGGGAACCTACTACCTCCAACATATCCTTGTCCAGAGCTCAGGCAAAGATATACCACAAGCCTGGGAGTATCCGAGAAGCCCCAACAGGGGCCAGTACCACTCTAAAGGATTTCTGCCCTGGGGAAGAGGAGGAGATAGCCACATACAGTAGTCCAACTGCAGCCCCAGCAGAGAGTTGGGGTAGGTACATGTTCTGACTGCCGGCCCTAAACATTAATGAAAGCTTCTATGGGAGAATAGAAAAGCTTCTATAGGAGAACACAGGGAGAATGCCCTGCTATTTGTATGATACTGTATCATTGGAAATGTCTGGTCTGACTCAACTCAAGTCCAAAGAGGCCCCAAATGGGACCAAACCCATTCCCCAACAGACAATGACCACTGCAGATGACAGGACTCAAGGTAAAAGTTGATCAGCCACAACAGCTTGGCTCATACAACACACACAGGAGACACCCTTGAAATGCCTGGATACACTGAACAAGGGACATTATATTGCAAGGCACTACAGGAACTCTTCATAAAGATGTTATTTCCAAGAGCAGGAGATATAGCTGACTTTCCTAACACACAGAAACAGACACAGAGTTAGACAGAATATCAGCAAGGAAACAGTGGCTTTGAATGACACCCTGGAATAGATGGTTTTAATAGATATACTCAGAACTTTCCACACACACACACACTCTGTCTTAGACTTACCCACATATTTACTATTTCTATTGACCTTTATTCCTTCCTGTGGATCTATGTTACCATCTAGTGTTACATACTTTTAGCTTGAAAAACATTTTTGAAGAACAGGTCTGCTAAGAAGAAATTCAGTTAGCTTTTATATGTGTTTGTTAGGTCCTTACTCACCTTCTTTTTTGGCAAGACTGTTTTGCTGAATTTAGAATTCTTGTTTGACAAGTTTTTTTGTTTTGTTTTGCTTTCTTTTAGGGTTACTTTGGTTTATATTTTGTTGTTGTTTTGTTTTGTTTCCAGGACTTTGAGCTCCTTGGTTTTGATCTTCCCTGTCTTTTACTCTTTATAGTTTCTGGCGAGAACTCCTCTATTAATCCTATTATTCATTGTAATTAAATGTAATCAGTAGTTTTTTTGGCTATTTTCCAAGATTATCTTTTTTTTTTGCTTGCTTTTTTTCTTATTTTTAATCATGCTAAAATAATAGGAAATTTATCATATTACCCATTTATTTAACAAATAAACTTTCTGAGAGCAGTTTTAGGTTCACAGCAAAACTGAGACATGGCATAGAGATTTCCTATATACTCCTGTAGTTTACACGTGCATGGCTTCTCCTATTATCAATAACCCCAACCACAGTAGCATTTGCTACAACTGATGAATGTACATTGACACATATTTATTACTTAAAGAACATAGTTTAAATTAAAATTTACCTTTGATCTTGTACATTTTATGAATTTAGAGATATGTATAAAGACATATTTTTATAGAATGGTTTCACGGGCCTAAAAATCCTCTGTCCTTCCCCTATTAATTCTTCCCTTCCTGCTAAGCCCTGGCAACCACTGACCTTTTTACTGTTTCCATTTCCATAGTTTTATTTTTTCTGGGATGTTGTATAGTCAGAATCACACAACATCTCACGTCTTATCCATTACATTTTATATATATGTTAACATTTTACAGCATGCATCTTAACCAACTTTATTCATAGTCTGGGAGTGCTAACTGTATTCACATTGTTGTCCAATAGATCTCTAGAACTTTTACTTTTTAAAACTGAAACTTCATACTCATTGAACATAATTCCCCTCCTCTACTCTCCCCTCAACCCTTATCAATCATCACTCTATTTTCTATCAGTTTGAATACTTAGATATTTCATACAATGTAATAGTACACTCTTTTGTGTATGACAGTTTTTTTTTTCACTTAGCATATTTTTCTGGGGTTTCATCCATGTTGTAGATGTGACAGGATTTCCTTCCTCTTCAAGGCTAATATTACACTGTTGTATGTAATATAAAATAACTATATTTTCTTAATCCATTTACCCATCAGTGGACATGTGGCCTGCTTCTACCACTTAGCTCTTGTAAATAATGCTGCAATGAGCATGGGTGTACAGATAATTCTTTATGATCTTGCTTTCCATTTTTTAGACTTTTTCCTATATGTAAGATTGCTGATTCATATGATAATTCTATTCTTAAATTTTTTTTTGAAGAAGTTCTATAATGTTTTCATAATGGCTGACTGATTTACATTCCCAAGAACAGTGCAACCATGTCTACTTCCTCATGGGAGGTTTTGTTTTTTGACAATATCCATCCTGAGGAATATGAGGTGATACCTCATTATGATTTTGATTATCATTTCTCTGATAATTGGTTATATTGAACATCTTTTTATATATTTTTTGACCATTTGTATATTTTTCAATGTCTATTCCTTTTCTTTGCTCATTTTTAATTGGATTATTTGTTTTTTGTTGTTATTAGAGACGTAGAATTCCTTATATTTTTGGATATGAATCTTTGTTTTGATATATAATTTTCAGGCATTTTTCCCCCACTCTATCTTTTCATTCTGTTGATCAGTCCCTTTGATGCCCAGAAATATTTTAATTTTATGTAGTCCATTTGTTTACAATGGCATTTTCCTTGTGGTCTGTGCTTTTACTGTCATATGCAAGAAGTCATTGGCAAATACAGTTTTATTTACTTTCCCTCCATGTTTTCTTCAAGGAACTTTATAGTTTTACACCTTGTGTTTAAGTCTTTAGTCCATTTAGAGTTAACTTTAGTATATGTTATAAATGTAAGCAACCAACTTCATTCTTGTGCTTGTGGATAGTAAGTTTTCCAGCACATTTGTGAAAGATACTGTCCTTTTCCTATCAAATGGTCTGGTACCCTCATAAAAAATTATTGGACCATACATACACAGGTTTTTGTCTGGATGTATTTTGAAGTTGTTTCCATAGGGGATTTAGATATGGGAATTTCTATTCCTGCATCTCTTTGATGTTACACCCCCTCCAGTCTGAGAGGGTGTGTAGAGCAGATATGGATTCTGTGGTAAATATTGTGGTCCACCGCTGCTGGATGTGGAGGGCATATCATCTATTCTCTGATTTTCACACTGACTTAAGTCACCTCATAACCTACCCTCTTCCCTCTAGATTATTTCTTTGTGCTTACAAGTCTTCAGTCATGTCAGTATGAAGTTTTGAGATGTGGATTTCTATGTGGTCATTCTGTTATTAGTTTACTCACCTCTGGGGTCTATACATATTTTTTTAATACCATTTAAGAAGTTGTTCATTCATTGTTTTCATCCTTTTCAGTCTCTCTTGTCTTCTCAGATTATACTTAGACCTATGCTGGTTTTCCTGATACTATTAAAATTCTCAGAACCTTGTTAATTTTTTTCTCATTTTCCCCTCTCTTTCTCTGGGATGAGTAAATTCTGTTACTCCATCCTCCATTTCATCATTTTTTTCTACTGCATCTCAAGTTTTCCCTAGAGTAAACAGTGCATTTTTTTTTATTTTAATTTTTTATTTTTTATAAACATATATTTTTATCCCCAGGGATACAGGTCTGTGAATCACCAGGTTTACACACTTCACAGCACTCACCAAATCACATACCCTCCCCAATGTCCATAATCCCACCCCCTTCTCCCAAACCCCCTCCCCCCGGCAACCCTCAGTTTGTTTTGTGAGATTAAGAGTCACTTATGGTTTGTCTCCCTCCCAATCCCATCTTGTTTCATTTCTTCTTCTTCTACCCACTTAAGCCTCCATGTTGCATCACCACTTCCTCATATCAGGGAGATCATATGATAGTTGTCTTTCTCTGCTTGACTTATTTCGCTAAGCATGATACGCTCTAGTTCCATCCATGTTGTTGCAAATGGCAAGATTTCATTTCTTTTGATGGCTGCATAGTATTCCATTGTGTATATATACCACATCTTCTTGATCCATTCATCTGTTGATGGACATCTAGGTTCTTTCCATAGTTTGGCTATTGTGGACATTGCTGCTATAAACATTCGGGTGCATGTGTCCCTTTGGATCACGACATTTGTATCTTTAGGGTAAATACCCAATAGTGCAATTGCTGGGTCATAGGGCAGTTCTATTTTCAACATTTTGAGGAACCTCCATGCTGTTTTCCAGAGTGGCTGCACCAGCTTGCATTCCCACCAACAGTGTAGGAGGGTTCCCCTTTCTCCGCATCCTCGCCAGCATCTGTCATTTCCTGACTTGTTGATTTTAGCCATTCTGACTGGTGTGAGGTGATATCTCATTGTGGTTTTGATTTGTATTTCCCTGATGCCGAGTGATATGGAGCACTTTTTCATGTGTCTGTTCGCCATCTGGATGTCTTCTTTGCAGAAATGTCTGTTCATGTCTTCTGCCCATTTCTTGATTGGATTATTTGTTCTTTGGGTGTTGAGTTTGCTAAGTTCTTTATAGATTCTGGACACTAGTCCTTTATCTGATATGTCGTTTGCAAATATCTTCTCCCATTCTGTCAGTTGTCTTTTGATTTTGTTAACTGTTTCCTTTGCTGTGCAAAAGCTTTTGATCTTGATGAAATCCCAGTAGTTCATTTTTTCCCTTGCTTCCCTTGCCTTTTGCGTTGTTCCTAGGAAGATGTTGCTGCGGCAGAGGTCGAAGAGGTTGCTGCCCGTGTTCTCCTCAAGGATTTTGATGGATTCCTTTCGTACATTGAGGTCCTTCATCCATTTTGAGTCTATTTTTGTGTGTGGTGTAAGGAAATGGTCCAATTTCATTTTTCTGCATGTGGCTGTCCAATTTTCCCAGCACCATTTATTGAAAAGGCTGTCTTTTTTCCATTGGACATTCTTTCCTGCTTTGTCGAAGATTAGTTGACCATAGATTTGAGGGTCTATTTCTGGGCTCTCTATTCTGTTCCATTGATCTATGTGTCTGTTTTTGTGCCAGTACCATGCTGTCTTGATGATGACAGCTTTGTAATAGAGCTTGAAGTCCGGAATTGTGATGCCACCAATGTTAGCTTTCTTTTTCAATATCCCTTTGGCTATTCGAGGTCTTTTCTGGTTCCATATAAATTTTAGAATTATTTGTTCCATTTCTTTGAAAAAGATGGATGGTACTTTGATAGGAATTGCATTAAATGTGTAGATTGCTTTAGGTAGCATAGACATTTTCACAATATTTATTCTTCCAATCCAGGAGCATGGAACATTTTTCCATTTCTTTGTGTCTTCCTCAATTTCTTTCATGAGTACTTTATAGTTTTCTGAGTATAGATTCTGTGTCTCTTTGGTTAGGTTTATTCCTAGGTATCTTATGGAAATTAAAGAAGAATTGAAAAAAATCATGGAAACAAATGATAATGAAAATACAACGGTTCAAAATCTGTGGGACACAACAAAGGCAGTCCTGAGAGGAAAATATATAGCGGTACAAGCCTTTCTCAAGAAACAAGAAAGGTCTCAGGTACACAACCTAACCCTACACCTAAAGGAGCTGGAGAAAGAACAAGAAAGAAACCCTAAGCCCAGCAGGAGAAGAGAAATCATAAAGATCAGAGCAGAAATCAATGAAATAGAAACCAAAAAAACAATAGAACAAATCAACGAAACTAGGAGCTGGTTCTTTGAAAGAATTAATAAAATTGATAAACCCCTGGCCCGACTTATCAAAAAGAAAAGAGAAAGGACCCAAATAAATAAAATCATGAATGAAAGAGGAGAGATCACAACTAACACAAAGAAATACAAACTATTATAAGAACATACTATGAGCAACTCTACGGCAATAAATTTGACAATCTGGAAGAAATGGATGCATTCCTAGAAACATATAAACTACCGCAACTGAACCAGGAAGAAATAGAAAGCCTGAACAGACCCATAACCAGTAAGGAGATTGAAACAGTCATTAAAAATCTCCAAACAAACAAAAGCCCAGGGCCAGACGGCTTCCCGGGGGAATTCTACCAAACATTTAAAGAAGAACTAATTCCTATTCTCCTGAAACTGTTCCAAAAAATAGAAATGGAAGGAAAACTTCCAAACTCATTTTATGAGGCCAGCATCACCTTGATCCCAAAACCAGACAAGGATCCCACCAAAAAAGAGAGCTATAGACCGATATCCTTGATGAACACAGATGCAAAAATACTCAACAAAATACTAGCCAATAGGATTCAACAGTACATTAAAAAGATTATTCACCACGACCAAGTGGGATTTATTCCAGGGCTGCAAGGTTGGTTCAACATCCGCAAATCAGTCAATGTGATACAACACATCAATAAAAGAAAGAACAAGAACCATATGATACTCTCAATAGATGCTGAAAAAGCATTTGACAAAGTACAACATCCCTTCCTGATCAAAACTCTTCAAAGTGTAGGGATAGAGGGCACATACCTCAATATCATCAAAGCCATCTATGAAAAACCCACCGCAAATATCATTCTCAATGGAGAAAAACTGAAAGCTTTTCCACTAAGGTCAGGAACACGGCAGGGATGTCCATTATCACCACTGCTATTCAACATAGTACTAGAGGTCCTAGCCTCAGCAATCAGACAACAAAAGGAAATTAAAAGCATCCAAATCGGCAAAGAAGAAGTCAAATTATCACTCTTCGCAGATGATATGATACTATATGTGGAAAACCCAAAAGACTCCACTCCAAAACTGCTAGAACTTATACAGGAATTCAGTAAAGTGTCAGGATATAAAATCAATGCACAGAAATCAGTTGCATTTCTCTACACCAACAGCAAGACAGAAGAAAGAGCTATTAAGGAGTCAATCCCATTTACAACAGTGCATTTTTAATTTCAGGTATTTATTCATAAACTAAGGATTTCTCTGTGGTCTAGTCCATATAGTTTTATTTCTCTACTGATATTTCCTACTTGTTATTTGGTGCCATATTATCATTTAATAATTTGATCATTGTTATCTTTATAATTTACATTTATTTATAAATATTACTTTAATATACTTTTTTTCTAGCAAATCTAACATCTTTTCCCAGTAATAGTTTCTACTAACCTTGTTTTCACTTAATATATAGACCTATACTTTCTATGCATGTTTTAAACTTTTTGGGTGGACATTTTGAAAATATAGTTTAGTAAACATGCATTGTATTTCATTTTTCTTAGTTTTTAAAAAATTTTTTTTTTTAATTTTTGGAACTTGCCTAACTTTTACCATAGAATCTTCTCCTCTGAATTGCCTCCTGATATGTCTGCTCAGTTTTCCCACATTGTTTGTTTTTATTTTCTAGCCTATCTTCCCAGGGATTGCCCTTGGTGATTTTGTAGCTTAGATGTCAGTCATTGATTTTTTTTTTTTAAAGGCTGTATTCAAATACTGCAAATCCATAGGGTTTCTGCTCTCTGCCATGTAATGTGTGTGTATGTGAGTGTGTGGGTGTGTGTGTGTGAGGGAAGTGCCTATAACTTTATTATCATTTCTCAACTCTCCTTCAGCTTTCACTTTTAACTGGATTTATCCGGCTCTCCTCTACATGTGGGCACATTTTTTTTTTTTTCCATCAGCCAGGAGTGTATAGAGAGCTAATGAGAAGAGAGGTCTTCTGGTATACTTTCACTCTCAATATCGTCCCCTTATATTTTTGGGAGGCCTCCACCTCAGATTAGAGAAAGTGCGAATTTTACTCATACAGTATCAAGCAGATTCCCCACTTGGAGCTGAAAAACAATAGGCAACAGTA
The DNA here is from genome assembly GCF_030435805.1 of Mustela lutreola. Classification (NCBI taxonomy): domain Eukaryota; kingdom Metazoa; phylum Chordata; class Mammalia; order Carnivora; family Mustelidae; genus Mustela; species Mustela lutreola. The sequence goes on from NC_081297.1 coordinate 96,948,565, forward strand.
CCAGTGATTTTTGCAGCCTTTCCCAAATTGTAAATGCTATAGTTCCTCTTGATCACTGAGTGAGGGCAGCAAGCGGGGAGGCATGGTCAGTCCTAGACAAGAAGCAGTCCTAGGCAAGAAGATTACAAATATACTTCTTACTTGAATCTGTAGATTTTTCCTCAATAATAAATATTTCATAAATTATTATTAACATTTGGTCAATTACCAGGACCATAAAATTGTTATTTTTGTCAGACTGTCCTCTGCACTTAGTTTTACTGAGATATTTTCATAATCTGTCCAGTTTATAGCATTATATTATAATTTGAAAGATTCTATAGGGAAGCCCATGTGGTTCACTTAGATAAGTATCTGACCCTTGATTTTGGCTCAGGCCATGATCTCTGGGTCATGAGATCGAACTGGGCTCTGGGCTGAGTATGGAACCTGTTTGAGATTTTCTCTCCCTCTGCTCCCCCTCCTGCTCTCTCCCTCGTTCTCTCTAAAATAATAATGATAATGATGTAAGAAGGAAGTAACTTTATTTGTTGCTACAAAATTCAAATGAGTTTAAGAGCTTTTATTTGACTTCAAATAAAATCTGTTTTTTCATAGTATATGTTGAACTTCTTCATTCATTCTTCATGGATTAGAGTCTCCCAGAGAAGCAATAATTCATGGGTGTTGCCCCAAGGCTTAACTTTCTTTTCCAAACTGTAAGTTTCTTGAAAACTCCTATATTTTATGTCTTAGAAGAATTACTTATAGAAAGAAAAAGATATGTGAATAATATATAAACACAGTGACTTAAGTGCTTCTATAGAAAAATGATATGAAAATATTCAGATTTACATATATAACCATTTAGTAAATGAAATGCTTCTTCATTAAAATATTAAATTATATTTTACCAAGATTAATTAATATTATTTTTATATTTCAGATTGTCAGTAACTTCTGAGAGGGACAACAATTGTACATTTTTACATGTTTGCACAAACAAATTTACTCTTGCATCCTGCTTAGAAAGAAAAACATATATTTGTAAATACCAGGCACTTCAGCTTATCTAAGTTTGGTATATTGCTTTCTCATCATCTATAAAGAACATATTTCTCTTTTCTTCGAGCCATACAATTATTTACTCAGTTTTTAAAAAGATATTATTTTTTAGAGAAATTTTAGGTTCACAACAAAATAAAGAGGAAGTTACTGATATTTCCTTTATTGCTCCTGTCTGCACATGTAATGGCCTCCCCTGTTATTAGCAACACTCACTGGAAGGGTCCATTTGTTACCAAGGATGAATCTGCAATAATGTATCATTATCACCCAAAGTCCAAACTGTATCTGAGATTTCACCCTTGGTGTGTAGAACTATTTTTCTACCTTTAGTTATGTTAATGTAGAAATGTATATACTCAGGAACATATGATGCATTTCTTAAGCTTTTATGGGTAGTAAAATAGATTATATCTAAGTCATAACATCAAGCACTATTATTTTAAGTCCTCAATAAAGTAATCAATTCCCCTCATATTTCCAAATTAATTGATTTGTTCTAGCCCTTGGCGGGGGGGCTGTAAAATGAGGGTTGAACAACTCAGGGTGGCAAGGTTTTCAGTGTTGAGGAAGGAGACAGAAACCAGGAGGAGTTTGATGAAAAGTAAGGGAAAGCCTTCCGAGAGGAGATGAAAGGAAATTATAAGAATACCTTAGGATAAAAGGAGAGTACCCAAAGGAGGGATCACTAGGAAGCCACCTCTACTCTCTGGAGATGGGATTTAGATGTCACTGAAGACAATGTGGCCACACATGGCTTCATTGCAGACATGCTCACTGCATTGGCCTGGGACAGAGCAATTCCACAGTCCACACCTGAACTTGACAAGCATGGATCTCAGGCTGTGACTGGCAGGAAGGAAGAATTCCCTATGACAGCGTAAGCAGTAGAGGCTGGAGGATGGGAAACTTTGACTGGGACTGGACACAAAAACCTGCTGGAGGCTAAATACACATTACTTCCTGCATGCACAGTTTGCAACAAAGCCATAGAGGCCAAACACCCTGAAAACACCATGAAACCAGAAGAAGAGCCCTTTCTGCTCCAGTGTCTCTCCATTGCCTTTTACCAATAAAACTCACCCATGTGAAATGACAAGGGAGAGAAGTGGATAGGATCTAGCTCCACTGTCTGAGAACAGGGGAGTGAGGATTGATTTGGAACTGAGAGTACTAAATTGTTATCATGCAATAACATGATATCATGAGTTATCATGGAACAACCACAGGGTTGCTCTATAAGAGCCATGAGGATCTGCCTCAACTTCCCAGAGAATGGAACCAAAGTGGACCTTCAGGATCTATTTTAGTGCAGCACTGTCAAAGATTAGGTTCATTCTTGGGTAGAGCTTGTTTTTTAATTGAATAATAATGAGTGCCTTTGCTATTTTTTCTTGTCTCTTGTTTTCCTCATTTTCAGATATTTTGGGAGAGATTTTGTTTATTAAATTCCCTCTGTCCTCACTTCTGTCACTCTTTACTACCAAGTTTAGAAATATATTTTGATATGAGAAATAAAATGTTAAATATTGAAGACAAGAAGTATTTAAAGTGTACAGATATTTGTGTGGGTCAAACAGTTTTATCAGATTTCAGGACAGACTTTAGTAACTTGATAAAGATTAAGATATTTTTCTAGCCTAATTCAATTACCAGAAGGAGAGAGATTAAACTTGATTACTAATTGCAAAGTAAATTCATACTTCATATACATTTATCTCTTTGAACATTGACATATTCTTTATATTCTTTACATTTATTTCCCCTGTTAACACAGAAGATAGATGCATATTCAGAATTAACTTCATATAATATGTAAATGGTAGTTGTAACTTATTGTTAAGACTGTGTTACAAACAACCCAATGTTGCAATGACATTTAAAAAAAGCATTTGTTTCTCACTCAGCATTTGCGGTTTGGCTGGGTTTCAGTTGATGGAGGGGTTGTATGGACTTGGCTGTAAACCACAGATGCAGCTCAGATCTTTTTTTATATATTTTATTCTTAGAACAATGGGCTATCTGGTATATGACCTATTTAAGAAGAGATTTGCTGCTCTCCTCGGGGCCAGTAGATATATGCTTCTTAATGCCTTCCCTCTGAACTCATAAGGTGTCACTTTCCCACCCACCATATATTGTGAAAACAAGTGACATAGCCAAACCTCTCAATAATAGTCTGCAAAGTTTACTGTTTTCAAAGAGGTCAGTTGAAGGAAGTATAGGTTCATTGAACAATAACCTAATCTACCATAATAGCTACAGGAATATTTTTCTCATCATATTTCATGAGATAGATATCTTTGTACAAAATAAACATGGTGAAATAGAAAAAAAATAGTACTTTCTTAAATTCCCATCTAGATTTTTGTTTCCTCTGTGCCAAAAACTGTTATAAAATAGTTTTGTCTAGTGGTTAACATCATCATGCAGATGTTCACCAGGGTTCTTGATGAACTTACAGTGGGAATAGCAGTATGGTATAAAGTTAAGGACATTGAAAGCCAGGTCACTTCATGTAAATTCTGAACGCACACTATTAATCTGGTGATTCCATTTACATAATTGCTCTGGCTCCTATAAAATACAATGCAAATAGTATCTTACTCATAGAGTTACTTGAAGATTATCTGAAAAACACCTCTTGGCACATAAATGTTCTCTAAATCTCAGTAATTTTTTACTTAAAAACGTCATGCTTCAGTTCCGTCACTTGTGACATGATAACTGTATATGTAGGTTCTCATGGGGCTGATCTGAGAGATAAATAATATATAATATACGCCTAAAGATCCTTAAAATAAAGCCTAACTACATTTAGTTCTTGCTGTGTGATCTCTTCATATTTTATGTTTCCTAATATTAAATAAAGACTGATTTCCAAGAAAATCCAAGCTCTAAAACTATCTTCTTCCTTTCACCCATCCAAATCTCTTTTGTACAATATTTTTAGCTGGGCATCAGAAATATAATCTGATTTAACTGCTTTGGTCATATTTGCATTTTAAAACAGGTCTTTGAGAAATTTAGTACACATCATCTATGGACACTAAACAAGAGTAATTTTTTTCTTGACATGCGTTTCCACTTTTTTAAAGATTTTATTTATTTATGGGTGCCTGGGTGGCTCAGTCCTTGAGAATCTGCCTTTAGCTGGGGTCATGATCCCAGGATCCTGAGATGGAGTCCCACATCAGGCTTCCTGGCTGGAAGCCTGCTTCTCCCTCTCCCACTCCCCCTGCTGTGTTCCCTGGCTGTGTCTCTCTCTGTCAAACAGATAAATAAAATCTTTTAAAAATATTTTATTTATTTATTTGAGAGAGAAAGAGCACAAGCAGGGGGGAGGGGCAGAGGTAGAGGGAGAAGCAGGAAGCAGATTCCCTGCTGAACAAGGGAACCCTATGAGGGGCAGGACTCAAGGACCCTGAGATCCTGATTGAGCAGAAGACAGACAGATAACCGACTGAGCAATCCAGATGCCCCTGCATTTCTATTTTTTGAAATCATGCCGCATATACTGTTTTCTCTCTTATTGGTCAAGAATCCTAGGCTCCTCACCCAATATGTTATTTTAGACATATGTAAATCTATCTCTTTTGGAATTAAAGAAATTTGAAAGGAATTGTCTAGGTGTAACAAGGTATCCTGTTCAGTTCCTAGACTGGGGAACCTACAGAGAAGAAGACACTGAAATGCCCTTTTCAATGTTGGAGCATCCCATCCACATGTGTATCTCTTACCATTGAGAATGGAGAAGAGTTAGAGAGAAAGTGCTTAATACTTCTGATGTGGAACACTTCCCAAATTTATCTCAATGTATTTTTTACATATCCAAACACGTGCACAAAAAGGTGCCTAATCTTACATGTACTATGGGGATTATTTGGTAAAGTGAGTATGTATTAAGGGATGCATCTTATGTATAAAGGAATATTATCAGCCATCAGAAAGAATGAATACCTATAATTTGCATCAACATGGATGGAACTGGAGGGGATTATGCTGAGTAAGATAAGTCAAGCAGGGAAGACCATTATCACATGGTTTCACTCATAGGTGGAATGTGAGGAATAAAGCAAAGGACCTTAGAGAAAGGGAGGGAAAACTGAATGGGAAGAAATCAGAGAAGGAGAACAATCATGACAGACTCTGGATTCCTGGAAACAAACAGAAGGTTACAGAAGGGAGGGGGTGAGGGGATGGGATAACTGAGTGATGGATATTAAGGAGGGCACATGTGGTGATGAGCACTGGGTATTACACCCAACTAATGAATCGTTGAACACTACACCAAAAACTAATGATGTATGATATGCTGGTTAATTGAGCATAATAATAAAAAAAGGATACGGCAAAATCAGCGGAAAAAAGTATATATTATATGTATGTTAGAGGGCTGCTACAAGAGTGAATTCAGAATAGAAAAGGTCATGGGGAGGTCAGGGTTATAAAGATAAAAATGGTAGTTTTCTCTGTGTCTAAATCTGACATATACATTTGGTATTGAACATAAAGAGCTTGTTATTTGGGATCCAGAGTTAAACACCATGCATTACAATACTAAATTTAGAGGAAGATGGTGCCCTTTAAAAATTGACTATTGAAACAGAGCAGAAGGTGTATTTATTCTTTGTAGGCCACCAGTTCCAGAGAATGCAGGAAGGACTGATCTGTGTCTGCCTAATCCTGGGTATCAGATTTATTAGTCTGAAACTTTTGTTTTCTGGTAATTAATGAGATAAAGTTGGGGATAAAGCCATAAAAAGTGTTGCTCTGCCTTACATTTCTTGACACTTTCCCCTTAATTACAACCACTGTTTCTTTGTGGCTTCTCCTTGGGCAACAGGTAGAAATTTATCTTGTGTACTGCAAATGCTCTAGTTAGGTAAGAGTAATGCAATCTGGGAGGGGAGTAAAAATTTTTAAAGGAAAAACAACGTGATAACATCAAAGTTGTTACACGTGTGTAATTAAAATCTTAGAAGGAGAAGGAAATGTTTGGCAGAAAATTATTAAAGAAATAATGGCTGAAACTATTTCAAATTTGTTGAAAAATGCCAAGTTAAATTCAGGAAGACCAACCAAACCCAAATAAGATAAGTATAAATGTATCTTTAAAGTTTATATCAATAAGTATAAACTAAATCACTAGTGGGTACATTGTAGTCATATTTCTGAATATTAAAGAAAATCTTGAGAGCAATGAGAGAATACAACACTTTGTATGTCTAGAAACTCATTAGAAATAATGAAATTTACAAGATAATAGAATGTTAATCACAACAAAAAATATGCCAAGTCAGAACTTGATATCATTAATAGTCTTCCAGAATGAAGGTAGATTAAGACAAGTTCAAATAACTACTTAGAACGTCCATCATCAACAGTCTTTGCAGAGCAAGAGGTGCTATGGGAAGGGAATTATCTAGACTTAAGAGTAACAGTAACAGATGGAAAACTGCGTATTTGAGAAGGTGAGAAGGGCATGAAAAGTTATAAATATCTGGGTAAATATGAAAGGCAATCTTCCATTAATTTCTTTGCAGTGTGCATGACTATTAAAAGCCAAGTTTGCAACAGTATATTCTAATGTTTATAATGTATGTAAGATATAATACCTATGACAACTATACCATAATGGGTAAGGGAGGTGATCAATAACTTGTTTGGTACAAGATTTCTTAAATTTTACAAAATTAATTCTAACTAGACTATGAATACTTAAAAGTGTGTACTGTAATCTTTAGAACAACTACTAAAAATATAATGTAAACAGAAGTAGCCTAAAAGCCAAATATTAATTGAAATAGAATTCTAGTAAATATTCAGATAGTCCCAAAGAAGGCAGGCACAGAGGGTACAAAGAAAAAATAAATTAACAGTTATGTAATATAAAAGACTAAAAATAATTAAGAAAATAGTTTTTCTACTCCAAATTCTTACTCTGTTTGTTCTTCACCATAAGTATGTGTTATATGGACTAAGTTAGTATACCTTTGGCAGATTCAGTTTAGGTTGCCTTTCCTTGAAATGGATGCAGTCTTTTCCAGAATAGGAAAAAAAAATGGATTTTAAAAAATCTTATGTTTCTTATTTTTATAACTCCAAATATATATTAGCATAAAAAAATAAAAACACTAGTCATCCATCTACATAATCATCACCATTATCTTCCTCATAATAAGAAAAAATTTTCCACCAATATAGTTTATAAGGTAAAATTATTTCCCAGAGCTCAAGGATCACTGTAGCCAAAGACAAACTTCTACAGATATTTTGAACCCGAGACACATAGGATTTAGTAGCTATGATCTAAAACTGAAAAGTATGCAAAAAAAGAGAGAGAGAAGAAAAGAAAAAAAGGGAAAAAAAGACATTAAATTCAATATTCTTGAATATTGATTTTATAGTACAAATATTTAGAGTGAATAAAAATACAAGAGAGAAAAATGGACACATGAAAAAATAAGTTAGTGTCTTAGGGATAGGGTATGGGGAAAACCCAGAGAAATTTGAAAAGGCCAAAAAGAGAACTTCTAGAAATTAGAACAAAAACATTTAGATGAATAATCAATGGAGCGATTAAAGAACAGATTAGAAAAGATTAAGGAGAAAGTAAGTGAACTGAAACAATTGAAGACAAGTGAAAAGGAGGGAGAAACTATAAAAGCTACTCAGGCATGAATGATAACCTTTCCAAGGTGAATCAGAATGATAGGGAAATGCAGATAAGTCATGTTAGAAAAGAGCATATGTGATTGTAGTCAGGATTGGTAGCCCACTGGATCTTCTCATTCAAGAAGCAGAGTTAATCACTATCAGAATAGATACTTTTAATGAACCTTTCCCGACAGCATCATAGTAAAACTCTTTGTAATTCCTTTCATACTTTCCTTTAAATCTAGCACAAATCAGAAATTTTCCCCAGCAGCTCACGGAAACCATTTCCTATTTTGTACATCCAATAACAAAATCTCATTTTACTGGAATTAGGAGCAGCATTAGACAGAGTGGATCATTCATTCCTCCCAGAACACTTTTTCATTTGGCATCCAGGGCAGTCACTCTTTTTTCAGTCTTGTTTGCTCATCCCACCTCTTTACTTTTATCACTTTACATTTGAGCACAACAGAGCCCTATCCTTGGACTTCCTCTTGTTTATATCTACTTTAATTTCCTGGGTGATAATATCGGTTACTTAGTTTTAAGTCCCACATACAGGCAGAAAAGCCCAATTTTATACTTTCTGGCCCAAATCTCACCAATCACCTTTGGAATTTAGTTTCTGAGTCCCTCTATTCAACAACTTCCCTTGTGTATTTAATATATAGTTCATACTTGACATTTCCAGTCCTGAAGGACTACTGATCACTTTATCTGACACCTACTTCATGTGTAAACTTTTACAATTCCTTGAATGGATACATTCATTCAATTTGTTTTCAGATACTCAAGGCAAAACATGTTTTATCCTTTTTTTAAGAATTTTTTATTTCTTTTCAACTTAACAGTATTCATTGTTTTTGCGCCACACCCAGTGCTCCATGCAATATGGGCCCTCTCTAATAACCACCACCTGGTTCCCCCAACCTCCCAACCCCCGCCCCTTCAAAACCCTCAGATTGTTTTTCAGAGTCCATAGTCTCTCATGGTTCACCTCCCCTTCCAATTTCCCTCATCTCCCTCTTCCTCTCCATTTCCCCTTGTCCTTCATGCTATTTGTTATACTCCACAAATAAGTGAAACCATATGAAAATTGACTCTCTCTGCTTGACTTATTTCACTCAGCATAATCTCTTCCAGTCCCATCCATGTTGCTACAAAAGTTGGGTATTCATCCTTTCTGATGGAGGCATAATACTCCATAGTGTATATGGACCACATCTTCCTTATCCATTATTCCGTTGAAGGGCATCTTGGTTCTTTCCACAGTTTGGAGACCGTGGCCATTGCACCTATAAACATTGGGGTACAGATGGCCCTTCTTTTCACTACATCTGTATCTTTGGGGTAAACACTCAGGAGTGCAATGGCAGGGTCATAGGGAAGCTCTATTTTTAATTTCTTGAGGAATCTCCACACTGTTCTCCAAAGTGGCTGCACCAACTTGCATTCCCACCAATAGTGTAAGAGGATTCCCCTTTCTCCACATCCTCTCCTACACACATTGTTTCCTGACTTGCTAATTTTGGCCATTCTAAGTGGTGGGAGGTGGTATCTCAATGTGGTTTTAACTTGAATCTCCCTGATGGCTAGTGATGATGAACATTTTTTCATGTGTCTGCTAGCCATTTGTATGTCTTCATTGGAGAAGTATCTGCTCATATCTTCTGCCCATTTTTTTGATATGATTGTCTGTTTTGTGTGTGTTGAGTTTGAGGAGTTCATTATAGATCCTGGATATCAACCTTTTGTCTGTACTGTCATTTGCAAATATCTTCTCCCATTCCGTGGGTTGCCTCTTTGTTTTGTTGACTGTTTCCTTTGCTGTGCAGAAGCTTTTGATCTTGATGAAGTCCCAAAAGTTCATCTTAATTTTTGTTTCCTTTGCCTTTGGAGACATATCTTGAAAGAAATTATGTGGTCGATATTGAAGAGGTTACTGCCTATGTTCTCCTCTAGCATTCTGATGGATTCCTGTCTCACGTTGAGGGCTTTTATCCATTTTGAGTTTATCTTTGTGTACAGTGTAAGAGAATGGTCGAGTTTCATTCTTCTACATATAGCTGTCCAGTTTTTATTGAAGAGATTGGCTTTTTTTCCACTGTATATTTTTTCCTGCTTTGTCAAAGATTATTTGACCATAGAGTTGAGGGTCCATATCTAGACTCTCTACTCTGTTTCACTGGTCTATGTGTCTGTTTTTATGCCAGTACCATGCTGTCTTGGTGATCATAGCTTTGTAGTAAAGCTTGAAATCAGGTAACATGATGCCCCCAGCTTTATTTTTGTTTTTCAACATTTCCTTAGTGATTCGGGGTCTCTTCTGATTCCATACAAATTTTTGGATTATTTGCTCCAGCTCTTTGAAAAATACCAGTGGGATTTTGATCAGAATGGCATTTAAAAGTATAGATTGTTCTAGGCAGTATAGACATTTTAACAATGTTTATTTTGCTGTGTTCTGGATTTTTCAATTTTTTTGAGGGAGGCTTGGATGGCTATGTATTTCCTCCTTAGGACTGCCTTTCCTGTATCCTATAGGTTTTGGACTGAAGTATCTTCATTGTCATTGGTCTCCATGAATTGTTTCAGTTCTTCTTTGATCCCCTGGTTGATCCAGCATTCTTAAGCAAGGTGGTCTTTAGCTTCCAGGTGTTTGAGTTCCTTAGGAACTTTTTCTTGTGATCGAGCTGCAGTTTCAAAACATTGATATCTGAGAATATGCAGGGAATAATCTCAGTCTTTTCGTGTCGGTTGAGTTCTGATTTGTGACCCAGTATGTGGTCTATTCTTTTTTTTTTTAATTTATTTTTATTTTTATTTTATTTCATTATTTTTGCCCCACACCCAGTGCTCCATGCAATCCGTGACCTCTATAATACCCACCACCTGGTAACCCGACCTCCCACCCCGACACACCTTCAAACACCTCAGATTCTTTTTCAGAGTTCATAGTCTCTCATGGTTCACCTTCCCTTCCAATTTTCCACAACTCCCTTCTCCTCTCCATCTCCCCTTGTCCTCCATGCTATTTGTTATGCTCCACAAATAAGTGAAACCATATGAAAATTGACTCTCTCTGCTTGACTTATTTCACTCAGCATAATCTCTTCCAGTCCTGTCCATGTTGCTACAAAAAAGTTGGGCATTCATCCTTTCTGATGGAGGCATAATACTCCATAGTGTATATGGACCACATCTTCCTTATCCATTATTCCGTTGAAGGGCATCTTGGTTCTTTCCACAGTTTGGAGACCGTGGCCATTGCACCTATAAACATTGGGGTACAGATGGCCCTTCTTTTCACTACATCTGTATCTTTGGGGTAAACACCCAGGAGTGCAATGGCAGGGTCATAGGGAAGTTCTACTTTTAATTTCTTGAGGAATCTCCACACTGTTCTCCAAAGTGGCTGCACCAATTTGCATTCCCACCAACAGTGTAAGAGGGTTCCCCTTTCTCCACATCCCCTCCGACACATGTTGTGTCCTGTCTTGCTAATTTTGGCCATGCTAACTGGTGTAAGGTGATATCTCAATGTAGTTTTAATTTGAATCTCCCTGATGGCTAGTGATGATGAACATTTTTTAATGTGTCTGCTAGCTATTTGTATGTCTTCATTGGAGAAGTGTCTGTCCATATCATCTGCCCATTTTCTGATATGATTGCCTGTTTTGTGTGTGTTGAGTTTGAGGAGTTCATTATAGATCCTGAATATCAACCTTTTGTCTGTACTGTCATTTGCAAATATCTTCTCCCATTCCGTGGGTTGCCTCTTTGTTTTGTTGACTGTTTCCTTTGCTGTGCAGAAGCTTTTGAATTTGATGAAGTCCCAAAAGTTTATCTTCGCTTTTGTTTCCTTTACCTTTGGAGACATATCTTGAAAGAAGTTTTTGTGGCTGATATCGAAGAGATTACTGCCTATTTTCTCCTCTAGGATTCTGATGGATTCCTGTCTCACATTGAGGTCTTTTATCCATTTTGAGTTTATCTTTGTGTACAGTGTAAGAGAATGGTCGAGTCTTGAGAAGGTTCCATGTGCACTTGAGAAGAATGAGTATTCTGTTGTTTTAGTGTGGAATGTTCTGTATATATCTATGAGGTCCATCTGGTCCAATGTGTCATTCAATGCTCTTTTTTCTTTATTGATTTTCTGCTTCAATGATCTGTCTATTTCTGAGAGAGGCGTGTTAAGATCTCCTACTATTAATGTATTCATATTACTATGACTCCAGCTTGATTAACAGTTCTCTTCTGTAATTGGCTGCTCCCATATTGGGGGCATAGATATTTACAATTGTTAGATCATCTTGGTAGGTAGTCCTTTAAGAATTATGTAGTGTCCTTCTGTATCTTTGACTACAGTCTTTAGTTTAAAATCTAATTTATCTGATATGAGAATCGCTACCCCAGCCTTCTTTTGAGGCCCATTGGCATGAAAGACGCTTCTCCATCCATTCACTTTCCGTCTGGGTGTATCTTTATGTTCAAAATGGGTCTCTTGTAGACAACATATGGATGGGTCCTGTCGTTTTATCCAATCTGCAACCCTGTGTCATTTTATGGGTGCATTTAGCCCATTCACATTGAGAGTGATTATTGATAGATACTTTTTTATTGACATCGTGTTACCTTTGAAGTCTTTCTTTCTGTAGATTGTCTCTATATTTCTGTTCAATGCTATTCTTAGGATTTTTCCTCTTTTATAGACCCCCCTTAATATTTCCTGCAGTGTCGGCTTGGTGGTTGCACAGTCTTTTAAGCCTTGCCAGTCTTGGAAATTCTTTATCTCTCCATCCATTTTGAAAATCAGTCTTGCTGGATAAAGTATTCTTGGCTGCATGTTCTTCTCATTTAGTGCCCTGAATATATCTTGGCAGCTTTTTCTGGCTTGCCAGTCTCTGTGGACAGGTCTGACGTTATTCTGATGGGCTTTCCTCTGTAAGTAAGGAGCCTCTTTGTCCTAGCAGCTTTCAAGAGATTGTTTCTACAATTATGATTCCTCAATTTGATTACGAGGTGCCTTGATGTTTTTTGTATCTGTAATCTTGGGTGGAGACTCAGGCTTTTGTTCTCTGGAGGTTTTTATGTTTGTTCACTTTTTTTTTCTCTCACCTTGACTGCTTTTAATGGTTTTTGTAGGTTTAGAGGAAAGCAAACTGCACCCTGACCTCCTTCTCAGAAAGAAGCCTCAGCCTGATCCCCTGTGGGTGCTGCAGAGCCCATCTAAATTCCCCCTTGGCCGCTGGCAGAGCAGGTTCCAAGTCGCAGTCCCTGGGGACGCAGGATCTTCTGCTTGTACCCAAAACCATGACAGTGGAGGCTGTCTGGGCAGCTCCAGACCGCCAGAGAGGATCCAAGCAGCAATCACACACTAAGATTTCCCTGCTGGCCCCGGCTGGGAGTGCCTCAAGTGCCAGGCTTGTGCTCACCTCTCTCCAGGGAGGGTGTGGGTAGTGTGCGCATCTCAGGCTCTGAGAGCAGGACACAGGTCTGAAAGCACCAGGCTGGGCCTTCATGCACCTCTCTCATGGGAGGGTAAGGTGTGCATGCGTCTCAGGCTCTGTAGCATGGCTCCTCATTCTGTCATCTGGCGAGGCTCCCAGCCCCTCACAGGAGCCAGACCCCATGCGTTCTCCGGTGTGCTGGTGGCTCAGGGATCAAGACCTGGTTTCTCCGCTGCACTCTCTCTGGCTCAGTGCCAGGGGAGGCTGTCCTGGGTCGGAGACTTAAGCCCCTGTCCCTAGCCGCCCTGATTCCCAAAATCCGCCCCCCACCCCGCAATTCTTTGCTCTTTTTGAGTGCTTTCAACCAGTCTTCAAGTTAATGCTGGTCCCCAGATACAGGGCACTCTCATATTAGGGGTATTACTTTCCAATCGGTCACCTCTGGTGGCTCCCTCCCCCTTTTGTTTATCTTCCGATATCAGTCCAATGTTTCCACTCCACTTTACCTGCCCACTGGTGTCTTCTGCCCCTGTAGAGATCCAGATGTGTATAATTCTGATCTCAGGCTGATTTCATGGGTGATCGGAGTTCTTAGGTAGGTAATCAGCTCACTTTAGGATACAGGTTGAAAAGGCATTTCCTCTTATTTCCCTGCCGTCTTGTCTCCCCAAAACACATGTTTTATTCTTGATACCCCTACATTCTCAGACCACATTCTCATGCTAAAGTCCTGTTAACACTGACTTCAAAGTGTGCCAGAGTCCAATCTCTTCTCACTATTGCCACTATTTACTTTGGTCCAAAATCACATCTTTTGCCTGACTTACTTGAGTCTTCCTGTTTTTGTTTTTTTAACCATGATTTCTGTAACTCTTTTTAACTGCCAAATTGATACTATTAAAATAGAGTCAGAGCATATTGCTCATCTGTTGGTACTTCTTGATAAAGAAGGTACAGCCTTACCTACAAAACCTGGGTGATTTGAACACTTTTACATCATGCATATTATTCTTTAAATTACATTCCTCAACATTTTCTTCATTAACTCTCCCAAACTCAACCCACCAAGGAGTCTTTACAATCCATCCCTATGAAAATTCCAACCAAAAATATGTTATATATCTCTTTATGTTCTGTATGTATATCTGTGCTTTTTACATAAAAGGAGCAAGATTTTTTCACTACCACTAGAGAAATACAAACAATTATAAGATAACTTTATGAAAAATTATGCCAACAAATGGGACAACTGGAAAAAATGGATAAATTCTTAGAAACACGAACTCCCAAACCTGAAACAGGAAGAAGTGGAAAAGTTGGGCAGATGGATAATTGGCAAAGAAATTGAATCAGTAATCAAAAGTATCCTAACAACAACAACAACAAAAAGTTTAGGACCAGACAGCTTCTCAAGGGAATTCCACCAAACATTTAATGAAAAGTTAATACTTATTCTTCTCAAATTATTCCAAAACATAAAAATGGAAGGTAAATTCCCTAACCCATTCACTAAAACCAGCATTTGCTTGGTACCAAAGCCAGACAAAGACTGCACTAAGGAAGAGAACTACACACTAATATCATGGATGAACATGGATGCAAACACCTTAACAAAATACTTATAAATTAAATCCAACAGTACATTAAAATAACCATTCACCACAATCAAGTGGTATTTATTCCAGGACTACCAGGGTGGTTCAGTATTTTAAATTTAAATCTATCAGTGGAATAAACCACATTTAAAAGAGAAAGGATAAGAGCCATATGATCCTCTCAACAGAATCAGAAAAAGCTTTGACGAACATTCAGGATAAAAACCCTCAACAAAGTCAAGAAAGAAGAAACATACCTCAACATAATAAAGGCCATATATAAAAAAACCCACAACTAATATCACCCACAATGGGAAAAACTGAGACCTTTTCCACTATGTTCAGGAACAAGATAGGGATGTCTACTCTCACTTCTGTTATTCAATATAGTACTATAAGTCCTAGTCTTAATCAGACCAAAAGTAAATAAATAAATAAATAAATAAAATCACCCAAATCAGCAAGGCAGAATTCAGACTTTCACTATTTGTAGATGATATGATACTCTATAGAGAAAACCCAAAAGATTCCACCAAAAAATATTCTAGAACTAATGCACAAATTCAGTAAAGTTGCATGATACAAAATCAGCATCCAGAGGTCCATTTCATTTACATACCTAAACGAATTCCATTTACAGTTGCACCAAAACAATGATATCTATGAATAAATCAAACTAAAGAAGTGAAAGACCAATATTCTGAAAACTTTAAATCACTGATGAAAGAAATTGAGGATGACACAAAGAAATGGAAAAACATTCTATTATCATGAATTGGAAGGAAAAATAGTGTTAAAATTTTGATATTACCCAAAGAAATCTACAGATTTAATGCACTCCCTATCAAAATAACACAGCATTTTTCACAGAGCTAAAATAAAGAATACTAAAATTTGTATGGAACCACAAAGGACCTTGAATAGTCAAAGCAATCTTTAAAAGGAAAAGCAAAACTGGTGATATTCCTATTCCAGACTTCAAACTATATAACAAAATTTTAGTCCTCAAGAGAATATGGTACTGGCACAAAAACAGACACAGAGATCAATAGAACAGAAAAGAAAACCCAGAATTAACCCCAAACTATATGTCAACTGATCTTCAACAAAGCAGGAAAGAATATCCAATGGAAAAAATATAGTCTCTTCAATAAATGATGTTGGGAAAACTGAACTGCAACATGCAAAAGAATAAAACTGGACCACTTTCTTATGCCATACACAAAAGTAAATTCAAAATGGTTTGAAATACCCAAGTGCAAGAGTAGTAACCATCAAAATCCTAGAGGAAAGCACAATGACCTCTTTGATATAGACTGTAACAACTTGTTACTAGATACATCACCCGAGGCAAGGGAAACAAAAGCAAAATAAATGATTGGGACTTGATCAAGATAAAAAGTTTCTGCATAGAGAACAGAATAATCAACAAAACTAAAAGGTAACCTATGGGATGGGAGAAGATATTTGTAAATGAGATATTGGATAAAAGGTTAGTTTCCAAAATGTATAAAGAGCTTATCAAACTGAACACCCCAAAATAAATAATCCAGTTTATAAATGAATAAATATTTTTCCAAAGAAGATATACAGATGGGCAACCAACACATGAAAAGATCTTAATCATCACTCACCATCAGGAAGATACAAATCAAAGCTACAGTGATATATCCCCTCACACCAATGAGAATGGCTAAAATCAATGAACATAGGAAACAACAGGTGTTTGTGAGGAAGCAAAGAAAGGGAAATGTTTTGCATTGTTGGCAGGAACAACCGCTGGTACAGCCACTATGGAAAACAGTATGGAGTTTCCTCAAAAAGTTAAAAATAGAACTACCCCTGATCCAGCAATTGCACTGATAGGTATTTGCCCAAAGACATGAACCTAATTATTCAAAGGAATACATGCACCCAATGTGCATCGTTATCAATGATAGCCAAATTATGGAAAGAGTCCAAATGTCATCAACGGATGAATGAATAAAGAAGAGTGTGTACACACACACACACACACACACACTAGCATATTATTCAGCCATCAAAAAGAATAAAATCTTGCCATTTTGCAATGATGTGGATGGAGCTAGAGTGTATTATGCTAAATGAGACCAGTGAGTCAGAGATGTATTCTTTTTTACACATATACTTTATACTTTCCATACTGATTTCTTATACTCCAACATAGAAATTATATGAATATTCAAAATCAAATTCATATAATATGTAAAGGCTAGCTCTATCTAATTGCTAAAGTTGTGCTACAGACACCCAAGAGAGCACTGACATTGAAAACTAAACATTTTTTTAAATTTTTTAAATTTTTTATAAACATATATTTTTATCCCCAGGGGTACAGGTCTGTGAATCACCAGGTTTACACACTTCACAGCACTCACCAAAGCACATACCCTCCCCAATGTCCATAATCCCACCCCCTTATCCCAAACCCCCTCCCCCCCAGCAATCCTCAGTTTGTTTTGTGAGATTAAGAGTCACTTATGGTTTGTCTCCCTCCCAATCCCATCAGATAAAGGACTAGTGTCCAGAATCTATAAAGAATTTAGCAAACTCAACACCCAAAGAACAAATAATCCAATCAAGAAATGGGCAGAGGACATGAAAACTAAACATTTATTTCTCATTCATCAGTTTCTGTTTTGGCTGGGTTTTAGCTATTGAGGCTTTGCATGCATGGACTTGGCTCCAGATTACAGTTTCCCCACACATCTTTTTTTATATGTGTTATTCTCTGAAAAGCAGGCTAATCTCTAAATTAAAACTCTTATAGCAGAGATTAGCAGTCAGGAGAAATATGCTTCTTAATGCCTAAACTCTATCACATTCTGCTCACATTATATTGTGAAAACAAGTCACCTGACCAAACTCATTATTAATTGTCTACAAGGTATAGTCTTTTTAAAGTGGCCATATGGAAGAGATGTAGATTCATTGAGCATTAACCCAATCTACCATAAGAGCTGTAGGAATATTTTTCTCATTATATTTCATGAGATAGATAAGTCTGTAGAAGAAAAATATTGGAAATTTTATGTAAAATTTTAGTATATGTGCTGCCGAAGCGAGCACTGATGTAAAATTTAGTAGTTGTTAACTCCCCATCTCAGCAGGAAGGGCTGAGATGTGTCTGACTAACTGATGTAACAAATTTATTAATCTGAAAATTTTCTTTTCTGGTAATTAATGAATGTAAACTCATGGATGAAATACATTATGAACATTTAAAATGTTCTGCTCTGACAAACTTTTAATGAGGCACTTAATTACAATTGGGGTGTGTGTGTGTGTGTGTGTGTGTATTGGCTCCTTCTACGGCAACATGTAAAAAAAATCTGTGTACCCCCCAAATGCTCTGGTTTGTATAAGAATAATAATCCACTCTGAGAAGGATAGAAAATAATTTATAAAAGGTAGACCAATGTGATAACCTCAAAATTTATGATACATGTGTTATGAGGATCTTAAAAGAATCAGGGAACATTTGGCAGAAAAATATTTGAAGAAATAATGACTGACACAATTCAGATTTGTTGAAAAACAGCAAGTTAAATTCAGGAAGCCCAGAAAACCCAAGTAAGACAAATAAAAACTAAGTCACAAGTGATTACATTGTAGTTATGTTTCCAAAAGAAATAAAAAGAAAATATTGAGAGTGTTCAGAGAATAGCTATATTTTATATGCCCAGAAATTCATTAAAAATAATGAAATTGAGAAAATACTAGATTATTCATTTCAAGAAAATGAATATTCTGGTCCACAATTTGATATCATTAAAAGTCTTCCAGAATGAAGGTAAATTAAGACATTTTCCAACAAACTTGGAACATCTATCATCAGCAAGCCTGCACTGCAAGAGGTGCTAAAGGAAGGAAATTCTTTAGGGTTAAAGGTAATAGTACTAGATGCAAAACTGGGTATTTGAGGAGGTCATAAGGGCTTGAAAAGTTATAAATATATTGGTATATATAAAAGAAAAATTTCTGTTAATTTCTTTGCAGTATGCAAGACTATGCAGTATTCAAAGCAAAGTTTGCAACAGTGTCTTCCAGAATTTGTAATATATGTAGGATGTAATACATATAACTGTCCCATAATAGGTAGGGGAGGTGATCAATATTTCAAAGTGTCATTATTCACTACAGATGCCATCTGAGCTTCTGAGTTGTTTTTGTAGGAAATTTTATACAACAAAGTCAATTTCTTTAATACATGGTAGGTTTTCCCAGGTTTCTGTTTTTGTACTCCACTATTCGTTGAACCCATCACCTGGTTATACCAAATCCCACCTCCTTCCACTCTGTTACCCTCAGTTTGCTTCCTAGAGCCCAGAGTCTTTCATGGTTTGTCTCTCTCTCTCTCTCTCTCTCTCTCATTTCTTCCCAATTTTCCCTTCCTTCCCCTATGGTCCTCTGTGCTATCCCTTATATTCCACATATAAGTGAAACCATATAACAGTCTTTCTCTGCTTACTTAAAAGGTTCTGAACAACTGTTTTCTCATTTTCATTTGTTTCCATGCATTTTTTTAATTTCTTCTTTGATATCCTGGTTGACCCTTCATTGTTAAATATCATGCTTTTTTGGCTTACATGTATTTGTTTTTTCAATTTTTTTTTTTCTTGCTGACTTCGAGTTTCATAAAATTGTTGTCAGAAAAGGCACATAGCATGAATCCAATGTTTTTGTGTTTATGGTGGCTGGCTTTGTGACTTAATATGTGATTTATTCTGGAGAATATTCCATGTGCACTTGGAAAGAATGTGTATTCTGCTGTTTTAGGATAGAATGTTCTTAATATACCTGTTAAGTCCAACCAATCGAGTGTGTCATTCAAAGTCATTGTTTCCTTGCTTATTTTCTGTTTAGATGATCTGTCCATTGTGTGGTGCTAAATTCCCTTACTATTACTGTGTTATTATCAATGTTTGTTACTAATTGTGTTATATATTTGGGTGTTCCCATGTTATGTGCTAACAATTTACAATTGTTAGATCTGCTTCTTGGATTGGAAGAGCATTATGTAAGGCTCTTCTTTTTCTATTTTTACAGTCCAGGTCCAGGAGGCCCAGAAAACTTCCATCAAGATCAACAAAAGCAAGCCAACACTAAGACATATTGTATTTAATTTAGCAAAATATGATGACAAAAAAAAATCTTAAAATCAAAACCAAAAGCAAAAGTAGTACTTAACTTATACAGAAAGACCCACAAGGCTAGCCAGAGGTGTCTCAACAGAAACTTTGCAAGGCAGATGGGAATGGCATGATATATTCATAGTGTTCAATGGGAAAAAAATATGCAATTAAGAACACTCTATCCATAAAAGCGATTATTCAAAGTAGAAGAAGACATAAATAATTTTTTCAGACATCCAAAAATTAAAGGTGTTCATAAAAATTAAAACAACCTGCAAGAAATATTAAAGGGGACAATTTAAATGCAAAGGAGAGGCCAAAAGTGACATAAGAATGCATGAGAAAAATTTTCCAGAAATGACAAAAAAAGTAATAGTATGGTAATAAATACATATCTATCAATAATTACATTAAACACTAATGGACTAAATGCTCTAATCACAAGATATAGAGTGTCAGAATGGATTAAAACAAAAACAAAAACAAAATAAACAAACAAAAAATAAGACCCATGTACATGCTACATACAAGAGATTCATTTTAGACATGCAGATTGAAATTGAGGAGGTGGGAAAGCAATGATCATACAAGTGGACATCAAAAGAAAGTGAGAGTAGCAATATATAGACAAACTAGACTTTAAAACCAAAGGAGCCTACCAAGACAGCATGGTACTGGCATAAAAACAGACACATAGACCAGTGGAACAGAGTAGAGAGCCCACATAAGGACCCTCAACTCTATGGTCAAATAATCTTTGACAAAACAGGAAAAAATATACAGTGGAGAAAAGACAGTCTCTTCAATAAATGGTGCTGGGAAAACTGGGCAGCTATATATAGAAGAATGAAACTCAACCATTCTCTTACACTGGACACAAAGATAAACTCAAAATGGATAAAAGACCTCAATGTGAGACAGGAATCCATCAGAATCCTGGAGGAGAACATTGGCAGTAATCTCTTCGATATCAGCCACAAAAACTCATACACAATGGAATACTATGCAGCCATCAAAAGAAATGAAATCTTGCCATTTGCAACAACGTGGATGGAACTAGAGCGTATCATGCTTAGCGAAATAAGTCAAGCAGAGAAAGACAACTATCATATGATCTCCCTGATATGAGGAAGTGGTGATGCAACATGGAGGCTTAAGTGGGTAGAAGAAGAAGAAATGAAACAAGATGGGATTGGGAGGGAGACAAACCATAAGTGACTCTTAATCTCACAAAACAAACTGAGGGTTGCCGGGGGGAGGGGGTTGGGGAGAAGGGGGTGGGATTATGGACATTGGGGAGGGTATGTGATTTGGTGAGTGCTGTGAAGTGTGTAAACCTGGTGATTCACAGACCTGGGGATAAAAATATATGTATATAAAAAATATATGTTTATAAAAAATAAAAAATTAAAAAAAAAAAAAAAAAACTTCTTTCAAGATATGTCTCCAAAGGTAAAGGAAACAAAAGCGAAGATAAACTTTTGGGACTTCATCAAAATCAAAAGCTTCTGCACAGCAAAGGAAACAGTCAACAAAACAAAGAGGCAACCCACGGAATGGGAGAAGATATTTGCAAATGACATTACAGACAAAAGGTTGATATTCAGGATCTATAATGAACTCCTCAAACTCAACACACACAAACCAGGCAATCATATAAAAAAAATGGGCAGAAGATATGGACAGACACTTCTCCAATGAAGACATACAAATAGCTAGCAGACACATGAAAAAATGTTCATCATCACTAGCCATCAGGGAGATTCAAATTAAAACTACATTGAGATATCACCTTATACCAGTTAGCACGGCCAAAATTAGCAAGACAGGAAACAACATGTGTCGGAGGTGATGTGGAGAAAGGGAACCCTCTTACACTGTTGGTGGGAATGCAAGTTGGTGCAGTCTCTTTAGAGAACAGTGTGGAGATTCCTCAAGAAATTAAAAGTAGGACTTCCCTATGACCCTGCCATTGCACTCCTGGGTATTTACCCCAAAGATAGAGATGTAGTGAAAAGAAGGGCCATCTGTACCCCAATGTTTATAGGTGCAATGGCCACGGTCTCCAAACTGTGGAAAGAACCAAGATGCCCTTCAACGGACAAATGGATAAAGAAGATGTGGTCCATATACACTATGGAGTATTATGCCTCCATTAGAAAGGACGAAAACCCAACTTTTGTAGCAACATGGATGGGACTGGAAGAGATTATGCTGAGTGAAATAAGTCAAGCAGAGAGAGTCAATTATCATATGGTTTCACTTATTTGTGGAGCATAACAAATAGCATGGAGGACATGGGGAGTTAGAGAGGAGAAGGGAGTTGGGGGAAATTGGAAGTGGAGGTGAACCATGAGAGACTATGGACTCTGAAAAATAATCTGAGGGTTTTGAATGAGCAGGGTGTGGGAGGTTGGGTTTCCAGGTGATGGGTATTATAGAGGGCATGGAATGCATGGAGCACTGGGTGTGGTGCAAAAATAATGAATACTGTTATGCTGAAAATAAAAAATAAATAATAAAAAAAAGAAACTCTTCAGTAAATTGTGTTAAAAAAAAAAAAAAACAAAACAATAAACTGGAGGCAGAGAGGAACAAAATGGTGGAGCGGAAGGAGACTTAAGTTTAGTCTGGTCCCAGAAATTCAGCTAGATAGTTATCAAACCATCCTGAACTCTGACAAACTCAACAGATTGAAGAATAGAATAGCAGCAATTCTACAAATGTAAATGCGACCACTTTCTGGAAGGTAGGATATCCAGAGAAGTGAATCTGAGGCAATATTTGGGAAGATAGACCATAGGGGGAAGGACTAGCTCCTGGCAAGTGAGAGAGCAGTGGAGCACAAAATCAGAACTTTTAGAAGTCGACTCTATGGAGAGACTTCTAGTGGCTAAACACAGGGTAAAATCGTCACAGGGACATTGTAGTCTCAGGACCCTCAGGGTCACAGAAAGACTGAGGGTGTCTGAGTTTGGCAGAGACCTAGGTATTGGAGCAAGGAAGCTGGTTGCAGAGACAGAGCCAAGGAGGGGTTTTCAGCTCAGGTTATCTTGAACATGATCCGAGTCATAGTAGGGCCACTACTCTTTGAGCAAGGACCCCACAAGTGGCAGATCCAGGGAGACTCACCTTCCTCCTCTGGAAGGAGTGACATGGGAGCACTGCAGGAATCTGCTGGGTTTGGAGACTCCAAATGGGGCCGTGCACCATAGAGAGAAGTGCTTGGTCACAGGCCAGTGAGCACAGAGTGCGGCCACAGACCAGGGAAATGGGAGGGATTGACTGCTTTTCTCTGAGAGCACACTGAGGAGTGGGGCCCTGAGCTCTTGGTTCCTACAGCTGGAGATTGGGAGGTTGCCATCTTCATTCCTGTCCTCCAAATCTCTACGGAAAGTATTCAGGAATCAAAATCTCCTGAGAGCAAACCTGAGCAGAATGCTTAGCCTGGCAAGGGTGGTGCAATTCTGCCTGGGGCAAAGACATTTGAGAATCACTGCAACAGGCCCTTCCCCCAGAAGATTAGCAAGAACATGCAGCCAAACCCAAGTTCACCAATCAATGACAACTACGGAAATCCAGAGCTAGGGAAATGGAACACATAGAATTCATGGCTTTTTCCCATGATTTTTAGTCTTTCAATGTTACAATTTTTTTAATTTTATTTTTTTCTTTCCTTATTTTTAAAAATTTTCCTCTTTCCTATTTTAATAAACATCTTATTAATACCTTTTAAAAAATATATTTTAGTTTTCATTTTTATAGTAATATCCTTTCCCTTTATTGTATTTAACCTCATCTTTTATATACAACTAAGTTTTTATTTCTTCAAAATTTTGGGATACAGTTTCTTCTAACAGATCTAAATATACTCTAAATCTAGTGTATGACTTCATTCTATTCTCCCACCTGATCATATTCTCTCTTTCTTTTCAGATTTTCTTTTTTCAACCAACTTCTTATTTTATCAATTCCCTTTTTAAAATATTTTTTGAATTTTCATCTTTATAGTCATATTTCATCGCTTCATCATATTTATCCTCAGTTTATATAAATATAAGATTTTTGTTCTTTAAAATTTGGGGAGCCAATTTTTTCAAACAGAGCAAAATACACCCCATGAAGTCTATAAGTCTATCGGTCTGTTCTATTCACCAGCCTGATTTTTTATATATATATATATATATATATATATATATATATATATATATATATTTGTTGTTGTTGTTGTTGTTGTTTTGTTTTGCTGCTGTTGTTGGTTTGCTTGCTTATTTATTTTCACTCTGGTTTTGGATCTTTTCTGATTTGTTCTTAATGTATAGTTTTTCTGAGGTCATTGTTACCCTTTTAGCATTTGATTCTCTCATTCGTTTATTCTTCTCTGGAAAGAATGACAAAGCAGAAAAACTGACCTCAAAAAGGGGGATAAGAGGAACTACAAACTGCTATGGACCAATCACAGGTATTAGGAAGATGTCAGATCTAGAGTTCAGAATGATGATTATAAAGATACTAGCTGGGCTTGGGAAAAAAAAAAAAAAAAACATAGACAATACTAGAGAATCCCTTTCTGGATAAATAAACGAACTAAGATCTAACCAAGTTGAAATAAAAAAGCTATTAATGAAGTACAATAAAACATGGAGGCTCTTACTCCTAGGATAAATGAGGCAAAAGAGAGAATTAGTGATATAGAAGACCAAATGAGGGAGGATAAAGAAGGTGAGAAAAAGAGAAATAAGCAACTACTGGGTCACAAGGGGAGAATTAGAGAGATAAGTGATACCATAAGACTAAATAATATTAGAATAATTGAGATCCCAGAAGAAGAAGAAAGAGAGAGAGGGGTAGAAGGTCCATTGGAGCAAATTATAACAGAAAATTTCCCTAATTTGGTGAAGGAAACAAGCCTCAAAATCCAGGAGGCCCAGAGAACCTCCATCAAAATCAATATAAATAGGTCCACACCCCATCATCTAATAGTAAAATTTACAATTCTTAGTGACAAATAGGAAATCCTGAAAGCAGCTCAGGACAAGAAGTCTATAATGTCCAATGGCAGAAATATTAGATTGACAGCAGACCAATCCACAAAGACCTGATAGGTCAGAAAGGATTGGCATGATATATTCAGAGCTCTAAACAAGAAAAATATGTAGTCAAGAATACTACATCCAGCTAGGCTGTCATTGAGAATAAAAAGAGATAGAAAGCTTCCAGGTCAAACAAAAACTAAAAGAATTTGCAAACACCAAACCAGCCCTACAGGAAATATTGAAAGTGGTCGTCAAAGCAAAGTGAGAGCCTAAAAGTAGCAGACCAGAAAGGAACAGAGGAAATATACAGTGATAGTCACCTTACAGACAATACAACCCTGAATATACATGGGCTAAATGTTCTAATCCAAAGACACAGGGTATCAGAATGCATATTAAAAAAAAAAAAGACCCATTGATATGCTGCCTACCAAAAACTCATTTTAGACGTACAGTCACCTCCAGATTGAAAGTGAGGGGGTGGAAAACAACTTACCATGCTAGGACATCAAAATAAAGCTTGAGTGGCAATCCTTATATCAGATAAACTGGATTTTAAGCCCAAGACTATCATAAGAGATGAGGAAGGAGACTATATCATACTTAAAGCATCTGGTGAACCAGAAGATCTAATAATTGTAAATATACCCTTAACATGGGAACAGCTAATTATATAAACCAATTAATAGCAAAATCAAAGAAAGACATAGACAATAATACAATAATAGTAGGGGACTTTAACAACCCCATCACTGAAATGGACAGATCATCTAAGAAAAGATCAACAAGGAAATAAAGGCATTAAATGACACACTGGACCAGATGGACATCACAGATATACTCAGAACATTCCATCCCAAAGCAACAGAATAGATGTTCTTCTCTACCGCACATGGGCATTCTCCAGAATAGATCACATCCTAGGCGACAAATCAGGTTTCAACTGGAACCAAAAGATTGGGATCACTCCCTGCATATTTTCAGACCACAGTGATTTGAAACTAGAACTTAGCCACAAAAGGAAAGTTGGAAAGAACTCAAATACTTGGAGGAAAAAGAGCATCCTACTAAAGAATGGGTAAACCAGGAAATTAAAGAAGAATTTAAAAAATTCATTGAAACAAATCAAAATGAAAGCATAACTGTTCAAAATCTTTGGGACACAGCAAAGGTGGTCCTGAGAGGAAATATATAGCAATAAAAGAAGAAAGTTCTCAAGTACACAATCTAAACCTACACCTAAATGAGCTGGAGAAAGAACATCAAAGAAATCTTAAACCTAGCTGGAGAAGAGAAATAATAAAGATCAGAGCAGAAATCAATAAAAAAGAAAACAGAAGAACAGTAGAACAGATCAATTAAACTGGGAGCTGGTTCTTTGAAAGAATTAATAAGACTGACATACCCCTGGTCAGACTTATCAAAACGAAAAGAGAAAGGACCCAAATAAATAAAACCATGAATGAAAGAGGAGAGATCACAACCAACACCAAAGAAATACAAACAATTATAAGAACATATTATGAGCACCTATACACCAGCTAATTTGACAATCCGCAAGAAATGGATACATTCCTAGAGACATGTAAACTACCACAACTGAACCAGGAAGAAAACCTGAACAGACCCATAACCACTGGTTAGTAAGGAGATTGATAGAGTCATCAAAAATCACCAACTAAGAAGAGCCTACAGCCAGATGTCTTCCCAGGGGAATTCTACCAAGCATTTAAAGAAGAATTAATATCTATTCTGAAACTGTTCCAAAAAAATAGAAATGGAAGGAAGACTTCCAACTCATTTTACGAGGCCAGCATTACTGTGATTCCAATACCAGATAAAGACCCAAAAATAATTACACACTGATATCCTTGATGAACATGGATGCAAAAAATCTCACTGAGATACTAGCCAATAAGATCCAACAGTACATTAAAGGGATTATTCACCATGACCAAGTGGGATTTATTCCTGGGGTGCAAGTTTGGTTCAACATCCACAAATCAATCAATGTGATACAATACATTGATAAAAGAAAGAAGAATAAACATATGATACTCTCAGTAGATGTTGAATAAGCATTTGACAAAGTACAGCATCCTTTCTTGATCAAAACATTTCACAGTGTAGTGATAGAGGGTACATATCTCAATATCATCAAAGTCATCTATGAAAAACCCACAACGAATAACATCCTTAATGGGGAAAAACTGAGACTTTTTCTGCTAAGGTCAGAGATACCACAGGGCGGTCCACTATCACCAGTGCTATTCAACATAGTACTGTAAGTCCTAGCCTCAGCAATCAGAGAACAAAAGGAAATTAAAGGTACCTAAATTGGCAAAGAAATCAAACTCTCATGCTTTGAAGATGATATGATTCTTTATGTCAAAAACCTAAAGACTCCACTCCAAAACTGCTCAAACGCATACAGGAATTCAGCAAAGTGTCAGGATGTAAAATCCAAGCACAGAAATCAGTTGCATTTCTAAACCCCAAAAGCAAGACAGAAGAAAAAGAAATTAAGGAGTCAATCCCATTTACAATTGCACCCAAAACCATGAGATACTTAGGAATAAATCTAACCAAGGAGGCAAAGAATCTGTACTTGGAAAAATATAAAGAACTCATGAAAGAAATTGAGGAAGACACAAAGAAATAAAAAAAAATTCCATGCTCATGGTTTGGAAGAACAAATATTGTGAAAATGTCTATGCTACCTACAGCAATCTATGCATTTAATGCAAGCCCTATCAAAATACCATTGATTTTTTCAAATAAATGGAACAGATAATCCTAAAATTTATATGGAACCAGAAAAGACCTTGAATAGCCAGGGGAATGTTGAAAAAGAAAACCAAAGCTGGCAGCATCACAGTTCCGGACTTCAAACTCTATTATAAAGCTGTAATCATCAAGACAGTATAGAATTGGCAAAAAAAATAAAACACAGACACATAGATTAATGGAACAGAAAAGAGAGCCCAGAAATGTACCCTCAACTCTATGGTCAACTAATCTTCAACAAAGCAGGAAAGAATGTCCAATAGAAAAAAGACAGTCTCTTCAACAAATGGTGTTGGGAAAATTGGACAGCCACATGCAGGAAAATGAACCTGGACCATTTCCTTACACCGTACACAAAAATGGACTCAAAATGGATGAAGGACCTCAATGTGAGAAAGAAATCCATCAAAATCCTTTAGGAGAACACAGGCAGCAAGCTCTTTGACCTAAACCACAGCAACTTCTTCCTAGACACACTGCTAAAGGCAAGGGAAGCAAGGATGAAAACGAACTATTGGGCCTTCATCAAGATCAAAAGCTTTAGCATAGCAATGGAAACAGTCAACAAAACCAAAAGACAACTGACAGCATGGGAGAAGATATTTGCGAATGACATGTCAGATGAAGGGCTAATGTCTAAAATTCTTAGAGAATTTATCAAACTCAACACCCAAAGAACAAATAATCCAATCAAGAAATGGGCAGAGGGCATGAACAGACATTGGGCAAAGACAACCCAATGGCCAACAGAAACATTGAAAAGTACTCAATATCACTCAGCATCAGGGAAATACAAATCAAAACCACAGTGAGACACCACCTCACACTAGTCGGAATGGCTACAATTAACAAGTCAGGAAATGACAGATATTGGCGAGGATGCAGAGAAAGGGGAACCCTCCCACCCTGTTGGTGGGAATGCAAGCTGGTGCAACCACTCTGGAAAATAGCATGGAGGTTCCTCAAAATGTTGAAAATAGAGCTACTCTACAACTCAGCAATTGCACTACTGGGTATTTATCCTAAAGATACAAATGTATTGATTCTAAGGGGCATGTACACCTGAATGTTTATAGCAGCAATGTGCACAATAGCCAAAGTATGGACAGAACCTTGATGTCCGTCAACAGATGAATGGATAAAGAAGAAGTGGTATATCTATACAATGGAATAATATGCAGCCATCAAAAAAAGAAATCTTGCCATTTGCTGTGACATGGATAGATGACATGCTAAGTGAAATAAGTCAATCAGAGAAAGACAATTATCATACAATATCTCTAATATGAGGAATTTGAGTGGAGCATCATGGGGGGCAGGGATGGAAAAAAGTGAGATATGGTGTAACTGGGGAGGGAGACAAACTGTAAGACACTCTTAATCTCAGGAAACAAACTGAGGGTTGCTGGTTGGGGGGGGGGGATAAAGTGGCTAGACTATGGATATCAGGGTGGGTATGTGCTATGTTGAGTGCTGTGAAGTGTGTAAACCTGATGATTCAGAGACGTGTACCCCTGAAGCAAATAATACATTATCTATTAATTAAAAAGAACCTTCAAAATAGGGCTTACCTTTATTCTTTTGGATCTTTTTAGGGAAGTGCAACAAAATGAAAAAATAAACAATACATGAAATTAAAATGGTTTGCATAGCCAGGGAAACCATCAACAAATCAAAAAGGTAGCCTACTGAATGGAAGATATATTTGCAAATGATATATCCAACAAGACGTTAGCATTCAAAATACATAAAGAATTCCAACAGCTTAATACTGGACAATTGACAAACAAGTAATTTTAAAAAATTGCACAGACCAGAATAGATATTCTTTCAAAGAAGACACGCAGATGCCCCACCAACACTTGAAAATATCCTCAACATCACTAATCATCAGGAAAATGCAAATCACACAAACCACAATGAGATCTCACCTCCCACCTGTCAGAATTTAAAAGGGAAGAAATAGCAAATATTGGCGTGGATGTGGAGAAAAGAGAACCTTGTGCACTATTGGTGGGAATTTAAATTCGTGTAGTCACAGTGGCTAACAATATGGAGGTTCTTCAAAAAATTAAAAGCAGAAGTACCATAACATCCAGAAAATCCATTTCAGGGTAACTATTTGAAGAAAATGAAAACATTAACTTGAGGAGGTGTATGCACTTTCTGTTTATTGCAGTATTACTTAGAATAGTCAGGATATGGAAGGAACCCATGTGTTCATCTAGAGATGAATGAATACACAAAAGCAACATATATGCAATTGAATATTACTCAGAGATTAAAAAAGAGCAAAATTTTTGTCATTTTTGACGATACTGATGGACCTACAAGGTTTTATGTAAGTGAAATTAGTCAGACAGACAAAGGCAAATACTGTATGATTTAACTGGTAATGTAGAACTGAAAAACAAACACAGAAAACAGAAACAGGCTCATATATAGACTATAGCTGCGATTGCCATAGGGGAGGGCTTGGAGGAATGGATGAAATAGGTGAAAGGAAGTCAGTGGTGTAAATTCCTGGTGTAAAATAAATAAGTCACAGGGATAGAGATTATAGCATAGGGAATATAGTCAATAACATTGTATTAATTTTGTTTGGTGATATATGGTAATGAGCTTTATCACAATGATCATATCACAAAGTGTATAAATGTTGAATCACTCTGTCTGACCCTGAAACTACTATAATATTGCATGTCAGCTATATATCATTACAAATACATAAAAATAAAAATTATCACCTAATTCTGCTAAAAAAACCCCCAATATTTAAACCAGTATTATAGACCAATAGAAACAAACATGCAAATATCTTCAAAAATTATTCACAAATTAAATCCAACAATGTAAAAACAGAAAAGAATTCCACTGATGCAAGCTAAGTAATTTAGATTTAATGTTTTATTTCTTTGGATGTTCATGTATCCTCTAATTGTGTTTTAAATGTACTTTCTCCACTCTCAATTTTGTCAGTTAACTGAAATTCTCAAAATTACATTCATTTTCCCCCTATATAGTTAGACTTAGGCTTTTTTCATTCATAAAATTATTCCTATTAAAATAGAAAAAACTTGTTATAATTGGAGGATGAGCAATTATTCAATATTCAAATCTCTGCAATGGTGCTATTGTTCTGTATTGCTCAATATTGTGTCCTTCCCATGGGCATTTAGTTTCTTCTTCTTCAGCAGGAACCTAGATAACTTATTTACAAATAATAAAATGGATTGAAGGCATATTAAAACTAAGGCAAAACATTGAGAAGATAAATTCAGAAACTGATTTTTTGTGGCAGTTAAAATAAAGTTGAAAATGTAGTGACTCTTCGGAATTAGTGTAAAATATTATCAAATACCTGTTAAGGGGATGTTGATTTTAGAATATTTACAGTACAATAGAAATGACATAGCGAGGGCACAAGAAAAAGAAATACTTAATGGAAGATTTACCAAACTTGTCTTAAAGTGAAACTTAAACATGTAAGATATTTTTCACAAGGCCCAAGTTCTCAGTATTTGTGATTCAGAGGGAAGCAAGTTAACAGCTTAGGTAGTCAAGTCTCTGACCCCAGTGTCTTCTGGAATATAAAAATTTCTCAGAAGCACTTGCCAATGGACAAAAGAAATGGCACACTACAAAGTGAAAGTGTGTACATTCTAGAGGTGTGTGATAAACAGTCTTCAAAATAGCTCAAGTGTAAGAATTTCCTATTCAAATTTAAGTGACACATTGATGAGAAATCTACTTTTCCCACTTTGTCTCACTCTGAGCTTTCACAGAGTCAGTCATCTGTGAATACCACAGATATTGTCTGTTTACAAGAGGAATCTGGTCTCTCACTAGAAGAGGCATAACTGTCTGGCCAACAGAAGGTATGTGTCACGTCTCTGCTGTCTGTCTCTTAGCCGCCTCACTTAGTGGGAGATACAGATGCTGGATGGGATACACCTGAGGCATAACTAATATTCAGTCAAATCACAGAGAACATTGGTATCTTTATTCTAACAGCCCAGGGTAACAGACAAGAATGAATATGAAAAACACTGGAGAATTTCTTAAAATATGCAAATTCTTGCCTATGGAGAATTAATTAGGTACATATACATGCACATAATTGTGCTTGCAAATAAATATAATTTCAAGAGAAATCCCATAAGCATCATGAGAAGGAACAGTTAATTTTGGATTTGTCATCAATATAGATATTATTACTCATATTATTTGCTATTTATTCCAGTCTCTAAAAATAGATTCTTAAAACAGATGAACAAAGGTGAATGGGGAAAAATAAAGAAAACAAACCATAAGACATTCTTAACTATAGAGAACAAACTGAAGTTTGCTGGAAGGGAGGTGGCCAGGGGATGGGCTAAATGTGTGATGGGTATTAAAGAGGGCATTTGTAGTGATGAGCATTGGGGATTATATGTAAATGATGAATTACTAAATTCTACTCCTGAAACCAGTATCATACTATACATCAACTAACTAGAATTATATAACTATTTGAAAAAATAATTTCTTAAAATAAAGCCTTCAATCATAAAAGTCAAATGTAATTCCTCATATACTTGCTTTGATAAATGAAAGCAGTTCGATCATGAAAAGCAAGATGAGGTACCTTCCGGAAAATGCTTATTTAAATGTAAGTATATGAAAGAATAAATTTTTTTAAAAAGTTGAAAAAAAATTAGCAAAAAAAGATATTTAATACTGAAAGGTATTCTTGTCTAGAGGATTATGTTACATGCTTTAAAGGATATGAATCAGTAATGATACTATAACTATTGTATTAAAAATACTTAAAATAACTAATATAGTATTGAGAGCTTAGAAAAGCTGGATGGAATATTAAGTGCTTTAAATTCATTATATTTTATACATTTCAATTCCCCTTTTAGGTTAGCGTAAACTCGGTAGCTAGACAGGAAGTAACTTCTTAAATGTCATAATTTGTAAATTTGAGAGCCAGGAGTAATTCCAGATTTCACTGACTGCGGAGCTCATTGACTGAATTATGAAATTATATTCATTTCATTTATTAGAATTCCTTACACAACTAAACATCCTTACTGCCTTTGACATTCTTAGGTCTTTCTGGAAGTTTGTACCAACAGTGTTCTGTAAATGATCTACACTTTTATCTACCATTGTATCTTTTCACATCCTTACCATTAAATCAGTTGTCAATTTCTGGTGTTAAATCAGAACTTTTTATTTTTTAAGATTTTATTTATTTTTTTGACAGACAGAGCTCACAAGTAGGCAGAGAAGCAGGCAGAGAGAGAAGGAAGAAGCAGGCTTCAGGAAGCTTCCAGGCTTCCTGATGTGGAGCTTGATCCCAGGACCCTGGGATCATGATCTGAGCCGAAGGCAGAGGCTTTACCCACTGAGCCACCCAGCTGCCCCAAATCAGTACTTTTAAAAATAGTTTTTTGGTTTTTTGGTTTTCATTATTGTTCAGACTTTATTATGTCATGTAACATTTTTCAACATATAAAATATTTCTCAAAATTTAATGATTTCTCAAAATTCCACAATTACTCAAAGTAAAAGACCACTTTATAACACTACACAACCCTTTAATAAAGAAATCTAAGTCCCAAATAAAAGTCATTTACTACAGGAAATGGGAATATGGGAATATCCTATGTGTGCTAAAATTAATAGCTCCTAATCTAGGGGACTCAATTTCTTTTAAATTAATAATGGATTTAAAACTTGTAAAAAAAACTGGTGCAGTATTTTCTTTCTAATGCAGCATTTAAATATTAATCCAGTTATTCTGATAGTGTTGACCTGTTCTGTGGAATCTTTATTAATGAGGACAATATTATTCCTGAATTCTTTTTCTTCTTCACTAACTTGATGCTTTACATGTTTCCAATCAATACTATTGTGTCAAACAGAGAATGTCGTTATAAAAACCACTTATTTCATCATGAAGCACTTCTTTAAAGCTCCACAGAAATTAGTACCAGATTTTACATTGTTCAACAGCAGATGAGTACTAGCACTCACCACACACTCCACCCACTGTGACTGTCCCACCCACTGTGCATCAAGTCCTGCAGTACAGTCCCATTCAGCCCTGTGCCTGACATCACACAGCTGCAGAGATGAATAACCAAGGAGTTACCTATGCAGAACTCAGGTTAAGGGTTCAAAAGGACAGCAAGTGAAAGCTAAGGGCACTGAAAGTGTCATTTCGGGAACTGAGCAAGAAATAACGTATGCAGAATTAACTCTTCAAGATGCTTCTCGGGATCTTCAAGGGAATGACAAGAACTACCAATGGAAAGGTAAAACACTTAAGACAGACATAGTGTAACTGTCCTAGAATGTGTGCCTGGGGAGCAGGGGTACAGGGAATGAGTAGGGAATGATCTCCCATATTTTTCATTTGTGTGGATCAGAGCTTGGGGCTGGAATATGGTATTGTAATTGAAATCTGAAGATGAATCTTGTTGAAGTGTGGTAATTCGTGGTCTTTATTCAATCTCATGGAGGTAATCTATTTACTGCCAATATAATGGCATATTCTGAGAGAAGAATACAATGATAGATGCAAGTTTGGGGTCCAAATTTTTATATGTGACTCCCTGTGCATTGTTGGTTTTCTTGTACATAAATTTCCTAAATGATTATTGTCATCCATTCTTTCTCAGCATTTTCATTTCTCCTCCAACTATTTACCTTCATGTTCAGGGAAGCTCATTGCTGGGATCCTGGGAATCATCTGCCTTGTCTTGATGTCCACTGTGGTCACAATAGCCATTATTCATTGTAAGTAAGTGTTTCAAAGACTACAAGGGAATTTTTCACTTTAATGATCATAATTGCCTTGAAATGTTACACAATATTATGGAATTGTATTACCTCATTTTAATGCATGTATGCTCTAGGTGTGGAATGGTTATTCTGAATTTCTCAAAAGTAAAAATAACAGAGTAGTTATAAAGAGTATTAAACATATATTCAGATTTTATAATTCCAATGCAAACTATAAGAGAAACTGAGATATACAAATTAATTCTTGAGATTGGTTAAACCAAATACTGTAAAAGACTATGAGTTTGGTTTTTTAAAAACTTTTGAACTATCTTTGCCTGCATGTTCAAAGTTTTATTCAAATTTTATGGGTAAAATTGATTTATTACAGAGTTTTATCATTGTAGACAATATATCAAACTTCAAACTCAGAAACTCAAATCACTGTGTTTTATTTAGTGTAATATTACGTTTTCTGAGGATGGCTTTAATTTTTCTAGTTACTGAAGGACAAATACAGAACAAAGCCTCCTTGGAAACAAAGACCCATAAAGATAGAACATCATTTTCAAAACTCTGATATTAGGATAATTTATACTTTATCTTTCTTAAGTTAGACAAGGAAAATAGTTGATGTTTTATGGGAAAATGAATTAGAAAATTGCATAATAAGTTTTCAGAAATAATGAATATGGGAGAGTATTACTTTTTATGCAACAGTATGAGGAAATAAATACTCTTTTGTAATCACCAGACTAGAGACAAGGGTGCCTGGGTTGCAGATCATTAAGCATTTACCTTCAGCTCAGGTCATGATCCCTGGGTCCTGGGACTGAGCCCTGGATTGGGCTCTCTGCTCTGCAAGAAGCCTGCTTTCTCCTTCTCCCATCCCCCCTGCTTCTGTTCCCTCTCTTGCTGTCACTCTCTCTGTCAAATAAGTAATAAAATCTTTAAAAAAAACTTATTAAAAAAATAAAATCACCTTACCGGGAGTGCCTAGAAGGCTCAGTCAGTTAAGCGTCTGACTTTGGGTTTGGCTCAGGTTGTGATCTCAATGTCGTGGGATTTTTTTCCCATGTCAGCTCTATACTCAGCATGGTGTCTGCTTGAGAGTCTCTCCTTTTTCCTTATGCCTCTCCTGTTTGCGCTCTCTCTCTCTGAAATTAATAAATAAATAATAAAATAAAAGTAAAAAATTACCCACCCATTGTTACCAATAGCCTCAAATTTCCACTTGCTATAAAATGACAAGGGATAAATCAATATGCAATTCCAAAAAAGTTGTTTTATTCAGTGACTCATAGGACATGTAGAGATAGACATTTTATATGTTTGCTTTATATGGGCACATAAATTAGGGTGGGGAAAATGTAACTCTTCTGGGAATGTGTGTGTGTTTTATTTTTTCCAGCTTGTGAGGGTAAAGTGATGTGTTGTATACACATTTGTTTATACATATACAAGTTGTAAATTTGCAAGTTTTAGTATTCAGAGCCTTATTGATAAGACCTCATATTCTTTCTCCAGCATGTCATTGTCCAAAAGAGTGGATTACATATTCCAACAGTTGTTATTACATTAGGACTGAAAGAAAATCATGGAATGAGAGTTGGTTGTTCTGTGCTTCTAACAGCTCTAAACTGTTCTACATAGATGATGAAGAGAAAATGGTGAGATTTCAAATGTTTCCTGATTTTATTAAAAGCTTTTCATTAATATTATATTTGTAGGGTTCACTCATATATTTGTACATATTTCTAGTTTATTTATTTTAAGGTCTGTTACTATTCCATAGTTTGAATCTGTGATATTTTATTTATATTTTTATAACTTTAATGACATTTGATAATGTCCATTGCCTGAAGTAGCTATTTTTTTTTTACCATACATTAAGAAAACTAAATATATGATTCTACACATTCATCACAAGATAGAACCACATAATTACAAATCAGATCATGAAATCTCAAGAAGTTTAGACTCTATTAGTTCTACCAATTTTAATATTGTGAAATATCTTTGCTTATTTTTGGACTTTATATCAATGGGATCATGCAGTATGCATTATTATATGTGTCTCCTTTTGTTCTCATGTGATATTTGTAATTCATCTATATTATTGCACTTGTCTATAGTTTGTGTATTTTCACTGCTGCTGTCTTATATGAATAGGATATTTTAAAATCAATTCTCAGAAATTTGATTCCTTTTAAGTATGTAGGTATTATGAATAGTTATTTTATTAAAGGCCTTTTCTATGTCTTTTCCACATATTGTATTTATTATACATAACTACATACTATGTAGTATATTATATATAGTATATTTTACTTGTGGAATGTAAACAATGCATTTGTCAAAATAATAATGTATAAATGTAACATTATAATTATATTTGCATTTGATTATAATATATTTTCTTCTAAGCATTAGTATGAAATTGCATGGTCACAGATATGTGTGACTTTCAATATATTAAATTATCCCTACATTTACCTAGTGTTTTGTGTCAATACACATTGCACAAAAATCCCTTGTTCCAAAACTCAGTAGTCTCAGAAAAATTATTACAATAAGTTTTGGTGGCTATGTGACAATATAATTTTTCTGGGCTGTGAGCCATTAGGATAATCTCTTCAGTGAGCATGAGAAAGGCTTGGATGTGTCTTTTGCTCGTTTCTCCCAGACCGATGTTTTCTTTTGTCTTCTAGAATTCCTTTTCTTGTTTTAAATATGAGCTGTTTTTTGAGTTTATGAGATGGAAATAGCTGTGTCTTGCATTTTTATTCAAGTCTTTTAATGATCAGAATTTTACTGTTACCATGGTCCAATATATCATTCTGGTGTTAGTGATTGTTTTGAATCTATTTCAGAAGTTACTCAAAGTCCATGAATATAATTCTTATATTACTTTCTTAGATTTTCTTCTTTCTTTTCTTTTCTTATCTTTTCTTTTTTTCTCTTTTCTTTCTTTCTTGCTTTCTTCTTTCTTTCTCTTTCTTTTCTCTCTTTCTAAACTTTAATTAGTGTTTATGATCCGGTAATAATTTATTTTTGGTGATGTCTTATTTGCAATGCTGTGATATAAAAGTGAAGGTTAGGGCACCTGGGTGGCTCAGTTGGTTGAGCGACTGCCTTGGGCTCAGGTTATGATCCCGGACTTCCAGGATCGAGTCCTGCATCAGGCTTCCAGCTCCTTGGGGAGTCTGCTTCTCCCTCTGACCTTCTCTTCGCTCATGCTCTCTCTCACTCATTCTCTCTCAAATAAATAAAATCTTTTAATAAAAAAAAATAAAAGTGAAGGTTATACTTTTCTACATCATGACCTAATTTATGTAGCATAATTTAAAGCAAAGTAGACCTTTTCTGCATAAATAGCTTATGTATGTTCTAATCTGCTTCATGTAAATCATATAGATATTAGATATCTTTACATAGATAATTATAAACACATATATCAGTCTACACAGTCTGTCACAACCCACAGCACTCCGAATAAAGTGTAGAGCATTACCTTCCTTGATGTCCTTTTACTGTGTCTCATTTCTACTATAATTGTCTTAAATGTTTCTCTAGTTACATTGGGAATCAAATGAATGTTACAGTTTTGCTTCAGCTGATGATTTTGCTTTAAATATCAAGCAATTTAGACAACAGAAGAGGTGAAGCAAAGTTCATTAGACCTAGTGATTATTTTATTCTTTCTTTTGTTGTGTCCTTCTTCCTGATGATTCAAGATTCCTTCTGTTATTTAATTTCTGTTTAGATAATTCCCTTTTGTAGTTCTTTCAGAGTGGGTCTAGAGGTGACACAACTTCTTAGTTTTTCTTTATCTCAGAATATCTTGATTTCTCCTGTATTCCTGGGTGATATTTTTGCTGAATAGTCAATGTGTTGTTTTTTTTTTTTTAATTTCTTTTCAGCGTAAGAGTATTCATTGTTTTTGCACCACACTCAGTGCTCCATGTAATACGTGCCCTCCCTAATACCTATCACCTTGTTCCCTCCAACCTCCCACCCCCCGCCCCTTCAAGACCCTCAGGTTGTTTTTCAGAGTCCATAGTCTCTCATGGTTCACCTCCACTTCCAATTTCCTCCAACTCCCTTCTCCTCTCTGTCTCCCCATGTCTTCCATGTTATTTGTTATGCTCCACAAATAAGTGAAACCATATGATAATTGACTCTCTCTGCTTGACTTATTTCACTCAGCATAATCTCTTCCAGTCCCATCCATGTTGCTACAAAAGTTGGGTATTCATCCTTTCTGATGGAGGCATAATACCCATAGTGTATATGGACCCCATCTTCCTCATCCATTCGTCCAATGAAGGGCATATTGGTTCTTTCCACAGTTTGGCGACCATGGCCATTGCTGCTATAAACATTGGGGGTACAGATGGCCCGTCTTTTTACTACATCTGTATCTTTGGGGTAAATACCCAGTAGTGCAATGGCAGGGTCATAGGGAAGCTCTATTTTTAATTTCTCAAGGAATCTCCACACTGTTCTCCAAAGTGGCTGCACCAACTTGCATTCCCACCAACAGTGTAAGAGGGTTCCCCTTTCTGCTCTCCATCCTCTCCAACACGTGTTGTTTCCTGTCTTGCTAATTTTGGCCATTCTAAGTGGTGTAAGGTGGTATCTCAATGTGGTTTTAATTTGAATCTCCCTGATGGCTAGTGATGATGAATATTTTTTCATGTGTCTGATAGCCATTTGTATGTGGTCATTGGAGAAGTGTCTTTTCATATCTTCTGCCCATTTTTTGATATGGTTTTTTATTGAAATAATGAAGTTAGGTTCTTTTTTTGGGGGGGCTTTCTAGCATGACTCTTTCCCATTATTTTTACTGGACAGAAAAAAGAAAACATTTTTGGACTTCTGTCAGTACCCTTTGGTGTCTGTGGTTTGCTCACCAGTCTGGGATATGGGATGGAAAGAGAAATCTAGGGCGCTCACCACTCTGTCATTCCTTGGGGTTGGAGTGCCCAGTTCTGTCAGTTCTCTCACCTCCTGTTTGAAACTGCTGTTTTTTTTTTTTTATAAAATGTCCAGGGGGTTTTAGTTGCATTTGGTAGAGGGAATAGGGAACAGTGTTTCCTATTTTGCTGGAACAGGAATTCTGATATGTAGTGGTTTTAATTTGTATCTTCCTAAGATTAATAGTGTTAAGCATCTTTCCCTGTACTCATTTGCCATCAATGTATGCTTTTTGATGTTAGTAACTTGAAATATTTTGGCTATATTTTTACTTCCTGTTACTGTATTTTGAGAATTCTTTATTATTTTTTTACAATGATTTATAAGTATTTCCTCTCAAGTTTATGACTTGTTTTTCCCTTCTCTTCAAAGAGCAGACATTACCTTAAGGAACTATACTTTATCAATTTGTTCTTTCATGGATTATGTTTTTTTGTTCTTTCCAAGAAATCTCTTCTCAACTTTTGGTCATGTGTTTTTTAATACATTTTTTTTCTTTTTCTTACCAATTCAGATGCCTTTTATTTCTTTTTCTTTCTTTTTTTTAATTAAATTTATTTATTTTCAGCATAACAATATTCATTATTTTTTCACCACACCCAGTGCTCCCTGCAATCCATGCCCTCTATAATACCCACCACCTGGTACCCCAACCTCCCAACCCCCTGCCACTTCAAACCCCTCAGATTGGTTTTCAGAGTCCATAGTCTCTCATGATTAATACATCTTATTGAAATTTTATCATTTATATTTATTGATGATCATTTTTAGCATTTTTGTATGTAGTATAAAGTTTATATTATTAATTTCATTTGATGCTCCATTGTTTCCACACCATTTGTTGTAAGACTCTATTTTTGCCACTGAATGACTGCATCTTTGTTGAAATCTGCATTCCATATATGTTTGGGTATAAACTGCATTTTTTCCTCAGTTTCCTTAATCTTGTATGTATTTTTATGTCAATCCATACTTTAAAACTTGTTCTTTTGTAAACAGTGAGTTTATATTAGTTATTTTTCAGAATTCTCCTATCTATTCTTGATCATTACATGGATGTTTCCTTTCTATTTATATCAGACTAAATTTTTTTAAAAAATTAAGAATGAAAATTAGTTTTATCAGTTGCCTTCTTCATCAGAGAAATCACATCATTTGGCCTTCTTTACTCTGCTAATGTGACAGATTAAGTTTATGAAATTTCACATATAAATCCAAAGTGGTATTTCTTCAATAAATCTACTTACATCATAGTCCATTATTTTTATATACTGTCAGAATCAGTTTAGATTGTCATGGACATGTAATTTCCCTTTTCCTTAGTATTCCAAGAAAACATACACACCACATATTTTATTAGATGCAGCCCCCCCCCTTTTTTTTTATCCTGTAAGGGTTTCTGTTTGGATTATAATTGACATTTCATTTTTCTTTACTTGTAAGCATCTAGATATTTTATAACTGAGAATGAAAAGCTTTCTGGATTACAGATTAAAATATATTAGAAGTTAGGACACTTCTGATATTTTTATTTCCTTTTGTTTTGGTTTTCACAAGTTGTATTTGCTAGGATGTTTTCAATTTTATGTCTAGTTTTAAACATATTTGCATATCTTCATAGTGTTCTCTTATGGTAGTTTTATTGTGGTATAACGTACAGACAGATGGTTGCCAACAGCTGGCTGAGTTTTCAAGTGTGACCATCATATGAATAAGAAAATGTGTAAGCTTGATGATTCACAGACCTGTATCCTTGGGGCAAATAATATATTATATATTAATAAAAAAAAAGGAAAGAAAGAAAGAGAAAGAAAGAAAGTTAATTTCCAAAGGAAATCACTGTAGATTTCATTAGTTCAGGTATAACCTACCTTAAGGCTATAATTAAAAGTAATATTTATTCCAAAACAAAACAAAACAAAACAAACAACAAAAAGAAAATAAATATTAC
Organism: Mustela lutreola; assembly: GCF_030435805.1. Lineage (NCBI taxonomy): Eukaryota > Metazoa > Chordata > Mammalia > Carnivora > Mustelidae > Mustela > Mustela lutreola. Next base: position 96,990,001 of record NC_081297.1, read on the forward strand.
CAGCACGGCAAAATACCCCTTTCATATTTTCACCTCCATTTACAAACTTTTACATAAATAGAATCATACAGCATGCATATTTTATTTTTGGCATTTTCAGGGGAAGCTAAACTTGTGCATTTCATCCATATAGTTTCATGAAGTTCTATATCATCCAAACTCCTTGCTATTTCATTGTCTGATTCTACTACAGTGCATTCATCCGTGCTATTGCTAATGCTCTTGGATATTTGGGTATTGATCCACTAGGGGCTGCCATGAGTTATTCTATAATACATACTTCACAATTTTCAGCGTAGTATATGTTTATCATTTCTTTTTTCTCTAACTTTAATAGGCTCTTCTCTGTACAGCATCTTGAGAGGGAAGCTACTCAGATCATGCATTTTATAACACTCTTCCTTTTGGATATAAGTGATAAAACTATAAATTGTCTCCAAACACTACTTTGGTTTCATTTTAAAAGTTTTGATATATTTTCAGTTTAGTATCATCCAGTACAAGGTATTTTCATAGATTTCATCTTTGAACTATAAATTTTTCAGAGACTATCACTTTTCTACATGTTTGGAAATTTTCCGCATTTCTTTCAATTGTCACTTCTAATTCATTCCTTTGTCTTCAGAGAATATACTTTGAAAATTTCCATCCTTTCAATGTTTGATCCCTATTTATGACCTAGGAGAATAATTTTTATGTATATCAGTTTTGTCAAGCAGGTTCCTAGTGTTTCAACAGTCTTCCACAGGGCTTCTGATTTTGTGACTAGCTGGTCTCTCACTTACTGAGTGAAGAGCTTTTATATCTCCAACTGTAATTATTGAATTGTTTATTTATCCTCCCAAATCTTTCAATTTCTATTTCATGTGTTTAAGGCTTCCATTGTTAGCGAATGTTTATAATTATTTTAATCTTCTTCTCATATTGACAGCTTTAATGCGTGAAATGCTTTTTTTAATTTCTAATTAAATTTCTTGTTTTAACAGCTATGTTGATATTAGAATAGCCATTTGTCCTCACTTATGGGGTTACTGTTTGTATGATAGATCTTTTGCTGTTGTTTTTCTTTTAGCCTTTTTGCCTTTGAATCTAAAGTGTGTGTGTTATGGAAAGCATAATGACAGACCTTAGTATTCTTTTCTTATTCAGGAAGAAAATTTGTATCTTTTGATTGGAATATTTACTGAATTAGCATGAATGTCATTATTGGGATAGTTGGATTTAGGTCTCCCATTTTGCTGTTCATATCATGTTTATGTCTTGCTTTCTTCTTCCACCTGATGTATAACCCTTATCTGATATATACGTAGGAGTGACATCACTGAATAATATGGTATTTTTATTTGTAATTGCTTGAAAAAACGCTGTAATATTTGCCATTGTGGCAGCACCAATTTACATTTCTTCCAAAGGATTTCCTTTTCTTCAGATCTCTCACCATTTCTCTTATATTTTTAGAAAAAGCAATTCTAATAGGTGAGAGTTGATATTTTATTGTTTTTGATTTGCATTTTCCTGACGATTAGTGATTTTCTTTCTTGTACCTATTAGCCATTTCTATGTCTTCAGAAAAATGTTACTCAGGCCCTGTTCCCATTTTCAGAATCACATTCTTTTCTTTGTTTTTATTGCATTGGTTGAGATATTTATATATTTGGATGTAGGTTCCTTATCTGATATATGGTTTACAATATTTCTCCTGTTCTGTACATTGTTCTTCCATATATTTTTTCAACTTCATTTTTCAACGTTGTTTCCTTTTCTTTGCTGTGCAAACACTTTGTTAATTTTTCTGCTTTTTCTTTCTCATTCATGACATGAATAAATTCTGTTATTCCTTCCTTGATTTTAAATATTTTTTTTCTAGTGTATCTCAAATTTTCTGGAGAGCCAATGAAGTGAATTTTCATTCAGTTGTATCATGATAAACTAAGAAATTCTCTGTGGTTTATTCATATAGTTTTATTTCTCTATTGATATTTCCTATTTGCTATATTCCTGCCATTATATATTCATTTAATTATCTGAACTGTTTTCTTTATGATTTCCATATACTTATTTTTATAAGATTTTATTTATTTGCTTCAGAGAGATTGAGAGACAGAGACAGAGAGCACAAGCATGAGAGGGGGAAGAAGGGCACAGGAAGAAATAGACTTGCTGCTGAGCAGGGAGCCCAATGTGGGACTTGATCCCAGGACCCTAGGATCATGACCTGAGCCAAAGGCAGAAGTTTAACAAACTGAGCCACCCAGAGGTCCCATGTAATTTCCATATGTTTATAAATAGTTCTCTAAAATACTGTCTTATAATTAAAGTAACACCTTATCATAATAGAATTTTATATTGACCTATGTTTTCCTGTAGTATAGTAGACATTTGCCAGAGACTTTTCATGTTTTTTTTATAGGTAGATATTTTTGGTAATATAGTTTAAATAATATGTAGTCTGTTTCATATTCTTAGATTTATATATTTTGTAAGCTGCATACACTTTACTGCAGGATCTTCTTCCCTATTAATCTGCCTGCTGATATTTTTGTTCAGTGTTTCCAAATAGTTATTCTTTATTTTTATTTTTTTAGCCTACATTCCTAAGGATTGCAATTGTGAATTTGTAGCTTAAATGAAACCCACAAGTTTTTTAAAAACTATGTTCAAAAACTACAATCAGTAGGGCTTGTACCCTCTTCCATGGTGTGTGTGTGTGTGTGTGTGTGTGTGTGTATGCATGTGAGAGGGGAGTGCTCACAACTTGAGTATCAGTTCTCAAGTCTCCTTCTGCTTAAAATTGTACTGGGTTCATCTTGGTCTCCTCTTCACGTGTGCATATTTTGTTCAATCATCCAAGAGTGTGTAGAGAGCTCATTGTATTCTCACTAAGAGTATCTTCCCATTGTGTTTATGGGATCATGGTGCTTGACAGAAAAACCAAAATCTCTGACTAGTAAACATATGGGTTTTCCTCATTCATTACCAAGCAAAATCATCACTCTGAGCTGATAAATCAATGGGCTCTTTCAGTCCTTTCTCCATGCTGATCGAGTCTCCCCTGTGGCACCAGCACCATTGTTTTCTGCAGCTTCTCCAAATTGTGGAACTACAAGCTACTGGATTACTGAGCTATGGTGGGCAGGTAGGGAGGCATGGGAGCAGTGCTGAGCAGGAAGACTACAGACGTGTTTCTTCTTACCAGAATCTCTAGGAGTTTTTCAATAATAGATATTTCATAAAATATTATTAACTTTTGTTAAATTATCAGAATGCTGAAATTGTTGTCTTTGTAAGATTTCCTCTTCATTTACTCCTACTAAGATATTTTCATAACATGTTCAGTATATAACACTATGTTAAAATGTGAAAGATTCTATAAAGTAAGAAAAAAATAACTGTGGTTGTTATTACAAATTTAAATAAGAGTCAAATTTATTTGACTTCTAAAAAAATTGTTTTCTTATAGTGTTTGTTCGGTCTCCTCATTCGTTCTTCATGGATTAGCAGAGTTTTCCAGAATATCAATATTAATTCATCTCTGTGTCCAAAAGCCTCAGCCTTCTTTCCTAAAGTGTAAGTTTCTTGACAACTTTTGTATTTTATGCCTTAAGAGGACCAATCTTACAAAGAATAAATGCAGTATGTGAATAATCTTATAACACAAAAACTGTTTCCACAGAAGAATGAAATGGAAATATTCAGATTTAGATGTATAAATATTAGTTTAAATAAACTGTTTATTGTTCAAAATATTGTGATTTATATTTTTAAGAATAATAAGATACAATTTTCTGTATTTCAGGTCATCAGTTTTCTCAGCAAGTGACAAGAATTGTCTATTTTTTAACTTTGACTCAAACATAAGATCTTTTGAAAACTGCTTAGATCTAAAAATATATGTTTTTAAGCATTAGGCATTTTAGTTACCTAATTTTGGTATAATGCTATCTCACCACCTATAAAGAAGATATTTCTCATTTCTTCAAAAGGCATATCATTTCCCCAGATATTTTTCAGATACTATTTTTAGAACAATTTTAGTTCACAACATAATTGAGAAGAAGGTACAGAGGTATCTTCCATTGTCCCCGTACACACACATGTGTGGCCTTGCCCGCTATCAGCATCATTCACTAGAATGGTTCGTTTGTTACCAAGAAGGAACCTGCAGTTTGGATCATAATCACGCAAAGCCCAAAGTGAGGTTTGCCCCTTGGTGTCATAGAACTGTTTTTCCATCTTAATTTTATTAATGTGAAAAATATACACTCAGGTACATATTACACATTTCTTAAGCTTTTGTTATTAAATCAGAAATGACAAATTATAATATGAAGCACTGTTATTGTAAAGTCTTCTGTAAGGTCATCAATCCAATCATATTTCCAAATGAATTGATTTTTCTAGCCCTTAAAGGGGCTGCAAATAAGGGTTGAACCACCCTGGGTGCCAAGATTATCCACCAGAATTGACTCTGGAATAGAAACCGGAGGAAGACTGATGTAAACAACTATTATCCATTTGTAAGGGAAAACTTACTAAGAGGAAAAGTTACTAAAGTCAAGAAAATCATAATAAATTTCTTAGGGTTAAAGGAGAGTATCCAAGGGAAAGATCACTGGGAAACCACATCTTCTCTCTGGATTTAGGGGATTTAGATGTCATTGAAGACAATGCGGCCACAGACAGCTTCATGGCAGACATGCTCACTGCATTGACCTGGGACAGGGTAGCTCCACAGTCCACAGGCTGAACTTAGTGAAGGGATCTCAGGCTGTGACTGGCAGGCAGGAAGAACCCTGTTAGGAAGCACAGAGCAGAGGCCAGGAAACTGACTCACACTGACCACAAAACTTGCTGGAGGCTGAATACAAGGACTTCCTGCCTGCATGCAACAGGTAACCAAGCCATAGCCGCCAAACACCCTGAAAAGACCATGAAATCAGAAGAGCCCTTGCTGCTGTGTCTCTCCATTGCCTTTATCGACAGAACTCAAACTCATGTGAGCTGACAAGGAAGAGAACTCCATTTTCTGAGAACAGGGCACAGGGGGTGGGAAGATATAGATCTGAGAGTACCAATTGTTAACAGACACTCAGGGTGATCATGCAACAACCACAGGATTGCTGTATAAGAGCCATTGCCACCTGCCCCACGTCCTCAGAGAATGGAATAAACAGCTATCTTCTGAACCTCTTTTAGTGCTGCACCATCAAAATTAGGTTCATTTTTTGGTAGAGATTGGTGTCTTCTCAATCATTAATAACCAGTGTCCTTCACCACTTTTTCTTGTGTGCTGTTTTCCTTCTTACCTGGATTTCAGATGTTTTAGAAGACATCTTGTTTTATTAAATTTCCCAAGTCCCCACTTCTGTCACCCTTATCCAGGCTAGAAAATATTTTGATGTAAGAAATAAAATGTTAAATTATGAAGAAAAAAAGAATAAAAGTGTAAAGATATTGTTTGAGTCAAACAGCTAGTTAATGCTACAATTCCCAACAAACTTTAGTAATTTGGTAGTGATTCAGATATTTCTACCCTCATTTAATTACAAGAGTGAGATAGATTGAACTTGATTATTGCTTGCAAAAATATTCATACATCATAAACATGTGTCATTTTGAATATACACAAATTTTTTTGCACATATTATTTTTTGAGAGCTATTTATTTATTTAGTGCAGAGAGAGAGAGAGAACAAGCAGGAGAGCAGCAGTCAGAGGGAGAAGCAATCTCCCCACTGAAAAGAGCCAGACTGGAAGGTGCAGCATGCAGTCCCAGGACCCTGGGAATATAACCTCAGCATAATGCAGATGCTTAACTGACTGAGCCACCCAAGAAAACTTACACATATTCTTTACACTCTCTGTACTGATTTCTTATATTCTGATTGAGAAATTATATGAATACTCAAAATCAAACTCATATAATATGTAAATGCTAGCTGTAATGGTTTGCTGACATTGTACTCAAATGACCCAAGATTGCAATGACATTGTAAAATAAACTTATTTCTCATTCACCAGTTTCTGCTTTGGCTGGGTTTTAGTTGATTGAGGCTTGGCATCATGGGCTTGGCTCCAGACTACAACTACAGATTCAGCTCTGATCTTTTGGATGTATTTTATTCTTAGAAAAGCAGCTACCTGATGTATGACATCTTATAGCAGAGGTTAGCTGTTAGGAGATATGTGCTTCTTAATGCCTGAACCCTGAACTTATAAGCTGTCACATTCCCACTCACATTAGATTGTGAAAACAAGTCACATGGCCAAACTTGTCATTGGTTTTCTGAAGGGTTTACTCCTTTCAAAGTGCTCTGATGGAAGGAAGGTAGTTTTATTGAACAAAAACCTAATTTACCATAATAACTGTAGGATTTTTTTTCTTATTGTATTTCATGAAAGAAACTTGTTTGTAAAAGAAAAATATTGGAAAATAGATTTTTGAAATCAAGTTGTAGTTATTATTCTTTCTCTTACTGGTAAAGAAACCCAGTCTTCTCACCCAATGTGTTACTTTGGACATATGTAATGGTCTCTTTTGGAATAGAAGACATTTTTAAAGGAATTTTCAAGGTGTCAAGATAGTCTGTTTGGTTCCTGGATTTGGGGAGCCTACTGGGGCCTAGGGGAAGAAGGCACTGAATGCCCTGTTCCTTCCAGTGTTGAGTATCCCATTGATCTATATGTATTTCTTTTTTTTTATAATGGTAAATCAAACAATGTCTATTATTTGAATTATTTTTATTCAACTTAAACTAAAAAGAAAAAAAAAATAATCTATTTCTCCCATTCCCCGCTCCAACTCCAATCTACTTTCTGTATCCATGAACTTGGGGTTTTTTTTGTTCACTTTTAGATTTCACTAAAGAGTGATCAAAAGTCTTCAAAAAATCTTTATCTGTCTTATGTCACGTAGCATAATGCCTTGAGGTTCATATCCATGTTGTTGTAAATGACAAGACTTCATTATTTTTATGGCTGAATAATAGTCTATTGCATATATGTACACGACAATTTTTTAAATTAATTTTTTATTTTCAGCATAACAGTATTCATTATTTTTGTACCACACTCAGTGCTCCATGCAATCCGTGCCCTCTCTATTACCCACCAGCTGGTACCCCAATCTCCCACCCCTTCAGATTGTTTTTCAGAGTCCATAGTCTCTCATGGTTCACCTCCCTTTCCAATTTCCCCCAACTCCCTTCTCCTCTCTAACTCCCCATGTCCTCCATGCTATTTGTTATGCTCCACAAATAAGTGAAACCATATGATAATTGACTCTCTCTGCGTGACTTATTTCACTCTGCATAATCTCTTTCAGTCCCGTCCATGTTGCTACAAAAGTTGGGTATTCATCCTTTCTGTTGGAGGCATAACACTCCATAGTGTATATGTACCCCATCTTCCTTATCCATTCGTCCTTTGAAGGGCATATTGGTTCTTTCCACAGTTTGGCGACCGTGGCCATTGCTGCTATAAACATTGGGGTACAGGTGGCCCTTCTTTTCAAACATCTGTATCTTTGGGGTAAATACACAGGAGTGCAATGGCACTCCTGTCATAGGGAAGTTCTATTTTTAATTTCTTGAGGAATCTCCACACTGTTCTCCAAAGAGGCTGCACCAACTTGCATTCCCACCAACAGTGTAAGAGGGTTCCCCTTTCTCCACATCCCCTCCGACACATGTTGTTTCCTGTCTTGCTAATTTTGGCCATTCTAACTGGTATAAGGTGATATCTCAATGTAGTTTTAATTTGAATCTCCCTGATGGCTAGTGATGATGAACATTTTTTCATGTGTCTGATAGCCATTTGTATGTCTTCATTGGAGAAGTGTCTGTCCATATCTTCTGCCCATTTTTTGATATGATTTCCTGTTTTGTGTGTGTTGAGTTTGAGGAGTTCTTTATAGATCCTGGATATCAACTTTTTGTCTGTACTGTCATTTGCAAATATCTTCTCCCATTCCGTGGGTTGCCTCTTTGTTTTGTTGATGGTTTCCTTGGCTGTGCAGAAGCTTTTGATTTTGATGAAGTCCCAAAAGTTCATCTTCGCTTTTGTTTCCTTTGCCTTTGGAGACATATCTTGAAAGAAGTTGCTGCGGCTGATATCGAAGAGATTACTGCCAATGTTCTCCTCCAGGATTCTGATGGATTCCTGTCTCACATTGAGGTCTTTTATCCATTTTGAGTTTATCTTTGTGTTCGGTGTAAGAGAATGGTCTAGTTTCATTCTTCTACATATAGCTGCCCAGTTTTCCCAGCACCATTTATTGAAGAGACTGTCTTTTTTCCACTGTATATTTTTTCCTGTTTTATCAAAGATTATTTGACCATAGAGTTGAGGGTCCATATCGGGGCTCTCTACTCTGTTCCACTGGTCTATGTGTCTGTTTTTATGCCAGTACCATGCTGTCTTGGTGATCACAGCTTTGTAGTAAAGCTTGAAATCAGGTAACGTGATGCCCCCAGTTTTATTTTTGTTTTTCAACATTTCCTTAGCGATTCGGGGTCTCTTCTGATTCCATACAAATTTTAGGATTATTTGCACCAGCTCTTTGAAGAATATCGGTGGAATATTGATCGGAATAGCTTTAAAAGTATAGATTGCTCTAGGCAGTATAGACATTTTAAGAAATGTATTCTTCCGATCCAAGAGCATGGAATGGTCTTCCATCTTTTTGTGTCTCCTTCAATATCTTTCATGAGTGTTCTGTAGTTCCTCAAGTACAGATCCTTTACCTCTTTGGTTAGGTTTATTCCCAGGTATCTTATGGTTCTTGGTGCTATAGTAAACGGAATCAATTCTCTAATTTCCCTTTCTGTATTTTCATTATTAGTGTTTAAGAAAGCCACTGATTTCTGTACATTGACTTTGTATCCTGCCATGTTGCTGAATTGTTGTATTAGTTCTAGTAATTTGGGGGTGGAGTCTTTTGGGATTTCCATATAAAGAATCATGTCATCTGCAAAGAGAGAGAGTTTGACTTCTTCATTGCCAATTTGGATACCTTTTATTTGTCTTTGTTGTCTGATTGCTGTTGCTAGGACTTCTAATACTATGTTGAACAAGAGTGGTTAGAGTGGGTACCCTTGTCGTGTTCCTGATCTCAACGGGAAGGACGCAAGCTTTTTCTCATTGAGGATGATATTTGCTGTGGGTCTTTCATAGATAGATTTGATGAAGTTCAGGAATGTTCCCTCTATCCCTATGCTTTGAAGCGTTTTAATCAGGAACGGATGCTGGATTTTGTCAAATGCTTTTTTTGCATCAATTGAGAGGACCATGTGGTTTTTCTCTCATCTCTTATTAATTTTTTTCTATCACATTGATTGATTTGCGAATGTTGAACTATTCTTGTAGCCCAGGAATGAATCCCACCTGGTGGTGGTGGATAATCTTTTTAATGTGCTGTTGGATCCTGTTGGCTAGGATCTTGGTAAGAATCTTAGCATCCATATTCATCAGGGATATTGGTCTGAAGTTCTCCTTTTTGGTAGGGTCTTTGCTTGGTTTGGGGATTAGGGTAATGCTGGCTTCATAGAAAGAGTCAGGAAGTTTTCCTTCTGCTTCAATTTTTTGAAACAGCTTCAGGAGAATAGGTGTTATTTCTTCTTTGAAAGTTTGGTAGAATTCCCCAGGGAATTCATCAGGTCCTGGGATCTTGTATTTTGGGAGGTTTTTGATCACCGCTTCAATCTCGTTACTAGATATTGCTCTATTCAGGTTGTCAATTTCTTCCTCATTCAATTTTGGGAGTTTATAGTTTTCCATTTCATCTAGGTTGCTTAGCTTATTGGCATATATCTGTTAATAATAACTTCTGATGATTGTTTCTACTTCCTTGGTGTTCATTGTGATCTCTCCCTTTTCATTCATAATTTTATGAATTTGAGCTTTCTTTCTTTTCTATTGGATTGGTGTCACCAATGGTTTATCGATTTTATTGATTCTTTCAAAAAACCAGCTTCTAGTTTCATTGATACGTTCTACTGTATCTCTGGTTTCTACCTCATCGATCTCAGCTCTAATCTTGATTATTTCCCTTCTTATGTGTGGAATTGGTTTGATTTGTTGTTGATTCTCCAGTTCTTTAAGGTGTAAAGACAGCTGGTGTGTTGTGGATTTTTCAATTTTTTTGAGGGAGGCTTGGATGGCTATGTATTTCCCCCTTAGGACCACCTTTGCTGTATTTCATAGGTTTTGGATTGAAGTGTCTTCATTGTCATTGGTTTCCATGAACTGTTTCAGTTTTTCCTTGATCTCCTGGTTGATCCAAGTATTCTTAAGCAAGGTGGTCTTTAGATTCCAGGTGTTTGAGTTCCTTCGGAACTTTTCCTTGTGATTGAGCTCCAGGTTCAAAGCGTTGTGATCTGAGAATGTGCAGGGAATAATCTCAGTCTTTTGGTATCGGTTGAGTCCTGATTTGTGACCCAGTATGTGATCTATTCTTGAGATGGTTTCATGTATACTTGAGAAGAATGAGTATTCTGTTGTTTTAGGTTGGAATGTTATGTATAAATCTATGAGGTCCATCTGGTCCAATGTGTCATTCAATGCTCTTGTTTCTTTATTGATTTTCTGCTTCGATGATCTGTCTATTCCTGAGAGAGGTGTGTTAAGATCTCCAAAGATTAGTGTATTCATATCAATATGACTCTTTATCTTGATTAACAGTTTTCTTATGTAATTGGCTGCTCCCATATTTACAATTGTTAGATCATCTTGGTGGATAGTCCCTTTAAAAATGATGTAGTGTCCTTCTGTATCTCTGACTACAGTCTTTAGTTTAAAATCTAATTTGTCTGATATGAGAATCGCTACCCTAGCTTTCTTTTGAGGCCCATTGGTATGAAAGATGCTTCTCCATCCCTTCACTTTCAGTCTGCGTGTATCTTTAGGTTCAAAATGGGTCTCTTGTAGACAACATATGGATGGGTCCTGTCGTTTTATCCAATCTGCAACCCTGTGCTGTTTTATGGGCGCATTTAGGCCATTCACATTGAGAGTGATTATTGATAGATACTTTTTATTGACATCGTGTTACCTTTGAAGTCTTTCTTTCTGTAGATTTTCTCTATATTTCTGTTCAATGTTATTCTTGGGCTTTTTCCTCCTTTAAAGAAGCCCCCTTAATATTTCCTGCAGTATCGGCTTGGTGGTTGCATAGTCTTTTAAGCCTTGCCGGTCTTGGAAATTCTTTATCTCTCCATCCATTTTGAATGTCAGTCTTGCTGGATAAAGTATTCTTGGCTGCATGTTATTTTTTATATTTTTCTTTATTCGTTTTCTTTTTCTTTAATTCTTTTCTTTTCTTTTTTTTTTCCTTCTTTTTTTCTTTCTTCCTTTTTGAACCTCTTTTTATCCCCTTTCTCCCCCCTCACGATTTGGGAACTCTTCTGATTTGGTTAAAGCATATTTTCCAGGGGTTGTTGCCACCATTTTAGTATTTTACTTGCTCCTTCATATACTCTTATCTGGACAAAATGACAAGACAGAAAAATTCACCACAAAAAAAAAAAAAAAAAAGAACAAGAGGCAGTACTGAGGGCTAGGGACCTAATCAATACAGACATTGGTAATATGTCAGATCTAGAGATCAGAATGACAATTCTCAAGGTTCTAGCCGGGCTCGAATAAGGCATGGAAGATATTAGAGACAGCCTCTCGGGAGATATAAAAGCCCTTTCTAGAGAAATAAAAGAACTAAAATCTAACCAAGTAGAAATCAAAAAGGCTATTAATGAGGTGTAATCAAAAATGGAGGCTCTCACTGCTAGGATAAATGAGGCAGAAGAAAGAATTAGTGATATAGAAGACCAAATGACAGAGAATAAAGAAGCTGAGCAAAAGAGGGACAAACAGATACTGGACCACGAGGGGAGAATTCGAGAGATAAGTGACACCATAAGACAAAACAACATTAGAATAATTGGGATTCCAGAAGAAGAAGAAAGAGAGAGGGGAGCAGAAGGTATACTGGAGAGAATTATTGGGGAGAATTTCCCCAATATGGCAAAGGGAATGAGCATCAAAATTCAGGAGGTTCAGAGAACACCCCTCAAAATCAATAAGAATAGGCCCACACCCCGTCACCTAATAGTAAAATTTACAAGTCTCAGTGACAAAGAGAAAATCCTGAAAGCAGCCTGTGAAAAGAAGTCTGTAACATACAATGGTAAAAATATTAGATTGGCAGCTGACTTATCCACAGAGACCTGGCAGGCCAGAAAGAGCTGGCATGATATTTTCAGAGCACTAAACGAGAAAGACATGCAGCCAAGAATACTATATCCAGCTAGGCTATCATTGAAAATAGAAGGAGAGATTAAAAGCTTCCAGGACAAACAAAAACTGAAAGAATTTGCAAACACCAAACCAGCTCTACAGGAAATCTTGAAAGGGGTCCTCTAAGCAAAGAGAGAGCCTACAAGTGGTAGATCAGAAAGGAACAGAGACCATATACAGTAACAGTCACCTTACAGGCAATACAATGGCACTAAATTCATATCTCTCAATAGTTACCCTGAATGATAATGGATTAAATGCCCCTGTCAAAAGACACAGGGTATCAGAATGGATAAAAAAACAAAACTCATCTATATATTGCCTCCAAGAAACTCATTTTAAGCCCGAAGACACCTCCAGATTTAAAGTGAGGGGGTGGAAAATAATTTACCATGCTAATGGACATCAGAAGAAAGCAGGAGTGTCAATCCTTATATCAGATCAATTAGATTTTAAGCCAAAGACTATAATAAGAGATGAGGAAGGACACTATATCATACTCAAAGGGTCTGTCCAACAAGAAGATTTAACAATTTTAAATATCTATTCCTCCAACGTGGGAGCAGCCAACTATATAAACCAATTAATAACAAAATCAAAGAAACACATCAACAATAATACAATAATAGTAGGGGACTTTAACACTCCTCTCACTGAAATGGACAGATCATCCAAGCAAAAGATCATCAAGGAAATAAAGACCTTAAACGACACACTGGACCAGATGGACATCACAGATATATTCAGAACATTTCACCCCAAAGCAACAGATACACATTCTTCTCTAGTGCACATGGAACATTCTCCAGAATAGATCACATCCTCAGTCCTAAATCAGTACTCAACCGGTATCAAAAGATTGGGATCATTCCCTGCATATTTTCAGACCACAGTGCTCTAAAGCTAGAACTCAACCACAAAAGGAAGTTTGGAAAGAACCCAAATACATGGAGACTAAACAGCATCCTTTTAAAGAATGAATGGGTCAACCGGGAAATTAAAGAAGAATTGAAAAAAATCTTGAAAACAAATGATAATGAAAATACAACAGTACAAAATCTGTGGGACACAATAAAGGCAGTCCTGAGCGGAAAATATATAGCGGTACAAGCCTTTCTCAAGAAACAAGAAAGGTCTCAGATACACAACCTAACTCTCCACCTAAAGGAGCTGGAGAAAGAACAAGAAAGAAACGCTAAGCCCAGCAGGAGAAGAGAAATCATAAAGATCAGAGCAGAAATCAATGAAATAGAAACCAAAAAAACAATAGAACAAATCAACGAAACTAGGAGCTGGTTCTTTGAAAGAATTAATAAAATTGATAAACCCCTGGCCCGACTTATCAAAAAGAAAAGAGAAAGGACCCAAACAAATAAAATCATGAATGAAAGAGGAGAGATCACAACTAACACAAAGAAATACAAACTATTATAAGAACATACTATGAGCAACTCTACGCCAACAAATTTGACAATCTGGAAGAGATGGATGCATTCCTAGAAACATATAAACTACCACAACTGAACCAGGAAGAAATAGAAAGCCAGAACAGACCCATAACCAGTAAGGAGATTGAAACAGTCATTAAAAATCTCCAAACAAAAGCCCAGGGCCAGATGGCTTCCCGGGGGAATTCTACCAAACATTTAAAGAAGAACTAATTCCTATTCTCCTGAAACTGTTCCAAAAAATAGAAATGGAAGGAAAACTTCCAAACTCATTTTATGAGGCCAGCATTACCTTGATGCCAAAACCAGACAAGGATCCCATCAAAAAAGAGAGATATAGACCAATATCCTTGATGAACACAGATGCGAAAATTCTTACCAAAATACTAGCCAATAGGATTCAACAGTACATTAAAAGGATTATTCACCATAACCAAGTGGGATTTATTCCAGGACTGCAAGGTTGGTTCAACATCCGCAAATCAGTCAGTGTGATACAACACATTAACAAAAGGAAGAACATACGATACTCCCAATAGATGCTAAATAAGCATTTGACAAAGTACAGCATCCTTTCCTGATCAAAACTCTTCAAAGTGTAGGGATAGAGGGCACATACCTCAATATCATCAAAGCCATATCATTCTCAATGGAGAAAAACTGAAAGCTTTTCCGCTAAGGTCAGGAACATGGCAGGGATGTCCATTATCACCTCTGCTATTCAACATAGTACTAGAGGTCCTAGCCTCAGCAATCAGAAAACAAAAGGAAATTAAAGGCATCCAAATTGGCAAAGAAGAAGTCAAATTATCACTCTTTGCAGATGATATGATACTATATGTGGAAAACCCAAAAGACTCCACTCCAAAACTGCTAGAACTTGTACAGGAATTCAGTAAAGTGTTAGGATATAAAATCAATGCAGAGAAATCAGTTGCATTTCTCTACACCAGCAACAAGACAAAAGAAAGAGAAATTAAGGAGTCAATCCCATTTACAATTGCACCCAAAACCATAAGATACCTAAGAATAAACCTAACCAAAGAGGCAAAGAATCTATACTCAGAAAACTACAAAGTACTCATGAAAGAAATTGAGGAAGACACAAAGAAATGGAAAAATGTTCCATGCTCCTGGATTGGAAGAATAAATATTGTGAAAATGTCTATGCTACCTAAAGCAATCTACACATTTAATGCAATTCCTATCAAAGTTCCATCCATCTTTTTCAAAGAAATGGAACAAATATTTCTAAAATTTATATGGAACCAGAAAAGACCTCGAATAGCCAAAGGGATATTGAAAAAGAAAGCCAACATTGGTGGCATCACAATTCCGGACTTCAAGCTCTATTACAAAGCTGTCCTCATCAAGACAGCATGGTACTGGCACAAAAACAGACACATAGATCAATGGAACAGAATAGAGAGCCCAGAAATAGACCCTCAAATCTATGGTCAACTAATCTTCGACAAAGCAGGAAAGACTGTCCAATGGAAAAAAGACAGCCTCTTCAATAAATGGTGCTGGGAAAATTGGACAGCCACATGCAGAAAAATGAAATTGGACCACTTCCTTACACCACACACTAAAATAGACTCAAAATGGATGAAGGACCTCAATGTGCGAAAGGAAGACATCAAAATCCTTGAGGAGAATACAGGAAGCAACCTCTTCGACCTCAGCCGCAGCAACATTTTCCTAGGAACATCGCCAAAGGCAAGGGAAGCAAGGGCAAAAATGAACTATTGGGATTTCATCAAGATCAAAAGCTTTTGCACAGCAAAGGAAACAGTTAACAAAATCAAAAGACAACTGACAGAATGGGAGAAGATATTTGCAAACGACATATCAGAGAAAGGACTAGTGTCCAGAATCTATAAAGAACTTAGCAAACTCAACACCCAAAGAACAAATTATCCAATCAAGAAATGGGCAGAGGTCATGAACAGACATTTCTGCAAAGAAGACATCCAGATGGCCAACAGACACATGAAAAAGTGCTCCATATCACTCGGCATCAGGGAAATACAAATCAAAACCACAATGAGATATCACCTCACACCAGTCAGAATGGCTAAAATAAACAAGTCAGGAAATGACAGATGCTGGTGAGGATGCGGAGAAAGGGGAACCCTCCTCCACTGTTGGTGGGAATGCAAGCTGGTGCAGCCACTCTGGAAAACAGCATGGAGGTTCCTCAAAATGTTGAAAATAGAACTGCCCTATGACCCTGCAATTGCAGTACTAGGTATTTACCCTAAAGATACAAACGTAGTGATCCAAAGGGGCACGTGCACCCGAATGTTTATAGCAGCAATGTCCACAATAGCCAAACTATGGAAAGAACCTTGATGTCCATCAACAGATGAATGGATCAAGAAGAGGTGGTATATATACACAATGGAATACTATGCAACCATCAAAAGAAATGAAATCTTGCCATTTGCGACAACATGGATGGAACTAGAGCGTATCATGCTTAGCGAAATAAGTCAAGCAGAGAAAGACACCTATCATATGATCTCCCTGATATGAGGAAGTGGTGATGCAACATGGGGGCTTAAGTGGGTAGAAGGAGAATCAATGAAACAAGATGGAATTGGGAGGGAGACAAACCATAAGTTACTCTTAATCTCACAAAACAAACTGAGGGTTGCTGTGGGGAGGGAGGTTGGGAGAAGGGGGTGGGATTATGGACACTGGGGAGGGTATGTGCTTTGGTGAGTGCTGTGAAGTGTGTAAACCTGGTGATTCACAGAACTGTACCCCTGGGGATAAAAATACATGTTTATAAAAAATAAAAAATTTAAAAAAAATCTCTAAAACAGGAGAAAAGAAAAAAAGAAAATAGAGCTACCCTATTTCATAGCAGGTACACTACTTGGTATTTATCCAAAGGTACAAACATTGTGATTCAAGGGGGCATATACACCTCAATATTTGTAGCAGCCTTGTCCATAAGATCCAAACTAGGGAAAGAGCCCACATGTCCATCGGCAGATGAATGGATATAGAAGACGTGTATATATACATTGAAGTATGATCCAGCAACCAAAAAGAATGAAATCTTGCCATTTGCAATGATGTGCATGGAACTAGAGTGTGTTATGCTAAGCAAAATAAGTTAAGTCAGAGAAAGACCAATAATGTATGGTTTCACTCATATGCAGAATTTAATAAACAAAACAGATGAACATGGAGAAGGGCGGAAAAACAACAGAAGATGAAAACTGAGGTGGAGGCAAATCATAAGATACTCTTAAATATAGGGAACAGACAGGGTTGCAGGAGGGGATATGGGTGGGAGGAAGGGAGAACGGGGTGATCTGCATTAAGCAGGACATTGAGGTAATGACCATGGGATGTGATATGCAACTGATGAATCACTAAATTCTACCACTGAGTCTTAAAAAAAAAAAAAAAAACCCTCAGAGAAGTCAGAGATATAAAGATCAGTGTGGCAGTTTTCTGTGTGTCTAACTTTCTAAGACTATACATTAGGTTTTGAACATTATGGGCTTCTTATTCTAGATCTCAGAGTTAAGAAGCCCTCATTTCAGTACTAATTTCAGAGGAAGGTGATGTTCTTTTATAACTTGCTGTGTTTGCAGCACAGAAGAAAGTGTATTCTTTGCAGGCACTCAGTTCCAAAGAAAATGCAAAAAGGAAAAAGTTGGGTCTGTCCAAACTACTGTACCCAATTGATTAATCTGAAATTTTTATTTTCTGAAATTAATGATTGTATTTTGTGAATAAAATAAGGCTTTAACATTTAACATTTAACATTTAATTGTTGCTCTGCAACAATTAAGATTAAGATTACAACCATTAGTTCTTTGCAGCTCCTCCTAAGGCAACATGTAAATATCTAGCTTTGTCCCCCTCAAATGCTCTGGATAGGATAAGAATAATAATGGAATCTGAGAGGGGATCAAAAATAATTTTTGCAAGAGAGATCAACGTGATAATATCAAAAGTTTTGACACATGTAATTAGCATCTCACAAGAAGAGGGAAACAATTAGCAGAAGATGATTTTAAGAAATAATGGCTGAAGCTAATTTGAATTTGTTGAAAAACACCAAGTTAAAGTCAGGAAGTCCAGGAAAACCCAAATTAAAATAATAAAAACTAGATCACATATAGGCACATTCTAGTCATACTTCTGAAACAGATAAAAAATATTGAAATCAATGAGAGAATAACAACACTTTCTATTCCTAGAAATTCACTAGGAACAATAAGTTTAGGAGATAATAAAATCCCTGCCAAATCAGAATGTGATATCATTAATAGTCTTCCAGATGAAGGTAAATTAAGACGTTTTCCAGAAACTACTTGGCTTGCCGTGCAAGAAGTATTAAAGGAAGAAAATGTGTCATAGTTTCATGAGAAATCTTGTTGTTTGGGAAGGCATAAAAACATGTAAAGTTATAAATATCAGGGTAAATATGAAAGATAATCTGTGAATTTTCTGGCAGTGTGCGTGACCATTCAAAGCAAAGTTTGCAAGTTTCTTCCAGTGTTTATAATGTATGTGATATGTAAGACCTATGACAACTATTTACCATAATGGCGGGGGGAGGATATCAATAAACCTGTTTCATACAGGGTTTCTTACGTTGTACAACTAATTCTACATAGGCCATGAAAAGTTAAGACTGTGTACAGTAATCTTAGTATAACCACTAAGAAGAAACTGTACACAGGGAGAGCCTAGAAGCCAATATACTAATTGAAATGGAGTTCTAAAAATTATTCAGGGACAAGATGGCAGGGGAGTAGGAGGAGGCGCCTTTTCAGCCAGTACCCCGAAGTGAGCTGATTACCTACCAAAGAACTCCGATCACCCATGAAATCAGCCTGAGATCAGAATTATACACGTCTGGATCTCTACAGGGGCAGAAGATGCCAGTCGGCAGGTAAAGTGGAGTGGGAACAGTGGACTGATATCAGAAGATACACAAAAGGGGGAGGGAGCCACCAGAGGCGACCCGTTGGAAAGTAATATCCCAATACGAGAGTGCCCTGCCTCTGGGGACCAGCATTAACTTGGAGACTGGTTGAAAGCACTCCAAAAGAGTAAAGGATCGTGGGGGAAATTGTGGGAATCGGGGTGGCTAGGGACAGGGGCTTAAGTCCCTGGTCCAAGGACAGCCTCCCCGGCGCTGAGGCAGAGAGAGTGCAGCGGAGAAACCAGCTCTTGGTCCCTAAGCAGCCAGCGTGCCCAAGAATTCATGGGTTCTAGTTCCTGTGAGGGGATGTGCACGCCCGAGAATTTGTGGGTTCTAGTTCCTGTGAGTCGGCAGAATGTGCGAGCCCTACCACAAAGCTTGAGATATGCACGCATGTCCCTCGCCAGCGCTCTTTGACCCGCGCCATTGTTTCAAAGCCTAAGCCACGCGCCCCAAACTCTCCCCTGACAGAGGTGCGCAAAAGCCGAGCCTGGTGCTTAAGGACCTGCGCCCCGTTCTCATTGCCTGAGACATGCGCCTGACCCATAGCCGCCTCTGAAAGAGGTGCGCGCAAGCCAGGCACTCCCAGCCCGGGCCAGCGGCAAAATCTCAGTGTGCGATTGCTGGCGGTTGGGAGCTCCCAGACAGCTGCCACTGCCTTGGCTTTGGGTACAAGCAAAAGATCCTGCACCCCCAGGGTCTGCAACTTGGAACCTGCTCTGCCAGCAGCCAAGGGGAAACTTATTTAGGCTCTGCACCCAGACTGAGGCATCTCTCTGAGAGGGAGATCAGGGTGCCGTTTGTTTTCCTCTAAAACTACAAAAACCATCAAAGGCAGTCAAGGTGAGAGAAAAAAAAAGTGAACAAGCATAAATGCCGCCAGAGAACAAAAGCCTGAAAAAAAACAGTTTCCTCAGAGCCCACTCCCTTGAGGGGGGCGGGAGGACTTAACTCAGGAAACATCATTGACTGACAACCCACGTGGCAGTCCCCTCCCCCAGAAAATAAACCAAGAAAGAAAAAAAAAAGAGGAAAAAAAAAAGAGAAAAAAAAAGGAACTACAAGAGAACAACCACTACTTCATAGGAAAACTTGTATTGTTCACTCGTTCCCACTATTCCGGTTCTTTTTTTTTTTTTACACCTAGGTAATTTTTTAAATCTATTTACCATCATAGTGAGTTGTACAGTACATCAAATTCCATAATGCCTTTCTAACCTGAACTTTTTGATACATACACCTATGTTTTTTTCTTTTGCATTTTTATTTTTTGAATTCCTTTTTTAAAATTTTAGTTTAGTTTAGTCTAGTTTATTCCTTTTTATTTTTATCCTCTAATATTCATATAGAGTTAAACTTGAAAGTAATCCCCTTTCCCCAATCAATACTACCCCTATAGGTAAACCAATTTTTAATCCTCTTTATCTTAGGAAAGTTGAGTCCTTTAACAAAGATATCAAGATATATCCAGGAAGAATCAAAACAACCTTCCTCGTACACACTGAGAATTTATAAGAACTCTCCCATCTTCTTCCACCAGTGTTTCTGTGTTTTTTGTGTTTGTCCTGATAGCATATAAATTTTACACTTGTGATTCTTTTTGATGAGGTTCTTTCTTTATTTGCATATATATATATTTTTTTTTCTCTTGTCATATACTTTATCAGTCTTTTTATCTCTTTTTGTTTGTCTACTTCATAAATCTTACCTTGGGGCCCATCTGGGCTGAACCTTATTTTTCATCTTCCCTTTCTTTCCTGTCTCTCTCTCTCTCTTTTTTTCTTCTTTTCTGTTTTTCTTTTTCTTTTCTTTTGTCTCTCGTTTGGGTGGGGAATCCTGATTGCTCAGAAGTGTTCCAGGGTGCACCTTGAATGCACCACAGTTGATACATCCAGCTACATCTGTTCAGTCATCTCCCACCAAAATGACTAGGAGGAGCAATGCCCAACAGAAGAAAAATACAGAGGATGGACCTTCTGCAACAGAGCTAATGGCTATCACCATAGACAATATGTTGGAAAGAGAATTCAGGCTAACAATTATCCAGGCAATAGCTAGGCTGGAGAAAGCCATGGATGACCAAACAGAATTGATTAGGGCTGAACTGAAAGCGACCAGACAGGATGTTCACAATGTTAGGGCGGAGCTTAAAGCTACCAGGGAGAAGGTTCACAATGCTCTCAATGAGTTCCAATCTAATCTAAACTCTCTCAAAGCTAGGGTAACTGAGAGAGAAGATAGAATTAGTGATCTGGAAGACAAACAGATAGAGAGAAAGGATCAGGAGGAAGCCTGGAACAAACAGCTTAGAAACCATGAAAACAGAATCAGGGAAATAAATGATGCCATGAAGCGTTCCAACGTCAGAATTTTGGAATCCCTGAAGGGGAGGAGAAAGAAAGAAGTCTAGAAAATATAGTGGAACAAGTCTCATGAAAATTTTCCCAATCTCACGAATGGAACCAGCGTTCATGTACTAGAGGCTGAACGGTCTCCACCTAACATTATACATTCCAAAAAAAATCACGAAACCTGATAGTCAAATTGAGGAATTATAATTGTAGGTATAATCTCTTGAAAGCCACCAGGGCAAAGAGGCTCCTTACTTACAGAGGAAAGCCCATCAGAATAACGTCAGACCTGTCCACAGAGACCTGGCAAGCCAGAAGAGGCTGGCAAGATATATTCAGGGCACTATGTGAGAAGAACATGCAGCCAAGAATACTTTATCCAGAAAGACTGACATTCAAAATGGATGGAGAGATAAAGAGTTTTCAAGACCAGCAAGGCTTAAAAGACAATGCAACCACCAAGCCGACACTGCAGGAAATATTAAGGGGGGTTCTATAAAAGAGGAAAAATCCAAAGAATAGTATTGAACAGAAATATAGAGACAATCTATAGAAAGAAAGACTTCAAAGGTAACTCGATGTTGATAAAAACGTATCTATCAATAATCACTCTCAATGTGAATGGCCTAAATGCGCCCATAAAACGGCACAGGGTTGCAGATTGGATAAAACAACAGGACCCGTTCATATATTGTCTACAAGAGACCCATTTTGAACCTAAAGATACACGCAGACTGAAAGTGAAGGGATGGAGAAGCATCTTTCATGCCAATGGGCCTCAAAAGAAGGCTGGGATAGCGATTCTCATATCAGATAAATTAGACTTCAAACTAAAGACTGTAGTCAGAGATACAGAGGGATACTACATAATCCTTAAAGGGACTATCCACCAAGATGATCTAACAATTGTAAATATCTATGCTCCCAATATGGGAGCAGCCAATTACTTAAGAAAACTGTTAATCAAGATAAAGAGTCATATTGATATGAATACACTAATCGTAGGAGATCTTAACACGCCTCTCTCAGAATTAGACAAATCATTGAAGCAGAAAATCAATAAAGAAACAAGAGCATTGAATGACACATTGGACCAGATGGACCTCATAGATATATACAGAACATTCCACCCTAAAACAACAGAATACTCATACTTCTCAAGTGCACATGGAACCTTCTCCAGAATAGACCACATACTGGGTCACAAATCAGGACTCAACCGATACCAAAAGACTGATATTATTCCCTGCACATTCTCAGATCACAATGCTATGAAACTGGAGCTCAATCACAAGGAAAAGTTCCGAAGGAACTCAAACACCTGGAATCTAAAGACCACCTTGCTTAAGATCAGCCAGGAGATCAAAGAAGAACTGAAACCATTCATGGAAACCAATGAGAATGAAGACACTTCGAACCCAAACCTATGGGATACAGCAAAGGTTGTCCTAAGGGGGAAATACATAGCCATCCAAGCCTCCCTCAAAAAAATTTAAAAATCCAGAACACACCAGCTGTCTCTACACCTTAAAGAACTGGAGAATCAACAACAAATAAAACCAACTTCACACATAAGAAGGGAAATCATCAAGATTAGAGCTGAGATCAATGAGGTAGAAACCAGATATACAGCAACATGTATCAATGAAACTAGAAGCTGTTTTTTTTGAAAGAATCAATAAGATCGATAAACCATTGGCCACACTAATCCAAAAGAAAAGAGAGAAAGCCCAAATTCATAAAATTATGAATGAAAAGGGAAAGATCACAACTAACACCAAGGAAGTAGAAACAATCATCAGAAGTTATTATCAACAGTTATATACCAATAAGCTAAGCAACCTAGATGAAATGGATGCATTCCTGGAAAAATAAAAACTACCAAAATTGAACCAGGAAGAAATCGACAAACTGAATAGACCGATATCTAATAACGAGATTGAAGGGGTGATCAAAAACCTCCCAAAAAACAAGAGCCCAGGACCTGACGGATTCCCTGGGGAATCCTACCAAACCTTCAAAGAAGAAATAACACCTATTCTCCTGAAGCTGTTTCAAAAAATTGAAGCAGAAGGAAAACTTCCTGAGTCTTTCTACGAAGCCAGCATTACCCTGATCCCCAAACCTGTCAAAGACCCTACCAAAAAGGAGAATTTTAGACCAATATCACTGATGAATATGGATGCTAAGATTCTCAAGAAGATCCTAGCCAACAGGATCCAACAGCACATTTAAGAGATTATCCACCATGATCAGGTGGGATTTATCCCTGGGCTACAAGGATGGTTCAACATTCGCAAATCAATCAATGTGATAGAACAAATTAATAAGAGAAGAGAGAAGAACCACATGGTCCTCTCAATTGATGCAGAAAAAGCATTTGACAAAATCCAGCATCCGTTCCTGATTAAAACGCTTCAAAGCATAGGGATAGAGGGAACATTCCTGAACCTCATCAAATCTATCAATGAAAGACCCAAAGCAAATATCATCCTCAATGGGAAAAAGCTTGCAGCCTTCCCGTTGAGATCAGGAACAAGACAAGGATGCCCACTTTCACCACTCTTGTTCAACATAGTATTAGAAGTCCTAGCAACAGCAATCAGACAACAAAGAGAAATAAAATGTATCCAAATTGGTAATGAAGAAGTCAAACTCTCTCTCTTCGCAGATGACATGATTCTTTATATGGAAAAGCCAAAAGACTCCACCCCCAAACTACTAGAACTCATACAGCAATTCAGCAATGTGGCAGGATACAAAGTCAATGTGCAGAAATCAGTGGCTTTCTTATACACTAACAATGAAAATACAGAAAGGGAAATTAAAGAATCGATTCCATTTACTATAGCACCAAGAACCATAAGATACCTGGGAATAAACCTAACCAAAGAGGTAAAGGATCTGTACTTGAGGAACTACAGAACACTCATGAAAGAAATTGAAGAAAACACAAATAGATGGAAGACCATTCCATGCTCTTGGATCGGAAGAATAAACATTGTTAAAATGTCTATACTGCCTAGAGCAATATATACTTTTAATGCTATTCCGATCAAAATTCCACCGGTATTCTCCAAAAATCTGGAGCAAATAATCGTAAAATTTGTATGGAATCAGAAGAGACCCCAAATCGCTAAGGAAATGTTGAAAAACAAAAATAAAACTGGGGGCATCACGTTACCTGATTTCAAGCTTTACTACAAAGCTGTGATCACCAAGACAGCATGGTACTGGCATAAAAACAGACACATAGACCAGTGGAACAGAGTAGAGAGCCCCAATATGGACCCTCAACTCTATGGTCAAATAATCTTTGAAAAACAGGAAAAAATATACAGTGGAAAAAAGACAGTCTCTTCAATAAATGGTGCTGGGAAAACTGGGCAGCTATATGTAGAAGAATGAAACTAGACCATTCTCTTACACTGAACACAAAGATAAACTCAAAATGGATAAAAGACCTCAATGTGAGATAGGAATCCATCAGAATCTTAGAGGAGAACATAGGCAGTAATCTCTTTGATATCAGCCGCAGCAACTTCTTTCAAGATATGTCTCCAAAGGCAAAGGAAACAAAAGTGAAGATGAACTTTTGGGACTTCATCAAAATCAAAAGCTTCTGCACAGCAAAGGAAACAGTCAAAAAAACAAAGAGGCAACCCAAGAATGGGAGAAGATATTTGCAAATGACAGTACAGACAAAAAGTTGATATCCAGGATCTATAATGAACCCCTCAAACTGAACACACATGAAACAGGCAATCATATCAAAAAATGGGCAGAAGATATGGACAGACACTTCTCCAATAAAGACATACAAATGGCTATCATACACATGAAAAAATGTTCATCATCATTAGCCCTCAGGGAGATTCAAATTAAAACCACATTGAGATATCACCTTACACCAGTTAGAATGACCAAAATTAACAAAACAGGAAACAACATGTGTTGGAGAGGATGTGGAGAAAAGGAAACCCTCTTACACTGTTGGTGGGAATGCAAGTTGGTGCAGCCTCTTTGGAGAACAGTGTGGAAATTCCTCAAGAAATTAAAAATAGAGCTTCCCTATGACCCTGCTATTGCACTCCTGGGTATTTACCCCAAGGATACAGATGTCGTGAAAAGAAGGGCCATCTGTACCCCAATGTTTATAGCAGCAATGGCCACGGTCGTCAAAGTATGGAAAGAACCAAGATTCTCTTCAATGGACCAATGGATAAGGAAGATATGGTCCATATACACTATGGGTATTATGCCTCCATCAGAAAGGATGAATACCCAACTTTTGTAGCAACATGGATGGGACTGGAAGAGATTATGCTGAGTGAAATAAGTCAAGCAGAGAGAGTCAATTATCATATGGTTTCACTTATTTGTGGAGCATAACCAATATCATGGAGGACAAGGGGTGTTAGAGAGGAGAAGGGAGTTGGGGGAAATTGGAAGGGGAGGTGAATCACGAGAGACTATGGACTCTGAAAAACAATCTGAGGGGTTTGAAGTGGCGGGGGGGTGGGAGGTTGGGGTACCAGGTGGTGGGTATTATAGAGGGCATGGATTGCATGGAGCACTGGGTGTGGTGAAAAAATAATGAATACTGTTTTTCTGAAAATAAATAAATTGAAAAATTAAAAAAAAGTAGAAGAAAAAATAAAGAAAAAAATTATTCAAATAATCCCAGAGAAGGCAGGCACAAAGTGCACATAGACTGAATAAATTACAAATCTGAAAGTATTTAATTTTAGGAATTAACACTTCCATAATATGACTCATATACATATGATGACATAATTAAGAAAAGAATTCTTCTATCCCAAATTCTTACTCTTATTATTCTTCCCCATAAGTATGTGTGATCTAGCTTCAATTAGTATTCCTCTGGCAGATTCAATTTAAGCTATTTTCCCTTAAAAATGGATATCGTGGTTTCCAGAGTACAAAAGATGGGTTTTGAAAAATACTTATATTCCTTATTTTTCAATTTCCAATATATATATATTAGCATATAAAAAATAAAGTTCTAGTCTGTCACCCACATAATCTTTGTTATTATCTTTTCCATAATTAAAAATCCTCTAAGTGTACATTTTATCATAGGCAAAATTATTTCCCAGATTTTAATGATCATTGTCGCTAAAGAAAACCTTCTGCAGTTATTCTCAACCTAGGCCATTTAGGATATGGAAACTGTGCTCAAAATTGAAAATCATTAAAAAAAGGAAAAAGAAGAAAAGCAAAAGAGAAACACACATACACACACACATATACACCAAATGATGGAATTCTTGAATATTGATTATAAAGTACAAATATTTAGAGTGAATAAAAGTGTAAAGGATACAGAATGACTACCAAAAAAAAAAGGTTATTGTCTGATGGTTAGACTTTGGGAAACCTGGAGTAATTTTTAAAAATTAAAAAAAAAAGAATTCTAGAAATGAAAATAAAAATATTTAAATGAATAATTGATGGAGTGATTAAAGAACAAGTTAGAAAAGATTTGGGAGAAAGTAAGTGAATTGAAAGAACAAGACAAGAGAAAAGGAGGGAGAAAATATAAAAGCTACAGTTGTGAGGGACAACATTTGCAGAGAGGATCAGAATCATTGAGAGAATGCAGATAAGCCATATTGGAAGAAAGCATATGTGATGGTAGTCAGGATTGGTAGTCCACTGGATTGTCCCATTCAAGAAACACAGTTACTCACTACTGGAAAAGATACCTTTAATGAACACCATGCTGCATCATAGTAAAACTATTTCTAATTCCCATCTTTCCATTTTCTGTTGAATCTATGACAAATTGGATTTTTGCCCCAACAGCTCACTGGAACCATTCCCTATTCTGCACACAAAATAACAAAATCTCATCTTACTTGATTAGCAGGAGCATTCAACAGAGTGGATCATTCATTCCTCGTGGAAACATTTTTTCACTTGGTACCTATGGCAACATAGATTCCTGGGTTTGAGTCCTATCTCCTCATTGTGCTTTTGGTCTTGTTTGCTGATTTCACCTCTTCTCCTCTTCCTCTTTACATGAGAGAGTTTCAGAGCTTATCCTAGAACTTCCTCTTATTTACATCCACTTTAAGATCCTGGGTGACCATCTCTGATACTTCATTTTAATCAGCACCTGCAAGCTGAAAAGCCCAGTTTTATACTTTCTTGCCCATATCTCACCATTCACCTTCGGACATTGATATCTGAGTCCTTAGTCAACTGTTCCATTTGCGTGTTTCACAAAAAAATTCACTCTTCGGATGTCCAATCCAAACACAGACTCTTAATCGCAACTACTTCATGTATAATCCTTCCCAGCTCATTGAATGGATACAGATTCAGTCTCTTTTCAGATACTCAATGTAAAGCACATGTTTCATCCATGACCCCTTTCCTTCTTTCTCAGGCCACATTCTCACATTAGAGGCTTCTTAACACTGACTTCAAAGTATTCCAGAGTCCAATCTCTCATCGCCATTGCCTCACTTTACCTTAGTCCAAGCCACCACATCCCTGTAGTATTTTGAGTCTCCCTGTTTTTGTTCTTAATTTTCTCATTACTTTTTATCTGCCAAATTGAGACTAGTATAATGTAATTAGAGCATGCTACTCATCTGTTCCTGATTCTTGAAAAAGATGTTACAGACTTAACTAGCAAAAACCTGGGAGATCTGATCTTTTCAATTTATGCATATTACTTTGTAATACAGCATTTCTCAATCTTTACTTCATTATCTCCCCCAAACTCAACCCACCAAGAAGTCTTTACAGACACATTATCACTATGAAAATTCAAAATCAAAAATATGTTATATCTCTTT
Source organism: Mustela lutreola (assembly GCF_030435805.1). Classification (NCBI taxonomy): domain Eukaryota; kingdom Metazoa; phylum Chordata; class Mammalia; order Carnivora; family Mustelidae; genus Mustela; species Mustela lutreola. Next base: position 97,017,878 of record NC_081297.1, read on the forward strand.
CATGTACTATATGTGTAACTGTGCTTAAACCAAATGGGCTAACATTTTTTTTCACTACCAACACAACAGAAATACAATTATAAGAGAATATTATTTTCCTTAAGAGAAGAATATTATTTTCCTTAAGAGAAGAGAGACAGCACATACACACAGGTAGGCAATGTGGCAAGCAGAGGCAAAGGGCGAAGCAGGCTCCCCACTGAACAAGGAGCCTAACGCAAGACCCTGGGATCATGACTTGAGCCAGAGGCAGACACTTAATGACTGAGCCACCCAGGTGCCCTAAGAGAATAGTATTTAAAAAACATTCAGACCAACAAATGGGGACAATCTGGAAGAAATGGATACATTCCTAGAAACATAAATTTCCAAAACCAAAACAGGAACAAATGGAAAACTTGAGCACATGGATAACGAGCAGAGAAATCAAATCAGTCATCAAAAATCACCCGACAAACAGAACTCCAGGGCCAGATGGTTTCCAAGGGGATTCTTCCAAACATTTAAAGAAGAGTTAATACCTATTCTCCTCAAAAAATTCCAAACAAATAGAAATGGAAGGAAAATCACCTAATTCATTTTATGAGGCCAGCATTAGCCTAATCGCAAAACCAGACCAAGACTCCATATAAAAGAGGACTGCAGGCCAATATTCCTGATGAACATGGGTGCAGATAGTCTCAACAAAATACTAGCAAATCAAATCCAAAAATAATTCAAAGAATCAAGTGGAATTTAATTTTTGGCGGCAAGGGTTGGTCAATATTCACAAAGAAAATAGTGTGATACACCATATTCATAAAAAAGTATGAGTACCATATGAAGCTTTCAACAGATGTATAGAAAGAATCTGACAATGCCCATTCAAAATAGCTGGAGACAAATATCACTAAACTCCTGTTGTTAATGGAGTGGTGTTTACAGATTTTTCCCATTATAATAGTAATGACATCAGGAGAGTATAAGTGAAAGAAGCACGTTATGCCAAGATTTAGCAACCTGTGTATAAACAGAAGTGACACATCTAAAATACTTTTCAAAGACCTGAATTTTCAGTTCTCAGCATTTGTGACCCAGAAAAAAGCAAGTTAAGCATGGGTTGTCAAGCTTGTGACCCCAGTATCTTGTGGAACATAAACATTTCTCAGAGTCATTTCGCAATTAGCTGACACACTACAAGCTGAAAGTCTCGGATATTCTGGAGGTGTGTGATGAGATAGTGTCTTCAAAATAGACCAAGTGTAAGGATTTCCTGTTCAAATTTTAAGTGACACATTGAAGAGAAATGTACTTTTTCCACTATTACCTCTCTCTGAGCTCTCTCACAGGGCCGGCAGTCTGTGAAGACCACAGATACTGTCTGTTTACAAGAGTAACCTGGTCTCCCAGTGGAAGATGTAGGACTCTCTGGCCAACAGAAGGTATATGTCACTCCTCTGCTGTCTCTCTCCTAGCTGCCTCACTTAGTGGGAGATACAGATGCTGGATGGGTTGCACAGGAGGTACAGTAATACGCAATCAAATCACAGAGAACATTGGTACACTTATTCCAACAATCTAGGGTAACAGACAAGAAGGAATATGAAAAACACTGGAGAATTTCTTAAAGTATTCAAATTTTTGCCTGTGGAGAAGTAATTAGGTACATATACACGCACATAATTGTGTCTGCAGATCAGTATAATTTCATGTGAAATCCCATAAGCATTAGGAGAAGTGACAGTTAATTTTGGATTTGTCATAAATATAGATATAATTACATATATTATTTGATCTTTAGCCCAGTCTTTGAAAATAGATTCTTAAAACAGACGAACATAGTGAAGGGGAAAAAAAGAGAGGAGGCAAACAATAAGACATTCGTAACTAGAGAGAACAAACTGATGGATGCTGAAAGGCAGGTAGTCAGGGAATGGGCTAAACGTGAGATGGGTATTAAGGAGGACATCTGTAGTGATGAGCATTGGGGTTATATGTAAGTGATGAATCACTAAATTCTACTCTAGCATCGAATATTATACTATATGTCAACTAACTAGAATTACATAAATATTTGAAAAAAATAATTTAAGATGAAGCCTTCAGTCATAAAAGTCAAATGTAATTGCTCTTATACTTGCTTTATTAAATGAAAGTAGTTTGATTGTTGATGGAAAGCAGATGAAGTACCTTCTGGAAAATATTAATTTATACTTAGGTATGAGGGGCGCCTGGGTGGCTCAGTGGGTTAAAGCCTCTGCCTTCGGCTCAGGCCATGATCCCAGGACCCTGGGATCGAGCCCCACATTAGGCTCTCTGCTCAGCGGGGAGCCTGCTTCCTCCTCTCTCTGCCTGCCTCTCTGCCTACTTGTGATCTCTGTCAAATAAATAAAATCTTAAAAAAAAATTTATATACTTAGGTATGAAATAATCAAAAAAACTTTTAAAAAATTGACCAAAACGTGGCAAAAAAAAAGATATTTAATACTGAAAGAGAAGCCTGTCTAATGGATTATGTTACATGCCCTAAGGATATGAATCAGCAATATACTGTGACTATTCTGTTACAAATACTTAAGATAACTAATATACTATTGAGAACTTAGAAAAGCTGAATGGAATACTTAGTGCTTTAAATGCATTATATTTTATATATTTTAATTCCCAGTTTAGATTAGTATAAACTAGGTAGCTAGGTAGGAAATAACTTCTTAAAGGTCATAGTTTGTAAATTTGAGAGCCAGGAGTAATTCTATATTTCACTGAGTGCTGAGCTCATTGACTGTATTATGAAATTACATTTCTTTCATTTATTAGAATTCCTTATACAACTAAAGTTTCCCTACTGCCGTTCACATTCTTAGGTTTTTCTGGAAGTTTGTACCAACAGTGTTTTTCCATAAATGAATTACCCTTTTATTTATCATTTTATGGTTTCACACCTTTACTATTAAATCAGTTGTCAACTTCTGGTGTTAAGTACTTTAAAAAATAGTTTTGGTGTTTTTGATTTCATTATTTTTCAGGGTTCGGATAAATTTATTGTGTCATGTAACATTTTCAACACATAAAAGATTTCCTTTAAAACTTAACAATTTCTGAGGCGCCTGGGTGGCTCAGTGGGTTAAACTGCTGCCTTCGGCTCAGGTCATGATCCCAATGTCCTGGGATCGAGTCCCACATTGGGCTCTCCGCTCAGCAGGGAACCTGCTTCCCTCTCCCTCTCTCTCTGCCTGTCTCTCTGTTAAATAAATAAATAAAAGCTTAAAAAAAAAACTTAACTGTTTCTTCGAACGCCACAATTACTCACTTGATACCACTTGATACCACACTTGATACCACTACATGACATTTTAGTAAAGAAACCTGAGTCTTAAATAAAAGTAATTTACTCCAGGAAATTCCTATATGTGCCAAAACTAATATTCCCTAATCTGGGGGACTCAATTTTTTTAACCAATAATGCATTTAAAACTTGTCAAAAAAATTGGTGCAGCATTTTCATTCTAATGCAGCATTTAAATGTTAACCCAGTTATTCCAATAGTGCTGACCTGTTCTGTGGAATCTGGCCTTACATTAATGAGGACAATATTATTCCTGAATTTTTTTCTTCAATAATTTGTTGCTTTACATATTTCCAACCAATACTATTATGTCAAACAGAGAATATCATTATAAAAACCACTTATTTCATCATGAAGCACTTTTTTAAAGCTCCACGGAGCTTTTACATTTTACATTTTTACATTGTTTTACATTTACATTGTTTTTTATATTTTTTACATTACATTACTTTTACATTTTTTACATTTTACAGTGTTCAACAGCAGATGAGTACTATCACTCACCACACACTCCACCCACTGTGACTGTCCCTGCAATCTTGTCATTGCATACACTCTTCATCAAGTCCTTCAGTACAGTCCCAGCCCTGTGCCTGACACCACACAGCTGCAGAGATGAATAACCAAGGAGTTACCTATGCAGAACTCAGTCAGGTTAATGGTTTGAGAAGACAGCAAGTGAAAGCTGAGGGCACTAAACGTGGCATTTTGGGAACAGAGCAGGAAATAACGTATGCAGAATTAACTCTTCAAGATGCTTCTCGGGATCTTCAAGGGAATGGCAAGAACTACCAATGGAAAGGTAATACTTAATTACCTTTAAATACTTAATACATTTAAATACTTAATACAGACACAGTATACTATTCTAGAATGTGCACCTGGGGAGCAGAGGTGCAGGAAATGAGTAGGGAATGATCTCCCATATTTTTCATTTGTGTGGATCAGAGTTTGGAGCTGGAATATGGTATTGTAATTGAAATCTGAGGATGAGCCTTGTTCAAGTGTTGTAATTCATGGCCTTAACCCAATCTCATGGGGGTAATATATTTATTGCAAATGTAATGTTATATTCTGAGAGAAGATTATGATGATTGATGCAAGTTTGGGATCCAAATTTTTATATGTGACTCCCTGTGATTTGTTGGTTCTCTTGTATGTAAATTTCCTAAATGATTGTTTTCCATCCATGTTTTCTGAGCATTTTTATTTCTCTTCCAACTCTTTACCTTCATGTCCAGGGAAGGTCATTGCTGGGATCCTGGGAATCATCTGCCTTGTCTTGTTGTCCACTGTGGTCACAATAGCTGTTATTCCCTGTAAGTGTTTCAATGACAAGGGAATTTTTCACTTTAATGATCATCGGTGCTCGGAATGTTGCACAATATTACGGAATGGTATACCTCAATTTAAAGCATGTATGTCCTAAGTGTGGAATGGCTATTCTGAATCTGTCAAAAGTAGAAATAACGGAATAACTCTATATAGAGCGTATTACAAAAATATTCCAATTTCATACCTGAAATATAAATTATGGGAGAGACGTTATGGAGATATACAAGTTAGCTCTTGAGACTGTTTAAACCAAATACTGCAAAAGACTGTGAGGTTTGATTCTTTAAACTTTTGAATTGTCTTCCCCCACATGTTCACTATTTTATTTAATTTTTATGGGTAAAATCAATTTTGTTACAGTTTTCTCATTCTAAACAATATACCAAAGTTCAAACTAAGAAACTCAAATCATAATGATTTATTTAGTTTAATATTGTTTTATGAACATTGCTTTAATTTTTCTAGTTACTGCAGGACTGGTGCAGAACAAGCTGTCTGTGGAAATAAAGACCCAGAAAGGTAGAAAATCATTTCCAAAACTCTGATATTAGGATAGCGTGTATTTTGTAGGTATCTTAAGCTAGAAAAGGATGATAATAAATGATTTTGGGGAAAATGAATTAGAAAATTACATAATAAATTTTCATAATTGATGAGTATAGGAGAAATATTACCTCTTACACAACAGTATGAGGAAATATTAATTTAAAATCAGCATACGTGATGGCTGTATGGCTCAGTGAGAAGCATCTGACCCTGGGTTTTGACTCAGGTTATGAACTCAGGGTCCTGGGACTGAGCCCCACGTTGACTCCTTGCTCAGTGCAGAGTCTGAGATTCTCTCTCCCTTCCCCTCTCCTTCTACCCCTCAAGTTCATGCTTTCTTTCACTCTCTCTCAAACAAATAAATAGATCTTAAAATAAAGTTACTATACCCATAGTTACCAATGGTCTCAAATTTACTCCTGCTTTAGCATTATATGATATAAACCATTATACAATTCCAAAAAAGTTGTTTTGTTCAGGGACTCGAAGTACATGTAAAGATGGTCATTTTTCTTTGTTTTATATTGGCATGTAAGTAAGGGATGAAAGCCTGACTCTTCTGGGAGTGTGCATGTGTTTTATTTTTGCCCGCTTGTGAGGGTGAAATGATGTGTTTTATAACATTTGTGTATACATATGAAAGTTGCAAACTTGCAAGTGTTAATATCCAAAGCCTTTTGGATAATATCTCATAATCTTTCTTTAGCTGACTCATGTGGTCATTGTCCAAAAGAGTGGATTACATATTCCAAAAATTGCTATTACATTAGCACTGAAAGAAAACCATGGAATGAGAGTCAGTTGTCCTGTGCTTCTAAGAGCTCTACCCTGCTCTCCATAGAGGATGAAGAGGAAATGGTGAGGTTTCAAATGTTTGCAGCATTTATTAAATGCTTATCATTAATTACATTTGTAGATCTCATCCATATAGTCATACATATTTCTTGTTTATTTATTTTAAAGTCTGTTACTATTGCATAGTTTGACTCTATGATATTTTACTATTTTTATACCTTTTAAAAATATACATTTAATAATTTCTAGTTCTTGCTTTTCATAGAAAGCCATACTTTTATAATAAATGATCTTCTGCCTGAAATAATCTTATTGTATTTTTTACCACACATCAAGAAAACTATATGATTCGGGCACCAGGGTGTCTCAGTGAGTTAAGCCTCTGCCTTTGGCTTTGGTCATGATCTCAGGGTCCTGGGATTGAGCCGCACATCAGGCTCTTTGCTCAGTCATATAGTTTTCTTAAAAAAAAGAAAACTAAAAAAAAAAAAAAAAAAAAAAAAAAACTATATGACTGTGCATATTCATCACAAAACAGTCAGAACATAATTACAAATCAGATCATGAGCGAGAAGTTTAGAGCCTCTATTAGCGCTGCCAACTTTAATACTGTGAAATGTCTTTGCTAATTCTTGGCATATATATTGATGGAATCATGCAGTATGCATTATTATGTGTATCTTCTTTTCTTCTTGTTTGATATTTGCGATCCGTCTATATTATTCCATTTGTCTATAGTTTGTGAATTTTCACTGCTGCTGTCTTATATGAATAGGACATTTTAAAAGCTATTCTCAGAAACTTACATCCTTTTGAGTATGTGCATATTATGAATATTTGTTTTATAAAAGACTTTTTCCGTGTGTTTTCCACATATTGTATTTATAATAACTTATTATACATAACTACATAGTGCATAGTATATTTATGAAATATAAAAAACACATTTGTCAAAATAACAATGCATAAATGTAACATTATAATTGTATTTACATATGATTATTATACATTTTCTTCTAAGCATTAGTATGAAATTGCCCGGTCATAGATATATATGTCTTTCAATATATTACATTATCCCTGTTTATCTAATGTATTGTGTGCGCCCGGCTTGCGGGCACCAATTTCAGGGGAGACTGTGGGTCGCGCGCGGGTCTCAGGCTCTGAGAATGGGGCGCAGGTCCGAAAGCACCAGCCTGGGCCTTCCGTGCACCTCTCTGCCCACTGGCGTCTTCTGCCCCTGTAGAGATCCAGACGTGTATAATTCTGATCTCAGGCTGATTTCATGGGTGATCGGAGTTCTTTGGTAGGTAATCAGCTCACTTTGGGGTATGGGCTAAAAAGGCGCCCCCTCCTACTTCCCTGCCATCTTGTCCCCATCTGTGTAAATACATTGTACAAAGTAGTCCCTTGATCCAAAAATTCAGAGGTTTGAGAAAAATTATGACAAAAAGTTCTGGTGGTTATATAACAGTATCATTTTTTTTTCTGGGCTGTGAATTATATGGATAGTCTATTCAGTGAGAAGGAGTCGAGTGTGTCCCTCACTCATTTCTCCTAAATGGTGTTTTATTCTGTCTTCTTGGAAGTCCTTATCATGTTTTAAATATGAGTTCTTTTTTTGAGTTTACAAGATGGGGATAGCTGTGTATTGCATTTCTACTCCCCTATTGGAGTCCTTTAATGATCAGAATTTTAATATTACCATGGTCCCATATATCATTTGGGTGTTAGTGATTATTTGAACCTATTTCAGAAGTTAGTCAAAGTTCATAAACATAATTTCCCATATTACTTTTGTCTTTTTTCTTTATTTATTAATTTTTCACTTTAATTAGAGTTTCTGATCCAACTGGAATTTATTTTTGGTGATGTTGTATTTGCGAAGCAGTGAGATAAATGTGAAGTTTTCTACATCATAAACCTAATTGATGGAGCATAATGTAAAGCAAAGTCGATCTTTTCTTCATAAATAACTTTATACGTATATCGTCATATACATGTCCCCATATGTTCTAATTGGCTTCCTATAAACAATGTAGATAGTATGTATCTTTATACAGAAAATTATAAACACATATATTAGTCTACACATTCTGTCACAACCCACAGCACTTTGAGTAAAATGTAGAGCCTTCCCTTCCCTGATGTCCCTTTACTGTGTCTCATTTCTACTTTGTTTTAAATGTTTCTCTACTTATGTTGAGAATTGCATGAATGTTTTCACTTTGCTTCAACATGATTTTCATTCAAATATCAAACAATTTAGACACTAGAGTTGAAGCAATGTCCCTTAGACCTAATGATAGTTTTATACTTTCTTTTGTTTTCCATTTCTTCCTGATGATTCTTGCAAGATTCCTTCTGTTACCATTTAATTTCTGTTTGGATAATTCCCTTTAGCAGTTCTTTCAGAGTGGGTGTGGAGGTGACACTTTTCTTAGTTTTCCTTTATCTCAGAATGTCTTGATTTCTCCTGCATTCCTGAGTGATGTGCCCCTTGAATAGTCAGTGGCTGATTGAAATTATTAACTTAGTATCTACATTTTTGTTTGTTTGGGTCTTTATAGCATGTCTTTTTTTTTTTTTCTTTCTATTATTTTGACTAGAGAGAAAAAAAAAAACATTTTGGGGCCTTTTGTCTGTGCACTTTGCTGTCTGTGGTTTGCTCACCAGTCTGGGATATGTGAGGCAAAAAGAAATTCCAGAGCGCTCACCACCGTGTCATTCGGGGATAGAGGGCACAGTTCTGTCAACTTTCTTATCGCCTGTTTGAATGTTATATTGTTTTGTGTATAATATCCAGGTGTTTTACCTGTATTTGGTGGAGGAAGTAGGGACTAGCTGGAATATCCTCTCCTTCTTGCTGGAATAGGAATTCTGATACGTAGTGGTTCTAATGTGAATGTTCCTAAGACTGATAATGTTGAGCAACTTTCTCTGTATTTATTTGCCATCAATATATGCTTTTTGATGAAGTATTTTGAAATATTTTTGTTATATTTTTAATTTTTGTTATGGTATTTTGAGAATTCTTTAGTATTCTGGCAGCAAGTATTTTATTAGATGTATTATTTGTAAATATTTCCTCTCAAGTCTATGACTTGTCTTTCCTTTCTCTTCAAAGCGCAGACATTATCTTAAGGAACTACACTTCATCAGTTTGTTCCTTTTTAGATCATGTTTTCTTTCTTTCTAGAAATCTCTGCCCAACTTTAGGTCAGATATTTTTCTTAATACATCTTCTTGAAATTTTATCATTTGCACTATAGATAATCATTTTTAAACATTTTTGAATATGGTATAAAGTATATATTATTAATTTCATTTGATACTAATTGTTTCCACAACATTTATTATAACACTATACTTCTCCATGGAATGATTTTACATCCTTGCCAAAATCGGCATTCCATATATATGTGGGTATGAACTTCGCACTTTCTCTTCAGTTTCTTTGATCTTGTATATATTTTTGTCAATCCATACTTTAAAGGTTGTCCTTTTATAAACAGTGGCTTTATATTTGTTCTTCTCAGAGTTATCATATCTATTCTAGGTCTTTGCATGGGTGTTTTCTTTTTTATTTCTATCAGTCTAAATGTTTTTTAATTAAAAATGAAAATTAGTTTTATCTTCTGCATCAGAGAAATTACATCCTTTGACCTTCTTTACTCAGCTAATGTGACAGAGTAAGTTAATGGAATTTCAAATGTAAATCCAAAATGGTATTGCTTCAGTAAATCTACTTATCTTGTAGTTCATTGTTTTTATATATTATCAGAATCAGTTTAGATTGCTACTCACATGTAATTTCCTTTTCTTAGTATTCCAAGAAAATGCACACAACAATTTTATTAGACCCTTTTTTCTACCTTGTAAGATTGGCTTTTTGTTTGTTTTTGTTTTTAATTTTTTTAAATTTATTTTCAGCTTAACAGTAATCATTGTTTTTGCACCATGCACAGTGCTCCATGCAATCCGTGCCCTCTCCAATAACCACCACCTGGTTCCCCCAACCTCCCACCCCCCACCCCTTCAAAACCCTGATTGTTTTTCAGAGTCCATAGTCTCTCATGGTTCACCTCCCCTTCCAATTTCCCTCAACTCCCTTCTCCTCTCCATCTCCTCTTGTCCTCCATACTATTTGTTATGCTCCACAAATAAGTGAAACCATATGATAATTGACTCTCTCTGCTTGACTTATTTCACTCAGCATAATCTCTTCCAGTCCCATCCATGTTGCTACAAAAGCTGGGTATTCATCCTTTCTGATGGAGGCATAATACTCCATAGTGTATATGGACCCCATATTCCTTACCCATTCATCCGTTGAAAGGCATCTTGGTTCTTCTCAGTTTGGTGACCGTGGCCATTGCTGCTATAAATATTGGGGTACAGATGGCCCTCCTTTTTACTACATCTGTATCTTTGGGGTAAATACCCAGGAGTGCAATTGCAGGGTCATAGGGAAGCTCTATTTTTTTAATTTTTAATTTTATATTATTTATAATAAATATTATAATATTTATTCTTATAATATATTATAATATATTTTTATCCCCAGGGGTACAGGTCTGTGAATCGCCAGGTTTACATACTTTACAGCACTCACCAAAGCACATACCCTCCCCAATGTCCATAACCCTACCCTCCTTCTCCCAACTCCCCTCCCCCCAGCAACCATCAGTTTGTTTTGTGAGATTAAGAGTCACTTATGGTTTGTCTCCCTCCCAATCCCATCTTGTTTCATTTATTCTTCTCCTACCCCCTTGGGAAGCTCTATTTTTAAATTATTGAGGAATCTCCACACTGTTCTCTAAAGTGGCTGCACCAACTTGCATTCCCACCAACAGTGTAAGAGGGTTCCCCTTTCTCCACATCCTCTCCAACACATGTTTCCTGTCTTGCTAATTTTGGCCATTCTAACTGGTGTAAGGTGGTATTTCAATGTGGTTTCAATTTGAATCTCCCTGATGGCTAGTGATGATGAACATTTTTTCATGTGTCTGATAGCCATTTGTATGTCTTCATTGGAGAAGTGTCTGTTCATATCTTCTGCCTATTTTTTGACATGATTATATGTTTTGCATGTTGCAAAACTTTGACACACCATCCCATGGGATGCTGGGAAAATCTTTATCTCTTCTTCGTTTCTGAATGACAGCTTTGCCGACTAAGGTATTCCTGGTTGACAGCTGTCTTTCCCTTTGACTGCTTTAAAAATATCATCCCACTCTCTCCTATCTTATCCATGAGAAGAAGGTCTTCCCAAGAGGATGTATTCTGCTGTCTGATATAGCATGTTGACCTCAGAGTCCCCAAAGCAATATTGGAGCTACAATGCTGTCTACTTCCCTCTATGTTCTCCTCAAGGAATTTCATAGTTTTATTGTATCTTGTGTTTAGGTGTTTGGTCCATTTTGTGTTAACATTAGTATATGGTGTAAATGTAAGCATCTAATTTCATTCTTTTGCAAATAAATTGTTTTCCCAACCATTTGTGAAAGTCCATTTCCCATCATCTTTTGTGAAAGATACTGTCCCTTTCCTTTTGAAGGTATTGGCTCCCCAATCAAAATGATAAGACTGAATATACATTAGTTTGTGTTTAGGTATATTTTGATTTTTTAAAGAGTTATTTATTTATTTGTGTGTGAGAGAGAGAGTACAAGCAGGAGGGAGTGGCAAGCAGAGGGAGAAGTAGGCCTCCTTCTGAGCCAGGAGCCCTGTTCAGGACTTGATCCCTGGACCCTGTGATCATGACCTGAGCAAAAGCAGAAGCTTATCCAACTAAGCCACCCATGAGTCCCAGGATATATTTTTAAGTTATTGTTTCCATGGTGGACTTATGGCCTGGGACTTCTTATACTGGTGTGACGCACTCCTATCTAACTTGTGCCCATGGCATGTGTGGATTCTATGGTAGATAATGTGGTCTCGGGCTGCTGGAGATGGAAGATGTATCACCCATTCCATGGTTTTCACACAAATTCAGTCACCTCATGCTCCACCTTGTTCCTTCAGGAGTGTTTCTTTTCTGTGTTGGCATGTGTTCTTCAGTCATTTCATTATGTTTTGAGTTATAGATATAGTTCTATTATTAGTTTGTTGAGCCTCTGGGGTCCATAATATTTTTTAAATGATATTTAAGAAGTCGTTCATTCTTTGTGACTTATGATTATTTTTCTGCACTGTTCCCACCCCCCACCCCCTGCTTCTCTTTTCCTTCTCAGATTGTATTTAGACTTATGTTAATTTTCCTGGTACTGTTTTGAAGGTTTCTGACTGTGTTAATTTTTTTTTTTTTTATTTTGTTCTCTTTCGGTGAGATGAGTAAATCCGTTATTCCCTCCTCAATGTCATCAATGTTTTCTAATGTATCTCAAATTTTCTGGAGAGCCAATTTAGTGTATTTTCATGTAGGTATATAGTGATAAACCAAGAATTTCTCTAATTTATTCATATACTTTTATTTCTCTGTTGGTATTTCTTATATTACTGTTGCCATTGTATGTTCATTTAGTTTTCTGAACTATTTTCTTTGTAATTTCCATATATTTATAAATAGTACTATAAAATGCTTTTTTTCTAATAAACAATATTCTTATCTCAGTAGAAGTTTATATTGACCTATGCTTTCCACTAGTGTGGAAAAGATTTGTCAGTTTCTTTTCTTTTCTTTTTTTTTAATTTTTAGGTAGATAGTGTTGATAATATAATTTAGTCATCATGCATTCTATTTCATATTCCTAGATTTGTATTTTCTGTAAGTTGCACAGTTTCTATTGCAGGATCTTCTCCCCTCAAATCTGCCTGCTAATGGTTTTGTTCAGAGTTACCAAATTCTTATTTTTAAGCCTGCATTCCTAGGAATTGTCCTTTTGACTTTGTAGATTAGATTTTACCTCAAGTTCTCTTAAAGACTGTGTTCAAAGTGTGCAGGTCAATAGGACTTCTATGCTCTGCCATGAGATGTGTGTGTGTGTGTGTGTGTGTGTGTGCATGTGAGTGTGAGAAGGAAGTGCTCACAACTGGAATATCAGTTCTCAAGTCTCCTTCTCCTTTTACTTTCTACTGGCTCATCTTGGTCTCCTTTCCATGTGTGCATATTTTTTTTTCCATCAATCAAGAGTGTATAGAGAGCTCATGTCAACTCTTCTGTTGTCCTTTACTAACAGCATTTTCCTATTATATTTATGGGAGCCACAGCGCTTGACAGAAAAATTGCAACCTCTAATATTTTTCCCCCCTCTGGAGTGGAAATAATTTTATAGACACCTGAGAAAAAGTGCAGGAGAAGCATTCCTGCTGACCATGTAGCCTGTCCCCTTGGGCCAGACTAGGCCACAAGACTTCTCTCATCCTGCCCTTGAGCTTTGGGTCATTTGGGGCCCAACTGATGAATACCCAAAGGCTGGAGAAGTCTGCAGCCTGAGTCTGGAGAGAAAGCATGTGCAGTTATGGTTCCTGAAAGCTAGGGGAGAGTCAGCAAGGAAGACACACTGATCGAGATCTAGAGTCTCTTGGGTCACAGCCCCAAGTCTGATAAAAAACAACAACAACAACAACAACAACAACAACAACAACAAAACTGTTCTTTTTAGGCTCCTGGTTCCTAGCCAGTCATCTTCTCCTGACACATGTATGGATTTTCCTCATTCATTACCAAGCAAAATCATCACTCTGAGCTAAAAAGTCAATGGGCTATTTCAATCCCTTTTCCCCTGCTGATTGAGTCTCCCCTGTGGCACCAGGACCATTGCTTTCTGCATCTTCTCCAAATTGTGGTACTACAAGCTTCTGGATCACTTTGGCTTTCTTTCTCAACATTCCTCTGGCTATTTGAGGTCTTTTCTGGTTCCATATAAATTTTAGGATTATTTGTTTCACTTCTTTGAAAAAGACGGATGGGATTTTGATAGGGATTGCATTAAATGTGTAGATTGCTTGAGGTAGCAGAGACATTTTCACAATATTTGTTCTTCCAGTCCATGAGCTTGTAACATTTTTCCATTTCTTTGTGACTTCTTCAATTTCTTTCATGAGTACTTTATAGTTTTCTGAGTATAGACTCTTTGCCTCTTTGGTTCTTTTATTCCTAGGTATCTTATGGTTTTGGGTGCAATTGTAAATGGGATTGACTCCTTAATTTCTCTTTCTTCTGTCTTGTTGTTGGTGTAAAGAAATGCAACTGATTTCTGTGCATTGATTTTATATTCTGACACTTTGCTGAATTCTTATACAAGTTCTAGCAGATTTGGAGTGGAATCTTTTGGGTTTTCCACATATAGTATCATATCATCTGCAAAGAGGGAGAGTTTGACTTCTTCTTTGCCAATTTGGATGCCTTTAATTTCTTTTTGCTGTCTGATTGCTGAGGCTAGGACTTCTAGTACTATGTTGAATAGCAGTGGCGATAATGGACATCCCTGCCATGTTCCTGACCATAGCAGAAAAGCTTTCAATTTTTCTCCTTTGAGAATGATATTTGTGGTGGGTTTTTCATAGATGGCTTTGATAATATTGAGGTATGTGCCCTCTATCCCTACACTTTGAAGAGTTTTGATCAGGAAGGGATGCTGTACTTTGTCAAATGCTTTTTCAGCATCTGTTGAGAGTATATGGCTCTTGTACTTTCTTTTATTAATATATTGTATCACAATGATTGATTTGTAGGTGTTGAACCAAACTTGCAGCCCTGAAATAAATTCTGCTTGGTCGTGGTGAATGATCCTTTTAATGCACTGTTGGATCCTATTAGCTAGTATTTTGATGATAATTTTTGCATCTGTGTTTATCAAGGATATTGGTCTATAATTCTCTTTTTTGATGGGATCTTTGTGTGGTTTTGGGATCAAGGTGATGCTGACCTCATAAAATGAGTTTGGAAGTTTTCCTTCCATTTCTATTTTTTGGAAAAGTTTCAGGAGAATAGGCATTATTTCTTCTTTAAATGTTTGGTAGAATTCCCCCGGGAGACCGTCTAGCCCTAGGCTCTTGTGTGTTTGGAGATTTTTAATGACTGTTTCATTCTCCTTACTGGTTATGGGTCTGTTCAGGTTTTCTGTTTCTTACTGTTTCAGTTGTGGTAGTTTATATGTCTCTAGGAATGCATCCATTTCTTCCAGATTGTCAAATTTACTGGTGTATTGTTTCTCATAACATTTCTTATAATCGTTTGTATTTCTTTGGTTTTGGTTGTGATCTCTCCTCTTTCATTCACGGTTTCATTCACTTGGTTACTTTCTCTATTCTTTTTGTAAGTCTGGCCAGGGGTTTATCAATCTTATTAATTCTTTCAAAGAACAAAGGTCCTAGCTTCATTGATTTGTTCTACTGTTTTTTGTTTGTTTGTTTGTTTTTGGTTTCTATTTCATTGATTTCTGCTCTGATTTTTATGATTTATCTTCTCCTGTTGGGTTTAGGCTTTCTTTGTTGTTCTTTCTCCAGCTCCTTTAGGTGTAGGGTTAGGTTGTGTATTTGAGACCTTTCTTATTTCCTGAGAAAGGCTTGTATCACTATATTTTTTCCTCTCAGGACTGCCTTTGTTCTGTCCCACAGAGACCTGGCAGGCCAGAAAGAACTGGCATGATATATTCAGAGGACTAAATGAGAAAAACATGCAGCCAAGAATACTATATCCAGCTAGACTTTCATTGAAAATAGAAGGAGAGATTTAAAAAAAAAAAAACAAAAACGCTTCCAGGACAAACAAAAACTAAAACAATTTGTAAACCAGCTCTACAGGAAATATTGAAAGGGGTCCTCTAAGCAAAGAGAGAGCCTATAAATAATAGATCAGAAAAGAACAGGGACAATATAGAGTGATAGTCATCTTACAGGCAATACAATGGCACTTAATTCATATCTCTCAATAGATACCCTGAGTGTAAATGTGTTAAATGCCCCAATCAGAAGACACAGGGTATCAGACAGCCCTGATCCTTCTTTAACCCCATGGGACCTGAGGCCATGCTGTCCCCACGTGGTCTTCACACCAGCTTAGCCTCTGGAGTGATGTCCCTCATGGAGTAGACTTTTAGAAGTTCTGATTTTATGCTCCATTGATCCACCTTGGGCTGGCCCCTCCCCCCTGAGGTCTATTTTCCTGTCATTTTGGATTCACTTCTCCGCTGGTCCTACCTTTCAGAACATGGTTGATTTTCTGTTTCTAGAATTGCTGCTCTTCTTCTCTTTGATCTCCTGTTGGATTTGTAGGTGTTCAGAATGGTTTGATAAGCTATCTAGCTCATCTCCTGCTACCTGATGTTGACTCAGCCTGCTACTTCTCCGCCATCTTGACTCCCAACCCCTCTTCATTTGTTTCTACTAAGATATTTTTTATAACATGTCCTGTGTGTAACATTACTTTAAAATTTGAAAGTATCTGTAAAGTAAGAAAGAATGAACTATGTTATTGCAAAATTCAAAAAAGTCTTGTTCAACTTCCAAAAAAAATTTTGTTTTCTCATAGTATTTGTTGAGCTTCTTAATTCGTTCTTCATGGATTAGGAGAGATTCCCAGAACATCAGTATTAATTCATCTGTGTGGCCAAAAGTCTCCACCTCCTTTCCTAAAGTGTAAGTTTCTTGACCACTTGTTTTATGCCTCAAGAGGATTAATCTTACAAAGAATAAATGCAATATGTGAACAATTATATAACACAATTGTGAAAATGTTTCCATAAAAAATGAAATGAGAAATATTCAGATTTAGATGTACAGCTATTAGTCTAAATCAACTATTTATTTTTCACAATATTGTGATTCATATTTTTAAGAGTACTGAGATATAATTCTCTGTATTTCAGGTCATCAATTTCTTCAGAGAGTGATGAGAAGTGTCCCTTTTTCAACTCTTACTCAAATAAAACTTCTTTCGAATCCTGCTTGGATCAAAAAATATATATTTGTAAGCTCAGGCATTTTAGTTACCTAATTTTGGTATAATGCTACCTCACCATCTATAAAGAACATATTTCTCATTTTTTCAAAAGTCATAAAATTATTATCTCATAATATTTTTCAGTTATAATTTTTAGAGCAATTTTAGGTTCACGCAAATTAAGAAGAAGGTACAGAGATTTCCTCTATTACCCATGAATACACAAGTGCATGGCTGCACCTGTTATCAGCATCACTCACTAGAATGGCTTCTTACTGAAGGTCCCACCAAGGGGGATGGAAGAGTGTGAGACTGCATTTCAACCAGTCTCCTAAATTTAGCTAGAGAGCTACAAAGCTACTCTGGACACCCATGAAATCAGCCTGAATATAAGATTATACATGTTTGGCTTTCTATGAGGGATGAGGATCATCCATGGAGAGGTACAAAAGATGGAGTTGGGTTTGCACAGACAGATGTTGGAGGACAGAAGTGGGGAGAGGCAAAAGAAACCAGCCATTGGAAATCAATACCCCAGGTCAAAAGAGCCCTATGCTTGGGGACCAGTGATACCTTTGAGATGGGTGGCTTCAAGACAGGAAGGGACTGATAACAGTGTTCAAAAAAACAAAGGTGCTTAAGGGACAATTGCAGGGACCAGGTGGCCTAGGTGTGGGCACATGGACTGACCACAACTACTGCCCACCTGTGCCTGAGAGGACCCAGTGGGGATTTATGTCAGCGGTCCCTGGGGCTTGACAGCTACTGCTACCACCATAGTCACCTCCACCCCACGTCTTCGCTGCAGCTGAGAGGACCCAACTTTGTCTGGAGACCACAGTCCTGGGAGCAGCAGCCACAAGGGATGGACTTGCCCAAACTGGTATCACTCATGGTTTTTGTGTCACAGGGGTACAGAGAAAAGTGGGAGGTCTCAGGAAACCACTGAGAGCGTCTCTGCGAATGCACGCCACCTGTGGGAGGATGCAGTATTCAATGGGATTTGCAGAGGGGGAGTCTGTGCTCTGGATGATTCAGAAAGGAGCAGAGGGTGGCTTCTCCCTAAGGCAGAGGTCTGGGTGTGGACAGTTTACTTTGCTCTGACCCTCTTCAATGTCATGAAAAGTGACTAGGTAAGAAAAGCCCCCAAGAACAAAAGCCTGAAAAACCAGTTTCCATAAAGCCCTGTCCCATGATAGGGGCCAGCACAACTCCACCCACACAGGATTAACTGAAAATAAACACAGCAGAACCCTGCCCCAGAAGACAAGCTGAAAGAACAAGAGGACAACAAAATCAAGGTGCCCATAAAATTATGAAAACCCCAACACCAGGGGAAACAAGTTTATTAAGCCTTGATATTGCCTCACAGCCTGTATATTTCTGAGATAACAACTTTTTTCTCTATTTTTAATTATTTCTCATGATTCCTGCTCTTTGCTGTTCTTGTTTTGTTATTCTAATATACTTTCCATTTCAACTGGTGTTTAATTAATACAACATATTCCAGAGGCCCCTGGGTGGCTCAGTGGGTTAAGCCTCTGGCTTCGGCTCAGGTCATGATCTTAGGGTCCTGGGATCGAGCCCCATATCGGGCTCTCTGCTCAGCAGGGAGCCTGCTTCTCCCCTCTCTCTGCCTGCCTCCTCTCTGCCTACTTGTGATTTCTCTCTCTGTCAAATAAATAAATATAATTTTAAAAATACAATATATTCCATAGTAACTTTTTAACTTGAATGTATTATACATATACTTTTTTCTTTTTCTTTATATATATATATATATATATATATACATAAGCTTCAATGTAGTCCTTTTTTTCCCTATTCAATAATACCTTTATATATACACCACTTTTAATTTCTCTGTATGTCTGGGAAGTTGAGTTCTCTAACAAAGAAAACAAAATACACCCAAAAAGAACAGAAATGGACATTCCTTGCCCACACTGAGGGATTATAACCACTTCCCAACAGCCCACCTGGTTATTTATTTATTTATCCTTTTATTTGTTTGCTTGTTCTTGTTTTTGTACTTTACAAATATTACTCTTAGGGCGCATTTTGGCTGGAATTTTTTTTTCTTTTACTTTTACTTTTTCTATTTTTTTTTTTTTTTTTTTTTTGGTGGTGACATTTGTTTGCTCCAAACATTATCAGGTGCTCCTTGACTGGATAGTGGTTTATATTTTTGGCTGTACATCCCCTCAACCACAACTCAACAGAATGATGAGGAGGAAGAACACCCAACAAAGAAAAGCTCCAGAGACAATGGCCTCTCCCACAGATCTAATGGATATGGATCCAAGCAAGATGTCAGAAATAGACTTCAGTGTAGTAGTTATGAAGACAATAGTCAGGCTGGAGAAAACTGTTAATGGCAACATAGATTCATTAAGGGCGGAAGTGAGACCAGATTTGGCAGAACTTAAAAATGCTATCAATGAGATACAATTTAATCTAGATACTCTAACAGTTAGGGCAAATGAGGCCAAAGAAAGAATTTGTGATCTTGAAGACAAACTGATAGAAAAGAAAGAGGCAGAAGGAGCCTTGGAACAGAGCTTAAAATCCATGAAAACAGAATTAGAGAAATAAATGGTGCCATAAAACTTTCCAATGTCAGAATTATTGGGATCCCTGAAGGGGTGGAGAGAGAGAGAGGACTAGAAGATATATTTGACCAAACTGTAGCCAAGAGCTTCATGAATCTGGAGAATGAAACAAACAATCCTGTGCTAGAGGCAGAGAGGTTATCTCCCAAGATCAATGAGGGCAGACCAATGTCCAGGTATGTAATAGTAAAACTTGCAAATCTTAGAATGAAGTATACAATCTTAAGTGCAGTTAGGAGGAAGAGATTCCTTATGTAAAGAGGGAGGACCATCAGAATAACGTCAGACCTATTCACATCAAACTGACAAGCCAGAAAGGGCTGGCAAGACATCTTCAGGGTGCTAAATGAGAAGAATATGCAGCCAAGAATTCTTTACCTGGCAAGGCTGTCATTCAGAGCAGTTGAAGAGATAAGAAGCTTGCAGGACCTGAAGAGGCTTAAAGTATATGTGACCACTAAGCTGGCCCTGTAAGAAATATTAAGGGGAGGGGTGCGATAAAGGGAGAAGGACCCCAAGAGTGATACAGAACAGAAATAGACAGAGACAATCCATAGAAACAAGGACTTCACAGGCAACACGATGACAATAAAATCTTTTTTTTTAATTTATTTTTTATATATTTTCAGCATAACAGTATTCACTGTTTTTGTACCACACCCAGTGCTCCATGAAATCCATGCCCTCTCTAATACCCACCACCTGGTTCCCCCAACCTCCCACCCCGCACCACTTAAAAACCCCTCAGATTGTTTTTCAGAGTCCATAGTCTCTCATGGTTCACCTCCCCTTCCAATTTCCCACAAATTCCTTATCCTAGCTCTCCATGTCCACCACGCTATTTGTTATGCTCCACAAATAAGAGAAACCATATGATAATTGACTTTCTCTGCTTGACTTATTTCACTCAGCATAATCTCCTCCAGTCCCATCCATGTTGCTACAAAAGTTGGGTATTCATCCTTTCTGATGGAGGCATAATACTCCATAGTGTCTATGGACCACATCTTCGTTATCCATTCATCTGTTGAAGGGCATCTTGGTTCTTTCCACAGTTTGGCGACCGTGGCCATTGCTGCTATAAACATTGGGGTACAGATGGCCCTTCTTTTCACTACATCTGTATCTTGGGGGTAAATACTCAGTAGTGCAATTGCAGGGTGATAGGGAAGTTCTATTTTTAATTTCTTGAGGAATCTCCACACTGTTCTCCAAAGAGGCTGCACCAACTTGCATTCCCATCAACAGTGTAAGAGGGTTCCCCTTTCTCCACATCCCCTCCAACACATGTTGTTTCCTGTCTTGCTAATTTTGGCCATTCTAACTGGTGTAAGGTGGTATTTCAATGTGGTTTTAATTTGAATCTCCCTGATGGCTAGTGATGATGAACATTTTTTCATGTGTCTGATAGCCATTTGTATGTCTTCATCGGAGAAATGTCTGTTCATATCTTCTGCCCATTGTTTGTATGGAATCAGAAGAGACGCCGAATCGCTAAGGAAATGTTGAAAAACAAAAATAAAACTGGGGGCATCACGTTACCTGATTTCAAGCTTTACTACAAAGCTGTGATCACCAAGACAGCATGGTACTGGCATAAAAACAGACATATAGTCCAGTGGAACAGAGTAGAGAGCCCAGATATGGACCTTCAACTCTATGGTCAAATAATCTTCGACAAAACAGGAAAAAATATACAGTGGAAAAAAGCCAATCTCTTCAATAAATGGTGCTGGGAAAACTGGACAGCTATATGTAGAAGAATGAAACTCGACCATTCTCTTACACCGTACACAAAGATAAACTCAAAATGGATAAAAGACCTCAATGTGAGACAGGAATCCATCAGAATCCTAGAGGAGAACATAGGCAGTAGCCTCTTCGATATCAGCCACAGCAACTTCTTTCAAGATATGTCTCCAAAGGCAAAGGAAACAAAAGCCAAAATAAACTTCTGGGACTTCATCAAAATCAAAAGCTTCTGCACAGCCAAGAAAACAGTCAAGAAAACAAAGAGGCAACCCACGGAATGGGAGAAGATATTTGCAAATGACGGTACAGACAAAAGGTTGATATCCAGAATCTATAAAGATCAACACACACAAAACAGATAATCATATCAAAAATGGGCAGAAGATATGAACATGACAATAAAATCTTATCTGTCAATAATTCCTCTCAACATGAATGGCCTAAGACAATGAAGAGCTCTTTTCCTTCCAGTGTTGAGTATCCTATCTACACATATGGGTTTTTCACCATGGAGAAGGGAGAATGTAAGAGAGAAGCTTCTTAATATACACACAGAACAGTATTTATAGGGAGTTAATCAAGTATGTAGTCAGAGTAGAAAGAGGGGTGCCTGGTGCACAGTTAGTTAAGTGTCTGATCAGGTCATGACCTCAAGGTGATAAGACCAACCCTGCATCCAGCTACATGTTCAGTGCCAACTGCTAACACTCTCTCTTCCTTGCTTTCAGCCCTTATCCCCTTCTTTCAAAGAAATAAATAAATCTTAAAAATAAATACCATACACTATTGATGATAATAGCTTTGTAATACAGCTTTATGTCCAGAATTGTGAAGCCTCAGGCTTTGGTTTTTCTTTTTCAACATTATTTTGTCCATTTGGGGTCTTTTCTTTTTCATACACATTTTAGGATTGTTTGTTCTAGCTCTGTGAAAAATGCTGATCATATTTTGATAAGAATTGCAGTGAATCTGTAGTTGCATTGAGTAGGATAGATTTTTTTAAGAGCATTTGTTCTTGAGGAAATTGAGAGACAGGGTGGGGGACGTTTGGGGGTCGGGAGGGAAAATATGAAATAAGATGGAATCAGGAGGCAGACAAACTGTAAGAGACTCTTAATCTCATGAAACAAACTGAGGGTTGCTGGAGGGTGGGAGGTAGGGATAGGGTGGCTGGTTATGGACACTGGGGAGGGTATGTATATACTATGGTGAGAGTTTTGAAATGTGTAGGCCTAATGATTTACAGACCTGTACCCATGAGGCAAATTATATGTTAATTAAAAATATAAAAGAATATTTGTTCTTACTATCCATTAGCATGGAATGCTTTTTGATTTCTCTGTGTCTTCCTCAATTTCTTTCATGAGTGTTCTATAGTTTTCAGAATACAGATTCTTTTTTTTTTAAATTTTTTATATATTTATTTGACAGAGAGAGAAAGATCACAAATAGACAGAGAGACAGGCAAAGAGAAGGGAGAAGCAGGCCCCCTACCAAGCAGAGAGCCCAATGTGGGGCTTGATCCCAGGACCCTGAGATCATGACCGGAGCTGAAGGCCAAGGCCCAACCCACTGAGCCACCTAGGAGCCCCTAGAGTACAGATTCTTTATCTCTTTGATTAGGTTTATTCCTAATATCTTATGTTTTGTTTTTGTTGTTTTTCTAGTTGCAATTATAAGTGAGATACATTTTTTGACTTCTATTTCTTCTGTCTCATTGTTAGGATATGGCAGTACAACTGACTTCTGTGCATTGATTTTATATTCTGCGCCTTTCCTGAATTCCTGTGTGAGTTCTAGTAAATTTTTGTTGGAGTCTTTGGGTTTTCTACATAGACTATCATTGTTGTCTGTGAAGAGTGAAAGTTTGGATGCTTCTTTGCTGATCTGGATGCCTTTTATTTCTTTCTGTTGTCCGATTGCTGAGCCTAGGACCTCCAGTACTATGTTGAACAACAGCAGTGAAAGTGGACTTGTCTGTTGTGTTCCTGAACCTCTTATACTGTTGGTGGGAATGCAGTCTGGTGCAGACACTCTGGAAAACAGTATGGAGATTCCTCAAAAAGTAAAAAATATGGCTAACTTATGATCCAGCAATTG
The DNA here is from genome assembly GCF_030435805.1 of Mustela lutreola. Classification (NCBI taxonomy): domain Eukaryota; kingdom Metazoa; phylum Chordata; class Mammalia; order Carnivora; family Mustelidae; genus Mustela; species Mustela lutreola. The sequence goes on from NC_081297.1 coordinate 97,041,231, forward strand.
CATTACTAGGTATTTACCCCAAAGATACAGATGTAAGGAAAAGAACAGTCACAGACACCTAAATGTTCACAGAAACAATGTCCACAATGGCCAAACTATGGAAAGAACCCAGATGTCATCAAGTGATGAATTGATAAAGAAGATGTGGTATATATACAATGGAATATTACTCAAACATCAAAAAGAATGAAATCTTGCCATTTGCAATGATGTGTATGGTACTAGATGGTATAATGCCAAGCAAAATAAATAAGCCAGAAAAAGACAAATACCATATTGTTTCACTCATATGTTGAATTTAAAAACAAAACAGATGAACATAGGGAAGGGAAGGAAACTTTCTGAGAATATACATTAGGTGTTGAACAATATGAGCTTGTTATTCTAGATCCCAGAGTTAAAAAGTACTCACTTCAGTACTAAATTCAGAGAAAGATTAAATCGTTTCATAATTTACTGTGGTTATACCAGAGCAGGACAGGTATTCTTTGCAGGCACTCAGTTCCAAAGAAAATGCAGAAAGGACAAAGTTGTATCTGTCTGATCTCCTGTACCCAATTTATTAAATGGAAAATTTTATTTTCTAATAATTAATGAGTGTAAGATTAAGGATAAAATAAGATGTTAGCATTTAAAATATGTTTTTCTGCCCTTAATTGCAACGACAGGTTCTTTGCAGACCCTCCTAAAGCAATATGTAAATATCTATCTTTTGTCCCCTCAAATACGCTGGATTGAATAAGAATAATAGTGCAATCTGAGAGGTGATGAAAAGTAATTTTCACACATAAAACAAAACAAAACAAAACAACAAAAAATAAAAAAGATAAAAATCACAAGGGCAATCAATGTGATAATACCAAAAGTTAGGACATGTATTAGGATGTTACAAGGTGAGAGAAACAAAGAGCAGATTATTAGAAGAAATAATGGCTGACGCTATTTCAATTATGTTGAAAAACACCAAGTTAAATTCAAGAAGCCCAGCAAAACCAAATTAGATAACAAAAACAAAAACAAAACTAGATCACATGTGGGCACATTGTAGTCATACTTCTGAAACAGATAAAAAATATATTAAAAGCAATGAGAGAATAACAACTCCTTATATACCTAGAACTTCATTCAAATTAATGAAATTTGGGAGATAATAGAATATTTATCTCAAGTAAAAAACTCTGCCAACCAAGAATTTGATTTCATTAATAGTCTTCCAGAATGCTGGTAAATTAAAACATTTTCCAATGACTACTCAAAACATTCCAAAAAAAAAAAAAAAAGGGGAAGAAATGTGAGTAAAACTTTGAAATTCACCCTGTGAGGCCAGCATTACCTTAATAACAGAATGAGACATAGACCCTACTGTTAAAGAGGACGATAAGCCAATACGCAGAATGAACATGGATGCAAATATTCTCAAGAACATACTAGCAAATCAAATCCAACAATAATTAAAATAATCTGGTGGGATTTAATTTTTGGCAACAAGATTGGTTCAATATTCACAAAGCAAACGATGTCATACACTACATTTAAAAAATAGGTTAGGAAAATTTGATCATTTCAATAGATGTAGAAAAGGCATATGACATTATGCAGCAATCAATCATGATTAAAAATCCCTCATTAATACAGGGATAGAGAGAACATACTTCAAAGTAATGCAAATCACATATGAACCATGAACAGCTAATTTCATCCTCAATGGGGAGAAACTGAGAACTTTTCTTCCACATTCAGTAACAGATAGGGATGTCCACTGGCATCATTGTTATTTAGCATAGTACTGGTGGTCCTGGCCTCAGCAGTCAGACAACACAAAGAAATAAAAGGGATCCACATCAGCGGGGAAGCTGCCAAACGTTCACCATTTGCAGATGACACGATTCTATATACAGAAAACCCAAAAGACTGCAACAAAAATTGCTAGAACTGATGCAGTAATTCAGTAGAGTCACAAATTATAAAATCAATGTACAGAAATCTGTTCCATTTCTATACTCCAGTAATGAAACAGCAAAAAGGGAAATCAAGGAATCAATCACATTTTTAACTGCACCAAAATCATGAGTTACCAAGGAATAAAACTAACCAAAGAGGTGAAAGTTCCATACATGGAAAACTATAAAATACTAATGAAAGAAATTGAAGAAGACACAAAGAATCTAAAAACATCCATCCTCATGGATCGGAAGAACAAACTTTACTAAAATGTCTATAGTACCCAAAGAAATCTCCATACTTAATGCAATCCTTATAAAAATAGCAACAACCTTTTTCACAGAGTTAGAAAAAACAATCCTAAAATTTGTTTGGTTCCCAAAAGACATACAATGGCCAAAAAAACCTTAAAAGAAAAAGCAAAGCAGGAGGCATTCCTATTACTTACTTCAGGTTGTATTAAAAAGCTGTATTCAAAAGGCATCCGCACAGCAAAGGAAACAATCAATAAAACTAAAACACAGTCTATGAAATGGGAGAAGATATTTTCAAATGACATCTCTGTTAAGGCAATAGCATCCAAAATATGTAAAGAAATTATTAAACTCAACACCCAGAAAACAAATAATCCATGTAAAAAATGGGTAGAAGACATGAAGAGACGTTTTTCCAAAGATGATTTCCTGATGACTAACAGACACAGGAAAAGATGCTAAACATCATTCATCATCAAGGAGATACAAATCAAAAGTACACTGAGACATGACCTCACACCTCTTAGAATAGCTAAAATCAACAACACAGGAAACAACAGGTGCTAGAGAGGAAGCAGGGAAGGGGAGCCCTCCCACAATGTTGGTGGGAATGGGAACTGGTGTGGCCACTCTGAAATATAGTACTGAGGTTCTTCAGAAAGTTAAAAATAGAACTACCCTATATACCAGCCACTGGACTAATTGATATTTACCCAAAGGATACAGAAATACATATTTGAATGTATTGACACAACCAGTGTTTATAGCAGCATTATCCACAACAAAAAAATTATGGAAAGAGCACAAATGTCCATCAACTGAAGAATGTATAAAGACAAGGGTTTACATATCTACTGTGAAATATTACTCAGCCATCCAAAAAGAGTGAAATGTTGACTTTGCAACAACTTGGATAGAGCTAGAGAGTATTAAGGTAAGCAAAAAAGGTCAGTAAGAGAAAGACAAATACCATATGATTTCACTTGTATGCAGGATTTTAAGAAAGAAAATGATTGCACGGAGGGGAAAAAAAGCAGAGGCAACCCATCTGAGGGGTATTGGAGGGTAGAGGGACTGGTGAAGAGTTAAAGAGGTGATGGGTATTAAGGAGTGCACTTGTCATGGTGACCACTAGGTGTTTTATGTTGTGATTATTCACTAAATTCTACACCTGAAATGGGAAAAAAAAGTATAAATGATAAAACCAAACAAACAAGCCAATGACAAGATTTCTTTTTTTTTCATTTCTGAATAATAGCCTACTGCATGTATGTCACATTGTCTATATTTATCCTTCTGTTGTAGACACTTAGGGTGATTCTCTACTGTAGCTATTATGAAAAATGCTCTAATGAACATGGGACTAGAGATCTTTCTTTCAGATAGTGGTGTCCTTTCCTTTGGATATATGCTGCGTACCTTGGAGATACTGTGGGTTTGGTTCCAGACCAGTGCAATAAAGCCAAATGTCACAATAACTCAGTCATATGGATTTTTGGTTTCCCAGTGCATGAAAAAGTTATGTTTACACTATAATGTATTCTATACAGTGTGTGGGATCATTATGTCTAAGAAAATAAAGTACATGTTTTATATAAAAAATATGTTCTTGCTGAAAATGCTAGTCACCACCTGAGTTTTGAGCAAGTTGTAATCACAAGTCACAGATCACAATAACAAGTTTAGTAATAATGGGAAAGTTACAAAGATATGAGAATTACCAAAATGTGACACAGACACATGAAGTAAGAAAGTGCTGTTGGAAAAACAGTGGCAATACACTTGATCCACACAGAGTTACCACAACCCTCTGATGTGTAAAACATATATTATCCACTAAGTACAATAAGCAAAAGGCAATAAAAGGGGGTATGTCATCCCCAGAAGTGGAATTTCTGGGTATGACACTTCTGTTTTTAAGTTCTTTAGGAATGATAGGTACACATTAACCTAATTCATGATACAACAGGAGGAATGATGAAAAGAATTGCATTTGATGCAAACTAGATAACATGAAGTTTTTTCTTTTTTTTTTTTTTTAAAGATTTTATCGATTTATTTGAGAAAGAGCACAAAAGAGAGAGCAGAATCAGGAAAAGGGCAGAGTGAGAAGCAGGTTCCCTGCTGAGCAGGAAGCCAACATGGAGCTCAATCCTAGGACCTTGAGATCAAGATCTGACCCAAAGGCAGATCTTAACCTACTGAGACACACAGGTGCCCCTTATTTCCTTTGGAATTCATAGTCATATATCTGTGTTTTAAAAGTCTACATTTTCTGCTGTCTTACTTTTTGGTTAAGAGCAATGCTTAAAACTTAGCTTTGTTTCCCCCATGTTCTTAGAATTTTTTTTTTTGTCATTTATTGACAAATGTCCCTTTTAAAAAAGAGATATCTGGTTATGATTGAAGGATGAATCAATGAATAATGTCATGAGTGGTTACTTACTATTGTAACCTCTACCATGGTGATATAGTTGAATATTGTCTCATGTTTGAACCTTCCCAGAGATATTAATTTTTATCACGTGAAATTTAAATAATTATTTACAAATAATAAAATTGAAGGTAGGAATCTAAAGAACTAGGGCTGAGAAATTGAGAACAGTTGGGAATTAATAATAGCAACAGTTACCATGACGTTGAAAATGTAGTAGTTACTCAAAATAGTTGGAGATAAATATCAGTAATTTCCTACTCTAATGGGATTATGTTTTCAGATTTTTCCCATTATAATAGAAATAGCATAAGGAGAGCATAAGGAAAAGAAGCATGTTATGCCAAGACTTAGCAATGTGTAAAAATAGAACTGACACATCAAAGATACTCTTCAAAGACCTGCATTTTCAGGTCTCGGCACTTGTGACTGAGAAAGAAGCAAGTTAACAGCTTGGGTGGTCAAGCCTCTGACCCCAATATCTTGTGAAACATAAACATTTCTCAGAGTCATGTCGCAATTAACTGACACACCACAAACTGAAATTCTCGGACATTCTGGAGGTGTGTGATGAGATAAAGTATCTTCAAAATAGCCCAAATGTAAGGGTTTCCTGTTCAAATTTTAAGCGACATGTTGATGATAAATCTACTTTTTCCACTATTCTTCACTCTGAGCGCTCACAGGGCTGGCAGTCTGTGAAGACCACAGATACTGTGGATACAAGATACAAGAGTAACTTGGTCTCCCCCTGGAAGATGCCCGACTCTGGCCAACAGAAGGTAAGTGTCACTCCTCTGCTGTCTCTCTCCTAGCCACCTCACTTAGTGGGAGATACAGATACTGGATGGATACAACTAATACACAACAAAATCACAGAGAACACTGGTTAACTCTATTACAACAACTCAGGGTCACAGATAGGAAGAAATATGATATATGTCAGAGAATATCTTAAAATATTCATATTCTTGCCTGTGGAGAAGTAGTCAAATGTATACACACGCAGATGATAAGGGTTAAAATCCATATAATTTCACGTGAAATCTCATAAGCATCAATGCATGACAAGGAATGGTTAATTTGGATTTGTCATCAACATAGAAATAATTTCATATATTACTTGATATTTAGCCCAGCCTTTAAAAATACATTCTTGAAATAAAATCGTGCAATCATGAAGGTCAAATATACTTCTTCATATACTTTCTTAAATAAAACTATTTAATGTTTCTTAATATCAGGAGGAGGTAAATTTCCTAATTTACTAATTAAGCTTACCTATAAATAATGACAAGATTCCAAAAAATATGAACAAAGCATTGCAAAAGTTTTTACCACACTGATGAAGACAGCCCTATGAATCATTGTACATAGTATGATATGAATCAGAAACAACAATATAGCAATTGGGTTAAAAATAGGAATAAAATAACTAACATATTATTAAGAGTTTATAAAAGCCTGCTTGAATCCTAAGTGTTTTACATGTATTAGAACTTACATATTTTTAATCTCAATGATAGATTAGTAAATTAGGTAGGTAGACATGAAGTAACTTAAAAGATCACACATTGTAACTTTGAGAACCAGAAGGGATTCTAGAGCTCACTGACTGCAGAGCTAATTATGTGAATTATTAGATTACGTTTATTTGAGTTATAACAATTGCTTGCACAATAAAGCTACCTTCACTCCTTTGACAGCCATAGATTGTTTCTGAGTTCATACCATTCTTCCATAAATGATCTCTACTTTTGTTTACCATTTTATACTTGCATATGTTGGCCATTATCAATTACCCTTTTCTGGTGTCAAATAAGGATTTTTAGAAATTTTTTCTGTTATTGTCTGCTTTTGGTTTTCAGCAGTATTGTTTAGGTTTTGGATAAGGTTAGTGTGTCATGTAGTATTTTTCACCATATACAGTATTTCTTTAAAATTTAATTTCCAGGATTCTACAATCATTCAAAATGTAAGGTGATTTAATAAGACCTCATCCCCTTTTACTAAGTATACATAAGTCACCAAATAGAAGTAATTTACTGCAGGAAGTTCCTGTATATGCTAACACCACTGTTCCCCCAACTTCAGAACAATCTTTAACCTTTCATGGATTTTAAAAATTGTCATAAAAATTTGTCTTATTATTTCCTAATAACAGCATTTTAGTTTTAACCCTGTTATTCCTACAGTGTGTCTATGGAATCTGACATTAAGCTACTAAGAACATCATTCTTTAAATGTTTCTTTTTTTTTTCCTTCTATTTATTTTCAGCATAACAGTATTCATTATTTTTGCACCACACCCAGTGCTCCATGCAATCCATGCCCTCTATAATACCCACCACCTGGTTCCCCCAACCTCCCACCCCCCCGCCACTTCAAACCCCTCAGACTGTTTTTCAGAGTCCATAGTCTCTCATGGTTCACCTCATGTTTCTTTATTCTTCACTAATTTGTTGCTTTTTGGGCCTCAATCAATAACATTGCATCAAACATAAAATACCACTTTAAGAATCACTTATTCTCTGATGAAACACTTATTTCAAGCTCTGAAGAAATCAGAACCAGAATTTTACATCATTCAGCTACAAAGGAGTGTTACCACTTACCTCACACTCCACCCAGTGTGACTCTAGCAGGGCTCTTGTCATTACCTACACCGTTTGCTGACTATATAAGTCCAGTTTCCATACAGCACAGGCCCTGAGATCTCTCAGTGCTGAAATGAATAACCAGAGAGAAAACCTTCAGAACCAAATCTGTTTAAGAACTCAAGAAGACAACTGTCGAAAGGTAAGGCTCTAATTCAGTAACTGATTCTAAAAGCTCTAATTCAGTAACTGAGCAGGAAATCATCTGTGCAGAACTAAATCTTCAAAATGTGTCTGAAGACCTGCAAGGGAATGACAAGAACTACCACTGCAAAAATAAAGCACACAGTAAGGCACACAGGACAACTGTTCTAGGATGTGAACTTGGGGTACAATGTGTGGGAAAGAGTAGAGAATAATTCCATATATTTTTCATTTGTGAGGATCATGATGAACTTGAAGCTGGAATAAGGTATCGTTTTTGAGATATGAGGACTAATTCACTCCAGCATTGTTGTAATTCATAGTCCGTGACCAAATAGCTCATGGAGCATGATGCTTACTATCAGTTAAGTGGTATATTGTGAGGAAGATTACAATGGTAGATATGGGTTTGTGGTCCATGTTTATACCTATGATTCTCTGTGCATCTTTGGTTCTCTTGTATGTAAACTGTCTAAACTTTAGTCTTCATCCATCCATCCTTCCTCACTGTTTCATTTCTCTCCCCACATACTTGCCATCATCTCTAGAGAAGCTCATTGCTGGGGTTTTGGGACTCTCCTGCCTTGTTTTGACCTATATTGTAGCAAGAATGATAAGTTCTCTTTCCTGTGAGTAAATCTTTGAATGATTATGAGAAATCTTTTCTTTTCTTTTTTTTTTTTTTTTTAAAGATTTTATTTATTTAACAGACAGAGATCACAAGTAGGCAGAGGCAGGCAGAGAGAGAGGAGGAAGCAGGCTCCCTGCTGAGCAGAGAGCCTGATATGGGGCTCCATCCCAGGAGCCTGGGATCATGACCTGAGCCAAAGGCAGAGGCTTTAACCCACTGAGCCACCAGGCGCCCCGAGGAATCTTTTCATTTTAATGATCATCAGTGCCTCTAAGCATTTAAAGTATGAGGGGGTGGAACTATCCTTTCCACGTATGCATTTAGACTAAATGTGGAATGCTTATTCTGAACTTCTCAAAAGTATAAATAACAATGATTGTAGAAAATATACATATATACATAATTGAAAAATACAAGTTAATTCTTGAGACTGGCTAAACGAAATACTCTAAGAAATGTCGATGTTTGGTTGTTTAAGGCTTTGGATTGATTTACACTGAAATCTTAATGATATTGTTAATTTTAGTAAATCAATTTTATTCCAGAATATTCTAATCTTAAAAAGTACACCAAGTTTCAAACAGAAAAACTAGAATTATTACAATGATTAATTTTTATTTTTAGGTATTAGAACACCACAGCAGGACAATTCGTACCCAGTTACAAGAATCCAGAAATGTATGTAATGATTTTCATAGTTCTGATAGTAGTACAGTTTATATTTTGTTTCCATCTAGGTTGTACAAAATCATCATAGAGTTTGATGAAATATATATTATAAAATATATATTTTTTATATATATTTTAAATATATATATATTATATATATTTTAAAATATATATTATAAAATGCAGAAAATAGATGAAAATAAGTAATGATTGTAAGAGCTTATTCCTTCTTATGCAGCAATATGAATAAATCCTCATTTAAAATTACCATATCCATTGGGGACCTGGGTGGCTCAATTGGTTAAGCACTTGCCTTTGGCTCAGGTCATGATCTGGAGTCCCGGAATCTAGTTCCACATTGGGCCCCCAGTTCCACAGTGAGTCGGCTTCTCCCTCTATCCTTCTCCTCTCTCATGCTCCCCCTCACTGTCTCTTTCTCAAATAAATAAAGAAAAAATATATTTTAAATTATCATACTCATTATTGCCAATTGCTTCAAATTTCCTCCTGCTATGACATAATAAGAGATAAATCATTATATAACTCCAAAAAAGTGGTTTTGTTCAGTGACTCAAAAGACATGTAGACTTTTTTGTGTGTTTGCCTTTTATGGGCACATAAATTAAGGGAGGGAAGCCTGACTCTTTGGGAGTGTGTGTGTGTTTTATTTTTGCCACCTGTGAAGGAGGGTGCATGGATATGTCATATATATGTGTATATATATATATATATAGATATATATATATACACACACACACACATACATATGTATATATATGAATGTGTGTATACATATGCAAGTTGTAAATTTGCAATTTTTAAAATTTGAAACTTTTTGGATAATATTTCATAATCTTTCTTTAGCTGATCCATGTGGTCATTGTCCAAAAGAGTGGATTACATATTCCAAAAATTGCTATTACATTAGCACTGTAAGAAAACCATGGAATGAGAGTCGGTTGTCCTGTGCTTCTAAGAACTCTACCCTGCTCTCCATAGAGGATGAAGAGGAAATGGTGAGGTTTCACATGTTTGCAGCTTTTATTAAAAGCTTATCATTTAATATTACATTTGTAGATCTCATCCTTATAGTCATACATATTTCTTGTTTATTTAAAGTCTGTTACTATTCCATAGTTTGACTCTGTGATATTTTACTATTTTTATACCTTTAATGTATATTTAATAATTTCTAGTTCTTGCTTTTCTTAGAAAGCCATACTTCTATAAATGCTCTTTTGCCTGAAATAACCTTATATATTTTTTACCACACATCAAGAAAACTATATGACTGGGGCACCAGGGTGGCTCAGTGGGTTAAGCCTCTGCCTTCAGCTCATGTCATGATCTCAGGGTCCTGGGATCAGCCCTGCATCGGGTTCTCTGCTGGGCAGGGAGCCTGCTTCCTCTTTCCTCTCTGCCTGCCTCTCTGCCTATTTGTGATTTCTTTTTCTGTCAAATAAATAAATAAATCTTAAAATAAAAAAGAAAACTACATGATTGTGCATATTCATCACAAAACAGTCAGAACGTAAATACAAATCAGCTCATGAGCGAGAAGTAGAGCCTCTATTTGTCCTGCCAATGTTAATACTGTGAAATATCCTTACTTAGTTTTGGAGTTTATATCGTTGGACTCATGCAGTATGCATTATTATATGTGTCTCCTTTTGCTTTCATATGATATTTGTAATTGGTCTATATTACTAGATTTGTCTATAGTTTGTGAATTTGTAGTGTTGCTGTCTTATATGAATAGGACATTTTAAAAGTTTCTCAGAAACTTGCATCTTTTTTACTGTGTGGTTATTATGAATAATTATTTTATGGGGCACCTGGGTGGCTCAGTGGATTAAGCCTCTCTGCCTTCAGCTCAGGTCATGATCTCAGGGTCCTGGGATCAAGCCCCACATCAGGCTCTCTGCTCAGAGAGCCTGCTCCCCTCCCCACTCCCTGCCTACTTGTGATCTCTTTCTCTGTCAAATAAATAATTAATAATAATAATTTTATTAAAAAAATAATTATTTTATAAAAGGCTTTTTCTATGTGTTTTCTATGTATTGTATTTATGATAACTATTATACATAACTACATAATATATAGTATATTTACGAAATGTAAATAATACATTTGTCGAAAAAACAATGCATAAATTGAACATTATAATTATGTTTACATATGATTATTATACATTTTCTTCTAAGCATTAGTATGAAAATGCCCAGTCATAGATATGTGTATCTTTCAATATATTACATTATCCCTGCATTTATCTAATGTACTGTGTAAATATATTGTACAAAATTGTCCATTGATCCAAAGTTCTGAGGAAAATTATGACAAAATGTTCTGCTGGTTATAGAACAGTATCATTTTCCTGGGCTGTGAGTTATTAGGATATTCTCTTTGGTGAGAAGGACTCGTGTGTCCCTTGCTTATTTCTCCTAGATGGTGTTTTTCTTTTGTCTTCTTGGAAGTCCTTACCATGTTTTAAATATGAGCTCTTTTTTGAGTTTACAAGATGGAAATCACTGTGTATGGCATTTTTACTCTCCTATTGGAGTCCTTTAATGATCAGAATTTTAATATTACGATGGTTCCATATGTCATTTGAGTGTTATTGATTATTTTGAACCTATTTTAGAACTTTGTCAAAGTTCATAAACATTTTTCCATATTACTTCTATCTTTTTTCTTTATTTATTAATTTCTCACTTTAATTAGAGTTTCTGATGCAATTGGAATTTATTTTTGGTGATGTTGTATTTGCGATGCAGTGAGATAAATGTGAAAGTTATAGTTTTCTAAATTATGAACCTGATGGAGCATAATGTAAAGCAAAGTCGATCTTTTCTTCATAAATAACTTTATACATATATAGTCATATACATGTCCCCACATGTTCTAATCAGCTTTATATAAACAATGTAGATAGCATATATCTTTATATAGATAATTATAAACACATATATCAGTCTACACATTCTGTCACAACCCACTGCACTTAGTAAAATGTAGAGCCTTCCCTTCCCTGATGTCCCTTTACTGTGTCTCATTTCTACTTTGTTTTAAATGTTTCTCTACTGATGTTGAGAATTAAATGAATGTTATAATTTTGCTTCAACTGATGATTTTCATTCAAATATCAAATAATTTAGACACTAGAGTTGAGGCGAAATCCCTTAGACCTAATGATAGTTTTATACTTTTTTTTTTTTTTTCCTTTCTTCCTGATGATTCTTGGAAGATTCCTTCTGTTACCATTTAATTTCTGTTTGGATAATTCCTTTCAGCAGTTCTTGCAGACTGTGTGTAGTGGTGACACTTTTCTTAGTTTTCCTTTATCTCAGAATGTCTTGATGTCCCCTGCATTCCTGAGTGATGTGTCCCTTGAATAGTCTGTGGTTGATTGAAATAATGCACTTAGTGTCTACATTTTTTGTTTATTTGTTTGTGTGGGTCTTTCTAACATATCTTTTTTTCTATTATGCTCATTAGAGAAAAAAAAAAAAACATTTTGGGGACTTTTGTCTGTGCACTTTGGTGTCTGTGGTTTGCTCACCACTCTGGGATATGTGAGGCAAAGAGAAATTCCAGGGCGCTCACCGCCATATCATTCCTTGGGGTTAGAGGGCGCAGTTCTGTCTGCTTTCTCATAAACTCTTGAATGTTATATTGTTTTGTGTATAATATCTAGGCGTTTTAGCTGTATTTGGTGGAGGATGTAGGGAACAGTAGCATATCCTCTCTTTTGCTGGAATAGGAATTCTGATATGTAGTAGTTCTAATGTGAATGTTCCCTAAGACTGATAGTGTCGAGCAACTTTCTCTGTATTTATTTGCCATCAATAAATGCTTTTTGGTGAAGTATCTTGAAATATTTTTGTTATATTTTTAGTTTTTGTTATTGTATTTTGAGAATTCTTTCTGTATCCTGGCAGCAAGTATTTTATTAGATGTGTTATTTGTAAATATTTCCTCTCGGTCTATGACTGGTCTTTCCTTTCTCTTCAAAGCACAGACATTATCTTAAGGAACTATACTTCATCACTTTGTTCTTTTATGGATCATGTTTTGTTTCTCTCTAAGAAATCACTGCCCAACTTTAGGTCAGATGTTTTTCCTAATACATCTTCTTGAAATTTTATCATTTGCGCTAACAGATGATCATTTTTTAAAATTTTTTATTTTTTATAAACATATATTTTTATCCTCAGGGGTACAGGTCTGTGAATCACCAGGTTTACACACTTCACAGCACTCACCAAAGCACATACCTTCCCCAATGTCCATAATCCCACCCCCTTCTCCCAAACTCCCTCCCCCCAGTAACCCTCAGTTTGTTTTGTGAGATTAAGAGTCACTTATGGTTTGTCTCCCTCCCAATCCCATCTTGTTTCATTTATTCTTCTCCTACCCACTTAAGCCCCCATGTTGCATCACCACTTCCTCATATCAGGGAGATCATATGATAGTTGTCTTTCTCTGCTTGACTTATTTGCTAAGCATGATACGCTCTAGATCCAATCAAAAAATGGGCAGAGGACATGTACAGACATTTCTGCAAAGAAGACATCCAGATGGCCAATAGACACATGAAAAAGTGCTCCATATCACTCGGCATCAGGGAAATACAAATCAAAACCACAATGAGATATCATCTCACACCAGTCAGAATGGCTAAAATAAACAAGTCAGGAAATGACAGATGCTGGTGAGGATGCGGAGAAAGGGGAACCCTCCTACACTGTTGGTGGGAATGCAAGCTGGTGCAGCCACTCTGGAAAACAGCATGGAGGTTCCTCAAAATCTTGAAAATAGAACTGCCCTATGACCCAGCAATTGCACTATTGGGTATTTACCCTAAAGATACAAACGTAGTGATCCAAAGGGGCATGTGCACCCGAATGTTTATAGCAGCAATGTCCACAATAGCCAAACTATGGAAAGAACCTAGATGTCCATCAACAGATGAATGGATCAAGAAGAGGTGGTATATATACACAATGGAATACTATGCAGCCATCAAAAGAAATGAAATCTTGCCATTTATTGTAACACTACGCTTTCTCCATGGAATGATTTTTCATCATTGCTGTAATTTGTATTCCATAAATGTGTGGGTATAACTTTGCACTTCCTTCTCGGTTTCTTTGATGTTGTATATACTTTTGTCAAACCGTACTTTAAAAATTGTCCTTTTATAAACAGTGGCTTTTACAATCAGTACTTTTTCAGAGTTATCATATCTATTCTAGATCTTTTCATGGATCTTTCCTTTTTATTTCCAGCAGCCTAATTTTTTTTAATTAAAAATGAAAATTAGTTTTATCTTCTGCATCAGAGAAATCACATCCTTTGACCTTCTTTACTCTGCTAATGTGACAGATTAAGTTAAAGGAATTGAAAATGTAAATACAACTTGGTATTGCTTCAATAAATCTACTTGTCTTGTAGTTTATTAATTTTATATATTATCAGAATTAGCTTAGATTGCCACTCACATGTAATTTCCTTTTTTTAGTATTCCAAGAAAATGCACACAACACATATTTTATTAGACCCGTTTCTCTACCTTGTAAGATTTTCTTTTTGGTTTCTCTACCTTGTAAGATTTTCTTTTTGGTTTTTAATTGATATTTCATCTTTCTTTCCTCATAAACATCTGAATATTCTTTAACTGAGTTTGAATAGTTTTCTACATTAGAGATTAAATTATATTAGAGGTTAAGACATTTCTGATATAATTATTTCCTTTTATTTTGGTTTTCACAAGTTGTATTTGGTAGGATGTTTTTAATTTTATGTCTAACTTTAAACATATTTGCATATTTTCATGGTAGCCTGTTATGTTAATTTTATTGTGGTGTAATGTACATACAGATGGTTGCACATGTGATACATACCAACAGCTGGCTGAATTTTCAAGTGTCACCATCATATGAGGGATAAAATGAATATTACCAGCACTATAAAATGCCCCTTTCATGTTTTCACGACCATTTACAAACATTTACATAAGTAGAAAGATACAGTATGCATATTTTATTTTTGGCATTTGCAGGGGAAGCTAAACTTGTGCGTTTCATCCATATAGTTGCATGAAGTTTTAAATCCTCCAAACTCCTTGCTGCTCCATTGTCTAGTTCTACTTTAGTGCATTCATCTATGCTCTTGCTAATGCTCTTGTATATTTAGGTATTGATCCACTTGGGCTGCCATGGGTTACTCTACTATTTGTACTTCAGAATCAACTTTCAACTTAGTATATGTTTATCATTTCTTTCTTGTCTAGCTTTAATAGGTTCTTCTCTGTACAGCACCTTGAGAGGGAAACTACTTAGATCATGCATTTTTTTAAATTTATTTTTTATTTATTTTCAGCATAACAGTATTCATTATTTTTGCACTACACCCAGTGCTCCATGCAATCCGTGCCCTCCATAATACCCACCACCTGGTACCCCAACCTCCCACCTCCCCCCTGCTACTTCAAACCCCTCAGATTGTTTTTGAGTCCATAGTCTCTCATGGTTCACCTCCCCTTCCAATTTCCCCCAACTTCCTTCTCCTCTCTAACTCCCCATGTCCTCCATGCTATTTGTTATGCTCGACAAATAAGTGAAACCATATGATAATTGACTCTCTCTGCTTGACTTATTTCACTCATTTTATAACATTCTTCCTTTTGGGTATAAGTCACAGAGCTATGAATTATCTCTAAACACCACTTTAGTTCCACCTTAAAACTTTTGATATATTCTCAGTTTTATATCATACAGGTATGATGGATCACTGAGCTATGGTGGGCAGGTGGGGAAGCATGGGAGCAGTTCTGGCTAAGAAAACTACAGATGTGCTTCTTTTCACATGAATCTCTAGGAGTTTTTCAATAATGGATTTTTCATAAAATATTATTAACCTTTGATAAATTATCAGAACACTGACATTGTTGTCTTTGTAAGTTTTTCCTATTCATTTACTCCTACTAAGATATTTTTATATCATGTTCAGTGTACAACACTATATTAAAATGCGAAAGTTTCTATAGAATCTATAGAAAAAATAACTGGTTATTAAAAATTCAAATAAGAACTTTTATTTGACTTCTAAAACAATTGTTTTCTCATAGTGTTTTTTTGGCTTCCTCATTCATTCTTCATGGATTAGTAGAATTTCCCAGAATATCAATATTAATCCATCTCTGTGTCCAAAAGCCTCTGCCTTCTTTCCTAAACTGTAAGTTTCTTGACAACTTTTGTATTTTATGCCTTAAGAGGACTAATCTTACAAAGAATAAGTACAGTATGTGAACAACTCTATAACACAATTGTTAAAGTGTTTCCATTGCAGAATAATATGGGAAATTCTCAGATTCAGATATACAACTATTATTTTACATAACCTGTTTATTCTTCAAAATATTGTGATTTATATTTTTTAAGATTTATATTTTTAAGATATTTATATTTATATTTTTTACAATTTTCTGTATTTCAGGTCATTAGTGTTTTCAGCAAGTGACAAGAATTGTCCATTTTTTGACTTTGACTCAAACATGGGATCTTTTGAAGACTGTTTATATCTAAAAATATATGTTTGTAAGCATTAGGCATTTCAGTTACCTAATTTTGGAATAACGCTATCTCACCATCTATAAAAAAAGATATTTCTCATTTCTTCAAAAGGCATGCAATTTTCCCAGATATTTTTCAGATACTCTTTTTAGAACAATTTTAGTTCACAACAAAATTGAGAAGAAGGTACATAGCCATCCTCCACCATCCCTGCATGCAAACATGTGTGGCCTTGCCCGTTATCAGCATGATTCACTAGAATGGTTCATTTCTTAGCCAAGAGGAACCTGCAGTTTGCATCATAATCATGCAAAGCCCAAAGTGCACCTGAGGTTTCCCCCTTGGTGTCAAAAAACTGTTTTTTCATCTTAATTTTATTAATGTAAAAATATATATACTCAGGTACATATTATACATTTCTTAAGCTTTTGTTATTTGTTAAATAATAAAGTACAAATTATTGCATCGTTATTGTGAAGCATTGTTATTGTGAAGTCTTCAATAAGGTCATCAATCCACTCATATTTCCAAGTGAATTGATTTATCCTGCAAATAAAGGTTGCAAATAAGCGGCTGCAAATAAGGGTTGACGACCCTGGGTGGCAAGATTACACATGAAATTGACTCAGGAACAGAAACCAGAGGAAGACTGGTGTAAACATTACTATCCAATTTGTAAGGGAAAGCTTACTAGAAAGAAAGGCTACTAAAATAAAGAAAATCATAAAGAATTTCTTAGGGTTAGAGGACAGTACACAAGAGAGAGATCACTGGGAAGCCACATCTCCTCTCTGGAGATGGGATTTAGATGTCATTGAGACAATATGGACACACACAGCTTCATGGCAGACATGCTCACTGCATTGACCTGGGACAGAGCAG
This sequence comes from Mustela lutreola, assembly GCF_030435805.1. Classification (NCBI taxonomy): domain Eukaryota; kingdom Metazoa; phylum Chordata; class Mammalia; order Carnivora; family Mustelidae; genus Mustela; species Mustela lutreola. The sequence continues at coordinate 97,058,420 of NC_081297.1, forward strand.
CTCCACAGTCTACAGGCTGAACTAGGTGGGGATGGATTTCAGGCTGTGACTGGCAGGCAGGAAGAACCCCTGTTAGGAAGGACAGAGCAGAGGGCAGGAAGCTTTGACTGGGACTGGCCACAAGTACCTGCTGGAGGCTGAACACTTCCTGTGTTCGTGCCGCTGGCAACAAAGCCATAGCTGCCAAATACCCTGAAAACACCATGAAACCAGGACGAAGAGCCCTTTCTCTTGCAGGGTCCCTTCACTGCCTTAATTAACAGAATTTAGCACATGTGAGCTGTCAAGGAAGAGAACTTTATAGGATCTTGCTCCATTGTCTGAGAACAGGGCACAGAGGGATGGGTAGATTTAGAGCTGAGAGTACTAAATTGTTAACAGGCACTCAGGGTTATAATGCAACAAACACAGGATTACTATATACAAGCCATTCCCATCTGCCCCACATCCTCAGAGAATGAGATAAACACTTTTCTTCTGAATCACTTTTAGTCCAGCACTATAAAAAATTACCTTCATCTTTTGGTAGAGATAGGTTTCTTCTCAATCATTAATAACCAGTGCCCTTCACTACTTTTTCTGGTGTGATGTTTTCCTTACCTGGAGTTCAGCTATTTTAGAAGACATCCTGTTTTATTAAATTCTCCAAGTCCCCTCTTCTGTTGCCCTTCCCCAAACCCAAAACTACTTTGGTCTAAAAAATAAAAATGTTAAATAATGAAGAAAAGAAGAATAAAAGTTAAAGACATTTGTGTGCGTTGAACAGCTTATTATTCCTGTAATTCAGGAATAACTTTAGTAATCTGATAATGATTCAGATATTTCTACCTTAATTCAATGACAAGAGGGAGAGAAATTGAGCTCGATTATTACTTGTAAAAAAAAATTCATACTCCATTTACATATATCTCCTTGAATATAGACACAGTTTTTGCACATTTTTAAAAAAGTTTTTTATTTGTTTATTTTACGCAGAGAAAGAGAGTTCAAGCAGGGGAAGCAGCAGTAAGAGGGAGAAGCAAGCTGCCACTGTAAGGAGAGCCAGACTGGGGGTGCAGCACTCAATCCCAGGATGCTGGAATCATGACCTGAGTGTAAGGCAGACACTTAACTGACTTAGCCATCCAATACCCCTACACATATTCTTTACACTCTCTGTACTGACATCTTATACTCCTGTTGATAAATTTTTAAATATTTAAAATCAAATTCATTTAATATGTAAATGCTAGCTATAAGGATTTGCTGACATTGTGCTCAAACAACCCAAGATTGTAATGACATGGGAAGATAAACATTTATTTCTCATTCACCAGTTTCTGTTTTGTCTGGGTTTTAGTTGGTCTAGGCTTGGCCTGCATGGAATTGGCTCCAGACTGCAACTACAGATTCAACTCAGATCTTTTGGACATATTTTATTCTTAGAAGAGGAGCTAAACTGATATACATGACATCTTTAGCAGAGATTATTGACTAGGAGAAAAATGCTTCTTAATGCCTGGACTCTGAACTCATAAGCTATCACATTCTCACTCACATTAGATTGTGAAAACAAGTCACATGGCCAAACTTATCATTGATTTTCTTCAGGGTTTACTCCTTTCAAAGTTCTCTGATGGAAGGAATGTAGTTTTATTGAACAAAAACCTAGTTTACCATAATAAGTGTAGGATTTTTTTTTCTCATCGTATTTCATGAGAGAAGCTTGTTTGTTAAAGAAAAATATTGGGAAACAAATTTTTGAAATCAAGTTGAAGTTACTATTCTTTCTCTTATTGGTCAAGAAACCCAGTCTCGGGGCGCCTGGGTGGCTCAGTGGGTTGGGCCGCTGCCTTCGGCTCGCGTCCTGATCTCAGGGTCCTGGGATCGAGTCCCGCATCGGCTCTCTGCTCAGCGGGGAGCCTGCTTCCTTCTCTCTCTCTGCCTGCCTCTCTGCCTACTTGTGATCTCTCTCTGTCAAATAAAGAAATAAATAATCTTAAAAAAAAAAAAAAGAAAGAAAGAAAGAAACCCAGTCTCCTCACCCAATGTGTTACTTTGGACATATATAATGATCTCTTTTGGAGTAGAAGACATTTTTAAAGGAATTTTCAAGGTTTGCAAGACAGTCTGTTTGGTTCCTAGATTTGGGGAATCTCCTGGAGCCTAGGGGAAGAAGACACTGAAATGACCTTTTCCTTCCAATGTTGAGTATCCCATCGACACATCTGTATTTCTTATCATGGAGAAGAAAGAAAAGTAAGAGAGAAGCTCTTTAATATTAACATTCTGATGTGGAACACCTCCCAGTTTTTTCTTAAATTAATTTTTACATCTCTATATGCTTCTAAAAAAGATGCTTAATGTCTCTACCTGTACACATAAGAAGCCATGGGAAGATTTTGGTAGAGTGAGCTTAAGTGGAGGATCCACCAAATTCACTGGAGATAAATAAACATGGAACACTCTTTTAAGGCAGTTAGTCAGGTGTGAAGTCAGAGTAGAAAGAGTCATGGTAGGGCTCAGTCAGTTAAGTAACTGACTCTTGATTTCAGGTCAGGTCACAACCTCAGGGTCATGAAATTGAGCCTATGTCCAGCTCCATGCTCAGTGTAGAGTCTGCTTAAGATTCTCTCTCCCTTGCATTCTGCCCCTAACCCCATTTCAAATGAATAAATAAATCTTAAAAAAAAAAAAAAGAGAAGACCATATGGTCTTGATGATATTAGCTTTGTAATACAGTTTCAATTGCAGAATTGTAATGCTTCAGGCTTTGTTTTTCTTTTTCAACATTATTTTGTCTTTTGGGGGGCATTTCTTATTCCATTCTAATTTTAGGATTGTTTGTTCTAGCTCTGTGAGAAATGCTGATGGTATTTTGATAGGGCTTTTACTGAATGTGTAGATTGCTTTCGGTTACATATTTATCAGTATTTGTTATTCCAATTCATGGCGATGGATTTTTTTTTTCCATTTTTCCGTGTCTTCCTCAATTTCTTTTATAACTGTTCTATAGTTGGAGTTTTTCTTTACCTCTTTGGTTTATTCCTCTGTACATTCTGCTTTTTGGTGCAATTATAAATAGGATTAATCCCTTGATTCTATTTCTTCTGCCTTACTGTTAATATATAGAATGCAACTGATTTCTGTGCATTGATATTTATCCTGTACCTTTGTTGAATTCCTGCATGAATTCTAGCAATTTTTTGGTGGAATCTTTGCACTTTCTACGTAGACTATCATATCATCTATGAAGAATGAAGGTCTGAATTCTTCTTCGCTGATTTGGATGTCTTTTAATTTTTTCCACTGTCTGATTGCTGAGGCTAGGATCTCTAGTGCTATTGAACAACAGTGGTGAGCGTGGACTCACCTGTCATGTTGCTGACCTTCTCATACTGCTGTTGAGAATGCAAACTCTGGTGTAGCAACCCTGGTAATCAGTATGGAGGTTCCTCAAACAGCTGAAAATAGAGCTACCCTATGACACAGCAGGTGCACTTCTTGGTATTTATCCAAAGGTACAAACATTTTGATTTAAGGGGACACATGCACCCCAATGTTTGTAGCAGCAATGTCCATAAGAGCCAAACTAGGGAAAGAGCCCACATGTTAATTGTCAAATGAATGGATAAAGAAGATGTCATATATATATATATATATATATATATATATATATATATATATCCCAGCAATCAAAAAGAATGAAATCTTGCCATTTGCAATGATGTGCATGGAACTAAAGAGTGTTATGCTAAGCAAAGTAAGTCAGTCATAGAAAGACAATTACCGTATGATTTCACTCATGTGCGGAATTTAAGAAACAGACGAACACCAGATGAAAACTGAGATGGAGACAAATCACAAGAAACTATAAACAGGGAGAGCCTAGAAGCCAATATGCTAATTGAAATGGAGTTCTAAAAATAAGAGACTCTTAACTATAGGGAAAAAACAGGGTTGCAGGAGGGGAGATGGATGGGAGAAAGGAACAATTGGGTGATGGGCATTAAGGAGACATTGATATAATGACCATGGGATGTTACATACAGCTGATGAATCACTAAATTCTACCACTGAGCCTTTACAAAAATGTCTCAGAGAAGTCAGAGATATAAAGATCAGTGTGGCAGTTTTCTCTGTGTCTAACTTTCTAATACTACACATTAGGTTTTGAACATTATGGGTTTCTTATTCTAGATCTCAGAGTTAAGCAGTCCTCATTTCAGTACTAATTTCAGAAGAAGACGAAGCCCTTTTATAATTTGCTGTGTTTGCAGCAGAGCAGAAAACTCAGTTTCCTGCAGGCACTCAGTTCCAAAGAAAATGCAAAAAGGACAAAGTTGGGTCTGTCCAAACTCCTGTACCCAATTGATTTAATCTGAAATTTTTATTTTCTGAAATTAATGATTGTAAAATTATGAATAAAATAGGGCTTTAATGTTTAAAAATTGTTGCTCTGCTCTTAATTACAGGCATTAGTTCTTTGTGGCTCCTCCTATGGCAACATGTAAATATCTAACTTTGTCCCCCTCAAATGCTCTGGATTGGATAGGAATAATAATGGAATCTGAGAGGGGATCAAAAATAATTTGTACAAAAGAGATCCACGTGATAAAATCAAATGTTGTGACACATGTAATTAGCATCTTACAAGGAGAGGGAAACAATTAGCAGAAGATGATTTGAAGAAATAATGGCTGAAGCTAATTCAAATTTGTTGAAAAACACCAAATTAAATTCAGGAAGCCCAGCAAACCCAAATTAAAAAAAAAATAAAAATTAGATCACATGTGGGCACATTGTAGTCATACTTCTGAAACAGATTTAAAAAATACCGAAAGCAATGAGAGAATAACAACACTTTATATGCCTAGAAGTTCTTTAGAAACAAATAAATTTAGGAGAAAATAATCATCTCATTAAAAAACCCTGCCAACTCAGAATGTGATATCATTAGTAGTCTTCCAGAATGAAGGTAAATTAAGACTTTTTCCAAAAACTACTTGGCCTGGCGTGCAAGAGGTGTTAAAGTAAAGAAATGTGTCTGGTTTATGTGTCATAGTTTCATGAGAAATAGTTTATTTGGGAAGGCATAAGGATTTTTAAAGTTATAAATATCAGGGTAAATATGAAAGACAATCTTCTGCTAATTTCCTTGCAGTATGCATGACCATTCAACACAAAGTTTGCAAGTTTCTTCCAGGGTTTGTAATGTATGTAATATGTAAGACCTATGACAACTATTTATCATAATGGGAAGGGGAAGATATCAATAGACCTGTTCCATACAGTATTTCTTACATTGTACAACAAATTCTACCTAGACCATTCTATCTAGACACAGTTAAGACTGTGTGCTGTAATCTTAGTACAGGCACTAAGAAGAAACTGTAAAGAGGGAGAGCCTAGAAGCCAATATACTAATTGAAATGGAGTTCTAAAAATTATTCAAATAATCCCAGAGAAGGCAGGCACAAAGTGTACATAGACAAAATAAATTACAAATCCAGAAGTATATAATTTGGGGAATTAACACATCTATAATATGAATAGTATACATATGATGACTTAATTAAGAAAAGAATTCTTCTATCCCAAATTCTCACTCTGGTGATTCTTCCCCATAAGTATGTGTGGTCTAGCTTCAGTTAGTATTCCTTTAGCAGATTCAATATAAGCTATTTTCCCGTAAAATGAACATAGTGTTTTCCAGACTACAAAAGATGGGTTTTGAAAAATACTTATATTCCTTATTTTTCAATTTCCAAATATATATTAGCAGATAAAAAATAAAGTGTATATTTTATCATAGGAAAATTATTTCCCAGACTTTTTAAAGGGTTTTATTTATTTTTATTTATTTGACAGAGATCACAAGTAGGCAGACAGGCAGGCAGAGAGGGAGAGAGGAGGAAGCAGGCTCACCACTGAGCAGAGAGCCCCATGTGGGGCTCAATCCCAGGATTCTGAGATCATGACCTGAGCCAAAGGCAGAGGCTTTAACCCACTGAGCCACGCAGGCATCCCTATTTCCCAGATTTTTTTTTTTAAGATTTTGTTTATTTATCAGAAAAGGGGGGGGGGGAGAGCGAGCACAGGCAGACAGAATGGCAGGCAGAGGCAGAGGGAGAAGCAGGCTCCCTGCTGAGCAAGGAGCCCGATGTGGGACTCGATCCCAGGACGCTGGGATCATGACCTGATCGAAGGCAGCTGCTTAACCAACTGAGCCACCCAGGGATCCCCCTATTTCCCAGATTTTAATGATCATTATTGCCAGAGAAAAACTTCTGCAGTTATTCTCAACCCAGGCCATTTAGGAATGGAAACTACGCTCAGAATGGAAAATCAGGAAAAAAAATAAACAAAGGAAAAAGGCAAAAAGCAAAAGAGAAACACACACACACACACCCCAAATGATTAAATTCTTGAATATTTATTATAAAGTACAAATATTTAGAGTGAATAAAAGTATAAGGGGTACTGAATGGCTACCAAAAAAGTGGTTAGTGTCTGATGGTTAGACTTTGGAAAAACCCGGAGTAATTTTAAAAAAAATAATAATAAAAAAAGAATTCTAGAAATGAAAATAAAAACATTTAAATGAATAATTGTTGGAATGATTATAGAACAAAAGAGAAAAATTTAGGGAGAAAGTAAATGAATTGAAAGAACACATGAAGACAAGACAAAAGGAAGGAGACTATAAAAGGTACAGGCAAGAGGGATAACATTTGCAGAGAGGATCAGACCAATAGGGAAAATGCAGATAAGCCATATTGGAAGAGAGTATATGTGATGGTAGCCAGGACTGGTTGTCCACTGGATCGTCCCAGTCAAGAAACACAGTTTCTCATTTTTGGAAAAGACACTTTTAATGAACACCGTGCTGCATCATAGTAAAACTATTTCTAATTCCCATTCTTCCATTTTCTGTTGAATCTATGACAAATTTGAAATTTGCCCCAACAGCTCACTGGAACCATTCCCTGTTCTGTACACAAAATAACAAAATCTCATCTTACTTGACTAGCAGCAGCATTCAACAGAGTGGATCATTCATTTTTCCTGGAAACACTTTTTTCACTTGGAATCCATGGCAACATAGTTTCATGGACTTGACTCCTATCTCATCATTGCGCTTTTGGTCTTGTTTGCTGATTTCACCTCTTCTCCTCTTCCTCTTTACATGAGAGAGTCTCAGAGCTTATCCTAGACCTTCCTCTTATTTACATTCACTTTAAGTTCCTGGGTGACAATCTCTGTTACTTTGTTTTAAGCAGCACCTGCAAGCTGAAAAGCCCAGTTTTATACTTTCTTGCCTATATCTCACCATTCACCTTAGGGCATTGCTATATGAGTCCTTAGTCAACTGTTCCGTTTGTGTGTTTCACAAAAAATTCACTCTTCGGATGTCCAGTCCAAACACAGACTCTTAATCATACCTACTTCATGTATAATCCTTTCCAGCTCATTGAATGGAAACAGATTCAGTCTCTTTTCAGATACTCAAGGTAAAGCACATGCTTCGTCCATGACCCCTTTCCTTCTTTCTCAGGCCATGTTCTCACGTTAGAGGCTTCTTAACTTAACACTGACTTCAAAGTATTCCAGAGTCCAATCTCTCATCACCATTGCCACTCTTTACCTCAGCCCAAGCCACCACATCCCTGTAGTATTTTGAGTCTCCCTGTTTTTGTTCTTAATTTTTTATTTCTTTTTATCTGCCAAATTGAGACTAATATAATGTAATAAGAGCATGCTACTCATCTGTTCCTGCTTCTTGAAAAAGAAGTTACAGTCTTACCTAGCCAAAATATTCATGCATATCACTTTATAATACATCATTTCTCAATTTTTACTTCATTATCTCCCCCAAACTCAACTGGCCAAGGAGTCTTTACAGACACATTATCGCCATGAACATTCACAGCCAAATATATGTTATGGCTCTCTTCATGTACTATATGTGTAACTGTGCTTAGATAAAATGGGCTAGATTTTTTTTGCTACCAACACAACAGAAATACAGTTATAAGAGAATATTATTTTCCTTAAAAGAGGAAGAGAGAGAGAGAGAGCACAGGCAGGCAATGTGGCAGGCAGAGGCAAAGAGTGAAGCGGGCTCCCCACTGAGCCAAGAACCCAATGCAGGACTCAATCCCAGGACACTGGGATCATGACCTGAGCCAAAGGCAGACACTTAATGACTGAGCCTCCCAGGTGCACTAAGAGAATAGTATTAAAAAAATATTTAGACCAACAAATGGGGACAGCATGGAAGAAATGGATAAATTCCTAGAAACAATGTGCCAAAACCAAAACAGGAAGAAATGGAAAACTTGAACACATGGATAACCAGCAAAGAAATGGAATCAGTCATGAAAAATCTCCCAGCAAACAGAACTCCAGGGCCAGATGTTCCTAAGGGGATTCTGCCAAACATTTAAAGAAGAGTTAATACCTATTCTCCTCAAAAAAATTCCAAACAAATAGAAATGTCAGGAAAACCTCCTAATTCATTCTATGAGGTCAGTATTAGCCTCATTACAAAACCAGAAAAAGACTGCACTCTAAAAGAGGACTGCAGACCAGTACTCCTGATGAACATGGGTGCAAATATTCTCAACAAAATACTAACAAATCAAATCCAACAATAACTAAAAGAATCAAGTGGGTTTAATTTTTGGCTGCAAGGCTTAGTCAATATTCACAAGGAAACAATGTGATACACCATATTCATAAAAAAGTATAAGTACCATATGAAGCTTTCAAGAGATGTATAGAAAGAATTTGACAATGTGCATTCAAAATACTTGGAGCTAAGTATCACTAAACTCCTATTGTTAATGGGATGATGTTTTCAGATATTTCCCATTATAATAGAAATGACAAATGGAGATTATAAGGGGAAAAAGCACGTTATGCCAAGATTTAGCAACCTGTGTAAAAATAGAACTGATGCATCTAAGATACTCTTCAAAGACCTGAATTTTCAGGTCTCAGCATTTGTGACCGAGAGAAAAGCAAATTAACAGCATGGATGGTCAAGCCTCTGAACCCAGTATCTTGTGGAACATAAACATTTCTCAGAGTCACGTCGCAATTAGCTGACACACTACAAGCTGAAAGTCTCAGACATTCTGGAGGTGTGTGATGAGATAAAGAGTCTTCAAAAAAGCCCAAGTGTAAGGATTTCCTGTTCAAATTTTAAGTGACACATTGATGAGAAATCTACTTTTTCCAGTATTGCCTCACTCTGAGCACTCACAGGGCCAGCAGTCTGTGAAGACCACAGATACTGTTTACAAGAGTAACCTGGTCTCCCAGTGGAAGATGTAGAACTCTCTGGCCAACAGAAAATATGTGTCATTCCCCTGCCCCTAGCCACCTCACTTAATGGGAGATACAGATGCTGGATGAGATGCACATGAGGTACAGGTATATTATGGTATAGGTATATTATGCAATCAAATCATAGAAAACATTGTTATATTTATTCCAACAATTCAGGGTAACAGATAAGAATGAATATAAAAAGCACTGGAGAATTTCTTAAAGTATTCAAATTCTTGCCTATAGAGGAGTAATTAGGTACATATACATGCACATAATTGTGTCTGCAGATCAGTATAATTTCATGTGAAATCCCATAAGCTTCAGGAGAAGGGAAAGTTAATTTTGGATTTGTCATCAATATAGATATAATTACATATATTACTTGATCTTTAGCCTATTCTTTGAAAATAGATTCTTAAAAGAGACAGACATAGGTGAAGGGGAAAAAAATAGAGGAGGCAAACAATAAGACATTCGTAACTAGAGAGAACAAACTGATGGATGCTGAAAGGCAGGTAGTCAGGGAATGGGCTAAACGTGAGATGGGTATTAAGGAGGACATCTGTAGTGATGAGCATTGGGGTTATATGTAAGTGATGAATCACTAAATTCTGCTCTCAAATCGAATATCATACTATATGTCAACTAACTAGAATTACATAAATATTTGAAGAAAAATTTAAGATGAAGCCTTCAATCATAAACGTCAAATATAATTCCTCATATACTTGCTTTGCTAAATGAAAGCAGTTTGATTGTTCATGGAAGGCAGATGAGGAACCTTCTGGAAATTGCTAATTTAAACTTAGGTATGAAATAATAAAAAAACTTTTAAAAAAATTGGCCAAAACTTGGCAAAAAAAGATAATTAATACTGAAAGAGACATCTGTTTAATGGATTATGTTACATGCTCTAAAGGATATGTCTCAGCAATGATACTGTGACTATTCTGTTAAAAATACTTAAAATAACTAATATGCTATTGAAAACATAGGAAAGCTGCATGGAATATTTAGTGCTTTAGATGCGTTATATTTTATATATTTTAATTCCTAGTTTAGATTAGTATGAACTAGGTAGCTAGATAGGTGGTAATTTCTTAAAGGTCATAGTTTATAAATTTGAGAGCCAGGAGTAATTCCATGTTTCACTGACTTTGAACTCATTGACTGAATAATGAATTACATTTATTTCATTTATTAAAGTTCCTTATACATCTAAAGTTTCCCCACTGTCTTTGACATTCTTAGGGTTTTTAAAAAATATTTTATTTATTTATTTGACAGAGTTGGGATCACAAGGAGGCAGAGAGAGAGGCAGAGAGAGGGGGGAAGCAGGCTCCCTGCTGAGTAGAGAGCCCGATGTGCGGCCCCATCCCAGGAACCCTGAGATCACGACCCAAGCCAAAGGCAGAGGCTTAATCCACTGAGCCACACAGGCGCCCCAACCTTCTTAGGTTTTTCTGGAAGTCTGTACCAACATATGGAGTATTATGCCTCCATCAGAAAGGACGAATACCCAACTTTTGTAGCAACATGGATGGGACTGGAAGAGATTATGCTGAGTGAAATAAGCCAAGCAGAGAGAGTCAATTATCATATGGTTTCACTTATTTGTGGAGCATAACAAATAGCATGGAGGACATGGGGAGTTAGAGAGGAGAAGGGAGTTGGGGGAAATTGGAAGGGGAGGCGAACCATGAGAGACTATGGACTCTGAAAAACAATCTGAGGGTTTTGAAGGGGTGGGGGTGGGAGGTTGGGGGAACCAGGTGGTGGGTATTAGAGAGGGCATGGATTGCATGGAACACTGGGTGTAGTGCAAAAATAATGAATACTGTTATGAAAATAAATTTAAAAAAAAAAGAAGCTCAGTCTCCTCACCCAATGTGTTATTTTGGACATATATAACGATCTCTTTAGGAGTAGAAGATATTTTTAAAGGAATTTTCAAGGTTTGCAAGATAGTCTATTTAGATCCTAGATTTGGGGAAGTTCCTGGGACTTAGGGGAAGAAGACACTGAAATGCCCTTTTCCTTCCAGTGTTGAGTATACCATCGACACATCTGTATTTCTTACCATGGAGAAGAAAGAAAAGTAAGAGAGAAGCTCTTTAATATTAACATTCTGCTGTGGAACACCTCCCAGTTTTTTCTTAAATTATTTTTTACATTTCTATATGCTTCAAAAAGAAGATGCTTAAGGTCTTACATGTACCCATAAGAAGCCATGGGAAGACTTTGGTAGGGTGAGCTTAAGTGGAGGATCCACCAAATGCACTGGAGATATATAAATATGGAACATTACTTTAAGGGAGTTAGGTGTGAAGTCAGAGTAGGAAGAGTCATGGAGGGGCTCAGTCAGTTAAGTGACTGACTCTTAATTTCAGGTCAGGTCACAACCTCAGGGTCATGAAATTGAGCCTGTGTCCAGCTCCATGCTCAGTGCAGAGTCTGCTTAAGATTCTCTCTCCCTTATCTTCTGCCCCTAACCCCATTTCAAATGAATAAATAAATCTTAAAAAAAAAAGAGAGAGAGAGAGAGAGAGAAGACCGTATGGTCTTGATGATAATAGCTTTGTAATACAGTTTCAAGTCCAGAATTGTAATACCTTAGGCTTTGGTTTTCTTTTTCAACATTATTTCTTTTGGGGGGCATTTCTTATTCCATGCAGATTTTAGGATTGTTTGTTCTACCTCTGTGAAAAATGCTGATGGTATTTTTATAGGGCTTCTATTGAATGTATAGAGTGCTTTTGGTAGCATACACATTTATCAATATTTGTTTTTCCAATTCACGAGGATAGAATTTTTTTTTCCATTTTTTCTTTGTGTCTTCCTAAATTTCTTTCATAATTGTTCTATAGTTTAAGTTTATCTTTACCTCATTGGTTAGGTTTATTCCTCTGTACCTTTTGGTTTTTGGTGCAATTGTAAATAGGATTGGTCCCTTGATTTCTATTTCTTCTGCCTCAGTTTTAATATATTGAATGCAACTGACTTCTGTGCATTGATTTTTATCCTGTGACTTTGCTGAATTCCTATATGAATTTTAGTAATTTTTTGGTAGAATCTTTGCATTTTATACATAGACTATTATAAGATCTATGAAGAATGAAGGTCTGAATTCTTCTTTGCTGATTTGGATATCTTTGATTTATTTCCGTTGTCTGATTGCTGAGGCTAGGACCTTTCCATATTTTGATCACTGAGGCTAGGACCTTTCCGTTGTCTAATTGCTGAGGCTAGGAACTTTCTGTTGTCTGATTGCTGAGGCTAGTACTATTGAACAACAGTGGTGAGAGTGGACTCACCTGTCGTGCTCCTGACTTTCTTATACTGCTGTTGAGAATACAAACTGGTGCAGCAACTCTCATAATCAGTATGGAGGTTCCTCAAACAGTTGAAAATAGAGCTAACCTATGACACAGCCGGTGCACTACTTGGTATTTATCCAAAGGTACAAACATTGTGATTCAAGGGGGCACATGAACCCCAATGTTTGTAGCAGCAATGTCCACAAGAGCCAAACTAGGGAAAGAACCCAATGTCCATCAGCAGGTAAATGGATAAAGAAGATGTCGTATATATACATTGAAGTATGACCCAGCAATCAAAAAGAATGAAATCTTGCCATTGGCAATGATGTTCATGGAACTAGAAAGTGTTATGCTAACCAAAATAAGTTATGTCAGAGAAAGTCAAATATTGTATGCTTTCATTCATATGTGGAATTTAAGAAAGAAAACAGATAAACATGGGGAAGGGAGGAAAAACAATGCAAGATGAAAACTGAGATGGAGGCAAATCATAAGAGACTATTAACTACAGGGAACAAACAGGGTTGCAGGAGGGTAATAGATGGGAGGAAGGGACAATTGGGTGATCTGCATTAAGGAGGACATTGATATAATGACCATGGATGTTATATACAATAGATGAATCACTAAATTCTACCACTAAGCCTTTAAAAAAATGTCTCAGAGAAGTCAGAGATATAAAGATCAATTTGGCAGATTTTTCTCTGTCTAACTTTCTAAGACTATACATTAGGTTTTGAACATTATGGGCTTCTTATTCTAGATCTCAGAGTTAAGCAGTCCTCATTTCAGTACTAACTTCAGAGGAAGATAAAGCCCTTTTGTAATCTGCTGTGTTTGCAGCAGAGCAGAAAGTGTATTCTTTGCGGGCACTCAGTTCCAAAGAAAATGCGAAAGGACAAAGTTGGGTCTGTCCAATCTCCTGTACCTAATTGATTTAATCTGAAATTTTTATTTTCTGAAATTAATGATTGCATTTTATGAGAAAAATAAGGCTTTAATGTTTAAAAAGGGTTGCTCTGCTCTTAATTACAGCCATTAGTTCTTTGTGGCTCCTCCTAAGGCAACAGGTAAATATCTAACTTTATCTCCCTCAAATGCTCTGGATTGGATAAGAATAATAATGGAATCTGAGAGGGGATCAAAATAATTTTTAAAGAGAGATCAATGTGATAAGATCCAAAGTTAAGATAAATATAATTAGCATCTCACAAGGAGAGGAAAACATTTAGCAGAAGATAGTTTGAAGAAATAATGGCTGAAGCTCATTCGAATTTGTTGAAAAACACAAAGTTAAATTCAGGAAGCCCAGCAAAACCCAAATTAATATACTAAAAGCTAGATCACTTGTGGGCATATTGTAGTCATACTTCTGAAACAGGTTTTAAAAATATTGAAAGCAATGAGAGAATAGCAACACTTTATATACCTAGAAATTCCTTAGAAAAAATAAATTTAGGAGAAAATAATCATCTCATTAAAAAACCTTGCCAACTCAGAATGTCATATCCTTAGTAGTTTTCCAGAATGAAGGTAAATTAAGATATTTTCCAGAAACTACTTGGCCTGCCAAGCAAGAAGTGTTAAAGGAAGGAGATGTGTCTGGTTTATGTGTCATAGTTTCAAGAGAAATCTGGTTATTTGGGAAGGCATAAAGATCTGTAAAGTTATAAATATCAGGGTAAATATGAAAGACAATCTTCTGTTAACTTCCTTGCAGTATGCATGACCATTCAAAGCAAAGATTACAAGTTTCTTCAGTGTTTATAATGTATGTGATATATAAGACCTATCACAACTATTTTCCATAATGGGGAGTGGAGGGTATCAATAGACCTGTTCCATACAGCATTTCTTACATTGTACAACTAATTCTACCTAGACCATGAAAAGTTAAGACTGTGTGCTGTAATCTTAGTACAACCACTAAGAAAAAAAAGCTGTAAACAGGGAGAGCATGGAAGCCAATTACTAACTGAAATGGAGTTCTAAAAATTATTCAAATAATCCCAGAGAAGGCAGGCACAAAGTGCATATACACAAAATAAATTACAAATCTGGAAGTATATAATTTGGGGAATTAACAGTTCCATAATATGAATCATATACATATGATGACAAAATTAAGAAAATAATTCTTCTATCCCAAATTCTTACTCTGATTAATCCTCCCCATGAGTATGTGTGGTCTAGCTTCAGTTAGTATTTCTTTGGCAGATTCAATTTAAACTATTTTCCCTTAAAATGGGCATAGTGTTTTCCAGACTACAAAAGATGGGTTTTGAAAAATACTTATATTCCTTATTTTCAATTTCCAAATATATCCTAGTAGATAAAAAAAAAAAGTTCTAGTTTTTCACACACAGAATCTTTGCTATTATCTTTTTCATATTAAAAAATCCATTAAGTGTATCTTTTATCATAGGCAAAATTCTTTTCCATTTTTTAAAAGATTTTATTTATTTTCATTTATTTGACAGACAGAGATCACAGGTACGAAGAGAGGCAGGCAGAGAGGGAGAGAGAAGGAAGCAGGTTCACAGCTGAGCAGAGAGCCTGATGCAGGGCTTGATTCCAGGATTCTGAGATCATGACCTGAGCTGAAGGCAGAGGCTTTAACCCACTGAGCCACCCATTTGCCCCTATTTCCCAGATTTTAATCATCATTGTTGCTAAAGAAAAACTTCTGCAGTTTTTATCAACCCAGGCCATTTAGGATATGGAAACTATGCTCAAAATTGACAATCATGCTAAAAAAAAAAAAAGGGAAAAAGTCAAAAAGCAAAAGAGAAACACACACACAGAACTGCCCCTCAGAACAATGTATTACTTAAAATATAATCCCTGGGGAATTTTACTAGTTACCAAGCACATTCAGATACAGCCATAAAAAAAAAAAAAAAAAAAAAAAACACATACTGGCAACAGGCCTCTGGGTGAGAGGACGATATATGGCCTTGAAGCTGAGCAGATGGGGTTGCCCAGCTTGCTCAGGGCAGAACACCGCCTGCTTCATTTTTTATCTTTCCACCCCTCCTACCCCCCCACCCCGCATCCGGGAGAACACCTGTGGCTACTTAGATAAGTCCTTTGAATGTGCTTGTTTAACTATAAACTTTATACTGTTTGTATAGATATATTTTGCCCTCCTTTTTGTTTAGGTACAAGGCACATGACTAATGTTTGACCTTCTTTGGCTCTTCTGTTGGTTACTGTTTCTATCTAATAAAAGCAATACTGAGGAGTTGTTCACGGCATCAGTTTTTTCTACTGTTGTCCCCTGCTCCCTTTCTCTTGCAGCTGACTTGTTTGTGCCTCATTCTTCTCCTGTTTGCTAACAGGAAGCAGCAAGGAGAGCCTGAACGGGGACCAGAAACATAACAGAAGAAGAAGCGCCAAGGTGAGTTTTTGCAAGGCCATGCCTTTTTCCCACTGCTGAGTTGTGGGTACTCATCGTACGGTGTGGGTAAGCTAAAGAGCACAAATGATTTCCAACCTTATGTTTGTTTATTGAGATGGCTCCTAAAAGGCGGGAGGAGCAAAAGTCAGCGAGGGCCAGCTTAAGGAGCTTTTAGAGGTAATTAAAGAGCATTGCTCCTGGTTCCGTATATTAGGGACTTTAGATTTACAAACATGGGGAAAAGTAGGTCATAAGTTAAAACTTTTGCATACAAAAGGAAAGCCAATTCCAATTACTATGTGGCCTACTTGGACTCTCCTTCGCTCCGTTTTGAAGCCTTTACAAACCCCTGATTCGAAGATCAACAATAAATGTTCAGGAGAAACTAAAAAAGAGGAACCTGAACATGCTCTCCAGGAGGAGAAAGAAATTACTAATGCCATCATAAAGGAATATATAAAGGAGAAATCTCCTCCTCCTCCTCCAATAACAGAACAAAAGGTGCCCATGGCACTGTTGCCATCGGCTCTGCCGTTCTATAAGAAGGCACCATTTAATGAAAAAGATGAAAAATATATGCTATCAGCCATTCAAAAAGGCCTCCTTGAAGCACAGTGAGCGGGAGACCTAGATGTCTTACATTTTAATTTCCCGGTTATTATTAAAGAACATGTCGCTCCAGGACATGATCCTAACAACCCTAATGGTATCTATGAGGCCAAGCATGAGCCATTTCCCCTCAAATTATTGAAGGAACTAAAACAAGCAGTACAAAACTATGGAATGAATTCTCCATTTACAACGAAAATCATTCAAGACATCGCAGAAGGCAATAAACTTATTCCGACGGATTGGTCATTGTTAACAAAAACAGTTCTATCTTCAAGTGAGTTCTTGCAATTTAAAACATGGTTGCAAGATCATGCAGAAACAGAAGCTGCCCATTACAGAGCTAGTAATGTTCCTATTTCCATGGAGCAGCTTATCAGTATTGGGCCATGGGCCCGGGGCAAGACCAAGTACTAATGAATGATCAAGCTATTGAGCAGCTCTGGCATTGGTGTTTGAGAGCCTGGGAGAGAATAGGATCCCAAGGAGAGAAGTGCTCTTCTTTTCAAAAGGTGGTACAAGATCCAAAAGAACACTATACTGATTTTATTGCAAGATTACAAGTCTATCAAAAGACAGATAAATAATCTTGAAGCTGCTGATAGCATTCTTTAGCTGTTGGCTTATGGGAATGCTAATGATGATTGTAAGAAATTGATAGCAGCCTTTAAAGGCAAGGGAACATTGACAGATTATATTAAGCTATGCCATGAAGTGAGAACAGAGACCTATAAAGCTGATTTTTTAGCTCAAGCCATGATTCCTCTGACCACAGGAAAATTTAAAGGACAGTGTTTCAACTGTGGGCAAGCAGGGCATACTAGAGCTCAGTGTAGGCAAAAAGGAAAATTCCTTCTGCAAAATATAAAAAATAAAACACCTGGTCTCTGTCCCAAATGTAAAAATGGAAACCATTGGGTAAGTCAATGTCATTCCAAAGTTAGCAAGGATGGATCCCCCCCTTCAAGGAAACTTATTTCGGGGCAAGCCCTCAGCCCCAAAAAACAAGGGGGTTAATTCTCCCTCAACACCCAGCTTTCAAACAAATGTACCATTTTAAATTTATTACATGCCACACCTGGTAGTGCTGGACTAGATATCCCCATTCTCAAAGATTATCTTTTAATGCCTACCAAGCTTCACATTAAAATTCCAACTATTATTTATGGCCCTGTAACAAAGGGGACCACTGGGAGATCTAGCCTTACTTCAAAAAAAATACTAGTTTACACCAGCATTATTGATTCAGATTATACTGGTGACATTTCAGTGATGTTAACTACTGTGGTTCCATACCATTTTCAAAAGGGAGACTGCATTGCCCAGTTGTTATTTTTACCCTATCTCTAGGGTCAATCTAAAAACAAACAAAGAAACTCTAATGGGTTTGAAAGTACTAGAAAAACTGGAGCGTATTTAATTGAGAAAATTTATCAAGATAGACCAATTTGTCATCTTAAAATACAAGAAGAGGAATTTTCAGGTATAATTGATACTGGAGCTGATGTCTCTATCATAAGCTCATTACATTGGCCTAATAATTCCTCTTCTGTTACTATCACGGGATTAGGACAGGCTGGCAAAGTGCATCAGAGCTCCAATATTCTTTTCTGTGAAGGACCTGAGAGTCAAAAGGGTTATCTACAGCCATATATTGTAGATTTACCCATTAACCTTTGGGGGTAAAATTTACTAAGTCAATGGGAAGCCTCTCTGGTTATACTTTCCCCTAAGGAGGATTCCCCGATTTTTTACTGAGGGCCACTGCTCCTAAACCCATTAAGTTAAACTGGAAAAATGACAAACCTATTTGGGTGGAGCAGTGGCCCTTAACACAACAGAAATTACTTTGCAAGCCCTAGTAGAGGAACAGATTAAAAAAAAAAAAAAAGACATATTGAAGAATCTCAAAGTCCTTGGAATTCACCAGTTTTTGTTATTAAAAAAAAAATCAGGAAAATGGAGACTTTTAACAGACCTATGTGTGGTTAATTCTGCTATCTAACCCATGGGGTCTCTCCAACCTGGATTGTCTTCTCCTAATCTAGTCCCACGCAAATGGCCAATAATTATCACAGATTTACAGGATTGCTTTTACACTATACCACTTGCTAAGGAAGGCAGTCCCCATTTTACTTTCACTATTCCCAGTGTAAATTTAAAAGAACCAGGCAAACCATATCAATGGAAAGTTCTTCCACAAGGGATGTTGAATAGCCCCACTGTCAGAAGTATGTGGCAAAAGTTATACAGCCAGTTAGAAATCAATTTCCACAAGTTTATCTTATCCATTATATGGATGATGTGTTATGTGCTGCCTCTGACAACATGCAATTGCAGGATGCATTCAGAATGCTTCAATTGCAATTTGAAAAATACAAACTAATTATAGCTCCAAGAAAAGATACAAATCACCACACCTTTTTCATACTTGGGGTTCATTATGAATAGGACCTCAGTTAAACCACAGAAAGTTCAAATCCATAGAGATAAAATTACAACCTTGAATGATTTTCAAAGATTATTGGGAGAAATTAACTGGATAAGACCTAAACTTGGAATTCCCACTTATGCTTTACAGCATCTACTTGCCTCTTTAAAGGAAGATCCTAACTTAAACAGCCCTAGGACCCTATCAAAAGAGGCCTTAAAAGAATTATAATTTGTTGAAATCCAGATTCACTCAATGGAAATGGATAGAGTCCAACCTGAGATACCATTAGATCTTCTCATTTTTCATACTTCACATACACCCACTGGGTTAATTATTCAGGAAAAACTAATAATAAAATAGATTTTTCTCCCAAATAACACTGTTAAAACACTCACTACCTATATAGAACATACTGGCAGTATTATTCAATTAGGAAGAAAAAGAACTCGCCAAATACAGGGATATGATCTGCAGGTTATTGTTCTGCCTTTAAAAAAGACACAAATTGAAACAGCATTCCAAAATAATTTAAATTGGCAAATTGCCCTTAATGGCTTTACTGGAAATACTTCTTCTCATTATGCCTCTTTACCTGTTGTTTCCTTTTTTTAAAATACACTGCTTTTGTCCTTCCTAAAATTACTTCTAAAAATCCAGTAACAGATGCCCCTACTTATTTTTCTTATGGCTCTGTCAAAGGTAAACCTTGTTATTATAGTCCTACTTCGAAGGTCACATCTACTACTGGTCTCTCAGCACAAAAATCAAAATTAATGGTAGTTATTGCAGTTTCAAGATGTTTCTTCTGCATTTAATCTGTTATCTGTTTCTTCGTATACAGTGTATGTTTTACAGCATATTGAAACTGCTACTATTTCTACATCTGATGTCTTCCTCCACTCATTATTTCTTCACTTACAATCCCTCATTCATCAATGTTCTGCTCCTTTCTATGGTACTCATATCCAAAATCACACCGGCCTTCCTGGGCCATTAACCAAAGGTAATGAAATAGCCAATTCTCTTGTTTTCTCAGCTTTTCAGGAGGCCTCTGGTTTTCACTCTCTTACACATGTTAACCAAAATTGACTTCAGCACAAATTCCCTATTACCAGGAGCAAGCAAATTCTATTGTCCACTCCTGCCCTTCTTGTGCTGCCATCAATCTGCCTACACAGCCAGTGGGTATCAACCCACGAGGCATAACAGCCAATAAGATATGACGGATGGATGTTACTCACATCCCTTCATTTGGGAAACAATCTTTTGTTCATGTCACTATAGACACATATTCTTGCTTCATCTGGGCTACAGCTCAAACAGGAGAAACTGTTGCACATGTTATTAGACATTTCCACTCTGCTTCTGCAGTCATGGGAATGCCTAAAGCCATAAAAACTGATAATGCACCTGCTTATGTTTCCACTAAGTTACAATCCTTCTTTAACCTATGGAATAGTAAACATTCCACAGGCATCCCATATAATCCTCAAGGACAAGGAATTGTAGGACAGGCTAATCAAGTATTAAAATTACAGCTTCGCAAACAAAAAGCGAAAATAAAAGAGAAATTAGCACAACTTTTATTTACTCTTAATTTTTTGAATTGTGATGATAAAAACACTGCAGTAATAGAAAGACATTTTAGCAAACAAAAACAAGACAAAATCTATCCTCCAATCTGGTGGAAAAATATTACTTCTAATCAATGGTCCCCTGGTAACTTAGTTACCTGGGGAAAGGGATATACATATATATTACCCAACGAGGCCATCGAGCCTGTATGGGTGCCCTCTCATTTCATCAAGGTTCGTCATGAGCAAGAAGAAGAGATTTGGATTCAAACCAGTCCCACCGATCATCAGCTTTGAGAGTCTCACCTTAAAGAACACTCAAATCACAATACCTGGGACAGACAGAGCAAAGATTCCAACTTGGGGCCAGATAAAGAAACTGACCAAGAAAGCAGAGGAAGTTCTGGAGAATGAATAGCGTCCTTTCACCCCTAACAACATGGTGGTAACTATGATGGCTCTCATCACGGTAGTCGTAAGTCATCCTGGATGTTATGCACAAATAAATAACTTTACTTACTGGGCTTATATACCCAATCCTCCCCTGCTCTGTCCAGTAGAATGGGGAGAAGATATAATACCAATTTATTTGAATGCCTCAAAATGGGTACCTGGAATTTTGGATCCTAGATTGCTGCTATTGCCCTTAGAGGAGGGCACAAATATTAATCTTACCTTAGGATATCAAAATAGACCAGTATTGGCAATCATTCCATTTGTCTTATCCCTGATGATCAAAGATGGTTGGTGGACTTTCCTACTGATAATTATCTGACTAAAGTTTAGTTACATTTACTCTCCACTAAAGGATTCGTAGCCAATAAATATCGGGGTCCTAGCTATAACACAGCAGCACCCCCTATTCCCAAATGCAAACTAACACAAGTGTGGTCTGATGAGGGTATTCACCCTTTATGGGAGGATTGTTGAGCTTCTCACCCCAGTATTGTTATTAATGATTCCTATGGAATTGTATGGGATTGGTCCCCTAAGGGGATGAAAGCCACCTGCTCTTCTCATCAAAATATAAAATGACAAGTTTTTGATGATCTCATTTCACTACAAATCTTAACCTCAGGAGATGCACCTCTGGTCTGGCTTGGACAAGGACTTTCTATGCCATCCCCTTTTGTTAATTATCATAAAAAACAAAAGAATTTATGGAAGGTTACCACCGCTTTAAATCACATGAGTCTGGAATGGCTCTTACATTCATCAGTCTAATGACTATGCATTCTCTTTTTTCCTAATGATGAAGAATGGGTAAAACCTTGTGTTAAAAATCCCTATGTTTCACATGGTTTCACTTATTTGTGGAGCATAACAAATAGCATGGTGGACATGGGGATTTAGGAGAAGGGAGTTGGGGGAAATTGGAAGGGGAGGTGAACCATGAGAGACTAGGGACTCTGAAAAACAATCTGAGGGGTTTTAAGTGGTGGGGGGATGGGAGGTTGGGTGAACCTGGTGGTGGGTATTAGAGAGGGCATAGATTGCATGGAGCACTGGGTGTGTTACAAAAACAATGAATACTGTTATGCTGAAAATAAATAAAAAATAAATTTAAAAAATCCCTATGTTTTTGTTTTAAAAAAATGACTTTTGATCATAATAATAGAGAAATAAATTGTCTCAGATGTAAAATGTTCACCTGTGTGGATAAGAATGTCTATACAGACAATTCTATCATTCTCATAGCTAGAAGAAGAATAGGCATTTGGTTACCAGTGAAACACCACTGTGTTTGGGAAAGCTCTCCAGATATACATGTACTTTTATGAGTTTTGAAGGACTGGGTCCATAGAACAAAAAGATTTCTTGGGTTGCTTATAACAGCTATTTTAGGAATTATAGCCATTACTGCTACAGCTACTGCTGAAGGAATAGCCTTGCATCAAACTGTACAAACCACAAAATTTGTATAGAAGTGCCATGAGAATGCTAGCAAAGCTTGGAATCAACAAATGATCATGGATCAAAAATTAGATGAAAGTATTTCTGATTTAAAAGCAGTCATGATATATATAGGAGATGATCTTCAAAATATAAAGCTTAGACTTCATATTTTATATGACTGGAATGTTTCTTCTTTCTGTGTTACTCCCAATGCCTATAATGATTCAGAAATATCTTGGAGCAAAATTCGCCAGCATATTACTAATCATTATGGTGATAATCTAACTTTAGATATTAGACAACTTCAAGATACTATTCAAAGCATTACTCACTCATCATTACATTACCATCAGTTCCAATTTTTAGTATATGTGCTGCCGAAGCGAGCACCATTACCATCAGTTCCAAAAGTGAGTTTTACTCAATGAATTAAGGATATTCTGTCTAATCTAAACCCTTTTACTTGGATCAAACAAACTGATCTCGGCATTATAGGTGGAATGATTATTCTTTTTATTGCTATAATTTTGTTTTATGCTTAGTCCTCAAATGCATGCGAAAATCCCTCCAACGACTGAAGAATCAAGAAACTGCAAAATTGACTTTTCTAACTTCTTCACAAACAAAAAGGGGGGAAATGCAACTGCCCCTCAGAACAATGTATTACTTAAAATATAACCCCTGGGGAATTTTACTAGTTACCAAGTACATTTAGATATAGCCTTAAGAAAAACACATACTGGCAACAGGCCTCGGGGGGAGAGGACTATATGCGTCATTGAAGCTGAGCAGCTGGGGATGCCGGGATTGCTCAGGGCAGAATGCCACCTGCTTCATGGAAGCCAAGCAGCTGGGAACGCCTGGCCTGCTCAGGGTGGAATGCCCCTGCTTCATCTTTCCATTATCTCCCCTTTTCCCTCTGGAGAGCACCTTTGTCTACATAGATAAGTCCTTTGAATGTGCTTGTTCAATTATAAACTTTATACTGCTTGTCCAGACATATTTTTGCCCTCCTTCTTGTTTATCTACAAGGCATATGACTAATGTTTGGCCTTCTTTGGCTCTTCTGTTGGCTGTTTCTATCTAATAAAAGCAGGACTGAGGAGTTGTTCGGGGCAGCAGTCTTTTCTACTGTTGTCCCCTGCTCCCTTTCTCTTGCAGCTGACTTGTTTGTGCCTCATTCTTCTCCCGTTCACGGACTGAAAGTGGTGCGCAAGCGAGCGTGCACACCCCCCGCCCAAATAATAGAATTGTTGAATATTGATTATAAAGTACAAATATTTAGAGTGAATAAAAGTATAAGGGATACAGAATGGCTACCAAAAAAGAGGTTAGTGTCTGATGGTTAGACTTTGGAAAAACCCAGGATAATTTTTAAAAATCAAAAAGAAGAATCCTAGAAATGAAAAAAAAAAACCATTTAAATGAATAATCAATGAAGTGATTAAAGGACAAGTTTTAAAAAATTAGGGAGAAAGTAAGTGAATTGAAAGAACACTTGAAGACAAGAGAAAAGGACAGAGAAACTATAAAAGCTACTCAGGCATGAGGGATAACATTTGCAGAGAGGATCAGAATCATTGAGAGAATGCAGATAAGCCATATGGAAGAGAGCATATGTGGTGGTAGTCAGGACTGGTAGTCCACTGTATTGTCCCATTCAAGAAACACATTTCGTCACTAATGGAAAAGATACCTTTAATGAACACTGTGCTGCATCATAGTAAAACTTTTTCAAATTCCTATCCTTCCATTATCTGTTGAATCTATGACAAATTGGATTTTTGCCCCAATAGCTCACTGGAACCATTCCCTATTCTGTACACAAAATAACAAAATCTCATCTTACTTGATTAGCAGCAGAATTCAACAGAGTGGATCATTCATTCCTCCTGGAAATACTTTTTCACTTGTTACCCATGGCAACATAGTTTCATGGACTTGACTCCTATCTCATCCTTGCGCTTTTAGTCTTGTTTGCTGATTTCACCTCTTCTCTTCTTCCTCTTTACATGAGACACTCAGAGCTTATCCTAGAACTTCCTCTTATTTATATCCACTTTAAGTTCCTGGGTGACAATCTCTGTTACTTTGTTTTAAGCAGCACCTGCAAGCTGAAAAGCCCAGTTTTATACTTTCTTGCCCATATCTCACCATTCACCTTGGGACATTGATATCCGAGTCCTTAGTCAACTGTTCCATTTGTGTGTTTCACAAAAAATTCACTCTTCGGATGTCCAATCCAAACACAGACTCTTAATCATACCTGTACACAAAATAACAATAACACATCCTCTCCAGCTCATTGAATGGAAACAGATTCAGTCTCTTTTCAGATACTCAAGGTAAAGCACATGCTTCGTCCATGACCCCTTTCCTTCTTTCTCAGGCCATGTTATCACGTTAGAGGCTTCTTAACACTGACTTCAAAGTATTCCAGAGTCCAATCTCTTGTTGCCATTAACCCCTCTTTACCTCAGTCCAAGCCACCACATCCCTGTAGTATTTTGAGTCTCCCTGTTTTTGTTCTTAATTTTTTATTTCTTTTATCTGCCAAATTGAGACTAGTATAATGAAATTAGAGCATGTTACTCATCTGTTCCTGCTTCCTGAAAAAGAAGTTACAGTCTTACCTAGCCAAAATATTCATGTATATTACTTTATAATGCAACATTTCTCAATTTTTACTTATCTCCCCCAAACTCAACCAGTTAAGTTACAGACACATTATCACCATGAAAATTCACAGCCAAATATATGTTATGTCTCTTTTCATGTACTATTATTTGTAACTGTGCTTAGGTAAAATGGGCTATATTTTTTTTTTTTTTTGCTACCAATACAACAAAAATACAATTATAAGAGAATATTATTTTCCTTAAAAGAGGAAGAGAGAGAGCACAGGCAGGCAATGTGGCAGGCAGAGGCAACGAGTGAAGCAGGCTCCCCACTGAGCCAAGAGCTCAGTGCAGGACTCAATCCCAGGACACTGGGATCATGACCTGAGCCAAAGGCAGACACCTCATGATTGAGACACCCAGGTGCCCTAAGAGAATAGTATTCAAAAAAATATTTAGAGCAACAAATGGGGACAACATGGAAGAAATGGATAAATTCCTAGAAACATGAACTACTAAAACCAAAACAAGAAGAAATGGAAAACTTGAGAACATGGAAAACCAGCAAGAAAATTGAATCAGTTATAGAAAATCTCCAAACAAACAGAACTCCAGGGCCAGATGGTTCCCAAGGGGATTCTGCCAAATATTTAAAGAAGAGTTAATACCTATTCTCCTCAAAAAGTTCCAAACAAATAGAAATGGAAGGAAAAACCTCCTAATTCATTCTATGAGGCCAGCATTAACCCAATCACAAAACCAGACCAAGACTCCACTATAAAAGAGGACTGCAGGCCAATATTCCTGATGAACATGGGTGCAAATCGTCTCAACAAAATACTAGCAAATAAAATCCAACAATAACTAAAAAAGTCAAGTGGGACTTAATTTTTGGCTGCAAGGGTTGGTCAGTATTCACAAAGGAAACAATGTGATACACCATATTCATAAAAAAGTATAAGTACCATATGAAGCTTTCAAGAGATGTATAGAAAGATTTTGACAATGCACATTCTAAATAGTTGGAGATAAACATCACTAAACTCCTGTTGTTAATGGCGTGATGTTTACAGATATTTCCCATTATAACAGATATTTCCCATTATAATAGAAATAACATCAGGAGAGTTTAAGGGAAAGAAGCACGTTATGCCAAGATTTAGCAAACTGTGTAAAAATAGAATGAACACATCTAAGATACTCTTCAAAGACCTGAATTTCCAGGTCTCAGCATTTGTGACCGAAAAAAAAGCAAGTTAACAGCATGGGTGGTCAAGCCTCTGACCCCAATATCTTGTGGAACATTAACATTTCTCAGAGTCACATCGCAATTAACTGACACACTACAAGCTGTAAGCCTTGGACATTCTGGAGGTGTGTGATGAGATAAAGTGTCTTCAAAATTGACCAAGTGTAAGGATTTCCTGTTCAAATTTTAAGTGACACGTTGATGAGAAATCTACTTTTTCCACTATTGTCTCACTCTGAGCGCTCACAGGGCCGGCAGTCTGTGAAGACCACAGATACTGTCTGTTTACAAGAGTAACCTGGTCTCCCAGTGGAAGATGTAGGACTCTCTGGCCAACAGAAGGTATGTGTCACTCCTCTGCTGTCTCTCTCCTAGCTGCCTCACTTAGTGGGAGATATAGATGCTGGATGGGATGCACATGAGGTACAGTTAATATGCAGTCAAATCACAGAAAACATTGTTATATTTATTCCAACAATTCAGGGTAACAGACAAGAATGAATATGAAAAACACTGGAGAATTTCTTAACGTATTCGAATTCTTGCCTGTGGAGAAGTAATTAGGTGCATATACAACCACATAATTGTGTCTGCAGATCAGTATAATTTCATGTGAACTCCCATAAGCATCATGAGAAGGGACAGTTAATTTTGGATTTGCATCAATATAGATAAAATACTACTTGATCTTTTAGCCTAGACTTTGGAAATAGATTCTTAAAACAGATGAACATAGGTGAAGGGGAAAAAATGAGAGGAAGCAAATAATAAGACATTCTTAACTGTAGAGAACAAATTGAAGGTTGCTGAAAGGCACGTAGGCAGGGGATGGGCTAAACGTGAGATGGGTTATTAAGGAGGGCATTTGTAGTGATGAGTATTAGGAGTTATATGTAAATGATGAATCATTAAGTTCTACTACCAAATCGAATATCAAAAACTTAATTCTTCATATACTTGCTTTGCTAAATGAAAGCAGTTTGACTGTTCATGGAAAGAAGATGAGGTATCTTCTGGAAAATGCTAACTTATACTTAGGTATGAAATAATCAACAAACTTTTTAAAAATTTGATCAAAAATTGGTGAAAATGATATTTAATACTGAAAGAGATGCCTGTCTAATGGATTATGTTACATGCTCTAAAGGATATGAATCAGCAATGATACTGTGACTATTCTGTTAAGAATACTTAAGATAACTAATTTATTATTGAGAGCTTAGCAAAGCTGGATGAAATATTAAGTGCTTTAAATGCATTATATTTTATATATTTTAATTCCCAGTTCAGATTAGTATAAACTAGGTAGCCAGATAGGAAGTAACTTCTTAAAGGTCATAGTTTGTAAATTTGAGAGCCAGGAGTAATTTCATATTTCAGTGACTTTGAGCACATTGACTGAATTATGAAATTACATTTATTTCATTTATTAGAATTCCTTATACGACTAAAGTTTCTCTACTGCCTTTCACATTCTTAGGTTTTTCTGGAAGTGTACCAACAGTGTTCTTCCATAAATGAACTACACTTTTATCTATCATTTTATAGTTTTCACATCTTTTTTATTTTTTTAAGATTTTATTTATTTACTTGAGAGAGAGACAGTGAGAGAGAGCATGAATGAGGAGAAGGTCAGAGAGAGAAGCAGACTCCCCATGGAGCTGGGAGTCCGATGCGGGACTCGATCCCGGTACTCCAGGATCATGACCTGAGCCGAAGGCAGTCGTCCAACCAACTGAGCCACCCAGGCGTCCCATAGTTTTCACATCTTTATCATAAACTCAGTTGTCATTTTCTGGTGTTAAATAAGTACTTTTAAAAAATAGTTTTTGGTGTTTTTGATTTCATTATTGTTCAGGGTTTGAATAAATTTATTGTGTCATGTAACATTTTTCAACTTATAAAAGATTCATTAGATATTAATGATTCCTCCAAACTCCACAATTACTCAAAGTAAAAGACCACTTGATAGCACTACATGACATTTTAATAAAGAAACCCGAGCCTTAAATAAAAGTAATTTACTCCAGGAAATTCCTATATGTGTTAAAACTAATATTCCCTAATCTGGGGACCTAATTTTTTAAACCAATAATGCATTTAAAACTTGTCAAAAAAAATTGGTGCAGCATTTTCTTTCTACTACAGCATTTTAATATTAACCCAGTTATCTAATAATATTGACATGTTCTGTGGAATCTGGCCTTACATTAATAAGGACAATATTCCTGACCTCTTTTCTTCTTCACTAATTTGATGCTTTACAGGTTTCCCATCAATACTATGGTGTCAAACAGAGAATATCATTATAAAAACCACTTATTCTATCATAAAGCACTTCTTTAAAGCTATAAGGAAGGTAGTACCAGATTTTACATTGTTCAATTGCAAATGAGTACTCTCACTCACCCCACACTCCACCCACTGTGACTGTCCCAGCAATCTTGTCATTGCATACACTATTCATCAAGACCTTCAGTACAGTCCCAGCCCTGTGCCTGACAGGACGCAGCTGCAGAGATGAATAACCAAGGAGTTACCTATGCAGAACTCAGTCAGGTTAAGGGTTCAAGAAGACAGCAAGTGAAAGCTAAGGGCACTAAAAGTCCCATTTCAGGAACTGAGCAGGAAATAACCTACGTAGAATTAAATCTTCAAGATGTTTCTCGGGATCTTCAAGGGAGTGGCAAGAACTGCCAGTGGAAAGGTAAAACACTTAATACAGACATACAACTGTTCTAGTATATGCACTTGGGGAGCAGGGGTGCAGGGAACGAGTAGGGAATGATCTCCCATATTTTTCATTTGTGTGGATCAGAGCTTGGGGCTGGAATATGGTATTGTAATTGAAATCTGAGGACGGATCTTGTCCAAGTGTTGTAATTCGTGGTCTTTACTCAATCTCATGGAGGTAATATATTTACTGCAAATATAATGGCATATTCTGAAAGAAGAATCCAATGACAGAGGCAAGTTTGGGGTCCAAATTTTTATATGTGACTCCCTGTGCATTGTTGGCTTTCTTTTCTTTTCTTTTTTTTTTTTTTAAAGATTTATTTATTTATTTCACTGACAGAGATCACAAGTAGGCAGAGAGGCAGGCAAAGAGATAGGAGGAAGCAGGCATCCTGCTGAGTGGAGAGCCCAATGTGGGGCTCGATCCCATGATCTGAGCCGAAGGCAGAGGCTTTAACCCACTGAGCCACCCAGGTGCCCCATTGTTGGCTTTCTTGTACATAAATTTCCTAAATGATTATTTTCCATCTGTGTTTTCTCAGCATTTTCATTTTTTTTTCCCCCAACTATTTACCTTCATGTCCAGGGAAGCTCATTGCTGACATTCTGGGAATCACCTGCCTTGTCTTGATGTCCACTGTGGTCACAATAGCTGTTATTCATTGTAAGTAAGTGTTTTCGATGACGACATTAATGATCATTGGTGCTCGAAATGTTGCACACTATTATGGAATTGTATTACCTTATTTTAATGCATGCATGCTCTAAATGTGGAATGTCAAAAGTAGAAATAACAGAATAACTCTATATAGAGAGTATTACACATATATTAAGATTTCATAACTGAAATACAAGTTATGGGAGAGACTTTATGGAAATATACAAGTTACTTCTTGAGACTGGTTAAACCAAATACTGCAAAATACTGTGAATTTTGATTCTTTAAACTTTTGAATTGTCTTCCCCCACATGTTCACTATTTTATTTAATTTTTATGGGTAAAATCAATTTTATTACAGAGATTTCTCATTCTAAATAATATACCAAACTTCAAACTAAGGAACTCAAATCATAATCATTTATTTAGTTTAATATTAAGTTTTATGAGCATTGTTTTAATTTTTCTAGTTACTACAGGACCAGTGCAGAACAAGGCGTCTGTGGAAATAACGACCCAGAAAGGTAGAAAGTCATTTCCAAAACTTTGATATTAGGATAGCTTATATTTTATCTGTATCTTAAACTAGACAAGGATGATAATAGATGGTTTTGGGGAAAACAAATTAGAAAATTGTGTAGTAAATTTTCATAATTGATGAGTATAGGAGAGTATTACTTCTTACACAACAGTATGAGGAAATACTCATTAAAATCAGCATACATGAGGTACTTGGTTGGCTCAGTGAGTGAAGCGTCTGACTCTGGGCTTTGGCTCAGGTTATGAACTCAGGGTCCTGGGACTGAGCCCCATGTCCGCTCCACTCTCAGTGCAGTCTGTTTTAAATTCTCTCTCCCTCTCCCTCTGCCCTCTAACCTCTAACCCTCTGGTTCATGCTCTCTCTTGTTCTCTCTCTCTCTCAAATAAATAAATAAATAGATCTTAAAATAAAGTTACTACACCCATTGTCATTGATAACAATGACCTCAAATTTCCTCCTGCTTTAACATGATATAATATAAACCATTATACGATTCCAAATAAATTGTTTTGTCCAGGGACTCGAAGTACATGTAGAGATGGACATTTTTGTTTGTTTTATACTGGCACATATGTAAGGGATGAAAGCCTGACTCTTCTGGGAATGTGCATGTGTTTTATTTTTGCCCACTTGTGAGGGTGAAGTGATGTGTTGTATACACATTTGTGTATACATATGTAACTTGCAGACTTGCAAGTTTTAATATTCCAAGCCTTTTGGATAATATCTCATAATCTTTCTTTAGCTTATCATTGTGGTGACTGTCCAAAAGAGTGGATTACATATTCCAAAACTTGCTACTACATTAGCACTGAAAGAAAACCATGGAATGAGAGTCGGTTGTCCTGTGCTTCTAAGAGCTCTACCCTGCTCTCCATAGAGGATGAAGAGGAAATGGTGAGATTTCAAATGTTTGCAGCTTTTATTAAAAACTTATCATTTAATATTACATTTGTAGATCTCATCCATATAGTCATACATATTTATATTTCTTGTTTATTTGTTTTAAAGTCTTTTACTATTCCATAGTTTGATTCTATATTTCGCTAATTTTATACCTTTAATGTATATTTAGTAATTTGTAGTTCTTGCTTTTCTTAGAAAGCCATACTTCTATAAATGCTCTTTTGCCTGAAATAACCTTACTATATATTTTTTTAAAGATTTTATTTATTTATTTGACAGAGAGAAATCACAAGTAGATGGAGAGGCAGGCAGAGAGAGAGAGAGAGGGAAGCAAGCTCCCTGCCAAGCAGAGAGCCCGATGCGGGACTCGATCCCAGGACCCTGAGATCATGACCTGAGCCGAAGGCAGTGGCTTAACCCACTGAGCCACCCAGGCGCCCCATCCTTACTATATTTTTTACCACCCATCATGAAGACTGTATGATTGAGGTACCTTAACCAGTGGGTTAAGCCTCTGCCTTTGTCTCTGGTCATGGTCTCAGAGTCCTGGGATTGAGCCCCACATCGGGCTCTCTGCTGGGTGGGAGCCTGCTTCCCCCTCCTCTCTCCCTGCCTCTCTGCCTACTCTTGATCTTTCTCTCTCTCTCTGTCAAATAAATAAAGAAATCTTAAAAAAAAAAAACAAACTACATGATTGTGCATATTCATCACAAAATAGTCGGAAGATAATTACAAATCAGATCATGAGCGAGAAGTTTAGAGCCCCTATTACCCCTGCCAGTTTTAATACTGTGAAATATCTTTGCTTATTTTTGGAATTTATATCGATGGAATCATGAAGTATGCATTATTATATGTGTCTCCTTTTTGCTCTCATATGATATTTGTAATCCATCTTTATTACTGCATTTGTCTGTAGTTTGTGAATTTTCACTGCTGCTGTCTTATATGAATATGACATTTTAAAATCAATTCTCAGAAATTTACTTCCTTTTTATATGTGGGTGTTATGAATAATAATTTTATGAAAGGTTTTTTCTATGTGTTTTCCATGTATTGTATTTATAATAACTATTATACATAGCAACATAGTATATAGTATATTTATGAAATGTGAATAATGCATTTGTCAAAATAAAAATGCATAAATGCAACATTATAATTGTATTTATATATGTTTATTGTACATTTTCTTCAAAGCATTAGTATGAAATTGCTCAGTCATAGATATGTGTGTCTTTCAATATATTACATTTTCCCTACATTTATCTAATGTATTGTGTAAATACTTTTTACAAAATAGTCAATTGATCCAAAATTCAGAGGTCTGTGGAAAATTATGACAAAAAGTTCTGGTGGTTATACAACAGTGTCATTATCCTGAGGTGTGAGTTATTAGGGTATTCTCTTCGGTGAGAAGGACTCGAGTATGTCCCTTGCTCATTTCTCCTAGATGTTTTCTTTTGTCTTCTCGGAAGTCCTTATCATGTTTTAAATATGAGCTCTTTTGAGTTTACAAGATGGAAATAGCTGTGTATTGCATTTTTCCTCCCCTATTGGAGTCCTTTAATAATCAGAATTTTAGTATTACCATGGTCCCATATATCATTTGGGTGTTAGTGTTTATTTTGAACCTATTTCAGAAGTTCATCAAAGTTCATAAACATAATTTCCTATATTGCCTCTATCTTTTTTTCTTTCTTTATTAATTTTTCACTTGAATTAGAGTATCTTATCCAGTTGGAATTACTTTTGGTGATGTTGTATTTGCAATGCAGTGAGATATATATGAAGGTTATAGTTTTCTACATCATGAACCTAACTGATGGAGCGTAATGTAAAGCAAAGTCAATCTTTTCTTCATAAATAATTATACATATATAGTCATACATATGTCCACATATGTTCTAATGGGCTTCATATAAATAATATAGATAGTATATATCTTTACATAGATAATTATAAACACATGTAGCAGTCTTCACATTCTGTCACAACCCACAGCACTTTGAGTAAAATGTAGAGCCTTCCCTTCCTTGATATCCCTTTACTGTGTCTCATTTCTACTTTGTTTTAAATGTTTCTCTACTTACGTTGAGAATTACATGAATGTTATCACTTTGCTTCAACTGATGATTTTCATTCAAATTTCAAACAATTTAGACACTAGAGTTGAAGCAAGGTCCCTTAGGCTTAATGATAGTTTTATACTTTCTTTTGTTTTCCATTTCTTCCTGATGATCCTTGCAAAATTCCTTCTGTTACCATTTAATTTCTGTTTGGATAATTCCCTTTAGTAGTTCTTTCAGAGTGGGGGTGGCAGTGACACTTTTCCTAGTTTTCCTTTATCTCAGAATGTCTTGATGTCCCCTGCATTCCTGAGTGATGTGTCCCATGGATAGTCAATGGTTGCTTGAAATAACGCACTTAGTGTCTACATTTTTTGTTTGTTTGTTCGGGTCTTTCTAGCATGCCTTTTTTTCTATTATGTTGACTAGGGAGAAAAAAATCATTTTGGGGCCTTTTGTCTGTGCACTTTGGTGTCTGTGGTTTGCTCATCACTCTGGGATATGTGAGGCAAAGAGAAATTCCAGGGCGTTCACCACCGTATCATTCCTTGGGGTTAGAGTGCTCAGTTCTGTCAGTTTTCTCATTATCTGTTTGAATGTTATGTTGTTTTGTGTATCATATCCAGGTGTTTTAGCTGTATTTGGTGGAGGAAATAAGGAACAGTAGCATATCCTCACTTTATTGCTGGAATAGGAATTCTGATATGTAGTGGTTCTAATGTGAATGTTCCTAAGACTGATAATGTTGAGCAACTTTCTCTGTATTTATTTGCCATCAATATATGCTTTTTGGTGAAGTATCTTGAAATGTATTTGTTCTATTTTTACTTTTTGTTATTGTATTTTCTATTTACTTTCTGTATCCTAGCAGTAAGTTTTTTATTAGATGTATTATTTGTAAATATTTCCTCTCAAGTCTATGACTGGTCTTTCTTTTCTCTTCAAAGCACAGACATTATCTTAAGGAACTACACTTCATCACTTTGTTCTTTTATGGATCATGTTTTGTTTCTCTCTAAGAAATCACTGCCCAACTTTAGGTCAGATATTTTTCTTAATACATCTTCTTGAAATTTTATCATTTGCACTTACAGATGATCATCTTTTAACATTTTTGTATAAGGTATATATTATTAATTTCATTTGAAACTAATTGTTTCCACAACATTTATTGTAACACTATACTTTCTCTACAAAATGACTTAGCATCATTGCTGAAATCTGCATTCCATATATGTGTGGGTATAAACTTTTCACTTTCTCTTCAGTTTCTTTAATCTTGTATATATTTTTATCAATCCATATTTTTAAAAATGTCTTTTTATAAACAATAGGTTTATATTAGTTCTTTTTCAGAGTTATCATATCTATTCTAGATCTTTGCATGGCTGTTTACTTTTTTATTTCTATCAGTCTAAATGATTATTTTTAAGTTAAGAATATAAATTAGTTTTATATTCTGCATCAGAGAAATCACATCATTTGGCCTTCTTTACTCTGCGAATGTGACAGATTAAGTTAATGAATCACTTCTTGGTCTTTTGGCTAAGATCAAGTGCAGATTAAGTTAATGGAATTTCAAATGTAAATCCAACTTGGTATTGCTTCAATAAATCTACTTACATCATAGTCCATTATTTTTGTATATTATCAGAACCAGTTTAGATTGCCACTGACATGTAATTTCCTTTTCTTAGTATTCCAAGAAAATGCACACAACACATATTTTATTGACTCTTTTTTTCTACCTTGTAAGATTGTCTTTTTGGTTTCTAATTAATATTTCATCTTTCTTTACTTATAAGTATCTAAATATTCTGTAACTGAGTATGAAAAGCTTCTGGATTATAGATTAAATTATCTTAGAAGTTGAGACAATTCTGATATTTTTATTTCCTTTTGTTTTGGTTTTCACAAGTTGTATTTGGTAGGATGTTTTCAATTTTATGTCTAGTTTTAAACATATTTACTTATTTTCATGGTATTCATGGTATGTTAATTTTACTGTGGTATAATGTACATACAGATGGTTGCACAAGCAATACATGCCAACAGCTGGCCGAATTTTCAAGTGTCGCCATCATATGAAGAAGAAAATGAATATTATCAGTACTGCAAAATGCCCCTTGCATGTTTCCACCTCCATTTACAAACATTTCCATAAGTAGAATCATACAGTGTGCATATTTTATTTTTGGCATTTTCAGGGGAAGATAAACTTGTGCTTTTCATCCATATAGTTGCATGAAGTTGTAAATCATCCAAACTTCTTGCTGCTCCATTGTCTGGTTCTACTACAGTGCATTTATCCATGCTATTGCTAATGCTCTTGGATATTTGGGTATTGATCCACTTAGGCTGCCATGAGTTACTCTACTTTTTGTATTTCACAGTCAACTTCAGTCTAGTATATGTTTATCACTTCTTTCTTCTCTAACTTTAATAGGTTCTTCTCTGTACAGTGTATTGAGAGGGAAACTACTCAGATCATCCATTTTATAACATTCTTCCTTTTGGGTTTAAGTGACAGAGCTATGAATTGTCTCTAAACACTACTTTTGTTCCACCTTAAAACTTTTGATATATTCTCAGTTTTGTATCACCCAGTACAAGGTATTTTCACAGATTTCATTTTTGAACTATAAATATTTCAGAAGTGTGTCACTTTTCCACATGTTTGGAAATCCACCAAATTTCTTTTTGTTGTGACTTCTAATTTATTCCTTTAGACAAAAATTGATTAGTCTTCAGAGAATATACTTTGGAAAATTTCCATCCTGTCAATGTTTGATCTCTATTTATGACATAGAAGAATAATTTCTATATATGTCAGTTTTGTCAAGCTGATTCCTAGAGCTCTGACAGTCTTCAGTGGGGCTCCTGATTTTGTGACTGGATGGTCTCTCATTTACTGATGGAAGAGCTTTTAAATCTTCAGTTGTGCTCATTAAGTTGTTTATTTATCTTCCCAAATCTGTTAGTTTCTATTACATGTGTTTGAAGGTTCTATTGTTAGGTGAATAATACATATTTGTAATTATTTTATCTTCTCATATTGACAGGCTTACCATGGTGAAGTGTTTCTTTTAAGTTCTAATAATATTTCTTTTTTTATTTATTTATTTTTTATAAGATTTTATTTATTTATTTGACAGAGATCACAAGTACGCAGAGAGGCAGGCAGAAAGAGAGAGGGAGGAAGCAGTCTCCCTGCTGATCAGAGAGCCCGATGCAGGGCTCCATCCCAGGACCCTGGGACCATGACCTGAGCTGAATGCAGAGGCTTTAACCCACTGAGCCACCAAGGTGCTCCAATATTTCTTGTTTTAACAGCTACTTTGTCTGATATTGTTGTAGCCATTTGGCCTCACTTACAGAGTTACTGCTTGGAGAGTGGATCTTTTGCTATCATTTTACTTTCACATCTTTGTGCCTTTGAATCTAAAGTGTGTGTGTTATGGAAAGCATAATGATGGATCTGAAATTTTTCTTTTTTATTCAGGATGACAATTTTTATATTTCGATTGGGATATTTACTGAATTAACATGAACGTCGTTATTGGGATAGTTGTATTTGGGTCTCCCATTTTTCTATTCATTTTATGTTTATGTTGTTTTCTTCTTCCACCTTATCTGACATCTTTTGTACTAAACATATTTTAGTATCCTATTTTAATTCCCCTTCGATCTCTTAGCTATATTCTTAAGCTAGTTCTTTGTAGTAGCTGAGTGTTACAATTACATCTTTTATTTGTTTTTACTGAGATATAATTGACATAACAGTGTGTAAATTAAAGGTGTGCAATGTGCTCATTTGCTACTTTGATGTATTACTGATTGATTACTATGGTAAGGTAGATAACCCCTCTCTCACATCACATTCTTAACACTATTGTGGGTGTTGAGAACAGCAAAGATTTAGCCTTTCCAAGTTTGAAGTTTATAATACAGTAATGATGACTATAATCACTATGTTGTACATTAGATTCCAGAGCTTATTATGTAGTAGCTAGCTGTAACTTTGTTTTCTTGAACATCTCATCAATTCCCCTGCCTTGTTGTCCCTGGTAAATTATATTATATTTATTACTTTTACAAATTCAGTGTTTTAGATTCTACATTTAAGCAAGGCCATACAGTATTTGTCTATTTCTGTCTGATTTTTGTCACGTATATAATGCCTTTAAGGTACATCCATTTGTCACAAATGGCAAGATTTCCTTCTTTCTCATGACTGAATAATATTTCATTGTGCATATATGCATGTATGTGTGTGGATACATATATATACCACACCTTCTTTAGCTCTTTATCTGTTGGCAGATACCTAGGTTCCTTTAATAATTTGGTTATTGAGAATAATGTTGCAATGAGCATGGTGTGAAGTAACATTTGAGATACTGATTTGAGTTTTTAATATATATGTAGGAGTAACATTAGTACATAATATGGTATTTTTATTTGTAATTGCTTGGAAAAATGCATAATATATGGTATTTTTATTTGTAATTGGTTGAAAAAATTGTTGGAAAACCAATTTATATTTTCTTCAAAGGATTTCCTTTTCTTCAGATCTTCACGAATATTCTCTTAAGTTTTGGGAAAAAAACAATTTTAACAGGTGTGAGGTGATAATTAATTATGGTTTTGATATGCATTTCACTGATGTTAGTGATTTGGGGTATCTTTTTTGTACCTATTGGCCATTTTTCTGTCTTCATAAAAAAAAAAACATAAACAGGCCCCGTTCCCATTTTTGGAATTGGATTATTTCCTTTGTTTTTATTGCATTGGTGGAGCTATTTATAGATTTGGATCTCAGTCCCTTATCTGATCTGTTTACAATATTTCTCCTCTTCTGTACATCATTCTTCCAAACTTTTCAACTTTTTTGTTCTTTCCTTTGCTGTGCATATGCTCTTAATTTAATGCAGTCTCACTTTTCTATTTTAATTTCTCTTGCCTATCTTTTGGTGACTTATCCAAGAAGTCATATGAAGGATCTTTTCGTTTTGGTCTCTACCAGTGATTTTATATTTTTATGTGTTTTTACCTTGCTTATTTTGGTCTCTTTTTCCAGCTTGAAGAATTATCTTTAGCATTTATGTTGGGCAGGTCTAATGGTTCAAATTTCTTCTGAAATGTGGCTTTAACCAACCACCACTAGAGTCATGCCACTTTCCTCTGACTGCCATCTGGGGAAAGAGTTGAAACTATGACACACCATCCCCTGGGATGCTGGGAAAGTCTTTATCTCTTCTTTGTTTCTGAATGACAGCTTTGCTGGGTAAGGTATTCTTGGTTGACAGTTGTTTTTCCCTTTGATTGCATTAAAAATATCATCCCACTCTCTCCTGTCTTATCTGTGAGAAGAAAGTCTTGCCGAGAGAATCTTTTTTGATGTCTGATATGGCATGTAGACCTCAGAGTCCTCAAAGCAATATTGGAGCTACAATGCTGTCTACTTCCCCCCATGTTCTCCTCAAGGAATTTCATAGTTTTATTGCTTCTTATGTTTAGGCCTTTGGTTCATTTTTAGTTAACATTAGTATATGGTATGAACGTAAGCATTGGATTTCATTCTTTTGCAAAGAAATTGTCAGTTTCCCAACCATTTGTGAAAGTCAATTTCCCAACACCTTTTGTGAAAGGTACTGTTCCTTCCCTATTGAATGTCTTGGCACCCTGATCAAAATGATTAGACTGAATATACATTGGTTTGTGTTTGGGTATATTTTTATTTTTGTTTTTTAAAATATTTATTTATTTATTTGTCAGAGAGAGAGAGAGAGAGAAAGCACAAGCAGGAGGGAGTGACTAGCACAGGGAGAAGCAGGCCCCCTGCTGAGCAAGGAGCCCTATGCTGGACTTGATCCCAGGACCCTGGGATCATGACCTGAGCCAAAGCAAAAACTTATCCAGCTAAGCCACCCATGAGTTCCAGGATGTATTTTTAAGTTATTGTTTCCATGGAGGACTTATGGCCTGGGGCTTCTTATACTTTATCTTACTGGTGTGACCCCCCTCCAATCTAACTTGTGTCCATGGTATGTGTGGATTCTATGGTAGATAATGTGGTCTCAGGCTGCTGAAGATGGAAGATGTATCACCCATTCTATGGTTTTCACACAAATTCAGTCACCTCATGTTCCACCCTGTTCCCTCTGGAGTATTTCTTTTCTGTGTTGGCATGTGTTCTTCAGTCATTTCATTGTGTTTTGAGTTATAGACATAATTCTATTATTAGTTTGTTGAGCCTCTGGGGTCCATAATATTTTTAAAATGATATTTAAGAAGTTGTTCACTCTTTGTGACTTATGATTATTTTTCTGCACTGCTTCTCCCCCCTGTTTCTCTTTTCCTTCTTAGATTGTATTTAGACCTATGCTGGTTTTCCTGGTACTGTGTTGAAGGTTTCTGACTGTGTTAATGTTTCTGTTTTTTTGCTCTCTTGCTGTTGAGATGAGTAAATCCATGATTCCCTCTTCAATGTCATCAGTTTTTTCTAATGTATCCCAAATTTTCTGGAGAGCCAATTTAGTGAATTTTCATATAGGTGTGTGACGATAAACCAAGAATTTCTCTGTGATTTATTCATGTACTTTTACTTCTCTATTGATATTTCTTATATCCTATATTGCTGCCATCATATGTTCATTTAATTATCTGAACTGTTTCTTTGTAATTTCCATATATTTATAAATAGCACTATAAAATGCTTTTTTTTCTCCCATCCAAGTACTAACCAGGCCCGACCCTGCTTATCTTCCGAGATCAGACAAGATTACGCGTGTTCAGGGTGGTA
The DNA here is from genome assembly GCF_030435805.1 of Mustela lutreola. Classification (NCBI taxonomy): domain Eukaryota; kingdom Metazoa; phylum Chordata; class Mammalia; order Carnivora; family Mustelidae; genus Mustela; species Mustela lutreola. The sequence goes on from NC_081297.1 coordinate 97,098,553, forward strand.
TGGCCCTAGACTAAAATGCTTTTTATCTAATAAACATAATATTCTTATCTCAGTAGAAGTTTATATTGACTTATGCATTCTCCTAGTATGGAAGACATTGCCAGTTTCTTTTCATGTTTTTTTTTTTTAATTTTTAGGTAGATAGTTTTGATAATATAATTTAGTCATCATGCAGTCTATTTCATATTCTTAGATTTGTATTTTTTTGTAAGTTGCACAAATTTTATTGCAGGATCTTCTTCCCTCAGATCTGCCTGCTAATATTTTTTTTCAGTGTTACCAAATTCTTATATTTTAGCCTGCATTCCTAGGGATTGTCCTTGTGACTTTGTAACTTAGATGTTACCTACAAGTACTCTTAAAAACTGTGTTCAAAGTCTGCAGGTGAATAGGACTTCCATGCTCTACCATGAGATGTGTGTGTGTGTGTGTGTGTGATTGTGTGTGTGCATGCATATGAGTGTGAGAAGTCTCCTGCTTTTACTTTCTACTGATCTCCTCTCCATGTATGAATAATTATTTTCCATCAATCAAGAGTGTACAGAGAGTTCATATCAACTCTTCTGTTTTTCCTTCATTAATAGCATTTCCCTATTATATTTATGGGAGCCACAGTGCTTGAGAGAAAAAAATGCAACCTCCAACATTTTTTTTTTTTTCTGGAGTAGAAAGAATTTTATTGATACCTGAGAAAAAGAGCAGGAAAAACATTCCTACCGACCATGTAGCCTGCCCCTTGGGTTAGATTGGCCCCAAGACTTCTCTCATCCTGCTTTTGAGCAGGGTCCCAACCGATGAATACCAAAAGGCTGGGGAAGTATGCAGCCAGAGTCTGGAGAGACAGCATGTGCAGTGAGGGTTCCTGAGGGCAGGGCAGGGTCAGCAAGGAAGACATGCTGATCAAGACCTAGAGTCTCTTGGGTCACAGCCCCAATTCCAATGAAAAACAACTCCTTCCAACCTCCTTGTTTCTAGCAAGCAGGGCTGTCATCTTCTCCTGACACACGTATGGGTTCTCATCATTCATTGACAAGCAAAATCATCACTCTGAGCTGAAAAATCAATGGACTGTTTCAGTCCCTTCCCCACTGCTGATTGGGTCTCCCTTGTGGCACCAGCACAATTGCTTTCTGCAGCTTCTCCAAATTGTGGAACTACAAGCTTCTGGATCACTGGGATATGGTGGGAAGGTGGGGAGGCAAGGGAGCAGTTCTGGGCAAGAAGATTACAGATGCACTTCTTTTCACTTGAATCTCTAGGAGGTTTTCAATAATAGCTATTTCATAAAATATTATTAGCCCTTGATCAGTTATCAGAACTCTGAAATTGTTGCCTTTGTCAGTTTGTCCCCTTCATTTATTTCTACTAAGTTTCTTTTAAAAGATTTTTTTTTTTTTTTATTTGACAGACAGAGACCACAAGTAGGCAGAGAAGCAGGCAGAGAGAGATAGGGAGGCAGGATCCCTGCTGAGCAGAGAGCCAGATTCAGGGCTTGATTCCAGGACCCTGGAATCATGACCTGAGCTGAAGACAGAGGCTTCAACCCACTGAGCCACCCAAGTGCCCCTCTACTAAGATATTTTTATAACATGTCCTGTGTATAACATTACTTGAAAATTTTAAAGAGTCTATAAAGTCAGAAAGAATTACTTATGTTTGTTTTTGCAAAATTCAAATAAAAGCTTGTTTGACTTCTAAAAAAATGTTTTTTTCTCATAGTATTTGTTCAGCCTCCTCATTCATTCTTTATGGATTAGTAGAGATTCCCAGAACATCAGTATTAATTCATCTGTGTGGCCAAAAGTTTCCACCTCCTTTCCTAAAGTGTAAGTTTCTTGACAACTTTTTTTTTTTGAGCATTCTTGTTTCTTTCCACCTATCAAGTAAATGTTTCAGTATTAACATCAGTTCCATTCAAGCTTGAATTTGTTTATTTTTTAATTTTTTAAATTTATTTTTTATTTATTTTTGGCATAACAGTATTCATTATTTTTTCACCACACCCAGTGCTCCATGCAATCCGTGCCCTCTCTAATACCCACCACCTGGTACCTCAACCTCCCACCCACCCGCCAACTCAAACCCCTCAGATTGTTTTTTAGAGTCCATAGCTCTCATGGTTCACCTCCCCTTCCAATTTCCCCCAACTCTCTTCTCCTCTCTAACTCCCCATATCCTCCATGCTATTTGTTATGCTCCACAAATAAGTGAAACCATATGATAATTGACTCTCTCTGCTTGACTTATCTCACTCAGCATAATCTCTTCCAGTCCCATCCATGTTGCTACAAAAGTTGGGTATTCATCCTTTCTGATGGAGGCATAATACTCCATAGTGTCTATGGACCACATCTTTCTTATCCATTCATCCGTTGAAGGGCATCTTGGTACTTTCCACAGTTTGGCGACCGTGGCCATTGCTGCAATAAACATTGGGGTACAGATGGCCCTTCTTTTCACTACATCTGTATCTTTGGGGTAAATACCCAGGAGTGCAATGGCAGGGTCATAGGGAAGTTCTACTTTTTTTTTTAAGATTTTATTTATTTGACAGAGAGAGATCACAAGTAGGCAGAGAGGCAGGAGAGAGGAAGGGAAGCAGGCTCCCTGCTGAGCAGAGAGCCCGATGCGGGACTCGATCCCAGGACTCTGAGATCATGACCTGAGCCGAAGACAGCGGCTTAACCCACTGAGCCACCCAGGCGCCCCGGAAGTTCTATTTTTAATTTCTTGAGGCATCTCCACACTGTTCTCCAAAGAGGCTGCACCAACTTGCATTCCCACCAACAGTGTAAGAGGGTTCCCTTTTCTCCACATCCTCTCCAACACATATTGTTTCCTGTCTTGTTAATTTTGGCCATTCTAACTGGTGTAAGGTGATATCTCAATGTGGTTTTAATTTGAATCTCCCTGATGGCTAGTGATGATGAACATTTTTCATGTGTCTGATAGCCATTTGTATGTCTTGACAACTTTTTTATGCCTCAAGAGAATTAATCTTACAAAGAATAAATGCAATGTGTGAACAATTATGTAACACAATTGTGAAAATGTTCCCATAAAAATGATATGGGAAATATTCAGATTTAGATGTACAACTATTAGTCCAAATAAACTATTTATTCTTCACAATATTGTGATTCATATTTTTAAGAGTAATGAGATCTAATTCTCTCTATTTCAGGTCATCGATTTCTTCAGAGAGTGACAACTGTCCCTTTTTCAACTCTGTCTCAAAGAAAACTCTTTTTGACTCCTGCTTGTATCAAAAAATATATGTTTGTAAGACCCGGGCATTTTAGTTACCTAATATTGGTATCTATTTCACCAGCTATAAAGCTATCTCACATCTGTAAAGAATGTATTTGTCATTTCTTCAAAAGTCATAAAATTATTTTTTAAGGATTTTATTTATTTATTTGACAGACAGAGAACACAAGTAGGCAGAGGGACAGAGAGAGAGGAAGGGAAGCAGGCTCCCTGATGAGCAAAGAGCCTGGGATCATGACCTGAGCTGAAGACAGAGGATTTAACCCACTGAGCCACGCAGGCACCCCAAAAGCCATATAATTATTATCTCATAATATATTTCAGATATAACTTTTAGAGCAATTTTAGGTTCACAACAAATTAAGAAGAAGGTACAGAAATTTCCTCTATTACCCCTGAATACACAAGTACATGGCTGCACCAGTTATCAGCATCACTTACTAGAATGGTCTATTACTGAAGGTCCCACCAAGTTGGCTAAAGAGTGGGGGACTCCAATTCAACCAGTCTCCTAAATTTAGCTAGGAATCTGTCAAGCCACTCTGGACACCCATAAAATCAATCTGAGATGTAAGATTATACACATCTGTATTTCTGTGGGGACTGAAGATCATCCGGGGAGATGTACAAAAGATGGAGTTGGGTTTGCACAGACAGATGTTGCAGGACAAACAGAAAGGGGAGAGAGCCAAAAGAAACCAACCATTGGAAATTAATACCCCAGGTGAAAAGTGCCCTGTGCTCAGGGACCAGGGATACCTTGGAGATGGGTGGCTGCAAGACAGGAAGTGACTGATAACAGTGTTTAAAAAGAACAAAGGGGCTTAAGGGACAATTGCAGGGACCAGGTCACCATCGGTGTGGACACATGGACCAGCCACAACCACTGCCCACCTGTGCCTGAGAGGACTCACTGGGGATTTGAGTCAGCGGTCCCTGGGACTTGGCAGCTACTGCTGCCCCCAGCGTCACCTCCACCACCAGATGCCTCTATAGCTGAGAGGACCCAACTTGGTCTGGAGACCATGGTCTGAGAGTAGCAGCCACCAGGGTTGGGCTCACCCGAACTGGTATTACTCATGGTTTTGGTGGCACGGGGATACAGAGACAAGTGGGGATATCAAGGAAACCACTGAGAGGGTCGCTGGGAATGCACACCCCCTGTGGGAGGCTGCAGTATTCAATGGGGTTTGCAGAGGGCTGTCTATGTTCCAGATGATTCAGAGAGGAACAGAGGGTAATTTCTCCCTGAGGCAGAGGTCTGGGTGTGGACAGTTTACTTTGCTCTGACCCTGACACCAGAGAAGAAAAGCCTCCTTGAACAAAAGCCTGGAAAACCAGTTTCCATAGAGCCCAGTCCCATGATAGGGGCCAGGTCTACTCCACCCAAGCAGGATTAATAGAAAAACAACACAGCAGATCCCTCCACCAGAAAACAAGCTGAAAGAACAGGAGGGCAACAACCACAGACTCTCCATAAAACTACAAAAACCCCAACACCAGGGGAAAATAGTATATAAAGCTCCTGATATTGCTTCACAGCCTGTATATTTCTGACATATAGCTTTTATCTCTCTTTAATTCTTTCTCATGATTCCTGCTCTTTGCTATTGTTTTGTTTTGTTCTAACCTACTTACCGTTTCAACTAGATGTTTAATTAATATGAAATACTGTAATGTTTTAACTTGAATGTTTTATATGTATACTTGTTTATTTTTCTTTTATATATATATATATATATATATATATATAGAGAGAGAGAGAGAGAGAGAGAGAGATAAACTTCAATGTAGTCCTTTTTTCCCTATTAAACAGTACCTTTATATACGTACCAGTTTTAATTTCTCTGTATATCTGGGAAATTGAATCCTTTAACAAAATACACCCAGGAAGAACAGAAATGGGCATTCCTTGCCCACGCTGAGGGATTATAACCACCTTCCCATCAGCCCCCCTTTTATTTATTTATTTATTTGTCTTTTTATTTGTTTGCTTGTTTTTGTTTTTGTACTATATACATTTTACTCTTGGGCCTCATTTTGGCTGGAACTTTTTTTTTCCTTTCTTTTTGGTGGGGACATCTGTTTACTCCAAACCTTCCCAGGGTGCTCCTTGCCTGGATAGTGGTTGATATTTTTGGCTGTACATCCTCTCAACCACAATTCAACAGAACGAGGAGGAGGAGGAACTCCTAACAAAGAAAAGATCCAGTGACAATGGCCTCTTCCACAGATCTAATGGATATGGATCCAAGTAAGAGGTCAGAAATAGACTTCAGTATTCCATTGTGTATATATACCACATCTTCTTGCAGCCATCAAAAGAAATGAAATCTTGCCATTTGCGACAACATGGATGGAACTAGAGCGTATCATGCTTAGCGAAATAAGTCAAGCAGAGAAAGACAACTATCATATGATCTCCCTGATATGAGGAAGTGGTGATGCAACATGGGGGCTTAAGTGGGTAGAAGAAGAATCAATGAAACAAGATGGAATTGGGAGGGAGACAAACCATAAGTGACTCTTAATCTCACAAAACAAACTGAGGGTTGCTGGGTGAGGGGGTTTGGGAGAAGGGGGTGGGATTATGGACATTGGGGAGGGTGTGTGCTTTGGTGAGTGCTGTGAAGTGTGTAAACCTGGTGATTCACAGAACTGTACCCCTGGGGATAAAAATATATGTTTATAAAAAATAAAAAATTAAAAAAAAAAAAGAAATAGACTTCAGGGTAGTAGATATAGTAGATATGAAGACAATTGCCAAGCCAGAAAAAACTATTAATGGCAACATAGATTCATTAAGGGCATAAATGAGACCAGATTTGGCAGAACTTAAAAATGCTATCAATGAGATACAATCTAATCTAGATACTTTAACAGTTAGGGTAAATGAAGCAGAAGAAGGAATTTGTGTTCTTGAAGACAAACTGATAGAAAGGAAGGACCAGAAGGAGTCCTGGAACAAAGAGTTTAAGTTCTGTGAAAACAGAATTAGAGAAATAAATGGTGCCATGTGTAAGGGCCTACTTAGCTAGAGTGACTCCATCTCGGTTAAACAGCCATTTTGTTGTTTGTGCAGTAAAATTAAATTGACCCTCCTCTGCAGAGGAACTTGCTTAGAAACAAGACCAAGAAAACCAGTAAAATACGGTCGGCCAGTTCCTAATAACAGAGCCCAGAATACAAGGACAAGTCAGGCCAGGTGGAGACATCCAATCAGTAAAAAGCACACATACTATCTCCCTAACCACCAAAGAATGTAAACCCCACCTTTTGGGCACCAAACGTGGGTGCCAATTCTGACCAGATTTAAAGGCTAGTTCAAACAGCTACTATAGGGTAAATTGTAATTTAATTGGCACCTGCATGTGGCCTAACATGACTATGAAACTTTCTGTGTATATTACAATCTCATTGGCCACCTATGTGTGGCCAGGCTTAACCACATGGCCTTTGCTCTATTAAAGTTAGTCTGTGAGGCTGGAAAGGGTCACTCCCTTTAGAGTTGGCCCTGACTGGTCAGTCTATTCTTGAGCCTGTAAAATTGGGAGTCATGGCTCTCTTCAGTCACTCTGACTTCTAATGCGTGGCATAGAATAAAGCTTTGCATAACTTTAACTTTGTCTCAGTCTCATTCCTTTTATAATGGACCCCAACACAATGAAACATTCTATCTTTTGTCCCCCTCAAATACTCTGGATTGAATAAGAATAATAGTGCAATCTGAGAGGTGATGAGAAGTAAATTTTGCAAGGGAAATCAATGTGATAATACCAAAAGTTATGATATGTATAACTAGGATAGTACAAGGTGAGGGAAACAATTAGCAGATTACTTGAAGAAATAATGGCTGAAGCTATTTCAGTTATCTTGAAAAACACCAGGTTAAATTCAAGAAGCCCAGCAAAACAAAATATAAAAATTAATAATAATAATTAGATCACATGTGGGCACACTGTAGTCATACTTCTGAAACAGATAAATAAATATTGAAAGCAATGAGAGAATAACAACAGTTTATATGCCTAGAAATTCATTCAAGTTAATGAAATTTAGGAGATAATAGAATATTCATCTCAAGTAAAAGACACTGCCATCCAGAATTTGATTTCATTAATTGTCTTCCAAAATGCTGGTAAATTAAAACATTTTCCAACAACTACTCAAAACATTCCAAAAAAAAAAAGGAAGAAATATGAGTAAAACTTCAAAAATCACTCTGTGAGGCCAGCATTACCTTAATAACAGGACGAGACAAAGACTCTACTGTTAAAGACGACGATAAGCCAATATGCAGAATGAACATGGATCCAAATATTCTCAAGAAAATACTAGCAAATCAAATGCAACAACAATTAAAAGAATCAAGTGGGATTTAATTTTTGGCTACAAGGGTGGTTCAATGTTCACAAAGCAAACAATGTCATACACTACATTGAAAATAATAGGTTAAGAACAATTTGATCATTTCAATAGATGTAGAAAAAGCATTTGATAATATACAACAACCACTCATGATTAAAAGTCCCTCAATAGGGGCACCTGGGTGGCTCAGTGGGTTAAAGCCTCTGTCTTTGGCTCAGGTCATGACCCCAGGGTCCTGGGATCCAGCCCTGCATGGGGTGGGGGGCAGTCCTCTGCTCAGCGGGGAGCCTGCTTCCTCCTCTCTCTCTGCCTGCTTCTCTTCCTATTTGTGCTTTCTCTGTCAAATAAATAAATAAAATCTTAAAAAAAAAATTCCCACAATAAAAGAGGGATAAAGAGAACATACTTCAAAGTAATGCAGACCACATATGAACTATGAATAGCTAGTATCATCCTCAATGAGGACAAACTAAGAGCTTTTCTTCCACAGTCAGGAACAGATAGGGAGACCACTGGGACCATTGTTATTTAACATAGTACTGGTGGTCCTGGCCTCAGCAGTCAGACAACACAAAGAAATAAAAGGCATCCACATCAGCAGAGAAGAAGTTAAACTTTCACTATTTGTAGATGACATGATACTGTATAGAGTAAATTCAAAAGACTGCAACAAAAAATTGCTAGAACTGAGTCAGTAATTCAGTAGAGTCATAGAGTATAAAATCAACGTACAGAAATCTGTTCCATTTCTATACTCCAGTACTGAAGCAGCAGAAAGAGAAATCAAAGAATCAATCCCATTTTTAACTGCACCAAATTCATGAGTTACCAAGGAATAACACTAACCAAAGAGGTGAAAGGTCCACACTCAGAAAACTATAAAATTCTAATGAAAGAAATTGAAGAAGACACAAAGAATGTAAAAACATTCCACCCTCATGGATCAGAAGAACAAACTTTATTAAAATGTCTATAGTACCCAAAAGAAATCTCCATACTTAATGCAGATCTTATCAAAATACCAACAACCTTTTTCACAGAGTTAGAACAAACAATCCTAAAATTTGTTTGGTTCCCAAAAGGCATCCAATAGCGAAACAACCCTTAAAAGAAAAAGCAAAGCTGGAGGCACCCCAATTACTTACTTCAAGCTGTATTAAAAAGCTATAGTCAAAAGGCCTCTGCACGGCAAAGGCAGCAATCAATAAAATTAAAGCACAGTCTTTGAAATGGGAAAAGATATTTGTAAATGACATCTCTGTTAAAGCAATAGCATCCAAAATATGTAAAGAAGTTATAAAACTCAACACCCAGAAAACAATCCGTTTAAAAAATGGGTAGAAGACATGAAGAGACATTTTCCAAAGATGATTTCCTGATGGCCAGCGACACATGAAAAGATGCTGAACAACATTCATCGTCAAGGAAATACAAATCAAAAGTACACTGAGACATGATCTCACACCTGTCAGAATAGCTAAAATCAACAACACAGTAAACAACAGGTGCTGGAGAGGAAGCAGAGAAGAGAGCTCTCCCACAGGTTGGTGGGAATGGACACTGGTGTGGTCACTCTGAAATATAGTACAGAGGCTCCTCTAATAGTTAAAAATAGAACTTCCCTATACTCCAGCAATTGCACTTGTTGATATTTACCCAAAGGATACAAAAATACAGATTTGAATAGATTCATACACCCAATGTTTATAGCAGCATTATCCACAATAAGAAAATTACTAAAGAGCCAAATGTTCCTCAAATGGAGAATGCATAAAGACAAGGTTTTACATATCTACCATGGAATATTACTTAGCCATCAAAAAGAGTGAAATATTGACTTTGCAACAACTTGAATATAGCAAGAGAGTATTATGATAAGCGAAAAAGGTCAGTAAGAGAAAGTCAAATACCATATGATTTCACTTTTATGTGGTATTTAAGAAAGAAAATGATTGAACATGGGGGGAAAAAAGGAGAGGCAAACCATCTGAGGGTTACTGGAGGGGAGAGGGACTGTGGAAGGGTTAAATAGGTGAGGGGTATTAAGGAGTGCACTTGTCATGGTTACCACTAGGTGTTTTATGTAAGTGATTATTCACTAAATTCTACACCTATATGGAAAAAAATAAATAAAAATGAAAAAGCCAACCAAACAAAAAAGCCAATGATAAGATTTCTTTTTTTCATGTCTGAATAATAACCTACTGCACAAATGCCTCATTGTCTATATTTATCCTTCTTTTGTAGACACTTAGGGTGATTCTCTACTGGAGCTAATATGAATGATGCTGCAATGGGCATGGGGCTAGAGAGCTTTCTTTCAGATAGTGGTGTCCTTTCTTTTGGATATATGCTGCGTGCCTTGGAGATACTGTGGGTTTGGTTCCAGACCAGTGCAATAAAGCAAATGTCACAATAACCCAGTCATATGGATTTTTGATTTCCCTGTGCATATGAAAGTCATGTTTACACTATAATGTATTCTATTCAGTGTGCAGGAGAATTATGTCTAAGAAAATGAAGTATATGTTTTATCTAAAAAATATATTATCCATGAAAAATGCTAATAATCACCTGAGTTTTGAGCAAGTTGTAATCACAAGTCACAGATCACAATAAAAATTTAGTAATAATGGGAAAGTTACAAACATGTAAGAATTATCAAGATGTGACTGTCACATGAAGTGAGAAAGTGCTCTTGGAAAAACGGTGGCAATACTCTTGCTCCACACAGAGTTACCACAACCCTTCGATGTGTAAAACACATAACATCTCCTAAGTGCAATAAACAGAAGGCAATAAACGGGGGGATGTCGTTACCAGAAGTGGAATTGCTGGATATGACACTTCTGTTTTTAAGTTCTTTAGGAATGATAGGTACACATTAACCCAATTCGTGATACAAGAGGAGGAATTATGAAAAGAATTACATTTGATGCAAACTAGATAATACGAAGTTTTATTTCCTTTTTCTTTAAGATTTTATTTATTTACTTGAGAAAGAGAGCACAAGAGAGAGGGAGCAGAAGCAGGGGAAGGGGAGAGGGAAAAGCAGGATCCCTGCTGAGCAGGAAGCCCAAAATGGGGCTCAATCCTAGGACCCTGAGATCAAGACCTGACCCAAAGGCAGACCTTAACCTACGGAGACACACAGGCACTCTTATTTCTTTTTGAGTTCATAGTCATATATCTGTGTTTTAAAAGTCTACATTTTCTGCTGTCTTATTTTTTGGTTAAGAGACCTGTACCCCTGGGGATAAAAATATATGTTTATTAAAAAAATAAATAAATAATAAAATCACTTGTGGTAAAACAAAAAAAGAGTAATGCTTAAAACTTAGCTTTGTTTCCCCCTACATTCTTAGAATTTTTTGTCATTAATTGACAAATGTCCCTTTTAAAAGAGATAACTGGTTATGATTGAAGGATGAATCAATGAATAATGTCATGAGTAGTTATTTAAAATTGTAACCTCTGCCATGGTAATATAGTGAATATTGTCTAATGTTTTAACCCTTCCCAGAGACATTTATTTTTATCATGTGAAATTTAAATAACTTATTTACAAATAACAAAATTGAAGGTAGGAATCTAAAGAACTAGGGCTGAGAAATTGAGAACAGTTGGGAATTAATAATAGCAACAGTTACCATGAAGTTGAAAATGTAGTAGTTACTCAAAATAGTTGGAGATAAATATCAGTAATTTCCTATTCTAATGGGATGATGTTTTCAGATTTTTCTCATTTTAATAGAAATGACATAAGGAGAGTGTAAGGGAAAGAAACATGTTATGCCAAGACTTAGCAATGTGTAAAAATAGAACTGACAGATCCAAGATACTCTTTAAAAACCTGAATTTTCAAGTTTCAGCACCTGTGACTGAGAAAGAAGCAAGTTAACAGCATGGGTGGTCAAGCCTCTGACCCCAATATCTTGTGGAACATGAACATTTCTCAGAGTCACGTTGCAATTAACTAACACACTACAAGCTGAAAATCTCAGACATTCTGGGGGTGTGTGATGAGATAGTGTCTTCGAAATGACCCAAGTGTAAGGGTTTCCTGTTCAAATTTTAAGCGACACATTGATGAGAAATCTACTTTTTCCACTATTGCCTCACTCTGAGCGCTCACAGGGCCAGCAGTCTGTGAAGACCACAGATACTGTCCGTTTACAAGAGTAACCTGGTCTCCCTCTGGAAGATGCCCGACTCTCTGGTCAACAGAAGGTATGTGTCACTCCTCTGCTGTCCGTCTCCTAGCCGCCTTACCTAGTGGGAGATACAGATGCTGGATGGGATACAACTAATACACAAGGAAATCACAGAGAACACTGGTTAACACTATTCCAACAACTCGGGTAACAAATAGGAATAGACATGATACATGTCAGAGAATATCTTAAAATATTCATATTCTTGCCTGTGGAGAAGTAGTCAAGTGTATACATACAAAGATGATAAAGGTTTATAAATGCATATAACTTCACGTGAAATCTCATAAACATCATGCATGACAAGGAACAGTTAATTTGGATTTGCCATCAACATAGAAATAATTTCATGTATTACTTGATATTTAGCCCAGCCTTTAAAAATACATTCTTGAAATAAAATCATGCAATCATGAAGGCCAAATATAATTCTTCATATACTTTCTTAAATAAAACCGTTTAATTTTTCCTAATATTAGGAGGAGTTAAGTTTCCTAATATGCTAATTTAAGCTTACCTTAAATAAAGACAAGATTTCTAAAAAATATGAACAAAACATTGCAAAAGATTTTACCACACTGATGAAGACAGCCCTGTGAATCATGGTATATAGTATGATATGAATCAGAAACAATAATATGGCAATGGGTTAAAAATAGAAATAAAATAATATATTATTAAGTTTATAAAAGTCTGCTTGAATCTTAAGTGTTTTACATGTATTAGATCATACAAATTTTTATCTCAATGATAGATTAGTAAGCTAGATAGCTAGACACAAAGTGACTTTTAAAAGATCACATATTGTAACTTTGAGAGCCGGGAGGGATTCTAGAGCTCACTGACTGCAGAGCTAATTATGTGAATTATTAGATTATATTAGTTATAACAATTGCTTGCACAATAAAACCACCTTCACTGCCTTTGATAGCCATAGGTTGTTTCTGAGTTCATACCAACACTATTCTTCCACAAATGATCTCTACTTCTGTTTATCATTTTATACCTGCATATGTTGGTCATTTCATTTACCCTTTTCTGGTGTCAAATAATGATTTACAGAAATCTTTTCTGTTATTGTCTTCTTTTGGTTTTCAGCAGTATTATTTAGGTTTTGGATAAGTTTAGTGTGTCATGTAGTATGTTTTTTTTTTTTAAGATTTATTTATTTATTTGACAGAGATCACAAGTAGGCAGAGAGGCAGGCAAAGAGAGAGGGGGAAGCAGGTTTCCTGCTGAGCAGAGAGCCCGACGCAGGGCTCGATCCTAGGACCCTGGCATCATGACCTGAGCCGAAGGCAGAGGCTTTAACCCACTGAGCCACCCAAGCGCCCCAATGTGTCATGTATTATTTTTCACCATACACAGTATTTCCTTAAAATTTAATTATTTCCAGAATTCTACAGTCATTCAAAATGTAAGGTCATTTAATAAGACCTCACCACATTTTACTAAGTATACAGAAGTCACCAAATAAAACTAATTTACTGCAAAAATTTCCTGTGTATGCTAACACCATTGTTTAGATTTTGGGTAAGTTCAGTGTGCCATGTAGCATTTTTTACAATGTACATTATTTCTCTAAAATTTAATGATTTCCAGAATTCTATAATCATTCATTTTGAAAGGTCATTTAATAAGACCTTATCCCCTTTTACTAAGTATACATAAGTCACCAAATAAAACTAATTCACTGTAGGTATTTCCTGCATATTCTAATACCATTATTACCCCAATTACTTTAGAACATTCAATCATTAACCATTCATGGATTTTAAAAATTGTCATACAAATTAATCTCCTTATTTCCTAATAACAGCATTTTAGTTTTAACCCTGTTTTTCTAACAGTGTGTCTATGGAAATTGACTTTAAGCCAATGAGGGCATCATTCTTTGTGAGTTTCTTTATTCCTCACTAATTTATTGCTTTTCATGGCTACAATCAATAATATTGCAGAAACATAAAATATCACTTTAAAAATCCCTTATTCTCTGATGAAACACTTATTTCAAGCTCTGAGGAATCAGAACAAGAATTTTACATCATTCAACTGCAAAGAAGTGTTACCACTTATCTAACACTCCACCCAGTGTGACTCCAGCAGGGCTCTTGTCATTACCTGCACCGTTTGTCAACTACATCAGTCCAGTTTCCATACAGCACAGGCCCTGAGATCTCTCAGCTGCTGAAATGAATAACCAAAGAGAACACCCCTCAGAACCAAATCTGGTTAAGAACTCAAGAAGACAACAGTTGAAAGGTAAGGGCACTAAAAGCCCTAATTCAGTAACTGATCAGGGAGTCATCTGTGCAGAATTAAATCTTCAAAATGTGTCTGAAGACCTGCAAGGGAATGACAAGAACTACCACTGCAAAAATAAAACACACAGTAAGGCACAAGGCACAACTGCTCTACGATGTGAACTTGGGGTGCAGATGTGTGGGGAAGAGTAGGGAATAATCTCACATATTTTTCATTTGTGGGTGAGAGCTTGAAGTTGGGATAGGGTGTTTTCATTGATATCTGAGGACTAACTTTACTCAGTCATTTTTGTAATTCAATCTTTGACCAACAACTCATGGAGCATTGTGTTTAATGAAAATTAAATGGCATATGGCCAGAAAGATTACAATGGTAGATATGGGTTTGTGGTCCATGTTTATACCTATGATTCCCTGTGCATCTTTGGTTGTCTTGTATGTTAACTGTCTAAACTTTAGTCTTCATCCATCCATCCTTTCACTGTTTCATTTCTTTCCCCACAGATTTGCTGTCATCTCTAGAGAAGCTCATTGCTGGGATTTTGGGAACCACCTGCCTTGTCGTGACCTATATTATAGCAAGAATGATAAGTTCTCTTTCCTGTGAGTAAATCTTTGAATGATTATGAGAAATCTTTTCATTTTAACGATCATCAGTGCCTCTAAGCATTACAAGCATAAGAGAGTGGAACTTTGCTTTTCATGTATCCGTTCAGACTAAAAGTGGAATGCTTTTTCTGATTTTTCAAAAGTATAAATAACAGTGATTTTAGGAAATATACATATATACATAATTGAAAAACACAAGTTAATTCTTGAGACTGGCTAAACGAAATACTCTAAGAGATGCTGATGTTTGGTTGTTTAAGGTTTTGGATTGATTTAGCCTCAAATATTAATGATATTATTAATTGTAGTAAATCAATTTTATTCTAGAATATTCTAATCTTAAAACATACACCAAGTTTCAAACGGAAAAACTAGAATTATTACAAGGATTAATTTTTATTTTTAGGTAGTAGAACACCACAGCACAACAATTCATACCCAGTTACAAGAATCCAGAAATGTATGTACTACTTCTGATAGTAATACAGTTTATATTTTGTCTCCATCTAGGCTGTACAAAATCATCATAGAGATTGAGGGGAAACATATATTATAAAATGCAGAAATTAGATGTTAATAAATAATGATTATAAGAGAGTATTCCTTCTTATGCAACAATATGAAGAAATCCTCATTTAAAATTACCATACCCATTGGGCATCTGGGTGGCTCAGTTGGTTAAGCACCTGCCTTCGGCCCAGGTCATGATCCCAGAGTCCTGGAATCTAGTCCCACATCAGGCCCCCAGATCCAAAGGGAGTCTGCTTCTCCCTCTATCCTACTCCTCTCTCATGCTCTCTCTCACTGTCTCTCTCTCAAATAAATTAAAAAAAAATCTTTAAAATTACCATACCCATTGTTACCAACTGCTTCAAATTTCCTCCTGCTATGACAAGAGATCAATCATTATGTAATTCCAAAAAAGTGGTTTTGCTCAATGACATGTAGATACGGACTTTTTGTGTGATTGCCTTTTATGGGCACATAAATTAGGGGAGGGAAGCCTGACTTTTTTGGGAGTGTGTGTGTGTTTTATTTTTGCCTGCTGTGAGGGTACATGGGTGTCATATACATATGTGTATACATATGCAATTTGTAAATTTGCAATTTTTAAAATGTGAAACTTTTTGGATAATATCTCATAATCTTTCTTTAGTAGATCCATGTGGTCATTGTCCAAAAGAGTGGATTACGTATTCCAACAATTGCTATTACATTAGCACTGAAAGAAAATGATGGAATGAGAGTTTGTTGTCCTGTGTTTCTTTTTTTTAAATTTTATTTATTTTTTTGACAGAGACAGATCACAAGTATGCAGAGAGGCAGGCAGAGAGAGAGGGGGGCTCAACCCACCGAGCTACCCAGACACCCCTGTCCTATGTTTCTAAGAACTCTACCCTGCTCTACATAGAGAATGAAGAAGAAATGGTAAGATTTCAAATGTTTCCAGGTTTTATTGAAAGCCTACCAGTTAATATATTTGTAGAGGGTACTGGGTCGCTCAGCTGGTTAAACACCTGCCTTCAGCTAAGGTCATGATCCCAGAGTCCTGGGATCTAGAACCACATCAGGCTCCCAGCTCCACAGGGAGTCTGCTTCTCCTTCTGACCGCCCCTCTCATGCTCTCTCTCACTATCTTTCTCTCAAATGGATAAATAAAATCTTTAAATATATATATATATATATATATAGAGAGAGAGAGAGAGAGAGATCATCCATATTTCATACATATTTCTAGTTTATTTATTTTAACATCTGTTAGTATTCCACAGTTTGAGTCTATGATATTTTATTTATATTTTTATACCTTTAAGATACATTTGATATTTTCCCGGTCTTATTTTTCATAGAAAACCGTGCTTCCAAAGATGCTCTTTTGCCTGAAATAACCTTACTATTTAATTTTACCATTATTATCAAGGAAACTAAATATATGATTGTGCAATTGATCTGAAAGTAGCTACAACCATGTAATTACAAATCAGAGCATGAAAGAGAAGTTTAGAACCTCTAGGAGCTCTTCCCACTTTAATATTATGAAATATTTTTATTATTTTTGGACTTCAGCAATGAAATCATGCAGTATGCATTTTCATGTGTGTCTCCTTTCACTCATCTGATATTTGTAATCCATTGCATTTGTCTGTAGTTCGTGAATTTTTACTGCTTCTGTCTTGTATGAATAGGACCTTCTGAGGATCTATCCTCAGAAATTTAGATCCTTTTTAGAATGTGGGCATTATGAAAAATTATTTTATGAAAAGTCTTTTCTATGTCTTTTAAAAAATATTAGTTTATTTATTTGAGTGAGAGAGTGTGTTGGGAAGGGCAGATGGAGAGGGAGAGGCAGAGAATCTCAAGCAGACTCTGTGCTGAGCACAGAGACCCTGAGCTCATGACCTGAGCTAAAAACAAGAGTCAGACCCTTAGCCAACTGAGCCACCCACTCACTCCAGCCTTTATATCATTTTTCCTTACAAATTGTATTTATAATAATTTATCATACCTAACCACATAGAATATAGTATATTTATGGATTATAAATATTGCATTTGTCATAACAAAAAATTTATGTATATATACATAATTGTATTAACATATATTTATAATACATTTTCTTCTTCATTAATATGAAATTCCATGCTCAAAGTTTTTTGTGTTGTCAGCATATCTAATTATCCATACACTTTTCTAGTTTATTGCATAAATACGCATTGTACAGAAGAGTTCTTTTATCCAAAACTCAATAGTCTCAGAAAAATTAATACAGTAAGTTCTGGTGGTCATATAACAGTATCATTTTTGTGGGCCGTGAATCATTTGGACATTCTCCTCAGTGAAGATGAGAAGTACTCAAGTGTGTCTCTTGTTCATTTCTCCTAGATGGTGTTTTCTTTTCCCTTCTAAGACCTTGTCGTATTTTAGATATGAGAGCTTTTTTGAGTTTATGAGGTGGAAATAGCTGTGACTTGCATTTTTATTGCCCTATTGAAGTCTTTTAATAACCAAAATTTTAATGTTACCATGTTCCAATTGATTATTCTGGGTGTTAGTGATTATTTTGGACCTATTTCAGAAGTTGGTCAAAGTTCTTGAATATAATTTCCTATATTACCTCCTGGATTTACCTTTTTCTTTTTTTTTTTTTTTAAGATTTTATTTATTCATTTTACTGGCAGAGATAACAAGTAGGCAGAGGCAGGCAGAGAGCGGGGAAGCAGGCTCCTGACTGAGCAGAGAGTCCAATGTGGGACTCAATCCCAGGTACCTGGGATCATGACCTGAGCTAAAGGTAGAGACTTTAACCCACAGATCCACCCAGGTGCCCCTGGGTTTACTTTTTTCTTTGTTTATTTTTTAACTTTTAATTAAGGTTTATTTATTTTTTGTGATGCTGTGTTTATGATGCTCTGAGATAAAAGTGGAGGTTACACTTTTCTACATCATGATCTATTGATAGAGCATAATTTACAGTACTGTAGATCTTTTCTTCATACATAACTTTATACATATAAATTTTTATATATGTCATATATGTTCTAGTCTGCTTTCGGTAAATAGTATAAATATTAGATATCCCTGTATAGATAACTATATACACATATATCAGTCTACACAGTTTTTCACAACCCACAGCACTTTGAGTAAAATGTAGAGCCTTTCCTTCCTTTATGTCCCTTTACTGTGTCTCATTTCTACTATAATCATCTTAAATGTTTCTCTAGTTACATTGAGAATCACATGGATGTTATAATTTTGCTTCAACTGATGATTTTGCTTCAAATATCAAAGAATTTAGATAATACAAGAGGTGAAGCAAAGTCCAATAGACTTAAGAATGGTCGTTTTATTCTTTTGTTGTCTCCTTCTTCCTGATGATTCTAGATTCCTTCTTTTATCATTTAATTTTTGTTTAAATAATTCCCTTTAGCAGTTCTTTCAGAGACAGTCTGGTGTTGACACATCTTCTTAGTTTTCCCTGATCTCAGAATGTCTTGATTTCCCCTGCATTCCTGAGTGATATTTTTGTTGGATAGTCAATGTTTTTTTATTGGAATAATGCACTTAGTATCTAAAATTTTCTATCTTTCTAGCATTTTTTTTCCATTATTTTCACTAAGAGAAAAAAATATTTTGGAGGCAGTTGTCTGTACTACTTGATGTCTATAAGTTGCCAGCCTCTCTGGGAGCCAGTCTGGGACATGTGAGGGAAAGAAAAATTCTAGGGAACTCACCACCATGTCATTCCTCGGGTCTGGAGTGCCTGATTCTGTTAGTTTTCTCATCACCTGTCTGAATCTTCCTATGTTGTCTTGTATTTAATGCCTGGGGTGGGGTAGCTCTATTTGATGGGAAAAATAGGGACATCTGGTCTATAGTTTTTTTTTTTTTTAATTTGAATTTTCCTAAGACTAATAGTGTTGGGCATCTTTTACTGTATTCATTTGCCTCCCATATATGCTTTTTAATGAAGTTATCTATTGAAATATTTTGCTTATATTGCTTTATATTTTTAGTTTCTGTTATTGTATTTTGAGAATAATCCCTTATTTTTGGTAGTAAGGCTTTTATTAGATGTATGTTTTGCAAATATTTCTTCCCAAGGTTATGACTTCTCTTTCTTTTCTCTTCAAAAAGTAGAAATTATCCTGATCAACTATACTTCATTAATTTGTTCTTTTATGGATCGTGTGTTTGGTGTTCTAAGAAATGTTTGCCCAACTTTAGGCCATGCATATTTTCTCATATATCTTTTTCAAATTTTATAATTTACACTTAAAGATGATCAA
Organism: Mustela lutreola; assembly: GCF_030435805.1. Lineage (NCBI taxonomy): Eukaryota > Metazoa > Chordata > Mammalia > Carnivora > Mustelidae > Mustela > Mustela lutreola. The sequence continues at coordinate 97,118,068 of NC_081297.1, forward strand.
TTTTTAACATTTTGTACACAGTATAAACTATATATTTATTAATGCTGTTAATACTCCATTGTTTATACAACATTGCTGAAAAACCTTACTTTTACACCAAATGACTTTGCATTATGTTGAAATCTGTATTCCATATGTATGCTGCTATAATTTTTGCACTTTATAATCTATTTTACTAAACTCATTATGTATTTTATCAGTTGCCTTCTGCAACAGAGATATCACATCATTTGACTTTCTTTACTCTGCTAATGTGACAGATTAAATTTATGGCATTTCTTTTTTTTTTAATATTTTATTTATTTATTTGACAGAGAGAGAGAGATCACAAGTAGGCAGAGAGGCAGGCAGAGAGAGGGGGAAACAGGCTCATTGCTGAGCAGAGAGCCTGATTGGCTCGATCCCAGGATCCTGAGATCATGACCTGAGCCAAAGGCAGAGGCTTAACCCACTGAGCCGCCCAGGTGTCCCAAGTTTATGGCATTTCAAATGTAAATTCAGGATGGTATTGCTTCAATAAATGTATTTATATCATAGCCCATTATTTTTACATACTGTCTGAATGTATTTGCAATTGCATAACTTGTAATTTCCTTTCATTTAATATTCCCAACAAAATGCACATGTCATATATTTTTTAGCTTCTTCTTACACCATACAAGGGTCATTTGGTTTTTAATTGGCAGACATTTTCTTCATTCATAAGCACCTAAATAAATATTCTGTAACTGGGTGCAAAAAGCTTTCTGAGTGACAGATAAAAATGTATTAGATTCTTTTGTAGTAACATGGACGGGACTGGAAGAGATTATGCTGAGTGAAATCAGTCAAGCAGAGAGAGTCAATTATCAAATGGTTTCACTTATTTGTGGAGCATAACAAATAGCATGGAGGACATGGGGAGTTAGAGAGGAGGGGGAAATTGGAAGGGGAGGTGAACCATGAGAGACTATGGACTCTTAAAAACAATCTGAGGGGTTTGAAGGGGTGGGGGGTGGGAGGTCGAGGTACCAGGTGGTGGGTATTATAGAGGGCACGGATTGCATGGAGCACTGGGTGTGGTGCAAAAGTAATGAAAACTGTTATGCTGAAAATAAATAAAAAATAAATTTAAAAAAATGTATTTAGATGCTTTAACCTGCTGAGCCACCCAGGCACCCCTTTTTTATTTTCCGTCTAACAGAAAATAAATTATTATGTTGAATATTATTATGCTGAAAATAAAAAAAATGTATTAGATGTTGTAAGATACTTCTGATATTTTTATTTCTTTCGGACTTGGTTGACACAAGTTGTATTTGGTAGGATATTTTTCAATTTTACATCTAGTTTTAAATATATTTGCATATTTTCATAATATTCTCTTATACATTTGTTGTGGTATAATGTATGTACAGATGGATGCCCATAGAATACTTGCCAACTGATGGCTGCATTTTCAAGTGTCACCATCTCCTGGAATGTGAAAATGAATTTTACCAGTATTGCAAAATGCCCCTTCTGTGTTCTTCTCTGCATTTTAAAAATTATTTATATAAATGGAATCATACAGTATACATATTTTATTTTTGGAATTTTCAGGGGAAGCTAAACTTGTGTGCTTCATCCATATAGTTGCATGAAGATGCAAACTGTCCAAACTCCTTGCTATTCCATTGTTGGATTCTACTACAATCAGAATCCATTCTATTGTTGATTCCCTTGGATATTTGGGTATTTGATCTATTTGGGGCTACCATGAGTCTTTCTAATACACATATCTCACAATCACCTTTCAGCTAAGTACATGTTTTATCGTATCTTCTTTCTCTAATTTTATTTGGCTCTTTTCTTTATAGTTTCTTGAGAGGGAGTTACTCAGATCATACATTTTATAAGTTTCTTCCTTTTGAGTATAAATGACAAAGCTACGAATTGTGTCTGCATACTACTTTTGTTCCCTCATAAGAGTTTTGGTATGTTCTCAGTTTAGTATTATCCAGTACAAGATATTTTCAAAGATTTCATCCTTGAATTGGAAAATTTTCAGAAATGGTTTACTTTCCACATATTTGGAAATTTCCCACATTTCTTTCTGTTGCTGCTTCTAATGTGTTCCTTCTTCTTCAGAGGCTGTACTTTGAAATTTTACATCTTTACACCTGTTTGATCCCTATTTATGGCCTAGACTCCTTTCTATATATGTCAGTTATGTCAAGCTGGTTCCTATACTTTGACAGTCTTCCATAGGGCTCCTGGTTTGGTGCTTGGCTGGAAGAACTTTTAAATCTTCAACTATGCTCATTGAATTATTTATCCTTCCAAATCTGTCAGTTTATATTGCATGTGTTTGAGGCCTGGATTCCATTGTCAGATGAATAATCTACGTTTATCATTGCTCTATCTTCCTCTTATATTGAGAGCCTTAACATGCTGAAATGTTTCTCTTAATTTCTAATAATAGTTCTTGTTTTAACAGCTACTTTGGTATTAGAATAGCCATTTTTGTTCATTTACAAGGTTATTGTTTGTCAGGTTTATCTGTTGCTAATCTTTTCTTACATCTATTTGTGCCTTTGATTCTAAAGTGTGTCTGTTACAGAAAGCATGTAGATGGATCTTACTTTTATATTCGTGATGACAATTCTATCTTTTGACTAAAATATTTATTTTATTTACATGAGTGTGATTATTGGGATAGTTGGATTTAGACCTGCCATTTTGTTATTTATTATATCTTGGCTTCACCTCCCAAGTTATCTGACATCTTTTGTAGTAAGTATATATTATTTTAGTGTTCCATTTTAATTCCTCTATTAATGTCTTAGTTCTATTCTTTTTTTTTTAAATGTTCAATTAGCCAACATTCAGTACACCGTTAATTTTTTGATGTAGTGTTCAATGCTGGGAATGGCCAGCAATCCCTGTACCAGTGGATGAAAAATTACTCCAAATTTTGCTGTGAAAGAGAGGAGAAGGCAAAAGGGTCAATGCTCAGAGATGAAGATCCTTTGCTCTTCTTTGCTCCCACTTTTATTGGTCCTTCAGTATAATCACAAATCCATATCACTGTTTCTTAGGCACAGGATGTGTGACAAGGGGTCTTACTGAAAGTAGGAGGATCTGTTTACAGTAAAGATGAGATATGCTCTTCTGCATGTTCTAGGAATTCTGCTAAACATAGCCTAAGGGACAATGCATACATCACAGAACAGCTGTTTGGGCTAAGAAAGCTTCCAGAAGGCAACTCCCCAGGCATTCCAACATCAGAGTGGTCACACAGGCCTTGCCATTCCAAAGACCCACACCCTTCTCCTAAACTTTCTTTCACCCTCAGCGGCCTCTGTGTTAACATTTAACTAAGCCAGGTATTATGGCTGATTTCATGTTCTACATTAACCCCAACAGTTCAACAATTCATTATTTGCCTATAGCACTCAGTGCTCTCATCACAATACCTCCTTAATATGCATCATCTGGTTACCCCATCCCCCCACCATACCCTTGTAACCCCAGTTTGTTTCCCAGAGTCCAGAATCTCTCATGGTTTGTCTCCTCCAATTTCTTCCCATTCAATTTTTTCCCTTCTTTCCTCTGTGGTCCTCTGAGTTATTCCTTACGTTCCACATATGAATAAAACCATATGAAAATTGTTTTCCTCTGCTTGACTTATTTTACTTACCTATATTCTTAAACTATTTCCTTGGTAGTAAGTGTAGGTATCACAAATATATCTTCTGTTTGTTTTTATTGAAATACAATTGACATATAGTAGTCTATAAATTTAAGGCATACGTTGTATTCATTTGATACATTATGTATTGCAGTATGATCACTGTAATTATGTTAGATCATACTTTCACTGAGTGCTGGCTGATCATAGCCATGTGTCAGGACCCAGAGAGCTGGTCACGGGCTCTACCAGCATAGCCTCCAAAGGCAGTTTAAGCTGTGAAATGGCTGCTTGGCCCTGGCAATGATAGGTCAGTATTGAACTTCCATAGGTAAAGGAAAGGGTCCATGATTTCATATTAGTTACTTGAAGCATTCACAGTAACATTTCACACAAAAAATAACAAATACTAAAAATAATAAGGTATCTGGTATACATCCAACTATATAGTCTTATAATGATGGCTTTAAATAATCTTATCCTTTAAGGCAAATAAAAGTGAATATACACAGATTTAAAAATTTACTGACATATTTACCATTTCCACTGATTTATTCTTTCTTGTGTATATGGGTTAATAATATGTAGCATCATTTACATTTAACGTGAAGAACATTCTTCTACTAAGTAGAAATTCTCTTAAGTTTTGTGTTTGTCTTGGGGTCTTTATGTACCTTCTTTTTTTTTTTTTTTAAGATTTCTTTATTTATTGAGAGAGATCTAGGGTGAATGCGGGGAGCAGAGGGGGAGGGAGAAAAAGTCTCAAAGCAAAGTTCATGCTGAGCGTGGAGGCTATCACAGAACTCAATCCCAGGACCCTGATATCATGATCTGAGCTGAAATCAAGAGTTGGACACTCAACCTATTGAGCCCCCCAGGTACTTCTATGAACCCTATTTTTGGAAAGATGGTTTTGTTGAATTTATAATTCTTGTTTGACAAGTCTTTTTACTTTTGTTTGTTTGGTTGTTTGAGGCTTTTGTATATGGGAAAAGCTGTTTTGTTTCTTGTTATTTTTTTTTTTTCAGTACTTCCAGCTCTGAATGACCTTTCTTGTCTCTTATTCTTCATTGTTACTGGTGAGAATTCATCCATTAGTCATATTGTTATTTTCCTAAATGTAATGACTAGTTTTTCTTTTGCTGCTGCACATAGTGGCTAACTCTCACTTTCAATATTCCTCAATGGAGTGGTTCATTTGCTACAGTTAATATAACATATTGACACATCTTTATCACTCAAAGACTATAGTGGATTTTTTTTGTGCATTTTATGATTTTGGAGAAATATGTAATGACAAGTAGCAACCATTATGAAGTTATGCAGAGTAGTTTTGTTGCCTTAAAATTCTCTGTACTTCACTTATCCATCCTTCCTTCTGGCTAAACCCTGTTAAACACTGATCTTTTCAATGTATCCAGAGTTAGTTTTTTCCAGACTGTCATCTAGTGGGAATCACACACTATCTCACATTTTACATTACATTTAACTATATCACACATCTTTACCAACTTTAAGCACACAGTTTGGGAGCAATAAGTATATTCATGTTGTTGTCCAACAGATCTTTAGAACTTTCACCTTGTCAAACTGGGACTCTCTACTCATTGAACAATAATTTCCCTTCTATACTTTCCCCTCAATCACTATTCTTCTTTCTGTTTCTCTCAGTTTGACTACTTTAGGTACTTCATATAAGTGGAACCATGTATCTTGTGTGTGTGTCTGTGTGTTTGTGTATGTGGGTGGCTTATTTCATTTAACACAAAGTCCTGAAGTTTCACTCATGTGATAGGATTTTCTTCCTTTTTGAGGCTGAATATTATTATGTTGTCATGTGTGTCTTGTGTTTTCTAGATCCATGCCTCCCTCAGTGGACACATGGGCTGCTTCTACCACTTGGCCTTGTGAATAATGCTGCAGTGAGCATGGGTGCCCAGAGAGCTCTTTGAGATCTTGCTTCCAATTCTTTTAGGTATTTTCCTACATGTGGGATTGCTGACTCACTTAATTTCTTAAAGAAGTTCCATACACTTCTTCACAATGGTTGATCAATTAGTACTTCTAACAACAGTGTACAAGTGTCCTCTTTTTCCACCTTGTCACTGACATTTTTTTTATAGTGACACACTTTAAGTGTCTTAATTCTTTTTAAAAATAAATTTACTTTATTTTAGAGACAGAGTGAGAGAGAGAGAGAGAGAGAGCGAGAGTATGCAAGTTGGGGGAGGAGTAGAAGAGGGGGACAGAGGGAATCCCAAGCCGACTGCACGCTGCCATGGAACCTGATGTGGTGCTCAACTCCAGGATCCTAAAATCAAGACCTGAGACAAAATCAAGGGTTGGCTGCTTAACTAAAAGAGTCACTCAGGTGCCCCATTTCTTAATTTTCTTGGTAGACATTTTTGATAACATAGTTTACTGGACATGCATCCTATTTCATTTTTCTTAGATTTATTATTTTCTTATAAGTTGCCTAAACTTTACTGCACAATCTTCTCTAAAGTTGGCCTCCTGATATTTTTTGCTTAGTTTTTCTAAATTTGTATTGCTTACCATTTTTTAGCCTATCTTCCTGGGTATGATCCTTGTGATTTTTTTTAGTTTAGAAATGAACCACCAAATTTTTAAAGACTGTGCTCAAATACTGCACACAAGTCAGCAGGGCTTCCACCCTCTGCCATGTGATATGTGTGTATGTGAGTGTGTGTGTGTGTGAGAGAGAGAGTGTAGGGAGTCCTCATAACTTTCCAACAGTTCTCAAGTCTTCTTCAGCTTTTACTTTCTTCTAGGTGCATCTTGGTCTCCTCTCCCCATTCCCATATTTTTTCCATCAGCCAGGAGTGTGTAGAGAGCTACTGTCATCTCTTCAGTTCTACTTTCCCTTAGAGTCCTTCTCATTATACTTATGGGGGTCACAATGCTTGATAAAAATCTACAACCTCTGGCTAGTAAAAGTATGGGTTTTCCTCATTCATACCAAGCGAAATCATGAGCTGAAAAGTCAGTGGGATATTTCAGTCCCTTCCCCGCTGTTAACAGAGTCTCCCCTGTGGGACCAGCGCCATTGCTTTCTGCAACTTCTCCAAATTGTGGACTCACAAGCTTCTGGACGACTGAGCTATGGTGGGTGGGTAGGGAGGCATGGGAGCAGTGCTAGGCAAGAAGACTAGAGATGTGCTTCTTCTTACTTGAATCTCTAGGAGATTTTCATAATAGATAATTCACAAAATATTAGTAACTCTTGATAAATTATCAGAAACCTGAAATTGTTATTTTTATATGGTTGTCCTCCTCACTAACTCCTACTAAGATATTTTTATAACATGTTCAGTATATAACACTATATGAAAATGTGAAAGATTTTATAAAGTAAGAAATAAGTAACTGTGGTTGTTATTACAAATTCAAGTAAGAGATTTTATTTGACTTCTTAAAAAATTGTTTTGTCTTAGTGTTTGCTCGGCCTCTTCACTCATTCTTCATGGATTAGTAGAGTTTCTCAGAATATCAATATTAATTCACCTCTGTGTCCAAAAGCCTTGACCTTCTTTCCTAAACCATAAGATTCTCGACAACTTTTGTATTTTATGCCTTAAGAGGACTAATCTTACAAAGAATCAGTACAGTACATGAACAATTCTATAACACAATTGTTAAAGTGTTTCCATAGCAGAATGATATGGGAAATATTCAGATTCAGATGTACAACTATTAGTTTACATAAGCAGTTTATTGTTTAAAACATTGAGATTTATATTTTAAAGAGTAATAAGATATAATTCTCTGTATTTCAGGTCATCAGTTTTTTCAGCAAGTGACAAGAATTGTTCATTTTTCAGCTTTGACTCAAACATAAGATCTTTTGAAAACTGCTTAGATCTAAAAATATATGTTTGTAAGCATTGGGCATTTTAGTTACCTAATTTTGATATAACACTACCTCACCAACTATAAAGAAGATATTTCTCATTTCTTCAAAAGGCATACAATTTTCCTAGATATTTTTCAGATACTATTTTTAGAACAATTTTAGGTTCACAACAAAATTGAGAAGAAGGTACAGAGCTATCCTCCATTGTCCCCGTACACACATGTGAATGGCCTGGCCTGTTATCAGCATCATTCACTAGAATGGTTCGTTTGCTACCACGAAGGAACCTGCAGTTTGCATCATAATCACACAAAGCCCAAAATGTACCTGAGGTTTCCCCCTTGGTGTCATAGAACTGTTTTTCCAACTTAATTTTATTAATGTAAATAATATATATGCTCATGTACATATTCTACATTTTGTATGCTTTAGTTATTTGTTGAATAATAAAGTACAAATTATAATATGAAGCACTGTTATTGTAAAGTCATCCATAAGGTTATCAATCCAAATGAATTGGATTCATATTTCCAAATGAATTGATTTGTCCTAGCCCTTAAATGGGCTGCAAGTAAGGGTTGAACAACCCTGGGTGCCAAGATTACCCACCAGAACAGAAACCAGAGGAAGACTGATGTAAACAATTATTATCTATTTGTAAGGGAAAGACTACTAAGAGGGAAAGTTCTAAAATGAAGAAAATTATAAAGAATTTCATAGGGTTAAAAGAGAGTACCCAAGGGAGAGATCACTGGGAAACCACATCTACTCTCTGGATTTAGGGGATTTAGATGTCATTGAAGACAATGTGGCCACACACAGCTTCATGGCAGGCATGCTCACTGCGTTGACCTGGGACAGAGTAGCTCCACAGTCCACAGGCTGAAATTGGTGAGGCTGGATCTCAGGTTGTGACTGGCAGGCAGGAAGAACCCCTGTTAGGAGGCAGAGAGCAAAGGCCAGGAATCTTTGATTGCGACTGGCCACAAGTACTTGCTGGAGGCACAGGTAACCTGCAAGCAGCAGGTAACCAAGCCATAGAGGCCAAACACCCTGAAAACACCATGAAACTAGACAAGCCCTTCCTGCTGTGTCTCTCCATTGACTTTATCAACAGAACTCAAACTCATGTGAGCTGACAAGGAAGAGAACTCCATTTTCTGAGAACAGGGCACAGAGGGATGGGTAGATTTAGAGCTAAGAGTACCAGATTGTTAACAGGCACTCAGGGTGATCATGCAACAACCACAGGATTGCTGTATAAGAGCCATTCCCACCTGCCCCACGTCCTCAGAGAATGGAATAAACAGCTATCTTCTGAATCTCTTTTAGTCCTGCATCATCAAAATTAGGTTCATTTTTTGGTAGAGATTGGTGTTTTCTCAATCATGAATAACCAGTGTCCTTCACTACTTTTTCTTATGTGATGTTTTCCTTCTTACCTGAAATTTCAGATATTTTAGAAGACATCTTGTATTATTAAATATTCCAATCCCCATTTCTGTCATCCTTACCCAGGCTAGTAAACATTTTGATGTAAAAAATAAAATGTTAAATAATGAAGAAAACAAGAATAAAAGTATAAAGATACTGTATGGGTCAAACAGCTAGTTAATGCCAGAATTCCCGAAACACCTTAGTAATTTGGTAATGAATCAAATATTTCTACCCTCATTCAATTACAAGAGGGAGAGAGATTGGTCTTGATTATTACTTGCAAAAAAAATCATGCTTCTTATACATTTATTAATTTGAATATAGACAAATATTTTTACACATATTTTTTTTGAGATCTATTTATTAATTTATTTGGCAGCAGTCAGAGGGAGAAGCAAGCTCCACACTGAAAAGAGAGCCAGACTGGGATCATGACCTGAGCGTAAGACAGATGCTTATCTGACTGAACCAATAATCGGTGGCTATACATATTCTTTACACTCTCTGTACTCTTTCCTTTTACTCCTATTGAGAAATTATATGAATATTCAAAATAAAAATCATATAATATGTAAATGCTATCTGTAACTATTCGCTGACATTATGCTCAAACAAACCAAGATTGCAATGACACTGTAAAATAAGCATTTATTTCTCATTCACCGGTTTGTGCTTTGGCTGGGTTTTAGTTGATCAAGGCTTGGCATGCATGGACATGGCTCTAGACTACAACTACAGATTCAGATCAGATCTTTTGGGTGTATTTTATTCTTAGAAGAACAGGAAACCTGATATATGACATCTTATAGCAGAGATTAGCAGCTAGGAGAAATGTGCTTCTTCACGCCTGGACTCTGACCTCAAAAATATCACATTCACACTCACATTAGATTGTGAAAACAAGTCACATGGCCAAAATTATCATTGATTTTCTGCAGGGTTTATGCCTTTCAAAGTGCTCAGGTGGAAGACGTGTAGTTTCATTGAACAAGAACCTAATCTACCATAATAACTATAGGGATATTTTCTCATTATATTTCATGAGATAGCAAAGCTTGTTTGTAAAAGAAAAATATCGGAAAATAGATGGAAAATTGAGTACTTTCTTAACTTCCAATCTAGTTTTTGCTTCTCTGTGCCAAAATGCTCGTATTTCTCTATGGTGGTAAACATCATAATGTAGATGCTTGCACCAGGAACCTTAATCAGTTTATAAATGGGAATAAGTAGTATGGGGTAAAGTTTAAGGACATTGGCAATGAAACCAGGCCTCTTCAATGTAATTTCTAAATGCACACTCTGGGTCTGTGAGTCAGTTTCATGATTGCTCTAGGTCAGTATCCTGTGTCCTGCAAAATATAATAGATACAGCATCTTATTCACAGAGTTACTTAGATTATTTGAACAGTAACTCTTGACACACAAGTATTCACTAGATTAGTCATTTTGACTTAAGAACTTGATGCTTCGTTTCTATCACCTGTGACATGGTGACCATAATAGTAGCCACATCACAGGGCTGATCTAAGAAATTATAATGTAACATCTGAACATCCTTAAAATGCAGCCTAGCCACATGAATTTCTTGCTATATGTGATATCTTCATATTTTATTTTTCCAAATATCCGATAAAAACTGATTTCCAAGAAAACTGAAGCTCTGAAATGGTCTTCTTCCTTCCACCCATCTAGTCTCTTTTGTTACAATATAGAAGTTTAACTGGGCATCAGAAATATCATCTGACTGGAGAAACTGGGTGTCTCAGTCAGCGAAGCCTCTGCCTTAGGCTCAGGACATGACTCCAGGGTCTTGGGATTGAGTCCTGCATCAAGCTCCCTGCTCAGTGGGAAACCTACCTCTCCATCTCCCTCTGCCACTTCAACTGCTTGTGATCTCGCTCTCCTCTCTCTCTGTTTCTCCTTCTCTCTCTCTCTCTTTCTGTCAAATAAATAAATAAAAGCTTTATGAAAAAAAACAATAAATATAATCTGACCTAATCTACTTCATCATACATATCAAATATATTTGCATTTTTCCAATCTTGATCAGCTTTTATCAATTTCTTTTAGTTTCCTCTGCCATTCTTTTTTTGTGTCAATATATTTAACTCTTTAAATTATTTAAATTCAATCAACATATAGTGTATTATTAGTTTCAGAGATAGAGTTCATTGATTCATTTTTCTTATATAATACCCAGTGCCCTTTACATCACATGACCTCCCTGATGTCCATCACCCAGTTACTCCATCTCCAAACACCTTTCCCCTCCAGCAACCCATAGTTTGTTTCCTATGGTTATGAATCTCTTATAATTTGTCTCCCTCTCTGATTTCATCTTTATTTTTCCCTTCCTTCCCCTATAATCCTGATTTTTTTTTAATTCCACATATGAGTGAGATAATTTAATTTTCTTTCTCTGATTGAGTTATTTTGCTTGACATAACACACTCTGGTTCCATCCACGTCATTGCAAATGGCAGGATTTCTTTCTTTTTTTTTTTTTCAAGGCTGAGTAACATTCTGTTGTGTATAAATACCACATCTTCTTTACCCACTCATCTGTTGATGTACATCTGGGCTCTTTCCATAGTTTGGCAATTGTGGACTTTGCTGCTATAAACATTGGGGTGCAGGCACCCCTTTGGATTACTACATTTGTATCTTTGGGGTAAATATCCAGGACTGCAATTGCTAGGTCATATGGTAACTCTATTTTCAACTTTGTAAGGAACATCCATACTGTTTCCCAGAGTATCTGTACCAGCTTGCATTCCCACCAACCGTGTAGGAGGGTTCCCCTTTCCCCGCATCTTCGCAAACATTTGTTGTTTCCTGATATGTTAATTTTAGCCATTCTGACTGGCATGGGGTTTGTGTCTCATTCTGATTTTGATTTGTATTTCCCCTGATGCCAAGTGATGTTGAATATTTTTTCATCTATCTGTTAACCATTTATATGTCAACCTTGGAGAAAAGTCTGTTCACGTCCTCTGCCCATTTATTACTGTATTATTTGTTCTTCAGGTGTGGAATTTGATAAATTCTTTATAGATTTTAGATACTAGCCCCTTATCTGATAAGACATTTGCAAATATCTTCTGCCATTCCATTCATTGTCTTTGGTTTTGTGGAGTGTTTCCTTTGTTGTGCAAAAAGATATTTAGATTTCAAAACAGGATTTTGAAAATTCAATACATATTATGTATGAACACTAAACAAGAGTAAATTTTTCTAGACATGAATTTCCATTTTTGAAATCAAGTTGCAGTTACTATTCTTTCTCTTATTGGTCAAGAACCCCAGTCTCCTCACCCAATGTGTTACTTTGGACATACATAATGGTCTCTTTTGGATTTGAAGACATTTTTAAAGGAATTTTCAAAGTTCAGCAAGATAGTCTGCTTGTTTTCTAGGTTTGGGGAACCTATTGGAGCCTAAAGGAAGAAGACGCTGAAATGCCCTTTTCTTTCTAGTGTTGAGTATCCCATCTACACAGATGTATTTCTTTCCATGGAGAAAAAGGAAAAGAGAGAGGCTCTTTAATATTAACATTCTGATGTGGAACACCTCCCAATTTTCTCTTAAATAATTTTTTACGTATCTACATACTTCTAAAAAAGATACTTAATGTCTTAGATGTACCCATAAGAAGACATGAGAAGACTTTGGTGGAGTGAGCTTAAGTGGAGGATCCACCAAATGCACTGGAGATATATAAGCATGGAACACAATTTTAAGAGAGTTAATCAGGTGTGAAGTCAGAGTAGAAAGAGTCATGGAGGGGCGTCTTGGTGGCTCAGTCAGTTAAGTGACTGACTCATGATTTCTGGTCAGGTCATGACCTCAGGGTCATGAAATTTAGTCTGTATCCTCCTTCTTGCGGGGCACAGAGTCTGCTTAAGGTTAGCTATCCTTGTTTTCTTCCCCTATCCCCCTTTCAAATGAAAAAAATAAACCTTTAAAAAAAAGAAAATAAGAAGAAGAGACTCATATAGTCTTGATGATAATAGCTTTGTAATACAGTATCAGGTACAGAATTGTGACACCTCAGGCTTTGGTTTTCTTTTTAAACATTATTTTGGCTCTTTGGGGGATTTTCTTATTCCACACAAATTTCAGGATTGTTTGTTCTACCTCTGTGAAAAATGCTGATGGTATTTGATAGGGATTACATTGAATATGTGTAGATTGCTTGGGAGAATACAGGTATTTTAACAATATTTGTTTTTCCAATCTATAAAAATGGAATTTTTCCCCATTTTTTGTGTCTTCCTCAATTTCTTTTATAACTATTCTACAGTTTTCCTTTACCTCTTTGGTTAGGTTTATTCCTCTGTACTATATATATATATATTTTTTAATTAACATATAATGTATTATTTGCCCATAGGTACAGGTCTGTGTATCATCAGGCTTACATAATTCACAGCACTCACCATAGCACATACTCTCCCTAATGTCCATAACCCAACCACTCTCTCCACACCCCCTCCCCCAGCAACCCTCAGTTACTTTTTTGAGATTAAGAGTCTCATAGTTTTTCTGCCTCCTGAACCCATCTTGTTTCATTTTTTTTTCTTCCCTACCCCTCAACCCCCCCACTTTGCCTTTCAAATTCCTCATATTAGGGATATCATATGATAATTGTCTTTCTTGGATTGACTTATTTCACTCAGCATAACACCCTCTAGTTCCATCCATGTCATTGCAAATGGCAAGATTTCATTTGTTTTGATGCCTGCTTAGTATTCCATTTTATATATATACCACATCTTCTTAACCCATTCATCTGTTGATGGACATCTAGGTTCTTTCCATAGTTTGGCTATTGTGGACATTGCTGCTCTAAACATTTGGGTGCATGTGCCCCTTCAGATCACTACATTTGTATCTTTAGGGTAAATACTGAGTAGTGAGATTGCTGGGTTGTAGGGTAGGGTAGCTCTACTTTCAAATTTTTGAGGAGCTTTCATGCTGTTTTCCAGAGTGGCTGCACCAGTTTGCATTCCCACCAATAGTGTAGGAGGGTTCTCCTTTCTCCCTATCTTCACCAGCATCTGTCATTTCCTGACTTGTTAATTTTAGTCATTAGGACTCGTGCAAGGTGGCATCTCACTGTGGTTTTAATTTGTATCTCCTTGATCCTGAGTGATGTGAAGCACTTTTTTATGTATCTGTTGGCCACCTGGGTGTCTTTATTGCAGAAATGTCTGTTCATGTCCTCTGCCCATTTCTTGATTGGATTATTTGATCTTTGGGTGTTAAGATTGATAACTTCTTTCTTGATTTCAGATACTAGCCCTTTATCTAATATGTATGTGCAAATATTTCCTCCCACTGTGTGGGTTGTTTTTTGGTTTCTCTGACTCTTTCCTTTGCTGTGCAAAAGCTTTTGATCTCGATGAAGTCCCAAGAGTTCATTTTTGCCCTTGCTTCCCTCTTTGGCTATGTTTCTAGGAAGAAGTTGCTGCAGCTGAGGTCAAAGAGGTTGCTGCCTGTGTTTTCCTCAAGGATTTGAATGGATTCCTGTCTCACATTGAGATTCTTCGTCCATTTTGAGTCTATTTTCATGTGTCATGTAAGGAAACGGTCCAGTTTCATTTTTCTGAGATGGCTGTCCAATTTTCCTAACGCCATTTGTTGAAGAGACTCTTTTTTCCATTGGACATTCTTTCCTGTTTTGTTGAAGATTAGTTGGCCATAGTGTTAAGGGTCTGTTTCTGGAATCACTATTCTGTTCCATTGATCTATGTGCCTGTTTTTGTGCCAGTACCATGCTGTCTTGATGATGACAGCTTTGTAATAGAGCTTAAAGTCTGGAATTGTGATGCCACCAACTTTGACTTTCTTTTTCAATATTCCTCTGGCTATTCGAGGTCTTTTCTGGTTCCATATGAATTTTAGGATTATTTGTTCCATTTCTTTGAAAAAAAAATGATGGTATTTTGATAGGTATTTCATTAAACATATTGATTGCTTTAGGTAGCATAGACATTCACAATATTTGTTCTTCCAATCCATCAGCATGGAGCGTTTTTCCATTTCTGTCTTCCTCAATTTCTTTCATGAGTACTTTATAGTTTTCTGAGTATAGATTCTTTGCCTCTTTGGTTAGGTTTATTCCTAGGTATCTTATGGTTCTGGGTACAATTGTAAATGGGAATAACTCCTTAATTTCTCTTTCTTCTGTCTTGCTTTTGGTGTATAAAAATGCAACTGAGTTCTGTGCATGAATTTTATATTCTGACACTTTACTGAATTCCTGTACAAGTTCTAGCAGATTGGGAGAGGGGTCTTTTGGGTTTTCACATAAAGTATCATATCATCTGCAAAGAGTGAGAGTTGGAGTTCTTTGCCGATTTGGGTGCCTTTAATTTCTTTTTGTTGTCTGATTGCCAGGTTAGGACTTCTAGTACTATGTTGAATAGCAGTGGTGATAATGGACATCCCTGCCATGTTACTGACCTCAGTGGAAAATCTCTCGTTTTTTTTCCATTGAGAACAATATTTGTGGTGTTCTTTTCATAGATGGCTTTGATGATATTGAGGTATGTGCCCTCTATCCCTACACTTTGAAGAGTTTTGATCAAGAAAGTATGCTGTACTTTGTCAAATGCTTTTCAGCATCTATTGAGAGTATCCTGTATTTTTTATCCTTTCTTTTATTAATGTATTGTATCACACTGATTGATTTGTGGGTGTTGAACCAAACCTGCAGCCCTGGAATAAATCCCACTTGGTCGTGGTGAATAATCCTTTTAATGTACTGCTGGATCCTATTGACTAGTATTTTGGTGAGAATTTTTGCATCTGTGTTCATCAAGGATATGAGTCTATAATTTTCTTTTTTGATGGGGTCTTTGTCTGGTTTTGGCATCAAGGTAATGCCTCATAAAATGAGTTTGGAAGGTTTCCTTCCATTTCTATATTTTGGAACAGTTTCAGGAGAATAGGAATTACTTATTCTTTAAATGTCTGGTAGAATTCCCCTGTGAAGCCATCTGGCCCTGGGCTCTTGTTTTATGGAATATTTTTGATGACTGCTTCCCTCTCCTTAGTAGTTATGGGTCTGTTCAAGTTTTGTATTTCTTTTTGGTTCAGGTTTGGTAGTTTATATGTCTCTAGAAATGCATCCATTTCTTCCAGATTGTCAAATTTGCTGGTGTATAGTTGCTCATAATATGTTCTTATAATTGTATGTATTTATTGGTGTTGGTTGTGATCTCTCCTCTTTCATTCATGATTTATTTATTTATTTCTCTTTTCTTTTTGATAAGTCTGTACCACATGGTTTTGGTGGAACTATAAATAAGATTGAGTCCTTGATTTCTTTTTTTTTTTTGTCTCATTGTTAATATACAGAATGCAACTGACTTCTGTGAATTCATTTTTTTTCAATTTTTTATTCTTTAAAAACATATATTTTTATCCCCAGGGGTACAGGTGTGTGAATCACCAGGTTTACACACTTCAAAGCACTCACCAAAGCACATACCCTCCCCAATGTCCATAATCCCACCCCCTTCTCCCAATATCCCTCCCCCCAGCAACCCTCAGTTTGTTTTGTGAGATTAAGAGTCACTTATGGTTTGTCTCCCTCCCAATTCCATCTTGTTTCATTGATTCTTCTTCTACCCACTTAAGCCCCCATGTTGCATCACCACTTCCTCATATCACAGAGATCATATGATAGTTATCTTTCTCTGCTTGACTTATTTCGCTAAGCATGATACGCTCTAGTTCCATCCATGTTGTCGCAAATGGCAAGATTTCATTTCTTTTGATGGCTGCATAGTATTCCATTGTGTATATATACCACTTCTTCTTGATCCATTCATCTGTTGATGGACATCTAGGTTCTTTCCGTAGTTTGGCTATTGTGGACATTGCTGCTATAAACATTCGGGTGCACGTGCCCCTTTGGATCACTACGTTTGTATCTTTAGGGTTAATACCCAGTAGTGCAATTGCTGGGTCATAGGGCAGTTCTATTTTCAACATTTTGAGGAACCTCCATGCTGTTTTCCAGAGTGGTTGCACCAGCCTGCATTCCCACCAACAGTGTAGGAGGGTTCCCCTTTCTCTGCATCCTCGCCAGCATCTGTCATTTCCTGACTTGTTGATTTTAGCCATTCTGACTGGTGTGAGGTCATATCTCATTGTGGTTTTGATTTGTATTTCCCTGATGCCGAGTGATATGGAGCTCTTTTTCATGTGTCTGTTTGCCATCTGGATGTCTTCTTTGCAGAAAAGTCTGTTCATGTCCTCTGCCCATTTCTTAATTGGATTATTTGTTCTTTGGGTGTTGAGTTTGCTAAGTTCTTTATAGATTCTGGACACTAGTCCTTTATCTGATATGTCCTTTGCAAATATCTTCTCCCATTCTGTCAGTTGTCTTTTGATTTTGTTAACTGTTTCCTTTGCTGTGCAAAAGCTTTTGATTTTGATGAAATCCCAATAGTTCATTTTTGCCCTTGCTTCCCTTGCCCTTGGCGTTGTTCCTAGGAAGATGTTGCTGCGGCTGAGGTCGAAGAGGTTGCTGCCTGTGTTCTCCTCAAGGATTTTGATGGATTCCTTTTGCACATTGATGTCCTTCATCCATTTTGAGTCTATTTTTGTGTGTGGTGTAAGGAAATGGTCCAATTTCATTTTTCTGCATATGGCTGTCCAATTTTCCCAGCACCATTTATTGAAGAGGCTGTCTTTTTTCCATTGGACATTCTTTCCTGCTTTGTCGAAGATTAGCTGTCCATCGAGTTGAGGGTCTATTTCTGGGCTCTCTATTCTGTTCCATTGATCTATGTGTCTGTTTTTGTGCCAGTACCATGATGTCTTGGTGATGACAGCTTTGTAATAGAGCTTGAAGTCCAGAATTGTGATGTCACCAACTTTGGCTTTCATTTTCAATATCCCTTTGGCTATTCGAGGTCTTTTCTTGTTCCATATAAATTTTAGAATTATTTTTTCCATTTCTTTGAAAAATATGGATGGTACTTTGAAAGGAATTGCATTAAATGTGTAGATTGCTTTAGGTAGCATTTTCACAATATTTATTCTTCCAATCCAGGAGCATGGAACATTCTTCTATTTCTTTGTGTCTTCCTCAATTTCTTTCATGAGTACTTTATAGTTTTCTGAGTATAGATTCTGTGCCTCTTTGGTTAGGTTTATTCTTAGGTATCTTATGGTTTTGGGTGCAATTGTAAATGGGATTGACTCCTTAATTTCTCTTTCTTCTGTCTTGTTGTTGGTGTAGAGAAATGCAACTGATTTCTCTGCATTGATTTTATATCCTGACACTTTCCTGAATTCCTGTACAAGTTCTAGCAGTTTTGGAGTGGACTCTTTTGGTTTTTCCACATACAGTATCATATCATCTGCGAAGAGTGATAGTTTGACTTCTTCTTTGCCTATTTGGATGCCTTTAATTTCCTTTTGTTGTCTGATTGCTGAAGCTAGGACCTCTAGTACTATGTGGAATAGCAGTGGTGATAATGGACATCCCTGCCGTGTTCCTGACCTTAGCAGAAAAGCTTTCAGTTTTTCTCCATTGAGAATGATATTTGCGGTGGGTTTTTCATAGATGGCTTTGATGGTATTGAGGTATGTGCCCTCTATCCCTACACTTTGAAGAGTTGTGATCTGGAAGGGGTGCTGTACTTTGTCAAATGCTTTTTTAGCATCTATTGAGAGTATCATATGGTTCTTATTCTTTCTTTTATTGATGTGTTGTATCACATTGACTGATTTGCGGATGTTGAACCAACCTTGCAGCCCTGGAATAAATCCCACTTGGTCATGGTGAATAATCCTTTTAATGTACTGTTGAATCCTATTGGCTAGTATTTTGTTGAGTATTTTCGCATCTGTGTTCATCAAGGATATTGGTCTATAGCTCTCTTTTTTGATGGGATCCTTGTCTGGTTTGGGGATCAAGGTGATGCTGGCCTCATAAAAGGAGTTTGGAAGTTTTCCTTCCATTTCTATTTTTTGGAACAGTTTCAGGAGAATAGGAATTAGTTCTTCTTTAAATATTTGGTAGAATTCCCCCGGGAAGCCGTCTGGCCCTGGGCTCTTGTTTGTTTGGAGATTTTTAATGACTGTTTCAATCTCCTTACTGGTTATGGGTCTGTTCAGGCTTTCTATTTCTTCCTGGTTCAGTTGTGGTAGTTTATATGTTTCTAGGAATGCATCCATTTCTTCCAGATTTTCAAATTTGTTGGCGTAGAATTGCTTATAGTATGTTCTTGTAATAGTTTGTGTTTCTTTGGTGTTAGTTGTGATCTCTCCTCTTTCATTCATGATTTTATTTATTTGGGCCCTTTCTCTTTTCTTTTTGATAAGTCGAGTCAGGGGTTTATCAATTTTATTAATTCTTTCAAAGAAACAGCTCCTAGTTTCATTGATTTGCTCTATTGGTTTTTTGTTTGTTTGTTTGTTTGTTTCTATTTCCTTGATTTCTGCTCTGATCTTTATGATTTCTCTTCTCCTGTGGGGCTTAGGGTTTCTTTCTTGTTCTTTGCTCCTTTAGGTGTAGGATTAGGTTGTGTACCTGAGACCTTTCTTATTTCTTGAGAAAGACTTGTACCGCTATATATTTTCCTCTCAGGACTGCCTTTGTTGTATCCCACAGATTTTGAACCGTTGTATTTTCATTATCATTTGTTTCCATGATTTTTTTCAATTCTTCTTTAATTTCCCGGTTGACCCATTCATTCTTTAGAAGGATACTATTTAGTCTCCATGTATTTGGGTTCTTTCCAAACTTCCTTTTGTAGTTGAGTTCTAGCTTTAGAGCATTGTGGTCTGAAAATATGCAGGGAATGATCCCAATCTTTTGATACCGGTTGAGTCCTGATTTAGGACCGAGGATGTGATCTATTCTGGAGAATGTTCCATGTGCACTAGAGAAGAAAATGTATTCTGTTGCTTTGGGGTGAAATGTTCTGAATATATCTGTGATGTCCATCTGGTCCAGTGTGTCGTTTAAGGCCTTTATTTCCTTGCTGATCTTTTGCTTGGATGATCTGTCCATTTCAGTGAGGGGAGTGTTAAAGTCCCCTACTATTATTGTATTATTGTTGATGTGTTTCTTTGATTTTGTTGTTAATTGGTTTATATAGTTAGCTGCTCCCACGTTGGGGGCATAGATATTTAAAATTGTTAGATCTTCTTGTTGAACAGACCCTTTGAGTATGATATAGTGTCCTTCCTCATCTCTTATTATACTCTTTGGCTTAAAATCTAATTGATCTGATATAAGGATTGCCACTCCTGCTTTCTTCTGATGTCCATTAGCATGGTAAATTCTTTTCCACCCGCTCACTTTAAATCTGGAGGTGTATTCGGGCTTAAAATGAGTTTCTTTGAGGCAACATATCGATGGGTTTTGTTTTTTTATCCATTCTCATACCCTGTGTCTTTTGACAGGGGCATTTAGCCCATTCACATTCAGGGTAAGTATTGAGAGATATGAATTTAGTGCCATTGTATTGCCTGTAAGGTGACTGTTACTGTATATGGTCTCTGTTCCTTTCTGATCTACCACTTGTAGGCTCTCTCTTTGCTTAGAGGACCCCTTTCAATATTTCCTGTAGAGCTGGTTTGGTGTTTGCAAATTCTTTCAGTTTTTGTTTGTCCTTGAAGCTTTTAATCTTTCCTTCTATTTTCAATGATAGCCTAGCTGGATATAGTATTCTTGATTGCATGTTTTTCTCGTTTAGTGCTCTGAAAATATCATGCCAGCTATTTCTGGCCTGCCAGGTCTCTGTGGATAAGTCAGCTTCCAATCTAATATTTTTACCATTGTATGTTACAGACATCTTTTCCCGGGCTGCTTTCAGGATTTTCTCTTTGTCACTGAGACTTATACATTTTACTATTAGGTGACAGGGTATGGGCCTATTCTTATTGATTTTGAGGGGCGTTCTCTGAACCTCCTGAATTTTGATGCTCGTTCCCTTTGCCATATTGGGGAAATTCTCCCCAATAATTCTCTCCAGTATACCTTCTGCTCGCCTCTCTCTTTCTTCTTCTTCTGGAATCCCAATTATTCTAAGGTTGTTTTGTCTCATGGTGTCACTTATCTCTCGAATTCTCCCCTCATGGTCCAGTAGCTGTTTGTCCCTCTTTTGCTCAGCTTCTTTATGCTCTGTCATTTGGTCTTCTATATCACTAATTCTTTCTTCTGCCTCATTTATTCTAGCAGTGAGGGCCTCCATTTTTTATTGCACCTCATTAATAGCTTTTTTGATTTCACCTTGGTTAGATTTTAGTTCTTTTATTTCTCCAGAAAGGGCTTTTAAATCTCCTGAGAGGGTTTCTCTAATATCTTCCATGCCTTTTTTGAGCCCGGCTAGAACCTTGAGAATTATCATTCTGAACTCTAGATCTGACATATTACCAATGTCTGTATTGATTAGGTCCCTAGCCTTTGGTACTGCCTCTTGTTCTTTTTTTTTGTGGTTAATTTTTCCACCTTGTCATTTTGTCCAGATAAGAGTATATGAAGGAGCAAGTAAAATACTAAAAGGATGGCAACAACCCCAGAAAAATATGCTTTAACCAAATCAGAAGAGATCCCAAATCGTGAGGGGGGAGAGAGGGGATAAAAAGAGGTTCAAAAAGGAAGAAAGAAAAAAAAAGAAAAGAAAAGAATTAAAAAAAAGAAAACAAATAAATAAAAATATAAAAAAGAAAATATATATATATTAGATAAACTATTTAAAAACGTTAAAAAATAAAAGGGTAAAAGTTAAAAAAAATTTAGCAAAAGGAGTAAAAAATGAAAAAGAAAAAAATAAATTAACTGCAAGACTGAAAAATCACAGGGAGAATCCATGAGTTCCGTGCCTTGCTTTCTCCTCCTCTGGAATTCT
This sequence comes from Mustela lutreola, assembly GCF_030435805.1. Classification (NCBI taxonomy): domain Eukaryota; kingdom Metazoa; phylum Chordata; class Mammalia; order Carnivora; family Mustelidae; genus Mustela; species Mustela lutreola. The sequence goes on from NC_081297.1 coordinate 97,139,912, forward strand.
GCTGCTCTCCTTGGTATTGAAACTGCACTCCTTGGTAGGTGAACTTGGTCTTGGCTGGATTTCTTGTTGATCTTCTGGGGGAGTGGCCTGGTGTAGTGATTCTCAAGTGTCTTTGCCCCAAGTGGAATTGCACCGCCCTTACCAGGGGCTGGGCTGAGTAATCCGCTCGGCTTTTCTTTCAGGAGCTTTTGTTCCCTGAGCGCTTTCCATAGAGTTCTGGAGAATGGGAATACAAATGGTGGCCTCCTGGTCTCCGGTCCGGAGGAGCCGAGAGCCTGGGGCCCCACTCCTCAGTGTGCCCTCAGAGAACAGCGCTCAGTTACTCCCGTCTGCCTGACCTCCAGCCGTGCTCTGAGCTCACCAAGCCTGTGGCTGATTCAAGGTAACACCGAGCTGTGATCTTACTGTCGGCTCTGTCTCTGTAGCCGGTTTTCCCGTTCCAATACCCACAAGGTCTGCGACACTCAGACACCCCCAATCCTTCTGTGACCCTGTGGGACCTGAGGCCACACTGACCCCGTGTGGGCTTCGCCCTGGTTTAGCCTCTGGAGCTATGTCCCTCAGTGGAACAGACTTTTAAAAGTCCTGATTTTGTGCTCCGTTGCTCCGCCGCTTGCCGGGAGCCAGCCCCTCCCCCCGGGGTCTATCTTCCCGTCGCTTTGGATTCACTTCTCCGCCCGTCCTACCTTTCAGAAAGTGGTTGTTTTTCTGTTTCCAGAATTGCTGTTCTTCTTCTCTTCGATCTGCCGATGGATTTGCAGGTGTTTGCAATCTTTAGACAAGCTGTCTAGCTGATCTCCTGCTAGCTGAAATAGTCTCAGCCTGCTACTTCTCCGCCATCTTGACTCCTCCCTCTGTGCATTAATTTTTATCCTGTGCCTTTGCTGAACTCCTGCTTGAGTTCTAGCAATTTCTAGATAATATTTTTACATTTTCTCCATAGTCTATCATTTTATTTAGGAAGTATGAAAGTCTGACTTCTTTGCTGATTTAGATGTCTTTTAATTCTTTTTATTGTATGATTGCTGAGGCTAGGACCTCTAGTACTATTGAACAACTGTGATGAGAGTAGACTTGCCTGTTGTGTTTCTCACCTTCTCATACTGCTGGTGAGAATGCAAAATGGTGCTGCCACTCTGGTAAACAATATGGAGGTTCCTCAAACAGTTAAAAATAGAGATACCCTATGACACAGTAGGCACACTATTTGGTATTTATCCAAAGGTACATACATTGTGATTCAAGGGGGCACATGCACCCCAATGTTGTAGCAGCAATGTCCACAAGAGCCAAACTAGGGAAAGAGCCCACAAGTCCTTCAGCAGATGAATAGATAAATAAGATGTGGTGTATGTATACATTACCCAGGCATCAAAAAGAATGAAATCTTGCCATTTTCAATGATGTCCATGGAACTAGAGTGTGTTATGCTAAGCAATATATGTCAGTCAGAGAAAGACAAATACTGTAAGATTTCACTCATATGTGGAATTTAAGAAACAAAACAGATGAACATAGGGGAAGAAGGGAAAATAACATAATATGAGAACTGAGGTGGAGGCAAATCATAAGAGACTCTTAACTATAGGGAATAATCAGGGTTGCAGGAGGGGAGATGGGTGGGAGGAGGGAACAACTGGCTGATGGGCATTAAGAAGGACATTGATGTAATGAGCACGGGATGTTATATGCAACTGATGAATCACTAAATTCTACCACTGAAACTTTAAAAAAATGTCTCAGAGAATTCAGAGATATAAAGATCAGTGTAGCAGTTTTCTCTGTGTCTAACTTTCTAAAACTATACATTAGGTTTTGAACATAATGGACTTCTTATTCTACATCCCAGAGTGAAACAATCCTCATTTCAGTACTAATTTCAGAGGAAGATGAAGCCCTTTTTATAATTTGCTGTGTTTGCAGCAGAGCAGAAAGTGTATTCTTTGCTGGCACTTAGTTCCAAAAAAAAAAAAAAAATGCAAAATGGACAAAGTTGTGTCTGTCCAATCTCCTGTACCCAATTTATTTAATTTGAAACTTTTATTTTCTAATAATTAACAATTGTAAACTTATGAATAAGATAACACTTTAGCATTTAAAATTTGTTGCTCTGCTCTTAATTACAACCGTTTGGTTCTTTGTGGCTCCTCCTAAGGGATATGTAAATATCTAGATTTGTTCCCCTCAAAGGCTGTGGATTGGGTATGCATCCAGAGAGGGAATCAAAAATATTTTTTACAAGAGAGATCAATGTGATAATATCCAAATTTATGACACATGTAATTCGCATCTTACAAGGAGAGGGAAACAGTTAACAGAAGATTATTTGAAGAAATAATGGCTGAAGCTAATTTGAATTTATTGAAAAACACCAAATTAAATTCAGGAAGCCTGGCAAAACCCAAATGAAAAAAATAAATAAATAAAAACTAGATCACATGTGGGCACATTTTTCTCATACTTCTGAAACAGATTAAAACATATTGAAAGCAATGAGAGAATAACAGCACTTTATATGCCTAGAAATTCATTAGAAACAATAAATTTTGGAGATAATAATCATCTCATTAAAAATCCTGCCAACTCAGAATTCAGTCTTCCAGAATAAAAGTAAATGAAGAAATTTTCCAGCTATATTTGGCCTGCAGTGCAAGAAGTGTTAAAGGAAGGAAATGTGTCAGGTTTATGTGTAATAGTTTCATGAGAAATCTGGTTATTTTGGAAGGCATAAGGACATATCAGGGTAAATATGAAAGAAAATCTTCTGTTAATTTCCTTGCAGTATGTATGAGCATTCAAAGGAAAGTTTGCAAGTTTCTTCCAATATTTATAATGTATGTGATATGTAAGACCTATGACAACTATTGAAAATAATGGGTAGGGGAGGGGATCAATAGACCTGATCCATACAGGATTTCTTTTGTTGTACAGCTAATTCTACCTAGACCATGTAAAGTTAAGACTATGTACTGTAATCTTAGTACAACCACTAACAAGAAACTATAAACAGGGAGAGCCTAGAAGCCAATATACAAATTGAAATGGAGTTCTAAAAAGATTTACGTTTCTTATTTTTCAATCTCCAAATATATATTAGTAGATAAGAAATAAAGCTCTTGTCTTTCAACCACATGATCTTCTCTATTACCTTTTTCATATTAAAAAATCCTCTAAGTGTACATTTTATCATAGAAAAAATTATTTCCCAGACTTTGATGATCATCGTTGCTAAAAAATTACTTCTGCAGTTATTCTCAACGTAGGCCATATAGGATATGGAAGGTATGCTCAAAATTGAAAACCATGCAGAAAAAAAAAGGAAAATAAGAAAAGTAAAAGAGAAACACACACACACACATGCACCCCAAATAATGGAATTCTTTAATATTGATTATAAAGTACAAATATTTAGAGTGAATAAAAGTATAAAGCATACAGATGGACTACCAAAAAAGAGGTTAGTATCTGAGGGTTTGGCAATGGGAAAATCCATTGTAATCCAGAGTAATTTTTAAAAATCAAAAAGAAGAAGTCTAGAAATGAAAACAAAAACATTTAAATGAATAATCCATGGAGTGATTGAAGAACAAGTTAGAAAAGATTAGGGAGTATGTAAGTGAATTGAAAGAACACTTGAAGACAAGAGAAAAGGAGGGAGAAACTATAAAAGCTACTCAGGCATGAGGGATAACATTTGCAGAGAGGATCAGAATCATTGAGAGAATGTGGATATGCCATATTGGAAGAGAGCATATGGGATGGTATCAAGACTGGCCACTGGATCGTCCCATCGAAGAAACACAGTTCCTCATTTTGGAAAAGATACCCTTAATGAACACTTTAAACATAGTAAAACTATTTCTAATTCCCATCTTTCCATTTTCTGTTGAATCTATGACAAATTGGATTTTTGCCCCAACAGCTCACTGGAACCATTCCCTGTTCTATACACAAAATAACAAAATCTCATCTTACTTGATTAGCAGCAGAATTCAACAGAGTGGATCATTCAATCCTCCTGGAAACACTTTTTCACTTGGTATCCATGGCAACATAGTTTCATGGACTTGACTCCTATCTCATCATTTTACCTCTTCTCCTCTTCCTCTTTACATGAGAGAGTCCCAGAGCTTATCCTAGAACTTCCTCTTATTTACATCCACTTTAAGTTTCTGGGTGACAATCTCTGTTACTTTGTTTTAAGCAGCACATGCAAGCTGAAAAGCCCAGTTTTATACTTTCTTGCCCATATCTCACCATTCACCTGAGGGCATGATATCTGAATCCTTAGTCAACTGTTCCATTTGTTTGTTTCATGAAAAATTCACTCTTCAGATGTCCAATCCAAACACAGACTCTTAATCACACCTGCTTCATGTATAATCTTTTCCAGCTCATTGAATGGAAACAGATTCAATCTGTTTTCAGATCCTCAAGGTAAAGCACATGTTTCATCCATGACACTTTTCCATTTTTCTCAGGCCACGTTCTCACATTGGAGGCTTCTTAACACTGACTTCAATGTATTCCAGTGTTCAATCTCTTATCGCCATTGCCCGTTTTACCTTAGCTCAAGCCACCATATCCCTGTAGTATTTTGAATCTCCCTGTTTTTGTTCTTAATTTTTACATTTCTTTTTTTTTTAATTTTTTAAAATTTATTTGACAGAGATCACAAGTAGACAGAGAGGCAGGCAGAGACAGAGGAGGAAGCAGGCTCCCCGCGGAGCAGAGAGCCCAATGCGGGGCTTGAACCCAGAACCCTGGGATCATGACCTGAGCCAAAGGCAGAGGCTTTAACCCACTGAGCCACCCGGGTACCCCTAAATTTCTTTTTATCTGACCAGTTGAGACTACTATAATGTAGTCAGAGCATGCTACTCATCTGTCCCTGCTTCTTGAAAAAGAAGTTACAGACTTACCTAGCAAAATCCTGGGAGATCTGATCTTTTCAATTCATGCATATTACTTTATAATATAGCATTTTTCAATCTTTACTTCATTATATCCCCCAAACTCAACCTGCCAAGGAGTCTTTACAGATACATTATTGTCATGAAAATTCAAAACCAAGAACATGTTATGTCTCTCTTCATGTACTGTATGTGTATCTGCACTTAAATAAAATGGGCTAGATTTTTTCACTACCAACACAACAGAAATACAATTATAAGAGAATATTATTTTCCTTAAGATTTTATTTATTCATTTGTCGAAGAGAGAGAGAGCCCAGGCAGGCAATGTGGCAGATAAACGCAAAGAGAGAGGCAGGTTCCCCGCTGAGCAAGGAGCCCAATGCAGGACCCTGGGATCATGACTTGAGCCAAAGGCATACACTTAATGACTCAGCCACCCAGGTGCCCTAAAAGAATAGTATTTAAAAAATATTTAAACCACATTTTCCTTATCCATTCGTCCGTTGAAGGGCATCTTGGTTCTTTCCATACTTTGGCGACCGTGGCCATTGCTGCTATAAGCATGGGGGTACAGATGGACCTTCTTTTCACTACATCTGTATCTTTGGGGTAAATACCCAGGAGTGCAATGGCAGGGTCATAAGGAAAATGTGGTCCATATACACTATGGAGTATTATGCCTCCATCAGAAAGACGAATACCCAACTTTTGTAGCAACATGGACAGGACTGGAAGAGATTATGCTGAGTGAAATAAGTCAAGCAGAGAGAGTCAATTATCATATGGTTTCACTTATTTGTGGAGCATAACAAATAGCATGGAGGACATGCAGAGTTAGAAAGGAGAAGGGAGTTGGGAGAAATTGGAAGGGGAGGTGAATCATGAGAGACTATGGACTCTGAAAAACAATCTGAGGGGTTTGAAGTGGTGGGGGCTGGGAGGTTGGGGTACCAGGTGGTGGGTATTAGAGAGGGCACGGATTACATGGAGCACTGGGTGTGGTGAAAAAATAATAAAGACTGTTATGCTGAAAATAAATAAATTTAATTAAAAAATAATGAATACTGTTATGCTGAAAATAAAAAAATAAATTTAAATAAATAAATAAATAAATATGTAAACCAACAAATGGGGACAACCTGGAAGAAATGGATAAATTCCTAGAAACAGGAACTACCAAAACCAAAACAGGAAGAAATGGAAAACTTGAGCACATGGAAAATCAGCAAAGAAATGGAATCAGTCATCAAAAATCTCCCAACAAAGAGAACTCCAGGGCCAGATGTTCCCAAGGGGATTCTGCCAAACATTTAAAGAATTAATACCTATTCTCCTTAAAAAATTCCAAACAAATAGAATAGGAAGGAAAGCCTCCTAATTCATTCTATGAGGCCAGCATTAGCCCATTCGCAAAACCAGACAAAGACTCCACTATAAAAGAGGACTGCAGGCCAATATTCCTGATGAACATGGGTGCAAATATTCTCAGCAAAATATTAACAAATCAAATCCAACAGTAATTCAAAGAATCAAGTGGGATTTAATTTTTGGCGGCAAGGGTCGGTCGATATTCACAAAGGAAACAAAGTGATACACCATATTCATAAAAAAAGTATAAGTACCGTATAAAGCTTTCAAGAGATCTATGGAAAGAATTTGACAATGCACATTCAAAATAAGTGGAGATAAATATCAATAAACCCCTGTTGTTAATGGGGTGGTGTTTACAGATATTTCCCATTATAATAGAAATGACATAAGGAGAGTATAATGGAAAGAAGTGTGTAATGCCAAGATTTAGAATCCTGTATAAAAGTAGAACTGTCACATCTAAGATAATCAGGTCTCAGCATTTGTGACCAAGAAAAAAGCAAGTTAACAGCATGGGTGGTCAAGCTTCTGACCCCAATATCTTGTGGAATATAAACATTTCTCAGAGTCATGTCACAATTAGCTGACACACTACAAGCTGAAAGTCTTAGACATTCTGGGGGTGTGTGATGAGATACAGTGTCTTCAAAAAAGCCCAAGTGTAAGGATTTCCTGTTCAAATTTTAAGTGACACATTGAAGAGAAATCTACTTTTTCCACTATTACCTCTCTCTGAGCTTTCACAGGACTGGCAGTCTGTGAAGACCACAGATACTGTCTGTTTAAAAGAGTAACCTGGTCTCCCAGTGGAAGATGTAGGACTCTCTGGCCTACACCAGAAAGGGTATGTGTCACTCCTCTGCTGTCTCTCTCCTAGCTGCCTCACTTAGTGGAATATACAGATGCTGGATGGGATGTACATGAGGTACAGTTAATATGCAATCAAATCACAGAGAACATTGGTATATTTATTCCAACAATTCAGGGTAACTGACAAGAATGAATATGGAAAACATTGGATAATTTCTTAAAGTATTCAAATTCTTGCCTGTGGAGAAATAATTAGGTACATACACATGCACATAATTGTGTTTGCAGATCAGTATAATTTCAAGTGAAATCCCATAAGCATCATGAGAAGGGATGTTTAATTTTGGAATTATCATCAATATAGATATAATTATATATATTATTTGATCTTTAGCCCAGTCTTTGAAAATAGATTCTTAAAACAGACAAACATAGATGAAGGGGAAAAAAAGAGAGGAGGCAAACAATAAGACATTTGTAACTATAGAGAACAAATTGAAGGTTGCTGAAGGGCAGGTAGGTAGGGGATGGGCTAAACATGAGATGGGTATTAAGGAGGGCTTTTGTAGTGATGAGCATTGGAGGTTATATGTAAATGTTGAATCACTAAATTGTTTTCCCGTATCGAATATAATACTATATGTCAACTAACTAGAATTACATAAATATTTGAAAAAATATTTTAAGATGAAACCTTCTATCATAAAAGTCAAATGTAATTCCTCATATACTTGTTTTGTTAAATGAAAGTTTGATTGTTCATGGACAGCAGATGAGGTACCTTCTGGAAAATGTTAATTTAAACTTAAGTATGAAATAATCAAAAACTTTTTAAAAAAATTGACCAAAACTTGACAAAAAAAGATATTTAATACTGAAAGAGATTTCTGTCTAATGGATTATGTTACATGATCTAAAGGATATGAATCAGCAATGATACTGTGACTCGTATTAAAAATACTTAAGCGGGGACCTGGGTGGCTCACTGTGTTAAAGCCTCTGACTTCGGCTCAGGTCATGATCTCAGGGTCCTGGAATCGAGCCCCACATCCGGCTCTCTGCTCAGCAGGGAGCCTGCTTCCTCCTCTCTCTCTGCCTGCCTCTCTGCCTACTTGTGATCTCTCTGTCAAATAAATAAATAAAATCTTTAAAAAAAATTTTTAAAAATGCTTATGATAACTACCATACTACTGAGAACTTAGAAAAGCTGAATGGAATAAGTAGTTTAAATGCGTTATATTTTATATATTTTAATTCCCCGTTTAGATTAGTATAAACTAGGTAGTTAGATAGGAAGTAAATTCTTTTTTTTTTAATTTTATTTATTTATTTGACAGAAAGAGATCACAAGTAGGCAGAGAGGGAGGCAGAGAGAGAGAGAGAGAGGAGAAAGCAGGCTCCCCACTGAGCAGAGAGCCCATTGTGAGGCTTGATCCCAGGACCCTGGGATGATGAGCTGAGCTGAAGGCAGAGGCTTTAACCCACAAGCCACCCAGGCACCCCAGGAAGTAACTTCTTAAAGGTCATAGTCTGTAAATTTGAGACCTAGAAGTAATTCCATATTTTACTGATTTTGAGCTCATTGACTGAATTATGAAATCACATTTATTTCATTTATTAGAATTCCTTATACAACTGAAGTTTCCCTACTGCTTTTGACATTCTTAGGTTTTTCTGGAAGTTTGTACCAACAGTTTTCTTCCATAAATGAACTACACTTTTATTTATCATTTTATGGTTTTACACCTTTACTGTTAAATTGGTTGTCAATTTCTGGTGTTAAATAAGTACTTTAAAAAATACTTTTTGGTGTTTTTTATTTCATTATTGTTCAGGGTTGGGATAAGTTTATTGTGTCATGTAACATTTTCAGCACATAAAAGATTTCTTTTAAAACTTAATGATTTCTTCGAACTCCGCAATTACTCAAAGTAAGAGACCACTTGATAGTACTGCATGACATTTTAGTAAAGAAACCTGAGTCTTAAATAAATGTAATATACTCCAATTTACTCCACATACTCCTGTATGTGCTAAAACTAATATTCCCTAATCTGGGGGACTCAATTTTTTTAACCAATAATGTATTTAAAACTTGCCAAAAAAATGGTGCAGCATTTTCTTTCTAATGTAGCATTTTAATATTAACTATTTTAATATTATTCCAGTAGTGTTGACCTGTTCTATGGAATCTGGCCTTACATTAATGAGGACAGTATAATTCCTGAATTCTTTTCCTTCTTCACTCATTTGTTGCTTTACATGTTTCCAACCAATACTATTGTGTCAAACAGCGAATATCATTATAAAAACCACTTATATCTTCATGAAGCACCACTTTAAAGCTCCAAGAAAATTAGTACCAGATTTTACATTGTTCAACAGCAGATGAGTACTAGCACTCACCACACACTCCACCTACTGTGACTGTCCCACCCACTGTTCATTAAGTCCTTCAGCACAGTCCCATTCAGTCCTGTGCCTGACACCACACAGCTGCAAAGATGAATAACCAAGGAGTTACCTATGCAGAACTCAGTCAGGTTAAGGGTTTAAGAAGACAGCAAGTGAAAGCGAAGGGCACTAAAAGTGGCATTTTGGGAACTGAGCAGGAAATAACATATGCAGAATTAACTCTTCGAGATGCTTCTCGGGATCTTCAAGGGAATGGCAAGAACTACCAATGGAAAGGTAAAATACTTAATTCAGACATAGTATAACTCTAGAATGTGCACTTGGGGAGCAGGGGTGCAGGGAATGAGTAGAGGATGATCTCATATTTTTCATTTGTGTGGTTCAGAGCTTGGAGCTGGAATATGGTATTGTAATTGAAATCTGAGGATGAACCTTGTTCAAGTGTTGTAATTCGTGGTCTTAACCCAATCTCATGAGGGTAATATATTTATTGCAAATGTAATGATATATTCTGAGGGATGATTACAATGACCGATACAAGTTTGGGGTCCAAATTTTTATATGTGACTCTCTGTGCTTTGTTGGTTCTCTTGTATGTAAATTTCCTAAATGATTGTTTTTCATCCATATTTTCTGAGCATTTTCATTTCTCTTCCCACTATTTACCTTCATGTCCAGGGAAGGTCATTGCTGGGATCCTGGGAATCATCTGCCTTGTCTTGATGTCCACTGTGGTCACAATAGTTGTTATTCCCTGTAAGTGTTTCAATGATGACAAGGGAATTTTTCACTTTAATGATCATCGGTGCTCGAAATGTTGCACAATATTATGGAATGGTATTACCTCATTTTAATGCATGTTCTAAGTGTGGAATGGTTACTCAGAATCTGTCAAAAGTAGAAATAACAGAATGAATCTATATAAAGCGTATTACACATATATTCAGATTTCATGCCTGAGATACAGGTTATGACAGAGACTTTATGGAGATATACAAGTTAGTTCTTGAGACTGGTTAAACCAAATACTGTAAAGACTGTGAGGTTTGATTCTTTAAACTTTTGAATTGTCTTCTCCCATATGTTCACTATTTTATTTAATTTTTATGGGTAAAATCAATTTTATCACAGAGGTTTCCCATTCTAAATACTATACCAAACTTCAAACTAAGAAACTCAAATCATAATGACTTATTTAGTTTAATATTAAGTTTTATGAACATTGTTTTAATTTTTCTAGTTGCTGCAGGACCAGTGCAGAACAAGGCGTCCATGGAAATAACGATCCAGAAAGGTAGAAAATCATTTCCAAAACTCTGGTATTAGGAGAGCTTATATTTTGTCTGTATCTTAAGCTAGACAAGTATGATAATAGATGTTTTTTGGGGAAAATGAATTAGAAAATTGCATAGTAAATTTTCATAATTGATGAGAATAGGAGAGTATTACTTATTACACAACAGTGTAATGAGGAAATACTCATTTAAAATCAGCATTACAGGGGCACCTGGGTGGCTCAGTGGATTAAGCCGCTGCCTTCACCTAGGGTCATGGTCTCAGGGTCCTAGGATCAAGCCCTGCATCTGCCTCAGCATCTCTGCTGAGCAGAGAGCCTACTTCCCCCTCTCTCTCTGCCTGACCTCTCTGCCTACTTGTGAACTCTCTCTCTGTCAAATAAATAAATAAATAAAATCTTAAAAAAAAATAAATAAAATCAGCATACATGAGGTACCTGGATGGTTCAGTGAGTAAAGTGTCTGACCCTGGGTTTTGACTCAGGTTATGAACTCAGGGTCCTGGGACTGAGCCCCATGTCAGCTCCAGGCTCAATGCAGTGTCTGTTTGAGATATTCTTTCCCTCTCCCTCTGCCCTCCGGTTCATGCTCTCTCTCTCTCTGTGAAATAAATTAATAGATCTTAAAATAAAATAAAGTTACTACACCCATTGTTAACCAATGGACTCAAATTTCCTCCTGCTTTGACATGATATAATATAAACCGTTATACAATTCCAAATAAGTTGTTTTGTTCAGGGACTCAAAGTGCATGTAAAGATGGACATTTTTGTTTGTTTGTTTGTTTGTTTTATACTGGCACATAAGTAAGGGATGAAAGCCCGACTCTTCTGGGAATGTGCATGTGTTTTTGTTTTATTTTTGCCCGCTTGTGAGGGTAAAGTGGTGTGTTGTATACACATTTGTGTATACATATGTAACTTGCAAACTTGCAAGTTTTAATATTCAAAGCCTTTTGGATAATATCTCATAATCTTTCTTTAGCTTATCATTGTGGTCACTGTCCAAAAGAGTGGATTACATATTCCAAAACTTGCTACTACATTAGCACTGAAAGAAAATCATGGAATGAGAGTCGGTTGTCCTGTGCTTCTAAGAGCTCTACCCTGCTCTCCATAGAGGATGAAGAGGAAATGGTGAGGTTTCAAATGTTTTCAGCTTTTATTAAAAGCTTATCATTTAATATTACATTTGTAGATCTCATCCATATAGTCATACACATTGCTTGTTTATTTATTTTAAAGTCTGTTATTATTCCATAGTTTGACTCTATGATATTTTACATTTTTATATCTTTAATGTACATTTAATAATTTCTAGTTCTTGCTTTTCATAGAAAGCCATATTCTATACATGCTCTTTTGCCTGAAAAAACCTTACTACATTTTTTACCACACATCAAGAAAAACTATGTGATTGGGGCGCCAGGGTGGCTCAGTGGGTTAAGCCTGTGCCTTTGGCTTGGGTCATGATCTCAAGGTCCTGGGATTGAGCCCCACATCATGTTCTTTGCTCAGCAGGGAGCCTCCTTCCCCTTCTTTCTCTGCCTGCCTCTGTGCCTACTTGCTTTCTCCTTGTCAGATAAATAAATAAAATCTTTTAAAAAAAGAAAACTATATGACAGGGCACATTCATCACAAAATAGAATATAACTACACATCTGACCATGAGCAAGAAGTTTAGAGCCTCTATTAGCCCTGCTAATGTTAATACTGTGAAATGTCTTTCTTACTTTTGGAATTTATATCGATGGAATCATGCAGTATGCATTATTATGTGTGTCTCCTTTTGTTCTTGTATGATATTTGTAATCCATCTATATTATTCCATTTGTCTATAGTTTATGAATTTTCACTGCTGCTGTCTTATATAAATAGGACATTTTAAAAGCTCTTCTCAGAAACGTACATACTTTTTAGTATGTGGGTATTATGAATAATTATTTTATGAAAGACTTTTTCTATGTGGTTTCCATGTATTGTATTTATAATAACTTATTATACATAACTACATAATATATAGTATATTTATGAAATGTAAATAATGCATTTATCAAAATAACAATGCATCAATGTGGCTCTGTGGGTTAAGCCTCTGCCTTCGGTTCTGGTCATGATCTTAGGGTTCTGAGCCCCGCATCAGGCTCTCTGCTGGGCGGAGAGCTTGCTTCCCCCTCCTCTCTCATTGCCTCTCTGCATACTTGTGATGTCTCTTCCTTTCTCTCTCTCTGTCAAATAAATAAAGAAATCTTTAAAAAAAACAAAAAGAAAACTACATGATTGTGCATATTCATCACAAAATAGTCAGAACATAAATACAGATCAGATCATGAGGAAGAAGTTTAGAGCCTCTATTAGCCCTGCCAGTTTTAATACTGTGAAATGTCTTTGCTTATTTTTGGAATTTATATAGATGGAATCATGCAGTATGAATTATTATATGTGTTTCCTTTTGCTCTCGTATGATGTTTGTAATCCACCTATATTATTGCATTTGTCTATAGTTTGTGAATTTTCACTACTGCTGTCTTATATGAATAGGACATTTTAAAATCAATTTTCAGAAATTTACTTCCTTTTCAATATGTGGGTATTATAAATAATTATTTTATGAAAAGCTTTTTCTATGTGGTTTCCATGTATTGTATTTATAAAAACTTATTATACATAACTACATAATATATAGTATATTTATGAAAGGTAAATAGTGCATTTGTCAAAAATAGCAATGCATAAATGTAACATTATAATTGTATTTATATATGATTATTATACATTTTCTTCAAAGCATTAGTATGAAAATGCCCAGCCATGGATATGTGTATCTTTCAATATATTATATTATCCCTACATTTATCTAATGTATTGTGTAAACAGATTGTACAAAATATTCCCTTGATTCAAAATTCAGAGATCTGAGAAAAATTATGACAAAAACTTCTAGTGGTTGTAGAACAGTATCATTTTTCTGGGGTATGAGTTATTAGGATATTCTCTTCGGTGAGAAGAACACAAGTGTGTCCCTTGCTTATTTCTCCTAGATGGTGCTTTCTTTGGTCTTCTTGGAAATCCATACCATGTTTTTTTTGTTTGTTTGTTTGTTTGTTTTTTAATTTATTTTTTTATTTTCAGCATAACAGTATTCATTATTTTTTCACCACACCGAGTGCTCCATGCAATCCATGTCCTTTATAATACCCACCACCTGGTACCCCGACCTCCCACCCCCCGCCCCTTCAAAACCCTCAGATTGTTTTCCAGAGTCCATAGTCTCTCATGGTTCACCTCCCCTTCCAATTTCCCCCAACTCCCTTCTCTCTATCTCCCCATGTCCTCCATGCTATTTGTTATGCTCCACAAATAAGTGAAACCATATGATAGTTGACTGTCTCTGCTTGACTTATTTCACTCAGCATAATCTCTTCCAGTCCCGTCCATGTTGCTACAAAAGTTGGGCATTCATCCTTTCTGATGGAGGCATAATACTCCATAGTGTTTATGGACCACATCTTCTTTATCCATTTGTCCATTGAAGGGCATCTTGGTTCTTTCCACAGTTTGGCGACCGTGGCCATTGCTGCTATAAACATTGGTGTACAGATGGCCCTTCTTTTCACTACATCTGTATCTTTGGGGTAAATACCCAGTAGTGCAATGGCAGGGTCATAGGGAAGTTCTATTTTTAAGTTCTTGAGGAATCTCCACACTGTTCTCCAAAGAGGCTGCACCAACTTGCATTCCCACCAACAGTGTAAGAGGGTTCCCCTTTCTCCACATCCCCTCCAACACATGTTGTTTCCTGTCTTGCTAATTTTGGCCATTCTAACTGGTGTAAGGTGACATCTCAATGTGGTTTTAATTTGAATCTCCCTGATGGCTAGTGATGATGAATATTTTTTCCTTACCATGTTTTAAATATGAGCTCTTTTTTGAGTTTACAAGATGGAAATAGCTCTATATTGCATTTTTACTTCCCTATTAGAGTTCTTTAATGATCAGAATTTTAATATTACCATGGTCCAATATATCATTTGGGTGTTAATGATTATTTTGAACCTATTTCAGAAGTTAGTCAAAGCTCATAAATATAATTTCCCATATCAGTTTTATGTTTTTAATTTATTTATTAATTTTTCACTTTAATTAGAGTTTCTGATGCAATTGGAATTTATTTTTGGTGATGTTGTATTTGCAATGCAGAGAGATAAATGTGAAGGTTATAGTTTTCTACATCATAAACCTGATTGATGGAACACAATGTAAAGCAAAGTCGATCTTTTCTTCATAAATAACTTTATACATATATAGTCATATGCATGTCTCCATATGTTCCAATCTGCTTCATATAAGCTATGTAGATAGCATATATCTTTATATAGATAATTATAAACACATATATCAGTCTACACATTCTTTCACAACCCACAGCACTTTGAGTAAAATGTAAAGCCTTCCCTTCACTTGATGTCCCTTTACTGTGTCTCATTTCTACTTTGTTTTAAATGTTTCTCTACTTACGTTGAGAATTACATGAATGTTATCACTTTGTTTTAACTGATGATTTTCATTCAAATATCGAATAATTTAGACACTAGAGTTGAAGCAAAGCCCGTTAGACCTAACGATAGTTTTATACTTTCCTTTGTTTTCCCCTCCTTCCTGATGATCCTTGCAAGATTCCTTCTGTTACCATTTAATTTCTGTTTGGATAATTCCCTTTAGCAGTTCTTTTAGAGTGGGTTTGGCAGTGACACTTTTCCTAGTTTTCCTTTATCTCAGAATGTCTTGATGTCCCCGGCTTTCCTGAGTGATGTGCCCCTTGAATAGTCCGTGATTGATTGGTGTCTACATTTTTTTTTTGTTGTTGGTTGGTTTGTTTGGATCTTTCTAGCATGCTTTTTTTCTATTAGGTTGACTAGAGAGAAAAAACCATTTTGGGGCCTTTTGTCTGTGCACTTTGCTCTCTGTGGTTTGCTCACCAGTCTGGGATATGTGAGGCAAAGAGAAATTCCAGGGCGCTGACCACCATGTCATTCCTTGGGGTTAGAGGGCGCAGTTCTGTCAGCTTTCTCATTGCCTGTTTGAATGTTATGTTTTTTTGTGTATCATATCCAGGTATCTTAGCTGTATTTGGTGGAGGAAGTAGGGAACAGTAGCATATCCTCTCTTTCTTGCTGGAATAGGAATTCTGATATGTAGTAGTTCTAATGTGAATGTTCCTAAGACTGATAGTATTGAGCAACTTTCTCTGTATTTATTTGCCATCAATAAATGCTTTTCAGTGAACTATCTTGAAATATTTTTTTTTGTTATATTTTGAGAATTCTTTATGTATCCTGGCAGCAAGTTTTTTAGTAGATGTATGATTTGTAAATATTTCCTCAGTCTATGACTTGTCTTTCCTTTACTTCAAAGCGCAGACATTATCTTAAGGAACCACACTTCATCAGTTTGTTCTTTTATGGATCATGTTTTGTTTCTCTCTGAGAAATCACTGCCCAACTTGTGGTCAGATGTTTTTCCTAATACATGTTCTTGAAATTTTATCATTTGCACTTACAGATGGCCATCTTTTAACATTTTTGTATATAGTATAAAGTATATATTACTAATTCCATTTGAAACTGATTTCTTCCTCAACATTTATTGTGATACCATACTTTCTCCAAGAAATGATTTTGTATCATTGGCGAAATCTGCATTCCATATATGTGTGGGTGTGAACTTTGCACTTCTTTCTTGGGTTCTTTGATCTTGTATATATTTTTGTCAATACATACTTTAAAAATTGTCCTTTTACAAACAGTAGCTTTATATTAGTTCTTTTTCAGAGTTATCATATCTATTCTAGATCTTTACATGGATGTTTTCTTTTCTATTTCTGTCAGTACAAATGTGTTTTTAATTAAAAATAAAAATTAGTTTTATCTTCTGCATCAGAGAAATCACATCTTTTGACCTTCTTTATTCTGCGAATGTGACAGATTACGTTAATGGAATTACAAATGTAAATCCAATTGATATTTTTTCAATAAATCTACTTATCTTAGAGTTCATTATTTTTATTTATTATCAGAATCAGTTTAGATTGCCATTGACATGTAATTTCCTTTTTTTAGTATTACAAGAAAATGCACAAAACACACACTTTATTAGACCCTTTTTTCTACCTTGTAAGATTTTCTTTTCGGTTCTTAATTGACATTTCATCTTTCTTTCCTCATAAGCATCGAAATATTCTGTAACTGAGTATGAAAAGTTTCTGAATTAGAGATTAAATTATAGTAGAGGTTAAGACACTTCTGATATTTTATTTCCTTTTGTGTTTTGGTTTTCCCAAGTCGTATTTGGTAGGATGTTTTCAATTTTATGTCTAGTTTTAAACATATTTATATATTTTCATGGTATTCTATTATGTTAATTTTACTGTGTTATAATGTACATACAGGCAGTTGCACATGTGATACATGCCAACAGCTGGCTGAATTTTCAAGTGTTGCCATATAGGAAGGAGAAAATGAATATTACCAGCACTTCAAAGTGCCCCTTTCATTTTTTCACCTCCATTTACAAACATTTACATAAGTAGAATGATACAGTATCATATTTTATTTATGGTATTTTCAGGGGAAGCTAAACTTGTCCCTTTCATCCGTAGTTGCATGAAATTGTAAATAGTCCATACTCCTTACTGTTTTTTTTCTTTATTTTTTCTTTTCTTTAAGATTTTATTTATTTATTTGACAGACAGAGATCACAAGTAGGCAGAAAGGCAGGCAGAGAGAGAGGGAAACAGGATTCCTGCTGAGCAGAGAGCCTGATGTGGGACTCGATCCCAGAACCCTGGGATCATGACCTGAGCTGAAGGCAGAGGCTTTAACCCACTGAGCCACCCAGGTGCTCCCATAATTTATATCTTTTGATTGGAATATTTAATGAATTAGCATGAGTGTATTGTTTTGATAGTTGGATTTAGGTCTCCCGTTTTGCTATTCATTCTATGTTTATGTCATTTTCTTCTTCTGCTAGATGTATAACCCTTTTCTGATATATATGTAGGAGTGCCATCACTGAATAATATGATATTTTTATTTGTAATTGCTTGAAAAAATGCTGTACTCTTTTCCATTGTGGCAACACCAATTTATATTTCTTCCAAAGGATTTCCTTTTCTTCAGATCCTCACCATTATTCTCTTATGTTTTTGGAAAAAGCAATTCTAACAAGTGAGAGTTGATATTTTATTGTGATTTTGATTTGCCTTTCCCTGATGATTAGTGGTTTTCTTTCTTGTACCTATTGGCCATTTCTATGTCTTCAGAAAAATGTTACTCAGGCCTTGTGCCTATTTCTGAATTAGATCATTTTCTTTATTTTTATTTCCTTGTTTGTGATATTTATTCACTTTGGATATCAGTCCCTTATCTGATATAGGGTTTATAATTTTCTCCTGTTCTGTACATTGTTCTTCCAAATATTTTTCAACTTCTTTGTTCTTTCCTTTGCTGTGCAAGTGCTCTTTAGTTTAATGTACTCTGTTAATTTTCTGCTTTTTCTTTCTCATTAATGAGATGAATAAAGTCTACTATTACTTCCTCAATTTCATATATTTTTTCTACTGAATCTCCAATTTTCTGGAGAGCCAATGAAGTGAATTTTCATTCAGGTGTATAATAAACTAATTCTCTATGGTTTATTCATATAGTTTTATATCTCTATTGATATTTCCTATTTGCTGTATTCCTGCCATTATATGTGGATTTACTTATCTGAGCTGTTTTCTTTATCATTTCCATGTAATTATTTTTTTTTAAGATTTTATTTATTTATTTCAGAGAGAGTAAAAGACAGAGAAGCACAAGCATGAGCAGGGAGGAAGGGCACAGGGAAAAATGTCTCCCCACTGAGCAGGGAGCCCAATGTGGGGCTTGATCCCAGGACCCTGGAATCATGACTTGAGCCAAAGGCAGAAGTTTAACCAACTGAGCCACCCAGGTGCCCCATATAATTTCTGTATATTTATAAACAGTACTCTAAAATACTGTCTTCTACTTAATGTAACACCTTATTCCAGTAAAAGTTTATATTGACCTATGTTATCTCTTAGCATAGAAGACATTTGTCAGTAACTTTCCATGTTTTGTCTTGTTTTTGTTATTGTTTTTTTAGGTAGATATTTTTAGTAATACCGTGTAAATAACACGCAGTCTGTTTCATATTCTTATATGTATGTTTTTTGTAAGTTGCATACAATATACGGAAGGATCTTCTCCCCTATAATCTGCCTGCTGATATTTTTGTTCACTGTTTCCAAATTCTTATTCTTTATTTTTATTTTTTAGCCTTCATGCCCTGGTGATTTTGTAGCTTAGATGAAACCCACAAGTTTTTTAAAAACTGTGTTCAAAGACTGCAAGTCAGTAGGGCTTGTACCCTCTGCCATGTGATGTGTGTGTGTGTGTGTGTGTGTGTGTGTATGAGTGTGAGAGGGAAGTGCTCACAACTTGAATATCAGTTCTCAAGTCTCCTTCTGCTTTCACTTTCTACTGGCTCATCTTGGTCTCCTCTCCATGTGCCCATAATTTTTTCCATCAGTCAGGAGTGTATAGAAAGCTCTTGTCAACTCTTCCATTGTATGTACTCTCACTAACTATCTTGCCATTGTATTTATGGGGGTCTCAGTGCTTGACAGAAAACCACAACCTCTAACTAGTAAACATATGGCTTTTCCTCATTCATTAACAAGCAAAATCATCACTCTGAGCTGAAAAGTCAGTGGGCTTTTTCAGTCCCTTCCCCACCCCCACTGCTGATTGAGTCTCCCCTGTGGCACCAGCACCATTGCTTTCTGTAGCTTCTCCAAATTAGGAAAATACAAGCTTCTGGATCACTGAGCTACTATGGGCTGGTGCGGAGGCATGGGAGCAGTTCTGGGCTCAAAAACTACAGACGTGCTTCTTTTCACAAAAAATCTCTAGGTGTTTCTCAATAATGGATATTTCTTAAAGTGTTATTAACCTTTGATAAATTATCAGAACACTGAAATTGTTGTCTTTGTAAGTTTTTCCTCTTCATTTACTCGTACTAAGATATTTTTATAATATGTTCAGTGTATAACACTATATTAAAATGTGAAAGATTCTATAGAATCTATAGAAAAAATAACTGTGGTTATTACAAATTCAAATAAGAGCTTTTATTTGACTTCTAAAAAATTCTTTTCTCATAGTGTTTGTTTGGCTTCCTCATTCATTCTTCATGGATTAGTAGAGTTTCCCAGAATATCAATATTAATCCATCTTTGTGTCCAAAAGCCTCTGCCTTCTTTCCTACACCGTAAGTTGCTTAACAACTTTTGTATTTTATGCCTTAAGAGGACTAATCTTACAAAGAATCTGTACAGTATGTGAACAATCCTACAACACAACTGTTAAAGTGTTTCCATAGAATAATATGGGATATACTCAGGTTCGGATGTACAACTATTACTTTATATGAACTGTTTATTGTTTAAAATATTGTGATTTATATTTTTTAAGAGTAATAAGATATAATTCTCTGTATTTCAGGTCATCAGTTTTTTCAGCAACTGACAAGAATTGTTCATTTTTCAACTTTGACTCAAACATGAGATCTTTTGACAACTGTTTAGATCTAAAAATATATGTTTGTAAGCATTAGGCATTTTAGTTACCTAATTTGGGGATAACTATATTTCACCATCTATAAAGAAGATATTTCTCATTTCTTCAAAAGGCATGCAATTTTCCTAGATATTTTTCAGATACTATTTTTAGAACAATTTTAGTTCACAACAAAATTGAGAAGAAGGTACATAGCCATCCTCCACCATCCCTGCATGCACACATGCATGGCCTTGCCCGTTATCAGCATGATTCACTAGAATGGTTCATTTCTTAGCCAAGAGGAGCCTGCAGTTTGCATCATAATCAAGAAAGTGCACCTGAGGTTTCCCCCTTGGTGTCAAAAAACTTTTTCCATCTTAATTTTATTAATGAAAAAAATATATCCTCAGGTACATATTATACATTTCTTAAGCTTTTGTTATATGTTAAATAAAAAAAGTGCAAATTATAATATGGAGCAATGTTACTGTGAAGTCTTCAGTAAGGTCATCAATCCACTCATATTACCAAGTGAATTGATTTATCCTGCAAATAAAGGTTGCAAATAAGGAGCTGCAAATAAGGGTTGACAACCCTGGGTGGCAAGATTACACACGAGAATTGAATCAGGAACAGAAACCAGAGGAAGATTGATGTCAATAAATAAAATTTATTATCCAATTGTAAGGAAAAGCTTACTAGAAGGAAAGGCTACTAAAATGAAGAAAATCATAAAGAATTTCTTAGAATTAAAGGAGAGTACCCAAGGGAGAGATCACTGGGAAGCCCCATATGCTTCCTGAAGATGGGATTTAGATGTCATTGAAGACAATGCGGCCACACACAGCTTCATGGCAGACATGCTCATTGCATTGACCTGGTATATAGCAACTCCACAGTCCATAGGCTGAACAAGGTGGGGATGGATCTCAGGCTGTGACTGACAGGCAGGAAGAACCCCTGTTAGGAGGCACAGAGCAGAAGGGCAGGAAGCTTTCACTGGGACTGGCCACAAGTACCTGCTGGAGGCTGAATACACAGGACTTCCTACGTGCATGCCGCTGGCAACAAAGCCAGAGTGGCCAAATACCCTGAAAACACCATGAAACCAGGAAGAAGAGCCCTTTCTCTTGCAGGGTCTCTCTCCATTGCCTTTATTAATAGAATTTAGCCTCATGTGAGCTGACAAAGAACAGAACTTTATAGGATCCTGCTCCATTGTCCGAGAACAGGGCACAGAGGGATGGGTAGATTTAGAGCTGAGAATACTAAATTGTTCACAGGCACTCAGGATTATAATGAAACAAACACAGGATTATTATATACGACCCATTCCCATCTGCCCCGTGTCTCCAGAGAATGGAATAAACACTTTTCTTCTGAATCACTTCTAGTTCAGCACTATACAAAATTACGCTCATTTTTTGGTAGAGATTGGCTTCTTCTCAGTCATTAATAATGAGTTTCCTTCACTACATTTTCTGGTGTGATGTTTTCCTTACCTGGAGTTCAGATATTTTAGAAGACATCTTGTTTTACTCCAAGTCCCCACTTCTGTTGCCCTTCCCCAGACCCAAAACTACTTTGGTCTAAAAAATAAATGTTAAATAACGAAGAAAACAAGAATAAAATTTAAAGATATTTGTGTGAGTCGAACAGTTTATTATTCCCATAATTCAGGAATAACTTTAGTAATTTGATAATGATTCAGATATTTCTACCCTAGCTCAATGACAAGAGGGAGAGAGATTGAGCTTGATTATTAATTGCAAAAAAATTCATACTTCACATACATATATCTCCTTGAATATAGACACATTTTTTGCACATATTATTTTTTAAAGGTTTGTTATTTGTTTATTTTGCACAGAGGGAGAGAGTTCAAGAAGGGGGGGCAGCAGTCAGAGGGAGGAGCAAGCTGCCACTGTAAAGAGCAAGATGGGAGGGTGCAATACTCAATCCCAGGACCCTGGGATCATGACCTGAGTGAAAAGCAGACACTTAACTGACTTAGCCATTCAGGTGCCCCTACACATATTCTTTACACTCTCTGTATTGATTTCTTATACTCCGATTGAGAAATTATATGAATATTCAAAATCAAATTCATATAATATGTAAATGTTAGCTGACATTGTACTCAAACAACCAAAGATTGCAATTAAATTATAAAATAAGCATTTACTTCTCATTCACCAGTTTCTGCTTTGGCTGGGTTTTAGTTGATCAAGGCTTAGCATGCATGGGCTTGGCTCCAGAATACAACTACAGATTCAGCTCAGATCTTTTGGACATATTTTATTCTTAGAAGAGGAGCTACCTGATATACATGACATCTTATAGCAGAGATTAGCGGCTAGGAGAGATATGCTTCTTAATACCTGGACTCTGAACTCATAAGCTATCACACTCCTACTCACATTATATTGTGAAAACAAGTCACTTGGCCAAACTTATCATTGATTTTCTAGAGGGTTTACTTCTTTCAAAGTGCTCTGATGGAAGGAATGAAGTTTTCTTGAGCAAAAACCTAATCTACCATAATAACTATAGGAATTTTTTTTCTCATTGTATTTCATGAGAGAAACTTGTTTGTAAAAGACAAATATCGGTAAACAGATTTTTGAAATCAAGATGCAGTTACTATTCTTTCTCTTATGGGTCAAGAAACCCAGTCTCCTCACCCAATGTGTTACTTTGGACATATATAATGGTCTTTTTTGGAATAGAAGACATTTTTAAAGGAATTTTCAAGGTTAGCAAGATAGTCTGGTTCCTAGATTTGGTGAAGCTACTGGGCTTAGGGGTGGAAGACACTGAAATGCCCTTTTCCTAGCAGTGTTGAGTATCCCATCAATCCATATGTATTTCTTACCATGGAGAAGAAAGAAAAGTAAGAGAGAAGATCTTTAATATTAACATTCTTTTTTTTAATTTTTTTATTTTTTATAAACATATATTTTTATCCCCAGGGGTACAGGTCTGTGAATCGCCAGGTTTACACACTTCACAGCACTCACCAAAGCACATACCCTCCGCAATGTCCATAACCCCAACCCCCTTCTCCCAACCCCCCTCCCCCCAGCAACCCTCAGTTTGTTTTGTGAGATTAAGAGTCACTTATGGTTTGTCTCCCTCCCAATATTAACATTCTGATGTGGAACCCCTCACAGTTTTTTCTTAAATTATTTTTTACATCTCTACATGCTTCTAAAACAGATGCTAATATCTTACATGTACCCATTAAGAAGCCATGGGAAGACTTTGGTAGAGTGAGCTTAAATGGAGGTTCCACCAAATTCACTGGAGATATATAAGCATGGAATACTATTTTAAGGGAGTTAGGAAAGTGTAAAGTCAGACTAGAAAGAGTCATGGGAGGGCTCAGTCAATTAAGTGACTGACTCTTGATTTCAGGTCATGTCACGACTTCAGGGTCATGAAATTGAGCCTGTGTCCAGCTCCATGCTCAGTGCAGCGTCTGCTTAAGATACTCTCTCCTTTGCCTTCTGCCCCAACCCCATTTCAAATAAATAAATAAATCTTAAAAAAAAAAAAAAAGAAAGAAAGAGAAGACCGTATGGTCTTGATGATAATAGCTTTGTAATACAGTTTCAAGTCCAGAATTGTAAGGTCTCAAACTTTGGTTTTCGTTTTCAACATTATTTTGTCTTTTGGGGGGCATTTCTTATTCCATGCAAATTTTAGGATTGTTTTTTCTACCTCTGTGAAAAATGCTGATGATATTTTGATTGGGCCTCTATTGAATGTATAGATTGCTTTTGGTAGCATACATATTTATCCATATTTGTTTTTCCAATTCATGAGGATGGAATTTTTTCCATTTTTCTTTGTGTCTTCCTCAATTTCTTTCATAGGTGTTCTATAGTTTTAGTTTATCTTTACCTCATTGGCTAGGTTTATTCCTCTGTACCTTCTGGTTTTTGGTGCAATTATAAATATGATTGATCCTTTGGTTTCTATTTCTTCTGCCTCAGTGTTAATATATTGAATGCAACTGACTTCTGTGCATAGATTTCAGCAAAGGATGAATTCCTGTATGAATTATAGTAATTTTTTGATGGAATCTTTGCATTTTCTACATAGACAATCATATCATCTATGAAGAATGAAGGTCTGAATTCTTCTTTGATGATTTGGATGTCTTTGAATTCTTTCCGTTGTCTGGTCGCTGAGGCTAGGACCTTTCCGTTGTCCGATTGCTGAGGCTAATACCATTGAACAACAGTGGTGAGCATGGACTCACCTGTCATGTTCCTGACCTTCTCATACTGCTGTTGAGAATGCAAACTGGGGCAGCAACTCTTGTAATCAGTATGGAGGTTCCTCAAACAGTTAAAAATAGAGCTAACCTATGACACAGCAGGTGCACTACTTGGTATTTATCCAGAGGTACAAACATTGTGATCCAAAGGGGCACATGCACCCTAATGTTTGTAGCAGCAATGTCCACAAGATCCAAACTAGGGAAAGAGCCCACATGTCCATCAGCAGATGAATGAATAAAGAAGATGTGGTATATATACATTGAAGGATGACCCAGGAATAAAAAAGAATGAAATCTTGCCATTTGCAATGATGTGCATGGAACTAGAAAGTGTTATGCTAACCAAAATAAGTTATGTCAGAGAAAGTCAAATATTATATGCTTTCATTCATATGTGGAATTTAAGAAAGAAAACAGATAAACATGGGGAAGGGAGGAAAAACAATGCAAGATGAAAACTGAGATGGAGGCAAATCATAAGAGACTATTAACTATAGGGAACAAACAGGGTTGCAGGAGGGTAATAGATGGGAGGAAGGGACAATTGGGTGATCTTCATTAAGGAGGACATTGATGTAATGACTGTGGGATGTTATATACGACTGATGAATCACTAAATTCTACCACTAAGCCTTTAAAAAAATGTCAGAAGTCAGAGATATAAAGATCAATGTGGCAGTTTTCTCTGTGTCTAACTTTCTAAGACTATGCATTAGGTTTTGAACATTATGGGATTCTTGTTCTAGATCTCAGAGTTAAGCAGTCCTCATTTCAGTACTAATTTCAGAGGAAGATGAAGCCCTTTTATAATCTGCTGTGTTTGCAGCAGAGCAGAAAGTGTATTCTTTGCGGGCACTCAGTTCCAAAGAAAATACAAAAAGGACAAAGTTGGGTTTGTCCAATCTCCTGTACCCAATCTATTAATCTGAAATTTTTATTTTCTAAAATTAATGATTGTAAAGTTATGAATAAAATAAGGCTTTAATGTTTAAAAATTGTTTTTCTGCTCTTATTTACAGCCATTAATTCTTTGCAGCTCCTCCTAAGGAAACATGTAAATATTTAACTTTGTCCCCCTCAAATGCTCTGGATTGGATAAGAATAATAATGGAATCTGAGAGGGGATCAAAAATAATTTTTACAAGAGAGATCCATGTGATAAGACCAAAAAGTTATGACACATGTAATTAGCATCTGACAAGGAGAGGAAAACAATTAGCAGAAGATTATTTGAAGAAATAATAGCTGAAGTTAATCCGAATTTGTTGAAAAACTCCAAGTTAAATTCCGGAAGCCCGGCAAAACCTAAATTAAAATAATAAAAACTAGATCACATGTAAGCACATTGTAGTCATACTTCTGAAACATAAAAATATTGAAAACAATGAGAGAATAACAACACTTTATATATCTAGAAATTCCTTATAAACAATAAATTTAGGAGAAAATAATCATCTCATTAAAAAACCCTGCCAACTCAGAATATGATATCATTAGTAGTCTTCCAGAATGAAGGTAAATTCAGTCATTTTCCAAAAACTACTTGGCCTGCCATGCAAGAAGTGTTAAAGGAAGGAAATGTATCTGGTTTATGTGTAATAATTTCATGAGAAATACTTTATTTGGGAAGGCATAAGCATCTATAAAGTTATAAATTATCAGGGTAAATATGAAAGACGATCTTTCTTAATTTCCTTGTAGTATGCACGGCCATTCAAAGCAAAGTTTGCAAGTTTCTTCCATGTTTATAATGTATGTAATATGTAAGACCTATGACAACTATTTACCATAATGGGGAGGGAAGGGTGTTAACAGACCTGTTCTATACAGGATTTCTTTGTACAACTAATTGTACAACAACAGGATTTTGTTGTACAACTAATTCTACCTAGACCATGAAAAGTTAAGGCTGTGCACTGTAATCTTAGTATAGCCACTAAGAAGAAACTATAAACAGGGAGAGCCTAGAAGCCAATATATTAATTGAAATGGAGTTCTAAAAATTATTCAAATAATCCCAGAGAAGGCAGGCACAAAGTGCACATAGTAAAAATAAATTACAAATCCAGAAGTATATAACTTGGGGAATTAACAGTTCCATAATATGAATCATATACATATGATGACATAATTAAGAAAAGAATTCTTCTATCCCAAATTCTTACTTTGATTATTCCTCCCCATGAGTGTGTGTGGCCTAGCTTCAGTTAGTATTCCTTTGGTAGATTCAATTTAAGCTATTTTCCCTTAAAATTGATATAGTGTTTTCCAGACTACAAAAGATGGATTTTGAAAAATACTTATATTCCTTATTTTTCAATTTCAAAATATATATTAACAGATAAAAAATAAAGTTCTAGTCTTTCACCCACATATCTTTGCTATTATCTTTTTCATATTAAAATCCTCTAAGTGTATATTTTGTCACAGGCAAAATTATTTCCCATATTTTTTTTTAATAATGTTTTTTTTTTAAAGATTTTATTTATTTATCAGAGAAAGAGAGGGGGAGAGAGCAAGCACAGGCAGACAGAATGGCAGAGGCAGAGGGAGAAGCAGGTTCCCTGCTGAGCAAGGAGCCCGATGTGGGACTCGATCCCAGGACGCTGGGATCATGACCTGAGCCGAAGGCAGCTGCTTAACCAACTGAGCCACCCAGGCGTCCCCCCATATTTTTTTTTAAAGATTTTATTTATTTTCATTTATTTGACAGACGGAGATCACAAGTAGGCAGACAGGCAGGCAGAGAGGGAGTGAGGAGGAAGCAGGTTCACCGCTGAGCAGAGAGCCTGATGCGGGGCTCGATCCCAAGTTCCTGAGATCATGACCTGAGCTGAAGGCAGAGGCTTTAACCCACTGAACCACCCAGGTGCCCCTACTTCCCAGATTTTAATGATCATTGTTGCTAAAGAAAAACTTCTGCAGTTTTTCTCAACCCAGGCCATTTAGGATATGGAAACTCTGCTCGAAATTGAAGATCAACCAGGAAAAAAAAAAAAAAAGGAAAAAGGGCAAAAAGCAAAAGAAACACACACACACACACACACACACACACACGCCAAATGACGAAATTCTTGAATATTGATTATGAAGTACACATATTTAGAGTGAATAAAAGTATAATGGATACAGAATGACTGCCAAAAAAAGAGGTTAGTTTCTGATGGTTAGACTTTGGAAAAACCCAGAGTAATTTTTAAAAATCAAAAAGAAGAATTCTACAAATGAAAACAAAAACATTTAAATGAATAATAGATGGAGTGATTAAAGAACAAATTAGAAAAGATTAGGAAGGAAGTAAGTAAATTTAAAGAACACTTGAAGGCAAAAGAAAAAGAGGGAGAAACTATAAAAGCTACAGGTGTGAGGGACAACATTTGCAGAGAGGATCAAACTGATAGGGAAAATGCAGACAAGCCATACTGGAAGAGAGCCTAAGTGATGGTAGTCAGGACTGGTTGTACATTGGATCATCCCATTCAAGAAACACAGTTTCTCATTTTTGGAAAAGATACCTTTAATGAACACCGTGCTGCATCATACTGCATAGTAAAACTATTTTTAATTCCCATCTTTCCATTTTCTGTTGAATCTATGACAAATTGGATTTTTGCTCCAACAGCTCACTGGAACCATTCCCTGTTCTGTACACAAAATAACAAAATCTCATCTTACTTGACTAGCAGCAGCATTCAGCAGAGTGGATCATTCATTCCTCCCGGAAACACTTTTTCACTTGGAATCCATGGCAACATAGTTTTATGGGCTTGATTCCTATCTCATCATTGTGCTTTTGGTCTTGTTTGCTGATTTCACCTCTTCTCCTCTTCCTCTTTACATGAGAGAGTCCCAGAGCTTATCCTAGAACTTCCTCTTATTTACATCCACTTTAAGTTTCTGGGTGACAATCTCTGTTACTTTGTTTTAAGCAGCAGATGCAAGCTGAAAAGCCCAGTTTTATACTTTCTTGCCCATATCTCACCATTCACCTTAGGGCATTGCTATCTGAGTCCTTAGTCAACTGTTCCATTTGTGTGTTTCACACAAATTCACTCTTCGGATGTCCAATCCAAACACAGACTCTTAATCACACCTACTTCATGTATAATCCTTTCCAGCTCATTGAATGGAAACAGATTCAGTCTGTTTTCAGATACTCAAGGTAAAGCACATGCTTCATCCATCACCCCTTTCCTTCTTTCTCAGGCCACGTTCTCACATTAAGAGGCTTCTTTTTTTAAATTGTTTTAATTTTTTATTTTTAATAAACATATATTTTTATCCCTCGGGGTACAGGTACGTGAATCACTAGGTTTACACACTTCACAGCACTCACCATAGCACATACCCTCCCCAATGTCCATAACCCCACCCACCTTCCCCCAAACCCCCTCCCCACAGCAAACCTCAATTTGTTTTGTGAGATTAAGAGTCACTTATGGTTTGTCTCCCTCCCAACCCCATCTTGTTTCATTTATTCTTCTTCTAACCCCTTAACCCCCCATGTTGCATCTCTACTTCCTCATATCAGGGAGATCATATGATAGTTGTTTTTCTCCACTTGACTTATTTTGCTAAGCATGATACCCTCTAGGTCCATCCACGTTGTCGCAGATGGCAAGATTTCATTTCTTTTGATGGCTGCATAGTATTCCATTTTGTATATATACCACCTCTTCTTTATCCATTCATCTGTTGATGGACATCTAGGTTCTCAATAGCTAAACTATGGAAAGAACATTAAGAGGCTTCTTAACACTGACTTCAAAGTATTCCAGAGTCCAGTCTTTCATCGCCATTGCCACTCTTTACCTCAGCCCAAGCTACCACATCCCTGTAGTATTTTGAGTCTCCCTGTTTTTGTTCTTAATTTTTTATTTCTTTTTATCTGCCAAATTGAGACTAGTATAATGTAGTTAGAGTATGCTACTCATCTGTTCCTGCTTCTTGAAAAAGAAATTACAGACTTACCTATCAAAAATATTCATGTATATTACTTTAGAATACAACATTTCTCAATTTTTACTTCATTATCTCCCCCAAACTCAACTGACCAAGGAGTCTTTACAGACACATTATCTCCATGAAAATCCAAAGCCAAATACATGTTATGTCTCTCTTCATGTACTATATGTGTAACGCTGCTTAGATAAGATGGGCTAGAATTTTTTTGCTACCAACACAACAGAAATACAGTTATAAGAGAATATTATTTTCCTTAAAAGAAGAAGAGAGAGAGAGCACAGGCAGGCAGTGTGGTGCAGAGGCAAAGGGAAAAGCAGGTACCCCACTGAGCCAAGAGTCCAATGCCTAGGTCCTAGGACTCAATTCCAGGACCTTGGGAATCATGACCTGAGCCAAAGGCAGACACTTAATAACTGAGACACCCAGGTGCCCTAAGAGAATAGTACTCAAAAAAATATTTAGAGCTACAAATGAAGACAACATGGAAGAAATGGATAAATTCCTAGAAACATGAACTATGAAAACCAAAACAGGAAGAAATGGAAAACATGGAAAGCCAGCAAAGAAATTGAATCAGTCATCAAAAATCTCCCAACAAATAGAACTCCAGGGCAAGATGGTTCCCAAGGGGATTCTGCCAAACATTTAAAGAAGAATTAATACCTATTCTCCTCAAAAAATTCCAAACAAATAGAAATGGAAGGAAAACCTCCTAATTCATTCTATGAGACCAGCATTAGCCGAATCGCAAAACCAGACCAAGACTCCATTATAAAAGAGGAATGTATGCCAATATTCCTGATGAACATGGGTGCAAATACTCTTAACAAAATACTAGCAAATCAAATCCAACAAGAACTAAAAGAATCAAGTGGAATTTAATTTTTGGCTGCAAGGGTTGGTCAGTATTCACAAAGAAAACAATGTGATACACCATATTCATAAAAAAGTATAAGTACCATATGAAGCTTTCAAGAGATGTATAGAAAGATTATGACAATGCACATTCCAAATATTTGGAGATAAATATCAATAAACCCCTGTTGTTAATGGAGTGGTGTTTACAGATTTAAATGACATCAGGAGAGTATAAGGGAAAGAAGCATGTTATGTCAAGATTTAGCAACCTGTGTTAAAATAGAACTGACACACCTACGGTACTCTTCAAAGACCTGAATTTTCAGGTCTCAGCATTTGTGACTGAGAAAAAAGCAAGTTAACAGCATAGGTGGTCAAGCTTCTGACCCCAATACAAACATTTCTCAGAGTCACATCGCAATTAACTGACACTCTACAAGCTGAAAGTCTTGGACATTCTGGAGATGTGATGAGATAAAGTGACTTCAAAACTGACCAAGTGTAAGGATTTCCTGTTTAAATTTTCAGTGACACGTTGATGAGAAATCTACTTTTTCCACTATTGCCTCACTCTGAGCGCTCACAGGGCTGGTAGTCTGTGAAGACCACAGATACTGTCTTTTTACAAGAGTAACCTGGTCTCCCAGTGGAAGATGTAGGACTCTGGCCAACAGAAGGTATGTGTCACTCCTCTGCTGTCTCTCTCCTAGCCACCTCACTTAGTGGGAGATACAGATGCTGGATGGAATACAACAAATACACAATGAAATCACAGAGAACACTGGTTAACTCTATTCCAACAACTCAGGGTAACAGGAATAAATATGATATATGTCAGAGAATATCTTAAAATATTCATATTCTTGCCTGTGGAGAAGTAGTCAAATGTATACACATGTAGATGATAAGGGTTTATAAATCCATATAGCATCACGTGAAATCTCATAAACATCATGCATGACAAGGACCAGTTAATTTGGATTTGTCATCAACATAGGAATAATTTCATATATTACTTGATATTTAGCCCAGCCTTTAAAAATAAATTCTTAAATAAAATTATATAATCATGAAGGTCAAATATAATTCTTCATATACTTTCTTAAATAAAACTGCTTAATTTTTCCTAATAGCAGGATGAAGTAACTTTCCTAATATGCTAATTTAAGTTTACATTTACCTATAAATAATTATAAGATTTCTAAAAAGAAAAAAAAACAAAACTTTGCAAAAGTTTGCACTACACTGATGAAAGATTTCATCACACCACCTCTGTGAATCATGGTATATAGTACGATATGATTCAGAAACAATAATATGGCAATTGTGGTAAAAATAGAAATAAAATAACTAACATATTATTAAAATTTTATAAAGACCTGCTTGAATCTTAAGTGTTTTACATGTATTAGAGCTTACATATTTTCATCTCAATGATAGATTAGTAACCTGGATAGCTAGACACAAAGTAACTTTTAAAAGATCAGACATTGTAACTTTGAGAGCCAGAAGGGATTCTAGAACTCATCCATTGTAGAGCTAATTATGTGAATTATTAGATTATGTTTATTTGAGTTATTATACTTGCTTGCACAATAAAGCTGCCTTCACTGCCCTTGACAGCCATAGATTATTTCTGAGTTCATACCAACACTATTCTTCCATAAATGATCTCTAATTTTTTTATAATTTTATACTTGCATATGTTGGCCATTATCAATTACCCTTTCTTGGTGTCAAATAAGGATTTTTAGAAATCTTTTCTTTTATGGTCTTTTCTTGGTTTTCCGTATTGTCTAGACTTTGGATAAGTTTAGTGTTTCATGTAGCATTTTTCACTATATACAACCCATTTACAGTATTTCTTTAAAACTTAGTGATTTCCAGAATTCTACATTCATTCAAAATGAAAGGTCAATAATAAGACCTCAACACATTTTACTAAGTATACAGAAGTCACCAAATAAAACTAATTTACTGCAAGAATTTCCTGTATCTGCTAATACCATTGTTTAGGTTTTAGATAAGTTTAATGTGTCATGTAGCATTTTTCACCATATACATTATTTGTTTAAAATTTAATGATTTCTCAAATTCCACAATCATTCAAAATGAAAGGTCATTTAATAAGACCTTATCCCCTTTTACTAAGTATACTTCAGTCACCAAATAAAACTAATTTACTGCAGGAATTTCCTGTATACCTAATACCATTATTATCCCAATTACTTTAGAACATTCAAACATTAACCATTCATGGATTTTAAAAATTGTCATAAAAATTAGTTTAATTATTTTATAATAATAGCATTTTAGTTTTAACTCTGTTATTCTAACCCTGTTTCTATGGAAATTGACTTTAAGTTAATAAGGGCATCATTCTTCGTGTTTCTTTATTCCTCACTAATTTATTGCTTTTCATGGCTACAATCAATAATATTGCAGAAACATAAAATATCACTTTAAAAATCACTTATTCTCTGACGAAACACTTATTTCAAGCTCTGAGGAAATCAGAACGAGAATTTTACATCATTCAACTGCAAAGGAGTGTTACCACTTACCTCACACTCCACCCAGTGTGACTCTAGCAGGGCTCTTGTCGTTACCTACACTGTTTGTCAACTACATCAGTCCAGTTTCCATACAGCACAGGCCCTGAGATCTCTCAGCTGCTGAAATGAATAACCAAAGAGAAAACCTCTCAGAACCAAATCTGGTTAAGAACTCAAGAAGACAACAGTCGAAAGGTAAGGGCACTAAAAGCTCTAATTCAGTAACTGAGCAGGGAATCGTCTGTGTAGAATTAAATCTTCAAAATGTGTCTGAAGACCTGCAAGGGAATGACAAGAATTCCCACTGCAAAAATAAAGCACACAGTTAAGGGACAAGGTACAACTGTTCTAGGATGTGAACTTGGGGTGTAGATGTGTGGGGAAGAGTAGGGATTGATCTCATATATTTTTCATTTGTGAGGATTAGAAGTTGAAGCTGGAATAGGGTATTGTTTTTGAGATCTGAGGACTAATTCACTCCAGAATTGTTGTAAATCATAGTCCATGACCAACAACTCATGGAGCATGATGCTTACTGACAGTTAAGTGGTATATTGTGAGGAAGATTACAATGGTAGATATGGGTTTGTGGTCCATGTTTATACTTATGATTCCCTGTGCATCTTTGGTTCTCTTGTATGTAAACCATCTAAACTTTAGTCTTTATCCATCCATCCTTTCTCACTGTTTCATTTCTCTCCCCACAAATTTTCCATCATCTCTAGAGAAGCTCCTTGCTGGGATTTTGGGAATCACATGTCTTGTCTTGACATACGTTGTAGCAAGAATGATAAGTTCTCTTCCCTGTGAGTAAACCTTTGAATGATTATGAGAAATCTTTTCATTTTAATAATCAGCAGTGCCTGTAAATATTTCAAGTGTTGTGGGATGGAACTTTTCCTTTTCATGTATGCATTTAGACTAAATGTGGAATGCTTATTCTGAATTTATCAAAAGTATAAATAACAAAAATTATAGAAAATATACATATATATAATTGAGAAACACAAATTAACTCTTTAGATTGGTTAAACAAAATACGGTAAGAGATGCTGTAGTGTTCCACTACCTAAAAATATAAATTAAGGAAATAACGAGGAAAAAAAATCATTATAACCATTTATTTCTTTTTTTTTTGAAATTTGGTCTATTTTTTAAGATTAGAATACTCTGGAATATAATAAAATTGATTTATTAGGATCAGTTAAT
Source organism: Mustela lutreola (assembly GCF_030435805.1). Lineage (NCBI taxonomy): Eukaryota > Metazoa > Chordata > Mammalia > Carnivora > Mustelidae > Mustela > Mustela lutreola. Next base: position 97,174,219 of record NC_081297.1, read on the forward strand.
AATATCATGATGATTTGAAGAGAAATCAATTCAAAAACTTAAACAATTAACTTCAGCATCTCTTAGCGAGAGAGAGAGAGAGAGAGAGAAAGCCTGAAGTTAATTAAGTTTTTGAATTGATTTCTCTTCAAATCATCATGATATTATTAACTGATTGTAATAAATCAATTTTATTTTATTCCAGAGTATTCTAATCTTAAGAAATAGGCCAAATTTCAAACAGAAAAAATAAATGGTTACAATGAATTTTTTCCTCGTAATTTCCTTAATTTATATTTTTAGGTAGTGGAACACTACAGCAGAACAATTCATACCCAGTTACAAGAATCCAAAAAGGTATGCAATGATTTTCATAGTTCTGATAGTAGTACTGTTTATATTTTGTCTCCATCTAGGCTGTGAAATATCAAAACAGTTTCGGGAGAGACATAAACTATAAAATACAGATAATAGATGTTAATAAGTAATGTTATAAGATAGCATTCTTATGCAACAATATGAAAAAAAATCCTATTTTAAAATCACCACACCCTTTGTTACCAGTTGCCTCAAGTTTCCTCCTGCTATAACACAAGAGAGAAATCATTTTACAATGGCAAAAAGTGCTTTTGTTCAGTGACTCAAAGGACATGTAGAGATGGACATTTTCATGTATTTGCTTTATATGGGCGCATAAATTAGGGAAGACAGCTTGACTTTCCAGAAGTGTGCTTGTGTTTTATTTTTGCCAGCATGTGAGGGTGCATGGATATGCTATATACACATGTGCATACATACACATGCAAGTTGTAAATTTGTGTGTTTTAATAGTCAAAGCTGTTTGGATAATATCTCATAAACTTTCTTTAGCTGATCCATGTGGTCATTGTCCAAAAGAGTGGATTACACACTCCAACAACTGCTATTACATTAGCACTGAAGGAAAACCATGGAATGAGAGTTTGATGTTCTGTGCTTCCAAAAACTCTACCCTGATCTCCATAGATGAAGAGGACATGGTAAGATTTCAAATGTTTCCAGCATTTTACTAAAAGTTGAGGAATGACTTATCAGTTGAGGGATGCCTGGGTATCCCAATCCATTAAGAATCTGTCTTCAGTTGAGGTCATGATCCCAGGGTCCTTGCTCAGTAGGGAGCCTGCTTCTCCCTCTGCCTGCCACTCCCACACCTTCTGTCCCCTCAGTCTCTTGCTGATAAATAAATAAATAAAATCTTAAAAAAAAGAAAGCTTATCAGTTGATATTATACTGGTAGAATTCATCCATATTTTTGTACACTCCAGGTCTGTTACTATTCCATAGCTTGACTCTACAATATTTTATTTATATTTTTATACCTTTAATATACATTTGGTATTTTCCAGGTCGTGCTTTTCATTGAAAACCATGCTTCAATAGATGCTCTTTTGCTTGAAATAACTTTACCATTTAATTTTACCATTATCATCAAGGCAACTAAACATATGATTCTGCAACTAGGTCACAAAGTAGTTGGAAACATGTAATTACAAATCAGAGCATGAAATAGAAGTTTAGAGTCTCTGTCAGCCCTGCCCATTTTAATATTATAAAATATATTTGCATATTTTTGGATCTTACATCAATGGGATCATGCAGTGTGCATTTTTATGTGTATCTCCTTTCAGTCTTACGTGCTATTGTAGTTCATCTATACCACTGCATTTGTCTATAGTTTGTGAATTTTCACTGCTGTCTTATATGAATATAACCTTTTAAAATCTATTCTCAGAAATGTAATTCCTTTTTAGTCAGTGGGTATTATGAATAACTATTTTATGAAAAGCCTTTTCTATGTCCTTTTAAAATATTTATTTATTTATTTATTATTTGTGAGAGAGAGAGAATGTGGGAAGAGTCAAATGGAAAGAGAGAGACAGAATCTCAAGAAGGCTCTGTGCTGAGTTCAGAGTCCATGGCGGGGCTGGATCTCACCACCCTGAACTCATGACCTGTGGTGAAAACAAGAGTCATTGCTTAACCAACGAGCCAACCAACCTTACATATTTTTTTCCACAAATCGCATTTATAATAATTTTATTATACTTTACATAGAAAATAGTCTATTATATTTATGGAATATAAATATTGTATTTGTAATAATAAAATACTATTGTATAAATATATTATAATTTTATTTATAATTATAATACATTTTCTTCTAAGCATTAGTATGAAATTGTATGAACATAGATATGTTAAATTATCCCTACACTTTTCTAGTGTTTTGTGTAAATATACATTATACAAGGTAGTCCCTCTATCCAAAACTCAATTGTCTCAGAGAAACTAATAAAAAAATTCTGTTGATTATATAACGGTATCATTTTTCTGGTCTGTGAAACATTAAGATTTTCTCTTCAATAAGAATGACAAGTACTCAGGTGTGTCTCTTGCCCATTTCACCTAGATGGTGTATTCTCTCCCTTCTTAGTCCTTGTAATTTTTTTTTAAAGATTTTATTTATTTGAGAGAGAGAGCCCAAGAAGGAAGGAGAGGGAGAAGCAGGTTTCCCATGGAGCAGGGGGACTGATGTGGGGATCCACCTCAGACCCTTGGGATCATCTGATCTGAAGGCAGATATTTAACCCGCTGAGCCATGCACACACCCCAGTATTGTCATATATTAAATAGAAGTGCTTTTGTGAGTTGATGAGATGGAAATAGTTGTGACCTGCATTTTTACTCCCCTACTGGAGTCCTTTAATGATCAGAATTTCAATGTTATCATGATCCAACTTATCAATTTGGGGTGTTAGTGATTATTTTCGATCTATTTCAGAAGGTAGTCAAAGTTCATGATTATAATTTCTTATATTACTTCTTGAATTTACCTTTTTTTCTTTATTATTTAACTTTTATTTATTTACTTATTTTTAAAGAAGCTGCGGGCTTCCTATTGCTCTATCTTTCTAAGGTTACCTCTTCTCCATAGTCTGAAATAGTGTCCAGGGCAGATATGGATTCTAACACTGATGAAGATATATCACCCATTGCCTGATTTTCATACTTAAGTCACATCTTAATCCACCCTGTTCCCTCAAGAGTATTTCTTTGTGTTCTCCAGCCATCTTCCTGAGATGCTGATTTATTTTTTAACTTATTTTTTAAAGATGTTTAAATCTACATATTTTTGCAATAGAGAAAGACAGAAAGCACGTGGAAGTGTGAAAAGGGGGATGCATAGAAGGAGAGGAAGAAGCAGACTCCCTGCTGACAGGAGTCGGATAGGGGACTCTATCCCAGGACCCTGGCCCAAAGGCAGCTGCTTAACCGACTGAGTCACCGAGGCACCAGAGATGTGGATTTCCATGTGCACATCTCTCAGTTTACTAAACCTCTGAGGTCTATAAATATTTTTAAATAATATTTGGAAATTATTCATACATTGTGACATAAGATTGATTTTCTTGTTTTTTTTTTTTTCCTGCCTCTCTTCTCTTTCCCATATTGTATTTAGAACTATGCTAGTTTTCCTGATACTGTTTTGAAGATTTCTGAACTCTGTGAATTTTTCTCTCTCATACTATGGGGTGAAAAATACTCTTACTTCTTTTTCAATTTCATCAACATTTTGCTCTGTGTCTCAAATTTTCTGTAGAGCCAATTTATTAAATTTTTAATTTCAGGTACATATAAAGCAAGAGTTTCTCTGTGGTCTAGGCATATAGTTTGATTTCTTTATTGATAAATCACACTTGCTATATTGCTGCCATCATATTTTCATTTAATTATTTGAACAAAGTTTTATTTAATATATATATATATATATATATATATTACTTTAATTACTTCTTTCTAATAATGTAATATCTTATCCCAGTAAAAGTTCTATTGATGTGGCTTTTTTTCCCCTTAATGTGGGAAACATTTTCCAGTTTCTTTTCAGGTAGATGTTATTGACAATACAGTTCAATTTTTTAGATAGATTTTCTTGACAATAGAGTTCAATAAACCTGCATTCTCTTTAATTTTTCATAGATTTATTATTTTTTGTAAGTTGCATAAACTTTACTGTAGAATCTTCTCCTCTTAAGTTGGCTTCCTGATATTTTTGTTCAGTTCTTCCAAATTCACATTAATTTTTTTCTTTTTTAACCTATCTTCCTGGGTACGATCCTTATGATTTTGTACCTTAAATATCAACCACTACTTCTTTTAAAAGTCTGTGTTTGAACACTTCAAGTCATCAGGGCTTCACCCTCTGCCATATGGTATGTGTGCATGTGAGTATGTGTGTGTGTGTGAGTGTGTGTGTGTTTGGGGGAAAATGCTCATAACTTCACTAGCAGTTCTCAAGTATCCTTCAGCTTTTACTTTCTACTGGGTTCATCTTGGTCTCTCCCTGTGCACAGATTTTTTTTTTTTCCATCTGCCAAGAATGTGTAGAGAGCTCAGGTCAACTATTCTGTCATACTTTGCCTTACAGTGTCTTCCCATTGTATTTATGGGAGTCTGAGCGATTGACCCAAAGACCACAAGCTCTGACTAAAAAAAAAGTAAGATTTTTCCTCATCATGACTGAGCAAAATTAACACTTTGAGCTAGAAAACCAATGGACTCCTATTCCCCCTTCCCAACTGCTAACCAAGTCTCCCTGTGGCACCAGCACCATTGCTACTTGCAGCTTCTCCAACTGTAAAAACTACAATTCTTCTTGATCACTGAGCTAGGGTGATAGGGGGTTGGAAGGAGGCACAGGAGCTGTCCTACACAAGAAAATCACAGGTGCTTCTTCTTACTTGAATCTCTAGGATTTTTCCCAATGTACACATTTCACAAAGTATTTTTAAACTTTTTGTCACTTATCAGAAACCCAAAATTGTTATCTTTGTCAGTTTCTCCTCCTACTTAGTCCTAGTAGGATATTTTTTTTAGTGTGTCCAGTGTGATACAAAAAATATAGATATAGACAGATACTATAAGGAAAGAATTAACTTTATTGTTACTACAAAATTCAAACGAGTATGAGAGCTCCTATTTGATTTCTAATAAAATCTGCTTTCTCACAGTATTTGTTGCACTTCTTCCTTCCATCTTCATGGATTAGAAGCTCCCAGAGAATCAATAATAATTCATCTGTGTGGCCAAAAGGCACAACTTTCTTCTCCAAAACGTAAGTTTCCTGAGAATGTTTATATTTTAGGATTTAAAAGAATTAATCTTACAAGAAAAAGTGTTAATATGTGAGCAACTAGAAAACACAAATGTTGCAGTGTTTTCATAGAACAATGACAAGGGAAATATTTAGATTTGTTACTTAACTATTAGTCAAAATAAATTATTTATTCATCAAAATATTATGGTATTTATCACTAAATTAATGTAATTCTCTGTATTTCAGACCAGCAGTATCTTCAGAGAGTGACAAGAATTGTACATTTTTCATCTTCAGTTCAAAGATAATATCTAATGAATATTGCTTAGAATTAAGACCATATGTTTGTAAGCACCAGAAGTTAGTTACCTAATTTGGGGATAACGCTCTGTCACCATCTAAAGAACTATCTAATTCCTCCAAAAACAATGCCGTTGCTTTCTCAGAATATTTTTAAGATCTTATTTTAAGAGCAAATTTAGGTTCGCAGCAAAATTAAGACAAAAGTACAGAGATTTCCTCTATTGCCCATGTCTGCACACGTGACACATTCTCCCATCATCAGCAACACTCAGTAGAATGGTCATTTTTTACAAGGATGAAATTGCAATGATGCATCATATCTTCCAAAGTCCAAAGTGTACCGGGGGTTTCAACCTTGGTGTTGGTGTCATACTAATATAAAAAATAAATACTCATATACAGTTCATGTATTTCTTAAGCTTTTGCTATTTATTAAAATGAATTCTATTTAAATTATAAATCATAATATCAAGCACTCTTTTTGTAAATTCCTCAATAAGGTGAATAATTCTACTGATAATTCCAAAATAATTGATTTGTCTTAGTTCTTAAAGGGGCTATAAATGAGTGTTGAACAGCCCTGGATGGCAAGGTTATCAGTCAGAATTAAGTCAGGACACAAAAAACCAGGGGAACTTTGGGGCAAACAATTATTATCTATTTGTAAAAGAAAGCCTACTAAGAGGAAAGGCTACTAAGATAAAATAAGAATAACTTAGGATTGAAGGAGAGTAATCAAAGGAGAGATCACAGGGAAGCCAGGTCTACTCTCTGAAGATGGAATTTAGATACAATTGAAGACAATGTAACCACACACAACTTCATGGAAGACATGCTCATGGGATTGGCCTGGGACAGAGCAATTCCATAGTCTACACCTGTCCATGGTGAGGATGGATCCCAGCTGTGACTAGCAAGCAGGAAGAATTTCCCCACCAGAGTGTTAGGAGGCACTTCTTAGAGGACAGGAAATTGACTGGGACTGGCCGCCAAACTTGCTGGAGGCTGAATACACGGGACTTCTGCCTGCATGTACCTGGCAACCAAGCCATAGTGGCCAAACACCCTGAAACACCATGAAACCAAAAGAGCCTTTTCTGTTGCTGTGTCTTGACAATGCCTTTACCAACAAAACTCAACCTCTTCTGAGTTGACATGCAAGAGTAGTTCATAGAATCTAGCTCCATTGTCTGAGAACAGGGCACTGAGGGATCCATTTGGAGCCGAGTACTAAATAATTAACAGGCACTCAAGGTTATCAGGCAACAATCACAGGGTAGCTATATAAGAACAATTCCCATCCATCCCAGGTCCTCAGAGAATGGAATGTATATTCTGAATTACTTTTAGTACAATACTACCAAAATTGTGTTCATTACTTAGTAAAGATAGATTTTTTTCATTGAATAATAACCACTGTCCTTTGATACTCCTTTTTTTTTAATTTCTTTTCAGCCTAACAGACATTGTTTTTGCACCATACCCAGTGCTTCATGCAATACATGCCCCCCTTAATACCCATCACCTGGCTCCCAATCTCCCATCCCCTGCCCTTTCAAAGCCCTCAGATTGTTTTTCAGAGTCCATAGTCTCTCATGGCTCATCTCCCCTTCCAATTTCCCCCAACTCCCTTCTCCTCTCTATCTCCCCATGTCCTCCATGCTATTTGGAAGTTCTATTTTTAATATCTTAAGGAATTTCCACACTGTTCTCTAAAGTGGCTGCACCAACTTGCATTCCCACCAACAGTGTAAGAGGGATCCCCTTACTCCACATCCTCTCCAACACACGTTGTTTCCTGTCTTGTTAATTTTGGCCATTCTAATTGGTGTAAGGTAGTATCTCAATGTTTTAATTTGAATCTCCCTGATGGCTAGTGATGACGAATATTTTTTCATGTTTCTGATAGCCATTTGTAATGTCATCGGAGAAGTGTCTGTTCCTATCTTCTGCCCATTTTGTGATATGATTATCTGTTTTGTGCGTGTTGAGTTTGAGAAGTTCTTTATAGATCCTGGATATCAGCCTTCCCATTGAGATCAGGAACACGACAAGGATGCCCACTCTCACCACTCCTGTTCAACTTAGTATTAGAAGTCCTAGCAACAACAATCAGACAACAAAGAGAAATAAAAGGTATCCAAATTGGAAATGAAGAAGTCAAACTCTCTCTCTTCGCAGATGACATGATACTTTATATGGAAAACCCAAAAGATTCCACCCACAAACTACTAGAACTCATACAGCAATTAAGTAACGTGGCAGGATACAAAGTCAATGTACAGAAATCAGTGGCTTACTTATACACTAACAATGAAAATACAGAAAGGGAAATTAGAGAATCAATTCCATTTACTATAGCACCAAGAACCATAAGATACCTGGGAATCAACCTAATCAAAGAGGTAAAGGATCTGTACTCAAGGAACTATGGAACACTTATGAAAGAAGTTGAAGACACAAAAAGATGGAAGATCATTCTATGCTCTTGGATCGGAAGAATAAACATTGTAAAAATGTCTATACTGCCTAGAGCAATCTATACTTTTAATGCCATTTGGATCAAAATTCTACCGGTATTTTTCAAAGAGCTGGAGCAAATAATCCAAAAATTTGTATGGAATCAGAAGAGACCCCAAATCACTAAGGAAATGTTGAAAAACAAAAATAAAACGGGAGGCATCACGTTACCTGATTTCAAGCTTTACTATAAAGCTGTGATCACCAAGACAGCATGGTACTGGCATAAAAACAGACACATATACCAGTGGAACAGAGTAGAGAGCCCAGATATGGACCTCAACTCTATGGTCAAATAATCTTTGATAAAACAGGAAAAAATATACAGTGGAAAAAAGACAGTCTCTTCAATAAATGGTGCTGGGAAAACTGGGCAGCTATATGTAGAAGAATGAAACTCAACCATTCTCTTACATCATACAGAAAGATAAACTCGAAATGGATAAAAGACCTCAATGTGAGACAGGAATCCATCAGAATCCTAGAGGAGAACATAGGCAGTAATCTCTTTGATATCAGCCACAAAAACTTCTTTCAAGATATGTCTCCAAAGGCAAAGGAAACTAAGAGAAAATGAACTTTTGGGATTTCATCAAGATCAAAAGCTTCTGCACAGCAAAGGAGACAGTCAACAAAACAAAGAGGCAACCCATGGAATGGGAGAAGATATTTGCAAATGACAGTACAGACAAAAGGTTGATACTCTTTCTTGTGTGTTGTTTTCCTCAACCGGATTTCAAAAATATTGGAAGAGATCTTGTCTTATTAAATTATCCACATCACCACCTCTGTCACTTTTTACTACTATGCTAAAAAAACACTATGAATTGAAAAAATAAACATTAAATAGTAAAGAAAAGGAGAATTAAGTGTATAGAGATATTTGTGTGTGTTGAACAGGTAGTGATTGCCAGAATTCAGGACAAACATTATTACTTTGATCATGATTCAGAGCTATTTCTACCCTAATTCAAATACATCAGGGAAAGAGGTTAAACTTGATAGTTACTTACAAAATAAATCCATATTTTACATACATTTAGCTCTTTGAAGATATATTCATATTCTTTGTACTTATTCCTCATGATTAGATAGAGAAATCATGTGAATATTCTAAATCAATTTCATATACATGTAAATGGCAGCTGTAACTAATTGCTAACGTTGAGTTACAAACAGCCCAAAATTGTATTGACATTTTAAAAATAAGCATTTATTTCTCATTCACCAGTTTGTGGTTCAGTTATGTTTTAGTTGATTGGGGCTGGGCATATATAGATTTGGCTCCAGCCTACAGATTCAGCCCAGATCTTTTTTTCCATATTTTATTTTTAGAAGAACAGACTATCTTATATATTCACTAGATCAGTCATTTTGACTTAAGAACTTGATCTTTGTGTTTCACCTCCTGTGACATGATGATGATAATTGTAGCCACCTCATAGGGCTGATCTGAGGATCAATAATATAATGTCTGAAGATCCTTAAAATACAGCTTAACTACATGATGTTCTGGTTATATGTGATGTCTTCATACCTTGCTTTACCAACTATTCAATAAAGGCTGTTTTCCAAGAAAACCAGTGATCTATAACTGTGTTCTTCTTTGCATTCAAAGAAATAGCCAGGCATTAGAAATATAATCTGAATTAACCAGTCTGATATTTGCATTTTTTTTTAGATTTTATTTATTTATTTGACAGAGGGAGATCATAAGTAGGCAGAGAGGCAGGCGGAGAGAGAGACGGAAGCAGGCTCCCTGCCAAGCAGGAAGCCTGATGCAGGGCTCTATCCCAGGACCCTGAGATCATGACCCAAGCCAAAGGCAGAGGCTTAACCAACTGAGCCACCCAGGTGCCCGATATTCGTATTTTCAAACAGATTTTTGAGAAATTCAGTATGTCATGTATGGAGAATTAATGGGAGTAATTTTTTTCTGGGCATGCATATCCATTTTGGAAATCAATTCTGTTCTTTCTCTCATTGGTCAAGAACCCCAGTCTTCACATTCCGTGTTCTAGTTGGACATATGTAAGGGCTATCTCTTTGAAATTGAAGAAATCTGAAACAAATTGTCAAGGTTTGATAAGGTAGCCCTTTTGATACTGACACTTGGGGAACCTACATGGTCCTAGAGGATGAAAACACTGACATGCCCTTTTCCTTTGAATTCTGGAGCATTCCATCAGCACATGCATTTCTTGCTTTTGTAAATGGAGAAAAATAAGAGGCTGCTTAATACATTCTGATGTGAAACACCTTCCAAAGTTCCCCCCAATTTTTTATCTATCTAAACACGTGCATAAAAAGGTGCCTAACGTCTTATGTGTACCCATAAAGCCATGGGAATTATTTTGTGAATTGAGCTTGATCTAGTGGTTCCACTAAAAGCAATGGAGATATATAAATATGGAGCAATACTAAGAGCATGTTGTATTCAAGAGTGAATACAGAATAGAAGGAATCATGCAGAAGTCTGGAATAAATGATCAAAATGGTCATTTTCTGTGTCTAACTTTCTGAGAGTATACATTAGGTGTTGAACATAAAGGCTTGATTCTAGATCCTGAGTTAACAATATTCACTTCAGTACTAAATTTAGTGGAACATGGTGCCCTTTTAAAATTTACTGTTGCAGCAGAGCTGAAAATGTATTCTTTCCAGGCACTCGGTTTCAGAGATAATGCAAGAAGGACTGAGCTGTGTTGATCCAATCTTCTGTACCAAATTTACTAATCAGAAAATTTTATTTCTGGGTAGCTAATGGTTGTAAATTTATGAATAAGATAAGTCATTACATTTAAATAGTGTCGCTCTACCCTACATTTAGGAGCATTTCTCCTTAACTACAACCATTATTACTTTGTGGCTCCTCCTAAGGCAACATGATATCTTGTGTACCCACAAATGCTTTGGACTGGATAGAGTAACAATCCAATCTGAGATGAGGAGCAAAAATATTTTTAAAGCAGATCAATGTGATAACATCAAAAGTTTGACACGTGTAATTAGGATCTTACAAGGAGAGGGAAATATTTAGCAGGAAAATATTTGAAAAAATGGTGAAAACTATGTACTTCAAAAATCCATTTTCACTTTTGTTTCCTTTGCCTTTGGAGACATGTCTTGAAAGAAGTTGCTGTGGCCGATGTCAGAGAGGTTATTGCCTATGTTCTTCTCTAGGATTGTGATGGACTCCTGCCTCATGTTGAGGTCTTTTATCCATTTCAAGTTTATCTTTGTGTATGATGTAAGAGAATGGTTGAGTTTCATTCTTCTACACATAGCTGTCCAATTTTCCCAGCACCATTGATTGAAGAGACTGTCTTTTTTCCACTCTACGTTTTTTTTCCTGCTGTGTCAAAGATTACTTGATAATAGGGTTGAGGGTTCATCCATATCTGGGCTCTCTACTCTGTTCCACTGGTATATGTGTCTGTTTTTGTGCCAGTACCAAGCTGTATTGGGTGATCACAGCTTTGTGGTAAAGCTTGAAATTGGGCAACGTGATGCCCCCAGGTCTGCTTTTCTTTTTCAACATTTCCTTAGCAATTTGGGGTCTCTTCTGATTCCATACAAATTTTAGGATTGTTTGATCCAGCTCTTTGAAAAATACCAGTGGAATTTTGATCAGAATGGCATTGAAAGTGTAGATTGCTCTAGGCAGTATAGACATTTTAGCAATGTTTATTCTTCCAATCTATGAGCATAGAATGCTCTTCCATCTTTTTATGTCTTCTTCAACTTCTTTCATGAGTGTTGTGTAGTTCCTTGAGTACAGATCCTTTACCTCTTTGGTTAGGTTTATTTCCAGGTATCTTATGGTTCTTGGTGCTATAGTAAATGGAATTGATTCTCTAATTTCCCTTTCTGTATTTTTATTGTTAGTGTATAAGTAAGCAACTGATTTCTGTACATTGATTTTGTATCCTGCCACATTGCTGAATTATTGTATGAGTTCTAGTAGTTTGGGGGTGGAGTCTTTTGGGTTTTCCATAAAAAGTATCACATCATCTGTGAAGAGAGAGAGTTTGACTTCTCCATTGCCAATTTGAATACCTTTTATTTCTCTTTGTTGTCTTATTGTTGTTGCTAGGACTTCTAATACTAAGTTGAACAGGAGTGGTGAGAGTGGGCATCCTTATTGTGTTCCTGATCTCAAAGGGAAGGCTGTCAGCTTTTTCCCATTGAGGATGAAATTCCCTGTGAGTTTTTCATAGATAGATCTATGAAGTTGAGGAATGGTCCCTCTTTCCCTATATTTTGAAGCATTTTAATCAGGAACAGATGCTGGATTTTGTCAAATGCTTGTTCTGCATCAACTGAGAGGATGATGTGGCTCTTCTCTTTTCTCTTATTGATTTGTTCTATCACATTGAGTGATTTATCAGTGTTGAACGACCATTGCAACCCAGGGATAAATACCACCTGGTCATGGTGGATAATCTTTTTAATGTACTGTTGGATCCTATTAGCTAGGATCTTTTTGAGAATCTTGGCATCCGTATTCATCAGGGATATTGGTCTGAAATTCTCCTTTTTGGTGGAGCCTCTCCCTGGTTTGGGTATCAGGGTAATGCTGGCTTCATAAAAAGGGTCTGGAAGTTTTCCATCTTATTCAATTTTTTTTTAAACACTTTTGCACAGCAAAGGAAACAGTCAACAACACCAAGAGGCAACCCATGGAATGAGAGAAGATATTCACAAATGACAATACAGACAAAGGGCTGATATCCAGGATCTATAAAGAACTTCTCAAACTCAACACACACAAAACAGATAATCATGTCAAAAAATGGGCAGAAGACATGAACAGACACTTCTCCAATGACAACATACAAATAGCTATCAGACACAGGAAAAAATGTTCATCATCACTAGCCATCAGGGAGATTCAAATCAAAACCACATTAAGATACCACCTTAAACCAATTAGAATAGCCAAAATTAACAAGACAGGAAACAACGTGTGTTGGAGAGGATGTGGAGAAAGGGGAACCCTCTTACACTGTTAGTGGGAATGCAAGTTGGTGCAGCCACTTTAGAGAACAGTGTGGAAATTCCTCAAGAAATTAAAAATAGAACTTCCCTATGACCCTGCAATTTCACTACTTACCCCAAAGATACAGATGTAGTGAAAAGAAGGGCCATCTGTATCCCCGTGTTCATAGCATCAATGGCCACAGTCGTCAAACTGTGGAAAGAACCAAGATGCCCTTCAGTGGACAAATGGATAGGAAAGATGTGGTCCATATACACTATGGAGTATTATGCTTCCATCAGAAAGGATGGATACCCAACTTTTGTATCAACATGGAAGGGACAAGAAAAGATTATGCTGAGTGAAATAAGTCAAGCAGAGAGAGTAAATTATCTTATGGTTTCACTTATTTGTAGAGCATAACAAATAACATGGGGAGATGGAGAGGAGAAGAGATTTGGGGGAAGTTGGAGGGGAAGATGAACCATGAGAGACTGTGGATTCTGAAAAACAATCTAAGAGTTTTGGAGGGGCAGGGGGTGGGAGCCTGGTGGTGGGTATTAAGGAGGGCATGTATTGCATGGAGCACTGGGTGTGGTGCATAAACAATGAATTCTGGAACACTGAAAAGAAATTTAAAAAATAAATAAAATTTTTTAAAAAAACTATGTATTTCAAATTTTTTGCAAAATGTGTTAAATTCAGGAAGCCCAGCAAAACCCAAATAAGATAAATAAAAACTAAGTCACAAGTGGGCATACTATAGTTATGCTTCTCAAAAAGATAAAAAGAAAATCTTGAAGCAGTGAGAGAATAACAACAATTCATATGCCCAAAAAATAACTACAAACAATGAAATTCAGAAGATAATAGAATATTCATCTCAGGAAAAGGAACTTGCCAACCCAGAATGCTATGTTACTAATAGCCTTCCAAAATAAATGTAAATTAAGTCATGCTCAAATAAGTACTCATCCACCAACAGCAAGCCTGCATTGGAAGAGGTGCTACAGGAAGGGAACTCTTCAGGCTAAGGGTAATAGTACCACATGGAAAACTAAGTATTTGGGAAGGTAATAAGGGCATGAAATATTATAAATATCTGTATAAAGATATAAGACAAGTGGTGCCTTCTTCCCCACACCACCTGCCTTCCTTTCTGCCTACTTGTGATCTCTGTCTGTCAAATAAATAAATAAAAAACCTTTAAAAGAAAAAAAAATATAAGACAACCTTTTATAATTGCTTTAAGTATGCATGTCTATTCACAGCAAAGTTTGCAACAGGGTCTTCCAGTGTTTACAAAGTTTCTAGATTGTAATACACACAACTGTATCATAATGGTTGGGGGATGTGATCAATATTTTTGAAGTGTTGTTATTCACTAGTGATGCCATCTGACTTCTGAGTAGAATGATTTTGTAAGAAAGTTTATATAATCAAGCCGAATTCTTTAACACATGGTAGATTTGCCCAAGTTGCTTTTTATTATACTTTACTTTGGTAATTTTCATTTTCTGGGAATTTTCTATTACCTATGGATTTTAAAACCTATTAATAATATGTATTTACTGCCTTTTAACATTGTTTTTATTTAAAACAATACTGTATTCTCAAATTTAATCTGGATATAAATGATTTCTGTCTTTAGTTTTTTGGCAGTCTTGTCCATTTTGTCTTTTCAAAGAGAATCTCTTTTTTGATCCTCTCCACTGCACTTTTGTTCTTTGTCATGATTTTTTACTATTCATTGTTTTCTTTCATCTTCCTTATTTGGATTTAATTTCACCTAATTTTTTGCTTTGATGTTTTAAATTTGTATTTATTTTTTAATTGTCTAACATTTTTATTTTCCATAAAGTATGACAGTATATGGAATTGTGGCATCTTCCTATTCTATAAAACATTTAAAGAAGAATTAATACTTGTTCTTCTGAGGCTGTTTCAAAAAATAAAAATGGAAGGAAAAATTTCAAACTCATTCTATGTGGTCGGCATTACCTTGATCCCAAAACCAGACAAAGTCCCAGCCAAAATGGGAAATTACAGACCAGTATCCATAATGAACATGTATGCAAAAATTTTCACCAAGATACTAGCAATAGGATCCAACAGTACATTCACCACAACCAAATGGGAAAACAGTATAGAGGTGCTTCAAGAAGTTAAAAGTAGAACTATCCTACAACCCAGCAATTGCAGTACTGGTGTTTCTCCCAAAGATATAAATGTAGAGATCCCAAGGGGCACCTGCACCCCAATATTCATAAACAGCAGCAATGTCCAGAGTAGCAGAACTTTGGAAAGGGCCTAAATATCCATCGACAGATAAATGGATAAAGAAGATACAGCATATAAATTCAATGGGATATTACTCATCCATCAAAAAGGATGAATACTTAACATTTATATTGATGTGTATTGCAATAGACAGTATCTTGCTGAATGAAATAAGTCAATAAGAGAGAGCCAATCATTATATGATTTCACTCATCTATCGAATATAAGAAACATCATAGAGGATCATGGGAGAAGGGAAGGAAAACTGAATGGGAAGAAATCAGAGAGGGAGACAAACCATGAGATACTCTTAACTATAGGAAACAAACAGAGGGCTGCTGGAGATGAGGTAGTAGGGAGATGATGAAGATTAAGGAGGGCATGTGATGTGATGAGAACTGGGTTCTAAGTTATAAGTGACTAATGAATAACTGAAATCTATATCTGAAAATAATGATGCAGTATATGTTGGTAATTATATTTAAAATAAAAAAAAGAAGAAGAAAATTAAAACTCCCTGGAGAAAAATGAAAATCACAATGCTTCAAAATCTATGTGAGTGGAAATAAATGAAATTGAGAGTAAAAAAAATAGAAAAAAATCAATGAAATGAAGAATGGTTTCCTTGAAAAAATATATAAAATTGATAAGACTTGGGGGACCTGGGTGGCTCAGTGGGTTAAAGCCTCTGCCTTAGGCTCAAGTCTGGGTCTCAGGATGCTGGGATCTAGCCCCGTGTCAGGCTCTCTGCTTAGCAGGAAGCCTGCTCCCTCCTCTCTTGCCTGCCTCTGTGTCTACTTGTGATCTCTGTCTGTCAAATAAATAAATAAATAAAATCTTTAAATTAAAAAAAAATGATAAGACTTTAAGCAGAATTATCAGGAAAAAGAGTGGCAACCCCAAAAATACATTCAGAAATGAAGAAAACTTACAACAAACACCTCAAAAATACAGAAGAGTGTAATAGACTTACTCTGACCAATCATATGCCAACAAACTGAAATCTAGAAGAAATGGACCAATTCTTACAAATCTACAAATTTTCAAGATTAAATCAGGCCTAAACAGACAATCTAAACAGACTAATAGTAAAGGAATTGAATCAATAGTCAAAACACTCTCAACAAACACATATCCAAGACCAGTTGGCTTCACAGATGAATTCTAACAAACTATTATCATATTTTATTTTTTCATCATTTTTTTATTGTGTTACATTAGTCACCATATAGTACATCCTTAGTTTTTGATATGGGCGAGCCTGATGATGGATATTAAGGAGGACTTAATACATGGATTCCATGGAGCACTGGGTGTTACACAAAGAATGGATCTAACAAACTTTTATTACTTTTTTATTAAAGATTTTATTTATTTATTTGACAGACAGAGATTACAAGTAAGCAGAGAGGCAGGCAGAGAGAGAGTAGGAACCAGGTTCCCTGCTGAGCAGAGAGCCTGATGCGGGGCTCAATCCCAAGACCCTGGGATCATGACCTGAGTTGAAGGCAGAGGATTTAACCCACAGAGCCACCCAGGAGCCCCTCTAACAAACTTTAAATTAAGAGATAATACCTCTTCTTCTCAGATTTTTCCCAAAATGAAGACAAAGGAAAGCTTCCAACTTCATTCTGTGTGGACAGTATCACCATGATATCAAAACAAAACAAGCATGCAACACACACACACACACACACACACACACACAGAATATTAGAAGAGAAAATTCCTGATGAACATGCAAAAATCTTCACTAAAGTTTTAGCAAACTGAAGTCCACAACACAATGAAAGGATCATACACCATGTTCAAGAGGGATTTATTCCATGTATGAAAGGATGGTTCAATATCTGCAAATCAAGCAACTTGACACACGACATTAACTAACTGAAAAATCATATGGCAATCTCAATAGATGCAGAAAAAGACTGACAAAATTCAACAACCATTTATGATGAAAACTCCCAAAAGTGTGTAGAGAGGGAACATACCTCCATATAATAAAGGTCATATATTACAAGTCCACAACTAACATCATTCTCAAAGTGAAAAGACAAAGGGTTTTCTTTTAAGATCACTTGTACCAGTTTTATTTAAAAAGTAGTGGAGGTCCTGAAAAGACTGTAATCTGCAAAGAAAAAGAAATTAAATACATCCAAATTGATAATGAAATTGTGAAATTGTCACTATTTTCATATGACATGATTCTCTAGATAATTAACCTAAAGACTCCACCAGAAAACTATTACAACTGATACTGAAATTAGTTAAAAGGCAGGATAAAATTAATATGCAGTAATATGTTGCATTTCTATACACTAGTAAAAAGCCGGGAGAAATAGAACTTAAGAAAACAATCCCCTTTATAATTCTATTTATAAGAATAAACTCCATAAGAATAAATTTAACCAAGGAGGTAAAAGTCCTATAGCCTGAAAATTAAAATTCACTGATAAAGAAATTTGAATATGACACAAATAAATAGATGGGAAGATATACTTTGCTTATGGAGTAGAAGAATTAATATTGTGAAAATATCCATATTTTGCAAAAAAACATAAAGATTCAATGTAATCCCTATGAAAACCCAACAGCATTTTTCACAGAACAAGAATAAATTATCTTAACAGTTTGTGTGGAACTTTTAGAACAAAACTGGAAGTAACATGCACATACACTTCAAACTATACTACAAAGCTTTAGCAATCAAAGCAGTATGGCACAACAATAGAAACAGAGATCAAAGGAATGGAATACAAAGCCCAGAAATAAACCTGTTTATATGATCAACTATATATGACAAGAAGGCACGAATAGAGAATGGGGAACAAAGAGTCTTCAGTAAATGGTGTTTAAAAAACTGGAAAACTATGTGCTAAAGAATAAAACTGGACTTCCTTTTTACACCATAAGCAAAAATAAACCTAAAATGAATTAAAGATGTAGGTGTAAAACCAGAAGCCACAAAACTCCTAAGGAAAGCACAGGCAATAAACTCTGGAGATAGGCCTTAACTTTATTCTTTTGAGTCTGGTTCCATAGGAAGGGCAACAAAATGAGAAATAAAAAGTACATCAAACTATACGGCTTTAAAAAAAAAAAACAATATTTATTCTTCCAATCCAGGAGCATGGAACATTTTTCCATTTCTTTGTGTCTTCCTCAATTTCTTTCAGGAGTATTTTATAGTTTTCTGAGTATAGATTCTGTGCCTCTTTGGTTAGGTTTATTCCTAGGTATCTTATGGTTTGGGGTGCAATTGTAAATGGGATTGACTCCTTAATTTCTCTTTCTTCTGTCTTGTTGTTGGTGTAGAGAAATGCAACTGGTTTCTGTGCATTGATTTTATATCCTGACACTTTACTGAAGTCCTGTACAAGTTCTAGCAGGGGAACACTCCTCCACTGTTGGTGGGAATGCAAGCTGGTGCAGCCACTCTGGAAAACAGCATGGAGGTTCCTCAAAATGTTGAAAATAGAACTGCCCTATGACCCAGCAATTGCACTACTGGGTATCTACCCTAAAGATACAAACGTAGTGATCCAAAGGGGCACGTGCACCCGAATGTTTATAGCAGCAATGTCCACAATAGCCAAACTATGGAAAGAACCTAGATGTCCATCAACGGATGAATGGATCAAGAAGATGTGGTATATATACACACAATGGAATACTATGCAGCCATCAAAAGAAATGAAATCTTGCCATTTGCGACAACATGGATGGAACTAGAGCGTATCATGCTTAGCGAAATAAGTCAAGCAGAGAAAGACAACTATCATATAATCTCCCTGATATGAGGAAGTGGTTATGCAACATGGGGGCTTAAGTGGGTAGAAGAAGAATCAATGAAACAAGATGGAATTGGGAGGGAGACAAAACATAAGTGACTCTTAATCTCACGAAACAAACTGAGGGTTGCTGGGGGGAAGGGGGTTGGGAGAAGGGGGTGGGATTATGGACATTGGGGAGGGTATGTGCTTTGGTGAGTGCTGTGAAGTGTGTAAACCTGGTGATTCACAGACCTGTACCCATGGGGATAAAAATATGTGTTTATAAAAAATAAAAAAATAAAAACAAAAAACAAAACAAAACAAAACTACAAGGCTTTTGCTCAGCCCAGAAAACCATCAACAAAGCAAAAAGGCAGTAAATAATGGTAGATGGTATTTGTAAATGATATATCTGACAAGAGCTTAATATCCAAATATATAAGGAATTCCTACATCTCAAAAAAATGCAAACATTAAAAAATGGGCTGAGGACCTAAACAGATTTCTTTGAAAGAAAATATACAGACCAACCAACACCTGAAAAGATGCTCAACATTATACTTGCCAGGAAAAAGAAAATCAAAACCACAGTGATTGGCAAAATGCTCTCAGAGTTAAAAATATAAGCAATAATAAATACTGGTGAGGATGTGCAGAAAAGAGAACCTTGTATACTTCTGGTGGGACTTTTAATTGGTGCCATCATGATGAATAACAGTATAGAGATGCCTCAGAAAATTAAAAATAGAAATACCATAGATCCAGAATATCCATTTCAGAGGATCAAAAGACAATGAAAACATTAACTTGCGGAGATGGGTGCCCCCTATGTTTATTCAGCATTACTTATAATAGGCAGGATATGGAAGCAACCCAGGTATCCATCTATGGTCGAATGAGTAAATAGAAACAGTACATATACACAATGGAATATTACTCAGCAATAAAAACAAATGTGTGTCATTTTTTACAAAACTGATAGAACTAGAGGATTTTATGCCAAATGAAGTTAGTCAGATAAAGGAAGTTAATACCATATGTTTTGACTAACAATATGCAATCTAAAACAAACAAAAAAAGTGAAACAGAATCATATAAAGAGAGAGCAAAACTGTGATTGCCATAGGGCAGGTGCATGGAGGGATGGCTGAAATAGGTAAAAGGAAGTAAGAAATACAAAATTTCAGTTACAAAAGAAGTCACAGGGCTACAAATTATAGCACAAGGACTACAGTCAATAACACTGTATTAATTTTATATGGTGATAGATGGTAATGAGTTTTATAATGATCATAAAAGTATATAAACGTTGAATCACTGTATCTACACCTGGAGGTAATATGATATTGTATGTAAACTACACATTATTAGAAATAAATTAAAAAAGTAAAAAATAGGGGCGCCTGGGTGGCTCAGTGGGTTAAGCCTCTGCCTTTGGCTCAGGTCATGATCTCAGGGTCCTGGGATCGAGCCCTGCGTCGGGTTCTTTGCTCATCAGGGAGCCTGTTTCCCTTCCTCTCTCTCTCTGCCTGCCTCTCTGCCTAATTGTGATCTCTGTCTGTCAAATAAATAAATAAAATCTTTAAATAAAAAAAAATTTTAAAACAAACTGAGGGTTGCCGGGGGGAGGGGGTTTGGGAGAAGGGGGTGGGATTATGGACATTGGGGAGGGTATGTGCTTTGGTGAGTGCTGTGAAGTGTGTAAACCTGGTGATTCACAGACCTGTACCCCTGGGGATAAAAATATATGTTTATAAAAAATAAATTTAAAAAAAAAAAAAAAGGATTTGAACATAAAAAATTTTTAACTTAATAATAAAAAAAAAATAAAATAAAATAAAATAAAAATAAAAAAAGCAGGGGGAGGAGTCAAGATGGCGGAGAAGTAGCAAGCTGAGACTGCTTCAGCTAGCCGGAGATCAGCTAGATAGCTTATCTAAAGATTGCAAACACCTGAAAATCCATCGGCAGATCGAAGAGAAGAAGAACAGCAATTCTGGAAACAGAAAAACAACCACTTTCTGAAAGGTAGGACTGGCGGAGAAGTGAATCCAAAGCGACGGGAAGATAGACCCCGGGGGGAGGGGCCGGCTCCCGGCAAGCGGCGGAGCAACCGCGCACAAAATCAGGACTTTTAAAAGTCTGTTCCGCTGAGGGACATCGCTCCAGAGGCTAAACCGGGGCGAAGCCCATGCGGGGAAGCGTGGCCTCAGGTCCCGCAGGGTCACAGAAGGATCGGGGGTGTCTGAGTGTCGCAGAGCTTGCGGGTATTGGAACGGGAAAGCCGGCTACAGAGACAGAGCCGACAGTAAGCTCGCAGCTCCGTGTTACCTTGAACCGGTCGCAGGCTCGGTGAGCTCGGAGCGCGGCCGGAGGTCAGGCAGACGGGAGTAACTGGGCGCTGTTCTCTGAGGGCGCACTGAGGAGTGGGGCTCTGGGCTCTCGGCTCCTCCGGGCCGGAGACCAGGAGGCCGCCATTTGTATTCCCGTCCTCTGGAACTCTACGGAAAGCGCTCAGGGAACAAAAGCTCCTGAAAGCAAACCCGAGCGGATTACTCACCCCGGCCCCGGGTAAGGGCGGTGTAATTCCGCCTGGGGCAAAGACACTTGAGAATCACTACAACAGGCCCCTCCCCCAGAAGATCAACAAGAAATCCAGCCGAGACCAAGTTCACCTACCAAGGAGTGCGGTTTCAATACCAAGGAGAGCAGCAGAATTCCAGAGGAGGAGAAAGCCAAGCACGGAACTCATGGCTTTTTTCCTGTGATTTTTTTTAGTCTTGCAGTTAATTTAATTTTTTCTTTTTCATTTTTTTTTTTTTCTCGCCTTCGGGTAAAATTTTTTTTTTTTTTAACTGTTACCTTTTTATTTTTTAACGATTTTTTACTAGTTTATCTAATATATATATATATTTTTTTTTACATTTTTCTTAGGTGTTTTCTTTTTTTAAAAAAAAATTCTTTTCTTTTTTTTTTTTTTTCTTTTTTCTTTCTTCCTTTTTGAACCTCTTTTTATCCCCTTTCTCCCCACTCACGATTTTGGATCTCTTCTAATTTGGCTAAAGCATATTTTCCTGGGGTTGTTGCCACCCTTTTAGTATTTTACTTGCCCCTTCATTTACTCTTCTCTGGACAAAATGACAAGACGTAAAAATTCACCACAAAAAAAAGAACAAGAGGCAGTACCGAAGGCTAGGGACCTAATCAATACAGACATCGGTAATATGTCAGATCTAGAGTTCAGAATGACAATTCTCAAGGTTCTAGCCGGGCTCGAAAAAGGCATGGAAGATATTAGAGAAACCCTCTCGAGAGATATAAAAGCCCTTTCTGGAGAAATAAAAGAACTAAAATCTAACCAAGTTGAAATCAAAAAAGCTATTAATGAGGTGCAATCAAAAATGGAGGCTCTCACTGCTAGGATAAATGAGGCAGAAGAAAGAATTAGTGATATAGAAGACCAAATGACAGAGAATAAAGAAGCTGATCAAAAGAGGGACAAACAGCTACTGGACCACGAGGGGAGAATTCGAGAAATAAGTGACACCATAAGACGAAACAACATTAGAATAATTGGGATTCCAGAAGAAGAAGAAAGTGAGAGGGGAGCAGAAGGTATACTGGAGAGAATTATTGGGGAGAATTTCCCCAATATGGCAAAGGGAACAAGCATCAAAATTCAGGAGGTTCAGAGAATGCCCCTCAAAATAAATAAGAATAGGCCCACACCCCGTCACATAATAGTAAAATTTACAAGTCTCAATGACAAAGAGAAAATCCTGAAAGCAGCCCGGGAAAAGAAGTCTGTAACATACAATGGTAAAAATATTAGATTGGCAGCTGACTTATCCACAGAGACCTGGCAGGCCAGAAAGAGCTGGCATGATATTTTCAGAGCACTAAACGAGAAAAACATGCAGCCAAGAATACTATATCCAGCTAGGCTATCATTGAAAATAGAAGGAGAGATTAAAAGCTTCCAGGACAAACAACAACTGAAAGAATTTGCAAATACCAAACCAGCTCTACAGGAAATATTGAAAGGGGTCCTCTAAGCAAAGAGAGAGCCTACAAGTGGTAGATCAGAAAGGAACAGAGACCATATACAGTAACAGTCACCTTACAGGCAATACAATGGCACTAAATTCATATCTCTCAATAGTTACCCTGAATGTGAATGGGCTAAATGCCCCTGTCAAAAGACACAGGGTATCAGAATGGATAAAAAAACAAAACCCATCTATATGTTGCCTCCAAGAAACACATTTTAAGCCCGAAGACACCTCCAGATTTAAAGTGAGGGGGTGGAAAAGAATTTACCATGCTAATGGACATCAGAAGAAAGCAGGAGTGGCAATCCTTATATCAGATCAATTAGATTTTAAGCCAAAGACTGTAATAAGAGATGAGGAAGGACACTATATCATACTCAAAGGGTCTGTCCAACAAGAAGATTTAACAATTTTAAATATCTATGCCCCCAACGTGGGAGCAGCCAACTATATAAACCAATTAATAACAAAATCAAAGAAACACATAAACAACAATACAATAATAGTAGGGGACTTTAACATTCCCCTCACTGAAATGGACAGGTCATCCAAGCAAAAGATCAGCAAGGAAATAAAGGCCTTAAATGACACACTGGACCAGATGGACATCACAGATATATTCAGAATATTTCATCCCAAAGCAACAGAATACACATTCTTCTCTGGTGCACATGGAACATTCTCCAGAATAGATCACATCCTCGGTCCTAA
This sequence comes from Mustela lutreola, assembly GCF_030435805.1. NCBI lineage: Eukaryota > Metazoa > Chordata > Mammalia > Carnivora > Mustelidae > Mustela > Mustela lutreola. The sequence continues at coordinate 97,197,955 of NC_081297.1, forward strand.
ATCAGGACTCAACCGGTATCAAAAGATTGGGATCATTCCCTGCATATTTTCAGACCACAATGCTCTAAAGCTAGAACTCAACCACAAAAGGAAGTTTGGAAAGAACCCAAATACATGGAGACTAAACAGTATCCTTCTAAAGAATGAATGGGTCAACCGGGAAATTAAAGAAGAATTGAAAAAAATCATGGAAACAAATGATAATGAAAATACAACGGTTCAAAATCTGTGGGACACAACAAAGGCAGTCCTGAGAGGAAAATATATAGCGGTACAAGCCTTTCTCAAGAAACAAGAAAGGTCTCAGGTACACAACCTAACCCTACACCTAAAGGAGCTGGAGAAAGAACAAGAAAGAAACCCTAAGCCCAGCAGGAGAAGAGAAATCATAAAGATCAGAGCAGAAATCAATGAAATAGAAACCAAAAAAACAATAGAACAAATCAACGAAACTAGGAGCTGGTTCTTTGAAAGAATTAATAAAATTGATAAACCCCTGGCCCGACTTATCAAAAAGAAAAGAGAAAGGACCCAAATAAATAAAATCATGAATGAAAGAGGAGAGATCACAACTAACACCAAGGAAATACAAACTATTATAAGAACATACTATGAGCAACTCTACTCCAACAAATTTGACAATCTGGAAGAAATGGATGCATTCCTAGAAACATATAAACTACCACAACTGAACCATGAAGAAATAGAAAGCCTGAACAGACCCATAACCAGTAAGGAGATTGAAACAGTCATTAAAAATCTCCAAACAAACAAAAGCCCAGGGCCAGACGGCTTCCCGGGGGAATTCTACCAAACATTTAAAGAAGAACTAATTCCTATTCTCCTGAAACTGTTCCAAAAAATAGAAATGGAAGGAAAACTTCCAAACTCATTTTATGAGGCCAGCATCACCTTGATCCCAAAACCAGACAAGGATCCCACCAAAAAAGAGAGCTATAGACCGATATCCTTGATGAACACAGATGCGAAAATACTCAACAAAATACTAGCCAATCGGATTCAACAGTACATTAAAAAGATTATTCACCACGACCAAGTGGGATTTATTCCAGGGCTGCAAGGTTGGTTCAACATCCGCAAATCAGTCAATGTGATACAACACATCAATAAAAGTAAGAACAAGAACCATATGATACTCTCAATAGATGCTGAAAAAGCATTTGACAAAGTACAACATCCCTTCCTGATCAAAACTCTTCAAAGTGTAGGGATAGAGGGCACATACCTCAATATCATCAAAGCCATCTATGAAAAACCCACCGCAAATATCATTCTCAATGGAGAAAAACTGAAAGCTTTTCCGCTAAGGTCAGGAACACGGCAGGGATGTCCATTATCACCACTGCTATTCAACATCGTACTAGAGGTCCTAGCCTCAGCAATCAGACAACAAAAGGAAATTAAAGGCATCCAAATCGGCAAAGAAGAAGTCAAATTATCACTCTTCGCAGATGATATGATACTATATGTGGAAAACCCAAAAGACTCCACTCCAAAACTGCTAGAACTTATACAGGAATTCAGTAAAGTGTCAGGATATAAAATCAATGCACAGAAATCAGTTGCATTTCTCTACACCAACAGCAAGACAGAAGAAAGAGATATTAAGGAGTCAATCCCATTTACAATTGCATCCAAAACCATAAGATACCTAGGAATAAACCTAACCAAAGAGACACAGAATCTATACTCAGAAAACTATAAAGTACTCATGAAAGAAATTGAGGAAGACACAAAGAAATGGAAAAATGTTCCATGCTCCTGGATTGGAAGAATAAATATTGTGAAAATGTCTATGCTACCTAAAGCAATCTACACATTTAATGCAATTCCTATCAAAGTACCATCCATCTTTTTCAAAGAAATGGAACAAATAATTCTAAAATTTATATGGAACCAGAAAAGACCTCGAATAGCCAAAGGGATATTGAAAAAGAAAGCCAACGTTGGTGGCATCACAATTCCGGACTTCAAGCTCTATTACAAAGCTGTCATCATCAAGACAGCATGGTACTGGCACAAAAACAGACACATAGATCAATGGAACAGAATAGAGAGCCCAGAAATAGACCCTCAAGTCTATGGTCAACTAATCTTCGACAAAGCAGGAAAGAATGTCCAATGGAAAAAAGACAGCCTTTTCAATAAATGGTGCTGGGAAAATTGGACAGCCACATGCAGAAAAATGAAATTGGACCATTTCCTTACACCACACACAAAAATAGACTCAAAATGGATGAAGGACCTCAATGTACGAAAGGAATCCATCAAAATCCTTGAGGAGAACACGGGCAGCAACCTCTTCGACCTCTGCCGCAGCAACATCTTCCTAGGAACAACGCAAAAGGCAAGGGAAGCAAGGGAAAAAATGAACTACTGGGATTTCATCAAGATCAAAAGCTTTTGCACAGCAAAGGAAACAGTTAACAAAATCAAAAGACAACTGACAGAATGGGAGAAGATATTTGCAAACGACATATCAGATAAAGGACTAGTGTCCAGAATCTATAAAGAACTTAGCAAACTCAACACCCAAAGAACAAATAATCCAATCAAGAAATGGGCAGAAGACATGAACAGACATTTCTGCAAAGAAGACATCCAGATGGCGAACAGACACATGAAAAAGTGCTCCATATCACTCGGCATCAGGGAAATACAAATCAAAACCACAATGAGATATCACCTCACACCAGTCAGAATGGCTAAAATCAACAAGTCAGGAAATGACAGATGCTGGCGAGGATGCGGAGAAAGGGGAACCCTCCTACACTGTTGGTGGGAATGCAAGCTGGTGCAGCCACTCTGGAAAACAGCATGGAGGTTCCTCAAAATGTTGAAAATAGAACTGCCCTATGACCCAGCAATTGCACTATTGGGTATTTACCCTAAAGATACAAATGTCGTGATCCAAAGGGACACATGCACCCGAATGTTTATAGCAGCAATGTCCACAATAGCCAAACTATGGAAAGAACCTAGATGTCCATCAACAGATGAATGGATCAAGAAGATGTGGTATATATACACAATGGAATACTATGCAGCCATCAAAAGAAATGAAATCTTGCCATTTGCAACAACATGGATGGAACTAGAGCGTATCATGCTTAGCGAAATAAGTCAAGCAGAGAAAGACAACTATCATATGATCTCCCTGATATGAGGAAGTGGTGATGCAACATGGAGGCTTAAGTGGGTAGAAGAATAAATGAAACAAGATGGGATTGGGAGGGAGACAAACCATAAGTGACTCTTAATCTCACAAAACAAACTGAGGGTTGCCGGGGGGAGGGGGTTGGGGAGAAGAGGGTGGGATTATGGACATTGGGGAGGGTATGTGATTTGGTGAGTGCTGTGAAGTGTGTAAACCTGGTGATTCACAGACCTGGGGATAAAAATATATGTATATAAAAAATATATGTTTATAAAAAATAAAAAATTTAAAAAAATAAAAAAATAAAAAAATAAAAAAATAAAAAAAGCAGAAAATATTCTCAACTACTTTGCAAAACTAAACCAAAACAACAGAACTACAGAGCAATAGAAACATATTTGCAAATATCTTTAAAAATTATGTGATGTTTGGGGGAGCCCAGTGGTGGGTATTAAGGAGGGCACATATTGCATGGAGCACTGGGTGTGGTGCCAAAACAATGAATTCTGTTATGCTGAAAAAAAATTTTTTAAAAAGTCCAAAAAAATTATGTGATGTGCACATGATGTTTAATTGTGTTTTAAAAGTACCTTCTCTGTCCATCTTAATTTTTTGAATTAAGTGAAATTTTTAAGTATTGCTTTCATTTTCCTGCTATATAGTAAGACCTATAGTTTTTTCATTTACAATCATTATTCTTATCAAAATACAACTATTCTCATTAAAATAGTTATCATTGGGGGATGAATCAATGAATAATATGAATAATTATTTAATATTCAAATCTCTGGGATGCTGTTTTTTTTTTTATTTTAATGCTTTATCTCCCACAAGCATAATTGTTTCAGGAGAAACCTAAATAACTTATTTAAAAATAATAAAAATAAAAATTCAGGAATGTTAAAAATGAAGGTAGAAAAATTGAGAAGGGAAGTTTGGAAGTTATGTCCTTGTGGCAGTTACAATAAGGATGAAAATATAGTGAGTCTTAAGAATTAGTGTCAAAAGCATTAAATACCTGTTAAAGGGATGATTATTTTAAAATATTTTCAGTTTAATAGATATGACATAGCAAAGGTGCAAGAAAAACAAGCATGATGTCATGCTGGGGCGCCTGGGTGGCTCAGTGGGTAAAGCCTCTGCCTTCGGCTCAGGTCATGATCTCAGGAGCCCCACATCAGGTTCCCTGCTCAGCGGGGAGCCTGCTTTTTTCCTCTCTCTCTCTGCCTGCCTCGCTTCCTACTTGTGATCTCTGTCTGTCAAATAAATAAATAAAATCTTTAAAAAAAACATGTAGAAACCCTAACAGTAAAATTTAAACATCTAAAACATTTTTCACAAGCCCAAGTTCTCAAGTATTTGTGGTTGAGATGGAAGCAAGTTAACAGCCTAATGGTTAAGTCTCTGACCCCAATATCTTGTGGAACATAAGCATTTCTCAGAGGCACTTGCCAAGGGACAGACTAAATGACACACTATAAGCTGAAAGTCTCAGACATTCTGGAGGTGTGTGATGAGATAAAGTGTCTTCAAAATAGCCCAAGTGTAAGGATTTCCTGTTCAAATTTTAAGTGACACATTGATGAGAAATCTGCCTTTTTCCCTTATTGCCTTACTCTGAGCTCTCTCACAGGGCCGGCAGTCTGTGAAGACCACAGATTCTGTCTGTTTACAAGAGTAACCTGGTCTCCCACTGGAAGATGCCTGACTTTCTGGCCAGCAGAAGGTAAGTGTCACTCCTCTGCTGTCCCTCTCCTACGCCCCTCACTTAGTGGGAGATACAAATGCTGGACGGGAGGCACCTGAGGCACAACTAAAACACAATCAAATCACAGAGAACATCGGTACCTTTATTCCAACATTTCGGGGTGACAAACAAAAATTAATTTGAAATATACTGGAGAACTTCTTAAAATATCCAAATTCTTGCCTGTAGAGAAGTAATTAAGTATATATCCACAGGCATAAATTGTGTTTGTAAATCAATATAATTTTAAGTGAAATCCTATAGGCATGATGAGAAGGAACAGTCTGGATTTGTGATCAATTATAGGTATAGTTACTATATTATTTGATATTTACCTTGGGCTTTAAAAATAAATTCTTAAAATGAATCAATCAAATCATAATGGTCAAATGGTCAAACATTTGCTTTGATAAATTAAGACAATTTGGTTTTTCATAAAAAGGAAGATGAAGTACCTTCTGTAAAAATGCTAATTTAAGCTTAGATACAAATGTTCAAGTCAAAGCTTGGCAAAAAAAGTTATTTGATATTGAAAGACACTCCTGTCTAATGTTACATGCTCTAAAGGATATGAGTCAGTAATGATAAAGTGGCCATTGTGTTAAAAATAATTAAAATAACTGATATATTTTTGAGAGCTTAGAAAAGCCAGATGAAATACTGTTTTATCTGCACTATGTTTTACGTATTTTAATTACCATTTTAGATTAGTAAAAACTAAATAACTAGACAGGAAGTAACTTCTTAAAACTCATACTTTGTAAGACTGAGAGCCAGGAGTAATTCCAGCTTTTACTAACTGCAGAGCTCATTGACTGAATTATGAAATTAATTTGAAATTATGAAATTACATTGAAATTACTGAATTATGAAATTACATTGATTTCAAATAGTGGAATCAGTTATACAACTAAAGCTACCCTCACTGCCTTTGACATTCGTAGACATTTCTAGAAGTTTGTGCCACCAGTGTTCTTTAAATGACCTACACTAATTTTTTAAAGGATTTGTTATTTATTTATTTGTTTGTTTGTTTATTTACTTATTTGACAGAGATCACAAGTAGGCAGAGAGGCAGGCAGAGAAAGAAGAGGGAAGAAGGCTCCCTGCTGAGCAGAGACACACCCCCCACGTGGGGCTTGATCCCAGGACCCTGAGGTCATGACTTCAGCCAAAGGCAGAGACTTAACCCACTGAGCCACCCAAGTGCCCCACAATCTACACTCTTATTTATCATTCTAAGCTTTCACTCTTTGCCATTAAATCAACCGTCAACTTCTGGGTTAATAAGTGCTTTTTAAAAATACGGGTTTGGGGGCACCTGTGTGACTCAGTCAACTGATTAACCATCTGCCTTTGGCTCAGGTCATGATCTCAGGGTCCTGGGAGCGAGTCCAGTGTCAGGCTTTCTGCTCTGCAAGGAGTCTGCTTCTCCCTCTCTTCTATGTTCACACAAACACTCTCTATCTCTCAAGTAAATAAATATAATCTTTAAATATGTATATGGGTTTTTTTGTTTTGTTTTGTTTTGTTTTCAATATGGTTCAGGTTTTGGAAAAGTTTAATGTGTCATGTGACATATAAAATCTTTCTTTTAAAATTTAATGATTTCTCAGAACTCCATAATTATTCAAAATAAGAGTTCACTTGATGGGGCTGCATTACCTTTTAGGTAAAGAAATGTAATTGTTGAAATAAAAGTAATTTACTCCAGGAAATTCCTATATGTACTAAACTTGTATTCCCAATCTCAGAATACCAATTTTTAACCAACACCTGATATAAAAATTGCCCCCCAAAATTGATGCAGCACTTTTTTTTTTCTAATTTGGCATTTTAATTTTAAACCAGTTATTCTAATAATGTTGAAATGTTTTAGGGGATTCTGACCTTAAACTAATAAGGACAATATTATTCCTGAATTCTTTTCCTCTTCACTAATTTATTGCTTTACACTTTTCCAACTAATACTATTGTGTCAAGCATAGAATATCATTGTAAAAATAACTTATTATATCATGAAATGCTCTAAGAAAATTAGTACCAGATTTTACATTGTTCAACAGCAAATGAGTACTACCAGTCACCACACACTCCACCCACTGTGACTATCTCAGCAATCTTTTCATCACATACACTGTTCATCAAGTCCTTCAGTACAGTCCCATTCAGCCCTGTGCCTGACACCACGCAGCTGCAGAGATGAATAACCAAGGAGTTACCTATGCAGAACTCAGTCAGGTTAAGGGTTCCAAAAGACAGCAAGTGAAAGCTAAGGGCACTAAAAGTCCTATTTCAGAAACTGAGCAGGAAATAACATATGCAGAATTAACTCTTCAAGACGCTTCAAATCTTCAAAATGCTTCTCAGAATCCTCAAAGGAACAGCGAGAACTCCCATTGCAAAGGTAAAACATGTAATACACACACAGTATAACTGTAGTATATGTACTATGATGTGCAGTTGGGCAGTAGAAGTGCAGAGAATGAGTGGGGAATGACACCTATTTTTCATTTCTGAAGATCAGAGCTTGAAGTTGCAATATAGTGTTGTAATTGATATCTGAAGACTAACTTTGTTCCAGTTTTGTTGTAATTTGTAATCTTTACCAACATCTCCTGAGGTAATAAATTTACTGCCACAGAAATGTTACATTCTGAGAAGATTATAATGGGTTTGGAGTGAAAGTTTTTATATGATTCTCTGCGCATCTTGTTGGTTCTCTTGTATGTACAGTTCCTAAAAGATTATTTCTGCCCATCCTTTCTCATTATTTTCATTTCTCTTCCAACTGTTTACCTTTATGTCCAGGGAAGCTCATTGCTGGGGTCCTGGGGATCATTTGCCTTATCTTAATGTCCACTATGGTCACAATAGCGGTTACTCCCAGTAAGTAAGTGTTTGAATGTCTAAAAGAGAATTTTTCACTTTAATGATCATCAGTAGCTCGAAATATTGCACAGTACTATGGTATTGTCTTATCTCATTTTAATGCATGTGTGCTTTCAGTGTGGAATGGTTACTCTGAATTTGCCAAACATAGAAATAATAGAATAATTATAGGGAGTATTATACATATATTCAGACTTCATACCTCAAAAGCAAGTTATAGGAGGCAACTTATAGAGACATACAAATTACTTCTTGAGATTGTTTGAACAAAATGCTGTAAAAAGTGGTGAGCTTTGGTTCTTTAAGCTTTTGAGTTTTTTCCCCAACATGTTCATTACTTCATTAACCACTTACTGGTAAAATCAATTTTATTATAGAATTTTCTAATTCTAAACAATATACCAACTTTCAAACCAAGAAACTCAAATCATTATGTTTTATTTAGTTTAATATTAAGTTTGTATGAGTATTGCTTTAATTTTTCTAGTTACTGAAGGACCGAAACAGAACAAAACATCCCTGGAAACTAGGATCCAGAAAGGTACAAAATTTTCAAAATTCTGTTATTAGTATAATTTCTATTTTATCTCTATCTTAGGTTAGGAAAAGATGGTAATTGATTCTTTTTTTTAAATTTTTATTTATTTATTTGACAGACAGAGATCACAAGTAGGCAGAGAGGCAGGCAGAGAGGGGGAGGCAGGCTCCCTGCTGAGCAAAGAGCCTGATGTGGGCTTAATCCCAGGACCCTGATATCATGACCTGAGCCAAAGACAGAGCTTAACCCACGGAGCCACTCAGGCACCCCTGATAATTGATTCTTTTGAGGAAAACAAATTAGAAAATCATGTAATAAACTCTCAGAAATAATAATTATAGGAAAGTATTACTTATTGTTATTTATTATTACTTATTATTATTACTTCTATTACTTATGAAACAGTATGATGAAATACTATTTAAAATCACCATACCCATGGAATGCCTGGGTGGCTCAGCTGGTTAAGTATCAGCCTTAACAGCTGCTCAGCTGGTTAAGTATCAGCCTTAACAGCTGCTCAGGTCATATCTCAGGGTCCTGGGATCCAGTTCAGCATCAGGCTTCCTGCTTCATGGGGAACCTGCCTCTTCCTCCTCATGCCACTGCCCCGCTTCTGTTTGCTCTCTCTCTGACAAATAAATAAAATCTTTTAAAAAACTAAAATATATAAAATAAATAAATAAAACCTTTAAAAAATTACAAAATCATCATACCCATAGTCATTGATTATCTTAAATTTACTCCTGCTATAGCATGATAAAAGATAAACCATTCTACAATTCCAAAACAGTTGTTTTATTCAGTACTCAAAAGACATTTAGAGATTTTGTGTGTGTGTGTGTGTGTGTGTGTGTATTTGCTCTATATGAGCACATATATTAGGGCAAAAGCCTCACTCTTCTGAGTGTATCACGTGTGTATTTTGTTTTATTTTTGCCAGCTTGTGAGGGATCATGGATATGTTATATACACATGTGTATACATATGTCAGTTGTCAATTTGCATTTTTTAATATTTGAACCTTTTTGGAGAATATCTTATAATTTTTGTCCAGCATATTACTGTGGTCATTGTCCAAAAGAGTGGATGACATATTCCAACAATTGCTATTACATTAGCACCGAAAGAAAATCATGGAATGAGAGTTTGTCGGCCTGCGCTTTGGAGAACTCTACCCTGTTCTCCATAGAGGATGAAGAAGAAATGGTAAGATTTCAGATGTTTCCAAATTTTACTAAAAGCTTATCAATTAATATTATATTTTAGAGTTCATCCATCTCGTGTATGTATTTCTAGCTTATTTAAAGTCTGTTACTATTCCATAGTTTAACTCTGTGATATTTTATTTATATTTTTAAATTTTTATTGTACACTTGACAATTACCAGTTCTTGCTTTTCATAGAAAACCCTGCTTCTATAAATGCTCTTTTTCCTGAAATAACTTTATTGTTTAATTTTATCACATGTCAAGGAAACTAAACATATGATTGTGCAACTTGTTCACAAAGTAGTTAGAACCATGCAATTATAAATCAGAGCATGAATTAGAAGTTTAAAGCCTCTATCAGCCCTACCCATTTTTAAAAAGATTTTTATTTATTTATTTGACAAACAGAGAGATCACAAGGCAGGCAGAGAGAGAGAGAAAGAGAAGCAGGCTTCCTCCTGAGCAGAGATTCCCGATGCCGGGCTCGATCCCAGGACCCTGAGATCATGACCTGAGCCGAGGGCAAAGGCTTAACCCACTGAGCCACCCAGGTGCCTCAGCCCTCCCCATTTTAATAATGTGAAATAACTTTGTTTATTTTCAGACCTTACATCAATGGGATAATGGAGTATGTATTTTTATGGGTGTCTCCTTTCACTCTCACATGATATTGTAATCCATCTATACCATTGCATTTGTCTAGAGTTTATGAATGCTCACTGCTGTCTAATATGAATAGGACCTTCTAAAAGCTAGTCTCAGAATTTTAGTTCCTCTTTAGTATGAAAGCACTATGAATAATTATTTTATGAAAAGCCTTTTCTATTTTTTCCATATATTATATTTATAATTTATTATACATAATGACTTAGTATATAATATAATTAGGGAATAGAAATGTTTTGTCATAATAAAATAATAATGTAGAAATACAGCATTATATCCCTGTGTGTATTCCTTGCCCATTTCTCCCAAATGGTGTTTCTTTTCCCTTATTAGTTTTCATCATGCTTTTAGATATGAGCACTTGTTTGAGTTTATGAGATGAAAATAACTGTGACTTGCATTTTTACTCTTACTGAAGTTTTTTTATGATCAGAATTTTAATAAAAAAACTAATGATGTACTATACCTTGGCCAATTAAATTTAAATTTAAAAAAAAATAATGTTACCATCACCCAATTTATCATTTGGGTGTTAGTGAGTACTTTGGACTGATTTCAGAAGTTAGTCAAAGTTCGTGAATATAATTTCCTACATGACTTTCCTGGATTTACCTTTTTCTTTATTTCTTTATTTTTTAAACTGTATTTAAGGTTTATGATCCAATTGGAATTTATTTTTAGTGATGTATTTACGATGCTATGAGATAAAAGTGAAGGTTATACTTTTCTATGTCATGACCTAATTAAGAAGATCCAAGTGGATAAAAACTTTAAAACTTTATCTTAAAACTTAAAAATCTTTAAAACTTAAAAATTTAAATTTATAAAAGCTTTAATTATACATCCATATAAAGTTATAAATATACATCCATATATGCTCTAACATACTTTATATAAGTAGTATAGGTATTAGATATGTTTATATGGGTAATTGTATACACATATATCAGTCTACACAGTCTACACAACCCACAACACTCTCAGTAAAATGTAAAGCCTTACTTTCTGTTATGTACTTTACTGTGTCCCATTTATACTAAAATTGTCTTAAATATTTCTCTACTTATGCTGAGAATCATGGATGTTATAATTTTGCTTCAACCGATGATTTTGCTTCAAATATCAAACAATTTAGACATCACAGGAGGTGAAGGAAAGTCCATTAGCCCTAATGGTAGTTCTATTCTTTAATTTATTGTCCCTTTCTTCCTGATGATCCAAGATTTCTTCTTTCATTGTTTAATTTCTGTTTAGATATTTCCCTTTAGCAATTCATTCAGAGTGAGTCTGGTGGTGACACATTTTCTTAGTTTTCCTTTTTCAGAGAATGCTATAATTCACCTGCATTCCTGAGCAGTATTTTTCCTGGACAGTTGAAGCATTTGATTGAGATAATGCACTAGTCTAAAACTTTTCTGTCTTTCTAGCATGCATTTCTTCCATTATTTTGCTAGAGAGAAAAAAACATTTTGAGGGCTGTTGCCTGTACCCCGTGGGTCTGTGAGTTGTCAGCCTCTCTGGCACCAGACTGGGACATCTAAAAGAAAGAGAAATTCTAGGGAGCTCATTGCCATGTCATTCCTTGGGTCTGAAGTGTGCAGGTCTATCTGCTTTCTCATCATCTTTCTGAATCTTCGTATGTTGTCCTGTATGTAAAGTCCAGGGGTTTTAGCAATATTCAGTAGAAGGAAGAGGACGTCTGATCTACAGATGTTTTAATATGAATTTTCCTAAGACTAATATTGTTGGACTTCTTTCACTGTACTCATTTGCCACCCATACACATTTTTTGATGAAGTCATTTCTTGAAATATTTTGCTTATTATATTTTTAGTTTCTGTTACTGTATTTTGAGAATTCTTTTTATATCTTGACAGCAAGGCTTTTTACTAGATGTATGATATACAAATATTTCCTCCAAGTCTATGACTTGTCTTTCTTTTCTCTTCAAAAAGTAGAAATTATCCTGATGAGCCACGCTTCATCAATTTATTCTTTCATGGATCATATTTTTGGTGTTCTGAGAAATGTCTGCCCAGTTTTAGGTCAGGCATTTTTTTCTCATCCATCTTCTTGAAATTTTATCATTTACACTTAAGGATGATCAATTTTTAATATTTTTGTACATAGTATAAAGTATATATTTATTAGTAATATTGATACTCCATTGTTTTCACAACATATGCTGAAAAAACTTACTTTCTCCACTGAATGACTGCAATGTTGTTGAAACCTGCATTCCATTTGTATGTGGGTATAGTTTTGCACTTTATAATCTATTTTATTAATATCATTATGTATTTTTATGTCAATATCACACTTTAAAAACAACCTCTTTTTTAAACAGTGGGTTTATAATAGTTCTTTTTCAGAGTTATCATATATATTCTGGATCATTGAATCATTTCATATTTATTTCTATCTTTGTAAAGATATTTTAAAATTAAGAATGAACATTAGGAAGTGGTGATGCAACATGGGGGCTTAAGTGGGTACGAGAAGAATAAATGAAAGAAGATGGGATTGGGAGGGAGACAAACCATAAGTGACTCTTAATCTCACAAAACAAACTGAGGGTTGCTGGGGGGAGGGGGTTTGGGAGAAGGGGGTGGTATTATGGACATTGGGGAGGGTATGTGTTTTGGTGAGTGCTGTGAAGTGTGTAAACCTGGTGATTCACAGACCTGTACCCCTGGGGATAAAAATATATGTTTATAAAAAATAAAAAATTATATTAAAAAAATAAAAAAATAAAAAGAATGAACATTAGTTTTATCTGTAGCCTTTTGCACCACAGATGTCACATTATTTGACCTTGTTTACTCTGCTAATATGACAGACTAAGCTGATGGAATTGTAAATGTAAATCCAGGATGGTATTGCTTTAATAAATCTACTTATGTCATAATCCATTATTTTTATATATTGTCTGAATATATTTATTATTGCCACTGACACATAATTTCATTTTTTAAATATTCCCATCAAAAATAATGAATACTGTTATGCTGAAAATAAAAAATAAATTAAAAAAAAACATAGGAGTCCAAAAAAAATGCACATATCACATATTCTATTAGCTTCTTTTTCTACCCTACAAGGGGTCTTTGGTTTTTAATTGCCTTACATTTTCTTCATTCATAAACATCTCAATATTCTGTCACTGAGTGTGGAAAGCTTTCAGAATGACAGATAAAAATGTATTAGGAGTTATAAGACACTTGATATTTTTATTTCTTTTTGTTTCAGTCTTCACAAGTTGTATTTCTAGGATTTTTTCAATTTTATGAAAATCCCGTTTTAAATAGTTGTGCACGTTTTCATAATATTCTCTTGTGGTAATTTTATTGTGATATAATGTACTTACAGATGGATGCCCATGGGACACTTGCCACCTGATGGCTGCATTTTCAAGTGTCACCATCACCAGCAATGTGTAAATTAATTTTAGCAGCACTGCAAATTGTCCCTTTCAAGTTCTTACCTGTATTTAAAAAAAGACATTTATATAAATGGAACCATATAGTATGCAGAGTTTATTTTTGATATTTTCAAGAGAAGCTAAACTTGTGCAATTCATCCATAGAGTTGCATGAAGTTTCCAAATTGTCCAAAATCATTTCTGATCTATTGCCTGATTCTACTACAAAGTATTTATCCATCCTATTGCTGATGCCCTTGGATATTTGGGTATTGATCCATTCGAGGCTTCCCTGAGTTATTCTACTATACATACCTCACAATCATCTTTCAGCTAAATGTATGTTATTATTTCTTTCTCTGTAGTTCTAATTGGTTCTTTTCTTTATATTTTCTTGAAAGGGAACTCTTCAGACCAGGCTTTTTATAACATTTTTTCCTTTTGAGTGTAAATGACAAAGCTACAAATTGTCTCTAAACACTACATTCAATCCTACATAAGGTTTTGATGTATTCTTAGGTTAGTATCATCCAGTAAAGGGTATTTTCAAAGATTTCACCCTTGAACTGGAGATTTTTCAGAAATGTATCTTTTTCCACGTTTGAAAATAGCCCATATTTCCTTCTGTTGTTGCTTCTAATGTTCCTTTGTCTTCAGACACTATACTTTGAAAATTTCCATCCCTGTTTATGACCTAGACCCCTTTCTATACATGTCAGTTATGTAAAACCGGTTCTTACAGAACAGACTTCCATAGGGTTCCTGATTTTCTGACTAGCTGTTCTCTCACTACTGACAGAAGAGCTTTTAAATCTTCAACTATGCTCATTGAATTATTTATCCTTCCAAATTTGTCACTTTCTATTTCATGTGTTTGAGGCTTGGATTCTGTTGTCAGGTGAATAATCTATGTTTATCATTGCTTTATCTTCCTCTTATATTGAGAGCCTTAACATGTTGAAATGTTTCTTTTAATTTCTAATAATATTTCTTATTTTAACAGCTACTTAGGTATTAAGATAGCCCTCTTTGCTCACATACACAGTTACTGTTTGTCAGGGGTATATTTTTCTAATCTTTTCTTACACCTATTTGTGCCTTTGATTCTAAAGTGTGACTGTTACAGAAAGCATATAGATGGATCTTCCTTTTTTGTTTGGGATGACAACTTCTATATTTTCATTAGAATATTTATTTAATTTACATTAATGTGAATATTGGGCTAGTTGGATTTAAGTCTGACATTTGTTATTTATTATGTATTAATCTCTTGGTTTCTTCCACATTATGTGATATCTTTTGAATTAAATATATATTATTTTAGTGTTCCATTTTAATTCTTCTATTAATGTCTTAGCTATATTCTTAAGCTATTTCCTTGGTAGTTGGTGTAGGTATCACAAATATAGCTTATGTCTGGTTTTATTGAGATATAGTTTACATAATGCATTCTATGTATTTTAGACATACATTGTGTTCATTTGATACACTGTGTATTGCAGTATGATCACAATGATTATGTTAGATTACACCTTGACCGAGTGCTGGCCAGTCATAGCCATGTGTCAGGACTGAGGGAGCTGGGATGGAGCTCTTGCAATGGTAGTTTAGGTTGTGAAATGAGAACTGAGTGTCTTGGGATGCGGCAGTATGGTATCAGTAATAAGGACTCAGAGCCCTGCTATGGGCACCTAAAAGATGGGGTCAAGACAGTCGGAGCTTGCCACTAGCAATGATGGGTCACTTAAACTGCCTTAAACTAGGTGAAGGAAAATGTCCAAGTAGCAGCAACCTGGTATTAGCAATGGCAGTTCAGAGTCCAAGCCTGGGATAGGGGTGTGGTTCAGAGCAGCAGGAGCACCTTTACAGTGAAGACCCAGACGCTTGACATGGACCCAGTGGATGGGACTCAGCACAGCAGCAGCATCTGCCCAAACCTAAGAGTAACAACTAGGGTCCCTGAAGTCATGTCTCGCAGTAGCAACAGCTCCAGCCTCTGGGGTAGATGCAGTGTAAGGCCCTCTGGGGTGTTCCATCAATCAGGATCAGCATTGGTGGGCACTTTTGATGCAAAAGCCACAGACGTCCCTAAAGGTGAAACTTCCTGGAGTCTCCCGCTCTCTTTCTCTCCATGTGGTGACTTCCTCTGAGGGGATTCCTGCAGGGCTCAATCACTCTCAGCTAAAGGGTTCGGTGATACAGTCAAAATTCTTGCTTTACTCTCTATGGCGTCATCCTGGACTTTTGAACTCTATCAGGTTTCTTGCTGGTTTTTGGTTTAGAGATTTTCCTGAGTTGTATTTAGTTTGAAGCTGTTTAGTAATTATTCTTATTGTTTGTTGTGAGACAGATAAACATTGGGACATTCTAGTTCTCCATCTTACTGATGGGACTCTTTACACACATGTTATTAACTGGTCGCCATCTACTTCAAATGAATTCTGACTAAATTCTGATAAGATATATTAAATGAACAGTAACATAACCCATTTCCTGATCCTAATTATTACAGGTATACCTCAACTTATCAAAAATTTGTGTAATGTCACTTTGCTTTTATGAAAGACCTATGTTAGTGGCAGTTTTCCCCGAGCAACAGAAATCTGAAGGGGATTTTTGTTTTTAGGGAAAACGGCAAAAAATGAAAATTGTGTTCAGTGCTGGGTTTGCTGTTACAGAGGCAGCACACACCCCAAGTAGTGAGAGGGACCCCATCAGGTTCCTTCCTAAGAAACGATACTCAGCATCTCAGTATCAAGCATAACTTTGAATGGTGTTTTTCAGCATCTATGCTTCATTTCAATTTATTTTATGCATGCATTAGCAAAATGTGTCTTAAAGTATAAGAAAAACCTGAGAAGTTATTTTTTGGATCAGGGAATGCTGAACAAATTTTCCATGTATAATAATGGTAATTGCTTCTTCTATTTACACCATTTCAACATAGACAATATTTACAACATTTGGAAATGTTTCATTGAACACTCTACTTTCAGAAAGATTGGAAAACATGTACTTCCAACCATGTTGTACTGAAGCGAGCTAGTACTGGTTTCTGAACACCCATCATGCATGTGTTTTCCTACACTCTGTTCATGATTTCATGTTAATGATTTGAAATGAAGCATTTAAGGTGACTTTACACAAAAAAATTAACAAATGCTAAAAATAATAAGGTATATGATATACATCCAACTATATATTGTTATAATGATGGCTTTAAATAATCTTATCCTTTAAAGCAATTAAGAGTTGAAATACATAAACATATTTTAAAATTTACCAACATACTATTTCTGCTGATCTATTCCTTCTCATGTATATGCATTACCATCTGCCATCATTTGCATTTAACTTGAAGAATATTTTTGGATAGCAGGTCTACTAAGTAGAAATTTTCTTAAGTTTTGTGTCCTGGGGTCTTTATGCACCCTCTATTCCTTTTTAGAGATTTGTTTATTTATTTGACAGAGAAGGAGAGGGAGCAAGTGTGAATGTGGGAGGGCAGAGCGAGAGGGAGAAAAATCCTCAAGCAGAGTTCCCACTGAGCAAGGAGCTTATCATGGAACTCAATCCCAGGACCCTGATATCATAATTCGAGCCAAAAATCATGAGACCCACACTCAAGGTGCCTCTATGCACCCTCTTTTTTGAAAGATGGTTTTGCTGAATTTACAATACATATCTGAAAAGTCTTTTTCTTTTTGTGTGTTTATATGGGGGTTTTGTGTGGGAGAGAAGTTGTCTTGTTTCTTCTTCTTTTCGTATTTCAGCTCTTGATTTGACCTGCCTTGTCTCTTATTCCTCCTTGTTACTGTTGAGAATTCACCTGTTAATCATATTGTTATTTTCCTAAATATAAGAATTAGTTTTCTCCGCCTGTTGTCAAGATCACCCTTTTTGCATATTTGCCTTTTATTTTATAAATTGTAGCAAAAAAAAAAAAACCCACATAATGTAAAATTTACCACGTTATTCATGTTAAGAAATATACTGTTTTCTTAGTGCAGTTTTAGGTTCACAGGAAATCAGAGACAAAGCACAGAGATTTCTTGTATTCTCCTACTGTCTTTGAGTCTGTACACCCACAGTGAGTAGACTTCCTCATTTTCCGTATCCCTCAGTGGAGTGGTTCTTTTAATACAGTTAATAAAAATATATTGACACCTCATTGTCATGCAAAGGCCATAGTGTACTTTGAGGTATCTTCTTGATATTGTGCAGTTTATGAGTTTGAAGAAATATGTACTGACAAGTACCAACCATTGTGAAGTTATACAGAATAGTTTTGTTGCTTTAAATCCTCTGTGCTCCACCTATCCATCCTCCCTTCCCCACAAAACACCATTAACCGATTTTCAATGTCTCCAGAGTTTTGTTTTTTTCCATGCTGTCATATGGTGGGAACCATACACTCTCTCACATCTTACATTACATTTAAATATACCACACATTTTCACCAACTTTAAGCACACAGTTTAGGAGTGATAAGTATATTCACATTGTTGCCCAACAGATCCCTAGAACTTTCGCCTTCTCAAACTGGAACTCTCTACTCATTAAACAATAATTTCCCTTCTGTACTTTACCCTCAACCACCATTCTTCTTTCTGTTTCTCTCAGCTTGACTACTTTAGATACTTCATATAAGTGGAATCATGTATTTTGTGTGTGTGTGTGTGTGTGTGAGAGAGAGAGAGAGAGAGAGAGAGAGGGAGACTGGCTTATTTCACTGAGCATAACAGCCTGCAGTTTCACCCATGTGATAGGATTTCCTTCCTTTTTAAGGTTGAATATTATTATGTTATGTGTGTCCTATGTTTTCTTGATTCCTGCCTCCCTCAGTGGGCACGTGGCCTGCTTCTACCACTTGGCTTTTATGAATAATGCAGCAGTGAGCATGGGTGCCCAGAGAGCTCTTTGAGATCTTGCTTCCAATTCTTTTAGATATTTTCCTACATGTGGGATTGCTGATTCATATGGTAATCCTATTTTAATTTCTTCAAGAAGTTCCATACTCTTCTTCATAATGGCTGACCAGTTTGTACTTCCAACAGTGTACAAGGGTCCTCTTTTTCCACCTTCTCACTGACACTTTTTTTCTTTGATAGATTCCATCCTACGGAGTATGAAGAAATATCTCATTGTGGTTTTTATTTGCATTTATCTGATCATTAGGGATACTGAGCATCTTTTCATAAGCCTTTTTACTTTTTATTTTCATGGACAAAATGCGTATTTAATTCTTTTGCCCATTTTTTAATTGGGTTATTTGGTTTTGTTTTTGTTACTAACCTGTAGGATTCCTTATATATTTTGGATGTGAACCCCTGTCTGATGTATGATTTGCAAACATTTTTCCCCATTATGTCTTTTCATTGCTTTGGTCATGCCCTTTGATGCACAAAAATGTTTTGATGTTCTACATTTGCCTACAGTGAGCTTTTCCTTTGTAGTCTATGATTTTGGTGATATACCCAAGAAATCATTGCCTAATATGATGTTTACTTTTCTCCATGATCTCTTTAAGAAATGTCATAGTTTTACATCTTAGGATTAAGTCTTCAGTCCATTTTGAGTCAATTTTTGTGCATAGTGTAAATGGTAACCTCCACCTTCATTCTTTTGCATGTGGATAGTAAATTTCCCAGCATCATTTATGAGAGATTCCATCCTTTCCCTATTGAATGGACTTGGCACCCTTATCAAAACGAATATACATGAACTATGTGTCTGGGTGTATTTTGAAGTTTGGTTCCATAGAGGATGTAGGACCTGCGGCTTTGTGTTTCTTTGGCTGAGGTTACCCCCTCCTGTCTGAAATAGTGTGCAGGGACAAGACAACTGGAATGATTGCCAATACATATTGACCTATTCTGATATCCAAAAGTAAGATTAATATTTGTTCCCTCCTCTAAGGGCAATAGAGGCAATCTAGGATCCAAAATTCCAGGTACCCATTTTGAAGCATTCAAATAAATTGGTATGTATCTTCTCCCCACTCTACTGGACAGAGCAGAAGAAAATTGGATATATAAGCCCAATAAGTAAAGTTATTTATTTGTTCATAACATCCAGGATGACTTACGGCTACCGTGATGAGAGCCATAATAGTTACCACCATGTTGTTAGGGGTGAGAGGATGTTGCTCACTCTCCAGAACTTCCTCTGCTTTCTTGGTCAGTTTCTTTATCTGGCCCCAAGTTGGAATCTTTGCTCTGTCTGTCCCAGGTAACGTGACCTGAGTGTTCTTTAAGGTGAGATTCTCGAAGTTGATGATAGGTGAGACCGGTTCGAATTTGAACTTCTTGTTCATGACGAACCTTTATAAAACAAGAGGGCACCCACATGGGCTCGACAGCCTCATTGGGTAATACACATGCATATCCCTTTCCCCAGGTAACTAAGTTACGAGGGAGCCATTGATTAGAAGTAATATTTTTCCACCAGATTGGAAGATAAATTTTATCTTGTTTTAGTTTACTAAAATGTCTTTCTTTTTTTTTAATTTTTAATTTTTTATAAACATATATTTTTATGTCTTTCTATTGCTGCAGTGTTTTTATCATCACGATTCAAAAAATTAAGAGTAAATAAAAGTTGCGCTAATACCTCTTGAGGAGAACCATGTATTTTCTTATGTTTATGAAGCTGTAATTTTAATATTTGATTAGCCCGTTTGACAGTTCCTTGACCTTGAGGATTATATGGGATGCCAGTGGAATGTTTAATATTTCATAGTTTAAAGAAGGACTGTAACTTATAGGAAACATAAGCAGGTGCATTATCAGTTTTTATGGCTTTAAGCATTCCCATGACTGCAAAAGCAGAGTGGAGATGTCTGATAACATGTGCAGCAGTTTCTCCTGTTTGAGCTGTAGCCCATATGAAGCGGAGTATGTGTCTATAGTGACATGAACAAAAGATTGTTTCCCAAATGAAGGGATGTAACATCCATCTGACATATCTCATTGGCTGTTATGCCTCATGGGTTGATACCCGCTGGCTGTGTAGGCAGATTGATGGCAGCACAAGAAGGGCAGGAGGGGACAATAGAATTTCTTGCTCCTGGGGCGCCTGGGTGGCTCAGTGGGTTAAAGCCTCTGCCTTCGGCTCAGGTCATGATCCCAGGGTCCTGGGATCGAGCCCCGCATCAGGCTCTCTGCTCAGTGGGGAGCCTGCTTCCCCCTCTCTCTCTGCCTGCCTCTCTGCCTACTTGTGATTTCTGTCTGTCAAAAAAATAAATAAAATCTTTGAAAAAAAAAAAAGAATTTCTTGCTCCTTAATAATAGGGAATTTATGCCGAAGTCCTTTTTGATTAACATGCGTAAGACAGTGAAAATTGGAGGCTTCCTGAAAAGCTGAGCAAATGAGAGAATCAGCTATTTCATTACCTCTAGCTAATGGCCCTGGAAGGCCAGTGTTACTTCAGATATGAGTAGCATAAAAAGGAGCAGAGCACTGGTGAATAAGGGATTGCAAATGATAAAATAATGAATGGAGGGAGACATCAGAAGTAGAAATAGTAGCAGTTTCAATAGCTGCAAAACATACACTGTATATAACAGATCAGATGGCAGATTAAATGCAGAAGAAATATCTTGAAACAATGCAATAACCACCATTAATTCTGATTTTTGCGCTGAAAGACCAGTAGTAGATATGACTTTCGAAGTAGGACCATAATAACAAGCTTTACCTTTAACAGAGCCATCAGAAGAGTAAGTAGGGGCATCTGTTATTGGATTTTAGAAGTAATTCTAAAAAGGAAACAATAGGTAAAGAGGGATAATGAGAAGAAATGTCTCCAGTAAAGCCACTAAGAACAATTTGCCAGTTTAAATTATTTTGGAATGCAATTTCAATTTGTGCCTTATATAAAGGCAGAACAATAACCTGTGGATGATAACCCTGTATTTGCCGAGTTCTTTTCCTTCCTAATTGAATAATACTGCCAATATGGTCTATATAGATAATGAGTGTTTTAACAGTATTATTTGGGAGAAAGATCCATTCTACAATTAATTTTTCCTGGATAATTAATCCAGTGGGTGTATGTGGGGTATGAAAAATGAGAAGATTTATCAGTATTCCAGGTTGAACTCTGTCCGTTTGCATTGAATGAATCTGGCTTTCAACAAACCGTAATTCTTTTAAAGCCTCTTTTGATAGGGTCCTGGGGCTGTTTAAATTAGGATCCCCCTTTAAAGAGGCAAAAAGATGCTGCAAAGCATATGTGGAAATTCCAATTTTAGGTCTTATCCAATTAATGTTTCCCAATAACTTTTGCAAATCATTCAAGGTTGTAATTTTATCTCTACGGATTTGAACTTTTTGGGGTTTAACTGACGTCCTGTCCATAATGAACCCCAAATACGAGAAAGGTGTGGTAACTTGTATTTTTTCTGGAGCTATAATTAGTTTGTATTTCTCAAATTGCATTTGAAGCATTCTAAATGCATCCTGCAATTGCATGTTATCGGAGGTTGAACATAATATATCATCCATACAATGGATAAGATAAACTTGTGGAAATTGATCTCTAACTGTCTGTATAAGTTTTGTCATACTCCTGACAGATAGTGGGGCTATTCAGCATTCCTTGTGGAAGAACTTTCCACTGATATCGTTTGGCTGGTTCTTTTAAATTTATACTGGGAATAGTAAAAGCAAAACGAGGACAGTCTTCCTTAGCAAGTGGTATAGTATAAAAGCAACCCTGTATATCTATGATTACTATTGATCATTCATGTGGGACTAGATTAGTCGAAGGCAATCCAGGTTGGAGAGACCCCGTGGGTTAGATAGTAGAATTAACAGCACATAGGTCTGTTAAAAGTCTCCATTTCCCTGATTTTTTTCCTAATAACAAAAACTGACGAATTCCAAGGACTATGAGATCCTTCAATATGTCCTTTTTCTATCTGTTCCTCCACGAAGGCTTGCAAAATAAGTAATTTCTCTTGTGGTAAGGGCCACTGCTCCACCCAAACCGGTTTGTCATCCTTCCAATTTAACTTAATGGGTTCAGGAGCAGTGGCCCTCAGTGAAAAATCTGGGAATTCTGCTTAGGGGAAGGTAAAACCAGAGAGGCTTCCCATTGACTTAGTAAGTCTCGCCCCCAAATGTTAATGGGTAAGTCTACAATATATGGCTGTAGATAACCCTTTTGACCCTCGGGGCCTTCACAGAAAAGAATACTGGCGCTTTGATGCACATTGCCAGTCTGTCCTAATCCTGTAATAGTAACAGGAGAGGAATTGCATGGCCATTTCTTAGGCCAGTGTAATGAGCTTATGATAGACACATCAGCTCCAGTATCAATTAGACCTGAAAATTTCTTTCCTTGTATTTTAAGATGACAAATTGGTCTTCTTGATATATTTTCTCAGTCAAATATGCTCCTGCCTTTCCAGTACACCCAAACCCATCGGAGTTTCTTTATTTATTTTTAGATTGACCCCAGAGATAGGGTAAAAGCAACAACTGAGCAATGCAGTCTCCTTTTTGAAAACGGTATGGCGCCACAGTAGTTAACACCACTGAAATTTCACCAGTATAATCTGAATCAATAACACCAGTATGAACTAGCACTCGCTTTAAAGTAAGGCTTGATCTCCCAAAAGTAACCCAGTGGTCCCCTTTGATAGAGGGCCATAAATGTTAATTAGAATTTTAACGGGAAGCTTGGTAGGCATTAAAAGATCAACTCTGGGGATGGGGAGATCTAATCCAGCACTACCAGGTGGGGCATGTAATAAATTTAAAATGATACATTTGTCTGAAAGCTGGGTGTTATGGGAGAATTGGCCCTCTTGTTTTTCGGGGCTGAGGGCTTGCACTGAAATAAGTTTCCCTGAAAGGGGTATCCATCCTTGCCAACTCTAGAACGACACTGACTCGCCCAATGGTTTCCCTTTTTACATTACATACAGAGACCAGGTGTTTTATTTTACATTTTGCAGAGGGAATTTTCCTCTTTGCCTACACTGAGCTTTAGTATGCCCTGCTTGCCCACAGTTGAAACACTGTCCTTTAAATTTTCCTGTGGTCAGAGCAGCCATTTCTTGAGCTAACAAATCAGCTTTATAGGTTTCTGTTCCTACTCCTTGGCATAGCTTAATATAATCTGTCAATGTTCCCTTGCCTTTAAAGGGTGCTAGCAACTTCTTACAATCAGAATTAGCATTCTCATAAGCCAACAGTTGCATAATGGTATCCTCAGCCTCAAGATTATTTATCTGTCTTCTGACAGCCTCTGTAATCTTGCAATAAAATCAGTATAGGGCTCTCTTGGACCCTGTACCACTTTTTGAAAAGAAGAGCATTTATCTCCCTGAGATTCTATTCTTTCCCATGCTCTCAAACAGCAACGCCAGAGCTGCTCAACAGCTTGATCATTCATTAATACCTGGTCTTGAACCTGGGCCCATGGTCCAAGACCCATGAGCTGTTCTATGGAAATAGGAATGTTATAAGCTCTATTATGGGCAGCTGCTATTTCTGCTTGATCTTGCCACCATGTTTTGAACTGCAAGAACTCACTTGGAGATAGAACTGTTCTTGCTAGCAATGACCAATCCGTCGGAATAAGTCGATTGCCTTCTGCGATGCCTTGAATGATTCCCATTGTAAATGAAAAATTTGCCCCATAGTTTTGTACTGCCTGTTTTAGTTTCTTCAATAATTTGAAGGGAAATTGCTCATGCTTGGCCTCATAGATACCATTAGGGTTGTTAGGACATATACCATTAGGGTTGTTAGGATCATGTCCTGGAACAACATGTTCTGTAATAATAACTGGGAAATTAAAATGTAAGACATCTAGGTCTCCCGCTCACTGTGCTTCAAGGAGGCCTTTCTGAACAGCAGATAGCATGTACTTTTCATCTTTTTCATTAAATGGTGCCTTCTTATAGAACAGCAGAGCTGTTGGCGACAGTGCCGTGGGCACCTTTTGTTCTGTTATTGGAGGAGGAGGAGGAGTTTCCTCCTTTCTATATTTCTTTCTGGTGGCCTTAATAGTTTCTTTCTCCTCCTGGATGGCATGTTCACGTTCCTCTTTTTCACTTTCTCCTGAACATTCATTATCGCTCTCCGAATCAGGGGTTTGTAAAGGCTCCAAAACGGAGCGAATGAGGGTCCAAGTAGGCCATATAGTAACTGGAATTTGCTTTCCTTTAGTATACAAAGGTTTTAATTCGTGACCTACTTTTTCCCATGTTTGTAAATCTAAAGTCCCTAATACAGGGAACCAGGAGCAATGTTCTTTAATTACCTTTAAAAGCTCCATAAGTTGGCCCTCGCTGACTTTTGCTCCTCCCGCTTTCTGGAGCCTTCTCAATAAATAAACATAAAGGCGATAACCGTTTCTGCTCTCTAGATTACCCATACCCTGCGATAATGGCCCACAACCCACCAGTGGGAAAATGGCACAGCTGTGCAAAACTCACGTTGGGGCTTCTTCTCCTGTTTTATTTCTGATCAGATCGGGTCTGGTCTGGTCCCTGTTCAGGCGCCACTTGCCGCTTCCAGCCGGCGACGAGAGAAAAATTAGGCACAAACAAGTCAGCTGCAAGAGACTGGCAGCAGTCCTTTTCGACTGTTGTCCGCTGCTCCCAGTCTCTTGCAGCTGACTTGTTTGTGCCTAATTCTTCTCCCATCACCGGCTGGAAGTGGCACAGGGCAGATATGGATTCTGTGGTAGATAATGTGGTCTAAGGCTGCTAGAGGTGGAGGATATTATCACCCATTCCCTGATGTTCACACTGACTTAAGTCACCTCATAATCCATCCTGTTCCCTCAAGAGCATTACTTTGTGTTTGAAAATGATTTTTGGTGGTATCATTATGACATCTTGAGATGTGGATTTGTATGTAATCATCCTATTAGTTTTCTAGCCTGTGGTTTCCATAAATATTTTTAAAGTGGTATTTAATAAGTTTTTTGTTCATTGTGACTTAATATTGTTGTTCTGCTTTTTTTCTGTCTCTGTGGTTCTCAGTTTGTACTCAGATCTTCTGGATTTCCTGAAGCTCTTTTGAAGATCTATGAACTCTATTAATTTTTTTCTCTCATTCTATAGGATGAATAAATTCTGTTATACCTTTCTCAATTTCACCAACTTTTTCTTCTGCATATCACATATTCTGTAAAGCTAATAAGTGAACTTTTCATTTCAAATATGTATTCATAAACTCAGAATTTTCTGGGGTTTATTCATATATTTTTATTATTCTGTTGATACTTGTTACTCTTATATTGCTGCCATCATATATTCACTTAATTATTTGAACACTGTTTCTTTATAATTTACATATATTTGTAAATATCACTTTAAAATAATTTTTTCAAGATTTTGTTATTTGACAGAGAGAAAGAGAGAGAACACAAGCAGGGGGAGTGGCAGGCAGAAGGAGAAGGAGAAGGAGAAGCAGGCTCCCTGTAGAGCAGGGGAAGCCTGATATGGAACTCAATCACAGGACTCTGGGATACTGACCTGAGCTGAAGGCAATGGTTAAGCAACTGAGCCACCCAGGCGCCCCTAAAATACTTTTTTTCTAATAAATGTAACATCTTATCCCAGTAGAAATTTCTGTTGGCATATGCTTTCTCTTAGCATGGAAGATATTTTCATGGACTTTGTATGTATTAATTCCTTTTAAAGATATATTTATCTTATTTTAGAGACAGAGCAAGAGAGATAAAGAGAGTGCAAATAGGGGGAGGAGCAGAGGGAGAGGGACAGAGAAAAACCCCAGCACACTCCATGCTAAGCGTGGAACTTGATGTGGGGATTGATCCCAGGACCCTGAGATCACGACCTGAGCCAAAATCAAGAGTTAGTTGCTTAATCGCTAGTGATGATGAACATTATCACTAGCCATCAGGGAGATTCAAATTGAGATATCACCTTACACCAGTTAGAATGGCCGAAATTAGCAAGACAGGAAACACCATGTGTTGGAGAGGATGTGGAGAAAGAACCCTCTTCCACTGTTGGTGGGAATGCAAGTTGGTGTAGCCTCTTTGGAGAACAGTGCGGAGATTCCTCAAGAAATTAAAAATAGAGCTTCCCTATGACCCTGCCATTGCACTCCTGGGTATTTACCCCAAAGATACAGATGTAGTGAAAAGAAGGGCCATCTGTACCCCAAAGTTTATAGCAGCAATGGCCACGGTCGCCAAACTGTGGAAAGAACCAAAATGCTCTTCAATGGACGAATAGATAAGGAAGATGTGGTCCATATACACTATGGAGTATTATGATTCCATCAGAAAGGATGAATACCCAACTTTTGTAGCAACATGGATGAGACTGGAAGAGTCTCACTGCTGAGTGAAATAAGTCAAGCAGAGAGAGTCAGTTATCCTATGGTTTTACTTATTTGTGGAGCATAACAAATAGCATGGAAGACAAGGGAGATGGAGAGGAGAAGGGAGTTGAGGGAAATTGGAAGGGGAGGTGAACCATGAGAGACTATGGACTCTGAAAAACAATCTGAGGGGTTTGAAGGGGCAGAGGGTGGGAGGTTGGGGGAACCAGGTGGTGGGTATTAGAGAAGGCACGGATTGCATGGAGCACTGGGTGTGGTGCAAAAACAATGAATACAGTTACGCTGAAAAGAAATTAAAAAAAAAAAAGAAATGTTAACTTAAAAAAAAAAAAAAGAGTTGCTTAACCGAATAAGCCACCCAGCTGCCCCATTTTTTAATTTTTTGAAAGACATTTTTGATAATGTAGCTTAGTGAACATTCAATTTCATTTTTCTTAGATTTATTATTTTCTTGTAAGTTGCATAAACTTACAAGTTTGCATAAACCAACTTATCTAAAGTTGGTCTCCTGATATTTTTGTTTAGTATTTCCATATTCATCTTGTTTATTTTTATTTTTTAGCCTAACCTCCTGGGTATGATCCTTGTGATTTTTAGCTTAGATGTCAACCACTATTTTTTTTTTAAAGACTGTGTTAAAATGCCACAAGTAACTAGGACTTCCACCCTCTCTCAGGTGATGTGTGTGTGTGTGTGTGTGTGTGTGTGTGTGTATGAATGTGTGTGTGCACACACACGCACACATGTGTGGAGAGTCCTCATAACTTTATAGCAGTTCTTAAATCTTCTTCACATTTACTTTCTACTAGGATCTTTTTAATTTTTGGTCTCCTCTCCCCAAGCACATATTTTCCATCAGTCAGGAGTGTGTAGAGAGCTCATGTTATCTCTTCAGTCACACTTCATCATACCTTCTTATTATATTTATGGGGGGGGCACAGTGATTGACACAAAATTATATTTATGGGGGGGCATCACAGTTCTTGACACAAAACCACAACCTCAGACTAGTAAAAGTATACATTTTTCTCATTCATTACCAAGCAGAATAATCACATTGAGCTGAAAAGTCGATGGGCTCTCTCACTCTCTTCCCCACTGCTCATCAAGTCTCCTGTGGCACCAACACCAGTGCTTTCTGCAGCTTCTCCAAACTGTAAAAACTACCACTTGTCTTGATCATTGAGCTGAGGTGGGCAGGTGGGGAGCCACAAAGCAATCCCAGACAATAACAATCCTAAGCAACAAATAAAATGTTTCTTACTTGAATATCTAGGGTTTTTTTTCCACTGTAAATATTTCATGAATTATGGAGCTTTTATCAATTTTCAGAACCCTGAAATTGTTATCTTTGTAATTTTGTTATCTTCTCTTACTCCTACTTATAAGGTAGTTTTATAACATGTCTACTGTGTAACATTAAAATTTGAAAGATTCTATAAGGCAAGAATTAACTTTGTTACTACAAAATTCAAATGAATATAAGAGCTTCTATTTGACGTCTAATAAAATTTGTTTTCTCACAGCATTTGTTAGGCCTCTTCATTTCTTCTTCATGGCTTGGAGTCTCCCAGAAAAGCAATAATAATCCATCTGTGTGGCCAAAACACTCAACTTTCTCTTCCAAAGCGTAAGTTTCTTAAGAACTTTTGTATTTTGTACCTTAAAAGAATTAATCTTACAATAAAAAACAGCAATATGTGAACAATTATATAAACACAAGTGTTGAAGTGTTTTCATAGTAAATTATATGGGAAATATTCTGATTGAGGTATACAACTATTAATTGAAATAAATTGTTAATTCATCAAAATATTGTGGTATATAAGGTATATATTGGTAAGATTAATGAGGTATAATTCTCATATTTCAGGTTGGCAGTATCATCAGAGAGTGACCGGGTTTGTCCATATTTCAATTTTGGACTGGAGAAAGTTTTTTCTGCATCTTGTTTAGAAATTAAAACCTACATTTGTAAGCACCAGGCATTTTAGTTACCTAATTTTGGTATAACGCTATGCTACCATATATAAAGAACATGTTTCTCATTTCTCCAAAAGCCATGCAATTATTGTCTCAGAATATTTTTCAGATATATTTTTAGAGAAGTTTTATGTTCACAACAAAATTAAGAGGGAGTTACAGAGTTTTCTTCTATTGCCCCTGTCCACACACCTGCCTCTCCCCCATTATCAACATCCCTCACTAGAATGGTTCTTTTATGACCAAAAATGAATATCCATCGATGTGTTATAATCATACAAAATTTACTTTGTACATGAGGTTTCACCCTTGGTGTTGTTGGACTGTTTTTCAAGATTTATTTATATTAAAGTAAAAAAATATATATACTCGGGTACATATTACACATTTCTTAAGATTTTGCAATTCACTAAAATAAATTATATACATATATTACAAATCATAATATTATTGTAAAGTTCCCAATAAAGTGAATTTTACTCATATTTCCAAATAAATTGGTTTGTCCTCACCCTTATAGGGACTGCAAATGAGGGCTAAACAACAAGAGTGGTAATGTAATCAGTCAGAATTGAATCAGGGGAAGATGGATGCAAACAACTATTACCTATTTGTAAGGGAAAGCCTATTAAGAAGAAAGGCTACTAAGATAAAGGAAATCATAAAGAATTTCTTAATGTTGAAGGAGAGTACCCCAAGGAGAGATCACTGTGATACCAGGTCTACTCTGAAGATGGAATTTAGATATCATTGAAGACAAGATGGATACACACATTTATGGCAGAGATGCTCATTGTGTTGACCTGGGACAGAGCAGCTCCACAGTCCACAGGCTGAAATTGGTGAGGCTGGATCTCAGGCTGTGACTGGCAGTCAGGAAGAACCTTTGTTAGGAGGGATGGAGCACAGGGCAGGAAGCTTTGACTGGGACTGGCCACAAGTACTTGCTGGAGGGTGAATACACAGGACCTCCCCGTGAATGCAGCTGACAACCAAGCCATAGTGGCCAAACACCCTGGAAATACCATGAAACCAGGAAGAAGAGCCGTTTCTCTTACAGGGTCTCTCAATTGTCTTTTACCAGCAAAACTCAACCTCATATGAGCTAACAAGGGAGAGAAGTTTATAGGATCCTGCTCCATTATCTGAGAACAGGGCACAGAGGGATGGGTAGATTTGAAGCCAAGAATACTAAATTGTTAAAAGGCACTCAGGGTTATCAGGCAACAACCACAGGGTTACTATATAAGAGCCATTCACATCTGTCCCACATCCTTACAGAATGGAATGAAAGGGTATTTTATGAATCTTTTTTAGTGGAGCACTACCAAATTAGGTTTATTTATGGTAGAGATTGGTTTCTTCTCAATCATTAATAACCAATGTCCTTCACTACTTTTTCTTGTGTGTTATTTTCCTTACCTGGATTTCAGATATTTTAAAAGACATCCTGCTTTATTAAATTCCCCAAGTCCCCACTTCTGTCGCCTTTACCCAAGCTAGAAAATATTTTGATGCAAAAATAAAATGTTAAATGTTGACAAAAACAAGAATAAAAGTATAAAGATTCTGTGTGAGTCAAATAGCTAGTTCTTGCCAGAATTCATGACAAACCTTAGGAATTTGATAATGATTCAGACATTTCTACCTCAGTTCAATTACAAGAGGGAGAGAGATTGAACACAGTTATTACTTGCAAAATAAATCCATATTTTATAAATATTTATCTCTTTGAATATAGACATTTTCTTTTTACACATATTCTTTTTTAATTGCTAAAGTCCAGAGTTTATTTAGATTTCTGTAGTTTTTACCTATGTCCTTTCTGTGAACCAGAATTCTATTCAGGACACCACATTACTACATTGAGTTGTCATGTCTCCCTAGGCTTTTGTTTCTATGGCAGTTTTTCAGACTTCCCTGTTTTGATGATTTTTTTTCTTTTTTTTGTCATTTTTTTATTAAGTATCATATAGTAAGTACATCATTAATTTTTGATGTAGTGTTCAATGATTCATTAGTTGGTTGTCATTGATTCCCCCCTTTTTCTCAATTATGTTCAATTAGCCAGTGTATAGTACATAATTTGTCCTTGATTCAGTTTTCAGTGATTCATTAGTTAAGTATAACACCCAGTGCTCATCACAGCATGTGCCCTCCTCAATACCCATCTCTCTGTTATCCCTTCCCCCACCTTCCTCCCCTCTGAAACTTCCAGATTTTTTCTTAGGGTCCATAGTCTCTCATGGTTCATCTCCCTCTCTGATTTCTCCTCCTTTGGATTTCCCTCCCTTCCCCTATAGGCCTCCATACTATTGCTTATGTTCCACATATGAGTGAAACTATAATTGTCCTTCTCTGTTTGGCTCACTTTACTTAACATAATCCCCTCCAGTTCCATCCATGTAGATAGATGCAAAAGGTGGGTATCCATAATTTCTGATGGCTGAATAATATTCCATTGTGTATATATATTACATCTTCTTTATCCATTAATCTGTTGAAGGACATCTCAGCTCCTTCCACAGTTTGGCTATTGTTGACATTGCTGCTATGAAAATTGGGGTGCACATGCCCCTTCATTTCACTATGTCTGTATCTTTGAGGTAAATACTCAGTAGTGTAATTGATGGGTCATAGTGTAGCTCTATTCTTAACATCTTGAGGAACTTCCATACTGTCTTCCAGTGTTGTACCAACTTGCATTCTCACCAATAGTGTAAGACGGTTTCTGTTTCTTCTCATCCTCACCAACTTTTGTTGTTTCCTATTTTGTTAATTTTTGCCATTCTAACTGGTATAAGGTGGTTATCTCAGTGTGGGTTTGATTTGCATTTCCCTAATGGGTAGTAATGTTGGATATTTTTTCATGTGTCTGTTAGCCATTTGTATGCCTTTTTTGAGAAGTGTCTGTTCATGACTTCTCATTTTTTGACCGGATGCCCACTTTCACCACTATTGTTCAACATCATACTAGAAGTCCTAGCAACAACATTCAGAAAACAAAAGGAAATAAAAGTCTCCAAATTGGCGAAGAAGAAGTCAAACTCTCCCTCCTCACAGAAGACATCATACTTTATGGAAAACCCAAAAGATTCCACTCCCAAATTATTAGAACTCATACTGCAATTTAGCAATGTGGCAACATACAAAATCAATGCACAACAGTCAGTAGCTTTCTTATTCAGAAACTATAGAAAGAGAAAATAAAGAATCAATTCCAGTCACAATAGCAACACAAACAATAAGGTACCTGGGAATAAACCTAACTAAAGAGGTTAAGGACCTATACTCTAGAAACTACAGAACAATTATGAAAGAAATTGAGGAAGACACAAAAAGATGGAAAGATATTCGATGCTCATGGATTGGAAGAATAAACATTGTTAAAATGTCTATCCTCCCCAGAACTACTGATGCTTTCAATGCCATCCTGTTAAACTACCATTGTCAGTTTTTTTAAAAAGCTGGAACAAAACATCCTAAAATTTATATGGAACCAGAAAAGACCCTGAGTTGCCAAGGGAAGGATGAAATTCAAAAACAAAGGTGATGGAGACATCACCTGCCTAACTTCAAGCTATATTACAAAGCTGTGATCACCAAGATGGCATCAGCAATACAGCATGGTATTGGCACAAAACAGACACATAGACCAACAGAATAGAATAGAGACTCCAAAAATGGACCTTCAATACTATGGTCAGATAACCTTTGACAAATCAGGAAAAAATATCCAATGGAAAAATGATAATCTCTTCAGTAAATGGTGCTGGGAAAATTAGTCAGCTCTATACAGAAGAATGAAACTGGACTGTACCTTTATACCATACAAAAGATAAACTCAAAATGGATGAAAGACCTCAATGTGAGGCAGGAATCCATCAAAATCCTAGAGAAGAAAATAGGAAGTTACCCTTTGATATAGCCACAGTAACTTCTTTCAAGACATGTCTCCAAAGGCAAGTAAAACAAAAGCAAAAATGAGCTTTTGGGACTCCATCAAGATAAAAAGCTTATGCACAACAAAGGAAACAATGAACAAAACTAAGAGGCAGCCCACAGAATGGAAGAAAATATTTGCAAATGACATTACAAATAAAGGGCTAATATCCAAGATCTATAAAGAACTTCTCAAACTCAACACTCAAAAACTAATAATACACTTTCTTTTTAAAAGATTATTTGATTTGGAAGAGAGAGAGAAAGAGAAAACAAGCAGTGGGAGCAGCAACTAGAGAGAACAGAAGAAGCAGTCTCCACACTGAGCTGAGAGCTTGATATGGGGCTGGATTTCGAGATGATGGGATCATGACCTGAGCTGAAGGCAGAAGCTTAATTGACTGTCACACAGGTGTCCCTGAACTTATTCTTTATATTCTCTGTACTGATTTCTTATACTCTGATAGAACAATTATATGAATATTTAAAATCAAATTCATACAATATGTAAATGGGAGCTGTACCTAATTGGTAAAGTTGTGTTATGAACAGCCCAAGACTGTACACTCTCTGAAAAATAAGCATTTATTTCTCATCAACAGTTTGTGCTTTGGTGGGTTTTAGTTGATGGAGGCTTGGCATGGGCTTGACTCCAGACTCCAAATTCAGCTCAGATCTTTTTGATATATTTTTTTCTTTGAAGATCAGGATACCTGGTATAGCATTTTATAGTAGAGATTAGCAGTTGGGAGAAATGTGCTCCTTAATGCCTGGACTCTGAACTCATAAGTTATCACATTCCCACTCACATTATATTGTGAAAACAAGTCACAGGGCTGAATCTGTCATTGAATTTCTTCAAGGTGTACTCTTTTTAAAGTGATCAGATAGTAGAAATATAGTTTTATTGAACAACCTAATCTACCATAATAGCTATAAGATTATTTTTTTCATTATTATTTCATGAGATAGAGAAGTTTGTGAAAGAAAAATATTAGGAAATAAATGGAAAACCAAGTACTTTCTTATCTCCCCATCTAGTTTTTTTTTTCCTCTGTGCCAAAATTCTTGTAGTTTTGTATAGTACTAAACATCATCACATAGATTCTTGTACTAGGGTCCTGGGTCAATTTACAAATGGAAATACGTAGTATGGGGTAAAGTTTAAGGACATTGACAATGAAATCAGGCCTCTTCAGTGTAATTTCTAAATGCACACACTAGGCTTGTGTGTCAATTACATGACTGCTCTGGGTCAGTGTCTTGTCCTGGAAAATATGATAGATATAGTTATTCACAGAATTGCTTGAAGATTATTTGAACAGTCCCTCTTGGCACAAAAGTATTCACTAGGTTAGTCATTTTGACTTAAGAACTTGATGCTTCATTTCCATCATCTATAACATGATGACCATAATAGTAATCATCTGATAGGGCTGACATAAGAAATCAATAATATAATGCCTGAAGATCCTTAAAATGCAGGCTAACCACATGATGTTCTTGCTATATGTGGTATCTTCATATTTTGTTTTTTGAAATATTCAAATAAAGACTGATTTCCAAGAACACTAAAGGTCTGAAACTGACTTCTTCTTTCACCCATCCAATTTCTATTGTTATAATATATTTGTTTAACTGGACATCAGATATATATTCTGACTTAATCACTTCCATCATGAAGATCAAAAACATTAGCATTTTTAAATATTTTTTCTATCTTTAGCAGCTTTTATTAATTTGTGTTCCTCTGCCATTCGTTTTTAATGAACTATTTGTTTTTTTATATTATTAAATTCAATTAACATATAGTGCATTATTAGTTTCAGAGGTGGAGTTCAGTGATTCATCAGTCTTATATAATACCCAGTGCTCTTTACATCACATGCTTTCCTTAATGTCCATTACCCAGTTACCCCATCTCCCAATCTCCTCGCCTCAATCAAACCTCAGATTATTTCCTATGGATAAGAATCTCCTATAGTTTGCCTCCCTCTCTGATTTCATCTTGTTTTATTTTTCCTTCCCTTTCCTTTTGACCCTCTGTTTTGTATCTGAAACTCCACATGTAAGTGACATCATAGGATAATTGTTTTTCTCTGATTGACTTATTTCACTTAGTGTAATACCTTCTAGTTCCATCCATGTCTTGTAAATGGTAATATTTCATTTTTTTTAATGGTTGGATAGTACCCCATTGTATAATATATACCACATATTCTTTATCTGCTCATCTGTCAATGGACATCTGGGCTCTTTCCATACTTTAGTTATTGTGGACATTGCTGCTATAAATATTGGGGTGCAGGTGCCCCATTTGGATCACTACATTTATATCTTTGGGGTAAATACCCAGTAGCACAATTGTTGAGTCTTAGGGTAGCTCTATTTTCAACTTTTTGAGGAACTTCCATACTGTTTTCCAGAGTGGCTGCACCACTTTGCATTTTCACCAACAGTTTAAGAGGGTTTCCCTTTCTTCTCATCCTCACCAACATTTGCTATTTCATAACTTGCTAATTTTAGCCATTCTGACTGGAGTGAAATGGTATCTCTTTGTTTTGATTTTATTTCCTTGACGCTGAGTGAAGTTGGATATTTTTTCATGTGTCGATTGGCCATGTGTATGTCCACTTTGGAGAAATGTCTGTTCATGTCTTCTGCACACTTCTTGACTGGACTATTTGTTCTTTGGGTGTTGAGTTTGTTAAGTTCTTTATAGATTTTGAATACTAGCTCTTTATCTGATTAGACATTGGCAAATATCTTCTCCTATTCTATCAGTTGTTTTTTGGTTTTGTCTACTGTTTCCTTTGCTGTACAAAAAGATATTTGAATTTGAAAACAGGGTTTTAAAAATAGAATACATGTTTATGTATGGACCCTAAACAAGAGTAAGATTTCTGTACATGCATTTCCATTTTTGAAATCAAGCTGCAATTATTTTTCTCTTATTGGTCAAGAACCCCATCCTCCTCACCCAGAGTTTTACTTTGGACGTATATAATGGTTGTCTTTCTTGGAATTGGAGATGTTTTTAAATGAATTTTCAATGTTTGGTAAGATAGCCTGTTTGGTTACTAGATTTGGGGAACCTAATGGTGCCTAGAAGAAGAAGACAATGAAATTCCCTTTTCCTTCCAGTGCTGAGTATCCCATCTACATATATGTAGTTCTTACCATGGAGAATGGAGAAAAGTAAGAGACAAACTACTTAATATTAACATTCTCATGTGGAAAGCCTTCCAATTTTCTCCCAAAGTATTTTTACATATCTGCATACTTCTGAAAAAGTGCCTAACATCTTACATGCTCCCATGTAAGAAGCCATGGGAAGTCTTTGGTAGAGTGAGCTTAAGTGGAGGATCCACCAAAAGCACTGGAGATATGTAAACATTGAACATTATTTTCAGGAAGTTAATCAAGTGTGAAGTCAGAATAAGAAGAGTCATGGAGGGGTGCGTGGGTGGGGCAGTCAGTTAAGTGTCTGACTCTAGATTTTGGCTCAGGTCATGACCTCAGGATCATAAGATGGAGCTTGTGTTCAGTTTCATACTCATTGCAAAGTCTGCTTATGACTCTCTTTCCCTCGCCTATACCCAGCCCCTAACTTTCAAATAAATAAATTTTTTAAAAAATGACCATACTCTCTTGATGATTATAGCTTTGCAACATACCTTGAAGTCCAGAATTGAGATGCCTCCTGCTTTGGCTTTCTTTTTTCAATATTCCCTTAGCTATTTGGGGGCTTTTCTTGTTCTATACAAATTTTAGGGTTGTTTGTTCTAGCTCTCTGAAAAATTCTTGTGATGTTTTGGTAAGGATTGCACTGAATGCATGGATTGCCATGGGTAGCATAGCTGTTTCAACAATATTTGTTCTTCCAATCCATGAGAATGAAATGTTTTTAAATTTCTTTGTGTCTTCCTCAATTTCTTTCATAGGTGTTCTATAGTTTTTAGATTACAGGTCCTTTACCCTTTGGTTAGGTTTATTACTGTGTATCTTATGGGTTTTGGTGTCATTGTAAATGGAATAAATTCCTTGATTTCTACTTATTCTGTTTCATTGCTAGTATATTGAAATGCTATTGACTTCTGTGCATTGATTTTATATCCTGCACCTTTGCAGAATTCCTGTACGAGTTCTAGTGATTTTTTTTTTTTTTTTGGTGTAGTTCTCTGGATTTTCTACATAAACTATCATGTCATCTAATAAGAGTGAAAGTTTGACTTCTTTCCATTCTTGATAGGAATACAAACTGGTGCAGCCACTCTGAAAAACAGTATGGAAGTTCCTGAAAAAGTTCAAAATAGAGCTACCTTATGACCCAGCAAGTAAATACACTACTAGGTATTTATCCAAAGGATACATTGTGATTTGAGGGAGCACATGCACCCCAGTGTTTATAGCAGAAATGCCCACAATAGCCAAAATATCGAAAAAGTCTTGATGTCTGTCAAGAGGTGAATGGATAAAGAAGAAGTAGTATATATAGAATGGAATATTACTCAGCCATCAAAAAGAATGGAATTGCACTGTTTGCAATGATGTGGATAGAACTGGAGGGTGTTATGATAGGCAAAATAAGTCAGTAAGAGACAGTCAAATACCATGATTTCACTCATATATGGAATCTAAGAAACAAAACAGATAAGCATAGGGGAAGTGAAGAAAAAATATAAAATAAGATGAAAATTGAGAGGCAAACTATAAGATATGCTAAACTCTAGGAGAAAAACTGAGGGTTGTTGGAGGGGAGATGGATAGGAGGAAGGAACAACTGGGTGGTAGTCATTAAGGAGGGCACTTGAGGTAATGAGCCCTGGGTGTTATAGCCAAATAATGTATCATTAAATTCTACCTCTGAAACTTGAAAGAAAGAAAGGAAGAAAGAAAGAAAGAGGAGTAAGAGAGAAAAGAAAAGGAAAGAAAGAAAAGAAAAAAGAAAGTCTCAGATAATTCAGGGAAATAAAGATCAACATGGTAGTTTTCTCTGTGTCTAACTTTCTGAGAATATACATTAGGTGTTGAATATTATGGGATTGTTATTCTAGTTCCCAGAGATAAGCAATACTCATTTCCATACTAGATTCAGAAAAGATGGTGCCTTTTATAATTTACTGTGGTTGCAGCAGAGGAGAAAGTGTATTCTTTGCAGGCACTCAGTTCCAAAAAAAATGAAAAGGACAAAGCTGTGTCTGTCCACTCTTGTGTAACAAATTTATTAATCTGAAAATTTTATATTCTGAAAATTAATGGGTTTTAAGTTATGGATAAAATAAGAATTTAACATTAAAAGTTGTTCCTCTCCTCTTAATTAAAACCATTGCTTCTTTGTGGATCCTCTTAAAGCAATATGCAAATATTTAGCTTTTGTCCTCCTCAAATGCTCTGGCTTGGATAAGAATAATAATGGAATCTGAGAGGGGATCAAAAATAATTTTTTTAAAGAATTTATTTATTTATTTGACAGACAGAGATCACAAGTAGGCAGAGAGGCAGGCAGAGAGAGAGAGGAAGAAGCAGGCTGCCTGCCGAGCAGAGAGCCCAATGCAGGACTCGATCCAAGGACCCTGAGATCATGACCTGAGCTGAAGACAGAGTCTTAACCCACTGAGCCACCCAGGTGCCCCAAAAATATTTTTCACAAGAGAGATCAACGTGATAATATCAAAAGTTATAACACATGTAATTAGCATCTTACAAGGAAAGGGAAACAATTAGCAGAAGGTTATTTTAAGAAATAATGGCTGAAGCTAATTCAAATTTGTTGAAAAACACCAAGTTGAATTCAGAAAGCCCAGCAAAACCCAAATAAAACAAATAAAAATTAAATTACAGGCATTGTAGTTATACTTCTGAAATAGACAAAAAATATTGAAAGCAATGACAGAATAACAACACTTTATATGCTTAGAAATTCATTAGAAATAATTAAATGTAGGGGATAATAAAATAATCATCTCAAGTAAAAAAAAAAAAACCCTGCTAACCCAGAATTTGATATCATTAATAGCTTTAAAGATGAATGAAAATTAAGACATTTTCAAAAAACTTCTCGGAAAATCCATCACCAGCAGACCTGCAGTATAAGTGTTAAAGAAAGGAAACTTGTCAGGTTTACATGTAAGTTTCATTAGAAAACTGGGTGTTATACTCAACACTATATTAAAAACTAATGATACAGTATATGTTGACTAATTGAACATAATATTAAAATTAATCAATTAAAATTAAAAATATAAAAAAAGAAAACTGGGTATTTAGGGTAGCATAAGGATATGTAAAGTTATAAATATCTAGGTAAATAGGAAAGACACTCTTCTGCTAGTTTCCTTGCAGTGTGCTAACTATTCAAAGCAAAATTTGTAAGATTCTTCCTGTTTTTACAATGTACATAATAAGTAATACATATGACAACCATATGCCATAATGGGTAGAGGAGAAGATCAACAAACCTGTTCCATACAGGATTCTTAAATTGGACAACTAATTCTACCTAGACTGTGGAAAGTTAAGAGTATATACTGGAATGTCTTCCATCTTTTTGTGTCTTCTTCAACTTCTTTTATGAGTGCTCTGTAGTTCCTCGAGTACAGATCCTTTACCTCTTTGGTTAGGTTTATTCACAGGTATCTTATGGTTCTTGGTGCTATAGTAAATGGAATCGATTCTCTGATTTCCCTTTCTGTATTTTCATTATTAGTGTATAAGAAAGCCACTGATTTCTGTACATTGACTTTGTATCCTACCACATTGCTGAATTGCTGTATGAGTTCTAGTAGTTTGGGGGTGGAGTCTTTTGGGTTTTCCGTATAAAGAATCATGTCATCTGCGAAGAGAGTTTGACTTCTTCATTACCAATTTGGATACCTTTTATTTCTCTTTATTGTATGATTGCTGTTGCTAGGACTTCTAATACTATGTTGAACAACAGTGGTGAGAATGGGCATCCCTGTCGTGTTCCTGATCTCAACGAAAGGCTGCAAGCTTTTTCCCATTGAGGATGATATTTACTGTGGGTCTTTCATAGATAGATTTTATGAAGTTCAGGAATGTTCCCTCTATCCCTATATTTTGAAGCATTTTAATCAGGAATGGATGCTGGATTTTGTCAAATGCTTTTTTTACATCAATTGAGAGAACCATATGGTTCTTCTCTCTTCTCTTATTAATTTGTTCTATCACAATCAAAAGCTTCTGCACAGCAAAGGAAACAACCAACAAAACAAAGAGGCAACCCATGGAATGGGAGAAGATATTTGCAAATGACAGTACAGACAAAAGGTTGATATCCAGGATCTATAAAGAACTCCACAAACTCAACACACATAAAACAGAAAATCATATCAAAAAATGGGCAGAAGATATGAACCGACACTTCTCCAATGAAGACATACAAATGGCTATCAGACACATGAAAACATGTTCATCATCACTAGCCATCAGGAAGATTCAAATTAAAACCACATTGAGATGTCACCTTACACCAGTTAGAATGGCCAAAATTAGCAAGACAGGAAACAACATGTGTTGGAGGAGATGTGGAGAAAGGGGAACCCTCTTCCACTGTTGGTGGGAATGCAAGTTGGTGCAGCCTCTTTGGAGAACAGTGTGGAGATTCCTCAAGAAATTAAAAATAGAACTTCCCTATGACCCTGCCATTGCACTATTGGGTATTTACCCCAAAGATACAGATGGAGTGAAAAGAAGGGCCATCTGTACCTCAATGTTTATAGCAGCAATGGCCACGGTTGCCAAACTGTTGAAAGAACCAAGATGCCCTTCAACGGACGAATGGATAAGGAAGATGTGGTCCATATACACTATGGAGTATTATGCCTCCATCAGAAAGGACGAATACTCAACTTTTGTAGCAACATGGATGGGACTGGAAGAGATTATGCTGAGTGAAATAAATCAAGCAGAGAGAGTCAATTATCATATGGTTTCACTTATTTGTGGAGCATAACAAATAGCATGGAGGACATGGGGAGATAGAGAGGAGAAGGGAGTTGGGGGAAATTGGAAGTGGAGGTGAACCATGAGAGACTATGGACTCTGAAAACAATCTGAGGGTTTTGAAGGGGCAGGGGGTGGGAGGTCAGGGTGCCAGGTGGTGGGTATTATAGAGGGGTTGTATGGACAGAAGGATAGCATGGATTGCATGGAGCACTGGGTGTGGTGAAAAAATAATGAATACTGTTATGCCAAAAATAAATAAAAAATAAATTTTAAAAAAAGAGTATATACTGGAATCTTAGAACAACCACTAAAAATAAAATGTAAACAGGGATAGTCTAGAAGCCAATGTACTAATTGAAATGGAGTTCTAAAAAAATATTCAAATAATCCCAGAGAAGGCAGGCACAGAGTGCACAAAGAACAAATAAATTATAAATCCAGTAGTATGTAATTTTGGAATTAACACTTATATACTATGAATAATATATAAATGATATCATTAAGAAAAGAATTCTTCTATCCCAAATTCCTACTCTGTTTTTTTTTTTGTTGTTGTTGTTCACCATAAATACGTGCTATCTAGATTAAATTAGTATTTTTTGGCATTTCAGTTTAGGCTGCCTTCCCTTGAAATGGATATAGTATTTCCCAGACTACAAAGAAATGGGTTTAAAAAGAAGTGTTATGTTTCTTATTTTTAAATCTCCAAATATAATTAGCAGATAAAAAATAAAGCCCTTATCTTTCATCCACATAATCATTGCCATTATCTTCCACATAGTAAAGAAAAAAATCCCTATATGTACAGTTTATCACAGACAAAAATAATTTCCCAGAGTTCAGTGATCATTTTTGCTGAAGATAAAGTTCTGTGGCTATTCTCAACCCAGGCCACAGAGGATTTGGAAGCTACAATAAAAATTGAAAATCATTCAAAAAAAAAAAAAAAGAAAAAAGAAGAAGAAAGAGAAGGAGAAGAAAAGTAAAAGAGAAAAAAACCCAAATGATAAAATTCTTGAATATTGATTATAAAGTAAAAATATTTAGGGTCAATAAATGTATAAGGGATACAGAGGGACCATTAAAAAAGAAGTTAGTGTCTGAGGGTTGGGTGATGGGGAAAACCCAGAGAAATTTGAAAAAGCCAAAAAGAAGTATTCTAGAAATGTAAATTAAAACATTTAAAAGAATAATTGGTGTAGTGATTAAAGAACAAATTAGAAAGAATTAAGGAGAAAGTAAGTGAATTGAATGAACACTTGAAAACAAGAGAAAAGGAGGGAGAAACTATAAAAGCTACTCAGGCATGAGGGATAACATTTGCAGCATGGGTCAGGATCATAGGGAAAATTCAGATAAGCCATATTGGAAGAGAGCATATGTGGTGGTAGTCAGGACTGGTAGTCCACTGGATCCTCCCATTCAAGAAACACAGTTCATCACTATTGGAAAAGATACCTTTAATGAACACCATGCTGCATCATAGTAAAACTATTTTTAATTTCCATCCTTCCATTTTCTTTAAAAACTATGACAAATTGGATTTTTGCCCCAATTATTCATTGGAATAATTCCCTATTTTATACATAAAATAATAAAATCTCATTTTAGTGATTAGCAGCAGCATTTGACAAGAGTGGGTCTTTCATTCCTACTAGAAACAAGTTTCTCACTTGGTACTCAAGGCAATACCTTTTCTTAGATTTGAGTCCCATCTCATCATTACACCTTTAGTCTTGTTGCTGATTTCACCTCTTCTCCTCTTCCTCTTTACATGAGAGAGTCGCAGAGCTTATCCTAGAACTTCCTCTTACTTATATCCACTTTAAGTTCCTCGGTGGTATTCTCAGTTACGTAGTTTTAAGCAACACATGCAAGCTGAAGAGCCCAATTTTATGCTTTCTGCCCCAAACCTCACCATTCATCTCAGGGCACTGATATTTGAGTCCCTATTCAACTGCTCCTCTTGTGTGTTTAATGGATTAGTCACACTTGACATATCCAATCCAAACACAGTCTCCTAATCACAACTACCTCATGTACAGTCTTTTCCATCTTAGTGAATGGAAACAGATTTTATCTGTTTTCAGATACTCAAGGTACAGCACATGCTTCATCCATGACTCCTCTCCTTTCTCATGCCACATTCTCACATTAGAGTCTTGTTAACACTGACTTCAAAGTATTCCAGAGTCCAATCTCTTATCACCATTGCCATGCTTTACCTTAGTCCAGACCACCCCATATCTTGCCTGTAGGATTTTGCGTTTCCCTTTTTTTGCTCATAATTCTTGAATTTCATCTATCTGCCAAGTTGAGACTAGTAAAGTATAATCAGAGCATCTTACTCATGTGATCTTGCTTCTTGATAAAGAAGGGACAGCCTTACTTAACAAAAACCTGGGTGATTTGAGCCCTCTTCCAACATGCTTTGTAATATAGCATTGGTCAATATTTTCTTCATTATCTACTCCAAACCTCCAACCAAGGAGTCTTTACAGACACATTATCACCATGAAAATTCAAAACCAAAAATATGTTATCTCTCTCTTTTTGTGCTATGTGTGTATCTGTGCTTTTTACATAGAATGAGCAAGATTTTTTTACTACCAACATCACAGGAATTCAATTATAAGAAATATTATTAAAAAACATAGACCAACAAATGGGACAACCTGAAATGGATAAATTCCTTGAAACATGAACTACCAAACCCAAAACAGGAAGAAATAAGTAAGAACCATATGATCCTTTCAACAGATGCAGAAAAAGCATTTGACCTTGTGCAACATCAATTCACAATTTATAAAAACCAAAGAACAAAGAACAAAAAACCTCAGTAATGTAGGGATACAGGAACATAATTAAAAGTAATAAAGACCACATATGAACCATGCACAGCTAATATCATCCTCAATAGAGAAAAATCGAGAACTTTTCCTCTATATTGAGGAAGAAGACAGGGATGTCCACTGTGACCATTGTTATTTAACATAGTACTGGTGGTCCTGGCCTCAACAGTCAGACAACATAAAGAAAGGAAAGGCATCCAAATCAGCAGGGAAGAAGTCAAACTTTCACTATTTGCAGATGACATGATACTGTATAGAGAAAACCGAAAAGACTGTATGAAAAAATTACTACAACTGATCCAGGACTTCAGTAAAGTCACAGAGTATAAAATCAAATGTACAGAAATCTGTTGCATTTCTGTAGTGCAGTAATAAAGCAGCAGAAAGAGAAATCAAGGAATCGACCCCATTTACCACTGCACCAAAATCATGAGCTACCTAATAAAATTCACAAAAGAAGTAAAAGATCTGTGCTCTGAGTACTATAAAACAGTAATGAAAGAACTTGAGGTGGACACAAAGAAAGTATGTAATGCCAAGACTACACAACCCGTGTGAAAATAGAGCTTACATACTATTAAAAGACCTGAATTTTCAGATCTCAGCATTTGTGACTGAGAAAAAAGCAAGCTAACAGCATGGGTGGTCAAGCCTCTGACCACAGAATCTTGTGGAACATAAACATTTCTCAGAGTCATGTCGCAATTAACTGACACACCACAAGCTGAAAGTCTCGGACATTCTGG
The DNA here is from genome assembly GCF_030435805.1 of Mustela lutreola. NCBI lineage: Eukaryota > Metazoa > Chordata > Mammalia > Carnivora > Mustelidae > Mustela > Mustela lutreola. The sequence continues at coordinate 97,242,437 of NC_081297.1, forward strand.
AGGTGTGTGATGAGATAGTGTCTTCAAAACAGCCCAAGTGTAAGGATTTCCTGTTCAAATTTTAAGTCACACATTGATAAAGAATCTACCTTTTCTACTACTGCTTCACTTTGAAAACTTTGAGAGCTGGCGGTCTGGGAAGACCACAGATACTATCTGTTTACAAGAGTAACCTGGTCTCCCACTGCAAGATGCATGACTTTCTGCCCAATAGAAGGTATGTGTCACTCCTCCACTGTCTCTCTCCTAGCCACCTCATTTAGTGTGAGATTACAAATGCTGGGTGGGATACACCTGAGGTACAACTAATACACAGTGAAATCACAGAGGACACTGATTATCCCTATTCTAACAATTCTGGGTCACAAACAGGAGTAAATATGAAATATGTCAGAGAATTTCTTGAAGTATTCAAATTCTTGCCCGTGGAGAAGTAATCATGTATATACACACACATATAATAAAGGTTTATAAATCAATATAATTTCAAGTGAAATCTTATAAGCATCATGCATGACAAGGTACAGTTAATTTGGATCTGACATCATATAATTACACATATTTTTGATATTTAACCTAGCCCAGGCTTTAAAAATAGTTTTTAAAATACAATCTTGCAAGCATGAAGACTAACTATAATTCCTCATATACTTTCTTAGTTAAATAAAACCAGTTTAATTTTTCATATCAGGATGAGGAAACTTCCATAATATGGTAATTTAAACTTACCTATAAACAATGATACGATTTCTAAAACATTTGAACAAAACTTTTCAAAGTTTTACTGCATTGATGAAACAAACACTCCCATGAATCATGTTGCATGGTCTAACTGATATGAGTCAGAAACAGTAATATGGTATGGTGCTAAAAATATAATTAAAACAAGACTTAAAAAATCTGATTAATCTAGGTGTTTTACATGCATCACAGCTTACATATTTTTATTCCCATTATAGATTAGTAAACTAGATAGCTGGACATGAAATAACATTTAAAAGATCACACACTGTAACTTTGAGAGCCAGAAGTGATTCTAGAGTTCACGGACTACGGAGTCAATTGTGTGAATTATTAAATTTAAATTAAATATTAAAATTATATTAAATATTAAAAGTTAAATTAAATACTAAATTTGATTTATTACAATTGATTACACAATAAAGTTACCTTCACTGCCTTTGACAACCATAGATTGTTTCTGAGTTCACAACAACACTATTCTTCCATAACTGATCTCTACTTTTATTTATCATTTTACAGTTTCATATGTTGGCCATTATCAGTTTCCATTTTCTGGTGTCAAATAAGGAGTTTAAGAAATCTTTTCTGTCGTTTTGTTTTGTTTTCAGTATTGTTTATGTTTTGGATAAGTTTAGCATATCATGTAGCATTTTTCACCAGATACAATATTTCTTCAAAATTTAATGATTTCCAGAATTCCACAATTATTCAAAATAAAAATTCATTTGATAATACCTCAATGCTTTTATTAAGTATATATAAGTCACCAAATAAAAGTAATTTACTTCAGGAATTTCTTGAATACACTAACACTATTATTCCCCCAACTTTAGAACATTCAATCTTTAACCATCCATGGATTTTAAAACTTATCATAGAAAATTAGTCTCATTGTTTCCTAATAACATCATTTTAGTTTTGACCCAGCTATTCTAGCAGTGTTAAAATGTGTTATGGAATCTGACTTTAGGTTAATAAGGGCGTCATTTGTTACAAGTTTCTTTATTCCTCACTAATTTATTGCTTTTCATTGCTACACAATAATATTGCATCAAACATAGAATATCATTTTAAAAATCACTTATTATCTGATGAAACCCTTATTTCAAGCTCTGAGGAAATCGGAACCAGAGTTTTACATCATTCAACTACAAAGGAGTGTTACCACTTACCTCGCACTCCACCTGGTGTGACTCCAGCAGGGCTCTTGTCATTACCTACACTGTTTGTCAACTACATCAGTCCAGTTTCCATACAGCACAGGCCCTGAGATCTCTCAGCTGCTGAAATGAATAACCAGAGAGAAAACCTCTCAGAACCAAATCTGGTTAAGAATGCAAGAAGACAACAGTCCAAAGGTAAGGGCACTAAAATCTCTAATTCAGTAACTGAGCAAGGAATCGTCTGTGCAGAATTAAATCTTCAAAATAAGATCTGCAAGGGAATGACAAGAACTCCCACTGCAAAAATAAAGCACACAGTAAGGCACAACTGTTCTAGGATGTGAACTTGGGGTGCAGATGTGTGGGGAAGAGTAGGGAATGATTTCATGTATTTTTCATTTGTGAGGATCAGAACTTGAAGCTGGAATAAGGTAATCTTATTTTTGAGATCTGAGGAATAATTTACTCCAGCATTGTTGTAAATCACAGTCCTTGACGAACAACTCACGGAGCATTATGCTTACTAACAGTTAAATGGTATATTGTGAGGAAGATTACAATGGTAGATATGGGTTTGTGGTCCATGTTTATACCTATGATTCCCTTTGCATCTTTGGTTCTCTTGTATGTAAACTGTCTAAACTTTAGTCTTTATCCACCTATCCTTTCTCACTGTTTCATTTCTCTCCCCACATACCTGCCATTATCTCTAGAGAAGATCGTTGCTGGGAGTTTGGGAATCATCTCCTTTGTCTTGATGTACATTGTAGCAAGAATGATAACTTCTCTTACCTGTGAGTAAACCTTTGAATGATTGTAACTTCTCTTCCCTGTGAGTAAACTTTTGAATGATTCAAGAATGCACTTTTTGTTTGAATGATCATCAGTGCCTCTAAACATTTCAAGTACCATTAATGGAACTTTCTTTTTCATGTATGCATTTAGACTAAGTGTGAAGCACTTATTCTGAATTTCTCAAAAGTATAAATAACAATGGTTGTAGAAAAAAATACATATGTAATTGAGAAACATGGGTTAATTCTTGAGATTGGTTAAACCAAATACTGTAAGTGCTGAGTTTTGGTTCTTTAAGCCTTTTAATTATTTTCTCCAACAAGTTCATTACTTTATTAATTACTTACTGTAAAATCAAAATTATTACAGACTTTTCTAATTCTAAACAATACACCAAAATTCAAATTAAGAAACTCAAATCATTGTGCTTTATTTAGTTTAATATTAAGTTTGTATGAGGATTGCTTTAATTTTTCTAGTTACTGATGGACCGGAGCAGAACAAAATATCTCTTGAAACAAGGATCCAGAAAGGTACATCATCATTTTCAAAATTCCGATATTAGTACAGTTTTTATTTTATCTCTATCATAGGTTAGACAAATATGATAATAGAATTTTTCTTTATGTTATCAGTCACCATACAGCACATCATTAGTTTTTTTTTTAATTTTTAATTTTTTATATTTTATATATGGACATTGGGGAGGGTATGTGCTTTGGTGAGTGCTGTGAAGTGTGTAAACCTGGTGATTCACAGACCTGTACCCCTGGGGATAAAAATATATGTTTATAAAAAATAAAAAATACATCATTAGTTTTTGATGTAGTGTTCCATGACTAATTGTTTGCATATAACACCCATGCTCCATGCAATCCGTGTCCTCCTTAATACCCATCCCTGGGCTAACGCATCCCCCCAACTCTCCTCCCCTCTAAATCCTTAGTTTGTTTCCCAGAGTCCATTGTCTGTCATGGTCCATCTCCTTCTCTGATTTGCCCCCCTTCATTTTTCTCTTCCTTCTCCTAATGTCCTCCGTGCTATTTCTTATGTTCCACAAATAAGTGAAACCATATGATAATTGACATTATCTGCTTGACTTGTTTCCCTTAGCACAATCTCCTCCAATTCCATCAATGTTGATGCAAAAGTTGGGTATTTGTCCTTTCTGATGTCTGAGTAATATTCAACCATATACATATTACATCATGTATATGGATCATATCTTCTTTATCCATTTGTCTGCTGAAGGTCATCTCAGCTCTTTCCACAGTTTTGCTATTGTGGATATTGCTGCTATGATAGATGTTCTTGGGGAAAATAAATTAGAAAATCATGTAATAAACTTTTAGAAATCATGGTTATAGGAGAATACTACTTCTTATGAAACAGTATAAAGAAATACTCATTTAAAATCACTATACCCATGGGATGTCTGTGTGGCTCAATCAGTTAAGTGTCTGCCTTCAGCTCTAGCCATAATCCCAGGGTCCAAGGATTGAGTCCTGCATCACTCCCTCCTCTGCTCCCCCTGCTTGTGCTCTGTATTTGTCTTTATATGACAAATAAATAAATAAAACCTTAAAAACTATTTCATAAAATCACCATACCCATAGTCATCAATTGTCTTGAATTTCCTCCTGCTATAAGATGCTGAGAGATGGGCGCCTGGGTGGCTCAGTGGGTTAAAGCCTCTGACTTTGGCTTGGGTCGTGATCCCGGGGTCTTGGGATCAAGCCTCACATTGGGCTCTCTGCTCAGCAGGAAGCCTGCTTCCTCCTCTCTCTCTGCTTACTTGTGATCTCTGTTTGTCAAATAAATAAATAAATCTTTTTTTAAAAAGATGCTGAGAGATAAGTCACTTTACAATGCCAAAAAAGTGATTTTGTTCAGTGACACAAAGGACATATAGAGATGGACATTTTTGTGTGTTTGCTTTATATGGGCACATAAATTAGGGTATGAAAGTATGACTCTTCTTTGAGTGTTTTTGTGTTTTGTTTCATTTTTATTTGCTTGTGAGGGTGCATGGATAAGTCATATACATGTGAAAGCATACGCGTTGTAAATTTTTAAAATTTGAAAGTTTTTGGATAATGCCTCATAACCTTTGTTCAGTGTATAGCTGTAGCCATTGTCCAAAAGAGTGGATGACACATTCCAACAATTGCTATTACATTAGCACTGAAAGAAAACCATGGAATGAGAGTATGTCAGCCTGTGCTTCTGAGAACTCTACCCTATTCTCCATAGAGGATGAAGAAGAATTGGTGAGATTTCAGATGCTTTCAGATTTTATTAAAAGTTTATCAATTAAATTATATTTTTAGAGTTCATTCATCTTTGTGTACATATTTCTAGTTTATTTGAAGTCTGTTACTATTCCATAGTTTGACTACTGTATTGTATTTATATTTTATGCCTTTATTGTACCTTTGACAATTATCAGTTCTTGTTTTTTTGTTTTTGTTTTTGTTTTTTGTTTTTTTTTCATGTTTTCCCTTTTTATTTTGGCTGCCAGGGAGGCAAGAAGATGGGATTGGGAGGGAGACAAACCATAAGTGACTCTTAATCTCACAAAACAAACTGAGGGTTGTTGGGGGGAGGGGGTTTGGGAGAAGGGGGTGGTATTATGGACATTGGGGAGGGTATGTGTTTTGGTGAGTGCTGTGAAGTGTATAAACCTGGTGATTCACAGACCTGTACCCCTGGGGATAAAAATATAAGTTCTTGTTTTTAATAGAAAATCCTCCTTCTATGAATGCTCTTTTACCTGAAATAACTTTACTATTTAATTTTACACACATCAAAGAAACTAAACATATGATTGTACAACTTGATCACAGAGTAGTTAGAACCACGTAATACAAATCAGGCATGAAATAGAAGTTTCAAGTCTTTATACAGTCCCACCCATTTTAACAATGTGAAATACCTTTGCTTGTTTTTGGACTTTATATCAATGGAATCATGCAGTGAGCATTTGTATGTGTGTCTCCTTTCACTCTCACATGATATTGTGGTCCATATATATTATCACATTTGTATATAGTTTGTGAATTTTCACCGCTGCTGTCTTAAATGAATATGTCCTTGAAAAACTATTCTCAGAAACTTAGTTCCTTTTTAGTATGTGGGAATTATAAATAATCACTTTATGAAAAGACATTTCTATGTCTTTTAAAAATATTTATTTATTTATTTATTTATTTATTTATCGAGAGAGACCATAGGGAGGAGCAGATGGAGAGGGAGAGCCAGAGAATCTCAAGCAAACTCTGTGCTAAGCACAGAGCCCAACTTGGGACTGGATCTCAGGATCCTGAGCTCATGACCTGAACTGAAAACAAGAGCCAGATGGGGACACGCAGGCACCCCAACCTTTATATGTCTTTCCCACAAACTGTATTTATGCTAATTTATTATACATAACCACATAGAATATAGTATATTATATTTATGGAATGTAACTATTGTACTTGTCATAATAAATAATAATGTATAATGTAACATTATGATTGTGTTTACATATAATTATAATACTGTTTCTTTTAACCATTAGTATAAAATTACATGGTCAATTTTATTTGTTTCTTTTAATATATTTAATTATCCCTATACTATTCTAGTATATTGTGTAAATACACATTGTACAGAATAATCTTGTTATCCAAAATTCAATGGTCTTAGAAAAAATAATACAATAAGTTCTGGTGCTTATGCAAATAGTATCTTTTTTTGGTCTGTGAATCATTTGGATATTCTCTGTGAGGATGAGAAGTGCTCGAGTGTGTCTCTTGTTCATTTCTTTTAGGTGGTGCTTTCTTTTCCTTTCTTAGACCTTGTCATATTTTAGCTATGAGAGTTTTAGGAGATGGACATAGCTGTGACTTGCATTTGTACTCCCCTGTTGGAGTCTTTTAATGATCAGAATTTCAATGTTATCATTGAAGAGAGAGATAAATTTATCATTTTGGATGTTAGTGATTATTTTGGACCTATTTCAGGAATATAATTTCCTATATTACTTCCAAGATTTACCTTTTTTCTTTATTTCTTTATTTTTTACTTTTAATTAGGGTTTATGATCCACTTGGAATTTATATTTTGTGATGCTGTGGGATGATGTTAGCAATGGCAGTTCAGAGTATTCACTGGCAGTTCAAAATATTCATTTTGTCATTCATACGATTATGACACTTGAAAATTCAACCAGCTATTGGCATGTATCCCATGAGCGTTCATTTGTATACACATTATACTACAGTAAAATTACCAAAAGAAAATACTATGAAAATGTGCAAATAGGCTTAAAGCTAGACATAAAATTGAAAACATCCTACCAAATACAACTTGTGATTTTTTTTTGCATTTATCTGATCATTAGGGATACTGAGCATCTTTCATAAGAATTTTCCCCATTTATTTTCTCGGACAAAATGTTTATTCACTTTTTTTGCCCATTCTTTAATTGCCTTATTTGGATATGTTGTTGTTACTAACCTGTAGGATTCCTTATATATTTTGGATATGAACCCCTTGTCTGATGTATGATTTGCAAGCGTTTTTCCCCATTCTGTCTTTTCATTTTGTTGATCATACCTTTTGGTGCACAAAAATGTTTTGATGTGCTACATTTGCCTACAGTGAATTTTTCCTTTGTGGTCTGTGATTTTGGTGGCAGACCCAAGAAATCATTGCCGAATATGATGTTTACTTTTCCCCATGTTCTCTTCAAGGAGAATTATAGTTTTACACTTATGATTAGGTCTTTTCTCCATTTTGAGTTAACTTTTGTATATGGTGTAAGTCTTTGCCTCCACCTTCATTCTTTTGCATAGGGATAATCAGTTTCCCGTCACCATTTATGAAAAATCCTGTCCTTTCCCTGTTGGCATCCTTATCAAAATGAAAATACATGGACTATGTGTCTGGATATATTTTGAAGTTTGGTTCCATAAAGGATATAGGACCTTGGGCTTTGTGTTCCTTTGTCTGGCTGATTTTATCCACTCCCATCTGAAATAGTGTGCAGGGTGCAGGGCAGATACAGATTCTGCGGTAGATGATGTGGTCTAAGGCTGTGGGAGGTGGAGGATATTATCACCCATTCCCTGATGTTCACACTGACTTAAGTCACCTCATAATCCACCCTGTTCCCTCAAGAGCATTTCTTTGTCTGTGTTTGCAAATGATTTTTGGTGGTATCATTATGATACCTTGAGATGTGGATTTGTATGTAATCATTCCATTAGTAGTTTCCTAGCCTGTGGTGTCCATGAATATTTTTTGATGATATTTAATAAGTATTTGCTCATCATGACTTAAGATTGTTGTTCTGCTTTTTTGTCAGTTTGTACTTAGACCTATGTTGGATTTCCTGAAGCTGTTTTGAAGATCTATGAACTCTATTAATTTTTCTCTTTTCTTCCCTCTCTCATCTTATAGGATGAATAACTTCTTTTACTCCTTCCTCAATTTCACCAACTTTTTCTTCTGCATATCACATAATCTATAGAGCTAATAAGTGAATTTTTCATTTCAAGTATGTATTCATAAACTCAGAATCCTCTGGGGTTTATTCATAGAGTTTTATTATTTTATTGATATTTCCTACTTACTATATTGCTGCCATCATATCTTCACTTAACTATTTGAACATTGTTTTCTTTATAATTTACATGTATTTATAAATATTACTTTAAAATACTTTTTTTCTAACAAATGTAACATCTTATCCCAGTAGAAATTTCTATTGGCCTATGCTTTCTCATAGCATGGAAGATATTTTCCAGTTTTTTGTGTGTATTAATTCCCTTTAAAGATATTTTTATTTTGTTTTAGAGACAATGCAAGAGAGAGATAAAGAGACAGTGCAAGTGGGTGGAGGAACAGAGGGAGAGGGACAGAGAGAAACCCAAGCAGACTCCACATTCAGCATGGAACTTGATGTGGGGATTGATCCCAGGAGCCTGAGATCACAATGAAGCCTAAGCCTGAGAGCCTGAGCCAAAATGAAGAGTTGGTTGCTTAACCGAATAAGCCACACAGCTGCCCCATTTCTTAATTTTTTGGAAGACATTTTTGATAATACACCTTAGTGAACATTCATTCTATTTCATTTTTCATAGATTTATTATTTTCTTGTATGTTGAATAAACTTTACTGCAGAATTTTCTCTAAAGTTGATCTCCTGATATTTTTGTTTAGTTTTTTCCAAATTCATATTGTTTATTTTTATTTTTTAGCCTATCTTCCTGGGATGATCCTTGTGAATTTTAAGCTTAGGTGTCAACCATCATTTTTTTTAAAGTCTGTATCCAGGGATGCCTGGGTGGTTCAGTTGGTTAAGCTGCGGCCTTCAGCTCATGTCATGATCCCAGGGTTCTGAATCGAGTCCCACATTGGGCTCCTTGCTCAGGGGGGAGCCTGCTTCTCTCTCTGCCTCTGCCTGCCTCTCTGCTTGCTTGTGCGCTTTCTCTCTCTCTCTCTCTCTGACCAATAAATAAATAAAATCTTTAAAAATATATATTAAAGTCTGTATTCAAATATGACAAGACAGTAGGGCTTCCACCCTCTTTCAGGTGATGTGTGTATGTGTGTGTGTATGTGTACACACACATATACACGTGCACACATGAGTGTAGAAAGGGAGTCCTCATACCTTTATAGCAGTTCTCAAGTCTTCTTCATCTTTACTTCCTACTAGGATCATTTTGGTCTCCTCTCCCCATGCACATATTTTCTATCAGCCAAGAGTGTATAGAGAGCTCATGTCATCTCTTCAGTCACACTTTCCTTTATCAGACCTTCCCATTATATTTCTGGGGGTGTCACAGTGCTGGACACAAAACCACAACATCAGACTAGTAAAAGGATATGTTTTTCTCATTCATTACCAAGCAAAATAATCACGTTGAACTGAAAAGTCAGTGGGCTCTCTCACTGTCTTCCCCACTGCTAACCCCTGTGGCACCAACACTATTGCTCTCTGCAGCTTCTCCAAACTATAAAAACGACCACTCGTCTTGATCACTGAGCTGGGGTGGGCTGGTGGGGAGCCACAAAGCAATCCCAGACAATAACAATCCTAAGCAACAAATATGATGCTTCTTACTTGAATCTCTAGGATTTTTTCCCACTGTAAATATTTCATGAATTATCAATTTTCAGAACCCTGAAATTGTTATCTTTGTAATTTTGTTGTCTTCCCTTACACCTACTTATAAGGTAGTTTTGTAACATGTCTACTGTGTAACATTAAAATTTGAAAGATTCTATAAGGCAAGAATTAACTTTGTTACTACAAAATTCAAATGAATATGAGTTTCTGTTTGACATCTAATAAAATTTGTTTTCTCACAGCATTTGTTAGGCCTCTTCATTTCTTCTTCATGGCTTGGAGTCTCCCAGAAAAGCAATAATAATCCATCTGTGTGGCCAAAACACTCAACTTTCTCTTCCAAAGCGTAAGTTTCTTAAGAACTTTTGTATTTTGTACCTTAAAAGAATTAATCTTACAATAAAAAACAGCAATATGTGAACAATTATATAAACACAAGTGTTGAAGTGTTTTCATAGTAAATTATATGGGAAATATTCTGATTGAGGTATACAACTATTAATTGAAATAAATTGTTAATTCATCAAAATATTGTGGTATATAAGGTATATATTGGTAAGATTAATGAGGTATAATTCTCATATTTCAGGTTGGCAGTATCATCAGAGAGTGACCGGGTTTGTCCATATTTCAATTTTGGACTGGAGAAAGTTTTTTCTGCATCTTGTTTAGAAATTAAAACATATGCTTGTAAGCACCAGGCATTTTAGTTATCTAATTTTGGTGTAATGTTATCTCACCATATATAAAGAACATGTTTCTCATTTCTCCAAAAGCCATGCAATTATTGTCTCAGAATCTTTTTCAAATATGATTTTTAGAGAAGTTTTATGTTCACAACAAAATTAAGAGCATGTTACAGAGTTTTCTTCTATTGCCCCTGTCCACACACCTGCCTCTCCCCCATTATCAACATCCCTCACTAGAATGGTTCTTTTATGACCAAAAATGAATCTACAACAATGTGTCATAATCATCCAAAATTTAGTTTATACATGAGGTTTCACCCTTGGTGTTGTTGAACTGTTTTTCAAGATTTATTTATATTAAAGTGAAAAAATATATATACTAAGGTACATATTATACATTTATTAATCTTTTGCTATTCACTAAAATAATTATATATATAAATTGAAAATCATAATATTATTGTGAAGTTCCCAATATATTGAGTAATTGTGCTCATATTTCCTCACCTTTATAAGGGCTGCAAATTCGAGTTAAACAACCCAAGATGGCAAGGTAATCAGTCAGAATTGAGTCAGGAGACAGAAACCAGAGGAAGTTTGATGTAAACAATTAGTTTCTATTTGTAAGGGAAAGTTTACTAAGAGGAAAGGCTACTAATATAAAGAAAATAGTAATACCTTAGGGTTAAAGGAGAGTACCGAAAGGAGGGATTTCTGAGAAAGCTAGGTCTACTCCATGAGGATGAGATTTAGATGTTATTGAAGACAATGTGGCTATACATGGCTTCATGACAGGTATGCCTATGGTATTGGCTTGGGACAGAGCAGCTCCATAACCCACACACTGAAACTGGTGAGCATGGATCTCAGACTGTGACTGACAGGCAGGAGGAATTCCCTGTCAGAGTCTTAGAAGTCCCTTCCCAAAGGATAGGAAACTGACTGGGACTAGCTACAAAAACCTGCTAGAGTCTGTTCAAATACATAGGACTTCCTGCATACATGCAGTCGGCAACCAAGCCATAGCCAAACACCTTGAAAAGACCATGAAACCAGGAAGAAGAGCCTCTTCTTTTCTCTCTCTCTCTCTTTTTTTTTTCTTATGTTCAATTCAAGTCCCACATCGGGCTCCTTGCTTGGCAGGGAGCCTGCTTCGGCCTCGGCCTCTGCATGCTGCTCTGTCTGCCCGTGCTTGCGCTCTCTCTCTCTCTCTAACAAATAAATAAAATCTTTTTAAAAAAAATAAATATTTATTGGGGCACCTGTGTGGCTCAGTGGGTTAAGCCTTTGCCTTCAGCCCAGGTCGTGATCTCGGGGTCCTGGGATCGAGTCCCACATTGGAGCCTCTGCTTAGCAGGGAGCCTGTTCCTCCTCTCTCTGCCTGCCTCTCTGCCTGCTTGTGATCTCTCTCTGTCAAATAAATAAATAAAATCTCTAAAAAAATAAAAAATAAAAACAAGTATTTATTTCTCATTCATTAGTTTGTGATTTGGCTGAGTTTTAGTTGATCAAGGCTAGATATGTAAGAACTTGACTCTAGACTACAGATTCAGCTCACATCTTTTTTTTTTTTTTTAATTCTTAGAGGAGTGGGCTAGCTGGTATATGACCTTTTATAGCAGAGATCAGCATCAAAGAGAAACTTCATCTTAATACCTGGACTCTGAACTCATTAGCTATCACATCCTATTCATAATATATTGTGAAAGCAAGCCACATGGCCAAACTTACCATTGATTGTCTGGATCATATGTCTTCTCAAGGTGGTCAGATTGAAGAAATGAAGGTTCACTGAAAAACAACCTAATCTATCATAAAAGCCCTGGGAATATTTTTTTTCTCATTATATGTCATGAGATATGTTAGTTGGCTAAAGAAAAATATTGGGAAATAGATGAAAAAAATTAGTAGTGTCTTAATTTCTCATCCAGTTTTTTGTGTTCTCTGTGCCAAAAATTCATGCTAAATAATTTTGCATAGTGATAAGCATCATCATACAGATGTTTTCATTGAAGTTCTTGATCAATTTACAAATGGGAATTAGCAGTACAGTATAAAGTTTAAGGACATTGGCAATGAAACCAGGTCATTTCAATGTATTTTCTATATGTACTATCTTAGCCCCATGCCTCAGCTGCATAACTGCTCTGGTTCAGTTTCTTATGCTGGAAAATATGATAGAAATAGATTCTTATTCACAGACTTACTTGAAGATTATTTAAAAAGTACCTCTGTTGACATATAAGTATTCACTAGATCTCAGTTGTTTTGACTTAAGAACTTGATGCTTCCATGCCATCACCTATGACATCATGACCATAATTGTAGCCACCTCATACGGCTGATCTGAGGAATCAATACTATAAGGCCCAAAGTTCCTTAAAATAAATCTTAACCACCAGCATTTCTTGCTAAATATGATCTCTTCATATTTTACTTTTCCAAATATTCAATAAAAGCTGTTTTCCAAGAAAATCCATGTTCTGTAATTATTTTCTTCCTTTTACCCAATGAAATAGCCAGTCATCTGACTTAAACTCTTCAATCATCAAAGATGTTTGCATTTTAAGTGTTTTGAGAAATTTAATACACCTCATTTATGGACACTAAAGTAATTTTTTTCTGCAGATATATTTCCTTTTTTGAAATCAAGTCACAATCCCTGTTCTTTCTTTTATTGGTAAAGAACCCTAGTCTTCTCATCCAGTGTGTTATATGGATATATGTAAATGTTGTCTGTTTTGGAATTGAAGAAATTTAAAGGGGATTGTCAAGGTTTGACAAGATAACCTGTTTGGTTCCAAGATTTGGGGAACCACCATGAGCCTAGGGGAAGAAGATACTGAAATGCCTCTTCTTTCCAATGTTGGAGAATCCCATCCACATATAATGCATCTCTTACCACTGAGAATGGTGAAAATAAGAGAGAAGTTGCTTAATACATTTTCATGTGGAACACTCCCAATTTTCTCCCAAAGTATTTTACATATCTAAACATGTTCATTTAAAAAAGTGTCAAATTCTTACATGTACCCATAAAATATCATTGGAATTATTTGGTAGAGTAAGCTTGGGTTTAGGGACCCACAAAAAACACTGGAGATATAAAAATATGGAACAATATTAGGAGGTAGTTAATCAAGAGTGAATTCAGAGTAGAAAGAGCCATGCAGAAATCAGGGATATAAAGATCACAATAGCATTTTTTTTCTCTGTGTTTATCTTTCTGAGACTATACATTATGTATTGAACATAATAGACTTGTTATTTTGGATTCTAGAGTTAAAAGGTACTCATTTAAGTATAAATTCAGAGGAAGATGGTGCCCTTTTAAAATGCACTGTTGTTGGAGCAGATCTGAAAGTATACTCTCTGCAGGTAGCCAGTCCAAGTAGGAGGCAGAAAGGACTGAGTTTTATCTGTCTAACCTCATGTACCAAATTTGGGAATCTGCAAATTCTGTTTCCTGGTAATTGAATATAAAGTTGGGGAGGACATCAGAGATTAACACTAAAAAGTTGCTCTGCCCTATGTTTTATGAGGCTCATCCCTTAATTACAACCATTGTTCCCCCTAAGGAACATATAACAATTTAGCCTGTATACCCCCAAATGGTCTGGATTTGATAAGAACAATAATGCACTTTGAGAGGGGAATAAAAATAATTTTTACAAGACATTAATGTGATAACATTAAAAGTTGTGACACATGTATAATTAAGATCTTACAAGGAGAGGGAAATGCTTGGCAGAAAATTATTTGAACAAATAATGTTGGAAACTATTTCAAGCTTGTTAAAAAGGAAGTTAAATTCAAGAATTCCACCCAAATCCCAACAACATAAATATAAACTAAGTCACAAGTGGGTACATTGTAGTCATGCTTCTGAAAGAGGCAAAAAGAGAATCTTGAGAGCAATGAGAAAATAACACTTCATATGCCAAAAAAGTCATTATAAGTAGTAAAATTTACAAGATAATAGATCATTCTCATTGAGGAGGAGAAACTGCAGACTCAGAACTTGATGTCATTGATAGTTTTCCAGAATGAAGGTACATGATGAGGCCATGTTCAACGACTTGGAGCTAACATCACCATTGATCTGCAGTGTAATAAAAAGAGCAAAAAGAAGGGAATTCTCCAGGTTTCAGTGTGGTAGTAACAGATAGAAAACTGGGTATTTGTGAAGGTGAGAAGAGAATGAAAAGTTATAAATATCGGGGTAAATATGAAAGACTATCTGTTATATTCTTTGAAGTATGCAAGGCTATTCAAAGCAAAGTTCTCAACAATATCCCTTCCAGGGTTTATAATGTATGCATGATATAATACATACAATAACTAGACCATTATTATTGGAGAATGTGATCAATATTTTTTAAGTGGCATTTTTTTAAAGATTTTATTTATTTATTTGACAGACAGAGATCACAAGTAGGCAGAGAGGCAGGCAGAGAGAGAGGAGGAAGCAGGCTCCCCACTGAGCAGAGAGCCCGATGCGGGGCTCGAACCCAGGACCCTGGAATCATGACCTGAGCTGAAGGCAGAGGCCTTAACCCACTGAGCCACCCAGGCGACCCAATATTTTTTAAGTGTTATTCACTCTGATGCCATCTGAGCTTCTGAGTAAAATGTTTCTGTAGGAAGATTTATATCATGAACTCAATTTCTTTAATACCTGGTAGGTTTGCCCAGGTTGCTTTTTGTTGTACTCCACTTTGGTAATTTTCAGTTTCTAGGAATTTTCTATTTCTTAGAGACATTATTTCTAGATTTTTAGAAAGTTAAAGATTCTGTGCCCAACTCAGTGTCTTAGAGATTATGGTGAAAGGGAATATCCTTAGGAATGATACATAAACTTTCTCTCTTCCTTTGATAAGAGGTGAAAACTGTAGAGAATTCTGAGGTCAGTACTAAGATGGTAGAGTAGGAGGATCCTGAGCTGACCTCCTTCTAGGCACATAGCTGATTTATACTAATATGGAGAATGACCTAAAGACTAGAAGAACAGCTCTATCCAATGAAAGATATGAAGAAAAAGTCACATCAAGAAAGGTAAAAAGGACAAGACATGGCCTAATGTGACCCATAATTCCAGTGTGGTGACCCACAACTAATAGAGAATTCACAGGCACTACGGTCTTCTGTGAAAAGTGAGGGGATCAAGCTCAACACTGGGCATCTCCTTACCCTGACAATCTGCATGGGAATGATGAGCCCCCCATCATATCTGGCTTTGAAATTTATCTGGGTTTACCCCCAGGACCATCTAAAATCAATGGGATTTAACCCTGGGAGAACTTAAGGGTTATGGGAAAGGAAGACTCTGCCCTTATTAGGCCCATGATGAACTCACTATCACTGAGACCTAGCACAGAGGCAGCAGTTTGAAAAGTGCTTGGCCCATATGGGAAGATTAATTGACTAATATTTGGGTGTATCCCAGAGTGACAGGGTCTATAGAAACTTTCTCTGGAACTGGAAGAGCTGGAAGGCACCATTATTCTTACCCACCTTTTGCCTAGCTGCTCTGATGCTTTGTATTCCAGGTCTGACAGTCTCCATCTACCTTTCTAGCACTGTTTACCCCATCCAGGCTTTCCTGCAGCAGACCCACATGCCCAGTGTGCATTGCTGTGGCAGATACCCCTCAATTGGACTCCTAACATGCCACACTCTGAGGAATGGGACTAGTGACACCACAAAAAATAATCTGCCTCACCATGCCTAGACGAAAGCCTTGGACCAAGACAAAGCCACTGCCAAAGTGCCTCCCACACCTCCACACTTGCTAGACAGGCTTGATTGGTCTGGCTTACCTGCAAAGTGGCTTCTGCACTACTAAACCCAGGGGATCAATACCGTCTAAACTGTTCCCATCCTGCCATTCTCAGTAGATGGCTTCACTATGATTAGAGACCCTCCAGAGCAACTCTTCTGGAGGTTGCCCTTGGGCACCGTATGCCTTACATCCATTGATGTAAGTAAGGTGTTGAAGTTCCCTACTATTATTGTATTCCTGTCAAATTATCCCTTTTCCCTGTTAATATTTCTTTTATACGTTTAAGTGTCCCTCTGTTGAGTGCATAGAAATTTTTATATATAGGATATTTGTGGTATCCTTTTGTTGGATTGATCCTTTCATCATTATGGATGTTCTTTTTTGTTTCTTGTTACAATCTCTGTTTTAAAGTCTATTTTTGCTGATGTAAGAATTGCTACCATAGCTTTCTTTTTATTTTCATGTACATGGAATATCATATTTCATCTTTTCACTGTCAGACTGTATGTCTCTGGGATGAAGTGAGTCTTAACCAGCATATAGATGAGTCTTGTATTTTTTTTTTTTCTTCTTTATCCATTCAGTCACCATTTATTCCTTTTACTGGAGCACTTATTCCATTTATATTCTTACTTCTGTTTATGGCCTTTTCTTTTTCACTTCCATCAAGACAGATTATCAACAAAGAAACAGTGGTATGTTGGACCAGGTGAATTTAATAGATATGGAAATTTGCACCTAAAAATAGAAAAATATACATTCCTTTTTAATTGCATATGGAATATTTTCCAGAATAAATTACATGGAAGGCCACAGAACAAGTCTTATTAAATTTAAAAAGATTAAAATCATATCATGATTTTCTTTTCTGACCACAATTGTATAGGCATCCACCTAGAAATCAATTACAAGAAAAAAAACTCACTAAAAAACAAATATGTGGGGGGTGCCTGGGTGGCTCGGTGGGTTAAAGCCTCTGCTTTCGGCTCAGGTCATGATCTCAGGATTCTGGGATTGAGCCTTTCTGCTCAGCAGGGAGCCTGCTTCCCCCCACCCCCCTCAGCCCCTCTGCCTGCCTCTCTGCCTACTTGTCATCTCTGTCAAATAAATAAATAAATAAATATCTTCATTAAAAAAAAAAAAAAAAAAGCATTCGGGGGCTAAACTGCATGCTACTAAACAATGAATGGTTCAATGAAGATATCAATGAGAAAATCTAAAATCCCTGGAGAACAATGAAAAGGATGTCCAAATATTTCAAAATCTATGGGACACAGCAAAATTATTTTGAAGAGGGAAGTTTATAGAGATAAAAGCCTGCCTCCATAAACAAGAAATATCTCAAATAAACATTTACTCTATACCTAAAAGCAGTAGAAAAAGAAAAAAAAAAACAAATATCAAACCCAAATATATTGGAAGGAAGAAATAATAAAGATGAGAGTGGAAATAATTAGAAATGAGAGTATAAAAATAATAGAAAAAAATAAATGAAACCAAATGTTTCTTCCTTGACAAAATATAGAAAATTGATAAAACCTTAACCAGAATTGTCAGGAAAAAAAGGGTGGGGGTCCAAATAAAGACACTCAGAAATTAATAAGAGTAGTTACAAGACACATCTCAGAAATACAGAAGATCATAGGATACCTACTGCCAACAAACTGGACAACCTATAAGAAATGGACCAGTTCAGGGTGCCTGGGTGGCTCAGTGGGTTAAGTCTCTGCCTTTGGCTCAGGTTATGGTCTCAGGGTCCTAGGATCGAGCCCTGTATTGGGCTCTCTGCTCAGCAGGGAGCCTGCTTCCCCTTCTCTCTCTACCTGCCTCTCTGCCTACTTGTGATCTCTGTCAAATAAAAAAAAATCATTTTAAAAAAAGAAATAGACCAATTCCTAGAAATATAAAACTTTTCAAGATTGACAGGAATAAACAAAAAATCTAAACAGATTAATTAATAGTGAAGAAACTGAATCAGTAATCAAAACACTCCCAACAAACACATATCCAGGATCAGAAGGCTTCACAGGTGAATTCTAAAAAATGTTAAATGAAATTTTATACCTATTGTTCTCAAATTAAAACCACAATTGAAAACAAAGGGAAGCTTCCAAATTCATTCTGTGTAGACAGCATTATCCTGATACCAAAACTAAAAAGGGACACAATACACACAAACACAAATATACCCCCCCCACACACACATACAAATAATATTACAGGCCAGCATTCCTGATGAACATGTAAAAATCCTCACCAAGGTATTAGCAAAATGAATCCCACAGTATAATAAAAGTATCATATACCATGATAACATGGGATTTATTCCATATATGCAGGGCTGTTTCAGTATATGTAGATCAATCAACTTGACATTAAATACATTAAATAATTGAAAGTAATCATATGTTAATCTCAATACATGCAGCAAAAACACTGACAAAGTAAAGATACATTTATGAGACGAACTCCCATTGGTGTGTAGAAAGGGAATGTACCTCCGCATAATATAGGTCACAAACTACAAGCCCACAACTAACATCATTCTCAATAGAGAAAAGCTAAAACATTTTCTTTTATGATCAGCATGAAGACAAGGATGTCCACTCCTATTGCTATTATTCAACACAGTACTGGAGATTCTAGCCACAGTAATCTGAAAAAAAAAAAAAAAAAGACATCCAAATTGATAAGGAAAATGTAAAACTGTCATTATTTGCAGATGACATGATTTTCTAGAGAGAAAAACCCAGACTCCACCAAAAAATACTATTATGAGAACTAATAAATGAAAATTTAATGAAGTTGCAGGATACAAAATTAATATTCAGAAATCCACTGCATTTCTGTACACTAGTAGAAAACTATGAGAAAGTGAAATTAAGAAAGTAATCCCAGGA
The DNA here is from genome assembly GCF_030435805.1 of Mustela lutreola. NCBI lineage: Eukaryota > Metazoa > Chordata > Mammalia > Carnivora > Mustelidae > Mustela > Mustela lutreola. The sequence continues at coordinate 97,261,633 of NC_081297.1, forward strand.
AAGCCTGGGTGGCTCAGTCGCTTAAGAGTCTGCTTTGGGGTCAGGTCAGAATCCTAGGATCCTGGGATCAAGCCCTGCTAAACAGGGAGCCTCTTCTCCCTTTTTCTCTTCCCCTACCCCCATGTGTGCTCTCTCTTGCTATCTCTGTTTCTCAAATAAATACATAAAATCTTAAAAAAAAAAAAAAAAAAGAAAACAACTTCATCTATAATTGCATTTATAAAAATAAATTACTTAACAATAAATGTAACCAAGGGGGTGCAAGTCCTATACTTTAAAAACTATAAGACATTGATAAAAGAAACTCAAAAATGACAAAAATCAGTAAATGGAAGATATACCATACTTATCAACTGAAGAATTAATATTGTGAAAATATCCACATTATACAAAATGACCAATGGCTTAAATGTAACCCTTATGAAAATACTTTTTTATACCATACACAAAAATAAACCTAAAATAAATTAAAGAATTAGATATAAGGCCCAAGACCATAAGTATGTTAAAGGCAGGATAGGCAACAAACTCTTGGTCTTTATTCTTTTGGGTGTGTCCTCTCAGAGAAGGACAACAAAATAAAAAATAAACAATACATAAAACTACAAAGCTTTTACACAGCCAAGAAAACCATCAACAAAAGAAAAAGACAGCCATCTGAATAGACAATATTTGCAAATGATATACTCAACAAGGAGTTAATATCCAATGTATATAAAGAACTCCTACATCTCAACACCAAAAGAACACAAACAAGAGATTAAAAAATGGGCCAAGGACCTGAATAGATACCCTTTCAAAGAAGATATACAGGGACACCTGGGTGGCTCAGTTGGTTAAGGGACTGTCTTCAGCTCAGGTCATAATCCCAAAGTGTTGAGATCAAGTCCCGCATCAGGCTCCCAGCTCCATGGGGAGTCTGCTTCTCCCTCTGACCTTCCCTCTCATGCTCTCTCTCACTCTTTCTCTTTCAAATTAATAAATAAAATCTTTAAAAAAAAAGAAGAAGAAGATATACAGAAGGCCAACAGACACATGAAAAGATGCTCAACATCACGAAAATCAAAGCCACAATGAGGCATCACCTCACACATGTCAGAATTAAAAACAAAAACAAAAAACAAAACAAAACAAACAAATAAACAAACAAAACAACAAGAAATAACAAACATAGGTGAGGATGTGGAGAAAAGGGTACCTTTGTGTACTGTTGGTGGGGAATTTACATTGGTGTAATCACAGTGTATAAGAGTATGGAGGTTTCTCAAAAAATTAAAAATGGAAATGCCAAAACATCCAGAAAATTCATTCAGAGTTTCTACTTGAAGAAAATGAAAACATCCATCCTATGTTTATTGCAGTATTACTTACAATAGCCATGATATGGAAGCAACCCACGTGTCCATCTATAGATGCATGAATAAATGGAAGCTACACAAACATACACACATACACACACACATGCACACACACACACACACACACACACACACACACACACAGAAATACTACATAGCAATGAAAAGGAATGATTTTTTTTGTCATTTTGACAATATCAATAGACCTAGTGGATTTCATGCTAAATGAAGTTAGACAAAGGCAAATAATGTATGATTTAACTAATAATGTAGAATCTAAAAACAACAAACAAAAAAACAGAAACAGACTAATATATAGAGAAAGACAAAAGTGATTGCCATGGTGAAGGTGGGGTGGGGTTGAAATGAGTGAAAGGAAGTATGTGGTATAATCTTTCAGGAAAAAAAAAGTCACAGGGATATAAAATACAGCATACAAAATATAGTTAATAACACTGAATTGAAAAAAAAAATAACACTGAATTGTACTTCACATGTCATTTAAAAGTTCTTTCTCTGGCCTCTCCTCATTTTTTTACTTAAGTGTAAGTTTCAAAAATTACATTCAGTTTTTCCCCTGACATAGTTAACCTTAGGGATTTTTCATTTACAAAACATTCTTATTAAAATATAAGTGATTAGTTATCATTGGAGGATTAATAACCAATATATTAATAATTATTTAATACTCAAATCTCTGGCATGGTGATATTTTTCAATTTTGTTCAGTGTTGTATTCTTCCCACAGGCATTTAGTTTTTTTCATTAGAAACCTAAATAACTTACTAACAAATAACAAAACCTAATTGCAGATATATTAAAAACTAAGAGAAAAATATTAAAAAATATGGAATTGATATATTTGTGAGTGACAAAAAACTGATTATAGCAAGTTTTCAAAATTTATATCAAGTACCACTAAATACTTGTTATTGGGATTATGATTTTAAAATATTTTCAGTGTAATAGATGTAACACAGCAAGAGCATAAAAGAAAGGAGTGTGTAATGTCAAGATTTAGCAACCTCATCTAAAAGTAGAACTTAAACATCTAAGACATTTTTCACAAGGCCTAAGTTCTCAATGTTTGTGAGTCAGAAGGAAGCAAGTTAACAGCCCAGATGGTCAAGTCTTTGACCCCAATATCTTGTGGAACATAAAAACTTCTCAGAGGTACTTACCAAGGGACAAAGTAAATGACGCAATATAAGCTGAAAGTGTCGGGCCCTCTGTGTGATGAGATAAATAGTCTTCAAAATAGCCCAAGTGTAAGAATTTCCTGTTCAAATTTTAACTGACACATTGATGAGAAATCTACTTTTTCTACTATTGCTTCACTCAGAGCTCTCACAGGGCTGGCAGTCTGTGAAGACCACAGATTCTGTTTACAAGAGTAACCTGGTCTCCCACTGGAAGATGCCTGACTTTCTGGCCAGCAGAAGGTATGTGTCACTCCTCCACTGTCTCTCTCTTGGCCACCTGACTTGGTGGGAGACACAAATGCTGGATGGGAGGCACCTGAGGCACAACTAATATGCAGACAAATCACAGAGAACATTAGTACCTTTATTCCAACAATTCAGGGTGACAAACAAAAATTAATTTGAAATATATTGGAGAACTTCTTAAAATATCCAAATTCTTGGATGTTTGCAAATCAATATAATTCAAGTGAGATCCCATAAGCATCAAAACTAGGAAACTCAATTTGGATTTGTCATCAGTTATAGATATAATTAAATATATTTTGTATATTTAGCTGAGTCTTTAAAAAAGATACTTAAAGTGAATCTATGATGAATCTATGATGGTCGAATGTAATTCCTCATACATTTGCTTACATGAAGGAAAGCAATTAGATTTTTTTATAAAAAGCAAGATTTGTGTAAAATCCTAATTTAAACTTAAGTATAAATATTCAAAACAAAGCTTGGCAAAAATGATACTCAATACTGAAAGACTCCCTTCTAATGAATTATGTTACTTGGTCTAAAGAATATGAATCAGTAATGATAAAGTGGCTATTGTGTTACAAATAATTAAAATAACTGTATATCATTGAGAGCTTAGAAAAGCTAGGTGGAGTATTAAGTGCTTTATAGACATTATATTTTACATATTTTAATTCTCATTTTAGATCAGTAAAAAGTAGATAGCTAGATAGGAAGTAATTGTTAAAGATCATATATTATAAGTTTCAGAGCCATGAGTAGTTCCAGATTTCACTAACTGCAGACCTCATTGAATTATGAAATTATATTGATTTGATTTATTAGAATTCTTTATACAGCTAAAGCTACCCTTACTGTCTTTGACATTCATTGAACTTTCTGTGATTTGCACCAATAGTGTTCTTCCATAAATAATCTATACTTCTGTTTATCATTTTATGATTTCATATCTTTATCATTAAATCAGTTGTCAATTTCTAGTGTTATATAAGTACTTTTTAAAAATATAGTTTGGTCTTTGTTTTCAATGTTGTTCAGGTTTCCAATAAATTTAATGTGTCATGTGACATTTTTCAAGTCTTTCTTTTGAAATTTAACGATTTCTCAGAACTATACAATTATTCAAAATAAAAATTCACTTGATAGTAGTGCATTACCTTTTAGTAAAGAAATGTACATTTAAACAAAAGTCATTTACTACAGGAAATTCCTATTTGTGCTAAAACTAGTATTCCCCAATCTCAGAGCACTCAATTTTTAACTAATATGGACTTAAAAATTGTGGAAAAAGTAGATGCACCATTTTTTTCTAATGCAGCATTTAAATTTTAAACCAGTTATCCTAATAGTGTTGACATGGTTCTGTGGAATCATGATTACATTATAATAGGACATTAATAAGGACAATATTATTCATGAATTCCTTTCTTCTCCACAAATTTATAGTTTTATCTTATTTCAACAAATACTATTGTGTCAAAATAGAATAGTGTTGTAAAACCCCTTATTCTACCATAAAACACTTCTTCAAAGCCCTAAGGAAACCAGTACCAGATTTTACACCTTCAAATGCAAATGAACTCACTCACCACACACTCCACTCAATGTGACTGTCCCAGCAATCTTGACATCGCATACACTCTTCATCAAGTCCTTCAGTACAGTCCCACTCAGCCCTGTGCCTGACACCACGCAGCTGCAGAGATGAATAACCAAGGAGTTACCTATGCAGAACTCAGTCAGGTTAAGGGTTCAAGAAGACAGCAAGTGAAAGCTAAGGGCACTAAAAGCTCCACTTCAAAAATTGAGCAGGAAATAACATATGCAGAATTAAATCTTGAAAATGCTTCTCAGGACCTTCAAGGGAACGACAAGAAAACCCCCTGCAAAGGTAAAACATTTAATACATACTCGGTGTAAGTGTGCTATTATATGCAGTTGGGATGCAGGGGCGTAGAGAATGAGTAGGGAATGATATCCCCTATTTTTCATTTGTGAGGATCTGTGTGTGCAGCTGGAATACGGTATTGTAATGGAAATCTGAGGACTAAATTTGTTCAGCCATTGCTTACTGAGTCTTTCCCATATCTCTTAGGGTAATATATTTACTGCAACTGCAATGGTATATTCTGAGAAAAGATTATAATGGTAGATACGGATTGGGGTGCAAGTTTCATATGTGATTCCCTGAACATCGTTGGTTCTCTCATATATTATTTTTTTAAAGGATTGTTACTGCCCATCCTTTCTCAGTGTTTTCAATTCTCCTTCTATTACTTATCTTCATATCCAGGGAAGCTCATTGCTGGCATCCTGGGAATCATCTGCCTTGTCTTGATGTCCACTGTGGTCACAATAGCTGTTATTCCCTGTGAGTAATGTTTGAATGTCTTCAAGGGAATTTTTCACTTTAATGATCATCAGTGCCTGGAAATACTGTGTAACATTATGGAATTGAATTATCTCATTTTACTGCATATATGCTCTAAGTTTGGAAAGCTTATTTTGTTTTTGTGACATTAGAAATAACAATAATGTAGAGAGTATTGAATTTTTTTCAGATTTCATAACTCAAAGACAAGTTATAGCGGAGACCTTATTGAGAAATACACAAATTAATTCTTGAGATTGCATAAACCAAGTATTATAAGAAATAGTGAGATTTGGTTCTTTAGGCTTTGGAAACATTTTCCCCACATGTTCATTACTTACTTAATGGGCTAAAATCCATTTTATTATGGAGTTTTGTAATTCTAAACAATACGCCAAATTTCAAACTAAAAAACTCAAATCATTATGATTTATTTGGTTTAATATTAAGTACGTATGAAGATTGCTTTAATTTTTCTAGTTACTAAACGACCAGAGCAGAACCAAACATCCCGGGAAACAAGGATCTCAAAAGGTACAGAATCATTTTAAAAATTCTAATATTATTATAGTTTCTATTTTATCTCTATCTTAGGCTAGAAAAAGATGATAATAGATTCTTTTGGGGAAAATAAATCAGAAAATCATCTAATAAACTTTCAGAAGTAATGATTATAGGAGACTGCTTATTCTAATACAACAATCTGAGGAAATAATCATTTAAATCCCCATAGCCATTATTACCAATTGCCTCAAATTTCCTCCTGCTATAACATAAGAGATAAATCATTTTACTATTCTAAAATAGTTGCTTCCTTCAGTGACTCTCAAGACATGTAGAGATGAATATTCTTGGTATTTGCTTTATTTTATTTTATTTATTTATTTATTTATTTATTTATTTTAATTTTTTATAAACATATATTTTTATCCCCAGGGGTACAGGTCTGTGAATCACCAGGTTTACACACTTCACAGCACTCACCAAATCACATACCCTCCCCAATGTCCATAATCCCACCCCCTTCTCCCAAACCCCCTCCCCCCGGCAACCCTCAGTTTGTTTTGTGAGATTAAGAGTCACTTATGGTTTGTCTCCCTCCCAATCCCATCTTGTTTCATTTATTCTTCTTCTACCCACTTAAGCCTCCATGTTGCATCACCACTTCCTCATATCAGGGAGATCATATGATAGTTGTCTTTCTCTGCTTGACTTATTTCGCTAAGCATGATACGCTCTAGTTCCATCCATGTTGTTGCAAATGGCAAGATTTCATTTCTTTTGATGGCTGCATAGTATTCCATTGTGTATATATACCACATCTTCTTGATCCATTCATCTGTTGATGGACATCTAGGTTCTTTCCATAGTTTGGCTATTGTGGACATTGCTGCTATAAACATTCGGGTGCATGTGTCCCTTTGGATCACTACATTTGTATCTTTAGGGTAAATACCCAATAGTGCAATTGCTGGGTCATAGGGCAGTTCTATTTTCAACATTTTGAGGAACCTCCATGCTGTTTTCCAGAGTGGCTGCACCAGCTTGCATTCCCACCAACAGTGTAAGAGGGTTCCCCTTTCTCCGCATCCTCGCCAGCATCTGTCATTTCCTGACTTGTTGATTTTAGCCATTCTGACTGGTGTGAGGTGATATCTCATTGTGGTTTTGATTTGTATTTCCCTGATGCCGAGTGATATGGAGCACTTTTTCATGTGTCTGTTCGCCATCTGGATGTCTTCTTTGCAGAAATGTCTGTTCATGTCTTCTGCCCATTTCTTGATTGGATTATTTGTTCTTTGGGTGTTGAGTTTGCTAAGTTCTTTATAGATTCTGGACACTAGTCCTTTATCTGATATGTCGTTTGCAAATATCTTCTCCCATTCTGTCAGTTGTCTTTTGATTTTGTTAACTGTTTCCTTTGCTGTGCAAAAGCTTTTGATCTTGATGAAATCCCAGTAGTTCATTTTTTCCCTTGCTTCCCTTGCCTTTTGCGTTGTTCCTAGGAAGATGTTGCTGCGGCAGAGGTCGAAGAGGTTGCTGCCCGTGTTCTCCTCAAGGATTTTGATGGATTCCTTTCGTACATTGAGGTCCTTCATCCATTTTGAGTCTATTTTTGTGTGTGGTGTAAGGAAATGGTCCAATTTCATTTTTCTGCATGTGGCTGTCCAATTTTCCCAGCACCATTTATTGAAAAGGCTGTCTTTTTTCCATTGGACATTCTTTCCTGCTTTGTCGAAGATTAGTTGACCATAGATTTGAGGGTCTATTTCTGGGCTCTCTATTCTGTTCCATTGATCTATGTGTCTGTTTTTGTGCCAGTACCATGCTGTCTTGATGATGACAGCTTTGTAATAGAGCTTGAAGTCCGGAATTGTGATGCCACCAACGTTGGCTTTCTTTTTCAATATCCCTTTGGCTATTCTAGGTCTTTTCTGGTTCCATATAAATTTTAGAATTATTTGTTCCATTTCTTTGAAAAAGATGGATGGTACTTTGATAGGAATTGCATTAAATGTGTAGATTGCTTTAGGTAGCATAGACATTTTCACAATATTTATTCTTCCAATCCAGGAGCATGGAACATTTTTCCATTTCTTTGTGTCTTCCTCAATTTCTTTCATGAGTACTTTATAGTTTTCTGAGTATAGATTCTGTGTCTCTTTGGTTAGGTTTATTCCTAGGTATCTTATGGTTTTGGATGCAATTGTAAATGGGATTGACTCCTTAATATCTCTTTCTTCTGTCTTGCTGTTGGTGTAGAGAAATGCAACTGATTTCTGTGCATTGATTTTATATCCTGACACTTTACTGAATTCCTGTATAAGTTCTAGCAGTTTTGGAGTGGAGTCTTTTGGGTTTTCCACATATAGTATCATATCATCTGCGAAGAGTGATAATTTGACTTCTTCTTTGCCGATTTGGATGCCTTTAATTTCCTTTTGTTGTCTGATTGCTGAGGCTAGGACCTCTAGTACGATGTTGAATAGCAGTGGTGATAATGGACATCCCTGCCGTGTTCCTGACCTTAGCGGAAAAGCTTTCAGTTTTTCTCCATTGAGAATGATATTTGCGGTGGGTTTTTCATAGATGGCTTTGATGATATTGAGGTATGTGCCCTCTATCCCTACACTTTGAAGAGTTTTGATCAGGAAGGGATGTTGTACTTTGTCAAATGCTTTTTCAGCATCTATTGAGAGTATCATATGATTCTTGTTCTTTCTTTTATTGATGTGTTGTATCACATTGACTGATTTGCGGATGTTGAACCAACCTTGCAGCCCTGGAATAAATCCCACTTGGTCGTGGTGAATAATCTTTTTAATGTACTGTTGAATCCTATTGGCTAGTATTTTGTTAAGTATTTTCGCATCTGTGTTCATCAAGGATATCGGTCTATAGCTCTCTTTTTTGGTGGGATCCTTGTCTGGTTTTGGGACTCAAAGGGTCTGTCCAACAAGAAGATTTAACAATTTTAAATATCTATGCCCCCAATGTGGGAGCAGCCAACTATATAAACCAATTAATAACAAAATCAAAGAAACACATCAACAATAATACAATAATAGTAGGGGACTTTAACACTCCCCTCACTGAAATGGACAGGTCATCCAAGCAAAAGATCAGCAAGGAAATAAAGGCCTTAAATGACACACTGGACCAGATGGACATCACAGATATATTCAGAATATTTCATCCCAAAGCAACAGAATACACATTCTTCTCTAGTGCACATGGAACATTCTCCAGAATAGATCACATCCTCGGTCCTAAATCAGGACTCAACCGGTATCAAAAGATTGGGATCATTCCCTGCATATTTTCAGACCACAATGCTCTAAATCTAGAACTCAACCACAAAAGGAAGTTTGGAAAGAACCCAAATACGTGGAGACTAAACAGTATCCTTCTAAAGAATGAATGGGTCAACCGGGAAATTAAAGAAGAATTGAAAAAAATCATGGAAACAAATGATAATGAAAATACAACGGTTCAAAATCTGTGGGACACAACAAAGGCAGTCCTGAGAGGAAAATATATAGCGGTACAAGCCTTTCTCAAGAAACAAGAAAGGTCTCAGGTACACAACCTAACCCTACACCTAAAGGAGCTGGAGAAAGAACAAGAAAGAAACCCTAAGCCCAGCAGGAGAAGAGAAATCATAAAGATCAGAGCAGAAATCAATGAAATAGAAACCAAAAAAACAATAGAACAAATCAACGAAACTAGGAGCTGGTTCTTTGAAAGAATTAATAAAATTGATAAACCCCTGGCCCGACTTATCAAAAAGAAAAGAGAAAGGACCCAAATAAATAAAATCATGAATGAAAGAGGAGAGATCACAACTAACACCAAAGAAATACAAACTATTATAAGAACATACTATGAGCAACTCTACGGCAATAAATTTGACAATCTGGAAGAAATGGATGCATTCCTAGAAACATATAAACTACCACAACTGAACCAGGAAGAAATAGAAAGCCTGAACAGACCCATAACCAGTAAGGAGATTGAAACAGTCATTAAAAATCTCCAAACAAACAAAAGCCCAGGGCCAGACGGCTTCCCGGGGGAATTCTACCAAACATTTAAAGAAGAACTAATTCCTATTCTCCTGAAACTGTTCCAAAAAATAGAAATGGAAGGAAAACTTCCAAACTCATTTTATGAGGCCAGCATCACCTTGATCCCAAAACCAGGTATTTGCTTTATATGAACACATAATTTAGAGGATGATCGGCTAACCATTCTCTGTTGAGTGTGTGTAAGCATATTTTGTTCTATTTATACCATCCCATGAGAGTACATGGATGTGTTATGCACACATATGTGTATATATATGTGATTATGTAAATTAATTTGAATTTGTTATATTCAAGATTCTTTTGGATGATATCTCATGATCTTTCTTTAGCTTATCATTGTGGGCATTGTCCAAAAGAGTGGATTACGTACTCCAACAATTGCTATTACATTAACACTGAAGGAAAACCATGGAATGAGAGTTTGATGTTCTGTGCTTCCAATAACTCTACCTTGCTCTCCATAGATGAAGAGGACATGGTAAGATCTCAAATGTTTCCAGTTCTTGTCATATTTTGGATATGAGCTCATTTCTGAGTTTATAAGATGCAAATAGATTTTTTACTCTGTGACTTGCATTTTTACTCTGAAATTGGATTCTTTTAATGAGAAAATTTATTAATGTTACTCTAGTTCAATTTACAATTTTGGTGATTGTTTTGGACCTATTTCAGAAGTTAGTCAGAGTACATGAATATAATTTCCTATCTTATTCTCTAGGATTTATCTGTTTTTCTTTATTTCTTTATTCTTTTTTTATTTTTTAACCCTTAAATAGAGTTATGACCATTTGGGAATTTATTTTTTGTGAAGCTCTGTTTGTGATGCTGTGAGATAAAATTAAAGATTACACTTTTCTACATCATTACCTAATTGTAGAGTATAATTTATACCAAAGTAGATCTTTTCTTCATAAATGACTTTATATATATATATATATAAACATATATATGTCACATATGCTCTCTTCTACTTTATATAAATCATACAGGTATTAAAAATATTATATAGATTTTTATATAGAATATATATATAGAGAATTTTATATAGAATTTTTATATAGAATCTTTATATAGATTATCAGATACACATATATCACAGTCTACAGTCTATCACAACCCATAGCACTTTAAGTAAAATACAGAAACTTACCTTTCTTTTCTGTGTCCTACTTATAATTTTCCTAAATATTTCTCTACTTACATTGAGAATCACATGGATATTAATATTTTGCTTCAACTATCAAATAATTTATGACACAGAGGTGAAAGGAAGTCCATTGAAGCTAATGAAAGTTTTAATCTTTCTTTTGTTCTCTTTCTTCTTGATGATCCAAGATTCCTCCCTTTATTGTTTAATTTCTCTTTAGATAATCCCCTTTATCAATTCTTTCAGAGCAGGTCTGGTGGTGACACATTTTCATAGTTCTCCTTTATCACAGAATGCCTATTTCCCCAGTGTTCCTGAGTGATATTTTTGCTGGATAGTCAAAGGTTTTTGATTAGAATAATGCATTCAGTGACCAAAAATTTTCCATTTTCCTAGCATGTCTTTTCCTTGTTATTTTGAGTGGAGAGAAAAAATGTGTTTTGGACTTTTATCTGTCCCCATTGGTGTCTGTGGGTTGCCAACCTCTCTGGCACCAGTCTGGGACATGTGAGGGAAAGAGATATTCCAGGGCGCTCACAACCATGTCATTCCTCATGCCCAAACTGCTGATTTCTGTCAGCTTTCTCATCATCTTTCTGAGTATATATTGTCCTGTTTGTAATGTCCAGGGGTTTTAGCTCTATTTGGTTGGAGGAATAGCAAAAAGTTTTTTTTCTCTGTCTTTCCAGAACAGGAAGTCTGATTTGTAGTATCAGATTTGTAGTATCTGATTTGTAGTAGCCTGGCAAAAAGTCTATTATTAGATGTATGATTTGTAAATATATCCTCTGAAGTCTATGATTTATCTTTCTTTTCTCTCCAAAGAGTGGAAATTGTCCTGATGAATTACATTTCATCAATTTCTTCTTTTATGGATCATACTTTTAGTGTTCAAAGAAATCTCTGGCTTACTTTATGTAATGTGTGGTATATATAAGGTGATATATATATATAATTTTTTTAAATTTATTTGACAGACAGTCACAAGTAGGCAGAGAGCAGGCAGAGAGAGAGGAGGAGGTAGACTCCCCGGGGAACAGAGAACCTGATGTGAAAATTGTGTTCAGTGCTGGGTTTGCTGTTATAGAGGCAGCACATGACCCAAGCAGTTAATGTGGCCCCATCACGTTCCTTTCTCAGAAAATATACTTAGCGCATCTCAGTATCAAGCATAGCTTTCAACCATGTTTTTGAAGGTCTATGCTTCATCTCAATTTATTTTGTGCATCTATTAGCAAGATGTGTCATAAAATATCAGAATACCCCAAGAGATTATTTTTTAGATTGGAGAATACTCAGCAACTTTTCCATTTAATTCCAATTAATTAATTCCATTAATTCCAATTAATGGTAATTGCTTCTTCAATTTACACCATTTCAGCTCAGGAAAGATTTCATAGGAACATTCTTTCAGATAGAAAGGGGAATCTGTACTTCTAAACAATGTCATACTGAAGCCACCTAGCATTGATTTGAACACCAATTATGTGTATTTTTTCCTACACTGTATTCATGATTTCACATTGGTGATGTGAAATGAAGCATTTCTGGGGAATGTGCACCACAGAAATTAATAAATATTTAAAAAAATGTTTTCTTCCTCCCTCACCCACACCATGTGCCTGTATGCCAACACAAGTTTGCATCCATAAATGGTATAGATCCAAGTGTATGATATAATGATATAACAATAATAACAATGACTTTAAATAATCTTATCTTCAAAAGCAATTCCAAAAGGAAAATACACATACAGATTATTAAATTACCACAGGTTTACCATTTCTGCTATTCTTTATTCATTGCTGTAGGTTTGTGTTACAATCTAGCATCATCTACTTTCAGCTTGAAGAATATTTTTGGAAGACAGGTCTACCAAGATGAAATTCTCTTGTTTCAAGTTTGTCATGGGGCCTTATGTACCTTCTTTTTTTGACAATGTTTTGCTGAATTTATAATTCTTGCTTGACAAGATTTTTTGTTTTATCTTATTTTGCTTTAGATTTCTTTTGTGTGAGGAGGAAGTTTTTGTTTTTGTTTTTTGTACTATTAACTCTGAATTTGACGTTCCCTCTCTTTCATTTTTCATTGTTTCTGGTGAAAACTCATCCATCGACCATATTGTTATTTTCCTAAATGTAATGACAAGTTTTTCTCTCACTGCTGTCAAGACCTCTTTATGTTTGTTTGCCTTCTGTTTTGTTTTGTTTTTGTTTTTTTTTTTTGAGTTCCTGCAACCAAACCACATAACATGAAATTTACCATATTGACATTACCCATATTAAAAAAAAAATGGTTTACAGCAAAACTCAGACAAGACAGAGATTTCCCGTATTCCCCTATTGTCTGTATCTATGCATGCATAGTGCACAGACTCCTTCACTTTCAGTATCCCTCAGTAGAGTTATTTATTTGCTACAATTGATAAACCTATAATGACACATTTTTATCACCCAAAGACCATAGTACACTTTAAAATTTCCTCTTGATATTGTGCATTTTATGAGTTTGGAGAAATATGTAATGACGTGCTAAACCATTATGGAGTTATACAGAATAGTTTCAGTGCCTTAAAAATCCTCTGCGCTTCACCTATCCATCCTTCTTTCCCTGCTAAACCCTGTCAAGTACTGATCTTTTCACTATCTCTATAGTTTTCATTTCTCCAGACTGGCATATAGTGGGAATCATACACTATCTCACACCTTGTGTTACATTTAACTATATATATGCATCTTCACCATCTTTAAGCATACAGCTTAGGGAGCTCACTATATTCACATTGAGCCCAACAGATCCCTCTAACTTTTCACCTTGTGAAGCTGGAATTCAATATTCCTTGAACAATAATTCCCCTACTCCATGTACCCTTCAAGCCTTAATAATCACCATCCTACTTCTGTATCTGTAAGTTTCGCTGCTTTAGATACTTCACATAAATGGGATCATATATTTTGTGTATGTCTGTGAGTGTGTGTGCACGCTCGCATGCGACTGGCTTATTTCTTTTAGCATAATGTCCTGGAGCATGTGATGGGATTTCCTTCCTTTTCAAGGCTGAATAGCATTGCATTGTTATGTATGTACTGTTTGCTTGATCCATTCATCCATCAACTTTTGACTTGCTTCTAACACTTGACTCTTGTGAATAATGCTGCAGTGAGCATTGGTGTATAATTATCTCTTTGAAACTTTGCTTTCAAAACTTTCATGTATTTTCCTACATGTGGAATTGCTGATTCTTTATGTTATTCTATTTTTAGTTTTTTGAAGAATCTCCATATTGTTTTTCACAATGGCTGACCAATTTACATTCCCAACAGCAGTGTACAAGGGTCCTCTTTCCTGCAGTGTCTTCACTGACTCTTTTTTAAGAGTATGAGGTGATATCTCATTGAGGTTTTGATTTGCATTCCTCTGATCATTAGTGATACTGAGCATCTTTTTGTATGGTTTTTGACCACTGACATATTTTCTTTGGGGAAAAAAATGTTTAAAATTTTTTTAAAAATTAAAAAAATTTTTTTTAATTAAAAAAAATTTTTTTAATTAAAAAATTGTTTAAAAATTAATTCTTTTACTCACTTTTTATTGGGTTATTTGGTTTTTGTTGTTGTTACTGACTTGCAGGATTTCTTATATATTTTAGATATGAATACCTTATTTGATATATGATTTGAAATTGTTTTTTTAAATTTCTTTTCATTCTGTTGATCAATCCCTTTTTTTTGAAGATTTTATGTTATTTGACAGAGATCACAAGTAGACAGAGAGGCAGTCAGAGAGAGAGAGGGGGAAGCAGGGTCCCCGCTGAGCAGAGAGCCAGATGCGGGCTCAATCCCAGGACCCTGAGATCATGACCTGAGCCAAAGGCAGAGGCCTTAACCCACTGAGCCACCCAGGTGCCCCGTTGATCAATCCCTTTGATGCACAGAAATGTTTTAGTTTGGTGTAACCCATTTGTCTACAATGGACTCTTCCCTTGTGGTCTGTGCTTTTGGTGTCATATCCAAGAAATCGTTTCCAAATATGATGTTGTTTATTTCCCCAACATTCTTTTCAAGGGATTTTATAGCTTTATATCTTTATTTTTAAGGTTTTCATTTATTTACTTGGTAGAGAGAAAGAGAGATAGAAAATGAACATAATAAAGGGCCAGAGAGAGAAGCAGACTCCTGACAGAGCATAGAGCCCAATGCTGAGCTCTACCCAGGGACTCCAGGAACATGACCTGAACCAAAGGCAGATGCCCAACTGACCAAGCCAACCAGGCACCCCTATAGTTGTACATCTTACGTTTAGGTCTTCAGTGCATTTTGAGTAAGCTTTAGTTTATGGTATCAATGTAAGCATCCAGCTTCATCATTTGCATGTGGATAGTCAGTTTCCCATCACCATTTGTAAAAGATACTGTCCTTTCCCTATTGAATAGTCTTGGCAACCTTAGCAAAAATGATTAGAAGAAATATACAACTATTTGGGTCTAGATATATCTTTAAATTATTATTTCCTTTGGGATTTATGGCTTGGGGTTTCCTATTGTTACATCTTGCTGAGGTCAGCTCCTATGCATAGTCTGAAATAGCGTCCAGGGCAGATATAGATTCTGTGGTAGATAACGCGGACTAACGCTGATAGAGGTGGAAGATATATCACCCATTCCCTATTTTCATACTGACTTAAGTAATGTCTTAATCCACTCTATTCCCTCAAGAGTATTTCTTTGTGTTCTCAAGTGATCTTCAGTCATCTTGGTATGATGTCCTGAGATGTGGATTTATTTTTTTTAACTTACTTTTTAGAGATTTTAAAATCTGTTTATTTCTGCAAGAACGAGAAACAGAGAGAGAGAGCATATGCGAGCATGAGTCGCCTGTGTGTGTGTGAGTGAGTGTGTGTGTGTTGGGGGGTAGGAGTGCTCACAACTTGACTAGCAGTTCTCAAGTCTCCTTTCACTTTTACTTTCTAGTGGGTTCATCTTGGTCTCTCCCTGTGCACAGACTTTTTTTTTTTTTTTTCCCATCTGTCAAGAATGTATAGAGAGCTCAGGTGAACTCTTCTGTCATATCTTCCCTTATCAGTATCTTCCCATTATATTTATGGGAGTCTGAGCGATTGACCCAAAGACCACAAGCTCTGACTAAAAAAAAAAGTAAGATTTTTCCTCATCATGACTGAGCAAAATTAACACTTTGAGCTAGAAAACCAATGGACTCCTTTGCCCCCTTCCCAACTGCTAACCAAGTCTCCCTGTGGCACCAGCACCATTGCTACTTGCAGCTTCTCCAACTGTAAAAACTACAATTCTTCTTGATCAATGAGCTAGGGTGATCAGGGGTTGGGGGGAGGCACAGGATCTGTCCTGCACAAGAAAATCACAAGGTGCTTCTTCTTACTTGAATCTCTAGGATTTTTCCCAATGTACACATTTCACAAAGTATTTTTAAACTTTTTGTCACTTATCAGAAACCCAAAATTGTTATCTTTGTCAGTTTCTCCTCCTACTTAGTCCTAGTAGGATATTTTTTTTAGTGTGTCCCGTGTGATACAAAAAATATAGATATAGACAGATACTATAAGGAAAGAATTAACTTTATTGTTACTACAAAATTCAAACGAGTATGAGAGCTCCTATTTGATTTCTAATAAAATCTGCTTTCTCACAGTATGTGTTGCACTTCTTCCTTCCATCTTCATGGATTAGAAGCTCCCAGAGAATCAATAATAACTCATCTGTGTGGCCAAAAGGCACAACTTTCTTCTACAAAATGTAAGTTTCCTAAGAATGTTTATATTTTAGGATTTAAAAGAATTAATCTTACAAGAAAAAGTGTTAATATGTGAGCAACTAGAAAACACAAATGTTGCAGTGTTTTCATAGAACAATGACAAGGGAAATATTTAGAGTTGTTACTTAACTATTAGTCAAAATAAATTATTTATTCATCAAAATATTATGGTATTTATCACTAAATTAATGTAATTCTCTGTATTTCAGACCAGCAGTATCTTCAGAGAGTGACAAGAATTGTGCATTTTTCCTCTTCAGTTCAAAGATAATATCTAATGAATCTTGCTTAGAATTAAGACCATATGTTTGTAAGCACCAGACATTAGTTACCTAATTTAGGGATAATGCTCTGTCACCATCTAAAGAACTATCTCTCATTTCTCCAAAAGACATACAATTGCCTTCTCAGAATATTTTTAAGATGTTATTTTTTTAGAGAAATTTTAGGTTCGCAGCAAAATTAAGAGAAAAGTACAGAGATTTCCTTAATTGCCCGGTCTGCACACACATTGGCCTTTCCCATCTCAGTAACACTCACTAGAATCATTCATTATTTACAAGGATGAAGTTGCAATGATGCATCAAATCCTTCCAAAGTCCAAAGTATACGTGGGGTTTCAACCTTGGTGTTGGTGTCATACTAATATAAAAAATAAATACTCAGGTATAGATCATATATTTCTTAATCTTTTGCTATTTATTAAAATGAATTTTATTTAAATTATAAATCATAATATTAAGCACTGTTTTTGTAAATTTCTCAAAAAGGTGAATAATTCTATTAATAATTCCAAAAGAATTGATTTGCCCTAGTCCTTAAAGGGCTACAAATGAGGGTTGAACAGCCCTGGGTGACATGGTTATCAGTCAGATGAGTCAGGACACAGAAACCAGGGGAACTTTGAGACAAACGATTATCATCTATTTGTAAAAGAAAGCCTACTAAGAAAAAAAGCTACTAAGATAAAATTATAAGAATACTTTAGGATTAAAGGAAAGTACCCAAAGGAGAGATCACTGGGAAGCCAGATCTTTTCTCTGAAGATGAAATTTAGATATCATTGAACACAGTGTGACCACAAACAACTTCATGGCAGACATGTTCATGGGATTGGCCTGGGACAGAGCAATTCCACAGTTTACACCTGACTGTAGTCAGGATGGATCTCAGGCCATGACTGGCAAGCAGGAAGAATTCCTTGATAGACTATTAGAAGGGGCAGAGTAGAGGGCGAGGGCAGGAAGCTTTGACTGGGACTGGCCACAATATTTGCTGGAGACTGAATACATAAGACTTCAGTATGTATGCAGCTGGCAACCAAGCCACACCAGCCAAACACCCTGAAAACATCATGAAATCAGGGAGAAGAGCCCTTTCTGCTGCAATTTTTCTCCACTGCCTTTTTTTTATAAATTGTAGATTTATTATTTTTTTTAATCATCTGGTTAACCCATCCCCCCGTTCAACCCCCATCTGTAACCCTGTTTGGTTCCCAGAGTCCAGTGTTTTCATGGCTTTTCTCTCTCTCTGATTTATTCCCATTCAGTTTTGCCTCACTTCCCTTATGGTCCTCTCTGCTATTCCTTATGTTCCACATATGAGTGAAACCTTATGATAATTGTCTTTCTCTGATTGACTTATTTTACTTAACATAATCTCCTTCAGTTCCATCCATGTCAGTGCTAATGGTGGGTATTCATTCTTTCTGATGGCTGAGTAATATTCCATTTTATATATGGACTACATCTTCTCTAAATCCATTCATCTGTTGATGGACATCTCATCTCCTTCCACACTTTGGCTATCGTGGACATTGCTGCTGTGAACATTGTGGGGGGGGGGCATGTACCCCTTCTTTTTACTAAGCCTGTATCTTTGTGGTAAATACCTAATTGCTGGGTGGTGGTATAGCTCTGTTTTTAAAGTCTTAAGGAACCTCCATACTGTTTTCCAGAGTGGCTATATTGACTAACATTCACATGAACAATGTAGAAGAATGTTGCCATGCTTGTCAACACTTGTTGTTTCCTGCCTTGTTAATTTTTGCCATTCTAACTCATGTAAGGTGGTATTGCATTGTGGTTTTGATTTGTATTTCCCTGATAGCTAGAGATGTTGCACATTTTTTCATGTGCCTGTTAGTCATTTGTATGTCTTTTTGGAGAAGTGTCTGTTCATGTCTTCTGCCCATTTAATGAATGCATTATTTCTTTTTTGGGTGTTGAGTGTAAAAAGTTCTTTATACATCTTAGATACCAGCCATTTATCTGATATGTCATTTGCAAATAACTTCTCCCATTCCGTGGGATGCCTCTTAGTTTTGTTAATTGTTTCCTTTGCTGTGCAAAAGCTTTTTATCTTGATGAAGTCCCAAAAGTTCCCTTTTGCCTCCCTTGCCTTTAGAAATGTGTCTTAAGAGGTTGCTGTGGCTGGTGTTGGAGAGGTTACTGCCCATGTACTCCTCTAGGATTTTGATGGAGTCCTGTCTCACATTTAGGTCTTTCATCCATTTTGAGTTTATCTTTGTGTATGGTGTAAGAGGTTCTTCTCTCTATGGCTGACAATTTTCCCTGTACCATTTATTGAAGAGACTTTTTTCCCACTGGATATTCTTTCCTGATTTGTCGAGGATTAGTTGGCCATAAAGTGGGAGAACCATTTCTGGGCTCTCTATTCTGTTTCATTCATCTATGTGTCTGTTGTTGTGCCAATACTATGATGTCTTGATGATCACACCTTTGTAATAGAGCTTAAAGTCAGGCATTGTGATGCTCTCAGCTTTGGTTTTCTTTTTTCAACATTCCCCTGGTAATTCAGAGTCTTTTCTGGTCCCACACAAATTTTAGGATTTTTTGTTCCATTGCCTTTTATCCATATAGTTCAACCTCATGTGAGCTAACAGGAGTAAATGTTTATAGCACCTAGCTCCATTACCTGAGAACCCAGGGCACTGAGGGACACATTTGGAGCTGAGAGTACTAAATTGTTAATAGGCACTCAGGATTATCATGCAACAGCCACAGAGTTGCTCTGTAAGAGCCATTCACATCTGCCCCATGTCCTCTGAGAATGGAACCAAATTTATCTTCAGAATCCATTTTAGTGCAGCACTGTGAAAGGTTTGGTACATTATTTGGTAGAGATAGGTGCTTCATGGAATAATAACCAGTGTCCTTTGAATCTCTTTCTTGTGTTTTGTTTTCCTCACCTGAATTCCAGATATATTGGAAGAGATCTTGTTTTATTAAATTCTTCACATCACCACCTCTGTTATTCTTTACTATCATGCTAAAAAATATTTTGAAGTGAAAATGAATTTTAAGTAGTAAAGAAAACAAGAATTAAAAGCATAAAGATATTTGTGCAGAGCAAACAGCTAATTATTGCCAGAATTCAGGACAGACATTACTAATTTGATAATGATGCAAAGATATTTCTACCCTAATTCAATGACAACAGAGAGAGAGATTAAACTCAATAATTATTTGCAAAATAAATTCATATTTTATATATATTTAGCTCTTTGAAGACATATCCTTTATATTCTTTGTATTTATTCCTCATGATTATATAGAGAAGTTATGTGAATATTCTAAATCTATTTCATATAATATTTAAGCAGTAGCTATAACTAATTGCTGAAGTTGTGTTACAAACAGTACAGGATTGCATTGAGGTTTAAAAGGAAGCACTTATTTCTCATTCACCAGTTTGTGGTTTCGCTATGTTTTAGTTGATTGGGGCTGGGCATATATGGATTTGGCTCCAGGCTACAGATTCAGCTCAGAT
Source organism: Mustela lutreola (assembly GCF_030435805.1). Lineage (NCBI taxonomy): Eukaryota > Metazoa > Chordata > Mammalia > Carnivora > Mustelidae > Mustela > Mustela lutreola. Next base: position 97,282,130 of record NC_081297.1, read on the forward strand.
CTTTTTTCCATATTTTATTCTTAGAAAAACAGGCTACCTTGTATATTCACTAGATCTCAGTCATTTTGACTTAAGAACTTGATCTTTCAGTGCCATCTCCTGTGACCTGGTGATAATTGTAGCCACCTCATAGGACTGATCTAAGGATCAATAATATAATGCCTGAAAATCCTTAAAATATAGCCTAACCTCATGATGTTCTGGCAGTTGTGATCTCTTCATATTTTACTTTTCCAAATACTCAATAAAAGTCATTTTCCAAAAAACTTCTTCCTTCCATCCAATGAAATAACCAGGAATCAGAAATATAATCTGACTTAACCAGTTTGATAATATACATCAAAGATATTTGCATTTTAAAACAGTTTTTTGAAAAATTCAATATGGGTCATGTATGCTCCCTAAACAAGAGTAGATTTTTGTTCTGTGAGATGTATTTCCTGTTTTGAAATTAAGTTGCAATCAGTTGTTACTGATCGAGGACCCCAGTGTTCTCACCCAGTGTGTTATATGGACATATGTAAAGGTTATCTCTTTTGGAATTGGAGAAATTTGAAAGGGATTGTCAAGGTTTGACAAGATAGCCTGTTCAGTTTCTAGATTTGGAATTTTGTTTCCTGGCAATTAATGGGTGTAAACTTATGGATAAAATAAGTAATTAAGATTTAAAAACTGCTACTCTGCCCTATGTTTTTGAGGCTCTTCCCTTAATTACAACCATTATCACTTTGCGGCTTCTCCTGAGGAAGTATATAAAAATTTAATTTGTGTAGCTCTAAATGCTCTGGATTGAAGAGAGTAATAATCCAATCAGAGATGAGGACCAAATATAATTTTTAAAAGAGATCAGTGTGATAACATCAAAAGTTAAACACATATATAATTAGGATCTTTCAAGGAAAGGGAAACAATTAGAATAATTTTTGCTGTGACTTTTTAAAAATTTTTTTTAATTTGTTCAGCATAATAGTATTCATTATTTTTGCACCACACCCAGTGATCCATGCAATCCGTGCCCTCTCTAATACCCAAAACCTAGTTCCCCCAACCTTCCACCCCGTGCCCCTTCAAAGCCCTCAGATTGTTTTTCAGAGTCCAGTCTCTCATGGTTCACCTCCCCTCCCAATTTCCTTCAACTCCCTTCTCCTCTCCATCTCCCCTTGTCCTCCATGCTATTTGTTATGCTCCACAAATAAGTGAAACCATATGATAATTGACTCTCTCTGCTTGACTTATTTCACTCAGCATAATCTCTTCCAGTCCCATCCATGTTGCTACAAAAGTTGGGTATTCATCCTTTCTGATGGAGGCGTAATACTCCATAGTGTATATGGACCACATCTTCCTTATCCATTCGTTCGTTGAAGGGCATCTTGGTTCTTTCCACAGTTTGGTAACCGTGGCCATTGCTGCTATAAACATTGGGGTACAGAAGGCCCTTCTTTTCACTCCATCTGTAACTTTGGGGTAAATACCCAGTAGTGCAATTGCAGGGTCATAGGGAAGCTCTATTTTTAATTTCTTGAGGAATCTCCACACTGTTTTCCAAAGTGTCTGCACCAACTTGCATTCTCACCAACACTATAAGAGGGTTCCCCTTTCTCCACATCCTCTCCAACACATGTTGTTTCCTGTCTTGCTAATTTTGGCCATTCTAACTGGTGCAAGGTGGTATCTCAATGTGGTTTTAATTTAAATCTCCCTGATGGCTAGTGATGAACATTTTTTCATGTTTCTGATAGCCATTTGTATGTCTTCATTGGAGAAGTCTCTGTTCATATCTTCTGCCCATTTTTCGATATGATTGTCTGTTTTGTGTGTCTTGAGTTTCAGGAGTTCTTTATAGATCCTGGATATCAATCTTTTGTCTATACTGTCATTTTCAAATATCTTCTCCCAGTCCGTGGGTTGCCTCTTTGTTTTGTTGACTGTTTCCTTTGCTGTGCAGAGCTTTTAATCTTGATGAAGTCCCAAAAGTACATCTTCTCTTTTGTTTCCTTTGCCTTTGGAGACATATCTTAAAAGAAGTTGTTGTGGCTAATATCGAAGAGGTCACTGCCTATGTTCTCCTCGAGGATTCTGATGGATTCCTGTCTCACGTTGAGATCTTTTATCCATTTTGAGTTTATCTTTGTGTATGGTGTAAGAGAATGGTCGAGTTTCATTCTTCTGCATATAGCTGTCCAGTTTTCCCAGCACCATTTATTGAAGAGACTGTCTTTTTTCCACTGTATATTTTTCCTGTTTTGTCGAAGATTATTTACCCATAGAGTTGAGGGTCCATATCTGGGTTCTCTATTCTGTTCCACTGGTCTATGTGTCTGTTTTTATGCCAGTACCATGCTGTCTTGATGATCACAGCTTTGTAGTAAAGCTTGAAATCAGGTAACGTGATGCCCACAGTTTTATCTTTGTTTTTCAACATTTCCTTAGTGATTTGGGGTCTCTTCTGATTCCATACAAATTTTTGGATTATTTGCTCCAGCTCTTTGAAGAATACCGGTGGAATTTTGATCCAAATGGCATTAAAAGTATAGATTGCTCTAGACAGTATAGACATTTTAACAATGTTTATTCTTCCAATACAAGAGCATGGAATGATCTTCCATCTTTTTGTGTCTTCTTCAATTTCTTTCATGAATGTTCTGTAGTTCCTCGAGTACAGTTACTTTACTTCTTTGGTTAGGTTTATTCACAGGTATCTTATGGTTCTTGATGCTATAGTAAATGGAATCGATTCTCTAATTTCCCTTTCTGTATTTTCATTGTTAGTGTTTAAGAAAGCCACTGATTTCTGTACATTGACTTTGTATCCTGCCACGTTGCTGAATTACTGTATGAGTTCTAGTAGTTTGGGGGTGGAGTCTTTTGGGATTTCCATATAAAGAATCATGTCATCTGTGAAGAGAGACAGTTTGACTTCTTCATTACTGATTTGGATACCTTTTATTTCTCTTTGTTGTCTGATTGCTGTTGCTAGGACTTCTAATACTATGTGGTGAGAGTGGGCATCCTTGTCGTGTTCCTGATCTCAACGGGAAGGATGCAAGCTTTTTCCCATTGAGGATGATATTTGCTGTGGGTCTTTCATAGATAGATTTTATGAAGTTCAGGAATGTTTCCTCTATCCCTATACTTTGAAGCGTTTTAATCAGGAACGGATGCTGGATTTTGTCAAATGCTTTTGCTGCATCAATTGAGAGGACCATGTGGTTCTTCTCTCTTCTCTTATTGATATGTTCTATCACATTGATTGATTTGCAAAAGTTGAACCATCCTTGTAGCCCAGAGATGAATCCCACCTGGTCATGGTGGATAATCTTTTTAATGTGCTATTGGATCCTGTTTGCTAGGATCTTGGTGAGAATCTTAGCATCCATATTCATCACTGATATTCGTCTGAAATTCTCCTTTCTGGTAGGGTCTTTGCCTGGTTTGGGGATCAGGGTAATGCCGGCTTCATAGAAAGAGTCTGGAAGTTTTCCTTCTGCTTCAATTTTTTGAAACAGCTTCAGGAGAATAGGTGGTATTTCTTCTTTGAAAGTTTGGTAGAATTCCCCAGGGAATCCATCAGGTCCTGGGCTCTTGTTTTTTGGGAGGTTTTTGATCACTGCTTCAATCTCATTACTAGCTATAGGTCTATTCAGGTTGTCAATTTCTTCCTCATTCAATTTTGGGAGTTTATAATTTTCCAGGAATGTATCCATTTCATCCAGGTTGCTTAGCTTATTGGCATATAAGTTGTTAATAACTTCTGATGATTGTTTCTACTTCCTTGGTGTTAGTTGTGATCTCTCCCTTTTCATTCATGATTTTATGAATTTGGGCTTTCTCTCTTTTATTTTGAATTAGTGTGGCCAATGGTTTATCAATCTTATTGATTTTTTCAAAAAACCAGCTTCTAGTTTCATTGATACGTTCTACTGTATCTCTGGTTTCTACCTCAATGGTCTCTGCTCTAATTATGATAATTTCCCTTCTTATGTGTGTAGTTGGTTTGACTTGTTGTTGATTCTCCAGTTCTTTAATGTGTAGAGACAGCTGGTGTATTCTGGATATTTCAATTTTTTTGAGGGAGGCTTGGATGGCTATGTATTTCCCCCTTAGGACTGCCTTTGCTGTATCGCATAGGTTTTAGACCGAAGTGTCTTCATTTTCATTGGTTTCCATGAATTGTTTCAGTTATTCTTTGATCTCCTGGTTGATCCAAGCATTCTTAAGCAAGGTGGCCTTTAGCTTCCAGGTGTTCGAGTTCCTTCAAAACTTTTCCTTGTGATTGAGCTCCAGTTTCAAAGCATTGTGATCTGAGAATATGCAGGGAATAATCTCAGTCTTTTAGTATCGGTTGGGTCCTGATTTGTCACCCAGTATTGGTCTGTTCTGGAGAAGGTTCCATATGCACTTGAGAAAAATGAGTATTCTGTTGTTTTAGGGTGGAATGTTCTGTATAAATCTATGAGGTCCATCTGGTCCAATGTGTCATTCAATGTTCTTATTTACTGATTTTCTGCTTCGATTATCTGTCTATTTCTGAGAGAGGCATGTTAAGATCTCCTACTATTAATGTATTCATATCAATATGACTCTTTATCTTGATTAACAGTTTTCTTATGTAATTGGCTGCTCCCATATTGGGGGCATAGATATTTACAATTGTTAGATTATCTTGGTGGATAGTCCCTTTAAGAATTATGTAGTGTCCTTCTGTATTTCTAACTACAGTCTTTAGTTTAAAATCTAATTTGTCTGATATGAGAATCACTACCCCGACCTTTTTTTTTAGGCCCATTGGCATTAAAGATGCTTCTCCATCCCTTCACTTTCAGTCTGGGTGTATCTGTGGTTTCAAAATGGGTCTCTTGTAGGCAACATATGGATGAGTCCTGCCGTTTTATCCAATCTGCAACCCTGTGTCATTTATGGGTGCATTTAGGCCATTCACATTGAGAGTGATTATTGATAGATATGTTTTTATTGACATTGTGCTACCTTTGAAGTCTTTCTTTCTGTAGATTGTCTCTATATTTCTGTTCAATGTTATTTTTAAGATTTATCCTTTTTTATAATACCCCCCCCTTAATAGTTCCTGCCGTGTCCGCTTGGTGGTTGCATAGTCTTTTAAGCCTTGCTGGTCTTGGAAACTCTTTATCTCTCCATCTATTTTGAATGTCAGTCTTGCTGGATAAAGTATTCTTGGCTGCATGTTCTTCTCACTTAGTGCCCTGAATATATCTTGCCAGCCCTTTCTGGCTTGTCAGTTCTCTGTGGACAGGTCTGACGTTATTCTGATGGGCTTTCCTCTGTAAGTAAGGAGCTTCTTTGTCCTAGTGGCTTTCAAGAGATTATACCTACAATTATGATTCCTCAGTTTGACTATCAGGTGCCTTGATGTTTTTCTGGAATCTATAATCTTGTGTGGAGACCATTCTGCCTCTAGTACATGAAGCTGGTTCTATTTGAGAGATTGGGAAAATTTTAATGAAGAACTTGTTCCACTATGTCTTCTAGACTTCTTTCTTTCTCCTCCCCTTCAGGGATTCCAATAATTATGATGTTGGAACATTTCATGGAATCATTTATTTCCTTGATTCTGTTTTTGTGACTTCTAAGCTGTTTGTTTCAGGCTTCCTCCTGATCCTTTTTCTCTATCTGTTTGTTTTGAGAGAATTCAGATTAGATCAGAACTCATTGAGAGCATTGTGAACCTCATCCCTGGGAGCTTTCAGCTCAGCCCTAACATTGTGAACATCCTGTCTGGTCGCTTTCAGTTAGGCCCTAATCAATTCTGCTTGGTCATCCATGGCTTTCTCCAACCTAGCTATTGCCTGGATAATTGTTAGCCTGAATTCTCTTTCTGACATATTGTCTATGTCGATAGCCATTAGCTCTGTTGCAGAAGGCCCATCCTCTGTATTTTTCTTCTGTTGGGCACTCCTCCTCCTAGTTATTTTGGTGAGAGATGACTGAACGGATGTAGCTGAATGTATCAACCGTGGTACAGTCAAGGTGCACCCTGGAACGCTTCTGAGCAATCAGGATTCCCCACCCAAATAAGAGAAAAAAGAAAAGAAAAAGAAAAAAAGAGAGACAGGGAAAAAAGGGAAGATAAAGAGAAGATTCAGCCCAAATGGGCTCCAAGGTAAGATTGATGAAGTATACAAACAAAACCAGACAAACAAAAAGACTGATAAAACTATATGACAAGAGAAAAAAAAAATATATATATATAAGCAAATAAAGGAAGAACCTTGTCAAAAAGAACCCCAAGTATAACATTTATATACTATCAGGACAAACACAAAAACGCAGAAACACTGGTGGAAGAAAAAGATGGGAGGGTGGTAATAAATTCTCAGTGTGGGTGAGGAAGGTTGTTTTGATTCTTCCTGGGTGTATCTTGATACCTTTGTTAAAGAACCCAAATTCCCTAAGATAAATGGGGATTAAAAATTGGTTTACCTATAGGGTAGCATTGATTGGGGAAAGGGGATTACCTTGAAGCTTAACTTTATATGACTATTAGAAAATAAAAATAAAAAAGGAATAAACTAGACTAAACTAAATTTTTTTAAAAAATAAAAAAATAGAAATGCACAATAAAAACAGGTGTATGAATCAAAAAGTTCAGGTTAGAAGGTTATTATGGAATTTGATGTACTGGACATCTCACTGTGATGGTAAATAGGTTAAAAAATTATCTATATTTTAAAAATGAGCCAGAATAGTGGGAACAAATTAAAAATAAAAGTTGTCCTATGAAGTAGTGGTGGTTGTTCTCTTGTAGTCTTTTTTTTTTTTTCCTGGTTGGTTTTCTGGGGAAAGGGCCTGCCGCGTGGGTTTTCAGTCAATTATGTTCCCTGAGTTACTCCTGCCCCCCTCAAGGGGGTGGGCTCTGAGGAAGTCGGTTTTTTCAGGCTTTTGTTCTCTGGAGGTTTTTATGTTTGTTCACTTTTTTTTTCCTTGCCTTGACCGCTTTTGATGGTTTTAGTAGGTTTAGAGGAAAGCAAACTGCACCCTGACCTCCCTCTCAGAGAGAAGCCAGAGTCTGGCTGCAGAGCCCAAATAAATTCCTCCTTGGCTGCTGGCAGAGCAGGTTCAGAGTCATGGTCCCTGGGAAAGCAGCATCTTCTGTTTGTACCCAAAACCATGGCAGTGGCAGCTGTCTGGGCAGCTCCAGACTGCCAGAGAGGTTCCAAGCAGTGATCACAGGCTGAGATTTTTTCCCTGGCCCTGGCTGGGAGTGCCGGGTCTTTGTGGGTCTAAGAGCACAAGGCTTGGGCGCACCTCTCTCAGGGGAGGGGGAGGGTTGCATGCATGCAGGCATCTCAAGCTCTGGTGGAATGGTGCGAGTCCAAGAGCACCAGGCTGGGCCTTTGTGCACCTAAGAGCGTGGGGGTGGAGGGGCCTCAGCACGCACCTCTCTCAGGGGAGGGGGAGGGGCGCGTGTGTCTCAGACTCTTTAGCACCTGCAGTCTGGCTCTGGAGCCTCTGCTGTCTGGCGAGGCTCCCAGCCCCTTGCAGGAGCCGACCCCAGGCATTCTCGGGCGCGCTGGTGGCTCAGGACCAAGACCTGGTTTCTCCGCCGCTCTCTCTCTGTCTCAGCGCCAGCGGAGGCTGTCCTGGGTTCCGGGGACTTAAGCCCCTGTTCTTAGCCACCCTGATTCCCACAATTACCCCCAGTGATCCTTTGCTCTCTTTGAGTGCTTTCAACCAGACTCCAGGTTAATGCTGGTCCCCCGCTGCAGGGCACTCTCGGATTGGGGTATTACTTTCCAATTGGCTGCCTCTGGTGGCTCCCTCCCCCTTTTGTTTATCTTCCAATATCAGTCCGATGTTCCCACTCCACTTTACCTGCCCACTGGCGTCTTCTGCCCCTGTAGAGATCCAGACGTGTATAATTATGACCTCAGGCTGTTTTCATGGGTGATTGGAATTCTTTGGTAGGTAATCAGCTCTCTTTAGGGTGCAGGTTGAAAAGGTGCCTCCTCCTACTTCCCGGCCATCTTGTCTCTTTGCTGTGACTTTTTACTGACTGGCATAGATTTATTAAAGTAAAATGCCAAAAGACTGAGTCTATGTTTTTATATTTAAGCAAGGACATTATTGGGGCACCTGGGGCTCAGTTGATTAGAGCCTCTGCCTTCGGCTTGGGTCATGATCCTAGGGCCCTGGGATCGAGCCCCACATAGGGCTATTAGCTCAGCAGGTAGCCTGCTTCCCCCTCTCTCTCTGCCTGCCTCTCAGCCTACTTGTGATCTCTCTCTCAAGTCTCTCAAATAAACAAAATCTTTTAAAAAAAGGACATTATTTATATGAAATATATACAATTATTTAATTAAAAAGAGCCAAAATAATAGATATAAACACTTCAATTTCAAGACAACAGTGAATTTTACATTATTTGGCATCATTAATGAATGCTTTAAATGTTACAATCCTATTATGTAGCTAAGAGAAAAATAGATCATTAGTTTAGTTTATAAAAATACAACGAATAAAATATACTGAATCACTCATATTGCTAACCTGCTCCATCCAGTGTTTAAAAAGTTCAAGTATTTGTCCTGATTTCAATAACATGAATACAGCTTTAAATTCCACTTTCTAGGTTTTAGAAGGCTAAAGCTTGTTTATCCAAATTCTCCTAGAAATTATGCTATAAGTAAATATCTTCAGAAAGTATAACAAACATGTGCTCTTACCTTGATACAAGATAAAAAACTGATGAAAAGAAATCTGAGGTCAGTACTAACTTGGTGGAGTAGGAGGATCTTGAGCTGACCTCCTTCCCTGCATACAGATGATCTACAACTACATATGGAGAAAGACCTCAAGATTAGAAGATCAGCTCTACACAGCTAAACATATGAAAAAAAAAAGTTACATCAAGAAAAGTAGATAGGACAAGACATGACTTGGTCATGATCCACAATCCCCATGAGGTCACCCACAACTGGCTGGGATCTCACAGGCACTGAGTCCTCTCCGAAAAATGAGAGGATCAGGCTTTGCTTTGGGCGTCCCCCTATCCTGAGGATCTGCACTGGGATTTAGAGCCCCCATCACCTCTGGCTTTGAAATTTAGCTGGCTTTACCTGCAGGAACATTGAAAATTAGTGGGGCCTAACTCTGGGAGAACTCAAGTGTTATAGGAAAATAAAACTCTGCTCTTTTTTAAGGCCCACAAAAATTCACTTGCACTGAGACCCAGCAGAGAGGCAGCAGTTTGAAAAGTGCTTGACCCATATGTGAAGATTTAATGAGTAATTTTAGGGTGTTCCCCAGAGGCAGAAATAGAAGGGCTTGAGGGCACCATTTTTCTTACCCACCTTTTGCCCAGATGCCCTGATGTTTTGGATTCCAGGTCTGACAGTCTCCATCCACCTTTCCAGTATTTTTTGCCCAACCTTGGTGTTCCCTAGCAGACCCACCGGACCAATGCGTGTGTCCTGGCAGATGTCCTTAAGTGACTCCTTCCCTACCACACCCCAAGGGAAACTTAGAATGAAGTCAGTGAGCAACAAAGTGGCACAGCTCCACCATATGGGGAAGAATGGATCAGTATGGATCACTGCCAAAGTGACTACCACGCCTCCACACCCACCAGACGGGCTTGGCTGTATCTGGCATGTCTTTGAAGTGGCTTATGGACCACCAAACCCAGTGGACCATCTTAGCTGGGACCAGTATCCCTGAAAAGGCACCCATCCTACATCCTGCACACCCAGTGCATGGCCTCACTAGGACTATAACTCCTCCAAAGCAACTCCTGTCATGGTTGCCCATCAATAAGCCTGCAATATTTGTGGCCGAGTCATACAGCCAGCAACACTAGAGACTTGTTCTGTCCAAAAGCATACTTTCAGTACTTCTACCCAGGCCTCCTAGTGGCAGTATCAGTGGTCAGTCCTCTCTAACAGTGTGACTAAACAAAGAAAAAAGAAAAACCATGAATCATCTATCCTGCCTATAGAAGACTCACTTTAGACAGTAAAAAGGTGGGAAAAGATATTCAATGCACATGGGGAAAAAAAAAAAGGTAGGGCATCAATTCTTATATCAGACAAAATAGATTTTGAAACAAAGACAGTAACAAGAAACAATAAAGGGCTTCACATAATGATAAAGGAGTCAGGCCAACAAAAGAATATAACAATGGTTAATACTTGTGTACCCAATACAGGAGCACCTAGACATATACAACAAATATTAACAACAACAACAAAAAAATAAATTGAAGTGTGCCCGGGTGGCTCAGTTGGTTAAGCACCCGCTTTTGGCTCAGCTTATGATCCTGGGGTCTAGGGATTGAAGCCTGTATCAGGATCCCTGCTCAAGGGGGAGTCTGCTCCTCCCTCCCACAGGCCCTCCCCACTTGTGTTCTCTCTGGCTAACTCTGCTCTCTCTCTCAAGTAAATAAATAAAATTATTTCTTATAAGAAATATTTATTTATTTGAGAAAGTGATAGTAAGAGAGAGAGGAGGGGGGAAAAGAGAGTAGCAGGCTCCCCGCTGAGTAGGGAGTCCGAAGTGGGGCTCCACCTTGTGACCCTGAGATCATGACCTGAGCCTAAGGCATTTGCTTAAAACCATATGGAACATTTTCCAGAATAGATTACATGGAAGGCCACAGAACAAATCTCATTAAATTTAAAAAGATTGAAATCATCTCATGCATGTTTTCTGACCACAATGGTACAGGCATGTAGAAATCAATTGCAAGAATTTTTTTAAAAATCAATGAAAAACAAACATATGGAGGCTAAACTGCATACTATTAAACAACCAATGGATCAATGAAGATATCAACCAGAAAATCTAAACTCCCTGGAGAAAAATGAAAAGGACATCCTAATGTTTCAAAATCTATGGGACACAGGAAAATCATTTCAAAGAGGAAAGTGTTTAGAGATACAGGCTTACCTCAATAAACAAGAAAAATCTGAAATAAATAATTTATCCTTCAACTGAAGGGACTAGAAAAGGAAAATCCAAAAGAAACAAAATAGAAAGAAATAATAGTAAAGATGAGAGTGGCAATAATTGAAAACAAGACTATTAAAACAGTACAAAAGATTAATGAAACTAAGAACTACTTCTTTGAAAAAATATAGAAAATTAAAAAAAACTTGAACCAGAATTGTCAGGAAAAAAAGAGTGACGACTCAAATAAATCCATTAAGAAATGAATAGCAGTAGTTACAAGACATAGCTCAGAAATACAGAAGATCATAAGAGACTTTTTGTGACCAATTACATGCCAAAAAACTGCACAATCTGGAAGAAATGGACCAATTCTTAGACATATACAAATTTTCAAGATTGAATCAATAATAAACAGAAAATCTAAACAGAATAATTCATAGTAAAAAAATTGAATCAATAATCAAAACACCCCTGATGGCTTCACAGGTAAATTCTACCAAGCTTTTAAAGAAGACCTCTTATCAGATACATGAAAAAATGGTCAACATCATTCAACATCTAGGAAATAACAAATCAAAACTACAATGAGATACTACTTCACACCAGTCAGAATGGCTAACATGAACAACTCAGGAAACAACAGATGTTGGAGAGAATGCAGAGAAAGGGGAACTCTCTTGGGCTGCCTGGGTGGCTCAGTTTGTTAAGCTTCTGCCTTCAGCTCAGGTCATGATCCGAGGGTCCTGGGATTGAGCCCCACATCAGACTTCCTTCTGAGTGGGGAGCCTGTTTCTCCCTCTGCTCCTCCCCTCCATTCATGCACTCTTTCTGGTTCTCACTTTCTCTTTCAAATAAATAAATTTAAAAAAAAAATTTTAAAGGGGGAATTGTTACACTGTTGGTGGGAATGCAAACTGGTGCAAACACTCTGGAAAACACCATGGAGGTTCCTCAAAAAGTTAAAAATAAAACTGCCCTATGACCCAGCAATTGCACTGCTATGTATTTATTGAAAGGACACAAAATATAGTGACTCAAAGGGGACAATGCATCCCAGTGTTTATAGCAGCAATGTTCACAATTGCCAATATATGGAAAGAGCCCAGATGTCCATCGACAGATGAATCCATAAAGAAGTTTTATATGCACACACAAAGACATATGTGTGTGTCTGTCTATGTGTGTACAGTGGATTATTAGTCAGCCATAGAAAAGAATGAAATCTTGCCATTTGCAATGACATGGATGGAACTAGAGGGTATTATCCCAAGTGAAATAAGTCAATCAGAGAAAGACAGTACCATATGATTCCATTCATATGTGCAACTGAAGAAACAAAAAAGATGAACATAGGATAGGGGAATCAAAGAAAAATAAAATAAGATAAAAACAGAGAGGGATGCAAACCATAAGAGACTCTTAACCATAGGAAACAAACTGAAGGTTGTTGAAGAGGAGGTGGTGGGACAAAAGGGGTAGTTGGTGGATGGGCATTAAGGAGGGCACTTGATATGATGAGCACTGGGTATTGTATGCAACTGATGAATCACTGAATTCTATCCCTGAAGCTAATAATACATTATATGTTAACTAAATTTGATTTAAATTAAAAAATCTGAAAAAAACCTAATGCCTATTTTTCTCAAGTTAACCCCAAAACTGAAGACAAAGGAAAGTTTCTAGGTTCATTCTTTCTGGATAGCATTACCCTGATAAAAACCTAACAAGGACACAACACACACACACACACACACACACACACACAGAATATTAGAGGCCAATATCCCTAATGAACATGCAAAAATATTCACCAAAATATTAGCAAACTGAATTCCACAATACAACAAAAGGATTATACAACATGATCAAGTGAGATTTATTCCAAGTATGCAAGAATGGTTTAATATCTGCAAATCAATCAACTTGATACATCACATTAACAAATTGAAAGGTAAAAATCATATGGTAATCTCAACAGATGAAGAAAAAGCACTTGACTAAATTCAACATCCATTTATGATAAAAACTCCCAACAAAGTGTGTAGAGAGGGTATGTACCTCACATAATAAAGACCACATATTACAAGCTTAGAAATAACATCATTGTCAACAGTGAAAATCCAAAGCTTTTCTTTTAAGATCATGATCAAAATAAGAATGTTATGTGAGAAAGGAATCCATCAAAATCCTTGAGGAGAACACAGGCAGCAACCTCTTCGACCTCAGCCACAGCAACTTCTTCCTAAGAACATCGCCAAAGGCAATGGAAGCAACGGCACAACTGAACTATTGGGACTTGATCAAGATCAAAAGCCTTTGCACAGCAAAGGAAACAGTTAACAAGACCAAAAGACAACTGACAGAATGGGAGAAGATATTTGCAAGGGATGTACCAGATAAAGGGCTAGCATCCAAAATCTATAAAGAGCTTAGCAAACTCAACACCCAAAGAACAAATAATCCAATCAAGAAATGGGTAGAGGACATGAATAGACATTTCTGCAAAGAAGACATTCAGATGGCCAACAGACACATGAAAAGTGCTCCACATCACTCGGCATCAGGGAAATACAAATCAAAACCACAATGAGATACCACCTCACACCAGTCAGAATGGCTAAAATTAACAAGTCAGGAAATGACAGACACTGGTGAGGATGCAGAGAAAGGGGAACCCTCCTACACTGTTGGTCGGAATGCAAGCTGGTGCAACCACTCTGGAAAACAGCATGGAAGTTCCTCAAAAAGTTGAAAATAGAGCTACCTTATGAACCAGCAATTGCACTACTGGGTATTTACCCTGAAAATACAAACGTAGTGATCCGAAGGGGCACGTGCACCCAAATGTTTACAGCGGCAATGTCCACAATAACCAAACTATGGAAAGAACCTAGATGTCCATCAACAGATGAATGGATAAAGAAGAGGTGGTATATATACACTACGGAATACTATGCAGCCATCAAAAGAAATGAAATCTTGCCATTTGTGATGACGTGGATGGAACTAGAGGGTATGATGCTTAGCGATATAAGTCAACTGGAGAAAGACAACTATCACATGATCTCCCTGATATGAGGAAGTGGAGATGCAATGTGGGGGGTTTGAGGTGTAGGAAAAGAATAAATGAAACAAGATGGGATCGGGAGGGAGACAAACCATAAGAGACTCTTAATGTCACAAAACAAACTGAGGGAGAGGGTGGTGGGGTTATGGACATTGGGGAGGGTATGTGCTATGGTGAGTGCTGTGAAGTGTGTAAACCTGGCAATTCACAGACCTGTACCCGTGGGGCTAATAATACATTAGATGTTTATTAAAAAATTAAAACAAAAAACAAAAAAACCAAGGATGTCCACTCCTATGGCTTTTACTCAAAACAGTACTGGAGGTCCTAGTCACAGTAATCTGAAAAGAAAAAGAAATAAAAGAAATAAAAGACATCCAAATTGATAAGGAAAATGCAAAACTGTCACTATTTGCAAACAACAGTGTTTTCTTCTAGATAGAAAAACCTAAAGACTCCACCAAAGAAACTATTAGAAATTATAAATAAAATCAGATAAACTGCAGGATACAAAGTTAGTATGAAGAAATCTGTTGCATTTCTATCCACTAGTAAAAAAACTAGAAGAAACAGAAGTTAAAAAATAGTGCTACTTATAATTGCATTATAACCAAGGGTGTGTAAATCCTATACTCTAAAAACTCTAAGACATTGGTAAAATTCAAAGATGACACCAATCAGTAAATGGGAAGATATACCATGTTTATGGACTAGAAGAATAGTATTGCAAAAATATCATATTACACAAAATAATCTATTAATTCAATGTAATCTTTATGAAAGTACAATTTTTTTTTGCAGAACTAGAATAAGTTTAAAGTTGGTATGGAACTACAAAAGACTCTGAATATTCAAAGGAATCTTTATTTTTTTCTAAAAAATTAATTAAATTACAGTTAATTAACATACAGTGTAATATTAGTTACAGATGTACAATGTACTGATTCAACACTTCCATGTAACACACAGTGCTCAACACAGCAAGTGCCCTCCTTAATCTCCATCACCTATTTCATTCATTTACCCATTCGCATTCCCCCTGGTAACCATCAGTGTGTTCTACATAGTTAAGAGTCTGTTTCTTGCTTTGCTTCCCTCTCTCTTTTCTCTTTGTTTGCTTTGTTTCTTAAATTCCACATATGAGTGAAATCATGTTGTATTTTCTTTCTCCAACTTACTTATTTCACTTAGCATAACACTCTGTCATCATCATGTTGTTGCAAATGGCAAGATTTCATTCTTTTTTATGGCTGAATAATATTCTATTGCATTTATGTAATACTTCTTCTTTATCCATTCATCAGTCAGGACTGTTTATTTGAGATTTTTCTTGTTTTTTGAGGTGCAACTCTATTGCTCTATACTTCCCTCTTTGGACTGCTTTTGCTGCATCCCAAAGGTTTTGGACTGTCCTGTTTTCATTTTAATTTGCTTTATGCGTTTTTAATTTTTTTTCTTATTTTACTTCCTGATTGACCTATTTATTGTTTATTAGCGTATTGTTTAGCCTCCATATATTTGTATTTTTTTCCAAAATTTTTAATGGTTGACTTCTAATTTCATATCATTGTGGTCAAAAGTGCATGGTATGACTTCAATCTTTTTTATTTGTTGACACCTATTTTGTGACCTGGAGAATAGTCCATGTGAACTTGAAAAAAATATGTATTCTGCTATTTTAGGGTGAAGTGATCCAAATATATGTGTTAAGCCCATCTGTTCCAGTGTGTCATTCAAAGACATTGTTGCCTTGTTTATTTTCTGTTTGATGATCTGTCCATTGATAAAAGTAGAGTGTTAAAGTCCCCTACCACCATTGTCTTATTATCAATGAGTTTCTTTAAGCTTGTTATTAATTGATTTATATACTTGGGAACTCCCAAGTTGGAGACAAATATTTAAACTGTTAGATCTTCTTATTGTATTGTCCCCTTTGTGATTATATAATGTCCTTCTTTGTCCCTTTTTACAGTCCAAATCCAACCAGGAGGCACAGAGAACACCCACCAAAATCAACAAAAGCAGGCCAGCACCACCAGACATACTGTAATTAATTTTGCAAAATGTGGCTACCTGCAGATTTCTCAGGAGAAACTTGGCAAGTCAAAAGGGAGTGGCATGATACATTCAAAGTGATGAATAAGAAAAATCTCCAGCCAAGAATACCCTATCCAGCAAGGTTATCATTCAGAATAGAAGGAGAGACAAAGGATTTTCAGACAAACAAAAACTAAAGGTTTGTTACCACTAAAGCAGCCCTGAAAGAAACATTAAAGGGGACTCTTTCAATGGGAAAGAAAGGCCAAAGGTGACGAAGACAAAAAAAGATCAGAGAAAATCTCCAGAAATAATTACAAGAAAGTAATAAGGTGGTAATATATTATACCTATTAATAATTGTTTTGAATTTCAATAGACAAGATCCTCCAATTAAAAGACCTATGGTGTCAAAATTATTTTTTTTAAAGAAGGACTCATCTTTACGTGCCTGTAAGATACTCATTTTAGACCTAAAGACACCTGCAAATTGATGGTGAGGGAGTTAAAAAAACATTAGCATGTAAACAGATGTCAAAAGAAAGTAGGAGTAGCAATATTTACGTCAGACAAACTACACTTTAAAACCTAAGCAATCTTTTGAAAGAAAAACAAAACTATATGTAACATGCTCTTAGATTTCAAACTATACTACAAAACCATAGCAATCAAAGCAGCATGACACAACAACAGACACATAGATCAAAGGAATGGAATACAAAGTCCAGAAATAAAACTCTGTTTATATGGTCAACTAATATATGACAAGAAAGGTAAGAATAGACAATAGGGAACAGTGAGTTTTCAGTAAATGGTGTTTAAAAAACTGGAAAATTATGTGATAAAGAATAAAAACAAACCACTTTTTACACCATAAACACACACACACGCGCATGCATGCGCACACACATGCACACACACACACACACACACACCCTAAAATGAATCAAAGTCCTGGATATAAAGCCAGAAGCCATAAAATTCCTCAAAGAAAGCATAGGCAACAAACTCTTGGAGATAGGTCTTAACTTTGCTCTTTTGGCTCTGTCTCCTTAAGGAAGGGCAATAAAATGAAAAATAAACAATACATCAAACCACAAATTTTTTGCCCAGCCAAGGAAATCATCAACAAAACAAAAAGGCAGCCTACCTAATGGGGGATGATATTTGCAAGTGATATACCCAGCCAGGGATTAGTATCCAAAATATTTAAAGAACTCCTACATCTCAACACCAAAAGTATAGAAACAAGTGATTTAGAAATGGGCCAAAGACACGAATAGATATTGTTTGAAAGACAACATACAGAGGGCCAACTGACACATAAAAAGATGTTCGACATCATTAATCATCAGGAGAATGCAAGTCAAAACCACAATAAGGTATCTATCATTTCACACCTGTCAGAATCAAAAAGAAAAGAAATAACAATTATCGGCAAGAGTGTGGAGAAAAGGGAATCTTGTGCATTGTTTCTGGGAATGTAAATTGATGTATTCATAATGCATGTGAGTATAGAGGTTCCTCAACAAAAAGAAAAATGGAAATAACATAATATCCAGAAAATCCATTCAGGATGTCTATTTGAAGAAAATGAAAACATTCACTTGAAGAGACATTTCCACCCTATATTTATTACAGCATTAATACTGTAGCCTGGATATGGAAGCAAATGTGTGTCCAACTATAGATGAATGTATAAAGAAGAAGTAGTATATATATTATACTTAAAATATATGTATATATATATGTATCTGTATGCACACATACAATATACACAATGGAATATTACTCAGCAATAAAAAAGAATAAAAATTTTGTCATTTTTGACAATGTTAATGGACCTAGAAGTTTTAATGCTAAATGAAATTAGACAGTGAAAGGCAGATACCATATGATTTAACTGGTAATGCAAAATATGAAAACAAACAAAACAGAAATAGTCTCATATATAGAAACCAAAGTTGTGGTTGCCATAGGGGAGCAGGAAAAATGAGTGGCTAATTATTTAATATTCAGATCTCTGGCATGGTGTTATTGTTCAATATTGTTCACTGTTGTATTTAGTTTTTCAGCAGAAACCTAAATATCTTACTTACAAATAACAAAATTGATTGCAACTATTTTAAAAACTAAGGCAGAAAAATTGAGAAGATAAGTTTGGAGGGATGTCTGATTAGCTCAGTCTGGGGAGTTAAGCATCTGCCTTCAGCTAGGGTCATGATCCCAGGGTCCTGGATTTGAGCTTTGCTTCCTGTTCCTTGCTAGGTGGGGAGATCACTTCTTCCTCTCCCTTGTCCCTCCCCCCCACTTGTACTCATTCCCTCTCTCTCTCTCAAATAAATAAATATGATTTTTTTTTAAAGATAAGTTTAGGGGCGCCTGGGTGGCTCAGTGGGTTAAAACCTCTGCCTTTGGCTCATGTCATTATCCCAGGGTCCTAGGATGGAGCCCTGCATTGGGCTTTCTGCTCAGCAGGGAGCCTGCTTCCCCCTCTCTCTCTGCCTGCCTCTCTGCATACTTGTGATCTCTCTCTGTGTGTCAAATAAATAAATAAAATCTTAAAAAAAATAAGTTTGGAAATTGATGTTTTTGTGACAGTAGCAATAAATTTGAAAATGTAGTTAGTCTTCAGAATTAGTGCAATATCATTAAATACCCGTTAAGAGGATGATGATTGTTGAATATTTTCAGTGTAATAGAAATGACATAGCAAAGGCATAAGAAAAGATACGTAATGCCAAGATTTCGCAACCTTCTCTAAAAGTAAAACTTAAACATCTAAGATATTTTTCAGAAAGTCTTGGTACTCAGTGTTTGTTATTCAGTTAACAGCCTGGTGGTCAAGTGTGACCCCAGTATCTCCTGGAACATAAATATTTCTTAGGGGCACTTGCCAAGGTACAAACAAACTAAATGACACACTACAAGCTCAAAGCCTTTACATTCTGGAGGTGTGTATGAGATGCACTGGCTTCAAAATAGCCCAAGTGTCAGAATTTCCTGTTCAAATTTTAAGTGACACATTGATGAGAAATCTACTTTTTCCACTATTGCCTCACTCAGTTCTCACAGGGCCAGCAGTCTGTGAAGACCACAGACACTGTTTGTTTACAAGAGTAACCTGGTCTCCCACTGGAAGATGCCCGACTCTCTGGTCAACAGAAGGTATGTGTCACTCCTCTGCTGTCTCTCTCTCAGCTGCCTCATTTGCTGGTAGATTACAAATGCTGAATAAGATATACCCGAGGTACAATTAATATACAATCCAATCACAGAGAACATTGGTATATTTATTCCAACAATTCAGGCGACAAACAAGAATGGATATGAAATATCCTGGAGAATTTCCTAAAATATTTGAATTCTTACCTGTAGAGAAGTAATTAATAATGTATGCATGCACATAATTGTGTTTGCAGATCAATGTAACTTCAGGTGAAATCCATAAGCATCATAAAAGAAAACACTTAACTTGGATTTGTCATCAATTATAATTATACATATTATTTTATATTTAGCCCAGTCTTAAAAAATACATTATTAATATGAATCCATTAAATCATAATGGTCAAACAGAATTCCTCATACATTTGCTTAGATGAATGAAAGCAATTTGATTTTTCATAAAAAGCAAGATGATGTACCTTCTGCAAATGTTAATTTAAACTTAACTACAAACATTCAAAAGACTTTTTAAAAACATACCCAAACTTGGAAAAAAAAAAAAAGATATTCAATACTTAAAGACACTCCTGTCTAATGAATTATGTTACATAGTCTAAAAGGTATGAATGCTTTATATGCATTATATTTTATTTTAATTCACATTTTAGATTAGTAGAAGCTAAGTAGTTAAACACGAAGTAACTTTATAAATATCATACTTTGTAAGTTCTGAGATCCAGGAGTAATTTCAGATTTCACTTATTACAGAGCTCATTGATTGAATTATGAAATTACACTTCTTTGATTTATTAGAATTCTTTATACAAGTAAACCTGTCCACACTGCCTTTGACATTCAGAGATCTTTCTGTGGTTTGTACCACCAGTGGTCTTCCATAAATGATCTACACTTTTATTTATCATTTATGATTCCATATCTTTATCATTAAATCAATTGTCAACTTCTAGTGTTATATAAGCATTTTTATTTTTTTAAATATTTTATTTATTTATTTGACAGAGAGATCACAAGGAGGCAGAGAGGCAGGCAGAGAGAGAGAGAGAGGAGGAAGCAGGCTCCTGTCTGAGCAAAGAGCCTGATGTGGGGCTCGATCCCAGGACCCTGAGACAATGACCTGAGCTGAAGGCAGAGGCCTTAACCTACTGAGTCACCCAGGTGCCCCGTTTTTGTTGTTTTTTTTTAATATTTTATTTATCTATTTGACAGAGAGATCAAGCACTTTTAAAAAATATATTTTGGTCTTTGCTTTCAATGTTTAGATTTCCAATAAGTTTAGGATGTCATGTAATATTTTTCAATATATAAAATCTTTCTTTTAAAATTAAATGACTTCTGGAATTCCACAGTTATTCAAAGTAAAAATTCACTTCATAACAATGCACTACCTTTTAGTAAGGAAATGTAAATCCCCCAATAACAGACATATACTACATGAAAATCCTGTATGTGGTAACACTAGTACTCTCAATCTTAGACCACTCAATTTTTAACCAGGTGCCCCGTTAAATACCATAAATACCCAGTAGTGCAATTGCAGGGTCATAGGGAAGCTCTATTTTTAAATTCTTGAGTACAGCATTTTTTATACAAGTTTTTAATTTTAACCCAGTTATTCCACTATCATTGAAAAGTTCTATTGAATCTGATCTTACATTGATAAGGACAATATTATTTCTGAATTCCTTTCTTCTTCCCTAATTTATTGCTTTACATTACTCCAACCAGTTGTGTCAAACATAGAATATGTTCTATGTTGTGTCAAACATTGAATACCGTCATAAAAACAATGTATTCTATCATGAAATGCTTCTTTAAAGCTCTAAGGAAATTAGTACCATGGATTTAAAAGTTGTCAAAAAAGTTGGTACAGTATTTTTTTAAATTTAGTTTCTTTTTTTTTCTTTTATTTATTTTCAGCATAACAGTATTCATTATTTTTGCACCACACCCAGTGCTCCATGCAATCCATGCCCTCTCTAATACCCACCACCTGGTAACCCCAACCTCCCACCCCCTGCCCCTTCAAACCCCTCAGATTGTTTTTCAGAGTCCATAGTCTCTCATGGTTCACCTCCCCTTCCAATTTCCCCCAATTCCCTTCTCCTCTCTAACTCCTCATGTCCTCCATGCTATTTGTTATGCTCCTCAAATAAGTGAAACCATATGATAATCAACTCTCTTTGCTTGACTTATTTCACTCAGCATAATCTCTTCCAGTCCTATCCATGTTGCTACAAAAGTTGGGTATTCATCCTTTCTGATGGAGGCATAATACTCCATAGTGTATATGGACCACATCTTCCTTATCCATTCGTCTGTTGAAGGGCATCTTGGTTCTTTCCATAGTTTGGCGACTGTGGCCATTGCTGCTATAAACATTGGGGTACAGAAGGCCCTTCTTTTCACTACATCTGTATCTTTGGGGTAAATATCCAGTAGTGCAATTGCAGGGTCATAGGGAAGCTCTATTTTTAAATTCTTGAGTACAGCATTTTTTTTTTTTTTTTTTTTTTATACATTTTTTTTTATACAAGTTTTTAATTTTAACCCAGTTATTCCACTATCATTGAAAAGTTCTATTGAATCTGATCTTACATTGATAAGGACAATATTATTTCTGAATTCCTTTCTTCTTCCCTAATTTATTGCTTTACATTACTCCAACCAGTTGTGTCAAACATAGAATATGTTCTATGTTGTGTCAAACATTGAATACCGTCGTAAAAACAATGTATTCTATCATGAAATGCTTCTTTAAAGCTCTAAGGAAATTAGTACCAAATTTTACATTGTTCAACAGCAAATGAATGCTATCACTCACCACACACTCCACCCTCTGTGACTGTCCCAGCAATCTTCTCATCACATACACTATTCTTCAAGTCCTTCAGTACAGTCCCACTCAGCCCTGTGCCTGACACCACGCAGCTGCAGAGATGAATAACCAAGGAGTTACCTATGCAGAACTCAGTCAGGTTAAGGGTTCAAAAAGACAGCAAGTGAAAGCTAAGAGCACTAAGAGTCCCATTTCAAAAACTGAGCAGGAAATAACCTATGTAGAATTAAATCTTCAAGATGCTTCAAATCTTCAAAATGCTTCTCATGATCCTCAAAGGAACAGCAAGAACTCCTACTGTAAAGGTAAAACATGTAATACACATGCAGTATATATGTAGTATATGTACTATGATGTGCAGTTGGGCTGCAGAATGCAGAGAATGAGTAGGGAATGATCTTCCGTATTTTTCATTTCTGAAGATCAGAGCTTGAAGTTGCAATATAGTGTTGTAATTGATATCTGACAACTAACTTTGTTCCAGCCTTGCTATAATTTGTAATCTTTACCCACATCTCCTGGGGTAATAAATTTACTGTAAATGCAATGGTATATTCTGAGAAATGATTATAACAATAGATATAAGTTTGGGGTCCAAATTTTTATATGTGACTCCCTGTGCTTTGTTGGTTCTACTGCATGTAAATTTCTTTTTTTTTTTTTAAGATTTTATTTATTTGACAGAGAGAGATCACAAGTAGGCAGAGAGGCAGGCAGAGAGAGAGGAGGAAGCAGGCACCCTGCTGAGCAGAGAGCCCGATGTGGGACTCGATCCCAGGACCCTGAGATCATGACCTGAGCCGAAGGCAGCGGCTTAACCCACTGAGCCACCCAGGCGCCCCATCTACTGCATGTAAATTTCTTAAGGATTATTTCTGCCAATCCTTTCTCAGTGTTTTCATTCCTCTTCCAACCATTTACCTTTATGTTCAGGAAAGCTCATTGCTGGGATCCTGGGAATCATTTGCCTTCTCTTGATGTCCACTGTGGTCACAATAGCTGTTATTCCCTGTAAGTGTTTGAATGACTACAAGGGAATTTTTCCCTTTAATGATTTTCAGTGCCTTGAAATATTGCATAATATTATGGAATTGTATTACCTCACTTTAATGCATGTATGTTCTCAGTGTGGAGTGGTTATTCTGAATTTGTCAAAATTATAAATAACAGAATAATTGTAGAGAGTATTACACACATATTCAGATTTCATTGCTCAAAAACAAGTTATAGGAGAGACCTCACGGAGATATACAAGTTAATTCTTGAGATTAGTTAAATCAAATACCGTAAGATACAGTGAAGTTTGTTCTTTATGTTTTTGCAATATTTTCCTCCACATCTTCATTATTTTATTCACTTTTTTTGGTAAGTCAACTTTATTGCAGAACTTTCTCATTCTAAATAATAGACCAAGTTTCAAAAAGAAACTCACATCATTATGATTTATTTACTTTAATATTAAGTTTTTGTGAGGATTACTTTAATTTTTCTAGTTACTGAAGGAACAGAGCAGAACAAAACACTCCTGGAAACAAGGATCCAAAAAGGTACAATCATTTTCCGAACTCTGATATTAACATAGATTTCTATTTTATCTTTATCTTAAACAAGGAAAAGATGATAATAGATTCTTTTGGGGAGAATAAATTAGAAAATCATGTAACAAAGTTTCAGAAATGATGACTATATGAAGGTATTACTTCTAATGTAACAATCTGAAGAAATACTCACTCAAATTCCCATATCCATTGTTACCCATTACCTCAAATTCCCTCCTACTATAACAGGGATAAGGGATAAATCTCAAATAATGGTTTCCTCCAGTGACTCTCATGACATGGAGAGATGGAAATTTTGGGGTGTTTGCTCTATATAAACACATAAATTAGGGAATGGTTGGCTAACCATTCTCTGTTGAGTGTGCATAAGCATATTTTGTCTTATTTATACCTTCCTAGGTATACATGGATATGTTATGCACACATATATGTACACATAGGTGAGCATGTAAATTAATTTGAATTTGTTAGTATTCAAAATTCTTTTGGATGACCTCTCATAATCTTTCTCCAGCTTATCACTGTTGTC
Source organism: Mustela lutreola (assembly GCF_030435805.1). Taxonomy (NCBI): domain Eukaryota; kingdom Metazoa; phylum Chordata; class Mammalia; order Carnivora; family Mustelidae; genus Mustela; species Mustela lutreola. The sequence goes on from NC_081297.1 coordinate 97,306,272, forward strand.
CGAAAGAGTGGCTTACATATGATAACAATTGCTATTATATTAGCACTGAAAGAAAATCATGGCATGAGAGTTCAGAGTCCTGTGCTTCTCAGAACTCTAACCTACTTTCCATAGATGATGAAGAGGAAATGGTAAGGTTCAGATGTTTCCATTTTATTAAGAGCTTATCTGTTAATATTATAATATTATACTTGTAGAGTTCATCCATAGTTTTATGTTTGTGTTTGTATTTATAGATAATTGCTATTGTTTTAAAGTCTGCTAATGTTCCATAATTTGGCTCTAAATATTTTATTTATATTTTATGCTGTTAATGTAAATTTGATAAATTTCAGTCTAGGTTTTCATAGAAAACTGTGCTTCTATATATGCCATTTTGCCTAAATTAATCTTTACTATTTAATCTTACCACACATCAAAGAAACTAAGTCTATGATTGTGAAATTGATCACAAAGGAGCTAGAACCACATAATTACAAATCAGATCCTGAAATAGAAGCTTAGAGCCTTTATTAGCCCTGCTAATTTTCATATTGTGAAATACCTTTGCTTATTTTTGGACTTCATATCAATGGATTCATGCAGTGTGCAATTTAATTGTGTCACCTTTCACTCTCACATATTTGTAATCCATCTCTATTATCAATTAGTCTATCGTTTGTGAATGTTCACTGCCCTGTCTTACATGAATATGACCTTTTAAAATCTATTCTTAGAAATTTAGTCCTTTTAGTATGTGGGTATCATTAACAACTATTTTATGGAAAACCTTTCCTTGTCTATTTTCATACATTGTATGTACAGTAATTTATGCCTGACTATGTAATAGTCATATACTTAGGCATATAAATATAAAAGGCCTATAAAAATAGTAGTAATATATTTAGGCATATAAGTATAGTAGTAATATATTTAGGTAAATAAATATTACATTTATCATCATAAAATACAAACAGAATTATAACATTATAATTGTATTTATGTTTAATTATAATACCTTTTTATTTAAGGATTAGAATGAAATTGCATGGTCATAGTTATGTGTTTTCAATTTATTAAATTATTCCAGTATTTTTTCTAATGTATTATTTAAATATATACTTTATCAAATAGAACCAAAATTCAGTAGTCTCAGAAAAATTAATTCAGTAGTCTCAGAAAAAATAATTCAATAAGATCTGGTGGTTCTATAACAACACTATTTTTCTGGGCCATGAATCATTAGGATGTTATCTTTTGTGAGGATGAGAAGTCATCTAGTGTCACTTTTGATACGTGCCCATTTCTCCTTTTCCCTTCTTAGAAGTCCTTGTCATATTTTAGATATGAGCTCTTTTTTGAGTTTATAAGATACAAATACATTTTGATGCAGTGACTTACATTTTTACTATCATACTGGAGTTTTTAATCACCAATATTTATTTATTTATTTGTTTATTATTTATTTATTTAATATTTTATTTATTTATTTGAGAGAGAGACACACAGACAGTGCCAGCAAGCATGAGCAGGGGGAGGGGCAGGAGAAGAGGGAGAAGCAGACTCCTGAACTGAGCAGGGATCCCAACAGGGTACTGGATCCCAGGACCCTGATTATGACCTGAATTGAAGGCAGCCACTTAACCAAATGAACCACCCACATGCTCCAAGTACAAAAATTTATTAATGTAACTCTAGTTCAATTTATCATTTGGTCGTTAGTGATTGTTTTGGACTTATTTCAGAAATTAGTCTAAATTAATGAATATAATTGCTTATGTTATTTTCCAGAATTTACAGTTTTCTTTATTTATTTTTTAACTCTTAAATAGGGTTTATAACTCATTGGGAATTTATTTTTTCTGATGCTGTGTTTGTCATATTGTGAGATAATAGATTTTTGATGAATAATGCAGTTAGTGTCTAAAAATTTTCTCTTTCTAGCATGCCTTTTTTCCACTATTTTGACTGGAGAGAAAAAACATCTTGGGGCTTTTGTCTGTCCCCCTTGGTAGCCGTGGGTTGGCAGCCTCTCTGTCATCAGTCTGGGACAGGTGAGGGAAAGAGAAATTCCAGGGAACTCACCACCATGTCATTCCTCAGGTCTAGAGTACCTGGTTCTGTCAGCTTTCTTATCATCTATCTGAATCTTCTTATGTTGTCTTTATAGACTATCCAGGCTTTTTGCTGTGTTTGGTGGGAGAAATAGTGAAAAGTTTTCCTTCTCTATCTTTCCAAAACCAGAAGTCTGATTTGTAGTGGTTTTAATTTGTATGTTCCTAAGACTAATAGTGTTGAACATCTTTTCCTATACTCATTTGCCATCCATATAATGTTTTCTGAAGAAGTTGACTATTGAAATATTTTGGTTATATTTTTAATTTTTGTAATTATACTTTGAGAATTTTTTATGTATCCTGGCAGCCAGTCTTTTATGAGATTATGATTTGTAAATATATCTTCTGAAGTCTATGATTTACTTCTCTTTTCAAAGAGTAGAAATTATCTTGTCAAACTACACTTCACCAATTTTTTCTTTTATGGATCATGTTTTTATTGTTCTATTGTCTGTCCAACATTAGATCATGCATTTTTTCTAATACATCTTTCTGAAATCTTATCATTTACATTTATGTATGATTAATTTTAGCAGTTTTGTACATAGTATAAAGTATATATTTATTAAAAATATATGATAGTCCATTCTTTCCACAATATTTTTTGAAAAGACTATACTTCCTCCACTGAATTATTTGTATCTTTGTTGAAATCTACATTCTGTATGTGTGGATATAAATTTTGCACTTCTGTTTCATTAACCTCCTCATGTGTTTTTATGTCAATTTCATACTTTAAAAACCATCCTTTTTTATTTTTTTATTTTTTTTATTTAATCTTTTATTTTTATAAACATATATTTTTATCCCCAGGGGTACAGGTCTGTGAATCGCCAGGTTTACACACTTCAAAGCACTCACCAAAGCACATACCCTCCCCAATGTCCATAACCCCACCCCCCTTCTCCCAACCCCCCTCCCCCCAGCAACCCTCAGTTTGTTTTGTGAGATTAAGAGTCACTTATGGTTTGTCTCCCTCCCAATCCCATCTTGTTTCATTGATTCTTCTTCTACCCACTTAACCCCCGTGTTGCATCACCACTTTTTCATATCAGGGAGATCATATGATAGTTATCTTTTTCTGCTTGACTTATTTCGCTAAGCATGATACACTCTAGTTCCATCCATGTTGTCGCAAATGGCAAGATTTCATTTCTTTTGATGGCTGCATAGTATTCCATTGTGTATATATACCACCTCTTCTTGATCCATTCATCTGTTGATGGACATCTAGGTTCTTTCCGTAGTTTGGCTATTATGGACATTGCTGCTATAAACATTCAGGTGCACGTGCCCCTTTGGATCACTACGTTTGTATCTTTAGGGTTAATACCCAGTAGTGCAATTGCTGGGTCATAGGGCAGTTCTATTTTCAACATTTTGAGGAACCTCCATGCTGTTTTCCAAAGTGGTTGCACCAGCCTCATTCCCACCAACAGTGTAGGAGGGTTCCCCTTTCTCTGCATCCTCGCCAGCATCTGTCATTTCCTGACTTGTTGATTTTAGCCATTCTGACTGGTGTGAGGTCATATCTCATTGTGGTTTTGATTTGTATTTCCCTGATGCCGAGTGATATGGAGCTCTTTTTCATTGTCTGTTTGCCATCTGGATGTCTTCTTTGCAGAAATGTCTGTTCATGTCCTCTACCCATTTCTTGATTGGATTATTTGTTCTTTGGGTGTTGAGTTTGCTAAGTTCTTTATAGATTTTGGACACTAGTCCTTTATCTGATATGTCATTTGCAAATATCTTCTTCCATTCTGTCAGTTGTCTTTTGATTTTGTTAACTGTTTCCTTTGCTGTGCAAAAGCTTTTGATCTTGATGAAATCCCAATAGTTCATTTTTGCCCTTGCTTCCCTTGCCTTTGGCGATGTTCCTAGGAAGATGTTGCTGCGGCTGAGGTCGAAGAGGTTGCTGCCTGTGTTCTCTTCAAGGATTTTGATGGATTCCTTTCACACATTGAGGTCCTTCATCCATTTTGAGTCTATTTTCATGTGTGGTGTAAGGAAATGGTCCATCCTTTTTTAAACATTGAGTTTATACTTGTTCTTTCCAGAGTTATATCTATTCTAGATCTTTGCATAAATGTTTCCTACTTATTTCTATCTTGCTAAAGATATTTTTTTAAATAAGAGTGAATGTTAATTTTATTAATTGCCTTCTGCATCAGGGAAATCATACCATTTGATCTTCTTTACTCTGCTAATATGATGAAGTTTGACTATGGAATTTCAAATGTAAATCCAACATTGTATTATTTCAATAAATCTACTTATGTCATAGTCCTTTATTTTCACACATTGTCCAAATCTATTTATGAATGCCACAAACATGTAATTTCCTTTTTTTTTTTAGCATTCCCATCAAAATGCACATAACACATATTTTATTAGCCCCTCTTTCTACCCTCAAGGGTTTCTTTTTACTGTTCAATTAGCATTACATTTTTCCTTATTTCTAAACATCTAAATATTCTGTAACTGAGTGTGAAAAGCTTTCTGAATGACAGATTAAATTGTATTAGAATTTGTAACAACACTTCTGATATTTTCATTTCTTTTTGTTTTTGTTTTCACAAAGTTGAATTTAGTAGGATTTTTTCAATTTTATGTCTAGTTTTAAATATGTTTGCATATTTTCAAAATATTCTCTTATGATAATTTTACTGTGGTATAAGGTACATACAGATGGATGCAATTTTACACGCCAAAAGATGCCAACAAATGGCTGCATTTTCAAGACTCACCATCATGTGGAATGAGAATACGAATATTACCATCACTACAAAATGCCCCTTTCATGTTCTAATCTGCATTTAAAAAGCACTTTATGTAAATGGATCATACAGTATGTATTCTTTCTTTCTTGGCTCTTTTAGGGAAAGCAAAACTTGTGCAATTCACCTATACAGTTGCATTGGTTTTCAATTGTCCAAACTCATTTCTTTCTTTTTTTTTTTTAAGATTTTTTTTATTTGTCCGAGAGAGAGAGAGAGAGAGAGAGCGCATGTGCATAAGCGGGCAGAGTGGCAGGCAAAGGTGGAGAGAGAAACAGGCTCCCCGCCGAGCAAGGAGCCCAATGCGGGACTCCATCCTATGACCCTGGGATTGCGACCTGAGCCAGAGGCAGCGGCTCAACTGACTGAGCCACCCAGGCATCCCTCCAAACTCATTTCTATTCCATTGTCTGATTCTACTTAAATTTATTCATCCATACTACTGTTGATACTCTTGGATATTTGGGAATTGATCCATCTGGGGCTACTGTGAGTTATTCTACTATATGTAATTCAAAATCAGCTTTTGGCTAAATATATGTTTATCATTTCCTTGTTCTCTAACTTTAATTGGCTCTTCTCTGTATAGCTTCTTGAGAAGGTCATCAGGTCATGCATTTTATAACATTCTTCCTTTTGAGTATAAGTGACAAAGCTTCACATTGTCTCTAAACACCACTTTAGTTCCACTCTAAAAGTTTCAATATAGCCTCAGTTTAGTATCATCCACTACAAGGTATATTCACAGATTTCATCTTGGAACTATACATTTTTCAGAAGTATACCACTTTTCCACAAGTTTGAAAATTGTCCACATGTCTTTTCCTTGTTGCTTCTAATTTAATCCTTTGTCTATTACTTTGAATATCTCCATTCTTCAAAAATGTGATCCCTATTCATGACCTAGACCCTTTTCTCCATTCATCAGTTATGTCAGGCTTGTTCCTACTGCTTGGATAGTCTTCCATAGGCCTCCTGATTTTGTGACTAGCTGTTCTCTCCCTACTAATGGAGCAACTTTTAAATCTCCAACTATACCATTAAATTGTTTATTTATCCTTCCAAATCCATCATTTTCTGTTTCATGGTGTTTAAAGGTTCTGTTGCAAAGTGAATAATATATGTTTTTAATTGTTTTATTTTTCTCTTATTTTGAGAGCCTTAACATGTTGAAATGTTTAATTTCTAATAATATATCTTATTTTTACAGTTACCTTGTCTGACACTAGAATAGCTATTTCTGCTCATTTATGGGCTGATTGTTGTAGGGAAGATCTTTTGTTATCCATTTTTTATACCTATTGTGCTTTTGAGTCTAATGTGTGCCTGTTACAGAAAGCATGTAGATCCTACCTTTTCACTTGGGAGACAATTTCTATCTTTTGATTGAAATATTTATTTAATTCACTTGAATATCTTTAATGGGATAGTTGGGGTTGGGTCTGTCATTTTGCTACTTATTCTATGTCTGTGTCTTTATTTCTTCTTCCATGTTGCCCAACAACTTTTGTATTAAACGTGTTATTTTAGTGTTCCATTTTAATTCCTCTATTTTTGTCTTAGCTATATTCTTAAGTTATTTCCTTTGTAGAAGCTGTAGGTATTACAAATATACCTTTTGTTTGTTTTTAATAGCTAAAATAGACATATAACATTGTATAAATTTAACCGTACAATGTGTTCATTTGATACACTTATGTATTAGAGTATGATTACTAAGATAATGCTAGATAACACTTTCTCATGTTATATATTTATCATTTTTGTGGATATTGAGAGCAGCAAAGATTTAGTCTTACCAACTTTGAAGTTTATAATACAGTAATGCTGACTATAATCACTACATTGTACATTAGACTTCCAGAACTTATTATCTACTAGTTGTTACTTTGTATTCTTAAACATCTCCCCAATTCCCCATACTTCACAGCTTCTGCTAAACAGCATTCTGTTCTTTGCTTTTACAAGTTCATGTTTTTAGAATCTCCATATAAGTGAGAGGACAGTGTTTATCTATCTCCGTCAGACTTTTGTCACTTACTATAAGGTCTTCAAGATCTATCAATTTGCCACAAATGGCATGATTTTCTACTTCCTCATGTCTGAATAATATTTCAATATGCATAAATATATTTGTGTATGTGTATATATATTGTACATTCTTTAATTATTTATCTATTGACAGATGCTTAGGTTCCTTCCATAACTGGCTATTGTGACTAATGTTGCAATGAGAATGGATATGCAGATATAACTTTGAGATGATTTCATTTCTTTAAATTTATACATAAGAGTGGCATTACTGATTCTTATGGCAGTTTTACTTTTAATTTCTTAAAAACCACCACACTATTATCCATTTGGCAGTACAAATTTACATTTCCTTTAAAGGACTTCCTTTTCTTGACATGCTCACCAAAATTAGATAACTCTTACCTTTTTGAAAAAAACATCTTAACCGGTGTGAGGTGATATTTTATTGTGGTTTATCTGATGATTAGTGATTTAGAGCACCTGTCATGTATCTTTTGACCTTTTGTATGTCTTCAGAAAAGTCTTCTCAGGTCTTTTGCCCGTTTTTTTTTTTTTGTTTTTGTTTTTGTTTTTTGCCCATTTTTAAAATTGCATTGTTTTCTTTGTTTTTACCACATTGTGTGAGTTCTTTATGTATTTTGGATATTAGTCATTTATCTGATTTATAGTTGATAAATATTCTCTCCTGTTCTGTGCATTGTTCTTTCAATTTTTTTTTTTTAATTTTTTCCCTTGCTGTTCAGAAGCTCCTTAGTTTAATGCAGTCCTACTTTTTTCTTTTAGTTTTTGTTGCCTTGATTTTGGTGACTTATCCACAAAATCATTGCCTCTGCCAAGATCCAATATCCTTATCCTTCGGCCTCTACTAGTGATTTTATATTTTTATATGTTTTTATGTTACTTATTTTTGTCTTTTTTTCAGCTTTAAGAACTCACTTTAATGGGCACCTGGGTGGCTCAGTGGGTTAAGCCTCTGCCTTCAGCTCAGGTCATGATCTCAGGGTTCTTGGATCCTATCCTGCATCGGGCTCCTTGCTCAGTGGGGAGCCTGCTCCCCCCTCCCCCTCTGCCCACCTCTCTGCCTCCTTGTGGTTTCTCTCTCTGTCAAATAAATAAATAAAATCTTTACAAAAAAAAAAAAAAGAATTCACTTTAACATTTCCATAGGGCAGGTCTAATAGTTAACATTTCTTCTGACACATGGCATTAACCAACCATCACTAGGATCTTGCTTTTCCTCTCCTCTGACTGCCATCTTGGGCGAGAGTTAAAACTTTGACATGCTATCCTCGGAGATGCTGGAAAAGTCTTTATCTCTTCTTCAATTCTGAATGACAGCTTTGTTGAGTGAGGTATTCTTGGTTGACAGGCAATTTTCCCATTGATCACATTAAACATATCATCCCACTCTCTCTTGTGTCATCCATGGGAAGAAATTCTTGCGGAGAGGATACTTTTTGGTGTCTGGTTTGGCATGCTGACCTCAGAGCTCTCAAAGCATTATTGGAGCTGTCATCCAGGATCAGGTACCAATGGAAACACCATAGCAACTGCGTGTTGGTGCACAAGTGCACTTGCTGTGGCTGTGGCACTCAGGTCTGGGGTGGAGACGTGCACGTGCACTGAAAACTGTACTTGGGTCTCAGGGGCTCACCATGTGACTCTGGCTGGCTGAAGGGAAGAATGTAGGAGTGACATGGGCTTTTGGATGACAAGATTCATTTGGGACATGAGGCTGTGGGGCAGGGTGTGGTAGCAGCATAGTCTGAGGACAGTAAGTCGAAGTTTCAATTCTGTCCCAAGTAGCAGTCACAAGATATCAACAGCATGAACCTGTGGTGGTTTTTTCAAATCATGTGTCAGGACCCAAGGAGCTGAGCATGGAGCTCTAGCAGTCTAACCCCCAGTAACAGTTCAAAGCTGTGACCTGGGAGCTGAAAATTTGTCTTGGGATGTAGCAGTACAGTACCCCCAATTTGTACTCAGGACCCTGCCAAGGAACCTACAGAATGGGACTCAAGGCAGTGAGAGCTTTACTCTAGCAATGACGGGTCAGAGGCTTGAGCTTCCATAGGTGGAGGAAAAGGTCCATGCAGCACCAACCTGGTATTAGCAATGGCAGTTCAGAGTCCAGGCCTGGGATGGGGTTGTGGTTTAGAGCAGAAGCACCATTTACAGTAAGACCCAGAGCCATAACATGGAACCTGATAGGTAGGGCATAACATCGTGGCATTTCATCCATGTTGTAGCATGTGACAGGATTTCCTTCCTTTCCAAGGCTGAATAATATTATATTGGTATATGTATACTATGTTTCCTTGATCCATTCATCTGTTAGTGGACTTTTGGGCTGCTTCAACCTCTTGGCTCCTGTGAATAATGCTGTAGTCAGCATGGGTGAACAGATATCTATTTGAGATCTTGCTTTCAATTTTTGTATATATTTCCTATATGTAGATTTACTGATTCATATGGCAATTCTAGTTTCAATTTTTTAAAGAAGCACCATACTGTTTTTCATATTTTCATAATAGCTCACCAATATATATTCCCAACAATAGTGTATTGGTAAGATCAACACTTTTTTAATAGTATACATCTTAAGGAGTATGAGGAAATATCTTAGAGAATTTGATTTGCATCTCTCTGATAACTAGTGACATCGAGCATCTTTTCATATGTTTTTAACCATTTGTATATTTTCTTTGGAAAAAAATCTCCTTTTAATTCCTTTGCCCATTTTTAAATTGGGTTATTTGGGTTTTGTTACTAACTCATATGATTCCTTATATATTTCGGATATGAATCCTTTGTTTGATATATGATTTACAAGCATTTTTTTTTCATACTCTGTCATTTCATTCTCTTAATCATGCCCTTTGAGTCAGAGAAACATTTTAGTTTAATGTAGCCCATTTGTCTACAACAGACTTTTCCTTTGTGGTCTTTGCCTTTGGTGTCATATCAAGAAATCATTGCCAAATACAATGTTTTCCCTTTCCCCTCATATTTTCTTCAAGGAATTTTACAGTTTTATATCTTGTGTTTAGGTCTTTAACTTGGTTTGAGTTAACTTTAGTATATGGTGTAAATATTGGCATCCAATTTCATTCTTTTATATCAGATAATCAGTTTCCCAACACCATTTGTGAAAGATACAGTCCCTTCCCTACTGAATGGTCTTGGCACGTTCATCAAAAATGATTAGACCAAATACACATAGTTGTGTGTCTGGGTATATTTTTAAATTATTGTTTACATGGGGAATTTAGGGTTTTGTGTATCTTCATCTTGCTGATATTATCCCCCTGCAATCTGAAATACTGTGCCAGGCAGATAAGGATTCTGTGGTAGATGATGAGGTCTAATGGATATTATCACCCATTCCCTGATCTTCACACTGATTCAAGTCCCTTCATGATCCATTCTGTCCCTTCAGGAATATTTTTTTTGTCTGTAGTTTGGAAGTGTGCTTCAGCCATTTCATTATGATGTCTTAGTTGTGGATTTCTATGTGCTCTACTAGTAGTTTGCTAAGCCCCTGGTGTCCAGGACTATTTTTTAAATATTTGAGAAGTTGTTTATACATTCTGCCCTAGGATTCTTTTTTTTCTGTTGTCTTTTTTCTTTTTTTCTGCTCTGTTGTCCTTCTCAGTTTGAATTTAAACCTATGCAGGTTTTCCTGATACTATTTGGAATATCCTGAACATTGTTATTTTTTCTTTTTTCTTTCTCATCCTATGGGATGAATAAATTATGTTACTCCTTTGACAACCTGGTCATTTTTCTTCTACTGCATCACAAATTTTCTGTATTGCCAATACAGTGAATTTTTCATTTGAGTTATGTATTTATAAACAGGATTTCTGAGCTCTAGTTGCATAGTTTTATTTCTCTGTTGATAATTCCTACTTGAACTATTGCTGCCATAATATTTTCATTTAATTATTTGAACATAGTTTTCTTTATAATTTAAATAGATTTTTAAATATTACTTTAAAATACTTTTATTTTTCAAATAAATTTAACATCTTATCTTCATACAAGTTTCTATAGACCTTATTTTCCCTTAGTATGGAAGACATTTTCCAGTTCCTTTCCATTCTTTTTTTTCTTGAAGATTTTATTTATCTATTTTAGAGAAAGAGAGAGTGAACACATGCAAGCAGGGAGGCGTGGAGTGGGAGGGAGAATGAATCTGAAGCAGATTGCACTGACTGTGGAGACTGACAGGGGCTCAATCCCACAACCACAAGATCATGATTAAATAAAACCAGGAGTCAGACACTTAACTAACTGACTGAGACACCCAGGTGCCCTCCCAGTTCATTTTCATGTCTTTTTTAAGTTTTTTAGGTAGAATTTTTGATTATGTAGTTTAGTAAGTATGCATTCTATTTCATTTTTCTTTCATTTATTATTTTTGAAACTTGCAAAAAGTTTTACTACAAAATCTTCTAAGTCTGCCTGCTGATAGGTCTGCTCAGTTTTTCCAAATTCTTATTGTTTATTTTTATTTTTGAGCCAACATTCCTAGGGCTTGCCTTTGTGATTTTGTAGCTTAGATGTCAAACACTAATATTTTCCAAAGACTGTGTGCAAAGACTGCAAGTCAGTAGAGCTTCCACCATCTGCAATGTGATGTGTATGCATGTGTGTGTGTGTGTATGTGTGTGTGTGAGAGAGAGAAAGAAGGGGGGATTGCTCATAACTTTACTAGCAGTTCTATTTTCTACTGGGTTCATCTTGGTATCCTCTTTCTATGTGCTTATATATATATATTTTTTTTCCATCCACCAAGAGTGTGTAGAGAGTTCTTGTCAACTCTCCCGTTGTACTCTCAGTAACAGAATCTTAAGTATTTATGGGGGTCACAGTGTTTGACCACAACATCTGACTAATAAACATATGGGTTTTCTTCATTTGTACCAAGAAAAATCATCACTATGAGCTGAAAAGCCAATGGGCTATTTCAGTCCCTTATCTACTGCTAATTGAGTCTGTGGCACCAACACCATTGCTTTCTGCAGCTTCTCCAAATTGTGGAACTACAAGCTTCTGGATCACTGAGCTACAGTGGGCAGGCAGGGAGGCAAGGGAGCAGTGCTGGACAAAAAAGACTATGGATGTGCTTTTTCTTGCTTGAATCACTAGGAGTGATTTTCAATGATAGATATTTCACAAAATATTGTTAACCTTTGATCAATTTTTAGGACCCAGAAATTGTTGCCTTTGTAAGTTTGTCCTTTTCACTCACTCCTACTATGATACTCTTATAATATGTCCAGTGTGTAACATTATATGATAGTTTTATAGAATATCTAATGATAGAACATTATATGATAGTTTAAAAGATTCTATAAAGTAAGAAAGAGTTAAATTTGTGACTACAAAATTCAAATGACTATGAGTTTTTATTTGACTTCTAATAAAATTTGCTTTCTCATAGTGTTTGTTGGATGTCTTCATTCATTCTTCATGGATTAAAGTCTGCCAGAGAAGCCACTATAATTCATCTGTGCGGCCAAAAGGCTCATCTTTCTTTTCCAAAGGGTAAGTTTCTTGAGAACATTTATATTTCATGACTTAAAAGAATTGCTTTTATGAAGAAAAATAGCAATATGTGAACAACTATATAAACACAATTGTTGAGGTGTTTCTATAGAAAAATTATATGGGGCAGATTTAGAGATATAACTATTTGTCTAAATAAATTGTTTATTCAACAGAATATTGTTATGTATTGCTAAGATTAATACCATCTAATTCTCTGTATTTCAGGTTGTTGGTATCCTCAGAGAGTGACAAGGATTGCCCATTTTTAAATTTTGACTCAAGAAAATGTTCTTTTGACTCCTGTTTAGAAAGGAAAACATATGTTTGTAAACACCAGGCATATTAGCCACTTAATTTTGGTATAATGCTGTCTCACCATCTTAAAAAATTATATATATCTCATTTCTTTTTTTTTTATTAATTTTTTATTTTTTATAAACATATATTTTTATCCCCAGGGGTACAGGTCTGTGAATCACCAGGTTTACACACTTCACAGCACTCACCAAAACACATACCCTCCCCAATGTCCATAATCCCACCCCGTTCTCCCAAACCCCCTCCCCAGCAACCCTCAGTTTGTTTTGTGAGATTAAGAGTTACTTATGGTTTGTCTCCCTCCCAATCCCATCTTGTTTCATTTATTCTTCTCATTTCTTTATAAGCCAATTTTTTTCTCAGAAATATTTCTGATATTATTTTTAGAGCAATTTTAGATTGACAACAAAATTAAGCGGAAAGTACAGAGCTAGCTTACATTGTCGCTGTATGCACATGTGCCTGGCTTCTCTCATTATCAGCATCACTCACTAGAATGATTCATTAGTTACCAACGAGGAACCTGCAGTTTGCATCATAATCACGCAAAGCCCGAAGTGTACCTGAGGTTTCCCCCTTGGTGTCATAGAACTGTTTTTCTGTCTTAATTTTATTAATGTAAATAATATAAATAGTCAGAGACAAATTATACATTTCTTAAGTTTTTGGTATTTGTTAAATCATAAATTACAAATTAAAATATCAAATACTGTTACTATAAAGCTCTCACCAAGGTAAATAATTCCACTCGTATTTCCAAATGAGTTGATTTCTCATAGTCCTTAAAGAGACCGCAAATGACAACCTAGGGTGGCAATGTTATCAATCAGAATTGAGCCAGGAGACAGAAACCAGAGGAAGATTGATATAAACAATTATTAAGTATTTGTAAGGGAAAGTCTACTAAGAGGAAAGGCTGCTAAAATAAGGAAAATTATAAAATACCTTTGAGTAAAAGGAAAGTACTCAAAGTAGTGAACACTGAGAAAGACAGATCTACTCTCTGAAGATGGGATTTAGATGTTATTGAAGACAATATGGCCACACACAGCTTCATCGCAAACATGCTCACTGCATTGGCCTGGGACAGGGCAGCTCCACAGTCCGCAGGCTGAACGAGGTGAGGATGAATCTCAGGCTGTGACTGGCAGACAGGAAGAACCCCTGTTAGGAGGGACGGAGCAGAGGGAAGGAAGTTGTGACTGGGACTGGCCACAAAACTTGCTGGAGGCTGAATACACAGGACTTCCTGTGTGTGTGCTGTTGGCAACGAAGCCATAGCAGCCAAACACCATGAAACCAGGAAGAAGAGCCCTTTCTGATGTGTCTCTCCATTGCTTTTTACCAACAGAACTCAACTTCATGTGAGCTAGCAAGGAAGAGAAGTTGATAGAGCCTAGCTCCTTTACCTGAGAACAGGGCACTGAGGGATCCATGTGATACTGAGAGGACTAATTGCTTCTCGGCCTTTTGGCTAAGATCAAGTGGAGCTGAGAGGACTAAATGGCTAACAGGCACTCAGGGTATGTGCATGCTGAGTGACCTTAGTGGGCTTTTGTTAATGACCATGGCCCCACCCTCCTTTGGCCTCTTGCTCAAAAAGGTCGGTGGTTGGGGTTGTCGATGTGGTTCTCTCAATGGCTGCATTCAGCAGTGCATCGTTGTTTACCTCAGGGGTTCCCAACCTTTGTGCAATGCCCTTTTTCTAACTTATGAAGTGCATCTTCTATAGTCGTGAAATTATGGCTGGTATAAATGACCCATATAGATGATGGAAAAATGACATGCTTAGACTTACTTTAGAACAAAATGCTATCTCAAAAATCCTAATCTTTTCACTAGGAATGGTGTAGGGCATGAGTGCACTGTGGCTTTTAATGGCTTCTGATGGACAGTTCGTGGTCAAAGGGGTGAAAGTGGGTGCCAAGATCCTAAAGTTCAAGTTTCACACCCCAGCCATGGGCAAACAGGCACTAAACGTAATTAGCTGGAAGTTGAAAGGGTAGACTTGAGTCTCTGACAGGTCTGCACCAACATTTTGGGGGCTTACAGGCCACTATCATAGATGGCTTACTGGGGTGCTGAGTTTGAAGACCTTTTCTTATAAAGGTGTGAAGAGCTGGGGTAGCTTACAAGGCCTGGAACAAGGAGTTTTAAGCCAAGGCAGACTCGTCAATTTGAAGATTTAGAGGGCATTTTTAAGAGCAGCAATCCAGTTATGAATGCAGCTTACCAGTTGAAAGGCACCTGAATGGATGCTCATGGGATAGAAGATCATATCTTCAATTGTAATAAATTATTATAAATAACAACAACAACAAATCAGAAAAAAACAGGCACTCGAGTTTATCCTACAACAGGGTTGCTATATAAGAACCATTAATATCTGTCCCACATCCTCAGAGAATGGAACCAACATCTGTCTTCTGAATCTGTTTTAGTGCAGCATTAATAGTGATGAGATTTGGTTTTTTTACCAAGATTGGTATTTTCCTTGGATAATAACCAGTGTTCTTTGATACATTTTCTTGTTTGTTTGTTTTTTTTCCTCACCTGGGTTGTAGATAGTTTGGAAGATAATCCTGTTTTATTAAATTCTCCACATCCCTACTTTTGCTACTCTTCACTGCAATGCTTAGAAAAATACTTTAATGGGAAAAAAAGTTAAATAAAAAAGAAAACAAGAATTAAAAATATCATGATACTTGTTGTGGGTCAAAGAGTTGGGTATTGACAGAATTTGGGAAAGCCTTTAGTAATCTGATAATTATTCAGAGACATTTCTACCCTAGTTTATTCACAAGAGGGAAAAAGCTTACATTTGATTATAACTTGCAAAATGAGTTAGTATTTCATATATATTATCTCTTTGAATATAGCTTTGTTCTTTATGTTCTCTATATTTATTCCCTAAACTCATATAGAGAAATTATACGAATATTCAAAATTAATTTCATACAATACGTAAATAACAACTGTTAACTAACTGCTAAAGTGGTATTACAAACTGCCCAAGATTGCGTTTACATTTAAAAATAATTTAAAGGTTCCCCAGGGAGGCTCAGTTGGCTAAGTGGCTGCCTTTGTCTCAGATCATGATCCCAGGGTCCCAGGGTCAGTCCCCTGGAGGGTTCCCTGCTCAGAAGGTAGCCTGCTTCTCTCTCTGCCCCTCCCCCTGCCTGTGCATGCTTTCTCTCTCTTTCATTTATAAATAAATAAAATCTTTTAAAAATTCTTTAAAAATAATTTAAATTTATTCCTCATTCAACCATTTATAGTTTGGTGGTGTTTCAGCTGTTGTAGGCTGAGCATGTATGAACTTGACCTCAGACTACAGATTCAGTTCAGATCTTTCTTATGCATTTATTCTTAGAGGAGTGAGATAAAAGGTGAGAGACCTTTTATAACAGATTAGTACCTCTCAGAGGAGCCAGGAGATGTGTTAATATTTAAGCTAATATTTTAATTAATATTTTATTTTTTTAAGATTTATTTTATTTTATTTTCATTTATTATGTTCTGTGAGACCATAGGGGGAGGGAGATATGTGATTCTTAATGCCTGGGCCCTGAACTTGTAAGATGTTACTTTCTTACTCACATTATATTGCGAAAAGAAGTCACATGATCCAACTTGCCTTTAATTGTCTGCAAAGTTACTCTTTTCAAAGTGGTCAGATGGAAGAAATGTAGATCACTGAAATATACCTAATCTACTACAATAGTAACAGGAATATTTTTCTCATTGTATTTTATGAGATAAGTAAGTCTGTTTGAAAAAAAAATATTGGAAAATAGAAAAAAGATTACTTTTTTACTTCCATTCTAGTTTGTGTGTGTGTGTGTCCTCTATACCAAATATTTTCGGAAGGTAGTTTTGTTTAGTGGTAAACATCATCTTATAGATGCTTTCACCAGGATCCCTAATCAATATAAAAATGAGAGTAACCAGTATGGGGTAAAGTTCAAGGACATCGCCAATGAAACCAGGTCATTTCAACGTACTTTCTGAATGCATCGTCTTAGCCCTATGACTTACTTGGACTCAGGTTCCTCTCCTGGAAAATACAATGGAAATCATGTTTGATTCATAGAGTTACTTGAAGATTATTTGAAGAACACCTCTTGGCACAAAAGTATCCACTAAATCTCAGTTGTTTTTACTTAAAAACTTCATGCTTCAGTTTCATCATCTGATATGAGGGCCATAATTATAGCCACTTACTAGGGCTGATCTGAAGAATACATAACATAATCCCTAAAGATCCTTAAAATAATGTGTAACCACATTCAGTTCTTGCTATATGTCCTCTTTTCTTATTTTGTTTCCTTAATATTTAGTAAACTCGGATTTCAAGAAGACTCGAAGTCTAAAACTTTGTTTTCCTCTTTTCACCTATCCAAATCTCTATTGTTTCAATATATTGGTATAATGTGGCATCAAAAATATCATCGATTTAACCAATTCATTCATATACATCAAACATACTGTATTTTAAACAAGATTTTCAAGAAATTCAACACATCATGTATGGACACTAAACAAGAGTAATTTTTTACTAGACATGCATTCCCATTTTGAAAATCAAGTCATGGTTACTGTTCTTTTTCTCAATGAAGAAGAACCACTGTGTCCTTCCACAATATGTTGTTTTGGATGTATTTAAAGGCTATTCTTTTTTTTTTTTTTTTTTTTTTTAATTGAAGAAATTTGAAAGGTACTGTCAAGGTCTAGATTTGGGGATCCTACAGGATCCTAGGGGAAGAAGACACCAAAATGCTCTCTTCTTTCCAATGCTGGAGCATCCCATCCACACATATGATCTTTTATTATTGAAAATGGAGAAAATGAAAGAGAAGCTGCTTAATACATCCTGATGTGGGACACCTCCCAATTTTCTCCCAAAGTACTTACTACATATCTAAACATTCATAAAAAGGTGCCTAAAGTCTTACACGTACCCATGAGAAGCCATGGGATTTATTTGGTAGAGTGAGCTTGGGTTAGGGGAGCCACCAAAACCACTGGAGCTATTTAAATATGGAACGATGTTAGGAGGATGTTAATGAAGAGTGAATTCAGAATAGAAAGAGTTGTGGAGAAGTCAGGGAAATGGCAACTTCCTGTGTCTAACCTTCTGAGAATATACATTAGGTGTTCAACATAATGAATGGGCTTGTTTTTCTGGATCCCAGAGTTAAACTGTACTCATTTCAGTACTAAATTCAGAGGAAGATGGTGCCTTTTTAAAATTTACTGTTATTGGAACAGACCAGAAAGTATTTTCTTTGCAGGCACTCAATTCCAGAGAGAATGCAAAAAGTACAGACCTTGTCTTTCCAATCTCATGTACCAAATTTACTAATGTAAAAATTTTATTTCATGGTAATAAATGAGTGTAAACTTATAGATAAAATAAGACTTCAGCATTTAGAAAGTGCTGCTCTGCCATACGTCTTATGAGTCTCTTCCCTTAATTACAACCTGTGCTTCTTTGTGACTCCTCCTACGGCAACATGTAACTATCCACCTCTTGTCCCCCTCAAATGGTCTGAATTAGATAAGAATAATAATGCAATCTCAGAAGAGACCAAAAATAATTTTTAAAAGAGACTGATGTGATAACATCAAAAGGTAGGACACCTGTACTTAGGACCATATAAGAAGAGGGAAACAATTGGCAGAGAAATATTTGAAGAAATAATGGCTGAAACTATTCCAAATTTGTTGAAAAACACAAAGTCAAATCAGGAAGCCCAACAGAACCCAAATAAGATAGATAAAAATCAAGTCATGAGTGGATGCATTAAACTCAAACTTCTGAAAGAGATTAAAAAAAAAAATCTTGAAAACAACCAGAGAATAATAACACCTATATGCCCAGAAACTTATGAGTAAGGAAAATAAGAAATAATGGAATAGTCATCGCAAGAAAAAAAATCTGCCAACCCAGAATTCAATATCATTGATAGTGTCCCAAAATGAAGATAAATTAAGACATTTTCAAACACTAGAGGGAACATCCATCACCAGCATGCCTGCATTTCAAGAGGTGATTAAAAAAGGAAATTCTTCAGGGTTATGAGTAATAGTATCAGAAAGTTGGGCATTTAGGAAGGTAAGAAGAGCATGAGAAATTATAAATATCTACATAAATATTAAAAGCCAATATTCTGTTAATTTCTTTCTATATGTATGACTATTTAAAGCAGAGTGTACAACAGTGACTTCCAGTGTTTGCAATGTATGTAGATCGTAATACATATGGTAACTACACCATAATGTCTAGGGGAGATGATCAATAAATGTTTTATACAAAATTTCTTAAATTGTAGAAAATTAACTCTAATAAGACTATGAGAAGTTAAAAGTGTATACTGTAATCTTTAGAACAGTCACAATATAGGGTAAACAGAGGTAGTCTAGAAGCCAGTATATTAACTGGAATGAAATTCTAAAAAATATTCAAATAATCCTGAAGAAGGCAGGCATAGAAGGCACAAAAACAAAACAAATTATGGATCTAGAATAATTTAATTTTGAAACTAACACTTATGTAATATGAAAGATTAAAAATAATTAAGAAAATAAATCATCTACCCCAAATTCTTACTTTGTTTATTCTCAACATAAAGTATGTGGCCTGGATTGAGTTAGTATTCCTAGGGAGATTAAGCTTAGATCGCCTTCCCCTGCTATAGATATAATATTTTCCAACCACAAAAAAATGGGTTTAGAAACAGGACAGATGGTAACCACAGTTGTGGTGAGCACAGTGTTATGTACAAATTTGTCAAATCACTGTTTTACACCCAAAACTAATGTAACATTGTGTTTCAGATCTACTCAAATAACAAAAACAAAAAATCTTATGCTTATTATTTTAAAATCTCCAAATGTGTGTAGTAATGCATAAAAACACTAACCTTTCATCCACATAGCCACCATCATCATCATT
The DNA here is from genome assembly GCF_030435805.1 of Mustela lutreola. Lineage (NCBI taxonomy): Eukaryota > Metazoa > Chordata > Mammalia > Carnivora > Mustelidae > Mustela > Mustela lutreola. The sequence continues at coordinate 97,326,011 of NC_081297.1, forward strand.
GTCATAATCATCATCTTCATAACAAAACAAGATTTCTCACCCTTAGGGTTTATTATATGCAAAATTATTTTCTCAGAGCCCAGGGATCATTGTCTTCAAAGACAATGACAGACCTAAAGATATCTGAGAAAAGGAAAATATCCTGACTTAATCTTTCTAGAGTGACTGCTATTTTTAAATACTAATTGTTCATTTTGCTAGATATACAATTGTTACGTTTTTGGAAGCAATCTTCTTTATACAGTTAAATGTGATAAGTATATTTACATATCAGGGATAAAATAAACCTCTAATATTATCTCCTCTTAGATACACCTTTTTTCACAAAATTTAGAAATGTAAAATGTTTTCAACTTAACTGACCAGGTCATACATGAAATACTGTACTTGCACATTCAGAGCCCATGGATTGTCCTTTTCCTCTTGATCTCCGTATGTCGGGACCCCTGATAATACATTGAATGTGTGGCATTTCTAATGACATGACTTCTACATTCCTCTGGATTTACAATTTCAGTTCTGACACTAGCTGCTTTGATTGATTTTGGTTTGGGAAATACTTGGATCTAAGAAATCTGTGTCCTAAGGAAGATTTTTGTAGCACTTCCACAAGTTTTGTAAATGGAATAGTCATCTTCAGCAAATCCCTCAACTGAAAGCAATACTGATGCTTATAGGGACACCTGGGTGTCTCAGTTGGTTAAGTGTCTGACTTCAGCTCGGGTCATGATCCCAGGGTCCTGGAATCAAGTCCTGTGTAGTTGAATTCCCTGACTACCAGGGAGTCTGCTTCTCCCTCTACCCCTCTGCTTATTCTCCCTTTCTCTTAAATAAATAAATAAAGCCTTTAAAAAAATACTGATACTTACAGTGTAGTCCAGAGACATGACAACTCCTCCATGTATTCTGACAACATCTTTTCAGTTTTTCAATTATCTAGGCTTCACTGGCATTTATTTCTTCACTAGCATCAGGGGTGCTAAATACCATGCAGTCAAAATTCCTTATGGAACTTTGGATTACCCCCTAAATTAACTACTAATAGTTTACTGTAAACTAGTAGTCTTACCAATAACATAAACAGTCAATAACGCATATTGTGCATGTGATATGTATTACATATTACATTATTATAAAAAATTGAGCTAGAAAAAGAAAATATTATTAAGAAAACTATAAACATTATATCAGTCAAGAAAGGTGAGGTTATCATGTAGTAACAAGTAATTTCCAAATATTGGGTTTTATTACATCAACAAAAATTAGATCTGCAACAAGAGAAATTTATTTCTTACTTAAACCATATGTCTCTCACCCAGATCATCTTCACCCCTGGATGAAGGTTTATTAAGTAGCCTCTATCTGGAACATCACTGGTTCTTGTGTCAGAGAGAAAAGAGCTATAGAAAGCCATGAACTTGCCTCCTAGTATTTCATCTCAGAAGTGACCAACTTGAGCTCAACAGGGTGAAGGTATATATTCCTCTTATTAGCTTAAAGGTAACAGATAATGAGTATTAAGATGCTTAAGACCATTGCCAGAGTAAGAATTTAAATACTTTCATTAAATTCTTTAATTTTATTTTAAGATGATCTAGGCTATGTGGCCTTTTTTGAAACTTAACAAAATAAAATCCATTGACTTTGCCCTGTTATTATGACTTTAAGAGAAAGGCACTCAGGAATTAGCATAGGAGATACCAGACTGTATGCTAAGTGTGCTGACAAGTGTTGTGTGCCCCCAGTATGACTAGCTGCAGGAGGAATGAAATCCCATAAGATAGAATGTACAGTATCTTCATACTTTGTCCACCAATATTGTTCCTCCCACAGTTTCAATATTTCCAGAGGTAAAATTCTTTGTATATTATCTGAATTGATTAAAAAAGTAATACAAATACTATTTTATGGCAAAAATATTGTTCAATTTTAATGTACTGCTCATCGATATAGATAGACAAATTACGATTACTAAACTTTTATGAGACTGAGGACCTTCAAGATTACTAAACTTTTAAAGAGAAAATCACCAAATGATCAGAACTCTCAACGGAAAATTAAGTGATCAAAAACAAAATTTCCAAATAAAAGTAATCGGACTTCTAAGAATGATCTTGAGAAAATGATGGCTTTTGTGTATATAGTTAAATCTTTCTTCATCTCAACTGGTGCTACTCTGGCAAAACAAAACAAAACAAAAGAACAAAACACCAGAAGATGTGCCTAGGTAGTTCAGAAGATTTAGCAGGGAATTCTTGATTTTGGCTCAGGCTATGAATTCAAGGTCCTGGGATCAGATACTGCCTCTTCTCCTAATTCAGTGCGAAGTCTGCTTGAAGATTCTCTCTCCTTCTCCCTCTGCCCTTCCCTGCTCCCACTCGCCCTCTCTCTCCCTCTCTCTCTCTAAGATAAACAAATATTAAAAAAAAAAAAAAAAACTAGAATAAACTGCAGGGTAATGATTGAAGAGTTTACATCTGAATCCCTCTCCCTTCAGAAATATTCAGCAGAAGGCTGCCTGCGTGGCTCAGTGGGTTAAAGCCTCCTCCTTCAGCACACATCATGATCCCAGGGTCCTAGGATCGAGCCCTGCATCCCTTTAGTGTATTTAACCATACTATTTGTATACATATAGGTTTTCTTTCTAAAAAATTTTGGGATACAATTTCTTCTAATAGACCAAAATATACCCTAAACTAGCACATGGCTTTTGTTTTAAGCCCATTCTCTCCTCTTTTTTTTTTTTCTTTTTCCAACCAACTTATCAATTCCTTTTTTAGAAATTTTTTAAATTTTCATCTTTACAGTCATATCCCATCCCCTCATTGTATTTATCCTTCTTTTCATATATATATAAGATTTTCTTTCTTTAAAATTTTGGGAGGTAGTTTCTTCTAAGAGACCAAAATACACTCAACATCAAGTGGCGTGGCTCTGTTCTATTCACCAGTCTAATATATCTATGTATCTATCTATCTATCTAATTTTTTATTTTTTCAATTCTTATTTCTTTTTCCCCCTTTCTTCTCCCCCCAGTTATGGATCTCTTCTGATTTGGTTAGCATACATTTTTCTGGGGTCTTTGCCACCCTTTCAGTATTTTATTCTCTCATTCATATATTCTTATCTGGATAAAATGACCGGGTGGAAAAACTCACCAAAAAACAAACAAACAAACAAACAAAACAAAACAAAACAAAAACAAGAGGCAGTACCAATGGCTAGGGACCTAAAAAATACAGTCATTGGTAATATGTCAGAACTAAAGTTCAGAACAATGATTCTCAAGGTGCTAGCTGGTTTTGAAAAAGGCATGGAAGATATTAGAGAAATCTTGTGTGGAGAAATAAAATCCCTTTCTGGAGAAATAAGAGAACTAAAATCTAACCAAGTTGAAATCAAAAAGCTATAAATGAGGTGCAATAAAAAATGGAGGCTCTTACTGCTAGTAAGATCTAAAATCTTTAAAGAATTTATGAAACTCAACACCCAAAAAACAAATAATCCAATCAAGAAATGAGCAGAGGACATGAACAGACATTTCTGCAAAGAAGACATGCAGATGGCCAAAAGACACATGAGAAAGTGTTCAAAATCACTTGACATCAGGGAAATACAAATCAAAACCACAAGGAGATACCACCTCACACCAGTCAGAATGGCTAAAATTAACAAGTCAGGAAACGACAAATGTTGGAGAGGATGCAGAGAAAGGGGAACCCTCCTACACTGTTGGTGGGAATGCAAGTTAGTGCCTCCACTCTGGAAAACAGCATGGAGGTTCCTCAAAAAGTTGAAAATAGAGCTACCCTATGACCAGTAATCACACTACTGGGTATTTACCCTAAAGATACAAGTGTAGTAATCCAAAGCGGCATGTGCACCCCAAAATTTATAGCAGCAATGTCCACAAGAACCAAACTATGGAAAGAGCCTAGATTTCCATCAACAGATGAGTGGTTAAAGAAGACATTGCAGCCATCAAAAGAAATAAAATATTGCCATTTGCAATGATGTGGATGGATCCAGAGGGTATTATGCTGAGGGTAATAAGTCAATCAGAGAAAGTTAATTATCATATGCCTCCCTGAGAGGCAGAGTGGGGGGGGGGTAGGGGAGGAAAAAATAAAACAAGATGGTATCAGGAGAGAGACAAACCATAAGAGACTCTTAATATCACAAAACAAACTAAGAGTTTCTGAGAGGGGGTGTGTGGAGAGGGTGGTTGGGTTATGGGCATTGGGGAGGGTATGTGCCATGGTGAGTGCTATGAAGTGTTTAAGCCTGACAATTCACAAACATGTACCCCTATGACAAATAATACATTATATGGTAATAAAATAAATAAATAAAATTAAGAAAACAACAATAACAAAAAAGGAAAAATGAATATGAATATTCTGACTTCAGAAGGGTCTGTGAACATGAAAAGAACTGCTAAAATTAGAAATTTTGAGAGAGGACAGTAGAAAAATAGGCAGTTAAGATGAGGTTACAATGCAAAAGATCCAGTTTCAAACGTATGTAAATGTTCTATGTAAAGACTCCCACAGTGAGAAGAGAAACTTTATGGTCTAAATTTCCACAGGGCTTTAAATCTGCATTTTATAATCTGATTTTTTGTGGCTGTTATATTTGGGGATAACTTAGCATTAAACAGAAGTGAAAAAAAAAAAGACTGATGAATCACTAACCTCCACCTCTGGAACAAATAATACATTATATGTTAATTAATTGAATTTAAATTTAGAAAAAATAAAAACTTGATTAAGCCTTTTTTTCCAACTGAAAGTATATTTCTAGTGATGACATTTATAGCTATACTTAGCAATTGAGATTTAAATACCTTTTCTTTTTCAAAAAAAACAAGAAGAAACATTTAGGGAGAAAGTAAATGAATTGAAAGAACAATTGAAGATGAGAAAACAATGTAGAAACTATGAAAGATTCTCAAATATGAAGGATAGCATTTGAAGATTAGATCATAACAATAGGAAAAATTCAGATAAGTGATAATGAAAGAGAGCACACGTGATTGTAGTCAGTATTGGTGCGCCTGACTGATAGCACACACATTCAAGAAACACAGTTTATCACTACCAGAAAAGATAGTTTAATGAACACCCAGCTGCATCACAGTAAATCTATTTCTAATTCCTGTCTTTCCATTTTCCTTTAAAGATTTCACAAATTATATTTTTTTCCCCAACAGTACACTGGGAATTATTCTCTATTTTTTTAAGTTCAGTAATAAATTGTCATCTTACTTGAATTAGCAGCAATATGACACACAGTAGTTCATTAATTCCTCCTTGAAATGTTTTCTTCACTTGGCACCCAGGGCAACGCATTTTCTTCTTCTTTTTTTTTAAATTCCCATCCCATCACTATTGGACATACACTTTTATGTCCATAATTCGGCCACAATTAACCCCTTCCCTAAACTGGTTATTCTAGATCCTCAGATTAGTGACGCCAACATTTCACTTGGCAAAATCTAGATGCATATACATCATTCTGTACTTTTTCTCTCTCCACTCTTCTCTTCACCAATTGTTGGATTTTAAATTCCTCCACTGTGTCAGTTTAGTTCACTAATCAGTATCACACCCACCATTCCTAACATGACAATTTTCGGTAAAGTACATATTTACTTCTACAGTTTGTGGCCCATAACTGCTGTTCTTGTTTGTTCTTTATTTCCCATTATCAAATCCATTGTCCTCTAAGCAGATTGTCTACCCAAAACATAGAAATCTGACTTTGTTAGTCCTTGCTTAAAACTCCTCAAAGGATTTTTACTACTACATGTTACTATTCAAAAAACAGCTTAGATTATGACTCTTGGGGTGACTGAGTGGCTCAGATATTGGGCATCTGCCTTCAGTTCAGGTCATGATCTTAGGGTCCTGGGGTTGAGCCCCACATCAGGCTCCATGGGAAGGCTGCTTCTCCCTCTCTCACTCCCCCTGCTTCTGTTCCTTCTCTTGCTATGTCTCTCTCTGTCAAATAAATAAATAAAAATCTTAAAAAAAAAAAAAAAGATTATGACTTTTCCTTCTCGCACTTGCTTCTTGTCATTCCAGACTGTTCCAGACTCTATCCTGATCTCCACCTATTCATAACCTCACCGAATAAACTGATAATAATGAACTTCATTTGACTTTCCTGATTTTACTGTCTCAGTTTTCTGTGCTGTTTTATTTGTAGCCCTATGTCCTTAGGCACTTGGGATAAGTAATTTCCAAATTTTATGTCATCTACAAAATTCTAGTATCCTTTCACATTTAGAGTTCTGAAATAAACACAAAACCTATCCAGATGCAAGATACAGAAGTTATAAATGTCATCTTATTGTTTGTTGTTGTTGTTGTTGTTGTTTTAGTGAATGTGGAGATTACCACTGTGGCAGGAAATGTAAGGTTAAATGGCACACAAACAACCAATCAAAGAAAAATAAGTAGGATGCTGACAGAAATTTGAAATCATCCGACTTGTAAGTCATGCTTGTGATTTATTTGAGAACAATTTTGAAAAGAGTTGTTACTTATATAGCTGTTTATTCACAAATTCTAAGTAATAGCCCAGGGAAAATTTTTTGCTGTCCCATTATAGCATATAAATTGATATTAAACAAAAGAATTAAGTCTCCTAGGAGAGGATGAGAAATTAACGTGGTGAAAATATTTGTGAATAAAATGACATCTGAGTAGAATTGCTTATTTTTAAAATTACTGAAAGTTTTATTTGAGATGGGACCAAGAAATTATTTATCTATTAAGAGCTCAAGAAAGTGTGCCAAACAACATTAGTTAGTTGCCAAGATGGCGACCTATTCTCTCTCCCTTCTTGCCAAAGCATACATTTAAGATTTTTCAAATCTCTGCCTTGTATTCATCCTATTACAATGTTTTAGTGACATTAGTGTGACATTATATGTGCTTTGCCCACTACATAATCCCTAGCTGAATGTTCTGCATAAATATTTAGTTTTTGAATAAGTATGTTTGCAGATTTCTTACTTTAAAAAAAAAAAAAAAAGACTCCAGTACTGTCAGCATAGTGTTATATTTGTTTCAAGCATATAATATAGTGATTCATTAACTCCACCCACCTCCCCTCTGGTAACCATCTGTTTGTTCTTTATATTGCTATCTATTTTGCTTCAATATGTCCATCCACGCCCAAACTCGGATCTATTTCTCTGTCTTTATTATTTACGTTCTTGCTCTTGTGAATTTTAGAAGTGGTCTTTGGACATGTTTCTTATGAATTCAAACATATTTACCAAAGAGTTAAGGCTACACAAGTTCCATTGGGTCTTAACCACAGACCTTTTACTTTCATTTCTGGGCAACTGCCCACTATATACCTCTGACCACATCCAGGTTCAATGTCACAGCTTCAAGTGAGCATCCTGCCCCAGAGGACTTTTTCTCACCACAAAGTTGCACCTTGGCCTCAACACCTCCTCCCTTTGGGGTACACAGGAAGAGCTTATAAACCCCTCAGGCCATGTAAACCTGCAAAATTATAGCCAACTGACCAAGAAGGCCAGTGGATGAGGTGTTGGTGGGTGGTTATTCTCATTTAACAAAAGTAATTTCTGAATAGTTTGTTGAAGTGCTGGTGGGTGTTTTTAAATTACTTGAACCCAGGCTGTTTGCATAGCTTTGTCACTTTCTTTCCCCAATAGTTTTAAGAAGTCAGACAAATATGCCCAGATGAAGCCCATACATATATTTTTGTAGCCAAATTACCAATTCTGCATAAATTTTTGTTGGCTTTATTTCATGTATCAGAAAGTATATTTTCTGAAAGTTATATCACATCCTTTTGTAATTTTATGTGTCACCAAAGATGTTCAGCAAATCCTCTATAGATGTTCCAACATGATAGATGCAGAATATGTGCTCAGCATCCAGGAAGAAATTAGAATATCTGTTTACATATTATTTCTTGATACAACTAAGGTTTTTTAACTCTTCCTCTTCCTTTTAATTTTTTTTTTTTAATTCACCATCCTGGCCTCACACTAGAATATGCCTCTTTAAGACTCCTTTCTTCGGGGGCACCTGGCTGGCTCAGTTGGTTAAGTGTCTGCCTTTGGCTCAGGTCATGATCTCAGAGTCCTGGTATTGAGCCCCAAATCAGTCTCTCTGCTCAGCAAGGAGCCTGCTTCCACTCTCTCTCTGCCTGCCTCTCTGTGTACTTGTGATCTCTCCCTCTCTTTCTGTAACATAAATAAATAAATAAATAAATAAATAAATAAATAAACTCTTTAAAAAATAAGAAAGAAAAAAAATAAATCTGCATTCTTCACACTGTGAGATGTATAAAGTAGGATGACAGTATCACCTGCCTTCAGCTTAGTAACTTCTTTGCCAACACTTTCCACAATTCCAGCACCTACATGTCCTATATATATATATATATATATATATATATATATATATATATATGTATGTGTATGAAAACATATATATAAATATGTTTTCCAGAATGGCTGTACCAGTTTGCATTCCCACCAATAGTGTAGGACTGGTCCCCTTCCTCCACAGGCTCCTTTTGGGTGTGGTAGTCCTCTTTATCATTTTTTAAGGTAAAAAAAATTATGAGTAGCTAAAAACCAGAACACTAAGACATTAGTTGATTATATTGGTATTTTGGCAGAAGATTTGGTGCTAATGTTCTGAGAAATAGAAAGTAACATAATGAGTAATGTTCACAAGAAAAGTAGAGAAAAGGTCCTGTTTAATAGGAGCAGAGATGGTGTGAGATACCACATATATCATAAATGAAATCATTCACCACTAACTGATAATTGTTGAAGCTATGAATATGAGGGTTCATTATGGAACTTTTTTTTTTGTATACACTTTTCCATTATGGAACTTCTATTTTGTATGCATATATTTTTATAATTAAAAGGTCATGTGAATACACATATATGTCTATATACTTGTATGCACTTGTGTGTGTGCATATACTGATATATATGTGTATACATATGGAAGATATCTTTCTATAGTTCCAACTTATATGATATAGCATACTTGTTTCCATTCAAATTTATTTTTTTTAAGATTTTTTTTTTTTTTTAATTTGAGAGAGAGACAGTGAGAGAGAGCATGAGCAAGGAAAAGGTCAGAAAGAGAAGCAGACTCCCCGTGGAGCTGGGAGCCCCATGTGGGACTCTATCCCGGAACTCCGGGATCATGACCTGAGCCGAAGGCAGTCCTCAAACCAACGAAGCCACCCAGGTATCCTTCCATTCAAATTTATAACAGCATGTTCACAAGATGATTATAAAGTTAACTTAATTTTCATCTTTTTCCCCCCACACAGTACTTATAACCATATTTTAGAAAAATTTTTCACTTAAAATTCAGAAAGACATTATCTAATAACACCTTGTGTTTCTCAAAACTCTGGGTACCTTCTTATCACTGAATTCATCATTTAAGCCATAAAATCATGTTAACGCCTACCATTTATTTCACCACATAGTGGAATTTTCTGTGCTGTGATGAAGTGGAAGTAGTGTGGTTTCTGCTATGCTTCTTCACAATATGAGATTACAGTAACACTTGCCATATCTTTCTTAGGAATCAGAATTGACTGTACTGCTCTAGTTTTAGTTCTAAAGTGATAGCTCAGGCCGTGTCTTAACTTTTCAGTTGCATAGGAGACTTTTATCCACACGAATCAAGACCTTCCTTATTTGATCAGGTTTGTTTCTGTGTGTGTCTGTGTTTCTAACAACTGTTTTTCAGGAAATGAGAAATTCTTGAGGTTTCAAACTCGAGAAAGTTTCCAAAAATACTTACACTGTAAGGTAACTATAATTGCTTCTTTGAATAGAATTATGGAGATCAAGGAATTCTTCTTACTTCTGAGGTATATACTGGTTTACACTATATTCAGTGGCGAGTAGGCAGGATATATTTACCGAAGAATAAGATGTTATGATGTTGTTAAAAGATGGAGTCTTGTCATTAAACAAAACTAGAGGAATCAATCTACATTTGGGATTTAAAGATTGAATTTCCATTTTAATTCACACATGGGAATTTTCTGTTCTTATGCAGGGCACTTACCTTCTGTGATACACGACTTTATTTGCAAAGTGAAAAAAAAATATTGTTACTTCCTACTATGATGATCAAATATGAAACAGCTTTTTTTTAAAATCTATTCACTATGTATATTTATTTAATAGCCATTTTCTCTCTGAAAGCTCTTCTAGGTACTGTAAGATGTTACTATATAAATAAACATGAGATTATTTTTCTAATAAAGATGGTGATGATAACTTATAGATGATGATGATTATGGTGATGATGATGATAATAATGATGATACTATGGACAGAAGTTGAATTAATATGTACTAGAAACAAGCATCCAAAAAATTCATATGTCTTCCCCAAATTTGCCTTGCCAAAAAAAATTGTCACCAAGTAAGATAACTATAAATAGAAAACTATGGGTGTTGTCATTCAAGATCAATAATGGAAAATATTTTTGATTAAGTAGCTTAATGTAGGTGAATTAAGAACACCTATTGCATTTTTTAAATATTTATTTTTTATTTTTAACTAAAAGAAATGCAAAAACTTAATTTTGCCTGGCTTGTATGAACTCTTATTTTCGTTTTCCCCTTTATATATATGAATGGGAGTGATATTTGTGTATTCTTATTTTTCTAAGGAAGATATGTCATCTTCAAGATGAAGATTTTGGATTCATCTCTGGAGTAACTAAATAGTCATAATCTGACAATGAACCTGATCCGAGATCGGTGGGCTTATCCCAACATGGGTATGTGTTTTCCACATAGATGTGTAGTTTAGCCTGTGTATAATTTTAAGATTCCCAGAATTTGATACGAGTGTACAAGGCATAAGAAAGCAAGTTACTTTAATTCATTTATGTTCATTTCATGTTATATTTTAAATGGAGTTTTCAAAAACTCGAAAGCTTTTTTTCCTCCTTTGTTTCATTAACTACCTAAAGTAATATCTTTCACAATTTGAGGTAGCCTGAAATAGTGACAGCATGAGGATTTAGAGTTAGAAGAATTTTAATCAAACTTTTACTGGTCTCTAGCTTTGAGATCTGGACAACCCATATATTCTCTGCACTTGAGTTTTCTTTTTATATCAAATAGAGATATAATACATGTTATATGTACATTAGTCAATTTCTATGTCTAGCATTATATTAAATACAAATATGATTTTGGCCTCCTGTAACATTCAATTTTTTCATCCATAAAATAATATCTATCCTTTTCACATGTTTGATAACTTTGTTACATATGGTATGTACAAACAATGCTTTAGTTTAGTTTTAGGTATAAAAGATAATTAATATTAACATTTCATTATGTAAAGTTTTTACGTATTCAGTAATGATTACTCTTTCAGGAAGAGAGCAAAGTGGCTTTTTACTTTTCCTTCACTGGAAAAAAAAGGCAATTACTGTTTACTACATGATTAACATTATTGATTCTAAATAAATGCTATTTTAATTTCACTTTTTAAACCACTCATGACAAGTTGTGTTAATATCCTTTGTTGTTTCGTTCCTTTTTTCCCTTTTCTTTCTTTTTTTTTTTTGCGTATAATTTGTGAGGTTATTAATTTAGCAAATATGGCTCTATGAATTAAACACATGCTATCTCCCTACGTCCCTGTCTATTTTACTATACACTGTCTTTATTTTATTTTATTTTATTTTTTAAAGATTTTATTTGTTGATTTGACAGACAGAGATCACAAGCAGACAGAGAGGCAGGCAGAGAGAGAGAGAGGGAAGCAGGCTCCCTGCTGAGCAGAGAGCCCAATGCGGGACTCGATCCCAGGACCCTGAGATCATGACCTGAGCCGAAGGCAGCGGCTTAACCCACTGAGCCACCCAGGCGCCCCTGTCTTTATTTTAATGTTAGATTTTATTACACACTAAGAATTACCTTATTTTATAGCACAGATCTGCTAAAGACCATTTGCCATAGAATAAATATAATTTTATTCATATTACAAGTACAAAAATTGTAATAATGAAGTAATATAAAACAAAAGTAACTTGATGTTATACTTTAAAAAGGATATGAACAGTATGTCAAGTTAAATATGAAAAACTATGACCAAAGAGGCTGAAAGGCTATGACTCCTATTGACCTAAACTGTTTTTCTCTAGAAATGAATGAAGTTCGTAATTATAACTTGGAACTGGTAAAGCATGGTACTTCTCCACGATGGCAAAAGAGAAAGTCTACATTAATTACAAGCAAATGTGGAGAAAATAGTAAGTTCAATACTCCATTTGTCTTTTCTCACTATACTGAGGTGAGTCTTGGAATCTGTTTGATTCGATCAGTGATTAACAGTCAGTTTGTTCTACTTTAATGAGAAAAGCAGAATTAAAATTAACTCTAGTATAATATTGGAAATTATAATACAATTAGCAGAAATTGTTCAGCTTAGGATTTTTTCATGCCCAATAAATGATACTATCATTAACATAATAATGACAACTGAGATAGCAGTTTCTTGATTTATTTTCAAGTTTTTATTTAAATTCCAGTTAGTTAACATATGGTGTAATAATAGTTTAAGGTTTAGAATGTAGTGATTCATTACTTACATATAACACCTGGTGCTCATTTAAAGTGCTCTCCTTAATCCCTAACACCTATCCAGCCCATCTCCTACCACCCACCCTCTGGTAACCATCAGTTTGTTCTCTATAGGCAAGAGTCTTTTCCTTGGTTTGCCTTTTCTCCCCCTAGGTTCATTTGTTTTGTTTCTCAAATTGCACATATGAGTGAAATCATATGGTATTTGTCCTTCTTTAACTGATTTTGTTTGGCATAATACTCTCTAGCTCCACCCACACCATTGCAAATGGCAAGATTTCATTCTTTATGATGGTTAATATTCTAATATTCTATATATAAAATATTCTAATATATATATATCTCGCTTTTTTATCCATTCATTTTGTCCATTCATCAGTCAATGGACATTTGGGATCTTTCCATAATTTGGCTAATGTTAATAATGTTGCTGTAAACATCAGGGTGCATATATCCCTTTAAATTAGTATTTTGTATCCTTTGGGTAAATACCTAGTAGTACAATTGTTGGATTGTAGGATAATTCTATTTTTAACTTTTTTTTCTATATATATATTTTTTAAATTTATTTATTTTCAGCATAACAGTACCATTATTTTTTCACCACACCCAGTGCTCCATGCAATCTGTGCCCTCTATAATACCCACCACCTGGAACCCCGACCTCCCACCCCCCCACCACTTCAAACCCCTCAGATTGTTTTTCAGGGTCCATAGTCTCTCATGATTCACCTCCACCATACTATTCCATACTATTTCCATAGTATTTACAGGAGCTGTACCAGTTTGCATTCTTACCAACAATGCATGAGGGTTCCGCTTTCTCCAATTCCTCACAAATGTCTGGTGTTTCCTGTGTTGTTCATTTTAGCCATTTCAACTGGTATCTGTTGATATCTCATCATAGTTTTGATTTGTATTTCCCTGATTATGAGTAATGTTGGACATCTTTTCATATGTCTGTTGGACACCTAGATGTCTTTGTAAAATGTCTATTCATGCCTTTGCCCATTTTAACTGGGTAATTTGGGGGGGGGGGGGTGTTGAGTTTTATAAGTTCTTCCTAAACGTTGGATATTAACCCCTTATCAGATAATGTCATTTGCAAGTATCTTTTCCTATTCCATAGGTTGTCTTTCAGTTCTGTTGAGTGTTTCCTTCACTATGAAGAAGGTTTTTATTTTTATAAGTTCCAATAGTTTATTTATGCTTTTGTTTTTCTTGCCTCAGGAGACATACTAGTAAGAAGTTGCTATGGCCAATGTCAAAGAGTTTACTGTCTCTGTTCTCCTGTAGGGTTCTCATGGTTTCCTGTCTCACATTTAGGTCTTTCATCAACTTTAAATTTATTTCTGTGTATGGTATAAGAAAGTGATCCACTTTCTTTCTTTTGCATGTTGCTCTCCAATTTTCCCAACACCATTTGTCAAAGAGACTGTCCTTTTTCTATTGGATATTCTTTCTTGCTTTGTCAAAGGTTAGTTGGTCATAGAGCTGTGGGTTCATTTCTGGATTTTCTATTCTATTCTATTAATCTATGTGTCCATTTTTGTGCCAGGACCATACTGTCTTGATTACTACAGGTTTGTAATATAACTGGAAGTGTGGAATTGTAAAGCTTCTAGTTTTGCTTTTCTTTCTCAAGGTTGCTTTGGGTATTCAGGGTCTTTCATGGTTTGTATGGAATTGTGTTCTGGCTCCATGAAAAATGCTTTTGGTATTTGGCTAGAGATTACATTGAATATGAGACAGCAGTTTCTAAGGGAGCACTGAACAACTAACTTTAAGGAGAAGTAAATGAAATGGAAACAAAAGGGAAAGGAAATACAAAATATCTTTCAGAGATCTGTTCTTAAAGGTGTGGAAGCAACAATTTGATTGTCATCCACAGAAATGTTTCAGAATGTACAGAGATAAGCTCTCTGTCTTTTATCAAGCCAGAATACCATTGAAAATAGAGCCTGAAGTGGTTTACACAGAAAGAAAAACAACATACTTCTCACTTATGAATCTTCATAAAGTCTTAAAAAATAAATGATTATTTATGAGTGGATTACAGGGAGGGAAATGTGCCATATGTAGTCATCAAAGGGGAAAGCTTGTATGATCATATGCATAATGTTGAAAAGGTTTTAGATAAAAATCACTCTGAGTTCTTAATTTAAAAGAACTTAATTTTAAAAATCTCTAATAAATAAATACTTTTTTCAAACATATACTTGTTCAGAAGTTATCATTATGCTTATTGATAAATGCTAGCTGCAATTTATTTTTACAGGTTTTATTTATTTATTTCACAGACAGAGATCACAAGTAGGCAGAGGCAGGCAGAGAGAGAGGGGGAAGCAGGCTCCCTGCCAAGCAGAGAGCCCAATGCGGGGCTCAATCCCAGGACCCTGGGTTCATGACCTGAGCCAAAGGCAGAGGCTTTAACCCACTGAGTCACCCAGGCGCCCCTGCATTTTTATTATAGTTAGAAAAGACAAGAATTTTTGCTCTCATTGTTGTTGACTAATAGTGATTGTTCTGCTGGTGCTAGCCAACATGAATAACCAAGAAAAAGAAAAAAGCAAATGATGTGACATTAGAATAAAAGGGCAAAATAAACATTACTTGAAATTATATGTAATTTAAAATACTTTTTTTTAATTTTTAAATTTTTTAATAAACATATAATGTATTTTTATCCCCAGGGGTACAGGTCTGTGAACTGCCAGGTTTACACATTTCACAGCACTCATCATAGCACATATCCTCCCCAATGTCTATATCCCCACCACCCTCTCCCATCCCCCCTCCCCCCCAGCAACCTTTTAAAGACCTTCAAAAGCTTCATTCAAGAATATGACAAACAATAAGAAAATCTGATATGAGGACTCAATTGAAGATAAGATATAAAAATCAATTGCCTTACTATCTAGAAAAACAATAAAAATGTGAAACAAAAATTCCATATATACAAGACCAATTTTTTTAAAAAAAATACAGAAATAAACTTTTTAATTAAAAACACTAGAAGTAAAACTATCAGTTTAAAGTTGTATTAACAGGGCCACCTGGGTGGCTCAGTGGGTTAAAACCTCTGCCTTTGGCTCAGGTTGTGATCCTAGGGTCCTGGGATTGAGCCCCACATAGGGCTCTCTGCTCGGCAGGGAGTCTGCTTCCCCCTCTCTCTGCCTGCCTCTCTGCCTACTTGTGATCTCTGTCAAATAAATAAATAAAATCTTTAATAAAAAATTGTATTGACAAACATAAAATAAGACATGCATAATGGGAAAAAACATTTTAAAGATGTAAATTATCTCCATGTATTTATGTATTTAATTACAATATTTTAAACATACAGGTTCTTGAAAAACTTAAAGTTCTTTTAATTTTTTTTCTTTTTATTTTTTTTAAAGGTTTTATTTATTTATTTGACAGAGAGAGACACAGCGAGAGAGGGAATACAAGCAGGGGGAGTAGGAGAGGGAGAAGGGAGGGCTTCCTGCCGAGCAGGGAGCCCAATATGGGGCTCGATCCCAGGAAGCTGGGATCATGACCTGAGCCGAAGGCAGAGGGAGGCTTAACCCACTGAGCCACCCAGGTACCCAAAGTTCTTTTTATTTTAAAGTTCTTAAGGTACATATAAAGTGGAATGATAACCCAAAATATTTTGAAAAAGAAATGTAATATATAGTTGTGGGTACTGTGAAAAACTCAAGCAAAACTAAGGGAATTTTACATATAGTTTGAATAGAAAATGCATAAAGAATATAGGAATAAATGAAAATACAAATATGAATGTATTATATGCCAAAGGTGGTATTTCATAGCAATGAGAACACATTGATTTATTCAGTAAATGATGTTAGAAAAATTCAGTACCCATTTGGAAAAAATAATTTTAAATTTAAGTTCCTACCTTATTTATTACACACACACACACACACACACACACACACAAATATCAAATAGGTCAAATAAAAAAGGAAACCATATAACATGATGACACATGAGTTCAACCTACTTTATGAACTAAGAATAATGAAGACATTTTATCATATCCAAAAAAATCAGTTATAAAGGAAAATTTGATCAAGGTAACAATTACACATTCAACACTCTCACAATTTCATAATGTTAAAGCAGAAAAATCTGAGATGTGTGTTTGCAAAACATATGGTAAGAAATGAACTAATACCCTTAACCCCAAAAGCAAAAAAGGAACCAGCTACTCAAAACAAACAAGAGAATTATCAGAGAAATAAAATAAAAACATTATTTAACCATAGTAAAAGCTGTCCAATCTTATTCATAACAGGAAAAACAGAATTTAAATTAAAAATATGGCTTATAAGGTTTATATATTTAAAATGTGAGTAATATTTAGTGCAGAGAAGATGTGAGCAAACAGGCTTTTAAATTTATTTCTGGTACTACATAAATTGGTATTTCTTCTTTGGACTGAAAATTTCAATCACTACAAAAATTTTAAATGCAAATGCCCTTTAACTCAGCAGTTACTCTCTCAGGTATTTCTCTTAGAGAGGAACTCAAAAATATACACTGGTGTGTATAAAATATTATTCATATTGTTATATCTAATAGCAAAACTCAGAAACAATTTAAATTCATGTTGGAAAAAATTAAGTTTGTCAATAGATTTTGTCCACGTATCAATGAAATGTAATGAAAGCAACTATTTATAAAATTTTGACTTTATAAGACATGATATAGAATAATCACTAAGATATTTTCTTAAGCGAAAAAAAAATCGCGAAGTATTTTCCGCAGTTTCTTCAACGTGTTTTTCAAAAGGGATTGAAGGGAAATGTCTATATTTATTCTTGTATCTATGGATGAAACTGGAGAACTCTTAGAGAGAAACAGTAAGGGAGTATGCATTTCTGTAGTCTTTTTCTTTTTTTAATCACTTGCAAAGTACTTATTTTACTAGTTCTGAGTAAAAGTACTGATGTCCCTTCCCCCTAAAAAACACTCATAACATTTATATCAAATATGAACATACCAAACTTTTTAATCTTTATTTTCTATTCTTTCTCATCCTTTTTTTTTTTTTTTTTTTTTTGACAGCATCTCCATTTTTTGTAGCCCGCGCCATTGCTATAGCTATGGGGATCCATTTCATTATAATGGTAATGATATGCAGTGCCATATTCATACATTGTAAGTGATAGTAGAGAATAGATAGATCATTCTTGACCTAATGATTGTAATGCATTACTTTGATTAGTATTCAGAAATACAGAGGCACAAACAAGCAATATTGTATGTGTCTTTATGTTTTTGCTATTAGTGTAAAAATGTGTCAACTACTTTTGTTAGGACTATGTTACTAATAACCTTTTAATAATTTTATTTTTTTATTATTGAACTGTGTTTTACATATAATGTTATCTTAGTTTTAGGTGTACAACATAGTGATTCAACAATTCTATACATTACTCAGTGTTCACAATGATGAATGTAATCACCATCTGTCATTATAAATGCTATTACAATATTTTTTACTATATTCCCTATGCTATACTTTTCATCTTCATGACTTATTTTACAACTGGAAGTTTGTACCTCTTAATCCTCTTAATTATTTTAATAGCATTATTCAACCAAGAAGCTCCAATTTCTTTGCAAGGTAAGTGAAAGTTTTCTAATATTTTGAAGCACAGATTACATGAATCTCTATGTAATTGAGCATAAGCATGTATCCAATGTTATTAACAAGAGAATGTATGAGAAAATGATTAATTCCTGTCCGTAATCCATAACATCCCCCAAATTTTATTTTTTAACAATGAAAGAGTGCTTCTAAAAAAGCAGAAGATACTTGGTTTTGACATCTGTCTCTCTTTATAAATGTGTAAAGATATGTCATTGGAGGGATCCAGTTGGTTATCTGGAATGTTAAAGTTACAATAAGAGAGTATTTAACCTGTCTAGACAAAATCTGCTATAATCTTCAGACTCATACAGAATTAATAATATATTCTTTCTTTCTAGGAAGTTATTGTGGCCCATGTCCTAAAAACTGGATATGTTATAAAAATAACTGTTACCAATTTTTTAATGAGAGCAAAAACTGGTACCAGAGCCAAGCTTCTTGTATGTCTCAAAATTCCAGTCTCCTGAAGATATACAGCAGAGAAGATCAGGTTGAGTATTTGTTTTAATTTCCCTTACTATACTCAGTCCTAACATGGGAGGCAACTCATTGAAATATGAACCTGAAACATTAGAGAGTCACCAAGACTCAGATATATCCATCCTAAATTTTTCTGCACCAAAAATAAGAAAACACAGGGCACTGGGGTGATTCAATTGGTTAAGCATCTGCCTTCAGCTCAGGTCATGATCCCAGGGTCCTGGGATGGAGCCCTGCATCAGGCCCCCTGCTCAGTGGAGAGCCTGCTTCTCCCTCTCCCTCCACCTCTTCTGCCCCACAACTTGTGTGCTCCCCCCATCTCAAACAGACAAATAAAGTCTTTTTTTAATAAATAAAAATTTAAAATTTTAAAAAATAAATAAAAATGAGAAAGCACAGAAATTTTAGGTATTATGTACAATGTTTAAGTGAGGATTAGGCTAGAGGACAGAATGCATTTCCCCAAGTGTGGGGAAAAATGATTAAATAATTATGGCTTTGTATTAATTAAAATTCTGAGCACTGATTTATTTGTGGTCTCAAACAGGACTTCTTTAAATTAGTGAAATCATACCATTGGATGGGACTGATACAAATTCCAGCAAATGGATCTTGGCAGTGGGAAGATGGCACCATTCTCTTACAGAACCAGTAAGTCTTAAGGTGTCTATTTGTGGGTTTGTGTCTAAGCTGTCCCTATGGTCATTCAAAATCATGTTACTTCACACAATGCCAGCATGTTCCCATATTCTAACAGATTCAGCAAAACACCCTGAGGTCCTAAATTTAGGAGATTATAGACAGAGCAGCCAATACCAATTATAATGAGTAACATTGTTTGCTATGTGCTAAGTACTGCACAAGGTAAATCTAATACTATGCCCATTTTACAGAGGAAGAGACTAAAGCAGAGAGGTTAACACATATTCTTTCTAGAAGTTTCACCTGCAAAACTTTCCCTTTGCACCTTTGTAATCTCTCCTTCTTACCCCTTTTTGCCACCTTTTTCTGACCCCAGGCAACTAACCTACTTTATGTCACTATAGATTAGTTTGCAATTTATAGAATTTAATATGAATGGATTTCTACCGTATGTGCCATTTTTATGTCTGGCTTTTTCACCCAGCATAATTATTTTGGATTCAGCCACCTCATAGCATGTATGAGGTATTCCATTTATGAGTCACTCAATTTGTTTTTCCTTTCCTCTGTTGATGGATAGGTAGGTAGTTTCCAGTTGTTGACCATTAGCAATAAAGCTACTTGCTATGAATATTTGTGTATAAGTCTGTATGAACATATACAGAACATATACATTTCTTTTCTCTTACATTGAAAGGTAGGAGTAGAATGGTTGGGTAATATAATAAGTATGTATTTAACTTTTAAGAACCTGCCAAACTATTTTCCAAAGCAACTGTGCCATTTTACATTCCTACTAGCAGTGTATGAGAGCTCTAGTTGCTCTCCATCCTGGTCTACACTTGTTACATCCCTGACATTTTAGCCATTCTCATAGGTGTGTAGTGGTATCTCATTGTGGTTTTAACTTGCATTTCGCTAATGACTAATGATGACGAACATCTTTTTTGTGCTCATTTACCATTTATTTTTCAATTTTCTATTTCATTAATTTCTGCTCCCCACTTCCACTATATTTCTTTCAGTATTCACTCACACAGGCTCCTCGTTCAACCTTCAGCTGTATTAAAGGACTCCCATTTATCTATCCTCTAAAGAAAAGAGAAAGAAAATCACCATAGTTTCTAGTAGTGAAAACTGATCTATTGGTTTGAAATTTTTTTCCTAATAGAAACACATTCAGGCTACAAATATGTAAGATAATTTTGCAACATCCTCACACATTTTGAGATATTATGTTTTCATTTTCATTCACTTCAAAATAGCTTCTAAATTCCCATTTGCATTCTTCTTCGATCTATGGATTATTCAGAAGTATGTTATTTAGTTTCTAACATTTGGAATTTCCCAGAGATTTTTTTCTTTTACTGAGTTCTAATTTAGTTCCATCTTTTTTTTTTTTTTTTAAGATTTTATTTATTTATTAGAGACAGAGAGGGAGAGAGAGTGAGCACAGGCAGACAGAATTGCAGGCAAAGACAGAGGGAGAAGCAGGCTCCCTACCAAGCAAGAAGCCGGATGTGGGACTTGATCCCAGGACGCTGGGATCATGACCTGAGCCGAAGGCAGCTGCTTATCCAACTGAGCCACCCAGGCGCCCCTAATTTAGTTCCATCTTAATCAAAGAATACTTTGTATGACTTGAATCCACTTAAGTTTATTGAGATTAGTTTTATGGACCTGACTATGGTATGTTTTCCAAAACGTTCCATGTGAACTTGAACAAACTGTGTATTACACGATTCTTGGGACGAGTATATTATAATTTCAATTAGGTCAAGTTAGTTGGGAGTGTTGCTTCAGTCTTCCATATCCTTTCTGATTTTCTGTCTATTTATTCTATTAATTACTGAGAGACAGATATTGAAATCTTGGAGTATAATTACAGATTTATGTATTTTAGTTGTACTTCAAAAAAATTTTTTTTAAAGATTTTATTTATTTATTTGTAAGAGACAAAGGGAGAGAGAGCAAGCAAGCACAGGCAGACAAAGAGGCAGGCAGAGGCAGAGGGAGAAGCAGGCTTCCTGCCAAGCAAGGAGCCAAATGTGGGACTCAATCCCAGGACCCTGGGATCATGACCTGAGCCAAAGGCAGCTGCTTAACCAACTGAGCCACCCAGGCGTCCCTCCCAAAATATTCTTAAGTTCTACTGATAAATGTTTGGGTTGTTGTATACTCTTGATGAATTTATGACTCTTATCATTATGTAATCTCTTTTTCCATAATGACATTTTGTGCTGTGAAATCCTCCTCTGTCTATTATAAATATAGCCATGTCAGGTTCTCTTTGATTAGTGCTAATGTGGTGTTTATTTTGCATTCCTTTGTTTTTAACCTATCTGTGTATTTATATTACAACTAACTTCTATGGACAGCATACTCTTATAGACAGACTACAGTTGGAATCATTTTTTCATCAAATCTAATGATCTCTGCCCTTTTGATGGAAGTTTAAGACATTCACTTTCTATGTGATTATTTATATCATTTAAGTCTTTATCTTGCAATTTGTTTATTATTTGCCCAATTCGTTGTTTATTAGTTTAAGAGATAAAGTTCAGTCATTATTCAGTTGAATATAATACCCATTGTTCATTACATCAAGTACCTTCCTTAATGCCAATTACCCAACTACTCCATTCCCCCACCCAACTTTCCTCCAGCACCCCAATTTGTTCCCAATAATTAAGAATCTCTTATGGTTTGCTTCTCTCTCTGTTTTCATCTTACTTTATTTTTTCCTTCCCTTCCTGTATGTTCATCTTCTTTTTCTTACATCCCACATATGAGTGAGATCATATGGCATTTGTCTTTCTCTGACTTATTTAGTAACTGGTATTATATCACTTATGTATTAGTATAGAATTCTTGCAATAGTATCCTTCCATTTCTTCCTTTTAAACTTTGTACTATTTTTTTCTAGCCTGTTAAGATATAATTAACATATAACATTGTGTAAGTTTAAGGTGTACAATATAATGATTTGCTACACACACATACATATATATATATATATTGTTCAGTGATTACCACAATAAAGGTTAGTTAACACATTTATCACCTTCATTTGACCACAATTTTGATTTATTTATTTTTTTGGTAAGAACATTTAAAATTAACTCTGTTGGCAACTTTCATGTATATAACACAGTATTTCTATCCATTGTCATGCTCTATACTTGATATAATATCAGATGACATGTATATTATTATACTACATATGTTATATATATAACATATTTACATGTATATGTTAGGTTGCTCATCTGAGATCTTTCTTTTCTCTTCATTTAGGCGTTGATTCCTATAAAATACCCTCTTAGAACTAATGGCTTTGCTATATTCCATAAGTGTTGGTATGTTGTACTTTCATTTTTGTTCATCTCAAGATGCTTTTTGATGTCTCTTTTGATTTCTTCTTTAATCCATTGGTTGTTTGGGAGCATGTCGCTCAATTTCCATGTATTAGTGAAATTTTCTGTTTTTTTCCTGCTATAGATTTCTAGTTTCATACCACTGTGGTCATAAAAAACACCTGATATGATTTTTAATCATAATTCTGTTAGGGCTTTCTTTGTGGCCCAATATATCATCTCTCCTGGGAAATATTTCATATGCCCTTAAGAAGAATGAAAGAAGATGGGATTGGGAGGGAGACAAACCATAAGTGACTCTTAATCTCACAAAACAAACTGAGGGTTGCTGGGGGGAGGGGGTTTGGGACATTGGGGAGGGTATGTGTTTTGGTGAGTGCTGTGAAGTGTGTAAACCTGGTGATTCACAGACCTGTACCCCTGGGGATAAAAATATATGTTTATAAAAAATAAAAAATTATATTAAAAAAAAAAAGAAGAATGTGTAATCTGCTTCTGTTTGATTGAATGTTCTGGATATGTCTGTTAGGCCCATTTGGTCTATAGCGTTATTCAAATTTACTGTTTCCTTATTAATTGTCTCATGTCTATTTAATGTTACAAGTACAATACTGAAATTCCCTATGTTACTGTCTTACCATCTCTTTCTCCCTTCAGTTCTGTTAGTAGGTTCTTTATATATTTAGGTGTTCCAATGTTGGGTGAATATATATTTAAAATTGTTTTATCCTCTTGATTAATCAATCCTTTTACTACAATATAGTGACATTTTTGTCTTCTGTGACTGATTTTGACTTAAAGTCTATTTTGACTGATATAACTATGCCCACACCTATTTGGTTTGGCATATGATTTGCATGGAATATCACCCACCATTCATTCAGTTTTCGCCTATGTGTGCCCTCAGAGTAAGTCTCTTGCAGGCAGCATATTGATGTATCTCATTTTTAATCCATTTAGCCACCCTATAATATATCTTTTTCCCATCTCTAGCTACTTTAATAGTTTTTCTTTATAACTGGATTTGAGAAATTGGGTTATAATATGCCTTAGGTTAGATTTTTTTTTTTCTTGTGCTTGTGTTTTGTTGAGACACTTAGATCTGTGAATTTATAATTTTCAGAAAAATTTAAAAATTTACTACTATTATTTATTCAAATTTTTGCCCTTTCATTTCTCTTTCCTTTCCCTCAGACACACTACAGTTACAAATACATTAAACAAATTGAAATTGGAATGAAGTTAACTTGTGCTTTTTTCTTATATAAAACTATAAAAGTTTTTAATTCTTTATTTCAAGTGTATTTTACTTATTTGAATCTCTAGTTCTGTAAAGATGATACAAACATCACAACAACATTAACGCTAATGTCTGGTTAATTAGCTGGTTCCTTACTGTCACAGACAGTTTTACGCTCTTCATATGTATCTTTCCATTGAGCACTCTTAAAAACCTCTTTAACAGGGTCATTTTTAATTTTGCTGGTAAGAAACAGAGTTTTAAAGTGTATAATAATTCACCTAAACTATAAAATGAGTAATAGTTCTGGTAGGTATTCAAATAAATGTCTTTATTACTCTACAGCCAAAATTACTATTGAATGACCTTTAAAAAATCCCTTCTCAAGGCACCTGGGTGGTTCAGTTGGTTGGGCATCCCAGTCTTGGTTTCAGCTCTGGTCATGATCTCATGGATCACGAGATTAAGCTCCACTTTGGGCTCCACCATCAGAGGAGTGTCTGCTTAAAGATTCTCTCCCTCTGCCCCTCTCTCCCTTTCTCTCCCTCTCTCTAAAATAAATAAATAAATATTTTTTAAAAAATTGCTTCTCCTGTATCAGCATTTAAAAGAAAAAAATGAAATTAAATTTAAATGAATTTAAATTAAAAAAAAATTGCTTCTCCTTGATTTTAAAGTTCACTTTGCTTCCCTAATGGTTAGTTGGCAGTAATCAATGCATAACCTTTTACTGCCATCTGTTTCCTTCATATCTCCCCTTATATTCATTGTAACAGGTACTACCTATGCTCCTCCTTCATTATATATTTGGAATTTGGAGGCCCCAGTACACCTTAGACTTGATGTGGAAAGACCTCATTTCTGTATGGCTTGTGATTTTATTTTTGACAAAAACCAGTCTATTCTCCAGAAATACTAATAAAACTTGTTTCACCTTATCTCAGTATTTTCCATGCTTTAAGTGTAAGTGTTTTTTTAGAAGCAAAAGCAAAACAACTAGCAAAATAAATTTCAGTTATGCATGTGATATTTTTTGAGTGTTATTCAATTTCCGGGAACTTTGCAGAGATAATGACAGAGATGAATAGGACAAAATTCCTTCAGGGGTTTCACACTTCTGTTAGAGATATGGTTATAAGCAAATAAGTACCATCCAGAATAATCAGTACTCTGGCAGACATGGGATACAAATGGTATGGGAAAACACACAGAAATGGAAGGAATAAAAAAAAAGTGAGATTTAAAAATGAGACTCTAATGTACATAGACTGAGACCAACTAACAGCAGTTACTAAAAATATCTTAATTTTTTCTCCTGTGGTAGCTAATGGTTTCTATATGGACTGAGTCTCTTCCCTTGTCCTTTTGAATACAAACTATCAGACCATGGTCTTTCTCTATATTTTTGTTCAGATTTACACTGATGCATCCTCACTCTTTCCTTGGCCTTCTATTTCCCACAGGTTCCTGGCAGAATACAAATCACCAGACTCTGAAGCAAAATAGATACACAGATATAACTATCTCTACATGAAAAAATAAATAAGTAACTATCTCTACGTGGAATGTCTACACACACACACACATATTTTATATATATATAATATATATATATACTTATATATATACACAGACATTTCATATATAAAAGAATTTTACAATATTTATTTCCTTACCAAGTAAATTTGCATATATCCAAAGAAGATTGTTTATTTTTACATAAAACATGACATCTGCTGACTTCTAAATTGAATTCTAAGTTCTAACCTATTTGATATGCTTAAAAATATTTAAAAACTTTCATTTCACTCAGGTACATATATCAAGAGATTCCAGACTTCCTAAATTGACTAATTTCCAATGTAGAAAAAAATAGTGGCATATAATTTATAATAGAATGAAGTTTTTGCTTTTATAACTGACTTGGCTATGTTTTGCATATCTTTAACTAAGAAAGACTAGGCATGGTCTTAAAACCTTCTGAAACAATATTATTTCAATACCTATATTTAGATTTGTTGTATTGCATTTTTATATTTATGCATTGATAAATATGTATTGTTTGAATTAATTTACATATTAGATATGTAAATATGTGTTAATAAAGTCACAAATATAATTTGTCCTTCTAGATTAACAATGGTTGAAATGCAGAATGGAACCTGTGCAGTTTATGGATCAAGTTTTAAAGGTTATACTGAAAACTGTTCAACTCCAAACACATACATCTGCATGCAAAGGACTGTATAAATGCTTATGATTTATGAAAAATAAAGAATTCAAGAGCATAAAAGCCATTCTTGGGGTGCTAGTGTGGCTCAGTCTGTTAAGGCTCTATCTTTAGCTCAGGTCATGATTGCAGGGTCCTGGGATGAGCCTCAAGTCAAGTGCTCAGCAGGGAGCCTGCTTCTCCCTCTGCTCCACCCCCTCCTCATTCTTGCGTGTGCTCTCTCTCTCACTGTCACTCTATCTCAACTAAATAAAAATAAAATCTTTTAAAGAAATAAGTCTTTCTCTGAATGTTCTCTGTGAAGAAAACTTTCAGAAGAAAATTCTGCCTATAGTTATTGAATTATTTTTCCATCTATGACCTGACACAAAAATAACCTTGCAGGGAAATAAAGGCTGATAATTAAAGAATTTATCTTCTATAAAAATGTTTTGTTTAATTTTTGTAAAATTTCTAGTAATGAGCAAATTCATTTTTATATTTAATAAACTGTTGATGAAACCCACGGTTAAACTAAACTTCAAGCTACAACTTTGTGCACAAATAGTACACTAAGAAGACTTTTAGAGTTTTTCAAACTCAAAAATTTTGAAAACTAAATAAACTTCAATTTGAGCAGAGCAGAATGATGAAGATGAAGAGCCTACAAAGTGGAGGAGAGAGAAGCAGAGGCTAAAGCATGTGGAGCTTTGTGTACCCCATTATATTTTTTATTTTTTTCTAAGTGTAATTGCTACTTGTATGTTTTGTGAGGGGCATGAAGAAGGGGGTTGAATAGCATTTGGGGGGGATTAATATAAGGTGCCATGGAGAAAATTTTTTATTTTCTCAGTCAATTAAGGGCTGAGGAATGTGTTAGTCCAAATTAGTTTTTAAAATTCTTGTGTAAAGTTGTAATATGCACCACTCATAATTAATAAAATTTAACATTTAGTCACACTTGTTTTAAGGTTTTATTATTAAATATTTAAATCATAGAAAGTGTGCAAAAAATCACATATGTTTGCTTTGAAAAAATAAAGCAATATAAATGGGAGTATGTTACCGTTTCTGGAATTAAAGAAGCAAAAATAGCCTGCTACTAGCTCCCACGGAAAACAGCAAAAAACATTTTGTAATACTGTTATATAATGTATTACAGTTTAGGGAAAACCCTGCTACAACAAGATGGTAAAAAATAAAAAACTAGAATCTCACAATTCAGTGAAAATGGGATTCCTGTAAGGACCTATTTAGAAACGGTCCCTGCTCCACTTCCCCCAGGGGATTTACAGGTAACAAAGCCCAGATACAAGGGTGGGTCAGGCCAGGTGGAGACATTCAATCAGTGGGGGGATGCATACTGTCTCCCTGGTTACCAAGGAGTATGGGCCCTGCCCTTTGGAGCCCTTTTGGCACCAATCCCAATCAAGGCATAATAGGCTGGTTCAAATGTCTACTAGGGTAAATTGTAACTCAATTGGTCACCTAGCATCACTGTGGAGTTTCCTGTGTGTGTTACAATCTCATTGGCCACCTGTGTGTGGCCAGGCCCGACTGCATGGCCTTTGCCCTTAAAAGCTAGCCTGTGAAACAGAGAAGGGTCGTTCTCTATTGTAAGAGGTGCGCCCCGAACATTCGCTTAGGTTCTTGATGCTTGGCGGGAAATAAAGCTTTGCTTGACCTTCGCTTTATATCAGTCTCACTCCTTTAATCACGGACCCATTATTGGGGCATAACAATTCCCAAGAGAAAAGCAACCACAGAAACTGACTTTCATTCTGATGGTCTATGGTAAACTCAGAGAACTTTAGTTTCTGTTTTGATTGTTATCATGGAGCACCAGAAATACAAGATAAAGCTTAGGGGCCACCTTTCCTAAAGGATTAAATACAAGTTATCTTTCTAAACCTGGAACACTCTATGGCTAAACTCTCATATAAAAAATAGCAAATAAAACCTACATTTCAGAAAATAGTAACAAGGATCCTTTCTAGTGAAGCAAAGCAGAATATGTCACCCTAAAATATGCCTCTTTGACATAATTATTTTGAGCTCAAAAAAATTAAGAAGCAGCTTTAAATCACTGTCTCGAAGATACCTGCATCTCATGTTCATTGCATTTTTTTTTAAGATTTTATTTATTTATTTGACAGAGAGAAATCACAAGTAGATGGAGAGGCAGGCAGAGAGAGAGAGGGAAGCAGGCTCCCTGCCGAGCAGAGAGCCCGATGCGGGACTCGATCCCAGGACCCTGAGATCATGACCTGAGCCGAAGGCAGCGGCTTAACCCACTGAGCCACCCAGGTGCCCTGTTCATTGCATTCTTATTTATAAAATTCAAACATGGAAAAAACCCAAGTGTCCACCAACAAAAGAATGGATAAAAAAATGTGATACATATAAGTAATGAAATAATTATTCAGACACAGAAGAGAAGGAGATCCTGACATTTGTGACAATATGAAATGAAGTTAGAGCACATTATGCTAAGTGAAATAAGGCAGACATAGAAAAAAATACCATGTGATCTCACTTATATGTAGAATGTAAAAAAGCTGAATTCATATAAACTGAGAGCCAAGTCCAAAAGAATTGCATACAACTCTGGCTAATTGAATTTAAAATTAATTTTTAAAAATAAACTGCTGAAAAAAAACCCTGTAAATTCTAAAAGTCTATGCCCATGAAAACATTTTTAAACATGTAGGCAAAATAAAGACATTTTCATACTAAAAAAAAATAAAGTAGTTCAAGGTGAATAATGGTCTGCCTATTAACAATACCATTAGTATTGTTATTTCTTGCAAGAAAGCAACTTCAACCCGCTCTTGAAAGAAAGGACAGTAGACACAAAAACAAACATTGAGAGGGAGGAGGAAGAGGGGACCGAGGAAGATAGAGAGAGGAAAGACTATAGTAAATATGATAGTACCTCAACATTTAAGTAGTTTCTGGATGAAGAGTATAAGCTTTTGTACTGCTTTTGCAGAGTTTTTATAGGTGTAAAATTATGTCCAAAAAAAAAAAATCTAAAACAAACACAAACCTGGAGTCATCCTTGAAGTTTCTATTTCTCTTACACACAACCTCTAATATGACTGTAATCTGATTGTTATATATATATATATTTACTTAAGGTGGACATATATATGGATATTTAAAGTGCAGATACATAAATACATAATCAGAGTTGTCATTTCTTACCTCCATTACTATCAAGGCTGCTGCTGTTGACAAATTGTTGTTGACAAATTTTTTTAAGATTTTATTTATTTGTGGGCGCCTGGGTGGCTCAGTGGGTTAAGCGGCTGCCTTCGGCTCAGGTCATGATCTCAGGGTCCTGGGATCAAGTCCTGCATCGGGCTCTCTGCTCAGCAGGGAGCCTGCTTCCTCCTCTCTCTCTCTCTCTGCCTGCCTCTCTGCCTACTTGTGATGTCTCTCTGTCAAATAAATAAAAAAGTTAAAAAAAAAAGATTTTATTTATTTGTTTGACAGAGAGAGACACAGGGAGAGAGGGAACACAAGTAGGGGGAGTAGGAGAGGGAGAAGCGGAGAAGCGGGCTTCCCTTTGAGCAGGGAGCTCATGCGGGACTCCATCCCAGTACCCTGGGATCATGACCTGAGCTGAATGCAGGCACTTAACGTCTGAGTCACTCAGGCACCCCACAAAAGCTTGATTTTTCTTAAATACTTTCGTTTTACTTTAATCTTCAAAAGGTCTTTCACTGGATATGTAAAATTGTTTTGGCAGCTATTTTTCTCACTTTCAGGTTGACAAAATTATGCCTTCCTCTATTTCTGTTAAGTTAATTGCTTGGGAGGGGGCCCGGGGTGGCTCAGTCAGTTAAGCGACTGATTTGGTTTCAGCTCAAGTTGTGATCGCAGAGTCCTGAGATCAAGCCCTGTGTCCAGTTCTGTGCTTAACATGGAATCTGCTTGGGACTCTCTCCCTGTCTGCCCCTCCCACCTTCTCTACCTCTCTCTCTCTTTCTCTCTCCAGTAAATAAATAACTCTTTAAAAGAGAGAGAGAGGTAAACTGCTTGGGCTTCTTCTATTTTTCTAGCTACTCTGAATATTTTTCTTCATTTTCGCTTTCAGCATTTGGACTGTGACATGATATGAATTCATTTCTGTTAATCCTGCCCTTAGTTTGTTGGGTTTCATTTCATTTCATTTGTGGTGGGGGGAGGGTTGGTGTTGGGTCCCATTCTTTCTCTCCTCTCAGCCTGCAGCCCCAGCTCCACATATAACACATTTAGTTCATCCATTTATCTGTTTTTATTTTTCTACTTTTGTTTGTCTCTGTGTTTCAGTTCATGGGATACATTGACCAGACTTTGAGTTTACCAATATTGTATCATTTGTTGCGATCTCCCATTTAACCTATCAGTGAGTTTTTCATGTCAAATGTTACTTTTCAGTTTTAGAACATCCATGTGGTTCTTTTTAAAGATTGAAATTTTCTGCTGAAATTCTTAACATATGTTAATTAGATTGATCTTGTCTACATTTTTCTATCATTGCTGAACACATTTATTATACTTATTTTAAAGTCCCAGTCTGGGAAAAAAAAAAAAAAAAAAAAAAAAGAAAGAAAAGTCCTGGTCTAGTAACTGCATATGTGCATTGTTTATGTATCTACATCTCGTGTGTGTGTGTATGTGTGTGTGTGTGTGTGTGTGCGTGTGTGTGTGTGGTCTGCTGTATTTCATTATTGGCAATATTTTCTTGCCTTTTTCACAGTCCTGTGGTTTTTTTCTATTTTAAGTCAGATGTTGTGTCTAAGAGAACCACAGAAGTCCAGATGAAGTTCTCTTCTACCAGAAGGGGTTCCCTCATTTATTTATTTATTTATTTTTTTAAATGCATGGGATAGGGATGTGATCACTTTATTGAGAGAAATAGAAGGATTAATAGTTTTGGTAACACTGAGTTATCCCAAACTTGCAATCTACAAGAAATTTAGTTCTTCCTTTGACTTATTTTCATTTTAGTTATTCAACATCTGACTACACACAGCATCAAAGTTTGGCAAATGTCTTGAAGGTGATACGAGGCATATTTGCTTTTTTTTTTAATTCCAGTATAGTTAACGTACAGTGTTATATTAATTTTGGTGTACAACATGGCAATTCAACAATTCTATTCACTACTCAGTGCTCATCTTGATAAGTGTAATGTTAATCCCCTTCATCTATTTCACCCATCCCCCACTCCACCTCCCCTCTGGTAACCATCAGGTTGTTGTTTTCTATAGTAAGCATCTGTTTTTCGGTCTCTTTTTTTTTTTTTTCTTTTATTCGTTTCAATTATTTTGCTTCTTAAAATCCATGTATGAGTGAACTTATGTGGTATTTATTTGTCTTTATCTGACTGATTTGTTTCCTTTAGCATCGTAATACTCTCTAGCTAGCTCCATCCATACTGTTGCAAATGGCAAGGTTTCATTCTTTCTTATGGCTGAGAAATAGTCACATACATGTATATATACCACATTTTTTTTATCCATTCATCTCTTACTGGACACTTGGGCTGTTTCCATAATCTGGCTATTATAAATATTGCTGCATCTTGTTTCATTTTTTTCTTCCCTACCCCCCACGACCCCTTCTGCCTTCCCTCTCAAATGCCTCGTATCAGAGAGATCATATGATAATTGTCTTTCTCTGATTGCCATTTCACTCAGCATAATAGGATACAAATCATAAGAGACTCTCAATCTCACAAAACAAACTGAGGGTTGCTGGGGGGTGGGGAGGGTAGGGATACAGTGGCTAAGTGATGGACATTGGGGAGGGTATGTGCTATGGTGAGTGCTGTGAAATGTGTAAACCTAATGATTCATAGACCTGTACCCCTGGGGCAAATAATACATTAAATGTTAATAATAAATAAATATGGGGTACCTGGGTGGCTCAGTAGGTTGAGCCTCTGTCTTTGGCTCAGGTCATGATCTCAGGGTCCTGGGATCAAGCCCCACATCAGGCTCTCTGCTCAGTGAGGAGCCTGCTTCTCCCCCTCTCTCTGCCTGTTGCTCTACCTACATGTGATCTCTCTCTGTGTCAAATAAATAAATAAAATCTTTTGAAATAATAAATAATTAAATCTGCAATGAACATAGGAGTTCACATATCTTTTTGAAGTAGTGTTTTTTTTATTCTTTGGGTAAATACCCAGTAGTGAAATTATTGAATCATATATTGACCCTATTTCTACTTTTTTGGAGAACCTCCATAGAGTTTTCCACAGTGGCTGCCCCAGCTTACATTCCCACCAATAGTTATTTTCTTCATATCCTCACCAACAGTTGTTGTTTCTTGTATTGTTAATTTTAGCCATTCTGACGGGTATCAGGTGGTAGCTCATTGTGGTTTTGATTTGCGTTTCCCTGATGATGAATGATACTGAGCATTTTTTCATGTGTTTGTTGGCTATCTGGATTTCTTCTTTAATACCAACCATGTTTTTAAAATCCCATCATCCTTCAGTTTTGTCATTTGCTTCTTTGTGAACAGTAAAATCCCCACTGGTTTTTCTGTTCCGAAGCTATGGCCTTCTGCCAAGGGACACACTTGGTTTCTCAGCTTCTGGCTATTTTCAAACACAGTTATTATCGTCAATTATGACTATGCTACAGACTTCACTGACTCTCATACACTGTTTTTGGTTTGTTTATAGCTCCTTTTTTTCTTTTTTTAATGCATTTATTTATTTATTTGACAGAGAGAGATCACAAGTAGGCGGAAAGGCAGGGAGAGAGTGAGAGGGGAAGCAGGCTCCCTGCTGAGCAGAGAGCCTGATGCGGGGCTCCATCCCAGGACCCTGGGATCATGACCTGAGCCGAAGGCAGAGGCTTTAATCCACTGAGCCACCCAAGCACCCCTGTTTATAGCTCCTTCTGTCTAGTCCTTGTTTCCTGAAAACTAAAACTTCGTAAGGTTTATTTTTCTTAGAATCATTTTTTAAGTTCTTATTTAAGTTCTAGTTAGTTAACATACAGGGTAATGTTAGTTTTGCTTGTAAAATATAGTGATTCCACACCTCCATACAACACTGAATCTTTTGACTTTGCTTCACAGTCTTCTCTGTTTTGTCTCAAGATCTACCAAACGGAAAAAAAAAAAAAAATCTACCAAATGGCCTGTGAGAAACTTGATGTGAGGACTGTCAAATCTCCAGTACTGTCATGCTAACCCATGTAACCACTACAAGTTTTGTCAGTTTCTTATCCCAGGCATAGTTTCTCTGACATTGCCAAGATCTTCTCCACAAAAATACAAAAACAACAACAGTACCAGATTGCTGATAGAACTCTGCTCTGGAATTTGGGCTTATTTAGTCATCATTCCATAGATCTTTGATGTCTAAAAAACTACATTTTCAAAAACCTACTTAAAAAATCCTTCTTCTTTTCTCATTTTGACTTTTCTTTACCAACTATAGTTTATCTGGAAGCGAAAATGCTATCTATGGAGCCTTTGCTTTATATTACTGATATTCTCCTTTATCCCATGAGGACTTCTTAAAAAGCTTATTTTAAATTTTTATTAAAGTTGTGCTCTTTATTTATTCTATTTATTTATTCTATCACATAAAATAGAAATTAATTTTGCTTCACTACTGTTAGAAGAGTTGTACTGCTTCGGTATCTAATAATATTTGTCTATAGCTCATGTCATCTGGGGGTTCGGGCAACTCTGTGAATGTATACAGGTTTGGGTTCTCTGCTCTATTACACCTTCTGGCAGTTTGGATGAGTTAAAAGGATTGAGAGTACCTTGAGGAAGTCCATCTTTCTTACAATTTTTAAAGTTCTGTGATTCCTTGTTTCTTTCTTTCACCTCCTAGGTGGCCTCAGGCCATTTTTCCCTTCCAGCTCTGGGATCCAGCCATCCTGATCTTCATTCCAACACAAAGCCTTCCTACATGAGGTTTGTTTTTCTCACTGGCATACTTCTTTCCTTCTCTATTCCCTCCCTCATTTGTTAATAAATTATTTATTTCTCAGATCTATCCATATGGATAGAAACATAGTAATATCAGAAAGGTCTTCACTAAATTTTTAGTCTAGATCCGGTTCTTTGTTAAAATCTGATAATCCCTTTCTAAGAACTTATTTGAATTGTAGTTTTATTAATGTGGTTACTTTATTAACGTTTCTCTTATTCTCTAATTTGTAAGCTCCATGAAAGCAGACATAATTCGTTGATTTGTACAACTAGGTATCTCCAGCACTTTAAATTCAGTGCCTGACCAATGGCAGGAAAAATATCCTTGTTTTTGAATGAAGTAAATTCTGTCCATTTATTTCACTCCAGTGGAGACTACCTATTTCCACACTCTGTAACTTGTGTGGCTAACAAAGTTAGCATTTTCTGGCTCTCTATCACTGCTTTTATTATTTTTTTCTATAACCACTTTTAAGTCATTATTTTCTATCTTACCAAAACTGTAATTTTTCCTTGGAATTCATTTTGTCAGGCAATTTTATCTTCTTATCCTGATCATCCGTTCCTCTAAAATATGACTGTAAGGAGGCAAAGGAAGACTGGCATGTTATATAAACCTACACAGGAATATAACACTGAAGTGACAATATTTATTTTAAAAGTACTGGAATATTTGAGTGTCATAAAAATGTGATTTACTGACTACCTCTGTCCCAAAATGTTCCTTCGCATTCCTTATTTTCTTTTTATTATTCCATGTTATAAATATATTATTAATTGTATTTATCCTGTTATATTGTTATAGAACACAGACAGGAACACAGATCCTGACCAAAAAAAAAAAAAAAAAAAAAAAAAAGTGGCACTGGAGACTTCCGATGGGAAGTTTATTTTAAGCCAGAAGGCCCAGAGGGGAGTAATCCCTCAAGGTCTGAGCCCTGAGCACAAACAAAGGGGGTAGTTTATACACTTTTACTTTCCTATCTGTGCCATTCTTGTGGCTTCAGCTAGTGGGGCTAGGGGAAAACCTGGAATGGCCCTGGGATTCCCCTGCTGGATTGGTCAACCACCTCAGAACACAGATTTTTCTTATCAATATATTATGAATTGAAGGCGAATAATAATAGGTAGACTTCAATATTTAATGACATCTAATTTCAGCTAAGTAAGTAGTTTTCATGGTTGAAGTCATCACACTGGGGAATTTCAGGTGTTTCTTTTTTTCTTTCTTTTTTTTTTTTTTTCATTTATTTATTTTCAGCATAACAGTATCATTATTTTTTCACCACACCCAGCGCTCCATGCAATCCGTGCCCTCTATAATACCCACCACCTGGTACCCTGACCTCCCACTCCCCCACCACTTCAAACCCCTCAGATTGTTTTTCAGAGTCCATAGTCTCTCATGATTCACCTCCCCTTCCAGGTGTTTCTTTTCCATTTTTTTTTCTTTCTGATATATTTTACTTAATCCAAATATATTATCTTCTTGCAGATACAATAACCATTATTCTGGCAATCTTCAGCAACCACCTGGCCATGTTTTATATGTACACATTTATTGTTAGCATTCTTAAGTCCTTGAATTTGAAGCCTAGAAGAGAAAATACCTTCCATTAATTCTTACATTTGCTTTACATTTCAACTGTATATTTTTAGATCCATAATGTTCCAATATACTTATAAAGAAACAGAAATGTTGGGGTGCCTGGGTGGCTCAGTGGGTTAAACCTCTGACTTCAGTTCGGGTCGTGGTCTCAGGGTCCTGAGATTGAGCCCTGAATCTGAATCCGGGCTCTCTGCTCAGCAGGGAGCCTTCTTCCCCTCTCTCTCTCTGCCTGCCTCTGCCTACTTGTGATCTCTCTCTGGGTCAAATAAATAAATAAAATCTTAAAAAAAAAAGAGAGAAAGAAAGATGCAGAATGTGGCTTTCTGGTTCTCTAACAATGCAAATAAGGAATATATTAAGTATCATCAAAATTTAATATTAAATCTGGAACTGGGATGGTAACACTGCCTTTAATTCTGGCAATCATCTCTGTGACCTCAGGCAATTTCAGAGTAGTTTTCATTTTCACAGAGGTTTACCATGGTTCTTTTGTACATTAGCATTCTGAAAAATACTTTCTGTTGCACATACAACACAACATTATTCATCAATAAAAGTTCATTTTTTCCTGGAAAAATTTAGCTTGTTTCTTCCAGAGTAAAGACCAGAATCCTCATTGTTAGTAAGTATTAGCAACAATTTCAGAAGATCAAGTATATGAATACATCAGTGAGGATCAGAGCGATTCAAAATATGTGCTGTAATTCCTGAAGAGGAGCATACGTTTATTATATTAAGTGCAGCAAACAGGATGTTTGAATAACAAGACCATGACCACCCAAGTGGCAGAACCAAGATGTAAATCCAGGCAGTTTAGCTTCAGAGTCTGTGTTATAAATTACTTATTATATTAAACTCTGGAAGTTAAAACTGGGAAACCAGGGTATTACAATTTTGGTATTTCCCCAAATCTTGCTAACCTGGCTTTAACACACAAAGTGGTCTACTGGTCATGTTAGGAATCACATAGGGAATCATGTAGAGATGTATTCACAGGAAATGAAATGAAATACCAACAAATAGGGACCCAGGCTGGAGACAGAAAGCATCAATTACAAAGCATGAAACATAAAAAAGGAAACATGGACATGAAGAGTAATGATAAATACAGTGAATCAGATACTTAATTGGTAAATACAGGATGGGAAGTTTCACCAGTTTTTTTGTTTTTGTTTTTTAAGATTTTATTTATTTAACAGAGAAACACTGCGAGAGAAGGAACACAAGCAGGGGGGGTGGGAGAGGGAGAAGTAAGTTTCCTGCTGACCAGGGAGCCTGATGTGGGGCTGGATTCCAGGACCTTGGGATCATGACCTGAGCCAAAGGCAGATGTCTAATGACTGAGCCACCCAGACTCCCCGCCTCCGCTTTTTTTTTTTTTTTTAAGATTTTTATCACCAGTTTTATAGTTTGATGGCTACAAACGTTTTTTGTAATATATTTGACTGTGTATTATATATACAGGTGTTTGAAATAAATGTTTAAATTAGAATGGTAGATTGGAAAGACATGATTAAAAAATATAATCCATCAAAGCAACATATTACAATTTTTCTGATTTTCAAAATTAATTCTCTCTGCTGCATAATTATCACTAAGTTTCATAAATGTGGTGTTTGGTTTTTTTTTTAGTTTTTTCAAAAATGTGTTTATGATACAATAGAGTACAGCATGGAGTGGAGGTGTGGACACCTAATATTCAATGTGTTGATTCAGAATCATTGTATTGTTTCAAACCTTCAGCCACTATTGCATCCATAATCTGATAATAAAATTGCTAACTGTATATAGAATTGTAGACAGTTGTTACCACTTTTTCAGGAGAGTTTTATAAGAATATTTGGCTTTGTCAAACATATCAGTAGGAGAATTTTATTGTTAATATTTGAATCACTTATTCTAGCTAATGTTGTCACTAGTGATGTGAAGTTTCTTCTCTCCACCACTTCATTCAATTGTTAATGGTTTGATTTCACATTAATTTCACATTGGATGAAGAAGTCCAGAGAAGTTTCCATGCCATGATCAAAATATTTGTGATATTCAGTGTATTAAAATTTTATTGAACTCTTCTTTAGAATGCAACTTTATACCTCCCACTTCTAGATAGCCTAATAAAATCCTCTGAGTTAAAGCCTAGAAATCTTTTTTAGATAGTGTATGGACTAAATAGTCTCTCCCTAAAATTCATGCTTACCCAGAACTCAGAATGTGACATTATTTGGAAATAGGTTCTTTATAGGTAGAATTGAGTTAAGAATTACAAAGAAATCATATTGGATTGGGCCCTAAATCCAATATTGGATTGTGCAGAGAGAAATGGGCACACAGAAATGCAACGAAGGTAGCAATGTGAAACTGAAGGTATACATTTGAATTAGGTCAAGAACTGCCATCAATGTGGCCTCAGGGGATTTAAGGATATCTTCCATTTTCACTGAGATTTACAATATTCTCTTTATACATTAGCATTTTGGTAAACAAGTTCTATAGTATATACAATATTACAAATTTGTTGTTAATCCCCTATAATAAATAATTTTCTCCCTGGAAAAGTTTAGCTAGCTCCTTCAGGAGAATGAAGCTTCTAGAAAAAACCAACTCCACCAATACCCTGATTTCAGACATCTGACAGCCTAACCTGTGAGGGAATAAATTTCTGTTCTTTTGAACTACTCAGTTTGTGATGATTTGTTACGATGGCAAAGAAGTAGAAAGCAAGTAGCAAACAAGTAGAAAATACATTTGGTGGGTCCCAGAAAGGTGGGAAGTACACGGTAAGAAAATTCATTATGTACATGTATTAGAGTCAAACAAACCACATGAAAGTTAAAGTGACAGATCTAATATAATCTTGTACTAGTTTGTTTATTTAATAACCATTTAACAAAATGCAAAATTATAATACCTTAGTCATGAACTAATAAACAATTGAAATAAGTTATGAAAGCAAAATCGTTTAGTACTCCCTTCTGTCTCCCTTTTTGACTCTCTTCTGTCCATCTCTCCTGTCTTTTCCTGGTTGATTTATTAAAGATAGCTATTACAAAATCTAACATCTGTCCATATCCACACTAAATATTTAGATTTCAAAGAAAAGAACATTATTCTGGACTAAAATTCTAAAACAGCAAGAAACTTACTTGTGCAGGGTAACAACTGTGCCATCTAGCCAGACCCATTTTAATTTCTTATTGTTGTAGTATAAACTGATCCAAAACTTTGCTTCACGTAGACCACATTGCATCTTTGACAATTTTAATACAAAATTCTGTGGAGTGAGGAAAATAAATTAAAAAGAAGAACATTCCCTGAAAAAGAATATAATGGCTCAAAAATGTTTCATTTATAGACTTCCCTGTGAATTCTTTGCTCTAATGTATAAAAGGAATCTGGAGGAATTAACCCTAGATTTTTTTATCCATAGACAAAGGGATGCAGTAGTTAATGACTCATTTGTTCACCAAGCAATTTTTTTTTCAGTAAACATTATGTTCTAAGCATTTTCTTAAGTTATGGACTGCAAAAGTCATATATCTGTAGTCATTTTAATTAGGTTCTTGAAAATGAAACCTTAATTGAGTCTATATAATAAACAGTGATCCATAGGACACGAATGAAAATACAAGATCAAAGAAGGAAAATTAGCAGGTGATTTTAACAGGCCTTGATGAACCAAGACTTTTTCCGAAGGGATTACCTAATAAGTTAAAATCTTAAAAATGTGAGGCATTAATCAAGAGAAGACAGTTTGGGTGGGAGGTAAAGGAGATGAAACATGTCACAGACAAATGGGACAAGGACATGAAAGAGAACAGTGGACCATGATGAATTTAAAGAGCTTTTATATAGATGGAGTCCACTGTGTGCTTCCCTTAGAGCAGTGTGGTAGAGAGTCTATCAGCAAAGAAGACCAGGGAAATAGGGTTCAGACTGCAAATGGCAGTCTGTTATTTGTACCTTATCCTAAGTACTGAGGAAAGCCACTCAAGCATTCTTGAAATACACTTTCAGCAGTATAGTCTCTGCTACAATATAGAAAGTGTTTCTCTATTTCTGACTCTCTCTGACTCTCTGACTCTGACTCTAATATAGACTACAATATAGAAAGTGTTTCAGTAGAATAGGAAACTTGAATGATAGATTGCTATCATTCTTAAAACTTTCAGATACTGGAATTTATGAAACAAAGTACTGTAATTACCATCTCTTCTTCCGTATTCAATTTAAGAAAGCTTGACTCTAAACCAATGCAATAATAATTACATTTTTCCCAAGGAAGTATGTCCCTTGAAAAATAGTAACAATTTTCTCCATGTTGATGCCAGTTGTTTGAACAGGTAGGATAACTCTGAACTATTAAAAAAATATAATAAAAGAGAATGCTTTCCATCAGTGCAAGTCACATACAACAAGTTCATACAGTAAATCTACCCTCTACAAACAAATATTATTTGAGTTTTTCATTATAAACTTTATGCACTTAAATTTAGTATTACATTTGTACTAAAGTAATAATTCACCTCATTGAAAACATTTTAGTCTTCAAGATTCTAAGATGCATATTAAGGAGTATTTATCTATTTTTATTTTAACTTTTTTACCATGTTCAGTTAGCCCACATATAGTACATCATTGGTTTTTCATGTAGTGTTCAATGATTCTTTAGTTGCATAAAACAATTCTTTAGTTGCAAAAAGAAATATCTTTTTCAAATCACAAAATTTGAAGTATACCAAAACATATCTAATGCATATCTCTTAAAAATATCAACACAATATTCTTTGTGTTCAAGATGAAAAATATGTAATACAGTAACTATACAACTACAGTTGTGTAACTGTAGTTGTGTAGTTTTTTTTTAATTTATTTTTTTTCAGTGTTCCAAAATTCATTGTTTTAAAAGGCTGGAAGTTTCAAAAGTTAGACAATGAGGAAATGTATAAATAAATCACAAATAGATATCTCCCCAATAAAAATCAACAATGCACTGTCAAAATACAGAGTATTTTGTTCAACCTTAGGTCACCATTTGATAGTGCCCTCATTTTGAGTGTGTAAATTATATATATATATATATAGAGAGAGAGAGAGAGAGAGAATATCTATATAGTCTATCTATATATATATATTACATGGAAAATACTTTTTGATATACAAGTAGATTTCATTCATACTTTGAAATGTTTTATTTGCTTCCTTGTTAGAGGAGAGATTTCCTGGATATCCTTCCCCTTGACACGATTTCTGATGCACTGAAGAAAAATCAATCAGAAAGGTCAGTTTTAAACTCAAAAATAACAATAACTGGTGATTCACAGACCTGTACCCCTGGGGATAAAAATATATGTTTATCAAAAAAAAAATAATAATAATTATCCTAAAAAAAAAAAAACAATAACTGGGCATTCTTATGTGCAAGACACTGTACTAAATTTGGATATAAAAATCATTAATGAAACATGACTTGCTTCAAGGAACTGAAGTATAATAGAGTCATAAACATAAAATCAACTGACAATACAAGTTTGACAAGTTCATATAGCAGCTGATCACAAAAGAGGGAAATTTGTGAGCAAAGGAAAGTGTGAGCAAGTTTTTCATAGAGAAATTTAAAAAATATATATTTTTGGGCAAAAGAAATACAAGAACAAATAATAAGGCATTTCACAGAGTTCGTGATATGCTTAAAAATGGACAATTTGATATGTCTCTAAAAAGTAATCTTCAGTTCTGTGCCCAAATATTATTCATGATCAAGAAACTGAATTGACAGGGGTGCCTGGGTGGCTCAGTGGGTTAAGCCGCTGCCTTCGGCTCAGGTCATGATCTCAGGGTCCTGGGATCGAGTCCCGCATCGGGTTCTCTGCTCAGCGGGGAGCCTGCTTCCCTCTCTCTCTTTGCCTGCCTCTCCGTCTAGTTGTGATTTCTCTCTGTCAAATAAATAAAATCTTTAAAAAAAAAAAAGAAAAGAAACTGAATTGACAAAAAATACCTTATTTTCAACAGATTTCATTATGTGAGTAATGGAAAAGCAGATTTCTGTTTTATATAGTGACTTACACATTGTGGCTAAGATTCCAACAGACCAAGTAAGCATCAGGCAAATGATCCACGGAATCACTGTAATGAATTTCCATGGAGATGGAGTACAAAGATCTGTAGAAAGAGATGAATAAAACGTGTGAGTAATAGCTGTTTACTCAGAGTCCTGCTTCTATTTTAGGTGTAATAAACTGTACGACAACATGGCTCACCGTACTAAAAGTGGGGGAAAGGAGGGTAATCTGTAAAATCATAATTCATTTTCAATGAATAAAATCACTGAATTCAAAAAGCAGTCAGATGAGCCTAATTCTAAAGAGGGAATAAGCCCTCCAAGGTTTCTATTGAAAATACAGAAAGCACTATTTAGCTTTTGAGAAAACATAGGAGAAAAAGTGGCAACCATAATGTCATGAAAGAATTTTAACAAATATCACGAGGCTTTAGAATTGCTTGCAGCTCTAGGCCAATTGGAGTTCACATCTGGTTGCCAGTGATTCTCCATTGTCTTTTCCTGGGTGTTTGTGGAGAGATGAGGAAAGTTCAGAAGACCTGAGAGACTCCCCTTTCTGTGGCACAGTCTACAAGGTGTGCCAAAGTTTGTGGGTTTAGTGGATAAACCTAGAGATCATCCCTGCTCTTGGTTCTGAGTAAAAGGTGATAAATGCCTGCTTCTGGGGGAAAAAACATAAAACCCATCTGGTGCCCAGAGTGTCCTGGCTCCAAGACCTTGAAAAAGACAAGCCACCACTGGGGAAGGAGAAATAAAATGCTGCATCACTTCCCACTGCATCTTCCATTCTAGGAAATGTTCTTTTGCTAGTGGAGGAAAAAGTGGAAGGCCAGCCTGCTGTTTACCCTGCACTGAAAATGGACAAAAGCCACCTGCTTCCAGAGAAGAAACAAAAAACAAAAAATAAAAAAATAAACAAACAAACAAAAACAACTTATGCTCAGGATCCTAAAATGGTACAAAGTGAAGCATTTCAAATGGGTAAGAGATTGGGAACTGCCTCACACAAGATCCACGAGTACAGATCAGATGCCACAGAGGAAGGGAGAGAAAACTTGCCTGAGCAATAAACTCTACATTAAGTGGAACACATTTTTAAACAATAAGGCATTGAAAACTAGGTCTGGAGATAAATCAGTTGTAATTTCTAGACAGGGAATTTCAAAGAATGGTGACTGACAGGTTAAAGCATCTTATGGGGGAATGAAACTGGCATAAACATATGGGTCACATCAGTAAAGACAGCAAAATTTATAAGAAGCATAAAATGGAAATTCTATCAC
Organism: Mustela lutreola; assembly: GCF_030435805.1. Classification (NCBI taxonomy): domain Eukaryota; kingdom Metazoa; phylum Chordata; class Mammalia; order Carnivora; family Mustelidae; genus Mustela; species Mustela lutreola. The sequence continues at coordinate 97,369,169 of NC_081297.1, forward strand.
CTGTAGGCAGGATCGAGGCAGAAGGTAAAACGTCCTGACTGTCACTATGATCATACTGATGATTTTACCTTTTGGATCTTCTTGACCTGTGTTCCAAAACGTGACGCTACATATATCTTTCTTCTTAAATTCCCTGAACTTGGATTTCTTGAATTTGCATTCTTGTCTCCAATATTATCAAAATCCACTTGTCAGAGTAGAATCAGTGAATGACAGTGCATTTGGGGCCAGCCCGCATTCATCTGACTGAATTTCATGTTTCACTTCAAACCTCACATTTGTGCAAACTTTTACGTGGTCATGATGGAGAGCCTGTTTATAAATATGTGACTATCCCTTCCATTTGCCTCCCCAAACTCTACACCAAGTGAATATTGTCTTTACTTGGGTTATTTTTATCCCTCTTTTCCAATATCTAGAGAAAATGTTTACCCAGTGATTTTATTTTTAAAAAAGTGAGTGGATATTCTTAAAAAATTGAAACAAAGTGGTGCTTGGGTGGCTCAGTGGGTTAAAGCCTCTGCCTTTGGCTCAAGTCATGATCCCAGGGTCCTGGGATCGAGCCCCACATCAGGCTCTCTGCTCAGCGGGGAGCCTGCTTCCTCCTCTCTCTCTGCCTGCTTCTCTGCCTACTTGTGATCTCCACCTGTCAAATAAATAAATAAAATCTTAAAAAAAATGAAATAAAGCAAATAAATAAAAAATAATTTACATAATAAGGAGTTCAATTGAGCTATATGAGTAGAGATAGAAATATCAAAGTCTTAGGAAAGTGATGTTATTAAATTTAGGAAGATATGCATAAGGATAGTTTTTAGAGAATATTTACCCTGTAAGAGAAGAGGGCAAAAAGGTAAAGAAATCAACTGTGAGAAAGATTGCTATAGGTTATAAATAAAACCCCCTCTAAAGCACATTAAAATTAAAATTCTTCTGAAACTTCTTTTGTTTGGTTGGTTTTACTATTTTAGATGTGTTTTGAAGCAAAACTAGGCCCTGGAAATTTCACTCACAAGGTGGGTATCAGCAGAATTTATTTGGTTACACTTAGAATATCCTTTCATTATCCACCTTCAACCTAGATTTTTAAATCCTTACCCCGGGTCTGATTAGGCATGCCGTCTTACTAAGATTGCACAACCCTTGAATTAATGGTAGAGAGAAATGTTTCAGAAGGATGGATTAAACTTAAGGCTAATTAAGATATTTGTAATATGTCAATAACATCAAGCAAAAATCAGAAAACTGATCAGAAGTAGGGATTATAATTTTTCACAGAAGTCTCAGGTCAGAGATGGATGTTTCAGGTGGAGAATCAGATGTCTTGTGACATTACATGAGTGCACTAAATTGAGATAGAATTGAGATCTCCCTATGAAATGGATAATAACTAAAATATCAAATTCACTCAGTCTCCATAAGCACTCCTTAAGGACTGAGAGTCATTTGGGAAATCAATCATTGTTCTATGCTGAAATCCTTTTAAAAATCAGTAAAGAAGGGTGCCTGGGTAGCTCAGTCCATTGGTCCTTTGACCCTCGATTTAAGCTCAGATCATGATCTCAGGGTCTGTGCTCAGTGTGGAGTCTACTTGAGACTCTCTCTCTCTCTCTCTCTCTCTCTCTCTTTCCCTCTGCTTCTCCCCCCAACACTCTGTCTCTCTGTCAAAGTAAATAAAATCATTTTTTAAAAATCAGTAAAGAAGTAAAATATATAAACTTAAAAAAAAGAATGAAAAGCAGAGATTAAAAAATGGTTTTGAAAGTTATAAAGTGGATGGAGGGATGGTCATGAATTACTCAATACAGAATAATGCTTAGGTTAAATATATAGGCAATGGTGTACAGGCCACTTACTAGACCCACGATCTGGGCAATTTACTTAATTTTTCTTTGTCATAGTTTCCTTCTCTGTAAAATAGTGATAGTAATACACAACCTATAGTATTATTGAAGGAGTTGAACACATTATAATATTTTAAATCCTTAGAAGAGTTCCTGGTTATAGTCATGAACAGTAAGCATCAACAATTATTAATAACAGGGAAAATATGAAACCTAAGTGTCCAACAGGACCTAGACCTTGGGTAGCTTAGAGTAGACTAGCTTTTTTTCTGAGTGAACTAGGAAACCATGGGGGGCATTTGAGCCAAGGAAAGACAATCTGACTCATGTTTCAACTGGAAGCTCTTTGCTACTCATAAATGGAATGAGGAAGACAATGTGAACGTGGAAAGATGTGTAAGGACAGAATGAAGACCAGTCTACCAGAGCAATAGAAAACAGAAAACGGCGGCTTGCAGCAAGGTAGTGAACATGGTGAAATTTTGAAATTGTAAACAAAAGGCCGACAGGATATATCAATGCAGCTTGTGAGGAAAAAAAGATGAATTAAGGAAGCATTTCAAGTTTTTTGTTGTGAATAACTGAAAGCATGAAGTTGTAACTAACCTAAATGGGGAAAAATACAAGAGCGCATTTAGGGGGACAACATCAGGAGTTCAGTTTGGAAAATACGTTTGAGATTTCTATTAACTTTCAAGAAGCAATTTGGACTGGGATACTGTGTAGTCAGCCTGAAATTCAGAGGATAAATCCAAGATGGCTATAAATTTTGAGTCATTAGCATGTAGATAATATTTAAAGCAAAAAAAAAAAAAAAGGTTGAATCACTATGTAAATGTAAATCGAGTCTGCCTGAAATTCTCTCTCTCCCTCCCCTTCTGCCCCTCCTCACACTCATGCTCTCTCTCCCCACTCTCTCTCAATAATTCCTAATTTCACAATGTGAAGTGTTTATCATTGCATGTGTCAAGGAAGGTATTTTAAGAAACTTAGTTAAAATTTGAAAGGCAGAAAAACATAAGGCACCTTCTTAGAAAAGTTAGTTGAAAGCCATCTGAAAGGAGAAAAAGCTTTGGACTTTGTAGGTAAGGACTGAGTTCCAACAACTGCAGACTCTAATGTCCCACATATGCCACTTAACTAACCATCATGACTCTTTGCTTATGGTGGAACATTGGGTATGGAAATGAAACTTAGCTCATGGAGTTCTTTTGTTACTGATTTACATATGCGACAACACTTTATAAACAGTGAAAAACTAAAATGTATTGTTAGGTTAAAAAAACAAAAGACAATATAATGACTCTAAATCATTCTGTTTTGACATATAGAAAAGCAAAAGTGATGGTGAAGTAAGTTCTTTTGCACATACTCACACAGTTACGCAAATAATAATTTCATTAATAAAGTTTCCCATACAAATCAGAAGTCAAGAATTTCTGAATACATTATAGGAAGATTGTGTAAGATGCAAAAGTTTTTTAACTGTTTTTTAAATGTTAACAACATATTAAGGAAAATTTGAAGATATTTCCTCACTTATCACATGATAAATGCGTATATCACAAATATTATTATAATTATTAACTCTCTAAAAAGTTGGAAGATAATCAATTCAGCCCCAGTTTAAAAGAGGAGATCTTACCCAAAGTTATGAATATCCAATCATTATAAAACAAATTACAACTAGTAAAATAATATGTGCATTTCTGATCATTCCACATATTGATTTAAAATATTTGAAGAATGCAAATTAGCAACAGTGAAAATGCCAGGTAAAACAAATTTCAAGTGATAGGAAAATGATCAAACTCCACATCATCATACATACTAGAAGAATGATCACTTTGTAGTGTGCATGTCAAGATAGAAGCAAGGTACTTGAAAAAGACACTTTGCACTATGCTGCAAATACATAAATCAAGAAAACAGGGGGGGAAACTCCCTAAATCACAACAACTGTAATAGGATAATGAAATTAACTGTACGTTTTCTCACTTCTCAATTTCCTAAATGTTCTATTTTATAGTATTGATATTTTTAAATGACATAAAATGGTAAATGACAGAATTTGATCTTCATATATGTCAGTCATCCAAACATCAATTTAATGTTTACAGGGTAGTTAAAATTATTGAACCTCATAGGAAAAAAAGTCTAATCTGGCTTCAAAATTGTTGATTTTCCTTGTTTAGTAAAAGATAAACATTTAAAGTATATATATGTGTGCATGTATATACATGTGAGCATGATAATGCATAATTTGGTATATTTTAACCCAATTTAAAATAAGAAAATGCAGAAAGCACACATACCTTGGTGCTTATAAGGAAAAGAACTTTTTCTTTCAGAAGTTGCAGGCCTTTGTCTTCTCTGTGGCTGAGATGAAGGTTGAAGTCGCAAATCAGAATATGTTACAGTTAATTCACTCATTACTGAAAAGCAGAGATACAACAAAAACGAACAGGAAAATGTATTTTCAATTCATGTAAATTGTGAAATCAGTAGGTAAAATTAGTGTCGAATAAAATAGCGCTGGGGATGAACTCAAATCACTAGCTATTAGAACAAGACTACAAAAACATGAAAATGGTTTAAGTATGGAAAAAATATGAATTCTTTAAAAAATTAGTTCATGGGTTGGTATGGTATGTCACTTTCAGTCTCTTTGCTATTATCCATCCATAATTAAAATTCCACAAATACCATTCACAGATAAGTAAAAGTGCAAAATATGACACTGTGGCTTTATTGAAGTCAGGAGGATGAAGTTCATCCTTACAAACTGGCGTCAGATTCCTCCAACAACCTCACCTGCTCCCGCCCCTGTCCCGCCCATCCTTCACACCACCAGTCCCCAGCTTCCCATAATCCCACGGATACACTTAACTCTTTTTCAACTGAACAAATGCACTTTTCCAACCTGCATGTTTTATTCAAATTCTTCCTTCTCTGGTACATTTTCCCCCATTATTTACTTATTATAATTTGAGCTTATGCAATCTGTAAATCAGATGCCACCACCTTTAATAAAACCCCCCAGATCCTTCAATAGCAATCTCTTCTTCTAGCTTTTCTCATTACTCTTTGTCACATTCTATCAATCATTTCCCCTTCTCTCACTTCCATTGATATCTCCCCCATGTATTATGAATTCCTTGATATGTCTTACTAATGTTTGTTATTGCCTAATCATTTGATTTCTTTATGCAATAATAAAAACAGTTAAATTTATCTTCAAAGATAATGTTCTATGCACTTATTTGGGAAGACGTTGAGAAACATTTTTTCTTGATTAAAACATTTTAGAAAATTAGAAGAGAATCAATGTGAGGTTTTCTTTTCTCTCTCTCTTACCAGAAGATAATATCTCCAAGTTCTTCATAATCACAGAACACCTCCTATGGGAAGGTTAATTATGCTTTACCTTGATTGTTCTGTATTTTTTTATCTGTTTTCTTTAAGCTCCTATTTCATATCACTTAACAATTTCTAGGGGTCGTAAAATGTCATATCAAATAATAACAGTGACTATAGCAATAAAATTACTAAAACAAATAATAATAATTAGAATAGCTTCTCTAAGATTACTGAAGCACCCCTCATTTCCCTCCTGGCATCTCTCTTTTCTTCAGTACTTTCTCCCTTTTTTTCCTCTCTGTCCTCTTTCCCTGCTCAGTTACTCACAATTTTATTCCCTTTTCTTCCAAATGAAAAATATAGAGAAACAGATATATAGATATATATCACATGAAAATACAAATATATATAAAATATTTGTACCTACATATGGATATATCAATCTGCCTTTGTGTAACTTTTGTTTTTTTAATTTAATTTCCCTTGAAATTCTAAAAAACATATGTTAAGAAATAGAATGAGTATCCGAGAAATTACAAGTACCTGATTTTTAGAAGCAGACGTCAGAGCTTTTGCAGAGTACCATGTATATCCCAGGAAGAAGAGGATCTTGACTCTTATGACGAAGCCTAAATTTAAGAATTTCGATGGCCTCAGTATATATCAAGAGCTCAGAAAAGAAGCCAAAAAAAAAAAAAAAAAGGCACAGGCTAATACTGCCTTTGTCTGTCCTATAAGAGGCTGATAGGTGAGTACAGAAGTCAAGAACAGGGGCTCTGAGCTGATAGGTGAGTACAGAAGTCAAGAACAGGGGCTCTGAATGTAACCACACACGAAACTGTTTTACTGTTGCTCAGTTGAGCTCTGTATCATCTCTAGATTGGGCATTTCACCAGTCTTACCTTAAGTACACAAGTTTCCTAAAATATTTGCATGAATACCCAATCAGTTTCACTCAACCCTTGAACTGTCAAGATGTAATTGAATATACATAATTGATAAATGAGAAAGTAACTTCAGACTTAAATTTCTTTCAGCATACTTTAATATTCTGGAAATATTATTTTTATTAACACTTTTGTGATGTCTCTTTATTAACCCTTTCAGTTCTAAAGCAGGTAATATTTTTCATCACTAGGTGGTGTATGCGTGATTTTTCACAGTAACCTCAGCATTTATGATCAGTAAGCCATCAATTCCCCAAGATCATTCTCATGAGTCATATTACCTAAAAACAAAAAACAAAAACAAAAAACAAAAACTACAAATATCAATCAATGTATTATTCACTTTCCTATAAAATTCAGTTTGGGAGAGGGATGGATGAGCCTGGTGGTGGGTATTAAGGAGGGCATGTATTGCATGGAGCACTGGTTGTGATACATAAACAATGAATCTTGGAACACTGAAAAAATAAAATAAAATTTTTTTTAAAGATTTCATTTATTTATTTAACTGAGGGAGAGACAACGAGAGAGGAAACACAAGCAGGGGGAGTGGATGAGGGAGAAGCAGGCTTCCCTCTGAGTAGGGAGCCCGATATAAGGCTCGATCCCAGGACCCCAGGACCATGACCCAAGCCAAAGGCAGACCCTTAATGACTAAGGCACCCAGGTGTCCCTAAAATTCAATTTCTTAAAATAATCTCATTCTTTGTGTGATAGAAAACATTTAAAACATTTTGACAATTTCAGCATTGTTTTAGCTTGGGTTAGTTGAAATTTTTTATTCATTTTGCGCCTTCCTTAACATTTTCAAAGATTTTTTTATCTAATTAATCTGGGGTCATTTCTCATTACACTCAGAAAAATCACATTTTAAGCTACTAAGTCAGAAAATAAACTATATGTGGGAAAAAGGACAGTAACCGCTTATTAATTGCATAATTAATTCAGGAAAAAAGAATAAATACAAAATATCAAATATAGGGAAGCAGAAGAACTTTATAGCTAAATTTTGGTAAAATAAATTTCAAGAGAAAGAACATATCAGACTCCCTGAAATACTAACTTCATATTCAATTTTAAATTTAATAATGAAAATAAATAGGAAGTTAAAAATAATTATAAATAATAAATATAAATTGTTATAATATGTCTTGAAAATCCATTCCTGAAACGTATAGGATAAAAAAAAAAACAGAAAATCCACAAAGTGTTAACTATTGTTAAGCAAAGCCATTAATCAATTAAGAAAGAAAAAAAAAGAAAAGCTTTAATTGCAATTGTCCTAAGTATGCAATTAATTACACTTGAGAATATTATTTAGAAAGATATACTAAAATCTGTTAGGCCAATATTTTAAAATTCTATCTAACATAAATCTTCTTTTAATCAGAATTTCACTACTGGAAATCAACTCAATGGAAATAAACCTAAAAAAGAAAAACACTTTGTATTCAAAGTTGCTCACTGAAGAATTTATAACTCTAAGGGAAAATTTAAAATATCTGCAGGTAGTATAACAGGAAAACATTAAAATATGATTAATTAAGTCAATATGATATAATAAAATCCTGAAAAAATTTAATCAAGAAGTAAAAATGAAAAAATATTCATGAAGACTTGTTTGTATATTTAGTTAAAAGAGTAATGATAAAAATTGTAATGACATTAGTTGCCCTCTCCCAAAGCTTATTACAGCCTTGTGGGTAGGTGACTACTTTTCTTACACATTTTCAATGCTCATTCAAACAAGCACACATAAGCATAAGTGCATACACACACATTCATTGTTTCTTATTTCTAGTTTAATGATAGTTTGAGACTGTACAAATTTCATTCTGCTTTCCCGCTCCTCTTCCATACCTTGTTCTAAGAAAAATACCTTAGCGGGGAGGATAATGTGAATGTGCTTGTTCAACTATAAACTTTATACTACTTGTCCAGACATATTTTGCCCTCCTTCGTGTTTATCTACAAGGCATATGACTACTGGTTGGCCTTGTTCCGCTCTTCTGTTGTCTGTTTCTATCCAATAAAAGCAGGACTGAAGAGGTGTTCGGAGCAGCAGTCTTTCTACTGTTGTCCCCTGCTCCGTTTCTCTTGCAGCTGACTTGTTTGTGCCTCATTCTTCTACCGTTCACCGACAGGAAGCAGCAGACAATAACTGTCCAAATGCAATAATAAATTCATGCACTTTGATATTTTATTTGTCTCCATTTATAATAATTATTATGATATTCTATTTAAACCTATCACTATTTTGCCATTTCAAAATTTAAAATTGCCAGTGGAAACACCTTTTAGTTGATTAATGAGTCCTTTTCACAGTGTTTCCAGGTAAGGTTTATGTAGTATAACTTCTTTTGTAATCTGGCACAACTAATTATCCTAATGAAATTTGTTTGTGTGTCTGCACATGAGTGCTCACTGCCCTATCAGAAATTACTTATTTCTCCAAAGAATCCTGGTTGCTATTAAGGATGGTTAATATTTGGACATGATAATGTGGGCACTGGGAGTGTTCATTAATAATGGAATGCCATTGCTTCGATAACTTTTGGTGTATCAAGCCAAGAAATATTTACATAATTTTAAAAGACTTACTTCAATACTTCAACTCAAATTTTTAATGATGGGCACTTTACCTAAACACTTTGATTTTTCTAGTTGTATCCTTTTCTTACACTGTAATTCTTGTTCTTTTATAATATTAATATAATTTCATATGTACTTTTTCTATATCATACATATAATAATTTCAAAATATGATTACCAATACTATAACTAAAAAGATTGTCACATACTGTTTTAAATTGCTTGCAAATGGTTTTGTCCATAAAATATTTTGGATTAGCAGCAAAAACAATAATGACAAACCATTGTATTTCAGCCACTTGAGCTCTTTTTTTCTGTATGGTAGGGTCAGTAATTTGACACAGATTTAATTTGTTTCCATTTCATTCAAATTTTTTGTTTGGTGGTGGTTGTTTTTTGCTAGTTATTTAAATGCATTCTTTTTTTAAGAATTCATTTATTTATTTATTTGAGAGCAAGAGAGAGAGGGATACGGAGAGAGCGTGCACCAGGAGAGGCAGAGGGAGAGGGAGAAGAAAATTCCCTACTGAGCAAGGAGCCCAAGGCAGGACTCAATCCCAGCACCCTGTGATCATGACCTGAGCTGAAGGCAGCCACTCAGGTGCCCCAGTTTCTGAACCTTTCACAATCAAACTCCAAAGGTATGTCTAGAACTTACACGGTTGTCTGATTTTGCACATTGGCCAATTCATTATATCAAAATGTCCTGGAGTTAATGGTTCTTATTAATTTTAATATCAAACATAAGAATGAAATATTCCATTTTCAAATAAAATATTTAAGCTATATGCAATAGTTTTATCATATTTGAGAAAAAATTAAAAAAGAAATCAAAATATAATGTTGTTTCACTCAGAAGCCAAAAAGTATAAAAAAGTCAAAAGTCAAAAGTATAATGACTTGTTTTAACAAGTCATTATACTTTTAAAAAATGTTTGCAAATTGCATAATATTCAAGCTATATCATAATTTGACTATTCTGCAATTTTCAGATATTGAATTTATTTCTATTTCTATTTTTTTCTATAAGAAGAAAATATCAGAATATAGTTTGTCATTAAGTCTGTTACTATCAAGTGTAAAATTCTATAGGCAAACACTGTATACACTATAGTTTTAATCCACATTTTCTTCAGCTATTTCAATTTGAACTATTCTTTAATGAACATATTGACTATTTTTATTCTTCTGAATAATCTGCCCATTGGGAGTTCTAGTGTTAAAAATATTTATTTTAGTGAGTCTATCATATATATCAATTCCTAGTTAGGCTGATATCAATTCAATATATCAATTCCTTAGTTAGGCTTATATAGAAAGAAAGAAAGAAAGGAAGGAAGAAAGAAAGAAAGAGTGAATGTTGGTGAGGATGTGTAGAAAAGAGGACCCTTGTGTGCTGTTGGAACTACCTTGGGATCCAGCAATTTTACTTCTGAGTAGTTACTTGAAGAAAACAAAAATACAAACTCAAGAGGTATCTGGACTCCCATGTTTATTGCAGTATTATTTATAATAGCCAAGATGTGGAGACAAACTAAGGGTCCACCAATGGACGAATGGATGAAGAAAATATCTCTCTCTCTCTCTCTCTCTCTCACACACACACACACACACACACACACACACACACATATAAATATGTACCAAATAGAATATTATTTAGTCATAGAAATGGACACCTTCCCATTTGTGATAATATAGTTGGAGCTTCCAGGGCATTAAACTAAGTGAAATAAATCAGACAAAGACAGACAAATGTCATATGCTCTCACTTACATATGTGGAATCTAAAAAAAAAAAAAACTTGAGCACTCACAGCAGTGGGGAGGATAGTCAAAATGGGTGAAGGGGGTCAAAAGGTGCAAACTTCCATATACAAATTAAATAAGTCATGGGGATGTAATGTACAGCATGGTGACTACAGTTATTAATGGTTTGAATATTTGAAAGTTACTAAAAGACCTTAAAACTTCTCATTACAAGAAAAAAAAAGTGTAACTGTGAGGTAATGCATGTAAACTAGACATATAATGGTGATCATTTTGCAATATATAAAAATACTGAACAGAATGTTGTATACCTGAATCTAGCATAATAAATTGATTATATCTCAATACAAAAGTTAAAATAAAGAATACTTCTTTGTATATTATTTATAGCCATCAACTCCATCACAAAACAAATAAGCACAGAACATCTGTCTTGTAACTACCCAATAATCATCCTCAACAAACTATACCTCAGACTTTGACAGGTTTTCAGTTTCTAACATCTTCAGGAAAAACATTTATTAGACAGACTCCATTCCTACCTATGGGACTTAAGGATTAAAAAATATATTAAAATAAGATATAGAGACAAAGTGGCATTAAAAGCTTGAACAATTAACTTTTTAAATTACTTTATACCAAGAAGCATAAAATTGCTCGTATATTTTGGATACTACCTCCCTAGCAGATACATGGTTTGCAAATACTTTCTCCCATTTGGTAGATTACCTTTACATTTTGTTGATGATTTTCTTTGCTTGGCAGAAGTTATGGTGTTCTTCAATAGCCAAACTATTGGGAGAGAGGCAGGGAGGGAGACAAACCATGAGACTCTTACCTCAGGAAACAAACTGAGGGTTGCTGGAAGGGAGGGGAGAGGGGATAGTGTGGCGGGCTGATGAACACTGAGGAAAGTATGTGTTATGGTGAGCACTGGGTATTTTATAAGACTGATAAAACACACAGATTTGTACCCCCAAAATAATACATTATATGTTAATTAATCGAATTTAAATTTTTTTTAAAAATGATGTTCTAAGATGTATCCAAGGGACACTATGAGTGCAGGAGAGAGAAGAGTGGTGCCAGATCATGGATTTGAGCTGCAAGTAAGAAATCCAAAAGATGCTGGTAGAGAGGGCGAATGGCTCAGTCTGTCCTCGAGCCCCATGTTGGGCTCCTAGCTCAGCAGAGAGCCTGCTTATCTTTCTCCCTCTGCTGCTCCCCTTGCTTGTACTCTCTCTCTCTAATAGATAAAGAAAATCTTCTAAAAAAATGAAAAAAGATGTGGGTAAAAAAATTTTTAAAGATGATAAACAAAAACCATACATATAAATGATGTTTATTCAGTGCCTCTGTGAGAAATGGATGACTATGATCAATAAGTAGAGAGTATACTTACTTCTAGAAATAAGTAGGATAGTACTTACAAGATTTTTTAAATTCATACCTACAAAGATGAGAAAGAATTCTTTCATTTTGCTGTTTTGTTTTAATCCATGAAAACAAATATCATTTTGAAAAAAATTCATTCAAATATTTGAACAAAAGATAACCAAATAAAGATAACTTTTAAGGTAACTTTTATTACAAAAATAATGTTCCTCCCTTAGAAAGAGTTAACATTTGTGTGAGGGCCATTTTAATTACATGTACTTTGCTTAAACTAACTCATTGATTCTTCAGAACAAATCTGGAAGAAAGATGTTTTAATGCTTTCATTTTTCTAACTGAGAAACTGAGGTGTAAACTGAGAAAAAATAACTTTTCCAGAGTCACATAAATTATAGACCCAGGAAATCTTGTTTCAGAGAGTACCCCTAAGCGATACATTATACTGTCTCTTATCCAGCCTTCTTTCCCTGCACATGTAGGTCCTGTGGTTTTCTATTTCTTTCCACTTACACATCACCTTCAAAATAAATTCCTTGGAGATGGATTGCTGATCTAAGGAGTACATGAATATGCAATTGGGTATGTTGGGTATCTCTGTTTTTTCCCATAACTATAGCTCTAGAGCTATACCTATTCCTATATCAATATCTGTAACTGTTCATCTACAGAGAAGGGTAGGCAGAGGGGGAGAAGAGAGGAAAAGAGACACTTCCTCCATGGGGATGTAGCCTTTAGCATTCCCAAGAGTAGGATATGAAAACATCTATTTCCCCTCAACTTCATCAAGCTTTAGAATTTTTGCTTATCTGGCAAATGAAAAATAGAATCTCATTATGATTTTAGTTTGCATTTCTCTTATGATGATTGAAGTTTATTTTCTCAGTTTAATGGTCATTTATATGAAATAATTATTCACGGGGTTTTGCCCAGGTTTTTGCTAGGGGATTTTTGGTCTTTTTTCCTCAGTCTTTAAACATTCTCTATATGTTAAGAATATGATCTTTTATCTTTTAATGTATATTGTAAATTTTTTCCCAAGTTTTTCATGTGTATGTTGACTTTAATTTTGGTATTTTTTGCTATGCAAATTAAAATAAATTTAGGTAGCCATATTTTTTCAAACATTACATTTATAGCATTGAAATTTTTAGGATAATTAGAAAGCCTTTTCCCAGATCATAGAGAAATATATCCAGTTTTCTTCCATTTATATGGTTTCATTTTATTTATTTAAATTTATAATCCTTTTGACGCTAACTCCTATATATGGTTTGAGAAATATATCTAACTTTAACCTTTTGCAAATAGCTATCCAGTTATCCAAACAACATGTATCCTGTGATTTAAGATCACCACCTTTATCATAATCTGAATTTTTATATGTAGTTGTGACTATTTTTGACCTTTGTATTCTATTCCTTTGTTCTATTTGTGTATCTTGACTAACCATACTATTTTAAATGGAGGTTTTTGAAGTATGTTTCAAAAATTAGTAGGTCTAGCACTTCCTCATAGCTATGCTTTTGCAGTCTATATGTGCCGTGTTTATTTTCCCTTATGGAACTTCAATGTCAACTTGCTTAGATCTCTCAGTCTTTGGGTTTTGGGGGATCCATTCAAATGTACAAATTAAATTAAGAAAAGATCGCAACCAAAAATAGATGTTCTTACCTTTCAAAGTCTATTTTTTGTCTTCCAGGAATGTTTCACATTTTTAAAAAATAGATTCTAAATAGTCCTTGTTAAGTTAATTCCCAAATATCTCATCTTATTTATCATGATTATAAATGCAGTTTTTTCCTTCATGTCTTCTCAGTGGTTTTAGTTGTATAAATAGATGTTGTTTTTTTTTAAGATTTTATTTACTTATTTATTTAAGAGAGAGAGCCTGAGCAGGGAGAGGGGAAGAGAGAGAGAAGCAGTCTCTTTTCTGAGCAGGGAAGCCATCGCAGGGCTAGATCCCAGGACCTGGCGACCATGATCTGAGTGGAAGACAGATGCTTATCAGTTGAGCCACCCAAGCACCCTGGAGGTTATTTATTTTTGCATATTAACTCCACAATCTGTTAACTTACTGAATTTATTATTATTAGAGTTGGGCTTATCATCAATTATCTCATATAATTTAGGTATATTATCACACAGGTGCAAATATGGAGTTTTTTTTTAAATCTTTTTTTTAGCCTAGTTATATTGGCTAACACTACCAGAACAATAATAATAAAGAGTGGAGATAATTGGCATCTATGCTATCTTCCTAACTCCAATGGACTACCTTAAGAGTTTTTCTGCAAAACAAAATGCTTTAGAATACTCGAAAACATATACATAACTGTACATAAATACATACACTTAAGTGTATGTATGAACTATATCCAGATCAAAAAGCATCCATACATTTTTTTTTTTTTGTGGATGCTTCAAATGCATTTGAAAAGAAGGTATATTTTCTACTCTCCGGGTATAGTAGTCAATAAGTATCTTAAATATCTACGATGTTGACTATGTTATTTAGAGCATCTGTAACATAACTTATCCTGTTCAAACTTGCTGTCCTATATTGAGAGTGGCCTATTAAAATCACCTTTCAGTAATGTGTTACTGCCTATTTCTTCTCATATTGACTGTAATTTTTATAATATTTAGTCACTATTACTTACTGAATAGATTCATAACTATTAATATCCATAATAGCCTGTTATCTTTTAAGATTATAGAGAGTCTTTTCTTGGTCTCGATTAATTCTCTTTAGGTATACCTCTTTGTCTAGTATGGGGGCTTGAACACCTGCTTTCTTATATTTCCATTTGTCTTGTAAATCCTTGCTTTACTTTGGTCAATTTACTGCTTTTCTGAGTTTCATTGACTTCTGCTTCATTTCAACCTTTTATTTTTTGGCACTTCTGTTCCTTTTTATGACTGTGTGAGGCTCTTGTATTTAATTTTTGTGTGGCACCGGTTTTCATCAGCTTTGTGGTTGTTTTCTTTTTTAGATGGATGATTTTTTTGGAGGTAGAAAATATTTTATTCATATTCTTGAATTGTTAAAGTTATTTTCTACAGACACAGTCTGTTTTTTTAAAATTTATTTTTTATTTATTTTCAGCATAACAGTATTCATTATTTTTTCACCACACCCAGTGCTCCATACAATCCGTGCCCTCTATAATACCCACCACCTAGTACCCCGACCTCCCACCTCCTGCCCCTTCAAAACCCTCAGATTGTTTTTCAGAGTCCATAGTCTCTCATGGTTCACCTCCCTTTCCAATTTCCTCCAACTCCCTTCTCCTCTCTGTCTCCCCATGTCCTCCATGTTATTTGTTATGCTCCACAAATAAGTGAAACCATATGATAATTGACTCTCTCTGCTTGACTTATTTCACTCAGCATAATCTCTTCCAGTCCCGTCCATGTTGCTACAAAAGTTGGGTATTCATCCTTTCTGATGGAGGCACATCTTCCTTATCCATTCGTCCGTTGAAGGGCATCTTGGTTCTTTCCACAGTTTGGCGACCGTGACCATTGCTGCTATAAACATTGGGGTACAGATGGTCCTTCTTTTCACGACATCTCTATCTTTGGGGTAAATACCCAGGAGTGCAATGGCAGGGTCATAGGGAAGTTCTATTTTTAATTTCTTGAGGAATCTCCAAACTGTTCTCCAAAGAGACTGCACCAACTTGCATTCCCACCAACAGTGTAAGAGGGTTCCCCTTTCTCCACATCCCCTCCAACACATGTTGACACAGTCTGTTTTTTGTTTTTTGTTGTTGTTTCTATCCCTACTCATGTACTGGTCAAGGTTCCTAGTCAGAGAGCTCCCTCTTCTGTCAGTTCTGCCCTGTTCTGTGCAGTTTCCTTTATGGATGGTGTGGACATGAGAGGCGCAGCATGCAGGGAAAGGCATGTCTTTTTTCTTTTTCCTTTCCTCAAGATCCTTAAATCCCCATAATTAGTATTATTTATTATTATTATTTACTTTCACAAGTAAGAGGCACAACCCCCTCATTATTATCTGCTTCTCCCAAAGGGGAAAAAAAGTGTTTTTCCAAGTTTCTCCTATGTCTTACATTTCAAACCCTTTATGAAATACTGAGTTCCAAACTCTGTTAAGTATTTTGGAATTTCTTATTGCAGTTTTATCTTCCTGGATTGATTCTGTCTGTGCTTCATTGGCACCTTTTGTCATCTTTTTCATAGAAATCCCCTGACGCTGCACCGTATATGCATTAAGTAGTTGGCTAGATCAAGAACTCCATTAAATTTCTTTTCTCTGCTTATGGTTAATTTGAAAGTTGTGGTAGTCTGTATCAGGAGTTGCTGAAAGGTCATGGGTCTTGTGTGGTTTATTTGCTTTTCTTACTGAGTTTATGTATTTGGGCGAGAGTTGGGAGATAAATTTGAAATCAGACAACATCTTTGTAATATGAAACTGGAGACTTAGCTAGTATATTTATTAAAATACCCTTTCTTTTGGATCCATACTCTAAAATATACTTTGTACTCTTATCCAGCAAAAGCTAGTATGGAAGACTCATAAGTTTTCAGTGACTAAGCATTCAAAATGTTAAACTGAGGTGGCTATGTTCTGCACATACAATTGGCTCTCTCACAGCACATCTGTGTTACTTGTTTAGTGCTTTCACAAACATCTGTAGCCCATAACAGCTGAAAAAATGCAAGTCTAACAACTTTAATGCTGGGGCAAGTAAAAATGTACAAAGAAAGAATATCACATTGGGTTTTGCAACACGGGTTGTACAGGAGCCAGAAACATCTCAAAGGATATTGTTCAGAAAACCCCAGCAGGTAATTATAAAATATTAAAAGTCCCAGGTAGTGTTATAAGGAGATGTTTTATGGCATTATTTACAATGGCGATTGTTCTCCCAGTCATGAGATGAAGCCAGCCACTATTCTTTCACTTACACAGGGTGTTATTTTTGTCCATTTAAACCCAGTTAAACTGCACTTGATTGCAATTCAAATCTGATTTAGATATAAATTAGAAATTGAGTGAATAAGCATTTCTATTTTATATCACTTAAGGCTGGAAATATGTATAGATAAATACATGTGAATTAGGAATATATAGTGTGCTTATTTTCATTTTTCTCTTCTAGGGAAAAAAAAATTAGCCAAATGACATCAGCAAGAGAGCAAAACAGGAAGTACTTAGCCATCCTTCCAACCACAAACACACCAACTCAATAACAACTCATGGGTAGAATCCCTTTGTGAGAAATTCTAAAACTAACCGAGAGGCTTCATGTAACCTGGGTGAATGCAAAACTACCCACTTTGAAGCCAGTAGGGAAAATTGAGACACCCTCTTGTCATAATGTTCACCCTGGCTCAGGTCTATGCAATCAGTTCTCCTCTATCTCTGTGGAAGGAAGAGGTAGACTGAGTGTCTTAGTGCCCTGACTTTTCATAGTCTACTGAAAAGACTGGATTCTATCTAGGCTATTTCAGAATGTTGATAACACCCAACAAAATCTAGCCTCCTGTGGCCAGTGAGAACTGTGACAGTGGTGTGTGCTGGCAGTCATCCTAATCTCAAAGCCTTCATAGCCCGCTCAACAGTGAGTGAGAAAATAATAAACTCTGACTCCCCGCTTCTCCCTGTGGAGGAAAAAGGTAGACTACACATCCAATGTTCTAACTTCTGGGAACATTTCCCATAGGATTGACTTCTCTCTAGCCTGTCTGGAAGTGCTAATGTAACCCAGTAGAGTCTCATTGCCTGGTACCAATGAGAACAGAGATGATGGTGTGAAATAGAAGCTGTCATAGCTCCTCAGATCCACTCACTGGCCCAACACAAAATGGGTGGACAAAATACTCCAGCTCCCAACTTCTCCCTAGAAAGTAAAAGAGTGGAAAGAGGATCTGATAACCAACTTTCACAGAGGTTTCCTCAGGAACTGGAATCAGTGTCCCTTATGTCAAAGCACTGAAGGGGCGCCTGGGTGGCTCAGTGGGTTAAGCCACTGCCTTCGGCTCGGGTCATGATCTCAGGGTCCTGGGATTGAGTCCAGCGTCGGGCTCTCTGCTCAGCAGGGAGCCTGCTTCCTTCTCTCTCTCTCTCTGCCTGCCTCTCAGTGTACTTGTAATTTCTCTCTGTCAAATGAATAAATAAAATCTAAAGAAAAAAAAAAGCACTGAAGACTTGCCTATACAGTAGATGACTGGGAGCTTCTAAGAATAAAATGGGGTGAACTTAACACAAAGGTTGGAGGTACTGCAGAGTATCTGGCCAGGCTGATTGGTGAGATCAGAGGACTTTATATTGTTAAAATGTCCATATTACTCAAAATGATATTCAGATTCCATGCAATGTCCATCAAAATACCAGTGATGTTTTGTACAGAACTAGAAAAAAATCCTAAAATTTCTGTGGACTGACAAAAGATCTCAAATAGTCAAAGCAATCTTACACAAGAAGAACAAAGCTGGAGGCATCAAACTTCCTGATTTTAAATTATATGATAAAGCTATAGCAACCCAAACAATATGGTACTGGCATGAAAACAGATGCATCGATCAACAGAACAGAATAGAGATCCTGGAGATAAATCCACTCATGTACAGTCAACTGATCTTTGACAGGGTGGCAAGAATACACAATGAGAAAAAGATTGTGTCCTTAGTAAATGGTGCTGGAAAAACTGGGATATCCACATGCAAGGACAAAATTGGACTCTTAGCTCACACCGTATGCGAAAATCAACACAAAGTAGATTAAAAACTTACCAAAAGATCTGAAACGATAAATCTCCTAAAAGAAAATATAGACAAAAACCTTCATGACATTGGTCTTGGTAATTATTTCTTGGATATGACACAGAAGTACAGGCAAAAATAGACAAGTGGGATTGCATCAAACTAAAAACCTTCTGCACATCAAGGAAACCATCAGGAGGGTGACAAAACAACTTATGAAATAGGATAAATATTTGCAAACCATATATCTGATAAAGGGTTAATTTCCAAAATAGATAAGTAATTCTTACAATTCTATATGAAAAAAAACTAATAACAATTTAAACATGGACTTAATTTTGAATAAACATTTTCCTAAGGGAGATTTACAAATGTCAACAAGCACATAAAAGAAAGCTTAAGAATACTAATTATTAAGGAACCACAGCAAGATACCATCTCTAACACCTGTTAGAATAGAGATTAAGAAAAAAAAAAAAAAGACAAGTGTTGACCAGAATATGGAAAAATTGAAACATTTGTATACTCTTAGTGGGAATGCACAATGGTGTGACAGCTGGCAAAAACAGTATGAAGATTCTTCAAAAAGTTAAAAATAAAAATTCCATATGATCCAGCAGTCCTTTTTTGAATATGTATTCAAAAGAATAAAATCAGAATTGAAAGAGATATTAACACTCCTACATTCATCGCAGAGCTATTCATCACAGCCAAGATGTAGAGCCAACCTAAATGCCCTTTGACAGATGAATGGAAAAAGAAAATGCGCCATAGATGTTACATGATGATAAAAAGAGGGTTGATAGGCAATTGATAGACAGGTGTATATCTGTATCTACATAATATAAAAATAGTTATATGTATCTATATATAGTACTTTAAACAGAATATAATAATAATATACAATAATATATCAAGGATACTTGGTTAGGATTTAGTCCTATTTTGCCCTGAAATATCTCTGCATAACTCTTGGACCAACCTGCTAGGTTCTTGGTTCTCTCACCTAAATCATTCTTTCTTTTTAATGAAAGGCAGCATTTGTTTGTCGCTTCATCGTTTTCTTAGGTGCTTCCTACTTGCAAATATTTGGGGAGACCAAGATTCTCATTTATGTATGTTTGTATGTATGTATATATGTGTCTTTGTATTAGGTGTTTGTATTTTTACTGTCTCTGTCCTTTTCAGTTCAAACTAGCCATGCTTGGGCTGATAGTAATTATTTTAAAAATGTTTTGGAGGCTCCTATGAATTTCACTGGGGTTCACTTCATTCCCAAAAGCCCAAACACATTCATCTCTTTGAGCTTCTCTGCAGAGAGCTCCTGCTGAGATAACTGTGAAAAAAATACCAAGCTTTCTAGATGGCTAGTTGAAGTATACTCTTTATAGATCTTTTTTCTGAACTGAGGCACCACTTTTGCTCTTTCTGTAAACTTAACAGAGAATTTTACAGTTATACCCATAGCTTTTGCCTGACATTGTACTTCCCTGAGAGCACCCTGAAATTGATCTTCGCTCAGAATTCATAATTAGCTTTTTTGCTTTTTTTTTTTTTTTACTTTAGAAGAAACTTGAGAATCTTCAAAACCAGTGAGCTCTAGCTCCTTGTTTTAAAGACCTCTCCTTTGTTAATGTGTCTCCTATTGCATTGGTAATCTAAGCAAGAAGAAGAAACCAGACCTTATCTTCAACAGTCAGGCTAGAAATAACTTTAGCTTGTTCACTCAATTTATTAGGTATATTTCCTATCATCTCACATATTGCAGATGACAGTGATGCTACACCTGACCCACAGTAAGAATTTCTTACACCAGTTTCTAACAACATGTTTCTCACTCCCCTGTAAGCCCTCACTAGAAACCATCCACCTTTTTCTTTTTTTTTTTTCCAACATAAATGGGAAGTTTTATTCACATACAGCTCAGAAAATAAGCCAGACTAACCTGTTCAGGGTTACATATTTATATAATTAACTACAAAGAACAACAAGGAAGTGGTATGACCAGAATCAGGATGGGGGTCATTGGGCAGCACAGCAGATGATCCCAAAGGACCGTCTCTGAGGTCTGCCATGCCTGGCAGGCATGTGATGACCATGTGATGGCCAACGTGCATGAAGTTGAAAATATTTACCAGCCAGTTCTTCAAAGAAAGCTTTCTAACCCCTACACTAAGACATAAATAGAAAACATTCAAAAGGTCCAAAATTATGGAAATGAAAAAGAGGGCTTAAATGTTCCAAAAATTTCCAGATTTAGATAATTGAAAGAAATCATAAAGCTTTAATAAGCATACCCATATGAGGCTTTTTAAAAAAGCAAATAATACAATACAGCAGAAGAAAATTCTAATAAGCAGTTGGGGACCAAAAAACCATTCAGGAACAAGCTCCCCAAAGTTCTTACTTCCACAAAAGCATGGTTCATCTCTGAAGAAAACTGTTGGTATTTGTGCTGATTCCTATATGAAGAAACTTGGTTTTAGGAGAGTTCAGACAGAAGTTTCCTGTATAGTCTGATTGTACAGTAGAAAGAACAGAATATATAACTAATTATCTCCAGTATAAGTAAATAAAAGTAAATATATTGGTTTTAGGTTCCACACAAGAAGTTTGAACTTTAAAAAACTTGCCATAAATTTTTATGCTAGTTATTTTTTATGTTAACTTAGTTACTTACTTAGCTAGCTCACTGGCCAAGAGTCAAAAACCAACCTTCAAGCATCCTTGGACACAAAGAGCTGTCACAATCCAGCTACACAGAAACTTTGTGTTTAATAGGCAAACTCAGTAGTGGAGGAATGAAGAATTAATACATTGGAGAAAAAAATTTTAAAGTATTATTTGTCCTGGCATATATGAATTCAATTCTTGGTTATCTTACCAGGAAATTAAAAGGCAATGTTTAATTTCAATAAACTACATAGTAGCACTTACAACATATATTTTAGGGCTATGTTGGTATGGTTGGCAGTTCTAAGATGACCTCAAAATTCCCTGATGTACATTTGATCATGTGCCCTTGAATTTCAATGAGATTTATGAAGATGATTGGGTGTTGCTCTGTGATTAGATTACATTAAATGGAAAGATTAAGCTATTTCTCAAATGTAACTAGGGTTCTAAATTAGACCAATTTTCAGTTAATCAAAGAGAGAATAATGTGGGTACAGCTGATCTAATCAGTTGAATACTTTAAAAAAGGCTCTAGAGCTGGGACAGAAAAGAGTACACTCCTTTTGCCCTTAAAGAAGCAAAGGTCCACGGTGTGACTGTCTATGCAGTTGGACAACCCGGGGGAGGCAAATGTCTCAGTTCTACAACCACGAGGAACTAAATTTTTCTATCAGACTGAAAAACTTGGAAGAGGACTCCACTTCAGATAAGAATTCAGTGTGGCTATGACTTTGGTTCCAGCCTTGTGAAGTCCTGAGCTAAGGACAAAGCCATGCTCAGCTCCTGATCCATAGAGATTATGACATACAAACATGTGCTGTTTTAAGTTTCTAAATTTGTCATAATTTGTCACGTACCAATACATTCAGAGTAACACACTTAATTAACAGGATAAAATTAAGGAAGTATAAGTTGATTCTTGGCAATATTATTTCATTACTGGAGAGAGGGTGGACATTTCCTCACCCTCTCTCATTAGTTTTACATTCAACACCGAGATATTCACTCAACTAGATCCTTCCACGTGCATTAGCCCATTTCATAACAAAAAAGCAAAGAACAAAAGAAAAATAACATTTATCCCCCAGAAAATGTGTCAGAAATAATGTTAGAAGAGAAAAGAGATATTTAATACAAAGATCTTTATATAAAAGAGGTCTTTCTGATCCCAGCAATGACAAAGATATTTTCAGGATGAAGGGAAGTAGTATGCAGGTAAGAGTGGGAGGAAGACTAATAAAAATAAAACAGGTCTGATGGCCATGGACTCAGTATCACTAACATGATGGGGTCATGCTGCGAGAAAGACACACCACTGTGGAAGACTAGCATTGTCCTTTCAATCCAGGACTTTCCATCATAAATGCCCTGAAATGATATGGGAATTGAAAAAACACGTGAGCTATAATTGGGAGCCTACAGGAATTCTCCTCTTTCGGTAGAGACAATTTTTGACATGGATTACTCTCTGAAATTAGATATTACCCACCATATTTTGCACCTTCTGTTTCCTCATTGCTCTTGCATGTTCTTGAGTTCTCACAATAAAGGCAGATAGGGCTCTGGGCACCTCATAGGGTGATGATGTGAAAAGTAACAATCTGAAGCTATACTTGGCTGTGGCTAAATAAAAACACTTGAGATTGATTCATTGTGGTCAAAATTATACAAAATAGACCATGCTTGGTTCACTAAAACCACCCCAAGGAGAAAAACAAACAAAAAATCAAGAGGAAATCACCTCATGGGAAGAGGATGGGGAGATGGGATAGTTGGGACAGAAAACATTAATCTTCATTATGTTTATCTCTATTTTTTAATTTAATTAAAATATATTATTTTGAATGTATATGGAAAAAAGCCAAAACATTTTAGAGAGTGATTGATTGATTGGTTGATTGATTTGTAGAGAGTGGGGAAGAGGGGTAGAGGGAGAGGGAAAGAGAGACTCTCCAGCAGACTCCCTGCTGAGTTTGGAGAATAACATGGGGCTCGATCCCACAATAGTGAGATCACGACCTGAGCCAGATCAAGAGTCAGACACTTAACCGACAGAACCACCTAGACACCACAAAGCCAAAACATTTTATATATACAGAAAGTATAATGTGTGTCCTCCTAGTCCAAGTTAACATTTGATTTAGATTGTCTTGTAGTTTTCACAATATAATTTTAAGGGCATTTTCCTAATCTTCATATGAGAACATGAAGAATGCAGTTTGTAGTCTTATTACACACACACACACACACACACACACACACACACGCATTTTAAGATTTTATGTATTTATTAAACAGAGAGAACAAGCAATCACAAGGAGGGAGAGGAGCAGAGGGAGAGGGAGAAGCAGACTCACCACTGAATAGGGAGCCCAATATGGGATCATGACCTGAGCCCAAGGCAGATGCTCATCCCACTGAGCCACTGAGGTGCCCATTTATATTTATATTTTAAGAATTAAAATACACAGGCTCTTTTCTCTTCCTGGCTCTTTATTAAGAATCAATTTGAGGTTCTTAATTGTTATATTTTAATTGAAATAGAAAACAAAAAGATGTTTCAATATAAATTTTTTTAAAAGCATATGCAACAGTTTTTAAAAGTGGAATTGGCTTTTGATATTTGTGAGGTTAGGAAAACCCTAGGTCACAGGCAACAGACCTTTTTATGCTCCCACCCTTTCTCTGACACACTCAGGACCCCTCAGTTAAATGGGTTACTCCCTCCCCAACATTAAAAGGAAAATGTTCAATATTTTACACATAACTTTTAAGAAAAAGGCTTGGGGTTGATTGGAGAATAAGATCTTCAATTTACATCTCAGTGACTTTTTACTGATGGATAACCATAAGGCAAGAAAGACATGTAGGGTAGAAAAATAAGTATTATAAATTTATTTGATCAGGCTTGGATTCCGTTTACCCTTGAGAAATCTAAAAATAATCACATGGGAACCACCTATTTGGCCCAAGATTCAAAAGTACTTTGCAGAACTCAGGACCACCAAGAGAAGAACACAAACATGTTCCCCTCTAAAGTCTGATGATGCACATGAGGGAGCTGTCATATGACACTTAAACCTCTAAATTGAAACATAGAGATATATAGATATCCAGAAAAAACTAAGTTCCAGAAAAGTAAGATGAAGATGGGACTTCCCAATTTACTATGACTTACAAAGTTCTGAAATGACATTGATATAGATCATTTGGTGCAAATTATTTTATTTGAATTTCTTCAAAAAAATTCACAAGGATATATGCATAAAATATGTTAAATTTAATGTTGAACATATCCATTAAATCACAATAGTCCTGAAATTCCTTACCTTGGTGCACTGTTATGGCAGATATAGGTGCACAAGTTTCACCAACTTTATTTTATTTTTTAAAGATTTTATTTATTTGTTTGATAGAGAGATAGAGAACACAAGTAGGCAGAGCAGCAGGCAGAGAGAGAGGGAGAAGCAAGCTCCCTGTCGAGCAGGGAGCCTGATGCCAGGCTCAATCCCAGGACTCCAGGATTATAACCTGAGTTGAGGGCAGCTGTTTAACTGACTGAGCCACTCAGCTGCCCCAAATTTCACCAATTTTAAAGCACATGATTTCAAATGTATGAAAATTGTATCATAAGACTTGATTTGAAACATTTTACAGATCCCAGAAGTAGATAATTAGCAATAATGTAAGAGGTGAAGTCATTTCTTAGTACTACTGAATCTTCACTGCCCACCACCCCCATTCCAAGAAACACTTAAATAAGCTCTTTTTTACATATAAAACGACTTTCATCATCACAGCGTTCATCCAAAATACCTTGGCTTGAGCTATACATTATGCATTTCTTTGTATTTAATTTTTGAAGTGATGGCAATCTGTAATGAAAAATAAAATGTTAACATATAAGAAAAGGAAATGAGACTATTCAAAGATAGTGTTTTTTTATGAAATGATAGAATTTTTAAAGCACTTGAATGAGATATTAACATATTGAGTCGATTGATTTTTATGCAAGAGCCATGTTTTCACAATTTCAAAGCACAGTATTACAAAAACTCAGCTACTTCCTCAATAATCAACAGTATTAAGGCCAAGGATTTCATGTTTTTCTTGCTGTTTTTAATGGTTTTGATATATGGTATGCTTCTGTTTTGTTTAAAGATATACTGGATAATCAACTCTGGGAAAAAAAATCCAAGCATAAGATTTATCATTGTCTGAGGCTGCAAATCCAATGTTTATGAATAAAAATGAGAACCAAAGTTTACAAATATACAGAAAATAACCACAGACTATATGAAACATGGGAGTATGCTGAAAATAACAGACTCAAGAAGAGTAAAGAAAATAATATGCTATTTTCCCTGAACAGCATCTGTGAAGGTAAGCATCTGTACATGCACGTAGGCATCCAAGGGCTTGTATGAGGCAAAAAAAAAAAAAATCGAAAACTGTTTTATGGTCACAAGTACACTAACTTCATGTCACTTAAGCATAAATTTGGATGATCTAGGTGGAGCTAAAATTATTAGATTGCCTCTCTTTTTTATATTTTCAAGACAGATAGGTTATCCTAGCTACATGCTCCCAGATGTTACAGTATCTGGCGAGATCTACAGATAAACTCATAAAGATCTAAAAGAGAAAGAAGAGGAGAGGAGAAAAAGATGAGGAAAGAGAAGGGAGGGGAGGGGAGAGAAGGGGAGGGAATGTTAGGGAAGGGAAGGGAAGGGAAGGGAAAAGAAGGGGAAGGGAAGGTTGGGCAGGACACGGCAGGGCAGGGCTAAAAAGGAACTTGACTGCCAGAAACTTACAGATCTTGGGAGACAGGAGAGCCATCTTCCCACAGCCAGGCCTTTTTGTCCTTATGGTAAAGGAGTCCAATCCAGTAAAAATATGTGCTGGAGCTCATAAAAT
The DNA here is from genome assembly GCF_030435805.1 of Mustela lutreola. Taxonomy (NCBI): domain Eukaryota; kingdom Metazoa; phylum Chordata; class Mammalia; order Carnivora; family Mustelidae; genus Mustela; species Mustela lutreola. The sequence goes on from NC_081297.1 coordinate 97,395,398, forward strand.
GCTGATTGGAAACAGAGACAAATATATTAATCAAATTTGAATGTATTTCAGGAATAATATACTTTTAAGAAGGTGTCAGCATCAAATTTAACTTTTTAATCACAGAAACTGAAATCATTTTTAATGTCCAGTTTAAAAAACATAGTCACATGCCTCATGTTTTCTTCCTTATTGAAAGTACAGTTACATGCTTTCTTCCTTATGTTATTTATTCACTAATTTCCACAAATATCATTTATGATACACAAATAAATGTCACAAAATACCACTTCTTCAAGGAATAGAAAACATTAGAAGGAAGTAAGAGTTTTCAAAGATTACAATCAAATTTGATCCCACATCAACAGTATCTGGAGGATAAATTTCATAGATATAGTCTACTTAACTTATACTCAAGATAGTTTCATAATGCAGCTAGAGAAATTTTCACTTTTTCTTAAGTTGTGTAATTTTTTTATCAGACCCTCCATACTTATCGCACATTAAATCCCAGAATGATGACAAAAAATGTAATTACAAAGTAAATTATAAGCCCAGTTAATGAACTAAAAATCATAAAATTATTTTATTAGTCTTTGAGTAAAAATAATGGCCCATTATTCATTCTTTGAATTCTCTCTAAAATGTTCCTTGTACTTTATCTGGACTGTAACTTGATTTTTATTCCTATAATATAAATCTTTGAGAAATTTTATGTAGGTTTTATAATGATTATTTCAAGATATAGCAAATTAGCAAGTCAGTTCAAATAATAACCATCCATTTACTATAATTAAAGACAAATTAAAGTATTCAGCTTATTTAGATAGCATATTTTCCTAGGTCAAAGAAAATGTAGGAAATCAGAATTAAATACATACCAATTTATCTCTGTTTTGGAACCAAAGTAGACTGGAATTCAGAAAAGCACAGAATCTCTGACTTTCCTGCCAAGTCTTCAATTCACGAGAAAAGAAGTAGCAGTTGCACTGGTACCCAATCCAGCCTTTTGGACAAGAACAACAGTCAAAGTCTAAGAGATAAAAGAAAAATGACTTATGACATTCAATTTTTTCAATGTTATTTACTCATTCAAAAATCATTTGTTATTTCTTCACTATTTTCCACAAATATTCTTTGAGAATCTACTACACATACTATAGTTCAGGTGCTATTAATGTGACATGTCAGACATGATGCTTTTTCCTAATCGAGATATAGAGTCAGAACAATATAATTTCCAATCATTTATCAAGTCAATTTAATGATAATTTTGGTAAATATACACAAGAGTAAGTCAGTATGTTAAAACATTGGGTAGCAGAGTGTAAATTGGAGGGTGGCTGAAGAACCTTTTGGAGGAAATGACCCAAATTGAGCCCTGCTGTATAAATAAGAATAAGCGAGATGAAAGAGATATATAAAGGAAAATATTTTAGCATATTTCCTGAGTCAGAAAACAATATAGCACAAATTGGAGAATTCCGATGTTTGGATATTTTATTTTGAAAATAGAGATAAATAAAACAATGAGCTTGAAGTCTGATATTGCACAGTTTCCCAGTGATAGTGTCTTGAACATTTACTCTCCTCAGTGATAAAAGTCAAGACACATGGTAGGTACTCAAATCTTTGACAAGTGAACGGTTCTGAAGTGTAGGGTGGAGTGGTCCTTACTAGGAGCTGGAGGGTGGGGTAAATGGAGAGATATTAGTCAAAGGGGACAAACTTCCAGTTAGAAGGTGAATAAGTTCTAGGGATCTAATGCACACGGTTATGATTATAGTTAGCAATACTGTATTATGTACTCAAAAGTTGCTAAAAAAGTAGATCTTGAGGACTCTACCTCTCCAGAAATGGTAATTCTGTGACATGATAGAGGTATTAGCAAATGTTATGGTAGTAATCCTTTTGCAACTATAAGTGTATCATATCAACCTGTTGATTACCTTGAACTTACACATTATATGTCAATAATATTGAAATACGACATCAGGCCATCAGGGAGATTCAAATTAAAACTACATTGAGATATCACCTTACACCAGTTACAGTGGCCAAAATTAGCAAGACAGGAAACAACATGTGTTGGAGGGGATGTGGAGAAAGGGGAACCCTCTTACACTGTTGGTGGGAATGCAAGTTGGTACAGCCTCTTTGGAGAACAGCGTGGAGATTCCTCAAGAAATTAAAAATAGAGCTTCCCTATGACCCTGCCATTGCACTACTGGGTATTTACCCCAAAGATACAGATGTAGTGAAAAGAAGGGCAATCTGTATCCCAATGTTTATAGCAGCAATGGTCACGGTCGCCAAACCGTGGAAAGAACCAAGATGCCCTTCAACGGACGAATGGATAAGGAAGATGTGGTCCATATACACTATGGAGTATTACGCCTGCATCAGAAAGGACGAATACCTAACTTTTGTAGCAACATGGACGGGACTGGAAAAGATGATGCTGAGTGAAATAAGTCAAGCAGGGAGAGTCAATTATCATATGGTTTCACTTATTTGTGAAGCATAACAAATAGCATGGAGGACATGGGGAGATAGAGAGAAGGGAGTTGGGGTAAATTGGAAGGGGAGGTGAGCCATGAGAGACTATGGACCCTGAAAAACAATCTGAGGGTTTTGAAGGGGCGGGGGGTAGGAGATCGGGGTGCCAGGTGGTGGGTATTATAGAGGGCACGGATTGCATGGAGCACTCGGTGTGGTGCAAAAAAATGAATACTGTTATGCTGAAAATAAAAAATAAATTTTAAAAAATTGCAATACGGATGGAAAAAATGTTAAGGGAAAAAAAGACAAATATGATCACAGAAGATGGTGAGACAATTTGGAGATCATTTGGAAAAAATATTTTAAAAAATTGGACTTTGAGCTGGCTTTCACTGGGTAAGTGAAATATCTGCACTATATTCTGAGTCATGCAAGAAGCAGAAGCAGAGGTGAAGAGATATAAAAATATGAGCTATGAGCAAACCAGCAGGTAATTAGGATTAACCATAGTATTTACTGTACCTTATTTTTTTATTTGTTACTTAAACATGAGCACTCATATAGGAAAAAAAATGTCATTTCAGGTTAATATTTTCCTTGTTACTTAAATATGTAAATGACCCATGTTCAATGTAATTTAATGCTTTTTACATTAGAGAAAAATGAAAAATGGCTATCCTACAATTAGTAGGTAAAACCGTATTCTTAAGTGTACTATTCCATCATGCTCAGTGTGAGAAAAACAAGAAACTACCAAAACTAAGACTTTCCCAAGTATGGAACCTACCTTTCTGGACTTCAGTGATTTCATCTGGTGACAATGTTGGCGGAATACTTTGTTTAGGATATACTGTAAGAAATGATTAAAAATTTACTTCATTAAATACAAGTTTATGAAATAATAAAATATTACACATTAGTAAAATGAAACATTTATTATTGAATGGTTTTACCTAAGTTATGGTTTTTATACAAACTTGACTAGAAAAACTTACAATTTTTCAACAAAATTCCCATAGTAGCCATCAAAATAAGGCATGTTACTCCTAAGATGCCAGAAATCAAATTCCATGGAGTGGTCTGAGAAGCTGTAGTGAAAGAGAAATACAGTGATTATTTAAAGAACAAAGTTCTTAAAAGTAATACAGTGAGAGAGAATCCAAAACATTCTTTGGTTTGATAACCCAATAATCTTGCCAATGAAACACTGGAAAATGAAAATATTCCCTTCATAACTTGCTCCAATACCCAAATTTTATTGTGCTGTAATTTATTCATTATTGAAATTATCTATAAATTTTCTCCTTTACCAGTCTTGTTCCAGTAAAGTGGACTTACCATTTATTTCTTAATTCCACAAAGAAGCTTAGAGATCCAGAGTAAGAAGACATCAGTAGGCATCAAGTTGTGTTTTATAGGCTTACATAACAAGAAGCACAAGATAATATGATTCCCATTAAGTAGATAAAAAAACGTCAGGTCCATTAATAATGTTATCTTCTCCAGGTATCAAAGCTAGTCAGTATCCAAGTCAGAAATCAAATGCAAGTTTGTCTAGACCCAGATTCTTTTACTTAGCATCTTCTATCATTGCAGCAATAGTACTTGGAAATGTGCCCTTCTAGTCACCTCAGTGCATTCTCTACCTACGAAATGTCCAGCTACTTGTAGTTTTGTAGAGGTTTTTTGATAAGGAAGAGAAGACAGAGGAACACTCCCAGCCTGATGTGACATATGGGTAATACCTTGGGGACCTGGATTCATTTCACTGTACATTAAGTTAGGATATATTAGCAGCCATTTTTTTTTCAAGAACATTACGCTTTCTCACACCAAAAATTACTGCTTTTTGACATTTACTCTAAAACAAATTAATGTTAGGAGATGTGGCATTAACATTAGCACTCTCCCAAAGAGTCACTAACAGACATACTATTAATCTAGGTGACTTAGAGTGTCATAACACAAATGGTAAATTTTTAAAAGGACACTTGTAAGCATTGTCATTAATTTACTTCGGTGCTAGCATTATGTTTTTCATAACTTAATCTGGTAAATTCAGTTTGCATTCAGAGTTTAGAGCTTATCATTGTCAGAAGTCACTCTTTAAACCTGCTGGAAAAGTTTCACAAAATCATTTCTAAATTATAGATAAAGAATCAGGAGTGGAGAGCACGGACACATGGAAAGCCTAAAATGTCCATTTCTTCCTAAAAGCGCTACCATGAAATTAGCCATATCCCTGAGATGCCTTTTCTCTTTCATTTCATTTTTAAAAATTTTATGACTCGGAACTCACATACCTGCCATGAGGAATGTTCCAGTGTCGATGCTGGCAACACACAGTACGTGCTTAATCAAGAAGGATGGTGGTGTGTTGGTTCACGGAGCTGAGCTGGAAGCTAAATAATCCAAAAGTTATGCATGAAGAAATTTAAAAGGAAAAAAAAAGAAAAATTATTTATTTGAACAATGTTCTCGAATCTTCTATAGGTGAATGTATCATATGAACAAGAAGCAGTAAAGTCACTAGCTTCTAAAGTGTTCCAGGAACCACAACACAGGAAATCACCACAGTACATGTGTAATGCAAACCCTTTGATTATCATAAAAGAAAATGAGAGGGATTTTTTTTAAATATGTGAATATCAAAATCAACTTAAATTCATTTGGAAAATGGGAAATTTATGGTTTTCATCCCTGAGTTTACTGGGAATCTGGGTAGAGATGAATTGTTACCCTGTTTCCTTTGTTTTCTTGTCTCATATTTCACACCCTGAGGCTCTACCTTGAGGACAATTCTATAAAACTGCCTTGGTGTTACCTGAGGTAAACTCAAAAAAAAAAAAAAAAAAGAACTAAGAAGAGCACCAGAACTACCTGACACTTAACAAATTACGAGAGAAAGTGGAGTCATCCTGCCCAAACCAAGTACTAAGCGAATGTCTGACTTAAGATGGTAGGAGTTCATAAAGCCCTGGTTAGAAACACAGTGGAACATATGAAATAAGTCCCAGCCCCAGCAGCCCCAATTACACAGAGTCATAGATTTGCTTAGGGCTCACTGCATTTTGAGTAAAGTAAATGAATGTCATCTGATTCTGCTATTTAGCCTCATGCTCCAACAGGATTTTCTCTTATTTTTTTCTGCACAATTTTCTCTTATAATAAATAAGTAATCACATGACTCATTTCTCTCCCTTTTCCTCTCCCTCTCTTTCTGCCCATTCACTCATGGTTTCTAAATTACCATCAAAGTGTATTCATCTTAGGATATATCAGAACATAAATGCCTTAAGCAACAGTTTCTTCCTAAGTAATTAGAAGTCCCATCTTCGGACATTTGAATTCAATGAAACTATGTAGATAAAGCACTTGTCTTAGAGTTTCTGGAGTCAGCTAAAGTGTCAAATGCAGACATAGCAAGAACTTCTTTTCTTAAAAGGATGGACTAGTTTTTATATTCATACCTCTAATATGGTTCCACATATTATTTCAGAGATGCAAAAAGGACCCATTATTTTAAAACAAATGGTAGAAATGAGTTAAAATAGTTGTGATTCAAAGTTTAATTGGTTGTTGCATAAAACAATGGATAAGAATGAAATTCTACTCTATTTTGAAGCCACATGTTAGAATTATGATTACCTATTTTATCTCTAATCACCTAAAGTATGAAACATGAACCTACTCACTTTATTTAAATGAAACATCATCTGGGAAGAACACTGAATATGTATTTTTTATTCATAATTAAAATAATTTATTTTCATAGAAACACAAGTATCTGTATTTTAGTATTTACTAATGGTCAATTTTTATTCATTGTTAATTTTCTTAAGAGTTTCTTAACCAGGGCGCCTGGGAGGCTCAGTGGGTTAAAGCCTCTACCTTCGGCTCAGGTCATGATCCCACGGTTCTGGGATTGAGCCCCGCATCGGACTCTATGCTTGGCGAGAAGCCTGCTTCCCCCTCTCTCTCTGCCTGCCTCTCTGCATACTTGTGATTTCTATCTGTCAAATAAATAAAAATATTTTAAAAAATTTTTAATTAAAAAAAAGAGTTTCTTAACCTTTTCCCAGAAACCTGAATTTCATGTTATTCATGTAATTTGGTAAGGCACCTTATGTCAGTTCTATAATAACTACTTTAGGGTAAAAGGAACAACCAGATAATTTTTTCAAAGTTCATTCAACATCTAACAACCAAATCAAAGGTATTCAGCTCAGTGTTGAGGTATTTTTCAATATCACTGAATGGAAAATGTGTGACACTCAGCTTGAGAAAATATCGATTGATCTCTACTCTCTATCTATTCTAATATACTAAAATTCTGGAAATCATAGGAGACCCCAGCTCTTTCTCACTTGTGCTTCATTACAGAAGAGGTATCATTGAATCTATTCCCAATCCACCCTGGAGCAGAACAAAGAAACAGAGAAGGAAGAGGCAACTTCAGAAAGAAATAAGGAAAGGACTCATTTTAAAATTGAAATTTGAGCATGAGCTTGTGGGATAAATTAGATTTGGAAATACAGAGCTGTAGTTACTGTAAAGTGAGAAATAGATAATAGACATACCTCACAACAAAACCTAAATAAGACAGAAAAAATTCAACACACATTTCTTCTTCCCATTTTTTTAAATAAAATGAAACATACATATTGAAATGTAATAAAAGCAAAAATTCTAATGAATTATCAAAGGAAATACCTGCAGCTACCACTCCCATCAAGAAATAGAACATTTCCAGCACCCTCAAGATCTTTCCTTACCTTACCTAGTTACTACTCTCTTTCTCCTTCCAGATATCACCTCCATCTTGCTTCCAAAATTATCTTCACTTCAAATGCAAACTGAAAAATGCTAAAATTCAAACCATTTTTGAAATTTACATAACTAGAACAATATACTACAAACTCTTTTGTGTCTAGCTTATTTTCCTCAAGTTCGAAAGAGTTATCCAAGGATCCATCTCCATCTTGCTGATACTGATTAGGCCAGATGCAAATTCTGTGGCTAGTAGATAAGACAAATTGATTGATTTGAATTGATTGGTGTCCAATTTGGATACTGGAGTGCAGCCAACTTTACTAAAAACAATGTGGTATAAAATGAAGATTAATGATCATCTAAAGGAAATCCAAGACACTAAATTTCTAGAAAGATGAAATTTGGGAAATTATTGGCCCCTTTTCAGTATTTGTTCTTTTGTTTTAATTCCTTTATTTTTTTCTTAAGATAGGTCTTTATGAATGAGTCTACCACTGATCAACCAATAAAAGTTCATTTTGAAGCACAGGGGAAAAAAGAGTGAACTTCTTGCGTACCAATTGTAATCAATTCAAGTCCTGATTCATCAAGAAAGAATGTTATAACAGATGAGCCATGACTTGTATGAGCTTTGATTTGAAAATATTTAGCATATCCGCTGTCTCTGAATTTATTTCTTTTTTTCTTTCTTTCTGTCCTTCTTTTTTTTTTTTTTTTTTAAGTAGGCTCCATGTTAGAGAGAGGATAGTGTAGCTGAGATATGAGAAAGGGAAATGAAGATAGCTGGCGCTAATACAAAGAGAATAACTATAATAACTATACTTTCTTCTAGTTAATCTTCTAGTTAATCTTCTAGTTAATCTCTCTCTCTCTTTTTTTTTTTTACTTTTTATGTTGCAATGCATATGGATTGACAAAAGTTGTAAAATTAATACAATAGAGGTAGTTCCCTGGCACCCTTCACTCAGTTTTCCCCATGGTCATATATTGCACAATTTGAGTATAATATCAAAGCCAAGACATTGACATTCATACAATCCATAAACTATTCAGATGTCACCAGTTTTATATGCACTTATTTGTAAGTGTGTATAGTTTTATGCGATTTTGTCTTGTATATAAGTTTGTATAACTGCTATCACATAATCTGTTTTTATATTTTAGAAAGCAACTGCCACCTTTTATTTTGTTATCCTGAAGTTTGCTTGTGAAAGAAAAGGCAAAATAAGTGACTGGAACTTTACCAATTTTCAATTTAATGATTTGATTTAGTGGGGAACATTTTAACATTTATTGAGCACATATCACATGCCTATTCTAGTGTTTAATTAAAAGTCTCATTAAGTGTATGAGTACACATTTCCCAGTACCAATACATTTAATCCTAATGAAGCATTAGGATTACTTCACTGATGTAGCAATTTATACATCGGAAATTCTGCTATATCCAATACTTTCTTTGATGTAAAGATTACACAAGTAGATCTAGCAATAGGAAATCACGTAAATTTCTCCCTTTGAATATTCTTGTCATGGAGTTAAAGATCCTGACATTACTTTAAATTGAGTAACCAGATTCTTATTGGTCATTCAGTTCCACCAACAGAACTTTCCTAAGAGTAGACTAGGATTGTTCCTTACAGGATCTCGCTCTGGCCTTCTCTGAGGAGTTGAGATGATCATTTTGTAGCTCCAGCGAGGAAATATTTGCCATTAGAGGAATGCTGATTTTTCAGTTCTTATTCAACACATTGTTTTAATTCAATCTGTATTTTTTACCCAATATCTGTGCAATTGTATTATGAGTTTAAGATACTGCATGTTTGTTTGACAAGCAGGGTATCATTTTACAGTTGTGATTTAGAGATAGTTACAAATTCAATCATGGATATTAACCAAAGATGTTACATAACAATGTTTCTCTTTTTTTCCCATGAAATTGAAAGTACCAGGAAACTGCTTCCCACCAAAAAAAATAGACAAACAAGCAATAAATTCAAAGAAGCAATCAATTCTACATCCAGTTCAGGAAGCACTTACTCAGATTCAGATGAAAGAAAACAAATGTGGAAGTTTTGAATATACTTAGATTTTTCTCAACACTTGACACTGCCTAATAGCTGTTTTATAAAGTAAGATGTCAAAAGAAGCATTCAAAGTAATGACCTAACTGGTAATAGATTTTGGACTAAACATTGGCATTCTCTGATTAAGGGCAGAGAGGGGTTTATAAAACTAGAATGAGGAAAAAAAAACAAAAAACATACAATTTGTTTCAAAATTTCTTAATCTCAGCTCTTAACGCATATCTCTTCTAATTAATAAGTCCCATCACAGGAGACTTCGCTAGAGTGTAAGACCTCATGTAAGAGTTGCATGGAACTTGTTGGCTGCAACTGTGGCTTGTCAGTCCTCCTGCAGATGGAACCAGTGTGTTTGTGGTGAGCTGTTGGGAGGGTGTTTAGTTTCTCACTCTGAAGCAGCACACCTAGTGACACATTGTTTACTTCCTAAGGTCTAAAACTGAAGTATTTTTACTAAATATCTGTGGAATGGCACAAAGCCTCTTTCTTGACCTTAGACAAAAATATATGTATTACAAAGCTCCGTGATCAGCATCTCTTGATAAAACCTGAGCATAAAGGAAAAACGGAAAAGAATTTCCTAAGTAAGACACAGTAAGTACCAAACAGGAGATTACTCCGCTCAATAAAAACCCACCAGTCTGGAAAACTCACCTTTTAGTTTTCTTACTGATCTCTCAGCTAGTGAAGGTCAATTAACGTATACATTTCCAAAATCCAGTTGCCTGAACCAAATCTGAAAGAAAAGGGCATATAAAGGATTCTTCTTAAAAAAATGTTATGTGTCCCTAATTCTTTGGTAGAGAAGTAGTCTTTTTATTTATTTGTAATTTTAGTTTGTAAAGTGAATCAAGTTACACAAAAACAAGTACCTCATTTAGGTGATACATAGATTGGGCAAGAAAAGCAAAGAAAGAAAGAAGGGAAGAAGAAAAAGGAAAAGAAGAAAAAGAAAGAAAGAAAGAGAGAGAGAGAGAGAAAGAAAGAGGAAATAAAGAAGGGACGGAAGGGAGGGAGGAAGGAAGAAGCAAAGACGGAGAGAAGGAGGGAGGAAGAGGAAGAGAGGGAGAGAAAGAAACAGGAAGGAAGGAAGACCACCGCCTGTGCTCTCTTTTTCTCTCAACAAATAAAAATATTCAAAAATATATATTTAATGTTTAATAATACACATATTTAATAAATTATGAATATGTAAATATATACATGCACACATAATTGACTATATACTGTTTGTTTTTATGCAGGTAAAACCTAGATTTCAACAGATCATTAAATTGTCAACAAAACTTCGTATAACCTCTCATAAATAGCTTTACATTATATGCTATATTGTTTTCTGGTTTGCCTGTTTTCATTCCTTCTGTCTTCTAAAAAACATAACTTATTTTTTAATCTGTTCACATTAATATCGATTTGTGAATTTACTGATGCTTTGAGATATAAAATAATTCACTAGGATATCATTACCAAAGCAGATGGTTCTTTTTAAAATTTGGGGGTTTTCTTTGCAGTTAAATTTCATAGGGGAAAAAAAAAAAGATCTTACCCTGCTCCCTCTTTCTACTCGCTCTCTTTCTCTGTGTATGTGTGTGTATGTATGTGTGCGGTGGGAGAAGTGATAAATTTTTAACCAGAAAGATATAAGTGTAAAGTAAACATTATAACTTGTCAGTAGCAGTTACAGGGTATTTACTATTCACTGTATGTGAATATCATGTTTACAATGTTCCAGGAAGACACTAACAGGTAGAATGATGAGAATAAACTATCTTTAATTTTAGATCTCTGCCATTGAAAAGGTTAGAAAATTATAATTTTTTTTAACATAAGAAGGGTGCATCCAACATGCTATGAGACAGTAGAGTTAGGTCTGGTAAGTCGGCTTCATGACGTGAAGTAGAAAATACAAATTATGTCTCACTTGAGACAAACCTTCTTTATCAGTGATGAAGACTTTGGTTTTTTCCTGTAACCTTAGGATAATCAAAAAATTTTATATTACATATACTACATTTTATACTACATTTATACTACAAAAATTTTTATACTACATATACTACATTCATGTTTAACATGAATTTTTCCTGGTTATAGTCACCTTCAGAGTGCTGGGAATTTAAAAAGGGAACAGAAATAGCCTATATTCTGTTTACTTTCTCCCAAGTCATTAGCATGCAGCTGATGCTCTTCGTCTTTGCAGTGACTGGCATAGGAGGAAAAGGAGTGGTGAGTGTTGTCATTCCACTATGAATCTTGTAAGAATGTTGATCAAGAGGCTGAGGTATCCCAGAAGAGTGTCACATCTTGGCTATTTGCTTTGCTGTATCATTGAAGTGAGCTACTAAACGTTTTAAAATTGCCATTCTTAATTGGAATGAGCTCCATTCTTCTTCTTCAACAGTAAATAGAGAACAGAATCACATTTTCTATTATATGAGAATTATAAATTTTTATGGATAGAGTAGAAACAACTTTGAGGGAAAAGTAAACTGATACCTGAACGTGTTAAAGCCAATATTTTGAAAATAAAATAACTATTTCAAAGATAGTTCATAGTGAAATTCTTTTTTTTTTTTTTTTTTTTTTTTTTTTTTTTTTTTTAAAGATTTTATTTATTTGACAGAGAGAAATCACAAGTAGGTAGAGAGGCAGGCAGAGAGAGAGAGGAGGAAGCAGGCTCCCTGCCGAGCAGAGAGCCCGATGCGGGACTCGATCCCAGGACCCTGAGATCATGACCTGAGCCGAAGGCAGTGGCTTAACCACTGAGCCACCCAGGCGCCCTCATAGTGAAATTCTTAAGATTTTCCCCAACTCTTAAGTTAATAAGCATCAATACATCCTCTGAAGATATTTCAAGCTAGACTCAATTTCCTTATTCAAGGAATATTCCTGGGTAACTCTTAAGTGCCAGACACTCTTTTGGATGCGGTGAATACAGTCACCCACAAAAGAAACAACAATTTGTGTTTTGTGGTATTTTAACTCTGTTGCAGGAATCTAGCAATAAGATCACACATATGTAAAAAGAGTTTATCGGGGCGCCTGGGTGGCTCAGTGGGTTAAGCCGCTGCCTTCGGCTCAGGTCATGATCTCGGGGTCCTGGGATCGAGTCCCGCATCGGGCTCTCTGCTCGGCGGGGAGCCTGCTTCCTCCTCTCTGCGTCTCTGCCTACTTGTGATCTCTCTCTGTCAAATAAATAAATAAAATCTTTAAAAAAAAATGTATGATAATGTCCATTTAAAAAAAAAAGAGTTTATGGGATGGAGAAATATAAAACAAAGAAGGAGGACTTGAAGAGGTGGGACAGGTGTGAAGTGGGATGATAAAGGGTTTTTTTTTTTTTTTTAAGATTTTATTTATTTATTTGGCAGACCGAGATCACAAGTAGGCAGAGAGGCAGGAAGACAGAGAAAGGGGGAAGCAGGCTCCCCGCTGAGCAGAGAGCCCAATGCTGGCTCAATCCCAGGGCCCTGGGATCCTGACCTGAGCCAAAGGCAGAGCCACCCAGGCGCCCCAAGGGATGATAGAATTTTAAAGCAGATGATGAAGGAAAGCCTCGCTGTGAAAAAGATAACTGAGCGGACAGGAGCAGACAGGAAAGAGGTGAGTGAAGGGACATCTGGGTGGGTCAGTCGGTTAGGCAGCCAACATTTGATCTCAGCTCAGGCCTTGATCTCAGGGTCACAAGCTCAAGCCCCTGTTGCACTCCACACCTGAGTGTGAGCCTACTTGAAAAAAAAAAAAAAAAAAGAAAGAAAAAAGATAAAAGAAAAAGAGAGAGGTTAATATGCAAACCAGGCAGCAGGGGAAGGAGCTCTGAATGCTGTGGTCTCCACAGTTGTGGTGTGAAGTACTCACTTGACTCTTCTATTGACATGGCCTGCCCCTGTTACTAGGAAATGCACAGTCCAAGCCCAGAAGTGCTTCCTTGGATTTAATCTAGCTATGCCAAGGAAGAATGCCTAAAACTCAGCCAAGAATCCTGAATTGTTATTTTTGTTAGAGAAGGCCAAGAAGATTTTAGTTTGTTTCAGAAACGGATGAATCTACTTTGAATCAGAAATACCCACTAGCTGTGCTCCAGCTTTCTGACAGTTATCCAACTTCCGATGATTTACTTATAAGTAACAGTTGCGAAAAATAAAAAGGAATGATTTCAGGGGAAGGGTAGGCTACAGCTGAATTTGTGAGTTTTGTCAATTGTTACTTTACATTAAACTAAACAGACAAAATATCCTGGTGAAGAGCAAAAATCAGTAGCCACAAGGATGATAAGGTCTCTGTCAGTGGAGTGATTAGGGAAGCCTACCTATATCTGAAATACAAAGAAAGGAAAAGTTATCCACACTTTAACCTCTACCTGCTTCCCAGAATCAGCTGTATACCCATAGTTCTAAGGCAGGTCTGTCATATCTCTCTAGAAAGGCCAGGCTTTTGTCCTTTACACTAATTGAAATGCTCAACAAGAACATAGGAGTCACTAGTCTAGCACTAAAAGAATTTCCAGGAAATATAAGAGAGGGGTTGCACGGGAATAGGAATCGGGCCAGTTGTTCAATATTTTAAGGCTGCAAATCACTGAAAAATAGACACACTCGAGCGAGGTGTAGCTTTCTTGGCTTGTATGATACCAGACTCCATCTTGAAGCACACAGGTGTTTTCAAATTAATGTCCTTGCAACTGTGTACAGTGCTCCTCCATCTCCATGAGCTGTGCTTGGGAAGTACGCAATGAAAGGCAAGCAATCTTCTTAGTTGTGGCCACTGTTAAACTTATCCACATCCTAGCAGGGACAGCAACACAGTTTGCTCAGGGTACAATGTCAGGCTGGCCCCCTCTCATTGGGGACATGGAGGCAAAGAACATGGAAGTTTTCTATCAAGCATCAAGTGAACTCCTGAAATAAACTTGCAGGATGCCCTTCGTTCTATTTCTTCCTTTGAGGCTTATATGGTTTGAGAAGGATAACTCTGTCCCCTTGTGGATGTGGTGATTGTTGATTACTTTTTTTAAAATATTTTATTTATTTATTTGAGAGTCAGAGCAGAGCAAGAGAGCATGAACGGGGTGAAGGGCAGAGAAAGAAGCAGACTCCTTCCTGAGCAGGGAGCCCAGGGTGGGGCTCAGTCCAAGATCATGACCCAAGTAGAAGGCAGACACTTAACCAGCTGGGCCAGCCAGACACCCCTGTTGATTCTTCCAACTGTCTCAAAAGCTGAGATTTCAAGCAAATATATTGTCTTGGATCTCTACATTTTTTCAGTAGATCCCCTGCTTCACGATTTATAGCCCCAAGTTATATTACTAGAATCATCCTACCATTGACCATCCCATTCCCCTGAATGCTCAACAAAAGGAGATGCCTCCCACTTCCAAAGTAGATGCAAACATTTACTCCTCTTCCAAAAGCACATACATCAGAAAAGAATAGTTTCTGACCCATTTTGGGCACTGACTGTCCAGCAGTGAAATAGGACAAACACCTCAACGACACAAGATACAACTCAAGGAAACTCAGGGATAGTAGGGTGCACATGGTGCCCCAGACTCTGCTTGTACTGTAGAGAGTCATGCTTGCCTGGGTACAACCAAAGTCAATGTAGAAAGCAATCTTGATTGTCAGGGGTTATAATAAAACACTTTGGGATTTATTATAGATTTTTTTCTCGTAGATCAATTTATGTCATTTTGAATATTTTTCGCTCCTCATTTAAGCCCTAATATATAAAAACACTTATTTGATCCTTAAAAGTTCCGAAGGCCTAAAGTAATAACCAAATAATGAATTACTTATACATTAAAATGTTAAATCTTGGGAGAAAAGGGAAACAATGAGAGCTTTCCATGTTCAGCATCAAAATAAATTAATTAGGGTGCATGGGTGGCTCAGGTCATGATCTCAAGAGTCCTGGAATGGAGCCCCGCATCAGGTTCTTTGCTTAGCAGGGGGCCTGCTTGCCTCTCTGCCTATTTGTGATCTCTCCCTCTATCAAATAAATAAATAAAATCTTTTAAAAAATAAAAATTAATTAATTAATTAAACATATTAATATTCAGGAAGAAGCAGTGAGAAAAATGCTCAAGGAAGACTTAGAGGACAAGAACTTCACAGTTGCACAACCAACCAGGACATGATTCAGAACGGGCCACTTTCTCTAGGTATCAGTTGCAGCACTGCTAGAGTGGTTAGATCTAAATCAGCGATTTTCATACTTTTATCTTTTAGAACTGAACTTTTATATAAGTGAAATTTTAAGTAGACATGTAAACCAATAAAATGCACAAAATCCAGACATATAATTATTGAGGCCAGGGCTACCCTCTCAGTTAACTCTCCCCACACATGCCTTGGAGTATCTAAGGCTGCTATTTTTAAAACTTAGAAGCAAATTATTTAGGTGTTCGACATCCATTTTAACATTCAAAATCTATGATTTTTTATTGAAGTGTCGTTAATGTACAATATTATATCAGTTTCAGGATCTGTATCCTGATGTGCCAAAATGTAGAGACTTAGCAATTCTATGCTCTACTCAGTGCTCTTCCTGGAGACTGCACTTTTGATCCCAATCCTGTTTCACCCATCCCCCCACCCATCTCCCCACGGGCAGCCACCAGTTCTCTGTATTTAAGAATCTGTTGTTTTTGTTTCTCTCTCTCTTTTTGTTCTTTGTTCTTCTATTTTGTTTCTTAAATTCTACATGTGGGTGAAATTATATGATATTTGCTTTCATACCCACAGTTAGGAGATCTGCTTGAGCTATATGCCTATTTCCAGATTTTCCTTGATTTTTTTTTCTTTGAACCAGACCAATCCAGTGAAAATAAGTTCTTTTTGATTGAATTAAAGTCTATAAAGAATCTACACCCATAACATTGTAAACATCAAGCTTGGACTGTTTTACTATCTCTGCACCTCCAACACTTCACATCAATGGGCCACAGCAGATGTTCAACATTAGTTTTCATGGGTATTGACTCAAGACTAAATAATTGATTAATACATGTGGCAGATTGTTATAATGTGACCCCCAAATACTATCCTCTTGTATTTAGGCCCTTGTGCTCTCACCTTGCCCTTTAAATCTGAACTGACCTTGTTACTTGCTTTGACCAATAAAATGTGGTAAACATGTTTCTCAAGTTCTCTAACCAAACCCTTAAGAGGCCCTAAATCTTCTTCTCTCTTGTGAAGAGCTAAGTTCCCATGTGAAGCAGTCTGAGCTATCATGTTGGCAAGGCCACATGGTGAGAAGGGTCACAGAAGATAAATAACTATGAAAGGAAAAATGTCTTTGAGAATAAAGACCAAGGAGAAATAGACCGCAGCCTTGCAGCCATCCTAACTGAAGGGCAAGACAGGATTATGGAATCATGGAGGCTTCCATCCCAATAGCAGCTCCATGAATGAAGCCGACCACCATCATATAGAACAGAAAGAAGAGTTATCCCCACTGGACTCCACCCAGCCAACCCACAGAAACGTGAGAAACAAAATATTTGTTGATCTAAGATGTTAAATTTTAGTGTGGTTTGGCACACCACAATAGATAACCAAAACAGTATGAGATAAGCAAGTAGGTTCAAAGGCTCTCTCAAAGAAAAAAGAACTTGCCCGCTTCAAACCTTGACATTGCCTTGCTCTACTGTTTTCTCTAAGAGTTGTATGCTTTTTCATTCCTTACATATGTCATTCTTACATATATTATCTAAAGCATTTCAAAGAGACCTATCACATCTTATCTAGTCAGGAAACCAGTTTTATTTCAATTTTAATTAAAATTTTAATTTGAAAAATCTTTTTTGTTTTTTAAAGATTTTATTTATTTATTTGACAGAGAGAGAGAGAGAGAGAGAGAGCACAAGCAGGAGGAGGCAAGGGGAGAGGGAGAACCAGGCTCCTCGCTGAGCAGGGAGTCAGATGCGGGACTCAATCCCAGGACTTGAGATGAAGGCAGACGCTTACCTGTCTGAGCCACCCAGGCACCCTAAAATTTTAATTTAATTTTAATACACCTTAGTTTTCAATCAAATCACACATATAAAATGCATTTAAAAAGTAACATTATTTATTTGTACATTAAACCTAATAAAATGTTGAATTTTTAAAAAGGATTATGGTACAGTCATTATTTGAAATCACTAACAGATCTGATTCATTAACCACAGATTTCCTTTAACTCAACTTCATCTCTAAAGTGTCTTCTTGATTGTCTTGATCTGGTTCCGTTTTAGCATTTTCCTTATGCTGTGTGATATTTCATATTAAGATGATCACTATTATATGCATATTTTCTTCTTTTTGTTTACATTTTCATTTTATTCCATTTCCTTTCATCTTCTTTTTTTTATAAATATAAATAATAAACTTTAAAATACAATAGAGGGGCACCTGGAAGTCTCAGTCACTTGAATGACTAACTCTTGATTTTGGCTCAGGTCATGATCTCAGAGTCCCAGGATTGAGCCCCAAATCAGTCTCCATGCTCAGTGGGGAATCTGCCTAAGGATTCTCTCTCTTCCTCTCCCTCTGCTCCTCCCCCTGCTCATGTATGCTCTCTAAAATAAAAAAATTAAATCTTAAAAAATATATATAATCAAATAAATTTTCTCTGAATTCTAATAGTAGATTTAATATTTGTTTAAAACTGTGTGAAAGGGGTGTCTGGTGGGCTCAGTGAATTAAGTGTCTACCTTTGGCTCAGGTCATGATCTCAGGGTCCTGGGATTGAGTCCCGCATCTGGCTCCCTGCTCAGTGAGTAGCCTGCTTCTCCCTCTATCTGCCACTTCCCCTGCTTGTGTTCTGTCTTTCTCTCTGACAAACAAATAAATAAAATCTTTAAAATAAAAATAAAACTGTTAAAAATTAATAATGGAAAGCATATATCAGGATTATAGTTATGTTTAAAATGGTAGCAATTTTCTAACAATAACATTTGGCATCCATTTTTTTAAATGGAAAAGTAAAAGATTAATTTGGATGATTTTAAATTGTAATTTTTGTTTCTTTCCATCCCCTCCCTTCGTTGTTTTCAAATTTCATTAAAATTAAAAGATAATTGAATGGTACATGATGTATCAGGACAGCTTGCATCATCGATATATTTTTCTAGTAAAAGAAAAGAAACACTTTTGGGGCGCCTGGGTGGCTCAGTGGGTTAAAGCCTCTGCTTTCAGCTCAGGTCATGATCCCAGGGTTCTGGGATCGAATCCCACATCGGGCTCTCTGCTCAGCAGGGAGTCTGCTTTCCTTCCTCTCTCTCTGCCTGCCTCTCTGCCTACTTGTGATCTCTGTCTGTCAAATAAATTAAAAAAAAGAAAAGAAAAAAAAAGAAAAGAAAAGAAACACTTTTATGAGAATGTGTTAGCTCTGACTGAGCCAACTATAGTTTGAGATAAACTCACACATTCAATCTGTTTTGTAAGTTTATAATTAATGACTCCGAGCTATTTTTTTTCTCATTTTTCTCCTTCAATGAAATGCAGTATTTACAGATAAAATTCTGTATTCAAACTCGTCATTAAATAGAATGGCCTAAGCCAACATAGTGAATAAAACAGCATGATAAACACAGCTTCACAGGCTTAGCCTTGGAATCCAAATGATCTAGATTGAAAGCAGTTCTAACACTTTCTAGCTTGGTGAATCGAATTCCTAAATAAATAAATAAGTAACAATTACTTAGCAAGAATTTCACAATTTCTAAAATTATATGTTTAACTCATTGGTTTGGGGATGACTAAATAAAATGAGTGTAAATTACAGGGTACAAAATAATTATGCTGACCTACAAAAGATAGATGGCGTTTTATAATTATTAGTAGTGGTCAGATGAAAATGACAAGATAAATGCAGATATCACATAGAATACGAAATAGGAAGATCACTAATTCTTCCCCGTCATGAAAGAATGTGAAATTCTATAGATTGCTGTTATCTCGAGTTTTCTGCATGTCAGGTAAGTAGTAAATGTTATTCCCCACCTGCTGGCCATTTCCCTTTCTGCAACCACCAATTTTCTGGAAAACAAACAGTCCTGGAGTCATTCAAAGGAGATGTCATGCTGGATTTGTTCTTTTTTGATGTGAATACTATTTCTCATCACACCCTTGAAGTTGCAGGAAATACGACAGTATAGGGGACATTAAACTATATATAAGGAAAAATAAGCAAGAGTCTGAGCTGGTTTAGAGTGCAGCAGTCCTACTCAGAATGGGAGCTAGAGAATGAAGAGGGAGCAGCAGGAGGGCGAGGAAAGTAAATTTTGCTTTTGTTACTGAAATCACTGTTTAGAATTGGAACCAGACTTTTTTCTGGACACCAGTAAAGTAATAAGGAAACTCAAGGACCAGGATAGGAGTTTAGTATCTCCTTCCTTTTTTGAATGAAAAGTAGCCTATTGATGTGCTTTGATTTTTGGTGTTATTGAGGTTTCCTCTAAATGATGTTACTGATATTTATGAAAATAAATGTTTAATTTTTAAAATAATAATGTCCATAACAAAAGTATAGATAATGCTTAGAAGTATGAGAAAACTGAAACAAGCTAGAACTAAAGTCATTCTAATCATTTCCTGATAATACCCCTCCAGTGGAGATTCATACAATGTTACAGTTTGTTACTGACAATAGCTGGAGTTTGACAATATTCTATGAGTTTTAAAACTTCCAGATTATAGACAAAACTTTCCAAAATTGAAGACAGTGAAAGGCATAAACCTATTTTTATTTTTTAAAAGATTTTAATTTCTTTGTTTGTCAGAGAGAGAGAGCGCGAGCGAGCGCACAAGCTGGGGGAGCTGCAGACAGAGGGAGAAGCAGGCTTCCCACTAAGCAGAGAGCTCAGTGTGGGACTCGATCCCAGAATCCTGGGATCATAACCTGAGTCAAAGGCAGATGCTTAACTGACTGAGTCCCTCAGGCATCCCATGAAGCTTTTCTTAAAAATAAATATGTTAACAAGTGTGTTTTATTTTTGTCACTTTAAAATGAAAAATGTATCTGTATGACATTAGAAAGTTGTGTTATGTGTGTGAACGAGCTCCTTTAGTTTGACAAAATATTTTGGCATAGTAGAGAGTTCCCAGCTATCCATGTAGGACTTTCCTCCATGGAACAGAAGTTAGTTACTTTGGCTAACAGTCAGAACTAATATGGGTGGTTGAAACTATATGAGAAAAAAAGATGGAAAAATATCACAGTATCTGTGTTTAATTTTTTTAAAAAAGATAGATTTTTCCTAAATTAGAGGTGCTCAAACATGTTAAATCTCTGGACCTCATTACACTCTTAAAAACTGTCTCCTGTGGTGGTGGCTAAAGGGAGATTTCCAAACACTTCTGACACCAAAAACCTCATTACCAATTCCTGTCTAAAGCATCATTACTACTGCTGATGATAAAAATTCACAACAGACATGGAGATGCTGGAAACCACATACATCTGTAGAAAATGTCAACATGACCTCTATTTGCTAAAGAAACTATTGGAATGATTGTTTATGATATTTTATGCACTTACTGTACCTTGTAACAAAAAGGGAAAATACTCTTCCATTTGCATATTTTGTAATCTATCAGTAAGAAGTATGAGTGTTGATCCAGAGAATTTTCTAAGTTATTTGCATTTATGCATGTATATATTTGTTTTAAGAACATCAACAAATACACATTATGTGTCATGCATGCTTCTAAGTACTTTATAAGTAACAACTCATTTAATAACCGTACTGTTCTCAGACATGTCCTTCGATTCCCTCAGTTGGCTCTTTGATCTAACTTCAAGACTGTATCCTTTCCTGAATATCCAGTTTGGTCTCTGCTGGGGTTTTTTGTTAGTTTGTTTGTTTTTAAAGATTTTATTCATTTATTTGACAGAGAGAGAGATCACAAGTAGACAGAGAGGCAGGCAGAGAGAGAGAGAAAGAGAGAGAAGCAGGTTCCCTGCTGAGCAGAGAACCCGATGTGGGATTCGATCCCAGGACCCTGATCATGACCTGAGCGGAAGGCAGTGGCTTAATCCACTGAGCCACCCAGGCGCCCTCTGCTGGGTTTTTAAGCATCTAAAAAACCAGTGGGGTTTGTTGTATGAACAGAACTGTGCATAAATAGTTATGGAACACCCAGGACCTAAAACATGCAAAAACACAAATTATTTTCAATTAAGAAATTGATATCAGGGCACCTGGGTGGCTCAGTCATTAAATGCCTACTTCCCGCTCAGGTCATGATCCCAGAGTCCTGGGATTGAGTCCCACATTGGGTTCCCTCCTCAGCAGGGGCCTGCTTCTCCCTCTCCTCCCTGCTCGTGCTCTCTTTCAATATCTCTTTCTCTGCAATGTATAAATATAATCCTAAAAAATAAAAAAGCTCTTTTCTTGTCATTACCTATCTCTGGTAGGCCTGCCAGAAATAAAGAACATGAGAGAGGAGATTGTATCTTTTGGTTTAGTTCTATAGCTACAGCTCCTAGAATCACGCCTAAACCACAGAAGATTTTAAATAATAACTACTGTTTAATGAATGAATGTGTGAATATGGAAACAGAATCAGGTGATAAGCAGATATCTAAAAATTGAATGACACTTAAAAACCAGAGGAAGTCTGAAGCAACACAACTGTCTCGGTACCATGGAAATTATGACATCAGTGGAATAAGCTAATGTGAGCAAGGCACACAGAGAAGCTGGAAAAATAACATATAGCTAAATGAAATGAAAATACAAAGGTTAAAAAAATTTTTTTAAATGTTTAGAATCCAAAACCAGTGTCAAAAAGTAGCTTCAAGTGTCTGATTCTGGTTTTTTCGTTAGATCTATAAACTTGAATGGGTTATAGAACCCCTTTGTTATTTCTTTTCATGAGCTGAAAAGGTAAAATGCAAGGCAATAGTTTATTAGAAATATATTGTAACAATAGTTTAATGTAGCAACATAAAGATACTTGTAAATACTTTTAACATCTAATAAGTAATCAACATTAAGATATATACATATATAATGTATATGTAATATATGTAATATAATGGACATGGGTTATTAATTACATTCATTTTGGAGATTAAATTTGTTCAAAAAGGATGTCTGGATTCGGATATGGCTCCAGACATCCTTTCTGGCTCTTTCAGTCAGACTATCAGCAGCTCGGTGCATACTATGTGTATAAAAGTTGTACTTATTGTGCATAATATTTCCAACCACAGACTTATTGCTGCTTGATGTAACATTTCATGTCTACACTTGCCTTGACATAACTGTACAATCCCAGGCATGGTGAATGGGTATCAGGCAGAGGAAATAGCATGTCTGCTATTTCATAGCTACTATAAAAGATACTGGTAATCTAAGTAGTTTACCTGGTCATGGAACAGAAGATAAAGCTTAAGGAGGAGACAAGGAGACCAAAAGTGAGGTACACAAGCCTGGATGTGGAGATTGTTATCACTTTAATGATATTATCTGTGTCGGGCGCCTGGGTGGCTCAGTGGGTTAAGCCGCTGCCTTCGGCTCAGGTCATGATCTCAGGGTCCTGGGATCGAGTCCCGTATCGGGCTCTCTGCTCAGCAGGGAGCCTGCTTCCCTCTCTCTCTCTGCCTGCCTCTCCGACTACTTGTGGTTTCTCTCTGTCAAATAAATAAATAAAATCTTTAAAAAAAAATGATATTATCTGTGTCATTATCCTTTGGGCAAACGTGACCACAGGAAATGACACTAAATTCAGAATTATGACAGCATTTACCCACCAAGAGAGGAGGAAGTTAGAGGAAAGAGCCAAACACAAAGAAAAATAACATGAAGATCATAAATCATTGATTAGACTGTAAATTCTGGAGTTATATTTTGGATGAAGTCTTTTTTTACCTGGAATTTTCTTCTGATAGAATGCTTACTGGTAACATATTTTATAGACGGAAATGGTGAATAAGTAATGACACAAAAAACTAACACTGCTATAGAGAAATAATATGGTTAAATAATATAACAAAAAAGTAACTGGGGTGGTTTTTTTTTTTAAGTTTGTGAAAAGAATTGTTTGTCTCTGAGCTCCTCTTGATTGTTATCATAGCAAAACAGTGATTGGAACAGAAAGTTTTCAAAACAGTTTTCAAAACAAATTTACATGAGTGGAAAAGAAAGTCAGCATATGGCAAAAATCATTCCAGGAATACAAGTGAATCAGTCACGATTTGCTGGGTGTTTTAAGAGAAGCAACCCATTCGTAACAATCCATAGCAAGACACCATATTTAAGTGTCAGTTTTATCAAGAACATGTTCTAAAGGTAAGAGTTTATTGTATAAATAGTAATAAAATCTTTTGAAAATAAGAAAATGTTATCTAATCTAAGTTAATAAGCAACATCACTGTTACAGTGTACCAACAATACCAATATAGCCAAAAAATAAGAGAGATGGAGAGACATAGAGAGAGAAAGAGACAGAGAGAGAGAGAGAGAAATCAAGCAAACTAAATCAGAGGTTGTGGGGCACCTGGGTGGCTCAGTGAGTTAACCCTGTGCCTTCGGCTCAGGTCGTGATCTCAGAGTCCTGGAATTGAGCCCCACATCTGTTGAGCAGAGAGCCTTCTTCCCCCTCTCTCTCTGCCTTCTGCTTTGCCTACTTGTGATCTCTCTCTCTCTCTCTCCCCGTGTGTGTGTCAAATAAATAAATAAATAAAAATCTTTAAATCAGAGGTTCTTTTATACAGTGGTTTCTCACAATTTCTTTAAAAGAGATAGAATTGAAAATTAAGTGATGTGCAAGATACGAATATAATCCCTAATTCTGTATCCAAAATCCCTGGAAAGAAATATCTTTTGATATTCACAACTTTGTCTTTCAAAATATAGTTTGTGCATATTCGTAAATTAACAATACTAGTGGAATCTGGTGGTGGTTCACCCTCTAAATAAGCACAGCAATATTTCTTTAGCAAAACACAGAAAGCCAAAAGCATAATCAACTGAGTTCAGGTTTTAGAGCCAAACTAATAAAAATATTTTGTCTTACAGATACTTGGTTTTTAGCGTTGTAGATAAGTAAGTGGGAACTTATATTTCCCAAATCAGTGTATGCATTAAAGTATACTCAATTCTTTCTTAAAAACCTTTTTACCAAAATCCTTTCCCTTCTTACCAAACCCTTTCATATGCGGTTTCATACTGATAATTTATCTGAGAGATCCTATCCACGTATTACAATAAGGAGATTGACATAGAGTAGAGAAGTTACATTTACTCTCTTTACAGAACATTATGCTAACAAATCATATTTTTATTTGGATATGAGAAGCATCTGTCCCCAAATATTGTGACCTATGCCGTGGTCCATCTGGTTTCTTCCACCGTGTCAGTCATTTTCCTCTCTGTTCTCCATGGCCTTTCCCTGCTCTGCCCATAACTCCGCGTGCTGATTCCTGCAAAATGCATTTCACAGTTTCCATGGCCAACCCGCTTTCAGTTAGGTTCAGTCCATGGGAGCAACTGGCTTGATATTTGGAAGGTGGGAAGAGAGGAGAAGCATGGTGTTTTTCCTTTCCTCTCTGCACTTCGGGCTTTATCTCCTGCGGTGGCTGCACTTTCAATGGGATCCTTCTACACAATTGCCTCTCTTCCCAGCTCCCACCAGGAACCATCCACAGTCATTCCAGACCCCACTGTGTGATTCCAGGGACCCCTCTGCCTCCCTCTGTCTTTCCAACTCTAGGAACGACTTTCTGTTTTGATCATCTCTGTGCTGCCTTCTTTCTCTTGTTACTTTCGGGCTCTCCAACTGCTTTATAAATATTTTCCTGTATTAAATTCCCTCCTTTGAATGATCTGGCATGGGCTCTGTTTACCTCCTGGACCCTCACCGGTACGTTACCCTACTTTAAATAAGATCCAAACCGTTTGCCACACATTCACTTCCCTGACTAGTCCTCTGATTTCCTTTCCTATCTCGTTGACTGCTCCAGTCCCAGGGCCTTCTTGTTCTTCCCAAACAAAGCGCACCATTTTACATCTCAACGTGTTCGTATTCTTTGTATGGTTCTGGCCCAACTGTTTCAGAGCCTTGACCCTTCACCTCGTTTGGACCGACTCAAAAGTCACCCCTTTAAGATGTGGAGCTCTCTGAATTTGTGCCTGTATCTTTCCATATGATCTATAATATTTCCTGCAACTGATAAAGAGGCCAAAATTTCTTCATAAGACCAACAGCTGAAATTCAAAATAAAGTGACTCACTACTTTAAATGTATTCTTATATCTAAGTGTTATGTGAATTGTATTTTTATTGAATGTATCTCTCTAGGCACTTTATCTTATAGACAGTTCTATGACTGTAATACTGACGAATGTTGGATCAGAAAGTTAGAATTCAATAAATAGGATAAACAAAACAGGGATGCATACCCATTTTCAAATAGACAAGAATACCAGATAACCAAGGAAGATTGGAACCAAAAGAGATTTTAGATTATTGATATTTTTAATAGAATTTAGATAAAAAGGAGTGCATTTTTGGGCTATTCCGTGTTACTCGGGCCTCCAAAATCCTGTTCATAAAAGCAAAATGATGAAAATAACTCAGATATGGCCTGAGGTTTCTCTCAATTTCCTTTGAATTTGATACGCAGTTCTATTCTTTACCTGCTTCCCCAGTGTCTCCATTAATGTAAGTAATTTTCAGACAGTTGCATCCTTCAATTATTGTCAACCGAAAGAACATGACAGTTCAGCAATTCAGATCTCCAGTTAAGTACAATAACAAAATTATGGAATATCATGCAAATTTAAAATTTATTTCCTTCTTACAGCTTCAGCTGAACTCGGACAAGAAAAACAGAGCAGACTAAGGGATGGGCTTGGTTTCTCTCTTTGTCCCACTGCAGTGTCAGGGAGTTCCTGGAGAAGTCCCCAGGAAACTCTGTACATGCCGCTCCTATAACATGGGCCATTAATCCCCACCAGTTTGTGGTCTAGTTCTGATTCTTCCCTGAAACTGGAGACACCCTATGTCCCATGAAAGACTAAACATCCAAAAGAGCTTTCTAGGGCCCACAGCACATTGCAACAGGGCTGAATGTGTTCCTTGCCTCATGCTGCTCTCATGCCTGTCAGCATTTAAGACTCATGGCTGAATCACTCCAATTTCTGCTTCCATAATGACATTGCCTTCCTTCTGTACTCAAATCTCCCTCTGCTTCCCTCTTCTACAAATACTTGTGATTATATTTCATGCTCACCTGGAAAATCCAACATACTCCATCTCAAGATGTTTACCTTAATCTCTTCTGCAAAATCTTTTTGCCACAGAAGGTAATATTGTCGGATTCCAGTGATTGTGATGTGTGAATATCGGGGGTCATTATTCAGACTACCACAGAACCCCAGATGCCCCCAGGTTGTGTTCTTCCTCCACCTGGGCCCTTTTTAGCCCACAAGAAACACTCAGACAGCTTATCCCAGTATTGCAGATATGCCATTGTGCTCCCAGGAGAATTTTCTCTACTCTGTCCCATAGGCTACTTCGATGGGCATGAGGCTAGTATCTTTTCCTCAAAATGTCACCCCCACATCCATTCTCCAAGATTCTTTGTTGCAGTCTACGCTCCTGGAAGCTGAACTTTTAACAATTGCATCCCTTAGGCATCCTTGCCCTCTGGGTTCTGGTCAGTTTCAGCCACTGGGAGACATGGACAGGAAATCAGAAGGTAGGAGGAGAAAGTAGGCAAATTATTTAATTCTTCTGTTTCCCCTGGATGACTCAGGTCTTGGCAATGGCTAAACTATGTCCTTGTGAACCCCCAGCATCCTTCTGACACTCCACAGTGGAGAAATACATGATCCTTACCCTGAAGCCCTGCACAACATTGCCTGGGATATACATTACTAAAAAAGCAAAGTATTCTACTTATTAAGGAATAAAAACTGAATCCTGATAAAGTGTTGTTTAAAGTCGTGATAAAGTCCTGATAAAGTAGTAGTTTCTAGAACATTGGCTCCTAAAAAATACTTGTCATATAAGTACTAAATAAATAAACAACTTGTATTCTGCTATGGCATATGTGGCCGTTTCTCAGAAAGATGCGACACTTTCTTTAGCATTTAACCCAGCAGTTATTTTTAGTATAATCATCATGCATCTGTCAGTACGCTCTAAGGAGTAAAGCTGCCACTGACAGAGCTACTCACTGTCCATTCCTCTGCACAGAATATTTCCAACCACAGTGCTGTTAGTATTTGAAAGTGTGTTTAGCACCTAAACCACTGTTCATGTTTTTGTCATGACTCTTGGGGATCACAAGAGAGGCTATGAAAAAGGAGATTGAAATTTCTGGTGAAAAATAAGATTCTCCTGTAGAGGATATGGGAAGTAAAACCTGCATGAAACCTGTGTAAAGGGCCAAGAAGCAGGAGAGTTCTCTTTAAAGAAGAAAAGGATGTCAAGACTGGGATTTACAAGCTTGGGTTTGGGGATCACTGGGACAGTCACATTGGCGTCCTTTTCAGTTGGACACGCATCATCACAATGGACAACATTAGCTCCGGCATCATGACTGGATTTTACTTTGAAAGAGGAAGGAGGGAGGAATGAAGAGAAACCTAACAGCGTGAAATAACATGAGGCTAGAGAAGTCTTTGATATAATGAGACTGAGATAGAACATGAGGATGAAAATATCTCTGAGGCAAGTCCTACATCAACTATGGAAATGTTACTGTCGTGTTCCCAGTATGTCTTTCTTAGAAATTTCTTCTCAATGGGACCTGTATAAGGAACATATTTTTGTAAACAGAAATAGTGAGCAAGTAAATGCCTATAAGAACTCCTGTCATACTGTCTATTTATATAAAACACTCGTTCATAATCTCAAACTTTCTACAAAAATAAATCGACGGATGAGAAAGGTTTGGGAAAACACATTCATATTAGAGAAATAGGAAGATAGGCCACAATAAAAATATATTCTGAAATAATAAGTAGGTAAAATAATCATGGTTTGCTGAATATACTGAAAGAAACACTTCCTTCTTAACAATTAGCAACAAAAACTCTATATTTAAGTGGCAGTTTTAGGAAGAATATAATTTAAAACTAAGGACTTACTTTGCAAATAGTGCTAATGGCTTATAAATCCATAGTTATTGTGAAACATGGCCTGTATGGAATGCACAAGGGAAGCAAC
The DNA here is from genome assembly GCF_030435805.1 of Mustela lutreola. Lineage (NCBI taxonomy): Eukaryota > Metazoa > Chordata > Mammalia > Carnivora > Mustelidae > Mustela > Mustela lutreola. Next base: position 97,423,904 of record NC_081297.1, read on the forward strand.
AGTGTCAGAAAATAAAGAGGAATTGGAACATCCTTCTTTCAGGGATTGTTCTTAAATACATACTGGGTGGACCAAGAGGAGGTGAAAGAGGTAGACTCAGATATTTCTTTTTTGGATTTTTGAGGAGGCCATACCAAAGCTTAACAATACCAGAAACCTGTGGATAGTAGAAGATCCATCAAATACTTTATTTTTCTTAAAGATTTTATTTATTTATTTGACAGACAGAGATCACAAGTAGGCAGACAGGCAGGCAGAGAGAGACAGAGAAGCAGGCTCCCCGCTGAGCTGAGAGCCCGATGTGGGACAGGATCCCAGGACCCTTAGACCATGACCTGAGCCGAAGGCAGAGCTCAACCCACTGAGCCACCCAGGCGCCCCTCAAATACTTTAAATAGTGGTCATTTTAATGATTTTGCAATAAAATGTGCGCCATTGTCAGACTAGCAAATGGTCTGGAAAGCTGAAAATCTAACACAGATTATTTTCAAATTTTTGGCTAATCAGACTAGAATAGTAGCAATTTTGTCTAGAAGCATGCTGACATCAATGAGTTATTACTGATGAGTCCAAGGGAGGAAAATACCTGATGACATAGTTAATCTGCCAGTAGTGGGTGGGGCAATGCCCTATGTGTTGTAGTCTCCACCAGAAAACAATAAGATCACCTTAGCCAGGGGTTACAAGTCTGGCACACAGTGGTATCTCTGAATCAGAAATGGAGTCCCACACTTTGGGCTAGTCTATGATGGCCCTATGTTGTGTCCAGTATGAGGTTGGATCCAGGCAGCAATGGTAGCAATCAGATGGCATGGATTCAATCAACAGCTTGATTCTGGTCATTCTTTTCAAAAAATACAAGCATCAATATGAGAGACACAGGCAGTTAAACGAGTAGCTGTAGATTCTTTCTACAGTTTACAGGCCAGAGGTGGAGTGTCTTAAGGGCCCTTTGAGGTTAGGTTTCCAAATCTAAGCCACACACATAGACCACTGGTAACAGTCTGTCCATGAGTCAATCAAAACATAGTAAGATTCACCCAAAGGAATAAAGGAATAGAGGAGTTTCTAGAACAATGACAGCGGCTTTGAGTTCAGCCAACTGAGTGTCATGACCAGGTCAGCTTTCATTCTCCATAGCCAGCACTGTGAAAACGTAAGCATGCCAGTATCAGATTTCAAATAACCAAGGCATCAGTGAGTCAGCCCTAATATTTGAGGGACCTCAAAGAGATCCACTGAGTTCATCACTTTTCCTCAGATGATGAGCCTGAGAATAGAGTTTCCACCAAAGGGACAGGCATAACTTTTCCAGTTACAGAGAAGACAATGCTGGAATCAGGCTATATGTGTTTTTGAATATAAAATTTCCCTTTGAGAAGGAAGGATTTTGTGTCTGCCTCACACTGCTAATATTGAGTCCGAACTGAATCACCCCAAAATGGGACTGACAAGCCAAAAAGAATCACAAGGGGCCATGGATAAAATGTTCCATTTTCCAAGAAAAATTTATTTAAAGCAAATTAATAGCTTATAGTCCTTTTCAAAAAGACTGTAAAAGGTAGCCATGTTAGGGAGACAACTAATCTAAAATCACAAAGGACACCTTCAGGTGGAGGCTTCCTTTGCTAAAATCAAAGTTGTAGAAATCAGCAAAATCATCAGTTGTAGAAAGTTGTGCTTCTAAGGTATCACTAAAATCATGAGGCCATGAAGTTAGCAAGCTAGAGCTGGCTGGACTGCTCCCAATAAGCCCTTAAAGTATGTTGATTTGCAGGTTAACCCACTGGGTTGGAGAAAAATCAGTAAGATGGCTTTTCTCCAACCCAGTAAGATGTCAGACCTCTTGGATGTGGAAGTAGAGAGAAGGAGACAGCAGTGTTCTTTGACTTCTGGAGAAATTAAGTATTGTGACCCAATCCATGTTGCCCCAAGAAACTTAGGTTGGAGAGCCAAATTTTAAATTTGGTGGGGATTTATCAGCATCTCTTTCAGTTCCCCATTGTTGGCAGAGATGTGATAATATTGCAGCCAGGTCTGGTGAGGCCAAGGCTTCCAACTTTCCAACCAAGAGAGCATCATCTATATGTTGAAAACTTTGGATATTGGTGGGTAAAGACATTCCCTATAAATCCTGATTTATACCCCATCCTCATACACACACACATATATACTCGTGGCAAATGCCAGGGAATTCGTCCCTCTCGAACAGCTCTACATTGGTCTCTTCTGATCAAGAGAATCCATCTGGCACCGATGGAATGGATAAGCACAAGCACAGAATACATCCATTCCCACTACACATTCATACATAGAAGCAACAAGAGCAGAACACTGAACTGGCCCTGAAGTCCCCAGCTATAAGATCCTGTTAACATTGCTTTCCCACTGTGAACCCTACCAATTCCATCAGCTGAAACTAGCCTGTACCCTTTCTTCCAAAGATTTGGTGTCATGATGACAGGGGTGACTACCAAACAGAGCCTTATTACATACGATTTAATAGGCAATAATTTATAAGCAAAAAGAATATTCTATTTGGTTTCTGTGTTTGAGAATCCCATAAAACTTTTTGTTTGTGGGGAGGGAAGGATATCTGTTAATGTCTATCAAATCAAAGCTACTGATTTTATTCTTTAAAATTTTTAAAGATTTATTTATTTATTTGGGAGACACAGTGTGAGTAGGGAGAGGAACAGAGGAAAAGAGAGAGAGTCTCAAGCAGACTCCTCACTGAGCACAAAGCCTGACCCAGGGATCGATCTTATGACCCTGAGATCACGACCTGAGATGAAATCAGGAGTCAGAGGCTTAACAACTGAGTCCCCCAGGCATCCCTCAAGCCACTGGTTTTAAATGGACTTTGATTGAATTTTTGAATATTCAAATTTTTTTATACATGGAGGAATCTGTAATGAGTCGGTGTTTGCTGTGGTTATGCATAGATATGTGAGTTTTTGTATTACTTTATCCACATATTTTTTATAGAGATTTATTTATTTATTTTGAGAGAGGGAGAAAACATAGTGGGAGGGGCAGAGGGATAAGGTGAGAGAATCTCCGGCAGACTCCACACACTGGGCACAGAACCCAACACTAGGTTGGATCTCACGACCCTGAGATCACGACCTGAGCCGAAACCAAGGGTCTGATGTTTAGTCAGATGTTTAACTGACTGTGCCACTCAGAATCACCTACTTACACATTTTTTACATTTCATTTGCCTTTGGATTTTTTTTGCTACTCAATAAAACTTCATTTTTCTATTTAGCTTTCTGACTCTGTACTTGTGCCATCAAACACATTGACAATGCCCCTCAGAGGGCATGGAATTTTCCCATCAACAGTGCAAGAGGGTTCCCCTTTCTCCACATACTCATGAACACTCATTGTTTTGTGTGTGTGGGGTGGGGTTTTTTTTTTTTTTTTAGACAGATGTGAGATGATATCTCATTGTTGTTTCTCTGATGATGAGTGATGTTGAGCATCTTTTCATGTGTCTGTTGTCCATCTGTACATGTTCCTTGGAGAAATGTCTGTTCATATCTTCACTTCATTTTTTTAATTGGATTACTTGCTTTTTGAATGTTGAATTTTACAAATTCTTTGTATGTTTTGGATACTAACCCTTTATCAGATATGTCATTCATAAATATCTTCTCCCGTTCGGTAGGTTGTCTTTTAGTTTTGTTGATGGTTTCCTTTCCTGTGCAAAAGATTTTTATTTTGCTGGAGTCCTGATAATCTATTTGTGCTTTTATTTCCCTTGTCTCAGGAAATATACTTAAAAAGATGTTGCTAAAGCCAATGTCAGAGAAATGAGTGCCAGTGCTCTCTTCCAAGATTTTACGGTTTCAGGTTTCACATTTAGGTTCTTAATCCATTTTGAAATTATTTTTGTATATGGTGTAAGAAAGTGGTCCAGTTTCATTCTTTCCACATCGTTGTCCAGTTTTCTCAGCACCATTAGCTGAAGACTTGGTCCCATTGCATAGTCTTGCCTCCTTTCTTGAAGATTAGCTAACCATATAACTATGGGTTTATTCCTGAGCTTTCTTTTCTGCCTGTTGACCCATGTGTCTATTTTTGGGCCAGCACAATACCGCTTTCATTACTACAGCTGTGTAATACAACTTGAAGTCTGGAATTGTGATACCTCCAGCTTTTATCTTCGTTTTCAAGATTGCTTTGGTTATTCAGGGTCTTTGGTGGTTCCATACAAATTTTAGGATTGTTCATTCTAGCTTTGTCAAAAATGCTGCTGATTGGGATTGCACTAAATCTGTATATTTCTTTCGGTAGTACAGATATTTTAACAATATTTTTCTTCCAGTTATGACCATGGAATGTCTTTCCATTTGTTGGTATCATGTTCAATTTCTTTCATCAGTGTTTTATAGTTCTCAGAGTACAGGTCTTCCACCTCTTTGGTTAGGTTCATTTGTAGGTATTTTATTATTTCTGTTGCAATTGCAAATGGGATTTTTAAGTTAATTTTACTTTCTCCTGCTTCATTGTTAGTGTATGGAAATACAACAGAGTTTTGTGCATTGGTTTTGTATCCTGCATTTTGTGCATTGATTTTTGTATCCTGGATTTATTTATCAGTTCTAGTAGATTTTTGGGAAGTCTTTAGGGATCTCTCTATATAGTACATCATCTGCAGATAGTGAAAGCTTTACTTCTCCCTCACCAACATGGTGCCTTTTGTTTCTTTTTGTTGTCTCATTGCTGTGTCTAGGACTTCCAGTACTATGTTGAATTAAAGGGGTGAAGTAAGCATCCTTGTCTCCTTCCTGACATTAGGGGAAATGCTCTGTTTTGTTTTGTTTTTGTTTTTGTTTTCCCATTGAGTATGGTGTTCACTGTGGGTTTTTCATAAAAGGCCTTATTATGTTGAGGTATGTTTCCTCTAGACCTACTTCATTGATTTTTTTTTTTTTATCATGAATGGATGTTGTTCTTTGTTAAATGCTTTCTCTGCATCTATTGAAATGATCATATGATTTTTATTCTTTACCTAATTGATGTGATGTATCACATTGATTGATTTTCAAATATTAAACCACACTTGAATTCCAGAAATAAATCCTACTTGATCGTGACAAATGTTTTAATGTATTGCTCGATCCTTTTTGCTAATATTTTGTTGAGGATTTTTGCATCTATGTTCATCAGAGATATTGTCCTGTAGTCCTCTTATGGTGTCCTGCTCTAGTTTTGGTATCAGGATAATATTGACTTCATAGAATGAATTTGGGAGTTTTCCTTCCTCTTCTATTTTTTGAAAGTGTTTGAGAAGAATAGGTGTTAGCTTTTCTTAAATGTATGGTAGAATTTACCTGTGAAGCTATCTGGGTCTGGACTTTAGTTTTTTGGGAGATTTTCCATTACTGATTCAATTTCATTGCTAGTAATCAGTCTGTTCAAAATTATTTCTTCCTGCTTCAGTTTTAGTAGGTTATATGTTTCTAGGAATTGATCCATTTCTTTTAGGTTTCCAGTTTGTTGCCATATAATTTTTCATAAAATTCTCTTATAATCCTTTGTATTTCTGTTGTATCTATGCTTATTACCCTTCTTTCAATTCTGATTTTATTTATATGAGTCCTCTTGCTCTCTCTTTTTCTTTTTTAATGAATCTGGCTAGAGGTTTACCAATTTTGTTGATTTTTCCAAAGAACCACTCCTGGTTTCAATGAGCTGTTCTATTGTTTTTGTTTCTACATCATTTATTTCTACTCTAATCTTTATTATTCCCTTACTTATGCTGGACTTGGGTTTTATTTATCCATCTTTTTCTAGCTCCTTTAAGCTTGTATTGCTATAAATTTCCCTCTGGACCTGCTTCAGCTGCATCCCAGATTTTAGGCCATTGTGTTTTCATTTTCATTTGTCTCCTTGTATTTTTCTATCTTTCCTTTGATGTTTTTGGTTGACCCATTTATTGTTTAATAGCATGTTATTTAACATTTATCTATTGGTGCTTTTTCCAATTTTTTTTTCTTGTGGTTGAATTCTAGTTTCATTGCATCGTGGTCAGAAAAGATGTGTGGTGTAATCCCATCTTTCTAAATTTGTTGACACTTGTTTTGTGACCTAATATATGATTTATTCTGGAAAACATTCCATGTGCACTTGAAAAGAATGTGTATTCTGCTGGTTTAGTGTAGAATATCTGAATATATCTATTAAATCCATATCTTCCAGGGTGTCATTCAAAGCCACTGTTTCCTTAATGATTTTTCTGTTTGGATGATCTGTCCCTTGATATAAGTGGGGTGTTAAAGTCCCCCATTACTGTATTATAGTTGATTAGTTCTTTTTTTTAATTTAATTTTTTTTCAGTGCTCCATGCAATACCTGCCCTCCTTAATACCCACCACCAGGCTCACCAACCCCTCACGGCCCTCCCCTCCAAAAGCCTCAGTTTATTTCTCAGAGTCCACAGTCTCTCATGATTAGTTCTTTTATATTTGTTATTAACAGTTTTATGTTTATGGATGCTCCTATGTTAGAGGCATAAACATTTACAACTGTTATGTCTTTTTGTTGGATTGCCCCTTGATGATTATATAGTATCCTTCTTTGTCTCTTGTTGCAGTCTTTGTTTTAAAGTCTAGTTGCTCTGGTATAATTACTGTTACCTCAGCTTTCTTTACACATCCATTTGCGTGATAAATATTTTTCCAGCCCCTTACTTTCAATCTGCATGTCTTTAGGTCTGAAATGAGTCTCTTGTAGGCAGCATATAGATAGTTGTTGTTGTTTTTTTAATCCATTCCATCACTCTATGTCTTTTGATTAAAACGTTTATTTTATTTACATTCAAAGTAATTATCGATAACTATGTATTTATTGCCATTTTGTTACTTGTTTTTGTGGTTGTCTTTATAGAACTTCTCTGTTCCTTTCTTGCAAAGCTTCTTAGCTTTCTTTAGTGATATATTTGGATTCCTTTCTCTTTATTTTTTGCATATCTATTACTGGTTTTGGATTTGTCATTATTGTTAAGTTTGTATATAACATCTTGTGCACATAGCAGTCTATATTAAGTTGAAATTCACTTGAGTTGAACGCTTTCTTTTCTTTTCTTTTTCTTTTTTTTTTTTGCTTCTGTTGCTTCTACTTTGTTGCCATGTCCAAACAATCTTTGCCAAGTCCCATGTAAAGATATTTTCTTCTGTTTACTTCTAGGAGTTTTATGGTTTCAGGTCTTACATTTAAATCTTTAATCAATTTCAAGTTAATTTTGTGAGTAGTTAAGAGAGAGGTGGATTTTCCATCCATTTGCATGTGAATATCCAATTTTCCAAACACTATTTATTGAAGAGACTGGCATTTCTCCATTGAGTATTCTTGGCTTCCTTATCAAATATTAGTTGGCCATATATGCAAGGGTGTATTTCTTGGTCCTCAGTTGTGTTCCTTTGGTCTATGTGTCTGTTTTCATGCCAGTACCATACTGTTTCAATTCAGTTTTCTAATATAGTTTCAAATCAGGAAGTATGGCTTTGGGTAGTATGAACATTTTAACAATATTAAATTTTCAGTCCATGAACATGAGATATCCTTCTATTTATTTATATCTTTTTCAACTTCTTTCATCAATGTTTCGTGGCTTTCACCACCTTGGGTAAATTTATTCCTAAGTATATTTTCGTTTTTGATGCTACTACTATAAATGGGATTGTTTTCTTTATTTCTTTTTCAGATTATTTGTTGTTAGTGTACAGGAACGTTGCAATTTTTAGATGTTAATTTTGTATCCTACAACTTTATTGAGTTCACTGATTAGATCTAACAGATTTTGGGTGGAGTTTTTAGGATTTTGTATATATAAAATCCTGTCATCTGCAAATAAAGATAATTTTACTTCTTCCTTTCCAATTCTGATGTCTTTTATATTTTTTTCTTGTGTGACTACTATGACAAGGACTTTCAGTACTCTGTTGAATAAAAGTGATGAGAGTGGGTACCTTGTCTTATTCCGAATCTTAAAGGAAAAGTTTTCAACCCTCCACTGTTAAGTACAATGATAGCTGTGTTCCTATTATATATAGCCTTATTATATTGGCATACATTCTTTCATTACCTAACTTTTTAAAGAGTTTTTAATCATGAACAGAGATTTATTTCACCAAATGTTTTTTCTGCATCTACTGATATGATCATATGGGGGTTTTTTTCTTTCATTTTATTAATGTGATGTGTCACAATGTGGTCAGAGTGTAACCATTACTCTTACCTTTTAATGCAGTCCTTCTTGGTCTTTGTAGTACAAAAAGGTACTTTACCCTCACTGTTGTGTTCTAAGATTTTTCCTATGGTGTCTTGCCTAGTTGATGGTTGGTCTTCTTTAAAGGGATGGAAGTCAGAAATGACTTTTATTATCCTGATGACACCACTCCCCCAGTATTTTAAAAGAATCCAAAATTAGTAATGTTTCTTTGTCACCTAACAGAAGAAAATGTAAATATTCTCTAGAACAACTCACTTCATCCAGACTTATTAAGTTCCCATAAATAAATTAGTAAGGCAGATAAGAAGCTCAGAGCCAAAACAAACAACTTAAAAATTAAGCACAAAAGTAAACAAGTCACTTTGGAAAGAAGTAGTAGGAACAGAATGACAGCTGAAGATTCTAAATCATTACTGCAATTATCAAACACATTGTATAAATTTATATATATATATTTTAAATTTTAACTGTATTTACTATGTTTTAAAAATATAGTGCAAAATTATAAATGTGATTAGAGAACAAGAAACTTTAAAAATAATCAAATAGATTTGAAAAGGTACTAAACAGAATTTTTAAAAAATAAGATAAAATAAGATGATAGGTTTATCATCTACCTTGGCACAGATAAAGAAAAAATGAATGAATTGGAAGACATTTATGAATGTCTTCCTGTTCAAAACATAGCATGTAGACGCAAAAAAAAAAAAAAAAAAAAAAAAAAAAAAAAAAAAGATAAATATGAAGCAACTTCTGTAGATGCCTAAAGGTAACATTTCAGAGTGAAAAGCAAAAGGATAAGATGAAATTAATAGTGAAGACTGTTTCAATCCACTGATAACACACCAACCCACATATTTATGAAGTCTAATCAACATCAATCAGGGTAAAAGAAAGAAAAGAATTTCACAAAAAAAGGCACATTATAGTAGAAACAGAGCAATACCAAGAACAATGATAAATTTCCAAAAGCAGCATTAAGGAAAAAGCAATTACTGCAAAGAAGCAACATATATTCTACTTGCTGAGTTTTCAACAGCAAAATGGAAATAAGAGGAAAGTGAATGATGCATGCACTATGTTTACAGAAAATAAATCAAGATAAAACTCAATACCCAGGCAGGTTTCCCAAGCATGAGAGAAAAAATACATATTTTTCAAACAGAAGATGACAGAAATTGGCATTTTAATTTAATAAAGAAAGAGTATTGTTTGAATCTTCTGTAGATTGTCCAAATATGGTCCTTTTGGTCGGCTTGATGTTTGTCAGAAGTAAGTTAAAATCTCCTCAAATTATTGCGTTATGTTTATTTCTCTTTCTGTATATACATATCATTTATTTTTGTGATATTTTGAAGTTATAGCAAAAGATTATATTATGGGTACCTGATGACTCAGTGGGTTGAGTGCCCAGCGCTTAGCTCCAGTTCACGTTGTGATCTCAGGTGGTGAGATCCAGCCCTGTGTCTGGCTCTGTGCTCAGTGAGGACTCCACTCAAGATTCTCTCTCCCCCCCACTTTTTCCCTTCCCCTGCTCATGCTCTCTGTCTAAAATAAATAAATAAGTCTTTTTAAAAAATTACATTAAAATTGTGATGTATTACTATCAAGTTGAAACTTTTATATTGTTATTAAGAAACCTACCTTAAATATTACATTTTGCACAGTGTATTTTGTCAGATATATATTAGAAGCCATGACTGCTTTAATTTGTGTGCATGATACATATGTTCATCTCTTATTTTCAAACATTTCATACTTATCTATTAAATGTAACTTTTGTAAATAGTATATAACATTTTTTATCAGTATCCTACCAATTTAATATATTTTTATGTTTTATTTTTTTAATATATCTTTTATTTATTTTCAGCATAACAGTATTCATTATTTTTGCACCACACACAGTGATCCATACAATCCGTGCCCTCTCTAATACCTACCACCTGGTTCCCCAACCTCCCATCCCCACGCCACTTCAAACCCCTCAGATTGTTTTTCAGAGTCCATACTCTCTCATGGTTCACCTCCCCTTCCAATTCCCCCCAACTCCATTCTCTCTGACTCCCCATGTCCTCCATGCTATTTGTTATGCTCCACAAATAAGTGAAACTATATGATAATTGACTCTCTCTGCTTGACTTACTTCATTTAGCATAATCTCTTCCAGTCCTCCATGTTGCTACAAAAGTTGGGTATTCATCCTTTCTGATGGAAGCATAATACTCCATAGTGTATATGGACCACATCTTCCTTATCCATTTGTCCGTTGAAGGCATCTTGGTTCTTTCCACAGTTTGGCGACCATGGCCATTGCTGCTATAAACATTGGGGTAGGGGTACAGATGGCTCTTCTTTTCACTATATCTGTATTTTTGGGGTAAATACCCAGGAGTGCAATGGCAGGGTCATAGGGAAGTTCTATTTTTAATTTCTTAAAGAATCTCCACACAGTTCTCCAAAGAAGCTGCACCAACTTGCATTCCCTTTCTCCACATCCTCTCCAACACATGTTGTTTCCTGTCTTGTTAATTTTGGCCATTCTAACTGGTGTAAGATGATAGCTCAATGTGGTTTCAATTTGAATCTCTCTGATGGCTAGTGATGATGAACATTTTTTCATGTGTCTGATAGCCATTTGTATGTCTTCACTGGAGAAGCGTCTGTTAATATCTTCTGCCCATCTTTTGATATGATTATCTGTTTTGTGTGTGTTGAGTTTGAGGAGTTCTTTATAAATCCTGGATATCAACCTTTTGTCTGTACTGTCATTTGCAAATATCTTCTCCTATTCCGTGGGTTGCCTCTTTGTTTTCTTGATGGTTTCCTAGGCTGTGCAGAAGCTTTTGATTTTGATGAAGTCCCAAAAGTTCATTTTTGCTTTTGTTTCCTTTGCCTTTGGAGACATATCTTGACAGAAGTTGCTGTGGCTGATATCGAAGAGCTTACTATCTACATTCTCCTCTAGGATTTTGATGGATTCCTGTCTCACGTTGAGGTCTTTTATCCATTTTGAGTTTATCTTTGTGTACAGTGTAAGAGAATGGTCAAGTTTCATTTTTCTACATATAGCTGCCCAGTTTTCCCAGCACCATTTATTGAAGAGACTGTCTTTTTTCCACTGTATATTTTTTCCTGTTTTGTCAAAAATTATTTGACCATAGAGTTGAGGGTCCATATCTGGGCTCCCTACTCTGTTCCACTGGTCTATGTGTCTGTTTTTATGCCAGTACCATGCTGTCTTGGTGATCACAGCTTTGTAGTAAAGCTTGAAATCAGATTACGTGATGCCCCCAGTTTTATTTTTGTTTTTCAACATTTCCTTAGCGATTCGGGGTCTCTTCTGATTCCATACAAATTTTTGGATTATTTGCTCCAGCTCTTTGAAGAATACTGGTGGAATTTTGATTAGAATGACATTAAAAGTATAGATTGCTCTAGGCAGTATAGACATTTTAACAGTGCTTATTCTTCCGATCCAAGAGCATGGAATGGTCTTCCATCTTTTTGTGTCTTCTTTAATTTCTTTCATGAGTGTTCTGTAGTTCCTCGAGTACATTTCCTTTACCTCTTTGGGTAGGTTTATTCCCAGGTATCTTATGGTTCTTGGTGCTATAGTAAATGGAATCGATTCTCTAATTTCCCCTTCTGTATTTTCATTGTTAGTGTATAAGAAAGCCACTGATTTCTGTACATTGACTTTGTATCCTGCCACGTTGCTGAATTACTGTATGAGTTCTAGTAGTTTAGGGGTGGAGTCTTTTGGGTTTTCCATATAAAGAATCATGTCATCTGCGAAGAGAGAGAGTTTGACTTCATTGCCAATTTGGATACTTTTTATTTCTCTTTGTTGTCTGATTGCTGTTGCTAAGACTTCTAATACTATGTTGAACAAGAGTGGTGAGAGTGGGCATCCTTGTCGTGTTCCTGATCTCAGAGAGAAGGCTGCAAGCTTTTTCCCATTGAGGATGATATTTGCTGTGGGTCATTCATAGATAGATTTGATGAAGTTCAGGAATGTTCCCTCTATCCCTATACTTTGAAGCATTTTAATCAGGAACAGATGCTGGATTTTGTCAAATGCTTTTTCTGCATCAATTGAGAGGACCATGTGGTTCTTCTCTCTTCTCTTATTGATATGTTCTATCACATTGATTGATTTGCGAATGTTGAACCATCCTTGTAATCCAGGGATGAATCCCACCTGGTCATAGTGGACAATCTTTTTATCCTGTTTTTATGCTGTTGGATCCTGTTTGCTAGGATTTGGGGAGAATCGTAGCATCCATATTCATAAGGGATATTGGTCTGATATTCTCCTTTTTTGGTAGGGTCTTTGCCTGGTTTGGGGATAAGGGTAATGCTGGCTTCATAGAAAGAGTCTGGAAGTTTTCCTTCTGCTTCAATTTTTTGAAACAGCTTCAGGAGAATATGTGTTATTTCTTCTTTGAAAGTTTGGTAAAATTCCCCAGGGAATCTGTCAGGTCCTGGGCTCTTGTTTTTTGGGAGGTTTTTGATCACTGCTTCAATCTCGTTACTAGATATCAGTCTATTCAGGTTGTCAATTTTTTCCTGGTTCAGTTTTGGGAGTTTATAGTTTTCCAGGAATGCATCCATTTCGTCTAGGTTGCTTAGCTTATTGGCATATAACTGTTGATAATAACTTCTGATGATTGTTTCTATTTCCTTGGTGTTAGTTGTGATCTCCCCTTTTTCATTCATAATTTTATGAATTTGGGCTTTCTCTCTTTTCTTTTGGATTAGTGTGGCCAATGGTTTATTGATCTTATTGATTCTTTCAATAAACCAGCTTCTAGTTTCATTGATACATTCTACTGTATCTCTGGTTTCTACCTCATTGATCTCAGCTCTAATCTTGATTATTTCCCTTCTTATGTGTGGAGTTGGTTTGATTTGTTGTTGATTCTCCAGTTCTTTAAGGTTCAGAGACAGCTGCTGTGTTCTGGATTTTTCAATTTTTTTGAGGGAGGCTTGGATGGCTATGTATTCCCCCCTTAGGACCGCCTTTGCTGTATCCTGTAAGTTTTGGACCGAAGTGTCTTCATTCTCATTGGTTTCCATGAATTGTTTCAGTTCTTCTTTGATCACCTGGTTGATCCAAGCATTCTTAAGCAAGATGGTCTTTAGCATCCAGGTGTTTGAGTTCCTTCAGAACTTTTCCTTGTGATTTTTTGAAACAGCTTCAGGAGAATAGGTGATAGATTGAGCTCCAGTTTCAAAGCATTGTGATCTGAGAATATGCAGGGAATAATCTCAGTCTTTTGGTGTCAGTTGAGTCCTGACTTGTGACCCAGTATGTGGTCTATTCTTGAGAAGGTTCCATGTGCACTTGAGAAGAATGAGTATTCTGTTATTTTAGGGTAGAATGTTCTGTATATATCTATGAGGTCCATCTGGTCCAATGTGTTATTCAATGCTCTTGTTTCTTTATTGATTTTCTGCTTCGATGATCTGTCTATTTCTGAGAGAGGCATGTTAAGATCTCTTGCTATTAATGTATTCAAATCAATATGACTCTTTATCTTGATTAACAGTTTTCTTATGTAATTGGCTGCTCCCATATTGGGGGCATAGATATTTACAATTGTTAGATCATCTTGGTGGATAGTCCCTTTAAGAATTATGTAGTGTCCTTCTGTATCTGACTACAGTCTTTAGTTTAAAATCTAATTTATCTGATATGAGAATCGCTACCTCAGCTTTCTTTTGAGGACTTTTGGCATGAAAGATGCTTCTCCATCCATTCACTTTCAATCTGGGTGTATCTTTAGGTTCAAAATGGGTCTCTTGTAGACAACATATGGATGGGTCCTGTCGTTTTATCCAATCTGCAACCCTGTGCCATTTTATGGGCGCATTTAGGCCATTCACATTGAGAGTGATTATTGATAGATACGTTTTTATTGACATCGTGTTACCTTTGAAGTCTTTCTTTCTGTACATTGTCTCTATATTTCTGTTCAATGCTATTCTTAGGATTTTTCCTCTTTTATAGAAACCCCTTAATATTTCCTGCAGTGTTGGCTTGGCGGTTGCATAGTCTTTTAAGCCTTGCTGGTCTTGGAAACTCTTTATCTCTCCATCCATTTTGAATATCAGTCTTGCTGGATAAAGTATTCTTGGCTGCATGTTCTTCTCATTTAGTGCCCTGAATATATCTTGCCAGCCTTTTCTGGCTTGCCAGGTCTCTGTGGACAGTTCTGACGTTATTATGATGGGCTTTCCTCTGTAAGTAAGGAGCCTCTTTGTCCTAGTGGCTTTCAAGAGATTATACCTACAGTTATGATTCCTCAATTTGACTATCAAGTGCCTTGATGTTTTTCTGGAATCTATAATCTTGGGTGGAGACCATTCGACCTCTAGTACATGAATGCTGGTTCCATTCACGAGATTGGGAAAATTTTCATGAAGAGCTTGTTCCACTATATCTTCTAGACTTCTTTCTTTCTCCTCCCCTTCAGGGATTCCAATAATTCTGATGTTGGAATGTTTCATGGCATCATTTATTTCCCTGATTCTGTTTTCGTGGCTTCTAAGCTGTACGTTCCAAGCTTCCACTTGATCCTTTCTCTCTATCTGTTTGTCCTCCAGATCATTAATTCTACCTTCTGTCTCAGTTACCCTAGCTTTTAGAGAATTTAGATTAGATGAAACTCATTGAGAGGATTGTGAAACTCAGCCCTGGTAGCTTTTAGCTTTGTCCTAACATTGTGAACATCCTGTCTGGTCACTTTCAGCTCATCCCTAATCAATTCTGTTCAGTCATCCATGGCTTTCTCCAACCTAGCTATTGCCTGGATAATTGTTAGCCTGAATTCTCTTTCCGACATATTGTCTATGTTGATAGCCATTAGCTCTGTTGCAGAAGGTCCATCCTCTGTATTTTTCTTCTGTTGGTCATTCCTCCTACTAGTCATTTTGGTGAGAGATGACCAAAGAAATGTAGCTGGATGTATCGACCGTGGTGCAGTCAGGGTGCACCCTGGAACACTTCTGAGCAATCAGGATTCCCCACCCAAATGAGAGAAAAAAGAAAAGAAAAAGGAAAAGAGAGAGAGAGACAGGAAAGAAAGGGAAGATGAAAGAGAAGGTTCAGCCCAAATGGGCCCCAAGGTAAGAATGATGACGTATACAAACAAAAACAGACAAACAAAAAGACTGATAATAGTATATAACAAGAGAAAAAAATATATATATATATGCAAATAAAGGAAGAACCTTGTCGAAAAGAACCCCAAATGTAAGATTTATATACTATCAGGACAAACACAAAAACACAGAAACAGTGGTGGAAGAAAAAGATGGGAGAGTAGTTATAAATTTTCAGTGTGGGCAAGGAAGGTTGTTTTGATTCTTTCTGGGTGTATCTTGATATCTTTGTTAAAGGATTCAACTTTCCTAAGATAAAGGGGGATTAAAAATTGGTTTACCTATAGGGGTAGTATTGATTGGGAAAAGAGGATTACTTTGAAGTTTAACTCTATATGAATATTAGAGGATAAAAATAAAAAGGAATAAACTAGACTAAACAAAAATTTTAAAAAAGGAATTCAAAAAATAAAAACGCAAAAGAAAAACATAGGTGTATGTATCAAAAAGTTCAGGTTAGAAGGTTATTATGGAATTTGATGTACTGGACAGCTTGCTGTGATGGTAAATAGGTTAAAAATTATCTATATTAAAAAAATGAGCCAGAATAGTGGGAACAAATCAAAAATAAAAGTTGTCCTATGAAGTAGTGGTGGTGGTTCTCTTGTAGTCTTTTTTTTTTCCTTTCCTGGATGGTTTTCTGGGGGAGGGGCCTGCCACGTGGGTTTTCAGTCAAGGATGTTCCCTGAGTTAAGTCCTCCAGTCCCCCTCAAGGGGGTGGGCTCTGAGGAAACCGGTTTTTTCAGGCTTTTGTTCTCTGGAGGTTTTTATGTTTGTTCACTTTTTTTTTTTTTTTCCTCCCGCCTTGACCGCTTTTGATGGTTTTTGTAGGTTTAGAGAAAAGCAAACTGCACCCTGACCTCCCTCTCAGAGAGAAGCCTCAGTCTATTCTTCTGTGGGTGTTGCAGAGCCCATATAAATTTCCTCTTGGCCGCTGGCAGAGCAGGTTCCCAGTGGCGGTCTCTGGGGATGCAGGATCTTCTGCTTGTACCCAAAACCACAGCAGGGCTGCTCTCTGTGCAGCTCCAGACCGCCAGAGAGGTTCAAGCAGCGATCGCACAGATTTTCCCGCTGGCCCGATCTGGGAGTGCCTGGTCTTTCTGGGTCTAAGAGCGCCCGGCTTGTGAACACTTTTCGGGGGAGGCTGTGGGTCGCGTGCGCGTCTCAGGCTCAGAGATCAGGGCGCAAGTCCCAAAACACCAGGGTGGACCTTCCCGCACCTCTCTCAGGGGAGAGTTTGCGGCACATGTCTTAGGCTCTGAAACAATGGCGCGGGTCAAAGAGCTCCAGCTTTGTACCTCTCTCAGGGGAGGATGAGGGGCGCGAGCATGCGCATCTCAGGCTCTGTAGCAGGGCTCCTGCATTCTGCCATCTGGCGTGGCTCCCATCCCCTCACAGAAGCCAGGCCCCTTGCAATCTCGGGTGCGCTGGAGGCTCAGGGACCAAGGCCTGGTTTCTCCCCCACACTCTCTCTGGCTCAGCGTCAGG
The DNA here is from genome assembly GCF_030435805.1 of Mustela lutreola. Classification (NCBI taxonomy): domain Eukaryota; kingdom Metazoa; phylum Chordata; class Mammalia; order Carnivora; family Mustelidae; genus Mustela; species Mustela lutreola. Next base: position 97,440,804 of record NC_081297.1, read on the forward strand.
GGAGGCTGTCCTGGGACCCCGGACTTAAGCCCCTCTCCCTAGCTGCCCAGATTCCCACAATTACCACCCCACCCCCCCTTGATCCTTGCTCTTTTGGAGTGCTTTCAACCAGTTTCCAAGTTAATGCTGGTCCCCAGCTGCAGGGCACTCTCAGATTGGGGTATCACTTTCCACCCAGTCACCTCTGGTGGCTCCCTCCCCCTTTTGATTATCTTCTGATATCAGTCCGCCATTCCCACTCCGCTTTACCTGCCCACTGGCATCTTCTGCCCCTGTAGAGATCCAGACGTGTATAATTCTGATCTCAGGCTGATTTCATGGGTGATTGGAGTTCTTTGGTAGGTAATCAGCTCACTTTAGGGTACAGGTTGAAAAAAAGCCTCCTCCTACTTCCCCGCCATCTTGTCCCCGTCCTTTATAACATTTTTTTAAAAACCATGTGTTCATTTTTATCTCTATACTGGAGTGTTTAGAGGGTTCACGTTTATTGATGATATTTTTTTTTTTCATATGGTTTCACTTATTTGTGGAGCATAACAAATAGCATGGAGGGCAAGGGGAGATGGAGAAGAGAAGGGAATTGAGGTAAATTGGAAGGGGAGGTGAACCATGAGAGACTGTGGACTCTGAAAAACAACCAGAGGGTTTTGAAGGGAGGGGAAGGTTGGGGGAACCAGGTGGTCGGTATTATAGAGGGCACGGATTGCATGGAGCACTGGGTGTGGTGCAAAAACAATGAATACTGTTATGCTGAAAAGAAATAATTTTTTTTTAAAAAAAGATTTTATTTGTCAGAGAGAGAGAAAGTGAGCAAAAGCAGGGGGAGCATCAGGCAGAGGGAGAAGCAAGCTCCCTACCAAACAAGGAGCCCAATGTGGAACTCAACCCCAGGACACTATGACCATGATCTGAGCCACCCAGGCATCCCAGATATATTTTCTTTTTTATCAATATCATAATTTTGTGCTTCCTCTTTGTTCTACTTCTTCATGGGCTTTCCCCCCTCCTCTCTAGCTTCTTCTGTATCTATTTTTCTCAATCTATGTTTTCTTCCCTAATTTTCGAAGTAATATTTTCCATCCTGTCAGCATTTACTTTAGAATTTGATTCATGTTTACTCAAATTATCAGTGTCTGAAATTGATGATTATCTTTACACTCTTCCAAAGCAGTCTATGGTCTCCCACATTATATGCTTTTGTGATGAAGTTTAAATCTATTGACCAAAGATGAGGGCAGGGGCCCCTGTGGTTACTGTGGTGTGAATATATCAAAGCATACATTAGCTGAAAATAAAACACTTTATTCTTTCTAATGATAAAAATAAATGATGTTCAACAATCACACAAAAGTGGAAAACCACATATGTAAACTGAAAATTTATCAAGTTAGTCACTTAAATATTATTATATTACAATCTTAAATTACCAGTTTGGGCATGTATTATTGTATTAGAAACATGTGCATAACATTTGTTTTTCTACAAAATATAATATAAAATCATATTATGAAATACTTTTAACTTTTCACCACTTAATGTATTATGGAATATTATCCATATCAGTATTTGAAGAACTTTCTCATTTATATTTAATGACTGTACAAGTTTTACTGTAGGAAGACATAATAATTCATTTAATTATATAATATACTGATAGTTAAATTGTTCTTTTTACTTTTTTACTGATAGTTAAATTGTTCTTTTTACTTTTTTAAACAAAACATTCATTGGTCACTTGAAAAATTAGAAAGTTATGAATAATTATGTTTATAGTTACATTGAGGAAACAGGGTTGTATCATTTTCATTTTCTATAGGATATATTCTAGTATTCTTTCAATTACTTGTAATGAGCATGGATACTTATAACTATAAAAAAGATATTTCCAAAAATAAGCATCTGTCACAATCTTATTCAAATACAATATATCACTTATTTTCATAAATGTTTTAGTCTTTATTGTTTATTCATTCTTTTCAAAAAATATGGCAGAGAAGAAATTATTATGGTTAAAATCATTTTAAACATTACCTTTGGGAATAAAGATGTGCTTCATTATGCATAGAACAACAACAAATTTAATCTATAGAGACTGCATTACATTGCCTTTTTACTATCTTAAGTGGAGAAAGTAGTTTACATATTAAAGTTAGAATAAACATCCTGTCTGATGATGCGACATTGAGATCTGTTTTCTAGATTCTCATTCCAACTGTCTGCTCATCATCTGACCTGTGCAATTTGAGCTAAACTATGGAACCAGACACATCAGCACCATCCAGCCCCTATCCTGATCTTCACCCTTCACCAGTGGAAGTTCACGAAATAAATACAGGTAAAATCAGATACTGCCATTATTGCTAAGTAGTCCCTTTTTTAATGAGAAAATAATATTGTAAATAACAAAGTTCATAGCCAGATACTTCGGAGGAATAGTTGGAAATATTTTCTCTGTATGAGTCAACTTAAGATTTTCCAATTGAAGATGATTTAAATTTCAGACAATCATCATTTGATAAGTAAATATTTACAATGGGGTTAGGGTTAACATCATTCAGAAAAAAGTTACTGACTTGGTGGCTGAGTTCTACTTCACTTGTACGAAGGAGTACGTGCAATATATTGCAAAGAGAATTTATCTACCTAATGAGAATGAGATGAATTTTTTCATGCTCTTTTAATTCAGATTAAATTCAACTATAGGAAGGGGCAAGATAGACATTTAGATTAAGTTTTATATTTCTACTCTTGCTTCTGCAACCAGTCTTACTCTTAATGCTACTCCCAATTATATTCTTACAATTACTATTCTACACTGCTCCTATTAGTACTTCTATAATAATAAGACCCATTACATGATTTTTTTCATCATATACCTTTGTACATGATTGTTTCAACACTATACTATTGACTTTATATACGTTTAGTTAATATCCACCACAAATCTATGAATGAATACTGTTACCTTTATTTTATAAAGAAACTAAGAATTAAAAAAGAAAAAGAATTGTGATATTTCACAAAGCAGCTACATGATTGAGCAAATTTTAATACTTTCTCATAAGCATAAAATGGGGTAATTTTTGTTCATAATTCCTAGCGTGCTTTTCCATTGTATGTCTATGTATCAGATATTGTATATATACATACATATATTAATTACATATAGTGGTTATAAATTTTTCTTACATATTTTCTAGAGTTTTGTGACGAAAATGTAATGTACTCAGAAGTCAAAGTTCATAGCTCTTCAAATATTAAGAGAAAAACAACGAAGAATTTGAAGATGAACGGTAAAAAACATTTAAAATTCTAGATTCTCCTTTTTTGCTTGAATATTTTAATGACCCATTATAAAAACAAGTATTTTTAGACAAACCTCTGAAGTAGAGTTTATTTCCCATATCAACACTTTTTAAATGAACCATTTAACGATAATGATCTATTGATGGCCACATGGCTTAGAATAATGTACCACAGCCAGAGAATAATAATTTAAAAAAATGTTTTATATATACCTAATCAGTTTGATATTTTAGTTTTGCAAAGTGTCCTTTTATAGTATTTCTATAAAAAGATGAAGCTTGTGAGATATCTCATGATAAATGGACTTTTATCAAAACTGTCACAGAATATCAGTCTAGACCAATAGCTAATGCAAGATTTTTATTCTTAATCTAGATCTACTATCAAAAGAAAGTCTATTTTTAAAAATTCTTAGTAGGATTTCTGAAGTATTCATTTGTAGTTTGCAGAAGACTTCTTTAGTAGGTCAACTTGTTAGTCCATAGCCCATTCCTACATAAAAATGTTCATATATTCTCTGACTGTTTCCAAATTTGCAAAATAATTTTGAGACTTCCCCCTCTCGGGTTGGGGTTTATTTTCCACAACTTTGTGCTCTCATAAGCTTAGCTTTCAGTTCAATTCCAGTGAGTTGAGTATTCTTGTCTAAAATTCTTTCTAATCCCAACTGCAGAATCTTGTTTCCATCGATCATCATAGTAGCTCATTCCTCTCTCTTTGGACAGAGTCTCCATGGTGCCTTGCTGCAATAATATTTGCCTGCCTTTACCTTATTTTTCTGGGACTAGCTGCGGTTATGATAGCTAAGGGTAAGCATTTTTTAGAGCTATTTCATTAATTTGTTTTGAATTACTAGAATATAGTTTTAAAGGCCTTTAAATTGATTGCAAGAATTTCCTGAAGATATTTTCTTACATTATATATTTTGATTATATGAGTATTTTATCAATTCAGTGGTTTGTTAAATTATCAATAGCAAACGCCCAAGTGATCTTATCAAAGATGTCAGTGAATAGTTGGGTATTTTAATAAAAGTGAAAAATACTAGTAGCATTCTATATTTTGTAATATCATCATCAAAGCCATCTATGAAAAATCCACTGCAAATATCATTCTCATAATGATATTAGATTCACCAACTGTGAAATGTAATAAAAAGTGAAAACAGTTATAGAATTTATAGGTCAGGGCAGTTTAAAATGAACTATGGGGATATCAAATCAAGTAACTTGGAAAATAGAAGTTAACAGAGGAAAGAAAAGATGGTGAGTAGATATTCATCAAAAAAATAAAGCAAAATGATCAGGATACTGGGCAGAGACTACACATTGCTCAAACTCAATATGTCATCACATTATAAAAAATCTTTAGCTTTTAAAAGAATAAATCTATAACACAGTAATATTAGCAGGCCAGAAATATGAAAATTTTCATCAAATGTAGAAAATAAGATAAATAAGATTTATAAGTCAGAGAAAAGAGCAACTCAAAATACATAGCAAAGAAATTTATTTAAAAAGCATAATTACATCTAAACAATTATGATCTCAAAGTGAATTGTTTCAGAATAAAGCAGAATATATAATTTTTTATAATAAACATGAAAAACTTGTTTAAATGTATGATTTCCTGCAAAGACACATGATAAATAGGTTCAAGATAATGTAGAAAAATTGAATAAAGTGACTATATTCTATAGATAAATATATTCTATATTCTGTAGATAAATAATCAGTGATGTACCTCCAACTTTATACCTGACTGACAACTTTTAGGGGCAAATTTGAAAATATCTTAATAACTAATCTGACTCCTAGATAAACTGGTTATAAACTAACAAAAAAGAAAAGTGCCCCCCCCCACCAGGTCAGGAAGAGAAGCATAGCACTATTCCAAGTTATCTCCATTCACAGGAAAATATTTTAGGACAACACCCCTGACAAACACTGATGTAAAAAAATCCTACATACAAGAGCTAACATAATCCACTAAAAAGATACTATGTGATAACCAAATTCTGGTTAAAATCAGGGATGAGTTTGTACATTTATCAAGGAATTTGTCATATTGAGGAGAAAGAGAAATACCTACAAGTAGAAGGAAATGTATTTAATTTGATTCATAAGATAAATAGTATCTTTTATAGTAAAAATTTAGACTCATTTTCAATAGAATCAGGAAGATAAGGATGACTGATAGAACTACCATCCTTCAACATTTCTTTGATGTCCTGGCAAAAGAAAAGCAAAATACAGAAGGAACTATTTAGATACAATATAAATATTACAAAGTAAATACTGAAATTATCTGCAGATGATGTGCATTCTTACCCAGATATTACAAAAAGCCTATTGAAAAATATCAGAATAAAAGAACACCTCAATAAGGAAGCTAGATACAAGGTTAATTAGTCTTACTATATACAAGGAAGAACTAAGGTCCAATATCTAGGTCCTGATTTTAAGTCCCTTACTAAGATTTCTTCTGAGATATCTTTAAAAATGACCACACACTATATTTCCAAACAGACTATCTTCCCAACCTGGATCCTTACCAACATCAAGGAAAAAATCAGATACTTTAATACTACTGTCTTTCTTGGTGCTTGATGTCTAGTGAAAAAAACCTAGGAGTCATCTTCTCTGTTTCTAACTGCCACGAATTATCTCAAAGTAGTGAATTAATACACTTCTCTACATTTGCATTACTACCCATCTAATCCAAAACAATCTCCCTTCCTTAACTTCTCCCTCCCTGTCTGTCTTCTCCCTTCCTCTCTCTTTCTATTCTGTAAGCCGCCAAGTGATCTAACTACATTCACTCATGATTTCTAATCAATTTCCAGAGTAACCTCCTCAAAATATAAATTTTATAAACTCACCATACTTTCACTATTAGCTTCTTAATAGTCTAAATTCAATATAATCTAAAAATCCTTAACATGGGTTATAAAGTCCATTTTATCCTTTGCGTTTGAATATTATATTAACACTTAGTGAACTTAATGTTTTTAGTGTACTTAGTGAACACTTGATTAAATAAATAAGCAAATTTGATTTAATTAATTTATTTCTTATTTATTTTAATTAATTAATATATGTTGAATATCTATTTAATATATATTTAATTTAATAAATAAATTTGATCAAATAAATAAACAGTTGATTAAATAAATTCACATCTCTAATAAGGTATATGGGATTATAATACTTATACTAATAAATATATGAGATTATAATGCTAAAAGGCATAAAGAAGGGCATTAATGAATTGAGTAACTATTAAATGTTCCTTGGTAGGAAGATTAATGGTGTGAAAATGATAATACTCTTCTAAATTCATCTAAGATTTATTGATTCCAATGCAAATATATTATCATGATAAATAAATTAATTAATATTATACATAGAAGTAAAAGTGTATAAGATTAACACAATACAGATTGAAATATATTGACAAGAAAGGTAGGGGTCTAGCTTTATCAGTTATCAAAATAGTCTATAAAGCTATTAAGCTGTAAGTAACATTATAGTTCTGGTATAAAATAAATATATTAAAATAAGAGAAAACAATCTAATGATAAAATCACATGCATGGGGCGGCCGCAGCGTGTCCCTGCAGGAGCCGCTGTGGTTGTTTCCCACACAGAAGAGCTCTCTCATGGAGTGACTTCCTGGGTCTTCAGGCAGCCATGGAGGATAAACCATCTGTCTGGGGCTCTTTGAAACAGCGGACCAGGCCTTTTTTAATCAACCTGAGCAAGAGGAGGGTGAAAAATAACCAGAACAAGCCCCTAGACCTACGGGCAAGGCATTCCCTGGACCGCCGCCTCAGCCTCTCTGTCCTTGACCTCTTGGAGGCTGAGGCCTTGGCCCCAGGGGGCAGGCCTTACTCTGGGCCCCAGTCATCGTACACCTCGGTGCCCAGCAGCCTGTCAACGGCGGGGATCTTGCCCAAGAGCAGCAGTAGCTCCTTGAAACAGTCTGAGGAATTGGACTGGAGTCAGGAAGAAGCTGGCTACCTCCGTGTTGTGGAAACGGACTCTGAGGAGGCCTATGCCTCTCCCGCCGAGGACAGGAGGCCTTCCAGCAATGCCATCCTGGATCTGCTGCAAAAGACGCCGGCTGGAGACGAGGCCCTGGAAGACCCAGAAAGTGGCGATCTGAATGCTTCTTTGACATCCCAACAATTTGAAGAACAATCTATGTTTGGGGAAGCCAGTGATGGCTTGAGTAACCTGCCCAGTCCTTTTGCCTACCTCCTCACCATCCACCTGAAGGAAGGCCGGAACCTGGTCATCCGGGACCGCTGTGGGCAAAGTTAGAGGGTAACCGTGTCCTAGAAGCTGGCTGGCCTCCCCATCCCCCAATGCAACTTCGGTGCTCTGGTTGTCAGGCAACTGTTTACCTTAGAGGTAGAGCGCCCCCCAAGGTTCTGAGCCTTCAGTTGAGACCCAGAGAACACTGGCCTTTGGAAGCAGAGCTAGGGAGCTCTCCACAGCCATGGATGGCCTCCTGCCTGCCATAGATCCACTTTTCAGTTGGTCCTAGACCATCTGTGCACTCCTCCGCTGGTGATTTCTGAAAGCTGGAGACATGTTTCAGGTCTCCGTGGATTTCCCTGGGAGATCCTGGTATAAACTGTGATACTGGTTTTGTCAGTGATGAAACACATCTTGAGAAGGGTGAAGGTGTCAGGCGAAAGGTGTTTCGCCCACGCTGAAGTCTGTGGGAAAGGCAGTGAGAATATGGAACCGCTGACACAAGCTGATGATGCCCGAGGTCTGCCCGGGGCGGAGGCCAGTCTTCCCACCTTAAAAACCTCGTGCTTATCAGCAATAAATACAAACCACTGTAGGCTGTCTCTTCAGAATACTGTTGACTTTCTGAAAAAGTTACTGAAGGGCCAGCCTCCTAAATCGTCTCAAGAGACTGGTGACAGACCCATCTTCAAAGCCTCAGAGAAGAATGGAGAAGAGCTTTGGAAGAAAACCCTGGGTGATTTGAATGGAAACCCTCCTGATCTACAGAGTGCAGAACGGCTCGCCCAAGAAACTGCGAGATGGAAGCAGATACTCCAAGAAATGGAGCAGGAGAAAGAAAGGCTAGAACAGTCAAACGCAGGATTCCAACAGGCCCTGAACAAGAAAGTCAGCCAGTTAGTACCAGTGGGTGAAAACCTGCTGAAGACCTTCCCCGGGCCCACTCACCTTGGAGATCATTTGGGTCATGTCAACTGTGAGGTCAAGGAAAAGAGGGAAACAGAAAATGACGATGGCCCCATCCACGGGTCAGAGGGTGATCTGAAGGGTGTCTCTGATGATGCGGATTCCAATGTGTCCCTTCAAAGTGCTGAAGCGAAAAAGCAGGAACTAGCCAGACAATTGCAGGAAGGAAAGCAAATGAATAAGGAGCTTATGGGACAAATAACAGATCTTCAAGCCAAGGAGGCCTCTTTGCAGCATGAAAATTCACAGCTTGAAGAGGAGATTCGGCAGCTGAAACAGAAGCTTCAAACTCTGCCTAAATTATATTAAGAATGCATCAGCCCCGTTGAGAGAAAATGGTCTGAGGCAGAAGAGCAGTGCGCAGACATTAAGTGGAATCTTTCCTGCACACGTAGAAACATCAAGGCCATGTCTCAGACTTGAGACTTCTACAAGGAGATCGCTGAAGTCACCAGGAGAGAATTGGAGGAAAATACCTTGCACTATCAAAAGGGGATCCTCTTCCATGCAAAGAGAGCTCAGGAAAGCTGGATGGCAGCTGTACTGACCGAGAGAAGCCTCAAGGAGCTAAAGAAAGAAAGTGATCACAACAGGCAAATGTTCCAGCTTTTCCCAAGTGGCCCTTTTACTCCTGCTCCTCCACCAGCTGCCCACAGAGGCCGAGAAGTGTCAGAGAACCCCTGGATCATCAGCACCCCCAGGAAGGAGAAGAGCCAGGACTTGAGGGCCCAGGCAGCTGGGCCACACCACCAGGGACCCCTGCGGATTTGACTGAGCTCACCGCAGGCCGGTCCTGAACTCCCACAACCACAGTATAACATCTGCATGTGTTTTCTGTCTTTAAAGTTATTTGGACTTATCTCTTTTTAGTTTAGGTATTATTTAGATAGATAGTTAGATAGTTATTTAATTGATAGTACAATTGCTTTTATTCAAGTAGATTTAGCATTATAGTTTTCAGATAGTATTTTTCCATTAAAGTGTCATTTCCTGTAATTCTTACAGATTTATTATTTTCACCAGACCCTCTAGAACTAGAAAATATTAAGTTAAAGATTTAAGTTAAAGATCTCCAGTTACTTTAATAATTATCAAAATTTGGCATGGATACAAACATTTTAAATAATCAACATTTTTCTTTTTTTTTTAAGAACATTTTTCTATGGCATGAACATTTTTGTGTGCTGTTTTCATACACATAAGCTTGTATTATACATCTGCACAAGTAAATTAATATGTATCTGAATAAATTTTGATTTGAAAAACGAGGGAAAAGAAAACCCTAAACAACAATTCCCTATTCCAACTTCATAAAATTTTGATTAGACTAACCTTAAATTCATAAATTATCTTAGCAGAGCGTAAAGTACAATTTTTTCTCCTTTTGTTAACTTTTTAAAATTTTTTTCCTTTTGTTTAAAATATTGTTTGCTAAATGTTTAGACATTTCTCAATTTTATGTAGTGAAAATAAAAGTTTTTCAGTGATGGCAAGCAAACAGACCTCTCCCATGCGGTTTACAAGGCACTTTTAGTCAGTTTGGCGGTAACAGAGAGAGTAATAGAACAGTAAAGAAAGCTTCCAATTTTTAAAACAATTTTAAAGAGTGAAAGAAAGAAATGATGTTCACACAATTTGTATAATATGCAAAATATACCTAGCTCGTATATACACAAAAGGAGAATTGCCCAATGTATCAGATAGATGCTCTGCTCCTCGGAGCTGTGGAAGCAGAAAGCAAGGCAAAAAGCAGAGGGAGACTCCCAGATGCTAACAACAGGGGGAGCTGTTCCCACTCTTGGGCCTGCCTGGAGGGACGAGGGGGAAAGTGCTGCCATCAGGGCCCAGGGCAGGCAGATTTAGTTCCAGGCCACCACAATAATGCAAATGTCACCATAAAGCACATAATTCAGTAATTAATATTTTTTCTGGAAATCATTTTTTTTCACGTTTCCCAGTGCATATAAAAGGTGTTTATCCCACGACACTGCAGTCTTGTGAGTGTGCAATAGCATTATCTCTAAAAAAATAAAAATTAAGCCTTGTTTAAAAAAAAAATCAAATGCATGCTCATACCTGTGGCATATATATATTTAGTATATAACACAGTAGGCTCTTCAAAATGACAGATATTTAACAATAGGTTTGGGTTAATATATGGACAGTAAACCCTCCTGTACACATTTTTTTCCCTCATATACATTTGATGTATGAAATTATCAAGCTTATTTTGAAAAAAATAAGGATGAAGTATACATGCATACATACAAACAATACAGCTATATAAGTTCACACAAAGAAATCAGGAAGACATACGATGATTCATTAATATGGAAACAATTATTACTATGAAAGCAAGCAACAGCCTATTAATATGGAAGATGGAAATATTAAAGAGTAGATATGTAAACAATTTGAAAACAATCAGACCAATGTGTATAAAGCTATTTACAGTAATTGTCTTACTTCATTAAGTGGTATTGTAGGGAATCTGAAAGGGACTCATTTCTACTCCTTGCAGTGTATACAGTTTGTCACATTTTTTTCTAAAATAAAATAAATTCATGTATTACTTGTATAAAAGAGAAAATAATTCAAAAAGAAAAACTCTATATTCTAGAAATGAACAAGTTGTATATGGGTATGACAGGTATAGGGTAGTAAATATAAAAATAAGGTATAACTAGAATTCTGATAGGTACTCATCTAAGATATGTACTTTTTTAAAAAAATTTATTTTTTTTTCAGCATAACAGTATTCATTGTTTTTGCACCACACCCAGTGCTCCGTGCAATCCGTGTCCTCTCTAATACCCACCACCTGAGTACTTTTAAAGCCTGTTTTAAAATTATCACTAAGTATAGAAGACTATTTTATTCTGAGGACCAAGCTATGCTTTGTAGTAATTGCACTTACTATTTTGATCAGCATATCCTGTTGAAAACACCAACATAATTTAGGAATGGAATACTAACTTGTGAATGAAATAAAAAATGAATATGTGAAATATCCTAATAAACACAGCTTTTTCTTCTGTTTTACTTTAGTTAACTTTGGCTTAATAAGCGAGAGAGAAGAGAGAAGCAGTTGCACTAGCAGAAGTATTTCCCTGTGTCAAATAGCTAATCTTATCAGTGAATTACCAATCAGAAGGAAAATCTTCCAGGATACTTAGGCTTTAGTATATAAATGAACCACGCATGAATAAACATATGGCAGAAATGGAGGGACAACAAACAAGAATGTACTTGGTGGAAAATTTAGTTAAGTATGGCTTGCTTATTCAATTGATAAGATTTAGCTTAATTATTTGGCTTCTCACCTTAAACAAGAAAGAAAAGTTGTAGGTCTGTATTCAACTAACATCACATTAGTGACTAGCAGCATCCTTCACAAGAGAATATGTGTAAAATATGTAATAGTTCAGTTTAGGAAACAAATATGAAAGATTCAAGTTTAAGGGAATGGAAAGTTGATGATAATACTTTCTTCTTTATCCATTGAACTGGCATAGGAAACATACTCAACTTTAATACTCTAAGTGGTCTGATGAGGGAATGACCTGCGATATTTATTACATTAATTCCCACATGTCCGGAAATGCATTTAGGACTGAAGCTGGAATAATATGGTCCACAGAACATAAAGTCATGGCGATATGATAATGCACGTTACTAAGTTGAAGCCTCATGTCCAGCTAGTTTCATGTTTTTGTAACTGAACTGGAATCAAATTTGGGTAAGGTGAGCATGCAGGAAGATATTCTCTATAATTTGTGTGAAGTCTCCAAAATCTGTTAGAAGTAACCATAAGCCATTCGGACTAAAATACATTTAAGGTAGGAACATTCCATTCACTCATCATTATTATTATTATTTTTAATTCAAGTCATGCCATCTGCAATGCCAGATCCTTCAAAATAAAACAAAGCACATCAATGTGAAATAAGCCGGTGAAAAGTTTCATATTTGAAGATAGTTTGACATGGAACTGTGAAGAAAAATGATAACAATTTTGTAAACTTTTCATTTTAGTGAGTTTGAATTTTAGCATTTAAACAATTGATAGTCTCTGCAGATGGTTGAAAAGACAGCGGAGGGGCACCTGGGTGGCTCAGTTGGTTAAGCGGCTGCCTTCAGCTCAGGTCATGATTCCAGGGCCCTGGGATCAAGCTCCGCATTCCTTGCTCAGCAGAGAGCCTGCTTCTCTCTCTCCCTCTGACTGCTGCTCACTTTACTTGTACTATCTCTCTGTCAAATAAATAAATAAATAATCTTAAAAAAAAAAAAAAAAAAGAAGGAAAGAAAGGGTAGCAGAATTCAAGCTGTGCATGGGAGATGTTAACCCTAGGGGCATTTATTTTGAAGAAAATGGTGACAAGGAAGCACTAGAAGTAGAGATAAAAACAGTGTAGAGTATTATAATAGCTCAATACAAAAATAATGAAAATCTGAATAGGAAAAAGATTATGGTACTGTGAAGAAGGGAACAGGTACATGAAGCAATGTAGTGATAGAATAAATAGTACTTTGTGGCTGACTGGATGTGGGCTATGTCAAAGGTGTTTGCTTCAAATACAGCTTAAGTCATTATGTCCTGACTGTCTAGGTTTACTAACTGCTTAGAATGGCATCAATCAGGTGTAGAAACTTACAATTATCGAAGCACCAGTGGTTAACCCGTAAGTATGTGCCATAAGGAAAAGTTCATACTTTAAGATCAGCTACTTGCCAATGATAATTTATAATTCATTCCTCAGTTAATAATAAGAAATGAATGGATAAGTGGATTGAAGAAATGCTAGATTTCTATTTTATTTGCAACACTGTTTGAAAATGATCATAATCTTAAAATATAATTTCCTTTGCAAATTTTATGAATTTCAGTTCATTGTCTAGAAGGGATTCTGATGACAGAAGAAACCCTTAAGCAAAATGTCAGTACGTACTGCAAAATAATATAGCAAAGCAGAGGTATGTATTGGATCGCAATGGGAATCTTGGTATCACATATAAACTGTTTAAATCCCGATGTATATATGCAATTAATAAATACAACATCAAAGTTAGATGACCATGGCATAGTTGTCAGGAAAAAAAAAGTCTCAGATAACTCTTGAAATTAGGGAGCATAATTGAAAATAATAATGCAAAAATTATAATAGATTGAACAAACATGGTGACAAAGTTTTCCTCATGCATGCACTTTTTGTTTTTCAAGGGAATTGGTCTTTCTGTGAAGAAAATTGACATTTTATTTCTGCTGAAAAATAAAATCTTGGCAACAAGGAAATTGTTCTGAAGTACTGAGCTCCAGTCTTATCAAGGAAAGGGCAAAGAAGAATTGGAAGTGTATGGCATGATATTCATTTCCATATTTTCTTATATAGAAGATAGTTATAAATAGATTTTTTAATATGTTGTGTGCTTTCAAGCATGCTCAGCTCAACATATTATAAACAGAGATCTCAAACTGAAAATGTTAAAAAATGGACTTAAAATATTTGTGTGATTTAAAATTTTAAAATATTTAAATTTAAAATTTAAATATATTTGCATATATACTTTTATATATACTAATATAAAAATTTCAGATCTTAGTAAATAAATGGGGGGAACAGAAATCACATAAGGCATATAAACTAAAGGGAGTCTGGTCATTATTGCAACTAAAAAATAGCTAATGTTTATGGATTGCTTCTAATATTCCTAGTAATACTTGATTGATTGTGTATATTAAAGCAGGTACTGTCCCAATAATCCTATGATATATCATTACTGTTGTCATATTAATAAAGAAACTGAAGCCCAGTGAGGATGAGAAATGTTTCCAAGATTATGTAGCTAGTAAGAATTAGAAACAAAATTTAAACCATGATAATCTTACTCTAGAGATCATCATTAGCCAAATCATTACGCTATGTTAACCCCAGAACAAGTATTAAACCAAGTAGTTTAAACCAAGTAGTAAGAATTTTGCTTTTGTTGGAAATAGTCTCATCTGCTTCTACAAGCAGATTTACATTTTTCTCCCTTGGATGTATCTTTCAGAAAGGAACAAATAAGAAAAAGAACTCAAGAATCAAATATCATAATGGTTGTTCATGAACAATGACATATTTATACTAATTATTCCTTGGAATAATGAAAAAACTTAATAAAAGGGATTTTTCCCCTAGTAGACTCTAGCAAGCCTGAAGAATATAGACCTCTGTTATTTTTAGTTCTCTTCCAATACGTGGCTGTTGCTTTATATTGTTGCTTCTTTTGCACTGTATTCAGGTTCTGTTACTGTCTTTAATAAAAACTTCAGTCTACACCCGTGACGGTAAATCTGTGGCATATATGCTGAAGATTTCTACATGGTGCTCTTGGGAAGGCACGTCTATAATTAAAACACTCTTCCTTACTGAGGCTACACATTATGCTTTAAACTGGAGTTGTATATTACAAACATCAGTGAACTTCCTCAAGAAAAACATAAAAATGTATATAGAGAGTAGTGAGTTTGCTAAGGTAATGTCTCCTAAAGGTCTATTATCTCCAAATTCGCTTTTGTAAATCAGTTTACCTCTAACTTAGAGTAAAAGAGAGAATGTCTGTGAATATCCCAGAACTGACAGAAGACATTAAATTACATATCAACAAAGTCTTATGAACCCCAGAAAGGTGAACAAAGTAGGAATCATGTAAATTGCTGAAAATCAAAGACAGGAAAAGGTTGAAAAGCAGTCAGAGAAAAATAGAATTTACTTTCAAATGAGCAATTGGGGGCCAACTTTTAAAGGCAAAGATGGTGCAAGTGTGGCTCAGTTGGTTAAGCATCTGCATTCAGCTCAAGTCATGATCCCAGGGTCCCGGAATCAAGGCCAATGTTGGGCTCCCTTCTCAGCAAGAAATCTGCTTCTCTCTTTCTCTCTGCCCCTTCTCCACACTACTTCTCTCTTTCTCTCAAATAAATAATTTTTTTAAAAATAATAAATAACATGAAAGCCATATACTTATTGGAAGACAAGTGCCATGCTAAAATTCTATTTCCAGAGGAAATATCCTAAAAATATAAGAATCATATGGGTACACAATCATATTTCATAGATGAAATAAAGGTAATTAAAGACAGAGAAAGAAGAATTTATGACCTTGGGTCTGCACTAAGAATATAAACTATAATGTGTTCTTTATGTATAAGACAATTATTCCAAATGAAACCTCAAAGATTCAGCATAAAGGGCAATGAAATAGGTAAATGTGGGTATAATTTGAAACAGTGATTATATAAAACCATAATATTTAATGTCTATGGTTTAAAATTGTGTAAAAATAAAGTACATTGCAAGTTGAGGCAATGTACTGTGGCTCAGTCAGTTTAACATCGACTCTTGATTTTGGCTCAGGTCATGATCTCAGAGTCATGAGATTGAGCTCTGCCTCAGGCTCTTTTGCAGTATTTCCTCCCCTTGAGACATAACTGTTTTCTAAAGAGTAGTTTGTCTCTATGTGGAACTGGTAGCAATTGATTCTTCCAACAATTTCAATGGCTGAGATTTGAAGCATACTTATCTTAAATTCTATTTTCAATAGATCTTCTGAACCAGGATTATGTAGTCCCCATACATAATTCCTGTTATCATTTTATCACTGACTATCTTATTTAGGCTGAATGCCTCACCTTTGTTCCCTCAAAAGAAGATGCCTATCACCTCAAAGTTGCTGGACAGAATTTGCTCCACTCCCAAAAGGCCATTATTTTGGAAAAGAGTAGTTTATGTCCCATGATGGGGAAAAAAAAAAAAAATTATCTAGTAATTCAATAGGACAAACACCACAAATGACTCATGAAACAAGGCACAAGAAAACTAATGATAATACATGGAGTCACAGCCTTTGGTCAGACCAAAGAAAGATGAACTTGGGCTGAGCATAACTGAATGCACTATAGATTGCACAACAGGAAAGGACTTCTGATTTCCTTCAGATTCATATATTTATAGAGGGAATGAGAGCTAGATTTACCAAGTCATCTAGCAAGTTAAAAAGTTCTCTCTCCACAACCATAAAAATACTTACAATGTAAGGTAGAGAAAGATTTAAAAAAGTATTTTGGTCACAGACCAAAAAAAAAAAGAAATATATATATATATACATATATATATATATATATACACACACACACACATATACATACATACATACATCACAAAAAATTGGAGGAGTTGGAGTGATGTCAACAAAAAGGCAGACTAGGACATTCTAGGCCCTTGTTTCCCCCATAAAAAATATTGAAAGTGATGATTAAAGACTAGCTAAAATTACTGTATAAGTGCTCTAGGAAATAGTCAAAGACCTTCAGAATGTCCAATTAAAAAAAAAAAAAAAGCCACATTCAAAACAGTAGGACATTTTGTGGCATTTGTGCTTGCCATTGTTCCATAGTCTCCCTGATAGAGCATGGCCTAGGTCTGGTGGGAGTGGCAACCCGGATATTGAGCTCAGAATTTGAACCTCCTGGGTTTATCTTTTTCCTTCATCACTTTGGCCAGTGACATTAGGAGCAACCAGTCAACATCATTATAATCAACAGTTTCCCAAAGTGCTTGAAAGTATCATGTACAGAGTTACTCAGCACCTTGATTCTTGTAAGTCATTGCTTAGAAATATCCAATGCAGATATTTTGCATATCTCTATCACCTAGCCATGGACTCTCAGTGCTCTCCTTATTACTAAAAATACTATCCAGGCATCTTTAAACTGAATCAGTTTACAGAACCAAATCTAGTAACCCCAAAACCAATTCAGAAAAACTCATCCTTAAAATCCTGTTCCTCTAGAACCACACTTGCTACCAGAATCTGTATTAGTCAGTGTTCTCCAGAAAAACATAATAGGAAAGTTATATCACAAAGTAGGATAGAACCAGTAGGATGGGAGTTGGTTTACACAATCAGAGAACCTGAAACCTGCAAGCTGGAGAAGTGAGATCCATCTAAGATCTAGTCATGATCTTCCATCTACAAGCTGGAGACCCAGGGAGACAGTGGGTGTAGTTCTAACCCAAGTATGAAAACATAGACACAAGATGAGCCAATAATGTAAATCTCAGGCTAAGGCCAAAAGAAGACCAATGATCCATCTCAAACAGGCAGGCAGGGGAGGAAGGGTGAATCCTTTCTTTTTCCACCCTTTGTTCTAACCAGGACCTCATGAGACATGAGACAGGATGATAACCATCCATAATTTGGAAGGAAATCTACTTTACAGAGCTCACAGATTCATATGCTAAACTCATCCAGAAATTCACCTTCCCAGATATACCCAGAAATAATGTTTAATCTGGTACACAAGGCACATAAAATTCTAGCACATAAAATTAAACATCACAAACCCTCAAGAAATACTAGCAAACCAAATTCAGTGGTATATTAAAAAGAGTATACAACATTGTCCATGTAAGATTTATTCATGGAAAGCAAGAATGGGTCTACATATGAAAATCAATAAACATCATACATCAAAGTAACAGACTGAAGGGAGAAAAAAAAACCACAGGATCATCTCAATTTATGCAAAAAAAAAATCATTTGACAAAATTCTACATCCCTTCATGATGAAGTTGACAAACTAGAAATAGAAGGAAATACATGAAAATTCATATATGAAAAGCCCACAGCTAATAAACTCAAAGCTTTTCCTTTAAGACTCAAAACAAGAGAAAGATGCCCATTTTGCCACTTCTATTTACCATAGTATGGGGAAGTTCTAGCCCAAGCAATTGGGGAGAAAGAAGGAGAGGGGGAGAAGGCATTAAAAAAAAAAAAAAAAAAAAAGGTCACTGGAAAAAAAGATATAATAGATGGTATGATTTTATATAGAGAAAACCAAAGATCTTCCACCCCCTACACACACACAACACGCACACAAACTGTAAGAACTAATAAAGAAACTTAACAAATTGCATAATACAAACTCAAAACACAAAATTGGGATGTGTTTCTGTATACTAGCAATGAATAATCTGTAACAGAAATTAAGAAAGAAGTCATATTTACCAATAAAATAAAAAAGAATAAGATACTTAGGAATAAACATAAGCAAGGAGGTAAAAGATTTATATAGAGAGAATTATAAAACATCGCTGAAACAAATAATTGGAAAGGTATCTTGTTTATGTTTATGGATAAGAAAACTTAACACTTAACAACTCACTCTGAATTTATGGAGATTGTATTGAATCTGTGGCTTACTTTGCATGAGTGAGTTGTTTTTTGGTTTTTGTTTTTGGTAAAAAATAGAAAAAACTATCCTAAAACTTATATGAAATCTCAAGATGCCTTGCCCACTTTTAATTTGGAATATTTTTCTGCTACTGAGTTGTAGGAGTTCTTTATACATTTTGGATATTAACTCCTTGCCAGATTGTGGTTTGCAAATATTTTAGTGAGATTGATAAACCCCTGCCCAGACTTATCAAAAAGAAAAGAGAAAGGACCCAAATAAATAAAACTTTGAATGAAAGAGGAGAGATCACAACCAACACCGAAGAAATACAAACAATTATAAGAACATATTATAAGCAACAATATGCCAACAAATTGGGCAATCTAGAAGAAATAGATGCATTCCTAGAGACATATAAACTACCAAAACTGAAACAGGAAGAAATAGAAAACCTGAACACCTGAACAGACCATAACCAGCAAGGAAATTGAAGCAGTAATCAAAAAATCTCCCAACAAACAAGAATCCAGGGCTAGATGGCTTCCCAGGGGAATTCTACCAAATATATATATATATATATATATATATAAAGATTTTTTTATTTATTTGACAGGGAGAGAGCAATAGGGGGAGAGTGAATAGAAACAGGGGAAATGGGAGAGGGAGAAGCACGTTTCCCCCTGAGCCGGGACCCCTATGTGGGACTCCGGGGATCATGACCTGAGCCAAAGGCAGACAATGACAGAGCCACCCAGGTGCCCCCTACCAAACTTTTAAAGAAGAACTAATACCTATTCTTCTGAAAATGTTGGGAAGAAAACTTCCAAATTCATTGTATGAGGCCAGCATTACCTTGATCCCCAAACCAGAGAAGGACTCCTCCATAAAGGAGAATTACAGACCAATTATTTGGAATCAATCAACCTATCATTCTTCAGACATTATGTATTAGTTCAATACACTCAGTGAGTTCAATACAGTGTGTCCAACATGGATGGCTGACAAATCATACTGTACAGTAGAGAATACTTCCGGTTGCAGAGTCATTGCTGCTTGAAATATTTAATACCTACACAGGTCTTATGAGGATGAGGTGAAGGGAACAGAATTTCTGTTTTATGTTTTTTGTTAACTTTCTTTTATTTTTTCAGTGTTCCAAGATTCATTGTTTATGCACCACACGCAGGGCTCTGATTAAAAGAACAAGAAGCAACTGAAAAATACACTAGGAATCAAAGCAGTGCACCTGGCCAAGGAACAGAAGATAAAACTTAAGGAGAAGAGACCCAAAACTGAGGTGTGCAAGCCTGAATGTGGGTGGTCCTTATCACTTTATCGCCATTGTTTGTCTTATTATCATTCTGTTTAAGAGTGACCACAAGAAACAATGCTAAATTCAGAATGACAGCATTTACCCACTAAAAGAAGAGGATGGAAGAATAAAGAACCAAGCACAGTAAAACAACAGCTGTCGTCTGAGAACTGATTGGTTGTATGGGGGAGGGGGGACCACACACGTTGGAATGTTAGGTGCAGAGTCATTAATATGGTCTTAAATGCCTAAAACTTTCTTCTGGTGTAGATCTTGTTTAGCTTTACAGACCCAAGACACCTTACATTATTACCCTAAATACTCATTCTAAGAGTATTTTCTGATTTTGAAGCCGCTTCCTACTGACTTGTTTCAACATATAATGGATGAATAATCAGGGGTTGTAGCGAATGTGAATTAAAGGTGACATTTTTAAAAGTTAACTGATAAATTACTAGCCAAGCCTTATCTAGGTTAAGTAGGAAAGTTTGGGACAATGCAAAATGAGAGAAGATACCTCTGGCTTTCTCTTCATCTATGAACAAACCCAGGATAGGCTCTTCAATAGGAAACATAGAGATTATAAGAGGGGCTTTGAGTGATTTTTAATATGTTAAAATTTGGGGGCCAAAAAAACAAGCAGTGCTTTTGCCTTTGCTCACCTTTTATTAGCTTCCAGCACCATTCAGAGGGACCAGAATAAGACCATCTAAAACAGAAAGCAGAAAGTTATCACACCTCGGAACTCGACACAGCCTCGAGAAGAGAGCTTGAGGAGATGGGGATGATTCCTTCTAGGCTGACAGTCCAATTCACCGGCACAGAAATAGACTAAGACTCAGAGTGGAAGTTTAAACCCCAGGGAACCTGAGCATGATGGACAAGGTCTATACAGTAAGGATGCCAAAAGTTGGCTTTTACAAAACATGAAGACTGACACCCTCTTAATTTCCGAAGAGTTGAGAGCCAAAAAGACAGAGCAGCGGCAGCTCTTCTGAGTTCAGATGAAACCACAAAATCATTGAGTCAAGGAGGTCATTATAACCACCGTGAAACAGCCCCACGCCTCTGCCCAGCAGAGTTCAAAGTAAATGGCCTTTCCTGGGTGAAAGGCACTGCCACATCCCAGAGTCAAGACACCCACTCACCATGTATAAGTGATACATGTGGGACGAGACTTATTATTTGCTCTTTGTAGAAAATCAAGTGTGAAATGATTTTATCTATTTTCAAGTTTTTTCACTATTGCTTATCAATAAATAAAAGAATTTTTTTTTTTAATTTTCTATACTGGTTCCAAGCTCTCTCTTTAACTTTCTTGGAAGTGTTTTTTTTTTTTTTAAAGATTTTATTTATTCATTTGACACAGAGAGATCTCAAGTAAGCAGAGAGGCAGGCAGAGAGAGAGAGGGGGAAGCAGGCTCCCTGCTGAGCAGAGAGCCCGATGTGGAACTCGATCCCAGGACCCTGAGATCATGACCTGAGCCGAAGGCAGCGGCTTAACCCACTGAGCCACTCAGGCGCCCTCTTAGAAGTGTTTTGATGTTGTGATTAAGAGCACAACTTTGGTATCAGAGAAGGCAAACTATTAATTCCATTTGTGCATTCAAACCTGTATAATTTTGGTGCAGCTGACCTCACTAATTCAATATTTCCATATTGGTAAAAGGAGAAGAGAAAAAGAGTACCTTGATCAAAAGGTTCTTCTAGGTATTAATGAAATAACATGAACTATTGCTACTGTCCTTTGTTTAATTCAATACCTTTTTTTCCTTTTGCATAAGTTTTACTACATTTTTTTTTCTTTCTGGGAACATTTTATATAATAAGGCCTCAGGATTTGGCATCAAGAATTGCCTCAGTTGTCCAATATAAGAAATGTTACCAGTTCCAATTTCTCCCTCTTTATGCCCAATTTAGAACTTTCTCCACTGGTTTGGTGATATTAATAGTCTCATGCTTAAAGATGTGCTTACTTTATGGCAAGGATAATAGAGTATACATTCTCAGTCATGTATGTCTTAGTATATGTGAATTTATACCTGATAATTAGTGATGCAAATGGAATTCAAAATTAGTGTTTTCAAGTATGAAAGTGTTAAAAAGCTTTCTATTGTAACAATAATAACAATGTTCTATTAAAGTTCATGTTTCAAATAAATTTTTATCTTAAATAAAATATATTTAAATATCATAATTCATTTCAAAAATAAAACATATATAAAATAAAATCTTAAAATAGTTGATTACTGTCAGTAAAGTAAATGGAATGTATTTATTGTCATCAGAATTGTTCTCAACAGAATTTTGACCTCTGTGCTCCTAAAAACAAGAATCTTACAGCATTTCTTAAAAGAGTGCCCTCTACTGTCTGTAAAGCTTTTCTTCCTAGCTCTTGACACTCATTATTCAGACTTTGTGCTAATGATTACTAGATCTGTGAAAATTTTGTCAAAGTTGTCTGTAAAAATTTCATAGAAAAAAATAGAGGTTTTATATTCCATTCTTGAATGGTGCTTAAGCAGTCTGTTGACAAAAATATACAGGACAATCAATGTATATAACTTATTTGAAGTAAGGGCACTATCACTAGCAATGATGAAGGTCAAGTTATGTGCACAAAATTACAAAGAGAGAACACATTTCTTCTGACCCACAGTGATTATAAGACTCCAGATATTTTAAGAGGTATCCTGATTTCACTCAGGAAACAAACTGAGGGTTGCTGCAGTGGAGGGGGTGGGAGGGATGGGGTGGCCGGGTGATGGACATTGGGGAGGGTGTGTGCTATGGTGAGCACTGTGAATTGTGTAAGACTGATGAATCGCAGACCCGTACCCCTGAAACAAATAATACATTATATGTTAATAAAAAGGAAAAAAATGAGGTATCCCAATTTCAGAGAAAAACTACATATCTTAGGCTTACTGAAATAGAAATGAAGTTGAAATGGGAGGAAAATATGAAAATGAAGCAAAATATAAAAATAAACATGATAAATTTTAAAGAAGCAAAATACAATGTTAAGTCTACCATGTATAAATCTATTAAATTATCTAATAAAATTATATAAAAATTGTGTTTTTGATGACAATTTTGAAAAATAGAATAAACATTTTAGTTTTTGAATTAATTGAGCTATGAAATAGGACAAAATGAAGTTTGCAAACTGACTCAGATAAGTTTTTAAAAAAATATTAGCTGACTAAATGGCATTTCAATAAATTGTTTGATGGCTTAAATGACATTAGAAATATTAAAATATCAGTATGATAAGAGCTAAACAAATTTCAAATACAGTTGCTATTAGCTCAGCAGAAATATGTAGAAAATTATTATGGAAAATATAAACAGCTGATGATTCTCAATTTAATAGACTGTTGAAGACAGACTTCAATCCAATTCCTTATTTCAATTCAGCCTCACACATGTGAAATACAGCTAAAAGCAATTTAAAAAAATAAAAAAAGAAGGAAAAGAAAAAATAAAAACTCATATCAACATTTTCTTTAAGAGAAATTGTACATTCTAGGGACGCCTGGGTGACTCAGTGGGTTAAAGCCTCTGTCTTTACTCAGGTCATGATCTCAGGGTCCGGGGATCCAGCCCTGCATCGGTGTCTCTACTCAGCAGGGAGCCTGATTCCTCCTCTCTCTCTGCCTGCCTCTCTGCCTACTTGTGATCTCTGTCTGTCAAATAAATAAATAAAATCTTTTAAAAAAATCGTACATTCTATAAATGATTTGGTAAATGTAATGTTCTTTCCTTATTTCATTTATAACATATAATTGAAGAATAAAAGGGAAGATAAATTTTTAATTTATCTACTGAATGATATGGTATGCCAATATCCATTTCTATACCAGCTGATAAGTATTTGAATACGACCCCTTCCATATTGCAGGTAGACTATAGAAGAAAGGTCCAATGAATTCCCAAAATATAGAGCAGCCTTAGTATTGCAGCTACTGTATGAAATCTGAACATTAAAGAAATAGCAGGGGTAACTGATCTAGTAGTCAACCAGGATGACTACGCATAATACCCAAAGTTTTGTTCTATGAATGAATCAACTATATTTAAAAAGCCAAGGACAGAGTATACAGAATATAGGTCATTTCTAAGTTTTCTTTTCTGTTTTTCTATACCTTTACCTTTAAAGAGAATATATTCATATTAAATTCACAAACTGTAGTCTTTATTAAACACCAGCAAATATACTTTGGGGATATCCAAAGTCCATAGGGCAAATTCAAATTAGGAGATGGCATGGAAGGCTTTTTTCGACAAGCCACAGATTGTTTCCTACATTATTTTTGAAGCAGTCAGGGAGCAGTTTAAGCTGGTGACATAAGAAGATCCTGAGCTCAGCTCCTCCCATGGACCCACTAGATCTACAGCTACATATGGAGCAATCCCTTCTGAAAAAGAACCCAAAATTAGCTGATGGCCTGTCTTCCAATCAGCCTGAAACTAGGTGCTAACTGAAATCCCTCCCTTGGAACACTGACAGGTCTTCCCACATCCTCAACAACAGGGATCAATCAAGACTAAATCAATAAAATGAAGCTGAAATGGGGGCGTGGCGGAGACTAAATCAAGCTGCTTAGACAATCACAAAGGTTGGAGAGCCGATCAAGAGCTAGGGCAAGGTTGAATAGGAAGATTTACCTCCTCCACAAAACCACTCTTTTGAGACCAGAAGGGTAGTTGTTTCACCTAACAGATGAAAACAAATACAGAATCACATCAAATGAGGAAATAAGAGTATGTCCCAAATAAAAGAACAAATAAAACTTCAGAAAAGAACTTAATGGAACAGAGGTAAGTAATCTAAGTGATAAATGATAGACTTCAAGGTTATGGTCAAAAAGATGCCCACCAAACTTGGAAAAGAATGGATGAGCACTGGAGAATTTCTGCAAAGAGATTAAAGAGGGCATGTAATATGTAATATGTAATATGGTGTAATATGGTGGGCACTGGGTGATATACTCAACTAATGAATCACTGAACATTATATAAAAAACTAATGATGTACTCTACCTTAACTAATTGAATTTAAGTTAAAAAAATACAAATGTGTACTCTATGGTGACTAACATGACATAACATAATATAACATCACCTAACATAACATAACAAAACAAAACAAAAAAATAAAATAAAATAAAGAAGATGAAACCGTAAGAGAAGGAGCCAAACCATAAGAGACTCTTTATCTCAAGAAACAAACTGAGGGTTGCTGGAGGGGAGGGGGTGGGAGGAATGGGGTGGCTGGGTGATGGACATTGGGGAGGGTGTGCCATGGGGAGCGCTGGGACTTGTGTAAGACTGATGAATCACAGACCTGCAGCTGAAACAAATAATACATTATATGTTAATTTAAAAATTTTAAAAATAAAATAAAATATAAATTTTAAGAAGTAAAATGCAAGGAGATAAATATAAGAAAGTACCAAACAGAAGTCACTGAGTTAAAGAATACAATAACTGAACTGCAAAACTACGCTAGCAGGTTCCAACAGCAGGCTGGATGAAGTAGTCAGGGTGAGGCAAGAGGGATGATTTGAACACCCTAATGACTGTATGTCGTGCCCACCTCATCTATGTCGTTTTACTACAACGCATTATGACTGGTGTGTGTTTATTACTTTTTCTGCTGGATGGAGCTCTTAAAAAAGAGATACCATATGTTGCCATAATTTTACCCTCTTGGTAATTTTATGTTTACTGGAACATTGTAAATATAAAATTCATCTATAATGAATGGAAAATTCCTTACCGTATCTTCAATTCAGACTATAGTGACAGCTTTGCACTTAGATCTTTCCAGTAGAGTTTTCTCCTTACAAGCCTGTAGACACACACACAGAGAATTGAAAGAGGGAGCAATGTACAATTGAGACAAAAAAAAAAAAAAAAAAAAAAAGTTAACGTCAAATAAATTCTAAGAAAATCACAAATTTGGCCCACTCAACAGCAATAAGATAATAAGGTGAAATGTATTATGTCAAAAAAGCCTCACAAAATTCTATGTAAAGAAAGGGAGAGTTGATTATTTTTCAAGTAAGTATATACTCCTTAAAGGACAGAACACATGGGAAGAAAGAAACTGGGAAATAAGTCATGCAATGAAAACGTGTCGACACGCCTAAAACTACTTTGGTTATGGGCAAAGTTTCATTATATGCCCAAATTTATATTTTGGCTCAATGAGAACAGGTAGATAGCACATGGACAAGTATATGAAGAGCAACTAATGATTAAATAATCAATATACATGTAATATGTATATGCTTGTATATACAGCCAAATGTAACCAGAAAGCTCCAAAATTGCTGGGATAATTGAGGCAAAAAGAAACTGGATTTTAATGTAATTATGCATATTGTCTTTCTGTGTACTTATCAACCTGGGAGTGCAACAAACACATGAACTTACAATTTACTAACACATGAACTTAAAATTTACTAACTTACTAGCTTAGTGAAGTTGAGCATGTTAATGTTTAACTCTCAGTGTCTTCATATGTAAAATACAGAGAGCGAAAGTAATCTACCTCACTGTATCATAACAAAAATCATCAGAACTGATGCAGGCAAAAGCTCAATACAAAGCCAGGCACACAGGGAACATCAATCAGCGTTAACTATCACTGGAGCTTATATTTAAATTAAATCAATTTGATTAAAACGTCCCTGAAAGAGCATAGGCTCCTTCAATGTAATTGACTTTCTTGGTAATCTGTCCTTTTCCATCATCTTTATTTGTGGCTTTGTTTCTGGTCTCTGGTGCTTGAGACCCCATAAACTGACTGATAGTGGTAAGTAAATGGGTGATTTGCTGAGCCTGAGGGGTAGGTACTAATTGAATAATTAAGTTCTAGTTTTTAGTCCTGAAGTTGTTCCCTAATCTTTCTTCAGGCATTTGCATGTTTTTTTGTTTTGTTTAGTTTTTTACTTAACACTCAAGTTTTAACAGCAAAATCATAGACCACAAAGTTTTATGAAACAGATTTTCCCTTAAATCTCCCTGCTTGGGGAGTTCAGAACCATTTCCCTGATGCTTAGTCAAGTGTTGGAGCTTCTGGCCACAGAGTAGTAACTTAGTTGCCACAATTGTTTGTCTCCCTCAGTGTGAGAAAACTGAAGCCCACCAACAGCTCAGCCAGAGCAGTGGTTTTCTGCAAGATACCACAGCGGCAGGGGAGCGCTTTGCCGTTCTTGCCTGAGGTATTGACACCTTATTTTAGCTGCACATACTTACAGTAAGTGATTAGTGAATCACATGTTTATTGAAATCAGCACGGATACACTGTATTTTGAAATCATGTTCTTCTCAGGTCTGGTTTATAAACCCTCTTCTGATGAGAATTCCTAACAGAGCAACGTTGCCCGAGATAGCATCCAGAAGGGCACATCTCTTCTCCTGGGGGGATGTCTCGCTCTGTGACATTGTCACTCAACAGTGTCAAGCACTGATAAGGAAAATAGCCTCACCCAGATCTCACACATTGTTCCACATCCTTCATTTGATTTTGAGTAAATGATTCTTTATCCACCAGAGAGTGGACTGGATAACATTTGGCTGGTTTGTGAGAAGAGGGATTGAATGTGTTTTCTTGTTTCTGTCCAAAGATGAGGTCGAGGCAAATGAAAATTACTTTCTGTAATGTGTTTTAGTTCATATTTATGGATGATTTTGTTAATGTCACCATAAAACAAAACTGTAAACTTATTCTACACTAGTAAAAGAAAATCAGCACAGCACTGACATTCCAAATGCAGCTGCAAATACAACGGAGGACCCTCTAGAGGAGATATCAAAATGGGGAGTTGAACAAGGAATTAAAGTCATCACTTTTCTCCCATTTTCTCATTGCTTCCATTTGACTAGAGGTTGTGAGGTGGTCACCATTCCAGACTCTAGGTCTCTGCCCCTCCCCCACCCATCACCTCCCTCACACTCTCTCTCAAAAAGAAAAAGAAAAAAAATTAAATTCTTTTCCACAACAGAAGGTTAAAGAATACAGAAACACATTTCTCTCCATTGGTCACTGGGTACAGAGAACATGTTTGAGGGGTGCTCTGCTAAATGGTGTAGCACACAACACAATCATGACAGGCGTCTGAGCAACAAGAGTGAGGGGAAAAAACACTCAGAAAGTAGAAACAAGCATCCTAGAACACCTTGAAGCTTCACCCTTGGTAATTTTCTTCTAGAGCAAATTAGTGTTGAAGCTCAGCAAAGAAATTCAGCCTTAGGCAGAAGGTGTTAAGAAAGAAAAGATGGAGCAGTAAGACCCAATTAAAAGTGGAAAACAGGGTGTGGTTAAAAAACAAACAAACAAACAAACAAACAATGAATACTGTTATGCTGAAAATAAATAAAAAATAAATTTTTTTAAAAAGTGGAAAACAGGGGCACCTGGGTGGTTCAGGGGGTTGGTCCTCTGCCTTTGCCTCAGGTCATGATCTCAGGGTCCTGGGATTGAGCCCTGCCCCAGGCTCTCTGCTTGGAAGGGAGCTTGCTTCCCTTCCTTTCTCTCTGCCTCACTGCCTACTTGTGATCTCTGTCTATCAAGTAAATAAATAAAACCTTTTTTTTAAAAAAGGAGAATACATAATATTAAAAATGATATTGATTGCATATTTTCCAAGTGGCAAACACTCTTTATGTAGTAAAATACTTAACCCCCACAAATACTCTATGAAGCAGATGCCCTAGTTATCCCCATTTGTCAGACGGAACACACCGAAATGCTGAGAGGATGTATATTTTGCCCAAAGTTTTACAGCTAGTAAATGGAGGAGCTGGGATTTGAACACAAGCAGCCTGGCTTTGGAACCTGCATACATAACGTCAACCATACCGGCTTTGGCCTCCATAGAAGAGGTTGGACCAGCTGGCAGACCCCTCAGTACCTAAACACTCCTTTCTGACTGTATATTTCCCATTCCAGAGCCTTGGATCAGGGTGTCTAATGGCATGTCCAGAGCTGATCAGAGCCTCCATGGTCACTTCCCAGGGTAGATAAATGGCGCACAAGAAACACCGGCGGTGGATTGCTTCCATGACTATATGATCTCACAGTGTTCATGGAAGCAAATTAATTCACTTAAAATTGACAAAATTAAACTAAAAGCTTTATTACAGAAATTGCATCACAGTAATGGAGAAGAACAGGGAGATGGTGGATCAGTTAGCACCATCGGAACCCATGATGGCACTGCCAAATGGACGAGAAATGGGGGAGCTGAATGGTATCACCCCCAGAGACCAGGTCATGCCCTTAGGGTCTTTTGCCTGGACAGAGAAAGGAATTCTCCAGTTATCTCCATAGTACCCCAGGGCTCTTAGAACTCACATGCCTAGACATTGGTTATTTAAGTGCCTGTGTTTAAGACCAAGCTTGCTTGCTATATAACAGATGTTCTTTGAGTGTGTTAGCTGTCCTGTATTCCCCTGCCTATCCTTGGCCATTGGCCCAGAAGAAGCCTATTTTAGGCACATGCTACTAAATAAATATTTTTGGATATTGTTCAATTATGCTAAAAGTGACAAGCTACAGCAAAAACTACAGGAATAAAATAACAGAAAATCTTTGGCAGCGACTCATCTGCCTAGTCAGGCATTCCAGAGTTCCTGTGCTTCCTGAACAATTTAACAACAGTGAGAGAGTGCCCAAGACTCACTTTCGAAGTTCTGAACGCCTGAACAGGGAGATGAACTGTAAAATTCTCAGGCCCAGAGACCACGAATGTGAATTTCAAACCACTCATTGTTACCCTTTGTCAGATGTAAAGATAGGGAAAGGTTACTATAATCATATGTTAAGGTTGGAAAATCCCCCTAATTTTGACCCCGAAAGGACTGGCTCTGTCTCATTTCAATAAATTTCAACTCATCACTAACATTTGTTAAACTAATGTACGCTAGATTATTTTGGTTCTCGGCTATAGTGTATCTGGTTCTGTGTTATGTATTCTATATAGATAAATCATTAGGTCAATTAATTATTCCCCTTTTTCATATATTCATCTTACTTAAAAGACATATTTACTAAATTTCTTTCTCATTGAAATTCAAGTGAAATTATCCACTTAGGTTAAATTCAAGAGTGTAAACTCTTACTATTTGTTTCTCAATTCATATATAGAAAATTTTAAAAGTGAGCATTCCTCCTAAAGAGATATTGTTACTTAATGAATATTTACTGTTTGCTTATCAACATAGTACCTGACACTTAGTAGGCACAAATTAAATATTCATTTGACAATATATGAATGAAAAACAGACATGGCCTCTGTCTTCAGGGAGACTATATTATTCCTAATGAAAGAAATTACAGGGGTGCCTGGGTGGCTCAGTCAGTTAAGTATCTGACTGTTGGTTTCAGCTGCGGTCATGATTTTTAGGGTCCTGGAATTGAGCCCACACTGGCTCCCCTCTCAGTGCAGGATCTGCTTCTCTCTCTTTCTCTCTTTCTTTGACCCTCTCTCTGCTCATTCTCTGTAAGATAAATAAATTTTTTTTAAAAAATTACAAAATCTAAGTTAAAGGCAAAACAAACAAACAAACAAACAAAAAACCCATGTTCCAATCAGTGTTATAAATGAAGCAAAGAGAGTTTGACCTTCAGAGCAATAGTAGAGGGAAAGGACAATCACGAATTGGGTGATCAGAGATTGTAATAATTAAGCTAAGACAAAATATAAGAATGAAGGGGACATGCAGAGAGCTGAGAGAGAGAGAGCAATTCAGCAAAACATACCAGCATGTGCAGAGTCCTGAGACAGGAAATTGCTTAGTATATATTTCCAGAAACAGACGCAAGACCACTGTGGTTTAAGATTAATTAATGAAAGGGCAATTGTCATATGATGCATGCGGTTGGAGAGATAAGCAGAGGGCTACAGCTGTATGCATGAGATCTCTTTAGATTTGGACGTTATGAAGAATATTGCTTAGGTTTATAGTTTGTGGCTTCAGAAGTCTTTTTCTTTTTGTTGTTGTTGTTTGCCTTTTTTTTTCTAAGGAAATATCAAAATGTGGTTCTAGTCTTTTTATCTTTACATGAAAGCTCAATTTCTAAAAAAACAAGGTGTAGAGGACGTTTGGGGATAAAGATACAAAAATGTTTCTTTTTCCTTTCTCTTCTTTCCCAGCCTCATCCTCTGGCAGCCAACTTAGCATTGGAAATTCTTCATTAACTTGTAACCCTCTATAGGTGGGGGAAATGAGGGCAAGGTCAGTTCCAGAGACATTTAAGAGAATATATAGGGACACTTGGGTGGCTCAGTTGGTTAAGCTGCTGCCTTCGGCTCAGGTCATGATCCCAGCATCCTGGGATCCAGTCCTACATCGGACTGCTTCTTCAGCAGGGAGCCTGCTTCTCCCTCTGCCTCTGCTGCCACTCTGTCTGCCTGTGCTCGCTCTCTCTCCCTCTCTCTCTCTGGCAAATAAATAAATAAAATCTTAAAAAAAAATTTTTTTAAAAAGAAGAATTTGTAACTGGCACCCACTTTTTGAATTGTCACGATAGTCTAAAAATAAAACTTCACCTTTTGCAGATGCAAATACTCTCAGAGGTGTAAACATTAGAGATGAAACAAAGCGTTTTGCTTTACCCCTTATAAATCTTTCTTTGGTCTTCCAGTTTTTTCCTACCTCTTAGGTAGCTCAAACAAAACCAGTGAGGGAACAAATTAATGTGACAGTATTTCCTTTTTATTAGGACTCTATTTCCTTCAGCCATTGAGCTCTTAGCTATACATGACTGTTAATTTTTTTCAGCAGATGCATTTCCATGTGTTTGAGATAAGAGTGTTAGTATTTATTTGGATTCTGAAAGAGATACCAGAGTTGGAATAATAATGAAAAATGGGTACTGTATCTCCCTCCCTTGGGAAAAGATTTTTTTTTAAGTTGACAGTAATTGAACAAGATGACCTCTCATATTTCTGTCTAATACTAAGATTATATGGCTTTTGATTACAGTAAGGTGGCACATTCTCTTATTAGTGACAAATGGGAAAATGATAGCCTCCACCTTCGGCAAGTGACTGCATTGAGTTATTAAGTGGATCTGGCCTGCCATCTTGTGGCCATAAGTGTTCAATACATATAAACACTTGGCAAGTTTTTCAGAAACCTAGACCCCCTAGCTGTGATAGAGCTGGGGATCAGGAGACCTTGCGAGTTAGTTCATCAAAGATCACAGTAGCATCAAAGTCACTGCTGACAGAAGACAGGTGGCTTATTTTCTTAAAGATGTGCGAGAAGCCTCATGCTTATAGCCTCTACTCATCTGCAGCAGAAATCAAATTCACTAACTAAAATTGTCTTAGGGTCTGCAGCACTGCAAGACTTGGAGAAGGAAATGGATCCTTCTCCATCCAGGAAAAAAAGGATCTGGCAAGACTTATTCTGTCTGTTACATAGAAGAAAAATTAAGCAAATTCAGGAGACAATTTCCTACTTCCAGAACTGATACCGATGTGTTGTTCATCAAAAGTAGCCCAATAAATTGCTCACAACCCTAACTGGAGATCACTTGAGGGGCTTGTAAAAAGTAAAGATGCTTAGACTCTCCCCCGTCCTTCCCAGGAGTAATGGTGAAGTGGGGCCCTGGTATCAGTGGTTTTTAAATGCTTGCCACTTACACTATGGGTAACCGGAAATGGAAACACCATATCCCTTACCCCATTCAGTAGGATGGATGATATAAGGCCGGTCATTTTGTTCCATGATATACAAACAAAACCCCCTATATTACAGCAGATTATCACACACCAATATTATCTAAGTTTATAAAAGGGTTAGAAGATGAAAAGAAACCCAAAATAAAAATTTTTAGAACTTCCTTGGAGAGACTCCAAGCAATCTGTTCTACAAAGAAAGTATCCCAAATGAGTCTCCTGGTCTTCATTCCTTTGGGGGCCTAGATACACTGTATTGTGGACATTATTATACTACTTGTGAATTTCTTTCATTCTTTGGCAAGCGTGACACTTAACCTAGAGGTTCCTGAGATTCTGTGTACATGCATAAAGCCTTGTTTAAAATGCAGCTTTCTGTATTTACCCCTCAGAAATTCACATTAGTAAGTTTGGAATAATAAGAAGAAATCTCTCTTGACTTAACAAGCCATCCAGGAATGGATCTCAGGGAGGTATGGCTTAGCCATATTGCAACTTACTAATTTACCAAGGTCTTGGGAGTGTGTAAGATAAGGTAAGGGATGTTTCTATGTTTCATTTCTACTACAGTGGTTTTCAAAGTGTGGTCCTTAGACCAGTACAGTAACATCAGCACCACCTGGAAACTTCTTGCAGAAACACAAATTTGGGGCACGTGGGGCACTCAGTCTTTAAGCATCTACCTTTGGCTCAGGTCATGATCCTAGGGTTCTGGAATCCAGTCCTGCATCGCGCTCCCTACTCAGTCTAGTGGGACGTGTGCTTCTCCTTCTCCCACTCCCCCTGCTTGTGTTTCCTCTCTAGCTGTGTCTCTGTCACATATATAAATGAAATCTTTAAAAATTAAAAAAAAAAATTCAAAACCTAGTCCTCCTCTAGACTTATGGAACCAGAAACTCATGGTGAAGCCCCCAAAATGTATTTTAACCAGCCCTTTCAGTGATTCTGATATATTCTTAAATTTGAGAACCCCTGGCCAAACCATCTCATCCTCACTTGTGGCCATTTGGTGTAGCTTCTCCTTGTTCTTTGTATTTTTTTTTCATCCTCCTAACACATCGTTAGGAAGGAAACATGTGTATGAACATGCTGTGTCTGAACATGGGAGGAAATGTATCGTATTTGAAATCACAAGACCTGGATGGGAATCCTACCTCTTGTCAATTACTAGGACTAAAAGCATGCATAAATTGTTTTAATCTCAGAGTGATTTCCTCATTAAACCTTAGAAAGGAAGGGAATATTTATCCAGCAGAGTCAAGAATTTTGCCTGAAGCATTAACTCCTTTGTCAGTGGCAATTGGCATTACTTGTAATTTAATAGATGAAATAACCGAGACAAAGACGACGCAGAAAGGTGCATGTGCTTACCTAACCCAGACCCCTGAGACACAAACCCTTTGGCAGTATTTATTTCCAGAATGTGGACAAAGACTCCGTGAGTTTGTGGTTAAGGGTTAAATAAGGCGCTGGAATTTTAAAAGGTTCATAAAAGGTAAATATTATATTTGTATATTTATCTTAGTAGTGTCATAGGTTGAGTGGAATCAGCACACTCAGATCTTCAGCTGAGAAAAATCAATAGCTAATAAAAGATGAAACCCGAGACTCCAGCCGGCCAGGTGACTGGGTGACTTGACATCCCAGCATTCTCTCCTGACTCAGGCATCCCAGGTGACCCAGAGAGGAACATGTGCAGCTCTGCTGGGCAAAGGGGAAGGCTAGAGGCCTTGCCTAGAAAGGAGCACAGAGATGTCATTTGTCTTTTGCCCTGAAGGGCCTAGAACAACCATTACAAAGAACAGTCTTCAATTTCCAGATGAGCCTTCCTGATGAGAATCCTGCAGCTATTTTCAGAAGCTTTGGGAAAAAAAACAATAATAATAATAATAATAATTTCTGCCTGCTGCTCTCTCTACTGAATGTCATGCTGTGGTCCAAAGCAGATGAGTGCTAGACATGCTAGACAGGCCAGCACTGCCTGCAGGACATGTGACAGGTGTCCTTCTGGGCTGTAGTTAACAGGATTGGATCCCTGCGAGAAAGGCTTACAGCTGTGTCTCACCAGAAAAAGCCAAGGGTCTTCTCCATCATCCTAAGAGGAAATAATGGAGCCACACAAACTTCTGTCTGCACTGTTGCAAATGCTACTTTTTTGTTGTTGTTTTCTTATTGGGTGTTCCCCGATATACAATTCTTGCAAATGACTGAATTTCTAATTTTATGCTTCGAGAAGATAAGGGAGTAAAACCAGATGATAAACCCATGGTTAATATTTTGACTCTTCATGTTTGTTTGAGGGAAAAGTTATTGAGAACAAGTAGGATCTGTGTAAGTACTTGAATATCTTGTAAAGAAATGTGTCTCTCTCTATATTTAAGTCTATTGGTTCTGTTTCTTCAGAGAAATGTGACTGATATAGAGGGATAGACACCTTAGATGAATCTTTGGAAGGTCTTGGGCACTTTGGTGGCTCAGTCAGTTATCCGCCTTCAGCTCAGGTCCTAATCCCAGGGTCCTGGGATGGAACCCCGCATGGGGCTCCCTGCTTAGAGGGAAGCCTGCTTCTCCCTCTCCCACTCCCCAGCTTGTGTTCCCTCTCTCGCCGTGCCTCTGTCAAATAATAAAATATTTAAAAGAATAAAACAAAGATTCATGATATTGTGTCCAGCTCGATCAAGCTGAAAAATGGTCTAGCTATTCTGTCCCACATCTATGTTTTACTGCGTGCTATGGAAAAGATCCACGGTCCTGAGGATGAATGCAAGCTAAGTGGCAGCTACTGTTGTCAAGAAAATAAATCCTCAAGGAGAGTTTAACAGAGAAAAAAAAAAAAAAAACAAAACTCCAAAAACCCTGTCTATGGTGTTTCCATCATCTAAGAGCTGTCTTTACAGACATGCCGCTAAATATAAGGTGGCTTCATTTTGACTCATGCCATATCCGGTAATTGTCAATGAATGTCATAAAACAATGAAAACCTAAATTGTTCTGCCAGCTAGCCTGTTATTGTCATTATAGATAAAATATATTCCAAACAGGCAATAATGCTATTTAACGATTTGCAAAGGACTTATTCAATATTCACAAACTAAGATGTAATTATTGCTATAGCTGAGAGAAAAGGAAGTCAGAATTTCATATGAACGGAAGATGGATTGGCCCCTGTCCAAGACCTAGTGAAGTGGCAGCACTGAGATTCAAGCCCTATTTCGGGGCTCCAGATCTCCTAGTAAACTCTAAGGGGCTCCCAGAGTTCCTTGAGTGGTCCTTTCCTAATATGCGTTTAGGGTTAATTTGGTTCTTAACAGAATTACCTAGTCCTGGAACTGAGACATTATGTGTTATCAGAAGTTATTGTTCTTTCACTACTTTTGAGCATAAACTAGATGTCATGGTTCTCCCCAGTTCATGTGAATCAGTGAACAAAACAACAAGTTGCTGCCTTTGTGGAATTTACTATCTAGTGAGAAGACGTGAAAAAAAAAAAAAAGTTCAAGTGCAGTCAGTTAAGCACCAGACTTTTGGTTTCAGTTCAGGTCCTGATCTCAGGGTGGTGAGGTCAAGCCCCACCTCAGGCTCCAGGCCTAGCATGGAGTTTGCTCAGAGTTTCTCCTTCTTCCTGGGACCTTCCCCTCCCCACTCCCTATCCCTTCCCCCACTCCCAATTTGGTGTACATGTGCTCTTTCTAAAACAAATCTTAAAAAAAAAAAAAAAAGTAATCTGTGCTAAGTGAAGAAACAAGCATGGTAGGACTGTGTGGGAGAGCAGCGAGTAGGTGCAGGTTGCTAAAATACTTAAAAGGGTGCTCAGCGTGGTCCTGAGATGACAGGCGAACAAAGACTTAGAGGGAGTTAGCTAATGCCAGCCCCTAAAATACAGCTTACTTTCAGCCTCTGAACGCCCAGCAGGAGGCAACCAGCACACTTTCACTGAATAATCTGGGGTAATGTTGAACCTACTTAGAAGTGCAAAAAATAGAAAATGCACTTCAGCCCTCCACTCAAGATCTCAAGATCACTTTATTCAAGTTTAAGGTGCTTTAGTACCTCTCATACAAAGCCATAAAAATCTTCAACACCCTGCCAGGTTGCAAACAGAACGGTCAAAATAAATGGTCCAACTCGCTGTTCGACCCACGCCAGAATGACCTGGGGCTTCTTAGTCACTGTTCGAACAATGGCATATTGAATTGTCATCCTGACCACTTCTAGGGGTGATCACTTCCTGCTACTTCAAACATGGAAAATAATCTGCACATATTTTTATGAAGTACCAAAGTGCCCACAGCTGTAATATAGTAACAGAAAATGGGAAAAAAAAATGGTCCTATGATATACAGGCAATCAGGTTCACATCACCACAGCCTGTCACAACTTTTGCAACAGGGACTCTCTTTGTTTGTGTTTCTGAGTTTTTGGTTGTTTTTATTATTATTATTATTATTATTATTTTTAAACATGTACCAAAGTGAGAAAAACAAGCTCCACAGCCCCAGTTACCCACAGGACCATGTGCCGCAGGCCAGAGCTGACTGAACTTCACACCTCACACAGTAATATCCAGGTGAAGAGAGGGGCGGGTGAGGTGTGTGGCAGGCAAGGAACAGGAAGGACATACTTGGTTACTCAGGGCTGCAATGAAGGGACAACCTGGCCTTACAGCCACCTTGGCCAAAATTGGCCAGTTTCAGAAGATAATTGGTGGTTTCAGACAGGGGGTTAAAAAACAAAATACAAAAACAATGAATGTTCAGAGTTTGTTCAAATCTATCAATCAGAGTAAAAAAAGATCCAAAAGAAAACACAGCTATGAATAGTTGATCAACACAGAATGGAATCAATGTACCAACTCGTTTCTTTCCAGAAGTAACTGACTTTGTTCTTTACAGCAGACCTGATTTGGTACATGTACATTTCAAGTGTATATCACCACCCCCAGCCCAGACACAACATATCAAAATCATCCCATACCTGCATTTGTTTAATGATAAAAAGATGCAGAACAGCTTAATAAATGTAGTATTTCCATAGCAACCGGCAATAAAACATTGTGTTCAAAGGTCACTCTACCAGCCAGAGGACTGTGCAGCAACCACGTTGGGGACACCGTTCACATGTGGCCACAGAGGCATATCTGGGAGAGATGTGAGGCAGTGCCCATGCTTCCCTAGCCACCTAGGGAAGAGCACAAGTCTGCACTGAGGAAGTTCACTCTGCCATTCCGAGGCGGCATTTTTTCTCAACATCCCCCACACAGAGCTGTACTGGGCATGTTATGTTGAATGGCACTGGTTCTCTTGATGGGGGTAGAAAACTTTTTTTTTTTTTTTTTTAAACTTAGTATAAGGAGTAGAACCATGTTTTTTCCACTGGGAAACTTGTGACAGTGAAGTAAGGAACCATTAATAAATCAGGACAATGAGCACAAACCAAGGCTATCCTTGGGAAAGCAAGATCCAGGCCCGGCCGACCTACTAGTATGGGATCTTTCTACCAGCAAATACAATAAATACAGCAAAGGACTCACTCAGCAATGCTGCTGAGTCACACTGGCCTTCAAGGGAAGAGTGGGCTTTTTGACACATCATTCAACCTTGGTCTCCAGAAGGAAGCATCAGAGTAAGTCAATATTACCTGGGACATGAGGCCAAGGTTAATGAAAACGGTATTTCCTAATATGTTTTTAGTTCAAGACTGACACAATGGCCTGAGGATACAAAGTGGCTTTCAAGCCTCATTAGCAGGAAACACAGGAGACAGGCTTGGGAGATACTGTTCACAAAAGAGCATCATACCCAAATCACAGCATTCAAGTATCTGGAATGGCTCTGACCTTAGCTAAGTTCTGCAACTTTATGGGGACACCTGCATGGTTCAGTCAAGCAAATGTCTATCTTTGGCTCAGGTCCTGATCCAAAGGCCCTGGAATCAAGTCCCACTTCATGCTCCCTGCTCAGCAGGAAGTCTGCTTCTCCCTCTGCCTGCTGTTCCCCCTCTTTGTGCTCTGACAAAATGTTTAAAAAAAAAAAAAAAGTTATTCAACTTTATGGACCTATAAAATCAGAAGGCTGATCTAAAAGAATGTGAAACGTTCCACACAAGGGGCATTCCCCCACCAGGAGTATCCAGAGAGGAGGACAGAAATAAAAAGCGGCCTCGGGGAGAACCTCCAAACTCAAGTTTGGTTTAGCAAGGACAGGTCTCCTGTGCTACAGGGACTGTCTCCAACATGCAGGAAGCTGGGATCTGCAATGCAGTTGTTAGCTTCTAAGCATTCACCTAATCTCATTCCTAACTACCGGGTTAAGTCTACTCATTGCAAAATAGTTTGTATTGTCAATACAAATACTAGCTTCCACTTGACTGTATCAGAAACACCCTCCTGAGGTTTTTCTGTCAGTACCAACAAGGTGTTCATTTTTAAGGCCTTGATGTCAAAAATCCAAATTCCTGTGAGCTTTCCATAATTCTCTGCTTGCTGGGCTTCAGCTTCGTCCTTCTCTCAATCCTGACTTAACTTTTTCCATCAGTGCACTGGGCATGGTTTGGTGGTGGGTGGAATCGCACCATGGGTCTTTTGTAACCACCTGTTTCTATCCATCTGGTGACTGTGATACTGTCCATAAAAGTCTGCAGAGACAGACACCGCTTGGACACATGGCTTGCAAGAGATGAAAGAGGATTAGAGATAGCTTTTAAGATTAAAAAAGGACTTTCTACTACTTCCTTGGTTTTTCATTGTCTCATAACTTGCACCCTCATGCCCACCTACATTTTGGTCCCAAATGAATGAGAGACTCATATGGCCAGAAGACATCAAGCTTGTTCTAATCCCAGAAGCCTTACCTCTGTGCCATTTATTCCTCTGGGTGATGGTGGCCTCATGACCAAGATGTGACAGAACAGGTTTGGCTGAGACTCAGACTAAAGCCAGGTAGAAAGAGCAATGCCTCTCCACCTTGAGCGTGCAGCAGAAATCAGGAGCTGGTTAACAGCACAGATGCCTCTGCTGAGATTCTGAGTCCGCTAAACCTGGAACGAGGCGCAGATATCTGCACTTCAGTGAGCACACCCCCGCCTTACCCCTTATAGTCTCACCCAGGCAGTGTTCCAGCCTCAGCTTGGAGAAACACAGAAAGCAATGACAAGGCATTATCTGTGGAGCAGAGAATCACAAACACATCACCCAGGCACCAGGCACACTGCCCCACCACACTCACCTCTGAACTTTAAGAGCTGAGTAAACTTGTCTGTGTCTGACCACATGGGAGCGTTCATTTCTAACAGCTGCCCTCACTCAAAGCTTTCTGCTCCTAGTCCACACACCATCTACTCACATGTACAGTCCAAAAAAGCAACATTTCTGAACACACGTTTGGTTTTCAAGGTATGCAATTATTTTATTTCTTTGCCTGACAGCATAAACTTCATTACACAAAAATCTGCAGCTGACAGAACGGACACAGATTTCTCCCACAGGAAGGACCCTTTTCATTAGCAGAGATGAACTGAAATGTCATGTCTTGAGTGCGATTCCTGCTCCCCACCCCCACCCACACAACCCCGAAAGTGAAAATAATCAGAATCCTTAGAATCCCTGTGAAGTATTACATCATCCCCTCACACCTGTCTAACTAGCAGCTGCAGGACATGAAAACCTAAATCAGGAGGCAGCTGGCCATCACTTAGCAGTTCTGTGTGCCTGGGACTGAGGGACAGCAACAAGGGAGCAAGAATCCTGGCTGAGTGAGAGGCACAGACAACAACCTGTCTCACCTCATACCTGCCCCTTCCACACCTAAGACATCTCTGTCCCTATACATGGAGCGAAGTTTGGCAAATGCTCAAGGAGTGGTTTTAGCCCGTAACTGGAAATGGTTGTGGCTCACTGCAGTCCCACAGAGGTGTGGGATAAGGGGCACCAGAGAGAGAGCAGGTTAGACAGAGATGCTCAACTTAGTCAATTCCAGTTTAATGTTACCAAAACTATCTTCAAAACCGTACCGTCCCTCATGCCTGGCCCCCATCTTCCAGCGCTGAGAGCGACATCCCAATGTCTGCCTAATGTCTATCAGCATCACTGGGTGGCGCTGTGAGGTCTGGCTGTGGGATTATGAATGGGATGGGGTGGGGGCGTGGAGATAGGTCAGCGTCACAATGCTCTAATTACAATGGGCTTCTTTTGGTCCCTAGGAATGATCTACTACCAGTAGTCCTAAAACATCCTCATCCCCTTTCCCTACCTATCTTGTGCAAATGTCAAAAATAGAATCTCTGCCCAAAGAGGAAGGAGAGCAGGAAGTTACTGGTGGTCCACAATCATCTCTGGCCCCAACTTGCCCGCCTCCTGCCTCTTCTGTGAAGTCACGCAAATATTAATTCACAGGAAGGTTGTGAAATTAAATCATCTTCATTCCTCTACCAAAGCCAATCCAACACCTCTGTCCTGACAAGCTTTCTCCCTGGGCTGAGGAAGCAGCAAAAAATATCAACTGAGCGTGTGAAAATATGATGACGGTGTGTGCGGTGTAGTGTTTCCAGATGTCTTCCCCTCTGTCTCCTCCACGGTGGGAGCCCTCCCTCTCTTTCCCCAAGTCCCACACACACCCCTCCCCCTACCCCCAAGTCCAGGTGCTCCCATCTGCTGGGCTTCCACCACTCACTTCCCATAGACACTCTCGTCACTGTAGGCCACATACAGAAAATAGTCTTCCTCGTGGTTGTCCTGAGGGAAGAGACAAGAGGAAAACATCACATTCATTAGCTTCAGGATTCTGAGCCTCACACAAGGTAGGTAGGTATGCAAGGCATCATTAGCCTCCACTGAGAAAAGAATAAAAAATACACAGAAGTGACTGGAATTCAACTTTTGAGTTCACAAAGAATCTTCAAGGAGAACATCAGTACATACAGATTATCAGAGATAAGAACATGACCCTTGAGAAAGCTCATTCCAGCAAGGGAACAAAGATACTAAAATATATATATACTACAATATACACTAACAGAGAATATATGCTACAGAATAAAAATGAGATTAAGAGATTATTAGAACAAGTTTACACAACTCACAGGGCACAAGAAGAAGGAAGTACCACATGAAATCCTTTAAGGAATAATACAGCCACAAAAGTGGGTGATACAGCATGAGCAAGTCCTTTACAATAGTTTTTTCATTAGATTCTGAATAGTGTACCAATTAAACCAAATGAAGTCAGCAAATTATTGTCTCCAACTCAGTCTATCTGTTAAGACAATTTAAAGGCTTCACTTTGTACTTTAAAATCTCATTTTATTTGGAATTTGCAATTGGAAACAATTTCTTGCTGTTTCAATAAAGACGATCCAAGGTGAGAACCCTAGAATAAGGCAAAACTGAGAATTTAAAAAGAATGAATCCAGTAGGCTGTTCAATCCCTAGAGGACAAGTGACATCTAACCGCCCACAGCCGTACACTGTGGTGTGTAAGAGGATACAGGGAAGTAACACCTCTTGTCCTACTTCCTAGGCGTGTTATCAGCAGATCCTGGAACAAAGGCTGGAGAACACAAGCCTGCATGGTATTGCTGTGACCAGGACACTTACCTCATACAGCTGGCCCATGGTAGCGCTAGTGGGAGGGATAGTGTTGTTGACAAAGAAGAATAAGGCGTCCTCGGGCCTCAGGTGGATCCTCTTCCGGATTAAGAAGTAGAACTGGCCAACTGGAAAAAGGAAGAAGGTTTCAGAAAAGGATTACGTAAGGGTAAGGGTGGGGATGATGGATGGGACGGACACAGGACTCTACTGCACCTGCACCCTACAAAGTAGCAACTTTAAAGTAGTAAACAGAATCTCAGCAGAATCAAATACTGTCTTCTAACTTCAGAAATGGAATTACAGCTCAAAGAAGCCTCTATATTCCCTGATGTGCCACCAAGAAGTTTACCCTTCAATCCTTTCCCGCTTTACTCAATTTCAGACATCATGCCAGCACCTCCACTCAAAGCCTGAGGAGACTCTGAGGGAATCCTATGTACATCCAGACCAGAATTGTCTAAATGGGATCTGAAAGGCACTTCCATCCCCATTCCCACCTTATGACAAACAAGTTATGGGGAGAGCTCTACTGGACTCCAGTAATCTCAG
Source organism: Mustela lutreola (assembly GCF_030435805.1). NCBI lineage: Eukaryota > Metazoa > Chordata > Mammalia > Carnivora > Mustelidae > Mustela > Mustela lutreola. The sequence goes on from NC_081297.1 coordinate 97,483,701, forward strand.
CATGGTCACTCATCCCAAAGTCTGGGCAGTAAGTGGGGTTGGGTTCAACACTGCACCTTCTATCGAACACACTGAAAAAGTTCTCGAAGACTGACATTCAAATCTAACAACTCTGGGGCAAACACATCTTCAAAATCTTTCCAGGGTTTTCTGGATTCACTGGTTATTCCATTAAGGATCATTAAGGTGAACAATGTAGTCTTTGTAACCCCCAACAGTATCTACAAAACATATTCCCACAAACAGTAGTTTAAGGAGACAAAGTACTGAGAAACTGAGAAACTCTAAAATGTGATCCTCCCTCTGACTTTCCTTTTGGAATAAATTGTTAGCACAGTAACAAAGCAGATTCTAAAACACAGGCACCTGGTCATTGCTTTCAATGTTGCCCATTCTGCTGTATCTAAATCACACAAGACACTATGATGGGAAATGAGTAAGGTAACTGGCAAAGGAGAATGGCTGAGTCACTCCTGTTTGATTCCCCTCTCTCGGGTGAATCCCACCCACTTTCTTCAACTCTACTTCCTCTCAATCCCACAATTTCACGCACACAGGAGGGACCAAAGAGGCTCTTCCATGGGAAGGAAGGTCTGAGGAGGGAGAAAAGCATTACCGGTGAGGTCAGAGGGCACCAGGTACTTCCTTTTGTCCAGATCAGGCACCCTGGCCTTGGGAGCCTTCTCCACAATCACCTGGGAGAGAGGAGGGGGGAGAATGAAAAATACAGGACTCAATCTAATATTTTTCCTTCCACATTCTACAGTTACCCTATTGAGGTACGTTTGTCTAGACCCAATAAAATGTTCCCATTTTTCATCCCCTTTTACCTCTTAGAAAACCAATGGGAACAAGGACTTCCATAGTAAGGTGATAGTTCTATTACTGCAATAAGAAGAGAATAGGAGAGGGCCAAAATGTAAACAGAACCTTGAGTTTAAGTAATTACAAGCTACCTGTCAGGTACAGATCTGTACTTCCCAGTATTTAATGAGAGCATAAAAAGGACTGTGGAATGTTCAGTAATAGCATAAAGGACATTAGAAGCAGGAAGGGAAAAATGAAGGGAAGCAATCAGGGGGAGATGAACCATGAGACACTATGGACTTCAGGAAACAAACTGAGGGTTGCAGAGGGGAGGAGGGTGAGAGGAGGAGGGTGAGGGAATGGGTAAATCTGGTGATGGGTATTAAGGAGGGATGGACTGCATGAAGCACTGGGTGTTCTATGCAAACAATGGATCACGGAACAATACATCAAAAACTAACGATGTACTGTATTGGTGACTAACATAACACAATAAAAAAAGGGGGGGGGGTGGGGAAAAAAGGGAAAAAGAAAAAAAAAAAGAGGACTGTGCACTTCCTCCGAGGCTCCCGAGTACCTACTAGTTTTATACTAATGAATGCTGCTTATTAAAGGTATAGATAAAATGTGGTTTCAATTTTATACTTTATTAAAATTTTCAAGAATGACTGCCAAAAAATGTTCTAGGCACATTTTATGTGCAAGAAAGTACCAAATCATACTTAAGAGTATGAGATCCTGTATTATATCACTTCTAATAACCCATGTATCAACATTGATTAGGTGTTAGTATTTTAAAGGGATTTCAATGTCTACATTAAATATTTCTAGATTACTTCAAATTTTACAGATCATATATTTCTGTTAACAAAAAAGAAAAAAGAATATATACAAAAATTAAAGATTTTAAGCATTAAATTTTAAATATTCATTTAATAACACTTATTTATGAAATAATTACAAAAATATGCTTAGTATTTATAGCTTACATAATAGAAATCATAAATATTTAAAATGTTTTATAAAACCATTAGCTTCAGATTTTTAGTTTAGAAAATGCAATCATTCCTGATCAAACACATGGAGGGTTACAGAAGTAGAACTAACACTAGGCAAGTATCCTGAGGAACTGCGTGAGCTTCAACAGGTCACTTAACTTCTCTGAGCCACAGCATTCCAGTAAGACAGTAACTATCCAACACATCTTTTATTGTTGGGGTTAGTGTAGAGGATGGAATCAGCCATAATACCTGGCTTGCTAAAATGTTAACATGGAGGCTGCTGAGGGCATAGGTGGTTTCTGAGAAGGGCACAGGCCTTGCCTTTGGAATGCCAGGCCTGGGACCACTCTGCCACGAGAATGGAGAATGCCGCTGGGAGTTCCCTGAAGCTTTCTTAATCCCAACAGCCACCCTGAGATCCCTGAGATCGAACAGATGTACGTACTGTCCCTTAGGCTAAATTTAGCGAAACTCGTAGAACATGCAGATTAGCATAGCGTGTATCTTTCCAGTAAACAGATCCTCCTAGGTTCAGTAAGACCCCTAGTCACACATCCCATGCTTGAGAAACAGTGATAAGGATTTGTGATTATCCTGAAGGACCGATAAAATTGGGAGCAAAGAAGAGCAAAGGGTCTTCCTCTTGGAGTACTGAACCCTTTGCCTTCTCTTCTTTTTCACAGCAAAGTCTGGAACAAGCGTTCCTCTTGTCAGTACAGGGATTGTGGGCTATTCCTGGCATTTTACAGTCACGGTACGGCTACAATAACCTTGATCCATGAAATTTTATGTAAAAATGACTTGTAAATTATAAAGAATTATCTTAATATATGAATTGACTTAAAGGGAGGGACTTGGGGCTTGAAGCTCTTAAGTGAAACACATTAAAATAGTAAAAAACATTATTTTGTTTCTGGAGAAAAAGAATACTGAACCAGGAAGACCAGAGGGACATGATCCCACTAAAAATTTAAAAATGAAAACTGGAGAAAAAAATACATTAATAAGAAAAATAAAAGGAAAAGTAAGAAGAGGTTCAGGGAGAGACCAGTGAAGGCCCAACAATGAGGATGGACAAAAGTCAGCAGGTTACTAAAATCAAAGGGAAAAGAGCGGGAGCCTAGCACTGTCTCAAAGGAACCCTGAGAGCTGCCAGCTCCCATCAGTAGGAAGCAATGGAAACAGCAAAAAGAGAGCAAAAAAAAGGGGGGGGGGGTATAAAATATACAGCAAGTAAGACATCCAGACTGGAGGGCAGGATTTGGAGAGGAACAGGAGGGTGTTGGGTAATCATTAAGGCCTTGGCTTACCAGAAGATATTTGAGGTTTCCAGGAATCCCACCTCTACCTGTGGGCCCTTGGCTAGATCAATTCCCGCTTTGGTTCTAAGGTTTTTCTTTTGTGCAATGTGGTCAGTATTCCACAGGGTCTTCAACAAAGTTTAAAGGCTAGACAATCTGTTCCTAAATTTCCTGCAGTGTTCCAGGTTTTCAATACATTGTAGCTATTAAGATACTTTAAGATCTCAAGAAAACCTCCCAAGTTATGAGCCCTCTGTTCTTTCCATGATAGCTAAGAGGTAAGTTGAGGCCAAATGAAATTCAGTTATGTGAGCAGTCAGGGTACTTGACTGCTTTGGTAACACCAATGGTCTAGTCGGAAGGAGCTTTAGAAATCACTTACGCTTAAGCCTCTTTTCTGTATACTGGACACTTTAGTACAGCAAGGTTAAGGATCCTGTCCAGAACTAGAACAAAAAATCTCCCAACTCAGAGCAGAGAGCTCTTCTTCCTCCATCACAAACTACAAAGGTGGTCACAGGGTGAGCACCCGAGCAGCAGCTGGGAGGCTTATAAATTAAAATCCAACTTGGAGGAACCATGAGATCTGAGTGATGATTCTAACAGCTTACAAATTATCGCACAGGTAAAACACTTTTTACATCAAACAATAAGCAGGAAAATAGGGAGGATGAGTTGAAATATTCTAGGTGAATTCATGTAAATGACTGAGATGGGAAGGTCTCAGTTGTAAAGAAACACATGGGAATTCTAACTAGATTTAGGAACAGGTACATTTCAAAGTCTGTGACTTAGGCAGAGCTACTGGAACAGAGCCTCATATTTAAGAGAATTCTGAGTCAACTGTAGTCCGTGATGTTTTCTGGCATCATATGACTCTCACGTTTTGAGGGCATATGACTCTCACGTTTTGAGGGCTGTGATTGTTTTTTTCTTGATTTCCAATACTTAACAGTGTGAGGTACACAGTGCCTCCTTAATTGTTTGACAGAACTGTATTAGAAATTGAGAAACGATACGGCATGGAGAATCCAACAACCAGAGCTGGAATCTCAGCTCTGTCACACACCAGCCCACAGGAAACCTTTCGGAATACTTGATTTCTCTGAGCTACAGATCCTTCATTTGTAGAATGGGATTATAATGGTGTAAGGATTGAACTGAATAAAGTCAGAGCACGTACTGCCAGGTACAGAGTTAACTATCAATCAATGAAAGCTATCATTTTTAAACATTCTAAGAAAGTAGGATTGCTATCCTACAATCTGGGGAACTTCTGAAGCAGCCACCCTAGGTCCAGAGATTAAACAAGGAGAAGGATCATTTAGTCAGTGGGTAACTGGGCTAGCTCTGCTTTTTACCGGAACACCCTTGTGTGCAATTTCTGGTGAATGGTACAGCCCTAAGGTCTGGCTTCCTTATAAAGCACTGCAGGGGATTTCTACTGCTGGCAGAAGGCCCAAGTGGCTTCCAGTAGCTGTAATACCGTGAGAATCAGGTAAGGATTGGAGAAGAGTCCCCAAGAGTTACCCCCCGCCCCCCGCCCTGGCAGGTCCAGAACTGACACCAGATAATCACAATTACTTTACCTGTACATAATATGTAATCTTTATCCTAATATTGATGATTCTAACAGCTTACAAATTATCGCACAGGTAAAACACTTTTAAATGACTGAGATGGGAAGGTCTCAGTTGTAAAGAAACACATGGGAATTCTAACTAGATTTAGGAACAGGGACGGGGGAATTCTAACTAGATTTAGGAACAGTCTGATATATTCAGACTGAATATATCACAGTCTGAAAAGTCCCTGCTCCTCCATCTTCAAAACCTAAGGGTGGTTGTTCCTCCCACCACACTTAAAAAAGTCTTCTGCCTTCCAATCCGGGTGCATAGCCTACATTACAGAAAACCAGGCAAGTGGTGGGGGAGGGGGTGACGGGAAAAGCGCCCGGATGCAGAAAGCTACCTTAATGTTTCCTCTGTTCCTCCTGACTGCCGGCACTCATTTTAACCACATAAACTGGCCTCCAAAACGTCAAGAAAAAGCCTCGGTTCTCGTTATTGTGTCCAGGTATAATCTGGTAGAATGAGTACCGGAGAGAGGCTGGCTGCATCCACAAATGCCCCCGGAGCCAAGAATGATGAGGCAATGGGCTGTTGCGCAGAGAACGTGACCTTGTTTTCTGGGCCAGGCCTGTCTTGTGTCGCCCCCCCCACACCCCCCCAACACATACTTTTCTAATTCTTATGGAATAAAAGAAAGGATCCTCTGGTTTCTGAATCTTTCCCTCCCAAACCCAATGTTATGAGGGCCAAAGTCAACTTAAGGGAGAAGCCCCTAAGGCAGAAACGGATGGACGCAATCCTCATCGCATCAAGCTATTTCCAGAAGATTTTCCCTGGGGTCTTAAAGCGAACAAATATAGGGTCCCAACCCGATCCTTCTCTCGGAAAAGGGCCACATTTTGAACACATCTCAACCTGCACATCCTCTGAAGACTGCTGAGTCACTCAAACGTAGGCTCCGCTCTGAAGATGCGGTCTGCTCTAAAGATGACGGGCCCTGGGGAGATGCGTTTTGAAAAATCTGCAGTGAGAACCTCCATTCCACGCGCTCTCCTAGCAGTTTAAGGGCGTTCAGGGCTCAGTCATCACAGAGACCACCCTTCTTCCTGTGCCTAAGGGCAGCCATCATGACTCCCCCGTCCCCACAACCCCCGCTCATCCGCTTCCCTCCCTCTCCCCGTTCCCCCGTGCACTCACAGGGACCCTGTCCGGATATTTCTTCCGGATCTTTTCTCCTTCCTTTTTCCGATACTCAAAGGGATGGTCCTCCTTATACTGGAACTTCATGATGGACCGCAGGGTTTCTAAGATCCCCGGACGGGGCCGGCCTTCCTCGCTGATGGTTGCGTGTCTCCCCGTCTCCCTCCCCTCCGCCAAATTTCGGGAGGTACGAGAACCGCCTCAGAAACGTCAGCTCCCGTCGCAAAGCTGCTTGGCAGAGCTCTCAGAAGCGATGTCGAGGCCCCTCGGACGCAGGACGGACTGGCTCAGGTAGAGAAATCCCGGCGGCTTTTCCCGAGAGCCGGGAGCACAAAAACAACACGGCGGCGCGTAGGCATTGTGACGTCATGACGTCCCGCCTCCCCACCCCGCCCCCAGCGTTCGGACCGCGCCGGGTGCGGGGAAGGAACGAACGCGATCTATTTTCGAGGGGTTCTCTTTCAATCTAAACTTCCCTGTGTCCAGTTTGTTGCAAGCATGAAAAAAATTTTATCTCGAATTCTTGTTGGGACTGTGATATTAAAAAGGGCTTGAGTGCAAAAAATACGTTATAAAGATATGTTCTTCCCTCCTTCTCGCTGTTTCTTGGTTTGATCCAAAAAACAAACACAGAGGGCGAAAATCCAGCTTTTTCCTGCTTATTGGGATCTGGAGTGTAGGGAAGGAGGGAATGGGGGTCGTGTAATTCCTTTGGCCAGTACTGAACTGCCGGGTGCTTGCATTTTGTCCTGGGCTCCTTCCGTCGCGCCGCCAGCTCCCGGGATGCCGGGCTGGCTCCCTTCGACCCTGACCCCTCCTTCACCGCGCTGGCGTCATTTTGTTTGGGTCCCTGCTGCAGTTCGCTCTTAGAGTAGCAGCAAAAACAAAGCATGACTCAGGAATTTGAGGAGATGCACAAGGTGAAGGGCAGGCGATGTAATCAAGGTCTGGAGAAATGATGTCAGTCTTGACTGCTAAGGGCTTCGCTCATCTTCCAATATAGAAATGATTCACTTTCTCCTCTTAACTCAGAAGTTGGGCCCGTCTCCTGTAAAAGAATATATCAAGGTTAACTCGATACTCCTTAAACATTTCTGTTTTCTGCAAAAATTCACCAAAGGATAGTACTATTTGTGAAGTGTCCCTAAGGTGAAAATAAAGTGCCACCCAAAGAGCTGGTGGAAAACTGGTGGGCTAGGTGATATCATTGCCTCCCTCTGGCCCTCTCCTTTCCTAAAAATCTAAGGCCTTTCCAACCACATTGCAGTGATTCCAGGGACTTGTAGGGCGAGGGCAGCAAAGACGGTAATAGATACAGAAAAGACAGGAAGGACAGCTTTACCCTGTTTGAATCCCGGGAGCTCTGAAATATACAATGGTAGTCCCAGTCACCTATCTTCTTTTATCACGGCATCAGTGTCTGGTTTAAAAAATAAACCCAAAAAGTCAAATAAATAAATATACACACACACACATATACATATATATTTAATATGCTTACATATATGTATGTTTCATCATTATATGTATATATAAGTTTCACCATTGAAAAAAGGAAAATGAAAAACATAGCCTTGCTTCTTGATGTTAATTATTTTCCTCTATGGCATTTTTCAGTCTTTTTTTGCATTAAAATCCAGGAACTATTGTATCACATTGTATGTTTATCATTTTTAGTCCTTATTTTCAAGTTGAAGTTAGCTCATTTCAGTTTTAATCCAATATAGCCAAGATCTTGTAAAGGAAGTACTTCACAACTAATTAAGAAAGGTAATCATGATGGAGATTAATATTTTGAGGGTGTGGTTCTCTGATCAAATCATAGCTCATAAAAAATGCTGATTTTAACTTTCATTTCAAAAAAATCCTAAGCACAAGACAACTTACATATGAAAGATAATTTGAAGATAAAATTTAATTAGTATTATTAACTCTAAGTTTTAAACAAGCTAATCTTAGAATACACAATTTGGTATCTTTCAAAGTTTGCTCTCTACCTTTATTATCAGCATAACATTTAAAATACTATGCAAACAGTAATTTTACAAATTAACACATTTAATCAGATAAAATATCCAACATTCATTTTTTACCAGAGATAAAATACTATATTAAAAAGCTCACATTTCAGGAATTCTCATTCATTACTGAGAGGAATAGAAAAATGGCATAGCCACTTTGGAAGACAATTTGGTGGTTTCTTAGAAAACTAAACATACTCTTACAATATGATCCAACAATCATCCTCCTTAGTATTTATGCAAAGAAACTTGAAACTATGTCCACATGAAAACCTACACACAAATGTTTATTGCAGCTTTATTCATAATTGCCAAAACTTGGAAGCAATCAAGATGCTCTTTGGTAAGTGAATGTATAAACTGTAGTTCATCCAGACAATGTAATATTATCAGTACCAAAAGGGAATGAACTATCAAGACATGAAAATATCTAAATACATATATCTAAGTGAAAGAAGTCAATCTGAAAGGCTAAATAGTGTATGATTCCAACCATATATGACCTTCTGAAAAAGGCAAAATTATGGAGACAATAAAAAGTTCAGCAGTTGCCAGGGGTTGGGGGGCAGGTGGGTAACTCAGTGGAAAACAGTGAACATTCTCCTACAATGATCATCCTACAATGATGGATACATGTCATTAAACATTTGTCCAAACCAGTATAATGTATGACACCAAAACTGAATCCTAATATAAATTTTGGATTTGGGATGATTGTAATGTGTCAGTCAGTGTAGGTTCCTCAGTTGTAACAAATATATCATTCTGGTGGAGAATACTAATTATAGGAGAGGTTATGGGGGGAGTAGGTATATGGGAAATCTATCTTCTTCCTAATTTTGCTGTGAACCTAAAACTGCTCCAAAAATAATAAGGTCCTGGGGCATCTGGGTGGCTCAGTCAGTTAAGTGTCTGCCTTTGGCTCAGGTGGTTATCCCGGGATCCCAGGATTGGACCCCACATAGAGCCCCGCATCCAGCCCCACTTCCAGCCCTGCATCCAGGCCTGTATCCAGCTCCGCATCAAGCCCCCCATGGAGCTGCATCTGGCTCCTTCTTAGCAGGGAGCCCATTTCTCTCTCTGCCCCTCCCCTCTGCTTTTGATCTCTCTCTCTCAAATAAATAAAATCTTTAAAAGAAAATAAATAAATAATAATGTCTTTTTTTTAAGTCACAATTTTCTCAAATATACAATTCAATTTTTTCTTGTAATCTAATTTTTTTTTATATTCTCAAGGGTTAGAACTTTTTTGATCTTTTATGAACATTTTCAAATAGGTAAAAAGTTTCAAAAAATAGTATGATGAACACCTATATACTCATCACCTTGATTTTTTTTCTTGAAAGTAAATACAAACTTCATGACTCTTTACCTCAAAATAGTCAATATAATCTTGCTAAGAATAAGAAATGTTCCAACATAATCATGATTGTGTTGACTATTGACTATTGACATATTGATATACGACTATTACACCTAAAAAAATTAACTATTTTCCAAAATTAATACTCACATTTTTCTCAATTACTCTTAAAATACCTTTTTATATTTTCCCCTCACACAGTCATCAAAATATGGAAATAGCTGGAATTGACCATATAGGTAGGTCAGATTTCTTTATTATTCAGGATATTTTTATATTATCACATTTAAACTAATGTGTACCAAAAAGCACATGAAAAGATGCTCAATATCACTAATCATTAGGGAAATGCATACCACCTTATACCCCGTCAGAAGGGCTAGTATCAAAAAGATGAGAGATAGGTGTTGGTGAGAATGTGGAGAAAGGGACCTGGTGCATCATTGGTGGGAATGTCAATTGGTGCAGCCACTATGGAAAACGATATTGAGTTTTCTCAAAAATTAAAAATAGAAATACCATGTGATCCAATAATTCCCCTACTGACCATTTATCCCAAGAAAATGAAAACACTAATTTGAAAAAATATATGTACCCCTATTTATGGCAGCATTATTTATAATAGCCAAGTTACAGAAGTAACATAAGTGTCTATCAATAGATAAATGGGTGAAGAAGAGGAGGTATATGTACATACAACAGAATATTATTCAGCTATAAAAAAGAATGAAATCTTGCCATTTATGACAACATGGATAGACCTAGAAAGTATTATGCTAAAAGGAATAAATCAGAGAAAGACAAATAACATGTGATTTTGGAATTTAGATTTATATGGAATCAAAAATCCAGAACAAATAAGCAAACAAGAACAGAAACAGAATTATAAATAACAGAGAACAAACTAGTGGTTGCCAGCAGGGAGGGGTTGGAAAGATAGAAAAATTAGGTAAAAGGGAATAAGAGATATAAACTTCCAGTTATAAAATAAATAAGTCACAGGGATGAGAAATACAGCAGAAGGAATAGAATCAATAATATTGTAATAATGGTTATTATGGGGTGCCTGGGTGGTTCAGTTGGTTAAGTATCTGGACCTTGATTTCAGCTCAGGTCGCGATCTCGGGTTTGTGAGACTGACCCCCATGTCGGACTCCATGCTGGGCATGGAGCCTGCTTAAGAGTTTCTCCCTTCTTCTGCTGTCCCCTCACTCTCTCTCTTCTTCAAAATAATAATAATAATAATAATAATAATGACAATAATATTGTAATCATGTTGTATGATGACCGGTGGTGACTATACTTAATATGATGAACAGGCTGTAAAGCATAAAATTGCCAAATCACTATGTTGTACCCCTGACACTAATATAACATTGTATGTCAACTGAACTTTAATAAAAAATAAATTAATAAAACGGAACTCATGTATAAAACCAGAATTTCAGGGCACCTGGGTGGCTCAGTGGGTTAAGCCACTGCCTTCGGCTCAGGTCATGATCTCAGGCTCCTGGGATCGAGTCCCGCATCGGGCTCTCTGCTGGGCAGGGAGCCTGCTTCCTTCTCTCTCTCTTTCCGCCTGCCTCTCCGTCTACTTGTGGTTTCTCTCTGTCAAATAAATAAATAAAATATTTTAAACAAACAAACAAACAAACCAGAATTTCAATGTATTCATCTCAAATGAGAAACACAATAACGAAGTTCAGCAACTCATAACCATTTGCCAAATTTATTTGATAAGCGTGGAATTTAAACAAAGCAGTTAGTTAATTTGAATTTTTAGATAAACTTCCATCGGCAAAACAGTGCCAACTACCATCAGGATGAGCCTGGTTGGCTCTAAGATCAGGAAACTTTCTTGCCCCAGGACTGTGCACAGGTGGATCTTCCTTCTTAATAATTTGAATGTGCTCACTTTGCTCTGTCCCAAGTGTCACTATGCTAGTTTAGTTTTATTAAAAAACAAAACTCATCTGAGTATGTTTTAAGGATCTTATTTGTGGGACATCTGGGTGGCTCAGTCAGTTAAGCGTCTGCCTGGGCTCAGGACTGATCCCAGGGTCCTGGGTTTGAGTCCCACATCAGGCTCCTTGTTCAGTGGGGAGCCTCCCTCTACCTGCCACTCCTCCTGCTTGTGCTCTCTCTCTCTGACAAATTGATAAGTAATATCTTTTAAAAATAATAATAATAAAGATCTTATTGGCTTTTTTCAAAGATTCCTGGATTGAGCAGTATCTTATATACCAGATAGAAAGGAGCTCTGAAGATCTATATGAAATGAAAGACTTTTTTTTTTTTTTTTAAGATTTACTTTTTTATTTTAGAGAGAAAAAAGAGAGATAGCATACATAAGCAGAAGGGGCAGAGGGAGAAGGAGAAAGAATCTCAAACAGACTCCACAATGAGCGTGGTGTCCACCATGGGGCTTGATCTCATGACCCTGATAGCATGACTTGAGCTGAAACCAAGAATTGGAAGCTTAGCCTACTTCACTGCCCTGGCATCCCTTGAATGAAAGACTTTTATAGGCAGAAAAGGGTGGGACAAAAAAGTTATTAGAGAGAATGGATTGTTTGTGGCAGGGTCACTTCCTTTAAGAGGTGTGTATGACCCAGACTACAGCTATCTTGGACAAATCTGCCTGATGATGCTCTGTGACTCACAACCTTCTTGAGCCTGCCCCTTCTGCTTAACCACACTTTAAAGTACAGCCTTGGGGCATAAGATCCTTGATCTGCTTTGGAGATGAACTATTCACAAGCCTTTTCCTCCAGGATGGCTTGCCAGCACGTAGTCCCCACTCCCTAGGGCCACAGAAGCAGGTTTCAGGGAGGTGAGACTGCAGAATGTATTACTCATCTGTTGGTTGACCAATCCTTTTTTCTTCATGGAGTCTCACCGCGCGTCTTTCACATAGTGGCTGCAAGTTAGGTAGGCTTTTCCCAGAGCAGATGAAGGCTCTCTAAACAAATTTCCCCCCTAAAAATCGGCAGAAAGCACATGGCGGTTGAAACCACATCTTTTAAGCTCTGAAGTGACCCTTCTGCTTCATCCTATTCCTCAAGGCAGTCACAGTGTCCTGCCCAGAGTCAGAGGGAGAGGACAATTGTATCTCCTCAGATGGAAAAGTGTTAAAGAATTTATGAACATGTTTTTAAACCACTAATATTACTCAAACCCATTTTTAATTAGTCTTTAATATCATCCGAGAGAGAGAGAGAAAGAGAGAGACAGAGAGAGAAAGCTCACTGATACCAGAATAAATGCATTAAAACCATATTCATTGCATCACTTCTCTTCTTAATATCATTCAGTGGCCAGAGACTCTCCATAGTTTTTGGGAAAAGTGGAAATTCCTTAGAAAAATCGACTATTTATGATCTGGTTGCTGTTTCTCCCTCTGGCCTCGCGTTCACCCATGGCCTATTTTGCCCTCTGCATTCCAGGCATGCAGATTGCCTTACTGAAGCGACCCCTTCCCCTATACTGCCTTTGTTTCTGGCCATTGGATATTCTCAAAGTTCTTCCCATTTTTTTCTGTCTAATTCCTGTAAATCATTCAAGGTTTAGTTCAGGCATCACCTTCCCCAGGAAACTTTTTCATCTCACTTGCCTGGGTTCTCTAACTCTTCAGAGCACTTCCAAAGCCCTGTGTTCTTATCTTGTCTTAGTATTTATAATGATGTACATTAGCTAAAACAATGCCCATTACTCCTCATTGGGGGGGGCGCCATATACAGGATTTCAAGGGACTCCACCTCCCACACTGAAAACACATAGTTCCTCCTGTGGGGCCCATTAAACTTGATAGCCTTGACTATTTAGAAAGCCCCGTGACTTAAACAAGACTAATCAGAATCTTTCCTTAAAGTTTCTCACATATGAACTAAGGAACGTGTTAAGAAAAATTCAGAAGAATAACTTTGAAGATATAATTGACTTTATTGGATGATTTTTGAGCCAGGCTGTATCATTCCATCGTAGCAGATAGAACGGAGCTCCCAGGGGCTGTATCAAGTAGAAAGTTTTTATGGCAGAAGGAGGAAGAAAAAGTTTTTTGCGAAGAGGGGTTAGTGTTGGCAAGGTCGCCTTCCTTAGGGAGAAAGTGGGGGGGTCTGTTAGGCAGATTACATGACTAGTGCTAACCAGGTAGTTCCAGATTGACTGGTGAAAGGTCATATTCGTGAGAGAAGGTGAAATTGCAATTAGGTTAGGCATTAAGTGTATGGTGATGTGGGCTTAGTACAAGTCACACCATTTGGGGCTTATCTCTCTCTCTTTCTCTCTCTCTTTTTTTTTTTTTTTTTTTTTTTTTTTTAAGATTTTATTTGTCAGAGAGAGAGAGCACAAGCAGGGGGAGTAGCAGACAGAGGGAAAAGCAGATACCCTGCTGAGCAAGGAGACCAATGTGGGACTCAATCCCCGAACCCTGGGATCATGACCTAAACCAAAGGCAGGCATTTAGCCAACTGAGCCACCAAGCCATCAGGGGCTTATCTCTTTTTTAACAAAGTAAACTTCTTCTCTGGTGATGAAATTGGATGTTATAAGATCAGAGACTTACAATAGGCATCGTTTTAGTTTCATGCAGTCCAAATGCACCAGTCAGAGATAAGACAAAGAAAGTGACATTCAGAGATGCAAGGGAGATAGAGAGATAAATACAGAGTTAGAGGGAGTCCTAATGGCATCTAAATCCTTAGCTCCAGGTCATCTTTCCCAGTAGACTTTGTGCTGTTTGTTTGTTGTTGTTGTTGTTGTTGTTTTAAGATTATTTATTTATTTATTTGACAGACAAAGATCACAAGTAGGCAGAGAGGCAGGCAGAGAGAGAGAGAGAGAGGAATCAGGTTCCCTGCAGAGCAGAGAGCCAGATGCGAGACCTGATCCTAGGACCCTGAGATCAAGACCTGAGCTGAAGGCAGCGGCTTAACCCACTGAGCCACCCAGGTGCCCCACTTTGTGCTATTTGATGGCATCATTACTGCTGCCAGTGAACTAGGCAGATGCCAGGCCTTGGGGCTATGACCCCCCTCTCCCAAAGATGTCATGGAATGTTCTTGGTCATGTCACAAAAAGAATTCAAGAACAGACACGGCATGGTTAACAAGCAACAAAAGTAATAAAGTTTATTAAAGCAAAGGTACACTCTTGAGATTCAAGAATAGGGAAGTGAGAGAGAGAGAGAGAGAGAGAGAGAGAAAGTGGAGTACCCCCATGTTTGGGTTTCTATCTTTTATTGGTAGTTGTTAAAAGAGGGGTGTAATACTCATTACTTGGGGCAGGGAGTTCTTGAAAGAAGGGTTTTGCACCTTTTCTCCCTCATTTGGTCAAGGGTTTCCTATCATGGCACCCGCCATCTTGGACCTGTCTAATTTGATCTGGGTTCTTGCAGAGTGCTGCCAGGACAGGCTCTGACTTTCCTGATACCTGGTCCTGGCTTCCACTACGCTGCCCTCCAGTTATCCTGTTAGACCTGAACTAACTGCCACCTACTCTAACATTACTTGTGTTTATATCCTGAGTGCTTTGGATGCAAAATAAAGATGAAAAATGTGGAGTGTGTCATAGTCAAGAGAACAAAAAGTAGATTTTTAAATTTAAGATAGCAGATGAAAAATGATATATTTGCTTTTCCTGTCTCTTGAAACTCTCCTAAAGCAACAGTGTCATGGATTGAACTGTATTCCCCCAGAAGATGCTGAATTTCTAAGCCCCAGTATCTGTGAATGTAACTTTGGAAATAATGGTATTTGTACATGATAAAATTAAGATGAGGCTGTTAAGGTAGGCCTTAAACCATTATGACTGATGTCATTTTTTAAAAAAATATTTTATTTTTTTATTTGACAGACAGAGATCACAAGTAGGCAGAGAGGTAGGTGATGGGGAGGGGGGAGAGCAGGCTCCTTGATGAGCAGAGATCCCGATGTGGGGCTCGATCCCAGGACCCTGGGATCATGACCTGAGCCAAAGGCAAAGGCTTAACCCCCTGAGCCACCCAGGCACCCCGACTGATGTCATTCTTAAAGAGAAAAATTTAGATATAGGGACAGACACACATAAGGGAAAAAAGTATGTGAAGTCACAGGAATAATGCCATCTGCAAGCCAAAATGCAGGAGTCTACCAGGAGGTAGGAGAGAGGCAGGAGATAGTTTTTCTCATAGCCCTCAAAAGGAACCAGCTGTACTTATACCCTGATTGCAGATGTCTGGCCTCCAGAACTGAGAGAATATCTTTCTGTTGTTTAAGCCATCCAGTTTGTGGTACTTAGTTATGGAAGTCTGTGATAATGTGGTTTATAATAATAAATATATATTTGGTCTTTTAACTAGTTCCTGTTAGAGCTCCTAAAACTGTTAGAATTTCTTTTTTTTTTTTCTTTTTTCTTTTTTTTTGGGGGAGAGAGAGAGATCAGAAGTAGATAGAGAGGCAGACAGAGAGAGGGGGGGAAGCAGGATCCCTGCTGAGCAGAGAGCCTAATGTGGGGCTCGATCCCAGGATCCTGGGATCATGACCTGAGCCGAAGGCAGAGGCTTTAACCCACTGAGCCACCTAGGTGCCCCCAAAAACCTTTAGAATTTCTTAAATGAGGAAAGCAATAAAGGTGTATTTCGTTGTGTTAATAAGTGACTTTTGGAATGCCCCTAGACAACATAAGAATGGGCTGGTCACCTGAGGAACCAACCAAGGGATTAAAGAATTGGAACTTTCAGTCCCACCCTACCCCCCCACCTCCAAAGAGAGGAATGGGGCTGGAAATTGAGTTCAGTCACCAACGGCCAATGACTTATTTAATCAGTTGTGCTTAGGTAATGAAGACTCCATAAAAACGCAAAAGGACAGGGTTCTCAGAGCCTCTGGGTTGGCTGAGCTCCTGGAGGTCCTGGATGAGGGGTCATGCTTGGGAAGAACACGGAAATTCAGCACCTCTTCCCACATACCTTCCCCTCTCATCAATTCCATAAGTAAAATTTTTCTCGAACGTGTGTGACCCACTGGAGCAAATTAATCACCCAAGGAGGAGGTCTTCAGAACCTCCAAACTACAGGAGCTCAGGTGACAATCTGGATTTGCAACTGGCATCTGAAGTTGGAGTTGAGGAGAGCAGTCTTACATGACTGAGTTCTTAACCTATATGTTCTCACACCATTTCTAGGCAGATAGAATAAAACTGTATGAGACTTGGGGACATGAGAGACTCCATTTTGGGAAAAGCTCCGTTGTCCTTTCCAAAACAAATGAATTCTTGAACTGGGCCAAAAGACTCTTGAACTGGGCCAGAAGCAACAATTCTTTTACAAGGAATTGTTTTTAAAAGTCAACAGGACCAGAGTTATCTTGATGGTAAGACTTGATTGCAGACTTTCTGAAGAGAAGGGGGCATAAGGTCTCATGTGTGCCTTAAGGAAACATGCCTCTATAAACATTGTATGTTATGTAAATGAGGCTGAGGCCCCTCCTTGTATGGAGATTTTTATTTTTTCATTTTTTTATTTGATTATTATTATTTTTAGTATTATAATGACGTAAAGGCAATTTCTCGTCATTCCGGGGTTACCCCATGGTCCATCTGTGCAGCACAAGTTTAGCTCAAAAGGTCTGCGCCAGCGGAGGTCTTGTCAAGGCAGGCAACATCACCTGAGGGATGGCTTCACGTTTCGTTTGCCTGAGTTAAGAGGTGAGCTGGAAAGGAGAGCTAAAGGAAAACACAGGTTAGTGAGTACAAGCGGGTGGGCAGTGAAAGTCAGTCAGGTCTTAGGAACTCGCCAGTGACAATTTCACACCTTCAGTGGGACAGTACTTGGGATTCTACCTGAGGGTTTGCTCCCCAAATTTCAATTCAGAGGCCTCAAATAAAGACCTTTGTTCTTTTTCAGTTTTGCCACTCTTCTCAGATGACTATAGTATCTGAATTGAGTTGAATTTCAAGACACACTGTTGGTGTCAGAGAATTGCTTGGTATGGGGGAAAAACCCAAGCATGGGAGCTGGTGTCAGCATCCTACAGCCAGAGGAAACAAACACAGACTGTAAAGGCTGTACAAGGAAAAAGAAGTCAAAACTCAAAAAGTCGAGAAAGAGAGAAAATAGAAAACCATTTTAGAATCTAAAAATGAATAGTGACAAATGACCAATAACAGACTTCAGAAAGGAAATCCTTAATTTAATCTGTATGAAAGGCTAAATTTGATTAAAAGGAATAAATCTTTAATTAAATAAAAGAAGAGCAGCAGATTTTTCAGTTTGGAGTTTGAGGACTAAGTAATTTGAGTATAAAACCAGTCCAGTCGACTCAGCTCTCTGCAGGGTGTAACCCTTCTCTGGCATTCAGCCTCCAAAGCTGATGACTAATGAATTAAATGCTGCACTTCAGGCCTTCAAGTAGTTATGATTACTTACCGGTTATTTGACTCCCGATGGACTTTTGTCCCCTTTAAATTGAATTTCTATGATCTACTTTGGTATTTACTTACTTGAATTTTTGACCCTTTTGGAGGAGGGTAAAGGCAATGCCCAGCTTTACTAACTCTAGTAATTAGTATTGACATCATGGGGGCACAGCAGGTTCTAAGGTTAGTGTAAGAAGGGGTACAGGAGATGACCCATTGACATACAAACTGGGACTCAAGAAAGGTCTAGACACTTGGAACACTGATAACATTTGTCAAATAAGGACCACAATAACCAAAAGGGTAACAGAAACAATTAAAGAATAAGAACAGGAAAAAAAGAAGAAGTACCGAGATGCTGAAATATAGAGAAGAGGCATAATATTTAGTTGGCCTTATTTCATAATTTTGCTTATAACTAACCTTTTATGAAACACAGGGAAGAAGTACTGTCTTTGGGGTAGTTCGGGACCATAATGGTCTCCTTGTTTTATAGATCTTCCCTCTTTCTTATGCTCTATCCACAGCCAAACCATTTTACAAGTTACAGGATCTCTTTTCTCTTTCAGAACTTTACAATGGCTTTCACAGAATGCATGATAAAGATCAAAGTGCTTCAGCTCCCATGTAATGCCTTCCACACAAAGATGCTAACCTGTCCTTCCAGATTCATTCCCATTGTATCACTCCTGGTATTTTTAACATTCTCCATGCTTCACATTCTCATTTTTCCTCTTTATTCACAGACAAAAAGAAAAAAAAAATGCTCTTATACTGTATACTCGACGTTTAAAATTTTATCATCCTGTAGGGTTCAACTCAAGTATTACCGCGTTCACAATGCCCTTTCCAAACTTTTAATGTTATGAGGAATTCCGAGGTGGCATATAGTGCAATTATGGGTTAACTAAGGTGAAGGTGCCAAGAGAGACACTGGCCAACATCCTTCAGAGACAGCATGTAAAATATTTCCCACAATTGAACTCTCAGTGTATCTTGGACAGTCCATAAATCACTGTAATTGTTTTCCCAGTCAGTCTGCCAGCTCAAGGGCAAACTTCCTATTCTGGCCTCCTATTGCCTTCCAGACAATCTGCTTACCCAAGGAAAAGAAAACAAAACTTGCTATTTTCTGTCTCTGCAATTTTTCTCCTCAACCTCTTAAATTTGTTACATAAATCCCATTTTTGCTTTATTTCCTTCCTCTCATAATCAAGTATACTCTTAATGTGTAAACTCTTACAGACCACACTTAATAAACTAACTCAATAAGATACAATACTGTAGTTCCTGACAGATGAAGGGTAGCAGAACTGCCACCTCAAAATACAAGTTTCTTTGGCATAAGGATTATCCTAAACTGGTTTTTTAAAAAACAACAGACAGGAGAAATTCTAAAAACTTTGTAAGAGACATTTACATTTATAAGGAAATCTCCATTTGTAAGGGTGTCTCCTCTTTCCCAAGAAAAGGAGGATGACTAAATCTTTAGAAACTCGCAACAACGGGGAAGACCCTGATTCAAATCTGCATAACAACCATACTTTTGATTACTGTGCTTTCCCAGGTAACTTCTCATACACCCCTACCCCAACCAATCTTCTTTTATCTTTAGCTGGAGATGGTATTCAAGATGATGGCTTGGGCCATTTCAGGGAGTTACTCAATTTTCTTAGGTCTCTCCCATGTATACAGTTGGCATACATATTATTAAACTTCTACTTTTCTCTTGTTAATCTGACTTTTTTTTAACCCCCTGGGGTGTCTCAGCTAAGAACCTAGAAACACAGAGGCAAAATTATTTGTCCTTCTCTACACAAGCCACTGCAAAGCAACCTGTACAGTTTTATTTGCCTCCAAACCACAGATAAACTAGTCAACTTAGCACAGTCATTCATTTCTCAGACCCATCCGCCTGGCCCAGGAAGGAGAATCTGTATTGCTCTTCTGTAAATCAACACATGTCCGTCTTTCAGGTCTCCCTCTTGTATTGGAAGCTTTGTGTTATCAGAGTCAACTCCTTCCATTGTGTAGGTACAGACTCCTTCTCCCAGATAGTGATATCCCACTAGACACTACCCCTTACAAGAATTGTAGTTGGACCAAGTAAAAAAAAAAAAACTGTGGAAAATATGGGAGTGGGGGATGTTTGTCCAGTGTAATCACCCCAACAAGCCCAAAGTAACCAGTAGAGGGTGGATAGTGCAGCTTCACTGCCAGGCTACATAAGGTTTCATACGTATTTGTGTCATTTGGGCTAAGAAAGAGGTAGGAGAGAATCTCTACTGCTTAAAATCAGAAGAAAGGGGCGTCTCAGTTGGTTGAGCATCCAACTCTTGATTTCAGCTCAGGTCATGATCTTAGAGTTGTGAGATGGAACCAAGCATTGGACTCTGCACTCAATGTAGAGTGTGGTTGTCCCTCTCCCTCTGCTTCTCACCCAGTTCACACTCTCTATCTCTTAAATAAATAAATGAATAAAATCTTTAAAAAGATAAAATAAAGCCAGAGGAAAGATCTAAAGAAAGACCAAAAGAACCTAGAATTCTGCTGACGAAAAGAAATAACTGTAGTCCTTTTCATCACCACCTGCAATGTTCCTTTTTAGACTCTCACCATCTTTAACTAGGATTTTTACACTATGTTCCTAGCTGAAATGAAGACCTGAATTCCTTATACTTCACCCAAGACCTCAGACTTTCACTGGAGTATCTTTCTAAATATTGATCATGTTATAAAACTCTCCCATTAATAAAACATTAAGTAGTCCTCATTGTCTTCAAGTTCAGTATCTGAATTACTTAATTTAAGCCTTAACAATATGACACTTTTCTTTAACTCCATACACCCATGTTTTGCAATATGTAATTTATCCTAAACTACTGTATAACAAAGGAAGGAAGCCAGTAGTAAGTAAATAATTATAGAATCAGAAAAAGAGAGAAGAAGGAGGATGATAAAGATGGGGAACTAATTACCTCATTTATACCCATAAACAGGTGATCCTTGAACAACGAAGGGGTAAGGGTTAGGGGTGCTGGTCCCCATGCAGTCAAAAATCCATGTTCAACTTTTGACTTCCTCAAAACTTAATTACTAATAGCCCATTATTGACTGGAAGCCTTATCAATAACATAAATAGTTGATTAACATGTATTTTCTATGTTTCTATCTAACATATATATATATATATATATATATATATATATATATAATAATATGCTGTATTCTTACAATAAAGTGAGATTGAGAAAAAAAAATATTATTAAGAACATCGTAAGGAATGGGGTGCCTGGGTGGCTCAGTGAGTTAAGCCTCTGCCATTGCTCAGCTCATGACCCCAGGGTCCTGGGATCAAGTCCCACATCAGGCTCTCTGCTTAGCTGGGGGCCTGCTTTCCTCTCCCTCTCTACCTGTTTCTCTCCCTACTTGTGATCTCTTTCTCTCTCTCTCTGTCAAATAAATAAATAAAATCTTAAAAAAAAACATAAGGAAGCAAAAATACATTTATAGTATTACACTGTATCAAAAAAAAAATTCACACATAAGCAGATCCACACAATTCCAACTGATATTCAAGGGTCAACTGTGTATTATTAAGCTTAAACATAACAAAGATGATTTTATTTAAGTTAAAAAAAAAAGGGGATTATCTGGGAACAGAGGAGAAATTACAATTCAGAACAGGAAGCTATGGTGAACTGTAGGGAGGTCTGAAGAGACAAAGGGAAGGTTAGGCTTTTATTAGGTTTTAGGAGGAATCTGGGAATAGTTGTTTGAACAAGTTTATAGAAGAATAAGAGTTTGAGGTTGCCATGGCGTCTCATTGTCCACAAGTGGTTGTTACTGTGTTGTTGCTGGGGCAGGGAGGGATCTCCCTTCCTTTTTTAAAAATCAGGAGATGTAATGTCCTCCCTTGTGAAAATAATTCTTATCTTCCTTTCTCCTGCTGGTTCTGTAGGCTATAATGAAGGGTAGGTGCTTGAGAGCTCCCATCTCAGGACTTCCCAATTCCATTTGGAATTAATTCCACAATATAAATGGACATTTTAACTTGATGGGCTTCTAAACTTGCACCTTCTTATCCAGACCCCACTGTCCCAGATAGGCATATCCAATAATCTCTGCCATTTCTAGTAGATTATTTTATAAATATTGAAATTATGAAGGCCTAATATGAAATTTCTTTTTCTTCTCTTTTTCACAAATTGAGACTTTCCCCATTTAATCTCAAGGAAAACTTTGATTTTTCCCACTAGAACATCTGAACGTTTTTTGCTGCTTTAGTGAAGTAGGCATTACCTTAGATTAAGTTCATGTATGTTTTGTCATGAAATGCCTTTTCCCCATTTTAGAAATCACTTCCTTGAATTTTCCCCTAAATCTGGTCTTGTGCAATCTTCCCTAATCAACAGATAGCTACACCTTCCCTAACCCTAATCAACAGCTTCACCTTCCATGTGTTGGTTCAGGTCAATTAGCAAGGAGTCATTTTTCACTCCTTTCCCTTACTACATACTTTACTCAATCCATCAGCAAATGTGGATGATCCTATCCCCAACATATCATTAAAATTCCTACATTTGGGGCACCTGGGTGGTTCAGTGGGTTAAAGCCTCTGTCTTTGGCTTAGGTCATGATCTCATCATGGTCTGGGTTCGAGCCCTGCATCCGGCTCTCTGCTCAGCCGGGAGCCTGGTTCCTCCTCTCTCTTTCTGTCTTTCTGCCTACTTGTGATCTCTGTCAAATAAATAAACAAAATCTTTAAAAATAAATAAATAAATTTTTAAAAAATTTCTACATTTATCTCTAGTTCCACTTCTAACAGCACCATGTTAGTCCACAATCATGGACTATCCACAATTGCAATCCCTAGCCACAATCACCTCTTGTCTACTCTTCCTTAATATCTCCCATCTAGTCCTCATGCTTTCATACTTGTCCTATTCCAGTCCATTCTTCTATAGATTCAAGAATCTTTGCCTCAAAATTCAAATTGCATTGGGGATGCCAGGGTGGCTCAGTCAGCTAAGCATCTGCCTTTGGCTTAGGTCAAAGGGATCACCTGGGATCCAGCCCCATGGTGAGCTCCCAGCTTGGTGGGGACCCTGCTTCTCCCTGTCCCTCTGCCTGCCACTGCCCCTTCTTATGCATTCTCTCTCTCTCTCTCTCTCTCTCTCTCCCTATGTTAAATGAATAAGTAAAATCTTTAAAACAATAACAAAATTCAAATTGTATCAAGTGACTTATATTTAAAAATTTCCGGTGGCTTCTCGGTGTAAAATACAGTGTAGACTCCTTGCTCCTAAGACTCCTTTCCCCTCTGACTCCATTTGGGGAGTTCTCTCTTTAGTTTACCAGAATCAGCTACTCTTTGTTCGGTTCCTCAAACTAATCAGACTTTCCCTCATCTTTGAAAAGGTCCTTCCATCACTCTGCCTTTTCCAAGCGTTCTCTGCACTATTCATGATGCTATCATTTAATTTCTGACTTTTTCTTAAGCTCTGTGAGGATCATGAGTCAGAGTCTCTGACTGTCTCACCCACTCTTTTACCCCCAGCTGCCTCTGCACTATTCCAGCAGATAATTTTTTTAAACAGTACCTTTTGAACACAGAAACTTTGAATCAATGTGATGCAAAACCTAATGGGAAGTGTGATAGTGTGGAGAAGGAAGGACATTTATTTTAATGAAACTGGAAAGAAGGAGGAAAGAAAAGGTCTTGAGGGCCTATAGCTTTGGGGTAGGAAGTTATCAAAGGGAAGGCTTGATTTCCTTTCTGAATGAGAACAAGCTCCCTGCCTAGAATTAATGAGTAGGAGAGGGGGTATGAGGTTTGAAGGGAGCCCCCGAAAAAAATTAAAAAGATTTTATTTATTTATTTGAGAGAGAATGAGAAAATACAAGTGGAGGGAGAGGGAGGGACATGCCGACTGCACAGAGCCCGGGGCGGGGCTCAGTGTCACTACCCTGAGATCATGACCTGAGCCAAAATCAAGAGGCAGTTGCTTAACCAACTGACCCACCCAAGTATCCTAAGAGCCACTGAAGTTTGAATAACTAATCAAAAGAGTAGGAGAATTACAAAAGAAACTCTAGAAGAAATGACAGGTGGTTCAACAGGTGGTGTTGGGGACCATGATCTTGGCATGACCTCTTTTAGTCGAGTTGAGAATTTCTGCAGCACTGCTCCCAGCATAGGCTTTGGGGAGAAATCAGCTTCACTGAACCCATGTTTAAAGTTTGAAAGATAGGTGGAAAGGGAGTCAAAAGGCATTTAAAAAAATTGAGAACAGTGGTGAAAGTGATGGCACTGATTAACAGAGATCTTAGATGGAGTAGAGAGAAAGAGATGAAACCAAACGGCTGCTAATATTCTGCCAAGTGAGAGGGTTACAGGAAACCAAGTATCCAGGTGTCTGAGGAGAGGGAGAGGTCGAGGAGAGAGGTGGGGCTGAGAGATCTCTTGAGAATAAGATACCTTTTGGGTAAATACCCAGATACAAACGTAGTGATCCAAAGGGGCACGTGCACCCGAATGTTTATAGCAGTAATGTCCACAATAACCAAACTATGGAAAGAACCTAAATGTCCATCAACAGATGAATGGATCAAGAAGATGTGGTATATATACACAATGGAATACTATGCAGCCATCAAAAGAAATGAAATCTTGCCATTTGGGACAACATGGATGGAACTAGAGTGTATCATGCTTAGCGAAATAAGTCAAGAGGGAAAGACAACTTTCATATGATCTCCCTGATATGAGGAAGTGGTGATGCAACATGGGGGCTTAAGTGGGTAGGAGAAGAATCAATGAAACAAGATGGGATTGGGAGGAAGACAAGCCATAAGTGACTCTCAATCTCACAAAACAAACTGAGGGTTGCTGGGGGGAGGGGGGTTGGGAGAAGGGGGGTGGGGTTATGGACATTGGGGAGGGTATGTGCTTTGGTGAGTGCTGTGAAGTGTGTAAACCTGGCGATTCACAGACCTGTACCCCTGGGGATAAAAATATATGTTTATAAAAAATAAAAAATTAAAAAAAAGAAAAAGAATAAGATACCTATAGGAGGATTTCTTCCAAGATCTTTTTCTACCAAATGATGTTTTAACTTCCTCAAGACTGGGTGTCTTGAAGGACGAAAGAGCCTAGAATATTTTACGGAATGTGTGATAATGAAGTGATTCATATGGCCAGAGCAAAACAAGGCCACCACAGGGTCATTCAACAATTCAAGCATCTTAACAATTTCCACAGGCAATTTGATAAATGACTCAGGATAAATTCAGCTCACCAGCAGCTTATACTCAGAACATTTCCCCCCTTGGGCTGAGGGAACATTCCAAGAACACATTTAATGAGGTGTTATACTAACCAGCCATTCCCTGGGTCTATGTCTCTATGAGTGCTGAAGCTAATTGCCGAATAAACCTGTTTTCTCAAATATTCCTTACCTCTACACAGACCATTTTCAAAGGAATCACATATCTTCAGTTGTTAACCTCTATCGACAAATCTTTATTGATGAAATAATGTGACTTTCGGTGCGACTTAATGATAACATAACAGGCTAACTGGCGAAAGGAAAAATAAGGCCTAAACTCAGTAGAATCTTAGCAGAAAGGGGAAAATTCGATGTCAATAGTAAGAGTACCAAATACGTGTGCATAATACTTTACAAATCTTGTCATTTATATTTAGTTCACTTGATTTGCACAACAATCCTGTTTTACAGGTGGGAAAACTGCTTTAGAGATTATAAGTGATTTATCTAAGGTCACTGGCAAGTCATTTTTCCCCAACACATCACTTCCTCAATTGTCCAGTAAAATACATTAAATCCTCGTATGTCCAGTATTACATGGGGTGCACAGCTTAGCACTACATGCTTAGCACTACACAACAGGAATGTGTCCTGGCCGGGAAGGATCCCATCCAGGCTGAGTTCCGAGAACTCAGTTGCTCTAGGGACTGGAGAGCAGCACGGACAGCCATTTCTACCATGTTTCCACTAGGTGGCAGTGAAGGCCACCCTGCTCTAAAGTGTCACTAAAGAGCAAAGCAAAACAATGCCATTCTTTCAGACTTAGGAAAAGACTGCGTATGCATGCGCAAGCCTGCACGCGTGTGCGTGTGTGTGTGTGCGTGCACACACATGTGTTTTCTAGGCAGAGGAACTGAAAAATGAATAGAAACTCTCACTGCCCCCTATGTGGTTTCTCACACTGCTAGTGGGTAGGACCAGAGTGAAAGAAAGACCTTGATTATTTGGCTCTTTGATACTATACTGTGTTCTCTTAGCCCATATCTGTAAGGATGGATCATGGACGTCCACAAAGGTATTGTATAATGTCCAAGAGTATCATTGTCACTCAGCATAAAAGGGAATGTTTTCTCAAGAGGAAGAATTCATGACTTTGGTGCATTCCTGTCTGTGGCTGTGCCTACACTATTGTGTATTACGATCTATTATTGTGCTAAGGTGGTAGGAGGAAAAAACACTTGCAGTATCCTATGGGTGAAGGAACTCAACTGCTAAAGGAATTCAAGATACTTTTGATGCTTTCTTGGTTCAGTAGTAATCAGCATTGCTAGAGCTTAGTTGCAAACTTTGGCCACTGAATAAAGAATAAGAGTTTCCAATTAGAGCAATTCCATCTTAGAAAATAGATGTGGCTGGAAATGAAGAGTTGGAACCCATCCTTTTCACTGAATAATGTTTAGTTGTCATCCTAAATCTTCCAAAAGTTAGGGGGAAAAAAAAGTTAAATTTGTCTGTCTGTAGCAAAGGCAGAGAACCCCCCACCCCATTTATAAAACCAGAGTTGCCATCAGTTTGAAGGGTGTTCTACCCTAGGAAACTCATCCATTGGAGGCAGCTGCTTCTCCTCTGGCACGGGGGGGAGGTCAGGTGCTTTCTGTCCACACCTGGCCACGGTGAAGCGACTCATGTGGAGAGCTTCTTCGTACCCTGGGAGGGTGTCCAAAGAGGAGGGCAATTGGCTGAGGGGGCTGTGCGAGTGAGCCACAGCCAGGATTCTTCGAGCTGCAGGGCCAAATATTGACTGCAGGGCTAGGGAGGAAAGAAGGAATAGAGCTAGAGTAACTGTGACATCCTCAAAAATCAGGGACTTACAACACACTTAATTCCCCTTCATTTTTAGCGAGTGTCCAAACCATTGTCACTCTCGGCCACAAATGTTATGAAAATGCTGTGAAGCTTGTTTGGAAACCAGCTTCACTCTGCTGAGAGATCCTGTCTTCTTTGGGGTCCTCAGCTAATCTAAATTGTGACCCCATATCTCACAACCTTGTCCTTCCCTTTTACAGAATCGAGGCCCTTTATGCCAATCCACTGATAACGCAGACTCCTTAGAAATATTTATTTCTGTCTTATTTATCTTTTCCCAACGGGCAATAAGTGAAGCAGGAAAGGTGGACAGCAATGTATCCTCTTTTCAAAAGAAATTTCACAATGTTGTGCCACTGCTGTTCTGACTGGTCTCTCTTCTCCCATGTCAGGAAAGAATATAGTATGAAGAAGAGAACAGAAGGACATAAAGGAAGGTGTTTTATAATCATCAAGGTGATGTTAAGCTAACATTTAAATGTATCAACAGATCCACTACAGAACAAAGAATGGAAAGTACACATGATTAATTTCTTCAAAGATAAAAAATAATATATAGGTAATAAAAAATACAGGTTCTCGGGGCGCCTTGGGGGGCCAGTCGGTTAAGCGTCAGCCTTCAGCTCAGGTCATGATCCCAGGGTACTGGATCAATCCCTGCATCGGGCTCCTTGCTCAGTGGGGAGCCTGCTTCCCCCTCTCCCCTTCCCCCTGCTTGTGTTCCTCTCTCGTTATGTCTATCTCTGTCAAATAAATAAATAAAATCTTTAAAAAAATACAGGTTCTCACAAAATCCAAGACATTTTTGAAAAAGGGATACACTCAGAGCTTAAAATAGTTTTATCAAAATAATTTTATGAACTGGGTAATTCTTCCTGTGAGACATTTCCAATATTTTCTTCAGCATTCTACTTTTTTCTTCACTCTATCATTAGACCAATATATGAGAACACAGCATCAGTGAGAGTCCAGGTCACCATACCATCAGGCTTCTGGAAATGAAAATAACCCTGAGTTCTAGAATCTTTAATGCAATTCAATCCATGTTTCTATATTGTTTCACCGTCCTGATCATTCTTTTTATCTGTCTTCTTTTTTTTTTTTTTTTTTTTTTTTTAAGTAGGCTCCTCACCCAGCATGGGGCCCGATAAGGAGCTTGAACTCACAGTCCTGGGATGAGATCAAGTGTCTGACTCTTAGCTGAGCCACCCAAGTGCCCCCAAATCATACCCTTTTTAAAAAAACTTTATTTATTTATTTGACAGAGAGAGAGACAGCAAGAAAGAGCACAGGCAGAGGGAGAGGAAGAAGCAGGTTCCCCGCTGAGCAGGGAGCCTGACCAGGGACTCCATCCCAGGACTCCAGGGTCATGACCTGAGTGGAAGGCAGACACTTAATCCACTGCCAAACATGCACCTCCTTGATCATCCTTCCAAACCCCCCTCAGGTTATCAAGTCAGAGTACTCACAAGTGATTGTGCTCTGGAGAGTGCTGTCATGGTCGAAAGCTATAACTGTCACTTCATAGGGAGGCCGGCCCTCATCTTCCCCATTTTGCTGGTGGCTCAGACAGCAGCGGAAGCACGCGGAAGTCAGGCCGCACAGGAGAAGCAGTGCCCCAATGACCACCAGGAGCCTGCAGGAAGACCCCCCGACCTCCCCATGAAAGCTCGGTGATCTGGTGTGTTTCCCAGTCCTGGCCCTAACTGGTCTTCAGTGTCTACATTTTGACTTTGTTTGACCATTTTACACAGTAATCATAAGATTTTAATTCCAACACTTTCACTTCACAGGCATACTTATTTTGTCAGTAAGACTTAATCAGTTCATTAAAACAATAAGAGATCGAATATGGTTTGGAGGATCTGCTTTCTACTCTATATTCTCCTTTCTATAGACATTTCTAGAACTGAGAACATACATAATAACTTTTTGAGGTTGGCTGGGGAGATGGTATTGAAATAGGAAATCCTGGCATATTATCACACAGTTAAAAATGAGGTAAAGAAATTTGACTCCATGAGATGCTAGGTAAGAAGGCTGGCTTCTTACCAGCCTGATGTGTTTTTTTTTTTTTTTTTCTGATGTCAATATATTTAAAAGCTAAAAAAGTAAAAATGAATGCCCCTGAGAAAAATAAAGTTCCTTTGAAATGTCTTTCTGGGTATGAAAGCTGAAACTTACCATATATACCAGAGATGTACCCAATCTGTGGTCATGCAACTATGGAGAAAGAATAAAGTTTTTTTTTGCAATAAAAACATAGTCGGTGCCTATTGTAGTTCCATAATCTGGAATATGAGTTACAATATAGTATGCTACCTTGTTATAATAATAGCATTAAAACTTATATATATATTTTTAAGTTTGCATTTTAATTCCCATTAGTTAACATACAACAAGTTATACTAACTTCAATAGAACCAGCAGAATCTATTGCAAAATGGGATGCCTTAAGTGTTTAATACTATAGATGGCATTGTGTAAATATTTTGTAAATCATTTTAAGATAGACTAGTGATGATGAAAATGGTGCTAATAGAAAATATAACCATGACTACTATAAACAGTTATGATGACAATTACCAGGAAAGAATTTGGAATGTAAAATTACAAAGTTTGAAAATGGGTATGAAAGTTAAGGTTTGTTTTTATATTTGAGATCAATAAAATTTAAACATAAAGAAAATTTCAGTTATAAGCATGAAAGCAATACAATTAAGTTTATAATTTGTGTCTTGCAAATTGCTGCAAAAAGGGTCCCCAGTATACCATAAAAATTCTCACCATGAAAAAACCCCTAAACTTTCACTTCCATTATCAAAACTGATATGCACACCCACTTAAGCCAAATAGGAAGGAGGAAAAATGTAGAAACCAGTGTCACCATGTTAAAAGTCAACTAACTGAATTTTCTCTATAGAGACGACTCAATTTTATGGATTGCATGGAAGAAGGAGTATGGGCTAAGCTCAGGA
Source organism: Mustela lutreola (assembly GCF_030435805.1). NCBI lineage: Eukaryota > Metazoa > Chordata > Mammalia > Carnivora > Mustelidae > Mustela > Mustela lutreola. The sequence goes on from NC_081297.1 coordinate 97,513,474, forward strand.
GTGGGAAGGGGAGAGGAAGGAAATATTTATCTTTGAAGATGAACAAACTTAATACTAGTTTCTGATGTATTGAACTGTTGACATCTATTGAAATTCTCTTTTACATCCTCTCTTTGGTTGCACAGTTGTAGAACATACAGTTTGTTTTTCGATTAACAATGTCTCCTGTAGGCTTCTTGCATTCTCCATTTATTTAAAGCCTCTTCTAGTCCTAGAGTTATGATTCTGAGTCTGTTAAAAATGATTCTTCCCAAGTGGTAGGTGTCTAAAACCTCAGACGGTGTGATAAGCAACCCAGGTCACCACCATTTCCCCTGGGTTTAACAGTCTTGGCTGTTGAGAAACCCTTCCCATGGCTAAATATTTGTTTTCCTTCAGGCTGGGCAAGTGTTTTGTTCCAACTGCCCCTGCTTTCTTAATAATTTACCTCCAAGTGGAATGAATCTCTTCCCCTTTTATGTCCTCTGTATCTGTGTAAGACCTTATAGTGATAGGTTTAGATTAAGGGATTACAACCTCAACATGATAGCTGTATGAAGTCTGCAGGAAGTATTGACACACCCTAAAATACAGAAAATGCTCATCATAGTTCAGATGGTGAGGTTACTTTGGAATACCCCAACATATCTGCCGGGGATGAGATTTTAAATCCAGTGGGTCCTGATGAGTCACTGAGAAGCATGGGAAGGAAAGCCATTCGCAAATTTCTGTGGCTGTATGAATTGAGATTAATTCTGTTGTTTTAATGGGAAGATAGGCTTTGGAAAAAATGCTTTCAGTGATGTTATTTCAAGTACTTAGGATGACACAAGGGCATGTCTTTATTTTTGCATGATCCGTCTACCAGACTGGTGGGTTGATGTCCATTTAAGTAAAGATAAAGGGAAGGCAGAGATATTTAATGACCTCTTGACCTCCTGTTTTGGGTACTAATGTTTTTGTCTGTTTCTCCTTCTTCCCAGTTTGGTCTCAGATACTTACTGTTCAGGATTCACGCAGTTCTCCTCACATCTTGCCGGGGGAAGCTGCAGGAAGGGAAATAGTCTCAGACAGGGAAATGTCTCATCGGTTCGGCTCAGCAGCCTGCCATCGCTTCCCCATGACTCTGCTATGTTAGTTTACTTGGTGAGAGCCAGGAAAACATGAGGACAAGGTCATAGGGTCAGCCCTGTTTCTTTTCATAGCTCCCATGCCTGTGGATTATTATAACTGAAGTGGGAGAAACTAGAAGAGCAAATATTTAATCTGTTGGGGGTTTCCATTTGTTTGTTTGTTTCGGTGGGTAAGCATTACAACTTTTGTGAATGAGAGGCAGAGGCAACATTTAAATCAATTTGTCCTAAAAATGTCCTGATCTATCCCTCAGGATATTGTTATCACCTTCTTAATCTTTCCCAGTTACAAATTGAATTCTACCCCACTCCTCTTTTCTATTCCCTTAGTTCATCAATAACCCACCCCTGCCCCCCAATAAAGAAGGAGAAAAAGGAGGGGAACAATTTTATTTATTGAATTCCCACTTTATGCCAGTCAGGCTACTAAGAAGTTTCAGTATGTCATAACATTTCATCACAATAATCATGTAGGTGAGTATATTTAACCTTATTTTGAAAGATTACATGACAGAGGCAAAGGGGTTTAAGTTAACATGAGCAACCGCAAGCTCCTATTGATGTAGCCAGAATTCAAATCCAACTCTATCATATATGTGTGCTGAATGAGTTAGTACAACAAGGGCTAAATCTGCTCTGACAACACCTTGATATTGCTATCAAACCCCTCCTGCTACTGATGATGAAAGCTTCTTCTCCTTCTTTTACCTTGTATTTCGGTTGACTTTTTCCCTCACATAGAGGAACTTTTGTTTAGAAACTGCACCTCTCTTCCAGTAAATCGAATGACTTAGTATTCTCAGGAAATCAACAACAAGGGACAGATATTTGTACTTATTGAGGAAGAGGGGACATACAAACTCAAGACATACCAGGTGAAAAGGATTTGTAAAAGGACTTAAGAGCTGTTCTCTGCAGACAGCATTTGAGAAGCTCCTTTTTTTTTTTCTTTTAATTTAAAACGGTTGGCCACTAAGGATGACAAAGTGTGTGCTTCCTCTAACCCACCTCTGGTTTTTTGTTTCTCTTTACTGACTAAAGTTAAGAGAAGCTTAAAGTGCTAAACAGAGAAAATACTTCTTTTTGTGACTATTGCCAAAAAATTAAAAAAAGAAAATTAAAAAGAAAGTTCAGGGCAAGGAAAAGAAGAGGAAGCAAAAGGAAAATACAAGAAGAAATGGATTTACAGACAATAATTTAACTGGGATGTAGAAAGCAAAACAGTCGGTCCATTCTCCTCTAGGAGATGTACAGGAACTTGATACAAGCCAGTGCTTCATTTACTCTTCCTCTCTCTCTCTTTCTTTTAAAGTAGGCTCCACACTCAGCGTGGAGCTCAACACTCTGGGCTTGAACTCACAGCCCTGAGATCAAGACCTGAGCTGAGATCAAGAGTTAGATGCTTAACTGACTGAGCCTCCCAGGTGTCCCCACTTTTCCTATTTACTAGTGTTCATCACTGTATAAACTTTCCCTTGACAATTGTCCAGAATCCTCACCCTACTGACCTTTTTCATAAGTTACCTAGGGCCTTCTGATTTTTGGTGGGGAGAAATAAAAGGTCAGAAGTATTTTTTAAGAGTTACATGATCTGGAAGCATGTAAGTTTCTAGAATTGTATCAGGGCTGATGTGGAAACTCTGTTTAGGGGAATTATGTGTTCATTTTGATCATTTATTTGGGACCTTGAGGGATGAATGGTAAGATGCTAAAAGAGAGAAATGGGGGTGCCTGGGTGGCTCAGTGGGTTAGGCCTCTCTGCCTTTGCTCAGGTCATGATCCCAGGGTGCTGGGATCGAGCCCCGCATCAGGCTGTCTGCTCAGCAAGGGACCTGCTTCCCCCTCCGCCTCTGCCTGCCTCTCTGCCTACTTATGATCTCTCTCTCTCTCTTTCAAATAAATGAATAAAATCCCTATAAAAGAGAGAAATATAGATAGGTGGCACTTCTAAATTCCCATAGCTATCCTGCATGTATCAATGTTTACCCTAATTTCTGTTCCTCCATTTCACCGATGCCATCAGCCACACTGGGGCCATGAATCCTTATCACACTAAGGAAACATGCTAGTCATTCTTTTCCCCACTACCTCTTTGGTTCACTCTATGTCCTTCCCCCCACTCATTTCCCCCATGGTCCTTCTGAGAGCTGATTTGTCTGAGAAACAAACAAAAGTTTTATTTTTGCATTTTCTCAACTCACCTGGATGCAGTACACCAGGGCAGAGGCTATCACGGCCTGGGCTCGCACTCCCATGGGGCCGAACGTCTTCTCCAGGATCAGGTGCAGAGTGTCGACGTCTGTTGCCTCCTTGCCATGCTCTGTTGTCGGTCTGTCTTCTTGACCTGGAGGGCTTAAGCAGACAAACTTTTCTCAGCAATAAATCTTTTGCTCTCTCTTGCCTCTTACTCCTTTGGGCTTTTATTTTCTGTGGTCTTTCTCTCCCCTTTCATCCTGGCTTCTTTCTCTACGTCTATTCTGCTGTTACGGTCTCCACATTGACTTCTCTCTGCCTTCTACTAGTAATTCTTTCTATTTGTCTTTTACTTTCTCCCAACTGTCCCCAAAAGGAAAACATTCAGGGAGGACACATAAGTCCTCAGAATTAGGTATTTTTATAGGCAGTGGTGAGAAACTTGACTTGAGGAAGCTCAAAGGGAAATAGCTGGTGACGGAACAAGCTCTCTTGTCTCCATCAAAAAAAGGAGTAAAACTTTTGGTCCTTCGCTGCGGCAGTTCACGGGGGACCATTGAGTAACTGCCAATCTCCATTCCCTCCCCTCTCCATGTGATTAGCCCTCCTCTCTTGGTTGCCCTCCTCCTTTGAAATCCTCCCCTTCGCTATGTTGATAATCAACTCTCCTGGTTCTGGGTCATTTATTTTAACCATTGCAGTAGCCCTGAGGTTGACAAATGGACTGGAAAGCACTCCCATCTTTGAGGAAAGCAGGTCCCCTCTACCCTGACTTTAGTTTCCTTTGAAACACATTAGTCAGACAGACACACATATTTTTTTAAACTGGGTTCCAAAAAATAACGAATAAACTAGGTTCCAAGATCTATGGGTCTCTAGATTTCTCTCTCAAATAAAATCTAAGGTCAGAGTAAAAATAAGCACACATAGAAAGAGAATATTTGTAAAGACACATCCTACAGGAATGAGTGAATACTGTATAAATGATTTATACATAAGTCAGTAGGTTTCTGCTTAATGCAAAGTATTTAAAAAATATTTTTAAATCCAAAGTATTCCATAGGAATATTAGATATCAGTTTACAAAGATTGATCTATCTCAGAAGAACTGAATAAAACCATCTTTCAGATCATATATAATTCTGAAATTCTAATTTTACTGAGTTGTTGAAGACAACTGTTGTGTGTGACTGATTCAAAGAGTCCTCACACAGCATTAAAATATGATATCAGCATGGCAAATATAATGTTTTTTTCCTCTTAGCTAAGGGAGTCAAATAGTGACAGAAAAGCCCTCTATGATACTGATGATTGGACATCATTAAGTTCCAAAATTAAATGAGCACTACACTATTTTTCTTTTTAATGTAAATAAGACAGAGATAGGATGAAGAGTACTTTCCAAATTTCAGCAGAAAACTTGACAAGGTGGGAGGTATTTCTTAGGACAAGCAGGGCAGGAAAATCTTGGCCCTCCACTAAATTCTCTGTGGTTTCTCCAAGCCTTCATTGTCCCATTTATGAAACAGGAGGGGAATGCTCCCTTGACCTGCCCTAGGAGTTGTTTCAAAGAAAAAATACTATCAGAGATATGAAGTCATTTTGATTAGAATCTTTCTACTTAGATTGGCCTGTCCATGGTAGCATCACTAATCTCTCCCTGCTCTTTCTCTTCTCAGAGTGACAGGAAAGCATCGTAGCTAAGAATCCAGCTAGCTTATCTGGGATTAAATACTTGCTTTGTCACTTATTTTTATTTATTTATGTTTTTTTGCTCTGTCACTTATTCGCTGTGCAGTCTTGAGCAAGTTATCTTATCTCTGTTGGGTCAGTTTCATTCTTTCAAAATGGGGTAGTAATAATAATGTTACTTCATAGACTTATAGAGACTAAGTAAATTAATGTGTGTGAAATACGTACAATTGTCCTGATGCAACAAGTGTTTTTATAAGCGTTAGCCAGCATTATCTTGATTTCCATTCAGTTTTGCCAATGACCTTCACCTTCAATATGCTGAATAATTGAAGTGCTCTTAGTGTATTATAACCATGACCATGTTTTAACTTTCCTGGTATTCCAGTTCTTAAGTATTTCCCCTTGCTGTTCTGGTCATATCTTCTCCCAATCATATCAACCGAACCAGCATGAACAGGTTTGCCAATTAACATGATTTTTACCTGTTACACTTTCCGGCATGTGATTGCCATAATCGTTTTGCCCTCTAGCTTTCTAACAGGTTTGAACAAAATGGGATTCTGTTAATGACCTCCTTGTTACTTTTCTTTCTTAGAATTATTACTGCCATTTTGTTGTTGTTGTTCTCACTGAATTATTCCTTGAAGGAATAGAACTTCCTATTTATCCTAATGCAAGTGATCATGCCTTGTGTCAATTTTAATGCTGAGTTCAGTCCCTGCCAAAGCCTCCATGTCAGGAATGATGACAGAGGAAAGGTCCCTGTGGGAAGACTGAAGAGTGTAGGCACTGGAAGGGCAAGTAGCTGAGGGAGAGGGAAATGACCTCATTTCAATCCTACACAATCTTGTGTACTTCCATTAAGTTAGTGAATCATTACCTTATACCCAGGTTGTTAAGGACTTGGAGTGGAACCAATGGATGGTGCATGTACACAGACCTTTTCAACTATGTCTCAGGAAATTGTTAGACAAAAGTTCTAACAAGTAAAGCTAAAAAATTACTAATTTCTGGCCCCTTTGATTATTCTCCTTTTGACCTTGTCTATATCAGGTGACCAACTAAGAATTTCTTTTATTTCTGTGCCTCAGTGAAATAGAGGTCAGGACTACCCTCACTGTGAGTCATCAAGCATGAGTTTTGGAGTGTTGAGCAATAAGTTAGGCCATATCCATGGCTTCAAAAATAGATAATAAAGCAGAAGAGATCAGTTCCATCTTGCAACTTCTCCACTAGGAAGTCCCTCTAGCTTATGAATCAAAATTTCAGTGTAAGCACTTCAGAGGTGTTGACCATCAGGGGTAGATATGAAATTCAACAAAACAGAAGGTTTAAGTTTATCACAAAATTGTTAGTTTTATATGCCATCTAACACATTACCACAAATTATCTGAGTAATAATGTACAAAAACACACATTTTTGTTTATCTCACAGTGTCTGTGGATCAGAAATATAAAAACAGTTTAGTCGGGTCCTCTGTATAGGATCTCACAGGCTGCCATAAAGATGGCTATTGGGTTGTGTTCTCATCAGACAGCTCAACTGGGGAAGGATATACTTCCAAGCTATGTCAGGCAGGAATTCATTTCTTTATGGCTATTGATTTGTGTAAGTTTGTTTCTTTAAATTTGGCCAGAGAGGAAGAAAGGAGTGAGAGCACCTTTAGCAAGATAGGCACTATACCTTAGGTAATCAGATATACATGATCATATATGATCTATCACCTTTGCTACATTCCAAGCCACAGATACCACCCACACTCAAGAGGAGAAGATTACACAAGGGCATGGACATCATGAGGCAGGGATAATGAGAACCACTTAGTCTGTAAAACCTGTCCAACTTTCTTGCTACATCAGGATTATAGAAATTATCCCATGGATCTTTAAAAACAGAAGAAATACAAATGTCCCTCAATGGATGAATGGATAAACAAAATGTGGTATATACATACAATGGAATATTACTTAGCCTTAAAAATAAAGAGAATTCTGATACGTGCTACACCACAGATAAACCTTGAAGACACTATGCTAAGTGAAATAAGCCAGATGCAAAAGAACAAATACTGTATGTTTCCACTTATATGAGGTACTTAGTCAAATTCATAGACACAGAAAATAGAACGGTGGTTTCCAGGAACTAGGAGAAAGAAAGAATGGAGAGCTATATTAGTTAGGTCCTCCAGAAAAAAACAGAACCAAAAGGATGTGAATATTTATAGAGAAAGACCTATAAGGAACTGACTCATGCAATTATAGAGACTGGCAAATCCAAACCTGTTATGTGTATCAGCCAGCATGAGTCCCAAGAGAACCAATGATGAAGTGCCTCTAGCTTATGAATCAAGGCTGTCTGCTGGAGAATGTTTTCTTAATTGGAGGAAGATCAGTGTCTTTGTTCTATTCAGGTCTTCAACTGATTAAATAAGGCCCACTCTCATTATGGAGGGAAATCATTACCCTACTGATTAAAATGTTAATCTCACCCAAATACATTCTCAGAGAAACCCAGAAAAATATTTGACCAAATAACCGGGCACCCCATGACCCAGACAAGTTGACACATAAAACTAAACATCCAGGAATTATTATTTAATGAATACAGAGTTTTTAGTTGGAGAAGAAGAATAGTAAGCTGAGTTCTTAATTGGCATCAGATAAAAAAGAGATGTTCAGCAAATCATTTACATTTTTTTGGGCTTCATCTCCACCTTCTCAAAATAAGAACTGAGATATATTTTCCTTAAATTTCTTTGTATTTTTAAAACCCAGCTTACTTGGGTGATGTCTTAATCACTAAGAATCCAAGTGTTAACTATTTACTGCTTTCAGAATATTACAGAATATTACAATTTATATGGTATACCAAGGTGATAGGAAAGAATGAGTTTTTATTAATAGAAGGAGATCTATCTACTTCTAAAGAACTTGTAATTTGGTTTTAGAGAGGGAATAATTGTAATGGAATTGAAAATCAATAGAATGCACTATCAGAGTTTATAAAATGAGAGAGTAAAAAACGCTTGCAATCCTACCTCGAGATTTTGAATATAGAGGATTTTTTAAAGAAAAAAAAAATGAATTGTATTTGAAGGGAGTACAGGATTTGTAGACCTCATCACCAGGTCCTGGATCGCTTAGTGATGTTTTTATCAGTGTGGACCCAAAAACACAATGGATGATTATTCTCTCCTGGGTTTCATGGGTGGGGAATGAACATGAATAACTGAAGTCTGAGAGATCTAGCTCAATCTTAGACCTTCTCTAAAGAATGTAGTTATTTCTAGTGTTGTGTGTATCCTTGGATGTTTTAGGTATATAGTCATATATGTCCTTCCAAGACAGTTCTTCCTAGGACAATCCATAAAAGGTTACTAGGAAGTGACGGGCTCGTAAGGAAAAAATGTGTCAGATTAACAAGTGTGCTTCATATCACATCTTTTTTTTTTTTTTAAAGATTTTATTTATTTATTTGACAGAGAGAGATCACAGGTAGGCAGAGAGGCAGGCAGAGAGAGAGGAGGAAGCAGGCTCCCTGCTGAGCAGAGAGCCCGATGCGGGACTCGATCCCAGGACCCTGAGATCATGACCCGAGCCGAAGGCAGCGGCTTAACCCACTGAGCCACCCAGGCGCCCCCATATCACATCTTAATCCACTAGAATACTAATGGCATACAAAACAATTGTGTCACTGAGGAATCAAAAAGTGTTCTCTTCACTGTGACATGATTTCAGTATTAATTCATTATCAGAAACACTTTCCTGGAATTCCCTGGGTGGCTCAGTTGGTTAAGCATCTGCCTTCAGCTCAGGTCATGATCCCAGAGTCCTGGGATCAAGTCCTGCAGTGGGGTCCTCATATAGGACCTGTTTCTCCCTCTGCCGGTCGTGCCCCTTGCTTGTGCTCTCTCTCTCTTTTTATGACAAACAAATATATAAAATCTTTAAAAATAAATAAATAAAAAATAAAAAGACTTCCCTGAGATTCTACTTACGTGAAAGTCAGCATGGTGAATGCAGTTAGCAATCTTGATTCCTGGCACTCAAGATCAAGGGAGGTGTTGTGGGGCTTGAGTGATAAAGGTAAGTAGCACTTATCTCTTACAAGCTGGTTTGACTAGGATATACTTGCTATAGGCTGAGCTTTTTTTAGTGAACTGTATCATGGAGTAAAACTATTTAATTTTTAAAAATATTTATTTACTTATCTATCTATTTATTTATTTTTAAATAGAGAGAGCAAGCTAGCAGAGGGGCAGAGGGAGGAGGGAGAGAATATATATATATATATATATTTTTAAAGATTTATTTATTTATTTACTTGACAGACAGAGATTACAAGTAGGCAGAGAGGCAGGCAGAGAGAGAGAGGAGGAAGCAGGCTCCCCATTGAGCAGAGAGCCTGATACGGGGCTCAATCTCAGGACCTTGGGATCATGACCTGAGCTGAAGGCAGACGCTTTAACCCACTGAGCCACCCAGACATCCCAGGAGAGAGTGAATCTTTAAGCAGGTTCCACACTCAGTGCAAAGCCTGATATGGGGCTTGGTTTCACTACCCTGAGATTATGACCCTAAGATAATGACCTGAACTGAAATTAAGAATCTGACGCTTAACAGGTGGAAGCACCCAAACACCCCATAGAGTAAATCTTTAAATGACAGGTGACCTATTTTCCATTTGGTCTCAGATACTTGCACAGAAAAAGGTAATACAAGTAATCCAGGAAAGAGGAGGGAAATAGAATCTTAAGTAGGCTGTCAATATCAGTGATTTTTCTAGATAGTTTCCTAGATATTTTATTTGTATGTTTTTCTCCAATGTTCTTTTATGGATCTCCTCCTCTAATTTTTTTGTTATGTAGTTTATTTTATTTTATTCTTAAAAGATATTATTTATTTACTTATTTGTCACAGAGAGAGAGACAGCACATACCAGCTGGCAGAGTGGCAGGCAGGCAGAGGCAGAGAGAGAAGCAGACTCCCTGTGGAGCAAGGAGCCCGATGCAGGACTCTATCCCAGAACCCTGGGATTATGACCAAGCCGAAGGCAGCGGCTTAACCTACTGAGCCACCCAGGCGCCCCTCGTCATGTAGTTTAAAACAAATTCCAGATATCATATCATTTTGGCTGTAAATACTTCAGAAAATATCTTTAATACACAATTTTTTAAAAAGCATGTATAACTACAATAAGATGTTTCTTCTCTGGTTAGGAGGTTATGGAGGGAAAATAGGTGAGAATTCTATCAATGAATTCATATAGGCAGCCTTATGGGGAGCTTGCTGAAGAGTCTTTGAGACTCCGGTTATTTATGTGTAAAATGTATCCTTTGATGGGCAATTCAATTGTGCTGAGTATTACTACTACTAATATTAATAGCTATCATTTATTGAGTTCTTATGTTTGAAGTATAGTATTTAGCATTTTCATGCACTATTTCATATGAATCCTGATAGCAACATTATCAACATTATCCAGTGGAAATTCCAGTGTCCCAATTTATGGACAAAGACATAAGTTAAGAGTATTAAGTAATTCTCCAAGATTATAGACTAAGGTCCATCTGGCTTCAAATTTCTGCTGCTTTGTTATACTCCTGCTATCTTATACTGCTACTATATGAAACAGCACTCCTAATTAACTTCTAAAATTACCCACATCACCATGGCTGGAGATGATTCACATGTGATTAACTCCAAAATTTCTAATCTATTGATGATTTAAACAGTCAAAATTAAAAAGGAAAATGTGAGGCTCACAAAAGCCACAGTATAGAGGTCTGCTACAATGCAGTAAACAAATATGGACAATGGAATTAAGTAATCTGGTTTAAATGCATAGTCCTCCACAAATTTAATGTGACTTACTCTTTTGAGTTTCAGTTTCCCTATCTGAAGAGTGAATACAAATGCCTCTCCTCTAATGCTCACAGAAAATACAGTTTTCCCTTTCATAAATTACCTAAGGAAACATCCTGAAATACTAGCAGAATCACCACTTTCCCCACCTGCCTTAGGCATAACCCAAGAATTTGCGTCAGCCAATTTCCCAGTATGAAGCAAAAACCTCTCCTTCCTCCTACCCGTGATTGAGTCATTGTTCTATTAGATAGCAGTAGCTATTTAAACACTCCAGCAGGAGCTCACAAATTTTTACTTTGCAGAAGTCCTTGACTGCTTCACTCTCTCCTTCTTGGAATGAATTCAGAAATGACTTTTGATGACTTCAAGAACAAAACTATGGAGGATCAACCTGACCAGGAGCCAAATGGAAAGAAAGCTAAAGGTACTAGGGGTGGGTGAATGAGCACAGCAACAGAATTCTAAGATTAGCCCAAAAATGTAAATTAACTGAATATAGGATTAGAAAGTTGAAACGCCCAAGGATGGAAAAATATTGTAGAATTAATAACATTTACTTAAAAGAAAAACAATTCAGATATAATGATGATGATGATGACGACAATGATGATGACGATGATGATGATGACAACAATGATGATGATTCTGTGAATGAACTAACTTGGTATGAATGATGATGTATAGATTCAGATAGTTTTTATTAAACATTACCTTAGGTTCTATGCTATTCACTTTACGTGCATTATTTCTCTGAATCAGCATTTACAGCCAGACATCCAAGTTAACAGAAGTCATTTGTTCGTTCATTCATTCATTCTTCATTTTTTAAATATTGAGTGCCCGAATTTCACGACAATTATGAAGCTAAATCTCTCAGAACCTGATTAGATCAGTCACCTACTGAAAATAATCCAATTGCTTTCTGATCAGAAAATCACTAATGGGAACATGTTGGATTAATGGTCTCTACCTATGGAAGAAATGGGACAAAGGGTCTCCTTAGAAAATGGGGGTTGCACCTTTCCTGCACAGGTGTGGATGTTGTGATTTGCTTCTAAAAATTCAGGAGAGTTTCTTTACTCGGGAGTGGTAGGCATACACTTATAGTATAGAATGAATATTGACCAGAAGGAAATATTGGTTGACAGATTTACACAAATACCTACCCCCAAGCCAGAATTCTAAGCAAGAGACACAATTATCCTCTACTTTTCTGCCAGCTTGCTACATACACTCCAGAAGCTTAATGACTTTTAAATCAGTGAATGAACTGTGTTTCTTCCTGTTAAAATTTCTATTTTGTCTGTCTCCTTTCTAGAGTCTAACAGAAAGGCCTTTGACTCAGTGAATATATTTGACCATTGATTGATTAAGATCATTGATTAAGATCATTACACATTTGTGATTTGTGATTACACATCTGAAAGTTTGTGATGTAACATTCCAAGCTATGTAGTGATCAAAGTTGGATTAAATACCTGTGTTTGGATATTAACATCTGTGTCATCTTATACAATTCGCTGAGACTTTGGAGTTTCCTTATCTGCATTTAGAGGATAACACTACCAGTACTCTATTTGTGTATTGTACAGGATGAGGAGTTCACATAGATTATATGAAATTGTTGGGTTTGTTATCAAAGGAACGAGACTGAGACAAAGTTACGCAAAGCCTTATTCTATGCCAAGCGTTAGAAGTTAGACTGACCGACAGGGAAATGAGGCTGAGACAAAGTAAAAGTTATGTAAAGCTTTATTCTATGCCAAGCATTAGAAGTCAGACTGACCGGCCAGGGCCGCCTCCGAAGAGAGCGACGCCCCTTGGTCTTACAGACTAGTTTTTATAGGGCACAATCACAGACATCTACATATGTGGCTTTGGCTGATTGGATGTCTCCTACCTGTGTGTTTTAGTAACGGTTACCTGGAACTGATACTAGTAACCTTTGAGGCGTTTTTTAAACAATAAAATGGACTTGTTTTAGGTATGTGTTTTAGTAATAGTTACCTGGAACCAATATTAAAAAAATAGCCTTGTTTTAGGTGTGTGTTTTAGCAACAGTTACCTGGAACTGATATCAATAACTGTTGAGGCATTTATTAAACAACAAAATGTCTACCTAGACAACATGGAGTCACTATGGCTAAGTAGGCCCAGGCAGGCCCTAGGAGTTTAACATGTTTTAATGTGGAATTGAACCCAACAAAATATTTTCCTATTGAATCAAAATATCTGTGCTTTTGTAGTGGTGGAGCTGTGAGCTATAGGACTTATTGTTTCTATAATAATGGTGAATTTTTATAACAACAAGAGCCATAGCTGGTGTTAAGTATAGGACATGACATTAATATGAGTCAAATGAATATTGAAGTTTAATCCCTATTTTTCTTCAGTCAATAACCTCAATTCTAAGATGTAACTTTAGTGGAATAAAATCTGAAAGCACAAAATTAAATTATTTGATGTGATCTGTTGATTAGCTAACTAAAGCTTGTTTTCTTGGTGTCTGACATTCTTCTATGGCATACTGCTTATAAAATACACTGTGTATGAGGGACATGTGCATGTGTGTATGTGTGTGTGTGTGTGCATTGACATGGTCTATATTAAAAGCACCAGGCTGTCTGTTCTTTGGATGAAGTTGATCCAGCCAAGCCGGACTGAGAGTTTCTTAGAGAGTCATTATGGTGGAAATAGATAAAGTATAAGCTTGAGAATCAGATACTTAACATCATATATCTGGTACTGAATTCTGGTTCTTAAATTGTGTCAGTTGCATGACCAAGAGCAAATCACTTAAATTCTGTCTGTATTTTTCATCTGTAAATATGGACAATGAATTATATGCAGAGCCATTGGGAGGACTTCTAATGTAAGAAATGCAAAGTACAAGTTATAGTTTCCAAAGAATTGTTTGATGACTTGCTTCCATCTTTTATGTCTTTATAATTCTATCCTCTGTCACTCTAGGTCTTCATTTTCTTTCTTCTCAGTGGTGGTGCCCTACTGCTGTGACCCTGGGGATCCTTTGCTTGGGATTACTGGTAACCCTTATAATACTGACAATGCAATGTAAGTACTGGAGGTGGGGGGGAGTGAGAACTTACAAACATGGTTTATTAATTGGTTTCATAATAACTATAAACAAAATTGATTCAGTTACATTTTAGACAAACTTTTTAGAATGAGTGGGAACATGAATATGTACATTGTGCTTGTCCCTCAAATTGACTGGGACACAGACTTAAGATTATTAATGGTAGGTTTTGTTCTGTTTTGTTGTTATAACTTAATGGAAAAAGTCTGTTTAAATCCTAGAATGATGAAAAAGAAAATGATTTGAAACTCCTAAGCCACAAGATCCCCTGAGAGACCCAAAAGGAAAAGAAATGTTATATAATTCACATTGAAGTTGTTTTTGTTCTTGTTGTTGTTGTTAAGAGAGAGAGCACCCATGGGGGGAGGAGCAGAGGGCGAAGGAGAGGGAGGATCACAAGCCAACTCTGTGTTGAGCACAGAGCCTGACATTAGGCCTTGATCTGACCACCCTGAGATCAGGACTGAGCTGAAATCAAGAGTCAGTTACTTAACCTATTGAGCCACCCAGCGCCCCTACATTGAATTTTAATAGATATTATTAAATACCAATTTAAATTTAAGAATCAGAAATACCATATCAATAAATGAGACATTTAAGATAACTATAATTCAAATTTACAATATGGCTGCTTAGAAAAGAGGATGTTGAGAGGAAAAGAAGTGATAAGAAGAAGGAGAGTGGCCAAGAAGGAATGAAAATGATATTGATCATCCATATAATCTGCCTTTGTATTCAGGATGTAGATCTGAGTTCTTTTGTCCCTCTGGAATCTAGATGATTAAGGCCTTTGAAGTGCTATTTGATTCTCAGTTGTTGGCTAAAGTCACCAACCATTTTTTTCAATCTGGTAACACTTAGGGCCTTCCCTAACAACTAGGAGAAGTGCATTTGACTCAGTGGTGGTGACTGGACGAGTCTTCCCATGAGAAGAATCACTTTAAAACAGTCTCAGATCCAGCCTTCAAGCCAAGGGGTCTGTTTTGTACTCAACCATCAAACTTCTAGAACTGAGACATTTGACCCTTAATATTAGTTGCCTGCTGGGTTTCACAAACTTCATTTCATCCCCACTCTTCCTAAAATGTACTGTGGGAAAAAAAAAAAGAAACAAAAAATTATTGAAATTGTTATGACATAGCAACTTAAAATAATTCTGTGGGAGGGTGTCTCAAAAAAAGGGGTGTCACAGTTTTTAAATAAAATTAGGAAGTCTGGAGTTGTAGAGAGGTAGCAGAGGAATAAAGACACAAATAGAGTAAGTCATTGATGACAACTATTAATAATCACTGAATCTGTTGGCATCTATTTCAGATTGTCTGCATTTTATTTATGCCATTGATATACCTTTATTTTATGATTGCTTTTAAACTTGTCTGGAGCCATCAGTAACAAGTATTGTTATTGTTAACAAGTATTGTTAACAATATTGTTAACAAGTATTGTTATTGTTGTTGTTTTAATCAAATGTGTCTGTGACAGTTCCTGACATTAAAAAAATATATAGTACAGGAATATCAAATAACTTTTAAATCCATAATTTTTGAGTAATTTTCCAGCAGATTATCATTGTCAAAATGGATTATTTTATTTGATTCTTCGATTTCCTCAAAATCCAGTGGAGGGATTTTTATTCAGGATTGGCAATGGAGTTCTTATTTCAGTTGTGAATTAGTTTTACAGGTGTCTGATCTCCTAAAGCAACAGCAAGCAAACCTCACTAACCAGGAAATTATCCTGGAGGGACAGATTTTAGCACAGCGCCAGACAGAAAAAGCTTCCCAGGAGTCAGAGAGGGAACTCAAAAAAAAGATAGACACCCTTACCCAGAAGCTGGATGAAAATTCCAAAAAACAGATGGAACTTCATCAGCAGAACCTCAATCTCCGAGAGGCTCTAAGGAAAGCAGCAAACTTTTCAGGTACGGGGGTGAAGAGGTGAAAAGAAGTAGTGGAAACTGCTCTGTTTAACTTAACTGTGTTTTGAAAATGTCTCTAGGCACAAAACTGACATATCGACATATATTCATAATGTATGACACCAGAAGTTCTCTATTTTTATCATTCCCACCCTTCCCTCTGCTAAATTCTTGAGATACCTGATTTAATTAAGTGCAGTTTTTTGGCATATTTAAATTTTCTTTTCTCATAACCTCTTCTTTATTTTTAAAATCTAGATTTGAGATTTTTCTGGAAGAATTCTCCTGCCCTTACCCTTCGCCATCAGTTCTTATTTCTTTCTCTTCCAATATATCTTAATCATTGATTTCTTTCCCTATGGGGTCTCCTTTGTCTCTGGGAAGGTCTACATTAATTTTATTCTGTAGCCCTATTTCTTAAAGTATACAACAATCAACTTAAATAAAATGAATGGAGGTAGACTGACTTGGAAGTGTTGGGTAGATACTTTAGGTAAGAAAAAAATATAAAGAGCCCAGGAAGTCAGTTTATATAAGAATTAAGTTAATCTTGGAATCTAGAAGGCAGGTAGAAATACTAGCATCTATAAGAAGGGGATGATGATGTGAACTTTGATGTTATTACAGTGTTATCTGTGTCATTTAGTCTTGGACAACATGTAATTAAATCAGGTATATGTTTTTTCATCACAGGGAGATTTAAGGGATATGAGATGGAATTATTCTCAAAGATGCATTGTTTTCTTGGCAGTGTATTAATGAGTACCCTATTCTCAGTATTAGTAACTAATTGCCACTAATAAGCAGAGATTTTTCCAATTTCTTGCTTGCACATCTCACTTGATCTCAACTATGCAATTTCTTTGAAAACGGATTATATAGTAACAGTTCACAAATACCCCAGGTCTTTATTTTATAGAGGAAAAAAATTGATAGCCAGAGAAGTTAAGTGGTGATAATAATGATAAGTAGTTTTTCTTGTTTAAATAAAGTTTTGGAGTTAATAAATCCCTTCACTATTTATGGGGTTATTTCAATTTCCAAAATAAGCAGAGATTTTTAGACAAACTGATCTTTAGCAAGTATCAAACCTTTATTTAACATCTTTATTAAGGAGAGAGCTATTGAGGAAACCAAAGAATGTAGTGTCTCTAAGAAGGTATAAAGAAAGGAGATTAACCTAGCAAAAATAGGAATCTTTATATAAACAGACATAGCTACATACCAACCAATGATTTATTCCCTCGATGGGGCTGTTAGACAGGTTTTTTTTTAAATTATTTTTTTATCAATTTTATGAGATCACATCTACGTCAGGACCATCCAGAACCATCTCCCAGAGATTCCAGGCATTGGCAGCCAATCAAAAATATTAAGTAATATGTTTTTCACTGGTAGATGTCCCAGGTAACATGTTCCATTCCTTGACAGTGTCAGATAAAGGCCAATTAGTAGAGATAGCAGATAAAGTACTGCTTTTCATCAAGCAGCTTTGAGAAGTTTCTCAAAAATATTAATAACAAAATACCACATGGGAAAAAAAAAGACTGGTTGCCTTAAGTTTGAGACAAGTTTTATCTTTCTTACTAACAAGTCTGTGGTCCACAGTGTAGATATGAAGAGAGAGAGAGATTCTGAAAAGTTACCAAACAAGTGTTTTGCAGAAGGTTGTCTATCTAGAAAGGCGTAGAGTCTTCAGTTAGGGACTTTATGTTCAGGACGGAAATTAGTGGTGGTTGTCAGTCTTTGGTGGACAACATTATCACTATGGCAGCTTTTTAAAAATGGAGGTTTCCAGGTTTACCCCTAGATTCTGTATCAAAACATCTTGAAGGGCCCCAAAAGATATATCCTCAATTGATTCAAACTCAGAAGTTTGAGAGGCAGTGCCTGTCGTGATTAAACACGTGGAAAAGAGAGCAAGCCTGCCAAGGTTCATGGTCCCCTTTATCTGCCAAATCAAGAAAATTAATGGAGTTTATTTCATCCTGTTGTTATGAGGATTAAATGTGTTAATGTGTGAAAAGTACTGCCAACATAGTGATACTATGTTCCTTAAAAAAAAAAAAAAAAAATTGAAAAAGGACACCAGGCTGGTTCAGTCTATAAAGGATGCGATTCTTAATCTTGGGGACATGAGTTTGAGCCCCACCTTGGGGACTTGGGTGTAGAGTTTACTTAAAACAAGTTTTTTTTTTTTTTTTTTTTTTTTAAATTAAAAGAAACATAGGTAGTTTGAATACCACATATGCTATGTATTGGACAACACATGCCTAGGAACAGGAAACACAACATTGAAGCATAAATTCATTATTTGAAAACCTGAAGTATTAAAATGCATAAATGTATCTTTTTAAAAAGATTTTCTTTCTTTCTTTCTTTCTTTATTTCTTTGTGAGGGGGAGAAGGGAAGAGGGAAAGAGAATCCAGAAGCAGACTGTGTTGAGGACAGAGCCCAAGAGGCACTATCCCACCACCCTGAGATCATGACCTGAGCCAAAATCAAGAGTTGGTCACTTAACCTACTGAGCCATCCAGGCACCCTGGATTTTATTTCTAATTAACTTCTACACCCAGTATGCGCCTCCACACCAAGACTAAGAGTTGCATGCTTCACTGAGTGAGTCACCTCAGTACCCAGAGCATATCTTCTTTTTGTTTTTAATATTTTTATTTATTTATTTGACAGAGATCACAAGTAGGCAGAGAGGCAGGCAGAGAGAGAGCGAGGAAGCTGAGCAGAGAGCCAGATGTGGGGCTTGATCCCAGGACCCTGGGACCATGACCTGAGCCACCCAGGCGCCACATCTTCTTAATAGCAGTGTAACTATTAATGGATCCGTTTCCTGAGCTCTTACTTACATTCTTCCAAACATAATTATAAAAAATAGGTCACATTCTATAGTTACATCTCAGCTCAAATTTTGCTTTGGAATGGCCTTATTTTTCATTTAATTTACTTAAATCAGAATACTTTAAGAGAAAAAAAGACTATGGATCTACTGAGGGTCTTTGAAGACTGGACATAATTCTAATTTTTTTTAAAGATTTTATTAATTTATTTGACAGAGAGAGACATAGAGAGAAAAGGAGAACAAGCAGGGGTAGTGGAAGAGGGAGAAGCAGGCTTCCCGCGAAGCAGGAAGCCCAATGCTGGGCTCAATTCCAGGATCCTAGGATCATGACCTGAGCCAAAGGCAGATGCTTAAGGACTGAGCCACCCAGGCCCCCCCATAATTCTAATTAAGAAGAGATGATTTGCATGTGACAGTCCTGAGGGGAAAATTGATTTAAGAATTGTAGAAATATTTTTACTCAGACATCACTCACTGATCAGATATGCTACACTTCCTAGGTCCTTGTCCCCAAGACTGGCTCTGGCATGAAGAAAACTGTTACCGATTTTCCTCTGGCCCATTTAATTGGGAAAAAAGCCAGGAGAACTGCTTGTCTTTGGATGCCCAGATGCTGAAAATTAATAGCACAGATGATTTGGTGAGTTTTTATGGTGGTATGTTGGGCTGAAGTAGTGCATTATAGGGAAATAAATCGGGTTTACGCCCTTGGCAGAGGAGCACATGTTTGAGAATGAAATTACTTATTTTCTAGCCTCATCTGGTGAATGACTGCATGACCTCCGATAGAGAGGCTACATAGTATCTCTAGGCTTCAGTAAATAGTTCTATAAAACCATGGAAAGAATGTCGAAGATCTCTTTTGGTTCTTTGATTTTGTGAATCTAATCTAAAAAGACCACACTGACTTAATCATCACTTTAGATAAACATTCCTCCCCATCCTCCCCACAGGAATTCATCCGGCAAGCAAGTGCCCATTCCAATTTTCCGTTCTGGATGGGCTTGTCTCTGAGGAAACCCAGCAGCTCATGGCTCTGGGAGGACGGCTCTCCTTTGACGCCCCACTTGTAAGTTTCCTATTTTTTGCTGAACGTGTTAGTGACGCTGCTTCCACATTCCACATAATGTCCTCTTCTGGTCAGGGAGAAGCTTGGGGGAAATTCAGGAACATCTCTTTCTCCACCTCTGTCAGACAAGGACTTGCCCGTTTAGCCGTTCAGACCTTCTCTCCAGTTTATCTTCCCACATTCATTACTGATCTGAAGCTTTAAGATAAGGCTAAATTTCTGACAAAAGGCGGCAGTAAATCTACCTTTTCCCCCACCACCCCTTCTCCATCTGCAGGTTCAGACTCCAGGGTCCTGTTTCCCAGATCTATCCTGCAGGCAGTTGTGCCTATCTACAAAGAGGAGCTGTTTTTGCGGACAACTGCATTTTAACGGCATTCAGTATATGTCAGAAGAAGGCGAATCTATTGAGACCACAGTGAATTCAAAGACTCTGGAAGAAGAAGAGAAGACGAATTCTCTTCTGGAATTTAAGTTGTCCTTCATTAATGAGGTGCAAACTATGAGAGGCCCGAGAACTGCTTGTTATTAGCTGACGGCAGAACGCCCTAGCAGAGACTGGGCTTTTGGCTGCCTAGCACTTTGATATCAGAAATTTTAATTCCATCTTTCTCTCTTTCTGTGTTTTTCACCTAGCTTGTCCCAAGTCTCCCTGCCTTTCCTTTTTTTAATTTTAAAGTCTTACTCCTCTTCAATCCTCTACCTCAGTACCATCTTCCCCTCACCCTCTTGAACCACATAGAAGATGGAACACGGAGAACTTGCCCAACTGGTGGATGCATGGAAAAATGCATGCAAACACAGCCCAAGAAGAAACAGAAAAGGGGAAAAGGCCATGCTGGAATCCAGAAACTTGGGTTCTCAATGTTAAAATCTACCACTTGTTGGTCTTTTAAATTGTGATCTCTGGATTCCACTAAATACATACATGTGCACACAACACCCCCTCCCCCACATCATCACATTTTTGGGGGCATTTGTGATGTCCCAGGAGGTAATTACAAAGTGAATGATCTTTCCAGCGAATTAATCACAATTCATTGTTGGTTTCAAAATCTGTAACTATTTTTTCATCTTTTATCAAAGGACAGCTTAATCTCTTTAATCCTTCAGAACAGTTTTGTTAGAAACATGGGGCCTGAGGTAAAAATAATAGATTTATTTTTTTCCTTAACTACACACCATTTGTAAATGAGCTCTTCTCAACTCTGTTGTGTTACTGCAGAAACACACAGGACAAAAATAGGAAGATACTCAACTAAAAAACAAACTGAGCCAGGTATGAAAATATAGCTGAAGAGAAGCAGGTGGAATCAGAAGTATTCCTTCTATTTTCAGTGTTTTTATTGCCTTGCTACCTTCCTTCACAGGTTGTTTTACTTTTTAAAGGAAGCCTTTCCATTTTACTGTACATAATCCAGCACCAACTTTATAAAAAAAACCAAAAAGTTTTATCATTCCTAGAAAGACAAGAGATATTTTCTTTTCTCAGCACATTTATTGATGATTAATAGGCATATGACAAACTGAACATATTTGAATTACACAATAATCTTCGTATATATGAACATGTTCCCTTGAAATCATTGCCACAATTAAGATAGTGAATATTTCCCATCATCCCTCCTGCTTTTATCATCCCCTTCCCCAATGCCTTCTCCTCAGACAACCACCAGCTACCTTTCAGATTGTGTTTTGTAGCATTTTATATGAATGGAGTCAAACAGCATGCCTTTTTGTTTATTTTTGGTCTAGTTCCTTTCACTTAGCATAACCATTTTGGGATTCATTCCTCTTGTTGCTTGCATCAATTTTTCATTCTTTTTAAATGTTGAGTATTACTCCCTTGTATGATTATACCCCAATCTATTGATAAATGACCTGTTGATGTCCATTTGAGTTGTTTTCAGTATTTGTCTATTGCAAATAAAGGTGCCATAAACATTTTTGTACAAGTCTTCGTTTGTACATAGAATTTCTCTTCTCTTGGGTAAATGCTTAGGGGTTTAATGTCAGGATGACTCAGTAGGTGTATGTTCAGCTGTTTGAGACACTGCCAAGCTATTTACCAAAGTTGTACCATTTGGTATTCATACCAGCAATGTATGAATGTTCCAATTCCACCTACCCTTGCTAACACTTGGTATGGTCAGTCTTGTAATTGGTGCTATATTACTGTGGTTTAAATTGCATTTCTTAAATGAAAAATCATCTTGAGGTCTTTTTGTTTGCTTATATTGCTTATTTTTTATCTACATATTTTCTTTGATAATGTTAATATAAATCTTTAGAGAAGTTTTGAGGTCTTTTTTTTTTTTTATTGTTACATTTTGAGAACCCTTTGTATATGCTGGGTAAAGGTCCTAAATTTATCAGATTTCGTTTTGATCATTTTTGTTTGTTTTTCAGTTTAGGGCTTGACTTTAATTCTCTGGAAAGCAGTTTTAAATTTTGATGAAGTCCATCTTTGTGCTTTTACTGGTGTTTCTAAGAACTTGTTACCACACTCAAAGTGACAAAATTTTCTCCTGTGTTTCCTCCTAGACATTTTGTAGTTTCAGGTTTTACATGGAAATCTATAGCTTATTTTGGGTTAGTTTGTGAGTCACGTATTAAAGTGCTCTCTCTCTATTATTATTATTTGCATATAAATACTCAACTGATTTAGCAACATTTGTTAAAAAGACTACATTCACTACATTGCACTTTTGTCAACAATTAGTTACCCATATGTGGATGGGTCGACTTCTGTCTCTCTATTCTGTTCTGTTGACTTACTTAATATATTTTTACAACACCACCATGAATATCAGTTTCTCGAAATCATGTAACCCTTCATGGTAACCCTTCAATGTTGTTCTTTTTCAAAGCTGTTTCAATTAATCTACATCTTTGTATTTTTATGTTAACTTTTGAATTGGTTTAATTTCTTAAACTTAACAAACAAAGAAATGCTGTTGAAATTTTGAATGTGATTGCATTGAACCTATTACAAAAATGTGGGCAAAACCGAAATTTTAAAAATACTGATTTGTTCAACTCATAAACAAAGTATAGCTTTCCATTTACTTGCATTCTTCTAATTTCTTTAAGCAAGGTTTTGTAATTTTTTCTGTATAGATGTTTTACATATTTTCTTAGATTATTAGCATATATTTCATATTTTTGATGCTACTAGAGATGGCATTGTCATCATTTGTAATTTTAATCTCCAAATGTCTCTTGATAGTATATAGAATTACAATAAAATTTTTTATACCAACCGTAGATCTTGAAACACTTATTTTTTCTAATAATTTGTATGTAGTGTGCGTATATGTGTATTCCATTGGATTTTTACATAGATAATCATGTCATCTGCAAATAAAAGCATTTTTATTTCTTCCTTCCTGGATGATTTTTATTTCTTTTCCTTGCTAGAGGATCTACTAAATAGACCCTCTAGTAAGCATTGAAAGAATGTGGTGAGAGTGTCCGTCCTTATTTTGTTCTTGATCTTGGAAGAAATCCGTGTTAATACCATTAAGTATGCTGTTAACTGTATACTTTTCATAGATGCTCTTTATTCATTTGAAAAAGTTTCCTTTTATTCCGAGAATGCTGAGAGATTTTTATCAGGAATGGGTATTCATTTGTCTACATCTGCTTTTTCTACATCTATTGAGATGATCGATATTTTAGTTTTTTTCTTTTTAATTTTTTAACATGATGAATTACATTGAATAATTATAAAAGGTTAAACCAACCTTGGGTTCTTGGAATTTATTATCATTTTAATGTATTGGTGCATTAATTTTGTTAAACTTTGGTTTAGGACTTTTGCAAGTGTGTTAATGAAGGATATTGATTGTAATTTGCTTTTTGTGTAGTGGCTTTGTCTGGTTTATGTTTTAGAGCAGTACTCCTCAATGTCAATTTTCTGGAAGGTTTTTGTGGAACTGGTACTATTTGTTCTTTAAGTGTTTGATATAGTTTATCACTGAAGTCATCTGGACATAGGTTTTCTTTTTTTTATAAGATGTTTAACAATAGATTCAATTTCATGGATGTAATACCATTTAAATAATTCTTTCTTGAGTGTGGTTTGTTGGGCATTAGTGTCTTTCAAAGAATTCGTCCACTTTATTGAATATTTAATTTCTTAACCTTACCTTTTTCTTTGTATTTTCTTATTGTTATTTTAATATCTCTAGAATTTGTATTAATGCAACTTCTCTCATTCCTGACACCGTTCATTTTTGTCTTTTGTTTTTTAAATTAGTTTTGTTTAGAAGAAAAAGTTCATTTTTCTTCTTGATGAGACTCTTTTCTTCATTGAAATTACCTTTCTTGTAGAAAATAAAGTCTATTACTTTTGTTTTCTATTTTATTAACTTCAGCTCCAATGATTTTTTTCTTTCTTCTACTTAATTATGTTCTAGTTTGCTCTTCTAGTTCTAATTTCTTAAGATGAAAGCTCAGTTCATTGATTTCAGATTTTTTCTTTTTTTCTTTTTTTTAAATATATCTGTGCTGTGCTTTATGTTTCCCTTTAGCACTAACTGTA
Source organism: Mustela lutreola (assembly GCF_030435805.1). Taxonomy (NCBI): domain Eukaryota; kingdom Metazoa; phylum Chordata; class Mammalia; order Carnivora; family Mustelidae; genus Mustela; species Mustela lutreola. The sequence goes on from NC_081297.1 coordinate 97,537,827, forward strand.
GTGGTATGCAACAAATTCTGGTTTATTTTTCATATTTATTCAGTTCAAAATACTTCCCAATTTCCCTTTAGTTTCTGTTGTCTCATAATGCCCTTGGGAGCTTCCTGTTTTTGGTTGAAATCTGAAACAGCCTCATCTCCCTTACTGAGAGGACAAGAGGAGACCAAAGACAGGCAGGCTACTAGGTGGAAGGTTTAATAAGCAAAGGGAACTTACATACAATACAAGGCCTGTCTCAGGCGGCAGCAAGACTAGTTAATCTCCTACCCACCCACCCTCCAAATATTAAAAATTTATACAGAAGCCTTAACTAGGCTCAACCATGCACACTAGGTAGGTGTTCTCATCATATCACTGTCTCAAGGCCATGTCCTTGGAGCAGCTCCTGGGAGCAGGAAAGGCAAACAGAACCCACATTTGATTTTTTTTTTTTTTTTTTTGGATAGCGATCACAAGTAGGCAGAGAGGCAGGCAGAAAGAGAGAGGGGGAAGCAGACTCTTTGCTGGACAGAGAGCCCAATGCGGGGCTCAATCCCAGGACCCTGAGATCATGACCTGAGCCAAAGGCAGCAGCTTAACCCACTGAGCCACCCAGGTGCCCCAGAACATACATTTGAAAGATAGGGAAGGGTATGAGGAACTATACATTGCTGGTACAGCTCACAGGTCAGTTGAAGGTCATGCCTTTTCCATGACCTTCCCCAAAACTCCACACTTTGTGACTGTCTCTTATCTTATAATCTCACGTACTTCCCTCTTCTACAGTGTGCCCTGAGCAGTCAGCAAGGGGTTTCACTAGCATGCAGGTGGCTCCTTTGGTGGCCCTCTGGCTGTCCTGGAGGCAGATGCCACAGCAATAACACAGGTACATGTAAGAGAAAGCAATGAGTCCAAAATCAGTGACACTTTTTTTTTTTTTTAATTTAAACCAAGAGACCAAGATCCCAACCACCAGTTTATTAAGTCCCCTGCACTGGGAGTTGGATCATTTAGGGCATTTACTTTATCATTCTGTGACTTAATAAAGATAATACATTAGCAGATGTATCAGGTATGAACACATAAGATTCTGTTTGGATAATGGCACGGGTGCCTCCTTGAGACATAGGGATAATGTCTAAGGCCATTCTATTTTTTCAAAGACTCTCATTAGAGTAATCTTGGCATTCAGTAAGAACAGGCTGTGTTGACTGTCATTTAAGGCTTGTTGGGTGAATTTAGTAAGGGCTTCTCTGTGTTCCTCTAAACCAATGGGGAACAAAGATAGCAGCCAAATAAGAAACCAGTAGAAAACAGAATGTGCCCACCTGGCTTGAGGAGAGGAAGGTTGGCAGTTTTAGGAACCTGACCTGGTTGTACATACCTCTGCAGGAGGCAGCACTGCCAGGCATGAGGAGATGGCCTGGGGACAGGATATGTCAGACCAGAACCCCTATCAGTGATGTGTGTTCTATTCCATGTATATATTTCAACAGGTCCATCTTGCATCAGGACAACAGAATTTCAGTGGAGATTGAATAATTTCCCCTCACCGAGAGAGTGCAAATAGCTCACTCATCTTGGGGGATGTATCATGGCAAATTCCAGAAGATAGTTTTTTTGTCCCCCAGTCATAACATGGCTTTGTGCTCTCAGCAGCATGGAACATTGATCCTCAGTGAGAAGCAGGTCAATGGCTGTTTCCCAGGACTTCCATACCTTTATGGTATTTGTGCCTCAGCCAAGGTCCCCAGTCTGGCATGTGGGGTGACAGGCCCTACTTGTTGATCATTCAGATTTATTAAAGCCTGGGATCGTACTTTAGTCCACTCAGTCGAGGTGGTTTTACCTGTTAATTTAATCTGATGTTTTAATATTTCATTTTTCCTTTCTACCAACCCTGCTGTTTGCCATTTATAGAGGACATGGAATAGCCAATGTCAATTCTTTTGCCCAGTCTTGTACATCATGACCTTTGAAATGTGACCCCTCACTACCATCTCTCCTAATACTCAGCTTCTCTCATCTCCTAATGGTAGTAGTCTGGTTTCCCAGTGACAGGGGAAATCTTGGATTAGGTCAGATTCAGTGTTCACACAAACTAAGGCATACTTAGAACTGTCACTCAGAGAAAGGTGGCTAATATAATCAGTTCGTCAGTCCCTTACAGCTTGGAAACTTCAGTGGACAGTCCCAGAATCTTTCGGCAGTTGTCCTGGGCATTGTTGAAGAATACACAGGAAATGCTGTTACTTCATTAACCACGTCACTGTATTTCAAGGGCAATCCAGCATCGTTGGCAATATGCCATCCCACCAGGCACTGTGGAGGTCCCTCTTTCATTTCATTTTATTTTATTTATTTATTTGACAGAGAGAGAAAGAGAGAAAGTACACAAGCATGGGAAATGGCAGGCAGAGGGAGAGGGAGAAGCAGACTTCCCACTGAGCAGGGAGTCTGAGGCAGGGCTTGATCCCAGGACGCTGGGATCACGACCTGAGCCGAAGGCTGACACTTAACTGACTGAGCCACCCAGGTGCCCCAATGGTCCCTCTTTCTATGAGCCCCATCTGCTGAATCTATTAAAGGGTCAATAGTTAGGGTTTGTAACTGAGGTAGAGTATCAGCTTTCTGATGGCGAGGGGGTGTCAGTTCCTTGTGAGCTGGGAAATGGAGGACAGCACAGAGTGCCACAGGCTCTTGCAGATGGACCCAAATATCTTTCCATATAACCAGCCCCCACAAGGGTTTATATATCATCATCCAGCCCTCGGCTTCCTATTGTCCAAGCCATGGGATTAGTCCCTCTGAAAACAGCCCCACTGTTAGTACAAAGGGTTAATGACCAGGATTCATGAGTAATCACCAGACAAACTGCTTTGAGCTTAGTGCACTGGCTGTGTGAGAGGCTCTCCCCAGAGAAACACAGGGAACACCTCTAGGAATTGTTGCTCTGTTGGGGTATAATGGGTTTCTGTCCCCTTACAGAACCAGGACCAATATCCTAGGGGCACTTCCTATTCTGTTACCTCTGCCACAGTGTTCAACTCATCCCTTCTGGAGTCATACGCACATGTAACTCAAATGGAAGCCCTGCTTGAGAGATGCCCAGAGATTTATTCTACTTAACTTGAACTTTTGCTTTTTCACTGCTGCTCTGATCTCCAGTCCCATAAGTACCCTTTTTTTACCAGGTTGTATAAGGAATGGAGGCGCTGGGCCAGGTGGAGAATAAAAATCTTCCAGAACCCCATCATCCCTACAAAGGCTTATATCTTATTAAGTACAGCTTTTGGGGCAACATGGGTTTTACCCCACCAGCAACATCCAAAATATTATAGCAGTGCCTGGACTTTGGATTTTCGGTAGGTCCATTACCCATCTCCTCCCTTACAGATGCTCTAGCAAAGGCTACGAGTGTCTGCAGCAGAAGCAAGTCTTCCCACGTTAATATTGTATCATCATTAAGGGGCCCATTTTATTGATGTGGGGAAGGACAACAGGGACAGGTCCCAGTTACCATCCCATATATGGTGGCACTGTGTAGGCAGACTTGAGGGAGCACTGAAAAGTTCATCATTGTCTCTCCCACATGAAGACAAATTGATCTTAGTTATCAGAACTATATGCTTATCCAAGTGTTTCCCATGAATCTCCTTGAAGGTGAAGCACTTTTATAAGACATTTTAAAATTTTATTTATTTATTTATTTATTTATTACTTATTTTTTAAATTTTTTTTATTTTTAATAAACATATATTGTATTTTTATCCCCAGGGGTACAGTACTGTGAATCGCCAGGTTCACACACTTCACAGCACTCACCATAGTTTATTTATTTATTTTTTTTAACCAAGCGTCAGAGTAAAACAATAACTGCAAATGACAAAAAACTTAAAAATGGCCATGTTTAAAGACTGGAGGAGAGGTTATTATGATGAAATTGACAAGAGAACTTGATTATTTCTATGACATACATTTTAAAATTGTGCTAGGTGAGCCCTTGGGTGGCTCAGCAGGTTAAGCATCTGCCTTTGGCTCAGGTCATGACTCAAGATCCTGGGACCCAGCCCCTTATAAGGCTTCTGCTCAGTGGGGAGCCTGCTTCTCCCTCTCACTCTCCCTCTGTGTTCTCCCTTTCATTCTCAAATAAATAAATAAAATCTTTAAATATTATGATTGGTAACATTAAACTAGGACATATCAGATATTAGTAATTGTATACAAATATATCCTAAAGAAAGTTTAGCACCACTTTTGAGTTGGCAATGCTTCTCATCAAGTTTAACATAGACAAAAAATTAAATAGTTGTTAAAAAAAAATCCTTAACTTTTTTTTAATAGAGAAGACTCAGTTTCTTAAGTAATAAAAAACCTGGTAAAGACAAAGCATACATCTTTATTTTCTAGGCAGATTACGAGTAAAGGAAAAATTTTTTTTTATAATTTCTTATTAAAAGCAGACCACTAGTGGCACTTGGGTGGCTCAGTGGGTTAAAGCCTCTTCCTTCAGCTCAGGTCATGATCTCAGGGTCCTGGGATCGAGCCCCGCATTGGGCTCTCTGCTCAGCAGGGAGCCTGCTTCCCCCTCTCTCTCTGCCTGCCGCTCTGCCTACTTGTGCTCTCTCTCTCTCTCTCTCTCTGTCAAATAAATAAATAAAATCTTTAAAAAAAAAATAAAAGCAGACCACTAATCTACAAAAACTTTTTCCTCCTAACAGAGAAAACCAAGCTTTAATTTTACTATGGTATATTTGTGAAATCAAAACTCTCTTCTAAAACAAACAAAAAACCTTCCAGAAATCAAATCTAATCTTAGCTTGACTACAGGTAAAATTCTTTTCTCAATATTCCTTTTCCGGAAACCTTCCACAACTTTCTATACCCATTCAGCTGTCATTCCAAAATTCCAACTGTGAATTGGGTACCCACTCCCATGGCTTAAGCTTTTCATGGATATTTGTGATCTTTTGGGGGTTAATTTTGGGGCAAGGGAACTTCTCCAGCACGGTATATTTTAAAAAAACCCTTCTCCCCCCTTTTCCTTCAGTCTCTGTGGGCAAAGGTTATCTACTGGTTGTTTACATTTCAAAAACATGATAAGGTTTACAACTCAAAAGGACACAGAAAGAATGTAAGTTTTCTCTTGGGGCTTTTGGGGTGCTTGCTATTTAAAATGTTCTTTGTATAAAGGATCCCAAGTCATGGGATATTTTGTCTGTTCCCTCATCAATCACCATAAAAGCTTCCTCTTCATTCTCATCTTTCCCAGAAATTCCACCTCTTAATCAGGCTGTGTCACCACTGCCTGGTTTTTTTTTTTTTTTTTAAGATTTTATTTATTTATTTGACAGACAGAGATCAGAAGTAGGCAGAGAGGCAGGCAGAGAGAGAGGGGGAAGCAAGCTTTCTGCCCAGCAAGAAGCCCGTGGGGGGCTGGATCAGTTATCTCTTCATTATGTTATTTCTGTAGTTGTTTAAGGTTTTATAATACCATCATGACTTATTGAAGTGATGTTGTGCAACTTCATGTATAGGAATAGAACCCGACAACAGGATACTTCTATTTCTCTTCTCCCAGCTGTCATGCTAATGGTACCATATATTTCATTTTCATATATAATATGACCACTAAAATACATAGTTACTATTTTTACTTAAAGAGTCATCTTTTTTTGAAAAAAAATTATTTATTTGTGAGAGAGAAAGAGAGCACATGCTCTGGGGAAAGAAGGGGAGGAGAGAGAATCCCCGGCAGACGCAAAGCTTGATCCCACAACTCTGGGATCATGACCTGAGCCAAAATCAAGAGTTGGCTGCTCAACTGACTCAGCCACCCAGGCACCCCAGGTGTAAATCATCTTTTAAAGACATATTTACCCATGTAGTGACTATTTCTGATTCTCTTCATTTCCCCCCTAGATCTACATTATCAGCATGTGACATTTTCATTTGTCTTGAAGGACTTCCTTTATCATATCCTGTTGAGAAGGTCTGTTTGTGAGGAATTTTTTCTGCTTTTTGAGCACATTTGACAAAATTGAAGCTATTATCTATTCAAATATGTATTTTGCTTCACCCTGAACCCCTCTTGCCTGCCACGGACTCCAACCACATGTATATTAGGTGGCCAGAAGATATCTCCCAGTACCCTAATGCTTCCTCTTTCCTTTCACTTTCCCTTCCTTCCCATGGCCTTCCTTCTTTCTCTCCTTCCTTCCTTTTCAAAGTTATTTCTCTCATGTTGCACCTTTGATAGTTTTTATTGTTATATCTTCAAATCCATTAATCTCTTCTGCTGAATGTGTCATTAATACCTTTCAGTGTGGTTTTCTTCTTACACTTCATAGTTTTCATTTCTAGATGTGTGCTTTGTTGTTGTTGTTTTTAAAGATTTTATTTTAAAGTAATCTCTACACCCATTGTGAGGCTCAAGCTTATAACCTAGAGATGAGGCGTTGTCATGTGCTCTATCGACCGAGCCAGTCAGGTGCCCCTATCATTTTAAAAAATATCTTCCATGTCATTATGCGCTTTTTAAATACACGATTAAGAACATAGAACTACTTTAATGTCTGGACCTTTTAATTCTAACCTCTGAGTTGGTCTTGATTATTTTTCTCCTTCTGACTTCATCTCCCATAAAGGTCATGTTTTTCTGACTCTTGGCATGACTTTTAATCTTCAATTGAAAGCCAGGCATCATTAATTTTACCTAGGTCAATGCTAGATATTTTTGTGTTCCTGTAAGCATTCCCAAATCTTATTGCAAGAGGCATTTGAGTTATATAGAAAGAGTACAATGTTCCTGGTTATTCTTTTTATGATTGTTGGGCAGCACCAAAGAAGTTCTCACCCTGAGGTTAACTATTCTCCATAACCAAGGGAAGATTTTCTGAGGATTCTTCTCAGTGGTTTATGAACTGTGCTCTTTTTCAGCCTTGCTATTGAGAAAGGGCATTATTGCCTGCCCTGACTGAACACTGTGTAGTATTCCCCCTCTTCTTCTTGGAGGGTTCTTTCTCCCAGTTACCTGGCAGTTCCCTCACAGGTATGCTCTGATCTGTCTCCTGCTGATTGCTCACAGGGGACCCTCTGCAAATGTCTTCTCTCTCTGGGCAGCTGTTTCTCTTGCACTCTTCTCCAAACTCCTGTCTTTCTCTTTCTCAATTCAGGTGTTTTCCAGTACCCTCCTCATTTCCCCTTCCCTGCGTGTGGCCTGCAAACTGTAAACATGACAGGCAACAGAGCTTACCTTGTTCGTTTTCCATCTGCCATGAATCACGGTCCCTTGTTGTCTCATAAGCAGTGTTTTGAGAACTGCTGCTTTATGGTTTGCCTGGTTTTGTTTGTGTTTCAAGTGAAAAGGTAAATCTTGTTAGCTTTAAGCAAAAGTCCAAGAGAAGGATTTCATAATTAATTACTTACATTTTTCTTTCTGTTGGAGCTACTGATATCTCTGAATGTACATAGTTTGAGCTGAAAGAATCCCTGGGGGGGAAAAAAAATTCTAGAACATGACTTTCTTGCCTCTGTGTCTAGTAGAGTTTCTATTTCCAAGTTGATGACAGAGCTGTCGTTGTCAGCCAAGCTGACAGTGTCTATGAGTCACCCGTCCAGTCACACTTGCTATTTCTGTCTCCAGTTCTTATAGACATTGGTGGCTTGTCTTCCTAAACCTTAGATTTAGAGGTAATTGACCTAATCTGGTCAATTTTGGGATCTCTCTCTCTTTCTTAGTTTAAATGATTGCTTCTTGCTTCCTTTGAACCACATTAATCAATAAAGTTATTACTAAACCACTACAACCTTTGGTCGGTAGCATATTTACATATACCCTGACAGCAAAGGCTGGTTTTTACATTTTAAAGTGTTATTAAAAAAAAAATACACAGCAAAGACTATAAGGGATCCGCAAAGTCTAAAATATTTACTCTCATTCTTTGCACAAAATAGTTTGCTGACTCCTGTTATAAACTTAATGTTTATGCCTTATTTCTCATTAAAGATGTGCACAAGGACCCTGAATTTGGACTACCTGAGTTCAAATCCTGATCTATTACCATCTCTGTAATGAAGGCAAGTTACTTGATATCTTAGTACCTTGATTTCCTTAATTGAAATCTTTAACTGATATCTTATTATCTTGATTTCCTTAATTGAAAGATATAAATATCATGCTAGTAACTCATAGATCTTCACATCACATCTAGTAGCTTATAGATAGAATTTAATGGGATAATGTTTACATAAAACTTCACGTCATGCCCAAGATTTGTCAATAGTTCAAGAAATGTTAGTTATTTATATTATTCATTTTCTTCCTGTCTTTATAAAGTGCTACAAGTGTTTCTAATAGTAGGTTCTCAACCTCTTACAATAAATTCTGGCCAAATAACTTAAAGACTTTCTTAACATAGGTTTAATTGTGTTTGTAAACATTGCTTAGAATTTGTTGTTGTTGTTGTTCTTGAAATAGTGTGCTGTAGAATGTACCCTGACTTGGCACTTGCTTCCTTAGCCATAAAAAAATAATAATAACTAATTAAATTTAAAAATTACTCTTCAACTTTTCTTTCTTTCTACTTTGTAGAGATTTCCTGAGCTCTGCAAGGCATTTGGGTCAGTATGAGAGTAGATGGTGTATATATAAGTGAATATTATTTCAGATATTGGATTACCTTAGAGTACTTCACAGAGTTAGGCTATCTATGCTGGTTTGGAGACATGAGAAGAATATGTATACTTTCCTGAATCTATCCCTCAAGTTTTTACATCTTAGTGAGTAAAATGAGCAAATTTTAAATATTCAATCTTCATAACTTAGTATCTCCAAATGTACCTTCTTTGCACCTACATTTATTTCCAACTTCAGCCCCACCATGATCATTTATCTTCATCCCCACAGTGTGCATGGTATTAATCTGCCAAGGATTCCATGGATTTGATGGACCATGTTTCCTGGGAGCAAATTTTAAACATGAGAGAAGTAAGTGGTTCCGAGCATTTGCATAGTTGGGAAATTCAGAATTGTAAGTAGGAGTATTAGCCATTTGGCTTATACCTGGACCATAAGAAAATCTAAGTGGCTTTGAACATTATTGAATTGGTTCTTAGTTGGGACACAATTAAACTTAATGGTCCATATCATACATCAGTGAACAGTTACATGGCTAAGCTCTTCCCTGGCTCTTTTACTCCATTAAGAGCACAGCTGACAGATCATTTATAATTCTACCATTAGAGAATAGACAATCCAGTAGTAGTATAAATTATTCAAGTTCAGTAAAGTAACCTATAAGACTGATGGCAGAAATCCACCTCAATACATTCATAAATGTCAAATGATCTGCCTTCACTAAGCTCTTTTCTGAGATATGCTTATATGGGACCAAGTCTTCTATTTGTTTGCAACAAATCTCAAACATTATGAAAAACATTTGAGTGAGCAATTTTTCCAAATATTATGACCATGATATTAAGCACATGTGTTACATTTTGGAAATAATGTAGGATACCTAATATTTAATTTTAAAATAGCTGATTATATATTTCAGTAACTTAAATACCAGAATAATAGTATCAGGATATTTTGTTTTCTCCAAGTTATTCTAATTTACTTTCACAGGGAGATGTGGATTAAATATTTTTCTCATTTACATTTTTTTTTGGTTATTCATTTATTTAACAGCTCTCTTGAGTGCCTTCTTTCTTTAATACTGACAGTGTAAACAGTAATGAATGTACATAGAGCCTATTCTCATGCTGCTTACTGTCTAGAGTGGCTAAAGAAAGATAACAAATTAAAAATAGTTACATGTATACAATTTTATTCTTGTATTTAACATGTGCAAGCACTATTTTGGATGTTGGGAATTATTAGTGAAAAAGACAAGGTCCCTGCCCTCTGGGAACTTATGATATAGTGGCAGAAGTTAAGAATTAAAAATTAGGGGCACCTGGGTAGCTCAGTCGGTTAAGCATCCCACTCTTGGTTTCAGCTCAGGTCATGAACTCATGGTTTGTGAGAGTTGGGCTTCTCGCTCAGCTGGGAGTTTGCTTGACTTCTCTACCTCTGCCCACCCCCCCCACCCTCCTGCAATGCTCTCATGTCCTCACGCTCTCTCTCTAAAAAAAAAAAAAAAAAAAAAAAAAAAAAAAAAAAAAAAAAAAAATCTTAAAAAAAATTAAATAAGCATACATGGCAATAATACAGATGCCTTTAAGCAGAGTGAAAGTCACATTTTTATCATGAATTGGGTCCAGCCTGCAGAGATTCTTCAGTTTCACTCACAAACAAGTGAATAAAACAGATTCACTTCCTCTAACTTGTCTTGAAATTCCTAATAAAAGCAGCAGATGGCACCATCACCACGTTAAGATCTGCCAAATTTTGCTAAATATTTTTGATTAGTATGTCCTGACTTCGCTCATATCACACACCCCATGGAATCTGTTTTCATTTTTTTAGTTATCCTGTACCATTCTGAGTCACCATCCAATGTTCCCAATAGAGCTCCCCTGCGCCGGCCCCCGGGTGGGCCGCGTCGTCTCGGCATTTTCCGGGTGGCCGCAACATTACCCCGAGCAAGAAAGGGCCCTCAGCCACACAGGACAGGGCGGTATGCAGGGCTGCCCAACGACAGCCAGTTCTCACGAGCGTTCTGTCCAAACCGATCCCAGTTTGGGCAAAACGCTCGTGAGAATTGGCCGTAAAACGCCTGGAGAATTTGATTCCGGCGCCACGCGTCTGCAGGGCCGCCCTCGGGCCTGTCCTGGGATCGCGAATGGTCCTGTCCTGGGATCGCGAATGGTCCTGTCCGAACCCCGCCAGAAAGCCCTCCGCGAGTCAGGTGCAGGTGAGGGAAATGACTCCCGCTCCTTAGCCTTCAGGGGTCCTCCTGATTCTTGCAGATGGGGCCAGGACAGCCCCGAGGCCTGGGCAGAAACTCTCGCCCCCTTACACGGCCTTCCGTTTTACAGGGCCCTGTCCCTTAGGACCTCCAACTGGGGAAACTTGAGACTCGCGCCTCGACACCCTCTACCAACCCATCGCAAACGGTGCCTTTCGGAGCTGTGGAGAAGCCTCTGAGCGAGAGAGACCTACGTGCCCACAATGAGGCCAGCCCGTCCTTGGGCGCCCCAGCCGCCCAAAAAGTCAGAAGCAGACGCCCAGGCACAACCCCTGCCTGGACTCTGCTCCTGCAAAGCTCCCCTGCCCCGGCCCCGGGTGGGCCGCGACGCCTCGGCGCCTTTTCTGCGTGGCCAAGACAGGCCCAGAGCGAGAAAGGGCCCCCGGCCACGGGGAACAGGGCGGTCCGCAGGGGCTGCCCAACGCCGGCGTTCTGCCCAAACCGATCCCAGTCTGGGCAGAACGCACGTGAGAATTGGCAGGAAAACGCCCAGCGAACCCGCCGCACGTCTGCCCGGACCCCCCTGGGCCTGACCCGGCATCGTGAGGGGTCGAGTCCGAACCCCGCCAGAAAGCCCTCCGGGAATCAGGCGCCGGCGAGGCCGATGCCTCCTGGTCCTCAGCCTCGGGCGGTCCCCTCCCTGCCGCTCTCCCATGGGCCCTGGCCTGCCCCGGGCCGGGCTCGAAGCCTCGCCTGCTTCCTCAGCTTTCCGTTTCCAGGGTCCTGTCCTTCAGGACCTCCAACTGGCGAACCCTGAGGCCTGCGCAACGACGCCCCCTGCCGCCCCGGCGCAAACGGTGCCTTTCGGCGCTTCAGACAAGCCTCAAAGCGCGAGAAACCTTCGTGCCCCAAATGACGTCAGCCCCATTGTGGGGCGCCCCAGCCCCGGAAAAGTCGGAGGCGGACACCGGGCCACAACCCCTGCCTCGACTCTGCTCCGGCAAAGCCCCCCTGCCCCGGGGCCCCCGGGTGGGCCGCGTCGCCTCGGCGCGTTTTCCGGGTGGCCGAGACAGGCCCGGAGCAAGAAAGGGCCCTCCGCCACGGGTAACAGGGCGGTCCCCATTGCCGGCCAGTTCTCAGGAGCGTTCCGCCAATAGCGATCCTGGTTTGAGCAGAACGCTTGTGAGAACTGGCCGGAAAACGCCCTGCGAGCTCTCTTCGGGCGCCGCAATTCTGCAGGCCCGCGCCTTGGGCCTGGCCTGTAATCTCGAGGCGCTGGGACGGAACACTGCCAGAAAGCCCTCCGGGAACCAGGCTCTGACGAGGCCGCTGCCTCCTGCTCCTCAGCCTTGGGCTGTCCCCTCCCTAGCGCTCTCTGATAGGCCCTGGCCTTCCCCAGGGCCCGGGCTCCAAACCTTGCCTGCTTCCTCAGCCTTCCGTTTCCAGGGTCCCGTCCCTCGGATCCTCCAAGTGGGGAACACTGAGCCCGTGGCCACAAATCCCCCTTCCTCCCGAGCGCAATCTGTGCCTTTCCGCGCTTCCGGCAAGTCTCGGAGGGAGAGAAACCTCTGTGCCCCCACTGAGCTCAGCCCCATCCTTGGGCGCCCCTGATGCCCGAAAAGTTGGAGGCGGACGCCGGGCCACAAGTCCTGTCTCAACTCTGCTCCGTAAAAGCTCCCCTGCCCCAGGGCGCCCCGGTGCTGCGCGTCGTCTGGGCTCGTTTTCCCGGTTGGTGAGACAGGCACCGAGCAAGAATGGGCCCTCGGCCACGGGGAACAGGGTGGTCCACAGGGCTGTCCAACTCAGCCAATTCTGACAAGCGTTCTGCCCAGACCAATCCCGGTTTGGGCATAAAGCTCATGAGAATTGGCCGGAAACGCCCGGCGAACTCGCTTCCGGCACCGCATGTCTGCAGTGATGCCCCCTGGGCCTGGCCTGGCACCGGGAGGGGTCGCGTTCTAACCCTGCTAGGAAACCAACCGGGTGTCAGGCGCCGGCGAGCCCGACGCCTCCTGGTCCTCATCCCCAGGCTGTCCCCTCCCTGGCGCTCTACGATGAGCCCTGGCCTGCCCCGAGGCCCTGGATCGATGCGTCACCTGCTTCCTTAGCCTTCCGTTGCCAGGGTCCTGTCCCTCAGGGCCTCCAACGGTGGTTCCCTGATTCCAGTGCTCGGCACACCCTACTGCCCTGGCGCAAACGGGCCATTCTGTGCTTCGGACAATCCTTGGAGAGCGAGAAACCTAGTGCCCCACTGAGTTAAGCCCCATCCTTGGGCGCCTTAGCCACCTGAAATGTCGGAGGCAGATGCCCGGCCGCAACCCCTCCCTCAAATCTGCTCCGGGAACGCTCCCCTGCCCCGGGGGCCACCGGGTAGGCAGCGTTGTCTTGGCATATTTTCAGGGTGGCCGCAATATGCCCCAGTGAGAAAAGGCCCTCTGCCCCCATATAACAGGGTGGTCCCCAGGGCTGCCCTACGCTGGCCAATTCTCAAGAGCGTTCTGCCCGAATCGATCCTTGTTTGGGCACAATGCTCGTGAGCATTGGCCGGAAAACGCCTGGTTAACTCGCTCTGGGCGCCGCTCGTCTGCAGGGCCGCCCCCTGGGCCTGGCCCGGCATCGCGAGGGGTCGCGTCCGAACCCAGCCAGAAAGCCCTCTGCGTGTCAGGCACAGGTTAGGCCAATGCCTCTTGCTCCTAGCCTCGGGGGTCCCTTCCCTGACGCTGGAAAATGGGGCCTGGGACAAACCCGAAGCCCGGGCACGAATCCTCGCCCACATACTCTGCATTCCGTTTCCAGGGTCTTGTTTCTTAGCGTCTCCAACTGGGGAACCCTGAGTCCCTCACCACGATGCCCCCTGCCACCCTGGGGCAAACGGTGCCTTTCAGAGCTTGGGCAAGCCTCTGAGCGAGAGGGACCTTCGTGTCCCCACTGAGGCCAGCCCCATCCTTGGGCGCCCCAGCCACCCGAAAAGTCGGAGGCGGATGCCAGGAAATAACCCGTCCTTCACCTCTACTCTGGGAATGCTCCCCTGCACTGGGTCCCCCAGCTGGAATGCGTCGCCTCAGCGCATTTTCCGGATGGCCAAGACATGGCTCGACAGAGAAAGGGCCCTTGGCCTCGGTGGACAGGGCAGTCCGCAGGGCCGCCCAACGCTGGCTAATTCTCACCAGCGTTCTTCCTAAACCGATCCCTGTTTGGGCAGAACGCTAGTGAGAATTGGCCGGAAAACGCCCAGCGAACTCGCTTGGGGGCAACGCATGTCTTTTGGGCCGCCCCTGGGCCTGGCCCGGGATCGCGAGTGGTCACGTGTGAACCCTGCCAGAAAGCTATCCGCAAGTCAGGCACAGGCGAGGCCGAGGCCTCTTGCTCCTCAACTTCCAAGGTTCCTCTCCCTGCCGCTAGCAGATGGGGCCAGGACAGCCCTGAGGCCGGGCACTAACCCTCGCCCGCTATCTCGGCCTTTCGTTTCCAGGGTCCTGTCCCTGGCGTCCTCCAACACGGGAACCCTGAGTCCCGCACCGCGACGCCCCCTACCACCCCTGTGCATATGGTGCCTTTTGTAGCTCCAGACATGCTTCCCAGCGAGAGAGACCTTCTTGCCCGCACTGAGGCCAGCCCCATCCTTGGGCGCCCTGGCCGCCTGAAAAGCCGGAAGCTGTCACCCAGCCACAACCCCTCCCTCAACTCTGCTCCAGAAAAGCAGGGGCTTTTCTGCGCTGGGGCCCCAGGCTGGGCTGTGTTGTCTCCGCTCGTTTTTTGGGCGGGGGCGACATGCCCCCAGCGAGAAAGGGCCCTCAATCACGTGGGTCAGGGCGGTCCACAGGACTGCCCAATGCCAGCTAATTCTCAGGAGAATTCTACCCAAAGGGATCCCGGTTTGGGACAGGAAGTAACCTGGCCTCCCTCATAAACCACCCCCACCAGCATTTGGCCCCCTGGCCAGAAAGCCAGATTCTGACACACTGCAGGATGCATTTCCTCAACTCAATTCCAGTGGGAGCCCGCCTTGGTGCTGGCAAATCGGAGCAGCTATTACCCAAGGCCATGACCCTAACCCTAATTTGCATTTCAGGCTTCCTTCTACAGGGGCCTTTCCTGCAAACTCTCTGGCTTGGGAACCCTGGAGTTACACCATAGGAATCCTCCTGCCACCCAGCAGGTAATCAGTCTGTTTGGAGCTGCACGGGGACATTCAGAACCGGTGAAAAATTGCGTGTCTCCATGAGTACTCCCCCACGTTCTGCAGTCCCATAAGCATCATGCACCATCACCTGTCCACCATCCTCAACTCGGGTTCTCGGGGAACCCACCTCCAGACCAGCAGTTCGGGCATGCCACACCTCTACCTCAGCTCTCCTCAGGGACCCCTGTCAGCTCTAGGCAGACCTGGAACTCCCCTGCCTCCCGCAAAGCTCTGGGATTCCCCTCGCCTTCTTCTTGATTGACACCACCCGTGGCTTTCTTGACAAAGGGGAAAGGCTACCTCCTGAGTGCTTAACACCTCCTTTCCTCTTCTGCCCTATTTCTCTCCACTTACCTTTGTACCTGGGCAAAGTGGAAGGAACATATCTATGGAACACGGACATGTTCTGACACCTGAATCTTCCTGGCAGCTTTCTGAGGGCTCCTTATGCAAACCGAATCTAGTGTATCCTACCACATTGTGTTTGCAAATGATCATCAAGAGAACAAGAGAGAGAAAGTCACTCCACTTTTATCTCACTCTTCATGAAGTAGACCATGGTCTTCTTCTTTTCTTCCTTGACTTCCATTCTAATTTGTTTCCATGCAGTGTTCATTCCTTTGCTTCAGGGGTAGGATTTCATGATTCCTCGCCTACACAGAACACCCAGAACTCATCACAATGAGTGCCCTTCCTAATAGCCGTCACCCATTGAACCCTTCCCTCCACACCCCTGCTCTCTAGCTGCCCTCGGTTGGTGCTCTAAGTTTGAGTTTCTTTTCTCATTGACCTATCTTTCTCCCCTCATTATGTTCATGTTTTCTTTCTGAAATTTCATAGAGGACAAATTATAGGCAATTGGTCATTTCTTACTGATTTTGCTCAGCTAAATCCACTAGATCCATCTACTTCCTTGCAAATTGTAAGGTTTCATTCTTTCTGAACCTGGCTCCTATTCCATTGAGAATACGTGGAATATTAGATATCTATGTTCATATATATACATATATATACATATATACACACATATCGCTCATCAGCGAATTGACATTGGGACTCCCTCCATCATTTCGCTATGGTTGATAATGCTGGTGTCCATATCATAGTGCTTGTATCCCACTGAATGTGCATTTTTGTGCCCTTGAGGGAAATACCTAGGAGGGCAACTGCTGGATCCTAGGGTTGTTCAGTTCTTAGCTTTCAGGGGAACCACCATCCTCTTTTCCAGAGTGGCTGCAACAACACGCATGCCCACCGACAGTGCAGGAGGATTCCACTGGAAGCAGAACATTCCCTGCCAGCAATTTCCTAAGGAGGAAACAGAAAACCTAGGGGATAACATGACTCAGATAGAGTCGGGCAAGCAGCCCCAGAAGTTCACCCCTTTCCCCCTTTCCTGACACCATGCCCTGGGAAGCCATCAGAATGCCTCTATCCAGTGGAATTCCCAAAGGCTCTCCTTCTGACTTCACCGCCCAAGAAACTGCAGAGAAAGGATGCCATGGCCAACTCTCTAGATGGTCCACCAAGTAAAACTAGAAAGTCAAGCTTCCCTTTTCAATCGCCCAAGGCTCCTTGGAATCCTTTTGAATGTTCCCTCTGCCCTCATTGGAACTCTTTGGATAAAAAAGACAAATCCATTAGGATCCATACCCTTGGACAAAGGAGAAGCCATCCTCCAAGCCTCTATGTGACCACAAACAGCCACCTCGCTCTAGATGCCGGTGATTCCACCACAGCCTAGGACCCATGAAATCAACACTGTTCCATGAAAGAAAGCATTCTAGGTCCCAAACACACACCGAGTTCATCTCATCTTCCTTTTCGAACCCAAGGGATTGCTTAGGAAAGAGATGTTCCAAATACCTCTGTGAGCCAGAAATAAGCAGAGAAAATGAAATGCCCTGCCAGGTGCTCCCTGCAAGGAAACTCAGGAACCCTAGCACCCATGCTCCATTGCTGACAGCTGCATTCATGTGACTTTTTGGCTCCACTGGAGATGAGAGAAAACCCAGGATGTTTGGGGTGGAAGAGAAGTTTTACCTCCCATGCTGGAGTGGATGTGCCACTGTGCCCCACGGGCCTGCTGTTTTCTCTGAATGTTGATGTCCTGGGACAAGCTGCATGAAGAATTCAGACGCTGATTTCCAAACTACAGGTCTCGTGGAGCCAGAGTGAAGAAGGGTTGTCAGGTGCAGATAAGCAGGCACCTCCCACCTAAAGCCTACACACTGCTCAGATTCCTGGGAGAAGGAGAGACACATGCTTGTTTCCTAAGTGGTCATTCACTTCCGTATCAAGCTGACCAATGCTCTTGTCCTTTTTGGAGAAGCAAATATACTCTTCCAAACAGACACCCAACTCTTCGGTTCCAAAGGCACCATGGGTTGAATTTGGTTTCCCTGGCTCCAGACCCCCACCGGGAGGACCCTCCTGAGCCATCATGACAGCACAGTCCCATCCAGCCTGGGGCAACGAGGCACAGTGCTGACTGAGTGGGGGCTTGGCTCCAGCAATTCTTACCACCACTCTTGAGCCTGGGGAGACAGAGTCTTCAGCTCAACACTCTGTCATGGAAGAACAAGCTGCAGTGCCTGTTTCCGAGTCTCTCACCCAGCACATCAAGACTGCTCTCAGAGCCAGCAGGCTCCTGATCTGGTGTATTTGCCACAGCAGCTCGCCGCTGCCCCAGTGGTAGCAAGCAGCATTGCACCCCACCATGCTCTCAGGCACCACAGCTCACCACGCCCTCCAGTGGCATGAATCTGCACTGCCGAGCCTTCCACAGACTACTAATGCATCTGGGAAAACCCTCCAAATGTCCAAAAGCCACACTGACATTGTCCTTCCAGATTGGGACTTCTAGGCCAACCCCACGAGACCATAGGCCACGCAAGCAGAAACGGTATCTTTCAGAGCTGAGAAAAAACCTCGGAATGAGAGAAGCCTTCATGACCCACTGAGGCAAGCCCCAACTATCCGTGCCCCAGCCACCCGAAAAGTCGGAGGCGGACGCCTGGCAGCTCCGGCAAAGCTCCACTGTGCCGGCCCCGGCTGGGCCGCGTCCTCTCGGCATGTTTTCTGTGAGAAAGGGTCCTCGGCCACTGGGCGGGGAGGGCAGGGTGGTCCGTAGAGCTGCCCAACTCCGGCCAATTCTCACGGACGTTCTGCCCTAACCAGTCCCGGTTTGGGCAGAACACTGGTGAGAATTGGCCCGAAAATGCTTCGGGTGCCCAGGTCTGCAGGGCCGCCCTGCAGACCCATCATACCCATTTTACTGGTGAAAAAAGCAGATTAAAAAAAAAAAAAAAGTTAAAATACTAAAGTCAATCAGTGACAGAATCAGGAGTGGCCAGGCCAATTAGAAGGTTCTGCCAATAGGAATTTCTGAGAGAGATTTTTTTTTCCTCCTATGCGATTCTAGTCCCCTACCTTGGGTTATTTCCTCTCTCCAGAATAAATAAATAAATAAATAAATACGATATACCAGGTGAAGAGCTTCTAAGTATTTTGTGGGCTCAATTGCTTTGCTTCTAAATGAAATTATGTATGAAATTCCTACATATAATACAATCAAAATCAAGGGCACCTGGCTGGCTCAGGCAGTAGAACATGTAACTCTTGATCTTAGGGTCCTGAGTTCAAGTCCCATTGCTGGTCATGAGACTTGAACTAGTTAATCAACAACCACAAGCAAAATCAGAGATACTCTGGTTGTATCAATACTGGGGTAGTCTAGAGATTTCCCCATGTGCCCTCTTCTGTATCACATTTTGCTGTATCTTTCTCCCTATTAAAGAAGATGAGTTCAAGGGTACAGGAGAAAGTGAAAAACAGTCAATGCAGACATGTTTGACTAAAGCATGAATGCCCAGTGTAGCAATGTAATTACATGTAGCAAATGTACATTACAATGTAGCAATGTAAAAGTAAACACAATGGAGAAAGAAGAGCCACCATGCTTGGAAGAGAGAGGGACAATGCCACAGTCATCACAAATGAATAAACACAGAAAAAAAACTTCCCACTTGAAAATGATATCCACTGCCCTTTGTTTTCCTCTGCTCTCCAAAGGAAATTTAAAGACAACTTGGCTGTGATTCGGAACTAGAAATTAGAATTGCCAGTAGTTTGGTTCTTATAATTGCTTGTTTTCTATCCCCAACCTCCAATTAGACACAACTCTGGAGCACTGTAGTAGACATTGGACCCAGAATACCCATAGAGACAGAATCCCTGTCTTTTTGGACTTTATAAACTGGATCAGACAATAGAATTGGATAGTTTTAGGCTACAATATATGAAGGGAAATGTATATATTTTGCACATATATTATTACTTTCAAAGGTTTTTAATTATTTATACATTGACCAATGAGTATTTAATGCTAATGCACCATGAATCAGAAGCTAGTGTAGGTTCTTGGGATAGTTCTGTGAACAAGACAAACAAAATTCTTTACTCATGGAGCTTACAGACCTATAAATAGGGGGAGAATAATTATAAACAGATGAATGATTTTCAAATAGCATGAAGTGCTTTGAAAAAAATAAAGTAAATAACAATTTGACTCAGATTGATGGGCGGGCTCCCTGGTTGTATTCTGCTTCAGACTGAGGAATCAGGGAAGGCTGCCCAGAGAAAATGATGTTTGAAATGAGAACTGATTGTGCAGAAGAATCCCACATGCAAAAGTTCTGAAGGCAAGGCACGTAGCCAAAGTGGAAGGGCCAAGTCTCTCAGACAGGAGCAAATTGGTGTATTTGTGTGATTAAAAAAAACAAAAACAAAAACAAAAACAAAAAAAAAAAACAGTAAGGCTGGAGAGGAGAAGTGAGTTGGGGGAGACAAACCATGAGAGACTGAGAGACTGTGAGCTCTGAGAAACAAACTGAGGGTTTTGGAGGGGAAGGAGTGGGAGATTGGGTAAGCCTGTTGGTGGGTATTAAGGAGAGCACATATTGCATGGAACACTGGGTGTCGTGCATAAACAATGAATTCTGGGACCCTGAAAAGAAAAAGAATAAATAAATAAAATTTTTTTTAAAAAAGTTATTTTTTTATCATCAGCATTATTTAACAATGCCAATGATCAAATATTCCTTGAAAATACCTTTTGCTGTCCTAGGTTTTGAATCATTTTTGTGATTATTGTTAAGTTTTACAACTCTGTTTATCTATTTATGTACACTGCCCATTCTTCTTATTGTAGGATTGTGATTAGAGGAAGAGATTCCTAGAAAATTAAAGTTATCATACAAAATTCACCCAATGGAGGGGCCTGGATTGATAGTAGAAAACCAGTTTCTTATTTTTGCCTGGAAGGTGTTTGCCTCATTTCTGTTCTGTTAGCAGGCTAGCCTTTTTTCCTTGAACCAGATAAGCAATCTGTGAAAAATCCCCTGTTTTGCAAAGACTGCGTTATAGAACAGGGAGGCTGATGGACGTTGAGATTAAGATCCACATGACTACTTTGCAAGGTATCTACAAAAAATTAGCAAAACTTTCATGGCAGGTTAAGTGAGGGGGAGAAACTCACTTATTTACTCTCCATTGAACTCTTCCATTTTGATATGTGTTAGTAAGAACCTCAGAGCTCTTGGCTGTATCTCCATCCAGACTTCTGCCCTAACAGACTTGACATCATCTGGCACCTTAATATCCCTAGGATAATATTGAAACCCCACCTCCCCCCACCCTAACCTCCATCCCCTGAAATGCTTGCCTGAGAAAGCTCAGTGCTTCCAGGAAAATTTACTGTTTGTTCCAGTCAAAACTTGGTGATGGACAGGCCTCTAATTCCCTCTTAGAGCAGTTACCTTAGAAATGTTGCAACATTAATTCCTTTCTCTGACCTTTGAAAAGTAATTGAAGCTATTTCTTCAAGGAGCTGAGAGCCATCTCTCTGAAATGCAAACATCCAGGGAGTTAAGAGAGAGGACTCTCACTCTCCCTGTCCCTGTGGGAGCATAAAGATCTAATTTCACCAGGGGCACCATCTTGCTTTGACATGTATGGCTGCCACCATCATAAAGACTGGAGAAGTTTATTTCTCTCCTAAATAGGCACCAACTAACAAATCTTCACATGAATTAAGACCCCTTAATACCACTCAGTGTCTCTCCTTTTGCATGCCTTTAAAAAGAAAGTCAATACTTTGTTTTGGAGAAGTTGAGTTCCTTCATGCTGGTCCCTCTTCTTCACTGTAATTGTATTACTGAATGAAATCTGTCCTCACTGCTTTAATGAGTGTCTGGGTTTGTTTCAGATGTCTCCTTCATTCTGCTTGCTTCATAGTCTTGTAAGTGGATTGAGTACCTTTCTGGTTTCCAGTCAAGATCAGTGTTTTCCATATGTCATTAATTTGGGTATTTTGTATAATATTTTAGTCCCAGAATTCTCCATAAGTTGTCACACTCATTTTTTCTTATCTCTAGGGGATTTGTTCCAAGATCCCCTGTGGAGGCCTGCCCTAAGGATAGTACTGAATCTTACATATACACTGTTTTTTTTCCTTCTTCTTGTACATAAGTACCTATGTGATAGGCCTTGTGAGGTAGGTTTAGGCTGCTACTGACTTTCTGATGATACATCAGGAGGATCATCTTCTTCGTGACCGCAGTTGCCTGGGGGTAACTGAAACCATGCAAAGCAAAAACCACAATTAAATGGGGGGACTATGTACTTATAAGTGTATGAAAAAATCATGCATTTTGCAACAAAAGTGCGCTTTGGTTTGATTTTTTGCTTCAATATTTTTATTAGCTTCTTAAAACTGGGTAAGGGACTAAAATTTCTATATCACATTGTCTTCATTTGAAAATTAAATAAACGGGCACCTGGGTGACTCAATGAGTTAAGCTTCTGCCTTTGGCTCAGGTCGTGACCTTGGGGTCCTGGCATCAGGCTCAGTGACAAATCTGCTTCTCCCTTTCTGTGATCTCTCTCTCTCTCTCTCTCTCAAACTATAAAAAAATAAACTCTTGAAAAAATAAGATAAATATATACCGTATGGACTTATTGGAAAATTGAGATTGAGTGAGAAAATATGAGCAATGGGTGTACCTAGCTCAGAGTAATTTTCAATAAATAATTACTACTTTGAATTATCAATCCCTGACAAATTCTAAAGAAATTTGTTTCTCCTCTCTGTTGTTACAATGCCTCCTTATGGCATCCTTTACATATTTGTCTGTAGGTTTTTTCTGTTACACAATGGGCTTCTTCACAGATATCTTTTATCCCTATATCCTTAGCTCCTCGGCTCTGCCATTTGAAAAGATGGGCATTTGATAAACGTTTACTGGATGAACAAGTACATGAGTGAATGAATGCATGTATGAATACACGTTTTATTTTTCTTATATTTGGTCTGAAACAAAGATTTGTCTATTGTGCTGCCTTATACTTTTCTTAAGACTCATCAGTCTTGGAAACAAGATCTAAAGTTACAAATGGGAACTTATCACAGCATAGTTTTCATTTCCTGCCTTTGGCTCTATCTGGTTGGACTACTTACTTGAGCTCAACTTGTTAAAACTCAGTAAATGCCTACCCCACATGATTTGACCCATACATCCTCTTTTGTCTTTAGAAAAGAAAAGGAGAACTCTCAAATGCTGTGTCAATTCAGGAACTCAGTAGAACAATGGGATCCCATGCTGAGGTAGAAAATTTGGATGAAGATGGTTATACTCAATTAGACTTCCACTATCAAGGCATCACTGGGAGACGTGTGGTGTTAGAGAAAGGTATCTTTTCTTTCTACCTTCCGTGTTCTTGTTCTCATCAACGAAAACACTTATGTGGAGAAAATTTGAGAGATTTATGATATGTAGCCTGAAAACCTTTGAAAAGATTTTCAGAACTCACTGAAGATTTTTGAAATATCTTTCCTCATTGCAAGCATTTGGTGACTATCAGTATTTAAATTAATTATTATCATAACAGAAAATACAATTTCTTGGGTGCCTGGGTGGCTCAGTCAGTTAAGTTTCTGCCTTTGGCTCAGGTCATGATCCCAGGGTCCTGAGATTGAGTTCCGCAGGGAGCCTGCTTCTCTCTCTGCTTCTCTCTCTCTCATGAATAAATAAAATCTAAGAAAAAAAAAGAAAATAAAATTTCTCTTTTCTGTAGAAATAGACCCTTCAGCAGTAAGGAACAGTAAATAAGTGTGATGAAATGCAAAGATGTAAGAATTTCAATAGGAGTGACTTGTTGCTTGTTTGGTAGCAAGGAATAACTCATAGAATGGAAGTCATGGAAACTTAAATAAATACATGTGAACAACACCAGGATATTGAAGATAAGAAAGAGAAGAATGAAAAGAGAGGAGATAGGTGAGGAAAGAAACAGATTTGTGATTTTGTGGTAAAAGGCCAAAGGGACTTTGGTCATAGGGTTTGGAATCACAAAATGTGTTTTTTGAGGTAAGACACTGATTCGGATGTTTTTCTTAATCAAATTGAAGTCTTTTGTACACTAGTGAAGGAAAATATATGTGCTGGATGAAACGATTCCATTTGCAGAACAGGAGTCTTAAACATAACAGAAAAGGAATAAAATATGGAGAAAGGCATTACAAGCTCTTTCCCTTAAGAGAATGAGTCATGTGGTTTCCTCTATGGCTCTCCTATTTGACAATTCTCTGAAATGCTTGTAATGCTTATTCTCAAAGGGAGAACTATATCCTTGGTGCAATGGTATTAACATAAAATGAGTTCCCTCTTATCAGGAGAAAGATTATTCCTAAGTCTTGACATGAGAATTTGCTCTCTTCTGCTTTGTGGTAACCCACATTGCACAATTATTTTCCCTTTACCACGTATGCAATTCTTTTCTTGCTCAACCAGTTGAGGAGTACTAGAAAAACTGGATGATGCAAGAGGTAGGGAGGCAGATTTATGTTTCTATGTATTTGTTGACTAACAGTGAGTTATATATAATGTGCTAGTAGCCTCTAGACTAGGTACTTTTATATGTTAGCTCATTTGGTTCCCACAATGAAACTCTGGAGTATTATTACCTCAGTTTTTCACAAAGAGAAATGAATAAACAGAGGGAATAATTTGCCCAAGGCTGTGCAAAAAATAAGTGAAAAGAAAAGGTTGTCCTCAGTAACCAGGGCTCTCTTCTATTTTTATAGAAGACCGTCAGCTGTCTGAGTGAGATGAGTGGGATTTCAGAAACTCTGGTAATGTCAGGACCATCAGTGTGAATCTGAAATTAGGAGTGTACAGATATCAGGGCACTGTGCTGAAACTGCAGTTCCAGAGCTTAAGGAGGTATGCCAAATGTGAGGGAAAATTCAGATAATCCTAGATGACTAGATTATCTGTATGTCAGTGATTAGTAATTCACTTTAGAATTTTCCAGATTTTGATGCACTGTAGAACTGAAGTTCTCTGTGATTTATCATATTTTTTTCATTTAATTTCTCTTCCCTCTCTCTTCTTAGTAACATGTGCTACATCTCCTCATTGGCGTTCCATTGCTCTGACTTTGGGAATCCTATGCTTGCTAAAACTGGTCATAGCTGTGATCCTGGGTACCATGGGTGAGTATTGGTGAGGGAGATCAACAACAACAACAACAACTATAACAGACATTCGATAAGCATTTATTATGTGCCAGGCACTCTTAAGAGCTTGGCATGTGGAATCTGTATATTACCCCAATTGAATCAGTGCTACACTTTCTCATTTTACTTATAAGAGAAGTGAGAGGTGGGGGGAGGTGCATTTTATTTTTTAGGGCCATAAACTAGTTAGTGGTAAGACCATGATTAGACTGAGAAAATGCATATTCTTTTTTCTTTCCCTCCATTCTCTTCCTCCCCCTCCTCCCCCTCCTCCTCCTCCTCCTCCCCCTCCTTCTCCTGTTAGAGGGATCCCAGTGTGAGTGGGGGAGGGAAGGAGGGAAAAAGATTCTGGAGCAGGCTCCATACTCATTACAGAGCCTGACGCAGGGTTCCATCTGATGACCCTGAGATCATGATCTGAGCTGAAATTAAGAGTCTGAGGCTTAACCAACTGAAGCACTCAGGCACCCCTAAAAAATGCATACTCTTAACTATATTGCTCTATTGTCTTTCTTGAATAGCTTGTTTTAAAGGTGTGAAATTCCCAAGATATGTTAATGGTACTAAACCAGGGGAAGTGAAGAAGGAAGTACAATAAGGTGCTTATCTTCTTAATGAAATAAATTCCCTAATAAGACTATAAACTATTTTTACAAACCTCATGATCTAAGGAAATTATTTTATACCTAATCTTTAATCTAAACTCTTCTGAATAATACCAGGGATTACCTGAGGAACTTACTAAATAGATATTTTGTGATGGGTGAATGAATTCCTTTAGATTTTGTATCTCACATGTTCTCTTATCAATAAGATATTATTGTGCCTTTGGAGTGTCCTCAAAGAGCTCTCATTTTTAAATAACAGAAGAAAGATAGAAGATTTATTACTGTTTCAAGTCTATCATGGGTCCAGTTGATGATATTTCATGTGCCTCTTGCTTTCTCTTTTATATTCTTTATCTGCTTTGTTTTTCTCCTAATTTTTACTACACCTTCATGGAAGTAATTTTTTTCCCCATCTATTTATCTATCATCTATTCTATCACCTATCTATCTCTCTATCTACCATCTATTTTTACCTCTCAATCAGCAATGTGTTATCTATTTATTGTTAATAAAAATATACCCCTTTGTATTCCAACAGAAATATGGATCTTGGAATTATCATTTCAAATATAGTAGAATGACTTTTTTTTTTTTTTCTGTCACTATAATTGTTGTTGGTATATGAAGCTATTTGGAAATCCAATTCAGGGAGCAACCCATTGAAGAACGATACCTTTCCATCAAGAAATAAAGAGAACCACAGTCTACCCACACAATCATCTTTAGAAGACCACGTGACTCCTACCAAGTCTCTCAGACCCACAGGCAAGGACAGGGTTAAAAGATGAATGGAATTCTTAATCCAGGAAGGTTAATAACTGGGGCTAAGACCTGGAGTAGGGTAGGTAAAGGCAATACTTTTATGGGCAAGGATTGCATATTCATGAAAGCACACATAAGTATTACCTCAGTATATAGTATGTCCCTGTCATATATGCAATAAAGTCATATAAATATCCCATGCATTTGGCCAATTGACATTTTAAAGTAACAGAGATAGAATAGGAAATTGGATGTCAGAAAGGAAGAAAGGGAGAGGAAAGGAAAGAAGGGAAAATGTGCCAAGAAATAAGAATTGTATGTGAATTAAACATACACAAAGACATAGACCTAATAGATATAGTCCTGAAAACTCTAGTTATATTTGTTTTTCTTTAATCATACAATTCCATTAATTTTATTGCAACTTCATATACATGACCCTTTTTTTCCTCATTGTATCAAAATTGAGTATGACAATATTTTGATTTCAATTTTCCATCTCTGGACCCATACTTTCTCACTATTTATATCAAATAGATAAAAATAGAAAGTAGGTATTCTCTATAATGTGAACAATTGCTCTTATATGTTTTTCATTTGGAAAACTGCATACTTAAATGGATCTCACAACTCTAAAATAAGTTAACATGAAGTGACTGTGTATCTTGATGATTGCTTTTGAATTGATTTACTTTAAAAATTATCATGAGGAAAGGGAGTTCTGGACTGAAGGTGAAAGAATGGAGGAGAGGCCAGGAAGGAAAGGAGGGTTGACTGTCTAAAACTGTTTATGGTTAATTCATTTTTAAATTTTAATTGAATGAGGGGATTTCAATGTGGTCTCTTCTATAAAAATCACATCCCTATTATTATGAATTGTTATGAACCTCATTGTATTTACATTTTATTTCCAGGAGATTTTTCCAGCTCTTGTCCTCCTAACTGGATCATACACAAGAACAACTGTTATCTATTTAGCACATCATTAACTTCCTGGAATAGAAGTAAAAGTCAGTGTTCTCAACTATACTCTAACCTCCTGAAGATAGACAGTGCAGAAGAACTGGTGAGTGTGGACTTCACTTATAATTATCTGTAGTCAATATTGAGCAGAAAAATACATAATTCCAGGTAAAGATAATTTTCCCTAAGAGAGGGCACCTGGGTGGCATAGTCACTTAAGTGTCTGCCTTCCGCTCAGGTCATGATCCCAAGGTCCTGGGATGGAGTCTCACATCTGGTTCCCTGCTCAGTGAGGAGTAATCCCCCCTCTTTGCCCCTCCCCCTGCTGATGCTCTCTATCTCTAGCACTCTCTCTCAAATAAATAAATAAAATATTTAAAAAATTTTACCTAAGAGAAAGTCACACTTAATATCCTCCATAATTAAAACAGCATGTATTAAATGGGTAAAATATATGTTTTTTTAATTAATTCAAAAAAATAAATACTTTTACTTTATTTTTTTAAAGGTTTTATTTGTTTTATTTTAGAGAGAGAGTGTGTGTGCATGAGGCAGAGAGTGGGGCAGAAGGAAAGAGAGTGTCTCAAGAAGATTCTGTACTGAGCATGGAGCCTGATGCAGGTCTTGATCTCATGACCCTGAGATATGGACCTGAGCCAAAACCAAGAGTCAGACGCTTAACCAACTGCACCACCCATGGGCCCCAATGTGTTTTACTTTAAAACAAATCTATCCAAACACACTACAAGTTGCATGACTATGACAATCAGGCCACTACTCATTTTTGTGGGTTTGGATTTCAATTCTTAAATTTGGTTGAGTAAAATAGAAAATTCTCCCCCTTGTCATCATTATTATCAAGGGAAAAAGCAGCAATAATAATATACATTTATAAATCATTTACTTCTTGCAAGATACTGGGAAAGGCAAAGAAGTTTAAAAAGTAACCTTGCTAATTCAATGCTTACGTAGTTTCTAAGAAGAAAGAAACAACAGTTGCTAAAAGTTAAATATCTGCTTTTGGCAATCAATGATAGAAATTCAGAGAGAGATGTCCAGATACATAAAGTTTTACAGAAAAAGTGAGAGTTATAATGCATCTTGAATGAAGGGTAGAATTCACTTGGGCTAGGAAAAGGCATTAATAGTCAGAAAACACTCTACACTATATAAATCTAAACACTCTGTAACTCCTACATTTACTTTCATTTCCTTTCAACTTCTGTGTTTCCATCCTGTGTTACCCAACAGTCGTAGTTCGCATGAAAATGAACGGAAGTAGAGCGTGACAAAGAAAAGGAATCATACTGGAAGTCTGTCTGGCTTTTCGATGTTCCCGTTGTTTGTCAAATGTCAGCATTAAACTTCAAATTACTTATTCATAGAACATGCAGTGGAACGGAGTTATTTTTATATTTTTATCTAACTCTGCAAAGCATTTCTTGACAAAAGTGTTACAAATTCATATATTCAATTGGAGAAGATAGTGGCCTGTTTTCCATGAAAATGGCCTCAGGGGTCTGTCATTCATAGGTCTTGTCAAGCAAGTTGCATGGAGGCATTATAATTTTGACATTATAGGTCTCTTTTTTTATTGGAAAACTAAACAATATTGACTTTGAAGAAACGAAATATACTTTTTGAGACACTCAAAGACAATCAATAATTGGTACTTCTCTCTCGGTTGATGCCAGTGTATGCCTGCGTTCTTCACCAAGGCAATTCAATCTGTGTTCTCTCTCAATGTCTGTGAGAGTCTCTCTCCATCTTTTTATCTCTATCATCTCTGTCTGTCTCACTCTCTCCATGACTCTTTGACATGTATTTATATTTATGTTTTCCTACAGGAATTTGTAGTAAGGCACATGTCTTCTCAACCTGATAATTCATTCTGGATAGGACTTTCTCGCCATCAGACTGAAGGACCATGGCTCTGGGAGGATGGCTCAGTGTTCTCTTCTAACTTGTAAGTATCTGAAGGACAATACTTCATACCCTTTCTCAGAAGGATAAGAGCATGCCAAGCAGTTAAGGACCTGATCTGTGGGCCACTTATGAGAATGAGAGAAAGAGAAATGGTGATAGAGAGAAAAAGAGTGAATCAGGAAAAAAAAAAAAGAAGAAAGAAAGAAAGAAAGAAAGAAAGAAAGAAAGAAAGAAAGAAAGAAAGAAAGAAAGAAAAAGAAAGAAAACAAGGTAGAGGAGAACCTTCCAGTCAAAATGAGTTGAGTGGTCGTCTAGTGCAGCACAAATGTTCCTCAGCTTTCTTACAAGGGGCACACCTGGCACCTGTCTGAAGTAGTTCAGTTAGAAGTCATCACTGTTAATGTAAAATCGTGGTGAAGAGCATAGGCTTTGGAGTCAGTTCTCAGCTTGAGACAATGATTGGCCCGCTCTCTGTGTGAAATTGGATAAGTTGCTTGACCTACCTGAACCCCTCTTTCCTCATCTGTAAATAAGAATAAAAATAAAACCTTTTTATTAGGATTTTAAGATAAAGGAGATAAAAGTCAAATCACTTAGCATAGCATCCAACACCTAGTAAATTTGTGACACACGTTACTATTAATTTTGAAAGCAACCATGTTTCAGACTCTATAAATTTATTTTAAACATATTTCTCATTTACATTATAAATTCTCCCTTACTGTGTGTGGATCAGCTAGGGTTCCTTAGAGAAGAAGATCTATACAGATCTATTGGTTCTGAAGACCCCTGACTGATCCACACAAGGAGGAATAACTGATACATGGAGATTTCCCTTTCTTTTTTTTTTTTTTTTAAGATTTTATTTATTTATTTGACAGACAGAGATCACAAGTAGGCAGAGAGGCAGCTAGAGAGAGAGGAAGGGAAGCAGGCCCCCTGCTGAGCAGAGAGGCCCGATGTGGGACTCGATCCCAGGACCCTGAGATCATGACCTGAGCTGAAGGAAGCGGCTTAACCCACTGAGCCACCCAGGCGTCCTACATGGAGATTTCTTATGAGGAACTGGCTCACAAGATTATGGAAGCTAAGAAGCTTCCATATGGAAGCTTTCAGATGGAAGCTAATAACCTGCCATTTGCAAGCTGGTACCCAGGATAGCCTGGGGCTATAAATTCCCTTCAAGCATGAGGGGCTGGGAACCAGGGAAGCTCATGGTGTAAAACTCAGGGCTCAGGTAGAAAGAAAAAAGATGAACTACACTAACATGCCTCAGCTCACACAGTGAGGCAGGAAAAGACAAAGTCTTCCTCCTGAGGACTTTTTGTTCTATTTAAGCCCTCAGTGGACTGGATGATACCCACCCACACGGGGTGGGCAGTTTACTTTCCTGTGTCCACTGATTCAAAGGCTAATTTCACCCAGAAACACCCTCAAGATATAATTAGAAATAATGTGGAATCTGGGTGTGGTTAGTCAAGTTAACACAGAAAATTAACCATCGCAAAATATTGAGGTCCTCCTCATTGTAATTGTCATTTATTTTCTTTTTCATACCTGAAAAATATGAAATTATATTCTCCTTCTAAATTTCTGTTATTAGCATGTATATATATATATATATATATATATATATATATATATGTGCAAATGTCTGTTTTTTTGTTCATTTGTTTGTTTTCCCATTATTCTCAATAGGTTTATTTTCCAACTCAATTTCTCTCTTCAAAAAAAGAATTTTAGGTTTTGTTGATTCTTTCTCTCTTTCCTCTGTGTCCTTTAAAAAAATATATTTATTTCCGTTCTCAGATTTATTACTTTTTCCCATTCAATTTCTTTGTGTTTTATTTGCTATTCTTTCTAATTTCTTTTATGGATGTTTGACTCCTGAAATTCCCCCTTTCTTTTTCTAAAGTATGTTTATTTAAGGCTATAATTTCAATGTATTTTTATTATTATCATACTTTTTAATTTCCATTGTGAGTTGTTCTTTGACCTATGAGTTACTTCCAAATGCACTTCTTTTTTTTTTAATATTTTATTTATTTATTTGACAGAGATCATAAGTAGGCAGAGAGGCAGGCAGAGAGAAAGAGGGGGAAACAGGCTCCCCGCTGAGCAGAGAACCCCATGTGGGGCTCCATCCCAGGACTCTGGGATCATGACCTGAGCGGAAGGCAGAGGCTTTAACCCGCTGAGCCACCCAGGTGCCCCCCAAATGTACTTCTTAATTTATAAATATCTCTGTGTTTATAATTATCCTTTTGCTTCAGGTCTTAGCTTAATTCCATTGTGGTCGGAGAACATAGTACATGTGATTCCAATCCTTTGACTTTTATCTGCTTCTTCTTCCCTTGCTGAGAAAAGTAGATTAAAATCTGCCACTGTGACACTATTTACAATTCTGTAACAATTTTGTTTGGCTGATGGTGTACTATTAGGCACATATAGATTTAGAATTTTTATACTGTACAGTGCACAGACCATTCAAAGTACTTTTTCTTGTCTTTCTTCTCTTTGAAATGTTTAATAATTTTATGACTCCACTTTTTCTTACAGCAATTTAGAATTTACTCTTACTAATTTTTGAAGTTGCTCTAAATATTATAACACATATTCTTCACTCCTCAAAGTCTAATATTAATTGTTTTATAATGTTCTTCCTGGGCAATTTAAAAATATATTAGAATACTTCTTTACTCTCTGTCCTCCCTCCCCAATTTACATGTTATTATTTTTGTGTACTTTAATGCTTTCACATCTTTTCCCACATTTTAAATCTCTACATTTGGCACCTGTCTTACAGCTGCTGGTCTTTTATCATCACTGTAGGTGTGAACTGAAGTCGAGCCTGTCAAGAAGGATTAGTGTTTGCTTCTGCCGTCAATGAAAGGCACCACAAACCTGAGAGTACTAAAACACTCTGCATGGTTTTTTGTTGTTGTTGTTGTTGTTGTTGTTGTTTTGTTTTGTTTTGTCTTGGTTTGTTTTAAATACACTGGTATTATGGATTCAAATGGAAGACCTGTAAGTACCAGCTTGTGGTTCAGCTTCTCAGGGGATGTAATGTTTTTCTCCCATCCTCCACTTGGGGGCAAGATTGAGACAGGCACGTCTCTTGGTTCCTCTTTTCTGGTTGTAGTTTTCGTTTTCATTTACTCCTACACAAGAATTGTCCTTTGTTCTGCAGGGTTTTCTACTAAATTCCATCCTGGATGAATTTATTTCACAGTATTAGTTAAATAAATGTTCTCTTCACAATTGATGGCACCTCAGATTCAGTAAAAATATAGTCCTAGAAAACAGTAGATACATAGATTGATATACAATTCATCTAGATTTTCCCACATATTTATGATTTGCATTAGTTCTTATTTATTTCTGTCTCTCCTACCTTCCATTTCAACCATTTTCCTTAAACCTGAAGAATACTCTCTACTGTTTCCTTTAGAGTTTAGTTCTGTATCTAATACTATTTTTTTTAAAAAGATTTTATTTATTTATTTGACAGAGAGAAATCACAAGTAGATGGAGAGGCAGGCAGAGAGAGAGAGGGAAGCAGGCTCCCTGCGGAGCAGAGAGCCCGAAATGTAGCTCTGTCCATACTCAAAAAAACTCTTCAACATCAAGGAAAGTTTTGGAGAATACCAGTCAAAATTCTCTCTGAGGCCTGAATCAAAGTTGTCTCATACTTTTAGCCTAGCCATTTCTACAAAAGAATTCTCTCAATCCTCCAGTCCCAGAGCCTCTTTAGAGCTAGATACACAAGATGAAGAGTACTAGTCCATAGCCTTTACAGTGAAACTCAGTGTTACCTTTTAAGTTTGAATAATTATCACGGCTCCTTCAGGAGACTGAAGAGCAAATAGAACAGAGTCATACTCCCACTCACCCAGGATAATGATCATAATTGTCTATCACTGTATTGTAATATAATTCTATCTTCAGAATGCATTAAAATATATAATGCTGAAAAAATATATATATAATGCTGTTTTCCCTGTCTTTAAATGGCCTTGATATCTATGATTCCTCATTTATTTTCTTCCCAAGATTTTATTTATTTAGTTCAGAGAAAGAGAGTATGAGAGAGGGAGATTACAAGCAGGGGGGAGGGGTAGAGGGAGAAATAGACTTTCCCACTGAATAGGGAGCCCAAAGTGGGACCTAATCCCAGGACCCTGGGATCATGACCTGAGCTGAAGGCAGATACTTAAATGACTGAGCCACCCAGGCACCCCTATGATTCTTCATCTAGTTCTAGATTCTTCTCAATAATAACTCTTCTGCTTGGTCTACTCACTAAATATACACAAAGATAATTTCATGAACTTGTTGTTTTATTTGATAAATACACTTCTAGTTAAGAAGTTGAAAGATAAAGAACTGTCTATAGAATAGTAAATGATTTTTTTTAATTTGTCAGAAGCTTTATTTAATTTTATGTGACTAACAGTATTTTTCTTAACAAATTTTTATGTCTTAATAACAAAGGCTCTTCTGTTTCCATTTGAGAACTAATGCAACCTAAGTTCAAGTTTCTTTTTCCAATAATATAACCACTTAGGAAATTTTTTCAACAATATCCTTGCCCATATCCTTGCTAATTTATTTCAGCATTGTGTAGATAGTAGATAGTATTTCTTATATTTGTTCTAATTGCCTTATTATACTTTAACAGGTTTCAAATCAGAAGCACAGAAACCCAAGAAAGCTCATCTCACAGCTGTGTGTGGATTCACCTGTCGATAATTTATGATCAACTTTGTAGTGTGCCCTCATACAGTATTTGTGAGAAGAAGTTGTCAATAAAATGATTGGGGTGTCACTGTGGAAGACCAGAGAGAAGTATTTAAAATAATAAGAAGGGCAGAAAACAAAACAGAAAAGAGATATTTGAGGTCAAAATAACAGCTAAAAATATCAAGAGAGCTCAGCCAACTTTAATCTTAGATGAGAATGGAGAAGCTATAATTCTGCACTTGCCAAATGAATTGGAAGTCCAGTATTAGGTTCTAGTTAATACAGCCCTAGAAATGGAGTCAGGTCAGATGAACTTATATCTTTTGAGTTAATATTAACATGGAATTTGCCATAAATCCTTGGTGTTTCAAGAAGATAATTATTTCTGGGTCTACCAGGGTTGCTTTTTGTCCTTAAAAATTGCCCCTGTGTTTCCATGACGTGTTTCTCCATGTCTAATAGTGTATCAGACACAGGTAGAAGGAAGAATGTATTTCTGAACAGCAAAAGGAAATGAAAAAATTATCTTCACTACAATCAGAGTTATTTTATTATTTTGATCATCAATATGGCTATGTTAAAAAAATTATGAAAAAAACCAAGCAACTCCATCTCTTTTTTATCCTCAAATAGCTCAGGGAATATGTCTGCCACATATCTGAGTAATAGGATCTTGTATAATGTGAAGTAGTTATAAAAAAGTATTCTCCATTGTAAATACTATCAATCAAAAAAGATCTGGTAATGAATATAGAACAACAACAACAACAAAAACAATAATCCAGGGGACTTGGGTGGCTCAGTTGGTTGAGCATCCAACTCTTGATTTCAGCTTGGGTGGTGATTTCAGGATCTGAAATTGAGCCCTGAATCAAGCTCCACACTCAGGTCAGAGTCTCCTTGAGATGCTCTCTCTTCCTCTTTATCTGGCCCTCTATGTCCATGCTCATGCATGATAAAATCTTTTAAAAAAACAACTATCCTATCACTGAGGTATTAACATTCTGGAAGGCAAAACTTGTCTTACTATTTTTTAATGATTACTGTTTTGCAGTTTTTAGAAAATTTTCAGTAATTACCATTAGAGGGTATTTTTGGAACATGTTTCCTTATGTGATAATTTGTCTTTGTCTTATTTTCTCTTAAATTTTCCCCCTGGTCCTGTTTTTATTTCCAAAGGGGACTTCCATATTATTGGAGAGGGAGTTACATCCTTCTTTGGTTATTAACATGTGAACGGAAATTACATCAAGTTGTTATGTGAATTTCACTGTAAGAAAGAAATGATAATCAAAGAAACTTTGGCTTCCAAATGTTGTGTGTAGTAAACATTATGACAGTATGCCCTCTCCTCATAAGAAAATAATGGTGAACTTGGCACTTGGGAAGAGGTAGTTTAGTAGTAGTTTTATGTTGAAGAATAAATTTGGGATCTTAAGTATTTAAAAATTGAAAAGAAGAAATAGACCTTTTTGATGAAGATTCCTAATGCTTTTTAATATACACACTCATATTGTTACCATATGAAAAGACATGTGGAAAAGGCAAAGATAATTTGAGAGTTAAATTAAGGTATAAGGTGAGATTTTGAAGAGATATTATGTCTTTCAATTTTGTTTTTGGTTTGATCAGTTCCTCCTGGGTCCTTAGGATGGCGTGAATGATTTGAGAAGTCATAATGATCAAAAATAATTCTGGATGAGGGATTTCCAGCTGTACTTAGAACAGACAACAATATTTGTTTTTTAAATATTTATGATTTAAAGATAAAAGTGTGACTATTACAAAATGATGGTATAACGTAAGATGCTCTATTACAGGATAGCATATTACCTGACTTGTTAATACTTGTTTATACTACAGTTTACATGGCCATGTACATGGGAATGAACAGGAAACATCCTTTTTTTCCAAGAGACAGAAAAGGGAAAATGTCTACTAGCCGAACTTCTGTCTAAAGGCTGAGTAACAGTCATGCTAGAGGAAACACTCACTGGAGGACCACCATCTTCTCTGGCCTGAAGTATTGCAGTAATTTTCAAAGTAATCTCCCAGTGTCCACCTTTGTCCTCCTAAGCTAATTTTTTAAAAATAGTGGAGTGATTCTTTTAAATTTAAAACAAGTCATCTCCGCCCTCTACTCAAAATCCCCTTGACTTCCCACGTACCTCAGAGTAAAACCAAATATAGATAAATTGAAATGAAAAGGAAGAGACCTTTTTAGTTGTCTGTGGGCCACTTTTTACTCTTTTGACCTAATCTACTTTTCTCCTCTTTGTTCATTCCATCTGGTTTCTCTCTTGTTTCATAATGACCTGCATGCTTCCACCTCAGGGCCTTTGAGCTTTCTGTTCTCTTCACCCGAATGATTTTTACCCTAGATACTGCAGGACCTGTTCTTGCACTTCTTTAAAGTCTCTGCACATAGAGCATTTTCTTAATGAGGCTGAGTCTGACTGCCATATTTACAATTACTGACCCTCCTTTTTGTATATTCTTTTTCTTTACTTTTAAGCTTTATCTATTTATTTTAGAGAGGGGAGGCAACGGGAGAGAGCATCTCAAGCAGACTTCCCAGTGAGTATAGAGCCCGATGCAAGGCTCAATCTTACAACTGTGTGATCATGACCTAAGCCTAAATCAAGAGTCAGTCACCCAGATACCCAAGCCACCCAGGTGCCCCTCCTTTTTGTATATTCTTAATCTCCCATACCTTCCTCATATTTTCATACCTCTTATTATACTCTAATATGCTCTATTATTCACTTACTATCTTTCATGTTATCTGGCTTCTTCCATAGGATCTAAAAGACAGAAAGTTTTGTTTTTGATGCATCCTAGAATCTGAGAATAGTACCTGAAATAAAGCAGGTGTTCTATCAAAAGATATTTTTGTCATTGTTGAAAAAATAAGTGTTTAAGGATGAGTAGGAAAAATGTTAGTGTAAATTATTTGGTGAAAAGTATCAAGGATCTACTTGAATCAATGCTGTTAGTTTTAATTGCTTTTCATGAGAATCATCATCGTCAGCACCCTCTAAATGTATTCTTTCAGGCCCCAACTGTTGCAATTTCTGATATTTGATCTTCCCTCTCCTTTCTCCTATGTGTTTCACTTACGTCTTCCTTCAAGTTTTTTTTTTTTTTTTTACTGCCTTATCTCCTGTAACATTTTCTAATACAACAATCCAATGCAAATTACCAAATAATTTTTTATTCACTACTTTTTACAAGGCCTGATGAAAAAGAAAGGTCTCTTTGGGTTTGTTTTATTTAGAATGATCTGATAAACAATACATAGTTTGAGACATATAATAAATCAACAATATGTGCTTCTTTTTTTTTTTTTTTTTTTAATTTTTTTTTTTTAATTTTTTATTTTTTATAAACATATATTTTTTATATACATATATTTTTTATCCCCAGGTCTGTGAATCACCGGGTTTACACACTTCACAGCACTCACCAAATCACATACCCTCCCCAATGTCCAATATGTGCTTCTTAATCCACCCCTCCTGGGTCTGCATGTTCCCACCCAAGCATCTTCTCCATGTCTTTTTATTTGGTATGCTTGATTTAGCTAAGCTAATAACCAAAACATGGGAAAGTATTGATTAAATAATACAATTATATTTTACTGATTCAAGAAGGATTTTTGGACATTATCTAAAACAGTCTTTTCATTTCCTTCTCAGCTTGGGAAATTTAGGTAAAAATTATTACCTGCTTTCCTGGAGTCACATGTAACATCACATGTAGTTAGCAATAATTCTAAAAGTCCTGACTTCCAGTTAAATGTGTAATTTGTTCATGACCATGGTCTAC
The DNA here is from genome assembly GCF_030435805.1 of Mustela lutreola. Taxonomy (NCBI): domain Eukaryota; kingdom Metazoa; phylum Chordata; class Mammalia; order Carnivora; family Mustelidae; genus Mustela; species Mustela lutreola. The sequence goes on from NC_081297.1 coordinate 97,575,252, forward strand.
AAAATGTTAAATTGAGTTCATACACTGTAAGAGGAAAGATCATTGAATTGACAATAGGAGAACACTTTAAAAAAAATCCAGCGTAGTTAACATACACTGTCCCATTAGTTTCGGGTGACAGTGCTGCTATACTTGCACACATTACTCAGTACTCATCGGCTAATCTTAATCCCTCTTAATCCCCTTTACCTATCACCCCACCTCCCCTCTGGTAACCGTTTGTTTATTCTCTGTAGTTAAGAATCTCTTTTCTGGTTTGTCTCTTTTTTCCTCTGATCATTGTTTTTTCCCTTAAATTCCACATATGAATGAAATCATATGGTATTTGTCTTTTTCTGTCTGTCTTATTTCACGTAGAATTATACTCTTTAGCCCTACCATATCATTGTAACTGGCAAGATCTATTCTTTTTTAATGGCTGAATAATACATATATATATATCTATATCTATATCTATATCTATATCTATATTTTCATCTATCAATGGGTACAGTGGCTGCACTGATTGCATTCCCACCAATAGGACAAGAAGTTTCCTTTTTCTCCACATCCTTGTCAACACTTGCTATTTCTTGATTTTTGGATTTTAGCCATTCTGGCAGGTGTGAGATGATAGCTCACTATGGTTTTGATGTGCATCTCCCTGATGATGAGAGTGATTGTGCATCTTTTCATGTGTCTGTTGGCCATCTGACTGTCTTCCTTGGGGAAATGTCTGTTCATGTCTTCTGCTCATTGCCCAGGGTCCAGAAAAGTATGTGGGGGTAGGAGACTGGGAGTTGGCCTGGTTTATGCCAGTCTCCTGGGTGAGGAGACTGAGGCAAGCATAACTAGAAAGAGCAGGTCTTCTGAAGCAGTGTGTGTGGAGTGGGGTGTTGGGGGTTAGGGGTGTGTGTGTTAGCAAATTAGGCACCACACTGGTTTCTGCAGTTGATTGCTGTTTATGATGAGGGGCAGGGAAGGGTACTGGCACCTGACAGCTCCTTTGTTCCTGGAGAAGTTCAACAGGAGAACACTTTTGAAGCTCATACTATCATTAAGACACTATGTGACTTTAAAACAACCACTTCATCTAACTGGGCTTCAATCTCCTTTTTTGTAAAAAGGAAAATGTAGAATCCATAGAGAGTCTCAAAAAGTCTCTGTGCTGACATTTCATGGATATGATGCTTTAAACTATGCCCTTGGAGAAAGGAAGAAGCTGGTTCTATGATGTCCTCTTTTCAGAAGTTAAACCTCATCTAAGTGACACTATGAGTGTCTGGTATGTAAGAGACTGGATAATATGTATTCCTTTGCCTGATTATTGCTCTGCAGAGCCTGAAGGAATCTCTAGGTGTGTTTGGATGGTCTGCCTTTTTGACACTGTACTTATACAGGAATTACAAAAAAACGAACAAAAGGGATCTGAGAAGGACAACCCTTCAGTAATTGTTCAGACAGAGACCGCCCAAATAGAAAACACATGCTGTTTCCTCCCTGCCTGACCAACTTGGCCTTCAGAGTACAATTTCCCAGGAGAGGGGCTGGGCCTGTCCAAGCAGGAACTGGAGTCAGAGGCTTCCCCCACTACTCACAGGGAGAGAAGAACATTAGGAATGACTTTCAGCGCCGTAGCTCCTGCACTATCTCCCAGTAGCTATACAGCTTCGGGGCAATCAAACTGCAGCTCAGCCTCACCCCTGCAGGAGTCCAGATGCAGGCCAAGTACAGCAGCACGAGGGACATGCTGGACTTTGATAGGGACACCATCATGAGTGTGCCATCTCGAGCCTCCTCTACGACCCAGCAGCCAGAGGCTGGGCACACAGGTACTTGGTCTCCAGCTGTCCAAACTGGTCACTCTTGAGCAGTATGTGAGATGAACTATGTCTCTGAGGAATGTGCAAAGTGAGGGAAAGAGAAAGTGTTTTCGTGACTTACACTTCTGTGTGATAACTGTGGATTTTCCATAACTTGTGTGCCATGTATACGAACATTGAAAAAATTAAACTCTAGTAGATGCACAGATGTTTGTTTTTTTACAACTTTGTTGTTGGCACAGTGGTTTGCAGTCAAGGGTATGTTGTTTTTAACAAGTTAGTATAGTGTACAAAAGTGAGATTGTATGTAGAATTCAAGCAGTGTCTCTTCTTGGCTTCCTGTGAAGGCCAGATCCAATTGCTGTTTTGTTTGCCAACTGTGATTTGATCTGGAAACTTGGATTTATGAAGGCTATCATTTTGCTAGTTTTGAGCTCAGGCTTTAGAGGGAGGTTTCCAAGCAGGCATATCAACCCTGGTGTTCTGTTGTCATAATTCTGCATCTTGAAGTTGTGAGGCCTTTCGAGAGTCATAATGGGTTTTATCATCTGTGAAATGATGGGGGATTAAAGTAAATGTCTTCTAAGGTCCTTTAGCTCTCAAATTCTGTGATTTGCTGATTAAATAGTGGACTCAGATGAAATTATATCCTGTCTCATTCCCTTTTATTATTTTTCAGTCCATGGAAGAGAGAATTCCCATACATAGAGAAGGATCTTATTTCCTGGGCAACTCAGTATACACACACACACACACACACACACACACACACATGCACACACACACACATATGTATAAAACAGAACTTATTAACCTTATACTCCAACCATCTTATAAGAGAGGTGCTTTATATATACAAGTGCTTAAAATAATTTCAGGCACATAATACTATATACATGTTTACTGTCAGAAACATTTTATAAATGAAGAAACTGAGAACCCAGAATACTTAAGTTATTTGTCCAATATCACAGTTTTTTTTTTAAGATTTTATTTGTTTATTTGTCAGAGAGAGAGAGAGCACAAATAGGGGGAATAGCAGGCAGAGGAAGAGGCAGGATACCCACTGAGCAGGCAGACTGATGCGGGTCTTGATCCCAGGACCCTGGGATCATGACCTGTGCTGAAGGCAGATGCTTAACCCACTGAGCCACCCAGGCATCCCCAATATCACAGTTTGTAAGCAGCACACCTGCTATTAAATCCTAGTCCTGTTTGTGTTCTACTGTGAGGTCTTTCCACTAGAACTCAAGTCACATTTCTGCCTTACTTTGGCTGAGTTGCCCAAGGAAAAAATCCTTCTCTATTTATGTGAATTCTCTCTTGTAGGTACTGAAAAAAAAATATTTTTATTACTATGTTAGAAGGTGAATTATTGGAAATTAAAGTATAAGTTGGAAGCTAAATGTAACAAATTATTTTATAATTCAATTCAAACACTTCTCTTATAAGGCGGTTGGGGATAAGGTTGATAAGTTATGTAAAGACCTTGGCATATTGCAGACATACCAGAAATGTGCCTTTTCTTTCAATATAAAATTCCTTGAGAATTCCCAAGTGTTCTCTTTAACAGAACATAATTTTTGTGTCAGTTGACAGCAGAGTGGTTTTCACTCAATGACTGTATTTTAGTATGTCCTTTCTCTTTTGACAGTCAGATTTCCTTTACCTCTATAAATCTGGGCACATACATTTTCACTCTTCTCTTCCACTTCTTCTTTATCACATAGTTTTTAGGTTTTCTTCCTTTTCCCCTTTCTATTCCCTTTCTATTCACTGAGTGATTATCACCTGAGACCTCCTGATGTGACATTTTTTCTTTTCTTTTTACTAAACCCTATTCTAAGCTATAAGAAGATACTGGGGACTTGCATCCTCCTTGATGAGAAGCAAATGACAACATTGGGATGTCAGTTTCTGTGGCCACCGGATGTGTGTAATAAGATACATTATATTTTCCTCCAACAAATCCTGTGAAGAATCAGGTCTTGGGGCTGTGGTTTTAAGTGGCTTGTGTATAACTTCATTTTTCACCTTTGACTAGAGCCAGGAGCTCTCACAAGGATTGGTGATCAGCATAATCAGGAACAGAGTGTACAAATAAGTTCTACTGAACTCAAGGGTAAGAGGTAGGTGGGGCAGGATGAAACACTTAGCGAAACATCTGGCAATCTTTCCATTGAAGTGGAAACTGAAACAGTAGGAATAGAGGTTACAAAGTGTCTTAAAGGCAAACTTCTGTAAACAGTTATCTTACCCTACACATATGATACCTTGTTTTCGTCTTGTGATAATGCAAATATGTAGAGGAATGTCCCTACAGAAGTTTAGTTATGTCTTAAAAAAATTATTTGATATAATATTTCTTTTAAAATAACAGAGCAGGGGCACCTGGGTGGCTCAGTTGGTTGGACGACTGCCTTCGGCTCAGGTCATGATCCTGGAGTCCCAGGATCGAGTCCCACATCAGGCTCCCAGCTCCATGGGAAGTCTGCTTCTCCCTCTGACCTTCTCCTCACTCATGTTCTCTCTCACTGTCTCTCTTTCAAATAAATAAATAAAATCTTTAAAAAAAAATAAAATAACAGAGCAAAAATTGTTCCAAGAATATTTTGGCAATGCAGAAGATTTAAATTCAACATAATATTGTGGCATCATTATGAATGGAAAGTTAATTTTTTTCTTTAGAATTAATAAAGATAAATTATGTATACTCATTTATTTTCTTGATTTTCATTTTTCAGTATAAAAGTTATGTTCATCCTTAAAAATGCTAAACAATTAGGAAGATAAAAAAGAAAAGTGAAAGACATCGTCCATCTTTCCAAAGAAAGTTCACGTTCAGGTCATGCTCAGGTTCACGTTATGCCCAGTAAATTGCAAAGTACTAATAATCATACCATAATGCCAAATATGGTATGATCCCTGTTTATAAGGAAACTTAAAAGTCTAATACAACTCTTGTTTATGCAATAAGTATGATAAGGTGCCACAATGGAGGTATATACATGATACAATGAAGATCCTGGTCACTTCTTTTTTTTTTTTTTTTTTAAAGATTTTATTTATTAATTTGACAGAGAGAAATCACAAGTAGACAGAGAGGCAGCCGGAGAGAGAGAGAGGGAAGCAGGCTCCCTGCTGAGCAGAGAGCCTGATGCAGGACTCAATCCCAGGACCCTGAGATCATGACCTGAGCCGAAGGCAGCGGCTTAACCCACTGAGCCACCCAGGCACTCCAAGCCTGGTCACTTCTATTTGGTAGGGGTAGAGGAGATTGGGAAAGGTTTGAAGGAGGAAATGGCCATGGAGTTGAGTTGACTTGAAGAGGTTCCACATTATATGAAAGCAAAAATGGAAGGGTTTAAAGGCCTGGGCTGCTATAGTCAGACAGATCCATGAGAAAAAAGCTTTGGAGGTCTTAAGTAACTTTGTGTTTTTGGAGAACAATAAGCAATACAAGCAGTATGGAAAGTTATAAAGGGTCTATTATATTATACTCAGGAATTTTGATTCTAAGTCTCTAAAATAAGCTCACGGAAGGATTTAAACAGGGAGTAACATAATGAGTTTTGTGTTCTCAGAAGACCATCTTGGCTGCAATGAGGAAGATGATTTGAAGGAGTAGGAAACTTGATGAGCTAATAGGGTTATTTTGCACTAGTCTAAGCAGGAGATTAGAGGAACCTGAACTGAAGTAGCAGGAGAATGAGGAGGAGGAATCAGAAGCTGAGGAGGTAGAGTTTAAAGACTTGATGACTGGTTCTAAGTGGGAAGACAAGGAAAGAAAGAGCATAGGTCCCGTCGGATGTTATGTAAATGGTGCTGCTGATAACTAAGATAGAAGCTACAGGAGGAATGGGAATGATGTTGAATCCAATTTAAGTTCAAGATGGCTGGGAGAGAAAGAACATGCAGTTGGAGTTGCCCAAAGACCCTTGTATACGCTGCATGGAGGAAATAAGGATTCTGAGCTCCATTTGTATGTGAGAATTGTCAACATTTCGGTAGGAACTAAACTTTCTGAGGATGAGCTATATCACTGAGGATGAGAAAGGAAAATGAAAAGACAAAAAGCCCAAAGGAATAGAGTACCAAGGAGAGACTCTTGGGCAATATACCAAGTGAGGGGAGGATGACTGAGAGATTTCAATAAAAGTACGAAAAATGAATGATAGACAGCGGTGAAGTGGAGAGAGAGAGACATTAAGGAAGCCACAAAACAATACCCTCCTGCAAGACAGCAAAGTCAATGGTAATAAATAGTAAATTTAAAAAATAATAAGCAATAAATACTGCAGAAAGTTCAAGTAAATGGAAGGTTAAAAACAATTTGTTGTTTCAGCAGTAAAGAGAAAAATAGATTATTGGTAATTTTTAATAGCAGGGGTTTAAAAGGACCATAATTAAACAGGAAAATAAATACTTTGTCACTTTCCTTTTTTAAAATTTTCTCTCTTTACGAGAAGCCAGCTATAAAGAGAAAAGATAAAGTGTGAGATCTGAGGTATTATGAGTTTGCATGAATGCATCTTAAATTTATTTTTTTTTAAGATGTGAGATTCTAACTCAATTGTAGCTTGAAAAGAAGTGCAGCAAAAGCAAATCACAGTTCTAATATACCAGGGAGAGAGAATAAAATCACTGATGAACTAGAATTCTTACATAAGATTAAATATAAATTTATCAAAAGAATATGATAACTTATTTGGGTTTAAGAAAAAAATAAAAACACTTTGGTGATAAATTCAAGTTCTACTTTCCCCCTACTGATATTAATTACAATAGTCTCAAATTTTTCTAGTTTTTTAGCTTCATTTCCTCAATGAAGCATAAATCTTCATTGAAGTGTCAAAGCATAAATTGATTCACATTATATGTAATTGATTCCACAAATCTTTAGTGCACACCTACTTAATATCAAGTGGTATGGTAGGCATAGGAGACCCCCCCCTTTTTTTTTTCCTGTTGAAGTATATTTGAGGAAAAATGCTACATTAGTTTCAGGTGTGCAGTAAAGTGGTTTGACAAGTTCATGCATTACATTTTGCACAAGAGGAGCTACCATCTACCACCATACAGCACTATTACAATACCATCCATTACATTTCTTATGCTGTTCCTTCTTTCCCTTGACTTACTCATTCCGTAGCTGGAAGTCTGTACTTCCCACTCCCCTTCACTCATTTTGTCCATCCTCCAACCTGCCTCCTCTTTGCAACCATCCATTTGTTTTCTGTATTTATGGGGAGACCCTATTTTTAGGTGCTTGAAGAAGTGGAAGGAACAATTTGAATCAATTATAAGGAAACGTTATGTAGTACTATTGGATATATGTAGGAGACCGCAGAAGTCAATAGGGGTGAATAAGTTACTGATTGCATTTACTCATGTGGGGTTTTTTTTTTTTTTAAGATTTTATTTATTTATTTGACAGAGTGAGATCACAAGTAGGCAGAGAGGCAGGCAGAGAGAGAGGAGGAAGCAGGCTCCCTGCCGAGCAGAGAGTCCGATTCAGGACTCAATCCCAGCACCCTGAGATCTTGAACTGAGCCAAAGGCAAAGGCTTTAACCCACTGAGCCACCCAGGCACCCCTCATGTGGGTATTTTTGAATGAGATGACATTTGCTCCGTCTGTAAGGCAGAATCCAAGTTTTCCAGGTAGAGCAAGATGGAAACTAGTTGTGAGGACTACATGTGCAGAGATTATGAATTTTTGAATTTTTTGATTTCTGGCTGGAATTTAGAACAGGATATGATCATTTGGGAATCATCAGCAAATGATTCAAACACAGTGGCAAGGTAGATTATTGGGTAGAGGAATGGTTAGTCCTCAAAGGGAGGGTATATGAGGGGGCATGTGGGCAGATGAGGCTAAAAAGTAGGATGAGAGTCTACTACGCAGGGTCTTATATAGCATGCTAAGAAACTTTTTTTTTTTTTCCTTAAGGAAGAGATTAAATTTATATTTGAGAAAGTTCTCCTTGGGGGTAGAGTGGAGAATGTATACTTTAAGGTGGCAATTCCTGAGATATTTCATAATAAAGTGAAAAGTAGTAAGCAGTAGAGTCTTTCTACAATTTCATAAGGAACTGCCATATAAGCACAAAGATTAATGTGGGATTTTTTGGGAGAATAAGAACATGATTTAAAATATTTAAATCTGGAGGGAGAGTATTAGTACTTCTGGCTCCATCACTTACCAGCTGTGCAGACCAAAGCAGATTAGGCAATTCTTAAGTACTAAAAATCCAAATAAGGGTTAAGAACTGTTCCATCTTAAAAAATATTTGGATGAGTCAAATGAAACACTACAGCATACATGATATACTCAGGAGTTGTTCTCAGAAGCTGTGTGTCTGTGAATAAGATAACTCACCTCCCTAGGACTCAATTACCTACCTATAAAATGGGGTCCATAATAGTATCTATTCATAGGCTGTTATATGATATGAAATAATGCATTCAAAGCCTTTATCTTAGTAACTCCAGGAGTGTTAGCAATTGTTATTAATAGTGATGCTATTTTTAAATTATATTTCATAAGTGAAACTCCTTAATTGGGATATAAAATTGACTCAGCTAAATTTTAGTATATATACCAATATCTATCTATCTATCTATCTATCTATCTATATATTTGGCTTTCTAATTGCCATGAGTTGAAAACTTGATGATAATCTGGAAATAGTTTATACATTTTTAGATGTATATTCCTTTGAAATTATAGGAAGACCAAGACCCATTTACTTTTAGCAAGAATGAAAATATCGAATATTTGAAATAGACTCATAAGATAAGGAAAATATGCATTTTCACAAACACTGAAAAATACCTTGACCATTCTCCCATGATGAGATCTATTATGTGCTGTACGTGCTTAAGGAAACAAGAAGAAGTTGCTAAAAAGACATTTACAATTTTAAAAATATATCCAAAAGTCAGATATCCAATGAGCAATATCTCATGATTAAAATATATTAAAAGTAATTTCTGAAATATTATGCACTTTGTCACCAGTGTATTCCCCATTTGTCTGTGAGTTCTGGTCAAGAGGAAATATACAATGTGTGGGGTTAAGCAAGGCAATTTAATCCTGGTTCCGCCCCTGGTTTGCAATGTAGTTTTGCACAAATTATTTAAAGACCCTCTGTTTTTCCTGGGGCACCTGGATGGCTCAGATCATGATCCTGGGGTCCTAGTCCTAGGATCAAGTCCCCCAGCAGGCTCTCTGATCAGCAGGGAGTCTGCATCTCTCTCTCTCCCTCTGCCCCTCCCCCCTGTTTGTAGGCTCTCTCGTTCACTCTCAAATAAAGAAAATATTAAAAAAAAATAAAGCCTCTGTGTCTTTCCCAGCTTTTATTATGCTTTCTATTTCAGAGTCATGCTAATAGATTACATCTGGCAATACATGTTTCATTTCTCCTAAGCTCTGGGAATGGAGGTGTATAAAATGTCCCCTTTCTGATGCTTGTGGAAGAGTAACTGGTCAAGTATGAAAGCTCTTCATCTACCAAAGTTTCTTATACTTACAAAGGAATTTGTGTTCAAAACTTGACCTTAGCACTGTAGCCTTTTATAGTATAGTTATAGTAAAAGGATACAGGAAAGGGTTGTTTTTTTTCTATATATATCTTATTATTCTTAAGGATGTTTATATCATTCCTTGCCCTGTCCACACCTTTTTCTAAACATGCCTCAGGAGACAGAATAGGGGGTTCTCTTCCAAAAAATAAACCACAATAAAGCCAAGCCAAACTGAAGCTCCTCCCAGTCAGCTTATTTTTCTTCTTTTAAGTTGGGTGTGGTCCCTAGAGAGAGACCTCATTCTGATCAAGGCACTTGGGATAAAATTTAGGGATATTAAACCTAAAGTTAGAAAAATAGAGAGAAAAATGGCATAAAAAAAGTTTCACTTTTTTTTTTCTTTTGTTTCGGGTATAGAATTTAGTGATTCATCACTTCCACATACCATCCAGTGCTCATCACAAGAGCCCTCCTTAATCCTCATCACGCACTTAGCCTATCCCTCCACTCTACTCCCCTCCAACAATCCTCAATTTCTTCTCCATAGTTAAAAAAAAAAAAAAAAAAAAAAATGAAGGAGCGCCTGGGTGCCTTAGGTCATGATCCCAGAGCCCTGGATGAAGTGTAGCATGAGACTCCCTGCTCAGGGGGAAGCCTGCTTCTCCCTCTCTCCCTGCCCCTGCCTATGTTCCCCCTCTCTCTGTCAAATAAATAAATAAAATCTTAAAAATAAAAATGAAACTTTCAGCTCCATGGTTTTTCCATCAGGGAAGCCAGGTTCCTAGGAAATTGCCATATGCACTATAGAAACTCCCTGGGGTTGTGTTTTTCTGGGTCCTGAGATAAAACAAAGAGATTGTGAATATTGAGAAAGAGACGCAAGAAGAAAAAAAAAAGTAAGGAGGAGGAAGGGAGAAAAAGAAAGAGAGAGATAAGAATCAGGAGTAGAAACATTTCCAAATGACCGGGGAGAGATGACTCATTGGAAGAGAATTTTTCAAACTTTGTTCCTTAGCAGAAGATACCTTATACTTTCATCTTCTGTCTTAGAGACAACCTTAGGAAGGATGATCTGTTTACACAGATGTAACTATTATTAAATAATATTCTAATTCCTTAAGTCCATGCCCCCATTCTACAGTAAGGATTTAAGATTATTCTTTTTGATCCTTTGGGCAGAAGATCAGCACTTCTGGTGCCCGAGTATTATACAAGGAATAATAGGTTCTTAAGGAATCATTTGGTTGATTTCCACAGTTGTTCTTTTCCTTTACCGTCTTATTAAATAGTAAGATAATTTTGGCCAGGGAAATACCAACTATAAGAAGGAGCAACATTTAAAAAATAGTTTATGCCTGGGGCGCCTGGTTGGTTCAGTTAGTTAAGTGACAGATTCTTGGTGTCAGTTCGGGTCATGCTCTCAGGATCTTGATCGAGCCCCGTGTCCGGCTCTGCTCAGCACAGAGTCTGCTCGAGATTCTCTCTTTCCCTCTCCCTCTGCCCTTCCTGCTCATGGTTGCTCTCTCTCTCTCTCTCAAATGAATGAATGAATGAATAAATAAATAAATAAATAAATAAAATACTTCTAAAAATAGTTTATGCCTTTCAGATGTGTACTAATAGAAATAGGTTTGAGCAGGGATAGACATGCATATAACAGATATTTATATATAAATGACTCACTCATTCATTCAGTGTTAATTGGGCTTCTTCCATCTGATGTTCTAGGTGCTAAAATTGATGTTCTTCTAGTGAATAAACAGACTATAATAACCCTTTCTAAAAGGAGCTTACTTTCTACAGCTATAAACCAAAAGAAATGAGTAAGGTATATCATATTCTTGATGGTAATAAGATGTATGGAGAAAGATAAAACCATCACCGGTATTTCTGAAATCTGGAACTATCTACCTACTTAAGCTTCTTGAGCTACACAGAACTTTCAAGAGACTTAGGGTTTGGAAAGGATGTTTAGCTTAAACTGTATTCTGCCCTCTGATCTTGTTCTTTTATGTTCTGGTGACTTGAGATACTCTTAAGGTCAATGCATTGAGAAGCCAACAATTTCCAGGAAAATTTAGACCAATCTACTTAGGCAAGCTAATTGAAGGAAATAAGAAAGAAAACAAATCTCTCCAATATCTGTTCATGTTTCAGAATCTCACACAAGTCTGAATAGAGACCAGTATGGCTAGAAGATGAATTTAGCTGAGTCCAAATTCTATTGTCAGAAATAATGCTGAAAAGTCAACAGAGTTTTAAAAAAAATCAGTGAAGTGTAACTTTAGATAATCCTCTGTGCCTCTATTAAAAAATTACATAGTTAAAGTCATATTAAGTTTTTACAGTTTCATTCTTTATTCATTTACTCATTCAAATACGTATTTAGCCCTTATGTGGCGGGTACTACTTTCAGTACTGGAAATACACTGGTGAACAAGATAGACAAGATTACTGTTTTCAGGGGCACCTGTGTGGCTCAGTTGTTAAGTGTCTGCCTTTGGTTCAGGTCATGATCCCAAGGTCTTGGGATCTAGCCCCGCATCAGGCTCCTTGCTTCTCCCTCTCCCACTTTCACTGGTTGTGTTCCCTCTCTCATTATGTCTCTTTCTGTCAAATAAATAAATAAAACCTTAAAAAAATTACTATTTTCATGGAATGTACCTTCCACAAGAGGGAGGATATAGAGGAAAACAAACACATGAAAACCATGAAAATATTAATAATCTCATTTTTAAGAAACATATGTAATGGGGTTATGTATTAAAATGAACTCATGGAGCTCTTCCAAGGATGCACTTTTTTAAAAATTTTTATTTTTTTTAAGGATGCACATTTAAATGGAAAGCTGAGTAGCAGTGGAAAAAAACCTACCAACAACTTGCTGAAGCTTAATTAACAGTGAGGAGAGGCAGCCCTAACTCCAAAGGTACTAGAACTGGGACAAGCTTGTTTGTTTCAAGGACAAACAGAGGCCATTGTATGTAGAACACTTGAATGAAGGGAGAGTAGTTCAGGAAAGGATGGAAGAAATAGATGGGGTCCAGAAGAAAAAGACTCCTGTAGAATTTTAAGTGCAAAAAAATTATTGGAAGTTTTTAAGTTGGGAACTAACATAATCAAATTTCAATTTTGTTAAAAAGAGAGATCTGAATCTTCATGAGGAGTGATTCAGATTTTATTCTAACTGTAATGCAATCCACTGAAATTTTTTTTTTTTTAAGATTTTTATTTATTTATTTGACAGACAGAGACCACAAGTAGGCAGAGAGATGGGGGGGGGGTGGAGGGGGGGAGAAAGCAGGCTCCCTGCTGAGCAAGAGAGCCCGATTCGGGGCTCGATCCCAGGACCCTGGGATCATGACTCGAGCCAAAGGCAGAGGCTTTAACCCACTGAGTTACCCAGGCACCCCTCCACTGAAAATTTTTAACAGACATGATTATTAAGGGAAAATAAGATTCACTTTTTAAAATATATCAATCTTAGTGTCTGCTCTATGATTTTTCCTTATCTTTCTACTAGACTGTAAATTCCAAAGGATAGTAATCACATTTTCCATTTCTATCTTTCCCACTTATCATTCCCCACTTGAAAATAATGTGTAACACAAATCTCTATACCTAGACTACATTTTGTAGAGGACTTTGTTAAAAAGGAAATGAATTTGTATGTCTTTAAATTCAAGTCCTAAGGAAGTGAAACACAGGTCTTAGAGACTGATCGAAGTTTTATTGGGGTTGTGGCTATCCCTTTGTTTCATTTTAATCACAATGCTTAGATGCTACATGTACCTAAGAGGTTGGGGGATGGGAGGGTCTTCCTTGTGTGATATCACAGGTCTTTTAGAATAATGGCTAACTTCACTAGATAATGGATTCACTGTTGACTCAGTAGAACTGTAATTAACAGCAAGCAAACTGGTGGGGGCATAGCATTTATTATTTAACTGCTCAAAATTGAGTTAGCTTAGATCCCTCCTCAATAAACTGATGATCATGTCTCTTTATAATCCATTTTTGCAGAGATAGAAATCCAATGAACTAAAAGAGGGACTTTCAATAAAGAAATCCCAAAAAGGAAAGAGTAAAATGATCATTTCTCATTACCGATATGCAATTTTCTTTTCAGTGGAAGCACAGATGAAACTCAGTGGCAAGGTGTTTTGTAAAAATAACAACAAATTAATTTCATCTCTTCTCTGATGATGTGAAAAATTGTTCCCTGTTCAGGCATTCTCATGTCTTTCATAACTCAAATTTTGACAAAAAGAAGGTTATGCACACAACCTTATAAAGATAAGGGCAATGCATAACTTGACTCCGTGCTAAGTAGAACTGAGGGTGTCAGGGTTATGGAAATGGGCGGGACCGGTGAGGGAACACTCCTGTGGAAGGGAGGCTTGGCACTGAGCCTTCTGACAGCGGTTCAGAGGACAGAGGGAGTGTTATCCAGCCTCTGCTTACTGTTGCTCTTCTCCAGAACCAGCTCTTCTGACTTGCTGGTGGAATGAATCCAAGAGAAAGACAAATCGAAATCCTGCCTTTTCCTCTCTGTTCCCTGCAGGGCGCCGGCCTCCCTCTTCAGTTTGGCGTCCAGTGGCCCTGACTCTGCTGACTTTGTGTTTGGTGCTGCTGATTGGCCTATTAGCCCTGGGGCTTGTGTGTAAGTCTGCGCTCTGACTGGGGGAGGACGGTGGTTCTAAGGTTTGTCTAGGATGAGAAATACTTGTTATGGATTTTTTTTTTTTTAATTTAATTCTGGAGCCTGTGGATAATTCAATGCACCTTATTCTATTTTTTTTTAAGATTTTATTTATTTATTTGAGAGAGAGAGAGAGACATGGAGAGAGGGAACACAAGCAGGGGGAGTGGAAGAGGGAGAAGCAGACTCTCCACTGAGCAAGGAGCCTGATGAGGGATGGCATCCCAAGACCCTGGGATCAGGACCTGAGCCGAAGGCAGATACTTAGTGACTGAGCCACCCAGGCGCCCCTCAATGTACCTTTTTCTAAAGCGCTCATTGAGATGATGAGCAGTGAATGCAGCATTAAAATATAGCAATCACTGGACAGCTAGACTTTTACATTCTGTTTGAGATAAGCAGGTTTTATCTGTTTGTCTACATGCCAATATTTAAAATCAGCATTTTTTTTTTTTTTTTTTTTTTTGAGTGGGGCAGCGGAGGTCTCTGGATGGGGAGGAACAGAGGGAGTGGGAGAGAGAAAATCTTAAGCAGGCACCAGGATGAGGGCAGAGTTGCACCAGGGTCTTGACCCTGAGATCATGACCTGAGGCGAGATCAAGAGTCAGATGCTCAACCGACTGAGCCTCAAAAATCAACAATTTTTAATGAATGTATGATTTAGCTCTATTTCATTCTACTAAACAGTACAGGCTGTGGTTTTTGCTCTTAGTACGCATGGCTCAGCAGCTAACACAGAGAGGAGATTTTACTTAGAGCTACTCCTCTCCTTCTATAAGGAGAGCAGAATAGGTCCTTAATTTCTACAGTATTTCTCAAAAAATTCAGGAAACTATAGAATCATTTTGCAAAATCTTGTGAAAACTGAAAAAGGAAAAATGCATATGAAAAAATCTTTTATTTTCAAACATTGAAGACAAGCTCAAAAAGTAAAAAAAATTAAAAGAGAGAGAGAGAGAGAAAGTGGGTGAACTTGCTTCATGAGATTGAGACCCTACAGTAATGTTTCCTGATCAGTTGAAGAAGGTGGCTTAAGGTAAAAGGTTACATTGAAGAGCAGGTCAAACATTTGGTTTTTCTAAGAAATGTTTGAACTTTCCTTCATTATCGTAGCTTTTTAAAATTAAAAAAAATATATATTTCTTAGTGTTTCTTTCATGGCCCCCCAATTATTACTTCATTTTGATATAATTTGTTTCATAACCACCATTCTTTTTAGGGATGTAAAGCAACTCTCATGATTCATGAAGGATTTCTCTACTTAGATTTAGAAATCTGGAGTTTATTCCTAAGTGTTGAAATTTTCTAGCCAAGTGATACTAAGGAAGTTGCTTGTCCTCACTGATCCTGGTTGGAAGCTATAAGATAATGGAAATGATGATATGACTATTTTATGAATGAATGAGATAACTATATGTGGTACATTGTCAATACTCAATATAATAATCAATAGATAAATGGATTTGTGATTTTAGGTTGAGCAGCGGTTTAAGAGTATATACATACTATTTATTGAGCAATAGATATGGTTAAGGAATTGAGTCCTGAAGTTAGAAACTGTTACTATGATTCTACATTTTCAGATAAAAAGATGGATTCAGAGATGTTAATTTGTCCGAGACGATGCAGTTTATCATGTGCTACAGTTCAACTTGAACACAGGCAATATGAAATCTCAGAGCATGAGATTTAAACAATACGACATTTTGTCTTCCCCACACGAAAAAGTAGAAATAGAAATGAAAAAATGGCCTGTCCAGTCTGACTTGGTAACTTGGGTTAGTTTTTCAGTTCTACCAGCTTTCCAATACCCAACAAGACAGCATTTCTCACAAGGAAGAACGATTGGGGAATCTCTCCCGACAGCTGCAGTCTCTCCAAACCAGGAACAGGAAGCTTGCAGAAATCCTGCAGCGTGTGGCTGAAAAACTGTGTCGTGAGCTCTATAACAAAAGTGGAGGTGAGTAGGGATCGCTAAGCTCCCTCTGCCAGTTGGCTCCCTCAGGCTAGTTGTCATTATACAGCTGACCTTCCTATCCGAGTGCCTGGGAGTCACGTGTCACATAGTTAATTTTCTGGTAAGCTTCATGAAGAATTTAGGCACCTGGGTCATCCCCCACCATTGGGATCGTGTAGTTTGGATACGTCTGTGTTGTAATACATAAAGGGATTCTTCAAGCTCAGACATTTTAAACAATAGAAGCAATTAATGTCCAATAACCAAAATAACACTGCAAATATATAACACAGGGTTATTCCTCAGTTTACCTCAGCACCTAAAGACCTACCAGTAGTCTACATTTCATAATGTGTTTATACATTTTTCTCCTTAAGAATTTAACAAGCTCATAAAATTTCTCACATTTCAAGAATCATATGGGGATCAGTTTAAAAATGTTGAGGGGCGGAATCAAATTACAGTTATTTAAATCCACTGCGCCTTGTCTGGTTACCATAAATCGGCATTTCAGTAATAATGACAATGCCAGTGGAGATGAACCATGCTTTGATAATCATGTCTGGACAAGACAGGAAGCATCACTTCAATCTTGTACCTTTCCCTCCCATCTTTTTTGGGGTTTTGTAGCTTCTAACTCTTCAAGTTAGCCTTCCCTTCTCTTCCACTCATCTTGCATGTATAGGAAACAATATACATTCTAAGTCACGACTTTTTATTTTTCTTTTGGGGACTTTAAATTAGGATGAAGTCTTCCTCTTCCACTTCCCACACTAACCAGAAGGCCAGATTGCGTGGTTACCCAGTAAAATAACACCCACAAGCACATTACCACTTCTCTAAGTGATTCTTCCCCACATGATTAATGATCTCATCGGTCACGGTTTTTTTTCTTTTCTTTTTTAACTTTAGTGAGGATGGACACACGGAATTGAATGTATTTAAAATGTACAACATGATGATTTGACATACAAACACATTATACAATGATTATCAAGTTCAAGATAATTAATATATCTACTACTTTGCATAGTTTTGTTTTCTCTTCTTATGTTTCTGACAACCCTCTGTGTGTTTGTTGGGGGCCATGTCATCAAAAGATAATCCAAGTTTCTCTGAAACCAGTGGTCTCGGGAATTTACATCTAGCTGCATAAAGACAAAAAGAAAACTTTGTATACAAATAAACTATATTTTGTTTTAATATAAAATCTATATGCAAATGTATTCATGATATTCCTGTTCCCATGAAAATATTCATAAAGCTTTGGTTTGATGTTAGTTCTCAGTGTTATTTTGCTGCTCTCCATTTCTTTCCCATTATCCAAACATCCATCTACTCTGCCACACAAGCTAAGATTTACTGAGCACATACTGTTGCATATGATGCAAAACATATACAGATTTCTGCCCTCCTAGACCTCTGATTCTATTACAGTGATGGTAAAAATCAATTTAAAAAGGTAAAATAAGATGATCAACTCATCCCATGGGGTTTGCTCAAATCTTCTCCAGTTTTAGTATTAAAAGTCCTACAATTTGGGAAAGCCTAGATTTCAGGCACGCAAGAATGGTTGGCCAAACTAAATATAATATATAAGAAGGTAATCAATCCTATGGAAAATGAAGTAGATAAAGTACGAGGCATCAGGATTCCGGGATGGTGGGTTGCTAATTACATAGGGATACCATAAATTCCTAATTAAGATAAGGGTATAGGAGCAAAGATTTGAAGAGTTAGGGGGGTTAGCTATGTAAGCATATGGAGAAAGAATAAGCCAGGTAGAGAAAACAAGAAGTGCCCTGAAGTGTGAATGGAGGTGCATATTCAGGGAATAATATGGCGTCTGTGTGCCTGGAGCAGAGGGAGGGAGGGGAGGACTAACAGATGTAGTAGTGATTATACATTGCATTAGGTGACGTTACCAGGGATTTGGCTTCTATTTTGAGCAAAGCAAGGATTCATTACAGGATCTTGAGCAGAAGAAATAATAGATCTGACATGAGCATTTTAAGGCTCACACTGCAAATATGTTGAAAATACACTGGAAGGAGGAAGAGTGAAAACAGAGAAATCACCTAAGAGATGGCTTTTGTAAGTAACCCAGGAGAGAGCTGATGGTGCCTCAAACTAGGATATAATCAGAGGAGATGAATGCATGATGGAATAAAAGGGGACATGAGAGAAATAAAGGAGTCAAGGATGGTTCCAGAGTTTTGGGGCAAAGCAATTAGGAGAGATGTGATCAAATGAAATGGGGAAGAATTCTGTTGTTATGAGTGGGGAAATGAAGGGAGCAGGAGTGCTATTTGGGGCGTGTTTAAGTAGAGATCTGAATAAGTAGTTTGGTATAAGGTCTGGGCCAGAAATATGAACTGACATACAAAGGCATCTCCTCAATTATTTATTTATTTTAAACTGTTTTACCTTAAGGAAGATTTTCAATATACAGAAAAAATTAAAACAATAACGTAATTTCCAAGTGCATGTTGACCATTTTAACATGTTAACATTTTGACACCGGATTGTTCTTAAAATAAAGACGTTTTTATGGAATGATTGAGTTCCCATCCCACCATCAGGGAGCTGATTACAAGTGACAACTCTCAAGGGCTCAAGTATCCTCATCAAAGTTAAAACCATGGCTCTCAGGGACTAGTTCTTATACTTATGACCTCTACCTCGGTAGTCCATCTCACCCTTGACTTCTACACTTACTTTGCTGACTTTGGTGACCACCTTAATTTCTGACAATGGAGATTTATCATTCTAAATCATACTTTGCTTAGTATTTGTGTCTTTTTCTTCTATAATTTTATTTACTTGTGTTTAGAATAAGAAAAAGGTCCATATCTTATTGGTATATGTTGAATTACAGAAATCCTTTTATAATTATATAAGAGGATTTTGAAGAAGAAAACTATGGAAGCTTCAGTTCTTTCTTAAATATAAGCTGTAATGAGTTTTGGAACATATGAGAAGTTCTTTATGAAACTGAATATCCTCTGTGGATTGAATTATATAGGGCAAGAATCAAGGAAGTTCTAATCGTTCATTGCTAGATTCCAAATTCCATGAAAGCAGGTAGTGTCTGTTTTAATTTTTACCATACACTCAGTATTAATTATAGTTTCTGGCATATGGAGAGTATTTTATAAGCATTTGTCATTACCATTCCTGGGCAATTAAATATCGAAAAGAAAGTATTCTAAATATTAAGAATACTTGAGTCATCAAATACTATATAATTCCAGGATAGGAACGACAGCAGACCTGGATAGAAAATAATATTAAAATTGGTTTCTTTCCAAGAGCACAGATGCAGCCCTTGTCCAGAAGAATGGAAGTGGCATGGGGACAAATGCTACCGATTCTATAGAGAGAGCAAGAATTGGCAAGGCTGTGAATATTTCTGCATTGCTGAGAATGCGACTATGCTGAAAATAAACACACAGGAAGTACTGGTAAGATCCTGGTCAGTGCTTGAATTATTCTCAAAACGGGTCCTTAAAAGAGCTATACAAGAGTATTAAGGAGTCAGTGTCCCCAGACTTTCGCCCTTACTGCAATCTCTTACTCCTATGGTTTTGAGTGATTCCTTGAGTATATAAAAACTGTTCTGCTCTCCACAAATAAAATAAAAACAAAACAAAAACCCATAAGAGGAAGCTCTTCAAAATCCCCACAAGTCAGGAATCAAATAAAAAATTCTTTAATTTCTTACCTTTTTTGTTTGGGGCAAGAAGGGAGCGATATCGAAGCCATGTTAGAAAGATGAGAATAGCATTTCTGTTCTTCTGTTATAAAAGGACAAAGCTTTTAATTGAAAAACATTTAATTAAATCATTATATAACCTGCAGATAAATATCTTGTCTTCCAGAAATTTATAACCTAAAATAGACTAGTTGAGGCAAATATGAAAGTAAAATTACAAATAACATGTATTAAGTATATGCAACTAAGACAAACTGTAAAATCATGTAATTTTTCCCACCCTTTTAAAAAATATTTATTACTGCCTTTGTATTCAATCCCTTAGGCATTGTGACCACTTTTTATTTATCGTTGTTTTAGCAGAAGTCTTGGCACAGAGTAATTTATCAACAAAGGATTATTTAATTGAAATAAATGCTTAGCTCACTATGCAAATTCTTGTCATCCTTCTAGTTACATCTTAATTCCTACCCACTTTTCTGAAATCTGTGGTGAACGTAACTCTGAAATGTCTCTCTACTAAAATAACATTTTTTTATCCTTTCTCAGCAGCTCAATTTAGGCAGAAAAGGAGGTAATTTATTTGACTGAGACAATGTGTCCTACTGTAAGCCCACCTAATTTTTCTTATTCTCTTCTTTTCCTCCACCTCTAGCACAAACCAAGGACACAGGTTTATTATAATTGAGTTGTACTATATATAATGGTAGGAAATATTGTAAAAGTTATATAGTGCTTTTGTCTCATGCACTTCAAAGATTTATATACATTTAAGTCATTTTCATATGACTTATTTTTAGAACTTTTAATTTGAGGTGTCTACCATAAATTGGAAGTATTTTCAACTGCACTTCCTTTAATATGCCTAAGAGATGACTATTGCTTAGTGATAGTTTCATATCTACTTCCAAAGATCTTTTATTGAACCAAACTATGGTTCAATAATTATCTGGAGGGTTGAGGACATAAAACAAGGTATGTATCCTTAAAGAACTCATAGTATAGTGAAGAGTCAGTTGTGTCTCACTCTTGTTTTTTTCTTTTTTTTAAAGATTTTACTTATTTATTTGACAGAGAGAGATCACAATTAGGCAGAGAGGCAGGCAGAGAGAGAGAGAGAGGGAGAAGCACGCTCCCTACCGAGCAGAGAGCCTGATGCGGGACTCGATCCCAGGACCCTGAGATCATGACCTGAGGCAAAGGCAGCGGCTTAACTCACTGAGCTATCCAGGCACCCTGTGTCTCACTCTTGATTTCAGCTCAGGTCAGATCTCAGGGTCATGAGATCAAGCCCCAAGTTGGGCTCCCTGCTCAGCATAGAGTCTGCTTGTCCCTCTTCCCCACCTCAAATAGATAAATAAATTATGAAATCTTTAAAATTTTTCAAAAAAATTTCAATATAAATATTAGAGAAGGAATTATATATATGTGTGTATATAAATACTAAACAAAAATATAAATACACATATATATATGAAAAATTTCTTTCTCCTCTTCCTTGTCTGAGACATAGGTCATCCCTCCAAATTTTCTCTTACCTCTTTTTGCATTAAAGTATATTCATTGTTCTCTTCTTCCTGGTCAGTCCCTTTGCAGGTATTTATAAAGATTACTTTATCCATTTTTACACTTTTCTTCCCATATTCTTCCATTTCACAGTCAACCCACATCTCTTTGTAAATCCGCCCCCCTGTCTTTTTTTATATAAGTCTTAGCGTTTACCCTGTGACTTGAAAATAATAGGTCATTTATAAATCTTCGTTGATGTGATTCTTGGTTTTAGAAGATATTTATATTTATTTAGAACATAATCTTGGTTTTAGTATATATTCAGACTTAGTAAGACAAGATAAATTCTTCAGCTTGAACAAACTGACCTGAGAATGGACACTTTTTCCCTCAAGTATACTATCACCTACGTGGGGCAGGACTCATGTCCTGTTTTCCTATTAAAAGTGCTTGCTGGCCCTATGTATCTCTCTATCTACACAGTATAACATCTCTAAAGCTAAAGATCTTCTTGTGTGCCTTCACAGGAGTTTGCCATGCCTCAGAGCTACTCTGAGTTTTTCTACTCTTATTGGACAGGGCTATCTCGCAACGGCAGTGGCAAAGTCTGGCTGTGGACTGATGGAGCCCTTTACTTCCCCGAACTGTAAGACTTCAGAACATTTTGTGGGAAAAGAATTTAGTAGAGAACTTAGCTTGAGTGACCCAGTTCAGCAACTTGCTTCAATAAGCAAAAATCAAACCTCCACTTTGTATTGGATACTATGTTTGTAGGAGGATGTACAGGGATGTATAACAATAAAGCATAGTGCTTGCTTTTGACTGACTTATAAACAAGTAAAGGAGACATACAAAATGTTAGTAAAATAGTAAGGACAGTTCTCTGTCTGGATGCTTTCAGAGTTTTCATTTCAGCCTCTGATATATCTGGAGCATTATTAAGTATTTGGGATTCGCTGAGTGGGGGAGAGAGAGACAGAGACACAGAGAGAGAGAGAAAAGAAGGAAGAGGAAGAAGAAGAGGAAGAGGAGAAGAGAGATTTTATGTATGAATAAGCTGAAACCCAGGTTAAGATGGTAACTTGGCTAAGACCACACAACCTCACAACTTATCAATACCCAGAGATAATATAAGACCTCAGAATTCTTGGCTTTCTGTGCAGTGTAATAGGGAGCACATTTTTAAAAGTACAGTTTCTGAGGAGCACCTGGATGGTCCAGTCAGTTAAGCATCTGACTCTTGGTTTTGGCTCAGGTTATGATCTAATGGTCCTGTACTCAGTATGGAGTCTCCTTGTCCCTCTCCCTCCATTCCTTCCCCCACTTATGCTCTCTCTCTTTCTCTCTCAAATAAATGAATAAAATTTTTAAAAATACAGTCTTGAGAATAAATTTACTGAGGCTATAAGGAGCAAAATTATCCAAAAATTGGTTTTACTTATGTGAGTATTAGATGAGATTGTGCATGATATCTTTTGAAATAAGTCAATATAATATCTGTTGTAAAATATATTACAATTTGAAGCCATGTTTGAACAGACATCTTTCTTCTCTCTATATATATATTATATGGGATTTAGTCTCCCAAGAAATAAAACATAATCAATGTAATCATTTTTATTTTATAGTTAATTAAATGGAGTCACTGAGAAAGTAGCTGATTTTTCAGATGATGGCAAAATATAACAAATTTGGATTATAGTATGTATCTTAGTTTTAGTTACAAACAGTTTTTTTTTGTTTTAGATGAACTGATGCTTCTAGGAACAAGTATGACAATTGAGGGGCTGAAAAGAAAGAGCTTGGTGACTCCATCTCTCCAGTAAATTCATTCTGTGTATCTATTCTATAATTTTATCACATTAGGAGTACTCTCTATGTACTTTCAGGGTATTTAATATTTCATTTTAGAAGTAAATTATGATTCAGTGAAACTTTTTTTTTCTTTAAGGTTTGAGATTACAATAGATTTTACCAGCCTAAGAAGCAGAGACTGTGTGACCATCCTCAATGGAAAGGCTTTCTCGAAGGACTGCAAAGAGTTGAGGCGATGTGCATGTGAAAGAAAGGCGGCCATGGTGAAGCCCGAGAGCTTCCATTAGCTTCCCTGAGCCATGGACTCTCCCACCATAATTGCAACGTCAAGTTCCCTTCAAGGAGACTGAAGATCAGAACAGAAGTCAGTCTGTTTATGTGCAACTCTAAGAGTTTGGTTTCAGTTCCTATTTTCTCCCATGTGGTCCATATTTATATAATTCAACAAAAAGGTTGAGTCAAGCAAAGTCAATGCAAAGGATATTTGAGATCTTGGAACATGGAAAAAAAATAGGAAAGGCAATTTTTCTGACTGGTGCAAGAAGCATTTTCATGATCCCCAGCATTTCTGAGCTTGGGTTCATGCATGTATTTAGTCACAAAGAAATCCCATGTGCCAACAACCAGTCCCAGAACCTTGCAAAATTGTAATTCACCTTCTTGACTTTCTAGTGTTCTATAACACTTTCTAGTGTTCTTCCTTCTCAATATCTAGTATCATCTTCCTGTTTCCATGTCTTCCTTCATATTTGGAGAAGGAAGAAACTTATTGAAGTAGGGGAAATAAATGTGCATAACATTGTTTGCCCCAAATGTCAAATAGTCTGTAAGAAATTAACAATCATTTTCTATACCATGCTCCTAAATACATAATTAATTCTTTCTGTTTGCCTCACACCATATTTTTCCCTTCCAGTCTCTCAATAAAGCCCCTATCTGCCATGTCGATGACTTGCTTCCTACTGGGATAATTCTCTTTATTAGAATCTTAACTTCTTCCAAACTTACCTCCCCATATCCGTTGAAGAATCCAACAGCTGGGGCACCTAGGTGGCTCAGTCAGTTAGGCGTCGATTCTTGATTTCAGTTTCAGGTCATGACCTGAGGCTTCTGGAATCAAACCCTGTATCAGGCTCTTTGCTGAGTGGAACTTGCTTAAGATTTCTTCTCTCCCTCTCCCTCTTTCTCTGTCCCTCCCCACTCATGACATCTTGCTCAAAATAAAGAAAAAGAAAATGTACTCCAATGATTTTGTCCTTTCCCTAGGAAATTCTTCCAGGAAATAAATATCCTCAGCTCAGTTCCATATCCAAATTACTGTCCCTGATGTTTCCTTCAGAGATATTGAAGACCAGAGCAAAAGTCAGTCTCTTTATGTGGGTCTATAATAGTTTGGTTTCAGCTCCTATTTTTTTTTTCCATTTGATCAGTGTTTATGCCTTTCAGGTACTGGATATTTAATAATAATAAATGTAAGTAATGTGAAATGTGTGTGATTGGAGAATAGATTTGTGATTTGGGGACAATTTCAGCGTGGAGATGCTTTTCAAAAATGATAGCAATCTGTGTTTTGGTTGTTTGTGCCTTACAGAGAATTTGTAGGGATTCTACAACAGTACTGATTACTTGAGGAAGATAAAATCTTTGAGAAAGACTTGCTATCTTCAAGAAGATGATTTTAACAGTTTCCTGAGATGAAATCCTTTGAGGCTAGTTTGCCATCAACACATAGCTAAAGATGAGTTAATAAAATCTCAGTAGGGTGAATTATCCAATAAGGTCATGGAAAATGGAAGAGAGACTGTGACATCTGCACACATCATTGGTTTGTTGTGTTGTGCCCCTTTGCTCAGGATGCCAATATGCACAATCTTAATAGGGGTTACTGCCAATAACACCATCGCATCCAGTGACTTTGTTGATTTATAGATAGATGAGTTTTAGGGGCTTAATGCTAGTGAGGATCATCTAGTATAAATCTTTATTTTTCAGCAATGAAAACTAGGGTGCTTCGGTTTTATTTTCAGTAAACACCTATCACACGGTGAAATGACATTAAGTTAGCAAACATATGATAAGAACATTTCTGTATTCATTTTCATAAGACTGTGTTACTTAGCAATCACTACTTGCACATTTCTTCCTTATGGATTTTCTTTTTGAGTTTCTGTTGATTATGAAATTTCTTCAGTGCTGAACAGATTTTGTGTTGATTCATTGTGTCATGCAGAAAAACTGTCTTTGTGGTTATAAAATAAGATTTTTAAATCTCATGTTTTGATCTATTATTGGGTGAATCACTTTATTTCACTAAGCTTATTTCATTAAGTATAAAGTGTAAAAGGGGGTGGGATTATGGACATGGACATTGGGGAGGGTATGTGATTTGGTGAGTGCTGTGAAGTGTGTAAACCTGGTGATTCACAGACCTGTACCCCTGGGGATAAAAATATATGTTTATAAAAAAAAAAAAAAAGTGTAAATGTTTATAATTTTCTCATGGTGCTGTTGTTAGCTGAAATGAAGTAAATGTGAAATTAGTTTTATAATCCAAATTGAAATATAAAATGTAAAAGATATTAAAAATATGTAAAAAAAGGATTTAGTAATTTTTTTAAATAGGGGAACACAAACAAACAAAAACAACCCCTTTTTTAGAGACCTGTATTCTTTAGTAAATTGTAAAGAGGCACTTACATTGGAAGGCTGTGGATATTACCAAATATTTTCTATAATCAGTACAGATATTTAATGGATGCAAGTTAATATAATAAGGATGTAAAAGGAAGTGTGGATGAGGACTTCAGCTAAGCAGTTAAATGTAATTTAAGTCTTGTTACAACAGGAAGAAAATGTGGTTAACTGGAGGAAAGTCAAATGACTTTGTGGACTAAATTGTAAATAGTGACATGACACACATTGTGTTGACCCCTGGCATTCTATATAAGTGCAGTCTAGTTGGATGACAAGGGGAAAAAATAGAATTTGTTTGATGTTTTTACTATTCTTGACCTCGTTTTTCTCCATCTTTGTCCTCAGTCCCATCGTCTGTATAACAAAACTCACAACGCTAATCACAATGTGAGTCAATACTCCAAAAACAGAAGACTCGTATGGCACCACATTTTCTCTACAAACTTTTTAAAATTTAGGAATAGGATATAATGAGGACATGATTTGCTGAGAACATTTTTCCATGGAGAATCAGAGTGTAGTGCCCCATGAATTAATTTTTGGCTGGAGAAGAAGTTTTCTCTTCCAGGCTCTTGTGTGTTTAGGTAATTATGAAGAAATTTCAGGAAAAGTCACATGAGCAACATAGCCTTTCCTGGTAGATCTGAGTTCCCTAGGGTACACAATGAGCTATTTCTTTTCCTGAGGATATTGAACTAGCTCTTGAAACTTATCAACAGGAAACAGGAAACTTTCTGCAATAGCAGGAAGTGTGAGATGTATAAGGGGAGATCTTACTTTGGGGACAGAAGAGATTTTAAAATAGGTAGAAGAGCTAGTAGATTGCCTCAATTTCGGCCTTAATATTTGGAAAGTCAAATACTTTGTAAAGGGATTCTCTCATTTTTAAAGAATATGGAAAACATCATAATCTGATTTAAGGTATATGTAACTTTTTTACAAGTCCATAGGATGTACAGATTTTTAGGATCTAATAATATTATTATTCTATCAATATTACTTTTCTAATGTTTTTCTCTTTTACACACTTAACTGTAGTTTAACCGTAGCAAAAAAAAAAAAAAAAACTTCTTCACACTGGTAGGACAGTTTTCTGTTTCCTTTCCCCTTCCCCCCTCCTTTTTTGAAGATTTTATTTATTTGACAGAGAGAGAGAGATCACAGGTAGGCAGAGAGGCAGGCAGAGAGAGAGGGAAGCAGGCTCCCTGCTGAGCAGAGAGCCCAATGCAGGGCTCCATCCCAGGACCCCGAGACCAGAGGCCTTAACCCACTGAGCCACCCAGGCCCCCCTTTTCCCCCCTTTTTAAAGCTGTCTTGGATCTCAGTGAAATGGGTCAAAATTTTCCAATTTATTATTGGTGAGACCAAGAACTAAAACTTGTCATCCCCGTGCTAAGGCCCAATGTCTTACCAGTGGCTAGAAAAATATCTTGATATTTTGGACCAAAAGCAACCTGCAGGAAAAAAAAAAATCTACCACTCATTGCCACAGAGGAGATTTGTAGGAGTTTTATGGCAGCTGCACTGTGGATAAAATTCTGACCTGCAGAGACTACGTCACATGTTGATGGGATGACATCAACCAAAGGATGTTTGCCTTTTGCTTCATTGTACTTTTTCTTAAAAGAGTTATTAAATGCTTCCTATCCTTTCTCTAAACATAGTCCCATGACAATACTCTGAAGAATCTTGAAGACAAACAGTCTTTACTACTAAAAATTGTTATTGTTTCTCCTTCATTCCATGTTATTACATTCAGCTGCCAGCTGTCAGCTGTGAAAACCAAACACAAGACTCAACTTATACTGTTTTCCATGCTGTTTTCTTTCTCTAGGTTCAGCAGAAAATTAGAAAAATCCCTTTTACTGAAAGGCCCACTATTTAAACTCTAGGTCAAAGGTAAATTAAAACAAAAATAAAAACACGAAAACATGCCCTTCCCACCCTTAAAGGACCTAATCCTTCAAAGGTCACCTTTTTAAAATAGACTTCTGGGTTCATTTAAATGATTTCCACTATCTCCATGAGTTGGGTTTTATTTTACTTTATTTTAGTGGTGTCCTTTATCAAAAAGAAAGATGAGACTCCAATGTAGTTCAACTACTCCTTGTGAAGAATCAAAAGATTAAATAAAATTATATTGAATTTAACAGGTATTGAATGAGAATTTACCATGTAGTAAGTTATTCTAAGGATGGTAAGTGGTAGAAAAGTAATATAATAATAATTAGTGAATTTTTCTTCTTGTGGATCGTAAGATATTTTCATATCTCCTGTCTCTTGGGAAAAGCTAATCTATGTCCAAGGAGCCTTCAGACCTAAGAGACAGATTGTCTATAACTTCATTTGAGGAGATTCATTAACTTTAAAACAGATATTCTGTCTAGACAGTTGCTGACATTTTACATTTAAGTTTTACCTTCTCAATATTCCTGTAACATGAGCAGGAAAAAGGGTCATTTTTATCTGGTCTATATCTCTAGATGCCTACAGATGACTGGTGATTTACTCCAGATAATAGAAGTGAGCACTGATAGAGCATCAAACTCTAAGAAGGCACTATTAGCTATTAGCATATATTCATACATTAATCTTCAAACAATATTTTGAAATAAATTCTATTATTATTTTACAATGAAGAAATTGAGACACAGAGAGATATAGTTGCAAGTGTTGCAGTGTCACTTCTCAAACAAAGACATCCAGACGGCCAACAGACACATGCAAAGGTGTTCAACATCACTCATCACCAGGGAAATGCAAACCAAATCACAATGAGATATCACTTCACCCCTGTCAGAATGGCTAAAATAAAAAAAAAAAAAACTCAAGAAACAACAAGCAAGATACAACAAGCATTAGTGAGGATGTGGAGAAAAAGAACGCTTGTGTGTTGGTGGGAATGCACACTGGCGCAGCCACCATGGAAAAGAGTATGGACATTCCTCAGAACCTTTAAAAATGGAAATACCCTGCAATCCAGTAATCACATTACCGGATATTTACCCCCCAAATACAAAAACATTAATTCAAAGTGTTACATGCACCCCTATTTACTACAGCATTATTTACTATAGCCAAGATATTGAGGCAGCCCAAGTGTCCATCAATTATAAATGGATGGAGAGGTGATACACGCCCGCACGTGTATGCACGTGCACACACATACACACACTACGCACCACACATTGGAATATTACTCAGCCATAAAAAAAGAATGAAATCTTGCCATTTGCAATGACACAGATGGAACTAAAGAGAATAATGCTGAGTGAAACACGTCAGAGAAAGACAAATACCATATGATCTAGCTCATATGTGGAATTTCATGAGCAAACAAGCAAAGGAAAAAACAAAAGGAGAAACAAACCGAGAAACACACTTAACTACAGAGAACAAACTGATGGTTACCAGAGGGGAAGTGGGTAAGGGGAATGGGTGAAATGAATGATGGAAATTAAGGAGGTTACTTGTGATGAGCACTGGGGGATGTATGGAATTGTTGAATCATTATATTGTACACCTGAAACTAATATCATGCTGTGTGTTAATTATGCTGGAATTAAAATAAAAAACTAAGAAAAAAAGTGCTTGAGTGTTAACCTTGAGAGTCCAAACCTGAGCCCTTTGATTTGTGAGTGATGAGGATGGTTAGTGAGAGGGAGGAAGAGAGTTCACAGTTGTCTTTTGTTGGAGATGCACTGGTATTGGCAGCCTGGCTATTCCTTCCACTTATATGAAGAGCTGGTGGTTCATGTGTCCAGTAGAATTCCGCAGTCCTAAAAAGGTATTGTCTTACTAGCAGCAGATAGCTGCCTGCCTTCCTTCTAATTTGAAAATCCATATCTCTGTCCGACCATCCTACCAGATGGATAACAGAAAATGTATAGAAAATCTGTCAGGTAGAGACTTTAAAAGACCACATTTTTCACATTTATTTATTTATTTAAAAAGAAAAGAACAACATCCAAAAAAAAAAAAAAGAGGAAGAAGAAGAAGAAGAAGAAAAGAAAAGAGAAGAGAAGAGAAGAGAAAAGAAAAGAAAGTAAAGAAAAGGAAGAAAAGAAAAAAGAAAAACCAGTCAGCTAGAAATACATTTCCACCCCCCAGTGGCTTATAGGTTTTTGTGTGGAGTTTATAGTCATTCTAGATGAGGAAAAAAAAAAAAAAAGAAAGAAAAAAGGAAAGAAAGAAAGCACAAAGAAATTATTTTTCTTCAGTTTGTTTTCAACCTTTCAGGATTTTGTCCTTTGAAGCTATAAATCGGTTCTATTCTTGGCAATTTAAACAATGTCAATTGAAGTTCTGGAAAGTATTGAAGAAAATTGCCAAGTGTAAGTATAGAGATAGGTTTTGAGTCCCAGGAAAGTGTTATCATAGCCCACATCTAGGTTCACTTCTGCATCTGCTTTATGGAATTTTGTGGCAGGTTTTCCAATGTCCTGTTCAACATAACTATCATAATAGATTTTTCCTGGTACAATTTCTTTCAGATAGAGGATCTTAACACATACTTCTCACAGATAAAATATTTCCAATTGCTGCAGTTAGTGGAAGAAAGGAACTTGTCCTTGAGATATCCACAGTGCTGGTCAATTGATTGGAGAGTCTGTACTGGCGATCTGGAGAAGCAAGTCAGTGAATCTGACATTAGGTAGGGGGCTTACAGTGTTGTTCTTGTGGGTAATGATGAGAGGTGGGTAGCTTTTTGTTTCGTTTGTTTTAATATGGTACCCTCCTGTGGCACCCTCCTTCTTCAGTAATAGAGATGTTTTTGCTCAATAAAAATGTTAACATAAAAAACCCCTCATATTAAAGGAAATAGATCCACAAAAATAGGCTCTAACTTAGGATCTCTTTACTGACTTAATTCTCAAAATACGAAAGCACCTAATTCTGTTCACTAATCTCCCTAGCTCTATCTAAGTCTCTTAATAGGGAAAAATAAATAAATAAAAGTAAAAAGCTTAATAAGGAAATGTCTTAATACTTACGACAATTTCTTTCCCTGAGCACTCACTAGCCATTAAATAATACACAGGAAACATCTGTGATAATTATACTGTTCATAAGTATAATGATTCTCAGGTTTTGATGGGAATGTGCTAGAGTTTTATGGCAGCATGGCCAAGGAGTAGAAAGACTTGGAAGCCTCAGGTTTGATAGCAATCAAAAGCCTGTGTAATTATCATGCTGACTATGTCTTTTGGAGAAAATCTGAGGTATAAAATAAAATAAAATTTGGAATTCCCTCATGTTTCTTCTTTTTCTTGTACTATTTCTCTCAGACACTTACAGGGAAGGTGAAGGAGGGGAGCCATCTTTCCAAAGCCACGGTCTGCTGAGTCCATCATGAGATAGCTCCACCCAGTAATCATAGCCTTTCTTGACATTACTCAGGCTGTCAGTGATAAAGTCCTAGAAGAAACAGACCTAACAGTGAACTGAGGGGAAAACAACAGCAAACTATCATGAAATATAAAGTGTGGCATTTTGCCTAGACAGACAGAAATGGGAACTTGAGAGGTGGAGACCAAGACAGAGGGTTTTAAAAGAAGTGATACCTTTTATAGACTTTTTTTTAATTGCCATCTAATAAGTGTGGTATTAAGGACTATACAGAAAATAGGCGTCTGGTATTAAAATAATCTTAACAGATTCAGAGTTTGGCAGATAATATATGTCAAAACAAGGTGTTATACTGAAACTCATTATCAGGAAAAGTAAAAACATCCTTGACATCATAGACCACATAGATCATTTTTTTTCCCAGTATACTTCAATATGAGAAATAGTTTAGGATATTCCAGAGGTAAATTAACTATAGGCGTATTTTGTCAGAAAAAAACATCATTGCTCCTCTAAAAACAAAACAAAACAAAACAAAACATTATTGCCTTTTGTCACCAAATTTGCACAGAAAAAATAGTATAAACCTATAATTATTGTAAGTCCAAGTTGCCTCAGTTTACTGCATATCCTTAACATACCCTTAAAGACTTTTATTTATTTATTTGACAGACAGAGATCACAAGAAGGCAGAGAGGCAGGCAGAGAGAGGGAAGCAGGCTCCCTGCTGAGCAGAGAGCCCGATGCCGGGCTTGATCCCAGGACCCTGAGATCATGACCTGAGCCAAAGGCAGAGGCTTAACCCACTGAGCCTCCCAGGCACCCCCTTAATGTGCCCTTAAATTGTTCTGTAATTATTTTTTTGAAAAATGAACTTTAATTATTGAGTATAGCAAGCATACATTTTTAATAGGGCCAGAAATGTGTAACTGTATATTCTATTTCTCACACATTTAGGGGTAAAATGATTTCAGGAAAACTCTTTTTGCTTGTTAAGATGTTAGTAAAGTAGACGTAATGCCAATTAAACATTTCGTTTACCAAATGCTTATTCTTATAGACCTCACCATTTCGTGACATCACTTCCCTTTCTATACTTCTGCTTTTCTTTTAATAACAAAATTTAATGGTTGTTACCCTTCCCTACAGCGCTGAAAATAACAAATTTGAAACATATACAAAATTATAATATATGTATATCTTAGAGTGGATTAACAAGCAACAAAATGGTTTTCTCCTTACCCCCTCTCCTTTTTCATTAAAAAGGGACATACAACTAATATATTTCCCTTAATCTGGATAATTTCCTGTATGTTTGTTTGTCCAATTAAAGGAAAACAAACCTCGGTAATTCCTACTTTGTCTCTTTTAAACCCTTATAATATATATTAAATATAGTTTTGTTACAGAATATTAAGAAATCATGTCTAATTAGAATCAGCCCTTTCTTTTAATGTGTATCAGGGTATTTTCAGAATGATATGAAACCATAAAAGGGTGCTTACCATTTCTTCTTTGCTGTCTATTTGTAGAAGATTAGAACCCTCCTTCAAACAGTCCTCTTTACTGGTGTGCCAAAATTTCCAGTTTTCAAAGACACGGTAACAACTTCCTCCATTCTGAATCCAGTTGTCTGGACAAGGGTTGCAGTTATGGGCTTTGAATAGAAACATTTTACTTTATTAAAGTTATTATAAAAATATTAATAGTGCATCTCCTCAAAGGAAACCTTTGTCTCACCCCCAGTGAAGCTGAACATTGTAACCAAATGGGTCAGATAAATTGGTCCTTACCATGGAAATATTTATATATTTCCAACTGCAATAGGTCTGTAAGAATTAGTTTAAGATAAAATTAATTTCAGAATATCTTATCCCAAATGGCTGCTCTTCTATACAATTGAGCTGATTATTCTATTTTTATAAATCTTTCCCCTCTTTAAGCTTATCTTATGTATAGTCTTCATTATTTGCTTATTGTTTCATGTCTGTTACTCTTACTGGCCCAATTTAGTTGGAATATATACTGGACCACTAGGCAAGCTGATAATAAGTTTCAAGTTGATGTGTAAATTCTGAGAGTTAAACATGAAAATGTTTCCTATAGAAAGGACAGGACGGGGCGCCTGGGTGGCTCAGTGGGTTAAGCTGCTGCCTTCGGCTCAGGTCATGATCTCAGGGTCCTGGGATCGAGCCCCGCATCGGGCTCTCTGCTCAGCAGGGAGCCTGCTTCCCCCTCTCTCTCTGCCTGCCTCTCTGACTACTTGTGATCTCTCTCTGTCAAATAAATAAATACAAATCTTAAAAAAAAAAAAAAAAAAAGAAAGGACAGGACAAACAGTGTACTTTCAGGACTGATTTGAAAATATGTGGGTGAGGAAAATTAAAGAAAATTATAAGTGACCAATAAACTCTTTCAGGACTTGGATGTAACTTAGAAGTAAGCCATATTGTTTAATCAGTTTTATGAAAGCTGTCTTAAGAAAGAAGGTATTCACAAAAGAATTGTGCTCTAGACTATAAAAGGGGGAATAAAAAGCAAGAACTTGACCAAGTGTTTCTTGCACAGAGGGAAAGACACTGAAATTTCCAGAACTCTAGTTTCGACAGAAAGGCCTTCTACTTAAGGTCACAAATAGTTTTTTTATCAGTGTCCTGGGCCCAACAGTTGAGTTATTTAAAGCTTCTCAATATCTTTTGTTTGTAATCTATGCTAATCAATGTCTTGACTAGTGTTACAGCAAGACTGGTGTTGACAAAAGCAGCTGAAATTTTGGAGGACATATTAGATTTGTA
This sequence comes from Mustela lutreola, assembly GCF_030435805.1. NCBI lineage: Eukaryota > Metazoa > Chordata > Mammalia > Carnivora > Mustelidae > Mustela > Mustela lutreola. Next base: position 97,609,118 of record NC_081297.1, read on the forward strand.
GTTCCCCAAAATGGTTATTACCATTGTCTTAAGGTTAATGGCTCAGAGGGAGGGGTAATTCATGCTTGCCAAAGCCTGTTATATTTAAAAACACTGTTAGGCACCCAGTGATTCTGTAAACATTTATTTGACTAAATTTCAGCCAGGAGGTGGGGTTTTGAGCTCTCTTATTGGTGATAATTTAAATGATATCCACTATAGGGATAATTAATGTCAATTAAGTAACCACAGAATACATGACAAACTATACCACACATAGAAATAAGACTGTTTTAGGTTTAAGATTCTAGTAAGAGGTGTAAAAGATAAAAACTGAAGTAACTTTATAGAATTTTTAAAAACAGTTGAACCCTGCATTGTTATAATGTTACGGTAAATACTCTGATTTTTAAAAAATGATTTTTCTTCTCAAAGAGATATCTAAATTTGAATCTAAAGTAGTGTTTAAACTAAGCATATTGAAGAATTTAGAACTATAAATAAAAATATACTTAAAACTTTGAGTGATTGGATAAAACATAAAATGCTGCTTTTAAAAAAAAAAATCCAGGGATGCCTGGGTGGCTCAGTCTTTAAGCATCTGCCTTTGGCTCTGGTCATAATCCCCAGAGTCCTAGAATCAAGCCACCTGCTTGTGTTCCCTCTCGCATTCCCTCTCTCGCTGTCTTTATTAACTAAATAAATAAAATCTTTAAAAAAAAATCAATCTGCTAATCCTAACATTTCCCTTTGAAATTTGTATGATTCTAAATCTGCATTTCTTGAGACCTCAGTATTTTTCACATACTAATGAAATATATAAATATATATTTTAAAAAATTGAACTGGAGTGTGGATCAAAATTACGTCCCTCCTAATTTTAAAATCCTGTCTGCATTTTTACAGACAATGAAATGTGTGTCACTGTTTCTTTTGAGGAATTGGTGCCTGCATTTGTATCTGCACAGAGAAAGCTGATTTTATATCAATACCTGAACTGAAAGACTTTTGCCTCAAGGTTTGGCAACATTTCATCTGAAGGTTATGGTTTCTCTTCCATTGTGTGAAGTTCGACAGTTCTCTATCCTGATGGATGAGTTTTTCTTGCTGCTTCATTGCAATAGTGGACACCTGGAACACTTCAAATGATAAATGACAATAATTCTCAATTAAAAATACTGACAAATTAGAACAAAGTAATTCTTCTATATAGACTAAGGACAACTACAAATTATTATTTTTGTGACTTCAATTTGCATTAAGGTTTTGTTTAAAATTTACAATGTTCAAGCATCAAAACTTTGGGATGTCTGGGTGGTTCCATCAGTTAAGCCTCTACCTTCAGCTCACGTTTTGATCCTGGGGACCTGGGATCTAACCCTTGCCAGGGGGCCTGCTTCTCCTTTTCCCTCTGTCCCTCTTCCTTGCTTGTGCTCTCTCTCAAATAAAGAAGTAAAATCTTAAATTTTTTTAATTAAAAAAAAAGAATAAAAAACTTCAAAGGATACAGAGCAAAAAACCCCCTTGCCTTCCAGATGCACCCCACTCCTCTCCCCCAGCACAGTCAATTTACCCATTTCTTTTTAATTCTTCCACACATATTCTGAATTTTTCAAGTGAATGAATATAAAATGCTCCCTCTTTATAGAAACAGTAATGATCTATGTATACAGTTTTTCACATTTTCATATTTTATATTTTACCACTTAAAATAGATTTTAGACATAATTCCATCTCACTGTATAAAGAGCTTCTCTCGATCTTTCATTCTAACTTTAGCAGATTCAATTGACTTATGTTAGTCATTCCCTACTGACTTTTTTTTTTTTTTTAAGATTTTATTTATTTGACAGAGATCACAACTAGGCAGAGAGGTAGGTGGAGGGGAGGGGGGAAGCAGGCTCCCCACTGAGCAGATAGCCCGACGTGTGTCTCTATCCCAGGACCCTGAGACCATGACCCAAGCCAAAGGCAGAGGCATAACCCACTGAGCCGCCCAGGTGCCCCCCTACTGACTTTTAGATTACTTATAATCCTTAGGTGTTCCAAAAATAAATACTATAATAAAGAACCTTAGTCACACATAATTTCAGACATATGTAAGTATATTTTTAAGAAAAGTTGCTAGGTCAAAGTTTATTTACATTTAAATTGTATTAGATATTTCCAAATTACCCTCCACATAAGTTGTTGCAAATGTTATTTCAATATTATTTGAATTTGCATTTCCCTTTTTATGCTTGGTGTTGAAACTTTTTCTCATACATAGAAATGTTAGTTGCATTTCCTTTTCTATAAACTGTATAATTATATGTAATTACATAATTTTTTCATTGAGTTTTTAGTCTTTTTGTTATTGTCTTATACAATAAAGATACTGTGCTGTGAGAATTCGTTGGAGCAGGACTGGGATCAGCCTGCATAGTGTTTCTAAGTTCCTGCCTGTTAGTTTTCTAAAGTTCCTGCCTGGCATTGACCTCTGGACAAGGTGTGAGGTATACTGATGAATAGCGTAGCTTTATAATCATTAGTCTGAGGACTTTTTGGTCAGATGATACTAGCTTGTCAGCATTGTTTGCTGATGCCGCGTGACTGATGATTTGCCCCTGGTTACAATGAGGTCCTGAGCAGGCTCTGCTATCTAAGCTAGATACCTGGAAGAAATATGCTTGTGTGGGGACACCTGGGTGGGTCAATAGGTTCAGCATCTGCCTTGGGCTCAGGTCACAATCCCAGCATCCTGGAATCAAGTCCCACATTAGGCTCCTTGCTCAGCAGGGGGCCTGACTCTCCCTCTGCCTGCCTGCCATTCCCCTCTGCTTATGCTCTCTCTCTCTCTATCTCTCTGATAAATAAACACGTAAATAAAATCTTAAAAAAAAAGAAGAAGAAGAAGAAAGAAAGAAAGAAATATGCTGATGTGGTCAGCATAATATAAAAACTACCAAGCAAGACTCCATGTTGGGCTCTCTGCTACCAGAGTGTTTAGTGCACATACACATCAGTGGTTCCTGACTCGAGAGAAATTGTGTCCTGAGAAAATAGTTACAGAGGGAGGACAAAGTACTTCTCTGTACCTGGACTCTCCAGACTATACCCTTACTTTAATGTGGTTCTTAAACTGCATCTTTTTCTTGTAATAAACTATAAATTTGTAAGCATTGTCATTTCAGGTTCTGGGAATCTTCTTTAGCAACCAATCTTTAGTTTAACTGATGTGTTAGTGCACTTACATTTAATGGGTAAGAATAGCTAATGCATGATATAAGCCATGAGTTTCCCAGTGTGTCTTTTGACTTTGTTTGTGGTAGTTTACCCCACATACATCAGATGATTTTTGGGTCATTTTGAGCAAAAATCTTACACCTGAGATTATACTTTTTACAAATATATTTCACTTTCATATTTTGATGTAGCTGGAATTTATTTTGTTGGAATTTATGAGGTATGACTTCCAAGTTTTTCCCCCAGATGGCGACATTGTGGTCTCAAATCATATACTGAATAACCCCTTTCTCATTCTCTTTTAATTGCCATCTTTAGCTTACTCTAATTTTCAATAAACTAGTTTGATATATTTCTATTATTTTCATGATATTCAATCCACCTGCTTATCTATTCCTAGGTCAATACCACATAGTCTTCATTATTTCAATATTTGGTAAGGCCAGGCCTCCCATTTTCATATTATTTTAGAGTTCTTTCCTTATAAGTCTAACAAGGTTTTTAAGTCAGTTCTTTTTAAAAATATTTTTAAAAAATTAATTTATTTGACAGAGAGAGAGTACAGGTAGGGAAAGAGGGAGAAGCAGGCTCCCCACTGAGCAGGGAGCCCGATGCAGGGCTCCATCCCAGGACCCCAGGGTCATTACCTGAGTGGAAGGCAGATATTTAACCAACTGAATCATCCAAATGCCCCAAGTCAGTTCTTTTTATTTATTTATTTTTAAAGATTTTATTTATTTATTTGACAGACAGAGATCACAAGTAGGCAGACAGGCAGGCAGAGAGAAAGGAAGGGAAGCAGGCTCCCCGCCGGGCAGAGAGCCCAATGTGGGGCTCAATGCGGGGCTCGATCCCAGGACCCTGGGATCATGATTTGAGCCAAAGGCAGAGGCCTTAACCCACTGAGTCATCCAGAACTGACCCCCAAGTCAGTTCTTCTTAAAAATTATTTTATACAGTATTTATTCCTAGTCTATTAAATATTTTTCTTAATATGGATATTGATTTTCTTTGAGCCTATAACTTAATGTTTTCAATCAATTTTGGAAAATATTCATCCAGTCAATCTTTTTTTTTATATAAATATCTTGCTTTTTTTTTCTTTTTAATTTAATTATTTTTATTAACATATAATGTATTATATGCCCCAGATGTACAGGTCTGTGAATCATCAGGCCTACATACTTCATAGCACTTACCATAGCACATAACTTCCCCAATGTCCATAACCCAACTCATCCAGTAAGCTTTAAAATAATACTACTTTTTTCTAATTCTATCTTCTACTCTGAGGTCTACTATTACACTTATACTAATCTTTTCAATATGCTCTAGGACTCTCTCTCTTTTCTATATTTTGCTCAGGAGCTATGGACAATAGATGGTCATGTCTTATCCACTTGTGGATGATTCAAGTAATTCCAGCTCCTAGTGGCTTGGGTTATGCTCCTTCTTAGCAAAAGGCTGGATGTAACCAGAGTGGGAAGTAAGAGTTCGATATTATTTATTTTATTCTATTTATAATCTGGCATGTTTGGAGATTTCCTTTTAGGAATTTGAAGTATTATTCTAAAATTTTGAATTTTGATGAACTTTTTCTAGATCAACTATATTCTTGAGGTTGTTGTTGTTTTGTTTATTACTATCTGAAAAGGTTGTACTACATAAAACTGTAATAAAACTGGAGAAAGGGAAATGATACTTCTCTTTAGTTTCCCCTTATATGGGAAGCAATGTACCTTTACTGGTTTTGGGCTTGTAATAAATTTGTAAAAAGTGAGGAATATAGATTAAACAATATATTTACTTAGGGAAATGTAAGACAAATGTTTTTAAAGCCCCCAAATAAAAGCACTTATTATATGATGTTATATGATACATCTAATTGTTGGATTAAGAAAATGAAAAAGAGGGGCTCCTGGGTGGCTCAGTGGGTTAAAGCCTCTGCCTTCGGCTCAGGTCATGATCTCAGGGTCCTGGGTACAGCCACACATCAGGCTCTCTGCTCAGCAAGGGGCCTGCTTCCCCCTCTCTCTCTGCCAGCCTCTCTGCCTCCTTTGATCTCTCTGTCAAATAAATAAATAAATCTTTAAAAAAAAAGAAGGAAAACAAAAAAGACTAGTAAAAACAATTGGAAAAATCTGATTTTATAGAAATTATTTTTCACTATAGATTTTTTTAAATAGAAGTTAATTAGTATAGGTCATATGGTAGGAAAAAAAAAACAAAATAGTAGAAAGAAAGCAAGAAATTACTTCTTACATTTAAAACTACCATTCAAATAACAGTTGTTAACTTTAGTTTATATCTATTGAAACTTTTTTTCCATATTTGTATGGAAAAAATCTATTTTACATACAATTTTTATAAAACTATATTTTTCCATAATTGACTTTTTAATCTGCTTATTTCATGGTAAAATATTGCATAACCATATCTCCATGTTAGTAACAATAGTTCTAGAAGACTTCTTTAAATTACTGCAGTGTATTCTTTTATATCAATGTAGCATCATTGATTTTTATCAGTTATTTTATTGTCAGATATCTATGGATGCACTTTTAATAGTATATAAGACTAATTATGTGGGGCGCCTGGGTTAAAGCCAGTGGCTCAGTGGGTTAAAGCCTCTGCCTTCAGCTCAGGTCATGATCTCTGGGTCCTGGGATCAAGCCCCACATTGGGCTCTCTACTCAGCAGGGAGCCTGCTTCCTCCTCTCTCTCTGCCTGCCTCTCTGCCTACTTGTGATCTCTGTCTGTCAAATAAATAAATGAAATCTTTAAAAAAAAAGACTAATTTTGTAAATTAACCCATTCATTACTTTGATATCATGGTATTTTAAATAGGATATAGATTTCATTCTTTACTCTGTCAGAAACATGTCCTTTTTTTACTATGTATAATAGATTATATACATCATAGGTGGTGTTATATATATAATTTAAATATTAGTATTTACCTTTCCCTTACATTGAAAATTTTTGCAGAGAAAACATTTAACATTTTTCGTTGAAATGGAATGATGATTAAGATGATACAATTATTAAAAATTAAACATGATATTTATAACTTAAAATCTGCTGTCTGTAATATAATCTATAACTAGTAAGGATAAGCAGTTAGTTAGGAAATTTGAAGTGAACCAGCTGCTTCTTGTTTAACACAACTCTTGTTTCTGTAACTAGCTTTACATAATAAAAGCCCTAAGAATGTTTTTGAGAATGTGTGAGATGACTCTGGCAAAAGACTGGCTTGGTAGCAATAGTATAGTCACTATACTTGAACAAAAGCCAATGGTAAAAATATTTTACATTTATGTAATAATATTTAAATGTTTTAGAAGTATTTATAACTATTAACACAAAACGAAAGAAACCCAAAACTTTTACTGGTAGACAATTTCCAGAAATTACTAAAAATTTTAAATACTTTACTTTCTGGCTAGCTTTCCTTTATCCTTATCAAAATATTTTCTTCACCCAATTTTTGCTTTGGGAGTTAAAAAATTGTTTAATATGTACTACGTCCATGGAATGGCAACTTCAAAAAAAAAAAAAAACCAACAACAACAAAAAGTAAGCACTGACATTGTCACCATCTATCCCCTTCTCCTGACACCTTTTTTTAGTGGCTTCTTTTTTGTAATGTATAATTGTGTATAAAGTATTTGAAATACATGTATATAGATTATTTTAAAGATATGCTTTTGTACTTACACTTGATCCCCAAGAAAACAGAGGTTGTTACCGAGCCCACGCAGAGAACACATGAAATCACCACCACCAGACACCATGCTCCTGAACAAGGCATAGGGAAAATGACACTGAGTTAAAGAAGATGAAAGAGATGGGTCAGTGTGAAACTAGGCTCAGTGAAAGAATGAGCATTCTTACTAGAGAATCCTTGACGCCATGGGAACTATGGTAACTGGAGAAAATAATTCCAACTTTTTGAAATGCAAGTTATAACTTGGACTATATATATATTTTTAAAGATTCTATTTATTTATTTGAGAGAGTGCAAGTGCACAAGCAGGGGGAGGGAAAGACACAGAGGGGGAATCTGACTCTCTGCTGAGCAGAGCGCCCTACTGACTTTGGGGCTTGATCATGACCTGAAGTGAAGGAGATGCTTAACTGACTGAATCACCCAAGGACCCCAGAACAGCCTGGATGTTGAAAGATGTCAAATCCAATAGGCTAAGTGATTTACTCCTCTCATCCTTTCATGAGGTCTTAACCTTACCAACTAGTTACATGTTCCAATGATCTTTTAGAGACTATAGCAAACCAGAATGCAGGCTTTCGTTTTTGAAAGCAGAAACACTGTGGTGCATCTCCTCATCTCTTCTCTGTACCTCTTGAACACGATTGATTCAGAGCTATTTCTTTTAAACATACAATTTTGAATGAGGAATACCACCCCCTCCAACCAGGTAATTTTGCATCTCTTCAGGAAAGAAAGATAAATAATGTGTGACTTGTTATATTGTTAACACTAATCAGAGAAAAAATAAAAGTGATCTTTGGATTATGTGGTAGGCTGAACCATGCTCCTGTCCTAGATGCCCACGTCCTACTCCCTGGAACCTGTAAATATTACCTCATATGACAAAAAAGAGACTTTAAACTGTAATTAAGTTAAGAATCTTGAGATGGTGACATTATCCTATTTTATCTGAGCCTTTATGAGTGAGAGGTCAGTGATCAGGGTGCTATCTGATGAAGGAAGCAGAAAGAAACTTGAAGGCATAATGTTGCTGGCTTTGAAGATGGAGAAAGGGGCCATGAGCCAAGTGAAGGAAGAAATGCAGCTCTAGAACCTGAAAAACACGAACAAATGGATTCTCCCCTGGCTAGATCCTCTTGAAGAAAGGCAGCCCTGACAACACCTTGCCCAGTGAGACCTATTTTTTGGACTTCTGATCTCTAGAACTGTAAGATAATAAATTATATTGTATTAATCCCCTTGGTCTGTGATAATTTGTTATCATAATAACAAGAAGCTAATAGAAAGCTTAAAAAAGAACAGCAGAACTGATCACCATAGCACACAGCTCCAGGTTGCTAAGTTTTGTCAGTTTTTCAACCTGTGCTTTCTCTTTATTTCCTAGTTTTTATTAGATAATTTTCAAGGCGTTTTATGCAGGACCTAAAATAATAAAAAAATAAAAATATATAGGATTTCTTCCCTTTGTCTTCCAAATCCCGGAATTCTTTGTCTTTCCAGCAGGAAAGAGGGGAAAAGGTACTATGTTACTTGTCAAATCCATTGTTCCTTCCCTTTTGCACCTTTACTTACACTTCCACATCACCTCACTTTTTAATGCTATTATATAATGCACGTTATCAGAAGCACATGTGGCTTATCTTAGAAAAATCACCTTGGGCTCATCCCAGAACAGGAAACAAAGCAGAAACTTCAAAGTCTTGGACTAAATAATCAGATGGTTACCTGAATATTTGATGGAAGACAGATGTTTCTGGTAAGGGCTTGGTGTTGGGGGATCCCACTGAAGAGAGGCATATGCGTCTTCCTCCTGCATGTCTGAAATGCTGTGATAGGAAAGGCAGGCCACACGAGAAGCTAAGACAAACAACTCCTCTTGTGGTAGAAGCAGGCTCGTGAAAGAACTGAAATTGACTACTTCTCACATCAGTGGGAAACTATGTTTGGGTTTAAGGGATACAAGAGGTGCATCTTCATCTAGAAAGTAGAAGTTTATGAAGTTTAGGCCAAAGTACAACTTGTTAAAGAAGGAAATGAGAAAAGAAACTGAACTTGAAATGGCCTCTGGTAGAATAGACTATTGCTCTGGGTTCTACATCCACGAACTTAATGCCCGTGTTTGGATGTAAAAGGCTGGGCCTGATAAATGTAATTTTTCCCTGGCTAGCAAACATTTGATGACAACTGTACTCTAAATGAGAAGCATGAATTATTTAGTGGATAGATGGCCACTTCTGCCGCATCCTATAACTACAGCATTAAGAAACTTGATATTTTAATTATCATTCACGTATTGGCCATTTGTCTTGATGGCCAAAGGTCATAGTTTGCAAATATCAACAATCTGCAAAATTGCAATGTTCTCTCATGTTTCAGTATCTTGCTAGATCAATCATTGATGTCTATAACAAAGGAAAACAAATGACACACTCAAGGAGTAATCTCAGAGCCTTGAATCAAGACACTGTCTGTAAAGTTTAGAGAAAGACTAATGCGAACAGAAAGAGGAGGTGAAGTATGCATTATTCATAAGGATGTTATTACCCCTAGGCCCAAGGAGTTAAGGGGAGGGTATCTGATAGGGGCCATGACCTCAGATACAGAACATGCAGTCTTTGGCAAACATGGCAGGGTAAGGAGAGAGCCAAGGGAATTAGTGCCCTGACCACTCTCTCCTTTCACCCTTTGATTATTGCAAGTACTTCTCAATAGGTAAATTAACTGGAAACCAGAGGAAAGTTGCTCCAGATAGTGCTTTTCATTTGAGTTCTGCCTCCCAAGGCACAGAGTGGGGCTGAGAGGCTCTCAAGATGTACATGGAGAATATGCAGTGAAGTCTCCAAATACTTCAAATGGCCTGAGATGTTGACCTGAAAAACAATGTGATGTAACTTTCTGTGGCCTTCTTTATATAATTATTTCTACCTTGAGGACAAAAGGAGGAAGGAACATATCAAATATGCATTAAGACTAATGTCGGGAGCACAGGAACAGAAGTTTAATGAGTTGTCAATAATTTCCAGGGGCTCTCAAATTTTATCAGCGCTAAATAGCAAGCTCAGAAAGATCTAGTTTTCTCTACTTTAGTATATTCTCTGATAATTTTCTTTGGGGGAAACATTGGGCTCTCCCAATAAAGGACTAATGTTACTTTTATTGCTTTTGATGTTTTAGATCATACCACCTGTTATTTATAATTCATTACATTCCAAGTGCTGTTTCAAAAGGCTTTTACATGAATTACTTTGATTCTCAAATCAGCTCTGTGAAGTAAGTACTATTATGAATACATTGTAACTTAACTGTACATTGAAGAACAGAGAAGTCACTTGGGTAGTAAGTGGAAGAATTAGTATTTGAAAGTAGGTGGTCTGATCACAGAGCCTGTGCTATTAAAATCTGTGCTATTCCGATTTCATGTGTAAGATGACTTTGATATGAGTACCAGAAAAAAGAATCTTTGTAGGCATAGTTGGTTGGTTGGTTAACATTTTTTAATTGGATTTTTGCCACAAGCTAAGACATTATTCTTTGAAATTTACTTGTGCCATATAGTAATGCATAAATATATGTTTTTCCATTTGTAGGTAATAAAACATGAAAGTCCAGGGACATGGTTGGTCGTTTTTTGGATGAGTTTCTGAGTTATTAATTCCTATTCCATTTCTCTAAATCAGCAAGTAAAAAACAGTAAAATAATGACACTATCCCCGAAAACACAAGATCTCAAGACATTTGAAGTAGAAGCAGAATCTGAGGTACCTGTGTTATTTTTCCTCAGTCCCCCAAAATATGCTTGTTTACTGATAGTATAAAATAAGATAAATAAGATAAAGATTCAAGTGTCTTTGAGTATTAGTACTCAAACAAATAAAATAATGCATATTTATTGAGTGTTTATTACATGCTTGATACTCTGCTCAGTGCTTTATATACTATATTAAATGATCCTTGCTATTACCTATGAGTAAAATAGTAATGTTAAGCCCATTTCATAAATGAGGAAACAGAGTAACTTAGCAAAAGCCACATAGGGAGTAAGTGTTAATGTAATTTTTTCAAAATGTATTTAAAAACTACGTGTATGAGAATCAAGTAGGAGAGCTTATTAAAAGCACAGTTCTCAATGTCTCCTTAGCCTTTCAACTGAGAACCTTAAGTGTTTGTGTTTGAACATCCACATGTTTTGTTTTTTTTTTAAATATTTTATTTATTTATTTCACAGACAGAGATCACAAGTCAGACAGAGAGGCAGGCAGAAAGACAGAGGGGGAAGCAGGTTCCCTCCTGAGCAGAGAGCCCAAAGCCGGGCTTGATCCCAGGACTCTGGGATCGTGACCTGAGCCGAAGGCAGAGGCTTTAACCCACTGAGCCACCCAGGCGCCCAAACATCCACGTTTTAACAAACATCTCAGTTGAGATGTTTGAGACTCATATTCATGAATTTTATTACTACTGATGTAAGAAGAAAGAGCCTCAGGGAAGCTATGGGAAAGAATGGCAATGTTTGCCTGTTATCCTGTGAAAGTGTGCCTCCCCATATATCTATAAATACTTTATGAGTTACTCAGCAAAAACCAAGCATAGAACTGTCAGGAAAAGATAAAGCATTTGTACTTGCTGTTTTGTCTCCTTGCCTAAAGGCCTTGTTAAGAAGTCAAACACTACCATTTTCCTTGCACAGAATGAAACTTTAATTTCTTTGCTGTTGAATCTGACCAAAGGTGGACCTGGAATCCAAATTGTAATTGTGTAGTGTTTTACAGATTGTATGCTTCTCGCATAATGAGAAACAACTATTTTTCTGTTTCCAGTGAGCCAGGAATCGCGCTTGGTGCTTCACATACAACGACAAATGGGAAAGTCACAGTGTTGGCCTTTATGGAATTTCTGACATAGCTAGTGTTTTATTAGGTTGTACAACTGTGAAGTCATGGGTGTTATTCTATTTGAAATATGAGAAAATGCATAGTAAAGAGGCTACATGACTAGTTGGCCCATGGTTGTACTTTAAGTAATCACACCATCTAGATTGTTCCACTGATTCCAAGTTTAGTATTCTTTCCACTGCTTTATGATGTCTTTCAGACTTAGATATTTTGCACAACTTAAATCAGTTAAGTCCTAGCCTTTCCTATTTCCATTTAAAGTGTATATGTTTATGTCTAAAGATGTGGTGAATCATACCATGTTGAGATAATTAGGAATGGAAATCAAGAAGAAAGTCCATGGAAACAGAAGAATTGAGAACGAATGATCAACTCACAGACAGGATTCTGGATATATAAAGAAGGGATGAAATCATCCCTTAGAAAAGGGGATATATAAAGAAAGGATGAGGTGGTATTGGTAGAAAAGCTAATATAAAGATGACTCTAAGGGGAATAAAAGGAAAAATAAGCAATTTTATGGCTAGTGAGTCCTTCACCCAGATCTTTCATTGTATAATCAAGACCTTGTCTGTGACATCTTGCCCATCTCTTTGCATTAAAGTAGTGTGTCCACATTCACCATGCTTGCGTTCCTCTCACACGTCAGATAGTGCTTGTTCTTACAGAAGGTAGGGTAAATTTTCCCATCATAAAAATAAGCACAATTCATATTTTCTCTTTCATTTCCAGAAAGCTCAAACCTGTGAATGGAAAAGGTAGAATGAGTTCCTCTAAATGCTATATAAGTAGTCAACAATTCAACTCTGCATGAAAGTATTTTGTCCACCAAGTGGAAATACAAAGTATGAAGATAAAAGTAAAAAACAATGCTCAGATCATTGAAAAATTTTCAGTATGCTTGTGAATATAAAGTATGTACATCTGCTTAAGTCAATAGCAATTCAGTACAGCTTAGATTAAGCAAAAAGTGAGCAGTAGGAACAGTAGGAGGGAGAACGAGATGGATGGGATCTGAAATGACAGGAAAGGCTTTTATCTTTTCATCTTTTCATAGAAGATCACACTTTAGTTATGTCTTGAAAGAAGGGTAGGATTTAGGTAAACAGAGGGGAGACAGAAGAGCCCTGTAGGGCAAATAGCTGCACAAAGTTGGAATAAGCTCAAGGAAAAGTAAGTTGATTAAATATTTTTGAAATGAAGATTTATGTTGTAGGGTAACAGAAATAAGGCAGCACCCTCTATTGTAATCGCCTATTAACTTGTCTATATGCCCAGCTGTGCTGCTTATGACAAGGGAATAAAGAATGTATAGATCTAATTTATTTGCCAAATATCTATGGGATACCAACTACGTGCCAAAGTTGTTGTCTGTGCCAGTATTGGTAGAGTAAACAGAGACACGGTCCCTTCTACTGGGGAACTTACATTATAGTAAGAGGATATTGGTAAGAAGCCAACAAATAGAAAATTTCAGAGAGTGGTGAAAGTTAGGAAGAAATAAAATGGTGTGATAATGGACTTGAGTGGATATGGGTGGAAGGAACCTAATTTAGTTTGGGTAATTAAGGTTGACCTCATCGGGGTAGTGATGTTTAAACAGACATGTGAGTCACAAGGGGGAGCCCATCATGGAGTTCTGGACTTGGAGCATTCTAGAAGAAAACAATAAGTACAAAAGCCCTAAGACAACAAAACAAGATTTATTTGTTGAAAGCACAGAGGTTTCCGAGTTTGCCTGCAATATTGTGAAGGAAGCAGCAAATGATAAGAAGTAAGCTCAAGATCTATGAAGAAGTTTGCTTATACTTGCAGTATCCTTTGCTCCTACACACAGTAAACATTTAGTATCTGTTGAAAAAATGAATTGAAAATTTAAGTAATAATCAGATTGTACAAGTTGTGTTTATCTGTTTTAATTTTAACTGAAGAGACCTTACAGTTTTGATATACAAGATGACCAAAGGTCTTGAGATTGGAGATTGGAAAGCCACGTTAAATAACTCTTACTATAATGCCTCCTTTGCCTGGATTATCTGTAGAAGGATGGAGATTTGTGATATGAATACTAGAACCACCTTGTGAATGATGGTGTGCCTGAATCTTGGAGACCCCTGGGGAGGAAAAGTGGGTAAAATGATACTGAAAAGTGAAAAGAATCCTCAACGCAATCACTTTCAACCATAAAATAATAAGAATGATCATTTTGTTCTAAAAATATGTGAAGGGAGTCAGATCAAGTGACACACACACACACACACACACACTCCAATGGTAAATTTGAGGGTAGAAATGATTGGGGAAAAATACCAGAATAGAGGTGGATTGTGACTTAGATAAAGAGCAGAGGAATGGGAAGGTAAGTACAGTAGAATTGTCTTATTACCAGTGCTCACTTATTAGGAGTAGGATGTCAGTGAGTGCTGCTGCTTTTATAGTACACAGTAGGTCATGGAGCCACCTCCAACTTTTAAGTAGCTTGCCTTCAAGAAGGTGGAGGATCTCAAGAATAAAATCTGCTCGTTGTGCCTTGTATTCTGAATGCCCATTGACTTACACATTTTTGGAGGGCACAGAGCCATCTTCCCACATCCAGACCTCAGTAGAGTTCTTGCGGGACAATCCAACCCAACGAATTAATCCAGTCCTGGACTTCATGTATTCCTATTGCAAACACAGACAAATATAATGGTCAACCTGCTTGCACAATTTTGGTAACGATGTAAAGACATTCATGGTAAGACCCTGAACAACAACAACAACAAGTTAGATGTATGTCTATGTGAATGTTAATTAATTATATTTAAAATTTAGAATTGTGCCAAGTTCACTTGTTTTAGAATAAAAATTTGCTTGTGGAATACAGAAAAATTGTTTACAGAAGACAGATATTGTAACCTTTCTATATGTTTATCTTCCATTGACTGAAGACTTAGAGTTTCAAATAGAGTACCAAATATGGGTCTTAAATAAAATAATGGTGAACGACTACAGAAGGAAAATAAAGAAAGAAATATATTGTTGGTGAAACATTATTACTCCCTACATTTAACTTCTACTTGCTTTGGATTCATTGTTCAACTTAGTTCTGTAGTAGCCTACAATATTTACATTGTAGATATTAATTTGTTTTGGTTGATTGAGTAAAAGGAATTATGTGATGTCATTCTCAAAGGGATTACAAACAGAATTTGCTTTTCCTAATATACATTTTTTAATTTAGGAATTATCACTATTTACTATATGATACACTATACCCATTTGCTTTGTTTATTGCCTCTTTCTCCAAGTAGAACATAACCTCCTGAGGTTAGGAATTTCTGTCTGTTTTCTTTTTTTAAAAAGATTTTATTTATTTATTTTACAGAGATCACAAGTAGTCAGAGAGGCAGGCAGAGAGAGAGAAGGGGAAGCAGGCTCCCTGCTGAGCAGAGAGCCCAATATGGGGCTCGATCCCAGGACCCTGAGATCATGACCTGAGCCGGAGGCAGAGGCTTAACCACTGAATCACCCAGGCGCCCCAGGACTTCTGTCTGTTTTATTAACTGCAGAGGTTCAGATTCTGGAATAGTTCCAGATTCTGGAATAGTTCCAGTGCATATTTGGCAAATTAATGGAGAAATCAATCAGTCAATCAATCAATTCATGGGTAACAAAATTAAAAAGAGTCAAATAGTCATATACTCTCTCCTATCTCCCAGAAAAACAGATAGGTGAGAGTGCATTCTTGGCAAATAAAAACATGACTCAAGCTTCTTAACAGAAGTGAAACACAGAGTAAGAGATAATGTGTAAAAGTGACTTTTGACTGCTTATTTATTTATTGTAATTTTTAAAAGATTTTATTTATTTAAGAGAAAGAGATAGTGAGAGAGCATGAGCAGGGGGGAAGGGACAGAGGAAGACTTCCTTATGAACAAGGAGCCCTACATGGGACTCTATTCCAGGACCCTGGGGTCATGATTTGAGCTAAAGGAAGATCCATAACTAACCAAAAAAACCAGACGCCCCTTATTTATTTATGTTTTTAAAGATTTATCTATTTTAGATTGAGAGAGAGCATGATCAGGGGGTGGGAAGAGGGAAAGAATCTCAAGCAGACTCACCGCTGAGCATGGAGCCCAAAATGGCTCAATCCCAGGACCCTGAGATCACAACCTGAGCCAAAACCAAGAGTCAGATGCTTAACTGGCTGAGCCACTCAAGCACCCCTATTGCTCATTTTTTAAAGCGTGAGCTACCCGTCCCCTTTCTGTTAACTCCTGTTCTATTCTTTAAAATACATCCACATGACATACTTCACTATACGAAGTATATTCTCCCTGAAATTCAACTATTCTTTGTTTCTCAAAAATGACATTACTTCCTCTCTCACGTATAAACCTCCAACCTGGCATCAGTTTAGAGTACCAAGATTCAAGACATATTTGTATACTTCCATTTAGCCTCTTGTTATTGAAATTGAGATTTTAGGACACTCTGTTATTTTGCCTGATTGGAAAGAAAGTTAATTTACTTACCTGAATATCTTCTCTATGAGTTTGAGTCCACAAAAGCAGTTAGTGAGTGGTACAGCAGTTAGAATAACAAGGCAACAAATGATCATGAGTGTCAAGGGAATGTTCTCCTCATGTCTGGTCCATTACTGTGGACTTCATCTCAGGAAAAGTATAATCAATTTTGTTAATCAATTACAGCAGTTCTGTAGAATATGACTGGCTTGACTCTTTGAGTTCAATTTAATGTCTGCACACAGCCCAAACCAGATCTTCTACTTGCTTTTGTTTTTAATATACAGAATTTGAATAAATACCATATTGGAGGTTGTAGGTTAAGGACCATAAATAATTTCTGCTTTTTAAAAAATGTTTTAATAAATCTATTATTTGGCAGAAGGGAGACTCCAAGGCTTGGTGTCTGGTTTATTCCCAGGATTCACAAAAAAAAGAGAAAGGCTACATTAAATAATAAAGGGAGAGTGCATAAGTGGATGTGAACATATTTTGTTTCAAAGTAGAGCCTTTGTTAGAAGCTGTTTAAGAGTAAAATGTGGAAGAGGAGACATGTTTAGTAGAAAAATTTAAGCTGAAATCCTGTGTGTTTCACAAATGAGATTATTCCCAAAACTATGGAAGAGCCTATGAAAAGGTGAAGTCTGCATCATGGTTTGTTCAAGTTCAATTGTTCAACAATTTAGCAGGAACTAAGGACTCATGTGATATTGGGATGACAGTGCTATTTATATTTTACTATGCTAGAGTTTCTTTGTACTTTGAGATCCTTTCATGGATTAGTAAATGCAATCAAGGAAACTGAGAAAAGTGAAATGACTTGTCACAGACTGAACTCTCAGTCTCATTAGTTCATGTTACCCCTTTCCATTCTTAAATA
This sequence comes from Mustela lutreola, assembly GCF_030435805.1. NCBI lineage: Eukaryota > Metazoa > Chordata > Mammalia > Carnivora > Mustelidae > Mustela > Mustela lutreola. The sequence continues at coordinate 97,626,332 of NC_081297.1, forward strand.
TGGTCATTTCTACTGGGCTTGATAAGGCTCTCAGAGTAGCACAGGCTGGAAGACAAGAGAAAAAAATATACATATATATTTTTTAAAGTCGAATGTTTCACTTAAGATTCTTCTTATGACTTGAGTTATACGTGGCATAGGAATCTCCTTACCAGAACATTCTGACTGGCAATCTTCAGCAAAGTAGCATTCATGTTAATACAGAACTGCTTACTCTCTTCCCATGTCAAGTTGCGCCTGAAGAATCCATAGCAGCTATCTCCATAATATCTCCAGTTTCTGTCACATGGGCTGCATTTATGGCCTTAAGGTGAAATCAAGCATAGGAATCCATACTTTTTACTTTCACTTTCCCCATAATCAGTGTCTTCCGCAGATCTTCAGGTTCCCTACAGATAGCATCACAGAACTACTCTGGGGCGGGGTGGGGGTGGACATGAAGAGGTTACAAAACCATACTTACTGACACTGTTCTTTTGTTCCAACTGTTTTATTAAATATTGACAGAACTTCTTTGCTACTTGGTGCAGCGTTCCTGAGACATTTTTATTCTCCACTTGGTGGTGGTTTAGCTCTCTGACAGCTAGGTGTAAAAATTAGATAATAATTTGTAATCAGGATCACAAGGGTGATGCAGAGACCTTTCAGTGCACTTTCATTTCAGTAGAACTGTCAATCTGGAAAGTGTTCACTAGATAGACGTGAGTGAATGAGTACTGCTAAGGGGTCTGGGTAAAGGAGGGTGTAAAGAACAAATTGTGAACTGTGCAAAACTGACACCTGGTGCTTATCCTAAAGAAGACATGAGCTCTATGAAGAAGAAAACCACAAATAAGAAAAACGCCATGATCAAACTGCATGCCCAAAATGAATGTTTTGATATTCCTTTGAATATAGATTTCTAAGCAGATTTCAGAGAAGAATGACATGTTATTTTGTTTTCCATGTGATATCAAAATATCCATTTATTTAAAAAAACACTGATTTCTTGTGCCCCAAATGATATGATAATCAAGTGAATAAACAATGGCGAACAAAAGATCCTAAAATATCTGGCGAACAAATAAACAAGCACACAAACAAGCAACAGCTACATGGATGGTAATGTGATACTGCAGGCTTTTAGATTTATAAAAAGAAAATATCTATAAATGAGATGGGATATGAATTGCTTCTGAGTGAAAGTAAATGCATTCATTAAACAAAGTGAGAAGGAGGGTATTTTAGGAAGAGGGAATACAATGGAGAGAAATTTCAGACAGTGGAAGAGGATCTATCTGTGAAACTGAGAAAAGTCCATGTTGGCTGGAACTGAGGATATGCAGGATAAAGAGAAAAAAAAAAATGAGAAGATAGTGAATCTAGACGAAAGGGGATCTTAAAGACCAGTTTAAAGTTCTTGAAATAATTTCAATTAAAGTGATTTGAATCAGGAGGAAAAGTAAGAGCTCTCCATTATTGAGAATGTCTTGGTAGCCTGAAGCAGCAACAAAGAGGCACACAGTGACAAGCAAGCTTAGTGGCATACACCAGGGCTCAGGTTGTGCTTTCCTCAGAACAAATCTTTTGCAATGAGTCAATACTTACGCATCATCCCCAGAGCCACCAGCCCAACAACTAACCCCATGCACAAGACCAGCAGAATCAAAGCCGTCACACGCCACAGAGGTGAGGAAGCAGGGTCAACTGTAGACATAGAATACAGATGTTAGGGGGCAGGCAGTATGGGGTAGCTATGGGGCAGTGTCACCCCTGTCCCCTGCCCTCTCCAGGCTTTCTGAGTGATGTAAACAGCTTCATTGCCAGGTCTTGCTGGTGTTCCTTTGGGGATCATCAATAGTATAGCCCATTCCCATTCCCATCAAAGTATAGCCCATTCCCATTCCACACATCGGTCTTTTCCCAATGGACTTTTCTCTGAGTCAAAACAGAAGTTTGTGGGGCACCTGGGTGGCTCAGTGGGTTAAGCCTCTGCTTTCAGCTCAGGTCATGATCCCAGGGTCCTGGGATCGAGCCCCGCATCGGGCTCTCTGCTCAGGAGGGAGCCTGCTTCCCCCTCTCTCTCTGCCTGCCTCTCTGTCTACTTGTGCTCTCTGTCAAATAAATAAAATGCTAAAAAAAAAAAAAAAAAAAAAAAGAATTTTGTGTTTTTTGTCTTGTTTTGTGCCCAACCCCATAAACAATTGCTTTTATAAGCAACAAATGAAGAATCACACCTATGTGCCAACAACAGAGAAAATGAGGTTATAACACATCCTTTCCTCCTATTCTCTTGGTTTCTATTCCACCCAACATTAAACTGTATAGGCTTAACATAAACTTCTCTGCTTTCATCTCTTGTTGCTTATATACTAAATAAATCTGTCTGAGCCTAAGTAGGCATTACTCAAATTCTGTATAGCAGGAAGGTCATAGGAAAAATAAAATAAAATGATACGTGCTATCACTAGTAGAAAAAGGAAAGTGGGGTTGACCTATTTCAATAATTAACTTCCAGATCCCTGGCTCTGGGTATTCTTACCTGAGGTGAGAGCTGGCTTTCGATTTTTAATATTTAAGGTGATGTATCCATCTTCGTCCAGCATGGCTTCCCTTGGACTGCAAGTGAGCTCAGGGTTCAATGACTTCGCAAAATTGCAGTGTCCACTCTTATAGATTCCAGTGCCTGCCAGTCCGTGTTCCTCCTCTTTCTGGTAAGGTGGGGTTCTATGAGTTGGGGCACATATTTTTGGTCCTGTTTTGTTCTTGTTTTTTGGACCTTTTTTCTTCCAGGAAGCCCTTTCATAGCTGTTCAGAGATACATGGACCTTGAGCATAAAAATATAAAAATAATAACTTGCAGTAAAGGAGTAGATATCACATTTGTTTCCTGTTTTCTTATCTTCAACTCTGAATGAAGGAATGTCTCCTTATTGTATCCTTTCAAAGAACAAAAGTTCATGCTTCATCTTAACCTTAGTGGAGTCTAAATAGTATTGTTTAAATGAACTGCTTTCGACAAAAATTCATGGATAAAACACGAGCAGATACATAGTCTGTTCCATTGTGAGGAGCATGTCTAATATAATTTGATAAAAAATGGCCTAGAGTAGATGTTTCAAGGTCTTGTGTTAGAAGGCGCCATTCCTAATTATGATCTAGAATTCATCCAAATTCTTGCATCATTCACAAATCATATTGTTTAAAAATTTGAGGACTCCACAGGAGGCAGACTTCATATTGCTTGGGTTTAGGCATTAAAGAAAAAACAATCAAATAAAGTGGAATAATATAGAGTTAGTGATTACTGTCTTTCAGTAATGTTTTCACTTTACAGTGAACATCCAGGAAAGGAAAAATCTTTTGTGAAATTGTGTAATTCCAAGTACAGTGGTGCTTCTTCATCTTAAAAGAGCTATTTGTGGAAGGGACAGGTTCCTAGTGCCCTTCACACTGGACTGTGACTATACCATAGTAACTATATGTAACCATAACTACAGTTAAACACATTTAACTATAAAATGGGTTTTCAAATTGTTACTGCAGCTCACATTGAAAGGAATTAGAAGAATAGCTAGAGAAGGCTAGCTGCTGTACTAATGTAAGGATATTAGTGAGGGTGCTGTCTATTTTGTCATTGGGTAGATTTATATAGTTTTAGAGCAGATTTTAAAAAGATTTTTTTTTGTTAAACCTTTATGGCCAGAAGACTTCCCTTCTTCTAAGTAACTTCTAGGCATTTTTCTTATAAATAATCTTATTTTTATGTTTTCTTTAGTTAGTAGTGTCTTAGACTTTTTAGTATAGAAATTACATAAGATCTCACAGCAGGTATTTTGATTACTAATGTTTCCTTTGGTACATCTTGTACATATTTGTCCTTCCTTTCTGTTATCTCCTTCACTCTGAATTCTTTGTCAATTCACTTAAAATAATATTTCATCTTAAAATTTCTTTCCCTACACAACTCAAATAATTTTAAAGGTGAGGTAAACAAACAAACATGAAAGATATTGCCTGATTTAAGGAACCTAAACTTAGCATGATACAAATATTTTCACTAAAAACCAATCATTGTTCAAAAACCCCACTTTTAATAAATGTCAAATCTAATTAAAGTACTGAAAATTGAATAATCAAATTTCTTAAGCCCCACAGCCATTTTTTTCACTGGGTTTTGTAGCTCAGGTAAAATATTCGGTGTTTCCCAGTCATAAGCAGGGTAAATTCAAATCTTTAGTTGATCATTAATCTACCTCTGCTTCCATCTGCATAATTTCTCATTCAATCTAAGAGAACTGTTAGCTCTTCCTAGCAGTGCATGCTAACCCCCATCTCTCAGCACAGCCTGGGAATTATTCTAGCCCTCCCTTTCTGGCCGCCTTGATTCATACACCAAGTCCTGAGGCTTTTTTCCTACCTTTACTCCTCTGTTCCATGTTCTTCCCATCCCTATCTTACATCAGCTTTTTTTCCCCACTAAAATATACAGAAATCCTGAAAAAATAATTGTGACTTAGTGACAATATAGAATGTAAAGGATTTAGTTCAAGTTAGTTTTTCAATCAACCTTTACTCATTTCTCCTAGTAACCAAATATGTAACTTCTGAAAATTTATAGTTAAATTAAATTAAATATGTAACTGCAAGATCCATGGACATTTGGAAGCCTTTATAATTATTGTAAACATTTTCATGTTCAATTAGCAGATACTTTCAGGAGGTAAGAAACACAACAGCTTGATTTGTTGTTTCCACATTTTCTAGGTCTTGGACAATTGGATGAGTTATAAAATATCCCACTTATTCTTCTTGCAAATAGCAAGGAATATGCTGGACTTACTTGATTCGTGAATACTTGAAATTGTACATTTAAGAAACCTAAGCCTCAGATGATATTCCTTTCCTACCTATAGCTCAGCCTCGGGACTTTTTGTTTTGTTTTATTTTGTTTTGTTTTTGTTTTTGTTGTTTCCTTTTAATGATTGCAATGCATCACTGGGTTTTGGATATTTGATAGCACTGGTTGCAGGCTGAGGGTCTTATGTCCAGATCTATGTTCCACAAAAATATATTTGCCTTTATTTGTAACCCCCCAACTCGGCTTGGAGGTGTTAGGAAATATGCTGGGTGAGTACAGAGTCCCTCAGGGTCAAAGGAGTCCCTGATAACACTAGTCTTCGTTCTGTTTTCTTCCTCTACATATGCTATAAATAACAAGCTGAGTTACTCAGCAAAAATTAAGCAGAGAACTGCAGGAAAAAGAGAGAGAGATTACAAACTTTTCTTTTTCCTTTTCCAAAATCCAGAGGCTTTGCTAGATACCACTTTTTTTTTTTTTAAGAAAGCTCTTCCACCAAAATGGGGCTCAAACTCACAACCCCAAGATCAAGAGTTATATGCTGTACCAACTGAACAAACCAGGTGCTACTTTGTTAGGTATCTCTTACTCACCCTACAAGGTCTGTCATTGGTATGTTTGTATATTTTATTGCCCCTCTTTTCTTGGCTTAATAAAGTATAACAGAAAAAGTCCTTATTGCAAATATTCTGATGAGTTTGAATTTGAAATAAAAATCTTTGTTTAGTATTTTAGAGATTAAGAGGCACTTTAATAAAGCCATCGCTTTAATTTTAAAGCAAATATATTTTAACAATTTCAGACACTGAAATTGGCAGTGAATATTCATGGAGAAAGTCATGGTACTTTTCTTTATGGGACAGTCTTGGATTTTAGCTATCTAATCTTGATTTGTTTGTATTCAGAATGACTTCCCAAATCCTACCATATGCCAGCCCACATTCCTGTCCTTATTTATTTATTTATGAAAGCCATTGCACAGAAGCAGGGAAAGGGACAGAGGGGAAGGGAGAAGGAAAGAGTGTCCTAGCAGACTGCACTGAGGACAGACCCACACCTGGGGCTTGATCACATGACCCTGAGGTCATGACCTGAGCCACCAAAATCAAGAGTCCAAGGCTTAAGCCACCAAGCCACCCACGCACCACTCCTGTTCCTCTTTCTTGTTTCACTCTTTTCCCATTACACTTAATTCTCTCTCTCTCCCTTTCTGTCTGTCTGTCTGTCTCTCTCTCTCACACACACACACACACAGGTATTTTTGTCATGTATCCCCAAAGAATATATTCCATGGTCTAAATTAGTGTCCAACATACAATAACCATCTGGTAGTTATTTGGTAAGTGAGGGCATTGTCATCCTGATATTACACATGTAGGAAGGGAAGGTTTAGAAATGTGGAGACATCTCTACAATCAAAGTGCTTGTAAAAAGCAGTACCATCTACCTAGTTTCCAAGTTCTTTCAACTACTTTATAAAGTCTTTCAAATTTGAGGATTGTCCAGACTCTATTATCTATGTTTATAGCTGAAGAATGAGTAAACACAAGACTCACAATGACAGGGTAGAGATTCAATAAGAAATCAGTGGAATTCATAACACTGTGGATAAAACTGTTCAATACATAATGAGGGCTAGTGGATGTGTAAAAGAGAAAGACCAAAGGAAAATGATATTGACTATTATGGATGCTATAATAACTTCTCTTAACTGAAAAAAATACATAAAGGAAAGGAGAGTTTTGTAACTGGTGATTTTTTTATACAAACTTTCTTTTTCTTTTTTTTTTTTCTTAAGTTTCAGAGGTAGAATTCAGTGATTTATCCATAGCATATAACACCCAGAGCTCGTTTCGTCAAGTGCCCTCGTTAATGCCCATTATCCAGTTACCCCATCCTTCTGACCACCTCCCCATCTTCCATCTAAATCCCTCAGTTTGTTTCCTACAGTTAAGAGTATCAGATTTTTTTTTTTTTAATTTATTTGACACAGAGATAGAGAGTACAAGTAGGCAGAGCAGCAGGCAGAGGAAGAGGGAGAAGCAGGCTTCCCGCTGAGCAGGGAGCCCAATGTGGAGCTCGATCCCAGGACCCCGAGATCATGACCCGAGCTGAAGACAGCCACTTAACCGACTGAGCCACCCAGGTGCCCCAAGAGTATCAGATTTTTTAAGACACATCACCTTTATGCTAATCCTCAGGTGTAATTATCAGTGATGTTCTGTTCCTTCTCAATCCTCTGCATTAATATTGTTGGTTCACCTCTGACTTATTAGCCTTCTACACACATACCAAACATTGTTTATCTTTGAAAAAACCTAGAATTTCCTGTCATGAAAAAAAGCATAATTCATATTTTCTCTTTCGTTTCTGGAAAGCTTAAACATGTGGACTGAAAAGTGTTATGTTTTATTAAAACTTCAGAAGCTAAACAATGAATAACTATCAGATGACATCTGTGGCAGAATGTTTTGTTACAGAGTAGAAAAAATAAAGGGGAAAATGTGTCAGACAGCATCTACCACACTGAGAAGTTTTTCATACACGTGCATACAAAATATCTGTAAAGTTAAATAATAATCAAACAGAATATATAAGCCTTGAATTAAGATTTGATGGAAAGGCAAAGATTACAGAAGAAGAGAGACAAGAAAGGAATAATTTTTTTTTATCAGGGCAAACATCTGAACAAAGCTGTGGATGTACGAACGAGTGTGGTGTGATCAAGGAAAGCAAAGTGATCAATCATATTTGAACTGCGGATTCATGTTACAATATATTGGGATATAAAGTATTCATTAACAAAGAATCTTGTAACACCACACCAAAAACTAATGGTGCATGGTGACTAACAAAACAAAAATAAATAAAAAAGTAAAGTCTCCTGTTAAAATCACTATAAAATGTACATTGCAGGGACCATGAATTAATCCATTATTTGAACAAACATTTCTTGATTACTTTTTGTGTTTCAAGCACTATTCTAACATGGTGAATAAAACATACAAATCTGTGCTCTTATTGAGCTTATATTCTAATGGAGGCTGGTGAACATAGACAGGAAAGAAGCGAAGGAAGAAAAAAGCAACATAATTTCACATCATGATAAGTATTATGAAGAAAAATGGAATAATAAATCTTTACTGGAATAATAAATCTTTACTTGGGGCAGACCGAGGTTTTGTTCACTTCCCTGGACAAGTAAATGTTGATCTGAGATTTAAGGTAATCAATATATATGCACGACCTTTTGTTTTAATTGGGATATTTGATTTTCCTGATTGGATGAATACACACTTCAAAATAAGTCCTAGAAAAAAAAAGCCCCAAAACAAGAAATACCCCCAATAAATTCTATCATGTGTTTAATCCTCCATCTCCACCTTGTGGTCGTTTTTTTTTTCTTTCTGCGTTTATTTTTAGGTCTTTGATCCTTCTGGATTTAACCTTCATTTTCTCCATTCTTTTTTGTGAATTAATTTCCATTCTGCCCAGTCGCTAGATATTTTGAAAGTACTTTGAAAGTATTCTCTGGAATAGGCATGTAATATGGAATGATCACTGAAGAAGGGAGTTAGAGGGCAACTTCTTATTGTGTAAACTCAGTATTTCTTTTAATGTATCTAGGACCAACAATAGCTCCATATTTAATACCTGCTTCCCTTATTTTTCACAATGAACAGGATTTTCTGGGGGATTTGATATGAGAGCAGCATAAAAATTCAAAGCTTATTTGAGTTTGGGGTTTACGAAATGTGCGAAGTTTTCATTGAAACGGAGAGGCATAGAGGGAAACCAAGGGGACAGAGTTGCTTATTAATTTATTTTTTGATGTGTTACATTTAAAAACCCTATAACATATGCAAATAAGTATGCCAAATCTTCAGTTAGATATTTGGGTCTGGTAATCAAACCCTGGCATGAATATATATATATTTGGAGATCCCTTATACATGGCTGTTGCTCCAAGCCATGGATCTGAAAGAGCTCATCCAGGGATGAGTACAAACAGGACAGAGGACCAGGAACTCAACTCTGGGTCACAACAGCATTTTGGAGCCTGATAAAGAAAGCCAGCAAATCTGAGGGAGGATTAGATTGTGAAGTAGGAAGAAAAACAAGATAATGGTGTCCTATAGAACAGGGTAATTTGGAGAAGAATTTTAAGTTAAAATAAATAATCAGTTATATTAGATGCTTATAGGATGAGTAAAATGAATTTGGAGAAAGAGCCTCGGATGTGTTAATGAGGAGATTAATGGTGGTTTAGGAGAAATGTCCTAGAATTTGGTAGAGGACTACAACAAGGTATGATATTTGATAACGTAACCTGCTAAAGTGAGCTACAGAGATGCTGGAAATTTTTAAGGGAGGCAAATATAAGCAGTGATTTCTAAATTAATAAAATTATAAGCTAAGAATATATAAAAAGACTTTTCGAATCATGGTAACAGGAAGTGCATAGAAAGTGCGACCAGTCCTTTTTCTTACAGAAATTATTAGCAACTAGGTGAGATTCCTCATTACTGTTTTACCCATGTATGCTTTGGATAAGACTGTAAGAGGTTAAATGCTTTCTTAGGGAGCTTGAAGGTGAAAGAATTAGGGCAATGAAAATGAAAGCTCAGTCTTTGCAAAATTTGGTGAAAGTGAAAAATGAGACCAAAAAGTTCTGAGTTCTCATTTTCATAATTACGTATTCAATTTAACTTTTCCTCATGTTGATGGTCTCTGCTTTTACCTAAGTTATGTAGAATAGTGAACATCAACATAGATTTGTTAATTATTTCTACATCTTTGGCAGGGGAGTTTAATTGAGTATGACTCAGAACCTCCACTTTTTTTTTTTTTTAATTGAACATGCATCAGTTTGGGAAAAAATAGAAATGAGAAATAAATGTGTATTTATGTATTTAGAAGTCATACATAAATTACTAATTTTACATTGTTTTTCTGCCACCTATTGTATATTCATTCATACCTCTAAGAAAAGGTGCAATTTATTCTGGAGAACTTCGACGAAGATAATCTTCACATACAGGAAGATCTTTGGAAGTTTCGGATCCGTCCTTCTGCTACCTGAAAACAAAAACCTACATCAAATCATCCCCCAGTGTAGTTATGCAATAGCCTTCTTACCCCAAAGGAAAAAGATTCCTTAGTTCTTCTGCTCACGTATAGCAGAGTTCTGTGTTAGTTTTCTGTTGCTGCTTTAGCAAATTCCACAAATACAGCAGTTTAAACAATTTAATTTATGGTCTCAAAGTTCTGTGGGTTAGAAGTCTGATCTCACAGAGGTATATCAAGGCTGTGGCGGGGAGAGGTGGTTTGTGTTCCTTTCTGGTGCTCTGTGGGAGTGCCCAGTCCCTACCTGTGCATCTTCCAGCCCACATTCCTTGGTTCCCGACCCTCTTCCTTCACCTTCAGCCAATAAAGCTGTAGCTCTCTGACTGAATCTAGGAAAGGTTCTCCACTTTGAGGGACTCGTGACTAAACTAGGACCACCAGGTAATGCAGGATAATTTCTTCATCCCAAGGTCTGCACTCTTCTTCCCATCTGCAATACCTTTCGCCATATGAACTACCAGACTGAGAGATTCTGGGGATAAGAACAGGCACAGATTTAAGGCCCTGTTATTCTGCCTTCCACAAGTTCTCAACAACAATGAATTTTATTATAGAAGTTAGTAAATTTTACAAGTGATGCTGGCATTAGAAGTAAATACAGTCCTTTAAGAGTCTGACACCAACTGACTAAATGACCAACTACACGTGTGATGAGCTGTTTTTCTCTCATGTTCCTCCAAATAATAGCTAGAACGCTTTCTATATAAACCGTCTGCTTTTTACTGCTCTTGTGATGTTGTTGAAACAAAGTATCACAGTTAAATCCTTCTGCAGTGTTTACTTCAGATTTTTTTTTTATTGTGTTACATTAGTCACCTTATTGTACATCATTAGTTCTTGATGCAATGTTCCAGGATTCACTGTTTACCTATAACACCCAGTGCTCCATGCGGTACATGCCCTCCTTGATACCCGCCACCAGGCTCGCCCATCCCCCTACACCCCACCCTTCTAAAACCCTCAGTTTGTTTCCCAGAGTCCACAGTCTCTCATGGTTCATCTCTCCATCTGATTTCCCTCCCTTCATTTTCCCCTTCTGATGTCCTCCATGCTATTCCTTATGTTCCACAAGAATGTGAAACCATATGATAATTGAATTTCTCTGCTTGACTTGTTTTCACTCAGCATAATCTCCTCCAGTCCCATCCATGTTGATGCAAAAACTGGGTATTCATCCTTTCTAATGACTGAGAAATATTTCACAGTATATGTGGACCACATCCTCTTTATCCATTTGTCCGTTGAAGGGCATCTTGGCTCTTTTCACAGTTCGGTGACCGTGGCCATTGCTGCTATGAACATTGGGGTACAGATGGCCCTTCTTTTCACTACATCTGTATCTTTGGAGTAAATACCCAGGAGTGCAATCGCAGGGTCATAAGGTAGCTCTATTTTTAATGTTTTGAGGAATCTCCACACCGTTTTCCAAAGTGGCTGCAATTCAGTTTTATTGGAAACATCTTTTCAGGATTTTTTTTTTTTTGTCCTAAGAAAGGAAAAAAAAGATATATTATTTTATAATTTTTAAAAATTTGTTTAAGATTTATTTATTTTATAGAGAGAGTG